>NC_060149.1:72351224-77616224 GCF_021461385.2 Schistocerca piceifrons
AAGGTAGAGCTGGCAGAGGCTGCAAGTAAGATGGGGCTGGACGTTTTAGCTGTTAGTGACATTCGGGTAAGGGGTGAGAAAGAAGAGGAAGTGGGAGAATACAAGGTCTACCTGTCAGGAGTCAAAGCAGGAATAGCACAATGGGGTGTAGGGCTTTACATCAGGAATGAAATGGAACCCAGCGTAGTTGCAATAAGGTATGTAAACGAACGACTGATGTGGATAGATTTGGTAAAGGACAAGGACAGTGTTCTGCTCATGGGTGATTTTAACGCCAGGATTGGAAATCGAACAGAAGGGTATGAAATGGTTATGGGTAAATTTGGAGAGGATATGGAGGCCAACAGGAACGGGAAACAACTCTTGGATTTCTGTGCCAGTATGGGCTTAGTAATCATAAACTCCTTTTTTAAACATAAGAACATTCACCGGTATACTTGGGAAGGCAGGGGAACCAGGTCTGTCATCGAATATATAATAACAGATCAGGAATTCAGGAAGGCTGTGAGGGACACACGTGTATTCAGGGGATTCTTTGATGACACTGATCATTATTTAATCTGCAGTGAAATTGGGATTGTGAGGCTGAAAGTGCAGCAGGTCAGGTCCATATGTAGGAGGATAAGAGTGGAGAAACTTCAGGATAAGGAAATCAGGCTGAAGTACATAACAGCGATCTCAGAAAGGTACCAGTCAGTTGAATGTAGTCAATTACAGTCATTGGAAAAGGAATGGACAAGGTACAGGGACACATTACTAGAAGTGGCTAAAGAATGTCTTGGAACAGTAGTGTGTAAAGGTAGGATGAAGCAAACAGCTTGGTGGAATGACACAGTCAAGACAGCCTGTAAAAGGAAAAAGAAGGCGTATCAAAAATGGTTACATACTAGAACTCAGGTAGACAGAGAAAGTTATGTTGAAGAAAGAAACAAAGCCAAACAGATAATTGCAGCATCCAAGAAGAAATCTTGGGAAGACTTTGGAAACAGGTGGAGACTTTGGGTCAAGCTGCTGGAAAACCATTCTGGAGTGTAATTAGCAGTCTTCAAAAGGGAGGTAAGAAGGAAATGACAAGTATTTTGGACAGGTCAGGAAAACTGCTGGTGAATCCTGCGGATGCCTTGGGCAGATGGAGGGAATATTTTGAAGAGTTTCTCAATGTAGGTGAAAATTCGATCAGTAAAGTTTCAGATTTCGAGGTAGAATGCGATAGGAATGACGATGGAAATAGCATCACATTTGAGGAAGTGGAGAAAATGGTCAATAGATTGCCGTGCAATAAAGCAGCTGGGGTGGATGACATTAAGTCGGAACTCATCAAATACAGTGGAATGTCAGGTCTTAAATGGCTACACAGGATAATTGAAATGGCCTGGGAGTCGGGACAGGTTCCATCAGACTGGACAAAAGCAGTAATCACACTAATCTTTAAACATGGAAACAGAAAAGATTGTAACAACTACAGAGGTATCTCTTTAATCAGCGTTGTGGGTAAAATCTTCTCAGGTATTGTTGAAAGGAAAGTGCGAGTATTAGTTGAGGACCAATTGGATGAAAATCAGTGTGGGTTTAGGCCTCTTAGAGGTTGTCAGGACCAGATCTTTAGCTTACGGCAAATAATGGAGAAGTGTTACGAGTGGAACAGGGAATTGTATCTATGCTTTATAGATCTAGAAAAGGCATATGACCGGGTTCCTAGGAGGAAGTTATTGTCTGTTCTATGAGATTATGGAATAGGAGGCAAACTTTTGCAAGCAATTAAAGGTCTTTACATGGATAGTCAGGCAGCAGTTAGAGTTGACGGTAAATTGAGTTCATGATTCAGAGTAGTTTCAGGGGTAAGACAAGGCTGCAACCTGTCTCCACTGTTGTTCATATTATTTATGGATCATATGTTGAAAACAATAGACTGGCAGGGTGAGATTAAGATATGTGAACACAAAATAAGCAGTCTTGCATATGCGGATGACTTTGTTGTGATGGCAGATTCGATTGAAAGTTTGCAAAGTAATATTTCAGAGCTAGATCAGAAATGTAAGGACTATGGTATGAAGATTATCATCTCCAAAACGAAAGTAATGTCAGTGGGAAAGAAATATAAACGGATGGAGTGCCAAATAGGAGGAACAAAGTTAGAACAGGTGGACGGTTTCAAGTACTTAGGATGCATATTCTCACAGGATGGCAACATAGTGAAAGAACTGGAAGCGAGGTGTAGCAAAGCTAATGCAGTGAGCGCTCAGCTACGATCTACTCTCTTCTGCAAGAAGGAAGTCAGTACCAAGACTAAGTTATCTATGCACCGTTCAATCTTTCGACCAACTTTGCTGTATGGGAGCGAAAGCTGGGTGGATTCAGGTTACCTTATCAACAAGGTTGAGGTTACGGATATGAAAGTAGCTAGGTTGATTGCAGGTACTAGTAGATGGGAACAATGGCAGGAGGGTGTCCACAATGAGGAAATCAAAGAAAAACTGGGAATGAACTGTATAGATGTAGCAGTCAGGGCGAACAGGCTTAGATGGTGGGGTCATGTTTACACGCATGGGAGAAGCAAGGTTACCCAAGAGACTCATGGATTCAGCAGTAGAGGGTAGGAGGAGTCGGGGCAGACCGAGGAGAAGGTACCTGGATTCGGTTAAGAATGATTTTGAAGTAATATGTTTAACATCAGAAGAGGCACCAATGTTAGCACTGAATAGGGGATCATGGAGGAATTTTATAAGGGGGCTATGCTCCAGACTGAACGCTGAAAGGCATAATCAGTCTTAAATGATGATGATGATTAAAAGTTCCGAGATCCAACCGGGTTTTTGTTTCGCGACCTCTCGGTTTCCAGGCACGTGCTTTACCCCTAGACCACCAAGCTTACTGGTATAATAAATTATATGTGAATTTATAGGGCTATTCAGAAATAAAACAAGATTATAAAAATTATAGACGGGAGCAAAAGTACAGATAGAGGTAGCGATAAGTGTTTGGTTATCTGAGGCCGCTACCGCACTGATGAAATTTTAGTGAAGACGTTAAAGATGGGTATAAATCTACTCCAGTGCGAAAAGCTTAGATTAAGGATGAAATAGAACTGGGAAGCTACAATGAACAGTAAAAGTAAGAACAAAAATATGTTATTGTGAAGGCTTTCCCCATTTAGTAATTCGTGGTATGTTTGCCGGGTTTGCAGATACATCCTTAAAACAGTCAGAGATAATATTTCAGCGTTTCGACTGGCGGCTATCTTCAGATGCGTAGCTGAACTGAAGCTTTGCATTTAATGATGGCAGCCAGTGGGGATGCTCAAATATTACATGAGATTGATTTGAAGATCCGGCCGCAAGTACCAAGCAATCATACCAAAGACATCAAAACTACTATATTAGAGAACTCTGATGCAGAGGAAGTGAAAGAAATGTGCTGTTTACAAAGGAAAATAGCACAAGTCTTCAGACATAATAAGCAGAAATGTCTGACTGGGATACGCGTTTACCGAAAACCAAGTGAAAGTTCGAAGATGTATAATCTGAAGGTGAAAAGTAGCACAAGAATAAAGTGCAGGCATTGGGGAAGTGATATATATATATATATATATATATATATATATATATATATATATATATATATATATATATATATAAGAGGTAAAAATTGACACACATGCTTGGAATGACATGGGGTTTTATTAGAACAAAAAAAAAACAAAACAAAAAGTTCACAAATTGTCCGACAGATGGCGCTGGACAGCAAAACCGCTACCGTGACGGGTGAAAGGTACGCCGATATGTTACAGAATCGCATCATCCCCAGCTTGGCTGATAAACACCTGCTGGAACGTACGATGTTTATGCAGGATGGCGCTCCACCCCATATTGCAAGACGCGTGAAAGATCTCTTGCGCGCGTCGTTTGGTGATGATCATGTGCTCAGCCGCCGTTTTCGTCATGCTTGGCCTCCCAGGTCCCCAGACCTCAGTCCGTGCGATTATTGGCTTTGGGGTTACCTGAAGTCGCAAGTGTATCGTGATCGACCGACATCTCTAGGGATGCTGAAAGACAACATCCGACGCCAATGCCTCACCATAACTCCGGACATGCTTTACAGTGCTGTTCACAACATTATTCCTCGACTACAGCTATTGTTGAGGAATGATGGTGGACATATTGAGCATTTCCTGTAAAGAACATCATCTTTGCTTTGTCATACTTTGTTATGCTATTTATTGCTATTTTGATCAGATGAAGCGCCATCTGTCGGACATTTTTTGAACTTTTGTATTTTTTTGGTTCTAATAAAACCGCATGTCATTCCAAGCATGTGTGTCACTGACTTTTTGATCACCCGTTATATATAGGTATGTGAAACTATGTTTCACAGGTTGACATGCTACGTGACGTCATTTCACGTGTTGAGAGGGTACGTGACGTTATTATAGTGTTTACAAAATCGAGTCAGATTTAGAAAGAACTGGGATTTTCTCTGCCTCGTGATGACTGGGTGTTGTGTGCTGTCCTTAGGTTAGTTAGGTTTAAGTAGTTCTACGTTGTAGGGGACTGATGACCATAGATGTTAAGTCCCATAGTGCTCAGAGCCATTTGAACCATTTTTTGGAAAGAACTTGGGAGAACGAGCCCACTTATCAGTACGCCGTTGCACCCCGTCTGGCCTGGATGCATGCACTGATTCGATTGGGAAGGGTGTCGCAGAGCTGTTGTATTCCCTCCTAAAGCTAACTGGTCCACAAATATTGCAACTGGTCCTTAATATCCTGCATAGAGACAATGAGTTGGAGTTGACGTCCGGGCTGGTCCCACGAGAGCTGTATCGGTGACAGATCTGGTGATCTTGCTGACCACTGAAGTATCTCAACGTCACACAAACAGTTCATAGAGACAAATGAAATGTGTGTATGAGTATTTTTCTGTTGAGAAATTGCACCACGATACTGTTGCACGAGAGGAAACACATGAGGACGCAAGGATGTCCTTGACGTACCGTTGTGCCGTCAGAATTTTCCGTCACTACGAGCCGTGAATCGAAGTCATACCCTATAGTTACTTATACCCTTACGCAGAAGTAACACTGCTATGACTCTGCAAAACACTGGAAGAATGGGATCTTTCTCCAGGTCGCCACCATACTCGCCGACAGTGGTCATCCAGGGTAGTGCAAAACCGTGATTCGTCGTTGAACATGCCATTCATCAGCATCCGATGCTCTTCTCTCGCAGCAACACTCCAAACGCAGCCGTCTGTGTTGCTGTGACAACGGCACCTTACGCACTGAACGGTAATTTCCTAGTCCGGCTGCAGCTAGTCGCCGACCAATGGTGCTCGATGACATAAGATGTTGCAGGCAATCCATTGCTTGTTTGTTGACGGCAGGCGCAGAAGTGAAGTGGTTACAATGTGTTTGTTCTCCGTATGGCAGTTCTCCCTTCTGGCAATGCCGTGTGGCTAGGGCCTCCCCGTCGGGTAGACCGTTCGCCTGGTACAAGTCTTTCGAGTTGATGCCACTTCGGCTACTTGCGTGTCGATAGGGATGAAATGATGATGATAAGGACAACACAACACCCAGTCCCTGAGCGGAGAAAATCTCCGACCCACCCGGGAATCGAACCCGGGCCGTTAGTTATGACATTCCGTCTCGCTGACCACTCACCTACCAGGGGCGGACAGTTCTCCCTTTTACCGGTAGTCGACCCGAATCTTGACGTCGAGTATACCTGCCCTCACATACCCATTCAGTCCAACATCGGGCGACTCTCACATTCGAATGCCTAGGAAATGCGGATATTTCGCTATTCCATCAGCCGGCCAAATGGAAACCCACAATGATGCCCCTTTATAACCCTGCCAAATGCTGATAACGCTGTCTCGTCCCAGTATGCGCCATCTCCGTGTCCTTCACAACGATCACACAACATATGACTCACTTTATAGACCCTACCAGGCCTGATAACAAGACTGAGCACTAATGCTCTCTGGTGGGCGTTATACCTGTCACAGAGAACTGAACTCCAATCATTTGTGTACCCGCCGATAACGTGTACGTGTGCGAAGTTGCATCGATATCCGACTTCTTCCGGGTGCCTCACTTTTTTGTTGGTCAGGGACGTAAGCCGCCCAACAGAGATTACTTTTCTTTATTGCCGCACTAGTGTCGGACGCACATGCCCGTCATCAGCGGCATCTGCACTACGGAAGACATAACATCTGTCAAAATACATGTATCTCTAACGTACAGTGCTCATCTGGCGTCACTTCGTTTTCAAATAATTGCGAGCTTGCAAAGCAATGCATGAACAAGGTATTCTTAAAAAGGATTCTTATTTTGTTAAACGAGAGAACAATAGGGGCGGAATGTGTCTCAGAAAGCAAAGACTGACATCTGAAATTCAGGTTACGGATAATCTGGTAAATATTGGTACAATTAGAGACAAGCGGAGGAACGTACCAAATACCTAACACTGCTGTTGAGTGAAAAATATATGAGGCAAAAGTAGAGACTCACCGGAGAGAAACAAAAGACGACGTGCAAGTTCTGGCAGGTGCGCGTCAGGAAGAACTCCATCACCACCTCGTGGTTGAGCGTGCGCCGCGGGTTCTCGCGCTTCATGACGGGAGTCAGCTCCGAAATCACTTCCGCCTGTTCGTCACGCGTGAACAGGTTCGATATGACACCAGAGGATAGGATGTTGTTGAGATACTCCAGAAAGCCTTCTTCTTTGATGTCTAGGTCAGTGAAGATGAAAGTGGTACCTTTCCCTTGGACACCACATGTTCGGTAGAGAAGTTTCAGGTCTTCCAGAAAGTTCGCAACGTTGTACGACCTGCACAGACATTAACAATATGTTTAGAAATAAATATGCCGTAACTATCACAAATTAATGTTGGTAGAAAGGTTAACTAAGTTTGGTCATTTTGTGAAGTCCCTAGTCACAAAAGTTTTTTCTGCCTTATTAAACTTCCGAAATCATTAATTTCTTCAGTAAATTGCTCGCGTTGACTCAGTTGGTAGAGAGGTTTAGTAGAGCAGCTTGTCCATGCTGCAATGTAACACGTGACGCGTCGCTCCGGGGACAGCAGCAGTCAATGTGCGACGTAGGCCAGTGCAGCAACGCTGAGCGAAGGTAAATAGCGAAAACTTTGCCAAGCAAACCAGCTACGCTGTTAACTGTAATTCTGTTAAGAAAAAAGAACCTGTCGCCACCTAGGGATTTGGGAAAGCATTTACATAGACAAACTTTCGTTCAGTACGTTTTGTGAATTAGCTTGTGTTAAAAACTAGAAGCAAAAGAGAAAATATTACATTACAAAGGAAGCCAACCATGGTCGAGTAAACGCTGTTCATAATAGTAATTATATAGGGCGTTTCACAATTCATGTTACAAACTTCCAGAGGTTATAGAGGGGACTTAGTAGATCGAGTTTTACACAGGAACCAATGTCCGAAAACGTCATCTATCGATGCTACAGACCATCAAAGTTACAGGCGTCAGCGTCTGTAAATGTACGTATGGCCGCTGGGTGATTCCGTGATGATGTTACAAACTTTCTAGAATGATGAGGATGGGTAAATGTATCAATCTGAGGCTAAGGTCCCTGTACTGGAAACTAACGAGTAGAAAGTTACAATCGAAGACAGTTCTGGTATCTCTGACAGTGGAATACATGTACTAGTACTATTGTTGCTAAGATTGTAGGGTACGTTACTTTCAGAGCTGGTAGCGTGGACCAAAACAAGGAAAAATGTCCAGTAAACATAGACTCTAAAATGCATACCTGAAGTACTGAACAAGTGCTCATAGCTCTTAATGTATGCATTTTAGAGCCCATGTTTATCAGACATTTTTCTTATTTTGGTCCATACAACCTACCAACTCTGAACGTTGCCTACCCAATAATCTTACCAACAGGAATGCCAGTAATTTATTCTACTGTCAGAGGAATCAGAATGGTTCTCGCTTACAAATTCAGACTTGTTGTTTCCGGTACAGGGACACGTACCCCATATTGATACATTTATCCTGCTCCATCATCCTAGAAAGTTTGTAACATCATCTTGGAATCATTTTGTATATACATACACTTACAGGCGCCGGTGCCTATGAATTTGACGTTCTGTAGCGTCGTTGGATGGCTTTCTGGACAAGATATGGGTTCCTATGTAAAACTTGATCTACAAAGTCCCCTCTAGAACCTCTAGCAGTGTGTAACATGAATTGTGAAACACCCAATATATGATGATCTACTAAGTCCTCTCTAAAATGGCTCTGAGCACTATGGGACTCAACTGCTGAGGTCATTAGTCCCCTAGAACTTAGAACTAGTTAAACCTAACTAACCTAAGGACATCACAAACATCCATGCCCGAGGCAGGATTCGAACCTGCGACCGTAGCGGTCTTGCGGTTCCAGACTGCAGCGCCTTTAACCGTACGGCCACTTCGGCCGGCTAAGTCCTCTCTACAACATCTAGAAGTGCGTAACACAAATTACGAAATACGCTATATATGATTCACTCAGCTTCTAGTCCCTAATCAATCAATACAATATATAAAATAAAAATAAATATGGTCGTGTAAATTTGGACAGGCTTGGACCCTGATATAAATAGCGTTAATGTGATTCCAGATTTCGTTTTTTTGTTTTAAATCTTATCATTATATACATCCACGATGTGAAGCCACACCATGCTAAGTATCATTTCCGCAGTGCAATCTTCTGAGGCATGAATTAAACAAAAAATGTCCCATGAGGGAGGCTGCTTGAGTTTGGGCTGTAGTTCTGGTGCGAAGTAGTTTTTTTCCAATTCGATTCCCATGAGCTTCGTTTGGTTCTCGGAATAAACCGCATCAGTCTGATCTGTTTCGTTTTTATTCTAAGGTGAACATGGATATTTCTGTCCTACCTACGTGCCCCCTTCCCACCCAAAACACGTCACAACGTAAGTCGAGCTTGATTCTTCCGTCGCTCCCATACAGTTTTCTTTCCACAGCAGAAAGATAACTGCAAGTAGAAAAATAACTTTTAAGTGTAGGGTCCATTATACGTTTCTTTTAATTAGTCTCATTATTGCTTGTATTTTTGGTAGTATGGGATTTTAATTTTGTGGGAGAACAAAAAAAAATTATGAAAACTGAAAACGTCAAGAGTAGAAAATAAACGAATGGTGAGGGCGCCGCCGGAGGAGAGGCGCCGCCGTCTGTAAAGCCTGCCCTTTGGGACGCATTGTATAACATCTCCGATGTCGTACATTTGTAGTGTCGCAAAGCTGGTCCTACACTCGTTCCCACGATTGGAAGTAGAAGCTGTACCTGGTGAGTGCGATCTGGAAAGTCTTATAGCCGGCGATGAAGGAGGCGAGTTTGGTGAGGGACTGCTTGCCGCTGCCACCCACGCCGACCAGCATGACGTTGCCGCGCGGGTGGCGGATGACGCGCGAAATCTTGACCAGGTGCAGCATGGCGTCCGGGAAGAAGACGAGGTCCATGCCGGCGCCCCGCACCATCTCGTTGAACTGCGAGAGGAACATGTCGAGGCGCTCCCGCAGCTCGCCGAACTCGGACACCGGCTCGTACACCTTGGGCAGCTCCATGTCCGCGTCCTCGCCCTCCTCCCCCGTCGGCTCCGGCGCGTCCCTGCACCACAAACTCAGTAAGTGCTGGCTCAGCCCAAAGCAAATAAGTCGATAATTTGGGTGACCAAAAGTCACAGGTGATGTGAGAATCGTGCGTGTGTGTTTGGAGGTCACGGGAGCTCAACGCTGAGGTTATCAGCGCCGTGACAACCGTATGTATGTACACTTTGAGTTGCATTCTACCAATACTAGGGTTCGGTAGTTTTTGGTAGAGTACATAAATTACGTAGTAAATGGTAGGATAACCGGTTTTATTGATAGCGTTGGTGTGGAAAGAGACATAAATGAATGTGTAAGAGAGAAACTGCGAGCAGACGACTTCTTTTTCTTTTTTCTTGTTTTGTTTTTTTTTGTTTTTTTTTGTTTTACACATTATTAGAACTGCACATCGTTCAGTGCTAGCCCACTGCGTATTTTATATCCTTACAGAATATAAACTGCGTTTTATAAGTAATAAAAATTAGCTGACCGCATAAATTCTGCGCTTTTACATAACCAAAGGAATTACGTTTGAAGCATAAAACAGTTGTTTATGAATAACAGAAACATGTTTCAGTTTGCACGGCGAAGTATTGGAGCGATATTTGATATATTTTTTTCGTTTTTACTGTTCCACCTTTTCCCTAAAAAACTGCAGTTTCTAGTGCCACATTATAAATCTGTAATGTTTCCATTATTTTTACTATAACATCCCTATGTTTCACGATGCAAATCAACACTTTTTGACTAAACATAAATTAAAAACATTGATAATTCCAATTCTGCTGTAAATACCGTTTATTATCAAGCAACATGCATCTACATGTACATATACACTCCGCTAGCCACCAAGCGGTGTGTAGCGGAGGGCACAATTCGCGCCAAAGTCATATTTCCCCCCCCCCCCTCTGTTCCACTCGCGGACCGCGCGAGGGAAAAACGACTGTCTGACCGCCTCAGTACGAGCTCTTATTTCCCTTATCTTTGAATGATGATCTTTACGTGATTTTAAAGTTGGTGGTAATAATATATGCTCTACATCCTCGGTGAAGATTGGATTTCGGAATTTAGTGAGCAGCCCCTTCCGTTTAGCGCATCGTCTGTCTGCAAGTGTGTCCCACTTCAAACTTTCTATGAGATTTGTAACGCTCACGCGATGGCTAAATGTGCCAGTCACGAATCTTGCCGCTCTTCTTTGGACCTTCTCAATCTCTTGAATCAGACCCAACTGGTAAGGGTCCCAAACAGACGAACAATACTCTAAGACTGGACGAACTAACGTATTGTAAGCTATTTCCTTTGTTGAAGGACTGCATCGCTTCAGGATTCTACCAATAAACCGCAATCTAGAGTTCGCCTTACCCGTTACTTGTGTAATCTGAACATTCCATTTGAGATCATTTCGAATTGTCACACCCAGATACTTGACTGGTGTTACCGCTTCCAAAGACTGATAATTTATTTTGTAGATAGGAGGATATCTATATAGAACAAAAATTTTACGTAGGTTACGTGGCTCTTTATATGTCCTCACTCAGTTTTTAGACGGTTCAACGCTTCTGGTTTCTGGGGAAGTGTAGTAAGACTGTGATTGCATACGTAAAGACAGCTCTCGTTATGAGGTAACGTCCGACAGGTATGCCACACACCTAACATACAGGTAACACAAATATAACATTAATTGACCAAAGCTACCAGGAAAAGTACTATAGTTACGCTCACTTCTGATAGTCCACGGTAGCCTGCCGTAACTCTGAAACTCTGTTCACTCGTCATGAACATTGGTTACCTTTTAGCATTTTTTATTGAATTAAATTTTTCCTCTGGCAGATCACATTGTGATGTAATGGTTATCGTGAAGCACAGCCAGTTAAGCTGTGCCCAGTGATACAGTATCTTCTCTAGTATTCAACAGCAATTCGGATTCCCCGTCCAGCATGAGTATCGCTACAGAAGGTACGTTAGAGGTACTGGGGCTCTGTGCCACAGCCGCAGCGTGCTCCAGCGGAGGGCGCCGCTGTGAGCATGTCGCATGGGCCCGTCCACAGACGCCGCAGTGGTCGCGGCCCCACACTTGTGCGACAGTTCTCGCTGTTGTCTGAAGCCTTTGAGCGCTTCAGTCCGGAACCGCGCGACTGCAACGGTCGCAGGTTCGAATCCTGCCTCGGGCATGGACGTGTGTGATGTCCTTAGATTATTTAGGTTTAAGTAGTTCTAAGTTCTAGGGGACTGATGACCTCAGATGTTTAAGTCCCATAGCGCTCAGAGCCGTTTGAACCATTTGAAGCCTTTGATACACGCCAATGATAGCAGAGTGATTGTCCTTATCCGTGTTTACATTTTCCGATTCGGATCGCTCCCTGGACTTTTCGCATGCTCATTACGACTATCATTATGCTCTGGACTTTGCTTCTGGCTAGCCGTTCGCTTCATGAACACTGCCGTCATCGTCTACAGGAACCGTCTGTTTGTTCCACCGATCTCTGCATTGCCGCTAATTCGAGTGATTGTAAGCTATATTCTACCTACGAGGAGTAGCAGAGAAAAATCTTTGCTCCGAACAATGCTTGGAATTTACTGTTGCTCGTGCAGCAGAAAGCATTATTAGTATTAGTGAGTAAGATATTGCATGTTGTATGTATTCATTACTAAGTTGGTTTGGTTTGTTTGGGGGAAGAGACCAAACAGCAAGGTCATTGGTCTCATCGGATTAGGAAAGGACGGGGAAGGAAGTCGGCCGTGCCCTTTCAAAGGAACCATCCCGGCATTTGCCTGGAGCGATTTAGGGAAATCACGGAAAACCTAAATCAGGATGGCCGGAAGCCAGATTGAACCGTCGTCCTCCCGAATTCGACGTGACTAAGAAATGAGCATTCTGCGAGACTGGAAGTGTCGATTCGTTACGCCCGGAATTGTTTCGATATTTGCATGTTTTCTCCCTAGCACGTATTTCCTCCCCGTCTCAGGCCAAGTCGGTAACTTTCGTAACCCTCCAATTCGTTACCATTGGTGGAAATGCAGTAAGGAAAAATTTCGTTACTCAGCTGTATTCTTTCCCGTACGTTCGTCCCGCCTCGGTAGTTTTCGTATTCCTCCAGTGTCTTATTCTCAGCGGAACAAGTCGTCATTGACACAGAGCACCGATTACATTTTGTCACATCCCGTGTTTACTTTCTCTGTTTGAAATTCGTGTCCGACTGGGGTGGAGTCGGCAGTATTCGTAATCTTTCAGTTCCTTGTTTCCACGCACTGTTGTTTCTGCCGTACGGCTTTTCGATAGCTCATGGTGTTAAACGGTGTTACGGCCGGTGTTGTGAACACAGCTGCTGGTGACCGGCTTACGTATGTTGCCATGCCTTGTCATTGGAGACGCCGACGGACATAGATCAGAATTGTCGTGTCTGGCTGTAGAGACACTGGCCTGGCGATTCAGTTTGGAATTACTTTGATACGACAACAAGTTTAACTCTCGTAGTTTTAAGCTGTTATAATTAATGCTACCACAGCCACGGCGACTGTTCATCAGAGTATAGAAGAGAAAAATCAGTTAAGGCAACAGTTTCCATTCAAATAGTGGGTTCAAGAGCACGGCTATACCGACAACTAAATACGAGGGTTGGAGCTTTAATAGTGGCAACTATTTATTTACTGCTCATACACAAAATAGATACGTGTTTCAAAGTTTTACTGACCTTCAAAGTAGTCACCAGCATTGTGTATAACCCGTTGCCAGCGATGTGGAAGTCGTAAGATACTCTTAGCAGTGCCAGTTGTGTTGACAGTTCGAGCGGCGCTGTCTATTGCTCGACGAATTTGTAACAATTCTGAAGTGAATGCCGCGAAGTTTTTCCTTCAGTTTATAAATCGAGTTGAACTGATGAGAGCTTAAGTCAGGGGAGTGCAGTAGGTGGTCTAGCACTTAGCAGCTACATCAGTCAAACAAATCAGTAACAAAATGGTTCAAATGGCTCTGAGATCTATGGGACTTAACATCTGAGGTCAACAGTCCCCTAGAACTTAGAACTACTTAAACCGAACTAACCTAAGGACATCACACACATCCATGCCCAAGGCAGGATTCGAACCTGCGACCGTAGCGATCGCGCGGTTCCAGACTGACGGGCCTAGAACCGCTCGGTCACAGTGGCCGGCTAAATCAGTAACAGCTTTCACTGTACGTGCTTGAGCATTGTCCTGCAAAATGATGGTCAGGTCCTGTAGAAAGTGTCATCACTTCTGTCTCTAAGCTGGTCGTAGGTTGTGTTCCAAAAATGAACAGCATAGAGACAGGAGTGATGACACTTTCTACAGGACTTGGCCATCATTTTGCAGGACATTGCTCAAGCACCTACAGTGCAAGCTGTTACTGATTTGTTTGACTGAGGTGGCTGCTAAGTGCTATACCACCTACTACACTCCCCTGACTTAAGCAATCGTGAGTTCACCTCGATTTATAAACTGAAGGGAACACTTCACGGCATTCGCTTCAGAACTGCTACAAATTCGCCGGGCAGCAGACCGCGCAGCTCGAACTGTCAACACAACTGGCATTGCTAACAGTATACTACGACTTGCACATCTCTGGCAACAGGTTATACACAATGCTGGTGACTACTTTGAAGGCCAGTAAAACTTTGAAATACATTTCTATTTTGTACGAGCTGTAAATAAACAGTTGCCACCATTAAAGTTCCAACCCTCGTAGGTTAGCATTATGTGCAATGGTTATATCAGTAATTGCATTAAACACGAAAGCGACGACTAACGAATACTTTTTAACGGGACAACAGCTGCTCTTTTGAGAAATATGACTCTGTAAGTTCTGAATGTGTTAACATATAGTGTTTCGTGCAATGTTTGTTTACATTTTGCGCTAGACTGAAACTTTAATATTACACATATTTGTCCTGTTTCAACGTATTTATTTGTTAGTTACAGCAATGTCGAGTAATTGTTGCTTTTACGGACGCGAATCGAAATACGTGAAAGGTGGGACAGTTACTTTTCATAGTGATGCATGAGCTGGGAGGCATTGTACGTTTTCTGCATCTGGTTTGTATGCGGGAAAACAAAACATCAGAAGCAGTTGCTGGAGCACCATGATGAACAAGTTACCAATGATCTATTCTCCAGAGATTCGTGACGAGTGACCGGTCGGGCTACGAAAGCAGTAGTACTCGCCGTTGTTCAAAGAGAGCTTATACATTTATCGTCACGCTGTATTGCATAAATATGGCCCGTGGAATTATCTGAAACAGGGGCAGGACCTTAGGCTCTATAACTTCCCCCATGTTCTCCAACGCAGCTGGGTGTAGCCGGCACGGAAGCTCAGCGTGTTCGGTCAGAGGGGTAGCTGCCCTCTGTAATAAAAAACTGAGTGAATAGAACAACGACGAACTTGAACAAGCGTCATGGGACATCCACCCCGAGCAAATACAACGACCATTAAAGAACAAAATGACATTTAAAAAAAAAAGAAAAAGTGAACAAGGCGCCGGCTTGTCATGCCGAGGACCCGGGTTCGATTTCCGGCTGGGTTGGAGATTTCTTCCGCTCAGGGACTAGGTGTTTGTGTCATATTCATCATCCTCATTTCATTGTCATCGACGCGCCAGTCGTCAAAGTCACGTCACCTCAAAAGACTTGCACCAGGCGATCAAGTCTACCCGCCGGGAGGCGCTCACCACACGACATTTCATTTCATTTCACCTCCCCCATGTTTCAGTTAATGTTCAGACTGCCCTGAATACATAATAGTTGATATCATAGTTTTATCCAATTGGGCACCGAATCACTTGAAGTTGGCACTTGTCCACTTTGCCATCGAACAACAGAGGCAGCCAGGTTGTGGTAGTTACCATAGTGCCTATCACATCTGCGGCTTTTATTTTAGACAGGATGAAGTGGTACTCATTGTAAAATACTACATTTTTCCACGGCGGTATTTCACGTACAGGTTGCGGTCTGAGGCCTCAATAAGAGAAGGTGGGCACAGTACCTTGCGTGCCACCAGTCCAGTGTGCAGTAGACAGCGCCGGCGCAGACGGGTGCGCATTTGTTGCGGTGCTCCAGCGTCGAGCCAACACTTCGAACAGGGCTCTGGGATCGGTTACGACAACGCAAATAATACCAGTCGTTCTGTGGTTTGGTCGCACAGCACGGTCTAGCACAACTTACACTTCCTCACTGTCTTCCCTCCCTTTCCTCCTTTGGTTCTACGCATGCAACGCTATAGTAGCAACAAGCCATCTCTGTTCTTGCTGAGATGCCATTGCCGACAAACCTACTTTCGAGAGACCAGTCGCTATTTTCCGTTTTAACTGACGTGATGGTATTTCTCTCTTTGATACCGGCGAGACATTCTGAAACTCTTTTTCCTTGTTGCTTCCATAGTGCTGGAAGGATAGGAGACAATAGTTGCTATATACGTTATTACGGAAAATAATAACTATTTATTTTACCTCCAGTCAGCTGTGTTTAGGTTTTTCACTGTCTGTTGTGATGGTTTTCGAAACTCTATAGCTTCCTCTTCAGGTACATTGGCTAGTTTATCCATGGTGTTTATCGGGTTATTACAAACCAACATTTTCTGATCTTATTACAAAGCGACTGACCAGTTCAGTTAAAATTCTTTAGTTAAACGTACCAGTCACATACTAACCATGCACAGGGATGCTGGCTTATTATGATTTTAGATGAACTTTGTAGTCGCCTAATAACCAGACCAGAACATGTTGGCGTTAATAATCCGATATACTCGGCGAGATATACGCCATCGATTACCAAGCTAATTTGCCTGAGATGAAGCCTTAGAGCTTCGAAATCTTTCGCACATAGCAACAGGAACAGCTGACTGGACACAGAATTACAAGAGAATGAATAGTTTTTATTCTCCATAACAAGGTACTGGAACTTGCTCGTATGTTACCATTTCGTTTGACAGTTGTTACCTGAGTGAATTTGGTACTACATTGACCTTTGCGATTAGAAAACACTGGGCGCTACTGGGCCTATATGTACGCCCTCATTCTAGTTCTGATTTGTTAGAGGCATTCTTTTTAGGTATTGCAATTATCACAAATTGTAGTGCTTATAAAAATTAGCGTTGAGCGGTGAAAAGACGTTACTTTCCATGTAGTGTGTGAGACTGAGATTCGATTCAAGTTCATGTCTTTTTGCTGAAAGGAAATTAATCAAAAGCGTTTCATACTTTTAAATTTGGGCTATGAAGAGATTACCTACGTACCTCATGAAATCGACGAAAACGTGCTCAGATTTAACCATTTCGCTATACGAAGGACCTAGCAACTCGGTAACCACTCGAACCAATTCATGGTCAAACCAGTCCTTGTCTGATTGCAGAGTGAACCTAAAACGGAAAATAAGATTAAAATGTTGTGCAAATATACTTCAAACAGATTACATTAATTTTATGTAGGTTCTTAATTCTCTAAGAGATACATAATAATGGAACAGTAAGAGTTTCTTAACGTCACTCGCATAACATACCGGTCAGAGAAGACGCGTGTGCACTCGTGTTTCCAGAGTACCATTAGTACTGACTCATTCTCGATGACAGTTGAAAGCGTGCCCACCATTCCTTGCCAAATGCGAGACAGATCCCGAAGACTGAACACGTAATGAAATTTCGCAGGCGTCGGTAGTAATTTCGCCTATAGGACAAAAAGATATTCGTATCTAAGTAATCAGTGATGTACGAGAGTTACTGTTAAATACATTGTCTACTAAGCAATATGGAATAGCAAAAATACGTTTAGAAAAACATTATAATGAAAATGCACTTCGCTGGAGCACATTATAACCACTAGGAGCGTTTACGAACTGCACTGTTGAAGAGATGCAGTAGAAGTAGCTACCACGTCGAAGAGACAACGGTGCGGTTGCCTCGGACTTAGGAATAGTTTGGCGGTCATGTAGCTGTGGTATAGTTACATCACGTTCTGTGTAATTTATAAAATTTCATGTCTTAGCCAATTGAAACAGGTTTCTTCTTTGATAGCGGTTAATTGAACCATCCGTCATGCTCATTATTACGACCCCTGAAGGTTGTCACAATCCGCAGTTATACTGCACATGGTCTCTGCACCTAGTTTGACACAGATGGTGGCATATTGATGTTTGCCAAAACAAACTACATCTGAGATTACAAAACCTTGACGTAGACTGAATGCCTGCTTACGTCCTAGTATAATAACCAATTCTCTGTTTCAACATCAAAAGTAAACATTTTATTCCAATGTATAGAGATGAGGTGATTTACAAATTCAAGTAGGTTTCTTTCCACTGTCTGACAGACTGTCGTATACAAGGTCGTAAAATACAAACTGTCCGTGTATTTAACTGCGGCCAGATCAAAACCATATAGACACCACATTCCAACCTCTAAATCGTTGAAGCCATGGACATTTCATGGATCATCATTTCACTGATTTACTGTGAGTTTCTGTACTTTGATAAAACCGCCCGAAAGCGAATCAACTACTGTGGTCAACAACGTGTAGGTGAGTGAATTCTCCATCGGTTAGGTAGTTGTAAAACGGCAGTTGGAAGAGGAAGACAGCAAAAAAGTACTCGATAGGTCAGTGTGGAGCTTTTCACAATCACTCCTCATTGTGGCGTACAGATTCCAATTCTTCAGCAAATATCTCTTCTAAGTGAGTCAGAGATTAACTTGGATCCAAGAACACTGTTAGTGTACGCTTGAGAAATCGCCCCGAGCTGCAGCATTGGCACAAGCCTGCTGAAGTTCCATGAGGTGACTGATCTCTCTTCCAGTAAGATTACGACTGAGACTAGTAGTGGTATCTCTTCATAAAGGGAATGCTTACGTCAGGTGAAGTGAAGCTCCTGTAATGTAGACTGTATGTAAACTGAATAGGGGGTAGCGCTTGTGGGAGAAGTACATTGCGCAACAGAATTACAGAATCACTTTTTCGAAACCCTCAAATAGTCTTCTATTAAGGTACAGAAACTTAAAATTTGGCTCAAAGGTGTCTACACTCTTCCTCTGCAGCAGTGCAAAAGCATGGCGCCACGCGTCGTCACTCTCGGGCTCGACGACGCCTCAAACAGCTAAGTGTCGACACGTGCGAAAAGAAGGCCGGGGCTCAGAAGGTCATGCGACATGTAAGGTGGGTTAATGATTTCACATTGGCAGCAAATTTCACTACAATTCTACTCAGCGCCACCGTGGTCGCGTCACACGATGTGAAGGTCGCTACACTCCCTCTTATCCAAACTTCACTCCTTCTGTTGACGCCTCTGTGATGGAGTTGTGAGCGGCGACACCCTGCGTTGAAATCACGTTATTTTCTTATCGGCGACCGAGGAAAAGAATTCAGGCACACAGCCACTCAGAATCTACGTGAAAACGCCTCATAGGGTGGAACAAAGTAAGAGCATATGGACTATCAGACCAATTGTGTGATTGGATTGAAGAGTTCCTAGATAACAGAGCGCAGCATGTGATTCTCAATGGAGAGAAGTCTTCCGAAGTAAGAGTGATTTCAGGTGTGCCGCAAGGGAGTGTCATATGACCGTTGCTATTCACAATATACATAAATGACCTTGTGGATGACATCGGAAGTTCACTGAGGCTTTTTGCAGATGATGCTGTGGTGTATCGAGAGGTTGTAACAATGGAAAATTGTACTGAAATGCAGGAGGATCTGCAGCGAATTGACGCATGGTGCAGGGAATGGCAATTGAATCTCAATGTAGACAAGTGTAATGTGCTGCGAATACATAGAAAGATAGTTCCCTTATCATTTAGCTACAAAATAGCAGGTCAGCAACTGGAAGCAGTTAATTCCATAAATTATCTGGGAGTACGCATTAGGAGTGATTTAAAATGGAATGATCATATAAAGTTGATCGTCGGTAAAGCAGATGCCAGACTGAGATTCACTGGAAGACTCGTATGGAAATGCAATCCGAAAACAAAGGAAGTAGGTTACAGCACGCTTGTTCGCCCGCTGCTTGAATACTGCTCAGCAGTATGGGATCCGTACCAGATAGTGTTGATAGAAGAGATAGAGAAGATCCAACGGAGACAAGCGCGCTTCGTTACAGGATCATTTAGTAATCGCGAAAGCGTTACGGAGATGATAGATAAACTCCAGTGGAAGACTCTGCAGGAGAGACGCTCAGTAGCTCGGTACGGGCTTTTGTTAAAGTTTCGAGAACATACCTTCACCGAAGAGTCAAGCAGTATATTGCTCCCTACTACGTACATCTCGCGAAGAGACCATGAGGATAAAATCAGAGAGATTAGAGCCCACACAGAAGCATACCGACAATCCTTCTTTCCACGAACAATACGAGACTGGAATAAAAGGGAGAACCGATAGAGGTACTCAGGGTACCCTCCGCCACACACCGTCGGGTGGCTTGCAGAGTATGGATGTATATGTAGATGTAGAGTAAAGGGCGTCAAGGAAACCATCCTTTTAGCTAGGGCGTTTTTTCCCGCGTATTTCGCCGTGTAAAACGCGTTCTCAGTGCCATGAGCAACAGCACGACGTTCATGACAGCCCCGGACATTTCAGCCCCTCTCTAAGGGCATTGTGTGGCTGCATCCCTGTTGAACATGATCGAACCCCATTGGAGCGAAGCGCGAGCGCAATTTTTGATCTTGTGTACTGGTTGGAACTACTAGGTACCGTTCAAAACCATTCGACGCAATTTGAACGTGACCTGAAGCAGCAAAGGGTGAATACAGTGGCAAAGGGTCCCTCTAAGACGCTACAGTTCAACAATACCATCGGTGGCACCTGCCCTCATTTACTGAGAATTAAAAAAAAAAAAAAACTTCTCTGAGAGAGAAAATCTGTGAAGTAGTCCTAGATGCCTGCAAGCAGACGACCACTTGACACACCTCCGATGTCAGTTACTTGCCTGCAGGCGTCTATGATTACTTCAGAGGTTTTGTCTGTAAAGGTACATTTTTAAAATTCTCAGGAAATGTGGGCAGGTACCACCGAGGGTAATGCTGAACTGGCAGGAGTTAGAGGCGCTCTTTGGCGTTGTATTCACACATGTCTAAATGTTGCCCCCCCCCCCCCCCCCCAATGATAATGCCACAGGATTGTGTGAAATAAGCCGGACGCTGAGGGTTCTAGGCGCTTCGGTCTGCGGAACCGCGCTGCTGCTACGGTTGCAGGTTCGAATCCTGCCTCGGGCATGGATGCATGTGATGTCCTTAGGTTAGTTAGGTTTAAGTAGTTCTAAGTCTAGGGGACTGATGACCTCAGATGGTAAGTCCCATAGCGCTTAGACCCATTTGAACTATTTGGCGTGAAATAGGAAGGCCGAGAAAGCATAAGCACCCTTAGCTGTTCGGGATCACATTCAAATTTCAGTGAATGGTTTTCAATGGTTCCTTCAGTTCCAACTGGTACACGAGAGCAAAAATGAGGTCGCACTATTTCCGAATGAGTGCGCTCACGTTCAATGGACATGAAAAAAAAAAAAAAAAGGTTCTAATGGCTCTGAGCGCTATGGGACTTAACATCTGAGGTCATCAGTACCCTAGAACGTAGACCTACTTAAAGCTAACTAACCTAAGGGCATCACACACATCCATGCCCGAGGCAGGTTTCGAACCTGCGACCGTAGTGGTCGTGCGGTGCCAGACTGAAGCGCCTAGAACCGCTCGGCCACACCGGCCGACCATGAGGATGCAGCCTCACAATGTCCTTACAGAGGGGTTTAAACTTCAGGGGGTGTCAGCAGTGTCAAAGCTTGTCAAGAACGTCGGTCTACTGCTTATTACACAGAGAACTGTCGTTTTCTACCGCGAAATGTGCGGGAATCGACGCCCCAAGGAAGGGAGCGGTTTCAGTGATCCTTTAATTCCGTTGCGCAGTGTAGCACTTCCCGGAAGAACGCATTACTTGCTGTGCGGGATGACTAAGAATCAGTTCCCATCTATCAGTGCAGTAATTCTCTAGATGTGTGTTTCGTTTTTCTTGTGTTAGTTATATTTGTTACTGATTTCTGAATTCCGTGTATTCTTGACAGATTTGGTGGAAAGTACCTACTCTCAGGCGTGTCTGAATACTGTGCTGCCACTCATTTAACGGGTCCGCAACTGAAAGGTAGGTATAAAATTGAGAAACATCATGCAATTGCTCCTCGTGACGTAGTTGGTTACATAGAGTGTGGACTTACGTGCTCGCTCTTAAGTTTATAGACAAACTTGTGTATTTTCCCTCGCTCTTAACAAACGAATTATACTGTGCCCACATCGTTAATCATGCACACCTATCTGTAAATGTACTGACCGTTACCTTGAATGTTTTGCTTCAGACCACACGTTTCTCCAGAATGGTGTAGGAACGAGTTGATTATTACCTCACTGAAATGCAGGTATTTGGCTGATACCTCATTTCACCTGAACACATCCCCTCCTCCGTGGCAGACGCCGCTAACTTATGCATCTGCGGCAGTCCTCGCCTCGCAAGTAGCTGTTTAGAATGCTGATAGTTGAAGAATCTTGGGCATGTAAACAACAGTGTGCAGTGATGGTGTTCTGTTAGTCATGTGCTATGTGTGCTAGATATAGATGTATTCCCACAACATGGCCAATAAGACTAGGATCATAACCTCACTGGCTCAGCAAACAAAAAATCTTCTCGTCATTTTCCATCTTTGTCATTAATTATTGATATATAAGTGACAGTTAGGCATATTATTATTAGAGCATGCTGACAAAATACATTATGACAATTGATATTGGATAAAGCGGACTGTATCTGATAAAATGTAATGATATTTAAATTTTATACTAGCTACAATTTTTTGTATGTTCAGTTTTACTTTGTTTCGAAGTTGGGCTTACCCTCGTCCGTTGCCATAGCTGTCTCGTTAGTGGGACTAATTTCTTCACCAGCTGACGCACCTCTGACGTGAAACCGCGTTTGGCGTTATAGTGTCCCTCGCCTATCACAGAGAATATTTTATCGACGGAGGTGTCCGTGGGCAGTGTGCAGTTAAACACAGAGAATTGTTTCTTTAGGCGAGACGGTATGTCATTTCGGCCTCCACCTGTAAGAGAGACAAAAGTCTTTGTATTCTGGGCCAGTATTGATAGACAAAAATGTTTTCATAGGAAAGTGTGCAGTAGGTGCTGACTGTCGGAATAACAGAGCAATATTGAAAGTTTACGTTACCAGGAAGACACATGGCAGCCACGAACTGGACGTCGACGACAGTTATAAACTCTCCAGGTTTTTCAAGGCTGTAGAAGCCCTTCATATCCATAGTCTGACGCACAATCTCGTTGGTGATTTGGTCACCCCACTCATTTATTTCCGGCAAGTTTATATCGTCAATAAATACCATCATTTTTTTACCTCCTGGAGGACCAAAAGTGTTACCCATCCGCTTCTCAACGTAACTCTCAATCGTTTTCTGTAAGTAAACGGAACATTTATTTGACTAATGTCCTGTTAATGCAACATCTTATCACAATGAGACAACTTAAAATTCACTTATTATTAGGCTAAAACTGGCAAATTTGTAAGCTTAAGTGGGTTTCATTGTTATTACAAAAAGTTTTAAGAACATATCACGCTGTACTTGCATATATGGCAGGATCCTGAATTCTGAATTTAGATGTATACAGCAATAAAAAAATTAGTTTCACAACAAAACAGTCATATAATTTTACATCATATAAGGTGTACGATTCAAATGACTATACTCAACTGAAGGAATTGCCCACAATCAACTCTTTCATTTCCCATTCCAATTTAGTTTAATTTTCTGCAAGACTTTTGCATCATTGAGAAAAATGCATAAAGATGTTGATCGTATTTTCTCATTTTGGGAGACCTGAAGAGCGATCTGTTTAATTGTTAAAAACCATTCAACAGCCAAGATTGCATACAATATTTTTATTTATTTAAGGCAACCAGTTTCAACCGACTATGCTGTCATCTTCAGATTTTAAAATCTTTTGTTGTAAAACATGTTCATTTTACGCTGTCATTGTCTGTTGACATCGGTCGTCTTAGATAAAAAATATTTTATGTGGCCCTGGCTGTTGAATGGTTTTTAACATAAAGGTGTTAATAGTAGCATTGCTCACCCCTTTGAGAACTAAATTCGATTTTAAGTCAGAGTAATGAATATCATTTTTGCTTCTACTCTTGCAGCTGTGGAAACAGTTACGCAACCTGAGCTGTATTTTATTATTTACTGTAAGTTTCACGAGGGTGTTAGTGTACGGTTACTCTGAAGTTGAAATAGTTAACGCCTTAAGCACACGAAACAAAAAAGCTCCAAGAATGACTTTTCACTCTGCAGCAGATTGTGCGTTGATTTGAAACTTCCTGGAGGGTTAAAATTGTTCACCACACGTGGGATCTTTGCTTTCCACGGGCAAATGTTTTACTGTCTGCGCTATCCAAGATCGACTCACGATCGCCCACCACAGCTTCCAGTTGACTTATTTTCCACTGACTATTGGTTATGTTAGTCTCTGTACTTGGTTGTCTCACTGTGATGTTATCAGGCGCAGCACGTCAGCAGGCTGTTCCACTGTCTTGCTGACACAAGAAGGGAAAGGGATCGCAATAGATTTCGCAGCTCTCATACCAGATATTGAGTAACGAGGAACTGGAGCTGCTGAAGGTGTCAACCACATTCTAGCGTGATCAGTTCCGCACGAGCAGTTACTTTATTCACATAATGTACAGCATGTTGATGCTCTAACGCTACGAGACTACCACACCAGGTTTCATTCCCCCGCTAGATTATAAGACGGAGCACTGAAGGTACGTTCTTCTCAGCTTGCACTTCATTTACAGCTGGGGCAGTATTCACACAGAGTGGGATGATAATTTACCATTATCACCACGTGTGACCAGATACAAAGCCTCGATCGATTATGGAAGCAAAGCATCGGGCTCTTTTTATCATAGAATCAGTAAGTGGACAGGAACTGTAGGTGAAAGACTCTTAACCGAACAAAAAAATGGTTCAAATGGCTCTGAGCACTATGGGACTTAATATCCATGGTCATCAGTCCCCTAGAACTTAGAACTACTTAAACCTAACTAACCTAAGGACAGCACACAACACCCAGCCATCACGAGGCAGAGAAAATCCCTGACACCGCCGGGAATCGAACCCGGGAACCCGGGCGTGGGAAGCGAGAACGCTACCGCACGACCACGAGATGCGGGCAACCGAACAAATCAACAGGTGCTGTTTATCACCAATTTCTGCGCGACAATAACAGACACTACTGAAAAACTTCCCTTGCGGAAAGACAAAAGACACAGCTCTGGCACGATATGCCACAACTCTGTTTTCTACGCCACGTATGCCAGTACAGAACTCAAAAGGTTAATGAGTGATGGACCGGTCAAGGAGGTCCAGAAACATGACTTCGCGTTCAGTTGATCTCAGTTCCATAGATTCATGGCTATGAAGACATTTAAAGGCACTGGTGTATCCCTCATCCTTCGATAACGTGCACACGTTACAGGTGTTTGTGTCCCGTCCATATGATCAAATCAGAGGGCAGATAGAAGCGTTCGTAAGAGTACGTGATTCTTTGAGGAGGAGAGCTAAATGATAATTTAAGAATGACAGGTTATTAGACTGAAATCCACTTTTAGTGTCAACAGATAGATGCTATCATAGGAAAGAAGAGCCCTGATCTCAACAAATATTGACTCCGGGGCAATGCATATGAGATATTTTTCAAGTTTTGATAACTGTTGCCTCCTGTAAGAATACTGAATATATTTTTAGTACGCTAGATACAAATTTAATTTTTTATATATAAATAATTTTTAACGTTATAGAGGGTGACCCAAAAATCCATTAACATTTGAAAATGCACTACTTCACGGCATAATGTTGGTAGGGAGGTAAGAATTGACACAAAAGCCTGAAATGACATGGGGTTTTATTGAAACCAAAACGAGTGCAAAAACTGGCCAACAGATGGCTCTGGACAGCAACACCGCATAAGAATCGTGTATAAAATGAGCTGTAGTAAAAGAGGGAGTCAGATCATCCTTAGCCTGCCAAATAAACACCTGCTGGAAGATACCACTTTTATGCAGGATGGCGTTCCATTCCATACCGCTACCTGTGTGAAAGATCTCTTGCACACATTTTTGGTGAGGAATGCCTGCTGAGCCGCCATGTCCGTCATGCCTGGCCTCTCAGGTCCCTAGACGTCAGTCTGTGTGATTATTGGTTGTGGTATTAGCTGAAATCTCAAGTTTACCGCTATCGTCCGACCTCATTAGGCATACTAAACGACAAATTCCGACGGCGGTTTCTCAGCATACCTGCTCAAATATTGTACATTTCTGTTCACAACGTCGCTCCTTGCCTACAGCTGCTGTTGATGAATGACGACCGAAATGCTGAGCACTTGTTATAAAGAACATCGCCTATGCTAAAAATCAATTGTTATGCTAATTATTGATTTTATGACGTATGAAGCGCCAGGTGATGGTCATTTTGTCCACTGTTTTTGGTTTCAACAAAACCCAATGTAATTTCAAGCAAGTGTTTAATTTTACCTCTCTACCTACATAAGTGGAAACGTGAAGGGACACGTACAGCATGAAAGCGTACAGGCCGACCTCGTCTGTTGACTGACAGAGACCGCCGACAGTTGAAGAGGGTCGTGATGTGTAGTAGGCAGACATCTATCCAGACCATCATACAGGAATTAAAAATTGCATCAGGATCCACTGCAAGTACTATGACAGGCGGGAGGTGAGAAACTTGGATTTCACAATCAAAAGGCTGCTCATGAACCACACATCACACCGGTAAATGCCAAACGACGCCTCTCTTGGTGCAAGGAGAGTAAACATTGGACGATTGGACAGTGGAAAAACGTTGCGTGGAGTGACGAATCACGTTACACAATGTGGTGATCCAGTGACAGGGTGTGGGTATGGCGAATGCCCAGTGAACGTCATCTGCCAGCGTGTGTAGTGCCAACAGTAAAATTCGGAGGCGGTAGTGTTATGGTGTGGTCGTGTTTATCATGGAGAGGGTTTGCACCCCTTGTTGTTTTGCGTGGCACTATCACAGCACCTCCTTGCTTCCCACTGTTGAAGGGCAATTCGGGGATGACGATTGCATCTTTCAACACGGTCGAGCAGCTGTGCATAATGCACGGCCTGTGGCGGAGTGGTTACATGACAATAACATCCCTGTAATGGACTGGCCTGTGCAGAGTCTTGACCTGAATTCTACAGAACATCTTTGGGATGTTATGGAACGCCGACTTCGTGCCAGGCCTCACCGACCGACATTGATACCTCTCCTTAGTACAGCACTCTCTAAAGAATAGGCTGGCATTCCCCAAGAAACCTTCCAGTACCTGATTGAACGTATGCCTGCGAAGGGCGCCACGAATTTGTAACTCATATTCAGAGCCAGGTGTCCGGATACTTTTGATTACAAGCCGGCCGCGGTGGCCGTGCGGTTCTGGCGCTGCAGTCCGGAACCGCGGGACTGCTACGGTCGCAGGTTCGAATCCTGCCTCGGGCATGGGTGTGTGTGATGTCCTTAGGTTAGTTAGGTTTAAGTAGTTCTAAGTTCTAGGGGACTTATGACCTAAGATGTTGAGTCCCATAGTGCTC
Organism: Schistocerca piceifrons; assembly: GCF_021461385.2. NCBI lineage: Eukaryota > Metazoa > Arthropoda > Insecta > Orthoptera > Acrididae > Schistocerca > Schistocerca piceifrons. The sequence goes on from NC_060149.1 coordinate 72,378,487, forward strand.
AGAGCCATTTGAACCATTTTTTGATTACAATATACTATTTAATCAAAAGTATCCGGATATATAAATATAGAGAGAGAGAGAGAGAGAGAAGGGGGGGGAGAGAGGCATGAGGAAGTTGTTGATCTATGATTGTTGCAGCAATCGTTGATTATTCCCAGAACCTACAAAATTATCTCCATCTATTGAAGTAAAAAGAGGGTAGCTAACACACAGACTGATTTGCAGTGATGCTACATTGTTTTTTCTGCCTAAGTTACGCGCAATCCCTCGCAAACATGTGTGTACACATGTTTTTTTCTTCTCTCTCTCTCTGTCTCTCTCTCTCTCTCTCTCTCACACACACACACACACACACACACACACACACACACACACACACAGACAGACACACACACATAGACACACACACACATACGTCAACCGTGGCTACATGCCAAATGAAGCTGGTTTCTTTCCTCTCTCGATTTCACTTCTAAGACTTCCCTGGCGTTCAAGTTAACAAAACGCAGTTAACAGTTACTAAAAGTGGAAAATCACAAATTATCCTGCTACAAGTTCTGCAGTTCATACGTTCAATCATTCAGGATGAACCGATAAGAAGAACTTGAAAGAAGTCCTGCAAAGAAGCTGCAAACATGAGCGTCACCAGACTGCCGCTCAATGTATAATGGTACACATGGTCCAGTCACATTAGTGCGACAACCGCCTATGTTCGACGTCAGTGTCTAATAACCACTCATCGACAACAGGTGGCAGCTCTAGCAGTGGAGGATATATGAAGTGTGTCAGGAGACACTGAAAACAGTGCAGTTGTTGTAATGTGGAAATGGAGCTATTTATCTCTCGTCTGAATAGGCGTGATCATTGGCTTTCTGGCCAAGGATGGAAGCATTTAGGAAACGGCAACGTTTGTAAACTGTTCACGTGCCGCCGTGGTTAAAGTGTACTGTGCATGGCAAAATGGCACTATCCGAAACCGGTGCTGAGGCAACTGTGCTCTAGCAGTGGAGGATATATGAAGTGTGTCAGGAGACACTGAAAACAATGCAGTTGTTGTAATGTGGAAATGGAGCTATTTATCTCTCGTCTGAATAGGCGTGATCATTGGCTTTCTGGCCAAGGATGGAAGCATTTAGGAAACGGCAACGTTTGTAAACTGTTCACGTGCCGCCGTGGTTAAAGTGTACTGTGCATGGCAAAATGGCACTATCCGAAACCGGTGCTGAGGCAACTGTGCTCTAGCAGTGGAGGATATATGAAGTGTGTCAGGAGACACTGAAAACAATGCAGTTGTTGTAATGTGGAAATGGAGCTATTTATCTCTCGTCCGAATGGGCATGATCATTGGCTTTCTGGCCAAGGATGGAAGCATTTAGGAAACGGCAACGTTTGTAAACTGTTCACGTGCCGCCGTGGTTAAAGTGTACTGTGCATGGCAAAATGGCACTATCCGAAACCGGTGCTGAGGCACTTGTGCTCTAGCAGTGGAGGATATATGAAGTGTGCCAGGAGACGCTGAAAACAGTGCAGTTGTTGTAATGTGGAAACGGAGCTATTTATCTCTCGTCCGAATGGGCGTGATCATTGGCATTCTGGCCAAGGATGGAAGCATTTAGGAAACGGCAACGTTTGTAAACTGTTCACGTGCCGCCGTGGTTAAAGTGTACTGTGCATGGCAAAATGGCACTATCCGAAACCGGTGCTGAGGTAATTGTGGTGCACCACAGGTCTAGATGACGGGGTGAACGATGGCTGCGGAGATGTGTATGGGGGAATAGACGTGCAGGTGTTGAGCAACTGAACACTCAGACGAAGCAATAAGGAGTACCGAACTCCCCTGATTTAGACCCAAATGAGAATCTATGGGATCATCTCGATCGGCCTGTAGGCGCCATGAATCCTACAGCAGCTGGCCTCAGCAATGGAGCCGGCATAGCTCGACATGCCTGTCGGTACCTTCCAGAACCTTATTGACTCTCTCCCTGCACATCTCGCAGCGGTCCTGAGAGGGAACAGTTTGTTCCATCTCATTACAATTAGTTTCTTTGTAGCATTATATCGAATATATTTTCAACATTTTTTTAGTTTAATTAGTGTGATATATCGAGTGAAGAAGTGGACTACCTGTTTATTTAATTCAATTCACAATTACATAAATGCACTTTCTTTCCCTAATCCCACTACGTTGCCTTGGGTTGATTAAGTTTGGGGTTTGTATTAAGAGTTCGTCTGCTGGTAGTGGCTGGTAGTGCCAAGGCAGAGATGTGTTCACCCTGTAGGTCGGTTAGTGCCAACCTAAGCCTGGAGTAAAGACAGAGATGATGCACCTGTATGCCAGGGGGTAGTTCGGGGTCGGTAACAGGTCCCCCTCCCCTCCATGTAAGGGAACGGCCGTTGAAAGCCGCCATGATAGGCACTCTTGGGGTAGCGGCTGAACTGAGCGGACGGGATCGAGGGCGATCTCCGTCTTTGCCGCCAATTTCACCATGGGATGAGGTATTATGTTTTACACTGTTACAAAACCGCTCTTTTTCAGGATTGAAATAGTTAGCGTGAATTGCTTTCTTTTGAGAATATGGGAGATATCTGTGTCTGCTTTGTTCCCCCGTTTTTCCGCCAAAGACTGTCCCAGCAGGCGGACCACAAGGGCAGCAAAGTAGTCTCATCCTCTTTCCCAGTGCTTAAGTAGAAACGAGATGCCTGTTAGTTTAAGCACCTTCAGTGCGAGATAAAACTAGAAGTTATTTGACTTGACTTTGTTTGCTACAATTATTAAACTTGTAAAATTTTGGGAAATATAGATAATAAATGTCATATTAAGTTTGTAAAGTTTCTGGGAATCTAGACAATGAATGTCCTATAAACTTAATGTCATGGATTTAGTGGTCATTACAAACCACAGTCCTGTGTCGAGAGCAATGTCATGAATTTAATGGTCATTAAAAACCCCAGTCCTGTGAAGAGAGCAATGTCACCAACAAAGTGGTGTCCTTATAGATCATGATGGAGCGTGGCCTTTACTGACTTGCCTACTTGGTTGTTTGAGTCCTCCCCCGCGTTATCCGTTGCGCAATATTAACATAATAATCATCACATCATTTAAAGAAACGTCGGGCCGGCCCCTTAAATTCAATACTTCCGAGCAACGTATCAAGCGGGCAAGCACGTGTCAATGAGGTGACTTGGCCACACACACGTCCGGCACGCTCTAGCGTGGATAGAAGGAAACAGAGGAAGAGAGATACAAAAAGATAACGATACATAACTAAACAGAAGGAACCTTTCAGTCTGCGCTGCACACTTTTGACAGGTGGTCACGTTAATGTGCACGGACAGTGTATATGAATAATACAGAAATACTACCAAGAAATACTACACATCGCTAGTAAAAAACTTTTTCAGCATATGTACTTCGATAGTTCTTAGCAAACATAAAACACTTATTAGTTTGGCATCATTATTTCATTCTGTCTACATCGACACGCAAGTAGCCAAAATGGCGTCAAATTGAAAGACTTGCACTAGGCGGTCGAACTGTCCTGGACAGGGTCTTCCGTCAAATCATTCCATACGATCATCACATAACTGTCCGCCCCCGGTAGCTGAGTGGGCAGCGCGATAGAATGTCAATCCTCAGGGCCCGGGTTCGATTCCTGGCTGGGTCGGAGATTTTCTCCGCTCAGTGACTGGGTGTTGTGTTGTCCTGTTCATCCTCATTTCATCCCCATCGACGCGCAAGTCGCCGAAGTGGCGTCAAATCGAAAGACTTGCACCCGGCTAACGGTTTACCCAACGGGAGGCCCTAGTCACACGACATTTACATTTATCAGATAACTGGATTTGCACATTCTGAAACACAATTGCGCTACATTGTACACGTAAGTCAGATTAAGAAAGAAAATAAGTGATACATATTTAGTTAGCCTTTACCATTTTCCCCCTGCGAATAAATATGAAACCAAGTAAACACCAAACTTCTCATTTCACCGTAAACGAAGAAAAAAATAAAACCCTTACAGAGCACGAATCTGATAAAAATCATAACCTCTCCTACGTACCTGGAACTGAAATGGACTCGTAGCAGAAGAGAAATTGAAGGAACGATTGAGATACATTTCTGGGTTGGATTTCTTCATGTAAGCCTTCATCATGACAGTCTTGGCAGAGCCCTGCTCGCCGATAAGTAAAACAGCTTTCGTTTGCGAAGCTATGGTGTCTATAAGAAACGTTGTTCTCACGTTTTCGATTATGGGAACCATTATAGTGCTGTAGTCAGGAGTCGAAGTCTCTGGGTATGAATAACTTGGCACCAAATTGCTCCAGAGTTCCCATTTACCTGCAAATGTTTGAATTGTTTGAATAAGAAATTGAACATAGAACAATTAAATGAGCTATAACGAATACCTCCCGTTATAAAACAACAGATGTTAATAAGTGAAACAGTGTGGAAATATTTATAGTAATATTTCTAATATCTCTAAGAAACATTACTGAATCGCTAGGAATATTTTCATTGCAATCCAACATTTGCTCAAACATATTGCTTTAAAGTCATTAATAAAATATATCACACTACTGGCTGAGTATTTATTTTCCTTAAACTGCAACATAGAATTGTCCTGCAAACAAAATTACTCATATGTTATCGAGACATTGCTTTCAATCTGTCGAGCGCGTGAAAATGACAGGTTCCGTCCGTAGTGCGTGTCCAGGTGTACCAAAAACTTACTGCTGACGGTAAATTGAAAAAGACATTCAGATGAAGTGACTCTGAAAGACAATCTGTAGTGTATGTTCATTTTGAGATTTGCTAGAGACCTTCGTCTAAATGCCTGTAAAATTGTTATTGTATAGCATGTTTATACTCATCACAAAATATACCAATAACTAAATGATTCAGCCATTCCTCTCGGTAGTCACGGTGCAAACATACGACTAGACAACATTCTCGATTTGAAACTACCTGACAGATTAAAACTGGAGGTCTAAACCGGAACATTTGCCTTACGCATGAAAATGGTCTCCAGCTGAGCTGCCCAGGTTCGAGTCATAACCTGCCATCTCTGGTGGCAGTTAAGGTGTGATGGTGGGTCGTGAGTCGGTCCTAGGTAGCTCAGTCGGTAGAGCAATTGCCTGCAAAAGGCAAATGTTCCGGTTAGATCTCCACTCCGGCAGAGTTTTAATCTGCCAGAAAGTTTCAAATCAGCACACACTCGCTGAAGAGTGACAATTTGTTCTGAAAACATCCCTGATGTTTTTAGAATGCTGCAGTAAGTCAGTAAGGTACGTACCTTCAAATTCGTGTACTATTCACCTAATCGTTCATACATAACTCCAGGCCTCTGGATTGGTGATGAGCGGTTTTACTGGACGTGCAAATCTACAATAGGATGTTGTAGGCGAACGAACAGGCTCCCAGTCAGCCAGAAAACCTCTAGAGCCTTTGCCTCCAATGGAAGTCCAGTGTCCTTATTTCACATGTCATGCAAACTTTCCACCTATGAGGATATCATCAATAAAATAACCTCACATCAAATGTCAAGGTATAAAGGTAGCAAACGAAACCGGCGTGTATTAATGGTCACGACGAATCACCAGTCAAGGTGCCGTTTATCCTTGCTCGGAATGTGCAACGTCGCTGTTCTCATCCGAAGATGATCTCTGTGCTCTTAGATTTACAATTATTAGAGGTACTCAAGTGGGAGACAGTTTACATATCGCATTGTGAAATAACGACTTCTTGCGTTTCTTTTTTGGAGTCCAGCACTCATTTTCTAAGTACTTCGTGTTCTCTGGACCGTCTATCCACTGTCAAAAATCAAGATAAGCGATAGAGACTCTTGTCATACGCACATTGTTGGTTCTAGTGTTGATGATCTTATCCACTTCGGGGAATTCAGACCTGGGAATTGGCAGGCCCACTGCTCGCACGACTTCCGAATGGAATGTTTCACACGTGATGCCTTGATGATCTGGCCATGGTAACATGCATCATGATGTAATACCTTGCTCATAATATGCAAAGCTGCCGCAACAATTACCAGTGCATTTTATGACTGCGTTACAATTATGTGCTTCGTCTAAACATGCCTCTCGCCGAGGTTCATGAGCGCTGTCAACTCAACATGAAGCATCTAATCGAATTGCGTATCTATGTATTGTCGCTCTAGAAATGAAGAGCAGCAATCACAGAATTAAAAAGTATGTGACTGAGGCTTCCCCAACGAACTACTTGTAGAAACGTTTCTCGGTCGAAAGGTTATATTTCGTTGTGAATTTTCCACAATATTTAAACGGCACAACTGACCAATATCTTCTGGTGCGGCGAACACACTGCTGAGCTGTGACCGAAGCCCTCTATTTATGGTAGACTAAGAAGAAACTGTGCAGGCGTGAACGCGCCGAATTCGGTGAGTAATAGCAAAGGTTTCCTGATCGGTAGCGGGAAAGACAGCTATGCCACCAGTCAGGCGATGAACTAAAACCTTCGGTGTATCCACAAAGGCTGTCAGTCATTGTGTGCGCTGCTGTCGGCCTCCCCAGCGTCCTCTGTTCGAAGCCGCATGCCGATATGCGCGTCCGCGTTGGCGTGGGGCTACCCTCGCCGTTACCATCCGAATATCTAAGTCGTCACTGAAGCGTTATCCCTTGTGTGATCAATAATTCCTCTTTGAGGTCGCTGTGATTTTAATACGGCAGCGCTGGATCCCATGCTGCGCTAAGTTGGTAACCCGTGTCTCTGTTCAGTAGATTTGTCGAACTGCGAATTTCATCCGCTTTTTTAATAATGCTGTCTTAGAACGAAAACGTCGAAGAGAGAATTTTGGTAAATATGTAGCACCGTACTGAGACAATGCTCGAGCACTGCAGGTTTCTCTGACTGGCTCAGATGTGTGTGTCGCCTGTGTTTGACGGTACGACAAGAATATCGAATTACGACGTCCTTCAGCTACAAGAAATCTCGTAGAAACCTGGCCTTTTCAAACCAAGGCTGTCTTCCGCTAAGCCTAGAGGAGCTCTGAGTTCCGTTGGTGGACATAAAACACATTTAACTTTATGTTTATTCATTAATCTTCCAATTTCCGAAGAAACAGCGCTAACGTACGGCAAGACGACCATTCCTCTTTGTTCTTCATTTTCTTCAAATATTCAAATGTGTGTGAAATCTTATGGGACTTAACTGCTAAGGTCATCAATCCCTATGCTTACACACTACTTAACCTAAATTATCCTAAGGACAAATACACGCACCCATGCCCGAGGGAGGACTCGAACCTCTGCCGGGACCAGCCGCACAGTCCATGACTGCAGCGCCCTAGACCGCTCGGCTAATCCCGCACGGCTCTTCATTTTCTCTCAGCTCCTCAGTTTGCCTGGTGTAAGGTACGCCGAGTCTCCCGTTCAGAAAATCCACTCATCAAGAATACGCTAGGGATGTGGCTCAGCTCATCAGACAAGCTGTCTGAATCTGTAATGGCTCGTGTTCTGTGGGGCAACGTCCTAAGGACGCCATTTGGTTGTAAAGGATGGTGACAGTTGGTTATCTGTAAGTATAAGTCCGTTTGTTTAGGTTTACAGTACACAACGCCAAAACGTCCAGGGATGGTAGCTCGGCGTTTTCATCCATCTCCATCTCAAACTTGACATTCGAATGAAGAGAATTTAGATCTAAAAATGCATCCACGGATGCAGTGCGGTGGGGCGAAATTACAAAGGTGTCATTCTCGTCTCGCCAACAGCACGTAGATTTCAACTCCACTGACTGGAGTGCTCTCTCCTTGAAACCTTCCATAAAAAGATTATCCACAAAGGGTGATGAGGGACCACACACTGTCACTCCGTCAATCTATTCAAAGTAAATGCTCACTGAAAAAAAAAAAAAAAAAGGAGAGGCAGGCATGTGTTTACACAAGTCAACTAGTTCTTCTTTCAGTTTCTCGACAATGAGCTATGGTGATTCCTGCAATGGCACTCGAGTGAAAAGTGAGACTACGTCCACACTAACGACAATATCTGACGGTGCAAGTCGTAAGATCTTGAGCTGGCAAACAAAGTCTTCTGAGTTGCAGATCCGGTGCTCACATTTTTCCACCACAGGGCTCAAATGCGCTACCAGAAGTTCTGCCAAATTGTATGTTGGCACTCAGAATTGCTGGGAACTGGTAGACGTAGAACGATATCCTTATGAATCTTAGGCAGTCCGTGCAGCCTGGAAGGAGTGGCTGCGCGTGTGCAAAGTCGTCTGGCCACAACGTCGGAGACTGTTGTTCTTGAGAAACTCTCAAGTTCTTCCTCGCATTTTGGTCGTGGTGTCCGTGTTTAGAACACGATACGCAGGGTCGTCCAACAACTGGTTCATCTTGGTAAAGAACATCGGTCTGAGGAGGATGACAACTGCGTTAGCGTTATCCGCCAGTAAGACCACAATTCCAGGATCCTCAAGTGGAGATCGAAGTCCTGGCCTCTCCGACGCTGAGACATTATTCTTGGGCACAGGCGCCTGTGATATTGCACGGAAAGTCTGATTTTATCGCAGCGTCCCTGGGTAGTTTCAGGATTTTCTGTCCAACAGAGCTAACAATGTGTAGAACGTGTGGTGTTCTCGGAGTGGGCGTGAAGTTCAGCCCTTCTCCAATACCGAAACCGTCGCGTCAAGCAGGGGTATATCCGACATCTTGTACACTGTCCGTCTTCGATGTCTATCTTCTAACTTTTATTCTTGCGGTAAACAGCCGCTGGAGCGATGATACTTTCCAATTCGACGTGCTATGACGTGTTGCCTCTTCGAGTCCGAGAACGCCCAAGTATCGCTACCAACCCACGTCCAAGAATCTTCCGACAGTCGTGACGAAATCTTCAGATGGAGAGCCGGTGGGCCTCTGCACACGAAGTACAATTCCTTCCGAGTGTGGCGAATCGTTTCTGTCACCAGTGCGTGGCCGGCCAGATTTTTAATTCTGTTGGCGGCTGCAGAGTTTATAAAGTGCGAAACCTTAGTGAATGTAGGTATACTTCGAAGACCTCGTCATCTTAATAAGAACATAAGGACACACAGCAGACTGCTCTACTTATTCTGATGTTTATCGAACTTATTCACTTCTTCCGCCATCTCTTTCCCATATAGGTATAGGATGTGTTGAGTAAGGCTTCCCTGACGGACTACTTGTGGTAATGGTTCTCATTCGTCGGATAAAGAACTTTTACCATCAGATATTGTCGTTAGTTTCGATGTGGTCTCATTTTTTATTCGAGAGCCACTGCAGGAATCAGTATTGCTCAGTGGCGAGAAGCTGGAAGATTGTTGAAGCACGTGCTCACCTCTATTTATTTTTTATTCAGTGTGTATTACTTTGAACAGACTGACACTATCACAGTGGGTAGTCCCTTGTCACCCTTTGCGGATAATATTTTTATGAAAGATTTCGAGGAAAGAACACTCCAGTCAGTGGAGTTAAAACCTACGTGCTTTTTGTCATACGAGGTTGACACCTTTGTACTCTCACCCCACCGCACTGCATCTCTGGGTGCATTTTTACAACACCTAAATTCTCTTCATTCGAAGATGACGTTAATGCTGGAGATGGACAAAAACGGCGAACTATATTTCCTGGTCGTGTTGGCGCTGTGTACCATAAACATAAACAAACGGACTTATACTTACAGATAACCAACTGTCACCATCCTATACAACCAAATGGCGTCCTTAGGACGTTGCCCGAGAGAACACGAGCCATTACAGATTCAAAGAGCTTGTCTGATGAGCTGCACCACCTCTCTAGCGTATTCTTGATGAGTGGATATTCTGAACGGGAGACTCGGCGTACCTTACACCAGGCGAGTGTTAGACAAACTGAGGAGCTGGAAAAAAGTGAAGAACAAAGAGGAATGGTCGTCTTGCTGTACGTTAGCGCTGTTTCTTCGGAAATAGGCGGATTAATGAATAAACATAAAGTTAAATGTGTTTTATGTCCGCCAACGGAACTCAGACCTCTTCTAGGCTCAGCGGAAGACAGCCTTGGTTTGAAAAGGCCTCGATTCTCCGAGATTCCCTGTAGCTGCGGGACGTCATAATTTGACATTCTTGTCGCACCGTGGAAGACAGATCCGTCGAACATCGGCGACACACACGTCTAGGCCAATCAGAGAAACCTGCAATGGCCGATCATTGCCTCAGTACTGAGCTACAAATTACCAAAATTCTCTCTTCGGCATTTTGGTCCTGGGACAGTATTATTACAGAAGCGGACGAAATTCGCAGCTCGATAAATCTGCTGAACAGAGACAGGACACCTACTCAGAACAGCATGGGATCCAGTGCTGGCCGTGTTAAAATCACTGTGACCACAAAAGGTTATTAGTCATACAGTGGAGACGTAGATATTTTGATGACAACGCTAGCACGGACGCGTATATCGCTCAATGATTTCCAGGTGGGCCAATATGAAGTATGTTCAGGCTGTAGTTACTATGCAGGTTTCATCTAGGTCTGAAGTTAGTCGCATCTAGCTGCTCACATATGTTCTCCGGCAGCACGGGGAGACATAGTTAGTGCTGACGTTGAACTGGGGAAACGTCTTTCGGATATCGAACTAGATCTTGGTAGTTGATGGCCATGGAGAAATTGCAAAGAGATTCCGGAATGGGCTCTTTCCAATGTGGCAGAGTCTGGTGATCATGACCTATACGCCAGCGCCTGTAATTTCGTTTCTGACCAAATAATTCCGATCAAATTTTTCCAACACTGCACACCAGCAAGCACACTAATAATTAGTACTGCGTATTCATAGATATAGTCTGAGAAAAAAGCATTCTCTGTGTTCTTGCATGCACTGAAGTCCTGTAATAATATCACTGCCATAAATTCGTCACTTGAAAATGATCAATAATCCTCTGACTAGGTGATGTAATAATAAGTATTCTTTTGCATAATCTGCATCTAAATGTACATCTAGATCTACATGCATACTCCACAAGCCTCCCTACGCTGAGTCGCGGAGGATACTTCTGGCACCACTATAACTTCCCTCCTTGCTTGTTCCGCTCGCAAATGGTTCGTGGGAAGAACAACTATCTATAAGCTTACGTATGAGTTAAGATTTATCTGATTTTCTCGTCGTGATCATTTCGCGAGACATGTGCGGGCGGAAGTAATGTATTGTCTATCTCTTCTTGGAACGTTCGCTCCTCCGTGGTGCACACCGCCTCTCTTGCACCGCCTGCCACTGGCGTTTGTTGAACATCTCCATAACGCTCCGCTGTTTACTATGCGATCTCATGACGAGACTCGCCGCTCTTCGTTGCATATTTGCTATCTCTTCTATTTCACCCAAACTGGCAAGAGTCCCAGACTGGTGCACAATATTCAAGAATTCTTAAGATATGGTATTACAAGTGTTTTGTAAGCCTCTTCTTTCGTTGTTGAATTACATTTCATTAAGATAGCGGTCCAGGCAAAAATTTGGTTCTATGTAATTGGTATTATTTTTCACAAAGACATTAAGAATAAAAATACAATTTCTGATTTTTCCTTTTGCTTGCACATCATAAGTTTCATAGAGCCCACCTGAAGATCGAACATCAGCGAGGATCGACAACCAACATACTTCAGAGAAAAACTGGACGCGTGCCCAGAGTGGTTACACTAGTGTTGTTCTTTTCTGTGAGTGTGTAACGGTACTTCGCAAGGAAGAACACATAGACCTTGTCAGATGATATTAGCAAATGGTTTCCACAAACAACGATCGTGTGAAGTCCAGCTCGCTTTGTTCACTTACGACACACAGGAGACATTGTACCGGCGGCCAGGTCGATGCTATGTTCCTTGACTTCAGGAAGTCGTTCGATGCAGTTAAGCAATGGCGCCCAATGGAAGAAATATGTGCGTGCGGAATATCAGACCAGTTTTGTGACTGGAATAAAGAGTTCCAACCGAACAGAACACGACATGTTACTTTTAATGGAGATATACCTTCAGGCGCAAAAATAACTTCGGGCATGCCCGAAGGAATGTCATAGGACCATTACCTTTCGATATATATATATATATATATATATATATATATATATATATATATATATATATATATAAATTGCCTAATGGATCACGTCGTGACTCCACAAGGCTATTCGCGGATATGCTATTTTATACTGTAACGTCTAGAGAAACAAAAACAATATATGATGTAGTAATTAGAGAATTAGATGTATCATATTGTGTCATTGTATAAAATTATGTATTTTTTCTTATTATTTATCTCTGAAAACGTCTGCGTCGGCGAGTAATAAAACCGACACAGAAGATAAATGTTAATCAGAGATTAAAAAAGGAACTAGTATATAATACGTGTTGAATATGAATGTCTTTGTCGTCTTAATTTGGAAGTTGTGCGAGTAAGATCTCCTGTTGTTGTCGTAGAGAACGCCAATGTAGCATTCTTTTGTCGAGACTAAGCCATGTACGCCATTACGTGTGAATTCACAAAGGTCTGTAATCACTGAGATATTTAAAGGTTTTAATAGAGTTGTTTAAATGAAAACGTGTATTATTTATTGTTAAGCTTGCTTGTATATTATCCCATCCTGTTGAGACATTTTTCAGTTATATAAATATTATCTGTGGTGCTGAGCTGCGTGGAGAACGAAGAGCCGCTGCCGCGGCGTATTTAAACGACTTACAATATAGTCGAGCATACCGCAAGGAAGCGGTAAAATAATAGTAAAATAATATTATTTCTTTTAGCTCCCAGACTGGCAGTGAAGATCAGCAGATTTTATGATGTGTTGCAGATTGACGCGGGCTGCTGATAGGATATAATTTACAGTGCAAATAATTTAATGTACCTTCAGAATCTGATAGGAATCTTGCTGTGCTCCGTTCTGATCTGGCAAACTTTATAGTGACAACGTATTTTTTAATGAGAGTCTCATGTTCTTGGGCTAGTCGTGGTATGAAATAGAATTTTAACGAGAAATAAAATCCACTGCGAACTTGTGTTTTTGAACGATCACACGAACTGTAACATCAGTGTTCATAACAAAGTAATTTCAACTTTTAATCACTATGAAGTAGGGAAGATATATTGATTCTTAGCATGAGTTGCAGTTACGAAAAATCGTTCCTTAAATTGTAGGCCAGATACAGAACAATAAGACTTCCATATATACATTTTATTCCGCTAAAAGGTAATGATGATAAAGAAAAGCAAAGCACAGCATTGCTAAAAGTATTTCACGTAACTCTTTTCGTAAATGTGTTGTTACAAAGAGAATAAATAAACCAAAGAGCAACAATTTTACAATCCGCGAGAGAGTTGTACGTGAAAATACAGAGAAGTATGTAATAGGACCTGTAGAGAATCGACTGGTGTAGGGATTGACAGTTGACCAGTTACACCTATAAGATATAGGAAATATTAGTATGGAGAGATTTAAAATGGAACGATCACATAAAACTAATCCCAGGAGAGATAGATGCCAGACTGAATGTCATTGGAAGAATTTTCAAGAAGTGGAGTCCACCCACGAAGGAGATAGCTTACAAACCCGTCATTCATATTTCTCTCTAGTCTGGGACCCATGCTAGATAAGTTTGACAGAAGAAATACAGAAGATACAAAGAAAAGCTGCAAGTTAAGTCACAGGTTCGTTTAGAAACAGCGAAATCGTCACGGAGATGCTCATCCAGCTACAGCTAGGACAATGGAGGCCTTGTACATCACTAAGTGGTTTATTATTAAAATTACAAGAACGTACGTTCTACATCTACATTTACATCTATACTCCGCAAGCCACCTGACGGTGTGTGGCGGAGAGTACCTTGAATACCTCTATCGGTTCTCCCTTCTATTCCAGTCACGTATTGATCGTGGAAAGAAGGATTGTCGGTATGCCTCTGTGTGGGCTCTAATCTCTCTGATTTTATCCTCATGGTTTCTTACGGAGATGTACGTAGGAGAGAGCAATATACTGCTTGACTCCTCGGTGAAGGTATGTTCTCGAACTTCAACAAAAGCCCGTATCGAGCTACTGAGCATCTCTCCTGCAGAGTCTTCCACTGGAGTTTATGCATCATCTCCGTAACGCTTTCGCGATTACTAAATGATCCTGTAACGAAGCGGGCTTCTCTCCGTTGGATCTTCTCTATCACTTCTATCAACTCTATCTGGTACGGATCCCACATTGATGAGCAGTATTCAAGCAGTGGGCGAACAAGCGTACTGTATCCTACTTCCTTTGTTTTCGGATTGCATTTCCTTAGGATTCTCCCACTGAATCTCAGTCTGGCATCTGCTTTACCGACGATCAACTTTATATGATCATTCCATTTTAAATCACTCGTAATGCCTACTCTCAGATAATTTATGGAATTAACTGCTTCCAGTTGCTGACCTGCTATATTGTAGCTAAATGATAAGTGCTCTTTCTTTCTATGTATTCGCAGCACATTACACTTGTTCCTGTAAGTGTAGCCAATATATTGCCTCCTCCTACGTATATCCACAGAAAGATCATGGGGGTAAAATTAGATTCGAGCTCAGACGGAGGCTTATCAGCAATCGTTCTTGCGGCGCAAAATTCTCGCGTGGAATAGGCGTACAGCTCTGTATGCAGACGAGGGAGATACCTTCTTTAGTGACGACGTAATCGAAGACGGTGGCGGTGGCGGGGGGCAGTGGCAGCGCGGCCTGCTTGTCCCTGAGGAAGACGTCGAAGGGCTGTCTGTCGGACATGCTGAGGAAGGCGCCCAGCCCCCAGACGAGCGCGAACACGTACAGCTTGCGCAGGTGCTCGGGTTCCATGTGGCGGCTGGAGTCGTCCTCCTCCTCGGCCGCCGGGCTGGAAGCAGCAGCGCCAGCGGCAGCGCCTCCAGGCACGCCGATCATCACGCTCTCCTCTTTCTCCTCTGCCTGCACGGGGACCAGTCCTTCCAGCAGGTTTAGCATCTGCAAATCAATTCAGATGTGCTCTAATTGGTGACCTCGTTGCAAGTACCAAACAGGAGGAATCATTGCTGTCTAAAGTCTCCTTAAAAAAATTCCTCATCACCATTCACAGATGAAATGAAAAGAGGAAGAAAGGAAGCAACAGAGGAAGAAAAAAAATTACAATGAAATGAACACCCTTAGCTGCTTACAGGCGTTGACAGACGTCAACGGGGACAGATGAAAATGTGTGCCCCGACCGGAACTCGAACCCGGGATCTCCTGCTTACATGGCAGATGCTCTATCCATCCTTTTTTTTCTCCATTTTGTTCGTTGTTGATCGTTGTGGACGTCACATGACATCCGGTTAAGTTCGTTTGTTGATCGTTTCACTCAGTTTTTTATTACAGAGGCCAACCAGCTCTCTGTCCGAACAAGCAGAGCTACCGTGCCGGCATCCATCTGAGCCACCGAGAACATAGAGGATAGCGCGACTGCAGGGATTTATCTCTGGCACGCCTCCCATGAAACCCACACTCTCAACGTATTGTCCCGCACTACATTCGTAGTGCTCCCGCCCATTATACTCATTACTCGCGGCGCGTTGCCGATTCCCGTAAGAGTCCGAAAGAACAGATGCCATCTTAGTATATATATAGAAAAAAAATTAACAGAAGAAAGGAATGAAGGAAACAAGTTTTACATCTCATAGAGATACGAGGGTCACTCCTAAAGAAATGCACACTATTTTTGTAAAAAATACAGTTTTCATTGTGCATGTGTGAAAGTTTTACAATGTGTAGATACAGTGTGTTTTCAAACTTAGTTCGACCTGTTCCCGTGAGTGGCGCCGTCACAGCATGTCTTCAAGATGGCTGCTACACTTGACATCCGTCAGAAGCAACGTGCTGTCATAGAATTCCTGTGTTGTGAAAACGAGACAGTGCGAAACATCCACAAGAGGTTGGAAAAGGTGTATGGAGATGCTGTTGTCGATCGCAGTACAGTTAGTCGGTGGGCTAAAATGGCTCTGAGCACTATGGGACTCAACATCTTAGGTCATAAGTCCCTAGAACTTAGAACTACTTAAACCTAACTAACCTAAGGACATCACACACACCCATGCCCGAGGCAGGAGTCAAACCTGCGACCGTAGCAGCCTCGCGGCTCCGGACTGCAGCGCCAAAACCGCACGGCCTAGTCGGCGGGCAAGCAGGTTACGTGATGAAAGCGGGCACGGCAATATTGAGGATTGTCCTCGCAGCGGCAAGCCTCGTACTGCACACACTCCAGACAATGTGCAGAAAGTTAACGACGCATCACAAAGAACGAATTATCACGCTACGTTGGGATAGGGTAGGAAGTATTTCCAGAATACTGAAAGCGTTGGCGTTAAAAAAGGTTTGTGCCAGGTGGGTTCCCAGGATGTTGACAGTGGCTCACAAAGAAACAAGAAAAACGGTATGCAGCGAACCTTTGGAACAGTACGAGAATGGTGGAGATGAATTTCTTGGAAGAATTGTGACAGGTGATGAAACATGGCTCCCATCATTTTTCACCAGAGACGAAGAGGCAATCAATGGAGTGGCATCATGCAAATTCACCCAAGAAAAAAAATATTCGAAACCACATCTTCTGCTGGAAAAGTTATGGCTACGGTGTTTTTGGATTCCGGAGGACTCTTGCTTGTGGACATCATGCCAAGTGGAACCACCATAAATTCTGATGCATATGTGACCACACTGAAGAAACTTCAAGCTCGACTGAGTCGTGTTCGACCACATCGGCAAAAGCAGGATGTTTTGCTGTTGCACGACAATGCACGTCCACATGTCAGTCAAAAAACCATGGAAAGCGATCACAAAACTCGGATGGACAACACTGAAACACCAGCGTTACAGTCCTGACCTGGCTCCATGTGACTATCATCTCTTTGGGAAACTGGAAGACTCTCTTCGTGGAACAAGGTTCGAAGATGATGACTCGGTTGTGCACGCTGGCAAACAGTGGCTCCAACAGGTTGGTCCAGAATTTTACCGTGCGGGTACACAGGCGCTGGTTCCAAGATGGCGTAAGGCAGTTGAGAGGGATGGAAATTATGTGGAGAAATGAAAATATTGTTTCTAAAGGATGTATCAACACACTGTAAAACTTACAAACATGTAGAATAAAAAATGGATTTTAAAAAAATAGTGTGCATTTCTTTTGGAGTGACCCTTGTAGATTTTTAGAGATAGGGCAAGAGTCTTGGGAGTACGAAGAGGGGAAGGAATTTGCCCGTGGCCTTGTTAAAGGAACCATCTTGGCATTCGTCTGAAGTCATCTAGAGGAACCATGCACGTATTTAATCTGGATGACAGGGTCGGGATTCGACTGCTCCTCCTCACAAATACGGGTCCACCGCGCCGTTTGTCTCGGTTCTCCCATTCAGTTCTGAGAGCTCAAGAGAGCCGCAGTGTTTACTCACTCTCGTCTCCCTGAAACAAAGCTAAATTTAAGCACTATAATGCTTTTAAAACTAGCTGCGATTGTTCTCAGTTCAGGGCGGAGCGTGTGGAGGGAAGCGTAGTTAGCAGCGCGTGTTGGAAGTCTAAGCAAGCGACGATAAAGGCAGTCCTGCTTGGCGCGTAACCTGTCAGCCGCGCAAGCTGGACGATCTGCAAACTTTCTCAAGCGAACGGTAATAAACTCTGAGTCTCGCACATCTCATATCTTCATTCCTTAGCTTCATGATAAATTATGCCGGCCGTTGTGGCCGAGCGGTTCTAGGCGCTTCAGTTTGGAACCGCGCGTCCGCTACGGTTGCAGGTTCGAACCCTGCCTCGGGCATGGATGTGTGTGATGTCCTTAGGTTAGTTAGGTTTAAGTAGTTCTAAGTTCTAGGGGACTGATGACCTCAGACGCTAAGTTCCATAGTGCTCAGAGCCATTTGAACCATTTTTTGATAAATTACCTGTCATTTCGTTAATGGTCATAGGTATTGTAACATTTCGGAATTACCTAAAGTACTGTGAGAAATTCTTAAAGTTTGAAGTGAAAAATAGAAGTCGCTATGCATTTGCGTTTGCTGTGTCTTAAGTCATATCTTGCTGCATATGAAATATAGATAATGCATTAAATTAATCTTTGAACTTCAAAGGCTATCGCTATATGTATCCAATGTCGCGAAAATGGAATGTATGTAAAGTCCTCCGTCTCGAACGTACTCAACAGTTTAAAAGCCAGAATGAAATATTCATCAATCCCTCGTAGGATTCAGGTCAGGACTCTGCCAGTCCATTACATGAATGTTATTGGCGTGTAACCACTCCGCCACAAGCCGTGCATTATTAACAAGTGCTCGATCGTGTTGAAAGATACAATCCCCTCCCCGAATTGCTTTTCAACAGTGGGAAGCAAGAAGTTGCTTAAAACTTCAATGTAGGCCTGTGCTATGATAGTGCCACATAAAACAACAAGGGGTGCAAGCCCCCTCCATGAAAAACACGACCACACCATTAACACCACCGCCTCCGAATTTTACTGTTGGCACTACACAAGCTGGCAGAAGACGTTCACCGGGCATTCACCATACCAACACCCTGCCATCGGATCGCCACATTGTGCTAGTGTGATTCATCACTCCACATAATGTTTTTCCGATGTTCAGTCGTCCAATGTTTACGCTCCTTACACCAAGCGAAACGTCGTTTGCCATTTACCTGCGTGATGTGTGGATTATGAGCAGCCGTTCGACCATGAAATCCAAGTTTTCTCACCTCTCGCCTAACTGTCACAGTACTTGTAGTGGATCCTGATGCGGTGTGATGGTCTGGATAGATGTCTGCCTATTACACATTACGACCCTCTTCAACTGTCGGCGGTCTTTGTCAGTCAACAGACGAGGTCGGCCTGTACACTTTTGTGCTGTATGTGTCCCTTCACGTTTCCACTTCACTATCACATCGGAAACACTGGACTTAGGGATGTTTCGGAGTGTGGAAATCTCGAGTACAGACGTATGACACAAGTGACACCCAATCACCTGACCACGTTCGATGTCCGTGAGTTCCACGGGGCGCTCCCTCCCATGATGTGTAATGACTACTGAGATCGCTAATATGGAGCACCTGGCAATAGGTGTCAGTACAATGCACCTAATATGAAAAACGTATAATTTTGGGGGTGTCCGGATACTTTTGATCATATAGTGTATCTCACTAATGATCTGAGATATCGAAACATGATTTTGGCAAGTGATAGCACGCGAAGTGAAGAGTATTTTGCCATATGATTAATATGCGAAACATCCACATCTACAGTGATATTCAAGCAACTACAGATTTTTTAAATGAAATAATGTAATTTTTAATGACTACCAGTAGTGTATGGAACGAGAAATCCAGTGGATTTTGCACAATATAAGTGAAAAAGCTGTACATTTATTTTTATACTGAGAATGGGCTTTCTCATAACTATTAATACGTCTCGCCCTCAGTTGCTACTTCAATAACACACTGTTTAAGGGTTCTGTCACAATTTCAATTGCATTACAGTGTTAGTAAGATGTATACCCGTAATCTCCGTTGTGTTTAGGCAAAAGAATAAGCTGTTAACACAGCAACAAGAAAAGTAACGTGTTACTCGGAACTCGACACAGACGTGCATGAATCCACGTCTCCGCAGCTACATTCTTGGTATGGCTGACAACTTGAGGCCAGTCCTGTGATGTAACATTTTGTCAGCATTTCAACCTCACTGAGCGTAAATTTCTTGTTGTTTTTTGCCACATTAGTTTCCACCTAGGCCCATATACACTCCTGGAAATTGAAATAAGAACACCGTGAATTCATTGTCCCAGGAAGGGGAAACTTTATTGACACATTACTGGGGTCAGATACATCACATGATCACACTGACAGAACCACAGGCACATAGACACAGGCAACAGAGCATGCACAATGTCGGCACTAGTACAGTGTATATCCACCTTTCGCAGCAATGCAGGCTGCTATTCTCCCATGGAGACGATCGTAGAGATGCTGGATGTAGTCCTGTGGAACGGCTTGCCATGCCATTTCCACCTGGCGCCTCAGTTGGACCAGCGTTCGTGCTGAATGTGCAGACCGCGTGAGACGACGCTTCATCCAGTCCCAAACATTCTCAATGGGGGACAGATCCGGAGATCCTGCTGGCCAGGGTAGTTGACTTACACCTTCTAGAGCACGTTGGGTGGCACGGGATACATGCGGACGTGCATTGTCCTGTTGGAACAGCAAGTTCCCTTGCCGGTCTAGGAATGGTAGAACGATGGGTTCGATGACGGTTTGGATGTACCGTGCACTATTCAGTGTCCCCTCGACGATCACCAGTGGTGTACGGCCAGTGTAGGAGATCGCTTCCCACACCATGATGCCGGGTGTTGGCCCTGTGTGCCTCGGTCGTATGCAGTCCTGCTTGGGCGCTCACCTGCACGGCGCCAAACACGCATACGACCATCATTGGCACCAAGGCAGAAGCGACTCTCATCGCTGAAGACGACACGTCTCCATTCGTCCCTCCATTCACGCCTGTCGCGACACCACTGGAGGCGGGCTGCACGATGTTGGGGCGTGAGCGGAAGACGGCCTAACGGTGTGCGGGACCGTAGCCCAGCTTCATGGAGACGGTTGCGAATGGTCCTCGCCGATACCCCAGGAGCAACAGTGTCCCTAATTTGCTGGGAAGTGGCGGTGCGGTCCGCTACGGCACTGCGTAGGATCCTACGGTCTTGGCGTGCATCCGTGCGTCGCTGCGGTCCGGTCCCAGGTCGACGGGCACGTGCACCTTCCGCCGACCACTGGCGACAACATCGATGTACTGTGGAGACCTCACGCCCCACGTGTTGAGCAATTCGGCGGTACGTCCATCCGGCCTCCCGCATGCCCACTATACGCCCTCACTCAAAGTCCGTCAACTGCACATACGGTTCACGTCCACGCTGTCGCGGCATGCTACCAGTGTTAAAGACTGCGATGGAGCTCCGTATGCCACGGCAAACTGGCTGACACTGACGGCGGCGGTGCACAAATGCTGCGCAGCTAGCGCCATTCGACGGCCAACACCGCGGTTCCTGGTGTGTCCGCTGTGTCGTGCGTGTGATCATTGCTTGTACAGCCCTCTCGCAGTGTCCGGAGCAAGTATGGTGGGTCTGACACACCGGTGTCAATGTGTTTTTTTTTCCATTTCCAGGAGTGTATTTTCAGTCGGATTTAAATGAACATGACTGATTAAACTGATGCTCTTTAGCGTTAGGCATTTCGATGGCTTTGCAGTGTGGAGTGTTTAGCTTGTGCAGTGCTATAAGTTGCACTAACTTCGCTTTACACATGCTAGGTTCAACTTTATCCAATCGAACATTTCTTTGTACGTAGAGAAAAATAAGCGCTTGTCTCTGCTGCATTGTTGGAGCTTTATCCATCACAACCGAGTGGTATTGCGCATTGTCCATTATTATTGTCGAATTCAGAGGAATATTTTGCAACAGAACGTTATCTTCACAGCCGGTGAACGCGTCCTTGGACGACCACTTTTATTGCTAATCTCGTGTTCAGCCTTGTTGCAGTGTTATGATTAAGCAGCACCAGCACGAAACACTCATCCACTATACCTGACGACTGTAGAAGACTTCAACGCCAGAAAATATCACTTTACAACGAGAGCTGATAAGCATAGATGCCTCTAATGCACAACACCACGCGGTACAGTTTTTCCACGGAGTAGTAACAGAGGCGCTTCCCCAACCGAACTGCTGAAGGCGTCCTAGGCAAAGCCGGCTTGTCATTAGTGTTACCTGGGCAACGGTGTCATGTCTCCTCCGATGAGCCAAACGTTAAAAGTTGCAACTAATTTTAAATGCACAATAGTTTAAGTTTCTGTTTATCTTCAGCGTGTAGTCGTTACGACTGCCCAAGCACCAGACTAATGAAATGACTAGAATATTTCGAAACTGAATCATCAGACAGGGCTGATATCTAGAAGATAAGTCGTATGCACATACAGTGAACATCGTCCAGTTGGAACGAATTTCTCAACAAGCTGGTACCAGCACTTTTTAGCATAAACGAGAAACGGAAACTGACAATAATATACTACTAGAAACAATCTTTTAATTTGCTATCACCTGTCTCTTTTCCATTCCTGACTGTTTCAGATGCAAGATCAAGGAAATCATCAAGAATAAAGTATATGTTTATACGGCGATTTCCCTGTAGAATGCTCACTCCTGGCTAATATTTATGTATCAGTACATGCAATTTGTCTGAAACAACTTGTACTAGCAGTCAACGTGGGAAAGATATCTGTCACTTTCTGCAAATGTACACTGTTATTCTCATAATAAGACTTCTTTACTTTAACACACAACGAAGACTGGTTTGTAAATAAAAGTATGATCAGGAATTAATCTGAAAGAGAAGAGTGGTGATAACTATAGGGGTTCTCCTTTCAAAATATGGCTTGGAGGTCTTACATTATACAACAGATCATTTTAATGAGTAAATCTGGCGCAAATTAAGTAACTGAAGTATTTAATATCTTTTGTTATATTCGAAATTGTAGGTCAGATCAACAGAGAATACATTTGTAACAAAGAAAGTTTATTTCAGTAAAAAACACGCTAAGTAATATCGTGGTTACATCGGTCAAACATGTATAGTTTCAATAAAATTTTGTTGTTTTTTGACTGCAGTCAACTTTATCATTCAATATTTTACATCGTTACCAAATTGCTGACGGTCTAGTCTGGACCTTTTAACATTTTTAAATGTTCGGATAATAAGTTGCCGTCTCTTTATCTAAGAATAGATGGTGAATGCAGCTAGCCACTATCTCTGTGTAATGTCTTGTCTGTATAGACGTGTTTCTGTTGCCTTTAAGATCCCTTCACCTTCACACATAAATCTATACAGTAAAGTAAGGCCCTCCCAGTTCTTGGCTGATCCGTGATGAGACAGGCGAAAAATTAGACTGATGGAGGATTATTAGTATTATCTCTATTTTCATTCGCTCTCTCTCTTTCGCTCCTTTATCTATGTACAGTTTTAATATAATATTTCATTACGTGAAGTCAGCCAAATAGGATCTTTGGTGGAGTCCTTCGTCTTGGTAATCAGCGGCTGGCTTGCTGTAAGAGATCTTTACATTTATTATTACTGTTAAACACTGCAGTCAGTCGGGAGAATCAATCGTTTGGACAATTTGTTCCTTTTACGAAAGATTGCGAATTCCAGATGTGTACGAAGCCTTTTTGGACGATTTAACACAGACTCAGTGATTGCAGGCTCTCTTCGACACAGCTGAAACTTCCCCACTAATTACAGGGCCAACGTGATCATCAAATGATTCAGAAAAAAACTCATTCGTTCATTCACTCCAGAACAAAAAAGTCACAAACCTTATTTATGGAGGAAATTGTGTATTAAATACATCTCCATTACATGTCCAGATCTCCGTTGATTCCACGCCTTAATTTTTTCCTTTTACAGTCTCTTTCTCTTCAAACAAACCGCTAGCGGCACATATGTTAATTGGTTCGCTTTAGCGAGAAGAAAAGCAGAATATGTATCTCTCAGAAACACGTCAATCCCTCAACAGATACTCCAGAAGCTGTCCTCGTTACCACTCTAAACAACCATGGAGAATGCATATATGCATCTCTGTTATTTCAAAGAATAAACGCACTAGAATATACTTTGGCGTCGTCGAGCTGTCGCCGCATATATTACGAGAAAATCAGATCAGATAACTTTTCCAAAGTGAATGAATGTGGATGATTTGATTGAAAATGATTAATTGGTGCGTGGTTGAGGGTATTTCCTGTGGTGACATTACAGCCTATGTCAGTTTTTCTATATATGTAAGTTATTAATAACAAGTAAACGTAAGACTGATATGAAATAATTACCTGTCTGACAATGACGCACTTCAGAACTTTCATGGCCCAGGAAAGATTTTGTGTGCACCACGTAAAAGCTGTAGGGAAGGAGTCCGAAAAAAGTTTCTGGAATATCTGACTCTCCTTTTTGCTTCGCGTCTTCAGCCACGCACAGACGACAGGGTCCCAGTCCAACCCTGAGGAGCTCATGTACACCTGTTTCAGAAAATCACATTTTAGAAGTACAATAGACAAATTAACTGCAGATAAAGCTTACCTGAATCCCGTCGCATTGTGACGTCCTGGTTTAGTATCTTACTGGCACTTATAGGTAATCAGCGGCCGTAAGGGTGGCTCAAGAGTCAAGCAGAGCAAAATAGAAATAAAATCCATTAAATCTTTCCACTGTTGAGATATTTCATTATCAGAGTCAGATGCTATGTAACGGGTGGCTGTATTTACAGGTTCACTTCTAAACACATTTGGTTTTCTCTTCGGATGGAGCACAAAAACTTATTCCGAAACAAGTGTCGTGTTCTGGGGCTGTCTCCTTGTCTATCAGCACTGGCTGCAAAACAAATAAAAACCTAGGTGGTTACTTCGGTATCCATGACTCAGTTAGCAAGAACATTAGAAACAACCCAAGGAAGTAAAGGAGTTCCGGTAACAGTTTGATGAAGAAAGGACCAAAACGTCGGATAATATCGAAATCCTTGGGATCTCAACACCCATACTGGGACGAAAAGGATGTTCTGAGAAGTTACAGGAGTCAACCAATACCAACGCAAGGAGATAATGAAACTGTGCGTGACATGGACGAGGAGATCTCGGCTGACAGCTCGTGAAAGTGTAACCACTTGAAGCAACTGGAAGACCGCGAAGATTTTATTCGACAGGCTAATACAAGACTTTATACATGCCATAACGAAGAAAGTGAGTTCTTTGAGCCTGTTGCCTTAGGCCACTCAGCCGTTCTGACCGGTAACAACTACATCAAAGGAAAAAGTGGATTAAACAGGGCATCTACTCTTGGTTTTTACTGCAAGACAGTAATAGAGAAGATATTACGTACAACTCTTGCAACAATAGCAAAAAGGAAGCGCAGTTTGTCGAGCTGGAAATCAAACAAGGACCAATTGAGACCTGCATAAAGACCTAGAAACACGAAGCTCATATGAACTGTCTGAAAAGGCTGTAACAGATGAAACAAGTTCTCAGGAGAGACAACCTGAATGATGGATATAACGCATTTTTACAAAGTTTCATCACATTCTTTGCCAGTTCTATTCCATAATAATTGTAGGCAGAAATTTAGTACTAATGACATTAAATTAGCACGTAGGAAGAAGTGGAAGTTGTATCACAGCATGAAGTACAATCAGTCTAGTTTGACTACTTCATCACAGACAGTACTGCAAAGTACTTAAAAATGCCACCAAACAAGCTGAAACCATTTATTGTACCAAGAGATTAGTAAACTTACAGAACAAAATTACAGTTATGTGAATGAAGTGTCAGGGGCAGAACTGGGGTGCTCAAAATATTGCATTTCTTCTGCGACTACAATCAAATATACAGAATTTTTAGAAACTATTGATCCAACTCAATTACGTATAATATAGCTACAGGAAACAAGTAAGGGAGAAACTGAATCAATTAATTAAACTATGATACCTAAAGACTCAAATGAGTTGGTGAAATATCAAATAAGTCTCCTGCACATTGTTTTTTTTATTGTCTGTTACACGAACGAAGTTTCCATTCATGCGCATCTGTGAGTGTTTGTAGTAGTTGCACTACACAGTCTTTGCGGTAAAGGTGAAGTTCAATGCCAATATTACATCAGCTCGTAAGGCTTCTGATATTGGACATCAGCTTCGACAACCGCGAGGCGTCGGTTCTGTTTTTGGATACAGTCCAGTTTCCTTAGTACACCCGCGATGACGGAAGTTGATCCCAACTTCTCATGGTGACGAACACTAATTCATCCATTCAGTATAATGAACTACAAGTTCCTGCGTTCACAACACTTTCGCCATACGTTGCATTTCTAGTTGAAAGCCACAGAATGTAAAACGTTCAACCTACGACGTTGAATCATATCGTCCACATCGATGCTGTCTGTACTTGCGATCACAGTGCTCGAATTTTCAGATTTTCAAACTCTCCATGTGGCTAGTTTCGCGATAACAAACACAGTATTCCAGCATCTACACTTTACCTCACGCAAGGGACAAATGATGGTTCGTACGCATCAGATGCGCAATATCCACCGTGTCGCCGAAAATTTCCGGACTCCAACTGAAAGTGCCGTGTGTGACGCTTGGCAATACATCCGTGGTTAAACGATGCAGGCATAGTGTGCTGGTATCCTAGAGGTTCTTTCTGTTAGAGTTAGTCAACGTAGAAGACTGACTTGGTCAGAAGAGGACAAGGTCGTACTGTATTCCATCATAAGAATGCACAAGAATTAAATGTGTCCAAGTTCATTATTAATCACCTCCTCCAAATTAACTGACGGGAATCGCCGAATTACAAACCGTATAGTGCGAACCAATATCAGTCAACCTTCATTGCCACTACATAGTCATTCGCTAAAGCTCAAATACATACGTTAGTAGAAGACTGATTCATCGAGAGACGGTGACACCTGATTCTCATAGTACTGCTGCTGCCCGGATGCACTTATCACACGAAAGAATGCCCGACGTCACCTATCGTAGAAAGAAACTTAATGTCCCGTTGACAATGAGGACGTTAAAGACAGAGCATATGATCAGACTGAATAAACATGGGAAAAGAAATCGATTATTTCCTTTTAGAAGGAATCATCCAAGCACCCGCCTTAACCAGTGTGGGGAACTATGGAAAATTTATATCAGGATAAGGGAACGGGTATTTTATCGCCACTCTTTCCGAATGCAAGTCAATTGTGCTAGCCACCGAGGAAATTCGCTCGTATCGCCGACGGTGATGCAAACAGCTTTGCCATTGGTGTATGAATCACTGAAAGGTTTAATGGAGTGACGCATTGCGGAGCATGATAAAACGGAATGATGGTTTTGGTGTGGATTTCCCAGTTCATTTTGTTCAAGGGTGGCCAAGAATTCGACTCGCGGTACGTGCATTGGCACGAGTTCCACAGAGCTTAGCTTGGCTCGCACGTTTCCCCCAACGCCACACCACTTTGAGCGTGAGGACGGAGGAAACTGCGAACGCGCCACATTTAAATAGCAATGCAGTCGCACTGAGTGAGACTTGGTTTTATATTTCACATTTCACAACAACATAGATCGAAAACAAAACAAATTTACAGTGTTGTTAAATTATTTTTGGCGTACTGAAAACATATAATTTTAATCTGGTACACACTGTCGGAGCCGCGCGGGATTAGCCGAGCGGTCTATGGCGCTGCAGTCATGGACTGTGCGGCTGGTCCCGGCGGAGGTTCGAGTCCTCCCTCGGGCATGGGTGTGTGTGTTCGTCCTTAGGATAATCTAGGTTAAGTAGTGTGTGAGCTTAGGGACTGATGACTTTAGCAGTTAAGTCCCATATGATTTCACACACACACACACACACACACACACACACACACACACACACACACACTGTCGGAATAAGGACAGACACAGATAATTTCACAGATTTTCGAACTCAGGTTGCCATGTAATCGTGACCTATTTAGTTTTGTAATCGAAAAAACGTCTTTCACACATTTATGTTGCTCGAAATATTGTAGAACTTTTGCAGCTTCATTATGGAGACATGGAAATTGTACCTGAGGAAAGGGATGTAGACTTCCTGGACAGTGTTCACGTTATACGGATTTGTCTTTAAAACGGGAATTTAAATACGTCATGCACAGTGTAGCTTTCAACTGAAACTGCAAACTGTCTTGAAAACAGCTCGATAGCAGATGTAAGACTGGCGATGTCCTCATAACGTTTAGGAAACTGTCTTTGCAATTCTTTCAAGCCCACAATGATTTCTTCAAACCTCGCGTTTTATTTAAGGCCAGTGAACACAGACTGTGTTTCTCGAGATGTGTCCATTCCACAATGCGATTTGTTCTTTAAACTCGTCCCCAGGAAATCAGAAATAAGTTGTTTCTCTCCTTACAATGTCCTACAGTGAGCAGTATACAGTCAATTCCACGTAGAATGCGAGTTCTGCAATCCATTCCAGAAGTTCCAATTTTCGTTCCTGCACTCCTTTATCCTTCATAAAATCAACTACAACGAGTTTTAAATAGAAAAATCGTCCAGGCATGCCCCTTCACTTGACCAATGTACTTTTCAGTAATATTCAAATTTTCCATACTCTTCGTTCATTTCCAGCGAAAATTGTTGCAACTGACGGCGGAACAATGCGCGCAACTTCAGAAATTTTGCTATTCGTACCATCAAATTCTTCACGTACTTCATGCCTGCAAATTTAACACAAAGTGCTTCTTGATGTGGAGAACAATGAATCTCGTCTGTCGAGCGTTGTGATGTTTGGCTCTTTCGTTGCCAACTTAATTTTTATATTACTTCTGCATGGTATTGTAATGTAGCTTTATAGCAAATTTGCAGTACCCATTGCTTACGTGACTGCATAATATATATTGATAATTTTCATCCTTCTCTTGTGCAATTCCCATTGAATTTTAAAGGTTTGTGATGATAGATCGCCAGAGTACCTTTTTTGTGCAGACAACGACTAAACCTGTAAACGTCCCTCATACCACGAATAAATAGCGAGAGGAAACAGCGCTGACACCACGATTCCGCCGAACTGAAGAGAGGTGTGCCGATAGAAAAATGCCTAATCCACAATACTAACAAGTAAGTGAAACATCGCGCTGTTCCAGGGGGACCTTCGAAGCCGAGACAGCCGGGCCTTGGCCCGCCCGCGGCCCGGTTGCAGCAGGGTGAAGCGGGCACGAGTCCACGTCCGCATAAGCCTCACTCGACATGACGCTGTGCAAATAAGGGCAGGTGTAGAGAGACGGAAAACTGTATGGAATTGCTGACAGAAAAGTATATGGAATTGCAGAACTGGCCTGCTCATAGCTCATAGCTCCGACATGAACAGAGATTTTGTGCCTCATAACAAATGAGCAATGGGTTTTCACTTCCCGAACTTTTCCATACTTTGGTAAAATTCTGGATCCAAAAGTGAATGAAAGAGTATCAACAGGAGGTAGGCAGAAATATGGGACTTCATTCACTTTACACCACAAGGCTCACAACGTCAAAGCACTATCAAATGAACCAACTTGAAGCTTTGCAATACAGACGTCAATATCCCAGTAAACAACATGTGCTTCAACGAGACAATCAGGCTAGAAATTATGAATAAGAAAGATTTCGTAAGTTCAAAATGGCTCTGAGCACTATGGGACTTAACATCTGAGGTAATCAGTCACCTAGAACTTAGAACTACTTAAACCTAACTAACCTATGGACATCACACACATCCATGCTCGAGGCAGGATTCGAACCTGCGACCGTAGCGGTAGCGCGGTTCCAGACTGAAGCGCCTAGAACCGCTCGGCCACATCGGCCGGCATTTCGTAAGTCCAAGTATTATGTATGAAGGATAGGTAGAGAACAAAATTTTAGAAAAGAACATGATCAACTTAAGTACGACAGTTTTGTCGTGGCTCACGTACAGATGAAACGATCAAATAAATACAATTTATTTTATGGGCGATGCTCTTTCCTCGGCGCCGATTATTAGAAAATAGAAACGAATGCATCTTTATAAAATGTGTTACTTATAAGATCTACCACACCATACAAACATAAGACATGTTTAATATTTCGTAAAGATTTGTACTTACAAAATGACAGGAGCCACGAATCTGCTACGCTGTTGTAGCAGGCGGAGAGATGATACTCCGAAATGCTGCGTCCCAGGTGGTGGGTAGGAAGGTTCTCACCGGCTTGTCAATGGACTTGAGCGAAATAAAATATCTTTCGCTGAGCAAACACACAACAACCTCTACGGTTAACAACCGTAGTCATAACTCAGAGATTGCTCCATACAACGTTGACTACGTTTGAAAGTCAAATAAAGAAACAAACTTTTTAGGCAAAATTCCATCACCTGGAAATAGCTACGGAGAACTGTACTTAAATACGGAGGGCAGTCACTTGAAAGATAATTTAGATGAATCGGAGCATCTGGAAATGCCCCTAGACAGACAGAAGATCGAAATTTAGATTGAAGACAGGGGAGATAAACAACATAGCAATAAATACAGTAAATTCCGTTATCCAACCAGGAAAACTCAAAATTTTAGCAGGTGAAATGGTTCGACAGGGACTCCAAGAAATGAATAACACTGGTCAGGAACGATTGGAATCACAAGGATATAGAATTTACAAAAGGATGCGAGCCAAATAGTAATGAAGCTATGTCCACAATTCGGAACAGGATTCGTGGTCAACCTCAAAATATTAGTCAATAACAGAATTAAAAGCTCAATCTCTTAGAATTTCAACAGGAAATACGTAATGCTGTAAACAGAATATACACTATAATAAATGTCCATCCATAGCTAATGATAAAAATGATAGAAAAAAGACAGAGAGGATGTAAATACATTTTGAGAGCTTTTTGATCAGACAGCAACAAATATCAACAAATATCGCACCAAAATTTTAATTTGAGACTTCAGTGCCCAGTTATTATGAGAAAAGAGATGTGCAGATGTTATAGGGAACTAACGAGCACAAAGAAGAACGATCAAGAATGGCAAAAGACTGGTGCAGTCCTGTAGAAATCATGACGTGATCTCAAATTCAACATACTCCATGAGAAGACCAAATAAACTCAAAACCTGGAAACAGACTGGAAAAACGAGAATGGCAGCTGGATCATGTTTGCAAGGATGAGAACTACCAGATATAAATTTACAACGTGAAAGTCTTGAGAGGAGCAGACACCAATTTAGATCATTACTTGATTAAAATAAAAGTTAAATTCATCTCATCAATAAACAAAAAATCCCACCCCAAAAAGAAAAGAATCTATCACCTTCATAAACTGAGAAATAACGAGGAATATGAAGAACGAACTAGAAATATAGAACTAACAAACGATTCATGGGAGATAATTCTCCAGTCGAAACAAATGGCTAAACAAGTAGCGCCAATAACCCAAAGAAAAAACACCAGTGGCGGATGATCAGTGCGATTAAACAGTGGGAGATAGACACCAAGCCTGGTTAAGATATCTGAGTCAAAAAAAAAGAACCACAATTGGAACTCACAGATCAAAGAAAAATAACCCAAAAAATAATAAGGAGAGCTAAGCGTCAATACCAAAAAGATATACTTTTAATGATAGAATAAAATAGCGAGAAAACAAACCCATGGGTCACTGCAAAATATTTAGCATACAACTCCAAAGATACGATCCGCCAATACTAAAGCTAAAAGGACAAAAAACAATAACATGACCCATAGCAATAGAGGAAACTCAGAAATTTTAGCAGAAACATTTAACAAACTTTTATACTGTGAAGATCCCTCAAAACTTCTTCAAATAAACACAGAGACCCCAATAAAGCACCACCGGAAAATATAAAGCCACCAAAGCTTTGAGGGAGTTCAAGAACTGCAAAGCATATGGAGAAGATCAAACATTTGCAGGACTCTGGAAATATCCAGGAGAACTTGCGAAAATATTATTACGCGACTGCATGGTGAAAAGCTGGCAAAAAGAAAAAGTATCAGAACTTTGAACTACGACTATAACGCATCCATTACACAAAAAGAGGAAAGAATCGGAGCAACTACAGAGGGATTTCCCTCTTGGATTACACATATAAAGTTTGTTTAAGAATTCTGTGCTGTCGCTGTAACGATCAACTTGAACAGTATCTTGGAGACTGTTAAGGAGGCTTTAGACCCTGGAGAAACAGCTCGGAACAGATGAGCACTCTAAAAAAGGTTATGTATGCCTGCAAAAGAAGACAAAAACAATTTGCACTCTTTGTAAACTTCAAGAAAGCTTACGATTGTGTCCTAAGATTTTCAGTGTCAGATATATCAAGGAATTTCGAACTTCATCCGAAATTAATAAAAATGATAAAAGTAACATTCACAAACACCAAATCCAAAATAAAATTCAAAGAACTGTCACGTCCGTTTACGATTAAAACAGGGCTAAGACAGCGCAATAGCCTATCACACAACTTTTCGACACTTCAACAACAGAATTGAAACCAAAAATAGACAAACGAAATAAAATGAGAAGAACATTTACAGATGGGGAAAGACACCAAAGGTCAGCACGAACGAAACGATATTGGGCAATTTGGAAGGCTTGAACCATGCTCTTATCAAAGGAAACGATTAGCAAATGATTGACAAAAGAGGTCCAATGAGGCCGTGAAAGTATATAATAATAACAATAAAATCACAGGATACCGGCTTCTAGAGGAAAGTATGGTTGTGTGAAGTTTCTTCACCCGAATTCAGAAAAGATAAGTTCTGAATGGAAAGTTCTTGAAGACGTACTTCTACCGCTTAGACGTTGCTGCTTTCACTAATTCCTTACGTATGAATGATACGAAGCACGGAAACAATTCTTTTCTAATTTCGTGATGGAGTGATACCAGGAAGGTATGGAGACAGAAAACTTCATTACTTAATAATTTACACTGAGTCTCCATTTTATAACACAGTTTTGAAATTTCGGCAGTATCTTACACACATAAACAATGAAAATATATTTTCAATGTAATATCGTCTGACAAAATATGTATACTTACCATCCCGTTCCGTGACACAGTCGCTGGAGATGCATTATCAATGTTTTCTGGTTCAAATATCACTTTGCAGGTGGGCGCCATAGAAAGCCTGTCCCCATTGGCGAGTGTAAGTGTCTTGTTATCGTCTAGGACCGAATTCAAGTTTTCTATCCAGATACTGTCAACAGGCCCGTCTAACACCATCCAAACATATTCTCCTAGAATTAATAAATGTATATTTAAGTGATGAAATAAAAAGTTAGAGATTATTATTAACTGTAGTAGAAGGACTCAAACTACTGATACCTTCCTCTGTTCGGGACAAGCAAGAAAGGGAAGACAGAAGCGGGCAAAGAATTGGGATCTCAGTTTAGTTGTTTACTTTGGGCGCTAGTGGCCAATCTCTGAGCACCGTAAAAGTAATCCCGACCAACGCCACTGTGTGATAATACGAGGCACAAAGGTTGGAAGAAGCTCAAAGAAACATCACTAACTGGATCCCATATTTTAAGGAGGAAAAAGCGCACTTGCAAGTTATCAGTCCCAGCAATCTATCTCAAGCGAAAATTTGGGCCATGATTGTGACAGTCCACAGTTACGAGCTTTTGAATGTACAGCTATTAAACACGTGCATATAACATTTTCACTTTCTCCACCTCACCGCAGCCGTATAATGACGAGCATGAAGTACCGTATATTGGAGTGAGTAAGAGGTTTGTGAAATACTGTTTTTACATTGACAACAAGCTTTGATCGTTGTTTTAAATCGCGTGTTCTCCAACCTCTACTGCTGCCAAGGATCTATTTGCTCTGAACGTTTTTATGGTGAGATTCAAAAATGAAGTGTAAATAAATGAAAGGAATTAGTTTATTGTTAAAGAAGTGGTGCAGAGCTATTTAATTATTAATATCGCTGTTATGCGTTATGTTCTTTGGATTTTAAAGCTGACACAATTAGGGTAAAGTACAGTTACTGGAGATACGGGCTTCTTCAACGTGGTTGGCATGATTAAATTGTAAATTGAAAATCATTAATTTTCTTTCATAATATTTCAGAGTAACTCGTGATCTCGAACAAAATTTTAAAACACATTGGGCAGATGTGTCTATTTGCCCCAGCCCCTCCCACAGTTTCAACATTATCGTGAATGGGATTCTGGTTTACACTCCGCTGTGCTGTACTTTGCGCTCGGGCATTAGGCAGCTGCAGTGGGGCGGAGCGAGTGACAACTGAAGCGCGCGAAGTTTAAAAGATGGACATTCAGAAGGCCATAGCCGCGTACAGTCAAAATTATGGCCGCGATTTTAGAGCGGGATAGATTGTTTTGGGCTGATGTGTTGCAAGTGATCTTTTCTCCTTATAGTTGGTGCTGTTTCCTTGTAAGAGCTAGTTGCCTTCATGTGAGTTTACTTGAGCGATCTATATTAACATTCTTAGGTTTCCTTTTATAAGAGAAGTTGATGTGTTTGCGATAGCGGTCTCACTGCTACAAATACTCTTTTTGACTCACTGGATAAAAGAGTTATGCTAAGAAATTATTGTAATTTTACCGCGTAGAAAATAGGCTTTACATTTAAGCTATGTCAAAATGCGTCAAAATTTTCGAGTATGCTCCATGAAACGTACTTTTCAGTATACCTGTGTAATGCTAGTAGAATATAATTTCCACTGAAAAATAGTCCAACCACCTCAGTACTTTAATAAATTTAGTAAAATACAAGCTGTAGACAGATATGGGACGGTGTGTGTGTGTGTGTGTGTGTGTGTGTGTGTGTGTGTGTGTGTGTGTGTGTGTGTGCGTGTGCATATGTTGTCGGGGTTGTTGGATTATTGGTGAAAAATGAGAACAAGTCGAAAGGAATTTCGTGTTTTATAATATAAAACTTGAGTAAAAACGAAAGAACGCTGCAGTTGTTAAGTAACAAAGGCAATAATGTAACCATGAGAACTTTATTTAATATTAAAATTTGATGACTTTTATCAGTTTTTTTTGTACTATCAGAAATCTAGTTGATGTCAGACGAGTGTCTAACTGATATATAACGCGGTCATGTTTCCTCGCATGCCCTAAAATGTGAGTTCGTGTTATACGTGTGTAGAGGGCTCGTAACCTCTGAACAAGAAATAGAGATTTGTGCTAGGTGTTAGCCTTGAGCATTAGGAAACTGAAGCGAGTAGGTCCTTTCCAAACAATTTGGCTAGAGAATCGAAAGTTAGCATTATAATCTTTTCGAGTCTACTAGTCGGAGGAGCTCATTTATCGACATATTTATGAGGAATGAAACTGAAAAACTGAATAGATTCTATTTCACCTTGTCTATTGAATATCTAAAACTCATCTGCGCTGATAATAATGCACTAATGTACTCTTATATTTTCCACGAGTAGCTACTGACTTTGTCTCTTTCGACTGCATAGCGATGCCAATCTGACTGTATAACTCTCACGTTGGTAGCAAAATAAGAAAAGTGAAATTTCGTACCTTTTTTCAGTTTAAGCGTCTTCCGCCACATTGCTGAAAAAATTCCATCTGTCCAATCATTTGTTGCCACGTCCAAGCGACCAAACATCTGTGAGGCTGTGATTGCTTTCGGGTTCATCCGCATTTCCCTGTATCGATAAAAATAATCAATTACAAGACATATTTAACTCAACTTGTATTGAAAAAACGTGTGTGACAATATTGATTGGGGAATGAACATTGTTCTAATTAGTTTGTTACTTACATTTTATTATTTTCACTTCGACATTTTTGGACGTTGGTATCAATATTGAAACACTCATGAATTTAACATAAATGTATAATCATTATATTATAATACTACCTGACAGTTATAAAAATTCGTGTTTGACAGCTAGTTGTCTACTCAAAGATATTTTCTACAGGTATAGACAGCCATAATGGTTTACTCAGAGTTGACATGAGCCCATCTACGACGCAGGAAATAAAGCCGAAATAAGCTTATATATTAAAATAAAATATCAAGTAACACAATGTTTTCCAATTCTCTGAATAGTATATTACAATTAATATGATCGAATACATAAAATGATATATTTAATAGAGACTTTCATAGGTTTTCATTGTTTATCGAAATGTTGTTTTTAGCTTATAGCCTATACACTTGTAACAGCGATAAAAATGTGGAAATTAAATGTGTGACAACATGGTGATTCTCCTCTTTGGCACAATGCTATTGTAAGTCTATGCAGAAGGAGCATAATTAAGATACTTTTTAAGTTAGGCTCAGGACTCTAGAACAAGTGCTCAAGAAATAAACGGGTATGAATTCCAAGTACTGAGTCGGGAAAGAAACCTACTTAATATGATTTCTTCTTTTATTCTGATTCAGCGCCTTCTCGACGCTTCATCGTCAACGTAAGCTGTTAAGTCCACCAATAGACGTATGTTTGAGATTTCACGACAGCTTCATACTCGGTTTACACTTGGATTTGAAACATGCCCCTTGGTCGTATTTTACTGTACGTCCCATTGATTCCAGATATTGGTTCAAATGGCTCTGAGCACTATGGGACTTAACATCTATGGTCATCAGTCCCCTAGAACTTAGAACTACTTAAACCTAACTAACCTAAGGACATCACACAACACCCAGGATTCCAAATCTCTACACACTGATTGAGACTGAGGATTGAGCGACTTTCAGGCATCTCATCAAAAGTAAAGTACCCCATTTTCATAACCCGTCTACTCGTCGCGTCCGTGATCTTCTATAAGCCACTCGTGCCTCCGGGGTGGTAGCAAATGGCGAGCTCAGTCTTCAGTGGCTGGGTACGGGTTTCGCGAACCCAGGTTTGTTGAGCTGGGAAGTGGTAAGCGCCGCCAATAATCTGTAATTGTGAGCTCTGGGCATGCTCCAGCGACTACCGTGCGGTGCGCCGGTGGAACTTTGTGTGTCCCAGAGAACGTCGATCTTGGCTGATGGTTCGGATCTGGAGGATGGCAAAAACTTCTGTTTTTTTATTTTTTATATTTTGCTATAGGGAAACCACAGTCTCAAGATGTGCTACGAGCGAATGTGATGGCTAGCTGCTGGCGTGAAACAATCGCTAGCAGGTAACCTCAGGGGAACTTGCTGCACCTCACCTGTAGGCTGCAAGGCTTTCCCAGGCTAGCGGAGCTCTGTCTGGGTGGCCCCTATTTTCTAAGTGGCTCATAGGACCGAGAGCGATAATGAATTACAGACAAAAAATCCTCCAGTGGGTCGGGCTGACCATTCAACCACCATAGACAGCTCTGCGGATTAGTCCTCCTGAGCAGTCAACAGTGACGATGAGAAATATGGATGGTAACAGGGTAAATCTGAATCAAAATGAATTTATTGTTGTTAGAAGAGAAAGAGGACGTTCGAAAGGGTATCTCCCTTTTATACTCAGAACGTACTGGAATGCATAACTATATCGTTAAAATCAGTGAAGCGACTTAAAAGTGGTACGTTACTCCAGCTAAACAAGAAAAAAATTAATTCAGAGCAAAGAGTTGAGGAATACCATGATGTGGCAGGGAAGTATAATTTATTATAGCTTTTGACTTTCAGAACCTTTTGTTTATTTATATTGGCTATTGGTTTCATGACCATACAACCAACGATAGTTTATACATATCAGTAACCACTAACAGCCTTGACTACTATCTATTTTCAAATTTAAATCCATTCACAGCATCTGGCAGATTATAATAAGGCATATTCCCCCGACTGAAAGTACGGCCATGTATCCCAAACTTCCTGAGCTGTGTTAAGTTTCAGCTATATCACCACACAACTCTATCGTGCAATGGGCATGCAACGTATGACAAATGGGGCAAAGCACCCTATGAAGCAAGAGTCACGCTTCCAGAATTCTATGTAAATTGCGCTGATGACCACGCAGCGTGTATATCAGGAACTCCGCAGACGTTCAAGGCAAACTTATCTACCTCTAACAATTATTTACGTGCTAATATCTATGGAATTGTGTTCTTCTTAGCACGTATCTATGAGCGTAAACAGCGAGGCTAAATAAAACAATGTTGCAACGGTGTTTGCTATTAACACATCTATTGTTCATAACGACGGAATAATGAAGTGCTAGCACGCAGTTTCGACAAGTAACAGATTTACAATTCTACATGTTGTAGACACATGATTAGTGAACACGAGCTGTGCCGACATAAGTAAGTACCTAGATTTTGGGATTCTGTGAGAATAAATGCAGCAATGAATTCTAATACTCTTTTTCCTCCAATGTCAGTGTTTCTTCTTTCAGTCAGAGAAAGTTTTCACTAAATAATAGAAACTGTGCATCTTAAAATTCCGCAACAACCAACAGACTGTGAAAAAATTTTTACAGAACTATCTTCATGGTGAGTGCTCTACCAACTGAGCTACCCAAGCACGACTCACGCCCCGCCCTCATAGCTCTAATTCCGCCAGTACCTCGTCTCCTACCTTCCAAACTTCGCAGACGCTCTCCTGTATAGCCCGCATCTCGTGGTCGTGCGGTAGCGTTCTCGCTTCTCACGCCCGGGGTTCCCGGGTTCGATTCCCGGCGGGGTCAGGGATTTTCTCTGCTTCGTGATGGCTGGGTGTTGTGTGATGTCCTTAGGTTAGTTAGGTTTAAGTAGTTCTAAGTTCTAGGGGACTGAAGACCATCGATGTTAAGTCCCATAGTGCTCAGAGCCATTTGAACCATTTTTTTTTCTCCTGTATACCTTGCAGAACTAGCACTCCTGGAAGAAAGGGTATTGTGGAAACATGGCTAGCCACAGCCTAGGGGATGTTTCCAGAATGAAATTTTCACACTGCAGCGGAGTTTGCGCTGATATGAAACTTCGTGGCAGATTAAAACTGTGTGCCGGACCGAGACTCGAACTCGGTACCTTTGTCTTTCGCGGACAAGTGCTCTACCAACTGAGCTACCCAAGCACGACTCACGCCCAGTCCTCACAGCTCTAATTCCGCCAGTACCTCGTCTCCTGCCTTCCAAACTTCGCAGAAGCTCTCCTGCATACCTTGCAGAACTAGTTCTCGTGGCGTGGCTCTGTGTGACGAGAGCAGCCCGGTATTCAGGACAGAGCTAGTGGAACAAACCACTGCTGTTGATCCTAAACTGTTTTAATAAAGGGACGTGGCATCGTTTGCTCATATAGCAGCGACCAGAGAGCATGTGCAGTACTGGCAGCATTAAGCTTTCGCCGAGATACAGTAATACACTCTAAGACAAAAAGAGACACGTCACGAAGGAATTACCCGAATGCGATGGAAATCAGTAGATGTGATGTACTTTTGCAGACAAAGAAATGATCACAATTTCAGAAAAACTGGCTGATTTACTCAAGAGAAAGAGCTTCATAAATTGAACAAGCGAGTCCACCTCTGGCCCTCATACAAGCAGTTATTCAGGATGAAATTTAGCGACACAGTTTTTGGATGTCGTGCCAAACATTGTCGAACTGGACAAATGGTCCGACATCCAGGAGTGATGGTCTGGGGTGCCATTTCTTTTCATAGGACACCCTTTGGGCCGGCCGGAATGGCCAAGCGGTTCTAGGCGCTACTCTCTGGAACCGCGCGACCGCTACGGTCGCAGGTTCGAATCCTGCCTCGGGCATGGATGTGTGTGATGTCCTTAGGTTAGTTAGGTTCAAGTAGTTCTAAGTTCTAGGGGACTGATGACCACTGCAGTTAAGTCCCATAGTGCTCAGAGCCATTTGAACCTACACCCTTTGGTTGTCATCCAGGCACACTTACAGCGCAGCGGTGCGTCGACGACATTCCACGCCTCGTTTTGTTACCTTTCACGGGAAGACATACTCGGCTTACATTTCAGCAAGATAATGCCCATCTGCACACTGTGAGAGCTTCTACTGATTGTTTTCGTGCTTCTCAAATACTTCTTTGGCTAGCGAGGTCGCCAAATCTGTCTCCAATTGAGAACGTTTGGAACATTATAGGCAGGGCCCTCCAACCAGCTCGCGATTTTGACGGCCATCCATTGGACAGACTTTGTCACGATATCCCTCAGGAGGACATCCAACAACTCTATCAATCAACGCCAAGCCGAATAACTGCTTGCATGAGGCTTAGAGGTGGACCAACGCGTTACTGACTTGCTCAGTTTTTGTGGAGCTCTTTCTCTTGAATAAATCATCCAAATTTTCTGAAATTCTATTAATTTGTTTTTATGTACATGTACATCACACCTGTAAATTTCCATCCCATTCGTATATTTACTTCGTGGTGCATCGTGTCTTTTCTCCCTTAGAATGTGCATTTAAACACTCGAAGTAGTGGGTTATGGGTATCCTATTCATTGGCCAACTGTAGCAGCACTGCACAGTGTCCCAACGTACTTTTGCCCACTGAAGCTGCACATAAAGTGCCTCTACGACGTCTTGCCTTGCGCTCTACTTGCGCCTCCAACGTAACCTGAGCGCAACGCCTGCCGCGCGGAGTGGCAGAGTGGTTTGAGGCGCCTTGTCACGGATTGCGCGGCCGCTCCCACCGGAGATCCGAGTCCTCCCTCGGGCATGGCTGTGTGTGTTGTTCTTAGCCTAAGTTAGTTTAAGTAGTGCGTAAGTCTAGGGACCGATGACCTCAGCTATTTGCTTCCTTAGGAACTCACTCACTCACACACACACACACACACACACGCACACACACACACACACACTCACTCACTCTAACGCCCACATGTCACTTAGAATATAAAGAACCAGCGCAACGGAAAACAAGAAACGGCAAAATCGGAGGGAGTAGTAATGAACATGTACACTGCGCATTAGAAGGCAAAGAAATTATGACACTGTTCTTTTATGTGATGAGAAACTAGACGATATTGTGTCAGTGACACATGAATTGAGCGATAAAGAAAAAATAAGGAAAGTTAGAGCTCAAAGTCCCGAAGGCGGTGGGGCAAATGGTCAGCCGGACGAGCATGTGAAAGAACGTCAGTCATGCGCCACTGAATGAGTAAACTGAAATCTGGATAACAGGATGGAAATTTAAAACACGCTTCTCCAGAATATGTACACATTGGTTTAACCAAACTGCCACCTCGCTTCAAAGGAAGTGAGAAAGAGGGTTATCTAGAAAAAAATATTGCTCAAAAAAAAAAAGGAATGCATATGTGCAAGACGCGAGTGACTGGATTACGTATGCAGCTGGAGAGATGTGATTTACACGCTCAGGGAGTCAATGCTTGGATACAGTCTTTCATGATTATAATATAACTGCAAAAGTGTAAATTAACTGCGGAATACCTGTGAAACTGTCCCATG
This sequence comes from Schistocerca piceifrons, assembly GCF_021461385.2. Lineage (NCBI taxonomy): Eukaryota > Metazoa > Arthropoda > Insecta > Orthoptera > Acrididae > Schistocerca > Schistocerca piceifrons. The sequence goes on from NC_060149.1 coordinate 72,419,330, forward strand.
GCGGTGAGCGCTTTCATCAGCGTGTGTATGCATGCGGTTTTGCCAGCCCCTGCTGGACCCAGAGTCATAATTCCGTGGCGCACCCGCTGTGTCTCGTACAACTGCGCAGCAAACAAAAAGTAAAAATAGCTATTTGAATGTTTATGTGTTAAAGTAACGTTTGATGCGATGCGATGAGAAGATGGTGCAATGTTGCTGCGGTGCAAATGATTGCACATAGCGACTGCTCCTTGTCTCGAAATACAGTTATGGAGACTGCTGGAAGAAAATTGTTATATAAGAACAATCGTTATGCACCTTAAACGTTCTGTCACTGCTACAGTATAAAATTATAATCTGTCTTATTGGAAAACTACTTGCTTGTTGAAGTAAAAATTAATCTACTTTGTATACCGACGTAACGGAGCCTCCTTTACTCGTACTAAATGTTAATATGAAGGATGGTGTATTATAGTTGCCCATTTCCATTGTAAATTTATATCTGTCGTTAAGCAAATTATTCAGAATTATCCTTCCCACTAACATTGTTTCTGGTCGTCTATAGCCTGATCCACGAAAGATGACGGTTCGCGCTTGTCAGGGATGGGACGGGGATTGCATTGTTGACGATTCCAAGCGACAGTTGCGGTACACGTATGCGTATGCTTTCCGTTTGAAGAACGCGTATATTCTGCAAACTATGTCTTTCCGTCTTTCCATCTTATAATTCCGTCGACGACGAGGTAAGATGGTGCAAAAGCTCGGATTTTGGAAGCAAGGGTAAAATAAATTTAGGTACATATCTACAATTGAAACAGAGCCAGAAATTTAAGAAATAAGTTAAGAGTAAGAATAGGATCAGTACTGCTTCGCGTGTTCCTACTTCTCTCCGGAATCAAAAATGATCTTCCACGAGGTCGACTTCTACCAGTTTTTCCATTCTTCTACAATGAATTCGTTTTAGTATTTTGCAGCCATGACTTGTTAACGTGATAGTTCGATAATATTCACACTTGTTCGCACCTGCTTTCTTTGGAATTTGTATAATAATAATTATTATTGTTATTATTGAAGTCTGAGGGTATTTTACCTGTCTCATACATCTTGCACACCAGGTGGAAGAGCTTTGCCATGGCTGGTTCTCATAAGGCTATAAGTACTTCTGACGAAATATCGTCTATCCACGGGGCTCTTTCAGATTCTTCTCGTAGTATTATGTTTCCCATCTGATCTTCATCTACGTTGACTTCCCCTTCTATAATATTGCTTCAAAACTAATCTCCCATATATATGCACTCTGTGTACTCCTTTCATCTTTCAGTTTTCCCTTCTTTGCTTAGGACTGAGCTCTTGATATTCATACAACTGCTAGTCTTTTCCCCAAAGACCTCTTTAATTTTCCTATAGGCGGTATCTATATTTCCCTAGTGAAATATGCTTCTATATCCTTATCTTTGTCTTCTAGTCATACCTGCTTAGCAATTTTGCACTTCCGTCTATCTTATTTTTTAAACGGCTGTATTCCTTTTTACCTGCTACATTTTTAATTTTTTTCCTTTCATCAATTAAATTTAATATCTCTTGTGTTGTCCAAGAATTTCTACTAGACCTTGTCTTTTTACCTAGTTCATCCTCTGATGCCTTCACTCTTTCCTCTCTTAAAGCTACTCATCCGTCATCTACTGTATTCTTTTCCCCTCTTCTAGTCAACCATTTCCTAATGCTTCCTCTAAAACTCCCAGCAAACTCTCATACTTCCCACTTATCCAGGTTCCATCTTCTCAATTTCCTACCCCTCTCCGATTTCTTCAGTTTTAATTTATAGTTAATGACCAACAAATTGTGGTCAGTATTTACATCTGCCCCTGGAAATGCTTTACAATTTAAAATCTGGTCTAAATCTCCGTCTAACCATTACATAATCTGTCTGAAACCTTTTGGTGCCTCCATGCCTCTTCCACGATCCTTAAACCAGCTTCTGGCGATGATTAAATTATATTCTGTACAAGATTCTACCAGACGGCTTCCTCTTTCATTCCTCTCACTCAGTCCCTTATTCACCTACTAATTTTCTTTCTCTTCCTTTTCCTACTATCGAATACCAGTCCCCATCGCAACTAAATTTTCGTCTCCCTTAACTATCTGAGTAATTTCTTTTATCTCATCATACATTTCTTCAATCTCTTCATCGTCTGCGGAGCTAGTTGGCATGTAAATTTGTACTACTGTGGTAGGCGTGGGTTTCGTGTCTATCTTGTTTACGATAATGCGTTCACTATGCTGTTCGTAGTACCTTACCCGCATTCCTATTTTCTTGTTGTTGTTGTTGTGGTCTTCAGTCCTGAGACTGGTTTGATGCAGCTCTCCATGCTACTCTATCCTGTGCAAGCTTCTTCAATCTCCCAGTACCTACTGCAACCTACATCCTTCTGTATCTGCTTAGTGTATTCATCTCTTGGTCTCCCTCTACGATTTTTACCCTCCACGCTGCCCTCCAATAGTAAATTGGTGGTCCCTTGATGCCTCAACACATGTCCTACCAACCGATCCCTTCTTCTAGTCAAGTTGTGCTACAAACTTCTCTTCTCCCCAATCCTATTCAATACTTCCTCATTAGTTATGTGATCTACGCATCTAATCTTCAGCATTCTTCTGTAGCACCACATTTCGAAAGCTTCTATTCTCTTCTTGTCCAAACTATTTATCGTCCATGTTTCACTTCCACACATGGCTACACTCCATACAAATACTTCCAGAAATGACTTCCTGACATTTAAATCTATACTCGATGTTAACAAATTTCTCTTTTTCAGAAACTCCTTTCCTTGCCATTGCCAGTCTACATTTGATATCCTCTCTACTTCGACCATCATCAGTTATTTTTCTTCCCAAATAGCAAAACTCCTTTACTACTTTAAGTGTCTCATTTCCTAATCTAATTCCCTCAGCATCACCCGACTTAATTCGACTATATTCCATTATCCTCATTTTGTTTTTGTTGATGTTCATCTTACATCCTCCTTTCAAGACACTGTCCATTCCATACAACTGCTCTTTTAAGTCCTTTGCTGTCTCTGACAGAATTACAATGTCATCGGCGAACCTCAAAGTTTTTACTTCTTCTCCATGGATTTTAATACCTACTCCGAATTTTTCTTTTGTTTCCTTCACTGCTTGCTCAATATACAGATTGAATAACATCGGGGAGAGACGACAACCCTGTCTCACTCCCTTCCCAACCACTGCTTCCCTTTCATGTCCCTCGACTCTTATAACTGCCATCTGGTTTCTGTACAAATTGTAAATAGCCTTTCGCTCCCTGTATTTTACCCGTGCCACCTTCAGAATTTGAAAGAGAGTATTCCAGTCAACATTGTCAAAAGCTTTCTCCAAGTCTACAAATGCTAGAAACTTAGGTTTGCCTTTCCTTAATCTAGCTTCTAAGATAAGTCGTAGGGTCAGTATTGCCTCACGTGTCCCAACATTTCTACGGAATCCAAACTGATCCTCCCCGAGGTCAGCTTCTACTAGTTTTTCCATTCGTCTTTAAAGAGTCCGCGTTAGTATTTTGCAGCCGTGACTTATTAAACTGATAGTTCGGTAATTTTCACATTTGTCAACACCTGCTTTCTTTGGGATTGGAATAATTATATTCTTGGTTCAAAAATGGTTCAAATGGCTCTGAGCACTATGGGACTTAACATCTTAGGTCATCAGTCCCGTAGAACTTAGAACTACTTAAATCTAACTAACCTAAGGACATCACACACATCCATTCCCGAGGCAGGATTCGAACCTGCGACCGTAGCAGTCGCGCGGTTCCGGACTGAAGTGCCTGGAACCGCTCGGCCACCACGGCCGGCGCTTATATTCTTCTTGAAGTCTGGGGGTATTTCGCCTGTGTCATACATCTTGCTCACCAGATGGTAGAGTTTCGTCTGGTCTGCCTCTCCCAAGGCTGTCAGTAGTTCTAATGGAATGTTGTCTACTCCCGGGGCCTTGTTTCGACTCAGGTCTTTCAGTGCTCTGTCAAACTCTTCACACAGTATTATGTCTCCCATTTCATCTTCATCTACATCCTTTTCCATTTCCATAATATTGTCCTCAAGTACATCACCCTTGTACAGACCCTCTTTATACTCCTTCCACCTTTCTGATTTCCCTTCTTTGCTTAGAATTGGGTTTCCATCTGAGCTCTCGATATTCATACAAGTGGTTCTCTTCTCTGCAATGGTCTCTTTAATTTTCCTGTAGACAGTATCTATCTTACCCCTAGTGAGATAAGCCTCTACATCCTTACATTTGTCCTCTGGCCGTGCCTGCTTAGCCATTTTGCACTTGCTATCGATCTCATTTTTGAGACGTTTGTATTCCTTTTTGCCTGCTTCATTTACTGCATTTTTATATTTTCTCCTTTCATAAATTAAATTTAATATTTCTTCTGTTACCCAAGGATTTCTACTAGCCCTCGTCTGTTTACCTACTTGATCCTCTGCTGCCTTCACTACTTCATCCCTCAGAGCTACCCCTTCTTCTTCTTCTTTATTTCTTTCCCCCGTTCCTGTCAGTTGTTCCCTAATGCTCTCTCTGAAACTCTCTACAACCTCTGGTTCTTTCAGTTTATCCAGATCCCATCTCTTTAAGTTCCAAGATTTTTCAGTTTCTTCAGTTTTGATCTACGAGTCATAACCAATAGATTGTGGTCATAATCAACATCTGCCTCTGGAAATGTCTTACAATTTAAAACCTGGTTCCTAAATCTCTGTCTTACCATTATATAATCTATCTGATACCTTTTAGTATCTCCAGGCTTCTTCCATGTATACAACCTTCTTTCATGATTCTTGAACCAAGTGTTGGCTATGATTAAGTTGTGCTCTGTGCAAAATTCTACCAGGCGGCTTCCTCTTTCATTTCTGACCCCCAATCCATATTCACCTACTACGTTTCCTTCTCTCCCTTTTCCTACTGCCGAATTCCAGTCACCCATGCCTATTAAATTTTCGTCTCCCCTCACAATCTGAATAATTTCTTTTATTTCATCATACATTTCTTCAATTTCTTCGTCATCTGCAGAGCTAGTTGGCATATAAACTTGTACTACTGTAGTAGGCGTGGGCTTCGTATCTATCTTGGCCACAATAATAGGTTCACTATGCTGTTTGTAGTAGCTTACCCGCATTCCTATTTTCCAATTTCATTATTAAACCTACTCCTGCATTACTCCGATTTGATTTTGTGTTTATAGCCCTGTAGTCACCTGACCAGAAGTCTTGTTCCTCCTTCCACTCCCGGGTTCGATTCCCGGCGGGGTCAGGGATTTTCTCTGCCTCGTGATGACTGGGTGTTGTGTGCTGTCCTTAGGTTAGTTAGGTTTAATTAGTTCTAAGTTCTAGGGGACTGACGACCATAGATGTTAAGTCCCATAGTGCTCAGAGCCATTTTGAACCTCCTTCCACAGAACTTCACTAATTCCCACTATATCTAACTTTAACCTATCCATTTCCCTTTTTAAATTTTCTAACCTACCTGCCCGATTAAGGGATCTGACATTACACGCTTCTATTTTCTTATTCATTATTAAACCCACTCCTGCTTTACCACGATTTGACTTTGTATTTATAACCCTGTAGTCACCTGATCAGACGTTCTGTTCCTCCTGTCATCGAAGTTCACTTATGCCCACTATATCTAATTTCAACATATCCATTTCTCTCTTTAAATTTTGTAAGCTACCTGGCCGATTAAGGGATCTGACACTCCACGCTCTGATACGTAGAACGCCAGGTTTGTTTCTCCTGATAACGATAACCACCTGAGTAATCCCCGCCCGGAGATCCGAATGAGTGACTATTTTACCTCCAGAATATTTAAGCAAGAACATGCCATCTTCATTTAACCATACAGTAGACGTACATGCCGTCGGGAAAAATTACGGCTGTAGTTTCCACTTGCTTTCAGCCGTTCGCTGTATCAACACAGCAAAGCCGTTTTGTTTGGAGTTACAAGTCCAGATTAGTCAATTATCCAGATTGTTGCCACTGCAACTACTGGAAAGGCTGCTGCTCCTCTTAGGAACCATACGTTTGTGTGGCCTCTCAACAGATACCCCTCTGTTGTGGTTGTACCTACGGTATGACTATATGTATCGTTGAGGCACGCAAGCCGCCCCACCAACGGCAAGGTCCATGGTTCATGGCGGGTATCATTGCTTAATGTAATCAAACTATGTGGCGCTCTTGCTGTGCCGTTCCTTCTCTAACAGTTTGGCGATTTACATATGCATATTGTTCTTTACCCTTAGAAGTTGTGGTCTTCTTCATCGTCTCTAAGTTTGTGAAGGTCCATATATGTCACTTAAACTTGATTTTAGTCCCTAATTACTACTTGGCAGGGAATTGTCGCCATAGTTTGTTTTAAAGATCAGTCTCATAGATGTTCATGTTTCTTAAATATCAATAATGATTTAATGTCACATGGCTAATTTGAATTTGCTAATAGGTGAAAAATTTGAAGCTGTTGTAAAATTTTGTGTCCGATGTATTGATACAGGAGCTGAAGTAGCGAAAAATGCTAGAAGTTCATTGCTCTCATTTCCTGAAGAAGCCATTCTGGATGAACCTGACACTGTTTGTTCTTGTGAAATACTTAATGTATGCAAAAATCTGAATTGCATGAATTGTTTTTATCTTGTCAAAAATTAAAAAAAAGTATTGCTCCTGGAACCTACAAAATTTTCGTTATATATCATAAAAACGTCGAAACAAGGCTTAGCATTACGCAAAACCAACACTCGCTGGTACACAACAAAAATCAGGTACTAATTGCAAATATGTTACATGTTGAGTTCACCAGAAATGATAAATATAATCCCCCGAAAGGTACAGTGTTAACTATTCTATGTAACAATGCTTGTAACAGGCATTTTCTCAGACGAATGCAAATGCAATGCAATGGACTGATGCCAACAGTGCAGTTTGTTAGGAGACATACCTGTATGAGCTTGAGAACCCAAGGTGGATGGAAAATGAGTCCAGCTTCCTCTACCTGCTCGGCAATCGCGCTTTCGAGATCCGGGTACGACGTCTTCTCAAGCGCTTGGTTGGGGAACAAGTCCGCTACCAGAGAGATGAACAGCGGCTCGTCTTCGTCTGCAAAAACCAACATAGGATTGTTGCGTTTGACAACTGGATTTTATACAGGATGTGATGCTAACACAATTGTGCTTTATCTCTAACTTATTTTATGGTTTTTACTTCAGTAATGTTGTCACAACTGAAGGAGATCTATGAAACTTTTAGTTTCATCGATAACTTCCTGGGCTTTGGCAATTAAAGGTACAGATGTAGAAGAGAGAAGTCAAGTGGGTATTTTCGAGGGATAAATCCCCAGTCACTATGTCAAGGTAATAACTGAGGTGTGCACTTTGTTGTGTAGAAATAAAGAAAAGTCAGACGCGGACATACGCATAGAAAATATGGATCTAGCGGTGCAGAGGTTCATGTATCAACCATAAAGGAGAACAGTGTCAGTCATTTTGAATGATGGGAATCTATATAAAAATAAATAGATGATCGTACTGCTTTGACACAACAGATACCGATTGATTCCTAGACCTAGGCACAATTCTAAACCAGAATAAATTCCTGAATAATAAATTTAGTTAAATAGTTGATATATACTGTTATCTAAGCGTTTCAAGAATAATATAGTTGACCACTATTGTAAAGTAGAGCAAATATGTCGAAGCTTATTACTTCCATGCATCTGATTTCAAAGGAGGAGTAATTATTCACGAGATGGTAGCTAGTGCTTCAGTATAATTGCTTTCAGTTTTAACACAGTGTAGGCTAAGAGTTTAGTGTGCTAACATTATACAATAGCGCAACATTAACATCGTGCTACTGTGGAGGTAATATCACTGTGTAATAGTCGTGATTGAATGTCTGTTTCAACATTAGGAAAGGTACCGAAAATCTCATTTTTTCCAGTATAGTACATGACAACGTAAGAGATGAAAGTGTGGAATGTGACCACAGTAGCGTATTTAAAAAGAAGTGCATCCGTTACCATTGTTTACCAGTCTCTGTGCGTTGCGTGACACTACCCTTGTTTTGGAAAAGTAAATTTTGTTATATATTTGTAGCATGCACATGTCAGCCAGCAATAAACACTTACTCGACACCTGGAACTTACCATTAGAAGCCGTCATGTCAATAGCTTTGTTATATAGACATTGCAACTTCATTCAACAAATATTATGCATATGCATATCTCGGATGCAGAGTTTACCAAAAGAGCTGCAACATGTTAAGGACTAGTTTAATCATAACGACTATACGGACAGACAGATTCGACGTATATTTGAATTTGGACCATTACCTTAAACAGCTGAAAACACTTAGTTCTGTGGCTTTCTTCCATATGCCGGGAACGTGTCTGCCAAGATAGCTAGCGTTTTGAAGAAACGTGAAATCGGATGTGTATTCCGTCCACCAGCTAAGGTTAGAGCACTTCTTGGCTCTGTTAAGGATGATTTCGGTTTGAGAAAGCCTGGCGTTTACAAAACACATTGTGAATGCGGTAAAATGTACAATGGCCCAACTCTTCGTGCCGTCAATGACAGATGTGTTCAACGTCATCGCCATACGCGATTATTTCAACGTGACTAATTTGCGTGGCTGAGCACTGTCTTACAGAGGGACATAGGATGCTATACAATGAGACACAAGTGGTTGAAAACGCCTCGCCTCACTAGGATTGTGTTTTAAAAGTATCTGTCGAAATCAGACTAACAGATAATATCTTTAACGGTGATAAAGGATACCCGCCAAGTAAAAATTGGAATCCTGTTTTATCAGGTGTGAAGGAACAACAGAATCTGAATCGGCCGGCTATGAGTATTAATTTTTAAGGATAGATCGTTTTCCGACAGTATTCACCACTGGAGCAGCTCAACTCTTTCTGCGCCAGGGGGCAACAGCAACTTTTCAGCGCTTGAGCGTTACCTCAGCGCATGCGCTTCCGCATTTTCGCTGCATATAAAGGTCCCCCTCCCATGAACCATGGACCTTGCCGTTGGTGGGGAGGCTTGCGTGCCTCAGCGATACAGATAGCCGTACCGTAGGTGCAACCACAAAGGAGGGGTATCTGTTGAGAGGCCAGACAAACGTGTGGTTCCTGAAGAGGGGCAGCAGCCTTTTCAGTAGTTGCAAGGGCAACAGTCTGGATGATTGACTGATCTGGCCTTGTAACAATAACCAAAACGGCCTTGCTGTGCTGGTACTGCGAACGGCTAAAAGCAAGGGGAAACTACAGCCGTAATTTTCCCCGAGGGCATGCAGCTTTACTGTATGATTACATGATGATGGCGTCCTCTTGGGTAAAATATTCCGGAGGTAAAATAGTCCCCCATTCGGATCTCCGGGCGGGGACTACTCAAGAGGATGCCGTTATCAGGAGAAAGAAAACTGGCGTTCTACGGATCGGAGCGTGGAATGTCAGATCCCTTAATCGGGCAGGTAGGTTAGAAAATTTAAAGAGAGAAATGGATAGGTTGAAGTTAGATATAGTGGGAATTAGTGAAGTTCGGTGGCAGGAGGAACAAGACTTCTGGTCAGGTGACTACAGGGTTATAAACACAAAATCAAATAGGGGTAATGCAGGAGTAGGTTTAATAATGAATAGGAAAATAGGAATGCGGGTAAGCTACTACAAACAGCATAGTGAACGCATTATTGTGGCCAAGATAGATACGAAGCCCACGCCTACTACAGTAGTACAAGTTTATATGCCAACTAGCTCTGCAGATGACGAAGAAATTGAAGAAATGTATGATGAAATAAAAGAAATTATTCAGATTGTGAAGGGAGACGAAAATTTAATAGTCATGGGTGACTGGAATTCGAGTGTAGGAAAAGGGAGAGAAGGAAACATAGTAGGTGAATATGGATTGGGGGACAGAAATGAAAGAGGAAGCCGCCTGGTCGAATTTTGCACAGAGCACAACATAATCATAACTAACACTTGGTTTAAGAATCATGAAAGAAGGTTGTATACATGGAAGAACCCTGGAGATACTAAAAGGTATCAGATAGATTATATAATGGTAAGACAGAGATTTAGGAAACAGGTTTTAAGTTGTAAGACATTTCCAGAGGCAGATGTTGATTATGACCACAATCTATTGGTTATGACCTGTAGATTAAAACTGAAGAAACTGCAAAAAGGTGGGAATTTAAGGAGATGGGACCTGGATAAACTAAAAGAACCAGAGGTTGTACAGAGATTCAGGGAGAGCATAAGGGAGCAATTGACAGGAATGGGGGAAATAAATACAGTAGAAGAAGACTGGGTAGCTTTGAGGGATGAAGTAGTGAAGGCAGCAGAGGATCAAGTAGGTAAAAAGACGAGGGCTAGTAGAAATCCTTGGGTAACAGAAGAAATATTGAATTTAATTGATGAAAGGAGAAAATATAAAAATGCAGTAAGCGAAACAGGCAAAAACGAATACAAACGTCTCAAAAATGAGATCGACAGGAAGTGCAAAATGGCTAAGCAGGGATGGCTAGAGGACAAATGTAAGGATGTAGAGGCCTATCTCACTAGGGGTAAGATGGATACCGCCTACAGGAAAATTAAAGAGACCTTTGGAGATAAGAGAACGACTTGTATGAATATCAAGAGCTCAGATGGAAACCCAGTTCTAAGCAAAGAAGGGAAAGCAGAAAGGTGGAAGGAGTATATAGATGGTCTATACAAGGGCGATGTACTTGAGGACAATATTATGGAAATGGAAGAGGATGTAGATGAAGATGAAATGGGAGATATGATACTGCGTGAAGAGTTTGACAGAGCACTGAAAGGCCTGAGTCGAAACAAGGCCCCCGGAGTAGACAATATTCCATTGGAACTACTGACGGCCGTGGGAGAGCCAGTCCTGACAAAACTCTACCATCTGGTGAGCAAGATGTATGAAACAGGCGAAATACCCCCAGACTTCAAGAAGAATATAATAATTCCAATCCCAAAGAAAGCAGGTGTTGACAGATGTGAAAATTACCGAACTATCAGCTTAATAAGTCACAGCTGCAAAATACTAACACGAATTCTTTACAGACGAATGGAAAAACTAGTAGAAGCCAACCTCGGGGAAGATCAGTTTGGATTCCGTAGAAACACTGGAACACGTGAGGCAATACTGACCTTACGACTTATCTTAGAAGAAAGATTAAGGAAAGGCAAACCTACGTTTCTAGCATTTGTAGACTTAGAGAAAGCTTTTGACAATGTTGACTGGAATACTCTCTTTCAAATTCTAAAGGTGGCAGGGGTAAAATACAGGGAGCGAAAGGCTATTTACAATTTGTACAGAAACCAGATGGCAGTTATAAGAGTCGAGGGACATGAAAGGGAAGCAGTGGTTGGGAAGGGAGTAAGGCAGGGTTGTAGCCTCTCCCCGATGTTGTTCAATCTGTATATTGAGCAAGCAGTAAAGGAAACAAAAGAAAAATTCGGAGTAGGTATTAAAATTCATGGAGAAGAAATAAAAACTTTGAGGTTCGCCGATGACATTGTAATTCTGTCAGAGACAGCAAAGGACTTGGAAGAGCAGTTGAATGGAATGGACAGTGTCTTGAAAGGAGGATATAAGATGAACATCAACAAAAGCAAAACAAGGATAATGGAATGTAGTCTAATTAAGTCGGGTGATGCTGAGGGAATTGGATTAGGAAATGAGGCACTTAAAGTAGTAAAGGAGTTTTGCTATTTGGGGAGCAAAATAACTGATGATGGTCGAAGTAGAGAGGATATCAAATGTAGGCTGGCAATGGCAAGGAAAGCGTTTCTGAAGAAGAGAAATTTGTTAACATCCAGTATTGATTTAAGTGTCAGGTAGTCATTTCTGAAAGTATTCGTATGGAGTGTAGCCATGTATGGAAGTGAAACATGGACGATAAATAGTTTGGACAAGAAGAGAATAGAAGCTTTCGAAATGTGGTGCTACAGAAGAATGCTGAAGATTAGATGGGTAGATCACATAACTAATGAGGAAGTATTGAATAGGATTGGGGAGAAGAGAAGTTTGTGGCACAACTTGACCAGAAGAAGGGATCGGTTGGTAGGACATGTTCTGAGGCATCAAGGGATCACCAGTTTAGTATTGGGGGGCAGCGTGGAGGGTAAAAATCGTAGAGGGAGACCAAGAGATGAATACACTAAGCAGATTCAGAAGGATGTAGGTTGCAGTAGGTACTGGGAGATGAAAAAGCTTGCACAGGATAGAGTAGCATGGAGAGCTGCCTCAAACCAGTCTCAGGACTGAAGACCACAACAACAACAACAACAATAAAGGTTCCGTCGTTCACGGTTTGGATCATTTATCGGCGAAAACGGCTTAGTTTTATTCACCTGTTGATGGCGGCCATATGGACCGCGGAAATATTGTGTGCAGATGACAGTTGATCGAGTATGTACCACTCCGTTAACATATCGCCACACCGACCAACATTATTATATTATTTTCCCTTCGGCCTGTACAGACAACGTAAAGTAGAACTTGGCTAATCTGGCTTCGGATGATCCGACTCCTCACTTACTCCGACAATCCCATTTCTGGTGTTTACATACACGGGCCGCTGGACTTGTCGATGACTCTTCGTATGTAATATGGATCACTAGACAGTCGACGGTTGTACATACGATAGTTCGCTCAGCTTAAGTGTGATTGTGCACGCATTTGTTTTATAAATTACTGACAGCGCACTTCTTAGAGTGTGTACAATTGATTTATAGCACCAACTAAACCAAAACATGTGACATTGTATTTAGAACCGGAGTTGAGCCCAGTCACATGAGTAACTGTGTCAGTACAGTTGACATTGACTGTACAACGAAAGCAGAATTAGCTAAGCAAATCATTGACGCTGTAACTTGAACAAGTCGTGAGAACGAAAAAGATAATGACATCGAAGACAATACGTTTGATATAGCCTTTCAGTACATTGTACAAAGCTCCACGTCTACCCCAGCAGACATTTTGTGGTTCAGGGAATGGCGGAACATTGCGGCAAAACCAAGGCCGTCGTCTTCTAAGCAAAAGAACATTGCAGACATTTTTCGTCCCGCTTAAGAACAGAACATTTTTTTTTACCGTGTGATTTCTCATCTTTTAAACAGTGCATATCAGTTGTGTGTCAGTGCGTTATTGTATTAACGTATGTGCAGATGTTAAACTTTCACTCATTGTACCAGTATCTTACCGTACGATACAGACGTATTTTACAGTACATTTTTCAAACAACTTACGGGAATTCAGCCAGGTAGTATTAAGAGCGACCGCCGATATTTCGGCGGGAGCAAACCCCGCCATTTTCAAGGCAAACTGCAACGGACAGGCGATGTACAGGCAAATTTAAAACCTCGGTTCTCGAACTAATGCAGGAAAGGTAACACACTAAAGACCAGTGCCACCAAAGATGAGCAAAGTCAGAGATATCGATAGTGAGACTACGAACTAACAGGTGAGGTAACGTTGACTCCGTCCCTCTGTTTTTTGACAAGGGAGAGAGCAGGATTCCAAACAGAGTCTGAACAAAAACCTCCATCCCTGTTTACAAGATTTCTCTAGCTGGACGTGCATGCCAATATCTCGGTGTTGTTGTATAACATAGGGTGGCCAGTATCCAAGCAATGTTCGGCATGGCAGATCTACTTGGCTGCTGTAACCGTGAGTGCCGTTTATGCTGAGTACATCGATCCTCCACGGTGCTGATAGTTTGACCAATATATGCCATGCCACAGCTACAAGGAATGCGATATTACGCAAACCAAGATCATCCTTAACCGAACCCAAAAGCACTCTAATTTTAGTTGGAGGTCGGAAAACACATTTCACATCGTTTTTGCGTAAAATACGAACGAACCTGTTGGAAGTGCTTCCTACGTAAGGCAAAAAGGCAGTAGACTTAGGTGTCGACTCAGTATTATCATCAATCACCCAATGCACAGTAGGTCGATAGCGCAACGCACGTACAATCTGTTTTTCACTATAACCATTTTGACGAAACGTAGCTTCAAGATGGGACAGCTCAGCTGGCAAAGTCTCAGTGTCGGAAATGACTTGTGTCCTGTGTACCAAGGTATGAAGTACCCCTTCAAGGCCGGCCAGAGTGGCCGAGAGGTTCTAGGCGCTTCAGTCTGGAACCGCGCGACCGCTACGGTCGCAGGTTCGAATCCTGCCTCGGGCATGGATGTGTGTGATGTCCTTAGGTTAGTTAGGTTTAAGTAGTTCTGAGTTCTAGGGGACTGATGACCTCAGATGTTAAGTCCCATAGTGCTCAGAGCCATTTGAACCATTTGAACCCGTTCACGCTGAGACGCATAGTTACAACTATTAGCCTGTAAATACAAGTCGGTGTGAGTACGTTTCCTATAAACTGAATGTTCTAATGATCCATCATCCTTTCTCCTAAACAAAACGTCAAGAAAACGAAGGCAACCACCGTCTTCCACCTCCATCGTAAGACGTATGTTCGGATGGATCGGCTTCAGATGTTATAGAAAGGCATTCAAATTCTCCCTACCATGAGACCAGACAACAGAGGTATTATCAACATATCTGAAGAAACAGGTGGGTTTCAAAGGCGCCGATTCCAATGCACGTTCCTCGAAGTCTTCCATAAACAAATTTGCGATCACAGGAGACAACGGAATACCCACTACAACTCCATCTATCTGTTCGTAATACTGGTCATTGAACAAAAAGTATGTGGATGTCAGCACATGACGAAAGAGATTGGTTAATTCGGCACCAAACCTAGCCTCAATTAACCGCAACGAATCAAACATAGGAACACGAGTGAAGAGAGAGACCATATCAGAACTTACTAAAATATCAGAGTCATTCAACCGCAGTCGCTCCAAACGAGGTATGAAATCAGCTGAGTTCCTGATATGATGTTCACACGGAGCACCTCACCTGCTAGTTCGTAGTCTCACTATCGATATCTCTGACTTTGGTCATCTTTGGTGGCACTAGTGTTCAGTGCTTGTTATGTTATCTTTCCTGCATTAGTCCGAGAACCGAGGTTTTCAAACTGCCTGTACATCGCCTGTCCGTTGCAGTTTGTTTTGAAAATGGTGGGGTGTGCTCCCGCCGAAATATCGGCGGTCGCTGTTAATACTGCCTGGCTGAATTCCCGTAAGTTGTTTGAAAATTGTATACGCCAGGAGAAACTCTGGTGTTTACAGTACACGTACATTATACGTTCGTGAAAAGTTTATTAGTGTGTCAGTATTTTCTTTCTGTTTTGTTACTGTTTTAATATGGAACAATATTTCGGATAGTATTTCCAGCTGAAAATTTAAGTTGTACTGTACTATATTGTAATGTTATGCATCAGTAAGTGTTTCTCTGACAATCCGACATTTTTGCGTACCGACGATTCTCCCGGTCTTGTAGGGGACGGATTAGTGAAGTTATACTGTACTTCTACTCTCTTAACAAAAACGGGAATGTTAGTAACACTCCACAAAAGTTTCTATTGGTCATCTTCCGACTGGTTTAACACAAACGTTTTCAAAGTAAATAGTGAGCAAGGTAGCACTGTAGTGAAATTTGTGAGGACGGCGGTTCAAATACCCCACTGGTCACATAGATTTAGATTTACCGAGATTTCCCTAAATTACTTAAGGAGAATCCCGCGATGATTCCTAAACCACGGCCCATTTCATTTTCCATCTGTCCTCCAATTAGAACTAAAGTTCCGTCTATAACGGGCTCGTCTTCAACTGGACATTAAAGCCTTTGCTTCCTTCCTTCAAAAACAGTTTAAATTAATTTCCGATACACAACAATATTGATTATTTGCCTCTCAATTAAGTAGAAGCGGTGGAGAATTTCAATTAAAAGCACTTGCACGCAATGTAAAATATACTTAACGCTACACAAGTGATACTCGTATTTCATAAACGTTCAGACATATTGAAATAAGTATTTCAAGAAGTGGAAGCACGTAGAGTTGAGTTTTTTGATACATGAATAACAGTTACAACATTTTTATTTACCGCTTTATTGAAGGATCAATAATTTTCTTCCAATGGGTCTATGTACATTTTAAATGCAATTTATAGCCTTTGCAAACGTGCCAAAACATTTATTTCTATGTTTTTCAACATTTTAACAAATATTAGGGCTGTCCACTCGGGACAACTGGTATAAAGATAAATCTCGAATTATTTTTAGTATAGATAACGTTAAACGATAAAATCCAAAAAACTGAGAAAAAGCTATTTAAGTAGACCTTCTAAATGTATTCTAACGAAATGTGTTGGGTGTATAGATGTACTGTCTGATTTTTTGTTATTTTAGACAGGTAAGTCACTTTACCATAACTAGCATTCAGTATAAGCATATGAGCTTTGCTGATCGATAAGATGAACCAAAATATAGGCATTTTGACTAAAAAAAGCGGAAATTGTGGAAACATAAAACATAAAAATCATAATAACAAAGTCGAATAATAAAGGTAAATTGAATACTATGTAAATAGAATATGGTCAGAGTTTACCTATGAGCTTAGAAAGATTCATATCTCGAAGAACTCTCATGACTATTGTGCTCTCCGAATCCTTGCAGTTTGTTCTCTTGGCCGCACCCAGAGTTCGGAGTACAGAGAGAATGTTACGCAGACCGAAATCGTAGTGAACCTGTTCGACAGAGATTTTTAAAAACATCACACTGAAAAGAAATTCATATTCATATATGTATTTCTCGACGACTCTCCAGCGATTATTACCGTGTTCATTTCACAGACTTTCCCAAATTAAATAACTGTTTTGATGATACTACACGACAATAAAAATATCTTAGAATTAAATTGCTCGTTAGTGCTATAACGAGGTACAAATCAAGAGGAGTTAGAGTAACAGTGATGGTTAAGCTATCCAAAGCTTGCATTCATGTTAGAATTACTGAAACACATCCCACATACGAAGGACTTCTTACATTTAAATGCTCGACAGCCTATGTATTTTGAACCGCCGGTTTAATGGCCTATCCAAAGATCTGTCTCTTGTTCCTCGATATTATCACTAATATCGAATAACACATGTATGCACTTTGCAAAAACTCGGTAATTCTGTTGCCTTAAATGCATTAGTTGGTACATATTGCACGGCTCTGCGCGTGATCTTAAAACTATATAGAACCTAACTCTCAACCTGTCAGGTAGAAAGGTTTGAAACAGAAAATTCTCTCCACTTCTTTTCCCGAATGGATTAGCTGTCAACAAATTAAATGGAAGCGCTGATAACACTCTTTAAGAAGTACTGGACGCGTTGGTATAAATGCTTTATTTT
This sequence comes from Schistocerca piceifrons, assembly GCF_021461385.2. Classification (NCBI taxonomy): domain Eukaryota; kingdom Metazoa; phylum Arthropoda; class Insecta; order Orthoptera; family Acrididae; genus Schistocerca; species Schistocerca piceifrons. Next base: position 72,436,670 of record NC_060149.1, read on the forward strand.
CTAACGCCTTACTGCATAAAATTGTTAGTAGTACGATCAGTGGTTGCTTTATGAAGGCAAATGAAAGAATACTACAGAGTGGAAACCGGGTGATGCTATGAACTGCATATTCAGGAATTTTTTAAAGAAATTAAAAGAGATCAATTAATTCTAATCGAGACTATGAAGTTACATAAACCACAAAATTTAAATGGATAAAAACCACGCCTGAGAGTAGCATAACACTTTTAAGCTAACGTAGTTTCAAGACTAGTTGATTTTTGATGGCGGCACTGCACCTGCTTGGTGAGCTGCTCCTCACACAGCTTGTAGAGAGTGTAGAATTTCCTGGCGAGAGTGATGTTTTCCAGGAAGCCACAGGAGGCTAGCTTTACCCGAATGATAATTTGTCTGTCTGGAACCATCATAGCCACTGTGCGGAACTGAATTTTCAAGTTCTCCGGCAATTCTTTGCGACCGGCATAGCCAGGGTTCTGAAAAAAAAAGTGAAAACGGAGAGTTGATAAATCGCTGGAATAACATTTAGAAATAAGTCCAGACCAGTGAAGATAAATACAGATTTACAGAGATACACCATACGTTACCATAACATCTAGTTATGTGTAATGTAAAAATTGTTATATGTAGTTAGAGAGGGTTTAGGCTAAATTCTAAGACTTTAATATTAAAAAGCAGAGAAGCATTCATTTCATCAGCCACTCATACAGTTACGTGTTGTTTTGATGAAAATGACACTAAAATCAACAGTTGAGTATAATATCTTATAACCGTTAATACACTAACTTCTGAAGAGTGATTAGTCGTGATATAGAGGGGTGAGGGAGGCACGTTGACCCTTGGCCGCCGAAATAGCGAACTTCCTGGACCTGAGTTCGAGGTGGACAAGTATTGACAGCACACCCATTGTGATCAGTGCGGTTCAGAGGAAGAACTCGCATGGTTGATGGTGATGTGATGTGATTAGTGTTTCAGAGCGCAAAACGGTAAGGTCGTCATAGAATAGAGACGAAGGTAGTGAAATTTTGTTAAAAATAATAATAAATTTCAAACCAAGAATTTAAAATACAACACTGACATTAGGGGATCCATAGAAGACCATCCAAAAAATACAGGTAGAATACTGCAGAATAACAAAATAAAATCAAGTACTAAATTGACTCATGTAAAAAGAGGTCATTATATTGAGTTTGTGTTATTACTTAGAAATAATCTGTGTCCAAACCACTCTGAGATACACTAAAATCGAGACATCACACAAAAGCTTAAAAACGAACCACACGCATCTCATTGTCGTTTCAGATAGAGGGCAGGCCCTGTGGGAGACCCAGGTCTGCTCTCACGTTGTCATATAAAACATTCTCAACTAAAATAACTCGTATAGACAGCTGGTTACGAGGTTCATGGAATACCACAATGTCTATTAATTTTCACTGGGGCTCAGTTCAAGTGTAATGAGGTGGTGTGTCTCATATTGCTGAATGTAAACGTCTCTAATATTTTAAAGTAGATCAAAACAGAACCAAAAGGTAGCTTTCAATGTTTACAGAAAACCTACTGGCACTAGCACCACTATACCAAACTCATCAACACATCCCTCCTCCCACAAAAGAACTGCTTATAGATCAATGCTGTACATAGCACACAAGTTTCCACTTCAACATACAGAACCCCAACAACAAATAGAAACCATAACATATACTGCAATAAACAATGGATATGACCCTTCTCTAATGAATACCATGTCACAACAGATAAAAAATAAACTGAACAAACAACATCAAACTACATTCACAACTGACAGTGTCCCAGCAGTCAAATATGTAAAAATGCCATATCTTGGAATAGTATGTGACAAATTACCAAGACTATTCAAAAACATAGAAGTAAAAATTAGCTTCAGCACCAACAACAACTTAAGTAGGAAGCTTATTCACAATATAAACCACCAGATACAAGTTTTGATACATCTGGCATTTACAAAATTACCTGCAGCCAATGTAATAAATATTATATCGGCCAAACAGGCAGAAATTTCAGAACCCAATTCAAAGAACATTTAGACTGCTATAGGCTTGATAAATGTAACAAATCAGCAGTAGCAACTCACATTAAAGACACAGGCCACCCTTTGAAAATCAAAGACAACCTCGAAATTTTACACAAAGTAGGAAAAAGTAAAAGAATGGATATCATGAAAGAAATGGAAATTTTCATACACAAAGCATGAAGATAACATTCTTAATGAAATAACTGTATTCAAAAACTCAAAATTCTTCAACAGTCTGAAGCCAGTTCTAACTCAATAGATTCAAGAAATGTCAACGTAAATAACTGACTAGAACCAAGAATATCGATACAAAACCTCGATAATCGACACAGACTCACATGCTACAGTCCGCCATCTTGTGCTGTGTGTATAACATCGCAGCAATTTGTGCAGTGGCAATCAGTGACAAAATATAATGTGCAGCTCAGCCATTACACCAGTGATGCAAGTGAAGCAGCAAGATAATGAAATTGTAAGTGATCACCTGTCATATAAAAGCCTTTCACACTATTTTCGTAATACATAACTGAATCAAATCTATCTACATCCGATACAGGCTGTAATATACGTAGTCAACAACAAACAAGAAAACCAGCAGAAGACATCACTGTTTTCGATTTCTGGATATACACTGCCCCCCTCCTTCCCCCCAAATGCCACACCAGGAGGTACATTAAAAAAATTAAAAAAACAATTGACAAAGTGTTCTAGGCTAATCTAGTTTAAGACTATTTATTTTTAAGTAACATTTCTTTATGTATGTATTAACGCTTGAAAATGAACAGAACATGTTCGATACGCGTTGCATTATGTTAGATTAAGCATAACATAAAATAAAAAGTCTGGTAGCAGAAACTTGAAATAAATAATTATCCCACACAGTCACGGTCCACAAACATAGCCATTATGGCTGAAAGTAATGCGCTAGCTAGTTTATGCATAGTTGTCCTATGAGAGTCGATGGCAGATACACTATGGATCTAATTTTATACCACGGTAGCTGTCGCTGTATAATCGTATTACGATCGTTCTGACCTGCACCACTTCGGCAAGAGAGCTCTCGCACTTTCTTACTTTCTAGTACCCAGTCATCGGTGAGTATCAATACGATTTGTGGTCCATCATGCCTGGGGACGCTCTATGATTCTTCTGCCTTAAAATCTCCATGTTTCTCGGTGGTATGGTTAGATACAAGTTGTTTTTCCATCACTAAGTTCTCAAGTTACCTCTCCCTCTATAAGTAAAACCATCCCTGATGAACCACTGTGTGGCTTGCGTGCCTCAACGGTACGGATGGTCATACCACAGGTACAACCACAACAGAGGGGTATCTATTGTTAGGCCAGACGAATGTATGGTTTCTGAAGAGGACAGCAGCCTTAGCTGCAGGGCAACAGTCTGGATAATTGACTGATCTGGCCTTGTAACACCAACCAAAACAACCTTGCTGTGCTGATACTGCGAACGGCTGAAAACAAGCAGAAACTACAACCGTAATTTTTCCTGACGGCATACAGCTCTACTCTACGGTTAAATGATGATGGCATCCTCTTGGTTAAATATTCCGGAGGTAAAGTAGTCTCCCATTCGGATCTCCGGGAGGGGACTATTCAGGAAGATGTCGTCATCAGGAGAAACAAAACTGGCGTTCTACGTATCGGAGCGTGGAATGTTAGATAATCGGGCACGTAGATTAGAAGACTTAAAGAGGGAAATGGATAGCTGGAAGTTAGTGAGAATCTGTGGGAGGCGGAACTGGACTTCCGGTCAGGTAAATACAGGCTTACAAATACAAAGTCAAATAGGGGTAATGAAGAAATGGATTTAATAACGAATAAGAAAATAGGAACGCGGGTAGGCTTCTATGAACAGCATAGCGAACGCACTATCGTAGCCAAGATAGACACGAAGCCCACACCTACCACAGTAGTACAAGTTTACATGCCAACTAGCTCCGCAGAAGATGAAGAGATTGAAGAACTGATGATGAGATAAAAGAAATAATTGAGATAGTTAATGGAGACTAAAATTTAATTGTGATATTGTGACGGCGGACTGGAATTCGATAGTTGGAGAAAAATAGTAGGTGAAAATGAACTGGGGGAAAAGAATGGAAAAAGAAACCACCTGGTAGAATTTTGCACAGAGCATAATTTAATCATCGCTAACACCTGGTTAAAGAATCAGGAAAGAAGGTAGTAAAAGTGTAAGAGAACTGGAGACACCGGGATGTTTCAGATTAATTATTCAGGGTGAATCACTAACTATTGCCACCTGGAATAACTCCGAAAGTATGATAGTAGCTGAAACGTTTGTGGGACAAATGTTGCATGGAACAACAGAATGAGAAACATCCCCTAGGCTGTGGCTAAACCATGTCTCCGCAATAGCCTTTCTTTCAGGAGTGCTAGTCCTGCACGGTTCGCAGGAGAGCTTCTGTAAAGTTTGGAAGGTAGGAGACGAGGTACTGGTGGAAGTAAAGCTGTGAGGACAAGGCGTCAGTCGTGCTTGGGTAGCTCAGTTGGTAGAGCACTTGCCCACGAAAGGCAAAGGTCCCGAGTTCGAGTCTCGGTCCAGCACACAGTTTTAATCTGGATTTTATAGGGCTTTGGAGTGTGTTTCCAAGGAAAGGGTAGAGCTTGAAAATTTTGCAGACGTGTGTACGACCACACACATAGCTTGTGCTAACGGCGTCTGGAGACCAAAACACAGCAGGATACCGGCAAATGGACACCTGAGGACCCCACCGAAATTTGCCAACAAACGGAGTTCTCGCCCCCTCCAACACTGGTTTTCTACTCATCTATTGAGAACACCAGTTGACCGTTCCCCTGTCCATTGTTCGAGATACCTGCAAGATAATTCTTGAAAGGTTGCTCGGCTCGCCGTGAGCTCCGCTAACGTGAAACCTGCACTTGGAGTGATAGGCAGCTCCTCAGGGGCGTGCGAAACGTTCCACCTGTTTCTATCTACAGTGAAGAGGAATTCAATTGACCAAGACCAGATACATTCAAGACAGAAACTACTAGAAGAATGCAATGTTAGAGCAGATACAGAGAGATGAATTGTTTACTTTGTTACATGCTATATCCTAACCACTCATGTAATCAGGGCGCAAAACAAGTGAGAAATCTATAAATAAAAACCAGTCGGAAGGAAAATGAAGCAAGAGACTCTTGCACGCAATTTCAGCATGCAAATAGGATGAAATGTGAGGAGAAGGGCTGAAACAGGACGCCGTCACACAAAAGGAGCAGCGAGGATGATAGCCAGGGTGGTCATTTTATGGTCAGGCGCTTACTCTGATCAGGCACACAGGGGACGAATCTGAAAGATGTCACATCACAAGCTCTGCAGTCATTGATCTAACAGCAGCGTATGACACTACAAGGAGCTATATGTTACCACAAAGGATTACTACTTAAGTTAATCCAGTGCTTGCTGCAAAATAAGTTATTCTACAGCATTCCGAACAGCAAGCGGAAGCAATTGAGAAACTAGAAACACTCACGAGATCTGCTGCAACGACCAGTCGGTTGGACACAATCAAGATATTTAATCTATGTAGGTGACAGAAACATTGCTGCCGATCACTTTTGAGGACACGGAAATGAAGTGATTGAAAGTCTGGAAAGCTATTGCTGTGAGAACTTTATAATGCCAGAGCATATCAAAAGGCAGTGCCTTCCGTTCCACTTGGGAAAGAAAAGAAAGAAGTCAACAGAAAATACCATCATCTTAGAGATCCCGCAAAACACCCACACTGTGAACTACAATGCGCACACCACCTCCTCCTTAGCAGAAAACTACACCTTGTGCTATGAATAATCTCCTCTATGGTTTTTTATTTATTCTTGTGGCTCAGATGCAGCTTAAAATTACAGGTACATAACGTTAGTAATACTATATATAACAGGAATATGAAAATACAAAACTATATGCAAAACTAACTAAATGTCAATATCTAGGTATCTAATCCATGAAAGAGTCGTATCATCAGCTTTCATGAGGTCGCTCCAACTCCTCTGGGGCAATCAACTCTAATCTGCTTGACTGTCTGTTTCGAGGACCCATAGTCTCAAACTGGAGGCTCGTAGCACCCCATTTGTAAAGAGAGTCTGTGCATCGTCCATGCCCAGTGCGAGATCTGTTCAGTTTGACCCACAGTTTCCTGTCGAGTTCTGTGCCAGCAGTATCACAATTATACTTTCGAAACCACTCGTGTTCTTCGGGATTTTCAATAAGTTGGCAGCTCTGGTTCCACAGGTCTGTCACCCCAGTATTACTGGCATCTAACTCTTCTGCTCGGCGTAATGGTGGGTTTCTTGAACGGAGTCTGTTTCGCCGTAAACTTGGTATGTCTTCCTGTATGGGTAATTCTGGGTTCTCCTGTAGCTTGCGGTATTCCCTAAGCAAGGCCTCGCTTCTGCGGACTGCGGGTGGATAATGTTGCTCAGCAGAGAAAGCCAATAAATCGGTGTTGGTCGGATTGCCCCAGTTATTAAACGCATAGTGTGGTTCAACTGGACATCGATCAAGTTGGTGTGGCAACTGTTTAGCCACACTGGGGCACAATACTCGGCTGCTGAGAAGACCAGCGCAATGGATGATGTGTGAAAAGTATCTGCTGAAGCTCCCCATGTCATTACACACAGTTTTTCAATAATATTGTTACGAGTTTTTATCTTGGCAGCAGTATTTTCAAGATGTTTCCCATATGAAAGGGTACTTGTTATGGCAAAGAGTGTTTTCGTTAATTTTCACTCTGAGCTCTGCATTTGCTTGTTTCTTGGTCAGATGGAATATACATACTTCAGTTTTACTTGTACTGGTTTTAAGTCCTTGGTTCTACAAGCAAGAGCAATATCGTCTGCGTAGCAGAATTTTGTTGACCTGGTATTGGGGAGATCGGAGATATATAGGTTTAATAGTAATGGGGGCTAAGCTGGAGCCCTGTGGTAGGCCATTTCTTAATTTCCTCTCCATGCTCACATTTTCTCCCAAGTAAACACGGAAATATCTATTGTTTATCGTGGTGTTGATAGAGCTACAGTTTTTCGGCATCGGCATCTCTTCTCTCCAGACTGTGTCATATGCCGCGGCTAGGTCTACGAACGCGACAGGTGTCTTCACGTTTTTTTGGAAACCAGCCTCAATGAAAGTTGTTAGGGCCAGTACCTGGTCGCAGCAACTTCTCTGTGGCCTGAAACCCACTTGCTCAGCTGGGATATGTTCCAAAATGAAGCAGCTAATTCTATTATAAAGGAGCCTCTCTAAGAGTTTATAAGTACAGCTCAAAAGGGAAACTGGTCTGAAACTTTGAGGATGGTCAGCTGGTTTATCTGGTTTGAAAACTGCAGCTACTTTTGTTCTCTTTAGCTCGTTGGGCAGTGATCCACTGTCTAGGATGTTGTAGAAGAAGCGGACCAGCCATTTTTTCTCACCATTGCCAGTGTTTATCAGAAATTCCGGGTGCATATTATCCAGACCAGGTGCTTTACCATGTTTCGTTTGTTTCATGGCTTCATCCAATTCAGTCAGTGTGAATGGTGAAGAGTAATTGGATTCTTTTGGGCACTGACCTTTTAGAGATGTGAGTTCTTGTTTTATTTTAGAAGTATGTTGATGGTCACGGGATGATCTAGATGTTTAAACTATATGGTTAGCGATTTGGTTACCTGAAACACCAGCTTTCTGCCTGGGTTTATTGGAGGCTCCGCCAAGCTTACGCAGGTACCATCTCACACCATCGTACTCTTCCAGCAGCGTCAAGACTTTGGAGGAGGTCGACTGCGATATCACTCTCGCCAGTTTCGCTATACTGTTCATAAAGTTGTTCACAATGTTCATTCCAGCCTGGTATATATTCCTTTCTAACACACGAGGAATAAACTTCTTAGCAGCAGTAAAAACAGCCCCGACGAATCGAGGGTAGTTTTTAGGTTCTGGTGGAATAAAACATATTTATCTAGGTGGTCAGCGAAACTTCACCAATCAGCCCTGTGGAAATTCCATCTGGGCCGGGGTACAGATCTCGCTATTGGGACAAAGACCCGATATCGAGGATTACGGACCTGTGCTGGCTGTGTGGGAAATTAGGTATGACCTCTCTGGGTACAGGCACTGGGTGCCCTCTGCAGTCCCGGGACACAAAGCAGAGATCCGGGTTGCAATCTCTTCGTCAAGCGGCCGATCTGAAATTTCTCAAATCCTTGGCATCATAAACCAGGTATAGATTTTCATTTTCAGCCCAGTCGTTGAGTGTAATACCACACTCATTGTCACGTGCATAGTTCCAGTGACCGTGGTGACTATTAAAATCTCCAGCATAAATCGATGGGTGGGCACTAATTGGCTGAACATCCAGTGGCCATGGCACATTTGGTGGCTTGTAAATATTATTTATAATGGTCTCCTCCACTTGTGTAGAGACATAATGGATCTCATTTTCTGTATCTGTTGAAATGAGACGAGCATGCTCGATATTGCGCCTTACGTAGGTGCCAACACTGTGATATGTTGCACTCATAAGATCGTAGCTATGGATCCTACCTCTTCTACGCAGGTCTTCCATAGTTGGAGGATGTGTTTCCTGGATTAGAACTGTCATCATCATCATCATCATCATCATCATCATTTAAGACTGATTATGCCTTTCAGCGTTCAGTCTGGAGCATAGCCCCCCTTATACAGTTCCTCCATGATCCTCTATTCAGTGCTAACATTGGTGCCTCTTCTGATGTTAAACCTATTACTTCAAAATCATTCTTAACCGAATCCAGGTACCTTCTCCTTGGTCTGCCCCGACTCCTCCTACCCTCTACTGCTGAATCCATTAGTCTCTTGGGTAACCTTGCTTCTCCCATGCGTGTAACATGACCCCACCATCTAAGCCTGTTCGCCCTGACTGCTACATCTATAGAGTTCATTCCCAGTTTTTCTTTGATTTCCTCATTGTGGACACCCTCCTGCCATTGTTCCCATCTACTAGTACCTGCAATCATCCTAGCTACTTTCATATTCATAACCTCAACCTTGTTGATAAGGTAACCTGAATCCATCCAGCTTTCGCTCCCATACAACAAAGTTGGTCGAAAGATTGAACGGTGCACAGATAACTTAGTCTTGGTACTGACTTCCTTCTTGCAGAAGAGAGTAGATCGTAGCTGAACGCTCACTGCATTAGCTTTGCTACACCTCGCTTCCAGTTCTTTCACTATGTTGCCATCCTGTGAGAATATGCATCCTAAGTACTTGAAACTGTCCACCTGTTCTAACTTTGTTCCTCCTATTTGGCACTCAATCCGTTTATATTTCTTTCCCACTGACATTAATTTCGTTTTGGAGATGCTAATCTTCATACCATAGTCCTTACATTTCTGATCTAGCTCTGAAATATTACTTTGCAAACTTTCAATCGAATCTGCCATCACAACTAAGTCATCCGGCCAATGTCATTATCTACAATGAGTGTAGATAGGCTCTCGCTTTTAGCTCGGCTAATACCTTCTATGTTCAAATGACATACTCGGATTGAATGGCCAAGTCTTAATCAGTTGGTCCTGAAAAGATCAATTTTTTAAAGCTTTTTGATTTTCATTTGTCTGCATGTTTGTAGCCAGCAAAACCAATAACTGGTCTGGCTGCCTATTCGTTCTAGCTCATTTAGCGTTACCCGGGACGCACGTGTCGTATTCCACTACGGACGCGAGCTATGTGACAATGGTAACAATGCTCAGTGCTACTCTTTGTGGTTATAGTGTAACAAAACATCAGTGCAGGAAGAGACACCAGGTGCTTAATGTGACACGAAAGTTCTGTGCGTTTAGTGTGAATCGTATCGTGATTGCCTTAATTAGTAATCTACAGAGATAATAATTAACACTCGCATCAAATTACTACCGCTCTACAAGTGAGGACACGCGATTGCTCGAACAGTGTTTCACATATTTATTCCTTTGGCACAAAAATGATTTGTCTACTTCTTTATTTCATTTCTTTCGTTATAGTTCGTCCTGTTTGTTCGGTGCGGACGTCCCATGACGCTTGTTCGAGTTCATGATTGATCCATTACCTCAGTTTATTATTACAGAGGGCAGCTAACCCTCTGACCGAACACGCTGAGCTACCTTCTATTAAATGGTGATGGAAGCTGAAGAAATGAATTAAAGTTTGTGCCAGGGCCGGGACTTGAACCTGCATCTTCTTACGTACTATTGTTTTCCTGTTCAAATGCCAACGGCCCTGCCCCAGTGATAACATCGGTCCCCGTCAGATCACCGAAGTTAAGCGCTGTCGGGCTTGGCTAGCACTTGACACTTGGGTGGGTGACAGGCCGGACGTACCGAGCGCTGTTGGCAAGCGGGATGCACTCAGCCCTTGTGAGGTCAGTTGAGAGAGGTACTTGACTGAGAAGTAGCGCTTCCTGTCTCGAAAGCTGACAACAGCCGGGAGGGCGGTGCGCTGACCGCATGCCCTTCCATACGCGCATCCAGTAACGTCTATCGGTTGAGGATGATATATCGGTCAGTCGATACCATAGGGCCTTTCGAGGTCTGTTCGGACGGGGTTTTCCTGTTCAGATCATTATCTATTTGCGCAGCCACTGCACATTTGAGAGATTTGTATGGAGAATTTCGAAACGTCCTATATTTCAAATATGATCTGTGTTCGATCACAAATTCTTTTTAGAGCTATTTTTTCATGTTTTATTTGTACTGTTTCACGTGATATTCTTTGGTTATGTTTCACCCCATTCGCAAGCATTTTTTTTAGTTATTCGTATTTTCATAATTTTTCTTTGATTTATGTAAAACAAAATATTTATTTATTGCGCTAAAAATACATGGACGTTCCGAAGCATGCAGGTTACAAAATTGTTAGTAGATACTTCTGCGCTGTAAATAAATACGTTCACCAGTTGGTCACTGTGTTTGATGTACGTAACAAAGGAACTGAGTAATTTCTTGTAGTACTGACCATAGTAATGAATATTCCAAACTCCGGGCACATTTGGATGGAGTCGCCATCGGTGAAGACGAACTGCTTGCGCTTCTCCTTCTTGGCGGCCAGCACGACGGCCACCTGCTGCGCCGCCACGGACAGTACCGGCAGCTCGATCCGGTTGAACTCGTCGAAGCAACCCCAAGATCCCGACTGCGCCAGCCCTGGGTGTAACACAAGTGACAGCTAGAATGTACAATTAACCATCAACAAAATCACCATCATGGGGATCGAAAGTGCATCCCTGTAAACATTGGTATACACACGGAACTACGAGAGCGTACTGAAAGGTAACGTCGGCGAATATTTTATGTGAAACTGTAACAACAACGATTCTGTACTATTGTACATACAAGTAATTCTTTTCATCTGATTTTACGATAAACTTGTGTAATTGATGTTCTGATTTCATTTCTTTTTGTTTCATGCCATTATGTTAAGAAAACTGTAAATAAGTTTCAATGTGAATATTAATGTTTATTTCAAATATCAAGTAATATTGTAATAGAATTGAAATGTAACAAATGTTGAAACTGTTGTAAGATGTTTAAAATTGTAACTGTTCGTCTGGTCCATACGTAGGTAATGTGTTAGGATATGTAGACTGCAAAACCCCGGGTGAATACCCGGTCTGTCAGGGAGCGGTAAAAGGTGGATGGCAGGCGAGCGCGGGAAAATGCGCGCGGGCACTGCACGGCACAACGGGCACAGTAGTTGTAGTTGGAGTTTGGCACTAGTTTGAGCAACACCTTCTGGAGCGAGGAGGCTCTCCTGGAAGACATAGCTTCACTGATCCTCGAGTATGCCGTTCCAACGCCCACACAACATGGCAAAGTTCCATAGGCACTAAACGGAAAAGTATTGCGACGCTAAGAAGAATTAAAGTGCCGATACGTCAAGAGCCATAGCTGTGGTTGTATGTGTGCTCTGTGCCTCGCCATCTCGCCGCCCGCCAACCGCCGCATCGATACTAGCAGGTTGAAACTTTTAGTAGTGTATTCGTATGTATCAGAGAGTGAACTGTGCAATAATAACCTAAATTTTACCAGAACTTTTCCATCATTTAATTATCTTCACAACTAACCTAGACAGGGTCCTTTCCAAACGTTGTGCAATCCGAGTGTCCCGAAATGGAAATTAAAAATTGTTTTAATAATAATTATTTGCAGAACTAGCTACACTCCTGGAAATTGAAATAAGAACACCGTGAATTCATTGTCCCAGGAAGGGGAAACTTTATTGACACATTCCTGGGGTCAGATACATCACATGATCACACTGACAGAACCACAGGCACATAGACACAGGCAACAGAGCATGCACAATGTCGGCACTAGTACAGTGTATATCCACCTTTCGCAGCAATGCAGGCTGCTATTCTCCCATGGAGACGATCGTAGAGATGCTGGATGTAGTCCTGTGGAACGGCTTGCCATGCCATTTCCACCTGGCGCCTCAGTTGGACCAGCGTTCGTGCTGGACGTGCAGACCGCGTGAGACGACGCTTCATCCAGTCCCAAACATGCTCAATGGGGGACAGATCCGGAGATCTTGCTGGCCAGGGTAGTTGACTTACACCTTCTAGAGCACGTTGGGTGGCACGGGATACATGCGGACGTGCATTGTCCTGTTGGAACAGCAAGTTCCCTTGCCGGTCTAGGAATGGTAGAACGATGGGTTCGATGACGGTTTGGATGTACCGTGCACTATTCAGTGTCCCCTCGACGATCACCAGTGGTGTACGGCCAGTGTAGGAGATCGCTCCCCACACCATGATGCCGGGTGTTGGCCCTGTGTGCCTCGGTCGTATGCAGTCCTGATTGTGGCGCTCACCGGCACGGCGCCAAACACGCATACGACCATCATTGGCACCAAGGCAGAAGCGACTCTCATCGCTGAAGACGACACGTCTCCATTCGTCCCTCCATTCACGCCTGTCGCGACACCACTGGAGGCGGGCTGCACGATGTTGGGGCGTGAGCGGAAGACGGCCTAACGGTGTGCGGGGCCGTAGCCCAGCTTCATGGAGACGGTTGCGAATGGTCCTCGCCGATACCCCAGGAGCAACGGTGTCCCTAATTTGCTGGGAAGTGGCGGTGCGGTCCCCTACGGCACTGCGTAGGATCCTACGGTCTTGGCGTGCATCCGTGCGTCGCTGCGGTCCGGTCCCAGGTCGACGGGCACGTGCACCTTCCGCCGACCACTGGCGACAACATCGATGTACTGTGGAGACCTCACGCCCCACGTGTTGAGCAATTCGGCGGTACGTCCACCCGGCCTCCCGCATGCCCACTATACGCCCTCGCTCAAAGTCCGTCAACTGCACATACGGTTCACGTCCACGCTGTCGCGGCATGCTACCAGTGTTAAAGACTGCGATGGAGCTCCGTATGCCACGGCAAACTGGCTGACACTGACGGCGGCGGTGCACAAATGCTGCACAACTAGCGCCATTCGACGGCCAACACCGCGGTTGCTGGTGTGTCCGCTGTGCCGTGCGTGTGATCATTGCTTGTACAGCCCTCTCGCAGTGTCCGGAGCAAGTATGGTGGGTCTGACACACCGGTGTCAATGTGTTCTTTTTTCCATTTCCAGGAGTGTATATTAGAATGGTGTTTAAAGAAATGTTTCGTTGATGAACCAGTAAATGAATAGCGAAGGTCTAACGAAGTCGAAACATAGCTTTAGTATTGATATAGTAATGAAGTTTATTATTTCGAGACAGATTTAAAGGCATTTAAGTGAACAGTAAATAAGATGAAAAGAGTAGTAACTTTTATACTAGAAATCATGAATGAATAATAAATTAAGTAATCATTTTCTTTAAATACAGCGATCATAACAGTTTCAGGGTCCGCCCCCCCCCCCCCCCCCCCCTCATTCGTTTGAATTCTGAAGTGTTCTAAATTGGTTTGACTAGCAAAAATTAAAGTCAATATAAAAGTCAAAATTTATCAGTGTTTTATCTTTATCAAAGTTGTCATTTTGTGTGTGGCATGAAAGTACAATTTCTAGGGTAACCTATGCCCGATTTTAATCAGATTAATAGACAGTATAAAGTTTTGTAGTAAACATTATGGTGTAGTGTTATGTATTCATGATTTTCCATATCAGTACAGAACGTGAAACTATCAGTTCAATAGATTTTCTGGTTCTAAAATTCTACTATATTATGCAGTGTTACAACTTGTTGTTTTGCATGAATATATAGCAACTTGTACAGGGAAGAAACTCAGTTAATGCCTAATTAGGCTGGCGACCGTGTTATTGTCACATTGGCAGCATCTTCTGGTTTGCTTTTGATCCATCTTGACGTGTGATTGCATTTAGAACTTACTTGACGGATCATTGTTATTACAGAGTGAATGTAAGTCTGATTTGCCACCATTCAGGTACACGCGATCGACATCTATGCGAAAATCCTTTCTCATAAGGTGAATCCCGCTCACTTACCATAGCACAGGCTTTAACGAGTACTGTGTCAGGGATTACAAAACCTCTTACAGTTTTTCAAGTAAAACGAACTTTATGAAAGTTCTACATTCTTATTCTTCATACCTACTTATTTGAGTCTCAACATAGTCACCGTGTCGACGAGAGACCAGTTTATTGAAACTGTCACTATATAATGTTTAACTTTGCTGACAGAGCCACAACCTCTCTTTTGCCTGCATCACTATCAAAGTGAAGCCCTCGAAGGTGACCTTTAAGTTTTGGAAACAAATGAAAATTGGGTGGGACCAAGTCGGGAATGTGTGGAGGATGATCGATGACAGCGAACCCAAGGCGTCGGACTGTTGCAGATGTCGCAACTCTCGTGAGTAGTCTGGGACCGCCGTGGTGAAGGTGCTGCTTCATGTGTGGTCGGTTTCTTCGGTTAGAAACTCAGTTAAAGCAAGAAACTTTTCGGTTCCTCACGTTCCGTCCAGACATCTGGAAATCTTCGGAGGCGCCTCTGGTGACATTGAGTCTTGCCGACTGCGTCAGTTGGCAACACTCAGTGTCGCCAGGACTACCTCCAAAATTGTCTACAGTAGCTCTGGATGAAATGTCAGGAACCGAAAAGTTTCTTCGACCACAGACACACACAACCTGGAAGACCTATCAGCAACTAAATGGAGACTCTCCACAACAGAGTCGCAAGACACGTTAGGTATAATCGAAGGCAGACTTACGGCATGAGGGTAATGGATTAGCGAACTGTAAACCCACGGTTTACGTGCCATGCAGAGGAAGTCTTTCTTTTGAGATAGGCAAAATCCCACCAAGCAGAAAGTCAGGTAATTGTTCACCGTCCATTGAAGGTCCCATACACATAAATCTACTTATATGTAGCTGCTCTGCAATTTACTTTTAAATGCTTGGTGGGGAGTTTATAGAACCACATTCAGACTATTTTTCGAGCATTTCATTCTCAAAATGGACGTAAGAAAAATGAACACCAAAGGCTTTCCGTGCGAGCTCTGTCTCCTGTTATTTATTACAATGGCCTTTTCTCCCCATATAGGTGAGACTCAACAAAATCTTTTTACTTCCAGAGGAGGAAGATGGTGATAGAAATTTCGTGAAAAGAAAATCACTTTTGTTTTAATGATTGCCACCCCAAATTGCGTATCGTATCTGTGATACACTTTACTATGTGTCGCAATAATACAAAATGAGCTGCACTTCTCTGAACTCTTTTGATGTTCCAACAATAACCCGGAAGACCACGTAGAAACACACTGTAAAGAGTCTAGTAAATTGTTTTCGGTGTTGTGGCAAGAAAACGCAGTCTATGGTTCGCTTTCCCCACAACATTTTCTTGTAATGGTTCCAGTTTAATTTGTTCATAACTGCAATCCCTCGGCATTTATTCTTGAAAATGTGATCTGCCTATTCAGCTGAACGAAAGGCGGTTTCATGTGTGCCATATGCGTTTCTCATTTCTATATTTATGATGCACCTTCGGAGCCCTGTAATACATGTGTGCTTTATGTATATAATAATTGAATTCAATAATGATTCCAGGAATGTTACTGTATTACAGTTTTTTGTCATTTACTTTTTGTTAGGTAAAAATAAATTTTTGGAGCACAATTTTTGTATGGTTTTATCACTGTTTGGTTCTCCTCACGATATTGTGATCTTATTATTCTATATGCGTCGTCCTAAGTTGCATTTACATGTCCTTCATACGCCGATTGTCCTAATTTTGGCGTTTTCAAATACATTTAACAGAAAATTTCTCTTTCACTGTGCGTTGTTTGTGTTTACTGTATATCGTGTTGCCAAATGTCACTGTGTGTTTTTCTTCCGTCTTTTGTTTGCGTTGTGGTGTCGTTATTTAGTTTGATATTCAATTACTTATTCTCTCTCTGTCTTTCTCTCTCTCTCTCTCTCTCTCTCTCTCTCTCTCTCTCTCTCTCTGTGTCTCTCTCTCTCTCTCAGTGTGTGTGTGTGTGTGTGTGTGTGTGTGTGTGTGTATGTCTGTGTGGTGGGGCCTGCTCTGGCAAAGGGGGGGGGGGAGGGAGGGAATTTTGAGTGATGGGAATCGTGAATAATATGAAGGGTGAACATAAGAACTAGTGCGGAAGGAAATAAATACCATAATCACTATTTAAAAAAAAAAGCTCAACTGGAAACGTTAATTAGAAAATAATGACATAAAAAAATTAAAAGGAAACAGGATTCCCGTAACATAGTCATAAGAGCTGATGACTGGAACACAATAGACTAGTAATGGCTAAAAGTTCATCTCTTCTAACATTACAAAACTGAAATCTGATCCAAGAGCATGTTTCCAGGCATACATAAAGAACAATGAAAAGGGCATCAAGCATGTGTTCACTGACCAACAGAAACAAAACATCACACAAAGGAACACAAATTCACCAGCACTGAGAACCCAACCCAAAACATACAAACCAAACAGTCCCACGATACCTGTCGTAAATTATATGAATGAACCATCATACTACGTCGCTAACCACATAAATTAAATCATAAAACAACAATATGAAATGAACAACAACAGAACAGTAGAAAACCTAAATGAAGTTATAAAACAAAAGGAAATATTACACATTCCTCAAAAAGGTTTGATCGTTTCTTTTGATGCGAAGACCATGTACATCCAAGTGCAGACACAATAAAACTAATTAAGGGGAGCCTACTGACATGCAACAAACTACCCATGCATAATATTAGTGAAATAATGGAAACCTTAAAACAATAACATCTCATAATTAATTACAAAAAGATGGACATCCAGTGGAATTCACAATATCAAGAACATGGCAAATACGTCCATCAACCATTTAGCAAAGTACTCTTTGACAGAATTATCATAAAGAAATGATACAAATTAGTAGGAAGGTAAAGTACTTTCTTGGCCAAATATGCATACCAGTCATTCCTCAGACTGTGCCAAGTAGAGGCCATGTCCCCTTCCTAAGTCATACAATTTCTATAATACCACAAAATGCCTCCCCTCTCCTTAACCATGCTCCTTATATTGAAAATAGACCAATCAGATAGGCTTTGAAACCCACACATCATCTTTAGACATTCCAATCGCAGGCCAGGTATTAAGATTGAACATCCAGTCACATCCCGGTATTGTACTGGCCATTAAAACGAAACAGCCACCCACAGCCCATTATTTTACCAGACATTAAAATGATACATCCAATCAGTAAGTAGCTGCCATGTAGGCCATCTTCAAAAGTATCCAAACGATCTGAATTTTGTGCTGTGTTGTAAAGTATCTGAATGACCTACATTTTAACAAAAATATAAAGATATTGACAGCACTATTAAGCAATAATAGCAGCTCTCAAAAACTACGCAGTTGTTACCAACAGTTTTTCATGTAAGCTGGAGAGTTAAACACAAACACTCTCGTGTGCACTCCAGCACACATACTCCCATTCACACTCCCAGTCATACTTACACTCGTACTGGCACTAGCACTCACACTCGCACGTACATGCGTGCACACACACACACACACACAGACACACACACACACACATGCACATGGGCACACTGACTTGCTCAGGTGTACTCCCACTAGCCCTGATACACTTGCACTCCCACTCTCACTCCTACCACCACACACACACCACACACACACACACACACACACACACACCACACTCACATTCACACTCACACACAAATGCACACACACACACACACACACACACACACACACACACACACACACACACTTGCACATGCACACCTGCACATGCTCTCACATGTGTACTCACATGCACATATGCACTCATCCTCCAGCCCACCAACCCACTCACCCACCCACCCACACATACTCAGGCACATGGGGCAACCCCCTATATATATATATATATATATATATATATATATAGGTCCATTGATCGTGACTGGGCCAAATATCTCACGAAATAAGCGTTAAACGAAAAAACTACAAATAACGAAACTTGTCTAGCTTTAAGGGGGAAACCAGGTGGCGCTATGGTTGGCCCACTAGGTGGCGCTGCCATAGGTCAAACGGATATCAACTGCGTTTTTTAAAATAGGAACCCCCATTTTTTTAAATCAACTGCCGATAAGTCCAAAATTTTGCATAATATTGCCAAAAAAATTCTTTTTTTCAATGTCTTGTTATCTGAAAAATTACTTTCATATATAAAAAAAGTAATTCTCACAACGATCGGGCCAATGTACTGCTTGTCGATGCACGGGGAAGGCAGGAAGAAGAAGAAGGAGAAGAAGAAGAAAAGGAGGAGAAGAGTTACCATTAGGAACAAGGATGTGAGAGGGAAAATGTTTGTTGGTCTGCTATGCAATACTACCACCTTAGGCGTGCATGCTTGCTGATGAAGCAGCAGATATGGTACGAACTACACAAGGGAATAACGAGATGTAAAGGAACCGCACTGAAGAGACCAGGGGTGACTTCGTCGTTCATTATGTTTATTTTGAGTTGACACTCAATACAAAACAATAGGGCCATCACTCTACTGTAGTGCTGCAGCTGCTACACCGCTGAGGTCGGCAGCACTTGTGATCTTAACGCATTCGACATAAAGGGTATAGCTTGTAGAAGTTTTCTACGGAGTTTCGCCTTTCGACGAGGGAAGCGCACAATAATAATGAAGAGTAAGGAAAGGATAACATGGACGATAACCAGTTTGGACAAGAAGAGAATAGAAGCTTTCGAAATGTGGTGCTACAGAAGAATGCTGAAGATAAGGTGGGTAGATCACGTAACTAATGAGGAGGTATTGAATAGGATTGGGGAGAAGAGAAGTTTGTGGCACAACTTGACTAGAAGAAGGGATCGGTTGGTAGGACATGTTTTGAGGCATCAAGGGATCACAAATTTAGCATTGGAGGGCAGCGTGGAGGGTAAAAATCGTAGAGGGAGACCAAGACATGAATACACTAAGCAGATTCAGAAGGATGTAGGTTGCAGTAGGTACTGGGAGATGAAGAAGCTTGCACAGGATAGAGTAGCATGGAGAGCTGCATCAAACCAGTCTCAGGACTGAAGACCACAACAACAACGACAACAACAAAGAAAGGTGTGATGAGAGAGCAATGCTGGCACTTTCATCCATCATATTTATGTATTCCTATAATATACCCGGACCACTCAAAGTTTGCACTTGACAGATACTGATGTAGAGTTTCGACGGCTTCACTGTAATTGCTATACAACAGCTTCCATTACACAATAACCAAGAGTTTTCCATCACCATTGGAAAGTTCCGATTCGGTTAATACGGCCTATATTTACAACTTACTATGGTTAGCCTTTTTTAGCAAAAGGTATGCATTAATATTACACCATTTTATAAGCACCGAAAGTTTTAATTATGTTCCCATTCGTTAACACAGTGGCACGCCAAACCACCATGTTTATATACTCGGAAGACAGCATCACAGCAATTGTAACGTCACGAACAGCTTATTTTGCTATGCTGTATTAATTTTTGTTCACACGGTTTTGGGGTTCATGTTCGTTTCTGACTTGTTACCCTGTTATGGTACACACTGTCAAGTGCAAACTTTGGGCGGTCACCTGTATATCACTTGGCTTTGTAGATGCACCAGAGCGCCCTGTAATTCATGTGGTATCGCCTGTCTTTCGTTTACCTTTGTAGATGCGCCCGAGGCCTCTGTAGTCCATCTGGTCTGAGCAGTTGAAGACGACGACATACTTGGCGAGCGTTTTGCCCATGTCCTTGACAGTTTCCGTCTTCCCCGTCCCTGCAGGGCCGCAAGGGGAGCCCCCCATGCTCATCTCCAGCGCCTGCGCCAGTGTGATGTAGCACCTTGCAAACAAACGTTCACATTGAAGGGCAACGTAAAGTTAGCTGGAGCAGTACTCAACTGTCAGGTCTTAGTCATATGCAGTAAATATTACGTTAGTGTATGTTACTTTGAGTTTAGATCTTGTTTCCCGAGAATGTCGTGTACTCAGTGTATCAGGTTAATGTTGTATATCAGTGACGTGCCATTAGATATGAAAAGTATCAAGTACCTATTCCAATTAGACAACTTTAGTTGCTTACATAGCTCCAATGTATCATGAGAAACGTCGTTAAAGCGAATGCTTTATCAGATACGGATTTGCGAGTGTCGAGCATGAAAAAGGCAACCTCGTGCAGATTGCTTGTTAGCCGACCGCACTTACCGCCTCCAACTACACACTGTTCGTGCTTACGAGCCGCGCACGCGCACAACCCCTGTGTGTAACTTGAATGCAAACGGTGGTGATGGTTTCACTGCCTTTTCCGCCACTGGAAATCTGCTATCGTTTAGTAAGGGGTAAGAATACGTGTACAGTTTCTCTTAGAGGCTAGTTAATATATAACAGTAAAATACGCTAGGAAGTAAGTTGCATATGTAGGAAAGAAATCGGGTGCACAGACGTATTATTCCATTTTTTGTACTCATTTCAACTTCTGAAAACAAAGAGAGCAATGTCAGAACCGTGAAAACAGAGGCCTTTAACTTGGACAGTAAATCAGACACCTCAAGAGTTTGAAGACTGCCCCCTTTAAGGACAACATGAAGATGATAATTAACCTGCACTTATAGCGAGACTTCTGCATTACGACATACTTGGGGGCACACTTGTCTGAGTAGAGGAAACATTTAGGTCTTTACACCATTACCAGCTTACCTCTTCAGTTGAACGCAGTAATGAATTACCCTAGTACTAAGTAGATCCACTGCGCAGCAGACATTTAGATATAGTTCTATCGACAGTTTAATAATGTGAGCTACTAACTGTAACAGTAGCATGTTATTCATCTTCTGTGGGAAAAAAATTTTGCCCCTTTAAAAAGAAAATTTTAAGACGTCTTCTTTGAGTCTAGAAGGTGTTTCAGCTTTTAGCACTTCTTCCCTAGGAAGGCTGTCTTTTTCAGATAAACAGGCTGAAAATATCTGTGAAGGTGATATCAGTAAATTCACTCAACAGGATGATAAATCGATTTTACATACAAATACGCTGCTGCAATGCTGCAATAAAATGCGAGAAGTGATGAAATAGGCTACGAAAATGTGGAACAAAACAATATCGGCAACAGTCGTAAGGTGCACAGTAGTAGTAGAGTACTGGGGCTCCCAAGATACTTTTCTCTCACCTATCCCCACCACCGCCCCCAGATGACGTCATGGCGGTGCCCTTTCGGGGACTCAAACCCTAGTCCTTCTGGATGGAAAGCACATGTGCACATGGAAACTGTGCAGATGCAGGAGAGGAAGGTTAAGTTAGTATACCTTATTTATTTTGGCTGGGAAACTGAAGCAAAGATAGGTCCTAATTACGCAACTATATGCATAGCGCAACACAAGGAGTGCCTAAATCCGCAATATAGGTCAAAAATTGACGATTTCATACTACTGGTGTTATCCTGCTGCGAAAAGAAATTCACATTACCACTCGAAACTAGTGTTAGATATACTGAAAGTCTACCCTTCACCAACAAGCTGTCTGGAAAAACGGCTAGAGTGGAAGGTACTAGCTTTATTTTTGGCAGGAACTTCATTCAACTGTCGAGATGCTAGTGATGGACAGAAAGAAGTTTAATAAGTGCGTTACCTGTAATATACAGCTGAGGATTGTGCCTATCGCTGTTTGGCGTCAGAGTTCGCTACAGATATCTCCACGACAATCACCCTGCAGCCGAGATAATCGAAGCTAATACACGCTACCACAACTGATGGAAAATGCTTCAGTGTTCTAATTACACAGCGAAATTGTCGTGAAAAGAAATCAGTAGTTTTAATTAAGAGTTCATAATGCAACACGTACTTGGGGCATAGCTGTGTCGGTGTCCTCACACACTCTGGACTGTCCCCACACTGCCCCCACAAATGCCCGTCGTTCTGAATGTGAAAACACTTCATATACGTAAGAAAAGGGGATCGATACGCTTTCAACTATCCAGCTTCAACCACTTTTCAAGGTCATCCAGCCACCCACTTCCACATCCGAAATACATGCACATATATCGTTATGTATAGGAAATGTCTTAGGATTTATTTCCTTCTCCAACCAGTAATTTGACAAATACAGAGAAGCTATATCTCGAAATCTAATATATATACGATTTTTTTCCTGTAAAATACTTGTTTTATGGCTTTAACTATTTGCTCAGTTCCTTCCTGCAGTTCTTCTAGGCGAGAGGATTCGGGGATTTAATTTTTCCTCTTATCTTCTCCATGACGCTACTGTTAAAGTATTCCGTGTCTTCCTATGTGTATGTCGGCAACTCTTGAGCTCCATATTCTTGTGGGATTTCTGTATAGAACTTTAGGTTTACAACTTTTACAAACGAGCGTCCATTAAATGTAGTTATTCCATCAGTTTTAAACTCGACAGATGGCTGTACTTTTGCTAGGTGGGCAACATCCAGCTCACCACACTTAGAATATAACCATCCTTTTCTAGCCGATCCAAAAGGGAACAGAGCTTAATAAACTCGTTTTACGTGTATCCCTTAATATAGCAAACATTCTCAATCCCATTGATTTAGGCCAGTACTCCAACACGTAGCCGGTTTCCATTGCTGTTTATTGTAAATGCCAATATTTTATATTCCCACTTCATAGCCAGATTCCTCCATACTATGAGTTTAAATCTATATATAAACCTGGCCTGCACATCCACAACAACTTTTTCCTTTTCCAATCACTGCTTACATTTTGTCTTTTGGCTGTTGTCTTTTCCATTTACTCCAGTTTTCTTTTCTTTACTTTAAGGTCCTCCATTTCCAGTTTTCTTTTCGATAAGCTTAATACATTAACTGCACTTAAAGGAGTAATTTCTTTAACGGGGATTGGTTTAAGTCTGTTTGATACATTGGTTCTTTTTATTATGACTTGTGGTGTAACATTATTTGTAGGGATCAGTCTCAGTTCGGTGATATCTGTATTGTAAAATATTGTGGAAACAAAGTTATTGACTCAGAAAAATAAGTTTCTCCTGCTTTAACATAACACTTCCGTGTGATACTTATATTTTCTTTGTTGCAGTCAGAGTTAAGACTTTCCATGTAGTTTACAGGTAGATAATTAAAACTGTATGCAGACAGACCATAACTTATAGGCTTTTCTCAGTGTTGAGAGTCTGGAAGACTTACTTGCACACCAGTCAATTTTCGGGTATTCTTCTTACCCCAAGAGACAAATTGCAGAACGTTGTGAAACACCGCACAACAATTGTTCTGTAACTTATTAGTTAGCTGACACCACACGGACGCACTGGGCACGAAGTAAAGTGGAGCACATTGTAAACACTGCTAGTTGGTGTCTGATACACTTAAACAGCCTTACATAGGATCGAACACGCGAACCATTCTGTAGTTGTATATTGAAGCCTCCAGGCTGATAATGCCATGCTCCTTAGCCAAAGAAGACGTAAAATTTTCCCATAGTCGCGTGTCTGGACACTTTATAAAATCTGTGAGATGGTTATGATAACTTTATTTACTCCTGGACGTGTGATTTGACATATAAATTTGTTACACATCTTTACAACTGCAGCTCATCCACATTAAATGGTCTATTTCAGCTGTCTTTTCGTTGTCCACAATCACATTGCTGCTTCCCTGGCGTTTTCCTTCCATGCAGAAGTCGTGGGTTGATAGTAGGTAGTCGCACATCTCCATTTGATTCAAAATTCGGGTAAAGTCTTGCGTTATGTCTAAATCTGAAAGGTAATAATTGTCTACAAGCAGATGCTTCTATGTTCCAGGCAACTCTTACATTAGAACATCCAATTTAGCGTGGGCTATTTCCACGTTACATGGTATAGGCACAGGATGTTATATTTCTTCGAAATTGCTTCCAATGCTTCTTTGCTGGTTTTATCCACTATTCCTCTTTCTGTTACACTGTCGTTTCCATGTATGAGAAACGGTAGCTTCGTCTTGACACTGTCTTTCAGTACAAACTTGAAGAATTTACTACGTAGATAATAGTTAAATGAGCCACACATCTCCTTATTTAACATTACAGATCGTCCCTTCTCTAATTGCTCCTGACACTCCCCTTAATCACAGATTTTAACTATAATAATGTTATCGCAAAATGGTTCTGTAAATTCTTCTAGCTAAGGAGCGTACTATTTTCGGTGTAATTTATGACAATGTCAGAAACAAGATTGTCCAGATTCTCCAGTAGTAATCATAAATCAAAACGTTCGTCGGTTGATCTTGTGCTCCTCCCTAATAGCCGAGGCATGTTAAGCACTTTAGAGGAATCCATGTTGACACTTTCAGCTACCACAGAAGACTGATCAGTATCAGCTGTCAAGCCTCTTTTGTACTCTAAAGATCCGTGATGGTGACACTTGCGGTCACGTATTCTTTTAGTCATACATTCTAAACTTTATAATATTTGCAATCCAATTGTAAACTCCTAAGACATTTTCTATATACAACTATCTATATTGTCCGCTCCCGGTAGCTGAGCCGGCCGGTGTGGCCGTTGGTCGTGCGGTTCTACGCGCTTCAGTCTGGAACCGCGTGCCCGCTACGGTCGCAGGTACGAATCCTGCCTCGGGCATGGATGTGTGTGATGTCCTTAGGTTAGTTAGGTTTAAGTAGTTCTAAGTTCTAGGGGACTGATGGCCACAGATGTTAAGTCCCATAGTGCTCAGAGCCATTTGAACCCGGTAGCTGAGTGATGCCGGCACGATAGCTCAGCGTGTTCGGTCAGAGCGTTAGCTACTCTTTGTAGTAGAAAAACTGAGCTAACGGATCAACGAACTAACTGAACGGGTGTCATCGGACGTCCGCCATAAACAAATTCAAAGAAAAATATACAGGGTGTTTCAAAAATGACCGGTATATTTGAAACGGCAATAAAAACTAAACGAGCAGCGATAGAAATACACCGTTTGTTGCAATATGCTTGGGACAACAGTACATTTTCAGGCGGACAAACTTTCGAAATTACAGTAGTTACAATTTTCAACAACAGATAGCGCTGCGGTCTGGGAGACTCTATAGTACGATATTTTCCACATATCCACCATGCGTAACAATAATATGGCGTAGTCTCTGAATGAAATTACCCGAAACCTTTGACAACGTGTCTGGCGGAATGGCTTCACATGCAGATGAGATGTACTGCTTCAGCTGTTCAATTGTTTCTGGATTCTGGCGGTACACCTGGTGTTTCAAGTGTCCCCACAGAAAGAAGTCACAGGGGTTCATGTCTGGCGAATAGGGAGGCCAATCCACGCCGCCTCCTGTATGTTTCGGATAGCCCAAAGCAATCACACGATCATCGATATATTCATTCAGGAAATTAAAGACGTCGGCCGTGCGATGTGGCCGGGCACCATCTTGCATAAACCACGAGGTGTTCGCAGTGTCGTCTAAGGCAGTTTGTACCGCCACAAATTCACGAAGAATGTCCAGATAGCGTGATGCAGTAATCGCTTCGGATCTGAAAAATGGGCCAATGATTCCTTTGGAAGAAATGGCGGCCCAGACCAGTACTTTTTGAGGATGCAGGGACGATGGGACTGCAACATGGGGCTTTTCGGTTCCCCATATGCGCCAGTTCTGTTTATTGACGAAGCCGTCCAGGTAAAAATAAGTTTCGTCAGTAAACCAAATGCTGCCCACATGCATATCGCCGTCATCAATCCTGTGCACTATATCGTTAGCGAATGTCTCTCGTGCAGCAATGGTAGCGGCGCTGAGGGGTTGCCGCGTTTGAATTTTGTATGGATAGAGGTGTACACTCTGGCGCATGAGACGATACGTGGACGTTGGCGTCATTTGGACTGCAGCTGCAACACGGCGGACGGAAACCCGAGGCCGCTGTTGGATCACCTGCTGCACTAGCTGCGCGTTGCCCTCTGTGGTTGCCGTACGCGGTCGCCCTACCTTTCCAGCACGTTCATCCGTCACGTTCCCAGTCGGTTGAAATTTTTCAAACAGATCCTTTATTGTATCGCTTTTCGGTCCTTTGGTTACATTAAACCTCCGTTGAATACTTCGTCTTGTTGCAACAACACTGTGTTCTAGGCGGTGGAATTCCAACACCAGAAAAATCCTCTGTTCTAAGGAATAAACCATGTTGTCTACAGCACACTTGCACGTTGTGAACAGCACACGCTTACAGCAGAAAGACGACCTACAGAATGGCGCACCCACAGACTGCGTTGTCTTCTATATCTTTCACATCACATGCAGCACCATCTGTTGTTGAAAATTGTAACTACTGTAATTTCGAAAGTTTGTCCGCCTGAAAATGTACTGTTGTCCCAAGCATATTGCAACAAACGGTGTATTTCTATCGCTGCTCGTTTAGTTTTTATTGCCGTTTCAAATATACCGGTCATTTTTCAAACACCCTTTAGAACAAAATGTTTTTCGCCGCACGGTAGCTCAGCGTGTTCGGTCAGAGGGTTTAGCTACACACTGTAATAAAAAACTGAGTGAACGGATCAACGAACAACCTAAACGAGTGTCATCGGACGTCCGCCACGAACAAAGTCAACGACACCATAGAACAAAATGAGATTAAAAAAAAAAGTGGTCAGCGCGACAGAATGTCAATCCTAAGAGGCCGGGTTCGATTCCCGGCTGGGTCGGAGATTTTCTCCGCTCAGGCGCTGGGTGTTGTGTCGTCCTAATCATCATAATTTCATTCCCATCGACGCGCATATCGCCGAAGTGGCGTCAAATCGAAAGACTTGCAGCTGGCGAACGGTCTACCCGTAGGGCGGCCCTAGCCACACGACATTTTTTTATTTACTATCTATATTCTTCTATCTCGGGTATGGAAGTGGCTGGCTGGATGACCACGAAAAGTAGTTTAAACTAGGTAGCTGAAAGCATAGTGACCCCACTTTTCTCAGCCATGTGAAAGGCTGTATTCTGTAATGTTATTTCACGTGCCTGAAATGTTGTAATACACACATGCTTGATAGTTTATTTACAGACACCGATTTGAATGTGAGAGACGTTCTCAGTTGGTGTAATTTGTTCATCAAGCTGAAAGAAACTGCTTAATATAGATGTTTTTTGTTCGGAGTTTAAATACTTGCTTTTTCTTTGATCTGATGACGGTTTGGAAATAACAACAACATTCTGCGGAGATCGTTAGTTTTCGCAGCAAATTAGTGGATTTATTTTTCAGATTTTACACAGTGTGGACATGTATAGGTGGTGTATAGCCCAACCATCTTCAATATGGTCACCTGTAATCGGCGGCGGTTCAAAAATGGTTCAAATGGCTCTGAGCACTATGCGACTTAACTTCTGAGGTCATCAGTCGCCTAGAACTTAGCACTAATTAAACCTAACTAACCTAAAGACAGCACACACATCCATGCCCGACGCAAGATTCGAAACTGCGACCGTAGCGGTCGTTCGGCTCCAGACTGTAGCGCCTAGAACCGCACGGCCACTCCGGCCGGCAAAATGCACACTAACCCAGAATCGGCGGCGGTGCTGTAGTTTTCTTTTTTTTTTTTTATTTCGTTGGTTGTCACAAAATAATGAGATGTGAATTGTATCCTGCAATCGAACGTAAGAACTATACCGATTTTGCTCGTAAAACTAAAAGAAAATGGACTGCACGTATTTTAGTGGAAAGAGCACATTTATTATCGTCGCGATTATGTTTTCCATTTTAATAGACGCTAGCTTATAAAAGATGTGTTGACGTAAAAGAAAAGTGTCTTCCTCGCAAAACACCTGGCCTGTGGGGGGGGGGGGGGGGTCTTTCTGTGTGCGAGGTCGCTGACACAGCTGTGCCCCAACCAGTGGGCGGCGTGTGGGGCAGTGCGATGCCACTACAGTTTAGACGAACAAACAAGTTGCAGTTGGGGTGGCCCCCATTTATCCCATATTGTTTAGCTGATTTTACATCCTTTTGTGTTGGCGAAAGGTCGATGCCTGGACCATTGCCTCAAGACAGGCCGGGTGCCGCTCGTCTGCTGGTGGAAATGCAGTAAGCTCCATCTGAAAAAGCCTTGTCCCCACTTAAGGTCGAGTGAGGGAGGGAGGGGGAGGGATGAGGGAGGTGGGAGTGCCTATAATTTCCCTAGTTCCCAGTCGTACATCGAGGAGAATGCATGGTCAACTGACACCCCTCTGCAATCTTTTGGGATGACTATTTTCCCCAATACATGTTTTACTCTATGGCCTGTTAATTACAAGTGCTGCTTTTTTCATGACAATTTCGATGTGTAATTAGAACAGTGAAGCATTTTCCATCAGTTATGGCAGTGTGTATTGGCTTCGATTACGTGGGCTTCAGGTTGATTGTCTAGCAGGCATTTGTAGTAAACTCATATGTCAAACAGCGATAAACACAGTCCTCAGCTGTGTGCTGACAGATAATACACTTATCAAACTCCTCTCTGTCGAACACCAGCATCTCGTCAGTTGAACATATTTCCCACCAAAAAAATAAGGTAGTACCTCCCACTCCTACCTTTTATCCTGCCAACTTCTACGTGAAAGGTAGAGCTTACGTGCGTCTGCCACTAGTTTCGAGGGTTATTGTGAATTTTTTTCCCAACTGTGTAACACTAGTTGTAAGGTACCGTCAATTTTTGAGCTGTATTGCGATTTTAGGGACTCCTTGTGTAGCGCTATGGGTATAATTGTGTAATTAGGACCGATCATTATGATTAATTGTGTAATTAGGACCGATCTTTACTTCAGTTTCCCAACAAAAATAAATAAAATACACTAACCTAACCTTCCTCTCACACATCATTTTCCATTTGTTGATAGGGTGCATTTGGGCTTTCTGTCCAGAAGGACCAGGGTTTGAGTCCCAGAAAGGGCACCACTATTTTGCATTTCCCACCAGTTCCCAGTTGGGGGGGGGGGCGGTGTGGGACGTCAGCACAGCCCTGCGACAAAGAAACTCCCGCCAACATTCGAAATTCCCGCCAACATTCGAAATTCCCACCAACATTCGAAATTCCCGCTAACATTCGAAATTCAAGACAAAATTCGAAATTCCCGACAATAGGGTAATGTGGGAGAGGGAGGAGGGGGGGAGGGGGGAGGGAGTGGGTACCCGTGTGCAGGCTACAGAAATCACATGACATCATCTGGTGTTTGTTGTGGGAATGGCCATGATGGAGGGGGATGGGCGTGGGCGTGGGTGTGGGGGTAATTAATTGATCAATTTAATGGAGTTGCATATCCATTTGATCAAAATTGTAACAGCATCCCCATTCCCTACTACTTTGCAGTAGCTTGCACATTATTTTAGCTAACAAGTGCTCTATAGACCAATAAAACAGATACTCGTGTGCCGGCCGAAGTGGCCGTGCGGTTAAAGGCGCTGCAGTCTGGAACCGCAAGACCGCTACGGTCGCAGGTTCGAATCCTGCCTCGGGCATGGATGTTTGTGATGTCCTTAGGTTAGTTAGGTTTAACTAGTTCTAAGTTCTAGGGGACTAATGACCTCAGCAGTTGAGTCCCATAGTGCTCAGAGCCATTTGAACCAGATACTCGTGTTTAAGACGTGGTTGTTTTGTCCCACACCAAAACCCCTGCCGACTTGTCCACCCTTCTGTCACAAGTGGGATGCAGGTTTGGCCCACATCAAGGTGAAGCCAGAACAGTAAGTACTTCGCCGAACTTCCACACTGAACACTAGCGGTGGCCGGACTACTTTGCACATCTCCATCACGTGCACGAATCAGACAGAGGAATAACATCACGCTGCCTGCGAAGCCAATGAAACGATACGTGATACTGCTCGGTAGCCACAACCAGTCTCGCAGATACCCAGTATCAATCCATTTGGGTATTTGACTCACACCCCAGCGACTATGGGGCAGTCTTCAATCGGCCTTCTACAGTCGCCACCGTGTTCCTCACCAGGAGACTTCAATCCACGAATATAGCAGTCACTGCAGCTGCAGCCTCTCAGTGATGTCAGTAACAGACTTAGCTCTGGACAGTATTTGCTTATGGAGAGTGACTATGTTCTGTATTGGACTGTCTCAGCCAGAGGAGATTCAGACTAGTTTTCTACCTGAACTGGAAGTTATGATTTTGTTTTGTTGTAATTAAAGCGTGTTCGTTAACACTGCACTAATCATTTGCTAGCAGTGTTCCAGACACCTTACAGTTGAACGGTGTGTAAGGTGAACTACTTTCTTTGATGTCATCGATATTGTACTGCTTACTAATGATAGCTTCTGGGACTTTCGAAGCCGAGCGCGCCTTTCATATGTAAAACCATTTTATCACCGTATAATGAGAACAACGCCCCAATGCTACGGGTCAAGTGCCGTGTTGGTGTGGGAAGGGGAATCAGTTTTGAGCATCCGCAAGGAGCAGTCGGGCGCCGCAGCGCTGCGGGTAATGTGCAGAATTTAGGAGAAAATGGGATTAATAGTTAAAACTGTTACATCGGTCTGTAGACGAAAAGTATTTCTGTTATTCCGCGGAAAGTTGCGAGGAATTAAGTAACACCGTGCGGTTCTAGGCGCTGCAGTCTGGAACCGCGAGACCGCTACGGTCTCAGGTTCGAATCCTGCCTCGGGCATGGGTGTGTGTGATGTCCTTAGGTTAGTTAGGTTTAACTAGTTCTACGTTCTAGGGGGCTAATGACCTCAGAAGTTGAGTCCCATAGTGCTCAGAGCCATTTGAATTAAGTAACAGATTTATCTTTGATGCAATGTCGTGTTTGAGAATTAATAATTGTCGCGGAGAAACATAGAACTTAAATGAAAAGGCTTCCATGACAGTGAGTACCTGTTTAATTAATGTGGAAAAGCAACGTAGCACTGGTTACTTCATTGTGAATGTGAAACCAACAAAACTGTTAAACGGGACTGGATGAAGGTAGGCGTTGTTATGGAAGTGTGTCATGTCCATAAAGGACAATAAACCCAAGTAGTTAGACTTGTACTTTTGTCATTTCAAAGTGACACTTTTCATTCTTTATTTACTTAAGTGGATAAGGGATGGAAAAGACCAATCATGGCTTAATAACGAAATTCCGAGAATCGTCAGGAAACAGAGGCTGTTGCACTCTCGGTTCAAAAGGGAAGGCATAAATGACGACAAGCGAAGATTAGTAGAGATTCGTGCGTCTGTGAAAAGAGCTACGCAAGAAGCATACAACAACTACCACTGTCACACCTTAGCAAAAGATCTGGCAGAGGTCCTATGTAAAATCGATAAGCGGGTCTAAGGCTTTCATTCAGTCCTCCGTTGACCAGTCTGGTGTGGCAACTGAAGATAGCAAAACGAAAGCCGAAGTTTTAAATTTTACGTTCAAGAAATAGTTCAAACATACTGTCGCTTGACCATCGGACAGACGTCCGTATGGACGACATAGTTGTAAGCATACCTGGCGCAGAGAAACAGCTGAAAAATTTGAAAGCAAATAAATCACCAGGTCCGAATGGCATCCCAGTTCTATGTTACAAAGAGTACTTTACGATAGGGCCCCCTTGCCTAACATGCATTTATCGTGAATCTTTCGCTAAGCGCAAAAAAGAAACGCAGGTGATGGCAGTATAGAAGAAAGGTAAAAGAACTGACCCTGACCCGCAAAATTACAGATCAATATCCCTAACTTCTGTTTGCTTCAGAATCCTTGAACATATTCTCAGTTCGAATACAATAAACTTTCATGGGACTGAGAAACTTATGTCCACGAATCAGCATGATTTTGGAATGCATCGCTCGTGCGAAAGTCAGCTTGTCCTTTTCATAAGAAAAGGACAAGCTGACTGCGAACTATGGATGAAGGCCTAACAGGCGGGTTCCGTACTCCTATATTTCCGGAAAGCATTTGACACGGGGCCCCACTGCAAACTGTTAACAAAGGTAAGAGCATATGGAGTAAGTTCGCCTATATGTGAGTGGCTCAAATACATATTAAATTATAGAACCCAGTAGGATGTCCTCTTCGGCGAATGTTCATCAGATATAAGGGTACCGTCAAGAGTGACCCAGGAAAGTGTGATAGGACTGCTGTTGTTCTCTATATACACGTATGATTTGGCGGACAGGGTGGGCAGCAATCTGCGGTTGTTTGCTGATGATGCCGTGGTATACCGAAAGGTGTCGAAGTTGAGTGACTATAGGAAGATACAAGATGACTTAGATCAAGTATCCAGTCGGTGTGATGAATGAAATGTGGTAGAGAAGGCGAATGGTCGACTTCGGTTTATTGGAAAAATTTTAGGAAAGAGTGGTTCACCTGTAAAGGAGACTGCATATAGGACGTTGGTGCGACCTATTCTTGAGTACTGCTCGAGTGTTTGGGATCCGTACCGGGTCGGATTGATGGAAGACATCGAGGCAATTCAGAGGGGGGCTGCTAGATTTGTTACCGGTAGGTTCGAACAAACGTAAGTGTTACGGACATGCTTTGGGAATTCAAATGGGAATCCCTGAAGGGAAGGCTACGTTCTTTTCGAGAAAATTTAGAGGACCAGCATGTGAAGTTGACTGCCGAGCGATTCTACTGCCGCCAACCATACATTACGCGAAAGGACCACGAAAATAAAATACGA
Source organism: Schistocerca piceifrons (assembly GCF_021461385.2). Classification (NCBI taxonomy): domain Eukaryota; kingdom Metazoa; phylum Arthropoda; class Insecta; order Orthoptera; family Acrididae; genus Schistocerca; species Schistocerca piceifrons. The sequence continues at coordinate 72,469,732 of NC_060149.1, forward strand.
GAATTTACGGCTGGTACGGAGGCATATAGATAGTCGTTTTTCCCTCGATCTACTTGCGAGTGGAACAGGAAGGGAAATGACAAGTAGTGGTACAGGCTACCACCTGCCACGCAGCGTACGGTGTCTAGTGGAGTATCGATGTAGATGTAGAACTTTACTATTTTTCCAATGGATAAGAGAAACATATTCGCTTTAGGCTTATGGTGAGGCCAATTTCGTCTCGAACCATGATCTCTATGTAAAACTCCCGACTTGAGTACGATAGTCCGGCAGCCGCAAAATTAAAGTAGAAAAGACATTAATGGAGAGACTAAGGAGGTTTGCATTTAGCGTACCGTGTGTGGATAATTGCTTTGATGTTGCATTCAATAATGAGAGTTAACTGTGAACAATAGAGCTATGAGTGTACTTGTGGAGAGAGCAATAAGAGTGCGTTACCGCCAACATAACGTGTGGGAAACGGAAATGTACGGAATCCGGGATTGCAATGGTTAGAGACAAAAAGAGTAATTCTACATCATCTTGAATTGTAGTGGTTTCACCGATCATCACGACGACGCAAGGGAACCACGAAGAGTGTAGCACCACACCGCTATACAGCAACCAACAGTCACAGTAATAAATGTAAGTGTTGCAAAAATCCCAATTTCGAGTAATTTATAACTGCCTCTGTGGGCGAAATTTTTCAGTTATTTCTCATACGCAGAACTTTGCACGAAGGAAATTAGTTAGACTCGTATTTTGTACTTCTGATTTTCAAGTTAAAAATGTCAATAAAGGAGCAAGTATCAGTGGAGTAAGTACCAGTAGGTGATATGAAAGCTCAGCCTAGTGAACAGAAGATGCTATCCATTGCGTTAGATAAAATAGGCTAACGATTTGATAGTCGGGAGAGAGAAATCGTGAAGGACTTACGATAATTTAGAGAATATCCAGAGTAAAAAAAAAATTTTATAAAGGAATTAAATGAAGGTTATATGGAAACGTCGAAGATATATGAAGAAAGACAAGAAGAGAAACGCACCAATATTTTAAAATCAGTAGTTAATGTTGCCGGAATTCAGCTGGATAATAAGACAGTCGGTATTAGGAATAAATTGATATCAATATTTTGGATTGGTAAAATTGAGAAAGAAGATAACGAAGATAACTGTAGTGAGCCTAATGATCACAAAACATAAAGAGGACCATGCAAGAATCTCAAAAGGACCTAAAAGAAGTGTAAGAAGGGAAAAGCATGGATTACTATTCTTACAGACTGTACGTCACCTGGGGGTTAGATTTAGAAGCAGATTTAGACACCGACTTCTTCATTGAAATGCCTGGTTCTCAACTTAAGGTGGAAAACACAGTGACAGCTAATGTGATATCAGATGACGAAACAACTACCAAGTGCCCAGATGGTGATAGTATATTATAGGATGGACAGATTCTTCGTGTGATTCGGATGTATTGACTGTGGATATGGAACACACTTCAGAGCAGAATATTCAAGCAGAGGATGTGAAGATTACTGTTGTGGAGAAGCTGAAGCAAGAAAATACGGAACAAAAACAATATTTAGAAGAGATGTTATTTGGGAAGAAAGACGTTTGCCGTTCGAAGAGGTTGAGGCGATGTTGCTGGAAAATTACCAAACTTAAAGCACAAAAGAAGACAGTTTAAATAGTATTTGCTACGATCCATATTTCAAGAGACATGACGAAACGTACGCACAAATTTTGGAAAATTAATTAGGAAGGAACCAGTATCTTGAACTACAGCGAGATTATGACTTCTCGCCGTCTTACGGAAAGAGTTGTGGAACAAGTGGAATGAGAGGAGATCGGCCTAGGTCAGACAAGTATACGGGAACTGGAGCGAAGCGGAACTAGCAGAGCTGAAGTGACAAATTGTCGGTTGATTGCCTACAATGACGTGAATACTATGCAGTGGAAGCGGAGAAGAAAAGAAGAGGGATGAGAGGTCGACGTGATGCATTGTAAATGTCGCATGACCCCAAGTAGCCTATGTGGCACGTGCAGTTAAAAGTACTGCAAAATATTCATGAACAGCGATTTATTTAGCAGTTTATATTGTTCGTGTTAAAATACTGAATATGTGTTCGACTAGCAGCAATGTAGACTGTCGTAGTGAACAGTGAATATTTATTTCTTTTGGCATTTTATAGCTGCAACACTTATAAAAGTAGCAGTGTCATGTGCCGCGCGTATTTTGATTTCTTTTCGGGGGTACAGACATTGAGCCAAACTAACTGTTTACATGTTCGCTGCATTCCGACATCGTGGAGGATGGGGGGGCGGGGGTTCCTGTAACGCATCAGCGGTTTCACCGCGCCTCTCCACGTCCGCAGCCTAGAAGGGGAATGCGCCTTTCGTCGTGCTCACTGGCCTTGATATTCCTAAGCCCACTCCTGCCTTCATGACGACACGTGCACAGAAGGGCTACGCACAAGTCGGCGCGGCGACGTCCAAACAGGACGCTGGTCATTACGCAGCACGCCGCTCCTGCCCAAAACCAACACCCGCTGCTTCCTGCTGCGACGGGAAAAACGGCGAATTTTGGTCTCGCCGCCGGCTGCTACGCTACAATAGACGTTCATCGTGCTCTTCGGATGTCTACTGCTGTCATAGCCAAACAGCTGCTACGTCCACCTGTTAGTGAGTGTGTACATTGTGTTGTGTGCTAAAGGAAAATATGAAATACGAGTGCGTTTGTGAGTGTCTTGGTTCAGGAAAATGTTCATCAATTCGTATTAATTCTATATCTTAATATTTTTTTTTTGTTTTTCAAGTGCAGGTCTCACATTTTCTGCTTGTTTTTCGTTACTCACAACTTTATCTATTCCTTTATGTTACACTAACTTGTATTCTTGAACTATTATTTGTACATTAGAGTTGATGTTGTTTACTCTTGACCTAGAATTTTTTTGATTTTGGCCTTTGTGCCCATAGAAGTGGCAATAAACAGCAAAAACTGTTGTGCTTTATTATTTTTTCGTTTCGTCTATTGACATAACCAGAGTAAATCATTTTATCACATGAGTAATGATCTTGTCTTGATTACAATATGTTATGCGGTTGTAAAAAGTGGTTTTAGTAACTTAATGATCCGATAATCACGCTTATTTTTTTCTGTGCAGCCTGTGCACATGTTTACATGAATACGCATTAACGTTAGTATCATTAGGATGTGCTGTATGCCGTAGACATTTAAATGGACTGCATTACGTACTTTTTGGTACCATTTTCATGGAAGTTCATTCTAAAACACTTCGATATTTACTTGCTATTTGATCTCTTAATATGACAGATTTGATTTCTAAGTATGTTCATGGCCTGTTTGTCATATACATAAAAAAATGTAAATATTGTTATCCCAGTGTAGGGACGAGGTAATGCACGTGGTGTTTCTGTTGTGTTATAATATGATAACTCAGGAGGGAATCATCGCTCATCGGTGGGTTGTTCATCGCTCGTCTGTTTTCTGTGGGGTTTCTATTTCCTTTTCTTTGGGTCTTCGAAAATCTTCTTTCTCGCGGCCTTGAAAAAAAAAATCTCCTGGAGGGATGTAAGGAGTACTGTTATATGTATCGATATTGTACTCCTTACCAACAATTGCCTTCTGGAACTTTCGGAGCAGAGTGCGCCTTTTCTCTGTGAAAGCATTGTTTTACCGCATAATGGCAACAATGTCCCAGTCCTAGTTCTAGCGGTCACCCGCTGTCTTGGCGTGGGGAAAGAGTCGGTGTTGAGCTGCAGTACGGAGCGGTTGCGCACTGCCCCGCAGCAAATAAGTAATGTGTAGAATTTGCTAGAAACTGGAATCAGTAGTTAAAAGTTTACGTTGGTTTGTAGAAGAAAATTATTTCAGTTATTTCGTGGAAAAGCGCGAGAGATTAATTAACAGATCTATGGTTGATACAATGTCGTGTTTGAGAATCAGTAATTGTCGTGGAGAAACGTATTGAGAGCAGAAAGTAAATGAAAAGGTTTCCATGTCCAGTAAGTACATGTTTAATTAATGTGGAAACGCATTGTAGCGATGGTTACTTCAGTCTGAATGTGAAACCAAAGTAACTGTTAAAACTATACTATATTATGAGCGTGAGAAACAATAAACCCAAGTAATCTGATTTGTATTTTTATTTCAAAGTGAAACTTTTATTCCTTAATTAAATAACTTTAATGTTTGCAGTGAATGAGAGACGTGTATTCGCTTTGGACATATGGTCAGGTCATTTTCGTAACGAAGCATGATCTCTATGTAAAGCTCCAATACTTGAGTCCGACAGTCCGACAGTCGCAAAATTAAACTGGAAAAATGTTAATGAAGAGAGTGAGGAGCTTAACAAGTAGCGCAGGTGGATAGGAATTTAAAACTTGTGCAGCACTTGCAACTAACCAGAAACTCTGAACCGACAAGAGCAGTCACTAGCAGCATTAGGAGACGACGCACATCAGTGGCAGTCGACACGGAATTTCAAACCTCCTCAAGCGCCGTAGCCGTTGAGAGATTATACTGACGAGGTATTTCAAATCTTTGAGGTTACATAGCACACTGTATTATTCTACGTTTTGCTGACTAAGTGTTTTGGATCTGAAGACAGTCAGTGGTCGTAGTAGGGCTCGATACCACTATATCATGCACTCTGGAACTTTTTTGTGCTGTATTTCCTATTGAAACTTTCCTTTAGTTCCCTGTGTCATCGTGTTTGTCTAGGAATAATTCTGACTGAGAACAATAATCTATATTCAATTACTTTTAGATGGAGGAGGAAACTGACCTCACAGTACAAATCTTACGCCTCTTGCAGCCCATGAGTGCTACCCCGGAAAAGCTGTTACAAAGTCTGCATGAATGAAAACAATAGCAAGAGCAAGTCATGCGGACGCCACAGGTGCTCCACCAGTATGACGGAGCAACGGGATCTTAGCCCAGCTACATCGGCAGACTGCAGCAACTCTTCACGGCACATAGAATAGCATATGATGTTAACAAATGTTCTTTCTTATTATCCACCGCTGGTGCTCCTATCTACAGGTTGATACAAAAGTTATTTCCCGATAAAGACCCATGTGTGTTCAGTTATGCAGAGGTGAAGGACGAATTCATTGAATATTTCGAAAGAACGATTCTAGTGGCGTCGTCATGCCATACGTTCCGTTGTGCGTGTAACAAAACCCTCGACAGTCTTTCTCATTAGGGATTGTAAATTCAGGAATAAAAATGAAGGTTGTAGTCTTCCCTATGCCGATATAGCAGGTAGGGATATGCTTATCATTCATCTACTAGATGCAGGCCGTCGGAATGACCTTGCTCGCTTAAATCACCCCACACTCGATGAATGTTTATCCGTTATTCAGGCTTCTGAACAAAGAAGAGAGGATACACAGTCACGAAGGAACCGAGGTTTTTAAGACGGAGGTTTTTATGACGGATTTTCATAGTAGTGACAAGTCTTCCAGCCGCAAGGATAGACAGAACGGCAAAACCCTCCAAGGGTCAAGGATAATTCCACTCCAACGAAGGGGACAAGTCGAAATTAATTGGAAATTAGCCGTCTAAAACGAAGTCTTGTGCTCTGTGCTTCGTTGCTCACGATAAATGATAGTGTTATTACAAAAATATGAAGTGTCTAAATTGTCGAAAATTGGGGCACACGGCAGAGCTTAGTCTGCCGAAGCAACTTCGCACTGATAAGTACCCTACTTGCACAGGTGACACTAAAAACATGGAAGATGACTTCGAAAATAGCGTTTACAGTGTTATTTCGCAAGGTACCAGAGTGGTTTAGGTTGTTGGATTCAGTGGATGAAATGTGCAGTCTCAAATTGAAACAGATTCCTCTAAAACTATCACGAATATTGCTACTTATGGCTCTGTTGGCTCTTCACAGTTGGCCATATGTAAATGAAGTCTGACGAGTTAAATTGATCACGTGAGCCAAATCAAAGGTTGTTGTAGAGCGATTGCCTACTATAAAAACAAATGTGTGCAGGCACCGTTGCTGGTGATGCAATATCAAACAGCTATCAACTTACTGGGATATAATCTTTTCAGCAACTTGGTTTCATGGTTCAGGATTCTGTCAGGCAAATTCATGTCATCAGTGGGAATGTGGAATGTACACTACCCCACACCAGCTACCACGCCACACTGCCAAAATCTTATTTTCCTTGGCCTACAGAAATGGACCCCTGGTGCTGGCTCCATCTAGACTCCGCCAGACTGTTTCTGGTGTCTAAGTGGCTTATTATCGTGGACGCTCACACTAGCTATCCTTACATCGTCAGGATGGGCAGTGTCCCCAAAAAATCTGCGCCCTGAAACAGATCTTTCCAGTGGAAGAGCTCCCAACAGCTGTTATTACACATAATGGGGCTTAGCTTACTGCTGAAGAATTTGAGTCTTTCTGCGTGGCTCATCGTATTAAGCACCTTCATAGTGCGCCATTTCATCTGGAGTTGATGGGGTCGCAAAAAACTTCGTCCGGACATTCAAGGCTCAAATGAAAAACTCACTGCTGAGTACAGTTCAACTTGCTGATATTTCTTTCTTCTTACAGATGTTCTATCCATAAGAACATATCTCCCACAGAGGTGCTGCCCAGACGGAAGAGAAGGATACTTCTATTCCTCACTGCATCTCATCCATGAGGAAGCATCATCGCCAATGGATTTGGAGGAAAAAAATGGCATTCTAAGGCGGGTGCCAATGTCTCCTATTCCGAGATATGACATGCAAGAAGGAAGGAACGACACCGAAGGCACCAGAGACGGAGCACGAGCTAGGACTGCTTCAGGGATTGGGAAGGAAATCGGCTGTGCCGTTTTGGAGGAACCATCCTGGCATTTACAGATTTAGGGATATTACGAAAGAAAGTAAAACTGGATGGTCGGACGGGGATTTGAACCGTCATAGGAGTGATATCTTGGGACTGTGATCTCTCTACTGAGCATTGTGATGTACGTCATACTGATAGCAGAAGGGGATAGCCGATGCAAAAGTGTGAATTAAGTTCGACCATGGGTTGATTCTTTTTCTCGTTCCAGAAATTATAGCTCTGTTTCAGTTTCAAGTGGAGACAATGCTTCTCTCCCAGAAGGGAAGGGGGAGATGCAGAACTGCAGCCTACCAGTGCTGACACCCTACCACCATCAGAACCAATGTACTCGGAGTCCACCGGAGATGGCGCGGAGGCCAGGCAGAGGTGGATCTCGTCCACCAACCACAGCATCAGCATAAGGAGGAGAGGCTTTACCTCTCTTCTCGAGCTTTCTGTCATGGGCGGTGTGTAGGTTCAGCCAACATGAAAGCAAAGTGAGTACTTTGGTGGCATTCCACAGAGAACGCTAAGGGCAGACATACTACCTCGTGCATCTCTGTCCCACGCACCAAACAGGCCGAGGGATGACATCACTCCATCTCAGAAGCCAATGAGCACCATATCACAGCCATTCATATAGATTCCCTGTAATAATCTGTATGGCTATTTAACTAGTGCCCCAGCGAGTTAGCGACAGTCTTGAATCGACTGTCTACATTTGTCACTGACTTCTTCATCAGGAGTCTTCATTCCACGGGTATAACAGCCACTGCAGCCTAAATCATCCAGTGATGTCGGTAATGGGCTCAGCTACGGACAGTATTTACTTCTGGAGATTGACTTTATTGTGTATCGGACTTAGTGTCAACCAGAACAGATTGGGTAGTGTTATACCTGAAATGGAAATTATGGTTTTGTGTCGCAGCAACAGAATGTTCATTAACATTGTATAAGTCATTTTGTAGTTGCGTTGCAGATACCCTACTATTGAACAGTAATAACATTGAAGTTATCATTTGTGTGTGCTTATGTATGTCTGATAAATTATACATAGTGTTTGTACTACCAATAACATAGTAACAAGAGGGATTGGGGTGCGTATCGAGGTATATTGCCAATAATATTTCCATCGATCCGTACATCAATGGAACATAATCGGAAAAGGCTGATATTAGTATGAAATGCCCTCCTCTATACATTGTACAATGGCTTTCTGTTTATACATGTAGTTGTAAATGTGGAGGCGTAGTTATAATGGTGTCCATCAGTGAATTTAGATGAGGGAATGTCGGATGCGAATTTTTTCAATAACAGAGCATCTCACTGTTGATGCAAAACAGGGTCGACGTAACTTACACCTGAAATAGCAGTTCAGTGAACTCTGAAACTGCGGCGCGGCGTAGCCGTGCGGTCTTAGGCGCCTTGTCACGGTTCGGGCGGTTCCCCCCGTAAGAGGTTCGGGTCCTCCCTCGGGCGTGGGTGTGTGTGTTGTCCTTAGCGTAAGTTAGTTTACGTTAGATTAAGTAGTGTGTAAGCCTAGGGACCGATGACCTCAGCATCTTGGTCCCATAGGAACTTATCACAAATAAAAAAAAATAAAAAATAAAAAAATAAAAAATCTCTGAAACTGTGCTTTGTAGGAAAAAGTTTGAGATTATACGTTACGTACGTGAGCCTTGAGAAACAGTTTTCTCCTTTGGTAAGTCCCGTCCTTTGTTTCGTCAAACGGTTTAACTCTGCTTTGTAAAGCTAAAGAAACAGTACACTAACTTGTGGACCCCCCACAAGTTGGGAAATGTTTACATGGCGCTGGACGCTCTCACTCAAGGGGAGGATTCTCTTTGTCGCTTAATTATTAACCATTTCCAGCAAATCTCCTTCAATCCTATGTGTAGACTGGCTACTCTGTCCTAGATGTTTTAAAAGTGAAAGAAGATGGGGCTGAAAATGTCGACATTGATTAGAAGAGTGTTTACAAGTTTTCCGTTTAATTCTCTGGACTACATTGAGCATGCATGGGACCCTAATGGTGGTCTTACATAAGACATTGCGCAGTTATGGAATGAAATGTATACAGCATGGATCAACATACCAGTAGTAAGAACTAGCAGGCCTTTCGATCTTTCGATTGGCGTCTACATAGCATACTGCGTTCTCTGGGTATTCATGGGCGGTCGAAATAATGTTATCAGCTGTGCTGCCTATTTTTTGATAGATAATGGTGTGTATGAAATGGATAGCAACTGATTTTACCTGTCAGTTAGTGGTGTGATTACGAGTCTCTCGGTACAACCTAGATACTCATTCTGGTAAGTGAAGGTCACGTCAGTAATTGCAATCCACGTCTTGTCGACATCTTCTTTGAAATAGAATCGGCATTGCTTCAGCCACTCAAAGTCGTTTGCGTGTCTGACGTTCAAGCGACACTGTAAAACAAGAACCAGTCGTTATAAAATGACACTTGGAACGGTATTTATTTAGTATGTCTCGTCAATATGCGTTCTAGAGTTTATGCATCTGCGAATACAGTACATCAGTGGTGCATGAGCAAATAATTTTAGTTCTATTTGGGAATGATAGGATGTACGAATACATGAAATTTGTTCTAAAGTTATAGAACATTGTTATTAGAAATCTCGAAATACGTCTCCTGGCTAAAAACAGCATTCACAATGGGACGTTATTATAGCTAGCGCAGTGTTTACCTGAAGAGTAAACAAGTAACTTTAATTATACTAAGGTGTGGTATATGTTCTTCCATACATGTCAGAAAGAACAGACACCATGTGAAATCTGCAGCTGTGATACATATTAAGTAAATTAGAGGTGGAGGGGGAGAAAGGAAAGTAATGTGAAGGAGTTAGTGATGTCAGCTGCATCAGGACTTGATGCGGAATCAACAGCGACAAGCTAAAATGTGTGCCAGTCTAGGATTCGAACCTGGGATCTCCTGCTTACTAGGCAGTTGCTTTAGCCACAGTATCACCCACATACAGTGTTTGTCGCACCTGCGCGGGCTATCTCAGCACACCTCTCAGACAACCGTCATTCCCACCTATCCTCAGTCCCCATCCATGTCCTCCATGCTCACTACTTCGAGATTCTTGCAGGAGGTTGAATGTATCTGTGTATCTGAACTGAAGGTGGTGGATTTGTTGCCCATCAAGGCGAATCAGTTTTACAAAGCTCAACCCCGCATCCGGCCATCCTGAGTTAGCTTTTCCGTGGTTTCCCTAAATCACTTCAGGCAAATGTCGAGAAGGTTCCTTTGACAGGGCACGGCCGACTTCCTTCCCCATCCTTCCCTAATCCGATGGGACCGATGACCGCGCTGTTTGGTCCCTTCCCCCGAACCAACCAACCATTCATGCAAATGAATGACACGTGGGAAAGCAAAGACACCACGCATTCGTATAATTAATTCGCCTCGAAGTGCAAAGAACCCACCACCTACAGTGTGGATGCACAAATACGTTCGATCTCCTGCGGGAATTTCAATGTGGCGAACATGGAGGACATGGACGGGGACCTCGGATAGGTGCCATTAGGTGAGAATGTGGGTTGGCCGTGAGGAGTGCCGACGTAGTCCATGCACCTGCGATATACACCGTGTCCGGATGGCGCAGTGCTAAACGCAACTACCTATTAAGCAGGAGATACCGGGTTCTAACCTCGGTTTGGTACATATTTTCACTCATCGCCGCTGATTACACATAAAGTCCTGGTGCAGCTGACATCAACAGTTCCTTCCCTTTCTTTTCCTTTCTCTCCCTCCACCTTGAATTTATATAGTAAATAACTTTAAATTAATCTCGCTCCTTTTTCTCTTTTATTTCTGAATTCGTTACGCTATAACGATTGTAAGTGCGCTTTAAGAACTGAAGCTAAAATGCTCAATAAATTGGTTTATGTTAAAACGACAGAAAGAAGAGGAGGAGGAAAAGATTATTGTTTAACGTCCCGTCGATTACGAGGACATTTGAGACGGAGCACAAGCTTGGATTAGGGAAGGATGGAGAAGGAAAGGGGCCATGACCTTTAGAAGGAACCGTTTCGGCATTTGCCTTAAGTGATTTAGGGAAATCGCGGAAAACCTAAATCAGGATGGCCGGACGAGGGTTTGAACCGTCATCTTCCCGGATGCGAGTCCAGTGTGCTAGCCACTGCGCTACCCCGCTCGGTAATGACAGAAAAACCTCGGTTAAATTTTTCTGATTGCTTGAAGTTAATTTCGTGCGTCGGACTTTTGTCGCGGTTATGCTCTCTAACAGCTTTGCATAAAAATGCATATGCAACGATGAGGACAACATGCTTTAGTACTGAAGAGATAAACTAAGTGGAGCGCGATCTGAAAGTTATAATATGTGCGAAACACAATATTATGCCCCAGCAGTCGTCATCGTGAGAACCTTGTGTACATGGAGTCCCTCCCCAAGAAAAACCACCACGACCATGCTTAGTATGTTGTGCAGGAAGACATACTGAACGGTTTTCAAGAGAGTAACCGTATCCGGAAAAGCACGACTTGGGCGTTGGGGAAGTGTCGAAGTCTGAGATGGATGTACGTTCCACATTATGTCAACAAATCAACGTGAGAAGCACATCGCGCCGTGTGCACTACAAACGTGCATCGAACTCCGTACCTCCTACGTCAATGCAGAGCCAACATCGGCGGTGCTGAGCCTCAATCCCATGACCGAATACGTGCGGCTGTCTTTTAAGTATTTCAGTCGCTCCGTGGACTCGAGCAATAAGGTCCTCCCCTGACGTTACAGGTGTGCCATACACTACACCCTTTATATTACTCCACGGAAAATAGTATAGAAGTATCAGATCTGGCGACTGTGCTGCCCATGGAACTGATGCACCTCAACCAACCCATCGGCTGGGATATACGACGTTGAGATGATTGTGCACACCGACTTCAATTTGGGTTGGAGCTCCGTCGTGTTGCAGCCACATGTCCATCCGAAAATGTAATAACAGTACATCCAATACGGTAGGAAAAACATCTCTAATAGAAAAGTTGAATCAAAACACCTTCAGCGTCCAAATTTCCTGTTATTAGGTTATTTCAGCAACCAGTTTTAGCGCTACAATACGCCATCTTCAGGCCCCCTGACCGAAATATAGGAAAAGTTCCATCTCCGGTCCAGTCAAAATAGAAGCCAGCATTCGGTGACTGGTACCCGTAGATTTTCGCACAGCGATCCCTTCAGTCGTGATGATCTACGGGAACTACTCACTGAATGCAGCCCCATATTTTGACTGGCCCAGAGGTGGGATTCTCCCACTCTTCGGTCAGGGGCCCTGAAGATAGCTTAATATAGCACTGAAACTGGTTGCTCAAATAAAACAAAAACTGGAAATTTAGACCGCTGAAGGTGTTGTGATTCGACATTTTGTATTAAACAGTTGAAGTGCAGCAACTTAACAGAGACCTCTAATAAACGTGAGGTAGATCACTACTGTTAGTCTGTTTGGTACTAAATATGGCCCAATGATATGATCACCAATGATCCCGGCACAGGTTTTAATACCTGTGCTGGTGATTTTGAATCAGCTGCGCACACGGATTTTCATCGGCTCAAACATACCTGTTGTGCAAGTTTAATATGACGTCTCTAGTAAACGAGCATTCATCCGTGAATAGTGCCAAGCTCGGGAATAGTGGCTGGAGTACGCATTGTTTTAAATACCGCTGTGCTAATTCAAACTCCATCCTTCGTGGGTAGTCCTTCGCCCATAATGCCTGTACTTCCTGCAGATGGTATGGATGGAACCGGTGTTCATGGACAACACGTCACACGGCACTTTTACCCGTGTACAGCGCCGGTGCTACCTGCCGAGTGCTGGTGGCTAGGTCCTCTTCGAACATTGTTAGCACGTCCTACTCCAACTGTAATGTACGAGCTGAGCGTGTAAGACCCGCATCACGTTTTGGCACCTATCAGAGAACAAGCAGTAGGCTGTGGATCGTATTCACAAGTATCAAGCGCGAAGTGCTACTACTTTACTGTACAATGGACTCATCTCAGGCAGAAAATACCTACGAGCAACAGTCCGTCTTCTCTGAGGAGTCTCTGAGGAGCCGCGAACATGGAATGATGCGGTGTACCTCTGTTTGGAAAACGTTCCACATACAATCTTTCAGCAGCTCTCCCATTGCAATCTGCTTCGCCGTATGCAAGCACAATGTCGGTCATTCCAGCAGGTGTGTGCTGGTACATGTCGCACTGCTCTCAACAACGTTATTGCACTGGCAGACCACGGTCCACAGTAGGTTGGGCACAAGGGGTGTATGTAGCGCATGCGTAGTAATGTTAGTAGTCTCATACCTTTCACCCACAGTACACGGATGCTAAGGGGTTGTGCACTTTCGGATATGGGATCCCTCTTGATAACCAATCAGTATGCTATCCCGCACAACATACTAAGCTTTGTCGGTGTTGTTTTGGGATACTCTGCACACAGCGATAGTAAGATTTCAAACACTGACATAGAACAAACAATTCAACGAGTAAAAATATTGAAATACTGCAGTGATCACATCCGGACAAGATATTACTGCCAAAATTTGCGGAATACGCAGCTGTAACTCCCAACCATTGATTTATTACGAAATACGCTACGCGCAACTCATAACGTTCCGAAAATTCTCAAAAATATACCTTAATTCTCGTAGATACCAGCTGAAATGTGTGGGGAACGAGTGTCTGAACGACGATAATGCTGCCGAAATTTTTGCAAATGCCATTTATGCGAAGCATAAATGTAATTTGCAACTGACGGTATAGTACGAATTTTGCGCGCCGCTCGCAAACGTTGGAAAACACGCAATATATCTCGGGACACACAGTCCTCGACACAATCAGTCACAGATACTGCGAAAACAGCACAAAGAGTAAAATAGTGGAATCTCGAATTTCGAATCGGACATACCTAAATAGCCTGTCAAAGATGAACACCGTGGCGTCAGATCATCCAACTTCCGGCAGATGAAATGAATTTTGCTTTCTATGAAGCAGAGCCACTGACATTCGCTCTCTGCTCTGACTGATTTTTCGTTTCTGTGTGATGTGTTGCAGCTATGACTCACAGGACGTCGCTAATCGGTGAAAAAATTAGCCAGATTCTTTTAAAAATACCCCTAGCATATGGTTTCCCACTTCCTTTCGGGAACTTCAATAAATGTAAGACTCTTCCGGCATAAACCTTTCCCATACGTAATTCTTTCTGCAAAATGAAGCACACGCTGTCTTCTGATGTGTATGTGGCATTGGTTATTTCACACACCTATCGTAGACAATATCCTAATACCATACAACTAGCTGTCTGTGTTTTCATTCGTGGTTATAGTGAACTTTGTGACGCCACGGTACTTTATCGATTTTAACGAAACACACAACACGACTACTTCAAAATGCATTGTAATGAAAATAGTTTTACGGATGCTGATACTTGATTTATGGTATTTTGCTTAGTGTAACAACGTTACAAAAGCAATATTTTGTTGACTTCAAAGCCAAATTTCTGCTGATTCGAAAACGTTTCATCTCGCGAACTGGAAAAGTAGCAGACTAGCCAAAGGTATACTAAGAGCAATGGAAATTTGTCTGAAGAGATATCTTCCGCATACGATCGTTTCGAATTCGTTATCTAGCTTCTAGACAAGTCCATATAGGTTTTACTCTTCTAAGAACTGAACTCCTCCTACCTCTTAGTAAACAACAATAAACAAATAAATAAATAAATAAAGTGAGGATAATGTTATGCACATGATACTCACCAGAATGTCGAAAATGTCCCGCTGATGCACATGTATAGTGATGAGAGTTTCGAACTTGATCCGCTCTAACTTGGTAAGATCACGGGTCGTCTGGTCGATAAGGGTATTAAGCAATTCTAGAAATTTGTTGTTGGTCTCTGACATAATCTTCTTGTCAGCACGAGCTTGCATGAGGGCCGCCTCACCATCTCTGGTCCAGATCATCTGTATTCCTAATATTCCGACCTGCAAAGAACGATACACATTATTTCATGTTACCTGCTGCGATGAAGTGAAATAATGCCTGTAAAATGTTCCAGCAAACAACTGTTTTAACGGCTGGGAACGAAAACTATCTAATTAGAAGTATCGACGTCAGTCGCTGCTGTAGTTTTGTGTAACATGTTGCAGAAAACTGAAAATTGTAATTGCAACTGTTTGTGTCCCGTACTGTTTGCCAGGCATGTTTACCAACTGATGACCAATTGTAGCACACACATAAACAAATTGCTAGAAACAGCGTGAGTTTTGGAAGAGATACAAAACAGTCATCCTTCATTTGTTGTGTGTTACTCAATACGATATCGCTTCTGGGTCACAATTAAGTTGCTCTCAGTCACGTTTATTCTCCATGATGTGTTTCGAAGGCTTATATCTCCAGCTTGAGTTGGAAAGTTTCTTGATTTTGACAATACGATTTTTTTCTACAAATACTTTCATTTTCCAACGTTTTGCTTTAAACAATAGCGCTTTCGGATGCCACAGCACTATTCTTTACATACAGGATCCGGAAAGAGCCCCTCCCATGTTTCAAAACGTAGCTACAAACAAGTACAAAAGATACACAGAAAATACTATTATTTGTGAAAAACAAGTACCATTCGATTTTACTTTAGTTGGTTTTAAAAATTATGTCCAGTAAATGGCTTCCTTCGTTGGTGACACGATGACGAGCCATTTTCCGGAAGTTGTCCATAGTTTTTCGTGTTATGTCCTGTGGAACGGCAGACACTTCCCGGATGATTGCCTCATTACGTGCTTGCAGGTTTATGGGGCGATGTTTTTACACTTGAGCCTTTAAATGCTCACAAAGAAAAAAATCACAATGTGATAAATCGTGTGGCCTTCGGTGCCAGGCGATGTCTTCTCGCGAAGAGGGAAGACGTTCAGGAAACAACTCTCTCAAAAGTTTTAGAGAACGCCGAGCGGTGTGAGCTGTGGCTCTCTATTTTTAGAACCAGACCTCTCCCTCTTCATGATGTCCAAAAAACTGGTTTAACTTAGGTCTTTATCATGCGACAATAGTAATTTTAATTAACCATTGCTGTTACGATATATTCTTCAAAAAAGACGGACTCCACACATATAGTTTAGAACGGCGCACTGTCACATGATGGCTGTGACGTGGTCGTTGGTGAAGGTCCTGAAGGTTTTCTGCTGCCCAGTAGCGGAAATTTAGCTTATTTACAGTGTCGGATAAGGGGAAGTGTTCATCCTCAGAACTAATTAAAACAGCGCCTGAGGGAATGTTCTCAAGAATTTCCTTTGCTAGTTTCAAAATCTCTGTTACTTCGCTCTTTGGTAACCATCATTTTGTGGGGGTACATGTGAAGGTCTCCATGCAACCGGTCCTATCAGACAATCCTAGGGCAGCAGCATGTTTAAGTGCTGAACACTTCGGAGATTGCTCGACGGGTGCTCTCACACTCACCAAATTTTCCGACGTTGGCACCGTGCGAGGTCGGCCAATAGATTTTCTTTTCAGTGGAGAACCCGAAGCTCTAAAGTTTGATACCAGAATGTGAATAGTTTTTCTGTCAGGAACGGGATCACGTTGGCCAAGTTCGAACCGAATGCGAAATGCTCGCTGAATATTAATCACAACCCCTCAACAACAAACTCACGATGTTCACTTAGCCAAGCCAATGGGCCTGCTGAAAATGGCATGTACACCGCTATCGATCAATACCTCAGTAACCCCACCACAAATCACACAGTGGCCTCTTCAAATACGGGAGATCTTTTTGCTGGACCCTGTAGTAACAGTGCGAAAAGTCTCTAATAAAATTTTGCTCCGTGCATATTTTCAATAGAAACTGGATGTCAGAGAAAGGCAATTAACAAGACTGTAATCACAAAGCGGCGCAGCAGTGCTGCCCGGTTAGTGCCATGGGTAAAGTTTTGCGTTGGAAAACTCAAGTTCGTGAGTTCGAATCGGGTGTTCATGCAACTTTTTCTTGTTTTCTACATTTATAGTGCTTGATAAGCTATTTGGCTTCTTATTCGTTATAAAGAAATAACAGCAGGTCTTACAAAAATTCAGCAATTATTTAATAGAAAAACCGAAATGAGAGTACAATGAAAGGCATGTTGTCACTGATAGTGTACAAGAGTGGTTTGAAAAGATCTCAGAATCACCACGAAAGGTCAGCGCTAGTGCAACGAGTTGTTTACGTGATATTCATTGGACTGTTGCCTGTAAACACGTGCCACGTCAGTGCTCTTGGAAGAGAGCTGTGGTGGTGACGTGGCTCTGTTGTTGGTCCCGCGTAATGATTTACGAAGATGGAAAAAATTGAGATTCGAGCAGTGATTAAGTACTCCGTAAAGAGAGGCATGAAAGCAAATAACATTCATGCCGATTTCCAGAATACACTGGGGGACTCTGCTCCTTCATATTCAACTGTTGCAAAGTGGACAAATGAATTTAAATTTGGTCGGGAGAGCTTATATAATGATCCGTGCAGTGGTCGGCCTAGATGTCTGACTACTCCAGAAGTCATTGCAGAAGTGGATAAAATGGCCGTGGAGAATCACCGATTGCCGACAGCTGTGGCCGAGCGGTTCTAGGCGCTTCTGTCTGGAACCGCGCGACCGCTACGGTCGCAGGTTGGAATCCTGCCTCGGCCATGGATGTGTGTGATGTCCTCAGGTTAGTTAGGTTTAAGTAGTTTTAAGTTCTAGGGGACTGATGACCTCAGATGTTGAGTCCCATAGTACTCAGAGCCATTTGAACCATTTGAATTTGAGGATCGCTGATTGAAAATGTTTGAAATTGCTCACGCTTGCCAGATGTTATCTGAAAGGGTATATCACATTTTAACTGAAGAATTAGAAATGAAAAAATTGTCTGAAATATGGGTGCCGCGACTCTTGACGCTGGATCAAAAACATGTGCCGTGGCCATGGCAAAATTACTCGACCTAAGGTATGAATTGTTGCCACACAAGCCTCATTCACCTGATATGGCTCCGTTAGACTTCCATCTCTTCCCAAAACTAAAAATTTTTCTTGGTGGACGAAGATTCACGTCAAACGAAGAATTTATAGCCGGAGTTGAGAACTATTTTGCAACCCTGGAGGAAACTCATTTTCGAGATGGGATCAAGGAACTGGAACATCGTTGGACCGAGTGCATTAATGTACAAGGAGAGCACATTGAAAACTAAAAAAGTTTCATTGACGTAAGTACTTTTTTTCTATTCCGTTCCAATAACTTTTCAAACCACCCTCGTATTTAAAATATTACTACTGACAGCTATTAATCAAAGTAGTATACATGTTAAACATGTCCACATGTTTTGTAGTTATTTCTGTCCGATGATATGTAATTTAATTTTAACTGATTATTATTCTTCATGAATATTTCTGGCATGTCTAGGCAATAATTGTTATGTTCTCAGTTATAAACAACTGTAGTTGCGCGATGGATATCGTTCAGGGGTCAATGAACAATACGGAATTCTTGGGGAGATCAAAATTAGAAATTAAAAAAAAATCACCTATTTCTGGAATCGAACACTTGAACTCGTGTATTCTATCCCCCGCTCTCCTACACTAGCTGGGGGGAGAAGAGATACAGCGTATTAAATGAACATACTTGTCGGACTTGTGACCCAAGTGTTCCCAGATTTTCTTTCTCTGACGCCATTCCACTGTTCGCAGATTTCCCTTCTTTGATGCCAGTTTTCTACGGAAAATATGTACAGGACGAAATTTTTCTAGAGGCGTTTTGTACTGTTGGCGTGCAAGAAATCACCTTGTGACATATGAGTGCGTAGATATCGGTTCACCTTTATACAACCTATACTTACACATTACCAGCCAAAACGATTGACTTGCAGTTGACGAGAAACCGATAGCAATAGATGGGATAATTATGGAAGTATAACATTATATTTAAAAAAGAAGTATCGCTTATAATATCAAGTTACACAGAAAATACAAAATAATATTGAGTGGCGAGAATCTCAGAAAAGAAACTAATACTATTAATAGCTGAAGGATAATTAACTTGAAACACTAAAAAAATACAAAATAATTAAAAACGCTGGTCCAGAGAGCTTTTTAAGTGCTTAGCGAACAATGTACTTGATACTACAATATATTCCAGACTACGAACATCATCAGTTTGGCATACACTGAAGTGACAAAAGTCATGGGATAGCGATATGCACACGTACAAATGGCGGTACTATCGCATAATTAGGTATAAAAGAGCAGTGCATTGGCGGAGCTGTCATTTGTATTCAGGGGATCCACGTGAAAAGGCTTCCGACATGATTATGGCCGCACGAGAACGTGGAATGGTGGTTGGAGCTAGACGCATGGGACATTGCATTTCGCAGATCGTTAGGGAAAGTAATATTCCGAGATCCACAGTGTCAAGAGTGTGCCGAGAATACCAAATTTCAGGCATTACCTCTCTCCACAGACAACGCAGTGGCCAAAGACCTTCACTTAACGACCGAGAGCAGCGGCGTAGAATTGCCAGTGCTAACAGAAAAACAAGACTGTGTGAAGTAACCACAACAATCTATATGTAACGTACGACGAACGTATATGCCAGGACAGTCCAGTGAAATCTGGCGTGGAATTAACGAATGTCGTGTGACTAGGGCCTCCCGTCGGGTACACCTTTTGCCGGGTGCAAGTCTTTCGATCTGACGCAACTTTGGCAACTTGCGCGTTAATGGGGATGAAATGATGATTATTAGGACAACACAACACCCAGTCCCTGAGCGGAGAAAATCTCCAACCCAGCCGGGAATCGAACCCAGGCCCTTAGGATTGACATTCTGTCGCACTAACCACTCAGCTACCGGGGGCGGACAAATCTGGCGTTAATGGGCTATGGCAACAGACGACCGACGCGAGTGCCTTTGCTAACAGCACTCACCTGCAGCGCCTCTTCTGGGCTCGTGACGTATCGGTTGGACCCTAGACGACTGGAAAACCGTGGCCAGGTCAGATGAGTCCCGATTTCGGTTGGTAAGAACTGATGACAGGATTTGTGTGTGGCGCACCCCCCACAAAGCCATGGACTCAAGTTGTCAAAAAGGCACTGTGCAAGCTGGTGGTGACTCCGAAGTGGTGTGGGCTGTATTTACTTGGAATGGACTGGGTCCTCTGATCAAACTGAACCGATCCTTGACTGAAAATGGTAATATTCGGCTACTTACTTGGAGACCACTTGCAGCCATTTATAGACTTCATGGTCATAAACAACAATGGAATTTTATGGATGACAATGCGCCATGTTACCAGGCCACAGTTGTTCGCGATTGGTTTGAAGAACATTCCGGACAATTCTAACGAATGATTTGGCCACATTGATTACCCGATATGAAACCCATCGAACATTTTTGGAAGAGGTCAGTTCGTGTACAAAATCCTGCACTTTCGCAATTGTGGACTACTGTATACGCGCAGCATGGCTCGATATTTCTGCACGGAACGTCCATCGACTTGTTGAAGCTATGCCACGTCGAGTTGTTGCACTACACCGTGCAAAAGAAGGTCTGATACTATATTAGGAGGAATCCTATGACTTTTTTCAGCTCAGTGTATGTAAAACAGTTTGTCAAATAACAACTAAGCTCGTGCTAGGCGTGCGGATAATGAGAACGAGGCGCGATTATTAGCTGCCCGTATGGTACACTACATATCCGTGGTCTGGCATGCACTGGGTTTTTCGTGTGTCCTCGTGGCCCACCATGAGTACCTCGATTAGGAGAAAATCGCTGCAGCCAGAGTTGACCGATTTGGGCAACAACTTGTTGTAATAGCGGTCACCCTTGACTGTCGTGGATTGTGACAACGGACAAACGATCCTCAGTATACGACTGACGCCGGTGAGCAGCCACACCATGGAGAACCATTTCCTTGCTGTGGGCACATTAGCCACAGACCAGCACGATACAGGGCACAGAGAATAGCTCGCGTGCAGGGACATAGCTGTTGGAAGCTCAAAGCACGGGCAAAGGTCATATGAAATGATGAGTCACAGTACAGAATGGTGCTCGTCGAAGGGAGGGTACTAGTGTGTCATTGAGCATACGCAAAGACGAATCCCGCTTGCCACTAGGGTACTGTTCAAGAAGATAGTAAAACAATCTTCGTGTGCAGGAGATTTATGTATGATGCAATATGGCTGCCGGCAACCTAACGGAGACGTGCCAAAGTTTAGCACTTTTCAGATTTTGTTTATTATAGTGTAAACTGCAAGTTACAAAATTATTTAAACAATGCCATCCTCAAATGGAGGATGTTGTTGTTGGTATATGTTTGAAAGAACGTAAATGCTGTGAAAAATAAACAGCACTCCGTCTTCAGGCCCGTCAAGTGGCCCATCGGCACCATCCGACCGCCGTGTCATCCTCAGCTGAGGATGCAGATAGGAGGGGCGTGTGGTCAGCACACCGCTCTCCCGGTCGTTATAATGGTTTTCTTTGGCCGGAGCCGCTAGTATTCAGGCGAGTAGCTCCTCAGTTGGCATCACGAGGATACTTAATTTTCTAAACACCTAATTTGTACCAGTGCGTGCATAAATTGTACCATCCGTATAAATTATGTCGCTGAACTTGGAGAAATATGTGTTAGTCTTACTTGAGGAAGTGTTCCATACTTTAATTCTTGCTTCACTATTTGCAGGCAGTACAAAACAACTTTTTCACTCCTTTCCCCACCTCTGATCACTTGCCATAAATGTTTTTAATTTCACGCTTCTGATCAGTTTTTTTCCATTAGATCTTCCTGTTACAACTAGCAGTGTCATTCCTCTGCCTTACCAACCTTTTTCTGTGGTTGTTTCCCCTCAGACTCTCCAAAGCACCTCCTTTTCACGGGTGAAGCTGAAATTCTAGATTTCTTCTCCTTTGTTCGGATTAACTTTTTTTTTGAATAGGTCACTCCTCAGCTCACAGCTCCTTGGCTACGCCTTGAAGCTTTGCTAGGAGTATACCTCATTTACGGCGGATTTGGTGATATTTCTTGGATGGACATTTAGCACAGTTTTTATTTAACAGGGGTCCTTCTGACCTGAAATTATGTAGCAATACGTTTTGTTCTGGAATGTGGAAGACAAGTGTTTTACATCCGACAAACACAAACCGAACATCATCTCTTCAGATGTAATAATGTGCTCTTACAATTCGTTTTCAGCTTCGTTAGGAAACATTTCACTGCGGCCAAGGATTTTTACATCCCCTTTAGCATTTCCATATTTTCAGCATACGTCTTGGCGTAGACCCATTTTATATGCGTGCACTTTCAAATAACCCATGATTCCCATTTAGTTTTACTGCCAGAGCTAAACGCTATTCATCTGTGCCCCACTTTCCTTAACGCCGATTTGTTGTCATACTGTGACACGAAATAATTATTTAATTAATAACATAAGGTAAAGAACGTATTATAAACTTTAATTCATCCTTCATAGCCGGCCGGAGTAGCCGAGCGGTTTAGGTGCTACAACCTGGAACTGCGCGGCAGCTACGGTCGCAGGTTCGAATCCTGCCTCGGGCATGGATGTGTGTGATGTCCTTAGGTTAGTTAGGTTTAAGTAGTTCTAAGTTCTAGGGGACTGATGACCTCAGAAGTTAAGTCCCATAGTGCTCAGAGCCATTTGGACCATTCATCCTTCATAAATATTGTGTTGCACAGACACAGATAAACGGATTTTTTAGATGAGCAAGTTTCTTAAATTGTATTAGAACAATATCATTGTCACTCCCTCCCCGATAGACATGCGGGTTAGCGTGCCTCTCGAACGACTTGGAGGGGCGAACCTGATCTGTATCCAATTTGCCTCGCGGATTCAAGACGGGGGCTACTGAGCCGACCAGCCTGGATGTGATTTTTAGGCGGCGATTTCTCACATCCTTCCAGATGAATGAATACGGGGTACCGGGCTGGTACCCTCGTTCCTCCTGAGATTCATGTTACTCAAACATTTAGAACACCTTCTCGCACTTCCACGTAACATTAACTTTACATGCAGAGATTCCATGCTGGGGTGGGGGGGGGGGGGCGGAGGGGGAGGCGGAGAGGGAGGTGAAGTGTGACTAAGAGATTGGTGTCCTTAGATGTTTAGTGTCTTCAAACGCTTAATTAGCAGCAGCAGCAACCGTTTTCTCTTTCTTAATTTCCTACAAACTAACCAAAACGAATACACATACGTGACTGACTGAAAAGTAAGGTTATTACATGTATATTCACTCATATACAAAACATTATATTGACAGTTATAAATATAACTCCCTTCGCTACATACATAAAAATTTAGATGAAAATTACAACTAAATCAACGCTGTCTTCAGACGATCTGTTTCTCAACACACACAATTCATAGCTGTCAATATGGCTCCAAGAAGCACGTAGTTCACACACTGACCTTAGAAAATGTCGGATACCACAGCAGTGGTACATGCCTGATTACGCCACAATATTAGCAGCTCGCCCCAATTCTGATCATCTGCATGTGTCTCTTCGGCAACAGTAGCCCGCATGTGGTCTGTACATTCAACAATACACTGGAGTATTCCGGAGATCCGGAACATTGCCAGAATGATATTACAAAGGGCCGAGTGGAGACACCTCTGCGTGAAGTCAGAATAGCTGTTGTGAACCTATGAAGCGGTAAAGTAAAATGTTATTACAGTTCAGTCATTTATTCTCGTTGTTTACAAGTCGTCGCTCCCTTTGCCAGTCATGGTCTGTGCGGCTGATCCCGGCGCAGGTTCGAGTCCTCCCTCGGGCATGGGTGTGTGTGTTTGTCCTTAGGATAACTTAGGTTAATTAGTGCGTAAGCTTTGGGACTGATGGCCTTAGCAGTTAAGTCCCATAAGATTTCACACACATTTGAACATATTTTTGCTCCCTCTGCACCTGCATTCAGCTGCATGCTGGAGTCTAGCTGACGTCCGTCGAGTCAGCTCCGTGATCGTATGCCCCTGTGAGGTTTAGCAACCCTGGTGCCACGGCTGATTTCCGAAGCGCAGGCGCGGCTGTTGCCCAGTGCAATGTAGTCTTGGGCTGACTGCTGGACTGTCCTCGATCCCATTCAGAATTCTTCGATGATCGTTGATGACTCATCTCCGATGTACCTGGTGACGGTGGTCGTGTGGTCGGTTGATCTCCTCCCTACCCCTGGTAGGTTTCAGCACCCGGAGTCGCCTGGGTGTTGAATAGGAACGAGGACAACTATTGCCGTACGATGTAATATATGGACGTTAAATGGCGTCATCTTTCGATATATTTCAACCTAAACTGGATCGACAGGGCAAACCAGTGAAAAATTTTACGAATAAATTGAGGGAAATTTGGCAGAGGGCAAAACGTGCCAGCACAAAAACTTTAGAGAATCAAGAACGTATTCAGCCAGTCACGAGTAAACTGCCGCAATACAGAAATAGACTTAGGGTATTACTTGCTAATCCGTATACCCAAAAGGCAAAATGAAAAAGTTTTTAACGAAATATTATGGACCTTACCAAGATAACGAAATGACTTCACCAGTCAATGTAAAATTACGTAGAACTTCTATTGTACATGTAAGTAGAGTTACACTGTTTAAAAGCAAAATTGTCTGCAGCTCGTGGTCGTGCGGTAGCGTTCTCGCTTCCCGCGCCCGGGTTCCCGGGTTCGATTCCCTGCGGGGTCAGGGATTTTCTCTGCCTCGTGATGACTGGGTGTTGTGTGATGTCCTTAGGTTAGTTAGGTTTAAGTAGTTCTAAGTTCTAGGGGACCGATGACCATAGATGTTAAGTCCCATACTGCTCAGAGCCATTTGAACCATTTTTTTTAAAAGCAAGATTGATGCATTGCCACAGATTCCTTTAGCCATTGTGAAAAAATGACAATTGTAAAGAAACAAGTAACATCAGAGAAATGAATCCCATGCACTTAGGTTCACGAAATAGTGTAAATTTAATGTAAAATGCACATATGGTATTTGTTAGTTACTTAGGTTAGTCTTCATTTACTGTATATATACAGGGTGTTACAAAAAGGTATGGCCAAACTTTCAGGAAACATTCCTCACACACAAATAAAGAAAAGATGTTATGTGGACATGTGTCCGGAAACGCTTAATTTCCATGTTAGAGCTCATTTTAGTTTCGTCCACCTACGCTCAATGGAGCACGTTATCATGATTTCATACGGGATACTCTACCTGTGCTGCTAGAACATGTGCCTTTACAAGTACGGCACAACATGTGGCTCATGTACGATGGAGCTCCTGCACATTTCAGTGGAGGTGTTCGTACGCTTCTCAACAACAGATTCGGTGACCGATGGATTGGTAGAGGCGGACCAATTCCATGGCCTCCACGCTCTCCTGACCTCAACCCTCTTGACTTTCATTTATGGGGGTATTTGAAAGCTCTCGTCTACGCAACCCCGGTACCAAATGTAGAGACTCTTCGTGCTCGTATTGTGGACGGCTGTGATACAATACGCTATTCTCCAGGGTTGCATCAGCGCATCAGGGATTCCATGCGACGGAGGGTGGATGCGTGTATCGTTGCTAACGGAGGACATTTTGAACATTTCCTGTAACAAAGTTTTTGAAGTCACGCTGGTACGTTCTGTTGCTGTGTGTTTCCATTCCATGATTAATGTGATCTGAAGAGAAGTAATAAAATGAGCTCTAACATGGAAAGTAAGCGTTTCCGGACACATGTCCACATAACATATTTTCTTTCTTTGTGTGTGAGGAATGTTTCCTGAAAGTTTGGCCGTACCTTTTTGTAACACCCTGTATATGCTTTTAGAAGAGAAGGGTCGGATCTACAGTAATTCCTTTTCTCTCATATGAGAAATTGAGGACTCAGTTGCAACAGTTAACAGAAATAGTACCACTAACGCTAATACATAAGAAACAAGGTTCGTTAGATGCTGGAGGGAAACTGTTAAAAACTGTGTTTGGAATAGCGGATAATAAAGAAAATTGGGAAATGGATACCAATACAAACTCACAAAATATTATTAGTTTTTAGACGCAGAGATGCTCATGTCATTATGTTTGTAACAGGTTTAAAATACTGTATTAGAAAAGTTGTCATTGTTTGTCCAAAAAAGATGATACTAATGAACAACCAGTCATATGAAATGCAATAGTTCATAGGAAAAATGGAAGGAATAGGATGCGAGAAAAAAGTTTTAGTTCCTCAGCCAAAATTCAAGGAAATTGGAGATCACTGGATCTGCTTCATACTTACCACCGAAACAGTAATTATTACTTACTATAAAAACGGTAAACTAACTGGGATAACGAAACTAGAATTGCGGGACAGTGGATTGTTAATTAGTGGAACTAGATGTGAAATAGAAGGAAGACAATTTGGCTATCCACCTACCATCATGGGCACAACAATAATTCGTTTGAAGAGGGAACAGACTGGTATACAAAGTCTTAATTTACAATAAGTGACAGTTTCGTTAGTTTAGATTTAAAGTTAGTTCTCTGGCCCATAATAATGATTTATGGTACATTTCAATAACCAGTTGTTTACTATTGCTTGTGCTGTCAACCTTGCCGTCTTATCTGGAATACCTACCCTAATTAAGTATCGTAAAAAAATGTCTAACATCTTAAGAACATACTTAGAACCCACTTGTGTTTTATGAAAAGGTCCTAAAACATCCAGTCCTAGTAGAGAAAACAGTTTGTCTGCTTCTGGTAGTCTCTGAAATCGAATTTTCTGATGACTTCAATCCTCTCTTTGTGCACACGGGTTGCAGTTTCTTAAATATTGTTCTACATCACTGCGACGCGTTTTCCACCAAAGTCTTTCAGCTACACGTCTATTGGTTGTTCCTTTCCGTCCATGACCTGATAAGACATGGTCGTGTGCTTGATGCAATACTTCCATTTTCAACATTGTAGGAACTACAACGTGAGATATGAACTTTGTAGATCTGCATAGCAAGTCTTCTTGCATTTAAAATTGAGGCTGTGTTCGAAATAGTTGACACTCACTATCAGCTGATTGTGCCTGGCCTCCACCTACTATCTGTAAAGCTGCTATTTTCCTGCTTAGAGTATCTGCATTTACATGTTTGATTCCTAGCTTATAAATTACTTCAGTCGAACTCAATTTTAAAGTTTATCTCGTTAATCAACTTGATGGATCTTTCAACCCTAATAACTATTTTAAAGATGCATGGTCTGTAATAACTTGGAATTTCCGACCACACGAATAGCAAGTGAAATAGGAGATTCCATAAATAACTGCTAACATTTCTTTTTCAGTTGTCAAATAATTAGTATCAGTCTTATTCAATAGTTTCAAGGCATATGGCACCACCTGACATTCTTTTCCATCAACATTCTGACTTAAAATACAACCCAAACTATTGTTGGAAACATCACACAAAAGTATAAATTACTTTTCAAAGTCAAGGAATATTAATACCTTGAATGCTTCTTGACACTGTGTTATCCACTGAAGACTAACACATTTTAGCGGCAACTTAGCTAACATCTGTGGAATTTCAGCGAATCCCTTCACAAACTTACGATAATAATTGCACAATTCAATAAACGACTGTAACTGTTTAGTAGTTTGTGGCGTCGTAAAATCACGTACGGTGGGAGTAAGTTGAGGATCTATCCTCAATCTGTCTTGAGTGATAATATGCCCAAGACATCTTACTTGTGTCTGAGAAAAATAGCATTTCTCCACACTAAGTGAAATGTGTGCTACTCTCATTCTACTAAATACTTCATCCAGAGGTTTAACACGATCTATAGTTCTCGAGTAGACGATTATATCATCAAGATATGTTATACAGAGTCTTGGTTTTAATCCAAGAAGTAACCCACCTAACAGGCGTTGGAATGTAGCCAGAGCATTTTTTAATCCAAACGGCGTTCTTCACTACAGGTAATGACCTGAAGATTTTGTGAAAGTTGTTTTGGGTCTGTCTTTGGGAGACACTTCCAGTTGGTGATAACCACTTCTAAGATCAATCGTTGAAAAATATGTACATCATCCGTGGTTATCCAATGTATTTGTGATATTCGGGATCAGTTATTTGTGATATTCGGGATCAGTTATGAATCTGTCGTGGTTCATGCATTCAAGTAACGGTAGACACAAATAATTCGATATTTTCAAGTGTCATCAACTAACTATGCCTGATAATAACCACACGTAATTGTTGATCTATGAATTTTCCTACTAGTGCCCATAGGTGTTTCGCTATTCTGTATGGTTTCCTATAGACTGTTGGATTATCACCTGTTGGTATGCGGTGTTGTGTGATAGCAGTTGCTGGCATGGACCATTTGAGCTGAATATCCTAACAGCAAAGTTTCCATGGCTTCCTTTTTATTGACTTCCGAGTGAAGAACCTTGGAACGTAGTACAGACGCACTGACGCTCTTTTTGATGCTACTATCAGCTCATGATCCATCGATATCCTCTTCTTTGAGTATCTAGAATCTCGCTATAATTACTTCTTTCGGGAGGCTCACATCATCTGTCCCAAAGTTATCAAAGATTACTGGAATCAGCAGCTTCCCATTAACGATGGTTCACGGGCAATATTTCTTCATATGAAATAATGCATTTCATGTAATGCTTCATTGTTTTCCATTGGCTCAACCACATATAGTTTCTGCTGTGGTACATCGACATCTACAGATACCCAAACCAACTTCCCTGAACCAACATTTACTCTATCATGCATAGTTTTGTTTAATGTACGAGTAGACAGTTCACTTGGTGACACCGTAGCAATCGGTGTAGCATGAGACACTGAAACATTTACAGCTGCTGGACTCGTCGGAAACAAGGTCCCACCAAGTCCAACTGTACAGTGTGCAAGGTTAATTTTTGCATGATGCCAATGGAGTCTATCCAGGAAATCAAGTCCGAGAATTGCGGAATACCCTTCTCCCACAGTTGGCAACACTTCCATCCTCACCAAATTCTGTAGTTCAAATCCTGTTGCCCCAGCGATACCAAATCACTGTTTCCGATTCCAAGGAATTTATACCTTGGAGTCCTTAGTCTTCCACTACCCACCAAGTCTAGACTAATCACAGATACATGTGCATCGGTATAGACTAAAAATTTACATTCTTTACCATTTACAAAGCCCATCAAACAACAATCCGTTTCTACAATAGTGTTCGCAGTGCTCTGACCCACTGGGAATGTTTTCCGATGAACAGAACGATATAGTTTATTTTATAAAGTTTTCCGGTGCTTGTTTCCGTTACCCTGCCTTTTTTTCCCCACATTCGTTCGCCTTATGAACGAAACGCCTACATCAGTAATCTTGCAGTTGTTTGCACTGTGCTTCCAAATGCTCATTCTTCCCACAACGATACCAATTCTTTTTAGAAGAAAAATTCGTTCATTACTGGGTACTCGTGCAGCCTGTGAAGGCATTGCTAAATACGCATATAAAATTTTTTTCGTGATTTTCTTTGGATTTCTATTCTTTTTCTTTTGTTCATATGGGCATTTCTAATTGTGATTATGTAACATCCTACTGTGGCTTTTAAATGTAAAGATTTAATTGTGATTATTTCGTTTGCCAATGGATAAATATGTTTCTTGCTTTGTACCTGTGGTAAAGTTTCTAAAGTTCTCATTTGGAATATTATTAATTGTGAAAAATGCAGTCAATAACATTTATAAAGGTTTATGTAATTTACGATAACGATATAACACCTATAGACAGTGATAGTGATATCGAGAGTTGGAAGGTTGTTGCGTAGTAGAGGGGGATGGTGGATGGCGTGCCTGTGAAGCGTTCGCGGGAAAAATAGTACTGTGTTCCATGAAAAGCATAGGTAATTGTATGGACAGTGATACCGAACTATCAGATTGTTAATTCTCTTTACTACTGCGGTATGTAATGCCATCGCCAGCGAACTTTAAGAGCAAATAAACCGGACTGTGAAAGTGCCGCTAACAGTACTTTGTTGTGGCCGACACGAACTGTGCCTTTATTCGAATGAACTTTGCTGGTATTGATTTTGGGTGGTGGAACTGTTGTATATCACATTCTATCAAGCCATGAAAGTGAAGACTAATTAACTGTGCAATATAAATGTCTTTCAGTGACGTTGTCGAAGTTTGAAATGCGAGAACAGAGTGGACATTGTTTACAGTGTGCTTCACATACATGAACAATTCTATGAACTGTGTATTTGTGGCTAAGATATATGAATGTGACGAACGTGTAATTATGGACGATAGCGTCACGGACAGAGCATAAAGTGTAAAAACGAGCGATGTCTACGTCATGTACTTTGAAAGAGAGGACATGTCAACAACGTTCGTATACTGGCGTCTTGTGGTTTGTTAATCACCACGGGGTTAATGATACAGCTGTGCCGGAAGTTTATTTGCGTTTCGCCGGAGAAGATTAACCAGCGGAACTCTCTGTATCCTGCTCTCATCATCGTAACCCGCCGACATCGTGCTGCCTAACGCAACGCTTCGTATGCAACAAAAAGTTAAGGGATTTCGCTGAACGCTATCCCCTGACCTAGAAATTTTCTTTCTCTATTAGAAGTATAAGAATTACAGACTCTGTTTAATTAAATTCTTTGTTCAGTTTGTTTGCTTTCTGCTAACGAAAATAAAATTACAATCAGTGAATTAAAAGTTGCCTGGTTGTCATTGTTGAAACACCAGTAAATATAAACTTCTTCCTCTCATTAGGACTAATTCTCCTTGCATGTCAAAATTATTGTAGTTATTTTATGTAGTTTTATGTATTGTTATGAGACTAGATATATGACAGTAACTAATAAGAGTATTTTGTCGCGAAATATGGCTTCGCGCGAAAATTACGGCGACTGCCATAATTGCTTGCGTTCTGACCAATAATGTAAAAGCTGCTATTCCCGTATTGGTGCTTTTTCTGACGTGAGCGGGAATTATAAATGTCAGCTGTCAAATCACGTAGTGACTCTTTACCCAGTAATAAAAGTTTTTTGATATTGTATTGCTACGAGTCGTAGCATTTAGAGACACTGGTTATACTCAAAAGTGGGTAGATGTATGGTGAAACCCCCCAGTGTCCATGCGATTGTTAACAGTATTGTGAGTGATTCAAGAAATTTTGTCACTTTTTCTAATTCCTTTGAAGTTTCAGAGAATATATACACAATTTTGTCGGTTCAGGTTAATTTCAGAGCAGTTTCTCGTGAATATTAGAGTTTTCAGTTCATAAACAAAGTGGGATCGTGACCAATTGAGAAGTATAACAAAGAGTGTGGTTTTCAAACTAGAATTGTGGATGACTTCACAGTTCAGATTTTGATAATTATTTTTCCTGTGGGTTGAGGTAATCACAAGCCATATCGGTTTCCTGCAAATGTGTGGCAACACGTAGTGCTGTAGCCAAATACTCTGGATTTTCCATTCGTGCTCTTCGCGAAAACTCCGCAGGAGTTGTTTTATGACAGAGTGCAGTGTCATGCTAAAACAAACAAGCATCGTCCCCGAACTGTTCCTCTACTGTAAGCAGCACACTATGCTGTAAGATGTGGTCATATCCTTCAGCATTTAATGTTTCCTTAAACCCAATAATGGAACCAGACCCTAATCAAGAAACCCACACCATATCGTAACACAACCTCCACTGTACTTCCTGTTGGCAGTGCACATGTTTGTAACATTCCCCAGGCATCCGCCATACCCATACCCTTCCACTGGATTGCCACAGGGTATAGTGTGATTCATCGCTCTAAATTAGTCGATTTCATTCATCTACCGTCCAGCGGCCTCGTTCTTTGCTCTATCTAGCATTGACTACAAAAATATGTTGCTTACAAGGAGCTGCTCGACCAGTGTACACCACCCCTTTTAACTCCATACATGCAGTCACTGTACTAGCTGGGCTGGTGGTAGCACTTTGGAAACCACGAGTGATTTCTTCCGTTGATTCCATTACATTTTTTACAATAACCCTCCGCACTGATCGATGGTCCCTGTCCTTCAGTAAATGAGGTGCGTCTTGACTTGGTTTAGCTGTGGTTGTACCTTCGCGTTTCTACTTCACAGTCGCATCACTAACAGTCAATTTGGGCAGCTTCACAAGGACTGAAATGTCCCTGGTGATTTTTTACTCAGTTGACATACAATGACTAGTCTATGTACAGTCACTGAACGCTCCTGACCGACCCATTCTGCTGTTACCGCTACGCTAGATTTTTTTTTTGTTTTGGTTTTAGGGCGCATAACTGCTATGGTCATTAGCGCCCAGCTACGCTAGAAACAACACAATACTCACCGTCTCGTATTATACTGGTGGGTCTATCTGTCGTGACATTTAGTGGCCAATTCCGCGTTTAGTAGGAGTTTCGGATACCTTTCATGAGACATGGTCCGAGTTCTCCATGATTTGACAATGCATACATTAGGAAATAAAGTTCAAGAGATTGAATTCATCTTGGACAAAAAAGTAAAGAAAATCTAATTTTTTGACCGAAAATAAGCTAGACGAGTTAGGAGCGGTGTTGGAAAGAAGTCGGAGAAAATTATCGCGCCATTTAGCGCTTCAGGCCGGCGTGCCATTTTCATACACTCACAGAGGTGTGCACCAACTTAAACAAACCTTACAACGTAAAAGTAGTGCATCGAGGTTCAGATGTTGTTGCTCGATATCAGTGCAGTAATTGAAAGTTGCAGTCTGGTGTGTTTGGGAAGTTGAGCCTGAATTTTTTTTTCTGATGAATCATGGCTGTGTTTGTCGAGGTATATGGACTCCCAGACAATTACATCAAGTAATTTTTTTTCACAATGTGGGACCACAGTCATAATATATGTCTTAAAAGTCAGTACCGCCATTAGACTGTTGTTTATATGCAGTGTTACATTTGCACTTACACGATCATGATTTCGGCTTCAGAGCGCCATTATCAAGTGTTTTAAGTGCTAGACAGTGACTAAGATGGCATACTGTCATATTTAAAATAAACTATTAGACACATTGTCTAAGGATCGACACTTAGACAATGTGTCTAATAGTGTATTTTAAATACGACAGTATGCCACCTTAGGCGCTGTACAACACTTAATACACTTGATAATGGCACTTTGAAGCCGAAACCATATCGTATAAGTGTAAATGTAACACTGGAAATAAACAACAGTCTAATGGCGGTACTGACTTTAAAGAAAGTTACATCAAGAGCGTGATATAAAAACAGGGGTGTGGAGCGCAGTTAGCGCAACACTACCGACTGCTACTGAATGCAAGACAAAGCAAGAGGACACACAGCCAGTGTATCTATATCGGTATTAAGAGATGGTGGTGATGATTGGATAGTTGACTAGCTTCCTCGTTGCTCAGATTTAAATCCATGCACTTTTTACTCGAAGCGCCAGAATCCAGTATTCCATCTGTGATTTCAAGAATTTCGGCAGCTGAAATTCGACAAATTCTAGACTGTGTGTTCGGAAAGTGTCAGGTTGCTGTTGCCACAGAGGGACAAAATTTTTAGCACGTGGTAAAAATAGAACCAACCATAATTTAGTTGCATTTCGTCTTAGTCTATACTCAGGAAAGACGCGCCAAACTGTCATACGGCAACTCCTAATGTTAATACCCCGTTCTCATATCGTGCAAAATGCATGCATGCAGCTCGGTAGTACGTGAAGCACCCATATATATGGAATGGGTGTGTCGCTAAACTTAGGAATATACATAAAAAACACAGCGACGAACCTGAGCCGGCATTTTATCGAGGAAGGTGAGCACGTTGAAGTTGGGGTCGTTGATACTGGTGTAGGACTGGCGGATGATGGAGTGCAGCGACGCCTGCGCCGTCTGCAGAAGCGATGTCAGCCACGTCTCGACGCTGCCCTCGGCGCGCACCGCCCTCTCCAGCTGCAACGTGCACATTGTGAACAGCTTCTGACACGTCTCCAAAAACTGCTTCAGGAGATAAATATTGAGGTTAACGGACCAGTTGGACCTTTTTTTTTCATTTTGCAAGAAACATACACTACTGCTCATTAAAATTGCTACACCACGAAGATGACGTGCTACAGACGCGAAATTTCACCGACAGGAAGAAGATGCTGTGATATGCAAATGATTAGCTTTTCAGAGCATTCACACAAGGTTGGCGCCGGTGGCGACAGTTACAACGTGCTGACACGAGGGAAGTTTCCAACCGATTTCTCATAGACAAACAGCAGCTGACCGGCGTTGCCTGGTTAAACGTTGTTGTGATGCCTCGTGTAAGGAGGTGAAATGCGTACCATCACGTTTCCAACTTTGATAAAGGTCGGATTGTAGCCTATCGCAATTGCGGTTTATCGTATCGCGACACTGCTGCTCGCGTTGGTCGAGATCCAATGACTGTTAGCAGAATATGGAATCAGTGGGTTCAGGAGGGTAATCTACATCTACATTTATACTCCGCAAGCCACCCAACGGTGTGTGGCGGAGGGCACTTTACGTGCCACTGTCATTACCTCCCTTTCCTGTTCCAGTCGCGTATGGTTCGCGGGAAGAACGACTGTCTGAAAGCCACCGTGCGCGCTCTAATCTCTCTAATTTTACATTCGTGATCTCCTCGGGAGGTATAAGTAGGGGGAAGCAATATATTCGATACCTCATCCAGAAACACACCCTCTCGAAACCTGGCGAGCAAGCTACACCGCGATGTAGAGCGCCTCTCTTGCAGAGTCTGCCACTTGAGTTTGTTAAACATCTCCGTAACGCTATCACGGTTACCAAATAACCCTGTGACGAAACGCGCCGCTCTTCTTTGGATCTTCTCTATCTCCTCCGTCAACCCGATATGGTACGAATCCCACACTGATGAACAATACTCAAGTATAGGTCGAACGAGTGTTTTGTAAGCCACCTCCTTTGTTGATGGACTACATTTTCTAAGGACTCTCCCAATGAATCTCAACCTGGTACCCACCTTACCAACAATTAATTTTCTATGATCATTCCACTTCAAATCGTTCCGCACGCATACTCACAGATATTTTACAGAAGTAACTGCTACCAGTATTTGTTTCGCTATCATACAATAAAGGACCCTTCTTTCTATGTATTCGCAATACATTACATTTGTCTATGTTAAGGGTAAGTTGCCACTCCCTGCACCAAGTGCCTATCCGCTGCAGATCTTCCTGCATTTCGCTACAATTTTCTAAAGCTGCAACTTCTCTGTATACTACAGCATCATCCGCGAAAAGCCGCATGGAACTTCCGACACTATCTACTAGGTCATTTATATATATTGTGAAAAGCAATGGTCCCATAACACTCCCCTGTGGCACGCCAGAGGTTACTTTAACGTCTGTAGACGTCTCTCCATTGATAACAACATGCTGTGTTCTGTTTGCTAAAAACTCTTCAATCCAGTCACACAGCTGGTCTGATATTCCGTAGGCTCTTACTTTGTTTATCAGGCGACAGTGCGGAACTGTATCGAATGCCTTCCAGAAGTCAAGAAAAATAGCATCTACCTGGGAGCCTGTATCTAATATTTCCTGGGTCTCATGAACGAATAAACCGAGTTGGGTCTCACACGATCGCTGTTTCCGGAATCCATGTTGATTCCTACATAGTAGATTCTGGGTTTCCAAAAACAACATCATACTCGAGCAAAAAACATGTTCTAAAATTCTACAACAGATCGACGTCAGAGATATAGGTCTATAGTTTTGCGCATCTGCTCGACGACCATTCTTGAAGACTGGGACTACCTGTGCTCTTTTCCAATCATTTGGAACCTTCCGTTCCTCTAGAGACTTGCGGTACACGGCTGTTAGAAGGGGGGCAAGTTCTTTTGCGTACTCTGTGTAGAATCGAATTGGTATCCCGTCAGGTCCAGTGGACTTTCCTCTGTTGAGTGATTCCAGTTGCTTTTCTGTTCCTTGGACACTTATTTCGATGTAAGCCATTTTTTCGTTTGTGTGAGGATTTAGAGAAGGAACTGCAGTGCGGTCTTCCTCTGTGAAACAGCTTTGGAAAAAGGTGTTTAGTATTTCAGCTTTACGCGTGTCATCCTCTGTTTCAATGCCTTCATCATCCCGGAGTGTCTGGATATGCTGTTTCGAGCCACTTACTGATTTAACGTAAGACCAGAACTTCCTAGGATTTTCTGTCGAATCGGTACATATAATTTTACTTTCGAATTCACTGAACGCTTCACGCATAGCCCTCCTTACGCTAACTTTGACATCGTTTAGCTTCTGTTTGTCTGAGAGGTTTTGGCTGCGTTTAAACTTGGAGTGAAGCTCTCTTTGCATTCGCAGTAGTTTCCTAACTTTGTTGTTGTACCATGGTGGGTTTTTCCCGTCCCTCACAGTTTTACTAGGCACATACTTGTCTAAAACGCATTTTACGATTGCCTTGAACTTTTTCCATAAACACTCAACATTGTCAGTGTCGCAACAGAAATTTTCGTTTTGATCTGTTAGGTAGTCTGAAATCTGCCTTCTATTACTCTTGCTAAACAGATAAACCTTCCTCGCTTTTTTTATTTTTCTATTAACTTCCATATTCAGGGACTCTGCAACGCCGTGCTGGATCCCAACGGCCTCGTATCACTAGCAGTCGAGATGACAGGCATCTTATCCGCCTGGCTGTAACGGATCGTGCAGCCACGTCTCGATCCCTGAGTCAACAGATGGGGACGTTTGCAAGACAACAACCATCTGCGCGAACAGTTCGACGCAGCAGCGTGGGCTATCAGCTCGGAGACCATGGCTGCGGTTACCCTTGACGTTTCTTCACAGACAGGAGCGCCTGCGATAGTGTACTCAACGACGAACCTGGGTGCACGAATGGCAAAACTTCATTTTTTTTTCGGATGAATCCAGGTTCTGTTTATAGCATCTTTATGGTAGCATCCGTGTTTGGCGACATCGCGGTGAACGCACATTGGAAGCGTGCATTCGTCATCGCCATACTGGCGTATCACCCGGTGTGATGGTATGGGGTGCCATTGGGTACACGTCTCGGTCACCTCTTGTTCTCATTGATGGCACTTTGAACAGTGGACCTTACATTTCAGACGTGTTACGACCCGTAGCTCTACCCTTAATTCGTTCCCTGCGAAACCCTACATTTCAGCAGGATAATGCACGACTGCATGTTGCAGGTCCTGTACGGGTCTTTCTGGATACAGAATATGTTCGACTGCTGCCCTGGCCAGCACATTCTCCAGATCTCTCACCAATTGGAAACGTCTGTTCGAGCAACTGGTTCGTTGCAATACGCCAGTCACTACTCTTGATGAACTGTGGTGTCGTGTTGAAGCTGCATGGGCAGCTGTACGTGTACACGTCATCCAAGCTCTGTTTGACTCAATGCCCAGGCGATTCAAGGCCGTTATTACGGCCAGAGGTGGTTGTTCTGGGTACTGATTTCTCAGGATCTATGCACCCAACCTGCGTGAAAATGTAATCACATGTCAGTTCTAGTATAATATATTTGTCCAATGAATACCCGTTAATCATCTGCATTTCTTCTTGGTGTAGCAATTTTAATGGCCAGTAGTGTAAAATCTTAAACACTCAGACCACCAATATACGGAGGGACGTTCAATAAAGAATGATCATAATTTTTTTTGACAACATGTCTTTACTCATCCTCCTAATTTTGATGGTCGTTCTCAAAGTAGTCTCCCACGAATGTGATGCGCTTGTCCCAGAGGCGGCTGAAGTGCCCGAGAGGTTCTAGACGCTACAGTCTGGAACCGCGCGACCGCTACGGTCGCAGGTTCGAATCCTGCCTCGGGCATGGATGTGTGTGATGTCCTTAGGTTAGTTAGGTTTAAGTAGTTCTAAGTTCTATGGGACTGATGAGATCAGCAGTTAAGTCCCATAGTTCTCAGAGCCATTTGAATTTGTCCCACCGTTTCTGTCAGTCTTCAAATACATACTGGAAACCATTTTTTGAGAGGCAATATGCTGCGGCGCATTGTCGTGGTGCAGCATCCAGCCTGGTCTTTTGGGCCTGATATGGACTTGCAATGTTTTCAGGACATTCCTATAGTATTTTCCAGTTACTGATGTGTGTGCAAGTACAACATGCTGCTAAACACCTCATGAATATCAAAGAATGAGATGACCATAACTTTCCCAATAGAAGCCACAGCTTTTGCTTTTTTGGGGGTTGGTGATGAAGCGGGTTTTCACACTGAGCTTTGCTGTTTGGTCTCAGGATCAAAATGATGTAGCTAAATTTCATCAGCAGTGATTACTTTTGGAAGAAGCTCCGGATCTTCCTCTAACGTCAACTTTAACTGCATGCAGACCTGCACGCCAATGTCCCTTTATTTTGGGAATCAACAGTCTTGGAACCTATCGCGCACAAACACGTGTCATGTGTAATTTTTCTGTCACCAACGTGTGGGTGGCACCCAGTGAAATGTTCAGAATTTCAGGAAGTGATCTTAAGGTAATTCGTCGATCCTCTCTCACAATGGCAGCAGCAGTGTCGATGTTTTCTTCTGTAAGAGTAGTAACAGGAGCACCGGGTCCACCTTCCATTGAAATTGTCTCCCCTCTTTGAACATTTCAAACCACCTTCGAGCTGTGCTGTAGGGATGAATAGACTCTCCATAGGCCTCCTGTAACATTGTCTAGGCCTCAGCTGAAGATTTGTTGAGACGAAAGCAGAATTTCAAAGTCACATATTGTTCCTAGCGTTTTGCCTCCATTGCAGTGGTAGGCGGTACTGAACATGTCTGACCTTGCCTGCCTCTCACAGGCGGGAACCAGGAGTCCCAACAATGAAACTACTATGACGTGTTTGTTGCACATTAAGCTAACAGAATATCATAGGATTAAATTTTGGAGCGAGAAATTATGACCATAAAAATTATGATCATTCTTTATTGAACAGCCCTCGTATATGAAGTAAATCGAATAGTCTTCCAAAAACCCATTTTTATTGACATTCAAAATTCCAGATTTTTGGTCTAGCATACCAAAAATAAGAAAAACGTAAAAAAATGTACTAAAATAAGTCAAAAACTACAACTTAAATTCAGATTTTCATCAAACTGAACAAAACCTCAAAAGTCATCTTGAACGAGCCTGAACAAGCCTGAATGAGCCCCACGTAGGCCTGCACACATTTAAATCATACATAAATATCTGTTGTACGAACATGTCAGTAGCAGAAAATAACAAAAATAAAAAAGTAAACAAATTAACAGCAAAGTCTACCTAACTCATCATTAAATATGCCATAAACCTATTTTACACGCTTAGAACGCAGCACGACTACCACTAACCATTAATAAACTAACCTAGCCTTTGTTCAGAAACACGGAGCGTTGCGGCATGACATACTGGGAGGCCTGGGGGAAGCTGTTACGAAATCTAATTATCTGTGCGGGGACGTCGTATTGACAGTGTGTTTTCCATTGGTGGATGAAAACCTCACACAGTTAACGTCATCCATTTGTCATGGAAAATTTCCGCTATATCTCGTATCGACGTAATTCTGTATGCGTCCCAATGTTGCTGTGGTGGCGCGTTTGCTATCGCCATGTCTCCTGTCTTTTGAGGTTCTCCAGAACGACTTATATACAGAAGTGAATGTGTTATGATAGCCATGTGGAATTCAAATATCTCTTCCCGGTATCCTAACTCATTATTTATTTTTGTTATTGTGTCACGAAAATTGTGATAGTTCCTTCGACACCCTTCACCTAGTTAGTTTCAGTGTTCTCTTTCAATTGAAATAGCACTCCATTTTCAGTCATCGTCAGGTAGACGAGAAGACGTACTCTGATAAACTAACGTAGATGTTGCGCTGTGATAATTTTAAAAGTGTCCAAAGAAAACTGCAAAGGCAAATGTGACCATTTCATCGTATAATTTTGGAACTGTAGTTCTTCATGACGCTAATGGTTTCTTCCGTGCCTACTTGATGGAAAAAGTCATACTTATGAAAGAGAAACACTAAATAAGAATATTCTTTACCTCGAATACTGCAAAATACTTATAACTTTATCGTTCAAATAATATTGTTCGTTAATATAAACTGACCAAAAAATAGTGAAGTGCCCAGAAGTGGAGGAGGAAGCGAAATGAAACTGCACGTGTGGAAAGGGTATGTGACGTTACCGCAGTAGTTGCAAAATCGGGTCAAATTGACGAAGAACTTGGCTATATGAGCTCACTTTCAGTATGATGTTGCACCCCTTCTGGCCTGGAAGCACTTACTGATTCGGTTGGGAAAAATGTCATATAACCATTGCATTCTCTCCTAAGGCAAGCTGGCTCACGTCTTATGTACCTGGTCCTTGATATCGTGGATACTGGCACTACAACGGAGTTCACATCCGAACTGATCACACTTATGTTCAATAGGAGACCGATCTGGGAATCATGTTGGCCACGGGAGTGCCTAGACATGTCATGTATTTACGAGCGTTGTCTTGTTGAAGTATGGCACCGCGATACTGTCAAATGGAGAATTAACACATGAGGATGTAGGATGACCGTGATATACCATTATGCCATAAGAGCCACTTAAGTCACTACCAGCCGTGACCTGATGTCATACCTGATGGGTTCCTACACCGTATCACAGGGAGTGACACAGCTGTACCTCTTCAAAACATTGGAACAATGGGACCTTCCCTCAGGCCGCCAGCGTACTCGCCAACAATGGTCATCCGGGGCAGTGAAGAACTGCGATTCATCGGTTAACGCAATGCTACGACATTCATCAGCAGTTCATGCATCCCTGTTACGGCATCACTCCGAACGCAGTAGTCTACGCATGCAGCGATAATTCTCTAGTCCAGCTGCTTCTAGTCTCCGCCGAATTGTTTTGGATGACGCAGAATGTTGTAGGAAATCGATTACTTTTTCTCCTATTACAGGTGGAGATGTGAAGTAGTTACGATGAACTTGGTGCACTACATGACGACATCCCCTGTGGTGGTCAGATATGTTCGACCGGAACCTTGACGACGAGTATACACGTCCTCACTTTCGCGTGCAGTCAATCATCGGGCCAGTGTCACATACGAATGCTCCACAAATCAGGATAGTACAGGATTCGAGGAAAGGCCGCTAGCCCTGATGGGATACCAGTTCGATTTTACACAGAGTACGCGAAGGAACTTGCCCCCATTCTTGCAGCGGTGTACTGTAAGTCTTTAGAAGAGCGTAGCGTCCCAAAGGATTGGAAAAGGGCACAGGTCATCCCCGTTTTCAAGAACGGACGTCGAACACGTTGCTATTCACAATATACATAAATGACCTTGTGGATGACATCGGAAGTTCATTGAGGATTCATTGAGGCTTTTTGCGGATGATGCTGTGGTATATCGAGAGGTTGTAACAATGGAAAATTGTACTGAAATGCAGGAGGATCTGCAGCGAATTGACACATGGTGCAGGGAATGGCAATTGAATCTCAATGTAGACAAGTGCAATGTGCTGCGAATACATAGAAAGAAAGATCCCTTATCATTTAGCTACAATATAGCAGGTCAGCAACTGGAAGCAGTTACTTCCATAAATTATCTGGGAGTAGGCATTGGGAGTGATTTAAAATGGAATGATCATATAAAGTTGATCGTCGGTAAAGCAGATGCCAGAAAAATCCTAAGGAAACGCAATCCGAAAACAAAGGAAGTAGGTTACAGTACGCTTGTTCGCCCACTGCTTGAATACTGCTCAGCAGTGTTGGATCCGTACCAGATAGGGCTGATAGAAGAGATAGGGAAGATCCAACGGAGAGCAGCGCGCTTCGTTACAGGATCATTTAGTAATCGCAAAAGCATTACGGAGATGATAGATAAACTCCAGTGGAAGACTCTGCACGGGAGACGCTCAGTAGCTCGGTACGGGCTTTTGTTGAAGTTTCGAGAACATACCTTCACCGAGGAGTCAAGCAGTATATTGCTCTCTCCTACGTATATCTCACGGAAAGACCATGAGGATAAAATCAGAGAGATTGGAGCCCACACAGAGGCATACCGACAATCCTTCTTTCCACGAACAATACGAGACTGGAATGGGAGGGAAAACCGATAGAGCTACTCAAGGTACCCTCCGCCACACACCGTCAGGTGGTTTGCGGAGTATGGATGTAGATGTAGAAAATTAGGTCCTTTCAAACTCTGTCAGAGGCTGATAACACTTTGTCACACAAGTAAGCGGCATCACCGTACCCGCCAAAGTGATCACTGAACATCTTGACGCTGTTCACGTCCCTTATATATCCTACCAGATCTGGTAACAACATTAAACACGAATAAAGCTAATGTATACTGGCAACCGTTCTATCACAGAGAATTGCAACTCCAGTCATTTACATACTCGCCTATGGTGTGTACGTGTACGAAGCTACATTCCCATTCGACCATATCTCCTGGGTGTTTAACTGTTTTTGCCAGAAATTGTAATAAGATTTGTTTAGTGAGAAAAGCATCATTTTTTTTACTAGCTAGTGCGTATTTCTTTTACTACAGAGCAAATCTCACGTGTTGTATTAAGAATGGTTTTACACAATTAGATAGTAGAATAGGTGAATAAGTAAAACAAGGAGGCCTCTAGTTTTGAGCACTTACTTGGATTGATTCTCCTTCCGAGGAAATGATATCTGTCATCTTGTTGTACTCTATTTCGTGGAATTTTACGTAGCGAATGTTATCAAAAATAGACAGCAAGTGGTTCTGGATTGTGTGCGAATCCGAGGCTTGCCCCAGGATCTCCAGCAGCGCAGGGTCCGAAACGAAGAAGAACCGTGGAAACATCGTTCTCTTCTTTTCGAGGTAGCTGATGAAGAAAGACATCATGATTTTGAATAGCCTGAACCTATCTTCTTGTTCAAACATTCTCATTATTACACGAGAGAACACACTTTTTGTCTTTGTTTCACTTCCGCAAAAAATGG
This sequence comes from Schistocerca piceifrons, assembly GCF_021461385.2. Lineage (NCBI taxonomy): Eukaryota > Metazoa > Arthropoda > Insecta > Orthoptera > Acrididae > Schistocerca > Schistocerca piceifrons. The sequence continues at coordinate 72,512,487 of NC_060149.1, forward strand.
GCAAAGTGGGTATTTCTTGAATAACAAAGGCTCAACATTTGTCTGGCAGTATCGCAGAATTTAAACAGTGAATTGTGTAAAGAGAAAAAAGAGCAAAAGGGAAAAAGAGTTCTTAACGGTAAGATATATTTCCTCCAATCGACAGAAACTGTTATTTATCTACAAATGATGATTCACCAATAGCGACTATACAATCTGCGACTGTCCTACGCCGAACGTACTCTTCACAGACTATCACATAACTACTATTTATGTAACTAAAAACTCATTATCGGTAAGTAACTAATGTAACTGTGTGTGCCGGATTTTAAGAAAGCTGCCTAGGTTATGTTTATCCATTTCTTAACTATTAGACACTAAAACTAGCAAAACACTATTAATTAATGATTAAGTACTTAAACTGAACGATGACAACTGAAGCCTCAATTAATACTCTCCGACATATTACTTTTCGTCATTAGTGCATTGCATTTGTTGTGTTTTACTATTAAATGAAAAATGACGTTTTCACATCGGAAAACAATCGAAAATTGCAGCGGTGACGTTTTGGAATTGGCATAGGGAGAGAATTATTTCGAATTATAAGTTTATGTTTATCCTAGTGTCCGCAAAGTACTAAGGACAAATTCTTGCCATGATTGAAGCTGACAGTCTTCTTTAACATGTTCGATGCAGACGAGACATAAAAATGGTGACGATGGGAGCTATACTAAAAGTACGAGGCGTATTTTTTAAGTAAGTACCGTTTTGAAATTAAAAAAAGACGTGCTAAGATATCTCAATAATTTTATTTTTACATGAAAGCCTGTACCTTAATCTACTTTTCTACATAATTTCCGTCAATATTGAGGCACTTGTCATAACGTTGTACCAGTTTTTGAATACCCTCCTCATAGAAGTCTGCTGCCTGACTTGTTAACCACTGCATCACCACTGTTTTGTCTTCGTCATCGTCTTGAAGACGCTGACCGCCCAGGTGTATCTTCAAGTGCAGCAACAGATGGTAGTCGCTGGGCGCAAGATCGGGGCTGTACGGAGGATGATCTAGAGTTTCCCATCGAAAAGATGTGATGAGATCTTTGGTCTGATTCGCCACATACGGACGGGCATTGTCTTGCAGTAAAAATATGCCCTTGCTCAACTTCCATGGACTGTTGCTTTAATTCTGGTGTGACGTAGGCCGCCCATGTTTCATCGCCCGTAGCAGTTTGGCTCAAGAAATCATCACCGTCGTTGTGGCACCGCTCAAGGAAAGTCAATGCACTGTCTAAACGTTTGGTTTTGTGCCCATCCGTCAACATTTTCGGTACCCAACGTGCGCACAATTTTCGGTAATTTAAGTGCTCGGTCACAATGCCATACAAAACACAACGAGAAACATTAGGAAAGCCATCCCGCAAGGAGGAAATCGTGAAGCCTCTGTTTTCTCTCACCTTATTATCCACTTCCTGCACCAAAATTTCATTAATGACCGAAGGACGCCCACTCCGTTGTTCATCATGCACATTTGTGCGGCCATCTTTAAATGCTCTCACCCACTTTCTTACCATTCCATCACTCATAATGTTTTCTCCGTAAACTGCACAGATCTCACGATGAATATCGATCGCTTTTAGGCCTTTAGCACTAAGAAATCTTATAACAGCCCGTACTTCACAGTCGACGGGACTCACGATTATCGGAGGCATCCTTAACACTCAGTACACAACGGTGACAAGGAAGACTCAGACTGTAATGGCGTCAGTGCGCAGATTAAGGTACAGGTTTTCATGTAAAAATAAAATTATTGAGATCTCTTAGCACGTCGTTTTTTAATTTTAAAACGGTACTTACTTAAAAAAAACACCCCTCGTATTACAATTAGTTTCGAGTGCTGCTAGCAGAATCTGCCATAAGAGCCGGATGCGTTAGGTAAACTACGCAAAAAAGTCTTAAGCAACCATAATTTCATACATAGGAAGCGAAGTTTCCCGCCTAACTGGCGTTCACCACAGCCATGTCATTCAGCCGCTATCGTGAGACAGAAAACATTGAGGATCTATTATGTAGTGGTTGGGTTGTCCGCGGTCAACAAAACCAGCTGATTGCACTATTTTAAACACTGAAAAATATGGCGTGGGTGTAACTGCCGTTCCTGTATTAATTTACACACAGTACTTCACCTACCATACATTGTTGGGAAACGCGTACATAATGAACACGTTTATTACATCATATTCTATGACGTTTTATTACGTAATTTCAACTGAGTCTTTTCAGAACCATGTTTGCTTATATCAAATTGATACGCTTCTCATAAACCACCATTAATGAATGTATCATCATTTTTTTTCCTTAATTGAATTTCGATTCCCCCTGAAGGGGGGCAGGCTGGCAGCAGCTTAGTACGCTGCTCTACAGCCTACAGGCTTTTTAAAACGTAAGAAGAAAAGAAACAATAAAAGCAGGGGATAAAACGGTGACTTAAACTGTAAAACGGCGGAAAATTGTGGAAAGTTAAAACATAAAGCAAAGGGGTTGGCAATGCTAATAAAATACACAGGTATCAGACAGGTAACACAGTAGACACACAATTAAAAATCATGGCGACAGACTGGTTTCTGTTTGCAAGAAATAAAAAATCACACCCAGCGACAGTATGATGTCCGTTCGCAACACTTCCCAAAAGACGCACAACACTGTGAAACACTGCACGAAAATGTCGGCACAAAGATGAAACTCCCTACCCAAGGGCAGATGGGGAGGGGGGACCTCGACAGATGTGGGGGAAAACAAGGAGGGAGGAGAGGAAAAAACGAAAGGGACAGGACTCATAAGGGGGGATAGGGGCAGGGCAGATGCGAGAGGGAATGGGAAAAGGCAGAGTAGGGAAATGCAAAAGGACTCAGGGGAGAGAAGGGGGGCAGAGAGAGGGTAGGTGGGGAAAAAGAGGATGGTAGGGGGGGAGAGGGAGCCTGGGAAAAGGACAGAGGAAAGGAGGGGGAGTGAGGATCAGAGTTGATAGGAGGGATAAATGGAGGGAGAGAGGGCATCATCTGGGAGGGGGAGTTGATGGAAGCCACCTTGGGAAAGGAGATGAAGGGTGTAGAGATGGAGGGTAGGGGGGACACAACAGTGAAGACGTGGCAGGGGGCGGGGATGGGAGAGGAGAGGAGCAACCAGGGGGTGAGGGGGATCAAGGCGGCGGGAGGTGTAGAGTATGTGGAGATGTTCAAGGAATAGAAGCAGATGGGGGAATGGAATGAGGTCACAGACGATCCGCGTGGGGGACGGGAGGCGTATACGGAAGGCGAGGCGGAGTGCATGACGCTCAAGGATCTGGAGGGACTTATAGAATTTGGGAGGGGGGGGGGAGGGCAGATATTCAGGTGGGACTGGCATATGTATCATCATTGCAGAAACACCCTTTATATGAATTCGATGTCAGGCTGCGTGAGCCACATACTCGAACTGTTTGCTCACTATATCGTTGTGTGGACGGAAGTGTCATGGTTAGGTGAAAGTAAAGCAGCTGAGAGCTTCAATAGGTACATCCCCACACTCAGTCTCATTGGTTATACAGGGTGAACATTAATAAAACCGACAAACTGCAGGGACGGATTCCTGACTGGAAAAGGAGGAAACATGGCCCTATGAACATTTGTCCGGAAATGCATCGTTGCCACGGTAGATGGCTCTGGCGAATGACAGTCCCTCTGACCATGTGTCGTATGTTACTTGCGTGTTGGAGGCTGTGTGATTGACTCAGCGTACTGTGAGCAACAGCATGGTCCGGTATTCATGTCGGAACAAGCCGAGATGGTGTTTGTGTACGACTAAGCAGATAGTAACGGAGAGGCAGCACAGCTATACCAAAGGAAGTACCCTCACACACACCAGCCGCATCACACAACGTTTCAAGTCCTTTTTGGGAGTTTCTGTGATCACGAGCCCTTCAAAAGAGACGAGCGAGTAGGGAGGCGGCGGACTGGCGCACGCCATATTTGGAGGACCGTGTTCTAAAGGACATTGAGAAGAACCCTTGAATAAGCTCAAGACAAATGGCCTGCCAACATTATGTAAGCTATAGTACGATTATGTGTATTCTGCATGACAACCGCTACTATCACTACCACCCGAAACGAGTTCAGGGATTATCAGCAGTGGATTTCCCTCTATGGGAAGGATTTTGTCGATGGTTTTGGCACCAGATCATCACAATTATGGGATATATGCCATCAGTCCTTTTTACCGACGAAGCAACCTTTACCAGTCTGCATAACTGTCATTTTAGAGCTACAGACAATCCTCGGGGAATGGTTGAGACGTCTCATTGGCGCCGGTTCGGCATCAACGTGTGGGGAGGGATTCTTGGCGACCGTACTTGGACCCGTTATTATTCCACAACGCCTCGACGAAGGAACATATCTGGACATCCTGCGGAATACCCTGCCTGGGCTACTTCAGAATGTGACTTCGGCAATACGACCAGTTACGTGGTGTCTGCATGACGGAGCATCATCACATTTCCGAATTACAGTTCGCCTATACCTCAAGAACATCTTCCACGGACCTTGGACAGGACGCGGAGGCCCTGTAGCATGGCCTGCTAGATCACCGGACTTAAACCCCATGGATTTTTACCTCTGTGGAAATCTGAAAAGCGTTGTGTATGCTAAACCAGTTCCTGATGTGCAGACTCTTCAACAGTGTGTTCACGACGCCTGTGACGCTATTGAGAGAGAGGTCGGGACTTGGGAAAGAGTGCGGCAATCCATGATGCGACGTGTGATTTTCACCTTGTGTAGTTAGGCATAATGAATTATTTCGAAATTTTTTTAGCTCTTTAGTGTATCTCCTAATAATACCCTGAACAAGACCCTTGTTTCAAGGAAAGAAGGACGGTAAAAATTTAAAGTCCATCGGCGAAATCAGTAGAGACGGACCGCTAGTTCAGAATGACAAGACTTATAGACTGTGTGTTATTGCGAAATAACCTTCACAGCTTCCGCACTGAATGATTGAAGGGACGATAGGAAACAAATTCGTGTCCAGTCTGCTAACCGTGGCGCCGACTTGATCGCCAAGAACACTTTTCCCCTTATTCTCGACTACTGTCGAGTGCTTAAAATTTTCACTGATTACGTGTAAACTTGACGGCCGATGAAATCTAGCGATGTGCTGTTAGATTTGTGATTAGTAACTGCGAGCGTTTTATGGATTGTAAGTACACCGTTTAGGTTTTTATATTGGTAACTCCACGTAGCGCTCTGTATGAAAATCACAGGCTGTGCTGTGTGCAGTCTGTGGCTGGTTTGCATTGTTGTTGGCTATTGTAGTTTTGGGCAGTTGGCTGTTAACAGCGCGTAGCGTTGTCCAGTTGAAGGTGAGCCGCCAGCAGTGGTGAATGTGGGGAGAGAGATGGCGGAGTTGTGAGAGCGGATGATCTGGACAGAGACAGTAAATTTGTAAGACTGGATGTCATGAACTGTTATATATATATATATATATATATATATATATATATATATATATATATATATATATATATATAATATGACTTTTGAACACTATTAAGGTAAATACATTGTTTTTTCTCTGTCAAAATCTTTCATTTGCTAACTATGCCTATCAGTAGTTAGTGCCTTCAGTAGTTTGAACCTTTTATTTTGCTGGCAGTAGTGGCGCTCGCTGTATTGCAGTAGCTTGAGTAACGAAGATTTTTGTGAGGTAAGTGATTTGTGAAAGGTATAGTTTAATGTTAGTCAGGGCCATTCTTTTGTAGGGATTATTGAAAGTCAGATTCCGTTGCGCTAAAAATATTGTGTGTCAGTTTAAGCACAGTCATGTACAATTTTTCTAAGGGGACGTTTCAGGATATACTCAGAGAACTTGCAAGGGTTATCTTTGGAAGGAAGACGGTTAATTTGTTTTGTTTGTGTTTGCGGTACCCAGTTGGACAAGATAGAAAATCGTTATTTGACACGCACTGTGAAGTGCTTTTACTGTTACCACCATAAATCTTACATCTGGAGTGTAAGAAGCCATATAACAATGTGAGAGTCTTAACGATACGAATAAAGAACATTCATTGTCCTTGGTGGATTTCGCAGTTCACATTTGTATATACACACATCAAAAAAAGTTTTGTATCACCGCGGTTCCCAGAACTCTTGAAGATAGACGTTGACTGTTCATCTACATCTACATGTACATGGTTACTCTGCAGTTCACACTTAAGAGACTGGCAGAGCGTTCATCGAACCATTTTCATACTACTTCTCTACCATTCCACTTTCAAATGGCGCGTGGGAAAAAGGAACACCTAAATCTTTCCGTTAGATCTCTGATTTCTCTTATTTTATTATGATGATCATTTCTCCATACGTAGGTGGGTGTCAACAAAATATTTTCGCATTCGGAAGAGAAGTTGGTGATTGAAATTTCGTAAATAGATCTCGCCGCAAAGAAAACCTCCTATGCTTCAGTTACTGCCACCCCAACTCGCGTATCATATCAGTGACACTCTCACCACTATTACGCGATAACACGAAACGAGCTGCCCTTGTTTGCACTTTTTCGATGTCCTCCGTCAATCCTACCTGGTAAGGATCCCAAACTGAGCAGCAATATTCCAGAAGAGGACGGACAAGTGTAATGATATTGTATCACAGACACAGTCCCTTTGACTGTTCAGACCTGTCACTAAACCCGCCCAAAGATGGAAACAACCATGCATGAGCAGCGCCTATTAGACAGAGGGGTCCGACAGCCGATCAGTTCCAGTCATTCCACCAGGAAGGAGGTACATGGTTTGTCTGTAGTTCAACCATGCCTAGACGGTTAATACCGCGGTTCGATCGCGTCCGCATTGTTACTTTGTCACGGGAAGGGCTCTCAACAAGGGAAGTGTCCAGGCGTCTCGGAGTGAAACAAAGCGACGTTTTCGGACATGGAGGAGATACAGAGAGACAGGAACTGTCGATGACATGCCTCGATCAGGCCGCCCAAGGGCTACAGCTGCAGTGGATGACCGCTACCTATGGATAATGGCTCGGAGGAACCCTGGCAGCAACGCCACCATGTTCAATAATGATTTTTGTGCAGCCACAGATCGTCGTGTTACGACTCAAACTGCACGCAGTAGGCTACATGATGTGCAACTTCATTCCCGACGTCCATAGCGAGGTCCGTCTTTGCAACCACGACACCATGCAGCGCAGTACAAATGGGCCCAATAACATGCCGAATGGACCGCTCAGGATTGGCATCACATTCTCTTCATCGACATGCCTTCAACCAGACAATCGTTGGAGACGTGTTTGGAGGCAACCAGGTCAGGCTGAACGCTTTAGACACACTGTTGGTTGGGGGAAGAGACCAAACAGCGAGGTCATCGGTCTCATCGGATCAGGGAAGGATAGGGAAGGAAGTCGGCCGTGTCCTTTCAAAGGAACCATCCCAGCATTTGCCTGGAGCGATTTAGGGAATTCACGGAAAACCTAAATGAGGATGGCCGGACGCGGGACTGAACCGTCGTCCTCCCGAATGCGAGTCCAGTGTGCTACCACTGCGCTACCCCGCTCGGTAGACACACTGTCCAGCGAGTGCAGCAAGGTGGAGGTTCCCTGATGTTTTGGGATGGCATTATGTTGGGCCGACGTACGCCGCTGGTGGTCATGGAAGGCGCCGTAACGGCTGTACGATACGTGAATGCCATCCTCTGACCGATAGTGCAACCATATCGGTAGCATACTGACGAGGAATTCGTCTTCATGGACGACAGTTCGCACCCCCATCGTCAACATCTTGTGAAAGACTTCCTTCAGGATAACGACATCGCTCGACTAGAGTGGCCAGCATGTTACTCAGACATGAACCCTATCGAACATGCCTGGGATAGATTGAAAAGGACTGTTTACGGAGGACGTGACCCAACAACCACTCTGAGGTATCTACGCCGAATCGCCGTTGAGGAGTGGGACAATCTGGACCAGCAGAGCATTGGTGAACTTGTGGATAGTATGCCACGACGAATACAGGCATGCATCAATGCAAGAGGACGTGCTTCAGGGTATTAGAGGTGCCGGTGTGTACAGCAGTCTGGACCACCACCTGTGAAGGTCTCGCTGTATGGTGGTAGAACATGCAATGTGTGGCTTTCATGAGCATTAAAAAGGGCGGAAATGATGTTTATGTTGATCTCTATTCCAATTTTTTGTACTGGTTCCGGAACTCTCGGAACCGAGGTGATGCAAAACTTTTTATGATGTGTTTATATGAGTAAGAAAATTCCGCTGATGATACCACACCGTATGACGATAGTGCGTGTTATTTATCAAAACGCCGATCTCTTTAAATTCTCACACTATGCTACAGTCTGTAAAAATTGTTTTTATGTGAAGAGAAACAGTTTCCTCAACGCAGCTTACAGATGTACAGTCCATATTTATTTATTTGCGGACTTTGCTATTTTGAAAATATACAGTGTTTGTGGCAATAAATTCTGCAGTGGAAGAGCTAGCTAATCTCTGTCCATGTTAGCATCTGTGCTTGAAATATTTCGTCTTACGCCATTTTCCGTCCCGGTGGACACATTGTTTCCCAGGCAGCGCTTTATATATTGCTTGGGGTTGTGGTAGAGAAATAGTTTTTAGTATTCATATATCTGACGTTTGCGTGGCCGGAATATTTGAGAACTCTGTGTAAGTGCACGTAGCCCAAGTCAAGGGAGGAAGTATAGGGGATAAATTCGTGTAGTCGCAGATTTTTGGACAGTGGTAAGGAGGGCTGTCGTCAACAACTTACTAAAAATCCTGATCTGCTGAGCGTGAGCTTGAAGGTGGCGGTTGGGTGTGGCTTTTAAAGGTCACTTTTTATGTTTCTCTTAAATATCCGGAAAACCACTGCTTCTAGCGAAAATATTTCTCAGCACAAAATTAAACTAAATTAATTTTCATACGAAAGAGGTTCTATCCATTTTTTCTTTAGAACTAATAATTCCCATATTGTAGGTGATGGAAAAATCACAGCTTATTATATTAAAAACAGTGTTTTAATGGTATGAAATTAATATTTATTGTTAAATGGAGTGGGTTAAGAACAAATATTCAGTGTCCCACATTTAAGTGCTGTAACACCATATTATGGGATAAATTTTATCTGGGGGGAGGGGTGTAACAAGGCAAAAAGGGGTGAGAGGGGCTGAGTTTAGAAGCGTCTGTGGTCATTCACTTCCCACTATATATGGCCAGCAAACTAACAGCGAGCAGGCAGTTCCTCATCCTCTGTACCTCACTACAGCACAAAAGCAACTACAGGGCGTTTCACGAAATTATACTGACCCTTCTGACGTGAAGTTATTTTGTCTATTCACATAAGAGAACTGGACGGGACATGCTGGGGAGGTACAGTCCGTCCGTCAACTGAAAAGCGATCTGCGTTCGTGATGGGAAAAGTCGCCTTTCTGGAAGAACATCGCAGATGCCGTACAGGATGAATAGGAATCAATTTCCCCACTAACAGTGTAAAACAGTGTACAGAGGTTTATATAGAATCTGACCATATGTTTCTCTTCCACTAATATTATTAGCAACTCATCTCTGTATTCAAAGTAGTGTTAACACACTTCCCAGCTGTGCCGGCACACAATGTTGCCAGTGATTCACGAGGCGATCTGCTGAAGGGTCGGTATAGCTTTGTGAAATACCCTGCAGTTGTTTTTTGTGACCTAGTGGGGCAGAGAGAGTGGGGAATCGCCTGCTCGCTGTTCAGTTCGTAGGCGTACAAGGAGAGCAGTGCATCATGATCACAATCCGCCGGCGATCTCCCTTCCTTCACGCGATATCCTTCCCCTTCCCCCCCCCCCCCCCCCCGCCAGTCCGTCATAACCCAGAGAACACAATTTACTCCTTAATATGGTACTACTACACTTATGTGGTACACATATTTGATATTTGTTCGTAATCCACTTTATTTAGCAATCAAGTTTAATTTTGTAACACTGAAACGCTATTTTTAATAATCTGAGGTTTTTAAATCCCCTGTAATCGAGTAACTACTAGTCCTTGAGAAAAAATTTAATGTGAATTTTCTGTAGGAAATTTAATGTACTTTAATTCAATAATGGGAAATATTTGCGATAGAAGCCGTAGTTCTCGAGATATTCAAGAAAAATATAAAGATATGACCTCTCAACTGCTACCCCACTCCCAGGCTTACGCACTACCAGTCAGGAGTTTTATATTTTGTTGACGAAACCCCCATACCACTGCACAAAAATTTGCAATTACACGAAATTTTTTCCGTACTCGCTTTTTTTAGTTTTCCTTGAATGGGCTAATGACACTTAACGAAGAACCGTGTAAGGCAGTCTTCGTTGGTGTTACAGTTACGCCATTTGTTACAGAATCAATTCAGGCTCCACTTAGCAACCAAGCCTAAGTGTCAAATATCTGATGGTCTTCGTTACTTTTGTATTGTTAGCGAAGTGCAGTATTAGCTGATAGTGTTGCCAGAATCAGCTATTAAGTTGTAAATTTGGTCCATCAGTTTGAAACAGTAGTCCGTTGCAATTTGTAAATAACCTTCTGTCAGAGGTACTCAGTAACTTACGAAACCTAAACTTAATTACCCTAGGCTAGATGGATGGCAGTGTTATGTTTAGATACTGAAACTGTAATGATCACACAGGCAACACGTAAAGAACGGAATTAGGTTCAGGTAGGTGACAACTGCATATTAGGAATACGTAAACCGCTCGAAGAACGAAGCATAATCCTTTGCAGCGCTGTAGTTCTCCAAATCTGGTGACACTGAAAAGATTTGCATTTTGTGGGGTGGTTTTAAGAACAGCATTGCTTTAAGACGGTTACCTACGTGATCGAAATATTCTGAGCTACGTTGTGTCTCGTGTGCAGAAGGCTTCATGTTGATTCTCGACACTTTCTCCGTCTTTTAATTTGGATAAATTAAGATTAGGGTTTAGTATCGCGTAAGTCTGTTGATTATCAGAGACGAAGAAAAAGTTGGGATAAGACAAGCCTGGGACAGGATTCGACCGTCGCCATATCAACGCAACCTCTTGAGGGCTTTTGTTGATCATTTAGAAATTTGGAGCAATGTACGGACCCGCTGAGAGACTTCTGGCAGAGCTCCAGCTGCTCCTGGAGGTGTGGCAGCAGCTGCTTCAGCATGTCGTCGCCCACGCAGCACGCCACCACGCCTGGCGTCTCGTGCGCGCGCTGCATAATCTTCTGCCACGACTTGTCGATCTTGCTGAACCTGCAGACAACAGCGTGCATCATGAGTTGCTAGAGCAGCGGTAAACATTTTATTCAAATTTAAAAGGGTAGCAATCCATAAAAACTTGTCAGCACTGTATTTAGTCGTGTATCTGTTAAATTATTACTCTACTACAAATCAATAATCAGTAAGTGAAATCAAATCAAGCAGAAGTATTATTAAAAACGAGCTACAAGTTAAATACATTGTGAAATTGAAGCCATTGGAACCTATCACAAATCTCCATTTTCAAGAGAGGAAAATTGTTTGGACATTAACGAAACCCAGTTAATTTGCAAACATTCCATATTCCATGGTAAAAGACCTTCAGTTTTTTAGGTATAAGATGGTGCACGACCGACACTTTATATAACTAGTTTTAAAAATATGTAGAAAATTACCGTCCATAAAACTCTATGACTGAAGAATTAACAATATACTACAAATAGCTCTAAAATATTATACAGCACTTAAATGTGTAGAGATCGAAATATTTACAAATGCTGCACAAAACAAAAGCTCATTTCCAGAAACAACAGAAACTGTGCAAAATCTAGGAAATTATTACTTAAGGCAGTCTCTTGTGTTCTCTCCTTCACATGATTCTAAAATAAGTCACTAGTCTGAAATACCAACCAAATAAATACGGAAACACGTGTTCATAGGTACACTATCCTCTACGTCTAACAGTCGCACCAAGTACACGCGACTCGTGGGCAAAAACCAGAGCACTTTGGTATACATCTATGTTTGACGGTCATCTTTTCCTGTACATCTTCATTAGTGTCTTATTATTTTATTTTATGTTTGACAGTCTGTAGAAGTATGTAATAGAAGTCCACTATTACAGAAGATCCTAATAAGGATGAGAGTCTATGACAATGAACTTGACTACATGGTTTAATATTTAAGTGGTTCAAATGGCTCTGAGCACTATGCGACTTCTGAGGTCATCAGTCGCCTAGAACTTAGAACTACTTAAACCTAACTAACCTAAGGACATCACACACATCCATGCCCAAGGCAGGATTCGAACCTGCGACCGTAGCGGTCACGCGGTTCCAGATTAAAGCGCCTTGAACCGCACGGCCACACCGGCCGGCTTAATATTTAAGTTTAATTCACCAAAGTGATCCCATTTGCGTTACAGTGAAATGAGGGTACATAAACTCAATATGCAGAAGGTACGACTGCTTTCAAAGCACTCCGTCTTCAGGCCACAAGTGGCCCATCTGGACCATCCGACTGCCGTGTCATCCTCAGATAAGGATGCGGCGGCCGGGATGGTCACCCATCCAAGTGCCAGCCACGCCCAACAGCACTTAACTTCGGTGATCTGAAGGGAACCGGTGTATCCACTGCGGCAAGACCGTTGCCCGCTTTCAAAGCGTTACATTATTAATATTTTTTCGGTAAAGTCAAACTTAATAAATGCAGCACATTCTCGTGGAAATTAGCAATTCACAGCATTGTCATCGTCTAGTCTCAGTTTTTATTCTGTGCCCATACACATCAGAAAAAACCTCTTTCAAGCGTAAGTCTGCGCAGAGAGAACTGATTGTCGAATGATTTTAATGAAAATAATGGAACGATAATTTATTCCATAAAATTTTTGTCCGTACGACAATCTTAAAATTTTCATGGTAAAATCGCTGTCTTTCAGGCTTTTCGCTTATGTAAGAAATCCTTAGCGTTGTAATATATATACACTTCGTTCATGAAACTACAGCTAGAAGAAAAACCAATATACTCTCACCTCTAGACGATCATTTAATTATTTCTGAAATTGGAAGTCACACTTGAGAAGCGGTTCACCCGTGGTATTTGCTGATATCTTAGAAATAGTATTTAATGCACAGAGTATACGAATTTATTTTACACAAATTGCAACAAATGGAGCCCCGTAGGTGGGTGACACTGCAAGAGATGAATCTTTCTAACTGCTCTCCTTCAAACTCTACTTCTCCCTCTGTCATAAATGAAAAGGAAAATTATTCAAGGTTCATGAGTTTTGGCGTGGTATAATAATACTAGACCACAAATGTGAGTTTGTAAATCAATGTTCGTTTTTGATGCCTTCAAAATTGTGTTTTACCCAGTCCTTTCAGGATCCTGAATTCGTCAGATGCACGTAAGTACTAATTTAGCCTTCATTTGATTTGGAAAAAACTGGTTTTGGGCCTTTACTGACCGAGAAAACGGGCGCTACCGAGTGACTGTGGGTCAGTTCGGTAGGTCTATTGGTAGTTTGATTGCTTGGCAACAGTCGCAACCTGAAAACCGGACAAAGCCCATGCTAATACAACAGTTCGGCAGAACGCTTCATTTCTGTGTGCAGATGACATGGTAATGGAACAGTCTTCAGGAATCCTCTGCAGTCTGACACACTGCTGCATGACAACAGCTGCACCCAAGTCATCAACCTCTGTTCCAGAGGTTTCCAAGCGACACAGAGAAAGACTTGTTTCGCAGACTCTGCCCATCATCATCGGTAAGATACGCAGCCCAATTGTACCCATACTTATGACGCAGCCACTGCCTCCGTCTCCAGGAATAGAACCAACGACCGCCGTGTGACTGCCTGAGCTCAGGCAGCCAGCAGTCTGCCACCATCTTACGATCCAAGCCTCCCAGTGAATTCCAGCTAGCTCCGCACTGTGGGGACTGTTACCGCCCACTACTGCCCGCCACCACCCGTTACCATCCGCTGCTGCTCTACAGGCTGCAGTTCAGTGTTAATCACCAGGGTAACTCTATTGGGCCCACCTGCCTAGCCCTGGCTTCCGGGCGCCTCCTTGCCGTCCCACCACCTGTCTCACGCTACTGGCACTTTCGTGCCAGCATGCTTGGGTCTGACAGTCATCGCCAGTGGCGGCTCGTAAGTATACCTTCTGGATGTTCACAAATTTTTAGGTTCACATAAATACTAGAGTGTGAAATTAATAGCATTTGCTGTATAAGGGTTGTGCTTATCAATGCATTTGCTGTATAAGGGTTGTGCTTATCAACGCATTTGCAGAACAACAGCCACTGCCAATAATAATAATAACAGTAATAATAATAATAATAATAATATGTATAACTTGTCTGAACAAAGAAAAAATTGTTTTTGTGGAACTGCTGTTTTGTACATAATTACAGTTTAGGGCAAGAGCGAAATAATGTTTAAGCTTTCGCTACTCTCCATTTAGCATTTCTGTGTAAGTGGGTATATTCATGCTTTCTTACACTACTGGCCATTAAAATTGCTACACCACGAAGATGACGTGCTGCAGACGCGAAATTTAACCGACAGGAAGAAGATGCTATGATATGCAAATGATTAGCTTTTCAGAGCATTCACACAAGGTTGGCGCCGGTGGCGACACCTACAACGTGCTGACATGAGGAAAGTTTCCAACCGATTTTTCATACACAAACAGCAGTTGACCGGCGTTGCCTGGTGAAACGTTGTTGTGATGCCTCGTGTAAGGAGGTGAAATGCGTACCATCACGTTTCCGACTTTGATAAAGGTCGGATTGTAGCCTATCGCAATTGCAGTTTATTGTATCGCGACATTGCTGCTCGCGTTGGTCGAGATCCAATGACTGTTAGCAGAATATGGAATCGGTGGGTTTAGGAGGGTAATACGGAACGCCGAGCTGGATTCCAACGGCCTCGTATAACTAGCAGTCGAGATGACAGGCATCTTATCCGCATGGCTGTAACGGATCGTGCAGCCACGTCTCGATGCCTGAGTCAACAGATGGGGACGTTTGCGAGACAACAACCATCTGCACGAACAGTTCGACGACGTTTGCAGCAGCATGGACTATCAGCTCGGAGACAATGGCTGCAGCTACTCTTGATTGCGTCACAGACAGGAGCGCCGGCGATGGTGTACTCAACGACGAACCTGGGTGCACGAATGGCAAAATGTTATTTTTTCGGATGAATTCAGGTTCTGTTTACAGCATCATGATGGTCGCATCCGTGTTTGGGGACATCGCGTTGGACGCACATTGGAAGCGTGTATTCGTCATCGCCATACTGGCGTATCATCCGGCATGATGGTATGGGATGCCATTGGTTACACGTCTCGGTCACCTCTTGTTCGCATTGACGGAACTTTGAACAGTGGACGTTACATTTCAGATGTGTTACGACCCGTGGCTCTACCCTTCATTCGATCCCTGCGAAACCCTACATTTCAGCAGGATAATGCACGACCGCATGTTGCAGGTCCTGTACGGGCTGCTACCCTGGCCAGCACCAATTGAAAACGTTTGGTCAATGGTGGCCGAGCAACTGGCTCGTCACAATACGCCTGACACTACTCTTGATGAACTGTGGTATCGTGTTGAAGGTGCATGGGCAGCTGTACCTGTGCATGCCATCCAATCTCTGTTTTTGACTCAATGCCCAGGCGTATCAAGGCCGTTATTACGGCCAGAGGTGGTTGTTCTGGGTACTGATTTCTCAGGATCTATGCACCCAAATTGCGGAAAATGTAATCACATGTCAGTTCTAGAATAATATATTTGTCCAATGAATACCCGTTTATCATCTGCATTTCTTCTTGGTGTAGCAATTTTAATGTCCAGTATTGTATTTTTTTTGGGGGGGGGGAGGGGGCAAATATACAAGTTCCCTGACGCATGTATTAGGTAAAGAATTAACTTCCAGGCTGAAAATCAGATATTCTTACATTGTAACCATGTAATAACTTAGCTTACTGTAAAAATATTTATTACATGTACACTTTTAATCACGGTGATTTCATTTCGTCACTTTCTCAGTCAGCGGATCTGCTCTGGGAGATCGTACTTCCATTGTGGCAAACTTTTTCTAGTAATTTTCTTTTCTGTTTGCACTTTAAACAGATTCAACAGAGTTCACGCTGTCACTGCACACTAATGCCGATTCCTGTGCAGTTAACAAACAACTCCAAACACTAACTGCTGTTTGTGGAAATGATTAAATTCAAGTAGTAGCATCTACCAACATGGTCACTTGACTGAGAATCGTAAGGGCCAAAAGCACACCGTCGTCGATCCAACATTTAAGTAGATACCAGACAAAACAATTGAGTCAGCTTTTCCTGAATGTTCATATTTACAATGTTGGCCCTCATCACAGATAAATTTGAATCACCATAATACCAAGTGATGTCAGAAGCATGAATATATGGTACAGTCTCACAATCGGCGATGCCGTGCTTTATGGTTCCCAGAGCCTCAGATGGATTACAATATGATAAAATCCAAAACTTAATATACTATATTTCATTCAGAACCCCGATAAAATAGTTTTTTTTATCAGTATAACAACAACATATGCTGAGTATAAAGTAATATGAAACGAAAGTAGAAGTTGTTATCATGTCGCAAATTCTTTCCTTATTCGCAATGGAAATACAAATTTGGGCTGAATTTTCTCAAATTGAGAACTCAGAAGTAGCGAACTCTGTTTCACTTGGAAAAACTTTCAATAGCCCAGATCTCATATACTAATTTTACTCTGTAGTGAGTGAATTCAAATATCTGAGAAGTGAGCTACCATCTAGCGGGATTTATCCCAGGTGGACAAAAGTCTGTTGTAGTGTGCTGCCATCCGGTGACACTGAAGTAAACTTGTAGGAGAGTGCAAGGGGTAACTGTGCACGCCGTTAACAGTGCCCTTTGTTGAGCAATTCCGTATGTACCTGGTGATCAAAAAATGAGTATAAATTTTAAAACTACATAAATACACGGAATAATGTAGATATAGAGGTAAAAATTGACACACATGCTTGGAATGACATGGGGTTTTTATTAGAACCACCCCATATTGCTAGACGCGTGAAAGATCTCTTGCGCGCGACGTTTGGTGATGTTCGTGTGGCCGGCCGGGGTGGTCGAGCGGTTCTAGTCGCTTCAGTCTGGAACCGCGTGACCGCTACGGTCGCAGGTTCGAATCCTGCCTCGCGCGTGGATGTGTGTGATGTCCTTAGGTTAGTTAGGTTTAAGTAGTTCTAAGTTCTAGAGGACTGATGACCAAAGATGTTAAGTCCCATAGTGCTCAGCCGCCACTTTCGTCATGCTTGGCCTCCCAGGTCCCCAGACCTCAGTCCGTGCGATTATTGGCTTTGGGATTACCTGAAGTCGCAAGTGTATTGTGATCGACCGACATCTCTAGGGATGCTGAAAGACAACATCCGAAGCCAATGCCTCACCATAACTCCGGACATGCTTCACAGTCCTGTTCACAACATTCCTCGACTACAGCTAGTGTTGAGGAGCGATGGTGCACATATTGAGCATTTCCTGTAAAGAACATCATCTTTTCTTTGTCTTACTTTGTTATGCTAATTATTGCTATTCCGATCAGATGAAGCGCCATCTGTCGGACAGTTTTTGAACTTTTGCATTTTTTGGGTTCTAATAAAACCCCATGTCATTCCAAATATGTGTGTCAATTTATACCTCTCTATCTACATTATTCCGTGATTTATTCAGTTTTCAAATTTGTACTGACTTTTTGATCACCCGGTATTTCGCTCGTAAGGCTATTACGTCACGCCAGTTGTGCTTGCGCAAAAGCCCCTTAAAATGAGCACAACCCAAGGTGTGCTCGTGACCCTGACGCCAAATTTCACGGAGTCTAGGGGAGCAGCTATATAGTATAGCGCACTACATTTAGTGCCGTGTATTTCGGATTACCAAATCTACATTACACTGAACAGCGTTCAAAGAAAAATAAGCAGTAAATCGGCAATGTGTCAAAAGTTAGTGTCCTCCTGTGCTCTTACACAACAGCCGCCACTGGTCATCACTCGCCACCTAGTGTTTGCGTGCCTCAGATGCAATGCTCTGTGTTCATGTCCTTTTGTTAACAAAAAGTTTTGACAATAGCTCGACTGTCTACATCGTCTGCAACTCCAGCCACCTTCAGCAGAGAGCCGCTCACTCACACCTTCTTGAAGTACGTCCTGTTACAGTTGGTATCAGCACAAGGTTTGGAGGCTGTAGTGGTGGACCAGCAGAGGGCAGAAACAGAAACGAAGGCGACGCAGCAGCAATGGCAATCTGCGCAAGATTTCAAGTAAACGCAGACTTCAAATTATTTTTTTGGGACTAACAGGTTGTGTTTTTTATCTTTCCCTTTATTTTCAAAAATGGTTCAAATGGTTCTGAGCACTATGGGACTTAACATCTGTGGTCATCAGTCCCATTTATTTTCATTTGGGTTTATTTTACACTTGCAGTGGTAGTAGTAAGCAGAAGTCGATGAGAAAGTGACAACCCAGGAGGCTATTAAACATTTTATGGCTGAGATAGTTAACATTGGAGCTGATAATGAAGCGTACAATAAGAAATTAGATTGTTTGAGGGGTGAAAGAGGGGAAGAGTCGACTCCAGTCTATCTCGACCCATCCTTGGTGGCTTCATTGTCAGAAAAATGTGAGGAAGATGTTTTTTTCCTTTTTTGATAGTTTACATAGAGTTGCGAAGATAAGGAACTGCAGTAGCGAGCAGTATTTAAATTTGGCCCGCGTGAAGTTGGGATGAGATGCTAGAACATATGTAATGCACAGTAAGAAGTTCCTTCGCGGACGTTCAGTGTGGGTTAAGAGATCGTTACAGAAAAAAGAATACTTCTAGGTACTAACGTGAACAACTTGAAGGAGTAGTGCAAAAACAGGGAGAGCCAGAATAAAATTTTGTATTACGTATGAGGAAAATCAATATTAATACATAGGATTTGACGGATGATGATCGTGCCAAGGAATCGGAACAATGGGCGCTTGTTGCGTTTTAATGGGTTCTACCATCTGAGATGTCACGGAAGGTCCACGTAGAATTCTCAAAACCCTGGGTGAAGCAGTAGCAACTGCAGCAATTTTGGTTGAAATGGGTCCAATGATTAGGTCGAGGATGAGGCGAGTAGGTTTTCACTATAGGGGTCATACGCTACAGATGTGGATCTCTGAGCCACATTCAGCGGTTGCGTAGGGAGCCGTAATGTCAAAGGTGCAAACAGGTGGGACACTCCATTCAGGAATGTCCACAGGTGTGTGGAAGGTGGAAATCAGGGTAACACTCTCACTTCTGCATTAAACAGGACAGGGGGTGTCTGACAGCACAACGTTTCTGGTAAATGTGACCGCGTGACAACCCTGTGAAAAATCAGTGACAGACATTTGTCTGCTGGCTACGTAACTAGTTATAGTGCATTTGGTGCGGTGAATTTGAACTAACCGTGATGTAGACTAAGTGGTGTGGGTGGTAAAAGTGTTCACTGTCTCGGTTCAGCATTGTTGTGTGTGGGAGTTCTCACTGGCGTAGGCATAAGCTGTCGTTCTTGGGCTAGACAACCTAGGCAAACATTACAGCAACGCGTCGTGGAACTGGGATGGACGTAGTTCCATCTCAGTTTTACTGCTGAAAGAACTCAGCTATCGCAAGGAACACCCGGGACATTGTGTAAGCCAATTATACACTCCTGGAAATGGAAAAAAGAACACATTGACACCGGTGTGTCAGACCCACCATACTTGCTCCGGACACTGCGAGAGGGCTGTACAAGCAATGATCACACGCACGGCACAGCGGACACACCAGGAACCGCGGTGTTGGCCGTCGAATGGCGCTAGCTGCGCAGCATTTGTGCACCGCCGCCGTCAGTGTCAGCCAGTTTGCCGTGGCATACGGAGCTCCATCGCAGTCTTTAACACTGGTAGCATGCCGCGACAGCGTGGACGTGAACCGTATGTGCAGTTGACGGACTTTGAGTGAGGGCATATAGTGGGCATGCGGGAGGCCGGGTGGACGTACCGCCGAATTGCTCAACACGTGGGGCGTGAGGTCTCCACAGTACATCGATGTTGTCGCCAGTGGTCGGCGGAAGGTGCACGTGCCCGTCGACCTGGGACCGGACCGCAGCTACGCACGGATGCACGCCAAGACCGTAGGATCCTACGCAGTGCCGTAGGGGACCGCACCGCCACTTCCCAGCAAATTAGGGACACTGTTGCTCCTGGGGTATCGACGAGGACCATTCGCAACCGTCTCCATGAAGCTGGGCTACGGTCCCGCACACCGTTAGGCCGTCTTCCGCTCACGCCCCAACATCGTGCAGCCCGCCTCCAGTGGTGTCGCGACAGGCGTGAATGGAGGGACGAATGGAGACGTGTCGTCTTCAGCGATGAGAGTCGCTTCTGCCTTGGTGCCAATGATGGTCGTGTGCGTGTTTGGCGCCGTGCAGGTGAGCGCCACAATCAGGACTGCATACGACCGAGGCACACAGGGCCAACACCCGGCATCATGGTGTGGGGAGCGATCACCTACACTGGCCGTACACTACTGGTGATCGTCGAGGGGACACTGAATAGTGCACGGTACATCCAAACCGTCATCGAACCCATCGTTCTACCATTCCTAGACCGGCAAGGGAACTTGCTGTTCCAACAGGACAATGCACGTCCGCATGTATCCCGTGCCACCCAACGTGCTCTAGAAGGTGTAAGTCAACTACCCTGGCCAGCAGGATCTCAGGATCTGTCCCCCATTGAGCATGTTTGGGACTGGATAAAGCGTCGTCTCACGCGGTCTGCACGTCCGCATGTATCCCGTGCCACCCAACGTGCTCTAGAAGGTGTAAGTCAACTACCCTGGCCAGCAGGATCTCAGGATCTGTCCCCCATTGAGCATGTTTGGGACTGGATGAAGCGTCGTCTCACGCGGTCTGCACGTCCAGCACGAACTCTGGTCCAACTGAGGCGCCAGGTGGAAATGGCATGGCAAGCCGTTCCACAGGACTTCATCCAGCATCTCTACGATCGTCTCCATGGGAGAATAGCAGCCTGCATTGCTGCGAAAGGTGGATATACACTGTACTAGTGACGACATTGTGCATGCTCTGTTGCCTGTGTCTATGTGCCTGTGGCTCTGTCAGTGTGATCATGTGATGTATCTGACCCCAGGAATGTGTCAATGAAGTTTGCCCTTCCTGGGACAATGAATTCACGGTGTTCTTATTTCAATTTCCAGGGGTGTACTTACATGGTCTCTTAGACTAGACTCATAGGATGTAGTATCAAAGGGTGCAGCAAGGCTGCTTTGGATGAAAGCAGGAGCTGATACCCGATTAATACCTTGTGTGTAGTAGAGCCCTTGTCAGAGGACGAGAAACTGGATCAGGTACAACGTTTTACATGGCATAGTTTATCTTTTGTGTAGGAAATTGACAGAGGCTGGATAGTGCCCATCAGTGTAGACAATACAGGTTTGGAAGAGGTGAGATCAGATGGTGCACTGATAGCTGACTTACAAGTGTGGGAGGAAGATGAGTTTAATGGGGGATTTTGGTGTAGAATACACACAACCCGTATACGTACCGATCATTTCTCACGTTTCTTGGTCATGGTCACCATACTAAATCAACATGCGGAGATAAGGGCTCAGGCTGTGGTTAAGCAATGGTTATTGAAATTAGGAACGTCAGAAACAATAATATCTGACCAAGGCATTGAGTTTACGTCTGTGTTATTAAATGAGTTATTATACATAAAAAAGTTGCAAACTAGTGCACTACGTCCGAAATCGAATGGCAGAACTGAAAGAGTTCACTGTAAATCGGGTAAAATGTTAAGATATTGTGTAAATAGTAGCCAAACGATTGGGTTACGCTACTACCACTTTTCATGGCCGCATATGACTTGAAAATCCACGAAAATGCTGGCTTATGCTCCTATGAAGCTGTCTTTGGCCAAAAATTGCCCTCCCCTTTCGAATTGCACCAATCTACCATTGGAGAAGTTCAAAAGATTAAAACATAAGTGGCATCACGTTAAAAATACGAATAAGGAAGCTCTAGAATAGCAGGAAGGCACCCATAACAAAAAGCAAAATTGCGTAAGTTCCGTATTGGGCAGTGGAATTAACAGCAGTCCCTTCTGAAGGGGAAAGGAAAGTGACTGGAGAAAATAAGGTAAAGAAAGAAAGAGAACTAGGCATGTGAAGCTGGATGTAACAACAGCTGTTCCTGTACATTCATACAACTGAACACCTGAACACACCGCGTTAATTTTTGAGCTTTCTAATTTGTTATCGGTGATATTTGTGAGTATATATTATGGTTGTTTCAGCGTTTGTGCAACATTTTTATAGGGGGCCACAGGAAACAGTTTAGTTTAGGTAAAAGGTTAAAACAATTTTCATTTAAATTTTATTTGCAGTGTTAGTGGAACCTTAGCGTGTCTGATTTAATTTACAAGGGAAACAGCTAAGTTACACGGTGTAATCCGCTTATTGTTTTGTTAAGTATGTAGTTTGTGATGACGTAGTTGAGCACACTTGCAACAACAAGCAGTTTGGTGGTAAATGAGAACGATCGTCTGCATGTGGGACACACTTTTATGTTTACCTATAATATTGAAGGTTCTTTACAGTGGAAGTTATCCCAGTCACTTTAGTCAGTGAAGACAATGAGGGATTTGGGGAGATACTACTCTTCACCACAGAACTGCTACAGTACTGAACCTGGAAGTGTGCAATGCCACCTCAGGTGTAGAGTCACTCAAAACCCACCCTTTTTTCTTTTTCCCGTGAGTCCATAGCAGTCGTATCGAGACCAGTGACTCAACGCCAGTGAGTAAGGCAAAGTAGTAAAACAAAACATAGGGCCTAGAAACGCCACAGTGTGATACAAAAATAAAAGGAGGACAAATGAAGGGGAAAGTTAAGCAAGAAATGTTTACCCTGAATCTGTGCAGTAGAAAGTAAAATGTGGAAACAATGATGGATAAATCAGTGACTTTGGGAACGATATTCTTAAGCAGTAATCTGGAGGTCCATATTAATCTAAGGAGAGGGAAGAAATGTGGCGGCATAGAACTTTAGCATCAGAACCGTAATTGTTGTGTCTAGACAAGGCAGCCTAGACACAATGAGAGGAAGCCGAAAGGCACGCGCTAAGCTAAAGCTGGATGGCGTGAGGTCTGAAACAGGATATGTAATGAATGCTATAAAGAAAAGTACGTAGCTTCTGGAATACTTAACTTTAATCCATCCTTTTGGTACATCTGGAGATTGTGGCGATACAAGTGAGACTCTTTAGATACATGCAATGTTACTAATGGCGCCTTGCTCGGTCGTAGCCATGGACTTAGCTGAAGGCTATTCTAACTATCTGCTCGGCAAAGTAGCGAGGCTTCGTCAGTGTAGTCGCTAGCAAAGTCGTCCGTACAACTGGGGCGAGTGCTAGTCCGTATCTCGAGACCTGCCTTGTGGTGGTGCTCGGTCTGCGATCACACAGTGGCGACACGCGGGTCCGACATGTACTAATGGACCGCGGCCGATTTAAAGCTACCACACAATAATCACTTCGCAGCCACAGCCCACCAGCAGAGCAACGAATTTGCCAAGACACCATTACAGCAGAAACCGCCAATTTCGTACCACTGCTCCCACGTGGCTACGACCTGGGAGTTGAATATCCTTCAGGAAGCTTCTGCAATCTGACACACAGTTGCATGATAAGAGCTGACCCCAGTCATCGGCCTCTGTTCCAGAGCTTTCCAAAGTTGTTCCGCAAACTCAGCCCTGGGCAACAGTATTTAAACCCCCAGGTCCAGACCTGGATCATACTATGACGCACACCACAGTCCGTGCTAGTCGACGCCGAATTTATGACGCAGGCACGGGCGTAGTCTTCGCGCCGTGAACAAACGCCCGCCGTCTGACTGCCTAGCTCGGGCAGCCAGCGCTCTGCCGCCGCCTCATGGTCCGAGCCGCTGCGGACTACTGCCATCCGCTGCTGCCACCCAGCCTGCAGTTCCGCGTTCATCAGCCAGGTGGTCCTGCTGGGCCCATGTACCTCGCCCTGGCTACAGTAGACCTCGCTGCAGGGTATCAGACGGATGCCATATTCCTTGACTTCCTGAAAGCGTTTGACTCGGTGCCCCACTGCAGACTCCTAACTAAGGTACGAGCATATGGTATTGGTTCCCAAATGTGTGAGTGGCTCGAAGACTTCTTAAGTAATACAAGACAGTACGTTGTCCTCGATGGTGAGTGTTCATCGGAGGTGACGGTATCATCTGGAGTGCCCCAGGGAAGTGTGGTAGGTCCGCTGTTGTTTTCTATCTACATAAATGACCTTTTGGATAGCGTGGGTAGCAATGTGCGGCTGTTTGCTGATGAGGCTGTGGTGTGCAGGAAGGTGTCGTCGTTGAGTGACTGTAGGAGGGTACAAGATGACTTGGACAGGATTTGTGATTGGTGTAAAGAATGGCAGCTAACTCTAAATGTAGATAAATGTAAATTAATGCAGATGAATAGGAAAAAGAATCCCGTAATGTTTCGATACTTCATTAGTAGTGTAGCGCTTGACATAGTCACGGCGATTAAATATCTCGACGTAACATTGTAGAGCGATATGAAGTAGGACAAGCATGTAATGGCAGTTGTGGGGAAGGCGGATAGTCGTCTTCGGTTCATTGGTAGAATTTTGGGAAGGTGTGGTTCATCTGTAAAGGAGACCGCTTATAAAACACTAATACGACCTATTCTTGAGTACTGCTAGAGCGTTTGGGATCCCTATCAGGTGGGATTGAGGGAGGACATAGAAGCAATTCAGAGGCGGGCTGCTAGATTTGTTACTGGTAGGTTTGATCATCACGCGAGTGTTACGGAAATGCTTCAGGAACTCGGGTGCAAGTCTCTGGGGGAGAGGAGGCGTTCTTTTCGTGAATCGCAACTGAGGAAATTTAGAGAACCAGCATTTGAGGCTGACTACAGTACAATTTTACTGCCGCCAACTTACATTTCGCGGAAAGACCACAAAGATAAGCTAAGAGAGATTAGGGCTCGTACGGAGGCATATAGGCAGTCATTTTCCCCTCTTTCTGTTTGGGAGTGGAACAAGGAGAGAAGATGCTAGTTGTGGTACGAGGTACCCTCCGGCACGCACCGAATGGTGGATTGCGGAGTATGTATGTAGATGTAGGTCCGTCGCCCTGTCTCACACTGCCGCCGCGTCCATTCCAGCGTGCTACGTCATCGCCCGCCATCTGCTGTCTACCTGCCCCAGTTACTCTGATCGACGTCTATGTACGATTGAAAATTAAGAGTTTTGGGCACACTCGGATGCCTAAACCGTCTGCACCTGCAACCACCTAAAGCAGAGAGTCGCTCGCTGACACCTTCCGTGAAGTATGCCCCGTTACATTGTGTTTGGTGAGTCTTACAGATTCTTAAAAGCGTTTTCGCCTTTAACTCAACGGAGATTCGTGTTCTCATTTGAAAATGAATTGCAGGCAATGATTTCAGTTCTATGGACTTCATCATTACAACAATTTCGTTGTGTTAACAATAAGTGCACTACACTGAGGTGACGAAAGTCATGCGATAGCAATGCACATATACAGATGTCAGTAGTAAGGTATGAATGGGCGGTACATAGGCGGATATGTCCTTCGTACTCAGGCGATTCATGTAAAGGGTTTCCGTCCTGATTATGACCGCACGACGGGAATTAACAGACTTCAACGTGGAATGGTAGTTGGAGTTAGACGCATGGGACATTCCATTTCGGAAATCGTTAGGTGAATTTAGTATTCTGAGATCTACAGTGTGGGGAGTGTGGCGAGAATACCAAAGTTCAGGCATTACCTGTGACCTTGGACAACACAGAGGTCGACGGCGTTCACTTAACGACCGACAGCAATGGGGTTTGCATAGAGTTGTCAGTACTAAAAGAGAAGCAACCCTGCGTAAAATAACCGTAGGAATCTATGTCGGACGTACGACGAACGTATCCGTTAGGACAGTGCGGCGAAATTTGGCATTAATGGGCTATGGCAGCAGGCGGTCGACGCGAGTACCTTTTCTATCTGCACGACATCGCCTGCAGCGCCTCTCCTGGGCTCACGACCAAATCGGTTGGACCCTAGGCGACTGGAAAACGTGGCCTGGTCCGATGAGTCCCGATTTCAGTTGATAAGAACTGTTGTTTTCTATTTGCATAAATGATCTTTCGGATGGAGTGGATAGCAATGTGCGGCTGTTTGCTGATGATGCGGATTCTGTGGTGTACGGGAAGGTGTCGTCGTTGAGTGACTGTAGGAGGATACAAGATGACTTGGACAGGATTTGTGATTGATGTAAAGAATGGCAGCTAACTCTAAATATAGATAAATGTAAATTAATGCAGATGAATAGGAAAAAGAATCCCGTAATGTTTCAATACTCCATTAGTAGTGTAGCGCTTGCCACAGTCATGTCGATTAAATATTTGGGCGTAACATTGCAGAGCGATATGAAGTGGGACAAGCATGTAATGGCAGTTGTAGGGAAGGCGGATAGTCGTCTTCGGTTCATTGGTAGAATTTTGGGAAGATGTGGTTCATCTGTAAAGAAGACCGCTTATAAAACGCTAATACGACCTATTCTTGAGTACTGCTCGAGCGTTTGGGATCCCTATCAGGTTGGATTGAGGGAGGGCATAGAAGCAATTCAGAGGCGGGCTGCTAGATTTATTACTGGTAGGTTTGATCATCACGCGAGTGTTACGGAAATGCTTCAGGAACTCGGGTGGGAGTCTCTGGAGGAAAGGAGGCGTTCTTTTCGTGAATCGCTACTGAGGAAATTTAGAGAACCAGCATTTGAGGCTGACTGCAGCACAATTTTACTGCCGCCAACTTACATTTCGCGGAAAGACCACAAAGACGAGATAAGAGAGATTAGGGCTCGTACAGAGGCATATAGGCAGTCATTTTCCCCTCTTTCTGTTTGGGAGTGAAACAGGCACAGAAGATGCTAGTTATGGTACGAGGTACCCTCCGCCACGCACTCTATGGTGGATTGCGGAGTATGTATGTAGATGTAGATGTAGTAGGTAGGGCTCGAGTGTGGCGCAGACCCCACGGAGCTATCCACCCGAGTTGTTAACAAGGCACTGTGCCGGCTGGTGGTAGCTCCATAATGGTGTGGGCAGTGTTTACATGGAATTGGCTGGGTCCTCTGGTCCAGCTGAACCGATCGTTGACTGGAAATGTTTATGATGGGTTACTTTGACACCATCTGCAGCTGTTCATGGACTACATGTTCTCGAGCAGCGATTGGAATTGTGGATGACAATGCGCCATGTCACCGAGCCGCAACTGTCACGATTGCTTTGAAGAACGTTCTGGACAGTTCGAACAAATGATTTAGCCATCCAGATCGCCCGACTTGAATCCCACCTAATAGTTGTGGAACATAACGAAAGGTTCTTATGGGCACAAAATCCTGCACCGGCAACACTTCCCCAATTATGGACGTCTATAGAGGCAACATGGCTCAGTATTTCTGCAGAAGACTTCCAACGACTTGTCCACTCCACGTCGTGTTACTGCACTACACCGGGGAAAAAAAATGGCTCTGAGCACTATGGGACTTAACAGCTGTGGTCATCAGTCCCCTAGAACTTAGAACTACTTAAACCTAACTAACCTAAGGACATCACACACATCCATGCCCCAGGCAGGATTCGAACTTGCGACCGTAGCAGTCGCGCGGTTCCGGACTGCGCGCCTAGAACCGCGAGACCACCGCGGCCGACTACGCCGGGAAAAAGGAGGTCCGACTCGATATTATGACGTATGCCATGATTTTTGTCACTTCAGTGTGTTGTTCACTATTGCAATGAGACATCACTAATTATTAACGATCCTAAAACAAAGCAGCTGTACAGGACACGATACTGGGAAACTAAGACCGGAGCTGTACATTCTTTGTAATCATCAGGGCTCAGATTTTTATGTGATTATATTTTTTTCCTTCGCTCCTACACATGCCAAAAATGTAAATATTCACGAAGTATGTTGCAACTGTTGATACATTTCATTTTATTGCTACACATTTTACTATAATGACATGTTTTTACATATTTTAACTTTATGTTGCATGAAACTAGGTATAACAGCTTTCCTACCCTCCTTCATATTTCCACATACACTCAGTAGTCCCCTCCCACAGAAAAATATCCGAAACCGACCCACCGTAAAAACTGAAGGCACAAAGTAAATTTTATATAAAAATCACGTTATAGCCCAAAAAATGCTTAAGAGTTGACGAAAGTCTGTGTTCATGATGCGATGTGTTGTTTCAAAATTACCATCTGAGTTAAGATCTTGGGACGCTTTTACAATTGATAGAGAAACTGATCTCCGTCGAGCGCGCAATAAACAGTTAGTGTGTCTATGAAGTACCAACTTCAGCAACATTTTATATAATGATGTGCACAGAAAGAACAAAGGAGTAAAATCGTCTAATAAGAGTATTTTATTGACGCAGATGCAAAATTTTTTAACTCCACAAATGAATTTCTCTATAGGTATTTCTCTATAGTTGCCGCGAACATCGCAAGGTACAAGCTTTAAGTGCCTGAATGTCGCGCGTTTCTATAGAGTGCTACAAGCAACAGATTAGTGACAATAAGGAAAAACAGTTTTGCTCTATCAGGACTCTCTAAAAAAGGTGCGGTGCTATACAAATAACCGTCACAAATAGATAACAGTCGACGAAACAACGGACTTACGTAGACGTTTCATTGGCAATTTGACTGTTGGCAAACTCAACGGAGAAGAAACTTCAAAGCCATTATTTTTTCTTGCGAAGTGTTGGAATGCAAAAATCATTCAAAGCGTTACGGCCTCAGGGAATTAAAGAAGAACAAGCTCTAGTTATGTATTCAGATGCTGCAGCCTACACGCTGAAGGTGGAAACTACCCCACGGATATTCTATCCGCATTTAATCCGCTTCAACTGTCTGGTCCATGCACTGTAATGTATCGCTGAAGAAGTGCACAGCAGCTACCCAGAAGTAAATAAAATAATTTCACACACCAACAAAATGTATCTCTAAGCCTTGTATCGTAGACAACTACAGCCGAACCTAGAGTTGCTGCCGGAGCTTGTCCTAACGAAGTGGGGTGCATAGATTGAGGATGTCGGCTTTTATAATAAACATTTTGTAGCGGTGAAATCTGTGACTGATTCGTTTCCGGGAGAACCTTCAGTTTCAGTGTGAGAGGCACAAAATGCTTTCACTGGACCTAAAATCGAAAATGCTCTGGAATCTGTAGCAACATCGCCTTCCTTGCCAGCAACGTTGTCTTTGCACAAATCGTTAGAAATTGTTGAGAATGTCAAATACAAGCTGACTGACATAGAGGTGATATTGGTCAGATACTGGTGAATACTTTTCGCACAATTTTGACGAGGAATCGATGGTACTGGTTTCTTGTTACTATCTATAATGTACTCAGAGGGAGAGAAGAAGACATTCCAGAAAAATTTCCTCCGCTGAAATTTTAATCATCAATGTCCTGGGATGTGTAAAGACCATTTTACTCCTACAAAAACATTCTTTCTGATCGGCGACATTCTATGTCTCAAGAGACTTTAGAGCAATACTTGATGTTCCTGGAGCTCCAAAACGTAATGTAAGGTAGGGAACCTTTACGGTTTCCGTGATGATGGCCATTTTAGTGGACCGATGTGATAGAAAATAATTTTCTTCTGTTAGCATAGTAGAGAATTTCAAAGAAAAATTAAGTAACGTAAACTGAGCCTTGTTATTGAACTTTTCATGTTTCTGGTACGTTTAAGTGCGTGTTAAGGTGATATAGTAGGCTATGGAGTAATTCAGAAGCTGATTTTAATTGAAAGCATTGTTCTGCACTAAGGATTTAATAAAATATTCTCGTGACATTACACATTTCTTGTATGTTTTATCCATTTTCACTACATAAATATGTAAATATTTTGGGTGTTGATATTAAATAAAAATGTGGATTCTAGTAATTAGGCGACAAACAAAAATATCTTATCAGTCCCACCTCTTCGCTTCCTTGGGCAGCTGTTTTGCTATGTCGCCGCCAACGAAGACTGCTTCAAGATAAACCCACATATTCTGGACGAGCAGCCAGCGCTCTAGAACTTCGTTGGTGTTGCCTAGATCGTGTACCCACTGTTGAATTTGCTTTCTGAAAGGAGCGTTGTACCTGGAATCAGCAGAGTAACCGTTAAGGCACACAACACAGCATATTCGCAAAGTGAATCAACGATATATGAATGGAAAGTTTCTCTTTCTCTTACGTGCATAATTAACATAACCACATACTCACCTATTAGACATCAGCGAGCCGAGGATCATGAGGCTGTCCTCGAGCTGGCCAATAGTTTCCGCTGTGGTGTCACCTCTGAGAAGTAATTCTCCGCGGTTATTAAATGTCATGAAGGTCAGCTCGTGAGCAGTCCACTCGTTAGTCACCTGACGAAGTTTTGCTTCAATGTCTTTTTCCTTCATTGCTGAGATGCATATATCCTGTGGAACGTATGCCATTGGAAGTATTAGAATTAACTAATATCCGTTCAGTCAGTGGCAAATTCTGCGAGTAGTTAATTCCAAAAGTCAACCGGAATAAATTGTGTATCGTATACAACGCCTTTTCTATATTAGTTTCTTTTCAGTAGACAAAAATTACTGTCTTGTCAGAATTTCGGTGACTACTCTTCCAGCAATATTTTCTAATTCCCTGAATTTTGATATTTTTGTGAGGTAAACGTTACAAGCGTGCAGGAAAACAATATAATTCGTAAAATAAAGAACAACCACTTTTAGGCACAATCGCAATTTTTTTCAATGCACCAAGTATATCGAGCCCTGGGGGCTCATGTTCAGGTGCTTTGACAATCTACACTGTTTTTTTTTCAGATTTAGGTTAATTCAAATGGCTCTGAGCACTATAGGACTTAACTTCTGAGGTCATCAGTCCCCTAGAACGTAGAACTACTTAAACGTAACTAACCTAAGGACATCACACACATCCATGCCCGATGTAGGATTCGAACCTGCGACCGTAGCGGTCGCGCGGTTCCAGACTGTAGCGCCTAGAACCACTCGGCCATCCCGGCCGGCTAGGTTAATTCTTGTCCTGGTAAGATTAAATTGATATGCTACAAAGTGTCACATTGCAAATATAAGTCTATAAAGCTAATACAATTTGAAAAATAACTTCCTCTTTTCAGTAGTGAATAAATGATTTTGAAGCACAGTATGAGTAAATATGTTTATGCACATACATTCACTTTTCATCTTACAATACATTTTGTAATCAGAAGTCAAAACAAGTCAACGTATTTTACATGTAAAGAAGCAGTATCACTACACATACACACAAGTAATGTTATAGCTTTGCATCTTCTTTGAAATAATTAACACATGTGTATTTGTAGAAATGCTGTATCTTTACATTTGAAATTCTTTGACTTGTTTTGGTTTGCGTTTACAAAATGTGTTGTAGAACGAGAAGGGTATATACACCGATGAGCCAAAACATTATGATCTACTGGTTAATTGCGAGTTGATCCACTTTTCACACTCATTACAGCAGCGATTCTGCGTGGCGTGGATTCTACAAGTCGTAGATAGGTTTCCAGAAGTATGGGGCATCAGATGTCTACTCACAGGTCAGTAATTCCCGCAATACGGGACGGTGGTTGGCGGGCATTCTCCTGGCACGCGGTATGTGTTCCAATTGGTACAGATCAGGTTCATTTGCTGGCTAAGACATCAATGTGAGTTCACTATCATGCTCTTCAGACCACTGGAGCACGATTCTGGCCTTGTCTCCCGGAGAGTTATGCTGCTGGAAGGTGCCATTAACATCAGAGAAGACTTCAACCATGAAGGGATGCAGGTGGTCCATAGTAATGTTCACGTAGTTCACAGCTGCCATGGTGTCTTCTAGTACTATCATAGGTCACAACAACCCCATAGCATAATCCTGCTCTCGGCGGTGCACGTTTCAAGCAGCCATTCGCCCGAGCGACGGAGTGTAAGGACCCAACCATCCACCTGGTGAAACAGGAAATGCGATTCATCAGACAGGCGACACGTTATCACAGTTGAAGGTCAGTGATACTGTGCCCACTGTCATCGTAACTGACGATAGGTCGTTGAGTCAATACGGGTACACATAGGTGGCGTGTGATGTGGAGCTCCATGTTCTACACTGGTCTTTGAACGGTGTGCCCCGAAAAACTTGTGTGTGCACCAGCCTTGTACTCTGTCGACAGATCTTCCACAGATCTCTGCCTATCCTGGATTACACAGTGGGGGATTCTCCAACCTCTACGTTTTGTGATGAGACATGGACGTCCAATACCATACCTCCCATTCGTTGTTTCAACGTTGTTCAACCACTTTCCATAGGCGCTCACTACAGTAATACCCAAACAGCTGACTAGCTTCGCCGTTTCAGAGATTCTCGTTTCCAGCCGCAGCGCCATAACAATGCACCTTTTGACAGAATCGCTTATATCAGTGGATTTCCGAATTTGCGGTCAGTACCTCTTCCACTTACATTCTTTCCTTCCTGCGTCACGTGCCCGAAACAGCACCAGGAGGCATGCAGTCTTGCGGTGGCCAGTGGTCACAATGTTTTGGCTCGTCAGTATATTACATAAACAAAATCACATATCCACTACGGGACACAGTAACTTATTTTCAATTTGTATTAGTTTTGTAAACTTATATTCACAATGCGCCACTTTGTAATATACCCCTGTAATCTTACCAGGACCATAATTAACCTAAATCAAAACAAAAAAATGTAGACTGTCGAAATACCTGAAGATGAGGCCCCAGGGTTCGAAATTCAACGTGAATTGAAATAAAATCACTTTTTATTTTACAAAATAAATACAGTCATGGAAGAGACAATGACAGAAATCGATAAAATTAAAACAGTATAATTATTTGCCATTAATTCTTCTACCATACAATTGTACGGTTATAGAAGGTTTTAATGTTATGACGCTTTTGCATAAATGAAAGAGTACTACCTCATTAACCCTATCGTGGTTGATGGAACACGTGTGTCCCACTAAAGTAAGACGCAGTTTTTAGCTTGGGATGTCTAAATCTCATATCTGTCTAATATTAGCATTTAGTGAAGCGCTGTCTGAACTTAGAGAAATATACTACGGGTGGTGGTGGTGGTTAGGGTTTAACGTCCCGTCGACAGCGAGGCCATTAGAGACGGAGCGCAAGCTCGGGTTAGGGAAGGATTGGGAAGGAAATCGGCCGTGCCCTTTCAAAGGAACCATCTCGGCATTTGCCTGAAACGATTTAGGGAAATCACGGAAAACCTAAATCAGGATGGCCGGAGACGGGATTGAACCGTCGTCCTCCCGAATGCGAGTCCACTGTGCTAACCACTGCGCCACCTCGCTCGGTATACTACGGGTCACGGGGTGGATATATATAGAAGGTTATGATCGATCAAATGGGGCGGCATGTATTTATAGGTGACACAGTGCCTCTGTGTTACGAAAATCACATCAAATCACCATCGTCTCCATTTGAAGAATGTCTGAAATAACTAATTTTATTATCTTACACATACAGTCATTGTTTTGAAACATTACTACACACCTTAGTGATTCTGCTGGTTTGTACATAATTTGTATGTCCCAGAAAACTTCATAGAATGTAGAAAACATTGGTATGTGGTATGTCAAAGAAATCTTCAAATGTTACGCTGAAAATTTCTGTGCAATATTTCATGCTCTTTCTTTTGTCAGGAGATAAAATGTGTAGTGGTACTGATTTATTTGTTACACTTTTCTCCATAATTGCCATCCCGTTAAAATTAAAAATTTAACTCTGGAGATCCTAAGTTATATCAAAAAATGGATCTAGTTAGGTCCGTGGGACGCTTATGTCCCACTCCACCGATTTTCAAAACCAGTCAGCTTAAAATTTTATCCGTAGTGGAAGTGTATTATTTATAACAATGGAAGACAGTTTTTGACCTTAAATTTTTCAAATATATGCTAAATAAATTTTAACAACGAAAGAGTTAGCCGTAAGTTCGTTGCTTACGACTTCGTATATTGTGCTGGAAATTTAAATATTAAACTTTTGATTATTTCTGTGATTCTTAAACAAATCGATAAATACTGGAAATATTGCTCATTTACTACAGAATTACTTCAAAAAATTCTGTAAAATAACAGCTGTTCCCAAGAAGTGAACTGAATACTAAATAACGACTCCAGTCGTAGACTGAAATAGCAAAGCTAAATCTGCAAACTGCCTCTTCTGTCCTCATATGTTTATTTTCTGTCATTTGATAACGGTTATCATCTTATGACCCAACTGGCTTGCTTAGTACTAAACATAGCACACACTACGCTATGTAATAAAATACAAGATAGAATCAACTACAGTATACTGAATGATTTTTTTACCTCAATATCTTCCTTGTTTGGAAGAAGAGGCGCTTCCAGTATATTTTTCAGACAAAATCCTTCGCTGTCGAGCTCGAAGTTATATTTCGTGACTTCCATAATTCGTTGCCAGTGCCTGGGCTTCATCGCCTTGTTGGCCATCAGTTCGAGCAGAGGACACATGTCGTTGAAATCGTCGACGGTTTTCTTGAGAGCGTGGAATGCTGGCCATTCTTTTAGGCCCT
The DNA here is from genome assembly GCF_021461385.2 of Schistocerca piceifrons. Lineage (NCBI taxonomy): Eukaryota > Metazoa > Arthropoda > Insecta > Orthoptera > Acrididae > Schistocerca > Schistocerca piceifrons. The sequence goes on from NC_060149.1 coordinate 72,547,238, forward strand.
TGGGTAGCTTGCGGCAACGGTTTTGGAATTCCATAAGTTCGTTATTGATCTCCTCAATGTTGACTTCGACCCACGGGATGTCGTAGTAGCTGCTGACGCGATCGATGACGTCATTGTACAGCTTGTAAAGCTTCTGCAGCAAGTTGAGCTCCTTGCGGATCTGGCCCAGCTCGGGATAGTCCGTGGTGGGCAACCCGAACAGCTCCTCACCGCTCTGGTACGTCTGCAGTTTGCGCCACAGTCCGTCGAAGCGATTCTGCCGTACATAAATTGAGAAGTTCACAGAAATTGCCATACATTTCAGAATCAGTCTCAATATAATAGTTTTCGATATGTGACCGTACAATATGTTTGATATGGAACAACTATTCTGCTCCTATAGTGGCTGAAAAGTTGATGCATATTGCAACATGGGACGATCACATCTCAACGGCAGAAGAAGCATGTCATATCATCTTTCAGTACAAAATTTTTCGCATGAGCAAGTAAATTTCTTCAAGAATCAGGAAGAGTGTCTTCCACAAAACAAGAAATAACTACGAAAACGAATCAATACAGCACAGCAATAATCAATTTACACTAACAATGAGTGTGTTGTTACCATTGCAGTTGCATAACATGCGTGTCAGCATCGCGAAAACTTGCTACAGTGGTACTTGCAAAATGGGCGATACCATGAGAGAAGACAGGTCCGTTTGGTCGAGTAGTGTTAAGACATCAATGGTATAGTGATATAATACACTCATGTTCAGAACAAACAGAAAACCTTGAATGACTGGAAATAGGATGTTCATATTAACAGGTCATGTACATTAGTATGTTCTGCAGAAGTGATTAGCATTTCAGTCACCTCAGTTCAGCATGTATCCCGTTGCCTAGTAGGCGCACGGTTCGCCAGGAGCCATGATCGACTCGTGTAAGGCGCAAATGGCGTCCTGTGATATAGCCATCCAATGCTGCAGTCACCTGGTTCCAAAGAACATTTGCAGTGGTTGGCACTTGTTCACGTCACTGCACCCGTCATTTCATGATATCGCGCACATTTTTGATTGGCGACAAGTCTGGTAATATGGCGGGACAGTGCAAAAGGCTACCATCCTGTGACACCAAGAAGGCACGTGTTCGTCCAGCAACATGTGGTCGTGGGTTGTATTGCTGAAAAATGGTGTCTGGGATGTTGTCCAGAAAGGGTATGGCAAGGGTCACAAGATGTCATTACGTGGGTCATACTGGTCACAATGTCCTGGATACGCCGCGTTCCCTATCTGTGGCGAACTAAAATGCGGCCATCATTTTCAAACAACAGAACCTGGCCTCATCCTAAAACACTATATGATCCCATTCCTGTCCCCAGTGACATTCATTTCATACAACATTGCCGTCTAGCATTTTTCTGCACATTCGTCAAAGGTAGGCGGAGAAATGGTCGACGCGCACGCAACCCATGCCGTAATAAACTGGGACGGACTGTCACCCCTTATAATTCACGATGTGCTACACTGTTCACTGTTGCTCCAGAGTCGAGAAAGACGTCGATCTGTGCTGCAATGCCGTTCGGGTGAAGGGTCGATCTTCTCTGGGGGTGGTCTGGGTGGTGCGACCGGACCCATCTCGTCGTGTTCTACTGGCTTCTGTGAACCATTCTGCACAAACTCGTTGTACTGCCGAAGCGTTTCATCCCACCCGATCTGCAATTTCCCGGATGTATGCATCACATTCTCTCATGAAAATAATGCGCCCTCCTTAAATTTGACTGTACGGTTCGCGCATACGTCTGTGATGCATCTAGAGGTGTACATGTTCCACTTTTAACCCGCCCATGCTTGCCCGGTGGCCAGGCGGGCAGGCCGCCACGCGTTGTCAACAGAACGGGCAGGCTGCTTCACTCCCAGCCAAGCCAAGCAGAACCCAACTCGGGCAGGCTGCGGGAAACTTGCTTGCCTGCCCATATTACTGCTGAGCTGCGCTACGCAGCCGTTTAGTCTGCGCGCTTCATTGTCGTACTATGAACGTCAATTAAAAGTTTTTATTTTACCTGAGCACCAAAAGACAAACCCTAACATTATATATATATTAATTTCAGGTCAAAAAATATTGAGTTTTATTTGTACATTCTTCCTTTACGCGTATATTTCGGGCTTATTATCTATATAAATAAAAATGAATTGCCAAATGCGTTGATAAGCGTAAAACTCGAGAACGGCTGGACCAATTCGGCCATTTTTTTTCTGTGTTCGTAATTCTCAGGACAAGGTTTTTAAGAAATAAAATTTTTCGAAAATCGACCGAAAAATTGGAAAATTTGAGAAAAACTGAAAGTGTGTTGTCATTGTGTCCGTGTGTTTGTCTTCCATACAATCTTGATGAAATTTTGCACATTATACCTTGAAACCAAGAGGAAGGTCACAGTCTACTTAAAATTTCGTAGGGTGCATGGCAGAGGTTGTTACTTTACCTAATGGAATTCGACAAATTGTACGTTTTTATTCCGATCTTGATGAAATTTGGCATACTTGATATTCAAAGCAGGATGAAGGGTGCTGTCTGCTTAAAATTCTGAATGGTACATGGCGGAGGGTACTTTACTTACACACTTCCACACCAACCTACAGTTTCATTCCGATCTTGAAGAAATTTTGCACACTTGACCATCAAGAGGAACATTACTGTCCACATAATATTTCGGACAGTGCATGGAATAGAGTACCTTACAAAAGATTTTGACATCGTTTGCGGGTTACCATGAAATCCTTCTCCCTTTATACTGCTAAATGGTCTCAGGTCCTTAGCACACATTTCGACGCCCTTTTCGGCCACTAAATCTTTGTCCTCTTTCAAGATATTTACGGAGTGAGGGAACTGCTTGTCAAATTTGCACACATGTCGTAACATACTCGAGGTTCCTAAATAAGTACTTAAGAGCTTTTTACATAGTTTTCATTGAGATACACCTACCGATTTATTTGAAGCGGCCTCATAAACACACGAAAACGTTTCCTATGGGGCACTTGTGCTCTGTTTCGTTACCAGCATGTATTCGCCAGTTGTCAATTTTTTTTCAGTCTCATTAAAGTCCGACCTTTTCATTGTGCTGCCCCCACCGTTGCGATATATGTACTGCGGGCTAACTACCTGGCTACTCTAGTCACGGTAGCTTGACAGCGCAACCTGTTGTCAGGCGCAGCAAGCTGAGCGGGTCCCGTGGAGCTTGGCAGGCCTGCGGGAACCCAGGTAGTCCGGGCTTGCGGGAGCCCAAGTCGGTCGCATTACCCACTATGCCTCAGTACATGCGTACTCTTGTGTTTACGTCGCGGCAGGCTGACCTGCATGAATGGTTGCAGAAGAGCTAGGGGCAAGCAGGCTGCAATGGGAATTCGTACACCTCTGGATGCATCCTGCACGTCTGCTGAAATCACAGGGTTCCATTACATTCGGTTTATAGCAACAACGAGAGCCACGGGCACATTTTACAGGTAGGTGATGTTGCACCGCGATATCGATGTTGACCTTGAACCCGTCGGTCGACATGGTTCTAGTGCTAATCATTTCTGCAGAACATACCAATGTACATGTTCTAGGAATATGAGCATCGTATGTCTAGTCGTTCAAGGTGTTCTGTTTTTTTCTGAACATGAGTGTAGTTCACTTTGTACAGAAGATTACATGAGGTGATACATATATGATTGCTACAGTAAGACCACGTCCGACAACCTGTCCCGTCCTTGTCAAGTTGGAGCTGTAAATATGTAAATGCCCGTATATACGAATGACATGGGGTGATCAAAAAGTTTCCGTTTGTGGTCATTGCTGCAGCGTATATGCAACGTAGCGCGACTGTGATGTATGTATATAAGCACCAACATGTAGGCAAGGGATTAGTATGGTATTCGCATGTTTCAGAAGTGCAAGTGGTAAATGCAGAAATGTGATCTACACTGAGGTTGCAAAAGTCATGGGATACCTCATAATATCGTGTCGGACCTCCTTTTGTCTGGCGTAGTGTAGTAACCAGAGGTGTACAATTTCCCCTTGCAGCCTGCTTGCCCCTAGCACCTCTGCAACCATTCATGCAGGTCAGCCTGCCGCGATGTAAACACAAGAGTGCGCGTGTACTGAGGCATAGTGGGCAATGCGGGCGATACGGGCTCCCGCAAGCCCGGGCTACCTGGGTTCCCGCAAGCCTGCCAAGCTTCACGGGACCCGCTCAGCTTGCTGCGCCTGACAACAGGTTGCGCTGTCAAGCTACCGTGACTAGAGTAGCCAGGTAGTTAGCCTGCAGTTCATTTATCGCAACGGTGGAGGCAGCACAATGAATAGGTCGAACTCTAGTGAGATTGAAAAAAAATTGACAACTGGCGAATACATGCTGGTAACGAAACAGAGCACAAGTGCCGCATGGGAAACGTTTTCGTGTGTTTATGAGGCCGCTTCAAATAAATCGGTAGGTGTGTCTCAATGCAAACTATGTAAAAAGCTCTTAAGTACTTATTCGGGAACCTCGAGTATGTTACGACATATGTGCAAATTTGACAAGCAGTTCCCTCACTCCGTAAATATCTTGAAAGAGGACAAAGATTTAGTGGCCGAAAAGTGCGTCGAAATGTGTGCTAAGGACCTGAGACCATTTAGCAGTATAGAGGGAGAAGGATTTCTTAATTTAGGGCAGACACTGATCGACATAGGTAAAAAATATGGCTTAGTTGATATTAAAAATGTTATGCCTTCCCGAGTGACAGTAGCTAGGAAAGTTCAAACCTTAGCTGATAAAGTGCGCAGCAAAATGCTCCCAGATATAGTGCATGCGATTCGTTCTGGTATATGTGCCAGTACAATTGATCTATGGACAGACAATTACAAAGAGGTGCATTACATGTCCGTGACAATGCATTACATAAATTCAGACTGGCGTTTGAATAAATATGTACTAATGTGCTCTGCGTTTCCTGACTGCCCAAAAACTGGCTCGAATATTCGAAACGAGTTGGAAGATGGCTTAGAAACTATGGGTGTTTCTCGTGAAGACATTGCCAAAATTACGTTTGTCACAGACCAGGGCAGTAACATTGTCAAAGCTCTCGAAGTATATCAGCGTCTTCCATGCATGGCTCATAGTATAAACACAGTCTTGAAACATGTTCTGAGCGAACAGTTTTTGAAAGAAAATGTTCCAAATATATTAGCCATTCTTAATACAGTGCGGGCTACGGTTTCGTACTTCAAGAGAAGAGGTCTCTGTGTGAGACTGAACTCATCTTTAAAGCAGTGGGTTTCAACTCGTTGGAATAGTTATTTTGACATGCTTGTATCAGTCCATTCTCAGATTGATTCGGTGAAGGCTGTTTTACATAATGAAGGTGCCTCTGATAAGATGCTGGGTTATGACCACCATATAACTGGCCAGCTTATAGAATTTCTTAAGCCGTTTAAAGAAGCCACAGTTGATCTAGAGAGTGACAAGGATCCAACCCCACATTTAGTTCTACCGTGGTTTTATGCCTTAAAAACTCACTGTACCGTACGGGATAACGATGAAGAGGTTTGTAATTTTATTCCATCTGAATATTATAGAACCACTTGTGAAATATGTATGTTGAGAAAATGTATTTTCAGGACATGAAACCTTTGAAACAAGCCGCTGATGCCTTCCTAGAACAGAAAATGTTCGTTAGTATGTTGCATAAAATTGCAACGTTTATGGTGGCTAACTACCGCACATTAAGAAAGTTAACCGAGGATGAAAAAATTGAAGTTTACCAAGCAGCACGACAGATGTGTGCTGAAGGTAAGCTCCTAAGATAATGCATATATTCTTCATCTACATGTACATGGTTACTCTGCAAGCCACACGCAAGTGCTTAGTTGAGGGTTCATCGAACCACTTTCAACTTATTTGTCTCCTTTTCTCGAATTTCGCGCGGGATAGAACACCTACAGCACTCCGTCTGAGCGCTGCTTTTTTGTATTTTATTCTGATGATCATTTCTTCCAATGTATATGGGACTCAACAATATCTCTTCGAATTCGGAGGTGTAAGTTGGTGATCGAAATTTCATATATAGATCGCGCCACGTCAAAAAACGCCATTGTTGAAATGATTACCACCCCAACTCTTGTGTAATTTCCGCGACACTCTTTCCCCTGTTTTACGATAATACCAAACCAGCTGCCCTTCTTTAGACTCTTTCGACCTCTTCCGTCAATAGTAAGGCTCTCCAACTTCGTAGCAATGCTCCAAAAGAGTGTTTTGTCATTAAAACGCCTACAGCATTTTCTGTGTGTCCATTCCTATTTAAGTAGGTCGTAATTGTAATCAGAGGTATTAAGTAGAATCTACAGCCTTTAGATTTGACTGGTTGATCTTGTAAACGAAGTTTAACGGACTTAGTTTAGTACACACAGGGATAACCTCGCTCTTGTCATTATTTATTGCCAACTGCTAATTTTCACACCAAAAATATATACCTTATTTAAATCGTCCTGCAGTTAGTTTTGATCTTCTGGTGACTTTACAGGACGATAAATGATAGCATCATCTAAAACCTATTATAATTTCAACTATGTGTAGTACGATCTTCATATTATTCTGCAAATATTAATTGGAACCTGTACAGTTTCAGTACAAGTGCCCAATCACAGCATCCAAGAAACAAATCCAGGGCCGTATAAAATGGCGAAATTTGAGGACTGGGCAGAAGAGCCTCCTCTCCTACATGATGAAGTCAGCAGATACTTGCAAGAACACTGTGTGAACGAGGGAGATATTCTACAGTGGTGGAAAAATAACTCCCAACGACTTCCTCGACTTGCGTGTGTGGCAAGAAAAATATTAAATATACCAGCCACTAGTGCGTCTAGTGAGAGAATTTTTAGTTGCGCTGGAAACCTAATTAGCGAAAAACGATAACGTCTTAATACAGACAGACTTAACGATCTCGTCATAATTAATTCAAACACTAATCAGCAGACACATTGAAAATACAGTAGAACATTAAATTACAATTTATTTTGTTGAGTTCCACACACATTGCAAAATGTAATTTTATTCTTGTATTTCTATATTAAGGGGAATCCCACATGCAGAGTCAAGATGCTGAAAACCTAGACACTACAAATACTCCTAAAATGAAGAGCGTCTTTTTCCATGAATGTATTGTAGTAGGAATATAATGGAAACTCTGAGCCACTCTCCACAGCGTCTGTATCTGCGTCATGAGGATTCAGACTCGTCGTTTAGGTATGTGTTATGAGGGTCTAGAGTCGTCGTTTAGATTTGCATCATGCAAGTAAACACTCGTCGTCTTAGTCTGCATCATGATGGTCCGAAATATGGTCCCTCATGATGCAAACCTAAACTACAAGTGTGGACTCTCATGACGCAAACGTAGGAGCCGCGAAAAATGGCTCAGGGTCGCCATTGTATTCCCAGTACTATAGTTTTTAGACGAACTGGATACGAAACAAGTCCTTCGATTTTGTTAAAATGCATTTTGGCAATTTAGAATGATTTTTCCAACTTCGAATGAATTCACAGAACCAGTAAAATACATCCTGGAAACGTAGTTAAATATTTATATAATTGGTGTCATACTTGGCTGAAACATACTAAAGTTAAAGAATCTAGACTTCCAAAATCTTAATTTGGTTCTCATTGCAGTACAGTGGTTAATAGGGGCGTAGATAATTTATTCTTCTGGGGAGGTGACCAATCTTCTTTCTGGGGGGTGGAGGTTCACTTCTTTAGTACAAATATCCATCCGTTGCGGTGTTGAAAAGTGCAGCACAGACTGCATTGCGTTGCCTGGGCATTTATTTATTCCATACTCTCGTAGTCCATCTTCCCTCCCGTATTTTCTCTCTATCCATTTAGTCCTCTCCCACTATGTCTTTGATCACCTCCACCCACCCCCCCCCCCTCCATTCCCCATCCCTTGGCCGGCCGAAGTCGCCAAGCAGTTCTAGGCGCTACAGTCTGGAACCGCGCGACCGCTACGGTTGCAGGTTCGAATCCTGCCTCGGGCATGGATGTGTGTGATGTCCTTAGGTTAGTTAGGTTTAAGTAGTTCTAAGTTCTAGGGGACTGATGACCTCAGAAGTTAAGTCCCATATTGCTCAGGACCATTTGAACCATTTTTGAACCCATCCCTTGGCCCATCTCCCCCCCACCCTCTATCCTTCTCCTCGTCCTCTCTCTGCTGGATTCCGCCACCTCAGTTCATCTCTTCTTCACCTATCTATGAAAACTCATATATATCTGTCAACTTTTGTGGTGATCAGTGAATCAGTGTCAAAGTTTATTGCTAGGTAGCATTTATTGTAATACTTTTTGATACGCAGCATTGATAGTTTTGTTTTCTGATGCGTAAACAAATGAAGTTGAAGGTGTCCCGACAGGGCAATATGCGACATACAAATAGCCATGTGAAAAACATGATTTTCAAGATTGATGCCACAAACATATAACAACTGCCCCTGCGATTTATCTATCGACATGGCAAATGTAAGCTGCACTGGAAATTATAACCGTTTAAAGTCGAATGGCATGTCGGTCGGAATCTTAGTGATATTGGAATCAAACTGTCCTCACCTTTGTACTTTCCTTTTAAAATTGTGGCTTCGATTACGTTGTTCTTTAACTTCTTCCCCGCAAGCCGGGTGCCATTACAAAGACGTGGCTGGTTTACCTTTCGCAACATGATTGCCGATCCGACTTAATTACAGATTGGGAGGCGGTAATCCGGGGAAATCCAGCGAATTTAAAAATTCCGTAGGATAGTTGACTACATCATCTTGGTTAGTAACGGAATAAACCGACTGGTATGTCAGCAATTCGCCAGGTGTCATATTTTGAATCTGAAAATTCATTTCGTTAACATCAAGGTTTTTGCAGCCAATATAACACGTTCACTCAACCAAAAATGGTTTGCAACTGTTAAACGACATTTGCTGTGCGCGAATTGTCCAACACGATGACTGTGAATGTGTCAGACAGCTCTCAAATTTCAAAAAGATCATAGACATTTCGTTTAAAAGAAATGTATATGATCTTGAAGAGAGTACCTTACAAAAGATTTTGACATCGTTTGCGGGTTACCATGAAAGTTCACTATGTACGCATGTTTCCATGGAGAAGGTTTTTGAATATTTACATGTGTATATATATATATATATATGTACTGTCCGAAATATTATGTAGACAGTGATGTTCCTCTTGATGGTCAAGTGTGCAAAATTTCTTCAAGATCGGAATAAAATTGTAGGTTGGTGTAGAAATGTGTACGTAAAGTACCCTCCGCCATGCACCATTCAGAATTTTAAGCAGGCAGCGCCCTTCATCCTGCTTTGAATATCAAGTGTACCAAATTTCATCAAGATCGGAATAAATACGTACAATTTGTCGAGTTCCGTTATGTGAAGGAACCTCTGCCATGCACCATATGAAATTTTATGTAGACTGTGACCTTCCTCTTGGTTTCAAGGTATAGTGTGCAAAATTTCATCAAGATTGTATGCAATACAAACACACGGACACAATGAAAACGCACTTTCAGTTTTTGTCAAATTTTCCAATTTTTCGGTCGATTTTCGAAAAATTTTATTTCATAAAAACCTTGTCCTGAGAATTACGAACACAGCAAAAAAAATTTAGCCGAACTGGTCCAGGCGTTCTCGAGTTTTACGCTTATCAACACATTTGGCAATTAATTTTTAATTATATAGATAAGAAGCCCGAAATATACGCGTAAAGGAAGAATATACAAATAAAACCAATATTTTTTTTACCTGAAATTAATACACATATATATATAATGTTGGGGTTTGTCTTTTGGTGCTCAGGTAAAATAAAAACTTTTGATTAACGTTCATAATATGACAATGACGCGCGCAGACTAAACGGCTGCGTAGCGCAGCTCAGCAGTAATATGGGCAGGCAAGCAAGTTTCCCGCAGCCTGCCCGGGTTGGGTTCTGCTTGGCTTGGCTGGGAGTGAAGCAGCCTGCCCGTTCTGTTGACAACGAGCGGCGGCCTGCCCGCCTGGCCACCGGGCAAGCATGGGCGGGTTAAAAGCGGGACATGTACACCTCTAGTAGTAACTCGACGTGACGTGGTCACAACAAGTCGTTAGAAGTTCGCTGTAGAAAAATCAAGCCGTGGTGCCTCTATAGCCGTCCATAATTGCAAAAGTGTTGCCGGTGCAGGATTTTGTGCACGAACTGACCTGTTGATTATGTCCCATAACTGTTCAATGGAATTTATATCGGGCGATTTGGATGGTCAAATTATTCTATAGAACTGTCCAGAATGTTCTTCAAAACTTTCACGCACGATTACATCATTTTTTTGGAGGGGAGGGGGGGGAGTTTGGTTGGGTTGTTTGTGGGAAGAGACCAAACACCATGGAAATCACGGAAAACCTAAATCAGGATGGCCAGACTTTGTTTGCGAACATGAAGCCCATGAATGACTGCAAATGGTCTCCAAGTAGCCGACACAATCATTTCCAGTCAATGATCGGTTCAGTTGGACCTGAGGACCCAACACATTCCATGTAAACACGGTCCACACCGCTATGGAGCTACCACCAGCTTGCACAGTGCCTAATTGACAAGTTGGGTCCATAGCTTTGTGGGATCTGACCCCACACTCGAACTCTACAATTAGCTTTTACCAACTGAAATTGGGACTGATCTGACTAGGCCACGGTTTTCCAGTCGTCTAGGGTCCTACAGTATTGTCACGAGCTCAGGAGAGGTGCTGCAGGCGATGTCGTGCTGTTGGCAAAGGCACTCGCGTCGGTCTTCTGCTGCCACAGCTGATTAACGCCAAATTTCGTAGTAGTGTCCCAACGGATACGTTCGTCGTTCGTGCCACATGTCTACTGCTATTTCACTTAAAGTTGCTTGTCTGCTAGCACTGACAACGATACGTAAACGGAGCTGCTCTCGGTCGTTAAGTGAATGCTGTTGACCACTGCGTTGTCTGTGGTGAGACGTAATGCCTGAAATTTAGTATTCTCGGTGCACTTTTAATACTGAGGATCACGGAATATTTAATTCGCTAACGATTTCCGAAATGCAATGTAAAATGCGTCTAGCTCCATCTACCATTCCGTGTTCACAGTCTGTTAATTCCCGTCGAAAACCTTTTCACATGAATCATCTAAGTACACGTGACAGATCCGCCCTACACTGCCCTTTTATACATTGTGTACGCGACTCTACCGCCGCCTGTATATGTGCATATTGCTATCCCATGACTTTTGGCACGTCAGTGTATGGTGATGTTACTACCAAATACTTCCAAATAGGACCAACGTCGTTTTATTCTCTTCTTGGCTTCCGAAGAACAAAGACAATCACAGGTAGACGTCCACCAGAGAATGAAGACTGTGTATGGGGCAGCATGTCTGTCAAAAATCAATGTAGTGGAGTGGTGTACCAAGTTCCGTGTTGATCAAGATTCGACACAAATGCCGGCCGATGTGGGTGACCAGCATCATCCATTGCTTATTGATTTCAAAGAACCTGGCGTCTCCATCAGTGGAGAATGTTACTGCCCAACGCTGGAGAAATTACGGCGTGCAATTAAGGCGACAAGGTGTGTTACTGCTTCACGATATCGCACGTCAGCATATCACAAATACTCGAGCAACCGTTTTGTAATCCTAATCTCTCCATATGCGATTATCATGCCGTCAGTTCTTTAAAGAATGCCTTGAAGGTTCGACGATTGTTGTTGGATGAGGATGTGCAGCAGGCAGCTACAGACTTCTTCACGCAGCAGGACACTGTGTTTTATCAAACGGGTATCTTCAATCTGGTTCGGCGGTGGTATGATTGCCTCAATGCTCACGGTGATTGTTCCTGATTGGCATACCGATTCTGGACTGCACGGTCTTCCAACGGAAACATTTTGATCGCCCTTTACATGCTATATTTGTTATTCTTTCATTTTAATACCAAGGCATGTACAATAGCCTTGTAAAAGTGATCTACGGATGAATAAAACTACTTCTACCACTACCACTACTTCTGCGATCGATCAACCAACTCTCACGCAGCCGAGCGTATGTAGCAGGTATACTGGCGCATACGCTTGACTCCTTACGGGTGGAACACTATTCTCTATACGGCTCTCCGGCCAGGATAACGTAATGCGTCTTGTCTGAGAGGAAATTTTCGAACCAGTCGCAAACATGGTTAGATATCTATAGGAACGTATTACCTTTAGAATGCGTCGATGAGGCACTGAATCAAAAGCTTTTCGATAATCTAGAAACGCAAAGGCAGGTTGGTTCCCTGTATGCATAGCACTGAGTATAGGTCCCTACTAGATGTAAAGATTGTTTCGGAAGCGATGCTGATGGTTCAAATGGCTCTGAGCACTATGGGACTTAACTTCTAAGTTCATCAGTCGCCTAGAACTTAGAATTATTTAAACCTAACTAACCTAAGGACATCACACACATCCATGCCCGAGGCAGGATTCGAACCTGCGACCGTAGCGGTCGCGTTGTTCCAGACTGTAGCGCCTAGAACCGCTCGGCCACACCGGCCGGCGCCATGCTGATGTTGGAAGGGTTTTGTTATTGCTAGGTCAGAGTATCCCCTAGGATTCTGATACAAACAGATGTAAGTGATATTGGCGGTTGTTCTTCTGAATGTCGAACATGTAAGAATTGTTCTTCAGTGCATTTCGTCGGATAAAAAAGTACAGCCTGGTGACAAGTCAACGTACTTCTTTTGCTAAACAGCCTTCAATCCTTTGAAACAAATGGGCTACACAGTGCTGAAAAGCCTGTGGATTCAGACGGATAGGCATTGCAGACTATATTCTTGGTAGCTAAGTAAGTCCTGTTTTTAATTCCATAAGTTTCATGCTTTTTCGTTCCTATTGAAATGTTATTTTCTCTGTAGATTTGTGATTGGAAAGAAAGACTATGCTTTGTTTATTATCAATGCTCTATCTTTCCTAGCTTTCATCCCATGTCATGAGGTAAGTAATTATTCTGCGTGTGTTCTCGCCCAAATTATGTCACTGATGACGTCATCAATGAGTAGTGGGTGCTTACCCACCGTCCTTCCCTCCCCTTCTGATAAAGACCAAGTGCAGGAATTCAAATTTAGGCGGGAAACTAAAAAAAAAAAAAATGCCCAACAGCTCTAGTATCTTTTCTGTGGAATGATGGTTGTTGTTCTAAGTATAAATTAGCGGGAAATCCAAGATGATGCATTGTCATGCTGGCTGACTTGGAATAATGGCCTGGCTCTATGATGTCACGATCTAAGACTTGGAATACAAGCTCCAGCCTAACTACGACGTCAGAATTAAGGATGTGTGTCCTGGAGTGGGAGATGGTGATCGAAAATGGTGACCAGGTGTTATACTGGTGCAGCTCTATGGCGTTACAATCCAGCTCAGACCTGTTGGGCCATTACTCTAGTAAGATGTTGTCATTTTTTCACTGTCTCTGTTTACCATGCCATTGACAGGCTATGTTTCAACTTGTGTATAAGTATCACTAAATGTGTATTGGACGAAAATTGAATAGCAATCCCTTAGAAGTAAAAGTAGCAGGACATGACAGAAAATTCTGTCGGCATGCGTGTGGGACTGGCCAGTCACAAGCCTTCTGCACTACTTGCTGAAGCATTTATGTGAATCATATAACTGGAGTCTGTTTGTGGAAACATGAATCTTTCCCCTTGCGCTGTGAGAGCGTAGTGGAGGCTGTTGACTGCACATTACACCGACTAGATTGCGTAGGACTCTGATGGTGATTGTGGTTCAGTTTTTCGTCTTGAAATGTTGTATACAAATACAGTATTGACAACTATTCTCATAGAAAATATCGTACTTTCCCAGCATGTGTATTAGCTTAATTTAACATGGCAACTATTTAAGTTTTAAACAAGTATAAACGTGTTTAATTCCCAAATGCCATTACTAAATGCCTGAAACATGTAAGTTCAAATGTTTAATGGCTGTATGTCCCCCAACCTCCTTGGGCATATCACTGCAGAACTCCTCGATCCCAATGGCAGCGGCCACTTTAAAGTCCTTTTCACCATCTCTTTTGCCCCCCCCCCCCCCTCAGCTTCCCACTCTGTCGCCCCTCCCAAGGTCGTTCACAAATACCTTCCGTGCAGACTGGTATGCCTACCAGAAATCCATCAACACCCAGGTCAGAAGCCAGCCCCTTCCCTTCCACTATCCTGATGACATCGCTCACTCTTTGCCCTTCCTCCAGAAGACTGTCCTGACGCTGTAGTAGCTCACATTCCCCCCAAACGTATCCATCCTCACTGTCCTCCCCTTCCTCCACAGGCCATACTCCTTCTCCGTGAATGCCACCAGCTCTCCTGTTCCTTCCTTCGGACTCATGACTGGGACACACTCCTCCATCCAACACCTGCAATTAGAAAGACGTGTTCGAAACATTCTGACAGCAAAGAAACCCCAGGACTCGCGCCATACATGCACACAACTAAACGCCACCATCCCTGTCAACTGCTCCAAGTACTGGTCTGCCCTCTTACTGGTAGCCATCCCACCCCAAATTATCCACTCCTCCATGACAACCACCCCTACCCTGACAACCTCAGTGAAGCTAACCGTTTTGCTTTCCACCTCTCTAAAGTCTTCTCCATACCAAATGACCCTCACTTTGATTACCCCCTCTTCGCCGATGTCCTCGACTGCACCAATAGCACTGTCATGCTGCTTGCTCCCAGATTTTGGTACTTGGACCAGTTACTACCTTCGGAATTGAACACTCCTATCACAGCACATGACATTATACTCATCCTCCGGTCCAAACACCACACCACCCCTGGCCATGATTGCATTACCTACCACCACCTCAAGGAAAGCCCTCTCTCCTTCCTCACCGTCTTTGCGACCCTGTACAACACCATCCTCTCCACTGTTCATTGGCTTCCAACCCAACCTGCAGAAGACTTCCCATATCCCATTGTTCCTTACACCCACTTCCTTCTGACACCTCCTCCTATCGTCCCACATGCCTCACCTTTGTGTTCAATAAGGTCTTTGAGTCCATCCTCTCTCAATGTATCCATCACCACCTAACTCAACACCACTTCCTCCCTTTTATCCAGTGTGGTTTCCAGCCCTCCTTCTCATCCGACGACTAGCTCCTTAACGTCACCCATCTCCTCTCCCTCTAACTTAATTTTTGTTTCTCTTGACCTCCAGATCCTATGACCATGTATGGCATTTTGGGTTCCTTTTCAAGCTCCAGACGTATGGCCTTCCTATCAACTTCATCCACCTCGCTACCTCCTTCCTCTTTCAACATCCTTCCTATGTCGCCATTCATACTTTCTACCCTACTGCATGGCTCTGAGCACTATGGGACTTAACATCTATGGTCATCAGTCCCCTAGAACTTAGAACTACTTAAACCTAACTAACCTAAGGACAGCACACAACACCCAGCCATCACGAGGCAGAGAAAATCCCTGACCCCGCCGGGAATCGAACCCGGGACCCCGGGCGTGGGAAGCGAGAACGCTACCGCACGACCACAAGATGCGGGCACCCTACTGCAGGTGTGCCCCAGGGCTTCACCCTTTCTCCTCTCCTATATCTCCTGTACAGCGCTGATATGCCAAAGATCCCCACCCATACATCTCCTTCAATATGTTGATGACACCACCTTCCTTGCCCTCTATCCCATCCTTCAACAGTCCTTCCAAACCCACCTAAACCAGTTTACCACTTGGTGCAACCAGTGGCTCCTTCGAAATAGTTTCTCCAAAACCCAGGCAATCATTATAGGATGTGCCACCCCCTCCTTCCGGCTCCATGATTTCTTCCTCACCATCTATGACTGCCCTATCCAACTTCCCCCACCTTGAAATACCTTGGCCTCACCACTGACCATCATCTCACCTGAACTCGCAATCTACTTACCATCCAATGAAAAGGCCACAGTAGACTCTGCCTCCTGAAACTCCTGTCTGGTAGGACATGGAGATTGATCCCTTCCACCATCCTTCATACCTACACATCCTTGATCCATCCCATCCTTTGTTATGCCAGTGTTGCCTGGGTCTCCACCCCTCCTATATTTTATAATGCCCTCAAAATCCTTGAACGCCATGTGCTCTGCCTCGCTTCCTGTATCCATCTCCCATCCCCCACGAGGATCCTCTATGACCTCATCCCCTTCCCACGTCTCCTCCTTTTCCTTGCACACATCTGTATCCTCTACACCAACTGCCATCTCTACGCCCCTCACCTCCTGGTGTCTCCCCTCCTTTCCACTCTCCACCTGCTGCCACAGCTTTACTGATGTGTTCCACTCTCTCTCCATCTCCACCCCTTACCTCCTCTCCCAAGGGAACTTCCAATGTCTCCCTGTCCCAGATGATGCGCATTGCCACGATATTTATCCTTCCTTCCAACTCTGACCCGCCTCCTCCCCTCTCCTCCTGCCTTGGGCTCCCTCTCCTTCCCCTCCCCCTTCTGCTGTTTCCTCCCTCCCCCCTCACCCTGTCCCCCAGTCCTTGCGCTTGATCACCTCAGTTTGCGACAAATTACAACGTGCGTTAGTGACTTCGGCTTTGGAGGTAGATATAATAAAATGTCTGTAGTTGTACAAGGAGTCGATCAGTAGCACAGAAAGTGGTCGTGAAACCTGGAAGAGTATGAGGCGGTCTGAGGCCTCGCGGGGCGTGAGGCCGGGCATCATGGGCCCGCTGGTGCGGTACTCGTGGCAGTACTCGATGTTGTCTTGGCGGAAGCGCTCCAGGTTGGCGCGCAGGTCCTCCTGGAAGTGCGGCTGCATGGCGAGCAACAGCACGTGCACGTCTAGCGCGCGCGTCTGCAGCCGCTGCCACGTGTAGCGCAGGTTGTCCACCTGCTCCAGGTCCTCGCGCGCCACCGGCAGCTCGTAGCGCGTCACCACGTTGAACGCCTCCTGTCACATCCAACAGTTACATTACAAGCTGTAACGACGTGTACATTCAGAATACGCGTCTGCAGTGACACGTGTAGCGAAGCTTGTCCATCTGCTCTAGGTCGCGGCAACATTACAACGTACAAGTGCTAACACAGGACGTATTTGGAGCACACTGACACGCGATACCTCACGTACATAACGACAAGTCACATTTGTCTATAATATAATTTACAGAGAATTTTGGCCTTCTGCAAGACACGTTTTCTTATTTTCGTTCCACTCATACATGGTTCCGCTATTTATATGGTACCTTCAGTGAATTTTATTAATCCATCTGTAAATTACTGTACATATGATATCTTGTGAATCTTCGTATGAAATTCTGCTTGAAAGCAATTTTGTAGGCAAAGGAACGATAATCAGACGTTAATCTTACTCTAGTACACGTATAAAGAGTGTTTCAGCTAAACTGTCGACGTCAAATGTTTCTAAAACCGTTTAAGAAATAGTAATTCTATTTTCACCCAGATGAACAGTGAGAACTTCTTCATTACAGCATGTATAGTCTCTGTTGACAGATACATTAATTACAAAGACATCAGTACAATTTTCGTTTTTTGAGGTGGAAATAAAGAAATTTGTGTATTGCAGCTCTAAAAGAGGCTAAATCAATGGCGTTTCACTCTTCAAAATACGATTATTAGCTTCGGAGAAATTACAATATTTACAACTCGGGATTTATCTGTTTTGAGTAGGAAATCATTTACTGTCTTATGCGGAAGCTCATGATTGAATACGGAATAAGAAAATACGTTACATCGGATATGAAGGAAGCACAGTGTGGCACCGCTGCGATACCAGCATAAAAGGAAAGGGTAACAGAGGAAATGTAGTTTCCTTATGCCTTGGCCGATCACGTGTGCCAAGTACAGGGTAGTCTGAAAAAAATGTATTTAATAAGCCAACAGAAAGTAGGTGTGCTATTTATTTATGGAGAACGCAGTAGGAAAGCTAATAGAACAACTGAGTTATACACATAAAGATATCACGGTAGTCGGTGTTCAGAAGGTATGACAATTCAGGGAATGTGGAAAGAATGCTTATCGCAAGGGCGTTGGAATATTTCGCAGAGGGTAACGAGCAGGCTTGCAACGAACAGAGTGAACGAAATAGATTTTCTGAGAGCCGTTGGTCATAATTAACATTTTAGCTCCAGAGAATGTGTAAGTGGCTCTGGAAGAAGCCAGCCCAGCGTTGTTCGCATTTTGCTCTTGATAGGACATGAAGGCGTTATCCGATTGCAAGACTGTTAAGGTTTCCTGGTCGCTTGTTAACAAATTGTCTGTTGGCTTCTGTCTCGGGTTCTTCGGCCGACGTTTGTTGATAAATTTCTGACGTTTCTCCAGTACGAGTGGCTGCCATTGTGAAATCTTCACCCTCCATTGTCAAGCTCGCGACCACACATTATATGTACCTGGCAATTACATTCGGGAGTTTACCGAATACCACGAACATGCGGAGAAGTCTGTGATGGAATGACTGGACGAGAAATCAACGAGATTTCTGAGACCAATCACCTTGTGAAATTCGCCGACAAGGAAATTTTTACTGTTGAGAAAAACTATTACACCTGCTTGTTCACGGAAGTTATAGATATACACAATCATTACAATAGCTTCGACAAGAAAGAAGAAAGAGTCAAGGTGAACAGGTCCTGGATTCCTGTGTTGCAGTGAACAATCGCTTCAGGTATTGTTGTTGTAGTCTTCAGTCCTGAGACTGGTTTGATACAGCCCTCCATGCTACTCTATCCTATGCAAGCTTCTTCATCTCCCAGTACCTACTGTAACCTACATCCTTCGGAATCTGCTTAGTGTATTCATCTCTTGGTCTCCCTCTACGATTTTTACCCTCCACGTTGTCCTCCAACACTAAATTGGTGATCTCTTGATGCCTCAGAACATGTCCTACCAACCGATCACTTCTTCTAGTCAAGCTGTGCCACAAATTTCTCTTCTCCCCAATTCTATTCAATATCTCCTCATTAGTTATGTGATCTACCCATTTAATCTTCAGTATTCTTCTGTAGCACCGCATTTCGAAAGCTTCTGTTCTCTTCTTGTCCAAAGTATTTATCGTCCATGTTTCACTTCCATACATGGTTACACTCCATACAAATACTTTCAGAAACGACTTCCTGACACTTAAATCTATATTCGATGTAAATAAATTTCTCTTCTTCAGGAACGCTTTCCTTGCCATTGCCAGTTTAAATTTTATATCCTCTCTATTTCGACCATCATCAGTTATTTTGCTCCCCAAATAGCAAAATTCCTTTACTACATTAAGTGTCTTATTTCCTAATCTAATTCCCTCAGCATCACCGATTTAATTCGACTACATTCCATTATCCTAGTTTTGCTTTTGTTGATGTTCATCTTATATCCTCCTTTCAAGACACTGTCCATTCCGTTCAACTGCTCTTCCACGTCTTTTACTGTCTGACATAATTACAATGTCATCGGCCAACCTCAACGTTTTTATTTCTTCTCCATGGATTTTGATACCTACTCCGAATTTTTCTTTTGTTTCCTTTTCTGCATGCTCAATATACAGATTGAATAACATCGGGGAGAGGCTACTACCCTGTCTCACTCCCTTCCCAACCACTGCTTCCCTTTCATGTCCCTCGACTTTTATGACTGCCATCTGGATTCTGTACAAATTGTAAATAGCCTTTCGCTCCCTGTATTTTACCCCTGCTACCTTCAGAATTTGAAAAAGAGTATTCCAGTTAACACTGTCAAAAGCTTTCTCTAAGTTTACAAATGCTAGAAACGTAGGTTTGCCTTTCCTTAATCTATTTTCTAAGATAAGTCGTAGGGGCAGTATTGCCTCACGTGTTCCAATATTTCCACGGAATCCAAACTGATCTTCCACGAGGACGGCTTCTACCAGTTTTTCCATTCGTATGTAAAGAATTCGCGTTAGTATTTTGCAGCCGTGACTTATGAAACTGATAGTTCGGTAATTTTCACATCTGTCAACACCTACTTTCCTTGGGATTGGAATTATTATATTCTTCTTGAAGTCTGAGTGTATTTCAGCTGTCTCATACATCTTGGTCACCAGATGGTAGAATTTTGTCAGGGCTGGCTCTCGTAAGGCTGTCAGTAGTTCTAATGGAATGTTGTCTACTCCAGGGGTCTTGTTTCAGGTAGCAAGCGGAAATCCGAAGCGGAAATGACCACGGAAAGCTCTTGGACGTTGGCACGCCAGGTATATATAACTTGCGGCTGTAAGATCCACTCAAGTGTACCACCAGCAGTTGAGGATGAGTCTTTGACAATGCCGGCGATTCGTGCTGACGAAACGTCAGAAAAATTATTCAACAAACGTCGGCTGGAGAACCCGAGACAGAAGCCAACAGGCAATTTGTCATTATCAGTTTGCATGCACGTTCGCATGATTTGACGTTATTGGACTTCTTTATCTGGTAAAAATTCAAAGATGAACTCTATATACAAGTTCCGACGACCTAAGAGGATTTAAAACATGGCATAGTTGCAGACTGGGCTGGTGTCTGTTATTTTGTTGACGATCCACATTCTATTCGAGTACTAAAACAGCGATTAGTGTTGGTCATTGCTACCATAGTATTTTGTTGTTCATAAATGCAATAATTACCGAATCACAGAAAACTTTTAACACTATTTTATCCATGAAACGCAGGAGAGATAAATATATTATAGCAAAAGATTGTTTCTGTAATAAGCGCCAGAGCAGTACGGAGATGTTGAACATACTCTAGTGGCAGACGCTGCAAGTGACGTGTTGTGCAACACAGAATGGTTTGTTATTGAAATTACGAGAGAGTACGATCCGAGGAGAGTCAGGCAACATATTACTTCCTCCAATATGCGCGTCCCGAAATATTCATAAAAAGAAAACCACTGACTTTACAGCTATTCCGGAGATTTATTGGCAATCAGTCTTTCCACGCGCCGTTTGCGAAAGGAACGGTGAAGGTGGGATCAGTTAGTGGTACCAAAAGTACGTCCAACCCCACACTATAAGGCGGCTTGTGGGTTATAGTTGTCATTAGAAATGGGTTTTGTCTAGATACTGGTTGCAAGTCGAAACATTATCTAATTCCTTGTTCTAGAATTTCTTAATGGAAATTGGAAATATTGTGTGCCTTCGAAGGGAATGACTGCAGTATTCGGCGAGAAATGTAAATTTGGCTGAACAGCCTTGGTGGACTACCTCAATGGGTTCGATGCGGAGCTCCATGTCGACCTCCTGCTCACGTATCTTGCGCAGCGTGTCCATGACGAGCCTCACGTCATCCAGGTCTCGGATGGGCCTCTCAAGCTTCCGCTCCATCTCGCTGATCACTGCGTACACGTAGTCCATCTCCCGCCGGTATTTCTTCTTTAGCGCCTGTCCGATGCGGTAGGTGCATGCCCGCACCTCAGTCAGTAGACCAAATTTTAGTTTCTCTGTAAGGGCGAGAAAAGTATTTGAAATACAAAACCAACGATGAAAATACAAATAATGGTGACATATTGTACAGTCTTAATTCCTGTTAACAAAATTGCGTCACAATTACTAGCATCGGATGAAATGAGATCAATGCGGCCTCCACGTTACAGAGAGAGCTCACTGGGCAGTTGTACAACTACATCTTACACCCAGGTTACGAAAGTCGTGGGATAGTGATATGCACATATACAGATGGCAGTATTATCGTGTACACAAGCAACACTGAGTGAAATAACCGCAGAAATCAATGTGGGACGTACGGCGAACGTATCCGTTCGGAAAAAGCGGCGAAATGTGGCGTTAATGGTCTACAGCAGCAGACGAACGACGCGAATGCCTTTCTAACAGCACAACATCGCCTGCAGCGCCTATCGTGTGATCGAGACCGTATCGATTTGACCCTATGCGACTGGAAAAACGTGGTCTGGTCCCAATTTCAGTTAGTAACAGCTAACGGTAGAGTTAAAGTGGGGCGCAGACCCCACAAAGCAGTGGATCCAAGCTGTCAACAAGGCACTGTGCAAGCTGGTGGTGCCTCCGTAGTGCTGTGGGCTGTGTTTACATGGAATGGGCTGGGTCCTGTGGTCCAATCGAACCAGTCATTGACTGGAAATGGTTGTGTTCGGCTACTTGAAGACGATTTGCAACCATTCATGGACCTCATGATCCCAAACAACGATGGAATTTTTATGGATGAGAATGCGCCATGTCACCAGGCCACAATTGTTCGTGATTGGCTTGAAGACTGGAAGACGGATTGCCATGGATCCTACGACAATTTTTTGGAAGAGTATCTCTTATTTCAATTCCAGCTTGGATACGATCAGTCCATCTAAGAACAGAATCTCCAAAACTTGAGCTCCAAGTGGAAATTACAATTACTTCTTTTTCCCACATTATTTCTTTGTAATTTTTTAAAAAATCCACTGAATAATTGTTAACAGAAAAAGTACTTCTTCTTTTTACTTTTTATTTTACCATCATTAAAAATATGTTCTTCCATAGTTAATTCATTCGACAGAGATGAAGTTAATCAAATAAGAACTAATAAAGAAATAAATGGATGTTCTATTCCAGACAGAATATTGTTTCCATTTTTAATTGTCATAATGTCAAACAGTTTTGCCAAATAACTATCGACAAATTTTTTATTAGATTTTCCATCATAGACTGGATAATCTGTTCCATCGGTTACAATGATAATGGAATTCATATAAAGTTGTGAATGATCAGGTTAAGTTCATCTGCCTCCAATGTTAAGATTAATTTCTATTTCTTTGTTTTGAATATTTAAATTATTCTTAGCTTTTCATTGACAGGAAAAGAGTGATATTGGTAACATTGATTCTTACTCATTTATAAAGGAAAATGTTTACTAAGACATTTTTAAAATAACTGTAACTGTTGATCCATTGAACTCAATCAAATCGTTATTTTCACCGGTTATAGTTATTTCTAAATTGTGAATAGTGTCAAAAATTGGAGTATCTACAGGATAATTTGGGTCATAAATTATTGATCCTCCTAATTCAGCATTTGATTTAACTGAAGAAATAACATTAGTTGCTCAGTGAAAATGATCAGCATGTTTAAGAAACATTCCATAGGCTAGATAAAAATTTATATTTACTGATTTGAATGGTATTATTTTTGGTAAACTACTACCAACGGTTTTCGGTTTGGGTTCAATAATTTTAGCATTACAATTAAAAATTTGTCCAGTAATATCTTCTTTATCCATAAATAATTTAATGTAACTTTCTATACTAACACTATTTAAAATTTTATCTTCTTTAATGTGTATGTTAGGTTTTTGAATGAATAAATTTTTGGAAGTTTTTGAAACTGTATTGACTGATGGGAACTATTATTTTCTGGAGAAATATTTGGTGTTAAAAAACTGAATAAAAAGCAATTAATGTAAATTTCTATAAAGGACTAATACAGGAAAAGTTAATCTTTTTTAAGAACTGATGATTTACCACTCAGTTGGAAAACAGCTCATTTATTATTAACAAAATTTATGTAAACAAATGATGGACTGGGAACTGAAAAGAAAAATCCCAGAGAAGAAACCGAAAAAAAACACAGTCAGCCTTAACCAAATGCTATTCAGTGTTCAGTAATGGGACTCAGTGGTTGTGGAAAATGACATTAGTTATCAGTAATTACATTCTAGCTCCAGGATGGTTCAATTGGGATAAAATTAACCATTTGTATATTTATTCTACAAAATTAGATCAACCATAACATTAAAAAAATTATGGGAAGTGTGAAAAAATTGAAGATAAAATTAATAAAAAACGCTGCTTTTATTGTAAATAGTGAAGAAATTCTTCAGTTAGATGAATGTGAGGATAATTCAGTTGTTATACATGACAATATCATCCTTGAAAATCAGGATGTAGTTAGAGAATCTTTCCTGAAGGTAAACATAAATGAATAAGTTGTTTTTAACTCAAACATATTGAAAAATATCAAAATTATTGGTTACAGGTAATCTTAATTTTTAAAATATTTTCATACAAGATGACATGAATTTATATCATATGTATTATGAGTTTCTTGGAGTTGACTTTAAATTTGACGATTTTAAGGAAATGTGTAGTAAATGTTGAAAAACAATGAATTTGGTTTTACTACACTAGAAAGGACAAAAAAATTAGTAATGGTAAATACAAAGAAAATATTAAGAAATTTTTGAAAACATAAATGTTGAACATAAACATTGAATATTAACATCGAACATAAATGTTGAACATAAATGTTGAACATAAATATTGAACTGAAAAAACATAATTGATTATTGTTTTTTATCCTTAATAGATGTTTACAAAATGTGACAGACATTTATAAAAAAGCTAAACGATATAGAAAAGGAAAAGAAAAATTAAAAGACGAGTTTGAAAAATGGAAAACAAATGAAGAAAAGGATGCGAAAAATTTAAAAAAGAAGATCAACCAGCTATCGATGCTATCGAACAAGTTAAACAAGGATTCAAAGGATTACATGATAATGTGATAAAATCGACTGAAGAAAACAGAGAAGTTTAAAAACAAGTGTTTCTAATCATCAACATTACTTTGAAGAATTTAATCATATTCCACTAATTAAACAGCATGATAGTTCACAACCTGACTATAAGCTAAGCAAATCAGAAATACAGTGTTTGCTAAGGAATTATAACGAAGATATTATAGATAGTAAAAAGTTAAAAAATGAAGAAGAATCATGGAATATTGAAAAAATATTAGTTTCAGAATGTTAGAGTTTATCAACAATAGTGAAGATACAGTTTTTGGATTAACATGTGTCAATAGATTTATGAATATTGGAAAATTACCAGTAAAATCTCATGTGTTAGACAAAAGTCGTAAAAACATAACATTTTTGTAGAGGAAATAAAGATTTGGGAAAAATGACAAAGCTGATAAAAACTTCAATTCTTTGCAAACAAAAGAATGTATTCTGAAGTTGCTTCCTTTGGTGTAAAACTGGCAGCAACAGGTGTTAGAGGAATAATGTATGGAAAAACGATATTAGGAGTGGCTATTGAAACTGATGATAAATGATGGCATTTATAAAATTCTTTAATAATCTATGTAAGTGAATAACTTTAGTATTGATTATACTTTCATCCAAGTGGTAAAAGTAAAGCAAAGCCAGTATTAGTTAAATTAAATAATGAACAGTTAAATACTATCGATAATTTTTCAACTGATGCTCATTAAAGGAAGAGAGATAAGAAAACTGGTGAATATTTACTTATTACGTTAGTTATTTCTGTAGTGGAAAAAAACTGATGAAAATCTAATGGAAAAGGAAGAAGGTTCTGGGATAACAAAATATGAAGGAAGATTTTTACCAATTTTACTGGTGATATTTTTCTCTTGTTTCATGTATTCATAATAATCAGATAATTAATAAAGAATTATATGAGCAAAAAGACATGATTTAATGATGGAAAAGAAAGGAACAGGAATGAGAAAGGTGAAAAATTATGAAGAAATAATTAAAAAGTACAGCAATCCTTTACATAATTTTTAAATAGAAGAATTAGTTGAACAATTAAAAATTACTGTATTCATGACTCACAAATTACAAAATAATCAAAGAAATCTTGAATGTGAAATAGTTTAACTTAGATACTTCCAACCAAATTGGTATACACCAGATAACTCGAAAAATCGAAATTTGTTTTTGATTCGTTTGGTGGTGATACTCCAAAAGAATTAAAAATTATTTAGGATAAAATTACTTATATCAATGTTGAAAAAATACTGGATTTAACGAATTTATTTGTAGACATTTACATTTATTTGTCTCAAAATTACTATCAAATGGTTAGAACTTTAAAGAAATTTTAAATATAATAAAGGGACATTTTTTAGAAATAAGACAAATGTTTTTTTTTCTTTAGGAACAGCGGCGAAATATATGTCTGGTAACGACATGATTGTTTAAGTTGATACAGCTGCTAATAAAAAGTAATCTTTATTTACAACAGTCTATTTCAGCTTAATCGCCATTTTCAAGTATCTGCAATTACAATTTTGGTGAGAAGAGGTATGAGTTAAATACTCTCAAAAATTGAATCATAACTTAAAATAGAAGAAATATTTATTGAACTGGGTAATGTTAACGAAAAAATAAACAATTTTAATTAAGATTTAGAAATTGAACCAACAAATTTCGTAATGATTTAAAAACATAAAACAGCAACCTAACTTTAAAACAGATGTACAAAATTTAACTATTCAATGTCATAAAGAATTAGAAAATGTAACTAAGAAATTTCATAATGAATTAAGTTGGATTCTTAATTCGTCTAAAAGCTACATTTAGTTTGGTTACTAAAAGAATAGTAAATGTAGAAGATCCAATTGATAAAACAGATGTTGTTAATAAACAGTATTTACAAAAAGAATTTAAAAAATCTTGTTACAAAACCACAATCCATAAGTATTATAACATAATTCAGGAAATACCTCAATAAGAACGATTTAAAATCTCATTACAATGTATGAATATTCGAGTATTTCAATATAATTAAATAGTTATGTGAAAAAAAAAATTCTAGTGAAAAAATCAATTAATTAATAAAAATAATCTAACTAATTACTATACAAAAAAGGAAAAGCTTTGTCATATTATTTCTCAAAGCTAGATTTAGCACTGTGCATAAGTCAAATATGTAATTTTTGAAATAAAATCTGTGAAATAAATTATTTGGATTTCGCTTATAAATGTAAGTGAAATAAAATTTTTAATTTTGAATACGATTTTAAACTTAAGAATAACATTGTTACTGCCAAAAATGTAGGTTAATTGTCATTTAATGATTTCGATATTTCAGTAAGGAATGATAAATTGTAGAGAACAAATGGAAGACATTATTCGTTGTTACTTAACAAATCAAATGTCTTAGATGTAAGATTAAATGATTCTATAAAAACTGTCACCATACATTTAAAAATAATTTTCTTTGGTGAATTGTTATCAAAATCAAATAAAAATGATGGATAGTTCGATAATTATTAAATTTTTTATCTATATAGATGGACAATTGTTCGATCCTTCACGATTATCACATCTACAATAAGAAGTATAAAAATTTATTGAAGCATATAATCCTCATAGAGTAACAACTAAAAATGGAAGACAAAGAATTAAAGGTCTTTGTTCAATTTGTAAAACTAAAAAGAGTAAATTCATTAAAAAAAATTTCAGTGATGAGATGAAGACTGTTAATACGTACATTGAAACGTATTAAGTCCTAAAGGACATATTTGAGAAGAAGTTATATAAGCTGGTGGGAAAAATATACAAAAGAAGAAATATAATTTTTCTTGTAATTCATGATTTATGGCAGTCTGATCCAGTTGAAATGGATACAGCTAATTTGTAAGGAATATTAAAGATAAACAAAAGATATATTATAAGACCTTCTTTAGTGTTATATTTAAGTTTGATATATGAACAATTTAAAAAGGAATATAATAAAATTTATTATTTTTTTTATTTATGGATGGAAAGTACATAGAAAGTGATTTGTTCATTGTGCGAACAAGAAAAACAAAATAATAAGAAATTATAAATAATGAAAAAGTTTGCCCTTAGCAGTGGATTGTAATGGCTGTATAAAGAAACGAAAATGATATATAGAAAGAAACTGTAATTTATAAGAAAAAAAAGAACTAGAATCATAAAACACACATCAGTTCAGTATTTAAAAAGGAACTTAAAAAGTTACTAATAATATTCAAAATTGACATCATAGTTCAGAAAAATGCGCCAATTATTAAAAACATTAATAAAAATTTATCAAAAATTGGATGTTTCTTTGGATAACTTGGGTCTAAAATATACTTAAGAAATACCAAAAATTAATTTATAATGAAATAGTAGTAATAATTCATTAGATATCGAATTAATTTTTAATTTTGTTAGTTTCATAACTCATTTTGGTTAATCTTTCCTACAGCTATTGAATTCATTTAAGAAATCATCCTCTGGGTAATCAATACAAGAACTGTTTAATTTATTATTTATTTCATTCTCTGGATAAACTGTACCACATATCTTTCATTCCCTTAAGAAATCATCATCCTTTATTCCATTTCCTGTATAATGTTCTCTGCAATTCAGTTAAGAAATCTTCATTACTATCATTCATGGTTGTTCCTTATCTTTTGTTTGGATTTAATACCTTTATTTCATAATGGCCATATGGTAAAGTATTTATTCCAACTAGTATTATAGACCTTTTATCATTGTCAGATTTCAAACAAGATTATTACACTCAGTGGTATTTAGTATATGTTTATGAGATCTAATTAAATTAATTTTTCTTCATTTTTTAAATTTCATGTTTAAAAGTTATTTGTAATCATTGAAGGTGGTTTCATTTTTCCAATGGATTTCTTAACTCCTTTAGATTTTTTATACTCTTGATTTGCTTTACAAAGCATATATTTCCGATCAGATACCAACGTGTTCTAACATAATTCTTTCATAATTTTCATCTTTAATTTTTCGTGAACCCTTCTTGTTCACTTGTGGAGGTCTATATATATTATTTTTTGAATAATCTCTAGTGAAATATTTGTTTCCTTTCAATTTTATGCCATTATAAAAAATCTTCAGTTCTGAAACTGAAGAACCAAAAAAAAGGAACACCTTCCTAAGAACATGTAGGACCCCCACAAGCATGCAGAAGAGTGGCAAGATGACATGGCATGGACTTGACTAGTGCCTGAAGTAGGACTGGAGGAAAATGACACCACAAATCCTGCAGGACTGTCCATAAATCCGTAAGAGTAAAAGGGGGTAGAGATCCCTTCTGAATACCATGTTGCAAGGCATACTAGACAAGCTCCATAACGTTTATGCCTGGCTAGTTTGGTCGCCATCGGAAGTGTTTAAGCTCAGAATCCACTATTTAGCAATTATGGACGTGTGGGGTGTTGCATTATCCTGCCAAGTCTGTCAGAATGTAAAATGGAGATGAATGCATTCAGGTGATCAGTCAGGATGCTTACGAATGTGTCATCTGGCAGATTGGTATCTAGACATGTCAAGGGTCCCCTATCACTCCAATAGAACGTGACCCACACCATTACAGAACTTCCCCCAGTTTGAACATCCTCTGCTGACATGCAGGGTCCATGGATTCATGAGGTTGTTTCCATACCTGTATACATCCATCTGCTAGATACAGTTTGATGTGAGACTCGTCTGGCTGGGCAATATGTTTCCAATCTTGTGTTGGTACTGAGGGGCCCCAATGAAGTGTAAAGCTTTGTGTTGTGCAACCATCACGGGTACACAAGTGGGTCTTTATCTCTGAAAGCCCATATCAATGATGTTTTGTTGAATAGTTGCCATGCTGACACTTGTTGATATGCCAGCATTGAAATCAGCAGCAATTACACAGTAGCACTGTACTTCTGTCATGTTGAACGATTCTCTTCAGTCGTTGTTGGTCCTGTTCTTGCAGGATATTTTTCCAGCCACAGTGATGTAGATTTAATGTTTTACTGGATTCCTCACTTTCACAGAACACTCTTGAAATGTTCATGTGGAAAAATTCCCACATCATTGCAACCATGGAGATGCTGTGTCCCATCATGGGTGGTAAATGGTCATGAAAATCATGAAATTTTCTAGGATATTCTAAATCAGCTTCTAAAAGATAACCATATTTATTATCATCTGATATTTCAAGTATTTTTCTGGAATTGAAATATTTTGACCCTCACCAACTTACATTTTTAAATGGTAAAAATTGACTCATAGACCAACTGTATAAAATACTGTATTTGTGTCCAAATATGTAATATAATATTATTGTGTTTTCTGGAATAAAATTATTCATATATTTTTATTAGATGAGCCATTTATTTTAATCCTATAAGAATTCCTCGCCGAATTCTCTTTCAATTAAGAAAATCATGTGATAATTGTTTGATAAATTTAATTCAATTTCTCTCATTTTTAACTTAGACTCCCAAGGTAAACCAGGTGCAGAAAAATATGAAGATGGATCAAGTTAATGAGTTTTAACACAATTATAACTAAAATTTTCAGAAATATCCACCAATAATAAAACATCAGATTTATTATATACTCCTTATTCTTGTACATTTTTAATATTAAATATTTTCTTGCAGTAATTCTGCCTGATTATACTCTTTCATCAGAAATATTGAACTGATTAAGCCTTGAATAAAAACTTTCTTCATTAGGTAATTAAATTTCTTTTAATTTTACTTCAGGATCCATATACTCATAAAGATAACCTCCTTCTTTAATTATGAAATGTAATTGTTCACCTTTAAAATTGTTTTGATGTTTCTTTAATCATTTCGTTTTAAAGATACAATGCCATAAATTCAATGGTATTCAAACCTTCATATATTTAACTGAAAGAAATATATTTTTGTTCATTATTTGTAATGGGGCTAATAACTTAATATCTATTGCAAATTCATTAATAAACAAATGAACATCGAAATTTTTAAATTATAAATATAAACAGGTAAAATGAAGGATTTTTATAATTAATATTATGTTGTATATAATATTCATGAACACTTCCTCAGTATTTTCCTGTTAAGTGAGAACGAGCTCTTGCTTTTATTTCAAGTTTAATAAGTTTTTCGTCACACATAAAATGTTTTGCAATTTTTTTTAAATTTATTTATCTTCTTTAGTCATTATCATTGGTACAATTCTTTCTAACGCTTTTTAATTTCTCTAGATACTTGTTTTAGCAAGTGTCAGTTTTTCTACGTAATCTTTACTAGTATACGTTAGATGTAGTTTTTAATTGCTGTTAAGAATATTTAACATAATAATGAAATTGAGAATAGTATATGTCTTTGGCTTTTAGTGTTATAAGCTTTTTCAGGATTTGGTTAACTAGTGTTAACATCTGTTAATATGCATTCTAAATGAGCATAAATTACATAAGGCAATTACAATGAATGATGTTTCAGATTTAATTATGACACTTTTTGTAGCGATATTTATATTTAGTGTTTCATGGACTTTAAAAAGTTTTTATTATTTGCTAACTTCTTGTTTAATTCTTAAGCATCTATCACAAGGATTAATTTTTGATATATTACTAAGCCTAGGATGCATGGTGCCGAAAACACACACGAATGCATATGCAGGGCCTCCAACGCCCTGACCTAATTTAAAATTTTCCTCTTTTCATATAATCATTCTTTGGAGTTAAATTTATTTCTGTCACATTTATTGTCATATTGAAAGATTCCTAAGATACAGTAACAGGATCTAGTGGGCCTGATTAACATTTTATTCATTTTTTTAAAAAAAACTCCAAGAATGAATTTTTATAAGTTACATCCATTTACATATAATATATACAAATAATTTAATTCACTTATAAGTTGCAGTTTACATTTTATAACATTTATTACAACCAATTTCTTCAATTAAAACATACTCATTATTCACAATATTATGTATGTAGGCAATATTTTGACAAAAAGTTATTATTCATTGTTCAGACGAAATTGCATATTTCTTAGTTTTCAACATGTGACAAACAAGATGCACAAAGAACGCCACTATGTTCCTTACAAATGTTGGTTTTACACTTAATGCACGTCATAGCACTTTTCCTGTGTTTATTATATGGACAATAATTGCATCTTCTTCTTTTTCCTGAAACAGGTAGTTGGTTCGGCAATATGACATCTTTTTGAACACCACATCTTTGCATGGCATCAACGATTTTCTTTGGACGATTAGGGATCTGAATACGAAGTTCCATTAGTGGTCTTACCATTTCCTCTGCTAAATCTCTTTTATCACTTCTTCCACTATGGTATGTATGATGTTAGGCAGAAAATAAGATTTCACTGTTCATTGCTGCGACGTGCAGCATATTCATCCATAATGCAAATGGCCATCTTCTTGTTTGTCTCTTGCAAGTGTAATAACGAATTTTCTGGTCCATTTGATCTACCCCACCCTTCGTAGAGTTATAGAACTTAATTATATCTGGTTTCTTTTCTGCATGAGTTTCATCAACGTTTCTGTCGTGATGCGCTATGCTAATGAGAACTACAGACCTTTTCTTTTATGGAACATAGCTCACCATTGTAATGTCACCTCTAAATGCAAACAAAGAGGAATAAATCGCTCTTGAGGCAGATGGTTCCATCTCATTAGGAATTTCTGGTTTATTTTGTTTGGTTGTTCCCACTACCGTAATTTGCATCTGAAGCATCTCTTCTGCCAGCTGCAAACTAGTAAAGAAGTTGGCAACAGTAATATTTTTTGATGATCCTTCAATGCTTTTAGCAAGGTCTTTCACCACATTCAATCCGAGATTTTTCTGAATAGGTTAATGGCGCTTCCTCCCCGTGTAAACGATTCTGTCTAAAGCATATGCAGATGTAGCATCACATAACCAAAATATTATTATGCCATACTTGGCTGGTTTAGAGGGCATATACTGGGTGAAGCTGCATCTTCCACGGAATGGGACTAGCTTTTCGTCAACTGTGAGCGAATTATTGGGAATCATTCTATTTCTACACTTGTCAAGAAATGGTTTTCATACACAGCGAACAGCTGCAAGTTTGTCATCTGCAGATCGAGCTTTACGGGTACGCCTGTCATCAAATCTAATCATCCTCCGTATATCCTCGAATCTGTTTACTGACATGGTGGCCTTATATGTAGGATTAGCCTTTTCATCCAAGATTAATTCTCTAATAGGGACATCCCAACTCTTCTCAACACCAGAAAGCAGTAAAAGACCAAGAAAACCCTCAATTTCAGCAAGCGAAACGTTTTTCCACGTTTTAGCACGTAAAGAAGCCACTCTTCTCCCTTCAATATTTGTGCAGTTGATGATTTCTTCTAGTATTTCCTTGGAGATGAAATAGTCCCAGGCATCCTTAGGTTTACAGGTTTTCAAACCACAGGCTGGACCAGGTGCCTTCTTTACGATCTTATGGACAGGCGTACGAAAAGTTGCAGGAGGATCTAATTTCCAAATCGTTCCATTCCGACTAATGTATGTGTGGTCTTCTATACCTTTTTGTGGTGGTTCTTCATTTTCAGACTCTGATGAAATAATATTATCGGAAGGACTGTCATCTGTCGCAATATTCACATCTGCAGGTTCATTGGCTGATTCTTCACTACTTGCATCTTCAAAAATATTTCCTTCCTCGCAAGAATCATCTTCTTCAAACCACTGAGCCACAACTTTTCAAAATTAGCTACATTTGCATGTACTGACTTTCTTGCATTGCGTGTCGAAGCCATAGCAAAAGGCGTGTCTCTCGAACAGCAGCCTGTGCAGCACTAAACAAGTCATACTCGTAACAATATGGGTCTTGCAGGAACAAATAAACTACAGTAACAATGAGGCTGACAAGAGCAGCACAGGATAACAATCCTATGCAATAATGAAACATTTCATAGCAAAAAGATCAATAATACACCGACATCGCCAATATGTGAAAGTAGTGTGTATTATTTTTTAGTTATACTATTATTACTACAGCTACTGCTACTGTTGGCACTCTTTTTGCTGGAAATACCACTACAGTTATTGTTGAATTAATAACTGCTCCCAGACAAATTTTGAAGGCAATATAGGCTAAAGAACATTTATAAATGTGTCAGGCCTTCTGAAGCCCTGCTTATGCATTCACAGTGTATGGGTAAACATATTGAATTATACAAAAAACTTAAAAAGGTATCTCGTTCAGACTTGATAGGAGGAATGTCACAGTGTTAGTGAAAGAGTACTGGAAAGCAGTTTGAAATCAAACAAAATATTACTGAACTTTTTTAAAAATGAAGACATACAAGGGCCTCGGAGGCCCTGTATATGCATCCTAGCGTTAATTATGTTATAATCAATTAATTCAGATAATTCCTTTATCCAAAAACATTGTGTATTATTTTCATCATGGATTAAATAAAAAGGTTTTTCTTGTTTTTTTGTTTGGTGAATTTGGTAGGCAATACTGATTTCATCATGAGTATAAAAATCAACGGAAATATTTGATTTTTAATTTAGGAATGTCTGTTAATTGAAAAGGAATATAAATTTTTCCCTCTTCAAAAATTCATATATTTCAAGACCAATATTTTTATATGTGCTAAATCTGTCTGCATTATGATCTTGTGGATATAGAGCTGATTTTATTGAAAAAAGAAAAATTTTTGATTGTTGTTTTTAATATTAATTACAGCTGTTTTGTTTCAATTACTTCAGGTAAATCTATGGATAATATTGAATTGTGTTTACTGACAACTAATTCTAAATTTTTTATAAAAAATAAATACCAACCATATTTTTTGCTTTGATTTTTTTGCATGTCTGTTGTAGCTCTTTGAAAATAAGCCTATAAATCTATTGTTCTTAATAAATTTCGATTAAAGTTAAATTCTGGTATTTCTTCTTGTACCTTAAATCTACAATAATACTTCTTCTTAAATTCAATCAATCTCCTTTGTGATAAAATTTCTTTAATTTACTGGTTACTTCTAAACTTTTTTGACTAAAAATTATTGTCACTTTCCAGTTTTATTGGTGTTGATAATTCAAAAGTTATAATTCTAGCTGCAATGCAGACGTTTTTCCTCTTAATTTGTTTATTCCTTATAAAATTCGTAATCATCAAACGTAAAAACGTATAACCTAAAAAATTCTTCTCGTAATTTTTTTGTTTAATTTCTCGATATTTCTCCAATAGAAGGCCTCATGTAATTCTATTTTTCCTTCCACTATCGTTATTATTAATGCTGGTTTGGGATTTTCGGTTAATTTTTTTTATTACCCTCTGATTTTCCAACAAGTTAGACTAATTCTTGTTTATTAATCTGACTATAATTCTTTAAATTCCTCGATTTAGAAATTTTTTAAATGTCATTTAAAGTTCTATTTTTCACTTCATTATCGTTGTTGTTAATATTATTTTTTGATTTTTTAATAATTTGGTTAATACTTGTTTATTAAGTTTAGAAATTTTTTTATTTTTAATTTTATAGATTTCATGGAGTTCTTTTATTGTTGTATTATCAACTTCATTATCGTTATTGTTGATATTAACCTTGGGATTTTGATTAAGCTCAAGTAATTGTTCTTTAACAAGTTCAGAATTATTTTTTTTGTTTCGCAAATTTCTTGAAGTTCTTTTGCAGTATTATACCACAAAATAATGTTATTATAATTACTAGTAAGTGTCAAATTAAATTCTAAATAACTTTCCAGTTTATTTGTTTTCTAAAAATTATTTATGTCTTGTAATCTGAGATTCTCTTTTAAAGAGTTTATTTTCTTATTTATATACTTATATTATCTAAGGGCTTTTTATTTTTTAAGACACAGTTGAACTGTACTTGTCAGTTTCTTTAATTTTTAATAATGGAAATTTTAGATCTTTATTTTATAAAAGGTTTGAGATTGTTATTAAATTTTTGTTTATATAAAAGGAAAATACTGCAGGTACTTATAAGCCATTAATGTGTAAGACAAACAAATCCGGTGTATTTTGTATAAATAAAACACTATTATGGATGATAATAATGGGAATCTGTTAAATGAACTTACTGTTACAGTAAAGGTTGTACAAAAGGACTTACTAAATAAACAGAATTGGAAGTAAATACATTTGGCATTATTTCAGAAGTTGAAAACTTGACAGCTAGATGTGGACAAGGGATTCACTAATTTTTAACAATAAGTTTAAATTTATTCTTCTTGATTGTTATACTAAATTATATCTATGAACAAAAATTAGTTAGAAAAAATGGTTAATTTGAAAGTTTCTACCATGGTAAATTGAACTTAATCATCATTTAATTCATGAACATGATTTTGAAGAAATTTAATTTTTTCTCTTTTTAAGTATTAATCAAATAAATCTATTTGATTAAATATTGATTATTTACTTTCTCTTATCCCTGATGTTTTTGTTGTGGTTAGTAAAATTTTTATATATAAATATATAACACAATAAGAACAATAAAATTAACACCTAGATTTTTATCTGTCTTTATTTATTTAATGGCAAAGTAGTTATATGCTCTTCACTGATTAATGATGAAAATGTGAATTATTTATATAATGTAAATGACAAACAAGTTTATATTGTTTATGAATACTTTAAATACAGGTGCATATTACTTACTTTGGTAGTTAAATTTTATTTCTGTGTTTGGATTACTGCTTAAGTTTCAAAAAACATGATCTAGAAAATATTAATTTTAGCTGAAAAGTGCATGCAGATAAATATTAAATTTTAATCTATAGCCTTACTCCATTAAATATCAATTTAAACCAATTGGGTTTCAAAATAACTGCAGTCTAGACATTACAGTTGTTTATACTGAAAGAGGCTAAATGTTGTACTTTCGTTGAAAACTGTGGCTGGATCTGCAAGTTATATCTACTCTTCTCATAAGAAAATCTCCTCAAATTGCACTGTCCATGTGGTCACACATTGCCATCCATAAAAATGGCAAGATGCATACTGAAAAGGAGTATAGTGCCATGATAATGCTTACCAGTGATTGTATGATGTTCAAAGATTTGAAGGGTAACATTATGCCTCTGGACATGATATCACTGAAACAACGATTATTTGGGTACTTCGTTTTTTTTTCACTGTAGTTTAACCTGACTGATGAACCTCCTCAAAATAACAGGTTTCTGAAATAAGTGATTTTCAGTTTTTTACTCCTATTATTTCTTGTAATAAACTTAGAAATCGAACAATGTTTGAAAATATTGTAATCCTTCGATTTCGAGGTACATAAAATCAAAATATTAAATTAAATCAGAAAATAAAAAAGTTCAGTCCATCCACTGCTCACTGCCTTTCTCAAAATGGGATAAGTGTTTGAAAGCTACAAAAAACCAACTGCAAACTGCTATTGTTTCCAAGAATTTTGGAACTCTGCTTAAAAATCATATTGTAATCAGGGCTCATACAACTTACAGAGCATTATGAATAGTCAGTCATAAAGGGTGAAACTGACACTGAAAATCTGTCTTTTTCGTGTTCTATTTTTGCTGTGGACAATGAATGATTTGATATTAAATTTATAATTTAGTACTGTTACAATAATTTTCTTCCTATTTTATTATTTAATATATAAGGCAGACAAACGTTAAATTGTTGAACACAAATGAATCATTGTACTTCTTTGGTACATCACTGTGTAAAATATTTCCTGACTGGGGTTGGTGCTATTCTGACAAAGAACAGATGTCCGATAAAGACTGTGAGAAACTACAATTTCACCAGAAGGGTAAGTCTTTCATACTGGATGTATCAACATACTCTAATAGGCCTATACATATGGTACTGGTATATTAATGTTGCAGCAGTGCTTTACTGGTGTTGATGCCATGTGATTGTTCTTTGTTTCTGTTGGCATTGTTATTAAAATAGTTCTGACAACTGCACCTGCTCTGTATATAAATGCAATATTTCAAAATGATGCAAACGTTATAAAGAAGAATTACTCATGTTCCTAAATGATTAAATTAAAAACGAAAAATGTAGCATTGGTCCTATATATTTGGGAGTTTTTAGAGACTTATTAGTAAGAAATAAAAACACCTGTTGCAACTGACACTGTATAAGTACCGAAAAAAGCGGTTATTCATAACTAAATTATTTGTATTGGTTTAAGCTGATGGTTTTTCCCATTCCTACATCAGCCACCAAAACGATCATTTTAGTGATGTTGCTGGGTGCATTATGTGTTCTCTCCTCCAGCCAATGATAGTTCTGGAAAATTTTATATATTTCAATATGAAAATCGTATTTTCTGAATTCAGTTATTTGCTAAGCGTTAATGCTTAACAAAATAACTTTGTCTGTTAAAAATTAATTTTCGTAAATTTATTCTTTAAACCAAATTATTACTATTAAAAAATAAAAATGTTTGGTTGAGAAAAAAATAATATTTTAACAAAATAAATCTATTAGATAAAAATTTTATATTTAATTATATAAATAAATTAAAAGTATTCAATGATTTTATGAAATTCTTTAATTTTTGAATAATTGAATTGTTTAGTTTTTTAATTCCTTAGTGTTTAATGATTTATATACTCTGTATTTTTGTATTTTTAATTTTTGATTTTCGAGTTTGTTAATTTTTAATTTTTTAATTTTAATTTTTTAAACTTTTTATTTTTAATTTATTAAAATTCTAATTCCTTCATTTAACATTTTTATATTTTGCCACAATTTTGTTTTTATATACTTAATTCACATATATCTGTATTTTTTATTTTTAATATTTTTATTCATAAAACATTAATAAACAATTTTTTCAATAAATGAAAACAAAATAAGCACATACTACCAAATTTATTAATTATGATACTTGCACAATTTTTGTGAAGCAAATGAACTGAAAGGCTACTCGAAATAAGATCAACCTCATGTCAGATTTTTTACTGAAAATTATTTCAGGAACAACTTGAAGCATAGAATATTAAAAAGATTTTGAGAAATTTGTAACAGCAAAAATACCAAGAAATTTAGTAAATTACATAAGCAACAATGATTTAATCTCACTGACATTCTTTAGAATAATATTAATAATATCGATAAGGGTGGGATATAGAACTTTAGAATAATATTAATAATATCGATAAGGGTGGGATATAGAACTTTATGAGAACTTCAAGAAATGTTAGAAAAAATATTGAAAATCATATGAATATAATTGATAATTACATATATGGATTGGATAATAAAACTATAAACGAACTTAGAGAACTTTGTAATTAAAGAAGTATTGAAATACTATTCTAAACTTAATAAACAACAATCAAGCAATATTACTGAAACAATGATTCCTTATGATAATATTGGTGATATTAATAACAACAATGAAACGAATGATAATTATTTTCAAAAGCTACCATTTATCAATAAACTAAGAAAAAGCCTTCCATAATTATTTCCCTATGTATAATTTTATAAATTACAGTTTAAAGAATTTAATATTAGAAAAGTACATTGTAGAGAAAAGTTTTCAAATTTGGAATACTAACTTTC
The DNA here is from genome assembly GCF_021461385.2 of Schistocerca piceifrons. Lineage (NCBI taxonomy): Eukaryota > Metazoa > Arthropoda > Insecta > Orthoptera > Acrididae > Schistocerca > Schistocerca piceifrons. Next base: position 72,586,292 of record NC_060149.1, read on the forward strand.
GATATTAATGATATTATAAATATTTTAGAAATACAATTTTGTAATGAATTTAAACAGCAACTGTTAAAAAATTTGTAATTATATAAATACACAGAAGAAAAATTAATGTTAATATGATATTTTATTGTAGTTTTTAAGGAGCAAGGTGAACAATGACAATTCAATTCTAAAAGAAATAACGAAGTTTTTTCATAAGGAAAGACTTAAATGATTATTTCCAAAAATTAACCAATAAATTATTGACAGAAATGGAAGGATTATGAGGAAAAAATGAGATTGGGCTTTAATCGACACATTCTGAAATTTGGTCCCTTACATATCGATTTACCACTAGAAATAAAAAAAATCCTCTAATTAATGTTAAGAGTTAAGATCAGATATTTTTTTATAAAAGGGAAAATGTGTGTTATATCTAGTAACAGCGCATGTAGATAGAACAGTCATAGTAGAAATTGGCGAAATTTTTGAGGAAGAAAAAATTAAGTTACTGAAGAATTTACAGGGCATGGAGAATTTGAAAAAATCGAATATTTAACTCAGTGTTCTTGTTTAAGATGAAAAACGCATTATATACACCCTTTACCACACAAAACAAATTATGAAAAGCAAGTTAAGGAACAAAGTGAAGTAAAAATACGCCTATAGACTGTAAAAGGAGGAACATAAAATTTGAAAATTATAAAAATTCATTAACAGTAGATTTGTAGTTTGTGCTGATTTCGAATGTCTATTGAAAAATATTATTACTTGTCAGTCAAATCTTGATAAAACATCAAAATCTTTTAGGAATTGCTTTTAGTTATTATATATAGTATTCTATTGCAGTTTGTAGAACTCTCTGTGGAATATATTTGTGGCAACATCCCATAAAATTTGTAGAAATGTTAATAAAAAATTAATATGTTATAATATGAAATATGCCAATAATAATTACTAATGAAGATAAAACAAATTTTTAAATTATATAAACTTGTTTTCATTTGTGAAGTAAAATTTACTACTTTGAAGAAAACTAAGAGATCATTGGCATCTCTTCCACAGAAATTTTTAGGCACTGGTGACGAATATTGGTATATTGTATATGAAAATCATTCTTTTCTTCAAATCTATTTTTATAATTTACAAATTATGATGCCCATTTCTTTATAATTGCTGAGAGGTAGATAATAAAGATAACACTGTATTCCAAATAATAAACAACAATATAGTACAATATAGTAAAATCGAAGAAGGAGGTTTAACGTTACAATTTTTAGATGCTTCCTGATGTTTACATACAAGTATTGATAATTCACTGGCAATCTTATAAAAGAACAATTTAGAAACACAACAAAATATTGTGAAGGTGAAAAATTCTATTTCAGTATTACTCAAAGTGTTTAACCATATGAATATATGTATTCTGAAGAAAAAGGAAAAGAAATAAATCTTATATAGAAGCTAAAGATTAGCAACATGCAAAATACATTTGAGAAGTTTATACGAAATTATGTAATAAATATGATATCTAAATATTTGCATATATGTTTGTAAATGTTTTTAGAGATACTTGTCTAAATTCTTGTTAACTCGATCTTTATGTTAATTTACTGTTCCAGGTATTTCTCGTGAATTATTGTTCAAAATGTGTCAAGATTAAGAAGAGGAATTTGAGGAGGCTTTTCTCAAGGTATTAAAAGAAATGTGAAAGGTGCAAAAAGTATTTTTAGATTCTTAATCCAGGCAAATCTGATTACTATGCACATTACGATGCTTATAATTTACTTGGTTGGGTATGTCTCAATTTTTACCATTAAAGTGTTTCAAGTGGATAGATTTGAAATATTTTAATTTTAAGAAAAATTCCAAAACATCAGGCAATTATAAATATGGATATATTTTTGAAATCGATTTAGAAAAGGAAAAAGGTCTTCATGATCTACACAAAGATTTAGGTTTAACACCAGAAGAAGGAAAATAATTTTTAACAGGATTAAATAATAAAGTAAAATGTGTTTTACAATATAGATATTTTCAACAATCCTTATACCTTAGATTAAAAGTAACAAAAATCCATAGGACCACTACATTCCAAGAATGATTTGAGAAACAATTTTTTTTTAAATTCGGATATAATCAAAAAGTCGACTATCGATTTTGAAAAAGATTTTAGTAAAATATTTAATAAGTCTAATTTGGTAAATCATTCTTAAGTATTAGAAATAGTCAAAAAACCAAAAAAATATTTGAAATATATTTCAAATCATGTTATAAACATACAAGTAATTTTTCAGAAATTTAATAACTGTCCATTACTTAAAAAAATGTAATGTGATAAACTTGTTTATATTGTAACGCGTATTTCGAATTTTTTGAAAATAAAAAAACTACAGTTTTCATTAGAATGTTATGAAACTGAAATATGGAGAATATATCAGTGTATTTTATATAAATACAGATTCTTATATTCCTAAGAACTGAAGATTATAATGGTATGTATTCGATGATCTCAACGAATTTGATACTATATTCACAGATTACCACAAGTTAATAAAAGGTATAAGCAAAAAGAAAGGTGAAAATTGTGAAAAAATTTTATTAGAACATGTTAGTTTGAAATGAAAAGCGTATCCTTGTATAGTAAAAGGTAAGGAATACAAAAATGTAAAGGAGTAGAAAAAATTTGTAGAAAGAATTTTGATGGCGATAAAAAATTTTTAATGATAAAATAAAGCAATATACGAAAATGAATTAAACTGAAATTTATTAACACAAATTTTAAATAGGAGAATGTATTAAAATAGTTTTAAGTGCCAATGGCTACAAATGGTATATACATACAATGGAATAAATACGTTATCACATGGGCATTATAGAGTTAATGAACGTAATCAAATAATTTAAATATATATAACTAAATTAAAATATAAAAATTTGAAAATTTAAACTTATATTCAAATTAAATCTGTTAAAACTTCGTAATGTATATTGGTATGATTTTAGAAAAGTTAAAAATTTTATATATACTAATTAAATTTTAAAACTTTATAATGGATACATACATGTTAATTTTTTCGAAAAATAAAAATTTTAGTACAATTGCAAATAAAAATTAAATTTGAACAGTTATTATTATTTTCACTCTATAAGCAAAGTTTTAATATTTTTAAATATGATTGACTTTTTGTTAATTCGTGTTAATTCATTTCGACAAGGCATATTGCTACAATTAAAACATTTTTATATACTGAGACACTATGGTCACATTGTGTATATATTTAGAAGTATTTTCAAGCTACTCTTTACAGATTTCGGAAGTACATATTTTCTTCGAATTATGGCCCATTTGATTTCTATGTTCCCATTTAATACTTCTGTATTATTGTTAATTTTTATACCATCAATACAGTCCATGCTTGAGTTCAAATTCTATTTTGTTATTTTAATATCTTTATTAACTTCATTCTGTTAATCGCACAAAGGACATTTCACATTAATAGAACTCCCCATTTTTATACACTACTCGCCATTAAAGTTGCTACACCAGGAAGAAATGCAGATGATAAATGGGTATTCATTAGACAACTATATTATGGTAGAACTGACATGTGATTACATTTTCTAACAATTTGAGTGCATAGATCCTGAGAAATCAGTACCCAGAACAACCACCTCTGGCCGTAATAATGGCCTTGATATGCCTGGGCATTCAGCAAGCAGAGCTTGGAACATGTGTACAGATACAGCTGCCCATGCAGCTTCAACAGCATACCACAGTTCATCAAGAGTAGTGACTGGTGTATTGTGATGGGCCAGTTGCTCGGCCACCATTGACCAGACGTTTTCAGTTGGTGAGAGATCTGGAGAATGTGCTGGCCAGGGCAGCAGTCGAACATTTTCTATATCCAGAAAGGCCTGTACAGGACCTGCAACATGCGGCCGTGCATTATCCTGCTGAAATGTAGAGTTTCTCAGGGATCGAATGAAGGGTAGACCCACGGGGTGTGACACATCTGAATTGTAAAGTCCACTGTTCAAAGTGCCGTCAATACAAACAAGACGTGACTGAGACGTCCAACCAATGGCACCCCATTCCATCACGCTGGGTGATACACCTGTATGGCGATGACGAATACACGCTTCCAATGTGCATTCTCCGTGATGTCGCCAAACGCGGATGCGACCATCATGATGCTGTAAACAGAACCTTGATTCATCCGAACAAATGACGTTTTACCATTCGTGCAGCCAGGTTCATCATTGAGTACACCATCGCTCCTGTCTGTGATGCAGCATCAAGGGTAACTGCAGCCATGGTCTCCGAGCTGATAGTCCATGCTGCTACAAACGTCATCGAACTGTTCATGCAGGTGGTTGTTGTCTTGCAAACGTCCCCATCTGTTGACTCAGGGATCGAGACGTGGCTGCACGATCCGTTACAGTCATGCGGATAAGATGACTGTCACCTTGACTGCTAGTGATACGAGGCCGTTTGGATTCAGTACGGCGTTGCATATTACTCTCCTGAAACCATTGATTCCGTATTCTGCTAACAGTCATTGGATCTCAACTAACGCGAGCAGCAATGTCGCGATACGATAAACCACAATCGCGATAGGCTACAATCCGACCTTTATCAAAGTCGGAAACGTGATGGTACGCATTTATCCTCCTTACACGAGGTATCTCAACAACGTTTCACCAGGCAACGCCGGTCAACTGCTGTTCGTTTATGAGAAATCGGTTGGAAACTTTCCTCATGTCAGCATGTTGTAGGTGTCGCCACTGGCGCCAACCTTGTCTACATCTACAACTACATCTACATATTCATTTATACTCCGCAAGCCACCCAACGGTGTATGGCGGAGAGCACTTCACGTGCCACTGTCATTACCTCCCTTTTCTGTTCCAGTCGCATATGGTTCGCGGGAAGAACGACTGTTTGTAAGCCTCCGTGCGCGCTCGAATCTCTCTAATTTTGCATTCGTGATCTCCTCTGGAGGTAAAAGTAGGGGGAAGCAATATATTCGATACCTCATCCAGAAACGCACCCTCTCGAAACCTGTAGCACGCCAATTTTAATGGCCAGTAGTATATGTTGCAATGCAATACATCTCAATACAGCATCGAGTTTTTTCTAGCATAGTGGAGTGTACATGGTAACTCTGGAGTGCAAATCTCACGTTGTCAAACATGTAAATGGATGACACAGACACGTTGATCAACTGCAACCATAAAAACTTCTATGTATCTACACATTAAAGATGTAGACTGTATGTATGTAACACATAGAGATAATAATAGTGTTCAAGGTCCTGACTTTATCCCTTTGTAATAACACATACAGGGTGACAATTATTGAACTATACGAATTAAATTCGTCATAACTCCTGAATGGTTTGCGTTAGGACGTTCAAACTGCATGGCTGCCCATGGGGCATAATAGAAATTAGTATGGTTTGGTTTAGCGACAAACCTCGCTTTTATTATGATGGGTTCGTCAATGAGCAAAACTGGAGCATTTGGGGGACTGAGAATCCGCGTTTGTCTTCAACCTCAATGGGTGACTGTGTGGTGTGCAATTTCCAGTCACAGAATAATCTGTGCGATATTCCTTGATGGCATTGCGACTACCAGATGGTATGTGAAGGTTTTGGAAGATGATTTCATCCCCATTATCGAAAGTGACCCTGATTTTGTCAAGATGTGGTTCATGCAAGACGGAGCTTGAGCCCATCAAAGCAGAAGAGTGTTGGATGTCCTGCAGGAGCACTTTGGGGACAGCATGGCTTGGGCGTCGATTGGCCGTTGTGTTCTCCGTATCTGAACACATGCAACTCCCCTTTTGTTGGGCTAAATTAAAGACGAGATGTATAGCAGTAACTCCAAAACCGTTGCTGAGATGCAAACAGCCATTCAGGAGATCAAAAGAAAAGTAATGAAATTTGAAAACTTAAAATAACTTGTTAATACTTATTGACAGCTAGTAATGATACATAAAAATTTAATAAAATTAAAAATTATTATATAGACATAATGATTTTTAAATAGTTACAAATTAAAAATTATCTTGGACGTATCTCGTAAATATCATTTATTAAATTTCCTTTTTTAGAATTATTTCTAAGATTAAAATAGTTTATGTAAAAGTAGATATTATTACTTAGTCCTTTTTTTCAGCCTATGATGTCAATTAATATAATTAAGTTCATAATCTAAAAATAGTAATATTTTGTAGTTGGGATGTCTATTTTTAATAGTATTTCCTTTTTTCAATGATTTTTAGCTTGGATTCGAATAGCATAATAATTACAAGCAAATAGTTACTGAATATTTTAGAAGAATTTTTATGGTGTTAGCTGAGGATTTTTTGCAGGCAGAACATTTTCCCTCATTATCTAAATGATCAATATAAATAGTCGAAATTCTATTCGGAATATGTTAATTATTTATATTCTGTTTATAATTTTCTGTCTTATTTTCCAGTTCCTTATAGATTTGATATTGTTCATATTTACTTAACAATACTAAGACTTTTTCCAAAAGCCAGATATGATAGTCTTCCGATTGGTACATTTTAAATTTCATAATTAATGTAAATAGAACTGTTTGGTCAACAAATATAGTATGTCATTCTTCATTTAAAAAGGGGGATGTATCACTCCTGTTTAAATTCCCCTAATTAATAGGTTATATTATTATGAACTGCATATTTAGAAATACTAAAATTTCAGCAATATCATTAGCTTTAAACCAAGGATTGTTTTTCACCAATAATATGCTATTTCCAAACGCTATTCCTCTAACGGTTGTTCTGGTAATTTTTTCTAGTAATGAAGCATTTTCACTGTATATTCTTTGTTTTGCTTTTAATTGTAGTTCTTTATCTACACAGTGTCTTTTTCCTAATTCTGTGTTACCTCCATAGAAAAGTATTGTGATTTGACAAGCTTAGTCTTATGAATTTACTCCCTGATTTCCTCTAGCTGACCTTACTTCTAATTTTGTTTCTGGGCCACAGTAATTATAAACATGAAGATGCATTTTCAATGTTAATTTGTTAATTTTTGTTTTTATTAAACCTTTTCCAATGTTTGTTCCAATTTAAAAACTATGTGACAAATTTTTCAGACTCTCATTAAATATGGAATTCTTTTAGGATTATTGATAACAAAATTATCAAATTTATTTGTTAACATATTTGTAAGTTCAGCTTTTTCACTGTGAGAGTTTTAATTGCTGGCTAATGCTTTTCATTAATTACTGCAAATCTATCAGTTAATTGATGAACATCATTCATACAGATATATATTCTTTGGTAATAAGATATAGCCAACTTTTTCATCTAAACTTGAATCTAAATCTCCTGCTATTTTTGGAAAATAAACTTTGACATTTTGTTTTATCAAATATTCATATGTATTTGCCCCATTTCATTTTATTTTATTTGGATTGTAATCTGAATATAATCTCCAGTATGGAACAAGATATCCACATAATTTGACAAATCCACTCCTTTATGTTTTGTGTCTACATCATCCATAGTAATCTGTTTTTAAGTTAAAAATACATTATTGAGTTCGTATTATCATTGTCCTATCTCCAACTTTTTATAAATTATGGTACAGACAGGTCTTAATCCAAAAACCTGATAGTCACTCTGGTTGTCATATTCCAGCAGTCTTTCAGTTGGGTTTATTTTTTTAACATTTTTTTATTCTTCACATTTTAACTTTTTCATATCTTTAACCTCTTCCTCATAATTCTTCAAAAATTATTTATTTCTGATTCACTTAATATACAACCTCTTCTACTAGCATATTGTTTAATTGATGGAGCATCGTTAAATTCTTCTAAATAATATTGATGATCAATCATTTGTTTTTCGGCTTCTCTATTTTCTACTGTAACTTTTAAACAGCGTCACCTAAACCTGCGATTCTTCCTTTTACTATTTCTACCAGATCAGTAACAGACTGATCTTCTGTTTTATATTTTTCATATTCTGTTCATGGTTGTTTCATCCATTTCTTGAATTCTTTCTTTAATTCTTTGATTTTTAGTTTCTATTTCGTCTAGGTTTTTTAACAACCTCTATCTTGTATTTATATTTCTTAAGGAGTAAAAACTATTAAATGGTTATGTTTTATATTATTGTGAGTGTTTACATTTTATTTTCTTGTTAAGCATTTTACTATTAATGTCATTTATATCGTTTTATGTACTGTTTTTTATTTTTTCATGTTATATGTTTGCTTTATATTTCTGTTTATATTTCATAGTTTGTGTTTATGTTCTTTAAAATACTTCATTTTATTTCAATATTTTCCTTCTTTAATTCTATTGTAAAAAATCAAAATTTATCATTATTCCAACAATTAGTACACATCATTGTAAGACCATTAAATTTTTTCAAATCGCCACCTTCCAGCTAATGGCAAATATGATTTAAATATATGGCCCTGTCTAAAAATATTTAAAAAACTGAATTATTTATTACTAATTGCTTTGGTATCTTTGAATATGTTTGCACTGAGAAAAAATGATCTATTCCTTTATGTCTTACTCTTGTAAAATATTCTGGAACTATGTCTTGATTTTCGAGAGTAAAATCATCAAACATTTACAACGAAATAATTTTGAGATTTTCTTTAGCCGTATAATTTTGTCATTATTCTTAATGAAAGTAGTAATATTCTCATTATATTTATCTTATTTTTTACAACTTTTTACAAATTCTAAATATTTTGGTTGATCTAAGCTTTTAGAGTAAATATTTCAATCTTTAATTTTACCTCAGTTTAATCATCCTGGAGCTAAAATATAGTCATTGATCATTAATGTAATTTCCACAACCACATGGCTCTATTACAGAACTTTCAATAGAATTCAGCAAAAGCTTAGCAATTTTACTTTTTTAATTTCTTTTCTGGAATTCTTATTTTTAGATACCATTTTTTTCATTCAATTATTATAATAATAATTTATTAACAATAAATGAGACATCTATTTCAATGAAGTGTTAATTCCTCAGTTCTCAAAAAAATTATCTGTACCTATAAGAGCTAATTATAAAAATGTTGCAGTAGTTGGTTTTGATACAACTTTTATAACTCCAGATATTACATCGAAGAATAATAAATGTATTGTGATGGACAATACTACAGTTCTTCCAGTCAGTGAATCTTATTCAAAAAGGTTAGAAATAATTTTTCACTAAAATAGGAAACAAATATTCATATTAAAAAGATAAAATTTGGAACAGTTATAATTGAGAGCAATGTTAAAGTACATTGTTATTCTAAATGATGGACTCATTTTCAAAACATCGTTCTCAAGTACAAATCCAAAATGAACAAGCTTTATACCAATGAAAAGAGGAAGTTTCAAAGTTTTTATTCATAATGTTTCATACCAGTTAAATGTATTTAATGATTTGTAATTAATTAGTTTTTAATAATTAGAAATGTGATAAATGTTATAAATGTTCAATGTGGCCACTTTTGTCTGCATGGGAAACATCAATGTGGGAGCCAAACTCGTCCTACACACACAAAATTCTAGTTGCTGTTACTGACTGCACAACAGCAGTAATCCAGTACCGCAAATCATTCAGAGTGGTTGGCATAAGGTGGGACGTAAACAGATTCCTTCACATAAACCCATAAGAAACTGTCAGTGTGTGAGATCAGGAGATCCTGGAGGCCCAAAGTGCAGAGCCAGGTCCTCAAGTCTACTGCAACTGATCCAGCACTGAGGAAGGGAGTCATTCAAAAAGCCTTGTACATCATGGTGCCAATGGGGTGGAGCTCCATCATGTTGCAACGTGAAGTCCTTGGAATCTTCCATAACCTGAGGGAACAGTCTTTGCACCCAACATGTCCTGGCGCGTGATTCCCATAACAGTTCTTTCCACAAATGAAAATGGTCATTAAATCTTTTTACAGGATATGGCACAAAGCACATTAATCTTCGGTGTATCTCTTTCATGTTGCAATGGTGAATGTGGATTTTCCAAACCCCATATATCAACGTTGTGTCTGTTGACTTTTCCTCTAACGTGGAATGTCGCTTCATCACTAAAAATTACATGCTATACAAATGCGTGATCCTCCATCTTTGCTAGCATGTAACTAGAAAATGTGAGATGCTTCTCTTTGTCATTGCTGTTGAGAGCCTGCAAAAGTTGTAATCAGTCGGACTTGTGCAGCGAATGCTGTCTCAGAACTTTCCATGCTGTTGGCTGGGGTATTCCAAGTTCTCAACTGGCTCTATTGGTAGACTTACTGGAACAGTATGCCAAACTTTCTTGATTCTGTCAGACATCATCCTCTGACACACATGGTCAGCCTGTGCCTTTTTCTTTGCACATACACCCAGTCTGTTTAAATTGCTTAAACGAACGACTAATATGTGAGTTGGTGGTTGAATATCGAATTTGGTACGAAATGTCCCCTGCACTGCAATTTGCGACTCACTTATTGTGAAATCAAGAATGCAGAAAATTTTGTGCTTCATAGTCGCCATTCATTCACGACTGACAGTGAAATGGAATGACAGCCTTATTGCTATGTGAACTCTAGCAGCCACTTCTGAAACCATCACTGTCCACCCCCTGCCTTCTCCAGAAATTTTGAAACTTCGTCTTTTCATTGGTATAAAGCTTGCTCATTTAGGATATGTACTTGAATACATACGAATTTTTGAAAATGGGTCCATAATTTAGAGTAACCCTCTATTTATAGATATAGAAGATAGGATTGGAAAAGTGTTTATGAGAAAATCATCCCTAAAGGTTATGACGAGCAATCGACTCAAAATTGGCGTGATCGATAGATAATTGTAAATAGAGCATTTTTCATCATCAGGTATGGGGTCTGAAAACGCATACTTTTCCAGAAATCGAGGTAAGAAACTTTACAACTGTGGCTTCTGTACTCACATGGTAAGAGCTTTTCACCGACAGCACCGATAGCACAACGGCCAAGGTAACTGGCTGGGAATGGGAGAACCTGGCTTCGAAACTCGAAGGAACCTAGTGGATGTTGTTCTTTTTGTTTGTATTTTTCCATATCTCAATTGATAGGGATAGGAGGGTTATAAGGTAAGTAAATCAATAAGAAATGATAATAATAAGGTAGGCAAACTAATTTCCCAAACGCCGTGAGTTAGTAAAGTATTAAACTTTTAAGCCTTGTCACATGAAAACAACTCCGAGTGCTGCGAATTCCTAACGAGGGATCACAGATAGCCAACCGCGCGTGCTTGTTTACAGCGAGGCACGGGACAGAATTCACGCGGGGAGAGTTATGTTGTCCCGGTTGCCTCTTCGTCATATTATAGTTGTAAACCTGGAAGAGTAAAGGTGTCCAACATGAGCCTTATAGAAGTCAATCGGAAAGAGTTGTTTTCCGTCATTAGGATGCCGCGAACCTCGCGGATACGTGTAGTGATTTTTCCATCGTTAATGCGCCGCATGAAATACGTTTTGTGAATGAATACAGTGTTCTTCCGTAAGTAACATATGACGAGTACTGTATGTAGTTTGTAGTAATTAGCTTGTCTGTTTATGCCGTAGTAACTAGTTATTGTTTGTTGTGTCACATCTTTCAGGTGCATAATCTGAATAATGGAGGATGTACACCCTTCGACAAGCGCTGTACCATGTGGGTACAGAAGTGGCAGTTGTAAAAGTTTCTTTCCTCGATTTCTGGAAAAGTTTGCGTTTGCGGACCCCATACCTGATGATGAAAATGCTCTATTTAGAATTATCTATCAATCCCTCCAATTTTGAGTCGGCTGCCCGTCATAACCTTTAGGGATGATTTTCTCAAAATTGTGGGGGTGTTGACACAAAATACCTTAGAGTCCTTTGTTTTAGGTTGTACACAAGCGACCTGCCAAATTTGAGCCGAATCGGTGGACCGTGTCTGAGGCCTTCCCCTTGTCAGACGATGATGATGATAATGACGATTTTGGTTTGTGGGGTGCTTAACGGCGTGGATATCAGCACCCGTACAAATTCCCAATGTTATCACTGTCCTGTGTCACAATTTCCCTGAGTGATGATGAAATGATGAGGACAACACAAACCCAGTCACCCAGTTCCTGGGCGGAGAAAATCCCTGACGCGTCTGGTAAATCGAACTCGGGACCTCGTGATCCAGAGGCAGCGATGCTAACCACTAGGCCAGGAGCTGCGGACTTAATCATACTCAGTCTCTGCAGTAATTCTTGGTGAATCTCAGGTATACAGCACACACATTCTCTGCAGAAAAGAAGGAAACTCGGGAGCTAAAAAGGAATTGTAATTCTTAATGCAGTCCAAAGCTTGCTAGGTTCAGTAGTGCAACTACTTAATAAAAGAGCTGTGTAGTCCATGTTCCTTTAGCAGTGTGGTAGGGTCACTCGTCTATTTTCCTGCACTCAGCGAGTGATCACGTGACGGCGATTGAGGAAACTGTTGGCCCCGTGCTTCTGCACCGCACGCAATGCCGGGAACGGGGAACGAATAACGCATATTCGGGTTCGCCACGTGGGCACAGTGCACTAGTACGTAGAACATAGGGTTTCTGCGCTCAGATCAATGTAAGGAGTTTGCATTCGAGCTAACCTCTATTAGCGTAAATACAGTCTAAGGACAGGTGGAGAAAATTCACAGAGGTATCTTCCAACGTCTTGAGTAATAGCTACCGTTGCCATAACGGCGTAATCCTAGAAAATAATAGCAGACAGCCATGTCATGACCTAGGCAGAGACGTTATTTTGCTCTAAACGTCTTATCCGAAAATCAATTTTAGTAGTTAATCAGAGAACCATCTTGTGAGGGAAATGTTTCAGAATTTCCACATTGCTGGGAACATCATGTGTACACAGTTCTCGAGGAGTGCAGAGCTTCGTTTTTAAACAACCATGAACAAGTCTACATTCTGTGCGTCAGATGAGATTTATTTCCACTCCAGCCATTGTGAAACACGATTTGAACCACGCACCGACACGGAGAAGACTAACAGCCCGTATCTAGAGAGAATTCAATCTAAAGGAATAAAAACAGTGCGATAACGACAGGAAATGCGCAGGGAAGCTACATAAACTATCCTAACAGGTCAGAAGAAGGAATGGCATATTGTACATTTGAGGCTGCAGTCATGAAACGAGCTGCTGGTTGAGAAGAGAGTGAAAAAGGAATGTAGCCTATACCCCATGTTAATCAGTTTTGCACACTGAGTCCACAGCAGGGGAAACTAAGGAAAAATTTGGAAAGGAAATTAAAATTCAACTCGACGAGTAAAACAAACAGGTTTGCCAATGACATTGAAACTCAGTCGGAGACGGGAAAAGATTTGGGACATCAGCTGAACGGAAGACATAAAAAGATGAATAGTAGCAAAAGAAAAATTTGGCTAATGGCGTGTAGTCTAACTGGATCACGCGACGCGAAAAGCTGTACACGAGTTTTGTTATTTGGGTAGCAATATAACAGACGACAGAAAAATACAAAGAATATAAAATGTAGACTGGCAATACCGAGGGAAGCTGTCCCGTCGGAGAGAAAATTTTTTAACGTTAGATAGAAATTTAAGTTTTAGCAATTAATTTCAGAAAGTATTTATTTGAAATGTTGTCTAATGCAGAAGTGAAACGCGACCGATAAACATTGCTGGCAACGAGAGAACAGAAATGTGGTGCTACAAAAGACTGCTGAAGATTAGATGGTTATATCGAGGAACTAATGAAAGGGCACTGAATCGAATTTGAGGAAAGAAGAACAAAAAGCATAGGTTGATAGGACATACCCTGAGGCATTAAGGAATAGCTAATTTGTTAATCGAGGGAAGTGAGGGAGGGGGGAGGTGAATACGCTAGAGGGAGAGCAAGGATTGACTGGTGTAAGCGGTTTCAGAAGGATGCAGTAGTTATGCAGATATGAATAGGCTTATACAGGGTACACTAGTATGGAAAGCTGCAACAAACCAGTAGAAACATACATGTTGTAGTTTTCCTGTTATTATATGAATGCAGTACGAAAAATGGTTCAAATGGCTCTGAGCACTATGCGACTTAACTTCTGAGGTCATCAGTCGCCTAGAACTTAGAACTAATTAAACCTAACTAACCTAAGGACATCACACACAAATCCCTGCCCGAGGCAGGATTCGAACCTGCGACCGTAGCGGTCGCTCGGCTCCAGACTGTAGCGCCCAGAACCGCACGGCCACTCCGGCCGGTTGAATGCAGTACGAATCTTTTTACTGTAAAAAGAGTACAACACTATTTTCCATTTATTTCATTCGCAGGATTTTAGGTAGTGCAATTAGGTAATAAATGATCCTATAAGATTGTCAATACACTGTCTAATGAAAAGTATCTATGAGAATGGCAGCCCTTCTTCCTCAAGAGCCGAAACCAGTGAAGGTAATGACGCTAGAGTCTGGAGCGGAACAGCGTTCTAACTCATTCCAGAGGTGTTCCATTGGCTTCAGGTCGGGATTCTGGGCAGGCCAATTCATTTCAGCAACATTATTGTCCACAAATTATTGGTTCACAGACGCTGCTTTATGACAGGGTGCATTGTCATGCTGCTGCAATCAATCATCGTATCAGAACTGTTCTTCTACTGGATGCAGTACACAATGTTATAAAATTTGTCCACATCCTTTTGCAATTAGCGTTTCCTTAAGCCCAATAAGTTCATCACACCCAAACTACGAAAAGCAGCCCCATATTTTGGCACCACCTCCTCTATACTTCACTATTGGCACTTCACACGATGGCAGGTAACGTTATCCAGTCATTCGCCAAACCCAGATCCTTCCATCGGATTGTCACAGGATATAACGTGATTCATGATTCCAAGCCACTCGTTTCCATTTATTCACTGTCCAGTTGCGCGCTCTTTACACCGCGTCAAGTTGCGCATAGCACTGACAACAAAAATATGTGGCTAATGAGGAGGTGCTCGACCATTATACCCCATTCTTTTTAACTCTCACTGCACCGTCATTGTGGTAGCTACACTTCTAGCAGCGCTTTGGAAAGTGATTTCTTCTTGCAAATTTCGTTTTTATAACCACCCTTCTCAGTTCTCGACGGCCCCTGTCCATGAATACATGAGGTTGAATTGCTATAATAATAATTATTAAAGGTGGCAATTTTATTTACACAATGTCTTTTAAATAGATATGATGTTATCTGATACTCAAGTACTAATGCAATGAAACGTAATGATGCTAAAATGCTTTAAATTCTTGCTATGATTTAATCTTTAAAATTTAATAATTCTCTTCCTGTTAATATTTAATTAATTAACTTACGTCGTTCAGATTTCGTAACGCTGACGGCGTTAAAATTTAAAGTTGTTCAGTCGCTGTTTTGTTTTCTTTCAATTTTGCGAGCCAGCGATGGCGCAATGCTGTTCGCTTTCAAGTCTACACATTTGTAAAAATCAGGTCCAGGAAACACTTTTGTGATCACGGTTGCGATTTAGACGGTATTCGCGTAATTGTACTGATTAAGAGTTATCGTTTCCGAAAGATGCAGGTTCGATTAAAGCTGTGTTCATTTTTGCGCGTATAATGAAAATATTCCTAACACGTCACGTGACAAAAAGTAACATGCGAATCACAACCGTGGTCAGACGAAGAAAATACATGATGACATAAATGTTCTTCGCTGTTATCCAGGACAGGTTTAGATTAAACACCGCAATTTTCAGTCTTTAAAAATCACAAGACGATACACTTTAGGGATATTTGTTTTGAATAACTTGTATTTACCTTTTCTTATACAATATGGTGATTGTCCGCAAGGATTATCTCTCTCTCTCTCCTTTTTATAGCCTTTATACATTCACATTACATACATTGATTAAGAAACTTCTCTTTCTCTGTCGACCAGTACGAGAACAAAATCCACCCACACAAAATGTCTTACATAGAATCAGTTCTCACTTAACAATCATATATAGTTTCGTAGTACAAACAATGCTCGTTTATTCCGTGCACTAGAAAGTCTTTCATTCACTGAGCACAAAAATTAAAGTAATAAAATTATAATTACATTTTTAATATCGTCAGTTCTTCATTATATCACGAAAATAAGGTTTGACATCGTCGTAATATTATTTTTCATCGTTGTAGCACTATAAGGTGCGTCTGGTGGATCCACCTCTCGTGCCATCTACCGAACAGTTCCGCATTACAAAGGCGTGTCACGATACTTTTGATCAGACAGTGTAGATGGTACTCAAACATTGATAATTTTGACAGTACGAAACTTGCTGATTGCTCTAAGTTCTTGTAACCAAAACTGGATAACTACACATTACAAATAAGAAAAGACAGCTCTTATCTGATCCAGATTAGTGAGCTGTGTGCTACGCACCTGCGGAGACGGCAAGGCAGTTGGCGAAGACGTGCATGTCAGGCTCGACGCTGAGGCGCGCCTCGAGCTCGCCGTGTCGGCGCAGCGAGGCCTCGAACTCTGCTAGCCCAGCGGCCATCATGTCCTGCTTGCCGCGCTCCGTCTGCCACAGGAACTCGTACGGCCGCCACCGCTCCAGGAATGCCGTCAGCTCCTGCCGCATCCCCTCCCGTGAACACTGCGGAACGCTAAATCACGGCCACACAAAAGAGCTCCCAGCCCGCACTTTTCGATCTGAAAATAGTATCTTGTTAATATGTATCGAGCCAATTAGGAAAATCAGAAATAGAAATCATAAAATTTCCTTCCACATTCTTTCGAGAAATCGTAGGTTTAAAATATCTCCACGCACTATAATTTTTTATTTTAGTACGTCTCATTTTCAACGAAATACACTATGTGATCAAAAGTATCCGGAAACCTGGCTGAAAATGACTTACAAGTTCGTGGCGCCCTCCATCGGTAACGCTGAAATTCAGTATGGTGTCAGCCCAACCTTAGCCTTGATGACAGCTTCCACTCTCGTAGGCATTGGTTCAGTCAGGTGCTGGATTGTTTCCTGGGGAATGGCAGCCCATTCTTCACTGAGTGCTGCACTGAGGAGAGGTATCGATGTCGGTCGGTGAGGCCTGTCACGAAGTCAGCGTTCCAAAACATCCCAAAGTTGTTCCATAGGATTCAAGTCAGGACTCTGTGCAGGCCCGTCCATTACAGGGATGCAACTGTCGTGTAACCACTCCACCACAGGTCGTCCATTATGAACAGGTGCTCGATCGTGTTGAAAGATACAATCGCCATCCCCGAATTGCTCTTCAACATTGGGAAGCAAGAAGGTGCTGAAAACATCAATGTAGCCTGTGCTGTGATAGTGACATGCAAAACAACAAGGGGTGCAAACCCCATCCATGGAAAACACGACCGCACCATAACACCACCTCCTCCGAATTTTACTGTTGGCACTACACACGCTGGCAGATGACGTTCACCGGGCATTCGCCACACCCACACCCTGCCATCGGATCGCCACATTGTGTACCGTGATTCGTCACTCCACACAACGTTTTTCCACTGTTCAATCGTCCAATGTTTACGCTCCTTATATTAAGCGAGGCGTCGTTTGTCATTTACCAGCGTGATGTGTGGCTTGTAAGCAGCCGCTCGACCATGAAATCCAACTATTCTCACCTCCTGCCTAACTGTCACAGTAGTTGCAGTCGATCCTGATGCAGTTTGGAATTTCTGTGTGAGGGTCTGCCTATTACACATTGCGACCCTCTTCAACTGTCGGCGATCTCTGTCAGCCAACAGATGAGGTCGGCCTGTACGCTTCTGTGCTGTACGTGTCCCCTCATATTTCTACTTCACTATCACATCAGAAACAGTGGACCTAGAGATGTTTAGGAGCGTGGAAATCTCTCGTATAGACGTATAACACAAGCGAGACCTTATCACCTGACCACATACGAAGTCCGTGAGTTCCGTGGAGCGCCCCATTCTGCTTTCTCACGATGTCTAATGACTACTGAGGTCGCTGATATAGAGTACCTGACAGTAGGTGGCAGCAAAATGTGCCTAATGTGAAAAACGAATGTTTTTGGGGGTGTCCGGATACTTTTGATCAGATAGTGTATGTATTTTTAATGGCGCAGGGGATGAAAGGACGAACCATAATATTCCTGTGACAGTCTCCTCGAATCGATGTAACTGTGCTCACAGTTTTTTCCCGCTATTGTATACCAGGAGTTGTTGCAGCTACTGTAAAAAATATATATTGTTAGTTTCTCCGTGTTCGGAGTGTGTGGATTTGGCAGCTTTATGTTAAATGAAGGGGTAACACCACAGAAGAAATTTAAAAAAAACATTTTTTATTGACTTGATAGTTGCTTTGAACATTCTAAAACATGAGGCAAAATGTTCAATCGATGAAAAAACAATTATTCTATGGAATCCCGAGATCCTCCTCTAGCGCCTCGGATTACCCGAGGCGACCTCCCTTCGCCAACTCGATACCCCCTATAATGTCTCAGTATAGTTAGAAGCATTGCAAAACAAAAATACATTAGCTTGGCGTCAACAGGCATCAGTATGTGTACGAAAAAGACGATTCTTTTGCTTCGAATCTTGATTTTTGTGTGCAGTATTGACTTTTGATAGTTTATTTGTGATCTTATAGTATACAGTTTTGTCTTTCAAGTAAGAATGATTGATAAGAAAGCGTACTCGGGTAGAAAAGGTATGAGGACGTTGTATCCGACGCGAAGTCGAGGCAGTTTGTCACCAAAGCGTACAAAGAATAGATAAGAGGTTGAGAGCAGTTCAGAAGGAATCAGTGCCTCTGCTAAGAAATTGGAAGACAGTAACCAAGATTTGGATGTGAATCATGGATTGAGCTATAGGATTATAAATGTTGTTGCCGTTTTCTCTGTTATTTCTCAATACGTGAAATGTAAAACGTGCAATGCAGACGTCACGCTGCAAGAACCATGTCCTCTAGGCTTAGGCTTCACAATAATTATTGCTTGTCCAAACTGCCCAGACGTTGTTATACCATATGGTAAGTTTACACGGACCGCATGTGAAATCAGGAGTCGAATCTTCCCAGCAATACGCCCGCATGGAATACGGCTAAACGGAACTGTAAAGTTTTGTGCTTTCACAGAATTTCCACGAGCGTTATTTCAATAGTTATATGATTAACTAGTGGATATGATTTTAACTGCAACTGAAGGAGTACGAGAGGGCAGTCCTGGGATAGCGATTTCATGTTAAGAGTTTTCTACACGTTTTTTTGGGATCTGATTGTTCAAATTGGCATGCAGCATAACTCCTACAATTTTCAATCTTTTTATTTGAAAATTTAACCACGACCTTGAAATAAGATTACATAGATTTTTTTAACTTCTTTCCAGATTAAAACTGGCATCAGTTACAGTGCATATCCCAAGAGCGCCTCAAATTCAACATGCCTCTGGAGAATTGCTGCAGTGTCGCCATTGTGTAATATTTTCAGAGAAAATGTTTTTTGTGATATTCTTAAATATATCTTCAATAACTAATGTAAGTATTATTTCTCTATCAACTTCCCTTGCTCCCAAAGAAATCAATAAAACGCTTTTTTTTAGATCGTTACAGTAGTGTTACCCCCTAATGAAAGGCCGCTCCAGCGACTAATAAGAACTTCATTAAGCCCACGACCGGTTTCGGACTTAATATTAGGGCATCTTCTAGTGGATTGGAAACTGTAGTCGTAAACGCATAATATGATAGATATACAAATAGTCCACATAACAAAACATGAAAATCGAGGTTCAGATATCTAAATTGTAAGTACGGAAACAATATATAACTTACATCGTGCTGTAGAGAAGCAAATCAAATGATAAGAAAAATAAAAGTTGGTTGGCGTTAAAAAGTTGCGTGTCCAATGACATCGCGAAAAAATGGACGTGTCTTGATTATAAAAAGTGTATAATTGGATAAATATACGTATTTGCATGCTTTCGTAGCCTATTGAGAGGAGTTGTATTCTAAAGCGCTCAAAATTCCAAACTGCATGCGTTACAAATACATATACGTCTACATACGTACTCCGCAAACCATCGTGCGTTGCGTGGCGGAGGGTACCATGTACAGCAACTAGTGGTTTCTTTTCCTGTGCAACTCGCAGACAGAGCGAGGAAAACACGACTGTCTATATGCCTGCGTACGAGCCCTAATTTCTCGTGTTTTATCTTCGTGGTCCCTATGCGAAAAGCTTGTTTGCGGCAGTAGACAGCTTTAAATGCTGGTTCTCTAAACTTTCTTAGTAGTGTTCTTCGAAATGAATGTCTTCTTCCCTCCAGGGATTCTCACTTGAGCTCCCGGAGCATATCTGTAACACTTGCATGCTGATCGAACCTACAGGTAACCAATCTAGTAGCTCGCCACTGAACTGCTTCGATGTTTTCTTTCAACCTGACCTACTGCGGATGCCGAACACTCGAGCAGTACTCAAGAATAGGTCGCACCAGCATCCTATATATATATATATATATATATATATATATATATATATATATATATATATATATATATATATTACAGATGAACTACACTTTCTTAGAATTCTCCCAGTAAACCGAAGTCAATCATTCGCCTTCCCTACCACAGTTCTCACATGCCCGTTCCAGTTCATATCGCTCCGCAGCGTTACCACCACATGTTTAAACGACTTGACTGTGTCAAGCAGGACACTACTAATGAGGTATCCGAGCATTAAGAGCTTGTTTTTCCTACTCAGCCGCATTAACGTACATTTTTCTACATTAAGCGCCAACTGCCATTCATCATACCAACTAGAATTTTTGTCTCGGTCGTCTTGTGTCAGCCACGCGCGGTAGCCGTGCGGTCTAAGGCGTCTTGTCACGGTTTGTGCGGCTTCCTCCGACGGAGATTTGAGTCCTCCCTCGGGCATGGGTGTGTGTATGTGTTTTCCTTAGTGTAAGTTAGTTGCCGGCCGGTGTGGCCGTGCGGTTAAAGGCGCTTCAGTCTGGAACCGCGTGACCGCTACGGTCGCAGGTTCGAATCCTGCCTCGGGCATGGATGTGTGTGATGTCCTTAGGTTAGTTAGGTTTAATTAGTTCTAAGTTCTAGGCGACTGATGACCTCAGAAGTTAAGTCGCATAGTGCTCAGAGCCATTTGAACCATTTGTAAGTTAGTTAAAGTTAGTTTAATTAGTGTGTAAGCCCAGGGGCCGTTGACTTCAGCAGTTTGGTCCCATAGTCCTTACCACTAATTTTTTTCGTCTTGTGTCAACCTACAGTCACTTATCTTCTACACATTCCCGTACACAACATCATCATCAGCGAACAACCTCAGATTGCTGCCAACACTTTCTGCCAGATCATTTATGTGTATAGAAAACAGCAACGGTCCTATCACACTTCCCTGGGGCTCTCCTGATGTCAGCCCTGTCTTCGATGGACACTCGCCGTCGAGGACAACACACTGGGTTCTATTACTTAAGAAGTCTTTGAGCCAGTCACATGTTTGGGAGCCTATTTCGTATGCAAGTATCTTCGTTAATAGTCTGCAGTGGGGTGCCGCGTCGAATGCTTTTCGGAAATCTAGAAATATGCAACCCACCTATTACCATAGGTCGCAGCATACAGGGTTATTACAAATGATTGAAGCGATTTCACAGCTCTACAATAGCGCCTAGAACCGCTCGACCACTCCGGCCGGCCTCTAAAAGAGGGATGCTATGTCATCCATACGGCACTATGTACGATGGTCAAGTGACAGTACATTTGTACGACTCTGCTGCGTGAACGATTTCTTAAAAACTGAATTTAAAACTTCGGCCTTCCTTTTGCCATCTTCTGCTGCTAACCACGCTGGTCAACCTGTGACTGGAAGGAAGTCTTAGACCCGCTTAGCGATTTTATATAGAAGTAGAATTTTTTCGAGTTCTCCGTCACAACTTTAGCCAAGGTACGACGGTGGTAGCTGTTGTATGCTTCGCGCATACATCTTTTCACAGGCGCACGAATCTCTAACCTATCTTTGTCTCTCGTCATTTGTGCGTCCTCTTCTGAACGAAGACTGCAACAGTCTTTGCTTCCTCAGCATTTTCGGAATTTCGTTGTTGTGGGTCTTTTCCGTCCTTAATCCACTTACTAGGCGCATACTTGTACAGGGCACGATTTAAAATCTGTGGTTTTGTTTATCTTTATCCATAACTCCTCTAAGTCCACCATTCTGGAACTAAAAGATTGCTGTCTATGTGAGATGCTAAAACTGCTTATCTGCTCTGTCTAGCAGGAACACTTTCCTAGTCCTCTTAACTGATTTATTAATTTTCGTCATCATAGTCGCTATGATGATATCATCGCGATGATATCATAGTGATGATACCATCACTAATCCCCTGCCACCTTCGATAAGGTCCGGTCTGTTTATAGCTACAAGGACAAAAGTATTTTATTAGATTTAAAACTAGTGTAAAATAGTTGCACTGTATGGGGCGTCCAAGTCGAGTGTAAATTTACGTCCCCTGGAGAGCGAAAGTTAAAACACAACGAAATGTAAAGGTCTCTAGCATAGATTGGGCGCATCTGGAATATCTAGATACGGCAACGAACCTGTGGGGCATCTTTAAAGGAAATTGTTAATAACGTCGCGGCAGAGTTCCAAAAAATTGGTGTTTCTCAGTGCGAATTGCTCATAAATTTTTAAAGCCACCCGACTTTCAACTTTTTTATCATTTGACATCGCTTTTCTACAGCACAATGTAAGTTATATATTCTATCTGTGTTGGTACTGTAGAAATATAATATTCGTTTTTCATCTCCCGTTATGTGAAATGTTTGTATATCTGTCATATTATGCTTTAAAACTGCAGTTTCAGGTCCGCTTAGAAATGACACTGAAAAGGCTGAAACCGGTCGTTGGCTAAATAAAGTTCTTGACAGAAATTGGAATAGCATGTCATTAATTAAACTAACAAAATAAAGATATACAGTTTCATTTTACGTATACAGAAACATATTTCACCACGGTAGTGGCAAAGTCAGCCGTTTTATTTTTTAACTGCTCATTATATTACATCATGTTCATTAATATATCGAAACCGGATTTCCTGCTTTTCGCAAGCAGTCGTCTTAATCTACAATTTACTCTGCTCAACTGTCAGAGCTCGATTCCAGGTTTGAATCGAATTTTCGTTGGCACCGATGTTCCTACTTATGATTTCTGAACTCTGCGGTGAGAGAATCTTTCGTGGGGTTTGTGAGTGAACGATTTTGGCGGAGTATCGCAACATATCCTGGCACAAGGGCTGTATACGGATTTAACCAAGTGGACTAAAATTAATAGAACGATGGGATTAAAGTCAATGAAGATGCAATGACATTTCGTTTCAGTGCATTTAATTCAATTAATGTACAGTATATCCCTTATGGCAAAGTAACACATGGTCGACCACCACGTCCGTTTCCAACATACTCGCTTGGAGACGTTCGGAAGGCACTCTTGTAAACATTAGTGACAACGAAAGTTCGTGTCAACTGTGGTGGCAATGATTTTATCTTGGAACTCTTCCATTTGGTCCGTGTTTGCATAGAAAACAGTAATATCGGAAAACACAGTAACATCAACACAGTACACCCACAAAACCACTTGACAAGGGAAATAGAAAACAACAAGAAACTAAATTTCTTGGATCTTACAATCAGAAGAAACAACCACAAACATGAATTCTCCATCTACAGAAAACCCACATCCACAAGCACTGTTATCCACAGTTCATTCAACCACCTGACAGTGCATAAATATGCCAGTTTCACACACATGCTCCACAGGATAAACAGAACACCTCCTAAACCAGAAAACTACACACAGGAACTAAATATAATCAAACAAATTGCTGTTGAAAACGACTACAAAACAGACATCATAATCAAACTCAACAACAAGGTAAAACAAAAACATGCAGTATACACAGACAACACAGCAGACCACACCACTTTAGAAAAAAGAGAGAGATGGTACACACTAACATAGTGTGGCCGAGCGGTTCTAGGTGCTTCAGTCTGGAACCGCGCGACTGCTGCGGTCGCAGGTTCGAATCCTGCCTCGGGCATGGATGTGTGTGATGTCCTTCGGTTAGTTAGGTTTAAGTAGTTCTAAGTTCAAGGGGACTAATGACCTCTGATGTTAAGTCCTATAGTGCTCAGAGCCATTTGAACCATTTGAACCACACTAACATACAATAACAAAATATCACATAGAATAGGAAACATCTTGAAAAAGCAAGGGATCCAAATAACATTCGGAACAAACAATACAGTTGAGAAAAGACTAAGACCGGTCAGAAAAACCTCAGACAAATTCAGCAATGCTGGAATATATCAGCTCACTTGCAACTCCTGTCAGGCCCAGTACATAGGACAAACAAGCATAAACTTTCGAACGAGGTGCACAGAGCACATGAGAGCTCTAAAGAGTGACAGCACACATTCAAATTTTGCAGAACATCTAATGAACAAAAACCATAACCCCACTAATATCGAAAACGATTTACACATTCTGAGAAGCAGCAACAGTCTACACCGACAACTAACAACAGAAGAAAATTACTACATACAAAAGGCTATAGTCGAAGGGAAAAATGTAATAAACGAAAACACAACACCTTGCAACAACACACTCTTTACCACTCTGAGAGAACTGACCAAGGACACAGAACAGAAAGCACACACACGCAAAGGAACTACTTCCTCATCACACACAGAGACATAAGTATTGAACGGAAGGCGTCGTAATTCGCGCTACACTTTTTCATAGCCTTTCTCGCCACATGCGATACACCTCTCGCGACACATGCGAACAGCAAGATGGCGTAATATTCTGGACCAGAAACAAAGTGCGAAAGTTTTGTTTTTCTGTGTATAAAAGCAGCTACATATCATCCAATGAACGTGAGTACACGAATAGCTAAGTAACAGCTCACTAAATACCAAATAACTGGTTTCCACAACACTACCACAACCCCAAGTATACAGGGTGTAAACGGTATAAGGCGCCAAAATTATACAGATGGTCCATCTCGGTGTGCTTGACAAAAAAGTCTAATGACATTTTCTTGTATCATGTGCTTTATTTTTGTATTATTAAAACCCGATGTTCGTAGGATAGATAGTATAAGCATTTCTGTTTACGTAGTCAACCGACAGTACACAGCATACCGAGCTTATTGCCTACAATGACGGGGCGGCCAGAGAAAGGCAACGAGCCGACCAGAGGATTGAAATCATTAGACGTGCAACGACGTGGTGTGATAATCAGGTGGTACCGAAAAAAGGAATGTAAACGGTTTCTGGATTGTCAAGAATGTGTAATTCGCTTTACGTGAATTGAATACAACCAGTCTGTTTCTCAACAAGTCGATAACGAAGGTCGTAGTAGTTATGACAAGCTAATATCAAACACAATGTATTTCCATTAGTACAAATTCAATCAATCACCAAATAGATAGTTGTGCATTAATTACAATCAACTGTTTCACCTTTTTACGACAATGCCATAACGAATACTAAATTCACATTATTTTTCTTGTGTACAACAACATCGTAACGAAAAGAAAACCCATTACTTCGTTTCTTCATACACCAATACTACAATAAATGTTCGAAATGACCACCATTCGCTTCTACACATGCTTCATTAGTTAGGTTCTAGGGGACTGATGACCTCAGAAGTTAAGTCCCATAATGCTCAGAGCCATTTCAACCATCTGAACCAGTGGATTTAAATCAGGGCTGCGTGCTGGCCATCGACGTGGACCCGAACGCCCGATCCATCGTCCTGGAAATCGACTATCCAAAAATCTGCGTACTCTGTGACCAATGTGGGATGGAGCACCATCGTGGAGGATCCACATGTTAGCCGCGCGGGAATAGCCGAGCGGTCTCAGGCGCTGCAGTCATGGACTGTACGGCTGGTCCCGGCGGAGGTTCGAGTACTCCCTCGGGCATGGGTGTGTGTGTTTGTCCTTAAGATAATTTAGGTTAAGTTGTGTGTAAGCTTAGGGACTGATGACCTTAGCAGTTAAGTCCCATAAGATTACACACGTTTTTTGAACCACATGTTATGACGTATGCCTAATGGAATGTCTTCTAACAACGTTGGTAACAATGTTTCCTCTTGAAACGTTCGGTAATAGTTACCAGTCAAACGTGCAGGTAAAACATAGGGCCCAATAATGTAGTTATCGAGCATCCCCGCCCACACATTTACGGAAAATCGTCGCTGAAAATGTGTTGCCACTACGTGGCGAGGATTGTGTACACTCCACGTGTGCATGTTATGGAAATTAGTTATTCCGTCGCGAGTGAAACACGCTTCATCTGTGACTAGTATTTTGTCGACAAAATCATGCTGCGCACTGTGTAACAAAAACCACTCTGAGAATTCACGTCGTGGAGGGAAATCTTGTTCTTCCAATGCTTGTACGCGTTGAATGTGGTGAGGCCGCAGACGCTTCTCTTGCAAAGTGCGGTGAACGACAGTGTGCGATATACCCACGTGGCGGGCGATGCTTCTAGTACTCTGAGAAGGATCCTCCTGGATGCGGTCCAGAATTCTTTCCTCAGCTTCCAATGTACGATTGGCGCGTTGTGAGCCTCTGCCTTCTGCGCGGGGCAGTAAAGAGCCAGTATCTCTCAATCTAAGGAAATTAAATACGTACTCGTCACTTGTATTCTGTCATGATGTAACAAAAACGGAAAGCATATCAGAAGATACGTTTCGCAAACGGACGAAAATTTACAAAGGTGCAGATAACTACTGTACTTTATTAAGATGTAAATGCATAATAATCGCATACAAGTAGAGAATTACAATGACACAAACCTTTGGTGCACAGAAGCAAATGTCTTCCGTGCAGGAAGTCGTCGTTGTGGGAAGCGTTCTCGATAAATTCGTACAGCTGCCCTCGCGACACCTTTTGTCTCGCTATAAATTAAATGCATATCGCATAGTTCAGCTATAGTAAATCTCCTTTCCATCCTACAGTTAACAGAGTTGCAATAACATCTGCACAGGTTACTCGCCTACTGTCGTCACTCGGTGTATTACAATGACGCAGCCACCCAGGCCGCAATTGCCTATGTGTTTACGATTTACGCTCGCGATGTCAATACGCGCAGCGGGCAATAACAGGAACCGATTGCTTACGTACGGGCACGGTAAAGTATCTACTTTTCCAAAACCATTATCCTGATACGAACTGTTTTTTTCTAGGACAACCGTAGGAAATACGCAAACATGTTACTAGACTTTTTTGTCGAGCATTGCGAGATGTGCCATCTGTATAATTTTGGCGCCTTATACCGTTTACACCCTGTATATTGCTGACATACGAAGTTCACCTTTTAGTATTTAGTTTACTAACAGCCACTCACATGGTTGCAGATGACATGATGTTCGCTAAGGAAAAAACGGCAACAGAAAAAAGTGCACAGAAAATATGTCGCAAACAGCGACAATAATTGCTTAAAACATGCTGTAACATACAATAAATAAGGTAGTATGAAAGTATCCATAGAAAAACGAATAGTAAAAATGTAATAATGTGATACTGTGTTTGTACAACTATGCTATTTTCTGCATGTTTTAAATTAAAAAAAACACTGATGATGGTGATATTTGACGTCGAAATTAGTTTGGGAGAACAAAGAAATAAACAAATTACAAGGTGTTTTGCATCAAGGCGTGTTTCCCTTGCGTTATCTAGGCACTCGTGTTTCAGTAACTGTTGTTCAACATCGATTAGAATGGACAGGGACTGTGATTGCTGTGTTCGGATGAGGGCTGAGTTGGCATACCTTCGCTCACAGCTGCAGGCGGAGCTGACTTTGGTCGTGCAGCTTGAGGCTGTTGTCAATGGGCTCCATTGTGGGAGCTGGACTTGGGTATCACGGGGATGTCAACATCGTCCCGTCCATCCCCAGATCGGTCTGCCGCTGTGGTTGCCCCGGTTGCTGCCCGCAGTGGGGCTGAGCCCTCGCGTGTGGTTGATTGGGAGGTCGTTCCAAGGCGTAGCAGGCAGCGAAAGACGTCCCCGGAGGCTGTTCAGAAAGCATCCCCGGTGCGTCTGACAAACAGGTTTCAGGTACTGTCTCTAGCTGAGCCAGATGCAGCTGCCTGCCCTGTTTCAGAGGATGATTCTCAGCCTTCAAGATCCGGGCAATCGCAGAGGGTGGGCTTATTGGTAGTTGGGAGCTCCAATGTTAGGCGCGTAATGGGGTCCCTTAGGGATATGGCGGCTAAGGACGGGAAGAAATCCAGTGTGCACTCCGTGTGCATTCCGGGTGGAGTCATTACTGATGTGGAAAGGGTCCTTCCGGATGCCATGAAGAGCACAGGGTGCAGCCAGCTGCAGGTGGTGGCACATGTCGGCACTAATGACGTGTGTCGCTTTGGATCTGAGGAAATTCTCTCTGGATTCCAGCGGCTATCTGATTTAGTGAAGGCTGCCGGTCTTGCCTACGAGATGAAGGCAGAGCTCACCATCTGGAGCATCGTTGACAGAACCGACTGCGGACCTTTGGTGCAGAGCCGGGTGGAGGGTCTGAATCAGAGGCTCAGACGGTTTTGCGACCGTGTTGGCTGCAGATTCCTTGACTAGCGCCGTAGGGTGGTGGGGTTTCGGGTTCCGCTGAATAGGTCAGGAGTTCACTACACTCAGCTGGCGGCTACACGGGTAGCGGAGGCTGTGTGGCGTGCACTGGAATGTTTTTTAGGTTAGAAGGCCTCGGGAAAGTAGGGGGTGGGCAGCAATCTCAAAAGGTGCACGGAAAATACAGGACGTGCTTGGATCAAGGAACAGTCGGAATTGTAGTTGTAAATTGTTGTAGTTATGCTGGGAAAGTTCCTGAGATTAAAGCGCTAATAGAAAGCACAGAAGGTGAAATAGTTATAGGTACAGAAAGCTGGCTAAAGCCTGAAATAAGTTCTGCAGAGAATTTTACGAAGTCTCAGACGGTGTTCAGGAAATATAGATTAGTCAGAATTGGTGGTAGAGTGTTTGTGTCTGTCAGTAGTGGTTTATCTTGTAGTGAAGTCGAAGTAAATACTCCGTGCGAATTGCTATGGGTGGAGGTTATACTTAACAGCCGAACTAACTTAATAATTGGCTCCTTCTACCGACCACCAGACTCCTACGATATAGTTGCTGAACAGTTCAGAGAAAATTTGAGTCTCGTAACAAATAAACACCCCACTCATACGATTATAGTTGGTGGGGACTTCAACCTTCCCTCGATATGTTGGCAAAAACACTTGTTCAAAACCGGTGGTAGGCATAAAACATCTTCCGAGATTGTCCTAAATGCTTTCTCCGAAAATTATTTCGAGCAGTTAGTCCACGAACCCACGCGAATTGTAAATGGTTGCGAAAACACACTTGACCTCTTAGCTACAAACAACCCAGAGCTAATAGAGAGCATCATGACTGATACAGGGATTAGTGACCACAAAGTCGTTGTAGCTAGGCTCAATACCGTTTCTTCCAAACCCACCAGAAACAAACGCAAAATAATTTTATTTAAAAAAGCGGATAAAGTGTCACTAGAAGCCTTCCTAAAAGACAATCTCCATTCCTTCCGAACTGACTATGCAAATGTAGACGAGATGTGGCTCAAATTCAAAGATATAGTAGCCACAGCAATTGAGAGATTCATACCTCATAAACTGGTAAGAGATGGAACTCATCCCCCATGGTACACAAAACAGGTCCGAACGCTGTTGCAGAGGCAACGGAAAAAGTATGCAAAGTTCAGAAGAACGCGAAATCCCGAAGATTGGCTAAAATTTACAGACGCGCGAAATTTGGCACGAACTTCAATGCGAGATGCCTTTATTAGGTTCCACAATGAAACATTGTCTCGAAATTTGGTAGAACATCCGAAGAAATTCGGTCGTATGTAAAGTACACAAGCGGCAAGACACAGTCAATACCTTCGCTGCGCAGTGCCGATGGTACTGTTACCGACGACTGTGTCGCTAAAGCGGAGTTATTGAACGCAGTTTTCCGAAATCCCTTCACCAGGGAAGACGAATGGAATATTCCAGAATTTGAAACACGAACAGCTGCTAGCATGTGTTTCTTAGAAGTAGATACCTTAGGGGTTGCGAAGCAACTCAAATTGCTTGATAAGGGCAAGTCTCCAGGTCCAGATTGTATACCGATTAGGTTCCTTTCAGATCACGCTGATACAATAACTCCCTACTTAACAATCATATACAACCGCTCGCTCACCGATAGATCTGTACCTACAGATTGGAAAATTGCGCAGGGCGCACCAGTGTTTAAGAAGGGTAATAGGAGTAATCCATCGAACTATAGACCTATATCATTGACGTCGGTTTGCAGTAGGGTTTTGGAGCATTTACTGTATTCAAATATTATGAATCACCTCAAAGGGAACGATCTATTGATACGTAATCAGCATGGTTTCAGAAAACATCGTTCTTGTGCAACGCAGCTAGCTCTTTATTCGCACGAAGTAATGGCCGCTATCGACAGGGGATCTCAAGTTGATTCCGTATTTCTTGATTTCCGGAAAGCGTTTGACACCGTTCCTCACAAGCGACTTCTAACCAAGCTGCGGGCCTACGGGGTATCGTCTCAGTTCTGCGACTGGATTCGTGATTTCCTGTCAGGAAGGTCGCAGTTCGTAGTAATAGACGGCAAATCATCGAGTAAAACTGAAGTGATATCAGGTGTTCACCAGGGAAGCGTCCTGGGACCTCTGCTGTTCCTGATCTATATAAATGACCTGGGTGACAATCTGAGCTGTTCTCTTGGATTGTTCGCAGATGATGCTGTACCGTCTAGTAAGGTCATCCGAAGACCAGTATCAGTTGCAAAGCGATTTAGAAAAGATCGCTGTATGGTGTGGCAGGTGGCAGTTCACGCTAAATAACGAAAAGTGTGAGGTGATCCACATGAGCTCCAAAAGAAATCCGTTGGAATTCGATTACTCGATAAGTAGTACAATTCTCAAGGCTGTCAATTCAACTAAGTACCTGGGTGTTAAAATTACGAACAACTTCAGTTGGAAAGACCATATAGATAATATAGTGGGGAAGGCGAGTCAAAGGTTGCGTTTCATTTGCAGGACACTTAGAAGATGCAACAAGTCTACTAAAGAGACAGCTTACACTACACTCGTTCGTCCTCTGTTAGAATATTGCTGCGCGGTGTGGGATCCTTACCAGGTGGGATTGACGGAGGACATCGAAAGGGTGCAAAAAAGGGCAGCTCGTTTTGTTTTATCACGTAATAGGGGGGAGATTGTGGCAGATATGATACGTCAGTTGGGATGGAAACCTTTAAAGCAAAGACGTTTTTCGTCGCGGCGAGATCTATTTACGAAATTTCAGTCACCAACTTTCTCTTCCGAATGCGAAAATATTGTGTTGAGCCCAATCTACATAGGTAGGAATGATCATCAAAATAAAATAAGAGAAATCAAAGCTCGAACAGAAAGGTTTAGGTGTTCGTTTTTCCCGCGCGTTGTTCGGGAGTGGAATGGTAGAGAGACAGTATGATTGTGGTTCGATGAATCCTCCGCCAAGCACTTAAATGTGAATTGCAGAGTAACCATGTAGATGTATAAGGCGGACTCAATTTTCTGACATTACTCTGGTGGCATGCTCAGTCAGTTCCACTCGGGTGACACTGCAGATGTGTTTGGCAGTTGTCACCCAGCCATACCGACTTCTTGAGTTCCACAAGCAACGCTTGCGCGACGGAGCCTCTTAATACAAAATGACCACGAAAGACGAAAAAAGGTGTGATATAGACTGATCAACCAAAACATGACCACTGCGCACCGTGACGTTGTGGGCACGTGACACGGTAACAAAAGTATATAAGCGGGGGTCACCCTAGTGGGCCGCAAATGGGGAAATCCATTCAAATGAGCGACTTTGACAAAGGGCACATTATTATTAAGCAGAGCCTGTGAACGGGCGTGTCGAAAACTGCGAAGCTGGTCGAATGTGCACGTGCCACTGTCCTGAGCATCTACGGAAAGAGGCAGAAGGACAGTGAAATTACCACTAGGCGCTAAATGGTTGGACGTCCACGACTGTACACAGAACGTGGGTTACGGAGGCTAGTCTGCTCTGTAAAGTAGTATAGATGGTGATCTGTGGTATCTCTGCCGAAAGAGCACAATGCTGGTGACCTCACAAGCGATTAGGAGCACACCGTTCATCGTACGTTGTTGAACCATTGACTGTAGAGGGACATGGTGCATTGCGCGGTTTTTTAACTTGTGAACACGCAGCTTTAAGATAGTCTGCTGCCCCACACGTAGCATGTGTTCGAGGTTGACCATCAGAAATAAAATTTGATGTGAAATAGTGAACAGTCAGGGAGGACTTAATATTTTTCTCAAAATCTATTTTTATGAGTTTCACCCCGTTATCAACACTGAATTTCTTGTTAGAAGCACTTTTTTCGCCTTGAATTTGATATACTGTTCCGTACAAAAACCAAAGCTCGTGTAATTCATTTCTACTGTACTTCAAATGTGACATGGTACATGTGTAGAGTTTGCAGTTCCAAACCAGCATGTCTTACATTGAATTCACGCACTACGCCAGTTGAGTGTTGGAAATTGACTGTTCCATTAGTTTTTAAAATTATTCATATACACGACTGAACGTGTTTAAATTTTACGAATACGACTTTAGCGAGAACATCGTGTTGGAGACCAAATACGTGTGTATGTCACAGCCCTATCTCTTCGACGAACCATTGATCGAATTTCTACACTTCAGACAACAGTGAGAAGAAATGAATTTAGTTTGTTGAAATACAAATAGGCCGTACGTGTCTGTTTCGTATTAATAATTTATCGGATTGGAAGAAGTAGAATGTGAGGCTCCATTTTCAACTTATTCGTGGGGAATTCGTGATCACTTTGGATACTGACGAATAGGAGATCACACTCCTCGAGCTAAAATGCGAAAGGGAGAAAGTAGTAAGTTCATATGCATATACGACTCTTGAAAATGTTTCTATTATTTATAAAGCACTATGTGGTTTTATCTACGACTTTACCTCTCCCCTATACTGCATTTACGGGAAGGGAACCATGGCATCTACACACTGATGGTGCATTGAGGATGAGCTATCACATTGCTCTTAAAATAGGCCAAACACTGCGTCCCTTCAGCGACGGAGAATTTGTTAAACAAAATCTGGTTTTCGAAAGAGTTCCTCTTTCACAAAGAACAGTTTGCAGTCGCATCGAAGAAATGCAAACCAGGTGAAAATACAAGTAAAAGGTAAGACTAAGGTTTTTATTCCTCTCTTTCGTTTTGGACGAAAGAACGGATATAACGATTGCTGTTCATCTTGTATTTGTGAGGAGTGTTGAGGCTGACTTCAATTTGATGAAAGAAGTTCTTGATTTAGTGCCAATGCACGATAAAACTACGGTTGACGACAAAATTTCTTGCTTAGGAAACATTATTGACAAATGACCTTTGTTGGAAAAAACTTGCGTTGATTGAGTGTTTTCATCCAGCAGGATATACCAGCGATGTACTGCATCCTACATCGCGTTAATCTGCTGGAAAAATGTGCCAAAATAAGGACCGTCAAGGGCGTTGTTGTGAAAACAATTATTAAACTGAGATTGTACTGTTTGGGGCATCGGCAGTTTAAATCCCTTCTGGCAGAGCTGGGGCGTGATCATGGCGATGTGCTGTATTTTTGTGAAGTACGCTAGTTTTGTTGGGGTGATTTGTTTTAGAACATTTTTTCAACTTGTGCAGACATGCAAAGCTTTATGAAAGTCTTTCTCTCTCTGTCCGAACAGCCCTCAAATGGACCAAAGGAACCGACCGACCGTCGTGTCATCCTCAGTCGATAGACGTCATTGGATCCGGATATAGAGGGGCATGTGGTCAGGACACAACTTCCTGGTGATTGTCAGTTTTCGTGACCAGATTCGCTAATTTGCAGTTGAGTAGCTCCTTAATTGGCCTCACAAGAGTTAAGTGCATCCCGCTTGTCAACAGCACTCAGCAGACCCGAATGGTCACTCAACCAAGTTCTAGCCAAGCCCGACAACGCTGAACTTCGTGATCCGAAGGGAACTGGTGTGACTACTGCAGCAAGGCCGTTGGCCTTATGAGACTAGATGGCACATAAAAAATGCACGCTAACGTATATTCATTTGCTTTTCTTGAAGGCAGAATTGATATAAGCTGTTATCATTTTTTGATTCGATGGCTCTTTTGTATAACACTAGCTACACTTCTTTATATATTATGCACATATTATAATGTCTTGTAAGTATTCATTACATCATCACAGTATAATATTATTTCAATGTAAAGAATACCGACGTGACTATAGACTCGAGTGTCACCTATCGATCGTTTATTATCTACGGAGTTCAGAGAAAGCGAGTTGTGCACACATCGGGCCCTCGCGTCGATACCGATGCCCACAGGGTCCGCGGGAAACTCTGAAGTATCCTGTCCCGACCAAATTTAAAGAAGTTTGTACACTCAACAACAGTTGAATGAGAAGGAGCACATCCCCAGTCTGTTCTGAAAATAGGCTTGGATTACCTTTGCTTTCATATCTTTCTTTACGAAGTACTTAATCACTGCTCAAATCTCAATTTTTTTCCATCTGCACAGATCACTACACAGGAACAATAACAACGAATCGTCCGCATTACAACTCTCTACCCAATGCACAGACACGTCTCGTGTTTACTCAAAAAGGATGACCTATTATACGCGGGAACCTCATTGTGCAAGACCTAATATCTGGTGATGATTCTGGGGACTTTTCAAACTCCCCTCGTATGTCTCATGGATTGATTTGTGTCCACTTTTAAAAATAAAAGAATAATTGTGCACTTTACGAAAGAAACTGTTCATATTCAACCAAATCCGATTTTTCAGAAACTTATGGTCGCGATGTAGACATTTCGTTAGAACTACTGAAAGCCTTGGGAGAGCAAGCCATGTCAAAACTCTACTATCTGGTGAGCAATGTGTATGAGACATGCGAAATAACCTCAGACTTCAAAAAGAATATAATAATTCCAATTCCAATGAAAGCAGGTGCTGACAGGTGTGAAAATTACCGAACTATCAGCTTAATAAGTCACGGTTGCAAAATAATAACACGAATTCTTTACTGGCGAATGGAAAAACTGGTAGAAGCAGACATCGGTGAAAATCAGTTTGCATTCCATAGAAATGTAGGAAACCCCAGAGGCAACACTGACCATACGACTTATCTTAGAAGATAGATTAAGGAAAGGCAAACCTACGTAGACACAGAGAAAGCTTTTGACAGTGTTGAATGGAATACTATCTTTCAAATTCTGAAGGTGGCTGGGGTAAAATACAGGGAGAGAAAGGCCATTTACAATTCAAACAGAAACCAAATGGCAATTATAAGAGTCGAGGGGCATGAAAGGGAAGCAGTGGTTGAGAAAGAGTGAGACGGGGTGTAGACTATTTCCGATGTTATTCAATCTGTATATTGAGCAAGCAGCAAAGGAAACAAAAGAAAAATTTGTAGTAGGAATTAAAATCCACGGAGAAGAAATAAAAACTTTGAGGTGCCAATGACATTGTAATTCTGTCAGAGCCAGCAAAGGACTTCGAAGAGCAGTTAAACGGAGTGGACGGTGTCTTGAGAGGAGTATATAAGATGAACACCAATAACTGCTACATGGCTACCCGACTAAATGACGAACTAACGCCGACTACTTAATAACCCACATGAAACGAAGTAAAATAATGAGAGAATCGTTAGAAATCAGAGACTGACGACACTGAAAATTTCATTTCTTTCATTTAACTGTATTTGAGAGATATAGTAATGCAATAGCTACGAAAAAGTAGCTGTTCATTAAGAATTAATGCGAGACCTCAACTGAAATTTCAGAACATACAAGTTAATATGTCTACCGATGAAGAAGAGACACCGTTTTTTCAATCAAATATTCTCACTAATCTCAATAGTGACTTCAAAACAAGGCCTGTGGTGAGAAATAAGATAAAAGACGTCCCTCGTTACTCACTCTTGTAACAAGATTGCCACGAATTGTAACAGATGAGGCCAATGACCTTCAAGAATTTGGTGATGACCAGCGTTGCCTTTCTTTACATAAACAGAATGACGTTATTTCATCACGTATATCAAGGTGGATCAGCTTAAAAGCAAGGTATCAAATATATTGTTGTGTAATAGATTCATAAATTCACAAATTTTATATACTGTGACATTGATCCTTGACGCTTTTATTCTTGTTGCAGGTCCAGAAACACAAAGGCAATGCTGAGGAGATTATTTTTAAAGTGTTATCCGTTTTGGCATTAAAAGTTCTTCCCATTCGTCATTCGAAAACCTATTGTGACAGAACTGAAATTATTTATAACTAAACAAAGAAATGCGTTAATCACTTATGCACTAAATACATCGTTGTTAACGATTGAGTATGACAAGGCCAAAGCATTGTGAACTGAAAAATTAGGCCAACTATAGACAACATCGAGCGTATGACTAAAACAGGTCTGTACGCAAAATCTAAACCTGAACCTACTGAACAAGCCATAAATACAGAGGATGATATTTCTGTTGAAGACTGAGTGTCTTTACCTCAGAGGTAGCGTAGCTACCATACCACATTCTAAACTGACTTGGCCATTGCGTGAAAAATGTATACAAGGTGGTCATAAACAGTCTGAAGAGCCTGTAAGAGTGTTCCAGGTTAGGTTGTACTGAGAAATAACTTTTAAGAAAAAAATTCGATACGTTGCACCGTTTTTGAGTTAATTAGGATTGAAGTTAGCCAGTCAGGCCGTTGCGTACTCAAATTCAAGTCGCCCTCCAGAGAAGATGTCGCCAAATGTGGTCTTCGTTTGGTTTCGTAAAACCGAACAAGAGAGCGGTATGAAAATTGGACATGGGACGGTGGCAAGGATCAAACCCGAGCCAAAGACTGAGTAGCCTCATGCGCTATCATTTATGCTATGAGAAAGAGAGACACTAATTGTACCTGGAAAGCTGCTTGAATTTGGGCGCACAACAACCTAATTGGCTAACTTCAGTTCCAATTAACACGGAAACGGCGCAGCGTGTCGGTTTTTTAAAATTATCCCTCAGCGATACCTACGCTGCAACACATTTAAAAGCTTATCAGACTGCTTCTGGCCACTCTGTTAATTTGAATATGTACAAACTAAAAAAAGCTATTCATATCGTAGTTGTTAAATGATTATTCGTAGGCGTAATTTTTCATTTTGTGAATATGTACCAAAAAGTTGCCAGAAAAGAAACTTATAAAAATATACCAGAATACGAGGGACATGTACCTGAAATCGGTACTTGTTGTATGGCGGCTCATGATGGTACCTAATTAGAGCGATGGATTGCCAGGCAGGAAGCAATATGTTGCTTGACTCTTCTCGAAACTTGAATATTGATAGCAAACCACACTATATGTAAGTGCATCTCTTGTGGCGTAGCCGGCCGCGGTGGCCGTGCGGTTCTAGGCGCTGCAGTCCGGAACCGCGGGACTGCTACGGTCGCAAATTCGAATCCTGCCTCGGGCATGGACGTGTGTGATGTCCTTAGGTTAGTTAGGTTTAGGTAGTTCTAAGTTCTAGGGGACTGATGACACCAGATGTTAAGTCCCATAGTGCTCAGAGACATTTGAGCCATTTTTTTCTTGTGGCGTCTACCACGGAGTTGAATGAGCAACTGTGTGACGTCTTCGCGTTTACTAAACGGACACGTAACGATAGGCACGGCTCTTATTTAGATCTTCTATCGTTTTTCTATCAACACCATGAGGAAGAAAAATATTCATCGATCGAAGTTCTCGTATGCCACCTCCTTCGAGTGGTCTTCACGGCCTGATCATGAGGTTTTTTTTCTTTTTTTTTACGTCCTTCGCTGGGACCACACTTCCTGCGGATTCTTCTGCTGCACCTCTGCCTTTCTTCTAATGCATCTCTGACTTTGCTTCAATTAGTTTTATGTGGTAATTCCACTTTACATCACTCCGTACAGATTCTGCCAGCTATTTGACTGTTACCGATGACTTTTCGGCGGTCGTGCAACTAAACAATACAGTTTCTTTCGATTTACTTATCCCCAATGCATAACACTTTTTCATTCTAAAGGCCTTATGCCAATATCTGCATCAAACATCGATCCTCTGCCAAGTCTTCCTAGAATTATCAAACGTTGCGACTTCACAGTATACAACAGTATCATCTTCGAACAGCCTTACAACGTTATCCGTTAGAGAATTTATGTGTGTCATAAACAATAAAGACTCTATGATACTGTCGTAGATCACTTCCGAAGTTACTGTTACTTCTGTCTGTTACGTACAATTAATAATAACGTATTGTGTTCTGGAAGGAAGGCATGAATCCATCTGTCTGGTAAGCTCGTAATTTATTCGCTAAACGATAGGGTGGAACTGTAACCCGGACACCGCTGTCTATTGCTTTCTGAGTCTCTTGGACGAACAGCGGATGTTAGTATACACAAGATCGTTTTTCGCGGAAGACATATTGAATCCTACATGGTACTGTCAGTTTCCAGGAGGATGTTGTATACAAACCGTAGAAAGTTGTTGCGGAAAACAGAAATACATACAGAGGATCAGCGCGTGGTACAGGAATTGGCAGTTGACCCTCATCATAAACAAAGGTAAAGTAGTGGGCATAAATAGGCAGAAAAATCCATTACTGTGTGATTACACGACTGCTGAACGACACTGGAAACAGTCAGTTCCATTAAATATCGTGAGTATGCGTACGGAGCGATTCAAAGTGAAATAACCACATAAAAATAGTCACAGGTAATGGATATGCCAGAATGAGACTCATTGGAAGAATCTTCAGGAGGCGTAGTCCACCTACGAAGGAAGTAGGCTACAAAACTCTAGTTAGGTCGAAATTTGACTATTGCTCGTCGGTCGGAGACCCTCACTAGACAAGGCTGATTGAGGAAATACAGAGGATCTAAAGAAGAGCATATGTTTCGCTATAGTGTAAGACGTGTATATTTCTATTGTCTATTGGCAAATCACAATTTATGAAATATGTTTATATTTTATTAATAGGACTAAGTAGGAATAATTAATATTTGTCATGCTGGAAATAATTGTGGTAGCAGGGAATGTCTGCACCAAAGTATTGTTGACAGGAGAGATTGCAAATTGGTATAATTTTAAAAAGGGCGGGAGAGACCGCGTATGGACACATTTTAAGAAAAGAGCGGGGAAGACCGCGCATTGATACATTTTGTAATAGTAGCAGGGATTGACTGCACCAGAAAGCATTGTTGGCAGGAGAGACCGCACTTTAGCGTTCGTAGGAAGTCAGTAGTAAACGAGATGTGAAGCGAGTTGGTAGCAGGTCTGAAGCGAGAGGTTGAGAGGAGTAGTGTGCCTGCCAGCCACCAGCTATGATTTACAAGAGATTATAAACAAATGGTTCAAATGGCTCTGAGCACTATGGGACTTAACATCTGTGGTCATCAGTCCCCTAGAACTTAGAACTACTTAAACTTAACTAACCTACGGACATCACACATCCATGCCCGAGGCAGGATTCGAACCTGCGATCGTAGCGGTCACGCGGTTCCAGACTGAAGCGCCTAGAACCGCACGGCCACACCGGCCGGCGATTATAAACAGATGTACAGAGGCATCAACTAACTATTATCATAAGAGGAACTAATATTATTGAATTATTTTCTTTGCGAAACTCAAGACTACTGAAGATATGTTTGCGCAATGCTAGTTGTAAGATTATTGTAAAAAGTAAGTCACCTTTGAACGTTTGTAAAATCATTTCATTACCAACAGTAAATATTTGAAGCGTTTTCAGAATATAATTAATTTTTGCCAGCAATGTTGCATTACTGATTATAATCCATCCCAAAAACCATCAACATAAAACTTTGCAAAAATTTTATTGTTGTCAAGAAAAAGTGTAACCATGAATTACGTAACTTCAGTCAAATTAATTAAAGAATAACGTCAGCTTTGCTATTAAAGAATAACGTCAGTTTTGGTAATAAATACAGCCACTTATTATGACAGCCCACCAGCAGTTAATAGAGTATAGTAACACAGAGTAAGTATATTCATGTCGCAGTTCGATGTAGCAGTCAGATGGCGATCCAGTAACAGTAAAAAAAGGTAAGGAACAGTTTTGGGTTATTGCAGATAACGACTGAGGGCCACGACGACGACACATTCTATGTTTCGTCGAAATAATCACTTTTAATAAGCAGTAATTAAATTTGTATGCGAAGATTGAGAAAGACAATAAATTTCAGAGGGAAGATTTCATTTGTTATTATTAAGCAAGAGATAGAAATCCTAAGGAAAGGTTTCATGGTTTATTGTAAAAGGGAAGGTTATCATTAACAAAAGAGGTATAGAGGAGACGGGAAGGTTTCACTTGGCGACACCCAACCAGTAAGACTAGTGAATTTACTGTGAAAATGAATATACTGACTCTGACAATTGTATGAATAAGCTAGTGTTAAGTGTCGCAACGCTTATACGAAACTGTATACCTTTAATTCACAGGCCATCGGCAATTCTGTTTGCTCTATTGATTCTGCGTTAAAAAGTGTTTGTTCAGTGTTGAATCCGCTTTGAACAGTGATATATTTTGTTGCGTGTGTTAATTATAGACAATAGCCTGAAGAATAATTACTCTTTCTCAAAGGGATAATAGCGTAGAAAATACTGACGAGAAATTCTTTTCAGGAATAGACAGAAATAATACGTGTGAAAAACCAGATAGTGAAACGTTAGGTGAACAGACATTCGAGAGTAGTAATAATGTGGAATCTTTTGACGAACAATCAACTTCAGATATTCCAACTGATAATGAGATATTAATGCAAAATAATTTGTTTT
The DNA here is from genome assembly GCF_021461385.2 of Schistocerca piceifrons. Taxonomy (NCBI): domain Eukaryota; kingdom Metazoa; phylum Arthropoda; class Insecta; order Orthoptera; family Acrididae; genus Schistocerca; species Schistocerca piceifrons. The sequence continues at coordinate 72,627,185 of NC_060149.1, forward strand.
TAAATACAACAGGCGCTACACAGCCACAAATTACGCGTAGCAGACATAATAGTTTCAGTAACGAAACCACTATAATGCAGTCAAACAGTGTGACTCCATTACGTGCCGAAACAGATTCAAACGGTACACAGCTACAAAATCTGCGTAGCAGATACAACAGTTTTATTGACAAAAATTCCGAAACCACAGAAGAGGTGACACGATTACAATCGTCTGAGGATGTTCAAATGAACACAGATGTACAACCTTTAACAAGGAATACAAATACACACAGAGGCCAATCCGAAAGGGATCCAATAATGGCATTTTTGCTGCAAATGAGACAAGACATGAATCGAAACTTTAAGAGAAGGGCACAAGAATCAGCACACACACAGATCAGAAATTAGACAAAATGTACCAAAATCTAAAGCACGGAATCAAAGTAGAAATTCAAGCAGTCGCTGAAAAATGAAATCAATAATTACACGCCAAGATTCAAGAAATAACAGATAAACAAGAAGCATTCGCGGTAAGCATACGAGAAACAATGACAGAGAACTTTTCTAAACAAAACACATTGATGAACGTTTTAACAGTCACACAGAAAACTGTTTGATACGTCACCGCAAACTGGTGCGATCGCAGGATAAAGAACGAAAAGAACTATCACAAACAATTAATAAACAGCGACAGGACGACAAAAAGAAAGTGTTTGCTCAGGGAAAAACTTACGTGGACAATCACATACACTCGATTTCGGAAGAAATCGAAATGGTTAAGGAGACAAATATTCAAATACAAGAGAGGCTCACGGGAATCCAATCACATACAATTGAGGCGAAAATTTCTACACACACTGAAATCCAGAATATTAGGGATAAATTGACAGAAGAAGTTCGGACACAAACTGACAAAATGGAACACACAGAAATCAATCAAGACTTGGAAAATTTGAAAGCAGGTTTTAAGAAAGTAACCAAAAGTAATCGTAAATTACGAAACGAAATGACAGAAAAGATCAACGAACTCACTATAAGAATAGACCTGTTAGATACTACCAATGACACTAAATCAGATGACAGTACACCAGTCTCAGTTCAACAGATTTCTAATAGTAAAGATACGCAAATTACAAATGTGCAACAAACAATCGCAGACCAAGAATCACGTAATAATTTGTTACATCCGAAAATCAATTCTTTACAGCAAAGGATAGCTGACACACAAGAAACAACGGTAATCAATTCCAACAGAACACACACCATTACGACATGCCTCAGATGCACAATACATATAATGTTGGTAGACTTCAGAGAGTAAGAGATCTTAACCAGGCAGAAAGACACACAAATTCATATTCACAACATTACGAAAATAATTACACACAAAGATATGACGATTTCGACCACAAGCATTTCCTTACAGTGAGAAAGTTTCAAACATTTAAAAACGACAGGACGCAAATACATCCACTGGACTGGATCCAGCAATTCAATGCGGCACTCCCACCATCATGGCCAGTTCAACATAAGCTAGAATTTATTACCAGTTTTCTTGAAGGGGAACCAGCGAGAAGAATGCGACCAATTGCTAGATAGTGTTTTTTAGTAGAAGCATTCCAGGAAGCATTTCTAGCAGCATATTGGTCAGATACCATACAGACTAGCATTAAAGATCTGCTAATTATTCTGCCAAATTTCGAGAATTCTACTTTCCCAACAATCACACAATTTTTCGAGTATATGGTTGAACAAAACCAATACCTCAATGAGCCATACAGTCAGTCCCCATTAATACAACTGTGTATTTCAAAACTCCCCAGAGCATTAAAAGTGTCATTATTAACAGGCCAGCAAAAGGACAGCGTGTACGCATTTAGAGACCTCTTGCAATTGGTAGAGCTATACCAGGCAGATTACGCGTTTGTTAATAAGAACTTTTCACGACATAACGCAAACCAGACAAACAATACTAATTTTGAGCAAATACGATTTGACAGTAAAAATCATAATAAACGCTTTCGCAGCGAAAATGAAAATTTTAATCTAGAATACGCACAGGGATTTAATGAACAGCAGTATAATAACAATGTACATTACAATTCAAGACAGCAACAAAGCCATCCAAATAACACGGCACATATACGACAGAAAATGCCGAACCGGTCAAACTTTCACATGACTCATCTCCAAAATAATGCGTCAGGTGCAAACAAATTACATGGGTCAGCCGCAAAATACACAAAACGAACAAAGACAGCCTTTTCAGAGAAACACGCGTGCCTCGCCGTATAACCACAGTTATGACGACAGAAGGAGAGATAACGAACACCGACCGCAAAGGAAATTCTACAATGATAATTTTCATAGAAATTCAAACAGTGCACAACAACCAAGTTATTGTATGAATGTACCAAACACAAGATTTCATCCGTCACCTACCGCTAATAATCAAAATGGTAGAACAGCACAGCTCATAGAAAACACATAACCCTCCCCGACAGGAAATGAAATGTCAGAACATTTATGACTAGAGATAGCCTGTGATGAATCTCTAAATGACGACACTATGGATAAGGACAGAGAAAAGATAACGATAGAGAATGCCATTACATTCGACGGCGTGCGAGACACATTGTTAGACGAAAAACCGATCATGCAGAAAACTATATGCCACCCAATAATTCAGATAAATTTAAAGTCACAAAATATTTTAGCAATAATTGATCCAGGCTCACCAATGTGCGTAATTAACGAAGACACATTTAACAGATGCAATAGCAATAATGATTACCTAGTATTCTCATTACACAAAACTAAAGTTATGGTGCATTTCCAGGAAAAATCATTGAAGTCAAAATACAGACACAATTAACGTTTGTTTTTGCAGGGCAAACTTTCCACAGCAATTGTTGGATAGTTCCATATTTAATTATAATATTAGGAATGAATTTTCTCGTACAGTGCGACGCAAAGATTGACTTCAAATCGTCATACTTAACATTGCAGAAGGAAGACAGTGAAGTGGTAGTGAGATTTCAAAACACAGTATCCTCAGAAGAACAAAATATACACAGGATAGAGATTATTGCAGATTCTGAAGATAACGATTGTTATCTCACACTATACACGAATACACATAATATTGACATGGCAGAGGATCAGGAGTGTAATGTATTAGAGACAATTACACGCAAGGTTGGAGACAGTATGGCAGAAGTCGACACAGAACGCACAGAATTAGAAAATATTCTTGTGCAACATAAAACAGTTTTTAACAATGTTTCAGGAACGATGACAGGATTTATGTGCGAATGTCAGGTGAAACCACACGAGACTTTCAAAGCAAAACTCTATCCAATCCCGCATATACTGAAATGATTACTTTTCCAAAGAAGCGTAGACTTTGTCATTGTCAGATAATAGACATGGCAGTAGCGAACATTAAACGAGGTGCAGATCGTCGGAAGAGACAGCAGAAGCAGGTAAGTAGATTCCGCAAGTACGAGATTGGTGATAAGGTACTAGTTCGTACCTATTATCTGTCACACAAAGGGAAGAAACGATGCAAAAAATTTGAACTTCTGTACGCAGGACCGTACAGAATTCGAAATATTCCGCACGCTAATGTAGTACACATTGAGACACACAGAACAAAAAAATCGAGAGGAAACCATCATATGTCAAACATAAAGAAATTCTTAAAATACACTCCTGGAAATGGAAAAAAGAACACATTGACACCGGTGTGTCAGACCCATCATACTTGCTCCGGACACTGCGAGAGGGCTGTACAAGCAATGATCACACGCACGGCACAGCGGACACACCAGGAACCGCGGTGTTGGCCGTCGAATGGCGCTAGCTGCGCAGCATTTGTGCACCGCCGCCGTCAGTGTCAGCCAGTTTGCCGTGGCATACGGAGCTCCATCGCAGTCTTTAACACTGGTAGCATGCCGCGACAGCGTGGACGTGAACCGTATGTGCAGTTGACGGACTTTGAGCGAGGGCGTATAGTGGGCATGCGGGAGGCCGGGTGGACGTACCGCCGAATTGCTCAACACGTGGGGCGTGAGGTCTCCACAGTACATCGATGTTGTCGCCAGTGGTCGGCGGAAGGTGCACGTGCCCGTCGACCTGGGACCGGACCGCAGCGACGCACGGATGCACGCCAAGACCGTAGGATCCTACGCAGTGCCGTAGGGGACCGCACCGCCACTTCCCAGCAAATTAGGGACACTGTTGCTCCTGGGGTATCGGCGAGGACCATTCGCAACCGTCTCCATGAAGCTGGGCTACGGTCCCGCACACCGTTAGGCCGTCTTCCGCTCACGCCCCAACATCGTGCAGCCCGCCTCCAGTGGTGTCGCGACAGGCGTGAATGGAGGGACGAATGGAGACGTGTCGTCTTCAGCGATGAGAGTCGCTTCTGCCTTGGTGCCAATGATGGTCGTATGCGTGTTTGGCGCCGTGCAGGTGAGCGCCACAATCAGGACTGCATACGACCGAGGCACACAGGGCCAACACCCGGCATCATGGTGTGGGGAGCGATCTCCTACACTGGCCGTACACCACTGGTGATCGTCGAGGGGACACTGAATAGTGCACGGTACATCCAAACCGTCATCGAACCCATCGTTCTACCATTCCTAGACCGGCAAGGGAACTTGCTGTTCCAACAGGACAATGCACGTCCGCCTGTATCCCGTGCCACCCAACGTGCTCTAGAAGGTGTAAGTCAACTACCCTGGCCAGCAAGATCTCCGGATCTGTCCCCCATTGAGCATGTTTGGGACTGGATGAAGCGTCGTCTCACGCGGTCTGCACGTCCAGCACGAACGCTGGTCCAACTGAGGCGCCAGGTGGAAATGGCATGGCAAGCCGTTCCACAGGACTACATCCAGCATCTCTACGATCGTCTCCATGGGAGAATAGCAGCCTGCATTGCTGCGAAAGGTGGATATACACTGTACTAGTGCCGACATTGTGCATGCTCTGTTGCCTGTGTCTATGTGCCTGTGGTTCTGTCAGTGTGATCATGTGATGTATCTGACCCCAGGAATGTGTCAATAAAGTTTCCCCTTCCTGGGACAATGAATTCACGGTGTTCTTATTTCAATTTCCAGGAGTGTAGAAAAACCTTCTTACAGGGATACATATAGACAGAGTATAACAACGAGCTTTTTGGCACATTTCAGCAAGCCCGAATACAGTGAGCTACTAATGGGTTATTTACGTGCACAACAGGTCACCTCGATTCGACCGCAGATAAATACACTGAACATTAATAGCAGTCTTAGAAGCGTTCTCGCAGGACATTTATTTCACATTATGTAAGGTAAGTGAAGCAATTAACAGGACTACTTTAAGTGTAAATGTATAACACGTACAAATAATTTTCATACAGTAGTAGCAGTTAGATGTATTCTTTAACTGGTGCATGCAGCGTTGTTGTCATAGTTCACCAAAATAAACGTAGTTTTAATTATAAGTATTGAATATGGAGAAATGTGGATAAATGCTTTAAAGGTCATGCCGAGAGCTGACGCGATTTTCCAGATGCAGAGAGATGTTGAAGTCATGCCGTGCGCTGACGATTATTAACAATGAATATTTTATTATAGGCTATGCAGAAAGATGACACGAGGTACAAAGGAGAGAGAAGAATGAAGATGTTAGTATGTAAGGAATATAATTTAGTAATGGTTTATTTTGATAACAGGTGACACAGCGCAGCACAGCACTACGGATGGAGAAACCACATTAAATTGCTTACTATATCTACTTTGCTATTAGAAAAAATTTTTCTGAATCGAACATGATATCTTTTACATCAGATACATACATAGGAAAAACAGATCACACCAAATGTCAGCATACCGACTCGCACTCTACGTAAAATACAAATTTTTTCTCTTAAATAACAATGACGATGTGTGTTACACAACTCAAACATAATATATAGTCGACTGACAACATGACTCGTAACTGACGAACACATTACCGAACATACTGAAGTCACAGAAAGTGACATATTTTGTCAAAATGTACTTTCATATTTCAAAATCTGTGAATTCACAACCTGTGAAGTAATATAACAGTGTCTTTATGTAATTATTTATATGAGCACCAGATTGTGATTTATTTAGAGTCACAGAAATTGACATAGTTTGTATAAAGGTACTTGTCTATTTTATTTTTAAAAAATTGGTTCAAATGGCTCTGAGCACTATGGGACTCAACTGCTGAGGTCATTAGTCCCCTAGAACTTAGAACTAGTTAAACCTAACTAACCTAAGGACATCACAAACATCCATGCCCGAGGCAGGATTCGAACCTGCGACCGTAGCGGTCTTGCGGTTCCAGACTGCAGCGCCTTTAACCGCACGGCCACTTCGGCCGGCCTTTTATTTAAAATGTTGATGCCTAAAGGTACTACTAAATTCCACTTACAGAAATATTTGTTTATGTTATTGACTGTCAGGTAATGTAATATGTATAGTAGGCTGAATTCCCTACAGATGGAAAATGTGTTTTTTATGTAATTGTTTAAAACTATAAACTTTTTCTACAGTCACACAAGGTGACATATTTTGCCCTTTTAAACGTAAAATAAATAATTTTTATGAGCACAGAGGAAAGAGATGATGTAAAATTTGGTAATAACGGTATCAACCATATCCGTGAACCTTTCGACAAAATGATTATACCTGTACCTTAATTCCTGTGCATCCCCATGGTTATGGAGCTCAAACAAAGTGAATAGTGACCCACGTTACTTCAATCTACGATGTTTTCTATGAGGTGTCGGCATACCAAGATGCACACCACAGTCATGATGTACGTCAATAGGTGCTTGCATACCAAGATGCACACCATCACTACTAATGGACATTTGGAGTTGGAACTTGTACCTGATGTAGCTGCGGCAACTCAGGCAATTCGACGGTTAACTTAGTGTTTGGTTACACTAAAACTGCGGATCAAAGAGACGACGGAATCAGATGGCGAAATCTGGTGCTGTGCTATGTGCGGGAAAGAAACGGACTTTTGAGTGCATTCACATACAGTTGCCAGTGCTTTGACCATGCTATCCAATTCCTTTTTTTTCCCTTCCTTCAATATGGTACTAATAGATGCCAGTTTTACAAAAAAAATTATAATGAAACATAAACTATGTTCTAATTTTTGGCATCCATTACTATTAGAAATATAAATAACTTTTACTACCCGATGTACACTTCCAACTTACTGACTCATATTATTTGTATATTTTGATGTATACTCTTTTGAATATTCTCTTTGTTAGACTTAGGAAAACAAATTCTTATGACAGTATATGTATGTGGTTTGTTGAAAGAAATATTCTATCATTAGCTTACTTATTTCTAAAGATATTTCTATAATCAAATTTTCTCCTTGCGTCAAGTCCAAATGAGATAACAACGTAGGAAAATTTTAAGGAAACCCAGTGGAGGGTTATGTAAGACGTATATATTTCTATTGTCTATTGTCAAATCACAATTTATGAAAGATGTTATATTTTATTAATAGGATTAAGTAGGAATAATTAATATTTGTCATGTTGGAAATAATTGTGGTAGCAGGGAACGTCTGCACCAAAGTATTGTTGACAAGAGAGACCGCAAGTTGACATAATTTGAAAAAGGACAGGAGAGACCGCGTATGGATACATTTTAAGAAAAGAGCGGGAAAGACCGCGCGTTGATACATTTTGTAATGGTAGCAGGGATTGTCTGCACCAGAAAGCATTGTTGGCAGGAGAGACCGCACTTTAGCGTTCGTAGGAAGTCAGTAGTAAGGGAGATGTGAAGCGAATTGGTAGCAGGTTTGAAGCGAGAGGTTGAGAGGAGTAGTGTGCCTGCCAGCCACCAGCTATGATTTACAAGAGATTATAAACAGATGTACAGAGACATCAACTAACTATTATCATGAGAGGAACTAATATTATTGAATTATTTTCTTTGCGAAATTCAAGACTACTGAAGGTATGTTTGCGCAATGCTAGTTGTAAGATTATTGTAAAAAGTAAGTCCCATTTGAACGTTTGTAAAATCATTTCATTACCAACAGTAAATATTTGAAGCGTTTTCAGAATATAATTAATTTTTGCCAGCAATGTTGCATTACTGATTATAATCCATCCCAAAAACCATCAACATAAAACTTTGCAAAAATTTTATTGTTGTCAAGAAAAAGTGTAACCATGAATTACGTAACTTCACTCAAATTAATTAAAGAATAACGTCAGCTTTGCTATTAACGAATAACGTCAGCTTTGGTATTAAATACAGCCACTTATTATGACAGCCCACCAGCAGTTAACAGAGTATAGTAAAACAGAGTAAGTATATTCATGTCGCAGTTCGATGTAGCAGTCAGATGGAGATCCAGTAACAGTAAAAAAGGTAAGGAATAGTTTTGGGTTATTGCAGATAACGACTGAGGGCCACGACGACGACACATTCTATGTTTCGTCGAAATAATCACTTTTAATAAGCAGGAATTAAATTTGTATGCGAAGATTGAGAAAGACAATAAATTTCAGAGGGAAGATTTCATTTGTTATTATTAAGCAAGAGATAGAAATCCTAAGGAAATGTTTCATAGTTTATTGTAAAAGGGAAGGTTGCGTAACAAAAGAGATATAGAGGAGACGGTTATTGCGTAATAACACAAGAGGTATAGAGGAGACGGGATGGTTTCAATAGGTTCTGTTGGTAGCCTTGGCCAACTCCAGTGACAGTTCCTATACGACTGAAGCAACATGTCACTTCTTGGTACTATATCCCCCAAAAGTTTAGAGCTCACACAGAGACTTACCAATAGTCGTTCTTTCCGCCTACCTTTCACGGCTGGAACAGGAGTGGGCGAAGGTTACAGCGGTGGACGAAGTACCCTCCGCCACACACTGTTATTGACGTCCGCAGTATGAGCCTATAGTAATGTGCACACCGTCGTTTACTGTTGCTGAAAACAGTAACGACCTGGGCATTTCGCCAATAACTCGGATCACACTGTTTCTCGAGCGACGTACGATTGATTTGCTGTAGAAGAGGAGAAAGTTTAACAACAATAAAGAAGAAAGAGGAGTAGGTAGCGTGGTACCTGTCGCACGTCCTGCGTGCAGGTGGAGAGCAGAGAGAGCGTCTTGACGACCTCCTTGTTCTCCATGACGTGGCTGTAGAAGTTGCGCGCCTGCTGCGGGAAGGAGGGCCGCTCGTCGGAGGCGAGGCGGTACAGCTTGCGGCGGCGCGAGCGGGCGTCCTCGGGGCCGCGCGCCGCCTGCTCGAGGCGGGACACCACGTCAAGCACGGCCTGCGACGGCCGGCCGGCCAGCTTCCGCCAGCCGGACCTCTGCTCGCACACGGCCGCGCGCGTCAGCACGGGACAGACCAGGAAGAGCTGCGGCCAAGCGCCGCCGTGCACCACGCCTCTGCACAGCCGCCCTCATCGCTACTGCCGGAAAACTGGCAACTTAACGCCCACGCTATTTCTTCGGCCCATTGCTTTCTATCTTACGGAACACTGACTTTAACGGTGAGCCTTGTCACAACGGAACCTGACGGCACCCAGGTAAACGATAATTATCGCACAAAGTGTTGTATCCACGGACCCAACCAACCAACCAACTCGTGCACGCGCGCCCTGACCGTGACATCGCTGGCCCCAGTTCCTGTCGTGGGCGTCGGCGTCTCAGGGCGTTACCGCCGACGGAAGAGGTCGCGCCATGGCTGATCTCGGGTCCGCAGCGCCCTCTGCCTTTTGCACATAAGGAGGAGCGGTGGCCCCGAGATGGACAGTCTATTGTAGATTGTCTATTGCTAACTGTCCCTTAACATAGACAAATGTAATGTATTGCGAATACATAGAAAGAAGGATCCTTTATTGTATGATTATATGATAGCGGAACAAACACTGGTAGCAGTTACTTCTGTAAAATATCTGGGAGTATGCGTGCGGAACGATTTGAAGTGGAATGGTCATATAAAATTAATTGTTGGTAAGGCGGGTACCAGGTTGAGATTCATTGGGAGAGTGCTTAGAAAATGTAGTCCATCAACAAAGGAGGTGGCTTACAAAACACTCGTTCGACCTATACTTGAGTATTGCTCATGAGTGTGGGATCCGTACCAGATCGGTTTGACGGAGGAGATAGAGAAGATCCAAAGAAGAGCGGCGCGTTTCGTCACAGGGTTATTTGGTAACCGTGATAGCGTTACGGAGATGTTTAATAAACTCAAGTGGCAGACTCTGCAAGAGAGGCGCTCTGCATCGCGGTGTAGCTTGCTCGCCAGGTTTCGAGAGGGTGCGTTTCTGGATGAGGTATCGAATATATTGATTCCCCCTACTTATACCTCCCGAGGAGATCACGAATGTAAAATTAGAGAGATTAGAGCGCGCACGGAGGCTTTCAGACAGTCGTTCTTCCCGCGAACCATACGCGACTGGAACGGGAAAGGGAGGTAATGACAGTGGCACGTAAAGTGCCCTCCGCCACACACCGTTGGGTGGCTTGCGGAGTATAAATGTAGAATGTAGATGTAGAACCTTTCGTGGAGTTTATAGCGGAGCCATTGCAGTGTGATATTTGCTATTGCATTCGACTAGGCTCGGTACACGGATTACTCTTGGATATTACTTGGACTCTTATTGCTGGTTCACGTTTCGTCAGAAATAAAGATATGTTATCACTTCATTCTAGCTGGCGCAGTTCTTGTCATTAATTATTTTTCGGCCAACAGACATAGCTACATCCTGGTCACTACCCACGCTTTATACAATTTGTGGTGGCTGCCCCAAAAGTACCGCCGAGGACCTTGGGTTTGGGATCCGTCACAAAACAAAGGATTCTCCAAGTTTTATAAACTACACCAGTGGGAATAGTGTTGACAGCGTGACCAGTGGTGGCACCGTTCTCTCCCGCTCCTTTCGAGACAGAATTTATCTAATGCTCTGAGTAGAACTGTAAAACTGCCGTAGACTACCTTAGACTTTCACAAGTAAGCACAGACTACAGCAGTTTTTCTAGAGGCTTTGATCAGTTAAGATTGTAAATGTGTTACCCGTACGTTAAGTGTGTTGCAAACTTACCGGGTGTTACCTAATTTCGATCGCTTTGTTTGCATATGCAATCAGTGTCTTACTAGATTCCCCTAGAAACCGGAAGCGGCGAACCTTCTAGAAATGGCTCTGAGCACTATGGGACTAAACATCTGAGGTCATCAGTCGAACCTTCTAGAAACTGAGTGAGGATATATAAGGGGCTGTGTAACCTAAGGAATATATTGGCACTATTTGAATCAGGCTTCATTCGGAAATTGTTGGTTTGTAGCTTGAAACAATGGGACGCTGTAGTAGAAATTAAAAAAAAAGATTTATCATATAGCGCTAGAAAACGCAATTTCCCCATAAAAAGTCCGTAAAAGAAAAACATATTAAACATCGCTTCAATACTACGTAAAGCTTATGTAAAACATAGTTCTGTTTTCTATAAACAATTTTCGCACTTATTAATAACAACAGAGTTCTTATCTTCGATCATGATAAAGAACGTTCTATCGAGTACAAAAAACAACAATAATAATATAGGTTTTTTATGTTTGTGCATTTAAAATGTACTAGTAAGAACAGTAATTGCTTTGGTTGGATTAAAGCGCGGAAGTTACGAGATGAACTAATTTTTATTACTAGTATAATACAGTTTATATTTTGTAATGCTATAGAATACACGACTGACTAGCACTGATTGATGTAAGGTTCTAATTATGTGCAAAGCAAACAAAAAGCAAAGAGAAGTCTTCGGTGCACAATTCCTCTCTCATTCATATACCGGCTGATCAAAAAGTAAGTACAAATTTGAAAACTTAATAAATCACGGAATAATGTAGGTAGAGAGGTACAAATTGACACACATGCTTGGAATGACATGGGGTTTTGTTAGAACCAAAAAAATACAAACGTTCAAAAAATGTCCGACAGATGGCGCTTCATCTGATCAGAATAGCAATAATTAGCATAACAAAGTAAGACAAAGCAAAGATGATGTTCTCTACAGGAAATGCTCAATATGTCCACCATAATTCCTCAACAATAGCTGTAGTCGAGGAATAATGTTGGGAACAGCACTGTAAAGCATGTCCGGAGCTATGATGAGGCATTGGCGTCGGATGTTGTCTTTCAGCATCCCTAGAGATGTCGGTCGATCACGATACACTTGCGACTTCAGGTAACGCCAAAGCCAATAATCGCACGGACTGAGGTCTGGGGACCTTGGAGGCCAAGCATGACGAAAGTGGCGGCTGAGCACACGATCATCACCAAACGACGCGCGCAAGAGATCTTTCACGCTTCTAGAAATATGGAGTTGTTTTTTTTGTTCTAATAAAACCCCATGTCATTCCAAGCATGTGTGTCAATTTTTACATCTCTGTCTACATTATTCCGTGATTTATTAAGTTTTCAAATTTATACTGACTTTTCTATCACCCGGTATGTTACTTATCCCATCAGTGCTACCAATACTACCAGTCATCCTGCTATTTACTACGACATTTACTATGTCATTTATGTACTGTACCAAAACGACAGAACTGTAGTTTCGGTGGAGCGCAACTGTAGCTCTTAGTAATGGCATTGTTATCGATGGTCCTTCAAGACTTAACGACAAACAGCAGATCTTTAGTTTGTAGAAAAATGACAGGCTGAGGTGGAGCAGTACTCAGGTCACCGTTTGTCGATTTTTCACGGGCATCTGACGCAATGAGAAAATACAGGGCATTCATAAGTACCTATGGGGTTTCAGAAACGACTGTGCGAAAACTGCGAGATATATACAGAAAATGCACGCGTATCAGTGGATAGAGCATCCCTCCAAGTTTTTAACTGAAATTACATGTGCTCAGCACGCGTACAGTTTGCGACGTGCCAAATTGCAATAAGTACACGTCACTGCTTCTGCTGCTGTTGCTGCTGCCGGCGCCGCAGCCACCTGGGAAAATCCAGCGACAGCAGCCCACTTTAGAAATCTGTCCACTGGGTAGTCTGCCTATGGGCGTGAACTATTTCGACTAGGCAATATGGAGCGGATCATTTGTTGACATTAGAGTTGTGCTGTACCAAAATTACGGTTCGGTAGTCCTGGTACAGTATATAAATGACATGGTAAATGTTAGGATTACCGGTAATATTGGTAGCTCTGGTAGGGACAGAAACATAAATGAATGTATGAGAGAGAAGCTTGGAGCTGTCGACTTCTGTTTGTTCTTTGTTTTGCATACAGTTAGAACGGCACGTCGTTCAGTGTTAGTCAACTCTGTTTTCTGTATCATTACAAAATATAAATTGCGTTTTACCAATAATAAAAATTAGTTGATTGCGATTTCTGCGGTTTTATGTTACCAAAGCAATTACTTTTGTCGCAAGTACACTTTTCGTGAACAAACGTAAAAGTATCTGTATTATTATTGTTGTTTTTTGTACTCGGTAGAAGGATCTTCATTTTGATCAAAGGCAAAGTTTCCTATTACTATCGATAAGTGCGAAAGTTGTTGTGAAAAACGAAACATGTCTTATATAAGCTCGACGAAGTACTGAAGTAATGTTTGATGAGTTTTTGTTTTGCGTTCTTTTTAGTTTTACCCGTTTTGGAGGACATTATGTTTTATAGCGCTGCTTCGTAAATATGTATTGCGTTTTTAATCTTTGCTATTACATCTCCCTGTTTCAGGTTACAAATCAACAGATTTTGAATAAAACCTGAATTAAACAGTGATAATTTGGATTTTGCGATAGATACTGCTTATTTTTAAATAACAGACAGGATGGAAACTATGAGGAATAGAAATGTTCTGTAGGTTACACAGCCCTTTATATATTTTTACTTAATTTCTAGGCGTTTCACCGCTTCCCGTTTCTGCTGTAATCTAGTAAGACACCGATGGCATATACAATCAAAGTAATCGAAATGAGGTAGCGCGCCATAGATATGCAACACACTTAACATAGAGGTAAGGAGGTTATGATATTAACTCAGCAAGGCTACCGTCGTCTACGCTTCCTTATGATAGTCTACAGTAGCCTACAGAAGTTTTACTACTCTAGTAGGGTCACTTATGAGTTGATAATATGTTGATAACACAGTGATTCCTTGTCTGTTATGCTGCGTAACAGGCAGTAAAACTGTGCACTTCAGCATAACGAAACGGCGAGGGGTCTCGTGAATTATGTCACTGACTGCAGCTACAAAGCTGGCAACCTACCGATAAAGAATTACGATTACCGCCGGCACACTCCTATCCCCGACTCATTGAAACATCAGTCTCAAAGTTATATTCATCGAGACATAACGACATCTATGCCAAATGATGAAATGCGTTAAACAAGTTACTTCTTCCCTCCCATCGTGCAGCTACGCCACGAATGCGACGTTAAGCTCGTCAGATTGAAGGGCCAGGTGGAACAACGTTCGACTCTTATTAACCTGATCGTCGGGGTTAATCTAAAGGGCTGAACCCAAAACCATGCAAGACTCAGATTCTCAACAGATGCAGTAATTCTATGATTACTTTGCACGTTGTGGCTGTCATAACACTGACAAGTTTTTCAGTTTTCATTTCTTACTCTGGCCACTTCAAGGAAGGGCACTGTATGTTACGTCTAGCAGGAAGTTGATTGTCCGTGTAGAAAACACAGGAAATCCGTAACACACGCGCAACAATAATATCGTGGCTTAATATATAACATAATTTCGCGGCTGACTTCAACCAGAGTGTAATTTTGGACAAAAATTTAAAATTTGGAGAAAAATACTCTCGTCTGGGTCATATCAAAAATTGCTTTCCCTTTCGCATGGAGCGTTTATTAGTTCAGAGGCGTGGTGGACACGATTTTCAAGCTGTAATTGCATTCAGAATTACTTTTACGTTACACAACAGCAGTAAAAAAAGTCATTTTATTCGTGCGCAATAAAACCACCCATATACTGTGTGATCAAAAGTATCCGGACATCTGGCTGAAAACGACTTACAAGTTCCTCGTGCCCTCCATCGGTAGAGCTGGAATTCAGTACGGTGCTGGACCACCCTTAGCCTTGATGACAGCTTCCACTCTTGCAGGCAGATGTTGAATCAGATGCTGGAAGGTTTCTAGGGGAATGGCAGCCCATCCTTCACATAGTGCTGCACTGAGGAGAGGTATCGATGTCGGTCGGTGAAGCCTGGCACGAAGTTGTCGTTCCAAAACATCCCAAAGGTGTTCTATAGGATTCAGGTGAGAACTCTGTGCAGGCCAATCCATTACAGAGATGTTACTGTCGTGTAACCACTCCACCACAGGTCGTGCGTTATAAACAGGTGCTCGATCATGTTGAAAGATGTAATCGCCAACCTCGAATTGCTTTTCAATATTGGGAGGCAAGAAGGTACTTCAAACATCAACGTAGGCTAGTGCTGTGATAGCGCCACGCAAAACAACAAGGGATGCAAGCCCCATCCATGAAAATCACGACCGCACCATAACACCACCGCCTCCGAATTTTACTGTTGGCACTACACACGCTGGCAGATAACGTTCCCCGGACATTCGCCATACCCACACCCTGCCATCGGATCGCCACATTGTGTACCGTGATTAGTCACTCCACACAACGTTTTTCCACCGTTCAATCGTCCAATGTTTACGCTCCTTACACCTAGCGAGGCGTCGTTTGGCATTTACCAGCGTGATGTGTGGCTTATCAGCAGCCGTTCGACCATGAAATCCAACTGTTCTCACCTCCCGCTTAACTGTCATAGTACTTGCAGTGGATCCTGATGCAATTTGAATTCCTGTGTGATGGTCTGAATAGCTCTCTGCTTATTGCACATTACGACCCTCTTCAACTGTCAGCGGTCTCTGTCTGTCAACAGACGAGGTCGACTTGTACGCTTTTGTGCTGTACATGTCCCTCCACATTTCCACTTCACTATCACATCGGAAACAGTGGACCTAGGGATGTTTAGAAGTGTGGAAATCTCGCGTACGCACGTATGACACAACTGGCACCCAATGACCTGACCACGTTCGAAGTCCGTGAGTTCCACGTAGCGCCCCATTCTGCTCTCTCAAAATGTCTAATAACTACTGAGGTCGCTAATATAGAGTACCTGGCAGTAGGTGGCAGCACAAAGCATCTAATATGAAAAACATATGTTTTTGGGGGTGTCCGGATACTTTTGATCACATAGTGAATGTAAATTTTTTGCAGCACTAATCTTTACTGAGAAAGACATTTGCAATGAATACAGGGACGGTTTGTCTCTTGCGTTACTTGGACTTATCATGCAGCAGAGCTCAGACCACGGCAATATGAATTTCTGAGCCGTTTAGCATATATAATTATCCATAATACAGAGCCTCAACATTTATTTGAAAGCGCAGATGAAAGCAGAAAATTCGTCCTATGTTTGGATCTTTTAGGTAAAAAGAAAAAACATTCGCATAGCAAAGTACAGTAAATGACTCCGTTAGTATTGAATAATGCACAAACAGTTTTTCTCAATTAGACAACATTGATTTTTTGATTGGTTAATAGGCTGGAAGATTAAAAGAAATATAAAAAGAAAGTATCTTGCATCGGAACATTAAACGTGAACTATACATTATTTAGTGCCCTGAGAGAGGGCTGTTATATTTGCAAATTAGTAATTCGATACATAAAAGACCGTGTCAGCCTACATGGTCATGACTGGCCTCGATATGCTGTTGTATACTGTAAAGGTAATTCTGAGAAAAGCGAGAAAAAAGATAGCTTAAGACTGGAAAGACAGAAAATGTCTGAATATAGATGCACTTCAAGAACGGAATTATAAAAAATTCTCTCATTATTCAATAATGGTTTCATTTGATAAAAAAATATCTTCAAATTCATGCTACTGAGCAGGCGCACAATCATGCAGCTATATATTTAGCGGAGAGCAATAATTATTATTGAGAAAGGAAGTGCAACTGGCAAGCAGGATTGTGTCAGCTGTTGAAATATGGTCATACGAGTAGTTCACCCCAGAATGCTGTTGGACATTCCCTAGGCAGCTGTGAATAAAGCAAGAGAAAGATAGCTTAAGACTCGGAAGACAGAAAACGTCAGGATACAGAAGAACCTGAAGAACGGAATTATCAAAAATTCTCTCAGTATTCAACAACGATTGCATCAGAGAAAGAAAAAAAATTAATGTATACTATCAATTAGGCACGCCATCATGCAACTAAGTATTTAGTACGGAGCAACTAGCAGCAGAAGAAGAGATATTTTCAAGCAGTTTTACTAACGAAGGGAGGCAAGAACGAAAAAGGAAGCTACAGGTAACTTCGTTTTGTTCTGAATTTGTAGCCCCTGTTTCTGATTTTTGCAGTTTATTGACAGCAGTTGCTATTGATTTTTCTACAAACGAAACATCTCAATAGGAATTACCACTATTGAAATTTTACCTGAAGACTTTTTGCTTTATATTGAGGATTTCTATTGCAAACTATTCAAAAAGGTGTGATTTCTATCCCACTCTGTTGCTAACACTCCAGTGAAAATTCGAGACCCACAGGTTCTCTACTATGTTTTATTTCCGCTTATTTCTTCTACTCTGTCCCTTAAAAATCGCATAATATAGACGTAAGATTCTGCAACACAGACATTCGTTACATACAGCCGTGCTAAGTTATAACAGAACAGAAACAGCGTCCGATGTCAGTAGTTGAAAATAGTGTGCCTAAAGTCAGTTTGTAAAACAAGAGACATGAAAGCTAGGTATAGGTTGTTTAGTGTATGCTGTCCTCAAAGAATGAAACGCGACGTTCATACATGTTTCTGATCGTTGTACTGCTCTGATAGGGTGCAAGATTTCTTCTGTTTATGCTGTGTCTGATGGCTGTCTGCTGTGAATAATTATCATTTAAACGATTTTTGCCTTGTGTAAAAATCTGAATCCTTCTTGTAATTATAGTTTTCCAAATTACACTCCTGGAAATTGAAATAAGAACACCGTGAATTCATTGTCCCAGAAAGGGGAAACTTTATTGACACATTCCTGGGGTCAGATACATCACATGATCACACTGACAGAACCACAGGCACATAGACACAGGCAACAGAGCATGCACAATGTCGGCACTTGTACAGTGTATATCCACCTTTCGCAGCAATGCAGGCTGCTATTCTCCCATGGAGACGATCGTAGAGATGCTGGATGTAGTCCTGTGGAACGGCTTGCCATGCCATTTCCACCTGGCGCCTCAGTTGGACCAGCGTTCGTGCTGGACGTGCAGACCGCGTGAGACGACGCTTCATCCAGTCCCAAACATGCTCAATGGGGGACAGATCCGGAGATCTTGCTGGCCAGGGTAGTTGACTTACACCTTCTAGAGCACGTTGGGTGGCACGGGATACATGCGGACGTGCATTGTCCTGTTGGAACAGCAAGTTCCCTTGCCGGTCTAGGAATGGTAGAACGATGGGTTCGATGACGGTTTGGATGTACCGTGCACTATTCAGTGTCCCCTCGACGATCACCAGTGGTGTACGGCCAGTGTAGGAGATCGCTCCACACACCATGATGCCGGGTGTTGGCCCTGTGTGCCTCGGTCGTATGCAGTCCTGATTGTGGCGCTCACCTGCACGGCGCCAAACACGCCTACGACCATCATTGGCACCAAGGCAGAAGCGACTCTCATCGCTGAAGACGACACGTCTCCATTCGTCCCTCCATTCACGCCTGTCGCGACATCACTGGAGGCGGGCTGCACTATGTTGGGGCGTGAGCGGAAGACGGCCTAACGGTGTGCGGGACCGTAGCCCAGCTTCATGGAGACGGTTGCGAATGGTCCTCGCCGATACCCCAGGAGCAACAGTGTCCCTAATTTGCTGGGAAGTGGCGGTGCGGTCCCCTACGGCACTGCGTAGGATCCTACGGTCTTGGCGTGCATCCATGCGTCGCTGCGGTCCGGTCCCAGGTCGACGGGCACGTGCACCTTCCGCCGACCACTGGCGACAACATCGATGTACTGTGGAGACCTCACGCCCCACGTGTTGAGCAATTCGGCGGTACGTCCACCCGGCCTCCCGCATGCCCACTATACGCCCTCGCTCAAAGTCCGTCAACTGCACATACGGTTCACGTCCACGCTGTCGCGGCATGCTACCAGTGTTAAAGACTGCGATGGAGCTCCGTATGCCACGGCAAACTGGCTGACACTGACGGCGGCGGTGCACAAATGCTGCGCAGCTAGCGCCATTCGACGGCCAACACCGCGGTTCCTGGTGTGTCCGCTGTGCCGTGCGTGTGATCATTGCTTGTACAGCCCTCTCGCAGTGTCCGGAGCAAGTATGGTGGGTCTGACACACCGGTGTCAATGTGTTCTTTTTTCCATTTCCAGGAGTGTATAACTTATGTAAATAACACTAAGAAACATTCTGCCTGTTGTTTTTTACACAGATGTGATATCTGCTAAGTGCCAGAAACAAGTTATTTGCTCTGTGACTCATAAAACAACTATAATCGAATTCATCTTTCCTCAGTATTTCGTCGTGTTCACGATAAGGTCAAATTAAGAATTACAGAATACAGCGTTTCCTTACAAGTCAATTCAATGATACTAATTATTTATTATTCTAATAAAAAGCGATAAAAATCAGACTTGTGTTCTATAGATTCAGTTGAAACCATGCCAAACACAGATACGCCTTAAGATATGGCTGCAAAATAAGATCATTTCCAGGGTGGTGTCCAGCTATGCAGACACATTAATAATTGTTTCTTACCTACGTAATTGTTTAAGGATTAATTGAAAATATGGGGTTGTAAGACTTCTCTCAAGCGAAACTCTAGAAGCAAAAGATGAACAGTAAAATGCATTTTCCGAGCAAAGAGCTGTATTTTAGGAATAGGTATAAAGAACATCAATGTTTTACTCCAAGGAGGGAGTAAATCACCATCTTGAATTTTATTGAGGGCCAGAGATGTTTTTAATCTGAAAAGAAAGCACTCCAGATGTGATTCTTAGATTTTCTGCGTCTAGTGCAAACCATAAAATAGTGCGAATGCGTAGCAAATGTCTGCGAGTCGTTAACTGAGGCGGAACGTGGGGACCAACTCGGTATTCACCTAGCGGGATACGGAAATGCGCCTAAAACAACATTGAGGCTGTCTGGGATACTGGCCCTCGTCGTGGCCAGGCAGACACGAACCGGAGCCGGCGCGCCTACCTGAGTCTAGGAAGCAGCGCGCTAGCGCTCTCGGCTACCCTGGCAGGTAGATGTGATTCTTAGATATTTGTTTGATAATATTTTAGAAGGACTCCACCACTTCACGATTGTTTACACAGGCACGTCAAAACAAGAAGGTTTCTTTGGGTTCTCAATACTTCTCCCTGACTGTGTCTATTGACGCACTTGGTAGATATGTTCACAGAATATTATGCGGCGTTGTATGCGCTCTGAAGTAGATGATTTTTACATTTGGACTCTTTAGGCACTTCAGTTTCATGTACCCAGGGGAAAAAATGATAAAAATGTCTGGGGCACTCTCCTCTTACTTCAACAATGTGGTAAAGAGTATCTTCTGCTGGCTACCAGGGTACACTAAAATAAAGAAATATGAGCAAAATGTGGCAGTCTCCTACAGGCTGTAAACTCACTGTTGAGCTGGAAGGAGAAGTCGCTAAAGGTGCAAGACAACAAGCATCAGATCGAGAAATCAACTATCCCTCCGTGGCGTTCCTCCTTCCGGTCACAGAAACAGGATGCCTCAGTCACCCGTCACCGTATGGGACGTAAGCGGCAAATAATAATGCGGTAAGTCCAGTCATGAGCTAATATTTACGAGACAAATTTTATTAGTGGGAAAAAGAAGATGATCAGTAATAATGCTAGTTTTTCGTTTATGTAGTCATAGCGTCTGCAGTTGCTTTGTAGTTATTAAAGGTACATAAACTATGTCTTTGCAACTACTGAAAATGCGTATTTATATCACCATACGAGTTAAATTTTACTGGTATAATACATTGATATTGGCATAATATTTCCCAGATTTCCGCTCACATCGAAAAATGTCACCTGCTTCCACATTCCCCAGGAATTCCTGATGAATTCATGCTGGTTAGGAGAACAGCACATTTCTTGGCGTAAAATCAACAAGATATAGCACCACCAGTGAAAGTAAAGAAATCATTAGTGTAACTACATTTCTTTGTATCGTATATCAATGAATGCTCCTCTCAACAACTCCACAGAGAGATCTTTCTTCCGTATTTTTCAAAAATTAAATAGTGCCGTGTGTATTATGTTCGCATTTCCTTGGCGCGGGAAACAATTGAAACTACGAAAAGGAAGAAAAGACGAGAGAAAGAAAGAAAGACTAGAATGATGAATATCAAGAAGCATAAAAGAAGAACAAATCGCAGAATGTTTAGCAAAGAAAATTAGAACGAGAATGTAAAATGTGTTGTTAGAAGCAGAATAATGCGTAAGCGTAAAAAAATGAGGAAAAATGCTTCCGGGGGAGTGGAGAAAGCTTCTCTGCCTGACAAAGAGATGAAGTTGATCACAGAAAAATTTTCTTTCTATTATATTGGTATTTGTTGCTCAATAACGGAAGTGAAATGTATCTTGAACTGTGTAGAAATTCTCTTTATGCAGCTTTTCAAGAAAGTCTTGTTGTATTATGTCTCGTTGAAATGGATGAGAGGGAATATTTGATGTTTTGGGCTGTATATAACCAATGGAACTTCATTCAAAGTTGGTGAGTGCAGGTAAGTGCTGTATTTCTTCATTTCCGACAGCGACCGTTCTTATTTTGAAGACAATTCACGTGAAATTCTTCCTGAATGTATAGTCACGGCGGTTAAAACAGTAGACGACATAGGCATACGAGAAGAAACAGTAAGGTACATTGCAGAATGAAAGCTTTGTGGAAGATTGGTGCTGCAATTGTTGAATGCCAGCCAGAGGTAAATGAATATCCAAATTTTTCAGCAGTGGTGAACCTCTTTAAGAAGAACGGAGCTCCTTTTCGTCTCTTGACTAGGAAAAATGTTCAAATGTGTATGAATTCCTAAGGGACCAAACTGCTAAGGTCATGGGTCTCTAGACTTACACATTACTTGAACTAACTTATGCTAATAACAACACTCACCCATGCCCGAGGGAGGACTCGAGCCCCCGGCGGAAGAGGGCGCGCAATTAGTGACATGGCGCCTCTAACCGCACGGCCACGCCGCGCGGCTCTTGACTGGGACATTAGTTCACCAGAAACGAAACAGCATTGGACGGAAGGCGATGGTCCTGCACCACAAAATCCCAAGTCCATTTCATCTTACGAAAAGAGTATGGCAAGTGATTTCTGAGATGCAGATGGGATTCTTCTTATGGGTTACGCTTCAGATGGCGAATTCTAAGAAGTCTTATGGACTCAGCAGATGAAAGAAAACCTACGAAGAGATCTTCAAAGCAAAGGAAAAAACTCATCTTTCAGTAGGATAATGTATCTGACCAGAAACGTATTTTGGTTGTTGGAAAATGTAGTGTAATAAATATGTAATGTACTGAATCGACTGTGGTTTACTCGTAACTAAGGGTAAATAGAGTTTTCTGTTCACTTCTTTTGATGTTATGTGGAGAATTGTACAAAAGACACAATAAACCGTTATTATTTCATGAGAACAAAGGTGAGCGTCGCGACCTTTATTAGTATTTTTGGAAGTATTGAAACAGCAGAATTGTTTCAGATTGAATGCGACGTGTACGACAAGAGACGTGGACAACAGCACTCGAACCTGCAATCTCCCGTATGAATAGTTGCTAAAAATATCCAGCCATCTCTCCCAAGACAACAAACAGTAATTCTTTTAACAGCACTATCAGAGACAATATTATCACGTTGTTACGACCTTTTACTGCGAGCATAATACACTCCTGGAAATGGAAAAAAGAACACATTGACACCGGTGTGTCAGACCCACCATACTTGCTCCGGACACTGCGAGAGGGCTGTACAAGCAATGATCACACGCACGGCACAGCGGACACACCAGGAACCGCGGTGTTGGCCGTCGAATGGCGCTAGCTGCGCAGCATTTGTGCACCGCCGCCGTCAGTGTCAGCCAGTTTGCCGTGGCATACGGAGCTCCATCGCAGTCTTTAACTCTGGTAGCATGCCGCGACAGCGTGGACGTGAACCGTATGTGCAGTTGACGGACTTTGAGCGAGGGCGTATAGTGGGCATGCGGGAGGCCGGGTGGACGTACCGCCGAATTGCTCAACACGTGGGGCGTGAGGTCTCCACAGTACATCGATGTTGTCGCCAGTGGTCGGCGGAAGGTGCACGTGCCCGTCGACCTGGGACCGGACCGCAGCGACGCACGGATGCACGCCAAGACCGTAGGATCCTACGCAGTGCCGTAGGGGACCGCACCGCCACTTCCCAGCAAATTAGGGACACTGTTGCTCCTGAGGTATCGGCGAGGACCATTCGCAACCGTCTCCATGAAGCTGGGCTACGGTCCCGCACATCGTTAGGCCGTCTTCCGCTCACGCCCCAACATAGTGCAGCCCACCTCCAGTGGTGTCGCGACAGGCGTGAATGGAGCGACGAATGGAGACGTGTCGTCTTCAGCGATGAGAGTCGCTTCTGCCTTGGTGCCAATGATGGTCGTATGCGTGTTTGGCGCCGTGCAGGTGAGCGCCACAATCAGGACTGCATACGACCGAGGCACACAGGGCCAACACCCGGCATCATGGTGTGGGGAGCCATCTCCTACACTGGCCGTACACCACTGGTGATCGTCGAGGGGACACTGAATAGTGCACGGTACATCCAAACCGTCATCGAACCCATCGTTCTACCATTCCTAGACCGGCAAGGGAACTTGCTGTTCCAACAGGACAATGCACGTCCGCATGTATCCCGTGCCACCCAACGTGCTCTAGAAAGTGTAAGTCAACTACCCTGGCCAGCAAGATCTCCGGTTCTGTCCCCCATTGAGCATGTTTGGGACTGGATGAAGCGTCGTCTCACGCGGTCTGCACGTCCAGCACGAACGCTGGTCCAACTGAGGCGCCAGGTGGAAATGGCATGGCAAGCCGTTCCACAGGACTACATCCATCATCTCTACGATCGTCTCCATGGGAGAATAGCAGCCTGCATTGCTGCGAAAGGTGGATATACACTGTACTAGTGCCGACATTGTGCATGCTCTGTTGCCTGTGTCTATGTGCCTGTGGTTCTGTCAGTGTGATCATGTGATGTATCTGACCCAAGGAATGTGTCAATAAAGTTTCCCCTTCCTGGGACAATGAATTCACGGTGTTCTTATTTCAATTTCCAGGAGTGTACATCGACAACAGACAAACAAAAAACAGACAAACACATAAAAGAATCTACCAAAAAAACTGGCATATTTTAATTATGAAACGGTGGAATATTCACCCTACTCAGCAGATTTGGCAACTTCTGACCAAGTCCCACCTCTAAAGAAATTTATTACTGATAACAATGAAGAGGTTACAGAAGCCATAAAATTGTATCTTCCAGATCATTCAGAACCACATTTCAGGAAGAGAATATCCTCAATGGAAAAACGTTGGACAGATTGCATTTAAGTGAAAAGCGTCTACATAAAAAAATACAGGTATAAAGCAAAGAACACAGTCTTTCATTGCCAAGCCTACAAATTTTCTTCATGCTACTATAAACAGATGTGATCATCTTTGCTTGGGAATATGCTAAGTAGTTTGCATATATTATGGCAGCCTCTAACTCACTCGAAAGATTTATGGATCTCTACGAAGCAGCAGGTGATCATTACTGACCAGAAAGCAGCAAAGCCTGAGAGCAGCGAAGTGTACGCCGTGCGATGCTTCACCTGTTGGCTTTGGCCGCCAGTCCACTGGCCGACGCCCTTCGCGACGCTGGAGATGTTCTTGCCGGCCGTGGCGAGAGCGTCCTGAACGTCTTCAAGGCTGGGCCGTACCACCACCTTGGGGATCATCAGCGTTGCGTTCAGCAGGAAAACTGGCTTCTGCTCTGGTTGGCCTGCCGTCAAACCCACCAGCATTCTTTCTCGAATCCATTAAAATACTAGTATGCCAATGACGAATAGCTTATAGGTAGGTTCTACTGGGGATGACTTCTGTTCTGAAAATGACTAGTCACAGAGTAATCCCAGCTACATGCTAGCGTACTAATGTTTCGATGGATTTCCTCTGGACAGAGTCAACTATTCCAGGCTAAATGCTACTAACGATATGCAAGTAGAGGATGACAAAGGCAGAATACTTCGTTAACTTTATACTCTAATTTGTAATTGTTTGATGTCTTTATTAAAACGGTTCGTAAAAATAACGAAAGTTAGAGTAACCATTGTATTGTATTGTATTGTATGTTAACCGGGGGCCTAGAAACGGCGGATAGGCTCCGTCCCCGCCCCAGCCTACTCATGTGTGAACATAATGCCACTTAATATTTCCGTGTATTTAATAAGTGCACTCTTATGAAAATATATCTATTGACAATGACTGCTGTCTGGTGATGTAAAAGAAACGAATCTTCTTTACGTACTGAAGTATTCTAAAGTCTGTGTGAAGTCTTATTTTGTTCTATCTACTGTCTATTTGTTGTTTATCGTACCAAGCGGGGCTAGCGCAGTGGCTAACCAGGGGTCGCCAATCATGTGGCCGTCCATAGTCTACTGTATTTGGTTTTCCTTGTTTAAGCAAATGCTTAAAGAGGTCATGGTAGCTTCCCCCCCCCCCCTCCTTCCCCCACCTCCAACTCTCCCGTAACCAACAATCCGAGCGAAATCTAAATCTCTAATGACCACAACTGTGGTCGTGACATGAAACACCAAACGCAAAATTGGTTTTCTGTAGGTTGTAATGATGAATGATCATATATTGAGTTAAAATGAAGCATATCTTTGGAATGTAAACTTGCTTTTTGTGAGTTCCCATTCACTCTAGAAAGACGTGCACTATTGATGCAAAGATGAGACTCCTGAGATATTTAAATATTAAGTTATTGAATGACTTGGCGATATTTGCCGTGATCAATTTCGAGCTCGCACAGAACTGTATTAATTTCCCATTTTGTTACCCACACGTCGAATATTTTGTCCTGCTTCAAACTGACGTTTACACGGTGGTATTTTGGAACCCAACGCGGACTTCTGTCGTCTCACCTATTACCATTCGCACAAAATCATTTATTTATTTACTAATTTCGATAGGACCGTTCTTACGTTTTAGGTGATGTCTCGGTAAGGTATTTTTGTTTACAGTTAAGACTTGTTCCTAAGGTTTTAAGGTTTAAAAATTCAACCACGCTTGAAAACTTTTAACAAATTTATATGCGTTGTTCAAACTCGTGCCTGTGGTAAAGAGACTACAACAAGAACAGCAAAAAATGTGATTTTTAGTTTAATGTGCCATCCAAGTTCTAAAAACATTCTTTCGCTGTGTCTGATATAGAAGGAGTCAGTCGTTAACTGTTAGTTAACGCTTTTTTTTATCTCCTTGTCTGTTAAACAATAACGAATGAGCAATGTTTGTTTTTAAATTTTTTGACACTTAATATTTTGATGATTCAAATGTTGGATTTCCAAGACAGTCAAAGCTCACTGGCAGATGTCAGAAAAGAAAATATTACTACTACTACTTTCATTGGATTCTTGTTGATTTACTCTTTCTTCAACTAATACACTGTCTCATTTTGCATGACAGTTATGTGCAAGATTTTTTAAGTTTTCTTTAAGTCCTTCAGTTTGATCAAGAACCACATCCTTAATAAGTTCCTAGTTTTTGTTAGTCTTGTAAAATTTTTTGATCATCTACAAATGCACTCATTAACTATAATATTTTGGCGCCTTCTTTCATGTCCTTTGGGTCGAGTGCTTCTCTGATGTAAGCTTAACAAATTTCAGCATTGAACCAGCCAACAAATGGCCCTCCATAAACCAGACCGCAATTTATTTGTTTATTTATTTATTTACTTATTTTGTGCTCCACTTGGGCAACGTCGCTGTGTACGTTTTCTAAACCAAACTTCTGCATAAATTAATAGAATCATTATTTTTTACTTTTAATCAGTAAGAACTCTCTACGTAAAAACATATACATATCAGAACTAATAACACTGAAATTGTTACATGCAACATATAGTATGGGTAGTACCGTACGGCTTGAGGATGCTAGCTCGTGTCTCCAGGGGATTAATGGGCCCTTCCTCGAACTTTTCTGGGCGGAAATTCTACAGGGCGGAAAATTCATAGGGCTGAGAGTACACGGGGGATCAGTGGGCCCTTCCTCGATCTTTTCTGGGCGGAAATTTCACAGGGAGGAGAATACACGACACCCTTTTTACCCTCTCTCTGACCTTGAGACTTATTTATTGTTATAACAAACGAAATCCTGATTTGGAATTGAAGTCGCTTAAAATGAATGAGTAAATTGGTTAGGATTATTGGCATACGGGGATTGAGAGACATCTTTCCAGCTGCTCGATCTGTGAAGATAGTAACTTTAGTGACAGTATTTCACATACTTTTAGTCTGTGAATGGGCAGAATTGCAAAGTTTCATACTAATGAGATTCCGTAGTAGTATACTACTCATACGCCAATAAGCCGTAAATATGTTTTCTCTGTTTCCTGTAAAACCGATGGCGAGGAAGAAAACAAAACAGTAAATTGTTGTGTATACTATTTTTGTTTGAAAATATATATATACAAGTAGAAACAATGTAGATGGAATAAGCAATTTGTCGAATGTTTTAGATGCGCTCGAATCATAGTTGCAATTGACTACGAACAAGGAATCAAAACCGCACATTTTCACAGTACAGCACTGCATTTTATATTTCAGAGTCGGTTTTAATCGGTGAAGAACTTTTTGAAATTTCTGCTAACAATATTCCCCTTTTATATTAAATACATATTTGTATATTACATACATTTAAAAAATGTACAGCCGTTTTCTGTCCGAATATTCATTGGAGTATTGTATAAGAATTTGAAGTTAATTGGTCAAGAACGTTTCGAGATTATTGGTAAGAACGTTCCTCCTTTATATATTACATACGTATTTACGTGTTATAAATATTAAAAATATATAGCCTACGTCCTTCGAAATGTTCATTACAGTATCGTGTAAAAATTTGACTTAAATTGCTCAAGAACTTTTCGAAATTTTTTGTAAGACCGTTTGCCCTTGATATATTACATAGGTATTTAGGTACTGAAAAGCTAAATTCCGAACGAACGAGCCTCTGAACGCCCAACGCTACCGTTCGACTGCAGAGTCACCTTCATCAAGCGCAGTGTCACCTTCAGCCTATAGGCGTCATTAGAGGCGAAAATGGAGGCACATGTGTTCGCACCGGAAGCCGCTACTTCTGAGTCAAGTAGCTCCTCAATTGGTGTCACAAGGGCTGAGTGCACCCTGCTTGCCAGCAGCGCTCGGCAGATTCCATCCAAGTGCTAGTCAATTTATGTACTGTACGTACTGAATACACGTAGCCTACGCCTGTCCGAACGTTCAAAAATGGTTCAAATGGCTCTGAGCACTATGGGACCCAACAGCTGTGGTCATCAGTCCCCCAGAACTTAGAACTACTTAAACCTAACTAACCTAATGACATCACACACATCCATGCCCGAGGCAGGATTCGAACCTGCGACCGTAGCAGTCGCGCGGTTCCGGACTGCGCGCCTAGAACCGCGAGACCACCGCGGCCGTCCGAACGTTCATTTAAGTATCGTGTACAAATGTGAAGCAGGTCGGTCAAGAACTGTTCGAGGTTTTTCGTAACAACGTTAAACAAAGGCTTGCCTTTATACTGTAGTATAGATTATTGATAAGCCAGACAAGTCGTCCGGCCGTAGGTACTCAGTGCCAACCGCGTGAAGCTGGGGCTGGTCGCTAATAAATTATAAAACAAGCTCACTGTTGCCTCCTGAGGCATAACGTCGCCTTTCTGCTAATCACACTAACTGAAACAATTGTATCCGCTTCATAATAGCTACCCCCATATTCATCGTATTTTGTGCAAGAGTTTCAGACATAGTAAGAGGAAGTATACTTTCGACACTAAAAAACTGAGACGTCAGTGATAGCAGTGGGGGAAATGTAATGTATCATCTCTCAATCTCACTATTCTTAGTGTCATGCTACGTCAATTTGTACACTGTGAATAAGTATACATTTTAAACGCTGTGTTCAACGTTGGTAGGAAATGGATACTGATGTTAGCTGTTTTAATACAAAAACCTAGATTTAGAAAATGTAAATAATTAAAATAATAACGACCCTCATCTGAAAATATTGCGTTCATTTTTATAAGTTCTATCTAAATCAGTCTTTTGCTCAGGACTAAGATCTAACCGCGGTATGCTCGTCGTTGATGGAAACATTTCTGTAAGTTACCATCATGTGTAAGTTACCATCGTGTGTAATTCATACTCTTTTTAGCTTTGTTGTAGAAGACTTCTGTGAAAAATTTACCATACGTTTATTGGACACGTCAAAAAAGTTTTGCACCACCCCAGCTCTCTGAACTCCTGAAGATAGACGTTGACTGTGAATACTGTATCACAGACACAGCACCTTTGACTGTTCAGAGATGTAAACAACCATGCATGAGCAGCGCCTATTAGACAGAGGGAGTCCGACAACTCTTTCCACCAGGAAGGAGGTACACGGCTCGTGTTGTCTGTAGTTCAACCGTGCCTAGACGGTTAATACTGCGGTTCGATCGCGTCCGCATTGATACTTTGTGTCAGGAAGGGCTCTGACCAAGGGAAGTGTCCAGGCGTCTCGGAGTGAACCAAAGCGATGTTGTTCGGACATGGAGGAGATACAGAGAGACAGGAACTGTTGCTGACATGCCTCGCTCACGCCGCCCAAGGGCTACTACTGCAGTGGTTGACAACTACCTACGGATTATGGCTCGGAGGAAACTTGACAGCAACGCCACCATGCTGAATAATGCTTTTCGTGCAACCATAGGGCGTCGTGTTACAACTCAAGCTGTGCGCAATAGGCTGCATGATGCGCAACTTCACTCCGGAAGTCCATGGCGAGGTCCATGTTTGCAATCATGACACCATGCAGCGCGGTACATATTGGACTAACAACATGCCGAATGGACAGCTCAAGATTCACATCACGTTCTCTTCACCGATGAGGGTCGTATGTGCCTTCAACCATACAATCGTCGGAGACGTGTTTGGTGGCAATCCGGTCAGACTGAACGCCTTAGACACACTGTGCAGCAAGTGCAGCAAGGCGGAGGTTCCCTGCTGTTTTGGAGTGGTATTATATGGGGCCGACGTACGCCGCTGGTGGTCATGGAATGCGCCGTAGCGGCTGTACGATACGTGAATGCCATCCTCCGTCCGACAGTGCTACCATATCGGCAGCATTTTGGCAAGGCATGCGTCTTCATGGACGACAATTCGCGCCCCCGTCGTGAACATCTTGTGAATGACTTCCTTTAGGATAACGACATCGCTCGACTAGAGTGGTCAGCATGTTCTCCAGACATGAAACCTATCGAAGATGCCTGGGATGGATTGAAAAGGGCTGTTTATAGACGACGTGACCCAACAGTCACTCTGAGGGGTCTACGCCGAATCGCCGTTGAGGAGTGTGACAATCTAGACCAACAGTGCCTTGATGAACGTGTGGATAGTATGCCACGACGAATACAGGCATGCATCAATGGAAGAGGACGTGTTACTGGGTATTAGACGTACCGGTGTGTACAGCAATCTGGACCACCACATCTGAAGGTCTAGCTACATGGTGGTACAACAGGGAATGTGTGGTTTTCATGAGCAACAAAAAGGGCGAATATGATGTTTATGTTGATTTGTATTCCAATTTTATGTACAGGTTCCGGAACCGTCGGAGCCGAGGCGATGCAAAACTGTTTTTGATGTGTGAATAACTGAGAGTATATCGTTGGATAGAGTATCTCTCCAAGTTTAGATCTATA
This sequence comes from Schistocerca piceifrons, assembly GCF_021461385.2. NCBI lineage: Eukaryota > Metazoa > Arthropoda > Insecta > Orthoptera > Acrididae > Schistocerca > Schistocerca piceifrons. Next base: position 72,658,202 of record NC_060149.1, read on the forward strand.
GCAGGTGCCGTTGCGTAGTTGCAGAGCACACCACCTGGGAACAAGCCTATCAGAACATGGCGTATAATTGAGCGATGCGTGCATTTTGTGTCCTCGAATTAGCTAAATGTGACTCAGTTGTCACTGTTCAACGATCATTTTGTACCATATATTAGGAAAAATCTCCAACAGACAAAACAATGCATGGCCTGGAACGTCAGCAAAGAAGATGGAGGCTGTGCTGGAATCACTCGGCGGGAGCCTAAAGAAATCGACACCACGTGCGAGTAGAGAACTGCAGATACATCAGTCATCTGTGTGGTGCGTTCTGCACAAACGTCTTCGTATAAAACCATACTGGTGGCAGTTGTTGTTATACATATGCTGGCTATTCGAGACAGTGAGCTTCGTTCTGAAGTTTTAAATGGCTTGTATCGGCAACTGGAGCAACATAGTTTCTTACGAAAGTCAGTTATCAATTCTGAAGCCATGTTTCATGTGTTTGGAAAGGTGAATCGTCATAACGCATGTGTTTGGGGCACATAAAATCCGTACGAGATTGTGGAACAAAATTGTGATTCCCCTGATGTTAAAGTCTTTTTGTGTCACATCTTCTTCATAAATATATGCCCAATTTTCTATTTGGAGAATAAACTTTGACTGGTTTAATGTAGCTGGACATGCTGCAGCAACGGTTTATACGCAAACTACAGCAAGATGGCGCAGATTTCATTTTACAACAAGATAATGTCCCTTACGACGCTTCCTTTAAGGCGTTCGTGATTACCTAAATGCCTAAATGCCTCCGTGTGAAATTAGACATGCGTCTCATCACCATTCTCCTCTTTTTCAATGGCCCCCACGGCCGGACACCTGACTTAACTACACAGGGTGAAAAGTATTTAAACCGACAAACTCTGGGGGGTTGTAGGGGACATCAAAACTAATATTTTTCCCTAATGTCATTTTTTCCTATGAGGTGTATTTAAAGCGGTAGAGGAAGATTTCTCTGGCGGCAAATTAATTAAACCAACAAACACTTTTCCATTTGTTTATTACCAAGAGACAACACATTAACACCACCCAATTTCAGTTACGGTAGATTTTCAAAAATGCCTCAATTGACACGTAAACAAAGGTTACACAGTCGGATCATGCTCTGTCCGGCACGGGCAAAAATCCCAGAAGTACCTGAATTGTTCCTGATGCTGCTACTATCCGGGCAACCAGATCCTCTTCTGATGCAACAGGAGTTGCGTAAACAAGGTTGCACATCTCTCCCCACACAAAAAAGTCCAGAGGGGACATATCTGGGGATCGAGCAGGCCATGGTACAGGACCACCTCTGCCAATCAGCATTTCTGGGAACCGGGGGTCCAGGAATCGACGCACACGACGACTGAAATGTGCCGGCGCCCCGTCGTGTTGGAACCGCATGCATTGTCTTGTAGCCGGCCGAAGTGGCCGTGCGGTTAAAGGCGCTGCAGTCTGGAACCGCAAGACCGCTGCGGTCGCAGGTTCGAATCCTGCCTCGGGCATGGATGTTTGTGATGTCCTTAGGTTAGTTAGGTTTAACTAGTTCTAAGTTCTAGGGGACTAATGACCTCAGCAGTTGAATTCCATAGTGCTCAGAGCCATTGTCTTGTAGGGAGCGGGACGTCTTCCAGCAATTCTGGCAATGCTCTGGCGAGAAAATTGTAATAGTGCCTGCCATTTAATGGCCTAGGTAGCAGATACGGCCCAATTAAACAGTCCCCAACAACACTGACACACACATTAACGAAGAGCAGCACTTGATGAGCGCTAGTAACTGTGGCATGTGGGTTATCCTCACTCCAAATATGCGAATTGTGCATGTTGAAGGCTCCATCACTCCCGAACGTTGCTTCATCGGTAAAGAACACAGGATGGAAATGTAGGATGCATTTCAGACTGTTACAGGTACCACTGCGAAAACTGTGCTGTGGGTGGATAATCAACTGGTTCCAGGTTGTGGACACGCTGTAAGTGAAATGGACGTAACAACTGCTCTCCAAGAACTGTTCTTACATTCGTCTGATTCGTCCCCATGTTACGGGCAATTGCACGAGTGCTGGTTGAAGGATCCCGCTCCACATGCTGCAAGAAAGCTTCCTCAAATTGTAGCGTTCTTACCGTGCGACGGCACCCCTGTACAGGTAATCTGCTAAATGACCCGGTCTCACGCAGACGTTGGTACACAGCAGCAAAGGTCGTATGATGCGGGATACGGCGATTAGGATATTGTTGTTGATAAACTCACTGTGCAGCTCGTCCGTTGTGGTGCGCTACGTAGTACCTTCCAGGTGTATCGCTCCATTAGTAAACAGACACAATGCACTACTACACTGGTGGAAAGCAGTTGCCTACAACTGAAGAGCGTAATACGCTCTCTAACAACTGAAGATTGTAATACGACCTATAAGAACTGAAGAGCGTAATACGGCCTTCACTTGTTTAAATAATCCTCATCGGAAAAATGACATTATGGAAAAATATTTGTTTTGATGTCTACTACAACCTCCCAGTTTGTCGGTTTAAATACTTTTCACCCTGTATGTGGTTTCTTCTTATGGGGTTAGGCCAGAGACTGTGTGTTCATGCCCCCATTTAATTTGGAATACATGCAAAGAAATCTAATTAATGCGGTCGCTTATATCGGCCATGACGGATTGGGATGTGTATGAAAAGAGTTTGACTACAGTGTTGGCGTTTGCCAAGTTACAGAGGGTGTCCATGTTGAGCACCAGTGTAATATAAGATGAAAGCTTGGAGCGATGCTCTATCCACTGATATGTATCTGTTTACTGCACATCTTTTAGTTCTTCCACAGTAGTCTTCTGAAACCCTGGTCGTACTTATGAATGACCCGAAATTTCTAGATAAGTTGCTGTATGTGTTGGAGCGTAAGCCGTCAGAAATTTGTGACTCTGAGCAGTGTCGTGTCACTCGTTGTAACATATTGTGCTTTATACTGACCAACAACGAATATCGTAGACCAGAAGTGTAAGTGTTGGCTCACCTCCTTCCAGGTCGACGTAGAAGCGCTTCCGCAGGCAGTCGAGCGAGTGCCTGGTGACTCTGATGAGCACGTCGACCACCTTGCGGCTGTAGTAGCGGCGCATCTCGGCGACGGCGTTGCGCACCAGCTCCTGCATCACCTTGGAGAGCCCGCCGTTGCCCGTGGCGAGCAGCGTGTGCGGGCTGTCGAAGCACTCCCACACCAGGCTCCAGTCCTGCTGCTGCTGGTTCGAACTCCCCGACACCACGCTGCCGTTCCCGCCCGCACCTCCCGCCGCTTCCTGCTCTTCTGCAACCACCAAGGCCGCTGATTCACTACATATTTGCATAAAGTGGTCCCGCTTCGCTACAGGATTGGGTTTCAATAAAAGAGTACTCTGCTTTCTTCCTCCACTGATAATACACTGTATCTCATCAAATGTATCTGGACAGCCCGACGTACTGAGGAATACATCTACATCTACATACATACTCCGCAATCCACCATACGGTGCGTGGCGGAGGGTACGTCGTACCACAACTAGCATCTTCTCCTCCTGTTCCACTCCCAAACAGAACGAGGGAAAAATGACTGCCTATATGCCTCTGTACGAGCCCTGATCTCTCTTATCTTATCTTATCTTTGTGGCCTTCCCGCGAAATGTAAGTTGGCGGCAGTAAAATTGTACTGCAGTCAGCCTCAAATGCTGGTTCTCTAAATTTCCTCAGTAGCGATTCACGAAAATAACGCCTCCTTTCCTCTAGAGACACCCACCCGAGTTCCGGAAGCATTTCCGTAACACTCGCGTGATGATCAAACCTACTAGTAACAAATCTGGCAGCCCGGCTTTGAATTGCTTCTATGTCCTCCCTCAATCCGACCTGATAGGGATCCCAAACGCTCGAGCAGTATTCAAGAATAGGTCGCATTAGTGTTTTATAAGCGGTCTCCTCTACAGATGAACCACATCTTCCCAAAATTCTGCCAACGAACCGAAGACGACTATCCACCTCCCCCACAACTGCCATTATATGTTTGTCCCACTTCATATCGCTTTGCAATGTTACGCCCAAATATTTAATCGACGTGTCTGTGTCAAGCGCTATACTACTAATGGCGTATTCAAAAATTGCGGGATTCTTTTTCCTATTCATCTGCATCAATTTACATTTATCTATATTTAGAGTTAGCTACCATTCTTTACACCAATCACAAATCCTGTCCAAGTCATCTTGTATCGTCCTATAGTCACACAACGACGACATCTTCCCGTACACCACAGAATCATCAACAAACAGCCACACATTGCTATCCACTTGTGGTGTGCGTACTGTAAGACCTTCAGTACACACACCATCAGATTATTTGACTTGTCGCTCTAACGGAGTAGGCGAGTGTCAGCAATATGTCTCGTGGTCTTATCATGGCATGTTGATCTTCTGCCGTTAGGTCAGATGATAGAAATACCACTTGCACGCTTAGAGTAGCAGATTGATGGTGACCAATTAACTTGGTTCTGGATGCTATTTACAACTGACAATATGAAGTTCCTTTGGTATTGGTACGTTAATCTTATTCTCACATATATCTCTGATACTTGACAAAAGTGTGTATACATTTATCTTCATGGCTATGTACAGGAATATGGTAATCTTATTAGGCGCAGAGTGAAACTTGACTATAGACTGGTACAGACAAATGCAGACTGGTGCAGGCAAATGCAGACTGACTAATCAGAGGTCTGTACACTCGTTATAACACCTTGCGCATTTATGAATCATTGCGTGAGTGTGATCCGCAAGGAGAAAAGGCTCTACGTTAGCGTTGCATATTAATACGCGGATCGGCGGAAGCAGAATTTCGTCCGTCTCTATGGCAGCGCCATCTCGTAGAGCAGAGACGGACGAGCGCAGCATCTGCGCTGTTGTGCCTAGCAGTGCGCGCTCTAGTGCGAAAGTTGTGTACGCACTGACTACGCGGAACTATGTACACCACACCACTCTATCCAAAAGATCATTTATGTAGTTAGGAAACAAGAGCGGACCTACCACACTTCCATGGGGCACTCCAGACGATACTCTCACCTCCGATGAACACTCACCATCGAGGACAACGTACTGGGTTCTATTACTTAAGAAGTCTTCGAGCCACTCACATATATGGGAACCAATCCCATATGCTCGCACCTTAGTTAGTTAGGAGTCTGCAGTGGGGCACCGAGTCAAACGCTTTCCGGAAGTCATTACTATATCTCACGAGAGGTGGACCCGAGCGCCACTATGAAAGGACGCGGAAAGTACTGTGTTGTCAGTAGAGAGGCAGTAACAGCAGAATGGGTCGGTCAGGAGAGCTTATTGACTTCGAACTTGGACTAGTCATCGGATGCGAACTGAATAACAAATCCACCATGGTCGTTTCAGACCTTTTAAAGGTGCCCAAACCTACTATTTGATATGTAACTGTGAAGTGGAAACGCGAAGGAACAACCGCAGCTAAATCAAAGCTAGACAGACCTCATATACTAACGGACAGGAGGGTCGAACATTGCGGAGGGTGATCGCATTAAACAGTGGAAGAATTCACTCGAAAGTTCGAGAGTACTACCAGCAACAAAGCCTGTACGTCAGGGTTAAAAAGGATGGGGTACAATTGTAGAGCATCTCCTCATAAGCTATAAATTGTTGTAGTCTGTGCCAAGCGGCGCTTGAGGTAATGTAAAGAGAGGGGCCGCTGGACAGTGGGTGTCTGCAAACGAGTGATTTGGATTGATGAATCATGCTATGCTCTGTGCCAGCCCGATGGAAGGGTTCGGAGAACGTTTCCTGCCTTCACGCGTAGTGCCAATAGTGAAGTGCAGAGGAGGTGGCGTTGCGCATGGGGGTGTATCTCGATGATAGTGTGTGGTCCGTTTATTGCGCTTAAGCAAACGCTAAATGCGGAAGGATTTGAACCTCTATTACAGCATTGTGTACTGCGTGCAGTAAAGAGACAGTTCAAAGACGATCTACCTATCTACATTTATACTCCGCAAGCCACCCAACGGTGTGTGGCGGAGGGGACTTTACGTGCCACTATCATTACCTCCCTTTCCCGTTCCAGTCGCGTATGGTTCGCGGGAAGAACGACTGCCGGAAAGCCTCCGTGCGTGCTCGAATCTCTCTAATTTACATTCGTGATCACCTCGGGAGGTATAAGTAGGGGGAAGCAATATATCCGATACATCATCCAGAAAAGCACCGTCTCGAAACCTGGACAGCAAGCTACACCGCGATGCAGAGCGCCTCTCTTGCAGAGTCTGCCACCTGAGTTCGCTAAACATCTCCGTAACGCTATCACGCTTACCAAATAACCCTGTGACAAAACGCGCCGCTCTTATTTGTATCTTCACTATCTCCTCTGTCATCCCGATCTGGTACGGATCCCACACTGATAAGCAATACTCAAGTATAGGTCGAACGAGTTTTGTAAGCCACCTCTTTTGTTGATGGATTACATTTTCTAAGGACTCTCCCAATGAATCTCAACCTGGCACCCGCCTTACCAACAATTAATTTTATATGATCATTCCACTTCAAATCGTTCCGCACGCATACTCCCAGATATTTTACAGAAGTAACTGCTACCAGTGTTTGTTCTGCTATCATATAATCATACAATAAAGGATCGTACTTCCTATGTATTCGCAATACATTACATTTGTCTATGTTAAGGGTCAGTTTCCACTCCCTGCACCAAGTGCCTATCCGCTGCAGATCTTCCTGCATTTCGCTGCAATTTTCTAATGCTGCAACTTCTCTGTATACTACAGCATCATCCACGAAAAGCCGCATGGAACTTCCGACACTATCTACTAGGTCATTTATATATATTGTGAAAAGCAATGGTCCCATAACACTCCCCTGTGGCACGCCAGAGGTTACTTTAACGTCTGTAGACGTCTCTCCATTGATAACAACATGCTGTGTTCTGTTTGCTAAAAACTCTTCAATCCAGCCACACAGCTGGTCTGATATTCCGTAGGCTCTTACTTTGTTGAACAGGCGACATTGCGAAACTGTATCGAACGCCTTCCGGAAGTCAAGGAAAATGGCGTCTACCTGGGATCCTGTATCTAATATTTTCTGGGTCTCACGAACAAATAAAGCGAGTTGGGTCTCACACGATCGCTGTTTCCGGAATCCATGTTGATTCCTACAGAGTAGATTCTAGATTTCCAGAAATGACATGATACGCGAGCAAAAAACATGTTCTAAAATTCTACAACAGATCGATGTCAGAGATATAGGCCTTCTTGAAAACTGGAACTACCTATGCTCTTTTCCAATCATGTGGAACCTTCCGTTCCTCTAGATACTTGCGGTACACGGCTGTTAGAAGGGGTGCAAGTTCTTTCGCGTACTCTGTGTTGAATCGAACTGGTATCCCGTCAGGTCCAGTGGACTTTCCTCTGTTGAGTCATTTCAGTTGTTTTTCTATTCCTTGGACACTTATTTCGATGTCAGCCATTTTTTCGCTCGTTCGAGGATTTAGAGAAGCAACTGCAGTTCGGTCCTCCTCTGTGACACAGCTTTGGAAAAAGGTGTTTAGCAATTCAGCTTTACGCGTGTCATCCTCTGTTTCAATGCCATTATCATCTCAGAGTGTCTGGATATGCTGTTTCGATCCACTTACTGATTTAACGTAAGACCAGAACTTCCTAGGATTTTCTGTCAAGTCGGTACATAGAATTTTACTTTCGAATTCACTGAACGCTTCACGCATAGTCCTCCTTACGCTAACTTTGACATAGTTTAGCTTATGTTTTTCTGAGAGGTTTTGACTGCGTTTAAATTTACAGTGAAGCTCTCTTTGCTTTCGCAGTAGTTTCCTAACTTTGTTGTTGAACCACGGTGGGTTTTTCCCCTTCCCTCACAGTTTTACTCGGCACGTACCTGTCTAAAACGCATTTTACGATTGCCTTGAACTTTTTCATAAACACTCAACATTGTCAGTGTCTGAACAGAAATTTTCGTTTTGATCTGATAGGTAGTCTGAAATCTGCCTTCTATTACTCTTGCTAAACAGATAAACCTTTCTCCCTTTTTTTATATTCCTATTTACTTCCATTTTCAGAGATGCTGCAACGGCCTTATTATCAATGTTTCCCTGTTCTGCGCTTAAAGAGTCGAAAAGTTCGGGTCTGTTTGTTATCAGTAGGTCCAAGATGTTATCTCCACGAGTCGGTTCTCTGTTTAATTGCTCGAGGTAATTTTCGGATAGTGCACTCAGTATAATGTCACTCGATGCTCTGTCCCTACCACCCGTCCTAAACATCTGAGTGTCCCAGTCTATATCTGGTAAATTGAAATCTCCACCTAAGACTATAACATGCTGAGGAAATTTATGTGAAATGTATTCCAGATTTTCTCTCAGTTGTTTTGCCACTAATGCTGCTGAGTCGGGAGGTCGGTAAAAGGAGCCAATTATTATCCTTGCTCGGTTGTCGAGTATAACCTCCACCCATAATAATTCACAGGAACTATCTACTTCTATTTCACTACAGGATAAACTACTACTAACAGCGACAAACACGCCACCACCGGTTGCATGCAGTCTATCCTTTCTAAACACTGTCTGTGCCTTTGTAAAAATGTCGGCAGAATTTATCTCTGGCTTCAGCCAGCTTTCCGTACCTATAACGATTTCAGCTTCGGTGCTTTCTATCAGCGCTTGAAGTTCCGGTACTTTACCAACGCAGCTTCGGCAGTTTACAATTACAATACCGATTACAATACCGACTGGTGCTTGGTCCCCGCATGTCCTGACTTTGCCCCGCACCCTTTGAGGCTGTTGCCCTTTCTGTACTTGCCCGAGGCCATCTAACCTAAAAAACCGCCCATTCCACGCCACACAACCCCTGCTACCCGTGTAGCCGCCTGTGATGACTGTATCGGCATGACAATGCACTCTGTCAAAAAGCAACACCTGTGAGGCAATGGTTTGTGGACACAAACGTTCCTCAAACGGAATGCCCTGCGGAGAGTATCGACCTAAGTTCAGTGGAACACATCTGCGGTGACTAGAACGTCGACATTGCTCCAGATCCCAGTATACAACATCAGCACCTTCTCTGGTTTCAACTCTTGAGGAGGAACAGGCTGCCATTCACCCATAGACATTCGGAAGTGTTGCAGCAGAGTTCAATCTGTCTTTAAGGCTAAGTGTTTACACGCCCCTTATTAATGTCCACTGATAGGTCTCCGGATACTTTTGATCAGATAGTGTACACTCTGTAGTGGGTTCAACGGAATAGCAAATATAATTCCCATGTATAATCACACGAACTTTCACTGCTGAACCAGGCACAGTGATGACATTCTATAAACTATCGTTCCACAGACTCACCTCCGTAACTCAGGTGTGCAACACACATTAGTTCGACATTTCTGTCAAGGACACGGCCACTGTTGGTGGTCCGTTCGCGTAATGCAATTCTTAGCCACCAGGTGCTGTTAGGGTGAGCTGTGATACTGACTGTCTTCCTTTTCTATCATCTCCAACTGCAGGACACACGGACTATTACACTTGACACAATGCACTCACTTACGGTTAACGTAACACACGCATATTCACACACACGAACACGGCCTGTAAAGAAAAATCCAGTACTTGCGGAATAAGGAATGCAACGAATTATCGAAAAGAATTAACAAAGTTAGGAAATAATTTATTTCGTGGAATTTGTAGCTACATCTTCTCCTATAGCCATGCTCTACAGACGACTGTGAAGTGCACGGCAGAGGGTTATTCCATTGTACTGTACTATTTACAAGGGCTGCCTCCCCCTCCCGGATGACGAACTTCGCCGTGACATCTACCCTTCCTTCCAACTATAACCTGGCCTTGTTCACCCCCCCCCCCTCCCCAGGGCCCCCTTTTCCTCTTTACTTCGCCCAGAGCGGATTTTCCTCCGTCCCCCCCTCCCCTGAGACCCTGCACCCCATACTTGCCTCTCTCCTTCCCACATATCTCCCTACCTGGCCCTCCTCCGCACGCCCCCTGCTGCCCTCCCCCATCTCTTCCCCTCCCTCCCTTCTTCAGGTCTCCCTCATCTCCTAGCGCCTGGCAGATCTTCTGTATTGATCATCATCAGTGTGCCACATCAGTGTTGTGTTTAGTGCTGTTTCTCGTGTGCGTCTAGAGGTGTGATTTTAATTGTGTACTGCCTTGAGGTTCGCCGTCAGTGTTACGTTATGTGCTATGCCATCCATCGCTATCTTTATGCTCCTGTCGTACTGTGCCTTGTGTTCTTTTAACCGTCGCAGTGTGTGGCTTTTTGTGTGTGCTACTTTTAAACAGTTTTTTATCTCCATTTTACAGTCACCCCGTTTTTTGTCTATTGCCTTCCATGATGTTCCCCCTTTTTTTATATCTATGTTCACCTTATTCTCTCCTATGCTGTTTTTAAATGTCTTCTATTGTTTTGTTCTTTCGGCTGAAGAGCAGCGCCTATGCTGCTGCCAGCCCGCCCCGATGGGGAATTGAAATACAATAAAAAAAAAAGGGGGGGCTGCTAACTGCTATACCACCTACTGCACTCCCCTGACTTTAGCCCTCGTGAGTTCAACTAGATTTCTAAACTGAAGGAAACACTTCACAGCATTTGCTTCAGAATTGCTACAAATTCGTCCTGCAATAGACCGCGTCTCTTGAACTGTCAACACAGCTGGCACTGCTATGAGTATCCTACGACTTCCACATCGCTGGAAACGGGTTATACACAATGCTGGTGACTACTTTGAAGGTTAATAAAACTTTGAAACATGTACCTATTTTGTACGAGCTGTAAATAAATAGTTGCCACTATTAAAGTTCCAACCCTGGTATATATTAATAGAATGTTGTAAATACCACGAACCAAGAACCATTACTCTGTTCAAAATTTTAAAAATGAAGGATTATTTTTCTCTTAGGAGGGGCTCTTAGTTCCATAGAAAGGTCCGTTGTTAAATGCATTTGCCGTTTACCCGTCTTTGTGAAAGGGCACTTGAAGGGCTTTTTTAGTTTGAAACAGCCGCCGTCAATTTTCTTCTCCAGTCCAATGTTGTTTTCCGTCTCTACTAAAGTCATGGCCGAGGAAACGTTAAATTATAATCTTACTTTCTTCAAACTATTTTCTCGTTATTGACAATTCATTTTAATTCTTGAGCATAAGCTTTAGAGTAATGAAGAGCATTCAACGTACAGTAACTATCTGAATGGTGAAGACCTCTTGTGGCGAATAGTAAATGTAACTAGGGAGGAGTCTGACGACGACATAATTAATTTAATGGAAAGTAGTCACATCTGCAACAAAATTATGATTCGGATTGCGTTTCACATAAAATGCTTTTGAAATACTGAACATGACTAGAATTAAAACCTGTATCTCTAGGTAATTTAAGAAATGGTAATTGTAGGATGGGTTCTGGTCAGAGATTTAAACGGAGATTTTCGTTGTTAGTTTTGTTGCTGCTAACGCAGATGATGGCCATGGTGCTGTTGGCATGGCGCTGTTGTTGGTGCCGCTGGTTTGAGGGGCCGCCGCCGATTCCGTAACTCGTTCAGTAGCTGGGGAGAGGTACTGCAGGTGATCTTACAATGTGAATAGCGAATACCGACACTGTGGAACTTTAAGCTCACTTTCTAAATCGAGGACAATAATGAGTATTATGAAAACTGGTATATGACATGTTTCTTGGAGAAGACGAGAGGCTTGTTATTTCATAATGTTTGTGGAGTCTGATGGGTAACAGACCTAAATAATATTTGCTCGAATAAGAATATGTCAGTTTGCTGTTTTGGATGAGTGCAGATTCTTGCGGCTTGCAGTTTCAGTCCGACACGAGCATTATTTTGAAGAGGTGTGATGTGAAATTCCAAGCTACTTTCATGACCTCTTACTCCAAATAACAGACTTACAGCAGTTTCTATCGCTATTAGCTTACCACGCCTATTTTCATTCTCTGCTTTCTTATGGCATCATGTTCTGGGGTAACTCATCATTGAGTAAAAGAGTGTTCATGGCACAAAAGCGTGTAATCAGAATAATTGCTGGAGCTCATCCAAGATCATCCTGCAGACACTTATTTAAAGAGCTAGAGATCTTCACTGTAGCCTCACAATATATATATTCACTTATGAAATTTGTTATTAACAGTCCGAACAAATTCAAAAGTAATAGCAGTGTACATGGCTACAACACTAGGAGAAAGGATGATCTTCCATACTCAAGATTAAATCTAACTTTGACTCAGAAGGGGGTAAATTATGCTGCCACAAAAGTCTTTGGTCACTCACCTAATAGCATCAAAAGTCTGACAGATAGCCATATAGCATTTAAAAGGAAATTAAAAAAATTTCTTAATGGCAACTCCTTCTACTTATTAGATGAATTTTTGGATGTAGTAAGTGGGTAATTTCCCCAACCCCCACAAAACAATAAAAAAATAAAAATTAAAAATATTAAGTGTCATTTAATATTTTGTGTAATGTAATATCTTGTATAGACTCCTCTTATTAACCTGACACGTTCCACATCATTACGAAGTGTCGTATTCATGATCTATGGAACAAGTACTAAACTAATCTTATCTGTTGGTGGAACGCGGCAAACAGTGCAGTCATAGTCGTAATGCGGAAACAGAGCGATTTCTCTGACGTCCAAAAGAGCACGATCATTGGCTTTCGGGTCAAGGGTGGAAGCATTTCCGAAACGGCTAAGTTTGTGAACAGTTCGCGTGTCGTCGTGATTAAGATACACTGTGTATGGCAAAATGGCGCTATCCAAAAGCGGCGCCGAGGCAACTGTGGTGCACCTGGGCCATTGATGACAAGGGCGAAGATGTGTTCGGGCCAAAAGATGTGCAAATGTTGACCGACTGACCGCCTAGACGAACCAAGGGGCTACCAACAGTGTCTTCTCAACGACCGTTCAGCGAACGTTGTTCCGTATGGGCCTCCGCAGCAGGCACCTGGTTCAAGCACCCATCTTGACTACAGTCCATCGGCAACGAAGGCTGGAATTTGCACGCCATTATTGCAACTGGACGTCCACTGAATGGTGACGGGTGGCCTTTCCAGATGAATCATGTTTTATGCTCCATCGGCATGAAACGCCTAAAAGCAAACACACTACAACAATAGTGGGCAGAACCCCGGCCGGAGGAGTGAGCGTTATGCTCTGGGAATGTTCTCGTGGCATTCCATGGGTGATTTTGTCGTTCTGAAAGGCACAATGGATCGACACAAATATGCATCTATCCTTGGGAACCATGTCCACCCCTGCAAATACTTTGTTTTTTCTCGGTACAATGACATCTACCAGCAGGACAACGCAACGTGTCATACAGATCTCATTGTACATGCACGGTTCTAAGGGCACCAGGATGAGTTTATAGTAATCCACTGGCCACCAGACTCCCAGGATTTAAGCCTGATCAAGAATCTGTGGGACCACCTCTATCGAGCTGAATCCTCAACCGGGAAACCTAGCGCAGCTGGGAACGGCACTGCAGTCGGCAATGGCTCCTCATCCATGTTATACCTTCCAGAACCTCACTGACTCTTTTCCTGCACGTCTCGTAGCGGTCCGCGCTGCAGACGGTGGTTATTTGGCCGTCTGACAAGTGCTCACATTTATGTCACTGAACCGTGTATAGACAGAGTGGTTTAAAACTGCCAAAGGAGTACGGAAGTTTTGAACCATTATTATTTAATATCGATTAAATCCGGTTGTTATTATTATCAGAGGAGACCTAATGCGCGAAGAACAAAGATAGAAAGATAGAGAAATGTAGGGTGAGAACTATTGACAACATTCACTGTAACATCGACACTGACCTTTTCATAGAAAACGTGGGAGATCTCAAATAACTGGTGTTGGATGTAAACTAACGTGTTATTCATATGGGTGTGCATCTGTACGTTTAAGACAAAATTCTTTGTGTTGGGAAAGACTAAGAAAGACTGAGCAAGTCTGCATAGACTGTGTCGCACAGAATTGCAAAAAGACAATGTCAGTGACAAATAATGAAAGCTCATATGACACATCCACCAACGCATCGTTCAAGGGAGATTGGAAAGAGATGTTTCTGGCGTTCTCACGTGGCCGTGGGAGCTGAGCTGTGAAGAAACACGAAGAGAAAGGCGAACAGCGAAGCTCCTCCGCTATGGGCACATACGGGCCAATCGGGATCGACCGACCGCCGTATCATCCTCTGCCAATGGAGTCACTTGGCTGCTGCATGGTGGGGCATGGGGTCAGTTCACAGCTCTCCTGGACGTTGCTGGCTTTTCAGATCTTGTAGCCGCTACCTCTCGCTCAAGTATCTCCTCGGTTGGTATCAGGAGACTGACTGACTGGTCTCCAATCTATGCCCCCCACCGAGGAAAAATTCTTGGCATTGCCGGGAATTGAATTCGGGTCCCCCGAATAGCAGACATCTACGATGACAAATCAGGTACGGAGACGTTCCAAAAGGGCGACAAATAATTTTAAATCGCCAGTCTAGAGGAGAATACTGCAAGTACGCTATTTTATTGGTTCAAATGGCTCTGAGCACTATGCGACTTAATCCTATTTTATTAAAAGATCTAGCCAATGAGTGCTAAAAGAGAATGAATGTCGCTAGAGGCTCGAATGACTAAGTTATTTATGAACGAGGGAGGTTCAGGATTTAGAAGACCGTTGAACGCCGAGGTCAATGGATACGGCGGATGAACTCAGGTTGAACGAGTATAGCAAATGAAATCCGCCGCCACTGTATTTCCGAAACCATCAGGGCCTTCGCTTTCAGTGATTTTGAGAAATCACGGGAAACATAAATCAGCAGAGACGAACAGGAATTTGAACCACGCTCCTTACGAGTACGAGTACAGTGTCTTAGCTATTGCACTAGCTCACTCAGTACTTACCATCAAGCATGCAGCTGAAAACATCCCCATCTGAACTAGTTTTCATTGCTTCTCCAGCTCTTCTCACCAATTCCAGCACTTCTTCTACTGCTTCTTCAACCATAAGGCTCTTTCGATTTAATTCCTGTATAAACATAAGTACCCAATGTGAAACTGGGAACATATAACTCAGAGAATGAATCGAAATTTTTTTCACACAGAGTCGTAAAATGTCGGAGCAATATGAACTCACAATAGCTGCATTTCGACAGATATCCTCTGTCTGCTGTAGAAACTCTTCCACACTCCAAGGCTCGTCTTGAGGTAAAGCGTGGAGACACACTTTCTGCATGCTAGCTAAGACTTTTAATATTCGGTTTGAGTAAACGTCGTTGACCCTGAAATCAAAGAAAGTAAAATAAAGCAGAAAAAAATATAATCCCATAAATAGAAAATATCTTTTAAATACCATCGTCTTTTCATTTTAATGGTCTTGTGAGTACATTTACAGTAGTAATAGAGAAATATGGACCGACTAAATAATGTGTACACTTTATCCTTGCAATTTATTCAGGAAAAGTTTTTCCACTACAGTTTATTATATTACTGACTTCTACTATGATGTACTTTCGCAACTGCAGAAGGCATAACAACCGTCCGTAGAGGTTTCATTGTCTTTGTAAAATGAATACCGTATGTTATCTCTTTTTCCATTAAATAATTACCTTCCCTTCTGTCTAAGGGTTTGTGAAATTTGCCTAATATTCCCTAGCAGTGATCAGAATAATGTACCAACCGCTCTAGCTCATCCTATTATTTTTCTGCACTTCATGTATGGCAGATATGACAGGTCAATTTGCAATTCGCGAAACAAGGCAAACGAAGTTAAGCCATACTAGCTCTGCATGGCGCGTGATGCATACCGTATTCTGGAGACAGAGGGAAAAAGACTCCGATACGCACTCGGTATCCCAGAAGCAATCGTCTGCAATGTGAAAGAGGGCATCCCAGGAGCAATGGAAAGCAAGATCACCTGCAAATTCGCACTCACTTCGGCGTCAACGAAAAGCTGCCACTAGGATCCAATAACGCTATCGATGCCTTCGGATGACTAGCGGGAGTGCTGAAGACAGACAGCGTCTCTTATAAATTCCCGGTGCAGTAGGTGATGATTATGCACTGTTTCCGAGGACTAATGGGATAAATTGGTATGAGGCCGAGTGGAGGACCTAAAGCAGAGGGCTCTTCACCCTCTACAAGTTGGAGAATTTCAGGAAAGTTATCCTGAGAAAGTCATGAGTGCACTATATACCGAGGTTCAGCTAACCTGTTCAGCTAACCTGTTCAGCTAATTTTCTGAACTGTTTAAGATAGCGGATTTCTCGTTTAACTGAGATGATTTTTTAAAAAGTTCTCATTAAATGATATTTATTTTTCTTTCATCTTCGTTTTCTTCTTTTTCCCTAGCGTATATGTCTAGTAAAGAGCCCGTCGAAAGGTCTCTGTTGGATTCCTTTCATGTTAATTTCTTAAATATGTTGTCATTTACGGCATAAATTCCTCTTCTAAATTTACTGTGGTGTTTTAGACTGTCGGGGAGGAGACTGTGCAGTGGAACGTGTTACTTTTACACATAAACAAGAACGATCTGTCACACTACTACACTTTAAAACACAGCTTATAGGTAATTCATGACACACAGTCTCATACGGAACCTACATCCGCTTTCTTTTATATACTGTATATGATATGATACTGTCATCCCCTTCCCTTCTGTGTGAGAGGATGAATGAGCAAATGTATTTCTAGTTGCATGCTTGAGGGTAGCAGACAAGCCTGTCTGCTAGAGAACAGTAGGACCAACGTCGGAACAGGTAGCTACGCTTTCTGAAAGCAGAGAGGTTTCTATTCTTAGTATGGTCCTGTCCGTCCCTTGTCATGTTGGTATAGGAAGCTGTCTCTCTGGTCACTTCCGTTTGTATCTGTTACCCTGTTACCACGCTCGGTAGGAGCCCAGGTCAGTCTGTCCGCGGCGAGCGTCTGAAGTGGTAAGATCTCCGGCTAAGCGCGTGTCTGCTAAGTCCGTAGGACAATGGATTTCTTAAGTTCAGCCTAACTGAAAATTTAATCACCTTTATTTCAGGTTTAGCTTTAAAATATCTAATGTTATTTTAAATTGCAACGCAGTGTAATTCGAGTGTGAAGTTCAGAATATCTTCCAGTAGTTGCTTTGTCACTACTTTGTGAGTAAAGTGGAACCACGTGTTGATCAGTAACTCTAACTAAGATCATCAATCTTAAATGCGAATGTGCGTGAGATTATAACGTCTCGTCTTGACAATATTTTTCAATATAGCAACTTTTCTTTATGTTCAACCCATGTGGGGTGTACATTGTGAGACCAGTACCACGTGCTTATACAATTGTTTGACCCATCAGGTTAATAGTAAGACGGTAGTAACCAGTTCGAGGTTTTTCTTTTGTAAATTGTTTTTCGATCTAATTTATTTTAATTATCAAAATTATTGTGGAGTTACACTCTTTGTGTAAACCAAGTTGACCACGTGAAGCATGTAGTGTAATCATCAAAGTAGCCCTCAGCTATTCTTTTCGGGAAGATTTCACAGAGAGTTAGTATGAATTTAGTATACCAGTGCGTGGTAATTACATGACGGACAGGATTGCGCTACGAACGTAACTTCTTTGGGTGAAAATTGAATCGGTTGGTTGTGGTTAATTTCCTCTTGCATATGTTTCAACGATCTTCGTGTGTTATTTTATGAATGCAGTGTTGTATGCAGTATCCCAATCTTGGCTCCATATTTGGTGTGTTCTGTAAGATTACAAACTCACATTTTCACAATCCTAAATAAGGCACCAGTTTAGTTATGAATCAAGTTTAATATGCTCAAATTTCAATGATCAATGTTAAAATAAATTTCCAAATATAAACTGATTTATTTCCTTTTATTTAAATTCTCTTTTATATATATATATATATATATCACCGGTTGTCGTATGACGATTATAATTAATGTTAGTCTGGTTGGGAATTTGGTAAGCTACACTGGATACCTGGTGAAACAGTTGCTCAGTAATGCAAGGTTAACTTCCTCAGACAGCTCACAGCTTTTAACCCACTTTTATGGTCTTGAATATCAGCACCGCTTACACCACAAATTAAGGCAACAACATTACACCGTGTTTTCTAGATTTGGCAAATGTCACTTTATTTAACTGTGTGTCGGCAACCCTTCTTAGAGGGAGGGAATTCGTGTGCGCCATCCGCCTTTCAGTCGTGTAAACTTTGTTCTACATGTTATCGTGAAACTTCCTGGCAGATTAAAACTGTGTGCCGGACCGAGACTCGAACTCGAGACCTTTTCCTTTCGCGGGCAAGTGCTCCACCATCTGAGCTACCCAAGCGCGACTCACGCCCCGTCCTCACAGCTTTACTTCCGCCAGTACCTCGTCTCCTACTTTCCAAACTTCCCAGAAGCTCTCCTGTGAACCTGACGGGGCGTGAGTCGTCCTTGGGTAGCTCAGATGGTAGAGCACTTGCCCGCGAAAGGAAAAAGGTCCCGAGTTGGAGTCTCGGTCCGGCACACAGTTTTAATCTGCCAGGAAGTTTCATATCAGCGCACACTCCGCTACAGAGTGAAAATCTCATTCTGGATACATGTTATCGTATTTAACCGTTTGTGTATCGCATTATCTGAAGTTGAATTTGACGAATACCTGGCAGTTTGCTGAACGAGGGTAGAAAATCGCTAAAAAACCGAAATCAGACTGGTCCCGAATATCAACACACGCTCGTTAATCCGCCGCGTTAACTCTCTCCAGAGAGCTCCCTGGCTCACAAGCTAGCGCACTGCATATGTCACTGTACTACCAGATGTGTAATCTCTTTTCCTTCCTATATTAATTATTAGATTGGTGCATAAGTTCGTAGCGTTTTTGGTTCGCATGTTGGTGCTATGTTTGCTATGGGTTTATATATCGGTTGTCGTTTTTAATTGTAGTTAACTGTTGCTATTTGAGTTTACATACTGTCATTTGAAGATAGTGGAGCGGTAGACCCTAGAAAACGGAGTGCCAAGTGGCGAAATCGGAACGTTTACGACACGTTCTTTTGTTTGAGTTCAATAGAGGGGTGACAGCAACGGAGGAAGCCAGAAACATTTGCGCCATGTAAGGTGATAATGCCATTGGACAGAACACAGCAAGAAAGTGGTTTTCTCGTATTAGGACAATCATTTTGACGTTAGTGACTCTCCACTTTTAAGAAGACCTCCGAAGTTTGATTAGGGTCGTTTAAATGCATTAATCCACAATTATCGAGGTCAGTGTACTCGAGAACTGGCAAATGTGATGACATGTGATCATTCCACCATAGTGCGACATTTGCGTGCAGTGGGGAAGGTTCAAAAATCGAGTGTATGGAGACCGCATGGTCTCAGCCAATATCACAAAAATCATACGTGCATCTCTGCTTGCTCGTCATCAATTGGCTCGTGAACAACACCGACTGTTCCTATCCTGGATCGTTACTGCTTACGAGAAATGGTGTCTTAATGATAACGTGAGGGAAATAAAGGAGCGGTTAAGCCGAAACAAAGCAATAATTCCCCGTATAAAGAGAGCTGTGAACATCCAGAAAAAATAATGTAAGCATCTCGTGGAAAAGCGACGGTGTGGTGTACTAAGAATTGCTTCCCCGAGCTGTAGCCATCACTGATGAGCCTGCAGACGCAATCCAACAACAACGACTAGATAGACTGCGTGAAGTGACGCTGCTCCACGATAGCGCCCGCCCGCACTCTAGT
This sequence comes from Schistocerca piceifrons, assembly GCF_021461385.2. Lineage (NCBI taxonomy): Eukaryota > Metazoa > Arthropoda > Insecta > Orthoptera > Acrididae > Schistocerca > Schistocerca piceifrons. The sequence continues at coordinate 72,677,939 of NC_060149.1, forward strand.
AGATTAACAAAAAACAGAATACAGGAGTAGAGTTGGAAGCCATTCCACACCCACTTTATTCACATGATCTTGCACCGTCAGATTTTCATTTTTTCCGCTCTCTATCGAACAACCTTCAAGGAACTTCCTTTCTGGATAAAGATGCGCTCCGAAATTGATTCGATGAGTTGTTAGCCTCAAAACCATATGACTTCTATGGTCGTGGAATCAAAAAGTAACCACAGCGTTGGCAGGCTGTTGTAAATAGTGAAGGAGAAAATATTATTGATGACTGAGGTCTCTATTATGTGTATCTGTTGGGTTTATTGAACTTATGGAAGAACGCTACGAACTTATGCACCAACACAATATATATATATATGTCAAGTTTGCTTCTTGAAATAGAATCATATTAATTTCTGCTGCTAGTATTGTGGTTATAAAAGAGACAAATTCAACAACTTTTTACTCTTCAAAATCCGATTAGTATTTTGGGAGAAATTACATAATTTAGAACTTAGGATTTACCTGTTTTAGACATGAAACCGACTGCTATCTTACGCAGAAATTCGTTTTGTTATTCTTAACTTTCGCGTCAGGCTGATGGGACGCTCGATACAGATAAGAAAGTATACTTACAAAAGCGGAATAATGGAGAAAAGTTTAATTTAAAACTGATAATAATCACACTTGGCTACATGTGATTGGACTGACACAACAACTGGAAGCAAATGACGTGACACTGAAGGATGATTCACCAGATAACTAGGTGATAGGTCAGCTATTGTTTCTACCAGAATCTTGAAGGAAATGTGCATGTCAAAAATTGAATAAAAAATGGAAATGAGGTAATACGATTGTTAAATAATAATTTAACATCATTAGTTTAGTGATAAGATAAAACACTGAAACGGTTCTGTTTCAGTGCGTTGTCAGTTCACAGTTTCAGAGCATGCTTACTGCTGTATCCCCGGACCTGTTGCCTGCGACTAGAGCTATTCACAAGGGAACCTCCCCATCGCACCCCCCTCAGATTTAGTTAAAAGTTGGCACAGTGGATAGGCCTTGAAAAACTGAACACAGATCAATCGAGAAAACAGGAAGAAGTTGTGTGGAACTATGAAAAAATAAGCAAAATATACAAACTGAGTAGTCCATGGAAAAGATACGCAACATCAAGGATAGTGCTAGCTCAGGAGCGCCGTGGTCCCGTGGTTAGCGTGAGCAGCTGCGTCGAGAGGTCCTTGGTTCAACTCTTCCCTCGAGTGAAAAGTTTACTTTATTTATTTTCGAAAAGTTATGATCCGTCCGTTCGTTCATTGACGTCTCTGTTTACTGTAATAAGTTAATTGTCTGTGTTTTGCATCCGCACCGCTAAACCGTGCGATTAGTAGACGAAAGGACGTGCCTCTCCAATGGGAACCGAAAACATTTGATCGCAAGGTCATAGGTCAACCGATTCCTCCACAGGAAAACACGTCTGATAGATTCTATACGACACTGGTGACGGCATGTGCTTCACATGACAGGAATACGTTGTCGACCCACCTAACTTGTACACTTGGCGAATGGGTAAAAAGATTCTTCTACCTTACCCGATTTAGGTTTTCTTGTGGATGTGATAATCACTCCCAAATAAGTGATGAAAACATAAGAGTTTGTCACACAAACTGCAACAAATGAATGCAATAGTTTCACAGTCGCACAGTCTTCCCTGTGCTCTGTCAAAACATATGTTATTAACGTTTTAAAATTTTTCCGTGTGTAGACTGTCAAATCCTGCATATGTCCAAGCAAACCTGAACATGTCCTGGAATTTTGGAGAGCGAAGTTGATTATGTGTGAGTGCCTGAAATTTGATAATTGTCTGAAAATAAGAAATTAAACTTTTCACTCGAGGAAAGAGTTGAACCAAGGACCTCTCGTTCTGCAGCTGCTCACGCTAACCACTGGACCACGGGGCTTCTGAGCTCGCACTATCCATGATGTTGCCTATCTTGTGCATGTACTACTCAGTTTTCATAGTTCCACACAACGTCTTCCTGTTTTCTTGATTGACCTGTGTTCAGTTTTTCAAGGCCTATCCACTGTGCCAACTTATAACTAAATCTGAGGGGGGTGCGATGGGGAGGTTCCCTTGTCAGCAGCGCAGCCGAGACCAGTGGGTTGCCATTCTACAGATACACATCTGATGGCAGGCATAGCTTTTCAATCAAAACATTGTCTAGTGTGCGTAGAATGTAAATCTATACCTACATTTACATGGATTCCCTTCAAATCACATTTAAGTGCCTGGCTGAGGCTGATAAATACTACGATCGGCGTACACTAAAGTTGTAAAACTACAGTAGGTTATTTCGGACTACCGTAAATGAGTGTAGACTACGGTAGTTTTTCTAGTAGCTTTGGTCAGTTAAGGTCGTACCCGCCTTACATGTAGGTTAGATGTGTTGCATATCAGTCGGGCGTTACCTCATAACGAGAGAGTTTTTACGTATGTGATCACTATCTCACTAGACTCCCCTAGAAACCAGAAACGGTAAACTGTCTAGAAACTGAGTGAGGACATATAAAGGGAGACGTAACATACGGAACATTTTTGTTCTACATCGTTATCCTCCTGTCTCTACTTAAAAATTAACAATAGTTACAGCAAAATTGAAACTGTAAATGTTTTTAATTCACTTTTTTTTAGAATAAGTGTTGATTTGTAATGTGAAACTGAAGGATGTTGCAGTAAAAATAAAGAAAACATTCCAGATTTATAATGCAGTGCTATAAACCGCAATTTCCTAAATAAAAAGTGAAATAGTAGAATATAAAACAGAAATGTATCAGATATCGCTTCTGTATTTCGTCGAGCTTATACAGGGTGTTTGGAACTTCCCGTTACAAATTTCTAGGACTTATGGAGAGGAGTGAATACGTAATACTTTGAACAGGAACACAGTTCAGACGTTTAAATCATCCCCTACTGCTTGAGGAATTGGATTAGGCGTGACGTAGTACAACTATTAGGTAATAATTCGAAAGGAAAGATAACGAAACATCCGTTTATCACTTAAGCTCATTTGTTTGCATTAACACTTAAACATTGTGTGTTTACATTATTCCAGAACAAAAAAAAACCTAGCATAGTGTATGTACAAAACAGTACTGATGCATTACGACAGCAACTCGATGTAACGACCACCAACGCTGTTACAGACATTGTTCCTTCGCAGTATGTTCTGGTACACACTCTCCGTCCCACCTGGTGTCTCTTCAATTTCTCGTATAGCGAGGAGAACTCGTGCCAGCAGATATTCCTCTATCTGTACAGGGGTCTCGTAAGTTTAACTTTGTATACGACCCCACAAGAAATCCGGCGATCGTGGCGGCCACGCTGTTCGACCATCTCAGCCTTTCCATCTTTCACCGTATCGTCTATTGAGACTTCTCCGAACCACAAGTGTGAAGTGAGGTGGTGCACCATCATATTGAAACCACATTTGCTGACGGACATTAAGTGGCACAGCTTCCAAGAACGGGTCCAATACACGTCATCCCGCCTACTCTGTTGCATACCAGAACAAGCAACTTTGAGACTTTTCTCCTTCCCTCAGCAAACTTGGACGCGCTACAAATCTGGATTGAAACCGCGTAGAACGGAAACGATACATTTCCCGAAATGAGTTCCTATTCAAAATATTATGTACTCAGTCCTTTCTACAAGTCCCAGAAGTTTGTAACGGGAATTTTCGAACATCCTGTACAAAACATACGTCTGTTATTCATAAATAAGTTTCTCATTTATAACTAATAAGGGGAAACTCTTACCGCATGATGAAGAACGTTCTATTGAGCGCAGAATAACAATAATAGTGGCCGAGCGGTTCTAGGCGCTTCAGTCTGGAACCAGGCGACCGCTACGGTCGCACGTTCGAATCCTGCCTCGGACGTGGATGTGGGTGATGTCCTTAGGTTAGTTAGGTTTAAGTAGTTCTAAGTTCTAGGGGACTGATGACCTCAGAAGTTAAGTCCCATAGTGCTCAGAGCCATTTGAACCATATTTCAACAATAATAATCGTATCGATTCTTTTTATGTTTGTGCATGTAAACTGTACTTGCATCAAAAGTAATTGATTTAGTTATATAAAAGCTCGAAAGTTACAAGATTAACTAATTTTTATTACTTACAAAATGCAATTTATATTCTGTAAGGATATAAAATACACAATGGACTAACACTGAATGATGTGCAGTTCAGATAATGTGAAAAAAAGAGGGAAAAAACAACAACAAAAGACGTCGTCAGCTACCAGTTTCTCTCTTACACATTCATTTATGTCTCTTTCCCTACCAATGCTACGAATATTACCGGTAATCCTACTGTTTACTACTGTTTACTGCGTCATTTATGTAGTACACAATTACTATCGAACCCGAGTGTTGGTAGAGCTCAGCTGTAGAGCACACACACTGACCAGTTTACAAACTGTACGGAAACAATCGGCGCCAGCATCGCCAACCTGTGCTGCTCAGATAACTGACAGTGGCGCAGCATTCGCGGCACTGTCGTATCTGCACAGACAGCATATTCACCGAGCACAATGGAGGTATCCGCTCACATGGCACGTTACTTAAGAGCAAGCAGTTCTATTGATGGAGCCGCAATTGATAGAGCCCGCTCCTCAGTGTCCACAGCTTCAACTACGGCACCAACCACGGACGGTCTACACAGCATCGCTGCAACGAGCAGCCAGCATTCACTACTGGAACCATCACCTCCACCGACCATGGCATCATTTGGACACTGTGCTCATCGGACGGTATACACCGGTTGAATTAGACTTTGAGCTTGTGTGAAGTAATTGCCTTAGCTACAAATGTCCGACTGCATTTAGAATAATTTAAGTCTTCACTATATTCCACATAATCATCTTGAGAGGTTTAGCAACAGTTTAGATAATTCTCATTTGTTATTCCATCTCAGTTGCACGTTTTTAATTAGATTACATGTTTCAATCATTCTGGATATCTTCAGATCTAAGTAGTTACGTCAGCAATTCGACTTGTCTACTCAGAACCACATATCAGGATAGTGTCAAGATACTCTGACATGTGCTTCTGGGTAGACAAGATGGGTTGCTGACGCAACTACGAGGGTCGTTGAATAAGTAGTGCCCCACTTTTTAAAAAAGTCATTAATATACATTAACCGTTCTGACAGATGGCAGAGCCGTAATGCAGCGTCAAAGTGGCGTCTACGTACGACTCATGTTTCAAGCAGCGTGCTGTTATTGAATTCTTGTGAGCAGAAAAAGAAATCTTGGTGAACATCCGTAAACGTTTGTGTGCAGTGTATGGCGCTGGTGCCGTTGATAGCAGTACAGTTGGGCGATGGGTAAAGAAAGTTACAGCCTCAGGAAATGCAGAAACAGAGCTCCATGGTCAGCCACGTTCGGGAAGTCCTGTAAGAGCTACTGCTTCAGACATGCTGAATTGTGCGCATGCCATTATTCGTGCCGACCGGGCATCACAACTCGAAAACTGGCTCTACAGTTGTCGATCAGCATTAGAAGTGCGTATGCAATGATCGAGACTCTCAGATGTTCAAAGAGGTTCTAACGATGGGTTCCACGAATGCTCACAGCGGACCACAAGATTAAAAGAAAGGCCATTTTATCTGAATTGTTGGAGCGTTTTGAGACGAAGGGAGATGCCTTTCTGTCACGGATCGTTATAGGGAAGAAAGCTGGGTGCACCACTTTGTGCTGGAAACAAAAAGGCAGTCCATGGGGTGGCATCATCAAGACAACCCCCTCTGCTGGAAAAGTCATGATGACAGTCTTCTGGGATTGTGATGGCGTCATTCTCGTGGATGTGATACCAAGAGGGTCAACCATCAATTCAGAGGCATACGTGAAGACTCTGAATAAACTCAAGAACCGTTTACGACGTGTTCAACTGGACAAGAATCCAGGAGAATCTTGCTCCAACACTATAATACACGCCCAAACACAAGTCTGAGAACATGGAAACGCATCGCCAAATTGGGTTGGACATCATCGCCTCATCCACCCTACAGTCCAGACCTGGCACCCTCGGACTTCCATCTCTTTGGGCCGCTTAAAGATTCTCTACAGGGAACACACTTTTAAGATGACGAGAGTGTCAGTCATGCAGTGAAAACATGGCTACGCCTACAGGGCAACAGCATTTACTTGCAGGGAATACATGCTCTTCCACAACGTTGGCGAACGTGATGGAGAATACGTAGAAAAATAGGACATGGACAAGACATGTTGATGTATATTGTCACCAAATTCTGACTCTTAACAATAAATATGTTCTGAGAAAAAATTTGGGGCATTACTTATTGGACGACCCTGGTACTTAAACGTGAAGATGATTCAGAGTGATCGAAACATGTAATCTGATTGAAAATGTGCTACTGAAACGGTACAGCAAATGAGATAACTTATCATAGTTTAAGTGTTGTTCATAAGGACGTACAAATTACTGACTTTAGTGACTTATAACTTTCTTGTGACACCTTAATTATGGAGATCGTATCTTCTGTGTCTTTCAGACATACCTGCGTGTGGAGTAGTGTCCCCGTGGTCATTTAGTTCTGAATTTCTTGGTTTGTCTGTGTCAGAAAAAAGTGTTTGTTGTTGTACTAACTGGGATAAATATTTGCGTGTGTGGTCATACTCCGGTCACTGCACTCAAACCTGCACGTCACATCGGACGTTACCCCTTCCTTCATTGGTGTCAAGCATCCGGAGGAACACTGAGTTGTAAAATGTGTTTATTTATTATGTACAGTATTTGTACCTATTCGATCCCTATGCTTTCCTTTACACCCTTTTAAATGTTTGGGTGAGAGAATGAGTTTGTTCTGAAACTAGACAGTTAACCACTGTTTATCTGAGCTTTGCCAACCTAACAGTACTCATGCAGTCGAGTATAGTGGCAAACTAAGGTCAGCTCAGAGGTGTGCCGTTTGCACAAAAAAAAAAAAACCTCTAAGAAGGTACTGGCACTAAGTAACGGGCCTTCTCTTTCCTCCACTTACCATTAAGGCGTGAACGGTGAAAACTGCGAACAACAAGCACTCTTGTACCGGAGGCTAGAGTATAAAGCCCGTTTCACAGTAGGACACTGGTGACCGTCGCCAGTGATGGTCACCGGTAATTGTGGTGAACACTCCTGGATCACTGGTGTTTGACACCGCAGGTATTGCCAACTGATTAGTTAGTTCAAAAATGGCTCTGAGCTCTATGGGACTTAACATCTTAGGTCATCAGTCCCCTAGAACTTAGAACTACTTAAACCTAACTAACCTAAGGACATCACACACAACCATGCCCGAGGCAGGATTCGAACCTGCGACCGTAGCAGCCTCGCGGTTCCGGACTGCAGCGCCTAGAACCGCACGGCCACCGCGGCCGGCGATTAGTTAGTGAAATTGACTCTAGGGAGGAGGAACTTTTGTTGGTACTTCTAAGCAGGAGAAGGAGGAGGAAGAGGAGGTGGTGGTGGAGGAGGAGGAAGAGGAGGAGGAGAATGAAGACAAAACGTTTATTACACGTACAGACGTGATCAAAAGCATCCGAACGACCTGAATTGCATTTCGCCTGATTCGCATGCAACCCACATAACGCAGCTGTCTAGCTGGTCTTCTAATCGCTCCTTGGTACAGTCGTTTGACTATTAAAATGATCCAACAAGTCACCACTACAAAACTCTGCTCTGTATGGCAACAACTGAAGATGTAAAGTAATACCACGATACTACAAATATCAGGGAACACCTTATCACAGACAAGACTGTCGTTAAGGCTTGTAAGCTCAAATTTATTTCAATAAATGACATACCTGATACTACAAATATCAGGGAACACCTTATCACAGACAAGACTGTCCTTAAGGCTTGTAAGCTCACATTTATTTCAATAAATGACATACCTGAAATGTTACCACTCTCATTATTACGTCAGATAGGTAATGCACGTAGTAAGTTCGTCGTATTCATGATTTCCTCTTCAGAGTAACATACCATACTTGTTATTTAACACAAAATGACATTAAAAATTACGTTATTCACTAGCAGCTAGTTGAGAATATGTATGAACTTCAAATGACACGACGAAGCGACTCGTTCTGCATATGGATTCAAACCCAGGTCATGCAGACGAAGATTTCGTGACTGACGGAAACTAACAGTCATTCCTGACTACGCATACAGAGAGTGATATACCTCGATTTTAGACAGTATCAATTAGCAAATATCAACTTTAAATTTCATAACGTAAACATTTTTAACGGACGCGAATACCTACCCAGCATCTATTGTCGCTGTTAACGAACCACGAGAGATGTTAAATATTGCTTCTTCACAAATAACTTAGTTGAAATACCGTGAGGTAAAGCTTTGTGTTGGACAGGGATTCGAACTCAGAACCTAACCGGATTCTTATCGAAGCACAATCAACCTTGACATATCGGATTTTCTCGGCAGTAGCTAGATGGTTTAAATGAAATGACGAGACGAAACATTAATTGTTTCCTCACCAGGACTGGAATCGGGCACTTATTGATTTTATATTCTAGAAAAAACGAACATTAAATATGGGTTTGCTACACCAGCAGTGACATGTAAGCATGTTTGAACCAGAAATAATATGACGAAGAGTTCAGTGCTGACTGGGCATCGAACCCCACACATATCGTTGTTGACTACACACAAAGAGATGACAGCTACAGAATTTTTCTCCACCAGCAGCTCGGAATAACATCCTTGAACTTACAGTGATCTCTCAAATAGTGCTGTGTCTCACTGCGAATAAAAAACGTGAGATATCATTAGTGTTGACAACGAATGAAAATACATTAAAAATCAAAATTATTATCCACCAGCAGCCAGGTGTTCTCATGCTAGAGCTTGATAATACATAATGAAAACTTGAGTGCCGCGCCAGGATTCAAACCCATTCACGCGCAATATGTGGAGATGTTGAGGAATCTGCAGTAGACATCCAGGGTGGCCGTGCGGTTCTAGGCGCTGCAGTCTGGAACCGCGTGACCGCTACGGTAGCAGGTTTGAATCCTGCCTCAGGCATGGATGTGTGTGACGTCCTTAGGTTAGTTAGGTTTAAGTAGTTCTAAGTTCGAGGGGACTGATGACCTTAGAAGTTAAGTCCCATAGCGCTCAGAGCCATTTGAAGCATTTTTTTTTTGGTTTGAATCTGCAGTTTTGAACAAACAACAAATTGTAGTCGAGCTGTATTGTCACGAAAGGATCAAATTCCGCGTTAAGGGCGGTCTGAGTTGCATTCTCTGTTCAGAACCAATTTCCATTTTTATCGACATACAGAAGCTCAAATGAAAGATGGAATAAGTGTCCTGTGACCCTACATAGCGTTTGTTTCGTCACTAGAAATAAATAACTAGTATAAGAAAGGTTACTGGTGATAGAGTTCCCACATTTCGCCACTCGTCGCTTTATTGTCGCTCAACCTAACGTCTACTCGGTAGAGAAGGAATATCATGTTTAATGTGACTTTCAGATCACAATGCTATTATACCTTCTTCATTTGGCGTAGCCAGAAGAGAATAGAATGTGTCTCTCCCTATTAAAAACCATCTGCAGAAGGTTCCGGCCATATGCATTATGTCACGGCACTGTGGAATGTGAAAGTTCTGGACGAACTTTTGTTGACTTCTGGAGCTGCTGTAGCTACATGACAGGCAATAGCGTAATGGTATTCGTCGCGCACCGTAGTTGACATGTCCCATGTTCTATAGCATTCGCTGCTACATTCTTTTACAACGCAATTCTGCTGTCTGCTGAAGTTATAAATTTAATGGAACTTTGAAAATAATTCACTTCACTTCTCAACCCAAAATAGCCGCATGTGGAAAAAGGGCTAACTTCTGTGACATTTTGTTCTTTTCAGGTTTAATAGACGGCCAGGCAGCAGATGCATCTCGAAGATTTTGTATTATGTATGGGGAGAGCGCATCGTGACAAAATAGTCAGAAACGTATTTTCTACATTAGCTGTCGTCTGGCAGTGGCATTTTATTCTTCTTCAAACCTTGTTTGACAGCTTTAACTCAGAACAAGTTTTCTACATGCATGTAATCAATAAACTGCATGTGCGTTGTCAGACTGTTGTAGATAACATCAGAGAATTCGCATATATCGTTGATGATTAATTTCTCTCTCATGTTTAGTATTGTTTTAACAACACTAAATGAACCCTTACGGAAATTGTGCACTGTGTTATAAGAAATGAAACAAAACTACACACGATAACCTTACGACGAACGTCTGTTTTAATAGAAATACTACTCACTTAGATTTCGATTGGGTCTGTGTTTAATTGGTATGCTGTGTCATACTCAACAGGTATGCAAATGTGGCATTTCATAAATAAAGTTATGTATTCCTAGAAACCCAAAATTTGCTTGTCAGCAGCGGAAAGAGGCGTTACCTGCTGTGCAGCATTGTAAGTTTTCAGCATTGCACTATGACCTGAAAGTATTTTCTTCGGATTCCCTTATCGAAGTTTGATCTGACTGCTTGTAGCTCTTTCACAGAAGGGATAAAAACGTTTCAGTCTGGGAGACTGGAACAGAGAACCACAACAGTTGCTTTTTCACGGGTCAGCACATCACCACAGAGCTAGCGAGGAGATATGTGTTCTGCCCTCATCTTACGAGGTCAATAGTGGCTAGAACTCGTAAACTACTATTTAAAGAACGAGATTAGTTGCGATTTCCACGTGCAACGACATTCCTGGGCTGAAAACCGTAAATTTACAATCTTTTGTTACACCTCAAGCGATAATAACTCAGATTATTCAATGGAAATGACAGGAGAAATCAAGTGAACTTTGAGCCTTAATTCCGTGCACACCAGGAAATAACTCGTCGATCACAGAGTTGCCATACATAGCTTCCCTTGTAGCCAAATCTCAGTTACAGTACCAACAGGAAGAAGACGAACCGATGTGATCCTACAGTGAGCTGGGATGTGACCATAGCTGGCGTCTCAAAGACGCGGCTGCTACGGCCTGGAACACGTAATGCGTCTGATTGACACTTCTTTAACTAGGTTTAGGGACTGGAGCGTAGTTACTAATAATACACAGAACTGACGTCAAACTAAGCATCATAAATCAGTAACTCTCATAGTTGTTTTTATATTTCTTTTGTAACTGTACTCAAAACTAAGAAACTCATTCACGGACGTTTTCGTGCCTCGCCGATAGTCGACAACACCAAACAATTAAAAATAAAAAAGAATGTGTGTGTGTGTGTGTGTGTGTGTGTGTGTGTGTGTGAGAGAGAGAGAGAGAGAGAGAGAGAGAGAGAGAGATAAAAATAAAGAAGAATGAGAGAGAAGGTAAAAAATTGTAAAGAAATTGAATACCGGTATGTGAAGAAATCTTTCATTAAAAAGACACGTTCCACATTATTACGAAATATCGTATTCATGATATGGGACAAGTATTAATCTAATCTAATCATATCATATTGCTGACTAGCCGTGAAGAGTCATGAATTACCTCCATTGAGAAGTAGCAAAGTGTGTATGCATTTAAAGACGAAACGTATGGTGTGAAGTTCTGTGACGGAGGTACGAACCCAACACATACTGGGATTGTTAACTAAGTAAAATTATATGTTACGTATCGTTTTTTCTTACCAGCTGCTAGGTGTTTGAATCTAAAATAAGGATACAAATTTTTGTGCCTGTGCGACAATCGAACCGCACTCCTATCGTTCTTCTTTATCGTCCACTAATATAGCTTGAGTATCAATTGCTTACTCACCAACAGTAAGATGTGTGCCTGTTTCACCAGAAATTGTTGGCAACACATGAACAGACATTAAAGATGCACCTTAATTTTCAGTAGCAGGCCGGTGTGCACGTGTTAGGGCTTCAAATGAAATTATAAATATTTTCGTAGTGGATCAGGAATCGGACCCACATACTTACCTTTGGAGGGGTCCTAGAGAAGATTGCAGTCTTGAAAAAAGGAACTAAATAATTGAACTATACTGCTCCGAGAGATTCAGATCCTCGAAAGAGGAGATACAAATTCGAATCACAGTCCAGCACCAAATTTAAAACGTCTCTAGTTCAATCAAGTACAAGTAAAATAAAAGCCCTGTTCCTGCAAATGGCTATCGGTTCATCAAAAAAAATAAAATTTTCTAATGTAAGTAAATTTACTGGCGACTATACTTCTGTTTACCATAACCTCCACCCATGTGATTTCCCAAAGCAAAGCGGCTGTGTCCATTTGGGAATGAAGGAACGTGATGTTTAATGCGGATTCTGGATTATAACGTTTTTCTCTTGACGTTACCAGAGGTAAAGTAAATCTGTTTGTGCCTCTTAAAAGTAAATGTCTGAACCCACGCATTGGACTTGTGATAGTTCTTTCCACCACACCATTGTGGCCACATTTCCCAGTCCCAGGAGTGTGCTGTAACAGATGATGTGCTTATCTTACAAAATTAGTCACGGTGGAAAAAATGTGAGTCTATTAAATGGTTAAGTAGAAGCAATCTTCTCACGCGGAGATTAAGCTACTCTCACGTCAGCGGGATGTAAAGACTCTTCTAGGCATCATAGCCTCGATATGAAGCCATTTTGAAATTTTCACTGTATAAGGAAACTTCTTAGTTCGAGAAAATCCACTGTGAAGTGTGAAGTTACCGGATAATTCGATTATTACCGAGATGATTTCTATCATTTTCTTCATAACGGTGCTGGAGTATGTGTCCTTGAAGATCATTTAAGACCTGTTGGTCATTATAGAAGTAGCTGCCCAAGAACAGGTTCTTTCCCTGTCTACGGAATTCTTTTCATGTTAATATCAAACATCAGCAATTACTCGTAGATTACATTAAAACTAAAGTAATTGATGAAAACGTTACCTGATAACAAAAACGCGCTGCCTTTCTTCATTTACTTGCACCTAGAAATGGCTGTCGAATACTGCCAAACCAAAAGCCAAGGGATCTTATTGCCTTCCGATATACGTCGCTGTCAGTTCTTCCATGTGATTTGGTCGACGTGACCTGTTTCAAGTTGTGTATGACAAAGAATGTTTTAGAAAATCTATTGTTTTCCTTTTCAAGAAACAGAAAGATTTTCATTCTAAGCTACCCAAGTTCAAAATTTTCGCAATAGCAGTTCATATTTAATATTCGCTTCTATAATGTAGTTTAAGTAATCTAACGCAGTGAAGACTGTTTGCCAGTGCTCTTTCCCACCGGAAAATTTGTAATTAAGTCATTAGGCTCCATAAGTACACTGTAACAGTAATTTCTGTGTGAATGCAATGCATATGGATTGTAGAATTTAGTGGTGTTCTCTCTTCCACTTCTGTATACAATATGCCTGACCTAAACGGGTCATTTATCATTACAGGCCCTGGGCGGTGCAACATCATACTGACAACAGTAATGTGCTTATACTGACAGCCTCACTGTTCGTTTTACCTGATTTTGTAATCATTTAAATAAAACCACATGACCTTCCAGTGGGAGACATTTCGTCCCCCTTTTCCTTCTGTGAAATTTGTCAGTAAGTTTTTGCCTTCCAACCAGCGACATGCGGCAGAGTACGATTCACAAAGCACTATTTAGTGCAGTTAAGACGATTTCTTTAAACATTGGCGTAGCTGAAGGAATTTGGTTTCTTTGCCGGCCTGGGTGGTCGAGCGGTTCTGGGCGCTAGAGCCTAGAACCGCGCGACCGCTACGGTCGCAGGTTCGAATCCTGCCTCGGGCATGGATGTGTGTGATGTCCTTAGATTAGTAAGGTTTAAGTAGTTCTAAGTTCTAGCGGACTGATGACCTCAGAAGTTGGGTCCCATAGTGCTCAGTGCCTTTTGAATCATTTAGTTTCTTTTTATATCGTCTTCAGAAGCAACGTTCACAGATATCTCAAATAAGAAAAGCTCTTTATCCAGGTACCTAAGTTGTAAAACAAACTTCCCACAGTTTGTGTCAGGTTGATCTATTCGTCTGATAGCACTGCGTAAGTGTTTTGTCTAAGAGGTACAACAAGTTGTGTTCCTGTAGCTGTGGGAATCATTGGTTGAAAACGAGTTTAACACCAGTGGGTACAGCACTGCTAAATATTCAAAATGATTATCATCCTAAGTATGAGTTCATTCACAAACTGAGACGTATTTATAATATTGAAGCTGGACTGTGTATCCTTGTCTTCCTCGAGTGGGCATCGGAAGGCGTTTACACACACGTATATGAGGATAATCCCAAAAGTAAGGGCTCCTAACGGACATGCAAGTGCGAACGCAGGCACAAACGAGAGATCCTCATTTTTAAAGCCAAGCAGATACCACATTAGCAGCTGCATGGTGGCAAAGTGATAAAGAGCCAGATTACGCTTAAAAAGGTCTCAGGTTCAATCCCTCGTCAAGCCCACGGTTTTTATGTGCCATTTTACACTTATTTCCCCTCGGGCAGTGTTTGTTAACGTGAAAAATGCCGAGTTGCACTGTGGTCCGAAAGCCACGTTAAACTGCATGTTCCCCTATTAACTGGCTAGGTAAGTCAACGCAAAGGTCGGAGGAAAGCAACGGCATACCACCTCCAACACGACCGTGCCTATTAAAGCACTGTTGGTTCAAATCACTCTTCCGACTGATGACTGCTTTACTTTCTATAGGTTCCAGATTTAGTGATCTGGTTATTAACATTTTTGTGCTTTCATGACGTAACTTTGATACCAGTAAACGTAAGTAACTGGCCGAGCGCTGTCACTGTTCGAGTTGTCAAGGGGGTAGACGACGATGCTGTCGACCCCAGTTACAATTTTGGTCATGGCTATGTTTCTACATCTACATCTACATCTACATCTACATTTATACTCCGCAAGCCACCCAACGCTGTGTCGCGGAGGGCACTTTACGTGCCACTGTCATTACCTCCCTTTTCTGTTCCAGTCGCGTATGGTTCGCGGGAAGAACGACTGTCTGAAAGCCTCCGTGCGCGCTCCAATCTCTCTGATTTTACATTCGTGATCTCCTCGGGGGGTATAAGTAGGGGGAAGCAATATATTCGATACCTCATCCAGAAACGCACTCTCTCTAAAGTGGACAGCAAGCGACACCGCGATGTGGAGCGCCTCTCTTGCAGTCTGCCACTTGAGTTTGCTAAACATCTCCGTAACGCTATCACGGTTACCAAATAACCCTGTGACGAAACGCGCCGCTCTTCTTTGGATCTTCTCTATCTCCTCCGTCAACCCGATCTGGTACGGATCCCACACTGATGAGCAGTACTCAAGTATAGGTCGAACGAGTGTTTTGTAAGCCGTTTTTTCAGTCGACTGCCTCTATGTGACTTTCTGCATACTTCAATATATATTTTTATACACTTGGTACCCACTCAAATTGATATCTGACACAGCTGTATTTAGAAAAATGAATCAGATATGTTTTCCGTGCAATATATCGGACAACACGTCAGTGTAGCGAGATTTCGTTTGTGTGTTGCGCATGGTGCAAGAAATATTTGTGTTTTGCTTGCTTCTGTGATAGGTTTCACTCCACTGAATGCGAGCAAGCTCACGAATAGACTGTCAATAACTGAAATTACACAATAATACACTTAAAGATTGTATTTTTGCATTATGTATCCCAATGAAAGTTACTGTAAACAGGTTATATGCCTACTTGCTTATTATTCACGCTTCTCGATGCTTTCCTCAAAAAATAAAAATTAAAATTAAAAGAGAGAGAGAGATACAGAGAGAGAGAAAACAGAAATGTATTTCAAATATCAGCTCGCGATGCAAAGCAAGGATAGTTGACAGGTAACATCTCGTTGTACATGCGATATGTATGGCTACAGGGTTATTTCTTTTCTCTCTGCAAACAACCAGAACAGAATTCAGCAACAATGTGGTAAGAACACCTATGTAGTGCGCCAATTATACACTCAGCCTTTCTTGGTCATTTTGTTAATCGTTAACAATCTACTGTAATGCAGTAAACATCCTTGATTATTGATTTGTTATTACTACCATTGTTATTGTTATTCGTCACCTCACAACAGCTTTCCTCTCACTCATTGCTTCCGATGCGCGTAACGAATGGATCAGGATGAATGAAATGTGAAATGTTTCGTCAAGGAGAATATACACATTTATCTCAGCGTCTTGTGTTCAGAGTAATATGAAAATCTCAGTAACGGAAGGCGACAACGGGATGCCGGTGATGCAGGCAATAACACCCAACTATTTCTGTCTACTTAACACCACGACGACAGACAAATTGGCGTCTCACTGTATTTTGATTATAATTCGTTGGCCTTCTTGCGACCTCGTTTTAATACCTCATGGGAGCAGGCATAATATTTTGCTTTTTGAACATCAAACAATAACACACAAAGATAGTAGATGGAAGGATACCGATAAAGAATCAGACTCATGGGTGTGGATCCAGACTAAACAAGAGGGAAGCATTACGAAAGCAATGAATATGCTGGTTAGTATACATTATCTGTATAGATCTGAAGATGAAAAAGCACAGGTCTGCACGCTGCCAGAATCTGCACTTTAGTTTCTGTCTTAAAGGGCATAATTTTTAGTTTCTCCTCTTCTGAATTTTTTGAAAGAATTGATTATTACATGGTACAGAATAATTAGTTAACTGTGTTTCTTACAGCTTCCATTCGCACCAACATTTTTCGACATTCTCGCGCAATTCATGAAATTCTACTTGTATGATCACAAGACTGCACATAGATGCAATCGATTTCGAGGTGCAAAGTATTTGTTATCTTAGTTTTCGTCACAGGTGGGCAAAGTTGATTTCCAGAGACTTTTTATTGTACTGAAATAATCTTTTGTAGCAAGGTAAGTGTTTTATTCATATATATTTTGTGGGAAACTGTAATCGTGATGGAAGATTATACACCTGAATGTTTGACACAACTGGTAGGAGAAAACGCTACATATTAACCAAACCCCGCGCCTCCTCTTCATATCCTCCTATGACACGAATATGGGATTCTCCTCGCATACCGCTAGAGAGCTGTTCCTAGCACGGCTGAAAACTGGCAACATCGTCACAAACATTTGGCAACACTGTGACAGTGCAGTCACTTCCGTGTATGGCACTGAATTGACTCGCTAAATTCGCTTGATATTCCCTTTCCATTTGAATGACTCGTGCTATATAATCCTCATGTAAACTAAGACACTGAGGCAAAAAATTCAATTTTTTGGCTAAAGGCATGCTATTCTTCACATAAGTGACAACTTTTATTGTCTTTCACGATACATTATGAGACTGAGCGACAAATACCATGATGAGAGTGGCGTTATGGCAGCAGTGTGTCCGTATCTCCGTGGTACCGCCCATGGCTCAATGAGTTGTCAGTTCCAACCATGGTAGACGTCAGCGTGTGCGAGCTTTTTTTTCTGATTTATTTTATGGAGCTGCGAATTTCCAGAAAAAATTCTATAACGAAATCGGAAGAAAACCTTTACACATCAAGTCCTCTTGGTAGCTCGTCTCAGTAAGTTGTGTTAATGGTCATAGATCTCGGCTTTCTGACTGCCAAGCTGGTTCACAATACAAGTGTCTCTGAAGAAATTCGAATCGACCATCTACAATACGAATTTCAGTATTGTTCTTCACTTAAGACTCACATGCCAGGATGATGAGTATGAAGGAGTGCCGAGTAAAACTGTGAGGGACGGGAAAAACCCACCATGGTACAACAACAAAGTTAGGAAACTACTGCAAAAGCAAAGAGAGCTCCACTCCAAGTTTAAACGCAGCCAAAACCTCTCAGACAAACAGAAGCTAAACGATGTCAAAGTTAGCGTAAGGAGGGCTATGCGTGAAGCGTTCATTGAATTCGAAAGTAAAATTCTATGTACCGACTTGACAGAAAATCCTAGGAAGTTCTGGTCTTACGTTAAATCAGTAAGTGGCTCGAAACAGCATATCCAGACACTACGGGATGATGATGGCATTGAAACAGAGGATGACACGCGTAAAGCTGAATTGCTAAACACCTTATTCCAAAGCTGTTTCACAGAGGAAGACCGCACTGCAATTCCTTCTCTAAATCCTCGCACAAACGAAAAAATGGCTGACATCGAAATAAGTGTCGAAGGAATAGAAAAGCAACTGGAATCACTCAATAGAGGAAAGTCCACTGGACCTGATGGGATACCAATTCGATTCTACACAGAGTACGCGAAAGAACTTGCCCCCCTTCTAACAGCCGTGTACCGCAAGTCTCTAGAGGAACGGAGGGTTCCAAATGATTGGAAAAGAGCACAGGTAGTCCCAGTCTTCAAGAAGGGTCGTCGAGCAGATGCGCAAAACTATAGACCTATATCTCTGACGTCGATCTCTTGTAGAATTTTAGAACATGTTTTTTGCTCGCGTATCATGTCATTTCTGGAAACCCAGAATCTACTATGTAGGAATCAACATGGATTCCGGAAACAGCGATCGTGTGAGACCCAACTCGCTTTATTTGTTCATGAGACCCAGAAAATATTAGATACAGGCTCCCAGGTAGATGCTATTTTTCTTGACTTCCGGAAGGCGTTCGATACAGTTCCGCATTGTCGCCTGATAAACAAAGTAAGAGCCTACGGAATATCAGACCAGCTGTGTGGCTGGATTGAAGAGTTTTTAGCAAACAGAACACAGCATGTTGTTATCAATGGGGAGACGTCTACAGACGTTAAAGTAACCTCTGACGTGCCACAGGGGAGTGTTATGGGACCATTGCTTTTCACAATATATATAAATGACCTAGTAGATAGTGTCGGAAGTTCCATGCGGCTTTTCGCGGATGATGCTGTAGTATACAGAGAAGTTGCAGCATTAGAAAATTGTAGCGAAATGCAGGAAGATCTGCAGCGGATAGGCACTTGGTGCAGGGAGTGGCAACTGACCCTTAACATAGACAAATGTAATGTATTGCGAATACATAGAAAGAAGGATCCTTTATTGTATGATTATATGATAGCGGAACAAACACTGGTAGCAGTTACTTCTGTAAAATATCTGGGAGTATGCGTGCGGAACGATTTGACGTGGAATGATCATATAAAATTAATTGTTGGTAAGGCGGGTACCAGGTTGAGATTCATTGGGAGAGTGCTTAGAAAATGTAGTCCATCAACAAAGGAGGTGGCTTACAAAACACTCGTTCGACCTATACTTGAGTACTGCTCATCAGTGTTTGATCCGTACCAGATCGGTCTGACGGAGGAGATAGAGAAGATCCAAAGAAGAGCGGCGCGTTTCGTCACAGGTTTATTTGGTAACCGTGATAGTGTTACGGAGATGTTTAATAAACTCAAGTGGCAGACTCTGCAAGAGAGGCGCTCTGCATCGCGGTGTAGCTTGCTCGCCAGGTTTCGAGAGGGTGCGTTTCTGGATGAGGTATCGAATATATTGATTCCCCCTACTTATACCTCCCGAGGAGATCACGAATGTAAAATTAGAGAGATTAGAGCGCGCACGGAGGCTTTCAGACAGTCGTTCTTCCCGCGAACCATACGCGACTGGAACAGGAAAGGGAGGTAATGACAGTGGCACGTAAAGTGCCCTCCGCCACACACCGTTGGGTGGCTTGCGGAGTATCAATGTAGATGTAGATGTAGAACCTCATGATTACTATAGGGCCTCTATGCTAAATTTCCATAGTAGCAATTAGGACCTCTCTGCAGACATTTGCTAACAGCGGCTCTAGCAACTTACTTTTTCTCTGGGTAGCTTCAGATATGGGCAGTTTTGTCGCCTTAAAACCAATAGAATATTTTAAATTTCACTTTTGAACAGCGTTCACTTCTTCATTAATTGAACATTAATTGAAGGGCGTATTTCAATAGTGGTACAAGTCCATTTTTGTTCATTCTGAGATACAGAGACCTAAAGTTAAATGAGTGCTGAAAAATCTGTAGTTGAGATACAAGAAATATTCAAGTATAGCCCTCTGTATCTCAGAATGCAAAAAATGGACTTGTACCACTACTGTAATAAGACCTTCAATTAATGTATGGACCTCAAAACAAGCAATTTGCCTGAGTAGCTATAGAGCAGGTTCTGAAAGGTATTGACACAATGTTTCGCATCCATTTACCATAGGGAATCATAGAGAGAAACCAAACACATTACATTGCATTTACTCTCTGTGCCTTGACTAACACATATGAATCCATGACAAAAATAAATTATTTGAGGAATCTCCTGTGAAAGGAAAAAGAACAGGATGTGATGCTTTAATTATAGAGCACTGCATCAGAAACAATGAAATTAATCCTGTACCACATTGATGTATTACATACTAGTGTAATAAAATACTCATCAAATAAAAACGGTTTTGTGTCTCCGTTTCTATCGAGTGTGAAACACAAATCGTAGATAGATTTTATGGGTCACCACTCAACAACATTAAAGCATTTTACACCGTCGAGAGTGAAGAGTGGAGCAGACATTGTCGGCAGAAGGCGAGGCAGTGCAGTTTCTCAGCTGCCGCCAGTAGGCAGCAAACGGGTCCCAGGGAACTCATACGCAAGCGGTGCTCAGAGGCAGATGGTCGGCCAAGAAATCTATCGCTAAAGTATTGTTGAACCAAATTGCTATTACCAATGTGACAGAAAACGAAATATATTGTAGATTCGCTTGAATTACACTCATAGCTTTAGCACCGAGAGGAAACGGCCGATAAAAATTTTGTCGACGTGTGCTTTCACTTCCCAGAAGCTATTGTAGCTAATCTCGCGTTTTATCTCAGGACCACGGTCGAAGTCAAGAGTTCGAACTCAGACTGTAGCCAAGACTTACTCCAGGATGTTCCGCAGTCTACAATGTTGCCAGAAAAAGCATATTGCCGGACATAGAATTCTGAGGGGAACATGACTGTATTGTCCACCTTAAGTGAACGACTTGGCGGGCAGGTTTTTTCCCTAAGACTGTATCTACAACACATATTGCACGCTTAAGAACCAGAAGAATTAAAAAAAAATTTGTTCATGAGAGCAACGTTAACTATAGCGTTTGAAGTATTGATTGTATGGTATACGTGTGTGTCAACGCCATCCAATGCCCACTTAAAGGAAGACAAGGATACACAGTCTAGCTTCAATATTATAGATACGCCTCAGTTTGTGGATGAACTCAGGCTTAGGTTGATAATCACTTTGAATATGTAGCAGTGGTGTACCCACTATTGTTAAACTCGTTTTCAACCAATGATTCCCACACCTACAGGAACACTACTTGTGATACCTCTTAGATAAAACACTTACGAAAATATCAACCTGACACAAACTGTGGGAAGTTTGTTTTACAACCGACGTATCTGGATAAAGAGCTTTAACTATTTGAGATATCTGTGAACGTTGCTGCATAAGACGATTTAAGAAGAAACTAAATTCTTTCAGCCACGCCAATGTTTAAAGAAATCGTCTTAACTGCACTAAATCGTGGTTTGTGAATCGTTTATCGGCCGTACTCTGCCGCATTTCGCTGGTTATAAGGCAAAAAGCTTACTGACAAATTTCACAGAAGGAAAAGGGGAACGAAATGTCTCCCATTGTAAGGTCATGTTTTATTTAAATGATTACAAACTCAGGTAAAACGAACAGTGAGGCTGTCAGTATAAGCACATTACTGTTGTCAGTATGATGTTGCACCGCCCAGGGCCTGTAATGATAAAGGGCCCGTTTAGGTCAGGCGTATTGTATACAGAAGTGGAAGAGAGAACACCACTAAATTCTACAATCCATATGCATTGCATTCACACAGAAATTACTGTTACAGTGTATTTATGGAGCCTAATGACTTAATTACAAATTTTCCGGTGAGAAAGAGCACTGGCAAACAGTCTTCGCTACATAAGGGTACTTAAACTGGTGTCACTAAAATTCCGAAAGTTTTGAAGTTGCATAGCTTACAATGAAAATCTTTGTGTTCATTACAAAGGAAAACAACTGATTTTCTAAAACATTCTCAGTCATACGCAACATGAAACAGGTCACGTCGACCAAGTCATATGGAAGTACTGACAGCGACGTATATAGGAAGGCAATAAGATCCCTTGCCTTATGGTTTGGCAGTATTCGACAGCCTTTTCTAGGCGCAAGTAAATGAAGAAAGGCAGCGCGTTTTTGTTATCAGGTAACGTTTTCATCAATTACTTTAGTTTTAATGTAATCTACGAGTAATTGCTGATGTTTGATATTAACATGAAAAGGATTCCGTAGACACGGAAAGAACCTGTTCTTGGGCAGCTACTTCTATAATGACCAAAAGGTCTTAAATGATCTTCAAGCACATGTGCTGCAGCAGCGGTATGAAGAAAATGATAGTAATAATGACGGTAATAATCGAATTATCCGGTAACTTCATACTTCACAGTCGATTTTCTCGAACTAAGAAGTTTCCTTATATAGTGAAAATTTCAAAATGGCTTCACAACGAGGCTATGATGCCTAGAAGAGCCTTTACATCCCGCTGACGAGAGAATTGCATAATCTCCGCGTCAGAAGATTTCTTCTTCTTAACCATTTAAAAGACTCGCATTTTTTCCACCGTGACTAATATTGTAAGATAAGCACATCATTCGTTAAAGAACACTCCTGGGGCTGGGAAATGTGGCCACAATGGTCTGGTGGAAAGAACTATCACAAGTCCAATGCGTGGGTTCAGGCATTTACTTTTAAGAGGCACAAACAGATTTACATTACCTTTGGTAACGTCAGGAGAAAGACGTTATAATCAAGAATCCGCATTAAACTTCACATTCCTTCATTCCTAACCGTGCCGTTCGATTGTCGCACAGGCACAAAAATTTGTATCCTTATTTTAGATTCAAACACCTAGCAGCTGGCAAGAAAGAACGATACATAACATTTAATTTTACTTAGTTAACAATCCGATTACGTGTTGGGTTGGTACCTCCGTCACAGAACTTCACATCATGCGTTTCATCTTTAAATGCATACACACTTTGTTACTTCTGAATGGAAGTATATCAGATATCTTTCGTGGTTAGTTAACGGGGATGAAAGGGTCTCGATAGGAGTCCCGGTTTATTAGAAAAATTGTCGTCTTTTATTTTCAAGTTTAGATTTGATTACTGATATTGGCGAAAATTTCGGTAATTCATGACTCGTCACGGCTAGTCAACAATATGATATGATTAGATTAGATTAATACTTGTTCCATAGACCACGAATACGACATTTAGTAATGGTGTGGAACGTGTCATTTTAATGAAAGGCTTCTTTACATTCCGGTATTCAATTTCTTTGCATCATTTTTTTGCCTTCTCTCTCATTCTTCTTTATTTTTATCTCTCTATCTTCTTTGCATCAATTTTTAGCCTTCCCTCTCATTCTTCTTTATTTTTATCTCTCTATCTCTCTCTTTCTCTATCTCTCTATCTCTCTCTCTCTCTCTCTCTCTCTCTCTATCTATCTCTCTCTCTCTCTCACACACACACATATACACACACATTCTTTTTTATTTTTATTTGTTTGGTGTACTCGACTATCGGCGATTCACGAAAACGTCCGTGAATGAGTTTCTTTGATTTGAGTAAGTTACAAAAGAAATATAAAAACAACTATGAGAGTTACTGATTTGTGATGCTTAGTTTGCAGTCAGTTCTGAGTATTATTAGTAACTACGCTCCAGTCCCTAAACATAGTTACAGAAATGTCAATCAGACGCATTACGTATTCCAGGCCGTAGCAGCCGCGTCTTTGAGACGCCAGCTATGGTCACTTCCCAGCCCACTGTAGGATCACATCGATTCGTCTTCTTCCTGTTGGTACTGTAACTGAGATTTGGCTACAAGGGAAGTTATGTTTGGCAACTCTGTGATCGGCGAGTTATTTCCTGGTGTGCACGGAATTAAGCCTCAAAGTTCACTTGATATCTCCTGTCATTTCCATTGAATAATCTGAGTTATTATCGCTAGAGGTGTAACAAAAGATTGTAAATTTACGGTTTTCAGCCCAGGAAAGTCGTTGCACGTGGAAATCGCAACTAATCTCGTTCTTTAAATAGCAGTTTACGAGTTCTAGCCACTATTGACCTTGTAAGAGGAAGGTAGAACACACATCTCTTTGCTAGCTCTGTGGTGACGTGCTGACCCGTGAAAAAGCAATTGTTATGGTTCTCTGTTCCAGTCTCCCTGACTGAAACGTTTTTATCCCTTCTGTGAAAGAGCTACAAGCAGTCAGATCAATCATCGATAAGGGAATCCGAAGAAAATACTTTCAGTTCATAGTGCAATGGTGAAAACTTACAATGCTGCACAGGAGGTAACGCCTCTTTCCGCTGCTGACAAGCAAATTTTGGGTTTCTAGGAATACATAACTTTATTTCTGAAATGCCACATTTGCATACCTGTTGAGTATGACACAGCATACCAATTAAACACAGACCCAATCGAAATATAAGTGAGTAGTATTTTACTAATTCGTGCCGATAAAGGCACGCTTGTGTGCATATACTCATTTTCATTAAAACAGACGTTCGTCGTAAGGTTATCGTGGGTAGTTTTGTTTCATTTCTTATAATACAGTGAACAATTTTCGTAAGGGTTCTTTTAGTGTTGTTAAAACAATACTAAACATGAGAGAGAAATTAATCATCAACGATATATGCGAATTCTCTGATGTTATCTACAACAGTCTGACAACGCACATGCAGTTTATTGATTACATGCATGTAGAAAACTTGTTCCGAGTTAAAGCTGTCAAACAAGGTTTGAAGAGGAATAAAATGCCACTGCCAGACGACAGCTAATGTAGAAAATACGTTTCTGACTATTTTGTCACGATGCGCTCTCCCCATACATATTACAAAAGCTTCGAGATGCATCTGCTGCCTGGCCGTCTATTAACCCTGAAAAGAACAAAATGTCACAGAAGTTAGCCCTTTTTCCACATGCGGCTATTTTGGGTTGAGAAGTGAAGTGAATTATTTTCAAAGTTCCATTAAATTTATAACTTCAGCAGACAGCAGAATTGCGTTTTAAAGAAATGTAGCAGCGAATGCTATAGAACTTGGGACATCTGAACTACGGTGTGCGACGCTTACCGTTACGTTATTGACTGTCATGAAGCTACAGCAGCTCCAGAAGTCAACAAAAGTTCGTCCAGGACTTCCGCATTGCATAGTGCCGTGAGATAATGCATATCGCCGGATCTAGACTTCTGAGAGACAGACAGTTACAGCTTTTCTTTTGCACTGCACAACGTTTTCAACAAACAGATAGCGCAATAGAGTAGCTCAAATGGAAAGGAACACTTCATATTTAAATTTCTGCATCCTACACTGTTGGCAGTTCTGTGTAGGTAGCAGTTACGTGATTTTATTTCGGTGATTACAAAGTAAAGTCGAATGTATGCACTGGGTAGCTAGTTCATGGCGATTCGGTCAACCAAGTAAATGAGTGTACTGAACATGATGCAAACCTCTACATGGAGCCTGTGTGTCAGAATTCTCATAGAGTGTGCCGCAACAGTGTTATGAAAGAGAAATGTGTCACTAGGATTTGGTGGTCTGTTGGTTTGATCGTGGGATCCTATAATGATGGTCTGGGTTCGATACCACCTTCTGCAGATGGTTTTGAATAGGGAGAGAAGAAGGTATAATGGCATTGTGATCTGAAATTCACATTAAACATGATATTCCTTCTCTACCAAGTAGACGTTATGTTGAGCCACAATATAGTCAGGAGTGGCGAAATGTGGGAACTCTATCAGCAGTAACCTTTCTTATACTAGTTATCTATTTCTAGTGACGAAACAAGCGCTATGTAGGGTCACAGGACAGTTATTCCATCTTTTATTTGAGCTTCGGTAAGTCGATAAAATTGGTTCTGAACTGGGAATGCAACTCAGACCGCCCTTAACGCGGAATTTGATCCCTTCGTGACAATACAGCTCGACTACAATTTGTTGTTTGTTCAAACATGCAGATTCCTCAACATCTCCACATATTGCTCGTGAATGGGTTTGAATCCTGGCCCGGCACTCAAGTTTTCATTATGTATTATCAAGCTCTAGCATGAGAACACCTATCTGCTGGTGGATAATAATTTTTATTTTTAATGCATTTTCATTCGTTGTCAACACTAACGATATCTGACGTTTTTGACTCCCAGTGAGACACAGCACTTTTCGAGAGACCACTGTAAGTTCAAGGATGTTATTCCGAGCTGTTGGTGGAGAAAAATTCGGTAGCTGAAATCTCTTTGTGTGTAGTCAACAACGATATGTGTGGGGATCGATTCCCAGTCAGCACTGAACTCTTCGTCATATTATTTCTAGTTCAAACATGCTCACATGTCACTGCTGGAGTAACAAACCCATATTTGACGTTCGTTTTCTCTAGAATGTAAAAGTGATAAGTGCCGGGTTGGAGCCCTGGTAGGGAAAATATTAATGTTTCGTCTCGTCATTTCACTTAAAACATCTAGCTACTGCCGAGAAAATCCGATATGTCATAGTTGATTGTTCTTCGACAACAATGCGATTAGGTTCTGGGTTCGAATCCCTGTCCAGCACAAAGTTTCACCTCACGGCTTTTCAAGTAAGTTGCTTGTGAAGAAGCAATATTTAATATCTCTCGTAGTTCGTTAACAGCGACAACAGATGATGGGTAGGAATTCGCGTCCGTTAAAAATGTTTACGTTATGTAATTTAAAATTGTTATTTGCTAACTGATGCTGTCTAAAATCGAGGTATATCACTCTCTGTATGCCTAGTCAGGAATGACTATTAGTTTCCGTCAGTCACGAAATCTTAGTCTGCGTGACCTGGGTTTGAATCCATATGCAGAACGAGTCGGTTCGTCGTATCATTTGAAGTCCATACATATTCTCAACTAGCTGCTAATGAATAACGTAATTTTTAATGTCATTTTGTGTTAAATAACAAGTATGGAACAAGTATGATTTGTTACTTTGAAGAGGAAATCATGAATACGATGTACTTACTACGTGCATTACCTATCTGACGTAATAATCGGAGTGGTAACATTTCAGGTATGTCATTTATTGAAATAAATGTGAGCTTACAAGCCTTAAGGACAGTCTTGTCTGTGATAAGGTGTTCCCTGATATTTGTAGTATCGTGGTATTACTTAACATCTTCAGTTGTTGCGATACAGAGCAGAGTTTTGTAGTGGTGACTTGTTGGAACCATTTTCAATAGTCAAACGACTGTACCAAGGAGCGATTAGAGGACCTGCTAGACAGCTGCGTTATGTGGGTTGCATGCGAATCAGGCGAAATGCAATTCAGGTCGTTCGGATACTTTTGAGCATGACTGTACAATGTCTACATTCCTGCCAAGTCTTTCTGCAGTGTCACAGAAAGAACGTCCAGATTCTCAAACTCAGTGAGGTGTTGATAAAGCCGTCTTCCTTTCCTGAAAGGCATTCTTGACTAACAGCAACTCACCACGTGCAATCGCAAAGGCGACTAACGCTCACGCCGGCCGCGGTGGTCTAGCGGTTCTGGCGCTGCAGTCCGGAACCGCGGGACTGCTACGGTCGCAGGTTCGAATCCTGCCTCGGGCATGGGTGTGTGTGATGTCCTTAGGTTAGTTAGGTTTAAGTAGTTCTAAGTTCTAGGGGCTTATGACCTAAGATGTTGAGTCCCATAGTGCTCAGAGCCATTTGAACTAACGCTCACGGCCGTTGCAGTGTTTATTTAAAGTAAATTTGATTTGCATCCTCATAGTGGCGTTACTAGCACATCTCTTGTACGATTGGCGCGAAATTTGAATAGATGTGATCTTTCAGGTGTAGAAACACGCTTATCTACTGCCATTATGTCGCACAGCTCCTTTGTGTTGTGATTGTTTTCCCATCCGTGTATTTCAACAACTAGTGAGATTAATCTGTTTCTTTCAGTAGCGTAATTCGACAGAGGGTTTCACAAGTACATTTTTGATTTCTTTTACTAAGTTTTCAAGTCCAGAGTGCAGCGTAGCATGAAGGACTTTTTCCATGACAAAATACAAAATAGTTGGTTGCAGTTGGTCTCTCACAAGTCGTTCAATTCCTAAATCATACGCCTTTTTGTTTTTCTTGTCTTATTTCTAGCAAGAATCGCTATAATCCTTCCATTAATACGCGAATTGCCTGCAGAGCTACAACTAATATGCGTAAATGAGTCCTTTTCGTTTTTTATTTACAGATTTTAATGTTTTTTGCTACCATGGTACAGGTTTACTGAGCTGCCTGTGTTCCTTCTGATGATGCTCAGGTTGGTTAAATTTAATAGTTTGTAAAATTTAATATCAGCCTTAGCATCCTAATATGGTTCAAATGGCTCTGAGTTTATGGGACTTAACATCTGTGGTCATCAGTCCCCTAGAACTTAGAACTACTTAAACCTAACTAATCTAAGGACATCACACACATCCATGCCCGAGGCAGGATTGGAACCTGCGACCGTAGCAGTCGCGCGGTTCCGGACTGAGCGCCTTAACCGCTAGACCACCGCGGCCGGAATCCTAATATGCATGGCTATGTGAATACACTCCTGGAAATTGAAATAAGAACACCGTGAATTCATTGTCCCAGGAAGGGGAAACTTTATTGACACATTCCTGGGGTCAGATACATCACATGATCACACTGACAGAACCACAGGCACATAGACACAGGCAACAGAGCATGCACAATGTCGGCACTAGTACAGTGTATATCCACCTTTCGCAGCAATGCAGGCTGCTATTCTCCCATGGAGACGATCGTAGAGATGCTGGATGTAGTCCTGTGGAATGGCTTGCCATGCCATTTCCACCTGGCGCCTCAGTTGGACCAGCGTTCGTGCTGGACGTGCAGACTGCATGAGACGACGCTTCATCCAGTCCCAAACATGCTCAATGGGGGACAGATCCGGAGATCTTGCTGGCCAGGGTAGTTGACTTACACCTTCTAGAGCACGTTGGGTGGCATGGGATACATGCGGACGTGCATTGTCCTGTTGGAACAGCAAGTTCCCTTGCCGGTCTAGGAATGGTAGAACGATGGGTTCGATGACGGTTTGGATGTACCGTGCACTATTCAGTGTCCCCTCGACGATCACCAGTGGTGTACGGCCAGTGTAGGAGATCGCTCCCCACACCATGATGCCGGGTGTTGGCCCTGTGTGCCTCGGTCGTATGCAGTCCTGATTGTGGCGCTCACCTGCACGGCGCCAAACACGCATACGACCATCATTGGCACCAAGGCAGAAGCGACTCTCATCGCTGAAGACGACACGTCTCCATTCGTCCCTCCATTCACGCCTGTCGCGACACCACTGGAGGCGGGCTGCACGATGTTGGGGCGTGAGCGGAAGACGGCCTAACGGTGTGCGGGACTGTAGCCCAGCTTCATGGAGACGGTTGCGAATGGTCCTCGCCGATACCCCAGGAGCAACAGTGTCCCTAATTTGCTGGGAAGTGGCGGTGCGGTCCCCTACGGCACTGCGTAGGATCCTACGGTCTTGGCGTGCATCCGTGCGTCGCTGCGGTCCGGTCCCAGGTCGACGGGCACGCGCACCTTCCGCCGACCACTGGCGACAACATCGATGTACTGTGGAGACCTCACGCCCCACGTGTTGAGCAATTCGGGGGTACATCCACCCGGCCTCCCGCATGCCCACTATACGCCCTTGCTCAAAGTCCGTCAACTGCACATACGGTTCACGTCCACGCTGTCGCGGCATGCTACCAGTGTTAAAGACTGCGATGGAGCTCCGTATGCCACGGCAAACTGGCTGACACTGACGGCGGCGGTGCACAAATGCTGCGCAGCTAGCGCCATTCGACGGCCAACACCGCGGTTCCTGGTGTGTCCGCTGTGCCGTGCGTGTGATCATTGCTTGTACAGCCCTCTCGCAGTGTCCGGAGCAAGTATGGTGGGTCTGACACACCGGTGTCAATGTGTTCTTTTTTCCATTTCCAGGAGTGTATGTGCGAGTAATTCAAAATTTTTTTGTCCTGTACCATCTGTTTGGTTGGTAGGACATGTTCTGAGGCATCAAGGGATCACCAATTTAGTACTGGAGGGCAGCGTGGAGGGCAAAAATCGTAGAGGAAGACCAAGAGATGAATACACTAAGCAGATTCAGAAGGATGTAGGCTGCAGTAGGTACTGGGAGATGAAGAAGCTTGCACAGGATAGAGTAGCATCGAGAGCTGCATCAAACCCGTCTCAGGACTGAAGACCACAACAACAACAACCATCTGTTTCAGATCCGTCTCGAATGTACGGGTATATTTTTGATAGTTACCCCGTATCCATTTTTTGTTCTACTGGCTATGTTAAGGGCCCCTTTAGTAAATTAAATACCGTGAGAGATTGATAAGACTAAATTGCCGTCTTTTGTGAATTGTGTGAATGTGTTAGAAGTTTCATGTTTCTTCTTTGTGAATATCCATGGCAATATCATTTTTTCAATCGTGCAAGAAATGCCATTTTTTGTGACTATCAATCACATCTTTTCTTGATTCTCGGCACGATTCCGAACTTGATCCATTTACATTAGTTCAACTCACTCCAAAGACGTGATTTGTATATTAATGTTTTAGGAAGATGTAACAAATATTTGGGTCAGTGGTAAAATGCAGTCTCACAGTATACGCGGATTTGACCCCTTTTAGCTACACGGTGTTTGCAGTAAATGAAACTTCCTACCTTAAAGATGTGCCCGGATTAGCAAACACGGTGGATTTTTAGCAAGAAATGTCTGAAATCACATTCCCTTTGACAATTAGAAGCAACTTGCTTATTTCACATCTTCCAAAGATATCTTGTAGTCGTTTCCCCGCTTGGTTTCTTCTCCGTTGGTTGCGACCTCTAACGCTTGTGCCAGAAACAGTGCATAGTAATGGGACAAGTGGGTAGGCTTAAATGCTGAGTATTATAACAATCGTAATGTGATAGCATGCATACTAATTTTATTTTATTTCCCTAATCGCAAAATTAGTAAAATGATTTGTAGAGCCAGTCTATCGTTAATATTCGTCACAAGATTTCCGGTCATTTATCATTAGTTCCCGAGCACTGCAAAAGTCACAAAAATGCTTCACACGATTTTAGAATCAACATGACATCGCACAAATATGTTTTCTCAGGCAGCATTAACGATTATATCTGTCTTTATACGGAGTTGCAGTTCACACACTAGTTCCCATGTTGCCGTCTCGAAAACCGATCGTAGGCTCCCATGAATCAGCACACATCGCACAAGTGCGTCATCCGAGGCAATTTATCAACAAAATATTCCGGATTCGTGTATTACCTGCTCGGAAACCGATCACAGATTCGTAGTGAGCTGTCTGAGCACTTTGACGCCTGCGCTCTCAGGGAGGGATTGTGATTGGTCCATCCTTTCCAGCAGCAAGGACTGACAGTGACTAAAATTTGTAATTGGCATTTTATGATGAATTGAGTGGTATTGAAATTATTGTTGACGAGTTTTCAGCGCAAGTAACGTCATCAGCACGACTGGAGCTGTATATTAATTTTTAAACACTAAATATAAATAATAAAAGATTTTCTTCTTGACGCCCAGTGTGGTAGTGGATCGCCACTCTCTCTCTGTCTCATGTACGGTACGTTACGGCTCTTGCTCTCCCGTCTGTTATCACGCTATGTGACCATCTAGGGCGTCGTTGGACGAGTCTGTCTTCGCTAGCCTCCCGTAACAAAATCCTCCTATACTATGCTCTAAAACATAGCAACAAAAATATGTAACAAATTTGGACAGTGATATGTTATAAACACTACAAAGGGGTTGAATTTGACTTATATGAACTCCAGGGTAATCCTTGAAATGTCACATACCTCTGAGCTTGTGTGTTAACATTTTCCGAGGTATCAGTTGCCCTTATAATCAGTATTAAAGCTATTATTGGGCATACGTAATTTTATAAAGTCATACCGTCCACACAAGTCTAGTAGGTCGTGAAAATAACGTAGCCGGCCGGGGCAGCCGAGCGGTTCTTGGCGCTACAGTCTGGCTCAAAATGGTTCAAATGGCTCTGAGCACTATGGGACTTAACTTCTGAGGTCATCACTCCCCTAGAACGTAGAACTACTTAAACCTAACTAACCTAAGGACATGACACACATCCATGCCCGAGGCAGGATTCGAACCTGCGACCGTAGCGGTCGCTACAAGTCTGGAACCGCGCGACCGCTACGGTCGCAGGTTCGAATCCTGCCTTGGGCATGGATGTGTGTGATGTCCTTACGTTAGTTAGGTTTAAGTAATTATAAGTTCTAGGGGACTGATGACCTCAGCAGTTAAGTCCCATAGTGATCAGAGCCATTTGAAAGTAACGTACGAAAAGAAAACTAACCATTTCCTGGCCAAGACGCCCTTGCCAAAGATTTATTTTGATAACTTACATAGTGCATTGTCATTAAATCCCCAATTTTTATTTGTCGTCCCTACTCAAGAGGTTATTTCATTGTTCCTACATATGCAAAAGTGTTAGAAACACTCGCTTTTTCTTTGACGTCCCTGTACAGACTTTTTTTTATTTAGATGTATAGTATTCGCAGTGCAATGTCTTAATCTTCTTGAAACCACAGCACTTTGGCACTGGCTTCATATTGAAAGTCACCGCGAGATAAATTTTGAGTGGCGACAAATCAGGCGAACGTGCAGGCTAACTGATACGGCCTTCACGCCCTATTCAGCGACCATCAAAGACTTGCGTCAGCGTGTGGGGAGCGAGTGGTGAGCTGCGCACTCGTCCTTATTGCACCATCCACATCTACGTATTTCAAGTTGTTCTTTCATTAGGAGCGCCGGTAGCACTTTTCTGCGAAACTGGATGTTTTTTTATCTGCTAAAGTTTTTTCAATGAAGCAGGGACCAGCCATGTAATTTTCAATAATCCAGCAACAAATTCCACAACCACCTCCTGTGTTGTTCATCCTACGTCAGCCAGTGCTGATTCTAAGATGCCCAAATTCATGCATCTCCTGCAATTCCGTGGGTGAAGTGACACGTAATGCGCATGGAAACTGTCTGAGCGTAATTGTGAACAACTGATCCCAGAGCCACCAACAATTTCTCTGAATCTAACAAGTGGATTATGACCAACAGCAGCCGAAAATCTATTTCTTTCGGTTTATTCATTGCAGGTTTGCTCCTTAGTCTCTGCGAAATATTCCAGTACCTTTCCAGCAAATATTTTTTGCACATTCGCTGAAATGTCATTTTTGCTGGACACAGCCTGACGTGATACCTTTGTGTGTACAATTCACCTGTTCTCTTCTTGCTGGACGCAGCCTGACGTGATACCTTTGTGTGTACAATTCACCTGTTCTCTTTCCTTCTGCAGTCTCTGTAAAGAAGTAGTACACCTAATTTCTCTTGGCTTGTGAAGGAAAATTTTTTTTTTTTCTAACTGAACACAGTCAACACACAAGAGGAATGCTACATTTCCTCAGTCTCCCTCTTACACAGGTATCGCAGCGATGCAACTCTGTGTTTCCTCCGTACCCAATATGATGCATTTCACGAACTTCCACATCGGACAGCAGACGGTTTCATTTTCAGAACTGATAAATCCTAAGTCCTAAATATTGCAATTTCTTCGGAACTACAAATCGGATTTTGAAGTGTGAAACCCCGTCGACTTCGTCTCTTTTAGAACTGCGACGCTTGCAACACAAATTACCATAGTTCGTCATTTAGTGATTACACTAACACAGATCATCTGTGTAAAAAAAATGAATTACAACTTTTTACACGGTTCCAGAAATATTGCCGGTCGGAGTGGCCGAGCGGTTCTAGTCTCTGCAGTCTGGAACTGCGCGACCGCTACGGTCGCAGTTCGAATCCTGCCTCGGGCATGGATGTGTGTGATGTCCTTAGGTTAGTTAGGTTTAAGTAGTTCTAAGTTGTATGGGACTGATGACCTCAGAAGTTAAGTCCCATAGTGCTCAGAGCCATTTGAACCATTTTTTGAACCAGAAATATTCGAGGCCCAGTATTAGAGATCCAGTATATCTGAGGCGAACATCCGGTAAGTAGAGCACGTGTGAAATGTTTAATGTTTTCTTTAGGTTAGACTAAGGTCGTGGATCCCCAGACGAAAATCCACCATTTCAGAAATAAACTGTTACAACCGATAGAATATAAAATATGGGAAACGATAATTATGAAATACTAGTAAACCACAGCTGTGGCCAAGTCCAAAATAATAGTAGGAACCGACGGATGGTTGAAACTGGAAGCAGTAAGTACGAGAATTATCAGCAATACGTGCTACATATATCGGAAAGATAGATTTTACTTTACAGGATGTAGAGAATTTATAGCAACAAACAGAAAAATTAGTTTCAATGTCAATCCGTTAATGAAATCACAAGGACACGGCTAATGTGGGGTTGTGGGCTGAGATTAATGATAGGATGTTTGAACTGGCAGACACATTAAATTATGATCATAGCCTACATACTAACCACGGAAATACCCCAATCATACCGTGGTACTGGCGGATTAGTTTCATTTGCCTAATATTACCTCGTAAACTGTGCGTGTGTTACCTGCAGAAAAGACCAACAATTTTGCGAGACAGTAGTGACCAATTGATTAGACAACTGTCTCAAACAACTAGTTTGTGTGCGAGTGTAAGGAACGTAGGGAAAAACACAATATAGTTGCAATTTGTTACACATTACCAAGCCTTACGGCAATGCACTTGCATGTTCTTTCTGTTATTCGTTGCTCGTACATAAACTGTGTTAAGATACCCCACTATTAAATAAATAATTATTTATCTGTATTTCGAATTATGTACTTTTCGGTTTACTTTTAGAGTCTGATCTATTGCTATTCAACCGCAATGCAGGCATAAGTTATTTTCTCGCTCTTAGTAAATAAAGTTAATGACAGCGAAAACAAGTGTCAAATAGAAGTAATAGTTGGACAAAATAAGTAAATTATCTGCGTCTGCCACCTAAATCAGCTTGGGGCGAATGTGTGAACCAGCGATGGGAAATCAAGGCACATGTCTCAAGCAATTCGACTCGATGCATTTATCATAAAGAATGCGTCATGAGACTGTCAAGATTGTAGACACGTTCCTGATGTTAATATTCTGCGACCTAAAGAGTTTGAAGATGACAACAACAGGCTCGGGCGATGTACGAAATGAGCCAAAAAAAAAAAAAAAATGGTTCATATGTCTCTGAGCACTATGGGACTTAACTTCTGAGGTCAGCAGTCCCCTAGAACTTAGAACTACTTAAACCTAACTAACCTAAGGACATCACACACATCCATGCCCGAGGCAGGATTCGAACCTGCGACCGTAGCGGTCGCGCGGTTCCAGACTGCAGCGCCCAGAACCGCTCGGCTACTTCGGCCGGCCGTTTACAGATTAACAGTCACATACGAATAGTCAATATTAACACCACCAACCGGGCATCACACATACTGCTGACGTCACAGCTAATCACTGTTTACCAGTTGAATCTAAGATGATTTATAGATCTTCATAGATCGATAGTTCCAGCATCTTAAGATTATACAGCGTGTCCCAAAGACGAATGATCAGGGATAAGACAGGAACTATCATTTGAAGCAAAAATTTCTACAAAGCGGGATCTCTAAAATGCATACCTTAAGATCTATGAGCACTTCTTCGTCTTCGCT
Organism: Schistocerca piceifrons; assembly: GCF_021461385.2. NCBI lineage: Eukaryota > Metazoa > Arthropoda > Insecta > Orthoptera > Acrididae > Schistocerca > Schistocerca piceifrons. Next base: position 72,713,633 of record NC_060149.1, read on the forward strand.
ACTGTGAAACACATATCTTCTATCGAAAAAATGCTCGTGGCTCTTCAGGTATGCTTTTAGAGCCCATGTTTGTAAGATAATATTTTCCTGTTTTGGTCCACACTATCTCCTCCTGAAATATGGAAAGCAAAGAGCTTGGAGTAAAAGAGGTTTGTTTCACAATATCGAAGATGAAGAAGTACTCGTAGCTCTTAAGGCATCCAGTTTAGAGCCCATATGCTTATCAGACATTTTTGCTTCGAATGATCTTTCCTGTCATGTCCCTTAACGTTGTCCTTTCCTCCTGGGACACCTTTTACATGTCGTACATCATATGTAGTAATGAGTAAATGTAACAAAATTTTTTATACTCGTATCATTGCTGATTAGGTAGCTAGAACCTTTTTTTTCACTTGGCTTTCAGTAATTCACATTTATTGACGCGTTTCGAGAGTACCTGATCACCTAATGTCTAAGAAGAAAGATGAAATTCGTCGTACATTGTCTTGTGTGAGCTAATTGCTCTAGAGTACAGCTGCTCCAGTGCCAGTCAAAACAGTTTACCTAGCTGCACGTTACATCCAACAGCAGCTGACGCGTGTTACAAGAACAGTCACGGTGACACCAAGAAAATGCATAAAAGTAGCGACTCGCAAACACACATACACGTTTCTGTGACACAAGCTACAGCCAGATATTGTACACTGCTTCCGCCCAACAGTTAATAGAATAAGCTATACTTCGGTCAAAAGTAAGTGCAACAACAAGGTAGCAAGTATGGAATATGGAATGTCACCTGCCGCACACTGTATGAAACACAATGAATACAGGTTCCAATAACTTCAGGGAAATAGTGACATAGGAAAGCTATACAAAATAAGATGAGAATATTATGGTTCGATCAACATCTCATTTAACTAAGTAAGATAACAGTCGCTTTTACAAAGCAACAAGAAAATGCACTGAATTAAAACCACGCTGTACACAGTGCACAATTACGTGACAATTGGTAAGTCTGTATATATATTGAAACCATCCCGTCTCCTCTATATCTCTTGTGATACGCAACCTTTCCTTCTACAGTAAGCTATGAAAACTTCCCTCAGGATTTCTATCTCTTGCTTAATAATAACAAATGAAATCTTCCCTTTGAAATTCATTCTCTTTCTCAATCTTCACATACAAATTTAATTGCTGCTTATTAAATTGTTCTGAGCACTATGGGACTTAACATCTATGGTCATCAGTCCCCTAGAACTTAGGACTACTTAAACCTAACTAACCTAAGGACATAACACAACACCCAGTCATCACGAGGCAGAGAAAATCCCTGACCCCGCCGGGAATCGAACCCGGGAACCCGGCTGCTTATTAAAAGTGATTTTCTGATTATTTCGACGAAACATAGAATGTGTCGTCGTCGTGGCCCTCAGTCGTTATCCGCAATAACCTAAAACTGTTCCTTACCGTTATACTGTTACTGGATCGCCATCTGACTGCTACATCGAACTACGATATGAATATACTTACTCTGTTTTACTATACATTATTAGCTGCTGGTGGGCTGTCATAACAAGTGGCTGTATTTATTACCAAAGCTGACCTTATTCTTTAATAGCAAAGCTGACGTTATTCTTTAACTAATTTGACTAACGTTACGTAATTCATAGTTAAACTTTTTCTTGAGAACAATAAAATTTTGCAAAGTTTTACGTTGATGGTTTTTGGGATGGATTATAATCAGTAATGCAATATTACTTGCAAAAATTAATTATATTCTGAATGAAATGATTTTACAAGCGTTCAAATGGGACTTACTTTTTACAATAAGATTACAACTAGCATTGCGCAAACATACCTTCAGTAGTCTTGAGTTTCTCAAAAAAATAATTCAATAATATTAGTTCATCTTGTGATAATAGTTAGCTGATGTCTCTGTACATCCGCTTATAATCTCTTGTAAATCATAACTGGTAGCTGGCAGACACACCGCTCCTCTCAACCTCTCGCTCCAGACCTGCTACCGACTCGCTTCACATCTCACTTATTACTGACTTCCTACGAAAGCTAAAGTGCGGTCTCTCCCGCCAACAATGCTTTCTGGTGCAGACAATCCCTGCTACCATTACAAAATGTATCATTGCGCGGTCTTCCCGCTCTTTTCTTAAAATGTATCCATACGCTGTCTCTCCCGCCCTATTTAAAATTATATCAATGTGCAGTCTCTCCTGCCAACAATACTTTGGTGAAGACGTTCCCTGCTACCACAATTATTTCCAACATAACAAATATTAATTATTGCTACTTAATCCTATTATTAAAATATAAACATATTTCATAAATTGTGGTTTGACAATAGACAATAGAAATATATACGTCTTACAATATGAAGTGTCTATGTTTTTATGATATACTTTGTTAATAGTTGTTTCAATAATTCTGTGTATCGTATTTTTATTTCCAGTGACGAATTCATGGAATTTAGTGTTCCATTCCATTGGTTTTATGTCACCTAACATGATGTAAATATTTTAATATAAGTTTTGACATTGTCTTACGTATGTGCTTTCGTTAGCATGTAAATCAGGTAACAGGATTGTTACAGTCTAATCTTGTAATGCTTGCTATGTGTTCTTCCAATTCGTATAAAGGAACCTGATGATGGTCCGTGGACGGAAACCGATTGTTCAACAATAAAATTTTATCTGCCGCTCTTGGCGGTAAATCATGACATTCTTCTAATATTTACGAGTTGTGGGGCACTAACTTATGAAAATACCATCTCTGGATGGGTGTGCAGGTGAACGCAGTGTTAGTGTAAGAACTACTGCTTAGGGGTGTGGTTATCGAGTCCAATGCGTATCGACGATACACGTCTGTCGCGGTCACAAACTCGGCTTACTGTGGCAGTTGCGCGCAATCGATACGCAGCTTCAAGCGACGGCGTTGTCGGGATATATGCCGCCACTTCGGCTTAAAGTTAATATGGAAACCACAATTCATTTACAGAAACGAATGACACAGAATAAAACCAAGTTTTCGTAATGTTCGAAAGCAAACTCTTTTTATTGTTTATTAAAACGCGAGGTCAACAGTCATTACGTTTGAACGCTTTAACGCTTTCAGCCGAAGAGTTGGCGCCGCAATTAGAGCAATTAATTACTGCACAGGACGTCATTGATTCAGTTCACCCCCCATCCCACCTTACGGTTTTCTCTTTTCAGATGTGTTAATAATGTACTGATTTGATGCACAAGCTCGTAGCGTTTTTCTAAGTTCAAGAAACACAACAGATACACATAACAGAGACTTTAGTCATCAATAATACGTTCTCCTTCACTATTAACAACAGTTTGCGAATGCTGGGAAACTTTTTTATTCCGCGATTATAGAAATCACCTGATTTTGAGGCAAATAACTCGTCGAGCCATGTTCGGAGCGCATTTTCATCCGAAAAGGAAACTCGGTGAACGTTAAATTTTGTACATGGCTGCAGGTTCAGAGACCGTGAATAGTTACAATTGAAAGAAAAACAGCCCTCGGTCAGTATTTTTAACAAATTAACCTGGTTTCAACACTGCTAGGAGTGTCTTCTTCAGAATTTAAGACAAAGAATGGTCTATATTCTATAACATGGTCATAGAATAATGACTAAAGACGTATGATAGGGTATAAGTACGGAATCATCGTAAACGACTGACGGTACTTATATGTCATTTATAAAATAATAAATATGCCAAGAGGGCATTAGTAATTTAAGATAAAAAAAACTGTAATGGCGAGCCACTACGGGTTGCTCGTTACTTGCGTGGTGCAGGTTGCAAAACGGACTGAGGAGCCCGCGTTAACATATGCGGCCAGGTGAACATGGCACTGCAACGAGCGCGCCATCTAGTAGCCGTAGATACAATTCGGCTACTTCACATTGAAATATAGACAGAAATAATTATAAATAAACAGTAATTGGTAATAATGGAAAGCAATGTTTGTTTGATAGTAGCACACAACATAATATTTTGTCTACATCAAAGCTTATAACAGTAAGATAAAACATGGAAACATCATTATGAAAATGTAGATAGGATTGAATGACATCTTGTAGAAAGCAATATTGACGTGAAATGCAACCAAGAAACGTTTGATAATTGCAAAACATAGGACTACCTTAGAAGGAAAAGAACATTTCGGCAACCTGTACAAGGAGACCCGAAATCAAATATCGAGTAACGGCTTTATACCGCTGAAAAAATTTTTGTTATGTAGCTGTAGCCGTTCGTTAACGATGAGGCTATCATTTCGAGCAAAATGCTTGTTGTTGTTGTTGTTGTGGTCTTCAGTCCTGAGACTGGTTTGATGCAGCTCTCCATGCTACTCTATCCTGTGCAAGCTTCTTCATCTCTCAGTACCTACTGCAACCTACATCCTTCTGAATCTGCTTAGTGTATTCATCTCCTGGTCTCCCTCTAAGATTTGTACCTTCCACGCTGCCCTCCAATACTAAATTGGTGATCCCTTGATGCCTCAGAACATGTCCTACCAACCGATCCCTTCTTCTAGTCAAGTTGTGCCACAAACTTCTCTTCTCCCCAATTGTATTCAATACCTCCTCATTAGTTATGTGATCTAGCCATCTAATCTTCAGCATTCTTCTGTAGCACCACATTTCGAAAGCTTCTATTCTCTTCTTGTCCAAACTATTTATCGTCCATGTTTCACTTCAATGCATGGCCACACTCCATACAAATACTTTCAGAAATGACTTCCTGACACGTAAATCTATATTCGATGTTAACAAATTTCTCTTCTTCAGAAACGCTTTCCTTGCCATTGCCAGTCTACATTTTATATCCTCTCTACTTCGACCATCATCAGTTATTTTGCTCCCCAAATAGCAAAACTCCTTTACTACGTTAAGTGTCTCATTTCCTAATCTAATTCCCTCAGCATCACCCGATTTCATTCGACTACATTCCATTATCCTCGTTTTGCTTCTGTTGATGTTCATCTTATATCCTCCTTTCAAAACACTATTCATTCCGTTCAACTGCTCTTCCAAGTCTTTTGCTGTCTCTGACAGAATTACAATGTCATCGGCGAACCTCAAATTTTTTATTACTTCTCCATGGATTTTAATATCTACTCCGAAGTTTTCTTTTGTTTCCTTCACTGCTTGCTCAATATAAAGATTGAATAACACCGGGGAGAGGCTACAACCCTGTCTCACTCCCTTTCCAACCACTGCTTCCCATTCATGTCCCTCGACTCTTATAACTGCCATCTGGTTTCTGTACAAATTGTAAATAGCCTTTCGCTCCCTGTATTTTGCACCTGCCACCTTCAGAATTTGAAAGAGAGTATTCCAGTCAACATTGTCAAACACTTTCTCTAGGTCTACAATTGCTAGAAACGTAGGTTTGCCTTTCCTTAATCTAGCTTCTAAGATAAGTCGTGCATGAAACTCTCTAATTCCGTACTTACACCCTATCATACGTTTTTAGTCATTATTCTGTGGCCATGATATAGATTATAGACCATTCTTTGTTTCAAATTCTGAAGAAGACACTCCTAGCAGTGTTGAAACAAGGTTAATTTGTTAAAATTAGTGACCGAGGGCTGCTTTTCTTTCAATTGTAACTATTCACGGTCTCTGAACGTGCAGCCAGGTACAAAATTTTGCGATTCCTACCTGTCCAAGCATCCAAGGTTGCCACCAAATATAAATCCTTAAAAAAGAAAATACTAAATACAAGTATGCCCATTAATTTTAATAAACAATGTGAAATAAGTGGTTTATCCCCTACCTACGCGAAAGCTTATATTAACTTTGCTGTTTGTAAGAAAAATCCTAATTCCTTCAGACCTTTCATGAAAAATCTCTGTTGCTTTCATAGCGAAAAATATCCTCAGAGTACGCTTTAAAAAAAGCAGTCACACTTTTTACAAAAGAATTCTGAAAAAAACAAACATTACTTTTACACTAAATGAAACTGTCCTGCTGGAAAAAGGGCTGAAGTATGTCTCGCCCAACTTGTCAGATCGAAAAAGTGCTTGCGGATCTTGCAGTTGGTCTCGATAGTAAAAATGTAGATAATGCTTGTTAAATTCGTATTGCTTATCACGAAGCCAACATTTTCATGAAAAATACAGCCCCAGTTTATAACATTACGCATAATGATAGAAAATAAGTCGTTTCCATTAATAATAAACGTAAAGAAGCAGAAGCCCTAATTACTAAGTCAGACAAAGGGTGCTCTTTAGTTATTGCTTATAACTCTAAATATATTTCCAAAACCTTAGATTTTTTAACGAAAATAATATTTCGGAAATGCACGAGGATCCGTCTCCAGTTTTACAAAAAGAGGTCAGGACAGCCATCAACAGCGCAAATTTTCTACTCAAACCATTTCAGAAGAAAACGTCCATTAACATGAACCCTCACCCCTCAAAATTTAATATCCACAAATCTAATCATCCGATACCCCCGATATCTAATAGTATGAATAGTGCATACCATGATCTGGCCAAATTTCTTCATGAAACTCTGAGAAAATCATTCGTTTTTGTGAACAATTTTTCCGTTCCAAATAGTCACACTTTAGTCCAAGAAATAAAAGATTTAGAATGCAGTTCAGACACCAAGTAAGTTTCTTTCGATATTAAAAATCTTTATACTAACGTCCCCGTACAGGAAACGCTTACAATTGTAGAAAAAAAATTACATCAGTTCAAAAAATATATATCAGATGAACAAATCACAGAGTTCATAAATCTCATCTCAGTCGTAGTCACGTACAACTATTTTGAATTTAATGCACATTTGTACCAACAATCCGACGGTCTCGCTATGGGAAATCCGTTAGCTGGTATCCTTGCTGATATTGTCATCAACTCCATAGAAGAAAAAATTTTTAATTGTTTTCCAGCTGCGTCACTAGGCATTCTTTCTTATTCCAGATACGTTGATGATATTCTAATCATCTACGACGGTGTTGACAGTATCTTTAACCTATTCAATGATCTTCATGAGAAAATTTCTTTCACTATGAAAATGAGGCCCGTCAATTAAATTTCCTTGCCTTGACGCTTACTATAGAAACAAATAAAATTTCTTTCAAGATTTTTCGTAAAGTAACATATACTGACCAGATCGTTCCTGCATCTTCTACTCATCCATAATCGCATAAAAAAGCCTTCTTTCGTTCTGCTGTTCACCGAGCCATTTCCATCCCACTCTCTAAAGAAAACTTCAATGACGGAATCAGTTTACTTAAAACAATAGCACTTAACGAGTAAAAACCTAACATAGTAAATGACGTCCTTAAAAAGAAAACTGCTAAAACATTTAATACGCTAGGCGCTGCTGTTATCGAGTCTAACTCAAAAAAATATTTCTCTATTTCTTTCGTGGGGCCTATCTCTTACAGAAACAACGCATTATTCGAAAGAAATACGATTGAAACGTTGCTTTTTCTACTAGTAACAATTTGAAAAAAAACTTCATTCATAATTTACATTCTTTGCGTTCCCTTTAGAAAATTCTGGTGTCTCCAAAATTGTCTGCGATACTTGCTCCTCTTACTATATAGGACAAACAGGACGTGCTTTCACTACCAGATATAAAGAACACTAGCTAAGAAAAAATGGCACTAGCCCCCAAAATTCATCTTTTGCCGACCATCTTCTAATTACAGGTCATTCATCTAAAGACATCTGCGATAACAACATTTTGCACACCGAAAAGAAGGGGCGTAGACTAGATATTCTAGAAGAATTAGAGATTTTCAAGCATTTTGCTCGAAATGATAGCCTCATCGTTAACGAACAGCTACAGCTACGTAAAAAAAAATATTTTCAACGGTATAAAGCCGTTACTCGATATCTGACTTCGGGTCTCCTTGTGCAGGTTGCCGAAATGTTCTTTTCCTTCTAAGGTAGTCCTATGTTTTGCAATTATCAAACATTTCTTGGTTGCATTTCACGTCAATATTGCTTTCTACAAGATGTCATTCAATCCTATCTACATTTTCATAATGATGTTTCCATGTTTTATCTTACTGTTATAAGCTTTGATGTATACAAAATGTTAGTTTGTGTACTACTATCAAACAAACATTGCTTTCCATTATGTACCGATTACTGTTTATTTATAATTATTTCTGTCTATATTTCAATATGAAGTAGCCTAATTGTATCTACGGCTACTAGATGGCGCGCTCGTTGCAGTGCCATGTTCACCTGGCCGCATTTGTTAACGCGGGCTCCTCGCAAGGGAACCTCCCCATCGCACCCCCCTCAGATTTAGTTATAAGTTGGCACAGTGGATAGGCCTTGAAAAACTGAACACAGATCAGTTGAGAAAACAAGAAGAAGTTCTGTGGAACTGTGAAAAAATAAGCAAAATGTACAAACTGAGTAGTTCATGGCAACATATACAACATCAAAGACAACTCAATAGCAGCAGTGCCATGGTCTCGTGGTAACGTGGGCAGCTGCGGAACAAAAGGTCCTTGGTTGAATTCCTCCATTGAGCGAAAATTTTTATTTTTTATTTTCAGTTTATGTGACAAACTCTTATGTTTTCACCACTTTTTTGGGAGTGATTATCACATCCAAAAGAAAACCTAAATCGGGCAAGGTAGAAGAATCGCCAAGTGTACAAGTTAGGTGGGTCGACAACATATTCCTGTCATGTGGTGCACATGCCGTCACCAGTGTCGTATAGGATATATCAGATGTGTTTTCCTGTGGAGGAATCGGTTGACCTATGACCTTGCGATCAAATGTTTTCGGTTCCCATTGGAGAGGCACGTGCTTTCGTCTACTAATCGCACGGTTTTGCGATGCGGTCGCAAAACACAGACACTAAACTTATTACAGTGAACAGAGACGTCAATGAACGAACGGACAGATAATAACTATGCAAAAATAAATAAAGTAAAATTTTCACTCCAGGGAAGACTTAAACCAAGGACCTCTCGTTCCGCAGCTGCTCACGGTACCACGGGACCACGGCGCTCCTGAGCTCACATTGCGCATGATGTTGCCTATGTGGCCCATGGACTACTCAGTTTGTATATTTTGCTTATTTTTTCACAGTTCCACACAACTTCCTGTTTTCTCAATTGATCTGTGTTCAGTTTATCAAGGCCTATCCACTGTGCCAACTTATAACTAAATCTGAGGGGGGTGCGATGGGGAGGTTCCCTTGTCAGTCCGTTTTGCAACCTGCACCACGCAAGTAACGAGCAACCCTTAGTGGCTCGCCATCACAGTTTTTTTTATCTTAAATTACTAATGCCCTCTTGGCATATTTATTATTTTATAAATGACATATAAGTACCGTCAGTCTTTTACGATGATTCCGTACTTACACCCTATCATACGTCTTTAGTCATTATTCTGTGACCATGCTATAGAATATAGGCCATTCCTTGATTTAAATTCTGAGGAAGACACTCCTAGCAGTGTTGAAACCGGGTTAATTCGTTAAAAATAGTGACCGAGGGCTGTTTCTCTTTCAATTGAGACATACCTCTAATTCGCTCTTTTAGTCTGTTGGTCATTGTAGCATCATTCTGCCACTACAAACGGGGATAATGTCTACTGTGGTAAATTACTACCGTTTGACTTTCCCCTTAGGGCACGGTAGTCCTGCGAGGATATTAAGCAATATTTTCTCTCTAAATGTGTTAGTGTGGGGTATAGATCACAAGACCTTAGTTTTCGAAAAAACGCGAGGTCAACAGTCATTACGAATGAGCGCTTTAATTCGTTCAGCCGAAGAGTTGGCGCCGCAATTAGAGCAATTAATTACTGCACAGGACGTCACTGATTGAGTTTACCACCCTCCCACCTTACGGTTTTTTCTTTTCCGATGTGTTAATAATGTATTGGTTTGGTGCACAAGCTCCTAGCGTTATTCTAAGTTGAAGAAATACAACGGATACACATAACAGAGACTTTAGTCATCAGTAATACGTTCTCCTTCACTATTTACAACAGTTTGCGAATGCTGGGTAACTTTTTGATTCTGCGATTATAGAAATCACGTGATTTTGAGGCGAAGAACTCGTCGAGCCATGTTCGAAACGCATTTTCACCCGAAAAGGAAATTCGTTGAGCGTTGTTCGATACAGAGCGGAAAAAATGAAAATCGGGGGGGGGGGGGGGGGGGTGCAAAATCAAGTGAATAAGGTGAGTGTGGAATATTTTCCTAATCCTTCTCATGTATGGTGTTTTCTGTCAATCTAGTAGCGTGCAGGCGGGCGTTATCGTGCAGTAGCATCACTTCACGCAGTCTTTCTGGTCGTTCTTGGACTGCGTCTGCAAGACATCTCAGTTGCTGACAAAAATGTCAGCAGTGATTGTCACCGCTTGGGAAGCATTTCGTAGCAGACCACACCATCGCCGTTTCACCAGATGCATGACATTATTTTTTGTGGATGCGGACAGGTCTTTGTACGGGGAGCCTTGGGCCCAACCATTCCTGTATTTTCTTTAACATACACCATCTGTCGTCACTAGTAATTATACAGGATAGGAATAGTCGGTGTTGTTCACGCGCCAGTTGTTGACGAGTAAACAGAAGTGCGCATATGGCCACCTGCTGTTGAGTGCGGTACCCATACTCCTGATTTTTGGACCTTCACTACTGCATGAAAATGTCACACGATGGTGGAATGATCACAGTTTATCACATTTACCAGTTCTCGTGTCCAGTGACGTGAATCATTGTGAATTAACGCGTTTAAACAATTTTCATCAAATCCCGAAGGTCTTTTTGTACGTGGAAAGTGACTAAAATCAAAATGATCGTCCTTAAAACGATAAAACCATTTGTCATGTTCTGTTGAACACCATTGCCTCCATACACGGCGCAAATGTTTCTAGCTGCCTCCGCTGCTGTGACCCCTGTACTGATGGTTGGTTGGTTTGTGGGGGTTGAAGGGACCAGACTACAAAGGCCATCGGCTCCTCCTTCTACTGAACTCGAACGGAAGAGTATGTCAGAAATGTTCCTCTGTCTCCACTTGGCATCCCATTTTTGTTGCGTCTACAGCTCCATTCACTATATCCAAAAAACAAAATGACAATGTGTAAACTCAGATACCAACACTGACCTACAAACAATGAATAGCAGTCGATAAATAAACCCATAGCAACCGGAATACCAACATGCAAAACAAAATCGCAACGATCTTATGCACCTACGTAATACTTTAAAAATCAGAAAATTGACATTTTGCGTAATAATTATAGGCTAATATAATAAAGTAGGTAATAATAATACAATCTGCGGTTATAGGCAGTCATAAGGGATATCGTGTCGTATGTTCATTCCGGCAGTTTCTTATCATTAATGACACACACACACACACACACACACACACACACACACACACTCGATATTTCTTGAAAATGATACAAGTTCCTTTTTCCGGCGACTATCAGCTAAAAGAAATATGCATTCACCAAAGTGTATCATGTTCAACAAGTATGGTGCTAAAGGTTTATGTGCTGTGATTGCTTTTATGATATTTAATATCCGACGAATTATCAAGACGAATATTAAGAAGTGGTATTGCCTGACCAATATAAACTGCTGAGGTCATCGGGCTCTAGGTTTACACACTAACTTAACATCGAACTTACACTAAGGACAAAACGCACACCCATGCCCGAGGGAGGTCTCGAATCTCCGACGGGGGAAGCCGCACGAACCATGGCAAGACGCCCAAGACCGCGCGGCTACGCTGCGGGGCGCAGCTGAACTTTTTTAAAAGAGTTACTTTTGGCTGGTCACCAATCAGTGTGTTACGGAGCATCGAAATTGGTAGGTCGTCAGTTGCAGCGTTCCTTTGCAAATTTCAATAACAATCTAATGTGCCTAAACATTATCACCACCTGCGTAATAGCATGTTAGTCCACATTACAGCAGCTATTCTGTGTGGCAGGAATCCAGAAAATCCTTGTTTGGTTTACACACGTATGTGGCACCAGATTTGTACGCACAGGCCACGTAATTCCCATAATTTACAGGCTGGTTGCTTCTGAACATGTAGATTGCGCCAGATAGCGTCCCAGGTGTTTTCTTTCGTGTTAAGAACAGCATAACTTGATGGCCAAGATATCTATGTCATGATTATGGACCTCTACGGTACGTTCCTACCAGATATTGTCTTTCACCCTGACTAAAATTACTCAATGAAAGTTTGCAATAGATGTTCAAAATTAATGCTCGCCATAAAAGTGGAATTAGTCACCACTTGCCACGCGGAATTGGTAATTCACACGGACGGCACACTAACTGTTACTCTGGCAAATTCTAAGCGATCCAGGGCGCTGTACAGTCCTCGCGAGTTCACTATCCGTTTTTACCGCAAAATACGCGCTTTGACACAGTTCGGCTCCGACGTCATCCGAGGCAGAGCGCAATCCGACTTTTAACACACGTGGATCTCATAGTAGCTGAATGCGAAGTGGACCTGCTCTACTGCCTCTTGGACGATATTTATACAGGTGCCGGAGTGGACGGCCGAGGGAACAGCTGTTGTCTACGGCTATCTGCATACTGCAGCAGCCTCCGAACGACCGCTTTCTCGGGCACATAATCTTTAATAACATAGTGACAAATCAATTCAGAAACATCTTAATTTTTGCTTGTATACAGTTAAGTTGTTTGAAATCACCGAAAAAGTTTCAGCTTGCTAGAATGAAAACTTTGCCTTCTAGAATTTTTATAGTGGAGCTAACGGTAGATTGTTACTTCTGAACGATATCTTTACTAGAACTTATACCGGCTGTTATTAATATTGCGACTCTCAGATTTGGTATAGCTCTATAACTTGGTATGTTTTATCACCCATTTTAACCAATATTCTCTATCATTAAAATCACAGATATTTAATCTACAGCCGGCCGGTGTGGCCGAGCGGTTCTAGGCGCTACAGTCTGGAACCGCGCGACCGCTACGGTCGCAGGTTCGAATCCTGCCTCGGGCATGGATGTGTGTGATGTCCTTAGGTTAGTTAGGTTTACGTAGTTCTAAGTTCTAGGGGACTGATGACCTCTGAAGTTAAGTCCCATAGTGCTCAGAGCCATTTGAACTTAATCTACAACATTTGGGTACATTTTAGTTACAAAATTAGTTTTTTCTTTAATGACACAAAACCTACGAGAGGTGGCTTAACGTGATCTTTCGGTTATTATTTTTTTCGGGTGAACTGAAGCATAAAGCAAATTTTCATGTTTCTAAGTCCACCATTTAGCGCCTCTGATTTTTCGTAAAAAAGTGGATTCCGGCGTCAAGTTTTGTTATATGGTTTTGAAAACCTGCACCTCTTATTTATGAGCTCTAACTGCATATTCTGACCAAATTATGGCTTTCTAGGTTCTTTACTTAGCGCCACTTATTTTTCTCTTGAAACGGCATTTTTACGTAAACTATTAAGTCTAGAACATAAAGACTTGGTATTTGGAACATTATAACACTGAACTATATTTTAACAAAGTTTTAAACATAAATTTTTATTTTTAATTTCATACTTAATTGTGGTGCATACTTGCGCGCTACGTGCAGATGCGGTAAAGTGACGTGGCGCTACTAGCAGTGAACTTGGGTAAGTCCCGCACACTCGCTCGCCTCCGTACCCAACACATGATACAGTGCTTGCTTTGCTTCACATTGATCGGAATGCCATCTTCTGTGCAGAACACGATCGACATCTGTCGACAGTTTGTCTGATTATGTCGTGGATTAGACACAGGACATGGAAATAGCTGTTTGTTGCTTTAATTCTGGAAGCCAGTGTACTTTCCTTACCACGTCACGTACCTACAGCACACGAAATTGCATTCGGTTTCGTCGTGGGCAGTAAACATAATGTTGTGGCTCATATGTAAGCATTATAAAACATCATGCGTGCTGCTGCTATGTTAACTGAATAATCAGCTTCAGATAATCTTCGCCCTTCTGCTAGACTGCAATAAAAATTTATGTATTATTATTATTATTTGTGGAAATTAGACTCATCCCACACGTATGGGTAACAGCAAATGTTACCGCCAGTTTTGTCATACTTGCCACCGCAAGTGATCATGGTTGATTTACAGAGTAAATACTTTCGTATCTACTGCGGAAAGTTAATTGAACATAATCGGAATAGAGGATGCAGTCTATATCGTACTTGTGTCTTATGGCAAGTAAGAGAAAAAAAATAGTTGCAACTTAACTTGGAATCGAGCGCCTGCCTCCTTTACACAGCTAGCCTACTGGCTGACCATGCAACTTCAATAACAACGAACGAAATTTTCCCTGTTAAAAATCGATGTAATGTATCTTTTGCAATAAAAACCTGCTTAATTTGTATCAAAGCTTTTAGTCTACTAATAATAGGTCTAGAATACAGGCAGGTCTATTTTTCCTCAGTATTTCAAGTACTAACTCCTCTTCGGGATGTGCTCAAAGTAATCCGGTAAAACAGAAAGCTGCTGCATTCACTAGCGTCAGTGTGATTTTTCTCCTGCTGGTATCTTACGGCCAAGTGGCAAAGAAAATTGTCCCATATTCTTTCGACTTACGTCAAGCAGTTCTGCTAGTCAAGAGCTGGTGGAGAGCGGTGTTTCCAAATTTACGGCCTCTCTTTCGTTTGGTTCACTACTGAAACCTTTTGTTCATTTTGGGACCAACGTACACTTCGTTTAGGTCAGGCAGCTCCATAAAATATTTGATAGGATCATCGTACGTACGATTTAATTAGCTGTAAGTTCTTCAGATTTGTTGTTTGTGAGGTACGGAAAAGGGGCGATAACTTCAGAAATATTATTTTGTATAATAAATGTTACATAATTTTTTGATTCATTTCTTCATTGTGCGTGCATCGTTTGATTTCCCATATACATTGAATAGTCGTCCTGAATAGTGTCTTCAAAATTTTGTGGAGTATATCCATACACACGGTGATTCTCTGAGCTGCCGGCCGAAGTGGCCGTGCGGTTAAAGGCGCTGCAGTCTGGAACCGCAAGACCGCTACGGTCGCAGGTTCGAATCCTGCCTCGGGCATGGATGTTTGTGATGTCCTTAGGTTAGTTAGGTTTAACTAGTTAAGTTCTAGGGGACTAACGACCTCAGCAGTTGAGTCCCATAGTGCTCAGAGCCATTTGAACCATTTTTTTGATTCTCTGAGCTGTCAAAATAACAGATAAAACTGTAGCTGAAAGAGACACATGTGAACAATTTGCTTTGGACTTAAAAGCGTGAAAACAAAACCAGTATTTAATGTTACGTGGTTTTATGTGAAGTGAAGGTGAAGAATGAGTAGTGTGACACGCAATAACTTAATACCTCTACTTCATGTACTTCATATCAAGGGAAATTCAATTTTATTAAGGCAACAGATAATAATTGCACACATAATATATTAATTGAAATAGGCGGCGTCAGCAGAATGGGCGTATTTAGTCTTGCCTTGTCTTACAACGTAAACCGTGAATGAAGGTCACTTCAGGAGATTAAAATAAGTATATCAGAGAACACAACACATACCTTGTAACGAGAATATCGAAGTTTCTTATTGCTTCCGAAGTGGTATTACAGAAATTCTTCCACTCTGGGTTGGTCCATGTGATGGTGTTGAGTCCAGGAGCCAGCAGGTTTGTCAGACGAACCAACTGCGGTAGGAACAATGGTCGTACTTCCAGCTTCACACGCTGCACTGCTGTCGTGAACTGATTCAAAAGCATCTGGAAAAACACAGTCTTGTGTCGTACTGCTAGTTGGTTACGCTCTACAGCTATGACACTTTACAGAAGCTACATTCTTTCACTCAATGAATATCAGCAGCGTTTATTTAGCACAACACAACTTACAGCTGAGCACATATGAAAGTACACTAACAATACAGAACTTAGTGAAAAATTAGATGTTGAGTATCACTAAAGTTCTAAATGAATACCCCAGCAAACAGCGAAACGTGTAGGTACAGCTGAAAAATAAAATCAAATTAATACTTAAAATAGAGCCAGCATTTTGCAAGTGCACATCTGTAAAATTAAAATCTGCTGCTGGTTGACATTCAATACCGTGTTGCTCCATTTCGTGCAACTGAACTCGCTTGGACCCTCCTTGGCAAGCTGTCCACTAGGTGGTAGAAAGCCGGCCGCTGTGGCCGAGCGATTCTAGGCGCTTCAGTCCGGAACCGCGCAGCTGCTACGTTCGCAGGTTCGAACCCTGCCTCGGGCATGGATGTGTGTAGTGTCCTTAGGTTAGTTAGGTTTACGTAGTTCTAAGTCTAGGGGACTGATGACCTCATATGTTAAGTCCCATAGTACTTGGAGCCATTGGAACCATTTCTGAAGGTG
Source organism: Schistocerca piceifrons (assembly GCF_021461385.2). Lineage (NCBI taxonomy): Eukaryota > Metazoa > Arthropoda > Insecta > Orthoptera > Acrididae > Schistocerca > Schistocerca piceifrons. The sequence goes on from NC_060149.1 coordinate 72,729,971, forward strand.
GTAGAAAAGTAACTGCTCAAACACGTCACATTATTCGACACTGGGGCCCCGGAAAGGCCATCCATCATGTGAGGAGTGTTCCTACGACGATACACTGCAAGTTTAAACGGATTCCAAGTACGCAGCGAATACTGCAAGATCATTCCTGTCTTGTCTGCCTGCTTAGCTGAGTGGTTACGTGCGTGCCTCCCATGCAACGGGTCCGGGTTCGATTTCCGGCCAGGTTGGAGATTTTCTCCCCTCGTGGACTGGTGGTGTTCTCGTCATCATTTCATCCTCATCACCGGCATGCGAATCGCCCAGTGTGGCGTCGACTGCAATACGACTCGCACTCGGCGGCCGAGCTTCCCCGGATGGGGTCTTCCGGCTGGCAATGCCATACGATCATTTCATTTCATTTTCTCCTGCAGTATTTGCTTAGATTTGTCAGCTAAAATTCGATCTGCAGTGTACCATACCAAAAGAACCACCATACAGCCAGAAAAGTCTTCCGAGGAGACGTTGTAACACCATAGCTCTTAAGCTGTACGGATTTATTTTGCTTTTGTTTCATTTAATGTTCCATCATTGAGCTTCTGTAAATGTGTTTGATTGAATAGATAACACAGAATTGTATACCCCTTTCTTTGTACAAACTTTGATGTCATGGTTTGGTTCAATGTAAAGTAGTGTATCTTTCATTTAAACTCTTTGTCCCATTTTGAGGGAACAAAACTTACTGTATATAATTGTAATTTTGTGTGAATAATTTTTTTGTAGAAATGTCTATATGTGCAAATGTTCTGTTTTGTTTAAAATGATTGTTTACTGTTATGTAAACTGCTGATCCTCACTTAGGATTCTTAGTTAGTTTGTATGTAAAAGGTGTAGTGGTTCCCCTCGGGAACGGAACTGTGTAGCGCGTGCAAATTGTGGTTGGCCTAGGTGGAAAAGGTGGAACTGATAGTCAGTCGGGGACGAGCTACGAGTCGGGGACGAGCTTCTAAACTGTGCACTGCCATGTAAAAGATGCATGTTGTGCTGGTTCCGACAGAGGCTTTCTGCTACTTTCCAATGCCTCGGATGGATGGATAAATAGCTGGAACTATTCTGGAATTTGTATCTGTCGTCGTCACCAAGAAATGACAGAGTCCAGCAATTCTGTCTGCAAATCCACCTACCAACATGCAGTTGCCACCACGTTGCGCAATCACTGTAACGTAATACTATAATGATTTACAGTGAAGGATCAGCTTAATGGATGTGTTAGTGTGCTCAAATATAAGGTAAATTTTATCTGAATTTATGTACCTACCCTGATTTTTCTTCCTCATCATAACACCTCTCAGGTTCCTCTCCGTTTGAGCTAAAGTGATATCCGAGTGTCCTTACTAAAAGAACATTAAAGCCCAATATTTTGCTAATTAATGCCTCTTCAACATAGTAAAAAGAAAGTTAAAATTAAGGTGTCAAGAGAGTGAGTTAAAGTAAATGTTGTTTGCTGAAAATATTCCTATTAAAACTGCTTATAAAAGTGCTGTTGCTAACTTCAAAATTAAAAGTTCTTAAGACTGAGGCTTATAAAGTAAATGATCACATTGTTGTCTGTAGTAAATTCTAAAAGGTGAGTCTGTGTCTTGCAATTTTGTCAACATTGTGTTCCGCTGTAGTAAAAGTGGAAAACTGCAGTTGTGAAACGTTATATATTCATGTTTGTTAAGTGTATGTCTCTCTTGTGCATAGGAAGTGCATATTAATAATATAACAGGGTCCACAGTTTGTCTATTGTATTAATGCTGGGTAACAAGTAATGGAAAGACCACTAATTATAAAAAACCATTCAGTTTGAACAAGCCCTGAAAGTAATAATGTGTTTCGGTATCTGTTATAATTTTGCAAATAGGTTCTGCTGCTCTAACTGTTAGTTTCAATCTTACCATAAACATATGTATGTGTCAGAGTTCATTGCACTCGCGTGTGACAAAGTATAGGTTGTGTTTATTCGTTAAAATTACTAATAACTATTTTCTTAAACGAGAATGTTAATCATTCTCTTGCCTAGTTAGGCTGGGGACCGTTTTCTTTATCAGTTGAACAGTGCAGATAGGCAAAATTTTGTTCGTACTGTTCAAATATTTACGTAATTCTGACTTTCACTTCCGATAAGCCACCTCCGTTAGGTACAACACGGTCAACATAACAAAATTCCTCCCAGAGGGTAACACTGCTCTGTTGCTATATACCATAATTGCTTTAACAAAATAATTTTATTTCACAACCTGTTTCCGGTTTTAAGGTTATGGTACAGTAGTATCAGACAGGGAGTGTTATAACGTGACCAGAATTACCCGACTAAGATTGGGACACACGTGCATACAGACTGATACCCTCTGCCAGATGGTCGGCACAAAAATAAACAGTGGGAAAACGTAGCGAAAACCAGGATTTCTCAGGATTTCTCTGTTTTGCAAGTAATTAATGTAACAGCACGTTTTCTGCTAGAAATATAAATCTCCGAGGCATCAGGTATAAAATATCGTATCCTCTAAATGTTACTGTTTTAACCAGTGCTATAAGAAACAGTCCTGACGATCATGGTTGAATGTTGAAAACTAACACGCATATATACACTCCTGGAAATTGAAATAAGAACACCGTGAATTCATTGTCCCAGGAAGGGGAAACTTTATTGACACATTCCTTGGGTCAGATACATCACATGATCACACTGACAGAACCATAGGCACATAGACACAGGCAACAGAGCATGCACAATGTCGGCACTAGTACAGTGTATATCCACCTTTCACAGCAATGCAGGCTGCTATTCTCCCATGGAGACGATCGTAGAGATGCTGGATGTAGTCCTGTGGAACGGCTTGCCATGCCATTTCCACCTGGCGCCTCAGTTGGACCAGCGTTCGTGCTGGACGTGCAGACCGCGTGAGACGACGCTTCATCCAGTCCCAAACATGCTCAATGGGGGACAGATCCGGAGATCTTGCTGGCCAGGGTAGTTGACTTACACCTTCTAGAGCACGTTGGGTGGCACGGGATACATGCGGACGTGCGTTGTCCTGTTGGAACAGCAAGTTCCCTTGCCGGTCTAGGAATGGTAGAACGATGGGTTCGATGACGGTTTGGATGTACCGTGCACTATTCAGTGTCCCCTCGACGATCACCAGTGGTGTACGGCCAGTGTAGGAGATCGCTCCCCACACCATGATGCCGGGTGTTGGCCCTGTGTGCCTCGGTCGTATGCAGTCCTGATTGTGGCGCTCACCTGCACGGCGCCAAACACGCATACGACCATCATTGGCACCAAGGCAGAAGCGACTCTCATCGCTGAAGACGACACGTCTCCATTCGTCCCTCCATTCACGCCTGTCGCGACACCACTGGAGGCGGGCTGCACGATGTTGGGGCGTGAGCGGACGACGGCCTAACGGTGTGCGGGACCGTAGCCCAGCTTCATGGAAACGGTTGCGAATGGTCCTCGCCGATACCCCAGGAGCAACAGTGTCCCTAATTTGCTGGGAAGTGGCGGTGCGGTCCCCTACGGCACTGCGTAGGATCCTACGGTCTTGGCGTGCATCCGTGCGTCGCTGCGGTCCGGTCCCAGGTCGACGGGCACGTGCACCTTCCGCCGACCACTGGCGACAACATCGATGTACTGTGGAGACTTCACGCCCCACGTGTTGAACAATTCGGCGGTACGTCCACCCGGCCTCCCGCATGCCCACTATACGCCCTCGCTCAAAGTCCGTCAACTGCACATACGGTTCACGTCCACGCTGTCGCGGCATGCTACCAGTGTTAAAGACTGCGTTGGAGCTCCGTATGCCACGGCAAACTGGCTGACACTGACGGCGGCGGTGCACAAATGCTGCGCAGCTAGCGCCATTCGACGGCCAACACCGCGGTTCCTGGTGTGTCCGCTGTGCCGTGCGTGTGATCATTGCTTGTACAGCCCTCTCGCAGTGTCCGGAGCAAGTCTGGTGGGTCTGACACACCGGTGTCAATGTGTTCTTTTTTCCATCTCCAGGAGTGTATTTGTGGCCTATGGGTTAATGTTCTGTCTCCATTTTCGTATTTTCCATACGTGGGCTTTTTTTAAAAAAAATAATAATTCTTAAAAGAATATCAGGCAAAAAAGTTGAATGTATTGATACTTAATTGTGAATGACTATGTCGTTTGCACTTATAAATTGCTGTATGGTTTTTAACAAAAAGTCAATAAAGAAGGAAGTAGGCAGATGCCATGGAACAGCGTTAGTGGAAACTGTGTTAAAAATGGTTGGAAAAGAAACTGACAAAATTATAAAACTGAATATAGAATAATATGGTTTGGCGAAATTTTAGACTTCTGTATATGAACTATCTAATGAACTGGGTACCTCTGACTTTGCAATTAGAATTGTTTTCAAGAGTTGGTTATAGGATTCAAGGGTAGATGACTGCACCTTCAAATATGTTCAAAGTTGTGCGAAATCTTATGGGACTTAACTGCTAAGGTCATCAGTCCCTAAGCTCACACACTACTTAACCTAAATTATCCTAAGGAGAAACACACACACACCCATGCCCGAGGGAGGATTCGAACCTCCGCCGGGACCAGCCGCACAAACGACTGCACCTTCCATTCCAATCCAGGATGAGCAAATGCCCATTGCATGAATAAGCGGGAAGACACAATGGTGGCAGAAAAAGGAGAACACAAATGTAATGAGACAAAAGTTTCGTTGAGGTTATACGCTTATACGCTTTTTATTACATTTACGTTCGATGGCAGGAGGAACAAGACTTCTGGTCAGGAGAATACAGGGTTATAAATACAAAATCAAACGGGGGTAAGCAGGAGTAGGTTTAACAATGAATAAGAAATTAGGAAAACTGATAAGGTGCTGTGTACAGTACGGTGAACGCTTTGTTGTAATCCAGATAGACACGAAGCTCCCACAGGATAGAATAGCATGGAGAGCTGCATCAAACCAGTCTTCGGACTGAAGACCACAACAACAACCACCTCTAGACTATTTGTTCAATACAGGCAAGTGAAATAGCTAACCAAATGTGTAAAGTAATGCAGGATTCAGAAGTATTCTTCAGAATGTTAGCGAGTGCACTGCAACTTGTAATAATTGTTGTCCCATCACAACAGCCGGCCGTGGTGGCCGAGCGGTTCTAGGCGCTTCAGTCCGGAACCGCGCTGCTGCTACGGTCGCAGGTTCGAATCCTGCCTCGGGTATGGATATGTGTGATGACCTTAGGTTAGTTAGGTTTAAGTAGTTCTAAGTCTAGGGGACTGATGACCTCAGACGTTAAGTCCCATAGTGCTCAGAACCATTTGAACTTTCACAACATAGAGGCGCTATACTGCTGACTCCCATGTAAATTCAATCTCTGGCAAAACACGTGACGTGTTCCATGCAAGATTTTTGCAGTTTACTCTAGATACTGGACAAAGGTTCTAAGTTCGCACGAATTCTGAGGACCTGTGAGAAACACGAGGAGACTCGACAATTTTCTGAGAAATGAAGGGAACCCTGCTCATGGCTGTGGGTGTGGGCTGTTATTTGCAATGAAAACATCTCTCAAATGGAAAAGACATAAATTATTAGTGATCAGCAAGGTTTAACCCCCTGTGCGTGACTAAAATGTCGCTATGGACAATGTTAAGAAGTGCACACAGTAACAGTATTAGAACACCAACACCTGTAGTGTGCATCGTGAGTAAACATTAATCAATACATTTCTCTGCTGTATATTTCTCTGTCGTCTATACCAATTACAGACACTAGAATAGAACCATTTTTATTAATTATATATTTATATTAAGTAATACATGTGTTTATCTTATTAATTCGCTGTTCTACTCAATGCATCGATAATTTGACTGCAGGATCAGAGCTACAAGTTATTTGCAGCGAGTTAGACGCTGGGCATGGAAACAGATGTGTGTGGCTCGACCCCACGACATTATCGAAGTGTTCTTTTTAAACAAAGCCGCACTTTGGCCAATTACCTTAGGTGCGAGCTAATTAAGGTAAAGTCGCAACTGATTTGCTGCAGTGGTGCAGAGCACAACTACTTAGCAGAAAACCATTAGGTAACGTCGAACCGTTTATATAGGTGACGACGGAAGTGTAATTTTGTGCGACGGCTATCTGGCCCACCACCATAGCAGACTCACTGTACTGCAGGATGCTGTGCCAGAAGTATTTTGGCACACGGCACCTGGATTTCGTAGGCAGCTCGCCGGTACGCCTATCGACTGGTTATGAAGTCTGAAATGTGGTTGCTGTCGCAACCAAACGTTAATTTGTAAAATACCTGTATACGTATGGTAACAATTGTGTCAATGATTACAGACCTGTTTCACTGCTAACACAATTTTTCGAAAAAGGTAAGGTACTCTAGAAATGTGCACCATTTCGGTAATAATAACACGCTTAGTAAATAAGAATCTGGGTTTCAGAGCAGGTACTCAGCTCATAATGCTTTCTATAAATTCACTCATAGAAATTTACCAAGATTAAATTACAAAACACCACCATTTTGTATCTCCTGTGACAAGCGTAAATCCAACTTTGTTACCAAAACTTCGGTTTTATAGACTTAAGGGTACAGATATAATGTGACTCACTTCATTGTTAAGAAAAATAATGCAGGAAGCTATACTTCATAGTCTGTCAGTTGTAGATAGGGGATATTTTACTCCCACTGGCTGTGGGGTGGGAATCGAAATGAAGTTCCAAAAAGTTCAATATCAGATCCCTTGCTGTATCTCTCATGTGGCAATGGCCTTTCGTGCAACATGCACCAAGCAGAATCAGTTCTCTTTGCAGATGACGCAAGTATGATAATCAGTTACAACACACATACGGCAACAGAGGAAAATGTAAATTTTTTCTTTAGAACAATCACTGACATGTTTTCTGAAAATGCTCAATTGTATATATTTTAGGATTTTAAATGATAACATGTTCGCCATCTACTGTATTATGATTCCAGTTTCCACGATTTCGTACTTGTTTCACATGACATCCATGAAAAAATCGAGACTGAGTATTTCAAAAAATACTGAAGTGTTGGGAAACACCATTTTTCAGTATTAGTGAAACAGGTTAAATTGATGCAAGTCACTATGTCTCGTACCAGCATTTGTTATGTGCACTATCTGTATGGTGAAAATTTAAAATACGAGCAGGGGTTAGTAAGTAACGTGAAATCTACAGTACTTTTAAGTGTACATATTTATGAGAAAGTGGGAAAAAAACACATTTTAAACTCTAAAATTTAGAGTCAATTGAACAATACAGTTCAGCCACTTTTTCACTTGCGAAAAAATTTGTGGAGCTACTCTCGTTCACATTGTAAACTACCTTTTAAGCAGTTAAGTATTTTAACTACAGAGCGACAGGTCACATTTTCTATCATTAAATTTGTTGTAAATAATTTGATTTCAGAAGGTTTTAATGACATCCTAAATTACAATAGCAAGAGGCACCAATGTTAGCACTGAATAGAGGATCATGGAGGAATTTTATAAGGGGGGCTATGCTCCAGACTGAACGCTGAAAGGCACAATCAGTCTTAAATGATGATGATGATGATGATGATGATGATGATGATGATGATGACAAGGAAATATTACCTTCATTAAACTTTACTTTAGCTCAGAGATGGGTGAATAATCTTGCTACCAAAATCTTTGACCATTTATCCAACGATACAGTGTGGATGACATAGTAAAGCTTAATACGAAAATAAACTGTAAAAGTTTCTTCTGGCCAACTCTTTCTATTTCGTAGAAGAATTTTTATACGGAAACTCGTAGCTTGCGTGTCACACAGGTGTTACCTACTTAGTCATGTTACTAAAGTAAATATTGTCTTCTGTAATTTGAAATCATCTGTAACTCATCAGGATCAGCTATAGTTAAGTAGCAATTAAGCTAATATTCTGTAAACTAATTGATTCCGTGCATTACGATATACACTGAGGTGACAAGTCATGGGATACCCCCTAATATCTTGTAAAGACCTCGTTTTGGACGACGTAGTGCAGCTATGGCATGAACTCAAAAAGTCGTTGGCAGTCCCCTGGAAAAATACAGAGCCATGGCTGCCGCTATAGCCATCCATAATGCGAAAGTGTTGCCGGTGCAGGATTTTGTGCACGAACGTCTCTTGATTATGTCCCATAAATGTCACACGGTCTGTGTAGCATGACGCTTTGTTACCCATAGAAGTTCAATCGTTGGTCGACTGAAAATGGTTTTACAGTAGTCGAACACAACCGCTCCTGCGTTGTCCGCAGTGAGAGATAATGCCTAAAAGTTAGTATTCTCGGCACACTCTCGACACTGTGTATCTCGGAATACTGAATTGCCTAACGATTTCCGAATTGCAGTGTCCTATGCGTCTACCTCCAACTACCAACCCGCGTTCAGAGTCTATTAATTCCCGTCCACTGGCCATAATCACATTGTAAACCTTTCCACGTGAATCACCTGAGTAAAAATGAAAGTTCCGCCAATGCACTGCCCTTATGTACCTTGCTTACGCTGTACTACCGCCAGCTGTGTCCGTACGCTATCCCGTGACTTCTTTCACAGCAGTGCATTGTCCGCCCCGATAGCTGAGAGGTAGCCGGCACGGTGGCTCCGCGTGTCAGAGGGTTAGCTGCCCTCTGTAATAAAAGATAAAATGAGTGAATAGATGAACGAAGAACTTGTACAGTTGTCATTGGACGTCTGCCCCAAACAATTACAACGTACTATAACGAACAAAATGAGATGAATTAAAAAACAAAAAAAATGGTCAGCGCGATGGACTGTCATGCCAAGGGGCCCAAGTTCGATTCCCGGCTGGGTCGGGGATTTTCCCTGCTGGGAGACTAGGTGTTGTGTTGTCTTCATCATCACCTCATCTCCATCGACGCCCATGTCGCCGAAGTGGCGTCAACTCAAAAGACTTGAACCAGGCGACCGGTCTACCCGACGGGAGGCCCTACCCACATGACATTTCCATTTTCCTACCACAATTACCGAACTATCAGTTAAATAAGTCACAGCCTCAAAATACTAACGCGAATTCTTTACAGACGAATGGAAAAACTGGTAGAAGCTGACATCGGGGAAGATCAGTTTGGATTCCGTAGAAATATAGGAACACGTGAGGCAATACTGACCTTATGACTTACCTTAGAAGAAAGATTAAGGAAAGTCAAACCTACGTTTCTAGCATTTGTAGACTTAGAGAAAGCTTTTGACAATGTTACCTGGAATACCCTCTTTCAAATTCTGAAGGTGGCAGGGGTAAAATGCAGGGAGCGAAAAGCTATTTACAATTTGTACAGAAACCTGATGGCAGTTATAAGAGTCAAGGGACATGAAAGGGAAGCAGTGGTTGGGAAGGGAGTGAGACAGGGTTGTAGCCCCTCCCCGATGCTATTCAATCTGTATATTGAGCAAGCAGTAAAGGAAACAAAAGAAAAATTCGGAGTAGGTATTAAAATCCATGGAGAAGAAATAAAAACTTTGAGGTTCGCCGATGACAATGTAATTCTGTCAGAGACAGAAAAGGACTTGGAAGAGCAGTTTAACGGAATGGGCAGTGTCTTGAAAAGAGGGTATAAGATGAACATGAACAAAAACAAAAGGAGGATAATTGAATGTAGTCGAATTAAATCGGGTGATGCTGAGGGAATTAGATTAGGAAATGAGACACTTAAAGTAGTAAAGGAGTTTTGCTATTTGGGGAGCAAAATAACTGATGATGGTCGAAGTAGAGAGGATATAAAAGCGTTTCTGAAGAAGAGAAATTTGTTAACATAGAGTATAGATTTAAGTGTCAGGAAATTGTTTCTGAAAGTATTAGTATGGAGTGCAGCCATGTATGGAAGTGAAACATGGACGATAAATAGTTTAGACAAGAAGAGAATAGAAGCTTTCGAAATGTGGTACTACAGAAGAATGCTGAAGATTCGATGGGTAGATCACATAACTAATGAGGAGGTATTGAATAGAATTGGGGAGAAGAGGAGTTTGTGGCACAATTTGGTACTGGAGGGCAGCGTGGAGGGTAAAAATCGTAGACGGAGTCCAAGAGATGAACACACTAAGCAGATTCAGAAGGATGTAGGCTGCAGTAGGTACTGGGAGATGAAGAAGCTTGCACAGGATAGAGTAGCATGGAGAGCTGCATCAAACCAGTCTGAGGACTGAAGACCACAACAACAACAAACCACAGTGTATTGAGCAAAGTGACTTGCGGAATACGTAACTAGCTAGCTAAGTACCGTGACAGACCTGCAGCGAGTCGTTGACCAGAGTGAAGTACTTGGTGTTGGCCAGCAGCGTCTGCGTGACGACAGGCAGCGGCACGTCCATCTTGGCGAGGCAGTCGGCCTCGCGCAGCACGAGGCGCACGCGGTTGTCAAGGTTCACCGCCAGCCCCGCCGGCTCCTCGTTCAGTGTCAACAGCGTGCGCGACAAACCCTCCTCAACAACCCACGCCTGCAACCGATTAATGATTTTGCCTTTACTAATACGACGCAGTACTCATTGGACTACTCTTTCACCGAATTTCACCAACTCTGTGACAGTGGACTAGGGTTATTGCTGAAACAACTGGTTTTCGGTTATATCCTTGTTTTTCACACCAGTTTAATGTGAGTGTTAGAACCGCTCAAAACAATCGGTTACTGAAATAATCGAATTTCCGTTTTTTATTCCTGTTACTTCCTGAAATAAATGCAGAAATCGAAGGAACACTAAAAAAATTTGCCCCTCTGTTTGCAGATACATAGAATTAAAATGCTAAATGAAATGTGCAAATAAAAGAAAGCTTCATCCACCGTTCACTTCTTTTCTCAAAAAGTCGTAAGTGGTTAAATACTACAAAAAGTCAACACTGCTCTCTTGTTGATGCTAATGTTTTGAAACTCTGCTCAAAAATCGTGTTGTAATCAGAAATCATACCACTATTTTGGCCTTACTGATAGTCAGTTTGAAAACTGAAGTTAAACAACCCTGTTTTTCGTGATAATTTGTCCGTTTTCAAGGGCTACAAGCACATAAAGGCATATAAGAGAAGCGAACAATAACTTAGCAGAAAGGAAGGCGAATAATGTTGTTATACGGCGTGGTTGTGTTAATATCAATTCAATAGATGTCTATAGTTTAAACAGAACTTTATAGTAATGCCAGTTTGAAAGTGCTAAAAATTGCATGGAAAGACTCAGTATGTATCTGAGCAGTGATAAAAGTAATTCTTTAGCCTGTGAAGTGAAAATCAGTTCCGGAAGTTGTTTAGAGAGTAATTCGTAATAGCGAGGTTTTGTATGCCTGTTAGAATACACGACGAGGGGGCAAGGAAATGATGGCGTTATTGCTCGATAAATAATAATTACCAGCTGCAGATGGATGTTAGCATAAGAATAATTCAAGAGCAATGTAAATGTTAAAGCTGGTACATCAAGAGGAATATAGGCAAAAAACTCGTAGTTTTCACATCCAGCAGCCCTGAGTTTAATGTTCATCGTTAAGTGAGCACTGCTATAAAGTATAGTCAGGAACCAAGTCAAGAACTTTGAGTTTTATTTATCCTTAAAAGTGAATTTCCGTTTGATAATAACTGTTCCTTGGAAAATATAAAGTAGAAGCTTACATCTTTTGTTATTTAGCAGCCATCTTAATCAGAATCATTGTTAAGTATGAACAGAATTCATGACAAAATTAGCATCATTATCTCGTGAAATATGTAAGCAATGAAACCTAAGCTATGGATACAGGAGAAAGAGCCGTTTATGTTGACTAGAGTGCATCACCTGTTAAAAATGCACTGTTAATTGTACAGATTCTTCTCAGAGACATTTAATGAGTAAAACTGCATTAATTTCTGACCTCATAGTAAACAGATATTACTGAATTTCAGACAAACAGCAGTTTCTAGATTTGTCAGATATACACTTCACTACATATGAAAGCAATAAAACAATAGTCACAACAATAAATAAAGAATTACGCTACTCAATTCAGGGTTTGTATTATACGATTTTGGTTCTGAATTTCAGTGATAAGCTGCAGTTTGTTCAGAACATTATTGAAATAATATACGTTTCTGCCACCTCAATATTTAGTATCAGAATTTCATAAAGTCAATGTATCCACCTATACTGTGTTAAACTTGTTCACATTATCATCTTTACACATTAAATTATAGAAACAGCACTACATAAATCTAGATTGTGAGTAGTTTTTCTCTAGCATTCATAACAGCAGTAACAAACGGACAGCAAGGTAGCTAATATCTAGTCGCTACGAAATAAGGTACCCAGAGTCAGCAGCAAATTAGTTTCCTGATGTCACAGCTGAATTTAGTAACACGTGATTTGTTTAGTGCAGATAAGACTGGTCTTGAAAGCCTCTGGGTTTATGCATACTTTGTATAATAAAGTACTGTTTCTATCAAAGAGTTTTAACAGCAAATCTGATTCAGACACTGCAAAACGTTCTTGCAAAAAAACAGCACTTAGAACGCGTAAGGTCTTCAGGTTTGTAGGTGAAAACACTACTGGTAATTGTTCATGTGTAAACTGTAGTTGCAGCATTGTTCCAGTAAAGTGGAGCCTTGAAGAAGAAATTAAGGAGCAGAATGGCACTGGTATAGACGTGAAATGAGTGAAATTACAACGGTCATTCAAAGTGTGCAATGTCTTCGGGTTCTGATAGCCTCTATTAGATAGATCACGGTCAAGAGACACTGCACTTTTTCAGTTATTATCTGGTTAACGATTGTGTTCTTTGCTAAATCAAATGTCATTGGTGGTATTATTTAGGAACTAAACAACAAAAGCCTTCTGAACTATTTTTCATATTTTACATACAAAGTTATAGTGTGTAAATAAATATTAAGAAGGCGATCGTTTCCTTAACTTTACTAAAGAGATATGTATTTTAAATAGCACGCTGAGCAAATTTTGTAATTTTTCTGCAGAGATTCTTTCGAAATTATTCAGTAAACATTGACAACAAACTCGGTAGTCAGCAGTACGGTACAGTAGAGACGAGAAGGTGTGAGGGCCATTGCAAATTAAAGTTTGCAAAGACAGTGAGCAAATATCGTATAGAACATGTGGGGTTAAGTCTTGGACAATGCACCTAGACACGTACCGTCTAACAGGAAATTATTATCTCAGGAACACTGTACCAATTCTTATGCTGTCTGTTTGTTGCTCTTTTCTGTCGGCATTGTTATTAAAATAGCACTGCTCTCTTTCCCTCATTTTCTACAATAACGCAGTATCTCAAACCAATACAAATTTCACGAATAAAAATCACTTCTTTTTTTAAAAGAAGGTTTATTTAAAAACTAAAAATTTTAACACTGCTGCTATCGTTAATTGATGTTTCGGCTTTTTACTCAGTTATTAGTAAAAATCAAAAATCGTCTGTTATAACTGAGACCAAACAAATGTCGAAAACTACCGGTCATTCAGAACTAAAGTACCGGTATTGGTTTCAAATGACCGGTTTATCCCATCCCCACGGTGGACCAGCAGTTTACTACAGATGTGTTCAGGAGCTCCGGTAAATTTCATGCATGAGAGGGTGCAGCAATTACGAGCTGCCACAGATGGAGACCAAGTCGGGCACGGCCGTCCAAGGGAACACCGGGGGAGAGACAACACATTACAAGCAGCGCCAGGCGGGCGTGGACAGCAAAGAGAGCACCCAGCGCCCTCTGGGCATAAATACTGGACAAGATCCTCCAACACAGCAGTCTCAGATAGCACCTGAAGAAGGCAACGAGTTACGTGGCCGAAATATTGTGCCAGAGCGACACAAACATCCGGCAGTAGACCCGATTTTTCCACATTGCAAGAATATGGATACTTTGAAATACTTAAAAATTCAAGAGTAATTAGATGTTTCATAGTAGTACCTAATCAATCATATTAGCTTTTATTTAAATCAGATGTCAAATTAATAACTTATTTATTTTCCGAATGGTTGTCCACTTTCTATACTTTAAGTACATTATGCATTTAGGTGGGTGAAGCGAGGTCTTAAAAGCGCGAGTGAGCTGGCCCTCCAGGTCATTCTGTGTGTGGCGGTCAGCCTGTACACATCGGTCATCACACAACATACAGGAGAAATGTCTGTGCATTTTTAGACTTGTAAAGGGGATAGATTTTGAGCAGCAAACAATCGCAAAAATACTTCAATATTCGTTCACATTTATAAAAATTCTGTGCCAGGGGGACATAAACATTCAGAGCTGGCTGGAACCTTCACATTTCGTGGACATTTGATGATGTGAGGAATTGAACATTAACTTCTTTCAGTTACATTTTTGGATCTAATACTGGATATAGTATGAGAATCTACTCATGACTTCTCATGTTTTAATATGTTGATCTCAACATTTATGAGTTGGCGAACACTTGTGTTTACTTACAGGAGCGGAACTCTGAATCATCCGTCAATTCTTCGTAGAACAACATTATAATAAATGAAAAGCGCTAGTTTCCTTTTGTCATACAGTATTACTTTTATTGTGTTAACGTCTGAAGATGGCCTTGTAAAACGAAAACAGGTTAACCCAATAAAAGTAATATTGTAGAACAAAAGAAAATTAGCACTTTTCATTTATTCGAATGGAACAGTGTTTTTTGTGTACCAGTGAGGTTCAGATACTATTCTGGAACTCTGCCACCATTCTAATCACGCGTTTAAGCAAGCTTTAACTGCACATCATGTTTATTATTACTTTTATTTACTGCATAAATAGTAGATGTATTTTGTATGTTCAGACACACTAAGACAACATTAAACTAAATATTATATTTTATAAGTAAAAGAACTGATTTTTTAAACTTCAGTATAAAATTCTGTATATTTTAATTAAATTAACCGATTTTAGAAACTTAACTAAATACTTATTTTTTATAATAAAACAACTAATTATAATAATCAAACGATGTATTTATTTTACAATACTATTTTAACATGATAATATGTGTTAGTTAAGAAAAGTAAGTTATTTTAAAAAAAATTTAAACTGTGATCATAAGTAAATAAATTAAAATGTATTAGATAACAAAGCAAATTAGTTTAAAAAATCACATTGTGAAGGTAAGTAAATAAATAAAATGTATTAGTTAAAACAGAAGTACATTTTGAAAAAAAAATTAGATTGAGATCTCTGTATCATGAAATTCATTATGTCTATTTTTAAGCTTTTTATTCCTTTATATTTCAGTTTCATTTGTCCTTTTTTAATTATTTCAAAATCATCAATTAATTTAGAATATCTATTTGGTAAAATAACTTTAAAATCATTATTGAGTTCTAGACAAAGTTGTTCTCCATATCTAGTACAAAATATTCACAGTTCATATTATTATATTAAACATTTTTCTCTAGCACATTTACTTTTTTAATTTTTTTTAGAAATACTTATATTGTTGAGCTTCTTGATTAAAGTAGTTTCCATTTATATAGAAAATTTTTAATTAGTTTTACAAAACAAATTTGTAGTTTATATTCAATATATTTTTTTAAAAATTGTAATTTAGAACTCATAGATAAATGATTCATTGACAATTATTTTTTTTTTAAAACTTTATAAATCTAGTAAAAATTATTTGTTATAAATGGAGAAACTAAACGAAATGCGAACTAAACTAAAACAAACTCATGATAAATATGATTTAAATTTGCAACATCTTGTCAAAAAATATTTAAAAAATTTAAATAGTCTCTAACTGTTTTGGTATTTTTGAATAAGATTGAGCTAAAAAAAGCAATATATATCTTTGTATCTACCTCTAGTAAAATTATTTAGAACAAAATCTTGACTTTCTAAAATGAAATTGTCTAATACAACAACTGAATTATATTCACATTCATCTAATGGAATAATTTCTTCATTATTTTTAATAAAACTAACAATATGTCTATAATTTTGTCTTCAATTTTTTTACATTGTTTTATAAATTCTTGATATTTTGATTGTTCTAAACTTTTTGAATAGACAGACATACAACTGTTTAATTTTATTGCAATTTAACCATCCTGTAGCTAAAATGTAATTATCAATCATTAATGTTGTTTATCCACAACCACTTGGTCCAATTATTGCACATATTATAGAATTTGGTAGGTCTTTACCATATTCGTATTTTAATTTATTTTCTGGAATTCTTACTTAAAGTTCATAATCTGTTTTGTTCATTTATTAATAATTTTTTTCATTTATAAATAATATTTCCACTTATTAATAATTTTTCAGTTAAAATTTTTAGTTAATACTTATTTTCATTTATTTATAATTTTTTATTTTATTAATAATTACTTCATTTATTAATAATTTTTTCATTTATTATTAATATTTCAGTAATAAATGAGTGGGTTACTTGAACTTAGTGATAAATCTTCTATATTTAGAAAACGATTCATTGTTCCAATATGTGATAATTATACTAATGTTTCATTAGTTGGTTTTTGTTCAACTTTATTAACACCAAATATAACAACAAAAAAATAATAAACTTTATTGTGATAGAGAAACAATAGAAACTCCTGTAGGTCAATATATTTTAAAAAGTTTAAAAAAATTATACATTTGAAAAACCTAATATACACACTAAAGGAGATGAAATTTTAAACAGAATTGTTATTGAAAGTGATGTAAAATTATATATGGATATAGAAGATAGTAATGGAAGTTTACTTGGTTTTAATAATCATATTGTTCAAGTTAATGAAGAATCTGTAGCTAAAAATGTTCCTAAGATTATTCCTTTTGAATAAATTAATATAAATTTTAATCTTGCTGATGGAATGTGTATAAAACATAATCATGATTTTCATAAATAAACTAATATTATTGCTTCATCTAAACACAATTTAGAATTTGGTGGACCAATAATTTATGAACCAAATTATCCTATTAATGTTCCTATTTTTAACACAATTCAAGATTTAGAAGTTACTATAACTGATGAAAACGATAAATTAATTGACTTAAATGGTGCTACTGTAACAGTTATTTTATAAATATTTTAATATCTTAATAAATTCTTTCCTTAATAAAACATGAATATAAATGAAAATTATCAGTTTTGTTCATTTCCTGTTAATGAAAAAACCAAAAGTAATTTAAATGTTCCTAACAAAGATACAGAAATTGAAATAAATATTGGTGATAGCTGGCTTCATTCAAGTAATGTATAATTATACAGGAAATTTAGTATTATTAGAAATGATGGTATATATTTTCCAAATTATGATGGAAAATCAAATGAAAAATTAATTGATAATTATGTAAATAAATTGTTTGACTTTATAATGATAAAAAAAGTAAATAATATATTATTGAGAATTGAACATCCTTTTATTTAATCAATAGTTATACTACATTTAACTTCCTCTTTTACTGACAAAGTAAGTTCAGAAGGACATATTCTTAATACAGGAAAAGTAAATAGTAGAAAAAATGAAGTACTTTGTCCATTATCAATGCTTGGTGGATCTTTTAAAGATTATAAAGAAATTATGTTTGAAGGAAACTTAACTGTAGTTTTTACTCATAGTTCAAGTTCTGGAGATGCAATTTTATGTAGGTTTGATAAAAATGATGTCAGTGTTAAAATAGAAGATACACTTCCTAAAGATGGAAAGAAGTTATAGAATCTATGGAAATTCGTGTACCTGTTAAATATGAACCAAATTATGAACTTCAACAAAATGAAAATATTTTTAAAAATCCTAAAATTCCTATTTCTATTTATGAACTTCAAACAGAAGAATTTGCTGGATTATCTGGTAAAAACAATTTTCAACTAACTATAACAAATTGCTAGAACTCTATAGAATTTGATATGCCATATTTTGTTTTTATTATATTTCAGACAAATCGAAAAAACAACCAATTAGTTGGTTCATCATTATTTGATCATGTTAAACTACAGAATTTATATTTAAAAAATAGTAAAAATGAGGTTTTTTATCAAGAAATGTGGAATATTAATCCAACAAATAATTTTCTGAAAGCATATGATGCATTTCTTGATTTTAATAGAATTACTTTACGAAAATCAGATATTGATATTAATCCATTTAATTTTATAACTAATTATCCAATTTATGTAATAAATATGACACATATATAGTTATGTTATAACTACACAAAAAACAAATATGAAACTTTCTGCAACTTTTAATGATAAAATTCCAAATGATACACTTGCTGATATAATTATCTATGGTAAAAAACCTTACATATGATGAAGAACATAGATTACTTGGTGAAAATTTTTAATTATTAATATTTGCTTCTATATAAATGAATGAAAAACTTGAAAATTTATAAAAGTGTTAACTTTATGCTTACATACATTTCTGGAACATTTTAAGAAAGATAGAAAAAATTAAAAAAGAAAATTTTAACATAATATACTTATGTAAAATAATGCGTTTTATTTATTTTTGTACATACACAGTTTAAAATTTCTAAAAATAACTTACTATTTTAACTAATACATTGCAATTAATTTTCTTACCTTCACAATGTGATGTTTTAAAATAATGTCCTTTTTTAACTAATACATTTTAAACTTTTAAAAATAACTTACTTTTCTTAACTAATACATATTATTGTGTTAAAATCGTACTGTAAATTAAATAAATCATTTGGTTGTTATAATTAGGTGTTTTATTATAAATAATAGGTATTTAGTTAAGGTTCTAAAATCGGTTGATTTAATTAAAATATACTGAATTTTATACTGAATTTTAAAAATCAATGTTTTATTTATAAAATATAGTGTATGTGTCTCAGAACGTACAAATTATATCTTCTGCAAATGAATTACTGAAGGACCATCTTTCTTAACAATTTTCATTTTTGAGTGACTGAGTAAATTAGTTCATTTTACTTCAGACTTTCAGATATTGAGTAGAATATAATCCTTTTTTCATTATATTATTATTATTATTATTATTCTAATTTATTACAGCTTCTTTACTTAATATTTCCCATTATTTATTCTGTAGGATCACAGATTACCATTATTTTTGCAGCAAGTTTAGCTGTTGGGAATGAAAAGAGACATGTATGTCTCAAACCTATGACTACATCAAACCATAATTCTAAACAGAGCTGTGTGTAGCTCAGATGTGTCAACTGATGAAACTCATGTCCTGAATTTATTACATGAAATGCATTATTACTGCCAAGTCTCAACTGTCTTCCAACAGTGCGCCACTGATATTGCGATATGGTCTTAGCATGGGACGACATGTGTGACTTACTTGCTGAGCTTCCTGTGTAACATATTGTCCATTTCTCTCATCTTCACATAAAGTGAACAGGTAACTCATGCTCATTACACACTTATGGCTACAACAAATGGAAATTTCTTATTTTAAAATAAAAGCAGTGGAATATATTCACTATGATTGAATGTCTTATTACGACAGTATTTTACACTGAAACAATAGCTTTTTCTATGCTCCAAGTTCTTCTAACAAGAATTCAGAGTCTATAGCAAACGCAGAAGTTTCAGGGCATGCAGCATGTACTAATCCTCTATAAACAGCTCTAATGACATGTTGTGAAGTCCATAATCCGTTAAATTCCTCTCATTATGGACAAAGGCGATCTTAACCTACCACAGCAATTTATTCTCTCCGCTGCAATAAACAACAAATTCTGCTACAGGACAAGTTGCACATACTGGGTTGGTGTAGGTGCATGACCTGTGTAGAGCCCAGTGCTATGGATGCTACCTTAAGACTAACATCCTGATACACATTGACCAGTGGTAAAGTAGTTTAGATATAAGGGCTAGAAAGGAAATCGCTAGTCATAATATACACAACGGTCTACATGTTCCTACAGAATAACTCCCACTCAAATGTATTCAGTCGACACTTCTCATCGCTACTATATATGCACATCACCTTTCAGCTGCAAAGTAGCAGTTACAGGTTTATCGCCATTAAATACTGTGCATATACTCAGACAACATTTTTAATTTACGAAATTTTACTGTGTATTACATAGGAAATAGAACATATCACATTTCAAAGAACATCTATAAACAATATTTCATTCGATTTATCTGTATGAAAACATACAAAAGACTAATGGTTTCTGTTCAGTGAGGCAGCCTGCCTTAAACGTAACACAAGTTTCGCAGGCAAGTGGCGCTGGTGCATTCTTTTTCATGTTATTTCACCAAATATAATATCTTTACAATATAGTTGAGATATAACATCATTATTTTTATACAAAAACGTAAAAGAATAACAGAATGTGTAGTGGACTAATGTTACATTGTAAATGATGTAACACGAAAGCAGTACTGCTCCAACGCCACCATAGGTTAAAGTTGTATTTTGTTTCAGGCTGCCTCGCTCAATTATGGTACGTGCTTGAGCCTAGAAATCTGATGAAATAATGTATATCGATATCCTTTTAAATGTTTTGTGTTCCATTTAATACATGTTTACAACTATTTGCTTAGTGTAAAATTGCCTTTATTTGCTCTCAATATTCGTATCCAATAGCTTCTGGTGGTGAAATTGGCCAAACACGCCAAGTTATATGCTTTACGTAAATAAAAAGTAATCAAGACGGTACACTGTACTAATTATATTTTATGAAAAAAGTGCTTTGGCTATCTGTGTCTCAGTTTTTCACATTTATGATACGTGTGTCAGAACCCAAGCTCAATCGTCAGCACTGTAAACATGCAATGGTAAATTAAGATCCTCTTTGATCCTAATTAGAAATATCTGGCAGAATATGGAATTCACATCAAATCATTTAAAAGGACATCAATACACAGTATCTGATCAGTCATCTACGTTAAGGGGGCACATTGGTGAAAAACACACACTATTTCAAAAATGCACCAAATCCACAGTTTTGGAGATATGGCAATGAAATTTTGTACCACACTTTACATGGAAATAACACGTTTATGTATATATATATATATATATATATATATATATATATGTATATATATATATATATATATATGTATATATGTATATATATATATATATATAATGAATGAAATTTGAAATTTTATTTTCAAAAAATAATGTATGTCCCTTTTCCTCATAAAGTATTCAAGAGATTTCTAGAAAAAATTCTCTGTTTCATCTCTTTATATGAGGTTTTTGCAATAGGTCAAATAGGAGAATTTTCATGAATTTTTTATTATAATTCCACAAGTACAGTTTTAAATTCATACAAAATTCCAAGCACTTTGCTCCATATCTCAGCTTTCAATCAGAATTTCAAAATTTGCTCTTGAGACAACGTTTATTAGGTTTACCAAAATATGTGTACAAAATTTCATAATTCTAGCATTCATAGAATCTGAGGAAAAAATACATAAACTTTAGAAAACAAACTTTTCAGGAAACGCAATTTAAAGGTCACCCTAACTTTTTTCCTTATGTCACTTCTTCAGAAGGTACCACATTTGTACTGTGGGTCGTCTTTCCCTTCAAGGTTTCTCCTCTGGTTTCTTGTTGTCTGTCTTCTTTCCTTTACCAGGTCTTCAACTGACTTCTCAGCTGCAGATATGTGCTGTAAATCTATTTTTCTCAGGATGTATTGAGTAAAATTTCCTATCTTGAAGCCCATTCTTTCTAATACCTTCATCCTCCCGACGTTCCCATCATTAAATACAGTAACTGCATCATATGTTGCAATTCTGACAACTGTAGCAGATGCAAATATGTTTTTAGGGCATCGTTTCCATATGAGTGAATTTCCAGACTGATTTGGATTTTGGGTTTTTCCATGAACATACTTTTTGAGAAATGCAGGATCGGCCAGAAACCTGTAAGTGCGCTTGACAAGATCCAGGATAAAATATGGGAGCCATACATCGTGAATGTAGGGGTTGTTATCCCTCTGAGCTTATAGATATTTACACCAGCTAATGTGGCCGTGTCACACTTTTAATTAATTTTCAGCCACTTCGGATGCGATTTCAACATTGAAACTTTGGGAAATTATCGTCCATGAGTTGTACTAACAAATAAAAGATAAATCGAAAGTTGACATTTTTGCTCAATTTCATCAACGTCCCCCCTTATGAGCACGTACCGTAATCCAGTGACCCAGCCTGTCTTAAATGAAATACATCTGTAGGGGAGAGGTGGTGCTGGAGTTGTCATGTTAAATCATTCAGAACGTCACGTAGGTCCATAAATAACATCAGAAGTGGTCGCCATTTTGTATTTCACCATATTATTCACTCTGTGTCTTTTCTGTATATGTCACTTGTTAATGGTACGAGACAACTGAACAGTACTCGGTATTCTCTTAATCCTGTAGCTTTTCTTGAATAAGCTACAAAAATACGCTGATTTGGGTCATAATGATGCGAGTGGTCTTTAACGACGTAAACTAATAAATTCTGAAAAATGTTTATAAATTGAAATTTAAGTTCTGTTTGCAACAAAATAAACAAATTTTCAGCATTACAAGTAACTTAGAAGAAACTGGCTCTCAAAGGGATGTGGTGCAATGGAGTTTTTACTCAGTTTGAAGATGAACAAAACAGAAAATTGTCATCTAATTTACAATGGAAATCACAGTAAATTCGTAGAATGTCAGTTTCTTGGTCTAAGAAAGAACAGGGTATTATTTGGCACAAAATAAGTATTACAGTGTAAGCAGCTAATGGTCATATCAATGATGCACAAGAACAAATATTTCTAGCACATATTTTTAAATTTGACAAAGCAGAAACTGTTAAGAACACGAAGAAATGGTACATAATGCTAATTTTACAGACATGTATTTTACCATTCGTGCGATTCGTAGGAGTTTCCTTGCTACAACTTCGTGAACAGAACTTGCCTCTGGCACGTTTGGATTTTTGATTTTCGTGAATGGAGGTACGTGATGAAGAATTTTCTGTTTGTATTCTTTAAGCTGTGTGGCCGCTATTTGTTCATTTCATGACACCTTCCTTCTATCTTCAGTAAAAGGGTGACTAGGAGTCTTCCCTGTTCATCAGGAAATATTCTTGTTTTGCAAAGAATACTTATATTCCACCCTGAATAGATTTATCTCCCTACTAAAAAAGAGTTTCAGGCATAGCTATTTATCATTGACAAACTGTTGATTTTTCTCTTGCATTTGTAGGTAGCAATAAACTGATCCAACGTGTTTAATGCTCCGTAAGTTGCATAGTAGTCCAATATCATATTTCGGTTATTGTCTTCTCTGTTGCTTGTTTCCTTATGTTTCTGCATTGTGCTGATCAAGACAACATTTCAAAAACAGAAAACAAAGATATGCGTTGTTATATAAAAGAACACTTTGCACGTAACTCAGGCGAGTAGAGGGAAAATTCTACTGCCGGTAATTTTACATGTGGTGAATTTTTGAACATCCAGGTCAGAGCCTTCATGTTTTATCCAGCTATTTTATAATGACTAGTCTTGTCTGTGATCACAAGTGTAACACATTAAGGTATAACAAGGGGGAGGAAACCGTTTTTTTTTAATTGCGCTTTAAGCTACGCAGAATGGATAGAGAGAAAAAAAATGCATTAAATTTCGAGAGCGAATGTTTCAATACATAAGCGTTATGGAAAAACAAACTAATTTATGGTTCATATTGACACGAAGGTACCAACAGAGTTAAAGTGGTATTTGCGTTTCATCAGGATTTCTTCAGGCATCTGCCTTTCACCTAAAAAAGATTTATGTGGCTTCTCCTCCTTAAATTGCTCTGCATGAAAACTTGTCGATTTTTGACATTTGTGACAGAACCCTGTGAGTGTTCTGTGGTAGTTTCGCCTATATACGCATATTATACGTTAACTGCTTACAGGTAGGGAATGAAGCCAATCATTGCATCATGCAGAGCCCTCATGTATAATCCAACAATTTTATAATGACTCATCTCACCTGTGGACTAATGTTAAGTCCACGGATAGCCTCACAGGATTTATGCCTGCAAGTGTGGGAGAGAAGGAGTAAAGGATGGGATGTCATCATACAAGACATCAGTTCATTAGAAGAAGCCATGCGGAAACGTGCTTTAATAATACAAGGTGTGGTTTTGAACAACTGACATATAATTTCTTATGCGAACTGATAGTAGTTTATTTTCAGTCAATTGTCATATTGCTCGTAAAATAAAGTCGTATGACATTATCGGCTGCGAGGTCCCTTAGAGTAGGATTTTCATATGATACGTTTCTCTTAATTAAATTTTCTTGTATGTTATGCTAGAGTAATTTATTAGGTACTGACATAAACAAATACTAAACTGCCAGGCATCCGAGGCGTGTTAAAATTGGATGTGACGGCAAGTTACAGACAGACAGACCCATTAAAATTGCTACACCAAGAAGAAATGCAGATGATAAACGGGTATTCATTGGACAAATATATTATACTAGACCTGACATGAGATTATATTTTCCCGCAATTTGGGTGCATAGATCCTGAGAAAATAGTACCCAGAACAACCACCTCTGGCCGTAATAACGGCCTTGATACGCCTGGGCATTGAGTCAAACAGAGCTTGGATGGCGTGTACAGGTACAGCTGCCCATGCAGCTTCAACACGATACCACAGTTCATCAACAGTAGTGACTGGCGTATTGTGACGAGCCATTTGCTCGGCCACTATTGACCAGACGTTTTCAGTTGGTGAGAGATCTGGAGAATGTGCTGGCCAGGGCAGCAGTCGAACATTTTCTGTATCCAGAAAGGCCCATACAGGACCTGCAACATGCAGTCGTGCATTATCCTGCTGAAATGTAGGGTTTCGCAGGGATCGAATGAAGAGTAGAGCCACGGGTCGTAACACATCTCAAATGTAACGTCCACTGTTCAAAGTTCCGTCAAATGCGAACAAGAGGTGACCGAGACGTGTAACCAATGGCACCCCATACCATCACGTCGGGTGATACGCCAGTATGGCAATGACGAACAGACCTTTCCAATTCGCGTTCACCGCAGTGTCACCAAACACGGATGCGACCATCATGATGCTGTTAACAGAACCTGGATTAATCCGGAAAAATGACGTTTTGCCATTCGCGCACCCAGGTTCGTCGTTGAGTACCCCATCACAGGCGCTCATGTGTGTGATGCAGCGTTGAGGGTAACCGCAGCCATGGTCTCCGAGCTGATAGTCCATACTGCTGCAAACGTCGTCGAACTCTTCGTACAGATCGTTGTCTTGCAAACGTCCCATCTGTTGATTCAGGGATAGAGACGTGGCTGCACGATCCGTTACAGCCTTACGGATAAGATGCCTGTCATCTCGACTGCTAGTGATACGAGGCCGTTGGGATCCAGCACGGCGGTCCGTATTACCCTCCTGAACCCACCGATTCCATATTCAGCTAACAGTCATTGGATCTCGACCAACGTGAGCAGCAATGCCACTATACGATAAATCGCAATCGCGATAGGCTACAATCCGACCTTTGTCAAAGTCGGAAACGTGATGGTACGTATTTCTCCTCCTTACCCGAGGCGTCAAAACAACGTTTCACCAGGCGACGCCGGTCAACTGCTGTTTGTGTATGAGAAATCGGTTGGAAACTTTCCTCATATCAGCACGTTGTAGGTGTCGCCAGCGTCGCCAACCTTGTGTGAATGCTCTTAAAAGCTAATCAATTGCAAATCACAGCATCTTCTTCCTGTCGGTTAAATTTCGCGTCTGTAACACGTCATCTTCGTGGTGTAGCAATTTTAATGGCCAGTAGTGTATAAACTCTATATCTTTCTAATTTTATGCCTTCTTGATACATTAATTGTTTATTTAAACATTTATGTTTCCTGATTAATTTTAAGTTTCCTAGTGTTCAAAGATGCAACTTCGCTGAAATACTGTGAAAACAAATTATGTTCATATTATGTATGAGTACAATGAAATATTGTCAAAATACAACCTGTGTCTTAGTCACTAGGTGGCAGATCATTTGTAAATGGTAGGAAATAAAATAAAATGAATCACATGTCCTTACTATACGAAAAACTAGCAGGTTAACTCCGAGTCGAGCGACACTGCACTGCTTTAGATACCTGGGATAGGAAGAAGGGCGCTTATTGTCTTCCGATAATGATTTCAGTACTAACACAAAATGTGTAAAAGTATATGATAGTGGTACTGACGTTCTGGTTCATCCAGGCGTCGATGGTTTCCGCCTCGTAGGCGAGCTGCGCGGCGGCGACGTGTCCGTGCCTGCGCACCAGGTCTGCCGTGGCCGCCATGCCGCGCAGCACGGCGTGCGACGACGCGCTGCGCACCAGCTCCCACAGGTACGAGTACAGCGACCGCACCCACGCGATGCGCCCTGCGCACAACACGCGCCAGTCGCCACATCTACAACTGACTCCAAGTGAGCGTCTTGCCTTTACGAGAACCGTTCCTTCCGATTTGGTTTCGTAGCTCTCGGAAACACACAGAACAGGAATTGAGAGACCTAGTGCCAGAGGGAACCATCCCGGGCATGGGTAAATCATAGAAAAGCACGATTTTATTTGAATTTTTTTTAGAAAGAAATAATATGCTAAAGTGTACTTACAGTGTGTCGCCGATCTTCCGTTCTTTACTGCTGCTGGCGATTCGTTCTCGTTGTTTTTAGCCAATCTGGTGATATTATGCGGTAACCAATGAGAATCACTCAGTCTTATCATCTCGGCTGCCACACATATATCGCTACTTTTTTCTGAATACCGGGTGATCAAAAAGTCAGTATAAATTTCAAAACTTAATAAACCACAGAGTACGCGAAGGAACTTGCCCCACTTCTTGCAACATTGTGCCGTAGGTCTCTAGAAGAGCGTAGCGTTCCAAAGGATTCGAAAACGGCACAAGTCATCCCCGGTTTCAAGAAGGGACATCGAACAAATGTGCAGAACTATAGACCTACATCCCTAACGTCGATCAGTTGTAGAATTTTGGAACACGTATTATGTTCGAGTATAATGACTTTTCTGGAGACTAGAAATCTACTCTGTAGGAATCAGCATGGGTTTCGAAAAAGGCGGTCGTGTGAAACCCAACTCGCGCTATTCGTCCACGAGACTCAGAGGCCAATAGACACGGGTATCCAGGTAGATGCCGTGTTTCTTGACTTCCGTAAGGCGTTCGATACAGTTCCCCACAGTCGTTTAATGAACAAAGTAAGATCATATGGACAATCGGACCAATTGTGTGGTTGGACTGAAGAGTTCCTAGATAACAGAACGCAGCATGTCATTCTCAATGGAGAGAAGTCTTCCGAAGTAAGAATGATTTCAGGTGTGCCGCAGGGGAGTGTCGTAAGACCGTTGCTATTCACAATATACATAAATGACCTTGTGGATGACATCGGAAGTTCACTGAGGCTTTTTGCAGATGATGCTGTGGTATATCGAGAGGTTGTAACAATGGAAAATTGTACTGAAATGCAGGAGGATCTGCAGCGAATTGACACATGGTGCAGGGAATGGCAATTGAATCTCAATGTAGACAAGTGTAATGTGCTGCAAATATATAGAAAAATAGTTCCCTTATCATTTAGCTACAAAATAGCAGGTCAGCAACTGGAAGCAGTTAATTCCATAAATTATCTGGGAGTACGCATTAGGAGTGATTTAAAATGGAATGATCAAATAAAGTTGATCGTTGGTAAAGCAGATGCCAGACTGAGATTCATTGGAAGAATCCTAAGGAAATGCAATCCGAAAACAAAGGAAGTAGGTTACAGTACGCTTGTTCGCCCGCTGCTTGAATACTGCTCAGCAGTGTGGGATCCGTACCAGATAGGGTTGATAGAAGAGATAGAGAAGATCCAACGGAGAGCAGCGCGCTTCGTTACAGGATCATTTAGTAATCGCGAAAGCGTTACGGAGGTGATAAATGAACTCCAGTGGAAGACTCTGCAGGAGAGACGCTCAGTAGCTCGGTACGGGCTTTTGTTGAAGTTTCGTGAACATACCTTCACCGAAGAGTCAAGCAGTATATTGCTCCTTGCTACGTATATCTCGCGAAGAGACCATGAGGATAAAATCAGAGAGATTAGAGCCCACACAGAAGCATACCGACAATCCTTCTTTCCACGAACAATACGAGACTGGAATACAAGGGAGAACAAATAGAGGTACTGAAGGTACCCTCCGCCACACACCGTCAGGTGGCTTGCGGAGTATGGATGTAGATGTAGATGTAGAATGTAGATAGAGAGGTAAAAATTGACACACATGCTTGGAATGACATGGGGTTTTATTAGAACCAAAAAAAAAAAAAAAACACACACCTCATATTGCTAGACGCGTGAAAGATCTCTTGCGCGCGTCGTTTGGTGATGATCGTGTGCTCAGCCGCCACTTTCGTCATGCTTGGCCTTCCAGGTTCCCAGACCTCAGTCCGCGCGTTACTAGAAGTGGCAAGTGTATCGTGATCGACCGACATCTCTAGGGATGCTGAAAGACAACATCGGACGCCAATGCCTCACCGTAACTCCGGACATGCTTTACAGTGCTGTTCACAACATTATTCCTCGACTACAGCTGTTGTTGAGGAATGATGGTGGACATATTGAGCATTTCCTGTAAAGAACATCATCTTTGCTTTGTCTTACTTTGTTATGCTAATTATTGCTATTCTGATCAGATGAAGCGCCATCTGTCGGACATTTTTTGAACGTTTGTATTTTTTCGGTTCTAATAAAACCCAATGTCATTCCACGCATGTATGTCAATTTGTACCTCTCTACCTACATTATTCCGTGATTTATTCAGTTTTCAAATTTATACTGCCTTTTGGATCACCTGGTATGTCACGATTTCCGAGGTTGTGGTTTGGTTGGGACCTAATTGTATACACTATGCGATTAAAAGTATTCGGACACCTCCAAAAACATGCGTTTTCCATATTAGGTGTATTGTGCTGCCACCTACTACCAGATACTCCATAGCAGCGACCTCAGTAGTCATTACACATCGTGAGAGAGCAGAATGGTGTGCTCCGCGGAACTCAACGCACTTAGAACGTGGTCAGGTGACTGAGTGTCACTCCTAAACATCCCTAGCTCCACTGTTTCCGATGTGATAGTGAAAAGAAAACGTGAAGGGACACGTACAGAACAAAAGCGAACAGGCCGACGTCGTCTGTTGACTGTGTAGTAGTGAGCCATCTATCCAAACAATCACACAGGAATTACAAACTGCGTCAGGATCCACTGTAAGTACTATGACAATTAAGCAGCAGGTGAGAAAACTTGGATTTCATTGTCGAACGGCTGCTTATAAATCACACATGACGCCGGTAAATGCCAAACGGCGCCTCGCTTAGTGTAAGGAGCGTAAACATTGGACGATTGAACAGTGGAAATCCGTTGTTTGGAGTGACAAATCACGGTACACAATTTGGCGATCTCATGGCAGGGTGTGGGTATGGCGAATGCCCGGTGAACGTCACCTGCCAGTGTGTGTAGTGCTACCTTGTTATTTTGCGTGGTACTATCACAGCACAGGCCTACATTGATGTTTCAAGCACCTTCTTGCTTCCCAATGTTGAAGAGCAATTCGGGGATGGCGACTGCATCTTTCAACACGATCGTGCACCTGTTCGTAATGCACGGTCTGTGGCGGAGTGGTTACACGACAATAACATCCCTGTAATGGACTGGCCTGAACAGAGTCCTGACCTGAATCCTGCAGAACACCTTTGGGATGTTTTGGAATGCCGACTTCGTTACAGGCCTCACCGGCCGACTTCAATACCTCTCCTCAATGCAATACTCCGTGAAGAATGGGCTGTCTTTTCCCAAGAAACCTTCCAGCTCTTGACTGAACGTACGCCTGCGAGAGTGGAAGCTGTCATCAAGGCTAAGGCTGGGCCAACAGCATACTGAATTCCAGCATTACCGACGGAGTGCGCCACGAACTTGTAAGTTATTTTCAGCCAGGCGTCCGGATACTTTTGATCACATAGGGTACGTGGTTGTTACAAATATTTCTCTCTTTTTCCGATTATGTCACGATTCCTCAGGATGTGGTTGGGGTTTGACCTAATAGCACGTGTTGAATTGCTTTAGTGAAACGACCAGCAATGAAATTTATCATCTTTTTCGCGGATGATGATTTGGTATACAGAGAAGTTGCAGCATTAGAAAATTGCAGCTAAATGCAGGAAGATCTGCAGCGGATAGGAAGTTGGTGCAGGGAGTGGCAACTGACCCTTAACATAGACAAATGTAATGTATTGCGAATACACAGAGAGAAGGATCCTTTATTGTATGATTATATGATAGCGGAACAAACACTGGTAGCAGTTACTTCTGTAAAATATCTGGGAGTATGCGTGCGGAACGATTTGAAGTGGAATGATCACATAAAATTAATTGTTGGTAAGGCGGGTACCAGGTTGAGATTCATTGGGAGAGTCCTTAGAAAATGTAGTCCATCAACAAAGGAGGTGGCTTACAAAACACTCGTTCGACCTATACTTTAGTATTGCTCATCAGTGTGGGATCCGTACCAGATCGGGTTGACGGAGGAGATAGAGAAGATCAAAAGAAGAGCGGCGGGTTTCGTCACAGGGTTATTTGGTAACCGTGATAGCGTTACGAAGATGTTTAGCAAACTCAAGTGGCAGACTCTGCAAGAGAGGCGCTCTGCATCGCGGTGTAGCTTGCTGTCCAGGTTTCGAGAGGGTGTGTTTCTGGATGAGGTATCGAATATATTGCCTCCCCCTACTTACACCTCCCGAGGAGATCACGAATGTAAAATTAGAGAGATTAGAGCGCGCACGGAGGCTTTCAGACAGTCGTTCTTCCCGCGAAACATACGCGACTGGAACAGAAAAGGGAGGTAATGACAGTGGCACGTAAAGTGCCCTCCGCCACACACCGTTGCGTGGCTTGCGGAGTATAAATGTAGATGTAGATACACACACACACACACACACACACACACACACACACACACACACACACAAGCTTAAACACAGAATAAAATAATGTTAGCCATAACATTCCTAGTTATAGATTTTTGTGTAAATAACATTCTGCATAAAGTTGTCTATAGATGCAGATGACAGACTGTGAAATAAAAACAGCTATAACATAAAATATAGAAAACCACAAAAACCACAGCAGATGGTAACAAAGTACAAGTAAAAAAAGATTCGTCTGTTTTCAGATTTCTGAATAATTATCTTAAAGACTGATATTTCTGTACGTACAGATAGCAAAGAGAATTTTTTCTGTTATTTAATAAAAAGAAAAATAAATTACCACATGTCTGGGTAAAAGGAAGAAACAAATGGTTAAGCTTATCCCTTACGGACGTTTAAGAAGCCGTGACTGTTTATTCAATGTAAGTACATTGTCACATAGCCTCCACCCAGCATTATGCCTTAAATAGCTATGTAGGAGTAACTTCTGGAAAACCGTCTGAAGATGAGCCATGAAAATGTTCGAAAACCGGTCTACGGAATTAATAAATAAGTATTTCAAAAAGTGATCGGTTGCAGTTTTACGTATTTACAGAAACAAATGTGTTTGCTCAAGGGGGAACTTATCCAAAAGAAAATTGATTTGCAAGCAAACACGGAAACAAATGTGGTCTTCAACCACCGTTATACCTCTCTATACAATATGTGACAGGAAAGATCTAAACAACTATTGTCCAATTCCCTAACAGATTTAATTTTTTAGAATATTCTAGAAAGTCATGTAGTCAAAAGCAGTATCACATTTAAGTAAAAACAATTGAAATGTTATTTCGCAATGTCGGTTCCAGAAGGGTTGCTCAGCTAAGAATATCATCAATACATTTACTCTCCACATATTACGAAGCTTAAATAACATAACGTTACCAGTTGCTATTTTTGTGACCAGTCAAAAGTTTTTGATTGTGTTCATTATAATATGTTTCTAGAAAAGCTTATTTGTTATACATTTAATCTTCTTTCAGGCTACTGGTTTTAATCATATTTAACCAAAGTAATGAAGTAGTGGTGCTGAATAATTCTGAAAGGAGAGAAAACAATAGTGACTAGGAATACACCACGAATTGAAGTCTGCATTTTTCAGTGTCGGGGTCTCTCCTACGCCTTACATATGTGAACGATCTTACAGTAAACGTTCACCAAACAAAACTGGCATTTTTATAGATGACACCAGCGTTATAATAAACCTGGTTAGAGAGTCAGCAACAGAATATAGCGTTAATTATGATTTCAAAAGGTCAGTAACTTATTCTCTGCGAATGGGCTTTTCCCTAATTTCGAAGAGATCACATATTTATTTCTGTATAACAAAGGATAATACCAAGAACATTAATATGTGATCAAGAGTCAGTACAAAGAATAGAACACACAAAATCTGGGTGTACGTATTGATGAAAATTTTAACTGGAGAAAGCTGTTATTTTATTTATTTAAACTCATCAGTTTAGGGCATTCAGTTCCTCACATACACCAGACCAGGATTTTGCAGAAACACTTTTTACATTTTAGCTACTCAATGAAAGACAACAATTGAAATACGATAAATAATAACAAAACGGCGTTAATAAATTAAAAATATTGCTGCTGCTACTGTTGGTAGCAACAACAACAACAATACTGTTAGTAGCAGATACAAAATTTATTTATAGTTGTACAAAACTGATACTTAGTGAGTTCTTAGGAAGAGAAATTTAAATAGATGCACCAAGAAAGGGCTTATGGGAATAAGAAAATTCTGGTTTGAAATAACAGTACTTAGTTGTTACGGGGTAA
This sequence comes from Schistocerca piceifrons, assembly GCF_021461385.2. Classification (NCBI taxonomy): domain Eukaryota; kingdom Metazoa; phylum Arthropoda; class Insecta; order Orthoptera; family Acrididae; genus Schistocerca; species Schistocerca piceifrons. The sequence goes on from NC_060149.1 coordinate 72,762,742, forward strand.
TCGGTGCATAGAAGGCAAAGTAGATATGTCATTAACTGTCTTTTGAAGCTGGAAATGCTACTTAGTTTCTGATATAGTGAGGGAGATCATTCCATAGTCGGCTTCCAACTACTGAAAAGTGCGACCCTCTAAAAACTATCCGCTAAACAAGTAATTTATTAAATCATTTGACACCCTAGAAGTGGAATTTGAGATCAACATCGGATTTCTTATAATGCCTTTGGTTCGAAAAATAACTAGAGGGCGACCGCCATACAGGGCAAAACAGTTCCATCTTTAAATTAACGTTTAACAAGCTTGTTTGAGTGGCCATCATCCGCAGCGAGTACAGAAATATTTGTTTTGTAAGTGAAAATCTCCTTGTTTTGCTGCCATGTGTTTTATTCCTCCTAGACGCGTTTCGCCTTTTTTTTTAAGCTTTCTTCGTCTGAGAGAAATAAAATACAATGCAGGTCGTAAAGATGGTTTTTATTTACAAAACAAATTTATCAAGTTTATTTGCAGAGCTTGTTAACTGGAGCATATAATAAATGCTATGTGGAGTAAATATGTTTAATTAAACTGGACGACACTGTAGTTTATAGTTTAACAACAAATTGTTTGTAAAAAAAATGCGAGTCCTTCTTCGGCCAGAAATGCAAACTAAGTCAGTGCTTTCGATACTTCATTAATGTCCCACTAAATGAAAAACTTAGTTCATTTTCTACATTTATTACTTCTACTACGACACACCAGAAGAAAACGTTAGAATGTACAACACAAAATGCTTCTCGAAGGCATCTGAGTCCCACACTGACTTTTCTCTCAAAATTGTTTCCAATTTGTCTCTGTATACCATCCACAAGGTAAGAACAAGAACTTGTCTCTACTGTTATCACGCGAAGTTTCAAGTCAAGCATCTCCCGGCACGAACTGTTCCTTTCCGCATCTACTAGAACGAAGTGTCAGCACAACTAGCTCCGAGGACGAATCCTTTTTTTATCGCCAAACAGCAACTCACGTCCAACTCTTCCATCCTGTGTGTTCTCCCGCTGCTACAGCTACCTACGTTTTAATGCCGGCCTTCCAGATGCACCATCACTAGTGACGTATTTTAACACAATACAAAATTTGCAACTTACGAACGTATTGGCCGATATATGTAAATATTATGTTGTATGAAACGTGCTAAAACGATGTAATGTTAAAGCAGTAGTTTGCATCATCGATATTTGTATTTGCGCATCTACCAAAATAAACAAGAAGACATCACAGATTTAACTTATCACTAAGATAAAATGTATGGTACCATTACTTGTTTATTTTATCTGTACCATAACTGCACCTTAACGCAACAATTCTTCACAGGTTTTACTTTTACGAAATTAAATGGGATAAAGGTAATGAGGTTCCTGAATTTGCATTTTATGGTGGGTTTTCAAATGTTATTCTACGAATATGAGAAGAATTTCCATTTCTCGGGTGTTAATTAGGAATATTATCAATGAATTGTTTTCTGTAATTATGTCCAGGCTTATGGTCCAACAAAAGCAGCGAATTGTTTTCTGCAAATGGTAAAAAGACGCTTCGGATGGAATACTGAAAATTATTTTCTCCCTTTTCTCCAGATTTTGTTATGTCGATTACGCAAGACGTATGCAAGTAAACAGTCCTCTTTCTTAATTTTTGGTCGTAATTTTCCTTGATGTTCCTGAAGATAGAGAGCCGCGGAAACGGTAACAAAAAAATGGCTCTGCGCACTATGGGACTTAACATCTATGGCCATCAGTCCCCTAGAACTTGGAACTACTTAAACCGAACTAACCTAAGGACATCACACAACACCCAGTCATCACGAGGCAGAGAAAATCCCTGACCCCGCCGGGAATCGAACCCGGGAACCCGGGCGCGGGAAGCGAGAAACGGTAACACACCGACCCATATAATTGCAGTGTTGTATATGAAAGTGTCATAACTCTCATCGACTGCACAAGCGACTCTGTATTTCTTTCGTTCGAAATGCGAAATCTGACTGACTCGTTTTATACGCAGTTTTCAGTGGCTAATAAGTAGCTTCGTATTAACGTCTGCTGCGAATTTCTCTATAGTATTACCTATTAATGACATCTCCTCTTCATGCTTAATTGAGGTAAGCTACGTAATTTTGCGACTGCCTTTTCAGTATAATTTCCAGAATCTGTTTAACTAGGTCGCAGAAGACTGGAAATCAATAATGTTCATCTCACTTGCAATTTAGAGCGCCCAGTCTCCTATTTTCCCCCTTGGTAACGGTGCATTGACCCTCGCATATCTAAACCTTTCGAATAGTTTTTCTTTAACACTTCTGCGAGTTTCATTTTGGTGCATATTTTGTACATTACGTAAATCTTTCTTCCATTTATACAATTCGTGTTCAGATTTTACGAAACGAAACCAGCTTTGCACATTGCATAAGTTTAAGCATTTTCGACCTCCTTCATTTAACCGAAAGATGTGAAGCTTTCTATTTCTCACGGAACAGTTCATGTTCAGATTTAACGAAACAAAACCAGCTTTGTACACCATTTAAGTTGAAGCGTTTTGCCCAGCCTTCCTTTAACGTAAATATTTACAGCCTTTTACTTCTGACTGAAAGCTATTACCCTACATGTTTGCTTTCGGCTAGGACTTTAACTAGCACAAAAATGAACGTTCGAACCATAATTCAGGGAATCTTCGGAGTTATTTCCTGTTTATTACGGTGTTTCCACACTTTGCAACGAAATGTTGATTCCATTGTAACGAATTTACAGGAAATTAACTAATAAATAACACATATATAGGTCTTCAGCGGAAGTAGGTAATTTCGATTGCATAACGGTACCACATTCTTCATATTTCATGTTTGCAAGGTTCAAAATATTAACTGGTTTCCACATTACTGTGAAACTTAGAAACATTTACGAAGACAGATGCTATTAGCAAGCATATATCAAGAAAACACAAATAAAATTAATTCAGTTTATCTCCATTGTTAACCACACAGAAATACCCAAAAGGCAACTACTAATTATTATGGATATTAAATTAGAACGAAATTTTCACTCTACAGCGGAGTGTGCGCTGATATGAAACTTCCTCGCAGGTTAAAAACTGCGTGCCGGACCGAGACTCGAACTCGGTACCTTTGCCTTTCACGGGGAAGCGCTCTACCGACTGAGCTACCCAAGCGCGACTCACGCCCCGTCCTCACAGCTTCAATTCCACCAGTACCTCTGTGAAATTTGGAAGGTAGGAGAAGAGGTACTGGCGGAATTGAAGCTGTGAGGACGGGGCGTGAGTCGTGCTTGGGTAGCTCAGTCGGTAGAGCGCTTGCCCGCGAAAGACAAAGGTCCCGAGTTCGAGTCTCGGTCCGGCACACAGTTTTAATCTGCCAGGAAGTTTGATATTACATTAGTTGTAAATTGGATGGAATGTTAACTGTGAACAGTTGTGTCAGACTGAAACCGCGCTACCGCTACGGTCCCAGGTTCGAATCCTGCCTCGGGCATGGATGTGTGTGATGTCCTTAGGTTAGTTAGGTTTAAGTAGTTCTAAGTTCTAGGGGACTGATGGCCTCAGATGTTAAGTCCCATAGTGCTCCGAGCCATTTGAATTGTGTCAGAGAAAATGTTAACTGAAACTGAAACTCGCTTTACAAATTACGGTCGCGTAGCACTGTGTTATTTGTTTGACGTCAACCAAGGCCATGAACCAGTCTGCCACAGCTATAGTGGGGATGTACAGTTCTCCAGCTGCGTGTAGAATTACGAATTTAGCAGTTTTCATTATTTTTTCAAAAAGTACTTGCAGTGTGTCTTAGAAATTAAAATTTTGAGATGGTGTTCTTTCGGTGTATTCTTCCTGCATGAAAATTTCAGATCAGGTTTCAAAATGTTGGATTGGTCAGTTCCCTTGTGTGATAACATGTCTTCTCTTGCTGGAATTCCGCAGCGCACTCAGATCTGAGTTGGACATGGGTGAAGGGCCACTTCTGTACAGGGTTGTGTTGTGGTGGTGGATCGTGGTGAGGATGCAGCCTGATGGCAGCTCAGATAAACAACACCAAATTTCATATGTTTCATTAAAACTTTTGCGACTACACATGTAGTCACATGTTGCAGCAGCCACGCCCTTCTCTCAGCAAGTGATGAGGGCGGTGTGTGGTGCTCAATGATGTCTAGCTGTTACCCAGAAGGCCATAACGTCTGCATCCATGAATGCTGACACCAGAAACTCACTCCGTGACAGCCAGAATGCTTGCAGGGAATGACAAACTGGTGTTGTATTAACAGAATCTTCCATCGGTTCTTGGTAGAACAACATTATAATAATAAATGAAAAGCACCAGTTTGCTTTTGTTCTACAATATTATTTTTATTGCTAACCGGTTTTCAGCTTACATGGCCATCTTCAGACATTTACTGAGTATTATCACCAAAGAAGTTAAATGTTAGCAGACAACATTGGAAGAGAAGTAACACATCTAGAGTGAAGTAGAAACGTACAGTGAGTAACATCTTTGCTATGAAATAGTAAAAACTGAACAGTACATAAATAACAATGGAGTTGACAGGAAAACCTTTGGCACAAAATAGGAATAGCATGCCTACATAACAGTTTCTATTAATAAACAAAACTAATGAAATAAGATAAAATTAGTACTAGACAAGCTGCATCAAGAGGTATGAAACATGGAGAGTGATACACAACCAATTAAAAAAGAAGAGACAGTTGTCAATGTAAATACAGAATACACGAGGAACTTAAACAATATCATTAAGATAAACAGAAATTAGTAAATGCAGGAAAATTGAGGTGTTTGAGGGAACCTACAGTTTGAGAGTGTGGTGGTACTGCATTTTAACATTAACATTATAATCAAAGCAGTGACTGTATAACAGTTTACATTAAAAAAATGAGCAAAGTAAAATATGAACAGTATTTGATGAGACATCTACAAGGGGAGCTAAACATGGACAGTAATACAAGTACAAGTTAAAAGCAAACCCTTAACTATTGAAACTACAGCATATGTGGAATACAAAGACAACTGCAACAAATAAAACAACTTAATGACTACAGGAAAATGGGAATATGTAGGAAGAGAGAGTGTGGGAAGAAATGAACAACAAAGATGATTATATGAAGTTTAGGAGAGGGGAAGTGTTGAGTTGTGTCTGGTCATTTAGGATGAGATCTGGACTGTGAGCAAGATGTTTGTTAATTTCCAGGGCTTCCAGCAGGTTGAGTTTATGGCCTTTGTTTGCTAAGTGAAGTACATGGGACACTGGCTGGTAGTTGTGACCCTCACTCAGTATATGCTCAGCAAATGCAGAGTCTGAATTCTGCAACCTCTAGCTGCGTTCATGTTCAGCCAGCCTATTTGATATGTCTCTGCCTGACTGACCAATGTAAAATTTGTCACAATCAGAACAGGTGATTTTGTACACCCCACTGTTGGCTAATAACTGGATCTTGTCTTTGTTGTAAAAACACACTGGGCTGTAGTATTCCTGACATAGTAGGAAACCCTATACTTGCAGGATTTCAGTGCTTTGGCTACAGTCTGTGATACCTGACCTAGAAATGGTAGAGTACACCATTTCTTGCAGACAGTGGATGGGGAAGCAGGTGGGGCATAGAGGAGGGGTATAATTTTCCGTTTTTGTTTCCTGTGCAAGATGTGGTCAATAAGAACTGGATTGTAGCCATTGGCTGAGGCAATAAATTTTATTGTATCTAACTCTGCTTTAAAATCATCTCTGGACATGGGGATAGATATGAGACGGTGTACCATTGAGTGAAAGCTGCATGTTTGTGAGCTATGGGGTGTTGTGAGCAAGAAGGTATTACTGTGTCTGTAGTTGTTGTTTTTCTGTAGATTTTGAAACAATGTGTGTGTGTACTGATGTCAATGGTGAGATCTAAGAAGTTTATGGATTTGTTGCCAATTTCCATAGTGAACTGGATATTTTTACGTTAACTGTTTAGGTTTTTCAAGAATGTGTTGAGTTGTCTTGTAGTACCAGTCCATATACAAAAGACATCATCTACATATCTAAACCAGTATTTGATGTTTGCACTCAAAGGTTCTGTTTTTAGAAATTTTGTTCAAAATGGTCCATAAATATTTCAGCCAACAGTGGACTAATAGGGGAACCCATAGCTAAGCCATCTAATTGTTTATAAAGAGTGCCTTGGAACTGGAAATAGTTCTGTGCAAGGCAGATCTGTGTGGCCAGTCTCAAGTCATTCAATTCCACAGGATTGACATTAGACTTGTGCATCAGCTCTGTCAGAATGTCAATACATTCAACTACTGGTATGTTAGAAAACAAACTGCTGGCATCAAAGGATACTAATTTATCACTGTGTGAGACAGATATACCTTTTAACTTGTTTACTAGGTCCACAGAGTTTGAAATACCATGCTTTGGTTTGAATTTAGTCTTGCTCTTAATTAGGACATCAAGTTTACTGGCTAGTTTGTAAGATGGAGCAGTGAATGATGATACAACTGTACGAATAGGATCATCTTGTTTATGCAGTTTAGGAAGCCCGTACATTCTAGGAGGCACTGGGTTCATATTAGTTAACAGTTTTACTTCAAATTCAGAGAATATGCTTTTGCATGAAATGATTGCATATTTAACATCCTCTTTGAACAATTTAGTAGGGTCTTTAGGAATGTCTTGGAAGCCTGTGGTATTCAGAAAATCATTAACTTTATCCACATAATCACATTTGTTCAAAAGCACAACACTGTTACCTTTATCAGATTTTGTGGCAACGATACCTTGGTGTTGTAATTTCTGTTTTAAGGACTTGAGGGTGTGAAAGTCAATAGACCGTGGGATGTTACGCACGAATTTGGTTTCGTTCTTTAGTGAATTGGCAACTATATATTTTGCAGTGGTGTCTTTCGTTAAGACATATTCAATAGCAACTTTCATAACATCCAGTTGTTTTTCTGATGGAGGGTGGGGAGGAGCATATTTAAAACCTTTTTCAAGCACTTTTTGTTCCTTTGGGGACAGAACCAAGTTCGATAAGTTAATTACACGTTGCGAAAAGTTTTGTTTACAGTTTGATGTTAGAGGTTCACTCACCTTCCTAATCATAGATAATTTCTTGTTCTGCCGCAAAAATACGTCGTGAATAAGATCACTTACACTTTGACGAACTTCTCGATCGAAAACATCGAACTCACACGGGTGTCACTTAGATGTGATTGCCATATGTACCACTTTTAGATGTGTACACACGTGGTGTTGTATCTCACCCCAGCAAGTGGCAGTGTGTGGCGTCAAGCATCTACTACCAGTGCAGAAGGGTGAAAAGCTGTACTGCCCTGGAGCCCTATCTGTATCCTTCATACCGATCGGGACGGTCGGTTAGACTCGGTAGTGACGTCATTTTCGGCTAGTTAGCCGAAATTGCCCTTCTGTAAGCTTCTGAGGCCTGTTACCGATCCGTCCTGCCGCCGATTTTTCGACAACTGTACTGAGAGACGGTTAGGTTTCGGTATAGCCACCTGTTCGGTTTGGTGTGATTTATTTACATCTATAATTTGTTATTTCAGAAATATTTAATGGTTTTCATTTCCGCTTTAGAGATTATTTTACTGAAGAATCTCTAGGGCACGTCTGAGTGAAAAGTCAGTTCATAATATACTGTTTCACCTTGTTAGAAATATGGTTTGCATTGTGGTTACTGTGAATGCTTATAACACCAAGTAAACATTTTTTGTCAATATTCTCACAAAATACCTGTTACTTTTATGTAATTAAGGGTTTAAGAAATATTAAATTTCAACACATGTGCTCTGCTTATGTATATTACATGAGTGTTAGCTGAAATTACTAGTGACTTCGTGTACTTCTTCCTGCACACGGTTTAGTTATTGATTATCGAAACGCATTTACAACTTTGACATAACAAGGAAAAGGAATTTTGTGAAACCTGATAATGTAAATCTTCCAAAATTTCATGCATTTACGGCTTACGCCTACATAGTTCTGCTACTAAGTCAGCCTGCATCCCTCTCTTGAAAACGCAGCAGAAATAGAGCGCCTGCTATGTGTTGGTTGCTCTATCCAGTGCTAGACGTCGTAGGTTCATATCCCTCTGGGTACAAATCTTTTTTTTCTTCTTCGTGTTTGTAAAACATTCTGAGACTTGGTTATTAGTGAAAGTTAAGTATTTTTCTGCAATAGTCGTCGTTATTTACGTGTAAGAGCGTGCTTTCTCAGTAATGATCATCTTCGATTTCGTTACTTCTGTATTTTTAAGAAACGAAAGATGAAATTTCTATGCATGAAATAACAGACAGTGACGTTTATACTTTTTTTCCCTTCAAAAATAATTCACCATTTTTTTTCTCAAATACATAGCGATCTCCGTGTGTGTGGCTAGACAAGAAGCTAAAAGCACAACTTAAATTACTGCAAATGAAACTAGCCACAATCATGTTTATCCTCTTGCTTGTCACAAATATTTATCTGCAATCGAACCCTGAACAACAGCAGACAGATGAAAGCTCATCGCCATAATATTTTTAAACTATACCAACATATCTGAAACACGTTGATTCATCAGATGCATGTTATAAACTTCGACGAACTTCAGTAGCTACATTCGCTACACACTCTCGAAAAGGTGCTTTTTAAATTTCGTTTTTAAGATCCATATAATTGATGTATAATGTAAGGAAGTAGACTACATCATCATTTGGATCTCTAGGAGCGAGTTACAATCACATTCTATGCGTCTTCTTATTCTTTGACAGTCTTTGAAGCATTTTTTTGAGTGCTTTTATGAATATATTTGTACAATGTGGTACTACACACCTTTCCTAATTCATTTTCTGAAAAGTAAAGCCGGCTGGGGTGGCCGAGCGGCTCTAGGCGCTACAGTCTGGAACCGCGCGACCGCTACTGTTGCAGGTTCGAATCCTGCCTCGGACATGGATGTGTGTGATGTCCTTAGGTTAGTTAGGTTTAAGTAGTTCTAGGTTCTAGGGGACTGATGACCTCAGAAGTTAAGTCCCATAGTGCTCAGAGCCATTTGAACCATTTGAAAAGTAAAATCCACAGCAAGATTTCAATGTGGCGACCGCTACTGTCGCAGGTTCGAATCCTGACTCGGTCATGGATGTGTGTGATGTCCTTAGGTTAGTTAGGTTTAAGTAGTTCTAGGTTCTAGGGACTGATGACCTCAGAAGTTAAGTACCATAGTGCTCAGAGCCATTTGAACCATCTGAAAAGTAAAATCCAAAGCAAGATGTCAATGTGAATGAGAATAAAATGACATAATACAGCATTTATGACAATTTGCAGAACACAGTCGAACATCCTATCGATACTATACATACATGGTAACACGCGATGAGGGAAATTGTAAACATTTATATGCATTTGAGCTGAGAATCATGGAGAAGTAGACATGGTGCTCATATTACTGTTAAGAAGGAGGCAAGAGCAACGGAGGTGCACACGTCAGCTTGAGGGAATATGGCGCCATGGAATATGTTGTGTCTAGACAAGACAGCCTAGACACAATGAGAGGAAGCTGAAAGGCACGCGCTTAAACTCACGCAGGCTGGCGTGAGGTCTGAAACAGGATACGTAATGAATGCTATAAAGAAAAGTACGTAGCTTCTGGAATACTTAACTTTAATCCATAATTGTATAACATCGCTCTTGATGATACATGCTTCATATAATAAATATCAATTGAATACGGCGCCTTGCTAGGTCGTAGCAATTGACTTAGCTGAAGGCTATGCTAACTATCTTCTCGGCAAATGAGAGAGTCTTCGTCAGTGTAGCATCGCTAGCAAAGTCGGCTGTACAACAGGCGCGAGTGCCAGTACGTCTCTCTAGACCTGCCGTGTGGTGGCGCTCGGTCTGCTATCACTGACAGTGGCGACACGCGGGTCCGACGTATACTAATGGACCGCGGCCGATTTAAAGGCTACCACCTAGCAAGTGTGGTGTCTGGCGGTGACACCACAGAATATAGCAACGTAATCTGCGGGACAAGATGACGAGATGAACCCCTTTGAAATGCCCATGAGCTACTACGTACTCTAAACACACTTTCTGGTAATGTGATGAATAGTGTGCCAGTGTCAGGTGCTAGCTGCTTCAAGTTCTTGGCGCTGTGTGGGCTGCAGTTTGCATGTGCGGATGCGTGGCTGCTTGCTTTTGATTGGCTAGGGCGAGGAGAACCGACAGCAGCACCTTCGTTCGCTAGAACCATGTGGCATCGCTTCCGAAATGCTTACAGAATAACGTTGGGGCTCTCCTTTGATAACCATGCCACTCGGTGCGCTCGCCTACTGAACCGATCGACATAGCAGCCAAGAGATACAGAATAGGGCCCCTGATCTGTATCTGCTGCCCTGCACAGCAGGAGCCTGGATGCTGCTGGAGTGAGCCCGAAAGTGGTCCACCAGAGGAGGGGCACCAATTCTAGGAAGGACTTAGCAGCAGATTGACCAAATGACCGCTCATTGCAAAGTTTGTGCAGCAAATCAGTCAGCTCCCATGCAACGCTTTTTTGAGTCGCCCCGTCCGTCGTGGAGACCCGAAATCATGGAGACTACATGATGCTCCATACTGCTCTGGTGCTTGGTGTAGTCCGCTCGTCACGGTAGGTACTGCCAGACTGATAATACGTCTGCCAAAATTGATCGTTGTTTTTATGGGTTAGGACCTGTTATTGTGCTGATAAACTGCTTCCAGCCATGCTGTGAACAATCTGTGGCCCTGCTATATAGAATCTCCTTGGCCTGTCCATCGAGAGCCAAGTCTTTCTGCTGCCTTGGTAGGATTGCGGTGCTTGGACTGGCCTGTCCCACAATGCATAAACAGCCCTGCTGCTGTAAGCGGCATACCGACACCTTAGCACCCGCTAGCTATTTATGGCTCCTTCAGTCGCTGTGGTTCAGCTGCTGGTTTCTGCTGCATCACTCAAAACATAGAGGCGGCACTGAAGAGCCATCGCATGTTCATTTCCATCAGAAAGCTACAAAACAGTCCAGCAGGTAGATTTTAAACTTTGGGAGAATTCCCCCTTACTTTAAACATTTTCAGGTGCAATGCTGTCATCTCACAAAGGGACTTACAAAATGTGGTTGAATGATGGAGTGGAACAGTAAGAATTTTAGTCTGATGGGAACTAGTGTTTCTGCTGTGTTGTTCAGACAAGAGCTTTAAGATCAACGAGAGGGATGAGAGAATATATACATTTGTAAGTTGCTAGAAGAGACTGAATGTGTGGAAATCTCTGCGTTCGTCTGGACGTTGTCAGGATAATTCTGCATAATTAAATGAAATATTACAAAAAAATACGAACTTCACAGGTACAGCATATGCAGGTGTTCACCATCAGCTACAAGTACTGTGAGCTTTCCTGAGAAAGACTTCACAGGATAACAACGCTGTAATAATAAATTGGAAATACCTGCGTTGGTACAAGTTTGTTTCTTATGCTAAAATGGAAGAGCTGATTATATTTTTGTGTAGACTGGAGAGATGCTGATTTCTTCTTGCGGATTGTTGCTATGTGTTCAGTCTAGTTTAGGTTTTCATTCATTACTACTCCTACACTATTTTCAAGGATAGCAATTTATATTTGTCCCATTTAGGATTAACTGTATTAGGGATCATGACATTTCGGTCTAATGAACCTAGAATAATCACAAAGGACTGTTGGGATTTGGATGGACTAAGCTTTAACCTTATATTCTGCGCGCATTTTGATGATACACACAGGTCAGTACTGCCATTTACTTTTAAATATAAACGTATGTCATCAGAACACATATGATATTAACAGTAGGAGAGACCTAATAACATTTGATTAACTTACAATGAAAGGGATATAGCATATAATACCGAGTCGTGGGGGATGTGTGATACTGCGTGTTTCCACTGCGACTTCGAGGTCTTGGACACATTGGTGGCGAGATGTCAGATACGAGCAAAACCATTCACTGCACTTTGAGAAAAGCATGGTGCTAAGTTTGGCAAGTAAAGTAACGAAGTCAGCGGTGTCAAAGGCTTTGCAAAAAAAATTCAGAGCTAACGATATTCGTCTCTTATCTGTCCATTGGTAGTTTCAGGTCGTCTTTTACTTCTATGTAAGCAGATGTGTTGCGCCAACGGCGTTAGCGCAATGGTAACCGGTTCCCGTCACATCACCGATGTTAAGCGCTGTCGGATGTCGGGCGTGCGTGGCTAGCCCCTGCATGGGTTATTGCCCGGGTCTACCAAGCACTATTAGCAAGCGGGGTGTAATCTTCCTTGTGAACCAATTAGGAAGCTACTTGACTGAGTAGCAGCGGTTCCAGTCACGAAAGTTGACAACAGTTGGGAGAGTGGTGTGCTGCCCACATGGCCCTCCCTCCATATGCTCATCTAGTGACTCCTATAGGCTGAAGCTGACACGGCCTTCCGAGACCTGTTCGGGCACAGATGATGTGCTGCGATGTTTGCGGAAGACGTATTGGTATTTGTCTAGAATGTTGGTTATGGTTAGGTGGTAGTGAACAATATACTTTAAGGCCATGGACATTGTCGGGGAAATACAAATGGGGTTGTAATGAGAGGGTGTTACTGAGCTTTTTAAACATCTGGGTCAAATAACTTTTGCTCGTCACATAATTTCTAATTTGGGAAACAAACGAATCAAGATATTAACAAATTTTACGTATTTCCATTCATTAATGTCTTATGGTATGATTGTTTTGGGGGAGGGGGTACTCATTACTTACGAGGTGAGTAGTGATTGCGTAAAAGTGATCAGTGAGAATAATATGACCTGTTCACCCACAAACATATTATAGACGCCTTTTTAAGAATTTAGGAATTTTAACTGCACCTTCACAGCACATACATTCACTAGCATACTTCGTCATAAATGATCCATCACAACTGAAAAGAATACTAATGTTCACAAATACAATATTAGAAGTCAAGTATGAACTTGTTTATTCATCAATACAGCCGCAAGTCACTCAGAAAGGAGCTGAATGCGCAGCCACAAATATATTTTATCATTTGATCAATAATGTCAAACTTCTGAAAAGTAACAACGGAAACTTAAACATTCTCTGAACTCATTTCCTGCAGACAATTCCTCGAATTATATAGGCAAAGGACTGAAATAATTTGTACTAAAGTTGGAAAATTTGTTTACTGTGTTGTTAAACCTGTTTTTCTATTGTAACTTTACTAGTGATAAAGATTAACGGGTTCATTTTCATTAAATTTAAGCAACTGTGCCATCTAGCGTTGTGTAAATGACCAATAAGCATCATATACAAACAAATGATGTATGCGTCACTCATTCGATATCAGCGAGGGAGAAATCGGGTAACAAGTTATTAACTAATTAACCTAGCTTCGAAAGGTATCCAGTATTCCCGGAAGAACTGAGTATTTGCAGGGAGTGGCTAATCGTTGATGATGATTTCTTGTCGTATTCTTTCAGCCATGGATGATTTGCACATGTGACGGCCTCACCTACGAATTGTTTCCTTCTTTTGGTGACTAGACGAGCAATTGAAGCCTGTACGGAACCTATACGGAATTGCTGTGCGCGTTAGAAAACAACGTAACATAAAATTTCTGTAATGGCTTACGCTCGTTGACCTCTTATTTCAATGCTTTGAAACCATTTGAAGATCATCGATAGATGATAGTTTTTGCAGTATGTTATGTCATGAATCACGTGGAAATCAACATCTGGCAGGAAGACCAGAAAAAATGTTAATAGTTACACAGAATGTCCAAAAACAGAAACGATTATTTTTCAGAGATGATATTTGGTAATTGAACATGTATCAATAATTACAGATCTCTGTAGTTGTATATATACGTTTGGATGTAGCTGTATTGTGTCGATGTACTGGTGGATATTGTGTGGTATGACTCCTGTAGTTGATAGTATAATTGGTATAACGTCAACTTTATCCTGATACCACATGTCCTTGACTTCCTCAGCCAGCTGGATGTATTTTTCAATTTTTTCTCCTGATATCTTCTGTATATTTGTTGTATTGGATATGGATATTTCGATTACTTGTGTTAATTTCTTCTTTTTATTGGTGAGTATGATGTCAAGTTTGTTATGTGGTGTTGTTTTATATGTTATAATGGTTCAGTTCCAGTATAATTTGTATTCATCATTCTCCAGTACATTTTGTGGTGCATACTTGTATGTGGGAACGTGTTGTTTAATTAGTTTATGTTGTATGGCGAGTTGTTGATGTATTATTTTTGCTAGATTGTCATGTCTTCTGGTGTATTCTGTATTTGCTAGTATTGTACATACGCTTGTGATGTGATCTGCTGTTTCTATTTGTTGTTTGCAAAGTCTGCATTTATCTGTTGTGGTATTGGGATCTTTAATAATATGCTTGCTGTAATATCTGGTGTTTATTGTTTGATCCTGTATTGCAATCATGAATCCTTCCGTCTCACTGTATATATTGCCTTTTCTTAGCCATGTGTTGGATGCGTCTTGATCGATGTGTGGCTGTGTTAGATGGTACGGGTGCTTGCCATGTAGTGTTTTCATTTTCCAATTTACTTTCTTCGTATCTGTTGATGTTATGTGATCTAAAGGGTTGTAGAAGTGGTTACGAAATTGCAATGGTGTAGCCGATGTATTTATATGAGTGATTGCTTTGTGTCTTTTGCTAGTTTCTGCTCGTTCTATAAAGAATTTTCTTAAATTGTCTACCTGTCCATAATGTAGGTTTTTTATGTCGATAAATCCCCTTCCTCCTTCCTTTCTGCTTAATGTGAATCTTTCTGTTGCTGAATGTATGTGATATATTCTGTATTTGTGGCATTGTGATCGTGTAAGTGTATTGAGTGCTTCTAGGTCTGTGTTACTACATTTCACTACTCCAAATGAGTAGGTCAATATTGGTATAGCATAAGTATTTATAGCTTTTGTCTTGTTTCTTGCTGTCAATTCTGTTTTCAGTATTTTTGTTAGTCTTTGTCTATAGTTGTCTTTTCGTTCTTCTTTAATATTTGTATTATCTATTCCTATTTTTTGTTTGTATCCTAGATATTTATAGGCATCTGTTTTTTCCATCGCTTCTCTGCAGTCGCTGTGGTTATCCAATATGTAATCTTCTTGTTTAGTGTGTTTTCCCTTGACTATGCTATTTTTCTTACATTTTATTATTATTATTACTACTGCTATTACATGCGTTTTTTGCTTCTACATCCAGACGTACATTTATTTCTACACCTGAATCTGTACTTTGCATGTCACCTTACGTTGTTTTGTGGAACGTACTTTGTGGACAACTGTCACCTCCCCTCTTTCCTGTTCCCGTTGCTAACGGTTCGGGGGAAAACGACTGTTGGTAATGCCAGCGCGTGAGCTTGAATCTCTCTAATTTCACCCACGAGATGTTCTTGCAAAGGGGAAGAAATTTGTTGGTTGAGTTTTCTAGGAACGTACTCGTACGCTATCAGTGTTTAAACAACAAACCACACCCTGCTGCACGACGACTCATATGTAGCATCTGCCACTAGAGCTGGATCAGCATCTATGTAAATTTGTTTTGTTTTGTTATAGGGTGCAAAAACAACCAATGTAACGCGCCAACGCCAGAACCGTTGAACACTAAGGAAAATAAGGAGTTAAAAACGACTACACGTTAAGCCCAAGAGACGGAAGGAAAGACAACTAAAACAGGTACTTGGAGAAAGATACATAAAATACGCCATAGAGAAACAAAGGTCCTGAACTAAAGATTAAATTCCTTCGCCACCGCGCGGAATGGCCGCGTGGTTACAGACGTTATGTCACGGATTGCGCGGCCCTTCCCGCCTGAGGTTCGAGTCCTCCCTCGGGCATGTGTGTGTGTGTGTGTGCGTGTGTGTGTGTGTGTGTGTGTGTGTGTGTGTGTGTGTGTGTGTGTGTGTGTGTTGTTCTTAGCATAAGTTAGAGTAAGTTAGTTTAAGTAGTGTGTAAGTCCAGGGGCCGATGACCTCAGCGGTTTGGTCCCTTAGGAATTCACACATATTTGAACATTTTTTGTCCTTCGCCATGTTGCCACGACGGCTAAAAAGCTAAACGCGGTCGACAGTCTGCGCATCGTTCGTTAAATCGTCCAATAACTCAGACGGCAAACATAATAGAGAATGTAAGTGGTTAAAAAAAAGGGGCATTCCGTCAGTAAATGGTGAACTGTTGGGGCAACGAGTACATAGTTGTGGGGGAGCACCACTTAACAAAAGGTGATAGCTAAAAAGACAGTGCACAATACATAACCTAGCTAAAATGATCCCCTCACGGCGAGAAGGCCAAAAGGACGTCGTCCGATGGCAGAGGCTAAATTCCCTGGAGCTTGTTCCGATGAAGGGAGGACCAGTGGTGATGCCAAAGTGACACCACCTGCTGACAGACGGCAATACAGGGATCATCGGAGGGAGTGGAAGAACTAGCAGGCCGAGGTACGAGGACTGCATTCCTGGCAACAGCGTCAGTAGCCTCGTTTCCCTTCAGAGAGAAGTGACCAGGAACCCATATGAACATCGCAGTGGCTCCATCAAGAGTGAGTAAGTGAGAGCTTTCCTGTACCCGTTGCACTAAGGGCACTGAGAGAGTCAGAGCAGATGACGCAATTGAAATGTACTGCGTGGCCTGATACAGGGCGAAGAGCTCTGCCGAAAATACTGAGCAGTGTTCCGGAAGCCGATACCGAAAATCGTCGGTGCCAATGACGAACGCACACCCTACACCATGGTCAGCCCGAGAGCTATCAGTGTAAAAAATAGTACTATCGCGAAGTTTCGTGCGGAGGTCGTGAAACTTACTGCGATAGAGCGAGGCTGGAGCAGTGCCATCCGCCGCACGAAGCCAAGGTGGTGAAGGGTTCACACCCATCGGGAAAGTGGCGGGTAGCTGCAGGAGCAAGAGCCGAAAGCAAACTCCAGGAGGTAACAGAGAAGAGGGACGCGTCCCATAATGACGATCAAAGGAGTCATCGAAGAGGTGGCATAGGATGGGTGGCCAGGCATGGCAGACAATCGGCATGCGTATGCGCCGAGGAGAACGTAACGGCGGTATAACAGCGGTAGTTCGGCTGCTTCGGCGTATAGACTCTCAACCACGCTAGTGCAAAAGGCGCCAGTGGCCAAACGGATGCCATGATGGTGGATAGTACTGAGACAGCGTAAGAGGGTCGGACGTGCAAATGCATAAACGAAACACCCATAGTCTAGTTTCAAACGGACAAGGTGCAGATAAAAACGGAGGAGGGTGGTCCGATTCGCTCCCCAGGAAGTACCGCCGAGGACACGTAGGACATTTAGAGACTGCGTTCAGTGGGCGGCCAGGTAAGACCCCTGGGAGAACCAACAAAGTTTCCTATCGAGCATGAGGCCCAGGAGTTTCGTAGTTTCAGTGAACGGATGAGCAACAGACCCAAGATGTAAAGACGGTGGAAGAAACCAGTTACGTCGTCATAAATTCATACAAAACGGCTTTGTCAGTGGAAAAGTGAAATCTATTGTCGATGCTCCATGAGTAAAGACGATCGAGACATCGCTGAAGACGCCGCTGAAATCCGTGGAGAACTGCAATAGATGACAAAATCGTCAACGAAAAGGGAGCTGGAGATGCCCAGGGAGAGACAGGCCATAATAGGGTTAATGGCGACAGCAGAGAGGACGACGTTCAGGACGGAACCGTGAGGCACACCTTTTTCCTGGATAAAGGTGTCCGACAAGGCAGAACCCACACGTAGCTTGAAAACTCGGTCTTTTAAGAATTCCTGAAGGAAATGGGCATGAGGCAATGGAAGTCCCTGGTGTACAGCGTACAGAGGATATCAGTCCTCCAGCAGGTGTCGTAGGCTTCCTCCAAATCGAAAAACACGGCCACAGTCTAGTATTTCCGCAGAAAACTATTCATGACATGGGTTGACAAAGTGACGAGATGGTCAACCGCAGAACGGCGCGTTCGAAATCCACACTGTGCAGTGGTTAGTAAATTGTGAGACTCGAGTCACCCTACCAGCCAAGCAAGAATCATATGTTTCATCACCTTGTAAGCACAGCTGGTGAGAGAAATGAGCGATAACTAGAAGGAAGGTGTTTGTCCTAGCCGGGATTAGGTATGGGTATGACAACTGTTCCGCACCAGCGTCTGCGAAACGTGCCCTGTGCCCAGATGCTATTGTACGTATGAAGGAGGAACTGCTTCCGCCAAGAGAAAGGTTCTGCAACATCTGAATGTGAACATCGTCCGGTCTTGGGGTGGAGGATTAGTGTGAAAGTATGATCTACCTCCGTCACAGTAAAGAAGGCCTTCTAGCACTCTACTGAGAAGAGAAGGTTATCGCCTGATCCTCCTCCACTCGTTTCCGACGTTGGCAGGCAGGGTGATAGTGGGTGGAGCTCGAGGTCTCCGCAAAATACACTCCTGGAAATGGAAAAAAGAACACATTGACACCGGTGTGTCAGACCCACCATACTTGCTCCGGACACTGCGAGAGGGCTGTACAAGCAATGATCACACGCACGGCACAGCGGACACACCAGGAACCGCGGTGTTGGCCGTCGAATGGCGCTAGCTGCGCAGCATTTGTGCACCGCCGCCGTCAGTGTCAGCCAGTTTGCCGTGGCATACGGAGCTCCATCGCAGTCTTTAACACTGGTAGCATGCCGCGACAGCGTGGACGTGAACCGTATGTGCAGTTGACGGACTTTGAGCAAGGGCGTATAGTGGGCATGCGGGAGGCCGGGTGGACGTACCGCCGAATTGCTCAACACGTGGGGCGTGAGGTCTCCACAGTACATCGATGTTGTCGCCAGTGGTCGGCGGAAGGTGCACGTGCCCGTCGACCTGGGACCGGACCGCAGCGACGCACGGATGCACGCCAAGACCGTAGGATCCTACGCAGTGCCGTAGGGGACCGCACCGCCACTTCCCAGCAAATTAGGGACACTGTTGCTCCTGGGGTATCGGCGAGGACCATTCGCAACCGTCTCCATGAAGCTGGGCTACGGTCCCGCACACCGTTAGGCCGTCTTCCGCTCATGCACCAACATCGCGCAGCCCGCCTCCAGTGGTGTCGCGACAGGCGTGAATGGAGGGACGAATGGAGACGTGTCGTCTTCAGCGATGAGAGTCACTTCTGCCTTGGTGCCAATGATGGTCGTATGCGTGTTTGGCGCCGTGCAGGTGAGCGCCACAATCAGGACTGCATACGACCGAGGCACACAGGGCCAACACCCGGCATCATGGTGTGGGGAGCGATCTCCTACACTGGCCGTACACCACTGGTGATCGTCGAGGGGACACTGAATAGTGCACGGTACATCCAAACCGTCATCGAACCCATCGTTCTACCATTCTTAGACCGGCGAGGGAACTTGCTGTTCCAACAGCACAATGCACGTCCGCATGTATCCCGTGCCACCCAACGTGCTCTAGAAGGTGTAAGTCAACTACCCTGGCCAGCAAGATCTCCGGATCTGTCCCCCATTGAGCATGTTTGGGACTGGATGAAGCGTCGTCTCACGCGGTCTGCACGTCCAGCACGAACGCTGGTCCAACTGAGGCGCCAGGTGGAAATGGCATGGCAAGCCATTCCACAGGACTACATCCAGCATCTCTACGATCGTCTCCATGGGAGAATAGCAGCCTGCATTGCTGCGAAAGGTGGATATACACTGTACTAGTGCCGACATTGTGCATGCTCTGTTGCCTGTGTCTATGTGCCTGTGGTTCTGTCAGTGTGATCATGTGATGTATCTGACCCCAGGAATGTGTCAATAAAGTTTCCCCTTCCTGGGACAATGAATTCACGGTGTTCTTATTTCAATTTCCAGGAGTGTAGCAGCCCAAGGTGCTGGAGATAGCAGTATTGTCCACTATGACATCTGCTACTGTCGGGTCGGAAATTGGGGAAAGGGCCTTCGTCCCAGACAGCTATCGGAGGGTGGCCCATGCAACAGAAGATGGTGTCAAACTGTTAAAACAAACAGTAAAGGAAATCAAGCTAGCTTTTTTGCTATCCCAAAGAACGCGACGACACTGTGCACGCAACTGTTTGTAACGAATGCAATTGGCTGTCGTAGGATGACGGTTAAAAACGCTGAGAGCACGTCTCCAAGCGCGAATCGCGTCGCGGCGCGCCTCAGTCCACCAATGGACCACGAACGGCACGGCAAAAAGGAACTGCGAGGAATGGAGCGTTCTGCGTAAGATATTCTACCTGGTTATCGCAACTGAGGAATTTTTTTTTTTGTCATGTGTTGTTACCAAGTGTACCCGCCCTTGGCGGTCTCTACTTGTTTGTCTGTGGTTAGGAAAGGTAGGTTCATCTCATTCTTTATTTACACATTCAGAAGTACTTTGGCTCTCGTTTGGGTCCTCAGTTGTTCTGTTGATTTGACCTTTCCTGTTGGGAGATTTTCGTTTTGTATATTTTGTTGTCTTGGAAGTTTTGTCTATTGCTTTCTTTGAAAATTCTTGTCCAGGCTGGTAGTCTTCGTCGTGAAATTAACTGTATTTTCCAATAATTTTTGTGGTGTTAGCCAGTAACTATTGATTTTGGGACTTTGTATTTATGCCATGGTTGTGGTTCTATTGTGGCGATGTTTCTAAGTTGTGGAGTACGTTCTCTCCATGCGTCAATTTTTTGAAAGAGTTTTTCAGCGTGGTCTTGGATTTTTTCTATGATATACTTTTCATTTAGTTCTTCGTGGATTTCTGTTATCCTCTTCCAGCGAGGTACCGCGAGGGACGATCTCACGCACATATTTTGTAAAATTTGCGGTTGTTTAAGATTAGTTCTGCAGGTAGTTCTCCATGCTGCTGCTCCATATAAGATTGTTGGTTGGATTGTAGATTTGTATAGTTGTATTTTTGCTTTCGTATTTAATTTTCTACTTTTAAAGAAAGGTATTAGGGTGTTCATTATTTTTTGCGCTGTCTTCTTCTGTTCTGTAGCATTTTCTTTGAACGTTAGTGCTTGGTCGAGCTGTATTCCGAGAAATTTGGTCTTTGTATTCCATGGTATGTTTTGATCAGCTACTTAAAGCTGTGTTCTTAAACTTGGTTTTCTCTTTATTGTGAAGAATACTGCTGCTGTTTTTGTTGCGTTGAAGATGATTTTGTTCCGTTGAGCCCATGTTTCCATTATGTCGATTTGTCTTTGTGGTCTTGCTATTATTATATCGATTTTACGTCCAGATGTAAGGAAAGCTGTATCATCTGCATATAAGCTTAACGTTACATTCGGCAGAGCAGGCAAATCGACGATATATAAGTTAAAGAGTGTGGGTGAAAAGACGGATCCTTGTGGAATTCCTGCTTCAGGAGTTTTGATGGGTGATCTTTTTCCTTGAATTGTGACGAAGAACTGTCTGTTTTGTGGGAATCAGCCAATGATTTTTATGTAGCAGTCTGGAATGAGTGTTATCTGGTGGAGTTTGACTGTTAGGTTTTCTTTCCATACTCTGCCGTAAGCTTTTGATATGTAAAAAAATATCGATGCTGTGGATTTGCTTAGGTTAAAGTTGTTCTGGGCGTGTTTGGTAATTCTGATTAATTGAAGTTCTCCTGATAATTTGGAGGTGAAGCCGAATTCTTCTGGACGCATTATGTTCTCTTCTGTTAGAGTTGTACTCGTTTTAGAATTATTCTTTGGAGGACTTTTGCTAACGTGCGTAGTAAGCTTATTGGTCTGTGGTTTGTTGCGTCCGACGGGTTTTTCCCCGGATTTGGTATGGGGACAATTTTTGCTGTTTTCCAGTTGTCCGGAAAGTATTCCATTATTAAACAACTGTTGATTATTCGTGTTAGTAAAAATATGGATTTTCTTGGTAAATTCTTTAAGTGGATGTTGGATATTTGGTCGGCGCCTGGGGCTGTGTTTTTCGTTTTAGATATTAGTTTCTTTATTTCAGCTGGTGTTGTAAGTAATGTCTTGCTATTGAAGGTGTGTCTCGGAATTGCTGTAGAAGGTGTTGGATTCTGTCATCTTCGTTTTGTCTTTGGTTTAAATTTGGTTGTTCGTTATTCGGTACGGACATTTGTTGATTGTATTCTTCGGTGAAGAGTTCTGCTTTTCCCAATGTGTCGAATAGGCCCGTTAATTGCTGCGTCGGGTGTTGGTTGTTTTCTGATATTTCTAACTAATTTCCATTCGTCTCTGGTATGCAAGACGAAGGCTGCCATTTTATTTTCCATGTTTGTCGACGCCATTCTGTTACTATTTTGTGTAGTTCTCTGGATAGTTTCTTCATTTCGTGTCCGTCTCGGGGGTTGTGGAATTGTTGCCATCGTCTCCTATATCTATTTCTTTGTGTTTTAAACTCTTCTAATAGTGATGGAAATGTTTCATGGTATGGTTCTGGAACGATGGTTATTATTGATGCTCATTTTGCAGCCGTTTTAATTTTATTAGTTAGAACCTCTACTATATCTAAGTTCATTGTTGGTCGGGTGTTGTTTAGCTATCTTTTGTATTGTTTGTACTGTTCTCGGGTCACCAGCCGGGTGCAGTTATTTTCAAACCACGATATTTTGACAGCGTCCCTTGCCGTCATCTTCAGGTGATACCTCCAGACTGAGCGTCTCCGCTGAATCTCCTCCCCTTTATACTCTGATAGCTCCCCACCCCGAGGTTGATCCCGGCGTTTCTGTTGATCAGCCCATCAGCTAAACGTATGCCAGGGACACAGAAGGCACACTGAACTGAAGAAGCCTACAAAATCTGCGGTTGCGGAACATTACATGGATACTGGAGATACTATGGAGTACGCGCATACGGAAGTTGCCTCGTCTTTTTGGGACTGTGTTCTGAAGGAGGCGATTGAAATACGTGTAGCTGATGGGCTGATCAACAGAGACGCCGGGTTCAACCTCAGCAAAGCCTGGGACCCAGCACTCAGCCAACTAAAAGCACAGCGCCGACCCAAAGCGACTTCCGCGCCCGACGGAGGCCACAGGACATCTGATGGTCCACAGTTCGCATCCAGCAGACAGTAACCCGCCCCTCCCCACCACCCCTCCACGCAGCACCGCTTCCCATCCATCACAGCTTTGCCCAACATATGCCTGCCTAAGGAGTTTTCTTGAACTTTATCCATTTTTACTCGAAATTTTCCATCTTAGTGGCAGATGTTAGATGTCGACTGCACAGGTAAGCATAAATTTGATTCCTGTCGCACTCACTACGTTATCTTCCTAACTTCCCTTACATACCTGTTAACATCAGCAATCAGTCATGCTATGAAGGCCTTTCGATCATAGCTACTCTGTTAAATACCTCGAAAATTTGGGACCTGTTTGTAGCAAGGACATCTGAGACGTTACCTTCATGAGACGGTTCTTTATCTAATTCTTCAAGAAAATTTTTAGACAAGGCAAGAACAATATCATACGAATCCCTGTATCTGCCACCCGCGCTAATAATTTGTGTCTAATAGCTGATAAGTTAAAATCTTCCCATAATACTGAACCACGATCAGGAAATTTACGCGTGACAATTTCCAAGATTTCCCTGAATTGTTCCGCCACTGCCGCTGACACAGGGTGTCTACAGAAGCACACCTTTACCGTGTTTAATTCACATTAAACACTTATTTTCACCGAGATTAGTTAGCATTCAGAATCTGCAAGAATCTCACTAGATATTATCGTATTGTGCTGTTTGGGTTTTTGGGGTTTTCTCGACGTAATAACTGTCGAATGGCGTTGTGGAAACTGCACAATATTTCAACGACGTAGCTGCTCGTTATCTTCAGCTGTGACTATGGTGCCCAGATTTATACGTCGGTTCCCTAGGACAGTGTAGGCGCCATGAGGCGAGGTTGTAACCTCGTGAAATGAGGATGTTGACATCCAGAGCACCCTATAGGAGGAACGAACCGCGGGCTTCACATGCGTGGCGTGTGATAGCCCGGGGCCATGCCGCGGATGCCACAATACGTGCGTGGGCAACGTGTTGAGACCTGGCCGAATTGTCCTGACTTCGATTCCCCATCGGCGTAATCTTTCTGCATTCGTTTCTCTGCGTCCGATAATGCCATGGTGTCGCCAATGCTGGGTCCCACACATTCTTCTTTTTCTTTTGCCTTTGTCTATGCGGCGTCGGCATCGTTACTATTGGATTTGGCAAGGTTAATTTCAGAGCTTGCCGGATGCCATTCCCGTCGCCAACTGTTACACTCCGGGGAGGAATATGAGTACCCCCAAACTGTCGGCTTGCAGTATTACCCACGTGAAAGTTCAAATGGTTCAAATGGCTCTGAGCACTAAGGGACTTAACACCTGTGGTCATCAGTCCCCTAGAACTTAGAACTACTTAAACCTAACTAACCTGAGGACATCACACACATCCATGCCCGAGGCAGGATTCGAAACTGCGACCGTAGCAGCAGCGCGATTCCGGACTGAAGCACCTAGAACCGCTACATCACCGCGGCCGGCCACGTGAAAGTGTGTGAACATTTTCTAAATGTTTTCGGAACGTGTAACTGTGGCAGGACTTGGGTACCAGCCCAGTATCACATGGTCAGATGTGGAAAACCGCCTAAAAACCATATGCAGGCTGACCGGCACACCAGAACTCATCGTTAACCCGCAAGACGGATTCGATCTGGGGCCGGCACTCCTGCCCGAATTCCGGAAGCGGCGTGCTAACAAACGTGGGTGTGTGGGCTGGTCCTGGGTCCCATGCATTGCTCAGCTAAAATTCTGTGTGTTTATTAAGTCATTTGTTATGCTCTAGTCCTGAGATTTGGCCACGATGTATCGCCCACACGGGGAGATGCTTCAGCGCTGTGTAGTCCAAGTCCTCACAAAGGAAGCGTACTTTATTAATTAAATATAGTATTTCCGATCACAGATTATACTGAAGGTTAGATTACAAATACAGTTATGGTAATCATGGTCTGATTGCGTCAATATTTAATAGGTCAGAAAACATAAAAGACAAATTTACATAATGTTATCAATTTGCCACGGCCTTCTGCACCCAATGATGTTTTGCCTAGGTACAGGACCATTGGATGTTGGTGGTATTTCATTTTAGTATCGGCCGATCAATTAATTTAAGAAAGCAGTCGTACACCTGACGCCACCACAGGATGTCCAATCTAACCGCCAGGGATTCTTCGCAAAACCTCAAGCGGAAAAGCCGCCGGATCGGTCAGCATTGCCTCCCTTCCCCTCGTCTGCAGCTCGTGGTCTAGGGGCTAGCGCTGACGCCTCTTGATCACGGGGGCCCGGGTTCGACTCCCAGCCGGGTTGGGGATTTCCTCTGCCCGGAGACTGAGTGTTTGTGTTGTCCTCATCATTTCATCATCGTGATCATTCGTGACAGTGGCTAGACTGGACTGTGTAAAAAAATTGGATTGTGTAAAAATTGGGATTTTGTACAGGCGCTGATGACAGCGCAGTTGAGCTTCCCACAAACCAAACATCATCACCATCGCTTCTCCTACTGACTTCCCTCCACCCAGCCGGTTTCCCTTCCCTCCCAGGTAAGATGCACTGTGTGCACTAAGGCAATAAAATCTTCTCCCTTGCCCCTAATCGGTTGCAAATTCTTGATTGAGCCCATTCAGTTGCAGATTCTTTATGAAACCCATTCAGTTGAAGATTCCTTATGAAGCCCACTCGGTCGCAAATTCTTTATGGAGCCCAGGTGGTTGAAGATCTTTGATAGAGCACCTCGTCAATGGAATCCTGTCTATCGTTGGTGTGGAAATTGCTGCCATTTTTAATTAACATGAACTGGTTTCCCTTACTTTGGAATAGTCGGGTGTAAAATTAAATTGGTAGAATTTCTTTCAATCTGCATGACTATTCACGGACCGTCATCGCTTGCTGTAATTACGTGAGCGAGCAGTTTGCACCGCAAGCTGTCTGCACCACGCACCCGCCGAGAGGTGGGAATTGCTACGCTGTCGCCCTTTTTGGTCATATCTCGCGTCTCTCATGGCCAAGTACTATGCCTAGTGTACGTTAATTCTGATTGATTCTCACATTTCACCTCTCTCTGGGCTGGACGATCTACAGCGTGGTTGTAATTAAGTTTTCGCTAGTTGAGCCAGTGTGAAACTATTTACCCTATAGGTACATAACTTTATAGAAATGATGTTCAGAATGTGCGCTGCATGATTTGTGTTATTAGTAACGTTTTGGACCTGAACCCATAGGACGAAGCTCACGTTGCATGGACAGCACTCGTTACTCGGATCTGCTTAGCCAATATGTGATCTCTTCTCTACGAGAGGGAGGTGTTTTCGACTCATTTGCTTTGATGCACGATGGAGCTCCACCTCCCGTTGCTATTGAGGTCACTCGGTTACTCCATAATACGAGGGTTGGAACTTTAATAGTGGCAACTATTTATTTACAGCTCGTACAAAATAGATACGTGTTTCAAAGTTTTACTCACCTTCAGAGAAGTCACCAGCATTGTGTATAACCCGTTGCCAGCGATGTGGAAGTCGTAGGACACTTTTAGCAGTGCCAGTTGTGTTGACAGTTCGACCGGTGCGGTCTACTGCCCGACGAATTTGTAGCAGTTCTAAATCGAATGCCGTGAAATGTTTCCCTCAGTTTAGAAATCGAGTTGAACTCACGAGAGCTTAAGTCAGGGGAGTGCAGTAGGTGGTATAGCACTTAGCAGCCCCATCAGTCAAACAAATCAGTAACGGCTTGCACTGTACGTGCTTGAGTATTGTCCCGCAAAATGATGGTCAGGTCCTGCAGAAAGTGTCATCACTTCTGTCTCTATGCTGTTCATTTTTGAAACACAACCTACGACCAGATTAGAGACAGAAGTGGTGACACTTTCTTGAGGACCTGACTATCATTTTGCAGGACAATGCTCAAGCACGTACAGTGCAAGCTGTTACTGATTTGGTTGACTGATGGGGCTGCTGAGTGCTATACCACTCACTGCACTGCCCTGACTTAAGCCCTCATAAGTTCAACTCGATTTCTAAACTGAAGGAAACACTTCACGGCCTTTGCTTCAGAACTGCTACAAATTCATCGGGCAATAGACGGCACCGCTCGAACTGTCAACACAACTGGCACTGCTAAGAGTATCCTACGACTTCCACATCGCTCGCAACGAGTTATACACAATGCTGGTGACTACCTTGAAGGTGAGTAAAACTTTGAAACACGTATCTATTTTGTACGAGCTGTAAATAAATAGTTTCCACTATTAAA
Organism: Schistocerca piceifrons; assembly: GCF_021461385.2. Taxonomy (NCBI): domain Eukaryota; kingdom Metazoa; phylum Arthropoda; class Insecta; order Orthoptera; family Acrididae; genus Schistocerca; species Schistocerca piceifrons. The sequence continues at coordinate 72,789,985 of NC_060149.1, forward strand.
GTTCCAACCCTCATACATTTGGAGAAAACCGAATCATTTGCCGATCGTTACAAACTGCGTGTTCACGAAGATCACCAGATTTGAACCCGTGTGACCTCTGGCTGTGGCGTTACTTTTAGGACAGAGTTTATCAATGGGACACTAACACACGTTAAGGTTGAGATGACATGGAGGTAGTCAACATCCCACCAAAGATGTTATGGGCAGCGGTAGAGCTGTCTCTAGTACAGTTACTTCTCTTCCTCATAACCTTACAAATATTTTCACAAAGTCACATTGTCCTATGATCATTCGTTTTTCATGATGGCCCTCTCAAGCAGTAACAGTTTAATTATAACCCACCCTTGTTTAATTTCTTGTTCAATTGTTTTTTACTTACGACTAGTCTTTCCTACAGAGGATTGGTTATCCGACGAGTAATCCAGAATTATTGATGTATGACATCCCATCCTGTAAGAAGGCTACTTCTAATTTAAATGTGTTTCTAAGAATTCTATTTGTAATTATTCCATTAAGTAACTGCTCTCCTGATATTGGTTTGTAGCCTTCCCATTTTCCCTTTTCAAACCATTCATTCTACCTTAGATTCACCATCCATAGTCAGGGGACAGAAGACCTGCAGGTAAGATTTCTTTTCCCTGCTGATCAGGAAGTGATCTCATAGAGGACAGCCAATTAGATGTAATTAATCTCATCTTATATCTTTTATTACATTCACCACACGCTACAGTATGTATTTAGACCGCTTCTTTGATGAGTGAATCCCAGTAGGTGGAGGCGAAGGAGAGGCTCTACGTCTCCCGTAGTTGATGCCGTGTCCAGTATCGAGACAGTGGTCAGTAGCAGAAGAGTTTTCTCGCTGGCCTGCTGGTGTGGTGTCTATGTGCATCGCATCTGTCACGTCTTGCGACACACCTGGCCGATGTACAATTTCTCACACTGACACGGGATTTTGTATATTCACAGTCTTCTTAGATCTCTTCTTTCACGGAATCCAGTATCGTTTGCACTTGCGCCGAAGGACGCAAGACACATTTCATAATGTGTTTCTTGAAGGGACATTCTGGAGAACACATCTCCAACATAAGGGAGGAAAAACCATCGTAGTGAAGTTCTTGGTATCTTCTGGTTGGTCGTGATGTTTCACACATGCTTGTCAAAATTCATGGTGAACTTACTTCTGGGAGTAGTTGTTCAGTGTAAATACAGAACTGCAATGGTTAAGCTCAGCTGACAAATTCTTTGATATACCTCCAGCTACATGAACCAGAGTCCATATTACGCCGCTATGTTGAGATGGATGATGAGACCTTGTAAGTTGTAAATACAGGTCGTTGTGTGTTCCTATACGAAACACACTGTGACTCAAGGCACCTGTAACATCTTGTAAAGAGAGGTTTCCACTTTTCTACACTTTCCGTCGCAAAAGTGCTAGGAACACCTGTTTTTTGTTCATAATTTGGGAGGTAGAATAAAAAGTACACCGGTATGAGCACATGTATTTAGATATGTATAATGCCTTCTTCCAGTTTAGTTCTTATAAATTCCAAATGTATCATCAAAGGTACATCTGTGAAAAAAGAGATTACATCGAAACTCATTTGGTTTCAGGACCAAATGCTTGAGGCACAATATAAAGTCTGCAGAATTTCAAATGTAGTTTCCACATCTCCCAACCAAAGGGCTCAAAAGAGACGCCGAATGTTTTGCTAGTTAGTATGTTGAGATTCCAATATTGGTAAGTGTGAAGCGAAACATGTTCTTTATATATATTTGGTAGGCCATGAAGTCTCGGTGGAAACGGTGGTTGTAGGCATAAGCTCTTTTTCTGATGGTTAGTAAAGTGGGTGGAGCGTTGGAGAGTGATGTACGAGTATTCCGTTGTGCTGTATCCGTAGGACCCATTCTGGAGACGACGATGCGCTAAGTCCTGCAATAAATCAGTCATAGTGTCAAAAATAAGGTATCACAGACAGAAGAGCAGCGGCGTTGCCCTAGTCAGCAAATAAAATTTCTGTATCTGTGTCTTCTCTTAAAGATCGAAATGTTTTCTTCTCCTGAGTAGTGGCGTTCTGCTTAGGTGTTGGCATCCTTCCCATGCAAGTCTCTTGCCTTATTTGTTCGGTTGTCTCACTTGGAAATTTTAAAACACTCTGCTGTGTGCCACTAATAAAGTCTCTGTTGGGCAAGATCTTAGGAGAGGGCTAGAGTTCTAGTCCCTTCTCCAACACTGTTATCGTGGCATCACCTAGTGGTTAATCTATAAATTAAACGCAACTTGTCTGCATGATTTATCTTATTGAGAAGGTGGACGTGTAAGCCAATGGAACTTGAAATTTTATGCAGCACGTCCAGCTGCCGCGTCCAATCTGAAATCGACCTAGTAACACCGTTCACTCACTACCAGGAACCCTCTGATGAACGTGACCCGATATTCAGATGAATGGAAGGACTTCTCGAGAGTCTACGTAACTCTTGCTTTGTAGAACGGATTCTCTCTTTCACCAACGCCCTGCTGGCTTGTTGTTTAATTCTGTTAGCGTCAGAAAATTCTATTTATATACTGATTGGATAGGAAAGCATAGGTGCCATATGGCAGGACTATAACTTCACCGCTGAGGACTGATATCCATAGCCTCTTTATGAAAAAGCAAGTCATGTACTCCGCACGCGCGGCTCGGAGAAGCCTGGCCATAAGCCGTCAACCCCAACGCAGGCGCTGGCAAGATGTTGGTAGCCGACCTAGCTGCCTTGGTTACAATCACCCATCGGCGTGATCTCGTACAATTCATTAATCCGCGATCGACTACCCATCAAGTCATTTGCTGTATTTCGACCACTTCCATAACGAAGGAATCCCAGGAGGTGTAGGCGGACAAGACGATCTTAATATCCCCCTAGTTCATGCCCTGTCCGTTATCAAGACAGTGGTCGGCAACAGCAGATTTTTCTGGATGACATAGTCTGGTATGACGGCTATGTGAATCGCATCTGTCACGTCTGGTTACTTCTTAAACCTAGGTTGTCTTTTACGAAAACCACAATCGTTTGCATTCGCGCCGGAGGACGCAAGACACATTTTATTCTGCGTTTCTTGAAGGGATAGCTGATGTTGAAGGAGAGACCGTCAACACAAGGCAAGAAACCATATTCTAGCTGCTCGTGATGTTTAAAGCGTGCTGGTCGTAATACATGACGAGTCTGCTTCTAAACACAGAGCGCAGATGGCTAATGTCTGGTGACAAGATTTCTGCATCTGAGATAGTACGGGCTATCATTGAACCACTCATTCTTCCCACGATCAATGTTCGAGTAGAACTAAAAGAAGCTCTAACAAAAGGTACACTGGGAAGTACCCTCAGCCATGCACTTCACAGTCGTTTTTAGATTATAGATATAGATTAAGAGAAGCGTGATCAGTGCTGGGAAAGATGCTACAAAACGCTGACTCAGCCTTCACCATGCATGTACGGCTATTAGGCTTTACCTTTTCAGCCAGCCTGTTGAAAATGAGAATAGTATCTGAAACCAGGTACTACGCGTCATTCGTGGCTACATGAGCCACGAATTACAGCCTGCTACACCCAGTGCACTCACTAGCCTTGGATCTCCCAATGAGCCGTAAGCCCACACTCTGTTCCAGTCACAAGGGACGAAGTGCTCCGTGTCGGCTCATATGTGCTCTCCGCAGTAGAAAAAACCTTAAACACGCCCTTAAGGCGTAAAAGACATCCATGGTGCCAGAGACTCGAGTTGGAGCTACTGTTCGCTATTCTTCCTGAGGTGAGTGCGCAGCGTCTAGATTAGGTTATCGGAAAGAGTTGCGACATAGGGGTTCCTAGGCGACGCCAGAGGTGTTAGAAGTGCCGTAAGTCTCGCTGCAGCTGCCTCAACGCCATCACGATCCCATGTCAGCACCCTGCAGCCTGTCGACTCTAGGTAACGAATTCTGACGGTTTCTGAACGGTGGCCAGTCCCCATGCACCGGTACACAACAGGTCCAGTCCCTATCTAACTTACACTACGTTTAACTAAACATGTGCTATACTACTACCCGAAGCTGTCTCTGTGTAAAATCTACGTACTGCTACTGCCCTTTTTCTGGCTGTCATTGCACTAAAAAGTCAGCTCACGTGACACAAATGCTCCAAGATAAACAAACACTTGGACTCAAGACAGATAATTTTTAACTGAAAAGTACATATTTCAGCAGATTCCTTCTAAAAATTAGAGTTTTCATCTTTGCTGACGACACTAAAATTGTTCAGGAAATAATGTTACAATCTATATCCATATTGAGGAAAAAGTCGAAAGCCTAAAAAACTTAATTTATTATAGTTAACGCCAAGCACTATTGAAATTAGAATAAACCATTACATATTTCACTTAGAAGTCAATATTTACGTAAACGTACCAGCTGTGGGAGGGAAGTTGCGTGGCATCGGAGGATCGTCCTTTTGCTTGCGGAATAGCTTCATAATTCTCTCCACTTCGCGCTCGCAGTATTTGATGACTCGCTCGTACTTGTCATCCATCTTTGTCAAGGGGATCTTTTCGCTCACCTGTGAACAGTATAAAAGAGATGCCTCTTAGTTTGTGCGTACTTCTACCGTCAAAAGCAAAGGTCATAATACCCTTTAAACTGTATGTCGTCTTTAACGAGCAATAATAATAGCATAAAAATGCAGCAAATGAGGCAGGCGAAAGGGAATACAAACGTCTAAAATGAGATTGACAGGAAATGCAAAATGGCTTATCAGGAATGGATACAGGACAAGAGTACGGATACAGAAGCATTTTCCTGGAGAAAAGAAAAGCAACTTTATGAATATCAAAAGATCATACGCAAAACCAGTAACAAGCCAAGAAGGAAAAGCTGAAAGATGGAAGGAGTATTGGGGAGGGCTATATGAGGGACATGTACTTGAAGGCAATATTATAGAAAGAAAAAAAGACGTAGATAACGATGAGACAGGAGATATGATACAGCGAGAAGAATTTGACAGAACACTGAAAGATGTAACTGGAAATAAGGCTCCTGGAGTAGACGACATTCCTTCAGAACTACTGTTAGCCTCGGGAGAGCCAGCCACGACTGCACTATTTCCTCTGCGGTCTCAGATAATTACATAGAGCTTAGGAAGAAGGTGAAAATTACAATTCCAAAGAAGGCAGGTGTTGACTGGTGTGAATATTACCAAATTATTAGTTTAATAACTTATATTTGTAAAATATTGACACCAATTCTTTATATAACAATGAAATAACGGTTAGAAGCCGATCTCGGAAAAGACAGTCTGGATTCCGTAAAAATTTAAGAACACGCGAAGCAATAGTGACCCTGCGACATGTCATAGAAGCTAGGTCAAGGAAAGACAAACCTATGTTCATAGCTTTTTTAGATTTGGAGCAAGCTTTAACAATATCGACTGGAATACACTCTTTGGAATTCAGAAGATAGCGGGGCTAAAATACAGGAAGAGAAATGTAATATACAACTTGTACAGAAACCAGACGGCAGCTATAAGAGTCGAGGAGCATGGAAGGGAAGAAATGGTTGACAAAGATGTGAGACAGGATTATTGCCTATCCCGAAGTTATTGAACCTGTACACTGAGCAAGCAGTAAAGGTAACAAAAGAAAAATTTGGAGTATGATTTAAAGTCTAGGGAGATGGAAGAAAGCTTTCAGGTTTGCCGATGTCATTGTAAACCTGTCAGAAACAGCAAAGTACTTCGAAAAGTAGACGAACATAATGGACTGTGTCTTGAAAGGAGGATATAAAATTACTATCAACAAAAGCAAAACAACGGTAATGGAATGTAGTAGAATTAAATCAGATTATGCTGAGGCAATTAGATTAGGAAACGAGACTGTAAAAGCAGTAGATGAGTTTAGCTATTTGAGCAGTAAAATAACTGATGATGGCCAAAGTATAGAGGGTATAAAATGTAGACTGGCAATGGCAAGAAAATTGTGTCTGAAGATGAGAAATTCGTTTGCTATGAATATAGATTTGAGTGTCAAGAAGTCTTTTCTGAAGACGTTGGTGTAGAGTGTTGTCTTCTATGGAAGTGAGAAGTGAACGATAAACAGCCGAGACAAGAAGGGAATAGAAGCTTTTGATATGTGGTTTTACAGAAAAATGCTGAAGGTTAGATGGGTAGATCATGTAACCAATGAGAGAAGAAAAGAAATTTGTAGCATAACTTGACTAAGAAAAGGGTGTCACGGAATCCGATATTGAGAGATGAAACCGGCATTAAATTCACGACGTATCTAGGAGCTGCCTTCAGAAGTCAACGGATGCATGGCGTAATGGTTCACTCAGTGGCGGCCTGGCGCTGAACCGACCACAGACTACACAAACATGCAGAGGGCAGCGTCCACTTGTAAGTAGGCTGTTTATGTTTTCTTATTGGTAACGCCACGTAGCGCTCTGTATAAAAATCACTGGCTGTGCTGTGTGCAGTCTGTGGCTAGTTTGCATTGTTGTCTGCCATTGTAGTGTTGGGCAGCTGTATGTTAACAGCGCGTAGCGTTGCGCAGTTGGAGGTGAGCCGCCAGAAGTGGTGGATGTGTGGAGAGAGATGGCGCAGTTTTGTAATTTGTCATGAAATGCTATATATATTATGACTATTAAGGTAAATACAGTGTTTGTTCTCTATTAAAATCTTTCATTTGCTAACTATGCCTATCAGTAGTTAGTGCCTTCTGTAGTTTGAATCTTTTATTTAGCTGGCAGTAGTGGCGCTCGCTGCATTGCAGTAGTTCGAGTAACCAAGATTTTTGTGAGGTAAGCGATTTGTGAAATGCATAGGTTAATGTTAGTCAGGGCCATTCTTTTGTAGGGATTTCTGAAAGTCAGATTGCGTTGCGCTAAAAATAATGTGTATTAGTTTAAGCACAGTCCTGTATAAATTTTCTAAGGGCACGTTTCATATGTCGACCCTTAGCCGAGGATACCTCACTGGAATCTTCTGATTTTTTCTTGTAGTTTGTGTAATTAGTGTAGCTATTGTTTATTGCTAATGTGTAATTGTAGAGAGAATCTCCTTTGTAGTTGCAGTCTTTCATTGTTGTACAGTAAAACAGTTGTGGCATGCATGTAGATTTGCACCAAGTATTTCGCAGCTGCAATTAACTAGATATTATTTTCAGTGCTATGTTAATGTGTTCTCTTATTGTTGCTCTTCAAATTGTGTTTTTCTGTGTTATCGTGTGAAATATTGTGACAATAATGGCGTGTGAAAAACGTAATACTATGCTCCAAAGTAAACTGAGAAATGACAGTGAAGACGAAAGCAGCGTGTTAGCGCCACCGAGTAATGAATTAACTAATGTTCAAAGTAGTAATTTGGTAATTGTACATAGGGAAATGGAGCGGGATGCAAACAATGGTGTAGACAGTGAAACAATTAGTGAACAGGGAAGCATTATCGATCGATCGGTCATCAACAGCTTGCCTCAGGAATCCGAAATGACAGGACACAATCTTGCAAATACTGTAGATTCAGGTTTTGTGTCCTCACCCTTTTCTCAAATAAGTCAAGACACATTTTCTGCTTTTCAAACTGCGAATATTGCCGGTTCAAATGCATTGCCGAATAGCACTGAGGAACATGTTTCAGACACCAGTGCATTGTTATTACAATTAATGCAACAGATGGGACAAACGCTTCAAAAGTTAGACACAATGGAGCAAAATCTTCAAAAGTTAGACACAATGGAACAAAATCAGAGACAAACACGGCAACAGTTAGACACGATGGAACAAAATCAGAGACAAACACAGCAACAGCTTCAAAAGTTAGACTCCTTGGAACAAACTCTTGAACAAACACGTGAAGATTTAACTACTGAGTTACATAAAATCGAATCGAAATGTCAAAAAGTCTGTAATGACGTAAAAACACAAATTTGTGAGCATTTCCAACCTATTTTTTCGCGTCATGAAAATGCATTACAGAATCACGAAGCAGCCATAAAAGAACTGCAAACTATTGTTCATGAAAATCATGAGACCTTGCAAGCCAAATTTGACTCAGTTGCATCTACCGATTCGGTTACGCAACTTGCAAAAACTCAGGAAAACTTAAAGGACACAGTAGATTCGATTTCAACACAAATGGACACTCTGAAACTTGGTTCAGAAAAACACAGTGAGGAAATGTGTTCACTATCTGAGAAAGTAGCCGAACTTTCGGATCAGTTCACTAACTTATCTATGAAGGTAGATGATAATCTGAATGACACAAAACCGGTAGTCTTTAATGACACAGAAGAGTGCGAACAAATTAGGAAATTCAAACAAAATCAGAATCAAATTAATACGCAACACCAAAGAGAAATCCGGGAAGTACAAGATCAGCTGACACAGGTAATACAAGAATTACATATTTCAGAGGCCACTCGCGCTCCAATACGGGAAGAGGGACATAGAAGTACGGAACAGCCACAAAATAATAACTCAGGGCACTTCAGAAATTATAAAAGAAATTGGCAAGGTACACCGAATTTTGAGATGGAACCGCCGAAACTACGTAACAATGACCGACATGCGACTAGCCGATATGATGATTTTGACTATAAGCTGTTTATTACTACACATAAATTCAAAACATTTAAGAATTCTGGCAACGACATTCATCCACAAGCGTGGCTCCATCAATTCTCTCATTGTTTTCCTCCCAACTGGTCGTTAGAACACAGATTAGAATTTATGTGTGGCTACTTAGAGAATGAACCAGCTGTAAGAATGCGATCGGTCATTCACGATTGCCACAGTGAAGGAGAATTTTACCATGCCTTCCTCTCAGCATATTGGTCTCAAGCTACACAAGACCGAGTAAAACATGGCATCATAACGATGAAACATTTCGAACAATCTGAATTTTCCAGTCTTGTGAAATATTTTGAAGACATGTTGCATAAGAATCAGTATCTTTCAAACCCATACAGCCCCTCAGAACTCATCCGCTTTTGCTTAATCAAATTACCTGAACATTTACGGCATATTATTTTAGCAGGACGTTGCAAAGAAGACATTGAGGCTTTTCAGGGACTGTTACAAGAACTGGAAATTGACACTGACAATCGGGGAACGCGGAAACAGGAGCACAACAATTACAGGTCACATCTGTCACAATTCCGCGATGAAAGAAATAATAACTGGACACGACAAGGCTATTCTCACAACACATATCGTGACCAAAACAGACACCACCCGTATGAAAACCGTTAGCAGAGTAGTAATAATTACAGGGAAAGATCACCTCTCTGCGGTAATGAATATGACAGAGACAATCATAGAAACAGACAATATGGGAACCAAAATAATTATTATCAAGAGAGACAGAATAACTTTAGACGCAACGGTCCAGCGCGCAGTTACGATTCAGGGAGAAATTCTCCACCTCGTGACCGACAAGAAAGAAACTATGGAATCTACCGACATGACGACAGACGATATGATCGTAACGACAGACCTGAAATGCATCAGAACTGGCGGGATTTAAACAGGGCAGGGCCTTCTCGTCAAAGTGAATTTGTAGAAGTTAGGTCTCCTAATCCCAATAACGGCGCGCGCCAACAAAGAGACAGACAATGACTCACACAGCAGGCAGCCGCATGCGCCAGCTGGCTCAGAGAAAAATAACATAGACGCTAACCTTGAGAAAAATTCCAGTTTTCTTTACCGACGTATACCACATGATAATTGCGTTAAAGTTGAAACTCTGTGTACTAGGAAGAGCAAAGGGTTACACGACATTTCACATGTAAAACCATTTATTGAGAGATAATCTGCTTTTTAACTTAGTCTTTGCTATAAAATTTTTCACTTCACGTTACTAGTACTCTTTTTCAATCTTAGAAACTGTTAACATGCAACACTGTTTGAAGTTAAATATCCAGTCAAGAACCAAGAGAATTTATTTAACCAGAAATTACGAATGCATTGTTATTGTGAACAGATGACACAGTGTTATTGTGTGTGTACATTCTTGCTTGTTGGTTGCACGGTTACGTAACGACTATAAGGCTCACATACTTAGAACAAAAACCAGTACTGCTAATGAGATTTTAATGCAACATTTAGGTTTACTTGAAATTTGGTGTATCATGAGGTAAGTACATTGGCTTCTGCAGAACTTAGCTTCAGAGGACGATAACTACGACACTTCCACAGAGATTATCTTACAGCAAGACGCACATTTAGCGATACAGGACACGTATTTGAGTGATTAATTTCGCACTTAAAACATGTATTTTTTAAGATATTTGAAGTACAATGATACAAAGTTTTTCCACGATACATTTCATTTCGTTGCAATAATCTGTAACACCTGGGGGTATAATTACATTATTCCTCAGGGGGGTACACGTTTACTTTGTGTACCATGTGTTTGGCAAGCACAAGGAGCCCTAGCTAATATGGTATTTGCTTATACAACTTTACACATCGGTACCATATTTCTCTAACACACAAATTACACAGCTATCTGATCATTTAACTGAGAAACAAACATTTTTTTATTACATCAGTGACAGATGTTTACGCAATTACACAGTTGGATAACTTCACACTTATGAAACTGTATTTTGTCTGTACTTTGTAAACTGTTCATATTTTTTCGGAACCATTGTGATACTATGAGAGCTTTGAATGATGTATTTGGTATGGGATTATGATTTTTAAAGTGCGTTTGAGGCAGATGACACTTTTGACATGAGCAGAGAATTTTTTTTAGCTCTTGAAATTATTGGAGGAAGCTATGACGATTTTGAGAGTTGACTGAGGAGTTATGATGTTATTATTACGATGATGATGTGTATTATGCTGTTGCCATATGTTTATGATCAATAAGCTGATGCTATATGAGTTATTTGATTATGCTACATATTTATTATGATGAAATATTGAAGAAGTGTCGACGAATACGTATATGAATAATGAGTAGTGGTTAGGGAGTCTGATTTGTGGAAAAGGATGTTGGAAACCAAGAATCGTACTTTAAGAATTATGAAATGTGTGTATGCCACTGAAAATTTTTTGGACTCTGTTATATTTACAGGATTTTGTTTCTATAGATTTGTAACGCAAATTCTTAACCTGTGAATTTTTTTATATGAGACTGTCACTGTAGCGGAAACTGGTGTCGTAAATATTTCGGTAAGAAAGTTAAGTGACCACCTGCACGTAATGCATCGTGGGCACCCAGCTGGGCGACAGTCGCCTGACAAAAAAAATGCCATTAGCGTGTGCCTTTCAGAGGCACAGGTAGAAAAGACGAAATAAAAGGGAGGCCATTATCCTCGCTATTGACATTCCTTTGTAGAAAGCACCGCAAATACGACACGCTCATTACTTCGAAAGATACTTACATCTGCACACCTGATTATGACAAGCGTCTTTCTCGAGAATTGAGAGAATTTTTACTGCCTTATGAAATGCCATATGGCTAATGAATGATGTTTCATGCCGTCCTTTGTACATATTTGCTCATTTTCTTTAATATCTAGTTTCTAGCTGCACTGCAGCATTGGTTAAAATAAAATTTAATATATGTACTAATATAGTTATTTTATGCCTACAGATCCAGTCAATAAGAAATTTATGATCTACTTCCAAGAAAACGAGGGCACATAAATAGACATTTCCCTTCACAGGAATTGCATAAGTAATTTCTTTACGATTTGGTAACTTATCTGCTAGTGTAAGTTCTCGTGATGCATCACTCTAGTGTTAAGATGTGACATAAGTATTAGGCATGACCATTTATAATGTACTATTTTTTCTGCTTGAGCTTTGTCATGTTTAGGTATAAGTTATTTCATTTTTTTGGTGCTGTTTGCCAGGCATAGTGTTACTGAATTTGACTTTGTATTACGCTGTTAAGCCAGTTTACTACGCATTTATTTTTCTTGTTTGCTGCACAGTGCCCTATATTAGTTGTAATATTGCAATTGCTTTGCCAGTTTGAACTTTTTGTCATTGATGTTTGTGTTAATTGTTTTGTGCTGCTGCATTGCCTTGTTCCTTAGTTTAGTATCTGAGCTCAGTAGATTTAAGTTAGCTTAACAGGGGTAGACTATTAAGAGAATGAGTTGCGATGAAATGCATTGAAAAGTCATACGAAAAAAGTACAGAAAGCAGGTATAGATAGGACTTTTTGGAAATAATGAAGAATGAAGGGAGATCTCCGAGAAGTAAAGAAAGTTTTGTTTGCAAAATACTGCAGTAAAACAAACCCTGTCCTTTCCTTTTGTGTCATCCCTCTATATGTTTGTGTACCCCTGTGTATTTGTGTTTTTCCTGTCTTTATGTGTTTAGCTAATAAGAGTTATATTGTAGAATTTTTCTAATAATATGTTATTTTCTTTGTAAAGACATTTAGACATTATTTATTCTGTTTTGTTTTAATGCTCACGTGTAAAGTTGATGTTTTGAAAGTTATTCAGACCTTTTATGTATGTACTTATGTCATAATTCCTGTAACACTGATGTATATGTTATTTCGATTCTTTTGTAAAGTTTGTTACTACAAATGTTATCTGTATTGTTATGTTCTTTAATGATGTATTTTGTACCTTTGTTATTGTATTCTCATGTTATAATATTGTAATTGACACCAGTTCTTCAAATTAAGTATCATTTCACTGCACACGTTTCTGTTGGTCATAGTATATGGACAATATGTGAGAAGTAGGGACTGTTAGTGTTTGCACGTGTGTTAATGATTCAGCAAGGGACTGGATAACAGCATTGCTGGTTCTAAGGACAATTCTAAAAACTTTGTGAGTGCACAAGTGGTGGTTATGGACTTGCTATATTCTCCGCAAGAATATTCGATGGTGATTGTGCACCTGCACAGTCACAACAGATGGCTGCTGGCCATCTCTACAAGGACTACATTGGGGCTGCATCTTTGATGGCCCACCAATACCATTATCTCTACAAGGACTGCAGTGGGTCTGCACCTCTGGTGGCCCACCAATATCACAATCTCTACCAGGACTACAGTGGGTCTGCTCTGTGATGACCTACCAAACGATATTCTTCAAAACTTCGAATGACTCTGCTGTGGGTTTGCTCTGTTGTGGCCCATTACCTGTCTGCATGTCGAGAGTCAGCACTGTCTTCCCGTTGGAAGGACAACACTACTTCTTCAAGACTGCATGGAAATCCACTACTTCTGTGTGCATTCTCTTTTAATGTTCAGACTTTGAAAAAAAAGAAAAACACTGTAATTTTACTGTGATGAATCAGGACTGTCTTTATGGACTGTGAGAAAATTTTAGCTTTTGACCAACATTGTATTAATAAGTGTGTGAATTTGATATCTTTCTTACTGTAATCATGAAAAATTTTTTCAAATCTGTGTTGGCCAGTGCCCAAAACAATTTGTAAAATTTTTTGTGGGGAGCATGGGGGCTATGTAAGTAGGCTGTTTATGTTTTCTTATTGGTAACGCCACGTAGCGCTCTGTATAAAAATCACTGGCTGTGCTGTGTGCAGTCTGTGGCTAGTTTGCATTGTTGTCTGCCATTGTAGTGTTGGGCAGCTGGATGTTAACAGCGCGTAGCGTTGCGCAGTTGGAGGTGAGCCGCCAGAAGTGGTGGATGTGGGGAGAGAGATGGCGCAGTTTTGTAATTTGTCATAAACTGCTATATATATTATGACTATTAAGGTAAATACAATGTTTTTTCTCTATTAAAATCTTTCATTTGCTAACTATGCCTATCAGTAGTTAGTGCCTTCTGTAGTTTGAATCTTTTATTTAGCTGGCAGTAGTGGCGCTCGCTGCATTGCAGTAGTTCGAGTAACCAAGATTTTTGTGAGGTAAGCGATTTGTGAAATGCATAGGTTAATGTTAGTCAGGGCCATTCTTTTGTAGGGATTTCTGAAAGTCAGACTGCGTTGCGCTAAAAATATTGTGTATCAGTTTAAGCACAGTCCTGTATAAATTTTCTAAGGGCACGTTTCACACTGAGTGCATGACTCCGGTCCCGTAACAGCGGAGGATGCGCCACTTAATCTGCCCCAAAAATGACTCCTACGTACGTCAGACGGAATCTTCCAGAAAGTGGTAGGTGTTACGAGGGTTATTCGGAAAGTAAGCAACGATAGGTCGCGAAATGGAAATCACAGTGGAAGTCAAAACTGTTTTATTTGCAATAGTTAGTTACAACTTCCAGCTAATTATCTCCATAGCCGCCGATCCAACTTAGACGTTTGTCGCAGCGTTTACCAACTTTCCAATACCCTCGTTATAGAAGGCAGCCACCAGTGCTTTCCGCCAATTCTCTACGCTGACCTACAGCTCGTTGTCTCTGCCAAAATGTTGTCTTCATATCCAGCGGTTCATGTGAGCAGAGATGAAACTCAGAGGGAGACAATTACGGGCTGTATTGTGGGTAATCAAACATTTACTATTGAAAACGACACAAGAGCTTCTTCATTGCCCCTGCAGAAAGCGTCTGAGAATTGTCTTGAAGAAGAAACCGCACGACAGTTATGTAATGTTGGCTGCATACCTACAGGCGAAATTTCTCACCAGGCCCTCGTACTTGGCGGGAGACACTATTGTTCTAGGTATCTTTATGTGTCCTTGTGTGCTCAGAACTAAAAGGAACGACGTAACGCGATCGACAGGCATACTAGAGACACTGCCCAACACTGATGTTGCTGGACGTAGCTGTTTTGTTAGTTTTTCATTATTTCTATCCCAAGACATCTGTTCTATAGCGTTTTTATAGCGCTATTGTCCACTAAGCTAACCGTTTCTTCAGTACTCTCAACCGTGCGCTTCGACTACGTTGATGCGCCGTGGGGCTCGAGCACCCACATACATAATCTTGTGGGCGCGCCGCACCCGCAAAATTTTTAATTTGATAAAAAAAAATATTTCTCACTTGCCATTATCAAAAAGTAATGAACTATTAAAACACTGAGATGCAAGCTAAAATTTCTGACCTCTAAAACATGTATGTTCATTTCAGATGTCTTTACGCAAAGGCAACCAAGCAGCACACTCCCCCGTTCCTTAACTTATGGTTCAAATGGCTCTGAGCACTAAGGGACTTAACAGCTGAGGTCATCAGTCCCCCAGAGCTTAGAACTACTTAAACGTAACTAACCTAAGGACATCACACACATCCATGCCCGTGGCAGGATTCGAAACTGCGACCGTAGTGGTCGCGCGGTTGCAGACTGTAGCGCCTTTAACCGCATGGCCACCCCGGCCGGCGTTACTTAACTCTCTCGGGCCAAGTCAAAGGCACTCCCCAGAGTAACAGTCGCACTATACTGTAATGGGAGTCCCATATTTCAGGATTGCTTTCATGTTTGCTTACAAGTGACACGATTCAGTACGCCCACTCCATTTGTCAACAATTGTTTTATAATATCTGCTTGTCAATACTGAGCAATAATAAAGAGTAATCTGAGGTATAAGGAAGCCGATTGTTACAGACTACCTCAATAGTTATTTTTTTTAAACACAACAACGGTGTGGTTTACGATTTCAGTGAATATGTTTTCACGTAATCTGGATTGTTATTGTTTTGTTTGTGGAGACAATGGCTTGAAGGACACGGGAGCTGATATTATAGACTGAAGGGGTGTTACCGCAGTTAATGCGTGGAACAAAAGCTCTTAGCCGGGCAATAATTTTCGCAGTGTTCAAACGCTGCGCCATTTCTGGACGCGTGTGGAAAGCTGGAACACAATATTGTGCATTGCTTCTATACAAACTTTCGAATTCGAACAGTTTCCAAGTCGCTATGGATAAGTTCGTCATACGTTTGTCGTCGTCATAACAGGTGGATATTACTAATACGTTGAACCAAAAAGTAAGGAACGTGAGAATGTGTCTTCTGCCAGTTCCTGTAGTACATCAGCCAGAAGTGTCAAGAGACAGTCAGGCAGGTCATACCATGAAGGATGTTGAAACACATTTCCTTGGATTTATTATGACAAATATTTGGACAAAGTGTTCTGTAGTGTGTGCAAAAACGCTTTTGGTTCTAGTATAGCGCTTCCGTAGGCAACTGCTATTTCTGCAGCCAGGTATTCGTGTAATTCATTTGTTCGAAATTGATTTTCCCAATGGCAAAAGGCAACTAAACGTTTCAGTGGTCATATTAAATGTACACTTCACCGTTACTCCGTGACTGCTCTGGTAACTACGGAACAGGGTACCAATCTGTCATCCCTTACCTCAACATATAAATCAGATGATATGAACCCGAGTTTGATCTCATTTCTGTTGCTTTTAAGTCTACTTTATCACTCAACACATCTTCATGGAACAGGCAGTGTTTATATAATATTATAAATGAAAGGAAATCGCTGTAAAAAGTTTCGAGCCTATCCAGAAAACATATACTACATTCCGCCATTGACATGTACCCACAGAAATTTCGGTTAGTCGGCGCCCTTGCTTGTGCAATCTTATAGGCAACGGGTTCTTAAGTCCTAGATATGCCAGACTCCCCTTGCACTTTTTCCTTGATAGTGTCCTTGAAATTCAACCATTATCGCTGCAGTCGCAGATCAGCTGCAGACACCGATTATTGGCAATACTTACTAAATAGGCGGTGCGGGTATCCCGCATGATCCCCTAGGCTCCTCGGAATATGGGACCTCATCATCATTAAAGACACAATTTAGATAGCTAATGACCGGAGCGGACACTGGATGAGATTTAATGTACCGAGCTGTCGCTGATCCCGTAATATTTGATGTGGAGGTAGGTTGATGACATGAATAAGGCAGAAAAAGGGCCTTGTGATTCGCCCAGCGTCATGCCAGACTTTGCCTGACGAAATGCGTGAATGCCGTAGGCAATAAATGTTTTCCGAATCGGTTCCACTTCTGTAAATGCTCTGTTTACCTGAGTTGATTGCGCCGGTTACATTTTCCTTGAAATCAACTAAAGGTAATTCACTATACAGTGCGCAGTTACACCTCACATTACTACTTGCAGATGGTACGGCATATAGGAAGAATGACTTCAGCAACATAGGGAGAAACGATCACCATGATAAAATAAGGGAAATCAGAGCTCGTACGGCCGGCCGCTGTGGCCGAGCGCTTTTAGGCGCTTCAGTCCGGAACCGGGCTGCTGCTACGGTCGCAGGTTCGAATCCTGCCTTGGGCATGGATGTGTGTGATGTCCTTAGGTTAGTTAGGTTTGAGTAGTTCTAAGTCTAGGGGACTGATGACCTCAGATGTTAAGTCCCATAGTGCTTAGAGCCATTTGAACCATTTTTGAGAGCTCATACGGAAATGCTTTCCGCGCGCTATACGAGATTGGAATAACAGAGAGTTGTGAAGGTGGTTCGTTGCACTCTCTGCCAGACACTTAAATGTTATTTGCAGAGTATCCATGTAGATGTAGATGCAGATATTCGAAAGAAAGGGCACAATGTGCTCGGAGGAAGAACACCGTTTCCGACTGGCGGATGAATCCAGCAATGGGATACCCGGCCAAAACCTACATATAACTTTTACATTTTAGTTGAATGTAAGTCAACTCTTTGAGTGTGATAACTAATAATACATACGTCCAATCAATGAGTTATATGAAACGTAACGAGCTTCGGGTCTATTCTCATTTTTCTAAGGTGAAATGCAGTTCAGAGCCCCCGCCCCCCCTCATACGTTGGCCTCGAGGTCGCATGTTGTGTCGAAATACGCCCCAAAACCACCACACTTGGTGATTGTGCGCTATACCTGGCAACAACGGGTATTGTCACATAGTGGTCACCACAACGGAGTCTAACGCTCGTGCGTGTCACTACAGGACACCGCAAAGCGGGTTCGTCAGAAATTCCCCCATTTTTGCAACTCGTTACTCAGCGACTACGTATACATAGCCATTGTGCTCTGAGACACTTGTGATTCCTGGAGAATGGAATGGTATGTCTCACAAGTGCATTCCACAGCAGTCATTAGCGTATGCATCTTCAAATTTTATCAAATAAAATAAGTCTCATCATGTGATACTACAGTAAACAGAGAATTACGTTGCGAGAAAAGCGACAGAGTCCATTGGTCTAACAATCATAGCACTAATAAAACAAAAATTCTGGCTTGATTAAAATATAGAAATCAGTATCTTGATCATATATTAGTTCATTAATTTCCTGGCCGGTTTCGGTAGTTTACGCCCTACGTGTTGCTGGAAGTTTTGGATCTGATGATGGCTTCAAAGGCGAAAACGCTCATGAATTTTGATAAATTAGTATGTGACGGAGATGTTGATTTCTGTAATTTACTTCCTTACAACGGTCACCGTCTCCTCTTCAGGTCCAAGCGGCCTCATTTCGCGACTATGGTTTGACTCACATGCATGCACTATTGACAGAGGGAAGGAAGATTAGTGTTTAACGTCCCGTCGACAGCGAGGTCATTAGGAACAGAGCACAAGCACGGGTTAAGGAAGTATGGCGAAGGAGCGACTGCCCTTAAAATATATTTGTATAATTTAAAGGTTAATTCCATGAAAATGACTGTTGGTCACAGGCTGAAGACAGAAGACTTGAAATAATGAATGTGAAAGCTAGAAAGTGAGTTCTATTTAGATTGCTACAAGCAGTAAATTTTATTGCGAAGCTGCAAAATGATGGGGACATAAACGGGCACTTTTCTCCCTGGCATATATTGTCTCCCAGTCCGGTCTGTGGCAAAGATTTGCTTTGATGCTGCTTGGTTGATGCAAGGAAGAGAATGAAGCACTCAACTGAATTAGCGTGGGTTAATTGTTACAGGAACTGTATCTGTGGGTAAGCAATGAAATGAATGATTCCATGGCCATTTTGAAGGAACAAAGCGAAGAACGAAAGTGCCAGAATTTGTGCAGTTCTCATTATTGTACAGTTGTCTCTATTATAAATAAAAATATTAAAATATCAAGATAATTATTTCCCGCCCATTCATCTAATAGGAAAACTAAATTTTTTTTCTTAAAAACAGGATATTTAATACACATCTATACGTAACTGAAGAACCAACAGGGCAATGTTAGCTAGCAGTGGTCTCAGTTGCAAAAAATATCAACTAGAAAGAGTTGCGAAAATATTTTCCATTATGTGAGTTGCAGTGTCCTAAACGTATCAACAAGTGTGACCCATTGTCGAAAATATCAGACAATTCTCGGTAACGCAACTATCAGTTCTTAGAAGGGAATTACGAAAACGTCAGTTTATTTCCTGACCCCTTGGCACTACAGCCCATGAAGAGCCTTTGCCTGACTTACGACTCAGTCTTTACGATCTTCTGCTCGTTTTCTCCATCTTACTCCAATCTTTCTCAAGTCATTCTCCATATCATCCAGTCATCGTTTCCGTGGTCTCCCTCTGCACTTTCTAATACCTGGATTTCCTTTACCGACATTCTTGGCAGATCTGTCCTCTGATTTTCGCTCTACATAGCCCAGTTGTCTTATGCTGTTGCAATTGATTTCAGAAACTAGCTCAGCATAACCGTATAGTTCTTCCAATGATTGACTACTTTATATAGCAGCACTGAAATAGGTGACTGCTAAGTAAACGATTCAACATTTGCACTACACTGTCGCCCCACTTTTGCTTGAGGAGAAGCAATAACTTACAATACAAGAAAGCCGAATTAACAAAACCAATACTATCAATAATATGAAGAAGAGTCGTAAAAGGGAAAAACTGTGTCTGAAACTCACAGAGATGATTCTTCAAAGTGGACGGTGTTTTGATGGTGTTTTCAGTAAGATCGTGTTATCATTAACTTGATGATTGGGGAATCGGTCGAAAAGTTTATAAATAAAATACGAAACCTTTTTGCTGAAGACAGGATTATAGGAGCAGTGATCTTAACTACAGAGACAATAAACAGTAGACTAAGTATTGAGGCATGATTACAGACAAGTCACGAAGGAAGGTTGGTTGGTTGATTTGGCTCTCAAATGGCTCTGAGCACTATGGGAGTCAACTGCTGAGGTCATTAGTCCCCTAGAACTTAGAACTAGTTAAACCTAACTAACCTAAGGACATCACAAACATCCATGCCCGAGGCAGGATTCGAACCTGCGACCGTAGCGGTCTTGCGGTTCCAGACTGCAGCGCCTTTAACCGCACGGCCACTTCGGCCGGCCGGTTGATTTTGGGGAGGGGACCAAATAGCGATGTCACCGTTCCCACCATCGGATTAGGGAATGATGGGGAAGGAAATCGGCCTTGCCCTTTCAAAGGAACCATCCCGACATTTGCCTGAAGCGATTTAGGGAGATCACGGAAAACCTGAATCAGGATGGTCGGTCGTGGGTTTGAACTGTCGTCCTCCCGAATTCGAGTCCAGTGTACTAACCACTGCGCCACTTCACTCGGTGCGAAGAAAGACCTTGGTTTACAATTTTTAAAGTAATGTGTATGGTATTCCAGAGCAAATCGATTCAAACGCAGCTACTGGATTATTACGTAAGCTCTAATGAACAGTTCTGTTTCAGAACCATTTTAACTACTATGCCCATCCCAGCATATTGATGTGCTCGAGAAAATGGAACACAATCGACGCAACGGTACAACTTGTCGTAAGTAAAAATTTCCGTTGTGAAATTTATGCTGGCGCGCATCGAGGAAAGTTAAAAAAAAAAAAAAATAGATTCGCACCAGATGTAAATATATACTTGTGAATTAGTTAAAACTCTCAACACAATCCAATTGCTAGGGCTTTTTACAAAGAAGTTATGGATGTTTCAAGACAGTACATACTTCCATGCAAATACACCTCTTTACTGATACTTTTGGTGCTAAGGCCTACGGTGATACTGTCCCAAGAAACTTTTACAGCTTTGAAATTTCCATATGAAAAGGAAATAAATGAGGTCGTGAAATACTGATTTATGGTGGCTCCAGACATTTGTTTCCCATTTTAACCATGTAATGTCGTAGCGAGAAACACTCGAAAGCAGGTCCGATAAAAGATAACTTTTCACTTTGGATACAAGTGGAGACGTAGAGTCATAAGCAGATTTACCAAAGTCTTTATTAGCAATTTCAAACATATGGTAGGTACGATAGGCAATTACATCTCTATCATTAAGACTTTCAAGTCCAGGTCCACTAGACACTCCACCACCACCTCTCACTATGGCAACAGTGAACCATCCGTTTCCATGTGAGAATGTGTCGTTTATATCCAAGCTAAAATTAAGTGAACATCCAAGAAATACACAAGGTCCATCGATGAGGGCGTGGGCTGCAACACTCTTGACTGGAATACGATTTTTCTTGTCACCTGATGTTGTAGTAAGTTCAATGTTTTCTATATTTTTGTAAACTGTTGTGCGACGACCATGACAGTACAGGTAAATTTTCTACTTTTCGAAACAGGGGTTTCTTTCTAGAAAAGTAAAAATATTTAAGTGAAATATCTCCTCTAAAACAACGAATGGAGAAAAAGAGTTAGTCATTGTATCCTTTCTCAATCAGCCTGAACTCTGAGCAAATTCATGGACTTGTGTAAGCCAAGAATCAAGGGGACAGAGGCCACCACAATGGAGGTCACTCGTTGAGGCGAAACAGAATTAAATGCTAGAAGTAGTCACTGAGTTCACTGACGTTTCTGTGCGTATTATAGAGCATCCGTTTCCTTTTAAAGTATCCAGTACTGAAACTACTTGCGTCCGACATATAATGTCATGAATTTTCAGTTTAAGCATTCAAGAATTATTTCTAGAGAAACTGTGTACTTACCTTTTCAAAACGAATAAGGAAACGAATTCCTTGAGGACTCTCCCAAACGCTGTCAAAATTTTCCTCTATCATGGATCCAACATGTTCTTTGAGCTCATTAGTTTTTGCAAGAAAAATCTCAAAATCGGCGTCAAATTCAATATTTCGCTGGTCGAGGTAATCGTACACTTTAGATGTGACTCCACTTTTAGCTTCTTCGAACGTCTTCATGGCGTCTTCCAGAGCTGAAAATAAGTATGATAAAATTCAGAGAAGAGCAGCATTTTTAACTTACGTGCAGCACTGAGACTGATGTACATGACTACTGTCAGTTGTCATAAATAATATAGACAACTCGTCTTGAGTACCACATGTCGTACAGAAATGATCTTACAGTAGGAATAGCCGTACTGCAACAAACAACTTCCCAGTGTGCAGTGATTACATCGAATGACGTAAGAAATAGTAACCGGACAGTATATAAATGAAATACACAGCCTGAAAATAAAAGTGAAACACCCAAAAGGTTACGGGGGAAACCGTCATGGACTGAAGGTACGTGATGTTATTTCAGATATTGCACAATCGATCGAATTTACGAAGATCTTAACAGTACGTGCCCACTTATCAATATGACCCCATGTGGCCTGGATACATGAGCTAATTCGGTCTGGAAGGCTGTCATGTAGTCTTTGGATCCACTCATGAGGCAAGCTAGCCCATAACCGTCGAAAGTGGTCCTTAATATCCTGGTTAATGGCGCCGGGACAGAGTTGACGCCCGAGCTGGTGCTACACACGTGCTATAGGGGACTGATCTGCGTATCTTGATGGTTACAGGAGTACCTCAAAACCAAGCAGACTGTTCATAGAGACCTTTGTCATGTCTGGACAAGCATTGCCCCGTTGAAAACTGGCACAACGATAGAGTCACATGAGATGTAAGACATGAGGACACATGATGTCTGTGTCGTACCATTGTGCCGTCAGAGTCCACTCAGTCACTACTAGCTATGACGAGAAGTAATTCCCGATGGCTCCCCACACCATGACTCCAGCAGTAGCACCACTGGGTGTCTCCAAAACATTGCGTTGGGTTGTTTTGGGGGGAGGAGGCCAGACAGTGAGGTCATCGGTCTCATCGGATTAGGGAAGGATAGGGAAGGAAGTCGGCCGTGCCCTTTCAGAGGAACCCTCCCGACATTTGCCTGCAGCGATTTAGGGAAATCACGGAAAACCTAAATCAGGATGGCCGGACGTGGGATTGAACCGTCGCGCTCCAGAACGCGGGTCCAGTGTGCTAACCACTGCGCCACCTCTCTCGGTCCCAAAACATTGGACATATCGGACCGCTCCCCAGGTCATCAGCATACTCGTACGCGGTGGTCATCCTGGGTAGTGCAGAGCTGCGATTCATCGGTGAACACCGTGCGACGCCGTTCATTAGCAATCCATGCTTCCCGTCACGACACCACTCCAAATTCAGCCATTTGTGTTTCAGTATAAATGGCAGCCTTTGCATCGGATGTTAATTCCTCAGTCTGGCTGCTGCTAACCTCCGACCAGTGGTGCGGACTTACAAAGAATGACGCAGGGTGTCCATTATTTATTCTCTGATAGAAGATGCTGGTGTGAGTGGGTTGTAAAATACGATGATTCTGCACTGTCGTGATCAGACATGGTCTACCTTGACGATGAGTATGCCTGACCTAATGATCCCATTCTGTCCTACATGGGGCCACTGCCTCACCCAAATGCCCCACAAATCTGAATACCTGCACTATGGTTTGGTACTACAGTACCCTTTGTAACATAACTTCATTACGTATCACAGTAATCTGAACAGGAACAAAGAAGCTACTAATATTAATTGCCTTAGCAATATAGAAACAGAAACCGGTCACGCCCTCTATATTCCCCCCAGATCTAATAAAAATACTAAACAAGAACACCATTAATGGACTCTGGCCGTGTAACTGATACAGAGAATTGCAATTAATCATACCAGCCGATGGTGTGTATGCTTACAAAGTTACACTGACATCAAACCATGTCTTCTGTTTCACTTTTTTGGTCAGGCAGTGTGTTTCACGAACAAATAAATCTGTATAATCCACGAAAATTTGTATATATTGCAGTTAATGGTTGAATTTAAAGTACCGGGTGATCAAAAAGTCAGTATAAATTTGAAAACTGAATAAATCACGGAATAATGTAGACAGAAAAGTACAAATTGACACACATGCTTGGAATGACATGGGGTTTTATTAGAACCAAA
The DNA here is from genome assembly GCF_021461385.2 of Schistocerca piceifrons. NCBI lineage: Eukaryota > Metazoa > Arthropoda > Insecta > Orthoptera > Acrididae > Schistocerca > Schistocerca piceifrons. The sequence goes on from NC_060149.1 coordinate 72,813,979, forward strand.
AAAATACAAACGTTCAAAAAATGTCCGACAGATGGCGCTTCATCTGATCAGAATAGCAATAATTAGCATAACAAAGTAAGACAAAGCAAAGATGATGTTCTTTACAGGAAATGCTCAATATGTTCACCATCATTCCTCAACAATAGCTGTAGTCGAGGAGTAATGTTGTGAACAGCGCTGTAAAGCATGTCCGGAGCTATGGTGAGGCATTGACTTCGGATGTTGTCTTTCAGCATCCCTAGAAATGTCGGTCGATCACGATACACTTGTGATTTCAGGTAACCCCAAAGCCAATAAACGCACGGACTGAGGTCTGGGGACCTGGGAGGCCAAGCATGACGAAAGTGGCGGCTGAGCACACGGTCATCACCAAACGACGCACGCAAGAGATCTTTCACGCAACTAGCAATACTTCGGTTTTTTTTCGGTTCTAATAAAACCCCATGTCATTCCAAGCATGTGTGTCGATTTTTACCTCTCTATCTACATTATTCCGTGGTTTATTAAGTTTTCAAATTTATACTGACTTTTTGATCACCCGGTATATGCATGTAATAAATAGATATTGGTAGCGAATGAAATCTAAGAAAAAAAGGCTAATTTTCTGGTCTAATGAAGTCCTAGAAATTCAAAGACACAGCGAGAATGTTACGTTTAAGTTATGCTGTAGATATCGATGACTTGCAACGGAAAACTAAGAACAACGCGTTCATTCAATCTGCCTGCGTTCTAGAAAAATTATTAACGTATGTAATGGTAGGTTAGTGCATAATCACAATTTTTACGCTAAAATTAAGACAAGCACACGTCTTTGGCTAATTTTGTTATTTAGTTATACAGTGATGTATGTTCATGCCCATTTCGTTCAAATGGGCATGGGTTTCTTCATGTGATAGTTACCTTCCCCAAGAAGCAGACCTGCAAGAAAGGAAATAAATAATTATATATCTAGGGTACACTCGCAAAGACGTGGATTATATTCATATATTCAGTAGTTGTTTGGAAGTGCCAGTTGACGGAAATTAGGGTACTCGCCTTCCATGCGCCTTTCAAATAAAATGTTATAATCATCAACAAGATTGAACATGGTGATAATTTTGTTGAGACGGTCACAAAAGGCGTCGAATTTGCCGAAGACGTAGTTCTCGGAGAAGCTGAAGGAGGTCTGGCCCGGGAGAAACGGCTGGCTCTTGACGATGCTGTACGTGCTGCGGTAGGTACTGTTCAGCCGGATGCAGTGCTCCAGCTTGCGACGAACCTCCGCACGCTCTTGCGACCAGATGGTCTCCTTGCCACGGTTCGTGATGTACTGCTTGCACGTCTCTATCATCTGGTTCGTTATCTAAACAAAAAGCGAAACGTAATGCTTCAGTTACAGCGGCAGAAACAGGCTGGCGTCGATGTGATGTAGGTGGATAATTATTTAGGAACTTCTTCATACTAATTATAGGTCTTAGCCTATGACTGCTACTTTATATTGTCCTACAAACCTCCCAAATTACAAATTAATTACTGACGTCTTCTGACATTTCCTTTCGATCCGTCCACATAACGGCAGGTAATAACGAAGGAACATTCAGATGGTATCTGCGATGTGGCCTGCAATGGGAGTGACTCGTGACCACACAACTTTCCCCGTAGTGCGACAGTCTCAACAGGTGGTGGAGGGTCGACACAAAGATAAACCCTGTGTCTTCTAGAATCCTGGAGTTCTACAGTGAATCCTTCCCTCTTCCCCCCCCCCCCCCCCCCCCCCCCGACCGCTCCCGCCCGTGGCAACATCTCACCATATTTTATTCAATCTTAATCGTTGTTTAGCCAGTTTATGCGTCTCTTGCGATGAACAGGAGTTAACAAAGAAGTTGGTTGGTTTGGGGGGGGAAGGGACCAAACAGTGAGGTCATCGGTCGTAACAAAGAAGTAGGAGGTACACAATTCAGTAATTATATTGTACGATACAAATGAAAGCACGTAACATTAAGGAGTCCAAATTCGCATTGATTGCACCAGCAGCGTGATTCAGCTTGCCCGTGAAAAGCTGAAACGAATGAAACAATAAACCCAAAATGTAGTGTTTACATTTCCTTTGCGTTGGCTCAATTGGCGTAAAGTAGTAAACAACAAGGCTCAAGCGTTTCCCTACCAGGAAAGGGGAAGTCTTACGGATCTACTGTTCAGCACACTCCAGTTCGAATCTCCCAGTGATTCTCTTTCGTACATCTCGCCCTCCTTTCCACTTTAGTGCATCCAACCCATTCCATACTTTTTTCTTGTTCTTCTCTCTCTTCTTCCCTTTTCCCCTTTTTATTTTGCATTTCCTCCTTTTTTCTGGCCCGTCACGAAAATTGACCCGCACTTACGTTTAAAGTGTAGTAATAAATGATGACATTGACAGCGCCAAAGTTTAAGTAAGTTTCTTTGAAAAGCGAAACCCGTAAATGAAAAATACTAAGTGGGACTTGTAGCCGTTTTCAAAAACTTAGTTTTAACTGTCGCTCCCCATGCAAGCACTGCCTGCTCTTGCCAATCGCAGTTTATATTTAAAATTATATACCATGTCTTCAGACGTTTCACACATTTAGTAGCGTCTTTCCTGCTAGTGATCTGCAGTTCCCCTCCTTTTTGCCAAGCTTACAGCATAACTTTCCACGTTCCTGCCCTCGAGCCTTAAACATCACCATCTATCGTTTTGAATCGTCTCCATCTAGAAACGCTTTCCTAGTACCATGTAATTGCTGCTCTGAATCCAGCTCAGCGTGCTACAGCCCGTTAATAAAATTTCTGAAACTCATTTAAATGGTGTCACCGGTTCAGCAGATCTTGCCACAGTCTCTTTAAAGATACTGTTCAACATCTAGACTACTCTGATGTTCGCAGCTCCTGAGGAAATACACAAATAGCTGGGAGTGCTAAAGAGAGTCAAGTCTATGTAAAATTTGTGCCTATAATGTAGGTCAACATAATACGTAGGAAATACGAGGGTTGTCCAGAAAGTAAGTTCCGATCGATCGCGAAATGGAAACCACTGTGAAAACCAGAAACGTTTTATTTGCGACAGTTAGGTACACCTTCCACCTACTTCTCTACATAGTCGCCGCTCCAACTTCGAGTGTTGTCTTAGTATTGTATCAACTTTGCAACATCCTCGTCATAGAAAGCAGCCGCCTGTGCTTTCGGCCAGTTATCTGTACTGGTCTACAGCTCGTTGTCTGTGGAAAATTTTGTCTTCATAGCTAGCGGTTCTTGTGAGCAGAGATGAGACACAGGGGGAGCCAATGACGGACTGTATTGTGGGTGGTCAAACACTTCTCATCGGAAACGCTGCAGGAGCGTCTTCATTGCCCCTGCAGTGTGCGGCAGAGAATTGGCATGAAGAAGGAACTGCTCGACAGTTGTGTTATGTGGGCTGCATGACACAGGCGAAATCTCTTACCAGGCCCTCATACTTGGCGGGAGATTTTATTCTCTACTCATCTTTACGTGCTCACTATTCACTCAGAACTGAAAAGAGCTACGCGACACGATCGACGGGCGTACTAGAGACACTGCCCAACGCATCTGTGCAAAGCTTTACCGGCTTTTCCCACTGGTTTCCATTTTGCGACCGATCGGAACTTACTTTCTGAACAACCCTCGTAAATTTGTATATGACTGAGGAACACAGCTTGGGGTGTTCCCTTGGGTTCATACTTTGAGGACGTATTTTCGAAATACAAACCAGTGACATAAGGCAGAGTGTATCAGACAGCTACAGCTGAATTATTGGCTGATAATAGGGCCATACGCGCAGGGAGCATTCATCTTCCAGTTGCACATAATGTCGGCACTGTCTCTTGGGTTTAGAGGCCACTCGGGTGGCTGGCACGAATGGTGAAGACTGCTAGGCTCACTCGGGATGCAAGCAGAATTGATCGGTGTCCTTTGGTTTGGAGCTGAGTGCAAAGTCTTAACCGGAGGTAAAATCGACTCAGTGATGGTCTTGGCTGCAGATTTCTGGGCCTGCGCTATGTAACGGAGACTGCAAGATCCCCACTGATATGTCAGGAGTATGCTACACGGTGTTTTTGAGCTAGACGATAGTTTGAGGTCCTCTGATAAACGCTCGTCACTCGATACGCAGAGAGCGAACTCTGACTGCATACGGGACATAGCAGTGACATGATATTTTCCTATTTCCCTGCTCACGCCCATTTCTGGACATAATATTAAGAAATCTCTTAAGTTGAAGGAAAGTAAAAATTATTTTATAATAGAATGTAATGTATGAGGAAGGAAATGTGTGATTTATTGATGCTGTCATTTACCGTCTTGTAAAGTCATCAGATGATCAAAACGACTTGCAAAATGCTTTAAATAAGATATCTGTATGGTGCGAAAAGTGGCAATTGAGCCTGAATAAGGAAAAGTGTGAAGTTATTCACATGAGTACTAAAAGAAATCAGCTAAATTTCGATTACGCAATAAGTCACACAAATCTGAAGGCTGTAAATTCAACTAAATATTTAGGGATTACAATTACAAATAGCCTAAACTGAAACGATCACATGGTAAAATTGTGGGTAGAGCAAACCAAAGACTGCGATTCATTGGCAGAACACTTAGAAGGTGCAACAGGTCTACTAAAGAGACTGCTTACACCACGTTTGTCCGCCCTATTCTGGAGTATTGCTGTGGGGTGTGGGATACGCATCAGGTGAGACTGATGAATGACATCGAAAAAGTACAAAGAAAGTCAGCTCGTTTTGTATTATCGCGAAATAGGGGAGACAGTGTCCCAGACATGATACGTGAATTGGAGTGGCAATCATTAAAACAAAGGCGGTTTTCGTTGCGACGGGATCTTCTCATGAAATTTCAATCACCAGTTTTCTCCTCCGATTGCGTAAACATTCTGTTGGCACCCATCTACATAGGGAGAAATGAGCATCTCGATAAAATAAGCGAAATCAGGGCTCGAACAGAAAAATTTAAGTGCTCGTTTTTCCCGCGTGCCGTTCGAGAGTGGAACGGTAGAGAGACAGCTTGAAGGTGGTTCATTGAACTCTCTGCCAGGCACTTTATTGTGAATAGCAGAGTAATCACGTAGATGAAGATGCAGATTACATCTGCATCTAAATCCTATCTTTGATTTGAATGTTACGGTATTTTCAGAAGAACAGAACAGCAGAATTCAGTGGACGGATGCCATTTCGTGGAGACAGGGAAAATGTGCCATCTTGAATGGTGTAGAAGGTTGGCGTATGGATACTTTTGGCTAAACTAAAAAGTAAGACGCAAATTGAGGGGCGAGACATCAACCAGTTACTCCAGCAGAATGGGCTAATCCCTGTCCCTGATGTATGAGTGTCACTAAATTGTCCCTCAATAAAAATGTAGTCTGAATAAGAAATGTACATCCAAAAATTCTTTCAATAATTGCTCCGCATGAGTATAAGGATTGTTCACCGTTAGATCTAGCAAAAGTAATATATTCATATGTGTTAAGTAAAGTGACATATCTGACTTCACTGACGAAAAAAAGTTTGCAAGTAAGAATATATCGTCTCTTCGTTTTAGGCAGACCAACCTCAGTGGTGCAGTAAGCTGAATTTTTAGTTTGCCTTATGTTACAAAGTAAAACCATGCATAAGCGCGTAGGAAGTGAGCTGATTGCACGCAAGAGTATTGTTTTGAATGATAACAATATTACTGCCTTAGATATGATTAACTTAAATGAACAAAGCTTATGTTAGTCCACTGCAACATGGCTCTCCAGTGTACTGGCACGTAGGGTTATGCTCACTAGTTATGTGTGTGTATTCACACTGACATTGTAGATAATCGCAGATGGCCTCATGGTTGTGACTGAGTAGGTACATGTTATAGTAGGGGAGCATCTTATGGTTAATCAGAGGAAAGGGTATCATCAGGAGTGACCCAGGGAAGCGTGACAGGATCGCTCTTATTCTGTACATACCGAGTGGTCCGGAGTGAGCTGTAATTGTCGTATGGCACCGAAACGTGGCAGATATGCTAATACGTCAATATGGAACTGAGTTACGCTGTAGAAAATAGTTCCAATTTTGGCCACCAGGTGCAAACCTGGTGCTTTACACTGTATGATGGTATGACATCCACGCTGTCATGTGACAAGCTATAAAGTGAGTACCCGTATTGTTATCGATAAGAGAAAAACGGTATTATGAGACCGGCAGCAATTACATTGGTGCACTGGGAGAGTATCGACGACTGAAAGGTCTGGCGATATCATTAAATTGTTTAAAGAAGATGATAATGAAATTCGAAAACTCGGGTGAGCTTGGTTTGTCACCTGAAAGAAGAAGATTTCCCTTCCCGGTGGAAGTTCTTGATGAGGTATCTGTTGCTGTAACTGACCAAGCAGAACGTGCCCCGAGCAGTGCTAGTGCTCGTGCAGTGTCACGAGAATTGTTCATCCCAAGGTCAACAGTACAGAAAGTTTTGCGGTCTGTTCTACACTGGTGCCCGTACAATATTCTTACGGTGCAGCAATTGAAACATCATGAACCGCAGTGACGTTCTGAATTTGCTCTTCGGTTTGTGACACCGATAAAAGTTGATTACATGTGGCCGGACAATAGTCTATGGAGTGATGAGACACATTTTACATTACAGTGTGCAGTGAATACCCAGAATTGCCCAATTTGGGGTACTGTTAAATTGCGCATTGTGCACGAAAAGCCATTGCACACAGCGTATATGACTGTGTGATGTGAATTCACAAGCACCTTTTGTCTGGGTTCGTTCTCCTTTGAAGAGAATACATCTAGAGAGCCTGTGAGGTGTACCACGAAGTCTGCTCGTTATCGAGACCGCTGTGTACGAGTATAGCATTTGAGTCCTGCTTTGGAAGAGCGCAACTGCGTGAAAGCCACTGTTTTTATGCAAGATGTGTCGCTCGCCTAGTAAAAGATCTGCTTAATGAAACCCTGCGCAAACTTGTTACCTCCAGATGTTTTCCAGATGCGTGGCCTGCAAGATCACTGATCGAAATCCATGTAACTTTTGGCTCTGGGGATATCTAAAAGAACGTGTTTACCAGGGACAAGTTCGGTCTGTACATGAACTGAAGGCCAGCCCAGTATACAGAAACACGTTACTCATATTCCACCAGAACAGCTGCGAGCAGCTGTTGATCACGTCGTTTTATGGATGCAGCATCTCGTCGAAGTCTCCGATGTTCATACAGAACAACTTGTGTAAGCACGGTTAGTAATAATGAAGAAAACATTATTCGTTTCTCACTTGTTTCACCTTATCTGCCTACGTCCCGTTCCTAATCCATTACGGATGGAAATACTTCTACACCTCTTTCTTGCAGTCACAGCGCCGGATGTGCACCTGGTGGCCAAAATTGGAACTAGTTTTTTCCAGTGAAATCCGGTTCCGCATTAAACACATCAGAATTCCTACGAAGCGTCGCTGCCATACGATAATTACAGCCCACATTAGGCCTCTGTGAGTAGCTGCACTTTAATTATAACTACCCTGTACTTGGGAACATTGACATCGGAAGTCCTACCCCACCCGCTGCAGCCGGCCGCTGTGACCGAGCGCTTCTAGGCGCTTCAGTCTGGAACCGCGCGACCGCTACGGTCGCACTTTCGAATCCTGCCTCGGGCATGGATGTGTGTTATGTCCTCAGGTTAGTTAGGTTTAAGTAGTTCTAAGTTCTAGGGGACTGATGACTTCAGATGTTAAGTCCCATAGTGCTGAGAGCCATTTTGAACCACCCCCTGTATTCGCCAGACATTGTTCCCTCTGACTAAAATCTTTTCAATCAATGGCACACGGCCTGGCTGACCAGCACTTCCGGTCACATGGACAGGTGGAAAATGCTATCGATTCACGGATCTCCTCAAAAGACGCCCAGTTCTTCCGTCGCGCGATTCGTGTGCTACCCGAAAAATGGCAATACCTTGCCTAGTGATGGTCAATATTTTGAATCTTAAAGTTTTTGTAAGTTTTTCACAATAAAGCCTCGACTTTCGAGAAAAAGTGTTGGAAGCAAAGTTGTAGATCTAATATATCTAAACGATCTGATGGCGCTGTCGTGCACGGGAAAGTGTCGTCGTTGATTGAGTGAAGGAGGATACAGGATGAGTCCGACAAAATTTCCATTCGTTGTAAAAAATGGTAGCTTCCTCCAGATGTAGAAAAATGTAAGTTAATGCAGGTGAGTAGGACAAACAATACCGCAATTTCTAAATACAGCATTAGTAGTGTACCGCTTGACACAGTCACGTCGATTAAATATCTAGACGTAACGTTGCAAAGTGACATGAAATGGAACGAGTACGTAAGTTCGGTAGTAGGGAAGGCGTATGGTTGACTTTGGTTTATTTAGGAGAATTCTAGGAAGGTGTAGCTTATCTATAAAGTAGAATAGTACTGCGATGCATTCTTCAGCATTGCTCGAGTGTTTAGTATCCCCACCAAGTCGGATTAAAGGAAGACATTGGAGCAATTCAGAGGCATGCTGCTAGATCCGTTACCGATAGGCTCTGTCAATACGCGAGTGTTACAGAGATGCTCCGTAAACTAAAATGTGTATCCCTGGAGGGAAGGTGGGCTTTTCGCGATACACTACTGAAAAAGAATCGTCATTTGCGAATGACTGTTGAAGTATTCTACTGCTAGCAATGTGCATCACGCATAATGACCGCTAAGACAAGACAAGAGAAATTAGGGTTCGTAAGGAGGCATTCAGGCTGTCGTTTATCCCTCGCTCCATTTGCGAGTGGAACAGAAAAGTCAGTGACTAGCAGTGGCACAAGGTACCCTCCACCATGCACCGTATGATGGTTTGTGGAGTATATACGTAGGTATAGATGTTTATGTAGATAGGCAAGTTTCCATGTTCAAGATTCGATCTGGCACGCAGTTTGAATCGAACAGGTTATTTCAAAATACAGCACATTCAACTGCTAAGTAAAGATCGTTTCTGGGTGCAATAAAATCTGCTTCACACATATTTCTGTTAGGAGTTACATTACACTAACTTAAAATGATGATACAATAAATGAAGGTACACATTCGTACCTCTTGAAGAAGGCGTTACCAATACAATCTGAGATACAGTTACTGTCTTTATGTTGAGCCGGCACCTTTAAGTACTGTTCGGTATAGTGTGCACACTACAGCATACATTTTAATAGGTTTTCACAAGAATTAAGACTGTTAATAACAAACAGCATATTTTATCGCCCATTTATGAACCATTATTTTGTAAGACTCCCATTGTCTGCAAAAATGCAGAAGAGCTCTTTATGTGTGTTATTAGAATGAGTGGAATTTGTGGGTGATGGGAACACAGGACTGTTGCCTGGTCCAGCCATTTCGTATTAGGTTTCACGTGATGTTCTAAACTTATTCCAGGTGAAGGCAGAAATGATTCCTAAAGATAGACCCCGGCTGTCGCCTCCTCAAATTTCTATGTACTGTGGGTAAATTTAAGTTGTCAGATTATGCAGTTGCATTATTATTGTTACTTATTGCATTTAACTATTATTTGATTAATATAATTATACGTTCAATGATCATGTGCCCAAACTACAACTGAATGAATGCAATGTTTGGTGAACAAGCTAACGAAATTGTAAATGATGATCTAAAGTTTTTTTACTAATACTGTAGTAAAATACAAGTACAATGAATCGACGCATGTGATAAGTTTGAATGTAAAACATAATTCTACAGCACCTGTACATTTATCGCTTGAAATCGCGTTCGTCTTATATCTCGATAAATCGAGAGATCTTGAAAGATTCGCAGCACAGATCTAGAGTGGCATTTTAACGACAGTAGCAATATGCGCGTGGATGGAACTATAAATAAGAAAGCCTCAACAATGAACCTAAAATAACAACTCAAAAAATATAAAAATTGTGAAAGCAGTGACTAAAATGAAGACCAACTGAAATCCTCGATGTTGATATTATGACAGTGACCGTAACATGAAGATATAAAAATAAGTTTCCTATGCATCTCTACCATTACCTTTCTCACACATTAATACATAAGATATACTACACGAATTTCAGGGGAAAATATATATTTGCTGAAAGATTATACGATGTACGTAAATATGTTCCCCTCCCTCAGTAGGCTTTGGAGCAATCTTTTGCGAATTCTTCTATGGCACAAACTATTCAAATAACATCATTCCGGTGTATTCCAATATCCAACACATGCTAGACAGTATTCGCCACGTAATTCTACTCACAGTAAGTAGATATCGAAAATGGTGAATATAAGTGTTAAAATGCAAAATTACATAGAGTTGTCAAGTTGTGGTACATTAAGGCTTCGATATGTTAAGAAAAAGGATCTTCGTATAATATATTCGCCGGTTGCGCAACGTCATAAAAAGCACCAAACGACCTACTATAAGACACAGGGATGTGATTAATAAAGACAGTATCTGAAACAAATTATTGCGTAATGGCACATTTAAAGAAGTGTTCAGTATCTGTGCTATTACGAATACGTGTGGAAATCGGAAAGAAAAATACAGAATGTTGCAATTTGAGATTAAATTAAGGATATTGAGACACAGTTTACGGAGCAGGAACTACGTGGCAGCACACTCCGTATACCACTGGTTAAATGTGCATAGTACGAAATTCTTCCCGTCCACGGGTCTTAATGTGCTACAATAGGATCTATCGGCGACATCATGGAGACAACTGGCAAGTCTCTTAAGCTGTAGTTGTTCGTTTTCCTCTTCTGCCATTCGTGAGAAGTTCACCGTTACCAGTTATACGTTAGGCTTAGGCGCATAGCAGTATATCAGGACCTACCCTTATTAATGAAAAGTAGGCGATGATTTAGAAGTACGCTTTATTAACAACAGGGAAAGTGACACTAAAAAGTTTATTTTGCCTTTTTAAATTTGGACCTATATACTTACAATGCGCAATTGATCTAAAGTACATTTAGAAATGGACGATAAAAATGTGAATTCCTACATGTAGAAACTTAAAATAGAATTAATTATTTACATAGTAATAACAGCTATTCACATTCAGTTCAGTAACGTTCATGCTGGCAAAGTAAATCCACATTAGATGCTTTCATTTTTTTATGGCGCGCTGCTAATTGTAACTTAAAAAGTACTCAGAAACTTCGAATTGTTATTGAAAGAAACGTGATAAATTAATAAAATAAGATTTTAAAAAGTAGAAGTTCATAATAGTAGGCTCTTAAACCTTTTCTAAGCCTGTAAAAAAGGAAGATTGCTTATCAGAAATGAATGTGTAATTCGAGTTATTACCTTGACCATTAAGGAAGAGGTCCTCTCAGATGTATTGTAGAACTGCGAAACGCTGTGTATCAAGCGAACTGTTTGCAGTAGACTTAAAATAGAATCTCTCATTCGTACCTGCGGGAAAAAAAAAAACAACGCTCTGTATTATGGTCTCCGCCAGAATATCGGAGTTATTATTCTTTATGTGTATAACTGTGCAACTACTAACGTTAATAATTTGCTCTTAGTATTTCGAGTTTCATTGCTTTGATTAAACTAGGTAGATTGCAAGACGATCGGCTGAGTAACAAAAAACTTACCGGATCGTGCAGGTAAAGCGAATGGCAACACTTTTCCATTGACTGAATGAATTTTGCATTATCACGTGCTTCATTGTAACAGTAGGTAATTTTTCGATCGGTGTCTTTCCAGTGCTTTAAAATTTTCGAGCGTGCTTGTGCCAGGCACTGTATGGTCATCTGAACCTGCAACACAAAACTACACTCATTTTATCATCGTCAGGAAGCCATATTTATACAAGAACCCTCACATCTAAGGTAGTAGCTCTCAGAACACACAGTAAATTGCAAGGTGCATATTACGGTCGAGCATTTGCTCAAATTTGCTTTCTCCCACGTAAGATGGACATCAGTAAAACTATAGCAAGGGTAACAGAGTGCATTGGAATTAAGTCAGTTGGTATTAAGGAAAATGTAGAAGTAGTAGAGCTGTTTTGCTATTTGGGCAGTAATATCACTGAATACGTAAAGGAATATAAAATGCCAACTGGCAATAGCGAGATAAGATTTTCTGAGAAAGAGAAGTTTGTTAACATAGATTCTAAATTTAAGTTATATGGTTATGGAGGCCGTTCTTTGGGGCATGCGTACATATATAATACTGTTGTTGTGGTCTTCAGTCCTGAGACTGGTTTGATGCAGCTCTCCATGCTACTCTATCCTGTGCAAGCTTTTTCATCTCCCAGTACCTACTGCAACCTACATCCTGCTGAATCTGCTTAGTGTATTCATCTCTTGGTCTCCCTCTACGATTTTTACCCTCCACGCTGCCCTCCAATACTAAATTGGTGATCCCTTGATGCCTCAGAACATGTCCTACCAACCGATCCCTTCTTCTGGTCAAGTTGTGCCACAAACTTCTCTTCTCCCCAATCCTATTCAATACTTCCTCATTAGTTATGTGATCTACCCATCTAATCTTCAGCATTCTTCTGTAGCACCACATTTCGAAAGCTTCTATTCTCTTCTTGTCCAAACTATTTATCGTCCATGTTTCACTTCCATACATGGCTACACTCCATACGAATACTTTCAGAAATGACTTCCTGACACTTAAATCAATACTGGATGTTAACAAATTTCTCTTCTTCAGAAACGCTTTCCTTGCCATTGCCAGCCTACATTTTATATCCTCTCTACTTCGACCATCATCAGTTATTTTGCTCCCCAAATAGCAAAACTCCTTTACTACTTTAAGTGCCTCATTTCCTAATCTAATTCCCTCAGCATCACCCGACTTAATTAGACTACAGTCCATTATCCTTGTTTTGCTTTTGTTGATGTTCATCTTATATCCTCCTTTCAAGACACTGTCCATTCCATTCAACTGCTCTTCCAAGTCCTTTGCTGTCTCTGACAGAATTACAATGTCATCGGCGAACCTCAAAGTTTTTATTTCTTCTCCATGAATTTTAATACCTACTCCAAATTTTTCTTTTGTTTCCTTTACTGCTTGCTCAATATACAGATTGAACAACATCGGGGAGAGGCTACAACCCTGTCTTACTCCCTTCCCAACCACTGCTTCCCTTTCATGTCCCTCGACTCTTATAACTGCCATCTGGTTTCTGTACAAATTGTAAATAGCCTTTCGCTCCCTGTATTTTACCCCTGCCACCTTTAGAATTTGAAAGAGAGTATTCCAGTCAACATTGTCAAAAGCTTTCTCTAAGTCTACAAATGCTAGAAACGTAGGTTTGCCTTTCCTTAATCTTTCTTCTAAGATAAGTCGTAAGGTCAGTATTGCCTCACGTGTTCCAGTGTTTCTACGGAATCCAAACTGATCTTCCCCGGGGTTGCCTTCTACTAGTTTTTCCATTCGTCTGTAAAGAATTCGTGTTAGTATTTTGCAGCTGTGACTTATTAAGCTGATAGTTCGGTAATTTTCACATCTGTCAACACCTGCTTTCTTTGGGATTGGAATTATTATATTCTTCTTGAAGTCTGAGGGTATTTCGCCTGTTTCATACATCTTGCTCACCAGATGGTAGAGTTTTGTCAGGACTGGCTCTCCCACGGCCGTCAATAGTTCCAATGGAATATTGTCTACTCCGGGGGCCTTGTTTCGACTCAGGTCTTTCAGTGCTCTGTCAAACTCTTCACGCAGTATCGTATCTCCCATTTCATCATCATCTACATCCTCTTCCATTTCCATAATATTGTCCTCAAGTACATCGCCCTTGTATAGACCCTCTATATACTCCTTCCACCTTTCTGCTTTCCCTTCTTTGCTTAGAACTGGGTTTCCATCTGAGCTCTTGATATTCATACAAGTCGTTCTCTTATCTCCAAAGGTCTCTTTAATTTTCCTGTAGGCGGTATCTATCTTACCCCTAGTGAGATAGGCCTCTACATCCTTACATTAATACTACATACATATATAACATATGAGCTGACGGGATTAGATCTTTCAATGCAGATGCAAAGTAATGTCAGATCTCTTCAGAAATACAGTAGGTCTGTGGGAGGAAGGGAACAACAGGCAGGGGACATTACTCTGTAATGTGCAGCATATGGAGATTTCAGTCGGACGGGGAACGTGCACGGATAGCAGAAGCAGTTATGGCGATCGCTTGCGTTAAGCGGGAAATCCGGGTTCGAATCCTGGTCGGGCACAAGTTTTCATCTGTCGCTATTGAGTTATTTCAAAGTACCAATGTAGCAGAAGTCAGAAATTTCTTTTTTCGAGTATAAATTTATGTGTTAAGAAGTCTTACGTGAAGGTATTTGTATGGAGTATAGCCCGTGTAATAGTGAAACATATACGAGAATTCAGTTAAGAACAGAATAAGAGATATGGGAATGAAGTACTGCATAAGCATGGTAAAGATTATGTGGACAGGTCGAATGGCTAATAAAACAGTATTAAATCAAATCGGGGAGAAAAGAAACTTATGGCTGAATGGAGACGCCTGTTGATAGGACACATCCTGGGATATCGAGGAATGGTTAACTCCGTGTGGGATGTAAAAAAGATTAGGATTAAACAGATGTAACCATGTGAAGATGAAGAAAGTAATACAGTATAAATAATAGTGGAAAGTTGCACTAAACCAATATTTGGACTAAAGAAACAACAACGACAACAAAAAACAGATAATGCTTCTTTATGTAAAACATTCTACACAGTTTAGATATATTCGTTGTCATGGCTCTTGGGAAGGTTTTCGTGACCACTAATAGCAAAAATGAAGGGAATCATTAAAAGATATTGTTGACAGAAAGTCCACAGCGAGATAAACTTGTCGTATATTCTGTCAAACCACAAAATGTACCTATAAAGCAAATAATTCGAGACGTGTGTTCTTAAAAAGGAACCATGAACAGAAAACGAAAAATAAAAATGAGCGTGAATATTACGTATTCTTTTCTATGTCTGACAAAAATGAATTCAAGCTCGCAGTAGCAAAGGAAATATTTCGATTCAGCAGATTAATGCTTCCTGTTCCCGTAATGAAACAATCTTCTGATAGTTATTATATTGTTTGTACTAAGATTTCAGCTCCAGAACGATGAAGTGATAGTAGATTTCTGTTGTAACTAATCGCAGGTTCGAATCCTGCCTCGGGCATGGATGTGTGTGATGTCCTTAGGTTAGGTAGGTTTAAGTAGTTCTAAGTTCTAGGGGACTGATGACCTCATCGGTTAAGTCCCATAGTGCTCAGAGCCATTTGAACCATTTTTTGTTGTAACTAAATGTTCTACTTCTTGGCGATTGCATTTAGTAGAATGGTTAGCTGTATATTTTGAGGTATAACACACATTAAGGCAGATATTCCTCTTATACAAATAATGAATACATGAGTAGTTAGCGCTGATAACACTTCTCATGACAATAGTTTATAATCGCCCACGAATATCGTATTGCAATCTGATACAAGGAGCTCTCATTCGTTTTATAGCTAATCTTCTGTTACATCAATAATATTTTTTATTGATATGATTGTACGGAACACTTCTTAGCTCATTATTGTCCATTATCTAGATCCGGAAGCGGGCGGTGCTACTACTGTAAGATCTACTTATATTATTATTATCAAGATCAAGGTTGTTTCACAAACTGAACTTAAGTAAAATCAATTTATTGTTTCTATCTCTTCCTACGACCACTTTGTTCCATATGAGTAAGGTTACACTAACCCCTCTCTCCCCCGTCGGTTAAGAAGGTAGAATCATAGTTTTTGACACTACCTAGTTTTATCTAATTTAAATTACCGAGAAACTAGTGCTGTGGAAAAATTGATACAACGTAAGTTACAGTCGAAGTGTGAGTGCATAACCACTCAAAAATAATTCCTATGTTTAAACAAATGTCTGGCGTGTAATTACGGAAAAATCTCGTGCGTTCATCGGACATTCAGATACTATGTAATCAGGAGCACGTGCAAAATCAGGTGCTAACCTCTTCTCAATTTGACAAGCGTATATCGTATAGGGTCCATAACCAGGGAGGAACTGTATTCATCCAATTGTTGGGTAAAAATTTATTATTATTATTATTGTTATTATATTAATGTCTCCGAACGTCGGGTAACGTCTCAAATGTTGGCCATCTACTGAAGGATGTTTACCTTTGTTATTGCTGTCTAAAATTACATTTCATATTCCAGATTTGTTAAATACATGCCCACATAGCACTAACAATTTTACCCTTTCTGAATCCCTCTTTTTTAACCAAGAATTTGCAACTTGCTGTTAAATACGCAGTTCCAAAGAACATATGCCCGTTACTACGAGTGGTGCATCTGTAGGAGATGTTAAAAAAAACTCGTGAACTTCACGTATCGATCGATCTTTCTCTGCACTCTGCTCACAGCTATGGAAGGTAATTTTATAATATCTTGAGACAGAAGAAAGTCTCTATATACAATACTTAAAGCTTCTTAGATACTGAAGTTGCTGTTCTATGTGCTTGCAAAATATGTAACTGAGGTTTTGGTCTAATTGAACTCCCATTTATCTCACTCCGGTTTTCCATTTTTACACTTGATTCCTGTACCGTAATCGCGGAAATGGTTTGTGGTTGACCGTTAACTAATAAATAATTACGATAAAAATACTAAGCTCCGCCGGTCCGAAGCCGGGGTCCACATAGTGCTAGTGACGTGGAAGGAGGAGAGAGGTTGCCTGGCGCGGGTGATACAACCCTTTGAGGACCCCTTGGTAGGATGACAGCGAAGAGCTCAACGGTAGTGAAGGCGGGAGAATGGATCTCGGTGTGGCTGAACATGTAGACGTGGCATCCCATTTAACGATATCCACTTTGCGAATGACTTGGATCAATGTTCAGTGTGGTCGGCGCATGTTCACCAGAGGTGCGACCAGAACTTAAAATTCTGAAACAAACCCCTCAGTATCAACCACTAAGTTTTCTTTGCAAACTCTGCCCTATAATTCCAATGGACCGTTACAGCTGTCGCAAAATTGACCCAGGACGTAGCAAATCCTCCACCATCAGTGGGGCACCTAATATATAAGATTCTGGGGAGACTACGATATGACGCTATATCCCAAATCAAAGGAGATCTGGCCATATCAAGCAAAAATCAAAACTTCCGTTGACACAACCATCATTAATTCACTCCTAAAGGCGGGAAAGCTGTACAAATTAGGAGAAACACTTAAAGCACCAGAAATTAATATTTTGGCCGTGCTAGCAACAATTTTGCCAGATAAGGGCACCGAGTATTTTGGAAAAATCAAAGTGGGCAAAACATTTCCTAAAACACACATCATCTGAGGGTTGCGTTCACAGTTTCATAAAACACTCTGAGATCCGTAATCGAAGTAAAGCCTATGAACAAAATTTGCACAGTAACTATTGCATATATGACGATCAGACAAGAAAATAAACCACACCTTGTAAAAACAAATAAGTCATTAGAGATGGCGGAAAATAAAATCTATAAAATTTATGTGAAAACTCTTATCGGCAATTTTAGGGCACGCAGTTAGAGAAAGAGAGAAAAATCAGAAAACATGTGGTGAATTCCCTGCACGTAAATGGGACAATCAAACTGGAAAGAGATTTGTAGAACGGTGTAGAAATTTCAAACTCAAAATTATGTTAACTCTTGTTCATCAAAACTGATCAAAACCAAATTCCTTTACAAAACTAGAAAGATAACTTTAGGTGGTGTGAAGAATGTGAACAGACAGTAAAATCTCGATTCAAGGCATTCAAAACATGGAATAGTAACAAATCAGAAATTGCATATGTTATGTCCTGAACTAGTGAGCAGTTTTCAAAATTAATTACACGAACAAAAGACAATACGAGGGCAGTGAACTCTATGAGACTGAAAAAGGTCTTTAAAAAATAAAGAACCAGGAAGCCTTTTTAAAACAAAGTTAAACGGATACCAGCACCACAAATCTGTACTTCAAGAAGGAAAACGAACAATTGACACTTAACAGCCATGAAAACTGCAAAGAACTTAGCAAATATTTTGAAAAACTTCTGAACTGTCCTAAGCTCAAAGAGAAATTTCTACCAGAAATGTCTCTAAAAACCAGTCCAGACTCACAAACACCAAATGAAGAGGAAATTAAGGTAAAATTCAGGGGAGGAATTTCAGCACATTTTCAAATTAAAACAGGAGTTAGACTAGGTTATGGCCTCTCTCCAGTACTTTACAAATGCATCTTAGAAAAAGTATCGAAGAGTGGTGAAAACTAAGATCAGAACATAAAATTGATGAACCATTGAAATTAGGATGAACTAATATAAGGGCAGACTGCTTAGCTTTTGAAGATGAGCTGGCAATTCTGTGTCAGGGAAACAGAGTAAAAACAAATAGAAACTCTTAAAGAAACAGTAGAAGGAGTAGGGGTCCGAATAACATTACAAAAAACGTGTCTACCAACTACCTGGCACCCTAAATTTTAAAAAATAAATATTTTTCAATTCAGATATTGAAACGAAACTTTTCTGGAAACTGGCCTGTAAAAAGACTGATTACGAAATTCGCTGTCACAAAACGGAAAGAGCTTTCACGCTTACAAAAGGCATCTATAACAAGAAAACGCATCTCAAAATACACAGTACTCAAAACTGAGACACTACAACACTGTTATCAAATAGTGTCTTCATGGGACTGAGATATTAATTTTGAACAGAGAGAGAGAGACACTGGTGAAATCCAAAAGAAGAAACAGAAAGTAATCAGGCAAATTTGAGGCCCAAATTATTCTAAAGAGGGAACATGCAGACTAAGAGCAAATAAAGAAATTCAAATGTGTACCAATATATAGTCAGACATGAAAATACACATGCTAAAATTTTATGGGCGTGCTAAAAGAATGGAGCCAACCAAATGAACTAGACAGGTTTGGAATGCAACGAAACTCGCCGAGAAGCTCGGACTGGAACAATAAAATGGGTCGGTGCAGTGAAAGAGGTATTGAAGGAAGCAGGGATCGCAAATCTACGCATGGAATACTTTGAGGTGGTGGCCTACCAAACTGCCCGCCAAAATACCAAGCACTTCTACCGCTATGTTGTGGATACATTTTTGGTTTGGGAGCATGGCAGACAGGCACTGGATGAGTTTCTGGACCACCTTAACAACATCCATGAAAACATTGCCTTCACTATGGAAACAGAGGGGAGTGGCTGTCCCCCATTTCTGGATATAGTAATAAGGAAGAAGGCAGATGGCACACTAAGCCATTCAATACATAGGAATAAGACTCACAGAGACCAGTGCCTACATGCAACAAGCTGCCACCATCCAGAGCAGCGGCAAATAGTACTGTCCCCCATGGTACCCAGGGTACTGCAGCATCTGAACGAGGTATTCCGCAAAAATGGGTACAGCGAAACGCAGATTAGGAGTTTTCAAGACGAAACAGGTCACAGAAAATCGGGAAGAGAGAGAAAAAGATAAACTCGCTTTTCTTCCGTATTTGGGACCAATGTGAACCATAATTTGGAGACTTTTGGAAAAATCAAACATAAAAACCGTCTTCCGACCACCACCGAAGAAAAAAAGAGTGGCTTGGCTCTGCGAAAGACCCACTTAAATTCAACATACCGGGCATTTAGAGCGTCGTCTGCGAAAGTGGTCAACAATACATTGGACAAACGCAGCTAAAGAAACTGGTATAGGCTTGCGTATTCAAATACAGATATATACACACATCGAAAAAAGTTTTTCATCACCTCGGTTGGGAGAGTTCCGGAACCAGTACAGAACATTGGAATAGAGATCAACGTAAACAACATTTCCGCCCTTTTTATTGCTTTTGAAAACCACACATTGCATGCTGTACCACCATACAGCGAGACCTTGCGAGTTGGTGGTC
Source organism: Schistocerca piceifrons (assembly GCF_021461385.2). Lineage (NCBI taxonomy): Eukaryota > Metazoa > Arthropoda > Insecta > Orthoptera > Acrididae > Schistocerca > Schistocerca piceifrons. The sequence goes on from NC_060149.1 coordinate 72,833,851, forward strand.
CAGATTGCACCGGTACACATAATACCCAGTAGCAGGTCCTCTTGCATTGGTGCATGTCTGTGTTCGTCATGGCATACTATTCACAAGTTCATCAAGGCACTGTTGGTCCAGATTGTCCCACTCCTCAACGGCGATTCGGCGTAGATCGCTCAGAGTGGTGTGTGGGTCACGTCGTCCATAAACAGACCTTTTCAATCAATCCCAGGCATGTTCGATAGGGTTCATGTCTGTAGAACATGCTGGCCACTGTAGTCGAGCGATGTCGTTATCCTGAAGGTAGTCATTCACAAGATGTGCACGATGTGGGCCCGAATTGTCGTCCATGAAGACAAATGCCTCTCTAATATGCTGCCGAAATGGTTACACTATCGGTCGGAGGATGGCATTCACTTATCCTACAGTCGTTACGGCGCCTTCCATGACCACCAGGGGCGTACGTCGGCCCCACATAAAGCCAGCCCAAAAATTTCCACATTGCTACACTCACTGGACAGTGTGTCTAAGGCGTTCAGCCTGACCGGGTGCCTCCAAACACGTCTCCGACAATTGTCTTGTTGAAGACACATGCGACGTTCATCGGTAAAGAGAACGTGCTGCCAGTCCTGAGCGGCACATTCGGCATGTTGTTGGGCCCATCTGTATCGCGCTGTATGGTGTCATGGTTGCAAAGATGGACGTCGCCATGGACGTTGGGAGTGAAGTTACGCATCATGCAGCCTATTGTGCACAGTTTGTGTCTTAACACGGCGTCGTGTGGCTGTACGAAAAGCATTATTCAACATGGTGGCGTTGCTGTCAGGTTTCCTCCGAGCCATAATCCGTAGGTAGCGGTCATCCACAGCAATAGTAGGTCTTGGGGGGCCTGAGCGAGGCATGTCATCACCAGTTCCTGTCTCTCTGTTTCTCCGCCACTTCCGTAAAACATCGCCTTGGTTCGAGACGCCTCGACGTTTCCCAGGTTGAGAGTCCTTCCTGGCACAAAGTAACAATGCGGATTAACCGTCTAGGCATAGTTGAACTACAGACAACACGAGGCGTGTACCTCGTTCCTGGTGAAATGACTGGAACTGATCGGCTGCGGGATCGCCTCCGTCTAATAGGCGCTGCTCATCCATGGTTGTTTACATCTTTGGTCGCGCTTAGTGACATCTCTGAAAAGCCAAAGGGACTGTGTCCGTGAGACAAGATTCACAGTCAACGTCTATCTTCAGGGGTTCTGGGAACCGGGGTGACGCAAAACGTTTTTGATGGTTGTATAAACAGGCAGAATACGGCGCTGCGGTATATAAGAAAAACAGTGTGTGGCGCAATTGTTAGATCGGTTACTGGTGCTACAACTGCAGGTTATCAAGATTTAAGTGAGTTTGAACACGGCGTTATAATCGGCGCACGAGCGATGGGACACAGAAGTGGGGATTTTCCGGTACGACCATTTCACTAGTGTACCATGAATATCGGAAATCCGATAAAACATCAAATCTCCGACATCACTGCAGCCAGAAAACGATCATGCAAGAACGGGACCAACGACGGCTGAAGAGAATCGTTCAAAGTGACAGAAGTGCAACTCTTCCACAAATTGCTGCAGATATCAATGCTGGGCCATCAACAAGTGTCAACGTGTGAATCAGTCAACGAAACATCACCGATATGGGTTTTCGGTGCCGATGGCCCACTCGTGTAACCTTGATGACTCACGACACAAAGCATTACGTCTCGCCTGGGCCCGCCGTTACCAACATTGGACTGTTGATGACTGGAGGCATGTTGCCTGATCAGACGAGTCTCGTTTCAAATTGCATCGAGCTTATGGAAGTGTACGGGTATGGAGACAACCCATGACTTCATGGATCCTACATGTCAACTGGGGACTGTTCAAGCCGGTGGAGGCTCTGTAATGGTGTGGGGCGTGTGCAGTTAGAGTAATATGGGACACCTGATAGGTCTAGATACGACTCCGACGGGTGACATGTACGTAAGCATCCTGTCTGATCACCGGAATCCATTTGTGTCCATCGTGCATTCCGACGGACTTCGGCAATTCCAACAGGACAATGCTACACCTCACACATCCAGGAATGCCACAGAGTGACTCCAGAAACGCTCTTCTGATCTTAAACACTTCTACTCGCCACATTATAGAGCATATCTGGAATGCCTTGCAACGTGCTGTTCAGAAGAGATCTCCACCCCGTCGTACCCTTACGGATTTATGGAGAGACCTGCAGGATACATGGTGTCAATCGGCTCCAGCACATCTTCAGACATTAGTGGAGTCCATGCCACGTCGTGTTGCGGCACTTCTGCGTGCTCGCGGGCGCCCTACACTATTATAGGCAGGTATGCCTGTTTCTTTGGCTATTCGTGTATTTCTAAACACTGCGAGGAATATATCAGGTGTGTGCAACGGGAAAATCTACAATCACAGAAATAACACAAGTTGACATACCACATAAAAAATTTTAGGCAGAAAATTCACGACTGGAGTGTTGGTCTTCCAGAGAAACTCAAGAAGATCAGAACAAATTGGTCTGACGAGCGGAAAAGAGCCCATTCTGATGGACAAAGTTATAAGAGTGCAAGGAAAAGGTAGGCTCAAATGTGCATAACGATGATTGGTGAAATTACGTAATAGAACATTCGAGAGTTTTTTTGATCACACCAATACTGGAGCTTCTACAACGAGATTCTGACCTTAAATTTCAATTCTCTTTGAGCATTACCTTCCACTGAAGAGGTGGCGTCATCAGCATGGGCTAGTGTCTCTAGGACTGCATCATCATGCTGCACGCACATCAGCCTTGGTTATATATTGACATCCAGGCCACTGAGAGCAAGTCTTACCTAGCATTATCGTAACTACTGGCTCTGGCGACGAGAGGACAACTACTCAGAATCTACGAGTATACTAGTCTTCCTCTAAGTTACATAGTTTCGCAGACAGACAAGTGAAGGCCGCCTTAGATCGACGAATGTTCCCGAAGCATCAACCATGATTCCAACTGTGTACTTATCATATAATCAGTAAGAAAGAAACTTATCGAACCTCCTTGCTTTGCAGATGAGAAACTATTTGCGAGAATTGCGCTCCCCGTTTCTTCCAGTACTCCAGCTCGTCTTGAGGGCCACTGGAGTCGTTCTCCCGACGCAGCTGCTGGCTCTCCATCAGAACCTGGAACACGTTCGAGTCTTACTTCAGTAAAACAGCTCAAAGCATATTATCTGAAAGCAGTAATTTATTATTCTGTGGAAACTTCTAGTGAACTGAAAGAACGTGTTCAGGAATAATTGGCCATAAAATTGCAGAGGCAGTTGATAGATTAGTGACAGAGTAGGAGATAATTGCGAAGTTTACTAACTGCTTTACGATCAAAATTACGAAATGAGGCAGAACGAGGCTAGTTAATTGCAGTTATCACGCTAGAGGACTATTTGACACGATTTCGTGACGAGTTTAGACCCACCTTTCTCACTTAATTCCTATAATACTAACCTTGAAGAGAGAAAGTCAGGTGGTTACTTACTCACACTAAGTTCTGCAGTGTTTCTCTGCTAACGTATAGAGCACGCCCCGTTTGTTGAGCTAACTAATCGAACTTTAAGGAAGAGTTACGGACTTCTTAATTTCGGCAAAAATCCCATAACCTTAACATTGTGAAGTAAGCAGCCCCTTTAAGAAGCAGAAAGAGTATACTCTAGAACCAAAATGCACAGTGTACTGCTTCTGCAGCTTCTACCAAAGAGCAATTTTTTGCACAATGAGGTGATATTGTGATGAGACTGATAGTGTTGCTTAGATGCTCGGAGCATGAGACGGGTAGCTGAAAATAAAATCTCGTTCCGTGGCAACGCTTTTCTTCATCAGCCACTGAAGAGAAGGTTGCTGCAGAGAAAGCACACTGTGCTGAAAATTCTTTCGGACTGACACCTTGACAGGAGCACGTAGGGACTGTAACAGAGTAGCTACGGGTTTCAAGAACGTAAATTCTTAATGCTACATTTCACTCAATTCTTTCCGGAAGGTAGAAATGCCACTGGAGCGATTCATTTCTTGTAACTAATTTTTAGTGGCTGAATATGTGAATCAAATCTGAAGAACAAAGTAAGTTTTTATTTGGTTCAAAGCGCGTGTCTGATATCTGTTAGTAGAGGTAATGCGTATTCAGTGTGACGCAAAGTGCTCCGCTTACACGTACAAGAGAGCAAGGTAGGCGTGTGTTCTTTTCATTGCGAGAGACAGATCACTAGAATTACAGGGAGCTTTTTATTTCTAGTCAGTTTTTTTATTTCTAACGTAATAAACATTAGTTTAAAAATTCTATATACTATTCAAACAGAGTACAAACATTATATATACCTAACGAGAAAGAGGAGGAAAACGGTAATAAAGCACAAGACGAGACCAAAACCACTGCCTGCATCCTGCAACAATGAGATTGCCATTAATGTGAGAGATTACTTTTATGTAGTAAAGTCTACCAGGCATGTCTTCTGACTTCAATGGCAGCGTTGCAGATTAAGAACACAATGGATCGTGCGCAAAATTCAAGATTAGAACCCGCAACAAAGTACTACGGAGGACTGCAATCTTCCTGAAACAAAAGTGTTCTGCGTGCGGATATTATTGCAGTTGTGGCAGGAAGGTGTGACAACTATCTACGCTTGCTCAAAATATTCTGTTAGCCTTACGTCACTCCTTCCTACGTAGTTGTTCATCGTAAAGTCTTTTACAAAATACTGCACGAAAGGGGAGTGGGGAGGGTGCCCGTGCATTCCAGCCAGAAACTAGAAGTTCTTGCACTCGTCCACTTCTTCAGTACATGTAATTCTTTAATCTCACATTAAAGTGAAGAAGGTACGTTACTTTTTGGTGTCACACTCCTTGAAAAATAGGCACATGGCACCTCGTACCTCGGGTCGAAAAGAAAAGTAAAAAAATGTAAAAATATGTTCATCGCTCTATCTGATTAGCTTTTTTCCAGACGACGAAAACTGGTTTAGTTACGGTTGTCGCACAGGTGCTTAAAGCCATCCGCTGAAGATTGAGAAATAATAGTTCGATCTTTCGCTGTCACGAGGCTATAACGAATTATTCGGATAACATAAAGGCAACAGGTTTCGAAGCTGTTTAAAGTCCTTCCCTACTTCAACTTGTTTTCACAAGCGAAGGGGCGCCTGAGAAGACTTCTTGTTTCTACGGATGGTAAGTTTCGACGGATGCGATACGACTATCGTACAGGTGGAAAAACTGACAACTTAATGCTGCTGAAAAGTTGATAGCTGTATTAACTTTTGTTCATAATATTTTTATAACTGAATAAATTGGGGATACGTTGTATGTTCCTCTTACAAATTATACTTTTCCTCTCATATGCGTAAAGGTAAGAGACAATAAATTCTAGTCATTTTCAGTCGCTTCATCTATTACAGGAAAAGAAACTATAGATATTCTCCAAATCGTAGCTCTTCAGCTGTAAATGGGCTTGTAACTGGAGACCCACAAAAATGTCAGGAGTGCTATATGAAAACAACTCTACAACGAAATTCGTGGGAGCAGCGAATACATTGAAACCAAAATTTTAATGATATATGACAGCAAGCACTCATCGATTACACACACGCGAGCGCCTACAGCGAATAGCTGCAACAGACAGTGCATCGACCAGTGTTCAGATGGCGTCTGAAGACTGATTCTCCTGCCCCCTCCATGGGATGACCTTACAGATGCCACCACTTCGTTCAAGCAAATCGAAATTTCTTTTCTACTGCCCATAAATTTTAATCTGGCGAACCCTTAATTTGTACCTATGGTATATTGAGATCTTAGCAGTCACCTATGGTTATAGAAATAAATATACACTACTGGCAATTAAAATTGCTGCACCACGAAGATGACGTGCTACAGACGCGAAATTTAACCGACAGGAAGCAGATGCTGTGATATGCAAATGATTAGCTTTTCAGAGCATTCACACAAAGTTGGTGCCGGTGGCGACACCTACAACGTGCTGACATGAGGAAAGCTTCCAACCGATTTCTCATACACAAACAGCAGTTGACCGGCGTTGCCTGGTGAAACGTTGTTGTGATGCTTCGTGAAAGGAGGAGAAATACGTACCATCACGTTTCCGACTTTGATAAAGGTGGGATTGTAGCCTATGATTGCGGTTTATCGTATCGCGACATTGCTGCTCGCATTGGTCGAGATCCAATGACTGTTAGCAGAATATGGAATCGGTGGGTTCAGGAGGGTAATACGGAACGCCGTGCTGGATCCCAACGGCCTCGTATCACTGGCAGCGGAGATGACAGGCATCTTATCCGCATGCCTGTAACGGATCGTGCAGCCACGTCTCGATCCCTGAGTCAACAGACGGGGGCGTTTGCAAGACAACAACCATCTGCGCGAACAGTTGGGCGGCGTTTGCAGCAACGTGGACTATCAGCTCGGAGACCATGGCTGCTGTTACCCTTGACGCTGCATCACAGACAGGAGCGCCTGCGATGGTGTACTCAACGACGAACCTGGGTGCACGAATGGCGAAACGTCATTTTATCGGATTAATTCAGGTTGTGTTTACAGCATCATGATGGTCGCATCCGTGTTTGGCGACATCGCGGTGAATGCACATTGGAAGCGTGTATTCGTCATCGTCATACTGGCGTATCACAAGGCGTGATGGTATGGGGTGCCATTGGTTACACGTCTCGGTTACCTCTTGTTCGCATTGACGGCACTTTGAACAGTGGACGTTACATTTCAGACGTGTTACGACCCGTGGCTCTACCCTTCATTCGATCCCTGCGAAACAGTACGTTTCAGCAGGATAATGCACGGCCGCATGTTGCAGGTCCTGTACGGGCCTTTCTGGATACAGAAAATGTTCGACTGCTGCCCTGGCCAGCGCATTCTCCAGATCTCTCACCAATTGAAAACGTCTGGTGAATGGTGGCCGAGCAACTGGCTCGTCACAATACGCTAGTCACTACTGTGGATGAACTGTGGTATTGTGTTGAAGCTGCATGGGCAGCTGTACTTGTACACACCATCCAATCTCTGTTTGACTCAATGCCCAGGCGTATCAAGTCCGTTATTAGGGCCAGAGGTGGTTGTTCTGGGTACTGATTTCTCAGGATCTATGCACCTAAACTGCGTGAAAATGTAATCACATGTCAGTTCTAGTGTAATATATTTGTCCAATGAATTCCCGTTTATCATCTGCATTTTTTCTTGGTGTAGCAATTTTAATGGCCATTAATGTATATTAAACTGATATAGAAAATAACTACAAAATATTTAAGCTGTTAGATAGCCCAGAATATTTTTAATACGGAAGAAATATAGTCATCGTCTTCTGATGATTAAAGAGCGTCGCATTGTGGCTGCCAAGTCAGAAACAGTGCTGGACACTGGGTGCCAAAACAGTCTCGGAATTTTTACCGACCTACCGTACAAAAATGCTATAATTTTCGATGGTAGATGCACGTTGAGTCAGATTCTGTGACGCAGTAATGAGAGAGTAGTTTGTTCTGAGGTGTATGGCTGAATTCGACAGTTAACTGGACAAAAGCGTAGTGGTCTGTGTAGTAGCAGCGATGAGGGTACAGACCTCCTGGACGCGGCGCATCCAGACCTTGACGCGGGCCTCGAGGGCGGCCAGCTGGTCGGCCGTCGCGATCATCTCGCGAGCCTCCTCCAGGCTGCGCACGCCCGCCATCAGGGTCTGCCCGTCCTCGAACAGGTTCGGCTCGTCGCACACTTCCTCGCACACTGCGCACACAGATACACACGGCCATAAGACCTTCACTCAGAGCTCTTTGACACAATTAGCCTTACCTTACTACTGACAATTCATTCTATTGCTGAAGCTTTCGTGGCCACTTATTGGCATATTGTCTGTACGCTTTTCTCTCGGTATTTTTGGCTGTTGTTTTTTCAATGATTTTTTGACGTTTCTCCACCACGAGTGACTGGGATTGTCAAAGATTCACCTTTATTTGCTGGTGGCGGACTGGATTCGAGCCCATGATCGCAGATTACACTGAGATGACAAGTCATGGGTTACCTCCTAACATCGTGTCGGACCTCCGTTTGACCAGCGTTGTCCAGCAACTCGACGGGATATGGCCCCGAATTGTCCAGCATATTCTACCTACCAGTCACCAACAATAGTGACCCATAAAAATTTCACATGAGGACCATGAATCGTTAAAATTGGTCTCCGGGTAACCGAAAATAACTATTTCCGATCAATAACCGGCTCAGCTGGACTGGAGGACCCAGTCCGTTTCATGTAAACACAGCTTACATCATTACGGAGCCACGACCAGCTTGCACAGTGCCTTCCTGACGAATTAGATCCATGGCTTCGTGGCGTTCTGCGCCACACTCGAACCCTACCATCAACTCTTACTAACTGAAATCGAGACTCGTATGACCAGGTCACCGTTTTTCAGTCGACTCGTGTCCAACCGATATGGTTACGAGCCAAGGAGAGTCGCTGCAGGCGGGTGCTGCTAGCAAAGACATTTGCGTCAGTCGTCTGCTGGCATAGCCCATTAACGCCACATTTCGTAGCAGTGTCCAACGATTATGTTCGTCGTACATCTTTCAGTGGTTTCTGCGGTTATTTCAAGCGCTGTTAGTTGTCTGTTAGCACTGACAACTCTACGCAGACGCCGCTGCGCTCGATCGTTAAGTGAAGGCCGTCGGCCTCTGCGTTGTCCGTGGTGAGAGGCAATGCATGAAATTTGTTTTTCTCGGCACACTCTTGATACTGTGGATCTCGGAATATTGAATTCCCTAACGATTACCGACGTGGAATGTTCCATACGTCTAGCTCAAACTACCATTCCTCGTTCAAAGTCTGAATTCCCGCCATGCGACCATAATCACGTCGGAAATCTTTTCACATGAATCCCCTGGGTAAAAATGGCAGCTCCACCAATGCACTGCCCTTCTATACCTCGTGTATGTGATACTTCAGCCATCTGTATATGTGTATATCGTTATCCCGTGACTTTTGTCACCTCAGTGTATATGTACCTCTGGCGGCAACCTCTTGAGGGCCTTTCCGCTATGGTTACCCTTCTTACCCGCCTCGGTCGTTCGCTGCAGCACGAGAATTCAGGATCCGTTCTCTTCATGTTCGTAAATTTCTTTGGCTACTATGAAGAACTGGGTGTGATTGCTCTTACGGCCGCAACCTCCACTACCGTTCATGTTCGATGATCTTGGTACTGATAAATCGTTCGATCATTCCAACAGATTTTTCCACATGTTCACGGTAAGCGGTTTATTTCCAAGTTTTTGAGTTAATGCCTTTCGTCCTTTGACGATCCCAGACACTTTCTGATATCGTGTACAACCTTTCTGCCTTTTGTCCCCAGGATGATGGACAGAATCGGCAGTATATTGCGCAACCATGGCGTAAAGACTACTTGCAAACGGACGAAGGAGATCAGATAGTGTCTAGGATCGACTAAGGACAAAGAGGACCCACTCGGTGATATACCGCATACCTTGTTCATGTAGAAAAGTCTCTGTAGGAAAGACCGGACGATCCATCAATAGCAGAGTCATCGAACAATAACGGTACTGCAGCTTGGGGTAGGTTGAGATATCGGCCGCGACGGAGCAGGCGCCGTGTGAGACTGATCACATTAAAATTCGCCAGTACGAGGGTTCTCGGTGTGGAGAAGAGCTACAGTGCCATTTACTTTTCAGGGTAGCCACAAACATTCACAAACATGATAGTAGCATAACTTGTTACAAAAGCGTTATTTGCTTCATAATAAAACTCCAAACTAGTGAAAAACTTTGCATATTAATCACCAAACACACTAACACTACCACTTTCCTATAGGTACCTATTACTAACAATATTCTTAAATGAAAGAGTAGAGTGTGTTTGAGATTTACACACGATGGTTCAAATCGCTCTGAGCACTATGGGACTTAACATCTGTGGTCATCAGTCCCCTAGAACTTAGAACTACTTAAACCTAACTAACCTAAGGACATCACACACATCCATGCCCTTACACATGATGTTATTAAATTATTATAACGTTCAGTTACACGCAAATTCTTGCTATGTTCACGTTCAGTTAGTTTTGAGATTGACTAGTAACATAGAAAAAAATTCACAAATTGAAGGGACAACTTTATTGAAAGTTTTTGGATCCCAGAGTCATGTGTTTTCAGTTGCAAGGCTAATGGCGGCAAATAGTGAAATAGGTTTCAATTTTCACGACAAATAACTGAGCGTACTTGCTGCTAGCCAATGCCCATGGCATAGTCTATTCTCAAACTAGTTTTGTGAGGGTCCATGGGGGAGGGGACAAAGGGGGGAAGGGTTGTGGTGCCATCATGTTCTACCCCGCCCTCCGCTAGGTACGCCCTTATTGTTCTGCAGATTATCAATACGAATAAATATTCAGATATATTTCATTTTATTTGTCACTCCAGTAGACGTACTAAATAGTCACCTTCTGAAAGCTATTGATATTATTTGCAGAAAAAATACGCTACCTGACAAAATAATGAATCACCGAGAAAGCATGGTCGGAAGTCACTGTATCTTCGTACACGTACATACCATCGGCGGGTGTACAGGGCGTGCATTAATAAAACCGACTAACTGCAGGAGCGGATTCTGACTGTAAATGGAGGAACACGTGTCCGGAAATGTATCGCTGACACGGTAGATGACGCTGACGGATGAAAGTTTCTCTGACCACTTGCCGTGTCTGTAGCCCACAGATGACGATTATGGTGATTAGTGATACCAGTTCTGCTTCGTCGATAAAGAAGACTAATGACAGAAATCTCATAAACGTGATTGTCTGGTGCAAAAACCATCGACAAAACCCTTCCCGGAGAGGGAAATTCGTTGCTGATAATCCTTGCACTCATTGCAGATGATAGAGATAGTAGCGGTTGTCATCAAGGATACACAAATCGTGGTTTGACTTACACTGTGCTGTCTATCCACTTGCCTGGAGTTTGTCCTAGGATTCCCCTCAATATCCTGTAGAATCCTGTCCTCCAGATCTGGAATACTCACAGTCCGTCTCCTCCATGCACGTTCATCTGTCTGAAAGGACCCATGACCACACAAACGCCCAAACCGGCCTTAGGATGTTGTGTGATGTGGTTTATGTCTGTGAGGGTAACTGTTTTGGTATAGCCTTGCTGCCTCTCGACCATTTCCATCTGCTTCGCCGTACACAAACACCACCTTGACTTGTTCCCCATCTACCGTGGCAACGATGCATTTCCGGACATATGTTCGTAGGACCGTCAGATAGTGAGTGATCACTGAAGGACAGTCTGCGGCTCGTGGTCTTGCGGTAGCGTTCTCGCTTCTCGCGCAGGGGGTCCTGGGTACGATTCCCGGCAGGGTCAGGGATTTTTCTCTGCCTCGAGATGAGTGGGTGTTGTGTATCTTTCATCATCATTTCATCCTCATTCACTCGCCGTAATGGCCGTTAAAGAACTTGTGGAGCGGCGGCCGAACCGCCCCGCGAGGGGTCTCCCGGCCACCAATGCCATACGCTCATTATTACTGAAGGACACGGAAATGTCTCGTGCACGTGTGTTACTCTTGCCATCATGGAGTGGGAAGCCGTCAGGTCGCGGCTGTTATTGATTCAGGGGACCTCTGACAACACAACGGTACGTCTAGGACATCTTACGTCTTCACGTGTGACGTCTCATGCGACTGTATTGACAAAGTTTTAAAGGGTCTCCATTTGACAGGCTGGCCCAATAACGCAATATCTAGATATTTGGGGCATTCGGATGTGACAGTGACCGGTTATTGGGCTACATGGCAATGTGTGGGCAGGCACAGTCGCCATCAAGGTGGTGGCCGGTCGCATATGACCACCACAAGGGAGTGTGGCACTACAGTGGACCAAGCACTCCTTCCTTCTCACCTGCTCCTGCCGTACAAAAACAAGTAATCGATTCTCTGCAACATTCTGTATCACTCCACACCACTGGTCAGAGCAGGTGGGCTAGGGCATTACCGTCTGATGCGTGTGCTGCCATTAACACCACATCACAAACGGCTGCGTTTTGAATAATCCCTTGACCAGAAAGCATAGACTACCGAATAATGACGTCGCATTGTGTTCAGTGTTGAATCCCCGTTCTGCACTACCCCACACTACCATCGGCGGCGAGTACCATGATTACAGAGGGAGAGGTCCGGGTCTTCCAATGTTTTATACAGGTACAACGGTGTTACTCTCGCCAACCATGGAGTGGGAAGCCATCAGCTATGACTTCAGGTCGCGGCTGTTAGTGATTCAGGGGACCTCTGACAACACAACGGTACGTCTCGGACATCTTACGTCCTCATGTGTGACGTCTCATGCCACTGTACTGTGGTCTCATTACTCAACAGGACAATGCACGTCCACGCATGGCACATGTCTCCATGAATTGTCTGAATTTATTGGTGTACTTCTGTGATCAGCAAGATCGACAGATCTATCCCCGCTAGAATATGTGTCGGACTGCTTGAATGTCAACTGCGTCCTAGCTCCAGTATCCAGAATATCAAGGACCAGTTGCAACAGCTGATGGTCAGCTTGCCACCGGAGAGATTACAAAAGTCTTATGACATCGTACCTACCGGAATCAGTGCATGCATCCAGATCAGAGAGGGTGCAACGTCATACTGATAAGTGGGCTCAGACCGCCACGTTTTTTGTAAATTTGACTCTATATTATTAATATAATCATTGAAATATGGTCACATGTCATCAGCCGGTGAAGTTTCATTTCTTTTCCTCCTCCATCGTGAGTGCTTCCCTTTTTTTGTCAGGTCAGGCGGTGTATGTCAAGTTTTGATACTCACTTTAATAGTGAAGAGATAATTTATGAAGCAGTCATGAGCATCATTTACTACATTATCTAATCATACTAGCTTCAGGTGTTGCTATGAACGGTGGTACCACTCTAACGGTTCACGTATATAAAATAGAAGCTGTGAAGTGGGAAATACACACCCCTGAGGGCGCTGCAGAAGGAGCGCAGGCCGGGCAGCAGCTGGTTGCGCACCAGCGGACAGGTGCAGTCGTCGTCGTCGACGTCCGGCGCGGGGTAGGCGAGCGCCTCCATGAAGACGTGCTCCATTACCCGCTCCACCGACGTCACCAGTCCGACGCGCGCCATGTCCAGCACGCCACAGAACAGGTCCTGCACACACGCCCGTCCGCTTATCTCAATCACTCGAGGGAAGCGACCGAAAGGCTGGGTGGAAACTGCTGGTACCAATGTCGGCTTTGGCCCTCGACATAATGGTGATGTGACATCACATAAATACACTCCTGGAAATGGAAAATAGAACACATTGACACCGGTGTGTCAGACCCACCATACTTGCTCCGGACACTGCGAGAGGGCTGTACAAGCAATGATCACACGCACGGCACAGCGGACACACCAGGAACCGCGGTGTTGGCCGTCGAATGGTGCTAGCTGCGCAGCATTTGTGCACCGCCGCCGTCAGTGTCAGCCAGTTTGCCGTGGCATACGGAGCTCCATCGCAGTCTTTAACACTGGTAGCATGCCGCGACAGCGTGGACGTGAACCGTATGTGCAGTTGACGGACTTTGAGCGAGGGCGTATAGTGGGCATGCGGGAGGCCGGGTGGACGTACCGCCGAATTGCTCAACACGTGGGGCGTGAGGTCTCCACAGTACATCGATGTTGTCGCCAGTGGTCGGCGGAAGGTGCACGTGCCCGTCGACCTGGGACCGGACCGCAGCGACGCACGGATGCACGCCAAGACCGTAGGATCCTACGCAGTGCCGTAGGGGACCGCACCGCCACTTCCCAGCAAATTAGGGACACTGTTGCTCCTGCGGTATCGGCGAGGACCATTCGCAACCGTCTCCATGAAGCTGGGCTACGGTCCCGCACACCGTTAGGCCGTCTTCCGCTCACGCCCCAACATCGTGCAGCCCGCCTCCAGTGGTGTCGCGACAGGCGTGAATGGAGGGACGAATGGAGACGTGTCGTCTTCAGCGATGAGAGTCGCTTCTGCCTTGGTGCCAATGATGGTCGTATGCGTGTTTGGCGCCGTGCAGGTGAGCGCCACAATCAGGACTGCATACGACCGAGGCACACAGGGCCAACACCCGGCATCATGGTGTGGGGAGCGATCTCCTACACTGGCCGTACACCACTGGTGATCGTCGAGGGGACACTGAATCGTGCACGGTACATCCAAACCGTCATCGAACCCATCGTTCTACCATTCCTAGACCGGCAAGGGAACTTGCTGTTCCAACAGGACAATGCACGTCCGCATGTATCCCGTGCCACCCAACGTGCTCTAGAAGGTGTAAGTCAACTACCCTGGCCAGCAAGATTTCCGGATCTGTCCCCCATTGAGCATGTTTGGGACTGGATGAAGCGTCGTCTCACGCGGTCTGCACGTCCAGCACGAACGCTGGTCCAACTGAGGCGCCAGGTGGAAATGGCATGGCAAGCCGTTCCACAGGACTACATCCAGCATCTCTACGATCGTCTCCATGGGAGAATAGCAGCCTGCATTGCTGCGAAAGGTGGATATACACTGTACTAGTGCCGACATTGTGCATGCTCTGTTGCCTGTGTCTATGTGCCTGTGGTTCTGTCAGTGTGATCATGTGATGTATCTGACCCCAGGAATGTGTCAATAAAGTTTCCCCTTCCTGGGACAATGAATTCACGGTGTTCTTATTTCAATTTCCAGGAGTGTAGAACAGAACAGTGACAGTATTTATTTCGGCTTTATGGTATGTTTTGGAATGTGGGTAGTGATGAAAGACTACTCTGTATTGTAACCGGAGGTCAAGTTCAGAGTGAAAGGCGACAGTTTTGTTGGGATCAGGAGATGTTAATTAACGTAACGAAATGACATTAGCTGTAATTCTTGTTAAAGCACGTAGTTTACGCGTATTAGATTCCGACGTGTGGTTTGTCCCCATTATTTTGGTGGCATCAGGATCAAAGCAGATGGGTGGTATCATGCTGTTCTGTATTTGCCTTTTCTGGCTCCAGCGAAGAAGATCTCTTTTTATTGTAAGTGACTTGGCTTACACAGTCGAAAATTTATGGTTTCCGGCAATATTCGGAAATCTCAAAGAAGAGCTAATACAGGGTGGAGCTTTGATCATGACCAGGCCAAATATCTCACGAAAAAAGCGTCAAACGAAAAAACTACAACGAACGAAACTTGTCTAGCTTGAAGGGGACAACCAGATGGCGCTATGGTTGGCCCGCTAGATGGCGCTGCCATAGGTCAAACGGATATCAACTGCGTTTTTTTTAAATAGGAACCCCCATTTTTTATTACATATTCGTGTAGTACGTAAAGAAATATGAATGTTTTAGTTGGACCACTTTTTTCGCTTTGTGGTAGATGGCGCTGTAATAGTCACAAACGTATAAGTACGTGGTATCACGTAACATTCCACCAGTGCGGACGGTATGTGCTTCGTGATACATTACCCGTGTTAAAATGGACCGTTTACCAATTGCGGAAAAGGTCGATATCGTGTTGATGTATGGCTATTGTGATCAAAATACCCAACGGACGTGTGCAATGTATGCTGCTCGGTATCCGGTTTCTTTGTAGTTTTTTCGTTTGATCCTAATTTCGTGACATATTTGGCCCGTTCACTATCAATGGACCACCTTGTTGGTAAATAGCTCAATGACGATCTGAAAAAAACTTTCCATCCATCCGCCAGCGTATTTAATTCAGCAAGCTTAAATATGCAAAACAGTACGCCATAAGCATCAGCCACAGGTTGGTGTTCGCTTTGGAATAGGAAGCCACAAGTCAACGTACTTTGTCCAACACGTAAGACGGTAAAAATTAATTTCTCTCTGTATAATACTGTGGTCTCAATATAAATGGTAAATGAACTCAGTAGTACTCAGACATCCGGAACAGATAACAAATTTTGTGCCAACACCTTGCATGATACAAGAGAAGTTAAGAGCCTTGATGTGCTAAACGCTCCTAATTTTTTGTTTTTCTTTATTGAGTTTAGATTCTCCCCAAAGGGGGCGGGCTGGCAGCACCATAGTACGCCGCTCGTCAGCCTACAGAATTTGTTTTAAATCGATGAAGATAATAAATAATAAAAGCAGGCGATAAAATCGGTTACTTAAATGGTAAAATGGCGGAAAATCGTGGAACTTAAAACATAGAAAAAAGGGTTGATGATGCTAATAAAATACATATGAAGCAGACAGGTTAAAGAATAGACAGACAATTAAAAAAACACAGCGACAGTCTGGTTTCTGTTCGCAAGAGATATAAAATTTACATCCAGCGATTGCATGGTTTCTGTTCGCAACACTTTGGAAAGACGAACAACACTGAACATTCACTTGAACACTGCTCTAAAAAAAAATTGGCACAAATATGATATGCCACAGCCGAGGGCACATGGGGGGAACCTGGACAGATGACGGGAATGGAAAGGGGAGAAGGAGAGGAAAAAACGAAGTGGGGGGGGGGGGAGGGGAGGAAAGGAGCCGATGGAGGACGAGGACCCATAAGAGGGGGGCGGGTGCTGGGCAGACGCGACAGGGAGTGGGGAAAGGCAGAGGAGGGGTATACAAAAGGACTCGGGGGGGGGGGGGGAGAGGGGAGGCAGAGAGAGGTTAGGTGGGGATAAAACAGGATGGAAGGGGGGGGGGGCGAGCCCAAGGAAAGGACAGAGGAAAGGAGGAGGGGTGAGGATCAGAGTTCATAGGAGGGATAAATGGAGGGACAGAGGGCAACATTCGCAAGAGGGAGCGATCTTAACGTCGTAACTGAACTATATACACTCAGACCGACAAGCATTTTAGGTGCGATTCTTCGAAACTTACTGCTGTTACTGTCTCAAGGTTTTTGGTTGTACGGTGTTGACCTTAGCCATCCATATGCATTTCCAATGAGAATGGAGAACATACGCTTATGGTCTAATTGTTTTACAGTGTCAGACCTTGTGGAAGCCCTCCTCGGGCAGCTGCTTGCCGGTGTTGAGGCGGAAGACGTAGATGCAGATGCCAGAGAGCGGCACCTGGCAGCCGTCGGTGAGGAAAAGCTTCTTGCGCGGTCCGCCGCTCGACGCGCTCGCCCGCGGCTGCTGCGCCGCCAGCGCCCGCATCGCCGGACCTTTCGCCTGCAAATGAACCACAAGCTTCGCAGTATTTCATTCCTGCAACGCGCGTGAATGCACGTTCTATTCACTATCATACACGCCAGAGTCGGTTTCCGGTAGCTGGGGGAAGGTGGCTCTGTTCAGCTCGGAGATGATGCGCCGATATTCTCCTAGTCGTCTTAAATGGGTAATGGTCTGGGAATAATAGGCAAGTAGTTTTCCCATGATGGCCGGTGTTTTACAGCACCTGGTAGAAATAAGCTTCTGAATGTTCTGGCAGACCACATCTCCTAAAGAAGCTATGTTAGTTCAAAAATGGCTCTGAGCACTATGGGACTTAACATCTGTGGTCATCAGTCCCCTAGAACTTAGAACTACTTAAACCTAACTAACCTAACGACATCACACACATCCATGCCCGAGGCAGGATTCGAACCTGCGACCTTAGCAGTCGCGCGGCTCCGGACTGAGCGCCTAGAACCGCGAGACCACCGCGGCCGGCAGCTATGTTAGTGGGAGGAGGAATTGACCAACGAAAGTGCCTACACTATGTTATACATGCTACTTGGCTGAAAGGTCTGAATGCCGCGCGGTATTAGCCGAGCGGTTTAGGGCGCTGCAATTATGGACTGTGTGGCTGGTCCTGGCGGAGGTTCGAGTCCTCCCTCGGGCATGGGTGTGTGTGTTTGTCTTTAGGATAATTTAGGTTAAGTAGTGTGTAAGCTTAGGGACTGATGACCTTAGCAGTTAAGTCCCATTAGATTTCACACACATTTGAACATTTTTTTTAAAGGTCTGAATGTTAAACAGTTTTGTGGAACGGTTTGGAAATCGCAAAATCGAGGGATTGGCCGACAACCCTAGTTGGGTATAAAAGTGATGTGATTCCTGGGCCAAAGATGGTGTTTATTCAGTGTATTTCTGAAGTCGGATGTAACTCATCTTTAGTGATGAATTTCTTGCAATATAGTATACTGGAACACCCCACATGTCTGTTTCTGTGAGCGCGCATGCGAATTTATGCTCGATTTATGTCCGGGTATCTATGTGATATGGCCTTTTAGCGAAAGTGTCCACTCTTCGTCATAAAATCTGACCGGTGGCCGACCTCCGCAGAACCTAAATCCGCTCCGATCGCGACTTGGGGCAAATAAACTGGCCATTTTGATAATTCCTTGAAGTCCGGTAACCTGCACAATCTGGCAACATTGTAGGATGTGGCAGTTCCTGGAGGAAGCCTTGTTTTCTGTTCCAGTTGTTATGCTATGTCCACGACCGTCCTCTAGCAGTAAATAGCACGTCGTCTAGGCACAATATCTCGACATCGAAACCCCTCGTTGCCAAAGTTTTTAAAGCGCCTTTCGTCTGAATGCTGAAGTCTTTAATATAATGGTAGCACAGCTACAATTTATTTCACACACCGATATTAGATAATTCCTTCCAGTAACATTTTTGCGAAACATTTCTTGACTGACTGACTGCTTTTGAACGCCGCATGCGCCAGTGCTCTCCGAGGCCCAGTTGCTGGCTCAAGGCAGCGGTTGTTGCGTTGTCGAATGGGTCAGCTATCGCTCATCGCTTTGGAGAGTATAAAATTCTATACTGTTGTTGCGTGAGACTCCACAAAATATATCTAAGATCTGCATTTCACACTCGATAGCAACGAAGGCAGACGGCCGGCCGAGGTGACCGAGCGGTTCTAGGCGCTACAGTCTGGAACCGCGCGACCGCTACGGTCGCAGGTTCGAATCCTGCCTCGTGCATGGATGTGTGTGATGTCCTTAGGTTGGTTAGGTTTAAGTAGCTCTAAGTTCCAGGGGACTGATGACCTCAGAAGTTAAGTCCCATAGTGCTCAGAGCCATTTGAACCATTTGAAGGCAGACGACGCTTTTTTGTATGGTGAGTGCTGCATTAAACTAATGTGCAAGACATGAGCATGGCTAAATTTAATTTTATAGTTTGTGATCCAATTTGACTACCTTACTATCTTATTTAGTATTATTCTTTACGCTTTCTATCTCGTTTCTTTCCATTTTAGAAGTGATTCTACTTGCAATTTTTTCGTCAGAAACTCGTATGTTTACGTCAAGCCATATTTAGCAACTGTGGTGTAATACGTTTTACTGCCGTGGTTTGATTTCTTACAGCAGATGTGTGCTATAAACTGTATGGAATACCTTGTAGTGCATACTCTATAGCAACACAGGCACTCTGCACATTATGAGATCCACGTATGGATTCATGAAGAACTTTACGCTGATCGAGAGCGATATTTAAGGTCTTCAATTAGATTTAACTCAATGAAACTGCCCATTTTTGAAGCTACCCACAGTGGAAGGAAGTTGCTAACGTCGCTGTCAGCAAACGTCTTCAGGCATGCCTAAGCACTGTTTCACAGATTTAGCACAGAGGAATTATATTCAGCCCATAACTATTCCACTCACATACTGGTCCTACGTGAAAAACAAAACTCAAATTCGTAAGGTTGACGGTCGAGTCGAAGTACTCCAGTGACGTTTGTAGAGTGAAGAATATTGGTATTCACAAAGCAGACATCTGTGACCATTAAGACGGCTTACTGAGTCGAACTTGTGAGAAGGCTTATTATCTGAAGGTTCTCTTCAGAGTTTGTTAAATAATTTCTTGTAGCAATTTGCAGCTGCATTAAGAAAAACGGAAAATAATAACCCCGAGCGCACTTGTCAGTGCCGCCAGTAGAAGTGAGAACTCATACCGCCCTTGCATCACAAGACGGATGGAACAACTTTTTGTAAAAGTAAAACTGTAGCGTTAAGGGTACCTACGAAAAAATGAAAAAAGGACTAACGCTATGGGGGACAGCCACTTGTGGCCCCAGCAAAGAAATAGAGACTGATCTCTCACAGGCATTGCCATCCTAACTACACCTAAACCTCCGTTCCAGCTAAAGAAACTAAGATAAATAAAAATGGTGACCGTTAGAGCGCCACCCCGCAAGGACACGTAGGAATGACGGATAGGAGATCACACTAACCACGAAACAACCCATTTTTTCGTATTATATGAATGTGTTAGCCTGTACACATCGGTGCAACGTACCATGCCAGATGATCACAGACGTATCATTGAAATGGAGAGACGTGGCACACGCCAACTGGGGAGGGGTGGGGGTTAAGACAGACGCTGTGGAGATATTCTGCAAAGGTTCCTCAGTAATGACACAACCAGGTGAGAGTACAGTGCATGATCACAACCCATTACCAGACTTCGAGGACCGAATGTGGACCGTTGTGAAAGATGTACTTTGAAGCCTGTTCTCGAAACCAGATAAGTGCATGGTGTGTGTTGTGGCGTAACAAAACAGCTACGCCACACTGAAGTAGCCGAAAGGCACGCGTAATCTCACGTAGGCTAGATAGAGGTCTGAAACAGGATACGTAATGAATGGTACCAAGAAAAGTACGTAGCTGCTTTAATACTTAACTTTTAATCCTTCATGTGGATACAGCATTCCTTGATGATACAAGTGAGACTCTATCTTAAAATGGTTAATGGCGCCTTGCTAGGTATAGCCATGGACTTAGCTGAAGGCTATTCTAACTGTCTGCTCGGCTAGTGAGCGATGCATTCTAACTATCTGCTCGGCTAATGAGCGATGCTTCGTCCGTGTAGTCGCTAGCAAAGCCGTCGTACAACTGGGGCGAGTGCTATTCCGTATCTCGAGACCTGCCTTGTGGTGGCGCTCGGTCTGCGATCACACAGTGGCGACACGCGGGTCCGACATGTACTAAATGGACTGCGGCCGATTTAAGCTACCACCTAGCAAGTGTGGTGTCTGGCGGTGACACCACAGTGTGTCGCAAGGGGGCACTGAGAAACCCAAACGTCCGTCCGTTAACCATTGGCTGCTGTACCTCGATGTGGTTATGAGGGGTACATAGTCTAAGCAAAGGATAAAAGTCCTTCGCACAGGGAGGGCAGGTGACCGAGAAATCATTCCAGACGTAGCAGAGTTCGACAAAATAAGTTACGATATGGTAGAGTAACAGGGAGATGTGTGCTGTATCGATCGGTGGTTGGGTTAGGGGGGGGGGAGGGGGAGCGAGGAGGAGGGAACTGGTCGGAGGGTATCCAGGAGACTGCATCATACAGACAGGGAGAAATCCCGCCAGTGCTGCAGCATAGAATGCACAAAGAGCACAGAGGATCGCGCTCAAAAGTCTGAGGCCACCTTGTAGAAGGGTAAAGCTAAAATGTTGTAATAGACGAAGTATCCAAGGGGTAATGGCATCGGGAGGATCTGGGCAACATGTACCAGCTTAGGGGCCACATTCGTATTGACAAAGACGCGAATTACATTTGGTTCAAGTTAACGATGAAATGGTGGCAAACAAGGTGCCATATGGACTGGCAAAGCCGGCTGTAAGCCCCATAATGTCGTGCCGTCAGTAACAAAGGGTGGGACTGGGGAGTGGGTCTGGAGCCACGACCTGTAGTCCACGCCTGATATGCATCATCGTCGACTTGTGGATGTTAAGGATGCTATCCGAAATATGTCCAGCCTGCTGGCTCCAGTAGGTGGCGTCTTTGAGTTCCGATCTGCTGCAGCAAGGAAGTCGGAGATTATCTGCATAGGGCCTGCAGTGATAGGTATGATCACACAAGTTGAGACCCTGCAGGTTGTAACAACAACAACACTGTACTATTGTACATATAAATATTATGTTTTTTTTTCTCTTCTGATTCTTCGATAAATTAGTGTAAGTGATGTTCTGAATTCATTTCTTTTTTTTTCCTTTGTTTCTTGCCATTGTGTTAAGAAAACTGTAAACAAATTTCGATGTGAATATTAATGTTTATGTCAAACGTCAAACAATATTATAACAGAATTGAAATGTAAGAAACTTTGAATCTATTGTAACATGTTTAAAATTGTAATTGTGCGTCTGGTCCATATGTAGGCAATGTGTTAGGATATGTAGAATGCAAAACCTCTGGGGAATACCCTGTCTGTAGGGGAGCGGTAAAAGGTGGATGGCAGGTGAGCGCGGGAAAATGCACAAAGGCGCTGCACGGCATAACGGGCTCAGCAGTAGTAGTCGGAGTTGGGCATTGGTCTGAGCAACACGTTCTGGATCGAGGAGGCTCCCCTGGAAGACGTAGTGTCATTGAGCCTCGGATATGCCGTTCCGACGCCTATACAGCATGGCAAAATTCCATAGGCACTAAATGGAAAAGTATTGCGACGCTAAGAAGAAGTAAAGTGCCGATACATCAAGAGCCATTGCTGTGATTGTATGTGTGCTCTGTGCCTCGCCATCTCGCCGCCTGCCAACCGCCGCATCGATACGAACAGGTTGAAACTTTTAGTACTGTATTCGTGTGGACCAGTGTTACTTTCGTTCCATACTGTTCAATAACAACTTAAATTTTAGCAGAACTGTCCTATCATTTAATTATCCTCACAACTAACCTAGCCAGGGTCCTTTCCAAATGTTGTGCAATCCGAGTGTCCCGAAATGAAGAATTAAAGTTTATGTTAATAATAATTACCTGCAGACCTAGCTATGTTAGAATGATGTTTAAAGAACTTTGTTGTTAATGAACTAATAGACGAATACCGAAGGACTGACAAAGTTGGAAGATCATTTTGAAATTGGTTTAGTAATGAAATTTAATTATTTCGAGACAGATATAATGGTATTTAAATGAGCAGGAAATAAGATAAAAAGAGTAGTAACTCATATAGTGGAAATTTTGAGCACACAATGATTTCAGTAATTAATTTTTTTTTTATACAGTGATCATAACAGTTTCAGGGTCCCCCCCTTTTTTTATTCATTTGAATTCTGAAGTGTGCTAAACTGATTAGACCAGCAAAGTTAAAGCCAATATAAAAACCAAAATTTATCAGTGTTTTACCTTTATCAAAATTGACATTGTGTGTGTGTTTCGAAAGTGCTATTTCTAGGGTAACCTATGCCCGATTTTAATCAGATCAATAGACAGTACGAAGTTTTGTAGTAAACACTGTAGCGTAATGTTATGTATTTATGGTTTATCCATATTAGTACAGAAAGTGAAATTATCAGTTCAGTAGATTTTCCGGTTCTAAAATTCGCCATATTATGCAGTGTTATTATGTGTTGTTTTGCATGCACGAACATCAACTTGTACAGGGAAGAAACTCAGTTAATGCCTAATTAGGCTGGCGACCGTATTATTAACAAATTGGTAGCATCTTCTGTGTTGTTTCTTGTCTGTCCTGACGTGTAGTTGCACTTCGGACTTATTTGACGTATCATTGTTGTTACAGAGTGGGTGTAAGTCTGATTTGCCTCTATTCAGGTACACGCGGTCAATATCTATACAAAAATCCTGTCTCGTAAGGTAAACCCCACTCACTTACCATAGTACAGGCTTTAAGGAGTATTGTGTGCCACGCGCGCACGTTTCAAGGTGAGCTGTAAGACTGGCGATGAGCAGCTCCAGTGTAACTGCATACAGTAGCGTGGACATAGGTCATCCCTGACAAACAGAGAGGCAAACTGGAATTGGTCCAACAATTCACCCCTTGACCTGGACCATGGAGACTACACGAAATGGAATCTAAAAAGAGTAGCGGAAACCCCACGCGGCCGAGCGGTTCTAGGGACTTCAGTCCGGAATCGCGCTGCTGCTACGGTCGTAGGTTCGAATCCTGCCTCGGGCAGGGATGTGTGTGATGTCCTTGGGTTAGTTAGGTTCAAATGATTCAAATGGCTCTGAGCACTATGGGACTTAACTACTGAGGTCATCAGTCCCATAGAACTTAGAACTACTTAAACCTAACTAACCTAAGGACATCACACACACCCACGCCCGAGGCAGGATTCGAACCTGCGACCGTAGCGGTCACACGGTTCCATACTGACGCGCTTAGAACAGCACGGCCACACCGGCCGGCCAGGTTAGTTAGGTTTAAGTAGTTCTAAGTCTGGGGGACTGATGGCCTCAGATGTTAAGTCCCATAGTGTTTAGAGCCATTTGAGCCTTCACGACCGCGAGAAGGAATGAGAGTCTACCATGCTCAAAGACATTTGTAAATCAATGGAGACTAGTGCTGCACAGAGCCAGCAGACCGCGTCTATCGCAATGAAGTCCAAAAGCTGGCTGAAGGGTAGTCCCACAACCATGTGCAGTGTGTTCTCTTGAACTCTACTAGGGGACCATCTGCTCCCAGCGACTTGTTCTTCGCCCCCATGTCGATCGCATCCATCATCTCTCCCATGGAGATAGCAGACATCATAAGTGTCGACTCTGCAGTGGTGGGAATTCGTTCAGGAGTGGAGTCAAGGTAGTCAGGAATTGGCGCCGCCATCGGATCGTCATCGTGAAAGTGGCGGTTGTGGTCGGCGAAGGCAGACACCACCGCCGCCTGTGAGTACCATCGGAGATGGTGAGGACAGAGAAGACGAGTCTACGTCGACTACGATTGTCAGATGCAGCGTGGACTATGGATGGCACTTCCATCGTCGTGAACACACCACGACACTGTACAATCTATCGCGATGGAGAGTGACGAGATAGGTTTTACTATGATGGAGTTTTCTATGGACATTAGGTGATAGAGGGAGCGTGTTGAGCTTGTCAAGGATGGTGTCATCAAATTTGGTGGTGTCCTAATACCCAGCCTCTATTTCCTTGTCACATTGCATGAAGACCTTTGTGATTGTAAGTTTTGTACACTTGAGCCGCCAATGTACTGTGGGACACGCTTTCTGCAGGATGCCCATTTAGTGGCAATACTTTGTCAGCAGTACAGGTCACCAAGTAAGGAAGAGCTAAGCTTCCAGAACCCTTTGCTGCGCCAGACCAGCTGTGGTGGTAGTGTAAGTGTCCAGATAATGGCACAGCAGTACGAAAACGCAAGCAGCCATTTTTATGCCAGGGAGACTTCGTTTCCAAGGTGGATAGAGACATAAAAACCATTCGAGTCTGCTGTCATAAGGTGCTGCATAATCAGTATAACTGGGTACATCGCCATGAATCTTTTCCCAAACCTCAACGATATGAAATCCCTCAACCAGGGTAAGCAGTGTCAGGAATGGCAAATAACCAGGCGTCTGGTCCTTCACGTGGAGGATGCAGTTGAAATCCCCATCCACAACAAAGAGATCATAGAGCTCGAAAAAAAAAGTGGGAGGGGGGGGGGGGACACGTTGTCTGCGAAGATCGTGGACTGCTGCCGATGATTCGTGGAGCCATACGGGGCATAGTCATTGATTCCGCATGTGTCAAAGATGGTTAAAGCCATGCCCTAGCCGGATGGGCAGCAACAGTACATATATCTACAAACCTGTGGTGCTTGTTAAATTAACAAATTTATTTATAACACAAGCAACAACAGAAGCAGAACGTACTACCAGCAAGAATGATATACCCTCACGGGAGATAGAAAAAGAGAGCAAGTAAAACAGCTTTCCCATTGTCCTCAAAATTCAATCTGGGAACGAAAAGCAATAAGCCAAAAAGAAAAAGATGAGGTCTAAAACCCTTATATCATATGGCCTATGTCCTGTTTGATGGATTTTATGATGGTCATATTTTTGAAAGTATTGACGTCGATGTGTGCCTGAGGGAATTGGAAAGTACGTTAAGCAACAAGCAACTTACCCTCCCCCATCCTGCCATCTCCAGAAACTCTTCACCACAGAAGAACGACATAGCAGCAAGAAAAGGAAAAATCTCTGTGTTGTGATTATCAATGGGTTCTGGGCTCTTGTGGAGGAACTACGATTTCTAGCTCAGGATAGACAAACGTGTTTATGTTTCCAGGAGACACAATTGAAACTATCTGACGCCCATGAGCTACATGGGTACGTCTTCCACAAAAAGGACGAGCTCAATAGATGGAGAGCTAGAGAGGGAGTGGTTATTTTCATAAACAACGCATACCACTCCTCACGTCCCCTCCCCCCTCCCCTCATTTCCCTGACGTTAAGTAGTCGTTATATTACTGCATGTGCGTCAAAAGTTGATAATATCTTTCCTTAACTTACCGGCACCCCCCCCCCCCCCTCTCCCTACCCATCGAGGTTCACGACAGACACGACAGAGAGGCTCTCACTGAACTCATTAGTCAGCTTCCCTAACCATTCCCCGTATGTGGCGATTGCAAACCTCATAGTGTTCTTTGGGGCTCTGCAACCAACTGTCCAATGGTAGACGTATTAAGAACTACCTTGTCAACACGTAAACATCTGTTGAACAGAGAGACAAAGCAGTCATTCAAAGCACAGCAGCGAAGTCCTTCACAGGTATGCCCTCTTGGTATGCTCTTCAGTCCTCATATACTCTGCTCAATGGCAAGTGGTCGATAGCTTGCACTTAGGTGATCATCTCCTGAACTGTACTCACCTTCCAGACACGATGTTGACCGAAAGAATGCCGGCACGACGAGTACTGAGTAAAGCGACCTGGGCGCTGTATAAAACTTTCTATTTTGAATGTAAAGACAGAAACCAGGGGTGGGTGGATCATATCACCACAACGATCCATTTCATATTCCTCACACCAACTAAGGCCAGCCGATGCCTTAGCGGAGCGACGAACGCCGCTTCGCTATGAGGGTCAGGCCGAGAGCTCAGGGTAGGTTTATTCGTTGCTGGCCACCTGCAGAGAACCTCGTAACCTTCCGGGGAGCGAGGGTGAAATGTCCCCCAGTTAAGAATGAGAGAGCAAGTAGAGATCGTGGCAACCGTTATTGAACACCATAAACCGTTCGACTAAGAGTAAAATCGTATGGGAGGTCACCACGAAGATTTTTGTAGGAAGTGAGACGTTCCCAGTTGTTAATGTAATATGGAACAGAAGTTTCCAAGCCAGCCAGCTCGTCATTGCCAAGGCAATGGTGTAATATTTTGACGGCGTTGCCGCCAGTGCGTCAGGATCCAGCTTTCGACACAACAGAGTGACTGCTGAGTAGGGCGTTTGAACTTTAGTTCCATCAGTGATGAAGAATACAGCTGTCCGTTTTCCACGTGGGAACTGGATTCTGCATTATTTGTGCTCGTGACACATCTGATTACAGTATTGTCTGTTACAGAATGTTTTGACACCTCACAGAGCGAAGCAAAAATAGCAAAAATCGGCCTTTTTGAGCCCCATGTTGGTATCAGGACACTTTCGTGACTCCTGGAGAGAAGCAATTTTAGTTCCACTTTTAAGACCTATGAAGTACCGTGTATGTCCAAGTAGTTATCGTAGTGCTGCCCTCAATAGTTGTAAGGTTAAGATTTTGGAATGGATGGTCGTCCACGGCCTTGTCTGGATTCTAAAATCCACATAGTCACTTTCAGTGTGTGTGCACGAGGTATCACTGTACTTTTGATAACCTAGTCCTCCTGGAAGCGCTATACAACAGGATTTCCTGTGCAGGTATCACATAATAGGTATATTATTTGACATCGAGAAGGCCTTTGAGTCTACTTGGTGGCACAATACCTTCGCACGTATCCATGAGCGGGGCTTTCAAGAACGTCATCTCTAATTTATACAGTCCTTCCTCTCACTAGGCTATTTTAAATGTCGAATCGATGACGTCCCATATGATCTCTTGGAAAAACAGAACGGTATCCCTGAGAGTAGTCCGTCTTCGCCATAGCTGTCAACAGAGTAACGTCGACTATAAGAAGTCGTGTCCAATGTTCCTAGTTAGCGGATGATTTCTCCGAATTTTGTCCCTCTTACAGACTTGCAACGGCAACTCTTCAGTTGCATATGACTGTTAGAAATCTGGAGAAATATCCGGAGAATAGAGGTTTTAATGTATCAACCGAAAACGCTATTTATGTCCTTCTTAACTGCAGACGTCCATTTTTAATTTTCCTGAGCTGAGAAGGACGGACAGTGCTCATAATTTTAGAGCCACAGTGAGGTTTGTAAGTCTCAGATATATTTTAAACTTGTCTTGCTTTCACGTATTAGGGACCTAAAAGCAAAATTCCTACAAGCACGAAATATTTTAAAATGTATTGACCATAATTCATGAAGAGCAAATCGAATCCGTCTTCTCCATTTTTACAGTGTCTTCGTGCTTTCTCGTCTAGATTGTGGGTACACGTTGTATAGATCTTCAAAATTCTCCTATTTAAAGATGTTGAACTTGGTGCACCATGAAGGATGTGGGAAACTTTTTCCACCCGAACGGCGAAAGAAACTGACGAAAACATGTCGCAGTCCAGCGCCCGTGTCAAAATATTGTCGGACTGAAAGCTCTCATATCAGACGAAATGTTCTGAAAAATTTAAGCTTTACTCTTAGATTCGTGCGTAACCAACACCTCAGCAATCTGAACCTCCTGGAAAGATCCCCAAAACTTCCAAAAGCATTCATTTTAAATGGTATTGCTCAAAGTGAACGAAAGCTCGACTACGTCATTTTTTCGTCACTTCCTTTGGCAGTTCGGGTGCAAACAAGGTCTCCCTGTAGGAAATGACCTGACGACTGGGACATTTCAAACCAACCTCATACCGACACTCTACGCTTAGGATGGCGGGCCACTGCTTAACACATGCGACTGGTCTACGGGTCTATAGGAAAGTATACACGCCACAGACGCCTGCACACCATACCGTTAATAACACACGGGGAGCCAAGAGACTCCATAGGATTCGCGCGAAACACCGCCTTTTTTAAAGATGAGTGTACCTGATTTTAAAGCTTTACACTAAAATTGGAGCAGCTTTCGACTGTTGCTCCTATGCAGGCCCAGCACTATTTCTCCATATATTACCTGATTTGTAACATTTTGGATAGACATGACGGTTTTAAAATAGATGACATGGATGTATGAAAGCAAGTTTATTCCCTTAGCTGCCCATTGTGTTCCCCAATCGTAAACTTTATTTGCTACAAAGCTCCATGCTACACTGAAGGCACTGGAACAAATGACGTGTATTCATAACAAAACATTTCCCATCCTCTCCGATTCAATTAATGCCCTAATAGCACTGCAACAAATGTACTCAGCAAAGAAAATTACACAAAACATAACGCACACCCTTCTCATCATTCATTAGGAAGGGAAACGTGCTTCATACCGCTTGGTACTAGGGCATGAGAGGATCTGGGGAACGAGCAGGCATGTTTCCCAACATGCTAGTCCTCTGCAGGCTGTTATTTCGCTGTTAAATCGAAGAGCCATGACACTATGAGAGGGCGGATAGCTACCAGTGAGGGACAATAAGCTGCAATAGGTGAAACCAGCTATATGGAGATTTTAGTATGTTGCACAGTGGCTGACTCGTCCTTTTTGTTGTAGAGATCAAACAACTGCATCTATCTGCTATACTTTTTTAATTTTTTTAATTATTTCCAACAAGTTTCACTATTTTGCTAATTTTTAGATCTGAATGAAAGAGTGATTCTTGTATTTATGTATATTTATGTGTATGTAGACGTGTGTGTGCACGTTTATGTTTTCAGGGCATTTTTATGTTTCAATTAATATTGAAGTTTTAGTATTCTGCTACTTTAATCCACATTCTTCGTATAAAATTTTAGTAATGGTGCTAAAAACATTGCTGATGTGTGTGAAAGTAAACATATCATCATCATCGTCCTCGTCTGCAATGCAGCATTAAGTAGCTTGTGAAGGGTAGAAGTAAATACAAATTTAAAAGATATGAAAGCCGAGACAGCATATACAAGAAAGTGTAAAAGATCTTACCGTGTCAGTCTGTATTTATTTATTAATGTGTTTGTTTGGTTGACTATCTTCGTCTTAAAACAAAGTTTTTCGAATTAAAGGAGAAGCTTACCAAGAAACGAAATGTAATAAGTGACCACTGACTGAGCAACCCAAGTTTTCGATTTCAGTCACCGGTCACTGTGAAAAGAAAAACTAAATATCATAATATATAAAAAGAAATAGTAAAAACTGGAAGAGACTTCTCTAACTGAGGAAAACTGTATTCAAGTGTACAATAATCGAAATATCAAAAAGGATAATGTATTCAAACTATTTACAATACCAGCACTGTAAATGCGTCCAATAAAGTGAAATGCGTCCGGGGTAAAAATTTCTCAATTTGCACCAGGTTTAAAAAGTGAAAATCCAACTATTAAATTATATATTACTTCTTGGATTAACTCTACATTATTCAAATTCCCTTGCGCCTAACGAGCGCACAGAACACTCACAATATTCGAAGTAACCCCGTAAAATACGAGATAAATGGCACAAAATTACAGAAAAGACTAATATATAACGTAATCTAATATTAAGGCACCTAATGACGACAGCAATTATTTGAAATGTGAAGTAGCAATCTTAAAAACTGAAATGAAATAGTGACTGTCACAGAAAACTCATTTTAATTCACTATGCAACGTTTTACTATAATTTTACGTTGCATAAATAATTACAATAGAAGTGACTCATTCAGCAAAATCATTTTCAGTCTCCTCAATACAGTCAATTTCGTATGTTAAATAAATTGTAAGCACACAGTGTGGAGCCAACGTTCAACTTATATTTACTGTCGCTTGAATGAACATGTTCCTCGGTTCGTCACTTTCCGTGTGCCAGAAAGCACCGTTTTGAGGAGAAATAGATTAGGCTTGGAGGCTCCGGCGTAGGTCAGTAAGTTTGCGTGGTAACCCGCAATTCTCCAGACGCCCTGGAATCTATTTTTGCGAACAGTGGCACAATATGCTGTACCTCCTGTCAGAAGCCGAAGCGTGATGTGGGAGCGAGCCTTTGTTTCTGCCACCCGCCGCTACGGAAGAGCGTCGCCACACTGACTACATGTCTGTTTTTGTCATTATATTATTCCTTCAAATTTATAACTGATATTTAATCTAGTGTAAACTCTCCCTCTTCCAGTAAGCTCAGTGCTATAATTGTTTAATCTCGTCATTTTGTGTGTTTTCCGTCGTTCCTTAGTTGCTTCTATATTTATGGAGATGTGACCCGTCCTTGTTTAATAATGGAAACCAGTCACCGACAAAGAAGACGTTTTTTCATGCTACAACTTATCCAGTGGAGCCAAGACATCGGGACTCTCATTACATTTTTGTCATTATTACAAATAAACTGATGCACAGAAAAGTAGAGACATTTTTCTGGTTGTTGAACTCCGTGGCTGTGGATTATATTTCTTTAAGAAATACAGCAGCCAGCCACCTTTTCGTGTGTAAGGGGTAGTCAAATGAAAACAAGAGATTGAAAAAAGTAAGCAAACTGTTCATTATTTCGAAAGTCATCACCAGAACTTTTAATACATTTATTTCACTGTGAGGCAAAGCAGTCAATGCTAACATGGAAGAATGTTAGCTGTTGCCTTCGGAACTGTAATTATACCCAGGCGTGCATCTGTTCGTCCGAATCAACTCGAGGGCAACTATGCCTTTCATCAGTTGTCCAAAATTATGAAAATTTCATGTGAAGATATCGAGGCTGTATGGAGGACGGGTAAGGGTTTCTCACAAAAAATTCTGGAGCGTATTTTAAACAAACATGCCTACTGGGGGGAAATGAATGAAAGAGGGACCCATCCGGTAGAATTTTGCATAGAGCATAACTTAATCATCGCTAGTAGTTGGTTTAAGAATCATGAAAGAAGATTGTATACGTTGAAGAGGTCTCGGGACACAGGAAGGTATCAGATTGAATATACACTCTAAGGCAAAGAAAACGACGCAACTCGGAGGAATAATACGAATAGGCGAAAGTCGGTAGTTGTGGTGTACATGTACAGGGTGAAAAGTATTTAAACCGACAAACTCCGGAAGGTTGTAGGGAACATCAAAACAAATATTTTTCCCTAATGTCATTTTCTCCTCTGAGGATTATTTAAACCGGTGGAGGCGGTATTACGCTCTTCAGCTGTTACACGGCGTATTACGCTCTTCACTTATATAGGCAACTGCTGTCCACCATTGTAGTAGTGCATTGTCTCTGTTTACTAATGGAGCGATACACCTGGAAGGAGTACACTGATATGGTTGGTGCGTACTACGTAGCGCACCACAACGGACGAGCTGCACAGCGGGTTTATCAACAAAATATCCTAATCGCCGTATCCCGCAGCATACGACCTTTGCTGCTGTGTACCAACGTTTGCGTGAGACCGGGTCATTTAGCAGATTACCTGGACAGGGTCGCCGTCGCATGGTAAGAACGCTGCAATTTGAGGAAGCTGTCTTGCAGCATGTGGAGAGGGCTCCTTCAATCAGCACTCGTGCAATTGCACGTAACATGGGGACGAATCAGACCAATGTAACAACAGTCCTTCGAGAGCAATTGTTACTTCCATTTCACTTACAGCGTGTCCACAACCTGGAACCAGTTGACTATCCACCCAGAGTACATTATTCGCAGTGGTACCTGGAACAGTGTGAAATGCATCCTACATTTCCATCCTTTGTGTTGTTTACCGATGAAGCAACTTTCGGGCGTGATGGAGTCTTCAACATGCACAATTCGCATGTTTGGAGTGCGGATAACGCACATGCCGCAGTTACTAGTGCTCATTAACTGCGGTTCTTCGTTAATGTGGGGGTCGGTGTTGTTAGGGACTGTTTAATTGGGCCGTATCTGCTACCTAGGCCATTAAATGGCAGGCACTATTACAATTTTCTCGCCAGAGCATTGCCGGAATTGCTGGAAGACGTCCCGCTCCCTAAAAGACAACGCATGTGGATCCAACATGACGGGGCGCCGGCACATTTCAGTCGTCGTGTGCGTCTATTCCTGGACCGACGGTTCCCAGAAACGTGGATTGGCAGAGGTGGTCCGGTACCATGGCCTGTTCGATCCCCAGATATGTCCCCTTTGGACTTTTTTGTGTGGAGAGAGATGCGCAGCCTTGTTTACGCAACTCCTGTTGCATCAGAAGAGGATCTGGTTGCCCCGATAGTAGCAGCAGCAGGAACAATTCAGGATACTCCCGGGGTTTTTGCCCGTGTCAGACAGAACATGATCCGACGGTGTAACCTTTGTTTACGTGTCAATGGAGGAATTTTTGAAAATCTACTGTCATTGAAATTGGGTTGTGTTAATGTGTTGTCTCTTGGTCATAAAAATAAATGGAAAAGTGTTTGTTGGTTTAATTAATTTGCCGCCAGAGAAATTTTTCTCTACCGATTTAAATACTCCTCATAGGAAATAATGGAAAAATATTTGTTTTGATGTCCCCTACAACCTCCCAGAGTTTGTCGGTTTAAATACTTTTCACCCTGTATAGACAGAAGGATTATTACAGTTTCAGAAAATATGGATGATTTATTCAAGAGAGATAGCGTGACAAACTGAGCAAGTCAGTAACGCGTCGGACCACCTTGAGCCCTTAAGCAAGTAGTTATTCTGCTTGGTAATGTTTGATAGAATTGTTGGATGTCCTCCTGAGGGATATCGTGCCAAATTCTATTCAACTGGTGCGTTAAATCGTCAAAATCCCGAGATGACTGGAAGGCCCTGCCCGTAATGTTCCGAACGGTCTCAGCTGGGGAGACATCCGACAACGCTGCTGGCCAAGGTAAGGTTTGGCAAGCAAGAAGACAAGCAGCACAAAATCTGACCTTGTGTTGACGGGCATTATCTTGCTGATGTGTAATCCCAGGATTTCCTGCCATGCATGGCAGCAGAACGGGATGTAAAAAATCGTCGACGTACCGCTATGCTGTAAGGTTGCCGCGTGACAACTAATGCGGTCCTGCTATAAAAACAAATGACAGCCCGGGCTATCACTCCTTGTTGTCGGGCCGCATGGCGGGCGACAGTCACGTTTGTATCTCCAGACATTTCTTCAGCCTGGAATCTCATTGACTGGACTAGAATTGTCAGCAGTGATGAGACCTGCTTTGAACTGAGCACGCCGGCCGAAGTGGCCGAGCCGTTCTAGGCACTACAGTCTGGAACCGCGCGACCGCTACGGTCGCAGGTTCGAATCCTGCCTCGGGCATGGATGTGTGTGACGTCCTTAGGTTAGTTAGGTTTAAGTAGTTCTAAGTCTATGGGACTGATTACCTCAGATGTTACGTCCAATAGTGCTCAGAGCCATTTGAACCATTTTGAACTAAGCCCCGATGAACAGCAAAGACGTGTCCGGAGACGCCCCAGACAGCGTTGGGATGTCAATCTGATTGTCACCCGCCATACGGCTCCATACAAGGAGTGATACTCTGAAGTGCCATTTCTTTTCATAGCAGAATCGCTCTGGTTGCTATCAGAGGCATCCTTACAGAAAAGCGGTACGTCCACTATTTTCCACGTCCCGTTCTGTTGCCCGTCGTGGCAAGAAATCCTGGGTCTACATTTCAGCAATATATCGCCCGCCCGCACTCACGATAATTTCCACCGCTTGTTTTCGTGATTCCCAAACCCTATCTTTTTCAGTAAAGTCGACGGGTCTTTCCCAAATTGAGAACGCTCGGAGCATTACGAGCAGGGCTCACCCGAACGTCTCAGGATTATGACGATCAAACGCGCCAATTGGACAGAATTTTGCACAATATCCCTCAGGAGGACATCCAACAACTCTATCAATCAGTGCTAATCAGAATAACGTTTTGCATAAGGACCAGAGGTATAGCAATGCGTTACTGACTTGCTCAATTTCTGAAGCTGTTTCTCTTGAACACATCATCCAATTTTTCTGAAACTGTAATCGTTTGTTTGTCTGCATCATTTATCGGTTTCCGACCCAGTCTCATAATTCATTCGTGGTGTGTCTTTTCTCCACTTTTTTTTTTTGTCTTAGAGTGTGCAGTGGAGACGCAGACATTTGGGAACGATATTTTAAATTGTGAGAGATATCCAGGGGCAGACGTGGACTCTGACCATAATTTATTGCTTGTAAACCGTAGATTGAAAGTGAAGACATTGCAAAAAGGTAGAAAATTAGGGAGATGGGACCTGGATAAGTTGAGAGAACCAGAAGTCGCTGAGAGTATCAAATGGAACATTAGGCAACGATTGATTGAAACAGGGGAACAAAATATAGTAGAAGACGAATGGGTCGCTTTGAGAGATGAAGTAATGAAGGCAGCAGAGGGTCAAACAGGTAAAGAGACAAGAGGTGCTAGGAAATCTTGGATATTATAAGAGATACCGAATTTCATTAATAAAAAGAGAAAATATAAAAATGCAGCAAATAAAGCTGCCGAAAGGGAATTCAGACGTCTAAAAATGAGATTGGTAGAATGTGTAAAACGTCTAAGTAGGAGTGGCTAGAGGTCAAATGTAAGTCTATAGAAGCATGTACCTCTAGGGTAAAAATGGACGACTCCTATAGGAAATTTAAAGACACCTTTGGAGAAAGGACAAGCAACTGTATGAATATCAAGAGCTCAGATATGGAGAACCAGTACTAAACAAAAAGGGAAATCCGAAAGGTGCAAGCAGTATATATAGGGGATATACTAGGGAAATGAGCCTGAAGACGATATTGTAGAAAGAAAAGAGGACGTAGTTGAAGATGAGATGGGAGATACGATATTGCGAGAAGAATATGACAGACAACTGCGAGACGTAAGTGAAAAAAAGGCCTCTGGAATAGATGACACTCCCTCAGAATTATTAAGATCATCGAGAGAGCCAGACATCACAAAACTATTCCACCTGGTATGAAAGATGTATGAGACAGGTGAAATACCCTCAGATTTCAAGAATAATTTAATAATTCAAAGCAAAAAAATCGAGAGCTGACAGATGTGAATATTACCAAACTATCTGTTTAATAAGTCACGGATCATATGTACAGATACGACTTATTTGAAGAAGAACGGAAAAACTGATAGAAACCGACGTCAGGGAAGATACGTTTGGATTCCAGAAATATGTAGGATTACACGAGACAATACTGACCCTGCGACTTCTTTTAGTTGTTTTAGAGGATACGTTAAGGAAAGGCAAGCCTATGTTTATAGCTTTTGCAGACATAGAGAAAGCTTGTTACAATATTGACTGCATCACACTATAAAATTATAAATGCAGTAGTGATAAATACATGGAGAGAAATGTTATACACAGCTTGTACAGAAACCAGATGGCAGTGATTGTGTAGAGAGAGAGAGAGAGAGAGAGAGAGAGAGAGCATTGTGCTGCCATTCCCGATGTTATTCAATCTGTTCATTGAGGAAGCGGTAAAGGAACCCAAAGAAAAATTGGAGGAGGAATCAAAGTTTTGGTAAAAGAAATAAAAATTTTGAAGCTTGCTGATGACATTGTAATTCTGTCATAGACAGCAAAGGACTTGGAAGAAAGTTGAATGGAGTGGACAGCAGCTTGAAAAGAGTTTGTAAGATGAGTATCAACAAAAGTAAAACAAGGGTAATGGAATGTTGCAATATTAAATAAGGTGATGCTGATGAAATTAGATTAGGAAATGAGGCACTAAAAGTAGGTGAGTTTTACTATTCAAGAAACTGAATAACATTCTGGCCAAAGTAGAAACTATATATAATGTAGAATGGCAAAGGCAACGACAGCGTTTCTGAAGAAGAGAAATTTGTTAACATCGAATATGGACTCAAGTATTAAGAAGTATTTAATGACGGTATTTGTCTGGAGGGTAACCTTGTATGGAAGTAAGACGTGTACGATATGCAGTTCAGACAAGAATAGAACAGGAACTCTTGAAATGTGGTGCTACAGAAAATGTGGTGCCACAGAAGACTGCTGAAGATTAGATGGATAGATCGTGTATCTAATGAAGAAGTGCTGAACACAACTGGAAACGAAAGAAATTTGTGTCATTATTTGGATGAAATATGGAATCTGTTGGTAGGACATATTCTGAGACATCAAGGTATCATCAATTTATTTACGGAGGAATGTTTCTTTTGGGAGGGAGTAAATATTGTAGAGGGAGATCAACAGTGGAATACAGTAGGCGCATTCAATTGGATATCGTTTGCAGTAGTTATATGGAAATAATGAAGCTCGCACAGAGTAGGCTAACGTGTAGAGCTGCGTCAGATTAATCTTCGCACTGATGCCCACAACCAGAACCTCTCCTGAAGCCTGATAATGAGCGCTAATGGCTCGAAACGTGTCGCTAATAAATTAATATCACAAGATTGATAACGTGAAACGTTGTGAGTGGTTGCTTTGATACCTTTTGTTTATTTTTTTTGCACCTTTGGTTAAGTGCATGGGACTGTTTTTTTTATAAAAATGACAGCGACGTATTCGACCAGCTCTTCGATAGAAAAGAGCCACGACACTTAGTGTGGTTGCTGTTCGGTTCGCTATTAGATCCGTATTGTCCCTAGTAGCACTTATATCTCAAGTGTTTTAAGCAAAATATGAAATACCTGATTCTGGATAGTTAGTCGTGTATTTGAACTCCACTCCTCAATGTGGGTTCAGATTAAACTGAAACATGAACGTTCGTAGCCTCTCATTATGGACCTTTGCCCATAACCTGTTATAGCGTACGATAAACATCTTGTAAAATATGTTTGTAAATACTTACAGTCGTTTAAAAGTTTTTTTTAATCTATCAGCGAGTCCACTGCTATCTGAAACGAATAAATTTATAATAATATTGTGACTACTATAACATCTCTTCAGATGATATTACAACAATTACTACTGAATGCTCGTGAACTTCAGACTAACTTGACATTCTTTGATTCGCAGCTGTTCTTGATGATAAATTTAGACAACATTGCTCGTGGAACGCAGCCATCTGGTACTAACAAATATTATTGCGATCTCGACTGTTGTTTTAACCAAAGTTCTTGATGAGATATCGCTAAAGTAAGAATTTCAAATACTGTTTTAATTTGATTTTATAAATCTTCACGCGTTTCTAATCTTACAATCAGCCTATGAGGAAGGTTACAACAGTGATTCAGAATAATAAATCCATCAGTCGGAAATGTCCTGAATCTCGAGTGTCATCATTAGTCAGTAAAAATGTTGTTAATGGTGCAGAAAGAATATGATGAACTTTGTACTTGAGAATACAAGCGGAAGCATGTGATTTATGCAGAAGTTTTTCATTGCATTGTATCGTGGAACCTTTAACATGAAAAGCTATCCCGTTTCCCCTTGCAGACACTGATTGAAAAATATTTTGGGGACAACCAATGCAGATTGGTTCATAAGGGTGATACCTCCTTAGAGAAAAGTCCATACTGTCACTGGAATATTTTTGTGTCTCTGGAACGAAATATAGAGTTTAAAATTAAAGTTACTGTTTGACCATTAACTTTCCTATCAATCCTAATATTCCTATACACCTAAAACTCTCAGAGGGGAGGTTTATAATCAAACTGATTGCTGTGAAGACGCCTTCGGGACGTTACGAGAACGGTTATTCTGCAGGGGCCAACCTGGGAACATCTCAGGTGCCGACTGCCATGGCAATACATGGCGAACCAACTGCTAACATATCCTAACATCATGCATGAGCTGCCGTGAATGACACAGAACGAACTTAACATTTCCGCGGAGACTCTAATGAAAATCATGCAGAGGAAGTAGTTAACAGGGGAGATTGAAGAAAACTGTTTAACGCCTTCTCTACATCGAGGTCATGAAGAGTAGAATAGTAGCTCAGATAGACAGAGAAAGGTAGGACGTCGGCTGTTACCGTATAGATAATAGCGTTGTAGATTTTGCTTGACCAGAGTTATGAAAACAACGGATAATCGATACGAAGTTGGCCATGCGGAGAAGTGAACTCTTCCTGCTCGTGAATTAGTTCTCATCTGCTTCAGTGAGGTATATTTGAACGAAATAAAACAAAAGGATGACGACACACGTCCATGAATATTGGCCGTAACACTACGCGGAACCGAGGAATGTTCATTGATGTTTCATTCCTGTACGGTGCAGTAAGTTTTCTAGCGATTATAATGACTGAACATTACACAGATATTTCCACGTGTCTACAGTTTGGAGATGAAATGTTAATCTACTTCTTATCTCGTTGGGTATTTACTTAAAAATAAACTATCCGGTAGGAGTCGAAGACGTTGACCTTGTCTTACCGCTTCCGCTGTGGCGGGCATCTCTGGCTCCTCCACTTCTTGAAAGAACCACAGCAGCTTGTTCCTCATGTGTGGAAGGAATAACTGATTTATCTCGTCCAGCTGTAAAGAAAATCTATATTTAAGTATTTTAATAATTATGTGACTTAGATAGTAAGTATAGGCATAAAGGAAAGGTAAAAACCTACTTTATTATATGCTAAGGTATTTCGTTTTGGGAGGTGGATTGGTGGTAAAGGACATCAATAGCAATGCGGGGTTCCTGTGAAAATTGTAGTTTTTGTATGTAAGTTTCATAACAGTGTCAGAGAATTCCTGTCAACAGAATAACAACAGAATCAGCAGAAGAGTGTTGACAAAGCAGTAATAGCAGCCACTGGAAAACTACCATTTCAAAGTTGCTGTGGCTAATAAGGCATGACGACTGTGCTAAATAGATCTTCTCCCTTACGTTTCTCTCTCCTGTGGATTACTCGCATAGATACATCTGTGACAGTTCTCATAGAAGTAGAGTTTGGCGTTACTATCTCATGGCCTGCCCAACGTCTTCTTGGTGCTGCTTTGTTCATCCGTCTCAAAAAAAAAAAAAATAAAATAAAATAAATAAATAAATAAATAAACGTTTCCAAGGCATCTGCCTACAAACAGCTGAAGTCCTCGTCTTAATTTTCTTGTCTATCATTTTTGGCATGAAAGTATAGGTCATCTGTAACTGTAAAGAATGATTTGAATAGAATTTCAGTGCCACTTGCTCTTATTTTATACACGACGGGTTTCCACCGCCGAAGGCTACTATCAAGTACGGCTATCTAAAGCGTCGTGAAGCTATTTTGGCGCAAGGCGCTCTACATTGAGCCTGAATAGATTCACGACGTTTCAGATAGCCACCAGTCGTGTATGAAATGAAAGTGCCTAATCGAATAAATCTGTTCTTGAAAGTCTCTTCGGGTTTCCTGCCGGATCCTAAAATCAGCTTGATTCAATATTTCGGCGAGCCAACTGTCCGTCATCTTCAGGAGAACGCTGCTTCTGCTGATGAGTCCCGCTGTTCTCTGTCGCCACATTGTCCACTACGACTCATTAAAAAACCGCACCTCTAAATAATTTCTCATTGTGTGTATATCATCGCGTTTACACCAGCACACAGTCACAGGTGCGGTATCGCAAACAATGTGTCTGCTTTCACCTTTGACGTATATTCTTCAGCCACATATCTGGATCTAGAGTGTACTGAGACCATTAAGCAGAGCAAGCTCTTCGTATTGCATATGTGCACATAAAAGAATTTAAAGGCTTAAGAAACTGAATGTTACTTTCTGTAAGTTTTCACTCCGGAGGGGTCAAGAAACTATTTACTTATCCTCATATTAAGTCAAGGTACGGATACATTCCTCACACACAGAAAAAAGCTATTGTACCTTACGGGTCCGTAAATCTTTTTCCGTCTGATAATTCATTTTCCACATCCTTCACAGAGGATAAATTATGGGAAACGCTCAAAACTGACTGTACCACATAAAATTCCGCTTTTTTTTAAATGTGCAACATGTATTCTTAATTATACCTCGTTAAGTTGAAATTATTAGGTGTCGCCACGTGTTTTTTGTGTTGCATTTCATTGACGGCAATGTTGAAAAATATTGAGAGGACTCATTTCATTCCGTTACACATAAAAGTAGCATCAACTGTTTAAGATTAAATGATCATTGCGGACTTCGCGAGCACTGTTTACTAGTTGTGACGTAGCAAATTATTACGAGTTGTCATCTAACATTTAGCCTCGCATCTACGATATTCCCGAACCGGGCAAACAATTGATAGTGGCGGCCCCCACCCCACCCTCCCCCTCGAGCGTTTGAAATAGGATGTCAGAAATATACACAAAAAATCGGTTTTTCAAAAAATGTTCATTTTCTAGCGCACATCTCTCTGAAGAGTTTGATATATAAAATATATATCTTCGAGGAAATGTAAGATATATTACTTGGTCTTAAGTGTGCCAAAGTGCAGTACCACGCATCTTGACACAGCATTCCCACGTCACTGTATTTAGCTCTGTGGAATTCAAACGAATATATTTTGCAATGGAGATACCAAACCTTTAATCAGGACAGCGAAAATTAAAATATTCTGTGGTGTCTCTCCTGCTCCTAATCGGCCGGTCTGACATCCTACCCTCCTTAAAAAAAAACTTACAGTTAGTACTGGATGGGATTATTTGTGACCGGGAGAATAAGAACTCTTCAGAAAATTTGAACTTTCTATTGCCTGCTATCAAATAATTTCCCCTTGTGTGTGACATAAAATTAAATGCAGGAAACATAAAAGCAGTAAAGACAAGAAACAAGCAAGTCAGTATACATTTCCTAAATCCTTAGGTCCAAGATATTTTTTTCTTTTTTCTCTCTAATCTTGCTGCAGCATTATACGGCGTGCTTTCCTTTCTGCGAAATAATCTATTACCTCATCAGAATTCGTCAAAAAGTATTGCTACACGAAAAATCAAAATATCGTAGTCTGATACTGAAAAGACTGTTAATACGAACATTGCCCATGTTTGCTATGGTTTCTCGATTTGATTACGTCTATTTTGTAACAGTCTGCTAGATAAAACGAAATAGACCTTTCTAATAATGCACCAGTCGTGACACACGTGAAATAAGCGAGACTGTTTTGGCACAAATGGTCATTTTTATCTATCTCATTTACACAAATAACAGAACAGAATATAATTCACGAAGTACCAATATCAAATGCCTATTACGCCTACTACAAGCAAAACGTTTTATGTTAGGAAATAGTTTCACATTTCATTTATATGCTCCAATCTCTCAAGCATGAGATTGAAAAGTAGTAGTAGTAGTAGTTGTACGAAATCTTTATGTAAATTTGGAATCGTCATATACTTCCTTATGATTTGTGTGATGCCCCATTTCTTTTCCTTCCTCGTTCTGACAGACAATCTTGTCATTAATAATTCTGTAACTATTGCTGCCACTGTCAAAACTTATTCTTCGCTTAACTTCGCTAACCCTGCCAGAATTACCGGTTCAGTTGTAATGTGTTCATTCTCCGGTTAGGCGTTATTATGTGTTCGCACAATGCATTTTCCGCGCTATTCCGAGAATAGAACTTAAGCGGCTGCTAACTGGGACTGTACAACTTGCCCTCAGTGGTACGGCGTTCTGGTACAAATTTTCTGTCATAATTTCATTTCCTTGAAAACACCGAGAAGATAATATGTAATTTTTCTTACTTGTTATTCCTGTCAGTCGGTTATTTCCACTGCGGTAGTCTGGATGTATGGATTTCGCTAATAATTACAACAACGCTTGTCATTGGCACACCCAAACAACCACATAAACAAACAGGGATTGGCATTTACCCGAACGGGTTTCTTTGGTTCAGCTCGTATAGCTCTGTCCCCTTTGTCTGCGGGAAAGTTTTTTGTTTCAAAAAGACTGTGATTCCCCTGGCTGAGACGTCACGTACATTATGAACGCATTCAAAAATCAACTTATGATTCGTTCGATTTAGAACATGCTCAAAAATGTACGAAAACCAACAGGGATGCGTTTTAAAATTATATGAACATTCGGTAGACTAACGTGTGCTGGACGCTAGGAGCTTTCTGATACAAGGTTTTTCTTCAAGAATATCAGTTTGCCTCCCCCCCATACCCCCCCCCCCCCCCAAACCTGAAATTGCTGCCCGGGGCACATACTCCGAATTTTTCCCCCTGGATCCGGCCCAGCTTGCATTGAAAGGGTAGCTTGCCGCGGAGCCGGGAGGAGAGCAGATTTTGGTCATCACGCTAGCAGCGCTGACGCTGACTACCGGGCCGAATGAGCAGTATGCTTGCTTAACGCTGGGTGCAACACTTTGCACATGCTCTGAATGAATCTCAAGAAGTACTACTAAATATTAATCGCTTTTTTACACACTTAGTATATCAAATTCTAGGATAACACAACCACACTGTCAAACTTTCAAATCAGTAACTTCAATACTCCCGGAGATATGAATTTGTACCTAAAACACATACACTACTGGCCATAAAAATTGCTACACCAAGAAGAAATGCAAATGATAAACAAATATATCATACTAGAACTGACATGTGATTACATTTTCACGAAATTTGGGTGCATAGGTCCTGAGAAATCAGTACCCAGAACAACCACCTCTGGCCGTAATAACTGCTTTGACACGCCTGGGCATTGAGTCAAACAGACCTTGGATGGCGTGTACTGGTACAGCTGCCCATGCAGCTTCAACACGATACCACAGTTCATCAAGAGTAGTGACTGGCGTATTGTGACGAGCCAGTTGCTCGGTCACCATTGACCAGACGTTTTCAGTTGGTGAGAGATCTGGAGAATGTGCTGACCAGGGCAGCAATCGAACATTTTCTGCATCCAGAAAGGCCGTACAGGACCTGCAACATGTGGTCGTGTATTATCCTGCTGAAATGTAGGATTTCGCAGGAATCGAATGAAGAGTAGAGCCACGGGTCGCAACACGTCTGAAATGTAACGTCCACTGTTCAAAGTGCCGTCAATGCGAACAAGAGGTGACCAAGACGTGTAACCAATGGCACTCCATACCATCACGCCGGGTGATACGCCAGTATGGCGATGACGAAAACACGCTTCCAATGTACGTTCACCGCGATGTCGCCAAACACGGATGCGACCA
Organism: Schistocerca piceifrons; assembly: GCF_021461385.2. Classification (NCBI taxonomy): domain Eukaryota; kingdom Metazoa; phylum Arthropoda; class Insecta; order Orthoptera; family Acrididae; genus Schistocerca; species Schistocerca piceifrons. Next base: position 72,877,685 of record NC_060149.1, read on the forward strand.
TCATGATGCTGTAAACAGAACCTGGATTCATCCGAAAAAATGACGTTTTGCCATTCGTGCACTCAGGTTCGTCGTTGAGTACACCATCGCAGGCGCTCCTGTCTGTGATGAAGCGTCGAGGGTAACCGCAGCCGTGATCTCCGAACTGATAGTCCATGCTGCTGGAAACGTCGTCGAACTGTTCGTGCAGATGGTTGTTGTCTTGCAAACGCCTCCATCTGTTGACTCAGGGATCGAGACGTAACTGCACGATCCGTTACTGCCATGCGGATAAGATGCCTGTCATCTCGAGAGCTAGTAATACCAGACCTGTCATCTCGACTGCTAGTGATACGAGGCCGTTGGGATACAGCACGGCGTTCCGTATTACCCTCATGAACCCACCGATTCCATATTCTGCTAACAGTCATTGGATCTCGACCAACGCGAGCAGCAATGTCGCGACACAATAGACCGCAATCGCGATAGGCTACCATCCGACCTTTATCAAAGTCGGAAACGTGATGGTACACATTTCTCCTCCTTACACGAGGTATCACAACAACGTTTCACCGGGCAACGGCGGTCAACTGCTGTTTGTGTATGAGAAATCGGTTGGAAACTTTCCTCACGTCAGCCCGTTGTAGTTGTCGCCATTGGCGTCAACCTCGTGTGAATGCTCTGAAAAGCTAATCATTTGCATATCACAGCATCTTCTTCCTGTCGGTTAAATTACACGTCTGTAGCACGTCATCTTTGTGGTGTAGCAATTTTAATGGCCAGTAGCGTAGTATCAATTGATACTACAACCAGGAAGATAGGTTCATACAATTTCAGTGTCGAATGAACTTTAACAGCAGCAGTGTAAAACACGTGCGAGAAAGACCCACACGTGTGCAGATAAATTTTTGAACAGAACCGATAGAAGAAAGACTTAAATCCAGTGGAGATACAGTGACTAATGTTAGCAGAGGGACAGGACATAGGAGGCACAGAGGACAGCGAACTACAGGAACTCCGACGAAAGCAGCGGGGAGCAGTGTCCGTAGCAGATCGGCAGCAGGAACGGTTAGCAGCCGTGGAAGGTGCTGTGGGGTCCCAGAAGCTCGACCGGAGCTGGCAGCCTTTGGCGGATCAACTCGCGGTAGCATCTCGTGGAGAAAAAGCTAATAGTGTTTTGCTTCGTTTGGTGTGTGAGTGTGGAAGGAAACTGGTCAACATGGAGAAATGTGATAAGCCTGTAATAAGTGAAAGGAAGGAGGATGTAAATTTTGATGATTCAGTACTTGCAGTTTTTATAAAAATTCAGATATCTGACACTTATAGGTCAACTGATGAGCAAAACGCGGTGGAAGCTGATGTTAAGTTGGCATCAGGTCTTATAGAGAAAATAAAAAGAGAGTTAAGCCGTGAAGTTGGTGGAAAAGATAAGTACTCCTATTCAAGAAATAAGTAGGAAACAGATACGTAGTCCTAATGTTAAATTAGTACTATTTACGTTCACTGGTTCGAAAATAGAGCTAGCATTAGAGGCTGGTGAGCAGAAAGGTATCATTGCAAACATGTTCTGAAACATTATGCATTATGGAACAGATGGGGGGTATTAATAGTAAAATAAATTAACTTGGGTCCGATGTGGATAGTAAAATGATTGGATTAGTTTCAGAAATTAATCGGGGGTTTATAAAACAATCAGAACAGTTTGATAATATACTGAAAAATTTTAAATAGGGAACTCAGGGGGAAGTGGATCACAGAATTTCAGGCTTAAGTGATTCTGTAGAAAATGAGATAGTACAGCTTAATGAAAGCGTGAAAGGACAAATTTGCTACGCGAAACAAGAATGTAATAACGATATTGTAGCAGTAAACGGTAAACTAACTACCCATATAAAGCAAGTTGTTGAAGGCAGTAAACAGCTAGGTGAACAGTTAAGAGCAGACTTGAATAAAGTACAGGCCCAAGTAGATCATGTTGAAAAGCAGTATAATGAGGATCATAAAATTCTGGCTGATAAAATTGAGGAGGAAAGTGACAAATGTACATTGTTTGGAGGGCATGTGTGTGCAAGGATAACTGATTTAGAAACTAACTTGTCAGAATTTAGTACAGAAGTGAATGGCAGACTGCAAGAACATGGCATTAGAGTAACAAATGTAGAACAGAGAATTGCTAACAGCAGTGGTTATGTAATAATACATAGTGTTGCAGAATCATCTGAAATTGCCTATGTTTAAACATATACAGTGTTTGAGATTTGATCCCAATAATAGTTTACATCCCAAAATGTTCTGGAGTGATTCTGAGGATGTGTTGTCTAGCTCATGGAATGACAAACAGAAAATACGCTTTGTAATATCTAATCTTGTGGGAGAAGCTCGTGTTTTGGAAAAATTAGCTTTAGACAAATATGCCAGCATGGGGATATTCAAACAGGCTTTGTTTGAGGAATACTGTGGTAAAAGAAAACAGATGGAACTATTAAAGAGGTTTTTGTCAGGTGAAAAAATTAACACAAAGAAAGAGCGGTATTAAGAGATTTGTGCAGAAGTGGGTACTATTTTGTCTTAATTGACTACCACGTTAGAAAGGGAACAAATAAGAGTGGGGTTAGGAAACAAGTTGCCTTTTTACTGCAGAAATAAGATAATTAATGCACCCAGGGAGGACATTAACAGGTTCAATGGTTATTTGGAAAGGTAAAAGAATTTTTTGAAGGAAGAGGACAATAATAATAGAGATTATACGGCTCCTACTAGGCAAAATGAAGTACAAGTAAACAGAGTAGGTGTGCAGAAATATAAATATCACAGAGGAAGGTCCAGAGGACGAGGGGGTTTTACTGGATATAGATATTATGACAGTTATCAAAACCAGCAATCAGCTGAGAGGGCAGAACACCATTCTAGACAATCGAATGGACGGAAAGTTACGGCTAACGGCGAGTAGGCGATGAGGAAAACTAATAGCAGTCTGTAATGGTGCTAGCATTTGCAGACTGCCAGAACGTAACTTAAATCCGCTAGCAAATCCCTTTGTAACCCAGCAACCGGCACAGCAACACATTAGTGGTAGAGGTACTATAAACATACCGGTGGAAACGACTTGTCACTAGTAGACGGATTAATGAAAGCTGTCACAATTAAAGAGGAAGAAGACTCCATAAATGTGTGTGTTATTTCCGCAGAAGGTATAGTACTCGTCGGTCGTGAGGTAGTACGGGATTTATTGGAAGAACCAAATTCTGAAACTGTTGAGGAATAAAAAAATGGTTCAAATGGCTCTAAGCACTATGGGACTTAACATCTGAGGTCGTCAGTCCCTTAGACTTAGAACTACTTAAACCTAACTGACCTAAGGACATAACACACATCCATGCCCGAGGCAGGATTCGAACCTGTGATCGTAGCAGCAGCGCTCTTGAGGAATCATCAGGACAACCGATAACAGGGGTTGCAGTCTTTGGCGAAAAAAGTTTCTTGCTTACTTGATTGTGTTTCAGATGTATGTGCTTTGTAGATGTTATTCCCAATCGGAAAGAAATAATTATTATGTCTATCTCCATAATAAACATTGCAGTAGCCCGAGTTGTTGGCAGTATTATTTCCTTTTCGTTTTCGTGTTGTCAGCCCAGCTCTTCTTCATTCAGAGCTTTTGCTATCACCTGTTCTTTCTTCACTATCTTGTCTGTGTAGTGTACATAGTGTTTTGTAGGAGATAAAGTGTTATTAACAAACTATTTTGAACAAATTTCAGTACTATTGAGTACAATACTCAATAGTGGATGAGGAATGAGAGAGGAGAATATGTCAAAGTTTTGTACAATAAGGTAATGTAAAATGTAAGTGTGATGAAATGTGCTTAAGCCTATTTCAGACGGGAGGGAGTACTGTTATGATTGTCAATGTACAAAGACCAGAGATTTCGTACAGAGATGAAGATAACACATGTTGTGTATTTTATGACAACTGCAAACTGAGGCAATTATTGTAAATGTTTTCAGTAATTTTTCATTCATTGTGTACTTGTCTATATTATGTAAAGCTTATGAAACAGTAGGTGCTAGCCTTAATACGTAAAGACTTTCTGAAGTTGAGAAATGTAACTATTAGTATTTGACAATAAAGCTGGAATGATTTATGATCAGAAGCAAACGACTTATATAGTAAAGGTAGATGCTTGAGTGAATTTGAGTCTAAAGTGCCTTATAATGATTGCTGTTTGGGGATTTGAGTTGAGTAAGGATAGGGATGGTTACAGAACCATTTACTATTGATTAGTAAAGGTTAGTTCACTTTTTACTGAAATTTTTTTTCTGAAGAAGAGTGTACTCTGAATGTTACTTTAATGGAGTAATGTCATTACTGGGTCTGTTAAGTCAATAAAATCTAGAAAACTGTTTGTAAATGTACCAATTATGACAAGAAACAAATAGTGTACTTATTTGAAAGAAACATGTACAACATTATTCATTAGAGGAAGCAAAGTACTGTATTTTGCAGGTACATCCAATACGGAAAATGGATACGAGACTTATTTGAACCTCACAGATGAGCGGACATTGATGTTAATGAAGTACCCAGGTGCGGAATAGTTGCAAGAATAAATGTGAAAAGAACTTCCTATGCTGTTTCATCGAAAAGTAGTTACTGAATATATACAATTATTATAGACGCTCATCACAGCGAAAAAATTTGTGAAAGGTAGGAAATGGTTCCTCCTCTTATACTAGCGTCGAATACGACTAGTACGCAAACAATAGCGCTTTTTGTGAGTAGCCTGTGAAAAAGTGTACTTAGATAAAAGAGAGATGCCGTCCATAGTCTTCTACATAGTGTAGATCAGGTAATGTTCAAAAAGTTTTTTCTTATGAATGTTCACCATATCGAATTTCGGGAATAGCTTACATTTGTAATGAAGGACACCCACCAAAGTTCCTTTTATATAAAGATGGTTCAGTGAAGAAATTTAGTAGGCTTTTTCATTACGAAAAATTCTTTTTACAATGAAAATGAGAAAGTAAAGTTTTAAGGTGAAGGGAGCTTGAAAAAGAAATCCAATGTTTTTTTTTTTTTTGTCAAATGGAAATTTGCTTTGTTGAAAAGAATCAGTAATTTGAGGTTTGCAAGGAAACACTTCTTTGTTAAAATTTTTGTACATAATTTCGATGTATTGCTATCAAGTCCAATGCTTAAAATTTCCACGTACTATTTAAACACAGTAAATGTTTCGTAAATTCTCATTTTCCAAAAAGCATTTTGGCATTGAAAATTTTGTAAATAACCCGTGGGTAATTAGTTTTCATTCGTTTAGTTAAAATTATGTTGTGGTAATAATTTTGCGTTGTATGAACCTCAAAAGTACTTGATAGTAATAAGGGATGTGTAACGTAGCAAATTATTACGCGTTGTCATCTTGCCCTGAAAGCGTGGCTTGCCATGTAGCCGGGAGGACAGCAGATTTTGGTTCTCACGCTGGCACAGCCGACGCTTGGTACTGGGCCGAGCTAGAGAGCCTATATTAGGCTCTCTAGGCCGAGCCAGCCGTGTACTTGCCTAACGCTGCGTGCAATATGTTATACATATTCTCTATGAATCTGAAGAGGTACTATTAAATATTAATCGATCTTTTACACACTTAGTATATTAAATTCTATGATAACAACCACACTGTCAAAGTTTCAAATCAGTAATTTCAGTACTTTCGGAGATGTAAATTTGTACCTAAAACACATAATAACCGTGCTGGCATTGTGAAACTGAGTTAGGGACTGTAATGTTTTCATCTATGTTATCAACTGAAACTACAACCAAGAGCATAAGTTCATATAATCTAATTTTCTGGAATTTTCTTTAGTTTCGTTATCAAAAATTTCTGACATAATAAACGTACTTTAGAAAATTTAGTTCTTGTCGGAATTTTAAGGTACTGTTCAGATGCCCACCAATGCAGAAGGCATTTTTTTCTTTCCCATTTTCGTTTTAACATTTTCCTTCTCTCGCAGAGAAGTGGAGCAACTTTCCTTCAACAATGAAGTGATAGTCTTTTGTGCACCATAAAATTTCTGTTTACTACTTGCAAAAAAAAAAAATAATAAATAAAATAAAACAAAATAATTTAAAAAAAGCAAACTGAAGAAGAAGACATTTCATTTCTTATATTGCTCAACGGCAGCCTAGAAATGATATATACTTTGTCCATTCTATTCTTATTACAAATTGGAGAAAATGTTTACTTTCCCTTCCTTATAAAAAATAAAATGAAATAAAATAAAATAAAAATAAATATAAAAAACCAACAGTAAAAAATAGTGCAATGGTGAAAAACTTACAATGCTGCAAAAAAAAAAAAAAAGATGGTGCAGCACTTGCCCGCGAAAGGCAAAGGTCCCGAGTTCGAGTCTCGGTCGGGCACACAGTTTTAATCTGCCAGGAAGTTTCATATCAGCGCACACTCCGCTGCAGAGTGAAAATCTCATTCTGGAAACATCCCCCAGGCTGTGGCTAAGCCATGTCTCCGCAATATCCTTTCTTTCAGGAGTGCTAGTTCTGCAAGGTTCGCAGGAGAGCTTCTGTTAAGTTTGGAAGGTAGGAGACGAGGTACTGGCAGAAGTAAAGCTGTGAGGACGGGGCGTGAGTCGTGCTTGGGTTGCTCAGTTGGTAGAGCACTTGCCCGCGAAAGGTAAGGTAAACAGATCAAATAGCAACTCTGAAATACAGTACTGTCACTTCAAAATGCCCTCAGCCCCGTACAATCATCACACAAAAACACGTAAACGCTCAACAGAAATACTGGAATAAAACAACTCATTAGTTTCTTTTGCTTTTCAATGAATTTATAGTAACAGTTAACATTAATTCATAGTCTTTACGCAAAGAATTTAGCGGAGGATACCCTTTTCTTTCTTTAAAAAAAGAAAAAAGACACTGTCACTTAGATCCGAACGCAAAATAGTATTTAGTGAAAATACTGCTTGGTTTCTGAAATTCAGTGCACTGACGATTCCAAAACTGGACACTCTGCAAAACTACTTCACATTCAAGAATGGATCACTGTAATTGGAACACTGAAAATTTTCCAAAGTCTCGCTCTTGCGTGTACTGTCTCGGAAACTCGACGACAAAGGCCAAAACCTACAGATGGATTATCACACCAAATTTTCTGGAAATGCGGTTTAAAATTCCGTGAACGATATTTTTAATCTTATATTTTTGTCATTTTACTGTCTAATAGCATCAGGAAACGCATTGCCTCACACTTTATGGTTTATTTCAGTCAATGCTCACAGAATTGTTTAGTTGCACTGGGCTAGGCTGCTTTATCATTATCAAATGCCCATATACACTGAAGCACCAAAGAAATTAGTGTAGGCATGCATAATCAAATACAGAGATATGTAAACAGGCAGCATATGGCGCTGCTGTCGGCAACGCCTACACTATGTGATCAAAAGTATCCGAACACCCCCAAAAACAAACGTTTTTCATATTAGGTGTATTGTGCTGCCACCTACTGCCGGGTACTTCATGTCAGCGACCTCAGTAGTCATTAGACATTGTGAGAGAGCAGAAAGGGGCGATCCGCGGAACTCACGGACTTCGAACGTGGTCAAGTGATTGGGTGTCACTTGTGTCATGCCTCAGTACACGAGATTTCCACTCTCCTAAACATCCCTAGATCCACTGTTTCCGATGGGATAGTGAAGTGGAAACGTGAAGGGACACTTAGAGCACAAAAACGTACAGACCGAGCTCGTCTGTTGACTGACAGAGACCGAAGGGAGTTGAGGAGGAGGAGGAGCAGATTAGTGTTTAACGTCCCGTCGACAACGAGGTCATTAGAGACAGAGCGCAAGCTCGGGTGAGAGAAGGATGAGGAAGGAAATCGGCCGTGCCCTTTCAAAGGAACCATCCCGGCATTTGCCTGAAGCGATTTAGGGAAATCACGGAAAACCTAAATCATGATGGCCGGAGACGGGATTGAACCGTCGTCCTCTCGAATGCGAGTCCAGTGTGCTAACCACTGCGCCACCTCGCTCGGTCCGCTGACAGTTGAAGAGGTTCGTAATGTGTAATAGGCAGGCATCTACCCAGACCATCACATAGGAATTCCAAACTGCATCAGGATTCACTGCAAATACTATGACAGTTAGGGGAGGTGAGAGAACTTGGATTTCATGATCGAGCGGCTGCTCGTAGGCCACACATCACGCCGGTAAATGTCAAACGATGCCCCGCTTGGTGTAAGGAGCGTAAACATTGGACGATTGAACATTGGAAAAACGTTGTGTGGAGTGACGAATTACGGTACACAATGTGGCGATTCGATGGTAGGGTGTGGCTGTGACGAATGTCGGGTAAACGTCATCTGCCATCGTATGTAGTGCCAACTGTAAAATTCGGAGGCATTGGTGTTATGGTGTGGTCGTGTTATTCGTGGAGGGTGCTTGCACCCCTTGTTGTTTTGCGTGGCACTATCACAGCACAGGCCTACAATGGTGTTTTAAGCTTCTTCTTGCTTGCCACTGTTGAAGAGTAATTCGGGGATGGCGATTGCATCTTTCAACACTGTCAAGTAACTGTTCATAGTCCACGGACTGTGGCGGAGTGGTTACACGACAGTAACATCCGTGTAATGGACTGGCCTGCACAGCTTCCTGACCGTAATCCTATAGAACACCTTTGGGATGTTTTGGAACGCCGACTCCGTTCCAGGCCTCACCGATCGACATCGATACCTCTCCTCAGTGCACCAGGCGAACGGTCTACCCGACGGGAGGCCCTAGCCACACGACATTTCCATTTTAGTGCAGCATTCCGTGAAGTATGGGCTGCCATTCGCTACGAAACCTTCCAGCACCTGATTGAACGTATGTCTACGAGAGTGGAAGCTGTCGTAAAGGCTAAGGGTGGGCCAACACCATATTGAATTCCAGCATTATCGATGGAGGGCGTCACGAACATGTAACTCATTTTGAGCCAGGTGTTCGGATACTTTTGATCACACAGTGTATACAAGAGAAGTTCAACAAGATTCAAATGGCTCTGAGCACTATAGTACTTAACTTCTCAAGTCATCAGTCCCCTAGAACTTAGAACTACTTAAACGTAACTAACCTAAGAACATCACACACATCCATGCCCGAGGCAGGATTCGAACCTGCGACCGTAGCGGTCGCGCGGTCCCAGACTGTAGTGCCTAGAACAAGACAAGTGCCTGAGGCAGTTGTTAGATCGGTTACTGCTGCTACAACGGCAGGTTGTCAAGATTTAAGTGAGTTTGAACGTGGTGTTAAATTCGGCGCACAAACGATGGGACACAGCATCTCTGAGGTAGTGATGAAGTGGGGATATTCCCGTACGAGTATTTCACCAGTCTACCGTGAATATCAAATCTCTGACATCGCTGAGGCTGGAAAAATATCGCGCAGGAACGGGACCAACGACTATTGAAGAGAATCGTTCAACGTGACAGAAGTGTAACCTTTCCGCAAATTGCTGCAGATTTCAGTGCTGGGCCATCTACAAGTGTCAGCGTGCGAACCATTCAACGAAACACCATCGATATGGGCTTTCGGAGCTGAAGGCCCACGACTGCACGACACAATGCTTTACGCCTCGCCTGGTCCCGTCCACATCGACATTGCACTGTTGATGATTAGAAACATGTTACCTAGTCGGTCGAGTGTCGTTTCAAATTGCATCGAGCGGATGGACGTGTACGGGCATGGAGACAACCTCATGAATCCATGGGACCTACATGTCAGCAGGGGACTGTTGAAGCTGATGGACGTTATGTAACGGTGTGGGGTGTGTGCAGCTGGAGTGACATGGGACACCTCATACGTCTAGATACGACTTTGGCGGGTGACACGTATTAAGCATCTTGTCCAATCATCTGCTTACATTCAAGTTCATTGTGCATTCCGACAGACTTCGGCAATTCCAACAAGACAATGCAACACTTCACACGTCCCGAATTGCTACAGAATGTCTCCAGGAAGACTCTTCTGAATTTCAACACTTCTGTTGGCCACCAAACTCCCCAGAAATGAACATTATTGAGCATATCTGGGATGCCTTGTAAAGTCCATCGAACTCTTACAGATTTCTGGACACCTCTGCAACATTCAAGGTGTCAGTTCCCTCTAGCACTACTTCAGATTTTAGTCGAGTCCATGTCACGTCGTGTTGCGGCACTTCTGCGTGCTCGCTGGGGCCATACACGATATTAGGCAGGTGTGCCAGTTTCTTTGGCTCTTCAGTGTATGTTGCTTGGCCGCCGCCTGCATCAAAGCATGCTAAACTCATTATTTCTTTGAGGGTCGTACTTAAGGCTAAACAATATTTATGGGGTATCTATAATGACTAGAAGCTGTTCCAGCCCGAATGGCCGCCTGCGGGCAGCCGGATGCCCACGGGCTGTGGTGAGCGGGGGTTGACAGAGAGATGACATACAGGCAGTCAGGCAGCTGCAGCATAGCGTACGTGACCTTACTGTCCTGGCCTCGTGCCAGTGAGCACGGATGATCGAGTGATTCACGCACGTGCAGAACGCGTACAATAGTGCTACATGATGGGTAGCCCGTGCTAGTTGCGCGTGCCCGCGAGTGAGCTGCCGGGCTCTCCATCGTCCATGACCCACGATGCAGTGTTGGAACAGCCTAGCCGAAACCATTACAGTAACTAATCAATTTTGTGAGCATTGACTGAAATAAAGTCTGTAGTGAGAAGAAATGTGCTCACTGGTGCTCTCAACCAATAACATGGAAATTACGAACAGATTAACAACATAATTCAGGGAATTTCTTACAGCATTTTGAGATCTTTTAATATGATACGCACAGACAGATTTCACGCTTTTTAAAGGGCGTCGTTGCAGCTTTCACCGATCAGTAGCTGTTATATTAAATGAGATCGATGATAGTTTCACAGAGCCACTTAGTTCACGAGTACCAATACTGCGCAATACTAAAACACACTGAAGGGGAAAAACTTTGGAAGAATAGTTACAGCCTTTCAGAACTACGAAAGGATTAAGACAGGGATGCTTCGTATCTCCTACATTGTTTACAATATACATCCACAAAGCCCTAGACCTACAGAGTACGGTCGCAGGTTCGAGTCCTACCTCGGGCAAGGATGTGTGTGATGTCCTTAGGTTAGTTAGGTTTAAGTAGTTCTAGGGGACTGATGACCTCAGAAGTTAAGTCCCATAGCGCTCAGAGCCATTTGAACATATAGAGTAGAAAATCTGCCGGAACGGGCATTCAGACAACAAAGGATTAATATTTGTACACCTTCTTGTTATGAGATGACTAGGTAGTGGTGGTCAGTGAAGAAGATGATATCTGCTTTGTGATTAGCAAATTTTTAGAGAAATATGATAAGTGGGTACTGAAAGCAAATTTTCAAAAGACTCAATACCTGTGCAGTGAAGAAAATGTATGTAACATAATAGTACAGCGCCAGCACGTCAAGGCATGTAAAAGTTGAAATATTACGGTAGCTTACTATCGGAAGACGGAACAAGTAATTGGGAAACACAGAAATGAGTAGTCCATGGGAAGCAGCACTGTTATTGACTCCTAAAATAAGTTGGAAAGTAAAGAAGAAGCTCTATAGATGTATTGTAGATCCTATAATGATCTTTGGATGCAAGTTCTGGGATCTTACTGTAAAAAGAAAAAAAAAATGAGAGTTGTAGAAATGGACTATCTCAGAAGATCGTGTAGAATATCTCGGCAAAGTCACGTGAGAAATACAATTATTAGTGAAATGACCCAGAGTCATGACAGCAACACAGACAGAATGGAAGAACGGCAGCTTGTCTGTTATGTACAGACAGTACAAATAACAGATGACAGGTGGCCAAAGATCTTAGTGTACTATCCTCAGGGAAGATGGAGTAGACGAAGTTCAAAGGTTGCCTGATTAGATGGGGTAAAGGAGGCCATGAGAAAAATCAAATTAGAAGAAGACGAGGAAACATAGGAAAATACAAACTGCTGGCGACGGGTATGAGGGATGCGCTGACATCTGCAGGAACCCAACGAGAGAGAGAGAGAGAGAGAGAGAGACGTTACAATGTACTAGTACATTCTGTTACTATTTGCTTTCCAAATTTGTGTAAAATGAAGAGCTGTAGAATACGCGTTATGACATGAAAAAGTATTTCTTCACCTATGTCCATATAGGACATTTCCTTCCTCTGTGGACGAAAAATGTGTCTTGAACGTTTGGTAGCAGATTTTTGTTACATCCTGTTAGAGTAGAAGACATCAAGTGAGTGAGGAAAGCCCTATTATTATTTTCAGGTTTCTAAGTCAGTATAAGGACTGTATGCTGTGCGAAAACTTAAGAACCACACAACAGAATGTTTATTCTGGACAACACCGAGAGCGTCATAGAGAAAAAAGAAACTATACCGTATTCGTAAGACAGTAATGAGATTCTAGGTGCTGCATTGCAGTAAATTTCTGAAGACGGCAACACATCTACCATTCCGGTATCACTCGTCGATAGTGCCGCCTACATTCGAGCTTCCCTGCCGTAAGGGTATCTACTCCTCTTCAAACGTCAGGGAGCCGTGGGTTAAAGCAAAGAATGACGTCGTTTCGTCTGGAAACATGGCCGTTAGCATGAAATCAAACGTGATCCGTGGATGGGTAACGCAGATTTCATGGTGGCCTTGGCTTAGGTAGAAAAATGGATGGTTCAGTTTTGTAATCGCCTTATCCAGAGCAGGTACGAGTGAAAGGTTAGTACTTACCATGTTTCCATCGAAGACGTAGTCCATGAGTTCGGCGCGCGGTAGGCCGGTGCCGTCGATGAGGAGCTGGAAGGTGAACTCAAGCCGCGGGTCCATCTCCCCGCGGCGAGCCTTCCGCTCGCACTCCTCGCGCCGCCTCTGCAACACCCACGCACAGATTATTGGTATTACATATATTATTTCATTGTTAAACTGAGTTCATGGAAAATATTAATAACCCTTTAAAAAGCACTCTGGTTGCTTTAGAGCGCTGCAGTTGGTGAAGAAATACTACCAGCTGGTCATGTGATCCCCGACAGTTCAGGCGAATCTTGACAGTGAAGCAGTGTGTATGTAGCAACTGATTGTATGGAATGAGCTCAGTAACATCAGTCGACGGAAAGACGTTATACACTACTGGCCATTAAAATTGCTGCACCAAGAAGAAATGCAGATGATAAACGGGTATTTATTGGACAAATATATTATACTAGAACTGACATGTGATTAAATTTTCATGCAATTTGGGTGCATAGATCCTGAGAAATCAGTACCCAGAACAATTACCTCTGGCCGTAGTAACGGCCTTGATACGCCTGGGCATTGAGTCAAACAGACCTTGGATGGCGTGTACTGGTACAGCTGCCCATGCAGCTTCAACACGATACCACAGTTCATCAAGAGTAAGGACTGGCGTATTGTGACGAGCCAGTTGCTCGGTCATCATTGACCAGACGTTTTCAATTGGTGAGAGATCTGAAGAATGTGCTGGCCAGGGCAGCAGTCGAACATTTTCTGTATCCAGAAAGGCCCGTACAGGACCTGCAACATGCAGTCGTGCATTATCCTGCTGAAATATAGAGTTTTGCAGTGATCGAATGAAGGGTAGAGCCACGAGTCGTAACTCATCTGAAATGTAACGTCCACTGTTCAAAGTGCCGTCAATGCGAACAACAGGTGACCGAGACGAGTAACCAATGGCACCCCATACCATCACGCCGGGTGACACGCCAGTATGGCGATGACGAATACATGCTTCCAATGTGCGTTCACCGCGATGTTGCCCAACACGGATGCGGCCATCATGATGCGGTAAACAGAACCTGGATTCATCCGAAAAAATGACGTTTTGCCATTCGTGCACCCAGGTTCGTCGTTGAGTACACCATCGCAGGCGCTCCTGTCTGTGATGCAGCGTCAAGGGTAACCGCCGAACTGTTCGTGCAGATGGTTGTTGTCTTGTAAGCGTCCCCATCTATTGACTCAGGGATCGAGACGTGGCTCCACGATCCGCTACAGCCATGCGGATAAGATGCCTGTCATCTCGACTGCTAGCAATACGAGGCCGTTGGGATCGAGCACGGCGTTCCGTATTACCCTCCTGAACCCACCGATTCCATATTCTGCTAACAGTCATTGGATCTCGACCAATGCGAGCAGCAATGTCGCGATACGATAAACCGCAATCGCGATAGGCTAAAATCCGACCTTTATCAAAGTCGGAAACGTGATGGTACGCATTTCTCCTCCTTACACGAGGCATCACAACAACGTTTCACCAGGCAAAGCCGGTCAACTACTGTTTGTGTATGAGAAATTGGTTGGAAACTTTGCTCATGTCAGCACGTTGTAGGTGTCGCCACCGGCCCCAACCTTAGTGTGAATGCTCTGAAAAGCTAATCATTTGCATATCACAGCATCTTATTCCTGTCGGTTCAATTTCGCGTCTGTAGCACGTCATCTTCGTGGTGTAGCAATTTTAATGCCCAGTAGCGTAGAACAGTTCCAATGAGCTTTAGCACGTACGTATTGCCACACCGCTGTTGTCAATTAATGCAGATCCATTTCGAACTATTTCCGTGAGAACCTGACGAAGGGAACTTCATGCAGTGGACATTTTGCCTCGGTAAACATCCAAAAGGCTGTTACTCACAGCGTCACATGAAGTTATACGTCTTTAACTAGCCGAGCAATACCGTAACTTGAAGTAGCTAAGCGGAGTCTTGCAGTGAGGCGTGTGAGTCCCGATTTTACCTCTTTTCCACTGAGGTGACAAGAGTCATGGGATTCCTCCTAAAATGAGTCTGACTTTCTTTTTCTCGGCATAGTGCAGCAACTCGGCTTGGCATCGACTCAAGTGGTTGAAAGTCCCGTGGAGAAATATTGAGCCATGCTGTCTCTATAATTGTCCATAATTGCGAAAGTGTTGCCGGTGCAGGATTTTCTGCACGAACTGTCCTCTCGATTACGTCACATAAATGTTCGATGGGATTCATGTCGAGCGATATGAGTGGCCAAAGTATTTGCTCGAACTGTCCAGAATGTTCTTCAAACCAGTCGCGAACATTTGTGGCCCAGTCTCATGGCGCACTGTCATCCATAAAAGTTGCATCTTTGTTTGCCTGAAAATGGTCTGCAAGTAGACTAACATAACCATTTCCAGTCAATGATCGGTTCAGTTGGACCAGAGGACCAACTCCATTCCATGTAAACACAGCACACTTCATTGTGGAGCCACCACTAAGTTGCACAATGCCTTGTTAACAACTTGGGTCCACGGCATTGTGGGGTCTGCGCCACACTCGAACCGTACCATCAACTCTTACCAACTGAAATCAGGACTCATCAGCATAGGTCATGGTTTTCCACTCGTCTAGGTTCCAACCGACATGGTCATGAGCCTAGAAGAGGCTTTGCAGACGATGTCGGGGTGTTAGCAAACGTACGTTTTTTTTTTTTTTTTTTTTTTTTGTTCGTTGCATCTGCTCGGGGCGGACGTCGTAAGACATCCATATAAGTTCGTTGTTGATCTGTTAACTCAGTTTTTTTATTACAGAGGGCACATTACCCTCTGACGCTGAGCTACCGTGCCGGCGTCACGTCGGTCGTCCGCTTCCGTAACCCGTTAACGCCAAATTTAGCCGCACTGTCCTAACGGATACGTTCGTCGTACGTCTCACATTGATTTCTGCGGTTATTTCATGTAATGCTGTTTGTCTGTGAGCACTGGCAACGCTACGCAAACCCAACTGCTCTCAGTCGTTAAATAAAGACAGTTGTTCACTGCGTTGTCCGTGGTGAGAGGTAATGCCTGAAATTTGGTATTTTCGGGACACACTTGATACTGTGGATCTCGGAACATTGAATTCTCTAACGGTTTTTGAAATGGAATATCCCATAAATCTAGCTCTAGCTACCAATCCCCGTTCGAAGTCTGTTAATTCCCGTCGCACGGCCATAATCACGCCGGAAACCTTTTCACATGAATCACCTGAGTACAAATGACAGCTCCGCCAATGCGGCGCCCTTGTATAACTTATTTACCCGATACTACTGCCATCTGTATATGCGCATATCGCTATGCTACAAGTTTTGTCAGCTTAGTGTAACGGGAAATGTCTGGGACTATTGCAACAGTCGGTTCAACGCAGCTATTAACATCCAGGCAGTTGATAATGGTTCTACTGGGGATCTAATAATCAGTGAGTGGATTCAATAGAATATGGCGCATCTGAAGAAACTTTTTGACTCGGGGAATTGAGTCTTAACAAGGCTAGAGGCTATGATACATGGTATTGACATAAGGTTTCCTGCGGGTGACTTGTTTTTGTCCGGTGAGCTTATTAATGACAATACTGAACATTACATGAACCACATGCTTTATGTTTCCATATCTTATCAGTTGTGCACATTACAAACAGATTCGTATCGCTTGAAATTCTTTTTTTCTCTCTGCAGTAATGCTGGTACGCTGAACGGAACAGTTCACCTCTCAGAGAACATTGACAAAAACAAGAAACAAAACTTCGCAGTAGGTAAAAATCTGCGTAATAAGTAGGCTGTAAATGGGAAGCAAGTGATAATATCATGGTCATAGTTGACCTTACAATTTGTGTCTCAACTGGAGGACACCGTACTCCGGTGTGGTGAAACTGCGTAACGAGGGGGTAGGTTTCTCGTTAAATAAAGCTTGTCGCTTTTTCACTATACACTTCAGGCCTACCCCAGCAGATGTCCTTTAATGGCGTGCCTCTGGGCGTTCTGCCGAGTTGTTTCTACTTTATCAACCATTCTACTTGGAGTCCAGGCAGCGAGTGCACAAACACCAAAACTCGCAGCACCTGAAGATGATGACTGGGTCGGTCGTCGAAGTGCTGTGTATAAGATGGAAACAACAACTCGGCACAGCGCCCGGAAGCACACTATTAAGCAGTCGCTGTGAGAAAACCTGAGAGATCACTGATGACCTCTAATTCCTATATGGTACTCCCCGACCTCAGCTAAAATGGAAAACGTCACAACATTGGTCAACATCTGCGGCAGGAACATTAGTAACCTACGGAGAGACAGTGGCGAAGCGTGGCATTTTCTGTAGGGTAGGCTGAGAATTACGGGTTCTGAAAAAAGAAAAAATCTTAAAACAAAAATTTGTAAAACAGAATCACTGCAAAAGTAACTTAGCTACGTATTTCTACTAAGATTGAAACTACTACAGAAATTCTTATAAATAAATGGGGAATACTGAAGAATGGGATACAATCCATCGGTTTTGAAAACTAACGCCACAAATTGCCACAGATAACGCACTGCAAAGATACAGACGAATGTTGACAAACAAAGGAATGTAACATAGAGAAATCAGATAATGGACACATTCCACGTATATCCATATTTCGAACGTAATGTTAAATATATCGCTTTTTTCACAACAGAAAGTCTTAGTACACTATTCTTTAGTTGATCTGTATGAGCCAACCGAAGAATAGGATAATAGTGCTAGAAAAAAAGCGATATTTGTAACATTGGTATGGAAATTTTAGTTGACATATATAAGTTGGAGGCTGCACTTCTGCTCGCCTACATAGGTATCAACTGAAGAATAGAATACTAGTACTACCGAAGGCGTAAAAAGGCAATAAACGTAAGATTTATATCCTGTATTTCAGTTTACCTTATAGGATACTAGCAGTAGCGAAGGTGAAAAATGAAACAAACGTAAAATTTGTATCCCGTACTTCAGTTGCCCTATACAGGTCAACTACAGAATAGGATACTGTTCATAGCGAAGGAGAAAAAAAGCGACAAAAGCAAAATTTTTAACCTGTACTTCAACTGACCTATTAGGTCAACAGAAGAATAGGATACAACTTTCGTAGTTCAACTGAGGTACAAGATGTATGTAACTCTTTTTACTTTCTCTAGCACTAGTATCCTATTCTTCAGTTGACCTACATAGTATAGGTTCGAATCAGTTGCAGAGGAAACAGCAATTGGAATGACTCACTATCAAATGTATAATTCAAAATTTGTACACAAATGATTTAAAATTACCACAAGCAACGAAAAGCATGCGCAATATCTATCTCTTAACAACACGTTCATTTCTTTTTGTTTACGATTATGACGCTTTGCTACAGAAGATAACCGATTTATTATCTACTTCTCGAAAATAAACAGACTAATTCTATTACTAAAATAATGACGTCATTTGTCAAAACCGACGAGCTGTATCCGATTTTTCAGTTGAACCATGCATAAAAATATTAAACACCTACAAATTAATAAAAGTATAACACATAGTAACTCACCGTTACATCTTTTTATAAATTAATTCAATCCTCCTGTCCTTTTTCTGGGCGAAATTTAGATAACACGAGATATTAACTCTGCAATTTGGTTGAAGATTTCATAGTTCCCTTCTCTGTAGCCAAAATCGCCAAGTTCGACAGTATGTCATTGTGGCGCGAAAGTAGGTATTAACGCGTTTTAAGTTACTTATGCTTCTTTTGCAAGACGCAGTGGCTGTTGGAATAGTAGGAACCAACGACAGTAATTTCACATTCAGGGAACTTTTTTTTTTTTAGTCCAATGCTTACAATGTATTTAAGGAGGTCCTGAGGCTTTAGACGTTTATTCTCACTGCTAAACGGAAGTTCTCCTATCAGTTTTTCACTGTCAAAGAAAGGATATATTTCACATAGTTTTTTAACTTCACGTATCGGGAAATTATTTGGCCTTCGGTAAACCTACAACTTTTTCTCATTTACAGGTTCTGTAAAACCTGTTTCAGGAATGACTTGGAATATAGTTTCCATCTTTACTACTACTGCATTAATTATTTCTAATGTTAGCCTCTCAATTTCTGAATACTTGCCTCTGTTTCGTCAAAATTAATTTGAGATACTCTTGCTGAAATTATAAGGCTCTTAGCTTCCACTAGCATTTCAGAATAATTTCCTCAATTCCTAGTCTTTCAACAGTCTTAATGCAGTTTTCAGTTTCGAGTTTACAGTGTCTTACGCCCACAGCTTTACTCTGTAAGATGTGAAACAAGATACTTGTATGTTGAAAAATCGAATTGCTCAGTTGTAGTAGAAAAAAGTCTGATCATTCACAATACTATTTAGCCCAATTGCTTGATGTAAAGAACTATCATCCCATCCTTCACTGTCTATCACATCATTAAATGTTGTTCTCATACCTGCACAGTGAAGAATAATGGTGTCTACAGCGCGTGGATGAAAATTTCACCTTGTTTCACACGAACTTCGTAGTTTAAATCCTCTTTCCCTCAGAAGTTCGCTTTTTTACTGAAATGGCTAAAAAAATGCTTGAAATCCTGATGGATTTGACACAAAAATTTTTACTTGCGTGATTTCTTTTTTTTTTTTTTTTTTTTTTTTTTTTTGCAAGCATAGAGGACTAGGTTCAACTGATTTGCCTAGCATTGGATAAAGAGAGCATGATGATATGCTGGTTTCACACTAGAATGGACACCACAATTTTTCCCTGCCATTGCACTACAGCCATCGTGTGTTTGCGCCAGTAATTTGTTTTTATCAATATACCAACTGCTTAGCAGTTGCAACGAAACAGTGGCTATGCCTTATGCACAACGGTCTTCGGATACCTCATACAATCCTACGAATCTGTCTTTAACTTCTCCTGATTCGTTATTTACAAAACGAAAAATTATGAAATTAAAGCAATAACAGCCCTCGGACGCAAAAATGAAGTCTTTTGACCTATATTTCGGCAACTACTAAGAGTGCCTTCATCAGAAGTAAAACGTTCACACTGGCCTATAAAATTACGTATAAAATTTTTTTCACATGTAAGTAATGTAATGGGTAGAGAAGGGGGGGGGGGGTTGTTTGGGGAAGGAGACCAGACAGCGAGGTCAGCGAGGTCATCGGTCTCATCGGATTACGGAAGGAAGGGGAAGGAAGTCGGCCGTGCCCTTTCAAAGGAACCATCCCGGCATTTGCCTGGAGCGATTCAGGGAAATCACGGAAAACCTAAATCAGGATGGCCGGACGCAGGATTGAACCGTCGTCCTCCCGAATGCGAGTCCAGTTTCTAACCACTGCGCCACCTCGCTCGGTCACATGTAAGTACTGACTAGCAATACAAAAAAGAAACAGTACTTACTTGTCTCGTATAAAACAAATATCAAGCGATAAAGCTTTAGTCACAAAATTTTTAGAATAGAAAACGTAGAAGGCAAACCACTATGGGCTGCTCACACATGTCGAGCGACGGTAGCATCTGACTGAGGTGCCCGCGTTGAATGAAGAGAATTATTTCGACTACCTGGTTTTTAGCACGGCCAAAAGTTTGCTCTTCGAGGTCATGACCAATCTGGGCTGTCAGTAAATAAAGAAAATTATTGATACTTTTGGATTTCTAGGCAGAAGAACCATACATGAAAGATCATTTAGCATCCGATCTAGTATTTAAAGACACTTTCTCTGACGCACAGAATACGTTAATAGCTTGTATTTCGGACGTTGTTAAAGAACAAATTTCAATTGAACTCAGAAATAGTCCTTTTATATCAGCACAAGCCGACGAAACAACGGATGTCGCTACTAGAAGTCAAATGAGTATAATTTTTCGTAAGGTTTTGAACATTGCTCCGTTGCCAGTGACCATTTACAAAGTCAAATTAAAGCAATAACAGCCCTCGGTCGCAAAAATGAAGTCTTGTGACCCATATTTCGGCAACTTCTAAGAGTGCCTTCATCAGAAGTAAAACGTCCACACAGGCTTATAAAATTTATTACAAAATTTTTGGAAAAAAAAATTTTTGTGTGTAAGTACTGACTAGCAGTACAAAAAAGAAACAGTACTTACATGTCGCGTATAAAATCAATATCAAGTGATAAAGCTTTAGTCACAAAATTTTTAAAATAGGAAACATAGAAGGCAAGCCACTATGGATTGCTCACACATGTCGAGCTACGGTAGTGTGAAACTTCCTGGCAGATTAAAACTGTGCGCCGGACCGAGACTCGAACTTTCGCGGGCAAGTGCTCTACCAACTTTTATTTTTTTTAATCTCATTTTGTTCGTTATAGTTCGTTGCATTTGTTCATGGCGGACGTCCCCTGACGCCCGTTGAAGTTCGTTATTGATCCATTCACTCAGTTTTTTAATTACAGAGGGTAGCTAACCCTCTGACCGAACCCGCTGAGCTACCGTGCCGGCTACCAACCGAGCTACCCAAGCACGGCTCACGCCCCGTCCTTACAGCTTTACTTCTGCCAGTACCTCGTCTCCTACCTTCCAAACTTTACAGAAGCTCTCCTGCGAACCTTGCAGAACTAGCACTCCTGGAAGAAAGGATATTGCGGAGACATGGCTTAGCCACAGCCTGGGGGATGTTTCCAGAATGAGATTTTCACTCTGCAGCGGAGTGTGCGCTGATATGAAACTTGCTGGCAGATTAAAACGGTGTGCCGGACCGAGACTCGAACTCGGGCGCCGGCGTTGGCAATTGCGGGCAGGTGAACATTACACCAAGAGTGCCATCTAGTAACCGCAAATACAAACAGGCTACTTAGCATTCAAAATATAGGCAGACAAATATTATGATGGACATTATTTAATACATGATGTAAGAGGCAATATTTTATCTGACAGCAGCAGACATGGTAACAATTTGTGTACATAGGAGCTTAGAAGTATGGTTTAAAGGCTGAAAACGCCATTACAGAATTAAAAAGGGAACTGAATAACTCAGCGAGAAGAAAAATGGTATAACATGAAATTTAGTTAATATGAACCATTTAATGAGCAAAAAATTATGAACCTACTTAGATGGGAAAAATATTTCGATAAGTGCACGAGGTATCACGAAATCAAATATCAAGTAAAGGCTTTATAAAGTTGAAAAAGCATTTATTACGTAATTTTAGCTGCTCATTAAGAATGAAGCCACCATTTCGAGAAAGATGTTTAAAAATTTCTAATTCTTCGAGGACATCTAATCTACGCCCTTTCTTCACAGTGTGCAAAATGTTGATATCGTGAACAGCTTTAGTCGCGTGACTTGTAATCAGAATGTGGTCGGCAAAAGACGAATTCTGGGTGCCAGTACCATTTTTTATTAAAAGGTGTTATTTGTGTCTGACTGTAGAGGCACGTCCTGTTTGTCCTATGTAATAAGAAGAGCAAGTGTCACAAAGAATCTTATAGGCACCAGAGTATTTCAAAGGGGAACGGGTCGATTTCAAATTATGAATAAATTTTTTTTCAAACTATTATTGGTTGAAAAGGCGACATTACAGTTGTATTTATTACGGAGAAGGACACATCCGAGAAACAATAGATCGATTCACATTAAGCCATCGGACCACATCAGTTTGCAACTGTACTCCTTTCAGAGTATGCTGATACAATAGCTCCATATTTAGCAACTATAGACAACAACTCGCTCACAGAAAGATCCGTACGTAAAGACTGGAAAACTGCTCAAATCACACCAGTACCCAAAAAGAGAAGTAGGAGTAATCCGCTGAATTACAGGTCCATGTCACTAACGTCGATTTGCAGTAGGGTTGTGGAACATACACTGTTCGAACATTATGAAGTACATCAAAGAAAACGATTTATTGACACATAGTCAACACGGATTGAGAAAATATCGTTCTTGTGAAACACAACTAGCTCTTTATACTCATGAAGTAATGAGTGCTATCGACAAGGCATGTCAGATTGATTACATATTTTTAGATTTCCAGAAGGTTCTCGACACCAACCAAACTGCGTGCCTATGAAATGTCGCCTCAGTTGTGCGACAGGATTCGTGATTTCCTGTCAGAAAGGTCACAGTTCGTAGTAATAGACGGAAAGTCATAAAATCATCGAGTAAAACAGAAGTAATAGCCGGCATTCCCCAAGTATGTGTTATATACCCTCTATTGTTCCTGATCTATTTTAACGACATAGGAGACAATCTGAGTAGCCCTATTAGATTGTTTGCAGATGATGCTGTTATTTACCGTCTGGTAAAGACATCAGATGACCAAATCGAATTGCAAAATGATTTAGAGACGATATCTATATGGTGTGAAAAGTGGCAATTGAATGAGGAAAACTGTGAAGTTATTCACATGAGTACCGGTACTAAAAGAAATCCGCTAAATTTCGATTGCGCGATAAGTCACACAAATCTGAAGGCTGTAAATTTAACTAAATACTTACGGATTACAATTACAAATAACCTAAATTGGAACGATCACATAGATAATGTTGTGGGTTGAGCAAACCAAAGACTGCGATTCATTGGCAGAACACTTAGAAAGTGCAACAGGTCTATTAAAGAGACTGTTTACACCACGCTTGTCCGCCCTATCCTGGAGTAATGCTGTGCAGTGTGAGATCCGCATCAGGTGGACTGACGGATGACACCGAAAAAGTTCAAAGAAGGCGACTCGTTTTGTATTATCGCGAAATAGGGGAGATAGTGCCACAGACATGATACGTGAATTGGAGTGGCAATCATAGAAACAAAGGCGTTTTTCGTTGCGACAGGATTTTCTCATGAAATTTCGGTCACCAGTTTTCTCCACCGATTGCGAAAACATTCTGTTGGCACCCAGTTACATAGGGAGAAATGATCATCACGATAAAATAAGAGAGACAGCTTGAAGGTGGTTCAGCCGGCCGTTGTGGCCGAGCGGTTCTAGGCGCTTCAGTCAGGAACCGCGTGACCACTACGGTCGCAGGTTCGAATCCTGCCTCGGGCATGGATGTGTGTGATGTCCCTAGGTTAGTTAGGTTTAAGTAGTTCTAAGTTCTAGGGGACTGATGACCACAGATGTTAAGTCCCATAGTGCTCAGAGCCATTTGGACCATTTTTGAAGGTGGTTCATTGAACCGTCTGCCGGGCACTTTCTTGTGAGTAGCACAGTAATCATGTAGATGTAGATTTACAAGCTTCAGTCACGAAGAATAAACATTTAGTTAGTCTTATGGTGTGCTTCACTGAAGAAATCTTGAGGGCCAACGGTAAGGAAATATCTAAGTCCGAAATGGATATAAACTTCCAGTGTGACATTATCTCGCTAACTGGAAGAACAGCAGTACATTTATACCAAGTCTCAACGAGCACATCAGTGATCACTTAAGGATTCCAGCTGACGAGGCGGTGTGCTGTCCAGAAGTCGATGGCCCAGTCCTTGGCATGGCGTAGTGGAGGTCTGCAGGTTGCTGGCTGTGACGGAAGTCCTGTCTGGAGCTAGTGCGTCGGCCTAAATATCCACCTCGCAGATGGATACGTGCGGGCCTATTTTCGGAGCATGTCATGGTGGATTCATGAAGAGGTGCGATTTTCCAACGACCTCTACTGTCGCAGTGTACACAGCCTGACGACCTGGCCAGAGTGCTGTTGACGCCCTCTGCTGGTCTGGCCGCGGAGTTCGGGCTTGCGAATTAGTTGTGCGTAGTGTCATCGGCGCCTGGTATCTTGGGCGCCACGGCATATAGCCTCATCAAGGAGGCTTTGAGGACGATGTATTTCTGTGTGCAGGATGGCACTTTTGTGTGGTGTGCGTACTGTAAGACCTTCAGTACACACACTATCAGATTATTTGACTTGTCGCTCTAACGAAGTAGGCGAGTGTCAGCAATATGTCTTGTGGTCTTATCGTGGCGTGTTTATCTTCTGCCATTAGGCCAGACGATAGAAATGCCACTTGCACGCTTAGAG
Source organism: Schistocerca piceifrons (assembly GCF_021461385.2). Classification (NCBI taxonomy): domain Eukaryota; kingdom Metazoa; phylum Arthropoda; class Insecta; order Orthoptera; family Acrididae; genus Schistocerca; species Schistocerca piceifrons. Next base: position 72,902,410 of record NC_060149.1, read on the forward strand.
TAGCAGATTGACGGTAACCAACTTTAAACAGAACATGATTAATTTTCACACACATTTATTAAAATAATGACAAGCATAAAAATTACTTAACTCGGTTCTGGATGCTATTTACAATTGACAATCTGAAGTTCCTTTGGTATTGGTACGTTAATCTTATTCTCACATATATCTCTGATACTGGCCAAAAGTGTCTATACATTTATCTTCATGGCTATGTACAGGAATATGGTAATCTTATTAGGCGCAGACTGAAACTTGACTATAGACTGGTACAGACAAATGTAGAACTCGTACAGACTGGTACAGACTAATGCAGACTGGTACAGACTCGTGCAGAAAAATGCAGACTCACTAATCGGAGGTCTGTACACCCGTTATAATACCTCACGCGTTCAGGTATCACTGCGCGAGTGTGATCAGCGAGGAGAAAAGGTTCTATGTTAGCAGCAATCTCATTGGCTGCGTTACATATTAATACGCGGATCGGCGGAAGCAGAATTTGGTCCATCTCTATGGCAGCGCCATCTCGTAGTGCGGAGACGGACGAGCGCTGCACCTGCGCTGTTGTGCTTAGCGGGGCGCCTTCTAGTGGGAAAGTTGTGTACGCACCGACTACGTGGAACTATGTACACGACATTTTGTTATAAATAAAACATTCGCTTTGGAAATGCCGTTCTTTACTATGAACAGCGAATCTTCATTCACTCAGAGCGATGTTTTGGGCCATTTAGAGGCAAATCTCTCTTGTCTCTAATTTCTCATGGTGGGTACCAATTACAGACAATTGATGTAAGGGAGGGGTTCCAGCGTTGTAATCACAGAAATTTTGGACTAAGATATTTATTGTAGCTACATCTACATACACATTTTATAAGCCACCACATGTTGCATGGCAAAAGGTATCTTGTGCCACTACTGGTCATTCACATTCGTGTTACACTCTCAAATGGAGCGAGGGGAAAACGAACGTCTATATACCTTCATACTAACCCTAATTTTTCTTATCTGCTCTTCACGATCCTTACGCGAAATGTACGTTGCAGGCAAGAGAATCTTTCTGCAGATACTCGCAAATGCCTTTTCTCTGAACTTTCTCAATAGTGTATCATCAAAAGAATGTCGTCTTCCTTCCACGGATTCCCATATGAATTCATGGAGCATTTCCGCAATACTCGTGTGTTGATAGAAACCTGAGGATAACGTCTGTAGCCGCACGACTCTGAATTTTTCCGATGTCTTCCTTTAATCGGAACTTGTGAGGATTCCAGGCACTTGGACAGTACTCAAGAATAGGTCACGCAAGTGTTCTTTATGCCGTCTCATTTACACACGAGGTAGCACGTTTTTAGAATTCTCTCAGTAAATCAAGTCGACCATTCGCCTTCCCTACAACGGACTTTACGTGCTCATTACATTTCTTATTGCTTTGCAGTGTTATATCTAGATATTCACTATACGTGACTGTATCAAGAAGCACATCATTAATACAGTATTCAATCATTACAAGACTGTTTTTCCTACTCATACCTATTAATGTATTAATTTACAATTTCTACATTTACAGCAATCAGCTGTTCATCACACTAAATATAAATTCTGTTACGTCGTCCCATATCCTCCTACAGTAACTTAACTATGAAACTTTCCCGTTCACTACAACGTCAACAGCAGTCACAGATTGCAGTTTACCCTATCTATCAGATCGTTTATGTATATAGAGATGAGCGGGCCTATCACACTTCCCTGGGATACTTTTGACAATCGTAATGTGACAACGCCGTTCACAGCGCACTCTGCATTGTTGGCAGATCTACTCGCCACCCCTTTCCCTCCCGCTTTCCTCCACCACCCTCTCCCCGACCTCCAGCCTTTATTAGACCTCTCCCCTATGCATTATAGGCCAACTGGATGATTTAAAAATGGCGCGAAGATCAGAGGAGCATTGTTTTATAGGTTCCAGATCTCCTTCACCGCCGGCCGGAGTGGCCGTGCGGTTCTAAGCACTACAGTCTGGAGCCGAGCGACCGCTACGGTCGCAGGTTCGAATCCTCACCGCCGGCCGGAGTGGCCGTGCGGTTCTAGGCACTACAGTCTGGAGCCGAGCGACCGCTACGGTCGCAGGTTCGAATCCTGCCTCGGGCATGGATTTGTGTGATGTCCTTAGGTTAGTTAGGTTTAATTAGTTCTAAGTTCTAGGCAACTGATGACGTCAGAAGTTAAGTCGCATAGTGCTCAGAGCCATTTTTCCTCCTCCACCCCCTTCACCACTTGCTCTAGACTTCCTTTTGGTCAGGAAAGCTGGCACAGCCTGCAGGGTTGTGAGATTATCCAGACACATTAACTATCAGACGGTCTTGTCACTCATGTTCTGTACAACATAGTGGACGGATTATCATGACGTGCCAGCTACCACCCCCAAGTGGGAAGGTCTGCTTGTATGTTTTAACAGAACTGCCAACATAAGAAATGAAGGTCATATTCCGTTAAATTACAATGCAACCAGTACAAAATAGATATTCCAAGTTCAAAATAGTATTGAATTAAAAGAAAATTGAAGGTAGCCCACTGGTTTTATGTTTTTACCATGTTCTTACCATAGAAGAAATACAATACAGGTCACACATGAGACATACTAAAATTTCATAATTTCCCTCCCAATTTTACGTTTTAAAATTAAAAAATGGTTCAAATGGCTCTGAGCACTATGGGACTTAACTTCTGAGGTCATCAGTCCCCTAGAACTTAGAACTACTTAAACCTAATTAACCTAAGGACATCACAAACATCCATGCCCGAGGCAGGATTCGAACCTGCGACCGTAGCTGTCTAGCGGTTCCAGACTGTAGCGCCTAGAACCGCTCGGCCACTCTGGCCGGCTTTTTAAAATTACCACGAGTGTTTTTTGTACAGTCACACTGCAGTGTCGGATGTTCAAATGTGTTCAAATGTGTGTGAAATCTTACGGGACTTAACTGCTAAGGTCATCAGTCCCTAAGCTTACACACTACTTAACCTAAATTATCCTAAGGACAAACACACACACCCACGCCCGAGGGAGGACTCGTACCTCCGCCGGGACCAGCCGCGTGTCGGATGTGGTGGGAAGAAAGGAATCGATCAGTTAAGGTGACATTATTAGAAAACAATCACAGCCAACTGCGGCCTAAGCTCCCATTGTCGGTCTGCAGGGTTGCTGGGCAGCCTGCGTGTTACGGAGCGTTGGACTGTAAATGCCTGAATGTAATCGCAGCGGGCAGCTAACGCGCCTCTGGCATCGGGATGCAGCTGGTTGGCCTTCGTGGTGTCCCTCCTCCCACACACTGCCCAGCCACCGTGTAAGAAACAGGAAACCGTCTACCGCTCGCTTCCGTCTGCTGCCCTCACGTAAACGATACGCTGGCGGGAAAAAATCGCAACGGCAAGAAGGAGATGCGTGACGTAAGCGAAAGTTGGTAGACGTGTTTCTGCATCTGAAAGATGAAGTATATTCAAATTTCACGCCAGTCCCACAACAGTGGCGCTAGTAGCACCACTATGAGGATGCATATCAGGTTTGCTTTAAATACACGCTGTGACGGACGTGACACTACCGAGAGGAAAGACCATCGTGTTCGGCGTATGGCTCTGGCGCATCACAATGGTCTGGAGCAGCAGTTTAGCAGCACTTGGTTCCACAGTGACACAACAAACTGCTACAAATCGGTTACTTCAAGGACAGCTCCTAGCCAGACGCCCTGTAGAGTGCATTCCAATGACCCCAGACCACCGTCATTTGCGACTTCTGTGGTGACAATCGAGAGCTCATTGCAGATCAATGTGGAACATTGTTGTGTTTTTTGAAGAAATCTGGTTCTGCCTCGGTGCTAGTGATGGCAGAGTGTTGGTTAAAAGGGGACCAGTTGAGACCCTGCAGCCAACCTGTCTACATGCTACACGCACTGGACCTACACATGGGGTTAAGGTCTGGGGTGTGATTTCGATGACAGCAGGAGCACTCTCGTGGTTATCCCACTCACCCTGACTGCAAAGTTGTACGCCAATCAGGTGATTGGACCTGTTGTGCTGCCAGTCATGATAAAAATTCCACAGGGTGTTTTCCAGCAGGATAACGCTCGCCAACACACCGTTGTTCTAACCCAACATGCTCTACAGAGTTTCGACATGTTAGCCTGGCCTTCTCGATCACCAGATCTGTCTACAATCGGGCACATTTGGGACATCATCGGACGACAACTCTAGCGTCATTGACAACCAACATTAACTGTCCCTGTATTGACCAACCAAGTGCAACAGGCACGGAACTAAATCTCACAAGCTGAGAGCCGTCACCCATCGACAGAATGCACGCACGTTTACATGCTTGCATTCAACATTCTGTCGGCTACACCGGTTATTACTGTACCAGCAATCGCATTTGCAGTGTCTTATATCGCGCTTACATTAACCTGTAGTTTTGGAATGTTAAGCACTTTAATATGTCACTTAGACAATTGTATTCGCGAAATTTCATTACTCTACATGAGTTATTTTTTGTTGTTGCGATTGTTTTTCCGTCTTTGTTTGCTCTGTCCTGTGTGGGCAGCTTCTACCACTTGCATATATAGAGAGATCTTCGTTCAAATTCCTCCCACCAGATTGCGACACAATGCAGGGGGACCAGGGCATGACGTGTTCCTATTGTCCTGTGATGCTCTTTTCCTGCTGTGCAGGTATCTGCAGTTTTGTTTTGCAATGTGTAGCTGGATGCGACCAAATATTTATTATCACATCTTCACTGGTTTTGTTTCTAGGCGTTATCCTTGGGTACGGATACAGGAAGGCAACATTCCCTTGATATCACCAGCAAACACTTCTGTACGCATGCCTGCGTCAATGTATTTCAGATTCATCCACTGCAGTATATAAGAATCTCCCGTCAACAGCCTTCTGTGAGTCGCCTCGTCTTGTCATACAACGCATGTGCATAAGGAGAAATGTGTTATGTTTATGCATTATTTAAACACGTAACGTCAAGCTCGTTATGACTTTTAACGAATTAATAACACACACAGGCAACCGATCAACAAATAAGCAAACCCATGTCTCCAGTGATAATATGTAATGTGGCAAGATACATACTTGTGAACCTATGCGAGTGAGGCACATAACGATATAACGTCCACTTTCCACCTGGCTTAAGAAAAACACACAAGGCTGCGTACTCGACGTTGCCACCATGTTGGACTTAACAAGTTATTAGTAGATTACATAAGCTGATTCTTCGGCAGTAAACTTGAGAATGACACAAAACACGTTTTTGTTTCCATGGATCTCGTCTGCCTCTTCTTCTATTAATCCAACTTTGTGCTGACCAAGAAGAGACACGCCCCAGTTCATCCCAGTCAATGACATTAACCTATTCAGATATGTGCATGCGTGCTTTTCTGTAGACATTATTGAGAAAGGTTAGGGCACGTACTTTGGGATAGTTACGAATACACCTGACTGAACGTATGCCTCCGAGAGTGGAAGCTGTCATCAAGGCTAAGGGTGGGCCAACACCATACTGAATTCCAGCTTTACCGATGGAGGGTGTCATGAACTTGTAAGCCATGTGTCCGGATACTTTTGAACAAATAGTGTATATCATATAAAGAACTCGAAACCATGAGAAATCAGTACACACCCGTTCTCCCCTAGATAGGTTACTTGACGACTAAGACCATCGAACAGAGCACTCTGTCGTTCGTACAGAAATCCGAAAAATATGAGATTTACTATGAGTTCTTTAAAAATGGGAATGACTGCTTAATAAGATGTTAGGATACTTCTCTTATGTGCTATGTAAGACAAGAACGTTACTGGTGGCATTAACAAGTCTCGATTTTGACACAAACATCTTAGAATCCATCCTGTAACGCTTAGTGTTTTCATTAAAAGTTGTAGTTTTCGAAGCCAACGAACAATTCCACTGTTACTGCGAAAGGATTTCGTGATAATAAACGTTTTACGGCAAGTAGGACTTTTATTTGATGCAAAGATTTGTTTTTGACGAGTTTACATGGCAAATACATGTACACTCCTGGAAATTGAAATAAGAACACCGTGAATTCATTGTCCCAGGAAGGGGAAATTTTATTGACACATTCCTGGGGTCAGATACATCACATGATCACACTGACAGAACCACAGGCACATAGACACAGGCAACAGAGCATGCACAATGTCGGCACTAGTACAGTGTATATCCACCTTTCGCAGCAATGCAGGCTGCTATTCTCCCATGGAGACGATCGTAGAGATGCTGGATGTAGTCCTGTGGAACGGCTTGCCATGCCATTTCCACCTGGCGCCTCAGTTGGACCAGCATTCGTGCTGGACGTGCAGACCGCGTGAGACGACGCTTCATCCAGTCCCAAACATGCTCAATGGGGGACAGATCCGGAGATCTTGCTGGCCAGGGTAGTTGACTTACACCTTCTAGAGCACGTTGGGTGGCACGGGATACATGCGGACGTGCATTGTCCTGATGGAACAGCAAGTTCCCTTGCCGGTCTAGGAATGGTAGAACGATGGGTTCGATGACGGTCTGGATGTACCGTGCACTATTCAGTGTCCCCTCGACGATCACCAGTGGTGTACGGCCAGTGTAGGAGATCGCTCCCCACACCATGATGCCGGGTGTTGGCCCTGTGTGCCTCGGTCGTATGCAGTCCTGATTGTGGCGCTCACCTGCACGGCGCCAAACACGCATACGACCATCATTGGCACCAAGGCAGAAGCGACTCTCATCGGTGAAGACGACACGTCTCCATTCGTCCCTCCATTCACGCCTGTCGCGACACCACTGGAGGCGGGCTGCACGATGTTGGGGCGTGAGCGGAAGACGGCCTAACGGTGTGCGGGACCGTAGCCCAGCTTCATGGAGACGGTTGCGAATGGTCCTCGCCGATACCCCAGGAGCAACAGTGTCCCTAATTTGCTGGAAGTGGCGGTGCGGTCCCCTACGGCACTGCGTAGGATCCTACGGTCTTGGCGTGCATCCGTGCGTCGCTGCGGTCCGGTCCCAGGTCGACGGGCACGTGCACCTTCCGCCGACCACTGGCGACAACATCGATGTACTGTGGAGACCTCACGCCCCACGTGTTGAGCAATTCGGCGGTACGTCCACCCGGCCTCCCGCGTGCCCACTATACGCCCTCGCTCAAAGTCCGTCAACTGCACATACGGTTCACGTCCACGCTGTCGCGGCGTGCTACCAGTGTTAAAGACTGCGATGGAGCTCCGTATGCCACGGCAAACTGGCTGACACTGACGGCGGCGGTGCACAAATGCTGCGCAGCTAGCGCCATTCGACGGCCAACACCGCGGTTCCTGGTGTGTCCGCTGTGCCGTGCGTGTGATCATTGCTTGTACAGCCCTCTCGCAGTGTCCGGAGCAAGTATGGTGGGTCTGACACACTGATGTCAATGTGTTCTTTTTTCCATTTCCAGGAGTGTATAAGACGTTGACGAACGTTTGACGAGCACATATGATCCGAATTTCATATCACTTTTCGGATATGACGGTGTGAGAATAAAGTACACCATTTCACTGACTCATAATAGCTACAGCTGTGAAACTGAAACCGGGCGAAAGGAAGACGTCGAAGAAATCCAGAGTCGAAATCAGTGAATGAAGTTGTAAATGTAAATGTCGTGTGACTAGAGCCTCCCATCGGGTAGACCGCTCGCAGGGTGCAAGTCTTTCGATTTGACGCCACTTCGGCGACTTGCGCGTCGATGGGGATGAAATGATGATGATTAGGACAATACAACGTCCACCCCTGAGCGGAGAAAAACTCCAACCGAGTCCTTAGGATTGATATTCTGTCGCTCTGACCACTCAGCTACCGGGGGCGGACAATGAAGTGGTGAAATCATCGAATTTTACATCGAAATACGTCAATTTTGTGCTGAAATTGACCAGTGTTGTACCGAAATCATTTAATAGAGCGGTGATTGGGCAAGTCACAAGCCCTTACAGATTTATGGAGATAACATCTTTCTCCAATACATTCGAAACAGTAGTGTGCTAAAGACTAGATGCGCACTTAAATGGGAACAATTTACTTAGCATATAATAGATATCACAGTTTGGATTCCAGGAGTGTCGTTCTGCTGAGAATCCTGTCTATACACTCACTCTTCAAATAGTAAAAGCCTTAAATAATAACAATCGCCAGATGGTATTTTTTATGATCTTTCCAAGGCGTCTGACTGTTACTGTCTTAGAAAAATTCAAGTTTCATGGAAGTGATGGCTTTATGCACAGCTGATTTGAATCATACTTAACCATCAGAATGCAAACCGTCGTGCTGAATAATTGAGACAATGTCAATAAGATACAATATTTTAGTGACTGGCAAAGTCACAAAGAAAGTCCTACAGGATTCAATTCTGGATGCACCCTACACCTTGTACATGTAAATGACCTTCCACTTAACATTCAACAAAAAAAAATTGATACTTTTGGAAGACGACACTAGTGTTATCATCAGTCCCATTAGAGGGAATGTGGCAGAAGAATTGGTAGATGTTATTTTTCAAAGAATTATTAAATGGTTTTCTGAAAATGGGCTCACCCTAAATTTTGGAAACACACACTACATTCAGTTCTGTACAACAAATAGAGTCATACCAACAGTTAATGTGGCACATAAGCATGAGTCAATAAATAGTGTAGAATGCCCCAAATGTTTTGGTGTACATATTGATCAAGACTTGAACAGGATGAAAAATATTTCTGAACCTCTCAAACAATTAAGTTGAGCTACTTTTGCTCCTCGTATAATTGGAAACTAATTAACCTACTAACATATTTTGACCATCTAATAATTTCTCATGAGTTAGATATAAAGTATTGATTGCACAAAAGCAAGCCGTGAGAATAGTGTGTGGTGTCACCCACGAACGTTATGTAGGTACCTCTTCAGGGAGCTAGGCATTTCAACTGCGTCGTCACAATACATATATTCGTAATGAAATGTGTCCTAAATAACCCATCACAATTTGAGCAGAACAGTGACGTCCATATCTACAACGCTAGAGGGAGAAATGGTCTTTATTACCCTTTGTTAAGGCTGTCAGTGTCTCAAAAAGAAGTTCAGTATGCAGCAACAAAAATATTTGGCCACTTGCCCAATAAGATAAAATATCTGACTGGTATTGAATCAAGTTTTAAATGTAATTTAAAATCAAAGCTCCTGGACAACTGTTTCAATTCCACTGACGAGATTTCTACTTAAAAACTGGTAACCAGTAAAAGAAGTCTAATTGCATGAATAGAACTTAATAATGTGTTCATTAATGTTAACTCTAATCATGTATATATATCCTGTAAACTGACTCGTACGACATCATTTCGACAAAAGAAACATATAGATGACCTATGAAACATGTAACTAACTAACTAAAGTTGTTTACCAAATTCACTTCAGATTCTACTTCGGCAGTTGTGATGTTTTCAATCATTCAGACAGAATGCATAGTAACCTGGAAATTTTGGAGAATGGACGTCAGTTAAATTTATTTCTTGGAGAGTAATGCAGATGGCGGAGCAGGTGTAAGTATGACGTGTGGCAGTATTATCCATAGAATGATCACGTTAAGGGTGTCCCCACAGACTCAAAACAGTTACAACTATGAAGCTGAAAGCTCCACAGATATTTCTAACAAACACTAGTCTTAGCTACTTTAGTCTGATGGGGCCCGCTCTATAAGCGCGATATGAAGGCGGAGCCGCTAAACAGGGTTTTCGGATTTCCTTCACCAAAGAAGACGAAGTAGATGTTACAGAATTCGAATCCACAACAGCTGATAATACGAGCAATTTAGAAGTAGATAACCTCGGTATATCGAAGCAGCTTAAATCACGTAATAAAAGCAAGTTTCCGGTACAAACTGTATACCAATTTGGTTTCTTTCATAGTATGCCAATACAATTGCTCCATACTTAGCAATCATGTACAACCGCTCACTCGACGAAAGATTCGAACCTAAAGACTAGAAAGTTGCGCTGGTCACACCAATACTCTAGAAAAAAAATAGGTGTAATTCGCTGATTTACAGACCCGTATCACTAACGTAGATTTGCAGTTGGATTTTGGAACATATAGCATTTTCTGACTTACCTCGAAGAAAACGATTCATGAAATCAGAAAATATCGTTCTCTTGAAGCACGACTATCTCTTTATGCCCATGAAGTAATGAGTGCAATCGATAGGGGAGATAAAATTGAGTCCATATTTGTAGTTTTCCAGAAGGCTTTTGACACCGTCCCTTACGAACGACTTGTAATCAAATTGCGTGCCTATGGACTGTGTACATGAAAGAGCTCTTGATTTACTGGAAAGTATCAGATTGATTATATAATGAAGAGACATATTTCGTAATCATATTTTAAGGTGCAAGACATTTGCTGGGGCAGATGTGGACTCTGACCACAATTTATGGGTCGTGAACTGCAGATTCAGCTGAAGAAGTGGTAGGAAATTAAGGAGATGGGACCTGGATAAACCAAAAAAGGAAAGGAAAACGAAGGTTGTTGAGATTTTCAGAGGGAGTACTAGCCTACGATTGACTACAGAAGGAGAAAGTAACACAGTAGAAAACGTATGTGTAGCACTGAGAGATGAAATAGTGAAAGCAGCGGAGGGTCAAATAGATAAAAAGAAAAAGTCTATTTGAAAAGATTTCGTGCTTGCAGCCGGTCGTCGTAAACTTCATTGCACGATAGTTCGGCTGGACAACTGTCAACCATCTTCAGGTGAGCCGAACGAGGACCGACGAAGACGTTCTCCGCTCCGTCTTATACAGAGTGTTACAAAAATATAAGGCCAAACTTTCAGGAAACATTCCTCACACACAAAGAAAGAAAATATGTTATGTGGACATGTGTCCGGAAACGCTTACTTTCCATGTTAGAGCTCATTTTATTACTTCTCTTCAAATCACATTAATCATGGAATGGAAACACACAGCAACAGAACGTACCAGCGTGACTTCAAACACTTTGTTGCAGGAAATGTTCAAAATGTCCTCCGTTAGCGAGGATACATGCATCCACCCTCCGTCGCATGGAATCCTTGATGCGCTGATGCAGCCCTGGAGAATGGCGTATTGTATCACAGCCGTCCATAATACGAGCACGAAGAGTCTCTACATTTGGTACCAGGGTTGCGTAGACAAGAGCTTTCAAATTCCCCCATAAATAAAGTCAAGAGGGTTGACGTCAGGAGAGCGTGGAGGCCATGGAATTGGTCCGCCTCTACCAATCCATCGGTCACCGAATCTGTTGTTGAGAAGCGTACGAACACTTCGACTGAAATGTGCAGGAGCTCCATCGTGCATGAACCACATTTTGTGTCGTACTTGTAAAGACACATGTTCTAGCAGCACAGGTAGAGTATCCCGTATGAAATCATGGCGCTAAATCGAGGAAGTACAGTACATACTGACGAAACTAAAATGAGCTCTAACATGGAAATTAAGCGTTTCCGGATACATATCCACATAACATCTTTACCTTATTTGTGTGTGAGGAATGTTTCCTGAAAGTTTGGCCGTACCTTTTTGTAACACCCGGTATAGTGCGTTGAAGGTACTGCCGCACATGCGTTGCAGTCGCGGAGACAGAAGGACCACACCGCCCAGCCACAGCGCCCTCGCTGGTGGAACTGCAAGACTCAGCTGCCGTCGGTATTGTCGCTGGCCGCAGGTATCGAAGTCTTCTGGCGTCTTCGTCTCGAGCAAATTTCGGAGATGGCGGGATTCCACGCGTTATTCAATTGGTAACCACTGTCACGGTTCATCAGATTTCCCGCGATGCGTATTTCAACGGATTCTTTGATCATGGAGTCCCAAAAAGTTGTTGCTGTGGCCAAAATCTAAAGTTTTGTCGTACTGCATTGAATGTCCGTTGGAAATACAATGTTTCGCAACTGCAGACTTACTGGGTTGCAGTAGGCGAGTGGAACGTTGGTGTTCCGTACAACGCTCTTCCACTGTACACGTTGTCTGTCCTATATAAGCCATACGACATTGACACGGTATTTTGTAAATTCCTGCCTTCCGTAGTAACAAATCATCCTTCACCGATGCAACTCTCTATTGTCCGTGGTATAGTGTCAACGGTAAACGACACATAATTGTCCGAGACCTCAGTCTAGGTTCCAGGAATCTGTCCCAGACAGTTCGTGGGGACACGCTACCTGTAAGCTCTGCCTGGATTTCTATTCGTCAGAGCCAACCTAACAATCTTACGATCTTCTCGCGGTGAAGTCCTTCTGGAAGCACCAGTGTCTATTCCTGTCGTTACACTGCTATCCTGGGTCAATCGCGTCACCACTCATTTTGCAGCGATCGCAATACAGCAGGCTGTCTGCGCAATCTGACGGACTGATGTTCCCTGGCACGCTATGTCAATGACTCGGCCATTTAGCCCAGTCAACGAGGACAAAAAAATGTGGACTGAAGGAAAAGGTTCGAGTAGTCGCAAATTTTTGTACGGTTGTAGGCGGGAGCGTCACGAACAACACGCAAAAACTGCTGAAGGATGTAGTGTGAGCTTTTTCTTAAATAATTCGAAAAATCGCTGCTTCTAGAGAAACTTTTCCCCCGTACAAAATTAAATTCCCTACAAAAATGGTTCTGTTCGTTTTTCTGTAGGAATAACAGTTTCTGAGTTGCAGTGGATGAAAATATCACAGATTATTAAAAATATTTTTCAGGTTTGTTTCTATCAGGATCCGATTGCTCCTCGACCGAAGTAGTGAGATCCAGGATAGGAAGGGAGGAAGTATCGGCTGTAAATTTTTAATCTGCTTAATGTAGATCCGTTTCAGTTACTGTGTACCTATCTTTAGTGCAATTATATCCAAGTCACATCTGCATTAAACCGATCAAATATTTACCAGCGATGCTGCCTTTCTTCCTATCTCTTAAAAAAATTGTTTATAGGTGTAAAATTAATGTTTATATTTCAATGAAGTGAGTTACAAACAAATATTAAATAAGTGAACCACGTGTAAGTGTAGTAGAGCCGTATTAAAACACGAAGTGTTTTCCGGGGATGCAACGGGGTAAAAGGAGGACATGTGGGGCAGAAATGCGGCGGAAGGTAGGTCGACAGATAGCGTTCGTGCAATTCCCTCCTTCATAGGTGCGCAAATCGAAGTCTGAGCAGGTGATTTTCGAATCTATCTACTCTACCCCACTACATCACAAAAAGCAACTACAAGGGGTTTCACAAAGTTGTACCGAACTAATGAACTACTAGCGACGCACATACGCAGCTCGTGGTCTAGTGGCTAGCGTTGCTGCCTCTGGATCACGGGGTCCCGGGTTCGATTCCCGGCCGGGTTGGGGATTTTCTCTGCCCGGGGACTGGGCATTTGTGTTGTCCTCATCATTTCATCATCATCATCATCATTATCATTCGTGACAGTGGCTGGATTGGACTGCGTAAAACTGGGACTTTGTACGGGAGCTGATGACAGCACAGTTGAGCGTCCAGAAACCGAACATCATCATGATCATCCCTTCCCCTACGGGCTTCCTCCCACCCACTAACGCAAGAAAAGCATATGGACAGAATCTACGTATCTGTGATACAAGACTCTCTCGGCAGCTCTCCCAGCACAAACATTCGCACCACCTTCTCTAATTCTTTGACAATAGTCACTGCGATTTCCAGCTGCTTATGAATTTCAACTAACTCATTCCGTGATCAGAAAAAAACTATTCACAGAAGGGCTGCATTGTGGCTGGTGTAGTGTTTTAAAGAGGAGCAAACAAATGACTTTAAAATAACCTTGCTGGAACTCTATTTATTTCTGGATCTCTTTGTCTAAAAGTAATACTGACTCCCTTTAAGAACTGTAGCAATTAGTAGGCAAAAAGAGATTTCTGTTAAGGCAACAGGAAAGCTTTATGTAAAACTTACAGATTTCCCAAAAATTTTTGAGGTTATAGTCGCTAAAAACACCAATATAGCGTTATTTACGATAAATAAAGACTATATACAATCCTGAATGAAATTTTCACTCTGCAGCGGAGTGTGCGCTGATATGAAACTTCCTGGCAGTTTAAAACTTTGTGCCGGATAGTTTTAATCTGACAGGAAGTTTCATATATACACTCCTACTGAAACAGAAAACTAATCGTTACACGATATGTTAATTACAATACTGGGTGTAACAAAAATGTACGGCACAAATTGCAGGACACATTTCTGACATGTACACGAAGATATTATGTTGTATTTGTTTTATTTACACGTCAAGTTCCGTAGGACTAAATTGAGCAAATCTCCAAGGTCATGGAACATGTCAGTACATGAAATTACAATATAAAAGTAATAAAAGATAAAAATAAAAAGTCAGTCCATAACTTTAAGTAAACAACAAGAATCAGTTTAATTTTTCAAGGACCTCCTCGACAGAATGGGGGGAGTGACCCACGAGGAAACTCTTCAGTTTCGATTTGAAAGCGCGTGCATTACTGCTAAGGTTTTTGAATTAGAGCGGTAGCTTATTGAAAATGGATGCAGCAGCATACCGCACACCTTCCTGCACAAGAGATACGGAAGTCCAATCCAAATGCAGGTTTGATTTCTGCCGTGTATTAACTGAGTGAAAGCTGCTTATTCTTGGGAATAAGCTAATATTATTAACAAGAAATAACAGTAAGGAATATATTGAGAGGCCAATGTCAAAATACCCAGACTCGTGAACAGGTGTCGACAAGATATTCGTGAACTTACGCCACTTATCGCCCGAACCGCCCATTTCTGAGCCAAAAATATCCTTTTAGAATGGGAAGAGTTACCCCAAAATATAATACTATACGATATAAACGAATGAAAATAAGATATGTAGACTATTTTCGTGTCGAACGATCACTCACTTCAGATACCGGTCGAATAGTAAAAATGGCAGTAGTAAGTCTTTCAACAAGATCCTGAACGTGGGCTTTCCACGACAGTTTACTATCTATCTGAACACCTAGGCATTTGAACTGTTCAGTTTCACTAATCATATGCCCACTCTGTGAAATTAAAACGTTAGGTTTTGTTGAATTGTGTGTTAGAAACTGTAAAAACTGAGTCTTACTGTGATTTAGCATTAGTTTATTTTCTACAAGCCATGAACTTATGTCATGAACTGCTCTATTTGAAACTGAGCCAATGTTGCACACAACATCCTTTATTACCAAGCTTGTGTCATCAGCAAACAGAAATTTTTTAGAGTTACTCGTAATATTAGAGGGCATATCATTAATACACTCCTGGAAATGAAAAAAAGAACACATTGACACCGGTGTGTCAGACCCACCATACTTGCTCCGGACACTGCGAGAAGGCTGTACAAGCAATGATCACACGCACGGCACAGCGGACACACCAGGAACCGCGGTGTTGGCCGTCGAATGGCGCTAGCTGCGCAGCATTTGTGCACCGCCGCCGTCAGTGTCAGCCAGTTTGCCGTGGCATACGGAGCTCCATCGCAGTCTTTAACACTGGTAGCATGCCGCGACAGCGTGGACGTGAACCGTATGTGCAGTTGACGGACTTTGAGCGAGGGCGTATAGTGGGCACGCGGGAGGCCGGGTGGACGTACCGCCGAATTGCTCAACACGTGGGGCGTGAGGTCTCCACAGTACATCGATGTTGTCGCCAGTGGTCGGCGGAAGGTGCACGTGCCCGTCGACCTGTGACCGGACCGCAGCGACGCACGGATGCACGCCAAGACCGTAGGATCCTACGCAGTGCCGTATGGGACCGACCCGCCACTTCCCAGCAAATTAGGGACACTGTTGCTCCTGGGGTATCGGCGAGGACCATTCGCAACCGTCTCCATGAAGCTGGGCTACGGTCCCGCACACCGTTAGGCCGTCTTCCGCTCACGCCCCAACATCGTGCAGCCCGCCTCCAGTGGTGTCGCGACAGGCGTGAATGGAGGGACGAATGGAGACGTGTCATCTTCAGTGATGAGAGTCGCTTCTACCTTGGTGCCAATGATGGTCGTATGCGTGTTTGGCGCCGTGCAGGTGAGCGCCACAATCAGGACTGCATACGACCGAGGCACACAGGGCCAACACCCGGCATCATGGTGTGGGGAGCGATCTCCTACACTGGCTGTACACCACTGGTGATCGTCGAGGGGACACTGAATAGTGCACGGTACATCCAAACCGTCATCAAACCCATCGTTCTACCATTCCTAGACCGGCAAGGGAACTTGCTGTTCCAACAGGACAATGCACGTCAGCATGTATCCCGTGCCACCCAACGTGCTCTAGAAGGTGTAAGTCAACTACCCTGGCCAGCAAGATCTCCGGATCTGTCCCCCATTGAGCATGTTTGGGACTGGATGAAGCGTCGTCTCACGCGGTCTGCACGTCCAGCACGAACGCTGGTCCAACTGAGGCGCCAGGTGGAAATGGCATGGCAAGCCGTTCCACAGGACTACATCCAGCATCTCTACGATCGTCTCCATGGGAGAATAGCAGCCTACATTGCTGCGAAAGGTGGATATACACTGTACTAGTGCCGACATTGTGCATGCTCTGTTGCCTGTGTCTATGTGCCTGTGGTTCTGTCAGTGTGATCATGTGATGTATCTGACCCCAGGAGTGTGTCAATAAAGTTTCCCCTTCCTGGGACAATGAATTCACGGTGTTCTTATTTCAATTTCCAGGAGTGTATAAATAAGGAGCAGCAGTGGCCCCAACACTGATCCCTGGGGCACTCCCACTTGACTGTACCCCACTTAGACCCCACATCACAGCCATTCTAAACATAGTGAATAATGACCTATTGCTGTCTGTTGCTAAAATAAGAGATGAGCCTATTGTGAGCTACTCCCCGTATTCCGTAATTGTCCAACTTCTGGAGCAATATGTTGTGATCAACACAATCGAACGCCTTAGTTAAATAAAAGAATATGCCTAGCGTTCGAAACCTTTTGTTTAAATCATCCAGTACCTCACAGAGAAAAGAGAATATAGCATTTTCAGCTGTTAAACGACTTCTAAAACCGAACTGTACATTTGACAGCAAATCGCGCGATGTAGAATGATCAATTATGTTTCTGTACACAGCCTTTTCAATAACTTTAGCAAACACTGATGGCATAAAAATAGGTCTAAAATTGTCTACGTTATCCTTTTCTCCCATTTTATAAAGCGGATTTGCTACTGAGTACTTTAATCGTTCAGGAAACTGACCATTCCTAAAGAAGAAATTACAAATATGGCTAAATACAGTGCTAACATGTGCAGCAAAGTACTCTAATATTCTGTTAGGCACTCGATCATAACCATGAGAGTCCTTAGTCTTCAGAGATTTAATTACTGACTCAATCTCCCCCTTATAAGTATCACAGAGGAGTATTTCAGACATCAGTCTCGGAAAGGCATTTGCCAAGAGAGTTATATGATTCCCTGTAGAAGCTAAATTTTGATTTAATTTACCAGCAATGCTCAGAAAATTAGTGTTAAATACTGTACATGTATCTGATTTATCAGTAAAAGAAATATTTTTATTGCGAACTGACATTATATCGTCGACCTTGTGCTGCTGACCAGACACTTCCTTCATGACTGACCGTATGGTTTTAACTTTATCTTGTGAATTAGCTATTCTATTTGCGTACCTCATACTCTTTGCCTTCCTTATAACATTTTTAAGCATCTTACAATACAGTTGGTAATGGGCTACTGTAGCTTGATAGTGACTACTTCTAACATTTTGATATAATTCCCGCTTTGTTCTACATGATATCCTTATCCCACTAGTCAGCCACCTGGGCTGCCTATCACTGCTAGTACCACGTTTAGAACGTTGTAATGGAAAGCAGCTCTCAAAGAGTACGCGTAATGTGTTAAGGGATGCATTACATTTATCATCTATGTTATCGGCGCTTGAAACATCCCGCCACTCTTGTTCATTAACAAGGTTTAAAAACCTCTCTATTGCTCTTGGATTAACTTTCCTTCATAGTTTGTAATTATATGTGACATTTGAGCACAAAAGTCATTTAGTGTTAAAATTTGTGCATCATGGTCTGAAAGGCCATTCACCCTTTTACTAACAGAATGCCCATCTAGTACTGAAAAATGAATAAAAATACTGTCTATGGCTGTGCTACTGTCCCCCTGCACCCTAGTTGGAAAAAAATCACAGTCTGTATCAGATCATATGAATTTAGGACATCTACCAACATCCTCTTTCTTGCACCATCACATACAAAATTTATATTGAATCACCACATATAACTAATGTCTGGTACTTCCTACAAAGTGAATCAAGAATCCTCTCTAGCTTGAGCAGAAATGCTCTGACGGCAGAGTTAGGGGACCTATAAACAACAACAATTAGAAGTTTAGCTTCACTAAATTCAACTGCCCCTGCACAACATTTAAATATCTGTTCAGTGCTGTGCCGTGATACGTCTATGGACTCAAATGGAATACTGTTTTTTACGTGCATAGCCACTTCCCTACTCCGCAAGGAACTCCTTGAAAAACAACCAGCTAATCTGTATCCTGGTAAAGGAAGCCTCTTAATTGTAAAATTATTTAAGTGCTGCTCCGATATACCAATAATTGACATGGATCTGGAAAAGCTTTTCTTCCATGTTACAACTCATTTTATCCAACTCATTAACCATGTGAAACACATACGAAGAGGACATACGAGCGTACAACATGTAACTATTTCTTACGGAAGATGTCCAATATGCCCTCTGTGGGCACTGATATATGCATCAACCCGCCGTCGTCGTCGTGAACCTCGGATGCGCTAATGTATCTCTGGAGTTTGCGTATTGTTTAGCAGTCTTCCATAATACGGGCACGGAGAATGTGAAAATCTTCTACCGGGGTTCCATATACAAGAGCTTGCAAATGCCTCCATAAACAGACGTCCAGTGGGTTTAGGTCCGGAGAGCGTGGAGGCCAGGCAATTGGTCTATTCTACGTGTCCATCTCTCTGTCGTTCCAATTTCAGTATATGTGCTGCCGAAGCAGTTACTACCTGCTATCTGTCACAGAATCCTTTATTTAGAAGGCGACGGACATTAACTCTAAATGTGGAGGTGCTCCATAGTGCATAAAGCTCAGTTCTGTCGCACAGCCAAAGGAACATCTGCAAACAGATCAAGTACAACAATCTCCACGAGATTATCATAACTTTGTCCGTTGAGCCTGAGAGGAAGAAAGTGAGTCCCTGCCAAACATTCGCTAATAATGCCGGCCCAAACATTGACAGAGAATTTTTGTTGATGACTTGTTTCAACAGTTGCGTGAGAATTTACGTCTGCCCATACATGTCGATTGTGAAAATTTACAGTCTGATATCGTTGAAACTCGCTGGAGAAAATGAGTTGTAACATGGGAACAAAACGGTTTTAGACCCATGCTTACATAACATAATTTCGTCGTCTACGTCTGAGGGAAGTGTCCTATAATTTGTGCCCCACATTTTTGTTACACCCTGTATATGCCCCAGTAACTGTAAATCACAATTCTGTTTTACTACGAAATACACTGCCCAACAAAAAAATTGAAGCACCAAGATAACATGGCCGTATGTCACTATGGCTTTGTATACACACACCATCAGCGAGAGTGCAAACGATTAAGGCTTGCAATTCCCTATGACAGGCAGAACGGCCACCAGAGTTCATTAGTCTTGTTTGTGTTTAGTGGTGTGAACAGCTTCAGATCTTGAGTGATCACTTTGAAGGGCACGAATGTGACGCATACTTGCGTGAGGCAGCCTTATCACCCTTAACAGGGTTCTAAAGGGACCTGATTCTGAGTGCTCGTTTGGCCAGCTGGTCTAATCGTACGTTCTCCAGATTTGTGGGGCATTCAGACATGACAGTGAATCGATGTTGGACTGCTTCTCTGATTGGGGATTATTACTCTTAAATTTTTATGAAGCACAAATATTGATTAAAACTTATGCTATAGCATCGAACACGTTTCGCAGCACTTAACATAAAACTTAAAGCACGTTTAAAGGTTAGGTAAGTTTTTGGGCATAAGTTTTCGTGGCGAATTTATCTGGCACGCGTAAATTCGCTTGGACACAATGAAATACCGGAGTCGGTTTATATATATATATATATATATATATATATATATATATATATATATAATTAAGTAAACGTGCGACTGGAACAGATTTTGAAAATAGCTTATTTTGTGACTCCTTTTGCTTTAAAGTGGCAAAGATGATCACTGTCGCGCAATAGATCTCACGAAAACGACGTAAGATGGTTGGTTGGTTGATTTGGGGGGAGTGGACCAAACAGTGAGGTCATCGGTCCCATCGGATTAGGGAAGGATGGGGAAACAAGTCAGCATTTCCCTTTCA
The DNA here is from genome assembly GCF_021461385.2 of Schistocerca piceifrons. Classification (NCBI taxonomy): domain Eukaryota; kingdom Metazoa; phylum Arthropoda; class Insecta; order Orthoptera; family Acrididae; genus Schistocerca; species Schistocerca piceifrons. Next base: position 72,922,814 of record NC_060149.1, read on the forward strand.
AAGGAACCATCCCGACGTTTGACTGGAGCAATTTAGGGAAACCATAGAAAACCTAAGTCAGGATGGCCGGACGTGGGTCTGAACCGTTGTCCTCCCGAATTCGAGTCCAGTGTTCTAACCACTGCGTCACCTAGCAAGAATATAGAAATATAGAAGGAAATGTGTAATAAATAGTACAACAAGTGAAAGAATAATGTAGGAGACAAAACATTATGAACACAACTATCGTTGTTGGATATCAGTTGCACCTAATTGTGGACTGCCTCCGTTCTTCCCCATTTATATCGCATCTTTACCATCATTAAAAGAACGCTCGTTAGAATCAGTGTTAGTTATTGAGAGTGACAGCTCTAGAGTGGCTCGGGCACAGACTCAACGCCAAGGGCTTGCACCAGTACAGTTAGCTTTATAGACCGTACTCGCTGTTCTCAAAGACGCATTCTAGAGTAGCCCAATGGGTTTCCTACGAAGAAACACTCCTCATTTCTTAACAGTACTATAAAAATTATAAACTCGTCTGGAAGTTGGGGAAAAAGGGCAAAGTATTTCCACGTGAATAACAACATTTTTGACAGGCATCAACTCTTCTTCACGACGTGCAAAGCATTTTTGAAAAAATTAAGTCAAATGTTTTGTAAATAAACGTTTTTTGCATGCAGATCACAGGACTTCTTCTTTTAACAGAAAATAATCAGTTTCTAAAATAACCGATTTTAGGTTTTTAATATCTATTATTTCCTCTAGTAAAGGAAGAATCGAACAAAGATCGAAAACTTTCGACTATCCCGCTTCAGTTATTACACTGACACCCTTTACCATGGCTTATCGTCTAAAGAAAATTTGTTTCCATTCAGTATAAGGTTTTTGATAACAACTAGTTGTGATTGATAATGGGATAGTCGCCCGAGAGCTATGCCGCAAAAAAATAACAAGTATGGTGGAACATGGGCGTTGTCAAATGGTACGTCAGTACTGTTATATAAGTGTAGCAGTATAAAGTTTTCAAAAGCTATTGTTGGTGTGAATTGGTGTAGGAATGGAGACAACTATAATATGCTCCATTTACAGTTATTTGTTAGACACGATATTATTTTCCTAGAATGTGAGAACTGCCTTGACGATTACCTAATACTACATTGTAAATCATTTGAAAATTAGTAGATGGTAGGCAGCATAAAGATATTTGTATGGATTCAGAACTGCCTGAAGAGCGACACTCAGAACAGTACTATTGTAGAATGAGTAGCTCTAACAGAGATTCCTATGAAAATGAGTTGACAAGAATATTTTGTAACAGGGAATGTAACACAATATTTTTCCCTAGAAATAATTCATTCTTACGAGGTACATAATCTAAGAGCAATGTCGATTATACTGTTTGAGAGCTTTTAGTGATGGTCGTGTAGATTCAGAAGTACTGTTGCTCTTTTCTATCATACAGAAACGGTGTGTTTCCGTATCTGTCATACCACACAATTTCAATATTGCATATACTTTTACCAGTAATTTTTAAAATCAGGCGACTTTGAAGATGTAATAATGCACAAAAATAGTTTCTAACGTGAAATGTTCTTTTCTCTCATTCTTGTTTCCAATAGTGAATAATGTTCTTAAATATTCAACAGTTAGGAAAAACGATTACGAAAATTTTCGGCTGACGAAAAACTGTTCCTGCGCCTTCAGTTCGACATAAAACTGGAAATTAAAATTTTAAAGAATTTGCCGTAAAATTTTAGTATCTGGCGCTATGTGTAATGCTTGCAGCAGATAGGAGACCGCACCTGTTGGGTCCCACGCGCAGCATACCGGCGCCGACATATTGCCATATAACACGTCACTTCCTTTCAGCTATTGAACGCTTGTCTTTCTGACAACAGCCACAAATATATCGCTCTTGACAACCAATAAACTGTCAGCATTTTTAGGGAGCTTCTTGTCAAGTACGCAGAAGCCTAGTTGACAGACGAACAGGAAATATTTATAAAAAGCTCTTATCGTGAAATTGCTGTGCTTGCGAAACGGTGGTAAAAACACAAATAGCTTACTCCCTTCACGTCCGCCATCAGGATTTCAACCATTATTTATATTGCAGAGACATTCTCGACGTTCTTCATACGAAGATATACATCTGCGACGATTCTGGAGACGAATGTTCAGCAGATATGTGCATTTCGGAGCAGTTATTCCGAAGGACGTCCATCGCTTCCTGCAAGCGACTTTTTGTAATCCTTCCGCAATCCCAGTCACAGCCTGTCCCTAGTGGAGCACAGGCTTCTTTATCTCCAAGCATCTAGAACAACCGAACTCCATATGGTTTGTGTTTCGACAGTCTCAACATAGTGCAGGTACCCGTAAGCTACGTTAAAGTTGCAACACGAAGAGGAAGAAAGACACTGATGCATATTGTTAATTAACCATATGAAACTATAACACTACCATGTGTATACGTCTGTTAACAGTTCGATTGCCTACCATGGATCTGCCTAAGAAGATGTTACACAGCGGGTTGAAAGTATCAAACTGCTACTATCTATAGTATCTACATGCGAAGCTTAGGTGCGCCGTTCAACACAAATAATAATTCAAAAAATGTAAATCTTCTTTTATCAGACCATGTACCCGTCATTCTCTTCCGAAAATTTAGCTACTGTTGCAGATCAACTGCTCCTTACCATCTTTGTTTGAGTAGAATAATGAGAAAATCCTTTTGATAGCAGTTTACTTATGGTATAAAATAAACTGCAAAATTTTATTTCCCTGACACAGTATGGGTTTTATAATAACAAATCTATCAAGGCTATTAGAATTCGCGGAGACCTTCAGTTTTGACAAGGGCGAGTAAAATAACCACTATTTAGCTATTTGAATACGCAATTCCGAGAGTTAGATAAACCACGTAAATCTAATTTAAAATGTTTGCAACGTGACTTGAACTCAGATTCTGGCAACTGCCGCTCCTGGTCCCATAACGGAACCCTCTCGCTTCTTAACCTCAGCTTTCTAAAAAAGAAGCGGAATCCTCAGTATGTGCAAAATATCCAGGGAAATTAACTGAAGTTCACTACACACTCAGAAACTATGTCCATGTTGGCGTTTCTCAACTTCCTTTTTTTGGTAAAAGATGTAAGAAAGATAGACAGAATTGATGTGGAGATTACCCTGAACCACAGGAGTCAGTATGGGATGGTAACTAAGCCAGTGAAACGTTTAAAGTGTAAAGTTTTCGAAGCCATTGACCCACAGTCATGCAATACTTTTTAAAAGAGTAAAGCGCCATTTGACTGTGTATTATTATATTTATCTTCTGTACTATCCAGATAATGGAATGGACAGTGTCTTGAAAGGAGGATACAAGATGAACATCAACCAAAGCAAAACAAGGATAATGGAATGTAGTCTAATTAAGTCGGGTGATGCTGAGGGAATTAGATTAGGAAATGAGACACTTAAAGTAGTAAAGGAGTTTTGCTATTTGGGGAGCAAAATAACTGATGATGGTCGAAGTAGAGAGGATATAAAATGTAGACTGGCAATGGCAAGGAAAGCGTTTCTGAAGAAGAGAAATTTGTTAACATCGAGTATAGATTTAAGTGTCAAGAAGTCATTTCTGAAAGTATTTGTATGGAGTGTAGCCATGTATGGAAGTGAAACATGGACGATAAATAGTTTGGACGAGAAGAGAATAGAAGCTTTCGAAATGTGGTGCTACAGAAGAATGCTGAAGATTAGATGGGTAGATCACATAACTAATGAGGACGTATTGAATAGGATTGGGGAGAAGAGAAGTTTGTGGCACAACTTGACCAGAAGAAGGGACCGGTTGGTAGGACATGTTCTGAGGCATCAAGGGATCACCAATTTAGTATTGGAGGGCAGAGTGGAGGGTAAAAATCGTAGAGGGAGACCAAGAGATGAATACACTAAACAGATTCAGAAGGATGTAGGTTGCAGTAGGTACTGGGAGATGAAAAAGCTTGCACACGATAGAGTAGCATGGAGAGCTGCATCAAACCAGTCTCAGGACTGAAGACCACAACAACAACAACAACTATCCAGATTTCGGCTTATATGCCATTATCAATTACAATTCTAAAAGTTGTTAGAACATTATTAAGCCTTATGACCAAATAATGGTCTAACAACTGTTAGAATTGGTGGTGGTGGTTAGTGTTTAACGTCCCGTCGACAACGAGGTCATTAGAGACGGAGCGCAAGCTCGGGTTAGGGAAGGAGTGGGAAGGAAATCGGCCGTGCCCTTTCAAAGGAACCATCCCGGCATTTGCCCGAAACGATTTAGGGAAACCACGAAAAACCTAAATCATGATGGCCGGAGACGGGTTTGAACCGTCGTCCTCCCGAATGCGAGTCCAGTGTGCGAACCACTGCGCCACCCCGCTCGGTCAACTGCTAGAATTGTACTTGATAATGGAATAAAAGCCGAAATCTGGATAGTACAAAAGATAAATATAATAATACACAGTCAAATGGCGGTTTACTCTTTTAAAAAGTTTAAAGTTGCATTCAGACACTTCTAATCCGCTTCTGAACAACACGTCATACGTTTCTATAGAGGTGGGAGCTGTATCAAAATCTACTTTGGCATTTTCAACCGCAAACTTGCAGTTAATGAACAACAGCTAGAAATTGTTCTTTACGAGAAATTTCGTGGGGAGCCGACATTCTATACCTGAAAACCACGTAAAATTTCTGGCAAAAACCATCACTTACAATAATATAGACAACACTATATGAAATTGTTCTTCGCTATTTATGCATATACGGTGTACTAGCACGTTTACAGAGTCTAGACTCTTTTTATTTTAGGTTACTGTTCAGGATATTGTGGTAAACAATTACCGCAAGGCTGAGCATCCTGTGAACAGACTCCGTGTCAAGCATGCGTTGTTCCCACAGTATTTGTTTACGACGATGGGATGCAGTTTAATGGCGAGTTTTGCTTCATCAAGGAAATAATAAAACACCTGTATGACGTTTCTGACAGTAGACGGATTAGAATTTGTTACCTGCCTGTAAGTTTTCTACTTCCCCACACATTTAGCACCTTTTCCACACCTAACGTGAGTTGTGTGGTTAAAGTGTAAGTGCTCACTGTTACTGGCTTCATTAGTGTTCCATCATCCCGATGGATAAACGTACTACAAAAAAGCTAAAACTATAGCTGTACCCCCAACTGTTGACACTCTACCTGTGTCACTCACGGATGTTCCTGTTTGTAGCGACCAAAATGATTCATAACATCATGCAGAAAGATGATACTCGGCACGGGGTTGACACTACAAGATCAAAAGTGCTTTTCCAAGACTGTCTCATTTTAAGTGGCCCACGCCTGTAGCTATGTACATATTGATGTCATCTGTCGTTATCCTTCAGGGTGTGAACTCGTTGTTGAGCCAGAAGGTGAAGCATCCATCAGTGGCAGAAAGTGTGGCTGGATATGAGGTACAAGAAGCTGCGGGCTGTGAAATCTACAGTACGTGCGTGGCGAGAGATCCCACCCTTTTGTGATGCCTATGGCCTACACATTTCGGTACGTTATATCATCATCATCATCATCATCATCATCATCATCATCGTGCTGTCGACGCACACAAGTTTTGTGTGTACATTGGTCTCAAAAGTGAGCAACACTGCAGGGAATTATACAATCCAGATACAGAAAGCTGTAGCGAAGCTCGTATCTCAAGACAAACAACTATAGAGTAACGACTACTGCCAAGACGATGGCCCCTTTGCAGGCAACGAATGCATACCGTCAATATAATATTTCATGAAAACGCAACAGAACGTATGTATATACTCTACATGCAGTTATTGAGAAAGATGTCTTGTGTGAAAGTACGCAGCGCAAATTAACAATGAAGACGAAAGGCCAAGAGTGAAGAAAAAAAATGCACAACTGCAAGTGTTATTTATAACTGAGAGTCAATGTCCAAACATACAGTAAAATTGTGAAAACTGAAAAACACAGAAAGAATGGACCAAATGAATATGATTCTACGCATATGTGTAAGACGGTTTCTGCAGTAAGTGATCAGACTGAAGAGGCATAGCATACACGAAGACCTAGCCATAACCTTTCTTATTTTCCCAGAATTGCCAACGCTGCTCCAAGCTTAACTAACGCAGAGGCGTCGAAATTATAGAAAAAAGGGAAGAAATATTCCATTATACCAAACTGATTTTAAAGGGCGCAATATCAGCATTTAATTAAGTTCGAACGGGACAGAATGATTTGTCTCTGGGAAATGTATTTGTCAATTCGCAAGGAAAAGACATGCTGATATGGTAGTGACGTTCGTGAGGAACAAGCCCCTTCATATACGAGTAACTACTGCAACCTATATCCTTCTGAATCTGCGTACTCTAGCCATCCCTTCGTCTCCCTCGACGATTTGTACCCCCACGCTTCCCTCCAGTACTAAATTGGTGATCCCTTGATGCCTCAGAATGTGTCCTACCAGCCGATCCCTTCTTTTAGTGAGGTTCTACCACAAATTTCTCTTCTCCCCAATTCTATTCAGTATCTCCTCATTAGTTACATGATCTACCCGTCTAATCTTCAGCACTCTTCTGTAAAATCATATCTTAAAAGATTTTACTCTCTTTTTGTCTAAATTGTTTATCGTCCATGTTTCACATCCATACATGGCTACGCTCCATACAAAAACTTTCAGAAAGGAATTCCTAACACTTAAATCTATAGTCGATGTTAAACTTCTCTTTGTCAGAAATGTTTTTCTTGCCATTACCAGACAACATTTTATATCCTCCCTATTTCGACCATCATCAGTTATTTTGCTTCTCAAATAGCAGAACTCATTTACTACTTTAAGCGTCTCAATTCCTAATCTCATTCTCTCATATTCACCGGATTTAATTCGACTACATTCCGTTATCGTCATTTTGATTTTGTTGATGTTCGTCTTATATCCTCCTTTTAAGACACTGTCCATTCCGTTCAACTGCTCTTCCAAGTCCTTTACTGTCTCTAATAGAGCTACAATGTCATCGACAAACCTCAAAATTTATATTTCTTCTTCATGGACTTTAATTCCTACTCCAAATTTTTCTTTAGTTTCCTTTACTACCCGCTCAATATACAGATTGAATAACATCAGGGATAGGCTACAATCCTGTCTCGCTCCTTTCTCGACGACAGCTACCCTTTCCTGCCCCTCAACTCTTATAACTGCCATCTTCTTTCTGTACAAATTGTAGATAGCCTTTCGGTCCCTGTATTTTACTTCTGTCACCTTTAGAATTTGAGAGTATTCCAGTCAACATTGTCAAAAGCCTTCTCTATCCCTACAAATGCTATAAACGTAGGTTTAACTTTTTCTCAGTCTATGTTCTGTGAGAAGTCATAGGGTCAGCACTGCCTCGCGTTTTCCTACGTTTCTACGGAATCCATACTGATCTTCCCCGAGGTCCGCTTCTACCAGCTTTTCCATTCTTCTGTGAAGGATTCATGTTAGTATTCTGCAGCCACGACTTATCAAAATGATAGTTGGGTAATTTTCACACCTGCCATTACCCGCTTTCTTTCGAATTGGAATTACTATATTCTTCTTAAAGTGTGAAGGTATTTCACTTGTATCATACATCTTGCTCACCAGATCGAAGAGTTCTGTCACGGCTGGCTCTTCCAAGGCTATCAGTAGCTCTAACGGGATGTTGTCTACACTCGAGGCCTTGTTACGACTTAAGCATGAAAGACTTCATAAACACAATGTGATCAAAAGTATCCGGACACCCAGCTGAACATGACTTACAAGACCGTGGCGCCCTCCATTGGTAATGCTGGAATTCAATATGGTGTTGGCCCGCCTTTAGCCTTGATGACAGCTTCCACTCTCTCAGGCATACATTCACTCAGGTGCTGGAAAGTTTATTGAGGAATGGCAGCCCATTCTTCATGGAGTGGTGCATTGAGGAGGGGTATCGACGTCGGTCGGTGAGGCCTGGAACGAAGTCGGCGTTCCAAAACATCCCAAAGGTGTTCTGTAGGATTAAATTCAGGACTTTGTGCAGGACAGTCCATTACAGTTATGTTATTGTCGCGTATCCACTCTGCCACAGGCCGTGCATCATGTTCAGGTTCTAGATCGTGTTGAAAGATGTAATCGCCATCCCCGAATTGTTCTCCAACAGTAGGAAGCAAGAAAGTGATTAAAACATCAATCTGTGCGGCTGATCCCGGCGGAGGTTCGAGTCCTCCCTCGGGCATGGATTTGTGTGTTTGTCCTTAGGATAATTTAGGTTAAGTAGTGTGTAAGCTTAGGGACTCATGACCTTAACAGTTAAGTCCCATAAGATTTCACACACATTTGAACATTTTTTGAAAACATCAATGTAGGTCCGTGCTGTGATAGTGCTACGCAAAACAACAAGGGGTGGAAGCCCCCTCCATGAAAAACATGACCACACCATAACTCCACCGCCTCCGAATTTTACTGTTGGCACTATACACGCTGGCAGATGACGTTCACCGGGCATTCGCCATACCTACATCCTACCATCGAATCGCCACATTGTGTACCATGATTCGTCACTCCACACAACGTTTTTCCACTGCTCAATCGTCCAATGTTTACGCTCATTACACCAAGCGAGGCGTCGTTTGGCATCTACCGGCGTGATGTGTGGCTTGTGAGCAGCCGCTCGACCATGACATCCAAGTTTTCTTACCTCCCGCCTAACTGTCACGGTATTTGCAGTGGATCCTGATGCAGTCTGGAATTCCTGTGTGACGGTCTGGATAGATGTCTGCCTATTACACATTACGACCCTCTTCAACTGTCGGCGGTCTCTGTCAGTCAACAGACGAGGTTGGCCTGTACGCTTTTGTGCTGCATGTGTCCCTTAGCGTTTCCGCTTCACTATCACATCAGAAACATTGGACCTAGGGATATTTAGGAGTGTGGAAATCTAGCGTACAGACGTATGACACATGTGACACGCAATCACCTGACCACGTCCGAAGTCTATGAGTTTTGCAGAGCGCCCCATTCTGCTCTCTCACAATTTATAATGACTACTAAGGTCGCTGATATGGAGTACCTGGCAGCAGGTGGCAGCATAATGCACCTAATATGAAAAACGTATATTTTTGGGGGTGCCCGGATACTTTTGATCTCATAGTGTATGTCCTTCCCCATTTCGATAATGTGACCCTGAAGTACATCTCCCTTGTATAGATCGTCTATATGCTCTTTCCACCATTCTGGTTTCCCTTCTTTCCTTAGGATTGGTTTTCCATCTGAGCTCTTGATATTCATACAGGTGGTTCTTTTTTCTCCAAAAGTTACTTTAATTTTCCTGTATGCAACATCTGTCTTACCACCAGTGATATATACTTACATTTGTCCTTCAGCCATACCTGCTTAGCCATTTTGTGCTTCCTGTCGACCTCACTTTTTCGACATTTGCACTCTTTTTCACCTACCTAATTTATGGCATTTTTGTATTTTCTCCTTTCATCGATTAAATTCAATATCTCTGGCGTTACCCAAGAAATTCTACTAGTCCTCGCCTTTTTGCCTTCTTGGTCCTCTGCTGCCTTCACTATTTGATCTCTCAAAACTACCTATTCCTCTTCTCCTGTGTGCCTTTCCCCTTTTATTGTTAGTCATAATCTAATGTTCCCTCTGGAATCGTTTAAAACCACTAGTTCTTTCAGTTTATCCAGGTCCCATCTCCTTAAGTTCCTGCCTTTTTGCAGTTTTTTTTCAGTTTTAATCTGCAGTTCATAACCAATAAATGGTGGTCAAAGTCCACATCTGCCCCTGAAAATGTCTTACAATTTAAAAGCTGGTTCCTAAACAGAAAACTTCCAGTGTCTCCAGACTTCTTCCACGCATACAACCTTCTTTCATGATATTTAAACCAAGTGTTAGCTATGATTAAATTATGTTCTATGCTAAATTCTATCAATCGGCTTCCACTTTCGTTCCTTTCCCCCAGTCCATATTCCCTACTACTTTTCCCTCTCTTCCTTTTCCTACTATCGAATTCCAGTCCTCCATAACTATTAAGTTTTCGTCTCCCTTTACTATCTGAGTAATTTCTTTTATCTCATGATACATTTCCTCAATCTCCTCCTCAATTTCGAGGCTAGTTGGCATATAAACATGTACTACTGTTGTGGGTGTGGGCTTCATGTCTAACTTGCCTACAATAATGCGTTCACTATGTGTTCATAGTGGCTTACCCGTGTTCCTATTTTGTTATTTATTATTAAACCTACTCCGGCATTGTCCCTATTTGATTTTGTGTCTATAACCCTGTATTCACCTGACCAACGTATGTATTGATATAATACACATATCAAAAAAGTTTTGTATCACCCCAGTTCCCAGAACTCCTGAATATAGACGTTGACTGTGGATATTGTATCAGAGACACAGTCCCTTTGACCGTTCAGAGATGTCACTAAACCCGCCCAAAGATGTAAGCAACCATGCATCAACAGCCCCTATTAGACGAAGGGGTCCGACAGCCGATCATTCCAGTCATTCCACCAGGAAGGAGGTACACAGTTCGTGTTGCCTGTAGTTCAATCATGCCTAGACAGTCAGTACCGCGGTTCGATCGCGTCCGCATTGTTACTTTAAGCCAGGGAGGGCTCTCAGCATGGGATGTGCCCAGGCGTCTCCGAGTAACCAAAGCGGTGTTGTTCAGACACGGAGGAGATACAGAGAGACAGGAACTGTCGATGATATACCTCGCTCAGGCCGCCCAAGGGCTACTACTGCAGTGGTTGACCGCCACCTTCTAATTGTGGCTCGGAGGAACCCTGACAGCAACGCCACCATGTTGAATAATGGTTTTCGTGCAGCCAAAGAACGTCGTGTTACGACTCAAACTGTACGCAATAGGCTGTATGATGCGCAGCTTCACTCCCGACGTCCATGGCGAGGTCCATCTTTGCAACCACGACACTATGCAGCGCGTTACAGATGGGCCCAACAACATGCGGAACGAACCTCTCAGGACTGGCATCACGCTCTCTTCACCGATGAGTGTCACATATGCCACCAACCAGACAATCGTCGGAGACGTGTTTGGAGGCAGCCCAGTCAGGCTGAACGCCTCAGACACACTGTCCAGCGAGTGCAGTAAGGTGGAGGTTCTCTACTGTTTTGGGGTGACATTATGTGGGGCTGACGTATGCCGCTGGTGGTCATGGAAGGCGCCGTAACGACTGTACGATACGTGAATGCCATCCTCCGACCAATTGTGCAACCATATCGGCAGCATATTAGCGAGGTATTCGTCTTCATGGACGACAGTTCGCGCCCCATCGTGCACATCTTTTGAATTACTTCTGTCAGGACACCGCTCGACCGGAGTGGCCAGCAGACATGAATCCTATCGGACATGTCTGGGATAGATTGAAAAGAGCTGTTTATGGACGACGTGACCAACCAAACACTCTGAGGTATCTGCGCCGAATCGCCGTAGAGGAGTGGGACAATCTGCATCAACACTGCCTTGATGAATTTGTGGATAGTATGCCACGACGAATATAGGCATGCATCAGTGCAAGAGGACGTGCTACTGGGTATTAGTGGTACCGGTGTGTGCTGCAATGTGGACCACTGCCTCTGAAAGTCCCTCTGTATGTTGGTGCAACATGCAATGCGTGGTTTTCATGAGCAATGAAAAGGGCGGAAGTGATCTTTATATTGAACTCTATTACCATTTTCTGTACACGTTCCGGAACTCTCGGAACCGAGGTGATGTAAAACTGTTGTCATGGACTGAATGCCAGTACCGAATCACAGTTGCTTTCGCGGCACTTCGATGATTATTTCAAACATAGCCTAATACCAGTATGAAACAGGATGTGGGTCTTGACGATTTCCTTTCGTAATGAATACTTACTCATTGGTGTTTGTGAAATGCTGTTTATCGCTGTTTTCAGGAAAACTTCACTGTCTGGAAGGGAAAGGCAGTTTCAATATCCTTGTGAAGGATGTGGAGTGTTTGGAGATGAAGAGAAGGTCTTGAATGAATGCATAATGGTTGTGGAATTTTGTCCCCACGTTCGGATAATTAGTAATTTTAGTCTACTGTTACATAGGCATCCTACGTCTACTCTTAACATACTAACGTTTGTGCCCTTTTTACATTTTGTGCTTGAGTCGAGAATATGATAATAAGACTATCAGCAATTCACAGGAGCATTGGCAGGTTCATCGTCCGTAAAATTGTGAAACTCGTCTCCTGATAGGCTGCTACACGCCGTGGCCATACTTTATCGACCATGATACAATGAAATAATAGAAATGATTCTGTTCGATACGTAATTCAATTGACATATGCTATCTAGGTTAACAAGGTCTGCAGTCACGTGTGTCGCGGCGACGACTCTTTATAAATACACTCCTGGAAATTGAAATAAGAACACCGTGAATTCATTGTCCCAGGAAGGGGAAAATTTTTGACACATTCCTGGGGTCAGATACATCACATGATCACACTGACAGAACCACAGGCACATAGACACAGGCAACAGAGCATGCACAATGTCGGCACTAGTACAGTGTATATCCAACTTTCGCAGCAATGCAGGCTGCTATTCTCCCATGGAGACGATCGTAGAGATGCTGGATGTAGTCCTGTGGAACGGCTTGCCATGCCATTTCCACCTGGCGCCTCAGTTGGACCAGCGTTCGTGCTGGACGTGCAGACCGCGTGAGACGACGCTTCATCCAGTCCCAAACATGCTCAATGGGAGACAGATCCGGAGATCTTGCTGGCCAGGGTAGTTGACTTACACCTTCTAGAGCACGTTGGGTGGCACGGGATACATGCGGACGTGCATTGTCCTGTTGGAACAGCAAGTTCCCTTGCCGGTCTAGGAATGGTAGAACGATGGGTTCGATGACGGTCTGGATGTACCGTGCACTATTCAGTGTCCCCTCGACGATCACCAGTGGTGTACGGCCAGTGTAGGAGATCGCTCCCCACACCATGATGCCGGGTGTTGGCCCTGTGTGCCTCGGTCGTATGCAGTCCTGATTGTGGCGCTCACCTGCACGGCGCCAAACACGCATACGACCATCATTGGCACCAAGGCAGAAGCGACTCTCATCGCTGAAGACGACACGTCTCCATTCGTCCCTCCATTCACGCCTGTCGCGACACCACTAGAGGCGGGCTGCACGATGTTGGGGCGTGAGCGGAAGACGGCCTAACGGTGTGCGGGACCGTAGTCCAGCTTCATGGAGACGGTTGCGAATGGTCCTCGCCGATTCCCCAGGAGCAACAGTGTCCCTAATTTGCTGGGAAGTGGCGGTGCGGTCCCCTACGGCACTGCGTAGGATCCTACGGTCTTGGCGTGCATCCGTGCGTCGCTGCGGTCCGGTCCCAGGTCGACGGGCACGTGCACCTTCCGCCGACCACTGGCGACAACATCGATGTACTGTGGAGACCTCACGCCCCACGTGTTGAGCAATTCGGCGGTACGTCCACCCGGCCTCCCGCATGCCCACTATACGCCCTCGCTCAAAGTCCGTCAACTGCACATACGGTTCACGTCCACGCTGTCGCGGCATGCTACCAGTGTTAAAGACTGCGATGGAGCTCCGTATGCCACGGCAAACTGGCTGACACTGACGGCGGCGGTGCACAAATGCTGCGCAGCTAGCGCCATTCGACGGCCAACACCGCGGTTCCTGGTGTGTCCGCTGTGCCGTGCGTGTGATCATTGCTTGTACACCCCTCTCGCAGTGTCCGGAGCAAGTATGGTGGGTCTGACACACCGGTGTCAATGTGTTCTTTTTTCCATTTCGAGGAGTGTAGAATGGAAATGGCTGCTGCTGTTACCAGGAGTATTCTTTTGACGTATGCCAATGAATGGCCGGTGGAGATGCAGTGTACAGGTATAGCATATTTTTCTGGGTTTCAGAAGGCAAGAGCAGCACTCTTCCACTGTCTGTTTTGTGTGCTCAATATATGTCGTACCACATGGGCAAGCTGTCATTAACGCCTTAATTCCACATTAGGAAAATGAATAACGATTGCCTGCAATTTAAGGCTGTCTGTCCTTCGTTATTGATATAGGTGCAATGGTACCATAATGGAATTGTGCTGGTGATTTTTGTACCAAAAAAGAATGAATTGTTATTAATTATGTAATTATTGTAAAAACTTCTAATAATATGGCACTATCATGATAGTCACAAAATGCTTCTCGTAAGAAGAGCACAAGGCTTAAAACTACGTTCTGCCACAAAAGGTAGTAGTAGACGAAACTAGCAAAATAGCTGACTCTTCGCGTTGGTGCTCGGAAAAACCACTGACACGAGTATGGTTTCTCAGTGTTTTCAGCATATTAAGGGTAAAAATTTAGGAATTATTAAGAATGATAGACGAAGAAGACGACCTCGGTCAGAATCGGTTTGCTTTCCTGAGAAATGTAGGAACACGCGAAGCAATACTGACCTTGCGATTTCCCATAGAACTTAGGTTAAGGAAAAGCAGACCTAAATTTAATGCATTTGTAGTCTTAAAGTAAGCTTTTGATAATAATGACTGGAATACACTCTTTGATATTCTCACTGGAGCAGTGATAAAATACAGGGAGCGAAAGATTATTTATAACTTGTACAGAAACCAGACAGCAGTTATAAGGGTCGAGGGGCATGAAAGGGAGGCAGTAGTTTAATAGCAAATGAGACAGAGTTGTAGCTTATCCCCGATTATTCAGTCTGTACACTAAGCAAGCAGTAAAGGAACCCAAAGAAACATCTGGAAAGAGAATTAAAGTTCAGGGAGAAGTAACAGAAGTTTGCCGACGACTATGTAATCCTGTCACAGTACGCAAAGGAAAGAGCAGTTGAATGGAATGGGCACTGTCTTGAAAGGAGGATATAAGATGAACATCAAAAAAGGAAAAACGAGGAAAATGAAATGTAGTTGAATTAAATCAGTCGTTGCTCAGGAATAAGTAGTAGACGAGTTACGCTATTTTGGCAGTAGAATAACTGATGATGGCCGAATAAAAAGCACACGAAATGTAGACGGGCCATGACAAGGAATGCATTTCTGAAAATGAGAAATTTGTCAACACAGAATATAAATTTGAGTGTTAGGAGGTCTCTTCTGAAGGCATTTGCCTAGAGTATAGCCTTTTATGGAAGTGAAACGTCGACGATAAGCATTTCAGACTCAGACAAGAAGAGGAAATAAACTTTTGCAGTGTGATGCTACAGAAGACTGCTGAAGGTTAGATGAGCGGATCATAACGAATGAGGAGGTACTAAATGGAACTGGGGAGAAAAGAGATTTGATGACGAGTTTACTGTAAATATGTCACAGTTGCAGGGCATATACTCTGGCGACTATTTTCGAACCGACTGGTGACTACTCTTAACGTCAACTACATAATATTGGCAATACATGCATCACACAGTGACAGTAGATAAATGTCACAATAAACTCGTACGTTTGCTCACTATAGAAATCAGAATCAAACTGACTTCTGACTTGTATAGAGAGCATACGTATATCGTGAAATTCATCTACTGTCTCTGTGTGATGCATGTATTGCCAGTTTAGATGGTTGTCATAAAGATTAGGCATTTTCAGTACAGCCTCAATAGGTCGAGCCTGTGAATGAACAAGTCGGTTCGAATCTAGTCACCAAAACACATGTACTGCAACTGAAATAAAAGCTGGTTCTGTAAGTAGGCTGTTTAAGTTTTTTTATTGGTAACGCCACCTCTGTATGAAAATCACTGGCTGTGCTGTGTGCAGTCCGTGGCTGCTTTGCATTGTTGTAATACTCGCCATTGTAGTGTTAGGCAGCTAGATGTGAACAGCGCGTAGCGTTGCGCAGTTGGAGGTGAGCCGCCAGCAGTGGTGGATGTCGGGAGAGAGATGGCGGAGTTTTGAAATTTGCCATGAACTGCTATATTTATATATGATGATATCAAGGTAAATACATTGTTTGTTCTCTATTAATATCTTTCATTTGCTAACTATCCCTATCAGTAGTTAGTGCCTTCAGTAGTTTGAATCTTTTATTTAGCTGGCAGTAGTGGCGCTCGCTGTATTGCAGTAACTTGAGTAGCGAAGATTTTTGTGAGGTAAGTGATTTCTGAAAGGTATAGTTTAATGTTAATCAGGGCCATTCTTTTGCAGGGATTTTTGAAAGTCAGATTGCGTTGCGCTAAAAATATTGTATGTCAGTTTAAGGACAGTCGTGTATAATTGTTCAAAAAGGGGACGTTTCAGTTCTAAATCAACAACATGTTGTAACTGCATGAAAGAAATTTGGCGCATCACCGGACTAAAACAACGGATGGGTTGGTAGGGCAAATTTTGATACATCAAGGAATCAAATGTTTCAAATGGCTCTGAGCACTATGGGACTTAACTTCTAAGATCATCAGTCCCCTAGAACTTAGAACTACTTAAACCTAACTAACCTAAGGACATCACACACATCCATGCCCGAGGCAGGATTCGAATCTGCGACCGTAGCGGTCATGCGGTTCCAGACTATAGCGCATAGAACCGCTCGGCCACTCCGGCCGGCATCAAGGAATCATAAATTTAGTATCGGAGGAAAGAGAGAGAGAGAGAGAGAGAGAGAGAGAGAGAGAGAGAGAGAGTGTGTGTGTGTGTGTGTGTGTGTGTGTGTGTGTTAGAGGGCTAAACTCTAGAAGACGAAGAGATGAATACTGTTGGCGGGGTCATATGGATGCAGGTTCCAGTAGTTTTTCGTTGAGAAGCGGCTTAGAAAGCCTAGAGTAGAGAGGACAGCTGCATCAAACCAGTGTTTTGACTGAAGACGACGACAACGACAACAACAACGACGACGACGACGACGACGACGACGACAACAACAACAACAACAAGTGAAGGGCTATGCCAGACACAGTATTTGTGCCTAAAGCGGGGACAGCAGTACTGTGTCCATACTAATGGCCAGCTCTTAAAAGTAACGTTTTCTACGTGCTGTTAACGGGAAGAAGTCACAAAGTATGTGAAAGGGTAGTCAGTGGCATACACACTAAAAGCTGACCCATCCGATGCAGTTTAGCAAATAACAAGTCATTTCTATTACTTCACGTGGAATTCTGTCTTGTTCATTCTGTGGGTAAAGACCTATAATGTCTGACTGGGTTGGAAGAATCCATTTAAGGCACTGCAGAGGATCGTTCCACGTTGATCGCGTCGTTATCTGACTGAGCACGTCGACAGCAGGGCATTTTAGGGAATAAGCCGACAGCGAATAGCAGCATCGAACGAGATAACGCCTCTGACGTTTGCCAGCCGATTTAAATAGCACCTTTGTTCTGTAACTGTGCATTCAGCTACATAGCAGCATAGAGCAACGCAGCCAATTTCCCGAAAAATGTTCCGAATTCTTGACGCTTGGTACTTTGTAAACTACTGCGAATAGCCCCATTATGAGAATTTAAAGCTACGAGTCGAAAAGCGCACAGATCCAAGTTCTGGTCCACTTTGATTTTCTCAAAAATTTCATTTCAGCTGACACATTGGAGAAGTTCCCATTGAATCTTCCTTTACGTAATCGTTATGCCTTTTGTAACTATATCTTTTCTTTAATCATTTTTATCTTTGGACTTTAATGACAGAGAGAAAGACGAAATGTGAGAGTACAAAACTCCAACGACATGAATGATTCAGATTTGGAATATAATTTTAAACTGCCACGAAAATATTCACATATTCATTTGTGATATACATACTCTGCAGTGCTATTTTCATCGATGGAACAGACAAATTAATGAAGGCATACAACCTCTTGTAAGTTGTGTTTGGGAGTACAACGGTTCAAATACCCGTCCGGACATCCAGACATAGATTTTTCGTGATTTCTCGAAATCCCTGCACGCTAATGCTAACAGGAATCCTTTTAAAGAGAATTACAGATTACCTTCCTCATCTCTGGAACAGTCGGATCTTATTTCGACCTTCCTTGCTTCTTATAAGTGATTCTCGTCCTCAAAAATATCTTACAGAACCGAAAATAAGAGGACGTGATAAGTAAGTTTAACTTTCCAAAAGAATTTTAAAATATTGGTTCCTAATTTTTATAGGTGTTCGTGAAGACGATGGCAGAAGCAACAGTTTCTGCATATAATTTTCACTAATAGGTGTTTGTAGAAATCACAAAGTCTAGGTTGCGCATAACGATGTCTGAACTACGAATGCCGTGCACAAAACACAAGCCGGGTGTATGGCACAGAATTACGCTAGTAGCCCATCTAAAAAATTAACATAAAAGTACATCTAATAAAGATGATTCAGGTATGTCATATACCCCTCATAAAAGTGAAAGATTTTATCTTTAGTGTATCTACAGTTTTCAGAGATATTTGAATCCAATGTTAATGTAACAAAGGTAGATAACTCAATGAATATCATTCGTTCCGATTAACAAAGGCCGGCCGAAGTGACCGTGCGGTTAAAGGCGCTGCAGTCTGGAACCGCAAGACCGCTACGGTCGCAGGTTCGAATCCTGCCTCGGGCATGGATGTTTGTGATGTCCTTAGGTTAGTTAGGTTTAACTAGTTCTAAGTTCTAGGGGACTAATGACCTCAGAAGTTGAGTCCCATAGTGCTCAGAGCCATTTGAACCATTTTTTTGATTAACAAAGTTCCATCAGAGTTAGATACCTTATTGTGCTACGAAAATGCTTCGGGAACTCAAGTGCGAATGACTGAAGCGAAGGTAAGCCCTTTTCGAGGAGCACTATTGAGAAAATTTAGAGATTCGGTATTTGAGGCTGACTGCAGAACGATTCTACTGCCGCCAACATACATTTCGTTTAAGTACCATGAAGATAAGGTTAGAGAGATTAGGGCTCGTACGGAAGTATACAGACAGTCGTCTTCCCCTCGCTCTGTTTGCAAGCGGAAAAGAAAATGTAATGACTAGTAGTGGTACAGGGTACGCTCGGCCTCGCACCGTACAGTGAGTATGTATGTAGATATATACGTAAATGTAGTCGTACAATACGTATATGCTCTCCTAGGCACTCATTTAACAGCTTCTACTTGAATTGGAACGCGTGTAGAGCCATGCACAGGTACTTCTTTTTCTGAAGCATATATTTTGTCTTCTTCTCCTCCATAATACATAGAATACAAATGTGGGTGGTGTGGTGAAATATCTGCCCAAAGTGAAATCTGAAAAAGTATTTACTTTTAGTAAAAGAGTATCATTGGGAAAGCCTGGCACTTTTCTTGCATTCTCTTTGCAGAAAAATGGCCATTATTGTGTTGTAGCATAGCAAGTTATGATATCAGTTTTTAGCTGTCTTATGGTTGATCGGCTTCCGATTTCCAAAGTAAATTACTCTATTTTATTCCGTCAAGGAACTATGTTGTTGCTTTTCTCCCAAATTGTATGCAGAGAAATTGGGTATGAAAGACGATACAAACTGGCGAATAATATAGCTGATTTGAAGAAAAACTAAAGGTTAGCAAAAACTCAAAGAATGAGAAATTAGCATGAATAACTGACGAAATTAAATATTACTACTCTGCGGATAAAACGTGGTCTTACTAGTGAAACAGAGACTGAAGTATAGCAAAAAAAAATGGCTCTGAGCACTATGGGAGGTCACCAGTCCCCTAGACGTTAGAACTACTTAAGCCTAACTAACCTAAAGACATCACACACATCCATGGCCGAGGCAGGATTCGAACCTCCGACCGTAGCGGTCGCGCGG
This sequence comes from Schistocerca piceifrons, assembly GCF_021461385.2. Taxonomy (NCBI): domain Eukaryota; kingdom Metazoa; phylum Arthropoda; class Insecta; order Orthoptera; family Acrididae; genus Schistocerca; species Schistocerca piceifrons. The sequence continues at coordinate 72,942,552 of NC_060149.1, forward strand.
TTCCAGACTGAAGCGCCTAGAACCGCTCGGCCACTCGGGCCGGCGAAGTATAACAAATCAAGGCCTTATTTACAAACTCAATCTGAAGAAGGAGTCTGTTAATCATTCATGTATTGTCCTATTACATCACTATGTAATACTACAATATCTTGATTTTATTATTATTATTATTATTATTATTATTACAGGAGTAATTATACAAATAACAATTAAAACAAAATTTTGCGGTATTCGTGCTGTCTTCTCCCAAGAGCAGAAATATCCTTTTATTCGTAGTTTTCGCAGCTACTACAAATGTTACTATCTAGTACTAGATAATTGTGCTACCTACAGTCTACAGATTTTGTACCACTAACTGATAGACGAAATATTGGCTGACTGTAGGGAGAGGTTCTGTACCTAAACAGCACTTTTAATGTAATGAAACTAGTTACCTTTTCACTAAAAATTTTAAGCACATTTTACAAGTTCTCTGAGTTACCTACATGTGTAAAGTTATACCGATAACATTAGAGTAGCTCAGCTGCTAAAACCAAAGTGGCATATTGCAGTTCAAATAAGGGCAGCTAGTACTATATATTTGCGAAATAGAAGGTGAGTGCCACGGGTATATTAAACAAAATGGGGTGGCAACCATTAAAACATGCGCTTTTTTCGTTGCGGCAAGATCTTTTCACGAAACTTCGATCGCCAACTTTTTCCTCTGAGTGCCAACATATTTTGTTGCTCTTCACATACATATGAAGACATGACTACCGTAATAAAATAAATCAGAGCTTTCACGGAAAGATTTATATGTCTATTATTCCCACGTGCTATTCGAGAGTGGAACCGTCGAGAAATAGTACGAAAGTTGGTTTACGAACCCTCTGCTAAGCACTTAAGTGTGAGTTGCAGAGTAATCATGTAGGTCAGATATAGTAATACCTCATACCGGAGAGTCTTGCTCAGTCAACAAAAACTGACAATATAAAACAGAAATTTATGGCTAGTGATCCTCGCTAACGCAGAAAATATATTGGAAGCACGCAGTTGGCTGTGAAAAATGGAACACGTTTTATAACGCAATAACTGTGACAGCTAGGACGCAATCAGTGAAATACGTTTCCTATATTGATAGCGTTTACCTGTAGCAGGTCTTCATTGTGGTCGCTTTCCTCGTCGGAGCCAGTGGACTCATCCTCGCCCCCGTGCGAGCGCGGCCCCGACACGAACATCCCTCCCGCTCACAGCTGACTGAACCGCCCCACGCTCGCGCGCCTCTTTATATACCACGCTGCTGCATTGATCCCAGGCCATGTGCTGGATCACAGCTGTTGCTTCCTAATCTCTCACATCTGACTCTCTTCTTTCGCAGCTTCGGTCAAATGTGCTAGATACGAGGGGGAGTCAGTTTTAATTACCAGTTCCAAAGAAAAAAAAAAAAGAGAAATTACGTGACCATGAAACTTCTGCACACATTCATCCTGCAATGATTTCTTCATTCGAGTAAAGTGGAAGAAGTCACTTGCATGTGAGGATCGTAAGGAGTGTGAATAGAAATTTGATAGCCCCAAAAAGTAGCATGTACCCCAAGAAGCAGCATGTGTCGTGTACAGATTGAGCTGGCGTGTTGTTATGGAACAGAAACAGACCCTTCGACAGCTTCTCACGGCCCTTCGTCTTGACAGACGACAATAACATGATCAGGAGATTTCGATAGTATGCTCCTGTGACAGTACGCCAGGTCCACATCATAGCAGTCCCAAAAAGCATTCACCGCCATTTGTCCGATGATTGTTGGGTCCTCGTCATTTTCAGCTTTGATGAATCGACATGCTTTGTTTGGTTCTTTGTTTCGTGGTTACCGTGGTGTGTGCAGCACCCCACTTTGATAATTTTGTCATCTATAATGGTCTAGATTGTTTGATGGGATTAAGTTTTGGCAGGGGGCAATACAACCCAGAAAATATTTTCTTCAAACTACGATGGAATGATATACATGCTGTGCAGACGAGAATAATATCTTACTCGTAAATATCGTTCGTCACATACACTACTGGCCATTAAAATTGCTACACCAAGAAGAAATGCAGATGATAAACTTGTATTCATTGGACAAATATATTATACTAGAACTGATGTGTGACTACATTTTCACGCAATTTGGGTGCATAGATCCTGAGAAATCAGTACCCAGAACAACCACCTCTGGCCGTAATAACGGCCTTGATACGCCTGGGCATTGAGTCAAACAGAGCTTGGATGGCATGCAGCTTCAACACGATACGGCAGTTCATCAAGAGTAGTGACTGGCGTATTGTGACGAGCCAGTTGCTCGGCCACCATTGACCAGACGTTTTCAATTGGTGTGAGATCTGAAGAATGTGCTGGCCAGGGCAGCAGTCGAACATTTTCTGTATCCAGAAAGGCCCGTACAGGACCTGCAACATGCGGTGGTGCATTATCCTGCTCAAATGTAGGGTTTCGCAGGGACCGAATGAAGGGTAGAGCCACGGGTCGTAACACATCTGAAATATAACGTCCACTGTTCAAAGTGCCGTCAATGCGAACAAGAGGTGACCGAGACTAACCAATGGCACCCCATACCATCACGCCGGTTGATCCGCCAGTATGGCGATGACGAATACACGCTTCCAATGCGCGTTCACCGCGATGTCGCCAAACACCGATGCGACCATTATGATGCTGTAAGCTGAACCTGGATTCATCCGAAACAATGACGTTTTGCCATTCGTGAACCCAGGTTCGTCGTTGAGTACACCATGGCAGGCGCTCCTGTCTGTGATGCAGCGTCAAGGGTAATCGCAGCCGTGGTCCCCGAGCCGATAGTGCATGCTGCTGCTAACTGTTCGTGCAGATGGTTGTTGTCTTGCAAACGTCCCCATCTGTTGACTCAGGGATCGAGACGTGGCTACACGATCCATTGCAGCCATGCGGATAAGATGCCTGTCATCTCGACTGCTAGTGATACGAGGCCGTTGGGATCCAGCACGGCGTTCCGTATTATCCTCTTGAACCCACCGATTCCATATTCTGCTAACAATCATTGGATCTCGACCAACGCGAGCAGCAATGTCGTGATACGATAAACCGCAATCGCGATAGGCTACAATCCGACCTTTATCAAAGTCGGAAACGTGATGGTACGCATATCTCCTCCTTACACGAGGCATCACAACAACGTTTCACCAGGCAACGCCGGTCAACTGCTGTTTGTGTATGAGAGATCGGTTGGAAACTTTCCCCATGTCAGTACGTTGTAGGTGTCGCCACCGGCGCCAACCTTGTGTGAATTCTCTGAAAAGCTAATCATTTGCATATCACAGCATCTTCTTCCTGTCGGTTAAATTTCGCGTCTATAACACGTCATCTTCATGGTGTAGCAATTTTAATGGCCAGTAGTGTATTTTAGAAGTACACACTCGCCCATCTGGATGCCACATCATGTACCATATTCATCGCATCATGATACCACCTTCCACGGTTCTACAGTTTAATGATAGCATTGTTTCTTCTACTCTAAATGACGTCTCATGCTTTTCTTCGTGAATAGTTGCATCTCAGAAGCAGCACAACTATGCAGAACTTACTTGCGAATTGCTCTATCACAGATGTCTGTCTGTACGTGAGCTACAACAGAAGTGACCTATAGCTGTTAACGAGGATGCCTGAAGGCCGATTAGTTTAGTTTGATTTAGAGCACCGCCACCCACAGATGTAAATTCGTATAAACACTAGCTAGTGATGCTCCCATGTCACGCTCCATCGTAAAGGTAGGTTGAGCTACTATGACAGAATATATTTCGTCTCGGCTCTACTTTACACAACAGAGATACAGAGCCAGTCACGATTTTTGTAAATGGATCCGAATGCTTAATACTTGAATAATGATCGCAAAACCAACAGATGTACTGGAATCCAACCTCGTTTACTCTTTTCAACACATGCTACCAATTTAGACATTAGATGATGTCATCTTCAGGGCCCAAACGTAACCTGCATCCACAACCGCAATGACAAAGACCAACAAAATCTTCAAATGGGAACAGTTATCAAGCATGTACGCCAGCGTGTGCAACGAGGCCAAAATTAACTGGATTCCGTACCTTCGTAGCAGTAAACAAGCCCAGTATGGCCAGACGACAACTGTGGAGGCAGAGTTGATTGAAGAGAGAAGCTTAATGAAGTGTCATTGAAACTTACTTTATTTGTTTCCATGGATATTTGAGGTTGTTTCATTTCGGGGTGGCTTGATCTATGGAGCTTTGAACTGTTACCATATTTTCTTTCGTGGAAATGTCTGCAGAAGTTGCAAGGCACCAGTTGGAGATGGAGCGCTGACAGGTAGTGGTGTGCCTTTTTCCGTTAAGTGATCGGATCCTGGAATCTTTTCGAATGATACTAAACTGTTACAGGGCGTCAGTTGTTGGTCCAAGACTGGTGATGAAACTGCTCAAATATAGTTCTACACCACCTGCTTATCTGTAAATGTTTGTATATTCCGAAATATTCGCTGTAAAAAGTGGTTATGATTAAACTCTCGCTACTTGAGAAGGCCCCGATGACAAACGAGATATCGTAGAACAATGAAACTTCGTGGAAACATTTTTAAGGACACAGTTAAGACAAAGAACTAATAAACCATTGACAGGAATACATTTTAATTTCCGCATGAGAAGGTAACATTGGTTAATTGCGTACCATGTTTACGCTCCAGGTTACAACCTGGAACCGCAATAGAGGTTGCTCTACTGCTGCGCTAAACAACGGTGGACCATGAAATGTTCAGCTGTAGTGACACAGCTCGTGCACTGCTTGAAGACTGCACACTGAGTCCAGCATTCTCAGCCATGGAAACAGTAACTTCCTCAACAATCTTTTGTACAATTAGCCGTCGGCTTTTCCTCAGTTGCAATTCCCAAACCAGTGGTTAATTCGAACTTGTGAATCATGTTCTTCAACCCTGTTGTAGAAAGAGGAGCTCTTCGCATTCGTTTAATACGTCGATGCTCACAAAGTGCAGAAGCACTTCTGTTGGTCTGATAAAACAGCTTAACGAGTAAAGCTCGTATCACCTTGTTCTGACCGATGACGAATGTCTGCAACTGTATGCGCATTGAGGCTTGTGTGAAACCTTTCGTCCCCGTATCAATAGCGACGCTTAACGGTAAGTCATGTCAGTAACACCGCCAACAATGCAAATACTGCAGCACACGGTCTGATTATCATTCCTGTGAAGTTGCTTACTTCTACAGTACATTTTTATGCGTCTACACTGGCTGAAGTATCGAAAGTTTAATTGTAACCACTCTGTGTGCACAAATGCCAGCACTCAGGAATATTTGTATTAATATATGCACTCTCCATGCAGGAGGTCAGTTCTGTTCTAGCTGCCCCTTGCTGTCAGTAATGGACGTGCTTTCAGTCAGAAGCGCTGTGCTTCATTGACAACCCTGCCTTTCTGGACTTGATTGTGGTTTCGACGAAACAATATACAGGGCGTGGACATAAACACGCAAGGCACAGCGCCGTGTAGGTAATCCGTTGGCATCCAAAGCTGCTTCCAGACGTCTCGGTACGGATACATACTGGTCCTGTATGGTTTCCAAGTGAATCTTATGCCATTTCTCCTGCAAAATAGTAGCAATTTCAGGTAACATTGATGGAGGTGGATAGTGATCATCGAACTTTTTCTCCAAAATAGAGCACAAAGACTCAATTGTATTAAGGTCACACTAATAGTCCTAGACGACGCGAGCTGTGTGAACAGGGCCCCTGTCGTCTTAGTACTTAGCTCTACCATTGAGGAACAGGAATTGTTCTATGGGAGGGACCTGATCAGCCAAAATGGTCACATAAACCTCAGCGGTAATGCAACACTGCAAAGTAACCACGAGCCCAATTTAATACCACAATATGGCTGCCCAGATCATCGCCAGACCCCCTCCCTGTTTCACTTTTGGGACGTAAACGCCACCAGAAGTTGGAAACAGTGTGAAACAAGACTCATCCTACTAAATCACTTTCTTCCATTGTTCCATAGCCCAGCTTGTATGGCTCGGCATAACCTTTTCCTGTTATTGATATTTGCATCACTGATGTGTGGTTTTGGAATTTCAGTTAGACCTGCAATTTACAGCTTATGGAGCTTTGGTACTGGCAGGGTTCGCGGATGCGACATTCAGTTCTGCAGTGACTTTTGCAGCTGTCGTTCCCTTATTTTTCGTCACAGTTCTCTTCAATGACCGTCCGTCACAATCAGTCAACACACACTTTCTTCCGTGTTGTGGCTTGGTGAGTAATGTTTTCCCGCTTTCCCTGTATGCGGTGCCTCTTGAAACACCAAACACTTCGACTACCTTGGTTACGCAAACACCCACTATACGAGCATCAACAATTTGCCCACATAATTTGCTGCAACATAGTGCACTCACAACTACACAGGCAACTTTTCTGACCACGACTGACGCAACGTATTGAGGACATTACACAGGTGCTGTTCGTAGTCAAATACAGCAGCGCAACCTGCAGGGTTGGCAAGCATCAGCGTTTATGTTCAAGCACGCGTTTCTCGCTGTGCTTCCATAGTTTTGTACAAACCCTGTATCTAAAACATATAGGCTATAATTTCAGTATATTAAGTACCCACAGACCTATATAAGCTACAATTTCAGTTCGCATCTTTTCTACGTCTACGACAATTTATGAATAATTTCAGGACACTGCATTTTTATGGGAAATCACTTTTTAATCACCTTCCCTTGTCCACACAGTTACTGCCAAGCCGTCTTCTCGAAAACGTCCACACGGTATTGTGCTCGCTTTATCATTAAATATGAAGCATCTATCATCTTTTGGCAGCAACTCCAATTTTCATTACTTTATAGTGGAAACAGTGTGTAGCTAGGATCGAATTAAACACGGAACGGTCGATTTATCGACATTATTTAATACGCATTCCTGATAACCATCAATGCTTGATTAATTAGCTGAGAGAATCTCACAGCTTTCGCTGTATGCTTTACTCATTGTTTCAAGTGCATAGATTCTTGGTCTCTTTTATTGTCGCATGGGATGCAACAAAAGATAACCCGAGCTGAAAAATCAGCATGCACATTTTTAATATCATCACAAATATTTGAGGTAGTTATATGACATATAAACTATCCGTATCTGTGTAACACATTTTAAGATTTTTTTTCCCCAATTATCTTCAACATATTCACATAATTTACATTTTTTTGGGAGTATATTATAAATATATAAAATAGCCACTCCTACAGCTATGAGTTTCTGAAAATCGGTATTAAGTGTACTTCATTCAATAGTAACAACATTTTGCTTAAAAACGATACTGCACTTGAAACGTGATTTTACAGTCATGAGAGCAACTCCATGTCTACCATCTTTCACATAATTCATTTTTCGCACATTCTGCATAGTTTTGCAGACACGGTTATTCATTAGTTACAATTTTTTTTTCAAACAGTGTTTTTGCATTCACATGTTCATCAGCATTAATATCGATATTCGGTGTCATCCAGGGACCTTGACGGAATGATAATATCCCGTGAACTTTGCTCGGAATAAGAGTATTCTTCAGACACTGCTTTAAATTTCTATCGTGAATCAGATACTTTTTATAGTATAATGTGGAAATCGGCTTTTTTGGAACTCCTGGCTTGCTGATGTTTAGTGGTGGTGCCATTTTCTCTAGGCGTAATGGTGGACTGGATTGCAGTTCAATGGATATTTTCTGGATAGTCAAGGTATACTTTTAAAATGTAACTTATGTCTGAATCATTTGGCATGTTCATTACATCGAAACTTTCCACGAAGAGCAACGCAAAATCAGAGAGAGCACCACTGCGCAGCTTTACAACATATTAAGATCGAAGTATATGGTTCAAATGGCTCTGAGCACTATGGGACTAAACTTCTAAGGTCATCAGTCCCCTAGAACTTAGAACTACTTAAACCTAACTAACCTAAGGACATCACACACATCCATGCCCGAGGCAGGATTCGAACCTGCGACCGTAGCGGTCGCACGGTTCCAGACTGTAGCGCCTTTAACCGCTTGGCCACCCCGGCCGGCGATCGAAGTATATAATATAAGCTTAATCATATCTATTTTCGTTTAGTAAGCCATGAACCTATAGTTTGAATCAGCGTGTCTTTGCCAACGGTGAAGAATACCACCTCTGACACCACGCTGAACAAACTACAGTTGTTCTATGTCCCCAACTACTTGCAGTTTTACATTAGTAGTTTTCAGTAAAGTATCCAACGACAAACCAGGTGACGTCACATAATGGGCTTGATCTAGTTCGTACAATTTAAGGCAGAGTACATGGAAATTTTGAAAGGACACTAGCAAGCGGTTTTCAAATACAAATTGGGGTAATCTTCTAATCTTGTTGTGAACTTTAGTACACGCCACCCTACACGCCCTTCGGTGCTCTAATTCTTTGACTGTTGTTTCACCAGTCATCACGCTTTCAAACGCTTCTGTTGATGGCAACTGTTCACCCAAAAAGAAATGGATTCTTTTGTTAGACACGCATATGTTCAAAAAAAATGTGTGTGACATCTTATGGGACTTAACTGCTAGGGTCATCAGTCCCCAAGCTTACACACTACTTAACCTAAATTATCCTAAGGACAAACACACACACCCATGCCCGAGGGAGGACTCGAACCTCCGCCGGGACCAGCCGTACAGTCCATGACTGCAGCGCCCCTATACCGCTCGGCTAATCCTGCGCGGCAGACAGGCATATGGAAACACGCCTTTCTTGTAAATCAAATTCAAGTGCTTCCTGTCGGGGATACACTTTGTCATTTCCAACTCGGCAGATGAAATATGTGGCGCATCTTTCTAGAGGGTGTGCCATAAAGTTGAGGAATCTGTAAATCGAAATTTTATGTTGCAACGACGCTCCGCTGTGATAGTTTTAGTAAAGGTTTTAAACTTTTCCATGTTTGTTGTAATCACAGAAAAACGTCCTGGATTTATCTTTACCATTTCATTACACTCACTTACTTACACTTGTCCGCATAGGTTCATAATTATGAAGTGGGCGTAACAACTCATCACACAGTGAAAAACTACTCGCTCTGTAGAATTAGGTCTGTAATTTAAAATTCATCCAGCATGTGCAGCGCTTCAAAACCTGCCGGTAAAATGACACTGATATTTATTTTATTTATTTATTTATTTATTGTTCCGTGGGACCAAATTAAGGAGAAGTCTCCATGGTCATGGAACGAGTCAATACATGAAATTATAACACGATATTAGAAGCAGATAAAATGAAATATAAAAAAATATATTCAGGTGACAAGTCGTAAGTTTAAATGAAGAAAATCAACAGTGTAACAATGGAATTTGCTTAATTTTTTAGCTCTTCCAGGAGCTCCTCGACAGAATAGAAGGAGTGAGCCATGAGGAAACTCTTCACTTTAGACATAAAAGAGTTTGGGCTACTGCTAATATTTTTGAGTTCTTGTGGCAGCTTATTGAAAATGGATGCAGCAGAATACTTCCTTTCTGCACAAGAGTCAAGGAAGTGCATTCTACATGCAGATTTGATTTCTGCCTAGTATTAACTGAGTGAAAGCTGCTAACTCTTGGGAATAGACTAATATTGCTAACAACAAACGACATTAAAGAAGATATATACTGTGAGGGCAATGTCAGAATTCCCAGATTTTTGAATAGGGGTCGACAAGAGGTTCTCGAACTTACACCACATATAGCTCGAACAGCCCGTTTTTGAGCCAAAAATGCCCTTTTTGAATCAGAAGAATTACCCCAAAAAATAATACCATGCGACATAAGCGTATGAAAATATCCGTCTTTCAAATCAGCTTGCTTGAAGCGTTCTTCTCATATACGACAAATTTCTGCTGCTCGAAACAGTACTACTTCTTTGAGGCTGATATTCATATGCTTCATTCACAATATGCAGTATTTTATGCACTCTACAACCACATAAAACTGTTTGCTAAGCCATTACTTATAGTCAGCACCTCGACGGAGCTTAAACTGAACGTTCCTCATTGTAACTACAGTGCACGTAGAAAGCAATACTGTGTTCAGACGAGGTACTGGCAGAACTGAAGCTCTGAAGACGGAACCTGAGTCATGCTTGGGTAGCTCAGATGGTAGAGCACATGCCCGCGAAAAGCAAAGGTCCCGAGTTCGAATCTCGGTCCGGCACACAGTTTTAATCTGCCAGGAAGTTTCAATACTGTGTTATTTGTGTACATCAATTTCATCACTAACACCCAGTTGTAGCCAGCTTTCACCATCTGCATACGTGACAAAGGGTAGTTTTAATTGCTTGCTATACTTGTCGAATTTTGTGGACTGTTTCTTTACTTTCGGCGTGACACTTTACTTGTTTCAGTTGTTAACAGGTCACTAAATGAGCAACCAGCTTTGATTTAAAATAAAAATATCAGGAACAGTATTTTTCCAACTGAATGGTGATGACCAATAATGCTACTACGTTCTAGCATCCAAAGGTTTGTTATGTAACCAGCAGCATTAAAGGTTTCACGTGTCTCTCATGATTATATTTCGAAACGTACAATGGAACCAATTTGAACTATTTCCTTCATATGCTTTTTTTCCCCCTGTAGCCTTTCCCTCGTGTCCAGAATACTGAATACTACAAACACACATTAACAGATACATTTTCGTTGCTTTTCTTAAATATTTCTGCACGCCTCAGATTGCTACGAAATGAAATGTTGAATAAATATGAATAAAGAAAATAACTAGACAAGTGGCTCACACTGCATTTTCTTGGTACAAACCAACTATAACTGACCACTTTCAGCAACATTTATCATTGTTGATTAAACATTTATCACAATCCATTTCTTTGCAGTCACTTTAATAATTTTGTGTGTGTACCTGCACAAAAGCCTTTATTTATATCCATTTTAACATAAAGTTTCAAAATTTCTTCTAATGTCCAACTGGAATCGCAAGCTTGGTAAGTTTCAGTTATTTTATTTGGTCTGTAATATTGTTTCAGTATCATTCGCTAATATAACCAGACAACGATATACACGCGTTCTTGCTGTCCATATACATCTCGATAACATCACATGAAGTACGAATTTATAGACAAATGAAACATTTATCTTAAGTGGTCGCTTGTACTCGCGTACTCTGTTGGTGAAGACTGCTAGAAACGCATCAGGAAACTGTTTGAGATCCTTAAAACCATCACGATTGGTTATTATGCCAGTGCATATTCGACTTTTAAAATCAGAGTCCGCGCAAATCCATTAGAGGGTATCAGCACTGATTTTAACTTGCTTCGCATACATTTCGGCCGTTATTTGTAATTTATACTACTGAACTCTTCTTCTTCACCAACAGGTTAAAATGGAGGTGTCACAATATTCCAGAATTTCGTGGCTATGTTTTGTATCTGCAAAACAATCGAGTCTCTCTGCACTCTAGCACAAAAAGTATAAGAATATGAATTATTGATAGGGATGTCCTTTACACTTTCATCTTGAAAGTGAAGGAAGTTATGAAGAGCTACGTACACAGCCTGCCAAGAAAATGAGGCACCCAGTGGACATGGTCGGCTGTCAGCATAACTTTGTACACGTGCACAGCATCAGCGGGTAGCTAAATGATTAAGAGTTGCAAATTCCTTAACTAGTAAAACGGCCATTAGAATGCAGTCGTGTTATGTTGGTCGAGTGCTGTTACTAGACCTGGTAGGATACGTAAGTGGCCTGAACAGCGTCAGATGTTGAGTGATGACTGGGAAGCACGCTAAGATGCTGCGTATTCGTGTGGCTCGGCGTTATCGGTACCTGACCGAGTTTGAAAGTGGCTTCATTGTGGTTATTCACTTGTCTGGCTGGTGTAATCGTGCAATATCCAGATTTGTGAGATAGTGGCCCCATATTGGACTGCATGGGAAAATAACGGTAGGCGAACTCGTCATGAAGGTTTCGGTCAATCATGTTCGACTACCACAAGTAAGGATCACATTACTGTGCACCAAGCACATTGCATTCTCTTCACATTTGCTTCTGTCATCCGAGAACAAGTACTGGATTCTTTGCAACATTCTGTATTATCTTACACCATCGTTCGGGGACTACAGCAGCCAGACAACAGAATTACCTTCCGATGCGTAAGCTTCGTTATCACCATAATACGAACGGGTGTGTTTGGATGGCTGACCTGACTGGGAAGCATGGAACGCTGGTGAAAGACGACGCATTGTGTTTAGCAATGAATGACGGTTCTGTTCTGGCCCAGATGACAATCGTCGGAGGGTAAAGTGGCTTCCTGGGGAGAAGCCCCATTCTTCCGATGTTACTCCAGGTGTCATGATGTGGGGAGCAATTAGGTGGACGTCAGGTCACATCTGGTAGTGTTGAGGAAATTGTGACGGCACTGTGGTAACACAGATACCCTACTTACTCATGTGGTACATCTTGTATAACGCTATTGTGATGCTATTTTTCAATAGGACAGGGCTCATCTATGTAGCACATGTGTCTATGATCTGCCTGTGTGATGTTCATGCACTGTTGTGGCCACCAAGATCCCCTGATCTGTCCCCAATAGAACATGTGTGGGGTCAGCTTAACTGTCAACTCCTTTCCAGTTCCAGTATCCATGATATCAAGGACCAGTTACAGCGGTGGAGGGCCAGCTTGCCTCAGGAGATCATACAACAACTTTGACACATTTCTCGTCTGAATAAGTGCATACATCCAGGCCAGAGGGGGGGGAAAATCTCTCGATGGCGAGCGCCCCCCCCCACACACACACATACACAGAACTAGTAACCATGACAGCAGCTACTTGTGGCTGCCAGTTTTTTAATATCTATCTCCCTGTTTTCTCAGTAAGACTTGAAGTACGCACATGCACATTCAAGGAGTGGTTGACGAAATCTCCAAGTATGTTGTATATCGTGGAATCTACTTAAATACACGAGTGAGATGCATTTGATTCTTCTCCTGTGAGTCCCGTAACTTCATGTCACAAATATCTTTCGGACATTTCTCACTAAATTCCGATTGTTTCGAATTTTACATACATTTTGATATTTGTCAGTACTTTTTGATATTTTCCAAGATTGCCTATAGTGATAACAAACAGCTTCATAGAAACGTCAAATTGTTTTATAGCAATAATTACTGGTTTTGTACGAGTATGTATGGGAGCTGTGTCCGACTAGTATCATTATGTGTGAATATGAAGGTGTGGAAATTTTCTGAGATGCTTGCATCGTAGAATTAATCCTTTATGGCTAATTTTGTTTGGGCTGCTGTGGAACATTCAGCCTAGCTTGACCTTCACATACGTGATCTCTATCTAACGCTGAGCTAGCAAAGTCAACACAGATGATCTCTTATGCAAGATGATTAAAATGGTACATGAGGGACTGTGCAAAAAAGTTTTCACTGAATCATTTCATACATGTAGTCACAGGACCTCCTAACTGTGTGCCGAAATGCGAGCCAATGTACACTCTTTGATGTGGAATTCAGTCCCTTACACCCCAGTAGATGTACTTAAGTCTATACGTAAAGGAGATGTGCATACAATATGTCTACCAGAATTCTTATTTGGTGCTGCAAGTCAAGTGCTTCCCTGCATTAAATTTCAAGACACACCTCAGGAAATATTTCTTTTCATTACATCCTATGAGGCATTTCCGGAACAGAATTTCTCAGCCAACGAAGCGGTTCAGGATAAGATTATCTATATCTGATAGCTTTCAAATGTCTTTGCCATCAGTTCTTATACCCTTTGCTGCACACAAGTGCGGTTTGGTTTATCCAAAGTGGACTTGTTTTGGGTGAGGGGAATCTGTGAGATAAACATCACCATAGTAAGTTTACATCCTCTGTACTTTCTTCCGACTGTCAGTCTATCAGCCAGTACGAAGCAGGTATGTTACTGCAGAGTGAGCGAAAAGCGGAGAACGAGGAGATTACACACATACACAACTCTTGAGTCGAGTGTTGGCTGTATATACACATTTCTTACTGAAATTTAATGGTTTATAGTTCTGTTCTCATAAACATTCGAAATAAGATCGTCTTTTTAAGTACATTATCTCATAACTTTCTATCTCTTCTTTAACAATTATAGATCCCACTAAGGACGGAGGCGGTGATGAGACATCTGATTGATTATCTTGAGTGCTTGAGTGGATTTTGCAACATAATGTTGAGCACTGGTGTGAATATGTACGTAATATTATATATAATAAATCATATAACGCAGTTTTTGTTTTTGTTATTAATAAACTACATTAAATACATCACGTTGGACTAAAGTAAATGCTTTGTAGGCTATTCACATTTAATGAATATATATGTTTATGCAGTTGTCATGAAGCCGTTAGATTTTATATTGATCAGAGTTTAATGCCATCTACAATTGTTCGTTGGTGAGGTGAACCAGTACTGAAAACCTCCTAAAAACTTCCAGATAGTGAAGTTTCCTTTTTGTACCCACCGTTTTTTGCAATGATAGGTGCTGAACCCCACACCAGCACCTCTCCGACCTCCCCCATATCGCAAGCAATACTGTCATGAAACATATGTGGTGTCCTTTCAGAACTGTCCGAGAGAACAGACATTGCATGTATATAATTATGACGAGGATGGGCAGTTTCTTCTTCAGTGCAGATGCACAGCAAGCCTGAACTCATACGGGAATTAGCGGAATGTCACCAGTAATCAGGGTGATGAGCAAGGGGGACTACATCATTAATGTGTTGATTAGTTGAGACATTGGGTCTGACGGGAGGCGTACCAGGGTAGCCCATGCAGATCTAATGACCACTGTGTTAGGATGGCGCAAAGTGTACATAGTAAGCACGAGACCCAGTTTCGAATCCCAGTCAACCCCAAATTTTCAACTTTCCTACTCGCAGTAAATATCTGTATTTCCTTTGTACTATCATCAAAAGTCAGCATGTTTTACTTGGAATACTGCAGAATTGTCGTGTATAGGAAGCAAACAAACCGTTTTACATTTCGCTTATAAATACTTTCAAATATAGAAAAACAACAAAAAGTTTTTGATTTAGCTGTCGAAGTGATTGTACCTTCAAATCTTTTTTCTCGTAAAATTTCAAGCTACAAAATAAATCCAACCAAAGAATTATGCAAGCGTATGTTTGCGACGCCCACAAGGTCAACACACCTTAGTTTAGGCACATGCTACTCACTGAAATATCGCCAAGAAGCTGCCGTTGCTGCAAAAAAAGGGATGCTGAAACTGAGACCGAACTGGATAAGGGATTTAAACCTGTTCCTCAGCCACTACATAAATTGATTCATAACAAGAGAGTGGATGACTGATGATTCACCAGAAGATGAAGATGGAGATTATGCAGTAATTCGCAATATAAGATACTCATGAACGAGAGGATTACAAAATTTGTTGTTTAAAATTATACCCAATAAAGAGAGTGACACAACACGAGATCTTCAAAATTGTACTAAAATTCTGAGGGCTTAGAAACAAAATTATCTCTCTCGTAGACCGTTAATTACGACAGAGGTTAGAGATGCACCAATATTTTTAAGCCTGCAATAAGTGATGGGTCAGAACTGAGAGATGATGAAATTGATATTGGCATGGGAACTTACAGGCATGGAGAAAACGATAATGAACTTGACATTGAAGACTGGAAAACAGCATCCAAAGAATCACCAGCATACGTCAACTGCTGGTATGTCCACTAGAATAACCAAAATGATTTGGTAGAGAGATTACTTTTCTTACTAGCATCGAAAGTGGTGGGCAGTAATTCATTGTACTAAAATTCTGAGGGCTTAGAAACAAAATTATCTCTCTCGTAGACCGTTAATTACGACAGAGGTTAGAGATGCACCAATATTTTTAAGCCTGCAATAAGTGATGGGTCAGAACTGAGAGATGATGAAATTGATATTGGCATGGGAACTTACAGGCATGGAGAAAACGATAATGAACTTGACATTGAAGACTGGAAAACAGCATCCAAAGAATCACCAGCATACGTCAACTGCTGGTATGTCCACTAGAATAACCAAAATGATTTGGTAGAGAGATTACTTTTCTTACTAGCATCGAAAGTGGTGGGCAGTAATTCAAATTACAGTGAATTAATATCTGTTTAAAAGGAACATCAGGAAGCAGCGATTATTGCTTGAATTTTAGGATGGCTGTTAAAAAAATGAAGTGAAATATTCAATAGCACAACAGCAAATTGCGTATTAAAACGTTCCGTCAGTTAAAAGGTGCAACCCGCAAATCTGGTAGACCAAATTATTGCGTGGTATTACACTTTTATTCCATTTTTAAACGTATAAACAGAGTTCTAGAGCCTATACTACAGACCCATTATAGAAGGTAAATGTCTTGTTTTGTTTGTTAGGTCTAGTGAGGTTAGTAGCTGCATGTGTCTCATCTCAATGACAGTCGTGTGTCGTATGTGTGTCAGAGTAATGTCATTAACCGTTCTGAAAAAGCAACACATTAGCTAAAGTATTATGGACATGTAATTGTAGCCTACACACTATACATGTATTATGATGAAGAGAATGTGATACATTTGCTGTAAATGAGTTACGAAAATATAACTGTAACACACTGGTTATAGATGTATCAGAATGCAACTGTTGTGTTATGAAAATGTAGCTAAAATCTTTCATAACATTATGAGCTACATATTTCACGGTTTTTCTTTTAATCTATGTCTCTCACGCCTGTCTGGCATTGAAAGGTGGACTTTCGTGAGGCATCACAGTGTTTTGTGGTTTGTACTGTTGTTCATAATTGACATCTGGGGGACAAAACGATGTTTTGAAGACGAAAAAAATGGTTCAAATGGCTCTGAGCACTATGCGACTTAACTTCTGAGGTCATCAGTCGCCTAGAACTTAGAACTAATTAAACCTAACTAACCTTAGGACATCACACACATCCATGCCCGAGGCAGGATTCGAACCTGCGACCGTAGCTGTCCCGCGGTTCCGGACTGAGCGCCTAGAACCGCTAGACCACCGCGGCCGGCTTTTGAAGACGTCTGCACTCTCAGTTGCCACCAAAAGACCAGTGCAGACAAGGGAAAATTGTTTTATCTAGAGCAAAGTATACCTAGAAACACCTGATGTTTTTTTTTCACGCAGGAAGATTGTACAAACATACAGACTCTCGTACGGAGGACATAGTGATAGGCATCCCTGGCCTAGAGAAGCAACTGAAAGATATGAAAACAAATAAGTCTTCATGTCCGGATCGAATCCCACTTCGGATTTACATAGAGTACCCTACTGTATTGGCCCCTGAACTTGTATTTATCGCGAATCTCTCGCCCAGCGCAAAGTCCCAAACGCTGGAAAAAAGTGCAAAATTACAGAGTAATGTCCTTAGCGTTCGTTTGCTACAGAATTCTTGAACATATTCTCAATTAGAATATTATAAATTTCCATGAGGCGGAAATGCTTGTGTCCACACATCAGTACAGATTTAGAAAGTACTGCTTGTGCGAAACTCAGCTTGACCTTTTCTCACACGACGTCACGAGAACCATGGATGAAGAGCAACAGGCAGATTCCATATTCCTAGATTTCCGGAAATGGTTTGACACGGTGTTCCAATAGAGACTGTTAACGAAGATCCGAATATTTTCCCGGATGTGTGAGTGGCTCGAAGATTTCTTTACGTACGCGTAATAGAACCAATTACGTTGTCCGGGACGGTGATTGTTCATCACAGGCACGGTCTTCGTCAAGAGTGCTAAGTGTGATAGGTCGCTCCTGTTCTCTATATAGGATGTCCCAAAACTCGAAGACAAAACTTCACGAATGGATTCCTCATATAACAAGAAGAAGGACAGCCTAGTAAACGTGGGCTCTAAAATACCGTGTGATCAAAAAGTCAGTATAAATTTGAAAACTGAATAAATTACGGAATAATGGAGATAGAGAGGTACAAATTGACACACATGCTTGGAATGACATGGGGTTTTATTAGAACCAAAAAAATACAAAAGTTCAAAAAATGTCCGACAGATGGCGCTTCATCTGATCAGAATAGCAATAATTAGCATAACAAAGTAAGACAAAGCAAAGATGATGTTCTTTACAGGAAATGCTCAATATGTCCACCATCATTCCTCAACAATAGCTGTAGACGAGGAATAATGTTGTGAACAGCACTGTAAAGCATGTCCGGAGTTATGGTGAGGCATTGGCGTCGGATGTTGTCTTTCAGCATCCCTAGAGATGTCGGTCGATCACGATACACTTGCGACTTCAGGTAATCCCGAAGCCAATAATCGCACGGACTGAGGTCTGGGGACCTGGGAGGCCAAGCCTGACGAAAGTGGCGGCTGAGCACACGATCGTCACCAAACGACGGGCGCAAGAGATCTTTAACGCGTCTAGCAATATGGGGTGTGAACTTCAGGTTTTTTTGGTTCTAATAAAACCCCATGTCATTCCAAGCATGTCTGTCAATTTTTACCTCTCTATCTACATTATTCCGTGGTTCATTAAGTTATACTGATTTTTTGATCACCTGGTACATACCTCAGGAGCTATGACCACTTGTTCAACAGAAGAGATGTGTTTTGCAGTAGCGTAGACCAACAAGTGCTCATAGCTCTCAAGGTATGCATTGTAGAGCCTAAGTTTACTAGGCTTATTTGGTTCATACTGCATCCTTCCAAAATATGGGAAGCAAAGAACATGCAGTAGAAGAGATTTGTTTCTCAGTATCGAAGATCAAGAGGTGCTCATATTCGTAGCTCTTAAGTATGCATTTTAAAGACCACGTGTATTAGACTCTTTTCTTATATTCCTGGAGTTTTTCTGTGCGGTTTTGAAACACCGTTAATACAGAAATGATCGGACAGATAGGGTATCAACCTTCGAGTGTTTCCTGATGTCACTTTATTATATGGGAAGGATCGTCGTTTAGTGACTGTAGGGGGAAAGAGGATGACTTAGACTTATTTTATATTTAGTGTCCTCCAATAGTGGCTAAATGTAAATTAATATATTAACAGACGAGTGGGAAAAACAATCCTGTAATGTTAGAATACAGTGTAAGTCGTGTGCTGCTTGACACAGTCACGTCGATTAAGTATCTAGGCGTAACGTTGCAAATCGATATGAAATAGATCGAGCACCTAAGGATGGTGTTAGAGAAGGCGAATGGTTGACTTCGGTTTATTGGGACAATTTTATGTAAATATAGTTCATCTATAAATGAGGCTGCGTGTAGAACACTAGCACTATCTATTCTTGAGTGCTGGTCTAGTGTTTGTGATTCTCATCAGATCGGATTAAAGGAAGATATCGAAGCAATTTAGAGACGTGCTGCTAGGCCTTTTACCGATAGGTTCGACCAACACGTGAGAATTACGCAGACGCTTCATGAAAGCAAATGGGAACCCCGCAAAGACAAGATATCCGACATTATCCCTTGTACATAAGAATCTAGAGAGTCATTTTTTCCCTTGTTCCGTTTGCGAGGGAAACAGGAAAGAAAATGGTTAGTAGTGGTACAAGGTACCCTTCGCCAGGCACCGCACGGTGGCTTGCGGCGTATGTATATAGATGTAGTAGGTGGTGTAGTAAGTGGTATAATTTATAGGGGTGGCCCACATCGAAAGGAGCGCGGTAAGTTCTGCAGCGGACGAGCAAGAGACTTCGCGCAAAGCCACGACAGCACGAAGCGCGAAGGACGAAGCGTTTCACCACTTACAGTGTTTCTTTAAAGTCCGGAACAGTCGTGTACGCGGCCCATTTAAATATACTTCATAAATTGCAGGCTGAGCGCGTTATTACGGAGCAAATATGCACGGAAGTTTCTGCATGCAGCCACTGCAATGCAGACGTGTACTAGAGTGAAAGTTGTTAAGACCTGTTTTACTTTACGCCTGACGAAAATATTTTAGGTTTATCGCTGACTTAAACATGCAAAATTTCACTTTCATGATTTATAGAATAATAAAAAACATCAGTGCTTCCCATAAGCTGATGTTTCCTTGGATAAATAAGCTGTACACAAATATCTATTTTATAAGTGCGTGTCATTCAGAATGAAGGTGGGGCATTTAACGGGTGAGAAGCTTTTACTAGAAACATTTGAAGCTATGTTAAGCTATGCAATAGATTCTGTAAATATCATATTCAAAACCGTTCTGATAATAGGCCGATAATGATGGCCCATAGCTGCCCTTAAAGTACTGAGGAAGAAAAAAGAAATTATTGTTGCAACAGCTACCGTCTTTTATGATGCAGCGTCTATTCTTTACAACACTGAAGAATCTGGTGAGGTTATTACACTTACACATTTTATTTTTCAAACTGATTGTGGTACTTCTTGTATGTAACAGACGGTGCGTCACATGAGATACGTATTCGGGAGGAGGTTAACTCTATATCGAGAATGACCGAAAATCCTATACATTCCGCAAATTTTTCTCCAGGAGCCCCATCGTTTCCCCTCTAGTCTCTTACCTTGGCATACTACCGAGTCCTACTGACACTACACGTACACGCCTTTACGTATATCCTCTTAATATGTACTAAGTAATAAATTGTGGGAGGAACGGTTATAGCGTCTCTTATTGTAATGTAGTAGATTTATTTAGCACTAGAGGTGTCTGGAAGACAGAAAAGTGGAATATGAAACGAACACGTCTGTAATGTCAAGCAAAGCAGTTACTGAATCTCAGAATGGTGACATCCTGCTGTGGTAGCTTATAGTGCTACACAGCAGGACACCTGCCAACTCAGCACGACATTATTCAAGTTCATCATAAGCTGTGGTATGGAAATGGTGGCTGGAAGGGGGGGGGGGTGGGGAGAAGGGAGGAGTCGGAGTAAGTACCGTGATGCATCACTCCGCCGTACGAATTACACTAGAATTACAGCACACAATAGTCCATCTGTACGCCAAACGATTACAACCGACATCGAGTACCGCTAGAAAGTATTTTATAGAGATAATAAATTCGGAAAACAAATTCTTTAGGGGAAAATATAAATGAAAGAACTTAATTACCAAATCTTTATACTGTGTGCTTTATTTTCTTACGTATATTATGCAATTCTAACTTTTTCATCATTAATAAAACACAAACGAACAAATTACATATTCTCAAACATATTTTATTGAAATAAAACAGAAGAAAAGCAATAACAAGTTTTATCCCATGATGTTCTTGGATTAATACTTGGTTGCATAGTCCTTTACGTGTATTACAGCAGAACGCCTGGATGGCAAAGAATCCACGAGTTTGGCCAATCGAGTGTGAGGAATTTTCTTCCATTGCTCACACATCTCTTTGTAGAAAGCCTCCTTGTTGCTGCAGTTTTGTTGGCGAACACATCTATCCAACTCGATGTTCTATGGCGTTTAAGTCTGGACTTTGGCTTGACCATTCGAATACGAGGACGGTTTGAAATGTTTTCAGAATCACCATGAGAGATCTGCGCTAGCGCAACGAGCTGTTCACGTGATATTCATTGGACTGTTGCCTGTAAACACGTGCCACGTCAGTGCTCTTGGAAGAGAGCTCTGTTGTTCCCTCGTAGTGACTTGTGAAGATGGAGAAAATCGAGATTCGAGCAGTGATTAAGTACTTCATAAAGATAGGTATGGAACCAAAAGACACTCATGTCGATTTTCAGAATATACTGGGGGACTCTGCTCCTTCGTATTCAACTGTTGCCAAGTGGACAAGTGAATTTAAATTTGGTCGGGAGTGCTTAGACGATGATCCGCGCAGTTCAGCGTGACTTTCGTACTAGGTATGGTGTGGATCCTCCTACAGCATAGAGCATTAGACGATGGCATGATCAGTTCCGAGAAACATGTTTTTTGTGTAAAGGCAAATCACCGGATTTGAAGCCACTTGGGCGACTTGCGCGTCGATGTGGATGAGATGAGGATGATTAAGGACAACACGACACCCAGTCCCTGAGCGGAGAAAATCTCCGACCCAGCCGGGAATCGAGCCCGAGCCCTTAGGATTGACATGTTGTCGAGCTGACCACTTTTTTTTTGTTGTTGATCTCATTTTGTTCTATGTTGTTCGTTCAGCTACCGGGGGTGGACATCGCATAACAGCAGCTGTGGAAGCTGTAACTCAAGACATGCAAGCTGCAGTGTGGGAACAATCTGAACCGCACTGACATATGCCGTGCATCTCAAGGGGGCATATTGAACACCTATGAAAAGGTATGAAAAAGACTTTTTGAGTTTCCCGATCATTAAAAAACCAAATTCATTGCATGTTTAGTAGTTTCAGAAATATAGACGTGCCAAATCGGATGATTCTTTTTGATACATCCTTATATTAACACACACACTACTTACCGAGCTGTATTTCCCAGAGAGGTAGCTGCTGCTTTATCATACCTTCTGTCCTTATGCGATGTGCAAATCTGGAGTTTTATAACGTGATTAAAAAATAGAGCGGAACAGAACAGTACGCACACTTGACTAGGGCAACATATGGACGATATAAATCATTTTTCGTATATCCGCACTGCTGTAGTCCAATATCTAAAGCCGCTGTGTTCAGGTTATCAAATGATTCAACTGCAATATCAGCTTCGTAACCAGATCCTTGCCATGAACATGTTACATAGGTCTCTATTTGGGAGGAGAAAGGTTCTTGTAGATAACGCACTTAAGACAGACCTATGTTTTGTCATCAGTATTCCGTGGCTCACTTCTTCCTGATTTTTTTAGGAGTGAATGTGCGTATTCACTTTGAGTTTTAGTTACTGTAATGGCTAGATATGATATTTTAGAACCACTGGAACTCACATACCGATATTCTTTTTACCGTCTGCAATCAGATTCACTGATACTCTGCCTCTCCAATGTGTCGGAATGTATCTCTGTTAACTCGCCATAGCATTTTTGCGTTATGAAATTATGCAACGCACTTGCAGACGACCCACCCTCCGCTCCACTTACATCTCAATTGTGTAAATTCGGCGTAGCTTTTCACACAGCAGCATTGTTCTCGGGATCAATTAGCTGTCACCTATTCATGTCTGTCGTTAGTACGTGCACTTCCCTACTAATCACTGAAACAATCTCACTCATTCTGCGTGTACAGCTACAACATAGCGAAGCCAAGACTCTGATCTGATGTTGCTAAGGCCACGTACTAGTACGCAGTTTTACAGACGAATTGTTGTTGTTGTTGTTGTGGTCTTCAGTCCTGAGACTGGTTTGATGCAGCTCTCCATGCTATTCTATCCTGTGCAAGCTTCTTCATTTCCCAGTACCTACTGCAACCTACATCCTTCTGAATCTGCTTAGTGTATTCATCTCTTGGTCTCCCCCTACGATTTTTACCCTCCACGCTGCCCTCCAATACTAAATTGGTGATCCCTTGATGCCTCAGAACATGTCCTACCAACCGATCCCTTCTTCTGGTCAAGTTGTGCCACAAACTCCTCTTCTCCCCAGTCCTATTCAGTACCTCCTCATTAGTTATGTGATCTACCCATCTAATCTTCAGCATTCTTCTGTAGCACCACATTTAGAAAGCTTCTATTCTCCTCTTGTCCAAACTATTTACCGTCCATGTTTCGCTTCCATACATGGCTACACTCCACACAAATACTTTCAGAAATGACTTCCTGACACTTAAATCTATACTCGATGTTGACAAATTTCTCTTCTTCAGAAACGCTTTCCTTGCCATTGCCAGTCTACATTTTATATCCTCTCTACTTCGACCATAATCAGTTATTTTGCTCCCCAAATAGCAAAACTCCTTTACTACTTTAAGTGTCTCATTTCCTAATCTAATACCCTCAACATCACCCGTCTTAATTCGACTACATTCCATTATCCTCGTTTTGCTTTTGATGATGTTCATCTTATATCCTCCCTTCAAGACACCATCCATTCCATTCAACTGCTCTTCCAAGTCCTTTGCTGTCTCTGACAGAATTACAATGTCATCGGCGAACCTCAAAGTTTTTATTTCTTCTCCATGGATTTTAATACCTACTCCGAATTTTTCTTTTGTTTCCTTTACTGCTTGCTGAATATACAGATTGAATAACATCGAGGAGAGGCTACAACCCTGTCTTACTCCCTTCCCAACCACTGCTTCCCTTTCATGTCCCTCGACTCTTATAACTGCCATCTGGTTTCTGTACAAATTGTAAATAGCCTTTCGCTCCCTGTATTTTACCCCTGCCACCTTTAGAATTTGAAAGAGAGTATTCCAGTCAACATTGTCAAAAGCTTTCTCTAAGTCTACAAATGCTAGAAACGTAGGTTTGCCTTTCCTTAATCTTTCTTCTAAGATAAGTCGTAGGGTCAGTATTGCCTCACATGTTCCAGTATTTCTACGGAATCCAAACTGATCTTCCCCGAGGTCGGCTTCTACTAGTTGTTCCATTCGTCTGTAAAGAATTCGTGTTAGTATTTTGCAGCTGTGGATTATTAAACTGATTGTTCGGTAATTCTCACATCTGTCAACACCTGCTTTCTTTGGGAGTGGAATTATTATATTCTTCTTGAAGTCTGAGGGTATTTCGCCTGTTTCATACATCTTGCTCGCCAGATGGTAGAGTTTTGTCAGGACTGGCTCTCCCAAGGCCGTCAGTGGTTCCAATGGAATGTTGTCTACTCCGGGGGCCTTGTTTCGACTCAGGTCTTTCAGTGCTCTGTCAAACTCTTCACGCAGTATCGTATCTCCCATTTCATCTTCATCTACATCCTCTTCCATTTCCATAATATTGTCCTCAAGTACATCGCCCTTGTATAGACCCTCTATATACTCCTTCCACCTATCTGCTTTCCCTTCTTTGCTTAGAACTGGGTTTCCATCTGAGCTCTTGATGTTCATACAAGTGGTTCTCTTATCTCCAAAGGTCTCTTTAATTTTGCTGTAGGCAGTATCCATGTTACCCCTAGTGAGATAAGCCTCTACATCCTTACATTTGTCCTCTAGCCATCCCTGCTTAGCCATTTTGCACTTCCTGTCGATCTCATTTTTGAGACGTTTGTATTCCTTTTTGCCTGCTTCATTTACTGCATTTTTATATTTTCTCCTTTCATCAATTAAATTCAATATTTCTTCTGTTACCCAAGGATTTCTACTAGCCCTCGTCTTTTTACCTACTTGATCCTCTGCTGCCTTCACTACTTCATCCCTCAAAGCTACCCATTTTTCTTCTACTGTATTTCTTTCCCCCATTCCTGTCAATTGTTCCCTTATGCTCTCCCTGAAACTCTGTACAACCTCTGGTTTAGTCAGTTTATCCAGGTCCCATCTCCTTAAATTCCCACCTTTTTGCAGTTTCTTCAGTTTTAATCTACAGGTCATAACCAATAGATTGTGGTCAGAGTCCGCATCTGCCCCTGGAAATGTCTTACAATTTAAAACCTGGTTCCTAAATCTCTGTCTTACCATTATATAATCTATCTGATACCTTTTAGTATCTCCAGGGTTTTTCCATGTATACAACCTTCTATCATGATTCTTAAACCAAGTGTTAGTTATGATTAAGTTGTGCTCTGTGCAAAATTCTACCAGGCGGCTTCCTCTTTCATTTCTTAGCCGCAATCCATATTCACCTACTACATTTCCTTCTCTCCCTTTTCCTACACTCGAATTCCAGTCACTCATGACTATTAAATTTTCGTCTCCCTTCACTATCTGAATAATTTCTTTTATTTCATCATACATTTCTTCAATTTCTTCGTCATCTGCAGAGCTAGTTGGCATATAAACTTGTACTACTGTAGTAGGTGTGGGCTTCGTATCTATCTTGGCCACAATAATGCGTTCACTAAGCTGTTTGTAGTAGCTTACCCGCGTTCCTATTTTCCTATTCATTATTAAACCTACTCCTGCATTACCCCTATTTGACTTTGTGTTTATAACCCTGTAGTCACCTGACCAGAAGTCTTGATCCTCCTGCCACCGAACTTCACTAATACTCACTATATCTAACTTTAACCTATCCATTTCCCTTTTCAAATTTTCTAACCTACCTGCCCGATTAAGGGACCTGACATTCCACGCTCCGATCCGTAGAACGCCAGTTTTCTTTTTCCTGATAACGACATCCTCTTGATTAATTAGCTGTCACCTATTCACGTCTGTCGTTAGTACGTGCACTTCCCTACTAATCACTGAAACAATCTCACTCATTCTGCGTGTATAGCTACAACATAAAGCCGCGAGCGAACTAGATACACGGCCAGCCGGCACGCGCGGGCAAAGGGGGCGGAAAATACACAACAGCACAAGCACGACACAACCCAGGACCCCGTACCCGCTACCAAGACAAACAGTGGAAGTCCCGACAAAACGAAATCAAAATGCAGGGAACTAGTGTGCAGGTTAGCGGTATAACGAGTAACCCCCCCCCCCCTCCCCCCCTTCCCCACCACCACCGACGCAAAACATGAAGCAACATACACCAAATAGCCACACTTAAATTTGTGATTAAATCAGAATTAATTACAATATCCACATACTGTCATTGAAGGAATTCTTGTACTTTCATTAATAGAATCAGTTTCAAACCATTTAAACATACAATAACAACTGGCCTCTCAGCAACTTGTAAGAAGCCGGCCGTGGTGGACGAGCGGTTCTAGGCGCTACAGTCTGGTCGCAGGTTCGAATCCTGGCTCGGGCATGGATGTGTGTGATGTCCATAGGTTGGGTAGGTTTAAGTAGTTCTAAGTTCTAGGGGACTGATGACCTCAGTAGTTAAGTCCCATAGTGCTCAGAGCCATTTGAACCATTTTTTTGTAGGGGACTGATGACCTCAGATATTAAGTCCCAAAGTGCTTAGAGCCATTTGAACAACTTGTAAGAATTTATGAAACTACCCATTTAGTGTTAGACACGTGTCTCTCAGACACACTATCACTTCAGATAGAAACGTAACAGAAATGTTATTTCAATTCGCAGCAAGTATATCCAGGGAAAATTTTGTCCATGTATATCTATAGCAATTGGCCAGCTTAACTCCGCCGTGTAATATAAATACAGTGACCAGGCGGCACTTAGACAAGGACCAGCCGAACTGTTTTCAGTGACGGTTAAACACCGACAGTAGCAACCTACAAACAGAATGTATCAGCACTCCAGGCCCTAGTAAATGTTAATCATCACATCACATACAGCTCTCACTAGAACATTGCGTACTAAGCAAGTTGAAATTACACATATTCAAGGACAGACTCACTCACTCTTCCCTTCACGCGGATCCTCTATGGCTTAATTCATTTCCCAAACCTCCTCCTCTTCCCTGAACGGATATTGGTCCTTTACACCTCCCGTAAACTTGATCCCCCTCACCCACTCGTCTCTCCCATCCTTTCCCACACCCGTCCGCTGCCGCGCCTGTACACCTGCATCACACTCGCTCTCCAACTTTTTGTTTATTTTTTTTGTTTATTTGGCGTTTGAGTGTGTACTCAATTTAGCCATCGGCAACACATAGTGACAATGTACACATAATTGAATAAACAAATACAGAAATGCATATTTACAAGAATAAAAAGCTTCACTGTTACAGTTTTGTACATAATGTTTTAAAAATTGAATTGAATTGAATTGGAAAATAATTAAAAGTGTCTTGGCTTACAATTCACACCAATTCTGAAATATCTTCATCAGCAAAGACATATTTATAATTTACATACACCATTAAAACCCACAGATTGTAACCAGTACTCTTGATGAAGTTAACTATCACTTTATTTAGACGAACGTCTTTAGTACAAAAAAGAGAAGCTGATTGAGGAAGATGGTAGCCCATACTCAGCAATGTCTTCAGAAAGACCAACCGTTCATGGTCAAATTTGGGGCACATAAATAAGATGTGGTTGACATCAGCTTCCGACTCAGGATCACACTCACATGCTGGTGAACTGTAAACGTTGATCTGATGTAGATGTTGTGGGAAAGAGACATGATTGAAGCGGAGTCTTATGATGGTAGAAATCGTGGATTGGTCCAGATGTGTCCTCATGAACCACGGCTGTGAAGGAATCCGAGGTTGTAGCACTGCGTAATAACCGCCTTCATTTATTTTAATATGTATGTCTCCTGCTTTTTAGCCTCCATGTATGTTTGTTTATATGTCTTCCTGTTTTATGAATGTTTTTTCTGTGGCCGAAGACCGGCATAGATAGGCCGCTGCTGGCCCACCTTTCTGTAAAGGTGTTAAAATTAAAATCAAGAAAAAAAGGACAGTCTCAGTAGGAGTAGCAACGGTTGGCCAATAAAATGAAGTCAACAGCACAGAACCCAGTAATCGATGCCGGCCACAATTTACAGCACAAGTAAGACCCTTACCCTCTTGCTTGTTCGACGAGGCCAGCAGCCGCAGATCCCGTTGCCAGGAGACATACAGCAAGCGAAATACACCAAAGGCTTCCCAGTAACGTGACTGCTTCCACGCCGGCGATATTTCCTACGGCGCCGTCACCTGGGTAAACAGCCCCTTTCAGATGTCCTCTTCCTGCTGCCTCGCACGGCACCTGTACAGTCCGCCAGAATTGGCTAACGACGTTAGTGTCAGGTGTCCCAAAGCAAAAATTCCACCCTACTTGCCAGAGCTTACCGCTCGCTCCCCGATCGGCCCGGTAGATGGCGCCACCGCGCGCTCTGCACACACCACCGGAAAGATGACCCATACCGGCGGCAGGAATATCACTAATCGAGCCACACGGCTCAACAACTATATACCTAAATTAAAAATAAAATGTACTTTTGTATGTCCAGCAAGAATTGTTTCAAAAGCTACGGATAGAGACTTTAATATTTGTGCAGATCTATAACTGTTATCTAGACAAAGCAGGAGAATAATTACAAGAACCAGATTTCGGTGTTATAGTCACACGTATAGTTACAGTAGTATTCAGGCACACACATATAGACGGTACATAGTGATATACATGATTTAAAGGCTCAGCGTTCAATATTCAGCTGACCAGCACGTGGGAATATAGTCTGTTAATTGAGCTTTAATCCTCCCCTGGCATTCTGTGAACCAAGAGCATTAGATTAGCAGCCCAAGGTGCTGTAGCCTGATGTTGACACCGTTGATGAACTTTTACAGTAGATTATAAATTGCTATATCGTTGGACGCTAACAAGGTTCAAAGGCTGCTTGGGAACTCATGACTCAAAGCTCGAAAATTAGTTGCAAGTACGTTTATATGATAAGGGTTCTGAGGTCATTGTAGGAATGGATGGTTTGGAACGTCTTCCTCCCATCAAACACAGAGGGATAGCGCTTCGACTGAACTAGTAGAGGTGTTTGTTGAACTTCCAATGATTAAATTTCAGCCGTTCTATAGCTGTCGTGAATCTCCTTGACGTTGATACCTTATTATACCATGGTACGTTTGGAATCGTGAGTGAATTAGTGTGTAATGGCTGCCTTTGATTTGAGAAGTCTGCGATCATTTCTCTTGCCAGTCCGAGGACAACTTTTTGAGCGCGGGTATCATATTTGTGAGTATAGTATTTAATGGCTCCATGCAGAGATGCCTGCTTTGCTAGGGCATCTGCCTTTTCATTTCCAGGTACCCCGGTTGACCATCACGATGCTGGGACAGCTCTTCTGCACCCGAATCGCAGTGGCGATAACTGCTGCAACTACGGGGAATGTACAACAATTCTGATGGTTTCTAATCATCTGTAGCACTGACGTACTATCAGAGGTGGTGACTTTTGTGTCTGTTGTGGTCGTCCGTGCGAATAACAGGGATCCAAAATGGCAATCATCTCGGTTGTCATAACAATGGAGTTTGGAACCAGCTTGTATAGGACTTCTTGTTTGCTTCGGGATACCCAATAAACGCTACCAGCGCCATCACTAGACTTGGACACATCTGTAAACATGAGATGTAGAAAAGGGAAGGAAAGGGGAAAGGATGGGTGGCAAATCGTGATGGTTAGCAGCAGAGGGCATTCTGGTAATGCAATGACGGAAGTTAAAGTGTCCAGGCGTCTCAGAGTGAAGCAAAGCGATGTTGTTCGGGCATGGAGACGACACAGAGAGACAGGAAGTGTCGATGACATGCCTCGCTCAGGCCGCCCAAGGACTGCTATTGCAGTGGATGACCGCTACCTAAGGATTAGCGCTCGGAGGAACCTTCACAGTAACGCCATCGTGTTGAATAATGCTTTTCGCACAGCCACAGGACGTCGTGTTACGACTCAAACTGTACGCAATAGGCTGCATTATGAGCAACTTCAATCCCGACGTCCACGGTGAGGTTCATCTTTGGAACCACGACACCATGCAGATGGGCCCATACCGATGGGCCCAACAACATGCCGAATGGACCGCTCAGGATTGTTATCAGGTTTCCTTGACCGATTAGTGTCGCATATGTCTTCAACTAGACAATCGTCGGAGACGTGTTTGGAGGCAACCCGGTCAGGCTGAACGCTTTATACACACTGTCTAGCGAGAGCAGCGAGGTGGAGGTTCCCTGATGTTTTGGGGTGACATTATGTGGGGCTGACGTACGCCGCTGGTGGTCATGGAAGGCGTCGTAACGGCCATCCTCCGACCGATAGTGCAACCATATCGGCGGCATATTGGCGAGGCATTCATCTTTATGGACGACAATTCGCGCCCCCATCGTGCACCTCTTGTGAATGGCTTTCTTCAGTATAACATCGCTCGACTAGAGTTGCCAGCATGTCCTCCAGACATGAACCCTATCGAACATACCTGGGATAGACTGACAAGGGCTGTTTACTGACGACGCGACCCACTAGCCACTCTGAGGGATCTACGCCGAATCGCCGTTGAGGAGTGGGACAATCTGGACCAACAGTGCCTTGATGAAGTTGTGGATAGTATTTCACGTCGAAAACAGGCATGCATCAGTGCAAGAGAACGTGCTACTGGGTATTAGAGGTACCGGTGTGTACAGTAATCTGGACCTCTATCTCCGAAGGTCTCGCTGTATGGTGGTACAACATGCAATGTGTGGTTTTCATGAGCAATAAAAAGGGCGGAAGTGATGTTTATGTTGATCCCTATTCCAGTTTTCTGTACAGGTTCCGGAACTCTCGGAACCGAGGAGATGCAAAACATTTTCTGATGTGTGTAATATTCTACGCTGGTGGAACCAATGATATTCCTTTGCATTTTTTGACATTTTGCTTGTGCTATGTAACGTTTGAATTAGAGATATCTTGCATTCCTCTGGGATTCTCTCTGTTCTCCTCTAATCTATTCAGACAGTACTTCGAGTTTGCTTAGTATGCGTTCTCTTGTAAGTTTCAGTATCTCTGCAATTATCGAGTGGTTAAGCAAGAGAAGGAAGTTAGTATGAATATCAATCTCAAAATATTGAATTTTTCAGGTTGCTCCAAAATAGATTTGAAGAGGAATAAAGATAATTTTCTTAAAACATACTGTACTTACGTGTACATAGTAAAGACAAAGAGTAGAAGGAAGAGAGATACGTGCAGAGAGCAGGATATCTTCCACCAATGAAATGGGAGAGCTGTAGCAACAGGGCTGTTTCAGCATGCACATACTAATTAATCATTGAAAAGACAAACGGGGATCTTGGCAACAGCTCAGAAGACGGCATCACACAAAGTGTGCTTGTAACTGAATGAACATAAATGGCTTGGAAGAGCGAGAATAACGACCAGTAAAACTGAATTCACATTCTATATTGATTTCAAATTGTTGGACAAGTAATATAAACCACATGGGTTTCTCAGTATATGTGTTATGACCAAAGCTGCAGTAAAGCCAAGAACTATATTTTTTTTATTACATCTTCCAATAAATCGGTGACTTATCTAGAGCGCAGAACAAGATGATAAAATTTATTAACTACGACCCGATCCCGAAATCTGGTTCCACATTACGAAAAACGAGCTGTCTCTGAGTCTTTGTAATGTTTTGTACCTGAATAGCAAATCATGTTACAATTCATTATGATGGCTCTGAGCTCATCAGTCCCCTAGAACGTAGAACTATTTAAACCTAACTAACCTAAGGACATCACACACATCTATGCCCGAGGTAGATGTAGATCCGAAATGTGAAATAATTTGGGTGAAGGTCACAGTTAAAGCAGGCTCAGACATGGTAATTGGATGTCTCTACAGGCCCCCTGGCTCAGCAGCTGTTGTGGCTGAGCACCTGAAGGATAATTTGGAAAATATTTCGAGTAGATTTCCCCACCATGTTATAGTTCTGGGTGGTGATTTTAATTTGTCAGATATAGACTGGGAGGCTCAAACGTTCATAACGGGTGGCAGGGAAAAAGAATCCAGTGAAATTTTTTTAAGTGCTTTATCTGAAAACTACCTTGAGCAGTTAAACAGAGAACCGACTCGTGGCGATAACATATTAGACCTTCTGGTGACAAACAGACCCGAACTATTTGAAACAGTTAACGCAGAACAGGGAATCAGCGATCATAAAGCAGTTACTGCATCGATGATTTCAGCCGTAAATAGAAATATCAAAAAAGGTTGGAAGATTTTTCTGTTTAGCAAAAGTGACAAAAAGCAGATTACAGAGTACCTGACGGCTCAACACAAAAGTTTTGTCTCAAGTACAGATAGTGTTGAGGATCAGTGGACTAAGTTCAAAACCATCGTACAATATGCGTTAGATGAGTATGTGCCAAGCAAGATCGTAAGAGATGGAAAAGAGACCGTGGTACAACAACCGAGTTAGGAAACTGCTGCGGAAGCAAAGGGAACTTCACAGCAAACATAAACATAGCCAAAGCCTTGCAGACAAACAAAAATTACTCGAAGCGAAATGTAGTGTGAGGAGGGCTATGCGAGAGGCGTTCAATGAATTCGAAAGTAAAGTTCTATGTACTGACTTGGCAGAAAATCCTAAGAAATTTTGGTCTGATGTCAACGCGGTAGGTGGATCAAAACAAAATGTCCAGACACTCTGTGACCAAAATGGTACTGAAACAGAGGATGACAGACTAAAGGCCGAAATACTAAATGCATTTTTTCCAAAGCTGTTTCACAGAGGAAGACTGCACTGTAGTTCCTTCTCTAGGTTGTCACACAGATGACAAAATGGTAGATATCGAAATAGACGACAGAGGGATAGAGAAATAATTAAAATCGCTCAAAAGAGGAAAGGCCGCTGGACCTGATGGGATACCAGTTCGATTTTACACAGAGTACGCGAAGGAACTTGCCCCCCTTCTTGCAGCGGTGTACCGTAGGTCTCTGGAAGAGCGTAACGTTCCAATGGATTGGAAAAGGGCGCAGATCATCCCCGATTTCAAGAAGGGACGTCGAACAGATGTGCAGAACTATAGACCTATATCTCTAACGTCGATCAGTTGTAGAATTTTGGAACCGTATTATGTTCGATTATAATGACTTTTCTGGAGATAGAAATCTACTCTGTAGGAATCAGCATGGGTTTCGAAAAAGACGGTCATGTAAAACCCAGCTCGCGCTATTCGTCCACGAGACTCAGAGGGCCATAGACACGGGTTCACAGGTAGATGCCGTGTTTCTTGACTTCCGCAAGGCGTTCGATACAATTCCCCACAGTCGTTTAATGAACAAAGTAAGAGCATATGTACTATCAGACCAATTGTGTGATTGGAT
This sequence comes from Schistocerca piceifrons, assembly GCF_021461385.2. NCBI lineage: Eukaryota > Metazoa > Arthropoda > Insecta > Orthoptera > Acrididae > Schistocerca > Schistocerca piceifrons. The sequence goes on from NC_060149.1 coordinate 72,976,213, forward strand.
TGAAAAGTTCCTAGATAACAGAACGCAGCATGTCATTCTCAATGGAGAGAAGTCTTCCGAAGTAAGAGTGATTTCAGGTGTGCCGCAGGGGAGTGTCATAGGACCGTTGCTATTCACAATATACATAAATGACCTTGTGGATGACATCGGAAGCTCACTGAGGCTTTTTGCAGATGATGCTGTGGTGTATCGAGAGGTTGTAACAATGGAAAATTGTACTGAAATGCAGGAGGATCGGCAGCGAATTGACGCATGGTGCAGGGAATGGCAATTGAATCTCAATGTAGACAAGTGTAATGTGGTGCAAATATATAGAAAGATAGTTCCCGTATCATTTAGCTACAAAACAGCAGGTCAGCAACTGGAAGCAGTTAATTCCATAAATTATCTGGGAGTACGCATTAGGAGTGATTTAAAATGGAATGATCATATAAAATTGATCGTCGGTAAATCAGATGCCAGACTGAGATTCATTGGAAGAATCCTAAGGAAATGCAATCCGAAAACAAAGGAAGTAGGTTACAGTACGCTTGTTCGCCCACTGCTTGAATACTGCTCAGCAGTGGGGGATCCGTACCAGATAGGGTTGATAGAAGAGAGAGAAGATCCAACGGAGAGCAGCGCGCTTCGTTACAGGATCATTTAGTAATCGCTAAAGCATCACGGAGATGATAGATAAACTCCAGTGGAACTCTCTGCAGGAGAGACGCTCAGTAGCTCGGTACGGGCTTTTGTTAAAGTTTCGAGAACATACCTCCACCGAAGAGTCAAGCAGTATATTACTCCCTCCTACGTATATCTCGCGAAGAGACCATGAGGATAAAATCAGAGAGACTAGAGCCCACACGGAAGCATACTGACAATCCTTCTTTCCACGAACAATACGAGATTGGAATAGAAGGGAGAACCGATAGAGGTACTCAGGATACCCTCCGCCACACACCGTCAGGTGGCTTGCGGAGTATGGATGTAGATGTAGAGGATTCGAACCTGTGACAGTAGCGGTCTCGATGTTCCAGACTTTAGCTCCTAGAACCGCTCGGCCACCGCGGCCAGCATTCATTATGAGTTTCGTATACAGAAATATCGCAGAACATCAGTGAAAATGTTTATTTCACAGACTGAAATGATCAAAACGTTGCCTATTAACAGTCGTGGTAAAATAACTAAGGTGATCTCATAAAAATCTCCACATTGCAGCCGCGACCTGCAAACTGCTTCGCTTCGACTCCCACAACACAAAGTGAATTTCAAGTCCTCCAGTGGAACAGTCGTCTGTGCGCCTCTGTGATTGTTGGGAGATCGAACAGCTCTCCAAAGGAGAAAACACGTTACTGTGACACCACGAAGAGAGAACCCAAAGAGTTTGTACGACTAATCAATACATATTACAGCATGTCTTCGCTAAACATTGCAAAAACCATTTTGCGATTTAAAGGTAACCATGCCGAGTGTAAAATTGACTGTTTAGTTTAACGCATAACTTTAATGGACTTCCTGGTGGCTACTACTGGGTGTATTATGGTTGTTACTGTTTCCATTGCATTAACATAAGCCGCGCGCGGTAACCGCTCGGTCTCGGTCTCTCCACAGTACTATGGATCTTATGGGCGAAGAGATATAACTGTGTTTTGCAAGATCTCTGACGTGGAACCGATTTTAATTTCGATATAGCTCTACTATTATGTGCATGTGTGCGACGAGCTTTTTAGAAAACCGGAATGAGCGCCTATTCAGAAGGACTGGTACCCTTTGCTAAGCCGGGGAACTACTATAAACTGCTGCTTGAAACAGAGCAAGTTGTTCCCCATATCTTTCTAGAATCTCACAGGATGTCACATGCTGAAACTCCAATGTAACAGAACTATTCAAGTAGGGCCTTTAAAAGCCGAACTGAAATATGCCGTCTTGAGTCCTAGACACTAGAGAAGTGAAAAAAAGTGATTTTGACAAAAAAAAATCAAATGTGTGTGAAATCTTATGGGACTTAACTGCTAAGGTCATCAGTGCCTAAGCTTACACACTACTTAATCTAAATTATCCTAAGGACAAACACACACACCCATGTCCGAGGGAGGACTCGAACCTCCGCCTTAACATCGGTTTGTTGCAGGATTCTCGAACATATTCTCAGTTCGAATATAATGAATTTCCTTGAGACAGAGAAGTTGCTGTCCATGCATCAGCACGGATTTAGAAAGCATCGCTCCTGCGAAACGCAACTAGACCTTTTTTTACATGATATCTTTCGAACCATGGATGAAGGATATCAGACGGATGCCATATTCCTTGACTTCCGGAAAGCGTTTGACTCGGTGCCCCACTGCAGACTCCTAACTAAGGTACGAGCATATGGGATTGGTTCCCAAGTATGCGAGTGGCTCGAAGACTTCTTAAGTAATAGAACCCAGTACGTTGTCCTCGATGGTGAGTGTTCATCGGAGGTGAGGGTATCATCTGGAGTGCCCCAGGGAAGTTTGGTAGGTCCGCTGTTGTTTTCTATCTACATAAATGATCTTTTGGATAGGGTGGATAGCAATGTGCGGCTGTTTGCTGATGATGCTGTGGTGTACGGGAAGGTGTCGTCGTTGAGTGACTGTAGGAGGATACAAGATGACTTGGACAGGATTTGTGATTGGTGTAAAGAATGGCAGCTAACTCTTAATATAGATAAATGTAAATTAATGCAGATGAATAGGAAAAAGAATCCTATAATGTTGGAATACTCCATTAGTAGTGTAGCGCTTGACACAGTAACGTCGATTAAATATTTGGGTGTAACATTGCAGAACGATATGAAGTGGGACAAGCATGTAATGTCAGTTGTGGGGAAGGCGGATAGTCGTCTTCGGTTCATTGGTAGAATTTTGGGAAGGTGCGGTTCATCTGTAAAGGAGACCGCTTATAAAACACTAATACGATCTATTCTTGAGTACTGCTCGAGCGTTTGGGATCCCTATCAGGTCGGATTGAGGGAGGGCATAGAAGCAATTCAGAGGCGGGCTGCTAGATTTGTTACTATTAGGTTTGATCATCACCCGAGAGTTACGGAAATGCTTCAGGAACTCGGGTGGGAGCCTCTAGAGGATAGGAGCTGTTCTTTTCGTGAATCGCTACTGAGGAAATTTAGAGAACCAGCATTTGAGGCTGACTACAGTACAATTTTACTGCCGCCAACTTACATTTCGCGGAAAGACCACAAAGATAAGAGAGATTAGGGCTCGTACAGAGGCATATAGGCAGTCATTTTTCCCTCGTTCTGTTTGGGAGTGGAACAGGGAGAGAAGATGCTAGTTGTGGTACGAAGTACCCTCCGCCACGCACCGTATGGTGGATTGCGAGATATGTATTTAGATGAAGATGTAGATAGATGATGTTGAAAACTAAGGCAGATATTACTGTTACCTGTTTTGAAACGAAAATTCGAATCATCGAGGTAAAACAAAGTTTCATTGAACCACTCCAAGTTTGATGTTAGGAGTGGATTTCCTGTGAAGCAGACACTTTCGCGGCATACCAAACACAGTAGACGGCGTAGACTGTATTACATTAGTAAATAAATTAGAGCACTGTTTAAAATGGATAAGGAATTCATTTTGTTTCTTTTCATTCTTTCTCTGCAGTTGGAAGCAGAAATTTTGCATGCACTGTTACGTGAAGGGAAATGCATGATTACATGATCGCGCCACTTATTTTTCTGTATACATTAAACACTTACCTTCAGCTACTGCAGATAAGTCTAAAATTGTTTAGTTTGCGGATGACATGCGCATTGTCACTGAAGATTGAGATCAAGACCTTCAAATATTATTCCACGGAATAGCAATTTTTACTTCACATAGACTAAGTTTTAATCGTAATTGAAATACAATACAGTGCTTCTGCGTTCTTACACACAGTTCTGGTCCCGCAGACATTCATCTTCTTACCGTAGAGGTACGAAAAGTGAGTTAGAGGACACCAGATTTCTATTAGTTGAGGATATATGATTATTTATTGTGAAGCGTATTCACATTCTCCTACAGAAGCTGAATACACAGGTGTTTGAGATAAGAATGTTGTCTGTCGTCATTTACAGCCGTACACTTTTGTATACTTACATTTGTTGATGTTATATGGGATATTTGCGTCTAACTCAAGTAGAGCAGACAGAATACTTTTAATCAATAGAAAATCATCTGGACCACACGTGGTTTACGAATGTCATATGTACTAACAGAGGAACATTCCCAAATTTACATAAACGATCGTGATGAAGATTGGCGGTTGTGTAGAGGGGGACAAAATAGAGTGATACATATATTTTTTTTAGTGACCAATTACAATTTAAAGCGGTAAAACACAACCCGAAAGGTAATTTTGCAATTTAGGGAAACGATGAAATAAAAATAATATTTCTAATATAAATGTTGATCCTGTAGTTAAAGTCCACTAAAAATATATAATCGACTTCTGTAATAATCTGAAATTTTGCAAAATACTCCACAACCATTAATTAATTTTGAAAAATAAATACCTTTGTTACAACATAAATAAAAGAAGCTTTCAAGCCACTTACATCCTCGTGTAATAAAGCTGTTTCCTGGAATACAGTTTTTGGAAAATAAGCTGTACACAATATGCTGTTGGAGTATTTTCTATGTATTTAATTAAAATAACTAAACATTAATTACCATTCTAATTACTTAGTTTACTCATGTTTGTTTTATGTTTTAAACCGTTATTTAATGTTTTACATTCACATTGTTTTAGTTTACCATTTCACACATGTGTATTCTGTAAATTGAAAATAATACGTAATTCATTATTATTATTATAGAAAATAATTACACTAATAAATGATAACTAACTGAAACCCTCAGCTGCCGACAGGAGTTGTTGATATACCTCGATATGGACAGCGGAAAAAATGTGCCCCGACCGGGACTCGAACCCGGGATCTCCTGCTTACATGGCAGACGCTCTATCCATCTGAGCCACCGAGGACACAGATAAATAGCGCGACTGCAGGGACTTATCCCTTGCACGCCTCCCGTGAGACTCACATTCCCAACTGTCCACAATTCTACATATGTAATGTACCCTATAGACATTTGCCCATCCACTCATTACTCGCGCACGCTTTGGCGATTCCCGTAAGAGAAAAGCTGCACGGTCATCAACAGTATTCTGTTCTTTCGAGAACAGTTACTGTCTTCATATATATATATATATATATATATATATATATATATATATATATATATATATATATACACGAGGGCCGTTCAGAAAGTAACCTCCGGTTGATTTAAAAAAATACACCAAGTTAAATAAAAATATTTTAATATATACATCTTACAACTACATCTTTCCACTATTTTTCTACATAGTCTCCATAGCGATTGAGGCACTTATCGTATCTCTTCACAAGCTTTGAAATTCCTTCTGCATAAAAATCACCCGCTTGTGCCTGGAGCCAGCCTGTGACCGCATCTTTGAGCTCTTCGTCGTCATCAAACCTCTGTGACCCGAGCCATTTCTTCAAATGCATGAAGAGGTGATAATCACTTGGCGCCAGGTCTGGGCTGTAAGGTGGATGGTTGATAACGTCCCACTTGAAGGACTCAAGAAGGGCCGTTGTTCTGCGAGCAGAGTGAGGACGGGCGTTATCGTGCAAAAAAACGATACCGGAAGTCAGCATACCACGGCGTTTGTTCTGTATAGCTCGTCGTAACTTTTTTATTGTTTAACAGTAAACGTCTTGATTAATGGTCGTACCACATTCCATGAATTCAACCAACAACACCCCTTTGGCATCCCAAAACACCGTTGCCATCAGTTTTCTGGCAGAAAAATCTTGCGAGGCTTTTGTTGGTTTGGTAGGCGAATTTGAATGTGCCCACATCTTTGATTGTTCTTTTGTCTCAGGGTTCACGTACTTAATCCAGGTTTCGTCACCGGTCACGATTCTGTTTAACAATGGTTCTCCTTCGTCCTCATAACCTGACAGAAAGTCTAATGCAGAGGCCATTCTTTGAGTTTTGTGGTGGTCGGTAAGAATTTTGAGCACCCATCGTGCACAGAACTTACGGTAACCCAATCTTGCTGTCACTATCTCGTACAAGAGAGTCTTAGAAATCTGTGGAAAACCAGTAGACAACTCCGACATTGACAAACGTCGATTTTCACGAACTTTTGCATCAACTGTCTGAACGAGTTCGTCAGTCACCAATGATGGTCTACCACTCCTCTCTTCACCATGAACGTTTTCTCGTCCACTTTCAAATTAACGTACCCATTCACGGACAACTCCTTCACTCATAACTCTTGGTCCGTACACGGCACAAAGCTCACGATGAATAGCTGCTGCAGAATATCCTTTGGCTGTAAAAAACCTTATGACAGCACGCACTTCACATTTGGCGGGGTTTTCTATTGCAGCACACATTTCAAACTGCCACAAAAACTAAACTAGCGCAGGTACGACGTTCACTCGACCACGGCTTGATGCCGACTGACCTGTTGAGTGCGTGAACGCACAGATGGCGTCGCTACTCCCCCCACAACCCGCACTGTGACCAATCGGAGGTTACTTTCTGAACCGCCCTCATATATATATATATATATATATATATATATATATATATATATATATATATATATATATATATTAGTTAAAGGCTACCCAGCCATTGACCTTCGTCTGTGCGAATGCGCACAGGTTGCCCAAACTCTTACGGGAATCGCCAAAGCGTGCGCGAGTATTGAGTGGATGGGCAAATGTCTATAAGGTACATTACATATGTAGAATTGTGGACAGTTGGGAATGTGAGTCTCACGGGAGGCGTGCAAGGGATAAGTCCCTGCAGTCGCACTATTCATCTGTGTCCTCGGTGGCTCAGATGGATAGAGCGTCTGCCACATAAGCAGGAGATCCCGGGTTCGAGTCCCGGTTGGGGCACACATTTTCAGCTGTCCACATCCAGGTATATCAACAACACCTGTCGGCAGCTGAGGGTTTCAGTTAGTTATCATTTATTCCAGGGAAAAGCTGCAAGGTCATCTTCAGTATTCTGTTCTTTTGAGAGCAGTTACTGTCTTCATATATATAATTACACTAATGATTGTCCGCAAGGAAATGCATCAAACACAACTTTTTTTCACTATGCACGAAAAATAAACGGAACTTCTTCACATAAACGACGGAGAATCCAATATAAAACAAATTTCCGCAGGATTTCAAATTGTCACGAGTGATACTCTAAATATCTTGATTTGTATCAGCCGTATTTCAGTACACTTTTAAGCCTTGACAAAGAGAATAGGTCATATACTGGTGACTGCAGTTTGATTGTATCCCTTTTCAAGTGGAGAGTGCCATCATAATCATTCAGCAGAAATAGATCAGAATATCTTCTCACAAAGTTCTTCCAACATCGAAAGCCGTATAGGTTCCACAGTTTGACCCGTCCCATCGAGCCCTTTGGGATTACCAGATGTTTTTTATTCTCGGGTATGATGTTCGAAATAGCGTTTCGACACTGATATCCGCCTTTTCATAGTTTTAAAGGTACCTAATAGTGAGTTTGGTCCGAGAATCTCTTTTAGAAGCGCCAAATGTCCTTGTAGAAACATCTAAATCTGGTAAACAAGCGTCTGTCAAGATAAGAAGATTTTTTAAGGATGTTTTCTTTCCCAGAGACGGAGAAATATCTATATAATGGTTAGATTCTTGCGGCGGTCAATGTGAAAGAACCGTTCTTTCACAATCACAACCACAAGTCTCGATGACACAGATCAGCCGTGGAAGGTATACGGCTTTCAGTGATGGATGAACTTTATGAGAAGATATTCAAATCTAGTTCTGCTGAATGATTATGATGTTAATCTCCACTTGAGAAACAACACAATGAAGCGGTACTCAGTAGTACATAATCTTTCTCTTCGCCAAGGCTTACCAATATACTGAAATATGCCAGATACAAATCAGGATATTTAGGGGATCACCCGTGAAACCTTGGAATCCTGCTGAATTTTATTTTATATTGGCTTCTCCATCGTGTACATTATGTGAAGAATTTTTGTTCATTTTATGTGCATGGTGTAAAAAAATATTATTGCGATTGAACTTATTCGATGTAAAACAAAAATTTGCCATTCCCCGCAGGTCGAGGTGGCCGAGCGGTTCTAGGCGCTTCAGTCTGGAACCGCGCGACTGCCACGGTCGCAGGTTCGAATCCTGCCTCGGGCATGGATTTGTGTGATGTCCTTAGGTTAGTTAGGTTTAAGTAGTTCTAAGTTCTAGGGGACTGATGACCTCGGATGTTAAGTCCCATAGTGCTCAGAGCCATTTTTTTGCTATTCCTCAGAATAAGATTTGGAGGTCTTGAACTCAATCTGCAGTGATAATGCGCGCGTCATCTGCAAACAAACCAATTTTAGACTTCTGTATGTCTACCCTTTTAGCAGGAGGTCTCTGGGACGACGGCCGTTACTATCGTGACAAAAAATAAAAACACCTACAGCCGTCCTTATGATTTTATTTTATTTAGTCGCTACCAGTTTATTTACTAATGTACCACAGTCTACGCCGTCTACTGTCTTTGATGCCGCGATAGTGTCAGCTTCACAGGAGATCCACTGCTACAATCAAACTGCGAGTTGTCCAACGAGACTTTGCTTCGCGTCGACCTTTTGAATTCTCGTTTCAGAACAGATAACACTAATATCTCCCTTAGCTGAGTTGATGGTTGGAGTGCTGACACATTACACAGGTCTGCGACTAAAATACTGCATATGAATTTTTAACATTTTCTTGTAGATTTCGACCTCCCAAAAACAGGAAAAATATTCAAAAAATTCTATCACATAGGTTTTTATGTATATTGCAGTATTTACTTTCATTAGTAATAAACCTATGTGGTTTTTTAATTTAATAATTATTAAAAATTATATCAAATGTAATTGATAAAATAAACTTAATTTAAAAAATTTACAATGTTAACTATTCTTTGTTACCACTTGCAGATTTTTCCGTGAACTCCTGGGCGCCAGAAGCAAATGCAAACAATATTATTTTTCAGTTTTATCGTGTTGCGACAAGTCAAATGACGATTTGTATCTCGCATGAAATGAAGAGAAACTATCAGTAGACATATTGCTATTCAAGTGAACAGTGCTGTTGTTTCTGTCTAGTCATGGCTACAAGAGGTTGTGTTATTTCTCCAAACAGGTTTTGTTATGAAACTTCCTGGCAGGTTAAAACTGTGTGCCGGACCGAGACTCGAACTCGGGACCTTTGCCTTTCGCGGGCAAGTGCTCTACCAACTGAGCTACCCAAGCACGACTCACGCTCCACGGGTGAGTCATGCTTGGGTAGCTCAGTAGGTAGAGCACTTGCCCGCGAAAGGCAAAGGTCCCGAGTTCGAGTCTCGGTCCGGCACACAGTTTTAATCTTCCAGGAAGTGTCATATCAGCGCACACTCCGCTGCAAAGTGAAAATCTCATTCTGGAGTTTTTGTTATATCTGCAGTGAATACATTATTACAAGTTAACAGAGAAACATAAGTGATTTTGGGAGGAAAGCTTATTTTGCTTACTTTAAATTAAAGGTTAACAAAAATGCATTTCGATATGGAATTCCTATGACTTCTGTTCAGTTGACGTAAATGGATTCAGTTCAAAAAACAAAAGAGGCATAAGTTATCCTAACCTTGACTCAGCTATACGTCCAGTGCTCCACAACTCTGAAATACCTACCCCACAGCCACCTTCCAGTTTGGATGAATATCCGACTAAGTTGCAGGATGAAGTTACATTAACTCCTCAGGCTGATCAAGCTCAGCTTTTTCTTCAGACGAAGATGAAAGGCCTCAAATATTTTCTCAAAGTGAGCTCAATGATCTAGTAAGAGATTTAGGTCTTTCAAAAGATGCAGCTAAACTGTTAGGCTCCAAATTAAAAAATAAAAACCTTTTTATCATGTGGCACCTCATTTTCATGGTACAGATACCGAGAAGAGTTTTTCTCAAAAGAAGAAAATTTAGTTTCTTACAATGATGTGGATGGACTCGTGCATTGCTTTGATATGCAGTAGGACTCGTCTGAATGGCGCTTATTCATTGATTCGTCCAAAACTAGTCTTAAAGTAGTATTATTGCACAATGGAAATAAATTTGCATCGCTTCCTATGGGACATTCTGAGCATATGGACGAAAACTATAACGATTCGGCCATTATCCTGGAAAAAAATCAAATATCAGGACCATCAATGGATGGTTTGTGGGGACTTCAAAATCCGCACGATGCTTTTGGGTCAGCAGGCAGGCTGTACTAAATACCCGTGCTTCTTATGCTTGTGGGATAGTAGAGTCAGAGAACAACACTGGACTAAAAGAAACTTTAAAACCTGGAGAGAAAAATGTTATCAATACTACTTTGATACCACCAGAAAAGGTTTTGTTCCCCCCTCTCCATATCAAATTGGGGTTGATGAAACAATCTGTAAAACCACTGCAAAAGGATGGGGACTCTTTTAAATATCTATGTACAAAATTCTCGAAGCTATCAGAAGCAAAGTTGAAAGAGGGAGTTTTCACTGGCCCCGACATAAGAAAACTTTTAACCGACTCCCTATTTGTGGAAAGTATGAATGCGAAGGAAAAAGAAGCTTTGGTATCGTTCAAGGATGTAATGCGAAAGTTTTTGGGAAATACTAAGGATCTTGACTACAAAACCATTGTTCAACGGACGCTAGCAGCATACGAAGCTCAAGTCTGCAAGATGAGCTTGAAGGTCCATTTTTTACACTCCCACATAGACAGTTTTCCTGAAAAACCTGGGAGCTTACAGTGAAGAACAAGGGGATCGGTTTCACCAAGATGTCCGTGATATCGAGAGACGGTACGAAGAAAGATGGGATGCCACTATGCTTGCTGACTACTGTTGGATGCTTAAGCGCGAAACTAAAGATGGAAATCGGATAAGGACTCGGCGAAGTGTCAAGGAAAAGAAGAAAAGGTTTCATAAACAACATGAATAAATATAATATTGTTACTATGTGTCTCAAAATAGTGTTTCATTGGTTGTAAAAAGATATTATGTTTGATAATTTTGAATAAACGAGTGCTTTTACCAATTTTTTGTGTTTGAATGTTCAAAAAAACCTTATGTGATAGAGGAAAATGGACCTCACTTCTGAAATCAGCGCATTGTGAAACATATAATTCAGTAAAAATATCTCATACAGCTGACAATTTTTTTCCCAGACCTGTGTTATCTGCGAATCCAGTAGTGCTGGCAACTGATGGGTTACGCAAGGGGGTCGTATCAACCTGTACCGCATCAAAACAGCCTGAAGATGATTCGATGAACCGTAGAAACTGGTAGCGACAAAGTAAAATAAAATCATAAGGACGGCTGTAGGTGTTTTTATTTTTTGTCACAATTTTAGACTTATCTGCTGTAACTGAAGGTAAATCCTTAACGTACGCAGAAAAATAAGTGCCCCAATCATGTAATTATGCATTTCCCGTTACGTAACAGTGCATGGAAAATTTCCGCTTCCAAATGCTCAAAAAGACTGAAAAGAAACGAAGTGAATTCCTTATCCATTTTAAATAGTGCTCTATTTTATTTACTAATGTACCACAGCCTACGCCGTCTATTGTCTTTAATATGCCGTCTGCTTCACAGGAAAGCCCCTCCTATAATCAAACTGCGAATTGTTTAATGAAACTTCGTTTTACCTCGATGTTTCGAATTCTCGTTTCAGAACAGATAACACTCATATCTCCCTTAGCTGTCAACATCACTTGCTTCACTTCCCTAGTGTCGAGGACTCAAGACGGCACATTTCAATTCATCTCTTAAAGCCATTGCTTCAGTTTCAGTTCTGTTACATTGGAGTTTCAGCGTGTGACAGCTTGTCAGTTTCTAGAAAGATGTGGGACACAACTTGCTCTTCTTCTAACAACAGTTTATATTAGGTCGCTGGAGTAGCGAAGGGTAGCAGTCCATCAGTCTATCAGAAAAAGCGCTCATTCGCCTTTCTAGAAGTTCATGGCACGGATGCACATAACAGTAGGGCTATTTTGCTAACGTCAATCGGGCGAAATTTTGGACAGCAAAATTCTCCTTAACAAAAATTAAAATAATCTCCAAAAACAGAGATTTTGTGAAACACAGTTATGTCTGTTCGTCCATGAGTCCCATGGTACTGTGGACAACGACGCTAAGGTTAATGTGTTCTCTGATATAAGGAAGGCATTCGATACATATCCACAGTGTCGTTTAGTGAACCAAATACTAACTTTCTGAGTATTTGTCCATTTACTGGATTTCATAGAAGATTGAACTCAACAAGTCGTTCTTAATGAGACGAAATAGATGAGAAGGTAATTTTGGAACTCCATCAAAAGAGTTTCATATTGCCGTTGCTGTTTACGTTATTTATAATTCTTCCAGTCTATAACACAGGAAGCTCCATGAGGTTGCTCGCGGACAACGATCGCTGTTGTCTGTGGAAGTTTTCACTGCTAGAAGACCAGCGAAGAGCAGGAAGTCCTGCAGAGGACCGCCAGGAAAGGCCTTGAAAGTTACGTGCTAAACTAAACATCGGTTTACAAAGGTTTGGTTATCTTTAAATCTCTAAATGCTCTATGGAATATTTAGCTAAGACATTCTGTAATAAGTATTGATTAATCGTGCAATCTCTTTGGGTTCTCTCTTTGTGGGGTCGAAATACTGTGTTCAGCCTTTGGGAGCTGCTTGACCTCTAGGCAATCATGGACGCGTGTGGTCGACTGGACCATGTGGAGGATTTGAAAATCTTACCTTGCTGTGGGAGTCGAAGCGAGGTAGTTCGGTGGTGGCGGCTTCAATGTTGAAGATTTATGTTCGATCACTTTAGTTTTTTTGCCACGACTGTTAAGGGCCAGCCGGCCGCGGTGGTCGTGCGGTTCTAGGCACTACAGTCCGGAACCACGGGACTGCTACGGTCGCAGGTTCGAATCCTGCCTCGGACATGGATGTGTGTGATGTCCTTAGGTTAGTTAGGTTTAAGTAGATCTAAGTTCTAGGGGACTGATGACCTCAGAAGTTAAGTCCCATAGTGCTCAGAGCCATTTGAACCATTTGAACCAAATTTACCGAGAAATCTGTGTTATTTATGTTATTTGTCCATGCAATTTGAAGTCAATATAGAATTTGAATTCACTATTATTGCTATTTATTTTTGCTTTGCCAAACCATTCGTTTTGTTCTTGTACATTCAGTTAGATGCACTCTTTGTGTGACGCCCACTCCTGAGCTGTTTTCAAAATCTCAGTTTGTCTTTTCAGTGATTAATCATTATGTGCATAGTCAAATAGTTCTGTTGCATGCGGCTCCGCCATTTCATTAGTAATAAATTTCCCGCTCTCTGCAAGTATAATTTCCAAGTGCAGAAAGGTAAGTTTGGATGCTGTCTTCGGAGTCCAGATTGCTGTACTAGCCCTTACAGTGTGAATATTCATACAACAATGAGCAATTTGATGTAACACATGGTAGTGATACCTTCCGCTTTTATCAAGAGTACATGCAGATTGAGAGGGTACAGCCCGATGTGGATGAATGGAAATACTTTAAAAAGCGGATGCGGCTGTGCAGGCGAGCGTTAGTTTTGTTGTGATAGGAAAAGGAGGCGTGACTGCGCGCGTAAGTATTTGACAGCCAAGCGGTGCTGGACTCAACATACCAGGGCCGCGGCGGTCATTCAGATGATGACAAGGACTTTCACTTGCGAGAACAGGGCAAGTGCCATCACCCGATTTCCCAGGAACTTCGCCCAGTGAAAGAGAAGTTAAAATTAGCGAAATCATGTCTCGGTTTATCCGCAGATACTCGACCGTTTCTGAAAAAATGATGGTCAGCGTTTTCGATGTATGGTTAGAGGTACTTTGTATGTCGTTTACCAGGACGTATCCCCATACGAAGTAGTGGTTCAGTGGTTGTTTTAATTTTGTGCCCCGTGTTAAAAACCCGATTATTTTTTTTATTTATTTTATTTTAATTTTGTTGTTTTCATGTTTTTAGATGGTTACTACACGAATGTTTCTTATGAAGTTAGTGGATTAGGGCGTTACATTAATTGTAAAAATCTAATTTCACAATAAGTGCCATACATCTCATATATATGCGTGTATGGTATGTTGAGTGGTAACAATATTTTTAAATTCTCATATTCTGATATTTCATTTTCCTATCAATTTTTATATTAATTAATATTTTATTCGTATATTTATTCTCCATAAAAAGATATGTTTCATTCCCTTGGATGGTATCAATCGTAGAAACATTCGCAACAAAGATATTTCGAACACCACGTCCATCGCTCGAAGGCAGGTCTGTCACAGTGATTCAAATGGTTCAAATGGCTCTGAGCACTATGGGGCTTAACATCTGTGGTCATCAGTCCCCTAGAACTTAGAACTACTTAACCTAACTAACCTAAGGACATCACACACATCCATGCCCGGGGCAGGATTCGAACCTGCGACCGTAGCGGTCACGCAGTTCCAGACTGAAGCGCCTAAAACCGCACGGCCACACCGGCCGGCATCACAGTGATATTTCGTTCTATGAATTTCATTTTAGAAAGAAACGTCGTTAACATTGGTGAAGATTTCGCGTTTTGGTAATAATTTCGCGGCGAACCATGCGTAACGATTCACTTTGCGAAAACTGGGGCTTAGAATTGATTATGAATCAAGATACACTACAGGAATTTCACCGACAACAATTTAAAATAATTTTCTTATTTTTTTAATTCATTCACCCGACATACAATTAGTAGCCCAATAAAGCACTTCGTCTTCAGGCCACAAGTGCCCCATCGGGACCATCACACTGTGGGGCGGCGGAATGAGTTTGTAAAAATAATAATTTGCTGCAGAAACATTTCCCGGCCGATGCACCATATGTGGGGCGGCGGATGCGTTGGAATAAGAATAAATCTACTGTTGTATAAACGCTTGCGTGTTGAATCAGTTTCTAGCTTTTAGAATGTTGTTATTGCTGTCTTTTGCCGTTCTCAACACTGGCTCTCTATTTACTCCGTGACCCCCAGAAAGTGATTTAATAAAACTTGGAGCCAGTAAATAGATATCCTAGTGCCCACTTTACCTGAGAATGTTCTTATAGCTGCAGCTTATAGCTCTGAGGAATTAGGAGATTGTCCGGGATTTCTAATCAAAAACGGTTTTCCAAAATAGTTGAGTATATTCTGAAATTCACTAATAAAAACCACAAGTATCCCTACAACCTAACTAACAGAACAGTTCAGAGTCTAATGCACTGATGCAACTATAAATGTCCGAATCAAATGTTAAAAAGAATGCTCGCCAAAATTTGATGAAAATATTTCATCAAACGCCACGCTAAATATTTGGTAGAATGTCTGTCCCGCGACGGCACGTGAAAATTACGACAATACGCAAACTGAAGCTAGATAATGAAAATCATTCCAGAATTAACACTTCACATGAAATGTTTTCATGGTTCCGCATATCTCTAGTAACTTAATACGGCACCCGAGGCTGTTTGTAGCAGATACACTGATGCGACGCGACTACCGACACAGATGGCGTGTCATTCAGTGTCTGGAGAGAACTGGGGCCTTGCTTCCTCGCGCAGTGTTCTTATATATAAAGCCGCGGTGCGGACGGCTGAGGGAACGTCTGATCAAATCCGCTCTCCCGACTAGCCGCTGGGCTAGTAACGCACCACTTCAAGTTACATAATAATTTATAGCTTCTTTGGCTGATGGCCGAAGAAGCTCTTAATTTAAACGTGCATTCAGCACGCAGGTAAGTATTGATAATAAAATTTTGACGTGGCTAAGTTAAATACTTTGAGCGAGAGAATTAATTAAATTACACTGCACGTAGCAGATGAGCTCTGAACTGTCCCTTTTGAGATCCGCTATCGCTATAATTTTATAGGTATTAAAAAGAAACTTTACACATTTTCATAATCATAGCGGACCTCCAACCTATTTAAATCTAAACATCCTAGCCTTATTTGCTAGCCTACTTAATCTATCTTGCTTCCTTCAGTTTTGAGACGAAAACCAGAAAATCATGAATTTCCACTAAAGTCTTAATTTGTGAAATCCAAAGTACTGTTTTTATTAAATCATTATGAAAGATGAATCTAAATATAAATTTTGAAGTCTCTAGCTCTTTTCTGTTGCGCCAATGATTTTTCCAGAAAAACGTCCAAATCTCGGAAATGGCTGAAGTTATCGAACTGATATTTAACACACATTAATTTAGTATTATTTCTGACATGCTAGAAAAGTTTTAGTTCATTTGCTTGATTTTTAAGGTATTGCGCAACATTTATGACGTCAGAGCTAGTTACGGCAGACTGGCTGGCACACAACGGAAACTGATGTGAATTTATTACAGCGTGAGTAGGCTGCTTCCCTACATCACCCTCTACTTAAATTTTTTATTTATGAATGTTAATGAATGAAAAAAAATTTAATTACAAAAAGGGAAGCAAGAGTACAGTTTAACTCCCTATGAAAAATCAAAATTGAAATATAAACCGGTAGAAACATTAAAGAAAACTGATTACCTACATTAATTATTTAAATTGTAGGCATGTTAACTGCCTTTTTAAACAATGTCACTACTCAAAATTTTAAGCAAAGTCAATGAAATATTTTCGCATACATATTGCCTTAGACAAACAAACACATATAAATTAAAAAATTTATGAAAATCTTAGATCCATTAAATACATTTTTACATACACAAATTCAAAGAAAATAACATGACACATAAACAGATGATTATCTCTTAACAGTCTTTTCTAAACCTGAAAGAAAAGTTCACAAATAATTTTTACACACGTGGTTGTAGCCGCTTTGGCTGGCGTCCTACACTTCCATTCACAAGGGTAGAGGAGGGGAAGTTGCTATGGTGTGCGTCCTTCACGTTCTCTCTAAATTACATGGGGGAAAGGGGAGGGGTCACTGTGAGTTGTGTCCAAGTCACTCCACGCTTTCACGCAGCTACCAGGCTGCCATTATCTGGTTTGTCCTGTAGAACAAACAAAAAGAGTGCCTCAGACTCTGTTCACTTAATATCTAAGGGTGGGTCACAAAGAAATGGGGATATATACATTTTATCTTCCAATATTTTGGTGGAACAAAGTTAACAGAACCTTTTTAATTTTTCTCTCACGGTTACTTAATTGTCATAAAGTCGGTAAACAAATGGCTCAAAACGCCGTTAGTCACGTACTGGAGAAAATTTATGCTCCTAAGGCATACAATCATAAATCATATTTAATCTGAATTTCTTATTTCTGGGCCGGAACGCTGAACCAATGCTCGGTACATTCCTGAATACATTTGTATTTTAAGCACTTAACTGACTCATCTTTGATTACTTTATTCTTAGAGATAGTATGAGTATGATTAGTGGTTGTTTTCTCAGCTTCTTTGTACATGTGAGTAACTTTTGGCAATAGTACAGTTTTGAGTGTTCAAAGCACACTACGTTTAGTTGACTACAAAATCCACTTATTGGTCCTCTGCTGTTGTCAGTTCCACATCTGCAATTAGGTACTTACTTACTTAGAAGTGTATTTATGCTGAGCTAAAATAGTGTTTCACGTCTGTCAGTATGTTATTTATTTATTTTGCTAGTGTATGTACTTATTTAACACTCACTCTATTAATATTTAAAGCATAGGATAGCACATTTATTTCATATTCATAGTGTATTGCAGCTGATTAGTTTGCTCACGTGGCAATCCATTTCCACTCGATCGGACGCTGAAACCTCAGGTAGTCTCTCTCAGACCTACCACTAAACTGCATCAAATAATTATGGACGAGCGTAATGCTAAATTCCTTAAACCTATAGGACACCATGAGCTGCTCTGTCTCATCTAACATAAGGGTACCTATGGTCGCATTCACGCCTCCAGCTCATAACCTCAATATGTGTAGGTGTATCCTGTCACACACTACACTAAAATAATGGCCAACTCCAATCGTATAAATACTTCAGGGACGTGTCCTTCACGTCTCAACCACAAACACTGCTCAATTCCATACACTGCCTTTCCTTGCTACACAAGGTGAGTTTATCCTTACAACTTATCTGCATATATTTCATACCACTAAGCAATCTCTTTTATTATTTATTAGTTAGCTCTAATGCATACACTAGGTTTCACTACCACTTCAGATCCTGCTTGTACATGAATTCATATATCTTTTTAAATTACTGTTGGTGGACCATTTCCAATAAAACAACACTTTGTACTTACTATATTACCAGGGTACTATACATACTTTTTACTCAAATACATTTTATATCTTCATTACGTCATACTTCTCTATTGTTTGTCACTATTAGGTTTGTCACATTAGGTATTTTTCTTCACTAATCGGTAAATAGATTGGTTACATAACTCATGGCTTGATAGTCATAACGGAAAATTTTAATGTATGAAAGAAGAGGTCGAAATTTTTGTGGATAGGAAAGATGAAGAGTGAGTGAGACCTGAAATGGAAAGAAGATCTCACACAGCTGGGACTGCACAGCTGCCACACTGTGTAGAGGTTACAGAACAACCTCCTCCCTACAGCATTCATTAGTTTAATGCTGTAAAGAAGAGTTAGAAATTTTAGGTGGATAGAAAAGACGAAGAGTGAGTGAGACCTGAAATGGAAAGAAGATGTCACACAGCTGGGACTGCACAGCTGCCACACTGTGTAGAGGTTACAGAACAACCTCCTCCCTACAGCGTTCATTAGTTTAATGCTGTAAAGAAGAGTTAGAAATTTTAGGTGGATAGAAAAGACGAAGATTGAGTGAGACCTGAAAGGGAAAAAAGATCTCACACAGCTGGGACTGCACAGCTGCCACACTGTGTGGAGGTTACAGAACAACCTCCTCCCTACAGCATTCATTAGCTTAATGCTGTAAAGAAGAGTTAGAAAATTTTAGGTGGATAGGAAAGATGAAGAGTGAGTGAGACCTGAAAAGGAAAGAAGATCTCACACAGCTGGGACTGCACAGCTGCCACACTGTGTAGAGGTTACAGAACAACCTCCTCCCTACAGCATTCATTGGCTACCTATGAATCTGCCAGGTCGATCTGAAAATACTTTATGATGCCTTTTTAGAACCTGTCTCAGTTCTTCCTCCTGATTGGCTGAAATCTTATCGATTTCCTGCAATTTAGTTTCTATTTTGTCTAAAATAATTGCTTCTTCTTCTTCTTCTTCGGTATTCAGCTTATTGTTATTAAGATTAACACCTTCGTCCCAATACCTCCTATTTTTCAGAACTCGTATAGGCAGCTCCCAAGTTCCATCATCAGTTACTACATGTTTATCACTAAAAGGTACTATAATTACTCCGGTTATTGGCAAGACCATTTTTAACTGGCTTCTTTCAAAATCAACAACACTCTGATATTTCGACAAGAAATCTATGCCAATTAAAACCTCAATACTGAGATTATTTACAATTAAACATGGATGATCAATTAAATTACCACTTATGTTAAAGGGTAGTAAAGCTTCTTGCTTTACCGTTTTTGACACCTTGCCAGTAGCACCAATTATTCTTAGTCCTGATACCCTCATTACTGTAAGCTTATCTTTACCAGGTAATGCATCAAAGAAGGACTGAGATATTGCACTCACCTCACTTCCACTGTCTAAGAGACAACGTACATTGATACCCAACATATTCACTATTATTATAGGGTGGCTTATTCTAGGTTGTACAGGTGGTTCCTCACATTCATCTAGTAGTTCCTTTTGGATTTGTCTCCAACTAAAGTGATCGACATCTGTCTTCATTACATTTAGGTCACAGGGTGTATGGGTTTCCTGAATTACATTTTCAGTTGCTTTTTCCAGTCGGTCTATTAATTTTAAATCGAAACACCGCACGACTTCATTACATTTAGTTTGCTGAACATAACCCAAATTACTGTAGTCTGAGCGATTCTGCGCCTCCAGACCGGGCATAACATTAGTTACAGCTAAACCACTTTCACCATTATCGTCGGTTTCCTTCTCAAGTGACAACTGGTCACAGCTACTGGGGTCAATGAACCCAAACAGCCTACCCTCTACATTCCCACTTATCTCCTGTCCTAAATCTATTAGTACATTATCAACATCCTGCACAGGCACTTTAGATAAGAGCACATCATCCTCATCGTAAATATAAGCATGAATTTCTTCTGCTTCTTCACCTGTCAATTCAGTATTTTGTAGCTCATCCCTACTGTTACACTGCTGCGCCTTCTCTTTCTCTTCCAACTTAGAAAGCGTTTCTAACACGGTATCTATCAAATACTGTGAGTGATCTAATATTTCTGTTGTATCTTTAGGTGCTACCGACTCTTCATCCACATGTTCAGTTTGAGTATTCTGATCTGTCTTACCAATTCCCTTAACTACTGGCTTAGGAAAAGTAACCGCCTGGTGAGCGCCAGTGTCCTCATAGACGGGAACTAGTTTTCCTGCCTCGGCATACTACTGTTTCCTTTATTTTCATGATAGTTAACTGGCATAGCATTGCTTTCCGTACTGTGGTTTACATGCATATTTTTGTTTGGCACAACATTACTGTCATTTGAATGCCATTGTTGGTTCTGATAATTATTTCCCCAATTCCTATCTCTCTTAGGACGGCGAACGCCTACTGTTCTAATGTTTACATTGCCACTTTGCTCGTTCCTAAAATTACTATTATTGTTATTGGCATTTCGGTTATTACGTGCTTGCTCCTCATTGGCAGCAACACGTTCTACACGTTCCAAATACTCAATGAAACGATCCAGATTGTCTCTAGGGGCAGATATAATTCTAGTTTGCCAATACCATGGCAGTTTGGCTTCAAGACCCAGTATAATCATTTCAGGTTTCAGCTTTTCCGCCAAATGTGACAAACGTGAAATCCATGACCTAGCAAACTCTTTAATTGATTCCTTGCCTGCATTGAAGCGTTTCCCACTCCAAAACTCTCTCAATACTTCATTTTGCTTATTGCTAGACCAATACTCATTAATAAAAGCTGTTTTAAATTCCGCTAATGTTTTACATTTCAACATAACATCAGCTAACCAACGCATGGCGTCACCTGCTAAATGACTTCTAACAAACGAGATTTTCTCTCGTTCAGACCAAGTTGGTGGAATCACATCTTCAAAATCGTTCCAGAAATCTAGCGGATGGATATTTTTATCTGGATCGAACCGCAAGAACTGCCGACACCCGATAAAAGCGGCGGTTGCAGCTACAACTTGTTGTACATTACCATTACCAGAAGTTACTGAAGCTACTTTACTCTCAATGTTAGCAATGTTAGTACTTATACTTTCTACTTTCATTTCAACATTATCTACTCTTTGTACAATATGGGTAGTATCAGTTTTGATTGCACCTATGTCTGCTTGACATATGTTTACTTTTATGTTAACATCTTTAAATCTGAGCACAGTTCAGATTCCGTCTCGATCTTTTCTGTTAACTTGTGCTCCAGCTTCGCGTCTTCCATTTGGAAGTCTTTGCGAACCTCAGCAACTTCGGATTTTATTGTCTTATACATTTCAGAAAATTGTTGAGCAACCTTTTTCTTAATATCCTCATGATTGTAATCAATTTTACAATTCAAACTGTCTAGATCCTCTTTCAACTTATTGCAACCAGCCTTGAAGGTATCGTCCATTACCTCCAATCGTTTATTAAAATTAGTTTGGCTGGCCATAATCTCATACTTTAATTCAGCATTACTGCTCTTGACCTCACTTATTTCAGACTTTAATTCAGCATTATTGGATTCTAATTTATTGTCCATTGCCTCAAACCGCATATTAAAATTTGTCTGACTGGCAGCTATTGCTTGTAATATAACATTTAGATCAACAGCCCCAGCATCTTTGGGTTGCTCACGAGCTGGCTTTTTATCACACTCAGGTGACAAAAAACTAGCTCCAATACCAGAATCATCAAAACTAAATGAAACTTCTGATTGATTAGTCATATCTAACTTCTCCTTCTTAAACTCTACCATCTCTGATGACTGTTTCATTTTTAATTCATCAGAGAAACTATCATCCAATAAATTTACAATTTCTACTTTCCGCTTTACTACAGGGGTCTCTATTATTGAATCATTGCCCCTTCGCACACTACTGTCAGGAGACAATACTTCATATTTCACTTTAACATTACTGTTTTCATGCATATTTACACTCGAACCGTTGTCGGGATTTACAGTTCCCTCAACAGACATAGGTTCTGATATAAGTTTAACCTCAGTTTCTTTTGGCGGTTCCATCGCCGACAGTCTTTTAGTGCAGGTTAGTAAAATTTTTAACAGCTTTTCACTTAACTTAGTTCCTTCTGCACGACGTATGGCGTTGCCGGCGCGTCGTACCAGGATTCCTGATGCGACGTGGCACGTTGAACTGCAGACGGCTCTCCGACGGCTGTTGTGTGTTTGGGTGGCCCGCAATTGCAGGCTCTGCGTCGGCTGCTCCAGCGGATGACTGCGGTACGGCGAAACTGGCTTCTCGCGATGCTGGCAGCACCGCTAGACTCAGTGCCAGCTCCGTCAATCTAGATGCGTTGTTAATCCAATTGCGTCGTCCACATGAACACGTAACACTTTCACTGTTTTATACTCAGTTGCGTGTCGCATTCCACTCGCGAATCCGAATAGTTAAAAATCACTTTCACTTAGTTGATTTCCCGGCCGATGCACCATATGTGGGGCGGCGGAATGAGTTTGTAAAAATAATAATTTGCTGCAGAAACATTTCCCGGCCGATGCACCATATGTGGGGCGGCGGATGCGTTGGAATAAGAATAAATCTACTGTTGTATAAACGCTTGCGTGTTGAATCAGTTTCTAGCTTTTAGAATGTTGTTATTGCTGTCTTTTGCCATTCTCAACACTGGCTCTCTATTTACTCCGTGACCCCCAGAAAGTGATTTAATAAAACTTGGAGCCAGTAAATAGATATCCTAGTGCCCACTTTACCTGAGAATGTTCTTATAGCTGCAGCTTATAGCTCTGAGGAATTAGGAGATTGTCCGGGATTTCTAATCAAAAACGGTTTTCCAAAATAGTTGAGTATATTCTGAAATTCACTAATAAAAACCACAAGTATCCCTACAACCTAACTAACAGAACAGTTCAGAGTCTAATGCGCTGATGCAACTATAAATGTCCGAATCAAATGTTAAAAAGAATGCTCGCCAAAATTTGATGAAAATATTTCATCAAACGCCACGCTAAATATTTGGTAGAATGTCTGTCCCGCGACGGCACGTGAAAATTACGACAATACGCAAACTGAAGCTAGATAATGAAAATCATTCCAGAATTAACACTTCACATGAAATGTTTTCATGGTTCCGCATATCTCTAGTAACTTAATACGGCACCCGAGGCTGTTTGTAGCAGATACACTGATGCGACGCGACTACCGACACAGATGGCGTGTCATTCAGTGTCTGGAGAGAACTGGGGCCTTGCTTCCTCGCGCAGTGTTCTTATATATAAAGCCGCGGTGCGGACGGCTGAGGGAACGTCTGATCAAATCCGCTCTCCCGACTAGCCGCTGGGCTAGTAACGCACCACTTCAAGTTACATAATAATTTATAGCTTCTTTGGCTGATGGCCGAAGAAGCTCTTAATTTAAACGTGCATTCAGCACGCAGGTAAGTATTGATAATAAAATTTTGACGTGGCTAAGTTAAATACTTTGAGCGAGAGAATTAATTAAATTACACTGCACGTAGCAGATGAGCTCTGAACTGTCCCTTTTGAGATCCGCTATCGCTATAATTTTATAGGTATTAAAAAGAAACTTTACACATTTTCATAATCATAGCGGACCTCCAACCTATTTAAATCTAAACATCCTAGCCTTATTTGCTAGCCTACTTAATCTATCTTGCTTCCTTCAGTTTTGAGACGAAAACCAGAAAATCATGAATTTCCACTAAAGTCTTAATTTGTGAAATCCAAAGTACTGTTTTTATTAAATCATTATGAAAGATGAATCTAAATATAAATTTTGAAGTCTCTAGCTCTTTTCTGTTGCGCCAATGATTTTTCCAGAAAAACGTCCAAATCTCGGAAATGGCTGAAGTTATCGAACTGATATTTAACACACATTAATTTAGTATTATTTCTGACATGCTAGAAAAGTTTTAGTTCATTTGCTTGATTTTTAAGGTATTGCGCAACATTTATGACGTCAGAGCTAGTTACGGCAGACTGGCTGGCACACAACGGAAACTGATGTGAATTTATTACAGCGTGAGTAGGCTGCTTCCCTACAACACCGCCATGTCATCCGCAGTTGAGAATGTGGATAGGAGGGGCGAGTGGTCAGCACACCTCTCTCTCGGTCGTTATGATGGTTTCCTTTGACCGGAGCCGCTACTATTCGGTCGAGTAGCTCCTCAATTGGTATCATGAGGCAGAGTGCACCCCGAAAAATAGCAACAGCTCGTGGCGGCCGGGATGGTCACCCATCCAAGTGCCCGCCAAGCCCGACACCGATTAACTTCGGTGATCTGACGGAAACCGGTGTATCCAGGTAGACCAATAACGTCAACCTTGCACCAATATACATTTGAAAACATTCGTGTAGTAATCTTCTACAGACATGGCTATACAAATGAAAAATAAAAATAAAAGTAATAACCGGGTTCCGAACAGGGGGCGCAAAATTAACAAGCTGCGACCGTAACGACTGTGCCACCATTTCGTCCGAGGACATTACGCAGTACCTGTAAAATTCATCGAAAACTGTGACCGTCGTTTTCACAGAAACAGTCGTGTTTTTACCGATAAGCCGAGACATTTGTTCATTTGTTTTGGCCCCTCTTCCACTGAGAGGAGTTTCTGGGAAATTAGGTTATGGCACTTGCCGTGTGCTCCTTGTTAGTGGAGCACACGGATACAGATTTCAGGCTCCGTGTTTGGCGGTCACATTGTATGAAAATTACCACAGCAGCAGATAAAGTGGTGGTCTAGCAAGTGAGCGGGAAAAAACCCAGTGATCATGGCTATTGGATTGGAGCATGGAAGGGGTTAGCCGCCATGATGGAAATGAGTGAACACAGTACCAAATAAACAAACCTAAAATCAATAAAAACTGATCCAAGACAGTTACAGAGACACCAATTAAACCTTTAAAAAGAAAACATTAAGACGAGTGAATGGGTGAAAACGCACCTTGAAACAAAGTTATTCAGTATCAGTTTTTTTTACAAATAACATGAATGTATTATCTTTCCAAAGTCTTGGACGAGCTTTATAAACTAAGTGTCCATAGATAGGATTAATGGAGATCTATCAGACCATACTATCAGAATACTTGTAAACATAAAATACTTTAAACTAGCAGAATATGTATTCCAAGATAAAAATGTCAGTTTTATGTAAAATGTTTAATAGAGTAAAGTAGCGGCATCATATCAATGTAAACTTAGGAATTTATGCGTAAGTGTATTTATTTCCTACTGTGTTTCTTAGGGGAAGACAAACTTCTTAACAACACTGTATTGTGGATGACCGGTTTTGGTAAAACTATGTTACCATCATCAGATCCTCGTACAAGTTATTATACACATCTTATGCCAGAGGGGGACAAAATATTTCCATTAAATTTCCAGGTGCGCAACATATGACATGAATGATGTGTCGTCACGTCAAAAGTAAAGGTTAAAATCACTACGTACACAAATCGCAGCAACATTGTATCCATGTGATCACACGTCATTCCTACAAGGGCAACAGAAGATTGACTGTCACATGTTTGACAATCAGTCTTGTGGCGCCCTAGGAGGCATGACACGTGATCATATGGATGAAATGTAGTGGCGATTTCTGTACACAGTAATTTTAACTACTACTTTGGCGTGCCAGCACATCATTTGGGTAATATGTTGTGTATCTTGAGAAATAATGGAGAGATTTTGTGTGCATTTGGCGCAAGATGTGTACAATAATCTGTACGAAGGTCTGGGAATGGTAACATAGTTTTACTGAAACCGGATATCCGCAACAGAATGTTTTATTGCGATCTTGACTAAGAAGTTTGTCTTCTCCTAAGAAAGTAAATACAGATCGTCCCTTCATACTAATTTCTAATTGTTTCTAAATCTTGAACAGAAGAATAGCCTAAAGTAGCTATTACGCTGAGAAAATTTTAATTTTTGAGCAAACTAATGAACCCTGCAAAAACTACGGGCAGTATCAGAAAGATGAAAAAATTTCCATCTAATTTCACGTGTTTGTAACTGAGTGTCTAGGATGGATAAGTGTGGGCAGTGATTCTCTACCGAAAACGCGTGCAAGTACAGCAGAAAAGGCAGCTCGTAGTTACAACAAACCCTTTATTGCTATTTGTTTACATTCATTACACTTTGATGTTGTTAGTGTCGATGGCGACAGCAGCAAATACACGATCATTTTTGTTTTGTTTTAGGGCGCAAAAACAACTGAGTCATAAGCGGCCACAGCAAGTACACCGTCGTGTTGTCTCTCCGTACGCCGAAGTACAACCTTTCGTTGTAGTCAGAGAAATCTCGCATTACCACCACACTTTCGTCACAGCATTTTCTGTGTGTTCCTTTCAAATTGAGTTGTTCGTAACTGTGACTCCAAGGTATTTAGCTGAATTTACAGCCTTTAGATTTGTTTGATTTATCGTGTAACCGAAGTTTAACTGATTCCTTTTAGAACTCATGTAGATGGCGTCTCACATTCCATTATTTAAGGCCAATTGCCAATTTTTGCACCATACAGATACCTTATCTAAATCGTTTTGCAATCGACTTTCATCTTCTGATGACTTTACTAGACAATAAACGACAACATCATCTGCAAACAGCCTAAGACGGCTTCTCAAATTGTCTCGTATATCGTTTATTTAGATAAGGAACAGCAGAGGACCTATAACACTAGCTTGGGGAACGCCAGAAGTCTTTCTGTCAATTACCACGAACTGTAACTCTCTGACAGGGAATCACGATTTCAATCGTATAACTGAGACGATATTCCACAAGAAACGCAATGCCGCCTGTGGATAGACGGTGTATAAAGCTTTCTGGCATCTAGAAATACGGAAACAATTTGAAATCCGTTGTCGATAGCTCTCAACAAGCCGCCTGTGGATAGACGGTGTATAAAGCTTTCTGGCATCTAGAAATACGGAAACAATTTGAAATCCGTTGTCGATAGCTCTCAACACTGTGTGTGAGTGAAGAGATAGTTGTGTTGCATAAGAGAAATGTTTTCTAAATTTGTGTTGACTACGTGTCAATAGATTGTTCACCTCGATGTAATCGTAATGTTCGAACACAATCTATGTTCCAACATTCTGTTGCGTATCGACGTTAATGATATGGGCCTGTAATTGAACGAATTACTCCTATTGCCTTTCTTAAATATTGGTGTAACCTACGCTACTTTCCAGGTTTGGGGTACAAATCTTTCGCCGAGCGAGCGGTTGCAAATGATTGTACATTTTCAGTAACATATATTTTAATGTTCTACGCTGAGAATTCTTTCATTGGCACCACCTCTAACACATTATAGCACAAACGAAAAAAATAGCACTGATTAAAAAACACGAATATCCACTAAGGAATTTTATAAGTGGCGAATGACAGCTTCAAATCAGAAAAACGAACTGTGCTTGAAAATCTTAGTCAACGACTGAAAAATAGGACTCAAATATACACTGACAGCAGTGTCTCGAATGTATGTTCTTAAGCAAGTTCTCTAAATGTTTTCGAGCCGTGTAACTGAGGTGGGACTTGGCAAGTCCGGTATTCCCCTAGGGCCCCTGAGAAATCCCCTACAAACCACATCCAGGCTCTCCGGCGTACCGGCCCTTATCGCTAATTCACCGCGCGGATTCGATGCGATGGTAGCGAACCTCCCCGTCTGGGAAGAGGTGCTTTCCACGCATAGATATCCAGACGGGTCAAGAAGACCCTCACAATGTCTTGAGCATTTCGTCCTTAAGGAAATACGGTTATTAAGTCTATAAGAACCAAAAGAACGAGAAGTATCATCTGCTCCTAACGATAGAACTGCTGCTTTGTTAATAAACCGGTAATCGCGTGATGAATGAGATATTGTTTTCAGACATTTTAAGAGCGAGAATCCAAAGTAACAGGAAGAATTTCATAGGGGGTGAGAATCGGACTGAATTTCTACGCATCTCCTCGTATTTTACCCCTAGATTATTTTCTGGTTGTTTCACACTAACAACGCCTCTAGGCCAGGGGCTCCCAAACTTTTTCTCTGACGGAACACTTCGGGAAACCCGGTACTTTGATCGAAAGCTTTGTTTATTTTGAAGGTTGATATAATTTCAAAAAATGAGAAAAATTGTTTTATTCAGTAATTACTTCAGTTATAAATCATAACTAATAACACAACAATAATAATAATTTTAAAAAATTATAAAAAATAATCATTTCAATCTAGCAATTATTGAATGAGTATTTCAATTTACTAATTATTTTATTTCTTTTTCCTAAGCACATAATGGAAAAGTGGAATAAAGTTTTCAATGGCCTCGGTGATTTTGGGTCCTGAAAGTACAAATCTTCTTGATATCAGGTTCAATAGTAGTAGGTTGAATTCTGATATCTGGTGCGGTGTCAAGTATATTCCTGATCATTGTCCTCGTTGCAGCATAATAATAAAATCCTACTTCACGTGTATATATAGTGGTAAACGGAAGTAAAACAATAACAGCTTGGTTTGAGGAACTCGACTGAGGTTTTACATAGTTTATCACTTTCACCGCTTTATCTGTAACATGTTTTACACCAGTAGGTAGTTTTTTGTTACTAGAGCTTGCCTATGGGAAATACAGTGACTGCTTCTGGTTTTTGTAGCTACCTGCAGTATACGTGATACAGCTCCCTTGGTTTCTTCTGCCACGGCTGTAACACTGTCTGTGCAAATATTAATATTCTCCCAACCTGTCTCATTTTTTGTAATGTATTCAGTAATTACCTTATCCTGTTGTTTTTCATGTAAATATGCGCTCATGAGGAAACCTTCTTCAATATTTTTATCAAATGTGTAACGAACAGATATGGAAATACATTAAACTGCAACCATTCTCTTTTTTTTTTTTTTTTTTTTTTGAAGTAGTTATTTATTCATCCCATGAACCGGTTTTCGAACTTTTTCAGGCTCATCTTCAGATGGTGTACAGAAAATTACATAGCTATTTCAAGCATAATGCTTCGTGTTGGTTCTGTGACAAGAAGATGGAACATCCTTTAATGCATCGGTATGAGTGGTATTTATCTGACGATCTGGATCCCAAATATAGTTTCGTACTTACTGCGACAGTAGGGCGGTTCTTGTTGTTAGTATCCATCTGCGTGCTTCCATTGTTATAGTTAGTTGGTAGCACGTTACTCACTCTTAAAGAATATGTATGCACATACAATGTGATAACGAAAATTTGCCAGCATCCAGCATGTGCTATACAACTGGTACTTGTAACAAGTATCTTGACACAAAGATATGACATATGCCTACTTTGCTCAGAGACATTATTTATTTTTGTTTGCAAGTATTAAAGACGATGAATGGGCAAAAACTGTAGTTAACATGAAAGCCCTAAGTAAAATAAGTAAATTACTACAAAAACAAACTTAAAATGATCTGTTGTCTTATTTCTATTCGTATATTAACATATTATACTGTCAGTTTATGAGCAAATACTTTCATCAAGATTGGCATTAACAAGAATGCCCAGGAATAAAATAAGGCAGAGTTATAGTATTTGTAATAAACTGCAATTGTTTGTATGACCATGAGCTTTACATTTAAAAACAAGAACAAAACTTCTGATGAACTGCAGACTTATTTCCGTTCCTAATTTAACATGATCTGGAATATTAGTAAAGAAAGATTCTGTTTATTTCAGCTAAAAGTGATATGTATAAAACTACTGATTTATTTTAATAGAGAGAGCTTTGACATTTAGACATATAATACAGGATTTATTCTATGGTAGGATGTTTATGTTAACACCAGTTAGGACATAAAGAGAAGGATAGATTTGGAGGGGGGGGGGGGTTAGGGGAGAGGGAGTGTGAGAAGGAGGTAGGTTTGGTTGATTGATTACCTGTTTTGGACTAGTAAGTCTTCGAAGTTCCGAAATAAAAATGTATTTCTTAGTTCAGTTTGGTCACCGAGTAAGTAGTCCGCCTGCTTACCTGAGTGGTAACGTGCTAGCATATCACGCTGCGGGCCCTGGTTCGATTCCAGGCAGGGTTGGAGATTTTCTCCACCTGTGGACTGGGTGTTGTGTAGTCATCATCATCATCATCATCATCATCACCATCACCACCACCACCTGCAATAAGACTTGCACCTGGCGCCGAGCTTCCACGGACGAGGCCTCCCGGCCAACAATGCCATACGCTCATTTCATTTCATTATTGAGTAAATAATCACATGCTGTAATTGTGTTGAAAAAGATTTCGATTTCTTCAAGAGGGTCAAGTATCATGCCAGATATTATTAGTACAGCTAACTCTGCGACATCTCTGAATTCACCCATTTGCAGTGCATACTCACTGCAGACGCCAAGCCCATACATTAACTCCACCTTTATGACAGCAGAAAGACCATTTATGCAGCGTGAAACAGTATTATTAGATAATCGTACCACATCTATTTCTTTGGCAGTCAACTCGCAAATAATGTATGACCACTACGTCCTTTACACATGGCTTAATAATTTTGCTCCAGTTGAATGAGATTTACCGTTAAACAAAATACGGTAACTTACACGGTAAGATGCTTTGGTTACATTTTCATTTTCTCCAAAAAAAAAAAAAAAGTATTTGAAGTTGAGACTTTTCTATTGTACAGGATGGGCGTATGGGTAGGCGGTGAGCGTTATGGAATGAATAGGGTAATTTTTAGATAAAGGCCATTTATTGGCGAATTCATGCTGAAAGGGGTTACATAGGCCTAGGGAGGTGAGGGTGAGCCAGAGCTTAGTGCTTGACTAAACATCGTTCGCGAAGCTACCGAAAGTTGTCTGCCAAAACTAAGTCCACAGTGCCGCAGCATCGGGAGAAGCGGGAGATGTTCAATGCTACAGGGCGCGCATCCGACTCGCGGGTGAGCAAGAATACCAGAGAGCGGGCCCGGCGACGGGCGGCCGGGTATATTCGACGCACCAAGCAGCTTCCTCCGCCCTGATTGGTCAGGACCGAGTAAACCGTGCGGGCGGCATGGAACTTTCCAGAGCGTTGCATGATAAGCGACGCCTGGGGCGGCGTTACCTCGTAAGCACATGACAGAGGCGCGTGGCCGAGGTGCCCTTCCTCGGTGCTGACTTCCTGTTACTAGACCGTGGGACGAAAGAATTTACAGGCAGCTAACACTGCCGGCCCTGGCTTGGCCGTAATGGAAAAATGAAGTTACCGTTTGAAAGCTCATATAATAAAGTAAAATCCCTTATTGTCTGGCTCATCCTTTACACTCTTCCCCCGTCCGTGGGAGCGGAGAACGTATGTGAATTCGCTCAATGTAATTATTATTTAAATGTAAACAATTTTAGTTTGTAAAACAAATTAAACATCACTTGATTAAGAATGGCCCTCACAGAAGATGGCAGGGTTCTTAACATATGGGAGGGTGTAGAAACTCTAAAGACCTCCTACGGGTCGCAAAGGGACTTACATCAACAATATTGTGTGTATACAAGAATCATCATAAAACATCAAAACATCATAAAACATCAAAACAAAATTAAAACGGAACAAATGTGTGAATAAAATAAACATGAGAGGTGGCAAGAGCCCACTCTCATATTTCTATCTTTGAGTAATACGATTTTCCTCTCTAATTACATGCGATGAAAAGTCGCTATTCCTTCACACGCAGCGTCTCGTCACCAGGGTGGTCCGGTGACAGGCGGGTTCTGCTGGTCTTGAAAGGGTTAAGCCGACGGGTGTGAGGGAGTCGATTGGATGCTTTCCAGATGCCGACATTGTCATAAGAGCAGGGGCGACACGCCCACACGGGCCAGAAGGAGCGGCTGGGCTAGAGATTCCGTTACTTCGCAAGAAACTTAGTGAAAACTTTTTCTGGCGGGCTACCAGCGAGGCGTGGGAATGACTTGTGTTCCCAGGCAGTCTTGGCGGGCAAATTCCCGCGTTTTCTGCAAAATCATAACTGTGATTGGCTTGCTCAGGGAATAGCTCCGTGACATAGCAAAATCGGAGCAGAAATTGGAGCCAAGTATCTCCATTGGTGTAATAGTACTGCGTCGGCAATAGAGGGGAATTTTCCACCGGTTTTCGAGTTGCTGAATGGAACGTTTAATCACGACCACTGTTGTGGGGGCGGGAATGTTCTGTGTTCGGCTTGTACGGGTGCTCTTGAAAGTCAGCTCTCGCCTTTCGGTCGGAGTAGGTTAAAAGACTGAGCTCTCGCTGCTCTGGACAGCCTGCCTTCCGTTGGCTGTCTAATATACTTTTATTTGATTGCAACTGTTTGACGAAGTTGCTGAAGTTCCGACTTCAACGTAACTTTCCGAGTACAGTTGGCAATTGAGCGTTCTGCGCACAAGCGGCCTATGTTTTCTGTCTTGAGCAGTTTTGGCTAAAGATGACTGTATCGGAGTTACTGTGTGACTTCGCTTGTTAAAATCAATCACTGTACCGTCAGTGATTGTGTAGCGAGCCTTCTTCGTCTCCCTCAGAGGCGCATTTGTACTGATAGGAAGTCTTTAGTCTGGAACAACCAGACCAGGATAATTTGTTTCGGCGTATACTCGCGACATTATCACCACCACGACGGACGGGACGTCGAAGCAATCAGTCATCACCTCCGGTACACCAGATCGTGTCCTTGCAGTTAAGAAGACAGCTTGGTAATGTATGTCCGCAGCACCGGCAGATTAGGGAATTTTGCTAGGTGATAATCAGAGCTCAGCAGAGCGCGCCTGTTCGTCTCTTCTAATTTTGTTCTGCCTTGGGTGTTGATTGTTTGAGTTCTCACTACTGTAGCAGCAATTAATGTTGGGTTGGCTTGGTGTTTCTCTTAAGATTTGAGTTACAAGGAATTGGCTCCACATATCACTTGGTCATAAATGTCACAATCTAGTTTATGGACAACTTCACCTTCACAGCATTTATTTGAGTATCCAATTTGATGTATTGTAAATGTTCCATGTGTTTTGTTTATTATTTTGAGTTTAATCATAATAAATCAAATTGTTATTTTGGACATAACTTTCATTCTGTTAATCAGTAGAGCAACCCTTTCATTTCTCACTACATTAATGAAACTTTCCTTTATCTAATTAATTTCTATCAAATTAAATTATTGCAGGTGCCAAACTCTTTTCTATACCACTTGCAGGGTCGATTACAGTCAGTTCGCGTTTCTTCTTAATCCATGTGCAACAGCAAAAGTCGGAGTTAGAAAAGGGGGGGCTTAGAGCATCATTTCCATATGAAGATTCGAGAAGAATTTAGTGTTAAATACACCTGGCACCTCGCAAACATGCCAAGTGTTCTTGTTGCTAAGATGAAGTAAAAATGTCTTTTTTTTTGCATTTGTTTAAATAAGTTGAAAATGTAAACATATCACCCCTGATGAGTCGCGGCGAGAGTGACTGGCCCGAGGCGCCGTGGTGTGTTGTCCTCAGGGGGCAGCGCGCGTGCTGCTGGCGGGAAGGGGGCGTGGCCGTGGCCAGGCCCGTGCACTACAACTCAGCGCAGGGGGTGGGCGGGGGGTTGGGGGGGCTATGAGTGGAGATTCACACGCTCCAAGCACATTGAGAAAGGGAGTTATCACTAAAGCCGTCGGCACACGGACCGTGCTGTCGAACGTTAACGTTGAGCGTGCCAAGTTCAACGTGCTGCAAAACGCTCAGGAACGATGCGACTCGTGCACACGGTACATGGGCCCCAACGTGGTATACACGATCGCAACGCACTCCAGCGGGTTGAGGAATGTTTGTAGTTCGTAAACCACACTGTTTACTCAACGGGCGCGCGTAAAATTGCTACGTTAGCGCTATTAGAACGCACATTTCCTCCATCGTCCACGAAAAGGAAAGTATCATGTCCAATCAATAAGGACAAAGGCTTATAAAAATTCCATTACAAACAGTGCGGTACAAATTTGGAATACTTCTCCGCATAAGATACACATTATTTCATCATTCCCACATTTTAGTAAAACCCCAAGGTCAGCCTTACTTGATCACTGTTCTTGCCCAGTAGCAGAATCTCTGCAAAATGTGAATTACGAAGCGTAAAAGAAAAAGGAGCAAAATATGTTTATACAAGCAGCGCAAGTTGTCCTGCAGATTAAGCCAATCGAACAAAGTCACCCCTCAAAAAAAGGTGAACTTATATTTACATAACATCAAATATTATAGCATATACTTATATTAACCTAATAATAAAGTATCAGAAACTAATAAAAACGCGAATGTTAGAGGGAAAAATTTGGAAATGTTAAGACGCGAACCACTACCCCAACAAAAACCCACTACTGGACAGACACACTACTCATTACGCTAAACAAAGAACACAATCCTTGTTCTTAATCATATTGTGTTACCCTTTGCTAAAAACGTTGATCGTAGATAATTATGTTACTAATTGAAATTTAATTATAACAAATTGTACCAACAACAATGCGTTTTGTGTGGATCTTCAGTGTGTCGCTGCACTCAAATAGCCTACTCTCGTAATACGCAAGTTATAATAATTCTCTTGCCACGAATACGATGTTTTCATTATTTTATTGGAACAACTCACACAACTAACAACGGGTTTTCCAGTGATTCTCAATTTTCTGGTGCTCAGAAACGGCATATATACATATAGGCTTGAAACGAATGCCAATATGGCGCCTCACAACTCTGTACTGAAGGGAGACAGCGCGCGTGTGACCTCATTGGTCAACGCTCAGGCACACGCTCAGAATATCTGACATGCCAGATATTGCTCTGCACGTTCGGAAAGACTCCAGAACGTGCTATTCCACGCTATGACGTCAGAAACTCGGCACGCTCAACGCTTCGGATGCACGGTCCGTGTGCCGACGGCTTAAGGGAACACTTCACTACGCTACACTAGTTTCTCCACAATAGTTTATATCACCATCGCACTCTTAAAACTAAGGGAGGGCACATGCCTGATAGGTTCTTCACTCTCTTTTTTTTTTTGCCTAATTGCTTAGTTCAGTTGTTTCAAGTTATATTCGCCCTGAGGCTGAGGTTCTGGAACCAAGGGAGGGGGCGGCCGTAGCTGTCAACAGAATCCCTTTTTGTACGAAGTCCATATTAGTCCAATAATAAGAATGATAGTGGCTGCGGCGGGCGGTGGTCAGCGGGCGGCAGCAAATGTGTTGGCGGCGGACGGCGCTGGCTCGGCCGGTTCGCGATGGCGGCAGCCCCTGGCGCGTCGGCGACAGCGGCGGGCGGCGGCTGCTGGCGCGGCGACAGATGACGGCGGCCCGGCCGTCGCGCAGCGCAGGCCCCTCGAACTCAGGCAACGGGCAGCGCAGTGGCGTCCGGCTCACGTGGCTGACTTGCGTGGGCTGCCCCACTGCAGCACGCGCCCTGTGCGAGTTTACCGGCGCAACCACGGCCCACGTGGAGCAAACGTGGCGGCCGGTTGGCGCGTTCCATGCGCGAAGTTCCACAACGAAACATTGTCTCGAAATTTGGTAGAAAATCCGAAGAAATTCTGGTCGTATGTAAGGAACACAAGCGGCAAGACGCAGTCAATACCTTCGCTGCGCAGTGCCGAGGGTACTGTTACCGACGACTGTGCCGCTAAAGCGGAGTTATTGAACGCAGGTTTCCGAAATTCCTTCACCAGGGAAGACGAATGGAATATTCCAGAATTTGAAACACGAACAGCTGCTAGCATGAGTTTCTTAGAAGCAGATACCTTAGGGGTTGCGAAGCAACTCAAAGCGCGTGATACGGGCAAGTCTTCAGGTCCAGATTGTATACCGATTAGGTTCCTTTCAGATTACGCTGATACAATAGCTCTCTACTTAGCAATCATATACAACCGCTCGCTCACCGATAGATCTGTACCTACAGATTGGAAAACTGCGCAAGTCGCACCACTGTATAAGAAGGGTAGTAGGAGTAATCCATCGAACTACAGACCTATATCATTGACGTCGGTTTGCAGTAGAGTTTTGGAGCTTATACTGTATTCAAACACTATGAATCACCTCGAAGGGAACGATCTATTGATACGTAATCAGCATGGTTTCAGAAAACATCGTTCTTGTGCAACGCAGCTAGCTCTTTATTTGCACGAAGTAATGGCTGCTACGGACAGGGGATCTCAAGTTGATTCCGTATTTCTAGATTTCCGGAAAGCTTTTGACACCGTTCCTCACAAGTGACTTCTAATCAAGCTGCGGGCCTATGGGGTATCGTCTCAGTTGTGCGACTGGATTCGTGATTTCCTGTCAGGAAGGCCGCAGTTCGTAGTAATAGACGGCAAATCATCGAGTAAAACTGAAGTGATATCAGGTGTTCCCCAGGGAAGCGTCCTGGGACCTCTGCTGTTCCTGATCTATATAAATGACCTGGCTGACAATCTGAGCAGTTCTCTTAGGTTGTTCGCAGATGATGCTGTAATTTACCGTCTAGTAAGGTCGTCCGAAGACCAGTATCAGTTGCAAAGCGATTTAGAAAAGATTGCTGTATGGTGTGGCAGGTGCCAGTTCACGCTAAATAACGAAAAGTGTGAGGTGATCCACATGAGCTCCAAAAGAAATCCGTTGGAATTCGATTACTCGATAAATAGTTCAATTCTCAAGGCTGTCAATTCCACTAAGTACCTGGGTGTTAAAATTACGAACAACTTCAGTTGGAAAGACCACATAGATAATATTGTGGGGAAAGCGAGTCAAAGGTTGCGTTTCATTGGCAGGACACTTAGAAGATGCAACAAGTCTACTAAAGAGACAGCTTACACTACACTCGTTCGTCCTCTGTTAGAATATTGCTGCGCGGTGTGGGATCCTTACCAGGTGGGATTGACGGAGGACATCGAAAGGGTGCAAAAAAGGGCAGCTCGTTTTGTATTATCACGTAATAGGGGTAGAGTGTGGCAGATATGATACGCGAGTTGGGATGGAAGTCATTAAAGCAAAGACGTTTTTCGCCGCAGCGAGATTTATTCACGAAATTTCAGTCACCAACTTTCTCTTCCGAATGCGAAAATATTTTGTTGAACGGTGTCTTGCCGGAAAGAATATGGTGTAGCGACAAAGCCGCTACGGGAATGGATCCCACTTGTGACACCAATTGTACAGGATGGGCGTATGAGCAGGCGGTTGCCGTTATGAAATGAATAGGGTAATGTTTATATAAAGGCCATTTATTGGCGAAAACATATTGAAAGGAGTTACATAGGCCTAGGGAGGTGAGGGTGAGCCAGAGCTTAGAGTTTGGCGAAACATTGCACCACGCCATCGCCGCCGCCAATGCGTCGCAACGCCTCCATCGCCATGTAAGTCTCCGCGATGCTTTCAACAATAGCTTCGACCATCTTCCGCCGCTGGATTAGGAATCTTTGTGGCCGTCCTTTTTTTGTAACAATTATTACTTTTTTTTGGTCACTAGCGTATCATAAATTTGCAAACATGGCGATGGGAACACGAGTGACGGAACGGGATACTCCCGCAGAGGCACCTGCCTCGCAAGACCGGCTCGAGGCCATAAGTACAGAAATGTGCCAGTCATTCGCACAAAATCAGGAGCTACTCGAACAAAACCGCGTCTTGAAACAGACGCTGGAAGCTAGCGCGCGAACTTCCGTACCAGTGGCTAGCTCCACCCCTGTAACAAATGCTCAAACAGTGGCAACTAACAATGATTCTGTCTCTAATGCAAACGCCACAATTTCTGCTAACAAGGCGAGTATAAGCAATTTTCTTGCGGCTGATTTCATTCCCACCTTTTCTGGGAAGTCCCACGAAAACGTGGCTATGGTCTTACAAAATATTCGTGATGTGGGTCGCACGTGTGCCTGGCCGGATGATCTATTGGTCAATGTAGCCAGACTGAAGTTGACAGGGGAAGCCCGAATGTTTATAGAAACGGTGGACGAATTGCGTGATACGTATGAATTTGAAGTATTGGCCCGCGGATTTACTACGCGGTATTCCGATACCAGAGGTACCTGATATTACAGAGAACCCTTAGGCAGAAGCCGAATGAGGATTTTGATGCCTTTGCAGATCGCATACGAGCAGTATCTTGTCGTACCTATATAAGCTAGGCGAAAATACCAGTGAAAACAGAATTTTGCGCTCAGAAGCGGAAGCGCGTGCAATTGATGCATTTATTCGCGGTATTGACCCCCGCATCGGAGGAGAAGTCAAAGCAGCCTCCCCCACTTCTCTGTTTGAAGCTGTTCGTATGGCAATGTTACACGAAGAGGTATTGAGCTTTTGCGCTGCCGCACCGCGCCCGCCGGACCCTGTACCTGCTCCATCGAGGGAAGTACACTCCCGGAAATTGAAATAAGAACACCGTGAATTCATTGTCCCAGGAAGGGGAAACTTTATTGACACTTTCCTGGGGTCAGATACATCACATGATCACACTGACAGAACCACAGGCACATAGACACAGGCAACAGAGCATGCACAATGTCGGCACTAGTACAGTGTATATCCACCTTTCGCAGCAATGCAGGCTGCTATTCTCCCATGGAGACGATCGTAGAGATGCTGGATGTAGTCCTGTGGAACGGCTTGCCATGCCATTTCCACCTGGCGCCTCAGTTGGACCAGCGTTCGTGCTGGACGTGCAGACCGCGTGAGACGACGCTTCATCCAGTCCCAAACATGCTCAATGGGGGACAGATCCGGAGATCTTGCTGGCCAGGGTAGTTGACTTACACCTTCTAGAGCACGTTGGGTGGCACGGGATACATGCGGACGTGCATTGTCCTGTTGGAACAGCAAGATCCCTTGCCGGTCTAGGAATGGTAGAACGATGGGTTCGATGACGGTTTGGATGTACCGTGCACTATTCAGTGTCCCCTCGACGATCACCAGTGGTGTACGGCCAGTGTAGGAGATCGCTCCCCACACCATGATGCCGGGTGTTGGCCCTGTGTGCCTCGGTCGTATGCAGTCCTGATTGTGGCGCTCACCTGCACGGCGCCAAACACGCATACGACCATCATTGGCACCAAGGCAGAAGCGACTTTCATCGCTGAAGACGACACGTCTCCATTCGTCCCTCCATTCACGCCTGTCGCGACACCACTGGAGGCGGGCTGCACGATGTTGGGGCGTGAGCGGAAGACGGCCTAACGGTGTGCGGGACCGTAGCCCAGCTTCATGGAGACGGTTGCGAATGGTCCTCGCCGATACCCCAGGAGCAACAGTGTCCCTAATTTGCTGGGAAGCGGCGGTGCGGTCCCCTATGGCACTGCGTAGGATCCTACGGTCTTGGCGTGCATCCGTGCGTCGCTGCGGTCCGGTCCCAGGTCGACGGGCACGTGCACCTTCCGCCGACCATTGGCGACAACATCGATGTACTGTGGAGACCTCACGCCCCACGTGTTGAGCAATTCGGCGGTACGTCCACCCGGCCTCCCGCATGCCCACTATACGCCCTCGCTCAAAGTCCGTCAACTGCACATACGGTTCACGTCCACGCTGTCGCGGCATGCTACCAGTGTTAAAGACTGCGATGGAGCTCCGTATGCCACGGCAAACTGGCTGACACTGACGGCGGCGGTGCACAAATGCTGCGCAGCTAGCGCCATTCGACGGCCAACACCGCGGTTCCTGGTGTGTCCGCTGTGCCGTGCGTGTGATCATTGCTTGTACAGCCCTCTCGCAGTGTCCGGAGCAAGTATGGTGGGTCTGACACACCGGTGTCAATGTGTTCTTTTTTCCATTTCCAGGAGTGTATTTTGTCAGCGTTGTGGAAGGCCCAACCATATGACAATGCGCTGTCGCGCACCGCATTGCACCATTTGCCAGACAGTAGGTCATGCTAATAATGTTTGCCCCACAAACTCACCATTTCCTAATCAGATGTGCGGCCACCGCCGCTACGCCGGGTCGAATCAGGGAAACGCGCGGGAGGGGGGGGGGGGGGGGGGGTTCAGGTTCTGCCACCCACCCGCCCCACCGACAAAAATAATACACCCGGTGAGGACCGGAAAATGTAAAGAGGTGGAACACGTTTGTCTAGTTGGCGTACTCGGGAACAAAAGAGTTAGAATTTTTGTTGATACTCGTGCTTCAAGTTAGTGTATTGTTTGTGGAGAAAAATGATCGATGGGTGTTGCAGCCACCCCGATTCCCTATCAGTGGCCTTGGAGAGGAAGTAATTTTCCCTGCAGGTTCGTGTGTAGTGAATCTGCAAATAGACGAGGGTAAATACAGTCAGAGGATGGAAGTAGTATGGCTAAAGAAGGGTGAATTTGATATCATACTAGGGAATGACTTCGTGCACTGTTATCAGAGCATAGTGGATTATCGAACGCGAACTGTGCAGTTCGGCGAAGCAATTCACCGATTTGGCAGTGCGCACCCCCGTCAGACGCGAGGGAGCTGTGAAAGGCGCCGTTCACAGTCTCCCATAAAACCGCAGATGTGGGCGATAAAAACCACTGACCCTGTGAGGATAAAAGGCGGAAGTGGAAAGATTCTCCGGATAGATGTCAAAAATCAAGAACAGCCTAAGACAGACATTCTGGTTGACCCGCTGACCCAGAATGATGTCTTAGATCGTCAGTCAGTACATATAAAGAGAAGTATCTGCCGTCCGGAAAGGAGACAGAAGGGTTTTGCGATACCAGTAAGTATAGATAATTTTGGTGTAAAAGATGTTGTGATACCGAAGGGTACTGTTGTTGCCAGTGGACAGGAAATTTTTGAGGAAATAAGAGGAGCTGAGAAGCAGCGAGATAAAGATGAGAAATGAAGGAGAAGAAAGAAATGTTCAGTTAGAGAAGTGCGCAATGTCGCGTCCACGTTAAGGAGTCAGTTAGCGGAACGCCCAGTGATCGTTCACTTTGACAGATTGAAACTGTATAAAGGACCCGAGCCAGCCGCACCTAACAGTGAAACCGGGCCTATTACGCCATTAGTTCCACCCAAAAAAGCAAGAAAGGAGGTAATACAACCGCCTAGACAGCAACGTAAATATGCTCTAAGGTCAAACCCCTATGATTGACGTTCCAGAAAGTAGATCTGAGATGGTATGTAAACAGTTGGAAAAGTCCCGCATGCAGCAAGAGAATTAATTGACGGAAAACACCGTCGTTACTATGCATTTATTTAAGTTGTTTATGTTAGTTATAAGTAGACATAAGAATTGGCAACCATTGGTAACAGAATTTACGATGTTACATGTTAATGGAAGTGATTGAAGTTTTGTAATCATTTTGTCTTGTGTCATTTAACGTCTCCAGTAATATTATCGTAGCAGTCGAGAATTAAAAACATAAATATTCTATAATCATGGAATTAGGGTGAAAGTTGTCCTTGCCAATAGAATTCGCTGGATTATGAATCAGTTACTCTTGTATATTTTTAATGGATTCACACTTCACCTGTTGCCTTAGGAATAGTGCACCAACACAGCTGTCAAAGTTTTACCATAAAATCATGATAGTAACACGCCTTCGTAACTGCCAGTAGACCAGTGACTACATGCAGCCGTCTACCTGACCTTTGAAATACGCCCTATTACATGTATGTTTTGCTACATGATCACACAACGATAATACCAAGAGTAGGTACGTCCAAGTTAAACAACAAATACGTTACTCTAAAGTAAAAGGAGTCTTCCTCAAGTGCTATTTTATTGTTTTCATGAGGTGGACAATAAGGTAAGTTTTTTTCTTGTTACCACGAATTTCTGTATATTAAATGCCACGGAAGGAGTCGGGTAAATAACGCCGCTGTTAGCTACAGCTGTTCACATGCGGCGAGTCCCGCCCCTCCCTGTCAGTTGGCGATCCCTCCCCACCTTCTCACCCACCGAGTGAGCGGCCATTGCAGTCCCCCCTTCCCCAGCCCGCTGCCACGGTCTTTGGCGCGTACAGCATCTGCACCTTTCCCCTCGCCCCTCCACACCGCCATCGCATCACCCTGCACACCACGTGCGTCAGCCACGCTACACCTTCGTACTTCTCCATCTACATCTGCATCTACATGATTACTCTGCAATTCACATTTAAGTGCTTGGCAGAGGGTTCATCAAACCGCAATCATACTAGCTCTCTACCATTCCACTCCCGAAGAGCGCGCGGGAAAAATGATCACCTGAACCTTTCTGTTCGAGCTCTGATTTCTCTTATTTTATTTTGATGATCATTCCTACCTATGTAGGTTGGGCTCAACAAAATATTTTCGCACTCGGAACAGAGAGTTGGTGACTGAAATTTCGTAAATAGATCTCGCCGCGACGAAAAACGTCTTTGCTTTAATGACTTCCATCCCAACTCGCGTATCATATCTGCCACACTCTCTCCCCTATTACGTGATAATACAAAACGAGCTGCCCATTTTTGCACCCTTTCGATGTCCTCCGTCAATCCCACCTGGTAAGGATCCCACACCGCACAGCAATATTCTAACAGAGGACGAACGAGTGTAGTGTAAGCTGTCTCTTTAGTGGACTTCTTGCATCTTCTAAGTGTCCTGCCAATGAAACGCAACCTTTGGCTCGCTTTCCCCACAATATTATCTATATGGTCTTTCCAACTGAAGTTGTTCGTAATTTTAACA
The DNA here is from genome assembly GCF_021461385.2 of Schistocerca piceifrons. Lineage (NCBI taxonomy): Eukaryota > Metazoa > Arthropoda > Insecta > Orthoptera > Acrididae > Schistocerca > Schistocerca piceifrons. Next base: position 73,019,058 of record NC_060149.1, read on the forward strand.
CCCAGGTACTTAGTGGAATTGACAGCCTTGAGAATTGAACTATTTATCGAGTAATCGAATTCCAACGGATTTCTTTTGGAGCTCATGTGGATCACCTCACACTTTTCATTATTTAGCGTCTACTGCCACCTGCCACACCATACAGCAATCTTTTCTAAACCGCTTTGCAACTGATACTGGTCTTCGGATGACCTTACTAGACGGTAAATTTGCATCATCTGCGAACAACCTAAGAGAACTGCTCAGATTGTCAGCCAGGTCATTTATATAGATCAGGAACAGCAGAGGTCCCAGGACGCTTCCCTGGGGAACACCTGATATCACTTCAGTTTTACTCGATGATTTGCCGTCTATTACTACGAACTGCGGCCTTCCTGACAGGAAATCACGAATCCAGTCGCACAACTGAGACGATACCCCATAGGCCCGCAGCTTAAGTAGAAGTCGCTTGTGAGGAACGGTGTCAAAAGCTTTCCGGAAATCTAGAAATACGGAATCAACTTGAGATCCCCTGTCCATAGCGGCCATTACTTCGTGCGAATAAAGAACGATGTTTTCTGAAACCATGCTGATTACGTATCAATAGATCGTTTCATTCGAGGTGATTCATAATGTTTTAATATAATATATGCTCCAAAACCCTACTGCAAACCGACGTCAATGATATAGGTTCGTACGTTGCAGTTTAAACAGCAAAGCAAAGGGATTGTTATAGAAATAAATTCACCAGCTTAATATTGCCCTACAGATTTTACTAGTCTGATCTAAAGATGGGGATCTATTTGTGTTGTCTATTTGAGTTTTCAGTAAGGAACAAAATCGTGAGAGATTGTCTAAACCATCAGGATTAGTAAACGTGGAATTTCAGATTGATCTCTGGCTATGTTGTTTGACCACCACGGTTAATAAACGGATCTATATGGCGTCAAGTAAGCCGGCACTTGCCGATACACCTTTCCAGTCAACGACCGCTGTGTGGGAAACGCATTAGCCACGGACTTAGGTTTGCAACGCCATCGCAAAATCCAGTTTATTTAGAAGTCTAACACCTGCCAGTTACCTAAATTTTAGAACAGAGTGTTTAAGGGGGGTAGGACGTCAAACGGGCCGACTTGGAGCAGGAGAGGCACCACAGGACATTTTAATTTCCACTGTCTATACTTTTACAAGTAAATTCATAAAAATTTGTCAGCATGACCAGGAAGGATTCAGGATTCACACTCGTAGCAGTGTACGTTCAAAAACATAACAAAATAATTTTTTTACATGTGAAATTTCATCATTTTTTCACTTACTATTGGCTGCATTTGTTGCTATAGGTACACTTTTCTTCATAGGTAAGAGAGATTGTTCGATGAATTTTTCACAGTATACAAACCATTCTCACAGGTGTCTGAAACTCTAGAATCTATTTAATTTATGAAAAAAAGAATGAGCTGCTACGTTTTAAGCTTTATGTTTAGAAAAAATCAAATTTTTTAGATACTTATCTCAATTTTTCCCACAGTTTTTAATAGATTTGGAAAATTGTAGAGTTTCATACACCTGTAAGTATAGTTTGTATGCTGTGCATAATTCATCAAAGAATCTCTCTTACTTGTGAAGAAAAATGTACCTATAGCAACAAATGCAGCCAACAGTAAGTGAAAAAATGATGAAATTTCGTATCTAAAAAACTTTATTTTGTTATGTTTTTGCATTTCCACTGCTATGAGTGTGAATCCTGAATCCTTCCTGGTCATGCTGACAAACTTTTATGAATTTATTTGTAAAAATATAGACAGTAGAAAATGAAATGCCCTGTGGTGCCTCTCCGGCTCCAAGTCGGGCCGTTTGACGTCCTACCCCCCTTAAGTAAAATAATGGGAACCCGATAGTTTCGTGACCTCTAGCGATTGAAGTTATTAGAGTCCCTTAGAAAAGAACATCCTCAATGCATAGCTATCGTGAACAACATAAACTAACTCTGGAAGGAAATTTTGTGGCAGTACCGACGGACTAAACTCCACGCGTAGCAAGAGAACGGACCCAGCGTGAACGCCAGTTCTGCCGCCGAGCCAGTGAAACCGGACACAGCCCTACTGTCAGCTGTGCTGTCAGCAACTTACAATCTCACGAGCGCACCTCAATCAGCACTGAATCTCAACACAGAAATTCTTAACCATTATATACCGAACCCTTTGAATAACTTTACGCACATTTTCAACACTAAGGAATTTACTTTGCTTCCTACACACTTTATATGTGGCAAATGAACTTTAATTTTAGTAAAAACAAAAGCGCCGACAGGTAAGTCATATCGACGTCTTCGAGATGCAACTAGCTTCGTCGAGCCACCAATAATGATTGTATGGAAGCAGGTAGGTGACAGAATTAACAAAAGGAACGACAATCATATCCTTGAACGATTAACTGGGTGACTGATGATCACCAACATTTGCAAATACAAATCAACACAGCAAACGGCTTATCACACGTTTAATAATTAATTGTCTGTTCATTGAAGGAGACATAAACCCATTTTTCATCAGAATCTTCTTAAAGGAAGTATTAACATGACATTACACTACGCCACAGCATTACACATAACATTGCCATGACTTAACGGTAGTTTTCTTTTAGGTAGAAGTATTAAAGACTATCAGTTGGTATGAAAACATAAACGAGAGCATAAAGGAATACCAGGGGATACTTACATTCATTTTGCTACGAAATATAACTGGAGGATAAGGCAGTTTTGTATAAAGGCAATAATATTTTGAACTTTTGCTTCTGTTGCGGTTTTGCAACCGCTTGTATCACTATGACAAGTTGCCAATTACTTGTGTCCAGTTACTTGTGTCCAGTTACTTGTGTCCAATTACTTGTGTCCAATTACTTGTGTCCAATTACTTGTGTCCAATTACTTGTGTCCAATTACTTGTGTCCAATTACTTGTGTCCAATTACTTGTTTCCAATTACTTGTTTCCAATTACTTGTGTCCAATTACTTGTGTCCAATTACTTGTGTCCAATTACTTGTGTCCATGTATTATCTTATTATTGTTCATTTTGACTATGTTTTATTACCAACTATTTAGAGAACTTTGCTAAAGTTGTGGCAGCACCAGTAATTTAGTATTTGTATCAACCTAGTGTTTTCATGTGTCACTGTGTTACTAGATTGACGAAGATAATCATTTTGTAGGATTTCAAGTATGCTAGAGTAAGTTCCCCATTATTGCCAATTATTTGTTTAGTAATAATGATCTCGTAGGTAATAAATTGGTTTGGAAGAGTAATTTAGGATGTAACCATGTTTTATTTTCATTTGTATTTGAATGTTTATCTGGAGGGACATACCACATGCCTATCCCCGTGATAGGTAACATAAACAGAGGGAATCACGCCCACAGAACGAGCAAGCTTTGGCCATATACCTAGTCTGTTGGATGAATAAGAGAGCCACACCCGCAGTCGCACGTACCTTACGTGACGCGAATGACGATAGCGTGGAACCCTTAGCTGTTCTGTGCCGTTTCTTCACTTTTCAATTTCGCGGCATAGTCCATTCCTTAATCTTTCATGTCGAAGAAGAATTCACGAGAACAGTGTGCAGTGGTCTCTGACGAAAGCTGATCAGGCACCATCAGACGCGAACCGCGTCTAACCCGCAGCTAAACCGCCAAAAGCGGAAATCTCTGTTCAAAACATTGAGCCTTCTTTGACACTGTTTTCCCGTTGTATTTTCCGAAGGAATACCGACTATTGAAGTAGTAGCTTTTAACTGTATGACGTGTCCCAGGACATTGCGATATAACCAAGGATAGACGGAATTTTAAGCAACCAGCTGGGCCCAATGAAGCCAGCACCACGGAGGTATAGAGACGGCGAGTTTAGTCGCAAAATGTTGAGAGGATGAAGACGGCGAATTTGGTCGCACAATGAAGTTGTTTTTTATGTGAGAAATGTCGAGTTTTTGGAAGAAGTAAGTAGCAGCTATTTTGGAGTCGCAGAAGTGTCATATACACAGTTAAGCAGGTGACACCGTCGTGTGAACGATGCGCCGTGCACTATACCTTCATAAAGGAAAAGTCCTTCAGAAATTACGCTCAACTTTGTCTTTTCTAATCCAATTCCTTACGCTTTCTGTTTCCGCTATGGAAATCTTTAGATTCTCGTCGAGTTTTGTTCAAAAATGGTTCAAATGGCTCTGAGCACTATGGGACTCAACTGCTGAGGTCATTAGTCCCCTAGAACTTAGAACTAGTTAAACCTAACTAACCTAAGGACATCACAAACATCCATGCCCTAGGCAGGATTCGAACCTGCGACCGTAGCGGTCTTGCGGTTCCAGACTGCAGCGCCTGTAACCGCACGGTCACTTCGGCCGGCGAGTTTTGTTTTTCTCACCTTGTTAGCAACAACTTTGACGTCCAACGACACAATCTACCCCCCACCTGCACGAAACTGGTGTCATTTTTCTTTATTATTCACCCTTTATAGTGTTTAGCAAATATAATGATGCATGAGAAACTTCTTCTCATAATTTGAACGTTATTACACTTGGACGGTGAGCTCAAAGAGGCATTTAACTTTATTTACTTATTGATATAGCATATGCAGCAATTTAATACGAGACTTGTGTACCTTACTTTTATATTTCCATGTTACGTGTTAATTATGTTTAGGCTAAAATGGATTTCATAGGAACTTTGTTATGAACCAGTTTACTAATGCATAATGTAATTTTAAACAGAACCCACTGTAACAACGCATATAGCGTAATGTCTACATCTACATCTACATTTACACTCCGCAAGCCACCCAACGGTGTGTGGCGGAGGGCACTTTACGTGCCACTGTCATTACCTCCCTTTCCTGTTCCAGTCGCGTATGGTTCGCGGGAAGAACGACTGCCAAAAAGCCTCCGTGCGCGCTCGAATCTCTCTAATTTTACATTCGTGATCTCCTCGGGAGGTGTAAGTAGGGGGAAGCAATGTATTCGATACCTCATCCAGAAACGCACCCTCTCGAAACCTGGCGAGTAAGCTACAGAGCGCCTTTCTTGCAGAGTCTGCCACTTGAGTTTGCTAAACATCTCCGTAACGCTATCACACTTACCAAATAACCCTGTGACGAAACGTGCCGCTCTTCTTTGGATCTTCTCTATCTCCTCCGTCAACCCGATCTGGTACGGATCCCACACTGATGAGCAATACTCAAGTATAGGTCGAACGAGTGTTTTGTAAGCCACCTCCTTTGTTGATGGACTCCATTTTCTAAGGACTCTCCCAATAAATCTCAACCTAGTACCCGCCTTACCAACAATCAATTTTATATGATCATTCCACTTCAAATCGTTCCGCACGCATACTCCCAGATATTTTACAGAAGTAACTGCTACCAGTGTTTGTTCCGCTATCATATAATCATACAATAAAGGATCCTTCTTTCTATGCATTCGCAATACATTACATTTGTCTATGTCAAGGGTCAGTTGCCACTCCCTGCACCAAGTGCCTATCCGCTGCAGATCTTCCTGCATTTCGCTACAATTTTATAATGCTGCAACTTCTCTGTATACTACAGCATCATCCGCGAAAAGCCGCATGGAACTTCCGACACTATCTACTAGGTCATTTATATATACTGTGAAAAGCAATGGTCCCATAACACTCCCCTGTGGCACGCCAGAGGTTACTTTAACGTCTGTAGACGTCTCTCCATTGTGAACCACATGTTGTGTTCTGTTTGCTAAAAACTCTTCAATCCAGCCACACAGCTGGTCTGATATTCCGCAGGCTCTTACTTTGTTGGTCAGGCGACAGTGCGGAACTGTATCGAACGCCTTCCGGAAGTCAAGGAAAATGTCATCCACCTGGGAGCCTGTATCTAATATTCTCTGGGTCTCATGACCAAATAAAGCGGGTTTGGTCTCACACGATCGCTGTTCCCGGAATCCATGTTGATTCCTACTGAGTAGATTCTGGGTTTCCAGAAACGACATGATACGCGAACAAAAAACATGTTCTAAAATTCTACAACAGATCGACGTCAGAGATATAGGTCTATAGTTTTGCGCATCTGCTCGATGACCCTTCTTGAAGACTGGGATTACCTGTGCTCTTTTCCAATCACTTGGAACCTTCCGTTTCTCTAGAGATTTGCGGTACACGGCTGTTAGAAGGGTGGGGGGGGGGGGGGGGAAGTTCTTTCGCGTACTCTGTGTAGAATCTAATCGGTATCCCGTCAGGTCCAGTGGACTTTCCTCTGTTGAGTGATTCCAGTTGCTTTTCTATTCCTTGGACACTTATTTCGATGTTAGCCACTTTTTCGTTTGTGTGAGGATTTAGAGAAGGAACTGCAGTGCGTTCTTCTTCTGTGAAACAGCTTTACGCATGTCATCCTCTGTTTCAATGACATCATCATCCCGGAGTGTCTGGATATGCTGTTTCGAGCCACTTACTGATTTAACGTAAGACCAGAATTTCCCAGCATTTTCTGTCACGTCGGAACATAGAATTTTACTTTCGAATTCACCGAACGCTTCACGCATAGCCCTTCTTACGCTAACTTTGACATCGTTTAGGTTCTGTTTTTCTGAGAGGTTTTGACTGCGTTTAAATTTACAGTGAAGCTCTCTTTGCTTTCGCAGTAGTTTCCTAACTTTGTTGTTGAACCACGGTGGGTTTTTCCCGTCCCTCACAGTTTTACTCGGCATGTACCTGTCTAAAACGCATTTTACGATTGCCTTGAAGTTTTTCCATAAACACTCAACATTGTCAGTGTCGGAACAGAAATTTTCGTTTTGATCTGTTAGGTAGTCTGAAATCTGCCTTCTATTACTCTTGCTAAACAGATAAACCTTCCTCCCTTTTTTTATATTCCTATTTACTTCCATATTCAGGGATGCTGCAACGGCCTTATGATCACTGATTCCCTGTTCTGCGCTTACAGAGTCGAAAAGTTCGGGTTTGTTTGTTATCAGTAGGTCCAAAATGTTGTCTGCATGAGTCGGTTCTCTGTTTAATTGCTCGAGGTAATTTTCGGATAGTGCACTCAGTATAATGTCACTCGATGCTTTATCCCTACCACCCGTCCTAAACATCTGAGTGTCCCAGTCTAATCTGATAAGTTGAAATCTCCACCTAAGACTATAACATGCTGAGAAAACTTATGTGAAATTTATTCCAGATTTTCTCTCAGTTGTTCTGCCACTAATGCTGCTGAGTCGGGAGGTCGGTAAAAGGAGCCAACTATTAACCTAGCTCGGTTGTTGAGTGTAACCTCCACCCATAATAATTCACAGGAACTATCCACTTCTATTTCACTACAGGATAAACTACTACTAATAGCGACAAACACGCCACCACCGGTTGCATGCAATCTATCCTTTCTAAACACCGTCTGTGCCTTTGTAAAAATTTCGGCAGAAATTATCTCTGGCTTCAGCCAGCTTTCCGTACCTGTAACGATTTCAGCTTCGGTGCTTTCTATCAGCGCTTGACGTTCCGGTACTTTACCAATGCAGCTTCGACTGTTTACAATTACAATACCAATTGCTGCTTGGTCCCCGCATGTCCTGACTTTGCCCCGCACCCTTTGAGGATGTTGCCCTTTCTGTACTTGCCCGAGGCCATCTAACCTAAAAAACCGCCCAGTCCACGCCACACAACCCCTGCTACCCGTTATAGCGTCCCCAGTGAAATAATACGAAAAGACTTCAAACACAGTATTTATAAAGAAGAGACATTTAAAAATTGAGTAATATATATTTTTATCATGTACCTGTAAAATAATAATTTCTCTGTGTAAGTTTCGAGTGCAAAGAAATATAACAAAATGATCTAAAGAGACGACAAGATACGCTCTTTTGTTAATTTTTTAGTCGTCTTCACTTCTTCTCTTGTCTTGGTTGCGTGTAGACGGACATCTTGCGAGTGCTGGCAACTGTAAGCATATTTGTACTAATTAAGCAGATAATATATTGATTTAATATTATTGTTCACTTTTAATTTGTAAGAGGTGATGGCGATTTCATGTCCGCCTTCCCTTGAATTAACCTGCATTTGAGTAATCTACAGTGCAACAATCGCAGCGGCCGATGCAGCCAACGACGCCATTACGTGGCGATATTAACTTTTAAAAAATTTGTGGAAGCGGAAAACTCGCCCGCTATTCACATAAAATACATTTTTCTCCACAGCCACCCAACGTTGCAAAAAATACGTAGCTTTAAGATTTTTATTTTCAGTTCAACAGCCGAGAGCCAGAACCAGGACTCCGACTACAATGCAATGGTTAACGGAGGTAAGAAGAAATACTCTCGCGCGTGTGGGCGCCTCAGTTGTAATTAATAACTAAAGATTTTTTGCTTTAAAGTGAACTGACTAGCCTAGGAAATTAATATGAAAAGTTTATTCCATTGTTCAACTTATATGACCATGTTTTAAGATTCAGTGAGTGTAACATTCATTAACGTAACAAATAATTTAAGATTAATATTGTTAAAAAGGGGAACTTAACAAAAGCATTTAATCGTAAATCAGAATTGAATGAAATGTCATTTTTATTAAGGCCCACCACGTAAGTCGGCAACAATCAAAATAATAATAATAATAATAATATATTAAATTACGACGGCCGACGGACGCGAGATTGGCGCCGCAACTTTGGGGCCCGATCAAAGAAAAGGCGAAATTTATTAAATCTGATTCTATTGTAATGAATGTAATTATGTATGTGCCTAATTGTTGTAAAATATTAATACCTATATGAATTGTTTTACATGTACAACAACAAAACCACACCCTGAGGAGATCTGAAGAAAAAAAGTGTAGAAAAGAGAAAGGATTACGTAAAGAAAAAAAACCAAAAGTAAGGCCTATTGTGCAAGCATCCTGTGTAGCTCTGTGCGGAATATCGAACCCATATGCACATGAGATACCTTCGGTGAAAAAACAGTAAGTAAAGTGCAAATTAAATTGTGTGTATTTGTGTATTTATGTGTCTATTTTTGGAGGGGATAATTATTCGTGTATGTATCAGTGTTAAAGATTTGTCAGTGTCTTAAAGTGAATTTATTATGGGTAAGATAGGACAACCTAAATCATCCGTACCAGACGAACAATATTCTGTTAACATGGAAAGTGAGGATCAAGTGCAAAACGTAAACGAATCCCAAACCACCGTCTCGGATAAAATAATTTCCGGAGCGGGGGGGGGGGGGGGGGGCGAGGATCTGTGGACAGTGAATGACGCTCCACAGCAGAATGGGAATAGAATAACAATAACTCCACTGCCTGGACAGGGGAGCAAATCGAGTGCTATATTAAGTGGGGCACCAGTATGCTCACCGATTGCAGACCCATTTGCAGAATTTCTGCGCAGGTTAGAAGAAAGAGATAGGGAGAGAGATCAGAAATTTGGTCAGATGCTCTTTGAGCAAGAGCAACAAAGAGAACAGAAAGAAAGGGAAAAAGAAAGGATGTCAGAACAGAGGGAAAAAGAAAGAGACGAAAAACTGGCTCAAATGCTATATGAGCAAGGGAAAGAATTTACGCAAAAGCTCAGTGAGCAATGGAAAGAATTTACGCAAAAGCTCAGTGTGGTGTGCGTACTGTAAGACCTCCGGTACACACACCATCAGATTATTTGACTTGTCGCTCTAACGAAGTAGGCGACTGTCAGTAATATGCCTCGTTGTCTTATCGTGGCGTGTTTATCTTCTGCCGTTAGGTTAGACGATAGAAACGCCACTTGCACGCTTAGAGTAGCTGATTGACGGTGACCAACTTTAAACAGAACTTGATTAATTTTCACACACATTTATTAAAATAATAAAAAGCATAGATATTATGTAACTTGATTCTGGATGGTGTTTACAATTGACAATATGAAGTTCCTTTGGTCTTGGTCCATTAATCTTATTCTCACACATCTCTGCTACTTGACAAAGTGTCTATACATTTCTCTTCATGGCTATGTACAGGAATATGATAATCTTATTAGGCGCAGACTGAAACATGACTACAGACTAATGCAGACTAATCGGAGGTCTGTACACTCGTTATAACACCTCTCGCGTTCAGGTATCACTGCGCGAGTGTGATCCGCGAGGAGAAAAGGTTCTACGTTAGCAGCAATCTCATTGGCTGCGTTACATATTAATACGCGGATCGGCGGAAGCAGAATTTGGTCCGTATTTATGGCAGCGCCATCTCGTAGAGCGGAGACGAACGAGCACTGCGCCTGCGCTGTTGTGCTTAGCGGGGCGCGCTCTAGTGGGAAAGTTGTGTACATGCTGACTACGCGGAACTATGTACACAACACTCAGTGAGCAATGGAAATAATTTACGCAAAAGCTCAGTGAGCAAGAGCAGCGCAGTGAAACTAGACAGTATCCAAAGCGAACTTGCTGAGATGTGGGACGCTTGCAAAGAAATACCCGATCCTGTGCAAAGCTTAGCCGGCGAGATGCAAAAATTACAGATATCGCAGGCTAAGCTTGAAGACAATGTCCAAACTTTAACCAACCGCGTGGATAATGTGGGGATAGATGCACGGAAAAGTATTGATACATATTTGGAAGTGCAAGCTCGAAAAGTCGAAAAAGAATTTAATGAATGGCTAGAAGTAAAGGATCGCGAGATATCTGCGAAGAATGAAAGCGACGTAAAAACAGCTGTAGAACAAGTGACTGCGGCCGCGAGCGTGAACACTGACGCTAGCGCTGCCGCACTACACGCCGAATTAACACAGATCAAATCCCGTGTGGCAGCGGAGTTGCCGAATTGGCAACAGGAGGTCGCGCGGAGACTGTGTTCGAAAGCAATGTAAACAGTGGCGGACAGATGAATCCGACTCCGCGTACGGATTACTATAATAACGCGGATGGTATGCAGGGTGCGAGTGCGTAACCGCAACCTAATGTGAATTATGAGCACGAACAAAATGCGATACCGTGCAGCGCACATCACGAAGTAATGAATGTCACAGAATGTAGCAATCAGATGTGCAAAAACGAGGACAATGTGATAAAACACAGGACATTCCAACCCTTCAATAGCGAAAAACGAAATGTCCACCCTGTGGTATTCATTAAGAGATTCAGGAATGTGTTTCCCAGGACATGGACGGAAAGAAAAAGAATACAGTTCGTAGTCTCCTTTATTCAATGTGACACGGCACTGTGGCCCACCGACGTGTCCGAAAAATGTCTAACGATGCAACAGTTTGCAGGTGCATTCTTGCAAAAATTCTGGTCCGATAGCGTCCAAGAAAGACTACGCAAGAAGTTGTACAGTCCAGAAATGTACAAAAGGTGGGAACGTTACCCAAATATTTTGAAAAGTATATAAACAAAACCAAGTACTAGGAAGAGCCCATGTCCGATCGTGACATAATCAGATTAATAAAAATAAAGTTGCCCAGTGAAATTAAAAGATATTTCATCAATGTGCCGGAATATGATATAGAACAATTCATGGAAATAGTGGATTCTGTTGACTTATTGATCGAAGACAAGAAAACCGAAAACAAGTGGAACCATGCAGGCTGCAATCAACAAAAAGCCGACTACAATGGCAGCAACAGTAACGGTAGTAACTTAGTACCAAATGGTTACGGGAATAGGCAAGAGCACCGGCAACAGCATCGAGGCACAAACAATGGCAATAGTTATAACGGCAACGGTTATAATCGTCAAAATCGGAAGACACATCATGATGGACGCACGACTAATGGATATAATGGTAACGGCAATCCGCAATGGCGGAACAACCGAAACCAGTGGCGTGGTTATAACGATCCGACACCACTGTGGCAACAAAACACAACGCAGCAATGGAACGCCAATCCAGTTCCATCACCGAACATATCAGGAAGTTACAACCGACCACCGCAAAACCAGAGCCATACACGGTATTAAAATACACCATCGGGGAGGCAGGGCGGTCAACCCAACAGCAGCAATAACAACAACCAGAACCACAATGTGAGGTTAGTGGAAGTGCCAGACAACTGTCAACCCACTAATGCTCGTCCGTTAAACTAAAGACAGCCACAATATGCTCTCCGTTGTTGGCTGCAGGATGGTGCAGTGAGGGCACACTCACGGATGACAGCCATAAACTTTGTATGCTGAGATACAATGAGGGAATAAAAACAGAAAAGGAACTTCTAGACATACCGCAGAAATGTAACCGAGCCGACAAAAGTGTTGTGCAGGCTATATTGCAAGCAGATATGTACGGAGCACCCATAAAGATAATAGTAGATACCGGTGCGTCAACCAATGTCATGAGTGCAAATTTTTACAAGTACTTGAGTCAAAATAATGGAATACCAGTATTTCCAATGAAGAATTGTCGTGTAACTGGTGCAATAGGTGCACAATCTCATATCATAAGGCACCAGGTGCAAGTCGAGTTTGCGGTAGGAAATGAAGCAATGAAAAGCTCGTTCCTAGTAGTTAATGGATTAGGTGTTGCTTGCATCCTGTGGATGGAATTTTTACGCCAGAGGGACGCAAAAATCGACCTCTTGTGCGGGGAAGTAAGCCTTATGAATGGGGGTAGACGTGTAATTTTGCCATTGTTGAGGACACGGGAAGTGCACGGTAAATATTGCCGGAGCTTTCTGTGTATATTCGAAGGAATACAGGTAATGAATTTATATCCTGACTTAAGTACAAGACAAGCATGTTATAAAGAGTTCATTACTGAAGACAGAGACGAAAAAAGGAAACTGATAGCCATGAAAGTCAGGGAGTCAGAACATTTGACTGAAGCACAACAAAACGAATTGACTCAGCTACTTACAGACTATGAGAATGTGTTTTCGGAAAAACCCGGTGTTATTGAGGGCTATACCTATAACATCGAAGTGGTACCTCACTTTACTTTCTGTCACGCACCATCCCGTGGTCAAAGAAGGGGGCAGTTACGAATCAAATAAGAAAAATACTTACAAAAACTTAAAGAAGATAGCGCAGTAGAGCAACTTTTACATATGTGAGTATCAAGTTAAGTTTAGAGTGTATTTTTTCTGTGTGTAAATGTTCAGATTTTAGTGTAACATTTAAAGACAGTGAGGCACACAGGATTAGCGCGATTCAATTTTGTAGATGTTAAAGAATAACAGTATTTTTAAGCAATTGCATTTTGAAAGAAAAAATGAATGTAGGTTTAAGAATACTTTACAAATTTCATTTTTAAAAATGCTTTAAAAATATTTTTTAAAAATTCAACAGCATGTAATGATGAAAGAATTTTTCATTAGTGTATCATGAATGTTTTTGAACTGTAGTAGTAATGAAACTTATGAAATACAATATTATAGTGTATATGTTATTCCATGTATTTATGTCTATACCGACCCTGAAATATGATCAATCATAATTTACTAAACAACATGAGCGCAGGGTGGACATCACCTAAGGTACCTCATGTGTTATGGACAAGGTACTGTAAACGCGACTAACGCTAAGCACTGTTAAAGTATAATGCCATCTTCTAAGGCAGAGATTTGCACGAATTTATCGTGTAAACAAAAGTTACAAATCTAACACTGATCTAGGAACTTGCACGCTAGGCCTAGATTACAAAATGTGTAAAATAATACGAGAGGCAAAGTTTTGTAAAGTCGAGCCTGGCTCTGGAGGGCAAGTAAGCAATGAGTAGGCAGACATGACATGGGGACTTACCTCAGATGAGACGGAAATACAATTGTATAGTCAAAAGTCTGAAGGCAAGTACGACTATATTGGAAAATGGAACGAAGTAATTAGTGCGAGAGACTGGTAAAATCCAGCACGAGCCATAATCCAGTTCAGACTGAATGAAATACATTAGTGTTTGTGAACTAATCGAAACAGTTACTTTAAGCAGTGTGAAAAACTGTGAAGGTGAAACTGTGATACGGACAATGAAGTGCTAGTATTGAACGTTCAACAGCGGTGAAGACGCCAAACGCCAACATTACGCACGAAAAACTGTGAATGTACTTATAAATGTGAACTGTTAACGTGAATTGAACCCACAGTTAATATTTTTGGGACAGACTGTAATTTCAGTGAGTACAATAATGCGAGATTGGAATGCGATGCGTGGACTGTTGCAAAACAGCGACCGCAGAAACGGCGAATGTTTGTGCTAAGCTCGCATTAGGACACTCACCAGTGCCTGCGAGTGCGGTGAAAACATAAACAATTTTATCAAGACAAAAACTGACGTGTAATAGAAACAGTATCGCATCAAAACTGCAATCACGGGAGAAGATCGATATCATGTATTCTGCAAGACAATGCTGGCTTGACACTCGGAAACTGGCGGAAACTTAACAACTGCCGCACTAATAAATGCTTCTTCCCCACTAGCGTAACCATATCACGTTGGTTGCGTGTATGTTTCATGTACTTCGTTGGAGAGGCGTAGCAGAGCTGACTCCTGCCAACAAGCGCGACGATATATTAATTGTTATAATGACCTCATTTCTTTGCATAGTGCAACGAAAAATTGTTCGTAACGTATGCACATCCTGTACTCCAATGACATCCCAGAAACAATTAAGTGAAAGTAACCAAAGCAGTTAGTCTGTCGCTCCGCCGAGGTTTTCCCCAGGGTTTCCCTACGGCTGCGCCAAATGGGGAGCGAACAGTTGACACCCCTGGGACTTCAAGAATTACAGACTAACTCGTAATTGTATACCTTTGAACACTGCAGAAGCTGCAACCCCAAAAAGAAGCAGCCAAAATGAATTTACCAGTATGAAAGGTCATAACGTAATTGTCAAACTAATTGTATTCTACGTCCTTTTCTTTTGTACATGACTATATTCGTAACCAATTGTATATTATATTGTTATGTAAATAACTTCATCTGTATTACATTTTGTGTGCAACAAAAATCATTAAGTACAACGACTAAAACATACGATGTGACATATGTAGACTGTGAAAGAAAAATCTGCGTGTGGACACTGTGGACATCAAATAGGAAATATTTATGTCAAAAAAACACGAACGTTTTGTATGGCATAAACATTTCGGGGGGCAATATAGCGTCCCCAGTGAAATAATAAGAAAAGACTTAAAAAAACAGTATTTATAAAGAAGAGACATTTAAAAATTGAGTAATATATATTTTTATCCTGTACCCGTAAAATAATAATTTCTCCCTGTAAGTTTCGAGTGCAAAGAAATATAACAAAATGATCTAAAGAGACGACAAGATACGCTCTTTTGTTAATTTTTTAGTCGTCTTCACTTCTTCTCTTGTCTTGGTTGCGTGTAGACGGACATCTTGCGAGTGCTGGCAAATGTAAGCATATTATTACTAATTAAGTAGATAATATATTGATTTAACATTATTGTTCACTTTTAATTTGTAAGAGGTGATGCCGATTTCATGTCCGCCTTCCCTTGAATTAACCTGCATTCGAGTAATTTACAGTGCAACAATCGCAACGGCCGATGCAGCCAACGACGCCATTACGTGGCGATATTAACTTTTAAAAAATTAGCGGAAGCGGAAAACTCGCCCGCTATTCACATAAAATACATTTTTCTCCACAGCTGCCCAAGGTTGCAAAAAATACGTAGCTTTAAGATTTTTATTTTCAGTTCAACAGCCGAGGGCCAGAGCCAGGACTCCGACTACAATGCAATGGTTAACGGAGGTAAGAAGAAATACTCTCGCGCGTGTGGGCGCCTCAATTGTAATTAATAACTAAAGATATTTTGCTTTAAAGTGAACTGACTAGCCTAGGAAATTAATATGAAAAGTTTATTCCATTGTTCAACTCGTATGCTCATGTTTTAAGATTCAATGAGTCTAACATTCATTAACGTAATATTGTTAAAAAGGAGAACTTCACAAAAGCATTTAATCGTAAATCAAAACTGAATGAAATATCATTTTTATTAAGGCACACCACGTAAGTCGGCAACAATCAAAATAATAATAATATTAAATTACGACGGCTGACGCGAGACCGTGTAGCCGCCTGCTGTGTGTAGTGGACTCCAGACCTATCCAGCGGAACCCGAAACCCCACCACCCTATGGCGCAAGTCGAGAAATCTGTAGCCCACACGGTCGCAGAACCGTCTCAGGCTTTGTTTCAGACCCTCCACTCGGCTCTGTACCAAAGATCCGCAGTCAGTCTTTTCGACGATGCTGCAGATGGTGAGCTCTGCTCTCATCCCGCTAGCGTGACTGGCAGTCTTCAACAATTCAGACAGCCGCCGGAAGCCAGAGAGGATTTCCTCCGATCCATAGCGACACACACAATTGGTGCCGACATGAGCGACCACCTGCAGATGGGTGCACCCTGTACCCTTCATGGCATTCGAAAAGACCCTTTCCGCATCTGGAATGACTCCCCCCGGTATGCACACGGAGTGCACATTGGTTTTCTTCCCCTCTTGCTGTCACGCGTGATCCCACTTCTGACACCAGTTGTACAGGATGGGGGTACGGGAAGGCGGTGGCCGTTATGAAATGAATGGGGTAATTTTTAGATAAAGGCCATTTATTGGCGAAAGCATGTTGAAAGGCGTTACATAGGCGTAGGGAGGTGAGGGTGAGCCAGAGCTTAGAGTTTGGCGAACATTGTTCGCGAAGCTACCGAAAGTTGTCTGCCAAAGCTAAGTCCACAGTGCCGCAGCACCGGGAGAAGCGGGAGATGTTCAATGCTACAGGGCGCGCATCCGACTCACGGGTGAGCAAGAATACCAGAGAGCGGGCCCGGCGACGGGCGGCTGGGTATATTCGACACACCACGCAGTTTCCTCCGCCCTGATTGGTCAGGACCGAGCAAACCGTGCGGACGGCATGGAACTTTCCAGAGCGTTGCATGCTAAGCGTCGCCTGGGGCGGCGTTACCTCGTAAGCACATGACAGAGGCGCGTGGCCGAGGTGCCCTTCCGCGGTGCTGACTTCCTGTTATTAGACCGCGGGACGAAAGAATTTACAGGCGGCTAACACTGCCGGCCGTGGCTTGGCCGTAATGGAAAAAGAAGTTACCGTTTGAAAGCTCATATAATAAAGTAAAATCCCTTATTGTCTGGCGCATCCTTTACACTACTGAGTCACACTGTCTTTTGAAAAAGTGATTATCTTTTCCTTTGCAATCAACAAGCTTTGTCTCCAAGCGCCTATGGGGTTTGGTTGGGGTCAAATAACGGTTTGCGAGTTTTGTTTGACATAAAACACACAGGAGCATCTGACTCGCCAGTACATGAGAATTCAATTTTTAAATGGCATTCATCACACTTCCGTTTAGGTCTCTTTGTATGGGAAACACGTTCTTCAATATTATCTTTTGAAGAAAACCGAGTTTTTGTATCCTTTTCTTCTTTAGTAGTAGACGTATAAGTTGAATTACTACACTATCCTTCTCTCAAACTCCCCTCGTTCAACCATGAAGCCGTGGATACTTTTTAACAATTTATAAATTCTGTAAAAAGACAAACAATTTTGTTGTAAAGACTTCTTTATGATTTAAATAATATACTTACAGAAGTACTAGGGTATAACTTATGAATGCTAAGTTAAGTTTCGGCCTGCAGGGAGCGGGGGAAGAACGTGGCCCTCGCGTAGTGTGTGGACGTCAGAGGGGAACGTCGCTATGTTTGTCTTTGATTGGTGACAGTTCAGGGGTGCACGCGTCTTACCAACTGCGGTTTAAATTACAAATGGAAGTAACAAATTTCGTGAAAGCCTATCACAGAGATGCTAATGTTCAAAGAAACACACACACACACACACACACACACACACACACACACACACACACACACACACACAGTGAGTGAGTGAGAAAAAGAGAGAGAGAGAGAGAGAGAGAGAGAGAGATACAGCGTGATTTATTTCTGAATTAATACATACTACAGGACTTCGTCACGACAGTGTCACATCTGTTAGATTGCTTAGGTTGGCAGCATTTGAAAGCGTAAGATAGTGGCTGCAAAGTATACGACCTGTACTGAAATGTACTGACGTCGATTGCCGCCGATAGCTTTCCCAGCATTTAAGCCACATTATTTGTATGAGCAAGCCAATGTGGCAACCCAATTGCTGGATACAAAATTTCATCACGTATCATTTTTATCATATATAATTTTAATAGTAAATCCAGCTTTCAGCTGAATGCTTAATTGAATTGAAGAAAGAAAATAGGAACCAGTCATTACCCAGTTATATATCCTTCAGAGTGTATTTCATTGCAAGAAAACTACAAAAACAAATGCGCCAGATGGACAGTTCATGGCAACCCACAGGAAACCAACGTATAATTTGTTTTGATGAAAACATGGAAAAAATTGCCTAATAATGAGTTGAGAAAAATTCTAAACAAGTAACGGTACTTTTTAAGTAACCTAAAACCAGTTTGTGGCTGGTTGCTATACACATCAATAACTTATTTCATACAACAGCCACGGTCTCCAACCATATCTTTATTTGACAAAATTGCAATAATTCACTTTTGTTTCAAAAATTCATGTATTTAGGCCTATGGGTGTAAATTTTAGTTCCAAATGCATTATTTTTTTAAAAACTCGAAAATCCATTTTAAAACACTGAATTTTGTACAGAGTTCGATACTAGGTGGATAGAATTCTAGTTGCCAAACGTCGTTCTAGCATATTGACACGTATTCCGTCAACTTCTACACTACAGCTACAAGCAAAAGGAGATTAATTAATACTGGGTGATGGAACAGCTGTTTTGTTTCTCCGCGTTGGTGGACCTAAAAACAGTTAATTTTCATTATTTCATTTCGTTTATTCAGAACGATATGGTCGTAAAGTGCCCTATTTTAATTGTACAGGTTGTCATTTATACCGAGCGTACAAAGTCTCCCGTAGACAACCACCATCTCATATCATTGTTTTAACAGACACGATCAAAGAATTATAAGTGTCTCTTGATGGCACCTATGAATTAAAGCAAAAATGTATACAGTGAACATACATACCTGCTGCCTATCTTACTCCATGTATAAAACAGAAATAAAATATGAAAGAAAAATTATTACTGCCACCCCAAAGTTAATTTATTTTATTTCGGATGAGTTTATCAGTCAATTTCATTCACATGTCTCGATCATAAACAGGGAATCGAAACTAAACTTCACATCGCGAATACAGGCATTTGATTAATTTTATTATGCTACTTCCGTAACTAATCCTTTACTGCAGAGAATGATGGTAACAGAGAAAAGAAAACCGAAGGAATCGAAATTGTACAGAGGACTGGAAGTGCAGCGAAATGAGTTTCCGCCATTCTCATTCTGTACAGACAACACAGTCACGCCATACAGACCACCCCGGTTTCTTGAAAGTGTGTTACAAAAACGTTCTCGTTAAAATATGGTGCTTATTTGTAATAATGATCATGAAATTATTTATATAGAAGCTGTTGTAACTCAGTTACTCAATGAATAGAGAGGGATGACATTTTGAACATCTATTTAACATGCCAGCATACATCTGGCAGTTTTTTCAAACAATGATGACTTCCACCATCTACCAACCATTATTAATAACAAGAAGGGATGAAGTTAATGGCGGCATCACCGTGTAACTTAATTTCATAAAAAACATAAACTGGAAGAATGCTTAACTTTATTGGTAATCACGTGCACATGACGTTTTGTGTCGATATCAGCAGTCGATTATGCAATTTAATCCCTTACGGTAATGTTGTGAAAATGTGGAAAAAATCACCATATTGTCACTGGCCCTTACTCACTTCCCGCGTAACACCAATGTTCCGCGGAACACAGTTTGGGTAACCCTGCTCTAGGCTATCAGAATATTAGTATGAGAATTATCAAAGGTAAATCTTAGAACAGACTGCTATGTTGTTTTGGGCCGAATCTGAATCAGTGGACAATGCTAACTGTAGTTTCATTTCATCTCAGACGCTACTAGAAACACCTAATAATGATTTCCACATATCATATTTATGATACAACTAGTTTCATGGCGTTAGAGTCGCAACTTCTAGGATACATTTGCGTGTAAACAAGAGCAAAACTTTTAACAATCCTTTTTCAGTTAAAATGTATTAGACTCTATACAAAACTACGTGGGAAAATAATGTACACACATTTATTTCATAATGTAGTTCAAGCGATAACCAGTAGACGACCCAACATTTCCTGTCCAATTGTAATAAAAATATTCATCCGTCCAAGACGTCGATAATCAGGCTAAAACACGGCAGAATGCAGGCAACATCATTCCAATAACGGAAGCCTAGAATAATGGAAAAGCGATGATGTAGATGGATTTGGAAGTATAAAACAAATGATACGTGAAGGTCACGAAAACCTACACTAAACTGGTAAGGTAAAATAAATTTCAAAAACAGAGCCTGTACAATTATACGATAGGTAACCAAGGTCAAGTCTAAATGAAATGCTGCTTACAAAATAGACCATCACAGAGATAAAAGAAGGACTGGCCCGGCTCTGACCACTATGCGACTTAACTTCTGAGGTCATCAGTCGCCTAGAACTTAGAAGTAATTAAACCTAACTAACCTAAGGACATCACACACATCCATGCCCGAGGCAGGATTCGAACCTGCGACCGTAGCGGTCGCTCCGTTCCAGACTGTAGCGCCTAGAACCGCACGGCCACTCCGGCCAGCGAAGGACTGGGGATACGGCAAATTAAAATATTAAATAGGCATACCAACGGCGTAATATCTTCTTCACGACGTGATGCAGCGACTGCCAAGACTGTTCTGATCTGAACCGAGTTCGCTGCCGATAAGGAAAACGGACGCTTGTGCGTAAGACATTATACAGCAAGAGTCGACACAGGAAAAAAATCATAAAACGTGGCAGAGAAAGTTAGGTAGCATTTCTATAAATGAAAGATAGAATAACCTAAGGTACAATAGTTATTTTATTATCTAAACAAAGAGGGCCAACAATGCCTAGTGGAAATGAATGGTGCAAAAAATAAAACAGTTTAGGAATATATAATATATAAATGGAGATGTATGAACCTCATAATAATTACCAATTCTAGATGTCACACTCGGAAATGGTAGTGCAGTGTACTGGAGACGATTTCCTAACTTAAGAACAGCACAATACCCAGTACCCGAGTGGAGAAAATCTCCGACCCAGACAGGAATCGAAGCCAGGCTTCTTCGGTAGCAGCCTCCTGCACTGACTCTGCAGCTAGCTGGGTGGGACGTTCTAACAATCACATTCGATAATAATATCGTTACATGAATGTCCCGATAGTCTAGAGGCGTCGATAGTGTGAAACAAGCAGGAAATAAAGGACTACCAAGGTATTAGACCTGCAATGAGGGGCATAGAGATTCCATCCCATGCACACCTACATCAACTTCTTGCTGTTACTTTGGTTCTATCTACCTGAAGATATTTAAAAATTGAAAATCTCATTCATCATGTGATGTTTATTTTTATTGACAAAGCATCACCAGCAGTCATATTGTAATCATTACAAGTACAAAATACTTTCAGTTCCATTGGTTCTTACTGACTTAATGACAGTTTTCACTTAAGGATGACATACTCAAAACAATGTTAGTGTCTTCATGAATCGCCTGGATAGCTATGCCTCATAAAGCACTGAAAGAGACACTTGCAAGTAATAGGACAGAGTTCATTCCAGGACAATTTGTTTGTGCTGGTTGCATACATTCAGAGGCAAGATTACATTCATGGGAAAGCCTATTGTTATGCTAATTGGATTCTGACCCACTGGGAGTTGATTTATGAGCCCCTGGGAATAATTCATCCTTGTGAGAAACACCACCCCTCACTGACCCCCCCCTCCTCCCTAACACTCTGGGAAATTCCCCACTCACTGCCATCCTCCTCGCCAATACAAGAACACTTTCGACATAAAAGTAATT
Source organism: Schistocerca piceifrons (assembly GCF_021461385.2). Taxonomy (NCBI): domain Eukaryota; kingdom Metazoa; phylum Arthropoda; class Insecta; order Orthoptera; family Acrididae; genus Schistocerca; species Schistocerca piceifrons. Next base: position 73,040,950 of record NC_060149.1, read on the forward strand.
GTCGAATTAATTAAACTCATCAATAAATTACCCTATCCATTTTCTGGGAAATTCTCCAGTTCTTCCCTCCTCCCCCCTCCCCATCCACGAAAAAGCGGCTAGAAAATCGCTCACTCTGTGTAGAGCTGTTGGTTTGGAAGGTGCAAGTATTACCCTGTCCAGCAACTACATGTCCTAATTATGTAATTTCACTGCTACAGATTGGAGATGCTGTTTTGATGGAAAATTTTCATGTGTGTTCTCACCTTGACATGCAGGAATTGACTGAGCTACTACACAATGCTACCAGAAGACGTTCCGTCCATTGGATGCACCCTCCCCACCCACCGACCAACCCACCCACCCTCCCACCCACCCACCCACCCCCCATAAAAAGTTGGAGGGAAAAATCGCAGGATCCCACACCAGAAAATTCAACTACATTGCAGAGGCGTCTCTGTGCACGCAATCTGCAGACCACTGGGTAATGACAGGGTTACAATTACATATGGACTGAACAGCGGGCAGTGACTGCAGTAGTGCCAGACTGCTGTTTGTAGGCACCTCCACCTGCCTGCTACTTAAACCCTGAACAAAGTATCAGGTGACAGTGACACTTTGATACCAGACTCACTTCCTGTTTTGCAACCAAACACACATTTTTCGTACCTGGTCAGTGGAAGGAGCAGCTCTATGTGTTTGCCAGGCTGTACAGATATTGACTGAGTTAGTTCACAATACCATTGGAAGAGCATGCTGGGAGAAGCAACCTCCTCAACCCTCCTTCCTCCAATCCCCTCCTCCTCACACAGTTGGTTACTTCCAGTCAGACAAACCTTCAGCTGGCGGCAACACTTTCACGATGCTGATACCTGCGAAATTAATGTCGAATCACATGCCCCCCCTCCTCTCTCTCTCTCTCTCTCTCTCTCTCTCTCTCTCTCTCTCTCAAGTGACTACTTCCTGCCCAGTGTGTGTCTGTCACATGCCACCAGAAACCACTCTAGCCCCTCTTTTGTCCTTAACAGAGTAGTGGATACTTGGTAAATCCCCAGCGCACCCCAAAATGCTGGGCTGTGGATGTCTTGGAACTAGTCCATTTGCAGTAACCCCACTCAATCAAATTAACTGACTAATTAACCAATCCGATAACCTCTGTATGGGACAGTTTTTCCTTGCTTCCTATTGGTTGGTACTAGGATTGGAATATTTGATGGGACATTCTGGAACTTGATCCCGCAACTGCCCAGTTTCGAAACCCTACTCTTCCCAATTCCGGATTTTTCCCTTTCATGCTGTTGGTGAATATTGGCACAGATAGATCGTTTGGCAGGATGTCCATTACGTTGGATGTTGCTGAAAATTTCAAATTTAAGCTCAATTGTGCTATGTCCTTAAACAGTTTGCACGAGACGGGTAGGGGTTTGGCTGGGGTGTGCTCGCAAGACCACTATTAGAAATAATAAACTGCTCGACCATGAATTTGGCGTCGCTTTTGATTTTTAAGGCACTATGTAATTCCTAATTTGGTTCTCGCAGTTATACTAGGATGATGAATGAGGGGGAAGAAGAGGAGGAGAAGGAGGGGGAGGAGGAGCGGGAGGAGGGGGAGGAGGAGGAGGAGGAGGAGGAGGAGTAAGGGTCAACCACATTACAGGAAAGTAAGAACAACGAATACTACTCCCACACTTCCGCTGCAAGGCAGGGTTCACTGGACCATGAGTCAACTTCGGCCTGAGCTAGCGAAGCGAGCGCATCTCTGGTGTTGCGCCCTACGCTTACTCGGCCGTAGAGAGCTTGTGAAGAGGTTTCTGTGCTGAGGGCGCCGCGGGAAGCAAATTGTCGTGTGTTGTTTTCACAACACCTCCAGATTGTCGTGTTCTGCTCGCCGCAGCATGGGAAAGAAGTACGCGCAGAGGAAACCTGCTGATACGAAGGGTCCTTCGGTTGTGCAACTCACTGAGTGTGCAGACCATGCAAGGAATTCCCGAGAAAACGAGTCGCGGCCCGTCCCCCCCTTTGTGCGTGAAGTTCAAAGGCGGGCGGACAGCGCTGTTCGACACCGTGACGAATCGCGCTAAGAACGAGGTGCTCTACGAGTCTGTCGATACAGACTCGCTGATCTGCGTTCGAGCTGCAAATGTGGCCGACCACAGGGCGATCGAGGTCGCAGTGGCCGAACACATTGTCGACGCGCCGCCGGCGCGTGAGAAGGCACCTTCCGCAGGAAGGACGAAGACGACCGAGGCACTCCTTAGGGGGTTACCTCGGTGCTGTGACGAGGCAGCGGTCCGGGAAGGGCTGCCGCGAGCCGGGTTCGGTAATGCAACCGCAAGGTTGCACATCCGGACCGACAGGAAGAGGGCGCCGCTCTATGCCGTGACCGTGCAAACGGCCGACGGCTGGAGCGACATCTTCGACTTGCGGAAGTTGCTGGGCTTCCGGGTTACGACAGAAGCTCTCCAGACCGCCAAGGACCCCAGCCCCAGTGCTTCAGGCGCCAGGGCGAGGGCCACGTCGCGAAGTATTGCGGCAACGCGGCGCGGTGCGTCAAGTGCTCATGCGAGCACGACAGCCGCGCCTGCGACCGCGGCAGTAACGTTCTGCCGACTTGTGTCCGGTGTGGCGGCCCGCACGTCGCCAGCCGGCGCGGTTGCCCGGCTTTCTCGAGCCGCAACCGTGCCGAAGGCGGCGAGGCGGTCGCGGCCGCACCGACGCAGCGGAAGAAGAGAAGACGACGTCGGGAACGACGTAGGGCGCAGAACAGCCCGGCGCAGCTCCACCTGCCAGAGGCGGGGACGACCGCCCGGAAACGGGCAGTCGGGATGCAGATCGCGCCCCTGAGAAGAACTGTGGCCTCGAACTTGGCACCGCCGTGAAGGAGATCACTGCAGCCCTCAAAGCCGTCATGGCGGCAGAGAGAGCTGCCTTCGCAGCCGCCGTGGCTGCAGAGAAGGAAGAGGCCTCGAGGCAACTGATGCAGTCTTCGGCCAAGGCCTCTGTGCTGCCAAACCTGCGAACACTCCTGCGACCTCGCAGAATGACATTCGCGCGCCTGTCCCAGCGGCTGCCCCAGGTGAGGGGTACAAAGAAGACAACCGCCGCCCCGGCAGCGACGCCGTCCTCGCGGGGGCGGCCCCCACAAGGGGCCGAGAGGCCAAACAGGCAGCCTTTGTCGCGGTTATGCGAGAAAGCGGCGCTCACGTCTCCGAAGCTCAAGTGGTGCAGCTCACAGAACAAACGGAGCTCCTCGAGGCCTAAATGCGGCAGAGCTGCGCCATGCATTAGAGGACGACGACGCTGAATGGCGGTAGGCTGCCGCTGTTCACCGACCAGCCTGATGAAGCTGTGCCAAGTCACTGACGACACGGTGCAGCAGAGGGTGTAATGTCAAAGCGCTCGTTGCCGCACTAATTTCCTTGTTACAGGGACGAAGCCACTGCAGCAGGCCCAGGAGAATACATACGAGCCCAGTTGCAGCAACCGGAACACGCAGCAACATGGGAGGAGCAGCAGCAGCAGCAGCAGCAGCAGCAGCAGCGCTCACCTCCTCGACAGGACTGATCATTCTATGACAATCTGGCATTGCTCTATGGTATTGATGTATGATACCCAACCACTAACATAACCTTACCTTGCACGATCTGTCGCAGATAGCAAGAAACCGCTACTGCCCCTACTACCAAACCTGACACTGTCGCAGAGGTTTTTTTCCCTTGGCACTTGCCTTGGCACTTTTTTCCCTCTGCCCTTAAAAACCGATCTTCTTTCAAGCTTGATTCTGTCAAGCTTTTTCGACCACTTCTATTACCCAGATGCGCCCGTATTAATGGGTAACCTTACCCAGATGTACGGGTAACATCGCAGTTCCTCGCTCCTGCAATCTCCTCGATTATAATTACTAACAATGCAGAGGTGACAGCAGACCTCTGAAAAACTGCGTGCTTGTGTACCGATGTCCACATGCAGCGCCCCAGACCAGAGGTGGCCAAGGCCTCTGTGCTGCCAAACCTGCGAACACTCCTGCGACCTCGCAGAATGACATTCGCGTGCCTGTCCCAGTGGCTGCCCCAGGTGCACACTGTACAAGCTTTCCAGCGACCACACCAAGTCCCCAGCTGGGCTTGGCCCGCTGGAGAGGACCACCCAGTCATGGAGGGTATCCAGGACGACCAGAGCGGTAGGAATTCGGACGGATCAATATGTCTAATTCCAACGCTAGTCTTCTCAAACATCCACGTAAAAATCGTGTAACCACGTAAGCTGCCCAACACGTATTGAGTATTACTTCGTTATTCACCTGTCCACAGGACGACACAGTGAGGTCAACTGCATCCTCATCTCCGACCTCACCAGTTCAGGAGGCTCAACGGCGGCTCGTGCCTTAAGCCAGAAATGGCCATTCGTTCTGGACTACAGCTACCTCCATGATGAGCCCTGCACGCCAAGCAATGTCTCCTAGGGAACCAGCTACATATTTATCAGTTTAATTACAATCAAATATTCCTATTGCAGCACCAATCTGGTGACATTCAACAGTGAGTGAAGTATCAGAAGTACCTGCTCCTGATGACTGTGGCTCTGAAAACATCAATTTCCCACGTAAATCTATATCGTCCTCATGACTGGACGTAATTTCCCGCATAAAAACTCTCATACCCCCTTACTTCTATTGATGCAATGAAGTCACAGTAATCCATGACAGATCTACGAGTATATCTCCATTACGACTTGATATATTCACACCCTCATTTTCTTTCGGAACACTGACTACTGCAACATTTCGTTCCAACAGTGTAACGTTTCCGAATATCGTTAATATGTGCGTATAGCGTAAGAAAAATGTATGATGTATTCACACTCACACCAACTGGGTATCGTTTCTCACTGACCAGTATCAAAACCCTCCTGCCACATCGTTGCTATATTTTCGAGGAATCATTATTCACGTTATGTACGTTCTTGCACGATAGCTGGCATTTGCAAGAGCAGAAAGAACTGATACCTAAGTTCAGTCACAGACCTCCGCTAATTCTTTCGAAATCCCATCACATTCTGACAGCACTGTTCCATACGTAAACGTCTGTCTAGTTCTCCATCCGCCACTGATTGGGTAGAGAGCGGTCACATCGAGAAAAATAGCATAGTAACTTAAAGGAGGAAATTCACAACCATGCAGAGTATACGCAGACTGTACAAAGAAATTCATAAGCGTAAGAACTACAATTCATTGACATCGAATGACGATTTATAAATATCCCCTTGTACATGTCCTAACCTCCTTTATCATATTCCTATGATTACCTCGCTAGAAATTCAACAGTGTAGTGGTGTTAGAGTCTTCACTGATGGCACAGTGTAAAACCCTCTCTCTTCGTTATTTTTGTAACATCTAAAGGAATAAAACCATGAACTACAAAAACGTCACTAACGTCACCTGCTACAGAACGCAATAAGATTTTACCGCCACCCTCTCTTCCAATATATCGGAAACAAATACCGTCTGCGTGTTGAGGAAGACCATACCACAAAGACTATCAATCACAATAGAGTGTTCCTTTGTTGTTATTTCGTAAGCAGTTTGATACATTGTTTTTTGCTGTAACACATCGAAGCAGCGAATAAGTACAGCTGCTTACACATCCATATATTTTGTTTTCCTGCCATGACTTTGTGGTCTGTGTCAGGTACTACATCAGCATTAACAAATTTCGATCCATTGACTCCCACACAAAGCTCAACATCGCTTGGTTGTAAACTAAGCTGCACCCACAACATATAGAAGAGTTGAACTAAAAGACAGAGGTAGATAGAAACGTGGAAGACATCTCAATATATGGAAACTGGAAGAGTTTGCAGAATTGTGGAGCGTTTCCAAACAGCTATCCGAAAGTGATGACCTCTACATTTAATCTGATCTTGCACAGTGACAGCATAGCAGATGGCCAGGTGTTCTGTTTTTGAAGCAACCCAGAGTACTGACTTCTCATAGTGGTGGTGCATACTGCACTCAAGTGTGTGATCGCAGTTTTGATGTCCTAGGTGGTAGTTTTCCTGACCCCCAAATCTTTCGACACTGCGTCTTTCATTTTTATGACTTACGATACATAACCACATGTGGACCAATGGGGTATTCTGCAGAACTGAAACCCATAAAGCACAGATAGTATGCACCATAATTTGTCGATACCACTGGTGGGGGAATGAAGTGATTTTCATACACCCAGGCGAGCATGTAAGTACCCTCATCACTTCACATTTTTGTGTTATTTTCATCGATTTTACGTATTTTTCATCAATTTTCGTAATAGTACAAGTTTATCTGTAATTTCAACGTATTTTACTCAATTACTTGGGGTCCAAACCACCACTCTCAACGAGTTGTCACCTCAACAGTACGTCTCATTGCATAGATCTCATGATACGATCAGCCAATGACATTGCAGCACGGTTTTCAGTTTCTGTATCATTGATAAACCACTTTCTCCTTTACTTTGCGAGGGTCATATACATGTGGATATGTTGCGAACCCTGTCACACTGTCTACATCACATGACACAAATACTGTTTCTTAGTGTAGGAAACAGCCATCAGCAGACAGGAGGAGCTAAAACTACGCTTCTCAGCCGAAACATTTTATAAATTCGGTAAGATTTTATCACGATATGCCATCTTCCCTTATGTGGATGGGAGTCACAAAGTATTCTCACATTCTTAGGATAAAGTCGGAGATTTACTCTGTAATTTCAAAACGAGCTACCCCTTTGTTGGACCTATCGGCTAAGGATCCTGAGGAAAACTCTGGATGGCCTCTCTCTACGCATCTCGTAGCTCTTCCTTTGTCCTTAACCAATCCTCCCTGCAACTCTGTCTCCAATTTAATTTGGAACTGACCAGAAGTAGGAGGCTACTATACTCGCTACATTCAGTGTCTTGTGAAGGAACAGAATGAGCTGAGTTCGACGTAATCAATACACTTCGCTATTTTGCTTTCACAAATAGTGTACAACATGTTCCAAAGTTGTATGGACCGACGCTAGTGATCGGAATGGTATTCTCATTCTAATACCGTAGCTTCAATTCTGAGAAGACTTTTCCGTTCCAATCTTACTCTCGTCACCAGTCCAATTGCACACGATCTTGCTAGATGCTTGCAACGCATAGCAGCAGTGGGTGACGTGTGAAATTTCACGTCATACTGCTGTAACTCCAAGAACAGAACACAGTCGCTTCCATACAAGACATCTGTCAAGCAAATGTATACACAGGGATTTTAGTACCAAGGAAACCTCTGTCACTAACTTAGAATCACTCTACTTATGAAACTGAACATTTGATTCATGTCCAAGATGTGGCTGGGGAGTTGAGTACTTCGCATACATCTTCGTTCATCTAGAGGAGGGTGCTGAAATAGGTTTTCCATCGGTGTGGTGGACTTGATTCATCACTCATGCGTTGAAAGTTATCAATTGACTGTGGTATGGAGATGTTTACTGACAACAATCGCATGTAGATAGCACTGTAAGTCACACACAGAACACACAGTTGTATACGAGTCAAACGCAGGTTATACCACACAACTGATATACCCAGAGAACAAAGGAAAAAATGGTTAAATGAGTGATAAATGATCTACCGCGACATCTTTCTCTCTGTATTATGCATCACCAATCTACTATTAAATCCTATCTCCTTATAACTGCTCTCAACCGATTACTCCATCTGCTATCTATTATCCTTCAACGCAGATCCATCTCAGTTTATAGGCGGAGGGTTCTGTTTTTTGGGAAAGTATCAAAGACAACAGTCTACTTTTATGTATCATTATTACCTCAACACACATACAGCAGAATGTTTATAAAAACCATGCATCAACTGTTCTGTAAGGTATTTGTTAGCTGACTCTGCATGGTTGTAATTTGTAGAAAGTATAGATAAGCACATTGTAAATCCTGTTTGTTAGCGTTTAAAGTACGTAAACAGTCTTGCACATTGTCAAATATGCGATTCATTCTGTAGTTGTATATTGCAGTCCCAAGCTGGTCATACAATACTATTGGACTAATGACACTTTATAAAAATCTATATAGTAGTTACCGGTAACGCTGAGGTCACACCCGAAATTGTGATCCGATATACATAAATTTATTACTCTACATTTGGTCATCCGCGCTAAACAGTCTTTTCCAATCATTTTATTGCCGTTCACGAAACGTGACCGTTTCTCTGGTTCCCGGTGCTTCCACGTCAACTTTCTCGTATTCCTTTTGCTGTTACCCGTGCCCAAGAAATTTCCTGCAACAAGCAGATATGTAAGTACTCCCTCATTCTCCCTCAATTTCCCAACATTATTGCGTATTTTCCATCAATTTATACATATGTACACCTTGTAGGTTCCTTTCAGAGTATGCTGATGCAATAGCTCCATACTTATCATTCACAACCGCTCGCTCGACGAAAGGTCCATACCCAAATACAGGGAAGTTGCACAGGTCACACCAATATTCAAGAAGTGCAGTAGTAGTAGTAATCCACTAAATTACAGGCCCGTATCATTAACATCGATATGCACCAGGATGTAGGAACAAATATTGTGCTCGAACATTATGAATTACCTTGAAGAGAACGGTCTATTGATACACAGTCAACACAGATTTAGAAAACATCGCTCTTGTGAAACTTAACTAGCTCTTTACTCACACGAAGTGTTGCCTGCTATTGACAAAATATTTCGAATTGATTCCGTATTTGTAGATTTCCAGAAACCTTTTGACACTGTACTACACAAGCAGCTTGTAGTGAAACTGCTTGCTTATAGAATATCGTCTCAGTTACCTGAGTAGGTTCGTGATTTCACGTCAGAGAGGTCACAGTTAGTAGTAATTGACGGAAAGTCATCGAGTAAAACAGAAATGATTTCTGGCGTTCCTCAAGGTAGTTTTATAGGCCCTCTGCTGTTCGTTATCTATATAAGCGATTTAGGACACAATCTGAGCAGCTGCCTTAAGTTTTTTTGCATGTGATTCTGTCGTTTACCGTCTAGTGAAATCGTCAGAAGATCAAAACAAACTGCAAAACTATTTAAAAAAATATCTGTATGGAGCGAAAATTGGCAATTGACCCTAAATAATGAGATGTGTCAGGTCATCCACATGACTGCTGAAATGAATCCGTTGAACTTCGGTTACACGATAAATCAGTCTAATTTAAAGGCCGTGTATTGAACTAAATACCTAGGAATTGCAATTACGAACAATTTAACTGGCTCTGAGCACTATGGGATTCAACATCTGTGGTCATCAGTCCCCTAGAACTTAGAACTACTTAAACCTAACTAACCTAAGGACATCACACACATCCATGCCCGAGGCAGGATTCGAACCTGCGACCGTAGCGGTCTCGCGGTTCCAGACTGACGCGCCTAGAACCGCATGGCCACACCGGCCGGCACGAACAATTTCAATTGAAAAAAAAACGCATAGAAAATGTTGTAGGAAAGGCAAATCAAAGAGTGCTTTTTATTGGCAGAACACTTAAAAAATGTAACAGATCTACTAAAGAGACTGCCTACACTACGCTTGTCCGTCCTCTTCTGCAGTACTGTTGTGCGATCTGGGAAACCTAACCAGGTAGGATTAACGGAGTACGTCAAGAAAGTTTAAAGAAGAGCAGCAAGTTCTGTATTATCGAGAAATAGGGGAGAGGGTGTCACTGAGACGTTACAGGATTTGGAGTGAACATAATTAAACCTAAAGCATTTTCCGTTGCGGTGGCATCTTCTCGCGAAGTGTCAATCACCAACTTTCTCCTCCGAATGCGAAAATAATTTGCTGACGCAAATGTACATATTGAGGAACGATCATCATAATAAAAGAAAGAAAATTAAATATCGCACAGAATGATATAGTTGTTCGTTTTTTTCGCGCGCTGTACGAGATTGTGAAAATGGAGAATTACTGTGAAGGTGGTTCGATTAATCCTCTACCAGATACTCGAGTGTGATTAGCAGTGTGTCCATGCAGATGGAGATGTAGGTGTAGACGTAGATTTTCAGTCAGTTTTCGTAATTTTAGCGATTTTATGTCACTTCTGCTCATGTGATCATGACATCACTTCTCGCCATGTATTCTAAAATTGCTTGTAAATGTAGTACAGTTTTGAACAGTGAGCGCCACTGCAATATTTCTTGGTAAAATCATATTGAATTCTCTAGCAGATGACGTTAGCGTAGTTTTTATAGTTCGTAGCTTTAATCCTTTGGATGTTACAAGAATAAAGAACAGAGAGAGAGACAGACGCTGTGCGGTCAACGAAGACTCTGACATTATTACACTGTTGTATTTCTAGTGAGGTAATCATAGGAATACGATTAAGGTTATTACGACATGTACAGTGGAATATTTACAGAATGTTATTCGGTATCGATGAATTGTAGATTCTATGCTTCTGAATTTCTTTGCGCAGTCTGCGTATACTCTGCATGGTTGTGAATTTCATCCTTTAAGTTACTGTGCTATTTTCCTCTCTGTGATAGCTCTATACCCAATCAATGGCGGATGGAGGACTAGGCAGCCGTTTACCTATGGAACAGTGCTGTCAGAATGTGATGGGATTTTGAAAGAATTAGCAGAGGCCTGTGATTGGACTAAAGTATCAGTTCTTTCTGCTCTTGCAAACGCCAGTTATCGTGCAAGAACGTGTGTAACACAAGATTCGACGGCTGTTTAGTTGTAATTACACCCTTTATTCCGCGACAAACATAACGACCATATGGGGGGGGAGGGTTTTGCTACTGGACAGTGCGAAACGATACACAGCTAGTGTGAATACGTATACATCAATTTTTTCGGACGCTATACGCGCATGCAAACGATAATCGGAAATGTATCGCTGTTGGAATGTAACGTTACAGAGGAGAATGTTCTGAAAGGAAATGACGAGGGTGTCACTATGTCCGGTCGTAAGTTAGATATAGATCTGATGTAGAAAACTGCGATTTCATAGCATCTATAGCCGTATGGGGGTATGAAAGATTTTATGCGGAAAATCATGTCCAGTTGTAACACCGAAAATGCAAAAATTCCTGGCAGATTAAAACTATGTGCCAGACCGAGACTCGAAGTTGGGACCTTTGCCTTTCGTGGGCAAGTGCTCTACCAACTTTTTTTAAATCTCATTTTGTTCGCTTTTGTTCGTTGCATCTGCTCGGGGCGGGTTTCGTAAGACATCCGTTTAAGTTCGTTACTGATCGATTAACTCAGTTTTTTTTTTTATTTCACAGGGCAGCTAACCCTCTGACCGAACACGCTGAGCTACCGTGCCGGCTCCCAACTGAGCTACCCAAGCAGGACTCACGCCCCGTCCTCACAGCTTTACTTCTGCTAGTACCTCGTCTCCTACCTTCCAAACTTTACAGAAGCTCTCCTGTGAACCTTGCAGAACTAGCACTCCTGAAAGAAGGGATATTGCGAAGGCATGGCTTAGCCACAGCCTGAGGGGGATGTTCCCAGAGTGCGATTTTCACTCTGCAGCGGAGTGTGTGCTGATATGAAACTTCCTGGCAGATTAGAACTGTGTACCGACACTCTAAGTAGGTAGGAGACGAGGTACTGGCAGTAGTAAAGTTGTAAGGAGGGGGCGTGGGTCGTGCTTGGGTAGCTCAGTTGGTAGAGCATTTATCCGCGAAAGGCAAAGGTTCCGAGTTCGAGTCTCGGTCCGGCACACTGTTTTAATCTGTCAGGAAGTTTCATATCAGCGCTCACTCCGCTGCAGAGTGAAAATCTCATTCTGGTACCGAAAATACAGATGAAATACCTTCTGCACCATCCAAAACTTTTCGCCCTTTAATATCCGTTGGTAAGTTGTACTGTACTTACTTAAATTCTGAATCTGTAGGTTTTGTTACAGAAACTATATTTAATATGTAATGGATTTAATTGTGTATTTATTTGTGAATGTGTATAATCGATCCTAATTATGTTGTAAACATGGTAAATTGCTGGGTAATGGCAAAGGGAACTTTATTTTAATGTATCGATAGCAATGTTGAAATGGGGGTAGCTGTGCCGTTGTTTATCTTCGCCTATGGAGAGTCTGCATCGCGTTGCGAGCAGACAGGAAGCAGAGCAGATTGAGTCATGAGAGAGTGCCGAAGTGTTTGCTGGGCGCTGCCGCAGACGAGGAGTGTAGCTTTTATCGCGCCAGTGTAGGCGCACCTAATTCGTTAAGCCGCGTGTATTGAGAGCGCGGTAGGAGTGAACAGGCGGAGGAAGCTGATATTCTAACTATTGCCTGTCCCGTAACTATCCGTGGCTCTAGAGACGACTCGTGGTTCTCAACCAGCAGCAGCAGCAGCAGCAGCAGCAGCAGCAACAGCGGAAGCTCAGCATTGTCATCGGCTACATTCTTCGTCGTCTGCAGAGTTAAAATCTTGTAAGACTCATCTAATATCGCACAGGCATTACCCGGTGGGATTTCTTTCGTAAAGTTTAATTTTCTTGAATAATAACCTGCTACAGTTAAAATACTTGTAGGGCTTCTGCGTTGTCATTGTCCTCAGACATTACTACCAAAGAGGGTCCCCCTTTCTTTTCCATGCAATCACTGAGTGCCCTAAAAATATGAAAATTGATTAACTATTTACTGCCAATTTTGCTTTTTGCTGATGACCAGTTTTAGTCTAAGTTTTGCTGCCTCTGTAACTGTTCATTGTTGAACAGAGGCTTAACTAATTTGCAATTTTGTGTATTAACTTCACTGGCAAATCTAGTAACTAAGGACAAATCGCAAATTAAGAGTGCACAATTTCGTCTGTTCTGTATTTAGTTTAGCGTGTGACTTTCTATGCCTTGGTACGTACCTTACAACTGTTATGTTAAAAGTAACTTACTCATTTACTTAAAGTAAATTCAATTCTATTCTATCCTTGAATACTTAGAGGTAAATTGCTTGCCTTTTTGCATATTATGCGTTACATTATACTGAGGTTACTGAAAGTCATTCTTTACGAAAAAAATGTCAGTTATAGTCATTTATTTATTTATTTAACCAACAAATTGATTTAACTTTACTTTCAAAGTTTGGTGTTTCAGATTATGTAACTGCAAACTCAGTGCTTTCTGATTCATTTATTTTCTCGTGAACTGTTGTGTTGTGAAAAGGGGTGACAACCTTCTGTTGACATGTCAGTGATTATTGGCTTAAATTTTTTTGCCATTACCTTTTTTTAGATTCAGGATATTCATTTCCCTAGTGGGCTGGAGACCAGTTAATTATCTCCTTTTTCTAATAAGTAATTTTTGTATTATCAGTATTTTTTGTATTAAAATATTATGGAGGGGACAGTATACACTTTCCTGCCACTAACCGGTTTTGTTTTCCTTCGGTAACGATAGCCTTACTTACAGTAAAATTTCGTTAGGCCTACACGATCATGGGCGATTAAATCGCAATCCAGTAGGCCCATTAGGAGGGAGGAGGTCACGCAGTTTTAAGGATCATGTAGATTTACGTGGAAAATCTACACTCCTGGAAATGGAAAAAAGAACACATTGACACCGGTGTGTCAGACCCACCATACTTGCTCCGGACACTGCGAGAGGGCTGTACAAGCAATAATCACACGCACGGCACAGCGGACACACCAGGAACCGCGGTGTTGGCCGTCGAATGGCGCTAGCTGCGCAGCATTTGTGCACCGCCGCCGTCAGTGTCAGCCAGTTTGCCGTGGCATACGGAGCTCCATCGCAGTCTTTAACACTGGTAGCATGCCGCGACAGCGTGGACGTGAACCGTATGTGCAGTTGACGGACTTTGAGCGAGGGCGTATAGTGGGCATGCGGGAGGCCGGGTGGACGTACCGCCGAACTGCTCAACACGTGGGGCGTGAGGTCTCCACAGTACATCGATGTTGTCGCCAGTGGTCGGCGGAAGGTGCACGTGCCCGTCGGCCTGGGACCGGACCGCAGCGACGCACGGATGCACGCCAAGACCGTAGGATCCTACGCAGTGGCGTAGGGGACCGCACCGCCACTTCCCAGCAAATTAGGGACACTGTTGCTCCTGGGGTATCGCCGAGGACCATTCGCAACCGTCTCCATGAAGCTGGGCTACGGTCCCGCACACCGTTAGGCCGTCTTCCGCTCACGCCCCAACATCGTGCAGCCCGCCTCCAGTGGTGTCGCGACAGGCGTGAATGGAGGGACGAATGGAGACGTGTCGTCTTCAGCGATGAGAGTCGCTTCTGCCTTGGTGCCAATGATGGTCGTATGCGTGTTTGGCACCGTGCAGGTGAGCGCCACAATCAGGACTGCATACGACCGAGGCACACAGGACCAACACCCGGCATCATGGTGTGGGGAGCGATCTCCTACACTGGCCGTACACCACTGGTGATCGTCGAGGGGACACTGAATAGTGCACGGTACAGCCAAACCGTCATCGAACCCATCGTTCTACCATTCCTAGACCGGCAAGGGAACTTGCTGTTCCAACAGGACAATGCACGTCCGCATGTATCCCGTGCCACCCAACGTGCTCTAGAAGGTGTAAGTAAACTACCCTGGCCAGCAAGATCTCCGGATCTGTCCCCCATTGAGAATGTTTGGGACTGGATGAAGCGTCGTCTCACGCGGTCTGCACGTCCAGCACGAACGCTGGTCCAACTGAGGCGCCAGGTGGAAATGGCATGGCAAGCCGTTCCACAGGACTACATCCAGCATCTCTACGATCGTCTCCATGGGAGAATAGCAGCCTGCATTGCTGCGAAAGGTGGATATACACTGTACTAGTGCCGACATTGTGCATGCTCTGTTGCCTGTGTCTATGTGCCTGTGGTTCTGTCAGTGTGATCATGTGATGTATCTGACCCCAGGAATGTGTCAATAAAGTTTCCCCTTCCTGGGACAATGAATTCACGGTGTTCTTATTTCAATTTCCAGGAGTGTATATTTGCAGAGCCACACTGAGGATTAGGTAATTCCGATACTTTGCACATTGTCGAATGTCACTAGATTGGTGCCGCAATCATAATATTTAATTGTAAGTAATCTGATAAATATGTGGCTTGTTTCCTAGAACGACACCGCTTGGAATTCAGGGCGAGTGGCAGAGGTAACTGGTAACCAGACCGTACAGCCATTTCTAGCTTAAGGCGGCAGCAGCTGCTGAGCCTCTTGAGCTAATGATGTGGGGGTGGTGATGCAGTTGACCTCACTGTGTCGCCCTCTGGGCGGATGAATAGCGAACTAATAGTCAATATGTCTTTGGCAGCGTTCATGAACCCGTGTGTTGCGACTGTTATCCTATGTTTACACGGATATTTGAGAATCACTTCCGCATGATCATAGAAGTGTTCTCTCTATGTTGAACTATTCTGTGGTTTGGCTGAAGTACTGGAGACTTCCTCTTCCTTACCTTCAAAATGCAGGATTCTTACCTCTGTGTTTCTTGCTAGTATGAGGCCTGTGGTTGTCTAGGCTGCCCTGCTTCATATTTGAGAATATTCAATATTGATCACTGACAAGTATTGGCATTGGATATATTGATAACATCCGAACTGCTATCACTCCAGTTATCCTGGACACCCGGCTGTAGACCTAGCACGATCGCTGAGAATCGAATCCACGGCAAACAACTACCAATGCGCGACTCTCTTACATGCGGTGTTGCGTGTGGTTACTGGGAAAAGAGTGCGGGGGATGTATGAGTGTTTTAGTGATCTCTGACATCTAATTGTGACAACTACGGAATAGAATGAGGATTAAGTGTGTGGTGTTTATTGTTTCTCAATAGAGTCCAGTGGACTCTGTCTTGCAGCGGAAAGGAGGGAGTGGTGTTCGTTATTGTTACTATCCTATCTCGTGGTTGTCCCTTCTTCCTCTTCCTCCTCCTCCTCCTCCTCCTCCTCCTCCTCCTCCTCATTCTTCATCCTGATGTACCTGCGAGAACCAAATTAGGGATCATGTAGTGCTTTAAAAATCAATAGTAAAGTCAAATTCCCGTTTGCTCAATTTATTGCTTCTGATAGTGGTATTGTGAGCGCACTCCAGTCAAACCCCTGCCCCGTCTCCTGCAAATTGTTTAAGGAAATAGCGCAATTGAGCTGAAATTTGAAATTTTCAGCTACCTCCAACGTAATGGACTTCCTGCCAAACAACCTACCTGTGCCAGTATTCACCATTAGGATCAAGGAAAAATCTGAAAGGGGGGAGAGTGGGGTTTGGAAACTGGGCAATTGCAGGATCGAATTCCAGAATTTCCCTGCAAAAATACCATTCCTAGTATCCACCAATAAGAAGCATGGAGAAGCTGTCCCACACAGACTGCATAAATTTAATTAATTAGTCAATTAATTTGATTGAGTGGGGTAGCGCAAATGCACTACTTCCAAGTCATCTACAGCCCTGTTTTTCGGTGATCTACCACAACTACTTTGTTCAGGCTTGGTTCCCGATGGCATGCAACAGACAGTTGCTCGGCAAGTGGTAGTCACCTGAGAGAAAGAGAGAAAGAAAGAAGAGAGAGAGAGAGAGAGAGAGAGAGAGAGAGAGAGAGAGAGAGAGAGCGAGCATGTGTTTTCACAGGAATTTCTCAGGTATCAATGTCAAAGAGTTGCCGACACCTGACACTTTGTCTTACAAGATGTAACCAGGGGCCGCGGGGGAGGGGACGAGGGGATCTGAGGGAGGAGGGATTGTGGATGTTGCTTCTAACAGCATCCTCTGCTGATGGTATTGTGAACTAACTAAGTCAGCATTTGCACAGCAGAGCGAGCACATAAAGCAGCAGCTACCACTGACGTGGTATGGAAGGTGTGTGCTGGAGCAAAACACTACGTTGATCTGGTATCAAGCTCACGCCGACATCTGATGCTTTGTTCTAGCATTAAGTAGCAGGGGACCGGAGGCTGTTACCAATGGCAGCCAGGCACTCCCACAGTCGCTGCCTGCTGTTCAAAGCTTGTGCGAACACAACCCCATCATCACCCGGTAGTCTGCGAAAGGTGTGCACGAAGCATCAACTGTGTGCAACTGGAAAGTTGTCTTTTCGCCAGATATGTTTATCGCGATCTGTAACAGTGTCACTACATGCAGTGAGTTACGTTGATATCGATTTCGTTACGGAATTCCTAGCGCGATCGGAGAAAAGCGATCTATTTACATGCTTAATTACTTTTTTCGATGTATTTTACAAGATCTGTATCTTCCAAAACAATGGAGAATGATGAACGTTTCCCGCCAAATAAAAGAGAGAACCAACACCTGAAAACTTGACTTTATAAATAAACAATATATTATTATATCCTCTGCAATATAGTTGAATTCCCTGTCATGGGATGATTCCAGTCTACTAGCTCAGCGATTTTCCCGCCAGTTTTTTTTCTAGGAGGGGTGGGGAGGGAGGGGGCGTTGGGTAGTGGCATTATGCACTAGCTCAGTCGATCCTTGTATGTCAAGGTGAGCACATATGCAAAAATTTTCCAATAAGACAACACCTCCGAGCTGCAGCAGTGAAATTACATAACTAGGGCATGTAGTTGCTGGACAGGGTAATACTTGCACCTATCATACCAACAGCTCTGCACAGACGGAGTGATTTTCCCGCCAATTTTTTTCTCTGTGGGGAACAGGGAGTGGAGGAAGAGAGAGGAGGGCTGGGGGATTTCCCAGGAGAATGAGGAGATAATTAATTAATCAGTTTAATTAAACAGTCAATAATTTGACATCTAAAGTGTGCTTGTATTGGCGAGACAAAAGGAGTAGGTTGAGGATTTCTCAGAGAGGTGGTGGAGGAGGAGTGGGAGGTGTGGGGGGTTTCCCAGAAGGATGTATTATCCACAGGGGCTCATAAATCAACCCACAGGGGTCATAAACCAATTAGCATTACAACAAGTTTGCCCCTGAATGTATGCTTACCCCTTAATGTATACTACTTGTACGAACAAATTATCACTGAACGTACCTTGCCCTGCTATTCATTTACTACCTTCACATCGAATCCACATAGTGGATTACTGATGAGGGACAGTGTGCTGGCCAGTCTGGTTGTGAATACTGGGCTGGTACCCAAGTCCACCTCAGTTACACATTTCGCAAACATTTAAAAACTTTGGCTAACTTTCACACGCACATAAATAACAACACATGCACAAAGGGGTACATATACCCTGTCGACAAGGGGGCAATGATTTGGCGACAGACAGGCATGCCTAATCCATTATAAAACCTGCTGACCTTGCACCGATGCAAGACAAAGGCACCAGAAAAACAAAGGTTTTCAGCGTGTTTTTGAGACCTATTTTTCAGTTGTTGTGCAGGATTTTCTCTCACAATTTACTTTTCCATTTGAAGCTATATATGCAGCTCATGAAATTCCTTGTGATTGTTCATGTCTTTGAATTTATTTTTGTTTTTCATTTGTGTTGTGTGCTAGATGTGTTGTCAATGAAAGCAAATCTGAGGAAAACCGGTTTTAAGTGTATCATATTAAAATGAGAGTTAGTCATAATGTAAACACCTTCTGCTGATACTATTGCTGTGAATAGTTCCAGTGATTAAGCTTCTCAGTTTGCAGTATACTTAAGAGAGAAAAACAAATTGCTATGACAGCTACTGAAGAGGAGGGCCTCACAAATAATTTTCCCTGTGCTTTACCTACCTTACATGGGTGACTGTCCAATCTGCCGAGCACTGTTTGCAAGTGGGGTGCTCTCAGCCTTTGTGAGGCGAATTGAGGAAGTACTTGATTGAGAAGTGGCGGCTCCGGTCACACGCCTATAGGCTGAGCATAACATGGCGGTCGGTCAGTAACGTTTGTGTGTGGCAGTAGGCCCATATATTTTGTTAATTAGGTTTATTTATGGGTATACTCTCATTGGAATATTTACATATTTTCGTGGTGCTCCCGATGTGCTTCTTGGACAGGACACAGGTCTTCACACAGACAAAGAAAATATCGAGGTCAATTGTGCGTAATATCTTAGTAACACTGGTTTGTATTACCTATATAATTTGTTTTATTAAATTAGATTTTAATAGCTGGGTTATCATGGTATGCTGTAATTCATTTCTGTTACAACAATTTATATTTCTATAGCGCTTCTCGTTGGTTCACTGAATATAAAAGACATCATCAGAGGGAAATAACTAATCAATAATATATTCTCTCAAGTTATCTAAAACAGTCTGATAACGTTCAGGAAGTTCTTTGTTTTCACGACTATAGAAAGCTACTGATTCGGAAATGAAGCTGATCTCAATGTAAGTTAAAAACGCCTCTTCATTCACAAAGAAGTTTTCTTGATGGTTATTCGATGTGGAGCAGGAAAGATAAATGTTTGGGGGCACAAGAATAAATGCGGTACGTACTGCTTTCCGGCCACGCTTGTCTATAGAAAATCAGCAAAATGCAGATAGTTGTTCTCGTCCAGTAGCAGGACCTGATGCGGTTTCCGTGGTTGTCTTTCTCAAGGTGTCTCATTTGTGTGCAACAGATGCCAGTTTGAATGGAAACACCCGTGGGATGCAGTTCGTAATACCTTCTTTGTGCCACAATATGCATAAAACTACATTTTGAGGACTCACGTGGGCCTGTGCCTCAGTTATTTTTTCGTTAGGGCTACTTACTATTTTCTTTTTTCAAGTTAACACACGGTGGTTCAAATTCCAATTTGGGTATTCTGACTTAAGTTTACAGTTATGTCCTTAAATCGATTACGGCCGATACTGGGATATTTCCTTTGAGAGGGCATAGTCGATTTTCGTTTCCGATTCTTCTCAATCCTAACTGGTTCTTCGCCTCTGCATGCCTCCTACCTCGAAGGGAAGTTTAACCTATTCATCCTCTTCCCCCCCCCCCCCCCATCATTACTCTCTGAATGCAGCAAGAGTGTCACGAAAGTGGAATGGTTGCAGTTCATAATTTTTTCCACATAACGGGCGGACATAGTAGTAAACTGTAAAATGTCATTCATCAAAACCTGTTGATCTTCTTGAAGTGGAAAATAATTCACGTTGAAACGTTCCTACTTGCAACGAGAAACCCATTTTTTTATGTTATTTCTTGGATACACTCACGCCATACATGGTACAAATGTTTCCAGCGGGTTCTGTCGCTTGCAACTCTCTATTAAATCCAAACAGAAAAAAGATTACAAATTATAGACATTTTTTCCGCCTCTCGCTTAAACAACGTTCGTCATAACCTTCAACTATACCACATCGAATGAGTCACCGGAAGAATTCTAGAACCTCAAATAAAAAATGACGATTGATAAACATACATACATACAGAAACCTGCGTGACAGCACGCTAAACAAACTCTCCATGAACTTATGCACCAATGTACTATTTTCCACGAAATTTTGTGTGCAGTGACAGATTACATACCTCAATATTCTTCACGACAGGTGCTGCATGAGCAATGGGCACAACGCAGTTCGCTACACAATTATATCAGACGAAATGGGGTTTTTAAGGTAAAGATTATTTCGACTTTGCGTTTTCACTGTGTCACGTTTCCCACTAGACCATAAATACATACACCACCACAGCAGCTCAGATGAAAAGCTATAGTTCATGTAGAATACAAAAATCATATTCTCATTTGCGAAAATGGCTAAACCTTGGCTCTAATAGTCATTGGTGATAATGAAAATTTGTTGGGAGGCTGAGACTTTAACTTGGATCTTCCGCCTGAAGTGAGCGATCGCCTTGAAGGCCTCGGCCACCCGAGCACTCTCCCCGAATCGACCCAAAATTTCATCTGTCACCGCTTTCGTCTATATCGTTTACTCGAGCAGTTGCCTTGTATCCCGTAGAGGAGGTTAAAGTTGAAGTTCAGTTATTACGTATGAAATAGCAAATTGCAGTGCCCGTGTTGTTCTAATGTACTTTGCAGTGTCCTCCAGACATGCATGCTCGCGTCAGTCTGAAGGTGCGGTCTTCATCGTCACCAAGGCATAGTGCAGCCAAAGTTTAGCCATATTCGCAAATGCGAATATGATTCTTGAATTTCATGCGGCTGTCGATTCCTGCAGTGCCTGTTCTTTCAGACATGTATTCATATCTGAAGGATATTGCAAAATACATTGGAACAACAGAGGCACTGAAGTTTAGTAGTTAATATAGAAATTTCCACTTTCTACTGTGCTGCCATTTCGTGCAGATGGCCGTTATATGATTTGATTTCAGTGATTAGAAAATCTAGTCGAAAGTTCGCACTGGGTAACTAAGGTGGCTGGTGGATGGCGACGCAGACATCAAAGTAGGTGGATGTACTGAAAAGGCCGTAATTCAACCCAGGGAGTCAGAATTCTGATCCCGCGTGGAGCTCTAAAATCATGTGCCAGGTATTTGTGTAGCTCCGTGGTCGGTAGGAATGATTCTAGCTTCGTGCTTAAGGTCTGGGTTCTGTTTGCGCTTCACACAACCACTTTTAACAAGCATGAACAGACCCCCTTCACCTCTGATAACACCAGCTGGACAATGTAGGTTTGCACTGTGGTTCCAAATCCAAATTAAACATGGTTCTTCAGTACCGATTGCAGGGGAGTCGGTGTGGATGGGGCGATAATAGAGGCGGAAGTTGCGGCAAGTAGAATCTGTGTCGTCAGTAACCTTTATTTCACCATAAATTTTACTTTATTAATGAACCAAGCGTAATGTAAGCTCTCAGGGCACTTATTATTGTATTTGAGATTGAGATGTTGAAAATATTGGCACTGGACTAGATTCGAACTTAGATCTCCACATTCGCGGGATGTGAAACCTTCAGAATAGTACAGTGCCATCGCCGGCTGGGTAGCCGTGCTGTCTAGGGCGTCTTGTCACCGCTCGCGCGGTTTCCCGTGTGTGTGTGTGTGTGTGTGTGTGTGTGTGTGTGTGTGTGTGGTCCTAAGTTACTTTAAGCAATTGACCTCAGCAGTTTGGTCCCATAGTCGTTACCACAAATTTCCAAATTTCCAATACAGTGCCATCGTTTTGTTGTTTCCCCCAAGATACGTAATTCCTCGAGGTCTCCATGATAGTAGAGTGTCTGGGTTTAAATCCTGGTACAACACAAAAATTTTCATCATGTCATTTCAAGCTGTAGCAAGCTCACACCAAACCACGACAGTAAATATTTAAGATTTTTGACATGTCTTCGTGCGTTGTCAACAATGATTGGTGCCAGTTTCGACTTCAAGCCTGACACAGAACTTTTCATCGTCTTATTTCAGGTTCAAACATGCCACTCCCAGCTACTGGTGGAAATTAATTCGATATGTAACCTCTCATCATATTAAGTCAATAGGGATGATGTCTGTGGATTTCCCTGCCAGTCAGCACAGAACTATTCATCATGTTCTTTCTAGTTCTAACATACGCAAATTTCGCTATTGGTAAAACACATCGATATTTAACGTCTGTTCGTAGCTATAAAACAAAATTGATATGTGCCGAGTTCGAATCATGGTAAGGCAAAACTTTTTCGTCTCGTCATTTCAGTTTCAGTCAACTCGTTTTTGGTTCATATGTAACATATGATGGCGCTTAGTTAACAATCGATTAGGTTCTGGGTTCGAATCCCCGTGGAACACACAACTTTACGCTGTATCATTTCAAGTATGAACGTGTGCACGCTTTGAAGTTTGTGACTGAAAACATATTTAAGATCTTGCGTGGTTCGTTAACATGGAGAATAGTTGCTGGATAGCAACCGACGGTCCTGGTCCAGTATAAATACACTGCCGGTTGAAAAAAAATAGTGCACCGTTTTAGTGGTTTCCCGTTCACTCAGCATTTAGTGTTGCAACAGTGCATATGGAGTACATGCAATGATTACGTTTACAGATCAATAGCACCCCTTTCAAACTCCCTCAGATGGCTGTAGCAAGCACTAGCGCGGTTGCGTGGAACGGTTGCCTGATGGCTTCACACGTTTGCACCGCCCTGAGCCTTCTGGCTGTGAGAATTCCCTATTAAAGGGTAGAGACAGATAGCACTGTGGTAGTTATGCCACTACACAATCGGTTGGTGGACGATGTTGAAACCATTATCGGTACATTTACTATCCTAAAAGAGGCATATGCCGTCATCGGATCAAAATCGACGTTGTCTTTCCCGATGTACTAATTTTTCTTTCTGGTAGTGCATTTCCTTTGCGGAATATCTAGTTGAAACCTGCTGATTGAAATTTTACTTATTATAATAAACTTGAATTTACAAGAATTAAAGACTATATCGTCTCTAATAACACGCTTCCTGATAGTTTCATTCTCATGATTAATTTGCATTTGGACCGATTGTCATACAGAGCTATGTTCTCTAGTGGGGTCTTGTAGTAACCATTTTTGTAGTCAGACGACTGTATCGAAGAGAGATTGGAGGACGCAGAAAACAATTACGTAATATCGGTTGTATATATATATATATTATACAACGGAATGCAGTCAGGTCATTCGGATACTTTTGCGCATGATAGCACCTTTCGTACTTCTTGTTCTACGGGTTCGAGGTTACTAATCTTCAGCTGATCCTTGATTTCGGATAAACGACTTTTTGTATTTTTCTCAATATTATCGATACGGTTCTCTGCCTTTTTGATGCGCCCTTGATGTTTGTCACATTCCCTGCTGAAACCATGTTGTAAAACTGGCATCTGATTTAACTGTTCTTCCATCTTATGAACACTAATTTTCGATATTTCCTCTTTGGTTTCCTTCATTGTCTTTCTTGTTCTTCCATTATTTCCTTAGCTTTCTTCTTAGTCTTCTTCATGTCTCCCCCATTTCATCTTTCAGGTTCTTCCTTGCTCTCCTATCAATTTTTTTCAAAAATTCTGAGATGTTAAATTTTCCACCTCCTGGCGATGAGGCGCGTGAAGTCAGTTGTGTATCTCTTTGAAGTGGTATGTCGTATACAAAGAACTTGCCACATGTTTCCTGAAAGGTATGGGAAGAGTAAGCAAGATGAAATTACACCACAGGCCACAGGTTAGATCCTGACAGTGGCAAAACCTGCTTCATTAGAGGAAGATCACTTCTACATTTACATCTCGCTGCCACCCAGTGTCAAATCCTGCAATGAAATTGATGTGCGAGCTAGGGAAGTAGAGTTGGTTGTATTACCACAACCAACATATGAACTAAGATGTCTCCCTGGATGAATGCAATGAAATCATAAATGAATTGCCACATGGAGAAACTGGGATGGACCCGTTCTGTTACTTAATATCAAGCGGCCAGACCGTAAAAACAGGGAAATGATAAACATTCCGCCCACCAAGAGAGAAGGGAATGCAGAGATCGTGCAGGTGGATATTGATGGATTAGAAGAACTGCAGAATGAAGTAAAGCAACCCAGAAAGGAAATGTCAAGTCATAAACATGCTAGTGAAAGCCTATCAGCTGTCAAACAAGAGGAAGTTTCACAGCAATAAGTTCTTTAATGTCTACTGCAGTCCGTTTCGGGTGCACAGAGTCCTGCACAAAAATTTAGTTGAAAAAGAAACTGTATGTGCTAATCGGCCTTGCGGCACAACCACATGCAAATGTGAAGAAATTTAGAATAATGTGATATGCGAGTGTTTCTGCAAATATATTTCTGTAAATGTTTCTGTAAACAGAATCCTCATAAAATTAGGCAGCGTTAGTGTAATTTTGTGTATCAGGTAGTTTAGATGTGTTCTACCTTGGCCAGATCTTTAATAGGTTGGGATTTGCTAGGAGTACACCTTTGAATGGATTGGATTTTCTATGTAGATGTGTTCTCTTTTGATTAGATTTTCCATGTGTTACGATTTCTTATGTGTTCTGTTTCAGATAGTAATTACTTAACATAGCGAGTAGTCAGCGATATTTTCATGCTGACCATAAGAGTTTAATGTTGCTTCTTGCGATCTCGAAATCAGAATTACATGGGACAAAGAAGTTAATAAATATAAAAAAAGTCTCTTGGCCCTATAGTAACACGGTTGTAACAGGTCCGACATGAGTTTCCTAACGGGGGTGGGAAGCAATGAACCCTGGAAATCAGTTCGCCTTCCATATCATTTAGTGGTTTCATAATTTCGTGATTTGATCAAGCTGGACGAGTATCTTTCCTCTGCCTGCATTTTCACTTTTTTAAAATCCAGGAAGGAATATCATGCTGGAAACTGAAACTGAGTATTTTTAATGTTCTTTTGATTACAACTGATACTCAGCATACTATGTACCAGTAGCCACCTGTCCTAATCATAGATGATAACTGAGCTGAGTGAATGTATACGAAATTATAAACGCATGAGCCTGGATGAAGTTCTTGGTTTAACTTTGCAGTAGAAGCGTGGGAAATGCAGTATGAATGTAATCTGCAAAGCCAGCCCATAGCATCAGTCAGTTGTGAAACTCGACAGCCGAAATATTTTAAAGGTACGCCGACGTCATTGGTTCTTCTAGACCGACGCACTCGGCACGCTATGTCTGAATTCTGGGCAATAAACCGAGTGGAATATTTTGAGGTGAAGGAACCAGGAAGTAGCTCTCCTGTATAATGATTGCAGGAGACTCCTGCTGCCACTAGCAAATTCTTCTTAATGATTGGTCAGTTCGCCCCCTCCAAGTTTGTTAAATCTCTGTATGCGGAGGTGAGACAGGTTGCATTTTATACAGGATTAGGTTCAAATGGCTCTGAGCACTATGGGACTGAACTTCTGAGGTCATCAGTCCCCTAGAACTTAGAACTACTTAAACCTAACGAACCTAAGGACATCACACACAACCATGCCCGAGGCAGTATTCGAACCTGCGACCGTAGCGGTTGCGCGGTTTCAAACTGTAGCGCCTAGAACCGCTCGCCCACTCCGGCCGGCTATACAGGATTAGGCAGTCGCTGTTCCGTGGTCAGGTAAGTATGACATGCTGCTGCTGTGCACACGTCAATGGTGATTAAGAATATGAGTTAGTTCAGCCTTGAATTCCCATTGTACTGAGGTGACAAAAGTCGTGGGATGCCTCATAAAAAATCGTGTTGGACCTCCTCCTGCCCGCTGCAGTGCAGCAGCTCGACGTGCGATGGACTCAACAACTCGAAGTTCCCTACATAAATGTTGGGCCATGCTGCCTCTATATCCGTCCATAATTACGAATCAGTTGCTGGTGCTGGATATTGTGCACGGACTGATCTCTCGATTACGTCCATAAACGTTCGATGGTATGCGTGTCGGTCTATGTGAAAGAACAAATCATTCGCTCGAATTGTCCAGAATGTTCTTCAAACCAAGCGCGAACTGTTGTGGCGCGGTGACATATCCATTATCATCCATAAAAATGAAGTCCAAGAATGACTGAAAATTGTCTCCAAGTAGTCGAACATAACACCTTCCAGTCAACGATCGGGTCAGTTGGACCAGAGGACTCAGTACATTTCACGTAAATAATACCCACACCCTAGGGGCCAACCGATACGGTCATGAGTCCAAGGGAGGCACTGCAGGCGATGTGCTGTTAGCAAAGGCACTCGCGTCGGGCATCTGCTGCCATAGCCTATTAACGCCAAATTTCGCCGCACTGACCAAACGCATACGTTTGTCGTACATCACATTGATTTCTGTGGTTACTTCACGCAATGTTGCTTGTTTGTTAGCGCTGACAACTCTACGCAAACGCCACTGCTCTTGGTCGTTAAGTGAAGACTGTCGACCACTGATTTGCCCGTGGTGAGAGGTAATGCCTGAAATGTGGTATTCACGCCACATTCTTGACACTGTGGATCTCTGGGTATTGAATTCTGTAACGGTTTCCGAAATGGAAAGTCTCAAGCATCTAGGGCCAACTACCATTCCGCATTCAAAGTCTGTTAATTCCCATCGGGCGGCCATAATTACATCGGAAACCTTTCACATGAACCATCTGATTAAAAATGAGACCTCCACCAACGCACTGTCCTTGTATATGTACATATCGCTATCCCATGAGATTTGTCACCTCTGCATAATTTGTAGCACAAATATGGGTTCCTCGAAAGTGATCATTTTACTATTGTTTTACGTAAATTCAGGTGGAACCGAACCTGTCCTTTATTTCGTCACGATTCACTCCATGCATTGTGCGTCCAGTTAACGTTCATGATTCTTTTCAACGCGAGTTACAAGTCGGGTTTGACAAATGGCGAATTTTGCTTTCGATTATTCTGTGAGTTAGAATCTGTGTGTAAGCATTTGCGCGTCCACGATTGCGTTCCTTAACAACCCAATCCTTGCTGAATAATGATGATCGCTGTGTTATAACAGTTTGCTCCAGCGGAACCACAGTATTAGGATTTTTACGTGTGCTCCATGCGAATGCAGTTTCAGCACGATTACGCCTCACTTGTTACATAAATGTTCTTCGGGCAGCTATTTAATTCGTTGCCGGTCGGTGTGGCCGAGCGGTTCTAGGCGCTTTAGTCTGGAACCACACGACCGCTACGGTCGCAGGTTCGAATCCTGCCTCGGGCATGGATGTGTGTGATGTCCTTAGGTTTAAGTAGTTCTAAGTTCTAGGGGACTGATGACCTCAGATGGTAAGTCCCATAGTGCTCAGAGCCATTTGAGCATTTAATTCGTTAAACCTCGCCACATTGTGCATACCAGCATACTTCCACCCCTCCTGTGATGTCTAACCTTACGTGCCCTGTAAGAGGGAATTGGAAGGTAGTATTTAGTTAAGTGTAAACCCTAATCGGTCGATATGAAGCTCAGTAGATAGATATCCGTTGTGCGTTTTGTTTATGTGGTAAAAAGTACGGCTAAATTTCAACTACTATTTCTGGGGCTTCACACGACTTGGCACTCAGAGATAGGCGGACGATGTTAAGGACTGTAAATGTTTAATAAGAAGCTCGCGGCTGCAACTAGTCCCCGTTATAGGTCGAAAGTTCGCCCCATCAGGGAACTAATTTCAAATATTTTTAGATAGCAAGAAGAGTGGCCGGCTTTTAGCATGACGTTTAAGCACTGTGTTTTACTAGTGTGAGAAACTTTATGCACACCTAGCAGAGAAACGGCGCATTTGGCACATTTGTATCACAAAGAATGGACTCTTTATCTTCTCTAAAGACTAATTTTTAACACGGGCCCGCCATTTTGAAAGGAGGCAGGGAATACTGTGTTGTCAATAGAGAAGCAGTAACAGCACGATACGTCGGCCAGGAGAGCTCAGCGACTTCCAACTAGTCACTTGATGTCCGGGGCATTTAAACCCTTCTAAAGTTGTCCCAAGTCGACTGCTGGTGACATTGTGAGGTGGAACCGCGAAGAAAACCCCACAGCTAAACTTAATTTCGTTCATCGTATTAGATGTTTGAGGAAAGCCTGCAAACTGTGTCATTCATGGTTCAAAAAATGGTTCAAATGGCTCTGAGCACTATGGGACTTAACTGCTGAGGTCATCGATCCCCTAGAACTTAGAACTACTTAAACCTAACTAACATAAGGACATTACACACATTCATGCCCGAGGTAGGATTCGAACCTTCGCTTATTTTTCATTTAAGTATGAAGAATGTTATTTCTTCCATTAAACAGGCAAGAAATGACTTCATAAATTGAGTTTGATAATAGCAGACAAACGTTTTACTTCCTGATACATGCGCAAGGAACAAACCGTGTGACCATTTCCTGCTTCTACGATGTTTCTAAACAAGACAGCAAGAAAAACACGAAGATCAGAATATTATGAAGATGAACTAATGAATTCATCCAATGTGTACACATGATATGTGCAGTTTTAATCGCAGGTCTCTTGTAACAACAACGACGTTGTACTATTGTACATATAAATAATTTTTTTTTTTTGCATCTGATTTTTCGATAAATTAGTGTAATTGATGTTCTGATTTCATTTCTTTTTTGTTTCATGTCATTGTGTTAAGAAAACTGAAAACAAATTTCAATGTGAATATTAATGTTTATGTCAAATGTCAAGCAATATTTAATAGAATTGAAATGTAACAAATGTTGAGACTGTTGTAAGATGTTTAAGATTGTAACTGTGCGTCTGGTCCATACGTAGGCAATGTGTTAGAATAAGTAGAATGCAAAACCTCGGGTGAATACCCTGTCTGTAAGGGAGCGGTAAAAGGTGGATGGCAGGCGAGCGCGGGAAAATGCACGCGGGCGCTGTACGGCATAACGGGCTCAGCAGTAGTAGTTGGGAGTTCGGCATTGGTCTGAGCAACACGTTCTGGAGCGAGGAGGCTCTCCTGGAAGACGTAGTTTCATTGAGCCTCGGGTATGCGGTTCCAACGCCCATACAGCATGGCAAAATTCCATAGCACTAAATGGAAAAGTATTGCGACGCTATGAAGAAATAAAGTGCCGATACGTCAAGAGCCATAGCTGTGGTTATATGTGTGCTTTGTGCCTCGCCATCTCGCCGCCTGCCAACTGCCGCATCGATACGAACAGGTTGAAACTTTTAGTACTGTATTCGTATGGACCAGTGTTACTTTTGTTCCATACTGTTCAATAACAACTTAAATTTTACCAGAACTTTCCTATCATTTAATTATCCTCACAACTAACCTAGACAGGGTCCTTTCCAAATGTTGTGCAATCCGAATGTCCCGAGATGAAAAATTAAAGTTTGTGTTAATAATAATTACCTGCAGACCTAACTATATTAGAATGGTGTTTAAAGAATTGTTTTGTTAATGAACCAGTAAATGAATAACGAAGGTCTGAAAAAGTCGGAAGATAACTTTAATATTGATTTAGTAATGAAGTTTAATTATTTCGAGACAGATATAAAGGTATTTAAATGAGTAGGAAATAAGATAAAGAGAGTAGTAACTCATATATTGGAAATCTTGAGCGCATAATGGTGTCAGTAATTAATTTTTTTAATACAGTGATCATAACAGTTTCAAGGCCCCTTTTTTTATTCATTTGAATTCTGAAGTGTTCTAAATTGATTTGACCAGCAAAAGTTAAAGTCAATATAAAAGCCAAAATTTATCAGTGTTTTATCTGTATTAAAATTGACATTTTGTTTGTGGCTCGAAATTACTATTTCTAGGGTAACCTATGCCCGATTTTAATCAGATCAATAGACAGTACGAAGTTTGGTAGTATACATTATAGTGTAGTGTTATGTATTCATGGTTTTTCCATATCAGTACAGAAAGTGAAACTATCAGTTCAATAGATTTTCTAGTTCTAAAATTTACTATATTATGCAGTGTTACTACGTGTTGTTTTGCATGAATGTACATCAACTTGTACAGAGAAGAAACTCAGTTAATGCCTAATTAGGCTGGCGACCGTATTATTAACAAATTGGTAGCATCTGCTGTGTTGCTTTTTGTCCGTCCTGACGTGTAGTTGTATTTCGGACTTATTTGACGTATCATTGTTATTACAGAGTGGGTGTAAGTCTGATTTGCCACCATTCAGGTACACGCGGTCAATATCTATACAAAAATCCTGTCTCGTAAGGTAAACCCCACTCACCATAGTACAGGCTATAATGAGTATTGTGTGCCCCACGCGCACGTTACACTCTGATAATGCACTTGGCCGATTTCCTTTCCGCTACGAGTATGACGAAATCGCCTCGTTCGTGAGCGCCTATGCTCGAGCCTCAAGTTACTCGCTGCCCCACTCCCGAACAGCTGCCATGACCACGAGTAACGAGCGAGCCTGCTGCGCATACTGACCAGCTCTACTGCCCGTAGTTAAACTAAAAAAATAACTGTGCATAGGGAATGAAAATGAGTCGAATACAATGATCGAGCAGCTCCTCATTTCTGTAGTCACTGCTAAGCGACGCTTTAGGTGGTGTTAACAGCGACCCTACTGTACACTGAATGACTGGAAACGAGTTATTTGGAGCGATGAATCACGCTGTACTCTGTGGAAATCCGATGGAACGATTTCAATTTGGCGGATGCCTGGAGAATGTTGCCAGCCATTATGTCTAACGCCAACAGTAAAGTACGGAGGAGGTGGTGTTATAGTATGAGGTTGTCAGTTGGGGGTTGAATTGTTTGTGGGAAGAGACCAAACTGCGAGGTCATCAGTCTCGTCGGATCAGGGAAGAACGGGGAAGGAAGTCGGCCGTGCCCTTTCAGAGGAACCATCCCGGCATTTGCCTGGAGCGATTTAGGGAAATCACGGAAAACCTAAATCGGGATGGCCGGACGCGGGATTGAACCGTCGTCCTCCCGAATGCGAGTCCAGTGTGCTAACCACTGCGCCACCTCGCTCGGTGAGGTTGTTAGTGTTTAGTGTGTGGTCGACATATTGCTCATAAGAAAACACTAAATGTGTAAGGATATGAACACATTCTACAGCGTTGTGCATCGCTCACAAAGAGGAACAGTTCGGAGACGATGACCGTATCATCATGGCCATGCACCGTGTTATAAAATAGCATCTGTTAGGCAATGGGCACTGGACACTAATATTTCTGAAATCAACTGGCCTGCCCAGATTCGCGATCCAAAGTCAATGGAACATCTTTAGGATGGCTTACAACTTCGACTTAGATCCATGCCCCAGTTTCCAACATAACTACCTTCTCAAGCTTCGGATCTTCTACATCTACATTTATACTCCGCAAGCCACCCAACGGTGTGTGGCGGAGGGCACTTTACGTGCCACTGTCATTACCTCCCTTTCCTGTTCCAGTCGCGTATGGTTCGCGGGAAGAACGACTATTTGAAAGCCTCCGTGCGCGCTCTAATCTCTCTAATTTTACATTCGTGATCTCCTCGAGAGGTATAAGTAGGGGGAAGCAATATATTCGATACCTCATCCAGAAACGCACCCTCTCGAAACCTGGCGAGCAAGCTACACCGCGATGCAGAGCGCCTCTCTTGCAGAGTTTGCCACTTGAGTTTATTAAACATCTCCGTAACGCTATCACGGTTACCAAATAACCCTGTGACGAAACGCGCCGCTCTTCTTTGGATCTTCTCTATCTCCTCCGTCAAACCGATCTGGTACGGATTCCACACCGATGAGCATTCTTGAGGAAGAATGAGTGTCATTCCGTTACAAACACCCAGAAGCTTCTTGGAAAGTGTCCGCAGCAGAGTTTAAGACTCCTTGAAATTGAGGAATGGACAGGACACACCAAATATTAACGCCCAATAGTAATTTTCTGGGTACTTTGGATAAGATAGTTATTTTTAAGCGATAATTTACTTTATGTTGTATTGCGTATACACCGTTTTTGGTTTGGTGGCCAGAGCCAAATGAAAAAAAAAGTTCAGGCAAGAGCAACTAACGGGTCAAGAAAGAATGTGTGTGCATGTGATAATATCCACAGTAGCATTACCCTGTTGTCTCTAGTTGACGCGCACCAAACCGCAAGATATAAACGATCGTTACTTCTACTTCACGAAGTCAGTATACAAAAACACGCACATTATCTACAGTCTCTAAGATAGAACAGAAGTTGCGAGTAAACTGTGTGAAAAATATTTTCGCAACAGGCACCTCCCATCAACAAAACACTGGAATGACAAGAATGTGTGACTTGAGTGTAGCACCTCTAAGATTTAATGGTCAAATGCTGACCTCAGAGTACGGTGTGCATAACTAAAAAAAATATTTTGCAAATTTTTGCAAAACATTGAAAAGTAATCTGTAGTATCTCAAAATTGCACTATGTATGTTGTAAACATCCGTTGTGTGAGTACGGCACAGTAACTATTCCAATCTGGGTGCATGAAGAGTCCTATTGCTCGTAGACAAGTAAAAAAGACGAATGCGGTAGCTGCATTACAATTTGTCAGATACAAAGACAACTTTTTTCAAGATCAGTCCTTTTCAACGACGCAGCCTAATTCCAGTGGTGTAATGGTTAACATTTCCTCTCCCGGGCGTGTGTGTGTGTGTGTGTGTGTGTGTGTGTGTCACACACAACACACACACACACACACACACACACACACACACACACACACACACACACACACTCTCTCTCTCTCTCTCTCTCTCTCTCTCTCTCTCTCTCTCTCTCTCTCTCTCTCTTCAGAAGTAACGTGAAACTCTGTATACGCGTTTTGTAGACATCTTCACAATTTGACACGAGGAACTGAATTTGGATTAAAGAGTTGAAGAGAGCAATGGCATTGTGCTTTTTCGCCACAGTATCATGGCTCACATTCCACTTTATTTGCGTTTTTTCGGTAATGGGAAGAATTGACACCCAACAATATTTTCTTGCATTTTCTATGCACTTATTCATATTGTCGAATCTCTGTTCGAATTAACTACGTTACAATAACACAGAAGGAAGCACCGAAGTGTCACGAAAAAACAAAGCATTTAGCACTATGAAATTGTCACACTAAATACGGTAAGTGATTTGAACCACCTGCTTGTCCATTATTTCTTCTTTAATTATTTGGCCCTCTGATTTTTGTAGACAAGTAAAAGCCCTACAACATTTTTTCGCCATCTCATCAGAAAAGTAGGACTATGAACTACGCACAAAAAATCAATACAAGATCAGTGCTTGAAATTTGGAGTAATATAATAAGTGACAGCCAACAATTTCTTTTTAGGTCGTCTGTTACACTGATTGATATTGTCAAAACTGTTCTGTGTGTGTGAAATCTTATGGGACTTAACTGCTAAGGTCATCAGTCCCTTAGCTTACACACTACTTAACCTAAATTATCCTAAGGACAAACACACACACCCATGCCCGAGGGAGGACTCGAACCACCGCCGGGACCAACCGCACAGTCCATGACTGCAGCGCTTCAGACCGCTCGGCTAATCCTGTGCGGCTCGAAACTGTTCTAATTTATTACGTTCCGTGACACTCTATAAGAAAGTTTCTCATGCAGAAATGCATAAATACACACAATGGTTTGAGAACCTGCGTAAATTGAAGGAATGAATCAGACTGTGATATATAAAGTTTATCTTCATATGAACATAGTACCACTATGGTACACGGACTGGCAGTTTACTAAAACACACAAGTTTATCTAGTACTTGTCCTGTAGACACATGGCCACAAAACCGCAGGAAGTATCTCAACAAGACTTTATAACACCCTGTCTGGATACTTTTTCGACGTATGAAGTGCCTCATATCAATGTATTACATACCTATGAAGAGCAACTGGTCCTCATTTCACATACTTCTCTTTACATCCGTAGCAACGACAATATTGCACCATAGCCGTTACTAAAACTCAAACGGGCAAAAATTTATATAAAACAAGACGATTACGTGTAATGCTCAAGTCTCGCAATTAACGCAAATGTAGACAAGCAGCGTCGTCCAAAACTCAAGTGACTAGTCCGGCTTTATGTTGAGAATATGCGCAGTAGGCTATGCTCGCTCTCTCTCTCTCTCTCTCTCTCTCTCTCTCTCTCTCTATCTATATCTATCGCGACAAATTTGCCTGTCATCCCACCGTTCGTTCTGTACTAGCCAGTGACAATACACAATTCAAGGTCCGATACCAGCACCAACTAGCTTTCAGTGCAGCCAATTCATTCATGAGTTACGCTTGACAGTCAACAGGCTATTCGCGACCTCGTCTTCATTCTTGCGGAGTAAGGGAATTGGACTACGTCGGACACTTACGTACGATATGGCGCTCCTGAACGCAGCGGTGGATGAAACAATATCGTAGTAGTGGAGAATTCAGTTGGCACGCTATAAATGGATGTTGGCGTGGAACACCAGCACTCGAAGTAATGAAACTGTAAAAACATCACGGTAAAACATATTGTACTCCGCGAGATGGTTGACACTGTTCGGCGTCGGCTTAGGGACGCTTAAATATGTACAAAGTAAACTTGAGACTGCTAAGAAGTAGGTCCGTGATTACCACTGACTCTACCGATCAGTGTTCAATAAAGAAAATATGCATCATGGCTGTTGGCATGTAGTATTTCCAGACAAATTTGTAGTTTTCGTTGTTTCCACAAATAATGACAGCTCATCAGGAATATGTAGGGCGCATGGAGTCTATTTCAGCTACAAATATATCTCCAGTCAGCTCGCAGTGACCGTGTGTGTGTGTGTGTGTGTGTGTGTGTGTGTGTGTGTGTGTGTGTGTGTGTGTGTGTAGAAGTTTGGAGTGGAAAGTGTTCCTGTAGATTTGGGATGCTTCACAGGATAGGCGTGGGAGTCTGTGTTATCCGGTATATCCTTATTAGCTAATTTATACGCCTACCAGTGCGACAACTACGTCCTGAGGAATAAATATGTTTCCATCACTATCAGTCTACTATATACATGTCATGTATGGTGCGGGAGTGGTTTGCAGAACACAAAGAGGTTTCTTATCGACCGGTCTCCTTTCCCACCAGACATCAGTCCCACTGAAAACCGATGGATGGAGACTTCCTTCATCGCAGGATGCAAGTGACATTTAAATGGAACTCTTGGGATATTGGTTAGTAAAGAAACAAAATTCTGTGTCCTGAGAGCCGAAAAAGTCTTATTAAGAACCATTAACTGTCACTCTATTAATTGTGTGTTTCATGTAGATTAAACAAACTAAAGGAGTGAGACAAAAAATAACTGCCGAAAGTTGGATTCTATCTGAAACCTACCGTCGTGCAGTTGCTGATCAGTCTATCAACTGCGCTACCTAACTGTGTTGTAACTGCATTTAGTATTACGATATTTAGGTATTTCTTACTACTGTTCCCCCTTGCCTCCATCTCATGGCTTCAAACGCCGTTCCACGCCTGAAATCGTAGGAATGACATGGAACAGATTTTCTGGTACGTTTTTAGAGGGTGCGTGCTTCACTTCCTCAATTACACTCACGATTAAAGGTGTCTACTTTTGTGAGCAGTAATGTTACTGGTTCCTGCGTGATATGGCTGTCAATACAAATTTCAGCTGTTGCCACTGTTTTGTTGTCAGCTGTATAATATCATACATAACAATTTTTACTTTCAACGAATCTGATGAGTGAAAAATCGAAACCGATCTTCTAGGTGTAACGTTGCAGCAATTGTGACGGAGGGTAAAATAAATTATAGATATACCGATTTACAAGTACCAAGCCCGGAGCCTCATCGTGAGGAAGGTGGAGGAGGAGGAATAACAACCTCATTAAAAACAGAGGTTTCGCCAGGTCCAGGCGATAGAGTCATGTGTACTAGGTTGACAGCAAAGACCTCAAAAGTAGTGACGGCGGAGACAATGGATCTCGTTAGTGCGGAATTATCAGAAGAGACTAAATTCACTTTGCATCTGACTTAGATAAGCGGCAAACTGATCTGCGTCTCACCACCGGAAGCGCACACTGGAACTGGGACTCACCCATCCAGTCTTAACCACTAAGTCATTTTTACAAACTCAACCCTTTAATTCCAGTCGGCCGCGGTGGTCTAGCGGTTCTAGGCGCTTCAGTCCGGAACCGCGCGACTGCTACCGTTGCAGGTTCGAATCCTGCCTCGGGCATGGATGTGTGTGATGTCTTTAGGTTAGTTAGGTTTAAGTAGTTCTAAGTTCTAGGGGACTGATGACCACAGATGTTAAGTCCCATAGTGATCAGAGCCATTTGAACCTTTAATTCCAAGTATAGCATTGGAGCATTTTGTAATCACAAAATTATCTGAGGAGGTAAAGTATCCTCCGCCATCAGCGATGCATCGGTTTCTGGGGGCACAAGGCTGTCAATGTTATACTCCAAATCAGAATAAACAGGAGTCCTTTAGCCAACTTAAGCCAAAAAATAAAACTTTTCTCGGCAGAACCAACAATGATTCACTCCGAAAGCCAGAAAGCCCTACCAATTTAGAATAAACACTTACAGACGAGGAATTAAAATTTTAATGGTGCAGGAAACAAGATTTTCAGGTGAGAAAACCATGCATTTTGGAAATTACAGATTACACAAAAAAACATACAAAACAAACTTTAAAAATTTATCCCATTTGCAGGTTGCATTCGCAGTTCCAAAAGACATTCTTAGTTCCGTAATTGAAGAAATGCCTGTGAACAGGTAAATGACCCTTTTCCTGAAATGAGAAGATTAAATTAAGATAGTAATGAATGGATATTAGCTGGTCAATCAAGAAAATAAAACAAGCAAAAAATGTAAATAAGACATGTGAGTTGGTAGATCATATAGCCTCTAAAATTCGACAAAGTCGTGTGATAATTCTAATAGGCGACGTTACATGGAGGTGACAAGTCATGGGATACCTCCTAATATGGAGTCGGCCCTCTTTTCTTTACGTAGTACAGCTGCTCGACGTTGTATGGATTCAACCAGTCATTGAAAGCCCCCTGCAGAAATACTAAGCCATTCTTCCTACATTGCAGTCCGTAATTGCGAAGGATTTTGTGCACGAACTGGCATCTCGGTCATGTCCCATAAATGTTCGACTGGATTCATGCTGGGCGATCTAGGTGGCCACATCAATCCAACACCATTACGGAGCCACCGACAGCTTACACAGTGCCTTGTTGACAACTTGGGTCCAAGGCTTCGTAGGG
This sequence comes from Schistocerca piceifrons, assembly GCF_021461385.2. Taxonomy (NCBI): domain Eukaryota; kingdom Metazoa; phylum Arthropoda; class Insecta; order Orthoptera; family Acrididae; genus Schistocerca; species Schistocerca piceifrons. Next base: position 73,078,367 of record NC_060149.1, read on the forward strand.
TCTGCGCCACACTCGAATCCTACTGTCAGCTCTTACCGACTCAAATCGGGACTCGTCTGACCAGGCCATAGTTTTCCAATCATCTAGGATCCAACCGATATGGTTACGAGACCTGGAGAGGCGCTGGAGGCGATGTCGTACTGTTAGCAGAGGTACTCTGGTCGGTTGTCTGCTGCCATAGTCCATCAATGCCAAATTTCGTCGGACTGTCTTAACGGATACGTTCGTCGTATGTCCCACTTTGATATCTGCGGTTATTCCAAGCACTATTGCTTGTCTGTTAGCAATGAAACTCTACCCAAACGCCACTGTTGTCGACGTTAAGTGAAGGCCGTCAACCACTGCTTGTCTGCGGAGAGAGGTAATGCCTGAACTATTGTATTCTCAGCACACTCTTGACACTGTGGCTCTAGGATATTGGACTCCCTAACGATTTCCAAAATGGAATGTCCCATGCGTCTAGCTCGAACTATCATTCCCGTCGTGCAGCCATGATAACGCCGGAAACGTTTTCACTTTAATCACCTGAGTACAAATGACACCTCCCCAACGCAATGCTCTTTTATACCTCCTGTACGCGATACTACCGAAACTGTATAAGTGCATATCGCTATTCCATTACTCTTGTTACCTCATTGTAATGCACATTACATAAAGAGAGTAACTTCTGGAAAACGATTGGTAATTTCCCTGCACACAAACGGCGAACGAGAATAGAAAGAGCTAGCAGAACTGCTACAAATATCTGCCTGAACATTATGTCAACCCGTTTTAAGAATTAAACTCTCAGAATTAACACCATGCCGATTACCCAACAAGAATATAAATGAACTCCAAATTAATAATGTCGCAATCTCGTATACACATCACAAGAAGATTTTAAATGTTCAGGCACACAAACGAGCAAAAATTAACATAGGCCACTATCTAACACGATAGAAATTACGTTTAAAGCCCCAAAAGTTTAACAAACGGATGTTGTTATTCCTAACTCTGATTCTAGCAAAATGCAGCCACTGTTATTAGAAAACGAACTGGACACAACGCAGGTATAAAACTGGGACCAACTCAAATACAGGCTTATCACAACTGCACAGAAATAAATGGTTTTACCAAGGAAAAAAAAAGCATCGTAGGTAGAATGAAGATTGCGAACAAGTAGTAAAATCTCGAAACAAGGCATTCAAAATATGGACTAATAATGAATCAGGAAATGTACATTATATGTTCGTAACAACTAGAAAAGCAGCTTCAAAATTAATTAAACAGAAGCACAACATGCGAACAGTCGTTTCCATGAAATTGAAGAAGATTAAAAGAAATACATGACTTTTTGTAACATTTTGAAAACAAAGCTAAATGGTTACCAGACTAAATCTCTGTTTCAAGAAGGGAAATGAATAATTAGCACTTAACGACCAGAAAAACTTCAGAGAACTTGGGAAATATTTTTAAAAACTTCTAATTATTCCCACCAGCCATGGAAAAATTTCCACTAGAAATGCCCCTAAAATTCAATATAGATTAAGAAGCATCAAATGAAGAGAGAACTGCTGGATTAATTCAAAGAACAAAAAATTTAAACAATATTAGTGAGGACGGAATTAGTGCAGAACTCCTACAATCAGCTGGTCCAAAACCTTAAATAAAATTACATCCCAAAACATTTCGCCGGCTGGCGAAATTCCGTATGACTGAATTAGTGTAGTACTGCATACACTACACAAAAAGGAAGGCAGAACGGGTGTTAACACTCATAAGAGGGATTTCTCTAGTAGTTCTACAACGCAAAATTCCACTTCAATGTATCCTGGACAAGACATGACAACTTGAATGCAAAACTGGAGGAAACCGAGCTAGTTTCAGACCAAATAGGTTTTGACCAGAAGAAATTTTAATTCTGAAACTAACTCTCGTGCACCAAAAAACTTACAATAAAAAAGTGATTTGTACGCCCGTAAATTTCAAAAAGGCTTATGACTCAGTATACCGTTAGTCTCTCTTCAGAATTCTGAAAGAACAAGATTTGGATAGGAAAGTCACTACCGCTATTGTGAAACACTGAATGGTACAAAATGTAAGGTAAAAGTTAGCGTAATATTTTCGTAACATTTTGAAATCAAACCAATAGTGGGACGAGAAGATGGACTATCTCCGTGACTTTTCAATCGTGTCTCAGAAAAAGTAACTGAAGTGCGGCAGAGAATAAAATCACAGCTTAAAAGTGACGAACCAATCTAATTAGGAGGGACCAATGTTAGGCTCTACTGTTTAGCTATTGCAGAAGACCTGGTGATTCTATGTCAGGACGTTTCAGCAGCACAAAAACAAATAGAAATTCTTACGTAAATAGCAGAACGAGTTTGAAAAACCGAATATATGTCCAGCAACAATCTGGCCTCAAACATCTAAAAACTAAAATGTAAAAATCGAGGAAGTTCCTCAGTTCAAATATTTAGCTACAACGATTCTAGAAACTCAGCCAGAAAACATTGGTTCAAATGTTCAAATGTGTGTGACTTTCTAAGGGACCAAACTGTGAGGTCACCGGTTCCTAGACCTACACATTACTTAAATAACTTACGCTGAGAACAGCACACACACCCATGCCCGAAGGACGACTCGAACCTCGGGCGGGAGCGGCCGTGCAATCCGTGACATGACGCTTCAGACTGCGCGGCCACTCCACGCAGCAAAACAGTGATCAGTGATTACGAAATTCGTTGTCACAAAATGTAAACAGCTTTCATGGTTACATGCATCGGCGTCCGCAAAATTTTTTCTGTAAGCGGGGGATGAGGGGGGGGGGGGGGCTAGGCTCAAGAACCGCCATTTTTATATAAATGAGTAGTTCAGTTTCGAGACATGTCATGCAAAAAGAACAAAATTTTATAGCTGACAGTAAGAACTTATTACATCCCAGAGAATTGATGTTTATCCATTCAACACACAAATAGAAAATCTGTACTCCAGGTTTAAGTGGTAGCCTGCGCAACCTAAAAAAAAAAAAAAACAGCGAATCTCAAAATATACCAAACTGAGACACAACAACATATACATCAAAATAGAGTGTCTTTATGTGGCTGAAACACTAATTTTACCCATAAAGAGGCATATTGAAGAAATCCAAAAGAGAACGAAAGGTAATCATGAAAGTTTTAGTACCGAATTACAGTGAAAAGAAACATACAGATTAACGGTGGATAAAAAAATAGGAAAGTATACCAACTTTTAAGCGGATATGAAAAAATTCAGGCTATAATTCTGTGGGCATATTGAAAGAATGAAATCAAACTGGTTAACTAGACAAGTTATGGAATTCTGTGAAACCTGTAGGAAGACAAACTGAAACAATGAAATGAACGACGCCGTAAAAGACGACCTGAAGGAAACAGGTCAGGCAGAAAAATCGAAGATCGGAACATCTTGGTTCGACAAGCGGTTAAGAGACCATTCTGAGAGAATGAAAGTAATATAAACATAAAAAATACAACTCAGAAATCCCCCATGTTTTACATGACGTGGTCCAGTAGGAATCAACACGAATAAATTATAATTTTATTCCGGACTGTCCTTGTATCAGTAACATGTTGTATAATGAGTCACACGAAAGATACAATCAGTTTCATAATTTACAAACTGTGCCCTCTATATAAGTATCTGTAGGAAAATGGCCACAAATCAGTCTAATGAATATGTATGTCATTCATGTCACGTAACTGGATATAAAGTTCTTGCTGAGTAGGAATAACAGCCAGAAAGAGAGACGTAGACTCGACAGTGTACATACGTATTCAAATTATACAACTGAGAAAAATATACACTCCTGGAAATGGAAAAAAGAACACATTGACACCGGTGTGTCAGACCCACCATACTTGCTCCGGACACTGCAAGAGGGCTGTACAAGCTATGATCACACGCACGGCACAGCGGACACACCAGGAACCGCGGTGTTGGCCGTCGAATGGCGCTAGCTGCGCAGCATTTGTGCACCGCCGCCGTCAGTGTCAGCCAGTTTGCCGTGGCATACGGAGCTCCATCGCAGTCTTTAACACTGGTAGCATGCCGCGACAGCGTGGACGTGAACCGTATGTGCAGTTGACGGACTTTGAGCGAGGGCGTATAGTAGGCATGCGGGAGGCCGGGTGGACGTACCGCCGAATTGCTCAACACGTGGGGCGTGAGGTCTCCACAGTACATCGATGTTGTCGCCAGTGGTCGGCGTAAGGTGCACGTGCCCGTCGACCTGGGACCGGACCGCAGCGACGCGCGGATGCACGCCAAGACCGTAGGATCCTACGCAGTGCCGTAGGGGACCGCACCGCCACTTCCCAGCAAATTAGGGACGCTGTTGCTCCTGGGGTATCGGCGAGGACCATTCGCAACCGTCTCCATGAAGCTGGGCTACGGTCCCGCACACCGTTAGGCCGTCTTCCGCTCACGCCCCAACATCGTGCAGCCCGCCTCCAGTGGTGTCGCGACAGGCGTGAATGGAGGGACGAATGGAGACGTGTCGTCTTCAGCGATGAGAGTCGCTTCTGCCTTGGTGCCAATGATGGTCGTATGCGCGTTTGGCGCCGTGCAGGTGAGCGCCACAATCAGGACTGCATACGACCGAGGCACACAGGGCCAACACCCGGCATCGTGGTGTGGGGAGCGATCTCCTACACTGGCCGTACACCACTGGTGATCGTCGAGGGGACACTGAATAGTGCACAGTACATCCAAACCGCCATCGAACCCATCGTTCTACCATTCCTAGACCGGCAAGGGAACTTGCTGTTCCAACAGGACAATGCACGTCCGCATGTATCCTGTGCCACCCAACGTGCTCTAGAAGGTGTAAGTCAACTACCCTGGCCAGCAAGATCTCCGGATCTGTCCCCCATTGAGCATGTTTGGGACTGGATGAAGCGTCGTCTCACGCGGTCTGCACGTCCAGCACGAACGCTGGTCCAACTGAGGCGCCAGGTGGAAATGGCATGGCAAGCCGTTCCACAGGACTACATCCAGCATCTCTACGATCGTCTCCATGGGAGAATAGCAGCCTGCATTGCTGCGAAAGGTGGATATACACTGTACTAGTGCCGACATTGTGCATGCTCTGTTGCCTGTGTCTATGTGCCTGTGGTTCTGTCAGTGTGATCATGTGATGTATCTGACCCCAGGAATGTGTCAATAAAGTTTCCCCTTCCTGGGACAATGAATTCACGGTGTTCTTATTTCAATTTCCAGGAGTGTATTTAAACTTAGAAGTAAGTTGGTAATTTGTGACTAGATGGTCATTTCAGAGTGTGAAATAGAGGAATGAATTGTTATAGACGACGAATTTGTTTATTTGGACTAGAAGATACAAAATCCGTAGAAGCAACACAGTGTGCAGATATTTCATATCACTGCTTTTACATCTATCACAGACTTTAGAGGAAACAAACTAAGTCTTCAAAATAGCGATAGAAAAGGCTACGTAAGTAATGTAGAATCACTCCAAGAGTAATTAATGCCGATATACAAAATAACTGACACTTTGACAACCGTAAGAAACCAATTACATACTGAGAACAAGTTCCTGAACTTAATTTCCCAGAATCTAAAACGCATGCTAAATTTAGAAAGCAGGAGCATTCCTTTAGGTATATCAGCATTCCTTCACCTTCTGCTGTTCGCTTGAAACATCATATTACCTAATACGCTGCTGTATGAATTTCGTTACATTTAAATTAAATAAGACACTGGCACAAGCCGACTTCAATGAAGTTAAGTTTTAGGTGAAGAGAAATGTAAGAACCCGCGAGTCAATGCGGATTCTACGATTTATCTTAGAAGACAGACTGAAGAAGGGTAAAACTACATTTATTGCAGCTGTGGAGTTAGAGCAAGCTTTTGACTATTAACTGCAGCACACTCTTTAAAATTCTAAACGCATAAAATACGGCGAACAAAAGCGCACTTACAACTTACACAGAAACCTGACTGCACAATGACCGTCAAAGAGCATGAAAGAGACAGTTGTTGAGAAGAGAGTGCGACAGGGTTGTAACATGTCGCCCACGTCATTCAGTCTGTTCATTCAGCACGCAGTAAAAGATAGAGGAGAGATATTTGGAAATATAGTTATAGTTCAGTGACAAGAGAAGACATTGTAATTATGGTTCAAATGGCTCTGAGCACTATGGGACTTACCATCTGAGGTCATCAGTCCCCTAGAACTTAGAACTACTTAAACCTAACTAACGTAAGGACATCACACACTTTCATGCCAGAAGCAGGATTCGAACCTGCGACCGTAGCGGTCTCGCGGCTCCAGACTGTAGCGCCTAGAACCGCACGGCCACTCCGGCCGGCTATTATGTGTAGTCAGTAACAAAGACAGAGATCCAAATCAAACCAGTCTTCAGACTCAAGATCTAAACAAAAACAAAAGCCTACGTTTAGATAACGTGTGAAATGTTCATTGAAAATTTCACTGAGATCTGGTTTAGCAGGACAGAGCGGATCAGGTAGTGGAAAGGGGGCCAAGGTCAATTACTGTTAGTTATACAAGAACACACAACTTTATTCCTCAAACCAATGCACAGTTTTCTCTCTAAAACAACAAAGATCAATTCACGGCTGAGGGACAAAGTGAATTCTCCAGAATAAGTTCAAATGATTGCTTTTAAAACATCAAGATTTAGAGTAACGGCTGAAGGCCTTACTTAAGCAAAATTACAATATCTTCTCGGCTAAAGGCCGAAATAATATTTCAAATCAGCTAAGGAAATTCTTTAAAAGCGAAGCATTTACAAATTCCGGCTAAAGGCCATATTAAAGAAAATTCAAGTTAATTCTGAAAGCTCAATAAAAAATTTTCTTTACATAATAAAAGAGGCTTTAAACATAAGCTTTTGCACAGTACAACAGAAAAACATCTTAAGAAAACTTTTATCTTGTCGGCTGAAGGCCCAAACAATTGCTCAAGAATAATTAAAGACAGTCTCAAGATAAACATTTACAGAACACGGCTGAAGGCCGTTTCAAGAATTCAAGATAATTAAAGAGAAACCTTACAGACAAGAATTTACATATTAAAGCCACAGATTTTGAAACAAGCTCGGTTGAAGGCCTAAATGCAGAGCAACAAGAATTTTAAATGGAACACAGCTGAAAGCCTAATCTTAAAGTTGTTATGAAGTTCGGCTGAAGGCCATACACTAAACATAAAACAGACAATATTAATACACAGCTGAAGGCGTGGCACAGTACCTGCGACCAAAATAAAATGACAATCACGAACAACAAACAGTGGTGCTCAGAAGTGTTCCAAGGGTCATCCTGGGGAGGAAACTAACCACAGTTTAGGTGAGACAGACAGCCAAGCGTAACACAAAATAATCGGGTTGCAGCACGACCTACGGACGGCTGACGAACCAACCAGCCGCCTAATCAATTCCCTTCCATCCATCCAACAGCACGACAACCAAAAATATGAGCGAGGACGAAGATCCCAGTAGCACTACGACTTCACAATTGGCGTATAAACACAGTCAAGGCAGAATAACCACTCAAAGACAAAGGGAGAACAACATCAAGCAGTCGAACAACACGCCGTGCCGGACAGCATCAACAGAGCGGAAATTCTACACTAGCTGCTCTGTCGCAACCGACCGACTGGCTACTCCAGTACGCATACAGCATTCATCCGCTCAGTGGAAACAACAGAAGCTACACACAGTCCCACAAACACTTGTACCAAAAACTCCGACAATCCTAAAACCAATCACCGTCGAACATCAAGAAGAAATGACAATGAAGCGGTGCCCGACCGAATACACGTTGTCCGATGAGACGACCGACCGAACGACCAACCAAGGTCGTCTCCACTCAAGTTATGAGTATCGGCAACGGTCGGACGAGTCTTGGCTGTCCGGAGCACACTGCAGCTCCAACCCGACTCAATTCGATGTCCGTTCGGAACTCGGAGACCAGCGACCCGGGCACACTGGCTCGGACCCAACCATGCAGAGGTAGCTCGGCGACGACATCTCCGCACGAGGAAGGAATCGACCCACGTCCGGCAAGATGACCAACTGACGAGGCCCAGAAACGGTCAAAAGACCAAATACACGTCGCCCAATGGGACGACCGACCGAACTACCAACCAACGGTCGTTCCCGCTCCAGTCTCCTTCCGTCGGACAGTACATCTGTGTCGCCAGCGGTCGGCAAGTACTGGCTGTCCACACCTCACTGGCGCTCCGTCCCGATTTTTTTATTCTTTATGGAGGGTAGCGGGGACACAACAGTGAAGGCAAGGCAGAGGGCGGGGTTTGGAGAGGAGAGGGGGAGGGGGCTGGCAGCAGCGTAATATGCTGCTCTACAGCCTACAGAAAAGTTAAAAAACACAATGAGAATAGAAACTAACAAGAAAAACAGGTGATGAAACAGTGATATTGTAAAAAACTGTAAAATGGCGGTAAGATGTGGAATTTCAAATCTACAAACACTGCGGTGACGATGCGGATGAAGAAGTAGACAGGCACAACTAAAAAACATGGCGACAGTCTGGTTTCTGTTCGCACGAGATAAAAAAACACAACTAGCGACAGTATGGCGGCTGTTTGCAACACTGACAGGGGACGCACAACACTGAACACCCACTTATAACAGCACTATAAAGGTGACATGGTGGCAGAAGGGGGGGGGGGAGAGGACCTGGACCTATGACAGGGAAAAGGGGGGAGGAGAGGAAAAGAGAAAGGGGGAGCCGATGGAGAGAGGGGACATAGAAAGGGGGGGCTGGGGGACATAGGGAGGAGTGGGCAAGGCAGTGGAGGGGAGAGCAGAAAGGACACGGGAGAGAAGGGAGAGAGAGAGGGTAGGCGGGGAAAAAACAGGATGGAAGGGGGGGGGGAGAAGGAGCCCAGGGAAAGAACAGAGGAAAGGAGGGGGAGGTGAGGATCAGAGTTGATAGGAGGGATAAATGGAGGGAGAGAGGGCATCATCCAAGACGGGAAGTTGACAGAAGCCACCTTGGGAAAGGAGATGAAGGATGTAGAGATGGAGGGTAGGGGGGACACAACAGTGAAGGCACGGCAGAGGGCTGGGGTTGGAGAGGAGAGGAACAACCAGGTGATGAGGGGGGTCAAGGCAGCAGGAGGTGTAGAGTATGCAGACATGTTCAAGGAATAGGAGCCGATGGGGGAAAGGAATCAGGTCATAAAGGATCTGCGTGGGGGATGGGAGGCGTATACAGAAGGCGAGGCAGAGTGCATGGCACTTGAGGATCTGGAGGGACTTACAGAATTTGGGGGGGGGGGGGGGAGGGATATCCAGGCAAGACTGGCATAACAGAGGATGGGACGGATTAAGGATTTTTAGGTGTGGAGGATGGTAGAGGGGTTCAACCCCATGTCCAGTCAGAGAGGAGTTTGAGGAGTTGGAGGCAGTTATGGGCTTCAGATTGGATAGAGTGGAGGTGAGGGATCCAGGTGTGGTGACGGTCAATGGTGAGGCCAAGGTAGGTGAGGGTGGGGGAGAGGCAGACAGGATGGGCGCAAATGGTAAGGGAGAAATCAAGGAGCCGGAAGGATCGAGTAGTACGAACTATGATGACTGCCTGGGTCTTGGAAGGACTGATTTTCAGGAGCCACTGGTTACACCATGCGGCAAAAAGATCAAGGTTATTCTATAGAAGGCGTTGGGACCGTTGGAGGGTAGGAGCGAGGGCAAGGAATGCGGTGTCATCGGCATACTGCAGGAGGTGTACTGGTGGGGGGAGGGGGTTGGAGCATATCTGCTGTGTACAGCAGATAGAGGAGAGGGGACAGATTCCTGGGGCACACCTGCAGAGGGGTAGAAGGTGCGGGAATCGGCGTTATGGATGGTAACGTAGGAGGGGCGGCGGGAGAGGAAGGAGGCAATCAGACGGATGTAGTTGACAGGAAGGGCGTAGGTCTGGAATTTAGCTCCGTCCCGACTGAACACCTCCGTGCCCGACTTACTTCCAGACACACGACGACCCGGAAATACTATCGGTCGCTCCAGAGATAGTACGACAGAGCACTTATCGATAAGCGCTGCTGCTGCCACTCACTGACAGATAAGGCAGGAAGTTAGTGACGCCAGTAAATGGAATAAGAAAACGAGGCGGCAGTACGGTAAGAGAATATGACAAACAATAAACGGAATGAACACGAGCCTCGCACGGCTCATTCATATGTAACTCATTTTGTTGGAGCATATTTGTTGAACATTATGATGTCCACATTATTAACAAATATAACTATTTCTGCTTTGTCAACTTGAGATTCGAGGTTTTTTTACAAACAAGAACAGAGCAGAATTGGAACCTGTATCCAACACTTTGTTAAGTCGGCAGTGATTCTTGTCAAGTTAGATAATTATTATTTATCCAGACTTGAGCTGCCTGCCATGACAATCTACTTACTATTTCTTAATCAAAGAGCTGCCTAGTTATTAATTGTATTTCATTAAAAGTAAAGTCTTCCAAAAGAATGTTGACATTTGTACTACCAAGACTCTTAGACAGATCATAGAAATTTATACTTCATGATTTTTATCATTTACATATTTTATTGTGTGGTGCAATTAACAAATGGGATTATCTGTGAGTAGGTCTTTATTACATCTAAACCGCGACTGATCTACAATCTTGCTTTTACAAAGGTTATCATCTATCGTTTTTTATATTACACTCCCTAAACTTTTTTGAGAAATATATTAACCGTAAAACTGCTCAATAATTATTCACATCTGTCTTTAGAAAGGTCTAAAAATAGCATACATAGCGTTTGATGTAAAGTACCCCGTGAAAGCGACTTATTTTATATTCTAGTGGATATGAAAGATATGTCAGAAGAAGAGATTTTTAACGTTTTACTAGAAATATTATCAACTCCACGAGAATTAACGCTTCCAAAAATTATTTTCTTAATTTGCAATTAAAAAGTGTCGGACCGTTACAGTGATGATTCACCACGAGAAACAGAAGATTCTAAAAGAAATCCTCAGCATGTATCATGTGTTTGTTCAGTCAGCATGGTAGCATCACATAAATATTGAACAAACGACAGTGTGAGACGCTACATGAATGAAATAGTGTCGCAGTGGGTCTTACACGCAAAATTCCAAAATTTTTCGTTAGCACACTAGCCAAAATATGTATTACTACTCCCGATTTACTTTCCACGCAATGACTACGAGCATAAAATTGGGAAAAAAAATAGTATTCGGAGATTACCAATATTCGCCGGCCGCTGGTGGCCGAGCGGTTCTGGCTCTATAGTCTGGAACCGCGCGACCGCTACGGTCGCAGGTTCGAATCCTGCCTCGGGCATGGATGTGTGTGTTGTCCTTAGGTTAGTTAGGTTTAAGTAGTTCTAAGTTCTAGGGGACTTATGACCTCAGCAGTTGAGTCCCACAGTGCTCAGAGCCATTTGAACCATTTGAACCAATATTCGTTCACCGCGCATACTATCTTCGAATGGACTACGAAGCGTTGAGCATGATTCTGGAACATCATGTACTGTCCATTACACGCAGTAATGAAGGCTTTCACGATAAAATTCTAGTTTTAGATGTTTAGACAACAATGCTATTTCTTCTGAGTTGTCTGAACAAGTTACTTCTTATGTTAAGGAATTTTGTATTAAAACATGTTTTTTATAGAGACGCACATAATTCCTTAATTAGTAAAAGGTCCTGCTCCTTGAAGTACATAAATGTGTCAGCAAGCCGGCCGCGGTGGTCTCGCGGTTCTAGGCGCGCAGTCCGGAACCGCGCGACTGCTACGGTCGCAGGTTCGAATCCTGCCTCGGGCATGGATGTGTGTGATGTCCTTAGGTTAGTTAGGTTTAAGTAGTTCTAAGTTCTAGGGGACTGATGACCACAGCTGTTAAGTCCCATAGTGCTCAGAACCATTTTTTTTTTTTTTTTTTGTGTCAGCAAAAATGCATTTATGCCGTTATTAATAGTTTTATGTCGTACCTATTTTTTGCGGGATATTTTACTTCCTAGTGTATTAACAGCTTCTCTGACACTGCATTGGTGACACATTTCATAATTTTTTTGTTCATAGAACTGGTATTAAACTTTCAGAAAAAATTTCTAGAGATCTATTGCATTTAGAATTGCAACTCTATTCATTCTTCCTAAAGTGTTCGATATGTAATAATTAAGCTATTACCCTCGTCAACAAGTGACTGAGTCCTCTTGTTGTGCATTCTGGATAACATATCATCATGGTATTGAGAGATTATTTATTACTGGACGGAAGTTAACATTGTCAGTGATGCCTATACAAGTACTGCTCACCGTTGAAATTACAACATCATGAAGACGGCATGCCACAAAGATCAAACTGGCATCAAGTACACAACACGCTTGGATACGCAAATGATAATTAGCATTTCAGCGTATCTCCCAACGTCAGTCAGAGTAACTCGTTATATTCTTTATATAAAAAAAGGTTATACACTGGGTTTCTCACTCACGAAATATATTTGAATGATTTTTATTTGTGAGAAGATCGTGTTATGCTCGCGGAAGAACGAAGAATGCGTACCAGCACTTGTCAGAATTCGCCAGCGGCAAGATGGTGGCCTATATCGCGGCTGCAGTATATCATTCAGCGATGTTGCAAATCGGTCTTTCTGATATAGGGTAAGTTCAAATATGAAGTGCACGCAAAAGTTATGGCGAACAAAGAGAATTTAAAACATCGGGTTATTTCTGCGAGTGCAACGATATGGGTGTAATTTGTTCAGTATTTCTAGAATTCCTTGAGTCAAGGAATGCGAGCGTGTATTGCAGTACACCGTGGGTATTTCGCGCGTTTGTTGACATAGATGCAACTTCTTTCTTTTGTGATTTAATTTTTATAGTTGTTGTTGATTTTAGAACTTTACCATGTACCTCGAAAAAAAACTCATGTAAATCTGTTTGTTTATGCAAGTTATTGTACATCAGTCTCTAGACCTCAACACACTGTTTTACAAACACAACGAACTCGTAGCATTTATCTTTGTTCCAAGGCACTCGTAGAAACAGGAGCAGAATTTTTACCATAATTAATTGGTGAATTGTCCTTAGATATTGCCGGCCGGGGTGGGCGAGCGGTTCTAGGCGCTACAGTGTGGAACCGCGCGACCGCTACGGTCGCAGGTTCGAATCCTGCCTCGGGCATGGATGTGTGTGATGTCCTTAGGTTAGTTAGGTTTAAGTAGTTCTAAGAGACTGATGACCTTAGGTGTTAAGTCCCATAGTGGTCAGAGTCATTTGAACTAACTTTCACGAGAGACAGTAATTGGTTTGTCCTACAAACTATACAGGCTGATTCGCGTAAGACGTAACACCCCTTTTATTTCGTGAACGGTTACACATATTGAAACGCGGTTTTCGACAAATGTTAGAGCGTCGAGGATCACGTATTTTTTTGTTTGGTTAATCTTTTATGCCCTGGTATCAACGGATATAATGAAGCAAGTACGTTTTTTTTAATGGAACCGTACACGTTTTATAAGTGCGTTCGATAGCTCTTGATGATGATGATGTTTGGTTTGCGGGGCGCTCAACTGCGCGGTTATCAGCACCCGTACAAATTCCCAACCTTTGCTCAGTCCAAACTCGCCACTTTCATGAATGATGATGGAATGGACGAGGACAACACAAATACCCAGTCATCTCGAGGCAGGTGAAAATCCCTGACCCCGTCGGGAATCGAACCCGGGACCACGTACTTGGAAAGTGAGAACGCGACCGCGAGACCGAGCGAGGTGGCGCAGTGGTTAGCACACTGGACTCGCATTCGGGAGGACGACGGTTCAATCCCGCGTCCGGCCATCCCGATTTAGGTTTTCCGTGATTTCCCTAAATCGTTCCAGGCAAATGCCGGGATGGTTCCTTTCAAAGGGCACGGCCGACTTCCTTCCCCGTCCTTCCCTAATCCGATGAGACCGATGACCTCACTGTCTGGTCTCCTTCCCCGAAACAACCCCCCCGCGACCGCGAGACTACGAGCTGCGGAAGATAGCTCTCCAGAAGACAACTATAGTGATATAGCGTTTTTTAATGTTGACATTGAAACATGTCGTAAAATATTATAGAAATGTCCTAGAATGTGAGAATACGGTAGCCAGAAATAGCATTTGTGGTGCAAACGCTGCCAAGCAGGCGTCTGGGACCTATGTATTTGTATACTGTAAGGTAGGCCTGCCGTACGAGAATAAAGCTTTATTTGCACTTGAACTTACGACTTCGATTCCGGTTCATCTACGAATGTATGTAGAAATACGACATAGGCTAGAATGTAGCGTACCACAAAGGGCTTAGGAAAACTATTTCACATCTGTGTATCCTTTCAGATTTACGTGAGGTGAAACAAAGAAATCAACTGTTCGTCCTTCAAAAATAAAGAGGTCTTATGCACTGCAAAAAGCAAGTACTGTGTTAAATATCTCAATGTTAGAAGGGAGATTTGACCTATCTTTTCCTGTAAGTGGTTGTGTGCTTTTTAGAGGTAAAATATGTCAAGTACGACATCTGTCTCTTCCTACACTGTTCTAAATTGTATCATATGGGAAACATTCGTTGAACTAAACATTTTGCTGAAGACACTTTGGTGATCATCTATACATAGCAGAATCAATATTGTTCTTAACGAATCATCGTTTCATGCTGAACGTAATTGCGTAATGACAGTGTTATCAGCTACTTGAAATACACGCTGTCGACTTATTTGACATTGGAATGCAATTTCGTAGACACGCAAATGAATCGTTGCCCGGTATTAGCCGAGCGGTCTAGGACGCTGCAGTCATGGACTGTACAGCTGATCTCGGCGGAGGTTCGAGTCCTCCCTCGGGCATGGGTATGTGGGTTTTTGTCGTTAGGATAATTTAGGTTAACTAGTGTGTAAGCTTAGGGACTGATGACCTTAGCAGTTAAGTCCCATAAGATTTCACAAACATTTGAACATTTTTTTGTAAATGAAATAAACAGTTTTCTACCAAATATTAGGTAACCATCCAAATCACATAATATAAATTTTGTCTTCCAAAAAGTAACTTTCAAACTGTTGACCAGGGATTGAAAGCCACATTTTCAATCGCTGTTCGAAAGAACGATGAACAGATGTAATTACACTGGGCGATATGGTAGAGCACGCACTGGCGGTTGGATGACACATATCGTCTGGTGTACTTGAGGCTTCGCCTTAGACTCGATGTTTGAGTGCTCCCCAAACAAAAATATCAAGAGGAGTCAAGTCGCAGTACCTCGCAGGCCGTTTGACAACAGAATTTCGCCCCATCCAATGTCCAGGAAAGCTCTCATTCAGTATTTACGTTGCAAAATGGAACGAGTGAGCTGGACAACCATCGTGTTGCAGTCACATACGCTGTCGAATATCCAGCGGTACCTCTTCTAGAAGCCGGCCGAAGTGGCCGTGCGGTTAAAGGCGCTGCAGTCTGGAACCGCAAGACCACTACGGTCGCAGGTTCGAATCCTGCCTCTGGCATGGATGTTTGTGATGTCCTTAGGTTAGTTAGGTTTAACTAGTTCTATGTTCTAGGGGACTAATGACCTCAGCAGTTGAGTCCCATAGTGCTCAGAGCCATTTGAACCTCTTCTAGAAGAACCGGCAGAATGTTCGTCAAGAAGTGTGCTTATGAATGTCCATTTAGAACGCCTGAGGTGAAGTAAGGTCCTACAATGTAATTTCCTATGATTACGCTCCACGGCCGTTGATGATGCACCTGACGAAGCCAGTGTGGCTGACAAGTAGTGCATGTTATGCAAATTTACATTAGCGCGGTTAGCAAACATTTCTTTATCGGTAAAGAGCGCACGTAGGAAAATTGTAGTGTCGTCTCTCATTTGCTGAAGCGCAAACCGACAAAATTCTGTACGACGTTAGAAATCACGGTCGTCGAGTGCCTGATGTAGTGACAGATGATAAGGTTGGATATTGTGCCGGCCGCGGTGGTCTAGCGGTTCAGGCGCTCAGTCCGGAACCGCGCGACTACTACGGTCACAGGTTCGAATCCTGCCTCGGGCATGGATGTGTGTGATGTCCTTAGGTTAGTTAGGTTTAAGTATTTCTAAGTTCTAGGGGACTGATGACCACAGATGTTAAGTCCCATAGTGCTCAGAGCCATTTGAACCATTTTTGATGGAAATTGTGTCGATTCGGGATGAGAATGACACTCGTCTAGCTGATTCCACATTTCTTGGAAATATGTCTCATACCAATGTGCGGATTCATTAGCGTCGTAGCCAGAACAGCTTTTCGTGTTCTCTGTCGGTTGCAGTCTTCTTTCTTTTCCTCGTTTTGCGGGTCAAGCAGCCTGTCCGCACTAGGATCTCAATAATTCGTGCAACTGCCTGGTGTGTCGAACATTGGCGATCCAGTTACATAGCTCTCTATCACTATACTGTTTTTATGGCATTTCTTTTACATTTACCATATGTACTGCAGCGCCAAAAAACCGGTAAAGGCATGCGTATTCAAATATAGAGATATTAAACGGGCAGAATACGTCGCTGCGGTCGACAACGCCTACATAAGACAACAAGTGTCTGGCGCAGTTGTTAGATCGGTTACTGCTGCTACAATGGCAGGTTATTAAGGTTTAAGTGAGTTTGGACGCAGTGTTGTAGTCGGCGCACAAACGATGGGACACAACATCTCCGAGGTAGCGATGAAGTGACGATTTTCCCGTACGACCATTTCACGAGTGTACCGCGAATATCAGCAATCCGGTAAAACATCAAATCTCCGACATAGCTGGCGCCGCGAAAAGTTCGTGCAAGGACGGGACCAACGACAACTGAAGAGAATCGTTCAACATGACAGAAGTTCGAGCCTTGTGTGCATCTGCGCTGAAGAAATCATTGGCCGTCTCGCCTTATATATCATTTCATACTGCGGTGTGGCACTTTTCGGTCGGCACGACTCCCATCGGTTCGGCAGAATCGCGGTGTCATCGCTGTTTATTCTCGCTGTTTGTTTGTGGTGTGAAGAACGTTCACTGGTCCAGTGACTGTTTGCACAAAAAGAACCAGTTTAGTGACCTATCGTCACAAATCTTTAAAAATGGATGGGAATGACAGAAGAGAGGGATGAGAATTGTCAATAAATCTTATGCAGTCGCAAAATTGCCGGGTACTGAAAATTTATTATGAAACGATGCTAAAGTACCATGAAGAAATAATTTAAGGATTTAGTTGACAATGATACAGCAACAAATGACAACGATAGACACAGGGTATTCATTGTTCTGTACATCAAGATGCACTTTGTGCTAAATTTGCAGGCATGCAACACGTGAAGAAACTGGTGGTATGGATGGTAAAATTTCTGAAGTCTCAAGAATTATTCCACTTTCAGTTACAACAGTTTTTGATGGAACTTTCGAAAGAGTATGGAATCTTTATTTATTGCTGTAAAGTACGTTGGTTAAGTCAAGCGGCATGCCTGGGATGATCATTTAATTTAAAACTCGCTATTGCTGAATTTATGAAGGAAAAGGATAGAATGAAATTTTCACTCTACAGCGGAGTGTGCGCTGATATGAAACTTCCTGGCAGATTAAAACTGTGTGGCGGACCGAGACTCGAACTCGGGACCTTTGCCTTTCGCGGGCAAGTGCTCCACCGACTGAGCCACCCATGCACGACTCACGCCCCGTCCTCACAGCCTTACTTCTGCCAGTACCTCGTCTCCTACCTTCCAAACTTTACAGAAGCTCTCCTTCGAACCTTGCAGAACTACCACTCCTGAAAGAAATGATATTGCGGAGACATGGGTTAGCCACAGCCTAGGGGATGTTTCTAGAATGAAATTTTCACTCTACAGCGGAATGTGCGCTGATATGAGAGTTTTTTTTTGCTTTTTCAGTTGAAATGGCCTTTTTATCTACGCAGATGTAACTGACTTGCAAGGTAATCCCCGCTTTAATGACAAATCATTTACGTTAAAACTTTACAGGACCTCTACATTGCTTTTCTCAGGCAGTTTTTACCTCTGAATAAGAAGGCTGCAACAGTTCTTTAGTATTTCTATCGACATGTTTTAGACAGTTTTTCGATTATGAAACTGAGCAAGTCACCGTTATGTGGCAACCTGCGTGTGAAATTGTCTGCATCTGTTCGTATGCCTACAGTTCGTACCAGATAAAAATCATGTCTGCAGCCCACCACAAATAATTAAATAATATCGAAAATTTGTTTTTTGTGATCTATATTGTTGAGAAATGTGAAATATGAAACCAAGTCGTACGCAGCGTAACTGCACTGTCATTTAAGTGCGACGTGTTCGCAGTTTCCTCCCTCACCCCTCTCCACGCGTTGAGACGGGAAAGTGTTCAGCGAGGATGACCGCTATGGGACTCGTGCCAGGGCAAGGCCCTCGAGCCGAAATCCTGGCCGTCCCTTATTTATGTATATAGACCATAACAGTGGTCCTATCACACTTCCCTGAGGCACGTCTGACAATAACCTTGTCTCTGATGAACAATTGCCATCGAGTACAGCGTACTGGGTCCCATCACCCAAGAAGTCTTCGAGACACGCACATATCTCGGAACCTATTCTGCATGCTCGTGTCTTCGTTAACAGTCTACATTGGAGTACCGTGTAAATGGCATCCGAAGATCTAGGAATATGGAATCTTCCTGTTGCCCTTCATCCATGATTCCCAGGATGTTCTGTGAGAAAAGGGAATAATGAGTTTCGAACGAGTGATGCTTTCTAAATCCGTTCTGATTTGTGGACAGATGCTCCTCTGTTTCAAGGAAATTTGTATCTAGTCACCTGAAAATGTTCAAGAATTCTGCAGCAAACTAATGTAAAGGATATTGGTCTGCAATTGCTACAGGTCTATTCTATTTTTTTTTAAATTTATTGTTCCGTGGGACCACATTAAGGAGAAGTCTCCATGGTCATGGAACGAGTCAATACATGAAGTTATAACACGATTGTAGAAACAGATAAAATGAAATATAAGAAACATATTCAGTTGTAGATTGTAGAAACAGATAAAATGAAATATAAGAAACATATTCAGGCGACACGTCGTTAGTTTAAATAAAGAAAATCAAGAATGTAACACTGGAATTTGCTTAATTTTTTAGCTGTTCCAGGAGCTCCTCGACAGAATAGAAGGAGTGAACCATGAGGAAACTCTTCAGATTAGACTTAAAAGCGTTTGGGCTACTGCTAAGATTTTTGAGTTCTTGTGGTAGCTTATTGAAAATGGATGCAGCAGAATACTGCACTCCTTTCTGCACAAGAGTCAAGGAAGTGCATTCCACATGCAGATTTGATTTCTGCCTAGTATTTACTGAGTGAAAGCTGCTAACTCTTGGGAATAAGCTAATATTGCTAACAACAAACGACATTAAAGAAAATATATACTGTGAGGGCAATGTCAAAATTCCCAGACTATTGAATAGGGGTCGACAAGATATGGTATGCAGATAGAATAGCTAAGTCTCAGGATAAAATTAAAACCATATGGTCAGTCGTAAAGGAAGTGGCTGGTCTGCAGAGACAGGTCGAGGATATAGAATCAGTGCGTAGTGGGAATGTCCGTGTTACTGATAAGTCGCATATATGTACAGTATTTAATAATCACTTCCTGAATATAGCAGGTGAACTAAATAGAAACCTAGTCCCAACAGGGAATCATATAGCGCTCTTAGAAAAAAGTCGAGGAATTACCCTCCACCACAAATCGTACAGCTACATTCGGAGTAGATATATTATATTTGTTCGGTTACCAGCAGGCAGATAGGAATTGCAATTGTATTACTTCCTGTACTCGTGTAATGTGTTCTTACTATTTGCGTGAAGTAGGATGGCAGCAGGAGTGCAATGATCGTTATGGCGGTGCGAAGGAGGAAGCAACAAGAGACACAGAACTCGTAATCGGAAAAGCAGAGTTTCAGATCCCCGTTGGGTCATCCAGATTTGTTATTTCGTGGATTCTGTGAATCATTTATTGAAAATGCGTGGTTGGTTCATTTGAAAGGTCATGGCTGATTTTCTTCCCCATCCTGAGCTTGCGCTTCGTCTCTAATGACCTCCTTGTCGATGGAATGTTAAACTCTAAACTTCCGTCCTTTCGCAGATATTACTTCCACTCACAGTACTTCCTAGTAAGCGTAGCGCGTGCAGTTTACAGCTTCTTCTCTTCATGATTCGTTCAAATTCGATCAGTCATCAGCTGTTTCTGCGTCATCAATATGCATATCCCACAAGTTACTCGAATAAATTATTCCACATAAACTAAGAATTTAATTTTTATATGTCTGTGGCTTATCGTCTCAGTTACATAATCTCATATATCTACTTCTACATCATAACTCTGCAAACCACTGTTTAGTGCTTGGTAGAGGGTACATCCCATTGTACGGATTTTTCCCTTTCCATTCACGTATGGAGGGTGGGAAGAATGATTTCCTTTATGCGTGTTGTAAGTAGCCATGTCCTCACTATCTGTATGGGAGCGATATCTAGAAGGATCTAGTACATTCCTAGGGTTATCATTTAAAACCGATTCTTGAAACTTCGTAACTAGGCTTTCTGGGGATAGCTTACGTCTATCTTCAATCGTCCGCCAATTCGGTTCTTTCAACATCCCTAAGACATTGTGCGGTAGGTCGAAGAAATCTATGACCATTCCTGATGCCCTTCTCTGTATACACTAATATCTCCTGTTAGTACTAATTGGCACGGATCCCACACCCCCGAGCGATATCCTAGGATGTATCGCACGAGTGAGTTGTATGCAGTCTCTTTGATTGATTGCATTTCCCTAGAATTCTACCAATGAACCGAAGTCTGATACTTGCTATATACACTACTCAGGATATGTGATCGGTCCATTTCATGTACCCACAAAGTTGATTCAGCTAAGCTGATAACCTCAGTTATTTCCAGAACCGTTTAAAATATTATAGTTCTACTGTCACCCTGACGAACTGTAAACAAAAAAAAATTCTCCTAGGACTAAGATAGTCTTTTTCATGTCTATATTAACCACAGAGAGATCGGTATCAACTTCGCTTTTTCGAAATTGACCTATAGCAACTTCTGTACCTCGCAACGTTGATCTAAAAAGATGAAAAAAATTCAAGCATAGTTCACTTTAAAAAATCCGAGTAATGTTCTTGGAGAAATTACATCATGTACAAACTAGGAGCTACACAGGGTGAGTCACGTAAGACCTAACACACCTTTCAGTACGTGAACGGTTACACATATCGAAACGTGGTTTTCGGCAAATGTTAGAACGTAGAGGGGCACATATTTTTTTGTTTGGTTAATGTTTTTAGCGCTGGTATCAACAGAGATGTTGAAGGAAGTACGTTTTTTAAACGAAATGGCATACTTTTTGTAACTGCATTCGATAGCTCTTGAGAAGACAGTTACAGTGAGATACTGTATGTTAATGTTGACGTTGAAACCTGGCGTAAAACGGTTTAAGAAGTGTCCTAGAATGTGACAGCACAGTGGCCGGAATTGCCATTAGAGGTGCAAACACCTCCAAGGAGAGCTCTCGTGCTACAATGTGTCAAAAAAAATATGGTTCAAATGGCTCTGAGCACTATGGGACTCAACTGCTGAGGTCATTAGTCCCCTAGAACTTAGAACTAGTTAAACCTAACTAACCTAAGGACATCACAAACATCCATGCCCGAGGCAGGATTCGAACCTGCGACCGTAGCGGTTTTGCGGTTCCAGACTGCAGCGCCTTTAACCGCACGGCCACTTCGGCCGGCAATGTGTCAAAATGTCAACACATGTGTCTGTTTACGTATCTACACGGTAGACTGCTCAGTTCTGTTTCAGCTTCAAGAATCGTCGCGTGCAGACCTGTATACCAATGAGCAGAAGTTAGGTATACTACTTTTGCACTAAAGAGCCAAAGAAACTGGTACACCTGCCTAATATCGTGTAGGGCCCCAGCGAGAACGCAGAAGTGCCGCAACACGACATGGCATTGACTCAACTAAACTAGTGCCGGAGGGAATTGACACCATGAATCCTGCAGGGCTATCCATAAATCGGTAAGAGTACGACGGGGTGGAGATCTCTTCTGAACAGGCATCCCAGATATGCTCAATAATGTTCATGTCTGGGGAGTTTGGTGGCCATCGGAAGTGTTTAAACCCACAACAGTGTTCCTGGAGCCACTCTGTAGCAATTCTGGACGTGTGGGTGTCGCATAGTCCTTCTGGAATTGTCCAAGTCCACCGTAATGCACAATGGACATGAATGGATGCAGGTGATCAGACAGGATGCTCACAGGAAATGTCGCGAGTAATGAGGATAATGGGCATGGGGCACTATGTTAGTAGCGTGTGGATAAGTTGAATCTTTGGGTCTGACGGGAGGCCTGGTAGGCTGGTTTGCGCAATTGCAATATCCACTGTGTCCGGATGGCTTAGAGATCAAAGCATCTGCCAAGTAAGTAAGAGACCCGTGTTCGAATCTCGATCCAGCATAAATTTTCAACTTCCCCATTAACTTCAAACAATGTCCGCTCGCAGCCCATGTGCGTAATTCTCTTGTGCCTTAACTATTAAATGAAATGTCGCGCTGTACCGAGTACTTCCGAGAACGAGCTAGTGTGAAGTGTGGCACGCCGTGGCCGGCCCTAACAGAAATTAGCTAAAGGATAGCGCGAGGGATAGTCTGTGACTTTTGTTTGCTGATGACACTGCGGTGTACGGGAAAGTGTCGTAGTTGTGTGACTGCAGAAGAATACAGGCTACTCAGACAGAATTTCTACTTGGTTTGATGAATGACACCTTGCTCTAAATGTACAAAAATGTAAGTTAATACTGATGAAGAGGATCGACGATCTTTAATGTTTGAATACAATATTAGCGGTGTGCTGTTTGACACAGTAACATTGATTAAATATCTGGGCGTAACGTTGCAAAGCGATATGAAGTGGAAGTTTGATAGTAGGGAAGGCAAATGGTCGACTTTAATTTATTGGGAGAATTCTAGGAAAGTGTAACTCATTTATAAAGGCGACCCACTCTAGAGTATCACTCGAGTGTGTAGGATCACCACCACGCAGTATTAAAGAAAGAAATCCAAGCAAAATGGAGGTGTACAGCCAGGTTTGTTACCGGTTCAATCAAGACGCGAGTATAAGAAATTGGTCGGTGCACTCAAATGTGAATCCCAGAAGGTAAGATGTTCTTTTCGTGTGGCACTATTGAGAAAATTTAGAGAACGAGCACATGCAGCTGACTGCAGAATGATTCTACTGCCGCCAACGTATATTTCGCGTAAGGACCACGAATGCAATACAAGAGAAATTAAAACTTGTAAGGAAGCATACAGGGTGGTCCACTCATAGTGACCGGGCCAAATATATCACAAAATAAGCATCAAACGAAAAAACTACAAAGAACGAAACTCGTCTAGCTTCAAGGGGGAAACCAGATGGTGCTATGGTTGGCCCGCTAGATGGCGCCGCCATAGGTCAAACGGATATCAACTGCGTTTTTTAAAAATAAGAACCCCCATTTTTATTACATATTCGTGTAGTACGTAAAGAAATATGAATGTTTTAGTTGAACCACGTTTTTCGCTTTATGATACATGGCGCTGTAATAGTCACAAACGTATAAGTACGTGATATCACGTAATATTCTGCCAGTGCGGACGGTATTTGCTTCGTGATACATTACCCGTGTTAAAATGGACCGTTTACCAATTGCGGAAAAGGTCGATATAGTGTTGATGTATGGCTATTGTGACCAAAATGCCCAACGGGCGTGTGCTTGTATGTGCTCGGTATCCTTGGCGACATCATCCGTTCGCCGGATAGTTTCGTTATTTAAGGAAACAGAAAGTGTTCAGCCACATGTGAAACGTCAGCCACGACCTGCAGTAAATGATGGTGCCCAAGTAGGTGTTTTACCTGCTGTCGCGGCTAATCCGCACATCAGTAGCACACAAATTGCGTGAGAATCGGGAATCTCAAAAATGTCGGTGTTGAGAATGCTACATCAACATCGATTGCACCCGTACCATATTTCTATGCACCAGGAGTTGCATGGCGACGACTTTGAACGTCGTGTACAGTTCTGCCACTGGGCACAAGAGAAATTACTAGACGATGACAGATGTTTTGCACGTGTTCTATTTAGCGCAAAGCGTCATTCAGCAACAGCGGAAACGTAAACCGGCATAATATGCACTATTGGGCAACGGAAAATCCACGATGGCTGCGACAAGTGGAACATCAGTGACCCTGGCGGGTTAATGTATGATGCGGCATTATGGGAGAAAGGAAAATTGGCTCCCATTTTATCGATGGCAATCTAAATGGTGCAATGTATGCTGATTTCCTACGTAATGTTGTACCGATGTTACTACAAGATGTTTCACTGCATGACAGAATGGTGATGTACTTCCAACATGATGGATGTCCGGCACACAGGTCGCGTGCGTTTGAAGCGGTATTGAATAGCATATTTCATGACAAGTGGATTGGTCGTCGAAGCACCATACCACAGCCCGCACGTTCACCGGATCTAACGTCCCAGGATTTCTTTCTGTGGGGAAAGTTGAAGGATATTTGCTATTGTGATCTACCGACAACGCCTGACAACATGCGTCAGCGCATTGTCAATGCGTGTGCGAACATTACGGAAGGTGAACCACTCGCTGTTGAGAGGAATGTCGTTACACGTATTGCCAAATGCATTGAGGTTGACGGACATCATTTTGAGCATTTATTGCATTGATGTGGTACATACAGGTAATCGCGCCGTAACAGCATGCGTTCTCAGAAATGATAAGGTCACAAAGATACATGTAGTACATTGGAACAACCGAAATAAAATGTTCAAACGTACCTACGTTCTGTATTATAGTTTAAGAAACCTACCTGTTACCAACTATTCGTCTAAAATTGTGAGCCATATGTTTGTGACTATTACAGCGCCATCTATCACACAGCGAAGAAAGTGGTCCAACTAAAACATTCATATTTCTTTACGTACTAGACGAATATGTAACAAAAAATGAGGGTTCCCATTTAAAAAAACGCCGTTGATATCCGTTTGACCTATGGCAGCGCCATCTAGTGGGCCAACCATAGCGCCATCTGGTTTCCCCCGTCAAGCTAGACAGGTTTCGTTCTTTGTAGCTTTTTCGTTTGATGCATATTTCGTGAGATATTTGGCCCGGTCACTATCAATGAACCACCCTGTATTGATAGTCGTTTTTCCCTCGCTGCATTTGCGAATGGAGCAGGAAAGAAAATGACTAGTAGTGGTTTTAAGAGTACGTGTGCAAATGCAGATATACGGTGATGTCACCAGTACTGTCACCCTGTCTTCCTTTAATATCAGTTCTCTAACAACTAACTTTCGTATTATTCATAAAATTCTGTCCAAATCGTACTGCATTTCTTTACTATCTCTCAATGATGAAACTTTATCATGGACAACATCATCGTCATAGAACAACTTGAGAAACCTGCTTATCGTGATCTTATAAATCGCTTATGATTTTGAGAACATTGGTGATCCTATAACGACTGCTTCTGACGCGCCAGACATTATTTCCGTTTTTCTTGTACATTCGGTTTCCAGTAAAACTTTCTGGGTTCTATTAGTCAAAACTGTTCATAAAGGAGGCTCTGTTTCATACTATATTGGTTATTAGTCGACACTATGGTACATCACACACATCCATGCCCGAGGCAGGATTCGAACCTGCGACCGTAGCAGTCGCGCGGTTCCGGACTGGGCGCCTGAACCGCTAGACCACCGCGGCCGGCAAACTTTTGGTTCCTGCTATGCGATTTTTCAGTGTCTGCTGAGACACAACTTCATATGAAAACGAAACCTACAGTATATGCCAAATAATTTAATCCACATTAGCATTCATATTTGTTATCCAAAGAAGCTCGAAACAACATTCCTGTATTTGCATATACAATGATTAAATTTTTACTCTCTCTTGCAATCGGCTATCTGACAGTTAATAAAAAACTGATTTCTAATTTAATATGAGTTAAGATATAGAGTGAGGCAATTTCATATCAAGCTTCAGATTCTCCTAAATCACTGAAATCTTATTCGGGATGGCTTCTCTGCGACAGCCACATTCTATTTCCCTTCTCATCCTCCGAGCTGTTACTCCATTTCTAATCAAGTTGTCGCCGATGAGAAGTCAAATTCTGACCCTTCCTACCTTCCTTCCTTCCTTCAAGATAGCCTCTACACACATTGGAATCTACAAGCATCGTTGTGTGTCAACATTTAGCCGCCGCGCGGGGTAGCCATTCAACGAAACATCATCGATATGGGCTTTCGGAGCCGAAGGTCCACTTGTGTACCCGTGATGACTGCACAACACAAAGCCTTACGCCTCGCCTAGCCCCATGAACACCAACATTGGACTGTTGATGCCTGGAAACATGTTGCCCGGTCAAACGAGTCTCGTTTCAGATTGCATCGAGCGGATGGACTTGTACGGGTATGGAGACAAACTCGTGAATCCATGGACCCTGCAAGTCAGCAGGCAACTATTCAAGCTGGTGGAGGCTCTGTAATGGTATGGGGCGTGTGCAGTTGGAGTGATATGGGACCCCTGATACGTCTAGACACGACTCTGACAGGTGACACGTATGTAAGCATTCTGTCTGATCACCCTCATCCATTCATGTCCATTGTACATACCGAGGGACTTGGGCAATTACAGCAGGACAATGCTACACCCCACACGTCCAGAATTGCTACAGAGTGGCTCCAGGAACACTCTTATGAGTTTAAACTCTTCCGCTGGCCACCGAAATCCCAAGACAGGAACATTATTGAGCATATGTGGGATACCTTGCAACGTGCTGTTCAAAAGAGACCTTCGCCCCGTCGTACTCTTACGGATTTATGGACAGCCCTGGAGGATTCATGGTGCCAATTCCCTCCAGCACTACTTAAGACATTAGTCGAGTCCATGTTGCGGCACTTTTGCGATATTAGGCAGCCGTCCAGTTTCTTTGGCTCTTCAGTGTATATTAAGCGCTGTAGACTGTATTATTCTTAGAAATTCAAAATGATCTCAGTGATCGAGGTATTTTTACCTTTGTTGTTGTCGTGGTCTTCAGTCCAGAGACTGGTTTGATGCAGCTGTTCATGCTACTCTATACCGCGCAAGCCTCTTCATCTCCGAATAAATACTACAACCTACATCCTTCTGAATCTGTTTAGTGTATTCATTTCTTGGTCTCCCTCTACGATTTTTACTTTCCACGCTTCCCTCCAATACTAAATTGGTGATCCATTGATGCCTCAGAACGTGTCCTACCAACCGATCCCTTCCTCTAATCAAGTTGTGCCATAAATTCCTCTTCTCCCCAATTCTACAATTCTACTCAGTACCTCCTCATTAGTTACGTGATCATCAGCATTATTCTATAGCACCACGTTTCGAAAGCTTCTATTCTCTTCTTGTCTACACTCTTTATCGTCCACGTTTCATTTCCATACATGGCTACACTCTATACAAATACTTTCAGAAATCGCTTCCTAACACTTAAATCTATACTCGATGTTGACAAATTTCTGTTCTTCAGAAACGTTTTCCTTGCCATAGCCAGTCTGTATTTCATGTCCTCTCTGCTTCGAGCATTACCATTTATTTTGCTCCCAACATAACAAAATTAATTTACTACTTTAAGTGTCTTATTTCCTAATGTACTTCCCCCAGCATCACCTGATTTAATTCGACAACGTTCCATTATCGTCGTCTTGCTTTTGTTGATGTTCATCTTACATCCTCCTTTCAAGACACTGTGCATTCCGTTCAGCTGCTCTTCCAGGTCTTTTGCTGTCTCTGACAGAATTACAGTGTCGTCGGCAAACCTCTCAGTTTTTGAAACTTCCTGGAAGATTAAAACTGTGTGCCCGACCGGTCGGGCACACAGTTTTAATCTGCCAGGAAGTTTCATATCAGCGCACACTCCGCTGCAGAGTGAAAATCTCATTCTGGCTCTCAGTTTTTATTTCTTCCCCATGGATTTTAATTCCTACTCCAAATTTTTCTTTTGTTTCCTTTACTGCCTACTTAAAATACAGATTTAATAACATCGGGGATAGGTTACAACCCTGTCTCTCTCCCTTCTCAATCATTGCTTCCATTTCGTGCCCCTAGACTCTTGTAACTGCCATATCGTTTCTGCACAAATTGTAAACAGCCTTTCGCTCCCTGTATTTTACACCTGCCACCTTCAGAATTTGAAAAAGAGTATTCCAGTCAACATTGTCAAAAGCTTTCTCTAAGTCTACAAATGCTAGAAACGTAGGTTTGCCTTACCTTAACCTATCTTCTAAGGTGCGTCGTAGGGTCAGTATTGCCTCGCGTGTTGCAACATTTCTACGGAATCCAAACTGATCTTCCCCGAGGTCGGCTTCTACCATTTTTTTCCATTCGTTTGTATAGAATTCGTTTTAGTATCCTGCAACAATGACTTATTAAACTGATAGTTCGGTAATTTTCATACCTGTCAACAACTGCTTTCTTTGAGATTGGAATTATTACATTTTTCTTGAAGGCTGAAGGTTTTCCGCCTGTCTCATATATCTTGCTCACCAGAGGTTATCAGCAGTTCTAATGGAAAGTTGTCGACTCCCTATGCCTTTCATCGACTTTTGGCCTTTAAAAGTCGGTAACGATTCGTTAGATTCTTCAGCAAAAGAAGTGTCGACTGTGACAAATCTAGACTTCTAATTAGATAACTTTCATTGAGCAACGAATGCGATACTAATACCAAGGTAAGGCCGGGGTGGACAAATACATGAAAACACGAGAAACGTAACACATTACCATGATTGTAGCCGTGAAGGAGAACCGTTGGCATTCACAGCAGCCTCCAGTCGTCTCGGAATGGATAAATACAAGACCTGTGTGGTTCTCAGAGGAATCTTGTTCCATTCTTCCTGCAAAATAGTGGCAAACTCAGGAAACGACCACGTACCCTTCTCTCCAAAACAGACCACAAAGGCTCATTGAGATTTGACGACTGTGGTTCAAATAAATGGCTCTGAGCACTATGGGACTGAATTTCTGAGGTCATCAGTCCCCTAGAACTCATAACTACTTAAACCTAACTAACCTAAGGACATCACACACATCCATGCCCGAGGCAGGAGTCGAACCTGCGACCATAGCGGTCGCGCGGTTCCAGACTGTATCGCCGAGAACCGCTCGGCCAGCATCTGTGGTGACCAGTGGAGATGCGCCAATTCATCTTCGTGCCTACAAAACCACTCCCGGACGGTGCGTGCTGTGTGAAAAGGGGACCCGTCGTCTTGTAATACAGTATCACCATTAGGGAACAAATATTGCAACCATGGGATGGTCACATGGCAGTAATTCGACCTTGCAGAGTAACCGTGGGGTCCATGGCACACCACAAAATGGCACCCCAAATCATCAACGAACCCCGCCATATTTCACTCTTGGCGGCAAGCAGTTTGCATCGTAGGCTTGCGATGGTGTACGCTAGACGTAAACTCGGCTGTAAGTTGGAAACAATGTGAAACAAGACTCATTCGATCAAATGAATTTCTTCCACTGCTCCATAGTCCGGGTTTTCCTTCGTGTTTTTTGACGCTCACAGAGTTCGCGAGTGTGACTTTCATATCTGCAGTGACTTCTGCAACTTTCGCCCATTATTTTTTAGCACGGCCCTCTTCAATGACCGTTTGTCACGATGACTTACCATACACTTTCATTCGCGTTGTGATTTGGCGGATGAAGTTTTCCGCTTTCACTCTACATGCTATAAATCTTCGATATGGTGCATCTCGAAAAGTCAAACACTTCCGCTACCTCGAATACGGAAGCATCCACCATACGAGTACCAACAATTTTCCTGTGTTCAAAGTCACTTAGATGTGTTCTGTTCTGAGCACACTTCACAGGTTCCGGTTCGTGGACAGATACAATAGCCCAACCTCCAGGTGGCTCGCATCTGCATTTTATGTCCAGGCATACATTTCATGCAGTGTTTCCATATTTTCGTCTATTCCCTGCATGAATCAGATGTTCACAATACGACTGATTGATAATTTTCTAGATCTGGAGTTGTTTAAATCATTAACTGTTGGCACACGATAGACTTCATACCCAAAATACAACCGACACCAGTGCGTACTCAGGCGTGCCGAGCGAGGGGAGGGCAGCTGCAGTCTCAAACCCTCCTGCCATCCCCTTCGTAATGGGAACACGCATCGTACCCGCTACACAAACAAATATCAATTTGTGTCAGTTTGACGGAAGTCAAAACGTGTGATGGATATTGATTAGTAGTAAGTGGCTCACCCGGAGCCATCTATCGTTTTATCTCAAAACTATTTCACCATCTGCCGCTATTCTCCTTGCAACTGAAAATGCCCGCTGGCGCTAGATTCTAAAAGCTTCTAGAAGTCGTGCACTTTATTCGTTATATTTTTTCTCTTCTTGTGAGCAAATGTCAAAAATTACTATAATGTGAATATGAAAAGTATAAGCATGTAACTGGAATACACGCAAGTCTCATACAAACTATACTCTCTCAGTTAAGACGATTATAATTGGTAGGTATCTAGCAGAAAGTGGAATTGTTGGTATGTTATACGTTATGATTAATACAGTTTTTAATAGTTTTTATTTTATAACGAAATGACTTTCGTATCCATCACCTCTTCCCCTTCCACAAAATTAACATTAACTCCTTCCTTCCCCTTCTTCACACAGATCCCCCGTGCGCTCTAGAGTTTTCATATCATTGGAAGGCAGTTGAAGTACTCACACATGCATATAATGGTAAACGAAAGAACATTTACTAACCTACATGCCTAGAAAATCGTCTGTTACTGTGAAGTTGCCCATTTTAGTCAATGGATACGAGTATTACGCATCAAACGAGGCCATTCATTTCACGCAAGACAATGATTTGTGGCATACCGTACCAGTACCACTTCATATTCCATTCACCGATGTTGCATGAAAATAACGACTTCTTCTGTTTGTGCCGTAAACTCTCTCATTTTATCGGTACAGCTTCTCAGCGATAGGAACAAAGAGGAGCGCCGCATTTTGATGCACATTCATGCGGATTACGACGATTTCTCAATAGCTAAACACGCTGCCCTTTACAACAGCAGTGATAAATGCCATTCATCCAAATAGC
Organism: Schistocerca piceifrons; assembly: GCF_021461385.2. Taxonomy (NCBI): domain Eukaryota; kingdom Metazoa; phylum Arthropoda; class Insecta; order Orthoptera; family Acrididae; genus Schistocerca; species Schistocerca piceifrons. The sequence continues at coordinate 73,109,582 of NC_060149.1, forward strand.
TTACTTGCTTACGGATGTCTTGCTAGTTCCATCTCCCCCTCTCCCCCCCCTCCCCCCCCCCCCCCCCCCCGTCACACCGACTGCTATCTTTCTCAGCAGCACAGAAGTTTCCAGACGCCCCGCTCCGTTCGTTTTAAAGATGCCGAGTATAATTAACAATGTGTAAGTCCATCTGTTGTTATTATCACAGCGTTACTCTTCGGTCAAGGCTTTCCAATAAATTTTCATGACCTGAAAGCGGCACTTATTTCCATTATCTTGAAGCATATAGAATAATTCTGATCTGGTATTTAGACAAATTGTTGTGATTGTGGTGTAAAATCGAGACTCCAAATCATCCTGGAGGTTTTCAGGTACGATTTGGGCTTTGAGCAGCGCTGTCCGGGAAACTCCAACGGATTCATTGTTGAGAAGTTCCTTGCATTGTGTAAAGGATTATTTTCATGTTGACAGAGAAATTTTATAATTCCAAACTATTGGTTCAATGTGGGAAACACGCTGCTGTCTAAAACATTTTCATTAATAACAGTATTATTTTGTTATTGACCAAAACTAATGATGCAATATAAAACCAGAAAAAACACCACCGGCTACCATACCACCTCTACTGAATTTCGCTGTCTTCATAGTACAGGTAAAAACTTGTCCCCCAAAGTCCATCATCCTCCCACACAATAAAACCTTCTTTCCTTCTTTCATGGGCAAGTGACTGCTTTGTTTAAACAAATCCTAGCAACATCAGGCATTCGTTTTTATCAAATGTAGCTACTGGTCAACAATACGATCGTGTAAAACTGTTGCTGTCACCTCTTGACGGACCTTTCCGAATTCTGTCACTGGCCTGAATACCCCGAAGAGTAGCAGTAGTATTCTACGACAGCTGACAGATACATCTCTTGCCTGGCTCGTATAGACCCCTCCTAGAGGTTAGGCACAGAACTAATTTCGTACTTTTACCTTTTAAGTTATTGAGTTCATTGTTTTCATGACTTCTCTACTTTGCAGTATGAAAATTAGCATGGTGCCTCATCTTTTGGGACTCCTGTCCAGCCGGCCGGAGTGCCCGAATGGTTCTAGGCGCTACAGTCTGGAACCGCGCGAACGCTACGGTCGCAGGTTCGAATCCTACCTCGGGCATGGATGTGTGTAGTGTCCTTAGGTTACTTAGGTTTAAGTAGTTCTACGTTCTAGGGGACTGATGACCTTAGAAGTTAAGTCCCATAGTGCTCAGAGCCATTTGAAGCATTTTTTTTTAACTCCTGTGCTCTTCTATAAATTTATTCGAACCTAATTCTCTTCGTTGAATTAATCCGGCAGAAAACCCTTCTATTGTGTTAAAGCACCATGGCTACACTTTCCCTTACAAGGGGACCGCCCTTACTCGTCATCACCGATTTCGTCCAAATTCATGTTATATGCAGGGCTTAGCCAGGAAAGAAAGTGACAGAAGTTGAAGCTACAGATGGTCACGCGTTTAGGAAAAAACAGCGTTCTTGGCGCCGTTCCATTGCGGCACGAGCCTTTCATGTTAATGTAACTTACAGACAGTGGTTGACGCAACGAAAGGAGTATAATATGGTATTTCGATGGTCGTGGGTTCCAGCCCTTCTGCAGAAACTTTCTTTTTATTTTCAATATTACGTTACTTAAACTGCAGATAAACAGAAATTATGCTCAATGAACTGCATTCATTAATATTTTCATAAAAGGCATGAAATGGAAAGGCAAAAGGAAAATTTGGCAGAGGGGCACGCGTCATTATTTCAGAATCTGGGAAACTTACAAAAAACCTTGCACAAAACTTTTTGACCAGTATAGTGAAGCCGTGTGTGTAGGGGCACGTAGTGCTTCTGCCAATTGACTCGTGGGGAGGACAAACATATCCACGAAGAGATTTCTCTAGATGAACTATTGCCATCACGTAGTATTAAAGAGATTGACCCCAAAACTGAGCGATGTATATTTTTAGCGTCAGGTAAATAGTATGTTCAAGGTGCTTCAAAATTGCTCTTACCACATCATAAAAGAAAGAGAAATCACATCCCGAGAAGACTGCATCAAAATACTTTCCATTGCCAATATTTTGTGAAATGATATGTTACGTGTGGTTTGGTGGCACATTGTGTGATCAGAGGAAACCTTTTATGGGTGTAAACCTAATGTGTTTTTCTGTAGAAACTTTTAAACCATGACGCAATTGTACAACGACGGCGTTTATGACGTGTAAAAGGTTTTTACGGTGAATTTCACCCCAGCACGTATTGACTATCAACTGTAAAATAAAAAAGTATCAATTTTGTATATGAAGTTGTCACGTGGGCCTTAAAATCTCTTCCTGGAAATTTATTTGCAATTCTAAATTTTAGTTGAACCCTCCTTTTCATGCATTTTATGAAAATATTAATAAATACAATATATTGTGTGTTATTTCGGTTTATTTGCAGTGTAATATAATGTAGTAAAGTTGATATAAATTGGATCCCACGACCCTTGGATTATAGTTTTGTAACCATTCCGCTTTGCAACTGCTGCCTGGAAACAATGCTAACATAAATGGATCACGCCTCACTCGAGCAGCGCCTTAAATGTTGTTTTTAGGACTCCGTGACTGAATCGGTAAAAATGGAACTCATAGGATCTCTGAGTTGTCCGTCCGTCTATCCATCTGTCTGCCTGTCCGACTGTTCAAACCCTTTTTCCCAGGAACCAGTAGACGTGTCAAGTTGAAATTTATGTCACATTCTATAGGCCCTTGACGGTGTAATAAATGTAAGCTTCTACGTTAATGCAGCCAAAAGTTACGGCCATTTATGTCACATAATTTGATATTCGCAAACTCACTCATCACAACCTATAGGATCCTTCCTGTTGATCTACAAGGATGAAATTTGGCAAGAAGTAAGGGTTCACAGTAGAAATAAAGGGAAAAATCCAAAAATTGGTAATTTTTAATTATATCACAGGAAAAATATTTCTTTTGTCATTTATTATCAGAACTTTATCAAACATTAAATTAAAAAAATCGGTAGTACTGCATTCAGGTTGACTGGGTCGCGATAGTAAAAGTCAAGCATCAGGCAAGGAGAGACCTTATTGCTCATATGACGCGTCTCGGAATGATTCTATCATCAGATACCCGGGAGGAACTACTGCACGTAGATATGGCGTTTCTAGGTGCAGTAATTTCTCCTGGATATCTGATGATGGAGAAATTCCGGAGGGCGTCATATGAGCAATAAGGTCATTTTGCCTGATGTTTGAATTTTGCTCTTGCGCCCTAGTCAGCCTGACTAGAGAATTACTGATTATTTTAATAATGGTAGCCTGCCTCAAGCATGACTTTGTGACATTTATATCATTGAAATTAAAACATTCTCGAAAATCTCGGAATTCTTGCGACCGATATCGTGCCAGTATAAATGTCAATAACAGGTAAAAACGATCGAGATTTGTGAACTGCCTGTATACATAATTAAGTGTGCGAGTCCCACTCTCACGAGGTCAGCTTTTTTCTAAGCTCTTGACCATATGCAGCTCTCACTTCTGGCCAAGCCCTGTATATACCTCAAATTTGGACGAAATCAGTGACGACGAGTAGGTGTGGTCCTCTTGTTAGACACACAGCCTGACATTACACAGAGAGCGTTCACCAGACCACTTGGTGACTTTAGATCATGAGGCGTAAATAATTATCGCTACGCCTATTCTCAGTCCTACAGCGAAATACTTTCTTCATTTGGCGTCCAAGCATATTCATATATAATGTTGAATACTTTCGTATGTTTGAGAAGTACAATGGAGTCGAAAAATACACTAAAACTTTGGTCGAATATTTCCTTCTGTATTAAAACTAAATAACAATTGAGAGCCACGTGAGTATCAGACTGTGTTTCAGAGGAATATCGAAATATGCTAATAACATAAATGTATTCCGTCTGAAAGTATTTACATTTGTGATATCTATTAAATACTAAATATGTTTCGTCCATTTGCACTTTTTGCCTACAGCCGCCACTAATAAAATATTACACAAAAAGTCAGATACCTCGACAACACGTGTTTATATCAAAAGTAAACTTCACGATGCAAAAACTTCTTAATTCACACGATAATGATGATATTATCATTGAAACCCTTAGTAGTGTTTAAAATAGAAGTGTATGAAAGAGTAAATTGATATTATTTTTATGTATTAGAGATTATACCACGGTTCTACCAGATCCGTTAGCTTTTTGTCAAAAATTAAAGTTAAGTGGTGTATCAGGACTGACTAATTTCAGCTTTAGAGGCCATATTCAAATGATAACAGCTGTCAAATATCCTTTATTATATCGTACTACAATAGTGAATTTTACAAGGGTTTCGTAATTTTGGGTTGAGTAGAAATCCCGGAACAGTATGGATGTCTATAATAGCTTATTCCAGGCCTTAGCCTGGGTCCTTTCTTCGTTCATCACGGTCCTATGCAACTGATTTCCCAAGACAGCTCAGGGACACAAATTGCTTAATTACGCTCGCAGCAATCCATCTTTAAGTTAAATATCTTCGTGAAAGGGAGAGAGGAACAAATGTTGCATGATTAAATCTTGTACTAGAAAAAATACTTTACATCTGCTAGTTTTCGCACCCATGAACTAAGGGATGGATACTTTGATATCTTAGCAAGTATCAGCACTGTAATTTATACCAACTTTCATATTTACTTAGAATGATGTGCCTGTGTTATAATGCGCATAACTTCCTGTTGCATGTGCATGTGTAACACAGGGAGAAAAGTGTAAGAATGGTTTCACAGTGATGACAAAAATAAACCAGCCACTCTATTTTTCTCGCCTTTATAGATAGTCTTATATATATATATATATATATATATATATATATATATATATATATATATATATCCCTAAGGATCAGTTTACAAATTTATTGTATTTTCAGCAGGAAATCTAAAAATCAGATAATAATGATATGCGGCCATCTTGGCACACAAAATATAAAAAAAATAATCTCCATCTTCTATGTGTAATTATTCATGGGCAATTCTTCCGCTAGCGGACACGATTTGAAACGAAAGTCCTATTTCACTAAAGTACGGTGATATAGCGTGGTATTAACGAGAACATTTTAAGAAACTCTGGGCATTTAAGTGTCTAAATACGAAGTTTACGAGCAAAGTAGTCGATGAGTACAAAATTTTGATATCTTCTAACCTTACTGCAGGCTGGACGGTATGTTCTAAAACATCTCCCGCTTAAAATTATTGAATAGTTTTTTATGTAATTGTACCTCTCTTCTCTATATCAGCCACACATTAAGCTGAAAATTTCTGATGTTGCACATATATAAAAACAATGGATGTCAAGTCGTTGAAAACTGATATTCGATACACAAAACAACTAGAAAACAAACCTTCCTGAATTTGGAAGCAAAAGTTTTACGGCAGACAAGACAAAAACAAGGGAATGAAATCAAGAAAAGTATTTGCAAATATGGATTAATTCATAAATTTATTTTGATCAGAGCGTAAGTATGCAAGTATAGTGAACAGGGTTTGTATATCTATCTATGTTACATATTTTATGTAATAAACATCCCCAAAAAGTGAGAAATGTTTTATTCCACTGTTCATTTTTTAACACTCAAATGAGTTCTCTAGAAAATGGATAAAAATTTAGATTTTCTTAAACTTTCTGTTTTTAGACTATAATGTGCTACAAATTGGTTTTACTAACATAATGATCAAGTACTGGAAAGCAGTATTACCGCCTAAAAACGTGAACTTTCCAGGAATCTGGAATCTCAGAACAAAGCTAATCGTATATTAGAAAAGAAATTCTGAAATTATAAACTATCTTTTTTATCGGTGTTGCTTGTCTCTTCGAGCTAGCAAAGACAAAATTTGACAGCACTATGTATTGATCTGTGGAGTAAAATTTAAGTCTCAGCTTAAGCGTGTAGCGCAGAATCTTTCAATATTTTTTTATAACACTATATGAGTCTACGATGATAAAAAAATCTGTTCTTTGAGGAAAATACATTTCAACAAGCAAGAGACTCACCGTACGAATTATTCACTGATCACAAGGAATGATAAAATTTTAAATACGGAACTTCTTTTAGAATTATTCCTTATTCGCAAAAGTTGTGACACATTTTGTAGTCTAATACTTCTCTTCATCATTGCACTTCCTAGAAAGGTACAGATAATGTTGATACTGGTGTTCGTAGTATAAAAGTGATGAAATAAAACTGGGCGCGAAAATCTTATATATGTGGAGACTTGATTCTGTTTACGGTAGCTATGGTATGATTGTTCCTTAGTAAATGAAGCCAATATCAATAACTTGCTCTATGCTTAAAACATACGTGTGAGGAAAGTAAACCATAATTTTAGGTGAACAATTCATGTTATTTTCTGGAAACTTGAATACACCAAAACATTTTTTTCCACCACAAGGGAGAAAATTCATTTTATCGACGCAAAATGACAGTGCTGATACAGAATTGCATGAAGACATAGAGGTTTCGCGACTGAAACCACTGAAACTATTTGTCAAAGCGCTCTTCGATAAGACCGCTAATCAGTTACTGTGCAGACGTATAAGAAACACAGTTTCAAGTATCGAGGAGAAGTTGTACGCACGCGTGTTTCGTAATGCAGCACTTCTCATGTAAAATCTTACATCATTAGCTCGATAGTAAACAGTTTGTAACAAATGACCAAAATTAAGTGCAGTATGTTTTCCTACACTGCCAAAAAGACTGTAGATGGTCTGATATCTGTTTGTTCTGTAATTCACTTTCGGAAGCAAATTTATATTCTACAAATTCGCATCTCACGTTTGAAGCGTATGTCGTTATATCTTGAAATAAAGACAACAAATTTTGCTAGTCGATCTTCTTAGAAAATATATAGCTGAAGCATTTAAAGGTGACATCAGCACAGTCAAGTTTGTTGAGTATTTAAAAAAATCCATCAAATGACGCTTTTCACACAATATTGGGCTGATGCAAGCCGTCAGACATTTAGCTAGTTGATTGTTTACTGTCAGAAACTCTCAAAACAAAAGTGAAATTGAAATTTGATCACACGTGGTTCGCAGCCAACGAAGATGTTTAGCTGAAGTATTGTCGGAAGTTTTTTTCCTGCATAGATTTCTTTTGTTGTTGACACTGAACACAGGATCACTGTAATGAGATAGCGCTTCGTGAACCGGAATTAATCCGTAAAGGTGTTGTTGTCAAAACAGAAGCGCACGTGACTCACTCTATTGACATCCTCGTCGGCGTCGTCCATGGCGGCGTGCTGAGTCCGTTCCGCGCCGCGGCCGATAACGAACTGTGCCACTGTCCCTGCAGCTGAAACCGTAACGACATTAGGCCCGTTTCTCATGCGCCCTCCTTAATCACCTGCCCCGCCACGGACCAGAGAATCCATATCAGCGAGTCAATACCGGCCCAGCCAACTTCTACTTAGAACTTGCTTCGCTTGACAAATGGTTTTGTCTCGGTACAAAGATTGCATGCTACGCTTTCCGGGATGAGCCCCTGGGATGACTTATTGTGGTTCTTAATACAGCCTGTACTCTGCCGTGCTGTTTTCTGCTAGCCGCGAAACGCCGGGGGCGAACTACCTACACAGACAGTTTTACTCGTGCCGTTCTTGCAGGTTCGTGTTTCGTGACTAAGATCACTGAAGCATTGCATAACATGCTAGAAGAGCGACCGGAAAATTATGCTGGTGTCCGAAAATAAAAGAAGAACTTAGTTGTCACGTTCGTACTTTTATAGTCTTACTCGTCTTTAGAAATGATATATCTCATGGCCGGTTTCCGGTATCACATCACACCGTGTCAACAGAAGAGCTAATGATACCATAGAACAGACTAACCTTGACATTCCTGAAAACTGTTCTAGCGTTGTGTAGGAAAAGTTGTTAGACTACATAACCAAGATTTTTTCGAGTTTCTACAGGCCTGTTTCTCATTGCCTTTGCAGATATAAGCCTCATCGGCCCACAGTTTCTCAAAAATGTAATCAATTTATTAAACCTGAATTATAGATCTCCTTTCTTCAAAAGAAAAGAAATCCTGCTTTTGGCCCTTCAAATATTCTTTGCCGGATAGATGCTATCCATTGCGGGTTTCAATCAATTTTTGAAATATTCAATACAGCTTCAAATGATTTCGAATGTTACTATTTTTAAACTTAAACTACAGCATAGACTACTATCTTTTGTGTTTAGATCCGAAAATAATAACTGAAACCGTCTTAAACTGGACCGACATTCTTAAAAATAAATTTTTACCCACATGTGTGTTTACGTGTCTGAGTGACAAAATGAAATTAACTGCAAGAGCTCTGGAAACATCTGTATCTTGAACCAGTTCTATTAAGGCACTGCCGGTTTCTTGGCTTATAGCCATACCATCAGGTGCATATCTAAACAACAAGAAATAAACGACGATAGTGACCAACCCCTATACATCAAAGTAACACCTGAGCCTGAGTTAGAGATGTGGAGGGGTTCAATCACTATCACTATTCATTTCTTGTTGTTTAGCTATGCACCTGATGATGAGACCACAAGCCATAAAACCGATATTGCCGTAATAAAATATATAATATAATATAAAATGTACTACTACAGCCGCACATGCCCCATGTAGAGTCGTTTCTAAAATGAAAGAAAAAATTTCCTCTTATACCGAAAAGAAATTTAAAGATACGAAGCTAAGTTTTCAGACACGATTAAAAATAAAATTTTGCTTCAAATCAGGATGATTAAATATAAAATGGAAAGCAAGCGGTAACAGCTTTCTGACTGAAAAACAAATTAAATCCTCAAATTAGCCACAAGAGATTTTGAAGCTGAAAAGTATTTTAGAACAAAACTAGACTGAAACTTCCGCATCTGAAAACCGTCTACAAAGATCTAAAAATGAAGACACTGTAATGCCAATTTTACCTTGTTGTGTTCGTAATGAATGGTTCGCTTTGTTGTATACGGCCGTGCAGCATAACTGCAGTTTGACTAACAACGAGACAGCAGTCCCTGCGGCCTAGCGTCTTCGACGACCTCCTTCATGCTAGTTGGAGTCACTCGAAAGTAAATTATGTGAAATGGTTTACCCCACCACGTTTCCGTTTTTGAGAAATTCTTGGCACAGGACCCGTTTCGAACAAGGCAAAATAAGTAGAACACTTAAAATAAGGAAGACATATCAAGGTCGTAACGTAACAGATTCTAAGAAATCAAAGAATTAGTTATTACGATTCTTCGCAGATATACGTGATGAGGAAGGATTAATCAGTTATGGAAGTGACCATGTGGCATAATCCCACGATTCAGACCACGGAAAACTCTCGTGCGTCTTTCGTTCGAATCACTGTTTTGGGAATATTGTTTACTGTGGCAAGAGAATGAAGGCTGATGGTAATTTTGTATATGATAGTTTTAAATAAAATAAATTTTATTAAGAATATGCTAACACGAGATGTGAGTGATCTCCGTGCAGAATGTAATTTTTTGTGTTGCCCCGTGTTTCTTCCCCACAAAAATCCTTTTCTAGAGAATGCCAAGACGAAAAGCGATCATGTGTGCTACACAGCTATTATTGTTACATCTTTCACCCTCACTCAGTTTTTTGAAGACAGCACTTCATGTCGTATTAGTCCCTCACAGTAGGTCGGATTTTCTCTGTCAAAAACATAGGGAAAACAGAGAAATCCTCTGCATCAAGCACACTACGCAAAGAAGACAAGAATAGAAACCAAACTTGGTTTACATTTATAAAGACATTTCTCTTTGTAGATCATTTCGAAGTGTACATTCTGTATGACCATATTGTGTCTGATATTGGTGCAGTCAAATTATAGAAGCTTGTGGCTTTTTTATGGCATCGGCTCGATGATCCACTTCCAGAGATCGTCTACAAGAATGTGACAGTTTTGTTGGTTTGTAGTGAAGATTTTAACTTGTCGAAAGGAATAAAGATGTCACTGCTGGCACGGGGTGTGCATTTTGGTGTACTAACCATAATGGTAAATGGCTTTGATCAAGTCTGCACTTGTTGTTTGGTGTCCTTACACCATAGCTGTACATGTACTATGATCCATATGACTACAGTACTATGCTGCATACACCTGCTTATTTTTGACGCTCTCTCATAATGCGATAACTCTAATCTTCCGAAGAAGGACACTACCTGCTTTTGTGCACTTGTCTGCTGATTTTTTCAACAAATTTAGTTACAGTTTCTGAAGATGGATAAAGTACCTGACTCAGTTTTCAAAATTGGATTCGGATCCCTGCAATAATTCTGATGTGTCTCGTCACTTTGTAACATACTCTTTTGCATTCTATGACGAATGGACCTTCCTTGTTGTCCGATTCTCCAGTCATTAAGCATCCGACCTATTTATTTTATATTTATATTTGTTCTATTTAAGCTATCAATTCACATCCGAAATTATTAAGCATCTGACCTCAACACTGAAATACGGGGTGGGGCAAACAAAAGTGAGCCGGACGAGCGAATGCGATTGGACGTGAATGTATGCGTATAACCACACCGAGTGGCGCAAATACCACGTATACTCCTGCCACGTGACTCTCACCGGTATAGAGCGTAGTGAGGGCTGTGTCAGTTTGAGTGGAGCAGTGCAAAGTAAACCATGGTACTCACTATGGAGCAGCTGGTGTTCGTTATGGAAAGTTACGTGACAGCAAAGTAGTGGAAACGGTGTGGACATTTGTTCGCTGAGAAGTTTAATGGTGTCAAAGTGCCAGCAAAGAGTGCCACACAACTCTTAGACCGAAAATGGCGTCAGACAAAACACTGCGAAACATGCCTGCACACCATTAAATGTGGCTGCAGTTCACCAGGAAATGCTTCAGAGTCCTACCACATCAATCCGACGCCTGTCGCAAGAGATCATGCGGAGGAATACTCCACTTGGATCTGCACATGCATCCCTACCATGTATCTGTTGTTCACGCATTAAAACCATGAGATGCTACTCAGCGCCTCCAGTTTTGTGAGTGGCTGTTCGCTGAGATGAAACTGAATGCCTTGGACATGGGCCTACTCTTTATGTTTTATGAAGCCTGGTTTCACCTGAGTGGTTATGTCAACTCACATAATCACAGGTTATGGGCATAATAACTTCTACGGAACACCATTGCATGATCGGAAGGTCGGTGCTTGGCGTGCAGTGCCTGCACGCCCCATTATTTGTCCCATCTTCTTTTAACAGACGCTGACTTCGGCGCGTTACATTGTCAACATTTTAGTAAACGATTGTGCCAGCATTAACGGAGAAGGGAAAGACCTACAGTTACTTTCAACTGGTTGGAGCAATTGCCCATACAACCGGCCGAACCTAGGAGTACATTTTCACAACCTTCAAGCCTGACAGAGATGTTAGTAGAGGTCAGTCTGGTCGCGGTCCTAGCTGGCCACGCAGGTCACTTGACCTGTCAGTGTACGATTACTTCGTGTGGGGAGCCCTCAAGTCTAAGGCGTATTGCAACAACCCTTATAGTCTTCAAGAACTGCAGCAGAACATTTGTGATGAGATAGCAGCAATTCAAGCGGTCCGGCTTCGATCCACCATCAGCAACTTGCGGACCAGGGCCCAAAAGTGCCAAGAGATAAATTATGCTCACTTTCAACACCCGTTGTAGTCAGCCTGGTACATTTCCTTTCCTCTGCTGTATTTCTTTGTAACCTAGAGCTCTGTTCTCCGGGTCACTTTTATTTGCCCCACCCTGTATTATGCTGACACGATATTTGCGAAGTGATCACTGTCGACTGCAGATAATTAGCACAAGTACGATAACACCTTGCCAGTCAACAAGACCGCGTTAATAGCCGAGGTATTTGGTCGATTAGCACAGAACAAGGAATGTCTTAACCTGCCCTGTGCGTTACCTTCGAGCCACAGAATTTTTTTTTCTTTTCTTTATCTTGATCAAACTGCTGAGGTCAACGGTCCGTCAGTTTACACACTACTTAATCTAACTTAATCTAACTTACGCTAAGGACAACAAACGCACCCATGCCCGAGGGAGGACTTGAACCTACGACGGGAGAGCCACGACGACCGTGACAAAACGCCCAAGACCGCGCAGCTACCCCGCGAGGCGCCACAGAAAAACGATGAAACTTGCCGGCTATCAATTCGCATCCAGACACGTGACGTGGGGTTATGGACACGTCGCGCCGATGTCACATATGTCACACAAGTCTGCTTGTAAAACTGTCTCCATCGAGTGGTGATATGAAATGATTCATTCTCTCCCCCCTCCCTCCACCCCCCCCTCCACCTCCACCCTCCACTTTCCCAATTATCGACTCGTGTGTATGCCCAGTCAAACTGGCCCTCAGAACATATTTAAACACAAAATTTTCATTTAATAATCCTTCAATCAATTCTTTTTCACGGCGATCTGATCGCATACGTTAAATTAATCAGTTAATTTGAATTTACAACGTACCGTTACTGTTTGCAATATAAATGGTGATTCAAAATTATGTTAGCAAATTGTGTTGTCAGCTATTATGCTATTCATGGTGCTTGGTTAATAGACACTTATTCTTATTTATGGATTCTTCAGTTACTTCTTGGTAGAACAATTCCATAATTAAAAATGACAAGTGCACTGCTTTTGTTCTACAGATTTTTGTTTATTTCAAACTAGTTTTCTGGTTATTGGGGCATCTTCAGGAAACAACAGACGCTAGTCAGTTGTTTTCTGAAAATGGCCAAATAAGCCGAAAACTAGGTTGCAATAAACAAAAACCAGCAGAACAAAAAAAGTGTATTTGTTATTCAATCTTAGATAGTTATTCACCACATTTGGGTGGTAACATAATTCTAAATCAGCCTGTATATAAATAATGTAGTGGATAACATCACAAGCACTGCGAGGCCGTTCACTGGAACGACAGAACAATGTAGCGAAACGTAGAAAGACCTGCAGAAGAGCGATTATTGATACAGTGACTGCCATTTCACTAAAAACGTAAAAGATGTATGTATTGTGAACGAATAGACAAAGAGGTTCATGACTGTTCGATTAAGGACCTAGCGATAAATCACAAGTAACAGTAACAATCATAAAATATGTGGGAGTACCTGCCAGGAGCCACCTAATGTGGAATGACCACATAAATATAGTTACACGAAAATCATGTGCCAGGTTAAGATTCCTAAGGAAACATACTTTATCTGCGAAAGAAGTGACTTAGAAAACACTGTTGAGTTGAATTAACAACAAAGCTAGATAAGGTTAAACGCGAGAGCGTCACGGAGCTGCTCTACAAAAACAGAGGTGTTGTGAATCACGGAGAGGTTCCCCGTTGAAACTCCATAAGCGAACGCTCATGGAAGGATTGGTAACATACTACTTCCTCCCACAAACGTGTCGCAAAATGACCATGACAGAAAATCAGAGAAATCAGAGCTCATGTGAAGGCTCGCCGATAGCCGTTCTTCCCACCAACCTTTCCCGAGTGGAACACTGAACTTAACGAAAAATAGTGCTACCACAAGTCTGCTGCTACCGCCTTGTCCACACTCATACGCTGACCGTGTCGTGGGTCTTCTCATCGTTAAGATGTGCGATTCATTGCAAGTGACTCATTCCACATCATTTTGATAAAAGAACCGTTCAAATGGTCTATGGAACGTGCACTAACTAACTAGCTAACATGAAACGTGGGTCGGGTTGGTATCCGGCGCTAAGCTTAAGTTCGCCGCAACTTGCGTTTGCACAACATGCTACAGTCCAGTACTGAAAGGTGGTAATCCTCTGCTTTTCTTAAAGCTTGACTTGCACTAGAACTTATAATACAATGTAACATGTTAGCATGGTGCCAGGATGGTCTGACTGTCCTTGGCATCGTAGATGCCAAGATGATTTCTCAAGATTCTGTCTAGTAGGTGAGAGAAACCAGTTTCCCAGCTTCCGTGGCATTATAAATGCAGTGGTATTGACAACGTATTGCATTTAGCAGAATTAATGCAGCTACTGTTGACGGCGTCCTGGTGGCGGGATAGAGTGAGACGCGCAGTGGCTAGCAAACTGGACTCGCATTTGGGAGGACGGCGGTTCTAACCCGGGTCCGGCAATCCTGATTTCACTAAATCACTTTACGCAAATGCCGGGATGGTTCCTTTGAAAGGGCACGGACGATTTCCATCCCCGTCCTTCCCTAAACCGAGCCTGTGCTCCGTCTCTAATGACCCTGTTGTCGACGAGACGTTAAACGTCAATCTCCTCCTCCGGTCGGCGGACGTTGACTCCACTGCAGAATATATCAACTGGTTGTAGTAATCAGTCTGATGTCCAAGTTATATATTAACTGTACCCCTTAAGTATAACCCAGTCTCATAAGCATCAGTTAACCTACACTGTTGGCCCATAAAATTGCAACACGGGAATGGACAGAAAATAACGAATATTTACTTATTGTACGTATACTGGTGTACAAAACTCAGGATCTGAAGTAATTTTCCCAAGTAACAAAGCCAAGTAACACAGCTCGATGACACATGGACCTTACATAGAAAGAACTGCTAAAGTATAGTACATAAGGTATCTGAAAGAAAACGTAATAACAAGAACATAAATGACACTTTCATTCAAAGACAATACATTCACTGAAATCACCGTCATTCATGATGGTCCCCTGGACATTACAAAAGGCGGCACACGGTTCTTAATAGAGTGTGTTATTTATTTATTTAATCGTATGGTGATTTTATACGATATACAGTCGACACAAGGCAAGTGATTTTATACAATATACATACGATATAAGATAAGATTAGACATTAAAGTCCGTCGGGAATTCCAGGGTATGAATGAAGTGGACAGCGTTGGACTAAATGTTCAATTGTCTGCTCTTCTTGATTACATTCACACATTGGTGAACTGATCCAGCCCCATTTGTACCTGAAGTAGCTACAACAACCATGTCCAGTCCCTAACCTGTTGAGGCGGCACCAGAGATTCCTCGGTAGGTCAAAACCTTTTGGCTTCTTTGTGGGATCAAGGTGATGGGCTCTTGTTCCCAATGTTTTTGTTGTCCATTCATGCTTCCAGCTTTCATTTAGATCAGAACCATCCGCGATGAGTTGTCCTGCAGTAACACTTGCTGGTCTCCTTGATGGCAATCGTTGCTGTGGCGGATGACAGAATTCCTGGTGTAGTGGTAGAGAGGGTGATGCAGAGATTTTCTTGGCCTCACTCAGTAGAGCTTGTTTCCGCCTTAAGTGAGGTGGAGGGATGTGACTCAGTACAGGTGACCAGTGACATGAGGTTGATTTGATGGAACCAGTAACACAGCGCATTGTGTCGTTAAGTTTTGTGCCTACCTTCTTCACATGTACACTTTCCAACCAGACAGGTGCACAGTACTTACAAGGGAACCTCCCCATTGCACCCCCCTCAGATTTAGTTATAAGTTGGCACAGTGGATAGGCCTTGAAAACCTGAACACAGACCAATCGAGAAAACAGGAAGAAGTTGTGTGGAACTATGAAAAAAATAAGCAAAATATACAAACTGAGTAGTCCATGTGCAACATAGGCAACATCAAGGAAATTCCGGGCTAAGTATCGCCGTGGTCCCGTGGTTAGCGTGAGCAGCTGCGGAACGAAAGGTCCTCGGTTCAGATCCTCCCTGGAGCGAAAAGTTTAATTTTTTATTTTCAGACAATTATCAAAGTTCAGGTACTCACACATAATCAACTTCGCTCTCCAAAATTCCAGGACATGTTCAGATTTGCTTGGACATATGCAGGATTTGACAGTCTACACACGGAAAAATTTGAAAACGTTAAAAACATATGTTTTGACAGAGCACAGCGAAAACTGTGCGACTGTGAAACAGTTGCATTCATTTGTTGCAGTTTATGTGACAAACTCTTATGTTTTCATCACTTTTTTGGGAGTGATTATGACATCCACAAGAAAACCTAAATCGGGCAAGGTAGAAAAATCTTTTCACCCATTCGCCAAGTGTGCAAGTTAGGTGTGTCGACAACATATACCTGTCATGTGACACACATGCCGTCACCAGTGTCGTATAGATTATACCAGACGTGTTTTCCTGTAGAGGAATCGGTTGACCTGTGACCTTGCGATCAAATGTTTTCGGTTCCCATTGGAGAGGCACGTCCTTTCGCCTACTAATCGCACGGTTTTGCGGTGCG
Source organism: Schistocerca piceifrons (assembly GCF_021461385.2). Taxonomy (NCBI): domain Eukaryota; kingdom Metazoa; phylum Arthropoda; class Insecta; order Orthoptera; family Acrididae; genus Schistocerca; species Schistocerca piceifrons. The sequence continues at coordinate 73,125,808 of NC_060149.1, forward strand.
GTCGCAAAACACGGACACTAAACTTATTACAGTGAACAGAGACGCCAATGAACGAACGGACAGATCATAACTTTGCGAAAGTAAAATTTTCACTCGAAGGAAGTCTTGAAACAAAGACTTTTCATTCCGCAGCTGTTCACGTTAACCGCGGGACCACGGCGCTACTAAGCCTACGTTAGCCTCGATGTTGCATATCTTGCGCGTGGACTACTCAGTTTGTATATTTTGCTTATTTTTTTCATAGTTCCACACAACTTCTTCCTGTTTTTTCGATTGGTCTATGTTCAGTTTCTCAAGGCCTATCCACTGTGCCAACTTATAACTAAATCTGAGGGGGGTGCGATGGGGAGGTTCCCTTGTTAGCAGCAGAGTACACAAGACTTATGTAGTATGTTGTTCCTTGCAGCGATTTTATGAGAAAGCTTGGTGTTGTGCTCTTTGTAGCTCAGGGTTCTATCTAGAGTGATTCCGAGATATTTTTGGAAAGGAGATCGTCACGCACGGAAATGCACGCTCTGCAACGCGCACCCACGCGGGCCACAAAGTTCCTAAGGAGCTCCTGTGGTAGGGCGTTCCATTGCTCCACCAGCGCGCCTGACAACTTCTGTATGATGTCGGTGCAATTTAACGCGATGCAACACGTCTCCCCAACACATCCCACGTGTGATAGATAGGATTTAAGGGTAACACAGCTGTAAAGTCCTAAAAACAAAAGTTTTCCTTGAGGCGGAAGAAAAGGTGATAGAGGAATAATATCTGGAGTAGTTACGGAGCATATATTTAAGTATATTAAGAAAACTGTCGGAAAATATTACAAAACGAGACTGCTACAATTCCCCCTATGCATGTTGAATTTGAGGCGATCCGCGACACGCACTATAACTGCTGTGTATTTGAATCTGGAAAAAGGAGAAAAATCTATGCGATCTTCGTGAGTAGCTACTGAACCACGTAGGTTATCTCAGAAATATAGATTTTTGTGTAACTGGCGAGTATTTTAATGAAGTCGTTCAATTTTCACCAAAAAAGACAATGATTTGTTAATAAATAATTAATCGAAAATTCCCTACGTTGTTCACTTTCAACTTTTATTTCAAAGCTGTGGTCAAATTTTCAAACTAAGCGATTGAAAATTGTTTGAGTTATGCTGTGTGCCGTTTTGAAAAATAATATTCTGAGAAAAACGCGTTTGAAGTTTGGAAATTTGTTATAGACATTAATAAATGAAAACATGGTAGTCTTAGAAAACTCTTACCATTAATCTGCTTCCCCAGAACTGGCGTGTCGTACTACCACCCTTGAGATCGGAAACATATCCACTAGTTTATCATAGAACGATTGAACTATCGGTCGTGGCACTTCCACTAACGCACAAAACTTTATTGTTCCTCTTAGCCGTACTCCAAGCAGGCACATTGCTAGGACGGTTGATTTCGTATGCGTTCCGTAAAACTTACTACTTGGTACAACAACGTCTGGGCCGTTTGGACAAGCAATAATTATTGTGAAGCCGGAGCCTCAAGGACTTAGTTCTTGCAATGTGATGTGTGCAGTGCGCGTTTCAAATTTCACGTATTGAGAAATAACAGAGCAAACGGTTAGAAAATTTATTATCGCGTAACTCAATCTGTAATTCACATCAAAGTTCTGGTCACTGTCATTCAATTTCTTAGCAGAGGTATTGACGCCTTCCGAACTGGTCTCGGCCTCACTTCTATACTTTGGGCTCTTTGATGACATACCGCTTCGACGCCGCGTTGGATACGATGTTTTCGTACCTTTTCTGCCCGAGTACACTTTCTTACCACTCAATATTACTTGAAATACAAACCTGTATACTACAAGATCACAAATAAACTATCAAAAGTCAACACTGCACACAAAAATCAAGATTCGAAGCGAAGGAATTGTGTTTTTCGTACACGCACTGATGCTTGCTCATGCCAAGTTAACGTAATATTGTTTTGCAATGCTTCTAACTGAACCCAGACACTACAGGGGCAATCGAACTGGCGTAGGTAGGCCGTTTCGCGGCATCCAAGGCTCTAGAAGAGGAGCTCGAAATTCCATAGATTTTTTTCTTTCACGGATTAGACATTTTGCCTCATATTTTAGAAGGTTCAAAGCATATTTTAAGCCAGTATAAAAAATGATTTTTTGAAAATTCTACAGTGATGTTACCCCTTAAGTCACGGGAACGGGCAGGCGAGTCCAATCGCGGGATATCCCCTCATTTCAATAGCTCCTCCCCCTGTGCTGTCGGATGCCGTCGGGCATTGTCCTCCATAAAAATGAAGTCAAGACCGAATGACCCCTGAAAAGACTCACGTGGGGAAGGAGTCAGTGCGACAATAATGCTCACCAGATTCAAAGATTTGGAGATCAGTACGCCCACGCAACACTGTGCCTCCCCACAGCATAACACCTGGACCATCAAAACGATCATATTTGACTATCCTGAAAGTTCCCTCATTTGGCGAGAAGTGGGAACACACAAAATAGCCAGGAGCATTGTCGAACATGACGGTTTTGGTGGTTCACGTGTTATTTTGTAGGGAGGCATAATGATGCACAGATGTACTGACCGGCCGGCCGAAGTGGCCGTGCGGTTAAAGGCGCTGCAGTCTGGAACCGCAAGACCGCTACGGTCGCAGGTTCGAATCCTGCCTCGGGCATGGATGTTTGTGATGTCCTTAGGTTAGTTAGGTTTAACTAGTTCTAAGTTCTAGGGGACTAATGACCTCAGCAGTTGAGTCCCATAGTGCTCAGAGCCATTTTTTTTATGTACTGACCTCCAAATTTAAGAATATGGTATATCCATTGGTCAAAATTATTGTGAAACTGTAATCATGCCCATGTACGTCTTTTATGTGGTGCACTCAGTCCTGACTTCATTTTTACGGATGATAGTGCGCGATCGCATCGAACAGCGGAGGTGGGAGAGCTTTTGGAACGAAAGAATATTTGGCGAATGAAGTGGCATGCCCCTTGCCCGACAAAATAGTCTGGCAATGTACAGAGTCTCTATACACAGACAACTCCTCGTGATGCTGTTGGCAGAATGCGAAACGACTACATGGTGTCACTCATGTGTCCAATGTGGTCGTTGGGGGCACCACTGCCGGCGTGACTATCTCTTGCTGCCGAGTCAAGGGACTGCCGCGCTGACAGTCCGTGGTGATCCAGACGCCATCGCACTGTTTGTATGCATGCTTGCGCTCTTGCGCAATTTCCGATTCTGTTGCAGGGCATGTTCTAGTAGATGGATTCTCCCCTGGCAGTCTTCAAAGACAGGTCTCGTACCAGCTGACAGTCACTGCCGGCAGGGTTTCCTGCATCGCAGCCACAGTCACTGCAGCCACAGCCGACAAAGCCTAGGTCACCATGGCCATGGGCGCTGTTGCTGCAGCCCTAACTTCACCAACACCCAGCGCTGCAGGCTCTATCATCAGAGTCCAGGGCACGACCGCCGCTGCAGGCACCACCACCGATGCCGCAGCTCCTGCCATCACAGCCTCAGACCACCATCTCCTTCCCTGTGATCTCCTGAGACGACCATACACTTGTTCCATTGGGGGATCGCTCTCACGAGGACGGATAGGAAGTGCACTTTGCCATCAGGTTTTCTTCCAGTTTCTTCAGTGGCCCACGCAGCGAATGCTGGAATGGATCACCGAAGGATGGACGCTTCTGGTGGTATGCGCCACGTACGGCGCAGGGTACTTAGACGGTTTTCAGGTATCCGCAACACAGTGTGACATGTCAGAAAATTGCCAGCACTGTGAAAAAAAATGAAAACAACCTCTTTTCCACGCAATTAGTTATATTAAGTCTTGAATCTAGCCAATAGGGCTGCAGCTGAACAATCGTGGCTGCATTAGGAGATTCGATTACGTTAAATTATAGGCCATGCATTGTTGAGAGCATACGGTTGTGTACATCTAGAGTAGAAGGAGTACTTATGTCCTTTAGACTCAATTCTTTACACTTGAAAAAAAAACTGCTAGAAAGGAACAAAATGGCTTCAAGTTGTGGTAGTAGCAATTGTTGTTGCTGTTGTGGCCTTCAATCCAAGTACTGGTTGATGTAGCTCTCAGTGCTAGTCTGTTCTGTGTAAGTTTCTCCGTGTATACGTAACTATTGCAACCTACATCCATTTGAAGCTGATGACTATGGTTAAGTCGTGGTCTCCTTCTACAACCTTTACCTCGTCCCCTCCTCCCCTTCCCCACCCCAACACTTCTCGTCATTATCAAACTGATCATTCCTTTAAGCGTCTAGCTGTCTTCTATCAACCGACCAATTCTTCTAGTCAAATTGTGCCTTAATTTTTCCCCCTTAATTCTGTTCTGAAGCTCTTCATCAGGTATTCAGTCTGCAGTCAGACTTTCAGCATACTTTAATAGCTTCTATCATCTATTTTTCGGCACTGTTTGTATTGTGTATCATCGATGTTCACATCCTTATGAGACTATACGCAGACAAACACTTTCAGAAAAAGTTTCCAAACGCTTTAATCTGCATTTGATACTAACTTATTTCTCTTTTTCAGAAATACTTTGTTTGCCATTGCAAGTTGGCATTTTATATCCTCTTTACTTCTACCATAGTCAATTGTTTTTCTCCCCAAATAGCAAAACACAACAACTACTTTTAGTACATCATTTCCTAATCTAATTATCATCATCTGATTTAATTCGACTACACTCCACTTCCTTTGCTTTCCTTGCGTTGAGGCCGGCCGGTGAGGCCGAGCGGTTCTAGGCGCTTCAGTCTGGAACCGCGCGACCGCTACGGTCGCAGGTTCGAATCCTGCCTCGGGCATGGATGTGTGTGATGTCCTTAGGTTAGTTACGTTTAAGTAGTTCTAAGTTCTAGGGGACTGATGACCTCAGATGTTAAGTCCCATAGTGCTCAGAGCCATTTGAACCAACCTTGCGTTGATGTTCATCTTATAACCACTTTTCAAGACGTATCCATTCCGTTCAATCGACCTTCCAGGAAGCTTGATGTCGTTGGCAGAATTACACTATCATATACTCCGTAAGTGAAAAGGCGAATATGCTTTTCTTCTGTGGTTTAGCAAATGGAACTAGTATGTAAGACCATGCCATTTAAGCTAATGGTTTTTACTTCTTCTCCTTAAACTTTAATTCCCTTCTAAAATTTCTACTTGGTTTTCCATTTTCGCTTTCTCAATTTGCAGACTGAGTACCGTCCCAACTACTGCCTTCCTACAGCTCTTATAACTGCAGTCTTGTTTCTGTACAAGTTCTGAATAAACTTTCGCTCCTTGTGTTTTCCCCTGCTACCTTCAAAACCCGAAACTAATATTTTCCGAGGTCGGCTTCTAAAATTCTTTTCAATTATGCGTGCTACTGTTTCTCAATCATGGCTTATAGAACTTATGATTCGATAATACACACACGTCACCACCTGCCTTCTTTGGAATTTGGGTCAATACATTCCTCTTGAAGTTGAGGGTATACCAGGTGGAATAGTTTTATAATGGTTGCTTCCCCAATGATCTTAATAATTCTAAGGAAATGTTGACCACTCCAGACGGCTTGTTTCGACTTAAGTCTTTCTGTGTTATCAGATTCTTTTCCCAGCACAATATCTCTCATCTCATCTTCATCTACATACTCGTCCCATTCCTTAACAGTGTCTTCAATGTTTACCCCTTTATATAACCCTTCGAACATATTTCTTGCAATTTTCAGCTTCCCGTTCTCCGCTTAGTAGAAGCTTTCCATCAGAACTTTTGATATTCGTACAGCTGATTCTTTTTCCTCTAAAGATTACCTATACGCGACATATATATTTTCTACAGTCATCCATGCTTCTACAGCTTTGAATCCTTCGTGCATTGCCATTTTGCATTTCGTGCCAATCAGATTTGCTGGATGCCGTTATTCCTTTGTCACCTTCATAGGCTCCGTTTTATATGTTCTCTTCTCATCAGTTAAATTTCAGTATTACGAGCGTTTCTACTGGGCCTTACCACTTTGATCGTCTGTTGTTTCCTCTATCTAATCACTCAAAGTTATCCACTCGTCATCTAAAGTATTTAGTTCACATGTCTCAGTGAATCGTTCCCTAATGTTACTTATGAAACTCCACGGACTCCGGTTCTTTCAATTTACTTTGGTTCCTTCTTCTCAATTTCGTACCTTTCAGCAATCACGCCTGTTTTATTCGGTAGTTCATAACCAATTAATTATGGTCAGACTCCACATATGCTCCTGCGAATGTTTTGAAATTTACAATCTGGTTTCTAAATCTCTGTGATACTAATATATAATCTATCCGGAACCTTCCAATGTTTTCACGTCTCTTCCACGTGTAAAATAGTCTTTCGCGATTCTTATACGAAGTATCTGTGATGATTAAACTGTGCTCCGTGCAAAATTCTACCAGTCTCCATGTCCTTTCAGTCTTTTCCTCCAGTCTCTGTTTCTGTACTACTTTCCTCTCTAATATTCCGCGCTCCGATCCACAGAACGTCAGACTTGTATTTCCTACGACAATACCCGATTTTGTTGCACTTACATTAATACTATACAGTATATGCCGTTGAGGCACGCAGGCCATCACACTGCGTCAAAGGTTATTGTTCTAGGGCGATTGGATTCATAAACACATCAAATCATGTACCGTCTTTAAAAAAGTGCTCAACGCCACGTTCATCCATGGCAAAGAATATTGGCGCGTACTTGGAAATATCTCACACTGGATTATCCGTTGAAATTAATAAACACAAGAATGAAAATTATGCTGTGACTTTGTTTCGAAAGTGAGTGTCTTTAAATATCGGTTATAAGTGATATCAAGAATCATCTGTTTTCTCGTTATCTTTTACATCTCTCCTGTCGTCCTACCTCTACCTAATAATTTAGTAAATTACTTCCACTACTCTTACCAAGGTCGACCTATAATTTCAGTTTCAGTTATTAAGGAATTCGTAATGTATTTTCACTCACGAACCGTAGGCACTGCCGTGGTGGGGTGGTTTGCATGCCTCAGAGATACAGACAACCGTACCATGGGTGCAACCACATCGGAGAGATATCTGTGGAGAGGCCAGTCTAACATAGGTTCCTTTTAAGTAGTTGCAGGGGCAACAGTCTGCATGAATGACTGACCTTTCCTTGTAACATTAATCAGCATGGCGTTCATACGCTGGTACTTCCTGAAAACAAGGGGAAACTACAGCCATTACTTTTTCCAGGAAAACATACTACTGTATTGTTTAACGGTGGTGGCATCATCTTGGGTAAATCGTTCTGCAGCTAAAATTGTCGCACATTCAGACATCAGTGCGAGGACTGCTCAAGAGGATCTCGTCATCAGAAAAAAGTGGCGTTCTATGGTCCGCAGAGTGTGATGTTAGGTACTTAATCTGCTAGGTAGGTTAGAGAATTTGAAAAAATAAAAATAAACAAGTTGATACGTTGAAGTTAGATACAGTCGTACTACGTGAAGTGCGGTGGCAGGAACTACGCGATATCTAGTCAGTTGAATACAGGGTTATCAATACGTAATAAAATAGTGGTAACGTAACAATAGGTCTAAAAATTGAAAGGTAAATAGGAACGTGGGTGAACTAGTACGAACAGCATAGTGAACGTATTATCATAGTTGAGATATACCCAAATCCAACCCCCATCCCTGTACTATAAGTATATACGACTACTAGCTCCAGCAGATGATGAAGAGACTGAAAAAGTACGTGATGAAGTAAAACAAATCAATAAATCATTCAATAAGTTAAGGGAGATGAAAATTTAACTGTAATCTGATAGTATGAAATGTAAGAAAATAAAAAGTCGTGACAGAACAAGAACTAGAGGAAAGAAGCGAAAGGGAAGCTGACTGACAGACTTTTGAATGGAGCACAATTTCATCAACTCCGAGACTTTGTTTAAGAATCAGGAAACAAGATATCGTACGTGTAAGAACATCGAGACGTTGGATATTACAGATTACTGTTTTTTTTCTTATATATATATATATATATATATATATATACGCTCCTGGAAATGGAAAAAAGAACACATTGACACCGGTGTGTCAGACCCACCATACTTGCTCCGGACACTGCGAGAGGGCTGTACAAGCAATGATCACACGCACGGCACAGCGGACACACCAGAAACCGCGGTGTTGGCCGTCGAATGGCGCTAGCTGCGCAGCATTTGTGCACCACCGCCGTTAGTGTCAGCCAGTTTGCCGTGGCATACGGAGCTCCATCGCAGTCTTTAACACTGGTAGCATGCCGCGACAGCGTGGACGTGAACCGTATGTGCAGTTGACGGACTTTGAGCGAGGGCGTATAGTGGGCATGCGGGAGGCCGGGTGGACGTACCGCCGAATTGCTCAACACGTGGGGCGTGAGGTCTCCACAGTACATCGATGTTGTCGCCAGTGGTCGGTGGAAGGTGCACGTGCCCGTCGACCTGGGACCGGACCGCAGCGACGCACGGATGCACGCCAAGACCGTAGGATCCTACGCAGTGCCGTAGGGGACCGCACCGCCACTTCCCAGCAAATTAGGGACACTGTTGCTCCTGGGGTATCGGCAAGGACTATTCGCAACCGTCTCCATGAAGCTGGGCTACGGTCCCGCACACCGTTAGGCCGTCTTCCGCTCACGCCCCAACATCGTGCAGCCCGCCTCCAGTGGTGTCGCGACAGGCGTGAATGGAGGGACGAATGGAGACGTGTCGTCTTCAGCGATGAGAGTCGCTTCTGCCTTGGTGCCAATGATGGTCGTATGCGTGTTTGGCGCCGTGCAGGTGAGCGCCACAATCAGGACTGCATACGACCGAGGCACACAGGGCCAACACCCGGCATCATGGTGTGGGGAGCGATCTCCTACACTGGCCGTACACCACTGGTGATCGTCGAGAGGACACTGAATAGTGCACGGTACATCCAAACCGTCATCGAACCCATCGTTCTACCATTCCTAGACCGGCAAGGGAACTTGCTGTTCCAACAGGACAATGCACGTCCGCATGTATCCCGTGCCACCCAACGTGCTCTAGAAGGTGTAAGTCAACTACCCTGGCCAGCAAGATCTCCGGATCTGTCCCCCATTGAGCATGTTTGGGACTGGATGAAGCGTCGTCTCACGCGGTCTGCACGTCCAGCACGAACGCTGGTCCAACTGAGGCGCCAGGTGGAAATGGCATGGCAAGCCGTTCCACAGGACTACATCCAGCATCTCTACGATCGTCTCCACGGGAGAATAGCAGCCTGCATTGCTGCGAAAGGTGGATATACACTGTACTTGTGCCGACATTGTGCATGCTCTGTTGCCTGTGTCTATGTGCCTGTGGTTCTGTCAGTGTGATCATGTGATGTATCTGACCCCAGGAATGTGTCAATAAAGTTTCCCCTTCCTGGGACAATGAATTCACGGTGTTCTTATTTCAATTTCCAGGAGTATATATATATATATATATATATATATATATATATATATATATATATATATATATATATGTACTCTGAACAACTCAATCTCACGGTGTGCTGTCCACCGAAGGTGTGGATGTCTGTTCACACAAAGCAGTCGTTAGCGGGCAACCTCTGGAGAAAGTGTCGCGCCTCAGTTATACAAGGAGAGATGAAAAAGTTTCAGTTTGAGGCCGTTGTTGCATCGTATATGCAACCCAGCGCGACTCCGATACAGCTATGAAGCAGCACATATAGGAAAGGGATTAGTGTTACCTTCGAACGGAAACTTTTTGATCGCTCATTATATAAATCTTACCCAGGCAGATAGGGCTTATTTCCCTAGCTGATCTTGGGACCAAGATATTTCATGATTTACAAAACAAAAAGACCCCCAGTGGGTCAGTTGGACCTCTGATTGCATCTAGCACCCAAACATCAAAGAGAGTTCGACAGGATAGTCCTCCTGATTAGTGAACATGCGGGCTTTCAATCAATAATGAATTAAATGAGTGGTCCTCAATCACGTACCCTCCGACTCAGAGTTGCAATATTAAAAGTTTTGGCTGGTTTCGTTGTCTAGTGGCTGGTATACGTAGTTGCCCCATTACAAGCCGAATACTGCTGAGTCTACAGTATAAAATATGAATAGACACATGAATCGAATGGTCGAAGGTCCCTATCACTCGGCAATTGCGAATTAATCTAAAAATTTATAAATGAAAGATTGCAATTAAATAAAATCTGCAGGCGCTATCCTAACGACTTTAAATGATGAGTACGATAGTAGAAATACTTTTGAGAATGCGGTATATTGCTGCAAAACACTTATTGGTGTCGATGGTCCAGCAATTAAACAAAATTTAAGTTTAATAACAGGGAAACAATAGATTCCTACTGCACGTAATTAGTCATGAACAACAACATAGCTCGCGAGATATTCACTTCTAAATGAACACTACGTCTCCACTGCATAAGCCACGGAAATCACACAAGAGCACAGGTCGGAACTCCGAAATATTTCTATCTCTCGAGATCACGCGCAAACTGCTCCACTCCAAGTCTTTCCCCCGACTGTGCGTCTGCCCCGCCGTCCAGCACTTTCCGGAGACGATGCTCCCATCCAGTCTTCCCACTCACGAGCGTCGTGACTGGCTAGAGCGCTCGCGCCATGTCTTCACACCAACGCGCCCACACACACATTTAAGCACATAGGAAATACTGGATTTACATTTAACTACTTGAAATTAAATAAATATTCCTACGGCTAGACTATAAACACGCTCTAACACACATTATTAAATACATAAACAATTAAATAAATAAATATATATATATATTATATATATATATAATATATATATATATATATATATATATATCAAAGGAAAAGAAGCAAAAGGTAGGCCAGCAGCCTAATGTCTCGGTGCTTTCTAAAACACAGTAAATAATTGACCAGTTTCTTCTTCAATAGCATATATCGGATATTAACGAAGACATAGATGAATCAATATATTTGTAAGCATGCTAATACCGTTTTTTCGTGTAAGTGTGGAGTACTTATGGCCCGACGCGATCGATAGTAATCAGCCACTTTGACCTCCAATAACTCATGTACTATTTAAGTTACATGTCTGTAATTCATATCAATTTTGGTTTACACTAACAAATTTCTAAAGACACGTCGATCGACAAAATCTGAAGAACCGTTTAGATTTTGGAAATTCGTTGCTGGGTGTTACTTCTATAATTTACCCTTAGATACTAAACTGTATACTAATAAAGATATTGAAAATCTGATTATACCATCAGAATCGTTGTGAAAATAATAGTAATGTGCATGTTTCTTTTTGAGGTATCATGATTCATCTGGCTACTGTTAATTTCTATACGAACTGTGAAATGTCTGCCACTAAGGTTTCACAAAGTCTGCCATCTTTGACACTCCCGGCATAGAATTCTCCTTCATCGACACAAAACACCATCCTCGTCACAGCGGAATTCCCAGCCACGCGGCTGGACCATGGGGCTACCCCTCTCGTCCGGCTAACGTTTGCCACCACGCGTTTGCTGTCGGGCCCCGGCTTTGACGAGCGTGAAGTGCGGCCACGCCAACTTAGAATATTTTCAGGGCGCCACAATTCGCCCGTTACCTCACAAACAACAGCTACGAAAAGTGTGGACAGTAAGATCAAACATTCGCATCAAACTGTATTTAGTTTTATTCAAAAGGGGGAAGGGATATTTGAAAAGGTGTTTCCTTTTTATGTTTGAAAAGCGCTGAAATGTATAGCTGCGTCGTTAAAATCAGTGAAGCGATTACGCCCTTACTGCTAGAAACAACTACGGGAGAGGGCGCACCTAGAGACTGGTGTACCTGGAAACAAACGATGTTTTTTGGCCGCAACTTCATTCTCGTGACTAATTTTAGAATCATATGAAGGAATGCACACTACAGACAGCCATAAGCAGTGTTTCACGGAACAACACTGTGCCCCACACCTAACAAACTGACCGGTTGCTGAAATGCAAGAAGTTTGGGGAATGGTGGAAAAGTCTAATTCTCTTCACTTAGTTAGCATTGTAGTCTCCTGCCACAGATATCATGAATATTGGCACAAAGAAATTACTGATGGAATGGGCTGGAAAAGAAGTAACTGATGTAAGTAATATGATGAGGCATGTCAATGGCGAGACTCAAAAAGCTGAATATTTATTATAGCTTCTGGATTGCCGAACCTGCGGGATTATAAACGCTACAGAAAGTGCAGCTTTATATTCTGAGACAACTACGCTTATTTAAGAGTCAGATATACAGCCACACAAATCTGGCATGAAACGGGAAGGTAACGTGTGGCAGACTTCACAAGACAGCCCATGAAGAAGTCACTTGTCCCTTCGGTGCTGACCGTGCAACATGGGTTCGAAGCTCCAAAGTATTTCAGCAGGAAAAGAAGGTACGAAAGATTCAAATAACCAAGCGGGTACCCTACAATGCAGCAAAAAGTTACACAAAAAGACGAAACTGCCCACATTCATGACATACTTTGCCTCAATGGTTAAGGAATCTGTCGTGAAGATCGACGTCTCCACACAGATGCATACCAGCGGGTTAAGCGCGAATACGAGTTCATAATCCAGCAAGGGTAGCTGCAAAGCCGCAATTACTTCCACACCGCTGATAAGTGAAATGGGTACCCAAATACCAAGAGCACAAGAAACGCCAACACATTACAATCAAAAGTGTCACAAAACACTACATCAAACGGCACATCACCACCAACATTTAACGTCGGACTCAAACAAATAACTAAAAATATAAAAGGGCAAGTGTAGTAATGTTATGGCGAATACAGAATACCTTTAATCCACTTGAACGCACTCATTGACCTTTTCGAGGTCATCCTGAAGGGCCGGCCGCTGTGGACGAGCGGTTGCCGACCGGTGTGGCCGTGCGGTTCTAGGCGCTTCAGTCTGGAACCGCGTGACCGCTACGGTCGCAGGTTCGAATCCTGCCTCGGGCATGGATGTGTGTGATGTCCTTAGGTTAGTTAGGTTTAAATGGTTCTGAGTTCTAGGGGACTGATGACCTCAGAAGTTAAGTCCCATAGTGCTAGGAGCCATTTGAACCATCTTTACCGTCCCTCTATTGACGACAATGTGCAACAGGCATGGAAATCCATCCCACATATTGACATCTGTCACCTGTACAACAAAATACATGCACGTTTTCATGCTTGCATTCAACATCCTGGAAGTTACACCGGTTATTAATGTACCAGCTTTTAACATTTGCAATGGATTATCTCGCACTTACATTAGCTTGTGATACTGCAACTAATTCCCTTACATAACGGGCCACTGATTAGTGTACGTGGTCGTAGCTCCCGATAGCGACCCGGAAGGGCCAATACATCAACGTGATTTAACTATCACGCTCTTCAAACCACAATAGCATAATTCTGGGTTGGATACATTGACAATTATACCACTGATAGATAGCATCGCTGTCAGGGAAGACATCAAGTGTGAAGAGATGCAGGTGGTTCTCAGCTGAAATGATGTCTTCCTTTACTACCACATAGTGTGCGATTTGTGCTTTTACCAGGGGGGGGGGGATGTCTTAGGGGGTTAGTGTAATTACATATGTTACTAGCTTGGACCGTGGCGTTACCCATGGTTAAACAGTTATTTATAAATAGATGTTAATGCCGAAACTCACTATTCACGCGTATGCACTATCAGAAAAGCCATCCCTTGTTATATCTTTAAAAGTACATTATAGGTAAAGCTTATTTACAAAATCATCTACATACAGGTATACGACGGGAATTCAAAATGTAAAGGCACATTTGTGAAAAGCTGTACTTATTTTGATGATAGAAAACTGAAACATGCGTTATTTTTCTACGTAACCTCCCTGGACTTCAATGCAGTTTTCCGACGTTTTACGAGTTTTTTTTTTATTTCATCAGAAAATACTTTTTTCGGTTGCATCTGTAACCAATTTTGCACCGCAGCAATGACGTCTTCATCACTTTCAAATCTTCTTCCCTGTAGTGCTTCCGTTAAGGGTCCAAACATGTGAAAATCACTTGGAGCCAGGTCTGTACTGTATGGTGGATGTTCCAGCACCTCGAATCTCAACTCCTTTATTGCGTCGGCTGTCCGTTTGGCAGAATGTGGGCGAGCGGTATCTTGCTGCAGGATGACACCTCTTCACAGTTTTCCACGACGTTTGGACCTGATTGCAGGTTTTAGTTTCGTACGCAACACATCACATCCACCATACAATACAGGCCTGGCTCTAAAGCCTCGTTTACGCTGGGGCGACGTCTTGCAACATTGTGGCGTGCTACGGAAATGTGGCGTACGTCGTCTTGTAGCATGCGTATGTTGCATGCGGCACGTTAATTTATACCAAAGCAACAGAATTTGTACCACACGTGTATCGGTCTTGCAGTATAAAGGATGATAAAGTATCGCAGCGGCGGCCTACTTGGTACTTGCACATGCAGCTAACAACGGAAATGAAAACCAAAGGAAAAGAAAACGATGTTGGAAGAGAAGAGTATTTAAAGAAGGTCCACGAAATAGTATCCTAGGAACTAGAGGCAGACGATGGTGCGTTAGTTAGTAATGTGAGCTTTTGTCCCAGGCGCGTTAGTCCGCGTCATACCGTTGCCAAAAGGTGGCCTAACAGTAGATGTTCGCACAGGTACCGGGCCGTTCACCACCCTGCGTCAGGGTCCGGGGTGGGAATTCCAGCCCCCACCTCACCCAACTCTGCGGTACGACTGCTGCGGTATGACTGCCACACTACTTCCCTCGCAAGCTCGCAAGTAAACGGATGACGCACCTTAGACGAAAGCAACAATGACAACATGAGAATGATGATTTAGTTGTAAATGTTTTGAAATGGTTAACTGCTACATAACACTATTTCAAAATTAATTAGCAAACATATTAATACACTCCTGGAAATTGAAATAAGAACACCGTGAATTCATTGTCCCAGGAAGGGGAAACTTTATTGACACATTCCTGGGGTCAGATACATCACATGATCACACTGACAGACCCACAGGCACATAGACACAGGCAACAGAGCATGCACAATGTCGGCACTAGTACAGTGTATATCCACCTTTCGCAGCAATGCAGGCTGCTATTCTCCCATGGAGACGATCGTAGAGATGCTGGATGTAGTCCTGTGGAACGGCTTGCCATCCCATTTCCACCTGGCGCCTCAGTTGGACCAGCGTTCGTGCTGGACGTGCAGACCGCGTGAGACGACGCTTCAACCAGTCCCAAACATGCTCAATGGGGGACAGATCCGGAGATCTTGCTGGCCAGGGTAGTTGACTTACACCTTCTAGAGCACGTTGGGTGGCACGGGATACATGCGGACGTGCATTGTCCTGTTGGAACAGCAAGTTCCCTTGCCGGTCTAGGAATGGTAGAACGATGGGTTCGATGACGGTTTGGATGTACCGTGCACTATTCAGTGTCCCCTCGACGATCACCAGTGGTGTACGGCCAGTGTAGGAGATCGCTCCCCGCACCATGATGCCGGGTGTCGGCCCTGTGTGCCTCGGTCGTATGCAGTCCTGATTGTGGCGCTCACCTGCACGGTGCCAAACACGCATACGACCATCATTGGCACCAAGGCAGAAGCGACTGTCATCGCTGAAGACGACACGTCTCCATTCGTCCCTCCATTCACGCCTGTCGCGACACCACTGGAGGCGGGCTGCACGATGTTGGGGCGTGAGCGGAAGACGGCCTAACGGTGTGCGGGACCGTAGCCCAGCTTCATGGAGACGGTTGCGAATAGTCCTCGCCGATACCCCAGGAGCAACAGTGTCCCTAATTTGCTGGGAAGTGGCGGTGCGGTCCCCTACGGCACTGCGTAGGATCCTACGGTCTTGGCGTGCATCCGTGCGTCGCTGCGGTCCGGTCCCAGGTCGACGGGCACGTGCACCTTCCGCCGACCACTGGCTACAACATCGATGTACTGTGGAGACCTCACGCCCCACGTGTTGAGCAATTCGGCGGAACGTCCACCCGGCCTCCCGCATGCCCACTATACACCCTCGCTCAAAGTCCGTCAACTGCACATACGGTTCACGTCCACGCTGTCGTGGCATGCTACCAGTGTTAAAGACTGCGATGGAGCTCCGTATGCCACGGCAAACTGGCTGACACTGACGGCGGCGGTGCACAAATGCTGCGCAGCTAGCGCCATTCGACGGCCAACACCGCGGTTCCTGGTGTGTCCGCTGTGCCGTGCGTGTGATCATTGCTTGTACAGCCCTCTCGCAGTGTCCTGAGCAAGTATGGTGGGTCTGACACACGTCAATGTGTTCTTTTTTCCATTTCCAGGAGTGCAGTATTAATAGTAAGACTGTATTAAAAACTTTCAGTGTTTGGCTCCACAAATTTAAATTATATGTAAAGTTTTACTCCAGTGCGTGGGAAATAAACATCCCAGGTTGGGATGCATAAACTAGAACCAGAGGAGGGGATGGTCTGATGCAGAGGGGGGGAAATCCCCCCCATCCCCCCTCCAAATCGCACACTGCTACCACAGGTCCCGTGCAAGTACAGGAGAATGTTTTCCATAGCATAATACTGCTCCTACCAGCCTGCGTCTGTGGTGCGGTGTGTTTGGAGCCGCCGTTCGCCTCGATGACAGCGTTTGTTGAGACGACCATCGGAACCAGATGGGCCCGTGCTTACTGCAGTCGTAATTGTCGATGTCGTTGGGTCAACATGGAAACACGTAGGGGGTCGTCTGATGCGGAGTTCCACGTACAACAATGTACCATGAACAATGTGCTCCTATCTAGTCACTTAGCGGCTACTGATAGTTTCACTTTTCTTCTACACCATAGATGCTCACGATAGTAATATGTGAACATGCTACCAGCCTCGCCGTTTTCGAGATACTCGTTCAAAGGCTCTGCGTGATAATAATCTGCCCTTTGTCAGAGTCTCTTATCTCAACGGATTTCGCCATCTGCAACCTATATCTTCGCTAGGTGATCCCCCATCCGTCTCGGCTCCGCTTACTTACTTTCCCTACCACGTCACATGCCTGCAAAGCCAACAATCGGCATCCAAGCAGCTGTTATAATGTTTTGGCTGTTCAGTGTAGATTAGAAAGCAGTGGGCAATAATTCAAAAGATAATGACATATTATCTGCTGAGAGTGTCTTTTCGAAGCATTGATTATTGCCTGAAAGTTTACAATGTCTGACTAGAGTGGAAGACTAGACTCTGAAACATTACACGTAATTATTGTTTTCGATCAAACAGCACACAGTGGATTATGAACTTCTGCAGAAGAATTAAAAATATGTCAGTCAGTACTGCTGTGAGAGTGTGACGCAAGCCAAACAAAGCATGCTCCAGATAAAAGCCCGCAAGAGAGGCAGACGTTCATAATGCTGTCACTTGGAAGGACACCAGCCGGCCAACTGTCTCTGATGAGATATGAGCTGTTGTGTGCGTTAATGGAATTCACTGTCAGTGACACAAATAAATAGTGATGTTTCAAAACTGTTTTGCATTACGACTATTTTTTTAACACAGAACGTATCCTCTACTTCTCTAGACGCTTGCAGTAGGAAGAAGAAGCTGAGTGTTAAAAAAAAATGGCTCTGAGCACTACGGGACTTAACATCCATGGTCATCAGTCCCCTAGAACTTAGAACTACTTAAACCTAACTAACCTAAGGACATCACACAACACCCAGTCATCACGAGGCAGAGAAAATCCCTGACCCTGCCGGGAATCGAACCCGGGAACCCGGGCGCGGGAAGCGAGAACGCTACCGCACGACCACGAGCTGCGGACGAAGAAGCTGAGTGTGATGAGTTTTAGAAAAAAGCCTGTGGGGCACGTTTCAACTCACCTGTTTCTTGTCTCTTGAGAGAAAAACGAAGTCTCTCAGCTTGCTTCGGTCTATCTGTTTTCTATCTGTTTGTGGGAAACAGGCATTTCCAGGAACAGCGCAGTTCGCCTCTTCTCCTTCTAGAGGCTAGGTTAAAGTTGAGTGCGATAAGTTCCTTAGTAAAATACTGTCAAAACATGTCTCAGTTTGACTGCTTCTGGTCTCAGCTAGCTTACATCCATCTGGTTCCTCACACTTGGTAGGAAACTGTCAATTCCAGGAATATGCTTACGCAAGCTCTGATTCAGCACATGAGATACGGAAATGTGATGACTCAGCAGAGAGAAATAAAAATTCGCCTAGAAGCTTGCAGTTGATGCTAAACCACTGGGGACAGTCAACTTCGTGAGATCGGTTGTGAGTTGAGAAAACATAGTTATAAATTCAACTAAATTGATTAAGTATCGTTCTGCTTATCCAGTCTGTCGTTCAAATAATTTTTGTTTGTATTACGGTATATACGAATATATATTTTCTCATTTAATGTTACTGAATCTTCAGCCCTCCTGACTTAGCACGCGAGATAATGATGCTGACTCAGCAATACCAGTAAGAAGTATTCAGAAGTGTTCGGAAGTAATTGAAGAGTATAAAAAGTCAGGCTTCGTCTCTCAGATATTACTCCTGCTTGATCTTCGGAGCTGTGAACATTTTTTTGACCTCTTGGGCAACTGGGAATAAAAAAAAAGTATCTGCAAAATAGGCAGTGGAGTGTCTCCACAAGAGCAGTCAGGAGACGGAAATTTGAGAAAAATCTAAGTATTCTTCTGATAATGTACAGTATCGTTTAAACATTTTGTTTGTCACATCTATGAAACCATATTTTTTCTCATTTAATGTTACAGAAATTGCAGTCCTAATCGAGTAGCGAAGAATCTGCGGTCCTCGTGATTGAGGATCGGTGTGATCAAGCACCTGAAGGGAAAATAATCTACAAGAAGCAATGTCACAGAGCCACTCTTGAAAAAAATGGGAACCTTCCAAGCTCGCGGTTCTTCCTGGGCACTGAAGGAAGTAACTGAACTGCCATTTAATGTTAATGAAAATAAAATATTATCTGTAGGAGTACACACTAAGACAATAGCAGATAAAACGCACAGTAATAAATCGCAATTCAAAGGCTAATGCATGTTTTAAGTCGTCAATTCTGGTGTGATTTTATCGGGTAAATAAGGGTGAACATTGCGAGTCTAAATATTGGTCACATGTAAAGGAATTAAACATTACCAACATACCGTTCCCTACAGAACTCAAACATGTTCATGCTTTTGAAAAACAGAATGATGACGTATCTGTAAACACGTGTGGAATCCAGTATTCAGTTTATGAATGGATGACTGCGGAAAATAAGAGGGATAATGAATAAATTAGAGTTATACCACTGCGTATTACAAAATACCATTGCAAGAGGCATATGAATCTATTAATGTTACAGCTTGCTGAAAATACAGACATGTCATTTCTATTACACAAAAAGTCTGTCGCGGCTCGCACAGTGTAGCATTACTCCTTGTCATCGATATATAGTAATATGCGAATGACGCCTGTGTTATTTTTATTTCAAGGAAACAGTAGATGCGCATGTGTTTGATTGTGCGCGGTTTAAATCAGTCACCAGTATAATACCTACTGGCAAAAATGAGATTATGAAATTTACAAAATTTAATAATAAACTGAAACTGCCTCCCGTGATTTGTGCTGACATGTGATGCATTTTGGAAGCATTGTGAGCGAAAATGGAAAAGACTGATTATAAGCGATTATAAGTGAAAGCATTTTAAGGCAGCCTTAATTTTAACCATTTTAAACACATTTGTCTCCTGCTGTTTTAGTAAGGGCGCTAGTAATACCGGTCTTGAGCGTTCTAAACCTGATGTCTAAGTTCTAAAACCATTTTACTGATTATAGCCTTGTACTGAAGCTAAAGGTGGACAATAAACAAGGGGGAGAGGCATCAGTCATCAATGGTAATGAGCAATTTGATGCCGTAGTCAAGATCGCCTGTGAGGGACTTGTGATAATGTAGTTTAACGAGCCGGCCTATTCCAAGCTGCTACGCTTCAGAATGGGTGAAAGACATGGTGAGGGAGAGGGCAAACTCATGCCGGGGCGTTCGGTTAAACAATGGTAGTATTGACAGGTGTTTCCTCAAGCAGCCTCAAAAAGCGCGACGGCTGGCCTCAGGGTAGCACTGTGTGAATGAAAACACAGCCAATTGTGAAATGTGCTGACGCCCCGATGGTGCTGTGGTGTCTGTTGTCTTGGGTCGCTGCTGGCAGCTACCGCGGTGCGTCCGTGTCGTCAGCGGCGAAGATGAGCATGGCCTGCCCAGGTCCTCCGGAGTTGTGCCAGCTGGGGCACCGACGTGCATACTAGTGGCCCCATGTTGTGAGCTTGGCCGAGATAGCTGACACCAGTTGTTCGATGCCGCGGTCTTCCCTAGCAGTCGACCAAGACGATGACCGATGACGTCTAGGCGGCTATAAGGCCGCGAGGGCGCTCCTCCCCCAGCCAGAATGTCGACAGCTTACAATCCATAAGCCAAAAGTCCCTCACAGGGTGGAAGCTGGTCGCAAACCAGTTTCCACAGCCAGCCCGTCGGAGATATCGTAGGCAAGGCGAGCCTCGTAACGGAGCTTGACGAGTTATTCAGCCGAAAGGCAGCCAGACCATCTTCATCACCAAGGATTAGCCACTGTTTCTCTGAAACTCAAAACCCCCATTCTCTCTGGTTAAAGATGCAGACAGAATGGTGACACGACTGAACGCCTGTAGCCCCTAAGTTCGTTTACTTATACCCTTATACACTACTGGTCTTTAAAATTGCTACACCACGAAGATGACGTGCTACAGACGCGAACTTTAACCGACAGGAAGAAAATGCTGTGATATGCAAATGATTACCTTTTCAGAGCATTCACAAAAGGTTGGCGCCGGTGGTGACACCCACAACGTGCTGACATGAGGAAAGTTTCCAACCGATTTCTCATACACAAACAGCAGTTGACCGGCGTTGCCTGGTGAATGGTTCAAATGGCTCTGAGCACTATGGGACTTAACATCTGTGGTCATCAGTCCCCTAGAACTTAGAACTACTTAAACCTAACTAACCTAAGGACATCACACACATCCATGCCCGAGGCAGGATTCGAACCTGCGACCGTAGCAGTCGCGCGGTTCCGGACTGAGCGCCTAGAAGTTGCCTGGTGAAACGTTGTTGTGATGCCTCGTGTAAGGAGGAGAAATGCGAGCGTACCATCACGTTTCCTACTTTGATAAAGGTCGGATTGTAGCCTATCGGGATTGCGGTTTATCGTATCGCGACATTGCTTCTCGCGTTGGTCGAGATCCAATGACTGTTAACAGAATATGGAATCAGTGGGTTCAGGAGGGTAATACGGAACGCCGTGATGGATCCCAACGGCCTCGTATCACTAGCAGTCGAGATGACAGGCATCTTATCCGCATGGCTGCAACGGACCGTGCAGCCACGTCTCGATCCCTGAGTCAACAGATGGGACGTTTGCAAGACAACAACCATCTGCACGAACAGTTCGACGACGTCTGCAGCAGCATGGACTATCAGCTCGGAGACCATGGCTGCGGTTACCTTTGAAGCTGCATCACAGACAGGAGAGCCTGCGATGGTGTACTCAACGACGAACCTGGGACGCACGAATGGCAAAACGTATTTGTTTCGGATGAATCCAGGTTCTGTTTACAGCACCATGATGGTCGCATCCGTGTTTGGCGACATCGCGGTGAACGCACATTGGAAGCGTGTATTCGTCATCGCCATACTGGCGTATCACCCGGCGTGATGGTATGGGGTGCCATTGGTTACACATCTAGGTCACCTCTTGTTCGCGTCGACGGCACTTTGAACAGTGGACGTTACATTGCAGATGTGTTACGGCACGTGGCTCTACCCTTCATTCAATCCCTGCGACACCCCACATTTCAGCAGGATAATGCACGACCGCATGTTGCAGGTACTGTGCGGGCCTTTCTGGATACAGAAAATGTTCGAATTCTGCCCTTGCCAGCACATTCTCCAGATCTCTCACCAATTGAAAACGTCTGGTCAAAGGTGGTCGAGCAACTGGTTCGTCACAATACGCCAGTCACTACTCTAGATGAACTGTGGTATCGTGTTGAACCTGCATGGCAGCTGTACCTGCACAAGCCATCCAAGTACTGTTTGACTCAATGCCCAGGCGTATCAAGGCCGTTATTACGGCCACATGTGGTTGTTCTGGGTACTGGTTTGGCAGGATCTATGCACCCAAGTTGCGTGAAAATGTAATCACATGACAGTTCTAGTATAATATATTTGTCCAATGAATACCCGTTTATCATCTGCATTTCTTCTTCATGTAGCAATTTTAATGGCCAGTAGTGTAGTTACGCTTCTGACGTTCCTACTGCGGGAGGGGGGGGGGGGCGTGAGGGGGGAGGAGCGAGTTGGTTTGTCTTATTAACGGTCCATCAACTTTTCCTAGCTCGCTCGCTGAGCACGGGTCGCTAGGCCCTGTTAAGTCTGCAGCATGTGAGTTTCTCAATAGTACGCACATGCTCTGAGCTACAAAATAGTACTTTACTCTTTGTCACACTTTGTTCTAGTGTTTGTGGTTCAATGTACCCTGGCTGTGACGTGTGTCGCAAACCTGCGTCTGTACAGAGCGTTTGGACGTAATGCCAGTAACACTGTCCAGTGGCTTACTTGATTAGCACATCGGCCAAGCTGGCCACTATTGGCTGGCCAAGGAAGGGAAAAAAGTGCAATTCGCACTCTGAACATTTTCGGCCCGCAGCACCACTTCCCTCCTTCGAAGGATTCATCCTGAATCTTCAGAGACAAGTCTTCCTTTAAAATTACTCTTAACCATCAGAATTCTGTATTCTGCTGATGACTTTACTAGTCAGCAAATATCAGCATCATCTGCAAACAATCTGAGAAGGATGCTCAGATAGTGTATACGTAGATTGGGAATAGCACAGGATCTGCAAAAATTTCTGGGGGAACGTCATATATTACTTCCTACTCGACGACTTTCCGTCGATTACTACTGATTGTGTCCTTTCTGAGCGCAAATCACAAATCCAGTAGCACAATTGAGACCATACTCCATAGACACGCAATTTCCAGAAAGAGATTTTCACTCTGCAACGGAGTGTGGACTGATATGAAACTTTCCCGCGAAAGGCAAAGGTCCCGAGTTCGAGTCTCGGTCCCACACACAGTTCTGATTTGCCAGGAAGTTTGACACGCAATTTGCTTAGAAATCTCTTGTGAAGAACTGTGTCAAAAGCCTTCCGTAAATCTAGAAATATCAATTTAATCTGAGATCCTCTGTCGAAAGCACTCATTACTTCGTGTGAATAAAGAGCTGCCGGCCGGAGTGGCCGTGCGTTTCTAGGCGCTACAGTCTGGAACCGAGCGGCCGCTACCGTCGCAGGTTCGAATCCTGCCTCGGGAATGAATGTGTGTGATCTCCTTAGGTTAGTTAGGTTTAATTAGTTCTGGGCGACTGATGACTTCAGAAGTTAAGTCGCATAGTGCTCAGAGCCATTTTGAACCATTTGAGCCAATAAAGAGCTAGTTGTGCTTCACAAGAACGAGATTTTCTGAATCCGTGTTGACTACTTGTCAACAGATCGCTTTCTTCGAGGTAGTTCATAATGTTCGAACACAGTATATGTTCTAAAGTCCTACTGCAAATCAACGTCAGTGATATGGGTCTGTAATTCATCAGATTACTTCTGTTTCCTTTCTTGAGTTTGGTGCTGTCTGAGGAACTTTCCAGTCCTCAAGGGCAGTCTTTGCGAGTGAGCAGTTGTATATGACATCTAAGTATGGAGCATACTCTGTAGCAAACCTAATTAGTATACAATCTGGACCCGAACACTTGCCTTTAGAAGTGATTCAACCTATTTCGCATTCTATTTAATCTATTTCTTTATAAGTGATTTAATCTATTTCTATAAGTGATATAATCTATTAATGTATATCTGCTTCTAAGTTACTCATATTGGCAACTGTTCGTGATTCGAAAGTGGTTTGGTAAAGGAATTTCCGAAAACTGCGTTTAGTAACTCCGTTTTAGTGGCACTGACAACGACAATATTACCATTGGTATCACGCAGTGAAGGTACCATCTGCATCTTGCTGCTGGTTTACATTATACAGGGTGTTACAAAAAGGTACGGCCAAACTTTCAGGAAACATTCCTCACACACAAAGAAAGAAAATATGTTATGTGGACATGTGTCCGGAAACGATTACTTTCCCTGTTAGAGCTTATTTTGTTACTTCTCTTCAAATCACATTAATCATGGAATGGAAACACACAGCAACAGAACGTACCGGCGTGACTTCAAACACTTTGTTACAGGAAATGTTCAAAATGTCCTCCGTTAGCGAGGATATATGCATCCACCCTCCGTCGCATGGAATCCCTGATGTGCTGATGCAGCCCTGGAGAATGGCGTATTGTATCACAGCCGTCTACAATACGAGCACGAAGAGTCTCTACATTTGGTACCGGGGTTGCGTAGGCAAGAGCTTTCAAAGGCCCCCATAAATGAAAGTCAAGAGGGTTGAGGTCAGGAGAGCGTGGAGGCCACGGAATTGGTCTGCCTCTACCAATCCATCGGTCACCGAATCTGTTGCTGAGAAGCGTACGAACACTTCGACTGAAATGTGCTGGAGCTCCATCGTGCATGAACCACATGTTGTGTCGTACTTGTAAAGGCACATGTTCTAGCAACACAGGTAGAGTATCCCGTATGAAATCATGATAACGTGCTCCATTGACCGTAGGTAGAAGAACATGGGACTCAATCAAGACATCACCAACAATGCCTGCCCAAACGTTCACAGAAAATCTGTGTCGATGACGTGATTGCAGAATTGCGTGCGGATTCTCGTCAGCCTACACATGTTGATAGTGAAAATTTACCATTTGATCACGTTGGAATGAAGGCTCATCCGTAAAGAGAACATTTGCACTGAAATGAGGATTGACGCATTGTTGGATGAACCATTCGCAGAAGTGTACCCGTGGAGGCCAATCAGCTGCTGATAGTGCCTACACACGCTGTACATGGTACGGAAACAACTGGTTCTCCCGTAGCACTCTCCATACAGTGACGTGGTCAACGTTACCTTGTACAGCAGCAACTTCTCTGACGCTGACATTAGGGTTATCGTCAACTGCACGAAGAATTGCCTCGTCCATTGCCGTTGTCCTCGTCGTTCTAGGTCTTCCCCAGTCGCGAGTCATAGGCTGGAATGTTCCGTGCTCCCTAAGACGCCGATCAATTGCTTCGCATGTCTTCCTGTCGGGACACCTTCGTTCTGGAAATCTGTCTCGATACAAACGTACCGCGCCACGGCTATCAAATGGGCATCTGCCAACTCCGCATTTGTAAACATTGCACCGACTGCAAAACCACGTTCGTGATGAACACTAACCTGTTGATGCTACGTATTGATGTGCTTGATGCTAGTACTGTAGAGCAATGAATCGCATGTCAACACAAGCACCGAAGTCCACATTACCTTCCTTCAATTGGGTCAACTGGCGGTGAATCGAGGAAGTACAGTACATACCGACGAAACTAAAATGAGCTCTAACATGGAAATTAAGTGTTTCCGGACACATGTCCACATAACGTCTTTTCTTTATTTGTGTGTGAGCTTTGCTGTGGAAGCTATTAAAAGCATCTCGAACTGGTTTCGAGCTTCAGTAGAACATCGCCGATCGTGAAAATTTTGCTTTCTTTTGAAATTTTCATGATTTTATGGTGTTGTCAATATTCGTGACCGGACTTGCTTAGTTGAGTGATTACGTGCTTACCTTCCATGCGGTGGGCACGGGTTCGGTTCCCGACAGGATTGGAGATTTTCTCCGCTCGTGGACTGGGTGTTGTGTTGCCCTCATCATCCTTTCACCCTCACCACCGGCACGCGAGTCGCCTAAAGTGGCGTCGACTGAAGTAAGACTCGCACTCGGCGGCCGAACTCCCCCGAATGGGGCCTCCCGGCCGCTACATCCCAATCAAGTAGCTCCTCAATTGGCACCACAAGGGCTGAGTGCACCCCGCTTGCTAACGGCGCTCCGCAGATCGGACGCTCTCCCAGCCAAATGCTACCTAAGCCCGACAGTGATTACCTTCGGTGATCTGACGGGAACCAGTGTTACCACTGCGGCAAGGCCTTTTGCCAAGGATTAAATTATAATGTTAAAAAGAATACGAATGCTTACATTACACCTGGTTCACAAAATAATATTACAATAACCGGAATGTAGTTAATATATTACCTATCTATAAAAGGAAAATGAATTTTTCGTTATACTCTACATCTACATCTGTGGTGTCACCGCCAGACACCACACTTGCTAGATGGTAGCCTTTAAATCGGCCGCGGTCCGTTAGTATACGTCGGACCCGCGTGTCGCCACTATCAGTGATTGCAGACCGAGCGCCGCCACACGGCCGGTCTAGAGAGACTTCCTAGCACTTAGCCCAGTTGTACAGCCGACTTTGCTAGCGATGGTTCACTGACAAATTACGCTCTCATTTGCCGAGACGATAGTTAGCATAGCCTTCAGCTACGTCATTTGCTACGACCTAGCAAGGCGCCATTACCAGTTACTATTGATGCTGTAAAACATGTACCGTCAACAGCGATGTTCACCATTTACGGATTAAAGTTAAGTATTCCAACAGCTACGTCCTTTATTTGCTAGTCTCACTTCCTTGTCCTGTTCCAGACCTCACGCCAGCCTGCGTGAGCTAAAACGCGTGCCTTTCGGCTTCCTCTCATAGTGGGTTGGCTCTCTTGCCAATCCACAACAACATCTACGTACATACTCCGCAATCCACCATACTGGACGTGGCGGAGGGTACCTCGTACCACAACTAGCATCTTCTGTCCCTGTTCCACTCCCAAATATAACGAGGGAAAAATGACTGCCTATATGCCTCTGTACGAGCCCTAATCTCTCTTATCTTATCGTTGTGGTCTTTCCGCGAAATATAAGTTGGCGGCAGTAAAATTGTACTGGTCAGCCTCAAATGCTGGTTCTCTAAATTTCTTCAGTAGCAGTTCACGAAAAGAACGCCTCCGCTCCTCTAGAGACTCTCACCCGAGTTCCTGAAGCATTTCCGTAACACTCGCGTGATGATCAAACCTACCAGTAACAAATCTAGCAGTCCGCCTCAGAATTGCTTCTTTGTCCTCCCTCAATCCTACCTGATAGGGATCCCAAACGCTCGAGCAGTACTCAAGAATAGGTCGTATTAGTGTTTTATAAGCGGTCTCCTTTACAGATGAACCACATCTTCCCAAAATTCTACCAATGAACCGAAGACGACTATCCGCCTTCCCCACAACTGCCATTACATGCTTGTCCCATTTCATATCGCTCTGCAATGTTACGCCCAAATATTTAATCGACGTGACTGTGTCAAGCGCTACACTACTAATGGAGTATTCAAACATTACAGGATTCTTTTTCCTATTCATCTCCATTAATTTCCATTTATCTATATTTAGAGTTAGCTGCCATTCTTTACACCAATCACAAATCCTGTCCAAGTCATCTTGTATACTCCTACAGTCACTCAACGACGACACCTTCCCGTACACCACAGCATCATCAGCAAACAGCCGCACATTGCTACCCTATCCAAAAGATCATTTATGTAGATAGAAAACAACAGCGGACCTACCGCACTTCCCTGGGGCACTCCAGATGATACCCTCACCTCCGATGAACACTCACCATCGAGGACCACGTACTGGGTTCTGTTACTTCGAGCCACTCACATATTTTGGAACCAATCCCATATGCTCGTACCTTAGTTAGGAGTCTGCAGTGGGTCACCGAGTCAAACGCCTTCCGGAAGTCAAGGAATATGACATCCGTCTGATACCCTTCATCCATGGTTCGCAAGATATCATGTGAAAAAAGGGCGAGTTGCGTTTCGCAGGAGCGATGCTTTCTAAAGCCGTGCTGATGCATGGACAGCAACTTCTCTGTCTCAAGGAAATTCATTATATTCGAACTGAGAATATGTTCGAGAATCCTGCAACAAACCGATGTTAAGGATATTGGTCTGTAATTTTGAGGATCCGTCCTTCTACCCTTCTTATATACAGGCGTCACCTGCGCTTTTTTCCAGTCGCTCGGGACTTTATGTTGGGCAAGAGGTTCGCGATAAGTGCAAGCTAAGTAATGCTTGGACGGTGTTTCATACATTATGAGGTGTTTTCACAAAATATGTGATTCTGCAGGTACCAATGGCTATTTTGAAACTTTCTGAGGATCTGCACTTTACGAAACATGCATATGCACTCATAGGTAAGGTAAAGCTTATTAAAAGTTATAGGTATGAAATATGCTATATTTATTAGCACATTTTGTCATTCAATTGGCCTTTGACGTAATTATTTCGTAGTTACTTATATTTATCTGTTGTCATATTATTTTTTTGGCGTGATTTGTGTATTTGCTCAGTATCAGACAGCACTGTATCTAGTAACACACAGTACACCAAAATGTGGCTAAACAGTAAGGACTAGCACAACAGTTCAGCATTATCAGTTACGTGTACTTTCCATATGAGCGATTGTGTCAGAAAACAGGTGACAGAATGTAAGTTGTCTTATTTCAAAAGTATGACTACCAGTTTACTTGCAAATAAGACAGACCATTACTTTCAGGAGGATAATTAGAGTGTGATGTCGCGTTGGTGATGAGAGCACTGTGAATTACACACATGCTAGGATTTTGGAGGGGAACTGTTGTCACCCTTTCAAAGAAATTATCCAGGCATTCGACTTAAGCTCATAAAAATGCTCAAATGTGTGTGAAATCTTATGGGACTTAACTGCTAAGGTCATCAGTCCCTAAGCTTACACACTACTTAACTTAAATTAGCCTAAGGACAAACACACACCCATGCCCGAGGGAGGACTCGAACCTCTGCCGGGACCAGCCGCACAGCCCATGACTGCAGCGCCTAAGACCGCTCGGCTATCGACTTAAGCAATTTAGGTAATCACGGAAAAACCTATTCCGTATAACTGCACGAAAATTTGATTACTATTCTTCCCAAATGCGAGTCCAAATAAACCACCACCAAGCTCGGAATTATATTTTCAAAATTTTGCCTAAAGCAAGTTTCATTTGGTACCTGTAAGATTACTGCATAGCGGGCGTGGTTATGATACTTCGAATTCCAGCAAAAATTTACCAAATCACAAAGATCTCAGATACGGCATTAATTGCATGTACCTTAAGTCTGCTTACGTAGGCGGCTGCTTGTAATGTCAGTACGTCTCGGTCACCAGCGCTGATCACCTCTCGCAGATCAGACATTTTGAATCAGTTCAGCTGTATCAGACCCGCGCAGATGCCTTCTTGATGAAAGTTCCTTCTTCTATTCTCCGTTTTTCAATAAATATCTCAACCTTTTTCGGAGAGGTTATCTTTTTCTTCCTCCATCTGTGTTTGAAGTTACACTGGATCTGATATTACATGATGCATTGGCAACATAACTCACTGGCGTGCTGCCACAATCTTTCGTCGTTATCGAAATGTGCAGGAATAGACAGATAAATCTCTGAGACATCTGTTTCTCTCTTCACTTCCGATATTAGCAATGTCTATCACAACCGTCTCCTCTTTCGGGCATCAGCGATGTCTTTGCTACTTTGCTGTACAGGTTGGGGCTGTTGCTGCTAGCAATCCATCAGCGGCACTCCATCGCCAGTGATATCTGCTTACGCAAAACGAAATATACTCTCGTCTGTGTGTTTCTCATAAATTTCTGAATTCCGTGACCGAGTTGGTTTCACTTTGACAGGTGTATACTACAGTACGTATGGAGAGCAAAGGTTGTCACACAAAAAATATAATTCTAGCTGTAATGTTAAAAATCAGTACAAGGTATAAAAGTTAGAAACATTTCATTGTTATTGTTATCTTCTCGGAGATGTGTTCCATCTACGCAACTGAATAAAAAGCTGTTATATACTAAGATGGTATCTGTTCTTTCGGACATGTCCGAAAGATACCATGCAGCTCGTTAGAATGAAATGAACACACTTAACTGCTTACAGGGGTTGACATACGTCAACGGGGACAGATGAAAATGTGTGCGCCGACCGGGACTCGACTGCTTACTGGAAGACGCTCTATCAGTTTTTTTTTTTCCCCCGATACAGTTCGTTGCGTTTGGTCTCTGCGGTTTCCTTGACTCAGTTTTTTTATTACAGAGAGCACGCAGCCCTCTGACCTAACACGCTGAGCTACCGTGCCGGCTAACCCACATTCTCAACGTATTGTCCGCACTACATTCGTAGTGCCCCCGCCCATTATACTTATTACTCGCGGCGCGTTGCCGATTCCCGTAAGAGTTCGGGCACCGTTTTTGCATTCGCACAGAAGAAGAAGATGTCCGAAAGAACAGATACCATCTTAGTATATTTATAGTTAAGGCTCACCGGCCACTTGACCATCTTCTTCTTCTGTGCGAATGCACAAACAGTGCCCGAACTCTTACGGGAATCGGCAACGCGCCGTGAGTAATGGGTATAATGGGCGGGGGCACTACGAATGTAGTGCGGGACAATACGTTGAGAATGTGGGTTTCGCGGGAGGCGTGCCAGAGATAAATCCCTGCAGTCGCGCTGTCCTCTGTGTCCTCGGTGGCTCAGATGGACGCCGGCACGGTAGCTCAGCGTGTTCGGTCAGAGGGCTGCTCGCCTCTGTAATAAAAAAACTGAGTTCATGGATCAACGACGAACTGAAACCGGTGTCTTGCGACGTCTGCTACGAGCGGATGCAACGAATGAAAACGAACAAAATGAGATTAAAAAAAAATGGATAGAGCGTCTCCCGTGTAAGCAGAAGATCCCGGGTTCGAGTCCCGGTCGGGGCACACATTTTTCATCTGTCCCCGTTGACGTATGTCAACGCCTGTAAGCAGCTAAGGGTGTTCATTTCATTGTAATTTCAGAAAGCTGTTTGTTTTTATAGTATACGCGTTTCGCTTCCTTCTGCTTACGGAGCATCTTCAGTGGCCTGGAATACTTGTGCATTGTATCCAGCGAGAACGAACGTTACCGCTTGTTTCATGTTTCCATTTAAGTGATTAATAGATTTGGAGAGTATTTAGATATAGACCTCGTGTATGGGCTCACTGTTGTATAGCAGCACAACGATTCTATCTTGATCTATTGCAGTAGCGACATCACACTACTTATAAGCTCTACAGTAACACCTACGAGAAACTGGGTCCGTCCATCATTGTATATTACAGAAATATCACTGCTGTGAAGATAAAAGGTAATTGACCAATAAACCGTATAAATCACGATTATATTATTACTCCGTAACGAGCCACTGGAGACCAGGTGTCCGTTTTACAGGGTGGGGTACATAAAAGTGGCTCGGACTTGTGGATACGACTGGACGTAAATGTATGCATATAACCACACACCGTGACGCGCACGCCACATGTACGCTCGCCTAGTGATCCTCACCGATACACAGCGTAGTGCGGGCTGTGTCAGTGTGAGTGGAGCAGTGCAGAGTGGACACACTGGAGCAGCGGGTGTTCGCTGTGGAAAGTCACGTGACAACAAAGTCGTGGAGATGGTGTGGTCAGAGGTTTGCTGAGAAGTTTACTGGTCAGAGTGCCACCAAAGAGCACCATGCAACGCTTAGTCCGAAAATGGCGTCGGACAGGATCTGTTTTGAACAAGTCAAAACAATATTCCGCAACGTGCCCGCACACCAGATAATGTGGCTGCAGTTCACCAGAAAGTGCTTCAGAGTCCTACCAAATCAACCCGACGCCTGTCACAAAAGACCGGCATATGATGTCGATCATCCGGATGAATACTCCACCTGCACTCGCACATGCGTCCTTACCGTGCATCTGTTGTTAATGCATTACAACAAGTAGATGCTCCTCTGCTCCTCCAGTTTTGTGAGTGGCTGTTCGCTGAGATAATAAAGAATGGCTTGGACATGGATCTGTTCTTTATGTTAAGGAATCCTGGTTTCACCTGAGTGGCTATGTCAACTCACAGAATCACAGGTTCTGAGCAGCAGAGTATCCACATCACCTCCAAGAAACACCATTGCATGATCAGAACGTAGGGTTTTGGTGTGCAGTGTCCGCATTAATGGTCCCACCTTCTTTCATGAGACGCTGACTCAGGCGCGCTACATTGCCTTCATTTTGAAACCATTTGTGGCAACATTAACGGAAGAGGAAAAGACCTAAAATTACTTCCAACAGCATGGAGCAACTGCCCATACAGCCAGCCATTTTTTGAATCTTCACACCTGTTAGAGTAGTCAGCAGAGATCAGTCGCAGAGGTCGCGGACCTAGCTGGGCACCCAGGTCACATGATCTTTCAGTGTGCGATTACTTGGTGTTGGGAATCCTCAAGGCTAAGGTGTATCGCAACAACTCTCATAGTCTTCAAGAACTGCTGCAGAACATTTCGGATGAGACTCCAGCAATTCCAGCAGTCCAGCTTCGATCCGCCTTCAGCAACTTGCTGACTGGGGCCCAAAAGTATCAAGAAATGAATGTGGTCACTTTCAACATCTGCTATAGTCAGGTTAGTACTACATTTCCTTTCCTCTGTTGTGTCCCTTTGTAGCCTAGAACTCTGTCCACTGGGCCCCATCCTGTATCAAAATACTCAGAAACTGTCTCTGAACAAACCATGAAATTTTGTCTATGGGATTTCTTTGAACCCTGTATACATAAAATTTATTTCATTTATTTATTTCATTAACGGTATAGAGTAACCCATCGCCTTGAAATGTAAGGCGGGTCGGATGCTTCTGAATCCAACAGCAAACACTTCTCATTATTACAATGTTATTAATGCTTTTTTTATAATATAAAATACGTAATACATAAAAATTTATCTAAGATTACAGCGAATTGAGTGCTTAACAGTTGTTAAAATGGATCTATATAATTTGTTTCTGCCTAGTTGATGTGAATATATTTTACACAATGCAAACGCCAAAGAAAAAAATAAGAAGAAAAACGTAATACAATGAGAGTGGTGCAAATAATTTTCGTATGTAGAGGGACGTGATATACTGTATCTGGACGTGTGATATAGCGTATGTAGCATGTTGGTTGGTAATGGCCTACTCCTACATATTTCAGGTGAGAAGGTGTGGTTTGTGCTTTTGTATGTTTACTGTTCAAAAATGGCTCTGAGCACTATGGGACTCAACATCTGAGGTCATCAGTCCCCTAGAATTTAGAACTACTTAAACCTAACTAACCTAAGGACAACACACAAATCCATGCCCGAGGCAGGATTCGAACCTGCGACCGTAGCGGTCGCGCGGTTCCAGACTGAAGCGCCTAGAACCGCTCGGCCACTCCGCCCGGCATGTTTACTGTGTTTGTGTCTGTTGGTATATTACTGGGAGTCTTGCAAGTTAGGACACTACATGATATTCAGCAGCTGTTTGTTTGTCCTATTGTTGGTAGTTGCGGTATATTCTATGTGATACTTCAGATACATACCCCTAGTATTATACAGATTAAATACCGACTGAGCATTTGATACATGGAATACATGAATTTTAGCTTTGCATGAGAAATACGCTTATGTTTGTAAATTTGTAGTTCATTGCTACCTGAATGCATTGTTCCTTAAACCACTTAATTCATTACATTTTTACTTTTATACATACCTTATACAGAAAATACATTTGCTCAAGAAAATTAATTCATTGTAGCTTTAAATAGAGAAGAGCATATACTTCTACCTTCACATAATAAGACGAACAATTCATTACTGCTTGTGTGCAGTATAATTTAAACACTATGCAATATGTCGTTGGGGAGTAGGAGCCTCAGAATAAAAGTTCTTCGAACCTTCTCCTCCTAAGCGACGTTACGTAATTACTAAAGTCTTAGTATGTGGCGTCGGTGTTTGTTTGTTTTGTGATTGTTACTGCCTGTTGTGTTGTTTGTGACTGTGTTGTGGCATGCAATGTCATGGGTTGTTGGTTTGGGTCCCTTACGTGTTGATCCATTCAGAGTCATGTTCACTTAGTGTGTTGGTTCTTTCCTCGGTTTCGCAATCTGTGGTCATGTTTGTGTCCTCCCATGTGATTTGTTGTGCTGCTTGTGCTTGTCTAAGCCTCCTTCCATATGGGTTTTGGCGCTTGCATTCTTCATGCAGTGTGTTCGATACAATATCGGCAACGCTATTTCGCGTGTTCCAGTCAGCGGGATTACGTATTATTCTGGTGATATCACTGTCTTTCTATATAGGTCTCACTTGTGCAAGCGTGTTGCATAGCAGTGTGGCATGTTCTGGTGTCTCCGCGCCGCGCGGAGTGTCCGAGCGGTTCGAGGTGCCATGTAATGGATTGCGCGGCCCCTTCCGCCGGAGGTTCGAGTCCTCCCTCGGGCATGGGTGTGTGTGTGTTGTTCTTAGTGTAAGTTAGTTTAAATAGTGTGTAAGTCTAGGGACCAATGACCTCAGCAGTTTGGTCCCTTAGAAATTCACACGCATTTCGAACCAGTTTCTCCGCAAACGCATATTTCATCATTAGTTAGTCCCATGCGGTTTAAATGTACCGCATACGGCCCGTAGCCTGTCAGGAAATGGACCATCCCCCGGCTTGAATCAACGTGTTTCAGTTGTAATCTTTCGAGTACGTCAGGAAAGAAAGAATGTACTCGGCGACCCTTGTCGGATGCATCGCACTCTCTCTGCAATGTTTGAATCCACCATTGTTTCATTTGTGTCTTGTTGATAATGTTGGTTCCTGTAATTTCGCCGGCCGGGTGGCCGAGCGGTTCTAGGCGCTACAGTCTGGAACCGCGTGACCGCTACGGTCGCAGGTTCGAATCCTGCCTCGGGCATGGATGTGTGTGATGTCCTTAGGTTAGTTATGTTTAAGTAGTTCTAAGTTCTAGGGGACTGATGACCTCATCAGAAGTTAAGTTCCATAGTGCTCAGAGCCATTTGAACCAACCTGTAATTTCGGTGACTTTATCAAGCCTGTCCCTCTTAAGCCAGTAAAGTGCAGCTCTTTACCGTATTGTTATGTCTATAGGACAGGTCCCCATCACAACGCACAGTGCCTCTAGTGATGTGGTGCTGAAGGCTCCGCTCATTCTCAGGAGTACACTAGGTTGACTTCGTCTTGCAACTGTCTTGTTAGTCTGTATGTTCAGTCTGTGACCCCACGCACTTGTGGCGAAGAACGTGATGTATTCAGATATAGCAATGTGTAGGTCCTCATCGTCTTAATAGGTAATTTGTACTGAGTTGTGTTGAGTCTTGCTAGTTTGTGCATAATTTTGGAGGCTTTGTCAATTGTCAATTTGATATGATAGTCGGCCGGCCGGAGTGGCCGAGCGGTTAAAGGCGCTACAGTCTGGAACCGCACGACCGCTACGGTCGCAGGTTCGAATCCTGCCTCGGGCATGTATGTGCGTGATGTCCTTAGGTTAGTTAGGTTTAAGTAGTTCTAAGTTCTAGGGGACTTATGACCACAGCAGTTGAGTCCCATAGTGCTCAGAGCCATTTGAACCATTTTTTGATATGATAGTCAAAAGTCAGTATTTCGTCAAAATTCAGTCCTAGATAACGTGTGGCTTGCTTCCTCTGTATGCTTGTATTATCTAATTTTAAAATTGGATTCCACTATAGTGACCCTCTGAGCTGTAAATATACAGTTTTGTTGTGAATGATTTTTAATTTATTTTCTTTGGCCAGTTGTTAATTTTCTGAAGCAGTTTCGTGCCTTTTGTTTCTAGTGCTGCTGTCGAGTTGGCTGACAGCACTATGAGCAGGTACATTGGCGAAAGTGTTTAAGAGGCAGATCGGTCGGTACGTTTTGGGGTCTGTTGACTCTTTATCTTGTGATTTCCTGATTATTAATACATTATCAGTTTTCCAGAGATTTGTAAATCTGCCTGTTAACAGTTCCTCGTTGAACATGTTAGAAAGAAAAGGTGTGATTTGTGTTACTGTTTGTTTTAATGTTTCTGTAAGTATTTTGTCTGGGCCGGGTGCTTTTCCGTTTTTAAGCCTGCTGATTGCCGTCGCGACTTCTTCTTGTGAGAATGATATGGTTACACTGTCACTGATGTATGGTTGCCTCATGCTCTCTCTTAGGTCAGCGTGGTGTCACTTGTCTTGTGTTGGGTCTTCATGTGGGAGGAGCCTGTTCAGAAGATATTCTGCTGTGCTTTTCCATCCTCTGGTCATTGTGCCGTCAGTTTGTTTTAGTGTTGACAGAACTGTCGGTTTCTTAACCTGTTCTGTTTCTATTTGGAAAGGTAGTCTCCAGATGTCGTTCTGTAGCTGGCCTCAGCAGTTGGTCCCATAGAACCTCACCACAACTTTCCAAATTTTCCTCGGTCGTCTGTTCTATCTGAGTTCCATAAGGGGTATTCTGCGTTGATATCGATTAGAATGAGCAGCTTTTTTCTTTCTGAGAGTCGTGCAATGTCTTTTATTTTGTCTAAGAAAGGTTCTATATCATATGAGTGGTGATGATGAAGTCCCATACTCCGTGACGGAGAGTAGGGGAACGATGCGGGAGACCCGCACAGCCGTACTAGGCAAGGTCCTAGCGGAGGTGGTTTGCCATTGCCTTCCTCCTACCGTAATGGGGATGAATGATGATGATGATGACGACACAACACCCAGTCATCTCGAGGCAGGAAAAATCCTTGATCCCGCCGGGAATCGAACCCGGGACACCGTGCTCGGGAAGCGAAAACGCTACCGCGAGACCACGGGCAGGGGACATCATATGAGTACTAAGCGTAAATAGACAACGCCAGCCATACATCCTGTCCGTCTGTTATTTCTGCTGTGGCGATATATTTTGAGCAAAACTGGGTGATTTGTGTTACTATGAGGTTTTTATTTACTAATAGTATAGCGGATTTCGCGTTTGGTGTTCCTCCTATTGTGATGTAATGTAAGGGGAGCCCTGAAATCTTCCCAGCTCGCAGAAAAAGTTCCTATAAGGGATATCTAGTGAAAGAAAAACACTTGGGTGTGATTTCTTTAAAATCCAGAAACAGACGGCCATGTGCTCTCAATAAGTCCTTGCATACTTTCCCTAGGTTTAGGCCCTCTCCCCTTCGCGCACACGCCTCCCATAAAAGTTTACATAATTCTTTGGGGTTCGCTGGCAGATTTTCAACTCTTAGGATCATCCTGTCAGTTTGTTCTGTAGTTGGGAAGCAGATTTTATCCCCGTTTTCGTGCTTAGTTCTTATTACCTGACGAAGAGCTGTTTGAAATATAGCCGGCCGCAGTGGCCGAGAAGGTCTATGCGCTACAGTCTGGAACCGCGCGACCGCAACGGTCGCAGATTCGAATCCTGCCTCGGGCATGGAAGTGCGTGATGTCCTTAGGTTAGTTAGGTTTAAGTAGTTCTAAGGTCTAGGGGACTGATAACCTGAGAAGTTAAGTCCCATAGTGCTCAGAGCCATTTGAACCGTATCTTTTTTTTTTGTTTTTTGTTTTTTTTATATATATATATCCTTGTTTTCTAGTCTGCTAAGCCATAGGTTAGCTTCTAAGTTTTCGTAATGTACGTGATTAACGGTATTTAGCTGGTGGGTTCTTGATTGTGTCTGGTTGGTGTTCTTGACTGTTTGTTGCTCCGATTTCACTGTTGAATGTCCGTTTCTGGGGTTGTTGTGCCTGGCGTTGTGCCGGTTCAGGATATGTCTTTCAGTTCAGCTACCTTACTGTTTTGTTTTTCGTAGTGACTGTGTGTGCTACCCCATTAGACAAAACGAACTGGTGTAATATAGGGTCTACATTTGGTTGTATCATATTCTACTTGTTGTACGGGTAGTGTACAGTTGTCTTTGTCTGTGTTTGCCTGTAGCGTTGGATTTCTTGTGAACTACGTGACATCTTTATTCTCAGGATGTTCAAGGATGTCGTTACATTTCTTTGAACAATCTCGTAGTATTTCGTCTTCCAGTTCGTCAACTCGCAAAATGACACCAGTCTGGAAGATGGCCCAATCAAACATGTGATGTTTCAGGTGCTTGGCCACTTCATATTCAATTGCTCCCTGCATGCACATATCGTCTATATAGTCGATAATTTAATAGTCATGGGTGACTGGAATTCGACAGTAGAAAAAGGAAGAGAAGGAAACGTAGTTGGTGAATATGGATTGGGAGTAAGAAATGAAAGAGGAAGCCGCCTGGTAGAATTTTGCACAGAGCATTACTTAATCATAGCTAACACTTGGTTCAAGAATCATAAAAGAAGGTTGTATACATGGAAGAAGCCTGGAGATACTGGAAGGCGCCAGCTAGACTATATAATGGTAATACAAAGATTTAGGAACCAGGTTTTAAATTGTAAGACATTTCCAGGGGCAGATGTGGACTCTGACCACAATATATTGGCTATGAACTGTAGATTATAACTATAGAAACTGCAAAAAGGTGTGAATTTAAGGAGATGGGACCTGGATTAACTGACTAAAGCAGAGGTTGTACAGTGTTTCAGGGAGAGCGTAAGGGAACGATTGACAGGAATGGGGGAAAGAAATACAGTAGAAGAAGAATGGGTAACTTTGAGTGATGAAGTAGTGAAGACAGCAGAGGATTAAGTAGGTAAAAAATAGAAATCCTTGGGTTACAGAAGAAATATTGAATTTAATTGATGAAAGGAGAAAATACAAAAATGCAGTAAATGAAGCAGGCAAAAAGCAATACAAACGTCTCAAAAATGAGATCGACAGTAAGTGCAAAAGGGCTCAGCAGGGATGGCTAGAGGACAAATGTAAGGATGTAGAAGCTTATCTCACTATGGGTAAGATAGATACTGCCTACAGGAAAATTAAAGAGACCTTTGGAGAAAAGAGAACCACTTGTATGAATATCAAAAGCTCAGATGGAAACCCAGTTCTAAGCAAAGAAGAGAAAGCAGAAAGGTGGAAGGAGTAAAAATGGTTCAAATGGCTCTGAGCACTATGGGACTCAACTGCTGAGGTCATTAGTCCCCTAGAACTTAGAACTAGTTAAACCTAACAAAACTAAGGACATCACAAACATCCATGCCCGAGGCAGGATTCGAACCTGCGACCGTAGCGGTCTTGCGGTTCCAGACTGCAGCGCCTTTAACCGCACGGCCACTTCGGCCGCCTGTGGAAGGAGTATATAGAGGGTCTATACAAGGGCGATGTACTTGAGGACAATATTATGGAAATGGAAGAGGATGTAGATGAAGATGAAATGGGAGATATAATACTGCGTGAAGAGTTTGACAGAGCACTGAAAGACCTGAGTCGAAACAAGGCCCCGGGAGTAGACAACATTCCATTAGAACTATTGACAGCCTTGGGAGAGCCAGTCCTGACAAAACTCTACCATCTGCTGAGCAAGATGTATGAGACAGGCGAAATACCCTCAGACTTCAAGAACAATATAATAATTCCAATCCCAAAGAAAGCAGTTGTTGACAGATGTGAAAATTACCGAACTATCAGTTTAATAAGCCACAGCTGCAAAATACTAACGGAAATTCTTCACAGACGAATGGAAAAACTGGTAGAAGCCGACCTCGGGGAAGATGTTTGAATTCCGTAAAAATATGGGAACACGTGAGGCAACACTGACCCTACGATTTATCTTAGATTAAGAAAAGGCAAACCTACGTTTCTAGCATTTGTAGACTTAGAGAAAGCTTTTGACAATGTTGACTGTAATACTAGTTAGAATTCTGAAGGTGGAAGGGGTAAAATACAGTGAGCGAAAGGCTGTTTACAATTTCTACAGAAACCAGATGGCTGTTAGAAGAGTCGAGGGACATGAAAGGTAAGCAGTGGTTGGGAAGGGAGTGAGACAGGGTTGTAGCCTATCCCCGAAGTTATTCAATCTGTATATTGAGCAAGCAGCAAAGGAAACAAAAGAAAAATTCGGAGTACGTATTAAAATCCATGGAGAAGAAATAAAATATTTTTGAGGCTCGCCGACGACATTGTAATTCTGTCAGAGACAGAAAAGGACCTGGAAGAGCAGTTGAATGGAATGGACAGTGTCTTGAAAGGAGGATATAAGATGAACATTGAAAGGTCTCTGTTGGAGTCCTTTCATGTTAATTTCTTAAATCTGTTGTCATTTACGGCATAAATTCCTCTTCTAAATTTACTGTGGTGTTTCTGACTATCTGGGAGGAGACTGAGCAGTGAAACGTGTTACTTTTACACATAAAAAAGAACGATCTGTCACACTACTACAGTTTAAAACACAGTTTATATGTAATTCATGTCACACAGTCTCATACGGAACCTACATCCACTTTCTTTTGTATACTGTATATGATAAGATACTGTCATCCCCCTTCCCTTCTGTGTGAGAGGATGAATGAGCAAATGTATTTCTAGTTCCATGCTTTATGGTAGCAGACAAGCCTATCTGCTAGAGAACAGTAGGACCAACGTCGGAACAGGTAGCTACGCTTTCTAAAAGCAGAGAGCTTTCTATTCTTAGTATGGTCCTGTCCGTCCCTTGTCATGTTGGTATAGGAAGCTGCCTCTCTGGTCACTTCCGTTTGTATCTGTTAGCACGCTCGGTAGGAGCCTAGGTCAGTATGTTCGCGGCGAGCGTCTGAAGTGATAAGATCTCCGGCTAAGCGCGTGTCTGCTAAGTCTGTAGGACAATGGATTTCTTAAGTTCAGCCTAACTGAAAATTTAATCACCTTTATTTCAGGTTTCAGGTTTAGATCTAAAAGCCGGCCGCGGTGGTCTAGCGGTTCTGGCGCTGCAGTCCGGAACCGCGAGACTGTTACGGTCGCGGGTTCGAATCCTGCCTCGGGCATGGGTGTGTGTGATGTCCTTAGGTTGGTTAGGTTTAAGTAGTTCTAAGTTCTAGGGGACTTATGACCTAAGATGTTGAGTCCCATAGTGCTCAGAGCCATCTGAACCATTTTTTTATCTAAAATATCTAATGTTATCTTAAATTGCAACGCAGTGTATTTCGAGTGTGAAGTTCAGAATATCTTCCGGTAGTTACTTTGTCACTACTTTGTGAGTAAAGTGGAACCACGTGTTGATCAGTAACTGTAACTAAGATCATCAATCTTAAATGCGAATGTGAGTGAGATTATAATGTCTCGTCTTGACAATATTTTTCAATATAGCAACTTTTCTTTATGTTCAACCCTCGTGGGGTGTCCTTTGTGAGACCAGTACCACGTGCTCATACAATGGTTTGACCCATCAGGTTAATAGTAAGACAATAGTAACCAGTTCGAGGTTTTTCTTTTGTAAATTGCTTTTCGATGTAATTTATTTTAATTATCAAAATTATTGTGGAGTTACGCTCTTTGTGTAAACCAAGTTGACCACGTGAAGCATGTGGTGTAATCATCAAAGTAGCACTCAGCTATTCTTTTCGGGAAGATTTCACAGAGAGTTAGTATGAACTTAGTATACCAGTGTGTGGTAATTACATGACGGACAGGATTGCGCTATGAACGTAACTTCTTTGGGTGAAAATTGAATCGGTTGGTTGTGGTTAATTTCCTCTTGCATATGTTTCAACGTTCTTCGTGTGTTATTTTATGAATGCAGTGTTGTATGCAGTCTCCCAATCTTGGCTCCATATTTGATGTGTTCTGTAAGATTACAAACTCACATTTTCACAATCCTAAATAAGGCACCAGTTTAGTTATGAATCAAGTTTAATATGCTCAAATTTTACAATGTTAAAATAAATTTCCAAATATAAACTGATTTATTTCTTTTTATTTAAATTCTCTTATATATATATATAAATATATATATATATATATATATATATATATATATATATATATATATATATATCACCGGTTGTCGTATGACGATTAAAAGATTATAATTCATGTTAGTCTGGTCGGGAATTTGGTAAGCTAGACTGGATACCTGGTGAAACAGTTGCTCAGTAATGCAAGGTTAACTTCCCCAGACAGCTCACAGCTTTTAACCCGCTTTTATTGTCCATCAGCACCGCTTTCATAACAAATTAATGCAACAACATTACAACATCGAGAAAAGAAAAACGAGGATAATGGAATGTAGTCGAATTAAGTTGGGCGATGCTGATGGAATTAGATTAGGAAATGAGATACTTAAAGTAATAAAGGAGTTTTGCTATTTGGGGAGCAAAATAACTGATGATGGTCGAAGCAGAGAGGATATAAAATGTAGACTGGCAATGGCATGGAAAGTGTTTCTGAAGAAGAGAAATTTGTTAACATCGAGTATAGATTTAAGTGTTAGGAAGTCGTTTCTGAAAGTATTTGTATGGAGTGTAGCCATGTATGGAAGTGAAACATGCACGATAAATAGTTCGGACAAGAAGAGAATAGAAACTTTCGAAATGTGGTGCTACAGACGAATGCTGAAGATTAGATGGGTAGATCACATAACTAATGAGGAGGTATTGACTAGAGCTGGGGAGAAGAGAAATTTGTGGTACAACTTGACTAGAAGAAGGGATCGGTTGGTAGGACATGTTCTGAGGCATCAAGGGATCACCAATTTAGTATTGGAGCGCAGCGTGGAGGGTAAAAATCATAGAGGGAGACCAAGAGATGAATACACAAGCAGATTCAGAAGGATGTAGGTTGCAGTAGGTACTGGGAGATGAAGAAGCTTGCATAGGATAGAGTAGCATGGAGAGCTGCATCAAACCAGTCTCTGGACTGAAGACCACAACAACAAACCGTCGTTAATGCTGAAGTACCTAAATTGTATTGTCTCAGAGAATCGAGGCTCTACATTAGTATTAGTATCTGCATTTGGGGTTTGTAATAACCCCATGTGTTGCCGCCAGCCAGCGGCTCACCGCTAGCTTCTCATCCTAGTCGTCGGCGATTTGTACCTTTGCCTCTGTGTTTGATATTAGTTACGTCTGTCGTTGCCTATGTTAGGGGGGTGGGTTTCTGACAGTTACGGTAGCACTCCTTATTAATGGACATTGTCCAGAACATGGTACTCGGTGCGCTTTATTTGTCTTTCGTAGAGCTGTTTATATGTAGCACAGTCTGTCCCCTGCCCCATCGCATGTTCTGTTCCCCTGTTTGCATGTTATACAGAATACAGGATTCTCCTGCCTGTATTCTGACTTTTTGTGTCCCGGTTTTACACATCTCCCGCATACTGGGTCCTTGTCGCAAAGCTTCGATGGGTGACCGAGCCCCAACAGTCAAAACATTATTGTACAGCAATAAAGTCATTGATATACAAAGATTCAAATTGAATAAATACGCTTTCTTTTTGAAGCAACAGCAATCCTACTCTTGACGATACTTCTAAAATATTGTTTATTGTCCTTTTGCCCTTTGGTCCTGTTTTAAATATTATTTCAACGTCGCTATGAAACTCATCTTTAGTAATGTATTCACTCAGATTTATTTCGTAGAGCTCTTCTAAGAATTCCTGGTCAGTTAAATGTGTTGAGACATTGTGCACTGCCACCAGGGGTCTGAACTTCTTCGGTTCTTCATGGCTAATGTCCTTAAGCTGTGCTGTTTCTTCTATTATTTTTTTCTTGCCTACTTGTGATTCTCTTTCATTTATTACAGTGTTTACTGTTGACCTGATTGATTTTATTTTTAATTTGTCTTGCTTGGGGTTAATTGTTTTAGTGATGGTGTCTCTAATGGTTTTCGCATCTTGGTTGGTTTCTGATTTAAAGAAAAACGTGCTGGGTTGTTTAGCTTTTGTTTGTTGAATGCGTTCTTGTACTTTTCTTTTAGGTTTTGCAATTCAATTCTGAGGTCTTCGTTTCGTCAGTAAAGCCTTGCTTGACTCAGTGCGATTGCCAAAATTTTGTCTCTAACCATTTTCTTTCTTTTGGAAACTAACGCTTCGCTGGATACCACTCGTCTTATTGCCCCAGTACTTTTGCCCGTTAGAGTTGCGTCACTATTCCGACGTCCGACTG
Organism: Schistocerca piceifrons; assembly: GCF_021461385.2. Classification (NCBI taxonomy): domain Eukaryota; kingdom Metazoa; phylum Arthropoda; class Insecta; order Orthoptera; family Acrididae; genus Schistocerca; species Schistocerca piceifrons. The sequence goes on from NC_060149.1 coordinate 73,169,735, forward strand.
TTGTGTAGCTCACATTGATTCCGGGAGCACGTTCGACATTTTCCAATAATAGAAATTACCATTTAAACTTCTAATTTTGTTTTTTCACACTGAAACAGACATGTTTTACATTGAGATGACAAAAGTCAGCCGCGCGGTTGTGGCGCCATGTTACGGATTGCGCGACCCCTCCCGCCGGAGCTTCGAGTCCTCCCTCGGGCATGGGTGTGTGTGTTGTTCTTAGTAGTGTGTAAGTGCAGGGACCGATGACCTCAAAAGTTTGGTCCCTTAGGTATTCACACACATTGAACAAAAGTCATGGGATACGTCTTAATATCATGTCGGACTTCCTTTGACGGTACGTAGTGAAGCAACTCAACGTGGTGTGGACTCAAAAACTCGGTGGAAGTCCTCTGCAGAAATATTGAACCATGCTGCCTCTTTCTCAACCATAACTGCGGAGAATTGTGTCCTGGTGACATGGCACATTGTCATCCATAAAAATTCGTCGTTGTTTGGGAACATGAAGTCCATGAAGGGCTGCAAATGATTTCCATGTAGTCGAAAATAACAATTTCCAGTCAGTGATCCCTGTAAACACTGCCCCTACCATTTTGGAGCCACCAACAGCTTGCACAGTGCCTTGTTGACAACTTGGGTCTATGGCTTCAAAAAATGGTTCAAATGGCTCTGAGCACTATGGGACTCAACTTCTGAGGTCATTAGTCCCCTAGAACTTAGAACTAGTTAAACATAACTAACGTAAGGACATCACACACATCCATGCCCGAGGCAGAATTCGAACCTGCGACCGTAGCGGTCTCGCGGTTCCAGACTGCAGCGCCTAGAACCGCACGGCCACTTCGGCCGGCTCTATGGCTTCGTGGGGTATGGGCAACACTCGAACACGACCATCAGCTCTTACCAACTGAAATGGGGACGCATCTGATCAGGCCACGGTTTTCTACTCGTCCAGAGTCCAACGGATATGGTCAAGAGCCCAGAAGAAGCTCTGTAGGCAATGCAAGGGCACTCGCGTCGGTCGTCTGCTGCAGTAGCCCATTAACGCCAAATTTCGCCGCACTGTCGTAACGGATACGTCCCACATTATTTCCTGCGATTATTTCACGCAGTGTTGCTTGTCTGTTAGAACCGACAGCTCTACGCAAGCGCCGCTGCTCGTGGTTGTTCAGTGAAGACCGTTGACCACAGCGTTTTCTGTGGTGAGAAGTAACGCCTGCCGTGTTCAGAGTCTGGTAATCCTCGTCGTACGGCCACAATAACGTGGAAAACCTTATCAAGTGAATCACTTAAGCGCAAATGACAGTTCCACTAGTACACTGTCCCTCTATGTCTTGTGTGCGCGATACTACCGTCGCCTCTATATATGCATATCGCTATCGTATGATGTTTGTCACTTCACTGTACAAGCTCAGTGATGACATCGCCTGTTTTGCAACCTAAAATGTACAATAGTTCTGGCTCGAAAGGAACGCAGGTGTATTAAACATTCTCTCAAAGCGAAAACCGTAAAGAACTATTCGTTTCTTAATCAATTTGATTTTAAAAGGAAGACAAATTCTTTGAATGGGGTATCAACTTGATATTTACATAACAATACATGCTCGCTCCAAGGACCTAAGTGACTACAAGAGCAGAGCCATAGGTAACTTCTTGTAACCATCGCTGCTGCAAAGGACATAGGCGACGGAAAAGACAGCCAGTAAGGGCTTTGCATATTCAGAGTGCAAACAGGAGTGTTGTTGTTTCTAGTAATATAAAGTGTCAGCAATTTCTGCGTGCCTGAGAAAAACACAATAAAACAATTCCACTAATGAGCAACTGAATTAAAAATGCCTATCAAGTAACGTGTAACATCCTATTCCAGACTAATAACGGCAGCGAAACATTGTGGCATGGACTCTAGGAGGTACCGAAATCGTTGGGGAACTGTCCTGATCCATGCCCGCTCAAACACAGCCCCAAGTTACGGAGATTACCAACAGCTGTGTCCAACGCGCACAGATCTCACTCCACGGCGTCCTGCTTGCGCTTAATGAGATTGATATTGGAATGGAAAATTAAGCGCGTAAATTCCAAAATACAAAGATCTGGGGGTTCAAACCTCAGCCACCCCTAGGATTTTTCGTGGCATTTGTCGCTTCTGTCACTTCTAGCAAAGATTTCTTAATATGAAAAATACGCTGACGAAAATAAAATCCCAACACCAAGAAGTAACTAATGTAGAGTAACTAAATTTCTAGTACACATTTGCCTAGGTAACGTATGTAACCTATTAACATTGAAAAATCACAGGTTAATGTAATCACATTGCAAATGTGAACTTTTGGTATATTAATAACCGGTGTAACCGCTAGAATATTGAATGAAAGCATGCAAACGTGCATGCATTGTGTTTTACAGGTGCCGGATGTCAGTTTGTGAGACAGAGTTCCATGCCTGTTGCACTTGGTCAGACGATACAGGGACGTTTAACACTAGTTGTGCATGACACTCGAATTGTCGTCCGATGGTGTCCTATAAGTGCTCGGTTGGAGGCAGATCTGGTGATCGAGCAGGCGAAGGCAACATTTCGACACAAAGCAGTATGTTGGCTAGGTCGAGCGCTATCCTGTTGGAAAATGTCCTCTGAAATGCTGTTCGTGAATGGCAACACAACAGGTCGAATCACTAGATCGACGTATAAATTTGCAGTCAGGGAGCGCGGGATAACCACGAGTGCTTTTGCTCTCATACGATATCGCACCGCAGACCATAACCTCAGTTGTAGGTCCAGTGTGTCTAAGCTACAAACAGGTTGCGGGCGCTCACATCTGGCCTCCTTACGACCAACACAGGACCGTTGCTGGCACCGAGGATACAGCTTTCACCAGAAAACACAACAGACCTCCACTCCGCCCTCCAGTGAGCTCTCGCTTGATACCACTGAAGCCGTAAACGGCGGTGATTTGGGGTCAGTGGAAGGCACACTACAGGGCGTCTGACTCGTAGCTGTGCTTGAAGTAACCGATTTGTAACAGTTCGTCCTGTTACTGTGGTGCCAACTGGTGCTCAAATTGCTGCTGCACACGCAGTATGATGCACCATAGCCATGCACCAAGCACGACCGTCTTCCCTCTCGGTAATGCCATGTGGTCTCCAGAGCATGGTCCTCTTGCAACCATACCTGCTCGCAACCATTGCTGTCAGCGCATAGTGGCTTCATTTCGACCAAGTCTTTCTGCAAAATCACGATAGGAACATCCAACGTCATCCATGGGAAAAATGAAATGATCCCGTCAGTGGACGGGTGTTCCCAGGCGGGAAGTTCGGGCGCCAGGTGCAAGTCTTACTGAGTGTGACGCCACATTGGGCGACTTGCGCGTCGACAGGGCGGATGAAACGATGATGAGGACAGCACAACACCTTGTCCCTGAGGGGAGAAAATCTCCCACGCCAACCGGGAATCGAACCCGGGCCCCCGTGCGTTGTAGCCCTATTATACGAACTCGCCCATACTCAGTAAGCTGTCGATACTGTTGATAATGGCTTCTTCATCGTCTTAAATGCCTTCTCGGCTTGCATCAACTCACTATGTCCAATCTCAAAGATAAGTGACGCTCACGACCGTTACAGCGTGTATTTAAAGCAAACCTGATGTGCGTCCTCATAGAGTCGCTTCTAGCGCCATTCTTATGCGACTGGCGCGAAATCTGAGTAGACATCATCTTTGAATTGTAGAAACACGTGTACCTACTTTCGTTTATCTCGCACAAAGTCTTCTTGGCGCTGGTATTTTTTTTTCTATCAGTGTATCAAATAGGATTCCATGTTAGACGTAGGGCCCATATAACTTTCTGGTAAGTAAACGTCGAAGGAAGGAACGGGCGTACCAGTTCCAATAGGAACAGCACTCTGTTGTTCTAACCATCCTTCATTTTGGGTACATCTATACCTTTTTAATGGTATACATAGCGTGCAACAATGTCTTTGGTCTCACAACAAACACGAATTCTGCCTATTACTTACCCCGCCAACAATGCCATACCCTCATTTCCATTTCATTTCCAGCATTATATTTGTACAAATGGCTGTAAATAAAGAACTCCGAAATAATCATGCTTTTGCCATTTTAACGGAATACATTTCTTCGACACATAGAGAAAATTGACACGAGCTTGAGAAATGAGATGTGTCAAATATTAGCATAGACTCAGTAACTACCGGTCAATTAATTACTCCTCCCGAACAGGCCATGAAGGCCCAACGGTACCGACCGGCCGCCGTGTCATCCTAAGCCCACATGCGCCACTGGATGCGGATATGGAGGGGCATGTGGTCAGCACACCGCTCTCCCGGCAGTATGTCAGTTTCCGAGACCGGAGCCGCTACTTCTCAATCAAGCAGCTCGTCAGTTTGCCTCACAAGGGCTGAGTGCACCCCGCTTGCCAACAGCGCTCAGCAGACCGGATGGTCACCTATCCAAGTGCCAGCCCAGTCCGACAGCGCTTGACTTCGGTGATCTGACGGGACCGGTGTTACCACTGCGGCAAGGCTGTTGGCACCGGTCAATTAATTAACATTTATAAATCTTTCTGTGGCATTTCTGTGACATTTTCCTTATGAATTTCCTCCAAATGAAACGAAATTAAAGTGTACAAGCTGATCATGGTCGCTCTTGTGACTAGTAAACAATTAATTTAAGCTCAAAAACATGTCGCCGATATTATCAGATCTGTAATGTGTGTTCTTTGAAGAACTAGTCTACATGAACACTGCAGTCATACTCAATGGGTATTTCTAGTACTCTTATAGTGAAAACCTTTCAGTTTGCACTCTAAAATTATTTGTTTTCCCACTAAAGTCAAATTTCTGATATTCTCAAACTACGTGGATCCTGCCCAGGCTAATAATAGCCATTGCTTAGATTTTCCCAATTTCCGATTATCACACTTGGAACTACTATACTACGTTCAATAACAAATCTCTGCAGCGTGTTCTAAGGCAAAGCTGTTAAACATATGAACAGTGTTCCACCTGTTAGATGGAGATGTTAAAAATGAATGCCCGTCATTCAGTTACTTTCGAATGTATTGAAAGCGATGGAGAGAGCATACGGAGCCGCAGTGAGGCGCGACTAACGCAGGCAGAGGTGTTTAGCCGCTGACCCCATGTACGCACGTAGCGTGACAAGTGTGCCAGCTAGGCGTGCCTGGCACGCGCCGCGCCGTCGATACAGCCCTACCTCCACCTGTCGCCGCTCTTCACCTACTACCCATATCGAACGCTTGGATACGAGCCAGCTATTACCTATTTCGAACACATTCGCCACCAGATTCACATCCTCATTTCTACCACTGAATTCGAACATTGGTGACACTCATTACCATCGATGCATTCAAATGGGAATCATTGACAGAAAGGAGACATATTTTTCTTATAATCCTGGTGGGTTAATTAGAGAACCTGCATTCGAAGAAGACTGCGCGTCAGTTATGCCGCCACCACCGTGTGCCTCACGTAGGATTTACGAGGATAATATAAGAGATATCAGAGCCGGTAGAGGGGCACGCAGACACTCATTTTTCCCTCGCTCCATTAGTAGTGTAGCGCTTGACACATTCACGTCGATTAAATATTTGGGAGTAACATTGCTGAGCGATATGAAGTGGGACAAGCATGTAATGGCAGTTGTGGGGAGGGTGGATAGTCGTCTTCCGTTCGTTGGTAGAAGTTTGGGAAGATGTGATTCATCTGTGAAGGAGACCGCTTATAAAACACTAATACGACCTATTCTTGAGTACTGCTCGAGCGTTTGGGATCCCTGTCAGGTCGGATTGAGGGAGGACATAGAAGCAATTCAGAGGCGGGCTGCTTGTTTTGTTTCTGGTAGGTTTGATCATCACGCGAGTGTTACGGAAATGCTTCAGAAACTTGGGTGGGAGTCTCTAGAGGAAAGGAGGCGTTCTTTTCGTGAATCGCTACTGAGTAAATTTAGAGAACCAGCATTTGAGGCTGACTGCAGTACAATTTTACTGCCGCCAACTTATATTTCGCGAAAAGACCACAAAGATAAGAGAGACTAGGGCTCGTACAGAGGCATATAGACAGTCGTTTTTCCCTCGTTCTGTTTGGGAGTGGAACAGGGAGAGAAGATGCTAGTTGTGGTACGAGGTACCCTCTGCCACGCACCGTATGGTGGATTGCGGAGTATGTATGTCGATGTAGACGTAGAAGTAGATGAATGGAATAGAATAGGAAAACGATAGTAATATTGTTACGAAGTACCCCCCGCCATGCAATGCGGAGTAGATAGGCTGTCCCATTTGTGTTGACCATCCTGTAACATGTGGATTAGGATGACGGAGACCTCACGAGAGAAAACATGAACTGTTATACTGTTTTTACTTATTAATATCTTGAACAGTTGACGCAAACGTTATATGTGCCTTTAATTAAAGTACTAAAATATGTTTAAAGTAAGAGTTCATAACATGAATGGTACAAACGGAATCTGTTATGCTCAAAAATGGCTCTGAGTACTATGGGAATTAACTTCCGAGGTCATCAGTCCCCTAGAACTTAGAACTACTTAAACGTAACTAACCTAAGGTCATCACACACATCCATGCCCGAGGCAGGATTCGAACCTGCGACCGTAGCGGTCGCGCGGCTCCAGACTATAGCGCCTAGAACCGCTCGGCCTCCCCGGCCGGAAAAATCTGTTTGGGTTCAGGTGTTTACATCGAATTCGGAATGCCATTAATGAGTTTTTGGATGTGGTCTAGTGGGGACGACAAGCTCTAGGAATCGCGACTGTATTTCTTTTGGGATGACTACCGCTAAGAGGATTTGTTGGTCTGTTTTGATTAGTTGTGATAAATCCTGGCCTCATATACATGCATTTCACAAGTTTTCAAAATATAAATGAAGAAGAATATGGTTGTGCTTGGCAGACAATCAAAGAAGGGTTTATTAACTCCTTTGCTGGACTTTGGTGACGTGGATAATAATTTATTAAGGGTTGCATTTTGACTGATCGCAGTTGTGAGAACGTAATGTTTATGTTCTCGGAACATTCTTACTAAATAGTGAACTCTCAAAGTACGTTTTACAGTTATTTAATCTGTAAAGGAGTATGTAAGTTATTTCTCTTTTTAATAAAATGATGTGTAGCTACGCTGTCTGTTTAAAACGTATCATAGTTCACCTTTCATGTAAACATAATATTACCACAAAACTGGGCAAATTTGTGATTGGGGTATTATTTTGCACCAACGGTGGCTCCATCGTTTTTATTCTTAAAGGCTGTGATTCGGCTGAACATTCAACATATAGCTCTCCTGCAGTGTGTTCGTACATATTACTGCCATTAGTAACGGAATTTACAAGTATATGTGTTACAATTGAGCTGGTCACAAACCATTTTGTTGGCAGGTGGAAAAACGTGTTTTTATGTTTCTTGGAAACCTGCTCCTGCCGATAACTATGAAGAGCTGACTAGCTAAAGGTAAGTTGATATAAATATGTTATAATAACAGATCATTCTGTATGAGAGTTAAATTTTACAAAAAGTTTCTTCATTCATTGGAAAACAAAAAAAGTTATTTCCATAGATTATGGGGGCAATTTTATGACAGCCCAAATGACCACAGAAAAAGTGTGGCAATTGAGTTCGAGAAAAAGTTCTAATTAATGAAATGAGGGAATTTGTGAATGTTTTAGTAAAGGAGACACTCTTTAATCTCGCATTATAACTTTGTTTCAAAATACAACATACAGTTGCTCAGGATACGGGACTATATAATGTTTCATGAATTTCTTTTCTTCTTATATAAATGAACTTGTAAATAAGTGACTAGGAATGCTTGTTTTGTAAATGAAACTGCCTTTTCCTGCTGCTAGTTACTTTATTCATTCCATACGCGTTTCGCCTTCTCCTGTTCCAAGGCATCATCAGTAGCATCTATAGCGATAGAGTTTTGTTAGTTATAGATTATCAAACAGTTAACTTCGTGATTTTTTGTAAAAAAAAGTAATTACTTACGATTTGCTGATCTGCGTTTCTTCACATCTGGTCTGGGGTCGCACTACCACATTTATCACTGCGATATAATCACATCTTTGTGTTCTCGCCTTCCACACACTGTTCACCATGTTTCTCACTCTTTTTTGTGGTGGACTATTGTTCTTTTGTCACTCGATACAACTATTTCGTCGTACACTGCTTTTCACAGCGTAAATATTGCGACTCCATTACGGGTTTCATCTTCTTTGGTATGTTTACCTATTTGTTTCCAACCTAACGAAGTATATGTTAGTTACTAACTTCTATTCATGATGTTTGTACCGTGTGTGTGTGTGTATGAGTGAGAAAGAGAGAGGGGATTAGAGCCGACCTTTTTTTGGGGGAGGGGGGGGGGGGGGGGGGAACCTGTACTAGCTGTTAGCGAGTGGCTGAAAACTTTGATGACAGCTGTTTTGACTTTTCGTTTCAATATTCTGTGGAGGGGTTCATGGATGAGTGAGTGTAAACATGTTGGGTTATTACACTGGACAGTATTATTATATTAATACTTTTTGCGAACGTTATTCCATTATTTTATCTATTAGTGTAAAAAATGAATTGCTTGGCATGTGTACTTGGTCATTCAACAGGATTTTCCCCTCTGCTTTGGTTTCATGTATGTGATAATTTCCTTGCATGGTCAGGAGGTGTTTTTTATTGTTGACTCTAATTATTTTCATGTCATCTTCTCTAATGGTTGGTTTGTAGTCATTTTCTCTTAGGTGTTCTGCAAACGTGGAGTGGTTTGTCCCATATTTCCAGGCTCTCAAGTGTTCCTTGTATCTGACATCAAATGTATTTATATGCTTGCTGCAGAGGATGGCCACACAAACAGACTTGTTAAGTGACTAGGAGTTTGAACTAATTTCCTTGCTCAGAGGATATTGTGCTAAATTCAAGTGTCCTAACATGTTTCCTTTTTCCTCACACAGTTCCACTGAACAAATGCCTATAAATTGTACAAATGTATCGTTTGATTACATGGCAGTTAATTTTCCTTTAATTATCATTTTGTTTCAATAAGAATAGGCGTGTAATTATTGGATTTTAAGAAAATCACAAAATAAAATCTCATCAGACTGGCAAACCTTGCAAAAAATGTTTCTCTGTACATCGATGAAAAGAGACTCATAAAACCGAGCTATTTGAAAAAAGTTATAACTGTGTGTCATAATGAAACTCAAGGTTAGTCCATTGTTGAGACAGGTGAGTTGGACTCTACTTTCCCTGTCTCAGACTTCATGTCACAATGTTGTTCTGAGCTGGAGAGTGTGGCGGGAAGGTATAATTTTACGATAATCATTAATTCATATTCAGAAGACCTCACTCCACATAAACACTCATTTCTATCAAAATTAAAGCGTAAAGGGTACAAAATTCCGCATATTTCGACATAAAATGTCACAGTACACAATTTTACAAAATAGTGATACAAAAATTTCTGAAAGTGTCACTTGGTTGCCCAGTTTTGCGGTGTTGAAAACTTAACACAAAATTGATTTCAACTCTTCCATACTAGCACACCGTACTGAAACCTTGGTTAAGGTAACTCGTCCAGATACTGGAGTTGGCAATAAACAAATGGAAATACAAGGAAAATGCACACCAATCATTAAATATTGAGAACTAATATAATATCTAAGATTAAAAAATAAGACGGGTAAGGAGGCATTTCAGGCTTGTGTGAAGCTGACAACAGAAGCGGATGAGGAACCCACAGAAACTTTCACTGATACTTTCATCAACAGGTATGCTGTACTTTACTTTGCATTACTTCGCTGTAAATATAAGTTATTCCTCGCCTTAATATTTCTTTATTGACCCTAATAAAATCAGTCTTTAAGATAATTAATTAACTTAGGTAATACCTATGTATTGTTGTTGTTGTTGTTGTTGTTGTGGTCTTCAGTCCAAAGACTGGTTTGATGCAGCCCTTCATACTACTCTATCCTGTGCAAGTCTCATCTCCGAGTAACTACTGCAACCTACATCCTTCTGAATCTGATTACTGTATTCATCTCTTGGTCTCCCTCTACGATTTTTACCCCAGCTATGTATTACTTACACATAATTTAACTAAATGTCAGAGACGAACGAAAATTTTTAAATTTAATACCATTGCCACTTTTTTAGTATGCTATCACTAAAATTTGAAACCTATAATATGAAACATGGATGATAAGGAGTTTAGGCGGGAAGAGAACATAAGCTTTTGAAATGTGGTGCTACAGAAAAATGCTGAAGATTGCATAGGTAGACAACATAACTAATGAGGCGGTAATGATAAGAATTGAGAAGACAAGAAATTTATGACACAGCTTCGCTAAAAAAAGAGATCAGCTGATGGGACACATTCTGAGACATCAAAGAGTCATCCATTAGTATTGCGGGGAAATGTGGAGGGTAAAATCGTAGAGGAAGACTAAGAGACGAATACAGTACGCAAATTCAGAAAGATCTGTACATTGCAGCAGTTTTTCGGAGACGATGAGGCTTGCACAGGATAAGCAGCATGGAGAGCTGCATCAAACCAATCTCCAGACTGAAGAGCGCAACAACAACAACAACAACAACAACAATACCCCCCCCCCCACCCTCCAAAGAGGAAAACAACTGTATTCATCACTGTTGAAGCGTATCATTGCTATGGCTAGGAGGCCTACTTTTAGTATACATTACTCAAAACACCCAACAGCCTATTTCAGATACTGTCCATCTTTGAATGAAGATTTTCACTGGATCCTATCCAAACATGCTACTAAATAATCGCTATTCAACATCACTACTTTTGCAGCCTTGCCTGTGCGGATTCTTCAACAATCGCTGATAACCTCTGTGTTGAACGTCCATAAACTCCCAACACACACACACACACACACTTCTTGAATGATTGTATTGCCTCGGGTTCAAATTTCCCATTCCCTGAAGTGTCACAAAAAATGAGTAAACGTCCATCATGGAGATGCATTCCTGTCAGAATATCACACACTTGCAGAGTTCCTCTGCCTCAGTAGTATTAAGCCTACCTTTACTTGTGATAAAGAAATAATGATAGTGCAGTTTTTAACCAAAAACTGCCTTTACTATACACAAAATATTGTTTAATGGTGCTACAGCAATGTACGAGGATTGCCCAGAAAGTAATGCACCGCAATTTTTTCCCCCCGCCGAAAGCAATGCTACGAATGCGAAGCGTTACATATGTATTCTTTGAAGTCTCCTGAGGGAGTGCGCCAAGTTTCCGTCACTTCCGACACATAGCGTAGCTGCAGGACAGTTTCAAAATGGAGTATTTAGGTGATGTACGCTACAAGCAACTTACTGTCATTGAATTTCTCGCTGCAGAGAAAGAAACTGAGGGAAATATTCAAAAACGCTTGTGCAAAGTTTATGGAGCATCTGCTGTCGACAGAAGTACAGTTAGGCACTGGGCACGGAGGGTGAGGTCTTCTAAAGGTAGTTCGGCGGAGCTCTACGATTTGCAGCAGTCGGGGAGACCGTCCACGGCTGTCACACCTGGCATGTTGCATCAAGCGCCGCTAGGACAAGGGTTAGTACTAACAGAGCATACACACCCTTGTTTCATGCTCGAGGAAAGCCATAGAATGGGATGGAGATTACGTGGGAAAATATGGTTTGCAGAAAAAACAACATTTTTCGTGGGTGTAATTCTCATTATGATCAATAAGGAATTGTTGAAGAAAAAAATGTGGTGCATTACTTTCTGGGAAGCCCTCATACTATAAGATTAGTAGGGCATTGTGGGTTTTGGCAGAAAAAATGCTGACATCAGGCCACCTATCAAGGGCACCTAGGGGGAAGGGGAGTTGGAGGGAGAGGGAGAGGCCCCGTTTCTCTGCGGCCAAACACGATAAAGTATCTGAATTGCTAATATTTTTTAACTATGTTTAAGTTACTGACTCCCAAAACTTAATTTAACGACTGGCACACCACCCAAATTGGTAAATTTGATTTCAAGCTATTGTATATCATTCACAATGGCATATTGTAACTAGTAGGTAGCATGTTTCTCCACAAATAGTTCAAAACCAACGTTTGATTATAAAAAATAAATAATAAATTAGGAATTCGTATTTTTTTAAAATGAGTTGTGCCTTAAATACGATCCCACTAACCCTGAAAACGCAAATAAAATCAAGCTCAGTTTCACATCTCGCTTGCTCCTGTGACTAGCAGATGGCAGCACTGTAGAAAACGAGTGCTTACTGCCACCAGCAGACGTATACACTGTAAAATCGAGGGAAGTTTGATCTGTGAACCACGATTTCGTACTGTCACCAATGGATTGCTGTGCAGCTAAAACCAGCCACATAGTTCTAAATTAATTATTTTTGACATCTAAGATAATTAAAAAATTCTAAAATGACTGCAAAATATGTCGCCAGCGCGAAAAGTGCGATGTTTGTATTTCTGTTTGATGTTAATACCTGATAAACCTTGTAGGACTCAAATTAGTTAAAGTGATGTCGCAATAAGCGCACATTAATTTCCAGATATACACATATTCGCTAAATTAGTGCCCAAAATTCTAAAGTGTGTTCCCCAATGCTAAATTTTCATGTCTAGTAACAGTTATGTGACAGGCCTAGATTTTCGATGTCGTAAAACTAACCTGATGAGGCTTATAACTGCATAAAACACGATTAGTTTTTTACAAAATACTGCCCTAAGTAGGAAAATAGATGGACTTAAAGTAAATAATGAGGTCTACTGAAGATATACGTCATAGCACACCCTCAAATTAAATATTTACACATGTAAATTGTTCTCAAACATCATTTTAGAAGGGTTATTCACTACAAATAATATAACTGATGCTACTGATTTTCAGTTATTACTTTTACTTCAAATGACACCGGCCTCTTGAAGGCTACGTACAATAACAGCAGTTCATAGTCAGACCTATGGTGGCAAAGTACAACAGGATCGTAAATTAATTATTTCCCATATGTAAGAAGTTGAAAGAATCCTGAAATGTCTGCCAAATACATCGGCAGTGCAAAGCGTACGATGTCAGCGAAATATGACATGCACATTTGTTTCAGCTGTCATATAATTCCACAAATAATAAAGTGTTAACGCTGATGTTTTTTCTGCCACAACCCACAGTGCCCTATTACTCTTATAGTACATTGCTGTGAATGGTAAAAATAGCCTTTGGTTAAAAACTGCGTTATCATTATTTTTTATCATGAGTTACTGTTACTCATGCAGAGGAATTCTACAAGAGAGCGATATCCAGACGGAACGTACATTCCCGGCGGATGTTTCCTCGTTTTTTTTTGTGACACGTCATGGAACGGGAAGTTTCAAGCCAAGGCAATGCAATCATTTAAGAACTCCCACAGGCAACGCCGCCGAAGTAGTGGTGTTGAGTAGTGAGTATTTAGTAGTATGTTTGAGTATGGTCCAGTGAACATCTTCATTCAAGGATGAACAGTATCTGAAACGCCCTGTTGAGTGTGTCAGCTAAGGCATATGGAAAGTAGGCCTACTAGCCAAAGCAGAGATACACTACAAGAGTAATGAATACAGCTGCTTTCTCTTTGTGGAGGATATTGTTGTTCTTGTTGTTGTTGAGGTCTTCAGTCTAAAGACTGGTTTGATGCAGTTCACAATGCTGCTCTGTCCTATGCAAGCCTCATCATCTCCAAAATTGTAGCAACATACATTTTCTGAATTTGCTCATTGTATTCATCTGTTGGTCCCCTTCCACGGTTTTGCCCCCTCCCCTCCTCCCCCCCCCCCCCCCCCCCACTCTTCCCTCTAATACTAAATCGATGATCTCTTGGTGTCTCAGAATGTGTTCTGTTAACTGATCCCTCTTTTTAGTCGAGTTCTGCCACAAATTTCTTGTCTCCTCAATTCCATCAGCACCTATTCATTAATTACGTTATCTACCCTTCTAATCTTCAGCATTCTACTGTAGCACCACATTTCAAAAGCTTCTATTCTCTTCTTGTCTAAACTTTTCGTCGTCCATGTTTCATATTATAGGCTTCAAATTTCAGTGACAGCGTACTAAAAAAGCAGCAACAGTATTGAATTTAAGAATTTCCCTTCGTCTCTGACATTTAGTTAAATGATATGTAAGTAATACGAAGGTATTGCCTAAGTTAATTAATTATCTTAAAGACTGAAATTACGAGAGCCAATAAAGTAATATTATTGCGAGCAATAACTTACATTTACAGTAAACTAAGGCGTCGAGGCTTTTTTATAGCATGTCTGTTGATGAAATCATAAGTGGGTTCCTCGTCTCCTTCAGGTGTCACCTTTACACGAGCCTGAAGTGTCTCCCGGCCCATCCTACTTCTTAATCTTGTCATCAACCTATTTATTATTCTGAATGACCTTCCTCACTGTAAGTGGAAATGGGAAATCACAGCACACATTCAGCGAGTATCCTTAGTGCTTCATTGCCGATATCGACCTTCAGGTGAAATAAACCACCTCAGAAAAAGAATCTTCTGATTTATTGGGAACAACAAGTTCCTAACTTTTTCATAGATTATTTTTTGTTCTCCATGAATAGCACACTTCTAACTTCTGTTGCGTCCGCTTTTAGTTTTTTAATTTTATTTTCTGTTTCACTTCCCTCGTTATTCTCGTCGTAATCGCAAAGGTAGTCGATATGTCTTAAACGTTATAGAGTTCCAGAAACAAGCACACGGAGGTGTGAAATTTTGAGTGTTTGTTTTTGCGAAACTTTACTTAAATTTGAGACGGCATTCAATGTATCGTCCAAAATCACTGAACCTACAATAAAATTGCAACTCAACGCTTATAACAAGATTCCTCCTGCCAAACTCGCTACGTGCCAACCGTCCTTGTGTGTATGTTCACATGCCATCATAATGAATTTCCAACGTAGGAACATAGCATGAACTGTGCATGGGTACTGAACCACTGGATGTCAACAGCTTCGGGTATTTTTAAAACAGATTCTTCCAAAGCACACTGAATTTCATGGAATTACTATTCTCGTTTAGGAGAAGCATGAAAAAGTTTATAATTGTCCTTTACAATATGTAATGTGCGTTTGGACAGGGTATTTATTCCTACAATTGGTGCCAGAAATTGACAAAATATTTGCATTGCAGTACATGTGTGTCAACTCGTGCCCTCTTTCGTCAGATAATCGAGCACAGAGCCCAGTGACAACCACTAAAGCTAAGAGAACTATCAAAAGAGATGTTACTAATTTGCCGTAAACATGTTTTCAGTTGTCTAGTTCGCTACCAATTGCTGTAATTATAGATTCATCTGTAATACAATTCAACCAGATAAATACATTTCCTTCGCTTCAAACGACAGAGATGGCGCAGCATAACGAACTAGCTAAGACAATTCACTTTGGTTAGAAACACTTGTAGAATTGTCAACCATAAAGGAAAGGTATTTGTCACGGAGAATTACACTCCTGGAAATGGAAAATAGAACACATTGACACCGGTGTGTCAGACCCACCATACTTGCTCTGGACACTGCGAGAGGGCTGTACAAGCAATGATCACACGCACGGCACAGCGGACACACCAGGAACCGCGGTGTTGGCCGTCGAATGGCGCTAGCTGCGCAGCATTTGTGCACCGCCGCCGTCAGTGTCAGCCAGTTTGCCGTGGCATACGGAGCTCCATCGCAGTCTTTAACACTGGTAGCATGCCGCGACAGCGTGGACGTGAACCGTATGTGCAGTTGACGGACTTTGAGCGAGGGCGTATAGTGGGCATGCGGGAGGCCGGGTGGACGTACCGCCGAATTGCTCAACACGTGGGGCGTGAGGTCTCCACAGTACATCGATGTTGTCGCCAGTGGTCGGCGGAAGGTGCACGTGCCCGTCGACCTGGGACCGGACCGCAGCGACGCACGGATGCACGCCAAGACCGTAGGATCCTACGCAGTGCCGTAGGGGACCGCACCGCCACTTCCCAGCAAATTAGGGACACTGTTGCTCCTGGGGTATCGACCAGGACCATTCGCAACCGTCTCCATGAAGCTGGGCTACGGTCCCGCACACCGTTAGGCCGTCTTCCGCTCACGCCCCAACATCGTGCAGCCCGCCTCCAGTGGTGTCGCGACAGGCGTGAATGGAGGGACGAATGGAGACGTGTCGTCTTCAGCGATGAGAGTCGCTTCTGCCTTGGTGCCAATGATGGTCGTATGCGTGTTTGGCGCCGTGCAGGTGAGCGCCACAATCAGGACTGCATACGACCGAGGCACACAGGGCCAACACCCGGCATCATGGTGTGGGGAGCGATCTCCTACACTGGCCGTACACCACTGGTGATCGTCGAGGGGACACTGAATAGTGCACGGTACATCCAAACCGTCATCGAACCCATCGTTCTACCATTCCTAGACCAGCAAGGGAACTTGCTGTTCCAACAGGACAATGCACGTCCGCATGTATCCCGTGCCACCCAACGTGCTCTAGAAGGTGTAAGTCAACTACCCTGGCCAGAAAGATCTCCGGATCTGTCCCCCATTGAGCATGTTTGGGACTGGATGAAGCGTCGTCTCACGCGGTCTGCACGTCCAGCACGAACGCTGGTCCAACTGAGGCGCCAGGTGGAAATGGCATGGCAAGCCGTTCCACAGGACTACATCCAGCATCTCTACGATCGTCTCCATGGGAGAACAGCAGCCTGCATTGCTGCGAAAGGTGGATATACACTGTACTAGTGCCGACATTGTGCATGCTCTGTTGCCTGTGTCTATGTGCCTGTGGTTCTGTCAGTGTGATCATGTGATGTATCTGACCCCAGGAATGTGTCAATAAAGTTTCCCCTTCCTGGGACAATGAATTCACGGTGTTCTTATTTCAATTTCCAGGAGTGTATTTCATCCTGATTGTCTAAAATGCAATTTAATAAATCTGAAGCGTTATATTTGCTAACAAATGTGGACCTTTCACTCTGAAATTTAACTCACTTTCCAAGATTAATGTAATTTTTTAATACTATCTTATGAATTAGATGTTCATATTTTGTTGTGTGTGGGATTTCTTTCTTACTAATGACATACATATCTCGAATTAAAGAAGAAATTGCTTGCCGATTTAACACTTTTTATGCTTTCATTTTGTATAAATATCTACACATGAATTGGAGCGTTTAATTCCTATAATCTACAGTTTTTAAGTAGAAAGACTTTTGCATGTTTTTATGACCTCACTAGCTTTTCTAGTTTTCCGCACTTCCAGTTACTATCTGAAGTTTAGTGAAAGGTACAGAAATGAACATTCCCCCTGTTATTTGTAGAGCTTCGATGTCATTTTTTTAATACATTTCACACAATTCCCAAAAAGACCCACTCCGATCACAGTCGAAGTACAACAAATTGTACTTACACCCACATTTTTGCTGATACTTAATCTCGTGTTCAGCACTTTATTTAGTGTTACAACATAAGGATTGGTCAGAAATAATACATTGTACGTTCGAAGACTGAGGAAGTGTAACTGAAGACTCAGAAAGCAATTCATCATCACATTCACTAGCACTTCTTTCATTATACTCGCCTTCTGTAATACGCTGTCGCTCAGTAGAAAAAAAAGAACAAAAAAACAAATAAAGTGTGTCGCGTCGACATAATATTTCGGAACGAACACTTCTTTTTTAAGACGAATTGATGAAGAAGTGCGTTGCATAATTACATCACTATTCCACAGTATGCTGTTGAGAAGTTGAAACTTATTATAACAATGGAAGTTTATCATTGTCATAGTGTTGTTTTTAGACAGGTCCTGTTTTGCGCGTATCACTATATGCAGACCTATCATGACTTGTCTATTGCTAATTCCAAACTTCGTAAACAGAAGCTGCCGGCCCAGTTGCAATTTGGAAGCTTGTTGCTTATTAAATTCATACATTAATTTGACTTTAATACTATATACAGGGCTATTACAAATGATTGAAGCGCTTTCATAAATTCACTGTAGCTCCATTCATTGACATATGGTCACGACACACTACAGATACGTAGAAAAACTCATAAAGTTTTGTTCGGCTGAAGCCGCACTTCAGGTTTCTGCCGCCAGAGCGCTCGAGAGCGCAGTGAGACAAAATGGCGACAAGAGCCGAGAAAGCGTATGTCGTGCTTGAGATGCACTCACATCAGTAAGTCATAACAGTGCAACGACACTTCAGGACGAAGTTCAACAAAGATCCACCAACTGCTAACTCCATTCGGCGATGGAATGCGCAGTTTAAAGCTTCTGGATGCCTCCGTAAGGGGAAATCAACGGGTCGGCCTGCAGTGAGCGAAAAAACGGTTGAACGCGTGCGGGCAAGTTTCACGCGTAGCCCGCGGAAGTCGACGAATAAAGCAAGCAGGGAGCTAAACGTACCACAGCCGACGGTTTGGAAAATCTTATGGAAAAGGCTAAAGCAGAAGCCTTACCGTTTACAATTGTTACAAGCCTTGACACACGATGACAAAGTCAAACGCTTTGAATTTTCGGCGCGGTTGCAACAGCTCATGGAAGAGGATGCGTTCAGTGCGAAACTTGTTATCAGTGATGAAGCAACATTTTTTCTTGATGGGGAAGTGAACAGACACAATGCGCGAATCTGGGCGGTAGAGAATCCTCACGCATTCGTGCAGCAAATTCGCAATTCACCAAAAGTTAACGTGTTTTGTGCAATCTCACGGCTTAAAGTTTACGGCCCCTTTTTCTTCTGCGAAAAAAACGTTACAGGACACGCGTATCTGGACATGCTGGAAAATTGGCTCATGCCACAACTGGAGACCGACAGCGCCGACTTCATGTTTCAACAGGATGGTGCTCCACCGCACTTCCATCATGATGTTCGGCATTTCTTAAACAGGAGATTGGAAAACCGATGGATCCGTCGTGGTGGAGATCATGGTTCAGCAATTCATGTCATGGCCTCCATGCTCTCCCGACTTAACCCCATGCGATTTTTTTCTGTGGGGTTACGTGAAAGAATCAGTGTTTAAACCTCCTCTACCAAGAAACGTGCCAGAACTGCGAGCTCGCATCAACGATGCTTTCGAACTCATTGATGGGGACATGCTGCGCCGAGTGTGGGAGGAACTTGATTATCGGCTTGATGTCTGCCGAATCAATAAAGGGGCACATATCGAACATTTGTGAATGCCTACAAAAACTTTTTGAGTTTTTGTATGTGTGTGCAAAGCATTGTGAAAATATCTCACATAATAACGTTATTGTAGAGCTGTGAAATCGCTTCAATCATTTGTAATAACCCTGTACAAACACGCTGACGGGAAAAATCGCAACGCCAAAAACTAATTAATGTGGAGTAATGACTTCTCTGGAATACATTTGTCTAAGTAACATATTTAAGTGATAAACAGTGCAAGATCCCAGGTTACTATAGGCGCGAGAAAAGCCACTGAGAATGCGAAATTCTGGTACATAAATAACCGGTGTCACCGCCGGACTTGAATGCCAGCATGCATGCATTATGTTGTGTCGCATATGTGTTCGCTTGGAGATAGATCTGATGGTAGAGCAGGCCAAGGCAACATCTCGACACTGTAGAGCATGTTGGGTTACAACAGCGGCATGTAGGGGAGTGTTATTGTTGGAGAAGCTCTCCTGAAATGTTGTACATGAACGGCAGCACGACAGGTCGAATCACCACACTGACGTACAATTTTGGGGTCAGGGTGAGTGGGATACCGCCGGCCGAAGTGGCCGTGCGGTTAAAGGCGCTGCAGTCTGGAACCGCCACACCGCTCCGGTCGCAGGTTCGAATCCTGCCTCGGGCATGGATGTTTGTGATGTCTTTAGGTTAGTTAGGTTTAACTAGTTCTAAGTTCTAGGGGACTAATGACCTCAGCAGTTGAGTCCCATAGTGATCAGAGCCATTTTTCTGAGTGGGATACCCACTAGAGTGCTCTATATTGTCATAACGAAATTGCACCCCAGACCAAACGTGGGCCCAATGTGTCTAGCACGCAGGGAGGTTGGTTGCAGGCTCTCAATTTACCTCTTTCTGACCAACACACGGCTATCAAAGGCTCCGAGGCAGAACCAGCTTTCATCAGAAAACACAACAGACCTCCATTCTCCCCACCAATGAGCTCTTGCTTCACACCACTGAAGTTGCAAATGGCGCGGGTTTGGGGTCAGTGGAATGCACACTACAGAGCATCTGGCTAGGAGATGTCCTTGAAGTAATCGATACGTAACAGTTCGTTGTGTCACTGTGGTGCCAACTGCTGCTCAGATTGCTGCTTCAGGCCGGCCGGTGTGGCCGTGCGGTTCTAGGCGCTACAGTCTGGAACCGCGTGACCGCTACGGTCGCCGGTTCGAATCCTGCCTTGGGCATGGATGTGTTTGTTGTCCTTAGGTTAGTTAGGTTGAAGTAGTTCTAAGTTCTAGGGGACTGATGACCACAGATGTTAAGTCCCATAGTGCTCAGAGCCATATGAACCATTGCTGCTTCAGACGCTGTACGACGCACCAGAGTCACACGCCGAACACGATGGTCTTCCCCCTCTGTAGTGCCACGTGGCCATCCGGAGTCAGGTCTTCTTGCAATTGCACATCCTCGTGAATGTGTACAGCAATCATGTACAGTGGCTACATTCCTGTCAGGTCTTCTTCAGTACCGCAGAGGGAACATCCTGCTTCTCGTATTACACGACCTCGCGCAAACTCAGTGAGATGTTGATACTGACATCTTTGTCGCTTTAAGGCATTCTTGACTAACATCAACTCTCCACGTCTAATTTAAAAGGTAACTAGTGATCACGACCTTTATAGCTTGTTTTTAAAACAAACCTGATTTGCATCCTCAGAGTGGCGTTACTGGCGCCTATGCGACTGATGCGATATCTGAATAGGCGTCATCTTTCAGATGTAGAAACACGCCAACCAACTTTCGTGTATGTCGCACAACTTCTTGTTGGTGCTGCGACTTTTTTCCGTCACGATATACATGTATTTCTCAGGGGGGAGGGGGGATTTTTAATATCCGGGGCAGGGGATTCCGCCCCCCCTTTCTCCCACGGGCCACCACCTGAATTTACCACTGGATTACAGTACTCAAAACCAGTTCCATAAATAGAAACGAGAATGTAGATGGCTGATTTACAAAATATACTAAACCATTACAGGTAATATCATTTATATGATTGTTCATTTATTTTCTAATGTTCTCATCATGTCTTTTTCTTGTTTGCAGTGTTACCAGGATTTTCTGTAATGTAGATTAAAGACCATACTGTTCCGCTACATCGCGTGAGCTTGAGTATTATAAAGCACTTTTTAGTCATCGAAAACTAATTGCGCCTTACTTGATTGACAATTGTCCAAATTCGTGTTAAGATACGGGCAGCTGTTGTTAATACACCACTTAAGCAAACATGGCATCTCTACTACACACACGATAAAACAAACTAACTTCAAGATAACACCCTGACGCAGGTACCTGATGGAAGTGGCTGTTGTTGATCCTACTGGACAGCAAGCTACACCGTGATTCAGAGCGCCTGTCTTGCAGAGTCTGCCACTTGAATTTGCTAAGCATCCCCGTAACGCTATCACGCTTACCAAATAACCCTGTGACGAAACGCGCCGCTCTTCTTTGGATCTTCTGTATCTCCTCTGTCAACCCGACCTGGTACGGATCCCACATTGATGAGCAATACTCAAGTACAGGTCGAACGAGTATTTTGTAAGCCACCTCCTTTGTTGATGGACTACATTTTCTAAGGACTCTCCCAATGAATCTCAACCTAGCACCCGCCTTACCAACAATTAATTTTATATGATCATTCCACTTCAAATCGTTCCGTACGCATACTCCCACATATTTTAGAGAAGTAACTGCTACCAGTGTTTGTTCCGCTATCATATAATCATACAATAAAGGATCCTTCTTTCTATGTATCCGCAATACATTACATTTGTCTATGTTAAGGGTCAGTTGCCACTCCCTGCACCAAGTGCCTATCCGTTGCAGATCTTCCTGCACTTCGCTGCAATTTTCTAATGTTGCAACTTCTCTGTATACTACAGCGTCATCCGCGAAAAGGCGCATGTGGATGTAATGATTCTAGGGCCAACAGATATACACAGATGACGGTATGAGGTCACTGACTTGACTGTGAATCTACGTAGTATTAAAGCGAATTAATGATCTTGTTGTACACTGAAGAACTGTTCTAGACATCTGTCATCATGGAGGGACAGTGCCCCTGCCCCTTCTGTAATGTGAATAGCTGAGCGTGGCCCTATAGCAATCAGGAAATGTAGATCATCTATCTAAGAACTGTGTACACGGTGAATAAGACACACGACCGAAGAAATTTGTGTGTAAGTTGGACCATCGAGGTTAGACGCGTGGAGGCCACATTTCCGAGTCAGACAGACACCTGAGTTTCCATCGGCCACGGAGACAAATGCTATCCCTGGAGACGCCGAATGGGATGACAAAGAGACAAAGACGTGGCTGCATCACATCCCGTCATCAACAGCATATGGACAGTTAAGACTGCCGTCGGTTAACTCATATTAGAACAGCAGACAGGCGTACCATAGTGCAAAAAGAAATTCAAGTATTAAATTTTTGTCAGAAACAATTGTGGGCTGTATAGAGATCTACATCTGCATTTAGGTCTACACGATTACTCTGTAATTCACAAATAAGTGCCTGGCAGTGGTTACATCGAGCCACCTTCGAGTTATTTCTCCAACGTTCCACTCTCGAAGAGAGCGCGGGAAAAACGGATTCATAAATCTATCCCTGCGAGTCCGGATTTATTTTGTTATGATGATCAATTCTCCATATGTAGGTGGGCGTCAACAAAATATTTTCGCATTCAAAGGAGAAAATTGGTGACTGAAATTTCATGAGAAGATCCCGCAGTAACGGGAAAGGCCTTTGTTTAAATGACTGCCCCCCAGCCCCAATACGTGTATCATAGTCGTGACACTCTCTCTCCTATTTCGCTGTAATGCTAAACAAGCCGCCCTTTTCTGAACCTTTTCGATGTCCTCCGTCAATACTATACGATGCGATTCCACATCACGCAGCCATACTGCAGAACAGGACGGACAAGCGTATTGTAGGCAGTCTCTTTAGTAGACATGTTGCATCTTCCACCACTAAATCGTAGCCTTTGGTTCGCTTTCCCCACAACATTACCTATGTGATCGTTCAAATTAATTTTTTCGTAATTGTAATCTCTAAGTATCTAGTTGAATTCACAGCCTTGGCATTGGTGTGATTTATCGTGTAGCAGAAATTTGTACATTTCCTTTCAGTACCCACGTAGATGACTTCACCCATTTCATTATTTAGAGTCAATTTCCACTTTCCGCACCATACAGATATTTTCGTAAATAATTTTGCAATTGGTTTTCATCATCTGATGACATTACAAGACGGTATATGGCAGCAGCATCTGCAAACAATTTAAGTGGGCTGCTGAGTTTGTCTCCTAAATCATTTATATACATTAGCAACAACAGAGAAAACATAACACTTCCCTGGGGATCGTCAGATATTACTTCTGTTTTACTAGATAACTTTCCATCAATATTATTAAATGCCACTTTTCTGACAGTAAATCACGAATAAAGTCACGCGGCTGAGACGATACTCCGTAGGGGAGCAATTTGATTGGAAGTCACTTGTGGAGAATGATGTCAAAAGCCCTCTGGAAATCTAAAAATATGGAATCCATTTGACATCCCCTGTCGATAACACTCATTACTTCGTGTGAATAAAGAGCTAGTGGGTTTCACAAAAAGACGTTTTCTTAATCCGTGTTGGCTGTTTCTCAATAAATTGTTTTCTTTCAGGTAATTCATAATGTTCGGACACGTATAAGTTCCAAAATTTTAGTGCAAATCATCGCTAGTGATGCGGATCTGTAGTTCAGCGGATTACTCCAATTTCCTTTCTTGAGTATTTGTGTGACATGTGCAACTTTCCAGACATTAGGTTAAGACCTTTCGACGAGCGAGCAGCTGCATATTATTGCCAAGTATGGAACAATTCTATCAGCATACTCTACAAGTAAGCTAACTGGCATAGAGTCTGGACCAGAGGCCTTGCCATTATTAAGTGATTTACACTGAGTGGCAAAAGTCATGCGATACCACCTACTATAGTGTCGAACCTCGTTTTGGCATGGACTTAACAAGTCGTTGGAAGCCCCCTGCAGAAATAATGAGCCATGCTCACTCTATAGCCACCCATAATTGCGAAACGTGTTGCTGGTGCAGCATTTTGTGAAAGAACTGACCTCTCGATATGTCCCATAAATGTTCGATGCGATTCATGTCGGGTGATCTGGGTGGCCAAATCATTCGCTCTAATTGTTCAAAATGTTCTTCAAACCAATCGCGAACAACAGTAGCACGGTGACAGAGCGTATTGTCATTCATCAAGTTCCATTATTTTTTTTTTGAACATGAAGTCCATGAAAGGCTGCAAATGGTTTCCAATTAGCCGAATATAACAAAGACCCAGACCTTTCTATGTAAACACAGCCCACGCCATCGTTAAGTCACCACCAGCTTGTACAGTGCCTTGTTGACAACTTGGGTCTATAACTTAATGGCGTCTGCGCCACATTCGAAACCTACCATCAGCCCTTACCAACTGAAGTCGGGACTCAGATGACCAGAGCACGGTTTTCCAGTCGTCTAGGGTCCAACGGATATGATCACGGGCCCAGGAGAGACGTTGCAGGCGATGTCGTGCTGTTAGCAAAGACACTCGCGTCGGTCGTCTGGAATCATAGCCCATTAATGACAAATTTCGTCTCAATGTCCTAAAGGGTAAGTTAGTCGTACGTCCCACATTGATTTCTGTGGTTATTTCACATAGTATTGCTTGTGTGTTAGCACCCACCACTTCACGCAAAAGCTGCCGTCCTCCTTCACTAAGTGAAGGCCGTTGGCATTGGTATTCTTGACACACTCTTGACACTGTGGGTTACGAAATATTGAGTTGTCCAACGATTTTCGAAACAGAATGTCCCATCCTTCTAGCTCCAACTACCATTCCGCGTTCAAAATCTGTTAATTCCCATCGTGCGGCAGTCGGAAACCTTTTTACATGAATCACCTGAGTAAAAATGACAGCTCCACCATGACACTGCCCTTTTATACCTCGTGTACGCAATACCACCGCCATCTTTATATGTGCATATTGGTATCCTATGACTTTTGTCACCTCAGTGTAAGCTACTTAGCTACATCGATAACATCTACATCTAAGTTACTCATGTTGGCAGTTGTTCTTGATTCGATTTCTGAAATATTTATTTCGTCGTCTTTGGTGAAGGAATTTCGGAAAACCGTGTTTAGTAACACTACTTTAGGGGTACTTCCATCAGTTACATTTTCGCTGTTATCGGGCAGTGAAGACAGTGATTGCACCAAGGCGCTGATGTACTTTACACACGACCAGAATCCCTTGGGTTTTCTGCCAGATTTCGAGACAGAGTTTCTTTTTGGGATCTCTTAAAAGCCTATCAAATTGAAATTCGCCCTAAATTTCGAGCTTCTGTAAAACTTCGCCAATCTTGAGGATTTTGCGTTCTTTTAAATTTGGCATGCTGTTTTCGCTGCTTCTGCAATAGTGCTATGACTTTCGTTGTGTAGCACCGGTGACCGGAGATACGTTTTTACTTTAACCCATTTAGTATCCGCAGTGTTTCGGATTTCCTGCCCAATCCAAGTATCGATATGGAAGAAATGTCATAGATATTGGGCTTCATATAACGGCTGCAGCTTTCTCCCATGTAGGGCGCCAGACCACCACAAGCGTATCACGTGGTCCCAGTGACTGTTGCGACAGTATCCGTGAATGCCATGACGCCGCATTTGTCCAGCAGTTCCAAGGATTTTCTGAAGCCTTTGATACGTGCCATTGATAGCTGAATGACTGACCTTGCCTGCGTTTATGTTTCTTGGTTCGGATCATTCCCTTGACTTTTTGCGCACGCTTACGACCACTTTCGGTACGGTATGCACTTTGCTTCTGGCTACTTGGCACTTTAAGGACTCTCCCGTAATCAAAAACCGGAATCGGCTGTTTGTTCTGCCGGTTTCTGCATCACGGACAGTGCGAGTGATAATAATCCGTATTCTGCCTGCACTGAGTAGTCTAGAAAAGTTCACAATCTGAACACAGTTAAGTAATCCGTTCTGTTGTGTAACACTAAACTTCGATCGATTGAACGAGGTTCAATGTTGATCTAATTTAGCTTGAAACACTCTTGGAAACACCACTAAAAACAGCTATCAATACAGATATCGCACTTCGACCACAAATATTAGGCTAATTGTACATCGTAGACACGCAGTACTTATTATTGAAGGTGTCGTTCTGCAAAGATGAAGGAAAATACACAGAAAAAGCGCTCTCTTCAAACTTCTTCTTGGCCTAATCTGTTTGTTTGTGGAAGTCATAATGGGCCAGTATAAAGTCATAATAGAAGGCAGAAAAGTGATACAGTTACTACAGTCGACAAAGAAAATGTGTGGAAAGGACATGTAGTTGACTTCAATTCACAGAAATATAGAAAAATCACGACTGAAAAATTTTGCAAAAGTGTTATAACAATATTAAGAAAGGAACTAAGAAAGCATTCGCGCGTGACAACGTATAATTTTAAGATGCACTTTACACTTATTATATTTCATCTTTCTGAAATCACACGTATCGCTTAACCTCGAGCGAGCCGGCCGCTGTGGCCGAACGGTTCTATGCGCTTCAGTCTGGAACCGCGCGACCACTACGGTCGCAGGTTCCATTCCTGCCTCGGGCATGGATGCGTGTGACGTCCTTAGGTTAGTTAGGTTTAAGTAGTTCTAAGTTCTAGGGGACTGATGACCTCAGATGTTAAGTCCCGTAGTGCTCAGAGCCAGCCAAACTCGAGCGAAAACAGGGTCAAAACCTTTCGAGGTTAAATGCACAAAACTGGACACGGTGATTTCGTCAAATGTACTGTTAGGGAAAGTTTACAGGTGCTAATTGCAGCCCATCCCACGCGAGTATCTCTGCAAGTCACAGGAATAAAGAAGTTCACGGTTTCAAGTATCGGTAACAGTGATATCATCAGGTATGGAAGGAGGAATGAAGAGTACAGTTCACTGTTCCACCCTTAGAGATGGAATATTAGGTCAGCTGATGAAGGCCGAGGCGGAAAAGTGGTGGTGTCCTCGAAGAATCCGTCCTAGCGATCGCCTTAGATATTACTTACTGGTAACAACGAAATACTTAAACAAGACAGCAGAAATGAGATTTGAATCATGACTTTTATGATTGCATAACCACTATTCCCACCTCTATACTAGCCCGACTGGCGCGTTTTGGTGGCCGCCAATGTCAGCATGGGCAGAGGAACACCGTCATTAGGAGCTCGCCGCATGACAAAATGTAGCTTGTAATGATGGGTTGTTCCACATGTTTATAAATGACGACGGCAGTGTACAAATGCATCCATCCAAAGGCCGAATTTATTTGAAAAGAGAGAAGGTATCCCCTACTTGCTTAATGTTTACGTAAGATGAAATGGGACGCCTGTTATGAAATACAGACAGCCAGATGAAAAGCAATTTTACCACTATGTTTTACTACAGAAACTCTACATCGAAGTTTACCTGATGAAGTTATGTAGGGAGTTTGGACGCTACGTCAGAAGTTTGTGATAGGCATTGCACCTACAAATAACGTATCGGTCTCACAAAGAAAAGAGTCTTATAACATGAATGGCTGGGAGACCCCCGCTGATTATAGGTTCAGCCGCCTAATAATCGGAAAGGCTTTCCTTCCTCCAAGCACAATGGCCCCTATCCTGGCGTTGTATGAGAGTTGGTGATCACGTAGAGGAGAAGATGAAACCCGGTGCCGGCATATAGCTTACTTCTCTCGAATAGCACCGTGGGGAGTGCCAAGCTTAAGTTTCTGTCGAGTCACATGTCATCATTCGATGAGCCGCTGAGGAGGGGTTTAGAATTTAATCCATGATCCCTGCAAAATCTGACGTTCGCAAATTTTGCGCCACAAACTCTCCTTCCCTGTCGGCCAAAACCTGGTGATGGAAATTACTTCCACCATTGGGATTCTAACTACGCATCTTCGAATCGGTCGATGACGACCTTGGCTAAGAGAGGACCATTGTTTCAGAATTCATGGTCGACCCGTATGGGATCAACCAAAATAATGATCACCCCAGATTTCGTGACAAAGTTAGTCACGCATTAATAGTAGAAGACAAAGCGAAAAAAATGAATATTTGCTGTTGCTCTGTCTCATTCTTTGCACTCAGAGTATTCCTATACATAAAAAAAGGGTGCGATGCTTCAGGAGTCGAATTACACGATTTGATAATATGCATCAGTATTTTCATTCTGGTTCTAGAACCTATTTTACCTTTACTGAGATTGTATTGACCAATGGGTGCTCTGCTGCTTGAAAATTTTAGAGATTCATACATTCCCTGAAAAAAAAAGTGAAGCACTCAGAAGCGGATGTGGAAACAAATTGAATCTTCGTGAGTTGAAAGGGCATGTGACATTACATGAGTGATTACAATATCGACTCAAATTTACAAAGAATTTGACAATATGAGACCGCTTATCAGTATGACATTACATCATCTCTGATCTCCATTCATTTGATTGGGAAGGGTATCGTAAAGCAGTTGTATCGTCTCATGAAGCAAGCTGGTCCATAACAGTTGTTAAAAGTCCTTGATATGCTGCATAGGGACATTGAGACAGTGTTGAGGTACAAGCTGGTAGTACTCACGTTTTATTGGGGACAGATCTGGGATCTTGCTACCTGCGGGAGTACCTCACTATCACACAGCCAGTTCATAGAGACATATGCCATGTGTTGACGAGCATTGTCCTGTTGAAAAACTGCACCACATTACTGTCGCATGAGAGGAAAAAAATGAGGAAGCAAGATGTTGGTGATATGTCGTCGTGCCATCAGAGTTCCTTCACGTCACTACCTGCTGAAGCTTGAAGTCATATCCGATGCCTCCCCATACCATGACACCTGGGGTAACATCACTATGCAGGAAGTGTTGGGGAGTGAGTACCAGGTTACCAGCATTGTGAAGCCTAATGCAGGATTGGCTCAGGTGACTGTTAACATAGGGGGTTTATGTAGGGATTTTACTAAAGAGGATCAGGTACTAATTGTGGGTGGGGCTGGTAATAGTATTGACAGGGATGGGGAGTATGACATAGATGGTGACCCGGAAAAATAGCCACTCAGACTGGCAACACGAATGTGCATTTCGTGGAACTGTTTCAGCGTCACGATCGGCCTCATCTTAATACAGCCGTCAGGCGTAATAACATGAGACTAGGGGGTGCGCTGATGACAGAAGGCATTCAGTGGTGTCGGTGGAGTCTATCAGCAGGACGGGTTTCACTAGAGATGGCCTGCACCTCAACAGGTATGGAAAGGGGAGGTTGGCAAAGCTTATAGGTGACAGCATAGGTGGGGGTGGTGGGATCACTCATGGGAAAAGTCCTGTAGTAGTGGGTGTTAGAGCTGTACCTTTTTTAGATTGAAGTCAGCTGATAGGTATTCCTGCTTAAGGGAAGTCTCTCTAACAAAGAAACCACTTTCGACTGAGCTTAGGTATCCGATTAATGAGGGAATTAGTATATTTCATCAAAATATACAAGGTATTAGTCCGCAGCTCGTGGTCGTGCGGTAGCGTTCTCGCTTCCCACGCCCGGGTTTCGGGGTTCGATTCCCGGCGGGGTCAGGGATTTTCTCTGCCTCGTGATGACTGGGTGTTGTGTGACGTCCTTAGGTTAGTTAGGTTTAAGTAGTTCTAAGTTCTAGGGGACTGATGACCATAGATGTTAAGTCCCATAGTGCTCAGAGCCATTTGAACCATTTTACAAGGTGTTAGAGATAAAGTTAGTGAACTGCTTATAGATGTTGACTCTGAAATTATTGCTATATCTGAACACTTCTTAAATGAGGAGATAATTGAGAGGCTTCCTTTACCAGGATACAGGTTGGCTGGCAGCTTTTCTAGGAGCTCTTTGCGGTGTGGGGGAGTAGCCATGTATGTGAAAAACGGTATCCCATTTGAGTCAATTGATGTTTCAAAGTACTGCACTGAAAAGGTGTTTGAATGTTGTGCAGGTGTGGTTTAATTTAGTGGATCTAAACTTCTAACTGTTGTTATTTATAGATCCCCAGACTCCGATTTCACAACATTTTTGCTAAAGCTAGAGGAGGTTCTTGGAAATACAAAAAGTTAGTTACATGTGGTGACTTCAATATTAATTGTATAAGTGATTGTGCAAGGAAAAGGATGCTGGTAGGCCTCCTTAATTCATATAATCTTATGCAAACAGTATTCTTTCCAACGAGAGTGCAAGGGAACAGTAGAACAACCATAGACAACATTTTTGTTCATTCCTCATTACTAGGAGGGCATTCTGTTAGCAAAAAGGCGAATGGCCTTTCAGATCATGATGCACAAATTTTAACTCTAAAAGACTTTTGTGCTGCAACACATGTTAAATATAGTTATCAACTTTTTAGGAAAGCTGATCCAGCTGCTTTAGACACCTTTGTAAACCTTATCAAGGAACAAGAGTGGCAAGATGTTTATAGTGCTGATACAGTAGAAGATAAATATAATGCTTTCCTCAAGACTTTTCTCGTGCTCTTTGAAAGTTGCTTTCCGTTAAAACGTTCAAAACAGGGTACTAGCACAAACAGGCAGCCTGGCTGGCTGACTAGAGGGATAAGAATATCCTGTAGAACAAAGTGGCAATTATATCAAAACGTTAGAAATAGTCAAAATCTAATCGCAGCAGCCCATTACAAACAGTATTGTAAGGTGCTTAAAAAAGTTATTAGGAAGGCAAAAAGTATGTGGTATGCAGATAGAATAGCTAAGTCTCAGGATAAAATTAAAACCATATGGTCAATCGTAAAGGAAGTGGCTGGTCTGCAGAGACAGGTCGAGGATATAGAATCAGTGCGTAGTGGGAATGTCCATGTTACTGATAAGTCGCATATATGTACAGTATTTAATAATCACTTTCTGAATATAGCAGGTGAACTAAATAGAAACCTAGTCCCAACAGGGAATCATATAGCGCTCATAGAAAAAAGTGTTCCGAGACTGTTACCTGAAATGATCCTCCATGATACTGACAAGAGGGAGATTAAGTTAATAATTAAATCACTAAAGACCAAGAAGTCTCATGGATATGACGGGGTATCTAGCAGAATACTGAAGTATTGTTCTATGTATGTTAGCCCAGTAGTCATATCTGTAACTTTTCCTTTAGGATTGGTCGGTTTCCTGACTGATTAAAGTACTCTGTAGTGAAGCCACTTTATAAAAAGGGAGACAGGGATAATGTTGACAATTATAGACCTATTTCTATGCCATCGGTGTGTGCTAGAGTTATCGAGAGGGTTGTATATACAAGGCTACTGGAGCATTTAAATTCACATAATTTGCTGTCAAATGTACAGTTTGGTTTTAGAAATGGTTTAACAACTGAAAATGCTATATTCTCTTTTCTCTGTGAGGTTTTGGACGGATTAAATAAAAGGTTCCGAACGCTAGGTGTTTTCTTTGATTTAACGAAGGCTTTTGACTGTGCTGACCACAAAATATTACTGCAGAAGTTATAGAGTAAGGGGAGTAGCTTACAATTGGTTCGCCTCTTACTTTAAGAACAGAAAGCAGAAGGTAATTCTCCGCAATATTGAGAGTAGTAGTGATGTTCAGTCCCAATGGGACAGTGTTAAGTGGGGCGTTCCCCAAGGGTCGGTGCTGGGGCCACTGCTGTTTCTTATTTATATAAATGATATGCCTTCTAGTATTACAGTTGATTCAAAAATATTTCTGTTTGCTGATCACACCAGCTTGGTAGTGAAGGATCTTGTGTGTAATACTGAAACAGTATCAAATAATGTAGTTCATGATATAAGTTTGTGGCTTGTGGAAAATAATTTGAAGTTAAATCACAGTAAGACTCAGTTTTTACAGTTTCTAACTCACAATTCAACAAGAACCGATATTTTGATCAGACAGAATGGGCATATTATAAACGAGACGGAACAGTTCAAGTTCCTAGGCGTTTGGGTAGATAGTAAGCTGTTGTGGAAAGCCCATGTTCAGGATCTTGTTCAGAAACTAAATGCTGCTTTATTTACCATTAGAACAGTATCTGTAATAAGTGACAGTTCAACAAGAAAAGTAGTCTACTTCTCATGTTTTCATACGCTTATGTCATACGATATTATTTTTTGGGGAAACTCTTCTGATTCAAAAAGGGTATTTTTGGCTCAAAAACGGGCTGTTCGAGCTATGTGTGGTGTAAGTTCTAGAACCTCTTGTCGACCCCTATTCAATAGTCTGGGAATTCTGACATTGCCCTCACAGTATACAGTTTCTTTAATGTCGTTTGTTGTTAGCAATATTAGCTTATTCCCAATAGTTAGCAGCTTTCACTCAGTTAATACTAGGCAGAAATCAAATCTGCATGTGGAATGCACTTCCTTGACTCTTGTGCAGAAAGGAGTGCAGTATTCTGCTGCATCCATTTTCAATAAGCTACCACAAGAACTCAAAAATCTTAGCAGTAGCCCAAACACTTTTAAGTCTAAACTGAAGAGTTTCCTCATGGCTCACGCCTTCTATTCTGTCGAGGAATTCCTGGAAGAGCTGAAAAATTAAGCAAATTCCAGTGTTACATTGTTGATTTTCTTTATGTAAACTTACGAATTGTCGCCTGAATATGTTACTTATATTTCATTTTATCTGTTTCTACTATCGTGTTATAACTTCATGTATTGAGTCGTTCCATGACCATGGAGACATCTCCTTAATTTGGTCCCACGGAACAATAAATAAATAAATAAATGCCTCTCAAAAACATTTCAAGAGTGAGCGCGCCCCCCCCCCCCCCACTCTATGTTGTCATCATACTTGCCGAAGATGGTTTTCTGCGGTTGCACAGAACTGGAGAACATAGTATGAGTTTATCGGCAGCCCGTGCTTCCCAGTCATGGCGCCACTCCAGATGCAACAGTTAGTGTTGTTGTGTCGTAATGGTAATTACCTAGTCCGGGTGCTGCGAGTCTCCGACCAATTGTGTGGGATGACATAGAAAGTTGCAGGTACCCGATGCCTTGTTCTCGGATAGGGGGCGCAGATGTGAGGGGCGTCGGTGCGTTTCTACATCTACATCCACATACTTTCTCCGCTAGCCGCCGACTGGCGGAGGATATCTTCTACCACTACCAGTCACTTCCTTTCCTGTTTTACTCCGCGCGACCGCTACGGTCGCTGGTTCGAATCCTGCCTCGGACGTGGATGTGTGTGATGTCCTTAGGTTAATTAGGTTTAAGTAGTAGTAAGTTCTGGGGGACTGATGACCTCAGATGTTAAGTCCCATAGTGCTCAGAGCCATTTGAACCATACTGGTATCTAATTTTGTGGGTTAGTTCTTTTATCCTTATTGTATACAAGGGTAACCTGCGCTTTTTTCCGTTCGCTTGGGACTTTGCGTTGGGCATGAGATTCGCGATAAATGCAAGCTAAGTAAAGTAACAATTCAGTAGAGTACTCTCTGTAGAACTGAAATGGGATTCCATCCGGACTCGGCAACTCTTTCAGCTGCTACTCTACGCCACTGGCCTATTGTTACGTCTTCCAAATGGGAGTCTGTGCGACTTTGTGGATTTCAAACGTGGTCGATTGGAACTCTGAGGACGTGCATATGTGGACTCGCTTTCCCAAACAGTCCAAAATAAGACCACTGTCACGTCATAATTACCCACAAATATAGGATTATTAAAAAACAAGGAAAAGATTTCAAACATTTATTGCTTCCTAACTACAAAAGATAGAAGCACAATTCCAGCGTCACTAGAAAGAGAAAAGTTCACATTTTTATGCATTCAATAAGAACGCCACGTGTTACACCACAAATATCAAAACGGTGGCTCATTTCCTGTGACACACGAAGCAGCTGGTCTCTCGTTATTGAATTCACAGTTTCAACAATGCGATGTCGCAGACTTTCAAGTGTGTCAGGCATAGGAGTGACAGAAACGCGCTCTATTACGTAACCTCTCAGATAAAAGCCACAAGTTGTGAGGTGTGGAGACCTGGGAGACCATCGGCGATGAAGTTTATCTTAATTCTCCAAGCATGTCCGACGTTATCAGAATGACACCGTTTCAGGACGTTGGACTGGAAGAGGAAGAACAGAAGATGAACTTCATCTCCAGTGGCCTCCCACTCTCCAGACCTCACACCTTGTGACTTTTATCTGTGGTGTTACGTGAAAGACAGCGTTTTTATCCCATCTATGCCTGACACCCTTTAAAATCTGCGACATAACATTGTTAAAGCTGTGAATTCGATAACGAGAGACCGGCTGCTTTGTATGTGGCAGGAAATGAGCCAACGTTTTGATGTTTGTCGTGTAACACATGGTGCTCACATTCAATGCATGAAAATTTGAACTTTTCTCTTTCTAGGAACGCTGGAATTGTGTTTCCATCTTTTGTATTTTAGAAGCAATATATGTTTGAGATCTGTTCCATATTTTTGAGTAGCCCTATAAGGACATTGCACGATCTGACCAGATTGCCAAATGGAGAACCACAACGAGGCCCTTTCAAACTCTAGTCGTTGATGATAACAATATGACACACGAGTACGCTATGCGCCCTTGACAGTTACTACTCAACATCTGACGCTGTTCTCGCCCCTTAAAAATCCTATCCGGTCTGGCAATGACGATATACGCAAAAGACACTAATGTAGTCTGGTTGACGTTCTACATGAAATTAAGTTGGCATCTGGCTATGACTTCTGTGGGCTTCAGTTGTTTCATATGCTGTGTATGCAGGGTGTTCGTTTTAACTGTGGAGAGCTAAATACGTTCAAATACACTCCTGGAAATTGAAATAAGAACACCGTGAATTCATTGTCCCAGGAAGGGGAAACTTTATTGACACATTCCTGGGGTCAGATACATCACATGATCACACTGACAGAACCACAGGCACATAGACACAGGCAACAGAGCATGCACAATGTCGGCACTAGTACAGTGTATATCCACCTTTCGCAGCAATGCAGGCTGCTATTCTCCCATGGAGACGATCGTAGAGATGCTGGATGTAGTCCTGTGGAACGGCTTGCCATGCCATTTCCACCTGGCGCCTCAGTTGGACCAGCGTTCGTGCTGGACGTGCAGACCGCGTGAGACGACGCTTCATCCAGTCCCAAACATGCTCAATGGGGGACAGATCCGGAGATCTTGCTGGCCAGGGTAGTTGACTTACACCTTCTAGAGCACGTTGGGTGGCACGGGATACATGCGGACGTGCATTGTCCTGTTGGAACAGCAAGTTCCCTTGCCGGTCTAGGAATGGTAGAACGATGGGTTCGATGACGGTTTGGATGTACCGTGCACTATTCAGTGTCCCCTCGACAATCACCAGTGGTGTACGGCCAGTGTAGGAGATCGCTCCCCACACCATGATGCCGGGTGTTGGCCCTGTGTGCCTCGGTCGTATGCAGTCCTGATTGTGGCGCTCACCTGCACGGCGCCAAACACGCATACGACCATCATTGGCACCAAGGCAGAAGCGACTCTCATCGCTGAAGACGACACGTCTCCATTCGTCCCTCCATTCACGCCTGTCGCGACACTACTGGAGGCGGGCTGCACGATGTTGGGGCGTGAGCGGAAGACGGCCTAACGGTGTGCGGGACCGTAGCCCAGCTTCATGGAGACGGTTGCGAATGGTCCTCGCCGATACCCCAGGACCAACAGTGTCCCTAATTTGCTGGGAAGTGGCGGTGCGGTCCCCTACGGCACTGCGTAGGATCCTACGGTCTTGGCGTGCATCCGTGCGTCGCTGCGGTCCGGTCCCAGGTCGACGGGCACGTGCACCTTCCGCCGACCACTGGCGACAACATCGATGTACTGTGGAGACCTCACGCCCCATGTGTTGAGCAATTCGGCGGTACGTCCACCCGGCCTCCCGCATGCCCACTATACGCCCTCGCTCAAAGTCCGTCAACTGCACATACGGTTCACGTCCACGCTGTCGCGGCATGCTACCAGTGTTAAAGACTGCGATGGAGCTCCGTATGCCACGGCAAACTGGCTGACACTGACGGCGGCGGTGCACAAATGCTGCGCAGCTAGCGCCATTCGACGGCCAACACCGCGGTTCCTGGTGTGTCCGCTGTGCCGTGCGTGTGATCATTGCTTGTACAGCCCTCTCGCAGTGTCCGGAGCAAGTATGGTGGGTCTGACACACCGGTGTCAATGTGTTCTTTTTTCCATTTCCAGGAGTGTATAAGCATTGTACGAAAAAACTGTCCCAGGTGAAAAGATAATGTTTTCAAAAGCGACTTCTGATGTGTTAGAACTTGACACCCCCACCCCCATCCTCTACCATTGGGGTCAACTTTTTATTTTTGAATGGGAATCCCACATTTTATTGCAAATTCAGGTTTTACGGCAAAAAATACCTGCACCTGACCCGAAACATTTTTTTCCATTCTTGGTAGCTGACGCTGTAATCAACGAAATACATTTTTTTCCGGTTAATGCAATTAAAAAACTACGCTTTTCACCCTACATTACGATCAGGATAAAATAGTAAACTTTTGTGTTCTAAACAGCTGATGGTTTCGTTAAATGTTTAATTTGATTTCGTACTTTTGAGTATCAACACCTACATCTACATCTACATGGCAACTCTGCAATTCACACTTAAGTGCCTGGCAGAGGGTTCGTCGAACCATTTTCGTACTACTTCTCTACCATTCCACTCTCGAATGGCGCGTGCTAAAAAGGAACACCTAAATCTTTACGTTCGAGCTCTGATTTCTCTTTTTTTACTATGATGATCATGTCTTCCTACGTAGGTGGGTGTCAACAAAATATTTTCGCATTCGGAAGAAAAAGTTGGTTATTGAAATTTCGGCAATAGATTTCGCCGCAAAGGAAACCGCCTTTGTTTCATTGACTGCCACCCCAGCTCGCGTATCATATCAGTGACACTATCACCCCTATCGCGCGATAACACGAAACGAGCTGCCCTTCTTTGCACCTTTTCGATGTCCTCCGTCAGTCCTGCCTGATGAGGAACGCACACCGCGCAGCAGTATTCCAGCAGAGGACGGACAAGTGTAACGTAGGCTGTCTCTTTAATGGGTTTGTCGCCACCTATAAGTGTTTGCCAACAAAGCTCAGTCTTTGTTTCGCCTTCCCCACAATATTATCTATGTGGTCTTTCAATTTAAGTTGCTCGTGATTGTAATTCCTAGGTATTTAGTCGAATTGACAGCCCTTAGATTTCTACGATTTATCGTATACCCAAAATTTATCTAATTTCTTTAAGTACCCATGTGGATGACCTCGCACTTTGTTTAGTGCCGATAGCCACTTTTCGCACCATACAGAAATTCTCTCTAGGTCATTTTGTAATTGGAATTGATCGTCTTATGATTTTACTAGACAGTAAATTACAGCGTCATGTGCAAACAATCTAAGGGGGGTGCTCAGATTATCACCTAGATCATGTATGTAAATCAGGAACAGAAGAGGACCCATGACACTACCTTGTGGAACGCCAGATATCACTTCTGTTCTACTCGATGATTTACCGTCTATCACTACTAACTGTGGCCTCTCTGAGAGGAAACCACGAATCCAGTCACACAACTGAGACGATACTCCATATTCACGCAATTTTATTAATAGCCGCTTGTGAGGTTCAAATGGCTCTGAGCACTATGGGACTTAACATCGGAGGTCATCAGTCCCCTAGGACTTAGAGCTACTTAAACCTAACTAACCTAAGGACATCACCCACGTCCATGCGCGAGGCAGGATTCGGACCTGCGACCGTAGCAGTCGCGCGGTTCCGGACTGAAGTGCCTATAACCGCTCGACCACCGCGGCCGGCGTCTCTTGTGAGGAACGGTATCAAAAGCCTTCTAGAAATCCAGGAATTATACAGTAAAACTTTTAGGGAGAGACATTTAAAATACACTGAAGAGCCAAAGAAACTGGTACATCTGCCTAATATCGTGAAGGCCCCCACGAACACGCAAAAGTGCCGCAACACGACGCAGCCATGGACTCAACTAACATCTGAAGTAGTGCTGGACGGAACTGACACCATGAAGCCGGCAGCGCTGTCCATAAATCCGTAAGAGGACGAGGAGTTAGAGGTCTCTTCTGAACAGCACGTTGCAAGGTATCCCAGATATGCTCAGTAATGTTCATGTCTCAGGCGTTTGGTGGACAGCGAAAGTGTTCAAACTCAGAAGAGTGTTCATGAAGCTACTCTGTAGCAATTCTGGACGTGTGGAATGTCGCAGTGTCCTCCTGGAATAGCCCAAATGCACAATGGGCATGAATGGATGCAGGTGAACAAATAGGATGCTTATGTACGTGTCATCTGTCAGAGTCGTATCTAGGCGTATCAGGGATTCCATATCACGCCAACTGCACACGCCCCACACCATTACAGAGCCTCTACCAGCCTCAACAGTCATCTACTGACATGCAGGGCCCATGGATTCATGAGGTTGTCTTCATATACGCTCGATACAATTCGAAACGAGGCTCGTCCGACCATGCGACATGTTTCCAGTCATCAACAGTCCAATTGCTGTGTTGACAGGCCCAGGCGAGTCATAAAGCTTTGTGTCGTACAGCCATCACGAGTACACGAGTGGGCCTTCGGCTCCGAAAGCTCATATCGATTATGTTTTGTTGAATGGTTCGCACGGTGACACTTGTTGATGACCCAGCATAGAAATCTGCAGCAACATGCGGAAGGTGGCCCTTCTGTCACGTTGAACGATTCTCTTCAGTCGTCGTTGGTCCCATTCTTGGAGGATCTTTTTCCGGCCGCAGCAATGTGGGAGATTTGATGTTTTACTGCAGTCAGAACAGGAAGAAATGTAACTGCAGACAACTTGTTTACCAGTGCTCAACTTAGCGAAAGACTACTCCACAAACATAATCTCAAACTTGTAAGCACTATCAGAAAACAGAAGCAGCAGCTGTCTCTGCAGTTCATACAACAAATTTCAATGCCATTCCCATCAAGCATATTTGCATTTCGTGATTCTCGTACACAAGTAACATATATACCAGCCAAAAAGAAAAAAGTACTACTCATATCTTCCATGTGTGATGTTGGTTGCTTTTACATGGAACACAGAAAACCAGAAATAGTTTTCAGTAGGAGAAAGGGGGATTTAGATGAGGTGGATGAGTAGTGTTGCAAAGAATACAGCATGTTGGCTAATGTTATTTTTTATGTATTGAGTAATATTGCTGGAATCTACGTCTACTTGTGGTTAGCCAAAAGGAACCATCCCAAAATATTATCTGTTTATATTTCTCACTGAAGTAGGAGGCAGCCCTATGAGAAATCGTCTTAGTAGGTAGAAAACAGAGCTAACAGCAGACATTTTGCGTGCAGCCACAATTTCTATCCACAATCAACTCAATCCGAAATCTGTTTCAAACAAACCATTTTTAAATAAAAAAATGTCATAAAAAATATAAATTGAAACCGAATACATAAATTAAAAAATCAGAATAATCTTGAAGTTAAATTGAATATGAAAAAGATTGAAAACTATTCTTTAGTTTTTATTTTCATTTTTCTTATATTTTGATTTTTACTTCTTCTTTGTAGAGCTTAATTTCCAGTCCACAATCAATTGAATTCTACATTAGTTTTGGACGCCTCATTGGCACCTCATTTTTATTACGACAAAAAAATAAAAAACTGAATTTAATGAACAAAAATAAAAAGTGATAAAAATTATAAATTTTAATAGAATATGACAGTAAATAAAAACAGAAAAGTTGTAAATTTTAACTGAATATGAAAACGAATGACAATCAATGAATCACAAATTATTAATTGAAGGAAAAATTTGAATTTTTACAGTTAAATGTGTACATATTTTTCATTTTTATTTTTTCCAATAATTTTTTCAGCACATTTAAAAACTATATTGCATATCTTAAGTTAAGCTATTTTTATAGAAAATTATATAAAATATTATTAGGAATTTTGTGATTAAACCAGCACATCATTTTAAAGTTCTTTTTTGTGTTGCCATAATATTTTTTCATTGAGTCATATTTATAGCATAAATAGGATAATTCGTACTGAAATTATATGGATTTATAAAATAATTTCAATTTAACTGTGTTAATCGTTTAAAATCACGAACTGAATTGTAAGCTTTTCAAAAAATCTTTCGGTAAATCTATATTCCACATTCTTTGAGGAAACTTTCATTCCTCCCATCTTTAAGTAATTATTCTCTAATTTAGCATTATCAAGTACTGAGGAAACAACTAGTTAATTTTTCTTCTTTTGTTTATCAAACTCTGCTGAATTATAGTGATTTTTTACATCTATTTCAAAAATTATATTTATTCCTCAATCCAGTGAATTCTATGCAATACAATTCGAAGAGAGATATTGCTATTTTGGGATTTGATAATCTTTCTTCAAACAATTTAGCTAAACAAAATATAATTGCAAGACTGGAAGCAACAATTTACAATTATATTAATACAGGTTTAAAACATGACCACCCATTGGAACCATTAACAGGTTGTTTAGAACTAATAGCAAATAGCAGCAAATATATTGAGAAACATACTTTTTATTGTGTTCCACTAACTAAAATGTGGCAAAAAGTAACAGATACGTTACAGAATAGTTGTTGTCTTATTTATGACAATCTCGTGCAATATGTTTACTTGAGGTACAAAAATATGAAAAAATTGACATGCATACAAATGAAAATAAAAATGAAGAAAGAAAAAAATTGTTAAATATGTGTCATTTGTGTTTAGTTTTAATTGACTACCATTTAATTGCATAGAAATTTTTCAAGAGGCAGAGAATATAATTTCTGTAAAAGAAAACATGCGGTATCAACTCTGGAGAAACATATTTTTCCAAACCTAATAGCTTGTTTTCTACAATACCAAAAGTAATAAATGTCGAATAATTGGGACTAATAAAAATAAATAATATCTTATTATTTGCATCTAGAAAAAGAATAAGTATTTCCTTCAAAATTTATCCCTATTCCATTGATGAAATTAAACCAATCAATGCAGTATCTTCACTATTTTCTAAAAAGAGAGAATAAGAATTAGGAACTTAAGCATACAAGAAAGAACACTAGAATATTTTGATAGTACTACATCTTTAAAAGATGAATACAAATATACTTTGAAGAAGAAACAAAAGAAAGACACAGAGGCCTGGAGATCGATGTCTGAGGAGGGAAGACGTGTCTAGGGCTGCGCTGCCTACACGACTTCACGTTAACGCAGGGGTTGCGGGAAAGGACAAGTGGCAACGAGACAGATCGGTAGGTGCAGTCTAGGGTGGACTGCTGCGACAGCGATTTTCGATTATTTCTTTATCTACTTTTTTATACAATAAAGTGTCTTTGTTTTC
The DNA here is from genome assembly GCF_021461385.2 of Schistocerca piceifrons. Taxonomy (NCBI): domain Eukaryota; kingdom Metazoa; phylum Arthropoda; class Insecta; order Orthoptera; family Acrididae; genus Schistocerca; species Schistocerca piceifrons. The sequence continues at coordinate 73,211,324 of NC_060149.1, forward strand.
GAAAATTAAATGTATTTTTAAGTAAGCTATTTCCATTATAAGTAGAAAAACCATCTGTTTTTATTTCCAAAAATGATTCTTCTTTAAGATAGTAAAAAATTACTAGTTCTTGCCAAAGACTACTATATGGAATACAAATAAATACTTACTTTTTAAGGAAATTTCTATTTTTCTTCATTTCTATAAAGTTAATTTTATTGGGGACTTCACCAATATACACAGATATTTTACGATTTTGTTCACCCAGTACACCTATAGCTGCAAACTTGATTTAGTCGTTTACCCCATAAGTGCAAATTTTAAAAACTCCACTTGTAGGAAAATCTATCCATTGTCATTTAAAATATTTTTTTCTTCTTCTGTTTTTCATGCTTTTTGTATCTTCTTCAAAGTATTTTTGTATTTGTCTTTTAAAGATGTAGTACTATCAAAATATTCTAGTGTTCTTTCTTGTATGCTTAAGTTCCTAATTCTTATTCTCTCTTTTTAGTAAATAGCGAAGAGAATGCATTGATTGGTTTAATTTCTTTAATGGAATACTGATAAATTTTGAGGGAATTCTTTATTTATTTTCCAGACACAAATAATAAGATATCATTTATTTTTATTAGTCGCAATTCTTTGATATTTATTTCCTTTGGTATTATAGAAAACAAGCTATTGGATATAGAAAAATATGTTTCGCCAGATTTTATACAGCTTGTTTTCTTTTACAGAAATTATGTTATCTGACTCTTCGAAAATATCTATGCAATTAAATGATACTCAATTAAACCTAAACGCAAATGGCATATATTTCACTAATTTTTTTCTTTCTTCTTTTTAATTTTCATTTGTTTCCATGTCAGTTTTTTCGTATTTTTGTACCCCAGCTAAACATATTGCAATAGATTGTCATAAATAAGACACCAACTATTCTGTAACATATCTGTTACTTTTTGCCACATTTTAGCTAGTTTAACAGAATAAAAAGCAACGTCCTCAATATATTTGCTGCTATTTGCTATTAGTTCTAAACAACCTGTTAATGATTCGAATTCATGATCTTTTTGTAAATGTGTATTAATATAATTATAAATTGTAGCTTCCAATCATATAATGACATTTTCTTTAGCTAATGTAGAAGTAAAACTTTCCTTTAATCGTTTATTGGAACAATTTAAAAAATCTATAATGTGGTTACCTAGTTATTTATTAACTCCAGGATTCGATAATTGGCAAAAAAAATTTATTGTATGTTTTCATTATAGAATTAGAATGAATCCAAGTAAAACAGTCTTTCCAACAGAATTGTTGTTGTTAACTATTATATTACAGTCTTCTTTATACTCTGCTTGCATTCGAAAATTCAAAGTATTTGTTACATATTTGCACATTTCTTCTTTGTTGAAAATACCTCGAAAATCTTGTGTAATGTCTAAATCTAATAAGTAGTTATGTTTCTTTTGCAGTTCTTCCAATATTTATGGTAGTTCCTTTAATGCTGTATCGATCTTGACATCTCCTAATTATATCTTGTAAGGAATAATAACTGGATTAGTGCATTTACTTCATATGAAGTCCATCAATGTTAATAGATTGTTTGGCTCCTTTACAGTTCTTGTATTCAAATCTAAAAGAAGAGGTAACTTAGCTTTGACAGTACGTATTGCAGAATAAAAATTAGAAAATACTCTTCACAAGAAACTATTTCCTTGGTTAATAAAATTTTTTTTTTGCTCCTATCTGTTGTACAGTGCATTAAATTTGTAATTTTAACTACCAGAATGGTTCTGTAATTAGTTTAAATTGTTCTAACTTTCTTCTCCTTTTGTGTAAATAATATATCCAACATCTGTAACAAGATAATCATTATTTAAATTTTCTGTAAGTAAGCATAAGTCTAATCTCTCATTAGTTCGTTTTGTTTTATTTCTGAGTAGCTCCATTACAGAATATTTTTATGTTTGTAGCGTACATTTTATTTTCAGTATGCATTTATAAAGACAAAAAATTAGAATTGTGGAAAACTTGCTAGAATTTAAAAAAGATTAAAAAACAAAATATAAGAGTAGACAGAACTAGGTAGCTGTAAGTAAAGTGGAGTGATTTTCGTTCGTAGATGAAATAAATCATGAAGATTATACTTATGCAAAAATAGTGTGGAAAAAAATTAATAAAAATTAATGTTAAAAATCTAGGTAAATATCATGATCTCTATCTTAAAACATATGTATTGTTATTGTCTGATGTATTTGAAAATTTAAAAAAACTTATATAAAGGGATAGAGTTCAAATCCATTTTGGTGTTGGTGAGAAAAATTGAGCAACAGTATATTAAATGAAAATTTGTGGTTAGATCATTTTAAGGACATATAGATTTAATACACGATTATGACAGGGTTTTAATGGTCGAAAAGGGAATAAGAGGAGGGATATCACAATATTGTAAAAGATATATTAAAGCAAACAATAAATGTATGGAGGATTTTGATAGTAAAAAGATATCAGATTGTGTTGTTGTGGTCTTCAGTCCAGAGACTGGTTTGATGCAGCTCTCCATGCTACTCTATCCTGTGCAAGCTTCTTCATCTCCCAGTACCTACTGCAACCTACATCCTTCTGAATCTGTTTACTGTATTCATCACATGGTTTCCCTCTACGATTTCTACCATCCCTTCAGTACTAAATTGGTGATCCCTTGATGCCTCAGAATATGCCCTACCAACCTATCCCTTCTTATAGTCAGGTTGTGCCACAAATTTCTCTCCAATTCCGTTCAATTCCTCCTCGTTAGTTATGTGATCTATCCATCTAATTTTCAGTACTCTTCTGTAGCACCACATTTCGAAAGCTTCTATTGTCTTCTTGTCAAAACTATTTATTGTCCACTTTTCACTTCCATACATGGCTACACTCCATACAAATACTTTCAGAAACGACTTCCTGACATTTAATATACTTGGTGTTAACAAATTTCTCTTCTTCAGAAACGCTTTACTTGCCATTACCAGTCTACATTTTATATCCTCCCTACTTCGACCATCATCAGTTATTTTGCTCCCCAAATAGCAAAACTCATTTACTATTTCAAGCGTCTCATTTCCTAATCTAATTCCCGTAGCATCACCTGATTTAATTCAACTACATTCCATTATCCTCATTTTGCTTTTGTTGATGTTCATCTTATATCCTCCCTTCAAGACACTGTCCATTCCGTTCAGCTGTTCTTCCAGGTCATTTGCTGTCTGTCCACAGTTACAATGTCATCGACGAACCTCAAAGTTTTTATTTTTTCTCCATGGATTTTAATGCCTAATCAGAATTTTTCTTTTGTTTCCCTTACTGCTTGCTCAATATACAGATTGAATAAAATCGGGGATAGGCTACAACCCTGTCTCACTCCCTTCCCTACCACTGCTTCCCTTTCATGTCCCTCGACTCTTATAGCTGCCATCTGCTTTCTGCACAAATTGTAAATAGCCTTTCGCTCCCTGTATTTTACCCCTGCCACCTTCAGAATTTGAAAGAGAGTATACCAGTCGACATTGTCAAACGCTTTCTCTAAGTCTACAAATGCTAGAAACGTAGGTTTGCCTTTCCTTAATCTATTTTCTATGATAAGTCGTAGGGTCAGTACTGCCTCACGTGTTCCAACATGGAATCCAAATTGACCATCCCCGAGGTCGGCTTCTACCAGTTTTCCTTTTGTCTGTAAAGAATTCGTGTTAATATTTTGCAGCCGTTGCTTATTAAACTGATAGTTCGGTAATTTTCACATCTGCCAACACCTGCTTTCTTTGGGATTGGGATTATTATATTGTTCTTGAAGTCTGAGGGTATTTCGCATGTCTCATACATCTTGCTCACTAGGTGGTAGAGTTTTGTTAGGCCTGGCTCTCCCAAGGCTGTCAGTAATTCTAATGGAATGTTGTCTATTCCCGGGGCCTTGTTTCGACTTAGGTCTTTCAGTGCTCTGTCAAACTCTTCACGCAGTATCATAACTCCTATTTCATCTTCGTCTACCTTCTCTTCCATTTCTATAATATTGTCCTTAAGAACATCACCCTTGTATAGACCCTCTATATACTCCTTCCACCTTTCTGCTTTCCCTTCTTTGCTTAGAACTGGGCTTCCATTTGAGCTCTTAATATTCATGCAAGTGATTCTCTTTTCTCCAAAGGTCTCTTTAATTTTCCTGTAGGCAGTATCTATCTTACCCCTAGTGGTATGCGCCTCTACATCCTTACATTTGTCCTCCAGCCATCCCTGCTTAGCCATTTTGCACTTCCTGTCGATCTCATGTCTGAGACATTTGTATTCCTTTGTGCCTGCTTAATTTACTGTATTTTGATATTTTATCCTTTCATCAATTGAATTCAATATCTCTTCTGTTACCCAAGATTTTCTATTAGCCTTCGTCTTTTTGAAATCTTAAACAGTATCTGTCTCTAGGAATGAAATTAAGAAAAATAGATAGAGTTTTAAAATTAAGCAATCGGATTGGTTGAGGAATGTTATAGATTTAAATATGGAAATGAGACTAAAGCCAAAAATGATTTTGAAAAGGATTTCTATAAACTTACGAATCATTAAGTCTTTGGCAAGACGATGGAAAATATCGGAATCAGAGTGGAAATAAAATTAGTGTCAGATGGAGAAAAGTGTAATAAATTAATAGCAATGCCAAAATTTAAAACAATAACTATAGTTAATGAAAATCTTCCTGTTATTCTTATGAATAAAATAAAAATTACATTTCATAACCCCTGTTTGTATGTATGAGTAGACTTGATTTATCTAAAGAAATGATATATGATTGTAAGTATAGAACAATGAATTCGAAATATGGAGAAAATATTGAATTTTGTTATCAATATAACAGCTATATCTACAATCTAATCTATTTAATATGTATCTATAATACACAAAAAGAAAATTTTTATGGAGATATGAAATCAATGATTGATAAATCTGATACTAGTGATTATCCTGAAAATAATATTTATGGTATTCCTCAAGTTAACAAGAAGGTTGTAGGAAAAATGAAAGGTGAATGCAATAGAAAAATAATGGAAGAATTTTGTGGTTTAAGGGCAATAAGGATGCATATACGAGGGCATTTCAAAAAGTAAAGATACAATGGCTTGCAGTCCTTAAATAGAGCATTTATTTAGAAAACGTCAGTTACATCTTATTAACTGGATTATTTGTTATTTTTCGAAATAATCACCCCCATTATCCAAACATTTGTTAAGTCGGTGCATAAGCTTTTGTATCCCACAGTCATAGAAGGTTGCTGCCTGTTGTCAGAATAACATTTCAACTTCATCTTTGATCTCTTCATTGCCGTGGAATGATTTTCCACAAAGATGTGACTTCAGGTAACGGAAGACATGGAAGTCGGTGGGCGCAAGGTCCGGGCTGTATGGCGGATTGTTTGAGTAGTGCTTTGGTTACGAGCACTGTGTGAGGCCGAGTATTGTCATGAAGCAAGCGGACTCCACTTGTCAGCATTCCCCTGCGTTTGTTTTGAATTGCCCTTCGAAGACGTTTCAAAGTCTGGCCATATGCAACAGCATTAATTGTCGTTCCATTAGGCATAAATTTCAACAGAAGAATGCCTTGTCTGTCCCAAAAAACAGAAGCCATGATTTTCTTCGCTAAATCGACGTTTTGCATTTCTTGGCTTTTGGTGAATTCGAATGGCGCCATTGCATTGATTGTTGCGTGGATTCAGGTGTATTGTGATAAACTCATATCTCGCCACCTGTCACAATGTGATCAAGGAACTCATCACCTGCTTCAGCATAGCGTGTGAGAAAGTCGAGTGCAAAGCACATCCGTTTCTTTTTGTGTTCTTCCGTTAACAGTTTTGGAACCCAGTGCACACACAGGTTCCTGTACCCTGACTTGACAGCCACAATGTCAAAGAGTTGTCATTGACACGTCCGGTATGATCTGAAGCAATTCTTTCAATGTGAGACGTCTATTCGCACGAATTGCTTCCTCTGTTCACTGAAGAAGGGCATCAGAGATCACAGATGGCCAACCTGTTCTTTGTTCGTCTTGAACATCAGTCCTACCTTCAGAGAAATGACGACACCATATCGTTACATTTTGTCGATTCATAATGTTCCCATAAACAGAAACAGTTTCTTTGTGAATATCCGCTGGTCACAGACCTTTTGCATGAAGAAAACGTATGACCGAGCGCACTTCCAATTTGGCGGGATTCTGAATCGGTGCAGCCATTTTAAACACGACCTACTCCAACCAGAAACAACGTTCAACTGCCGAAAGACCGCGAAGAGAAAGCTAACGGTTCAAGGTTAACACCATTGTTGCCAACTTGCTCCCCAAAACTCTTCTGTTCCTCTGGCGTATGGTGTACCTTTACTTTCCGAAATACCCTCGTAGTTCGTGATAAACCAGAGAAAAAATGCAAAAGAGTTAAGAAATGTATAGTCAAAAACAGAATAAGCTTAGAATATTATAAAGATTGTTTGTTTACCAATAGAGAACAGTACAGAAGAACTAATATGATTCAAAGTGAAAAACACAAAATTTACACAGTTGCAAAAACAATAAAGTATTGAGTCTTCATGATGACAAAAGATATATTCTGGCAAATAAAATAGATACATTACCATACAGATACTACAAATTATAAGAAAATGTAATAAAAATATTTCTTTATAAATGGAGACACTAATCAAGAAGCTCAACAATGCAAGCATCTCGGAAGAGGTTAAAAAACTAAATGTTTTATAGACTGTTACTGGATGTGAATATTTATATACTAGATATGGAGGAAAACTTTGTATGGAGCTTAATAATGGGTTTAAGATTATTTTACCAGATACATATTGAAAATTAATTACTCATTGGGACTTTCAATTAATTGGAAATGAACAGATGAAAATGAAATATAAGAGAATGAAGAAACTTAAAAATAGAAATAATGAACTTCATGATATTGAAATCATTATGTGAACATTTTGGACTTTTTTATAATGAATTTATTATTGCAGTGGCCTGGCTCATGGACCCTGGGAATTTAAGGAATCATGTAAAAAATTTCCATTATTAATGCACCTATTGAAAGACACTTTTTTGTCATCTCTAAGTTTTTGTTATCTAATAATAAAGTGTTTATTATTTATGTTATTTCAGGTCTTTTTATTGTATAATTCCAGGATGTATGTGTCCACCATGGAAATTCCAAGAATAATAGATACATTTTTCTGTTCACCATAATTCATTTTATTTATTTTAGTATGTTCACCTTGAATAAAACACTATTAAATTTCAATTTCTTATGTTCATCTTTTGTATGAAAAAAGTAATTAATCTGAAAATTGGTGAATGTGATACAAAACATATTCATTTTTATTAATTTCTCTAATTATTTTAAATGAAATTAAGTGCATTAGACCCAAATAGTTGGTAATAGCAAGTGAAAAGTGTAGGTTCTGTGTTAATATTCGTTTTCTAGTGAAGGAATGAGTGAAACGAGTGAGTAGGCAACAAAATGTAAACTGAGGCAGAACCTACACTTTTCACCTATTCGTACCAGAGGCGCTGGTGAGCTTACGAAAAGGCTCTCGTTTAATTAGCATGTTAAATACACGATAAGAGGTGGTTTCAATGGAGATACCTCGCATTCAGGTAGAAGAAGATCCACCATTTTGCCAAAGTCCGAAGCAGACTGTGCCCCCAAGGTAGACAAGGTCTCGAGTGAGAAAAATCGAGGATCAGTTTATTAAAAAAAATTTGCTGTTAGATCATTCAAAAGACGCAGAAAAACAGTCCGTAAAAGAAATCTGTTCCGTGTATAATGATATCTTCCATTTGCCGGGAGCTATGTTGACATATACAGATACAATCCGACATCAAATAAAACTGGTTTCCGAAGCAGAGGGATGAGTAATTTGCTCTCGTCCTCACAGAATACTAGAAGCGCAGAAAGAAGAGTTACAACAGGAGGTAAATCAGACGCTGGAGGACAACATAATACTACCTTCTACAAGCACCTGTAATTTTCGTTACTTATGATTCCCAAAAAGATGGATGCATCTGCACCCTACACAATTAAAAAATTGATGAACTCGAGTCTAATGGGTTTATAGAGTGAGAAGATGTTAACTTTTATAAAAGACGTAATGTTTTTGGTCCATCGCTGGACGAACACAATGCGCAATTCGGCGAAACCTTTGGGAGATTAAGGCAACATAATTTGAAGTTAATATCTTAACCGAATATGGGTTAAAACCAGACCCAAAAAAACTAAAAGCAGTAGGGGAATATCCCCAATCTATTACAAAGAATGCATTAAAATGTTTCCTCAGGTTACTCGGGTCGTATAGACTCTTCCTAAATTACTTTATTAAAGTGGCAAAACCACCACATTAGTTGCTGAAATAAGGCGTTAAGTATGAATGGGGTGCCAAGCAAGAAGAGGCAGTCCAGGTACTAAAACAGAAGCTACTCAATCCCTCTATGTTACAGTACCCAGATTTTAAAAAAAAGTTTATAATCACCATTGACGTCAACCAACACGCTATTGGCATAGGTCTTAGGCATGGGGAAGTAGGTAAAGACCTTCCAGTTGCATATGCGTCCAGAACAGAGAACAATGCAGAGCGAAATTACAGCACAATTGAGAGAGAGTTTTTGACCGTAGTTTTGGAGATGAAACTTTTCGATCATATGTTTTTGGTTGCAAGTTTATCACTTATGCAGATCATAAACCATTACAGTGGGTTGGAAATATAAGCGATCTGTCCTCACGCTTAATGAAGTTCGTACTGAAATTAGCCCCCCCCCCCCCCCCCCCCATGAACCATGGACCTTGCCTTTGATGGGGAGGCTTGCGTGCCTCACCGATACAGATAGCCGTACCGTAGGTGCAACCACAACGGAGGGGTATCTGTTGAGAGGTCAGACAAACGTGTGGTTCCTGAAGAGGGGCAGCAGCCTTTTCAGCAGTTGCAGGGACAACAGTCTGGATGATTGACTGACCTGGCCTTGTAACACTAACCAAAACGGCCTTGCTGTGCTGGTACTGCGAACGGCTGAAAGCAAGGGGAAACTAGAGCCGTAATTTTTCCCGAGGGCATGCAGCTTTACTCTATGGTTAAATGATGATGGCGTCCTCTTGGATAAAATATTCCGGAGGTAAAATGGTCCCCCATTCGGATCTCCGAGCGGGGACTACTCAAGAGGACGTCGTTATCAGGAGAAAGAAAACTGGCATTCTACGGATCGGAGCGCAGAATGTCACATCCCTTAATCGGGCAGGTAGGTTAGAAACTTTAAAAATGGAAATGGATGGTTTAAAGTTAGATATAGTGGGAATTAGTGAAGTTCGGTGGCAGGAGGAACAAGACTTTTGGTCAGGTGAAAACAGGGTTATAAATACAAAATCCAATAGGGGTAATGCAGGAGTAGGTTTAATAATGAATAAAAAAATAGGAATGCGGATAAGCTACTACAAACAGCATAGTGAACGCATTATTGTGGCCAAGATAGACACGAAGCCCACGCCTACTACAGTAGTACAAGTTTATATGCCAACTAGCTCTGCAGATGATGAAGAAATTGATGATATGTATGACGAGATAAAAGAAATTATTCACGTAGTGAAGGGAGACGAAACTTTAATAGTCATGGGTGGCTGGAATTCGATAGTAGGAAAAGGAAGAGAAGGAAACGTAGTAGGAGAATATGGATTAGGGCTAAGAAATGAAAGAGGAAGCCGCCTGGTAGAATTTTGCACGGAGCATAACTTAATCATAGCTAACACTTGGTTCAAGAATCATGAAAGAAGGTTGTATACATGGAAGAACCCTGGAGATACTAGAAGGTTTCAGATAGCTTATATAATGGTAGGACAGAGATTTAGAAACAAGGTTTTAAATTGTAAGACATTTACAGAGTCAGATGTGGACTCTGACCACAATCTATTGGTTATGAACTGTAGATTAAAACTGAAGAAACTGCAAAAATGTGGGAATTTAAAGAGATGGGACCTCGATAAACTGAAAGAAACAGAGGTTGTACAGAGTTTCAGGGAGAACATAAGGGAACAATTGACAGGAATGGGGAAAGAAATACAGTAGAAGAAGAATGGGTAGCTTTGAGGGATGAAATAGTGAAGGCAGCAGAAGATCAAGTAGGTAAAAAGACGGGGGCTAGTAGAAATCCTTGGGTAACAGAAGAGATATTGAATTTAATTGATGAAAGGAGAAAATACAAAAATGCAGAAAATGAAGCAGGCAAAAAGGAATACAAATGTCTCAAAAATGAGATCGACAGGAAGTGCAAAATGGCTAAGCAGGGATGGCTAGAGGACAAATGTAAGCATGTAGAGGCTTATCTCACTATGGGTAAGATAGATACTGCCTACAGGAAAATTAAAGAGACCTTTGGAGAAAAGAGAACCACTTGTATGAATATCAAAAGCTCAGATGGAAACCCAGTTCTAAGCAAAGAAGGGAAAGCAGAAAGGTGGAAGGAGTAAAAATGGTTCAAATGGCTCTGAGCACTATGGGACTCAACTGCTGAGGTCATTAGTCCCCTAGAACTTAGAACTAGTTAAACCTAACTAAACTAAGGACATCACAAACATCCATGCCCGAGGCAGGATTCGAACCTGCGACCGTAGCGGTCTTGCGGTTCCAGACTGCAGCGCCTTTAACCGCACGGCCACTTCGGCCGGCTGTGGAAGGAGTATATAGAGGGTCTATACAAGAGCGATGTACTTGAGGACAATATTATGGAAATGGAAGAGGATGTAGATGAAGATGAAATGGGAGATATAATACTGCGTGAAGAGTTTGACAGAGCACTGAAAGACCTGAGTCGAAACAAGGCCCCGGGAGTAGACAACATTCCATTAGAACTATTGACAGCCTTGGGAAAGCCAGTCCTGACAAAACTCTACCATCTGCTGAGCAAGATGAATGAGACAGGCGAAATTCCCTCAGACTTCAAGAACAATATAATAATTCCAATCCCAAAGAAAGCAGGTGTTGACAGATGTGAAAATAACCGAACTATCAGTTTAATAAGTCACAGCTGCAAAATACTAATGCGAATTCTTTACAGACAAATGGAAAAACTGGTAGAAGCCGACCTTGCGGAAGATCAGTTCGGATTCCGTAGAAATGTTGGAACTCGTGAGGCAATACTGACCCTATGACTTATCTTAGAAGGAAGATTAAGGAAAGGCAAATCTACGTTTCTAGCATTTGTAGACTTAGAGAAAACTTTTGACAATGTTGATTGGAATACTCTCTTTCAAATTCTGAAGGTGGCAGGGGAGCGAAAGGCTATTTACAGTTTCTACAGAAAGCAGATGGCAGTTATATGAGTCGAGGGGTATGAAAGGGAAGCAGTGGTTGGGAAGGGAGTGAGACAGGATTGTAGCCTCTCCCCGATGCTATTCAATCTGTATATTGAGCAAACAGTAAAGGAAACAAAAGAAAAGTTCGGAGTTGGCATTAAAATCCATGGAGAAGAAATAAACACTTTGAGGTTTTTCCGATGACATTGTAATTCTGTCAGAGACAGCAAAGGACTTGCAAGAGCAGTTGAACGGAATGGACAGTGTCTTGAAAGGAGGGTATACGATGAACATCAACAAAAGCAAAACGAGGATAATGGAATGTAGTCGAATTATGTCGGATGATGCTGAGGGAATTGGATTAGGAAAAGAGACACTTAACGTAGTAAAGGAGTTTTGCTATTTGGGGAGCAAAATAACTGACGATGGTCGAAGTAGAGAGGATATAAAATGTAGACAGGTAATGGCAAGGAAAGCGTTTCTGAAGAAGAGAAATTTGTTAACATCGAGTATTGGTTTAAGTGTCATGAAGTCGTTTCTGAAATTATTTGTATGGAGTGTAGCCATCTATGGAAGTGAAACATGGACGATAAATAGTTTAGACAAGAAGAGAACAGAAGCTTTCGAAATATGGTGCTACAGAAGAATGCTGAAAATTAGATGGGTAGATTACATAACTAATGAGGAGGTATTGAATAGAATTGGGGAGAAGAGGAGTTTGTGGCACAACTTGAATAGAAGAAGGGATTGGTTGGTTGGACATGTTCTGAGGCATCAAGGGATCACCAATTTAGTACTGGAGGGCAGCGTGGAGGGTAAAAATCATAGAGGGAGATCAAGAGATGAATACACTAAGCAAATTCAGAAGGATGTAGGTTGCAGTAGGTTCTGGGAGATGAAGAAGCTTGTACAGGATAGAGTAGCATGGAGAGCTGCATCAAACCAGTCTCAGGACTGAAGACCACAAAAACAACAACTGAAATTAGAGGAGTATGATTATGAAATTGTACACAAAGAAGGTAAGAACAACTGTGTAGCGGGTGTATTGTCGAGTATAACGGAAGTACAGTCAGCTGATACCGAAACAGGGACAAATGAAAGTGAGGAAGTGCCGGTAGCTAAGGGAGACGAACAGCAGGAGATAACTGCAGAAGAAAAGGCGGAAATTTTGCGGGAATTCTATGACGCACACATAGTTGGTCATCAGGGGATCAAGATCGAATCAGGAAATACCGAATGCGGTCCGGTATGAAGAAGGATATTGAGGAGGACATCAGAAAATGTGCTAGTTGTCAAACAAACAAAATAACGTAAAATAAGACAAAAATGTCGTTGATTAAAACACCAATACCAGAAGGAGGGTTTAATAGGTGTGATATTGATATCGTCGGTGCAATGACGGTAACAGGCAGAAATTACATATATATATATATATATATATATATATATATATATATATATATATATTGCAGGATGTATATATATATTCCAGGATGCTCAAACAAAGTTCATTGTAGTAAAACCGATAGAAAAGCAGACCAGATACAGCAGCTCGTGGGCTGGTGGAAAGAATAATTCTGAGATTTGGGGTGTGTTCGGTAATACTTACAAGGGAACCTCCCCATCGCACCCCCCTCAGATTTAGTTATAAGTTGGCACAGTGGATAGGCCTTGAAAAACTGAACACAGATCGATCGAGAAAACAGGAAGAAGTTGTGTGGAACTATGAAAAAATAAGCAAAATATACAAACTGGGTCGTCCATGTGCAATATAGGCAATATTAAGGGCAGTACGAGACGAGGGGAGCCGTGGTCCCGTGGTTAGCGTGAACAGCTGCGTAACTAGTGGTCTTTGGTTCAAATCTTCCCTCGACCGAAAATTTCAACTTTTTATTTTCAGTTTATGTGACAAACCCTTATGTTTTCATCACTTTTTTTTGAGTGATTATTACATCCACAAGAAAACCTAAATCTGGCAAGGTAGAAGAATCTTTTTACCCATTTGCCAAGTGTACTAGTTAGGTGGGTCGACAACATATTCCTGTCATGTGACGCACATGCTGTCACCAGTGTCGTATAGAATATATCAGACGTGTTTTCCTGTGGAGGAATCGGTTGACCTATGACCTTGCGATCAAATGTTTTCGGTTCCCATTGGGGAGACACGTCCTTTCGTCAACTAATCGCACGGTTTTGCGGTGATGTCGCAAAACACAGACACTAAACTTATTACAGTGAACAGAGACATCAATGAACGAACGGACAGACCATAACTTTGCGAAAATAAAGAAAGCAAAATTTTCAGCCAAGAGCAGATTCGAACCAAAGACCTCTCGTTTCACAGTTGTTCACGCTAACCACGGGACCACGGCGCTCCTCGGCTCTCATCCCCCTTAATATTGCCTATCTTAGGCATGGACGACCCAGTTTGTATATTTTGCTTATTTTTTCATAGTTCCACACAACTTCTGCCTGTTTTCTCGATTGATCTGTGTTCAGTTTTTCAAGGCCTATCCACTGTGCCAACTTATAACTAAATCTGAGGGGGGTGCGATGGGGATGTTCCCTTGTTAGAGACAATGGTGACAATTTTTTGAGTGACACATTAAACACAGTGCGCAGATTGTTAAGAATTGGTAGGGTAAAGACCTCCTGTTAACGTCCCCAATCGAACGGAGCTTTGGAAAGATTACACGGAACTATAACATAATTCTCGAGGCGCTATATCAATAGAGCTCAGTCAAATTGGGATGAATGGCTTCCATTTGCGGTATTCGTATGCAATACCATGCGACACACAGCCACGAATTATGGGCCACATGACGTATTTTTCGGTAATGCATGTAATATATTGGGTGTATTGCAGGGAGATCCTGCTGCTGTTGGTTGTAATTACGATGATTATGTACTCGAAACAAAAGAGAAAATGAGACATATGCACTAATGTGCCAGAGATTATAATAAACAGTGTAAGGATGATAGAGACCAGAATCCTACAGATTTTAAAACAGATGATCAAGTCTTATTGTACAATGAAGGCGTTAGAAGGGGCAGAAGCCGTTAAGCTAGACACGCAGTGGCTTGGCCCATACACTGTAGTAAGGACAAAGGGCCCAGATGTGATCATTCGTTTAAAGGGAAACAATATTTTAACGGTGCATCTCAATAGGTTAAAGGCGTTCCATTGAAATAGAATTTTTTCTTGAATTTCAGGTGAGGAAACTGACGGGAGTGTTGCATGTGGTGAGTTGTATGGCCGCAGTGTGCACACTTGGACAATTTAAGGATTTTAGCATAGAGAAGTTTCATTCATCATCGGGCTTGTATTATGACAGTACTGGCAAAGTACAAATCTACAGTGTCACGTGGAAAATCGTCAGTTATATTAATTTGGGAGAACTTTAGGGAAAAGCTGACGAGACAGAGAGACTGGCACAATTATCAGTAGGATATTTTAAACAGAAGTTAACAAGTTCCGGAATAAACCATCAAGAATGTATCGCTGTAGAGCAAGTGTTAGAACGGCATGTCAAAACGATACAGAATTCGCAAGGTCTAATTGGACAATTAACCACACATGTGGCACCTAGGAAACGACGTGTCTTTGTGGGTGCAATTAGTAACATATTTTTGGGCTACTAGATGAACAGAATATCTCCTATTTCAAATCAAAGATTGATTCAATTGAAAATAACAGACGCTGTTGCTTAAGTTGACCAAAGAGCGAGTAACGGTAGTAAAAGCAACTTTGATGAGTTTCAATCATACAGTAGGTATCCTTGCACGTACTGGGGTAATTATTATTAAAAACATGGAAAAGCTCCACAAATACATGAAAGAATATGCTAGTAGTACTGATCAAAAGATGCAGCACTTAGCTCTGCTTACTACTGTTAATGAACAGTTAATACAGTTGGTATCATTTCACACTGAGTTAGAAAATAAATATGAGATGTTAATTTCCGTCATAGTGAATGCTCAGAAATGAACGCAGGAACCTCATATAATTAATTCAGTGCAAATAGTCAGGTACTTGAATTTAATTTGGGATGATATTAAAGACAACATGTTCCCAATTGCTTTCACAGAACAGAGCTGGTAGCAGCTATCACGAATAATTGATGTCGCGTGTATGTCTGGCCACATAAAAAGTTATTTACCGACTGTGCCGTTAGTAGAAAACGAACTGTTTCATCTGTTGCAGTGTACTACAGTTACCTTCTGAAGCTGATTAAAGTCAAGGTTTGTTTATGTATTTACAACCAGAAAGCGATTGTTTGTTATGTGATGGACCCAAGCGGCACTATGCAAAACTAAGTAACGAATAATTGTAATGTAAAGAGATAGATCGCGATCGCTAAATTTCTAAACAAAAGTTTGTTTTCATGTTCACATACGATCACTAAACACGAGAAGCAGTAAGGTTGCAACCTGTAAGGGAAATACCTAAACATTGTCTCAGGCAGTTTGCGAAACTCAATGATAATGTTCAGACTCCATTAAGTCAGGATCAATGGTTATTCATTGCTCCAAAAGAGGAAGGCTTGGCACTGCCGTGTAATGGCAAGAAGCCAACAGATATACTGGTCAAAGATACAAGGAAACTAACATTTTATGGAAAATGGAAAGGGTATGGAACACAGGTGCTCATACAGACAGAACAAATAATAATAATAATTAATGTGACCAGTGAAGACATATCTTTAAACATGCAGACTGATGGCTGTGTTATTAATAAGCAAAAGAAGAATATTTCTGAGTTACAGTTAGACTTGCCGTTGAAACATGTAATGTAATACAACATTTAGATGACCCTAAAGTAGCAGGTCATCAAATAACAGAAATAGAAGAGAAAATAGCTTTCCAAGAGCAGCACAGTTTCTCAGAAATGCCTTGCTATCCTCATTCGTTCTGGTCTTGCCTAGGGGTTGTAATATCTAACATTATATTACATGCTGTTTGTGCAGATACTGCAAAGTTTTAGAGATTGCTTTAAGTACACGTGGATAGGCATGAACAGTGATTGTTGTGGCAGAGTTTGTGTGAGGAAGACCATAATAAAGACAAATGAATGGTCAGAATTAACACACATTCGTAGTGGACGGCATCTACGGTCAAGCAGAGGAAATAGAGAAGAGCGTGATGAAGGCTCCGTTTCGTTTGAACATAATGAGGAAAAAGCTGCATTATCTATGCCATCACCAGGCAGACGTCAGAGAAGTGCAAGGCACTGCAAAACTCTTAGCACATGGGAAGAAATTACTGTCGCGAATCATATAAGTAAAATGTAAACAAGGATTTTGTAAGATTGTGTGTTCTCTTTCAGATTTATCATTGTAATAATAATATCTAACGTACTGTACTGATATTTTATGTATAAATGATGTGAAGAATAAATAAACAAGTATGGGCATGTATATGTAACGCAAAAACGAGAGAAAAATATTTTATTTTTGTTATGTATTTGCATCTGTAAAGTAGAAAAAGGAAAAGTTAAATATCCAATGATTTAAATTTATGTCCTATGTAACGTATGTCTTCATAAAATATTAACCGATGTTTTACAATGATGCTTCCATGCGTATGTATCTATTTGTATGTAAGTGTAGTGAAAAATGAAACACTGTTGTATGTTGATGTTTACATGTGTGCAAAAGTGAGGTAAAATACTAACTTGGCATAGTGCAAAATGTAAACTGAACTAGAGTCATTAACACTGTTTTTCATGACTTTAAATATACCTTGGTGGTTTATAGTTTCTGTAAAACACAAACGTCTATCACAAAATTTCAACGAATTATAAACATTTTTGCCTTAAAGGGCCAAAGACGATCATTCTGGCAGGTGGGATAACTTTTATGCTTCATGTCTGTAAAGGCGCAACAATAGATTTTTTCATCCGCTTAGCTTATTTTATTTCATTATGGTGTCTCGTTCCCTCTCTCTCTCTCTCTTTACATTTTACTTTATTTAGTGAAAGAGTTTACGCACATTAGTTACTGTTCTTTGTCATTACTTTGTTGTGCTCTGCAGAAGTTTAGCGCTCCTCACCATTATTATGGCGCGCCATTGTTTTCGTTCGGATGGAGAATTATTGAATTATGTTAATAGTTTACCACAGAAAGATTCCGAAAGAGACAATATTTTTAATGTGATGAGTTGGATCATAAAGATAACAAAGATTATAAAGATGACAGGGGAAATCAGCCCCACGAAACAGAACAAGGCGAATCACCAGAGTCGGGAGATGAAAATACAGAACCTCTACAAGAACATACGAATGACCCAGCGTTTTCATGTTCGTTTCCCGTGGCACCAAAAATTCCTACTTGCAACAGAGTGAAAAAAAGAGAAAAAAATCGCATCCATCTCAGCATCCGGAACTTGGAAGTGCAGAGATAGCAGCCGACGTAACAGTGTGGACTCGAATTGCCCCTGGAAGATATGGCGTCACAGCATTTTTTGTAGAAACTCCTGGGCCAACGTGCAACGCTAAGAAATTTATAGTTGCAGGCAGTTACTTGAGTGCATGGCGAGTGTTGATAGAAAATAATATTCTACAGAACATGAAAAACTTTTTCAGAAATTAGAGCGCGAGAATTTCTCTAGGATGAAATGGTTCAAATGGCTCTGAGTACTATGGGACTTAACTTCTGAGGTCATCAGTCCCCTATAACTTAGAACTATTTAAACCTAACTAACCTAAGGACATCACACATATCCATGCCCGAGGCAGGATTCGAACCTACGACCGTAGCGGTCTCTAGGATGACCCAAGGGGATTTGATATTCCCCTATTACAAGCTTCCGTAGCTATAATGTATGTACGTGGATTGTATGGAGGAAAAATATCCCCCTGAAACTTCTGTGGTGTGGCGGCTGACATTTTTTCTCGCACTATGGAAGAAATAAGTTCGTAGAGGTCATGCGATTTTTAAGATTTGATGACAAGCACCCTTGTGTCGAAACAGTGAAGACCGATGGCTTGGCAGCAGCTAGCCCAGTCTGGAATTCATTTGTAGCTAAATGTATCCAGAACTATAAACTAGGTGCGTGTATAACCGTAGATGAGCAGCTCTATCCAAGCGAAGCTCGATGCCGCTACATACAATATTAATAAACCAGACAATTATGGTCTGAAGTTCTGGCGTGGAGCAGATGCCAGTAGTAAAGATATGGTGAATGGATTTCCTTACTTGGGTAAACCAAGCTAGAGACCCATTAACATACTTGTTTACAGAGCATGTTGTTACACATTTCAAGCAACCTTACACTCCGAAAGGAAGAAATGTAACATGTGACAATATCTTCATAGCCAAACACCTTGCAGACCAGCTGTGTATGTACAGTCAAGGAAAAGACCTGCTCATACATTCATTGGGACCACTGAAGTACGTAAGGTACCAGTACGGAAGATGTGCCAGAAAGGAGGATGCAAAAGATCGAACAAACTTAAAAATCTGTGTGTGCAGTGCAAGAAATTCGTATGTGGTCCATGTGCTGCAAGTGTTCAGTACGTGTGTGCAAAGTGTTTTGACCAAGATGCTGGCTTTGATTGAAAATATGTCATAGACAGAAAAAAATGTTATTTTCTCGTTATTGTTGCAGCAATTTGGGTCAATTTTCCTTGATTTTTCGTACTAAATATGTGTTTATGACCGGTTTGGGGCTTTGACTGACTACAAGCCATATAGACAAAAGATGGTATTGTATAATTATCTGTTTCTTGTCTTTGTAAAGACTTTAAATTGATTCTGTATTTACAATGTATTTTTACTTTCGTCTTTTCTATTTAATTAAGTATATTTTCTATAGAAATTTTTAAGCATAACACATTTGTACGATAAGCATAATGCACTACCGACCCATAAAAACACCGTACTGTAGTAACTTAGGAAGCAAAACTGGCAACAAAGAAGAGAAACTTCATCAGTCAAAATGACCAGTAGTGGTCCTACTAGGTAGTTCGCTAATGTCGGTCCTCCTAATGTTATCCAATAATCTCTATAATGTCATTTCTAGAGCTAACAAGGGAACCTCCCCATCGCACCCTCCTCAGATTTAGTCATAAGTTGGCACAGTGGATAGGCCTTGAAAAATTTAACACAGATCAATCGAGAAAACGGGAAGAAGTTGTGTGGAACTATGAAAAAAAATAAGCAAAATATACAAACTGAGTGGTCCATGAGGGAGATAGGCAACATCTAGGGGAGTGTGAACTGAGGACCGCCGTGGTCCCGTGGTTAGCGTGAGCGGTTGCGGAACGAGAGGTCCTTGGTTCAAGTCTTCCCTCGAGTGAAAAGTTTAATCTTTTTATTTTCAGACAATTATCAAAGTTCAGGCACTCACACATAATCAACTTCGCTCTCCAAAATTCCAGGACATGTTCAGATTTGTTTGGACATATGCAGGATTTGACGGTCTACACACGGACAGAGCACAGGGAAAACTGTGCGACTGTGAAACAGTTGCATTCATTTGTTGCAGTTTATGTGACAAACTCTTATGTTTTCATCACTTCTTTGGAAGTGATTATGACATCCACAAGAAAACCTAAATCTGGCAAGGTAGAAGAATCTTTTTACCCATTCGCCAAGTGTACAAGTTAGGTGGGTCGACAACATATTCCTGTCATGTGACGCACATGCCGTCACCAGAGTCGTATAGAATATATCAGACGTGTTTTCCTGTGGAGGAATCGATTGACCTATGACTCTGCGATCAAATGTTTTCGGTTCCTATTGGAGAAGCACGTCCTTTCGTCTACTAATCGCACGGTTTTGCGGTGCGGACGCAAAACACAGACACTAAACTTATTACAGTGAACAGAGACGTCAATGAACGAACGGACAGATCATAACTTTGCGAAAATAAAGAAAGTAAACTTATCACTCGAGGGAAGATTTGAACCTAGGACCTCTCGTTCCGCAGCTGCTCACGCTAACCACGGGACCACAGCGCACCTGAGCTCTTATTCTCCTTGTGTTGCCTATCTTGCACATGGACACCGCAGTTTGTATATTTTGCTTATTTTTTTCATAGTTCCACACAACTTCTTCCTCTTTTCTCGATTGATCTGTGTTCAGTTTTTCAAGGCCTATCCACTGTGCCAACTTATAACTAAATCTGAGGGGGGTGCGATGGGGAGGTTCCCTTGTAAGATGTTTTAAATACAGCAGAAGCCAGATTACAAATTTGTTGCCACATAATTGTTAACAAATTATTCCCATAGTGGAATGTGTCACATATTGACGACGTAATGACTTGTATGTTGTTAAGCCTAAGCCTGAGTGAGCCATCAAGGGCACTCCAAGATACGAAATCAAAGACACAACACAGAGAGGGGGCAAAAGCGGCAGCGTTTGGGTTTCCGGGAATAAATATTAACGATACAGCCCTGCAAGCTGCAGAATCTGTGCCCAGCTGTCCCAGTGGTGAAGTTTCACTTTAGAGAATTAACTGGTAACTCTATCGACAGCCTAGATGCTATTATAAGGCGTTACAGTAGAAGATGGCCACGAAGAGGCACGTCTTAATAGAGGCAGCAAGGTTGATACTTGCTCCAGAGAACTGCAACGTAGGTGTGTTCACACAGATTAGAGGGCTACTGTAGCAGTCCCCACTCACAAGGACTGAGGGTGGGGCCAGGTGACGTAAAATGCTGTTGTTGCTGGCCGTAATAGGACTGGCAGTGGCGTCTAGCTTTCAGCTGAACGCTGTTGCTATCAAACTTTTCGTCTGTTAGTGTAGCCTTCAAAAGCATCCGTAACTACCGAGTAGGACATTTATAGGACATAATTGTGAGATTAGTTGGTGCACAAATCCTGCATTGGCAACAATTTCGCAATTATGGACGGCTATAGAGACACCATGGCTCCATATTTCTACTGGAGACATACAACGTCTTGCTGAGTCCGTGACACGTCGAGTTGCTAGATAACGCCAAGAACAGGAGGTCCCACACGATATTAGAAGATATCCTGCGACTTTTGTCATCTGAGTGCATACTGATGAGACCAAACCTTTATGAACATCTCCTTAATAACTCGTTGGTAACCTCTGGAATGAAAAACAGCAGCGATTCTGCGTGTTATGGATTCCGTAAGCTAAGTAGCAACATATGTCTACGGTAAGGCTTTCGGTTCCCTTGAACTACTGGGCGGTAGTTTGTGTTCTCGAACTTGACGCCTGATAGTGTCCCAGACGTGTATCATCACGTTCAGATAAAGCGAATTAGGTGGTCAAGACATCAACATGAGTTCACTGTCATGCACCTCAAGCCAATGTAGTATAGTTCTGATCCTGTCGCGTGGATAGTTAACCTGCCGGAAAGTTCTATCTCTATTGGGGATGACATGGAACATGAGAGGATACAGGTGGTTTGAAATAATGTTCATACAGTCCACAACTGCCATTATGCCTTCAAATATTGATTTTATTTTTCAGATTAAATTCAGTCGTCATTTGCAAATGTTTTTTTTATATAAGTACAAAATTAAGGCTATTATAAATCTGTAGACCTTGGCTATAGATTTATGTGAAGTATAAGAGGTATACTACAGAAACTTAGTATGGGTTCAGCAGACATCAATGTCTTTAAAGAAGCATAATGGCACGATACGTCCATATAGCCATATGTACATACTGGATGTGACTATTGGAAAACACAGATAGACAATTTACGGTAACTGAGCCACATCGATGTATCTGCTGTGCTAGCAGCAATGAACATACATGAAAACATATATAAATAATATAACCAATATATATACCAATAATATAACCAATACATAAAGAAGTTACATACGAAAAGTTTGAAGAAAAAACATGGCACATAGTTCTACTATATAAAACGTATGGGCTAATTTTCACATTTTATACGACATGATATGTAATCAGAAGGGTCCAGAATTAAATTTTCGTTCTACAGCGGAGTGTGCGCTGATATGAAACTTCCAGGCAGATTAAAACTGTGTACTGGACTGAGACTCGAGCTCGGGACCTTCGCAGGAGAGCTTCTGTGAAGCCTGGAAGGTAGGAGACGTGGGATTGGCTGAATTAAAACTGTGAGAACAGTTAGTGTGTCGTGGTTGGGTAGTTCATTTGGTAAGTCAACTGGTGGCGCAGTGGCTAGCGTCGCGGCGTGTCACTTTTGCCGGCATGGTAGCTGAGCGTATTCGGTCAGAGAGCTGGCTGGTCTTCGTGAAACAAAAAAAAAGGTAGAGCACTTGCTCTCGAAAGGTAAAGGTCCCGTTTTAATCTGCCAGGCGGTTTGAAGCTGAAAAATGTCTGTTTCATAATGCAAGTTAATCATTCAACAAATCTTTTGAATTTAGGTGGAAATGTTTATATATTTCAAAGTCTTCCAAAAGGTTCGTATTGTAGCCGTTGTAAACTACATGCAGAATTTCCATGTTCAGCAATGATGCAGGAGGAAGAGTGTGTTTCTCTATTTTGAGATGTACTGCAAAAGCTGACTAATATCAGTTCTTTAAGCTGGTAAGATGAGGACCATCAGACCCTCTCTTACATCCAAGCAAGCGTTCCAGTTATTTTGCATTAAATTAATTAGAATAAGCATGTTATTAGTTACATCTAATTTACAAGATCATGAAACACATAGTAATTACTGCAGTGCGGAAAGAAACAAATGAATAATCACAGCTTAGATTCCTTCATGAGAAGCACAACAACAGTGATAAGCTACAGGAAGATGGGTTTAAAGAATGAGAGCAGCAACGTGCATGAGAGGAGGATTGGAAGAAGGATAGAAAGAGGAAAGTGACAGAACAGAACAGTGAAGATAGAAAAAATGAAAGTGACGTGACTGTCTAAGAAATGATAAAAGAAAGATGCATAAAGGGGAGAATTTGCTTCACTGGGGGAACTGGCTAGATACGTCAATTTTTGTGGACTCTTTACGTAGGCTCCAGCTGCTTCTTAGAAGCAACAGAGAATTTAATAGTGTGAAGAGAGTGGGGTGTCTCATTCCTGAGACGGACGTCAACAACAGGAAAGGAGCTTGCGAAAGTTTTTGTTTTATGGATGCGCACCGCTTGGATACTAAATAAGTGAGAACTTGCGTTTCGGTTACTACCACAGGTCCCACTGAACCCCACGTGAATGTCCAACGGTCGTGTCCTAACACAGGATAGAGGAAAGACAGAGGATTTGAGGACAGCCTGCAATTTCCGAGCAGTGAGGAGGAAATGCAGAAATACAAATTCCCAGTGAAGGCGGGTTGATGACTTGGATCAGCGTCAAATACTGTCACAGAGTACTTACGAGATGTGCGGATTCTGGTACTCGACAGTAAGCTTGCAGCAAGAGACTCGTGGAATTAACACTACAAAGCATTTATTAGGGATCACACTAACTACTACACTGAGGGATAATCCTAAACATTAGAAAAAGCAAAGGAGGCAATTGGCTACGAAGTCTTTCGCGACGTATTTCTTGAATAAAAATCTCTCGGTGTACATGCCGCGTCAATTCAGGATAAAACTCCAAGCTTTCGACCACTACCTCCATGGTCGTCGTGAGGGCTAGAACTAACTGTCGTGAACTAGAGAGGCTCCCACTTTTATATGCAAAGGACGGCTTCTGATTGGCTGGAATACGTCATAGCAACAGCGATATGGCGCGTAGTGAAGTGGTACCCTCTACTTCCATAGATGTAGTTTCTATCCCGCGTTGCTTGCAGCGCCATCCCTTGAATCAGGAGGTAAAGTGCGGGAAGTTTTTCTCTGCGATTTTTCTTTGTCCAGTGCACTCTTCCAAGTGTTGCTAAGTGCATAGCCGTTGTCTCTGTTAAAGTTATTATCGCTAAGTCTAATTTCGACTTCTTTCGCGGATCACAGAGTCCCAGTAATTCGATGCGTGGGCTATTACTCTGGTTTCTTCAAATAAAATCTTATGCTTGTTGAGCAGGCTATGTTCAGCCACCGCTGATTTTTCCAAATACCTGTATTTCAGGTGGCGTTGGTGCTCGATGCAGCGCTCGGCAACGGTTCTCACAGACTGGCCCACGTAATTCTTGCCGCATTCGCAAGGAATAGTATAAATTCCCGGCACCCTTAAGCCGAGACTATCTTTGACTGGTCTCAACATTTCCTTAATTTTCCTAGGTGGTCGGAAAACTGATTTTATTCCTTGCCTCTTTAGGACTCTGCCTATCTTGCTTGTTGTAGCACCGCAAAAAGGAAGCCGCGCTATGTGTTGGTCCTCTTCTTGTATATGGCCGGCATCGTGTCTTACTTTCTTGGACAATACCGATTTAATTTCACCGGCAGAATAACCATTCCTCTTGAAAACAGTCGTCAAATGGTTAATCTCGGGGCCGAGGTGGTCCTTGTCGGAAATAGTCCTGGCTCTGTGTACTAAAGTATTCAGCATAGCTCACTTCTGAGACGGATGATGGAAGCTATGGCTATGCAGATATAAGTCTGTATATGTTGGCTTCCTGTACACAGAATGGCCCAGTCGTCCATCCGGCTTTCGCTCCACCAACACATCTAAAAAAGGTAACTTCCCTTCCTTCTCTACCTCCAATGTAAATTTTATGTTTGGATGTACACCATTTAAATGTTCGACGAACTGTTGCAGCGTGTCACTGCCGTGTGGCCAGATTAAAAAAGTATCGTCGACGTATCTGTAGAAGCATGATGGGCGGAGGTGAGCACTGCTCAACGCTCGTTCTTCAAAATCCTCCATGAAAAAATTCGCTATTGCTGGTGACAGTGGCGAACCCATGGCTGTTCCATCTGTCATTTCATAATGATTTCCACTGTATAAAAAGTAAGTGGTCGTCAAGGCATGCCGGAACAAGTTCAAAATTTCTGAGGAAAAATGAGCAGCCAACAGTTGTACTGTGTCATCCACAGGTACTTTGGTGAACAGAGAAACCACGTCGAGGCGGACCATGATATCATTTGGGCCTATCTTCATTTGTTTTATGATATCAACAAACATTTTTGAATTCGTAATATGATGTGGGCAGTGACCAACTATAGGCACCAACAATTTAGTTAAGTGTTTTGCAAGCATGTACGTAGGAGATCCAGTAGCGCTAACAATCGGTCTCAACGGGACGTTCTCCTTATGAACCTTTGGCAAATCGTACAGTCTTGGTGGCCTAGGTGCTCTCGGCCGTGTGTTCTTCAGCAGTTCGTCGGAGAGGCCAGAGTTTTTTAGTAACTCCCTTGTCTTCCTGCTGAGCGCCGATGTGGGATCCAGTCTGAGAATCCGGTATGTGCTGTCCTCCAGTAACAATCCAATTTTCTTGTGGTAATCTATAGCATTGAGGATTACCGTGGCGTTCTCCTTGCCAGCAGGTAAAACAACTAGATCTTCATCCTTCTGCAACAATTTCAGTACTTGTCTCTCTCCTCTCTGCTGATGTTTGACTTAGGCGGCTTGGATGTCGCTAATATCCGGCTAGTAGCAAGCCTTACGTCATCCGCTGCTTCTTGAGGAAGATGACGAACTGCTTGTTCCACTCCACTAATAATCTCAACCACCGGTAACTTACGTGGAGCTGGGGCAAAGTTCAATCCTTTACTGAGAGCCGAGATGGTAACTTCATCAAGTTCCTTGTCAGAGAAGTTGATAACAGTGCGGTGAATGCCGTTGGACCCAGTAGTTCCTTGATCACGGTTAAGCCGCTCAAATTTATCAGCCCCCTTCCTATAGTCGACCCAACAATCCATCGACACTTTACAAGCTTCGGCCTATCTGGCGAGTCGCTCTGCACTCCAGGGCGCCTCTGCCCAACCACATTTAGACTCTTCCCCTAGGCCTACTCAGTAGTTACGGATGCTTCTGAAGACGACAGATTTGATAGCAACAGCGTTCAGTTGAAAGCTAAACGCCACTGCCATTCCTATTATGGCCAGCAACTACAGCATTTTACGTCACTTGGCCCCCTAAGTGAGATCCATGTTGAGCTATCTGGGTGGCCAAATAATTCGTTCGAAATCTGCAGACTGTTCTTCAAGGTAACTGCGAACAATTGTACCCCATAACATGGTCCATTGACAACCATAAAGATTCCATCGTTGTTTGGGTACATGAAGTCAATGAATAGCTGCACATGGTCTCCAACTAGCTGAATATAACCATTTCCAGTCAATGACCCCTATAAACACAGTCCACACCATTATGGAGCCACAACCAGCTTGCACAGTGCCTTGTTGATAACTTATTCCCATTGTTTCGTGGGGTCTGCGCCGCACTCGAACCCTACCATCAGCTCTTACCAACTGACATCGGGAGTCATCCGGCCAGCCCACGGTTTTCCAGTTGTCTAGGACCCAACCGATATCGTTACGGAACCGGGAGAAGTGCTGCAGGCCATATAGCGCTATTAGCAAAGGCGCTCGGTTGTATGGGAAAAGGGCGGCACAAGCGCAATTTTGGTATCAAATTGATATGCAAATTAATTAAATTGATCAATTAATTACCACTCCCTCCAACCCCACCCCAGATAACGCCATGTGTTTTCCCCAGCCGGAACGAGGGTCCCCACCTTCTACACCTCCCCACTCCACCTCCTCTCTTCCCCTACTTGCTCTATACGCAGGAATTTCGAATTTTGGCAGGAATTTCGAATTTTGGCGGGAATTTCGAATTTTGAGGGAAATTTGTTTGCCCCAAGGTTGTGCTGACGTCCCACCCCACCCCTCAACCGGGAATTGCAGGAAATTAAAAATGGTGGTGCCCTTAGAGAGACTCGAACCCCAGTCCTTCTGGATGGAAAAACTAAGTGCACCCCCAACACATGAAAACTGTCCAGATGCAGAAAAGGAAGGTTAGGTTAGAGTACTTTATTTATTTTGATTGCGAATCTGAAGTAAAGATTGGTCCTAATTACGTAGCTAATCATAAAGATTTGTTGGGTTGGGTTGTTTTGGGGAAGGAGACCAGACAGCGAGGTCATCGGTCTCGACTGATTAGGGAAGGACGGGGAAGGAAGTCGGCCGTGCCCTTTGAAAGGAACTATCCCGGAATTTGTCTGGAGAGATTTAGGAAAATTACGGTAAACCTAAATCAGGGTGGCCGGACGCGGGATTGAACCGTTGTCCTCCCGAATGCGAGTCCAGTGTCTAACCACTGCGCCACCTCGCTCGGTAATAAAGATTTGGCCTAATTAGACAACTATATGCATATTGCTACACAAAGAGCGCCTAAAATCGCAAGACAGCTCAAAAATTGATGATGCCATGCAGCTGATGTTAGCCTGCCAGGAAAAAATTTCACAATACAGCTCGAAACTAGCTCCACGTTCCGGGATGCTAAGTGCAGTCACACTTTATCAACTAATGAATAACGTATTACTTGAATTAAAAAAGTTACCCGAAATCTACATTTTGTAGATATCCTGACAGGACTGTGGGAACGTATCTGATTTGGAAAGTATAAACAAAAGTAGGGAAGCTCATCTGGTAAGCAATAAAAGCATATACTTAAAGGAAAAATATCAGAGCAGCATCAGAAATCAACTTTGTACACATGTCACCTCTCTGTTGCAGATCCCTACACAGTAGAGTGGGTGTCATTCATGTAGAATTGTGTCAGACCTTAAGTTTCCATCAAGTGCATCGCTATATGAGTATGCAAACAAGCTCTCTGATGTGTAATAGCAGTACATGGAATTGTTTCCAGACTTCAAGTTTCCAATCTGCACCACTCGTTGAGCCTGATCTAGATACGAGGCGAGCGTTACTATAACAATTTGTCCATTTCATTTGGACTGTTGAGCTCCGTGGCCGTGGATAATGATATTTCACTGTAAAAATACAGTAACCAGCCACTTTTTAATGCGTTTTATTTATGCCAATATATGCGTTTCGGGTTTGCACCCATGTTCAGCTGGTAAATTACATGGATCTTCAGTTTCTACAGTAGTACAATCTCGACAGCAGTTTGGATGCTGCAGCAGGCCTGTGCAAAAGCAACGATTCCAATCATTTACTTCAATTTCGCGAGTTTAAAGTTACGCACTATCAGTTGTTCATTTCACTTACATTCTCCTCTCCTTGTTTTTTCTTGGCATTTTTCCTTTTTTGCAACAACACAAACACTTTTTGTCACGTATTTTACACAGGCGCACGGCGTTATCCGCCATGTTGTCGACTGACAGTTTTTGTTCACATACAAACGGTTTATCTATGGACAAAGTTATGTTTTACGAAAGTTTTGAGGTTCTAAGATAAGCTACTGTTTTATAAACATTGACTTGGGTGATAGAAGTATTCTACGTACGATGTATACAATTTGTTTTGGCAGTATTGAAGATAATAAACTAACATAACACATTTATACAAAGCAGTAATTCATACATTTACAATATAACAAAGATAGAATTAAGATTTTAGAATTAAGATTTTTATGTTTTATATTATTACATGCATTGGTTGGGTTTATATTAGATTATGTTATTTCTTGATTGTGCTTAGTAAGTGGTTTGATAAGTAGAGTGTGGGAGTTTTTCAGAAATATTCGGTTTGGTAGCTCTGTTTGGTCGTTAAGTATGTCAGAAGGGGATGCATGTTTATGTGAATAAATTTCCATTTCTTCTAGGAGGTTCATTCTTTTTCCTTTGTTGGCTAGGTGGAGAACTTGTAGGTTATGGGATATGTCTGTTACTTGATGTTCTTCTTCTGCTACATGTTGGGCGAATGCGGATTTATTTAAGTTTTTTAAACGAAGAACATCCATGTGTTCTCGAAACTGTATGTTGAAGTTTCTCCCTGTTTGGCCTATGTATGTTTTTGGACATGAGTTGCAGTTAAGTTTGTATATTCATGATTGATTGTACGGTTTGGTATTATTTTTAATGTTATGGATAGCTTTGTCCTTTATTTTGTTATTTGTATAGTAGCTGATTTTGATATCTGTTCCTCGGAACAGGTTTGCTATTTTATATGACAGATTTCCTACAAATGGCCAGCTTACATATTTTTCTTTTGGCTGTGTTGTGGTATTCTTTAATGCTGTTTTGTTATTGTATTTGGTTATGTGGGGATTTATCTTAGCGTTTAGTTCATCTATTAATTTTGGATTGTAACCATTATTGTAAGCAGTTGCTTTGATGGTGTTTAGTTCTTCTATTTGGTCAGCTGGTTCTAGTGGTATTTTGTGCATTCTGTTTAGCATTGCTCTGTATGAAGCCATCTTATGTTTATCCGGGTAGCAGGATGATTTATTAATTGTGTTATCTGTGTATGTTGGTTTCCTGTATACTTGAAATTTGTGTTTGTTGTTGGAGCTACTTGTGCAGAGATCCAGAAAATTTAAACCTACTTCTGTTTGGTGTTCTACAGTGAAGATGATGTTCTGATGCATTTTATTCATTTCTTTTGCAAGGTTATCAATTTCTTCTGTTGTGCCATCAAATAAGATTATTATATCATCAACATACCTTTTGTAATAAATTATCTTGTTTACTATCTGGGAGTTTTCTTTAAAAAATTTGCATTCTAAGTTATTGATGAAAATACCTGCAAGCAAACTGTCAAGGCAGCTACCCATAGCCAGGCCCTCTTTCTGTTGGTACATTTTGTTATTAAAAGAAAAATAGTTGTGTGATAGCACTAGTGTTAATAGATCAATGAATTCATATATTTCTGGTAATGCCAAATTTTTATGTTTAAGTAAATTGTTTTTAATTATTTCTATTGTTTCTTTGACCGGTATGTTTGTGTAGAGGTTTGCGATGTCAAGTGATGCAAACCTAGCAGTATCAGGAATCTGAATTTCCTTTAGACAATTGATAAGTTCATAACTTTTCTTTACTGAGTATGCCTCTTCAAATTTGAATGTGTTGCTAAGGATCTCATTCAGTTTCTTGCTGATTTTATAAGTTGGGCTGCTCCGAGAATTAACAATTGGACGTATGGGACAGTTAACTTTATGGGTCTTAGGTTGTGCTCGTAGACGTGGTGCATAAGGGTTCATAACAGTGCATTCATGTATATCTTTTGCATTTAAGAGGAAATCACTTTTTTTCATCATATTTTTAAGTTTATTCTGTAACTTAAGAGTGGGATCAGACTGAATTTCTACTATATTATTCTTACTGAAAAATTCAATGGTTTTGCTTACATATTCACTTTCATACATTACAACAATAGCATTGCTTTTATCTGCTTTTACTACTAAAGCTTTATTGTCACTTAGTTTCTTATTAACACTTTTAAGTATTGTATTGTCATGGTGCTTTACACTATTATTATTATTTGCTTTCTCTATTTGTTGGGTGATAAAATTGTTAACTTTGTGGCCTATGGCAATCTGATCATTCTGAGTTAGTTTTGCAGTATCACAGGCTATTTTGGTGCCTACTATTAATTCTTTAATATTATTCTCAGTCAGAGATGGGGTGATATTATGTTGAAGCCCTTTATTCAGCAAACTTACTTCTTTATCACTGAAGATGATGTTAGTTGAATTTACTAGACGTTTGGAGAATTTATGCTTAGTGGAAGGTACATTTTCATTCACCTTTGGAATTTGTGACATAAGCTTTTTCAACTTTCTGTTATGCCTACATCTGACTTTATGCTGTTCTTTCATAGCTACTATACTGACAAAATCTAATGCATGGTTGAATTGTGTGGGAGTAAGTTGTTTACCTAGCTCTAAATGTAATCTATATAACTGGTGGTCTAAAAACTGCTTCTCTCTGTGTTGGTTTCGGATTTCAGATTGGAGCCATATAATTTCACATCTTTCTTTAGCTATTTTCGCTGCTTTGCTTTGACTGTTGATGTTCACTTTGACATAGTTTGGAGTTACATTTGCACTTAAACACTTTTTATTGAACTTGATACTAAGAATTGTTTTTTCTAATTTAATTTTGTACTTTCTGAAGGCATGTAAAGGTCTTAGTACCTGGCTAGGTAGTGTCAATAACAATTTGTCCATTTTATTTGGACTGTTACTATATTCTTCATGATCTTCCTATCCAAAAGGCATGCATGAAGATCATCGGAAAGAGAGATTTTTAGTAGGGTGATATATAGAACACCCAAATATAGACTCGTATAAATTAAAACAACGCACGGTACACCGGCACTATGGCCAGGTACATACGGAAAACTATTGAAAAAATACGAAAAAAATGACATTCAGTCGGTAAAATAGAGGGGAACCTTGTATAATTACGACCAATTGATGGGAAGTTGAGGAAAATACGACGAAATATGTAAAATCACGAAAAACTTCCAAAATTAAATAAATTAACAGAGAATCGTAAAATTAGGAAAAAGGTATCATGAAATGTGGGGAACTGAGGTGGGTTATGGATACCCGGACACTCAAGACCAAGAAAGGCTTGAAAATTATTCTCTTTCCGCATTCAATTTTAACCCTCCCCCTCCCCCTGTAAACTGGGGGGGTTTTCGTAAAACGTACTCCAACGTAAGCCATATAAGTACCTGTATTACACAGAGGCGCTATATTAAAGCAGGTGAAACATGTGTGTCTCATTTCAAAACTGTGTTCTCACACATGCAGTCGAACATAGGTATTACCGAATTACAATTGTTTCTCACAAGCAATATTATTCCTTAAGTATTAAGGAGAAGAATCAATCAGTTAATCAGACTTAAGCCATTCCGTAGAGTGTTCTGTAGGAGAGTGGACTGATGCCGCTGTATCAGGTTTAATAGTGTGAGGAGGGTGTACTCTAGAGATGTGGTATAAGACAGAAATTGCTACATTATCCCACAGATGAGCAAAACTACCTGACATTAGATCAAGACTTGCGTGTGCAAGACGAATGCTGCCAATGATCACGATGCTTACTCCCTCGTAAGACATTGCTGTTTATTCGCATGCATTTGCATCCAGGAGGGCATTGGTGGTGACTCTCAACTATCGAAAATATTCATGTCGTCTCCTTTCACTGTATTTCCTAGGGAAGCATAGCCACGTCTGTCAAAATCGTCAGTACTACCAATAAAAAGCACGACCGACGCGGGAAGTGTGATTGATGTTACGTACATTTCCGACTTAAAAATACGTATAAAATACATTTATTTCATAAGAGACACAACAACAGTCTCTTCACTTCGTTCTAGCTGATTTACAAAGAGCTAGAGTGGTGGATATATATTGACGATGCCTTCGTAGCGAGGAATAGCTCGGTCATTTCCTAGTGCATCATAATAGTGAAGAGGAATGTAGTTTTATAATTCTAAAGTTTGTCACCATAGTGATTGAGGTAGGAAACTTGCAGGATGGTTGTGTGTCAGAAGCTGGACATATATGGTCCTCCATTAGAATATTAAGAGTGTTGCATTCTGCGTGACTAATACTTGGGAAACTATACGGCTTTAACAATATAGCATTTTTAGGTGCAGAACTGTGTAGCCGTAGGAATGAACTATAATCACTTTTCTTGTGCCAATACCTTCTTGGTAACTGACTCCAGATACTGGAATAATACTTCAGAATTGATAGCACAATTGATTTATATGAAATGTTTCAAACTCCATCCCTCTGAAGCTACATCATGTAAAAACCAAACATTTCCTCTTAACTCTCTGTATTTCACTGAAACACTCTCATGTCTACTATACACCAAAAAGGGGTGCTACCCTCCTCGACATGCGTGCATCTAGAGAGATATTGTGCACTTAGATGGGTTCCGTGGGTAAGATAGGTGCAGAACAGCCTTCGCTAAACAGTAGTTATGGACACAGCTTGCTCTGTTCCTTCACGAGACCTGGGATGTAGTGGTTAGAGTGCCCTCATACTTCTGGTTAGTTGTAGATTAAATTAGAGATGGTGTTGCAGGGAGGATTGGTCAAGGACAATGCTGGGGGATCTGTCAATCCCCGACTTTATCCTTCGAATGTGAGAGTACTCTGTGACTCTCAACCACAAAGGGAAAGATGGATAGTCGTAATCGTAAATTCTGGACTGTGACCGATGTACTAGAAATAATTAGATAACCTAATTTCTTTGGTATACTTTGGTGTATATGACCAAATGGACATACTGCACAGTCATCTATCTGCACTCGCAATCTAGTATATGGTACTTGCAAAGTACGTGAGGTTGATTTAGCAATTCTGCTGTGTCACTGGCTGGCGTTGAAATTATGGAACAACTGATAACGTCGCTAAAATTGTTTGCACTAACAACTGTGGTGCTTATTACAGTACACGGTTCAATATCGAAGGTGTCTTTCCCATCCCATCCATCCACTGGTATGCCACTGACTGCCACATAATGATTGACTGACACCAATTGTTTGAGATGGAGAGAGCCTTAGTGGAACACTGGATATCTGCTACTTGTCACTGTGGAGCATGGAATTAAATGTAGAGGCCACCATCTTCAAACAGTTGTTTGGAAGCGTTCCTCAGTGCTACAGACTCTTCCTATTTCCTTTTGCTTCGATGCCCTCCACATTTTTTTTCAGCAATAAGATAACAGCACATCTGTAGTGAACTAATACTCCACATGTGTTGTGAACAGCACCTTCCTGCTATGGTCAACATTAAAACAGTAATCATGTACTTGACTGCAAAATGAGGAAACAATGCTTTTTGAAACAGGAAACCGAGACATCTGCTACTGCTTCACTGTGGAATATTAGATTAACTGTATAGGTCATCACCTTTGGATAGCTGATTGGAAACGCTCTACAATGCTACAAACTCTACCAGTTTCTGTATGTTGTGATGTCTTCCACATTTTTGTCAGTGAGAAAAATCGCCTCTGTGTTTTATTTCTACCATCCTGTGTGTTGTAGGAGCCGCATAGTTTACACCATGCGATATCCAGCTTTCTGTGAGAGCAAATAGATCGAAACATGTTAATGTCGGTTTAGTTCCTGACACAGACCTCAAAGTCCTAGTAGAAAATCAAATGGTATGGAAGTGTACAAAGCTGTAGTCATACACTGCTTGGATGTGTTACAGCTGAAAAACAATGTATTAAACTGCTTGTGAAAGAACAACACAGGGACTATCTCTTGTTATCGATAGTCTGTTGAATGTGGTCTTCCTCCAGTACAGACGACAAAACTATACATGGGTCTGTCAAAGAGGCTTTAACCATTGGCCACCTGCTCCAATGGAGCAATGTATCTATATGTAATATGCTCGATGGTATTTGTTTTCGATATATCGTAAGAGAGAGCTGTGGTAAAATCTTATAGGAGGTTCTATTTCAAGGAATGGTATGAGTGGTTAAAGTTTGGATGCAGATAGTTCGCAGTTTTTTTACCTACTACAGATGTTACAAAATAACGATGAGGAGTGCCCTTGAATGTACTAAATGACTTTTAGATGCTGATCTGTATCAGTATTTCATGAATGTAATGATCTCTTGCATGACAATTTGTAATTTGAACATGCAGAATGCTCTCAAACTACACCAATTTTGCTTGTAAAACCAATAGAAATCGGCTGTATCTATTCTCATGGAATCATGACTTCTTTTATTATTATCATCACGACTGCGTGTTTAGAAATAGGTATTACCACAGGTCCTGTGTTATTTCTACTTCATAGCCTCTAATTATAAAGTAGACACCACTCGGATTATAGCTCATTGTGGAACCTAGAAATGATGCTGGTGTTCATAACACGTGAGTAGATTGCGTAGAACAGGCCCTTCTATGATGATCAAATACCTCATTAAACTAGAACGCAAGAATCTGCTCCTGTTGCGAATGATTGTTAGCTGGAAAACTTTATACACAGGCCACTAGAGGCGAGTTATGGAGCAAAAAAAGTCAGATGTCAACACGCATATGGTATTTGTTTTCGATGTATCAGAGGAATCTTATACGGTTCTTTACCAGATGATGTTAGGAGGTTCTGTTACAAAACATGCTCTCACGTTTCGATTTGTAAATGCCTGTGCAATATAGCATTGCATTGGTAAAACGGGACCTACCATAGTGTACAAAACCGAAATTTCCCCTTGAATTATAGCTTGTTGTTTTCAAATGCAAAATGATTGTATTTCTTCGACATGTGAGAAAATGGTGTGAAAGGCTTTCTGTAATGTTATTTCATATGTCTGAAATGTTTGTAATACACATGTGCATGACAGTTTACTTACTGAAACTGATTTGAATGTGAGGGACGTTGTCAAGGCAGGTAATTTCGTCCATCAAACTGAAAGAAATCACTCCGGCCTCTACACTTTTGTAGGACTTTTGCTGGATGTCGCAAGATAACGGGACGCAGAATGAGAGGGAGATGTGAATTGTATCCTGCAGTCAAACATAAAAAATATACCGATTTTGCTCATAAAACTAAAAAAATGGACTGTAGCTATTTTCGTGCAAAGAGAACATTTATTATCGTTATGATTGAGTTTTCTTTTCTTTTTTTTAAAGGATCTCACTTATATGGGATGTGTTGACGATTTATAAAAGTGTTCTCCATTGTAGAGTAGCATGCAGCTTCAGGTGGGGGTCGGGTCCAGTGTGTGTGGTCACCCAAGGTAGCAGTGCTCTGGACAGGGCCAGCATGGGGGTGCAGTGCGGTGTTGCTACATTTTAGACGTACAAGGTGCATTCCAGGTGCCTGTCATTCATCATGCTTTGTTCATGGGGCGTTACAGCCTTTTTTGCAAGCAGGTATTGTTAGCGCAGATCTACCACCTGGACCATGCAGCTGCCATGATCGGATGGCAGGCTGCGGCGGCTGGCAGTGTACAGACTGCAAATGCCTGTTCGCCTGATGGTGGGGGGCCGGAAAGCCGCAAACCAGGGAACGGTGCACAGAAACGGTAGCAGCTGGCAGTTTGAAGAAGCCTCTATCCAGAACTACAGATATGGTGGAGAGAGGGAGGGAGAGAGAGGGATGAGAGGAGATAAGAGTGACTTTAAGTGCAACAGTTTGGGACCACACTTCAAGGAGAATGCACGTTCAACTGCCAACCCTCTCTCGTGCTGCAATCTTTTGGGACAACGATTCTCCCCAGTCCCCAATACATGTGTTGCATTATGAACCATTCATTACCATGTTGGCTTTTTTCATGGCAACTTCGATGTGTAATTATAATAGTGAAGTATGTTCCATCAGGTGTGGTAAAATGTATGGGCTTCCCTGAATTTCGAATATCTGAGCTACAGGTTGATTGTTGAGCAACGCAGTGGGAGGGGTCTGTAGTGAACTCTCATGTAAACAGCGATAGATACAGTTCTCAGTTGTGCTTATAGGTAATAAACTTCTTAAACTGCTCTTTGTTCAACACCAGTATGCCGTCAGTTGAACATACACTTTCCGGTCACCCGAAAGTACATACGTTTTTCATGTTAGCCGCATTGTGTTGCCACCTACTGCCATGTACTCCATATCAGCGACCTCAGTAGTCTTTATACATCGTGAGAGAGCGACATGAGGTGCTCCGTGGAACTCATGAACTTCGAATGTGGTCAGGTGATTGCGAGTCACTTGTGTCATACATCTGTATGCGAGATTTCCACCCTTTTAAACATCCCTAGGTCCACTGTTTCTGATGTGATAGTGAAGTGGAAATGTGAATGGGACACGTACAGCACAAAAGCGTACAGGCCGTCCTCGTCTGTTGAGTGACCGAGACCACCGACAGTTGTAGAGGGTCGTAATGTGTAATAGGCAGACATCTATCCAGACCATCACACAGAAATTCCAAACTGCATCAAGACCCACTGTAAGTGTTATGACAGTTAGGTGGAAGGTGAGAAAACTTGGATTTCATGGTTGAGTGACTGCTCATAAGACGCACATCACGCCGGTAAATGCCAAACGACGCCTCACTTGGTGTAAGGTGCATAAACATTGGACAGTTGAACAGTGGAAAAACGTTGTGTGGAGTGACGAATCACGCTACACAATGTGGCGATCCGATGGCAGGGTGTGAGTATGGCGAATTACCGGTGAACGTCATCTGCCAGCGTGTGTGTGGCAACAGTAAAATCCGGAGGTGGTGGTGTAATGGTGTGGTGGTGTATTTCATGAAGGGGGTTGTTTTGCGTGGCACTATCACAGCACAGGCCTACATTGATGTTTTAAGCACCTTCTTGCTTCCCACTGTTGAAGAGTAAATCGTGGTTGGCGACTGCCTCTTTCAACATGATCGAACACCGGTTCATAATGCATGCATGGCCTGTGGCATAGTGGTTACACGACAATAACATCCCTGCAATGGGCTGGCCTGCACGGACTCCAGACCTGAATCCTATAGAACACCTTTGCGATGTTTTGGAACGCCGACTTTGTGCCAGGCCTCATCGACCGACATGGATACCTCTCCTCAGTGCAGCAGTCCGTGAAGAATGGGCTGTCATTCCCCAAGAAACCTTACAGCAGGTGATTGAACGTACGCCTGCGAGAGTGGAAGCTGTCATCAGGGCTAAGGGTAGGACAACACCATATTGCATTCCACCATTACCTATGGAGGGCGCCACGAACTTGTAAGTCATTTCCAACTAGGTGTCCGGATATTTTTGATCACATAGCGTACGCCGGAAAATTAGGGATTTCGTTGATGTGTTGAGGACGTTAAGAGAATGACATATCTGTCTTTCACAAGTGTATGTAAGGACTTTATTGACATCTTCATGGCAGACAATTATTGCAATATTGTACAAGAATAATTGAAATGACAGCACTGCACAGGATGCAACATGCCACTTACAGTCCATCTCCTGAATAGTCATCTACACCTTCGCTTCGGATAACCTTGGCGACAATCGCACTCAACGGAGGCCGGTTACTATGAGGGCGTGCTGAAATATACTGCTTCCGAATTTTTTATTCCGTTCTCAGTATCGGTTTAGGTATTACATATCATGTATAATACTTGACTGACTTTCCAGCTTCGCTGACACAAGTTGCAACCCTCTGGTGCTATAGGCCCCTGTATTGTAGTGTGTAACATGAAAGTGTGAACGTAACTACGCTTGCGCGTCAGAAACAGCGTTATGTAATCGAGTTTCTAACTTCAGAAAACGTGCCTCCAATTTAAATCCCTGGAAGCACGAAAGCTGTGTATGGTGATGATTCTATTGACATCAGCAATGTCCGATGGTGGGCTGGATTTGCTAGTAATGAAGGAAACAATAATGTCAACCTTAACGTGTCTGACAGTGCTCGAAATGGATGACTGCATAAGGCAACCGACGTGACTCATCGGAATCGGGTCGATGAACTCATCAGAGAAAATCGTCAGATGACACAGACAAAGCTCTCAGGTAAGTGTGACATATCACGAGAGCGTGTACAGGTCATCATTGCAGAACGTCGCTACAGAAAACTGTGTGCACAGTGGGTGCCTCGAATGCTCGCTCTTGACATGAAACAGGGGAGACTTGACATCTGTTAAACATCTCGTTTGTAATTTGAACGTGAGTGTGATGGGTTCCTTAACAACACTGAGCGGGGTGGCGCAGTGGTTAGCACGCTGGACTCGCATTCGGTAGGACGGCGGTTCAAACCTGTCTCCGACCATCCTGATTTAGGCTTTCCGTGATTTCCCTAAATCGTTTCTCGCAAATACCGGGATGGTTCCTTTGGAAGGGCAGTACCGATCTCCTTTCTAATCCTTCGCTAATCCGAGCTTGTGCTCCGTCTCTAATGACCTCGTTGTCGACGGGAAGTTAAACACTAATCTCCTCCTTCTCCTCCTCCTCTATGACAACATTGGGACAGGTGATGAAAGATTGGTTCACCATTTTGAGCCCTAAAATTTATAGACCATCTTCGAGAACTTCACTTTGATAGTGATGACGCGGTTCAAGCAGGGGTGAAGCTGTGGCTCCATCAACAAAGTCAAACATTCTACAGCGACAGTATCAACAAACTGGTCTCTCGTTCGGAGAAATCTGTTCATCGCAGGATAACTATTTCGAGAAATAAATAAGAATAAAGATGCTGAATGTTAATGAGATTCGTCTTATTTACAAAGCTTGAAGAGTTTTCTCGTAAAAAATTCTGAGACATCAATATTCAGCACGCCTTCGTATGTTTACATGTTTATGATAAGTGTGCCCGGATTTTGTGTTCAACATTACCTATGACAACCACACCATTTATGTCATGGCTTCAGCACAACCCGGCAACCTGAAGACATTAAACGAATATAATCGGTCGTAACATCATAAATGTGTAATAATATAACTAAGGTGTAGTTTTATTAACCATCAACTTTGACGCTGTTACTGACAAACACGGTGAACAGTTCTGCCGAGAAATTTCTCAAATGGGAGGCTAATGGAATACTGCAAATTTCTCTAGCTACTGCGAGCCCTTACGGAGCTACCGTTGCTGAGTTTAAGTATCATCGGAAACCTTTTCGGTCCTTTGGTCCTCTTCAGTTATTCGTTCTTTTATTCCTTTGTGTGTTAACAGATATTTTGCTTTTTGCACCTGAAAGTCTTTCTGTCAAAGTTTGTTTTTTAAAGTACACTACCTAACAAAAAAAATGTGAAGCACTCAGAAGACATGGTAAGATATGATCAAACATCACTTCCTACGCATACACACCATCAATGGGTATGTAAATTATTAGAGTTTCACCTCTCTGTGACAGTTAAAACGGCCAGGAGAGTGCACAGTGCTGTTCCTGTTTGGTGTTATTACCTGGCCTGGTGGGTATATACGGGGCGTGAACAGCGTCAGATTTTGAGTGATCACTGTGGACATGGAGATGCAGCGTAATCCAGTGAAACAGCGTTATCAGCATCCTACAGAAGGGTTCTCTTTGAGATCTTCGTTTTGCCAGCTGGTCGAATAGTGCAAAATCCTGAAATTCGCCTAATATTAAACAGCATGGGAACGCGAGAACATGCATAATCATTGCTAAGGTTCCAGCCAACCATGTATGACCACCACAAGTGAGAATCGCCGTATTGTGCACAAGTATATCATAACTCCTTCACATCTGCGCCTACCATAAGGAAGCGAGGAATAGACTCCTTGCAACATTCTGCGGCATCCCATACCATTGTTTAAATACTAGCAGCAACCGACTTGAAAATTACCATCCCATGTAAAGGCTGCTGTAAACACCATAACACAAAGAGCTGCGTTTGACGTGGTCCATGACAAGAAAGTAATGACTGACAATGAACGTCGTTGCTCTGTGATCAGCGAAGAATCATTTTAGTGCATGTATACCACTCAAACTGCTAATTGGATATTTCAAACACAAGAAGTATGTTCTCATCATCGAAAAACAAGAACTCATTCTGTTACAATGCACAACAGGCAGGAATTTCATAAAAGTAAGGAACTGATAAACCTACATCGAAGATACCTCACATTTCAGTAATGGATAAGAAATGCTTAAACCTTTTGCAGATACTGATTTCTGGAATTAAATGGAGTTTAAGTACCATTCATGGGAAATGTTTGAATACCTCAAACTACCGAATGCATCTCGACAAACATGGGTTATCGAAACTGCTGTTCAAGCAGGACTGTCTCAATTCATCATATTCCAATTTTAAATTGACAGCGAGACGAAGCCAAAACGTGATTCGAGCAAATTTGGCAATTGTAAGCTAAGTAATGGCGAAGTTTACTTCAATTCAGAGTTCTACCTACATGATAATTTACAGCACGATTGGAGTAATAGCCTCTACAGCTTGCTCGATATGTACGCTTATAAGGGACTAAAAGAAGAATACGGACGTATGCCCAGTCGATGTGAATTTAAGAAGTTAGCATCCATTATTGTAATAGAGAATGTGTTAGATGACGTTCAGTTTGGCTTTAGGGAAGGTAAAGGCACCAGAGAGGCGGTTATTATGTTGCATTTGATAATGGAAGCAAGGCTGAAGAAAGAACAAGACACACTCGTAGAATCTTTCAACCTAGAAAAAGCGTTAGCTACTGTAAAATGGGGAAAAATGTTCGAAATTCTGCGAAAAATAGGGGTAAATTATAAGGCAAGACGGGTAATATATAATATGTATAAGAATCAGGACGGAACAATAATTTTGGTAGGCCAAGAACGAAATCTCCGAATAATAAAGGGCGTAAGACAGCGATACACCTTCTGTCCATACTCTTCAATCTATCATCGAAGAAGCAAATAAAAGAAAAGGTCTGATTAAAATCCAGGGTGAAAAGGTATCAATGATAAGATTCGCTGATGACATTGCTATCATCAACGAAAGTGAAAGACAATTACAGGAGGTGCTGAATCGAATGAACAGTCTAAGGAGTACACTGTAAACCAGAAAAGACCAAAGTAATGAGAAGCAATAGAGATGGGAGTAGCGAGAAACTTAACATCAAAATTGTTTATCTAGAAGTAGACGAAATTAAGAAATTCTGCTACCTTGGAAGCAAAGTAATCCATGATAGACGAAGCAAGGATAACATAAACAGCAGAGTAGCATGGGCGAAGAGAATGTTCCTGACCGATAGATGTTTACTGGTATCACACATAAGCCTCAATCTGAGATAGATATTTCCGAGAATATGCGTTTGGAGCACAGCATAGTATGGTAGTGAATCATAGACGGCAGGAAAACAGGAACAGAAGAGAATCGAAGTATTTGATATGGTGCTGCATAAGAATGTTGAAAATTATCGTGACATAAAAGATAAAGAATGAGGAAGTTCTCCACAGGATCGAGGAAGAAAGCAACATATGGAGAACACTGACAAGAAGAAGGGACAAGATTATAGGACATGTGTTACGACATCAGGGAATAACCTCATTGTTACTAGAGGGAGCTGTAAAGGGCAAAAACAGTAGTGAAAAACAGAGACCTGGAATACATCCAGCAAATAATAAAAGATGTGGAGTGTAAGTGCTACTCCGAGATGAACTGGCTTGGTGCAGGAGAGGAATTCATGGCGGGCTACATCAAACCAATCAAAAGACTGCTCACTAAAAATGTAATAGGCTGCTCAAGAGAGATTGACTCTTCAGAAACAGGTCCTTTTGATGATCGTTTAGAATTTGAAGTTTCAGAAAATATTCCGTCAAACACAGCAGTGAATGCGTTAATGCTAAATTACTTCTTCTTCAGTAGCGCTACAGCCTTTCGTGAGCCTTGGCTTCTTCAACGATCTTCCTGCACGCTTCTCGGTTATTTGCTGCTCTTTTCCACCCCGGACACCCATACTGGTCACATCTACTACTGCGTCGTCAATCCATCTTCTTCTAGGTCTCCCTTTTCGCCTAGCTGAATGGCTCACACTTTTCATCATTTTCTTTGGAATTCTATCCTCTGCCATTCTCTCCACGTGTCCTAGCGACCGTATTCGCTGTGACTTCACAAACTTTATTATGTTCCTACCTTGTATTAAATCTTGTATTTCGGTATTGCAGCGTATTACCCAGCCTTCTTTCTCCCTTATTGGACCATAGATTTTGCGTAGTATTTTCCGCTCAAAGGTTCTTGGTGCATTTTCATCATGTTCTGTCAACGTCCATACCTCTGACCCGTATGTGATAATTGGGCGGACTAGGCAGTTATATATTAGCAGTTTTGTTTTTCTTGTAACAAGGCTATTTCTGAAAAGTTGCATATTTGCAAATTAAGCTCTATTTCCTACTTGTATTCTTTCCCTTACAGCCTTTCCAATACTGTTATCATTTGTTATTAGGGTTCCCAAGTAGCTAAAAGAGGACACTCCTTTGAAGCACTTCACATTGATGCTTATGTCTTTAGGGGTTCTTCTGGCCTTATATTGTGACATTACCATACATTTTGTTTTGTTTTCATTTACTATGAGACCAATTGTTAAGGCTTCTGTTTCCATTGGCCGGTTTGTTTCTTAAAGTGTATTGATATTTCTTCCTACTATAGCAATGCCATCAGCGTATGCACACATAACTATCTTATAAACCATACACGTCTCACAGGAACTGTACAAAGGCTCATATAAATATACAGATGTAGCAGCACCTCCAAAACATTTTATGACGGTATCTCAAAGTACATACATTGTTATTGTTGCTCAGGATTTCTGTGATGTACGTGGACAATTGGTAGATATGGATGTAATGTTCGTTGGATCCACAAATGGTGGATGTGTTATTAGAACATTCTCCACAAATTTTATATGACAGAAACCATTCGTACATGTAAAATGCAGCATAATGCGTAATTATCTCAAAATTCACTGGCATGGTCCAGAAACGACCTATGCAGATATAATGAAGACCTAAGGACCTTAGACGATGTGGGTACAATTGTATATGGAAAAAGCTGTGAGAAATTTGGATAGATACATGATATTTACAAACACACCACAAAGTGAAAGAGACACAGTAGTAATAAGGAAGAAGAAGGCAGCTACCACAATGGTCGGTATGCACGTCTCACCACCCTGTCCACAGAGGTAGAGCCTGTGAACTACATTGTGCGTAAGTGCTGAAACATTTTGGACTCACTCTCTCTCTCTCGTGTGTGTGTGTGTGTGTGTGTGTGTGTGTGTGTGTGTGTGTGTGTGTGAGTGAGTAAGTGTGTGTTGATGATCTACGCTGTGCATGTGTAGAAGCACGAATACACCCCCAGAATAATGGCTCCCATTGTCCAGGGTTCTGGATACATAAGACTTTCCACTTTCACATGAGGTCTTGTGAAAATGCCACGGATAAGATGCCACTATAACTATAATCTCAGGATTTCTGTCTTAGTACACTACTGGCCATTAAAATTGCTACACCAAGAAGAAATGCAGATAATAAACAAGTATTCATTGGACAAATATATTATACGAGAACTGACATGTGATTACATTTTCACGCAATTTGAGTGCATAGATCCTGAGAAATCAGTACCGAGAACAACCACCTCTGGCCGTAATAACGGCCTTGATACGCCTGGGCATTGAGTCAAACAGAGCTTGGATGGCGTGTACAGGTACAGCTGCCTATGCAGCTTCAACACGATACCACAGT
Source organism: Schistocerca piceifrons (assembly GCF_021461385.2). Taxonomy (NCBI): domain Eukaryota; kingdom Metazoa; phylum Arthropoda; class Insecta; order Orthoptera; family Acrididae; genus Schistocerca; species Schistocerca piceifrons. The sequence continues at coordinate 73,255,533 of NC_060149.1, forward strand.
TCATCAACAGTAGCGAGTATCCAGAAAGGCCCGTACGGGACCTGCAACATGCGGTCGTTCATTACCATGCTGAAATGTAGGGTTTCGCAGGGATCGAATGAAGGGTAGAGCCGCAGGTCGTAACACGTCTGAAATGTAACGTCCTCTGTACAAAGTGCCATCAATGCGAACAAGAGGTGACCGAGACGTGTAACCAATGACACCCCATACCATCACCACGGGTGATACGCCAGTATGGCGATGGCGAATACACGCTTCCAATGTCCGTTCACCGCGACGTCGCCAAACACGGATGCCACCATCATGATGCTGTAAACAGAACCTGGATTCATCCGAAAAAATGACGTTTTGCCATTCGTGCACCCAGGTTCGTCGTTGCGTACACCATCGCAGGCGCTCCTGTCTGTGGTGCAGCGTCAAGGGTAACCGCAGCTGAAGTGTTGGCAGAAGAGCCAACGCCGTGTTGTTAGAGGAGGCCGAAATGCACGCTTTTAGCTCACGCAGACTGGCGTGAGGTCTGGAACAGGTCAGAGAAATAAGACTAGCAAAACAGGAGGTACTGGTAGAATACTTAACTTTAATCCACAATCGGTGTACATCTCTCTTGACTGTACATAATTTCCAATTCAATATACACTGGTAATGGCGCCTTGCTAGGTCGTAGCAAATGACGTGGCCGAAGGCTATGCTAACTATCGTCTCGGCAAATGAGAGCGTATTTGTCAGTGAACCATTGCTCGCAACGTCGGCTGTACAACTGGGACGAGTGCTAGAACGTCTCTGTAGACCTGCCGTGTGGCGGCGCTCGGTCTGCAATCACTGACAGTGTCGACACGCGGGTCCGAAGTATACAAATGGACCGCGCCCTATTTAAAGGCTACCACCTAGCAAGTGTAGTGTCTGGCGGTGACACCACAGCAGCCATGGTCTCCGAGCTTATAGTCCATGCTGCAGCAAACGTCGCCTCCGAGCTTATAGTCCATGCTGCAGCAAACGTCGTCGAACTGTTCGTGCAGATGGTTGTTGTCTTGCAAACGTCCCAATCTGTTGACTCAGGGATCGAGACGTGGCTGCACGATCCGTTACAGCCATGCGGATAAGATGCCTGTCATCTCGACTGCTAGTGATACAAGGCCGTTGGGATCCAGCACGGCGTTCCGTATTGCACTCCTGAACCCACCGATTCCATATTCTGATAACAGTCATTGGATCTCGACCAACGCGAACAGCAAAGTCACGATACGATAAACCGCATTCGCGATAGGCTACAATCCCATCTTTATCTAAGTCGGAAACGTGATGGTACGCATTTCTCCTCCTTACACGAGGCGTCACAACAACGTTTCACCAGGCAACGCCGGTCAACAGCGGTTTGTGTATGAGAAATCGGTTGAAAACTTTCCTCATGTCAGCACGTTGTAGGTCTCGCCACCGGCGCCAACCTTGTGTGAATGCTCTGAAAATCTAATCATTTGCATATCAGAGCATATTCTTCCTGTCGGTTAAACTTCGCGTTTGTAGCACGTCATCTTCGTGGTGTAGCAATTATAATGGCCAGTAGTGTATCTTCAATTTTATTGAACAGATAACGTTCATGGACAATTCTTAATTACTTGTTGTAGAGTAACTCTCTTCTGCTTGACACTGGATACTTGTTCGCAATAGCTCGAATCAGATCTCTATCCAGCCAGGCTGGTGTAGAATTTTCCTAGTTTTCCTAAATCACTACAACTATATGCTGTGACCGTTCTTTAAAGAGGCTTCTTCTTGGTTCGAATTTCCTGTAACTGAGCTAGTGCTCTATTTCTAATCATCTCGATCTTGTCAAGACATTTTAGTTTTACTTCACTGTTATAAGATTATCGCCCTGAGTATCTATATGCCAACACCTACAACATGGCTGCATTTCGTTGCAAGTAGCCAGCAACGTTTTAAGCTGTTTCATCTTTAATATATACTGCTTGAAAAAAAGTGAAGCAGCCAGAATGGAAGGAGGATGATACGTCATGTTATTTTAGTGATCACAAAATCGAGTTACGTTAACAAAGAACTTTATAGAATGAGCCCACTTATCAGTATGACATCTTATCCCTTGTGGCCTAGTTGCGTACTCTGATTTGCTTGCGAAGAGTGTTATAGCGCCATTGTAGCATCTCCTGACGGATGCTGGTCCGCAACTGTTGCAACCTGGATACTGCACTGTGCAAAGATTTGATGTTCGACCTGGTTCTTCATGTTTTATCTGTGACGAATCTGAGAAACAAGCTGGCCTTCCGAGAAGCTCACCATCACTCAGTCAGTTCATAGATACATGTGTGCACGCGAGGATGATGGATGCCCGTGTTGTACAATTGTGAAGTCAGCGTTCCCCCAGTCCCAACAGGGAATCATATAGCGCTCTTAGAAAAAAGTGTTCCGAGACTGTTACCTGAAATGCTCCTCCATGATACTGACAAGAGGGAGATTGAGTTAATAATTAAATCACTAAAGACCAAGAACTCTCATGGATATGACGGGGTATCTAGCAGAATACTGAAGTATTGTTCCACGTATATTAGCTCAGTACTTAGCCATATCTGTAACTTTTCCTTTAGCAGTGGTCGGTTTCCTGACCGATTAAAGTACTCGGTAGTGAAGCCACTTTATAAAAAGGGAGACAGGGATAATGTTGACAATTATAGACCTATTTCTATGCCATCGGTGTTTGCTAAAGTTATCGAGAGGCTTGTATATACAAGGTTACTGCAGCATTTAAATTCACATAATTTGCTGTCAAATGTACAGTTTGGTTTTAGAAATGGCTTAACAACTGAAAATGCTATATTCTCTTTTCTCTGTGAGGTTTTGGACGGATTAAATAAAAGGTTGAGAACGTTAGGTGTTTTCTTTGATTTAACGAAGGCTTTTGACTGTGTTGACCACAAAATATTACTGCAGAAGTTGGAACATTATGGAGTAAGGGGAGTAGCTTACAATTGGTTCGCCTCCTACTTTAAGAACAGAAAGCAGAAGGTAATCCTCCGCAATATTGAGAGTGGTAATGATGTTCAGTCCCAATGGGGCACTGTTAAATGGGGCGTTCCCCAAGGGTCGGTGCTGGGGCCACTGCTGTTCCTTATTTATGTAAATGATATGCCTTCTAGTATTACAGGTGATTCAAAAATATTTCTGTTTGCTGATGACACCACCTTGGTAGTGAAGGATCTTGTGTGTAATATTGAAACATTATCAAATAATGTAGTTCATGAAGTAAGTTCGTGGCTTGTGGAAAATAATTTGATGCTAAATCACAGTAAGACTCAGTTTTTACAGTTTCTAACCCACAATTCAACAAGAACTGACATTTTAATCAGACAGAATGGGCATGTTATAAGCGAGACGGAACAGTTCAAGTTCCTAGGCGTACGGATAGATAGTAAGCTGTTGTGGAAAGCCCATGTTCAGGATCTTGTTCAGAAACTAAATGCCGCTTTATTTACCATTAGAACAGTATCTGAAATAAGTGACATTTCAACACGAAAAGTAGTATACTTCGCATATTTTCATACGCTTATGTCATATGGTATTATTTTTTGGGGTAATTCTTCTGATTCAAAAAGGGTATTTTTGGCTCAAAAACGGGCTGTTCGAGCTATGTATGGTGTAAGTTCGAAAACCTCTTGTCGACCCCTATTCAATAGTCTGGGAATTTTGACATTGCCCTCACAGTATGTATTTTCTTTAATGTCGTTTGTTGTTAGCAATATTAGCTTATTCCCAAGAGTTAGCAGCTTTCACTCAGTTAATACTAGGCAGAAATCAAATCTGCATGTGGAATGCACTTCCTTGACTCTTGTGCAGAAAGGAGTGCAGTATTCTGCTGCATCCATTTTCAATAAGCTACCACAAGAACTCAAAAATCTTAGCAGTAGCCCAAACACTTTTAAGTCTAAACTGAAGAGTTTCCTCATGGCTCACTCCTTCTATTCTGTCGAGGAGCTCCTGGAAGAGATAAAAAATTAAGCAAATTCCAGTGTTACATTCTTGATTTTCTTTATTTAAACTAACGACTTGTTTCATTTTATGTGTTTCTACAATCGTGTTATAATTTCATGTATTGACTCGTTCCATGACCATGGAGACTTCTCCTAAATATGGTCCCACGGAACAATAAATAAATAAATAAATAAATAAATAAATAACAACCAGTAGTGACCTATAGTCATACCGATGGCTTCCCATGCCCCGGCACCAGGGGTAACACTGCCGTGCCTCTCTGAAACATTGGAAGAATGAGACCTCCCACGATTCACCATCATACTCATCGATGATAATCATCCAGGGGTAGTGCAGGACTGCAATTCATCTCTAAACTCAATGTGACACCATTTTTCTACAGTGCATAGTTCCCAGTCACGGCACAACTTCAAACGGAGCCATTATTGTTTAAGTGTTAACGGTATCCTATGCGCAGGCCAGTAATTCCCTAATTTGGCTGCTGCTGGTCTCCAACCGATGATGTGGGATGATACACAATGTTGTAGGGAGTCGATTATTTGTATTTGGATGGCAAGTGTAAGTGTGAAACGGTTACGATGTGCTTGGTGCACAATGCAGTACTCTTCCTGTGTGGTGGTCATACATTTTCGACTGGAACCTTGACAATGAGTATATCTGCCCCACTTTACCATATAATCGCCGGCCGCGGTGGTCTCGCGGTTCTAGGCGCGCAGTCCGGAACCGTGCGACTGCTACGGTCGCAGGTTCGAATCCTGCCTCGGGCATGGATGTGTGTGATGTCCTTAGGTTAGTTAGGTTTAAGTAGTTCTAAGTTCTAGGGGACTGATAACCACAGCAGTTGAGTCCCATAGTGCTCAGAGCCATTTGAACCATTTTTTACCATATAATCTAACAATTGGCCACTGTCACATCTGACTGCCCTACAATTTTGGATAGTAGAATGGATGTGGTCGTTCGAGGCCAAACAGCGTGTTATGCCAACTTTCACAAGAAAATCCCTAAAACTCTTGTTGCATGCTTACAGAGGCAAGGTAGTTAACTACACACAAGGCATCATCAAGGTGGCAGATTTAGAAATTGGCACGAGATTAAAAAAATTAAAGATGGTAGATGCTGAGATATTCAAAAATTGGCAGGAAATTCGAAAACGAAAGATAGTGATATTGGGATATTTAAAAATTCGCGGGAAATTAAAAAATTCAAGAAGGCAGACCAGCCCATTTGCACTATACTGCCCCACTGCCCCATCGCTCCCTCCCCCACATCTCTAGTCAATCAGAGCATAGTATTAAAATGATAAATTAAAATGGCACCAGAAATGCAGCATAAGATTACATTATCTTCACTTTAACGTCAAACACATGCATTATTTCTGTGAAAGTCAAAGATAGTTGTGTACACACAAATACATCTCGCATTTTTTCTGCGAAAGCCGAAGATAGTTGTGTACACACAGATACCTCTGTACCTCATTGAAATGATGTGTAAAACCGTTGTCAAGGTCAAAGACATGTGGTACTGCTTTGATATTTACGTAAAATTACGTACACATACACACATCTGGCGTAATACTAAACTGATGCATAAAATGGCACCAAGTTTGATTATTCACTTGAAAGTCAAAGATATTTGTATAGATATTAATACGTCTGTATTTAATCAGTGTGGCATTAAAATTATGCATCAAACTGGCGTCAAGTTGCATTATTTCATGAAAAGTCAAAGATAATGACTACACTTAAATATCTACCTCGTATTGGTAGCCGGCCAGAGTGGCCGAGCGGTTCTAGGCGCTACAGTCTGGAACCGCGCGACCGCTACGGTCGCAGGTTCGAATCCTGCCTCGGGCATGGATGTGTGTGATGTCCTTAGGTTAGTTAGGTTTAAGTAGTTCTAAGTTCTAGGGGACTGATGACCTTAGAAGTTAAGTCCCATAGTGCTCAGAGCCATTTGAACCATTTGAACATATTGGTAAAATGATATGTAAAAATAGTGTCACGTTGCGCTATTTCCATGAAACTAAAAGAAATGTACGTAAAATGGCGTAAGATATGTTCCCCCTCTGAACTATGTAAACACACACATGGTAAATGGGTAAATGGCAGACAGTTAAAGAGCAAATGGGAATGGTAAATGGAAATGGTTAATTAGTAAGTGTTAAATAGTTAAGTGGTTATATAGTCAATGGTCAATAAAATTACACTAATCTGGCCGAAATCTGTATCAAATCGCTCCAAAGCTGTACCAACTTGCTTCAAAGTGTTAGAAAATGCCTCCATAACGGCAAAAATTTACCCCAATACGGTAACAAGTAACTCAGTGATATTAAAACAAATTTCCCTGTGTACTGTGCCGTTATTCAAAGTTCATTTCACAAAATATTTTTTTGTCCTATCTGTTTGCCTCATCATTTAATTTCATCTTTCATAGGTGCGTGTGTTTTTCTTGTGTATTTCTAAGCATGATAGTAAATTTCATATATTTCGATCTTCGCCTTGTCATTAAAAGTCATTTGACAACATTTAAAATAACTTGAACTTTTTGTGGCACATTCAGAAAAAGTATAAATATATGTGATCGCTGGCTTTTTCATCAGTAAAAGAAAACACACACGCACATGTGCACATGTGAGAGCGGGCGCGTTATGGGCGTTAGTGCAGGCCCCCTTGCTGCAACAGAGAGAGCCTAGTGTGGGGAGTTACCTCCACACGTTTGAGCTCTTCTGATAAGACACATAGCCAGCCAGCTCTGGTAAGATAGAGACAGAGAGACTCGCTAACATAATGTTACGTGAAGTAAAAGCTATAGAGAGAATGGGAAGGAAAAGAAGAACTCAAACAAAAACTCTACATATAAACTTTATTATTATTTTTTCCATACAGTGTTTTTACATACAATGTTTTTCACTGTATGACCAATTAAGAAGGATCATTAAATTTCTATCGAAAACTATATAATTTATAGTTTCCAAATATAACATTATATACAGATACTCACATTTTCAGTTTTTTTACAGCGTATTTTTCGCTATCTGAGCAGCTACGATAGATAATTGAATTTCTATTAAGATAATGAGAGGATGAGTTTAATATTAAAAATGGAACTCACCACAAGCTACGGTTTACAGTTTACATTATTTGCACTTTTACAGGTTACTGTTTCACAGTTACTTATTATTTTACAGGTATTTGCATTATTTACAGTCATCATCACAATAACAATAATTTTCATATAGTAGTGACCAGAAGCCACAGCATTTAACTTATCGAGAATTATATGGCCTTTGTCATTCTGTGCAGATAAAGCAAGTTGATATTGTTTAATAGTGGAAGCCACATGTTACTTTGACTGAATAATGAACTAGACACTGGGTTTTACATCTGAGTCCATTACACATTGTCTGTAGTTGACTTTGGTTCGCCGCAGCCTCACAGTAACCGCATTCGCACAAGATATACTGCGTCAACTCAGGTCCTGAGAGCCTAATATATCACATTAAAACTCTAAATATCTATGACGATACTAGGCGTGGGGTTCATAAATCGTCATAGATATTTAGAGTTTTAATGTGATATATTAGGCTCTCAGGACCTGAGTTGACGCAGTATATCTTGTGCGAATGCAGTTACTGTGAGGCTGCGGCGAACCAAAATGCGGCCATCATTTTGAAATAAACAGAACCTGGATTCTTCGGAAACACTATCTGATGTCATTCCTGTTCCCAGTCACCTCGCTCCATACACCATTGCCGTCTAGCATGTTTCCGCACATTCGCACTTAACTCATGGCGTAATAAAAGGCAACGGCCTGTCACACCCGATAGTGTACGATGTGACACTGACCCACTGTTGCGCCAGAGCGGAGGAGGACGCAGATATGTCCTGCAATGTCATTCGAATGATGTGTTGATCTTCTTGCGGCATAGTCTGGCTGGTGCGACCTGCCTCGTCTTGTGGTGTTCTAAGTCCTTCAGTAAACCATTTGGCACACATTCGTTGCACCGAGAAAACACTTTCTTTCCACATGAGCAGCATTTTCCCCGATGGATGCATCACAGTCTTTCATGCCAATAATGCGACGTCTTTAAAACTCACTGTGTTGATGATACGGTTCGCGCATACGTCTGCAAGGCTTCCTCCACTTCTGCTCAAGTCACACTGATCCATTACCTTCGGTTTATGGTGACAACGGGAACCGTAGACATGTTTTACTAGTAGGTGGTGTTGTGCCGCGATATCTTCTCGGACTCACTGCTTGCATTCATTCGCATTTTTTTTTTTTTTTGTGATATATTAGACTATCTGTGTCTGTGGAGCGCAGTTTTACGTGATTTGGCGGAGACTTCTTTTGATATGTAGCCATGGTGAAAGTCGAAAAGAAGGGTTTTCGAAATATCCACAATGGCCATTCCTATTGCAATTGGTTTATAAAAGACTAAATTTTCGTAAAAAAAATAATGCCCCTTTGAAAAATTGGTTTGGCAATTAATGCAGCTGCACCATATCTGCCATCTACATCTACATCTACATGGATACTCTGCAAATCACATTTAAGTGCCTCGCAGAGGGTTCATTGAACCACTTTCACAATTCTCTATTATTCCAATCTCGTATAGCGTGCGGAAAGAACGAACACCTATATCTTTCCGTACGAGCTCTGATTTCCCTTATTTTATCGTGGTGATCGTTCCTCCCTATGTAGGTCGGTGCCAACAAAATATTTTCGCATTCGGAGGAGAAAGTTGGTGATTGGAATTTCGTAACGAAAAACGTCTTTGTTTTAATGATGTCCAGACCAAATCCTGTATCATTTCTGTGACATTCTCTCCCATATTTCGAGATAATACAAAACGTGCTGCCTTTCTTTGAACTTTTTCGATGTTCTCAGTCAGTCCAATCTGGTAAGGCTCCCACACCGCGCAGCAGTATTCTAAAAAGAGGACGGACAAGCGTAGTGTAGGCAGTCTACTTAGTAGGTCTGTTACATTTTCTAAGTGTCCTGCCAATAAAACGCAGTCTTTGGTTAGCCTTCACCACAACGTTTTCTGTGTGTTCTTTCCAATTTAAGTTGTTCGTAATTGTAATACCTAGGTATTTAGTTGAATTTACGGCCTTTAGATTAGACTGATTTGTCGTGTAACCGAAGTTTAACGAGTTCCTTTTAGCACTCATGAGGATGACCTCACACGTTTCGTTATTTAGGGTCAAGTGCCACTTTTCGCACCATTCAAATATCTTTTCTAAATCGTTTTGCCGTTTGTTTTGATCTTCTGATGACTTTATTAGTCGATAAACGACAGCATCATCTGCAGACAACCGAAGACGGCTGCTCAGATTGTCTCCCAAATCGTTTATATAGATAAGGAACAGCAAAGAGCCTGTAACACTACCATGGGGAACGCCATCCTATGATGTTTCTGTTCTTATGTCCAGTAGCTTTCGCACATTCTACATGGTTTTCCAAACACACACTTATTTATCAGCTTGAAAATTTCCCCTTCGGCCTCATTGATTGTACTGATGCGCTTGTGTGCGTAAATCTCAATGTGTGGAAACATCCAGAGAGTTTGTCAAACTGATAAAATCTGATAAATCTTTTTTTAAACCAGTTTATGTTGTAAACATTGTTTCAGATTTCCGGATGAATAAAATAGTTTTTCTTGTCATATGAGATGGAAAAAAATTTCTTTATCCTCCTACTAGTGCTCAGAATTTTTTGTGAGAAAATTGATTCATATTGCTAGGATAGGTTCAATAAACCAAAGAAGCATGACCACATCCAGTTTTATTTTTTTCTGTATACACATTACAAAATATAAGCTGATACACAAACGCACCACAGAGCATATGGAATATCACACATCCTATTTTCTTGAATGGAAGGAATGGAACCATTATTTTTCATGTAAGGCTACATTACATTTTTTTGCAGCTGCGAATTCTGTTTGATTCACAGTAAGCACATCTTGTTGTTTTCGTTTGAGGAACAATAAAACGACTCTTCCATCTAAACGAACTGCCAAAGAGACCCTACTAGGTCCTGCCTCCAATTTTTGTTTCTCTTATTTTGTAAATGCGAGAAGAGCCCTTTATCCATTCCCAGAACGCCTGTGAAGTATCCACGAATTTTGAATTGCCACATCTAAACCCTAGAAAAGAATTGGCCTCCACCATTTCTTGGATCTGTTATTTATCCTTTAATAGCTCACTGTTTGGTCCAGTCTATCTGTTCCGCCCATATTGTAATTGTGAGACATGATTATATGAGGCGGAGGAACAAGAGTTTTCATTTTTAGTGCAGCAGAATATCTCTGAACTTTACATATGGGATTTACACCTTCACAGTTTGGCACTGCCGTGACTAGAGAGTTGTTATTCCACCGACAAACAAGTAACTGTGAATTTGTATCACACATCACTTCGTAAGAGACTCTGTATTCCTTCTTCATCGCAGCTACACTTTTTAATGGAGAATTTTCAGTTCCTTTACTTCTAATGACTCCACGTATACCAATAACAATTCCAGTAAATTTAACGACTATTTTCAAGGAGATGAAGTAACTGTCTGCAAACAAATGATGGGGCGAAATGTCGCAACTACCATTCTTAGCCAGAGATTCAGTGAGTCATAAAAGGATTCCCACTCTCAAAACATAATCTTCAATATATTCGCAAGATGACTTAGTCTGAAGTTGTGGCACTATACTTTGTCTCCCAAATGTATATGTTTGACCCTAATGAATTTTTTTCGGCCGGGCCGTCCAATGTAGTGTACCGTAGCTACATCTACACTGTTTTCTTTCTCCCACACAGCTTACACACGGAAAAAGTTTCTATAGTGTTCTAAGTAGGGCTGAATTTTTTAGTCCGTCGTTCTTATCTAAATTAGTATTGTAATTTAGATGCAAATTATACATGATATCTCTAAAATGGTTTCTTGTCATTGACTGTGACAGAGAATAGTTTCGTGCATCATCACTTCCTTCCAGTACATTCGTTTCCGATGTAGGACATCATTCCCATTAACCAATAATAATCCAAAGAGAGCCTTTAGATCTTCAACAGATAACTCAAAAATCATCCTACCTTTTTGCACTGCACATAAAACATTTTGTTTCATAATGTACGCAGTAAAACCGTCACCGAAAAACATTTCAAATATATTCAGTTGAGTCAGGGCTCTCTGAATGAGATTAGGTCTCTGAAACAAGCAACCGAAGTTCAGCCATTGACTTCATTTATTTCAGGCAACTTAGAAGGCAACCATCTGCTGCCAACCGTTTTTGTCTTTTCCTTGTGTGAAATGAGATAGTTCCGTAGATTAACTTGTTCTGTTTTACTGCAACAGACTGTTTTACCTTCATTAGTATTTCTTACAGTTATTTCAATTATGGAGTTAGTTTACTGGGGTTCATCTCTTGATTTTTTTGGGTTCAGGATCACAGAAACCCATTATTTCATCTTCATTAGCCTTTATTACGATTGCTTAACATTCTGCTGCCAACGATGGCAGTTCAGATTATTGATGTTGTCACCAACATTCTCGTCTTCGCTGTCTTCGTTTGTGCAATCTCTGACATCAGGGGGAGCAAAGCAGAAAGCCAATGAAATTTAAATTTCATAATCTTCAATATCAGACTACTCTAGCAAAGCCAACACCTTTTCCGCATTTATACCACCGCAACGAGAATAATAACCTCTTCGGAATGTAAGAACCAACATACAAATTGTGGTATGAGAATAATACTTCTTAAAATTGAAACTAGAAAGTAGAGTTCACATTTCAGCAAAATATATATCCTTCTGATCGGTGGTGCATTAGCGCACCAAATAAATTTCAGTAGCATTTACAGCCAGACCATTGTGCATAACCTCATACTATTTTACGCGCATATGGAATACAGTTCACCAAAGGCAGCTCAAACAATAGTTTACTAAATATAAAAGAGTTTTGCAATACGTTTACCCTTTGTTGTAATGATGTGGGGCCACTTTGCTCTCTGAAACGAACTAACAGTTTGATCCCTCGAAACGATCACACACTACAACAATTCACCAATAAAAAAATGCTGAGCACGTAGTGCCTTATCTTCGCTGTACTGAGACAAGAACAGGAAGTAATATCTACATCCATTTGCTCCCAAGGAGTAACTATCTGAAACAATGTCATACGGTGCATAAATGCACAACCAAGGACGAATGGACTAATATTGATTGGTAGCTCCATTTTTCTGGACATAAGGGCAAATCCTAATGTAATTTGTGTATACTCTTGGGGTATTCAGGACCACTTCTAATACATACCCTATTTTGGAATCGTCTGGTGTGTGTTTCATGTCAAAAGTTTCAACACTCCTGGAGGAAGATGACGTGACATCGCCCAGCTGTATGGTCTAGCCGGCCGGAGTGGCCGAGCGGTTCTAGGTGCGACTGTCTGGAACCGCGCAAGCGATACGGTCGCAGATTCGAATCCTGCCTCGGGCATGGATGTGTGTGATGTCCTTAGGTTAGTTAGGTTTAAATAGTTCTAAGTTCTATGGGACTAATGACCTCAGAAGTTAAGTCCCATACTGCTCAGAGCCATTTGAACCATTATTGTTCGCGTGCAGGACGAGGAAAGAAACGTCGAAACCCATAATTACTATCATGGATTTCCTTAATTTCACCGTCCTGGTAATTACGCTACCTTCTTGTCTACAACTACTGATCTGCTGTTGGCAACTTTATGTCTGAAGAACAATTGACAATTCTGCCTTTGATGCCACGCTCAATAAAGTGGATTGTTTGATATCAGTAACAAGCTGCAATTCCACTCTAGTAATTTTAGCGGAGCATCCCATACCAAGCCAGACGGGATAATATAATGTGTTAGGCAAAGGCCGAAAAGTTTACGAACATGTTGACAAGGAGTCACATGTGTATCCTTCTGGTATCATTTCACCTATTAATAAACTTTTAAATTTTTCGACTGACAACAGGCTGTCTTCCAGCAGAAACAATTCGTTACCCTCATACTCATATGCAAAAAAGAGGCTTTTTATTAGCTAGATTAAGCTCGCAGTTTCTGGGAAAATATGTTTTCATTATCTTGAGTTCATCGGATTTTAGATACGATGAGCACTTTCAAGTGCGCATGTCAAGAAATTTAGTGAATGTTGTAGTATTACAGTACCGATATGTACTTGTAAAATGACTGCGACCTCTATGTTTCAGATCGCCTTCTTCAAACTGTTTCCAGCAAATAGAGCCGTCCTCAATTGAGCGAAATGCTGATTCTTTTTCGAGGCTATGGCTCTGAGCACTACGGGACTTAACACCGGAGGTCATCAGTCCCCTAGAACTTCTATTCGGGGCTAACTTCGACATTTTTGACCTGTGATAAAAAGACATTCACATTGGTAGCAATTGCATTGAGCTGTTTTGTGAAGCATTCTATGCATGCGCTTCCTCTGTACGATTTTAATTTGAAATCCTTCTCACAGCTACAGCGCATGTAGTAGGCAATGCTGAATGATTTATGCAAATGTATCTGACTGGAACATAAACCTAAGTCAGTACTATGCCTGAAACTAGCAACTGGCTGCAATACACATTCCACATCAGCATAAATTACAAATGGCAGCTTCAGTTTGTTGCTGAATTTCGTAAATTTTACAAACTCGTTTTTACCATTAGGAAATACACTGGTGAGTGGTTTAAACTGTGCTGAGGAAACTAAATGTGCTTCTGATCTTTCCTAGGAATGAAAATGACATAGACAGCGTTCACATTCGAAGATGGACTCATGGTGAGCAGTAATAGCACTACAATCTAATCTGGACAAGTTTTTAATCCAATAGAAATGACAACTAACTGTAGTAGCAAACTGCTACATCAATAAATATACATTCGTTTTGCGACGGTGTTTTGTGATAAAAAGTGATACAACTCGGAATTCTTTGTCATTCCTCCTGTCTTTCACAGTCATCCATGCCGTAGACGTTTACAGACAGGTTTTTGTTCCTTTTCGGAAATGTAAACATGTTTCAGCTCTTCAGCAAAAGGTATGTAGGCACAGCTTAATTTCCTTGCACGTGGCCAATATTTAGACACATTTGTGCATGCTTATTTGTAGGATACAATCCTGCTAGAATTGACCATTTAAAACAAGCATGTCCTTTGATTTAATGTTCGTTATCACAGCTGCATTTGCTATTATTTAAGGCAGTTTCGGGCCTACTCTTACGTACAATTCCTTACTTTCAGTAGCATTTACTCACAAATTAATTATTTTCTACAATGCCCTGTGGAAACCTCTCTCCTGAAAAGTCTCAATATTCCTTCGATGCTTATCAGTAACGTTAGTTGAGCACGAACCATCACGAATTTTGGATGGCATTAAATTTACGTTCTCTAGTAAGTTACAACTCGTTTTCCTTGCCTCATTGGTACAAGAGAAACTAAAAGACTAACGAAACATTTGTTTTAGGTGATGGGTAAATTACGTGTACTTCATTGACAAATATATGCAATCAGACATTCAAGTCATGTCTAGGGTCCTTAAATCCTACACTATTTATCATCACATCAGCAAGTATTCGACTTCTAAATGGAGACTCAACAGCAACCAATTCGAGATCATCTAACAGCTCCAGTTCACCCGTTATACTAATATAACTAGGTTAGGGCCGGCCGTTGTGGCCGAGCGGTTCTATGTGCTTCAGTCTGGAACCGCACGACCACTATGATTGCAGGTTCGAAACCTGCCTCGGGCATAAATGAGTGTGATGTCCTTAGGCTAGTTAGGTTTAAGTAGTTCTAAGTTCTAGGGGACTGATGACCTCAGATGTTAGTGCCATAGTGCTCAGAGCCATTTAACTAGGTTAGACTATGGAATTCAGCCTACCAAAGTGCGCCTCTTCTGCAGATTCTCCACTGCTGCTGCTGCAGCTTCTTTCAGATTTTCCAAGCGTACTAAACTGCAGCTTCTATACTGCTGCTTGCAGATTCTATACCAATGAATGAGGAAAAGCACAAAATGGTTCAAATGACTCTGAGCACTATGGGACTTAACTGCTGAGGTCATCAGTCCCCTAGAACTTAGAACTACTTAAACCTAACTAACCTAATGACATCACACACATCCATGTCCGAGGCAAGATTCGAACCTGCGACCGTAGTGGTCGCACGGCTCCAGACTGTAGCACCTAGAACCGCTCTGCCACCTCAGCCGGCGTAAAAGCACATCTCATTGCATGCATGGATATGAAACTTCTACAAGATATGTCTGAATGACACACAGCATGATCAGCAGCATTAGTAGCTTAAAGACTGCAGACTTAAATTTTCTTGCAACACATTGTAAGATGTCGTGGTCTCCTGACCTTCATTGCTTACATATTCCGCCATCACAATCATATTCCGCACATCAAGGCGCATCATTCGAACCCAAACTCGATAAGACAAAGTCAATGTTGTATGAATTCATGTAAACGATATGCAAATAACAAGTAAGCACAGTGTGGTTGAAATACTCGAGGCTGGCGTACACACATACATTCCAGACACGACGGTCACAGGAGCTTTTAGCTCGGGAGAGGCAGACTTCACGCCGGGAGGCCAGTCCCTGCAAAGGACGATTCAGTCTATCTACGTCGGACGGCGACCGCCCATGGAGCGGACAGCGTGTGCCCTAGTGAAAGGGGAGAACGACCCCAAGTTCGGCTTGAAAGCAAATTCCGCTACATTGTGTGGGAACACCGAGCCTACGCATTCTTTACAAGCATAGCACACAGTTTCAGAGGTTTTCACAGGGAGACAGCAAACGCTAAACACCAATGCTACAGATTTCCGGATTGGTTGCCTTAAACAAAACGTCATTCTCCCGTTTTAGAAGAGCAATGCTGATTGGCAGACGATATTCCTGACGCCTTGAGCTGAAGGAGTAATGGAAGAGACCGAAAGATATACCCCTTCACGTCTGGCGTGGAGAGGGGCCGTTCCATTGTCGCTCTTGCAGCGAAAACATGTAACGAGAGCGTGTCCGCTCGTACGTGTACTCAAAGAGTGAGGAACAAGTCTCTCCTCAGTACTTCACTGGGAGAGTGCCTCAGTCGAGAGCAAATTGAAGTGCAACTCTATATTGACTCCTTGCAATTAAGCGTTGCTCACTGTGTTGGCCGCCACTCCTATTCTGTGGTGTGAACGGACAGAGTTATAGTTAAACGCTGTAAGGTAGCATCATTTTGAGCCACATTACAACTACTGCTCCGTAAAGAAGACGCTTTAATAGTATAAAAAACGAGACAGGAAACCATTAACGATACTGACATCGGCTAGGGACCTTAATTTGTAGCAGAGTATCTGCATGTTGGGCGATAGTGAAACGGACGGAGACGGGAGGCTGGCAGGAGAACGGGAAAGACACGAGCGAAGCAGGCAGGCTTGAGAGCTGAAGACAACAGCGCCCGTAAGTTCCTGGAAACCCCAGGCGGGACAGCAGACACGCAGTGCTGCCTTCCAGGTATCAATGGGCCCGCGCAGCAAGCGCCCAAAGGAGCTACAAAGTGGCGGCATGTTCAATAAGACATCGACAGCAGATGACATGGCAGATAACTGATAGGATCACAGCAACCGAACGCAGGCCTTACACAGTCGACGTTGGTGTACTGAGAAAGAAAACATTATCGCTACCATTGTAGCAAAATTATTACTTAACTAGCGACTTCTATGTCGTGAATACAATAGTTTCGTGTCTTCCGACACCATCCAACGGGCTCCGAGGCGACTACAAAAGCTCGAATTTCCAAGCAGGAGACCTAACCCAACCCTCATAGAAATATTATCCACAAAAACCAATGTTCCTTACCTGATTACAAGAGTTTACAAGAGACAGAAGATCACGAAGCCAGAATATTAGGAACACAAAAACTAAAGGCCAAAGAAGAAATACATGAAGATTGAAATAGGGACAGCTACACAAACTCTTAGACAACGAAGAAGAACTATAGGTTTTCTTATACCCACTACTTGCACCACATAAAAACCTGTGTACCTCCCTATCGACCAGTTGTCTGTCTAGGTGAAGAAAATCCGTGAAACTGCCCATCAACGCAGCACTTTGCCTTGCTGCTCACCTTGTGAACAGACATACCATCGCCCTACGTCGCTGTACCTCAACGATCAGTGATAATCGACGAGAAAGTGGAGTGCCCATGGACCCTATTGCCAAGGTACTAGAGTGAACTCAGGACAGAGGTGCGTGTCAGTTCATGCCATATCTCACACACGCAGACTACAGTGCCCTCCTGTAAATAAACTAGCATCGATAGTGTGAGTGTAATGTCAAGCAGTGCCTATGTGTTATGATCATACAAACAGTAGAGCCACATCAGATAGACTCGTACTAACATGCACAGACAAAACTTTATCGATGACTTTTGTTTTTTTCTCTTCTTTGTTTTGTATTTTGTAAACTGTATTAATTTAAAGTGTATCTGATTAATCATATTCACACATTTTCCTGTAAGCGAACTCACTGAATACTTACGTATTGTTTTTCTTTATTATATTGAGAGGTCGATCCAAAAACGGGCATTGGTAATTTCCTTTAATACAAATTGCCAAAGTAAACAACAATTTTGGCTCTACTGAATTTACAAGATGTACACCTAAAGTAAGTTCTGGACTTACCCAGACAGGTTATCAATTATGTAAAGCTAACTGACTCATACACCAGAGACAGAAACACTTCCAGATCCAATTACACAGGAAATTGTATATGTGATGAACATTAATTAGTTAAAATGAAATTGAATATCTATTTGTTTAAATGAACTGACAATGACGAAACTGCCCTCTGCGAACACGAAAACTCTTAATATTGGACGACCACGTGTATCAAATATGTTTTTATGTTGCATTACTATACATTCAGTTAGGAAAGGAAGAGTGGTTACGTAACAAGAACTTAATTTAAAATAAAAGGACTACCATTTGCCATAATTAAATAGATAAATCTCATTGTAAGTTTACAGTTTTCTTTTGCTGACATGCGTAATCTCGCACCTGAACATTGTAATCAAATGGTTCAAATGGCTCTGAGCACTATGGGACTCAACTGCTGTGGTCATCAGTCCCCTAGAACTTAGAACTACTTAAACCTAACTAACCTAAGGACATCACAAACACCCATGCCCGAGGCAGGATTCGAACCTGCGACCGTAGCAGCAGCGCAGCACCGGACTGGAGCGCCTAGAACTGCACGGCCACCGCGGCCGGCAACATTGTAATCATCGTGCCACAAACAATGAATATTAACAACATAAAGCACAAACGAACCAATCTATAAATAATTACCATGTCAATTAATTTAAATTAAATTTAACCAAAGTTTGTAGAATCCCAAATATGAATGTTGCAATAAAGACACATTGGTATTCATCTGTCCGACTGCCTTCGTCAAATTTGGAATGATAACAAGGGCAAAATGTAAATGAATTCTGTACTGCATAAGACGACACTATTAGAGTCACCTCATGCAAGTACAAAATTGCTGGGAACGGGAAGGTATTGTAAGGTGGCATCATTTTGAGCCACATTACAACTACCATTCTGGAAAGAAGACCCTTTAATAGTATAAACATCGAGACAGGAAACCATTAACGATACTGACATCGGCTAGGGATCTTAATTTGTAGCAGAATATCTGCACGTTGGGCGATAGTGAAGAGGACAGAGACGGGAGGCTGGCAGGAGAACGGGAAAGGCACAAGCAAAGCAGGCAGGCCTGAGAGCTGAAGACAACAGCGCCCGTAAGTTCCTGGAAACCCCAGGCGGGTGGACCGCGGCTTAGCGGGAGCCACGTGGCCGAGGACAAGGAGAAAACACAGGGGGGTCGCTCACAAAACGCGTGGCGGCGTGTAGGTGGTTTTCCCAACGGCAGGAGCGTAAGCTTCTGGAACAGTCTGGAAGCTTCTACAGCTTCGGTCGGTTGCAAAACAGATTTGTCGGCACTCGGAAACGAACGCCTTCCAGCAACATGATTGGCCACGCACATTAAAGGGGGGCGTGGGAGGGACCGGGGGGGGGGGGGAGAAAAAAGAACAGGAGCTACGTAAAAGCGTAGCGACTGAGAAACACTTGTTCCTGGGGCGTCGAGGAGAGAGTTTGGTCCCGGCGAGGTGTGCGACCTCGTTACTGGGACAGAGTACTTGTAGAGAGAGCCTGAGGATCGTCTGGTGTTCCACGGCAGCCATGGAGGTGCCTACGGAAGCTTTTGGTGGGTAGAATTTATGTTATCTCGCTGAGGCGAGAACCTTCGCAGCGATAAGCGTTAGATCACTGCAGTCATCGTACATTCGCAACGGGGGTTAGGGAAGTAAAGTAAATTGCTGATCACATGTCTTTTTCGTTCTATGCTGAGGCTTCACGTTGCTAGTCGCGAGTGTAGTTCTAAATATAATTCCAATTGCCATAGCTGATGTCAGTATTCCTCGCTTGAATTAACGACCGCGAATATATCACAGGACAGTGCCAGATAGAGCGATTAGCAAATATGAATATGCAGAACTAAAATGTTGCTCGTACTGTGTAATCTTGTATAGAGTAAATTGCAGAAGAGTACAGAATTTAACACTACTGAGTGTATCATTTCATAGCTAGTATTTTCCTTTGTGGCTCTGAGCACTATGGGACTTAACAGCTGTGGTCATCAGTCCCCTAGAACTTAGAACTACTTAAACCTAACTAACCTAAGGACATCACACACATCCATGCCCGAGGCAGGATTCGAACCTGCGACCGTAGCAGTCGCGCGGTTCCGGACTGCGCGCCTAGAACCGCGAGACCACCGCGGCCGGCTATTTTCCTTTGTCATTTTATTATCTCCTTATTTGTGTATTTCATGTTTGCAACCACCTGGTGGAGGCGGTGTTTGTAGGTCAGCATATCTGAACATTCTAGCATATACTGAGGATATGGTTAGCAACCAACCAGATTTGCATACTAGTTAACGCCACATATAGAGCAAAGGATAAGCTTACCCTTCTGGAGAGCGTGTAAGTGTCAGGGCGACAAATTAGCGTTATAAAATCCGTTGTGCAAATTTTTTTCACTTATACCTTCGGCTCGCAGGCTTACCCATCAGCAGAAAAGAGCAAAACAGAAGCGGTAGCTTACAACGCCTGCGAACGAATTTTTGAGTGGCATCGCGGTGGACTGGTTAGCTGACCGGTGTACCACGCCAGTAGTTAGACTAGGGGCGAATAGGAGTCCTTGACTTCATCAAGGCGTAGGGAGAGTTTAGCGAAGGTCAATCCATATAGAACGAGAGTTATTTGTCAGCAGCGAGCGGCGCAGACAGCAGTCATCGCAGCTTACGGTATTGTGCGCTACAGCTCTTGCGAGCCCCATATTTCCTCCACAACAATACACTTCACTGCATTTCACACGCGACAGCCTCGACCGTACCTAGCAACATTCTGACAGATAATTATTCAAGTTGAGTAGGCGCGGCTCTCAGCCATTCTGCCAAGTCAATAACAATCTCAATCGTTGTATAGAAATTTCATTAGCGAATCCAATCCTTAAGAGGTAACTTTACATTCCGAAAAGAACCCGGAAATAACTTGTTCAGTTCATAACTAAAAGTGCCATTGTGATTTCTCAGAATTTTTGCAAAATAAATAATAATTTTCGTTAGTTTCATGTATTTCTTACACTAATTAGCACTACTCCAGTACCCAAGTGTCCCACTAGTTACGTAAGAAATTTTGTGAATTTTTGTGTCATTTCCTTATAGCGGACGACTTCAGAAGATATTTATTGCTGAAAGTTTTTCAGGCATTTCTCTTTAGAACGTTAGGAGCGTCTGTCTGACTTCTGTAGTAGTGTAGGGGTGGAAATTGCATCTTGCAGGGGCCACACGGTAAAGGGTACATCTCAGATTAATCCGTTGCGCAGAACGACAGAATAGCACCCACACGCTCACAACATATCAACTGCCGACTATGCTCTGTTACTCCAAAAGCTTTTACAGAAACTTCGGTGACGCTTGCAGATCCTGTAGCATTGAATTTAAAAAAAAGCCTGAGTTACATTTATGTATGTATTCGTATATGAAACGTGTATAATAAATTAAAATCTGCATAAGCAGAAATTTACTCTTTTTTTCGTTTTTGTATACATGTCTAATTTCAAAGGAAATGATGTGGCTCTCTCCCTCCAGCTGCATGATCTTGACAGCCCTGAAGATGTGATATCAATGGTTTCCATGAGTTGAATCTCTGCTGTGTTACCCTGCGAGTCAGTGAGAGCGGTAATGGATTACCCACCCAGAAAATTCTTATCTCTTGTGCGAATTCCTGCTGAATCAGAGCCTCCACAGAATCTCGAGTTTCGCACCAGACGTGTACCGACGGAAAAATCCATCGCTTACAACATCTTCCTCAAGCAAGAGGGAACAGATAAGCTTAAGCAAGTTGAGATTTGTTCCATCAAGCTGCGACAAACAAAAGTGAGTTGAGAGTTATCAAAACACTTGTTCACTCAGTGAAGTGGGTGCCAGCAATTGGACAGAAAACTGTATTCCCTCAGTAATGTATTATAATGTTGTTGCCTGGAAATTAGAAATTAAATTTCCTATGATAATTATACATAATTATAAATAATTCTATTTGGAATTATTTGCCAGCTGAGGCAGCAAGCTGTGGAGAAGGAATTCCCCAAAGTTTCGTATCTAGTGTGAATTAGTAAGTGGTTGGAGGTGAGTGGATTCCCCCAGGAATCTCTTATTTCGTGTAAAACTCCACCAGTAATCAAATGTGTGGTTCTTTCTCTTCCTCATTTCCAAGAATAATTGTAGTGAACCGGCCGGTGTGGCCGAGCGGTTCTAGGCGCTTCAGTCTGGAACCGCGCAACCGCTACGGTCGCAGGTTCGAATCCTGCCTCGGGCATGGATGTGTGTGATGTCCTTAGGTTAGTTAGGTTTAAGTAGTTTTAAGTTCTAGGGGACTGATGACCTCAGATGGTAAGTCCCATACTGCTGAGAGCCAACTGTAGTGAACGGAATCAAAACATTGACATTTATCTGTATTATCGCATGAAATCGGACGCTCATAAGGAATTCTAGAGACAATGACTGCATCAACATGATGTATCGCATGTTGTGATATCAAGAATATCAGGAAAGATACATAAGCTGATAGCGTGTTTGGGAGAAAAGAAGTAATGTTGACCACCCTGTCAAATTAGCATCATTTGCGATGATGAACACAATGATCTCTTGTATTTAAAAGGCATAGTGTAAGCTATCTCGTGAGTTGTTACTTGTATTAGTACATTAATCGCGTAAGAATGTTTGAAACCACAGGACAGATCACAATTAACTGCCAGCTGCTAACACACTATTGATTACACAGCATCATGGTAATCTCCACTCTATATTACATAGTTGTTGAATGAAACCATGCATTCTGAGTTATGGCGTTCACCCTACCATTATCCTAGCAATATCCATTTGGTCACGCAAACACATTTAATACATATTTTCTTTATTTTTCAAAAAGCTAAAAAGCAAATCCCTGTGTTCTGACCACAGATGGGCCAACGGAGTGTGTCCAACCACAGTGACATGCTCTGACAAGGGCGTCATTAGTATGCGGCGTGGAGAGGCGTGTTGTCAGCAGGCGCTGTCGCCTTTCTTGACCTTGCAGACGCTACTTCTCACTCAACTAGCACCTCAATTGGCTTAACGAGGCAGAGGGCACCTTGTTACAGTCCTCCCACCGCGAGAAAGCCCCTGACAGTACTGGTTCCTCTGCATAGCAACTAAAGGTGAAGTAGGCTGTTTCTGGAAGTATATCAATTAAAAAGGCTCCAAAAAATTTAAAATGCCTCGTAGCACATAAAAATCATATTAAAGAGTGGAAATATGGTTCAAATGGCTCTGAGCACTATGGGACTTAACTTCTGAGCTCATCAGTCCCCTAGAACTCAGAACTACTTAAACCTAACTAACCTAAGGACATCACACACATCCATGCCAGAGGCAGGATTCGAACCTGCGACCGTAGGGGCCGTGCGTTTCCAGGCTGTAGCGCCTAGAACCGCTCGGCCACCCCGGCCGGCAGAATGGAAATAAATCGGACCCAAACGCAAGCTGTGCATTGTGTCACATAGTGGTCGCATAAAACCATGTGATAATCATCTTGAAAAGTAATCTTATCCATATTTTATATTTCATATGGGTAAGACTGGTCTGCAAAAGAATTGGAAAACACAAAACAGGCTGTTTCTGGAGATTTCTTGATTAATAAGACAGCTGAAAATCAGGTTAATAGAAGGAGATAAATCGGACACAAGCTTTGAACCGAAATGTACACACCATATAAGTGCTACTGGCAGTCCAGTTAGCACAATAACTGTAAAAAGAGTGGAGTGCAACTTTCGAGCAGCCCACACATTTCTCTAGTCAGTGCTGA
The DNA here is from genome assembly GCF_021461385.2 of Schistocerca piceifrons. Lineage (NCBI taxonomy): Eukaryota > Metazoa > Arthropoda > Insecta > Orthoptera > Acrididae > Schistocerca > Schistocerca piceifrons. Next base: position 73,278,991 of record NC_060149.1, read on the forward strand.
GCGACGGTAAAGAGCGATGTCACTGGGCAGTGGCCGACTGGAGGATGGGTGATTTGGAGTGGCGATCATTATCTACCATCGATAAAGTACAGAGGTGGTGGTGTAACGGAATCGAGCTGTTTTTCATTGTTAGAGCGTAGCTTCCTTACTGAACATAATATAACGCTGAAACCATAAGCATATGAAGACATTTTACAGCATTGCATACTGCCGTAAGTGCAGGAGCAATTCGGAGACAATGATTGTTTCTGTCAACATGGCGATACACCCTGTGATAAACCAGCATCTGTGAGACAATTGTTTGTGGACAATAACACTCTTGAAGTGGACTATCCTGCCCCAAGTTTCGACCTAAACACCACTGGGGTGAGATAGAACGTCGACTTCACTCAAGACCCCAGCATCCCAAATCACTGGTTTCAGTTATTGAAGAAGAACGAGCTGCCATTCCACCACAGACATTCTGATGTCTCTTTGAAAGTCTTCCCATCAGAGTTCAAGTTGTTATGTGGGCAAAGAGCAGACACATCCTGTATTAATTTAACGATGTTGCAATTTTTAATAAGGCAGTTTGCCATAACACGAAGCAATCGAAACAGATCGGTAATAATTCACATATTAATTAAATAATATCTTTAACCGAAATTTCCATCAGTGCTTGGCAGAGCATGATAATAATATTATAACGAAAAGTACTTCTTAATGTAAATGATGACTAACTGACAACCTCAGCTGCCGACACGTGTTGTTGAAATACCTCGATGTGGACAGCTGAAAATGGTTGTCCCGACCGGGACTCGAACCCGGGATCTCCTGCTTACATGGCAGACGTTCTATCCATCTGAGCCACCGAGGACACAGACGAATAGCGCGACTGCAGGGACTTATCCGTTGCACGCTTCCCGTGATACATTCCCAACTGTCCACAATTCTACATATGTATTGTACCTTATAGACATTTGCCCACCCACTCATTACTCGCGCACGCTTTGGCGATTCCCGTAAGAGTTTGGGCAACCTGTGCGTATTCGCACAGACGAAGGTCAATGGCTGGTTAGCCTTTTTAACTATATATACGAAGACAGTAACTTGTTCTCGAAAGAACTGTTACTGTTGATGACCGTGCAGCTTTTCCCTGGAGTAAATGATGACTAACTGACAACCTCAGCTGCCGACAGATGTTGTTGATGATCTGCAAAACTATATTTATTCTGTCGAAGACAAAATTTTGTTTATTGCATACGGTTTACAGTTGCAGAACATTCCATTCCATGCAATAGATATCTCGCAAAATATATGGAAACACTTTACATAACTACATTTTCTGGGTGCATGCCACAGAGTCAATGTCTTAAGACAGCATCCAACTGCATGTGTTAACGCCGGCCGAAGTGGCCGTGCGGTTCTAGGCGCTACAGTCTGGAACCGCGAGACCGCTACGGTCGTAGGTTCGAATCCTGCTTCGGGCATGGATGTGTGTGATGTCCTTAGGTTAGTTAGATTTAAGTAGTTCTAAGTTCTAGGGGACTGATGACCTCAGCAATTAAGTCCCATAGTGCTCAGAGCCATTTGAACCATGTGTTAACCTATTGCAGGATGATGCAGGCGAATGTCAGACTAGTGTTTCTGCTTATAAGAAGCGTATTACATTACTACATGCAGCGTAAAAAGTATGAAAATTTTTGTACAACAAATTGTGTCCAAAGAAATGAGAGGTCCACTTATCTGTTCCCCACCCACGGGCCCATCGTTGAAAAAGGTTCAGTTGAGTTTCCTCGATATCTCGGACCTTAGAGATCGTGTTCATTGGAAATGTGGTAAGCAACAAGAATATGGAAAGCTTGCTGACTAGTGCTTAGTAATCACATTTTCTGCCTAGTAGTCGCATTTTTACCTACTTACTTAGCATTGTGGCTCACTATAAAAGCAGGAAGACTCGCTGCACCGAGCGAGGTGGCGCAGTGGTTAGACACTGGACTCGCATTCGGGAGGACGACGGTTCAATCCCGCGTCCGGCCATCCTGATTTAGGTTTTCCGTGATTTCCCTAAATCGCTCCAGGCAAATGCCGGGATGGTTCCTCTGAAAGGGCACGGCCGACTTCCTTCCCCATCCTTCCCTAATCCGATGAGACCGATGACCACGCTGTCTGGTCTCCTTCCCCAAACAACCAACCAACCAACTCGCTGCAATAGCTATGTCATTGAAGCTGCTGTGTAAGAGATGTCACCACCACGATTGTCAATTTAGCCACCATCATTGAGAAATGTAAATATAACGTACATTACTACTACTACTAATGGAATCTGTACATTTTGCTTGTTGTAATGCGTAAAAGCGGGGATTTCATGTTACAGAATTTGAAGAAGCTGAGTGAGAGTGGGAGGACAGCACACACTGTTTGCTAACGTAAATATTTATCAAACTGAGATAAAAAAGTAAAAACCTGTTGCCTTAAAAATATGTTCAAACTAACGAAAAGATTTCTGATAAAGTAAACGTAGTAGAAATCCAAGTAAAGCATTTATCACTAGCATTGATAACGAATAAAGTAGAGTAACTCTTAGTAGTTCGTGTAGTACTAATCTGCAGCTTGTTGAGTCAGTTGATGAAGCTTTTATTGCCCTCAGAAATTTTTGTGTTTTGATTAACGCGAGGAAATACACCTATTAGAGTTCTGAAATGACTCTGAAAATGTGTTGCCAAATGTGTGGTCAGAATGCGAGAAAATCTTTTATTAGAAGTCATTTGATAGTAGATGCCTTGCATTGGTAAGCTGATGTAATACGATGTAAAACACTGCCTGAATTAAAATCTACTTTCCCGCGTGAGACTGCTCACATAATGAACAAAATGATGAATTAAAGGGATTTTGGAGCAGTAGAAAGTACATTGCTGCTAGCGAATTTATTAAAGATTTCTCTCAGAAGCAGGTTTCGCAGCTATCAAATTTCACAGCAAAGATGTAACTGAAATTGAATATAATCTGATCAGAAGGTAGACTGCCTTGGAACTGGCAGAAAATAATAATTTACTTACCTGAAGATAATGTGAACAGATTCATCGAATATTTAGAATTGGTAAAATGATTATAGAGTCGGAACGTAAATGTGTAGAGTTTGGAAGTTCGAAATACGAACTCTAATTATTGTGAAGACCGAGAGAATATCCTTTGAGACAGCATGGAGAGAAAAATGAATTCCGATATGAAAATATTACTAATTTGAGTACAAGGTCGCATGAAAGAAATTAATTCCCATCTCTGAGGAAACTGGCATTCACCAGGCGGAAACAATAATACAGCCAGTGCTTGACAAACAGACCAAAGTAATAAGCCATTATACACAAACCGATGACAGGAATGATATTTCAGTTGGAACTGCCAGTACTGTTAATGTGTTCTACCATACTAACTACCTAATAAAACGCACGGGGTGTTCAAAAAGTCTCTCCGCAGCCCCATATGACTGAAAGCCGCGCGTGCTGTATGCCGCAGTGAATATACCGAAATGAAGCTCAGTAGAATACAAGTTATTAATTTATTGAAAATTCATTTTTACTGAGATAAACGAAACAGTGGAATGTTGGTAGAGTCCACTTGAAGGGAAGTAACCCAGGCAGGCGAACAATCATACGGCACTGCGGAGAGACTTTTTGAACACCCCGTATTTGCACACGCTAGACACTTGGAATAAGCTTGAAAAAGAAAATATTAGAAATAGTAGAGCAGAGTCAACTAATTCGTTTGTAGCAGAGATGAGGTAAATTATGGTAATGATGGAAATCAGCAGGCTAAAATTCCGCTGGGGAAAGTAGATTCAGTGTCGCAAAGTTCTGAGAGAGAGGAGGTAGTAGATGAAGGAGGTGGCAAAGATAATGAGGATGTGGAACCTGGGAGTTGTGCTAGCTTGTCAAAAGAAGTAGAGGAAGACGATAATGATTTAAACAGCAGTTATTCTCAAGTGGTGTAGCTTATATGGAGCAGACCAAAACAGAAGTAGTGATCTAACGCTTTGATTTCAATTGGTGGGCAGGTAGAAAAGCCTTCTGAAAGTGTGAGTGCTAATAACTCCGTGGATCTATGTGTAAATGTAGCTGCAGCTGTAGGAGACTGTTTTAACTTGAGACAGATTTAGAAATATTTGTTTAACTTATTTCATGAGGCACCTAGACAAAGTAAAATGAGCCACCCTTTATAGTATTAAATATTTCAGGCATAATAGTGCACTGTGTTTGACAGTGGTAGCGAAGAAATTCATTATGCCAAGTTTTCTTTGGCTCTGTTCTTAACAGGAGTAACTTATTTGTAAAGAGAGTAAGTGGTTTATGAACAACAGATGCTGCTGAAAAAAATCTAGATTGGCGAAGCAAGAAGATTTGACACCAGTTGGTGTAAGAGAAGTAATTACAAATCATTCTTGTTCATTTATGTCAGTTTTGAGTTTGGATATGTTAATTGGCACCGATTTCTTATCAAATTACGAAGCAAAGGTCGATTTTGATCAGAGTCAAGTAATTTTGCGTTGCCGAACTCGTATTTAATTAACGTGCGTTTGGCTCTGAGCACTATGGGACTTAACTTCTGAGGTCATCAGTCCCCTAGAACTTAGAACTACTTAAACCTAACTAACCTAAGGACATCACACATATCCATGCCCGAGGCAGGATTCGAACCTGCGACCGTAGCGATAGCACGGTTCCAGACTGTAGCGCCTAGAACCGCTCGGTCACCCCGGCCGGCTAACGTGCATTTCATTGGGAAGCACTTTTTAATGATACTGAAACATGGGAGCTACCCATAAGAGCAATGAATAACAGGTGATATTTGGAGGAAGTTACTGAATTCATGTATATGTACCAGGGACTGTTCATGATAACAGGTAAACCACGTGAAAATGCTTATCGTGTTGAGTAACCAAAGATTAGGAAAGAGTTGTGACTTGGTAGCATTGTGAATCTAAATAAATTTGTAGATAAGAGCAATCAGCGAGTGCAGGGAATTTGCCACTCCATGGTGGATACACAAACTGGAGGTCTGTGCTGTCCTAGATAAATGAAATCTTATTTCCTCTTTCATTTTTCATTCCTTCTTCTTATCCTTCCTCTCAGTAGAGTAGAACCGTAGAGAATCTGCCACTCTTCGGCAGATACACACTTTGACATATTGTGCTGTCGCAGCTGGGTGAAACCTTATTTCTACTTTCTTGTTTCATTCCTTCTTCATTTCTGTCTGTACTGAGTAAGAATTATGTATGCAAATAAGCTGTTATTGGACAAGAATCATCATAGTATAAGAATTACTCAGCGATTTTGAAATACCTGATTTGGGAATAGCAGCCACGGGAGAAGAGTTTCCGTTAATGAATTTTCGATTTTTGTCGAAATGCTGCAACTTAAGACAAAAGCAGAAAAGGTAGTAGGACATATGGATTATAATATCTGAATTAGTAAGAAAGTATATAAATACTTTGCATGGGAAGCTGAAGTTTTCTGTAATCTGTGAAAATGACGTCCACATAAGATCGTATTTTACGCTGGTTATTACAGTGACATGTTGAATAATCATTATTTCTGCTAGATGTCTGCGTCGCTTTCATGTTGTCTGTAACTAAGAGAGTTTAATAAGCTTATGCCTTATAAAGGCAAGAAAATTCGTTCTTGTAATAGGAGATGTGAGGACGCGTGTGAGGCTCATGAGAGAAATTTATGTAAAGAAGTCAGTAAGTTGATGTAATGAAATGGAAATGTGCTCATTATGATGACGCATTCAGTGGAGAAATCAGGTGAAACGAGGTCAGTGGGCTGACGTAATCTATGGAGAAAAGAAATCAGAGGAGCCTTACATTTATTTCCTTCACATCTCAAGAAAGTAATTTAAGAACGCATGTATTTTCCCCAAGGCAAAGGCTGAAAAATATAGACAATATTATGCCAAGATAAAATAGTTTAATAAATGTAGGATACTCAGAAAGGTAAACACAACAACGTAGATTTTGACATAGATAACTGTAACGGAAAGTAATTTCGGACAAAGAAATGACGTTTGTAATAAACCATTTCATTTGCTAACTGACTCATGCAGAGACACAAGCTTTCTGTGGTTATTCGACTTTACATGGTAAAGAAAAAGCTATGGAAATAATACTACAATGTAAACTAGCCAATATACACAAAGTAATTATAGATACTGACCTATTAAAAGAAAATTAAGAAATTTGTAAGCATCAGACTTCGTGACTCAGGATGTGCAATGAAATGAGAAATGAAATAATAAATAATAGCTTTGTGTATTTTGAGAGCGATGTACTGTAATCGATAGTCTTGTGAAAAGACAAATTACTTGAAAGAAAAATTCTTTCTATTTCCTTCTGTTATAATTAAAGAGGAATTAGATTTAGAATTTATTTTGTCCTCTCTAAGGATGGTAAGGGAACAGAAGCTGAAGCAGTGTTATGTGTTTCTCAGGGGCGTCGAGGCATGCGAGCTGTGTGATAAAGGGGCAAGAATGACACCAACCAAAGTGACTCCTCCCCTTCGCCTTTTAAATGTAATACAGAGGCGAGAAGAATGCTTAACATAGTGACTCACCCCTCTCCTCTACCCAGAATGACTAACGAATGAGGGTATCGGCACTACTCTCGCCATAGTGCCTACGATTTGAAAAATAATAACCGACTACCAAAGCTGTATGTCTGCAATGTCTGTGTGTCTTTTCTTTTAGGCAGAGGGACTGAAAAGAAGAAGTAAAACATTTCAGATAATAGGGCAATTTCATCTCAATGTAAAGGATGACTAAATTAAGTTGAGATCAAAAATTTTCTTTCATATCTGTGTATATATATATATATATATATATATATATATATATATATATATATATATATATATATATATATATATATATATATATATATATATCATAACACGTTTGATGAATATACAATAGTGTTTTGTGTGTCTGGTAGTAGCAGAATTTGCTTGTAATACACTTTCGTAAAAGTTATGAATTTTAGTTACCATTCGCTTCCAATATTGAACTTCATCTACATCTACATGATTACTCTGCAATTCACATTTAAGTGCTTGGCAGAGGGTTCATCGAACCACAATCATACTATCTCTCTACCATTCCACTCCCGAACAGCGCGCGGGAAAAACGAACACCTAAACCTTTCTGTTCGAGCTCTGATTTCTCTTATTTTATTTTGATGATCATTTCTACCTATGTAGGTTGGGCTCAACAAAATATTTTCGCATTCGGAAGAGAAAGTTGGTGACTGAAATTTCGTAAATAGATCTCGCCGCGACGAAAAACGTCTTTGCTTTAATGACTTCCATCCCAACTCGCGTTTCATATCTGCCACACTCTCTCCCATATTATGTGATAATACAAAACGAGCTGCCCTTTTTTGCACCCTTTCGATGTCCTCCGTCAATCCCACCTGGTAAGGATCCCACACCGCGCAGCAATATTCTAACAGAGGACGAACGAGTGTAGTGTAAGCTGTCTCTTTAGTGGACTTGCATCTTCTAAGTGTCCTGCCAATGAAACGCAACCTTTGGCTAGCCTTCCCCACAATATTATCTATGTGGTCTTTCCAACTGAAGTTGTTCGTAATTTTAACACCCAGGTACTTAGTTGAATTGACAGCCTTGAGAATTGTACTATTTATCGAGTAATCGAATTCCAACGGATTTCTTTTGGAACTCATGTGGATCACCTCACACTTTTCGTTATTTAGCGTCAACTGCCACCTGCCACACCATACAGCAATCTTTTCTAAATCGCTTTGCAACTCATACTGGTCTTCGGATGACCTTACTAGACGGTAAATTACAGCATCATCTGCGAACAACCTAAGAGAACTGCTCAGATTGTCACGCAGGTCATTTACATAGGTCAGGAACAGCAGAGGTCCCAGGACGCTTCCCTGGCGAACACCTGATATCACTTCAGTTTTACTCGATGACTTGCCGTCTATTACTACGAACTGCCACCTTCCTGACAGGAAATCACGAATCCAGTCGCACAACTGAGACGATACCCCATACTTTGTTCACAAAATTTTATCACAAACGAAAATAGGGATGATGTGGTGCAGCAAGCACTCGATCTGTATGTCTACAGCGGCGAGTGAGCGATAGGTTTTCTCCCCCATCACTCGGCCAAGACCAAGTCAGCAGCGCCTGATTCATGTCTGTGGGTCAGATTTAAAGTTGTACAATAATTTAATGGAAAATTAAACGTTTACATAGTCTTACAAGACTTGGCAACATTATGTAAAACTGTCTCAATGTTAAATGTCTAGAGCCTCAGCATTATCCTCTCATTAGTTTCCTCCAAAATCCACTTTTCACGAAATTTCAAAAGCGAGCAATATTAAAATTAAAAACTTGTGCTTTAGAAATTCGCTTCACTTTATTGTAAAAAAACAGATAAAGCCTTTCATAAACCTACCTGTCTTACTTAGTGAATTGCTATTTGTGAACTAATTTTCAGACCAAAAATTACAAAAACGAGTTAGGTTAACTAACCTTTGTAATTAAGATACAAAGAAAAAATGGTAGTACTACATTCTATATATTTAATAATGAAGCTTTACCAACTTTCACAATGATGCTCTAATTTGGTCAAGGTAGAGAAATTAGAAAACAGACAGTTCAGAGGTCACTATCTACCCTTAGTTCCATTTGAAAAATTCAGCGTGTTAGAGTTTAAAAGCTACCGAACTGAAAATTTTTATAGAAGGTAAACAGAATACAATTTTATTCAGGGAAAAATTGGGAACGTTTTATTTAACTGCCGGCCGCGGTGGTCTCGCGGTTCTAGGCGCGCAGTCCGGAACCGCGCGACTGCTACGGTCGCAGGTTCGAATGCTGCCTCGGGCATGGATGTGTGTGATGTCCTTAGGTTAGTTAGGTTTAAGTAGTTCTAAGTTCTAGGGGACTGATTACCACAGCTGTTAAGACCCATAGTGCTCAGAGCCATTTTTTTTATTTAACTATCAACGACATAAATAATTTTGTAGTCAAAAGCGGTGCCATTTGGGCACAACTGTGTCGAGTGCTGATGGCAATAGCAAAACTTTAACGTGTTCAAAAATGTGTGTGAAACCTTATGGGACTTAACTGCTAAGGTCATCAGTCCCTAAGCTTACACACTACTTAACCTAAATTATCCTAAGGACAAACACACGCACCCATGCCCGAGGGAGGACTCGAACCTCCACCGGTACCAGCCGTACAGTCCATGACTGCAGCGCCCCAGACCGCTCGGCTAACCCCACCCCGCAACTTTAATGAACTGCTAAATTACAACTTGCAGATGTCAACTTTAGCAGGATATACGGCTTCGTTAAACGACAGTAGACTTTTATTTTTCGTCATAGTTCCTGACTCCTCTGACTTATACATAGAGAGTAAGAACCTTTTATTTCAGTTTCAGCGAGCTGAGTTGCGCACCTGTAAACTAAAGATTATGTGTTGTACATTTCATCGGTTTCTAGCTGGCGAATAAATCATTTTCAGCCCCTTGTAAAATGCAGTGGTTTTCAAAAATCGCACAGCTAAACTACAAAATTTTAGAGACGTTCAAAACCATATAAAAAAACCTTTTAATTTTACTTGCAGCCTCACAACAGATATTTGATCTCTGTGCGTTGCAGTCTAAGTGTGTCCATAAATTCTGTCAAACGTCACAGAAAGTAATTGACAAAGTATTTAGAAACTATTTGAGGCCATGATTTACCGTGGTCGCTTAGGCGAGTCACTAGCGACCAAAGGAACAGATATTCAGATCTCATAATTAAATTACTCGTTACTGTGTTGTAGAAGAGTGATTTATATCAGTATGTAAACGGCATAGTGTCTAAGAATTAGCCATGGATGCAAAAAAGTCCCACAGCAGAAAAATCTGCGTTTCGATACGCACTCAGCAGCACTAAGTCGTACTTAGTTCGCAACTTAATTGCAATTGTTGAGCGGGGGGATGATTCATAAGGCGTTGTTCCTTTGTTGGCATTCAAGGGTATCGATTCCTAGTGACTGTATAACAGACAACGCCTCAGGTATGACGCATTTTGAAAAAAAGGTTTTGCCGTAAAACACGGTTTCACAGCCACACCACAACAGCTGAGTTAAAGATTACTCCTGTTGACAACTGTGACTAACCATTGACAGGGAACACCAATTAAGTGATTTACGTCACTTAAAACTGGGATCTAAAAATTGAAGAGGTGTACTCCTGGGAATATTAGAGGTGGAGGGTGGAGGGGGAGATGATTTTACTAATCAAATGCGAAAACACATAAATCTGCATGGAGTATTAGTAACTGTCAGTACCTATGTGAGCGCTTGTCAGCTTGCAGTTGTATTACCATGTCAGAAATCGGGAGGGGGGAGGGATTTGAGGTGGGAGAGGAGTGGTGTACACCAGGCCTGGCACCACGTTCCACGGTCTCGAAAACAAAGTCATGTCAATCAAACGTTTCTACTCCCAACTGTCTGCTGTAGATCACCCATAATGTGTGATAATTGTGCGAATAACTGTCTGCTATCCTGGAGATTGTAAAAAAAGCGCAAATGATATAGGCCAGGCATTAAAGTAAGGTGACGTTACGCTCTCTGGTCTCACAGACCAATCGGGCCCGAACGACTGCCGTGTCACCCTCTGCCAGTGGTGTCATCGATTGGACATGCAGGAACATGCGGTCAGCACACCGCTCTTACGGTTGTTGTCGGATTTCTTCACCTTCTAATTGCTACTAATCGGTCTAGTAGCTCCTGAGTTGGATAGGCCAGCCACTGAGCCGAGGAAATCAACCGTGCTCCCAAGTTCAGAAGCTATCAGAACGGTGTGTGCGTGGTATCTCTTCTTGGTTCAAATGGCTCTGAGCACTATGGGACTCAACTTCTGAGGTCATAAGTCCCCTAGAACTTAGAACTACTTAAACCTAACTAACCTAAGGACAACACACACATCCATGCCCGAGGCAGGATTCGAACCTGCGACCGTAGCGGTCGCGCGGTTCCAGACTGTAGCGCCAGAACCGCTCGGCCACCAGCGGCCGGCCAGGTATCTCTTCTTGAGATGGCATCAGACTCAAACGGATTCTTAAGACGGCACCTTAGTAAGGATAAGTACTGGACAGAGTAATATGTGAAGAGTATTTATGAGGATCAGACTCTAGAGCCATAGACACTTCAATGACGAAGTATATACCAAGAGCAATAAATGATGTATGAAAACATAATTGTTCCAGGCCGACACCTGGTTACTGAAGCAGTGTATTTATAATTATCTCCAGGCCAACGCCTGGTGGTGATGTTTAGAGGAAGCAGTTAATTGGATCATTCTTACAGAAGCCAACTGTCTACCATAACGCGTTCGGGAGGTAACTGTCGAGGTGCAGACTGTTTCTGATCGAACGCCGGCAATGCGATTCTGTAACATTAAAATGAGCCGACAGCCTAACACTATGAATATATGATTTTCAAGTACTTTATGTCATATTATCCACTGTGCAACAAAATTTACTGTAGACCTCATGAAAGCTTTGTGAAACTGGACCATATTCTGTCTTCTGCCAAGGACGCATCTTCGTGGTACACCAATATATTCGTTGCCCTCAGACTTGACCTCATAGTCTCTAGAAGGAAGGACATAAGATTTAGGGTGTATACGACCCGGGACAACCGGGAGATCCGGAAAAAACCCGGGAATTTTTTCATCCGGGAGAAAGCCGAGAAAAACCCGGGAATTTTTTACAATTCCGGGATTTTTTTTGTTTTAGTTTTCAGTTAAATTTTTTGTCATTTGACTGGTAAGAAATAATATTTAAACAAAGGATATTACTGTATCCCGCTACATGAACGAGAGAAAAAAACTAAAATAAAACTTAAGTTGCAAAGGAAATGTGCCATGTATAACAACAAAACACAGTGCCCATACAAGCATTTGTCAGCGGCAAAATGTGTCAGAGGCTTTAGGAAGACTATGCAATGCTTCATAACAACAAATTGCCTCCGATGAGCGCAACTGTTTACATTAGATTCGTGTGAGCAGTTGCGTGCGGGCCCTTGCGCATGCGCAGTTGCGTCACGCGTGTGTAGTACCTTCCCCCGCTTCTGGCTACTAAAGTGTGTCTGTTACCTATATAAGCAGTAGCAGCAAGATGCTATTCGGAAAAATTTTACTGTCGCGCGCAAGCTGCCATATTCACTAGGAGCGAACCGGGGTATCTGCCCCGGGCGGCAATTTCAGTCAAGCATTAATCGCCTTGCAGAACAATGAAGTTATTTTTGTCTGTTTGCTAAAGAAAAATGGTTTTTATTCATCTTTTCCGCTGAGGCAGTCAATTTATTTGTGACGAAATGCTTAATTCCACACTATTGGCTAGTTTCAACTGTTCTCTGAATTTCAAAAGAGCATGTTTTCGTCTTCTTGCAAGTATGGCATTACGCCGTAATAAAGAAACAAAAATGAAATAATACAATACTGGTATTCCAAGAAAATTTACAACCGAATCTGGACGTACGAATGTGCACTTTAAACCGAATTATGCACGTTATTATAGTTCACGAAATTCCGATGCTCTTGGAATATCCTCTGATGTCTTGTTTCGTTTATGACGTAACGTAAGATCTTTTAATGTTTTACACGTAGGAACATAACGGGCTTCTTGCGTCATCGTAGCTGCGCAAGCGATGTGACGCCTGTCATTGGCGCTCTCTGGCAATTGCTGAAACGAACCTCTTTCTAACAGGTCGCGGGAAAATATTGCGAATGATTGACTGAAAAGCGTTACTTTCAAAGTAAATTTCCTTTTACCCAAGATGAACTATGTGCGATGAATTTCTTTAATCACAGAGCGTTTGACTCTCATTTAAAAATCAACTCTTTGAGGATGACCATTTAGAAAAATTTCGAGCCCAGATCATACATTTATCTCGTTATTAAATAATTTACTGGCACATTTGTGTGATGTATCTTAAAGTGTAACACGCGCAAAGAAGATCAACGTTATACGTGAAAGTTAAGCTTCTCTTGCAGCTTATTAATCGTTGATACCAATTTTGTACGTGAAAGCTTTGCTTTTCTTGTAGCAACACTATGTATATTAATTTAAACCATTAACTTTCCCTATTACTTAACAGTGATAATGCTACTGGCTGACGACATGACGTGTCCTTTGCTTTGAATATCCGCTGTATCGGCTGGCGAGATCACGTGACATGAACTACGACTGGCTTACAAAAGCGCGTTGCAATCTCTATAAATTGATAAGTTTTATAGTTCCGAGGAAAAGTATACTGACACTTAACACGGAAAAAGTGTATTTTCATCCGGGAGAAAGTGTATTTTTAACCGGGAAATCCGGGAATTTTTTTTCCTTGTCCACGTATACACCCTGGATTAGGATTTGACAGTTTAAAATCAGTAAAGGAAAATTACAATAAAAGCAAATAGTTCATTCTTAAGATAATTTACAATCTGAAGTTGGCGTCCATATTTCCAAGTTATGACTCATAATTTGAGACTGTCAAGTATACGTTTAAAGACGTTATGAAGAACAAAGGATTGCAAAATCGTTATGAATAATACTTACAGGAAGCTTTATCCTAGATGTTATTCCATTAACACCTACATCAAAGAAATCTGCATTTTAAATAGATTGAAGGGGACACCAGTAATGATCTACCTCTACATTTTTTCTCCGCAGGGAACCATATGGTGTCTATCTGATTACTGAGTACCAAATTCACGACTCCTACTCTCCCTAACTTGTTCGCGTGTCCTTCAGTCTGGAACCTGTAACATTATGTGATTGCCCTACCACTTTAAATCATTCACTAACCGTGCAGTCGCTCGGCAACAGCTACAGTTAGCAAATAACGTCCTGTGACGTGACGTGTATATGGTGGAGGCGCCTTCAGAGATACAGTGAACTATTGACTTTGAAAGCCGCTGCGCGAAAGGCGGACAAAAGAAAAACATTTTTACACATTCTTTTGATGTACGGGATATTCTCGATGAACAGTTACTCATTCTTCTGTCTCTCATAATTGGTGTCGGACACCCATTCTTGCCACTGTATTATTATTGTTTAAAAATATTATTTTAGTGTAATGTAGAGGTGCCATACTGCATAGCAGTAGATTCATGTGAGAAGCTATATTGTGCGACGTGTATCTGGAAATGTCAAAAGATGTAAGTTCGTTATATATCGACTGCCATAAATTCAAAGTTAAATGGAACTTGTGTATGGACTAGTTATTTAGCATAGAACCTGTTGTGACTTGGCAAGACAGCCAAGCCACTAGGAGGTGAAGCCGAAAGGCACGCGTTTAAGCTCACGCAGGCTGGCGTGAGGTCTGGAACAGTTAAAGGATTTGAGTCTAGCAAATAAAGTACGTAGCTGTTGGAATACTTAACTTTAATCCATAATTGGTAAACATCGGTCTGACGGTACATGCATCACAAGATAAATAGCAAATGATAATGGCGCCTTGCTAGGTCGTAGCAAATGACGTAGCTGAAGGCTATGCTAACTATCGTCTCGGCAAATGAGAGTGTAATTTGTCAGTGAACCGTCGCTAGCAAAGTCGGCTGTACAACTGGGCGAGTGCTAGGAAGTCTCTCTAGACCTGCCGTGTGGCGGCGCTCGGTCTGCAATCACTGATAGTGGCGACACGCGGGTCCGACGTATACTAGCGGACCGCGGCCGATTTAAAGGCTACTACCTAGCAAGTGTGGTGTCTGGCGGTGACACCACAGAACCTATGTGTTACTACTTCACTACCCTACGTATTTAATTTTCTTTAATGTTTTTGCAAATTTTGATAGTTCACAGTCACAAATTGTTTCGTCGAAATCGGACGGAAGTTGCATACGGCGAAATAGTTTCTCCGCACCTTATTCTACTGGTAAATGCATGATAAACTTCGGTCCCTTATGAAATTCGTGTTGAGCTATCCAAAAAACAATTATATTTTCAATAGTCATTTAGCCCTGACCAGTAAAGGTATTCAAAACCGCTACAATAACTAGTTATGTCTATTGGCCTAAAATACAATATATATCATTATGCACTTTTCTCTGCAACTATATTTCCACCGCCGATTATAGCTGTATGTTAACGCGCAAAAGTAAATATATTATTATAATTGGCGCCTCTGAACAGGGACACGAATTAAAAAACTCGTGTACTGCGGAAAAGAATAAAATTTTTCAGTAAGATAAGCATTGTGGAAATTTTCGTAAAGAATTATAGCTAATCTTGTGCTTTTGATTTGCTACATGCATCAAACACCATCCAATAAAATTTCCATCGAGCGAACAAACGAGATAATGCAATCAGAGAAATTTGCGGAAAAGAGATTTTTTGGAACGGAATTTGTGCGAAAATCTTGATGCATCGCCGAAGGCAGTCATCAGCAACGTAAGTTAAAATTTTGTCAGCCGTAGCCAAGCTTCCTTAGTTTCAGCCGTCATTAATCAATTTGTGACGATCTTTAGTAGTTGCAGTAGAAAATTTGCTTCAAATTCAGTTTTTTGCATTTAGTAGATTGGGCATTTCTTTAACGATTGCTTAAATTCCGTTGTTGTGTATTGTATATCAGTTGTTTTAAATGTCCGCTGCCGTTTCACGGAGCTGACCAGTATTAGTTTTCATTTATTTTGTTCCGTGTGCTGCCATACTTCCTTTAAGGTCCAGAATAGTCACTTGTTCTCGTGACGTGCAATTCACGACATTCCGATGTTGTGACGTAGCAGTGACAACCGACTCGCTACCAATAAATTACATCTCTGTCGACAACTGACGGGCGTAACTCAATCGAACTTCATTGACTTACTGTTTGTAAATAAGTGAACTATGGCAGACTATAAAATGTCATCTCTAGAGTTAAATGAACAAAATGAAACGAGTGAAGTGTCGCGTCGCTTACGGCACCGCAGGATAATCAGTAGGGCGGAGACACTAATCGAAACAACTGTAGAAAGTAAAGTAGAAAATATTATGGACTTTGGTGCCTCACACCATAATTCACGAACAGTTTCATAGGTTGAAACTAGGGTTGCAGCAGGGTGGGCGGAGGGGGGAGGGGGGGGCAGAATTTTTCTCTGCAAACTTTGTTTCAACGTCCTAGGCCGTTTAAGAAATAATGGATGTGTTGATGCAAAGTGGGCCATCCAATAAATTTGTGCTTTCTCGTTTTAAGTTACGTGCTAAGCCATTGTGAAACGTGCAACCGGTCGGGTTCAAAAATGGTTCAAATGGTTCTGAGCACTATGGGACTTAACATCTGTGGTCATCAGTCCCTTAGAACTTAGAACTACTTAAACCTAACTAACCTAAGGACATCACACACATCCATGCCAGAGGCAGGATTCGAACCTGCAACCGCAGCAGTCGCGCGGTTCCGGACTGCGCGCCTAGAACCGCTAGACCACCGCGGCCGGCCCGGTCGGGTTATCTGTGGCCGTCTCGAAAGCAGAAACAACCAATAAAATTTTCCTCAGCAGTGCGAAGAGTAGAGCTGATTACGAAGGTATCACAGGGCTGTCGAATTCTAGTGTTCTGGCTTCGGCAGTTGGTCAGCGGTAGTGGTTTTCAATAAATTATCCATAGCGAACGCAGCACAGGAAGCTTCCATCAGATGCTTCTTCACTGCCGAGTTTCCAATAAGAGTAGAGAGTGGGGCAAAACACTCCGTTTGTCATCTTGCGGTTTCGTCCGATACTGCCTCGAGGTTTTGTTGCTGGTTGTCACAACCCGGCCATTCATTCACATCTCAAGTGTCCTGTTGCTAAATTCCTGTTATTTCTTTTTCGAAAATTCTCCCCTGACGGAGCAACATGTAAGTTCAGACCACTCAAATTGCTGTTGCTGCACCCAGCAATTATTATTAATGGTTTCCAATCTTGAGAGTCGAGGCATACACATTCCATGCCTCGCCGCATGTTTCACGACACATGTTGCAGTTTCATTCAAATATGTAAATACAGCCGTTCACTATTGATTGATACTATGTAAGTCTCACTTTGAAAAGAACGGTGTTACATATGTGCAGTGCTTCCTCGGAGGCATCGTTGATTACGATGACATCTAAATAAGGCACATTTGAGTACTTCCACATCACAGCGCTGTCTGTATTAGAACCTCTTTTGCAAACACAATATAAGGTAGCTCAAACATCACCGTGTACTTCTGCAACACAGAGAACCCGGGAATACTCGAGTCCTCCAACGCTGGAACTGTAACGCTAACTACTTGGACTCGTGAAAAGCTGAGGATCTTTAGTCAGGTGAAGTAGCTGCTGCGGCTGCGATTTCAGGAGCTGACATTACGGATAGTATGTTGACTAGATACACTACCACTTTCTGTTGACGCCATAAACTGGGATAAAGAAATGGTCAATCGGCTAGATGACTGCCTGTAGGGTGTTCTTATTATAGACAAGCTTCTCTTCGGCTGAGAAAAGGCCACTGAGTTCCATAACTTGACCTCATATGCCCTCCATTAAACTGAGCAGGTAACAAATTATTGGAAATAAGGGCTCTACGAAGGAAGCTTTGCACTGATCTTTCTAATAAGAGGCCCGCATCTCGTGGTCGTGCGGTAGCGTTCTCGCTTCCCACGCCCGGGTTCCCAGGTTCGATTCCCGGCGGGGTCAGGGATTTTCTCTGCCTCATGATGGCTGGGTGTTGTGTGATGTCGTTAGGTTTAAGTAGTTTTAAGTTCTAGGGGACTGATGACCATAGATGTTAAGTCCCATAGTGCTCAGAGCCATTTTTTTTCTAATAAGAAGGATAAGGAAGCAACCTGTCACCCTTACCTTTCTTAAAATTTGTGATTTCTCAGTCTATTTTCGAACAGAAATTTCTTTCAGAAAAGTATGTAACTATCTGTACTGGCTGGTTTTTTTTTGTTGTTTTCGAAAGAAAAACAGAACCTCCTTATTGACCGCACCACACCTTTCACACTTTCCGCCGTTCTCTTGTCGCCGGCCGGTGTGGCCGTGCGGTTAAAGGCGCTTCAGTCTGGAACCGCGTGACCGCTACGGTCGCAGGTTCGAATCCTGCCTCTGGCATGGATGTGTGTGATGTCCTTAGGTTAGTTAGGTTTAATTAGTTCTAAGTTCTAGGCGACTGATGACCTCAGAAGTTAAGTCGCATAGTGCTCAGAACCATTTGAACCATTTGTTCTCTTGTCGAGAGGCCATAACTACAAACCAGTGTCCTGCAACAATATAGTTAGACGGGAAAACTTCTCTCCGCTACCCGTTTTAGTAATACCAGAACCCCCAATGGCAATTTGGAATTTCGAATTAGGGTACTGCGCAAAACATTAACCGAATTTTTGTGTCATTGGCTCTCTCAGAATTAGTGCCCATTTCAGATGGCTGAGTTCGTCGAAATAACTTAGTCTGAACGTTGGAGGGGAAATGATGCCCCACAGTTACTGATCGTCAGACTATACGCCACTCTAAACTTCGTCCGGAGCTCGTGGTCTAGTGGCTAGCGTTGCTGCCTCTGGATCAAGGGGTCCCGGGTTCGAGTTCCGGCCGGGTTGGAGACTTTCTCTGCCTGAGGACAGGGTGTTTGTGTTGTCCTCATCATTTAATCATCATCACCATTCGTGATAGTGACTCTTGGACTGTTTAAAAAATAGGACTGTGAAAGAATTAGGACTTCGTACGGGCGCTGATGGTCGCGCAGTTGAGCGCCCCACAAACCAGACATCAGACTCTAAACTTCTTCGCAACGTCTTGTAAAGTGAGGGGTTGTGACATTTCTGCCAGTGAATTTCTTGTGTTTCAGACTGTCAAGCGCCGAGAGGTAAATAGCTTCTATGTGTTGGACCTTTAGTACTGTTACTTCGCGAGATAACCCTACATCATCTGATCAGAATTATCGGGACACCACTATGTAATGTGGAATTGACTCCTACATGGCCGGCCCAAGTGGCCGTGCGGTTCTAGGCGCTGCAGTCTGGAACCGCGAGACTGCTACGGTCGCAGGTTCGAATCCTGCCTCGGGCATGGATGTGTGTGATGTCCTTAGGTTAGTTAGGTTTAACTAGTACTAAGCTCTAGGGGACTAATGACCTCAGAAGTTGAGTCCCATAGTTCAAAATGTTCAAATGGCTCTGAGCGCTATGGGACTCAACTGCTGAGGTCATTAGTCCCCTAGAACTTAGAACTAGTTAAACCGAACTAACCTAAGGACATCACAAACATCCATGCCCCAGGCAGGATCCGAACCTGCGACCGTAGCGGTCTTGCGGTTCCAGACTGCAGCGCCTTTAACCGCACGGCCACTTCGGCCGGCTGAGTCCCATAGTGCTCAGAGCCATTTGAACTCCTACATGTCACGAGGCAGGGGAATTGTGTTGTTAGTAGACGAGCAGTAACAGTAGAATGGATCCCTCAGGGGAACTCTGTGACTTTGGACGTGGATTAGGCATCAGATGGTACCTGGGAAACTCAACCGTCAGGGACATTTCAACTCTTCTAAAGCTGCCCAAGAGGACTATTGACGATGTGACTGTGAAATGGAAATGCGAAGGAACAACCAGAGCTAAACAAAGACCAGACAGGCGTCGTGTGCTGGCGGGGAGAAACCGTCGAGCACGGCGCAGGGTAGTTGTAAAGATATCGCATGAAATCAGCGGAAGGAATCACTCCTCATTTCCAAATTGCTACCAGCAGTCCAGTTAACAAAATATCTTTGCGTAGAGAGTTATAATAATGGGATATAACGGTCGAGCAGCTTCCTCGTAAGTTACGTTTCTGTAGTCAGAGCTAACCGACGCCTGAGGTGGTGTAACGAGCGACGTCACTGGAGAGTGGAAGACTGGAAACTAGTGATTTGAAGTGGTGAATCACGCAACACACTGTGGCAATCTCATAGAAGGGTTTGGGTATGCGCGAATGCCCGAAGAACGTTACCTGTCATCATGTGTAGCGCCAACTGTGAAGTATGGAAGACGTGGTGTTACTTACAGAAGCGTTTGGTCGCCTTATTATGCATAAGAAAACGCTAACTGTGGAAAGATATGAGCAAATTTTACAGCGTTGTGTAGTGTGAAACGATGATTGTTTGTATAACATGATTGACATTTTAGGTTCAAATGGCTCTGAGCGCTATGGGGCTTAACTTCTGAGGTCATCAGTCCGCTAGAACTTAGAAATACTTAAACCTAACTAACCTTAGGACATCACACACATCCACGCCCGAGGCAGGATTTGAACCTACGACCGTCGCGGTCGCGTGGTTCCAGACCGTAGCGCCTAGAACCTCTCGGCCACTACGGCCGGCTACAATTTAAGGTAACACCTCCTTATTTGACCACTCCTTAAATTGTACTGAGCAGGAAAATTTATGCAGAAATGATGGCGGAACCCTCTAACGGCGTTAAACCGAGGCCTGCACTCTTTTCATTACGAGGAGGAAGTTGCACAGCGCGTTATGCTGTCACATAGTTTTCTCTTTCAAGTACCTATAGTATACAGTTTCTTTTGCCTACATCTAATCCAACAGACGAAATAGTCTTCAATCTGGGTACACTACGTAAACGTTGCTTAATAGGGACAACATATCATACTCACCCTTGTGGCTGTAGCCTTTGTTATCCGTGCGCCCTTGGTGGAAATAAAAATGGCGTGTTGTACTTTAATGGACCAGCAATATTTTTTTAGAATGCTTATTTGGAGTGGTTCATTTTAGGAAAAGAAATTCAAACCAAACTTTTTGAATTTCTAAATAATATTGAAATTAATTATTACTATGAGTACTGAAATTAAAGCTTCTGTTTCGTAATCAGTGAAGCCTATACTAATTATAATCTTTCTTGTATTTATAGATAATGTCAAAACGTGGTAAATACGGTATCTGGGTGGAAGATACGATGGAAAGAGTCTAGGATGCCTACTGAAATGGTGAGATGTGGACGAACTGTGCAGCCCGCATGTAAACGTTCCGAAGGCCACTTTGAAAATGCGTATTGATGGTGTTAATATCAACGTGGCACAAAACAAACAGTCTTTTGAAAGAAGTTTTGATTTTCCTGTGTAAGTAGAAGAAGACATGGTAACTCACCTATTAACGTTGGAAAAAAAAACATTTTATGGCGTATCAAGCGAACAATTTACCCCATACTTTCATCCGAGAGCTGAAAATGGCTGAGCAACCTCTATGACCAGAGCTCGTGGACTACACAAGGAGAAACTTGATAATTTTTTTAATGTACTACAAAATATTGTTGATGAAAGTAAATTGGTTGCAACAGGAATGATCAACTTAGATGAAACTGAAATGTCCGCCGTACAGAAACCTCAGAACGGAAGAAAAAACATTATGTTGCTGAGATAACAAGTGGCGATAGAGGAAGCAACATAAGGGTAGTTCGTTGCGTGAGTGCTACCGGGATATTTGTGCCAACCATGCTTATATTTAAGAGGCTTCGGTTTAAATTTGAGCTCTCAACAAGAGCACCACCAAGATCTAAATTTGTATGCTCAGTGCCTGGATCTCCAGGTGAGACATTTGTGTAGTGGCTCGAACAGTTTACAAAAACTATAAAACCGACAAAAGACAAGAAAGTTTTGCTTTAGCTGGTTGGACACACTACACACATTAAGGACATCGATGCAATTACCTTGGCAAGAGATAACTGGGTCATTATGCTCTCGCTTAGTGCGCATATTACCCATCGCCCGTAACCTTTGAATGTGGCCATTTTGAAGCTCCTCTCTGTATTTCACGATCAGTCTTGTGACTCTTGAATGAAAGTTACCCTGTTTCAGATAAGTGAAATGCTCGGCAGTTCATATGGGCGAGCTGCAACGGCAGCCAATGCTGTTAACGGGTTCAGAAGTGCTGGAGTTCGGTCTGTTAATGGAACTGTGGTTGATGTCAGCACCACTTTTAGCAGTCTCTTCAGCCAGCCAATGAAGACCAAAAATGTTCGGTTACAGGAAAAATCGTGTAGTCGCAGATTTTTGCTGGGAGTGTCCTGAGAAACAAACCAAAAATCCTGGCCGGTGGAATGTGTGCATTGGGGTGGGTAGGGTTCAAAAATGGTTCAAATGGCTCTGAGCACTATGGGACTTAACAGCTGTGGTCATCAGTTCCCTAGAACTTAGAACTACTTAAACCTAACTAACCTAAGGACATCACACACATCCATGCCCGAAGCAGGATTCGAACCTGCCACCGTAGCGGTCGCGCGGTTCCGGACTGCGCGCCTAGAACCGCTAGACAACCGCGGCCGGCGGGGTGGGTAGGGGTTTAAAGGTCAATTCCTTACGCTTTTCTCGAATAACTCGAAAACCACGGCTTTTGACGAAAATGCTTCCGTATACAAATTTAAACTACATTAATTTCCTACAAAAATGGTCTTATTCATTATTTCTCTAGGAATAATAATTTCCGCGTTGCAGGGATCGAAATGTCGCAAATTATTAAAAACGTTACTCTCACGGTATAAAATTAATGTTTATCTTTAAATGAAGTGGGTAAGAACTAATATTAAATGTGAGTACCACATTTAAGTGCAGTACAGCCGTATCACGAGATAAACTGTGTCCTGGGGGTGTAACAGGAAGAAGGCGGTGCGGTATCGGCCGCCATCCGCTCGACCGCTCTTTAAAATACGCGTTTCACCAGTCACACTGCCGCGTTTCCTACAGCCGCCACCGCAGCATTAGAGCGCTGTCGCGAACGCTTGCGCCGCTGCCAATGATATGTAAAGCATTGTCTCTATTGAGCTCAAAGACCTTGTAAAAAATAACTAGACTCACTGATGGCGCTGCAGTCGCGGGATAATTTGAACCTTCGGCTGGACGCCATTATAGTGGTTGTAGTCTGATGCCGGCGCGGTAACTCAGCGTGTTCGGTCAGAGGGTTAGCTGCCCTCTGTAATAAAAAAAAAAAAAAACTGAGTTAATGGATCAGCTACGAACTGAAACGGGTGCCTTCGACGTCTACCCCGAGCAAATACAGCAAACGAAAACGAACAAAATGAGATTTAAAATAATGTATTGTGTAGTATTGTTGTTTATGAAACCCTGATTCAACGTTGTATATTTGATGGGTCGTACACACAGTATTTTTTACTCATAATTCTACTGTCTGTACGTTCCAATCAAAAGAAGTACAATGGTGAAGAGTTGTGCAGCGATTAATTGTACAAATAAATTCGAGAAAGGAACGAATATTACATTTCACAGGTATGTGAATATTTGAAGTTGTTTTGTACGTCAGTGCACTTGCTTAATAAAGGTTTTCGTAACACGGTATTAGCATAATGTCTGTGCATCTATTTGCAGGTTTCCTTTCTCAAAACGACTGCTGTTACAAAAATGGTTACACGCTGTCAGGAGGCAAGATTTCCGACCGACAGAATACCATTTTATATGTTCTGATCATTTTGAAGAAAGTTAGCTGATCGGTAGTGCTTTCATGGTCTAGCTTAGGTCGAAACTTGATAATTTGGTCGTGAGTTGCCAAAGCAGTATGCCATATATAACGCACTTCTCGTCATAAAATCTAAAGCAAAGTAGACGCAGAAAATATCTATTAATATAGTGGGCAAATCTTCGAGTATTTTAATGCATTTTGCGTACATCTATCGTAAATGAACTACGAAAAATTCTAGGGATCCAGTAGTACATAACTTTTACCTACGGCAGATTCCATGTAGTACGTAAGATAAATTCATAAACAGTGACTATTTGCCGTTTGTTCGTAAATTAAAAAGTATATTGTAGTAACGTATTTAAATGAGGCATTATGTTTGTGACCTAACTCAAGGGAAGGCATTTTGTAACCAAAAGCGATGTGTAAACATTCGAACTCCGCGCGTCAGTTTACCACTCTAATGGCCGCCGCCCAGCTATTAAATTTGTCCGCTCTTCACAGTCGACCACTCGTGCCGTTGTGGGGGCCTGATTGAGCTCCAGCGGCAGGGCTACTTGCACGGTGTCCAGAAAAGGGCTCCCTGATTTCAAAATTAAATATCTCGAAAACGAAGATCGATAGAGGAATGCAGTAAACGGTATGTTTATTGTGAAAGCTGTAAGAAGTTTATACAGCAGTTTGAAATAATAGTTACAAAAGCTGCTAACAGATGGCGCTGTACCCTGTACAGCTCATATCAGCATACATAAATGAACTAATCGTATGAAAACAATCTTTGCCAACAATCACATCACAATGTTTTC
Source organism: Schistocerca piceifrons (assembly GCF_021461385.2). NCBI lineage: Eukaryota > Metazoa > Arthropoda > Insecta > Orthoptera > Acrididae > Schistocerca > Schistocerca piceifrons. The sequence goes on from NC_060149.1 coordinate 73,303,218, forward strand.
AAAATGTTCACCATTGTCACTACAGAGGTGGCGCAAACGAAGAATGAAATTCGCCATCACATTTCGTAGTGTCTCAACCGAAATGGATTCACATGCCACAGAGATCGCCGATTCAAGCTCGTCCAGCGTGGCGGGATGCTTCGGGTAGACCATGTCTTTCACTGTGCCTCACAAGAAAAAGTCACAGGTAGTCAAATCCGTGAATATGGAGGCCAATCCATGCCTGCACCAGTAAATTTGGGATATTCCAAAGCAATGACTCGATTCCCGAAGTATTCCTCAAGAAAGCGAAACACTTGTTCGGTCCGATGTGGTTGGGCTCCATCTTGCATAAACCATTCAGTACCTGGTCGATCCTCTAACGCTTGCTGTGTGGCGGCAAATTGTTCCAAAATTGCAACGTAACGTGCACCAGTGACCGTTTCTCGAATGAAAAAAGGGCCAATAATGCCTCTTCTGCATACTGCAGCCCACACAGTAACTTTAGGAGAATACGGGGGTTTCGCTTCACACCAATATAGCTTTTCGGAACCCCAAAATCGCCAGTTCTGCTTATTCACGCATCCATTCAGGTGGAAGTGTGCTTCACCTGTAAACCAGATGCAGACAACATCAAATCCTTCACTATCAATCATTGTGAGCATCTGATTAGCAAAGGCAACCCTTTGTTGCACAGCTCGTACGGGTATGGCCTGGTGCGTTTGAATTTTGAATGGAAACATGTGTAGGCTCTTTCTCAGTATTTTCTGCGTGCTGGAACGCTTCAAACCAGTCTCAGATGCAATTCTACGGACGGATGACATTGGATTTCGCTGAATAATTCCAGAAACTGTGGCGATATTTTCAGGCGTAACTGCGGTTTGCTTGCGGCCAACATGCCCCACTAGATCATCAGTTACGCTGCCTGTTCGTTGAAATTTTGCGAAGAGCGTACGAATGATTTTCGCATCGGGTCCTTTTGGAACATTAAATCGTGCTTGAAAACTTCGCCTTGCTGCCGTAGGACTCTCTTCTATCCTGTGGTACTCTAGCGCCAGAAAAACGTGTTGTTCAATGGAGTACATGGTTTTAATCTCTTCCATCGGTACGCTAACCTCCTTTCACGTTTCAATAGTGGAACTGATCTCTCTGGGCTTCGGATCACTATTTATACTAAGCATTACGTATGGCGATTACAGCGCCATCTGTTAGCAGCTTTTGTAACTATTATTTCAAACTGCAGTATAAATTTCTTACAGCTTTCACAATAAACATACCGTTTACTGCATTCCTCTATCGATCTTTGTTTTCGAGATATTTAATTTTGAAATCAGGGAGTCCATTTCTGGACACCCTGTAAGTTCGAACATCGAAGCACGAAGCCCATTTTTGAGTGTTTACCATTTCATAACATTTATAGACTTGTATAACGGTCAGGGCTCGTCATCTACGGAATAGTCACTGTATTGAAGACTGACTGAATTGTAGGTTAGGTTAGTGTTGTTTCACGTCCCTTCGACAACGAGGTCATTAGAGACGGAGCGCAAGCTCGGGTTAGGGAAGGATGGGGAAGGAAATCGGCCGTGCCCTTTCAAAGGAACCATCCCGGCATTTGCCTGAAACGATTTAGGGAAATCACGGAAAACCTAAATCAGGATGTCTGGAGACTGGATTGAACCGTCGTCCTCCCGAATGCGAGTCCAGTGTGCTAACGACGACTGAATTGTAAACCTTTGTATATGTATATATTTCAACATTAAAATCTATTGTTAAGAACTGACGCAACAGCTGCAGTAAACAGAGTTATGTATTACTTTCACTATTTGATATTAGATGTATAAAAAATTAATATCTGACTTCCCTGTGCACGAACCGCATCTGTTCCTCGCTCCTGGTTCAAATGGTTCAAATGGCTCTGAGCACTATGGGACTTAACATCTGCGGTCATCAGTCACCTAGAAGTTAGAACTACTTAAACCTAACTAACCTAAGGACATCACACACATCCATGCCCGAGGCAGGATTCGAACCTGCCACCGTAGCGGTCACGCGGTTCCAGACTGAAGCGCCTAGAACCGCGCGGCCACACCGGCCGGCCCTCGCTCCTGTATCCACTAAAAAATCACAAAGCGTACTTAGGAGGTTAAAACACGGAGGAGATGGGTGGGGCAGAAGGGCGAGGGAAGCTGGGTCGGCAGACTGTTCATGCAATTCCCTTCTTCATAGGTCTGCAGACTGAAGGTCAAGCAGATGATTCCGCACTCTATCTACCCCACAACGTCACAAGAAACAACTATGTGATGTTTAACAAAGTTATATGGGTCCTTCACAGCACGCCTTATGAATCACTGGCAGACATGTCCACGAAGTGTTTATTTTGCACAAAATGCGTTAATACTACATTGAATGCAGATATGAGTTACTAACGACAGTAATGCACTCTAGGAAATGTTCTGCACTCCTAGAGAAGGAACTGATTCTTCGTCATCCGATACGGCAGCTGTTAGCCTGCCGGAGTGGCCATGCGGTTCTAGGCGCTACAGTCTGGAGCCGCGTGACCGCTACGGTCGCAGGTTCGAATCCTGCCTCGGGCGTGGATGCGTGTGCTGTCCTTAGGTTAGTTAGGTTTAAGTAGTTCTAAGTTCTGGGGGACTGATGACCACAGCAGTTAAGTCCCATAGTGCTCAGAGCCATTTGAACCATTTGAACGGCAGCTGTTATGTTCTTCCGGGAAAGGCCACTTCCCCGTGTAACAGGACGTGCTCCTCTAGACTTACTTTTCCTCAACAGTAGTTGTCGAGACCAGTATTATTTTTCGAGTTTTTGACAGGTCAATATTATCTCAGCTGCTTTTCTGAAAACTTTGATATAATTTTCTACACAATATGTTACGTTTCGCCGGCCGGTGTTTTTCATAAATTTACGGAGATTTGAAGTTTTCCCACCCACTGTATATAAGAGCGGTTCTAGGCGCTTCAGTCTGGAACCGCGCGACCAGTACGGTCGCAGGTTCGAATCCTGCCTCGGGCAGGGATGTGTGTGACGTACTTAGGTTAGTTAGGTTTAAGTGGTTCTAAGTTCTAGGGGACTGATGACCTCAGATGTTAAGTCCCATAGTGCTCAGAGCCATTTCAACCGTTTGTTACATTTCAAGCTAAAATTTATGAAAAGGGATTACTTTATTTTCGATGTTACAATCGATCAACACTAGCTCTAAATGTACAGTTAAAATTATTTTTTTAGAAACATCTGAAATTACGGATTATTTGGCACCCTTATAATTTCTATTATTAATTACGCAATGTACTACTGTTTACTATGTTTATTTCTGGATTCATTTATGAAATAATAATCGAAATTGATAGAAATTCATTTGCCAAGAAAAATTGTAAACCCTTTGGAATATGGTTATTACCTCAGAGTGAAGTAGTAGTAAGCTTGCCTCTGACGTGATCGGACGTATTTTTGTATTTTGTGCGAACAATGTAATTTCGACTTTGCTAATGTGAAAATTCAGAATACTGTATGATATACTAAAATGTGAGAAAATATATTAATGTAACACAAAAATTCTGTAACAACAATCTTCAAATTTATTTAGATCAATTCAACCATGAGGACCTAAAATGTGAGAATTTCAGCTTCAAGAATCAGACCTCTAGACAAGAAGAACTGGAGCCGACTCTACACGAAAAGCTAAGTAAACTAGAAGGTTTATTGTAATCTTCGCTTCTCTCAAATTTTTCATAAAAGACTTTGCATATTGTGTACAATAGCTGGAATTAGAAAAGAGGACGGGGGGGGGGGGGGGGGAGTGTAGGGGGTAGACAAGCCTCTGGGCGTCTTCAGATTTTGAGAGAACTGAGGTTGTGGTGATGGGTTTATATACACCTCATGCTGTGAAAAATATTCCAGGCAGTGATTGCAGAAACAAATCGACATTGTCGAATACATATTGACAGCACGTTACACATGAAAAAGGCTATTCAATGTGTAAGACAGTTGACAGCTTCAGATGTTTTTTTTTCTATAACAGCTTACTTAACAACTGCAAATAAGTACTTACTTAATAAATAAAAAATAAATATAATATATAAATACGAGCTGAGAGAAATTATTTTGTGTACTCACATGCGTACTCACATACGAAGGAATAGTCTCTACATAAATTGAAAAGGGAGCAACGCTCATGGTGTGACAAGTTGCCTTTCCCAGAAGAATACTAACAAGACTCAGTTTCTCCTCTAGTAGCGCAGAACAGTGCGTAGAGACTTATGTAGGTTCTGTCCATATGCACTACCTGCGTTACTGTTATTAGCAACTTATATATGCATTCCATGTAGTGTTACCTCATTTTGTGCAAAATAAGTACTCCCCGGGAATGTCTGCGCATTGCACTATCTGTGATTCAGAAGGCGCGTTGTGGAGGGCCCATACAACTATTTGAAACGCCTTGTAGTTGCTTCTTGCGAAGTAGTGGAGTAGATAAGTGGGGAATCACCTGCTCGACCGTCAGTTTGCAAATATATGAAGGAGATAAACGCATGAACGCAATCCGGCGATCTACTTTCCCTCGTAGTTCTACCCGACACATCTCCCCCTTCGACCCTCTTACACCCCCTGAACACAATCTATCCCTTACACGGCTCTGCTGCACTTAGACGTGGTATACAAATTCAATATTTGTTTTAATCCACGCCATTTAAACATAAACATTAACAAAAATAAAGACAAAAATTAATAAACAATAGAACAATTTTTTTTTAAATGTTCCATTTTCCATCCCCAGAACGCGGAAACTGCTAGCCCTGGAAAACAATTAATACGACTTTCTTTAAGGAGATTTAATGAAGTTTAATCTTGTACTGGGAAACATTATCGCTAGAAGTTTTAGAGTTTTCTACGAAAAACGTGAAGTGACCTTTAACGTTATCCCCACTCCAAAGCTCACACCCCGCTGGTCAGGAATTTTGGCGTGTTGTTCAAAGCAATCCCTCCCAGAACCAAGAAAAAAATTAGCGGCTACACGATTTTCCTCTAGTTTTCCTTCGTTGACTGGACAAGAAAATTCTGCAGGAAATACAGCGGAAGCCATAGCACCGGCGACTCTAAAGATTGATACAAGAAAGTCTACTGAAAGTGATACCATTTCTCAGCAATATGAAAGCCCTCCAAGGTTGAAGCCCCCGCACCCACTACATAAAGGAAAGGAAATACGTCCGCTTCCTAAACGAAGAGGAGTGAGAAAGAGGAAACAGCGTACTGTACAGGTTTGACTTCGTCTCCGTTTAAGAAGAAGCTGGAAAACAAGGACACGAAGAACGACTTTCCTGCCAAGGAAGTGTCAAAAGTGGTACAGTTTTCTTCATAGTAATCACATCAAGATTGTGTTAAAGATGGATCAATGTCTTTTTTTCTTTTGTCATCGTGCAATTTAGGGAACTGGAGGTCTCATATAAGACAGTGTATCCCTAAATTGGACTGATATATGTTTAAACTAAATATTTTTCGATTTAAGTAATATGTGCATGTTATGATTCACAATAAATGTGTTTCTATGCACACATATTATCGTAATTTGTCATTCTTTAAAATTTTTGTTAAATTACGAGGGTCCTTATGTGGTCCAATGTATGCTGTCTTACCCTAGCCTGCCATAAAGCAGCTTCCACGAGGCAAAGGACTGTCCTGCCCAGAGTTCTACACTGAACCTAATAGAACACGTCTGGTATGAGTTAGAACGTCAATTTCGCTCCAGGTCCCAGAGTCCAAAATCGCTACTTTATCAGGTTTCCGCTCGTGAGAAAAAATGGGCTGCCATTCCTCCATAGACATTTCGACAACTCACTGAAAGTATCCCCATCGGAATTCAAGCCATCATAAAGGTGAACGGTTGACGCACACCATATTAATGACCACTAAAAGATGTCTGGATGCTTGTTATCGGATAGAGTATAATTTATGAGTCTTTCGAAAAGAAGACTTCTCAGGGATTAGACAAACTTCAAATTTATCGAGTTTACAGTGAGGGCATATTTCGGTAAAAAAAATAATAAAAAAATAAAAAGAACAGTATCATGACGAGCTAGTACAACAACAAAGCTAAGGATGGAAAATTACTATAGTTTGTATATGGGCAGTTTTATGAAACAGTCATACAGTAGTGATGAGTAAGTGAACTGAATTTGGTCATTCTGAATCAGCCCAGAACGGTTCTATACGATGCAATTTATAATTTTCAAACTTTATGTCCCAGAAAATTTGTGTCATTGATGGTACGAGCTCTAAATTTTTGCCTTTGATACGTGTGCGTGTGTGTGTGTGTTTGTGTCCGTCTTTTATGGCTCCGAGCACTATGCGACTTAACTTCTGAGGTCATCAGTCGCCTAGAACTTAGAACTAATTAAACCTAACTAACCGAAGGACATCACACACATCCATGCCCGAGGCAGGATTCGAATCTGCGACCGTAACGGTCGCTCGGCTCCAGACTGTAGCGCCGAGAACCGCACGGCCACTCCGGCCGGCTCCGTCTTTTATGCAATGTTATGCAAACCTGGAATTAATTTCATCAAATTAGAGCTATTTTGGTGACCCGCTCCTAGGTATAAAATATGAACCACATTCTTTCCTGTAAATCGTGAAATCAGACCTTTTAAATATAGCTAAGAGTGACCATAACCAGCCACAAATACAGTTAAAAAGCTTTTATTTCATCGTCATTATAGGTTTGGGACAACTATGCCCATCTTCAGACGGCTGGGATTTTTACATTAGATGGCAATTGTCTTTAGCAACATTTCGTCTGCTCCTGCACTGCATATGAATATTTATTCAGTTAGCGCCACTTTAGGGATTACATTCATACGTTAAAAATGCGGAGACTCATGCTATATAAAGTTACAGAAAGTGAATACAATATGTCATCTTACATGTGCTCCAGTGAACGATGTTTTATTCCCCCTGCTGACCGTGAGAAATTCTTCGTCTTTGTAATTTGTAGGTTTCTATCTGCTACCTCCGTAGTACAAAAGTATACACAACTTATTTTCTTCAAGAGGTTAATTACCTTCGTGGACACTTTTTTCTATGCAAGGCAGAGGGTATCTTTCTCCAGAAGGGATTTAAGACATTGATAACTTAAGACACTGGCACTGGATATAATATACTTCCTTTGTTTATTTGATTCTTTCCCGAATTTGCCCTCAACGAAGGTGGGACGATAACAGTTGTTTAAGCCTATGGAAAGTGTGTTTGTCAATCGAGTATCTACAAAATTTCACAAAGTGTTCTTCGCTCTTCGTTAAGTCAGCTGTTACAAGTGTGTTTAGAGATGACGTATGTGATGATTGCATGTAAGATATAAAACTTCGTGAGTGTTACTGAAGAACGTGAGATAAGCGACGAGCTGAAACAGAGTGTTGAAACATTGCTTGTTTATTTCTAAACCCCGAAAGGGCGCCGGCCGTGGTGGCCGAGCGGTTCTGGGCGCTGCAGTCGGAAATCGCCCGACCGCTACGGTCGCAGGTTCGAGTCCTGCCTCGGACGTGGATGTGTGTGATGTCCTTAGGTTAGTTAGATTTAAGTAGTTCTAAGTTCTAGGGGACTGATGACCTCAGAAATTAAGTCCCATGGTGCTCAGAGCCATTTGAACCATTTTTTTTTCTCTCCTGACGGAGCAACACGTAAGTTCAGACCACTCAAATTGCTGTTGCTGCACCCAGCAATTGTTATTAATGGTTTCCAATCTTGAGAGTGGAGGCATACACATTCCACGCTCGCCACGTGTTTCACGAAACATGTTGCAGTTTCATTCAAATATGTAAATACAGCCGTTCACTGTTGATTGATGGTATGTAATCGTCACTTTGAAAAGAACAGTGTTACATACATACAGCACTTCCTCGGAGGCATCATTGATTACGATGACATCTAAATAAGGCACAGTTGAGTACTTCCACGTCACAGCGCTGTCTGTATTAGAATCTCTTTTGCAACGTTGTCACAACCTAGCCATTCATTCACATCTGAAGTCTCCTGTTTCTAAATTCCTGTTCTTCATTTTTCTAAAATTCTCTCCTGACGCCGGCCGCGGTGACCGAGCGGTTCTAGGCGCTTCAGTCCGGAACCGCGTGACTGCTACGGCCGAAGGTTCGAATCCTGCCTCGGGCATGGATGTGTGTGCTGTCCTTAGGTTAGTTAGGTTTAAGTAGTTCTAAGTTCTAGGGGACTGATGACCTCAGAAATTAAGTCCCATAGTGCTCAGAGCCATTTCAACCATTTTTGAACCCGAAAGGGCTACCAGGCTTAACGCCTTCATCCATCGTAGAGGTCATCTGGAGAAACGTCGCATTCCCTCACTCTGTAAGAAGTTTATAGTGGTACATATTCTGGTGACCACAAAATGTAGAGAAAAATTCCTCCTCCATTGTCACAATCTGGCTGTGCGGCATTCCTACTGCTACGAAGATTCAAACGGGTTACCGCGACAAACTCAAGTCATCTGAGTTGGGCATTAATTCTGAGAGAGCCGACAGTAAATCGGTTGCTTTAATGCTTTGCGCAGTACAGCAATGCGGAATTCCTAATTGCCGTTAGAACTTCGTGTGTTATTACGTATCTCCGTGAACAGGATATTTTTCGTTACATATTTGTTGTATAGTATTGATTCTCAGTTATGACCTCTCGAGCTGTGAAAGGCGAAAATTGTGGAAGGTGTGGCGCAGTCAATAAGAACGGGCTTCTCGTGTGGCGCAGTGTTCGCGTGCCGCACGTGATTACGGCCTGAGAGAGCGCTGCCGTTCAGGACAAAGTGCGCCTCCGAGCTCCTCAACGGCACCACCTCTCACCTTAGCAGCTACACAAATAAAAAGAATACATCTGCACTGATAACTTGAGCTTGCTGGACTGTCCCAACGGAGCACGACACTGTCACGAATCCTAGTCCCGCGGGAAGAACTGGCTAAGGCGATTTCCTCATATTCGCACCGGCGAGTAATAATTTCTCTCTGCATTTCCACCCAAAATGGGCATTCCAAATGGTCACGTGGTACAGTAACATACTTCTTGTATTCTTCACGATTCATTAATGGGCGACAACTACTTTCCACCAAGTAAATATGTACTATAGGGTGAACATCGACTTCATGATTACATTTAGAAGTTGTGTCAGTTTCTCGAAACAGAAAACAATAGAAGTGACCAGCTACATGCGTCCAATCTCTGTGTGTGATTCTTAACGAATAATCATATTATTTGTTGAATTTACATTTTCATTTGATTAGGAGGGTCTAGTGAAAACAAAAAACACAGCAATTCTGTAGAGGTTAATAATAGTTTTTTCTTATATTTGAGATATTATCTCTCTGTCATCAAATTTAATCGACCAGTACCAAATCCAGGAACAGGTAGTTTTTAATACATACCTGAAAATACTACTCCAAGCTGTCTCGTTTCAACAACCACCTTATCGGCCCTCGTTCCTCTATCGCTATCATCCTGTAGGTCTTTCATATCTCCCAGCATTTTGCTCTGTATAGACAGACTTCAGGGCTATAAAACAATAATTCTTGCTTAAATTTGGAAACCTTATTTTTGTGCTCTCAGTCGGAACTCTGAGGAACATATATAAAGTACAGACATATCTCTTTCCAAATACGTAGAACTGAGTATAGCGTACCTCGATGATTCTGGCGAATTACTTCCATCAGGAAAGCAACATTTTTGTTCCATTTCTATGCAACAAAAAACAATGCCCATATGCGTATATCTGCTAAAAATAACATTTGCTATTTTTCTCAAGACAATTTAAGAAGTTGTTCATTACATGAAAGATTTATATAACAGTTATTGGACCATTCATATAGAATCGACAATAAAACAGTTATTCTTTCACGATAACAGTGTGGTTCGACGTACACTTTGTACACAGTTAGCTGGAAATTAATTACAGGGACATTTCACTATAACAATAACTATGGAGGTGCATATAAAACGCTGAAGTTATTTTAAAACAGTACACGTGTGCAGATTCTCTAGATAACTGAATTCCGAAGCACGTGACTTGGCATGTCAGGTTCAAAGGCAAAATACCGGTAGCAGTGTCCATTACCAAAGCTTCGTACGAGAATTTGATTTACTGTGTGCCAGCTGAAATACGTTATAAAAACGTGATGATTTGCATTCTTGGAAAAGGAAAAACACATACTTACCTAGTCCACTTCTAATGGTCTCGGAGTCTACTGGACATTACATTTTTATTATTCGTGGTACGATTTTTTTTCTGGTATGATACCTGATTCCAGTTGAATGTTGTGAATAAATGTAATCTTAACTGACCGTCATTTGGATGAATAAAAAGGACCACATATTACGTAAGCAATTTCGAAGCTAGAGATGTTTTATTTGTAGATGAGACAGCACTGACAATTCGCAGGTGACACCGTAAGACTTGTTACTGTTTCAAATTACAGTGAGTCTATATTTGATTTGGAAATTACAAAAGATAAGCAAAATTCGCAGTATATTGTAGTACCGGTCATTGCATGGACGGCACAGATGCAAAACTTTATTCTCATTTTCTTAATAAAATCGTCACATTGAAAAAAGTTTTATTGAAATTGAAATCTTATGCGAAAGAAATGAAGAAACGACAATTGTGATTGAAGTTGTGTTCTACATAATAGAACCTATACCGAAGAAAGAATGTAAATTCCTTTTATGTAACTTAAATGTAACTTAGATATGGAGACACACTCTACAGAGGTTCAATGAATTCTAACGACACTATCATAAACGTATTGTAAAACTCGTAGCATTTCACGTATAGACGGAAAACCATGCAGTAATATCCTTTCGTGATGGTTACATCGCTAATTACTATAACACATGTATTTTCATAATTATTGTGTACTTCACCTGCTAGCGGTAATTTTTCCATTTTGTAGAGAGGAATCACTGAAAAGTAGATGAGCATTTAAATATGTATTCCCGTGATCCGTGGCATAAATATAGTTCCGCACGATGCACATGGGCCAATTTTATAGCTGTGATACCACCATTAGAAATTATGAAACAACACTTATAGCATTTGAATAACAGACGTACTTCTATTTCGTGTCATACTTGTTTTTTAACGATGGATTTGAAGAATCTAGCTTGTTACTTACATTTGTAACACGTATCTTCCATTCTTAATCTACTTTTATTTCAGTACTTTACGCCTGCTGCCTTGCTTCATATTACAGGGACAGAATCTGATATCAATCACAGATCAGTTGGAAACTGATACTTTATGATGGAACTCACCATTGTTATTACATAAACAATGTTGGTGATACTGGTTGATACAGACATAAAGCACCATCAGATGCTCAAACGTCTGCATGAAAACATGAATTCCCGAAGGTCATCTATATTGGTATGCCTAAAGGAAACTTAAGTATTAATTAATTAGATAAAGTGATTTTCCATTTCAAAAATTCAGTTGCGCATTAAGCCGAAGACGTGAGACCCAGTATCACCACTCGAAGAAATATGTTTGCTCGTCGTAAACTATTAACTGTTACACTTTCACTCAGTTTCGCTCGATGAAGATAATGTAAAATTGTAAGACCATGGAATAGACTCGACACGTCAAACAGGCCTTTGTTTTTAAAAAATAATTTCGCACTGATTATCTCGAACCATCAATCTTACTATTGAGATGAATGTGCATTTCATAACGTGATAGTTATTTGTTGCTATCTACGCGAAAATGACGAACTAATTAAATCCGAATATTTTGCAATCGCCCATAAGTACGAGTTAAACCACAAGGAATACGAATGATCCGCCGAAGAAAGTAAAGTGAGACCTGTAATGACAAGTTCTTCGAAGAGAAAACACGAGTTTCTTCAACAATCGAAATACGCTAGCACAATAACTCGTGAACAATAAATTAAGTGTAGTGGGTGACAGAGTGACCGGAGTCGACACTTCAGCACCGTGCGCACTTATGTCTGAAGCAGTGATGCAGAGGTGCGCTACTATAAGCGTAGAGAAGAGGAGCTGACCTGCAGGCGAGAGGAGCCGCGGCCGCAGAGCTCCGGCGCTGGCCACAGGTGAGCTGATTATGCGCTGCGGGCGCCCCCGCCGCCCACCGCCTGCCGCCACCTAATCAATCAGCGCCGCCCAGCGCGCCTCTGGCCGCCTTTCATCTTTTGTCGCCCTTTCGTATTGACTCCCATCATTAGGCGGATACGCAATGCGTACCTTTCGACCGACGGCTTGTGTTATCAAACCACAGAGTGACGGTGCTGGCAAACACCTTTTTGATCGAATATGTCTGGACTTTCAAAAATTTGTGCACGATCGGCACTTCTATACGAATTTCTCGCTTTTATATTTTATTTTATAGGTCGTGCTCCGTAGGGCCAAATTGAGGAACAAGTCTCTATGTTCATGGGACGAGTCAGTACATGAAATACACTACTGGCCATTAAAATTGCTACACCAAGAAGAAACGCAGATGATAAACGGGTATTCATTGGACAAATATATTTAACTAGAACTGGCATGTGATTACATTTTCACGCAATTTGAGTGCATAGATCCTGAGAAATCAGCACCCAGAACAACCACCTCTGGCCGTAATATCGGCCTTGATACGCCTGGGCATTGAGTCAAACAGAGCTTGGATGGCGTGTACAGGTACACCTGCCCGTGCAGCTTCAACACGATACCACAGTTCATCAAGAGTAGTGACTGGCGTATTGTGACGAGCCAGTTGCTCAGCCACCATTGACCAGACGTTTTCAATTGGTGAGAGATCTGGAGAATGTGCTGGCCAGGGCAGCAGTCGAACATTTTCTGTATCCAGAAAAGCCCGTACAGGACCTGCAATATGCGGTCGTGCATTATCCTGCTCAGATGTAGGGTTTCGCAGGGATCGAATGAAGGGTAGCGCCACAGGTCGTAACACATCTGAAATGTAACGTCCACCGTTCAAAGTGCCGTCAATGTGAACAAGAGGTGACCGAGACGTGTAACCAATGGCACCCCATACCATCACGCCGGGTGATACGCCAGTATGGCGATGACGAATACACGCTTCCAATGTGCGTTCACCGCGATGTCGCCAAACACGGATGCGACCATCATGATGCTGTAAACAGAACCTGGATTCATCCGAAAAAAAATGACGTTTTGCTGTTCGTGCACCCAGGTTCGTCGTTGAGTACACCATCGCAGGCGCTCCTGTCTGTGCTGCAGCGTCAAGGGTAACCGCAGCCACGGTCTCCGAGTTGATAGTCCATGCTGCTGCAAACGTCGTTGAACTGTTCGTGCAGATGGTTGTTGTCTTGCAAACGTCCCCATCTGCTGAGTCAGGCATCGAGACGTGGCTGCACGATCCGTTACAGCCATGCGGATAAGATGTCTTTCATCTCGACTGCTAGTGATACAAGGCCGTTGGGATCCAGCACGGCGTTCCGTATTACCCTCCTGAACCCACCGATTCCATATTCTGCTAACAGTTATTGGATCTCGACCAACGTGAGCAGCAATGTCGCGATACGATAAACCGCAATCGCGATAGGCTACAATCCGACCTTTATCAAAGTCGGAAACGTGATGGTACGTATTTCTCCTCCTTACACGAGGCATCACAACAACGTTTCACCAGGCAACGCCGGTCAACTGCTGTTTGTGTATGAGAAATCGGTTGGAAACTTTCCTCATGTCAGCACGTTGTTGGTGTCGCCACCGGCGCCAACCTTGTGTGAATGCTCTGAAAGCTAATCATTTGCATATCACAGCATCTTCTTCCTGTCGGTTAAATCTCGCGTCTGTAGCACGTCATCTTCGTGGTGTAGCAATTTTAATGGCCAGTAGTGTATAACAGAGGTGTAATAATAGATGAAATCTAAAGTATATTAATCCTATGCCGACGACAAGCCATAAGTTTAAATAAACATAATCAACAACGTAGCACAGGAATTAGCTTAATTTCTTTAATTCTCCCAGGAGTTCCTCGACAGAGTAGAAGGCGTGAGTCACGAGGAATCTCTTCAGTTTAGACTTGGATTACTGCTAAAATATTTGAATTGGTGTGACAGATTATTGAAAATGGATGAAGCAGAATACTGCACATCTTTCTGCACAAGAGTAAATGACGTGCGTTCCAAATGCAGATTGGACCTCTGCCTAGTATTAATTGAGCTTAAGATATTTGAATTGTTGTGACAGATTACTAAAAACAGCTGAAGCAGAATACTGCACATCTTTATGCACAAGAGTCAATGACGTGCGTTCCAAATGCAGATTGGACTTCTGCCTAGTATTAACTGAGTGAAAGCTGCTAACTCTTGGAAATAAGCTAATATTGTTAACAATAAAAGACATTAAAGAAAATATGTTCTGAGAGGCCGACATCAGAATTCCCAGAGTGTCGAACAGAGGTCGACCAGAGATTTGCGAAATTACACCACATATTGCTCGAAACTTCCGTTTCCGAAGAAAAAATACCATTTTTGAATCGGGAGAGTTACCCTAAAAAAATAACACCGTACGTTATAAGCGAATGAAAATAAGCAAAGGAGATTACTTTTCTTGCTGAACTATCACTTATTTCAGATACTCTTCTAGTGGCAAGTTAAGCAGCATTTAGATTTTGAACAAGATCCTGAACATCGGCTTTCCACCACAGCTTACTAGCTATCTGAACACCTAGATACTTGAACTGTTCAGTCTCATTAATCATATGCTCATTCTGCGTAATCAAACGTCAGTTTTTGTTGAATTTTGTGTTAGAAACTGTAAAAACAGAGCCTTACCCTGTTTTAGCATCAATTTATTTTCTACAGGCTACGAACTTCCGTCTTGGACAGCATTATTTGATACTGTGTCAGTATTGCACACAGCATCCTTTACTAGCAAGCTGGTGTCATCAGCAAACAGAAATATTTTAAAAACACCTGTAATACTAGGAAGCATATCATTTATATAAAGCTGGAACAGTAGCTGACCGACCCCTGGGGCAGCCGCCACTTAACTGTGCCCCATTGAGACTGCACGTCGTAGCCATTCTCAGCACTGCGGAGAATGATCTTCTGTTGTCTGTTCTTAAAGTAAGAGGTGAACCAGTTGTGAACTACTCCCAAATTTCGCAGTAATATTTTGTGATCAACTCAATCAAACGTCTTACTTAAATCAGAGAAGAGGCCTAGCGTTCGCAGCCCTTTTCCCGAGAAGTCGACTTAGCCATTAGGCTATTTACGCATGTAACCAGGCCTGACGCAAAGTTTCTTTGTCATTGACGACTTCGATTTACGAATAATACCACCAGAGTTTCTCCCCAGTTCATTAACGGCTCCAACGCTTCCGGTGGGGTAAAAAAAAAGTTTGAATGATGAAGAGCGAAGTAGCAGGTCATCTCTTTCAGACCAAATGGGAATCGCAAGTGAAGTGGAGGCCCTGCTGCTAGATGAGCGAAGTATTACAATCGAGGCGACAATTAGAAAAGTAAAAATAAGTCGTCAATCAGTTTTCAACATTTTGTACGACATACTGAACATAACAAAGGTCGATTCTCATTAGGCCCCGCGACTATTTGAACACATCCAAAGAGACCACCGAAGGCCAGCAGTGGAAATCTTGCAGCTGCGTCAGGCCAATCCAGAGGACTTCTTTAGCCACCTAATCTCTATTTAGCTTAGTGTTGATGTCCAAAGGGGTAAAGCAGGCTGGTTCCCAGACATGTGAGTGGCTCTAAGACTTCTTAACTAATATAACCCAGTACCTGGCCCTCGACGGTGAGTGTTGGTTGGTTGGTTTTTGGGGGAAGAGACCAAACAGCGAGGTCATCGGTCTCATCGGATTAGGGCAGGACAGGGAAGGAAGTCAGCCGTGCCCTTTCAGAAGAACCATCCCGGCATTTGCCTGGAGCGATTTACGGAAATCACGGAAAACCTAAATCAGGATGGCCGGACGCGGGATTGAACCGTCGTCCTCCCGAATGCGACGGTGAGTGTTCGTCAGAGATAATGATATCGTTAGGAGTACCTCAGGGACGTGTGATAGAATCGCTTTTATTCTTTATATACTACATAAGTAACCTGACGGACAGGTTTAGCAGCAATCTTTTGACTGTTTGCTGACGACGCTGTGGTGTGAGGGAAGGTATGATCGTTGTACGGCTGCAGGAATATGCAAGATGACTTAGATAAAATTTCTAGTTGGTACGACGAAAGGCAGGTTGCTCTAAATGCAGAAGAATGTAGGTTAACGCGGATGAGTGGAAAAAGCTGTCCTGTAACTCTCGAATACAGCATTAGTTGGATGCAGCTTGACACAGACACTTCGATTAAACATTGAGGAGTAACGTTGCAAAGCGATACCTCAGGGTGATAGTAAGAAAGTCGAAAGCTCAACTTCGTTTTATTGGGGAAATTTCGGGAAAATGTAGCTCTCCAATGAAGGATACAGCGTATAGAGCGATAGTGCGATTACAGAAATACATAGAAGCAGTTCAGAGGCAGGCTGCTAAATTTGTTACCGACAGGTTCGATCAATCCTCAAGTATTACGAAGCCTCTACGTGAACTCAACTGCGAATCCTTGGAGGGAAGACAATACTCCTTCCGAAAATCACTGTTATGCAAATTAAGGGAACTGGCATTTGAGGCCGACTCCACAACGATTCTTCTACCGCCAACGTACTGTCATGCTGAAAAGTATCCGAACGACCTGAATTGCATTTCACCTGATTTATATGGAACCCACATAAAGCAGCTGTCTCGCAGGTCCTTTGTTCTCTTTCCGGTACAGTCGTTTGACTGTACAAAACTGTTACTACAAGAGACCACAACACATAACTGCTCTGTATGGTTATGAATCCAGATGCAAATTAACACCACGATAACGCAAATATCAGAAAACAGGATAATAGAAAAGAAATACTCATAACGCTTGTAAACTCAAATTTATTACAATAAATGATATTACAATAAATGGTATTCCAAAAAGAAAGTTATAACTTGAAATTATGCGACAAAAATTGTCGTACTGGGCTAGTATCCAGGACTCCAATCCATCAATCATTGTTCCTATTAACTAACCATGATACATATTAAATATGGTTTCAATCACACGAAACAAAGCATGCGGAGGTAAACTTGAAATGACAAGGCGTAAAGTTTTATGTTGGATTCGAATACAAAACCTGATCAAATTCTTAACTATACACAATCAAAAGTTAGAAATCGTAGTTTTTCACCAGTAGCGAGATAGCTGAAACTGAAATTCCGAGACGAATATTTTGCCCTAAAAGGATTCGAATCCAGCACCTATCGTCGTCGACTTTTCGTCACGAGTAGATGTTAAACATCGCTTTACTCCACCAGCAGTGATTTATGCACATTTCTGAAATGGAACTAACATGACATCAAGTTCTGTGCTGACTGGGAGTCGAACCCTACACATATCATCATTGTTGATTAAACATGAAAAGACGTTGACTATCGGATTTTTTTCAGCAATAAATCGAAGTGGCATGTTCGAACGTGAAATGATACGATGAAACGTTCTGTGTATGTCTGGGAGTCGAAACCGGCACCAATCAGCATTGTTGAAAATGCAAGAGGGGCGTTAAAAATCTCATTATTTGTCACCTTTGGTTTGGTGTGCGCGTGTTACTGCTTGAAACGACACGATGGAAACTTTTGTGCCAGACAGGTTTCGAACCCTGACACGAGCCTTTCGTGGAAGTCTTGAGGATTCTAGAATCGTAGAGAAACCAGAAAACGGTGGAAATGTATCATCTCAAAGAGCTCCAGCCTGGCGAAAGAGGAGATTTGAGCTATACACCCAGTCCAGCGGCTATATTTTCCACATTTCTATCTGAAATACAATAAGAAATAAGTTCTCTGAGACGTTATATGACGATTAGTTCATTAATGAAAACTATCATGTAAGGAAGCTTAATGGTGACAGAGTTTCAACTTGTTGTTACATCCTCCTCTGTCATGGCCTAACCTGCAACGACTCTCCTCCGACAGTTAGCGAAGAGACGTCGTGTTGCATGTGTCTGTGGAACCACGGTGCAACCCTACAATGCTCAACTGGCGTTACCAGAGGTAAAGAAGGGCTGTTTGTGCTTATTAAAAACGATTACCTGGTGTGGGAAATGAACCCAGACCTTAAGTAGACGCAGCTAGAATCATTACAACAGACGACCAACCTAGATAGAGCGTTCGCTCAGGGTTGTGTCCTAAAGAAGGATGCTCCACACTGAGAGAGAATTATTATTTCCTGGGAAACTGACCACAATCTGTTAGATACATTCATTTCCTTGTTGGTTCACATTGATATCTACTAGCTGCCTTGGCTTCCCAGTGTATGCTTTTGACCTGATATTGTAACCAGTGAAATAAAATCACATTACAACCAGCTGCATGAACTGGAAACACGGTAGGATGGGGAAATTTCTGCAGGAAGGTTTGCTTTCCTCTTGCGATTCTTTGCTAATGTATGTATTTATGGTTTACTCATAAATATGGCACAGTGTAAACGCAAACTCCAGATATCAAGCACACTCCCATCTTTAGGTTTCTAAACCGTATTTCTTCTCATAGAATTGCATAGGGAAGGGGCTAGTGATATTTTCTCATGTAGCGTTTGATATGAAGATCATTGATGTATACAGTCCACTAAGACGAAATTTACCTGACAGGAGTAGATTGGTGCATAACTTCACGGAGATTTTGTTGGCGTGTTATTAATATATTTATCAGTTTCATTTGTTTGCTAAATTATTCTTCCATGACTTACTGAATGTTGCATATTTGAAGGTACGAGGATTGTAGTTTGCGCGCCGGCCGCGGTGGTCTAGCGGTTCTAGGCGCTCAGTCCGGAACCGCGCAACTGCTACGGTCGCAGGTTCGAATCCTGCCTCGGGCATGGATGTGTGTGATGTCCTTAGGTTAGTTAGGTTTAAGTAGTTCTAAGTTCTATGGGACTGATGACCACAGATGTTAAGTCCCATAGTGCTCAGAGCCATTTGAACCATTTGTAGTTTACGCGCTGGAAAACGAAGCTTGAAATAGAAAAGAGTCTAGTATTTGTGATATTTTGTTCTTTTAGGATTTAATAGACACTTTACAGGCAGCGGAGGCAGCTGTACAGATTTGTGGCATGTATGGGATAACTTCATAAAAGAAATAACACCAAAATATTGGTTACTCTTTTCGTGTAGAATCTCTACAACCTCAATTTTTCGCATTCAAGAAGACCAACGGGATTTTATGTATGACCTTCTTATGGTTTATCAATATGGTACACCAGGCTACTGGCAAATGTGATGAACTGCGACCATTTAACCTCCGTGGGACATTTGCACTCAGTGGGCAATGTTGAGTGACAATGAGAGAAAGGAAGCTGTTTTCTATTCAGTGTTATTTCGCATTTTCATTTGTGTTGTTATATCTTTGAGGTGGTGCAAATGAAAGTGTTCTTAAGGAAAACTGTTTTAGCTGAATAACATTAAATAGAAAGTTATTTAGTCATAATGTTAACAGTGTCAGGTGGTACTAAACAAAGCGAATTACTTCTGGTAAATGAGCTGCATGTTTGCAGAGCACGTAAGGCATGTAAAACACAGATAGCTACAACAGTTACTAAAGAGAAGGGCCATTCAAATAATTCCTCCTACTCTTTATTTATGATGTTCATTTACGGTCGGTGAGTCTGGATATTATTCGAAACTATGCTTTAGATCAAAATCATAGTTAGACATGTGGAAATAAATCTCTGGGCTACGCTTCAGGTATATCGTACCGGTATGTCAGTCGACACGGTAGCAGACAGCTTCCCCGCGTCTTGAAAAGACGAGTGTCCCTAGTGCTAGCCAGCTCAGCACATCAACTGAGCCGACGTATTCTGACTGTTGCTAGATGAATGGAGAATCGGCAGCAGTGTACAGTACGTTTGGCAACTAGGTGATCGTCGATTTACTTGCTGATGTGGTTCAGAATTGTCCTGCTAAATTCACTCGATATTTTGGTGTCGTTTCCGTTAAATAATTGGGTGTCAAATTTATTATTAGATTCCAGGAAGGTTATTCCACACAGAATTATTAACTAATGTCATATTTATATTACAGATTGTCTCTATTAACGAGGAATATCACAGCGAGACAGTTTCCCTACCAGCACTGTCTCACTAGCTAAATTACAACGTGATTGCTGTCTGCAGGGAACGGTGCTCTAGGTTCTAACCTCTCTAGAAACCAAAACATTTTATCTGCTTCTTAGTTCTTCTCTTACCGAGCTATAAGATTCTAGACTGAAAAAAATTAAGGAAATCTTAACTTCAGCATCTTATGTCTCATCGCAATTTCGATTGAGTGCCTCCTAGATCCAAAGGTGAAAATTTTAAGAAATTGTGACCTTGCTCCCTTGTTAAAACTTATATTTTCCTGCTTATACCGACAGACACCTAAGGGTCTTTTAATACGCATTTCAACCTATTATGTGTAGGACTGAATAGTTTGTTAACTGAGTTTCTTTGTGGGTCTACTGTCACTGCAAGGTTTATGTATTTTTGTGTTTATCCCGAAACGCTTCTTGGGTTGGACACTGGACTTCGTGTAGACAAAGACCATCTAGGGGTCAAAAGTGAGTAATATCTTGCTAATGCGTGATGTTCGGGCAGGCTCATGTTACAGCTACTATTCGTTTAATTAAATTAGGCTTTAGTCGGAACTATATCCTTGTAAGTTGTAATTTTTTTTTATTACAACAGAAAATGTTTTTATAGCGTTTCTCTTTGCTTTATGGAATATATAAATAAATATAAGAGAGAAATTTATCATCAACTGTATATTTCCCCTCACCCATTAACTAAAACAGTCTGACGACGGCCAGGTGGTTTTTGGATTCCCCGTCTGTAGAGAGCTTCTAGTTTGGAGATAAAGATGACGAAAATCCAGGTTCGAAGGGCATTTTCGTCATCAAAGAAATGTTCATGACGGTTGTTTGATAAGGAACGATAAAGATAAACGCATGAGAGCGCTATACCTGAAGAAGAAGTGCGGTAGGGGCTGCTTTCCAGTCTATCTCCTGCTCAGTTTTATTTTGTGAAATCAGCAGTGTGTAGCCGGGCGTTCTCATACAGTGGCAACACTAGTCGCAGTTTCCCTGGTCGCTTCTCGTATGTTGCCACCATAAGGCGCCTCATTTGTTGAGAACGGACCACAACTGCGATGGCCACGCCCCTATGATACAGTTTCTTACACAAAAAGTCCTCTTTGTTGCACGAGATGGCTTGCGTGACATTTTGCATATACACACTAGCCTGTGCTTCTGTTTATGTTAGGTTCAACGATTATTTTGATTTTATGATGTTAATATAGAGCGGTTTTCCGTTATTTCCTTAAACCGAACTTTTGTGTTTCCTCCATTTTTACTTCGTCTGTCTGTCTGTCTTTCTGTTAAAACCTGCCTTTTGTCAGGAACGACTAGCGGTATAAAGATGAACTGTATTTCAGAGCTGTCGCCGGCTGGTGTGGCCGAGCGGTTCTAGGCGCTTCAGCCTGGAAACGCGCGACCCCTACGGTCGCAGGTTCGAATCCTGCCTCGGGCATGGATGTAAGTGCTGTCCTTGGGTTAGTTAGGTTTAAGTAGTTCTAAGTTCTCGGGGATTGATGACCTCAGATGTTAAGTCTCATAGTGCTCAGAGCCATTTGAGCCGTTTTCAGAGCAGTTAAGAGATACGGCCATATAGGTCAATTCTTTTTATAATCGCGAACTCAGTCATGGGAGTAGATAGATGAACGTCTTGGTGGTCTAGCGATAAAGTGCCTGCTTGCAAACTGACAAGTCGCGGGAAGGAGACTCGGACGGATCATGGATTTTTCACTTTCTTCCCCCCGCCCCCCTTCCCCTGCTAACCTTGTCTTAATCTCTAAACAATATGAGTCGCCTGAAACAACATGTGCTTCCTGTTCCTCGTCAAACCGTGGGTCCCCTTTCTCTATATGATACCTTTGGTAGTCTTGAGACACGAAAGTCGATGAAGTGACGTCCAGTTGAAAGATTTGCACTGGGACATTGAACCACCCGAAATTATTATCTACAAATAAAAATTTAGTACTGATGAAATCCTCAGACAGTGAGTCCTCCTTCCATTGTCCGGTTTTTATATAATCTTAACCCCTTTGGATTACATAGACCAATAACCTCATATAACATACTGCATGATAAAAAGTCACTAGCCCTTTGCCTATGCAATTTAGCGAGACGAAATGCGGTTTAGAAATATAATGGTGAGTGAAAGCTCAACGTTAACAAGACGGAGCCATATACAGGCTGTTACAAAAACGTACGGCCAAACTTTCAGGAAACACTCCTCAAAATCATGATCTCATACGGGAGACTCTACCTGTGCTGCTAGAACATGTGCCTTTACAAGTCAGACACAACATGTGGTTCATGCACGATGGAGCTCCTGCACATTTCAGTCGAAGTGTTCGTACGCGTCTCAACAACAGATTCGGTGACCGATGGATTGGTAGAGGCGGACCAATTCCATGGCTTACACGCTCTCCTGACCTCAACCCTCTTGACTTTCATTTATGGGGGCATTTGAAAGCTCTTGTCTACGCAACCCCGGTACCAAATGTAGAGACTCTTCGTGCTCGTATTGTGGACGGCTGTGATACAATACGCCATTCTCCAGGGCTGCATCAGCGCATCAGGGATTCCATGCGACGGAGGGTGGATGCATGTATCCTCGCTAACGGAGGACATTTTGAATATTTCCTGTAACAAAGTGTTTGAAGTCACGCTGGTACGTTCTGTTGCTGTGTGTTTCCATTCCATGATTAATGTGATTTGAAGACAAGTAATAAAATGAGCTCTAACATGGAAAGTAAGCGTTTCCGGACACATGCCCACATAACATATTTTCTTTCTTTGTGTGTGAGGAATGTTTCCTCAAAGTTTGGCCGTACCTTTCTGTAACACCCTGTATATGTGTAGAACATGAATAAGTGCGTCATCACAGGACCGCAAGTGGAAATCAACACTTCCTGCAGAAATTTCTGCATCCCTTCGAGTTGCTAGGTCGTGTAGCTGGTTCTTAAGTGATTTTATTTCACTGATTACAAAAACCAAGTCAAAAGCACAGAATGGGCAGCCAAGGCAGCTAGTAGATATCGTTGTGAACAAACAAGGAAATGAATGTTTCGAACAGGCTGTAATCACACACTATGAAGTTGGAATTCTCTTTCGGTGTGGAGCATCCTTGTTAACAACCGAAACTGAGTCAATGGTCTATGTAGCTTGGTGGTCTGTTGGACTGATTCTAGCTACGCCTGTCTAAGGTCTTGGTTCGAATCCCACGCCAGGCAATCGTTTTTAATAAGCGCAAACAGCCTCTCTTTACCCCTCGTAACCACTGTTGAGTAATGTAGGTTTGCACCGTCGTTGCAGATCCACATTAAACACATCTCTTCGCTACCTGTCGGAGGACAGTCGGTGCAGTTTGGATTATGACAGAGGTGGAAGTCACGCTAGGTTGAATCTCTGTAGCCAGTAAGCTTCCTTACATGACAGTTTTCTTTTGATTAATGAGCCAATTGTCATATAATGTCACATGGCACTTATTTCTTATTGTATTTCAGCTTGAGATGTGGAAAATATTGGTGCTGGACTCCTCTCCTCTTTCGCCAGCTCTGACCCCTTTGAGATGATGCATTTCCACAGTTTCGTGGTTTCTCAATGATTCCAAAATCCTCAAGGTCTCCACGAAAGGCACGTGCCTGGGTTCGAAAATTAGTCTGGCACATAAGTTTCCGTCGTGTCGTTTCGAGTCGTAGCACGCGCACAACAAGCTACAGGCGACAAATAATTAAGATTTTTATCGCCTTTCTTGTATTTTCAGCGATATTAATTGGTGCCTGTTTTGATTCCCAGTCAGACACCGAACGATTCGTCATATCATTTCAGTTTCAAACATGCCTCTTCTGGTTACAGGCGAAAAGGAATTCGATCGTCAACGTCTCTTCATGTGTTGTCAACAACGATGGTATGTGTAGGGTTCGACTTCCAGCCAGCACAGAACTTGATGTCATGTTATTTCCAGTTCAGAAATGTGGATACGTCGCTATTGGAGAAATAAACCGATGTTTAACATCTACTAGTGGGAAGAAATCAAGGACGATAGTTGCTGAGTTCGACTCCTGGTAAGGCATTTGAGTTTCAGCCATCTCACTACTGGTGAAAAAGTTCAATTTCTAACATTTGATTGTACATAGTTAAGAATTTGATTAGATGCTGTGTTGGAATCCAACACAAAACTTAATGCCATGTTATTTCAAGTTTACCTGCACAAACGTCGTTACTTGTGATTGAAACCATATTTAAGTTCTTTCGTGGTTAGTTAACAAGAACAATAGTTGCTGGATTACAGTCTTGGCTACCAGTCCTGTACAAAAATTTTCGTCGTATAATTTCAAGTTGAAACTTGCTTTTTGAAATATTATTTATTGTAATAAATTTAAGTTTACAAGCGTGATGGCTGTGTCTTTTCTAATATAATGTTTTCTGGTATTTGCATTATCGTGCATTATCGTGATATTAATTTGCATATGGGTTAACAGCCATACATTCGGTTTACTTGTACATTTGAAATTTAATTCCTTTTTTTCATAGAAGGATTCACTGGCTGTTTCGTAGTAAGGGTAATGCAGTTCATAAAATGACAAAACGTTGTGATGCTACTGTATCGACTGTATATATAAACAGTGCAGTAACATCAGAACAGTCACAGCACCTATTCTGATTCTCCGAGAAGAGCATAGAAATCTATGATATTTGACCACTTTTACAAAAAGCTACAACGTAGAATTGTATTACTTTAGTATGACAGAGCATAATATCCGATGGCTAGAGAAATACAGGGTAATGTCCGTGATAAGATTGATTATTCTGCCCAGTCACTTCAATGCACTGTCATCTGCGCCCACTTGGTTTTTAATTCAGAAACTGTAATGATGGACGAAATTTGTAACACAAGACAGGGACATTGCAGTAGTAAGAACGAGGTTTTTGTGTACCAAGTACGTATTGCATGCTGAGAATAATTGGCTTACAGCAAATTCAGATAAAACTTGGGTTTCACAAAACCTTTCAAACAAATATTTTGATCGACTTCAGTGAAAATATTGACTTCAAAATAACTACAGTTACTTTTAAATAGCGTATATTGGCATTTTGAGTGATGGATGCAATAACGAAGTATATGTATTAGCAGCCAGTAAAATATTTTCGGGAAGTAGGGAATATTATCGGTCATATTAAAGCGAGCCGTCTGAACAAAACTCTTGGCGACGGCCTACAACGACTCGCGCGCTGCTGCACACGGGATGTCGCGGAAGTAATTTGCCTCTGTACGTAATACGATACAATAATGATGCCTGAAATGTAACCAAAAATAATTTTGTAGTTCTCTTAACAACTTTCTAGCGGGAAGTTTCTTCGCAGTCCTACAGAACGAAAATTCATCAGTGACTACATTTTTCGCTACGCAATTGGCACAGTTTCACACCTCTTATAATATTTTATTTTTTATCTCAGAGTACGTTTACGTTTCCGAAATAAAAGACGCAGCATATGCATCTGTAAACTTTGAGTATGTTCATTTTTTTCAGTCCAATTACATTAGTAATTCTGTTACTACCACAGGTTGAAGTAAAAAATTATTTCCGTTCCAAAATTTCTAGTAACGTTAGTTTTCATTTCTTTTCCTAGCAGCTAGTGAGAATGTTCCTTTTAAAAGTACTCCATTATATTCTAGACTAAAAATAGAGATGCTCAATATTTTTTTTAAATTTTTATGAACATTTGAAATTATCACTATATTAAAAAAAACTGGCAATTCTGTTTTACGTGGTACCCTCTGTCGTTATCCGTACGGTGGTTAGCGGAATATGTGTGTAAATGTGGAAACATGTGGATTCACCACCACGGGAAAGGCGAAGATCCAATTATCATCGAACAACTGATGCCGAATATCCTTCTTTTCTTCCCTCTCTCTCTTCTGACGACATTACGGGAGGCTGTCAAGACGAGGAGTCTCTGCAAGCTGTTTTTGCTGCACGACAACGCCCCAGCTACTTCTGCACAACTAAATTTTCGCTTCTGCAACAGAAGCATCCACCAAGTCGTCCATTGTTGGGAAAAGATGTGTTTCATTTAGGGTTGGATATTTGAAAAAAGCTAACACCATCACGAATTGTCATCGTGGAAACTTGATTTTTCCGGAGCAATAATTGAAACTTCGTGACTAACCCTCGTAAGTGAAATTAATTACACACAGTAAGATGAAATGAATGGAGCTAAGTGGATGAAATCAATTAATACGTCTCAAAAAGTGCTGAGCCGAAATATTCGTTGCACTGCAGGTTCAGCATATCTGAACGACTTCTACTGAGACCACTTCATGTCACTGCATTTTCATTCATTCCACCTCTATCAATCCGCTCATTTCATTTCCGTGCTTTTAATTCATTTCAGATTTTTATTTAACCCTCAAAGGAATATGGCTTTATAAAAATACAGGACACAACTACGGCACAAAGTGAAGGACACATTCCTCACACGTACACGAAGAAACTATGTCATACGAACACAGATGTAGAAACGCTTTGTTTCCATGTCAAAACTTATTTTCTCCAATTCATTAATCATGAGAAACATACAAGAACAGAACATTAGGATCATGGGGAATATTCACACTTGGCGACGTCTGGTTACGTTGTATACCGCCAGTGTTTTATTTTACATGTCACTGTTGCCGTGCCACGTATGTCATTGCTTGTTTACTGGTAACATCAATCATTCCAGCGATCAGCACGACCATTGCAAGCACAGGGGTTACTACGCAGAGTTAACAGTCCGTCATATGATAAGAGCGTGAGCTTTTTGGTGGTGATCTGTCCGCTGGATTGGTACGTTAAGTTGTGTGGTGACACTGATGCAGTTAGACAGGAGTAGGCAATGTGCCAGCACTGGGTTTCTCGATCGTTGCCATTTACACCTTACACAAGACACCGCACTCTACACGCAGTCGTCGCAGTCATCGGCACGATACACAAAGAGACTTAGGCGTCTGCGTGGGGGATGGGGACTTTCTCACTCCTGGAATCTGTTTACAGCCTTTTTATTCATTACAGAATTCTCTAGGACTTCTAGCAATCATTGTCTGCGACTTCAGTGAACTATTGATTTAACATTGCCGACTGATTTATACGAAGGAATTATTGTAGTACACTCGGAAGAAAACAGCCATGATACAATGACGATGAGAACATTTACACTTAACCCCAAACAAATCAGTCAAAATAATTAAAAACATTTTCTGCACTATAAGAGAGGGAAAGAAGTGCGAGATTTGGACTTTCTGGGCTACACTTCACGTAACCAGCCCAATAATATGTAGCTTTAAAAGCATATTTCGCTCAGCTTCAGTTATATCAGTTAACATTAAAATATAAAAACCGTGAAAATTAAAGCAATAAATCCATTCACGTGAACAAATGTGAAGTTTTAAAAGCAAATCAAGTATTATAGATAGCATCAAAACTGTATAACACTTTTTCAAAATTTATTCCCTTTTTTCAAATTCTAGAGGTATTGATATGGCATTTTTGGTGATATTCAGCAGAATTTTTTCAGTCATTCTAACATTTTTTTTTCTATTTCGAATTTCTAGTTTTCAGTTTCTAACTGATATTACGGGATTATGAATAAATTTTTTTTTGCGAATATTTTCTAGCTTTCTTTCAGGACTCGTTGTATACCCTGGGTTCAATCATATGAGAGTGTAGTTTCAGTTCGTTGAATTAAAAACGCGTAATCGATATTCATATTAATGACATAAATAGATATAGGCTACTTTGCATGTACTACAGAAATATGCGTACTTGCCATTTTCTATCAAAGTGCTGATGATGATGATGTCCCATACTCCGAGGATTTAGTTCTCGGGACACGATACGTTTTCAGCTTCAGAGAATCAGTTGTTATCAAAACTGGAAAGCTCTGAATTTTGACCCCACTTGGAAAACTTTCTGCCGATGCCCATGCGTACAGACTTGTTCCTTCATAAGAGGGTGGAGGAAGGCGACTGCAGGACATGTCCACTACAAAGTTGGTCAGAACGACAAAACAGAGAAAAGGGATGGCTGCATTGTTTCCAGCATTCACTGCCTTAGTGTCTCTCTAACTTTTCCTTTGAGGTGGAACTCCACAGCTTCCCGTTTAGTAGCTGAACACACTGTTAATTGTATTGAAACGTAAGTGACAGACACCCTTGATATAGCATTGTACAGTTACCCGAAAACGTCGACAGATTCAGGATAGTTTCACTCGCGTTGTGAGACCTCAAATGGGGCTACGGAATGCACATCTGATGGCTAGTACAGGAATTATAATATGGAAGTATCGAATATTACAGTAACGTTCATGAAAATTGCGTCACGGAGATAAATGTCACGAATGAAGACAGGGTAGGAGGATGTGTAAAACTGTGTACCACTAGTATGTCATTAAAATTTCAAATAGACTGCATATAAGTAGTCTCAGCAGTACACTTGTTCAAGTGCGCCAGCCGGTGTGGCCTCGCGGTTCTAGGCGCTTCAGTCTGGAACCGCGCGACCGCTACGGTCGCAGGTTCGAATCCTGCCTCGGGCATGGATGTGTGTGATGTCCTTAGGTTAGTTAGGTTTAAGTAGTTCTAAGCTCTAGGGGACTGATGACCTCAGCAGTTAAGTCCCATAGTGCTCAGAGCCATTTGAACCATTTGTCCAAGTGCATGTCTACATATGAATAAGTTCGAAAAGATAATTAGTTTGTCACCCTGTGTCTATACAGCTCGTACAGGGCATGAAAGTCACATACGTTTTTGAAGCTATCATGGTTGCCGCTACGGGCAGTCTTCATTATTGAGATGTATACCAGAAATACAAGTCTGATGGTTTCAGTGCCGATGTATACTTGTTTCTTACATTGTGTATCAAAAAGTGTTCTAAAGTAATAGCTTTGAAGCAAATGTCTGGAAACAAATAATTGTTGAGATTTGGGACACTTTAGCTGTCTCGACATCGGTCAGTACCCAGTGGTGTATGTTGTCTTCCTGTGGACGCTCATTTAGGCCCTTGACAGTAAGACTGTTGTCAAAAATAGCACTTCGAACTGTCTCCATCATCAGCTATTCTGTTGGTACCATTTTGAAGCTGTAGTGCCATCAGAAAAAGTGCGAACTATGTAACCAGACAAATGGAGTCTTATCATTTTACGTGGAAAATGGTAAACAGGATACAGCGTAGTTATAATTAAACTTTCGCTACTTGGGACAGTCACAATGAGGAACGATGAGCGTAGGACATTGAAACTTTGTGGAAACATTTGTAAGGACATGCTGAAGATAAATACACTCCTGGAAATTGAAATAAGAACACCGTGAATTCATTGTCCCAGGAAGGGGAAACTTTATTGACACATTCCTGGGGTCAGATACATCACATGATCACACTGACAGAACCACAGGCACATAGACACAGGCAACAGAGCATGCACAATGTCGGCAGTAGTACAATGTATATCCACCTTTCGCAGCAATGTAGGCTGCTATTCTCCCATGGAGACGATCGTAGAGATGCTGGATGTAGTCCTGTGGAACGGCTTGCCATGCCATTTCCACCTGGCGCCTCAGTTGGACCAGCGTTCGTGCTGGACGTGCAGACCGCGTGAGACGACGCTTCATCCAGTCCCAAACATGCTCAATGGGGGACAGATACGGAGATCTTGCTGGCCAGGGTAGTTGACTTACACCTTCTAGAGCACGTTGGGTGGCACGGGATACATGCGGACGTGCATTGTCCTGTTGGAACAGCAAGTTCCCTTGCCGGTCTAGGAATGGCAGAACGATGGGTTCGATGACGGTTTGGATGTACCGTGCACTATTCAGTGTCCCCTCGACGATCACCAGTGGTGTACGGCCAGTGTAGGAGATCGCTCCCCACACCATGATGCCGGGTGTTGGCCCTGTGTGCCTCGGTCGTATGCAGTCCTGATTGTGGCGCTCACCTGCACGGCGCCAAACACGCATACGACCATCATTGGCACCAAGGCAGAAGCGACTCTCATCGCTGAAGACGACACGTCTCCATTCGTCCCTCCATTCACGCCTGTCGCGACACCACTGGAGGCGGGCTGCGCGATGTTGGGGCGTGAGCGGAAGACAGCCTAACGGTGTGCGGGACCGTAGCCCAGCTTCATGGAGACGGTTGCGAATGGTCCTCGCCGATACCCCAGGAGCAACAGTGTCCCTAATTTGCTGGGAAGTGGCGGTGCGGTCCCCTACGGCACTGCGTAGGATCCTACGGTCTTGGCGTGCATCCGTGCGTCGCTGCGGTCCGGTCCCAGGTCGACGGGCACGTGCACCTTCCGCCGACCACTGGCGACAACATCGATGTACTGTGGAGACCTCACGCCCCACGTGTTGAGCAATTCGGCGGTACGTCCACCCGGCCTCCCGCATGCCCACTATACGCCCTCGCCCAAAGTCCATCAACTGCACATACGGTTCATGTCCACGCTGTCGCGGCATGCTACCAGTGTTAAAGACTGCGATGGAGCTCCGTATGCCACGGCAAACTGGCTGACACTGACGGCGGCGGTGCACAAATGCTGCGCAGCTAGCGCCATTCGACGGCCAACACCGCGGTTCCTGGTGTGTCCCCTGTGCCGTGCGTGTGATCATTGCTTGTACAGCCCTCTCGCAGTGTCCGGAGCAAGTATGGTGGGTCTGACACACCGGTGTCAATGTGTTCTTTTTTCCATTTCCAGGAGTGTAAATCAACCATTTTAAAGATAAAAGTTTTAATTTCCATGAGGGTAGCATTTGTTACCTGCGTACCATGTTTACGCTTCAGGTTACAAACGTTGATCAATGTGGAAACTATCCGCACCCACGACAGCCTGGAACCGCACTTGTTTGAAGCACTTTTAGAACGATAGGCCATGTAATGTTCAGCTGTCGTGACACAGCTTGTGCACTACTTGAAGATCGCACATTGCGTCCATCATTCTCAGCCATAACAACAGTAACTTCTTCAACAATTTACGCCACAATTGGCCGTCGGCCTCTCCCAGGAGCAATTCCCAAGCCGCTAGTTAATGCAAAGTTCCGAATCATTTTCTTCAACCCCGGTGCCGAAAGAGAACCTCCCCGTATTCCTCTAACGCTTCGACACTCGCGAAGGGCAGCCGCACTATTGCTGTTGCTTTGGCGAAATAACTAAATAGTAAAGTCCCGCTCACCTTGTCCAGACACATATTGACTATCTGCAAATGTAATGGACACTAATGGTTGTGCTTCAGACCTAGGTCACCGTACCAGTACTGGCGCCTAATGGCAAATCATGACACTAATGCAACTAACAACGCAAATCCTGCAGCGCACAGTCTGACATCATTCCTATAAAGTTGGGTACCCATTCAGTAAATACGAGGGTTGGAACTTAAATAGTGGCAACTATTTATTCACAACCGATACAAAAGAATTACATGTTTACCCCTGTTACTGTCCTTCAAAGTAGTCGCCAGCGTTGCGTAGAACCCATTGCCAGCGATGTGGGAGGCGTAGTATACCGTTAGCAGGTCCTGTTCTGTTGATGGTGCGAATGGAACAGTCTACTGCTAGCCGAATCTCTGGAACAGCTCTGAAGTGAAAGCCACGAAGTGGTTCCTTTATCTTCGGAATCAAATCAAAGTCACAAGGGCTGAAGTCCGGGGAGTATGGTGGATGGTACAGTACTTCCCAGCCCCATCGACCGAACAGAGCAGCCACAGCTTGTGCTGTATGCGCCCGCGGATTGTCGTGCAAAATGATGGGTGGGTTGCGCTTCTCTCGCAAAGTTGGTCGCAGGTAATGCTCCAAAAACGAAGAGTAATACTGTACATTGAAGATCTGCCGTGAAGGAATGTAATAGGTTAGGATAACACCATCACAGTCGTACACGAGAATCACCATTCTTTCACCACACTGGGGCTCTGACGCACTTTCGACTTTCGCGGCGACCCATAATGACGCCATTCGTTGGATTGGCGTTTCAGTTTTGGCTCGTACGATGTGGTCCGTATCTCATCCAGTGTTACGATACGGCGTAAGAAAGCCTCTCCTTCGCGCTCATAGCGCTCCAAGTGCGTCTGAGCAGCGTCGTAACGCATCCATTTATGCATTTCCGTCAAGTCATGCGGAACCCACCGTGATGCAATTTTTCGCATGCCCAGACGTTCCTTCAGGATGCGAAGCACAGTCGTATGCGCTAATCCGGTTTCGTGGACGAGCTCACGAATCGTATGGCGTGGATCACTGTCCACTAGCGTGGCAACAGCATGCACTTCTTCAGAGACGCTAGGACGTTCTGCCCGATGCATGTCTGCCACAGTTTGCCGACCTTCATTGAAGGCTTTTATCCAACGTGCCACTGCCCTCTACGGCAATGCCGATTCCCCACACGCCTCTTGACGACCTTGATGACACTGTCGTGCTGAACGACCTCTGGCACATTCCATCTTGATCCAACGCCGTTTTTCCTGTTTCGACAAATATAGCTTAATTCATAAATTTCGGGCGTATTATAGTATTTGAGAGTTGTAGCATCGCGTTTTAGTACCTGAATAGTGTAAATTCGCGTAGTCGTTTGTCTTCTGTTTTTGTTTTGAACGGCCAGTGTCGGTTGGTCACAGTCAGTGTGCTCCCTGCCGCCGTTGGATAAGCAGCTGCAGCAGCAAGTCGTATACTCCTAGCTCACTCATTTGTTACATAGTTTAATTCTTAATTTCTTTGCGTGTTTTTGGTACTTGCATTGTTTAATTCATAAATTTCGGGCGTATTATAGTATTTGAGAGTGTAGCATCGCGTTTTAGTACCTGAATAGTGTAAATTCGCGTAGTCTCCTTCCGCCGCCGAGCAGTGTCAGCAGTGCGCAAGTAGCAGCATTACTGCATTTACTAGGCAATCTTGTATTTTAATAACCGTTTAAATTTTGTTGATTTGTTTGCGCTCTCTGTAGATTAGTTCAGACATTCTTTGCAAAACAGTTTTTAGCATGGATAGGGACTGCAACTGCTGTGTTCGGATGCAGGCTGAGTTGGCATCCCTTCGCTCCCAGCTTCAGGCAGTGTTGGCTTCGGTCACACAGCTTGAGGCTGTTGCCAATGGGCATCACTGTGGGGGTCCGGATGGGGGATTGTCGGGGACGGCCAACTCGTCCCACGCATCCCCTGATCGGACTACGACTGTGGTTGCCCGGGATACTGCCCGCATTAAGGCTGATCCCTCACCTGTGGTAGAGTGGGAGGTCGTCTCAAGGTGTGGCAGGGGGCGAAAGACATTCCAGAGGGCTGAACGGAAAGCCTCTCCAGTTTGTCTGACGAACCGGTTTCAGGCTCTGTCTCAGGCTGATACTGATCTTCGGCCTGACATGGCTGCTTGTCCTGTTCCAGAGGTTGCCCCTCAGTCTGCAAGATCCGGGCAGTCGCAGAGGGTGGGCTTACTGGTAGTTGGGAGCTCCAACGTCAGGCGCGTAATGGGGCCCCTTAGGGAAATGGCAGCAAGAGAGGGGAAGAAAACCAATGTGCACTCCGTGTGCATACCGGGGAGAGTCATTCCAGATGTGGAAAGGGTCCTTCCGGATGCCATGAAGGGTACAGGGTGCACCCATCTGCAGGTGGTCGCTCATGTCGGCACCAATGATGTGTGTCGCTATGGATCGGAGGAAATCCTCTCTGGCTTCCGGCGGCTATCTGATTTGGTGAAGACTACCAGTCTCGCTAGCGGGATGAAAGCAGAGCTCACCATCTGCAGCATCGTCGACAGGACTGACTGCGGACCTTTGGTACAGAGCCGAGTGGAGGGTCTGAATCAGAGGCTGAGACGGTTCTGCGACCGTGTGGGCTGCAGATTCCTCGACTTGCGCCATAGGGTGGTGGGGTTTCGGGTTCCGCTGGATAGGTCAGGAGTCCACTACACGCAACAAGCGGCTACACGGGTAGCAGGGGTTGTGTGGCGTGGGCTGAGCGGTTTTTTAGGTTAGATGGCCTTGGACAAGTACAGAAAGGGCAACAGCCTCAACGGGTGCGGGGCAAAGTCAGGACATGCGGGGACCAAGCAGCAATCGGTATTCTGATTGTCAACTGTCGAAGCTGCGTTGGTAAAGTACCAGAACTTCAAGCGCTGATAGAAAGCACCGAAGCTGAAATCGTTATAGGTACAGAAAGCTGGCTTAAGCCAGAGATAAATTCTGCCGAAATTTTTACAAAGGTACAGACGGTGTTTAGAAAGGATAGATTGCATGCAACCGGTGGTGGAGTGTTCGTCGCTGTTAGTAGTAGTTTATCCTGTAGTGAAGTATTTTACACTCAACAACCGAACTAGGTTAATAATTGGCTCCTTTTACCGACCTCCCGACTCAGCAGCATAAGTGGCAGAACATCTGAGAGAAAATTTGGAATACATTTCACATAAATTTTCTCAGCATGTTATAGTCTTAGGTGGAGATTTCAATTTACCAGATATAGGCTGGGACACTCAGATGTTTAGGACGGGTGGTAGGGACAGAGCATCGAGTGACATTATACTGAGTGCACTATCCGAAAATTACCTCGAGCAATTAAACAGAGAACCGACTCGTGGAGATAACATCTTGGACCTACTGATAACAAACAGACCCGAACTTTTCGACTCTGTATGTACAGAACAGGGAATCAGTGATCATAAGGCCGTTGCAGCATCCCTGAATATGGAAGTTAATAGGAATATAAAAAAAGGGAGGAAGGTTTATCTGTTTAGCAAGAGTAATAGAAGGCAGATTTCAGACTACTTAACAGATCAAAACGAAAATTTCTGTTCCGACACTGACAATGTTGAGTGTTTATGGAAAAAGTTCAAGGCAATCGTAAAATGCGTTTTAGACAGGTACGTGCCGAGTAAAACTGTGAGGGACAGGAAAAACCCACCGTGGTACAACAACAAAGTTTAAACGCAGCCAAAACCTCTCAGACAAACAGAAGCTAAACGATGTCAAAGTTAGCGTAAGGAGGGCTATGCGCGAAGCGTTCAGTGAATTCGAAAGTAAAATTCTATGTACCGACTTGACAGAAAATCCTAGGAAGTTCTGGTCTTACGTTAAATCAGTAAGTGGCTCGAAACAGCATATCCAGACACTACGGGATGATGATGGCATTGAAACAGAGGATGACACGCGTAAAGCTGAAATACTAAACACCTTTTTCCAAAGCTGTTTCACAGAGGAAGACCGCACTGCAGTTCCTTCTCTAAATCCTCGCACAAACGAAAAAATGGCTGACATCGAAATAAGTGTCCAAGGAATAGAAAAGCAACTGGAAGCACTCAATAGAGGAAAGTCCACTGGACCTGACGGGATACCAATTCGATTCTATACAGAGTACGCGAAAGAACTTGCCCCCCTTCTAACAGCCGTGTACCGCAAGTCTCTAGATGAACGGGGGGTTCCAAATGATTGGAAAAGAGCACAGATAGTTCCAGTCTTCAAGAAGGGTCGTCGAGCAGATGCGCAAAACTATAGACCTATATCTCTGACGTCGATCTGTTGTAGAATTTTAGAACATGTTTTTTGCTCGAGTATCATGTCGTTTTTGGAAACCCAGAATCTACTATGTAGGAATCAACATGGATTCCGGAAACAGCGATCGTGTGAGACCCAACTCGCTTTATTTGTTCATGAGACCCAGAAAATATTAGATACAGGCTCCCAGGTAGATGCTATTTTTCTTGACTTCCGGAAGGCGTTCGATACAGTTCCGCACTGTCGCCTGATAAACAAAGTAAGAGCCTATCGAATATCAGACCAGCTGTGTGGCTGGATTGAAGAGTTTTTAGCAAACAGAACACAGCATGTTGTTATCAATGGAGAGACGTCTACAGACGTTAAAGTAACGTCTGGCGTGCCGCAGGGGAGTGTTATGGGACCATTGCTTTTGACAATATATATAAATGACCTAGTAGATAGTGTCGGAAGTTCCATGCGGCTTTTCGCGGATGATGCTGTAGTATACAGAGAAGTTGCAGCATTAGAAAATTGTAGCGAAATGCAGGAAGATCTGCAGCGGATAGGCACTTGGTGCAGGGAGTGGCAACTGACCCTTAACGTAGACAAATGTAATGTATTGCGAATACATAGAAAGAAGGATCCTTTATTGTATGATTATATGATAGCGGAACAAACACTGGTAGCAGTTACTTCTGTAAAATATCTGGGAGTATGCGTGCGGAACGATTTGAAGTGGAA
Organism: Schistocerca piceifrons; assembly: GCF_021461385.2. Classification (NCBI taxonomy): domain Eukaryota; kingdom Metazoa; phylum Arthropoda; class Insecta; order Orthoptera; family Acrididae; genus Schistocerca; species Schistocerca piceifrons. The sequence goes on from NC_060149.1 coordinate 73,339,572, forward strand.
TGATCATATAAAATTAATTGTTGGTAAGGCGGGTACCAGGTTGAGATTCATTGGGAGAGTGCTTAGAAAATGTAGTCCATCAACAAAGGAGGTGGCTTACAAAACACTCGTTCGACCTATACTTGAGTATTGCTCATCAGTGTGGGATCCGTACCACATCGGTCTGACGGAGGAGATAGAGAAGATCCAAAGAAGAGCGGCGCGTTTCGTCACAGGGTTATTTGGTAACCGTGATAGCGTTACGGAGATGTTTAATAAACTCAAGTGGCAGACTCTGCAAGAGAGGCGCTCTGGATCGCGGTGTAGCTTGCTCGCCAGGTTTCGAGAGGGTGCGTTTCTGGATGAGGTATCGAATATATTGCTTCCCCCTACTTATACCTCCCGAGGAGATCACGAATGTAAAATTAGAGAGATTAGAGCGCGCACGGAGGCTTTCAGACAGTCGTTCTCCTCGCGAACCATACGCGACTGGAACAGGAAAGGGAGGTAATGACAGTGGCACGTAAAGTTCCCTCCGCCACACACCCTTGGGTGGCTTGCGGAGTATAAATGTAGATGTAGATGTAGACATAGTGACACCGTTACGTTAGACCGTTCGCTCACAAGTGACTATATTTCCCTCTATTGTGCGCAAGCCGGTGACGTGGGACGGGCGAGTCCATTTGCTCGGAGGTAAGGTAGGTGTGTCAACAACGTGTGCTATCAGTGACAATAGTAGATTCCATTGCATAGTGTCTCCACAGCAGTGTTGACACTATTTAAGTTCCAACCTACGTAGTTGTTCGTCTATCTGGCACAAGTAGTGAAAGTAAATTCTAACCACGCTGTATTCCGCTACAGTTTAGCTATACAAGAGGGGCCTTTCATAAAGATCGACCAACATCCTGAACGATCATTCCATCTCAGAACAAGTTCAGCAGATGGTTCCAGCTACATACAGACAAGATGTAATTTGAAACTGTGTGCCGGACCGAGACTCAAATTCGGGAACTTTGCCTTTCGTAGGCAAGTGCTCTACCGAGTTCGAGTCTCGGTCTGGCACACAGTTTTAATCTGTCAGTAAGCTTCATATCGCGAAGACTCCACTGTAGAGTGAAAATTTCAATCTGGGAAAATGTAATTTACGACAAAGGATCTCACTAAATGTCGCGCAGTTCGCAGTCCTGGTATGGAGGGGCGCGTGTTGCGACTAGATGATCCTAAAACAAGCATGAGAAGAATTGTCGCTGCTAAAGGCATTAACTACGATCTTGAGTGGTCAGTGCTGCACGAGCAGCTACTTTATCCATGTTACTTACAGCGTGTGTAAGCTGTCAGGCCACAAGAACGCGATATCAGATTGCTGTTCTGTCACTGGATTCTAAGCCGGAGCACTAAAGGAGCGCAGTTTACAGCTTGCATTTTATTTACGGACAAGGCGAGATCCGCACAGAGTAAGAATATAAATTACTGCAGTACCCCTGTTTGGGTGGATACAAATTCTCGAACGACCATGCAGGCATCGAATCGGCTTAGATTTAGTGTCAACCGAATAAATTAACAGATACTGTTCATCATTAGTTTCTTCACTACAATTTACCCTCACTACTGTAGAACGTCTTTCTACACATCGTACACAAACATTTAAAAGAAGATGGGTTGGTCGAGGGGTTTCAGTAACATGGCATCCGTATTCGTATGACAAATTCTAAAATTTCTGGTTGTGGAGAAATTCAAGGGAACTAATGTATTTCACAACCCGTCGACAAAGTGCACACGCTATAGGAGGTTGTACCCCATACATATGACCAAGTCCAAGGGCAACCAGGTATGTTCCCTCAGCTTCTAATAAGAAGCGACTTATTTTGATTATCTACGTCCTTTTAGTTTAAATTCTTAAATTATTTGAGTGGTTGCGTATTTATCAGGAAAAGTCCCGCGTTTTAATAATCGTCTAATATATATTTCCGATAGCTTTAGTATGGATAGGGGACTGCGAGTGCTATGTTCAGTTGCGAGTTGAGTTGGTCACCCTTCGGTCACAATTCCAGGCGGTGCTTGAAGTTGCTGCCAGTCGGCATCAATGTTGAGGTCCGGGGTCCGTGGGACATCCAGCATGAATCACTTGCACAGCGATCGGTCCATTACTGTCGCCATTCCGGATACTGCCTGCACTAAGGTTGATCCCTCGCCCGTGGCAGAGTTGGAAGTCGTTCAAAGATGGTTCAAATGGCTCTGAGCACTATGGGACTTAACTGCTGAGGTCATCAGTCCCCTAGAGCTTAGGACTACTTAAACCTAACTAACCTAAGGACATCACACACATCCATGCCCGAGGCAGGATTCGAACCTGCGACCGTAGCGGTCGCGCGGTTCCAGACTGAAGCGCCTAGAACCGCGAGGCCACACCGGCTGGCGCACTTGAACAAGTGTACTGCTGAGACTACTTATATGCAGTCTATTTGAAATTTTAATGACATACTAGTGGTACACAGTTTTACACATCCTCCTACCCTGTCTTCATTCGTGACATTTATCTCCGTGACGCAATTTTCATGAACGTTACTGTAATATTCGATACTTCCATATTATAATTCCTGTACTAGCCATCAGCTGTGCATTCCGTAGCCCCATTTGAGGTCTCACAACGCGAGTGAAACTATCCTGAATCTGTCGACGTTTTCTGGTAACTGTACAATGTTATATCAAGGGTGTCTGTCACTTACGTTTCAATACAATTAACAGTGTGTTCAGCTACTAAACGGGAAGTTGTGGAGTTCCTCTCTGACCGGCGGGAAGTCGTTTAAAGGTGTGGCAGGCATCGAAAGAATGTGTGTGTGGTGTGTGTGTGTGGGGGGGGGGGGGGGGGGGGCGTTCCAAGGGCTTGCTAGGTTGGTTTGATGAACAGGTTTCAGGTGCTGTCTGTGGCTAATAAAGATCACGAGGTTGTTGCAGTAGCTCGTCCTGTTTCATGAGACGCCTCTCGACCTGCAAGATCTAGGCAGTCTCATAGGGTGGGATTACTGGTAGGAGTATAATAGGTCCCCTTAGGGATATGGCTATTAAGGACAGGAAGAAGTTCAGTGCGCACTCTGGGTATACTGGAGGGAGTCATCCCAGGTGTCTAACGTTTCCTTCTATATCCCACGGAGAGCACAGGCTGCAAGCAACTGCAAGTGGTGGCTCATGACAGTATTAGTGATGAGTGTTGCCTTGGAGCAAAATAGATTCTCCCCTAAACAAACACTGTTTTTGCCTTTTTTCATAAATTTGCGAAACAAGGCAAAAAACAGTGTTTGTTTAGTTAATTTACATTTTTTCAGCAAGGACACACAGTTGTTTCAGTTAAACTGAAATTCCCTCTTGTTTCAAGCGGCTATCTGAAACGGTAGAGACTGCAGTCTTGCTTGCGTGATGAAGGCAGAACTCACCATCTGCAGCATCGTCAACAGGATCGACTGCGGAACTTTGGTACAGGGAGGAGGGGGGGGGGGGGTGAATCAGAGGCTCAGAAGGTTCTGCGACAGTATAGGCTGCAGATTCCTCGACTTGGACCATAAGGTGGTAGTGTTTCGGGTTCCGTGTAATAAGTCAAGGGCCTGTTACACACAGGGGGCGGCTATGCGGATAGTGGGGGCTTGTGGAGTATACTGGGTGGTTTTTTTAGATTAGAGAGTCTCAGGAAGGTACAAAACGTCTTCACTCTCGAAGGGTGTTGGTGAAATACTGGACGTGAGTAAACCCTTGAATAATCGATATTATAGTCGTAAATTGTTGTAGCTGTATTGAGAAAGAACTATACCTCCAAGCACTAATAAAAGGCACTAAAGCTCAAAACGTTACAGGTACTGAAAGCTGGTTAAAGCCGGAGGTAAGTTCAGCTGAAACTTTCGCAAAGGACCGAACAGTGTTCAGATAGGATACATTAAAAGCAATTCTTGGTGGACAGTTTGTTGCTGTAAGAAGTAGCTTATCTTATAGTGAACTCGAAGAATATAGATTATGTCAGTTAGAATGTGTAGAGGTCATAACTGACAATTGGAATAAATTAATAACTGGTTCCTTTAGCGACCCTCCCGACTCATATGTTATAGTTGCTGAAAGCTTCGAAGAAAACGTGAGTCTCATTTCAAACAGACACCCCACTCACAGAATTACTGCTGATGCTAACTTCAATCAGTCCTCGATACGTTGGCTAACATACTTGTTTAACGCCGGCAGGCATAAAAAATAGTCCGAAATCGCATTAAATACTTTCTGCAAATGGTTGTGAAAACATACTTGACCTCTGATTAACAAATAATCCTGATCAATGTCGTTTTAGCGAGACTAAATACTGTAATGTTCAAAGCCACCCAAAATAAGCGCTAAATATTTCTTTTTGAAAAGGCAGAAGAAAATTTACTTCACGCCTTCGTAAGACGCAGTCTCCACTTCTTCCAAACTGTCTATGCAAGCATAAATCAAATGTGGCTTATACTGAAAGAAACAGTATCAACGACAATTGAAAGATATATACCACATAAATTAATAAGAGACGATACTCGTCCTCCATGGTGCACAAAACAGGTGAGAACAATGTTGTGGAAGCAACGAAAAAAGGATCCTAAGCTTAAAAGTACACAAAATCTCCAAGCTTGGCGATGTTTTACTGAAGCTTGAAATTTAGCGCGGACTTCAGTGCGATATGTTTAATTAGTTTCCACAGCGAAACTCTGTCTCGAAATCTTCCAGGAAATGAAAGAGATTCTGGTCATATGTTAAATACGCCAGTGGCAAAACGCAGTCAATACCTCCGCTGTGCGATACCAACGCTGATATTACCGATGATATTGCCACTAAAGCGGAGTTTCAAAATACAATTTTCCGAAATTCCTTCACCAAAGAAGATGAAATACATTAGCGGCAACACGAATCAACAGCGGCTGTCAAAATGAGTAACTTATAAGTTGATATCCTCGGCGTAGCGAAGCAGCTTAGCTCAGTTGATAACAGCAAGCTCTTCGTTGCAGACAGTCCGGTCGACGGAAGACCCATTCCTAAAGACTGGAAAGTTGCGCATATCACACCAATACTCCAGAAAGGAAATAGGAGTAATCAGCTAAATTACAGACCCATATCACTGACGGTGATTTGCAGTAGCATATTGGACCATACACTGTGTTCGAACATTATAAATTACCTCGAAGAAAACGATTTATTGGCAAATAGCACAGATTCGGAAAATACTGTTCTTGTGAAACGCAAACAGACCTTTACTCACATGAATTAATGAAAGCTATCGACAGGGGATCTCCATATTTCTACACTCCTGGAAATTGAAATAAGAACACCGTGAATTCATTGTCCCAGGAAGGGGAAACTTTATTGACACATTTCTGGGGTCAGATACATCACATGATCACACTGACAGAACCACAGGCACATAGACACAGGCAACAGAGCATGCACAATGTCGGCACTGGTACAGTGTATATCCACCTTTCGCAGCAATGCAGGCTGCTATTCTCCCATGGAGACGATCGTAGAGATGCTGGATGTAGTCCTGTGGAACGGCTTGCCATGCCATTTCCACCTGGCGCCTCAGTTGGACCAGCGTTCGTGCTGGACGTGCAGACCGCGTGAGACGACGCTTCATCCAGTCCCAAACATGCTCAATGGGGGACAGATCCGGAGATCTTGCTGGCCAGGGTAGTTGACTTACACCTTCTAGAGCACGTTGGGTGGCACGGGATACATGCGGACGTGCATTGTCCTGTTGGAACAGCAAGTTCCCTTGCCGGTCTAGGAATGGTAGAACGATGGGTTCGATGACGGTTTGGATGTACCGTGCACTATTCAGTGTCCCCTCGACGATCACCAGTGGTGTACGGCCAGTGTAGGAGATCGCTCCCCACACCATGATGCCGGGTGTTGGCCCTGTGTGCCTCGGTCGTATGCAGTCCTGATTGTGGCGCTCACCTGTACAGCGCCAAACACGCATACGACAATCATTGGCACCAAGGCAGAAGCGACTCTCATCGCTGAAGACGACACGTCTCCATTCGTCCCTCCATTCACGCCTGTCGCGACACCACTGTAGGCGGGCTGCACGATGTTGGGGCGTGAGCGGAAGACGGCCTAACGGTGTGCGGGGCCGTAGCCCAGCTTCATGGAGACGGTTGCGAATGGTCCTCGCCGATACCCCAGGAGCAACAGTGTCCCTAATTTGCTGGGAAGTGGCGGTGCGGTCCCCTACGGCACTGCGTAGGATCCTACGGTCTTGGCGTGCATCCGTGCGTCGCTGCGGTCCGGTCCCAGGTCGACGGGCACGTGCACCTTCCGCCGACCACTGACGACAACATCGATGTACTGTGGAGACCTCACGCCCCACGTGTTGAGCAATTCGGCGGTACGTCCACCCGGCCTCCCGCATGCCAACTATACGCCCTCGCTCAAAGTCCGTCAACTGCACATACGGTTCACGTCCACGCTGTCGCGGCATGCTACCAGTGTTAAAGACTGCGATGGAGCTCCGTATGCCACGGCAAACTGGCTGACACTGACGGCGGCGGTGCACAAATGCTGCGCAGCTAGCGCCATTCGACGGCCAACACCGCAGTTCCTGGTGTGTCCGCTGTGCCGTACGTGTGATCATTGCTTGTACAGCCCTCTCGCAGTGTCCGGAGCAAGTATGGTGGGTCTGACACACCGGTGTCAATGTGTTCTTTTTTCCATTTCCAGGAGTGTAGATTATCAGAGGGTTTTTGCACAGATCCTCACAAGTGACTCTTAACCAGATTGCATGCCTACGAAGTATCGGCTCATTTGCGCGACTGGATTCGTGATTTCCTTTTAGAAAGTTCACAGTTCGTAGTAACTGGCAGAAACTCATCCAGTCACACAGAAATGTTATCTGGAGTTCGCCATGTAAGTTTTATAGGCCCTCTGGTATTCCTGATCTATATAAACGATTTAGGAAACAATCTGAGTAGCCCTCTTCTACTGTCTGCAAATGATGTTGTCATTTGCAGTCTCGTAAAGTCATCAGATGATCAAACCCATTTGCAGAATGATTTAGACAAGATACCTGCATGAGGCAACAAGTGGCAATTGACTCTAAACAATGAAAAGTGTGAAGTAATTCACATTAGTACTAAAAGGAATCCGCTGAACTTCGATTACACGATAAATCATTCAAATTTAAAGGCTTTGAATTCAACTGAATACTTAGGGAATACAATTACTAATAAGTTACACTGGAACAATTGTGGGTAGAGCTGACTAAAGACTTCAGGTTACTGGCAGGACATAAGGAAGATGCAACAAGTCTATTAAAGAGATTGTCTACACTTAGCTTGTCAGTCCTCCTATGGGCTTTTGCTGCGCGGGGTCGAATCTGCATCAGATAGGACATTGAAAAAGTTCAAAGAAGGGCAGCTCGTTTTGTATTATCGCGAAATGCGGGAGAGAGTGTCAATGATAAGATACGCGATTTGTGTTGGCAACCTTTAGAACTAAGGCGTTTTTCGTTGCAGCAGAATTTTCTCATGAAATTTCAGTTAACCTCATTTCTCCTCCGAGTGTGAAAATATTTTATTGGCGCCCACCTACACAGGTAAAAGTTATCATTGTCATAAAATAAGAGAAATCAGAGATCGCGTGGAAAGATACAAGTGTTCGTTTTTCCTGCGCGCTTTTCGAGAGTTGGACGGTAGAGAAATAGTTTGATGGTGGTTAGATGAACCCTCTGCCAGAAATTTAATTGTGAATTGAAGAATAGCAATGTAGATGCACATGAGACAGTGATTTTCTGTGAAGTAAGAATGAAGAACGTTTAAGAATGAGTGGTAAAGATATTGAACAGCTCTTGTAGTGGTAACAGATAGATGATTATCATAGGACATAACAGCCCATACCTCAGGTAGCATTATTTCCCAAATATATGTTTATGAGACCTTTCTTCTATTTTGAGCAGTATTATCTTATCTGAAGATACTACACTACAGAGCTTTAGATTGCTTGGCACTGTCCGTCCTTCAGGAAATTAGTCAAACTGTTCAGCAGCAGGACAATGGTGCGCCACTGCTTCCCTAGACTGCTCGATCCATACATGCCTGTGATATGTTTACTCAGCAAGTAGCTGAACACGGTTCTCCAGCTACCACTGTTGATACCTCGTGGACTCACGTACACGCCATGCGTGGAGGGAGAATTTTTGGAAATTTGTGGTAAGGTTTTATGGGACCAAACTACTGAGGTCATCGGTCCCTAAGCCTACACACTACTTAATCTAACTTAAACTAACTTACGCTATGGACAACGCACGCACCTATGCCCGAGGGAGGACTCTTACCTCCGACGTAGGGAGCCGCACGGACCGTGACAAGGCGCCTCAGACCGCGCGGCTACCCCACGCGGCACGCGTAGAGGGAGATTCGACTGTAACATAATCCGATTCCCCTTGACTTGCTGAGCCTTTGATTTCACCATGAGTAGTGGTGGTACCTACAGGCACAGTCAGCGGTAAAATTAACCACGAATCTCGCGAGAGGGGCAAACACTAAGTACAGAATGGCAGGAAATTCAACTAGCAGTGGGGGCGAATCGGTACTGGAACAAAAGTCTGTTGTTTTCCCTATGTAAGTAATGACGTCACTCGACCTTGGTCCCAAATCACACTTGCATGCTCTTCAAACATATACATTGAATCGACTATGTAAACAAACCACTCAATTCGCTGAGCTGTTTCTATAAACGATAACATGACGTATGTAAACAAAATGGCCACTTGTGCTCTTATTGTTTATTTAAGTTCCGGATGTTTATCCCCTTGTAAGTTGCCACCTCTTCCCTCCCGTCCCCCTCACTCCTTGACCCCAATTGGATAATGCATAAATGGCATGGCAGCCTGACATTACAGTAGATGTGTGAAAAATGATGGGGTGTTATCCCACAACTTAAAACCTAGTATGTTCTTCCATTTGCTTATAATATATAATTTATTACCCACTATCAAAATATGGCTGACTCTACATTTACATCATCCTCACCTTAAGCAGCATGGTTTGTGACCCAAAAATTATGCCAGGAACTTTGACACCTCAGTGATATAGGATACATCTACCAGCACAGTACTATTTACAGTTTTGGGGCAATTTGTTGTTATTACGCTAATTTTCTCCCAGTACTCCAAATATACACTTTTACATCCAAAGATACATTTAAATACAAGTCATTAAATGTTTAACAATTAGCACAGCTCATTATTTAAAACAAATGCAAACTTTCTGTCTACCAGGTCTAAGTTTCATTGTAAGGAACTTGTCTCAGCATTATTAGTGTCTTACAGACATTGGCAGACGCACTATGGCATCACAATCAGGCCGTCTAAAAGGAGTCTGCGACCATGACATTACTGTTGATTAGTAAAAAGAAAAAGTCAAGGAATTTAATAAGTCTATTTAGGAATGTTTCTATAGAAAAGACATCACTAATATACCATCTCTGCACTGCCACCACCATCACTACGGGCATAGGACAGGAACAATAAAGACATGTTTATTACAAATGTACAGAAATGTAGGGAGAGTTTTTCCATAGTCTGCGATGTGCATTATAAGTGCACAGGGCTACGGCCACCTTGCACGAGAACTCGCTGTCACCACCGCGCCCGTTATGCTTCCACAACAAGCAAAGCTATGCGACAAGTGCGAAGACGAAGAGAGACCACTGCCTTCAGACACACAATACACAAACAAATAAGTTACGTCACTCCTCTTAGCTGCCGATGCTGAACAGTTATATCTTTGTTCTAGTTCACACCATCGTTCTCTGCCCGCATATCGTGGTCGTGCGGTAGCGTTCTCGCTTCCCACGCCCGGGTTCCCGGGTTCGATTCCCGGCGGGGTCAGGAATTTTCTCTGCCTCGTGATGGCTGGGTGTTGTGTGCTGTCCTTAGGTTAGTTAGGTTTAAGTAGTTCTAAGTTCTAGGGGACTGATGACCGTAGCAGTTAAGTCCCATAGTGCTCAGAGCCATTTTGAACCATCGTTCTCTCCTACAGCCAAGGCTTCTGACGTACTTCCACAAATATTATCACAATTAAATAGGTAGTGAACGCATTGCAGCCAGGGTTACTCTGTCATGTATCATTTACCATTTCTCAAAACACCTAATGTGCAGTATCTTTCGTTTTACGTCATTAATCGTATTTCTAAATAATATGTATTTTACATACGCAGAAAAATAGCACGAAATAACCTGATTACCTTATACAACAGTGCTAAGGTCACAAGGGAAGACACTGAAAAACTATTTTTTATTGCCCAGATATAAACAAGATGCATCAATTAAAACATATCGCATACAATATGCCTGTCAATCCCCTTTTTTGTTTAAAGCTATGTAGAATTGCCTACCATTATATTCTCGAAATTAACAAATGTTCCGCTAAAAAAACTACAGTCTATGCACTTCTCTCTTTCTGTATTTGCGAATATCTCAATTTGGCAATCGTCCAACGGTGTACAAATCATTCGTTATTTCTACAACGATCCTCTCCTTCCACAATTACAAAATTAGGTTCAAATGGCTCTAAGCACTTAACATCTGAGGTCATCAGTCCCCTAGACTTAGAACTACTTAAACCTAACTAACCTAAGGACATCACACTCATCCATGACGCCGAGCGGGATTAGTCGAGCGGTCTGGGGCGCTGCAGTAATGGACTGTGTGGCTGGTCCCGGCGGAGGTTCGAGTCCTCCCTCGGGCATGGATGTGTGTGTTTGTCCTTAGGACAATTTAGGTTAAGTAGTGTGTAAGCTTAGGGACTGATGACCTTAGCAGTCAAGTCCCATAAGATTTCACACACATTTTTTGAACATCCATGCACGAGGCAAGATTCGAACCTGCGACCGTAGCAGCAGCGAGGTTCCGGACTGAAGCGACTACAAAATTAGGGGGTTCCTACGACAATGACAGCTAAACGCCACCGTCTCTTCCCTATATATGTACACTGAAGTCACTTACTTGCATTTGTTTGTGTGTGCACGCTAATCTGAGGAACTCCTGTATGGATATTGTTCCGGTTTTGACTAATAGATACACTAATTCACGAGGGAGGTTTTTGTATATAATTTATAAATACTTCGTGCAAACCGTCTGACCTTTGATGAATTAAACTTAAGTTGTGAAAATGATGCCATTGGCAGCTGGAGAACACAGCAAGCGGGATTTGCTTTGCGTCTGGGGTGGTGGTCTAGCGGTTTAGCGTGTGTTTCTAAAGCGAAAGGTTTAGAGATTGAATCCTGGTTGGGTCACTTATTGTCACACTGCCTTTTAACTCAACAATCACCTCTCAATGACGTGGAGATACGCATTTCGAAACATGACAATTAGCCGGCCGGTGTGGCCGAGCGGTTCTAGGTGCTTCAGTCTGAAACCGTGCTACCGCTACGGTCGCAGGTTCGAATCCTGCCTCGGACACGGATGTGTGTGATGTCCTTACGTTAGTTAGGTTTAAGTAGTTCTAAGTTCTAGGGGACTGATGACCTCAGATGTAAAGTCCCATAGTGCTCAGAGCCATTTTGAACATGACAATTTCAGACTGCTAATTTTTGCTTCGCTCAGCTTAGTAGTCGCAGTTCGCACTCTGAATTCACTGCAAACTCTTCGAACAATGGGCAGTGAGATACTCAGCTCTGAAGTACCGTAGAAACGAAAAGATTACCATCTCATCATCAGACTGTGAACTGAAACTTACAATTTAAAATAATCAAATATTCTTGACCAATAGCTTCCCTGCAACCGTTGGAGGAAAACTACATCGCAAAAAAACAAGTGAATCCAAAATATGTGGTATTTTATTTTTATGTTATAGGTAAAACGTTCTCCGAAAAACTACTTCAGCAATTTCAGCAATTTTGCTTCGTTCACAGTTCTTTCGGCAGCGCAGCATATGACTCAGCTCTCAGCTTTCTGCCTTCCTTGAATCAAACCTATATGTCGACACGATTCTTTGCGTGGCACTATGAAGAAGTCAGAAGACCGCATACGTCATCGGTCTATCCGATGACATATGCGGTTGGATAGAAAGTTTTCTAACAGACAGAGAGCTGTATGTCTGCCTGAATGAGGTTAGGAGGCCTAGGTTAGTTGGAAAGTCAAACAGAAAGAATAAGGTTCTGCTGCTAGGTAGCTCGCACGGTAGAGGTGTGGGCCAGCAGTTGCAGGAACTGTTGGAGAGTGAGTACCATGTCACCAGCATTGTGAAGCCTAGTGCAGGTTTGGCTCAGGTGAGTGACAGCATAGGGGAGTTATGTAGGAATTTTACAAAGGAGAAGGAGGGAACAGTCTTGATAGGGACGGGGAATATGATGTAGGTGGTGACCTGGTAAAGATAGCTACTCAGACTAGTGTCACTAATGTGCATTTCGTGCAACTGTTTCAGCGTCATGATCGGCCTCATCTTAATGTGGCTGTTAGGCGCGTTAACATGGGGCTGGAGAGAGCGCTGATGGCAGAGGTCATTGGTAACATTCCAGTGGTGCCAGTTGGGTCTATCAGCAGACCAGGTTTCACTTGACATCGCCCGCACCTCAATAAGTATGGGAAGGGGAGTCTGGCAAAGCTTGTAAGTGACAGTGTAGTGGGTGGTGGTGGGATCACTCATGGAAAAATTCCTGTAGTCTTTGGTGTTAGAGGTACACCTTTTTTAGATTGAAATCAGCTGATAGGTATGCCTGCTTAAAGGAAGTCCCTCTAACTAAGGGCTCACCTTCAGAAGATATCATGTTTCCGAGTAGAGAAGAAATTAGCATGTTTCATCAGAAATAGGAGATATTAGAGATAAAGTCAGTGAACTACTTACAGACGTTAACTCTGAAATTATTGGTATGTCGGAGCATCACTCAAATAATTTGATAATTCAGAGGCTTCCTTTACCGGGATACAGAATAGCTGGCTGTTTTTCAAGGAGTTCTTTACGGGGTGGGGGAGTGACTATGTACGTAAAAAACAGTATTCCTTTTGAGTACATAGACCTATCATGGCACTACACTGAACAGATATTTGAATGTTAAGCAGGGGCAGTTGAATTTAGTGAAACTAAACTGCTAATTGTTGTTGTATATAGGTCCCCTAACTCTGACTTCCGAACATTTCTGCTCAAGCTAGAGAGAGCTCTTGATTCACTTTGTAGGAAGTACCAGACATTAGTTATATGTGGTGATTTCAATATAAATTTTGTGTATGATAGTGCAAGAAAATCTATGTTGGTGGATCTCCTAAATTCGTATGATTTGATGCAGACTGTGTTTTTTCCAACTAGTGTGCAGCGGAACAGTAGCACAGCCATAGGCAATATATTTTTTTTTCATTCTTCATTACTAGATGGGCATTCTGTTAGTAAAAGCATGAATAGCCTTTCAGAGCATTACGCACAAATTTTAACAATAAAAGCCTTTTGTACTCAAACAAATATCACATGTAATTACAAACTATGTAGGAAAGTTAATCCAACAGCAATAGAGAGTTTTTTAAAGCTTGTCAAGAACAAGAGGGTCAGGATGTTTATAGTGCCGACAACATTGACGATAAATATAATGCTTTCCTTAACACATTTCTCTTGCTCTTTGAGAGTTGCTTTCCATTAGAACATTCTAAATGGGGTACTAGCAGCATAGGCAGTCCAGGTGGCTGACTAGTGGGATAAGGATATCATGTAGAACAAAGTGGGAGTTATATCAAAATGTTAGAAGTAGTCACAATCAAGCTACAGTAGCCCATTACCCACAGTATTGTAAGGTGCTTAAAATTTTATCAGGAAGGCAAAGAGTATGAGGTATGCAAATAGAATAGCTAATTCACAAGATAAAATTAAAACCATATGGTCACTTGTGAAGGAAGTGTCTGGTCAACAGCACGTGGTCGACGATATAAAGTCAGTTCGTAATAAAAATATTTCTGTTACTGATAAATCAGATATATGTACAGTATTTAACAATCATTTTCTGAGCGTTGATGGCGAATTAATTTTGTTTCTACAGGGAATCATATAACTGTCTTGGAAAATGCCTGTTAACAAATCTGGGTAGTTTGACATTGGCCTCTCAATAGATATACTCCTTACTGTCGTTTCTTGTTAACACTATTAGCTTATTCCCAAGAATAGGTAGCTTTCACTCAGTTAGTACTAGGCAGAAATGAAACCTGCATTTGTATCGGACTTCCTTAACTCTTGTGCAGAAAGGTGCGCAGTATACAGCTGCATCAATGTTTAATAAGCTACCACTCGAATTCAAAAATCTTAGCAGTAATCCACACGCTTTCAAATCGAAACTGAACAGTTTCCTCATGGGTCACTCCTTCTATTCTGTCTAGGAGTTCCTTGAAAAATTAAGCTGATTCTTGTTGTATTGTTGATTGCTTTTACTTACTCTTATGGATTGACTTTTTTCGCACTCAAAAATATTTTATTTTTATCTGTTATTACTTTTATATTGTAATTTCATGTACTGACACGTTCCATGACCTTGGAGATTTGCTCCTCAATTTGGTCCTACGGAACTTGACGCGTAAATAACATAAAACAGCTCGCGGAAAAAACAAACACCTATATCTTTCCGTGCTCGCTCAGATTTCCCTTATTTTATTATGATAATCGATTCTCCCTATGTGTGTCGGCGTCAACAAAATATTTTCGCATTCGGAGGAGTAAGTTCGTGACTGAGCTTTCGTGAGGAGATCCCAACTCTACGAGGAACGCCTTTGCTTTAATGATGTATACCCCAAATCCTGTATTATGTCTGTGACACTCTCTCTGCTATTTCTCGATAATACAAAACGTGCTGCTCCTCTTTGAACCTTCTCGAAGTACTCCCTTAATCCTACCTGGTAAGGGTCCCACACAGTGCAGCAGTACTCCAAAAGAGGACGAACAAGTGTATTGTAGGCAGTCTCTTTAGTAGGTCTGTTGCATCTTCTAAGTTTTCTGCCAATAAGTCTCAATCTTTGGTTCGCCTCCTCCACAACATTTTCTATGTGTTCTTTCCAATTTAAGTTGTTCGTAATTGTAATTCCTAAATATTTAGTCGAATTTACGGCCTTTAGATTTGGCTAATTTATCGTGTAACCATAGTTTAATAGATTCCTTTTAGTACCCATGTGGATGACCTCACACTTTTCATTATATAGGATCAATTGCCATTTTTCGCTCCATACAGATATCTTTTCTAAATCGTTTTGCAATTTGTTTTGATCCTCTGATGACTTAACTAAACGATAAATGACAGCGTCAGCTGCAAACAACCAAATATAGCTTTTCGGGTTGTCTCCTAAATCGTTTAAACAGATAAAAAACAGCAGAGGGCCTCTAACATCACCTTCTGGAACGCCATAAATCACATCTGCTTTACTCGATGACTTCCAGTCAGTTACTACGAACCTCTCTGACAGGAAATTACGAATCCAGTCACATAACTGAGACGATATTCTACAAGCACACAATTTGACTACGAGCCGCTTGTGAGGTACAGTTCAAAATGACTCTGAGCACTATGGGACTTAACATCTGAGGACATCAGTCCCCTAGTCACTAACCTAAGGACATCACACTCATCCATGCCCGAGGCAGGATTCGAATCCGCCACGTTAGCGGTCGCGCGGTTCCAGACTGAAGCGCCTAGAATCGCTCGGCCACATCGGCCGGCTGTAAGGTACAGTGTCAAAAGCCTTCTGGAAATCTAGAAATCCGGAATCAATTTGAAATCCCTTATCAACGGCATTCAACACTTCGTGCGTGTGAGTAAAGAGCTACTTCTGTTTCACAAGAACGATGTTTTCTAAACCCGTGTTGCCTGTGTGTCAATAGACTGTTCTCTTCGAGGTAATTCATAATGTACGAATACAATACATGTTCCAAAAACATTAATGATATGAGTCTGTAATTTACTGGATTACTCCTATTGTCCATCTTGAATACTGATGTGACTTGTGCAACTTTCAAGTCTTTGGGTACGGATCTTTCGTCGAGCGAACAGTTGTATATGATAGTTCAGTAGGGAGCTATTGCATCAGCATTCTCTAAAAGGAACGTAATTGGAATGCAGTGTGGACTGGAAGACTTGCTATTATTATGTGATTGAAGTTGCTTCACTACTCCGAGGATATCTACTTCTGAGTTACTCATGTTGGCAGCTGCTCTTGATTCAAATTCTGGAATATTTACTTCGTGTTCTTTCGTGAAGGAATTTCGGAAGGCTGTGTGTAGTAACTCTGCTTTAGCGACACTGTCATCGATAGTATTTCCATTGCTATCGCGCAGAGAAGACAATATTGTGTCTTGCAGCTAGCATAATTTACATACGACCATAATCTCTTTGGATTTCCTGCCAGGTTTCGGGACAGACTTTTTCGTTGTGAAACTATTATAATCATCTAGCATTGAAATCCGCGCTAAATTTCTAGCTTCTGCAAGAGATCGTCGATCGTGAGTCAATCACACACACGTGCACCCATGATTCGCATACAATATAGACATTCGTTGTAAAAATATTAGCTTCCAGACAGCTTTGCTGTCGTGCACTGATTACATAGTGCAAGTTATATGGAAATGACGATATTCGCTTATCGTTGTTCTCTGAAATTTATTCGTATCTCTATGCAGTGGTCCGGAAACGAAATACGTTACACCACTCAAGGTGGGGTGGGTCGCTAATATATCATGAAAGTAATCTTAGGCAGCGAGTGTTCAAGATAGTGCGATAACTCTTCTATTCTCACCATTTTATATCCCGCTCTTGAATGGGATAACCGAGAGTTTATACAATCATTGTGTCGCTATTCAACGTGCTTACGGGACAGCAAAAGCTGCAAAACCCTATACTAAACACCCTCCAAGGACCTAGAAGTGATTTCTTTAAAGAGTGTTCAGAGCCAAGGTCATTAAACCATCACGTGGTATGCATAACTCAGATTTGCTCCATTTCAAGTTCAATAAAGCTTCTCTCAAACGATGCTATTCTACATCGAAATTCAGATGTGCAGTACCTGCATACCACTTTAGGATGTGTGGTGTAATTTCTCATTGTGGTCGTTTCGTGAAGCGTATGTGGGAGGAAGTAATATATTTCAGGCAACAAACTCCATCCAATTTTTGTAACAGTAAACCTCTACCTGATGCACAATACTTATCTTGTACCTTCGGTTGATGGAGTTCATTTAGCATCTCGAAGACGATCCGTTGACGAAAGCTTTACTGTTTATTGGATCTTCTATTAATATGACCTGACGTAGATCCCAGTAATAGTAACATTTTTTTACATTATTTGCAACTGCCATTCCCGGTACAAGTCGTCAGTCCTCTGCAAATGGCTACATACTAGTATAGTTGCAACCCTCCTATACATAATACTTACAAGTAAACCAATACTTCACATGCCACTGCAAAGAGTATACTCGCTTGTGGGGGGGGGGGGGGGGGGTACATCATAACGGTATTATCTATCTTGTTTCCTATTCCGCATACGACTTGGTCGTGGAATAAATGATTATCTATATACCTCTGGACGTGTCCTAATCTCATTTATCTTATTCTTTTGATCGTTACACTATTAGGTATACGATGGTGGTGGTGGCATAATGGCGTCAGAATGCTCTAAATTTACTCGATAGCGTTTCGTAGAAAATGCCTCGTCATTTTCCAAGGATTGCCTGAGTTTTTTTTATTACAGTTTAACTCCAACTGCCATTCCGCATTCCAAGTCTGTCACCTCCCGTCGTGCGGCCGTAATCACGTCGGCAACCTTATTACATGAATCATCTGAGTACAAATAACAGCTCCACCAATGCACTGCCCGTTTATATCTTGAGTACACGATACTGCCGCCATCTGTATATTTGCATATCGCTATCTCATATCTTTTGTCACCTCAGCGAACTGTTTTTGCGGTGCTGTCTTACGTTGAGAAAAAAATGATCTATACAACATTTTGGACATAATTGACTTCGATGACTAAGAGCAGATGAAAAAACTAAAGAATGCACACACACACACACACACACACACACACACATACTGGGTGATCAAAAAGTCAGTATAAATTTGAAAACTGAATAAATCACGGAATAGTGTAGATAGAGAGGTACAAATTGACACACGTGCTTGGAATGACATGGGGTTTTATTAGAACCAAAAAAATACAAAAGTTCAAAAAATGTCCGACAGATGGCGCTTCATCTGATCAGAATAGCAATAATTAGCATAACAAAGTAAGACAAAGCAAAGATGATGTTCTTTCCAGGAAATGCTCAATATGTCCACCATAATTCCTCAACAATAGCTGTAGTCGAGGAATAATGTTGTGAACAGCACTGTAAAGAATGTCCGGAGTTATGGCGAGGCATTGGCGTCGGATGTTGTCTTTTAGCATCCCTAGAGACGTCGGTAGATCACGATACACTTCCGACTTCAGGTAAACCCAAAGCCAATAATCGCACGGACTGAGGTCTGGGGACCTGGGAGACCAAGCATGACGAAAGTGGCGGCTGAGCACACGATCATCACCAAACGACGCACGCAAGAGATCTTTCACGCATCTAGCAATATGGGGTGGAGCGCCATCCTGCATAAACATCGTACGTTCCAGCAGGTGTTTATCAGCCAGGCTGGGGATGGTGCGATTCTGTAACATATCGGCGTACCTCTCACCCGTCACGGTAGCAGTTAAGCGCCATCTGTCGGACATTTTGTGAACTTTGTTTTTTTTTTGTTCTAGTAAAACCCCATGTCATTCCAAGCACGTGTGTCAATTTTTACCTCTCTATCTACATTATTCCGTGGTTTATTAAGTTTTCAAATTTATACTGATTTTTTGATCACCCGGTACTTACACCTACATACTATGACAAATGGATCATACTGTTCTGCATACACGCAAGGATTTTCACTTTATTTGCATGAAATAAATATATTCAGTTTTTCTATCACGTCTCCGAATAGTATGTGTTCGCCAAAATTTCGATTCCATGCTCAAAAATTACTCAGCTTTTGTCGCAACGCGAATGACTGATTTTCAGTTGAGATGCAGGTGTACCACATGGTCTCGTGATCGATTGCTTATTTGTCGCACCAAGTGCTGCGGAGGAGGTGGAGCACGGCCAGCTCAGTGGAACTGGTACATGTGGAGATTGGATAAGTCCAATAAACATATATCTACATAAAAAGGGTTAGCGAACTCTATCGTAATCTTAGCCATCTCCAGAGCGACGAATTCTTAATTGAAGATAGCAGCTCATTTAAAATCTGGCTTGCCGATATAATTCCCTGTGCTATAACGCCCCTCCCATTCCTTTACCACGAGAAGTTTGAGGACGTTTATCAAATTTTCCATTATTTTGGAGAAAATTATATTCTTAATCAGTTTAATAAGATCTTTTGAAAGTCACACGTCACAGAAGCCCTCTTGTAGGAATTTACAACAAAATACACCTTTAACCAGGGATAGCGTAGGTGGCTCCAATCAGTTTCATTGTTCGTGGATAGAAAGATTGTCAGCATGCCTCTGTGTGGGCTCTAATCTCTCTGAGTTTATCCTCATGGTCTCTCCTCGAGATATACGTAGGAGGGAGCAATATACCGCTTGACTCCTCGGAGAAAGTATGTTCTCGAAACTTCAACAAAAGCCCGTACCGAGCTACTGAGCGTCTCTCTTGCAGAGTCTTCCACTGGAGTTTATCTATCATCTCCGTAACGCTTTCGCGATTACTAAATGATCCTGTAACGAAGCGCGCTGCTCTCCGTTGGATCTTCTCTATCACTTCTATGAACCCTATCTGGGACGGATCCCACACCGGTGAACAGTATTCAAGCAGTGGGCGAACAAGTGTAATGTAACCTACTTCCTTCGTTTTCGGACTGCATTTCCTTAGGATTCTTCCAATAAATCTCAGTCTGGCATCTGCTTTACCGACAATTAATTTTTATGGTCATTCCATTTTAAATCACTCCTAATGCGTACTCACAGATAATTTATGGAATTAACTGCTTCCAGTTGCTGACCTGCTATATTGTAGCTAAATGATGAAGGATCTTTCTTTCTTTGTATTCTATATATATTATGGCCCTTGTTGTCCCATGTAACATTCGTCCCACAAACGTTTCAGCTACTATCATACTTTCGGAGTTATTCTAGGGGGCAACAGATAGTGATTCACCCTGTATATATGACGAAAATGAGTGTGTGCATGTTGAATAGTATGACTTGCCTATCACAGTGGGTATATTCACTGAAGAGTAAAGAAACTGGTACACCTACCTGATATGGTGTAGGGCCCCCGCGAGCACGAAGAAGTGCCGCAACACGACATGGCATGGACTTGAATAACGTCTGAGGTAGTGCTGGAGGGAACTGACACCATGAATCCTACAGGGCTGTCCATAAATCAGTAAGAGTATGAAGGGGTGGAGATCTCTTCTGAATGGCATGTTGCAAGACATGACAGATGTGCTCAATATTGTTCATGTCTTGGAAGTTTGGTGGCCATTGGATGTGTTTAAAATCAAAAGAGTGTTCCTGGAGCCACTCTGTAGCAATTCTGCATGTGCGGGATGTCGTTTTGTCCTGCTGGAATTGCCCAAGTCATTCGGAATGCAGAACGGCCATGAATGGATGCAGGTGATCAGACAGGATGCTTAAGTCACCTGTCAGAGTCGTATCTAGACGGATCGGGGGTCCCATATCACTCCATCTGCACACGCCCTACACCATTACAGAGCCTCCACCAGCTCGAACAGTCCCCTGCTGACATGCGGGGTCAATGGATTCATGAGGTTGTCTCCAAACCCGTACACGTCCATCCGGTCGATAAAATTTGAAACCAGACTCGCCCGACCAGGCAACATGTTTCCAGTTATCAACAGTCCAATGTCGGTGCTGACGGGCCCAGGCGAGGAGTAAAGCTTATTAACAATGGTATACAAATGGACCTTTGGCTCCAAAAGCCCATATCGATGATGTTTCGTTGAGTGGTTCGCACGCTGACACTTGTTGATGGCCCAGCACTGAAATCTGCGGCAATTTGGGGGAAGGGTTGCACTTCTGTCACACTGAACGGTTCTCTTAAGTTGTCGTTGGTCCCTTTCTTCCAGGATCTTTTTCCGTCCGCAGCGATGTCGGAGATTTGATGTTTTACCGGATTCCTGATATTCACGGTACACTCGTTAAATGGTCGCACGGGAAAATCCCCACTTCATTGCTACCTCGGGGATGCTGTGTCCTGTCGCTCGTGCGCCGACTGTAACACCACGTTCAAACTCAGTTAAATCTTGATAACGTGCAATTGTAGCAACAGTAACCGATCTAACAATTGTCCCAGAAACTTGTTATCTTATATAGGCGTTGCCAACCGCAGCACCGTGTTCTGCCTGTTCACACATCTCTGTAACCTAACCTAAAACTAACATCTGAATACACATGCCTTTGCCAGTATCTTTGGCGGTTCATTGTAGCTGTAAATACGTATACAGAGCATTACAGGTACAATTGTGGGTATTTTTATGTTTAGTACCATAATTTGTACACACATCAGTTTAAAGGTTGTTTTTTCTCACAGTTCAACTGTCTTCCTACAAACACGGAACAAAATTTAAGATTTTTTGTTTTCTGCGTGGACGTACCTGGGACTTGAAGTGAACAACGCCTGGCAGTATAGGCTACCCGTCTTGCTTCCTCGCATCCACAGCACCGTGAAAATGGAGGCGTAGACGTTTGCAGAATTAGATGATATGCGCCTAATTTATGGAGAACCTAGGCAGTCTGCTGTAACGCAAGGGAGATCTAACGTCTCAGATTCTCAACTCATCACCTTTCGAACGCCATATCCTTCTTTGTAATGCACCAACGACTACGAAACACATGATCTCATCACCGTCGATAAGAGAGTCGTAGGCCACAACGTGATGCTGCAGGATTAAGGAGCGAGGTGGAAATTCTACATATAGAAGAACAACTCACCGTAAGTACAAGAAGCTTGGCACATCAGGTGGGAACATGTCATTTGAGCGTTATCGCACGTTGCGTAAAGAGTTACTGCATTCTTATTATCACCAGAGCGTTCATCATCTACACAAAGCGGACTACCCACGAAGAGCTACATTCTGCACGTAGCTCTTGGAACAGTGTGGAAACAATGCAGAGTTTATTTAGAAAATAATGGTGACAGATAACTCCACGGTCACTCACGAAGGTCATGTGAATGTGTATAATTTGCACGCCTGGGCAGATGAAAACCCTCACACAATTCTACGGGGCAGATGTCGAGGCACAATTGCTCTAAGCATGTGGGCCGGGATCGTCGGGATATGCTGCTGGGTCCATTAGAGCTTCCTGTGAGGCTGACGGGTGCACGTTATCTTCACCTATTACAGTCTTTATTGCCAGAGTTTCTGGATGACATTCTACTTCAAGAACGACTCGAAATGTGGTTTTTGCAGAGTGGGGTACGTCCTCATATCAGTAGAATAGTTCGTCGATATTTAGATCGACAGTTCCCCAACAGATGGGTTGACCACGGAAGCCATATGTGGTGACTGCCCAGATCCCCCTATGTAAATCCACTGCATTTCTATTTCTGGATGAACTCGTCTACAGAGACATCTTCGACGATGAAGGCACTCTAACACGACGAATCCTAGAAGCTGCCACAAGCATCAGAGCTGACGCTGGAGTATGGGAACGAGTCAGAGCACCGCAGTATCGTCATTTACAAGCCTGCCATGTAGCTGACGGAAGCCATTTCGAGCATTTGCTTTGACGGAGGTGACAGAGACCATTGTTGTTACGTTATGGCCGGCCAGTGTGGCAGAGCGGTTCTAGGCGCTTCAGTCTGGAACCGCGCGACCGCTACGGTCGCAGGTTCGAATCCTGCCTCGGACATGGATGTGTGTGATGTCCTTCGCTTAGTTAGGTTTAAGTAGTTCTAAGTTCTAGGGGACTGATGACCTCAGGTGTTAAGTCCCATAGTGCTCAGAGCCATTTGAACCATTTTTGTTACCTTACGGAAGCTTATAAGAGCCTTATTTTCGTATGTTCTGATTCTTTTACGAGCCACAGAATGTGGAAATTTTTTTTGGATCATTAATAACGTTCTGTATTATGTACCCTGTCTTTCTAGTTTACGTTTTTTTCTTCATATAGCGTATCAGTGTTGTGGATTAAAAGAAACAATCCAAGGATAAGCATTGCAATTACAGGATAAGCCCTAAATCATCAATGAAAGATTTTTATACTCTCGTACTCAGTTTTTCCCTAGTTAGTGGTTATGGGCATCGCAAATAATACAAATAAATAAATGTCGTATGACTAGGGCCTTTTCTCTGCCTCGTGATGACTGGGTGTTGTGTGCTGTCCTTAGGTTAGTTAGGTTTAAGTAGTTCTAAGTTCTAGGGGACTGATGACCATAGATGTTAAGTCCCATAGTGCTCAGAGCCATTTGAACCATTTTTGACTAGGGCCTCCCGTCGGTTAGACCGTTCGCCAGGTGCAAGTCTTTCGATTTGACGCCACGTCGGCGACTTGGGCGTCGATGGGGATGAAATGATGAAGATTAGGACAATGCAACACCCAGTCCCCGAGCGGAGAAAATCTCCGACCCAGCCGGGAATCGAACCCGGGCCTTAGGATTGACGTTCTGTCGCGCTGACCACTCGGCTACCGAAGGCGGACATAACACAAATAATGACTGGCAAATGCTTGTTACCTCAAACTAAGCATGTGTGTACAATGGCTCTGAGCACTACGGGACCCAACTGCTGTGGTCATAAGTCCCCTAGAACTTATAACTATTTAAACCTAACTAACGTAAGGACATCACATACATCCATGCCCGAGGCAGGATTCGAACCTGCGACCGTAGCGGTCGTGCGGTTCCAGACTGTAGCGCCTTTAACCGCGCGGCCACTCCGGCCGGCTGTGTGTACAACAAATAATGCTTATTGATGAGCGTATCACCTCTGGCAGAGTCCTCCATTTGTTGTTAGTTGCAGGATAGAGACCTCAAGTCCAAAGCAACATTTCATCTTAATCAGAATAACACAGGCACTGCAATATCGTATTTATCTGCCGATATCGGGCAAACGACTTTCAAGTACAACGTCTGACTTGTATGGGAATATAAATAATGGATGTACGAGTACTGGACGCAGACGCATGGTTGCCGACATTTGGAAGTTTGTGTCTGGCCGTGAGTCGTGCACGGATAGCCAAATGGTAAGCGGGAAATCCGGGTTCAAGTCCCGGGCCGGCACAAATTTTCTTTGTCGTCATTCCATTCTACAGCTGATGGTTGTCCTTATTGCGAATTCATTTAATGTATATCCAAATTCTTTATCCGAAAGCGTACTTCTCCACTTTGCCTCTCTCACAACAGGCGCTCTCCTGATCTCTGGGAAAACATACATTAATGGCTTGCTTGTGCCTCACGTACACCTAAGTACTACCCAACCTAACAACATACGACTTGTTTTAGCTATAATTATTCGTCTGCAAATGACGTTGGAAGGAGTCAATTAAGGTGTCCACACAGTTGCCACGCCGGACATTTGCCACGGTTTTAACTGCTCCGAAGGCTTGGGTCCCTTGTCTCAGAGGGAATCTAAAGAAGGTGTTGTTACATGGATGTGCTTACGCCGAAAAGCGTATCATTGCAAGGGAAAGCTGCTTTCGAGGAACGGAGAAGTGTTGAGCGTATTAGAACATCTATGTGGACCACCTGACGATGCAGCTCTGAAAGTGAGAAAGCAAGTGGAAAGAGCAAAGGCCTCGAGAAGAAACTACACAGTTATCGGAGATATACGCGGATGAAATGGGAAATCTATATAATAAAGTTTATGGCTTTGTTACAGTGATGCCTAATTCAGAATCTATGAAGAGAACCATGCGTCGTCGATGGAGTCAAGAGCGGGCGAACCAACAAGAGCCTAAGAACTCTTATGAAATTGATCTTCATGAAGATCTATTAAAATGGGAGAGGGCAGCAGTTTTCTTCTGGAAGACGATAGATTAGAGGTGAGAATAATGATTTTTAGTGGAAGCAAAGGAAAAGAAAGTTTAAAAACATGTTCCCATTTTTTTATGGATGGAACATTTAAGAGATGCAGCAAGCAGTTTGCACAGATCTACACCATACGCGTAGACTTAGGAGGCCCGATTAAAGAAACAAACATTCTTCCTACTCTATTTGCACTGCTCCCTAATAAGAAGAAAGACACATATGTTCGTCTGTTTCGTCTGATAAAACAGGGAGTCTCTGAGTGGTGTCCTAAACAAGTAAAGGTGGACTATGAGGCAGCTGCGATATCGGCCATTCGTCAAGTTTTTCCCACAGCTGAAATAAATGGATTCTATTTCCATATGAAGAAGAGTTTATGGAGAAGAATTCGAGTTCTCGGTCTAACAGAGGAGTACCGCTAGAACGAGGATTTAAGACTTCACGTCAGCATGTGTGCAGCGCTGGCAGTTGTAAAACCGGAGGACGTAAGCAAGGGATGGATTGAGATTCATGCAGAAGCTCCTGATAACGGAAGGTTCTCTCAATATTTTGACTACTTTGTGGATAACTGGCTAGAGAATGAGGATATCACAATAGAAGTGTGGGACTGTTACGGAAAAAGGCACCGAACGACGAAAGCTGTTGAAGGGTGGCACAACAAAATAAATAGTATTATTTGAAACCCTCACCCTAGAATCAACTACTTGGTGGAGTGCTCGAAAAAGGAAGCAGAGCTCACAAACTGCATGTACATGAAATTGGAAATGAATCTTGAAGGTAAGAAGAGGAAGAAGAAGTACTTGAAGCTGGACGACAGGATAGAGAGAATCGTAAAGAACTATGAAGAGACTGGCAACATTAGGCCTTGCTTGAAAGTCATTGCCGATATTCAGAAACTGGACTAAAATACGTTAAAAATAATGTATTAAAAACTATGAAGACCAATGAGTCCTCGCAGATTACTGAGATAAAATTATTAAAACATTGAAGAAGCATTATCGGAGCTAATATTAAGTTGTTATTGTAAATAGAGTGTACATTAGTTCAGCGTGTTTAGGATGATTTTACACACGCCAGAATGGTAGATGGTCATATATCATTTTTACGGTCCAAAGCCTGCGCAAAGTGTAATGCGAATCAGCCTTTAATGTAAAAATTAAAAAATGTTTCAAGCCTCGCAAAAGTATCCCTATTGTTGTCACGTTAAGATAACTTTTTTCTACCTTCCAATATTATGGCCATACTATTAAATAATTGTGAGTTCTAAAATAATTTTCTGAAGCTTCAGAATCGCAACTATCACGTAAAATATCATGGTTTGTTAAACTGATAGTATACGCTTTTGTAAAAGAAAATGGGAACTGAACCTTTGAATTGCACCTAAAATTGACATCCCAAAACTGATCTGATCCTAAGGTTGACAATTTTGACACCCCAAATATTTTTTATTTAAGTTTAGCTGCAAACTTAATTAAAGTATTAACTGTATTTTTCTTACTTGTCACTTCTTCTTCCGTGTGTTTTTGCTTTTAGGAAGCTTTAATTGTCGAGTGCTATTAATAGTGTTCCATAGATTTCGTGTTTGTTTTGAATACAGTCAGAGAGAGTCCCTTTAGTTAACCATAGTGCCAGTAGTGCTAGTGTTTGTTTTCAATACAGTCCAGAGACAGGTAGTGCTATTTTCATTGATTTCTACAAGAAGTGGCTAGCAATCACAGTTTAATCAATAATCAGCCGCCTTTAGTGAATTAGCAGTCTAGTTAAAAGTTTATTAACTCTCTTCAGTAAATTGATTCCTTAGGATGGATAGGATGTGTGACTCCTGTGTACGGACGCAGGAGGAGCTGGCCACTGTTCGCGAACAGCTGAACGTGTTGATGGCCGCGGTTAGCCGTCTTCAGGCTGCTGCCTCGGAGTGTAGCGGCAGTGGGGAGTCTAGTGCGTCGCAAGGTACACCCCAGGTGTTACATGCTTCACCCACTGTCCCTGCTGTCGAGACATCTTCGCGGGTACCGGGCGCGGTTGGGCCACCCTCTCCCCAAGGGGAGTGGCGGGTTCAGCGGCGTTCGCGGCGCACGAGGCGGAGGGTAAATGTGGAGGCTGGCCGTGTGGCATCGCCCGCTCTGCCTGTGAGTGGACATGTGACTGCTTCTTCAGCAAGGTCCGAGCAGGCACACGAGGGGAGGGGTTTATTAGTTATTGGGAGCTCCAACGTTAGGCGGGTGATGGAGCCCCTTAGGGAAATAGCGGAAAGGTCGGGGAAGAAGGCCAGTGTTCACTCTGTCTGCTTGCCGGGAGGTCTCATCCGAGATGTGGAGGAGGCCCTGCCGGCGGCGATAGAGAGCACTGGGTGCACCCGACTGCAAATTGTTGCTCATGTCGGCACCAATGACTCCTGCCGTCTGGGTCCAGAGGTCATCCTCAGTTCGTACAGGCGGTTGGCGGAATTGGTGAAGGCGGAAACCCTCGCTCGCGGGGTGAAATCAGAGCTAACTATTTGTAGTATCGTACCCAGAACCGATCGCGGTCCTCTGGTTTGGAGCCGAGTGGAAGGCTTAAACCAGAGGCTCAGATGATTCTGCGGAGATCTGGGGTGCAAATTTCTCGACCTCCGCTATCGGGTGGAGAAATGTAGGGTCCCCCTGAATAGGTCAGGCGTGCACTGCACGCAGGAAGCGGCTACAAGGGTAGCGGAGTACGTGTGGAGTGCACATGGGGGTCTTTCAGGTTAGAGAATTCCCTCCCTAGGCCCGACAAGACGCCTCCTGAGGCGCGGCAAGGTAGGAGTAGGCAAAATGCAACAGGGAATAACAATATTAATGTGCTAATAGTAAACTGCAGGAGCGTCTATAGAAAGGTCCCAGAACTGCTCTCATTAATAAACGGTCACAACGCCCATATAGTAGTAGGGACAGAAAGTTGGCTGAAACCAGACGTAAACAGTAATGAAATCCTAAACTCAGATTGGAATGTATACCACAGAGACAGGCTGGACAGTGAAGGGGGAGGCGTGTTTATAGCGATAAGAAGTGCAATAGTATCGAAGGAAATTGACGGAGATCCGAAATGTGAAATGATTTGGGTGAAGGTCACGGTTAAAGCAGGCTCAGACATGGTAATTGGATGTCTCTATAGGCCCCCTGGCTCAGCAGCTGTTGTGACTGAGCACCTGAAGGATAATTTGGAAAATATTTCGAGTAGATTTCCCCACCATGTTATAGTTCTGGGTGGAGATTTTAATTTGCCGGATATAGACTGGGAGACTCAAAAGTTCATAACGGGTGGCAGGGACAAAGAATCCAGTGAAATTCTTTTAAGTGCTTTATCTGAAAACTACTTTGAGCAGTTAAACAGAGAACCGACTCGTGGCGATAACATATTAGACCTTCTGGTGACAAACAGACCCGAACTCTTTGAAACAGTTAACGCAGAACAGGGAATCAGCGATCATAAAGCGGTTACGGCATCGATGATTTCAGCCGTAAATAGAAATATTAAAAAAGGTAGGAAGATTTTTCTGTTTAGCAAAAGTGACAAAAAGCAGATTTCAGAGTACCTGATGAAAAGTTTTGTCTCAAGTACAGATAGTGTTGAGGATCAGTGGACAAAGTTCAAAACCATCGTACAATATGCGTTAGATGAGTATGTGCCAAGCAAGATCGTAAGAGGTGGGAAAGAGCCACCGTGGTATAACAACCGAGTTAGAAAACTGCTGCGGAAGCAAAGGGAACTTCACAGCAAACAGAAACATAGCCAAAGCCTTGCAGACAAACAAAAATTACGCGAAGCGAAATGTAGTGTGAGGAGGGCTATGCGAGAGGCGTTCAATGAATTCGAAAGTAAAGTTCTATGTACTGACTTGGCAGAAAATCCTAAGAAATTTTGGTCTTACGTCAAAGCGGTAGGTGGATCAAAACAAAATGTCCAGACACTCTGTGACCAAATTGGCACTGAAACGGAGGATGAAAGACTAAAGGCCGAAATACTAAATGTCTTTTTCCAAAGCTGTTTCACAGAGGAAGACTGCACTGTAGATCCTTCTCTAGATTGTCGCACAAATGACAAAATGGTAGATATCGAAATAGACGACAGAGGGATAGAGAAACAATTAAAATCGCTCAAAAGAGGAAAGGCCGCTGGACCTGATGGGATACCAGTTCGATTTTGCACAGAGTACGCGAAGGAACTTGCCCCCCCCCCCCCCCCTTCTTGCAGCGGTGTACCGTAGGTCTCTAGAAGAGCGTAGCGTTCCAAAGGATTGGAAAAGAGCACAGGTCATCCCCGTTTTCAAGAAGGGACGTCGAACAGATGTGCAGAACTATAGACCTATATCTCTAACGTCGATCAGTTGTAGAATTTTGGAACACGTATTATGTTCGAGTATAATGACTTTTCTGGAAACTAGAAATCTACTCTGTAGAAATCAGCATGGGTTTCGAAAAAGACGGTCGTGTGAAACCCAGCTCGCGCTATTCGTCCACGAGACTCAGAGGGCCATAGACACGGGTTCACAGGTAGATGCCGTGTTTCTTGACTTCCGCAAGGCGTTCGATACAGTTCCCCATAGTCGTTTAATGAACAAAGTAAGAGCATATGGACTATCAGACCAATTGTGTGATTGGATTCAGGAGTTCCTAGATAACAGAACGCAGCATGTCATTCTCAATGGAGAGAAGTCTTCCGAAGAAAGAGTGATTTCAGATGTGCCGTAGGGGAGTGTCATAGGACCGTTGCTATTCACAATATACATAAATGACCTGGTGGATGACATCGGACGTTCACTGAGGCTTTTTGCGGATGATGCTGTGGTGTATCGAGAGGTTGTAACAATGGAAAATTGTACTGAAATGCAGGAGGATCTGCAGCGAATTGACGCATGGTGCACGGAATGGCAATTGAATCTCAATGTAGACAAGTGTAATGTGCTGCGAATACATAGAAAGATAGATCCCTTATCATTTAGCTACAAGATAGCAGGTCAGCAACTGGAAGCAGTTAATTCCAAAAATGATCTGGGAGTACGCATTAGGAGTGATTTAAAATGGAATGATCATATAAAGTTGATCGTCGGTAAAGCAGATGCCAGTCTGAGATTCATTGGAAGAATCCGAAATGCAATCCGAAAACAAAGGAAGTAGGGTACAGTACGCTTGTTCGCCCACTGCTTGAATACTGCTCAGCAGTGTGGGATCCGTACCAGATAGGGTTGATAGAAGAGATAGAGAGGATCCAACGAAGATCAGCGCGCTTCGTTACAGGATCATTTAGTAATCGCGAAAGCGTTACGGAGATGATAGATAAACTCCAGTGGAAGACACTGCAGGAGAGACGCTCAGTAGCTCGGAACGGGCTTTTGTTAAAGTTTCGAGAACATACCTTCACCCAAGAGTCAAGCAGTATATTGCTCCCTCCCACGTATATCTCGCGAAGAGATCATGAGGATAAAATCAGAGAGATTAGAGCCCATACAGAAGCATACCGACAATCCTTCTTTCCACGAACAATACGAGACTGGAATAGAAGGGAGAACCGATAGAGGTTTTCCGGGTACCCTCCGCCACACACCGTCAGGTGGTTTGTGGAGTATGGATGTAGATGTAGATGTAGAAACATTTATAGTAGATGTAAATCTACTTAAGTACATTTAGATATAGTCCTTTAAAAATTAAAATTTCTTGCTAAATTGTTGATTATCTTTAAACAGGTCAGTAAAAGCAAGGAGCTTACTACTGAAAATTAATTGTTACTAAAGAAAATCAGAAACAAATGTATTAGACCTACTTTTCTTATACATTAGAGACTTTTTGAAAAGATATTTGATCATTGCCTCTGTCACTGACAGTGTAATTTCAGTTGCTTTGCAACATCAGCGATATCTACTTCTAAATTATGTTTGCAGCTGTTCTCATTTCGAATTCTGGAATATTTACTTCGTCTTCTTTGGTGAAGGAATTTCGGAAAATGCATTTACTAACTCCACTTTAGTGGCACTGTCATCGGTAACATTACCGTCGCTGTCGCGTAGTAAAGGTACTTACTGAGCCTTTCCGCTGGTTTACTTAACATGGGACCAGTATCTCTTCGGATTTTCCGCCACATTTCTAGAGCGAGTTTCGTTGTGGAAACTATTAAATGCATCTCGCATTGAAATCCGCACCAAATTTCGAGCCTTAGTAAAACTTCACTAATCTTGGAGATTTTGCGTTCGTCTAAATTATACGTGCCTTTTGCGGTGCTCCTGCAACAGCTTTCTGTCGTGTTTTGTGTACCATGGGAGATCAGTTCCGTCTCTTATTAATTTATTTGGTATGAATATCTTGAGTGCTGTTGATACTATTTCTTTGAACTTAAGCCACATATGGTCTTCATTTACATAGTTTGGAAGGACTGGAGACTACCTCTTAGAAAGACGTCACCCGAATTTTTAGCTGCTTTTATAAATAGATATATTTCGCGTTTAGTTTTGGTGAATTTCTTTGTTACGGAAGTGAACCTCGCTACGACTTCGTGTTCACTAATCCCTGTATCCGTCGTGATGCTGAGGATTATTTGTGGCTAAGAGGGCAAGTGTGTTTTCGTAACCATTTACAATTTGAATGGCCTCGTCAACTAATTGTTAAAAATAATTTTAAAAAAAGCATTTAGAACAATTACGGAAGTTGTTTTCTATTTACAATAGGGTATGATAATGTATTTATGTCAACATGCGGAAAGTAGATTGAAGTAACTGCCAACTATAATTGTATGAGTAGGGTACCTATTTGTGATGAGACTCAAGTTTTCTTTTCTTTGAACTGTTCAGCAACTGTTTCATCTGAGACAGGGGGCCGGTAAAAGGAGCCAGTTATTAATTTATTCCGGTTATCGAATATAGCCTCTGCCCACACTAAGTCACAGGAACTATCTGCTTCAAAGTCGATTGTGAACTTACATTATTTTTCCTTAAGTTGTCCTTCTTGTTTCTGTTGTAGTGCAGATAATTACAATTACGGCTTTTCCCTCCAGAACCTAAGATGCTTTCTCTGTGACCCTGTAAATACCAGAGCTACACAATGTAGAACAACAACGTACGTTACAAGTGTAGCATTCTGTATTACTTCATTTCCTTATTTCTAACATTTTAAAATTGTAAGTCGACTTTAGATGACATGTCAATCATAGATGTTCTTATCTCTATTTGTGAACGTGTTTTCAGTTATGTTTTGAACATTGTCCCGCTACACTTTCTTAACTAATGTTTTTAGAGAGTAAATTAATATGGAGTATGTCGTTCTTCTTTTCAAACATTCATAATCCCATTTATTATTTCCCTATTGTCTTTTGGGTATGCAGTTGTAGTAATTAAAGTAGGCACAAATGCAATGATCAAAAAGAAATGATTAGCGTACATTCGCATTCTCGTTTCATCGTTCCTTTCTTGTTGCTCCCATGCCGATGGACGGTTTCTATCGCAATCAGTAAGCATGAAAGGAAGCTACCGTACAGACAGAGGAATCTATATCTATACTTGGCAGAACTAATTACATACTGACATAATCGTCGGTATTGCTTTCGTTTTCTAAAAGTTATAAGTATTTCGATTTCGAAAAAGAAGCTCTGTATTTGGCCAAGATGTCGAAGAAGAAGGTCCCTTACGGTACTGGTTGTATCGAGTAAGATGTGGAGACGGCGGTTTGAAAGCGGACAGAGGTAGTGCAGGGAAGGGCGTCCCTTACCTGAGGGATCGCTATTCAAGCTACCTGGCGAAGGGGCAAGTGTGGCAAATGTCCGGCGTGGCAAATGTCCGGCGTGGCAAATGTCCGGCGTGGCAAATGTCCGGCATTCGTCAATTAAACCCACTTCCATTTAAACTGAGTATCATTTCCGTATAACGCCATTAGCAGCATTGTGTATGTTTTCTTCTGAAATAATTTCATTCTCTGGCCTCGCACAGAAGAGAACGCAGGCGTGTTTATTTATTTCTGCACTGATGCAGATCCGTTCCCTCGCCTTTGTTTCTAATATAAACATGTGTAGTCCTGTGGAAATGGGGAAGTACGAATGTTTAAAAAGTCGCTCCCTTATAGAAAGACGTTTAGTGTTCTTGGGATAAAGTACCATCTTGGAAGACTCATTTGCCTGGGAGGTACCAGAGAAATGGCAGAAACAGCAAGGGCGAGTCAGGGTTGGCAACGGGTACGAACTTCGCCCCCTCCCTCTCCACAAGCGAGGGAACGAAATGGACAATACATGGCGGCACTGTGTGGCAGGACCTGGAAGTTGCTGGACGATGCAAATGGCTTGTGAACTGGTGTTTCACAGTGGGTCTATTTTCAAGCAAATGCAGGCAGGAGTAACAGACATAATTAACATTCATGCAGTTCATCTGGTTCGCACTCAGAAATTGATTTTAACTAAATTCTGCGCGCCATATGAACCTCTCTTTGTTCACGAGGGTAACAATTGGACCGCGTGAGATTCGAAATAACTTTGGATTTAATTCACCTTGTGGTCACTTTCACATAACACTTTTATCAAATGTGATAGGAAATCGTGTGTTAATTTAAGTGCGATACCGTAGAATAGATTGAAATTATGTTTGATAAGTTAGGTGGTCTTATGCCACCATGTGTATAACCAATAAGTTGATCGCTCATCTCAAAATGATGGTGAATAGCGAAACAGGCAGTTGACTGACATCAACTTGAGTCCTAAAATAAAGCAGCAAAGGAAAGATGAACCATAGCGTGTGTACATTAACGAAAAGTTTTTCGTTAACGTAATATTATAAGAATGTTTATCCCGTATTGTTTGAATTAATGAGGCTATAAGACGGCTTTTAATAGTTACATGTGATGTGAGAAGGTTCTAAGAATTTAAAATGAAATTCGTATCAGTATCAGTATCTTGAATGCACTATGCTCCCCAAGCCCATAAGCCCGAGCACGTGTTCCTCCCAAATGTGAAAGAAAGAATAACAGTTATCCGAAGCTCTCATAGTAAGAAAGACTTTCCACTCGCGACGTGATCAATATCACACTGCTCAACAGCGTTCTCTTCACAGGGAGCCACGTGCCTACATAATTTTAAGCCTATATAAAGTCGTTTTCCGTTTCCACAGCACATAGCTCATTTATTATAAATGAGAGTCCCAACTAGAAATTACCCACATCTCGGGGAAGGTATGTAGGTTCAAATGTTCAAATGTGTGTGAAATCTTATGGGACATAACTGCTAAGGTCATCAGTCTCTAAGCTTACACACTACTTAACCTAAATTATCCTAAGGACAAACACACACACCCATGCCCGAGGGAGGACTCGAACCTCCGCCGGGACCAGCCGCACAGTCCATGACTGCACCGCCCCAGACCTCTCGGCTAATCCCGCGAGGCAGGTATGTAGGCTTCAGAAGAGCATGCACATGCGTAAGTTTACGTGATAGTACTGAAATGCCAAAAGAAACAGAGTGAAAAAAAAAGGAACAGGAGGCCCTCACATGGTCAACCTTGCCCAAGATTGTCTATTGACCATGAGTCCCTACACAGTAGATAGATTTAGGTTAAAATTTACTAACTCGAATTTTAATATCTCATTGGTCAAAAACTTCTGTATTTGTTGGTTAATTGTTGTTGCTTGTCGGCATCGTATTGATGGTCTGTTATGTGTTATGCCTTCCATGGTGAATTTTGGGAAGTGATATTGTGTTTTGTTCGTAAAATTTAAGTATAGAAGGTGAGTTAGGAATTTCGAAGAATTTTAGAACTGTATGTCGTGTTTTTCGTGTTTACCGTCAGTGTTTGGGCCTGGGAAACTTTAAACTGTAATAATCATGGGCCAGATCTAAGCTGGCCGGGGTGGCCGAGCGGTTCTAGGCGCTACAGTCTGGAGCTGCGCGACCGCTACGGTCGCAGGTTCGAATCCTGCCTCGGGCATGGGTGTGTGTGTGTGATGTCCTTAGGTTAGTTAGGTTTAAGTAGTTCTAAGTTCTAGGGGACTGATGACCTCAGAAGTTAACTCCCATAGTGCTCAGAGACATTTGAACCATTTTTTGAACCAGATCTAAATTATAGTCCATAATAAGTGTGGCTTGGGATAACATAAGTGATTATGAGGCGAAATTAGGGCCGGACGCTTCATTAAATATGAATGCATGTAAACTGAGTGAGGAAACGGGACGTGAACAGAGCAGTCTCGGAAGTATTGTAGTGAAAAAAAAAGGGAGAAGACGAGACGCGGGCGTTGTTAGGTGCCGAAAGCGGGTACGTGACGAGAGAATCAGAGTCGGAACACCGTACAAGAAGCGGTATCGAACAGATCGACGGAAGTCACGCCGACACCAGTTAGGTTGGCGATAGACATAAGTGTTATAGAAGAGCTGCTCAAAAACAGAGCCCAGAATCACAAAAAAATCATAGGGTTGCTCAAAATAACTTTTTCAAGAATTGCGAGCACAGGTGCAGAAAATAACACAGTAGAAGATAAAAAAAACAGGACCGCATGTTTAATAAGCACTTTGAAGACCAAAATGATCAAATTGACAGTATCATTGTCGAGGGACAGTCTGCGACCGAGTCTTTGGACGGCGAAATTGGAAGTTTGCTCCGAAGTCATGATCAAGCTATGGACAAATTAAAAGCACAAGTATATATATCAAGATGGGATCTGTTCTTTCGGACATACAGCTCTTTAGAATGAAATGAATACCCTTAGCTGCATACAGGCGTTGATATGTCAACGGGGACAGTTGAAAATGTGTGACCCGACCGGGACTCGAACCCAGGATCTCCTGCTTACATGCCTGAAGCTCCATCTATCTATCTTTTTTTTCATTTTGTTCGATATAGTTCGTTGCGTTTGGTTTATACGGACGTCACAGTACATCCGTTCAAGTTGATCATTGATTCTTTGGCTCAGTTTTTTTATTACAGAGAGCACGCAGCCCTCGGACCGAACACGCTGAGCTACCGTGCCGGCATTTCGGACATGTCCGAAAGAACAGATACCATCTTCATGTATATATAGTTAAGGCTCATCGGTCCTTTGACCATCTTCTTCTGTGCGGATGCACAAACAATGCCCGAACTTACGGGAATCGGCAGTAAGGCCGCGTGTAATGCGTATGATGGACAGGGGCACTATGAATATAGTGCGGGACAGTAAATTGCGAATGTGAGACTCACGGGAGGCGTGCCAGAAATAAGTCCCTGGAGTCGCACTATCCTCTGTGTCCTCGGTGGGTCAGATGGATACAGCGTCTGCCATGTAAGCAAGAGATCCCGGTTTCGAGTCCCGGTCGAGACACACATTTTCAAGTGGCCCCGTTGACTTATATCAACGCCTGTATGCAGCTAAGGGTATTCATTTAATTGTAAAAGCACGAGTCACAGCCGTGGAGAATGAACTTCACCAGCGTGCAGATGTGGAATCAGGTGTCAATGCTGAGATCAGTGATGTCGTAGAAAAGGTCTGCAGTGAACAGGTCAAGCTACTAAAATAAATATCAGGTAGGTTATCGAAGCAGGAAGCCTATATAACAAGGTGGTGGGTCGGACTGTAGTACCAACGACTGCCATTGAACGCTTTTCATTATGTAATGAAAGTGATTCCGATCGTGCAAAATCCGTTACTGTTGGAGAAAGTGGGGAAGTACAGTAGCTCCTCAGTTTGAAAGAAGAATAGATATAAATTAATTTAAAAAAATAGGGAGGCTCTCCGCAACTTGCAACAACCTCAGGAAGAGGCAGAAGTGTAGCCGGAGAGTGGCACGGGTAGCCATGCACACCCCATTTCAAATCAAACTAACTGTGTAAGCAAGAGACTGCGAAGTGACGATGACTATTTGCGTGATTTGGAAGAAAGGCGTTCTAGGATAAGGGACTCATCTTTTTGTGAAACTTCTGAGACCTGCGTGACAGGGAAGAAATGGATGATGACGATGATGATAGCATGTATCAGTCTGTCTCAGTACAGAAATATTCGATTTGTCCAGGCCCATCATTTGAACATCATCCCCGTGATTAGGTAGGATAATTCAACCACGCTTTACTTCCATCTTCAGGTCCCAAATTAAAAATGCAGTTTTTGTGTAGCCACCTCCGTGACGAGCTGGATACTAGAATGGGAATAACAGTGCTGGACTACACGGACTATGAAAAATGCAGGAGTGCTTTCTTGGCTGAGTTTTGACCACGTAGGTCGTAGCGAACATGTTACATGAAGTATTCTTATCACGCTCCATTACGTTAATTCCGGATTTAGAGATCCGATAATGTACTTTAAGGAAATGGTTGAGAAAAACCAATGTCTGTATTCGGAATATGACCCACCTGAACTGATGTGTATATGCTTGACTAAACTGCCGAATCGTTTGCAAAGGAAAATAAACATTTCAGAAAGACACATGGTTGACGTGACGTTAGCAGAAGTTAGGATGTGAGTGAGGCCCAAGTGAACCTGTACCCATCACGCAAGATGAGGTGTGTTATTTGCTGCAGAATTATGCATCGGAGAACAATAGACGGCCGCATTTAAATGACAACAGGCGAGATAGGCGCGAACGTTCTTACCCACACAATGGTAGGAGTAGAAGGTCCGAACTGTGAACGAAATGGTTGGAAACCTCGACGGAAGTATGAAAACCCCTCTCAAGTAGCAGATAATGCGTGACCACCTGATGACAACGTGTGACTACGCCTGGTCGAGACACAGAATCATTATCCACGGCATAATATGCAAAATGCTGTGGCGGTTGACCGTGAAAGACAATGTCGGATGAGCCAGGCACCTGGTCGGCAGGAAAGAGCAGAAGTAGTTAGGTCGCCACAAAGTAGACATTACTTGTACATAGATTCTGAAGGAATGAGAGAAATGTTGTTAGTTGAGGAAGAAGAAGTATTGATCAGTGGCCAGCATCTCTTAATAGACATAGATATTGACGGAATAATCGTTAGATGTGTAACTTATTCAGCCGGCCGGAGTAGCCAACCGGTTCTAGGCGTTACAGTCTGGAACCGCGCGACCGCTACTGTCGCAGGTTCGAATCCTGCCTCGGGCATGGATGTGTGTGATATCCTTAGGTTAGTTAGGTTTAAGTAGTTCTAAGTTCTAGGGAACTGATGACCTCAGCAGTTAAGTCCCATAGTGCTCACAAGGGAACCTCCCCATCGCACCCCCATCAGATTTAGTTATAAGTTGGCACAGTGGACAGGCCTTGAAAAACTGAACACAGATCAATCGAGAAAACAGGAAGAAGTTGTGTGGAAGTATGAAAAAAATAAGCAAAATATACAAACTGAATAGTCGATGCATGTGATATGCAACATCAATGACAGCCCGAGCTCACGTGCGCCGTGGTCCCGTGGTTAGCCTGAGCAGCTGCAGTACGAGAGGTCCTTAGTTCAAATCTTCCCTCGAGTGAAAATTTTAATTTTTTATTTTCAGACAATTATTATCTGTCCGTCCGTCCGTCCGATGCGATCACTTTTTTGGGAGTGATTATCACATCCACAAGAAAACCTAAATCGGGCAAGGTAGAAGAATCTTTTTACCCAATCGCCAAGTGTACAAGTCAGGCGGGTCGACAACATATGCCGTCACCAGTGTCGTATAGAATATATCAGACGTGTTTTCCTGTGGAGGAATCGGTTGGCCTATGACCTTGCGATCAAACTTTTTCGGTTCCCATTGGATAGGCACGTCCTTTCGTCTACTAATCGCACGGTTTAGCGGTGCGGTCGCAAAACACAGACACTAAACTTACTACAGCGAACAGAGACGTCAATGAACGAAGGGACAGATAATAATTGTCTGAAAATAAAAAATTAAAATTTTCACTCGAGGGAAGATTTTAACCCAAGACCTCTCGTACTGTAGCTGCTCACGCTAACCACGGGACTACGGCGCTCGTGAGTTCAGGCTGTCCTTGATGTTGCATATCATATGCATAGACTATTCAGTTTGTATATTTTGCTTATTTTTTTCATACTTCCACACGACTTCTTCCTGTTTTCTCGATTGATCTGTGTTCAGTTTTTCAGGGCCTATTCACTGTGCCAACTTATAACTAAACCTGAGGGGGGTGCGATGGGGAGGTTACCTTGTCAGAACCATTTGAACCATTTGTAACTGATTCAGGAGCAGAAGACTCTGTGATTAGGGAGACTACATTTTTGAAATG
The DNA here is from genome assembly GCF_021461385.2 of Schistocerca piceifrons. NCBI lineage: Eukaryota > Metazoa > Arthropoda > Insecta > Orthoptera > Acrididae > Schistocerca > Schistocerca piceifrons. The sequence continues at coordinate 73,378,732 of NC_060149.1, forward strand.
TCATGTGAAGAGGGCGTGCGTGGCCGGTACTCCCTGCAGAGAAGTTTGAGATCCGTGGAGCCATACCCAGTAAAACTGTTAGTATCAAGAACCAAACACAGATTGAATTTTCTTGCCAATCACTTGTGTTAATTGCTATTTTTCTGGTGGTTCCAAGACTCTCATTTGAGGTCGCATTGGTTGTAACTTTCCTGAACACTACCAGTGTGTCTTAAATTTTAAAGAGAGGTGTGTGATCTTGTGCATGGAAAGACGCGAAATCAGGTTTCATTCCATTGAAGTCTGTACTGAGTTAAGTGCAGCCTTATATATGTGGCGAGCCAAGTCTTTTCCCCGTTTTGTCGTATTACTTTGGTAATAGCATTTCATGCTCACTAACATATTCTGGGTGTTTCATTATTATGTAGAAGCAAGATGAGAAAAATTTGCTGAAGAGTTACGTAATCTGAATTGTGGAATTACTGAATGTATGTAATAATGAAGGGAATGCGATCTTAATAAGGAAGATGAGATCGACGTTCTATGTCGTACCAAATAGTGCAAAGTATTCCAGATTCAGTTGGAGACATTGATGGTGACTTACTTATGGTGTTCTCATGCAAAAGAAGTAAGATTCATTATTTGTTGGCGCCGGGTGCCAAGTAAGCGCCGATGCTATGAATAAGGCTAGTGGATGTTGCCGGGCATGCCTGTCGCAGAAAAAATGTTCAAATGTGTGTGTAATCTTATGGGACTTAACTGCTTAGGTCATCACTCCCTAAGCTTACACACTACTTAACCTAAATTATCCGACGAACAAACACACACACCCATGCCCAAGAGAGGACTTGAACCTCCGCCGGGACCAGCCGCACAGTCCATGACTGCAGCGCCTTAGACCGCTCGGCTCCTGTCGCAGAGGATGCATTTAGCACTAATGATGTTATACGAGTGTAAATTTGTGGTGCAAAGTAAGTTATTGAAACGATTCAGGTTAGTACGTATGTGGGGCGGCGGGTAAAAGTAATAATTGGGTTCCCCGTCTTTTTACGAGAGCCTGTGAACTATTTTTGTGGTAAGCCAGGCAGCGATGGAGAACATACTGACCGTATTTTCCAGTCTGCAAGTCCCCGTGCTTCCCAGCCCACTGAAAGAAATGTTTCTATTCTCTATTTGCTTAGTGGAATCAGGACTATGATTATAAATGAAGATTTAGAGTTCTAATTGATACATATATTTGGTAAAGTTTCACACGCACAACAATGTGAAATTCATTATTTACATATTGACAGTAAATCTTTCTATCCTAAAGAGCATAATAGGCAGTTCAGAGGCAACTTCTATGGTAAGTTCCTACCAAATTGTCTTTCGCCCTGACGACTGATACTAAAAATTAAATGGTCACCACAAAAGTGGAAAATAATTGTCACCACTTGCCACGCGGATCTGGAAATACCACGGACGGCTCACTAACTGTTACTTTAGCGAAAATCTAAGCGATCTGGGACGGTTGGCAGACCTGGCGAGTTCACTACCTATTATTACTGAAAATAAGCGTTTTGTCACAGCCTGTCTCTGACGTCATCCGAGGCAGCGCGCACTCCGGCGTTTGACAGACGCGGATCCTGCAGTGGCTGGGTGCGAAGTGAACGTAGTCTTGCCTCTTGGTCTGTATTTATATATGAGGCACAGCGGATGGCCAAGGGAACAACTACTGTCATCCGCCTCATGCACACAGCAACAGTCTCTAAACGGCCGCTTTCTAGGACACATAATATTTGATAACAAAGTTATGAATTAATTTAGAATCTTCTTAATATCTGCATGCAAGGAGGTAAGTTGGTTGAAATCACAGGAAAAGTTTCGGCTCGCTTGCTTGAAAACTTTGCCTTCCAGAATTTTTAGAACGGAACTGAGAGTAGATCATTACCTCTGAACTATAACTTTAAGAGACCTTGTATTGGTTGTTATTAACATTATGGTCCTTAAACTTGTTACAGCTCTATTGCTTAATAGGTTTTATCATTTGCTCTAACCAAAATTTCCTAGTATTAAAGTTACAGATACTTAATCTACTACAAATAAGGACGTTTTAGTTCTAGTTTTGGTTTTCATTAAATTACTCAAAGACTATTAGAGGCAGCTAAATGGGGTCACGTAGTTATTATTTTTAGGTTGAATTGAGGCATCATACAAATTTGCATAATATTTAGCGCCTTCAATTTTTATTAAAAACGTGGATTCTGACACAATTTTTATTTTATCATGTTGAGACTCGCACCAGTTAATTTTGTCATACATCTGCACATTATGACCAGTTTCTGGCTTTCTATCTTTATTATTTAGTGCCACTTATTTGATCTAATCACTCTAAGACTTAGCATTTAAAACATTATTACATTAAAGTATATGCTGGCAAAGTTTGAAAAAGCAATTTTAACTTTGAATTTTATTTTTAATTATGGTGTAATACTTGTGTTCTATGTGCAAACGCGTTATGGTGACGTGGCGCTACTAGCAGTGAACTGGGGTGAGTCCCGGCACACTCGCTCGCCCCTGTATCTGACAAACGATACAGCGCTTGTTTCGCTAAAAGTGGAGCACGTACTCTCAATTTGATATTTAGTGCATTTTGTACCTTGTAATGCGATGACTGTTTTGTAGAAAGACTTTAGCAATAAAGCTGTTTAAAACGGGGCCAACATAGGGTGGCGATGACCTAACTGTATTGAAAACAGACTAAGAGTGGACTTCTAAATGCGATGCGCAGCAAGGAAAAAATAATTACTACGGAGAAACTAAGACGTCTGAACAGTCGGAATAAATGATAACAAAAACCATGTGTATTGTAAGTACAGAAAGAATCAGGTATTGGTATTAAATTATAACCCCATGATAGATGTGGGTTATATGAAAATAACATTCTACGTACGTCTTGGTGTTAGTCTGTGTGTGTGTGTGTGTGTGTGTGTGTGTGTGTGTGTGTGTGTGCTTTACAGGAAGGACTGTGAACTCTAGGAGTAAACTGGCGATATAAAGGAAGTTATCCAATGTTGTAATGCTTTGGGATGACAATGCAATGATAAAAATTCTAAGCTGTTGGAAGAAGACATGTAAGTGTATCAACTGTAAAAAACTTATTAAGCTGTCAGAGATATTTTACACTCCTGGAAATGGAAAAAAGAACACATTGACACCGGTGTGTCAGACCCACCATACTTGCTCCGGACACTGCGAGAGGGCTGTACAAGCAATGATCACACGCACGGCACAGCGGACACACCAGGAACCGCGGTGTTGGCCGTCGAATGGCGCTAGCTGCGCAGCATTTGTGCACCGCCGCCGTCAGTGTCAGCCAGTTTGCCGTGGCATACGGAGCTCCATCGCAGTCTTTAACACTGGTAGCATGCCGCGACAGCGTGGACGTGAACCGTATGTGCAGTTGACGGACTTTGAGCGAGGGCGTATAGTGGGCATGCGGGAGGCCGGGTGGACGTACCGCCGAATTGCTCAACACGTGGGGCGTGAGGTCTCCACAGTACATCGATGTTGTCGCCAGTGGTCGGCAGAAGGTGCACGTGCCCGTCGACCTGGGACCGGACCGCAGCGACGCACGGATGCACGCCAAGACCGTAGGATCCTACGCAGTGCCGTAGGGGACCGCACCGCCACTTCCCAGCAAATTAGGGACACTGTTGCTCCTGGGGTATCGGCGAGGACCATTCGCAACCGTCTCCATGAAGCTGGGCTACGGTCCCGCACACCGTTAGGCCGTCTTCCGCTCACGCCCCAACATCGTGCAGCCCGCCTCCAGGGGTGTCGCGACAGGCGTGAATGGAGGGACGAATGGAGACGTGTCGTCTTCAGCGATGAGAGTCGCTTCTGCCTTGGTGCCAATGATGGTCGTATGCGTGTTTGGCGCCGTGCAGGTGAGCGCCACAATCAGGACTGCATACGGCCGAGGCACTCAGGGCCATCACCCGGCATCATGGTGTGGGGAGCGATCTCCTACACTGGCCGTACACCACCGGTGGTCGTCGAAGTGACACTGAATAGTGCACAGTACATCCAAACCGTCATCGAACCCATCGTTCTACCATTCCTAGACCGGCAAGGGAACTTCCTGTTCCAACAGGACAATGCACGTCCGCATGTATCCCGTGCCACTCAACGTGCTCTAGAAGGTGTAAGTCAACTACCCTGGCCAGCAAGATCTCCGGATCTATCCCCCATTGAGCATGTTTGGGACTGGATGAAGCGTCGTCTCACGCGGTCTGCACGTCCAGCACGAACGCTGGTCCAACTGAGGCGCCTGGTGGAAATGGCATGGCAAGCTGTTCCACAGGACTACATCCAGCATCTCTACGATCGTCTCCATGGGAGAATAGCAGCCTGCATTGCTGCGAAAGGTGGATATACACTGTACTAGTGCCGACATTGTGCATGCTCTGTTGCCTGTGTCTATGTGCCTGTGGTTCTGTCAGTGTGATCATGTGATGTATCTGACCCCAGGAATGTGTCAATAACGTTTCCCCTTCCTGGGACAATGAATTCACGGTGTTCTTATTTCAATTTCCAGGAGTGTATATACACGCACATAAAAAAAGGTTTGCATCACCCCGTTTCCCAGAACTCCTTAAGATAGATGTTGACACTAAACCCGCCCAAAGATGTAAACAACTATGCATGAGCAGTGCCTGTTAGACGGAGGGGGTCCGACAGCCGATCAGTTCCAGCCATTCCACCAGGAAGAAGGTACACGGCTCCTGTTGTCTGTAGTTCAACCATGCCTAGACGGTCAATACCGCGGTTCCATCGCGTCCGCAATGTTACTTTGTGCCAGGAAGGGCTTTCAACAAGGGAGGTGTCCAGGCGCCTCGGAATGAAACAAAGCGATGTTGTTCGAACATGGAGGAGAAACAGAGAGACAGGAACTGTAGATGACATGCCTCGCTCTGGGCGACCAAGGGCTACTACTGCAGTGGATGACCGCTACCTACAGATTTTGGCTCAGAGGATCCCTGACAGCCACGCCACCATGTTGAATAATGCTTTTTGTGCAGCCACAGGACGTCGTGTTACGACTCAAACTGTAAGCAATAGTTTGCATATGCGCAACTTCACTCCCGACGTCCATGGCGAGGTCCATCTTTGCAAACACGATACCATGCAGCGCGATACAGATGGGCCCAACAACGTGCGGAATGGACCGCTCAGGATTGGCATCACTTTCTCTTCACCGATGAGTGCCGCATATGCATTCAACCAGACAATGATTTGGAGGCAATCCGGTCAGGCTGAACGCCTTAGACACACTGTCTACCGAGTGCAGCAAGGTGGAGGTTCCCTGCTGTTTTGGGGTGGTATTATGTGGGGCCGACGTACGCCGCTGGTGGTCATGGAAAACGCCGTAACGGCTGTACGATACGTGAATGCCATCCTCCGACCGATAGTGCAACCATATCGGCAGCATATTTGCGAGGCGTTCGTCTTCATGGACGACAATTCGCGCCTCATCGTGCACATCTTGTGAATGACTTCCTTCAGGATAACGACATCGCTCGACTAGAGCTGCCAGAATTTTCTCCACACATGAACCCTATCGGACATACCTGGGATAGATTGAAAATGGCTGTTTATGGACGACATGACCAACCAACCATTCTGAGGGATCTACGCTGAAACGCCATTGAGGAGTGGGTCAATCTGGACCAACAGTGCCTTCATGAACTTGTGGATAGTATGCCACGACGAATACAGGCATGCATCAATGCTCACAAAACCAAATAATAATTAATGTAGAGTAACGAAATTTTGGAAATATATTTGTCTAGGTAACATATTTAAGTCATTAACATTGCAAGATCAGAGGTTAATGTAAGAGCGAGATAATGTGAAATACTGGAACATTAATAACCAGTGTAACCGCTTGAATGTTGCACGCAAGCATGCAAACACGCATTCATTGTGATGTACAGGTACCGAATGTCAGTTTGTGGAATGAAGTTCCACTCCTGTCGCACTCGGTCAGTCATTACAGGGACTGTTTTATTGCTGGTAGTGGGTGATGCTGGAATTGTCGTCCGATGACATGCCATATGTGGTGTCACCACCAGACACCACACTTGCTAGGTGGTAGCCTTTAAATCGGCAATCCCATCCTCGTCGCCAAATGTTGTGGATTGGCAAGAGAGCCAACCCACTATGAGAGGAAGCCGAAAGGCACGCGTTTCAGCTCACGCAGGCTGGCGTGAGGTCTGGAACAGGACAAGGAAGTTAGACTTTAGCAAAAAAGGACGTAGCTGTTGGAATACTTAACTTTAATCCGTAAATGGTGAACATCGCTCTTGACGGTACATGTTTTACAGCATCAATAGTAACTGGTAATGGCGCTTTGCTAGGTCGTAGCAAATGACGTAGCTGAAGGCTATGCTAACTATCGTCTCGGCAAATGAGAGCGTAATTTGTCAGTGAACCATCGCTAGCAAAGTCGGCTGTACAACTGGGGCGAGTGCTAGGAAGTCTCTCTAGACCTGCCGTGTGGCGGCGCTCGGTCTGCAATCACTGATAGTGGCGACACGCAGGTCCGACGTATACTATCGGACCGCGGCCGATTTAAAGGCTACCATCTAGCAAGTGTGGTGTCTGGCGGTGACACCACACCATATGTGCTAGATTGGAGACAGATCTCGTTATCGTTCAGTCCAAGAAACATGTCGACACTCAGTAGAGATCGTTGGGTTACAACAGCGGTATGTGAACGAGCGTTATCCTGTTGGAAAGTCCCTTCTGAAACGATGTTCATTAATGGCAGCACAACAGGTCGAATCAACAGATTGAAGTACAAATTTGCAGTCAGGGTGCATGGGATAACCACAGAGTGCTAGTGCTGTCATACTAAATCGCACCACAGATCATAACTCTAGGTGTAGGTCCAATGTGTCTAGCACACAGACAGGTTGGTTTCAGGCCTGCGACTGGCCTCCGTCTAACCAACACACAGCCATCACTGGCACCATGGCAGAACAAGCGTTCATCAGAAAGCACAACAGACTGCACCCTGTCCTACAAAGAGCTCTCTCTTGAAGCCACTGATGCCTCAAATGGCTGTGGTTTGGGGTCTTGTTGTGACAGTACCGTCCAAGGACCACCGCAGCCAGCAGTCATTTACATTGGCAACATCCCTGCCAAGTCTTTCTCTAATACTGAGACAGGAGCTTCTCATAACCCTATTATATGAACACTTTAAAACTTGGTGAAGTGTTTTGTCTTTAGTCAAAATATACACTGAAGAGCCAAAGAAATTGGTACATGTGTCTAATAACGTGAAGGGCCCAGCGAGCACGCAGAAGTGCCGCAACACGACGCGGCATGGACTCGACTAATGTATGAGGTAGTGCTGGGGGAAATTGACACCATGAAACCGCAGGGCTGTCCATAAATCCGTAAGAGCACGAGAGGGTGGAGATCTCTTCTGAACAGCACGTTGCGAAGCATCCCAGATATGCTCAATAATGTTCATGTCCCGGGAGTTTGGAGACCAGAAAAAGTGTTTAAACTCAGAAGAGTGTAGCTGGAGCAACTCTGTAGCAATTCTGCACGTGTAGGGTGTCGCATTGTCCTGCGGGAATTGTCTAAGTCCGTCGGAATGCACAATGGACATGAATGGATGCAGGTGTTCAGATAGGATGCTTGCGTACGTGTCACTTGTCAGAGTCATATGTAGACGTATCAGGAGTCCCATATCACACCAACTGCACACGCCCCACACCGTTGCAGAGCCATCACCAGCTTGAACAGTCCCCTGCCGACATGCACGGTCCATGGATTCTAGGGGTTGTCTCCAAACCCGTACACGTGCATCCACTCGATACAATTTGGAACGAGACTCGTCGACCAGGCAACATGCTTCCAGTCATCAATAGTCCAATGTCAGTGTTGATGGGCCCAGACAAAGCGGAAAGCTTTGTGTCGTGCAGTCATCAAGGGTACACCAGTGGGCCTGCGGCTCCAAAAGGCCATATCGATGATGTTTCGTTGAGTGGTTCACACGCTGACACTTGTTGATGGCACAGCATTGAAATCTGCAGCAACTTGGCGGAAGGGTTGCACTTCTGTCACACTGAACGGTTCTCTTCAGTTGTCGTTGGTCCCGTTCTTGCAGGATCTTTTTCCGTCCGCAGCGACGTCGGAGGTTTGATGTTTTACCGGATTTCTGATATTCACGGTAGACTTGTGAAATGGTCGTACGGGAAAATCCCCACTTCATTGCTATCTCGGAGATGCTGTGTCCCATCGCTCGTGCCCCGACTAGAAGCCAACGTTCAAACTCACTTAAGTGTTGATATCCTGCCATTGCAGCAGCAGTAACCGATCTAACAACTGCGACAGACGCTTACTGTCTTATATAGGCGCTGCCGGCCACAGCGCCGTATTCTGCCTGTTTACATATCTCTGTATTTGAATATGTATGCCTACATCAGTTTCTTTGTCGCTATAGTGTAAAACATACTGAGTTTGCGGCCTCATAGTTGCGCAACGAGCGCCACTTTCATGTGACTGGCGCGAAATTTGAATAGACATCGTCTTTCAAATGTAGAAACACCCCTGCCTACTTTCGTTAATTTGGCACAACTCCTGCTTAGTGAGCGACTTTTTTCCATTAGTGTGGTTTCCCACATCTCACTATGTGAATACTGTTCTGTTTCCCATGTTTCGACTCAGGTACGCGCTGCACAAACATTTAGAACACTTTCTCACACTTGCACACAGAATTTGTTGCGTACACAGCCATATTAGGTACACTTCTTGTGTCCTCGATGGTTGAATAGGAGACTGATGACCTTTGCTGTGTGGTCTCCTTAACCCTTTACTCAATATCTGCAGAATATAGTAAAATATTTACAACTTGCAGTTTAATGTGCATGTCACGCGTCTTTTTCTATGAGAATGGGTGCATTGGCACCATTAAAAGTGTTCAGTTTTACAGGAGGCAGTTACATCTGTAGTGAACATGTCCTACAAGAAGGGATGTATTTATGTTGGGATAAAATATAACCGCCAAGCACTGTTCAAACTTAACGCCAGACGTTCTGCTGTGGTGCCATGGCCCGTTCCAGCCAAGCATGGCACAGAGGCGGCGACGACTGTGACCTCAGCATTGCAGTCACGGGACAAAAGGTTGCACAGTCTTCTCAAGAGGTGCATCAGGAGACCATGGAAGGAGGGCTGTCCCATGTGACATATTTCTTTAAGTAATAAAGATACAGTTGTTCCTGCCCAATCTCAGCATTGGTAGAAGGGTTTTAAACAATGCACAAATGGTCTTAAACTAAGGGTGATGATTGTTTAAACTGTGACATCAGAAGGGTGGGAAAAACCAGTGAGTATAGACTTTCACACCATTATAACTTGTGAGCAGATTCGACACTTAGCAGAGGTTTCCCAGCAAACGTGGCAGGCTGCACCTATATCCCTCAGGTCTACTGCATTAGATTCTGATATATTACTATGTCCTCCATCTTGTACCGTCATTTCAGATTTTGACATGATAAGGCTATACTCGTATTACTAGGTCCGCCATCATGTATTCTGAGATCATAGGGCTGCACTCAATTCCTCAGATCGCCATCTTGGATTCTGATATCATAAGCAGTAGCCGACTGTGTGGCCGAACGGTTCTAGGCTGTAGCCAGTCTGGAACCGCGCGACTGCTGCGGTCACGGGTTCGAATCCTGCCTCAGGCATGGATGTGTGTGATGTCTCTAGGTTAGTTAGGCTTAATTAGTTCTAAGTTCTAGGGGACTGATGACCTCAGAAGTTAAGTCCCATAGTGCTCAGAGCCATTTGAACCATAAGCAGTAATTCGCATGAATAGGATAGCACCCCATCTTGGATTTTCTTAATTTTTGCCATTTTACAGTTACGACAACTACCCTGCTTCCACATACGAGTGGGGGAAAACATGCAGAAAATTTTGTTATTTTGAAATTCCAACCTTTCTTTAACTTTCCACAATCTGAGAGCTATAGCAGTTGACCTATGTCAGAGGGGTCAGAGGGTGTGTGAATCTGGCAACACTGCATAAGATCATCGAGAATGTCTTAAGGGGTGGAGAGGAGAGAGAAGGAGGGGAAGGGGGTAATCTGAAAACGATACAGGTTGCACTCGAATCTGCATAGCTACACTACTGACAGGGAAAAATTTTCTACATCATTCCTGCTTAATAAGCATTTCAGATGATGGATAAGAGCTCTAAAATTTGTCATATTAGCATCTTTTATAGAGATCCCTTACAGATGCACAGCAATTTCCTATAATATTCTGAAAAAAGTCTTCCATTTGCCTTCCCTACAGCTCAGTTTACTTGTTCATCCCAATTCATATCACTTCATAGACTACCACGAGATATTTAAATGATGTATCAGGCTCTAGAAGCTTATTACTAACCTTTTAACAGAATACAATCGGTTCTTCCTCTTCGTTATCAGTGCTATTTTGCCTTTTTCCACTTTTAACTACTGTTGTTGTTGTGGTCTTCAGTCCTGAGACTGCTTTGATGCAGCTCTCCATGCTACTCTATCCTGTGCAAGCTTCTTCATCTCCCAGTACCTACTGCAGCCTACATTCTTCTGAATCTGCTTAGTGTATTCATCTCTTGGTCTCCCTCTACGATTTTTACCCTCCATGCTGCCCTCCAATGCTAAATTTGTGATCCCTTGATGCCTCAAAACATGTCCTACCAACCGATCCCTTCTTCTAGTCAAGTTGTGCCACAAACTTCTCTTCTCCCCAATCCTATTCAATACCTCCTCATTAGTTACGTGATCTACCCACCTTATCTTCAGCATTCATCTGTAGCACCACATTTCGAAAGCTTCTATTCTCTTTGTAACCTCCCCCCTCACTTATCGACCTTAATGACAGTGAAAAATTAAACCGCGTGTACCTAATGGAAATTTGGGAAAAGCAATCGTCACCAAAGTTAATCTATCGGTAAAGAGGGAGGAAAGGGTTACATCTAAATGAAAGGAAAAATGCAAATGAAACTGGTGGAAATTAATTTTGAAAAGGGGTAAAGTTAATAAAGAAAGTAAATGTGCGGCCGTTACGTTAACAATTAACTAGCGGTAATTAGATATTTGAGATTTGGGGGAAATCACGGTCGCCAGTCCTAAGGACAATTACTATAGTAACTGAAAAAGAAAGGTTATTACACATATAATTAACACTAGAAGCGTGGCAACTGAAGGTTGACACGTGTAGTGTGAAAACTGAAAGTTTGTCAGAAGTAATAAATTTCGCTACACTCTGACTTAATTTAGCAAAAGAATTAATAAAACCGGAAAATCGAAAGTTAATTTAGTGACTGAAGTTAATAGTGAGCTTTCTTTCTGAAGCACATCGAAATCCAGAAAAATACGGTTAGTCTTGGACTACCTCAACAATCATTTCAAAAGAAACTTGACTCTACGCAATTTAGAAACAAGAGATTTAACTTTGAACTTGAATTAAATGATTCTGAACTATTAACAATAGTAAAATTTAGTACGTACCAAGCTGAGCTGCAGTCACAGGTAAGCTAAAATATGCTAACAAAACTCGCACTCTAAATTTGTGCTCGTGTAACCTAAATATTGTAGCCAGCTACTGAACTTTGAAATTAAAGCAGTGAAATCTAATTATATTATTTTAATGCTGGCGTTTGAATTTCAACGACACTCGGGTTCATTTCGGAAAAGGAAGGGACCCTGCTTGGCAATGCAATTGGGACAATGAGCAACAAAGGTTCATGCTAAGTTGCTGTAATTTTGCGAGGCAAATGGAACAATTTGAAAAGCTGAGGTCTGCCATACAGTTCTGAAACTTTACGTGCTTTTAGTCTTCCTTGTTGGTTGATTGAAGGTTTGAAGCCGTCGATCGAGGAGGTGGCGACAGTCACTCATTGTCGGCCGTCGCTGTTGCAGAAGCTGGATGTTGGCGCGCCTTCTTCTCGACACGGTCACCAGGAGAAACGGGCTCTTGATGTGCGCCAGCTAATGCTTCCCGTCCACGACACCATGTCAGAAACTATCATCGCGAGTCGAGCGCAATTACATGCTGCCAAACCCCGAAAGCGCGGCAACTCGCGGGAGCGTCACACAACACCTGCTCCACTCGCTACTCCCGCCAGACTCTCTCTGCCCGCGCCCCACGCGGCAGAGTTAACACTCCCAAAGATCCTACACACTTTGATTCTTCACACGACCTATCGATGTAATCGTTCGATAGCAGTTTTCCCTAGGCAAGACCCAGCGTAAAAATACAAATAATATTTACGAAACAAACCAATTATACATCGACATGAGTGCATAAATATATATATACAAACAGTAAAACAATTACAATATATAAAGAGACAGAAATGTCATATCTTGAGGTAACAAAACAAGGAAAAAAATAATAGTACAATAGATGAAAATAGGAGGATATGCATTTCCGGCGTTACACGTGCCCTACATTGTCTGAGGATGTTCGTGTAACGTAAACAGACTCAGAAAATGTCCCAAAAAAAAACAGCGGAAATGCATATGCTCAAAACATCAACAAAATTTAGCATTCGTCTAATTAACCATAAATCAATTTTTAGACCATAATAATTGAGTGGAGACACTCCTAATCTTATTCCACTCTGTCATCTTGCACAAAATAAAACAGGTTGACAACATATCAAAATTCATAGAAAACACAGAAAATGGTTTAGCTATTCTAAAAATCTAAATTCCTAACAGTATCAAGAAATGGAATACTATTTACAAAATTAATCAGAGTACATGGTCATAAAAACAGGTAGATCAAAATACGCAAATTAATAATTAATTACATAGAATACACATTTTTACATAACCCTTTCATAATTAATATTCTCGTCATGGGAGTCCATTAAACGCTAAACAAGAAAAAAACATCAGATCGAAAAAAACATAAATATTGACAGTAGAATTCTTTCAGCTGTCCAGGAAGAAAAACAATTCCGCCTTCCGTACTCGCAAGTACAAAGAATGCCGACAGCGGCCCAAGAGCCAACAGCGGCACAAGAGCCGACAGCGGCTCGCCTCGCCAGTATTGTTGCGCCCGCGTGTGCGGCACGCTTGATCTCACTCGCCCTTGTGACGGCGTTTCCAGAACGTCCGTTTCACTGAATTCTTTCGCAAAAACTCACTCCCGAGTAATCTCAAGGAGTCCATTAACACTATCACAGTGGATAACTCAACACTGTCCATCATCACACGCATGTACTAGCCTGAAACTTAAAACAGCGTCTAAGTACATCGGCAATGACTAGTAAATCACATATTTATGGAATCTTACAGCTATTTACAAAATCATATTTACATTCCTTAATCTACTGTGACTCAGCTGAAAACTTAAACTAGCAGCTTGGATTTTTCAATTGATAAATAATCACTTTCTCTTAAATCATTTAGTCAAAATTAATTACTTATTAATTACAACTTCTATAATGTCCTCTTGGTCAGGCAAAAGCATGGCAATCTAGCAAACCTTAAATCTTACACTTTATATTTACATATTGTACAAATTACGCATTGTGTGGTATTAATCGATCCTAGGTTGGTACAATTTCAAGTCTACTATATTCCGTATACCTAATCGTTTTCCAGAGCTTGGATACTCTAAGCAATAAGCATTTGTGTGAGGTATACCAATGACTTTATATGGTCCATTATAAACAAACTTAAATTTAGAGATTTCATTGTCTATCTCGCTCGATTTCTCATGAGCTTTTACAAGTACTAAGTCTCCGATTGCAAACTTAGCAAAACGCACTTTAGCGTCATGACGACGTATGCGAGCATCGGCTTTTAGCTTCATTACTTCTCGCAAACGATCTTTTTTCACACCAATACTAATGTTAATCCGTGGAGGGAATTTGATTATCTCTTCCAATTCACTTTCTACACTTTCGTCAATGCCGAAATTCCTCACGTTACGGCAGTTCAAACTCATTCCTACGTCAATGTCATCCGGCCAGTTAACAATGTGTACAGGCTGGTATAGTCTATGCACACCGTCTCCTGCCTCGTCAAAGCTAACTACTATTGTTTTATCTAGTGACATACATGTCAAAGTTTTGCTTTCGCAGTTAATCACTGCACGGTACTTTAATAGCCAATCTAACCCGATAATTACTTCCGTAGTTAAGTCTGGCACGACGACAAACTCTTGTTCAAATCGTGCCCCACATATCTCGAAGTTGACAAAAATCTGTTTTGTGACCGGTTTACTGGCCTTCCCAGTAGCACCGATAATTTTCACTCCTGTTACTGGCATAACTACGATGCCAGGTCTGTCTTTCAGTAACTCAAATATTTTCCCAGATACAGCACTCAACTCTGCAGCGGTGTCAATCAACACGTTTAGTTGTAGGTCGTGCATATTAACAGACACTACTATCTGTCTACACTTGTCCTCGATTGTTTCTTTATTTTCCCACAGTAAATCCTCGTCTATATCCAGGTCATTCCAGAAAAAACCATCCGGCTTTGATCCTAAATCCGGTTTATCTGGCGGCTTTTTCAGCCTCTGTTCACATACAGTTTTAATTTCAACACGTTTGTCCTGAGGCTTAGTCTGTAGCGTCGCCTCCAATACCGAAACCTTTTCCTGTAACTCGTCAACTAGTGAGTGTTGCTTTGCTATCAATTCACTAATTGTCACCTTCGTTGATTCCTCTTTAATCAGATTGATCTCATCTGCCAATCTACCTGGAGAAATGTGCCCAGTAGTATCTGCAATTACTTCCTCTAGATCTGCGCAACCCACACTGCTATCGTCTGACCGTATAATGTCAGCTCTAACCTCATACTCGCTGTAATCTATGTGCTTTTCTACCAATCGTGTCCGGCTATCACTAAAATTTTCGTAATCTTTCTCCTTAATACTCTCGCAATGTTTGAACTGGAGGTTTGCGTCGGATGGGTCGGCTACTTTTACCACTACGACTTTCGGTAAGGTCTGCCGGTTAGGGCCAGAACTTTCCGTTACTACTTCAACATCCAACTCTTGCGGGACGAGACACGACGAATCTTGCTCGTGCTCCCCATTAACATCAACTATTTCTAGTAAAGTCTGCCGGTTAGGGCCAGAACTTTCTATCATTTCACAAACACTATCTTCCTGCGGGACGAGACGCGGAAAATCCTGCACGCGCTCCCCATAAACACTTCTCCCATACAGGCCCCTATAATCTCTTAGTTCGTCGTATAAGCCACCGAACTGCCTTAACCAGACCTCATCCCTCTCTGCATCCCCTCGCTCGATGACGGACGTTTTATCCGACATCTGATCTTCTCTCAACACTTGCGAATCATTCTTAAACTCAATCTCCAGTTCTGCTGTTGGTGTTACAGCTGCCACTTTATAATCGATTTCCGGAACACTACTTAAATTGTTCTCACTGACAGTGAATGTACTTCCTACTGCCGTGTCTACAGCTGATCTACTACTTGTGGGCGCACTCCTTTCTCCCAACACTGGCACACTCTCCCACCGTTGATTATTCCATACGGAATTTTCATAACGACGACACCTGGGTTTTCTCCTGTTATTGGGCCGCCAAAATTTCTCCACGCCTGGTCGGCCCCTCACCGGCGCGGCTAATGGTTTCCCTGTCTCGTCCCAGCAGATACGCTCCCCGGATACTGCTGAGGCGGCTGGTCACACCCTCTGGCGTTATTACTATTCTGCGCAGCCCGTATCACGCTAGTATGATACTGGTTTCCGTCATTCCGGTTATTATTTGCATTGTACCGATTGTTATTACGGTCCGAACCATTATTGTTATTGCTGCCATGGTTGCGGTATGCATTATTCCCATGGTTATCGTTGGTGTGGTTGCTGTGGTACCCGTTGTTGTTACCACGGCCTCTACCACTGTCGCGATTATTGCGCCAATTGTCCTCGTCCTCCACTCTTTCCAGGAAATCATTTATTGTCCTGTAATTGCTTCCTACGTAGCGTTTTGTATCATCTGGAAGCTTTTTGTAGAGTTCCCAGACTATTTCGGATTCCGTGCGGCGATCACGCAAATATTCCAACTTGCGGATCCAGCCCTCACAAAACTCCTTCATCGAGCCGCGCGAATTCGCATCGAAAGGCCTCGATACGACAAATTCGCGCCAGACACTTTGCTGTTTTTGCTCTGACCAGTATTCAGCCAGAAACAAATTTTTAAACTCGTCAAAAGTCAGGTTCGTAATGTTGAGGTTTAGGCCCCAACGCTTGGCATCACCAGCCAACACATCAATAACCGCATTAATTTTTCTCTCATTAGTCTATGATCTGGGTAAAACTCTTTCACAATTTTTAATGAAATCCGTCGGGTGTATACCGCCTTTTTTCAAGGGGTCGAACCGCTCCTCTTTCGTCAACAACTCCGAACTATGTGCACAGATTGGCACATAGCTCTGTTTTTCGTCAAGTTTCCTTTCTAATTCCGACACCCTCGTAATCACTTGGCAAGTGGTTGTCGCAAGCGTTTCCACTTCCCTCTTTTTCTCTTCGCAGGTGTTAGCCTGCTTCGTCACTTTGGTATCTACTTCGGATACTAAAGCCTTTAAAGTTTCCACCTTCTGTTGATCCTCTTTTCTCACTAATTGAATTTGTTCCGTCACCTTATTCTCGATGATCGGAGCAACTGCGTCTCCTACACTTTTCGGAATCAACACGAGTATTTATGCTCGCAATTTCCGCCTGAACGCCTATCATTTCCTGTTTAAGGTTACCGATTTCGGTATTAATCACGACAATATCGTCTTTGATTTTATCAACTTTTGTGTTAACAACTTCAACATTGTTGTTAACAACATTAATAGCTTTGTTCTGATTGTCTAGCATTCGTTCAATTTTTTCAGACTGAGCTACTTGCTTGGCAGCCCGAGCTGCTTGCTTGGCAGCCTGAGCTGCTTGCTTGGCAGCCTGATCTTTAATTTCTGCCGATTGACTCTTGATTTCGTTAATCAAAACATTCAATAAATCAGTTAAATTCCCGGAAACCACCGGTTTTACTTCCGTAGCGGCTTCCTCTTTCATTGTCCCCCCGTATTCGTCATCAAGGGATTCAGATTTGATTTTCACTTCCGATTCCGAAACATTTTCTAAAGTCTGGAATTCCATTTCTGCTCTTTGTTGCGTTTCGGCGGTCGCATCTTTCATGCTAGCCGCCTGCCCCGGAACAATGGGTACCGCTGTGCGCGTTTACCACTGTTCGACCGATTGTTCCGTATCTAAGTCTACCAAATTTTGGTAATTCTTGCCTTCACTCATTTTAATAATTTTCAATATAAATGCAAAATCTCAACTCTAATTAGGATTCCTCACACGAATATTCTCGCTGACGTATCGACCATTTCGTAACCAGTACTTTGTTACGAGATTTGTACAATGCAAAATTCGTGTCCAGAACAACCTCAAGTTTGAAGATTGTCCTGTCACCAGGTCGCCACGTGTAACCTCCCCCCTCACTTATCGACCTTAATGACAGTGAAAAATTAAACCGCGTGTACCTAATGGAAATTTGGGAAAAGCAATCGTCACCGAAGTTAATCTGTCGGTAAAGAGGGAGGAAAGGGTTACATCTAAATGAAAGGAAAAATGCAAATGAAACTGGTGGAAATTAATTTTGAAAAGGGGTAAAGCTAATAAAGAAAGTAAATGTGCGGCCGTTACGTTAACAATTAACTAGCGGTAATTAGATATTTGAGATTTGGGGGAAATCACGGTCGCCAGTCCTAAGGACAATTACTATAGTAACTGAAAAAGAAAGGTTATTACACATATAATTAACACTAGAAGCGTGGCAACTGAAGGTTGACACGTGTAGTGTGAAAACTGAAAGTTTGTCAGAAGTAATAAATTTCGCTACACTCTGACTTAATTTAGCAAAAGAATTAATAAAACCGGAAAATCGAAAGTTAATTTAGTGACTGAAGTTAATAGTGAGCTTTCTTTCTGAAGCACATCGAAATCCAGAAAAATACGGTTAGTCTTGGACTACCTCAACAATCATTTCAAAAGAAACTTGACTCTACGCAATTTAGAAACAAGAGATTTAACTTTGAACTTGAATTAAATGATTCTGAACTATTAACAATAGTAAAATTTAGTACGTACCAAGCTGAGCTGCAGTCACAGGTAAGCTAAAATATGCTAACAAAACTCGCACTCTAAATTTGTGCTCGTGTAACCTAAATATTGTAGCCAGCTACTGAACTTTGAAATTAAAGCAGTGAAATCTAATTATATTATTTTAATGCTGGCGTTTGAATTTCAACGACACTCGGGTTCATTTCGGAAAAGGAAGGGACCCTGCTTGGCAATGCAATTGGGACAATGAGCAACAAAGGTTCATGCTAAGTTGCTGTAATTTTGCGAGGCAAATGGAACAATTTGAAAAGCTGAGGTCTGCCATACAGTTCTGAAACTTTACGTGCTTTTAGTCTTCCTTGTTGGTTGATTGAAGGTTTGAAGCCGTCGATCGAGGAGGTGGCGACAGTCACTCATTGTCGGCCGTCGCTGTTGCAGAAGCTGGATGTTGGCGCGCCTTCTTCTCGACACGGTCACCAGGAGAAACGGGCTCTTGATGTGCGCCAGCTAATGCTTCCCGTCCGCGACACCATGTCAGAAACTATCATCGCGAGTCGAGCGCAATTACATGCTGCCAAACCCCGAAAGCGCGGCAACTCGCGGGAGCGTCACACAACACCTGCTCCACTCGCTACTCCCGCCAGACTCTCTCTGCCCGCGCCCCACGCGGCAGAGTTAACACTCCCAAAGATCCTACACACTTTGATTCTTCACACGACCTATCGATGTAATCGTTCGATAGCAGTTTTCCCTAGGCAAGACCCAGCGTAAAAATACAAATAATATTTACGAAACAAACCAATTATACATCGACATGAGTGCATAAATATATATATACAAACAGTAAAACAATTACAATATATAAAGAGACAGAAATGTCATATCTTGAGGTAACAAAACAAGGAAAAAAATAATAGTACAATAGATGAAAATAGGAGGATATGCATTTCCGGCGTTACATCTTCTTGTCCAAACTAGTTATCGTCCATGTTTCACTTTCATACATGGCTACACTCCATACAAATACTTTCAGAAACGACTTCCTGATACTTAAATCTATACTCGATGTTAACAAATTTCTCTTCTTCAGAAACGATTTCCTTGCCATTGCCAGTCTACATTTTATATCCTCTCTACTTCGAACATCATCAGTTATTTTACTCCCTAAATAGCAAAACTCCTTTACTACTTTTAATGTGTCTCATTTCTTAATCTAATTCCCTCAGCATCACCCGATTTAATTTGACTACATTCCATTGTCATAGTTTTGCTTTTGTTGATGTTCATCTTATATCCTCCTTTCAAGACACTATCCATTCCGTTCAACTGCTCTTCCAAGTCCTTTGCTGTCTCTGACAGAATTACAATGTCATCGGCGAACCTCAAAGTTTTTACTTCTTCTCCATGAATTTTAATACCTACTCCGAATTTTTCTTTTGTTTCCTTTACTGCTTGCTCAATATACAGATTGAATAACATCGGGGAGAGGCTACAACCCTGTCTCACTCCTTTCCCAACCACTGCTTCCCTTTCATGCCCCTCGACTCTTATAACTGCCATCTGATTTCTGTACAAATTGCAAATAGCCTTTCGCTCCCTGTATTTTATACCTGCCACCTTCAGAATTTGAAAGAGAGTATTCCAGTTAACATTGTCAAAAGCTTTCTCTAAGTCTACAAATGCTAGAAACGTAGGGTCGCCTTTTCTTAATCTTTCTTCTAAGATAAGTCGTAAGGTTAGTATTGCCTCACGTGTTCCAACATTTCTACGGAATCCCAACTGATCTTCCCCGAGGTCCGCTTCTACCAGTTTTTCCATTCGTCTGTAAAGAATTCGCGTTAGTATTTTGCAGCCGTGACTTATTAAACTGATAGTTCGGTAATTTTCACATCTGTCAACACCTGCTTTCTTTGGGATTGGAATTATTATATTCTTCTTGAAGTCTGAGGGTATTTCGCCTGTCTCATACATCTTGCTCACCAGATGGTAGAGTTTTGTCATGACTGGCTCTCCCAAGGCCATCAGTAGTTCTAATGGAATGTTGTCTACTCCCGGGGCCTTGTTTCGACTCAGGTCTTTCAGTGCTCTGTCAAACTCTTCACGCAGTATCTTATCTCCCATTTCGTCTTCATCTACATCCTCTTCCATTTCCATTATATTGTCCTCAAGTACATCGCCCTTGTATAAACCCTCTATATACTCCTTCCACATTACTGCCTTCCGTTCTTTGCTTAGAACTGGGTTGCCATCTGAGCTCTTGATATTCATACAAGTGGTTCTCTTCTCTCCAAAGGTCTCTTTAATTTTCCTGTAGGCAGTATCTATCTTACCCCTAGTGAGACAAGCCTCTACATCCTTACATTTGTCCTCTAGCCATCCCTGCTTAGCCATTTTGCACTTCCTGTCGATCTCATTTTTGAGACGTTTGTATTCCTTTTTGCCTGCTTCATTTACTGCATTTTTATATTTTCTCCTTTGATCGATTAAATTCAATATTTCTTCTGTTACCCAAGGATTTCTATTAGCCCTCGCCTTTTTACCTACTTGATCGTCTGCTGCCTTCACTACTTCATCTCTCAGAGCTACCCATTCTTCTTCTACTGTATTTCTTTCCCACAATTCTGTCAATTGTTCCCTTATGCTCTCCCTAAAACTCTCTACAACCTCTGGTTCTTTCAGTTTATCGAGGTCCCATCTCCTTAGATTCCCACTTTTTTGCAGTTTCTTCAGTTTCAATCTGCAGTTCATAACCAATAGATTGTGTTCAGGATCCACATCTGCCCCTGGAAATGTCTTACAATTTAAAACCTGGCTCCTAAATCTCTATCTTACCATTATATAATCTATCTGATACCTTTTAGTATCTCCAGGATTCTTCCAGGTATACAACCTTCTTTTATGATTCTTGAACCAAGTGTTAGCTATGATTAAGTTATGCTCTGTGCAAAATTCTACAAGGCGGCTTCCTCTTTCATTTCTTCCCCCCAATCCATATTCACCTACTATGTTTCCTTCTCTCCCTTTTCCTACTGACGAATTCCAGTCACCCATGACTATTAAATTTTCGCCTCCCTTCACTACCTGAATAATTTCTTTTATCTCGTCATACATTTCATCCATTTCTTCATCATCTGCAGAGCTAGTTGGCATATAAACTTGTACTACTGTAGTAGGCATGGGCTTTGTGTCTATCTTGGCCACAATAATGCGTTCACTATGCTGTTTGTAGTAGCTAACCCGCACTCCTATTTTTTTATTCATTATTAAACCTACTCCTGCATTACCCCTATTTGATTTTGTATTTATAACCCTGTACTCACCTAACCAAAAGTCTTGTTCCTCCTGCCACCGAACTTCACTAATTCCCACTATATCTAACTTTAGCCTATCCATTTCCCTTTTTAAATTTTCTAACCTACCTGCCCTATTAAGGGATCTGACATTCCACGCTCCGATCCGTAGAACGCCAGTTTTCTTTCTCCTGATAACGACGTCCTCTTGAGTAGTCCCCGCCCGGAGATCCGAATGGGGGACTATTTTACCTCCGGAATATTTTACCCAAGAGGACGCCATCATCATTTAATCATACAGTAAAGCTGCATGTCCTCGGGAAAAATTACGGCTGTAGTTTCCCCTTGCTTTCAGCCGTTCGCAGTACCAGCACAGCAAGGCCGTTTTGGTTAATGTTACAAGGCCAGATCAGTCAATCATCCAGACTGTTGCCCCTGCAACTACTGAAAAGGCTGCTGCCCTCTTCAGGAACCATATGTTTGTCTGGCCTCTCAACAGATACCCCTCCGTTGTGGTTGCACCTACGGTACGGCCATCTGTATCGCTGAGGCACGCAAGCCTCCCCACCAACGGCAATGTCCATGGTTCATGGCTATTAAAATTTCTACACCAAGAAGAAATGCAGGTGATAAACGGGTATTCGTTGGACAAATATATTATACTAGAACTGACATGTGATAACATTTTCACGCAATTTGGGTGCATAGATCCTGAGACATCAGTACCCAGAACAACCACCTCTGGCCGTAATAACAGCCTTGATACGCTTGAGCATTGAGACAAACAGAGCTTGGATGGCGTGTACAGGTACAGCTGCCCATGCAGCTTCAACACCATACCACAGTTCATCAAGACTAGTGACTGGCGTATTGTGACGAGCCAGTTGCACGGCCACCATTGCCCAGACGTTTTCAATTGGTGAGAGACCTGGAGAATGAGCTGGCCAGGGCAGCAGTCGAACGTTTTCTGTATCCAGAAAGGCCCGTACAGGTCCTGCAACATGCGGTCGTGCATTATCCTGCTGAAATGTAGGGTTTCGCAGGGATCGAATGAAGGTTAGAGCCACGGGTCGTAACACATCTGAAAGGTAACGTCCACTGTTCAAACTGCCGTCAATGCGAACAAGAGGTGACCGAGACGTGTAACCAATGGCACCCCATACCATCACGCCGGGCGATACGCCAGTATGACGATGACGAATACACGCTTCCAATGTACGTTCACCGTGATGTCGCCAAACACGGATGTGACCATCATGATGCTGTAAACAGAACCTGGATTCATCCGAAAAAATGACGTTTTGCCATTCGTGCACCCAGGTTCGTCGTTGAGTACACCATCGCAGGCGTTCCTGTCTGTGATGCAGCGTCAAAGGTAACCGCAGCCATGGACTCCGAGCTGATAGTCCATGCTGCTGCAAACGTCGTCGAACTGTTCGTGCAGATTGTTGTTGTCTTGCAAACGTCCCCATCCGTTGACTCAGGGATCGAGACGTGGCTGCACGATCCGTTACAGTCATGCGGATAAGATAGGTGTCTGTCATCTCGACTGCTAGTCATACGGGGCCGTTCGGATCCAGCACGGTGTTCCGTATTACCCTCCTGAACCCACAGATTCCATATTCTGCTAACAGTCATTGGATCTCGACCAACGCGAGCAGTAATGTCGCGATACGATAAACCGCAATCGCGATAGGCTACAATCCGACCTTTATCAAAGTCGGAAACGTGATGGTACGCATTTCTCCTCCTTACACGAGGCATCACAATAACGTTTCACCAGGCAACGCCGGTCAACTGCTGTTTGTGTATGAGAAATCGGTTGGAAACATTCCTCATGTCTGCACGTTGTAGGTGTCGCCACCGGCGCCAACCTTGTGTGAATGCTCTGAAAAGCTAATCATTTGCATATCACAGCATGTTCTTCCTGACGGTTAAATTTCGCTTCTGTAGCACGGCCTCCATTTCGATATAATTATGTAATTACACATACAAAAATGCGCATGCGTAGTTGCGCTATTGTAAATGTAAGTTCATGCCCAAAGTTAAGCAGAAAAAAGGCATCGTGCGGATGCACCTTTGCAGATCTACGTGTGTTTTACTCTTTGATATCAGACTCTTTGTGGATCTTATATTACATGTACCTTTAATGACGTTCACCTATTAGCTGTCAATAGCCCTCACGCAATCTGTCGGTGGAATTTATGACATTGGCTAAATTGTGTGTATTTTACATACCACTGTCAGGCATCGTGGTATTTGATATGCTAATTCTGTTTTGTTGAACTTTGGACATGTGCATACATTTCCAATAGAGCAACTACGCATGCGTATTTGTGTATATGTAATTACATAATTATATCTAAATGGAGGCCGTGCGTACTTGCGCATTGCTTCCCGGATTGGATGAGAATCTCTTGTATTGTTCAGCAGGCTACTGGGGCTAATGTGTATTTTGTTGTGTTGTATGTTGAGGTAATGCTTAAGGTAATTTATGTGCAGTAATGTCTTGACTTCAAAAAAAGCGTGCTGAAACTTATAGATGATTACAGACAAAGGAAAGTCATAGGAAACGCCATTTCTTGAGATTATTTGAGCAAAAATTTGAGATGTGATGCCCTGAGCGTCAAGTATTAGATAAAAAATCTGTGTTCATATTACTGTGAAGAATAAGATACGTTTTGGAGCACAAAAAAGAGAAGAAAGATTCTACAAATTTATGTAAAGTGTATATGTAAACTAGACGAATATTCAAGCTGTGGTGACTTAATAGTAAAATAATCGGGGAGCCAGAAAACTGAACAAAAGGAAAGATTGGATAGATGGAACCACTCAACGAACTAATAGACGTTGAAATGGACACTGACGATACAAAAAATACAAAATTGGTAAATACAACCTCCGTTTTTGTGGATTCTGAGGTCTGTTACATTCCCGAATTTGTCTAGTCCGAGGACGTTAATCTATACATAGTATTTTATGATTATAGTAGTATAAACAGCTTTTTTTATAAATTAAACTACAAATGATGTATTGAAAGCCAATTAACCTTCCCATAACGACTAAGAACTTCTTAGGTTGTTCGCAGATGATCCTGTAATTTACCGTCTAGTAAGGTCATCCGAAGACCAGTATCAGTTGCAAAGCGATTTAGAAAAGATTGCTGTATGGTGTGTCAGGTGGCAGTTGATGCTAAATAACGAAAAGTGTGAGGTGATCCACATGAGTTCCAAAAGAAATACGTTGGAATTCGATTACTCGATGAATAGTACAATTCTCAAGGCTGTCAATTCAACTAAGTACCTGGGTGCTAAATTTACGAACAACTTCAGTTGGAAAGACCACATAGATAATATTGTGGGGAAGGCGAGTCAAAGGTTGCGTTTCATTAGCAGGACACTTAGAAGATGCAACAAGTCCACTAAAGAGACAGCTTACACTACACTCGTTCGTCCTCTGTTAGAATATCGCTGCGCGGTGTGGGATCCTTACCAGGTGGGATTGACGGAGGACATCGAAAGGGTGCAAAAAAGGGCAGCTCGTTTTGTATTATCACGTAATAGGGGAGAGAGTGTGGCAGATATGATATGCGAGTTGGGATGGAAGTCATTAAAGCAAAGACGTTTTTCGTCGCGGCGAGATCTATTTACGAAATTTCAGTCACCAACTTTCTCTTCCGAATGCGAAAATATTTTGTTGAGGCAAAAACACGACGCATCACCAAGGAATTATCCAAATGAGACGGAAATTGGTAGATGTGATGTAAATGTACAGACAAACAAATTATTACACTTTCAGAAAAATTGGATGATACATTCAACAGAAAGAGCTTCACAAAGTGAGCAAGTCACTTACGCCGTGGTCCACCATTCGCCCTTATGCAAGCAGTTATTCGTTTTGGAATTGATTGACGGAGTTGTTGGATCTCGTCCTGAAGGATATCGTGAGGAATTCTGTCCAGCTGGCCTGTTAAATCGTCAAAATTCCGAGCTGGTTGGAGGGTCCTGCTTATACTGCGTGAAACATTCTCAATTGAGGAGAGATCTGGAGACCTTGCTGGCCATTGTAGGGTTTATCAAGCACGAACACAACCGGTAGAAACTCTTGCCGTGTGTGGGCGGGCATTATATTGCTGAAAAGTAAGCCCAGGAGGCTTACCATCAAGGGCAACAAAACATGTCATAGAAAATCGTCAATGTACCGCTGTGCTGTATGGTGCCACGCGTGACAACCAAAAGGGTTCAGCTATGAAAAGAAATGGCACCACAGACCATCACACAGGGTTGTCGAGCAACATGCAGGCGACGATCGAGATGGTATCCCACCACTGTCCAGGGCGTCTCAAACACTTCTTCGGCCTGCAACAACATTGACTAGAGTATAATTGTTTTTAGTGAAGATTCCCACTTCGAACTGAGCCCTGACTACCAGTAAAGATGTCTCTGGAGATGTCCAGGACAGCGGTGGGACGTCAAACTAACTGTCGCCCACCATACAGCTAGGAGTGGTTGTCTGGAGTGCCATTTATTTTTATAGCAGGATCCCTTTGATTTTCATTCACGGCGCCCGTGCACTACAGCGGTACGACGCCGATATTCTGCGCCCTGTTTTGTTGACCTTCATGGGAAGCCATCCTGGCCTTATTTTTCAGCAAGATAATTCCAACCTGCACACGATGGGAATTTGTACGGCTTGTCTTCTTGCTTGCTAAGCCCTCCCTTGGCCAGCAGGGTCGCCGGATCTCTGCCAAACTGAGAACGTTTGGATCGTTATGGACAGGCCCCTCTGACTAATTAGATATTTTGACAATCTGACGCGCCAGTTGGACAGATTTTGGCACGACATCCCTCAGGATGGCATTCAACAACTCTGTCAATCAAAGCCAAGCAGAATAACTGCTTGCGTAAGCGCCAGAGGTGGGCCACCGCGTTATTCACTTGCTCAGTTATCGAAGTTCTTTCACCTGAATAAATCATTCAGTTTTCTTGAAATTGTAATCATTTGTTTGTCTGTACATGTACATCAAATCTTTCAATTTCTGTGCCATTCGGATAATTCATAAGTGGTGCGTCGTTTTCTTATTATTGTTATTTTCCGTAGAGACGGCCATCCATCTCCAACAGCCTATGGATAAATATTTTCACTGGTTCAGAGATCTTGAGAGCAGTCAGACTAGAACAATACTCCACCATCTGTATCGAGGTAGGTCAGGAAAGCATGGGCAATATGCGGTCTTGCGTTATCTTGTTGAAAGATAACGTCACAGGCACCACGAAGATCCAGCGCATCCAAGTGCCTTAAGATGTCAGGAGCGTAACAACTCCTGTCCCACTTAATCGCTGTGCGGTGTAATATACCCAATAACACACCAAGTAGTGGAGGAACGGGAACTGCAGATCGGACAACAGGTTTCGATCTACGTTTGTGTCATGAGAATCAGGGTCAAGGTTACACACTTCTGCCGCGCGGGATTAGCCCAGCGGTCTGAGGCGCTGCAGTCATGGACTGTGCAGCTGGTCCCGGCGGAGGTTCGAGTCCTCCCTTGGGTATGGGTGTTTGTGTTTGCCCTTAGGATAATTTAGGTTAATTAGTGTTTAAGCTTAGGGACTGATGATCTTAGCAGTTAAGTCCCATAAGATTTCACACATATTTGAACATTTTTTTACACACTTCTCTCCTTCCCCTCTCCCGCTAAGTTTGGGTTGTTGGTTAGTTCCCTTGAATCAGCTCGTCTATCTGTATTTGTTATGCGTTTTTTTTTTCTATTCTTGCTTTGTAAATTATTCTCACAGAGCATTACAGTGTTGATTAGTTCATCGTAAGTGAGTCGGAGTTATGGTGTTAGGATTTGCATATTCTGTATAAGAAATAGTAGTAAATAATATTAATGATGCTGTCACTGTTGGTTGGTAATATTTACTGGCAAAGTGCAACCTAACACTAGATTGCGTACTTACGGCTTCCTGTGTGGCCGCTTTTCAGTACGACTTGAAAAGAGAGAGAGATTATTAATTGATCACCGATGCGTCGGTTCTCGATTGTGTTCAGGAGACGTACGGACTGATTATGTGAAGGGGTTTTCTTAATTGACCTTTCGATCCGGATTGCCTTCACGCAATCAGAATCTTCGATGAAAATACCTAAGGGACCTATTTGAATATAAAAATGGAAATGAAAGCAAATTAGTGGAATTTCGTAAGAGAAAGATTAACAGATCGGAAGTTTAACACATTAGTGGTCTCCCAAATACAATCGAGACGCCGCGATAAATAGCGAACCTCTAACATAGCTCATATACAATTTCAACATCATTTCTGGTTAGTGAAAGAAAAGAATAAGAAGAAAATTACTGCATCGTAAAATATTAATATATTGTGAACAAATTGGCTTTAAATTTCTAGACGTTGACAAATATACAATGAATACATTTCTTTTGTACATGGCGCAGTCGAATAATCGCTTCTTTGTAAGTCCGTTCCTTCCTAAACTTAAATGTCCTTGCGTGTGCGGAAGTACATTGTATCTTCACCCGAGTTACCGAAACGTTTGTTCGTCGTTTCACATAGCTCTGCACAAAATAAAAATACAACTTGTAGCAATGCTATGTAATACGTCTTAACATGTCGGCGACCAAAAGTACAAGGGTTAATGAAGTCTCTAGAACATTTGTTAACATAGGATAGATTATTCTTTCTTCTGTTTCGCAGCTTCTCGCTATCAAGCGCTGCGGCAATGATTTTAAATATCAACGCCCAGCGGGTCATAGTGTTTATTTAGAGTACTTAAACGCTGGACGCGCGTGTTGGTATAGGCCCAAATTAAAAAAAAATATTTCATCTTTTTATTCTCGCGCTGTGATGCTTAGCATATTTACGAACTATAGCTCGTTGGCTGTCCTTTTGTTTTATTACAGATATCTCATATGCAAAGTATCTGAAATCCAATAATATTACATTACTTCCCGCGTGAGGAGCGATGACTCCGTGAGGATCATCGCGACTCACGCGTAATCGTAATATTATTGCTTTCGTGAATCAAGTTAGTATTACTTGCTGAAATTCTTTACAATAGGTTTCATATATGACATTACACAAAGTGGTTGTCATAAAGAATAACAGGTACATATATTCGTACGATTGAAATTGATGGTAACTTGTTCATAGGGTAATTACATGACAATTGAGCCGTACTCTTTCCAATGTATTATGCAAAGATAATAAATGTTCATTTCTCGGTAAGAGACAATGAAATTAGGATAAAGATACACATACATAGATACATTATACATGGCATAACAAATAATGAAAATAATACAGAAATAAGTTATTTTACTTCACAGGAAGTCTTGGTGTATTGTGCACTCTTGAAAAAATATAAACAAAGATTTGACATTCTTTCTCTACAGTGACATTTACAGGAATATTTTTGTCGTGGTCTTTATGATGATTTCTTGCTGTAAACACGCAGCACTTTACTGACTTATGGCTTTCATGACCTATTCAAAAAAAAATTCACAGCACTTGGGTATGTATAACTTGCACTGGGACTAGTAGAATTTTGTGTAAAAATGGTAACACTGCACTTGAGTGAAGGAAATTGATTGCACTTTTACAGTGGAAGAAAAGTAGAGCAACACTTTCACTGTGGAGGTTGTGATGGTGCGGTGGAAATGCGTCGTGGATCAGGAACTGGAAGAGTGGTTCTGCAACGTGTTGAGCCGTTTAGTGGCGGTCTCTATTTCACTTGACACATGTTCGAGCTTCCATTCATGTTCCAGTACATGAAAAATACAGAGAAAATCTGTATTAGAATGTGCTTACTTACCAATAACTTAGTCTAAAAGGAAATTGGAGTAGGTAAGGATAACAATTTTTTATGTACATAAAGTCTCATTTTTTATGAGTGCTTGGCTTTCGTGTTGATTCAACTTTTATTTTTTGTTGACACGTTTCGTCATTACTTGGCCTGGTCTATGAATTTGGTAACAGTTGTCAATATCGAGCTTAAGATTTTTCTGATTAGTTTCTTTATAATTTCATGAGATATATGGGTGCTTAACTCATTGTTTTATCATAGTTTATTCTGATAGTATTTCAAAGACATTTGGCACTCGCGCTCGTTGTGCAAAGGAATGTGGATTGTTGAGCGCGCGGTGTACGCAGTGTTAGGTCCGTTTATTATAGTCACGTGATAATAACTTGACGGCTTCACAACACTAGCAGCAGTGCTCTGCGAGAGGCACAACGTCTGGTGTCCACTAGCCGTGTTGTGAGTTTTTACGGTTTTTCACCGCCTCGGAATTACGAAAGCAGCCAGACTCGGGGAGTCCCGCATCTGTGTCGAAGAATGTGTCCATGGACAGGCGCACAGTACCGGTTGCGGTAAGTGCAACACTTATTCACTTGCACCGTTCGGCTTTCTACATCGTGGTTTCGTGGTAGAAGTACTTATAACATTACTTCACACGCGTGATTCCACACGTGTCCATAGAGTTATCACCTTTTCAGTACTCACGTTACTATTATTTGGTGTCCACATGTATTTGGTCGTCATGTTAAAGTTCACACGCACCACTTTTATTCGTGTCCGTTTCTTTCTTGTCTATAGTCGGTTCACACGCAGCAGCATATACGTGTCCATTAATTGCATTATTACTACTAATTACAGTTAACTTTCGGTATGCGTATTATGTCTACAAATCATTTACGAAGAAAAATTAGTCTCTGTGACTACAAGGCCTGACGAAAAAACGTGTCTCTTATTCATAGTTTGTGCTTCCAAGGCACTTTAGGCTTACACCTAGTTCGAAATCTTATTCTTTTCTTTTTACAATAATTACTCTTTTTTCAAGTTTAGCTCTTTTATTTTCCCTCTGTTAATTACGTTTGAAGACATAGTCAATGTGGCTTGGTTTACGTGATGAACAGTTCATGTTCAAGTTTCCATTAGGGAAACTGGGAAACTTGGTGGTTTCAGTCATGCAGTTGTACATAACAAACCTTAATTGAATTCGCGGTTCGCGGAGAGTAGGCATAGCGTGTCGACAACCAATGTGTCACAACCATTCATACGTGCAGTATGTACGTATCAAGCATGCAATCAGACCATAAAATTCACTTCTCTACTGGGTAGGGTAGGAACGTAAGGATACTGATTAGAGGAAAACACAACAGACTTTTATGGAGTGAAGAGATCTGAAGATACAATGTTAATGCCGTATGAAATGATGAGGCTAACATAAATTATGCATTATCACCCTAGTTTTTATATGACAAGTAGTTAGCGTAATTAAATCGATACAGTAGTCTCAGAATCGTCTGATCCAGCTCTCCAAGCATTTCTCTATGCGTATCTAAAATTACTTTTACCATGCATTAGCAGTGAAGAGAGTCTGTTAGCTATCTTCTGTTCTGGGTATCGTAAAATTGGTTTTCCCACAAAAAGAAAAAACAGTCGTCGTACCTAGAAGACCTGAAATAGATACTTCTGGTAGTAAATAAGTTTACTTATAAATGATCTTTGTAAGTATTTCAGCTGCACTGTGCTGTAAAATTCTTATGAGCGCTTATGGTTTTCTCCGTACTGTAACAAAAATAATTCAGTTGCGCGTTTCTTTCCTGCTACCTGGATCGTTATTGACTTATTTGATTCTTATATGCTAAGCTGCTGCCTTTGTCTACTGCTTTTCACAGGTGGTCTCATAAAAATTGTTGTCAAACACTCCTTATACATAACATAACATTTACCTCATAAGAGTAAGCGACCTTAATCAACTTTTATTTACGAGCAATCGTTCTGGTCCGAATTATCATTTTAATTTATTTCATTCAAGAGGAGAGAGCTTTGCTATACTTAAAACTAGCGCCTCACACACAAAGAAAGAAAATATGTTATGTGGACATGTGTCCGGAAACGCTTACTTTCCATGTTAGAGCTCATTTTATTACTTCTCTTCAAATCACATTAATAATGGAATGGAAACACACAGCAACAGAACGTACCAGCGTGACTTCACTTTGTTACAGGAAATGTTCAAAATGTCCTTCGTTAGGGAGGATACATGCATCCACCCTCCGTCGCATGGAATCCCTGATGCGCTGATGCAGCCCTGGAGAATGGCGTATTGTATCACAGCCGTCCACAATATGAGCACGAAGAGTCTCTACATTTGGTACCGGGTTTGCGTAGAAGAGAGCTTTCAAATGCCCCCATAAATGAAAGTCAAGAGGGTTGAGGCCAGGAGAGCGTGGAGGCCATGGAATTGGTCCGCCTCTACCAATCCATCGGTCACCGAATCTGTTGTTGAGAAGTGTACGAACACTTCGACTGAAATGTGCAGGAGCTCCATTGTGCATGAACCACATGTTGTGTCGTACTTGTAAAGGCACATGTTCTAGCAGCACAGGTAGAGTACCCCGTATGAAATCATGATAACGTGCTCCATTGAGCGTAGGTGGAAGAACATGGGGCCCAATCAAGACATCACCAACAATGCTTGATGCTAGTACTGTAGAGCAATGAGTCGCATGTCAACACAAGCACCGAAGTCAACATTACCTTCCTTCAATTGGGCCAACTGGCGGTGAATCGAGGAAGTACAGTACATACCGACGAAACTAAAATGAGCTCTAACATGGAAATTAAGCGTTTCCGGACACATGTCCACATAACATCTTTTCTTTATTTGTTTGTGTGGAATATATATATAAGCGCAGATATCTTCAATGGTTAACTCGGTATTTCTTTAAGTCGGCGTGATGAAACAATCCTTTTATTCGTCCAGATAAAGGGTCAGCTAATAGATAGCAACCAATGTGCGGCTTTCTCAGTATAATAAACGGTCCTCAAGTGCTGCCACTTGCGATTCTTATGATGAATCAAAGATGGTTTGAAGTGGGTCTTTAATAGCACTCGTTCATTTATACGACACGATAATACTTTGCTAATGTGCTTGTCATGGGCCTTTATTCTTAGGTTGGCATGTGTAGTTAAAGATATGAGAGCTTGTCTTAACGTGTCGTCTAATGTTACTTCAGGATATTGTAATTTTGTTCCGCAGCTTCCACGTGGAGGCATAAAGAAGCTGCTAATGGTTTTCCTACTTGGGTGGAGTTGAAATGTCAGTTATTTTTACTTGATTAGTATTTCTTGTCTTACCAGGCTGAAAACTTGCGTTCGTATCCTATACGAACTGTGCATCACTTAATTGCGTGTCATTTGACATCGCGTTTGATGCTTGCTTCTCCTGCGTGTAAAAAGTGGTCGGGTTTCCTTGGATATTATAACTGGCGGTGTACGAAAAGCATGCGACGGATAGTCCTGATTATTGTTCCGGAACTGTTGGTTGAGTTATACTTATATACATGTCCGAAAGAACAGACACCATTGATGACCTGGAGCTGTATAGAACGAAATTATAATTATATATCAATAACTTCAGCTGCTGACGGGCGTTGATATATATCAACGGGGACATGTGAAAATGTGTGCCCCGACCGGGACTCGAACCCGCGCTCTCCTGCCTACATGGCAGACACTCTTCCCATCTGAGCCACCGAGTGCATGGAGGATAGCACGGTAGCACGGCTGCACGGAGTATATCGCGCACGCCTCCCGCGGGACCCACATTCTCACCTTATATGTCCATACACTAAATTCGTAGTGTACGTACCCAGATGGATAGAGCGTCTGCCATGTAAGCAGGAGATCCCCGTTGATATATATGAACGCTCGTCAGCAGCTGAAGGTATTAATATATAATTCTAATTTCGTTCTAGACAGCTGCAGGCCATCAATGGTGTCTGTTCTTTCGGACATAGCCAAAAGAACAGACACCATATCCATATAAGTATATAGTTCTGGCAATACCGGCCATGACCTTCTTCTTCTGTGCGGATGCACACATGTTACCCGAACTCTCATGGCACTTGGTAAGAATGTCTTCCACGAGTAATGAGTGTGTTAAGTAGGGACACTACGAATGTAGTGTGTGGACATATAAGGTAAGAATGTGGGTCTTGCGGGAGGCGTGCGCAAGATAGTCCCTGCAGTCGCTGTATCCTCTGTGCCTTCGGTGGCTCAGATGGATAGAACGTGTGCCATGTAAGCAGGAGATCCCGTGTTCGAGTGCCGGTCGGTGCATGCATTTTCACCTATCCCCGTCGATATATATCAACGCCCGTCAGCAGCTGAAGGTATTAAATATATAATTCTAATTTCATTGGTTGAGTCGCTTTTGAGGCTGTAAAGAATTCATTTGGTGAGAGGGAGTGAAACGACTTGTCTGACTGTACTGTTGTGGCCCGTTATATTTGTTCCATTTCTTTCCCTTGTGACGATTTCCATTATATTTCCTGTTGTTCGGATGCTGGTAATTACCGTTGTGATTTATTGATGAATTACCGTACTGTCGCTGTGTGTTTTGATAAATCGGGTTATATCTATTCTGGTTTGGATATTTACTATATGGTTTTCCATTGCCGCGGTTGAAATTATTATGATTGCTGTAAGGCTGAGCGTTTGGTTGTTCCGTGTTATGTTGGTACGACATTCCGTTGACACAGTTGGCTTCATGCTGTTGCGAAGCGGGCGGTCCATTATTGCAATTATTCCTCGCACTCGCACACACGTCCTCATAGATCATATCCAAATTATCAAGAACGGAAAGAAAGGCTTCTTAGTCCTCTTCACTCACATTAACTAATTTTTCTCTTATTGACACAGGAAGTTTTGACTTTAAGATCATGATGACATCTTTGTTTGAGATGAACGTATCTCAATACTGAATTTTACGTAGATATTTTTCGAAATAACGCCTCAAACCTCCTACCTTGGTGCTGAAAGGTTCGGCGTGATAGACCTCCTTTCGGAGTCTTTGTTGCATACCAGAACTCCAAAATTTATTCAAAAAATGCCTTTCTAAATCTGCATAGGTGTGACATATGTCTAGTATTTCAGTGCCCCAAATTGATCCTTCGCCGTGTACATATCCTAATATGAACTGTATTCGCTGTCTGTCGTTCCATGATTCTGGAAAAGCACCTGTGAATGAGTTTAGAAATACCATTGGATGTAGATTTTGTTTTTCAGGTATAAAAGGCTGGAAAACTCTGTGTTTCAGCACACATTCATCTCGCATTAGTTCAACGAGTGTCAGTTGATCGGAATGACTTCGTTCAAATTCAAATGGCTCTGAGCACTATGAGACTTAACTTCTGAGGTCATCAGTGACCTAGAACTTAGAACTACTTAAACCTAACTAACCTAAGGACATCACACACATCCATGCCCGAGGCAGGATTCGAACTTGCGACCGTAGCGGTCGCGCGGTTCCAGACTGTAGCGCCTAGAACCACTCGGCCACTCCGGCTGACTGTGACAACGTGACGTTGAAGCTTTGTCACGCGTATTATTTACAGTTGGTGAGAATTGTACCTGATACTCGGGAAATTTTGTACACGGCTGCACGTTCAGAGACCGTGAATAGTTACAATTGAAAGAAAACAGCCCTCGGGCACTATTTTTAACGAATTAACCGGGTTTCAGCACTTCTATGCGTGTCTTCCTTAGCATTTAAGTCAAACAATGGTCTATAACATGGTCACAGAATTATAACTAAAAACTTATGATACAGAGTATAAGTACGGAATCATCGTGAAAGACTGGCAGTAATTATATGTCATTTATAAAATAATAAATATGCCAAAAGGGCATTAGTCACAAAGACATTTAAAATAAAGAAAACTGTGATGGCGAGCCACTAAGGGCTGCTCGTTAGTTGTGTCGTGCAGCTTGCAAAACGGACTGAGGTGCCCACGATTAACAAATGCGGCCAGGTGAACATGGCACTGCAACGAGCGCGCCATCCAGTAGCCGTAGATACAATTAGGCTACTTCACATTGAAATATAGGCAGAAATTATTACAAATAAACAGTATTTGATACATAATGGAAATCAATGTTTGTTTGATAGTAGCATACAACACAACATTTTGTCTACATCAAGGCTTATAACAGTAAGATAAATCATGAAAACACCATTATGAGAATGTAGATAGGACTGAATGACAACTTGTAGAAAGCAATATTGACGTGAAATACAGCCAAGAAACATTTAATAACTGAAAAACATAGGACTACCTTAGAAGGAAAAAAACATTTTGGCAACCTGCACAAGGAGACCCGAAGTCAGATATCGAGTAACGGCTTTATAATACCGTTGAAAAATTTTTTGTTACGTAGCTGTAGCTGTAGCTGTTCGTTAAGGATGAGGCTATCCTTTCGTGCAAAATGCTAGAAAATCTCTAATTCTTCTAGAATATCTAGTCTACGCACTTTCTTTTCGGTGTTCAAAATATTGCTATCGCAGATGGCTTTAGGTGAATGACCTGTAATTAGAAGATGGTTCGCAAAAGACGAATTTTGGGGGCTAGTGCCAATTTTTCTTAGCAAGTGTTCTTTATATCTGGTAGTGAAGGCACGTCCAGTTTGTCCTATATAGTAAGAGGGGCAAGTATCGCAGACAATTTTGTAGACACCAGAATTTACTAAAGGGGAACGAATAGAATGTAACTTATGAATGAGGTTTTTTTCAAATTGTTATTAGTAGAAAAAGCACCGCTGCAATCGTATTTCTTTCGAAGAATGCGTTGGATCTGATAAGAGATAGGCCCCACGAAAGGAATAGAGAAATATTTTTTTGAGTTAGACTCGATAACAGAAGAGCCTAGCGTACTAATTCTTTTAGCAGTTTTCTTTTTAAGGACGTCATCTACTATGTTAGGTTTATATTCGTTGTTGACTGCTATTGTTTTAAGTAAA
This sequence comes from Schistocerca piceifrons, assembly GCF_021461385.2. Lineage (NCBI taxonomy): Eukaryota > Metazoa > Arthropoda > Insecta > Orthoptera > Acrididae > Schistocerca > Schistocerca piceifrons. The sequence continues at coordinate 73,414,965 of NC_060149.1, forward strand.
TCGATTTCGTCGTTGAACTTTTCTTTAGAAAGTGGGATGGAAATGGCTCGGTGAACAGCAGAATGAAAGAAGGCTTTTTTATGCGATTGTGGATGAGTAGAAGATGCAGGAACGATCTGGTCGGTATATGTTACTTTACGAAAAATATTGAAAGAAATTTTATTTGTTTCTATAGTAATCGTCAAGTCAAGGAAGTTTAAATGACGGGCCTCATTTTCAAATTCGATAGTGAAAGAAATTTTCTCATGAAGATCATTGAATAGGTTAAAGATACGATCAACACCGTCAGCGGGTCCTTTGTAGATGATTAGAATATCATCAACGTATCTAGAATAAGAAAGAATGCCTAGTGACGCAGCTGGAAAACAATTAAAATTTTTTTTTTCTAGGGAGTTGATGAAAATATCAGCAAGGATACCAGCTAACGGATTTCCCATGGCGAGACCGTCGGATTGCTGGTACAAATGTCCATTAAATTCGTAATAGTTGTACTTGACTACGACTGAGGTGAGATTCATGAAGTCTGTGATTTGTTCATCTGAAATATCTTTTTTGAACCGACGTAAATTTTTTTCTACAATTGTAAGCGTTTCCTGTACGGGGACGTTAGTATAAAGATTTTTGATACGAAAGAGACTAACTGGGTGTCTGAACTGCATTCTAAATCTTTTATTTTTTGGACTAAGGTGTGAGTACTTGCGACGGAAAAACTGTTGACAAAAACGTATGATTTTCTCAGAGTTTCATGTAGAAATTTGGCCAGATTATGGTATGCACTATTCATAGTATTAGATATCGGCCGTATCGGATGATTAGGTTTGTGGATTTTAAACTGAGACCGAAATTTGGGGGCTGAGGGTTCATGTTAATGAGCATTTTCTTCTGAAACGGTTTGAGTAGGAAATTTGCGCTGTTGATGGCTGTCCTGACCTCTTTTGGTAAAACTGGAGTCGGATCTTCGTGCAGTTTCGAAATATTATTTTCGTTAAAGAAATCTAAAGTTCTGGAAATATATTCAGAGTTATAAGCAATAACTAAAGAGCACCCTTTGTCTGGCTTAGTAATTAGGGCTTCTGCTTCTTTAAGTTTATTATAAATGGAAACGACCAATTTTCTATCATTATGCGTAACATTATAAATAGGGGCTGTGTTTTTCAAGAAAATGTTAGCTAAGTTATAAGCAATACTAGTTTGACAAGCATTATCTATTTTTTTTACTATCGAGACCAACTTTAAGATCCACAAGCACTTTCTCAATCACATTTCTATCCGACAAGTTGGGCGAGACATTGTACTTCAGCCCTTTTCCAGTAGGACAGTTTCATTTTGTGTAAAAATAATGTTAGTTTAGTTCAGAATTCTTTTGTAAAAAGTGTGACTGCTTTTTTTAAACGTACTCTGACGACACTTTTCACTAGGAAACAGACAAGAAAGCTTGCACAGTTTCCTTTCATGCTTCTGTATTATGCCTACTTCACATTGATGCGATAGCAATATTTTGCACACCGAAAAGAAAGGGCGTAGACTAGATATTCTAGAAGAATTAGAGATTTTCTAGCATTTTGCTCGAAAGGATAGCCTCATTCTTGACGAACAGCTACAGCTACGTAACAAAAATTTTTTCAACGGTATAAAGCCGTTACTCGATATCTGACTTCGGGTCTCCTTGTGCAGGTTGCTGAAATGTTCTTTTCCTTCTAAGGCAGTCCTATGTTTTTCATTTATCAAATATCTACATTTTTCATAATGATGTTTTCATGTTTTATCTTACTGTTATAAGCTTTGATGTAGACAAAGTGTTATGTTGTATGCTACTTTCAAACAAACATTGCTTTCCATTATGTACCAAATACTGTTCATTTATAATAATTTCTGCCTATATTTCAATATGAAGTAGCCTAATTGTGTCTACGGCTACTAGATGGCGCGCTCGTTGCAGTGCCATGTTCACCTGGCCGCATTTGTTAATCGTGGGCACCTCAGTCCTTTTTGCAACCTGCACCACGCGAGTAACGAGCAGCCCTTAGTGGCTCGCCATCACAGCTTTCTTTATCTTAAATATCTTTGTGATTAATGCCTTTTTGGCATATTTATTATTTTATAAATGACATATAAGTACTGCTAGTCTTTCACGATGATTCATACACGTTTTTAGTCATACACGTTTTTAGTCATAATTCTGTGATTCTGTGACCATGTTATAGACCATTCTTTGACTTAAATTCTAAGGAAGACACTCCTAGCAGTGTTGAAACCCGATTAATTCGTTAAAAATAGCGACCGAGGGCTGTTTTCTTTCAATTGTTTGAATTGATACTCGGGAGATTGACACGTATCTTGTTCTGGCTGTAGCGAATAATCGCTTTGTCACCTTGCAATTCTATAACTTGCCTTTTCAACTGATCTGTGTCATTGGTCAGCCGTTGCTTCCACTTCGGAAGATCGTGGCTGAATGCTCGTCTGATTTCGCCTAATTCACTGGTTAATGTGTCACCAGAAGTACCGGGAGCGGTTAGGATTTCCACCGTGGCGAATTTAACTGCACCTTTTAGATCAGAGTGTGCCTTAGTTTCAATGTACTGTTCCTTGGATTGTATCCAGTCTTCAAATTCCCTATTAAGTGTAGTGCTTATTCCTGTGGTGACATCTTCGATCCTTTTGTCAATATTGACATCGGATATTCTCTGAGCAAGGTTTTCTACTCTCCAGTGTGGTTGACACCTTCTGTCAATTGGCCTACTCTCCTTGAAACATCATTGTAATGTTTCAAAGAGTCACTCGCTGTTGATTTACACACATCGACTTGGGTCTGCAAATCTGTAAACTTTCTACCAATGTTGGTATCGGCGGTTTCCACCATGGAAAGAATACTATCTATTTTTGCATGTACGCTTGCGTTTAGCTCGCTTGCGTAAGCCGTGGTAATGGCTTTAATTTTTTCCTCCATGGTGTGATTCGAACTTCTGAATTGTGTTTAGATGTCAGTAATAACAGAATTTACATTGGTCATTGGCATTTGGTGTCCTCTATCCTCAATTCTAAACTGTTGAACCTGCTGTCTACAGCTCTGTTCCGTTCCTGTAATCTGGCATCAACATCCGCTATTTGGCTTCTAAGATTACCCATGTGAACTTCAATATTGTCACTTTTTTTGTTAACTGTCCCATGTTTGTTTCAAAACTGGTTTTCATATCAGCAAACAATTTTAGTGCATCTGACAACGAGCATTCACGCGGTTGCGATGCGGACTGCGCCGCCGACACCTCGCGTGTCGCTTCATCGTCTGTTGTTCCTTCACTACGAGATAAAAGTTTACTTACACCTTTCTAAGTTGTCTGGGTTGCTTATCTGCCATCTTAAATTTAGCGTAGTTACACCACATGAGACAGAAAAGTTCATTTATAATTATGGTTTTCACTTGTCAGCCGCGCCAATGATTACGCGTCCGGATTTCTCAGATATTGCTTGCGCGTTATGAACAATTGAAATTCTAGCACACGAAGATGCCAATATGGCAACTGGAGAGATAAAATAAATGAAAAACACTTACACAGCACTGAAAGTGGTGTAAATGGCGGCCTTTTTACCCACCAAAATTTACAACAATGGAAATTTTGACTAACCATTTCGCTTAAAATTAAGCAGTTTTCTGCACATACGTCCTGTTTTACTGGGTTTTCTGCTGTGTGCTTCCAAATTTCCTCCAGATCGTAGCATGAAAAATAAAAAGAATAGATTAGTTGTTAGTCGGGTCCCTGTTCAGGTGCCAAATCTGGCGTTAGGATTTGCATATTCTGTATAAGAAATAGTAGTAAATAATAATAGTGATGCTGTCACTGTTGGTTGATAATATTTACTGGCAAAGTGCAACCTAACACTAGATTGCGTACTTACGGCTATCCTGTGTGGCCGTTTTTCAGTATGACTTGAAAAGAGAGAGAGAGATTATTAATTGATCACCGAAGCGTCGGTTCTCGATTGTGTTCAGGAGACATACGGACTGATTACGCGAAGGGGTTTTCTTAATTAACCTTTTGACCCGGACTGCCTTCACGCAATCAGAATCTTCGGTGAAAATACCTAACGGACCTATTTGAATATAAAAATGGAAATGAAAGCAAATTAGTGGAATTTCGTAAGAGAAAAATTAACAGATCGGTAGTTTAACACATTAGTGGTCTCCCAAATACAATCGAGACGCCGCGATAAAGTGCGAACCTGTTACAAAGCTCATATACAATTTGAACATCATTTCTGGTTAGTGAAAGAAAAGAATAAGAAGAAAATTACTGCATCATAAAATATTAATATACTTTACAAAAATTGGCTTTAAACTTCTAGCCATTGACAAATATACAATTGATACATGACTTACATCTGATATTTCTTTTGTACATGGCGCAGTCGAATAATCGCTGCTTTGTAAGTCCGTTCCTTCCTAAAATTAAATGTCCTTGCGTGTGCGGAAGTACATTATATCTTCACCCGAGTTATCGAAACTATTGTTCGTCGTTTCACATAGTTTTACACAAATTAAAAATACAACTTGTAGCAATGCTATGTACTACGTCTTAACATGTCGGCGACCAAAATACAAGGTTTCCCAAGCTGCGACATCGTGACCCGTATAGCGATTTGTTTCATGGTTTTTTAATATTACCCGATACACTATCAACGGTGTTTAATATTTGTGTCATTATCTAGAATATTGGCACTAGAGCACATGTCAACCACTGTTTTTTAACTCTTCCTCTTTTTAACATTATTACTTTTGTTGCGTTCTTCTTTTTATTGCTTTTTATTCCTGTAATGCCTTTTATATGTTATAAGCTTATTACAGACTTCAACTTTTGTATCCCCCTTTATTTTCCCTGTTTCAATTAATAGTTGAAAACTAGTGTATACCGACATTAGCGACATCTGGTGAACTTACAACACAAACATCTTGTGGCTACTGTACGGCAGCTTGTTTTAAACAGTAGTACTACTGACAACGTGACTCGTGCATGTCATGTTATTTATATGTATTTGACGATGCTGGTGCTGATTCCGCATTTAACATTTGACGATACCACTATGGCTGCAGTATATTAGGACTTTGTTTTTATGAAATAGGTATATCCCTTCATATTTAAAGCGCACAAATGTAAATTTTATCAGTACTACTTTTCATTATGGTCTATGTATTGTTCTTAAGCTGTATACAGTTCGCGAGTGTATTTGTTTTTCCCATTTTTGCTGCAGATCTGATGATAGTCATTAAAGACCGAAACCGGTAATCTGTTAACAAAACGTTCGTGACCATAGACGTAAATTAAAGGAAACTTAAAAGTACAAGGATTAATGAAGTCTCTAGAACATTTCTTAACAAATGATAGATTGTTCTTTCTTCTGTTTCTCAGCTTCTTGCTATCAAGCGCTGCGCAACGATTTTAAATATCTACGCCCAGCGGGCCATAGTGTTTATTTAGAGTATTCAAACGCTGACGCGGGTTTTGGTATAGGCGCAAATTAAAAAAAAAATTTCATCTCTTTATACTCGCGCTGTGACGCTTAGCATATTTACAAACTACAGCTCGTTGGCTGTCCTTTTCTTTTATGACAAATATCTCATATGCAAAGTATCTGAAATCCATTAATATTACAGTGTGTGTGTGTGTGTGTGTGTGTGTGTGTGTGTGTGTGTGTGTGTGCGTGGGTGAGTGGGTGGGTGGGCGGCTACGCCTTGTCAGAGGCAGGCGGTTCGGGTTCCGGATATGATCGCCGTCGGAACCACCCGTATAATCAACAGCGCAGAACTACTATGACCGAAGGTAGGCGCCCCGGGTGCTCTCACACTCACTCACTCACTCACTCACAAACACACTCACATCTCGCTGATGATGTGATATCCAACACTGTAATGCTCCGTGAGAATAATTTACAGGGCAAGATCAGAGAAATCGCGTAAACAATACGCATAGTAGACCTGCTCAAGGAAACAAACCAAGTTCTGTGGGTTGCTAACGTATACTGTTACTGTCTCCTATGGTACATCCGAAACATCTACTTATGAAGGCTGGCTCTGAGCACTATGCGACTTAACATCTGAGGTCAACAGTCGCCTAGAACTTAGAACTAATTAAACCTAACTAACCTAAGGACGTCACACACATCCATGCCCGAGGCAGGATTCGAACCTGCGACCGTAGCGGTCGCTCGGCTCCAGACTGTAGCGCCTAGAACCGCTCGGCCACTCCGTCCGGCCTACTTATGAAGGAAATGTAGTGTCGTATATTTCTTAAAGTGCATAATCGAGGCGTCTTTTCGGTATATCCCACAATTTAGCCTCTCCTTAAATTTCAGAGTGATACTATTTGAACAGCTAGTGTTCACACTATTTATTTGATCCATTTACTTCTTAGCTTGGTGAATAGCTTGCTTCGAATAGAATATTTCGTCTTTCCTCTGCTGTAACGAGTTCAGCTCGTCGGTGTTGTCGCGAGGTCGGGCGAATGTGACAGTTTGTCTGACACACTTCAGTACAGCGCTGTGTCTTCGTCTAAGAGTGCACGTTGTACATTGTACGTTGCAGCCAATATTGACTTTCTGAGCTAGGTGGCCACTGCCTGTCGCGCTCTGCCAATATTTGTTAGGGATGTTCTCACAGTTGCTATGTCAGTCTTCCAGCATCACTGCATTCTAATTTCTACATTACGAGATTTTCTGTTTGTTTGCAGTTTTGTTCCTTGACTAGACTTCCCCATAATTTCACCCAGGTGACGTTACCTGTGGCGTTCCAGTTATCTCTCATGCACCCGCGTTTACACCACAATATTGTATAAAGTGATTTAACAATTTCTCAATCGACTGACCGTGAGAATCACTGTAGGATAGTCAGCCGAAATATCCGAATAAGAATCAGTAATACCCTGAAAAGACGCGCGAAAGAAGATGGAATAACGAAACATGAAAGAGTACAGCTACGGCTATGACTGATTTCGGAGTATGAACTGAAAATCGATCAAAGAAAATATTGTCATGGACAAGTACGTCAGTTTTTCTTGACAAAGTTAAAATAGATAAAAAGAAAATACCAGTTTAAATGGTGACGCAAAACAGTTGTAAGATAAATGTTTGCCGTCGCAGTATTCTGCACAACAAAATAGCAAACTGACTTCGAGGATTCCACCTCCGGAACTCACAAAAATAGCGGCCTTCGCTTTTCCTGTTTATACGTTACACGTCTGGAGAAAAGCGCTATATTAGGTTAGAATGTGATACTCGGCTGTTGCTGCGCAGTCTACATGTTGTACTGCGCCGCTGAGGGCATGGGTTCGTTATCAGTATTAAAAAGGAATTTTCCTTTTTGGGATGACCAGAATGGGTTGCACTTTGTCTCGTGAAGACGACTGAGGAGCTTTAGGAAGGATTTTTAGTTCCTCTGTTTGGAAAACTGACTTTAACTCTTCAGCAAAGAGCTATATAGTACACATAGTCCCTGTCATGTTATTTAGCTCCACTTCCGGTGCCATTCAGCACTATTAACCACCGGATTTCATTTAATCACTCTGCAGTTGCTTTGTGTTCGATTTTGTAAGGAAGGTAATTGGTGAACATCATTTTTCTAATCCTACGTCCGCCGGACGCGGTGGCCGAGCGGTTCTAGGCGCTTCAGTCCGGAACCGCGCGACTGCTGCGGTCGCAGGTTCCAATCCTGCCTCGGGCATAGATGTGTGTGATGTCCTTAGGTTAGTTAGGTTTAAATGGTTCTAAGTTTAGAGGACTGATAACCTCAGATGTTAAGTCCCATAGTGCTCAGAGCCATTTGAACCATATAACGCACAGTCAACATAGGTGTAGAAAACATCGTTCTTGTGAAACACAGCTAGCTCTTTATTCACATGAAGTCCTGAGTGCTATTGACAAGGTATTTCAGATCGATTCCGTATTTCTGGATTTCCGGAAGGCTTTTAACGCTGTACCACACAAGCGGCTCGTAGCGAAATTGCGTGCTTATGGAATATCGTCTCAGTTATGTGACTGGATCTGTGATTTTCCGTCAGAAAGGTCACAGTTCGTAGTAATTGACGGAAAGTCATCGAGTAAAACAGAAGTGATTTCTGGCGTTCCCAAAGGTAGTGTTGTAGACCCTTTGCTGTTCCTTATGTATATAAACGATTTGGGAGACAATCTGAGCAGCCGTCTTCGGTTGTTTGCAGATGACGCTGTCGTTTATCGACTAATAAAGTCATCAGAAGATCAAAACAAACTGTAAAACGATTTAGAAGAAATATCTGAATGGTGCGAAAAGTGGCAGTTGACCTTAAATAACAAAAAGTGTGAGGCCATCCACATGAGTGTTAAAAAGAACTCGTTAAACTTCGGTTACACGATAAATCAGTCTAATCTAAAAGCCGTAAATTCAACTAAATACCTAGGTATTACAATTACGAACAACTTAATTTGGAAGGAACACATAGAAAATGTTGTGGGGAAGGCTAACCAAAGACTGCGTTTTATTGGCAGGACACTTAGAAAATGTAACAGACCTACTACGGAGACTGCCTACACTACACTTGTCCGTCCTCTTTTGGAATACTGCTGCGCGGTGTGGGATCCTTACCAGATAGGACTGACGGAGTACATCGAAAAAGTTCAAAGAATGGCAGCACGTTTTGTATTATCGCGAAATATGTTAGAGAGTGTCACAGAAATGATACAGAATTTGGGATGGACATTATTAAAAGAAAGGCGTTTTTCGTTGCGACGGAATCTTCTCATGAAATTCCAATCACCAACTTTCTCCTTCGAATGCGAAAATATTTTGTTGACATCGACTTACATAGGGAGGAAATATCATCACGATAAAATAAGGGAAATCAGAGCTCGTACGGAAAGATATAGGTGTTCATTCTTTCCGCGCGCTAAACGAGATTGGAATAATAGAGAATTGTGAAGGTGGTTCGATGAACCCTCTGCCAGGCACTTAATGTGATTTGCAGAGTAACCATGTAGATGTAGATGAACCCTCTGTAGTGGCGATCTTTACAGTCAAAAGATTGCAATGGCTACGACATGCCATTCGAACGTTACCAAACAGAACGAGCAATGGAGTGATGGAAGATGACGAGAGAGACACTCGTCGAAACGTTTGAGGAATTTCAACGGCAGCCACCTGGATGGAAGCCCGAGAAGATTTCGTCAGCTGTATACGCTGGGAAAATCTACATTAAGGTTATCACTTCCCTAGTCTACTGCGTGAAACAGAATTCACTGTGATTCTGAGAACTATAATATTTGCTAATGCGATTACAATGCGTAGTGCAAAGGTACACAAGAGATTTACGACATTCTTGGGAGGCGTGACATATCGAGTGTCTTTTCGTCCAGTGATGGACCTGATCCCGTTGGTACCGAGCGAGATGGCGCAGTGGTTAGCACACTGGATTCGCATTCGGGAGGACGACGGTTCAATCCCGCGTCCGGCCATTCTGATTTAGGTTTCCCGTGATTTCCCTAAATCACTCCAGGCAAATGCCGGGATGGTTCCTTTGAAAGGGCACGGCCGACTTCCTTCCCCATCCTTCCCTAATCCGAGCTTGTGCTCCGTCTCTAATGACCTCGTTGTCGACGGGACGTTAAACACCAATGCCTCCTCCTCCTCCTCCTGATCCCGTTATACAGCCGCAACAGCAGTTGTTATTGGTCACTGTTACCATAGAAGCTACTTGGATACAAAAGCAAAATTTATCAGTCAGTAAAATCATGTTCCATCAACCAGTAGGCATTGGAGAGTGGAACACATTATTTCAAACGTCTAGTCCTGTAAAACGTAGATGATACGTTGCTGGGACGTGATCTCCCTTTCCCGCTATTGTTGACTGCCTCTGCAAGTAATAAGATTTTGTAAAAATAATGTGGGAAAGGAAAGGAAGGATAGAGTTTAACATCCCGTCCATGACGAGGTCATTAGAGACGAAGAACAAGCTCTGAGTGGTCAAGGATCTGGAAGGAAATATGCCAAGTCGTATTCGCAGGAACAATACCGGAAAATAAACGGGAAAGGAAGATGGAGGAAAGAATATTTGAAATGCGTGTATTTTTTACTGTATGGTTTCTGGATTTAAGAATCCTGTCTGCAGGAGAATTAATACTATAATCAATTCATCATAAGAATAAACCTGATGTAAACAAACACAAACGCTATGATTGGTCGGAAGCCGTAGCACACGTACTCTTGGAACTATGTCCTACTTATGTATTAGATATATTATTACTAGGCTATGTTAAATGAACTTTAAGATATTCAAATGTATTAACAGCCATCAACGTTTTTCTTAATCACGCTTTAGCAACGCAGTTCGAATCCTGCCTCGGGCATGGATGTGTGTGATGTCCTTCGGTTAGTAAGGTTTAAGTAATTCAAAGTTCTAGGGGACTGATGACCTCAGATGTTAAGTCCCATAGTGCTCAGAGCCTTTCGAACCACTGTATGTAAAACAGTTGACACATCAATTTTCGTTGAAAGTGTAGCGCATGGAATGATATCCAAGTACGAATTATGGTTCACTTGTTCGAATATCCCCAGCGTCATTTTTTTCGTTCAATTTGAAATACCTACTTCTCGTAATTATAAAACTCATCATTTTTTTACGAATAATGCACGTTTTCTTGTTTCTAATTACGTACTGGACGCGAAATTCCTGTTTACATTTCAAACACAAATTCTTAATTATCGATGTTTTATGAGAGACTGTTCATAAAAGTTGCTTAAATTAAGAAAACGTGACTATTGAATTTTTAAGGCAGAAATGAAAAACCAAATTCTCTTTATTTGGACTATGTACATCGTTTAATACCACAGAGGTAGATAAGTAGCGTAGAAACATGAAAAACAATCATTTTCACAGTATCGAGTACATCATACAAATGCTGCATTTTTACATTTGCTATTCTACCATTACAATATGAACCCAACAGAACTGATCTGGAGCCAAGCTGCGGGATTTGGCCCCGGAAGGAACAAGACTATTCAGCTGCTAGACGTACTGGAACTAACCCACACAAGTTTTTCACATGTCACTGCCGAACGCTGGTGGGATATAGAACGGCTCATCATAAAAGAAGAGAAAATGCGGTGCCTGGTTGGCTTCGTGGATTCTGTAGTTGATAGACTCGTTATCAACGTAGCAGGTGACACTTCCAGAATTGAAATGTATTTCTCGGATTCGGGTAAGGAAGAAGCTAAGAGATTACCAGGCGACTGACTGTAATTAATACCTCCAGCGGCTTCAGTATTCAACAGTACGGTGAAATCCCTGCAGTATGCTTTTGCATTACACACAGCTCTCTCAGAAAAATTACTCTATGTTTAAGATAGAAATTTTCATCACTCTTGTTTGTAATTAGAATACTATGTCAGGTGAGAACGAGTGCATTCTATGCTTTCCGTCTGGCAACCTAAGACGTGCGCGGTACCGCTGTAGTTTTTCCACATATGATTTCATTCTCTTTAAAAATTAAATGAGATTCGAAGCTATATTGCTTCTTTGCTCGTCTCTTTTTACGTCAGAACTGCAACTGTGCACATCATTGCAAGGTAGCTGGGCCGCTGACATGCCAGTGCTATCCAAGTTTAATGCGCCGGTAAAGCTGCATTTTTACATTTGCTACTGTACCATTACAGTATGAACCCAACATAACTGATCTGGAGCCAAGTTCCGGGATTTGGCCCCAGAAGTAACAAGACAGTTCAGCTGCCAGACGCACAGGAACTAACGCACGCAGTTTTTTCACATGTCACTGCCGAACTTGATTGTACTGGTCACAACTTGGCTTCCGATCCACGTGAAACGAAATCCAATGAGATTCAAGCCAACGCGGAAGAATACATGGCGTAATGTTTACATCAGGTTTATTCCTACGACGAACAGAGTATAGCACTCCATTTCTAGCACTTACGAGCCAGCATATGCATCAGATCACGCAGTCAACAATGCTCTACGTATGTATACGTCTGAAGAACGTCGACATAAATTACAGCCAAGAGTGTTTAGGGGTTGAAAGCAGCTTATTAAATCATGGAAACGGTGTAAAATGCAAAATAAAAGGTGATGTAACTGGGATTCCGACTTTTTATTAGACATATTCAAAGAATAAAAAATATTAAAAAATAAATTAAGAAACTGATATATGTGAGATTCTCGCAGTGATTCGTTTCTGAAGCGCAAAAGACGACACGAGCAAATATTACTCGTAAATTCTACCAAGTTTGGAGGACTCAGAAACATCGGAATCAGTTGCTTGTAGGAGGATACCCGTATTCATTTCAGATCTTAAGATCGTTCACAATTAAGAGTCTTGCGGGCGACCCTCAATAGTTATTGATTTCGAAGGAAGGGCTAACACGAAAATTAGAGAGAACAGACAGTTCACAATGACGGTGTTTTTGTTTGCATGACCACGAAAATTCTGACAGAAACAGTCACCAGCTGGTTATTACGACAGATGACGAGACTCCTACGATAATGCCGTAAAGAAACTAGGATGGCGCTGTTATAAATTTCCCTACCGAGAGAGGTAGCGTGATACGACACTGGACACCCAGCAGGGCCCCTTGCGCAAGAGGGCATCGTAATTCTCGGCCAACCCTTCTCGAGGACGATGAAAATGACCTCAGTGTCGAGTGGACGTCGGCCGCCGACAAAAAGAAAATGGCGAGGGAGGCTGGAGGTGCGGTGTGATAATTCTGCCAGCTAGAGTCGAGAGCGCGTGACTGAGGCATTATCCTATCGCCAGCTGGAGGGTGCAGACAGGAAGTGCAGTCTGCGTCGTTATTCAATTGAAGATCCACGGGCCCGAGACAGTATATCTGCAGCGCGGGAGGCTCCGCCGGCACTTCGCTGTTGACCATGGTCCGAGTTGCAGCCATGATGCTCCTGCTCCTCCAGCTCTGCGCGGTCCTCGTGCACAGTAAGTGTCGCGCTCTACTCTCATCTTACTTTTTAGGATGATATATCTGTCTGACATATTTTTCCACGTTAAGCGGTATGGCATTAGGAATTCGCCCGCTGCGAGTTACATAAACATGAACCATCAACTTAAAAATGCTAAATCTAGTGCCTACAATTTTACTCTATCTAGGTCACTTCTACATGATTTGTAACAGTTATTCGTTCCATTTATCTTTCCTGAAGTTGGACGCTATTGACAGGCAAACACATTACCACTACACATCGTCAAAAGTACTAATATCTGTAACTAATTCTAAGTAAAACTGTGCAATATAAGAAGGTGAGTAGATATCTCCTAAATTTCAGTTTTATAGTTATGCTCTACCAAAACTACGTTTTGATACAATGCATAAATGACGTTAGAATTACCTGTAGTAATGGTAGAATTGGTAGAGAAAGAATGCACATAATGAGAACCGCTTATTGTTCAGTGTTAGTCAGTTGCGTATTCTGTCATTTGAAATATAAATTCTTTTTTATAAATAGTAAAAATTATTTTATAGTGTACCTTCTGCGCTTTTATGCAGCCAAAGCAATTACTTTTGATGCAAATACAGTTTTCATGCACAAACAAAAAATATCTTTTTTTCTTAAATAAACACATCGCCATTTGACGAATGGCGGTGTGTTCACTTAAAAATTATTGATGTCTGTTTCTCAGCAACATCAAAACTTGTTTAAAAAAGTATCTGTATTGTTATCGTTGTTTTTTTTTTATATTCGATAGAATTTTCTTCATCATGACCAAAAGCAAGAGTTTCCTGTTATGTTGATTGTGAAAAACAGAATCATGTTTAACATAAGCTCCCTTGCGGATTTTTTTAAAAAAGAATTACCGCTCTTGAGAAACTGCGTTCTCTAGCGCTGTATAATAAATGTATTTTTTTTTATTTTTACTACTACATCCCTCTGTTGCACGTTACAAATCAACAATTTTCGATTAAAACCTAAATTAAGTATTAACAGTTTCAATTTTGCTATGAATACTGTTTATTTTTAAGTAACAGACAGCAGGATAACTATGTGGAACACAAACATTCCGTAGGTTATTCAGCCTTTTATATATCCTCACTCAGTTTCTAGGCGGTCTACCTCTTCCGGTTTGTAGGGGAATCTAGTAAGATAGTGATCGTATACGCAAACAAAGTGCTCGAAATTAGGTAACACAAGACAGGAATGCAACACACCTAACGTACAGATAACACGGGTACCACCTTAAGTGACCAAAGCTACTAGGAAAACTACTGTAGTTCGCGCTTAATTGTGACAGTTTACGGCAGTCTACGGTAGTTTTACAACTCTACTCAGTCTTAATTTAATTGTGGCATGATTTCTATGTAAAATGCAATTTTTCCCACTTATGCAACTACCACAATAATTCATTGTTCAGATTTGATGTTTTTTCCTTTAGGTACGGCTAAGCTATAACAACTAACTTACTCTATGCGAATTTCTACCACGTATTACAGTTATAATAGCTTTGGAAAACTTGTTCATAAACATGTTGTCGCCTTCAACTATGACTGCCAGTTGTCTGATAATAGCGTTCTTCACTCAATGATGTTTTGGGTATGCAGCCAAATATCTTCAGGTAAGTGTCATGTCAGTCTTGGACGGCTCATCTGAAGCTGTGTGGCAGGTTCCCAGATAAAATATCGTGCGTACCAGTAAACGAATAACGACTACACTACCGAAACGTAACTTCCAAGAAAATTTCGAGATACAAAACGACGTTATTGATCGAAATCTGCGTAAAAATAACAATAAAATCTTTAGAACATTCATGTCTTGTGTTTTCATTTATAAATCACAAATATTTCCGGTTAAAATATAGTTATCTCTGTTTCAATACATGGTACATGGAGAACTGAAACAAGTGGCCGAACCATCCTATAACATATGAAAATACACGTTTATTTTACGTATGTCGTCTATGTGTCCCGCTGAGAGAGGTCTCTGACATGCAGAAAGAAGTCAAAGGTGTACATTTAATTCAAGTGTAATGCAGTAAATAACTTTATGAATGATTATAGTATTATAGTGCTACTGTTAATAGTATTATAACCTGAAACACTAGCTTTTAAAAGGTTATGTGAAGATACTCTTCAATGTACTGGAAGACGCTGCCCAACAGGAAATCCACTACTTCAGTGTTAAACTCGATAACATATCTCGAAAGACTTTTCATGCACTCTGTCTGGCTGTACCCACATATCTGACTCCGTTCTATATGTCAACCTTTGAAGACTTTCGAAAAATAATTTTTGTCCTAGTATTATATTCACAATTTCAACTATGTTTTTAAGAAAGGAGAAATATTGACAACGACGAAGAATATTAATAATTACACTTATTGTGAAACAGTTGTCAGAATAACAAGTTAAATGAAGAAGTCTCTGCATTAAGTTCCAGAACTAATACCGGCTACAATTCTATACTCTTAACATTATTTCTGTAAGTTAAGTCTAGCAGTGGCAGAACATTATTTCCTCTTTCGTATTCAAATATTGGCTGCCAAAACGAGTTAGCTACTGCTCCACAGCAGAATAAGGAATACACTTCGATGGTCGGAAGTGTCTGGATAGTAGTAGTAGTACCGTACGGTGTTTATATTAACAGATTTTCATGCATTATCAAGCAGCCGCTTGTGCGCTGCCTCTCGACTCTGAGGCAGACATTTGAGAAACTGTTGGAGGAAGAAATTGGGTACAGTTCCTGCTCACAAGGGTAAATTTACAAACTTCTGCACAGTGTTTCACGGAGACACTATACTGTTGATGGTAATCTGATGTAACGTTGAGGTCGGAGACCGCAAAGGTGATACTTTAAGATAGCGGGCTATATGCTAGCATCCTTTCTCATCATCGTCATCAACAACAGCAAATTAAATACGACACTTTAGTCCAGGGTCAGCTAACACAGTACCCCTCCGAAAAACAGCTACATTTAAAGACAACTGGCATAAATGCCTTCAACTAGAAAGGCTTTTAGCAGATCATGAGCCGACGGAGAATGGTATCGGCCAGCTCAGATGTCTCTGCTCGCTTAAGAGAGTTGTCTGCAATGGAAAGGATCGCAGGTTCGTACCTGTAAGTCCTTCGGTTTTTTAATGTTCTGTGGTTTCTCATGATGACCACATCGCATAATACAATTAATATTCCTATATAACTTGTGCCAACAGGAATGCTAGAGTTGGCTGCGTTCTGTAGAAAATCCTTGGGTACTTGACGAATAATTGGTAAATATGAAGAACAGTACATAAAGTGTCGACTTGCAAACTGCATAAGACTAGGAGAGATTAGGCACCAGAATTCTTTGTTTGGGCAACTAAGAAATCAATTACTTGTCTACTGGATGTTCAACAAAAGGAAATGAGGGAATCGCCACGACGATAATGATCTACTGGGCACAATCAGATTAACTGAATCACAAAAATTGATCTGAACCTACTCAATTCAAGCTACAGTGTGAACCATGGAACGATTAGAGCCTTGTTACTAATAACGGTTCTTATAAAATGCTT
Source organism: Schistocerca piceifrons (assembly GCF_021461385.2). Classification (NCBI taxonomy): domain Eukaryota; kingdom Metazoa; phylum Arthropoda; class Insecta; order Orthoptera; family Acrididae; genus Schistocerca; species Schistocerca piceifrons. Next base: position 73,431,483 of record NC_060149.1, read on the forward strand.
CTATTTTTGGAAGAGCCTGTTGTATTGCCTTTTTTCCTTGGAAGTGTGCCGTGTTCACCCTTCCAGATATAGTGTCTGGTTCGTTCCTACATGCGACAAATTTGCCTACTGGATAAGGACCTGTAGTGATTCCTTAACATTTTCGCTGCGGCTGACGCTTATAAGCGTCAATCTTAAAAATGCACATTTGAAGTAAATATAATTTCAAATGAATCCAGTTTCCTTTTTTTTTTTTTTCCTTGTTAAGAATTTGCGTTTTGAAATCGAAATTTTTCCTGAATGCAGTGGATTTGTTGCTTGTTTGAATTGTATTTTTTGTTACATTATCAACAAATCACGAACATTTGAATGACGCTAGTGACCCTTATAGGTGTCAAGACAGCAAACAGACTTTAAAACGTGACCACAATACAGTCGAGGCTTATTTGAGGTAATGCATCTAAGGTGTCGTCATTAAGTCAGTATAGAACATGATCCTACAGATCTTACAAGGTCTTGACGTCAGCCTGTAGCTCAGGTGTGCTTAGGAGCGTCGGCTCCGAGCGGTACCTGCTGCTTCAGAGTGTTACTGCACGTTGCCGGGCCCCACTGGAGAGTTGCGCGCCTGCACCGATGCAGCAGCGAAAGTGTTAAGTTTGCGGTCTACATGCTAACATCCTTTCTCATCATTATCATCGTCATCAACAACAGCAGCAAATGAAATGCGACACTTTAGTCCAGGGTCAGCTAACACAGTACCCCTTCCAAAAACAGCTACACTTAAAGACAACTGGCATAAATGCCTTCAACTAGAAAGGCTTTTAGCAGATCGTGAGCCGACGGAGAATGGTATCGGCCAGCTCAGATGTCTCTGTTCGCTTAGGAGAGTTGTCTATAATGGAAAGGATCGCAGGTTCGTACCTATCAACTTTTTAAAGACTGTAAGTCCTTCGATTTTGTAATGTTCTGTGGTTCTCATGATGACCACATCACATAATACAAATAATATTCCTATATAACTTTTGCGAACAGGAATGCTAGAGTTGGCTGCGTTCTGTAGAAAATCCTTGGGTACTTGACGAATAATAGGTAAATATGAAGAACAGTACATAGTGTTGACTTGCAAACTGCATAAGCCTAGGAGAAATGGCTTCAAATGGCTCTGAGCACTATGGGACTTAGCTTCTGAGGTCATCAGTCCCCTAGAACTTAGAACTACTTAAACCTAACTAACCTAAGGTCATCACACACATCCATGCCCGAGGCAGGATTCGAACCTGCGACCGTAGCGGTCGCGCAGTTCCAGACTGTAGCGCCTAGAACCGCTCGGCCACCCCGGCCCGCCTAAGCCTAGGAGACATTAGGCACCAGAATTCTTTGTTTAGGCAACTAAGAAATCAATTACTTGTCTACTGGATGTTCAACAAAAGGAAATGAGGCAATCGCCATGATGATAAAGATCTACTGGGCACAATCAGATTAACTGAATCACTACAAAAATTAATCTGAACCTATTCAATTCAAGCTACAGTGTGAACAATGGAACGATTAGAGCCTTGTTACTAATAAAGGCTCTTATAAAATACTTCCTATTTCTGGAAGAGCCTGTTGTATTGCCTTTTTTCCTTGGAAGCGTGCCGTGTTCACCCTTCTAGATATAGTGTTCGGTTTGTTCCTACATGCGACCAATTTGCCTAATGGATAAGGACCTGTAATGATTCCTTAATTTGATAATGTTAACACCTATATGTCACCAGCCGCAATTTGTCGCATGACACCGGAATCCGTGCTTACAGTGCAACCATGCTATCCTCTCCCGCCTTATAATCATATCTTCCCCAAATTAGTGGACAAAGTTCCTTTCTGCGAACCATAATCAAGAAGAATAACTCCTGGACGTAAAATGTGTTGAAACTCGTCGATTTTCATTGTAAAGTCTCTGTTAATATCTGTGGTTCCGTCAACGTGTAAATTAACTTTCACATGTGCATCGTGCCAGTTCAATCATCAATAACAATAATGAGCGTATGGCATTGGTGGCCGGGAGACCGCTCGCGGGGCGGTTCGGCCGCCGCTCCACAACTCCTTCAACGTTACTTCTGCGGCTTGCGAGTGAATGAGGATGAAACGATGATGAAAGACACACAACACCCAGTCATCTCGAGGCAGAGAAAATCCCGGACGCCGCCGGGAATCGAGCCCGGGACCCCGTGCGCGGGAAGCGAGAACGCTACCGCAAGACCACGAGCCGCGGAGAGATCAATCATTAATCACGCACTAACTCTGGCTTTTAGACGTAAAGTGAAGCATACGCGTGCCTTAACATTCCTCAAAGTCACTTTAAAAATGTATTTGTACAACACAATCAACCAGCGATGACGGTAAGAGTCACGAACACGCGTATGTACAATTTGGCTATGAAAGTTTACTAGGATCTAGGAAATCGATGTCTGTTGGCAGTATCTTTCTCCGAAGTCTCTTCAAAGCAGCAACACTAGAGCTTCGAGCAGCGATTTCGTAGTTACGTATGTTATTACTTCACAACACATATGAAATTCTCTCATATAGTCACTGGCGTAGAATCATTATTCCCCTAGCACGTCTCCGAAACCTTTACTGACGGACAAATGAAAACCAGGTAACGAGCTACATACGTTCCACGGTAGCAAAATTCTGTAAAGTCAGAGGTACTGTTTTACATTTCGCGCTCGTAATAACTCGCGCCTGAGAATGTTCGTATTTCCTGTGAGATGTCAGTATGAGAATCTTCTTTTAAAACTTCAGACTGTCCATTCGCCTTGTGAAAATTAACACTTGAAGTCTCTCGAAACGGAACAACAATTTTTCATTATGTCTGCTCAATGCTTCTGACGTCCATCTTCAGTCAGTACGAGGATTTTTTTTTTTTTTAAACGGACTACAGTATCGCCCAACTACCTCTGACGCAGCCATAGCCGGCTGGAACACCTTTTCGTCTCTTATGATGGATATGAAACAGATAAAGCACATACACAATATCAATACAAAAATGGCAATAACATTAACAGTGTAATTACACAAACATATAACAATACATAGTGGAAATGTTATACTTAATGTCTCATGAATGTTTCATTTGTAAACATTACATTAACCTACGGCAACCTGAGTGAGTCTGGAACTGATTTCAGTTACCTACTAGACTCTTATGACAACTGAAGGAATAACCTTTTGTGACCAGTCAGCAAAGCTATCTGTATGTTAGCACTATGAACTTTCCGGACTCTCTTTCGTACAACTGGAATGACCCATACGATGTTTATTCTATTAATGGTACTCATTGTAGTTTTACTTTCTCATTGTCAACTTTATGAGATTAAATATACATACATATTTACATTTTTACACGATTTCAAGAAAATGGCTCTTTGCTACCATTCATAATCATTTTGGTTTGGATGTGCCTATTTTACGATTTATATCGTGTATCGTGTTACAAGTTATGTAGACATTAAAAACATATTTGACTTTCAAAATTTCATACTAAAAGTCTTAAGGCCCCTTGGAAAATACGTTCTTATGATACATTTTTGGATATAATATAGTACACGTATTCGGGCACACTTTCCCTTATATTCGCTATACATTACTTCTGGTTCCTGACTTGGTCGAGAATAAATTCAAGATGTCGTTAACTACTTGCCTGCGTGACTGCTACGCTCGCAGGTTCGAATCCTATCTCGGGCATGGATGTTTGTGATGTCCTTAGGTTAGTTAGGTTTAAGTAGTTCTAAGTTCTAGGGGACTGATGACCTGAAATGTTAAGTCCCATAGTTCTCAGAGCCATTTTTTGAACTACTTGCCTCATCATCCATTATCATATTTCGACATACATAGAAATTATACAGTCAGTACTTAATTATCTGGACTTAAGCTACACAGTTTCTTTTAACGAGAATTACAATTGCTGCGTCGTGAGTAGATTATCGTGGATACCGTATGACAGGCATTTCCAGAGACTATGATGCTCCATCAGATTGCTGCACTCTGACAAACAGTCCCTGGTCCTCTTCTTCTTGTTACCAATATACATACTATAATAATATTATATACTTCTCCCGGTTTGGTTCGTAACCTGTACATTAAACAATAAGTTCAAGGAAGGCGAAATAAAGCCTATCAAATTATTTCCCAGTACAGGAGAGAATACTTAATATCTTTTCCTTAGAAAATATGCAAACATCGTCTACCAGTCCGTTGTTGTGAATGAACGGATTTTTTTTTTGCGACTTAATCCTTCTGTATATGTCCCTTCATCATTTCTTTAAGATCTTTGGCATAAATTACTTTCTCGATATATGTGTAACTGAAAATTGTATTAACCTTAAATCTTATTTCTCGTATAACACTTTTTGATTCGGTCTTTTACAAGACGTTTTGTTGTATAGCTTTTTGCCCCTGGTTTTACCTCCTAATACTTGTTCAGTTTTACCTACTAGAAAATTCTCCAATCTAAACCCTTCTCATATCATGCTGTCTGTGTCAAAACGTATTACTACCAGCCCTAAAGGAGCAGACTGCTCGACTGGCCTCTCTACTTTGTGCATGGGTCAATACAAGGTTCATGTCTCCAAACAGCCCCAGGTACTAAGTACCCACATTAGAGAACACATCCTCTTCAACAAGCAATACTAATCCACCCAAAGGATGCAACAAATATCGTATTCATTTACAACTGACCTTCCCTCATAGTTCATCTCACGTATATTCACACATATACTCCAAAAAGAAACATCTGCCTAATTCACACTTATACTTTATGGAATTATATTTCTTCTCCTTACAACTTATGCATATCAGTTATTACACTGTATTTAATTTACTTAGAAATATGATATTGCTTGGCTCCTTAGTTCACTTACTTAACTTAAACTCTCGACATCTACTCAGTATTGCTTAGGTACCTCTACTGCGCAAGATACTTTCTTATCTTTGATACACTGTACAGAGCTTTAATAACCTTGGATGTCGGTTCCTGAGCTGCTTTAGAATGTGGAGTGACTACCACTTCCCATGGTCCTTGAAATAATTGGAAAAACAATCCCACTTCCTGTCGACTTTTAGAACTTAAGAAATGAATCTACATCGTTTAATTGAAAACATGGCCTCACAGCCATCTCATATTTCTGGAGTCTGTTGTTTGCCCTCTGAGTCTGTCTAGCTTCTATCAAGTCTGACGATACACCTCATTTAAACGGATGCTGTACAGGCCTTTTCAGTAAATTTAAAAAGCGTTCTCTGAATCTTTCCCAATCACCTCCATAGACACCACACCAGTACTCGCATGAGACATTTCGTTTAACAATACTCAAATGCGGGTACCAAGTCTACCCATCTGGCGCCTCGTTCAGCACAGTATGAGCTACAAAGCTTCTCCGTTTTCCGCATAACCCATTCTGTAAGGCTACTTTGTGGATACTATCTTGATGCTAGTATCTGCTTAATGTTAGATTTAGCCATTAATTCTTTAAAATCTTTACTAATGAACTGACTTCCATTACTTCTTAACATTCTCTTAAGTATACCAACATTTACAAAATGTTATTTGAATTCAAGGTGGAGGGGGAAGAAAGGAAAGGAAAGGGAAGGAACTGTTGAGCGGTGGGACTTTATGCGGAATCAACGGCGATGAGTGAAAATGTGTGCCGAACAGGGATTCAGACCTGGGATCTCCTGCTTTATAGGCCGTGGCGTTAACCATTGCGCTATCCAGACAAAGTGCTTATCGCAGTTGCGTGGACTATGTCCTCTTATTTTCCAGAAATAAATCATAAATCTAGTTCACGAATTTAGGGCTGACTGTATATTATCATAGCCTAAAGGTAAACTGGATAATGCATAGGGAACAAGATTCCTAATTCTTTGGATATTCTTGACATTTATGCCGAACTCCTGTAGGAATAAGTCCCATCTCATATGTCTATGGTGTAACAGTTTGCCATTTATAAGTAATGTCGGTAATTTATGATCCGTGTATACTATAGTTTTATTACCAGCTAGTATGTATCTAAATCTCTTGAAGCTCCACATAACCACTGATGCTTCTTCTCCACTACCGTATCATTCCTTTCGTGTTTATTCAATACCCTACAAGCAAAAGCTAAACTGTTCAAATGGCTCTGAGCACTATGGGACTTAACTTCTGAGATCATCAGTTCCCTATAACTTAGAACTACTTAAACCTAACTAACCTAAGGACATCACACACATCCATGCCCGAGGCAGGATTCGAACCTGCGACCGCAGTGGTCGCGCGGTTCCAGACTGTAGCGCTTAGAATCGCTCGGCCACTGCGGCCGGCAGCTAAACTGTGGTGATTACTCATTTCGCCAGGTAAATCTCCCTGTAACACTTCACAGATAATTCCATATTTCGTGGATAACTTAAACACTACCTTAATGTATTGATGGTATAATAATTTGACCTTTATTAAATCTTTTTTTATTCTACCAAATGCTGCACATTCTCCATCGCCACATCTCCAGGTTGACTTTTGTTTTAATAACTACGTAATACCAGGATCATCTACATTTGAATTTCCCCTAGATATTTCATAAGAAATTGACCATGCCTAAAATTACTTAAGCTGCCTCTCATTTATTCCATAAGGACATCCGGCTGTTGCGTTCACTCACTGTTGGTATCGTACTCATGTGGGATCGACAATATGACTCAAAACCTTAACTACCTTCTCACCAAATTTCCAACTTTAATAACTCTACCTCAATGTTTTTCTGTCTAATCTTAACAAATATTTCCTTCAGTAGCTACAGATGATCCGTCGAATGCTTGTATATAATAAACATGTCATATACATAAAGTGACATCTTTTTTAACAGTTCTTCACCTAAGGCCACATCTAAGGCTCTCATAAATACAGACACAGACACATTAAGCCCGAATGGTAGCACGCAAAACTGAAATGATCTACCTTCGAGCAAGAATGCAGTATACTTAAGCGAATCAGAATGGAGACTGACCTGCCAATGTCTGGAGATCAAACCATATTGCTAATATATATCGCTTCATCGAACTTAAATAACACTTCTTCCATGGGTAGTGGACGATATCTCTCCATCTCTATAATCTGATTTAAAGTTTGGACGATATCTCTCCATCTCTATAATCTGATTTAAATGGACAATGGCTCTGAGCACTATGGGACTTAACATCTATGGTCATCAGTCCCCTAGAACTTAGAACTACTTAAACCTAACTAACCTAAGGACATCACACAACACCCAGCCATCACGAGGCAGAGAAAATCCCTGACCCCGCCGGGAATCGAACCCGGGAACCCGGGCGTGGGAAGCGAGAACGCTACCGCACGACCACGAGATGCGGGCTCTGATTTAAAGTTTGCACGTCTAACACTAAGCGTACCCCACCCTGGGGTTTCTTCACCACTAACAAGAGATTGTTTTAAACGCTCTGCGATCCTTCAGTGACTCCTTGCTCAGTTTTCTGTATCACTATGTTAACTGTAGGTTTTGAAGGAAAAGGTATTGTGTAAGCCCTTTAGAAAAAATGTTTTAACTATTTCAATTTTCAGTTTGCACTCATAACAAACCGATAAGACCAGACCGATCAGAGAATACATCTCTATAATCAATTAACAACTTCATTAAATCGTTACGTTCCTCCAAGGCAAGGTAACCGCTCTCATAAGCTTCACCCTCGATTTGTGCAACGCTTGTCTTCTGAACCTAGCTGTCATTTGAATTTCTACAAGTTTCCTTCGGATCTTTCTGCGCAGTTCTCCGCAGAACTAAGTCATCATTAGCTACAGATTCTGTATAGATAACAGATATGTTTAAATATTCCCTCTGCATATTACAAGATAGTTTCTTTGTTTTAAAATTTATTACCACTTCATATTCAGTACACCAATCCAGACCTACTAGTAGGGGAGTATTCATATTTCGCACTACCACCGGAAACAGTGACTAAAGATAAGTTTACTTAACTTAAAGGTTAACAATACTTCCTGCTTGACCTTCTTCCCTCTATTGCCTGTAATACCAACAATCTGTGCTCCCGATACTGATAGTACAGAAAATCGCCCTCTATCCTGAACACTACCAAAATAAGAGAGAGCTGTTACTGAGATTTCACTCCTAGAGTTTATAAAGATATTAGCCTTCTCTCCTTTCACCGTTCCTCGAATAATACGTCTTACCAAGTGCCATATGGTACTTAAGTTCAACTAGTAATTAATCTCGTAACGTTCGTTCTCCCTCTATATCAATAGCATCTATGACTTTGTACCTTTGATTATTGATTACTGGTCCCTGGTAAGGCCCTTCCCGGGAGACCTCCTCCATTTTCCTCCTGTTCAATAGTTACAGTTCCTATATGAAAACCTCTTTCTTCATATTTCCTTCCCCCGTGTACCCTACGTAGTTCCCAATAGTTTCGTCGTTCCTTTTGATAACAGTTATTAACAGAGCGCTTTACCTGGAAATACTGGTTACTACGTACTTCCCCTTCCGTACAAGAATCTCCCATATTCTTTCTGAAATCATCCCTGTTAGATCTGGAAAGCTCTTCTTCATGAGTCTTGTTCAAAATACCCAACTGTTCCAGGAAACGTAAAATTGCATTTACCGTACCCCACTCTCTACCGATTATCTTCTCTCTTACGTATGACGGATGCGGTTAGTTAACAGCTTGGCTGCATAACTTTCACTTATAGACTTATCCAAGAATTTCTGTCTGTTGAGATGCCACTGAAAATATTTGTGAAATCTGCCCCAACTGCGGTTATCATGGCCAGGGTCTAGTAATTCTAAAGTTAACTTTTGTTGTTGTCCTTCCGACCAGTACTTGTCTTTCAATTGTCTACAAAAATCTTCCCAACTATAAAACTGATTAGCGTGGAGCATACCCCACTCTGATGCCTCTTTCTCTAAGTGACCAACTGCAAATTTGATTATCTTGTTATAATCCCATGAGGTGCACAATGCATTTTCAAAATCTCTCTAAGAAATTATAAGATGCGTGTCTCACTCCGGCTTAAATACCGGAAATCTATTTGCGAGATGTCGTCCACTTTCTATACGGAATTCTTCCCACCAATCTCTTGTAAATTGTTCCTTTGTGTTATCTACACAATAATTCCCTTCAGCCTTTTCCCTGGCATTCGATCCGTTATTTAACGTCTTGTCACTACTATTAACCTTACCATTTAGAAGCAAAGTAGGGCACTGTGATGATACCTCTGTATGTATTTGAGGTGCTACCGGACCATTAGAACTTTCTCTAGTGCCTCCTACCTCGATCAGTTGATGGTCGTTATTGTCCCTTCTTTATGGGACAGCTTGTGCTAATGCACTTGAACTGCAAGTGCCTCGCAATCCACCACAGACTACGTTATGCTGTAGTTCAGCGATCTATTGTGCGTCTCATTCGACTTGCTGCCATAATTTTTCGATTTCCTTACGTTCATCCCGTACTTCACTTTTTAGGCTAGTTAAGCTTTCATCCTGTTTATATTTCGGTTCTAATTTCACCTACTTGATTGACTCTATGAATTCTTTTTTTGTAATATCAGCATTTTCATGTACCTTGGTCTCAATATTCCTAGTCTTACTGTCTAGATATGTAAACAATGTAGCCTTAAGGTTAGTTGCATCATCCGTCAGAGTTTAAATATCCTGATGGATTCCTTCTTTTTCCGCTCTTGTTTCTCGGATACTAGTCTCGAGTTGCTCCCCCAAAAGAGTTACCAGCTCCGTAATTTACTGATTTTCATTTTTAATATTAGTTACATCCCTTTTTAGCTATTACCTCACTCTTTACATCTCTATTATCTTTCCTTAACATTCCACTTGTCTTATCTAATTGTTCCTTGAGATCTGCTGCTAGTTGCTCCCTCAGTTCTTTAAGCGTCTGGATTATATCTCATTTTAAATGACTATCCTACTTGAAAGTCTCTTCGGGTTTGCTGCCGAATCTTAAAATCAACTTGACTCGATATTTCGGCGATCCCACTGGTCGCCATCTTAAGGAAAATGCTTCTTCTGCTGATGAGAAATGACGCCAGGCTGCAAATCGACGTCCTATATAGGCCACTGTTCAGTACACGGCGCATGCGCCGCCCATCACGGTTTCTGCCTTCCAAAACAGGGAGGTGGCGCCGCCCTTAGTGAAACACTGCTGGCAACGATATATCGCAATCAAGGCCGCACCGAAGAACGTTCAGTTTTGATGCGAGATAATACAGGATTCCACGTTTTGCTAAGAGGAAACCCATTGTCTCTGTTGATTAAATTATCAGCCAACCTAATTTCAATCGCCTCTTTATAAACACTGTTCCAAAACCGGAAATGTTGGCAACCACTACAGTTTCCTCAAATTTCATTTTGTGTCCCTCATTTAGTCAGTGTTCTGCTACCTCCGATTTTTCCGGCTATTGTAGCCTCGTATGACGGCAATGTTCCACACACCTGTCATGCACTGTGCGAATAGAACGGCCAACGTAAGCCTTCCCACATTGACACAGAATTTTGTAAACCCCGGGTTTCCTAAGCCCCAAATCATCCTTCACAGAGCCGAGCAGAGCCCTAATCTTAGAAGGTGGACGGAACAAACTCTTAATGTTAAAATTCCTTAAAATTCGTCCCATCTTAAACGATAAGCCTCCAGCATAAGGAAGAAAGGCCACAGATCTATGTTCCTCTTCGTACACCTCCGGAGATGGTCCAAACTCCATAGCCCGACGAATCTGCTTCTCGGTGTATCCATTTTCCTTAAAAACAGTCATCAAATGCTCAAGTTCTTGGGTTAAGCTGTCTGCTTCGGAAATGGCACATGCTCTCCGTACCAAAGTCCTAAGGACGCCACTACGTTGGTGTGGTGGATGACAACTCTTAGGATGCAGATACCAATCTGTGTGTGTTGGCTTTCGGTGAACACTGTGTCCCAAAGTTCCATCTGGTTTTTTATAAACCATTACGTCTAAAAATGGAAGCATCCCATCATTTTCAACCTCCATAGTAAATTTGATACGGGGGTGAAGACAGTTGAAGTGGTCCAAAAATCTGTTAAGAGCATCACGTCCATGCGGCCAGATCCGGCAGCAAACCCGAAGAGACTTTCATGACTTATTACGCTGGGAAAGCCTACGTAATCACGACTATCCTACTTATTCTTAAGACAGTTAATTATCTGCTAAATAGGTACAGCAATACTACATTCAAAACAACACACTATTAACTCGTCCATGTTTCCACGACAAACTCGCACATTCACGTATCAGACCACTGCCGCCGCTATGAGAATGACTCATCGGTCAGTGACTTTATTTCTTGCAGACTCGCAGCCGCAGACCGTGACGGTGGCTCGCCCCTAGCCCCTGCACATCTGTTCACCATCGGCTCGGTACTGCAGTCGGCTGGCGGGGAGACAACGGTCTCCCCAGATGCACTTGCAGTCGGGACTAGCAGCCCCCCCCCCCTTTATATAACTGCTATAAAACTTCACCTGTAAAAAGTAATCTGACTGGGGATGCGAGATACCATTCGCCACCCATTGTCGCTGCCGCACTAGGTCCTCCCACGTCATCCACGCATTCCAGAATTTCTCCCTTACTACCTCTGTGCCGTCCTATCGTAACGGTCGAAACGAAAACGTGTTCACCCTTTCAAATTTGCCTGATGGATAAGGACGTGTAATGATTCCTTAACTTGTTAATGTTAATACCACGTTGCTGCCAGCCACTAGTGGTCGTATGACACCGGAACCCGTGCTTTCAGTGCAAACAAGCAATGCTCCCCCACTTCATAATCATACCTTCCTCAAATTAGTGGGCTGCAGTTACTTTTAACGAACCAAAAGTAATAAGGAAAAGTCCCGCACGTAAAGTGCGTGATAAAACTCGTGGATTCCAATTGTGAATTTTTTGATAAACAATGCAAGTTGTTTTTAGTCGATTATAGTCTCCCTGTTAATATCTCTGGTGCCGTCAACATGTAAATTAACTTTCATTTAGGAGTATCGTGACATTTCAACCATTAATCACACGCTAGCACCGCCTTTTAGATGTAAAGTGAAGCGTAAGCCTGCCTTAACACGTCTTTGTCTAGCACAGTCAACCAGCGATGATGTTGTTAATCAAGCACACACAGAAGCGTTTCTCTATAAATAGTTATTAATGATCTTCAAAATTCCTCTGTACGACTTGCTTTTAAATATTTATAAGGATTTGGGAAATCTGGAATCTATTAGCAGTATCTTTTACTGAAGTCTCGTGAAAGTAGGAATTACCTGCCATATTCTCGGCCAACTGGAGTTTCAACTTGTCTCCAACTACATCTTCGCAAATATTCATTTCTCTTCTCCTTATTTAGAGTGGTATGACCTGTGCCCTCCCTAGACAAATCACCTATGTTGATTCAGTCACGCACGACGTCTTGCAAACAGTAGAGGCATTTGCAACAGTGTATTCCTTTTTTTCCTATGTTTTCTAAAGACTTTCCACATTGTACCACAACGTCAAGTAAGAAGTAAGATTAGATTATATAGTGTCTCTTCACAGGTATGTGTTTCGCTCCATGAAGTTTCGACTAATACAGCCCAGTACGTTACACTGGCCTGCGGATGTTCAACAGAAACGAAAGAAACATCGCATGTGTCCCAGGAAGTGTAATAGGACCGCTAATGGTCTCAATGTATATAAACGTGCCCTTTCCAAGAAACCATACTGACATTTACCTGGAGCGATTTAGGTAAATCAAGGGAAACCTAAGCCTCGATGGTCGGAAACGGACTTGAACCGTCGTCCCCCTGAACACGAGTCCAACGGCGTAACCACTGCGCCATCTCTTTCGGTGTCGTGGGCAGACTTGAAAAGAGTATCTGCTTCTGCTTCTTCTTCTTTTGTGCCTTTGTCCCACATCGCCGAAGGGACGACATGGTTATTAACGGATTTGGCTAGGTTTCGTGTAAGGCGTGGCCGGATGACCTACCTGTCGCCTCCACGTTAATTCCTGGACGGAATAGTATCCCAACTGCCTGCGAGCAGTTCGTGGGATAGTCAATGAAAACTTCTTAATTGTTAGTGAATGGTGTAACTGAGGCTTGACTTGAGTACCAGCCCGGTATTTACCCAGTGGGTTGTGGGGAACCGACTAAAACCTACATCCGAGCTGGTCGGCACACCGACCATCGCCGTTGATCCAGCGGGCGGATTCGATCCGGGGCCGACACACCTCCCCTCCCGGGTACGTTGCTTTTTGAAGCACGAGGTCTGGTAGATAATTGTAAGAGTACACCCATAATAAACGTAAATAGCCCGATAGTATCCCATTACTAGATTAATGGTAAACATCATGGGTACGTCACAGCGCTTAAATAGGTAGGGATAATACTATGAAACGAAGTGAAATGGGACGATCATGTAAAATATTTTGTGTGGAAGGTGAATAAAAGACAGGGTTATGAATACAAAATCAAATAGGGGTAATGCACGAGTAGGTTTAATAATGAATAAAAAAAAAAGGAGTGCGGGTAAGCTACTACAAACAACATAGTGAACGCATTATTGTGGCCAAGTTAGACACGAAGCCCAGCCTACTACAGTAGTATAAGTTTATATGCCAACTAGCTCAGCAGATGATGAACAAATTGATGAAATGTATGATGTACTAAAAGGGAGAGAAGGAAACATAGTAGGTGAATACGGATTGGGGGTAAGAAATGAAAGAGGAAGCCGTCTGGTAGAATTTTGCACAGAGCATAACTTAATCATAGCTAACACTTGGTTCAAGAATCATAAAAGAAGGCTGTATACATGGAAGAATCCTGGAGATACTAGAAGGTATCAGATAGATTATATAATGGTAAGACAGAGATTTAGGAACCAGGTTTTAACTTGTAAGACATTTCCAGGGGCAGATGTGGAATCTGACCACAATCTATTGGTTATGAACTGTAGATTAAAACTGAAGAAACTGCAAAAAGGTGGTAATTTAACGAGATGGGACCTATACAAGGGCAATGTTCTTGAGGACAATATTATGGAAATGGAAGAGGATGTAGATGAAGATGAAATGGGAGATATGATACTGCGTGAAGAGTTTGACAGAGCACTGTAAGACCTAAGTTGAAACAAGGCCCCGGGAGTAGACAACATTCCATTAGAACTACTGACGGCCTTGGGAGAGCCAGTCCTGACAAAACTCTACCATCTGGTGAGCAAAATGTATGAGACAGGCGAAATACCCTCAGACTTCAAGAAGAATATAATAATTACAATCCCAAAGAAAGCAGGTGTTGACAGATGTGAAATTTACCGAACTATCAGTTTAATAAGTCACAGCTGCAAAATACACTCCTGGAAATTGAAATAAGAACACCGTGAATTCATTGTCCCAGGAAGGGGAAACTTTATTGACACATTCCTGGGGTCAGATACATCGCATGATCACACTGACAGAACCACAGGCACATAGACACAGGTAACAGAGCATGCACAATGTCGGCACTAGTACAGTGTATATCCACCTTTCGCAGCAATGCAGGCTGCTATTCTCCCATGGAGACGATCGTAGAGATGCTGGATGTACGCATGTGGAACGGCTTGCCATGCCATTTCCACCTGGCGCCTCAGTTGGACCAGCGTTCGTGCTGGACGTGCAGACCGCGTGAGACGACGCTTCATCCAGTCCCAAACATGCTCAATGGGGGACAGATCCGGAGATCTTGCTGGCCAGGGTAGTTGACTTACACCTTCTAGAGCACGTTGGGTGGCACGGGATACATGCGGACGTGCATTGTCCTGTTGGAACAGCAAGTTCCCTTGCCGGTCTAGGAATGGTAGAACGATGGGTTCGATGACGGTTTGGATGTACCGTGCACTATTCAGTGTCCCCTCGACGATCACCAGTGGTGTACGGCCAGTGTAGGAGATCGCTCCCCACACCATGATGCCGGGTGTTGGCCCTGTGTGCCTCGGTCGTATGCAGTCCTGATTGTGGCGCTCACCTGCACGGCGCCAAACACGCATACGACCGTCATTGGCACCAAGGCAGAAGCGACTCTCATCGCTGAAGACGACACGTCTCCATTCGTCCCTCCATTCACGCCTGTCGCGACACCACTGGAGGCGGGCTGCACGATGTTGGGGCGTGAGCGGAAGACGGCCTAACGGTGTGCGGGACCGTAGCCAAGCTTCATGGAGACGGTTGCGAATGGTCCTCGCCGATACCCCAGGAGCAACAGTGTCCCTAATTTGCTGGGAAGTGGCGGTGCGGTCCCCTACGGCACTGCGTAGGATCCTACGGTCTTGGCGTGCATCCGTGCGTCGCTGCGGTCCGGTCCCAGGTCGACGGGCACGTGCACCTTCCGCCGACCACTGGCGACAACACCGATGTACTGTGGAGATCTCACGCCCCACGTGTTGAGCAATTCGGCGGTACGTCCACCCGGCCTCCCGCATGCCCACTATACGCCCTCGCTCAAAGTCCGTCAACTGCACATACGGTTCACGTCCACGCTGTCGCGGCATGCTACCAGTGTTAAAGACTGCGATGGAGCTCCGTATGCCACGGCAAACTGGCTGACACTGACGGCGGCGGTACACAAATGCTGCGCAGCTAGCGCCATTCGACGGCCAACACCGCGGTTCCTGGTGTGTCCGCTGTGCCGTGCGTGTGATCATTGCTTGTACAGCCCTCTCGCAGTGTCCGGAGCAAGTATGGTGGGTCTGACACACCGGTGTCAATGTGTTCTTTTTTCCATTTCCAGGAGTGTACTAACTCGAATTCTTTACAGACGAATGGAAAAAACTGGTAGAAGCCGACCTCGGGGAAGATCAGTTTGGATTCCATAGAAATGTTGGAACTCGTGAGGCAATACTGACCTTACGACTTATCTTAGAAGAAAGAAAGGTGGCAGGGGTAAAATACATGGAGCGAAAGGCTATTTACAGTTTGTACAGAAACCAGATGGCAGTTATAAGAGTCGAGTGGCATGAAAGGGAAGCAGTGGTTGGGAAGGGAGTGAGACAGGGTTGTAGGCTCTGACCGATGTTATTCAATCTGTATATTGAGCAAGCAGTAAAGAAAACAAAAGAAAAATTCGGAGTAGGTATCAAAATCCATGGAGAAGAAATAAAAACTTTGAGGTTCGCCGATGACATTGTAATTCTGTCAGAGACAGCAAAGGACTTGGAAGAGCAGTTGAACGGAATGGACAGTGTCTTGAAAGGAGAATATAAGATGAACATCAACAAAAGCAAAACGAGGATAATGGATTGTAGTCGAATTAAGTCGGGTGATGCTGAGGGAATTATGTTGAAATGAGACACTTCAAGTAGTAAAGGAGTTTTGCTATTTGTGGAGCAAAATAACTGATGATGGTCGAAGTAGAGAGGATATAAAATGTAGACTGGCAATGGCAAGGAAAGCGTTTCTGTAGAAGAGAAATTTGTTAACATCGAGTATAGATTTAAGTGTCAGGAAGTCGTTTCTGAAAGTATTTGTGTGGAGTGTAGCCATGTATGGAAGTGAAACGTGGACGATAAATAGTTTAGACAAGAAAAGAATAGAAGCTTTCGAAATGTGGTGCTACAGAAGAATGCTGAAGATTAGATGGGTAGATCACATAACTAATGAGGAGGTATTGAATAGAATTAGGGAGAAGAGGAGTTTGTGGCACAACTTGACAAGAAGAAGGGACCGGTTGGTAGGACATGTTCTGAGGCATCATGGGATCACAAATTTGGCATTGGAGGGCATCGTGGAAGGTAAAAATCGTAGAGGGAGACCAAGAGATGAATTCACTAAGCAGATTCAGAAGGATGTAGGTTGCAGTAAGTACTGGGAGATGAAGAAGCTTGCACAGGATAGAGTAGCATGGAGAGCTGCATCAAACCAGTCTCAGGACTGAAGACCACAACAACAACAACGATATGTAGGTAGGAATGTGGTGTACATCTGTAAAGGAACTCGCATACGAGTCGTAAGTATGACTAATGCTAGAGAATTCTTGCAGCATTTGGAACCCTTATCTATTAGTGTGTCACAAGTCATCGAACGAATTCAGATACATGCTACCAGGATCGTAGCAGGTCAGTACAGCAGGTATGAAGGTAATTCAATGGGAATCTCAGTAATAAATGAGACGTTGCTCTAGTGAAACTTGATTGGGTAAATTTAGAGAAACTGTATTAGACGAAGGCTCTTCGACAGTTCTACTGTCACCGTCGTAATTTTAACGCAAGTATTATGAGGATAAGATAAGGGAGATTACAGCACACACAGAGGCATTTAGACAGTCACTTTTCCTTCGCTCAGTACGGGAATGCAATTGGGCAGAAAACCGCGTTTTTACGAGATACTGTCCGCCATGCACTGTACGGTAGTTTGCGTAAATTTCAAAGTCTTTGCGTCAAATGTCTAAGGGTGTCAAATCACGTCATGGGGAACAATTTTTGTGAAAGACAAAATGTTTGCCGACGCTTCCCTGTTAGGCGCCGTGTGTATGCAATGCATGTTGCCTATAACCAGTCAGATGCTCCACGTGCAAGGGCGTAGACCGAGCGAAATTATAGTTACTGATTCGCTTCTAAAATATCTTTCTCCGCTTAAAGACGCTCACTGTTAAGGTTTCCGCGTTCAAACTCATTCTATCAAATTACAGGAGTAGGTAGTATGCAGATGCAGACAAATTGTATGTAGACACTGCTAGTTCGGTGCGATCTTGTAGTCCTAGGCCCGGTGAATTCAATAAAAACACGCCTAATGTCGCCGGAAAGCCTCAGCAAACATCTCTCCTAACGTAATATGTCACTCCTTGACATTTGATTCAAAGATTTGGAAACAACCTGTATTTGTTGATCTGCACTCTCGTCTTATTAGCTGCTAAACAGACTCTTGGCCCATGTTAATCACCAGTCTCGGTACTATGTTACGCAAAATATTGTTACCGTCCTTGCAACCCCAAAAACCATTACTATTCTGATTCCAAGTAACGATCGTCATCTTACCCTTACCAAACACGAACGTTCTCTGATATTCATCCATCTTTTCAAATTTAAATACAGCAGCATTTGCTGAAAGGTTGGTTTGAACATCCACGTTGGCATACTTCAGTTGAAGACCGTATCTTCTTAACATACGACGATTTATGAATAAAGTAACTCTGCTAGCTACATAGACAACTAGATTTTGGTTCTGGGCGAGACCTTTCAGTGTGAAAACATCCTTATCACTATCGCTCCAAGGCCCTCCTTCCCCTTCGAGGTGATTATGAGCTGAGGATATTGACCTAAATATTTGCAGTCAGTAAGGAAACGTCTTTATTTCGCCATTAATACCCAATTATTTTCGTTGCTGTAGTGGCCTTCAGTCCAAAGACTGCTTTGATGCGCATCTCCACGCTAGAGTGTTCTGTGCAAGACTCTTCATCTCCAATTTTAACCACCCCCCCCCCCCCCCCACAAAACATCTCGCCATCAGCTAATTAGCTATTCCTCCCTGCATCAAAATTAGCCCTATCAGACAACACCTTCTTTGCCCACTATTTTTAGTAGAGGAATCGTAGTAGTTGCCAAGTTTGTGCTACATCCTTGCCCAAACAATATTGTGTTCCTAAGCTAATGATCTTGAGCCGTCAAGCTATAAACCCCATTCATAATTTTATATACACTACTGGCCATTAAAATTGCTATACCAAGAAGAAATGCAGATGATAAACGGGTATTCATTGGACAAATACATTATACTATAACTGACATGTGATTATATTTTCATGCATTTTGGGTGCATAGATCCTGAGAAATCAGTACACAGACAACCACCTCTGGCCGTAATAACTGCCTTGATACACCTGGGCATTGAGTCAGAGCTTGGATGGCGTGTACAGGTACAGCTGCCCATGCAGCTTCAACACGATACCACAGTTCATCAAGACTAATGACTGGCGTATTGTGACCAGCCAGTTGATCGGCCACCATTGACCAGACGTTTTCAAT
The DNA here is from genome assembly GCF_021461385.2 of Schistocerca piceifrons. NCBI lineage: Eukaryota > Metazoa > Arthropoda > Insecta > Orthoptera > Acrididae > Schistocerca > Schistocerca piceifrons. Next base: position 73,450,477 of record NC_060149.1, read on the forward strand.
TGGTGAGAGATCTGGAGAATGTGCTGGCAAGGGCAGCAGTCGAACATTTTCTGTATCCAGAAAGGCCCGTACAAGACTTGCAACATGCAGTCGTGTATTATCCTGCTCAAATGTAGGGTTTCGCAGGGATCGAATCAAGGGTAGAGCCACGGTTCGGAACAGATTTGAAATGTAACGTCCACTGTTCAAAGTGCCGTCAATGCGAACAAGAGGTGACCCAGACGTGTAACAAATAGCACCCCATACCATCACCCCGGGTGATACGTCAGTATGGCGATGACGAATACACGCTTCCAATGTGCGTTCACCGCGATGTCGCCAAACACGGAAGCGACCATCATTATGCTGTAAACAGAACCTGGATTCATCCGAAAAAATGACGTTTTGCCATTCGTGCACCCAGGTTCGTCATTGCGTACACCATCGCAGGCGCTCCTGTCTGTGATGCAGCGTCAAGCGTAACCGCAGCCATGGTCTCCGAGCTGATAGTCCATGCTGCTGCAAACGTCGTCGAACTGTTCGTGCAGATGGTTGTTGTCTTGCAAACGTCCCCATCTGTTGACTCAGGGATCGAGACGTGGCTGCACGATCCGTTACAGCCATGCAGATAAGACGACCGTCATCTCAACTGCTAGTGATACGAGGCCGTTGGGATCCAGCACGGCGTTCCGTATTACCCTTCTCAACCCACCGATTCCATTTTCTGCTAACAGTCATTGGATCTCAACCAATGCGAGCAGCAATGTCGCGATACGATAAACCACAATCGCAATAGGCTACAATCCGACCTTTATCAAAGTCGGAAACGTGATGGTACGCATTTCTCCTCCTTACACGGGGCATCACAACAATGTTTCACCAGGCAACGCCGATCTACTGCTGTTTGTGCATGAGAAATCTGTTGGAAACTTTCCTCATGTCTGCATGTTGTAGGTGTCGCCACCGGCGCCAACCTTGTGTGAATGCTCTGAAAAGCTAATCATTTGCATATCACAGCATCTTCTTCCTGTCAGTTAAATTTCGCGTTTGTAGCACGTTATCTTCGTGGTGTAGCAATTTTAATGGCCAGTAGTGAAGTACACTTTCTCGGAACCCTTGAACAAATTTTAACACCTTCGTTCTTCTCTCTCGCAGCATTTTATACCGACTTGATAATTCGAAAGGAAGTTTAAATGTTTTATCATCTTTTCAGCTGGCTACGCGTTCCCTAATATGACGATGCCCGTATCATCACTGAAGAGAGCGCTGGATGGGGAGGGCCCGGACGCCATACAGCGCCAGGTGGAGATGGCCTGGCAGCCAGTGCCGGACGCTGAGTGGTTGGGACTCTTCGACGTCTCTCCCCCGCAGAAGGCCCAAGGTACCACGCTGCTACTACTACTACTACTACTACTACTAGCTGAAACACACACACACACACACACACACACACACACACCGTTTACATAGGGCTCTCGAAACCGGATCTCGGCCGGCCGCGGTGGTCTCGCGGTTCTAGGCGCTCAGTCCGGAGCCGCGCGACTGCTACGGTCGCAGGTTCGAATCCTGTCTCGGGCATGGATGTGTGTGATGTCCTTAGGTTAGTTAGGTTTAAGTAGTTCTAAGTTCTAGGGGACTGATGACCACAGATGTTAAGTCCCATAGTGCTCAGAGCCATTAAAACCGGATCTCGTAAAGCAATTTCCCAGTACCGCTTCTGGGTGGTCGTGTAAACACTCCAAAATCGAATCTAGAAATCCGTTTCTAACTTCCTGTTTTCCCCTTCCACAATCGATTTTATTCCCGTGTAAACGCACAACCGTTTCTGAGACGGGCTTGGGCTGTCAGGTTACGTCTTAGTTTCAAAATATTCGTCTAACGTGAACGAAAAAATGGTTCAAATGGCTCTGAGCACTATGGGACTTAACATCTGTGGTCATCAGTCCCCTAGAACTTAGAACTACTTAAACCTAACTAACCTAAAGACATCACCCACATCCATGCCCGAGGCTGGATTCGAACCTGCGACCGTAGCTAACGTGAACTGAGTGACTTATTGTGCAATGAGGGAGAAGCAGAAATATTAGTCTGTGCATAAAGCTGTCTATGCTAATTTTTAAGTTAAGAGATGCTGAAGCTGTGGTGACTAAATCAGAAACTAAAATAGCTGTTTTTCAAGCCTCATACTTGACTGGGCAAGAAAATCCGCTTCAGGCCTTAATATGTAAACACGACAGCGAAAAACTGTCTGCGAAATTCGGTTTTCGTCTTTTGGAAGATGTGTCACGTGCAAACAGATACGTGGTACAGTATCAGCAACTTCAAGTGTCAGTAGGGTAATGAATGCTACTGAGTACCAGCTCGTTAATATTATTCATTCTCTCGTAGAAGAATGGAATGAGAAAATAATATTGTTTTTGTATCATAAATCGCCTAAATTCATTCTCTTAACATTACAGTACCACAACGAAACTGTGTGCTTGACGGGAAATGATATGTTTGAGTCCTGGTTGACGACTGTCTCTCAACGTGGTACTGTTCTGTTGTTTAAAAAATTATTGTTTCGTGGACATAACCTTTCTCCAGATCCCCTGCAATGAGTCTTGCGTTGAAAGTGCCACTGTACCTATGTGTAACCACACAAACTGGCTTTGTGACGATTACTGTAAACTTAATTTGCCCATTATTGTTCAAATGGTTCAAATGGCTCTAAGTACTATGGGACTTAACATCTGAGGTCATCAGTCCCCTGGAACTTAGAACTACTTAAACCTAACTAACCTAAGGACACCACAGACATCCATGCCCGAGGCAGGATTCGCCCTTGCGACCGTAGCGGTCGCGCGCTTCCAGACTGAAGCGCTTAGAACCGCTCGGCCACCACGGCCGGCCATTATTGTTCAAACAGTTCGGAGTTAAAAAGAATACTTCAGGAATAATTTAAAGCTATAAGTCACATGCCAGTGTTACCAGCAGTTGTTTCTCAAAAAATAGGAAAAGTCTTTCTACTGTATTTATCCGCTTCATTTTTTAATGAAACTTCCGTGTACAACGTCTACACTGTGTTATTTCCATTGTGACTAGTCTTTCTTTGAACGAAGGCGTATGTAAAAAACAAAAGTTTCCTGGATGAATCTCTAACGTCTCTAGAAACATGGCGGTGATGACAATGTTAACGCGTAAACCATTTAATCTCGCAAATGGTGATAAACTAAATTTTTCCGCACTAATGCAAATTTTGGAAAATCAAAATCTGTTGAACTATCTTGAGCTATTAGAGGTGTGTACGAATACGCAAGCTATTCCTGTCAGAAGCCTTCCGTCCGAATCATTAGAGCATTTGTTACGGAGCGACCCGTAGCTTGAATGTGACTGTATTTCTCTGCTAGTTTTCGAATGTCCGCAGAGAGAACATTAGCGCATTTGGGAGAATGGAAGGAAGGATGTGCTCACATTCTGAAGATCGGCGTAGATCCATTGGGAGTATTTGGATGCCTATAAAGGTAGACCGTAGACAGCAATTGACGAAAATTCGTATCCTCATCCGCTCGACTACGCAGTTTTCATCAGTCATGAAGGTCCGTTACATCGCACACTACACTACAGAGTGAAGCAAGTGCATTGTAACAGAAATATGCTAATAAACAATGGGTGCGGATATTTACATTAAACTAGAAGAAAGTCAATATAAACGTATGTCTGGAACGACTTTCTTTCTGAGTCGTTAACGAAAGGATATTTTCCAAAATTCTCAGATGGGAAACTCACAACAAATGCTCAAAATATCAATTTGCTGCTGTGCACTCAAGCACTCATCGCATCATGGACTGTCTCATCCTTTCAAACGACCCCAGACGGAACTGAATGGTTTCGCAGGCTCGTACGATAAACTGACGAAACATTTGAACATTAGATACATCTGCTGCATAGACCAGTTTTATGTGGCTTGATAGATAATAACGCAAAGGACTGAAGTTGGACGAACGTGCAGGTCATGAAACTATTATTATCTATCCGTCAGGTAGATATCGTCCAGACTATTTGGAACAATGCGACTGAAATTTACTGGAGCCCCAACACGCATAAACGACATGCTTCCTCATATTTGCAGGAGCGCACTGGAAGAATATTTTGAAAAAATTCCGCCGGCCGAAGTGGCCGTGCGGTTAAAGGCGCTGCAGTCTGGAACCGCAAGACCGCTACGGTCGCAGGTTCGAATCCTGCCTCGGGCATGGATGTTTGTGATGTCCTTAGGTTAGTTAGGTTTAACTAGTTCTAAGTTCTAGGGGACTAATGACCTCAGCAGTTGAGTCCCATAGTGCTCAGAGCCATTTGAACCATTTTTTTGAAAAAATTCCTTGTAGATTGTACTTACAAGACTTGCTGGGAGGTCTGTCAGGCAATCACCTGCAATTCCAGTGCACACATTAATCTTAAAATTGCTGCTGATGTCTAGCCTAAACCGTTCCATGAAGATTTTCATCTGACCATAAATACTGTGTGGGTAATTGGAGGACATTACACATTGTTGTGAATTTCTGGTTTGAGAATTTTATTAATTCTTATCGCCGCGAAACCATGCATTCATGCTTGTGTAGTTTTCTTTCATTAATAAATCTAAAACGAAGAATTTTCAAATATACATCTCGATTCACTTTTTTCTGGCTTTCGCGTAAAAAATGTGGCCCCAGAGATTATAAAAGGGTTTCTTAAATGTCCTGTACCTTCTGGGTGCCATATGCTACGCCAGATGAGTAGTTAGCGTAAGAAATCACAGTGGAACGTATGTTTTACGATTTCTACTTTAAAGAAGTAGTCCACATTTTATCGATGGCATTACGGCTGCTAGTACAATGCAGTGTAGTCACAGAAGAAGTCTTTCAACTGACAGGTGTTGATAAAAAATATTGTAGAATTAAAATAATAGTGTTTCGTCTCGGCAGTCAAAGTTATCCAGTAAAAATGTTTTAAATTTCATTAGGATAGGCTGGAAATTAATCTGTATGTATAAGTAATGCTAAGTACTCACAATTAAAATCAGTTCCGCAGATGAGACCTTGCAGAGAGCCTGCGGAACACACTACACGGAGCAAGCAAACAAGTGAAAATCTTCCATCACTACAACAACTGTGTCAGATAAATGATAAATAAGGGAAGCGGAAAATTGCTTATTGGTCTAGCAGTCGAAACATTTAACGATTCAAATGTCGTTTGTAGGTGTTACGCCATTTACTTTTCCTTCGAAGTTCAGACGTACACTTTTGAGTACCAGTTCACTCGTTAAATTCTTAATCGTAGACGAATTGAGTGAAGAAGTTTGGCCATCGCACATGGCATATTTGGACAGGCAACTATATACCACACCCACCTATCTAAATAACGACATTTGAAACCTGTATTCTGGTGCCTGAAAGTATTTTATGCAATAATAGCTCTATTATATTTAAGTGAACATCCATAACGAACCCTCAAATTTACGTAGATAGAAATTTAAGTTCGATGGCAAAATAAAAAGAATAAATCGCATATAGCACACTTAAAATATTGAGTGTATTGTAACTACGACTTACTTTAGACACATAAGATGGCTTGCTTTCAGAAAGCAACAAGTATATAAACCCCAGAAGGTTGAGTATTTTATTTTGTTCTGTGGCTGTTACACATTGGATAAATATTAAGGTGAAGAAGTAAAAACATAGCGTCGCAGAAACGGGTGCGTTCATTTTGTTTTAGATTTTAACTGTGCGAGTATTACTGCTATTTACGTGTTGAGAACTCTCACCATTTACCCTGATTGACTATCACTGTCAGCAAAAACCACAAATTAAGCGCAGTATCATGTTTTTACTCTTCTTAGTAACAATTCTAACAGGTATCGTGGAATAATCTGTTTCATATTCGCATTACAAGTAAGCTGTTTAAAAATGTTATATTTTCGATATCGGCGTAGGAGTGGAGGGAGTCCAGAAGAAAACAAACATACACAATGAATTTTTGTTTCAAGTCTCATAACACGAGAAATATGAAACAGAAAGGGACTAAGTTCCACTTTTGTTAATGATGCAATTTCAGACGCAGCACCGCTTGTCCGCTGGTCCGCTTCGGAACACCCAGGCGGCTGCTTCCGCACAAGTGTCAGTTTCCCTCGCCAGGAGTACCCTAATGGCTGGAACAAGGGATCCGAAGAGGAGCCTGTTGAGGGAGACGCTTGCATGCCCTTCTGGCTTGCCATCTACGACAAAAATGATGAATTACTACACTCTGATTGCATTAAAATTCGTCCTACCTGGATGGCTGATCACAGGTAATGTACATAATTTCTCCGAGTATGCATGAGTGACTGTCTTTCCCAGTAGCAATGTTTCCATGCCACATTTACTTTGGGTGACACTGTACGGAGGATTTATGTAAATTCTATCCTTGTGTCAACGACAAATAGTTGTTGTTGTTGTGGTCTTCAGTCCTGAGACTGGTTTGATGCAGCTCTCCATGCTACTCTATCCTGTGCAAGCTTCTTCATCTCCCAGTACCTACTGCAACCTACACCCTTCTGAATCTGCTTAGTGTATTCCTCTCTTGGTCTCCCTCTACGATTTTTACCCTCCACGCTGCCCTCCAATGCTAAATTTGTGATCCCTTGATGCCTCAAAACATGCCCTACCAACCGATCCCTTCTTCTAGTCAAGTTGTGCCACAAACTTCTCTTCTCCACAATCCTATTCAATATCTCCTCATTAGTTACGTGATCTACCCACCTTATCTTCAGCATTCTTCTGTAGCACCACATATCGAAAGCTTCTATTCTCTTCTTGTCCAAACTAGTTATCGTCCATGTTTCACTTCCATACATGGCTACACTCCATACAAACACTTTCAGTAACGACTTACTGACACTTAAATCTATACTCGATGTTAACAAATTTCTCTTCTTCAGAAACGATTTCCTTGCCATTGCAAGTCTACATTTTATATCCTCTCTGCTTCGAACATCATCAGTTATTTTACTCCCTAAATAGCAAAACTCCTTTACTACTTTAAGTGTCTCATTTCCTAATCTAATTCCCTCAGCATCACCCGATTTAATTTGACTACTTTCCATTATCCTCGTTTTGCTTTTGTTGATATTCATCTTATATCCTCCTTTCAAGACACTGTCCATTCCGTTCAACTGCTCTTCCAAGTCCTTTGCTGTCTCTGACAGAATTACAATGTCATCGGCGAACCTCAAAGTTTTTACTTCTTCTTCATGAATTTTAATACCTACTCCGATTTTTTCTTTTGTTTCCTTTACTGCTTGCTCAATATACAGATTGAATAACATCGGGAAGAAGCTACAACCCTGTATCACTCCTTTCCCAACCACTGCTTCCCTTTCATGCCCCTCGACTCTTATAACTGCCATCTGATTTCTGTACAAATTGTAAATAGCCTTTCGCTCCCTGTATTTTGTACCTGCCACCTTCCATACGCTCACGCAATTCTGTAGCTCCAATCCTAAAAACGAACTGTGTTGTCCACAAGACACCAAATCATTACTTCCCACTCCACGTAATCTATCCCTTAGATTCCCTTATCTTCTGCTACCCACGAGGTCTAGACTAATCACATATACATGTACACGGGTATTGACTAAAAATTTACATTCCTTAACATTTACAAAGCCAATCAAACAACAGTCCCTCTCTGCATTAGTGTCTGCAGTGCTCTGAGGGAACGTTTTCCGATGAACTTAACACCCCCGTTTATGTTTAACGTTTTCCATTGCTTGCTTCCGTTACCCTGCTTCCTAGTCCCACACTCGTTTGCCTTGTGATCAAAACACCCATATCTGTACCATTGCTCCTTCAAATGCCCTTTCTTCCCCCAACGATAACAATTCTTTTTAGAAGTATAAATTCGCTTATCATTGTATACTCGTGTAGCAATATCTATTCCTTGCAAATGTGTGGCAACATGTAGTGCTGTAGCCAAATCCTCTGGATTTTCCATTCGCATTCTTCGTGAAAACTCCCCAGGAATTCCTCTCAAAAACACATCAAAAGTCTGCTTTCTACCTCCTTAAGTATGACGCAATGCACTTCTCACTCATTACTAAGGTGTCAGCAACTGAACTGTATACACATACATTAATGATAATTACGCATGACAAAGAACCTGCTGGTACAGGAATGTTGGTCTGGGTATCTGTATATGACGGCGTGCCACAGAAGAGATTATGTATGGTTGGGTGGCTGCAGAACAATGAAGCCGTAGATGATATGCATTGTTTTATACGAAGAACTTGATTCAAGAATCATGAAAGAAGGTTGTATGCAAGGAAGAAGCCTAGAGATACTGGAAGGTTTCAGACTGATTATATAGTGGTAAGACAGAGATGTAGGAACAAGGTTTTAAATTGTAAGACATTTCCAGGAGCAGATGTGGGCTTTGACCACAATCTAGTGGTTATGAACTGTAGATTAAAACTGAAGAAACTGCAAAAAGGTGGGAATTTAAGGAGATGGGACCTGAATAAACTGACAGAACCAGAGGTTGTAGTAAGTTTCAGGGAGAGCATTATGGAACGATTGACAAGAATGGGGGAAAGAAGTACAGTAGAAGAAGAATGGGTAGCTTTGAGAAATGAAATAGTGAAAGCAACAGAGGATCAAGTAGGTAAACAGACGAGGGCTAATAGAAATCCTTGGGTAACAGAAGAGATATTGAATTTAATTGATAAAAGGAGAAAATACAAAAATGCAGTAAATGAAGCAGGCAGAAAGGAATACAAACGTCTCAAAAATGAGATCGACAGGAAGTGCAAAATGGCTAAGCAGGGATGGCTAGAGGACAAATGTAAGGATGTAGAAGCGTATATCACTAGGGGTAAGATAGATACTGCCTACAAGAAAATTAAAGAGACCTTTGGAGAAAAGAGAACCACTTGCATGAATATCAAGAGCTCAGATGGAAACCCAGTTCTAAGCAAAGAAGGGAAAGCAGAAAGGTGGAATGAGTATATAGAGTGTCTATACAAGGGCAATGTTCTTGAGGACAATATTATGGAAATGGAAGAGGATGTAGATGAAGATGAAATGGGAGATATGACACTGTGTAAGGAGTTTGACAGATCACTGAAAGACCTAAGTTGGAACAAGGCCCAGGGAGTACACAACATTCCATTAGAACTACTGATAGCCTTGGGAGATGTATCTCAGTAGTTCAGCCCTGACAAAACTCTACCATCTGGTGAGCAAGACATATGAGACAGGGGAAATACCCTCAGACTTCAAGAAGAATATTATAATTCCATTCCCAAAGAAAGCAGGTGCTGACAGATGTGAAAATTACTGAACTATCAGTTTAATAAATCATGGCTGAAAATACTAATACTATTTCTTTACAGACGAATGGAAAAACTGGTAGAAGCAGACCTCGGGGAAGATCAGTTTGGATTCCGTAGAAATGTTGGAACATGCGAGGCAATACTGACCTTACGACTTATCTAAGAAGATAGGCAAACCAACGTTTCTAGCATTTGTAGACTTACAGAAAGCTTTTGACAATGTTGACTGGAATACTCTCTCTCGATTACTGAAGGTGGCAGGGGTCAAATACATGGAGCGAAAGGCTATTTACAATTTGTACAGAAACCAGATGGCAGTTATAAGAGTCGAGGGGCATGGAAGGGAAGCAGTGGTTGGGAAGGGAGTGAGACTGGGTTGTAGCCTATCCCCGATGTTATTCAATCTGTATGTTGAGCAAGCAGTAAAGGAAACAAAAGAAAAATTTGGAGTAGGACTTAAAATCCATGGAGAAGAAATAAAAACTTTGAGGTTCGCCGATGACATTGTAATTCTCTCAGAGACAGCAAAGGACCTGGAAGAGCAGCTGAACGGAATGGACAGTATCTTGAAAGGCTATAAGATTAACATCAACAAAAGCAAAACGATGATAATGGAATGTAGTCGAATTAAATAGGGTGATGCTGAGGGAATAAGATTAGGAAATGGGACGCTTAAAGTAGTAAATGAGTTTTGCTATTTGGGGAGCAAAATAACTGATGATGGTCGAAGTAGAGAGGATATAAAATGTAGACTAGCAATGGCAAGGAAAGCGTTTCTGAAGAAGAGAAATTTAACATCGAGTATAGATTTAAGCGTCAGGAAGTCGTTTCTGAAAGTATTTGTATGGAGTGTAGCCATGTATGGAAGTGAAACGTGGACGATAAATAGTTTAGACATGAAGAGAATGGAAGCTTCCTAAATGTGGCGCTACAGAAGATTGCTGAAGATTAGATGGTTAGATCACATAACTAATGAGGAGGTATTGAATAGAATTGGGAAGAAGAGAAATTTGTGGCACAACTTGACTAGAAGAAGGGATCGGTTGGTATGACATATTTTGAGGCATCAAGGGATCACCAATTTAGTATTGGAGGACAGCGTGGAGGGTAAAAATCGTAGAGGGATACCAAGAGATGAATACGCTAAACAGATTCAGAATGATGTAAGTTGCAATAGGTACTGGGAGATGAAGAAGCTTGCACAGGATAGAGTAGCATGGAGAACTGCATCAAACCAGTCTCTGGACTGAAGACCACAACAACAAACAACAACTGACAACACAATACTTCTTCCCTCCTTTATACTGGCGTGTCCTCATCTTGTGGCATCTAATGGTCAATTTCGCATTGCATGGGAGCGTTGCGATACCATCAAGCCACTGTACGGGATACGACTTTCTAGCTATTCCCTGTCCTGTCCCATTCTCTTATCTAATACTCATGATCCCTGCTCCAGGTGTAGGGTGAAAGCAGAAAACTGTTTCACAGTCTACCTGAAGAACTAGTTCTCTACATTTTCCCAGCGTGGTTTTCATGAAGTTTTCTCACCATATCTCTTACACTTTCGTTTGAGATATACCGCCCTTTACAGTCCTAGTAGCTCGTCTGTAGATTCGTGCGACAACTTCTGACAACTCCATACGATCACGCAAAGTACTGGGTCTGTCTTCTCTAACAGATTGCACTTGTGCCTTTTACAAGAGTCTGTTTTACAGGTATACCGTACTTAACCAGAACTCTGCCAAAAAACCTGGTTTGAATTCGACTTAGCTATTTCATGACTTCGGTTCATTAAATATAGTTGCATAGAATAATTTGGAATTATTTATGCGACATGATATGACCCAGAAGTTAAGTGTTTTAGTAGAGTACTCTCAGTATTTTCCTTTCTCTGCCAGTATGGTAAGGGTGCTGTTTTACACTACACCAAGTGCAAGTACTGTCTAACTGACGTGGTACAACGTACAACGGAAGTCACTCGCCCTTCTTAAACGCAGCCAGTTTCCTGAATAGCTTAAAAAGTGCTTAAGAGTATAAACACCAATTTCACCACGACATTATGGGCTGCCTAAGATCCATAAGGAAGGGGTTCCACTTCGCCCCATTGTGAGCAATATGGGAGCCCCAACATGTTACCTAGCAAAACATCTGGCTTCTCTTCTGAGTTCTTTGGTAGGAAAATGTGAACATCACATTAGAAACTCATAAGATATTATATAACGACTGAAGACTTTGCGTCTCGAACCAGCTGATGTGAGGTTTGATGTGACCTTTTGGTTCACACAAGTACCTCTGGTGGATTCATTACAACTTACAGAAGCTAAGTTGGAGGAGGACATTTTACATCTATTCAGACACGCGCTTGCCTCAACTTACTTTTTACTTAGAGAACAAATTTTGGGCAAACTGACGGTGTTGCTATGGGTAGCCCTTTGTCTGCCATAGTAGACTTTTTTATGGAAGAATTCGAGGAAAAACCACTTCAGTCGGCGGTGTTGAAACCTAAATGTTTCTGGAGATATGTGGACGACACATTTGTAGTATGGCCACATGGAGTAGAAACGCTTCCTGCCTTTCTGGAACACTTAAAGTCCCTCCATCCGAGCGTTTGCTTCACCATGGAAGTGGAGAAAAATGCAGACCTCCAGTTCTTAGATGTCTTGGTTCGCAGAAAAGAAGACGGTTCCTTGGGTCACAGTGTGTTTCGTAAACGAACTCACACTGAGCTATATCTACGAGCTACGAGCTGCCATCACCCATCTCAACGCAGTGGCGTATTATGGACTCTCGTTCAGAGGGCTAGAGTTATCTCAGATGTACGGAGCTTATCAGCAGAGCTTAGCTATCTTCGCTCTGGTTTGTACAAAACGGATACGCCGATAAACAGATTCGTAATACATTTCAACCTGGACGCACTGACCCGCAAGACTAGCCAGGAGAAACGGAGACTCCAAGAGGATGGTTTTTGTACCCTATGTTGCTGACGCATCCTTTAAGATCGACAGGCTGTTCAAGACACGTAAAATATAACGTGTCATCCGCCCTCCAGCGCGAGTGCTAACGATGCTGCGTTCTGTTAATGAGAACCTAGGTCTAAGGAGACCAGAGATATGTAAAATACCGTGCCAGTGTGGGAAATCATACACTGGCCAGACGAGTCCCATTGTTAAGGATAGGTGCTCTGAACATACACTTCACACCAGATTGGGTTAACCAGAAAAGCCTCTTGTTACTGATCACTGTCTTGACACGGCACATAGCATGAACTACGGAGAGACAAAGATTCTTTCGTCCGCTTCCACGTACTGTGACTTCATCATTAAACAAGCAGTCGAAATACGTATAAGTAATAACGTGATTAATAGAGACACGGAATTTCAACTCACCAAGGTATGGGCTGTACTAACAAGGGAACCTCCCCATCGCACCCCCCTCAGATTTAGTTATAAGTTGGCACAGTGGATAGGCCTTGAAAAACTGAACACAGATCAATCGAGAAAACAAGAAGAAGTTGTGTGGAACTATAAAAAAATAAACAAAATATACAAACTGATTAGTCCATGCGAACATAGGAAACATCAAGGATAATTTTTGTCGGGAGCGCCATGGTCCCGTGGTTAGCGTGAGCAGCTGCGGAACGAGAGGTCCATGGTTCAAGTCTGTCCATTCATTCATTGACGTCTCTGTTCACTGTAATAAGTTTAGTGTCTGTGTTTTGCGACCGCACCGCAAAACCGTGCGATTAGTAGGCGAAAGGACGTGCCTCTCGAATGGGAACCGAAAACATTTGATCGCAAGGTCATAGGTCAACCGATTCCTCCACAGGAAAACACGTCTGATATATTCTATACGACACTGGTGATGACATGTGCGTCACATGACAGGAATTTGTTGTCGACCCACCTAACTTGTACACTTGGCGAATGGGTAAAAAGATCCTTCTACGTTGCCCGATTTAGGTTTTCTTGTGGATGTCATAATTACTCCCAAAAAAGTGATGAAAACATAAGAGTTTGTCGCATAAACTGCAACAAATGAATCCAAAAGTCTCACAGTCGCACACTTTTCCCTGTGCTCTGTCAAAACATATGTTTTTAACGTTTTCAAACGTAGACCGTATAATCCTGCATATGTCCAAGCAAATCTGAACATGTCCTGGAATTTTGGAGAGCGAAGTTGATTATGTGTGAGTGCCTGAACTTTGATAATTGTCTGAAAATAAAAAATCGAACTGTTCTCGCGAAGGAAGACTTGAACCAAGGACCTCTCGCTCCGCAGCTGCTCGTGCTAACCACGGGACCACGGTGGTCCTGAGTTCTGTCTATCCTTGATGTTGCCTATCTTGCGCATGGACTAATCAGTTTGTATATTTTGCTTATTTTTTCATAGTTCCACACAACTTCTTCCTGTTTTCTCGATTGATCTGTGTTCAGTTTTTCAAGGTCTATCCACTGTGCCAACTTATAACTAAATCTGAGGGGAGGGGGGGGGTGCGATGGGGAGGTTCCCTTGTAAGCATCGCCGCCTGCAGACGAACGAATCGGAGTCCGCACACTTAAAATGGGCGCCAACACTGCACGGCGAGCCCTGTTCCGTTACACATGTAACAACGGCAACTAATCAATAAAGAAGGTTTGGAATCGTGTTACTGACAAATTCTCGAGCTTTCACTCGTCCCAGGATGTAGTGACGTCTGATAATACTATTTTCAAGACGGGTACAGCCTCTGTAATTTATTCTCGCGATGGAAATTAGTTTACCACGATGTATTTCGTTTGTCAGACATTCAAGTTTTCAATAATTTTCTTCATTGTTTCATGTGAATGCAGAAATTTGAAGTCAATCGGCCAAGAACTTTGAAGTAAATCGGTCAAGTAGGTCTCTAACTGTTTGATAACAACATTCCTCCTTATACATACCGGCAAGCCACTGCAGCAACACGTCAGTAAGCACGTGAAGATGCTGAGCAGCTGTCTCGTTGAAATACAGCGCCACTTCCACATCACCCGAAGCGACGCCCGTAGTAGTTCAGCGTTATCTCGCGAGCGACCAACGACAATGCCTTTTTGTATGTGACAGCTTCGTCAGCAAATACTCTGAGAGTGTTGTAAATACTATGAATCGTTTGTGGACACTGAAAATGCGAGCGGCACGCTGCACACACAATGTTACTTATATCTGTGTTGAACGTTCGCTGTCCAGTATGATGTACTGAGATCTTCTAGTCAAAAATGCATCAACACAAGTCAGGTATTTCACGTCCTCCTCCAGTATTTTAGAGAGGGAATTTCCATGTATTTGTGTAGCTGTTAAGGTATTCCGAATTTTGAAGAGGACAGGGTCCACAGCCTTAGTGTAAGTTTTGAGATGCTTTAACATAGATCCCAGTTGTCTGAAACCAAATATATGTGGTGGCGTAAGTCTGCCCGCTGTTTCACACTCCATGTGAGCACGAGCCATGTGGCCGGCATAACACCAGCAGTCAGCTAGCAAAAAATTCAAAAATAGATCCACAGTGCACACCGAAATAAAACGCTCGTCAAGCCACATTTAACTGACACATTCTATTGCATTTCTTTTTACGCTGTGTGAAGATTACAAGTTACAAGTTCGTTTAGACCACTGTTATCTGCCGGCCGCGGTGGTCTAGCGGTTCTGGCGCTGCAGTCCGGAACCGCGGGACTGCTACGGTCGCAGGTTCGAATCCTGCCTCGGGCATGGGTGTGTGTGATGTCCTTAGGTTAGTTAGGTTTAAGTAGTTCTAAGTTCTAGGGGACTTATGACCTAAGATGTTGAGTCCCATAGTGCTCAGAGCCATTTGAACCATTTGAACCACTGTTATCTACAGAACAGTGAATTATCTGAGGAGATACGCCATATAAGCAGTATCTTCGTTATTAATTGACAATGTGAAACAGTTTCTATCGATTTTCCGAACTGTAGGGAGACAAAAACTAGCATTTCACTTGCGTTCAACATTTACAAGGCACTTTGTCTGAAGAAAGCAAGATAGGATCCAAATAAATCATGTTTCCTAAAGTCCTAGTTGTTTAAGAGATTTTTTTTCCTTAAGTAATTTCAGTATTTAGAACTTGGAATATCCTTAAGAATCCTACAGATCGGCCTCACGAATATTAGTCTGCAATTAAATGCATGCGTCCTTTCATTCTTATAAAAACGTGTGACCTATGAAACTTCCTGGCAGATTAAAACTGTGTGCCAGACCGAGACTCGAACTCGGGACTTTTGCCTTTCGCGGGCAAGTGCTCTACCAACTGAGCTACCCAAGCACGACTCACGCCCCGTCCTCACAGCTTTACTTCTGCCAGTACCTCGTCTCCTGCCTTCCAAACTTTACAGAAGCTCTCCTGCGAACCTTGCAGAACTAGCACTCCTGAAAGAAAGGATATTGCAGAGACATGGCTTAGCCACAGCCTCGGGGGTGTTTCCAGACTGAGATTTTCACTCTGCAGCGGAGTGTGCGCTGATACGAAACTTCTTGGCAGATTAAAACTGTGTGCCGGACTGAGACTCGAACTCGGTACGTTTGCCTTTCATGGGCAAGTGCTTTACCAACAACTGAGCTACCCAAGCACGACTCACGCCCCGTCCTCACAGCTTTTCCAGGCGAGCTTCTGTAGAGTTTGGAAGGTAGGAGACGAGGTACTGGTAGAAGTAAAGCTGTGAGGAGGGGGCGTGAGTCGTGCTTGGGTAGCTCAGTTGGTAGAGCACTTGCCCGCGAAAGGCAAAGGTCCCGAGTTCGAGTCCCGGTCCGGCACAGAGTTTTAATCTGCCAGGAAGTTTCGTATCAGCGCACACTCCGCTGCAGAGTGAAAATCTCATTCTGCAGTGTGACCTATGCTCTTTCCGTCACACGGACTATTCGCTGCGTGAAAGATTATCGAATTCCTGAACTTTGTCCACAAAATTTTTTTCGACGCTTACCTTTGTCTTATTGTGCATGGTACCCTTCAAAATACTCTCCTCCACAATTGACACACCGCTCCCAACTCCGTTTCCTCTTCCGGAAGCAGTCTTGATACGCCTGTCGCTGGATGCAATTTCTGTGAATTTTCTTTTATCTCTTCTATCGTTGTAAATCTTCGTCCTTTCGATGGGGTTTTCAACCTTTGAAATAAAAAAACAAAGTCCGCAGGGACCAAGTCTGGCGAGTACGCAACATCTCGTTCTCATTTGTGCCATCCAAATACTCTTCACAGACTGCGAGGCGAAGGTATTTGTGGTTTTGACTCATGAGCCGAACTTGACGGAAACACGGTGCATTACAAGGTGCTGTGTCAGGATTCCATGACGTGATCCAACTGAAATGTTACATTCTTCTGCAATTTCTAGAGGAGTTAGTCTTCCACTGGCTCCTGACATGAGCGTCGTCGGTAGACGTCGAAGGGCGTTCTGAACGAGGGTTATCGTAAACTTCCGTCCGGCCTCTTTTAAACCGTGTGAACCATTTGTAAGACTGAGTACAGCTTAAGCACTCATCACCGTAGGCTTTCCGCATCATTTGGTGTGTCTCTGTAAAGGTATTCTTGAGTTTCACGCAAAATTTAATGCAGACGCGTTGCTCCTCTAACTATTCCATCTCGAAATTCGCAATACAAGACTGAACAATAACTAACAGACATACAATAATGAAACTTTCGGCAAATACACACTAAACACAGCCGTGTGCAGGGATGCCAACCGCATCTCTCTCCAACACACCACTGGCGCGAAATTATTGTGAATATTCTGGAATTTTGTGACATACCTCGTATTTCAGTATCTTTCATTTGTGATTGTTGGCGACGTTCAAACAGTGGAACGGTGATGGGGTATCTGTAAGTAAAGATGAACCTAAGAACTGAAACAACGTAAGCCGCCATTGTATAAGGGGTAGTCAAATGAAAACGACACAGATGGGAAAAAGTAAGTAACCTGTTTATTATTTCAAAAGTAATCGCCATAGCTGTTAATACATTTATCCCACTGTGAAACAGGACGGCCAAAGCTTTCATGGAAAAAAAATTTCGGTGGCCTACGAAACCACAATTGTATCCAGGAGTACACCTCTTCGTCTGAAGAAAATCGAAGACCACGAATGTGTTTCTTCAGGGCTCCATGGAAGTTACATGGGAAGAGATCAGGGCCGTATGGGGGATGTATAAGGGCTTCCCAGCGGAACTTCTAGAGCGTAGTCGAAACAGCTTTGGTAACATGTGGGAGGACAACAGGCACACTTTGCAAAAATTGAAGGGCATGAGGTTCTAAAGGTACTGACAGAGATGTGGCGCCATTTCGCCGTGGCCAGCTGCGCTACGTTTCTCGGTTGAGGATCCGTGGCGCGAATAGCCTGATCGAGGTGGTCCCACAGATTCTCCATTACGTTTAAATCGGGGGAGTATGGTGTCTAGCGGAGAACAGTAAAGTAATCTTGGAATAAAACGAAATAATAAGCAACCAGTTGCGTAAAAGAAATTTAATTTCTTTACTGGTTTCGGGCACATAGTGCCCTTCTTCAGAAGGTTATACCTACCACATTCTTTGGGAGTGTCAACAATAAGATGCATACAGCAAATTGCCATGGTCCTAAAAAATATACAGGAGCAGTGAGTAATATAATACTGAATCCATTAATACTTTAAGCACTCTTAGATGCTTACATTATTTCGTTATATAAGACTAAATTTGCTGAGGACATCTACATCTACATACATACTGCGCAATCCACCATACGGTGCGTGGCGGAGGGTACCTCGTACCACAACTAGCATCTTCTCTCCCTGTTCCACTCCCAAACAGAACGAGGGAAAAATGACTGCCTATGTGCCTCTGTACGAGCCTTAATCTCTCTTATCTTATCTTTGTGGTCTTTCCGCGAAATATAAGTTGGCGGCAGTAAAATTGTACTCTAGTCAGCTTCAAATGCTGGTTCTCTAAATTTCCTCTATAGCGATTCACGAAAAGAACGCCTCCTTTCCTCTAGAGACTCCCACCCGAGTTCCTGAAGCATTTCCGTAACACTCGCGTGATGATCAAACGCACCAGTAAGAAATCTAGCAGCCCGCCTCTGAATTGCTTCTATGTCCTCCCTCAATCCGACCTGATAGGGATCCCGAACGCTCGAGCAGTACTCAAGAATAGGTCGTATTAGTGTTTTATAAGCGATCTCCTTTACAGATGAACCACATCTTCCCAAAATTCTACCAATGAACCGAAGACGACTATCCGCCTTCCCCACAACTGCCATGACATGCTTGTCCCACTTCATATCGCTCTGCAATGTTACGCCCAAATATTTCATTGACGTGACTGTGTCAGGCACTACACTACTAATGGAGTACTCAAACATTGCGGGATTCTTTTTCCTATTCATCTGCATTAATTTACATTTATCTATATTTAGAGTTAGCTGTCATTCTTTACACCAATCACAAATCCTGTCGAAGTCATCTTGTATCCTCCTACAGTCACTCAACGACGACACCTTCCCGTACACCACAGCATCATCAGCAAACAGCCGCACATTGCTATCCACCCTATCCAAAAGATCATTTATGTAGATAGAAAACAATAGCGGACCTACCACACTTCCCTGGGGCACTCCAGATGATACCCTCACCTCCGATGAACACTCACCATCGAGGACAACGTACTGGGTTCTATTACTTAAGAAGTCGGATAAAATACTAAACTCAGGCTGGTTCTCTCTGAACCACGCACATACAATGCGAACTGCGTAACAAGTTGAACTGTCCTGCTGGTAGATACCTTGTTGCTGAGGGAAAACAAACAGATTGTAGCGGTGGACATGGCCCCCAGGGATGTGTACACACTTGTGTTCATCTTTTGTGTCTTGCATAATGACAAGAACACCTAGGGAATGCCCTCCAGCCTGGATGCGGTGATTGTTGCAGGATGTTTGCTTTCGGATGTTTCACACGGTATATGCTAACAACCATCTGGCTGATGGAGCATAAAACGTGACTCATCTGGAAAGACCGCCTGTCGTCACTCAGTGGACGTCCAGTTTCGGTATAGGCGGCTTTATTCCGGCCTCCATCGATGATGAACAGCACTCACCGTGGATGCATGAATCAGACACCTGCTGCAGAGGCCGATATGCAGCAACGTTCGCTTAACTGTCGTTGAGGAGACGCTGTTGGTATCCCATTAGTTCATCTGGACGGTCTGTTGCTTAACAGTTGCACGTCTATTCGCTCATACACATCGGCGCCAGTTTTGGATGGCGCCGTTTTGCCATGCACGGACTACTTCAGCCACGGCGGCATGCGACCGGTTTAAAAACTTAGCCGCTTCGGAATTGCTTCCACCATTGTTCCGCAAGCCAATGATCATGCCCCTTTGGACGTCAAACAAATCACTCTGTATCCAAATTACGACTGCACCGTTTTCCGAGCCCCCGCGACACACTTTCTGTGAACACTACTGCTGGTGTCACCTGCCGTCTGTGAGTGGCTATTGAAAGCTGATGTCGAACATAGGTAGTGGTCACATTAATGTGACTGGACTGTGTATTTTTGCATACGGTGCATATTAGAAATTTCATAACTAACTTCAGGAGAACAAAGTAGCATTAAAATTAAGAGTCTCGAGAATGGCAAGGAATTCTAGAATTTACATTCGACCCAGGATTCTTTCAGTTTGAAGGCCTGCTCACGCGGATAGGTTTGCGGCCTCATCGATAACTTTCCAGCCAGGTAAAGCTGATTAGCACCGGTTGACGTACCCAACGTTTGCAATAAATGGAGTGGCCGTGCGGTTCTAGGCGCTGCAGTCTGGAGCCGAGCGAACGCTACGGTCGCAGGTTCGAATCCTGCCTCGGGCATGGATGTGTGTGATGTCCTTAGGTTAGTTAGGTTTAATTAGTTCTAAGTTCTAGGCGACTGATGACCTCAGAAGTTAAGTCGCATAGTGCTCAGAGTCATTTGAACCATTTTTGCAGTAAATCTGGCAGTTCGTCAGTTCACAGTTAGACTCAGCAAACCACAGGAAGCTGAGTAAGGGTCGACAGGCAGACAAAACGGAAGACACTTTACTACTATTCATGTAGCCATGGCTTGCAGACCAGTGTTTACAATCTTAGTGCCTCGTGAAGTACTGATAGTAGTATATGCATAGTTCGATTTTATATTGAGTGAATGATGAAGTTGTAGGTGTTTGTTTCTATTAACTTCTTGAATGAATTATGCGATACATGTGTCCCTCATATTTTCTAATGTACCGGTAAGATTTTGAAAGGCTATTTTTTGATGTTATCAGTATGATAAAAAATGAACTATTCACTGATTTAAATACTTTGTTATTATTAGTGGAGAGTGTTGTAACTTGGGAACGTTTCAAGAGTTTCTTCTTCACTCAGCTCTGCAATAGAATTTTGTAGCATTCCCCGCTAGTTCCTCTCTTATTTTACGTTAATGTCCATTGGGACTTTTCACGGTCGATTCAAAGAAAACACATCAGTTGATGAGGAGAGAAAAAAAACTGATTTCCAAACCCTAATCAGCAATGTACCACAAACGAACTGATACCCTACCAGTGGTGCCTGACTATTGAACTTCAGACATACCTGCTGGTTCCGCGTGTTCGATGTCCAGCCGCACATCCTCGACTTCTTAACCTTAACTGATCTTACCTGCAGCAGAGCTGCCAGTACGCTACGCTCCCCTATTTGGACTCTGATATTGTATGCTTCTAAGATAACAACATTTTGGGAGAGATTAGTACTCCCGTAAATGAATAGCAGACAAAGCTGGTAAAATATTAATATATTGTTGAGGCACAGTGTCCTCCAACTTCGTCGTTACCAAGTTACAAATTGCTTTTATCAAGATTCTCGGAGATCACGCGACCGTAAGTCCTTCCTCTCGAGACGACACTACCGATATAAATGAAAAAGTTACTCGCGTCAGAAGCTAAAGTCTAAGCTGCCATAGCTCATGTGACATTATTTATGCACTTTGTCACGCGGGACTTCAAATTAGAACGCCAGGATAGCTTAGAATATTGCTGGCAGTTAATAATCCGAAAGCCTCCAAGAGACAAAAATAAACTAACACCGCCGTCGCAACAAAGTGATCATCAGCGACGATGACAATAAAATGTCGTGTGGCGAGGACCTGCTGCCAGGTAGACCCGATCGCTTGGTGCAAGTCTTTTAAGGTGACGCCACTTCGGCGTCTCTGTCTCATTTTCATTCTTTTTCCTGTTTTACCTACAAGAAATGATACAAAAGTATTTTGATTGGGTTTCTATCCTTGTAGCACCTAATTGCTTTTCTGTGCATTTATCTGCAGCATAGCTATTCTTTACATATGATTCATTTCTTACATGCTTACTTCAAACTAATGCTACCTATTCCCAGTTGACATTTTCACATATACCATTTAATCATGGATGCAGTGAATGGTATTGTATTTCCACAGGTAACTGAACTGCTTTGGACCAACAAAACCACTCTACCCAAAAGGGAATATATTGTATATTGTTTTACATAATGTGCTATGTTCTTCAGGTCTTAAATGATCTGTCAGTGAGCTGTCTTATCAGTGTCACAAGGCTGTCTTATCAGTACAATGTATTTCAACAAACTTCAAATTCTGTGGAAGGATGATGTTGCCACTAGTTATAGCCACATTTAATGTGCAAGTGTTGTTATATAAATGTAAAAAATTGACAGTTTCACCAAATAAAAAAAGTATACTATCTTCATCATAATTTATATCCTCTTACCTGGATAAATACTGAAATTCTAGTTTCTGCATATTTTGTTTTAAACAGAGAAGAGCTGGAAAACTTGACCGTTGCTGATTTGTTCATCCCTGGGACAAACGGTTCAGACACTTACAATGGATCAGTTATGGAAAATAAAAGTGAAAGACATGGCTGCTATGTACTCACACAAGATGCTGATGTTTGGGGACAGTTAGTGCATGGAATTCGATACATAGACATTGATGTTCGTGACCACCCTGGCAACAAGACAACTACCTATGCTCCTGCAACACAAGATGATGATGGGTATGTACAGTAATATAAACAAACTAATTAATTAGCTTGATTAATTATCTGCATTTCAGATGCCTGTAGTAAAGGACTTTGAAAAAGCATATGTCATGAAACAAGACTTGTTTGAGTAATAAATTTTACATTCTTTTGTGGATTAGGATTTATTCGTTTCATGATGTACACTTGAAAACCATTTGGTTCATGTAAATTAACCATATCACAAATTTATGCTATATTTGTAGTAATAAATAATAATATGACACAAAAATGAGATTTCTGTGAATAAACATGTAGACCTATATATCCTTAGATAATTAACAAGATTTATCTAGTTTAAATTGTCATTTCATCTTATGTGAGTTCATTCACTGAATATTAAAATTCCTGCATCGGTGCCTCATGTAACTTTATTTTCAGTGGGCATAACTTCATGTGCATTAAAAAATTTTCTTCTAATTAATTATTAATCATCCTTCTCATACACTGTGGAACTGAGCGTCTCTCCTGCAAAGTCTTCCACTGGAGTTTATCTATCATCTCCGTAATGCTTTCGCAATTACTAAATGATCCTGTAACGAAGCGTGCTGCTCTCCATTGGATCTTCTCTATTTCTTCTATCAACCCTATCTGGCACGGATCCCACACTGGTGAGCAATATTCAAGCAGTGGGCAACAAGTGTACTGTAACCTACTTCCTTTGTTTTCGAATTGCATTTCCTTAGAATTCTTCCAATGAATCTGTCTGGCATCTGCTAAACCGACAATCAACTTTATATGATCATTCCATTTTAAATCACTCCTAATGCCTACTCCCAGATAATTTATGGAATTAACTGCTTCCAGTTGCTGACCAGCTACATTGTATCTAAATGATAAAAGATCTTTCTTTCTATGTATTTGCAGCACATTACACTTGTCTACATTGAGATTCAGTTGCCATTCCCTGCACCATGTGTCAATTCGTTGCAGATCCTCCTGCATTTCAGTACAATTTTCCATTGTTACAGCCTCTCAATATACCACAGCATCATCGGCGAAGAGCCTCAGTGAACTTCCGATGTTATCCACAACGTCATTTATGTATATTTTGAATAGCAACGGTCCTACGACACTCCGCTGCGGCACACCTGAAATCACTCTTACTTCGGAAGACTTCTCTCCATTAAGAATGACATGCTGCGTTCTTTTATCTAGGAACTCTTCAATCCAATCGCACAATTGGTCTGATAGTCCATATGCTCTTACTTTGTTCATTAAACGGCTGTGGGGAACTGTATCAAATGCCTTGCAGAAGTCAAGAAACACGACATCTACCTGGGAACCTTTGTCTATGGCCCTCTGAGTCTCGTGGACGAATAGCGCGAGCTGGGTTTCACACGACCGTCTTTTTCGAAACCCATGCTGATTCCTACAAAGTAGATTTCTAGTCTCCAGAAAAGTCAGTATACTTGAACATAATACGTGTTCCAAAATTCTACAATTGATCGACGTTAAAGATATAGGTCTATAGTTCTGCTCATCTGTTTGACATCCCTTCTTGAAAACAAGGATGACCTGTGCCCTTTTCCAATCCTTTGGAACGCTACGCTCTTTTAGAGACCTACAGTACACCGCTGTAAGAAGGGGGGCAAGTTCCTTTGCGTACTCTGTGTAAAATCGAACTGGTATCCAATCAGGTCCAGCTGCCTTTCCTCTTTTGAGCGATTTTAATTGTTTCTCTATCCATCTGTCATCTATTGCGATATCTACCATTTTGTCATCTGTGCGACAATCTAGAGAGGGAACTACAATACAGTCTTCCTTTGTGAAACAGCTTTGGAAAAAGACATTTAGTATTTCGGCCTTTAGTCTGTCATCCTCTGTTTCAGTACCATTTTGGTCACAGAGTGTCTGGACATTTTGTTTTGATCCACCTAGCGCTTTGACATAAGACCAAGGAATTATGTGATGGAGAAATTGTGGCGAATGTTACACCACTTCTACAGCCAATGGACCACTGCAAACGTTAAAACTTATTTACAGAAAACAATTTTTAGAATGCTGACCCAATGTGATAGCAGTCCTTTTGTGGACAAAATAAAAAAGACCAATGTGAAGTATGTTGTTTATTGTGCCACTGAGGGATGGCAGAATATTTCAGAAAATCGTGGAGAAAACTGTGGACATCTCTTGAATTTCAAAACAACCTAGTTGAAAATGAAGAGGAAAATCTACTACAAATGATACAGGCAATCCCTGGATGTGAAGAAGCTAGTGAAGATGAGTGGATGGCAGCAGATTGGGTATGTGTGGAGAACCTTACTGTCACTGATTTAGATGCTGCTGTGACTCAACACCAGGAAGAAGTGGACTGCTGTGACGGAAGTGACAATGAGCCTGAAAGTGACAAAGGAGAGCTGGTGCCACACAGTGAGGCAGTAGAAGCCCTTGACCTCGCGCTATGTTATTTGGACCAACAGCCCACTGCTACACCTGCTGATTCGATGTTTATGAGACAATTGCACAACTATGCCTCATATAACATATTCATTATGCCACAAAACAATGAGTGAGCTTTTGTCATCTAAAAAGTATGGATAAAATGTCCACTGTATTTTAGTAAGTTTGACAGCTTTTCTTTAATAGTTATGCATTGTTTAAACCTAATGTTTTCTTGCCAATTTTTCTAATACAAGTTTACTATACTGTGTAAATTAAAATAGTGTGTATGTACAGCTGTTTACCATACAGTTTTCCATACTTAGACTAACATTTTTCATGTTCGGATTAACCGAAAGTTCAGATTACTGGGGTTCAGATTACCGGGACTCTGCTGTACTCAATTTTTTTCTGCAACTTCAGTATTGTCCTATCTTCCTCAAAAAGCATTACAGTATCTAATTACAGATTCAAAAGAGATTTCCTTGTGTTCACGTCAGTTTCAGTTGAAAATATTCACACTGCAAATACAAAGCTGCTTAGTTTGTTTTCTAGATAATCAGAGTTGTATGTAAACTTAAATGTTTAAGTAAATTGAATCCTAAGAATATGACCGAGTCAATTAATTCTCTACCTTGGTTGCTGTAAATATCTTACTCTGGTCGAACTTTGACTGTTCAGTTCTGACATACATCACTGAGGATTTAGATATGTTCAGATTCAACCCATTTAGCTAAATCAAGTTTCAAGTCTACTGAGAATACCGATCAATGGATAGGAATTTTTTCTGCATCCAGATTTTCAACTAACACAGAAGTAATGTTCACAAACAAAACTGACTGGGAAATAACAGTTACCAGTAAATCTTGAACTTATCCCATTGAAAATAATTACCCATCATTTTCTGTTCGATAAGTAGGGTTTAAATCCTTATGCCATGTTTGCCAAGTCCATAAACAAGAAAGACACAGTTGAAAGGATCAGAAGAGTTTGTGAGGTCACAGAAGAGTCCTCCAACCTCATTGTGCATTCTAATAATCTGTTTATTTTCTCACCAAAACTACATACTGCATCTGTGATGCTTTTGTCCTGTTCAAAATCAATCTGATTGCTTAGGATAAAAACATATTTTACAATATAATTTATGATCTTGGTAAGAGCTGCTTCCTCATTCATCTATTCATTCATCATATTCTGTAGATCCCATGAAGAAAGAGATCCTATAGTGATGCAGTATGAGTCAAGATACACAAATTTGAGACAAACACATTTTAGATACTTAATCTTCACACTGTATTAACAATAAGCTCTCGTTATATTGCTTAATGCAGTTCATGCCTCTGTCATCTAAACATAATCAAGTAAATTAGTAAGAAAGCTGCTACTCTGAAAACAGCTGTTCCCTCCTCAGTTTTATTATATAGCTGCTGTTTACGCACTATTAGTATCCTAATATTCACATGATGACAAAGGTTTTTATCAGGGAACAGATTTTTATGTCAATAAATACTAAGTCCTTTATACACTGAAGAGCCAAGGAAACTGGTATACCTGCCTAATATCGTGTAGGCCCCCTGCGAGCATACGGAGATGCCGCAACACGATACGGCATGGACCTGAGTAATGACTGAAGTAGTGCTGGATGAAACTGACACCATGAAATCTACAGGGCTGTCCATAAATCCATAAGAGTACGAGGGATTGGAGATCTCTTCTGAACAACACGCTGCAAGGCATCCCAGATTTGCTCAATAATGTTCATGTCTGAAGAGTTTGGTGGCCACTGGAAACGTGGGGGTGTCGCATTGTCCTGCTGGAATTGCCCAAGTCCATTGGAATGCACAATGGACATGAATGGATGCAGGTGATCAGACAGGATGCTTATGTACGTGTCACCTGTCAGAGTCATATCTAGACGTATCAGCGGTCTCATATCACTCCAACTGCACACACCACACACCATTACACAACTTCCAACAGCTTGAACATTCCCCTGCTAACATGC
Organism: Schistocerca piceifrons; assembly: GCF_021461385.2. Taxonomy (NCBI): domain Eukaryota; kingdom Metazoa; phylum Arthropoda; class Insecta; order Orthoptera; family Acrididae; genus Schistocerca; species Schistocerca piceifrons. Next base: position 73,477,230 of record NC_060149.1, read on the forward strand.
AGGGTCCATGAATTCATGAGGTTGTCTCCATACTCGTACACATCCATCTGCTCAATACAATTTGAAACAAGACTCATCCAACCAGGCAACATGTTTCTAGTCATCAACAGTCCAAAGTCAGTGTTGACAGACCCAGGCTAGATGTAAAGCCTTGTGTCATGCAGTCATCAAGAGTACACGAGTGGGCCTTCAGCTCCAAAAGCCCATATCAATGATGTTTTGTTGAATGGTTCCCACACTGACACTTGTTGATGGTGCAGCATTGAAATCTGCAGTAATTTGCGGAAGGGTTGCACTTCTGTCACATTGAATGATTCTCTTCAGTTGTCATTGGTCCCATTCTTGCAGGATATTTTTCCAACCACAGCAGTGTCAGAGATTTGATGTTTTATCAGATTTCTGATAGTTACAGTACACTTGCATGTTGAAACTCACTTAAATCTTTATAACCTGCCATCATAGAAGCAGTAACTGATCTAACAATAGCCTCAGACATTTGTTGTCTTATATAGGTGTTGCCGGCCGTAGTGCCATGTTCTGCCTGTTTACATATCTGTGTATTTGAATATGCTTGTCTATATCAGTTTCTCCGGCACTTCTGCGTATTGCACTATTACTTGTCATACATCTTAATAACAAACACAGCTACATCCCACATAGTTAACAGAAATTTGTAAGAAGAGTGTCAGAGGTATTTCTTTAAAGAGTCTTTTGATGTGGTAGGGATTTCCTGTTTCTTTCTTAATGTTAAGCAGGAGTTGTTGAACATCTTACCACCAGAGTACACAATTCCATTATGAATCCTGTAGAAGTAAATAAGTCTACATGTAAATAGTTTTTGCGTCTTGTATTGTGGCTGTGTACATCACAGTTCAGTTGAAAATGGTTTTCTATTATCAGCAACAAAAACCATCAAGGAGAAAATGTATTGGGAACTAAGTGTAAGAATTCCAAGATCCTTAAAAAGCTTCTACAAGATGTATGATTATCTACTGTGCACAATATTCTTGCAGTTTACTTCTGCCAAACAAACACTTCATTTATACTAAATGTACTGCCATAGAACATAATTCCATGAGACAGGGATTGAAAATATGCAAAATAAGCCAACACTCTTGACTCTAGGTCAGCACAATGGAAAATATTTCTATGGACATAACACACTGAACTGAGCTTGTTGATTAGTTTTTCCATGTGTTGATGCTATTTTAATTTGTTATCCAGCTGAACCCCAAGGAATTTTATACACTGTGCTTCATTCAGTGTATGACCATTATTACTTCTGGTGATGAAAGCTCTTTATTGCTTATATGAAATTGGATAATATGAGTCTTTGTAAGATTAAGCTGTTAGCGGTGAACCACTAGTAGCACTTCTCAACTACCACCTGATCTGTGCCTGCAGAAGTTTGCAACCAGCAAACTTTACAGTTCTAAAACTGTCCTTTAAACTCATGCAAAGACTATTTATGTAGACTATAAATGACAGTTGACTGAGTACTGATCTGTGGGGTTCCAGGTATTATGTTCCCCCATTCTGAGGTTATTTTTGTGGCTGGGAAACAGTCTGTTTTCATATGAATGGGAGGACTGGCATAGAATGATAATTTCACATTACCTTTCTTGACCCCTTGTTGAAAGGTGGTTTAACTTTGCCATATTTCAATACCTCTGGTCAACAGCTCTCTTCAGAATATTGTTTATGTAAATAAGCTAGTAGGCATGCAGCTATGTCGTATGCTACTTTAATAACATTAGTGCGTTTTACATGCCTATCTACAGAGATTTTGTTTTTAATGGTAAAACTGAATTTTCTCATCCTTCTCTGAACTTCTGGAAATTTCATAACGTGCTCAGAACTCTAATCAAGGGTGAAGTCATTTACTTTGTTCTGATTGCTTGCTTCATTGACCCCATATTTTGTTACATTTTTAATTAATTCATTCAAGAACTCTGTTATTTGTTTCCTTCAAGCTTAATTTTGCATGAGGTAATCTATAAAATTGTCATTTGTCCACAACTTATTTAATTAAGATTTAATTTATGTTTTCTTTTTCAGATTTTGTACTGTAATGAACGCATTCATACATCAAACTTTTACATAAACCATTTTCTCCTTTTCAAAGATATAGTGTTACTGCCTAATTTTCATAAGAAAGATTGACACCAGCCGCAATCAACATTGAAATAATTCAGTGGTGAAAGTTGAAAATTTGTACTGGACTGGAACTTGAACTTAGATCTCCCACTTAATGCAAACAGTTGCCATTTCAGCCATCGGGACATGCTTTCTGTCCAACTCAAATTCTCAGCTTGTCACATGCTAGTAGCATCTAACATCCAGTCACCATTTGCTTGTAGCAAGAAATGGGATATTTTGGTTTAACTCCCAGTCTGGTACAAATTTTCCACTTTCACCAACGAATAATTTTGATTCCTGATTGCAGCTGGTGTTGGTCTTTCCTTCAAAATTTGACATTTACAACCATTGTATCAACCAATAGTGTGGTGTCTGTTATGTCGCACATGTCCAACACAACAGATGCCACAAATATATGTATATAGTATTTTCTAAGTAATTGTAATTGTGAGCTTTGAAAGAATTTTGTACCTAGCATTCAACAAGCTCATGCCTCTGTAGTCTGCAATTGATTATCTCTTTTCTTGAAGACTGATTTTTTCCCTTTCTCATTCTTTGTAAAAACTGTCCAGCTCATTTTAAGGCATATACCCATATCTGTCAGAGTGGACCAACCTTCTGTGACTGTGAGTCACTCCATAATATATATGTGGCACGATTTTATATGCTAAATGTGTTACTTATAGTTGTGGGAAGTTAATCCACAGTAGCAAATATTAGTGTAATATCTTGATATCTTAACTTACTCTTTACAGTCCAATTTTCCAATACCATAATGCTCACTCACATAACACTATTGTAGTGCAACATGCTCTACAGTGTATCAACATGTTGTCTTGGCTGGCTCAATCACATGACCTGTCTCCAATTGAGCACGTATAGGAAACCATCGGATGAAAACTTCAGTACCATTCATAACTAACACTAACTATCTCCATGTTGGCCAACTAAGTGCCACAGGCATATAACTCCATTGCATAATCTGACTTTCGACACCTGTGCACTAAAATGCGTGCACATTCTGGTGGTTATGTCAGTTATCACTGTATCAGCATTTAATATTTGCAATGGCTTTTCTCACCCTTGTATGTTGATGGGGGGAAAATCACAATACCAATCAATAATTAATGTAGAGTAATAGAATTTCAGGAATACATTTTTCTAGGAAACATATGTAAGTGATTTAAGTGATTAACATTGCAAAATTACAGGTTGATGTAAGTGTGAGGAAAGCCGTTGCAGAAGTGAAATGCTGGTATGCTAATAATCAGTGTAACTGCCAGAATGCTAAATGTAAGCATGCAGATGTGCATGCATTGTACTGTACAGGTGCAGGATGCCAGTTTGTGGGATGGAGTTCCACACTTGTTGCACTTGGTCAGTCAATGCAGGAGTATATTACAAATTTCTTTAATTTACCAGCACTGAGGAAATCTAGCAACAAATGAATGCCTACTAGGATAAACTTTTCAAAACATTCCAAGTATCATTTTAGTGATAGTTCCTGGCTGTAACTTTGGTTTTACTTTTTGTGACTTCACAACTGTATGTTTTGGCTATTTCATCTACATTTACATCTACATTTACATAGATACTCTGCAATTCACACTTAAGCGTCTGGCAGAGGGTTTATTTAACCACTTTCAGATTATTTCTTTACCATTTGACTTTCGAGCAGCAAATGAGAAATATGAACATTTAAATAATTCCATATGAGCTCTGATTTTTGTTATTTTATTATGGTGATAATTTTTTCTGTGTATGGTGGAATCAAAATACTTTTGCATTCATAGAAGAAAGTTAGTGACAGAAATTGTATGAAAATTTCTGGCCACAACAAAAAACGCCTTTGTTTTTGCAATTTCCACCCCGACTTGGGTATCACATCATGACACTTTCCCCACTATTTCATGATAATACAAAATGAGATTCCCTCCCATGGACATTTTGGATGTCCTCCATCAATCCTATCTGGTAAGGATCCCATACCACACAGCAGCTTGAAGAAACTGATTTGTAATAGTTCATTGTGTCACTGTGGTGCCAACTGCAGATGCGGCATGATTTACCAGTGCCATACACTAAACACAGTGGTGTTCCCTCTTGGTAATGCCACATAGTGGTCCAGCGACTGGTCTTTTTGTGACCACACCTTCCTGTGACTACCGTTGCCAGCAATAATGTACAGTGCCTACATTCCTATCGAGTTTTTCTGCAATATTGAAGAAGGAACATCCAGTTTCTTGTAGCCCCATTACATAACCTTGTTCAATCTCAGTGAGCTACTGATAATGGAATCTTTGTCATATTAAACACCTTAACTTACATCAATCCACTATGTCCACTCTTAAAAGTAACTAATGTTCACAGCTGCTACAGCATCTATGAAAAACAAACCTGATTTGCACCCTCATAGTGACACTACTAGTGCCACTGTTATGTAATTGGCATTAAATTTGAAGAGACATCATCCTTTTTGTGTACTGTTTGCTTTATTTTTCATTAATGCCCATACATACTATAGAGCCATGTGTCCAAGGTGATAGAAAGAAATTTCTCAAAATGTTGTGGAATGGAGAAGTGGACAGAGAGAGGGGGAGAGAGATTCAAAAATCATTCTTTTTCAGGGGCCACATCCGAGCCACTCACTCACTGGAATGAAGTAGCTCATTTTTATGACTCACCGCTCACCTTTCACTTATTAAAATATGTGAAAGGAAGGCATCTTGCCTTTTCTGTTCATGGTAACCATACCAGAATTTTTTTCTCTTTTATCCTGTTTTGAAAGAACATTGAAAGTGCATCAATAATTTTTCATTATGTTCCTTCTAGTTTTAAAATTAGCAAAGTTTCCCACATTTTGCCTTCAGTATTACAACAGGATTCTGAATATTTTTATCAAAGAGGAAAATTATAAAAATAAATCTCTTTCTTGTTACTTTTTGACAATTTTATTGAAAACAAAATACAGTATAAAACTGCAATACAATTAAAACTAGTTTTCCGCTCCCTGAAATTGTATACAGTTGCTTAAGCATGTGTTTTTGAGTGTCCTGATGAGCAGTTGTTTCTTTTTTACGCATAAAATGGAAGCAACAACTCATCATAACATCTGGAAGAACATCATTAATGAATTGTGCCTAGTGAACTTGGAAAAGCACATCTACAATTGTTGTTTACAATCAGCTTTGCAATGTATGTGCCTAAGATGAAGGATCTAATCATTTTTATAATTTTAAACAAAATTAGACCAGTTTTACCAAAAGTGCAGATCTGTCCTCCTTTTGAAAATCTATGCTCACATGGCATCAAAATAGCTGGTATACATAATCTTTCCCTAACCAATTGGTGAAGTGTTGGGTACAACAGCTATCTGGATCCCCACAAGTTTAAAAGGTCACTACTTGTAGGCAAATATGCTTCAGATAAATATTTGTCTAGTTCAACAATTGCTGCAGGTCCTTCCTGGGAGCTGCCTGATTCAATCAATAAATTCCATCCAAACACAAAAAATCCAAAATGTTACAGTGGTAATTAGTTGGTGATTCTTCTCTTTTTAATTTTCTTGTATTTCAGCAACTATGCTTAAGGCAAATCAACTCTTGAAAAATATAACTGCTTCTTTGAGTTCATCAATTGTTTTCTGTATTTAATTTTGTATTGGGTGTTACACAATGCATGGGACATTTGGAAGGTTCAAAAGTATGACAGCTTATTTCACGTCTGAAACATTGTACACTATTAAGGTAGATTTGATATTATACTTGATAATAACAGCCTTTAACCAATTTGAAATATTTTTTGCAATGTGTCTTTCTCCAGGCTGGTAGCGCTCAAGAAAGTACAACTTTGAGTCTTCTCATCTACAAAATGTGCTGGGAGTACATAGAAACTAGTATTATCCATCTTTCATTGCCTTTACAGCAATCAAATTACTTTCTATTTTACCAAATAACTGGGAATAAGAGAGTTTGATAACATTTCTCAAATTTTTAAACTATAATTAATCAAAGCATATTTATGAATTGGTTAAAATATTATGTATCAAATGCCAATAATTTAATTTAAATTATTAGCTTCACAACATTGACAAATTTACTTTTCAGTTCTTGCAAACAGAAATACTCACTTTGACTTCCTGGAAGGAGAACTTCATGTGAAGGGGAAGCAGGTTTCTATGAGAATGATTGATGAAAAACAATTTCTTGAATACCTGTAAATTATCATCAGATGACTGTGATTTTGAACAGGTTCCTGATCCATACCCTTTGAGAAGTATTGTTGTCTGCTTAGACTTTAAGTGTCACTTCATGTGTAATGAAGAGTTAGAAGTACATTATATTATCTGCTGCCAGTAATGGCATTTTTCTTTATTTATCCAGTTCGGTAAAATTATACTGTATATCACTCAAAGTTCTCCTAAGCAGACCGAACGAGGTGGCGCAGTGGTTAGCACACTGGGCTCGCATTCGGGAGGACGACGGTTCAATCCCGTCTCCGGCCATCCTGATTTAGGTTTTCCGTGATTTCCCTAAATCGCTTCAGGCAAATGCCGGGATGGTTCCTTTGAAAGGGCACGGCCGATTTCCTTCCCCATCCTTCCCTCACCCGAGCTTGCGCTCCGTCTCTAATGACCTCGTTGTTGACGGGACGTTAAACACTAATGTCCTCCTCCTCCTCCTCTCCTAAGCAAATGCAGTGTGATTGACTTACATCCTGCAGCATTGAAATTTATGTTGTATCGAAAAACTAAAATAGTGACTATTAAGATGCAGTTTGAAACAGTGAAAAATTAAAATGAGAACAAATATACACATAGTGTATTCAGTAATCTATAGATGCACTAATATATTAATTTAATAATACATATCATTCTTACTGTAGTAAAAATATCCATAACAAGCCAAACTCAGGTGAAGAATAGTGTAAAGAAGAAATTAGGTTGGACTGCAAACTGAATCAGTGAAAGAGCTAAGAGCACAATGAGTGGGGTGCTTCCTGAGTCACCTTGGAATCTACTCTGTGTGGAGTCAGGAGTGACAGACAAGCAGAGAGGGGCTGACAGGGGGCTAGCTCACTCTCTCACCCCATTGGTGCGAAGTCAAGAGCAGCTGAGGCATGGCGAATGGAGATCATTAGTTCTTGTGAGTCAGTTGCTTGGTGCTTTCTCACACCCAGGTGAGCTGCACAGTGCTTCTTGTAAGATGTTTATCAGATCAAGAGCAGAAATAAAAGGAATATAAATAAATAAATAAAAAGAAATAAAAATATTTTTGCTGTGTTAACATAACATTCTGAAGAACTGAGGGTTCTTCACTTTCTATTGTTTTTGTGGTTGGTGAAAGCTGTTCACAACAATAAGGTATGCAAATGAAAAAAATACACATCATGTAAAGTGTATTTTTCTGCAGTTTGAGAGACTTTCTTACTATAATGATCTATGTCTACACCACAGTGATTAATTCAGCATATTGCTTGAGAAACAGTTGCAGTGGCCTGCCCTGCAATCTTTGTTCAGCTCACTGTTGCTGTTGGAGAGACATTTTGGGTCTGAAGAGCTACTGCCACTTTTTTTGATTCACTGATCACTCACTCCATAGAAGAATCTAACTCTTTCAATCAGTTCATAAGCAAATCTCTCATCTCTAGTCCCTGAAACTGAATAACCATATTACAGCAGTCTTCATGAATGAGTGGGCAAACAACACCAATGTTTTCCCTGACAAGTTTTAAATTTGCTGCTATTGGTCTGTGATCCTACTGTTTCAGGTTTTGATAGCAGTAAATTGCCCTAACTGAAATTTAATTTCAGATGTTGTCTAATGTACATTAAGTTTTGTGTGAGAGATCATTGCACCTTGAGACATGTTCTTAGATGTCATTGGCATAAGGATATGCAAAATGTGAACTTTTGTACTGGGTGTGATCAGTCCCTGTGAATGGTGGGATGCTCAGCCTTCTAGATTTTACCTACCCTAACCTTCACAAAGCACACTGCATTCTGTTCCTGAAACTGACTGGGATAAATGACAGAATGTTTTCCATTTTCTTTGAAGATTAGATCAGAAACATAACACAAAATGTTTTGCAAAAGTGCTGCAGTTTTAGAAAAGTTCTATTAGTGGTAGAGGGCCAGTTGTAGACCCTCTTCTGAAACAGGCAGGATTTTCTAACAACCTCAGAAATACAGAATGGTGGTGATATTTTTGGTGTTTACCAGTGGTAGAGTTCAACAAGAATTGTTATCCATAGTGATCAGCAGAATTATTTATTATCTGCAGAATATTACTATGAAAATGCAATTATGTCTTCTTTTACAAGCACAGAGCTTTATTAGCTTTTCAGATTTTGATACATAATTATTTTAATCTAATGTATAAAACTATGGATTTTCAGTTGCAGACTTGCACTAGATAGTGAAGCTGATAGTCTGATGCTGTTTGAAGAAACACACTTGGCAACGTTTGTTAAAATAAATCACACTATGACACTGGAAACTGAAGTGTTTGATTTTGCATGTCTATTTTACTCTCACACTTTTGAATTCATTATCAAAGGTTTTCCTGTGCTTTTGAGTCTATTGCAGGGAACAGTTTCATCATAAAGTAGTAACTGTAAACACTGTATTCCTTCCAGTCCAGGAGATAATCTGAGACCAATCGTATTGTGTAAGTGTTATCATCAGCAAGTTGTTTAACATTTGCTCATGGGTCTAAACTAGACTGGTGACAACTAAAACCTATTTCATGAGTGCTGGAGTGCAATAGTTTTATCATGGCCAATTTTTCTTTAAATTCTAGTGCCAGAGTTATGTTATGTACCTGAATCATTTGTATTTCAAATCATCTGGATCGTGTGAGTGATGGCTAAGTACATTTTTTTTACAGCATGGAGGAAAGGGACCTTTCATGGCATGCCAATGATACTGTAACTCAAAGTGAATGGCAAACTGTTCAACATCTGTGTTTTCTTACATTGATTTATTATTCTGCATTTGTTGTTTTGTAGTGATTTTGCTATTAGCTTCACAGTTAAATATAATCGTTTGATTTAAAAGAAATATATGTATGTTTACTAACTGAGAAGCCAAACTGCTTATTTAATTAAATCTTATATTGATGACTGCAAGGAATATTTTGCTGCCCAAATTTCTGAATCCAATTATAAGCAAATACAAATATATGAAGCAGAAGTAAAACAATTATAACTAATTTTCATTCAATAGACATCACTCTAACCAAAGTTATAAAGTGGAAGTGCAGAGTAAAACAAGTTCAGGGCTACATTATTTGCCTCCAGTCAAATACCAATAAATTCTTTCACTCTTCATCAACATTAGTATTACAACAAGCAGATTGTCACACTCTTCATTTCAGTTGGGAGTATAGGCTCATTGCAGTGTTTCTTCCCCACAAACATACTGGAATTCTATTAAATAATTAAGTTAGACAGAATGAGATAGCAGATATTTCATTTCCCTATGTTCGAACGACCACTGAAAATAAGTTTACATTATTTGGTGGGGAGGTCACAAAAACCATGAAGAAATACTGTACTTAGAGAATAATTGTACTAGCCAACAAATTTTTCTGTAAAGGTAGATATTTTACAAATCTTGTCTTCAATGAAACACCTATATTTGTTTTTCAGATATAGGCAAATAGTTAATGTTGATGCTGTGAGAGATATATTAGAAGAAATTAAAGCTTATCTGAAGAAGGCACATTCTGAGATAATCATCCTTGATATACATGACTTTGAAGGGCCTGCTGGCAATCGCTGCCTGCTTCTTTCAATGGTATATTCAGTACTTGGCCACTTTATGTCACCATTCAACAATGTAAGCTACAATTCAACTCTAGCTGAAGTTTGGAAAACTGGAGTGAACGTGATTGTGACATACAACAATCCTGAGACTATCGAGGGTAAGAAAACATTATTACTTCTTCTGGTTGGAATTTTCCATAATATTTAACTGTACAGCATGATACAATTACATAAATTATTTTACCGAAAAAGGACACAAAACTTCTTTGACTCATCTACACTAACAGGACACTATACTCAAATCTTTGTCTATAAATACCTTCACCAAATTATTTACATACAGTAATTGAGTAAAGCCCTATGGACATCCATTTTTCTTCATCCCCATGATGATCAACTATATAAGTAATTTTGTATGGAACATCCTTTGGCCAATATTAAAGCATTTAATTTTCACGGTGTACTTTTTCTTTGGAAGTAATACTGTAAAGGAAAATTTGTGTCCATAGTCCACAAAATACACTTGATGCAATGGTTTTTTGTGTAATGGAACATTATTATACAAATATAGAAAACATATTCCTAAATTGATACCACAGCATCATAAATATCTGTCTTCATTTTGCTACTTAGCAGAATTCATAGTCTGAGTGCAACAAAATATCACTGCCACCTTAAAACACTCAGGTAAATACCATTCTCCACAAACACACACACACACTCACACACACACACACACACACACACACACACACACACACACACACGCACGCAGGTGCGCACGCACTCACTCACTCACTCACTCATACACACACACACACACACACACACACACACACACACACACACACACACCAGTGTATGAAGGTATTTGGTGATACCACATATAGACATCATGTATTGTTCTGTTATTTACATCACTGCACATAATAGATTCTATCAACAGACTTTACATAATCTTTCACTAAACTTTCTGCCATCCCTGCTCCCCATATCCACCCATTCATTCATTCACCCTGTTCCGTAGATCTCATCAGGAAGGAGAAACTTGAGAAATGTGGAATGGGTCAGGTTATACATAAATGAAAACATGGAAATCACAAATACTTAATAAATATGCATCTACATTTAGACACACACACTCAGGAGGACACCACACAGTGCATGGAAAAGGGTATTTTGTACCACTACTAGTCATTCCATTTCCTGTTACACTTGAATATGGAGTAAGGGAAAACCTGCTGTCTAGACACCTCTTTGTGAGCCCTTATGGTTCTTTCATAAAATGTACATCAATGGTAGTAGGATCATTCAGATGTCAGCTGCAAAGGGTGGTTCTCTAACTTTTCTCAGAAATGTTTCACAAAAAGAATGTCATTATCTCCCCTGGGATTCCTATTTGAGTTCACAAGGTGTCTCCATAATACTTACATGTTGATTACACATACCAGTAACAAATTCGGCAGCATGCCTCTGAATTGCTTTGATGTCTTTCTATAATCTGATCTTGTGGCGATCCCAAACACTCAAACAACTCATAAGATTGTGTTACACTAGTGTTCTATACACAATCTCCTTTATAAGTGAGCTGAACTTTCCTAGAACTCTCCCAATAAGGTGATGTCTAACATGTCTAACATGTCTAATACCAATCTTACGTGCTCATTCCATTGCATGTAGCTTTGCAACATTCAGCTTAGATATTTAATCAACATGACTATATCAAGTAGCACATCACTAACATTGTATTTGAACATTACTGCCTTGCTTTTCCTTCTCATCTGCATTAATTTACATTTTTCCACATTTAGAGAAAGCTGCCATTCTCTTCACCAAATAGAAATTCTAAGTCATTCTGTATCCTCCTACAGTCACTCAATGATGACACTTTTCTGTACACTCAGCATCATCAGCAAACAGCTGCAGACTGCTGCTCACCCTATCATTCAGATCATTTATGTAAAGAGAGAACAAAAGCAGTTCTCCCACACTTCCTTGGGGCATTCCTGACAATATCCTTGTCTATGACGAAAACCACTATATTAACAATAAAACATGATTATACTCCTTTATATTATTCATCTCATGCCAGCTAAATGTAACCAAGTAACTCCTCTTTTACTCTACATTTTATCTGTTCCTGTTCCTTGCCATCTTACTCTGTCTCCCTCATAGTTTGCTCTTCATATTTTATTTCCTCTGATTTAGTACTTTTTCAGTGCATAACAAGATGGTTGCAGGGTTAATGGACAATATCTTATTTGTGGGGAATGTGGTGAATATCCTCTGCAATGTGCTGAATCTTAACATGTACAGTTACCAATATACATTTATTTATTTATTTATTTATTTACGTCCTGAATCTTTGTGGTACATATACCATACCTTAGATGTTGGACAAAATATTACATTAATATACTGTTACATTGGTGTATACATTACATTTATAAATTGTTACATTTTTATATTGCTATATTGTTACATTACATTTTTATATTGTTACAACCAACTTATTTTTCAAGATACTGTGTAACTGAGTAAAAACAGTTTTCCAAGAGATATGATGTTACAGATTTTTTAAAGCTATGGATTTTGTCTATGGCCTTTAGGTTACTTGGCAGCTTATTAAACAAATGTGAACCTGAGTGATATACACCTTTCTTGCACAGTGTGGTATAACAATGATGTCTGTGTATGTCACTGTTTGCCCTTGTATGGTGTTCGTGTACAGATTTATTTTGAATAAATACATTTCCATTTTTTAGCATGCTTTTTTTTAGGAACATTACAACTTCTAGTATATAGATACATGGTAGGGGTAGAATTCCCAGTTCTTTAAAGAATGGTTTGCATGATTTTCGGCTGTTGGCATTTTTCATTACCCTCACAATCTTTTTTTGTTTCCGGAATGTGGTTATGCAATGAGGAGAATTTCCCCAGAATATGATGCCATATCTTAATAGGGAGTGTATGCAAGCGTAATACACTGCTCTAACTGTTTCAGGACTTGTGTTGTTCCATATAATCCTCATCGCATAAGTCATTTTGGATAGTTTAGAATTTAATGAAGTAATGTGGGAATTCCATTTAAGATTGTCTTGTAAGTAGATGCCAAGAAATTTTGCTTCAGTGACACTTTTAATTCTTTGGTTTTCTATTGACATGTTTGGTTTTAAAGGGTTTTTATTTTGTTGTGTATGGAAGTGTAAGACGACTGTTTTTTGAGGGTTTATCAGTAATTTATTCCTTATAAACCACTCTGAGACATTTTCACTTGTGACTTTAGCATTTAAACTTAGAGCCATTTCATTTTCACCTTCAATTAATATGCTTGTGTCATCTGCAAATAGCACTGGTTCGGAGTGTTGAACGTGTAGGGGGAAGTCGTTTATGAAAATTAGGAAGAGAAAGGGACCTAAAATTGAGCCTTGTGGTACACCGTGGGTTAATGTGGAAGGTTTCGATTGATAAGCTTGGAGTTCGTTTTTTCCCATGTGTTTTACCTCTGTTATCTGAGAGCGATTTTCTAGGTAGGATTTCAGCCACTCGTGTGGCAGGCCTCTTACACCATACCACTCTAACTTTCTTAGGAGAATTTCATGGTCTATTAGATCAAATGCTTTTGTTAAATCCAGGAAAATCCCCGAAACATTTTTGTGATTATCCACTGAATTTAAAATACGATTTATGAGGCTAAAAGTGGCTGTTTCAGTACTGCACTGAGGCCTGAAGCCATGCTGACATCCTGAAATCATATTTTTTTGTTAAAGAAATCAGTTAGTTGTAGCAGAACTAGTTTTTCAATGATTTTTGAAAAACCTGATAGGAGTGACACAGGCCTATAGTTGACCATCTGCTGCCGATCGCACTTTTTGTAAAGGGGTACAACTTTTGCAGTTTTTAACTGTTGTGGGAAAATGTCACTTGATAGTGAAGAATTGCATATATCTAGCAGTGGTGCGAGTATCTGTTCAGCTGATACTTTTATAATATAGTCTGGCCCATCGTCGACTCCGGCTGAATATTTATTTTTTAATGACTTTATACTGTTGAACAGTTCTTCCCTACTTATTGGACGGAGGAACATGGATGTATTTGTTACACTATTTCCAGAAATTTCCTGTAATATTTTGTTTGATGTTTTTCCCATTTGTTCCTTCGCTAACTCACGAGCAATATTGGTGTAGTAAGAATTGAAGTGGTTAGCAATTAATTTTGGATCAGTGATCTTGCTGCCCGCCTGTGACAATACAATATTTTTGTGTGTTTCCACATTTCCAGTAAGTCTCTGTACTGTATTCCACATTGTCTTAGCTTTGTTTGATGATTCCATAATAAATTTATCATTTTCCCTTAATTTTGCTTCCCTTATTACACGACTCAGAGTTAACTTGTATTTTTTGAAGTGGTGAGCAAATTCAGGGCTGCTATCTGTTTTTGATAGTGCAAAAAGTTCCCTTTTTCTTCTACATATGTATATATTACCCACCAGACGCAAAAAAACGCCCTTTCAATAAAATCTACCTCTCTGGATAAGATTATCTATTATAATTATTATCTTATGATGATATATTACTCTTGGTAGATTATTTAAGTTACTAACAATATACTCAATACACTTAGTAGACAGAACAGAACTGTCAAATCTACTGTTGAATAAAAAACAGACACCTGTAAATCAACAAAGAACACAAGAGCCCACAGAAAAACAGCAACAACACACACCATTATACACAGCAATCTAGTTAACACAACCAAAATATACTACTGTATAAATATGCACATCACAATGCACTCAGTACGATCAAGAAAACAGCTTCAGAAAATGGTTGTGATGACATACTTACTGGCAATCTCACACAGAAAAAAAACAACTAATAAACCAATAGCTATAAAGAAAATGAAAAAGAAACATTGCTTGCATGCCATTTACATCAAACTTTCCTACATAATAGCAAATATTTTCAAAAAAAAAAAAAAAAAAAAAAAAAAAAAAAAAAAAAAAAAAAAAAAAAAAAAAAAACTGGCATTATTTTCGCAACATATGACAAACTGCAACACACATTTAAGACAAAACCTCATAGACAGATAAATACATACAAGTAGGCATTTACAAACAGTGGGTAATATGTGCAAAGCCTCCAGGTAGGCCAAATTGGTTAACACTTTAAAAAATCCATGAACAGAAACAATTTGCAATAATTACCCACATTAAGGACACTGAGGAGTCATTTCACAATCTTGTGAATGATCTTCATGTATTACCTAAAATGGACAAGGGATATGAAATAGACTTGCATTCAGTACTAGAAAGTTTCATTTATGGCATAGTACATAGTAACAGGCTGCTAAATGATAATCTGGAAAGTAATAACAAAATTTCTTTGAGATTTCTCATTCTGAATGTTTGTTTTATTAATATAAAGAATTACCAGTAAGTGAAAAAACTTAGTCTCTTAATATTATTGGATGACCATGAAGCATCAGACAGTCATATTATTCAGTATGTGCCATGAGACAAATATTTTTATGTAAAAATATTGTATTATCATTGTTGTAGTACCTTAGCAGTTTAAATAATGTCTGTCTTACCATTTATGAGTCTTTGATTGTAAACATCTGAATGGGAAATTTCTAAGTGATGATTGTGTGTTTATTACAGGGCTCCGTGTACCACCCATATAAATTGCCTGCAGAAATGTAAGTAAATACATGCATGAAATGGCTGAATTGCACCACTCATTTAAGTTATACACTAAAAAACATCATTCTGTACAGGGTTAAATTTGGGTACGCATCCTCAGTGGCACATCCAGCAAATAATCCTCACCACACTTCAGATTACTGTACAGTCAACAAAAAGAAAACTGTTTGCATGGAAAATTGCTAAGTCCCACATGAGGCATTCTCAGCATGTACAACCTCCTCACAAATTGTGGCTGCACTTTCTCCCTGTTAATGCCCATGTTAGGTTATAGTGGCAATGTATCATCATACAAGTGATATGTATTATAGATAGCACTGGAAATTAAATAATAGAATTTAGAATTTAACAGTGAGTGCAGAATATGTAGTGATTTGACCAGAAGTGTTACATTCAGTCTGAAGGTGTTAGCATCACTTTGCATGTAGTTCATAGTCAAAATGCCTGGTCATCACTTGCTGAAAAAGAGTTCAGTTCTTCTTCCATCTGGTCAATATTTTTATGTCCCTTTTGTGATAGGTGCCAATTGCCTTTCTGTGGCAGCTTCTCTTTATTTTGAGGACTATAACATTGGAGAATATTATTTCTAGTCCTTAAGAAAACTATTGTAGTATTAGCTAACAAGAAGTGTATCACAAAACTCACAAAATTTCAAGCAAAATTCATCCAAGCTATTTATAGGAGTAAAAGAATTTTATTACTCTGAGGAGTAAGTGATTTTAAATCAATCAAACTTTTAGCAAAATTTTTTGTTTTATGAAAATTGTATTTCAAATGTAAGAGAGAGTAACTGATTGAATAATTATTCAGTTCTTTAGCATGAAAGATACTCGTAAAGATATATTTCTTTTCAAATTATGCACTCAAATTTAAGTGCACAATCACTCTCAATTTCAAAAATAGTTAGGTCCAAATTAATATGCTGCAGGGAAAGTTTTGTCTGTATGCATAATAATGTCCACAGAACTAGCAGGCAGAGTGGGAAAGCAGAAAAAAGTAATTAATATGAAATTGATTAAAACCTCTACCAAAACAAGTGAGGGTAAATACAAATAATTACAAATGTTTTATTCCACCTTTGGGCATATTTATATGCAATTGGTTTCATCAGTGTTAACACAATAATAACAATAGTAATACTATAAACGTGGACAAATGTCATTAACTACAATGTAACAATCCAAGATGGATACAATACATGTTTATGCAAATGTCAATAACAACAAAAAGTTTCCTAACAGATCAATTACAAGATAAATGAATTACATAGTTCAGTGAATGACAAATAAATAATCAAACAGATAATTAACAATAAGTACATGGAACAGTAATGAAATAGTTGCACAATGTGGCATATGTATAGTTTGCATTTAACTTATTGTTCATTCTCATAAGGGAAGTGAGTCATCAGTCACATACTCAAGGAAATCTTGAGCAGAGTAAATTATTTTACTCTTCTTCAACCTTCAAACACTAGTTTTAAATTTATTTATTGGAACTGTGTAAGCATTTTCTGGTAATTTGTTGAAGTAGACAGGACCAAGATATTTGTAACAGTTATGGCATATTAATTGTATATCCACTTCTTATGTTATATATTGGTTAGTATAAGTTGTACCACAATAAATCTACATCTACATCTACATCCATACACTGCAAGCCACCTGATGGTGTGTGGCGGAGGGTACCTTGAGTGCCTCTATCGGTTCTCTCTTCTATTCCAGTTTCGTATTGTTCATGGAAAGAAGGATTGTCGGTAGGCTTCTGCGTGGGCTCTAATCTCTCTGATTTTATCCTCATGGTCTCTTCACGAGATACACATACGAGGGAGCAATATACTGCTTGACTCCTTGGTGAAGGTATGTTCTCGAAATTTCAACAAAAGCCCGTACCAAGCTACTGAGCATCTCTCCTGTGGAGTCTTCCACTGGAGTTTATCTATCATCTCCGTAACGCTTTCGCGATTACTAAATGATCCTGTAACGAAGCGCGCTGCTCTCCGTTGGATCTTCTCTATCTCTTCTATCAACACTATCTGGCATGGATCCCACACTGCTGAGCAGTATTCAAGCAGTGGGCGAACAAGTGTACTGTAACCTACTTCCTTTGTTTTTGGATTGCATTTCCTTAGGATTCTTCCAATGAATCTCAGTCTGGTATCTGCTTTACCGACGATCAACTTTATATGATCATTCCATTTTAAATCACTTCTAATGCGTACTCCCAGATAATTTATGGAATTAACTGCTTCCAGACGCTGACCTGGTGTATTGTAGCTAAATGATAAGGGATATTTTTTTCTATGTATTCGTAGCACATTATGCTTGTCTACATTGAGATTCAATTGCCATTCCCTGCACCATGCATCAATTCACTGCAGATCCTCCTGCATTTCAGTACAATTTTCCATTGTTAAAACCTCTTGATATACCACAGCATCATCCACAAAAAGCCTCAGTGAACTTCCGATGTCGTCCACAAGGTCATTGTGAAGGTGAATAGCAATGGTCCTATGACACTCTCCTGTGGCACACCTGAAATCACTCTTACTTTGGAAGACTTCTCTCCATTGAGAATGACATACTGCATTCTGTTATCCAGAAACTCTTCAATCCAATCACACAATTGGTCTGATAGTCCATATGCTCTTACTTTGTTCATTAAATGACTGTGGGAACTGTATCGAATGCCTTGCAGAAGTCAAGAAACACGGCATCTACCTGGGAACCCATGTCTATGGCCCTCTGAGTCTCGTGGATGAATAGCACGAGCTGGGTTTCACACAATCGTCTTTTTCGAAAACCATGCTGATTCCTACAGAGTAGATTTCTAGTTTCCAGAAAAGTCATTATACTCAAACATAATACATGTTCCAAAATTCTACAACTGATCAACGTTAGAGATATAGGTCTATAGTTCTGCACATCTCTTCGACATCCCTTCTTGAAAACGGGGATGATCTGTGCTCTTTTCCAATCCTTTGGAACGCAACGGTCTTCTAGAGACCTACGGTACACCACTGCAAGAAGGGGGGCAAGTTCCTTCGCATACTCTGTGTAAAATCAAACTGGTATCCCATCAGGTCCAGCGACCATTCCTCTTTTGAACGATTTTAATTGTTTCTCTATCCCTCTGTCGTCTATTTCGATATCTACCATTTTGCCACCTGGGTGGCAATCTAGAGAAGGAACTGCAATGCAGTGTTCCTTCCTCTGTGAAACAGCTTTGGAAAAGACATTTAGTATTTTGGCCTTTAGTCTCTCATTCTCTGTTGCAGTAACATTTTGGTCACTGAGTGTCTGGACATTTTGTTTTGATCCACCTACCGCTTTGACATAAGACCAGAATTTCTTAGGATTTCCTGCAAAGTCAGTACATAGAACTTTACTTTCGAATTCATTGAACGCCTCTCGCATAGCCCTCCTCACACTACATTTCGCTTCGCGTAATTTTTGTTTGTCTGCAAGGCTTTGGCTACATTTATGTTCGCTGTGAAGTTCCCTTTGCTTCCGCAGCAATTTTCTAACTCGGTTGTTGTACCATGGTGGCTCTTTTCCATCTCTTACGATCTTGCTTGGCACATACTCATCTAACGCATATTGTACGATGGTTTTGAACTTTGTCCACTGATCCTCAACACCATCTGTACTTGAGACAAAACTTTTGTGTTGAGCCGTCAGGTACACTGTAATCTGCTTTTTGTCACTTTTGCTAAACAGAAAAATCTTCCTACCTTTTTTAATATTTCTATTTATGGCTGAATCATCAATGCAGTAACCACTTTATGATCGCTGATTCCCTGTTCTGCAATAACTGTTTCAAATAGTTCGGGTCTGTTTGTCACCAGAAGGTCTAATACGTTATCACCATGGGTTGGTTCTCTGTTTAACTGCTCAAGGTAGTTTTCAGACAAAGCACTTTAAAAAATTTCACTGTATTCTTTGTCCCTGCCACCCGTTATGAATGTTTGAGTCTCCCAGTCTATATCCGGCAAATTAAAATCTCCACCCAGAACTATAACATGGTCGTGAAATCTACTGGAAATATTTTCCAAATTATCTTTCAGGTGCTCAGCCACAACAGCTGCTGAGCCAGGGGGCCTATAGAGACATCCAATTACCATGTCTGAGCCTGCTTTAACTGTGACCATCATCCAAATTATTTCACATTTCGGATCTCCGTCAATTTCCTTTGATACTATAGCACTTCTTATCAATAGAAACACGCCTCCGCCTTCACTGTCCAGCCTGTCTCTGCGGTATACATTCCAATCTGAGTTTAGGATTTCATTACTGTTTACGTCTGGTTTCAGCCAACTTTCTGTCCCTAGTACTATATGGGCATTGTGACCGTTTATTAATGAGAGCAGTTCTGGGACCTTTCTATAGACGCTTCTGCAGTTTACTATTAGCACATTAATAATGTTATTCCCTGTTGCATTTTGCCTACTCCTACCTTGCTGCGGCTCAGCAGGCATCTTGTTGGGCCTAGGGAGGGAATTCTCTAACCTAAAAAACCCACATGTGCACTCCACACGTACTCCGCTACCCTTGTAGCCACTTCCGGCATGTAGTGCACGCCTGACCTATTCAGGGGGACCCTACATTTCTCCACCCGATAGCGGAGGTCGAGAAATTTGCACCCCAGACCTCCGCAGAATCGTCTGAGCCTCTGGTTTAAGCCTTTTACTCGGCTCCAAACCAGAGGACCGCGATTGGTTCTGGGAACGATACTACAAATAGTTAGCTCAAATTCCACCCCGCGAGCGAGGCTTTCTACCTTCACCAATTCTGCCAACCGCCTGTACGAACTGAGGATGACCTCTGAACCCAGACAGCAGGAGCCATTGGTGCTGACATGAGCAACAATTTGCAGTCAGGTGCACCCAGTGCTCTCTATCGCCGCCGGCAGGGCCTCCTCCACATCTCAGATGAGGCCGCCCCCGCAAGCAGACAGAGTGAACACTGGCATCCTTCCCTGACCTTTCTGCTATTTCCCTAAGGGGCTCCTTCACCTGCCTAACGTTGGAGCTCCCAATAACTAATAAACCCCTCCCCCCGTGTGCCTGCTCGGACCTTGCTGAAGGAGCAGCCACATGTCCACTCACAGGCAGAGCGGGCGATGCCACATGGCCAGCCTCCACATTGCCCCTCTGCCTCGTGCGCCACGACCGCCGCTAAACCCGCCACTCCCCTTGGGGAGAGGGTGGCCCAACCGCGAAGATGTCTCGACAGCAGGGGCATTGGGTGAAGCATGTAACACCTGGGGTGTACCATGCGATGCACCAGACCCCCCGCTGCCGCCACACTCTGAGGCAGCAGCCTGAAGACGGCTGACCACGGCTATCAACACGTTCAGTTGTTCGCGAACAGTGGCCAGCTCTTCCTGCGTCCGTACACAGCAGTCACACATCCTATCCATCCTAAAAAATCAATTTACTGTAGAGAGTTAATCAACTTTTAACTAGACTGCTAATTCTCTAAAGGTGGCTGATTGTTGACTAAACTGTGGTTGCTAGACACTTCTGGTAGAAAACAATGAAAATAGCACTACCTGTCTCTGGACTGTATTGAAAACAAACACTAGCACTACTGGGACTACAGGGACTCTCTCTGACTGTATTCAAAACAAACATGAAATCTATGGAACACTATTACTAGCACTCGACAATTAAAGCTTCCTAAAAGCAAAAACACATGGAAGAAGAAGTGACATGTAAGAAAAATACAGTTAATACTTAAATTAATGAAGCTTGCTGTACAGCAGATGTGAGGCAGACGGTAGTTATGACAACACTCAATCGTCAGTAATGAACAATTCCAAAGCAGATAATATGTCAGTAGAATCAAGCATTTTTGCTTCAAGTCTAGTGCCTGGAAGGCAACTAACTATATTGTGAGAATGGGTACGAGATGTAGGAGGAGCTTCTTTTGACCACTGGTTGCACTGCTTTTTTCCAAAAAAATATTTGTCAGCAGAAGGCCTAACGCACACTTTTCATCTGATTCTTCACAACTACTTTCTGGTGTGAATTTAGAGGTGGAATCATGATCACTTAGTATAAATTCATCCTCATCTGCTGTGCCCTCCTCATCAGATTGCAAAAATGCAGGATCAGTCATTATTCTTTCCAACTCGACATCTGTTAATGACTTTGATGATGCCATTCTAAAAAATAATGCACACATACATAACCTTAAAAATTGATGTTATCATTGAAATTTTCCTCATTTTGGTGTACTCTAAGACTTCAGTCATGTAAAACACTAATTTAGATAATGAAAAAATACTTACATTAAGACTCTGGTGGGGTATTCTGAAACCTCTTTCTCTTTATCTCACAAAATATTACCAGAAACACCACATCCAACATTCCACGTTAAATGGCATCACTTCACTGAGGACTACCAAGAACACAGGCACCATCTGTTGTTCTGTTCACATTGCCTGGGGTTCTCCAGGACCCCACTAGAGCAGTTAAGGGTTAAATTATTGGTCACTCTAAGTGACGGTTTACAGTTGGGTGCTGACATCTTTGAATTCAGATTCTGTGGAGAGGGTCATAGGGGTGACAATAATGCAGAACTGCTCCATAATCAAGGTTTGTGAAACTCATTAATATGGTGAGGTGTCATGAACTTCCATTAAAGTTTTCTTCTCTCTCCTCTGCAACATATGAGTGTCATGCTTGTGAGAAACTCTCATACTGTTAAATCATCGCTTCCAAATGCTTGTGAGTGCATTCTGCAATTTACAAGCCCCACTTGCAGCTCAGGCATGCAGCTAATGATGGGTCAAGTGGCGAAAACCCCTCTTCTGCCACTGGTGTGCAGTCTTTTGTGGTAATTTTCAAAGTTATTGTTAGGAAGATGTATCAATCCTAGTGTTTTAAATTCTCTTTGCCTTATCGAATCACATTGATGAAAATAGTTACATAATAACGAAAGCGCTGACTTTTTTTATGATATGCACTTCATCCAAAATACACAGGAAAAGACAAATCTTACAATGATACTTTATGTCTAACAAAAAAAATGCTGAACTGACTCTGTGTTGGAGTGTACAACCTAACTGAATCTTGTGAGGAATATTTTGAAAAGGTTACACCTGTTTTCCAATTCCATTATTGTATAGTTCAAGTTTGTTTTTCACTTCTAATCATACCATCATTAATAAACATTAAATAAAGATGCTGATAAGGCCTCAGATGCACCCATTGCTTCTGGCAACTGAATAGTGTGCCTAAAAAGTTAAATGACAGAGTTCACTTTCTCTGTAAAAAGTAAATATATGACACTTGTCTTTATATTTCAGTACAACACTGATGACAGCTATTTTTCTGCAACCCTGTTGAACTTTATCTCTCTTGAAATGAGAACATCGCATAAAATGTCACCAACTAGTTAGTTCCCCAAATTTAAATACATTTCTTTACACATGTCTACCTTTTACCATTCACTGAAGTCCAGATGTTATACTGGGTGCTTTTGACAGCACTCAACAATTAAATTCAACATTGATAATACTAACAAATTTTATGAGTATTTACTTTTACTTAATATGCATTTTCCATGCATGTATTTTGCAACTCTCTTGCCTCCTTTACTCAAGAACATGACACTGGAGTTTCACTCCAAATAAGAACCATATATCTGTAAAATCAAGGTCATTCTTACATTGTTAACATCCAAATACATTCTATTCATACTCTGATTTGGTTCAAGTGCGTTACTGTGACTAAATTTTTACACAATGTACAAACATATAAAACTCCTAATTCACAAATATTTATATCTTGTGACAAATTTTTACTTACATTTCATCAATATTAATGGTACTTCAAACCAAAACACTTACAATTTAGTTTCTTTTTTTTTCTTCAGAGCATCTGCTCATTGCTCTAGACTGCAAATTATAGGTGGCCTACTAATGCCAACACAAATTGTACTCACTTCGGCGGTACATATACTAAAATTGGAACGATACGGAGAAGATTAGCATGGCCCCTGCGCAAGGATGACACGCAAAATCGTGAAGCGTTCCACATATTATTAACATTAGTGTCATGCAATATTTTGTGTAATGTAATATCTTGTACAGACATCTTTTATTAACCTGACACATTCCACATCATTATGAAGTGTCGTATTCATGATCTATGGAACAAGTATTAATCTAATCTAATCTAATCTTATGCCTGTAGAATCTCATTTTGTTGGCTGTACTGAACAAATGAAGGAACACTGTGTGTTCAATACAACAATTTTTAAATTAGATATCAGTAATAGTGTTGTGCTGACATGCTACAGAGCACGTGTGCTTGCCACCTGCCATGAAAATAGCAGACCATGTGGATCAATCACAAGAAAGTGGACTGAGGTAGTGGAGTCTCTCTCCATCATGCACTGCCTTGCATCAGCCTTGGGATTTTGCTGGAGAGAACCATGTGACAAAAAGAGCTCCCTGACGACCCCTTCCCATGCTGATGCTGAATGTCTGACGATCACTCGTGCAAGTTAGTGTTATATATTCTGTTGGTGGGAAGACAGGACTTGCCATGAGGTGCAGTTATGGTATCCTGGACATGTACGGCTGCAGAGAAGACAATATCAGTGAATCTGTACTGCACAGTTCACCTGAATAATGTTCGTGGACACCTGTGCCACATGTTGCCTCATTACAGTGGTCTATCACGAGCTTATTCATAAGTTTTGTTTTTTTGTATTTGCTAGGTATGGTACAACTGTGGATAATTTTTGATATTTATGATTCATTTCTTGCCACTCACTAAACCTTCAGTTTTGTGAGGCTACCATGTGCTATGGGGATTCCTCCCACTGTGTCCATTTTTATCGTTACATAATTTTAGTGTGTTAATTTCCCACGTTAATTTGTATGTAATTGTGTCCTATAGACATTTCCATGTCCTGTTTGCTTTATTTTTTCACTAATGCCCATACGTACTAGTGTACTATCTACATCTACATCTACATCCATACACTGCAAGCCACCTGACAGTGTGTGGTGGAGGGTACCTTGAGTACCTCTATCAGTTCTCCTTTCTAATCCAGTCTCGTATTGTTTGTGGAAAGAAGGATTGTCAGTATGCCTCTGTGTGGGCTCTAATCTTTCTGATTTTATCCTCATGGTCTCTTCGCGAGATATACATAGGAGGGAGCAATATACTGCTTGACTCCTCGGTGAAGGTATGTTCTCAAAATTTCAACAAAAGCCCGTACCAAGCTACTGAGCATCTCTCCTGCAGAGTCTTCCACTGGAGTTTATCTATCATCTCCGTAACGCTTTCGTGATTACTGAATGATCCTGTAACGAAGCGCGCTGCTCTCCATTGGATCTTCTCTATCTCTTCTATCAACACTATTTGGCATGGATCCCACACTGCTGAGCAGTATTCAAGCAGTGGGCGAACAATTTTACTGTAATCTACTTCCTTTGTTTTTGGATTGCATTTCCTTAGGATTCTTCCAATGAATCTCAGTCTGGCATCTGCTTTACCAGCGATCAACTTTATATGATCATTCCATTTTAAATCACTCCTAATGCCTACTCCCAGACAATTTATGGAATTAACTGCTTCCAGACGCTGACCTGCTATATTGTAGCTAAATGATAAGGGATATTTTTTTCTATGTATTCGCAGCACATTAAATTTGTCTACATTGAGATTCAATTGCCATTCCCTGCACCATGCATCAATTCACTGCAGATCCTCCTGCATTTCAGTACAATTTTCCATTGTTAAAACTTCTTGATATACCACAGCATCATCCGCAAAATGCCTCAGTGAACTTCCGATGTCGTCCACAAGGTCATTGTGAAGGTGAATAGCAATGGTCCTATGACACTCTCCTGTGGCACACCTGAAATCACTCTTACTTTGGAAGACTTCTCTCCATTGTGAATGCCATGCTGCATTCTGTTATCTAGGAACTCTTCAATCCAATCACACAATTGGTCTGATAGTCCATACGCTCTTACTTTGTTCATTAAATGACTGTGGGAACTGTATCGAATGCCTTGCGGAAGTCAAGAAACACTGCATCTACCTGGGAACCCATGTCTATGGCCCTCTGAGTCTCGTGGATGAATACCACGAGCTGCGTTTCACACGATCGTCTTTTTCGAAACCCATGCTGATTCCTACAGAGTAGATTTCTAGTTTCCAGAAAAGTCATTATACTCAAACATAATACATGTTCCAAAATTCTACAACTGATCAACGTTAGAGATATAGGTCTATAGTTCTGCACATCTGTTTGACGTCCCTTCTTGAAAACGGGGATGACCTGTGCCCTTTTCCAATCCTTTGGAACGCTACGCTCTTTTAGAGACCTACAGTACACCGCTGCAAGAAGGGGGGCAAGTTCCTTCATGTACTCTGTGTAAAATCAAACTAGTATCCCATCAGCTCCATCTGCCTTTCCTCTTTTGAGCGATTTTAATTGTTTCTCTATCCCTCTGTCGTTTATTTCGATATCTACCATTTTGTCATCTGTGCGACAATCTAGAGAAGGAACAACAGTGCAGTCTTCCTCTGTAAAACAGCTTTGGAAAAAGACATTTAGTGTTTTGGGCTTTAGTCTGTCATCCTCTGTTTCAGTAACATTTTGGTCACAGAGTGTCTGGACATTTTGTTTTGATCCACCTACCGCTTTGACATAAGACCAAAATTTCTTAGGATTTTTCTGCCAAGTCAGTACATAGATTGGTTGGTTGGTTTGGGGAAGGAGACCAGACAGCGTGGTCATCGGTCTCATTGGATTAGGGAAGGAAGTCGGCCGTGCCCTTTCAGAGGAACCATCCCGGCATTTGCCTGGAGTGATTTAGGGAAATCACGGAAAACCTAAATCAGGATGGCCGGACGCGGGATTGAACTGTCGTCCTCCCGAATGCGAGTCCAGTGTCTAACCATCAGTACATAGAACTTTACTTTCAAATTCATTGAATGCATCTTGCATGGCCCTCCTCACATTACATTTCACTTTGCGTAATTTTTGTTTGTCTGCAAGGCGTTGGCTATGTTTATGTTTGCTGTGAAGTTCCCTTTGCTTCCACAGTAGTTTTCTAATGCAGTTGTTGTACCACGGTGGCTCTTTTCCATCTCTTACGATCTTGCCATGTGCTCTAGGTTAGTGAGAAAAAAATTTTCACAGTGTTGTGGAACAGTCAAATGGACAGAGAGAGAGAGAGATGGATAAAACCATTCTTTTCAGGGGCCAGATCAAAGCCTCTCACTCATTGGAATGAAGTAGCTCATTTTCTCAACTTTCACTTATTACAATAAAAGGAAGGCATCTTGCCTTTTCTGTTCATGGTCACCATACCAGAATTTTTTCTATTTTATCCTGTTTTGAAAGAACATGGAAAGGGGATTAATAATTTTCCATCATTTTCCTTCTAGTTTTAAAATTAGCAAAATGTCCCACATTTTACCTACAGTGTCACAATAATATTCTGAATATTTTTATCAAGGAGGAATTTATAAAAAGAAATCTCTTTCTGGTTACTTTTTCACAATTTAATTGAAAACAAAATATAATATGAAACTACAATATAATAAAAATTAATTTTCTACCTCCTGAAATTATATACAGTTGTTTAAGCATGTGTTTCTGAGTGTCCTGCAGAGTGGTTGTTTCTATTTTATGCATAAAATGGAATCAACAACTCATCATAACATTGGAAGAACATCATTACTGAATTACACCAAGAAAACCTGAGATGCCACATCTACAGTTGTTGTTTACAATCATCTTTGCAATATATGTATCTGAGATGAACAATCTGTTCATTGTTATGATTTTAAATTTGACCAGTTTTTCCTCAAAGTGAGTTATTTTATTATGTCAGCGGATATCTGTCCCCCTTTTGAAAATATGTACTCACATGGCACCAAAGTATTTGGTATACAAAACCTTGCTCAAACCAATTGATGAGTTATTGGGTACAGGAGGTATCTGGATTTCCACAAGTCTAAGAGATCACTACTTGTAGGAAAATACACTTCGGATGAATATGTAGTTCAACAATTGCTGCAGGTCCTTACTGGTAGATGACTGGTTGTACCAGTAAATTCCATCCAAACAGAAAAATTCCAAACTGTTACAGTAGTAATTGGTTGGTGATTGTTCTTTTTTTGATTTTATTGTATTTCAGCAATTTGCTTAATGCAAATAGACTCTTCTTGAAAAATATAACTGCTTTTCTGACCTCATCAATTGTTTTCTGTATTGGCTTTTGTACTGGGTGTTACACAAAGTGTGAGATATGTGGAAGGTTCAAAACTATGACAACTGATTTCATATTTGAAACATTGTACACTAGTAAGATAGATTTGATATTATATTAGGTGACAACAGCCTTTAACTAATTTGAAATATTTTCTGCAATGTGTCTTTCTCCAGACTGGAAGCACTCAAGAAAGTACAACTTTGAACCTTCTCATCTACAAAATGTGCTGGGATTGCATAAAAACTAGTATTATTTATAGTTGTCCACCTCTACGGCTGTCGAATTATTTTCTATTTTATCAAATAACTGGGAATAAGAGAATTTGATAACATTTTTCAAATTTTTAAGCTATATCAAATGCCATAATTTAATTTAACATGGTTGGCTTTATAACATTGACAAATTTGCTTACCAGTTGTTGGAAACAAAAATTGATTGGAGATGATGGTGTTACAAAATAAAATAAATTGACATCTAGTTGTGACCCAAATGACAATGGCACAGATACAGATTAATACTCACTTTGAGTTCTCGGAAGGAGAACTTCATGTGAAGGGGAAGCAGATATATGTGAGAATGGTTGGTGAGAAACAATTTCTTGGATATCTGTAAATTATCATCAATTGACTGTGATTTTGATCAGTTTCCTGACCAATACTTTTTCAGAATTACTGTTTGATGCTTAGACTTTAAAAGTCTCTTCATGTTTAACGAGGAGCCAGAAGCTGGGAGTAATGGCATTTTTCTTTATTTATCCAGTTCAGTAAAATGATACCATATATAACTCAAAGTTCTCCTAAATGAAGACAATGTGACTGGCTCACATCCTGCAGCACTGAAATCTATGTTGTATGGAAAAACTCAAATACTGACTATTAAGATGCAGTTTGAAATAGTAAAAAATTAAAATGAGAACAAATATACATGTAGTGTCTTCTGTAATCTACAGATGCACTAATATATTAATTTAATAACACATACCATTCTTATTGTACTGAAAAATATCCATAACAAGCCAAACTCAGATGAAGAATAGTGTCAAGAAGAAATTAGGTTGAACTGCAAACTGACTCAGTGAATGAGCAAAGAGTTCTACAAGCTAAATCAGTGAATGAGCCAAGAACACAATGAGTGGGATGCTTCATGGGTAAGGAGTGGTATACAAGCAGAGAGGGGCTGACAGGGGCTAGCTCACTCCCTCACCCCATTGGTGCAGAGTCAAGACCAGTTGAGGCATGGTGAATGGAGATCACTAATTCTTGCAAGTCAGTTCCTTGTTGCTTGCTCAGAGCAAAGTGAGCTTCACAGTGCTTCTTGCAAGATGTTCATCAGATCGAGAGCAGAAATAAAAGGAATATAAATAAACAAATAAAAAGAAATAAAGTTTTTCTGTGTTAACATAACATCTAAAGAACTGATTTTTCTTCAGTTTCTATTCCTTTCATGGTTGATACAAGCTGCTCACAACAATATGGCATGCAACCAGATAAAGATACATCATCTGGAAACTGAATTGTGTGATTTTGCATGTATATTTCACTCTCACACTTTCAGATTCATGATCAAAGGTTTTCCTGAGCTTTTGAGTTTATTGCAAGGAATCAGTTTCAACATAAAGTGGTAACTGTTAACACTATATTCCTTTCAGTCAAGGAGACAATTTGAGACCAATCAGATTGCTTAAGTGCTATCATCAGCATAGTATTTAATCTAGGGTCATGAGTCCAAACTAAACTGGTGACTACTAAAAACTATTTCACAACTGTTGGAATGCAACAGCTCTTCTTTAAATGTCAGTGTCAGAGTTTATGTTCATGTACCTGAATCGCATGTACTTCAAATCTTCTGGGTTATGAGAGTGATGGCTAAGTGCAATTATTTTTCCTTCTCCCCCCCCCCCCCCTCCCCCCCACAGCAGGGAGGAAAGTTACCTTTCATGGCATGCCAACTATACTGTAACTCACTATGAATCACAAACTATTCAACATGTGTTTCCTTACATAGATTTGTCATTTTGTAGTGATTTTGCTATTAGATATCAGTGTGTCATTCACAGGTTGACTTCACAGTTAAATGTAATTGTTTAATTTAAATGAAGTATATGTATGTTTACTAACTAAGAAGCCAAACTGTTTACTTAATTAAAACTTATATTGATAGCTACAAGGAATATTTTGCTGCCAAAGCTTCTGAAACCAATTTTAATCAAATAAAAATGTATGAAGCAGAAGTAAAACAGTTATAGCTACTTTTCGTTCAAGAGACAGCACTCTAAACAAAATTATGAAGTGAAAATGCAGATTAATACAAGTTTAGGGCTACATTATTTGCCTCCAGTTGAATACCAAATTCTTTCACTATTCATCAACATTAGTATTACAAGAAGCATATTGTTACATTCTTCATTTCAGTTGGGCATATAGGTTCATTACAGTGTTTCTTCCCCACAAAACTATTGGAATTATATTAAATAATGAAGTTTGACAGAATGAGATATCAGATATTTCATTTTCCAGTATCCTAACTACCAAAGAAAATGAGTTTACATTACTGGTGAGGAGATCATGTAAACCATGAAGAAATATTTAATAATGCTCATAGAAAATGATTGTTCTAATTAACAAATGTTATTTTAATGATAGATATTTCACAAATCTTTTTTTTTCTGTTTGTTTTTCAGGCATAGGAAGCTAGTTAATATAGATGCTGAGATAGATACCATATATTAGAAGAAATTAAAGTTTATCTAAAGAAGGCATGTTGATATACATTACTTTGAAGGACATGCTGCCAAAATAAATATATAAATCGCTGCCTGCTTCTTGCATTGCTATATTCAGCACTTGGTGAATTTGTATTGCCACTCAACAGTATAAGCTACAACTATACTCTAGCTGAAGTCTGGAAAAATGGATAGAACCTGACTGACATACAACAATTCTGAAATTGTCAAGGGTAAGCAAACATAATAATACTTCTGCATGGAATTTTCCTCAATTTAATTCTAGACTAACAGTGTAGCATGATACATTCAAGAAGGGTCGTTGAGCAGATGCGCAAAACTATAGACCTATATCTCTAGCGTCGATCTGTTGTAGAATTTTAGAACATGTTTTTTGCTCGAGTATCATGTCATTTTTGGAAACCCAGAATCTACTATGTAGGAATCAACATGGATTCCGGAAACAGCGATCGTGTGAGACCCAACTCGCTTTATTTGTTCATGAGACCCAGAAAATATTAGATACAGGCTCCCAGGTAGATGCCATTTTCCTTGACTTCTGGAAAGCATTCAATACAGTTCCGCACTGTTGCTTGATAAACAAAGTAAGAGCCTACAGAATATCAGACCAGCTGTGTGGCTGGATTGAAGAGTTTTTAGCAAACAGAACACAGCATGTTGTTCTCAATGGAGAGACGTCTACAGATGTTAAAGTAACCTCTGGCGTGCCACAGGGGAGTGTTATGGGACCATTGCTTTTCACAATATATATAAATGACCTAGTAGATAGTGTTGGAAGTCCCATGCGGCTTTTCGCGGATGATGCTGTAGTATACAGAGAAGTTGCAGCATTAGAAAATTGTAGCGAAATGCAGGAAGATCTGCAGCGGATAGGCACTTGGTGCAGGGAGTGGCAACTGACCCTTAACATAGACAAATGTAATGTATTGCGAATACATAGAAAGAAGGATCCTTTATTGTATGAGTATATGATAGCGGAACAAACACTGGTAGCAGTAACTTCTGTAAAATATCTGGGAGTATGCGTGCGGAACGATTTGAAGTGGAATGATCATATAAAATTAATTGTTGGTAAGGTGGGTACCAGGTTGAGATTCATTGGGAGAGTCCTTAGAAAATGTAGTCCATCAACAAAAGAGGTGGCTTACAAAACACTCGTTCGACCTATACTTGAGTATTGCTCATCAGTGTGGGATCCGTACCAGATCGGGTTGACGGAGGAGATAGAGAAGATCCAAAGAAGAGCGGCGCGTTTCATCACAGGGTTATTTGGTAACCGTAATAGCGTTACGGAGATGTTTAACAAACTCAATTGGCAGACTCTGCAAGAGAGGCGCTCTGCATCGTGGTGTAGCATGCTCGCCAGGTTTCGAGAGGGTGCGTTTCTGGATGAGGTATCGAACATATTGCTTCCCCCTACTTATACCTCCCGAGGAGATCACGAATGTAAAATTAGAAAGATTCGAGCGCGCACGGAGGCTTTCAGACAGTTGTTCTTCCCGCAAACCATACGCGACTGGAACAGGAAAGGGAGGTAATGACAGTGGCACGTAAAGTGCCCTCCGCCACACACCGTTGGGTGGCTTGCGGAGAATAAATGTAGATGAATGTAGATGTAGATGTAGATGTACATAAATTATATTACTGACTAAGAACACAAAAGTTCTTTGATTCATTTACAGCAAGAGGATGCTACACTCAATACAGTAATTGAGCACAACCCTATGGGCAACCATTGTTCTTCATCCCCATGATGGCAGCCGCCATATTTAGAACACACTTTGGCTGCTATTAAAGCATTTCATTTTCAGGGTGTCCTTTTTGTTTGAAAGTAATACTGTAAAGGAAAAATTGTGTCCATACTCCACAAAATACACTTTATGCAATGGTCTTTGCCTTGTGTACAGAAACATTATTATGCCAATATAGAAAACATGTTTCCAAATCGCTACCACAGTATCATAAATGTCTGTCTTCATTTTGCTATTTAGCAGAACTCATGGTCTGAGTGCAACCAAAAGGATTACTTCACATCTGTGAAATGTCACTGCTACCTCAAAACACTCACGTAAATACCATTCTCGAAGTATCTACTGTATCCACACACACATACGGGAAAAATATATCTAGAAACAAAGATGATGTAACTTACCAAACGCAAGTGCTGGCATGTTGATAGACACACAAACATACACACAAAATTCAAGCTTTCGCAACCAATGGTTGCTTCATCAGGAAAGAGGGAAGGAGAGGGAAAGACGAAAGGATGTGGGTTTTAAGGGAGAGGGTAAGGAGTCATTCCAATCCCGGGAGCGGAAAGACTTACCTTAGGGGGAAAAAAGGATGAGTATACACTTGCACACACACACATATCCATCCGCACGTACACAGACACAAGCAGACATTATCTCATCATTTCATAAAACCATCTTTTACTGCCCCCAACACTGATACTGTTTCCTGCACTCTAAGCTTCAACACACATACATCCTTCCTACCAGTGGTTCAGGATAGCAGTAAAACCTTGAAAACTTTTCAATATAAGATACTGTCAGTAGCGTCCAAAAAAATCTGAAGAATACCAGAACAGTGACTGTATCTAGTGTGTTCCTGGTGTTTACCCTTCTCAGTACCTTCATTAACAAGGGACCTGGGCAAATATTAATCACAAAAAATCTCTCTTACCAAATGGATGAACTTCTAGGTCCCCTATAAACATGAACTGATCACCACTGAGGGCTTTTTTTTTCTTTTCTAATCTGACAGAAAATTTGCATGATGATTGTAAATTCTTCATGTGTTTTGACTAATCGTAAGTATTGCCTGGTATCACGCAGAGAATATTCAGTGAGATATGAAGGTATTTGTCGATACCATGTATACACATCACATACTGTCCTGTTATTAACATCATTGCACATAATAGATTCTATCAACAGACTTCAACTAATCTTTCATGAAACTTCCTGCTGTCCCTGCTCCCCATACCCATTCATTCATTCATTCATCCTGTTCTGTAGATCTCATCAGGAAGGAGAACCTTGAGAAATGTGGTTCAGGTTATACATTAATGAAAACAAGGAAATCATAAAACCTTAATAAATATACATCTACATCTAGACACACACTCAGGTGGTACCCACACAGTGCATCGCAAAGGATTCTTTGTACCACTACTAGTCATTCCATTTCCTGTTGCACTTTCATATGGAGTAAGGGATGACATGTTGTCTATACCCCTCTGTATGAGCCCTTAGTTATCTTATCTTGTCTCCATGGTCCTTACACAAAATATACACTGGTGGCAGTAAAATCATTCGAATGTCAGCTGCAAAGGGTGGTTCTCTAACTTTTCTCAGAAGTGTTTCACAAAAAGAATGTCATTATCTCCCTTGGGAATCCTATTTAAGTTCACGAGGTGTCTCCATAATACTCACATGTTGATTACACATACCAGTAACAAATTCAGCAGCATGCCTCTGAATTGCTTTGATGTCTTTCTTTAATCTGACCTGGTGGGGATCCCAAACACTCAAACAATTTGTAAGATTGTGTCACACTAATGTTCTACACACAGTCTCCTTTATAAGTGAGCTGCACTTTCCTAGAACACTCCCAATAAAGTGAAGTCTAACATGTGTCTTCTCTAATACCAATCTTATGTGCTCATTCCATTTCATGTAACTTTGCAACATTGATCTTAGATATTTAATCAACATGACTATATTAAGTAGCACTCCACTAACATTGAATTCAAACATTACTGGGTTGATTTTCCTTCTAACCTGCATTAACTTACATTTTTCCACACTTAGAGAAAGCTGCCATTCATTAAACCAAACTGAAATTCTAAGTCAACCTGTATTCTCCTACAGTCACTCAATGACGACACTTTTCTGTTCACTACAGCATCATCAGCAAACAGCTGCAGACTGCTGCTCACCCTATCATATATAAAGAGAGAACAAAAGCAGTTCTCCCACACTTCCTTGGGGCAGTCGTGACATTACCCTTGTCTCTGATGAACACCACTGTACTAACAATAAAACATGACTATACTCCTTCATATTATTCATCTTATGCCAACTAAACGTAACCAAGTAATTCCTCTTTTACTCTAAATTTTCTCTTTTCCTGTTCCTTGCCATCTTATTCTCTCTCCTCATAGTTCTTTCTTCATATTTTATTTCCTGTGATTTAGTACTTTGTCAGTACATAACAAGGTGGTTTTAGTGGTTAAGGAATTATTTCTTATTAAGGGAAATATGGTGAATATCCATTTTCTTTATGTATAAGTGTGTTCATATATATGTATTGTCTGCATGAATCACTTATGGGATATCAATCATACATGTAGTAAATATTACTTAGATTGAATGATGAATCATGGTTAATTTCCATATTGTCCTCATGTGAAAATTTTGTAATTTTTATATCTGTATAATATTTTGACTTGCACTATTCCTACTCAAGATGTCACAGGAGCAAATAAAAATTAAGTAATTAATTAAGAGAGAATAAATGTTTAACAATGATCACATAACTTTTGGAATCAAAGTAAGATTACAAACATGCTGAGAAAAGTAGGCTTGACTATTAAGCATATGAGTCTGAATAAGAACTTTAAATTCTATTAAAGAGTATTTATTAAAATCAGGTTTCACATGCATAATGACCTTAAAGACATACGCAGACACAAAATTGCACAACCTTCCAACAGATAGGACAAATAAAGAATATGGTTTTCCAACATAAATTATGGTTATGATTATTTCCCCCTGCTATTTAAGGAATGCAGAATTCAATATTTTCGATGGTCTGTGGGTACGAAACTACACTCCTGGAAATTGAAATAAGAACACCGTGAATTCATTGTCCCAGGAAGGGGAAACTTTATTGACACATTCCTGGGGTCAGATACATCACATGATCACACTGACAGAACCACAGGCACATAGACACAGGCAACAGAGCATGCACAATGTCGGCACTAGTACAGTGTATAACCACCTTTCGCAGCAATGCAGGCTGCTATTCTCCCATGGAGACGATCGTAGAGATGCTGGATGTAGTCCTGTGGAACGGCTTGCCATGCCATTTCCACCTGGCGCCTCAGTTGGACCAGCGTTCGTGCCGGACGTGCAGACCGCGTGAGACGACGCTTCATCCAGTCCCAAACATGCTCAATGGGGGACAGATCCGGAGATCTTGCTGGCCAGGGTAGTTGACTTACACCTTCTAGAGCACGTTGGGTGGCACGGGATACATGCGGACGTGCATTGTCCTGTTGGAACAGCAAGTTCCCTTGCCGGTCTAGGAATGGTAGAACGATGGGTTTGATGACGGTTTGGATGTACCGTGCACTATTCAGTGTCCCCTCGACGATCACCAGTGGTGTACGGCCAGTGTAGGAGATCGCTCCCTACACCATGATGCCGGGTGTTGGCCCTGTGTGCCTCGGTCGTATGCAGTCCTGATTGTGGCGCTCACCTGCACGGCGCCAAACACGCATACGACCATCATTGGCACCAAGGCAGAAGCGACTCTCATCGCTGAAGACGACACGTCTCCATTCGTCCCTCCATTCACGCCTGTCGCGACACCACTGGAGGCGGGCTGCACGATGTTGGGGCGTGAGCGGAAGACAGCCTAACGGTGTGCGGGACCGTAGACCAGCTTCATGGAGACAGTTGCGAATGGTCCTCGCCGATACCCCAGGAGCAACAGTGTCCCTAATTTGCTGGGAAGTGGCGGTGTGGTCCCCTACGGCACTGCGTAGGATCCTACGATCTTGGCGTGCATCCGTGCGTAGCTGCGGTCCGGTCCCAGGTCGACGGGCACGTGCACCTTCCGCCGACCACTGGCGACAACATCGATGTACTGTGGAGACCTCACGCCCCACGTGTTGAGCAATTCGGCGGTACGTCCACCCGGCCTCCCGCATGCCCACTATACGCCCTCGCTCAAAGTCCGTCAACTGCACATACGGTTCACGTCCACGCTGTCGCGGCATGCTACCAGTGTTAAAGACTGCGATGGAGCTCCGTATGCCACGGCAAACTGGCTGACACTGACGGCGGCGGTGCACAAATGCTGCGCAGCTAGCGCCATTCGACGGCCAACACCGCGGTTCCTGGTGTGTCCGCTGTGCCGTGCGTGTGATCATTGCTTGTACAGCCCTCTCGCAGTGTCCGGAGCAAGTATGGTGGGTCTGACACACCGGTGTCAATGTGTTCTTTTTTCCATTTCCAGGAGTGTATATATGACAGATGAGGGAATGCACTATGCTTTGTCTTACTGCAGTTAGAATTTACTTTAAGAAAAGGGCTATTTATGTTTTGATTTCACTTTTTTTTTAATTTATTGAAATGATATCATCATTACTGAGAATGATTCTGAAAATAAAGGTAAGGTGCCTAATGTGGGAGAATTCACTAAAGTGAGACAGCTGGAGTCTGCCCAAAGTAAGTGCACAGCTCTGTTGAGAAGTATGAGTTCTCACGACATCAGAGTGTAGAGCAATGACAATAAGACCACTATAGGGTTGGACGTGGTCAAGAATGCTTGATTTTAAAAGTGTTGACCTTCAATTTTTTTGTGTGTATGTGTTTGTAGGGCTTTAATACCTGAATTTGAGCATGTGCTGCAATAGTATTACTATTACTTTATTGAAATTTCAGAGTCTCAAACACTGTGTTGCAACCTCCAAGTAACTATACAGAATACTTCTTCACAAAGTACTCTTCCATTCATTTTAAACTGAGCAGCATAACCGTGACGCTAGCTAGGTTTATAGTGCAAGATGGCTTATTTTTAACATGTGATCTATGGGTATCCTCATATGATGCATTATTGCATTTTAGGACACACTATACCATATCATGATAGCTCCAACTTGACACCAAATTGCTGGATTCAGACTCAAATTCTTATTAAGTGATTCGACATTTTTGTGAACTTTGTGAAGCCATTTGGCAATGATTCTATTCTGCTAACTCTTTATGGGCATCATATCACATTTTTGTGACAGACAAAGCAAGAGAAATACATGTCCATATAGTTTTCTTATCACTTCATTCCATGCACAAAATGCAGCCTCTTGTGTGGAGTTGATGGGATCATTTGAAACACATTATCTCCAAGAAATAGAATCCTGGTGGGCAAATAGCCCAGGTCAAGTAGTAACCTCATTTTTGATTGGGAGGTTATTTGGAGAGACCTACTTGAGACCAGTAACAACAGAAAATGCTATAAACAGCCTATTGAAAACAGGACTCTTCCCATGTAACAGACATGTTATATAACAGGAGTCTGACATACAAAATGTAAACAACAGAGTAAATGTGAGTTCAAATGGTATCTGGTGCACTCTCAAAATCAGCAAGCCATAAAAGAGCCACCACCTCTAGTAAAATCAGCACCTTCTGAGTCTGTTAGGAAGCTAACATTACCTCTACATTGACAACATTTGAAACAGTTGAAGGAGAAGAAAGGTGCAGCAGAATCGAAACATACAGGAGCGAAAGTTTTCTCTTTGAAAATAAAACATAGAGAAACACAGGAAACACTTGCAGTGTGATACAGATTTAGTTCAGTAGAGTGATTCAGATGTGCAGTCTGAAAAAGAAAACCCTGAATCCATATTCTGCAATGGTAGGGAAATGGGCACAGTGCACAGAATGCTATCCATGGGTTCCTGAAGAATGTTAAGTTGGAAAACAGCTTTTGGATGCTACCTCTCATGGCCTGCATATGCTGAGGCATCCTGGTAGTAAATGATTGTCATATACCCATCTGTGATGCAGTGTGTTATCATGTTTTACATATCCCAACTATATTCCTATTACACTTATAACACATCAACAAACAATAGAAGATAAAAAAAATGCTAATGAATGTATGCAAAGCATTGAAATTTCAGAGTCTCAAACACTGTGTTGCAATCACCATGTAACTACACAGATTTGTTCTTATTTGTTTATCCAAGACAGAAGCATCTGAGCATTTTGAATAAATAAAAGAAAGTGTTATAATGTGTGTGTACACACACACACACACACACACACACACACACACACACACACACACACACACACACACACACACTAATTACACACAACCACAGAAAATAAAAATGTTCTATAAGTAAAATCATTACAATAAAAAGGGAAAAAGTGTGTTTCATCTGATGCTGTTGCCACATCCAGTGCATACTGCATTACCTCTGATGTTAGCTGTATACAACCAAAGGTATCAAGCTTACCAGAACATGAAAACAGTTTTGTTTTGTCAACTGCACATGTAACTGTAATGCAGCTGATGATGGCAGCATGCTGCTGAAATGCACCGTGCTAACAAATATTATTATCAAGTGACTGTAGCAGCAAAAATTAAATCTCTGTCTAGCTATTCCATTTTATGAAATGCATGTTTTATGTGTATTTTCCAGGAGAGTAGCAATATATTCTTTTT
Organism: Schistocerca piceifrons; assembly: GCF_021461385.2. NCBI lineage: Eukaryota > Metazoa > Arthropoda > Insecta > Orthoptera > Acrididae > Schistocerca > Schistocerca piceifrons. The sequence continues at coordinate 73,516,307 of NC_060149.1, forward strand.
ATGTTATTTCAGTGTTTGCTACTAATTTGCAAGCATGGCTCTTTTCCAGTAGTACCTGTATAAAGTCAAGAGATATATGTTGTGTGGGCATTGCCTATTTGCAGTTATGGGTCTTTAATGTTATTTATGAATGGTGATATTGTTTAGCTTTGTCATATTTATGACAAAAGTGTGAAGTTATCATACTGTCAATATATTTTTATGTCAGAGATATAGTCTCTGACTAGGCTTACATTATACAAACCAGAAACATCATCAGGGAAAAAACTAATAAAAATTGGGCACAGTCAGGTAACTAAAAATATATGAACTGATCACTCTCATAGAAACAGTGATATACCCATACCTAGGGAATATTTCTCTAAAAGTAAGTTACACATTTGTTAACAGACTACTATTTTTGTACAGAAAATAAACTACAAATAAACAATAAACCTAATACACAGAATAGACAAAACTCAAAAACTATGACTAGTTAGGAATGTACACAATTAAATGCAGTGACTGTAGGACAAATATTTAGCACAAGATACAAGCAACATACAAACAACCACTCTGCAGTTTAATATAATACTCTTAGAGAAAATTATGCTCAACAATAGACTTGAGGAATAATCTTTCAGTTCTTCATAGAGTGAGAAAAGGGGACCTATATGGACATTATGTTTGGGAGAGATATTTGCACACATTAGACAGAAAATCCAGGTAAATTTTAAATTAACAAACCAAACTTCAGAATAAAAAAATATATGTATAATATCGATGAAATTCTTTTCAGTACACGGGTAATTTAGAACAAAGTCTTACATAAAAATTGACTTTCATAAAAGATAATAGAATTTAATCACAGGCTTTATCTCTGACACAAAAATAGATAAATAGTGTGGCAGTTGCACAGTTACATCATAAACATGTCACAGAAAAATAATTTCATAGTCCATAAATAACATTAAATATTTCATTTGTGAAAATGAACAGCATCCATTGAACTGATAATTTTATATTTACATATATGGTGAGAAAGTATTGTAGACCAGTTCTTACCATCAGAATGCAAAATGTGTAGTGTTTTTGACAGACAAACATAAGTGACAATATTTTCCTAGATTTCAGAACTATTTCATTCCTCAGGCAGGAAACAGGGATAGAAAGCAGGTCACTCAGAGCCCTGGTTGAGAGGCACCAAACCCCTTATCCTCACTGTAGATGGATGACTCTCATACTGGAGTCTGCGTCACCTGCTTTCTATCCCACTCTCCTCCCTGAGGAAGGAATTAATAGCTCTGAAAGATAGTAAATGTAATCACTTTCATTTTTATGTGTGTCTGTTGGCAGTACTACACATTTTACCTCCTGAAGGTGAGCACTGGCCCACAAGTCCTTTCCGTAATTTATTAGTTTTCTCAGTTGCTTTCCTTTGACACTGTTTATATATGCACTGATGAGCTGAAACATTATTCCCACTGCCCACCGTGAGATGTCAGGCATGTGACATGGTAAGGAAGGTGTATAAGTGCAGCAAGACAATCAGGGAATTGTTCCAGTGATGCTACAGACTGCAAATGGGGAAATCCACGGACATAAGCAGCTCTGAGAAATGGCAGACTGTCATGGCTGAGTGCCTGGAAATGATAACCTCACAAATAGTGAAGCTGGTTGGCTGCTTGTGAACTACTGTTGTTATGATTGATATGAACTGGTTGAAGAATAGTGAAACATCGAGTAGCTGATGAGGTGTCAGACATCAGTACCCCTGTTGCAGAACTTGGAGGTCGAAGGCTCTCTCACTCTGTAAAGCTGGATAGGTGACAGTCTGTGGCAGTTTTGATCACAGAGTACAATGCCTGTGCGGTACGAGCATTTTGGAGCACACAATTTGTCATGATCTCATTGAACGTGGGGCTCCGTGGCAGATGATACCTACCAGTTTCTGTACTGACCCGATGACATCGTCATGGGCATGAGATCATCAATATTGGGCTCTTGATTAATGCAAATGTTTTGCCTGGTCAGATGAATCATATTTTTCGAAGTCAATAGTAATGTCTGACTACATTGTTGTGCAGATGAAGTGCTGCCTCAAATGTGCACTGAGTGACAGAACCAGGCTTGTTAGGGCAGTGTTATGTTATGTGGAACATTCACCTGGATGTCCATGGAACGTGGGATACTAATTCAAGGTACTGTGATGGCTGTGGACTATGTAAAAATTATCATGGACAATCTGCATCTCCTCATGCTCAATGTCTTTCCATAGCTTTTGCTATGATGACTGTCCATAACTCAAGGCCAGAATCATGGGACAATGGTTTGAAGAGCATGACAATGAACTGATGTTTATGTCTTGGCCACCAAATTTCCTGATCTGAACCTGATGGAACACATTTGGGACACTATCAGGTGCCATAATTTACTGGAATTATGTGGCCTCTGCCTAGATCTCTGGTGTTGTATACCTATGAAAATCTACCAAAAACTTGTAGAATACATGTCGTGCAAAATTTCTGTTGTATTGCATTCAAAAGGTGAACCAAAATGCTACTAAGTAGATGGTCATAATGTTTTGGCTTGTCAGTGTATGTGTATTTATATTTTATATCTACCTGTATGTGGTACCACTTGAAAATGAGCCATGTTCAAAATCAGTAATGGAAGATTAAAATAGTAAAAAAAACCTGGGCAATATACACATAGTATCAAATATGCATTCCACACATATTATTGAAGTTGTGGAATGGTACAAACAAACAAAAAAAAGCTGTTTCAATTTATGTTTCCCTAAACCACTTATGAAAGTAATGCAATTGTTCCTTAATTAGTCATACAACTAATTCCGACTGCAAAACTTTATCCAGTTAAGCAAGTAATCCATTTCTAATGACAAAAGTTATAATGGGAATGTAAAATTTAGCTTGCTGTCTCTTTTTCCCTGTTGGTGCAGTTGTCTACTTTGGAATTAACGCTATATCTATCTGTTTTTATTAAACTCTGTTTTACTTTTTATTTGCATTGTAATACACATGTGACTATTGAAATTAACTGTACTTTTACTTTAATTCTTTATTCACTGCTTAAATTTCAAGTAGTTAACCAGACTACACTGTTTGTCTCCCTCATCTCACCTTTCTTCTATAAGTGATCTCTGTAGACTGTTTCTGATGATGAGTCCCTTCTAATCCTAGTAGAATATCACTTACACTTGTTCAAAAACTTAAGGAAGTGCATGCAGGTGACGTTTTCATCAACAATTAACATTATGGCAGGTGAACACCTCATTTTTTCAAGGCACTACAGAAACAAGATAATTTTATATAAGGAATTTAATTTCTTTGTACAGAGTGCTTTCTTCCATTGGTGCCTTGAAACTGACAGTGTGCTTTGAGGCACAAGGCAAGGGAATACTGTGCAAGGAATTATAAATTTCTTATACAGCACACACTTGTCGCATTTGTACAGTACAAATGATGGGTGTTCACCTGTCACAATATCAGCAGTTGCTGAAAACATCACTTGGCTGCACTTGTTTGAACATTTTAGACACAATAAGAAACTCAAATTTCACACTTACACTCATCTGCACCATATCCAGACTGCTTCTTTTCCGGTGTTTACTTGATAGTTCTCAAAGAAGCTATTCGTGGTTATTATATATTGTGATTCAGCAATTGAATGTATCTTCATTTGTATCAGAGCCTTTGATTCTTTCTGGTAGTCATGGCTTTTCTATTCTCTGCTTTTATAATGCTAAGTGTTACAGTAAGTGTATTTTGTGATGTATAACCATTTAAGGATTATCCATAGTAAATGTACTTTCTTTTTAAAGAACTTGAGTGGCTGTGGGGTCTCATTCCACACACATTGGCAGAGAGGCAGTTGCCTGAAGATTTAAAAGAATTCCTGCAATGGTGCATTGATGAAACAAAAATATCAAACAAATGTATATTCCTGGTCAGCTACGTCAGCAATAGAACCAATACAATACACATTATATTTGGCGGAGCAAGTAGTCTTCATGAAGTGGCTACAGTGATCAACAGAAACCTTACAAGGTGGTTTCTGGATGACTAGTGTAAATACACTAGCATTGTTACCACAGATTTTTTCCTTGGAAACACTGATTGATATTGCTGTGAAAGCTTGTATCGATAAAGCAAATAATTTGACTCAGGCTCCATTAGATGAATAAAAATGCTAACACCAGTCAGATTACAGTTTTTCATATCCATCTAATGGTTATTAGAAACAGGTGAAACTTAAAATGATTATCTGCTTAAGAAATGTCAGGCTTTGTGCAACCTCCAAGTTCATTGATCAGCAAAGGAAACAGCATCAGTGAAATTTCTGCTACACAACTGACTAATTTTAATATAATTGTTATCTGTATATATAGAAGTTCAAATGGAAAGCTAACTACTTTCATTGAAAATCTTGAGAAGGCACCCAGCAGTATAAAAGTATTTAGTAAAACAACTATCATGTGTGGGGCCTTCAACAGGAACTCAGAAGAGAGATTAAATGCTGAGCCCAAATCATCCAGCAGTACAAAAGATCAGGTACTAATAAACAAAGGTAAATAATTATACAAAACTGGAAATATGAATACAGGTTTCAGTGATCATTATGCACAATTTATTGATTCCCCAATAGAGACCACTGGCAATACTGAACCAGAAATAACAAGAAAAGGTAGAAGTTTTATCAAGCAAAACTTAGAACACCTCAGGCCCTTACTGGAAAAAGAAATGTGGAATGATACATAAAAGTGTGCGGGCACATGTAAAAAATTAGACATTATTTCAATATTTTTTCTCCTGTTAAAAACCAATGGAATCATTAGTTTCAATTGAAGAACCAAATAGTCTAGTAATTACAGACAAAGCTAAGGCAGCAAGAAGAGAATTCCATCAAGTTTAGTTGCAATGCCTCAAGTTACAACTTCAAAAATCACAGCTGAAACACCATGTCAGTACATATCAACTTCCTCTGCACACAACAGGAAAGAACCACAACATTTTTTTTTTTTTTTTTTTTTTTGAAGCATGTAAGGAAGCCATCATCAAAATTTATGCTCCATTGTCAAAATGTGCAGTGCCTATCAAATAAAGTTAATGAGATGGAAATATTGTTATCAGATGAATTAAAAGAAGTGTCAACAACAATGGTCAATCAACAATGGTTAAGGGAAAATATGTTATCATTTACACGGATAGAGGGCTTTACCCTTTCATCATGTTATTGGAGAGAAAGCGTTTCCGAAGAAGAGAAATTTGTTAACATTGAGTATTGATTTTAAGTGTCAGGAAGTCGTTTCTGAAAGTATTTGTATGGAGCGTAGCCATGTATGGAAGTGGAACATGGACAATAAATAGTTTAGACAAGAAGAGAATAGAAGCTTTTGAAATGTGGTGCTACAGAAGAATGCTGAAGATTAGATGGGTAGATCACATAACTAATGTGGAGGTATTGAATAGAATTGGGGAGAAGAGGAGTTTGTGGCACCACTTGACAAGAAGAAGGGATCGGTTGGTAGGACATGTTCTGAGGCATCAAGGGATCACCAATTTAGTACTGGAGGGCAGTGTGAAGGGTAATAATCGTAGAGGGAGACCAAGAGATGAATACACTAAGCAGATTCAGAAGGATGTAGGCTGCAGTAGGTACCGGGAGATGAAGAAGCTTGCACATGATAGAGTAGCATGGAGAGCTGCATCAAACCAGTCTCAGGATTGAAGACCACAACAACAACAACCCTTACTCATCAAGGAACATGCATATATGTTGGAAATGACATCACTGTTGCTTAAAATTCATTGATCAGCAAAGGAAAGAACATGACAGCGAAATTTCTGCTACACAACTGACTAATTTAAATATAATTGTTATTTGTATATATAGACCTTTTCATCATGTTTTTGGAGAGAAATCCTTACTCATCGAGGAACATGCATATATGTTGGAAACGACATCACTGTTGCTTAAAATTCATTGATCAGCAAAGGAAAGAGCATGACAGCGAAATTTCTGCTACACAACTGATTAATTTAAATATAATTTTTATTTGTTATATATAAACCCTTTCATCATGTTTTTGGAGAGAAACCCTTACTCATCGAGGAACATGCATATATGTTGGAAATGGCACCACTGTTGCTTAAAATTCATTGATCAGCAAAGGAAACAGCATCACAGGGAAATTTCTGCTACACAAGTGACTAATTTAAATATAATTGTTATTTGTATATGTAGAAGCTCAGATGGGAACATAACTAATTTCGTTGCAAATCTTGAGAAGGCACTTCACAGTACAAAAGTATTTAGCAAAACAACTATCATGTGTGGGGCCTTCAACAGGAACACAGAAGAGAGATTAAATGCTGATCCCAAATCATCCAGCAGTACAAAAGATCAAGCACTAACAAACACAGGTAAATATTTATGCAAAACTGAAAATATGAATACAGGTTTCAGTGATCATTATGCACAATTTATTTATTTCCAAATAGAGACCACTGGCAATACTGAACCAGAAATAACAAGAAAAGGTAGAAATTTTATCAAGCAAAACTTAGGATACCTCAGGCCCTTATTGGGAAAAGAAACGTGGAATGATATATACAACTGTGTGGGCACATTCCTTTTCCTGTTAAAACCAATAGAATCATCAGTTTCAATTGAAGAACCAAATAGTCTAGTAATTACAGACAAAGCTAAGGCAGGAAGAAGAGGATTTCTATCAAGTTTAGTAGCAATGCCTCAAGTTACAACTTCAAAAATCACAGCTGAAACACCATGTCACTACACATCAGCTTCCCCTGCACACAACAGGAAAGAACCACAACTTTTTTATGGCTAGTGATTCCAGAGAAATTGTAAGTTCATCTTGTAAACTCTTGCTCTGGAAAGAAAACTGCAACAGTAAGGAAGCCATCATCAAAATTTATGCTCCTTTGCCTAAATGTGCAGTGCCTATCAAATGAAGTTGGTGAGATGGAAATATTGTTATCAGATGAATTAAAAGAAGTGTCAACAACAATGGTCAATCAACAATGGTTAAGAGAAAATATGTTATCACTTACACGGATAGAGGGCTTTACCCTTTCATCATGTTATTGGAGAGAAAGTGTTTCTGAAGAAGAGAAATTTGTTAACATTGAGTATTGAAGCCCGAATGAAACATAACTACTTTCGTTGAAAATCTTGAGAAGGCACCTAATAGTATAAAAGCATTTAGTAAAACAATTATCATGTGTGGTGACTTCAACAAGAACTCAGTAGGTGGATTAAATCCTGAGTCATTATTAAACACTTGCAACATACACACAACCATTGAATCCTCTACCAGAGACACGAAATCCTCGAGCAGTAGAAAAGTTCAGGTACTAATAAATACAGATACAAAACAGGAACTATGTATACAAGTTCCAGTGATCATTATGAACAATTTATTGAATTTTCAATTGACACCAGTAGAAACACTGAACCAGAAATAACAAGATAAGGCAGAAATTTTATCAAGCAAAACTTATAATACCTCACAACAGGCATTGAAATATCTTGTGATGAAAGGAGGAGACTATGATATTTCAAAAACACAAAATGTTTCTGAAGAATATCTGGTGTATTTCAAGAATTATAAGAGAGTTCTTCAATATGACATATATACCAACTCCCGATTTCTTCTCCCAACCAATACTGAAGGAATTACACTAGCAATTAATAAGTTAAGAACTGAATTTTCAGCATGTATAGATGAGATTCCAGATTACACATTAAAAATGCAGGTCACCTCATTGAAGTACCATCAGTCCAACTTTTGAACAGTTCATCCACAACTGGAATCTTTCCTTCCCACTTAAAGATAATGAAACTCACGCCACCGTACAAAATGGGTAAGAAAGAAGATGTGTTGCTTTGCTATCTGTATTTTGGAAAATACTAGAAAAAGTTTTCATAAGAGGTTGTAAGATTTTCTAGAAAAGTGCAACATATTATCCACAGCCCAACATGTTTTCCCAAAAGGCCAATCAACAGAAATAGCAATATTAGAAATTCTGAGTGAAGGGCTGCAAAAACCTGGTAGTGTAAAAAACGTAATTGGAATATGCCTTGATCTATCTGAGGCCTTAGACATCATACATTTACCCTATTGTTGCAGAAACTTTATAGCATTGGTATCTGAGGTACACCTAACAACTGGCTTAGATTGTATCTTACTGGTTGCAAACAAGTAGTGGAAACACTATTTCAAGAAGATAATAAATCAATCAGACACTATTCTGATTACAGAGAAGTAAAATATGATGTACCATAGGGCTCAGTACTGGGTCACATCCTATTTTTGATATATGTAACTGACCCAACATTAACGAAACAATGTCATAACACTATCCAGTTTGCAGATGACAGGAATTTTTGTCAGTGGCAAGACAGCAGAAATGTTACAGGTAACACTATCTGAGACATTAACTAGTGTCGTAAACTGGTTCAGCCAAAATTAACTAATAATTAAACAAAAGTAAAACAGTAGTGTTAAATTTTCATAATGACAAGACAAACTGTGAAGAGAATACAAAAATTCAGATACCAGACACAGATATTGCAAGTGTAACTAATACAATATTTCTGGGGATCTGGTTTCAAGATAACCTTAGATGGGATACTCACATTGATAGCATTTTTAACAGACTAAGTACCATGTGCTATTTTTAATGAGAGTGCTTGAAAACTGTTGTCATAAAGACTGTCTAATGACTGTTTATTATGCTAATATACATTGCATTCTAAAGTATGGGATCACTTTCTAGGATAACTCACCAATCTGCCCAGAACTCTTCAGAGAATCATGGCTCATTCCATTTGAAACACCAAAATTCAAGAGCAAACTGAAGGAGTGCCTAATACAAAATTCATTCTGTTTAATTGCTAATTTTTAGTGCAAATGTGCAGATATTTAAACAGCTTCTATTGTATAGATGAGTGAGCCTTTTAATGCAAGCATAAATGTAGACTATTCATAATATAAATAGCTGACAGTGTGTGCATAAAAATTATGGTTTCTGTTGATGTATTACAATGTAACATTAGTTGCTATGATTATTATCATGAAGGTATCATATTGTGCTCTACTTTATTGCACATATTGTGATAATACTCCTTGCTATTGGGATCAATGTAAGTCACAACAAATAAATGAATAAATGACTGGAATAAAAAGGAACAAGCCCTGCAGATCACTATTTAATTCTTCCTCTTCCATGTATTTACATCTTTGAAAGTGCAATGTTTATTAAGTAAAATGCAATAACGAATTCTATCATCTTCCTCAAAAATGAAGATCTGCACCACCAAAACACAAAATAGAAAACTGAATTTCACATGCTCAAAATAAAGACCTGTTTGAGCCAAAAAGGAACATAACACATCATAAAATTATTTACAATAACATTTGCAAAAAAATTAAAGCAATAAATGACCTGACAAAAAATTTAAAGCAGTATTAAAAGAATATATATTAATGCATTGCTTCTATAGCCTCAAAGAGTTTCTCCAAAGCCACAGTCTTAATCACTTACAAAAATATGGAGTAAATATGACTATCTACTTGCAGCACATAAAGACTGTAATCATTAATATTCATTTATTCATCTTTTCAGTTGTAATTTTTGAGCTACAGTAGTTCAGTAGCAAGACAGAATGAAAGAAATGGACATCATGTAAACATGAAGACATCAAATGTCTAATGTAATATATAAACACAGTGTTTACATATTGTTGTTACCTGGACACACAACACAACCAAGTATGTTAGTACACCTTTATTAAATTGTTGCATATAGGCCAATACCGTAACCTTCACTGAACACAATAAGAAAAGGCAGATGTATGTAAGTAATAATAACATAACTGTGCACTCTCATGGATGATGACAGACTGCTAATGTGGGCAGCTTTCAAGTGTGCAAGCATTTCTTCATTCCTCTACCCTTGAGGAGCAGCTTAGATTCATGAGATGTCCATGGCATCTTCCTCCATGAGGCTCTGACTGAGATGATGTGCTGATACTAGTGCATATTGTCAGAAGCACTTTAAACGTGGGCAGCATCGCAGTCCACCTTCTCGTGTCAACTGATATGGTGGATGGGTGATGTTGGCATAAGCTCCATACCCACATCAGGTCCAGGGCCTGATGGTGGTGGTGACCCCACACCTGGCAGCTGAGGTGGAGGAGATGGCTCCGGAGTAGACAGCAGCTGTAGAAATACTGGTAGCGGTATTGGAGAAGCTGTTCCAGATTTGTCCACTGGTGATGGAGGATCCATTGTATGTCATGGCAGGGACCCAGCCACATCGGGTGATCTGTCAAGCAATGCAGATTGGTATGGCAACACTGGTGTACTGGCTGGGGTTGTCCAGTTGTCCACATGCAGGCACAACTGATTGTAATGTAGTGCTCAGAGGCCCTCTCCAGACAGACATTGCAGAGACGGCAGTCACAGCATTGAGGAATAATGATGGGTATCCATTTTGGATGAGGACCAAACCCACATGCCCAGACAACCAACCCAGGCCAGAAACTGGATGAGGGCTGCACAGGTTGGCATCCCTGGATGGGCCACAGGAGATGGAGGAGCATCCAGGGTTGACAACTGTGGAGCAGTTGGGCAGGGCTGTTGTTGACAAATGGCGTAAACTGATACGAAGACAGAAATTGATCCAAGGCAATGTCGGGCAGGGACCAAGTCATGTACTTCTCCATTTGTGCTTTGAATGTTCTAACTAACCTTTCAGCCTCACCACTGGACTGCAGGTGGAAGGGCAAGTCGAAAATGTAGTGAATCCCATGGGCATTGCAGAAGGAAGCAAACTACTGTTATACAAACTGAGAGCCATTATCAGAGACCAACATTGTCAGAAATCCTTCAATGGAAAAAAAATTCTGACAGGGCTGCCACAGTGGCAGAGGTTGAAGTTGATGGGCAACAAACAACATATGGGAACTGAGCCAATGCATCAATAACTATTAGTCAGTATGCATTAAGGAGAGGGCTGGAAAAATCAATTTGGAGAAGGTCCCAGGCCTGCAAAACTTTCGCCAAGGAGACAACATTGCCCACAAGGCAGCTTGCTGTGATGCACATTGAGAACATGCCCTAACCAAATGAGTGATATTGCCATCCAAAGCAGACCAAATTACATGATGGTGGGCTAACATCTTGGTGTATGACACCCCCCGCTGATCAGCATGCAGCAATTGTAGGATCTCAAATGTAGAGGAGCTGAATAGTCTGTATCAAGGAGTAGAACACCATCAATGACAGAAAAATGATGCCAAAACACATAGTAGATACAGAGAGAGTCAGATGCCCATGATGGAGTGCCATTCATCAATGTGGAAACAGATTAATTTTTCTAGAATGGTCAGAAGATGGGAGAGCACATCAGCATTTGCGTGTCTAGCTGGGGAGTGGAAATGAATCTCTTAGTTTTACTGAGAGAGGAACAGAGCCCAATGTTGAAGGTGATGCAGTGCTTTCTCTGGCAATGATGCTGAGGGGTCAAACAGCAAAACTAATGGCTTGTGATCTGTGATTAGACGGAATTTTACACCATACAGGAAAACATGAAACTTCTTTAAGGCATTAACAATGAGGAGGGCTTGTTTCTCTATTTGTGAATATCTAGTCTGAGCCAAATTAAGCAGCAATAGGCTGTTTGGAGCCATCAGAATATTTATGCGCTAACACCAACCCCAGCTGATGCTGGACTGCATCTGTTGCTAACACTAAATGTTGACCTGATTGGTACATTAAGAGTTAAGGTGCAGATTATAACATAGACTTCAGTTTGGAAAATGCCATTACACATGTCTGCGACCAGTGGAAAGACATCCCCTTATGCCGCAAGGCATGTAACGGTTGAGCAACTGATACTGCCCCCAGCGAAAATTGATGGTAATATGCAGTATTACCTAAAACACCTGGAGTTCCTTGCCTGACATAGGACTCAGAAGAGCCACAATAGCAGAGACTTTCTGACAAAGGGGTTTGATACCAGCACTAGAGACCTTGGACCCAAGATAAACAATAGAAGGCTGAAAGAAGTGGCATTTTTCCAAATTTCATTTTAACCCAGCAGTCTGTAACAATGAAAAGAGTGTATGTGACTTGTTTAGATGTTCAGCAGTGGAGGAGCTGGAGAGCACAGTATCACCAAGATATTTGACACATCCAGGCAAAAACCTCGTGAGTTGTTCGAGAAACTGTTGAAAAATCTTCAGGTAGCTTTCCATGCCAAGTAGTAACTACAAGTAATGATACAAGCCAAAAGGCGTGATAATGACCAAGAGCTTTTGAGATGCAGCATCAATATAAAGCTGCAAATATGCCTCAGAGAGGTTGATGTTGGAAAAATACTGACCACCAACGAGCTTAGCAAAATGTTTGTCAGGGTGTGGCATGGCACGTGTGTCAATGATAGACTGAGCATTGACAGAAACCTTGAAATTACTGGAAAGGCATAACCATCTCAATGGCCTCTTGACAATGACTAAGGGGGTAGTCCCTTTGCTGGATACAATTGGTTGGGAAACCCTGGAGGCCATTAGGCGGTTGAGCCACACCTTGACTTGGTCATGAAGCACCATCAGCACTGGGTGAGCCAGAAAGAAGTGGAGTCTGGTTAAAGGTTTCAGGGTGAGGTTGGCTTTGAAATTATTGGCGTGACCTAAGTATACAGAAAACGGGGCAGAAAAATCAGAGCATAAAGAGTCAAGTTGTGTATAAGGCATGTGATCAAAGAAGAGATTAACTTCATCGGAAATAGTAAACCCAAAATGATTAAATGTGTCCAAACTAAACAATTTTTTGGTGCATGCATTGTTCACCACCAGCAAAGTCAGTGAATGGGCACAGTTGCTTTGTTTATTGTAGGTGACTAATGAACATGACACAGGTGCTAAAAAGGGAGAACCCAAATCCATGTACGTTTGCAAGTTGAGTAATGACATGACAGCTCCAGTGTCGACTTGCATGAGCAAAACCTTTTGATAAACATTGACATCAGTAAAAAGCTTATTTGGTGCAAAGGAGATCGCTGATACACAATTGACATCCATGTCAGTGTCTGGAATAGACTGTTGGAATTTTGCATTACAAACAGAAGCAATGTGACCCACTTTGTTGTACTGGTGGCAAACAGCCTACCGCTTAGCACAGCCTGGCTGACACATGAGTGACAAAACATGGAGGACAAGACAGAAGCGTGTAGCACTTCTTGTTGTTCATTACTGGGCTTGCTGTGCTGCTGCTGTGGCCATGGCTGCCACAGTGAGTTGGTCTGGCCACAATGACGTTTTGCTGTAGCATGGACTGCTGCCACCATATCGTTCCCCTGTGAACCGTCTGATTACTTGTGGAGAAGTGAGTTGAACTTCTGCATCCTCACACCACAATTTGAGTATCTGCAGTCTTTGAAACCTCAAATGATTGTGTAATAGTCAGAATATCAGAGAGGGAGGGGTTTTCTTACTGAAGGACTCACTCATGAATCTCACAATTAGGGGTCAACTGAATGTAGCATCATGAACCATTTGGTCAACATACAACTCCATATGAACATCGGTGACAAAGTGACAATGACAGCCTATACTGTGAAGCTCAGCTGTCCAAGTCTTATAGGCATGTTCCGGTTTCTTGCGAGCCTGATAGAACTCACTCGAGCAGCATTGAAGTGCATCTGTTTACAGTAGTATTTTGAAAGAAGGTTGCACATGTTATCAAAAGAGAGTGAAGACAGATCCTGCAGGGTATGGCGGGTGGAGGGGGGGGAGGGAGGGGGGGTGGCAAAGGAATTGATACATGCAAGACAATAACCAAGACAAAAAGAAAGCACAGCATAAGGTAACATCAGTCAATCCAAATGCATGAAAATGCTGCTGCAACTATTTTTCATAGGCTTCCCTTCCTCCAACAGATTCGCAAATGGTGGGGGATAAATGATCGGGGTAACAACAAGCTAAACAGGAGATGCAAAGGGGTATGTGGCAGGAAACATAAATTGATACGGACCCAAACTGCCAAAACAGGGGCAACCATTTGGAATACCTGGGTTTTATTGTGTTGTGCTGTGGTGAACGCCTCCTGCTGTTGACTGAGATGCTGCAATAAGCACCCATTGTTGATCGACCAGCCAGTATAAAGGCTCATCAGTAGCATCATCAGACATTGCAGACGCAACAGAGGACCAACCAGAACTGGAAACCATGCTGGGAACAATCCATTGTAACTTGGACACACAACGCACTCAAGAATATTGGTACAACTCTATTAGACTGTGGCATGTATGTCAATCACCATAACAAAACCTTAACACAAAAAGATAAGGCAAATGTATGCAATCAGTAACAACATGATAACTGAACACCAGCATGTTGTGGCACGATTTAAACAGGCCCTCACCCACGGTGGGCTCTATCGGAAATTCACAGTATTGCTCTTTCGCGGCACACACATGGATGACAAAACACTGCTATTGCAGGTGGCTTTCAAGTTTTTTTTGTGATCGACATGCATCATGTTGTGAGCGATTTACACCCACCAGGACTGCAACATGATGAGTCTCACTCGATGATTCCGCCGAATTCGCCGAATGTTTTTGAGCCTGCAACAATAAGTGAGGTTAGGAGTGCGCATGACTCTGGCTATCAAATGCATTTGTTCCCGCCACATGTGCCCTCCCTCATTGACTTTACAGTTACCTCTTACGGATCTCCGTGCAGTGTGAGACCAATGCCGATTTCTGAAAATGCTTCGTCGGACAACCTACTACCGCCGCAACAATGATTTGCCGCCCCACAATCAGCGCAGTACTACGCAGATACCTGCCACATGGCTGGAACTGCTTTGTTCACACATCTACCTCCTCAACATCCGACCACACCCGCACCTACCTCAGTTCAGCATCAGCACTTGCCTTCCTACTTCGATACCTCGGCCTGCAACAGGAACAATAACTTGTTATCTGTGCCTGACCTCCACCTCCGTCCCACTGCTACGCTTTAGTGTTTTGTGCCATGACATTCACCTTATCTGCACACCATTTTGAGTAGAGTGACTATGAACAGTGAACTTTCACACATTCCGCCCCACGTTGGACATCATTTCCCACACTGTGCTTCTGGACAGCCTGCACCTCTGCAGGCTCCCTGCAACACAGGTGGCCCTGGCTCTGATGATACGTTGAACTTTCTGCAGACTAACACGCATTCTCAAACTCTGAACCTTTTCTCACCTGTCGCCCCCACACCGGCTCCAGTCGAGCTTCTGCTACTATTCTTGGCACATCTCGGTGCCTCATCCGTGTCAGTCTTCAGCAACGCGTCAATCCGAAGATACCCGCAACGTGTTGAGCTTCCGCAACTGAAATCGACACATTGCAGTGTCTCACCCACGTTGGCCTTCCGCATCACAACTGATCGTGCTCAACCACAACATGTCACCTTCACGCTGGCACCCAAACAGCCGTTGTTGCCACATCCCCTGGAGGCACACTCTCCTGGAATACTACAGCAACAACAGCTCGATTCAGGCAGTGCCCCGACGAACTCAACTCACCCTGTTCTTCCGAACATTCTACAATGCTTACCAACGCTGCTGCTGTTTAATCCCGACAGAGCAACAACCTGGTTCCAAATTGTGGACAAAGTGTTCGACCATTACAAACTCGACGAGTAAATCAGGTTTCTGTGCCTCATCACCCTCCTGCACGACCAGGAGGACTTGATTGCTGACCTGTTCGATGCCCCAGACTCATCTACCCGGTACACTCTAGCGAAAAAGACAGTTCTACATCGGCTGGCATGCTCAACTGAGGCAGCAATGCGGCAAGTGCTCCACGTCGAGCAACTAGGCAACGACAAACCTTCCCAGCTCTGGAGACGGCTACGTGCCCTGGTCAGCGCCGATCTATTTTCTGACACAGCTCTCCTCACCATCTGGTCAGATAAACTATCTCCTCACATCCGCTTTGCTCTGGCTCAAAGGTCTCCTGAACCTGTCGAGCAAAGAATGACAATTGCTGACAAGCTACACGATGCATCACTGCTCTATTTCGCCTGCCACTGCCTACTTGACAAGTCTCAGGTTCAGGCACATCACCTTGCGGTACTGTGCCGACCATTCCGCTCGCTCCGGGAAGCAGTAAACAAGCAACTGGGACACCACTGGCTCCGCCCACGGTCGCGCCCCCTCCTGTAACCGAACCTGCTGCAGCCACCGCACCTCAGCCACCGCCACTGGCAATGAACTTTCCGCAGGAAATGCAACCGCACTACCCGTACTGTTACTTCCACACACGGTTTGGTGAGGCAGCACAGAACTGCGGACCACCATGCTACTTCCCAAAGGCCAATCGCAGGTAGGTTCGTGTGTCGCCTCCTGCGCACAACATGACAGGCACCCCCCAGTGCTCCATTATGTCCAGGAATGACTGGATAATTGTGGACGACTTTACATTAAAGACATTTCGTCGGGATACCTTTTCCTAGTGGACACAGGCGCCAATGTTTCACTGCTGCCCACGTCCTTAGCGTCGTCGAACATCCGCCATCATCATACTTCACTGCAAGCCGTGAATTCAACTAAACTACAATGCTCGGGTTCAGCTTCCCACATCGTCTCACTCTCTGCAAACTGCAAACTCGAGTGGACGTTTTTAGTGTGCGAAATTGACAAACATATACTAGGCATTGACTTCTTGCGACACCACAAACTTTCACTGGACCTAGTGCGAAACACCATGTTTCATCATCCGTCCAAGACTCACTTCCCTGTGCTCTGTCGAGCAACCCCCCCCCCCCCCCCCCTCCATGACACATCGGTCAGGTCTCATCTCATCCGTACATGCTCGTCTCTGTCGACGACGTTACAAGAGACCACGCACAAGTGCCTCGTTGAGCTTGAACACGTCACTTGCCTACGCAAGGACAACTTCAAGCTCTCCCTCTGGCTCCACAAAACACAGCTCCAGCTCTCCGATGCAGCAAAGGAATTACAGACACTACAGCAGGGTCAGTAAGTGCGCCGAATCTGCTTGCAATCTAAGCAATCGAGTCTCCGTGTGTTTACTTCCCACTGCCCCTCGCAACTGTGCTATCAAGACTGCCATAACGTGTAATTACAGTTCCACAGGGCCACACCTTCCTAACACGGCAGCGTTTGACACTCGGCCGGACACAAGTATGCATGCGCAACGAGCGTCACATGTTCCCGAACTGACGGCTCCTACCCCGCCCCTCGCGGACAGCACCTCAAACTATGCAACTTCGGCTCCTGCGCGCCGCAGTGTGACCGCCACTAACAACACAAACAGTGCACTCGAGCCAAACGTTTCGCCCGCGATCGTGCTGCCACAGGCCGCGCCCTCGGACAATGGACTCACTAACGGCTCACGAACTCACCCAAGATCACCCAACCACGGTGCCACTGCTTCAGGCCGGCGGCCATATTGTCGCGTTGACTCCTGTGA
This sequence comes from Schistocerca piceifrons, assembly GCF_021461385.2. Lineage (NCBI taxonomy): Eukaryota > Metazoa > Arthropoda > Insecta > Orthoptera > Acrididae > Schistocerca > Schistocerca piceifrons. The sequence goes on from NC_060149.1 coordinate 73,533,829, forward strand.
CACTTTGCCGCCTCGGCTTCCGGCTGACCCGCCGAGTGGCTCCAGACACCACGACCACCCCTCGCCTGCCCCGCCCGCCACACATTGTAAACAAACCGCCTCCCGCGCCGCTGGCAACATTTCCGTCGTCACCAATGGCACGGTTCACAAGTTTCGCCTCACGCCAGGTCCCCCAATCTTCAATAAACCACGTCAACTTGTCCCGAGCGCCTCTCCGACCTTAAAAATCAGGTTTATGAACTACTAAGCTCTAGCGTCATTGACCCCTCTGCCAGTAGCTGGTCTACGCCCATACATATGACACCCAAAAAAGACGGGTCCTGGCGCATGTGCGGAGACTACCATCGACTAAACGCACGAACAATTATGGACACCTACCCCATATCCAATATTGCCGACTTTACCAGTTCCCTCGCAGGTGCGACCATGATCTCTGTCAATGACTGCAAACGGGCCTACCATCAGATCCCCATGGCACCTGAAGACATCGAGAAGGCAGCAATCACCACCCCGATCGGTTTATTTCAGTTTCGATTCATGCCCTTCCGTCTGAAAAACGCAACCCAGACCTGGCAACGCTTCGTCAACAAAGTGCTAATTCGACCTAAAATTCTGCTTTGCATATCTTGATAACATTCTTGTGTTCAGCTTCTCCGTCGAGGACAACATCCGACATGTGCAAACTGTTATGAACGCTCTCACGGCAGCAGGAATCGAGACCAACCAGGACAAATTGCAGCTACATCAACCCGCTGTCACTTTTCTTGGTTTTCGTGTCTCTGCCGATGGCATTTCACCGCCCCCTGAGAAAGTACAAACAATACTAAACCTACCCAGACCTTCGTCATTCAAAGAGCTCCATCACTTTCTGGGGACGGTTAATTATTATTGTCAACATCTACCTCAGGCTGCGGAGGTTCAGGCTCCACTGACAGATGCCTTGGCAGGCACCAACACTTCTGGATTTCGACCCGTTCCATGGACCCCTGCTATGACTGACTCTTTCACTGCCCTCAAAAATCTTTCCAAGGCCTGCTCCATCGCACATCCTCATCCCAATGCGCAGCTTTTCATCACCACAGATGCGAGCGATACTGCCATCGGCGCTGTCCTTAGCCAGACAATCGACGGCCAAACTTCGCCTCTGCAGTTCTTCTCGCGCAAGCTCACCAATGCACAACGGAAATATTCCGCATTTGACAGGGAGTTGCTCGCGGTCTACGAAGCGATCAAGCATTTTAAGACTGACATTGAGGGACGTCCTTTCTATGTTTTAACAGACCACAAACCCCTAGCTGCGGCCATTACAAACCCGCCAGCTGACCCGACTCCTCACCGCTTCAGATACATGGACTTCATATCTCAGTTCACCACCGATGTCAGACACATAAAGGGTGCTGGCAATATAGTTTCTGATTTCCTTTCACGAGTCGATGCCGTCCATTCGCTGTTAGACCTCTCTGAACTGCCTAACCTCCAACCCGCCGACGAGGAAACACAAAACCCGATTTCAGACTCTACTTCTTCACTAAACTTTGTCTGCAACACCTTCCCTGGCATTTCTGGTGAGATCTGGTGCGACGACAGTACGGGCACGTTATGCCCCCTCATCCAAACCGCGCTCCGTCGAGCTGTCTTCAACTCATTGCATAATTTAGCCCACCCTGGTGTTCGTGCGTCCGCCTGCCTCGTATAGGAGCGCTTTGTGTGGAGAAATGTCAACAAGGACTGCCAGCAATGGGCACGCACGCTCCTGCGTCGCGTGCCAGCGCTGCAAAGTACACAAGCACACTTCACCCCCTTCAGCTCCTTTTCGATCCATCCTGGGCGTTTCCATCATATTCATATTGACATTGTCGGCCCTCTCTCCCCCTCTAACGGCTTTCGTGATGTTCTCTCGTCTTACGACCGAACAACTTGCTGGGTCAAGGCTGTTCCCCTCCCCAATATTACGGCAGAAACTGTTGCTCGAGCTGTCGTTGAGTCATGGGTATCACGTTTCGGATGTCCAGCTATCATCACGACTGACCAGGGCAGACAATTTGAGTTGGCCCAGTTCAACGAGATTTGTAACATTTGCGGCATCCGGCACATCCATACCACAGCATATCACCCGCAAAGTAATGGGCTAGTCGAGCACTGGCACCGCACTTTCAAGGCGGCTCTTCGATGCCATGACTTTCTATGGACGGAGGCCCTTTCCCTTGTCCTACTCAGCATTCATGTGATCTATAAGGAAGACCTCAAAGGCACAATAGCCGAGTTCGTATACGGCCAGAACATTGTCCTCCCTGGCGAACTTGTGAGCCCTTCTGCTTCTCTCCCTCAGTCTAAGTTACCTTCCTTCGTGGACTACGCCAGACGCTACTTCATCAACCTCCATATCCCTCTGCCCACCAGCCATTACCGCCCTAAGATTCACGCCCCAAAATCTCTGGACAATTTTGTGTACGTCATACTCCGAGATGACACTGTCCGTGCTCCCCTACAACCTCCATATACCGGCCCGTACTGAGTTCTCCAGCGCTCAGCCAACACCTACGACATCCAGATGAAAGATTTAGCTGTTACAGTCTCTCTCAACAGACTTAAGCCTGCTCATGTTGCACCTTCTTCTACCCTCCTTCAGGCCACGACCGCGCCACTCACTGTCGTGGCTCACAACCCTCCGACCACTCCCTCCACGTCGGACTCACACACTGAATTCAGTGACTTCCAGCTCCAATCGTCGAGCTCTCCTCCGACCTCGCCCTCTACTCCGGTCTCACGCACTCCGTCGAGTGACCACATGCTCCCCACGTTGAGCTTACCTACAATTATGCCCTTGCCACCAGGACCTTCGCCGGTCCCTTCGACCTCTCCATCGTCGCCTGCCTCGCCCTGTCGAGGTTTCTCATGCCCCCCATCTTGAACATGCCCTCGCTCGAGATGTTTGTGCCTGTCCCCCCAGACATAATCCAAATCTCAATAATACTGTGCGATTATACACTGTTCGTCATGTGTTTCTCTTCATCCAGTGCTCATGACACAACCTCCACCATTCCCTGCCACCCTGTAAAATGTGTTCCCCTCCCGCCCGATGTCGACCTGGACATGCTTCGTGTGTTTGCCATGCCCACCGGAGACATTGTCGTCATCACTCTGTTCCACCCGCAAACCGCCAGCCTACCTATCGCCGCAAGACCAGCACTCCCGGTACGATGCCCAGCTCACTTCAACGACTTCCAGGTTCGGTGGCTGAACCTTCCTTCATGACATCTACCCACACAGCTCCCCGACAATACTGTCGAGCCGACCGTGGTCTGGCTCTGGTGGACCACCCCTGCCTACGCCTTAGTTGTCCCACCCCTCCTCTCAAAAGTACTCCGTACTGCGGGGGGGGGCTATGAGTTGTGCTGTGGTGAACGCCTCCTGCTGTTGACTGAGATGCTGCAATGCTGAAATAAGAACCCATTGTTGATCGACCAGCCAGCATAAAGGCTCATCAGTAGCATCATCAGACATTGCAGACACAACAGAGGACTAACCAGAGACTGGAAACCGTGCTGAGAACAATCCATTGTAACTTGGACACACAACTCACTCAAGAATATTGTTACAACTCTATTAGACTGAGGCATGTATGCCAATCACCATAACAAAACCTTAACACAATAAGGCAAATGTATGCAATCAGTAACAACATGATAACTGAACACCAGCATGGTGTGGCACGATTTAAACAGGCCCTCACCCATGGTGGGCTCTATTGGAAGTTCACAGTATTGCTTCTTCACGGCACACTCACATGGATGACAAAACACTGCTATTGCAGGTGGCTTTCAAGTGTGTGAGTGTTACTTCACATACAATATTGTTTTTCTTTTCTTTTTTTTATTTACACATTGGTAAACCAATACTGTATGTACAGAGAATTAATGAAACAGATGTAACCAGTGTGTAATATTAAAAGTATGTAAAACAATGGAAAAATAAATGAATTACATGAACAAGATGGGTTTCATAACATTTTACGATATTTTCAAAATATTTTGCAACATATTTATAAGGTACACAATGAGTAATATTTCCTAAATACATACTGTTACATAAACAAAATTTATGGCCTACAACACTGAAGATCTTTTGAAAAATAATCATGAAGACTGTTACATAGCTGCTGTAAAGTCATCTTGTTCAATTGGATGTAACTTTTGCAAATTCTCCTCACTCTTGCTATGCAAATTCTACCATAGTTTCATTTTAAGTTTTTAGCAAATACTTTTAAAGAACCTATTTAGTTGAAAATGTAACAGATAGTTTTATTGTTAATTTCATTGTCATACAAAATATTACTGATCCACTTTCACCATGACAAAATATTTTGTGTGTTCAATGGACTACCATTTTCAGATCGCTTTTGATAAAAAGTGTGCAAACTTTGTGGCTTAGTAGCTCAGTGGTAAAGAGTCAGACAATGGATCCAATAGTTTGAGATTTCACCTCTTGCAGTGTCACTAATGTCAAAATTTCGAGTTGATCTGTGGTGCAAAATCCACTTTAAATTGTAGGTTCCTTCATAACTGGCTGGGCAAGTCACTTCAAAAGTCAGAGCATCAAAATACTGCCTTTACACCAATTACAATCTCTCAGTCTATGAATTCATTCGTGCATGATGGAGTAGGCTATGTCCACTGTTGCATTAATTCTCTAAACAGGTATCTGTAAACGTCTCTCCCATTTAGAGACATATGATATCTGACCAAAGAACATGCACCAATACCTGATAATGTTTGTTATTTGAGCTAAGTATTCACTCATTAGTGTCTTTCCTGAGTTAAGTAGTAGTTTGTTAATTATTTTATTTATATTTTTGTTTCAGTAATCTGCAGAGTTTCTTTTAGTTGTATTTTATATCTTCACCTTTTGTCACTAATATGAATTTGTTAATTGTTGTGCATGAGGTATTTTTTTTATTCAATTATATTGTGACAAATATGTGCTTCTTGCTACATATAAACCTGACATCACAGCTGAAAATGTAATGATATGGACTGTTTGTCACAGCTAGACACTTCGTGTGGGTGTTGCGATTGGTCATGAACTCTTCAGGTACATGTCGCAAATGTTGTGTCCATTCACCTAGCATCTTCTATAGCTGTGTCTCTTTCACAGAAGATATTGCTCCAGTGATGACACTCACCTTAACATCCAGAAGAACGTTATTGACAAGTAATGGCTGCATAATTTTCAGGGCTGCCATAACATTTTTTATTAATTCCCATTCTGCTATGTGTACCACATTTCATCACAAACAGAGTAACACAAACCAAAAAAATAAATAAATAAAATAAAACACACTCTTTTACTATGTACATCTTTTCTCATCCATCATCACCGAAAGACTGATCAGTCTCCCAAAAATAGTTAATCACACATTACAAACTGCAGTCTTCCTTATCGGGGCCTCCTGTACATATGTGGTGCCCATGAGTTCGACACCAGCATCGATATGCGTTCGTCTTTGGCCTCTGAGCATCGTCTTTGGACTCTGAGCATTGTCTTTGGGCTGTTCCGCCATGTTCAGTTCTTTGTGAGCCTTGCATGTGTTTAGGTGGATAAATGAACTACTGCTAAAATGGGTGTTGTTTGGTGTAACCAACCCAAACTTCTCCCTCACATATATGAGCATCACATAACACAGGGTTAGGTAACTTACAGATGAAACATTACAGTCTAGCTTCTTATCCATGCAGAACTAATATGGGGAAGCAGTTGCTGCATATATTATGACAAAATACAAGTTCAAAATATTGAGACACATAGATTTTGCAGTGATCAGCACATAGAAGTGTGTGCTTATGAATTAACACTGACAATTAGTTCACTTTTAATTGTAACTATATGTAGATTGCCACTGGGAAATTTTGAACTGTTTATGAGGGATCTGGATTCCTTAGGACTACTATGCTACCTGTCAGACAGCAGCAAGCAGTTAATAGTCTGTGGTGACTTTAATGTCGATTTTCTAAAGGATTCTGATAGGAAAAACGAGCTGGAAATCTTACAATTTGATTTCAGTAATTAACTTTTCAGCATGGGTGGATAAAGACTGTAGGATCCTAACTAATGGAGTTTTCTTTAGTGAAGCTAAAAATATATATATAGATCTTGTCCCAGTAACAAATGCTCTCCCTGATCATGATCCACAGATATTTATGATAAAGAAGATAGTGTCTTACATTATGATAATAATAATAATAATAATAATTTCATTGTCTTTAAGCCATTACAGCAATAGACAAAGTCATACATATAATACAATACAGTACAGTACATGCTATAGAAGGACAGAATTGTTAAAAACTTTACAGTTTAATATCACAGGTCATGAAATCCTTTACATTGTAGAATGGGTTTATAACTAACCAGTCATAAAGTGTTTGTTTGTATTGTTGCTCTGGTAAATTTTGTATACCTTGTGGAAGTTTGTTAAATAATTTGCGGCCCATAAGTTCATAACTGTTGACTGATTTTGACAGTCTGTGGTAGGGCATATAGATAGAGCTGTTTGTCCTAGTGCTGTAACAATGTATATTTGCCCTGCGTTTTACTTTAGGTAAGTTCTTTTTTGTGTAGATTAAAACATAATAAATATATAGGTTTATTACTGTCATGATTTTTTGTTGAGTAAACAAAGGTTTACAATGAGCCTTGTATGGTGAGCCTGTAATTATCCTAATAGCTTTCTTTTGCAGCAGTAGTATATCATGCACACAAGTGGAGTTTCCCCATAAAATAATGCCATAGGATATGATGCTTTGGAAAAATGAGTAGTAAGATACTCTAACATAATTTTTAGGTACACAGTGCATTAATCGCCTTAACAAATAGATTACCCTAGACAATTTACAGCTAATATACTTAATATGTGGATTCCAAGAAAGTTTATCATCCAAATATACCCCCAAAAATTTAACACAACTAGGATCATCTGATGGAAACTTGTCTTTTAAACTAAATACCATCTGCTGGGTTTTGCTTTCATTAAGCAAGAACCCATTTGCTTTAAACCAGAGTGAAGCTTGCTCAATTGTCTCTGTAACACATGTTTTAAGGCTATTAAGATCATTACTGCTGTTCAGAAATGTTGTATCATCAGCATAGAGTACTGTTCTGGATTTGATAAATGATGGCAGGTCATTTATCATTATTAGGAAAAGGAAAGGGCCCAGCACGGATCCCTGCGGAACACCTACCTCAACTTGTTCTATACTGGACATTTCTTTCCCAACACAGACGGCTTGCTTACGGTTTTGTAAATATGATCTTAATAGCTTAAGGCTGTTACCTTTAACACCGTAAAAGTCCATTTTTTCGAGTAGCAATGTATGTTCTACACAGTCAAAGGCTTTGCCTAGGTCACAAAAAGTCACCTGGGCAAAGCATTTATCTTCAAATACTTGATGGATGTATTTAACAACATTGTCTATGGCATCAATGGTTGACAGGTTTTTCTTAAAACCATACTGTGATCCACTTATTAATCCTATGTTATCAAAGTAAACAGATAATTGTTGGTAAATTATGCATTCTAGAACTTTTGAGAAAACTGGGACTATGGATATTGGCCTGTAACTAGAGACACAATTTTTATCTCCTTTTTTTATGTACTGGAACTACCCTAGACAGTTTAAGCTCATCAGGGAAAAAACCCTCCAGTATACACTTGTTTATACAATACGTTAGGGGGTACACTATACAGTCTATTACTTTCTTAAGCATGTTACAAGACAGGTCGTATATGTCTACACTGTCTGATGATTTTAACTGCTTCACTATTCTTAACACAAAACCAGGTGAGACCTCAGAAAAATTGAAGGTACTTGTGTTTGTTGTTGACCTAGCAATATTTTTTGACAGTAACTGTGATGAGCTGATTTCAGGTTTAATTATAGCACTTCCTACTTCCTTAACTGATTTAATAAAAAAGTCATTAAATTCCTGGGGAGAGATACTAATTTTGTCACTTCTTTTATCTTTGGCGACACTATTTATTAGAGTCCATGCTCCTTTGCACTTATTGGTGGATTTCTCAATACTTCTGAGATTGTGTGCTTGTTTGGCTTCCACAATTGCTTTTTTGTACTCATTCCTAGATCTAACATAGGCTAGTTTAGCATGGTTGGTTTTCAGATTTTTATAAATATTGTACAACAACATAACTTGATTTTTCATAGTAGACAGCTGTTTTGTGTACCATGTATTTTGTCTATTTGGAACTTTTGCTTTTAGGACTCTGTCAGTTACTTTGCATTTCTTTATTGGTATGCAGTCATTAAAGTGTCCAAAAAATGCTTTGAGAAACCTATCAAATAGTACCTTTGCTGGCAGATAATTGCTTAGAGTATAATGTGTCTCATCATAACACAGGCCAAACCAATCTCTGTTAGAAAGGGACGTACGAAACCTGTCAATTTTCTCATCTGTGACTGGTCTAGTGACCACAACTTCTGGGACAAACTTATTTACATAACTCTTATCAAGAGGAAACCTACTTGTATAATTTAAAGATACTGAATCATGATCAGAATACGGAAATACTGTCACAAAACATGATTCTTCTGTTGTTTTAAAATTTACAAAAATATTGTCAAGACATGCATGTTCTCTTGTAGGCTTGTTATTGACTGAATGTAAGTTGCACTGTCTTAGTAGGTTTTGGAGTTCAGTGACAGTACGTTTTTGTGTTGTGACATCGAATTCAGCATTCACATCTCCACCTATCACAATATCATAATGTATCCATCTAGTATCTGTAAGTACATGTAACAGCAGGTCCAGTTTTTCTAAAAATACATTGGTTATACCCTTAGGTGACCTGTACAGGGAAATTACAACTAACTTAAAACTGTCTATTACTATACCAGCAGCTTCAAAGTTCTGTTCATCACACAGAAAATCTAGATCTAATCTATTGAATGTACCGCTAAATGACTTGTTAACATATATTACCACACCACCTCTTAAATGCAATTTTCTGCAGTAGCTACTGGCTAGAATATAATCATCAAATTTAATAAATGTAAGTTCAATCTCACTAGCCCAGTGTTCACTTAAACAAAAGATATCAAACCTATTTTCTAATCCAAAGTCATTGACAATAAATTCTTTATCCCTTACTCCTTCAATGTTAAGATAACAGATTATAAAATCAAACCTGTCTTTCTTTACAGATGCACTATTTTGCTGAGAGGCTATTATATCTCTGGCACTATTTATACTACTCAGTGGGAAGCAGTGTCTTCCAGTACAGATACTACTCAGTGGAAAGCAGTTAGAATAATCAATCACTCCAGGACAAATATTTTTAAGAATAGCTTACAAGAGATGATGTGGGATGAAATTTATTATAAACCAAATCTTAACATAAAATTTAATATATTCCATGATACATTCACATCATTATTTGAAAATAACTTTTTGTAAAAGCTAATTAGAATGAACACTAAACAGCTATGTAAAAAACCATGGACCACTAGAGGGACTGACAAAAGCTATTCAAAAATACTAAGAAAAGTTATTAAAAAATCAAGGAAGATACACATAATATCAGAAATATGTCATTCTAAAAGCTGACTTAAGGCTATACAGAACATAATGAAACAAGTGAAAGGACAACCAACTGCAGAAGAGGATAACATCACTACTGAACTAAATGAAAGGGCTGTAAATGATGAGGCACAAGTAGGAAATATATTTAATAGCCATTTATTAAGTATAGCAGCAAGTAGATGAACAAATAGTTCAAGAGAAGAATCATAGTAGTATGTTGGAAAAGCAACTATCATGAAATTCAATCACATGATTGTATTACCAACTTCTTCTGAAATTAAGAAAAATATGTATTCTCTCAAAAATATAAGCTCATCTGGTTTTGATGGTGTTTGCAATAGAGTATTAAAGGTTTGTTCCCATACAATAAGCCCTGTCTTATCTTAAATATGTTATGCATCACTAACTCAAGGGATTCATAGAGACTGAAATGTGCAACTGTCAAACCTCTCTTTAAGAAAGGTGATAGGAGAGATGCCAGTAACTACCAACCTCTTTCACTGCTGATGTCATTTTCCAAAACATTTGAGGTGATATATTCTTGAACAATATCCCAACTGAGCAAAAACAAAATCCTCAGCAAATCACATATTCAACTTTCGTAAACCTATCATCCTCAGTTGTGTGTAATATTATGGCATGTTGATAATGTAGAACTACATTCACAGAACCTGTAAGTAGAATTTTTAATTATTATTATTTCATAGAAAAGCCAACCACCAGAAGTATTTATAACCTATATATACATTGTCTCAAAATGTAAACTAAATAGAATAAATAAAAATATGTACATGTTCCAGACCTCTGGAGATGCCTGACAATCAATAAATGCAAAACACACATGGCATGAAAATTGGACAGAAACTGCAGATAGATGGCACTAGATGGGAATGTGGATCAACTGGGCAGTGTGCTGAGGCAGTCTGTACATTTACAATAAACACTGTGTCCAGGTGGTGCAGTGGGTAATGCAACTGCCTAGCAATCAGAAGATCTCAGGTTCAAGTCCTGGCCTGGCACACATTTTCACCCATTGCTGCTAACTCTCCACCAAGTCCTGACACAGCTGATATCATTAATTGCTTCCCTTCCCTTTCATTTCTCCCCTCTACCCCTTTAATTTACATAAATTGACACATAATCTTTACATGCCTTAAATAAATTAAAAGATTGTAAAATTCTCTACACCAATATCACATCTCTTGAAGTACATTATTCTACAATGCTCTTATCACTGCAGACCCCACTTGGATCATCATGACAATCAACATTCCTTCATACTATGTTGCACTTGGCATGCCCATTAAACCTTGTTATGTGCCACAATAAGCACAGGGTTGCTATAATTAAACCTTCACTACTTCAGCCAATGTAGATGGGAAATTATCTACTATATGGGTATATAACTTATAGGAAAGTTGTTCAGACTGTGTGCTGCAGGATTGCATTGTTAGTAGTGTTATTGTCATGACTTGCCATTAGGTGCCGGTATTGGTACGGTGACATAGAGTTGAAGCACAAGCAGTAATGTGAACTGCAGTTGCAGAGAGTCGCCATGGGTCTGGATATGATGAGCTGGACTGTACTGATTAAGCTGTTTTATCAAAACAACAGCAATAGGGCTGCTGCTCTTTGTGAGTACTGATACATTAAAGGAATACGAAGAGGTTCTCTTTCCGCACTGGGGTTGAAGAAAATGATCAAGAAGTTCTAATTAACTACTGATTAAGGAACTGCTCTTGGGAGAGGCTTGTAGCCAGTTGTGCCACAAATTGTTGAAGAAGTTATAGTTACCATGGGTGAGAATGCTGGACTGCTGGACACAATGTGTGATTTTCAAGCAGTGCCTGAGCTGTGTCATGACAGCTGAACATTCCATGGTCTGCAATCAAAACGTGCTGTGAACAATTGTGAAATGGTGTCTCTAGTGCAGTGTCTGACTGTTATTGATGTAGATGGTTGCCAGGTGGAGCAACATTTGCAATCTGCAATGTAAACATTGTACACAATGAATGTTATCCTCTCCTGTGAAAATTAAAATGTGTTTCCCTCAATGGCTCAATTGTTATTTCTCTTCTGTATGTCCTTACAAATGTTTCTCCAGAGTTTCATTGACATACACTCCTGGAAATGGAAAAAAGAACACATTGACACCGGTGTGTCAGACCCACCATACTTGCTCCGGACACTGCGAGAGGGCTGTACAAGCAATGATCACACGCACAGCACAGCGGACACACCAGGAACCGCGGTGTTGGCCGTCGAATGGCGCTAGCTGCGCAGCATTTGTGCACCGCCGCCGTCAGTGTCAGCTAGTTTGCCGTGGCATACGGAGCTCCATCGCAGTCTTTAACACTGGTAGCATGCCGCGACAGCATGGACGTGAACCGTATGTGCAGTTGACGGACTTTGAGCGAGGGCGTATAGTGGGCATGCGGGAGGCCGGGTGGACGTACCGCCGAATTGCTCAACACGTGCGGCGTGAGGTCTCCACAGTACATCGATGTTGTCGCCAGTGGTCGGCGGAAGGTGCACGTGCCCGTCGACCTGGGACCGGACCGCAGCTACGCACGGATGCACGCCAAGACCGTAGGATCCTACGCAGTGCCGTAGGGGACCGCACCGCCACTTCCCAGCAAATTAGGGACACTGTTGCTCCTGGGGTATCGGCGAGGACCATTCGCAACCGTCTCCATGAAGCTGGTCTACGGTCCCGCACACCGTTAGGCCGTCTTCCGCTCACGCCCCAACATCGTGCAGCCCGCCTCCAGTGGTGTCGCGACAGGCGTGAATGGAGGGACGAATGGAGACGTGTCGTCTTCAGCGATGAGAGTCGCTTCTGCCTTGGTGCCAATGATGGTCGTATTGCATGTTTGGCGCCGTGCAGGTGAGCACCACAATCAGGACTGCATACGACCGAGGCACACAGGGCCCACACCCGGCATCATGGTGTAGGGAGCGATCTCCTACACTGGCCGTACACCACTGGTGATCGTCGAGGGGACACTGAATAGTGCACGGTACATCCAAACCGTCATCGAACCCATCGTTCTACCATTCCTAGACCGGCAAGGGAACTTGCTGTTCCAACAGGACAATGCACGTCCGCATGTATCCCGTGCCACCCAACGTGCTCTAGAAGGTGTAAGTCAACTACCCTGGCCAGCAAGATCTCCGGATCTGCCCCCCATTGAGCATGTTTGGGACTGGATGAAGTGTCGTCTCACGCGGTCTGCACGTCCAGCACGAACGCTGGTCCAACTGAGGCGCCAGGTGGAAATGGCATGGCAAGCCGTTCCACAGGACTACATCCAGCATCTCTACGATCGTCTCCATGGGAGAATAGCAGCCTGCATTGCTGCGAAAGGTGGATATACACTGTACTAGTGCCGACATTGTGCATGCTCTGTTGCCTGTGTCTATGTGCCTGTGGTTCTGTCAGTGTGATCATGTGATGTATCTGACCCCAGGAATGTGTCAATAAAGTTTCCCCTTCCTGGGACAATGAATTCACGGTGTTCTTATTTCCATTTCCAGGAGTGTATGATCACTCGCTTTTTATGGGAGCCCTGTCAAGTAGCAAAAGTTTAATTATAACCACCCTGTATTTATTTTTTCAATTTAGGCCACAGAAAGATTTTAGAAGTTGAATCCCAAATTCCTAGTGGTTTTAAGCTAAGAACATATTAAGGAAGACAGATGAAGCTCAGACTGCTTAAAGATGGAGATTTGGAAAAAAAATCATTTTCACTTCTCAGTAACAAGGGCATTTGGTGATCATTAGTCACATGACCTTGCAAAATTCAAGATCCCTGCAGTTATAAGATTGTTTACCATGATATTTCTTCACATTCACTATCTTATAGACTACTTTGTTTGATTAAATCTGATAATCATGATTACCCTTGCACTGGGATGCAGAATTCTGGTCATTTTATATGACGTTTCATATAGTTCATAAAATTTCTTCATTTCTGTATTGATTTTAGATGATTTGTGTCTAGTCTTGACCAATACTAAGTCACCTACAGGGACTGGATAAAAATATGCAAACACCATGAGAAATGCATGCTTAAACACAAATACACATGCTAGCCAAGTCTACAGGTTGTACAGTTGTATTTGACCATGAATGGCAGCTGTACAAAGTCTTCAGTGTGTTGAAAGTGTCAGTAATTGTCAGAACAGCATTCTGTGTAGTTGTGCTGCACTGTTTCAAGGTTAAATGAATTCCAATATGGGCAAATTGTTGGTAGTCTGATAGTGGGTTCTGCCACAACTCAGACAGTCAAAGTGATTGATCTTTCAAGAGGCACCATTTCAAATAACGTCATCCACTGAGTCACAATATGGATAGGTATAGGCTGGGTAATGGCGATAAGTAGTCACTGAAGAGTTTTGTGATGAAAAATAAGATGATGAAACCTGCAAAAGTCACTGCAGAACTGAATGCTGCACTCACAAAACATGTCAGCATCAAAACAAGAAGAAGGGAGCTATATAAGCAGAGAATTGCACATGGATCTAGAATTCCAAAACCACTCATCACTAAGACAAATGCCCATAACACAAAAAATGATGCTGAAGCTATAAAACCTGAACTAAGGAGCAACGGAAGAAATGTTATGTCTGTTTCTAGCTACTGGATGAGTTTGCGTCCCAAGAGTGAAACATGGGGAGCATTTGATAATAATTTGGGCACCCATATCATGGTACAGTATACCATGAACTGCATGGTTACTCTGCAAGGTCGCATTACTACCATGGATCATGTGACCATTTTGGATGATCAGGACCTTCCCATGGTACAATGTTTGTTCCCTAGTGTTGATTCTGCATTCTAAGATGACATGGCCCATTTTCACACAGCTCAAATCGTCCAGGACTGTGAATGTGAGGATGAAGATTTCTTTCATAACCACACAGGGCCTGTATTTACCCATTTCAATTGATTGATCAATTTTTATTTGGTCCTGAAAAATTATATTTTGTACAAAGATTGTACTATAATTCAGGACAAGTAAATGAATACAACATTATATGGTCAAAAAGAGCAGAAAAGCAAACAATACCATAACAGATATATACATAATATACAATATTACACTCAAGATTTCAAGAAAAACATCAGTACTGAAGACAATATATGTACAAGTTATATAATATTACATACACTGATATTCAGATTACATCATTGATAATATAACACACCCTTTAAAAAAGTTACAGCTCTAAAAATTTATTTAAATTATGTACAGTTTCCTCTTGAATACATTATGGTTGTCATTGTCCTTTTTTTGTACTCACAAGGGAACCTCCCCATCGCACCCCCCTCAGATTTAGTTATAAGTTGGCACAGTGGCTAGGCCTTGAAAAACTGAACACAGATCAATTGAGAAAACAGGAAGAAGTTGTGTGGAACTGTGAAAAAATAAGCAAAATATACAAACTGAGTAGTTCATGGGAACATATGCAACATCTAGGACAATAGTATTGCAGGAGCGCCATGGTCTCGTGGTAACGTGAGCAGCTGCGGAACGCAAGGTCCTTGGTTCGAATCTTCCATTGAGTGAAAATTTTTATTTTTTATTTTCAGTTTATGTGACAAACTCTTATGTTTTCATCACTTTTTTGGGAGTGATTATCACATCCACAAGAAAACCTAAATTTGGCAAGGTAGAAGAATCGCCAAGTGTACAAGTTAGGTGGGTCGACAACATACTCCTGTCATGTGGTGCACATGCCATCACCAGTGTCGTATAGAATATATCAGATGTGTTTTCCTGTGGAGGAATCGGTTGACCTATGACCTTGCGATCAAATGTTTTCGGTTCCCATTGGAGAGGCACGTCCTTTTGTCTACTAATCGCACGGTTTTGCGATGCGGTCGCAAAACACAGACACTAAACTTATTACAGTGAACAGAGACGTCAATGAACGAACGGACAGATAATAACTATGCAAAAATAAATAAAGTAAAATTTTCACACCAGGGAAGACTTGAACCAAGGACCTCTCACACTGCAGATCAACCTCACGGTTTGTTTCTGCATTTTAAAAACTTTTTACACTTTCGCAGCATTTCCCCATAATATTATACTATACAAGATAAGAGAATGGAAATATCTGAAATATGACAGAATTATTGTTCACTTGTCAACATAGGGACAAATAGCTTTTAGTGCAAAACATTCCGAGCTTAGTTTATTAAGCAGATAAGCAATATGTTCATTCCATCTTAATTAATTATCGATTTGTATTCATAGAAATCTTATATGTGAAATTTCATTTGTTTTCTGACCACTGATTATTTCAAGGGTCTGAAGCTTGTTATTTGCTGCTGGCAAAGCTAATGGTTGGTTTTTCATACCAGAGTGTGTGAGTTTTTGTGCTGATGTGTAATGTTTCACACAATCAAAAGCTTTGGCTAGATCACAGAATATCCCTATGGGGTGCCTTCTATAGCTAGTTTATCTATAATCTCTTTAGTGAGACTGATTGTTGCCCCCTCTGTTGACAGCCCTTTGAGAAAGCCAAACTGGCAGGATGCCAGTGAGTCATTTTGTGTTAGGTGTTCATACAGCCTGTTGTATGTTCCCTTCTTAAATATTTTTGAAAGAACTGGCAGCAGACAGATAAGTTAATAGTTAGATATTTTATGTCCCTCATCACTTTTGTGTGCTGACATCACTGTACAATGTTTTAATCTATTATGACATACCTTCTTTTTCATAGACTGGCTGCATAAATAGCACAATATGTTGGTGATTTAAGTTACCAGATAATTTTAGAGCCCTGTCTGACATTTGATTGTGCCCAGAAGAGCTGGTGCTGTTTAGGGATCTGGTGATTTTCATCATTTCAAAGGGTGTTGCGGATTTGAAATGCAGTGTCATCATTAGTGTATGTTAGGTAAGATTAAGTAGCTTTATGGCTTCTGAGGGAGGCTGAGTGTCTTATGTTCCTACATTTTTGGCTAAAGGGGGGAAAAATTTATTGAATACTGAAGCTGCCCTTTTCAATTTATTGTGGTCTGTCCCATTTTCTGTGATCTGTGTTATCCCTGATTCTTACAATACTTTGTCTTTTTTTTGTTTCTGATATTATGATTTTCCATGTTGTTCTTGTTTTATTGTATATCTTAATTTGCCATGAATAATGCATAGTTTAGGCCTGCTGGGTTATACAGTTTAAGATTTTACAATATCCCTTATAATGTATTTTCACTGCTTTCTGTGCACTATTCCTCTGTACTAGATAAAGTTCCCAAATAGTGATGTAGAAGAGATCTTTTGGCAGTTAGAACAACTTCTGAATAAACAATCAACAAACAAAAAACAGGTAATCATAACAGGAGATGTAAACATAGACTCTTTAAACTAGACTGGTAGTGTAAATTATCTTAGATATTCTGACTTATTGCATTGCTATAACTATAACAAAATAAATGATGAACCAACCAGAATAACACCTAACTCACAATCTTGTATTGATCATGTTCTTTCAAATCTAGATAGGAAACATACAGTGGTAAGAGCTGTTGAAACATATCTCTCAGACCATACAGCTCTATCCATAGAAATTAATACAGACCACAAAATAGTTCAGAATAGTGACCTACACACTTATAAAAGGAAGATTAATCATAACTTACTTAGGAAGGAGCTTGCTGAGAGAGAGTGGGATAAGGTATATAGATCACAAGGTATTAATGAAAAGTGGGGCCTTATCCATGAAATATTTAACCATAGCTTTAACCAGGCATATAGAATAGTAAAAACAGAATTAAAGAAACCAGATCCCACAAAGAAACTTAAAATTCCCCCAGAAATACATAAAGGAAAATATGAAGGACCATTATGCGCTGTTCTGAGAAACAAAATTACAGTACTTCCTAACAAAGTAAAAATGCACCAGAAAGACATACAAGGAATCACTGAAGAGTCTAGAAGCACTTCATTATGCCGAACAGATAAGAAAAACTAGTAACATTAGCAAAACAGCCTGACATATTGTAAACAAAGAATGTGAACATAGAGAAAAACCACACTGCAGCAACATTGCATTAGAAGAAAATGGAATACTGTTGAATGAACCAAAGTCTGTATGTGAGGCCTTTGTTAAACATTTTAGTAAGGCATGCAGAGAAGAAAAAGATGACTCAGCCCTGAAAATAAACACAGTTAAAATGAGTAATTCATTTTTCCTAAGGAGTGTAACAGAGTTTGAGGTCAGAAAATATAATCTCAATACTCGAAGTAAAATCATCTATTGGCTGAAATGACATATCGTCCACACTACTTAAAGAATGAGAAAATGAGTTCATAAAACCAATAACACATCTAATTAACAGTTCAATTGGCCAGGGGACCTTTCCAGAGCTTTTAAAAATCAATGAAATATACCAGTGTATAAAAAGGGGGCTATCACAGACATAAATAACTACCGGCCAATCTCTTTGACTTCAACACTTGGCAAGCTGCTTGAAAGAATAATTCTAGATCAAATGGAATCCTTCTCTGTAAATACAAATTATTAAACAAAACTCAACATGGGTTTCGAAAAGGACGATCTACAATAACAACATTAGCAACTTTTTTCCATGAACTACTGAACAGGCTGGATGAAGGAAACGAAGTTATAGGGACTTTCCTAGATCTGTCTAAGGCACTCGATTCTGTGAATCATGCAGTACTGTTATCCAAGTTAGAAAATTACGGGATAAGAGGAATAGCTCTAAACTTACTAAGTCCTTATCTCTGTGACAGAAGACAGTGCACAAAACTAAATTATAAGAATGAAAGTAAGATCCAAACAGTAAAGTCAGCATACAGAACTCTCAATTGTGGAGTTCCCCAAGGAAGTATACTTGGACCATTTTTGTTTATAGTATATATTAATGATATAACACAGCCACAAAACTCCAAACTAGTGAACTATGCTGATGAAAAATCTTTTATTAGCTGGGGCTGTACAGAGCAGGCAGCATTCCAAAGCAACAAAGAGAACTTTGAAATGATCACAGAATATCTAACAGTGGATAAGCTTACACTGAATAAAGACAAGACTGTAGTAGTAAAGTTCTTGCTACATTTTAATAATATACTCAGTCACTTTCTACTGTTGAAACATCTGACAAACATTAGTTTTTAGGCATATTGCTTGATGAATATCTCACTTGGAAGGAGCATATTGGCTCCACCTGTAAAAAGGTTTCTAGAAATATTTACTTACTAAAATGTCTAGCAAATATAATAGCTCCCCTTGTCCTTAAACAAGTGTATTATGGGTTAATACACTCACATCTGCAATATGGGATTGAGGGCTGGGGTGGGGCACCCGCTGTCTATATGGATCGCATTTTCAGGCTTCAAAAGAGAGCAGTTGGGATAGTTGCTATTATAAGCAAACGCCAGTCCTGTAGGAACTATCTCAAAAATTATAAATTACTGATTGTATACTCATTGTATGTATTTAAGACCATAATGTTTGTAAAAGGGAACGAGGAAAATAGTGTAAAGAACAGTGACACCCATAATTACAATACTCGAGCCAAAAGTGACTATCATAGGATACGGACTAACAAGAAAGCTACAGACCACAGTCCATATGTAACTGGGAGACAACTCTATAATAAGTTGCCAAAAAATATAAAGCAACTCCAAGGCAATCTTATCAAGGGCAAGTTGAAAAATTTGTTAATAGAAAGATGTTTATACCCATTAAAAGAATTCTGAGCTGCAGTACTGTAGTTTATTCTTTTACATAGTGCAGTATATTAGTGGTTGTATTGTTATAACTGGCTGATTGATGTATATAATCATTATACGTATGGAGTGATATATAATGTGCTAATGTGTTTATAACATTACTACGTGGAATGATATACAATGTGCTACTTGATGTATATATTCATTCTTTGACTGACATGATATTGATATAATTGTACAAAAAATAATGATGTCCAAGACTGTAAAGTTAACATGGACAAATAAACATTATTATTATTATTATTATTATTATTCTGAGACATGCTAATCTAATCCTAGATGTTTTACATTCTTTGTGGCTACTTGCATTTGATTTAGTTTTGATTTGTCTTTGGGAGAAGCTGGGTTCAAATTGTTTGAGGAAAAGGCTTAAAATGAATTAAATTTCTTATCCATATTGTCTTCATGGTAGACTTCTTCCCATAGTGCCTGTTGCAGGCTAATTGTAAACATATCGGTGGATTATCAGCAATGCAGGAAAAGATAGATTGCTACATACCATAAAGATGACACATTAAATTGCAGCCAGGCACAATTAAAAGAGACTTACACAAAGCTTTTGGCCACAGCCTCCATCAGCAAAAGAGAAACACACACTATTCATGCACACAAGCAAGCACAAATTATGCATGCATAACCACAAGCTCCAGCACACAGGACACAATGCAGCTATCACGTGGGATAGAAGCAGCAATCTGGAGGGGGGCAGGGATGAAGAAGGGATAATAGTGTACAGGAGAGGAGAGAGAAATGCTGACTGGTGGAGTTTGCATTGATTAGAATGCCAACAGTTGCTACGTCAGGAGGTTGTGAGGTGGAGAGTCGGGGAAAAAAGGATGAAGAAGGAGAGGAGCAGGGAAAGATAGGTGGGTGCATTGGCAGAGAGAGGCAAACAAAGAGGGTGAGAGACAAAAATGGGGAGGAGATGATAGGACAGTGGGGATGGAAACTGTGGGGTGGAAGGTGAGGGGACAGTATGTTACCATAAACTGAGGCCAGGATAATTATGAGAATGGACAACATGTTCCAAGGATAACTCCCATCCACATAGTTCAGAAAAGCTGGTGATGGAGGGGATGGTCCAGATGGCTCAGGTAGTGAAGCAGCCATTGAAATTGAGCATGTTATGTTCAGCTGTATGTTGTGTCACAGGGTGGTCTTCTTTGCTCTAGGCCACAGTTTGGTGGTGGCCATTCATCCTGGTGGACAGTTTGTTGATAGTCATACCAATACAAAAAGCTGTGTAATAATTGTAGCAGAGCTAGAAAATGACATGGTTGCTTTCACAGGTGCTGCAGCCACTGATGGGGTAGGATAAACCTGTGATAGGTCTGGAATAGGAAGTGCAGGGTGGGTGGAATGAGCTGCTATTACACCTGGTTTTTCCACAGGGATATGTTTCTTGTGGCAAGAGGTTGGGTTTGGGGGTGGCATAGGGATGGACTCGGATGTTGTAGATGTTGGGTGGGCAGTGGAACATCACTTTAGGAGGGGTCAGAAGGATCTCATGTAGGATGCCCCGCGATTCAGTGGATGATCGTAAGTAATCAGAGTCTGGCAAAGGATGTGGTTCAGTTGTTTCAGACCAGGGTGGAACTAAGTAGTTAAGAGGACACACCTTCATGGCTGGGTCTTGAGGATGGTGGAAGGACTGCGGGATGAGAGGGGAAATGGCATGGGAGATCTGTTTGCAGACTTGATCTGGGGGATAGTGCCTGCCTTGGTGAGACCCTCAGCATATTGGGCAACGGATTTCTTGTCACTGTAGATAGGCCATCCTTGGGTTTCCAGGCTGTACAAAAGGGATTTTTTGGTGTGAAAGGGATGACAGCTACCAAAATGCAGGTAATCTTGGTAATTGGTGGGTTTAATGTGGACAGAGGTGTGGATGGAGCCATCAGAGAGGAGCAGGTCTATATTTAGATGAAGGATTGATGAGGACCAGGTGAAGTGGATCGGAGAGAAGGTGTTGAGGCTGTAAAGGAATGGAGATAGGAGTCCAGATCATGAATATATCATCAATGAATCTGAACCAGACTAGGGTTTGGTGTTTTGGGCAGCCAAGAAGGTCTCCTCTAGATGGTCCACAAACAAGTTGGCATAGGAAGGTGCATTGTGGGTGCCCATGAACGTACCACAGATTTGTTTGTATACCTTCCCTTAAAAGGAGAAGTAGTTGTGGGTCAGGACAAAGTTAGTATGAGGAATGAGGTAGTGGGTTTGGAATCTGAAGGACATTGGGAAAAGTAGTATTCAATAGTGGTAAGACGATGGGCATGAGGGATCTCGGTGTATATGGAGAAGATGTCAACAGTGATGAGTAGAGATCCATGGGTAAAGGGGTGGGGATGGTGTGGAATTGAGAAGAAAGTGGTTGGTATCTCTGATGCAGGAGGCTAGATTACTGGCAATTGGTTGAAGGTGTTGGTCAGTGAGGGCGAAAATTCTTTCAGTGAAAGCACAATAACCAGCCACAATGTGGGGTCAAGGATCATTGGGTTTGTGGATTTTGGGGAGCAGGTTGAAGGTGGCAATGGTGGAGTGCCATTTGGGTGAGAAGAGAAATGGATTCAGGGGAGAGGTTCTGGGAAGGACTTAATGGCTTAAGCACCAGTTCAGAGTTGTGATGTTCTGGGATGGGATCGATGTGGTAGAGTACATAGGTGAACGAGCAAGACAACTGGCAGAGGCCTTCTGCCAGGTAGTCACTGTGATTCATAACAATGGTGGTGCAACCTTTGTCTCCCGGTAGGATGATTAGGTCAGGATTTGTTTTGAGGTTGGTTGTGACTGTTCTTTCTCCTGCTGAAAGGCTGGTGTTCTGAGGAAGAGGCGTGTGGAAGGATAATGGGGCTAAGTTAGAGGTAAGGAATTCCTGGAAAGTGACCAGTGGGTGGTTAGATGGCAGGAGGGGAGGATTATGATTGGATGGTGCTGTGAACTGGGAGGCAGGGTTCAATGTCAGAGTTATGTTGGTTTTGGTTGGAGGGTTTTGTGGAAAACAAGTACTTCCATTGCAGGGATCGTGAGAAGGAGACTAGATCTTTGAGAAGTCCACCATAGTTAAAGTTGGGTGTAACGCTAAAGGTGAGGTCTTTGGTTGTGACTGAAACTTCTGTGGAGATGAAGCTTTTGGTGGAAAGGTTAACAACAGTGCTACTGGAATGTCTCAGATCTGGATTTGGTGGAGTGTAAATACACGCAGAAACACGCACAGTTACGCAAAAAATAGCACAGATACGTAAAAATACACACATAAATGTAAAACGACGCAAAAATTCATGAAAATTCGTAAACAATGTACATATACACACAATGAGGTACCCAGGATTGTTGGGTTTTTGGATTTTGCGGAGCATGTAGAAGGTGATTTTTCCGTGTTACCTTCTCTCTAGCATTACGCTTCTCAGTGTCTGTTCTTTCTCTACTGTCCTGTGTTTATTCACAACCTTCGAAACGGCATCTTCTTCCACTCTGCACTGTCAACGATCCTTTACGCCCAACATAGGCTTTGTGACTGCACGAATTGTTGATGCAGCATCCGATTCATCAAAATCTTTCCTCAGATAGTTGGAATTATATTTATTCCTACTGATCACATTTCATCCCTCACCCTGACGTTCTTTTTTCCTCCCCAAGATATTTACGACATAATTTTGCTGTCTTTTCAGTCATCTTACGCTGATTTCACAATTCCCCGAGTTCAGGATAGACAAAGGCCACATACAGAAGAAGAAGTTATAGAGTTCCTTAATTCATCTAAAATTGACGATCTATCCGATGATCCTGGCGATAATTTTGAACAAGTGGACAATGATGGAAGTAATGTTAGACGTATTATATCACTATGCAATTCCTGCTTATATATCACATATCTGAAGTTGAATGCCTTGCTCTAAACTACATGGAGGAGCATTCAAGATACCATCTCCACAACCCTTTCGGTCATAGCGTCCTCATATAAGGACATACTAAATAAATGCTTAGTATATTAAAATTCTTGAAATTTTACGATTTGTGATTGTTGTCCTCATATTGTCACATGCAGAGAGCTTATTTGAGAACAGTGTCGACATCTTCTTTCAATCTGTGGTACCACCAAACAAAACTGAATGTGCACAGTCACATGGGCGCTTCCCAGTAATCTTTGTAACTCACATCACCCGGTTAATATCTTATGAGTTTAGGTGCAAAAGATTATTTGTACATTGAAAGGTGCATTCTTGAAGGTGAAAACTGAAGGTGTCTTTCAGAACGAAAGGTAAGTGACACATTTATAACTTTATACATGTCTCTAAATGTCTCATTGTGAGTCACAGGTTGTAACAGCATAGAAATTTAGGACATTATTTTGCTGTCTTTTTAGTCATCATATGGTGATTTCACAATGCCCCGAGTCCAAGACAAATGAAGGCCACTTACAGAAGAAGAAGTTATAGAGCTCCTTAATTCATCTGAAACTGACGATCTATCCAATGATACTGGCGATAATTTTGAACAAGTGGACAATGATGGAAGTAATGTTAGACGTTCTATATCATACGGTATATTGTAAGCTGAGTAGTCTAGACGCAAAGCCCACTAACTGCCTGATAAGTGACACTGAGATGATCAGGAAACACTTGTCCCATCCAAACGACTATGCATTGTCAGCGAAAATGTTATTGTTGCGTACGAATTTGTTACAGCGCAGCCAACCTAAAGCTGAATAGGAAAAATATCCATTCTAAACGTTACAGACTGAAAGGCAGCTTTAAATGTCCACATTGGTAAATGTGCACATGCTTTGCATCCGGACATGGCAGGGCGACAGCCACGCCTATTGGGCATACATGATAAATATTTACAACTGACATAAATACGCTAATGTACCTTCCACAGGTCCCAAGTGGAATGATCGTCATTTTTTTAGTGAACACTATATGAAAGAATCGTTTTACAAACACTCATTTACTATGATCACTTTAATGCAACGAATTTAAAATTAATTTTTTTTAATTATAAGGTAAAAAACATATAACAGAACTACTACAATACTTATTTACAATGAACAGATTACTGCACTGAAATGGTGCTGAAGTTAGATTTACACACACACACAAATCAGTTGGTTCTACTGAAAAATTCAGCAATGGAGTAGAAGGAGTTGGCCACCAACAAATCCTTTAGGCTTCTCTTAAACTGAATTTCATTTGTTGTTAAGCTTTTTGTGGCTGGTGGCAAGTTATTGTAAATGTGTGTTCCTGAATAATGCACACCTTTTGTACAAGAGTAAGTGACATTAAATCCTTGTGAAGATTATTCTTATTTCTAGTATTGATTCCATGAATTGAGCTGTTGGTTTGAAAAAGTGTTTTTTTAAAAAAAGTGTTTATTTTTAATGACAAATTTCATTAAGGAATAAATATATTTTGAAGCAATAGTTAGTATCCTAGCATTTAGTGAGCATTGCATCCGAAGACAGCAGTTATCTGCTTTTGAAACCGAATACGATTTTCGACAGCCATTTTGGATGGTTTATAGCCGGTTTTGCCACCTGAAACATATTCCATCACCTACGCTCTGAAAAAATCTATACGGCCGTGTGCTCACCTCAAAATCGACATAAAATGAATTTAGCGGCTTTTTCATCTGGGTTACCCATATGTACGTTTTTTTATAAGTTTTTATTTTCGTAATAGCATTTCCTGTTATAAGGTCTGGAGAAATATGTTGAAATTGACCGACCAGAAGTTATTCAATTTTACAATCAACATATGGGAGGGGTCGACAAGATGGATTTTCTGATTACCATTTGTCGCACATTCACCAGACCGCGAAAGTGGACGCTTCACACGCTTGCTTATGCAACTGATATTGCATGTGTAAATGCATAGATTGAGTACAAGAAAATTGCATCCGAATTAGGTGTTCCTAAAAATAAGACCCTTGATTTGCTTCACTTTACCGCATGTGTGGCCAAAGTACTGACAAAAATAAATAAGCCAGCTGCCAGGAAAAGGGAGCATCCTACTTGTGAGAGTCACACATCATCTCCAAGTACTTCAAAATGAACCATTGCGGAAGTTAATCCAGAAACTGATGTTCGTTTGGACAACGCTGTGCATCTTCCAGTGGTTAGTGACAAAAAATCATTTGAAAGGTGCAAGAAACCGGGTTGCAAAGGCAAAACCACATTTTATTGTGTAAAATGTAACATTCACTTGTGTCTGGGTGAAAAAAAAATGTTTCTTTGATTATCCCATAGTAAACCATAGTTTATTTATCTAATCATTAAGTAAACTGTGTTTAAAATATGTATTTTCATGAAATAAAATACTTTGACTTTTCGACTTATGCTGCACCCATTTGAACACAATGTCCTCATTTGGGGATGCGTTGTATTCCCCCTTGTGGGGCACCTCGGAATATTTTATACATCTTAAAAATCATAATTTAATTCGATGAACTGGATAGCAAAAACATGAATTTTTTTTTTCAGGAAAAAAAATAATTCATGAGCGAAAGGGATAAACTATCCAACCTGCAGAAACCCTACTGCTCTCTTGGGGCACCACTATCCAACCCCTATCTTACTCAAAGTGTTCCGCCTCACCCACCTTTCATAGCATCTAAACTCTGTCTAACTGACCTTTTTAACTTGCCACATCTCCCAAAACTACCCCCCAACACTCCACCAGATCCAGAGCTGAGACTTTCAAGCAGTACTGTTGTTAACCTTTCCACCAAAACTCTCATCTCCACAGAAGTTTCACTCACAACCAAAGACATCACCTTCAGCCCTACACCCAAATTTAGCCATGCTGGACTTCTCAAAGACCTTGTCTCCTTCTCTAAATCCCTGCAATGGAAGTACATGTTTTCCACAAAACCCTCCAACCAAAACCAACATAACTCCAACATTAAACCTTGCCTCCGAGTTCACAGCACCATCCAAACATGATCCTCCACTCCTGCCACCTAACCTCCCACTGGTCACTTTCCAGGAACTACTTACCTTTCTCAGAACACCAACCTTTCATCAGAAGAAAGAGCAGCCACACACAACCTCAAAACAAATCCTGACCTAACCATACCATCTGGAGATAAAGGTTGCACCACTAATGTTATGAATCGCAATGACGGTACTTATCTGTAAACTCTGCCATAGTGGTCCCACCCAAGAAGTCCAACACAACCTCCTTAGCCCCTTTCCAGAACCTTTCCCCTGAATCTGTTTCTCTCCTCACCTGCATGATACCCTGCACACCCACCACCTACATGCTCTCCAAAATCCATAAGTTCAATGATTTTCGACATCCCATTGTTGTTATTGTGGTTATTGTGCTCTCAGTGGAAGAATTTTGACCCTCATTGACCAACACCTCCAACCAATTGCCTGTGATCTAGCCTCCCAGATCAAAGATACCAACCACTTTCTTCATCAACTCTGCACCATCCATGCCCTTTCACCTCATGGATTCCTACTTGTCACTGTTGACACCACCTCTATATACACTAAGGTCCCTCATGCCAATGGTCTTACTGCTATTGAACATTACATTTCCCAATGTCTTTCAGACTCCATACTCACTACTTCATTCCTCAAACATATTACTAACTTTATCCTAACCCATAACTACATCTCCTCTGAAGGGAAGTTATACAAACAAATCCACAGCACAGCTGTGAGCACCCACATTGACCTTCCAATACCAAAATGTTTATAGACCATCTAGAGGAGACCTTCCAAGCTAACAAAACGCCAAACCCTAGTATGATTCAGGTTCACTGATAATATCTTCATGATCTGGACTAAGGACCAGGGCTTCATTCCTCCACAGCGTCAACACATTCTCTCCTATCCGCTTCACCTGGTCCTCCTCAACCCAGCATGCCACGTTCCTAGAAGTTTACCTCCTCAAGTCTGATGACTCCGTCCACTCCTCTGTCCACCTTAAACCTACTAGCCACCAACAGTACCTGCGTTTTGGTAGCTGTCATCCTTCTCACACCAAAAAGTCCGTCCTATACAGCCTGGCTACTCAGGTGTGGCAGATCTGCGTTTACATGAACTCCCTTGTGCAGTGCACTGAGGGTTTCACCAAGGCCTTCACAGGCAGGCACTATTCGCCAGACATAGTCTGCAAGCTGCCTCTCGTGCAATTTCCCCAATCCTCCCACCACACCTAAGAACCAGCCATGAAAGAGTGTCTTCTTCAGCACCCAGTACCACCCCCAGACTGGAATAAATTAAACTACACGTGTGCTTGCTAGTGTGTATGAATGATGTGTGTTTCTCTTTTGCTGTTGTAGGCCAGAGCCAAGTGTAAGTGTCTTTTAATTGTGTCTGTCTGCAACTGAACATGTCATCTTTATGGTAAGTAGCAATCTATTTTTTCCTACATTGTTGATATTCCTACACGGAGTTTCCGTTGCTTCATATTGGTGGATTCATTGCTTAATATTCTGATATGCCTAATATGTGTGTGTACACTAAGTGCTTTTCTGTTGCTGTGGTTTAGGATTGCTATTTGGTCATAATGATCAGATAGGCTGTTTACTACAGCCTGTATTTTTACGTCATAATATCGTGTGGGGTCCAGGAAGACTCTACCCTTGTTCAGAATGAGATCATTGGTTGTAAGTCAAAGCAAGACAGCAGTGTTTCTAATTGTCTATGGTTACTATTGTTTGATAGGAAGTCAATGTTAAAATAATTTTACTGTTGCTGTTTTATAGTTTTATAAGCCAGAAACATTGGCATATTTCGTACTGGTACCCTGTAGGTGGTTATAATTGTGATGTATTGCTTTTCTATTTCTGGTTTGACTACACAGTATTCAAAATTTTGTTCATTTATTCACATCTACAGCCTGTGACATAAGAGTATTGCGAATAAAAGTTGGAACACCTCCTTTTTTAAATTGGATCTACAACAATTAGATGTAATTTAGTAAGTTTATCTGATCAGTTTCTTGAGCTCCTTGATGATTCTGTGTTTAGCACACCAACAGCTGTTTCATCTAAACGTCTTGTATCTTGCATTAGAAGCAGCAGCTCTTCCTTTACATGTAGCAGACTTTTTATATTCTGATGCAATATTTTTATACAATGATGATTATCAGAGTCTTTACTTCTAGTTTTCACGTTTGTCAGATTATTATAATCTAGAATCAGTTTTACATCATGTCTTTCTTTTCCTTTTATCCTAAGAAAGATCAGCAGTGAATGTTTCGAAGTATTGGGATTGGATGCATGTATCTTGCTTGCATCTAATGCTGTTAGCGATAATATCTGTATTGAGCTTTTTAAATAGGGTGGAGCCCCTTCATGCCCACATCAGCATGATGGCCAATACAAAAGGTCTGCTACCATCTCTGCATATTGGTTAGTCTCGCAAGATGTGGGTACTGCGATGTTTGCATGCATCTGGTTATGATTAACCATTAATACGCACTCATCTGGAGATTGATTGGATCGAAAGTTGAACAAGGGGTAGCGGTTTGAAGAGCAGAGGAAAAAAGTCCTAAGGCAAGAGCCATGGGGAAAAAACCACCTACAATAGTTTGGTCGGGCTGTAAGAGCAGTAGCGGTTTTCTCGCTCGCTGCCTACGACAGGTCATGCAGGGATAGATTTTGTTAGTAGTGAGAATCATGCAGGTAGATACCTTTGTCATTGTGGTGTGATGTTTCTCGGCAGTTGCAGCTGTGTACTGGTGTTGGCTTCATGGTCAGCATCAGCATACCTGTAACAGTTGGGTTCATCATCGCTTAATGTATGATAGGTCATATATCAGATTCACAGTGTAGGGTAGTGTTGATGGTTTGTTTGTGCATTAGTGTGCGAGCTTGTTGACTTCCCTGCTGTAGCCCATTCGTCGGCTGTGATAGCAGCTGGCATATCCAGTCAGTGTTGCTGATGTGCAGGGGTTTGCTGATGTTGTCACTTGTAAGTGTATGTTAGCTTGCCATAGTTAGCTTGCCAAAATTAGCAGCATCTTTGGCCGTGTATGCTTCCATCTATAGTTGTGATCATAGTTTCCCTTAGTAAGGATGAAGAGATTGTTGGAGAGTCTTGAGTTCCTGTGTAGTCATGTGGCGAGTTTTTTGAATACTTCCTTGAAGATTTGAAGGTGATATTCATTGTGAAGATCCATGGTGTTGGTGTAGCGTGGAGTATTACTAATGATGCATAGCACCTTGCTCTGAATAATCTGCAGGTGGCGCAGGCGTGTAGGAGCTGCAAATCCCTAGATGGAAGCTGCGTACGTCATCAGAGGTCTAATCAGTGTCCTGTATAAGTACCTCAACACCCTTGTATTTTTTGTTCTTTTCCTGTTGAGCATTGGGTAGAGTTATTTGAGCTTCTGACTTTCTCTCAGAAACGTATTGGGCGTGATGTTTGCGCCATAGCTGTGGTCTGCATGTTAACAAAACTGCTTCACACTTGTCAACGTTTACTCTAATACTCCATGATTCCAACCAAAGCTCAGCAATTCTGAGTGCCATCTGTAATCGTGAATTTATGTTCGATGGTTTCCAGTCTTGCACAAGGATGGCTGTGTCATCCACATACATGCCTAACGTCGCGTTTTGTGCTGGAAAACCATTAATGTAGAGGTTGGACAAGATGGGCCCCAGAATGCTTCCCTGGGGTACTCCAGCTTGAATACCATATTGTGTCGATTGTTTGCCCTGCACATCAGTGTTGAAACATCTGTTCGCGAGACATGTGTCTATGAGACACGAGTCCGTCGGAGAAAGCAGCATCGCTTAGTTTGTGTATGAGCCTGTTGTGCCAGAGACGGTCAAAAGCTTTATCTATGTCCAGGAACACGGCCCCTGTGGCTTCGTTTGTGTTCTAGCTGTGTGTTTTATGTTCAACTATATAGACAAGTTGTTTTGTTGAGTGATGATTCCTAAAGCTGAATTGCTTCAGTCTTAGTGGCGACACAGTGCCTAGTGATGCGTTTTAGTATTACCTTCTCAACAACCTTACTGAGCGAACACAGCAGACTGATGGGTCGCTAATTTTGTGGGAGGGAGTTGTCTTTCCCTGGCTTCCTGAACATGAGGACCTTGACTACCTTGCAAAAGTCAGGCAAGTGTTGGTGTTTTAAGATAGCATTCGTTATGTGTGCAAGATATTCTACAGCTCTATCCATGAACTTCTGGAGGACAGGGTTTTGAATGCCCTTAGGACCAGGGGCCTTCCTAGCATTGGTCTGCTTGATAGCCCAAGTAATTTAGTTTGTACTAGTATGTCTGATTTCGTCAAGCATGGGCTGGGTTAGAAGTCGTGTAATCTCCTGGTCCATTTCAAGTGTGAATACTGGGTCTAAGGGAGCCAGATTCAGCATGAAGGACGCTGCAAATGTTGTGGCCATAAGCTCTGCCTTCTCCTACATAGAGTATGCAGGACTGTCTGGTGCTTGTAGAGTAGGAATGCAATGTTTCTCCCTGGTGAAGTGGCTGACTAGCTTCCAAACGCCATAAAGTGTGGTATTCTAGACTTGCGAGGTTCTGCCCCCAAAACTCGTATCTAAATGTTTGTATTGTCTCCCATATTAGCCCCTGGATTCTGTTAACTTGCAATTTATAGAATGGGCGCCTAGTATGCTGTCAGTATCTCCAGAGACAGTTCCTCATTGAGATAAGGCCTAGGTTTTCCTGGGGCAGGGCCATCAAGTGGTGTTGTGGTGTTGTACTTGGAATGGCGTCAGACATTGCGCCTTGAACAGCAGTAGTAAGAGCCTCCACTGACTCATCAACTTGTTGCGTGTTGTCAATTTCTTGAGTATCCGGAATACGACTATCAAGCATTTCCTTGAACAGGGTCCCAGTCATGCACTTGTAGTTCAGTATTCTGCGTGGTTCTGAGTCCTGCAGTTTTCTTCCATGTGCAGTATTACAGCCATGTAGTCTTAGTCCAGATCATTTTCAACAGTAAGACTGAGTGTGCAGTGATGCCGGCGATGAGGGCTATGTCTAACTTGTCCAGCCCGTGTGGGCAAGTATGTGAAGACATTCAGCCCAAGTATAATGTAGTTTCGGCGTGGTGCATGTTTGTATAGTTTCTTGCTGTTGGAGGTACGTATTCGTGTATTCGAGTTCGGGTGTTTTGCGTTTAAATCTCCAGTGGCGATTACCTATGGTGCTATGTTGAGAGCTGTACTGATATCGCATGTTACTATGTTTTTAGGTGACTTATATAGCGATATCAGTGTGGTGTCAGCCACGTTGAACTTGACCCTGACAGTCGTAGCCTCTAGTCTCTCAAGTGAAGGAAGCTCAAAGCTGGTGTGTTCTATGTCATTCTGTATGATGGTGGTTGTACTGCCCTCCTTCCTGCCATCTGCTCGGTCAGTACAAAAGATGCAATAACCTGGGATGTTTAGCAGTTTGTGAAGCATAAGCAGAATTTTATTCACAAGGGCGTTTCGGATACCCTTTTGCTCCATGAACACAACCATTTCAGTTCTTTTGTTTATCATCCCATTGGCATTCTGAAACAGGATCTGTGAGTTTGTGTTGACATTTGCGTTTCGGGGCTGGTGTGGCATGTTATTCATGTACTGATGCAAACAATGGTGTGATGGTAGTTTTTATGTTAGTCCAGTTGAGAAACCTGGTATGAACTGTGTGCAAAGTTGTGAGACACGTCCCATAATCTTCATGACTATTTCGGCAGTCGTGAGTCCAGGGAATAATGTCTCCATTTTTCTTCAGAGTGCTGAGTTGATGTTGGGAGTATCGGTCTGTGGATTATTGATGGTGCTGGAGGCCGCTGGTACTTGTGTTGGCGTCTGGTGTGGTGTGGATTGTGATTCAGCTGTTTGTGAAGTAGTTGTGGGCGCCTGTGTGCTCTCTGCGGTGAGTGGACATATTGTGTGGGTCATTGGGTTAGAGCCCAAGTTGTTCATGTGCATGTTGGCATCCTGTTGTCCGTATACTTGATGTGGTGTGGTCGTGTTCCGACTGTTTCAGTTGTTTCTCCTCCTCTATCTTCTCCGGCACAGGGTCTGTCCCTGAGTATGTACATTTTCTGTGGCCAGTCGTGGGCTGCAATCCATAGTCTCAGGGGGTATGTACAGCAGTTAAGGGTCACCTTGCCCCAGAAGAGGATAGAATGGCCTTATGGCATCTTCTCAACTGAATCAGTGGCGGACTGAATCAGTGTCTGTATCCAGGCCAGAGAAGGTGCAATGTAATACTGTTAAGTGGGCTCATACTGCAAAGCTCTCTGGCAGTTTGTCATCACTGAAACAACATGACATACACTCTCAACCCACGGAACTTCATTCTGTTTCTTTCTCCTTTTCTGAGTGCTTCATTTTTTCGTCAGGCATTGCATATATCAACTAGAATGCCTCTTAGGGCAGTATGTTCTGCACAGTCTATTCAACTGTCTTATAGCCCTCACAGCTGTCAGATTTGAAGCTCAGTGGTACTTGCTTGTTTCATTCCTAGATCAGCTAAGTAGGCTTTCGAAATTTTTGAGTGAAATTTGGTCAATTGGCACTGATGATATTTATAGGTTAACTCACACTATTCGTACAGTTAGTTTTATGTTATCTACCAGTGCTCTTCCTGAGCTCTTCTTCTGTGTATATAGCTCCACAAATTTAGGAAAATGTCCAGCACAATGAACAGGTAGATCAATCCTCCTATGGATTTGCAATTGGACCATAGAAATCGACAGCGTCTTTGTCTGATACTTACAGGATGGATTTGTCTTTCAGAATACAAAATTGTTAACATCAGTACAATTCATACCCACTGGCAATCTAGACAGAGCATGAGCTATAATGTTTTCATAGCCTGGTATGCACATAACTTTGAGCTCGTACTCTTGTAAAATGTTCCCATGTGTTAACTTGCAATCTGATAAGAAAATGAAGGCTCTATGGTCCTGTCCAAATGGCAATATGTTAATTTTTAAATGCTCATACTAAGGCTAAACTTTCCTTTTTAGTAACTAAATGATTTCTTTCTCTTTGGTTTAATATTCAGCTTGGAAAACTGATTGTCTTTCTTTCCTTGCTATTATCTAGAACAACTAAGGCAATTCCATAGCCTGACCCATCTGTTGATAAACAAAAGTTTTGTGAGATGAGAGATCTAACGTGATAATTCAACAGCAGACATTGGCTCTTCTTTAATGTCACTAAATTTTTAATGCATTGGTTGGTCCATATCCACACTTTATTCCATTTTTGTTAAATTTAATAATGTTCTGCCATTAAGTACTTTATTTGTCACAAATCTGCAGTAAAATCACACCAGATGAAAAATGCTTTTACTTGCTTTCCATTTTTTGGTTTTAGACAGTTCTTTAAAACAGTCTTAAGATTCAGCCTTATTCTGGCATCAGAGACAATGTGTCCATAAAACATAATCTCCTTTCTTCCAAATTCGGATTTTTCGAAATATACCCTGATGTTATTCATTTCAAATACAACTAAAAATTTCTAGTAGTTGATACTGGTCTTCCCAATTTTTTGACATGTTCTACAAATAAATTTCCCTTAGCTAGCAACTCTTCACCCGGTGCTTTATCTAACATGCAAAGAAATGCTGCCGAAGATACCTTTAAACCAAAAGATAATACTTTAAACTGATAACATCACCTCCATTAATAAATGCTGTATATTTTCTATACTCGCCAGCTAAGGGAACTTGTAGGTTTGTAGCCATTAGATCATCACCTATAATCATGAAACCTTTGTATTAGCTCTTTTAGCACTGCCGGCTGACCCATTTGTTGTATAATGAGTCTGCTAATTCCTCTTGCATCTCGAGTAATTCTTACTGACCTGTCTTTGTTTTAATAATTACTATGGAACTGGGGTAGACCTAGTTACTTTGGGCTTGTTAAGTGATGCTCCAATGTAACATTGTTTTTATTTCTTTTTAACTATTCTCCTCTTTCAGACAGAGATAGGGTATGGTCTTATTCTATGTGCATCATGTGGCATAACACCAAACATATATATGTCATCTTCCATCAACCTTGGTTCAGATGCAAACACTTTATTATATTTAATTAAAGTACCTACTGTATTAATTCCTTTAATTTTTCTGCATTCTGGCATGCAATTTCTGAGAGTCCTTGACACATTTTGTCAAATGCCTCAGTTGCTTGCATCCTTATCGCCTGCACATTGATTTCTGTTTAAATATTTGGTTTGTTTTCTTTGCAAATTTCACAAGGACATCAACCTTCGTTTTTACACACCTGTACATTTCCTCTGAGACTGGATATCCCATTAATCTACTTGATATTTCTTGTCCATTCACATCAAGCAAGCCATTAGCAAAATTTATTAATTAGCTAGTTCATG
This sequence comes from Schistocerca piceifrons, assembly GCF_021461385.2. Taxonomy (NCBI): domain Eukaryota; kingdom Metazoa; phylum Arthropoda; class Insecta; order Orthoptera; family Acrididae; genus Schistocerca; species Schistocerca piceifrons. Next base: position 73,568,519 of record NC_060149.1, read on the forward strand.
CTTAATGTTTGTCTCACACACAAATCTGTTGCAACCATTGCAATGACAGTATGCTCTGCTTCTTCATCATCAGATTTAATGATACTTGTTGTCTTATTAGTTTACTTTTGGCCCCATACTCAGTAATTATTTTCATCCTGTTCACTGGTAACAGTAGGATTTTGTTGCCTTGTTTAATCATCTCATACAGGTTTTGGGCTATTGTGCTGATCGGTTACCCTGAAATTACAGCTGCTATTGCATTATACATCTCTATTTAAATTGTTACATGCTGTGCTTTAGGAATTTCTTGTTGATTTTCCTCTATCAGAAACTCCTTGTTGCTATCACTGGTATCATATCCTAAAATACACTCCTGGAAATGGAAAAAAGAACACATTGACACCGGTGTGTCAGATCCACCATACTTGCTCCGGACACTGCGAGAGGGCTGTACAAGCAATGATCACACGCACGGCACAGCGGACACACCAGGAACCGCGGTGTTGGCCGTCGAATGGCGCTAGCTGCGCAGCATTTGTGCACCGCCGCCGTCAGTGTCAGCCAGTTTGCCGTGGCATACGGAGCTCCATCGCAGTCTTTAACACTGGTAGCATGCCACGACAGCGTGGACGTGAACCGTATGTGCAGTTGACGGACTTTGAGCGAGGGCGTATAGTGGGCACGCGGGAGGCCGGGTGGACGTACCGCCGAATTGCTCAACACGTGGGGCGTGAGGTCTCCACAGTACATCGATGTTGTCGCCAGCGGTCGGCGGAAGGTGCACGTGCCCGTCGACCTGGGACCGGACCGCAGCGACGCACAGATGCACGCCAAGACCGTAGGATCCTACGCAGTGCCGTAGGGGACCGCACCGCCGCTTCCCAGCAAATTAGGGACACTGTTGCTCCTGGGGTATCGGCGAGGACCATTCGCAACCGTCTCCATGAAGCTGGGCTACGGTCCCGCACACCGTTAGGCCGTCTTCCGCTCACGCCCCAACATCGTGCAGTCCGCCTCCAGTGATGTCGCGACAGGCGTGAATGGAGGGACGAATGGAGACGTGTCGTCTTCAGCGATGAGAGTCGCTTCTGCCTTGGTGCCAATGATGGTCGTATGCGTGTTTGGCGCCGTGCAGGTGAGCGCCACAATCAGGACTGCATACGACCGAGGCACACAGGGCCAACACCCGGCATCATGGTGTGGGGAGCGATCTCCTACACTGGCCGTACACCACTGGTGATCGTCGAGGGGACACTGAATAGTGCACGGTACATCCAAACCGTCATCGAACCCATCGTTCTACCATTCCTAGACCGGCAAGGGAACTTGCTGTTCCAACAGGACAATGCACGTCCACATGTATCCCGTGCCACCCAACGTGCTCTAGAAGGTGTAAGTCAACTACCCTGGTCAGCAAGATCTCCGGATCTGTCCCCCATTGAGCATGTTTGGGACTGGATGAAGCGTCGTCTCACGCGGTATGCACGTCCAGCACGAACGCTGGTCCAACTGAGGCGCCAGGTGGAAATGGCATGGCAAGCCGTTCCACAGGACTACATCCAGCATCTCTACGATCGTCTCCATGGGAGAATAGCAGCCTGCATTGCTGCGAAAGGTGGATATACACTGTACTAGTGCCGACATTGTGCATGCTCTGTTGCCTGTGTCTATGTGCCTGTGGTTCTGTCAGTGTGATCATGTGATGTATCTGACCCCAGGAATGTGTCAATAAAGTTTCCCCTTCCTGGGACAATGAATTCACGGTGTTCTTATTTCAATTTCCAGGAGTATATTTAGCTTTAATAGTCCTTTAGTCTGTACAGTTTATGATCACATCTCGCTTGAACATTCTGGGCATTTTCCTGAAGTGATGTCTCTAGACCCAGTTGATAATTTCTCTTATCACTACCATGGAAATCTCTTGACTCCCCATAATAATTTCCTCTTATTTCGTTATATTCACCCCATCCTTGTGTGGGAGGATTGTGGTAGTAATTACGTGGCCTGTTATTTTCTTGCTGTGATTTATCTTCCCATCCATAACAATGCATGTCATTCTGTGCTGGGATCATATCATTTCTAGATGGCACGGAATTATTACGTCTTTGTGGCATCACTTTACCTTTCCACTCTCCACTTATTTCTGTACTACCCCCTAATTTCTGACTATTGCCTGGAAACAAATCTAACTGAAATCAGAACCTGCACTAACTCGTTAACATCTGTTTGTGTATTCCTATTAGTTTTCCTGTACTGAAATGAGTAATTTGTTTATGAGATTGAAATCAAGTGAGATTCTTATAGTGGACTAATTAACATCTGACTTGTGTATTCCTATTAGTTTTCCTGTACTGAAATGAGCAATTTCTTTATGAGGATTGAAATCAAGTCAGATTCTTATAGTGGACTGTCTTAGTATAAGTTACTTTCTAAGTGTGTTTGGAATAATTATTTATAACTTTTGCACCCCTTGTTTGCAAGGTTTCAACTTATAAATGGGTTTGCACACTACTCAACCAATAATAGTTCACGAAAGAGTTAATAATTGGTTGTAGGTACGACATTAGAACTTCAGTAAGTTACACATGTCATCTCACGCCATTGCACAACAAGAGTGGTGCATTGTCAGAAGAGAGTATATGTTTTGGATTTTCCTGGAAACACAATTTTGCTGTAGGATTGGTAGCAAATGTATCACAATGTGCGACTGAAATGGCATGGCGAATGAAAACATGCTCCAAAGTTGAAGTATGCAGGACAATACAATTCTCATGGGCAAGATGTCAAAATTGCACACTGATTCACTGATAAATTCTAGTAGTGTATGGACCAAAAGAAATGTTGCCTCCTGCCATAGTGAAACAGCATAACAATTTGAGCAAGGCTTTCACAGATGCCAGTGATGTTAATTGGGAAGTTCAGATGTAGTAAAATTCAATTTCCAACTTTCTGTCAAGTTTAAAGAACATCTTAGGCAGATGAGATTTCTCAACGATGAGGACATTCATACAGCCGTTCTCAAATGGCTCAGTGGTTAAGTAACAGGTTTCTATAGTTACACACACTTGGTGACTGTTTTGACAAATAGTTTCGTGTATCTGTGTCGCTTTGTTGTGTAGTGTAGAATTTAAAAACATTACTTTGCCTGCTGTAATAATGTGTAACTAATTTTTTGAATTCCCCTCATACAATATGATACTGTTCTCATTCCCAGGATAATGCTTCAGCTTATAGTCTGCTAATCAGGCACCCAGTCCACTCCTTACCATCCCATTGAACAAGTAATATTCCCTCAGATTGTTTTATAAACACAACATGCTTTTCTCTGGTTTAAAAATTATGAAATTTTCATACTCCTAAACATTCATCATCAGAGATCTCAATTATCACATTATTTTTTTCTGTTTTTCCTGTTCAAACAATGCCTCAAGTTGCTGCTTAATTTCTGCTTCAACCTGATTGGCATACATTTATATAAAATAGAGAATGGGGGAATAAATGAAAGGTATGGGCCATAATTTGTGAATATCAGTTGAACATTGCATTGTGATACTGCAATGGCAGATTGGGACTAATACCCAAATTTACCACTTCTCATGAGTTTAACTTCGTCAGCCATCCAGATATGGTCCCTGACCAACTCAAATTTCATGTCCTGCAGAACAGTCACCACTCAAATATATAAACTCTTGTAAGAATGTAAAGGCTCCTTGATGTCTGTTTCAATGTGGATCACTAATATTGTCCAAACTCCTACAGAAATAAGTAATTTGTGAATAGGGGGTTACTGGACGAAGGACGCTGCATTGCAGCATGCAGTAAGTTTGAAATTTGAGTTTATCAGCGACCATGTCCGGATGGCCAGTGAGGTTAACACAACGGCTCATAAGAAGCAGCAAATCCAGGTTTGAGTCCCAGTCTGCCACAAATTTTGAACTTTTGCTGTTGCATTGCCACAGTGTGTTGTGCAGCTGGAAGTCACGAATATTCACCCATCTCTTTCCTTTCTTTCCTCATTCTCTATTTCATGTAAATGTATGCACCAGCCACATCATCATGAGTTTTGTCTGTTCTGTCAGACATGTCTGACACCACTCAATTATACACATTTCTGATTGGCATTACTAATCATTGCTTCTAAATCTATATCTGATGTACTATCAATTTTATTGTGAATCTTCTTCAGTTGTAGATGAAGTCTGACTGCATTCCCAATATACGTATTTTTGATCAGGTCTATTAATCAATCAATCAGTTTGAGTTCTGGAAACCTTGCCCATTTTTTAATCCAGCTGCAGATGATTTACATTACAGTTTGCGGTAGTTTACATCAGATCCTTAACTAGCTGAATAGCATCAGATTGCAAGCAACAAATTTTAAGCTCACCAGCTTCTATTGTTTACTTGTTACTAGACAAGTTTTCTGACAATAATTAAATAATTTCTGCCTTTCCTTATATTCCTTAAGGAAAACAGGTTTCGAAATTGATATCTGATTACAGAACATCAATATTCTGATTTGGTTTTCAATTTTTTAAATTTTTTTTGAATGAAATTTTGAAGACCTGCTTTTTCTGAGATTCTGCACATAATTCCCTGAGAAATCTCATCATCATAGCTTCACAGTCAGTGACATTTACCACAGTGCTTTCACTTGAATATTTACTTCCACTTCAAACAGCTATAGTGCCTGCTGATACAGTGCTATGACCAATTGTAGCTATACAGGGTGATCACTCATCAATGCAACCACTTCTGCAGCATGTGGTAGGCAGGTGAGCAACTGTTTATCTTTCCATTTTGCTCCTTCTATCTAAAGGTAAAAAATTCATTAGATTCGCAAAAATAGTTTTTCACAAATCGAAGGATTCTCAAATCAATGGAAAGGATTCTTATTTAATAGATAATTAATTATTGACCTGCCTACCACATGCTGCAGAAGCAGTTGTTCAACTTCATGCACAAATGGAGCGATTCATCATTGCTCAACTACATGATTATTGAGTTTAAGATGCTTCAGTTGTCAACTGACTGCTGTATAATCAAGTGCATCCATCACATTAAAAAATCAGCTCCATCAGCTCTTGCTGGTGCTCTGATTTTAATAACTGTTCTACAATACGGACGTGTTTCTTCTTTCTTTAACCACTCATCAATACAATCCCTATGAAGAATATGATTGCAGCTTGTTTTCACAAATTGATTATTTTCATCAATTAAACATATAGGACAATCATTGTTTTCAGATTGCTCAGTAAATTCATAAGTTTCTTTTGCTCTATGTTCCACTTCGTTTAGGTTCGCCATTTATAAGAAATATTTTTTATTAGATTTTTAAAAAATAAAAAAGAACAATTTTCATCAACGAATCATTTAGTTATGAGTTCAAAATTACCAGCTGCAAAACAATTCAAAAGATGGTTTAGAAAATATGGCCAATACAAACTACAAATTTCAGCTACTGTTTATTTTTTGCAAAACTAATAAAAATTATTTCTTAATAAATGGAGTCAAGTGTTAACTTCATCAACAACAAGCTTACATACAACAATAAGCAAGTGCTTTTGATTACTTATATAGAAAATATCCATGGCTTAAAGCAAATGATGTTTGTGACATATTGGCATACAAAGGTAACATAAATGCTATGAAGCAACATGTTGATAATGAAGATAAATAAAAAATGGAATACATAATTGGAGGTGGTGTTTCACTACCCCTAACTTTTAATGAAAAACATACTATGTTTACCACAGAATATGGTCTTTATGACTTAGTCATGAGTTCAAAATTACCAGCTGCATAACAATTTAAAAGATGGGTTACTCACGAAGTTTTACCTTCAATTAGAAAATATGGAGAATATAAGATTATAAAAGAAGTAAAAAAGTTTTATAAAAACCAAATTCAACATAAAAATTATTGCATGGAACTACTAGAAAAAAAATACAAAAAATGAAGAAATAATCAAATTAGAGGAGAAACAAATAGAAAATTTAAGAGAAACAGTGAATATTGCTTCAGAAATAATAAATAAAATAAATGAAAAAATAAATAGTTTATTACCTCATGTTGTTCCTCAAACAGTTATTGAAAATTTAAGACCAACACTCGTTCTTTTAAAATTATTCGATGATAAATGTGAATATGATTATTATGTGATTAGGACTCTGAGGAAAGATTTATAGAAACAGCTATATAGAATTAAAAATCGACATCCTAATTGTGAAGAACTCTTAAAACTGAATTACAATCCAAATTCAATCAATTTATACCAAAGAATGAAAGAAAACTTAGCTGTTGTTTGCTATTAAAATTATTCTAATCTTTTGGGTGACTACCGACAAGAAGAGTTGGTTACTGATATTAATTATAGACTTGGCGCAAACGAATGAAAAGGCAATGAAAAATTTGAGATATAAGTCAACCACTTACAGCTTATAAAGTTACTTTATGTTTATTTACCCAGCTGTTGTGTGATTTATCAAATCCCAACCATTTAACATATACTTTATCTCCACTCTTTCTCCAAAAAATTTCAACTAACTATACATCTGGATATTTTGTTTTCTGCAGTTCTTGTTCATGAAAACAGCGTTTGATATCTTTCAATTTATATGTGATTGGATTATAGTGAATAACATCTTCAATTTCAAAAATTTCTGTTGACCAGTTAGCAGTGTATCCTTTTTCAAAAAGACCTTTAAGTTTACTAATTCTCACTTTATCACCTCTTTTAAATTTCGCTTTTTCAGTAGATACAATGGTGCCAGTTTTCAAATTTTCCCTACTAACTTCTATGGGTTTCATACTTACTGTAGAATGTTTTGTGATAATGTATTCATCAACTAATTTCGAAACAAGTTCTGCACCAGCTGAAGCAGGGTTAGGACTGCATCCAGCATCAGCTGAAGCAGACTTTGAACTGCATCCAACCCATTTATAATTTCCTTGCAGAGCAAATGTCTTCCACATCTTCTCTTTCAATGTTCTGTTGAATCATTCAACAACAGATGCTTTTTATTTGGAAAAATTTAAATAATGTTTGATGTTGTATTTCTTCATCAGTTTTTGAAATTATTTGTTTTAGAATTCTTTACCATTATCTGTTTGTAGGTTTCTTGGGTGTCTGTCTGTAAATATTTTTTGAAAAGAGTCAGTTACATTTTTACCTGTTTTATCTGTAACTGGGATAGCCCAAGCAAATTTCTAAAAGACATCAATAAATATTTGTATCCTTTGTTTATATTTGAAATTCCTTTCAAATTATCTGAGTCCATTTCGACTAGATAGCTTTCCATAAATAGTCTATACCAAGAGAGACAACTTATCTTCTTTTAAAAATTTTTCTCATTGATTTATGTAATTAATTTATTATTTCTTCACGAGTATTATTCAGACCTTCACTGCTGACTACTGGAGCAGTCTTAGAGCTAGACGCAGTCTGAAGACTGCTTAGGCAGTCACCTCGTTGGCCTACAAATTTTTTTAACGCATTTACTCTTTTTAGGTTTACATTTTATACAAAGACCTTCCATTCTCTGTCTTCCATTTTTTGTTGTTAGTCTGTGTGAATTATGTGTATCAGTAAATTTTTTAAACTTCAAGCAATAAACATTATCGTCCTTAAGGACTAAATGCAAAGTGTGATCAACCATGTATATAGAAAACAATATTTAATGAGGCTTAAATTATTTTGCCAAATATAATTAACTTTAAATCTACAGGAACAGTTTTAACTCTACCTTTTAATCTTAAAGTTAGAAAATTTGTTTTGTGTACCATGATTGCTTGATTATTATTATTTATTTGGTATAGCTTATCAGCCACATTTACAGTGATGTCAAAGTCATCAAATTTCAAGTCTCCATTTATATTATTACCAACAACAATAATTCTTTTGAGCCTGAAGTCGTATTCGAAATTGAGCATTTTTTGTTCGCCACCTGTCATGAAAGTACATTCAATTATTTGTCTATCATGTACTACATTTTCTAGTTTGCTGTTCTTTTCTAAAGCAAATGAAAGATCGTACTCTACTTTTCATCTTTTCATCAGGAGAAATGTTATCCTTATGAATATGCATAAGGTCTCTTTAGTGGCATAGTTAGTGAATTGTGTCAGAATACTTACGTATTCAGACTTTGTAACAACATTTGATAATTCATTATCGGAATAATGTTTGTTCACTGCATCTTTTGCATCGATTAGATCACTTACATTCGCAAGTATTCTACCTTTAAAGCCAATATAACCTCTAGTTACTTTAAAAATAGTATTAAATTCGTTCTGAAATTGTTTAATTGCATTGGCTATCTTTGGGTCTATTGATGATTGAAATTGCTTAATCATATTTTCTATTTTTGGATCAATTTCTGATCCAATCTCGCTTTTGATTTTTTCTACATCGAACGCAGGCACGCTAAGCCCTTGGACCTATCTTATTTCCAAAAATGTCTATTTATTAAATTTAAAATATCATTATAATTAGCAGACCACAGTTTCAAAACAAAAGGCACAAATGGCCACATATTACTTCATCAAAATTTTGTATTCTCTCGCTATTGTAGTGCAGATCATTTTTCCCCAAATATTTAACTAATTGTTTTGGTGTATTACCACCAAATGAATAAAAAACCAACTTTTTGTCATTATTTTTATAGTAACAAATCCAATGAGTACCAGTGTGATCAGAAGTATCTAGATTTACTATTCCACATTCAATTTTTGATGGTTTATTAGGCAATTCTATGTCAAAATTAGATAAAGGGCTGTTAAATTTTTCGATCACCTCTTCGAATTTTTTTTGCTTTCTTCAATCCTACACCAACTATCCTCTCAATTGGTTGATTATGTCTTTTCTGCTCTTCAAATTCTTTATCCACTTTCTTCTTGTTTATTACTACATTTGCAATGGCTACAGATCTGTCAGCGAGTGAACGAATAGTTGCTAGGTATGGTAACGCAGCCAAAAGTAATGGTAGAAATCCACCTTCATATTGTGTTAGTCCTTTTCCTTCCTTCTTTTTTGTTAGATATTCAATAATATTTTTCACAACAGTAATAGCTAATGTAACATGTAAATTTCCTCCAGTTTTCTCTTTCTTGTGTTTTTGTGGCTCAGTCAAAAATGGTTCGATTGCATTTAATTGTTCATTATTCAACTTTAATTTAATTGATTTTAGTTCAGTCTTGCCACTAGGTAGCAAAGTATATTCGATCATAAAGTTATTCATTTACATAGAGTAAAAGTTAATAAAGATTAATATTTTTCAGGTAGTGGTGAAATGGCGCTACCTAAATTTTTATAAACCCCAACCATTTTCGTCAAGATCTAAGCCAGCGCCAACTGAAGCAGACTGAGGATAGCATCCCATTCCTAATTTTCGTTTTCCAATACATTATTCCTCTAACTGCTGTTGCTGGAACTTTTTCTCCTAATGAAGCATGACTTGCACGCATTCTTTCCTTTGCAGCTAACTGAAGTTCTTCATCAGCTTGGTGTCTAGATTCTAAGTCTTCATGATGACGATAAGCCATATCATGTTTTTTGCAAGCCTTGTCTACTGGATTAATTCCTGGATCACCACATGCTACTCGCTCATTTAATTTAGTTCCCGGACCACAGTACAAGTAGCCTGGAAGATGCATTTCGATTGGTAATTTGTTGATCAGAGTGTTGACTAGGCCCTCCCCATGTTTTTCGCTTGTTCAGAATGTGTGTGATAAATTATTAAAATGTCTAATCAGATATGGAATTTGGATTGTCAATTATGAGATCACTAAATTTATTTGTTAACATCTGTGCTATGCTAATTTTTTTATTGTGAAAATTTTTATTCCCCGCTATTTCTTCACCATGGATTTCTGCTAATCTATCTATTAATTGCCGAACATCATTCATCCAGACATATTCAGCTACTTTTTCTGTATACTTCTTTATTAAGCCTTTACCTTTCTTCTCACCGTCAGATCTGTGATCAGGTGACATAAAATCAGAAGAATCTATAGTTGGTCTTCTTAAGTTTGGAAAATAGTCATCAACAATTGGTTTTATCACATGTTTATATTTATTACCTCTACTTGGTCTTATTTTATTCAGAGTATTGTCAGAATACAATGCTCCTGAATTGTATAATAAATCTGCATAATTTGATAAATCTACACAATCAAAATTTTCACACGTATCATCCATTGTAATCAGTTATTCAGTTAAAAGACTCGTTAATCCATTTTTAATTTATCCCCATTGAATTTAACTGGTAAATTACCAACATATATAAACATGCCAATGGGTTTCAATCCAAAAACTTTATCCTCACTATGATTAATATACTTTAACATTCTTTCACTAACATTTATCTTTTTACCTTCATTTTTACGACTGCTGGACTGTGTCTGAGATTGTGTCTCTTCTTGGTATTTATTCAATACATCCTGAATTTCTGATTCACTTAATGTGTAGTCATACTTGCCAGGAATATTATCAGATCAATCTTTTAATGGTTTAATTGATCATAAATCTCCAGAATCTTCTATATGATGATGATATGGATTTATCTGTTTTTCAACCTCTCTATTTTCCTCAATCAGTATCAGAAAGTTATCTCCAAGTCTTCAATTCCTTCTTTTACTTTTTCGATAGCATCAATAAAAGGTTGATCTTCCTTTTTATATTTTTCATATCCTGTTCTTGGTTGCTTTTTCCAAAGCTTGAATTGTTCATTCAGTTCTTCAGCTTTCTTTCATTTTCGTTTGGCTTCTTTAAAAACTTCTTCATTGTACTTTACAACATTTATTAAAGATGAAAAAACATTAATTATGTTTATGTTTATATTTATGTTTTATGCTTATGTTGGACATTACGTTGAATGTTTACATTTATATTTATGTTTCATGTTTATGTTGTTACGAAATGCTATATTTTATTTCTGAAGTTACCTTAATTTGGTTTTCTAGTCATGTCTATCGAAAAAATACGAACTCATCATTCCAACATTTATTTTACATTTCTTTAAAACCATCAAACCTTAAATCACCACCAACAAACTCGTGATAAATGTAATTTAAATGTGTGTCATCCTGTCTAAAGACATTTAAAACATTTAAATTGTCTCTGACTAACTGTTTCGGTATTTTTGAGTAAGTTTGAGCTAAGTAAAAGCAATCTATTCCTCTGTGTCTACCTCTAGTAAAGTAATCTCTAACGATATCTTGGTTCTCATGAATGAAGTCATCAAATAAGACATCTGAATTTTCTTCACATTCTCCTAATGGAATGATTTCTTCGTTATTTTCAATAAAACTAACAATGTTTTAATTAATTCTATCTTCAATTTAATCACACCCTTTAATAAATTCTTGATATTTTGGTTGATCTAAACTTTTTGAATAAACATGCAAATGATTATTTTTTTCCAATTCAGCCATCCTGGAGCTAAAATATAATTATCAATCATTAATGTTGTTTTTCCACATCCATTCGGGCCAATTATTGCACATCGAAGAGAATTTGGTAAAGGCTTACCATGTTTGTTTTTCGACTTCTTCTCTGGAAATCTTATTTTTGGCTCCCAATCAGTTTTGCTCATTTACTAATAATTTCTTTCAGTGGTAAATGAGACGGTTGTTTCAGTTAAGTGGTAAGTCAACACTTCTCAAAAAAAGATTGACTGTACCCATATGAGATAGCTATACTAATGTTGCACTGGTTGGTTTTTTACACAACATTTTTAACTCCAAACATCACACTGAAAAATACTAAACTTTACTGCAACAGAGAGACAATAGAAATTCCTCTAGGTCAGTACAGTTTGAAAAATATAAAAAAGAATTATTGCTTCATTCAAGCCTAATGCAGAATTTGGTGGACCAATAATTCATGAAAAACATTATCCTGTAAATATTCCTATTTTTGATCCAATTCAAGACTATAACTGACAAATACGATAATTTAATTGACTTTGATGGTGCTACTGTAACAGTTGTTTTAGAAATGACTTAATAAATTTCTTCCTTAATAAATCATGAATAAAACTGAGAATTATCAGTTTTATTCATTCCCTGTGAGTGAGAAAACTAAAAATAATTTCAGTGCTCCAAATATGGATACAGAGATTGAAATAGATATTGTAGATGGGTGGCTTCATCCAAATCATGCATAATTGTACATGAATTTCAGTATTATTGTAACTAATGGAATGGATTATCCATTTTACGATGGGAACTCAAACAAGTAGTTAGTCGATAATTACTTAGCAATACTGTTTGACTTCATAATAATAAGGAAAGGGAATAATATTTTCTCTAGAATTGAACATCTTTTTATTTCCTCATCAGATTTACTGCATCTGAATTCATTTAAGGCTGACAAGATAAGCTTAGAGGGACACATTCTTAACACTGTAAAAATAAAGAGTAAGAGAAAGGAAGTCCTTTATCTGTTGTCAATGCTCGGTAGTTTTTTTAAAGATTACAAAGAAACTATTTGGGAAGGAGATTTAACTGTAATTTTTACCCGTAGTTCAACTTCTGGAGACGAAATTCTTCGACGGTCTGATAAAAACAAAGCTGGTGTTGAAATAAATGATACACCTCCAAAATGAGGTAAAATTGTTGTAGAATCTATGGAGATAAGTGATCCTATTGTTAAATATGAACCAAATTACGAGCCTGAACGAGAAAATATTCTGAAAAATCAAAAAATTCCAATCTCTTTTTATGAACTTCAAACTGAAGAAGTTCCTGGCTTATCTGGTAAGAAGGGCTTTGAACTCGATATCACAAATTACTATAACTCGACAAAATTTGGTAAGCTATATTTCGTGTTCGTTGCATGTCAGACAAATTGTAAAAATAATCAATTACTTGACTCTTCATTATTCAATCACGCTAAACTAATTTTTCCGCAGGAAATGTGGAATATTAATCCACCAAATAATTTTCTCAAAGTATAGGATGCATTTCTCGATTTTAAACGAATTACTCTACTGAAAACATACACTGATATTAGCCCATTTAGTTTCATAACGAATTATCCAATTTATGTAATCAATATGACTCGTAGAAAGAATGTTGTAACTACACAGAAAACGACTACGAAACTTTGTGCAACTTTTACCGATAAACTAACGAATGATACACTTGCTTATGTAGTTATGTATGGTAAGAAGAATCTTACATACGATGCACAACATAGAATACTTACTGAAAAATTTTAATTATGTAAATGAATAGAAAACTAGAAAAAGTTATAGAAGTGTTAACTTCATGTTTCCAATTCAGTTTGAAATGTTTGCAAAAAGATTGAGAAAAAATGAAAAGACTTCAGGATAGCTCTTTTTTATGTAGATTAGCGACAGTTAAAGCAGACTGTGTCCTGTTAGCATCTTGAATTTTTATAATTGGTTAACGTATCGACCGCCTCTGACTGCTGAATGTTCAAGAAATCGCGTAGCTCTTGTCCGTATGAGATCCAATGGCGTCTAGAGGAAAGAGCAAGATGTTATAAAGCAGCTGGCGCGGCCTTCAGATAACTAGCCATGTCTCCTTATCTCTGTCTTTCTCAGTCTCATCTACACTTGTCTTGCAGCAGTTAAGCAAGCTCTCAATAGATCTCTCTGGCCGCTGGTGCTGACTGCAGAAAATTAATATTATTATAACTTTGCTATTGCTGGCGCAGTATAAGACTGCTTCAGCAGTCGCCGACCCGATTTTGATGATTTAAACTCTGACGTGAAACTAATTAAACAGTTTGCTATAGTTTATAAGTGATTAAAATCGATTTTAATAATCGTTATATAGCTTGAAACTTTTTGCTCTCGTACCAACTTTGGCACTCAAATACCAACTAGAGTGCTGCCATTTTGCTAAAATATCCAACACCCTTGCCTATGTACTTAATAACAGCCCAAATTAATGAAGCACTTCTGTTAATTCAGAAGTTAGTCTTCGTGTAGCGCTGTGCACATAGGGTCAGAGGATTCCGAAACACAGAAGATGTTTGTAGGACAATATGGGGTATGTTTTGCACTTTTTGACAATGAAATTATTTTAGTGTATTGCGTTGAAATGTGCACTCAGACAGCATGAGAGAACAAAAAGTTTATGGCTGCGAAAGAGGAAATCGAATAATTTTATACATTCACCTTTTAATTTCTTATGTTCACCAAGGGAAATGAGTCATTAACTTTATTTTATTACGTGCACCTTTTATAGAATGAAGTAAAAATGGGTGAATTTGAAGTTCACTTTTTTCCTTACGTTCACCTTTTATATGAAATAAAAAACTTATAAATCGATTGTTGGACGAAAAAATGAGGTAAATAGCTAAAATCGGTGGAGTTAGTAAAAAATTGAGGCAATGAGCTAGAGCTCAAAAATCAGTAGGAATGATTTAAATAGACTGAATCTAAAAAATCGGTTGAGTTAATCAGAAATTACGGTATTGAGCTAGTGAGTGAGCTAGTGAGCCAGAACATACAATTCCATTCTACTTATGGTAAATGCTTATGAGGCAGCAGGTTGTGTTGGAGTGGAAGTTCCTTTAATTTTCATTGTTTATAAAGGTTCATCAGCTGCAGCAGCCTTCTGAGGTGGGAAGGAGGATGATGGTAGTACCTGTCCTCAGGTTCCTGTAAACCAGGTATGAGGGTGGTAAGGATCCTAACCGTAGCAGTACTGTACCGTTCACTTGGGGTGGAGAGGTGGCATTGCAGAATCACGACCTGGCAGGATGAGCTATTTCTGCCAAACAAAAGGGTATGGAGGTTACTAGATATTAAGGGACACTGAGTCTAGTTATTAATGCATGGGGATTTCGGAATGAAGGAGGGAATCTGGAGCAGGTATTTTCTGGGTTTCAACAGGGAACTAAGAAGAGAGGAGTGCTTGAAGAAGTTTCCTCAGGTGAGGACAGGTGTTGTGTTGTTGATCTCTGAGGGCAGGGACAGGCATGTGGGGATAGGAATTGCAACGTTGTCAGAGGAAGAAGATTACAGCTTTTCCAGCCTGGGTCATTCGACATGGGGAAAATGCATGCACAGTGCAGCTATTTTTGGACAGAACTGGAGGACAGGATTGGTTTTGGGGCAGAACCGTAGGACAGGATTGTCCGAGGAATATTATGGAATCTAGATCTTATTTCCAGCAAGTGGGACTACACTGGATCTATTCCATATATAACAGCGTGGTAGTGGTAGCGAGTTGCTATGAACAGGGGATGCTCATGGAAGTGAGATTGTCAGAGCTGAGAAGGTAAGAGGTTTTGGCTAATGGGACAGCATGGGACATAACAGGACCATCCTCCCATCCACCAGCTATGGTTACAGGAATTACTCCATTGCACATAACGCAGCCATAGCTGTGCAACCAGATATATCCCTAGAGCTGGCTGTTCCAACCGAGCTCCAGGGAGCCAGAGCGCTCCGGAGCACTCACTGCGGCAGCTCGGAGCCCGCGTGGAGGGGGAAAGCGAACTCACTGCCCCCTGGCCGCATGCAGCCGCAACTGACGCAATAATCCGTGTTCAATGACAGCTATGACTAGCCGAGGGACCCCTGTGCCTCTATTGGAGGATACCTTTCTATTCATTGAGAGGGATGGTCGTCCGCAGTGTCTTGTATGTCATAAAGTATTTAATCCTGCGAAGAGGTACAATATACAACGACATTATACACGTCTTCACGCAGCGCACTACGATCAGGTAGAAGGCGTTGCACGCAGAGAACTGGTAGCCAGACTTAAGAAAGACATACCAGGAGACGTAAGTTTAAAAACGGTTTCCTAATACGGAGGGTATCAAAACATGCAACATAGTTTGTGTTCTCTAATGCGTTTATAATTTTCATGTGAATGAGAGCGGAGAAAACACTACTGAATCTGCAATTCGAGCAAGCTACAGGGTCACTCACATCATTGCGACGAGTTGCAAGCCGTTTTCGGTGGGACCAGTTGCAGAATGTTTGTTTCCAAGTGAGGTGCAGGCAATTGAAGGGGTTTGCCTGTCGAAGCAAACAATGTCTCGTCGAATCCTGGACATGGCAGAGGATTCAGAGACACCGCTCAGGAAAAAGGCGGAGAGCTTTGTTGCATTTTCGCTAGCGCTTGACGAAAGCACCGACAATCGGACTGTGCTCAGCTTGCAATCTTTGTGCGTGGTGTCGACATGGAGCTGCACGTAACTGAAGAACTCTTGGATGTGGTACCACTCGATTACACCGCAACAGGACGTGACGTTTTTGAAGCTGTTTGTGAATCAGTGGACAATATGAATTTGCCGTGGGATAAGCTCCATTCTGTAGCGACAGACGGTGCACCACAAATGATCGGGCTTCACCAAGGTTTTGCTTCTCGTTTGAAAAATAAACTCAGGAACGAATTTGGGAAAGACATTTTGACTCTTCATTGTTTTATTCACCAAGAGGCACTGTGTGCTGAAACAGTAGAGCTAGGTGGCCTAATGAAAGATGCAAAGTGTGTGAATTTTGTGCGGCGTCACGGTATGAATCATCGCCAATTCAGAGGATTCCTGAAAGATGGAAGCGGAGTATGGGGATATACCTTACCACAGTGCAGTTCTTTGGCCGAGTCGGGGAAAAGTTCTTGATGTTTTCTTTTAAATCTGTCATTGCAGGGCAAAGGGCAGCTAATCGTTGACATGTACGACCAGATCAAAGCGTTCATGAAAAAGTTACGTTTATTTGAGAGGCAGATGAGTAATGGACATTTAACGTTCTTCAATCGTCTTGCTTCTTTAAAACTACCTGAAGGTGCTACTTTCGGCAATTACCAAGCAAAGTTAAAGCAGCTCATCACGTCGTTTGAAACAGGATTCCGAGACCTCACTAGTTTGGAAATGGAACTTAAGGTGTTCAGCACTCCTTTTTCAGTTTCCCCCGATGACTTGTCATCGTCACTTCGATTGGAGATTATTGATTCGCAAAATTCAACTTTGTTGAAAGAGAGGTACTTCAACACGTTGGATTTGTCACGATGGTATCGTTCATTACAGCAAAAAACATTTCCCAAAATTCACAACAATGCCGCTTAGATCATGTGCACGTTTGGAGCTACGTATTGCTGTGAGCAGCTTTTCTCAGCAATGAAGAGAGTAAAAAGTCAGGAACGATCGTTTCTTCAGGGTGCAACAATGAAAGCCATCCTCCGCATTAACGCTGCGAACACTTTTACGCCTGATATTTCCGATCTTGTAAGGAAAAGAAAATATCAAGCTACAGAGGCCCAATAAATTTAGTATGCAATTTCTTGTAAAGCAGTTGTTTCTTATTTATTTCCTGAACATCGTATTTCCTGGTGTAGCATGTCACCACGTCTTAGCAGCTAAGAGTACGAGGTTGTTGATCTTGTAAGACGCAGCTGGCACATCAAAACGCTTGCGTTGGCGCCTGCCTCAGTCAGCCGTACCACGTGTCGGCGTGCTGGCCCACTTGAATGATCACAGCGAGCGACACGGCTCCCTAGAGCAGGGAGCGCTCCGCGGCTCACAACGGAACCGACGAGCTGGAAGAGCCTGCCCTAGAGGTTCTCCAGAAGAAGACCATAAATTACCTGAACCACACGTTAGAACTGAATTTGGCAGATTCCCTGAACCACACAAGAGAAATGAATTTCAGAGCTGTTGATGGAGCATGTTCATCAATATCAGGAAAGGCAATGATGATTAACTATAACCTTGAGCGTTGCTATACCTAACATGGTATTGGCTCTAACTCTGCTACATATATTTTAAGTGGAGAACCACCCAACAAACCTATCTGCCAGCTGTACAGATTATAGCAGAATGACTCACTAGAGGATGGAAGTGCATAATTGTGGAATATTATAGCGTGAATGTTGAATACAAATGTATCTCCTAGGATTTAAGAGGATATGAGGCCACAGAAAGATCCATGAACAATTGCAAAGAGAATTGGAAAGCGCACAAGACTGACAGGGCGAGAGAAGTGTAAAGACACAGTCTGATATATGCGCCAAAGGAACTAATTGGCTGTTAAGTGCAATAGTAATAAACAACTTAATACTGTAAGAAGAAATCTAGCATGTAAGGTTTCTAAGTTAAATGCAGTCTCTGAAACTTGTGCACTGATCCGCTAGACATTGTTATGGTAGAAGCTGTGGTAGACAGTGGTAGAGAGGTCTTGAGTGGGGCCCAAGTGCATTTCTATTTATATTATAGAAAAATTAAGTTATGACAGTAGTGTCACGTGTGTTTTCCACTCAAAATCTTACATATTTTGAGAAACAATACAATTTGATTTTGGTGCACTGTGTTCATGTGTGGCTTTCACACAGTGTATGTAGCTCAAGAAACAGAGACCTGTGCCAGTCACCAAGTGCAGGTGTGGAAAAAGCGGTGCACAAATGTGTCGCCACCAGCTGGCCACGACTTAGTGCCAGTATCCTGCTGAACACCAGCTCTCTTTCCA
This sequence comes from Schistocerca piceifrons, assembly GCF_021461385.2. Taxonomy (NCBI): domain Eukaryota; kingdom Metazoa; phylum Arthropoda; class Insecta; order Orthoptera; family Acrididae; genus Schistocerca; species Schistocerca piceifrons. The sequence goes on from NC_060149.1 coordinate 73,586,947, forward strand.
TGGAATGGGGTGTGGTTGCCTCACCGCACAGATGCTGTGCTAATGTAACAGTACAGAATAAAACATTAACTTCGACAATCGCTTCTCTCCCGTCCTTCACCAACCTGCCACCCTGCCTCAACCCTTTGCTGTCTACTATCCTGACATCACAGTCACCCCTCGACATACGGGTCTGCTATAAAAGTATAGCTTACAGTTGGCATCTAAATCATGGCTGTGACCTGCCAATTTAATTGCCACAATGCTAATCCCACGTCTAAATTCTTCTACAACTGTGCAAAATACACGTAGAATTCTAAGCAGCCAGTTGTAACTTAATGTTAGGCCTATATGGGAGAATTACAAGAAAAAAAGGACTTTGAAGAAGCTTGCAACATTTACCGATCAGAATTATGGTGCCAAGGCTTTATAATACGTTTGCAGACTGTATTCCCACAATCAGCTACTAAATAATACAAAAATCTAATCTTAATGCTCCACTAGTTGTAAACACACAGCATAGCCAAACATAAACAAATTGAATGTACATCATTTTACAGGATAAAATACATTTTTACAAGAATATATATTTTAGTAATATGCAAATATAAGTTTGCAATTTTCTGAATATGAGATGTAAACATGACTAAGGACAATGATGAACATTGTTCACTTGCAGAGAATAAATTTCAAAATATCGAAAACACAGTTTTTCCGCCAAAGTAAAATTATTTATCAAAATACATAACAGTTTGAACACAAACACACGCAGGTTGCTTATCGTAATACATAAATACAATTACAGATATCTGACTGCAAACAAAAATTCGAACTTTGTACCAAAATAAAATTGTATTAATTCTCAAAATACTTAAGATTTTGAGTACAAAACACGCATGACACTACTGCTATAGCTTAATGTTTCTGTAATGTAAATAAAAATATACATGGACTGTATATTGGCGCTATTGATGCAACATATACGTTAAGTACTTGTTGATAACTAAAGTTCGATTTCTGTACCACACCTAACAGGTTACAATGGATCCTTAAATTAAGTATTTACTCATTCATACTGTTTGCAGTACACATGGCTCATTTATTGACACTGCTGATATAACCTAGGGGTTTGTCAATGAGCTTAATTCTACCCTTGCACCATGTATTAAATTTGTTAAAATATGTAAATATTGATTCTATAATGTTAGACAACACATTTAGACACTACTAATAATTACCTTATATTGCCATCTAATAGCAAAACAATTACAAATTGCCCTTTGAATTGCAGCAGAGTTAGATCATACTGCTCCATGTAACAGGAAAACTGTAACAAATTGACCCATACATCATGATGTTACAGCAACATTCAAACAAGTTTGGAGGGGAAGGAGATTATTTTTTAAAACCCCATCAACAACGAGGTAACTAGAGATGGAGCCAAGCTCGGATCTGGTAGGGGTGGAGAAGGATATCAGTCGTCCCCTTTCAAAGGAACCATCCCGAAATGTGCCTGAACTGCTTTAGGGGAATCACAGTAAACCTAAACCAGAATTCCTGGCTGCAGATTTGGACCGTCATCCTCCCGAATGCGAGTCCTGAGTGCTAACCAAGACGTTTGGAAGGTAGGAGATGAGGTATGGGTGGAAGTAAAGCTATGAAGGCAGGTCGTAATCCATGCTTGGATAGCTCCATCAGTAGAACATTTACTTGCGAAAGGCAGACGTCCCAGGTTTGAGCCCTCGTCCGGCACACAGTTTTAATCTACCAGGAAGTTTCAAAATTGTAACTAACTGCTCATCTTACAGCAAAAATATAACAAATTGCACCATACATCATGTTACAGCGAATTTTTAATGAAGTACCTCATTCGTTGATGTGTTGCAGAAAGACTGTAACAAACTGTTTTATGTTACAGCAAAAATGTAAGAAATTGCCCCATAGATCACCAAGTTACAAAAAAGTTGTAACAAATTACCCTGTGCACCGACATGTTATGGGGAAATTGTAACACATTTATCATACATCAATATGTTACACAAAACTGTAACAAATTGCTATATACATTGGCATGTGACACAAAATTATAACTAACCAGGGCAATGATGATCAGACTATCTGTCAAAAGCCAGGTAAAACCGATATGACACCTGCAATGGTTGTTATGTGTAATGTCTGTGGTGGTCTGAACTTCCCTACATGTGGTGGCCAGAACCTCACTCCCCATTACTATAATCTGTACAGTACTGGACACAGAGCTTGTGTCCTTAATTATGGTGACCACCATTACCTCCAGATACTATAGTTTGTCAATGATGGTCAGTTGACGTGGTAATACTCTTACCCCACATGAAATTATGGGGCAATGGTGGTCAGCTGGTAGAGTGACTATGTTCTTTTCCTTTTCTTTTCTCATCTCAAGTTACAGTTGGAAAACTTAATAAACAATATGCTATATTGGCTAGACAGTGATAGTTGACACAAACATGTAGTTAATCAGAACTGAAATTGTAGTCTGACACCATAACTTGACAATGGGTGTCAGCTGCTGGATCCTAAAACTGTGTTGTAACATGAGTTACACAACAGACATTATGTATGTGCAGTGAGTGACTGCCTTTACTCTAATACATGTTTGACATTACTGTGGGTCAATGATGGTCTGTTCACAGGGTGGGCCAATGGTGATCAGTTTATAGGTGGGACAATTATGGTCAGATGGTTAGTTGACATAGTGATTATGATTACCCAACACATGCAGGTTGCAGTGGCACTGACCAGCACCATGTGGATGCACACAGCAAGTAGGCCCCTGGTATGACTAGATCACATGTGCCTCTTATTCTGCCAGTTGCCAATACACTTGGCTTCTTCTAGTATGGCACTGCATATTTTTTCTTCCTTGTAACCTCTCCATTAAAAATCGATGCACACATATTAACAGACCAGTTGAATTAATGCTACAAAATGCTGTGCACTGTATTGCAGGGATACAGTATGAATACTGCTACAGAATGCACCAATGGTAAAAAAAAATGTTTTGCATCGTTTTCTACACTGAGAAGATGCATTAGAAAGCAATGCTGAGTGACTTGTCTGGTGGTAGCTAGCCCTGCTAAAGGCCAGAAAGAGTGAGAGTTTACAACGGTCCATTTCTCTCTCTTGGGCCAATATGCATGTCTGGTAGTCATAAACCTGTCACCAGGGTGATATCATCTGGAACGTTCAGCACAAAGGCTATACACTGGATGCTGAACAGCACATCTCCAGGGACAACCAGTGGCTACCTGCACCATCCACATCTGCTGGTGACACGTCAGAGAACAAGAGAACAGATGACCCCAGGAAAACTAAGTCACAAAATATTTTTCTGTGCACTCTTGTAAAACCTCAGAATGATATAGCAGTTAGTGGGATCCAGTAAGTTCTCCATCATCAAGTAATGTGGAAGATAATACTGATATGAACAGAATTAAAATGGAGATCAACATTAATGGAATTTTTAGTCCAGATATATATTCTGCCCAGCTCAAGAAAATCTGGAATCAGCTGAGTGATTTAGTACCTAGTCATACTGGTGACACTTGCAGAATTACTAAATCAGTCACAGAGAAACTATCTCCTGATGTCAAGCCAGCTGGACAAATATTTTGATACTGACTTTTATAGAAACACTCAGTAATCTAAAGAGCGAGCTGTAAAAGGAAAATCACGTTTTTTGTGTGAAGGTAACAACTGAGATTAGTAATGGATATTTCAGGCTAAAACGGCGACTGAACCGTGAGAATCCATACTTCAACTGAAATTTACTCTTGAGTTTGGACATGAAACAGAACATTAGAAACCAGCTTGCTTAATGCCGAGTACATGTAGATGAGCACGTCAACTGAAGACATTGGACATAAACACTGCTATCCACGATAAACCGAAAAATGGTAGCTCTCTTTGTAATTCCAGTTTCTCACTAATGGCAACTTTGTCAGGATGTGAGCATATCAACGGCGGTAAGGGCCAAAAACATGGCTGCCTTTAGTAGTAGTAACATGTGCGGTGTTCACGCCAGAAAAATCATTTTCAGAGATGATTCGTACAAAGTTGAGAATGATGTAACTAACTAATAATCAGAAAAAGATCGTGAATATATTACAAAATCCAAATCAATTTCTAAACTTATTGCTAATCAGACAAATGTGAAAAATTATCTAAGCAACTAAAGAAGGTTAAGTTGTGCTTCTCAAAAAAGTTTCCATGAATTTAGTGACATAGGGATAACAGAAATGGCTAGAGCCACCTTATCATTGTTTATGTTTTGCATCACCCCAGTTCCCAGAACTCCTGAAGATAGCTTTTAACGGTAGATATTGCATCATGTACACAGTCCCTTTGACTGTTCAGATATGTCACTAAATCCACCCAAAGATGTAAACAACCATGAATGAGCAGCGCCTATTAGACGGAGTGGGTCCTACAGCCAATCAGTTCCAATCATTCTACGAGGAAGGAAGTACACGTGTTGTCTGTAGTTCAACCATGCCTACACGGTCAAGACCGCGGTTCAATCGGGTCTACATTGTTACTTTGTGCCAGGAAGGGCTCTCAACAAGGGAAGTGTCCAGCCGTCTCAGTGTGAACCAAAGCGATGTTGTTTGGACATGGAGGAAATACAGAGAGACAGGAACTGTCGATGACGTGACTCGCTCAGGCTGCCCAAGGGCTACTACTGCAGTCGATGACCGCTACCTACGGACTATGGCTCGGAGGAACACTAACAGCAACGCCATCATGATGTTGTCATTACGACTATGGTTACGAAAGTTAAAAAGTCGGTCAAGAAGGCTACGAGAGTATTCTTACTAGAAAGAGCAGATAAGCAGTTGTTAGCATCCCACTTAGTAAATGAATCGACTTCACTTACTTGCGGTACAATGGAGGTGGAAGAATTATGGACAAATTTTAAACACATTGTAAATCACGCATTGGACAAGTATGTGCCGAAAAAGTGGATTACGGACGGAAAAGACCCACCGTGGTTTAACAGCGCAATTCGGAGAATGCTCAGGAAGCAAAGGCAGTTGCACTCGCGCTACAAGAAAGATAGGGAGAATGAGGACAGGAAAAAGTTAGTAGAGATTCGTGCTTCTGTAGAAAGAGCGATGAGCGAAGCATTCAACCACTACCACCGTCGTACCTTAGCAAAAGATCTTGCTGAAAACCCAAGGAAATTCTGGTCTTACGTAAAATCGGTAAGCGGGTCGAAGGCTTCCATCCAGTCACTCACTGATCAGTCTGGCCTGGCAACAGAAGACAGCAAGACGAAAGCTGAAATTTTAAATTTAGCATTTGAGAAATCTTTCAAGCAGGAGGATCGTACAAACATACCGTCGTTTGAGTCTCGTGCAGATTCCCGTATGGAGGATATAGTGATAGACATCCCTGGGGTTGTGAAGCAGCTCAATGGTTTGAAAATAAATAAATCGCCAGGTCCTGATGGGATTCCAATTCGGTTTTACTCTGCTGGATTGGTTCCTTACTTAGCTTGCATTTATCGCGAATCTCTTTCCCAACGTAAAGTCCCGATCGACTGGAAAAACGCGCAGGTGACGCCTGTACACAGAATGTCAGCTAACTCTAAATATAGATAAATGTAAATTAATGCAGATGAATAGGAAAAAGAATCCCGTAATGTTTGAATACTCCATTAGTAGTGTAGCGCTTGACACAGTCACGTCGATTAAATATTTGGGCGTAGCATTGCAGAGCGATATGAAGTGGGACAAGCATGTCATGGCAGTTGTGGGGAAGGCGGATAGTCGTCTTTGCTTCATTGGTAGAATTTTGGGAAGATGTGGTTCATCTGTAAAGGAGACAGCTTATAAAACACTAATACGACCTATTCTTGAGTACTGCTCGAGCGTTTGGGATCCCTATCAGATCGGATTGAGGGAGGACATAGAAGCAAATTCAGAGGTGGGCTGCTAGATTTGTTACTGGTGCGTTTGATCATCACGCGAGTGTTACGGAAATGCTTCAGGAACTCGAGTGGGAGTCTCTAGAGGAAAGGAGGCGTTCTTTTCGTGAATCGCTACTGAGGAAATTTAGAGAACCAGCATTTGAGGCTGACTGCAGTACAATTTTACTGCCGCCACCTTACATTTCGCGGAAAGACCACATAGATAAGATAAGAGAGATTAGGGCTCGTACAGAGGCATATAGGCAGTCATTTTTCCCTCGTTCTATGTGGGAGTGGAATAGGGAGAGAAGATGCTAGTTGTGGTACGAGGTACCCTCCGCCACGCACCGTATAGTGGATTGCGGAGTATGTATGTAGATGTAGAATAAATCTCTTCGTGCAGCCACAGGACGTCGCATTATGACTTAAACTGTGCGCAATAGGACGCATGATGCGCAACTTCACTCTCGACGCCCATCTTGGGATCCATCTTTGCAACCACGACACCATGCAGTGTGCTATAGATGGGCCCAGCAACATCCCGAATGGACCGCTCAGGATTGGCATCACGTTCTCTTCACTGAAGAGTGTCGCATATGCATTCAACCAGACAATCGTTGGAGACGTGTTTGGGGGCAATCTGATCAGGCTGAACGCCTTAGACACACTGCCCAGCGAGTGCAGCAAGGTGGAGGTTCCTTGCTGTTTTGGGGTGGCATTATGTGAGGCCGACATACGCTGCTGGTGGTCATGGAAGGCGCCGTAATGGCTGTATGATACGTGAATGCCATCCTCCGACCGATAGTGCAACCATATCGGCAGCATACTGGCGAAGCATTCGCCTTCATGGACGACAATTCGTGCCCCCATCATGCACATCTGGTGAATGACTTCCTTCATGATAACGACATCGCTCAGCTAGAGTGGCCCGCACGTTCTCCAGACATGAACCCTATCGAACATGCCTGGGATTGATTGAAAAGGGCTGTTTATGGACCATGTGACGCACCATCCACTCTGAGGGATCTACGCCGATTCGCCGTTGAGGAGTGGGACAATCTGGACCAACAGTGCCTTGATAAACTTGTGGATAGTATGCCACGACGAATACAGGCATGCATCAATGCAAGAGAGCTTGCTACTGGGTATTAGAGGTACCGGTGTGTACAACAGTCTGGACTACCACCTCTGAAGGTCTCGCTGTATGGTGGTAAAACATGCAATATGTGGTTTTCATGAGCACTAAAAGGCGTGGAAATGATGTTTATGTTGGTCTCTGTTCCAGTTTTCTGTACAGGTTCCGGAACTCTCAGAACCGAGGTGATGCAAAGCTTTTTTTGATGTGTGTAGAAGCTGCTATAGGTGAGTACATCAAACTTTTGTTATCAGATCCGAAAAAGAAGGGCAGTGTACAGCGGCGCTAGATATTAGAAAGCTGAATGAGATTGTGGAGAGAGAAAGTGACCACCCAGTCTTAATTGACAAATTTCTGCAAAGGTTCCAAAGAGTGAAATTCTTGCCATCACAGGACGTTACTTGTGATTACTGGAACGAGCCACGAAAGTATATAGCATTCTTACATAGCGGATTGTGCTACTAGTGCTGTGTAGCACCCTTTGGTTTAAACATACCTGTTTGTGCATCTTGAGGTTAACGCATTAGGTGCTAGACCCAGAACTCATGGACCGATTTACTGTATATGTTGATGTCCTACTGTTAACTGTACCTACTTGTTCACTCCACTGCAAGGTATTGGAGCAAGTACTAGCAGCCATGCAGGAAGGTTGAAAGATGAAACTAAAGATCAATAACACTGAATTGGTCAGGAGTCAAACTAAATTCTTGGGATATGTCGTTAGTGCAGAAGGCATAGCTCCTGATGAAAGTAAATAAAGGGCTGTGGAGGGTTCCCTACACCTAAGAATAGAAAGCAGTTACAGCCCATTTTTGGGCTGTTTTGTTTCTATAGGCGCTTTGTGTCATGACAAGCATTAAATAATCCATACGTGAACCAAATGATCAAGAAGAATGCCATATGGCATGGACAGAAGAATGCAAACAGCATTCCAGAAACTCAAGTCTGAATTCGTGCATAGTATGTTTTGTACTGTCTCAATTTTTCTGAATCATGTTTTGTGTCCTCAGATGCTTGTTTTAACAGTATAAGAGTTGAGATCTTGCAATTGGGAAGTCAGGGTGGAGAGGATAAACATAGCACCATCTAATTTGCAAGTCAAACTTTAATGACACCGAAGAGAAATTATTGTAAGTGAGAACAGGCGTTAGCCATCATGTATGGTTTCCAAAAATTAGAATATTATTTGTTAGGAAATCATATAATGGTATTTCTGACCACAAATCACTTAGTTTCCTCAACAGGTCGCGATTATAACATCATAGGTTGACCAGTTGGGCGATGTATCTACAACAGTTTGATATGGAGATACAATATATGAAAGAAGGGTATAATATTGTGACGGATGGTCTCTCCAGACTGTCTGTTGGGGGACAGCCTGAGATTTCGAGCCAAATTTGACAGGCCACAAAGTGTTTTTCATGAAAGGGACCATGAACGAAGCCACTGAATGGCGATAGTCAACTGAGCAGTTGACTATCGTCATTCAACAGTTCCTGCTCCACGTACAGCTGTTGTTCATCAAAAGGGACCATGAACGAAGCCACTGAATGGCGATAGTCAACTGAGCAGTTGACTATCGTCATTCAACAGTTCCTGCTCCACGTACAGCTGTTGTTCATCAAAATGGCTGTAGACCTGAAGATGATCATGTTATGATCGAAACCAGTCACCTTATAATAAACATACCTTGCAATCTACACTGTTATAATTAATTTCAAAGATTATATTCTGAATGCTGATACCTCTAATAATGTTTCAAAAAATAATTAAAATTAGTGGACTGAGTAGCCATAAGCGTCAGTCAAAAGTAGAAAATTGTGGTATAACTATAACTGAGGAGCAAAGTAAGGAAAAAGTAAGAACCCAAAAGGAATGACACACATTCAGCCAAAATAATAAATACAAATTTTGAAGCACCCAGGTATTACATTTATCACCATTACTAAGAACTCATAAAAAGGATGGAAAGGCTTTGACAACAAAGGACAGAATCAGAAAACTGATCTCATTTAAGACAGTCAAGAGAAAGTATAATAGTTATAGGACACATCGAAATATTGACATGTAAATAGGCAAGTGATGGCATTAGACTTGCATGGCCAAGTTCTGAAGTTTGTTAAGATAGCACACAGTTGGGTAAGAGAGAAGGTAGGTGTGGAATTGCATGCAGAGTCTGGAACGAAGATGAAGACGGTGTTGACAACAGATGCCTCTCTGTTGGCAGATCTTACCACTGAGGAAGAAACACACCTGGAGTGCCGGTAGCTCCTCCCCCTTCCCATGCTTCCCCCAAATGTCTCTAATGCACATATCTCTGCAACAGATGACATAACAAGTTTTGTAAATGTAATGTAAATGTGAGGGGTTTACAGTGAGTTTCCCAGGTTTATAAGGTAAAATAAATATCCATTATTTGATTTGTTTTTGTTAGTACTTACTTCATTTTATTTATATGTAATAGTTGTAACAATAGGATAAGTGTGAGTTGGTAAGCTCAAAATGATCTGTGATAATTGAAAAGTGAATTATAATGCCATATGTAAAATCATTAGAGACTGTAGTAATTGCATTACGTGTGAGGTTTTACGTGATATTTCCTTAAAAATGATGATTCGTGGTCATCAGAAAAACTTTCAGTTAAATATGGAGTTGGTATTCGTGTCTTGATGTTCAAAACTCGTGTAGTTTTAAAACCAAGGGAGGTAGGGTGAGGTGCTGCAAAGACATATCTCTCTGACCATGTTCCTTCCTGAGAGAAAACGTTATATAACTTAGTAAGTGTAAGAAAGGAATTATAGACATTAGAACATATTCTAAATACACTCCTGGAAATTGAAATAAGAACACCGTGAATTCATTGTCCCAGGAAGGGGAAACTTTATTGACACATTCCTGGGGTCAGATACATCACATGATCACACTGACAGAAACACAGGCACATAGACACAGGTAACAGAGCATGCACAATGTCGGCACTAGTACAGTGTATATCCACCTTTCGCAGCAATGCAGGCTGCTATTCTCCCATGGAGACGATCGTAGAGATGCTGGATGTAGTCCTGTGGAACGGCTTGCCATGCCATTTCCACCTGGCGCCTCAGTTGGACCAGCGTTCGTGCTGGACGTGCAGACCGCGTGAGACGACGCTTCATCCAGTCCCAAACATGCTCAATGGCGGACAGATCCGGAGATCTTGCTGGCCAGGGTAGTTAACTTACACCTTCTAGAGCACGTTGGGTGACACGGGATACCTGCGGACGTGCATTGTCCTGTTGGAACAGCAAGTTCCCTCGCCGGTCTAGAAATGGTAGAACGATGGGTTCGATGACGGTTTGGATGTACCGTGCACTATTCAGTGTCCCCTCGACGATCACCAGTGGTGTGCGGCCAGTGTAGGAGATCGCTCCCCACACCATGATGCCGGGTGTTGGCCCTGTGTGCCTCGGTCATATGCAGTCCTGATTGTGGCGCTCACCTGCACGGCGCCAAACACGCATACGACCATCATTGGCACCAAGGCAGAAGCGACTCTCATCGCTGAAGACGACACGTCTCCATTCGTCCCTCCATTCACACCTGTCGCGACACCACTGGAGGCGGGCTGCACGATGTTGGGGCGTGAGCGGAAGACGGCCTAACGGTGTGCGGGACTGTAGCCCAGCTTCATGGAGACGGTTGCGAATGGTCCTCGCCGATACCCCAGGAGCAACAGTGTCTCTAATTTGCTGGGTAGTGGCGGTGCGGTCCCCTACGGCACTGCGTAGGATCCTACGGTCTTGGCGTGCATCCGTGCGTCGCTGCGGTCCGGTCCCGGGTCGACGGGCACGTGCACCTTCCGCCGACCACTGGCGACAACATCGATGTACTGTGGAGACCTCACGCCCCACGTGTTGAGCAATTCGGCGGTACGTCCACCCGGCCTCCCGCATGCCCACTATACGCCCTCGCTCAAAGTCCGTCAACTGCACATGCGGTTCACGTCCACGCTGTCGCGGCATGCTACCAGTGTTAAAGACTGCGATGGAGCTCCGTATGCCACGGCAAACTGGCTGACACTGACGGCGGCGGTGCACAAATGCTGCGCAGCTAGCGCCATTCGACGGCCAACACCGCGGTTCCTGGTGTGTCCGCTGTGCCGTGCGTGTGATCATTGCTTGTACAGCCCTCTCGCAGTGTCCGGAGCAAGTATGGTGGGTCTGACACACCGGTGTCAATGTGTTCTTTTTTCCATTTCCAAGAGTGTACATGTTTTGTGTATTATGCAATTCATTGGAAAAGACAGCATCCAAATATGATGCTTACACTGCTAGTTAATGGAGTTTAGTTGAGCAGCACATCAGAAGCCGCAGAAATGTGAGGCAGCTGCATTTGCTCATTTTATGCTGATGGGTGTGGTGCAATTCGTCCATATGAGCTGTTTAACAGTGACTTGTGGAGGGCAAAGCCGAGGCATATTGGGGTTTCTGGAAGCTTGGCGCAATAATATTTCCATCCAAATTAAAATCTGTGATGCAGTTTCAGCGGAAATACATTTCTTAGCAACAGCTGGATGGACTCGCCTCACAGCCCTTGAGAGTGGGAGAGAGAAAGTAAAATTGCTTTTTTAATGGAGAGAGAGAGATCTAAAAATAATTACAAGAAGGTTTCCTAGCGTGCTCAAGAGTGAGGTACAAATGTGGAGCATCAAAGGAACAAATTGGAACAGCATGCCCTCGTTCTCGGCTGGGAGTAGTGGCGAACTCCTGTAATCGAAGCTTCCGGGAGGCCGTTGTTGTGAGAGAGACCTGGAAACAACTACAGATTCGGCCGTTTCATCAGCTCAGGAAGGGCCGCGATGCCCTCATCTAGATCTGCAGATTGACAGATTGCAGTGCGGAATTTTCGGCTAGTGGTGGCTCGGGGTTAAGAGAAGTCGAGAGCAGTGAGCGAAACTACATTGGGAAACCGAAACGGACGACTTATAACGAAAAATTATGTGTGTTTGGAAAAGTGGGGCGTCTGACACCACCCTTGACCAAAAATTTACAAATTGGAGCAGCATGCCCTCGTTCTCGGCAGACCACATCGGTTTTTGGCTGAGGACAGGCGTGTAGTTGATGATAGTTCAATCTCAGCGATGCAGTTAGCTTTTGTTGGTTCCCTCTGATGGGTGTAAAATATAAACATGAATAGTCCCATAGGAAGAGATTTTAATTGTTTCTTAAAAGTTATACATTTATATTTGACCATGACTACAGATTTAGACATGGTTCGATCAGAGGAACAACGCTACCTCATACTATTACGTCGTTTCTCACACTGTTACCCGTAAGTAGGTCGACACTTATTATCTTACTGTGTGTAGTCAGTAATGTAGTAAATAATCACAGATGGTCTTCTGGTTGCGACTGCGAGTGACATTGTCATAGGAGTGGACAATTCTGGATGTTTCCAGTGCTAAGCAGTATCAGAAATATTCTAGCGTTTCAGTTATAAAGTCCAGCATGGCCGCAGCATACTTTATTTTATATCCCACTGGTCTTGCTAGTTTGTTAATGTTATGTTGTGACGAAGATTACTTGGAATTAGTGGCTTCAATGAAGGCTCCGTGAATTCCGGTGTATTGCATATTGATCTTTGACTTGCAAATTGTTGCTAATGTAACCCAAGTTAATTGGAGGACACTTGACCTCTACAATAATTTTTTTTTCACTAGACGTGTTTGGTAATTGTTTTTGATGGCCAAACAACATTTTTCCACAGACCTCTTTTGCGAGTCGAAAATTGTATATGTACTACCAGATGGAGTGCATAAACACACCAGGCAGTCCAGAGTACTAGATGGAGTGCATAAACGCACCAGGCAGTCAAGAGTACTCAACAGATTGCAGTGGCGTTGATCACCAAGCGCTGAGTGTGCAAATACAGGACATAGGTTTCTGGTATGACTCGATTATGCATACCTTTTATTCTGCCAGTCACTACTGTAGCCGATTTCTTCTAGTAGGACATTGTATGTTTTTGTCCTTGATACCTCTCTGTTAAAAATAGATGCACACATATTAACAAATGATGGAAATCAAACTTATTAGCGGCTCTGGGATCATGGGATAGGGGACCCATTTAAATATCACAACGGGTAGCTGTGCTGCCAGACCAACGATCCTAATCACACCACACTCCCAACGAGTTCTAGACCCTTACCTGTGAGTTTTGTCAATCGTACCATGACAGTAAATACAAAGACACATAAGAAATTTACAGAACACAAAGAAGCACTTAGGCTAGCTAACTTGTGCTATGTGTTAAACTTAGACATTTGCCTCTTGTGTGTTACTGAGATTTTTCCTCTTGCAGTCATTTCCAAGCTTCACAACTTTTGTGCTCTGTCTACATGCTCTTGTTTATCCATCGTCCATGTTTGTCGTTGATGGGATCGCAGTTCACTGAAGACTACTTGCCTTCTGTGGACTGTCTAAGCTGCAATATTTAGGATTTCTGGTGAGACCATTGCTTGCAAGTATTGCATTGGTGTACTTCTGTATAACATGATTTTTCAGCTTAGCAGATATTTTCTCATTGTATGCAAGATTATATCTCTTTGAGGCTTTGTCCAATATACAAGGATCAGTATTGGTCTTTCATCATTAAATCTTCCATGTGTTTCACATTACTTCCCTACTCCTTTTACACAAATTTGAGAATATGTGGAGGTTCTTTTCTGTTTTTGAGAATATGTTATATTCTATTTCCACACAGCCCTTTGAAGGACATATAACTCTCATGGTATTTAGTCTCCAGTTTATCGTTTATTACTTTTGCTTCTTTAATCATTTCTAAACTTTACTATTTTTGTGCTCAATCTACATCCCAGTGTTTAACCATTGTCAACATTTGTTGTTGACGTGACCATAACTCACTGAAAATTTCTTGCCTTCCTTGCAATTAATAGCATGCTAATCTGCTTTCGGCAGACAGAGTATTTTTCACACAATGTAAGGCAGGTTTGAGCTGCAGAGAACTATCAGACATCTGCATCTACACCTATACCAGTGCGAACCACTGTGAAGTGCATAGTAGAGGGTATGCCCAAGTTTTTCCTATTCCATTTGCATATGGAGTGCAGGAAGAATACCTCCATGGGCTTCCTAATTAATATAATCTCGTCTGGCCTTCCATGGGAGAGTTTATGTCTATCTTCAAGAGCATGCCATTTCAGTTTCTTAAGCAGCTCTGTAACACTTTACCACAGATCAGAGAAACATGTGACCATTCATGCTGCCCTTTTCTATATACATAACATATCCCCTGTTAGTCGTATTTGATATGGGTCCTAGACATTTGAACAACATGAGTGGTTTGTACGCAATCTCCTTTGTAGACTGAGTGCATTTCCCTAGTATTCTACCAATAAACTGTAGTATCCCACCTGCTTTACCAGTGAATAAGCATATTTTATTGTTTCAGTTCATATCCCATCCACCCCCAGTAGCTGAGTGGTCAGCGCGGCAGAATGTGAATCCTAAGGGCCCAGGTTCGATTCCCGGCTCAGTCGGAGATTTTCTCCATTCAGGGACTGGGTGTTGTGTTGTCCTAGTCATCATCATTTCATCCCCATCGACGCGCAAGTAGCCGAAGTGGCATCCAATCGACAGACTTGCACCAGGCGAATGGTCTACCTGATGGGAGGCTCTAGTCACAAGACAGTTATTTAGTTCATATCCCTAAAAAGTGTTATACCCAGGTATTTGTATGAGTTGAATGATTCCAGTTGTGACTCAGTGATACTATAATCACAGGACACTACATTTTTTCGTTTCGTGGAGCACACAGTTCTACATGTCTGAACTTTTAGAACAACTTCCCAGTCTTTGCACAACTTTGAAAAGATCTGACTGAATATTTTACATCTTCTTTCAGAGAGTACTTCACTATAGATAGCTGCATCATCTTCGAAAAGTCTGAGGTTACTATTAATATTGACTGTGAGGTAATTAATATATAACATGAACAGCAAGGGTCCAAGTAAACTTCCCTGGGTCACACACAAAGGTACTTCTACATCTGTTAATGACTCTCCGTCCAAGATAACTTGCTGCATCATTCTTACCAAAAAAATCCTCAACCCAATCATAAATTTCGCTTGATATCCCATATGAACACCCTTTTGATGAGAAGTGTGGATATTGAATGGAGTCAAACGCTTATTGGAAATCGAGAAATAGCCTGCGGCATCCGCCTGACTGTCTCGATCCAAGGCCCTTACTATGTCATGTGAGAAAAGTGCGACTTGGGTTTCATATGATCAGTGTTTTTGGAATCCATGCTTGTTGACATTGAGGAGGTAATTCTGTTCCAGAGACAATTTAGTGTAAATGTAATGAGGTATTGGTAAGAGTCCATCTTCACAACATTGTCACTTCTCATGACTTCAGCTTAGTGAGCATGGGGAAAATACGTTGACTTCCAATGTTAACAAACGATGACTATCTCTCCCCATCAATTTCGCAGCCAACATCAATACTTTCTTTCCAAGAAACCTGATCTCCAAGTCCCATTCGGCGAATATCGCAATTTGAAGTGCATTGTGGCACAGCCTGTTTTTACACTTGCTGGAGTTATGAAAATTGGCAATGGTGTGAAGACAGTCTACTCCTGTCATATGGCAGGAGTTATGGGTAATACAAATTGCAAACATTTTGACTTAGATTGTTGTGAGGTGCACAGTGACTGAAAAAATTGTTCCATTAGATGTCCAAACATCGCTAATCTGTCTGTGAAAGCAGGTTTCCATGCCTACTTGCTGTTACAAAAACAATATTTAAATGTAGTGTGAGAATGTAAAGCCATATAATGTACTGCATAGATGTACCTGTAGATGGACACATAACATGTTAGTAAAAAGTGGTGTGTTGTTTATTGTAAATGTTCATCATTATTAAGTAAATAACATTTTTCAGATGCTAGAAAAATATCATGGTGCAGGATGTGCAATTAGTTATCGTTACAGTGGCGGTTAGACCTACAACATGGTAGTTCGGTTCCCAACAGATATAGACATGCACAGGGCAATTCCGTGCAAAGGCTGGATAATTTTCAAGAGATCCCACATCTATGCGACGAATTTTGAAGGTGATGATATAACAACAATTAAACTTTAAACTATGTACAAGGCAAAGAGCAGAAGTATACACGAACTCGACCGAAATTACTTGAAAGGGCGATTCAAGGAATTATTCCGAATCTGCCACATTGTTTAAGTAAACTGACTAAATGCGAGTCCTGAAAAGATCCAAATGAAAGAAGACTGAAGCAAGAAAAAGACATGTGTAATAGACACAATAAGTAGTTGCAGATGATGCTGTTCAAAGCTTAGCAGGAGTTTGTGGAAACGTAGGCAGGATCATAGGAAGTGACAAGTGGTACCATACTGTTATGAACGATTCATTATGTTTCTATGGGTTGTTAGTGAAAGGATTTCAAAAAAGTTCAAACTAGTGTAAAGTCTAACAGTTAAAAACCCTTACACATTTCAGCTGAAAATAAGACAAATAAACCTATACACAAGAAATTTCATAATTTGTTCTTATATATGCGGTTCTAGTTATCACCAGTTGGTTTTGCTGATTAAGAAACCATGGTAACAAAAAGCAATTTCCAACAACGTTACGCAAAACCTTGCCCTGCTACAATAATGTTTAAACAATTACTTAAGCAAACGTTGTGTTCAGATTAAGCATTTTTCCTGCCTTCCCTTTAACCAGGTGTACATTGCTCATCGAACCAGATATCTTATTACAGTATGTTGATAGTGATGAAATAATAATAATAATAATAATAATAACAAAATTAGATCCCCATTCCAACATCCTGATGAATATCAGATCGATCACATTGCTATCTCCTACACCCACTACAGAATCATCTCCGACATTCAAGTCTGAAAAGGTGCAAACATCGGCTCAGACCACTACCTTACCTGAGTTAAAGTAAAATTCTCTCTGAAGAAAGTTCGACACATTTAGAAATCAAGAAAAATAGATCCCAGAAGATTGGCAAAAAAAACAACCGACAAACAACTGGACTGACTTCTGTAGGAAAATAATCAGAAAAGTCAAAGTATTAATCCCACTTAAGAAAAAGGCAAAACATCCACGGTGGATTCCAACTGTGGCCAAGCCATCATCAGTCGCCGAATCGCGTTTCAAAAATACAACAGCAACAAATCGCTGGAAACCCAACAGAACTTCCTTGATATCTGCAAAGAGACAACCAGAACCACCAGGAAAAACTATACACAACTACCTCACTCAACAGCTCAAATAAGTTGAGCACATCAGAAATTACAACAACAGAAATTTCTATAGAGCTTTCGCTAATAGGATTAAAGGTTACTCGCCACAAAACTTGATCTTCAAGAAAAAAGATGGGAAACTCGCACTCACCAATCAAGAAAACAGGAAAGATATGGCACACTACTTTTCCAATCTTCTTAATTGCCCTGAACCCTCCGAATGATTCCCACACACATCCCCAAGTCACACGAAACTTGACGCCGATCCTCCGACACAAGAAGAAATACGACACCACATCACAAAACTAAAGAACGGAAAGACATCAGGAGAAGATGGAATAACCGCAGAATTACTGAAAAATGTCGGAACATGATCATTACAGGAAACCGCACAGATTATTCAGGACATATGGCGAAGCGAAAAACTCCCAGACGCCTAGAAATGCGCACTCATCCACTTACTTCACAAAAAAGGAGACAAACCTGATGTGAATACAGAGGAATCTCCTTCCTTTCCGTTCCTTACAAAGTCCTCTCCGCTTACCTCTTACAATGTGCACCAGAACAACTTGAGCCCCTAACAGGTGACTATTATGCAGGGTTCAGACCACACAGATCATGCACCCAACAAATTTTCGACCTAAGGTCTACACTGAAAATTCGAGCTACACAAGATATCCCAACCATCTTTACATTTGTCGACTTCAAGAAAGCTTACGACTTCATCGACTGACAATACCTGTTTAATATACTAAAAGAAAACAATCTCGATCCAAAAACGCAACGAATCATCCAACAAACCCTACCGGACACAACTTCCAAAGTCAAATTCAATCGAGAAATCTCACAAACTTTTCCATCAAGAATGGCGTCCAGCAGGGCGGTGGACTCTCTCCACTACTTTTCAACATCGTTTTAGACAATGTCATCAAAGAATGCGAATAAGAACTGAAAAATCGAAACATCTGGAGACCCATCAAGCTTGGAAAAGAAAAGGATAACTTCGAGTAAGCCTTCGCTGGTGACCTCGAGATCCTTTCTGCTGATGAACAAACAACTATCCATCAGATTGAAGTCCTCAAAGAATGTGCTGAGAGAGTAGGACTGCAAATTTTTTTTTTGTAAAACCGAATTCATGGCTACAAAAACACGTCAAAACACAAAATTTAATCACAAAATATGGCACAGTAAACAAGGTTAACCACTTCGAGTACTCAGGAGAAGTTATTGAGCCTACATGTACAGAAAGATTGGCACAAAAAACACAGGAACTCAAAAAGTGGAAAACATATGGGCAAGTTGCGAACATCTACAATAAAAAAATGTATAAAAATCAACACAAAAGTTCGACATTACACGACTGTTATCAAACCTGAAACACACTACGCCAGCAAGACTCTAAAACTTAATTACAAAGGAGACCTCGAAAATATAAAAAAGACTGAAAGAAACATCATCCGAAAAATCCTTGGTTCAAAACTCACAGACGAAGGATACTGTCTACAATCACACACAGACACAGATAAATATTTACACATCGAAACCGATTTCCGCAAACGACGACTGAAATTCTACAGACACATCATGAAACTAGGTGACAGCCGACTAACAAAGAAAATTTTGACTTACGTATAGAAAATGAAAAGGACAACAGTCTGGATAAACAGGACCAAATTGATCTAAAAAATTCCAAAATCTTCCCGCAGACATCGAAGATCGATACGTCTTCAGACATAAGGTCTACAACTGGGAAATTTCATCAGAATACAAACCCAAGGTACCTAGCAGAAAGTGGTCAGATGAACGTCGGGCTAAGCATAGCGAGATGATGAAACAATTCTGGAAGAAGAATAAAAATAACAGACAAGGTCATAATTTGCTGTATGTGATCCTCTATGGGTCTAAACAATATAATTAAATAAATAATAAAATTCGTATGACTTAAGCGACTGTATAACAACATTCTAAACCGCTTGGTGCATGTTACAGTTAATACATAATACCTAGTTTCCATCTTTTACATTTTTTCTGGGAGGAAAAATTGTTTTTAATGTGCTGCAATTACGTACATGCTACCCTATACTTGACAGTTGTACAACGTTTTATTTTTGTATACGGTAATTATCGTCATTTGTTAAAATTCAATATTCGGTTATTTAAATGGAAAAATTATTACAGGTTCTTTCATGTGTCAAGCCTAGCATTGTGCTCATCTCTGTGCATATGACATGTCCTGCCATATACTTGACTTCTGCACGTGTACCTTTTTCGTGTTAAGTGACCTTCGACTCTCGTTACAATTCCATTTGATACTACGTAAATGGGAAGATATCAGTGAATCGTTCTCATGCGTATTTGTTACACGTGTAAATGCATATATTAGAGAATAAAACTGCTTTGTTTTTAAAGTGCAACGAAACGTTCATTCTGGAAATCCGGCCGTCTATTTGACAGCTGTGTGTCGGTTGTCATACTGATTGTTCCGGCGTGTGTAAAAATGGCTATGAGTGTGGAATGTTATGATGTACCGTTCCGTCAACTAGGAATCGTTCACATGTAGTACGTCAAGCCAGCGTATATCGAAGATATCTGTCGATATCAACAAGAACGGTACGTTTTTTGTTGTTAAATTCTTTGGACAGTGGAGCTAAATGAAGTTTGTAAGCTGGTAATGTGGTAGTTTTTGTTGTGAAATGTTAGGGGTGTGTTTACGGTTTGCGAGAGGTTGTAAGTGACGTTTGAGTATGTCGCATGATGAAAATGTTTCAGCATCTGTTGTCGAGAGGTCTGTTAGTAATTTGAAGGCTTACTGGGTTTCTGAAGAGTATGGGTAATAATGAATTGTACTTTTAGCAGGAACTTTGTAGATGGTGATGGAATTAACAAGCTAACAGTGGGACTGTTGTCTTTGTATGAATCGGATCTTGTGAAAGCGAAAGGGCAACTTGATGAGTTGACGTGAGTTTCATTTATAGAATAATTAGTTCAGTTGTGTGTATATGTAATAGAATGAAGTTATTAGTTATTTAAATACAGTATAATCCACTTATTTGTATAACAGTTAACTTGTTATAAGCACCATTGTTTCATACCTGCTAGGCGTCAATAGGCGGCAGCCAAGTCTTGTAAGATCTTCACTGCCAACTATTCATTTAACTTCTTATTTTGTAATTCATCGTTTTACAAATTTCTCATTATTTCAGAAAAAAGCAGATGTCCGTTATCACTCAACTGCAGGACGAAAATGAAAAGCTAAATAAAATGCAGTGCACGAACGATCTGCAAGAAATGGTAATAATAATAAATGTGCTAATGTATTTTTAACTTGCGATGCATGACCCCTCAGTTCATTAGTTTGATAACATAGATTGCAATTCACTGTTACAAAGAAAATGGTAACCGCTAAGACTTTCCCCATTCCATAACATTAATAAGAGATAGTAATGTTTTCCATCTTGAAAGACCTGTCATTGTGCTACTAGTTGTTAGAAATTGAACTGTTAACAACCTGTGAATAAGGCATTAGACCTACCTATTTTGTCTTTGACTAGTTTTTTTTTAATTTTTGTATGTGTGATGCTAAATGAATTGAGCTGTTACATGTAGACATTTTCCCAATCTTATTATTGTAACGTTTGTAATTTCTTTCAATTAACAGTGCACCATGGTGAAACAGTATCATACAAAGCTTACTACGATTAAAAAGGATATGTCGCAATTACATGAAAAGAGTTTGAAACTTAAAGTGAGTATAAACTTCAGTTTACCTGTTTAGTTATTTCATACTACCATTATTTTACTGTTCACACTTTGGAGCGTATTCTGTGGTGTAATTTGTGTGTTCAGAAGTTTCATGATGTCTGAAAAAATTGAATGAGACACACATACATCAAGATTGTGTAAGAATGTGTTAGCTAAAGTGGCATTGTTCATTGGGCTGAGTTAGATGCTTTACTGAACACTGTGACAACATGTAACAGGATGTTTGTAGTTAAATGTTGTAATAGAATGTTACTGTCCAGATCCTAGTTCTCATTAAATAGCAACTTTTAAGTCAGAAGGTAATCTTCAGTGTACTTTACTGAACTGGGAGGAGGCACTGAACTGTCTTAACTGATAAATCGTAACTGTGCGAATGCCTGTAATACGTTGTTGTTTTTGTGCCTGTTGGCAGAAGAATTTCCATGTCTGCCAGTACATGGTGGAAGGAATGTAGTCCACAGTTAACAGCTGGCAGCTGTAGACACTCGGAGGACGAGTATGATACACAGGTAGAAGTGCCGCTGAAGCAGAAAATGGTCTGTTTGTGAGCGACATCTGGAGGCTGCTGCTAGGAACTGAAAGGTGTCGGGTGAGCAGTAATGCCTACGTGGCGGCAGCCTCTCACAGTATCTGTTGCTGTCAAGTGGAGTACATACCAATGTTAAATACAGCACAGTGTTGCAGAGGCACCAGTCATAATTTTGTTTAAGCAACCATGTGTTAGCGGTGCTATTTAAGAACAGTCACTGCTAAGACTTGAAGCCAGATTACAATCGTAGAACTATGGATTTTAAATTATGAATCTTAAAGGGTCCACTAACCTTCAAAGTACAGAAATAAGAACTTGTGAAACCAATAATTCCTTGTACTGCAGTAACTCTAACTCAGTTTGAGAAGAGCAGGGTTGAAATCCCATTTACAGCCATCCAAAATTAAATTTATCATAGGTTCCCTTAATAGATCAAGATAAATGCCAGGATGGCCTCTTCGAGGAGGACATAGGCAATTACCTTTCACACCCTTATCCTGTCTGAGCAGGTGCTCTGTCACCATTGAACTTTTCATTAATTACAAATGCAGGGATGGTTCCATTGAAGGGGCATGGCCAATCTGTCTCTCCCATCCTTCCCCAATCCAGATTTATGGTCCAACTCTTAACGACCTCATTGTCAGCTAAACATTACTCTGCTCTTCCTTCCTTTAAGTGTGTGTGTGTTTCTGGGTTGGCATTATCACTGTGACACTCATTAGACTATTTTATAATAAAAAGGAACTATAAAGTTCTTGCTCAGTACCTGTTCTCGAATTTAAGGAACAACTGGATAATAGTGTCTGTCACCTATGCTGCTCCACAGAATACTGGGATTGAGAATTTGTTACCAGGTAGCCAGTCGCACTCATTTTCGCCAGTGAACAGTTAAATATGTCAGTTACATAATTTTGGGTGTCAATGGCCTTGTTCTTTCATTATATAGGCATCAATTTGTTCTTTCTGAAATTGGTTTTGTGTTCATGTGAAATTTTTCCTTATTATTGTTGAGAATTATTAATGCTATTCATCCCATATTGTGAGTTGTTTAAGAATGAAAGGGAATTTCATGAAATGATATCAACCTGAAATAGCAGGACAGACAGTGCTAATGGAGGCAGCGCGTGGCTTGGTTGGTGCTCTTTACCTTCCTAAAAAGTTACATTGTTGGGTATTCCTAAAAAGTATTGAGTTGCAGTCAAGTGAAGTGAGATGACAAAGTTCACGTCCCGTCCCCTTAGCATTGCCCGCCTCACCCTTGGCTCACAACTCAAGAAGTATGCGTATGGGCAACATGGGACACTGAGCCATTGCAGTATTTCTTCTCTTCTTGTCTCACAATTTTATTCGATATGTTTTCACTTCAATAGATGCTGTATTTGATGTTGAATTGACCATACCTCTGGGGTCTGCATTGGGTTACTCACTTGTACCTATTTTTATTAAAACCTACATCCTTTCAGTTTATTTACAAAAGATCCCCATTACACAGTTTGACCTCCACTTTATTTTAAAACTTTTTCATCAGTATGGGCTGTGCAAAAACATCACACAATACCTAGTATGGTTGCCAGTCTATGCAGAGGGTTATTACATATCTGTACGGTGGTAGCCCATTGACTACACAGAGAATGCACTGTTGGTGTGTGCATTCTTTTTGCCCCATAGAGGCTGAGGAGTAGTTGAATCATGCTTGTGGCTGTGTGGCTCCAGTAGTCTCATCAGAGTGATTGACTCACTTTTAACGTGGTAGGATACAACTCTAATATGTTTCCTTTGTTAAGTACAAATTGAGATGAAAACAAACCTGTCAGACAAGGAGAGATACATGTACCTCACTTACAGTCTGTACCAGGAATTATGGTGAATCATTCTTAAATATCAAACAATTATGTTCTGTAGAGGAAATTGGAGACAAGTACGGTGAAGTTACCTTGATTTTAAAAATGCAGTACAGCATCC
Source organism: Schistocerca piceifrons (assembly GCF_021461385.2). Lineage (NCBI taxonomy): Eukaryota > Metazoa > Arthropoda > Insecta > Orthoptera > Acrididae > Schistocerca > Schistocerca piceifrons. The sequence continues at coordinate 73,610,540 of NC_060149.1, forward strand.
CTGTCTAAATTATCTCTCACAGGAACTGAATATGATCAGGGGTATAAACTTCCACAGAGACCTTATACTGCAAACCAATGAGGAATTACATACTAATTTGGAACCATAAGAGCCTGAAGATAATGAAGTAGACACTGGAGCATTTATTTTGGGTTTTGAGTGGGTTATTACAGGATAATATTATGGTTTAGTGGTGCGATGTAAAACCTTGTGTGTCACCACTCGTCAGATACTTCAGCTATATGAAATTTGGATCGTTATCTAGGGTTAAAAATAAACCCATCTGTGGTGATTGCAGACCGACTACACGTAGGTATGTTCCCTGTGTACAACCACTGTGCTACACTAATTGCAGGGAGGGTCTCACCCCGAATCACCAATCTGTCACATACCAAGAAGCCAGCAACAATTATAATCACATTTTCCTTGTCCAATTGACAGCAAGCTGCTCCTGAAAAGTAATTCGTCGAATTTTTGCTGGGGGCCTGAACACCGATGAATGACCATTGCATTCAGCCCTGGTCAATGGTCTTCACTCACTCCGCAACGACCCCCTCATTGTGGTTCTGCCAGCTGACACGGGCAATGCATCCGTCATTCTGAATAAAGCTGATGATGATGCCAAAATTCAGTTGATTCTTGAAGAGGATACATACCGGAAACTGCCATGGGACCAGACATCAGGAATAATGAGGAAGACATCAGAGTTTCTAGAAAAGTCAACACTGGAAGAGGGCGTTATTAAGAATCTCCTCCCTGAGGCGCGAAGACCACCTACACTTTGTGGACTACCAAAAGTCCACAAGGCGGACTCTCCTCTTCATCCCATTGTGAACACCATTGGGTCACCCACTTACAGATTGGCAAAACACCTGGCCAGCCTCCTTGAACCTCATTTGGGTCGTTGCGTGCATCATATCAAGAACACCAACGACTTTATCAACAGAATTAAACAACTGTGTCTTAGTCTAGGAGAAATAATAGTTATAAGAACGTAGGCTTCCGCGGGCGGTGTCATAGTGATTAAAATTCTTCTGGGTATTATGCTGCGTCATTGCTAAAAACTAACAACAATAATAAACTAAAACCGACGTTTCAGCCTAATTGCAATGGCCTTCCTCAGGGCGTGACTGGTTTTACATGGGGATAGGTGCTTCTATTTATTGCAGACTATCGATGTCTGACGTCACTGTTGTAAAACTTTTAATTGGCCCTCTAATATGATTGGCTAGTCATGACGTAAGGGAAGATGGAAAGAAAGAGGCTATTCGTGGATGTCCATGTCGTCAACGATTGGTAGCTGTCCGCCAGTCAGCGTTTGGCTTCTGATCGGCAATTTTTCCTTCTGGTGTGTGCAGAAGTGGACAGACAGTTGCTCTACAGCTGTTTGTGCAGATACATCCATCAGACATTATGGTCAGTTTTGACACCAAGTCTCTCTTCACTAACATTCCTATTGAGGAGACTATGCGCATTCTACAGGAGCGGATCCCACTAGATATCTGTGATCCGGTACGCTTATGCCTGGCATCTACGTACTTCACCTGGTGTCGACGCAATTGCAGGTCCTGTAAAGTCTTGTTCCTGATTACAAAATGGCACCTTGTTGTTAGAAACAGTCAGTGTCCTCCAGACACAAAAATTGCTGCGAACTCCACTGCTAAAAACACACCTTACCTGTCCGGGTGGAAGTACACCGCACTTTAAATTCATAACGCGGGGTGGTTTATACATGCTCATTCAACAGATTGTCCAACAAGGAAATTCAAAACTACCAGTCTGACCAGGGCGTAACAGCTGTACATCGAGCCATGAAAAGGGTTGACAAGGACTTGGTACCAACCCGTCTGTTTGCTACTCGTAAGTTATTCGCCAGTCGAAAGCCCACTGTGCCCCCAGCAGGTAAATATAGCACTGTCCTTGCATCTCCTCGGCCTACTAAGGAGGCAGCCACTCAGAGATCTCACCTTTAGTGCTAACCTCCCCACTATCACCTGCTCGCGCTACGGTTCACTCTTTATCGGCTCCTGCTAAATCACGAGCCCCAAAATTGGACACCCAGACTTCCAAAAAAAGAGCCTACTCGCAAAGATTTTTTATGTACCCCAACTTCACAAACATAGATTCCTCCCTCATCTCAACGCCCTCTTTCCAAGAAGGCTCTTAAGAAACAAAGTTCCTATCCTTCTCCGCCATGGCATGTCTCATTTACAGTGCCACCCAGCAGTAACTGCTCTCGGCCGTCTTCCGTGTCGCCGAGTCGCACCTATGGTGGCCAATCAACCAGCCGGTTGGGGGGAGAGGGGGGGGGGGGCAGGAGCTGCCCTCAAACCAAACAACGTATGGATCAGGATCTTCTGCCTTTGGCCTAATGCCGTTCCACACTGTCGTCCGGCGGCTGTCAGTGGTTGTTGAGTTGACAGCAACTGTGGTAAGATTCTTCCCTTTTCTGTCCATCCTATGGCAATTAGCAATTGGAATATCTGCGGCATTCGAGCCAATCGGGATGAACTGTGTATCCTCTTACGATCCTACTCCCCAGTCATCTTCTGTCTTCAGGAAACAAAGCTGCATCCCCACAGTCGCTTGTTTTCCCTCATTTCCAGTCAGTCTAGTTTGATCTCCCTTCTGTTGATGGCTCTCCAGCACACAGGGGACAGTTCATTCACTTTCTGGATACACCTTCTCTCTTTGTACCATATAAATTCCATCATCCACAGTGATGGCAAGAGCTGATATCTTACATCTCCTTAGTCAGGTCCCGTCCCCCTATTTGCTGACTGGGGACTTCAATGCCCACCAGGATCTCCGCATCCCTGTCCGCGAGGCTCTCTATTGATTGACATCTTCCACCAAGCAGATATTATTTGCCTCAACACTGGGGAACCTACATTTTTGTCTGCCTCTACAACAAATTTCTCTCATTTGGACCTTTCTGTTGGTACTGTTCAGCTAGCTCTGCGCTTTGAATGGTTTGCTCTTGCTGATACACACTCGAGTGACCATTTTCCATGTGACCTTCGATTACAGCCACAACTGCCATGTATGCACCCAAGCCGATTGGACACTTTTCTCCTCTCTAGCGACATTTGATGACTGTCACTTTCCTAGCATGTTACAGAAGTTATTCTTACAGCTGTGGAATGTTCAGTACCTCGCACCTCCGATTTGCCCCGGCGCCCCCCAGTTGCTTGGTGGAATGAGGCGTATCGTGCCGCAATATGCAAGCGGAGATGTGCTCTTCGCGTTCTCCGTCACCATCCTACGTTGGCCAACTGTATCTGCTATAAGCAGTTATGTGCGCGATGCCATCGCATCAAACACGATGGCAAGAAGGCAATCTGGGACTTCTTTACCAGCTCCTTTAACACCTTCATTCCCTCCTCAGTAGTTTGGAGTCGAATTCGACAGTTATCTGGCATGTCTAGTTTCTCCCCGATCTCTGTGTTCACTGTCGCGCGTGATACCTTAGTGGACCCAGTCACAATTTCTAACTCATTGGGTCAACACTTTGCTGAGATTTTGAGCTCTTCAAATTACCCGCCAGCCTTTCTCCCCAAGAAATGAGTAGCGGAAGTGCAACCTGCTGCTTTCTCCTCTCAAAATAGCGAAAGCTGTAATACTGTTTTCTCTATGTGGGCACTCCAACACGCATTCTCTTCTTCTTGCTCTTACACCCCAGGGCCGGATGGCGTCCATGTCCGATTGTTGCTGCATTTATCATACCTTAGTCTGCGTTACCTCCTTCATCTTTATAATTGAATTTGACCCTTTCCCAGAAAATGTTGGGAAGTTATTGTCATTCCTGTTCCGAATCCTGGGAAGGACGAACATCTCTCTAGCTATCGCCCCATATCAATCACGAATAATGTATGTCAGGTTTTGGAACGTATGGCGAATTGCCGTTCAGCCTGGTGGCTGGAGCCCCGAAACATTTTAACACCTGCCCAATGTGGTTTCTGAAAGCATTGTTCTGCAGTTGACCATCTTGTTGCTCTCTCCACTTATATCATGAACAATATTCTTAGGAAATTTCCAAACGATACCAATATTTTTCGATCTGGAGAGAGCATACGATACCTGTTGGAGGACAGGCATCCTCCGCACACTGTCCTCTTGGGGCTTTTGAGGTTGTCTTCTCCTTTTTATTCGTGAATTTATGACAGAACGCACATTTAAGGTGCAGGTGAACACTACTTCCTTCCAAGACAATGGGGTGCTCCAGGGCTCCGTGCTAAGTGTTGTACTGTTTGCCATCACCATAAATCCAGTTATGGATTGTCTCCTTCCCAATGTCTTGGGCTCCCTGTTTGTCAACGATTTAGCGATCTCAACAGACCAGCCTTCTTGAATGACGTCTTCAAGGATGTCTCGATTGCCTCCACTCATGGAGTATCGAAACTGGCTTTCACGTCTCTCCCAGTAAGATTGTGTGTGTAAATTTGTGATGTTGTACGGAGTTGCCTCTGCCTTGCCTACATCTATGCCCTGTTGACCTTCTGTTCATGGACGTTACTAAATTCATGGGACTTATGTTTGACAGAAAACTTTGCTGGTGTTTCATATCTTTCGGCTCGCTGTCTGCAATCCCTCAACACCCTCCATGTTCTGAATGGTACCTCCTGGAGAGCGGACCAAGTGGTCCTTCTCTGCCTGTATCACACCTTAGTTTACTCGAAATTGGACTACGGCAGCATAGTTTACTCCTCTGCTTGGCTGTCTATTCTTTGGCATCTCGAATCTGTCTATGACCTCGGATTGCAATTAGTGTCTGGAGCTTTTTACACCAGCCCCGTGGAAAGCCTTTATGCTGAGACTGCTGAATCTCCACTGTCCAATCGATGAGCTGTCCTCCTGAATGGTTACACTAGTGATCTGTCTTCCATGCCTGCTTATCTGGCCCATGCCCTTTTTTTCGATGCCTCCTTGGATTTAGGGTATGCAGGCCGCCCTTCCTCTCTACCACCACTGGGAGTCCACTTCTGTCAACTCCTGCATTCTCTTTCCTTCCACTTTCTTGACAACTGGGGGTATGGCACCACCTTGGCTGCACCCCCGGACCTTGTCTGCTCCATGACCTGTGTCAGCTTCCCAAAGATAGTACCCCTTCTCTTGTTTATGATCAAGCATTTGCTGCTCTGTGTGCACTAATGGAGGATGCCACATTTATTTACACTGATGGCTCAGAAACAACATCTGGTGTTAGGAGTGCCTATATTGTTGGCGACACCCCTAATAGATTTCGGCTTCCCGACCAGTGTTCGGTTTTTACTGCGGAGCTTTACGCTGTTCTCCAGGTGTATAGTACATCCATCACCATAAGCGGATACAGAATATTATACACTCGGATTCACTCATCTCTCTCCTCAGCCTCCAAGCTCTTCATCCTGCCCACCTTTTGCTCCACCGGATTCAGGACTGCCTCCACTTGCTCCACTTGGGGGGCGTCTGTGGCATTCCTCTGGATCCCAGGGCATGTTGTTATCCGCGAAAACGAGGCAGCCAATATAGGCCAAGACTGCGTCTGTCTCTCTCGGCCCACTGTTCGCATGGTTCCCTTAACCAATACACAGAGTGTTTTGTGTCGTTGTGTTGCTCTTTTATGGCACGCACATTGGTCGACACTTCCCAATAATAAATTATGGGATGTGAAACCTCTTCCCTGGTGCTTGGACCTCTTCCTCCCGACCTCATCGTCAGGAGGAGGTAATTTTAACTAGACTCCGGATGGGGCACTGTCTTTTTAGCCATCGCCGACCAGGAATGAGGATCACATGTAAGCAACAAGGAAACTTGTGTTTCAATAGGTTCGAGATTTCCCGATATGCTCAACACAGTATCGACCTAGCTCGAAGAACCATGTGACATTTAAGTCTTTGTGCTAGTGCAACAGATACATGAGAAACTATGAACTAGCCACTAGAGCAACCTAATACTCTTCTTAAAAATTGACTTGTGAAACGCGGGAGGAAATAACATTAAATTCTATCAACTTACAAACTTTTGTTGTGTTTTAGGTTACTCTTTAAGATAACATTCAGAGGTGAAAATCTTGTTCTTCAAAAGCATTACTTGATTCTGAACCCAAGTCAATATTTTACTTGGTTAAGAGAGATTGTAATGATTTACTAAGTGGGCTGCAAATGAGAAATTTGGTCGCTGTTCACGTACTAGATACCAGGGAAAAACATTAGGCCGCACAGTTTGAGGCGTCACGTCACAGACTGCGCGGCCCCTCCTGCCGGAGGTTTGAGTTCTCCCTCGGGCATGGGTGTGTGTGTTGTTCTTAGCATAAGTTAGTTTAAGTAGTGTGAAAGTCTAGGGACTGATGACCTAAGCAGTTTGGTCCCTTAGAATTCACACACATTTGAACCTTTTTTTGAAAAACATTAACAACTATTGGTCAGCTTTAGAACAAGATGATGGCTGTTAGGTGAAATGAGAAAGTAAATTAATCCACAATTAAATGTCTTAACACATGAAGTAAATTACATTAAACAGACTGCAATTGTAATTGCAAGAATAAATTACAGGGGAAAGATCTATTGTTGTGATAGTACCAATAGACATCACTAGATTGCAGGATGAGCGAAAGTTCAAGAAATGGACTGAATCATAATTGTTATCTTTTATTTATGTATTATTTGCTGCTGTTATATAGGACCTGCACGCTATAAGATATTGCCATCCATATTTCACTGTTGCTCAAGGACAGCACTATGGAACGTTGGAAGGGGAACAATGACATTACTTGGCTGAGAACTACGTTGACTGCAGTGAGGGAGTGTTGAGCAGGCAGTTGATTCCATCGTGCAGCCAACCATGGAAATGTATACTGCATACATTCGCTTTTTATGGACATCTACCATGTTTACACTGCAGCTTGCATTAATCCATTTGTACTCTGAATCAAATTCACTTTATAAGTGAACAAATACTGAATACAATTATCTGGTTGATAATAGCCAGGTGACAAAGCAAGTTATAAGTTTTATCTGTTAGAGTGGACTGTATACTTTTTCCGAAACCTTCATTACTATAATTCTTCTGGGTGTCAGACAGGGGTGGAGGGTTGCCTACCAGTGCATTTTTTATCTCGGGGGGGGGGGGGGGGGGGCGGGGCGGATCTCATCTCTAGCTGTCCCCAGATGGAGGGAACCTCTGACATCCTAACTCAGTGTTAGCATACCATGAGTCTTAATTTCTTCTTAAAAATGTTTGTGTTTCTTTTATTAGGTAGTCGATATGTTGCCTCCACTGACTTAGTACAATGGCTGGGCGGTGATGCAGTGTGCCTTCCGCCGTATGACATGACACAGTGGGCCTTAAATCACTCCCTGCTGCTGTCAACCCTACCCTATTATCTTTCACCCACCTGACACTCTTAATAATTTATTCATAACACTTCTTATGGCTGGCCTGTGCCAATTTCTTTTTTACACCCATTTGTTTGCGATTTAAAATTTAATGGCTTTCTCCCATTCCTTGACATGTCCATTGTGGAGAGACCTATGACCAGTGTAGTTTTGTCCCCCAAAACCTCTAAACCCATCACACTTTCATCAGAAATTGTCATGCCTTAAAAGGCTCCTTGACTTCGTAAGTGGCTTATGATTTTGCTAACCCATCACTATGAACAAATGTTAAGTTGCTGATGCCTGTACCTGATCTGCACTTTCCAGTTAAGGCTCATTGCTGTTCACTGACGGAGGTGACATGATGGGCAACACACTGGATTCAGGGGGAGTGGGTTTTAAATACCCACCTTGCGATCCCAATGTTGGCTTTGTTGATTTCTGTAAATTGATGGCTCCATTGAAAAAGACATGTCTTATTTCCTGCCCCCACCCTCCTCCCCCATTTGAGATTGTGCTCAATACTGTGGATAGGATATTACACCCTAATCATCTTTCCTTTCTTTATTGCTACAGTATATGTGATTGTCATGAAATATCCATTACAGACACCATACAGATTATGAACTGTATACATACCAGTGATGTGTATAATCCAGACATCTCTCATAGCATTGCATGACAAAAAGAAAATGTAAAACCTTTCATTTGTATCAGTGAGTTAGCAATTGTATATTTTTATGAACTTGCTCACTTACATCAGAACACTGTTGTCAAGTCTTGTTACTTATTATTGACTACTTTCAAATGTTTGTGGTTATTTTATTTAAAACTGTAATTGTTCCAGAAAAGAGCCATGAAGCTTCAGCAGATAAAACAGAAGGAAGCCTTGCAACGCCAGCATCAACGAGAACTACAAATACAGCGAGAACAAGAGTTAATTGCAAAGCCACTTGCTGCACAGAAAAAGAATTGACATTTGCCAGACATTGTAGAAACTATTCCAGTGTGCTGAGAGAAATCTTACGAATGAGAAAGCAAGATTTTAAAAATGCAGAGTTGCTGGATGGTCTGGAAGTTATAAACAAGATGTGGTGAAATAATTTTCTACCTGCAATAGGCCATAGCTACTAAACTTTGGACATAAAAACTGGCTTTTTTATGCTGTGATGTCATGAAACCAATTCGTATAACTGCCAAGACCAACAGCAATGGTTGCCAAGGTATTTCTTGGCTCTTTAGCAAAGGGAAACAGCACAACTGAAATGGCCCGTATGAACATAAAGGATTAATTGGAACTCTCAACATTTACTCAGGTGTAGGTGGTAGGGTTTTCACAGTGCCAGCTCCTTGAAGTTGTTAAGGGGAAGATAAAGAATAGTGCTGGTACACTAGATTAATTTTTGGTGTTACAGAAAGTACTTGAATCCTTCACTGGTGGAACACTGATTTCCAACATAGATTATTTATGGATCTCTTATTTAAATCACCAATAAAATTAAGATATTGTTATCTTGATGACTGTTTTTCAGAGTATATTTTATGCCTCTATTTAATATGTCAAATTAAACCCAGCTACCTGTAATTATTAGTGCCTGATCTGATATTTCACAGAATTGCTCAGTAACACTTCACTGGGTGGAGTGTTAGAAATTGTTGCTTATGCTACAAAATAAACTGTTACTGTGAAAGAGAAATGTCACATTTTCTTGAACCCTTCTCTGCATTTGTAACTGGAACTTTTTTATATGGTATTTGCAGAATTTTCTACAAGCAATTAACTGTTTGCTATGCCATTTTAAAGATCTGATGAAAAAATCTAAGACATTTGTGCTGCCTTCCTGTTAGAACTTGTTGGATTCATATGATGAATTGGACTCAACACTGTCTGGATTAAATCCCAAAGTACATTGCCCATTTTTCATATTCAGGGCGTGAATCTACTTCAAACATTGGACAGTTCTCGAAGTTATCAGCTTTTCGTTACGTTGGAAATGAAGGAAGATTGGGGCATACAGTGCTTCGGCATTTCGGTAATTGTCTGTCTGTGGACATACTGCAATAAATAATGCTCTTGGTCAGAAAGATTTTGCTCAAGAATTTGGGAATGCAGCAATGTATACATGTATGAATTCCAGTAATGAAGATAACACAGTAAGCTATTAGAGGAAACAATGAGTCTTGTCAGTTGACGTACAGATTTGCTCACATTTCAACAGCAAAAGTTAGTGTGTGTGTGTGTGTGTGTGTGTGTGTGTGGTGGAGGAGGAGGAGGGGTTTCAATGCACTTACCTTGAAGTATACACTGGTGAATAATCATGAAAATTATGATTCTGAATTGGCAGACATTTGCATAAATGTAACAGGAAGGGTAACTATTAGCTACTAGCAAACAGTGTAAGTACATTATATCGTATATGAAAAAATGCATTTGTTTGGTAAATAGACATAACAGTATGTGATGCCACAACAATTTTATTAATCTGTATTTTCTGCTGAATTACACCTGCTCACTGTTAACAAGAAAATTTACCCATATCGCCCCCTTTCGGTACCCAATAAGAGAGATAAAAAAAGTGATAGAACACATGCTGTCACAAACTGAAGTTTTCCCTCTTAACATATTGTCATAGGTGGAAAATTTTTTGCAATTTTTTTTTTATATTTGATGATGTTACTATTTGATGATGGTGGTATGTAGTTGCAAATTCTGATGTTTTGAGAGCATGAATTAATTCTCACTGTTTATGGGCAGTACTTCTACTAGTGCTGCATAACAGAGAGCAACACGAGACCTATTTAATAGTAGAAACATTAGGCTTTCAGAGCAGAGTGAAAGATACATACCTATGTTAGTGCCTTGAACATGTTTGGTTTTGTACCTACAAAACATTTGCAGGAAGTCACCATTTGTTAGTGGAAGTGTGCGGAGAGCATTGTCTGTTGGGGAAGCCATGAGTAGAGGTTGGTTTTGATGATTCAAAGCTAATGATTTTGGGGTGAGTGACACTGTATCGTGGTTTGTGGTGTACCATGAGCTGCTGCAACCTTGTCAAAAGGTACACAGTTGCTCACTTTGGATCACACACTTGAAGATAAACACTTGCAATATGCTTAATGACAGTGCCAAACTGCACATTGCAAACTGACTGAACAAAACTTTGAAGGGACTTCTTACCCCACCTGCCCTATTCAACAGATACAACCGCTTTCAGTACAGTTTTTTTTCAGTCCATGCAGCCTAGCCTTTCTCAACAGTACTTCACATCTTTTAAGAATCTCAAAAACTGTACCCACAAGAGGATCACCTCAAAATAACCTGAATTTTTCTTATGAAATACATTTTTTACCTGGAAAGTTGGAGAAGATTGTTCCTCTTGCCATATGAGGGTACATCTAGCATCGTCGAACATGATTGTTTTGGTTGTCCAGGCGTTATGCTGTGGGTAGGCATATTGTTGCATGGGCATACTGATCTCCAAATCTTAGAAGACTATACACTCGGCTCACTCACTGATCAACATGCACTCCTTCCCACGTGCATCTTTTCAGGGGTGCATTTGGTACTGACTTCATTTTTATGGATGACAATGTGTGATTGCATTGAACAGCAGAGGTTGAGGAGCTGTTGGAATGAGGATATTCAGGGAATGGACTGACCTGCCTGATCCCGCAACTTGGATCCCATCAAGCATATGTGGGATGCTTTGGGAGAGGTGTAATGCAGGACGTATACATGCACCAACAACCATCCAGCAGTTGTTGATCACACTGATGGAGGGATGGAACATGCTACCACAAGAACTCTTTGCCAATATTGTGGCCAGCATGGGAGCACACACCTTATTAAGAACCATGTCCCACCATTTGTAACGTCCAGGGACCATCTCATGAATCATGGTGACTTAAGTGTAATTACTGTCTTTAATAGAAGTGCCATTTCTGTTTGTCTCATTGCACTATTTCTTTCATTTACCTTATGTACTATACTGTAGAAGTTCTCTCAATGTATGGTCCAAGTTATAGATAAATTATCTGGTGCAACTGGATCCTAAGGATAATGCAGAGCTGTTATGTTGCAGTCTTTAGTTTCCAAGCAGCTCTAATTTTTTCCCTGTTTAGTCTTTTTTTAGTCTACTTTGTCCCCAGTCTGGTGGCTACTTCATTCCCCAGCATTACTTACCATTTATTAATTTTTGTCTGTATAAGCTTCTGTTGAAAATGTGTGATGGACTTATATGAGCCTGTCTAAATCTCTCTCGACCTGCTAGATCCAGGTTATGGTTTTGAGTTGATCTAGGTATGTTGCAATTTTGTGAGTAAGTCTTGTTGTCTTTAGTCTTTAGACATGGCCATAAAATTTCAGTCATCATTTTCATATGTCTGGTGTGAGATTCAATAGTCTTTCAGGATTTTAGTCTGTATGCACCTCCTGTTGTTTTTGGACTGAGTATTTTTCTCAGAATTTTGTGTTCTTCTTTTAGAATACCCTTTAGATCACGTACTCTGAGAAGTGTAAGCATCTTGCTAATGTACATGACTTCCAGCTTGATAACTGTGTTTTACTGCCTGATTTTTGTGTGTATGGGTGTACTTTTTTGCATCTGAATTTTCCTTGATAATTCCTCTTCCCCTGTAGTTTCAGGAATTTTGCCTAATTACTTCAAGTATGGAACACTCCATTTTTCCATATTTTAATGTCAGCTTTTGAATAGGGCATTTTGAGCAGGTGTACTTTTGTGTTTTGCTGGGATATCTGGAGGTCAACTCTTTCAGTGCATTCCTTGAGAGTTTCTATCTGCTTAATTGCTGTCATCATCTGCTAGTACTGCCAGATCATCTGTGAAAGCTAGGCAAGAAATTTGGATGATATCACTTTTATGTCTTCAAAGTCTTATGTCTCCCTCCTGACTTCTTATTGGAAAAACAGACTGTTGCCCTGCAAAAAAGGTTCCTACACCTCATCCATGAACTATACTTTGGAGGTTGTGTTGGTGACTTTCTTTGATAATATTTAGATTCCTACTCATTGTAAAGATGACATATTCAGTTGCAGACTGGTACAATGAAAAGACTGTTGCACACTGAGCTATTGGACAAAACCTCCTTCAGAAAAAAAAACCCACGCACGCTCGCGGGCACACGTCACACACATGACCGCTCTGGATAAAGGGGCGTGCGCCTGCTTGCATTTATGTTTCATTTCTGAAAGGCTTGGGCCACAAGCTCACCAATATGAAACAGTCTTTTCGTTGTGTCTGTCTGTAACTCAATGTGTCATCTTTATGGTGAGTAGGAACCTATCCTTTTCATAATAATGTTGTTATTCCAACCTGTACTTCCTATTGTTTGACGATATTTAGTGTTTTCAAGTTGAGGCCTTGTTCTTCGAGGATAACAAAAGTGAATGCCGATTGACTGAATCATACGCCTTCTTGAAATCCACCAAGGACTGTCAGATCAAGCTGTTCGTTAGCACTTCGTATTTTAATTCAAATGTTTGGTCTATAGGTACCAGTGTGTAAGCCAGATGGATATTTGCCAATTTTGTTATCTAAATGCTCCTAAACTCTTTGGAGCATGCTGACAGGATTTTGTACGTAACTTGCAGAAGGGAGATTCAATAGTTGTTGTTTTGTTACTTTTTTGAATAGTCAGTGAATTCAAGCACATTTCCAAACTGCAGGAGATATTCTTATTGCCTGAATGACATCTCAACTATGGCAGCATGATTGCAGAATAATCGCTAGAAGTAGTCGCATCTATAAAATATCTAGAAGTATGCATAGAGAGCGATTTAAATTGGACGACCATATAAAACTAATAGCACAAAAGGCAGAGGCCTCACAGATTCATTGGAAGAATCATCAGGTAGTGTAGTCCATCCACAAAGGAAGTACCGTATTTACTCGAATCTAAGCCGCACTTTTTTCTGCTTTTTGTAATCCAAAAAACCGCCTGCGGCTTAGAATCGAGTGCAAAGTAAACAGAAGTTCTGAAAAATGTTGGTAGGTGCCGCCACAACTAACTTCTGCCGTCGAATATATGTAGCTCTACACGAAAGAAAGAAAGAAAGGTGTAAGACGAGCTTTTTTCTCTGCCCCGAGTTTCCGTATTGTTCATCTTCGAATGTAGCAGCATTTCAATGTACTACGAAAACCCGACTGGCAAGACTGTTGGGATGTTGTCAATATTGCCAACTATACGTTCTGAATTTTTTCCTACCTGTGAGAAGAGATGGTTGCTAATAGAAACTTTTATGAATTGTGAATCACATGCAGTATTCACTTCACCATAAGAATAATACGAATATAAACATTTTGCCTTGTATTCTTTCATGTTTGCTGCTATCTCATTTAAATCCCACCTGCCTAATAAATTACGAAACTAGAGTGAGACAACAGCAAACGCGGAAGAATATACATATCATGTCATGTTTCTATTCGTATTATTCTTATGCCTAATAGTGATAGTCAGAAATGAAGCACGACAATTGACTAGATTTTTAAATCTAAGATGACTAATTTCTGTGCAGAATGTAATGTAGTAAAGAGGTGTCTGCAAAGATTTTCAAACGGAGAAAAATTTTCGCTACGCTCTCATTCAGAACAGCTATCATATGCAGTCTATTATTTGGTTCTTCTTGATCATTATCAAAGAAAGCAGCAGTGTAAGTAACAACAAATAAGTCTCTTGCCATTGTTTCGCTAATGAGATGATTCCTCTCTCTTTTTTAAAATTGTAAGCGGCGGTAGCGCGCACAAAAGCAAGCCATGCCGCGAGCGCCGTCAGGCCGTAAACACTCATGATAAGAATGCAACAAACAATGCACGACACAGTACAGTAATGCATTTTCAGCTAAGAGTGACGTAAACACCTATAACAAAGAGAATAGTACATATCAGATCAAAGAAAAATAAGCAATCAATTCAAACCAGACGAGGCACGTGAAAAAGGAAGGGTACCCATATAAATACGGACAGAGCACCTGACGCATAGCAATGGCTACCTGGTAAAGCTTAACTGCTAAGCTTACGACTCGAACCAAACTACTGTAGCTGTATCGTCATTCATTCGACCTAAATTGTGTCTCACATTACAATGGACCAACTTTGTTTCGATTTGGAGGTGCGGCCTAAAACTTTTCTCTCCCCTTGAATTTCGAGTCTCAAATTTCAGGTGCGGCTTAGATTCAAGAAAATTTTTTTTCCTTGATTTCCAGTCTCATTTTTCAGGGGCGGCTTAGATTCGAGTAAATACGGTAGTTTACAATGTCTGACCATTACTCGAATACTGTTGATTGGCCTGGGATTTGTACCCAGTAGGATTGGTAGCGAAATAGAGCAGATACAAAGAACAATAGCGCATTTTGGTCCAGGTTCACATACCAAGCATCACATAGATGCTAAGCAACTCTAGTGGTAGATGCTGAATGAGAGGCATTCTGCGTAACTGTGTGCTTCGGTGTTAAAAGTTTCAGGAGACTGTATTGTTTCACGAAACTGATCAAATACTTCTATTCAGTCACTCATCAACGAGTTTGATCTTGCAACAGAAGACAGCAAAAGGAAAGCCGAAGTTTTAAATTTATCTTTTAAAAAATATTCACACAGGAGAATCGTAAAGACATATTATTGTTTGTCTGTTGCAGAGACTCCTGTATGACGTATATAAAAATAGGCATCCCTGACATTGAAGGCAACTGAAAGAGTTGAAAGCAAATAAGTTGCCAGATACAGACTGAATCCCAATTCAGTTTTGCAGAGAATACACTTCAGCATTGGCCCCTTACTTAGGTGGCATTCATCACCAATCACTCGGCTGCGCCAAGTCCCAGAAAAATGCACAGGTGCCTCATATATAAGAAGTGTAAAAGAATGGACCTGCAGAATTACGGACCAATATTCTTAATGTCTGTCTGCTGCACAATTCTTGAGACTATTCTAAGGTCTGATATAATAGATTTGCCCACGACAGAACTATCCACAAATCAGAATGGACACAGAAGGCATTGCTTGTGTGGAACTCAGCCTGCCCTTTTCTTGCAGGATATCCTGTGAATCACTGATGAGGTTCAACAAGCAGATTCCATATTTCTTGCTTTCCAGAAAACGTTTCACACAGTGCTCCACTGCAGACTGTTAACTAAGGTCCAAGCACACAGAATAGGTTCTGAAGTGTGTGAGGGGCTTGAAGACGTTAAAGAACCTAGTACAGTGTCCTGGATGGCAACTATTCATCGGAGGCATGGCTATCATAACAAATGCCCCGGGAAATGTAATAGGACCGCTTGTTCTCTATATGCATAACTGATCTGATGAATAGGGTAAGCAGCAATCCACAACTGTTTGCTGATGTGCTGATGACACTGTAGTGTATGGGAAAGTGTTGCTGTTGAGTGACTGTGGGAGGCTACAATATGAATTTTTATTTGGTGTGAGTAATGGCAGCTTGCTCTAAATTTAGAAAAATGTACGCTAATTCAGGTGAGCTGGAAAAATAATTCTGTAGTATTCAAGTAGAGTATTTGTAGGGCCGAACTGGTAACTTCCTGGGAGAATTCTCGGAAAATGTTTCTCACTTAAAAACGAATGAGAGAGAGAGAGAGAGAGAGAGAGAGAGAGAGAGAGAGAGAGAGAATGTATAGAACACTTACGTTAACAGTAATTTAGTGCTGTTCGAGTGTTCAGTATCCCCACCAGGTTGGTTTAGAAGAATGCATTGAAGTACTTCAGAGACATGCTGCTAGGTTTGTTACCAGTTGGTTTGATCAACAGAAAAGAATTACAAAAATGCTCCATGAACTCTAATGGGGATCCCTTGAGGGAAAGTGACATTCTTTTCACAAAACACTATTGAGGAACCAGCAATTGCGACAAAGTGCCACCAGCTTACATCTGGCAAAGACAAGGTAAGATAAATTAGAGCTCCTATGAAGGCCTTTCCCTAACTTGATCTGTGCGTAGAACAGGAAAGGGAATGACTAGCAATGGTAATAAGGTGCCATCCACCATGAACATTGGCAGCAGAAGTGAGCAACCAGGCCATAGTGTGTGTGATAATACTGCAGTTGCTGAATGCATACTGGCAGGGGTAGCCAAGCAGTCCATAAACATGTGGAACAAGTGCTGTAGGGCTGGTGGCTTTTATGTAGATGTAGAACACTACATACTTTTACATATCAGCATCATGATAGACATTCCAGTTACACAAATTAAAAAAGCTGAAAGGCAAACAGGGATGAAAACCAGTATCTTCAGTAAAAAACTGCGATGTTTGGTTGGCTTCGCATACATACAAGAAACACAAACTCTGTACAATGTAATGTGGAAATTTATTGCAGAAACAGATTAACAGCATCATGTACAACTATTTGAAATGTATTAAATTATTGGTCATCTTACATTCCACAGAAGAAACTTATCACTGGTCATTTATCTCAACCAGGATTGTTTTGTACAAACTGAATTAATAACAGCATGTTTATTTATTAAAATACCACTCTCCACTGAGCAGGCTTTGAGCAGTTCCTCACTCCATCTCCACACAATCTATTGTATGTTGCTTCAGTAGGAAACCCCATTATTTCACGCTCTTCCTGGATACGAAATGAAAATGTTGACTCATATGATCCAATAAAGTACCTGCAATTACAGAGAAAGGTATTTTGACTTTATATATGCAAGGAAGAAAAATAAACATTTTTTACATTTATTTTTGATACACAGTAACCATAAGAATTTCAACATTTTGGAGACGAGTGACATAGCTCCAATGAGACAAGCAACATAAGACCAATGTCGGCTGTTTCTCAGCTTTGTCTGTATAAAAGTACTCTATGATACTTATATTAAAAAAAAATTCACTTTCATTTCATAGGCAATACAATTTGCTGTTTGCAAAATGGAAATTAACTAGGAATGTACTTCTTTTGATAACAAAACACAAAACGACTGCATCCAACGTCGATGTCAGAACAAACTTGGGAATGACAGAAAAGATGAAACTTGCATGTATTTTGGATTATAATGCAAACAACACTGGTGTGGATTACAACTAGCTAATGAGCTACCACCATTTTGGGAGGAAGCAAGTAAAGTGGCATAAGAAAGTTTTTTTTCCTCAGTTTCAAGAAAAAATTTGTATGTTTTACGCAAAAAGTCGAGGCCCACTATCAAGCATCTCATTGAATTTGTTACTGAATTGGCAGTGGCTGTTATACACGAAGGAGGCCTTGTTACATCAACTTCCACTCAAGACAGTTCACCTGTAAACAGACTCGGTGGTAGACATTTTCTTAAATTTATTCTGACTACAGGAAGGTCAAAATGGCCTTTCAGGAGAGGCAAGATTTGTGCAGAACGAACCAAGGTAAGCTCTGGGAAAGTGGCAAGAAAAGATATGAGTATTATTGTGAAGAATGTGAAACAGGAATTTTGTTTTCCCAAAAACCTTCAAAAATTTTCAAACTAAGGCATTTGTAACTAAGTAATTATCAATAGAAAGAACTACCTTTGCAAACAGTTTTATTTTTAGTATCAACATCTGGCCTATTTAGGAAATGACACAAAAAAAATTGTTGCTGTGAAAACAAATTTTGATCAATACAGAAAAAAATGATCACTGTTGTAAGTCTATGTTTCTTTGTAGTATTCCATAGAAAAAGACCCCTCTTTCAAATGGTAGGTGCAGTAGAATGTAGCACATAAAGTTCAGAATAAATGTGAAAACACACAGTATCAGCCAGTTGAACTGAATCCTTTGCCCAGTCTTCAAGGTATGAAAGGAAAGATAACAATTTACAGTGAGTTGGAAAAATTGAACTTAAGTGAAAAGCAACAATGAATGCAAAAGAACTAGAGTAATTACACATACTAGCAATAAGGAAAAATGGCAGATTTTATACAGAAGTGACCAGCATGGAAGAAAACAGTATAGAAGCAACAAAATATAAACAGAGTGAAGAAACAATGATAGGAATACAATATGAGCGATCGTAGTGAGCCATTTTATTACAATCGACTACCTAGTAATGTTGAGGATCCACGACAGTTTAAACACCATCTAAAACTCACTGTCATTGTTCAGAATTGTGTTAAGGTGCTCATCTTGCTCAATGGTAAACAGTACATCAGGAGTCCTCATGATATTGATTATTTGCAGGGAGCTCCAAATGAACACTGCATTCAGATGACATGCCTACAAGTCCCAGTATTTTTTGCTCGTTAAGGAAAATGGGTGGCATGTATCAAGTGTCCAATTTTATCTCATGTTAACACCTACCACACAAGAATACCTCCCACCACCTAGTTAAACAATGCTGTACTGGCAAGCAGGTGTTATACTTCATTTGTTTTCTGATGTTCTTATTCCCTGCCACTCGCATATACCAATGTATTCGGCAGCTTATCAGTCCACATGACCTTTGTAATATACTTCAAGCCTTCAACAGCAGTTTTCTTTTGACCATATTTATCTCTGTGTCTTGCAACATGTGGTGAACACTGGTGGAGAGATTGCTTCTGCAATCCATAGCAAGGTGGTGTTTCTGCATGTTATGACTCTTCTCTCAGCAATTAACTACTGGACAACTACTGAAGATTTTGCCCAAATCAAAGTACTCACAGTACACCCTGACATGGTGGCATGTGAAAAGCCAGTGTCTTCACATCAGTAATATGTCTAAAAGTGTGATCCTGCACAAATGTGCTGATATTTCTCATTGTACACTTGACTGTCATATTGATGAGTAGCACAAGGTACTAACTCTCTCTCTCTCTCTCTCTCTCTCTCTGTCTCTCTCTCTCTCATATATATTCCACCCCTCCCCACATCCTCCCTCCCTTTCTTCCAATGCAACAGCTACCTCCAATTCAACTGCGAATTACTGTGTTTGTAGCCATATGCTGTAATTTTAAAAAGAGGATATCACATGTCATCTGTTCCTATAAGCCAATACATGGGGCATGAGAACATCACTGGAGGGCATACTATTTAGCAAAACTTATAGCACTCTAATTGTTGTACAAATGAAACATCCAAGCACCATATTTTACTGAGGTAACATTGCAGTGCTGACAAGACATGAAATATGGGTTGGGTATCCCCACCTCACAAAATAGTTCAGTAATTGAGTATAACCAAGAAACACAAATAATGTTCAGCAAATTCATAAGATATTCTTTACAATGAAACTGGTTGTAAGAATAGAACAAAACATATGTTGTAAAGTTTGAGAGTTTTAGATGTATAATGAAGTCAGTGAATAAAGTTTCTCTTGCAGTTCTTTGCTGATAATTGCTCTTCTGTTGTTCTGCTTCCCTCAAATCTATCTCCACGTATCTGAAGTATGCAGCACCTTCTTGGTCCTGTAACTTCCAGTGCTACTGGTATCTGAAGTTTCCTGGCCATAGCTTTCCAGCTAATTTCCCACAGATTGTGTTTATGTATACTGTCATTACATAATCAATCGTGACAACTGACTTTCACACTGATTTTGATACTTTCATTCATGACAGAAAATTTTGAGTATTATATCAAATTGCACACCATACACTAGACAGCATATGATTACCTCAGTCTGGATTCAAATTTTGACTAGTTTTCCATGTGACACAATGTCTATGGAAAAGTCTGAATGCTGTCACTTCTTTCTGAACAGTGAACTACTGTATTTCTGTGATTGATTGCAGAGAATGTGTTATTCTTAGCTTGTGATTATTTGCAGCTTCAAAGAAAATGAAACATTTTAACATAAATTTTCTCTCTTTGAGAGCAAATTTACATCTGTTAAAAGTGGTAATGACACTATTTTTCCAGTCACTTTTTGAGTTGGAGCAGTAAACATTTTATACTGAATGACTGTGGATGTGTTCATTGCAGAAACTGTAAAACTAAATACTTTACTTTGTTCAGAGAAGCTCCTCTCTGGATTCAAAAGTATGCTTGTCCTCAAAATAAAGCTGGTTTGAACATCAAAGTAATTTGTAGACGTGGTCGTAATGGTGGTGGCGTGTCCTTGCTTTCTCTGAACTTGGAGATGACTTACATAGCTAGTTTTGTTTCACCAAAACAAAACACTGTCAGATATGACTCCCAGGAAAAAATCTTTGGGTCAACTGGGTATCAAGTGTCAGGCATTTTTAGTATAACGCTTACTTACAGAGCCACCAATCTGCATTATGAACTCATTAACAGTTGGAGTTACGTAAGAAAATTGAAGAAAAAAATCAGAGAAAGCAGACAGAGATTTGAAACAGTCTCAAACATTCTGCATGATTTACCTGACACTTGTTACAATAACAAATATTTACAGTAAGGACATTGTTTCTTTTTCTCACACACGTAACAAAAGCAAACAAATATAGCAGTAGCAAATACATAGATGATTATATAAAACTTATGCTGAAAGATGACTGCCTCTCATATGCTGCCACCAAAAATGATTTGATTTGTTTTGTTTTGCAGCATATGTGCTCAAAAGGGAATATAAATTCTGTGCAAGGAAACTACAGTTGTAATTCTATACTACCTTGCATGTGAGCAAATTATTTGCTCTATAATTGCAACACCTCCATCTTTGTACTTCTCTTTCACTTTAGCTGGGGCTTTGTATCTTAACACGTTGTATCCCCTCAGAAATGATTTCAGTTCTTTAAACTCTGCAAAAGAAACAAAAACATATGAATACTAAAAGATTTGTGTAAAATGCAATAAAACTAACATTGTAACTGCAATAGAAAATTGCAAAGAGCATTTAATAATCCCTCAAAGGTACCAGATTTTGTTCTGTTGTGTTTACAACCTATTTAACCCTCTTCATCTTTATAACATAGTAGGGTGCATGGTGTCCATTTAAAAGCAAGGATATAAATAGTGAAAATAATTTTTACTTAATAATGACAATATGTTAGTCTCAAATAGAACCAAGAAGCTAAACAAAATTATCTATGGCACAGGAGTTGTAAAGGAGAAATATTTCTGAGCCTGCTTGTTTCTCTTGAAAATCAATACAAAGTATCTATAGTATGATTATACGGCAATACTATTCTTATTGCTTACTTTCAAAAAGAACGTTTTCATTCTTTTCAAGAGTTCTTTGCTAAGAATACTGTAACAAAAAGTGCTGATGCTAGCAAGTTAAGAACTCCAGAATAAGCTTTTTCTCCATTCAAAATAAAATTCCTAAATTTATGAAAATCCAAAAGTTTTAATGTCTGTTCACATATTACATTAATAACTGGTTTACCCCTTTACTGTGCATACATACATTCTTTAAAGATTAAGGGATGAACTACAATTATCATAAAAATATTTTATCATCTATGCTGTTGCTATATGTGTACATCAATTGGGACTGACTATAATACTGCCATTCGCAAACATGACTTGCCTGACTTTTACATTTGATGAAAGGTCTTTCACAAGGAACAGACATGAAAGCATGGTAAACAAATTCATTCTCTTGTCTGCATTATTGGAACTGTGCCAGAAATTTCAGTAGCATTTTGGATAACATTTTAAGGCCATCCCCCTAGTAAAAATACAGGTGCAACTGGCTTGCCTCAGTGTCCACCACCTGTAATTTTAAATGTGTGCTTCCTTAACATTTCTCTGCAGTGCTGTGAAGTTTTTTTAATGCTTCCCACATAATTGGGTTTTCAGTAGCGACTCTAGTTACAGCATTGGTCGCTAGATGGTGTGGGCATGCTGGGAAAGTACTTCTGTTTTTTGTGGGTCTACACCATGGCATGTTTCAGTCCTTATGCACTTCGTTGCGTCAACATGGTCAGACTATTTTACTGATGACAAAACAGCTCACAAGTCACTTCCTGAGTTTGAAGATAGACTGAATTTTCAGAAGATCATGTTGCATACAAAATATGGATTATGTTTAAGAAAAAATTTCTGACATTGCAGAAAAGAATGTTTATAATGAAATTCTCAGTACTTTTTTTTCATATTTTCATTGGAAGTGCTTTCAGTACAAAATTAGTAGTTTTATTTTCATATGTGACTTTCTGTGGTACATAAGAAGAAGAGGGATGTCATCAAACACCTTCAGGTACAAGCAATGGCATTATTCCCCTAGAAATCATGCATGAAGAACATGGATGACTTCAACAGAAGAGCAAGAATTTTGCGCCATGTTGTCTGTGAGAAAACTGGACAACCACTGACTGTGTGCCAAACACTGCGGTATTTGAGAGAGAATCATGTTCTAAGAAATCAAAGAGAAAATCCTCAAAATCACGAGATATTATTTTTGTCTTATCTTCATCAGTCAAACTCTTGTAGACTATTAACTTGAAATCATTTCCTTGTAATAACTGAGACTGAAGTAGGGGAAAAAAAAAAATAATGAACAGAGTGCTCTAAGAGACACAGGAAGCTCACTGAAAAAGTGTAGAACAAAGATGCAAGCTAACAGTGTAATGAGTCTGTGCACATTACTATGCTTCAAAATATATAATACAGAGCTGATAATTGTATCATAAGGTATCACCAAATATGATAACAGTACTTTGGTTATGTTATCATTTCATCTTCTTACAATAAGTTGCACTATCAGTTGATAATATGTAATTCATTACATTAAGTATTTTTGTATAATGTAATTATACTGGTTTCTGAAAAATTATTTTCATGTACCCTTGACCAATTTTTTTCAGTTTTCAAAAATGGTGATATAAAAAAAGTCACCTTGTGAAGTCATATGTCAATTCAAGATCAATCTAATACACATTAATTTATATTACAAAATCTATATTTTTCATTAATGTCACGGTTACTACTACACTAAAAACTTTCTAACAGTAACAACTGCTTCAAATATGGAAAAACTATCAACTTTCTCTATACAGATTCGCATAAAGTAGCTCAGGACTCTAAGTACTAAATATGATTTAAACCAGCCACTGTTACATTCTTAACTTCAGTTTCTACAGCAACATATCTGAATTTACACTTAAATGCTTTGAACAGACAACAAAAAGACCAAATAGTGTTACTTTGTGATTAAACGATTCAGGAACTGTGGTAATGGTTTTGAAGAAAATGTCCACACCAGTTACACTTTTCTGTCTATTTAACACCACAACAGGTCAAAAGTAGTGGTGGTTTTGAATAAACAAAACAATGCAAATGGTGCAGACATTATCTTCATAAATAATTGTAACCGGTCATGAATTGGTTTTCTCAATTGAGTAACCTATGTTAAATTCAAAATTATTTATTAAGTTTATTACTGTTATTTGTATTTTTATTGATGCTTTTAATGA
This sequence comes from Schistocerca piceifrons, assembly GCF_021461385.2. Lineage (NCBI taxonomy): Eukaryota > Metazoa > Arthropoda > Insecta > Orthoptera > Acrididae > Schistocerca > Schistocerca piceifrons. The sequence continues at coordinate 73,634,175 of NC_060149.1, forward strand.
TTTGTTGCAAAAGATGTACAATATTAAACTGGACGTGTTGAAATGCATTATTATGTACACTATGCCACAACAAATAAAATATAGGGCATTAAGAGCAGATGCATCTGCAGTGGAAATTCGGAAAAAAGTTAGTAATACATTTGAGAAACATTTGAAGCCTGCTTTCATATAAAAAATAATTGTTTAATAATGAATAGTGTACTGTTGTAGTGTGATAACACTGAGCCACTCACAGCAACTGTCGACATAAAAATTAGGGAAGCTACTTATACGTATCATATTCTGTATATTCACTTGAGGCAGTATCAAGTGACAATCATGTGTCTGGGGCCTTAAAGGAGGGCGCACGAGTCAAGAAATTTCAGAGGGGTAATGAAGAGTATTACCATGTTTTCGATCCTATTGCACACATTAAAAAATTGTGGCTCTGTCTAATATAAATCACATGTCTCACTGCTAGCATTGTTCACAATGAAATACTACTTAAAAACTGTGTGACTTCTTCAGCAATCTGACTACATGATATACAACATGCATCTGAGTTTGGTCTCAGAAAAGACAGGAAACAAGAGTCACAAACAAAATACCTTTACTGTCATTCAAAGTACTCACCATTAGCTACATCACACTTCTGACACCAGTTATAAAGCTGTTGGAAACTGTCAGCAAACACTTTTTGTGGAATTGTTCCAAGTACCATGGTCATGTTGTTGGGTATCCACATCATTACAGGAGATGAGACATGGTGCTACCAAAACAATCCAGAGAACAAGCAACAGACAATAGAATGGTTTTCTTCATTTTCCCTGCCTCCCAAAAAAAGCTGGCTGACAAAATGAAACATTAAAATGATATTGATCACCTTTTTCAACAGCAACGGCTAGATCCTTCATGAATTTCCATCCGAGGGAAATGCGGAAGATGATGAGCTAATTGTGATTGCTTTGAGGGCCTTTATTTTTTGAGACCATTCACCAAACTTTTCAGATGCATCTTGTATATTTCTAAGGACAGGAAATGATAAGTTTTATTTCATGACAAAATTTTGTCATTGTTTTACAATTTCTGGGTTATCGTTTGCTAATTTGGGTGTTATTTTCTACCAATTTTGATGTTACTTTCTGCAAATTTTTGGCATTTTCTGCCAACATTGGCCTTATTTTCTGCCAATTTTGACCTTATTGTTTGCTAATTTTGTTATTAGTTACTGAGAGCTTATTTTTAAAGTACCATAAGTTCCTTATTTTTGTCTTATTTCATTGTTTCTTCGGTGTTATGATAAAAATGATGATATGTCCATTAATTACAATAAACTTATTGACATCACAGATCACATTTGTTAACATTATTGAAAACAGAAATCATACATGTCCAACATATTACACCTATTTCATTAAAGAAAAAATAACTTCGCAACCATGCACTTAAAAGTTTTTCATAAAAACGTCATTTCTTCAAAGTACTCTCCTGAGACATTATGCTGATGATCCGTCAACACTTCTCAGGCGCCTAGAGTCTAAATTTGAATAAGGAAGACAAACAGGCTTTAGCATAACACCCGAAATTTGGCAATATCCACATATGCTTCTGGCAGGGAAAGTTGCTTTTCCAGTAAATTATGAAGAGAATATCTTAGACAGCTTACACTAGCAGTTCTAGGTACATATAACAAACTCTTTTCCATGTCAGCATTAATAGTGTTCACTATCATTCCATGGTTGAAACAAGAACATAGGCTGGTTATAACACGCCCAGTTGGTGTTTCATGATTGATGCTGCTTCCCTCCTTATTACTCCAAAGATCTAATTATATAACTTCTTATTTTTAGGAAGCAGACAATGGAAGGTTCAACTATAGTAAGGAAAGTAAAAAATTATTTGCAATGGAGGGTTGAGTTGATAACATTTATTAGCATATCACTGACTGTATGATTTATTACTCAAGTTATCATTCATTTAAAACCTGCTTAATTTCACTCAGTTTTAGCAATGTCCCATATGCCACAATACACTGCTAATAACTTCACATTGAAACTTTAAGACAAAAAGAATGCAGTTTGCATAATCAGTCTGAAAGCAATTGCGAGCATGGTCAACCTGTGTTGACTGGATACTGCAACTGCTCACTCGCCACTGTCATGCTTAATAATGTGAGAACACAGCACAAATAATTAGCCTGAACACATAATTCAAAACCACACCACTTAATTGAGCACATTTAGTGAAGGCGGCCAACCAATGGCTCCCCCAACTGTCCACATGCTACTGCAGTGCTACACCTAGCGCATGCCACAGAGCAACAATCACACTTTCAGAGAGCATTATCACTGGGTAAAGATTACTCTAACATGCTGGACACGGCCAAATCAACGATAGCTGCTGTAATATAACACACATTCTGCGGTAATGCAGATCAATAAAGTTACAAAAAATGTGACAAAATATAAAAAATATTCCAGGGTGGGAGGATATTGGACCCTAACACTGTGAACACAGATCCATGGTCAAAAGATTTATTGGCCTAGTCTGAAAGTGCAACCCAGTGTGTTCGATTGTTTCCTTCACCTTGTCCGAGTATTCATCCATTAATATTTTTCAAAATCTTTCTGATTTCATCATCAAAATCCAATTTTCCACAACAATGAAGCAATACGCACTTTTAACTTTGAATGCAGCTAAATCCAGTAACATAAGATTTCTCAATTTTCTGTACAACAAATCATACCAAACACAAAGTGTTTTGTGGAGTTCTTTAATGTGGTGCATCAGTTAAACTGTATTTTTTTTTGTAGTCCCCAAGTATAAATACAAAAATCATCAAAAATGGCACTATATCTTCAAAAACACATGAATCAATACGACATCTGCTCAATTAACCAATCAGAGCATGGGACACATGATGTCATGCAAACATGTGTGAGGTGGTAAAACTTGAGTGCTGAGACTATACAATATTTATTCAATATTACTTTTACGGTTTTGTGAATGAAGTCTGTGGTGACAGCATGATCTGTTGTGCAGACTTGGGTCTAAGTTCTGTTGATAAATGATTCAGATGACACATTGATTTACGTGTTTGCACAGCTAAAGTGCTGTACTTGGCACTATTCACATTCATATTTGCATAAATGAAAATACGCAGTTTAATTGCCGCACCAAATTACAGCTCTCTCAGAAATGAGTCTTTTTTTTTGTTTTTGGTACAATAACTCATGATAGACAAAGCAAGGAGGAAATAAAAAGCAGACTAGCACTGGCAAAAAGGGCATTACTGGCCACGAGAAGTCTACTAGTATCAAACACAGATCATAATTTGAGGAAGAAATTTCTGAGAATGTTATGTCTGGAGCACAGCGCTGTATGGCAGTGAGACGTGAATTGTGGGAAAATCAGAACAGCAGAGAAGGGAAGCATTTGAGATGTGGTGCTACAGAAGAATGTTCAAAATTAGGTGGACTGATAAGGTAAGTAATGAGGAGTTCTCTGCAGAATCAGTGAGGAAAGAAGTATACAGGCAACACTGACAAGAAGAAGGTACAGGATGACAGGTCATCTGTTAAGGCATCAAGTAATAAGTTCCATGGTACCAGAGAGAGCTGCACAGGATAAGTTGGGCTATTCTGAATTGATAAGGTTGGCACAGGAGAGGAATTAGTGGCGGGCCACATCAAACCAGTCAAAACACTGATGGGAGGTACTTTTGTTTAGCATTACATCTAGAGTCACAGTTCTTTAAGAGGGACATCAAGTGTCATTTTATGATAAGAACAATTCTGAGTGCTGAGCAAAAAGTTCAAAATCCAATTACAGCATTCAGCAACTATCGCTTAGTAATATCAGTTTCTGTTGCCCTCAAATTTATGATATTTTTACACTGGAATAGGGAAAAATACCAAATTTTCTGATATTTCATAAACAGCACTGACTTTGCATTATGTTGCTAAAAACTGCAGATTTTTTTTCTTTGTTTTGTGTTCAATATTTTCCTGTCCCTATATATTACTAATGAAACAGGTGCTTTATATAAGTTAACCATTCATAGAGAAAGTAACAGTAACAATAAGGGTAAAAGCTAATCTAGTTCTCTGTTTACCTGATACAAGAATGTCTTCATAGCCTGATGTAACAGACATAGAGCTATTAAAGGTAGAACACTGCAGAATCAAATATTCCACTATTTGCACAGATATACCTTCTTTTGGAGCATCTGTTGCGATAAATACTGTGTCCAACTCCAAATTCTTTAACAACTCGGAGATCTGTTGGGCTGCTCCCTTGATGCTGGGTACATCTTTTGCTCTTGCCCAGACAAAATCTTTTCTCCTCAGATGTACACACAGGTATGGTCCACCATGTGCTTCAGAAAATCCCTGTGTGAAGTATGTACAAAGTAACACATGTAAATCTGCTTCTTGTATTTCAGTTAATCTTTATTAATATAAAATCTTTCATGATTACCTTCTTATTCAAAAAGGGTGTTGTCCAGAGAAATTATGCACTATGTGCACTGGTGAAAAACACTGTCATCATCCCATGTACCTCTTTTGATATCACAAGCCACGATACTGTTTTTCAAATACACTACTGGCCATTAAAACTGCTACACCACGAAGATGATGTGCTACAGACACGAAATTTAACCGACAGGAACAAGATGTTGTGATATGCAAATGATTAGCATTTCAGAGCATTCACACAAGGTTGGCGCCAGTGGTGACACCTACAACATGCTGACATGAGAAAAGTTTCCAACCGATGTCTCATACACAAACAGCAGTTGACCGGCGTTTCTTCGTTAAACGTCGTTGTGATGCCGCATGTAAGGAGGAGAAATGCATACCATAATGTTTCTGATTTTGATAAAGGTCGGATTGTAGCCTATTGCGATTGCGGTTTATCGTATCGCGACATTGCTGCTCGCGTTGGTCGAGATCCAATGACTGTTAGCAGAATATGGAATCGGTTGGTTCAGGAGGGTAATACAGAACGCCCTGCTGGATACCAACGGACTCGTATCACTAGCAGTCGAGATGACAGGCATCTTATCCGCATGGCTGTAACGGATCATGCAGCTATGTCTCGATCCCTGAGTCAACAGTTGGGGACATTTGCAAGACAACAACCATCTGCACGAACAGTTCGACAGTGAAACTTCCTGGCAGATTAAAACTGTGTGCCCGACCGAGACTCGAACTCGGGACCTTTGCCTTTCACGGACAAGTGCTCTACCATCTGAGCTACCGAAGCACGACCCACGGCCGGTACTCACAGCTTTACTTCTGCCAGTACCTCGTCTCCTACCTTCCAAACTTTACAGAAGCTCTCCTGCGAACCTTGCAGAACTAGCACTCCTGAAAGAAAGGATATTGCGGAGACATGGCTTAGCCACAGCCTGGGGATGTTTCCAGAATGAGGTTTTCACTCTGCAGCGGAGTGTGCGCTGATATGAAACTTCCTGGCAGATTAAAACTGTGTGCCCGACCAAGACTCGAACTCGGGACCTTTGCCTGTCGCGGACAAGTGCTCTACCATCTGAGCTACCGAAGCACGACTCACAGCCGGTACTCACAGTTTTACTTCTGCCAGTACCTCATCTCCTACCTTCCAAACTTTACAGAAGCTCTCCTGCGAACCTTGCAGAACTAGCACTCCTGAAAGAAAGGATATTGCGGATACATGGCTTAGCCACAGCCTGGGGGATGTTTCCAGAATGAGATTTTCACTCTGCAGCGGAGTGTGCGCTGATATGAAACTTCCTGGCAGATTAAAACTGTGTGCCCGACCGAGATTCGAACTCGGGACCTTTGCCTTTCACGGACAAGTGCTCTACCACTTGAGCTACCAAAGCACGACTCATTCTGGAGTTCGACAATGTTTGCAGCAGCATGGACTATCAGCTCGGAGACCGTGGCTGTGGTTACCCTTGACGCTGCATCACGGACAGGAGCGCCTGCGATGGTGTACTCAACGACGAACCTGGGTGCACAAATGGCAAAACGTCATTTTTTCAGATGAATCTAGGTACTGTTTACAGCATCATGATGGTCGCACGCGTGTTTGGCGACATAGAGGTGAACGCACATTGGAAGCATGTAGTAGTCATCCCCATACCGGCGTATCACCTGGTGTGATGGTATGGGTTGCCATTGGTTACACGTCTCTGTCACCTCTTGTTCGCATTGACGGCACTTCGAACAGTGGACGTTACATTTCAGATGTGTTACGACCCGTGGCTCTACCCTTCATTTGATCCCTGTGAAACCCTACATTTCAGCAGGATAATGCACGATCACATGTTGCAGGTCCTGTACGGGCCTTTCTGGATACAGAAAATGTTCGACTGCTGCCCTGGCCAGCACATTCTCCAGATCTCTCACCAATTGAAAATGTATGGTCAATGGTGGCCGAGAAAGTGGCTCATCACAATACGCCAGTCACTAATCTTGATGAACTGTGGTATAGTGTTGAAGCTGCATGGGCAGCTGTACCTGTACACGACACTCAAGCTCTGTTTGACTCATTGCCCAGGCGTATCAAGGCCGTTATTACAGCCAGAGTTGGTTGTTCTGGGTACTGATTTCTCAGGATCTATGCACCCAAATTGCGTGAAAATGTAATCACATGTCAGATCTAGTATAATATATTTGTCCAATGAATACCCGTTTATCATCTGCATTTCCAACAACTCAAAGAACTCTTTCCTGATAGACTTAAAAGTGACAAAAATTGTGAATTTTTTCATTCTTTGTCATCATCATAGGTTTCAACAGTCAAGTTGGTGTCTCCAGAACAAAACTTTTCAGATATATTAAATCTGTCTGCGGGAAAGGGAACTCAAATCCAGACTTTTGCTTAACATAAGCAAAATATTACCAACCAAGTGTTACAATCTCAAGTTGTGACTTATAGCTTCAGTATGCCAGTTTACAAATGTAGGTGAAAGTGTGTGTTTGTTGATTTAGAATACTCAACAGTGGGTTTATTAGCACCCTTGCTAGAATAGTCTGAGATGAATGTGGTTGAAAGAGGTAAAACTAAAAATGCACACATTATAAATGATTTAAAATTACAATCACTCTCTCCCATTTTCACTCACATTCACCAACTCAATCACGCAGAATGTAAAATTGTCAACTTTGTCAATGTTCAAATGTGCTATTAAAATCCTAGCTAAATGGCAGACTGAAGGCAAAATAAATAGCTCTGGAAAGTATAGCCGAGAGAGGGAGAGAGGTAACATCAGAATGAACCTTTGATATTTTCATCCAATAGCAATTTCCAGATAGCAGTGAAATTTCGTTTATTCACCTTGTTACAGACACTTTTCAAATCATCCGATTTGACGTACGGGAGACATGTCAAGATTTACAATAAGAAATATTTTTAAAAGAAATACTAAAGTTTGCATTATTTTATATACATTTCTGAGATACTGCTACAAAAATACATTCTATAGCTTCCAGTATACAAAACATAAAATGTGTTAGTTCCTTCTTCAAACTGTGAAACTGTTCTCAATGAATTCCTGAACAGTATAACAACACTTTTCCAGAGTAAAGTATACTCTTTTTCAGTGAAACCATATCCATGTTAAATATATTACTGCCTTTCATTTTACTGTAAATTTTTAACCTCATATACTCTGGCATGAAAGCATAGGGTTTTAAGTGGTGAGTCAAGAGTTTAAAATTCTGTCTGTGGCACATTCTGTCTGTGGCACATTCTGTCTGTGGCACATTCTGTCTGTGGCACATTCTACAGTTGTGGTCAAAATGGAAAGTGTCAAGTGTATGCTGATTTTTACATAAGAATATCACCACTTTATATATTTAAAGAGAGGGAACAGATAGTATTCTTAAATTTTTAATAGTGGTCAACATGATACACGTTTTTCGGCAACACACTTGTTCTTAATTATTTTCTTTTTTAATACTAGGAAGCTCACGACATTTGCTGAATTTTCCCAGATTATTCCGTAATGAACAACTGACTCAAAGTAGTGATAGACTATCTTTCTGGTGTCTACGTTTGTGGCACCTGACAAAATACACATTGGAAATCCTAAGTTGTTAAGTTTACTTGCTAAGTATTCAATTTGTACTTTCCAAGTAGGTTAATATCTCTTGCACCACAGTAGTATTTTCAAACTTCACACAATAGGATACAATTTGTAATTTAACTTTTTAGGCCAGAAGACACAAAGTAATTTAATTTGTGTTATTTTTATTCCTACCACTTGTCAAATGGTTGTAATTAGGTTTTTAAATGGTCTTACCGGCACAACTTTTGCTTTAGTAAACACCACTAGACTAGCAACCCAAGGACTACTGTCACAAATTTTTATTAAATTTCAAAGTCACACTAGCCAATACATCATTAGCTACATCATAAATGAATAGAAAATGTAATAGCCCTTGAACATACGTAATGTTGCAGTTCAGTTTGGGGGTTGGTAAAGGTCATTTCACATCTGTCTACCTTGAGTGTTTGTTTTGTTGTAGCTCTAAGCTGGTTATATTTGAATGCTGATCAAGTGTAAAAAAAACATGTACATCACACAGAATTATTTTCTGCACCAGACAGAAGAATGCCAAAGAAGGTGGAGTGACAGATAAGAACAAATATTGAAGCAAATATATTTTCTTTTCATTTTCATACAATATACCCTTAGAAAATAAAGCTGGTGACGCATTCTAATGGGATTTGGAAAAACTATCCCATCTATAGTGACACAAGATGTCAGGATATGTAACAAGACAGGCAACAGCTGCAGAATATAAAAATAACACACAAAATGGAAAGAAAAGACTACTAATATTGTAAGTCATTGTACTTGTTTGGCAAATATGCTGAACAAGTTCTGTACAAAGGATGGTTTAAGAGGTGGCATTCTGTAAGCCGCCGTTGTTCTTTCGAGAGCCATATTAGAAAGGCTTGTGTCAAGCAAGGGCATAATTTGTACATTTTTGCTTGTTTCCCTTACAGTTCATCATCAAATGGGATAGTCTATTATTTTGCATTTGGTGAGAGAAATACTTATGAACATGTGCAGAAAATGAAGCCGATATAAGTAATGTAAAATCTGGAGTTATTATGCAATTTTTTTTTAATGAGTGTTCTTTAAGCTCATACAACCTGAATGTTGCATTTGGAACTCAATTCGTTAGTTTGGAGTCATATTTTCTGTTTGAAATAATACAATTTTTATTACTTCTTAATTGCTGTAAGAAATTATTTAAATAGTTTGGTCAACTTATTTACTTTTTCAGGGAGAGCAGAAATTGTTTTGGGATTAGCAAATATATTTCCAGTCAGTTACGATTTATTTATTTACTCATTTAGTATTTACAAAGGCACTCCTCATATTAAATGCTTAGCGCAAATTATTAACTATAATATTCTTTACAGGTGCTCTTGTAATTCTATACTATATTACAAATATTCTTTAGTTATCCCACGACTGAGTCAGAGTGGCGTATGTCCGTTACTTCACCCTCATTGTCATGTACTTTACACACACTTATCTGACTAATAAACAGACCCAAAACTCAGTAATTAATGTTTCCTGCAAAAGCCTTAGCCCTGTAGAAGTATCAGTCCTTTCCAAAGGCCTCACCTTTTGCCCCACTCCAAACTTCAATCATGTAGGACTTATTTAAGACCTCCTCTCCTCCTGCCGGTCCCTACAGTGGAAAAACTTTTTCACCACCACGCCTACTGATCACACTCAACCAAAGACCGGTGTTGAACCTGACTCAGTCTGCTCCTTATCCAACCACGATCCACTCCCACTGCCCCTAAACCACCCCCTGTTAACTTTCCAAAATTTCTTAACCTTGAACCCTGACTCACCATCAGTCCCCAAATTCCTCAACATGCGAACTAACCTTACATCTGCAGAAAGAACCACAATCCACCACCTAAAAACTGATCCTGACCTTATAATCCTATCTGTTGACAGAGGCTTCACAACTGATATTTTGAACCAGAAGGTTTACCTGGCAGAAGGACTCAGCCAGCTATCAGATCCATCCACCTACAAACTGTCAAACAGTGATTCCATTCCAGATATCCAGCAGGATCTTCAGTCTCTCCTCAATTCCCTAGGCCCATCCCAGAACCTCTCCCTGGAATCCATCTCTCTCCTCACCCCTACCACTCCCCACACTCCAATCTTCTACATGCTTCCCAAAGTCCATAAACTCAACTTCCCAGGATGCCCCAGTGTGGCGGGTTACAGTGCTCCCACATAGAGAATCCCTGCTCTCATAGACCAACACCTTCAGCCTATTACCCACAATCTACCCTCCTATACAAAACATAGAAACCATTTCCTCTGACACTCCACAGTTCCTGTTCCTTTACCACGTGGTACCCTTCTCGTCACTATTGATGCAACCTCCTTTAACACTATCACCCCTAATGTCCATGTCCTTACTGCTATTGAACACTATCTTTCCCAAGGTCAATGGATTCCAGACCAACAACCTCCTTCTAGTCACCATGACCAACTATATCCTCACATCCACAATTACTTCTCCTTTGAAGGCATTGCACTTTGTATTCAGGCCACAAGTGGCCCATCGGGACCATTCGACCGCCGTGTCATCCTCAGATGAGGACGCGGATAGGAGGGGCATGTGGTCAGCACACCGCTCTCCTAGTTGTTATGATGGTTTTCTTTGACTGAAGCCACTACTATTCGGTTGAGTAGCTCCTCATTTGGCATCACGAGGCTGAGTGCACCCCGAAAAATGGCGACAGTGCATGGCAGCCTGGATGGTCACCCATCCAAATGCTGGCCACGGCCGACAGCACTTAGCTTCGGTGATCTGACGGGAACTAGTGTATCCACTGCGGCAAGGCTGTTGCCCTTTGAAGGCATTACCTACAAACAAAACTGGGGTATGGCTATGGGCACCCACATGGCACCATCCTATGCCAACCTATTCATGGGCCATCTAAAGGATTCCGTCTTAAACACCTTGAATTCCAAACCCTCAGCTGGTTCTGATTCGCTGATGACATATTCCTGGCGTGGGTTGAGGCTCAGGACACCCTATCCACATTCAGCCAGAACCTCGACACCTTCTTCTCCATTTACTTCACGTGGTCATACTCAACCCAAAAAGCCACCTTCCTTGATGTTAACCTCCACCTCAAAGATGGTTACGTCAGCAACTCGGTCCATATCAAACCTACCAACAACCAGCTATATCCCCACTTCAACAGCTGCCACCCAATTTATACGAAGAAGTCCTTTCCATACAGCCCTGCTAGCCATGGCCGTCACATATGTAGTGGCGAGCAGTCCATCTCGAAATATACCGAAGATCTCACTGAGACCTCCATAAACTGTAATTACCCTCCCAATATTGTACAAAAACAGATCTCCTGTGCCTTATCTTTCCAGTCACCCACCGGCTCCTTAAGTCCCATTGCCCCAGCCACAGAGGAGCATTCCTCTCATGGCTAAACGCCACCCAGGACTGTAGGAACTGAATTAAATTGTCCACCATGGTTTTGACTACCTCTCATTGTGCCCTGAAATGAGATATGCCCTACCCACTGTCCTCCCCACCCCACCCACAGCGTTATTCCGCCGCCCACTGAACCTAAACAATATGCTCATCCATCTCTACACAACCCCTCCTCCCAACCCCTTGCCTCATGGCTCATATCCCTGTAATAGACCTAGATGCAAGACCTATCCTGTACATCCTCCCACCACTAACTACTCCAGTCCAGCCACAAGCATCACCCATCCCAGCAAAGCCAGGGCTACCTGTGAAACCAGTCATGTGACCTATCGGCTAAGCTGCAACTGCTGTGCTGGGTGTGACAATCAACAAGCTGTCTGTCCACATGAATGGACACTAACAAACTGTGGCCAAGAAACGGCTGGACCACTCCGTTGCTGAGTGCACTGCCCAACATGATGTTCTTCATTTCAATGACTGCTTCACAACCTGTGCCATCTGGATCCTTCCCACCAACACCAGCTTGTCTCGAACTGCTCAGGTGGGAACTCTCTCTGCAATATATCTGACATTCTCGTAACCCTCCTGGTCTCAACTTTAATTAGTCATTGTCCTTATACATCTAGCCCCTTACCTGTTCCCATTCCAGCACTACACAGCCCTCTATTCCACCAATGCACCCTCAAGTCTTTTTACTTATCTTCTTTTCCCCTACCTGACCCCACCCACCCCCACCCTCCGCCTAACCTCCTGACTACACCTAGCTGCCCTACCCTCTCTCCACCTCATCCCTGTATGCTCCCACAAGCAGCACATTAATGTCCCCCTACCCACCCCAGTCTCCTTCTTACCCCCAACACTTGGCTGCCTCTCCCATCACGCACTGCTGGTTGAAGTCTTGCTTCAGCTGCCAGAGACTGTGGTCATATGTGTGTGTGTGTGTGTGTGTGTGTGTGTGTGCGCATGCATGTTTCTATGTTGTCTATTTTCAACACTTGCTGTCCGATAGCTGACTTTCTGACAGTCTTTTTGTTGTGCCTATCTGCGACTCAGCATCTCCGGTATATGGTGAGTAGCAACTATCCGTTTTATAATATTGAGACAATTACAAATTTTTTTAAAGACCTAAGGAACAGTGTATAAATTAATGTGACAATTGCAGATAGCACTGAAGCTGCTTCTTAGACCTTCTTGGTTAGAAATACATTTTAATTTACAAACTACTTCATCTGCTTAGAACTGCTGCAAATCTGATAAAGACTTTGTTCTAATCTTGATGATGATGTGCTCAACATCAAGGCCATCAGCACCCATAAAATTTCCCCATCTGTCCAGTTCCAATCTCGCCACTCCCGAATGATGATGAGGACAATACAAATACCCAGTTCCCTGGTGGGGAAAACCCCTGACCAAGCTGGGAATCGAACCTGGGACCCTGTGATGTTCTAATCTTGGCCTTATACACTTCCGGCCATGAGCTGAGAGACTTGTTTTACTGAAGTGCACAAAAAATTTACTATGACAATATCTCTGCTGTGCTAAAGAGTTTCAAGCTTTGTTCCAGTGCTACTTAAAGCAATTCTTAAAGGGTTTCTTCATCAAGTGGAATACAGTGCTCACTATATTCACAATCACAGTTGGTAAATAACTTCATCCGAGTATGTGAGCACAGCATTGTCTTTAAAAAGGTGAAAGACCATATCAAGTTCCACACAACTATTCTCTGCACTTGTGGGGTACAAAAAAGAATTTATTGCATGAGTCCACTACAAATACACTATTGACAATAACTAAATAAATGGAGTTAAAAAAAGATTTCTTGTTAAGACTATGGAATTAAAAGCATTTGAAGTCTATTATATATGATTAATTTTTATATCACCTTTTCCATCTGCCAGTCCCTTGGCCTTACTGTACCATCAGTGTCATCATCAGAGTCAAGAAAATCTTTCCTGAATTCTGTTGCTATCTCAACAAGTGGCAATGCAAATCTCATACTCCTCCTCACTTCCCAGTATACTTTATCACCAAATGCATCATGCAGAGCAATTTCTGCATGATCAATCATGACTGCTCTGAAACAAAAATTTTCCTGTGAATTGAATTTTTAAGGCATGTAAAACACACACAATATGAATACTAACCACATTCATCTTCACAGTGTTAGTGTCATAGATGCTCCTAAGCACAGTAGTGGATGACACAGGAATGACAATGAACTTCACATTGTAACAGAAATTATGGCAACGCCATTAGTTTTATTGTAATCCAGGAGCACTCACTGGTAGTTTTAATATGACTAGCAACATCATATAGCATCTGTGACAATGTATAACACCCATAAAATATAAAGTTCAAGAAACACATCCAGCTGCACCCAAAAAGTTATCAGTTACTGCCTGTGGTTTCTTTGTGACGATATCCTAATTTACTTTGTTGCCCCATGCATTTACATCAAATATGTTGTTTTTGTGAATGTGGTACACTGTACTAACACTGCATCACAAATAGAATGGAATGCTACTGCAGTTATGCACGTATGAAAGCCATGAAATCATTAACTATAGGAGTCACATACTGAACAGATGCTTTTGCCGGTGGGCCCATTTCAGTGAAATCCTTCTGGGTGTGTGTGACCATATCATATCTGATAAAACTACTAACATTTTGGCTGCACCCTTCATCAAGCTGACTACTTGTGACTACGATTTGCTGCTTCATATTTATTATTTGCAAATGGATGATTGTAATGGCAATGCTATTTTTTGGTGGCTGAAGGGTTAATGGGGGAAGGATATCAAATACTATTCCTGGGAATGTTGATTTTAATTGATTGTCATCTGTGAATCAAGTGATGGTTACCTTTGTTACATGCTGTTGCTTACATAGTGACCTGTCAGTGATTCACGTTGCCTGCAGTACAGTATTTACATCACATGGTGTGATAACTCATCTATAACATTTGGCCCACCGGCCTGCAATTAATGGGAACCAAGACAGTGATAGTTTCTAGCCCTCCTCACTGCCACTCAGATATTTCAACAACCTGCTTGATTTTTCCATTAGTAATAACTGGCTACCTGGCTGAAATATGTACAGACATTGCACAGACCCACCACACTTGTCTGCATTTTATGCCACTGTCTATTTAGTATGGTGACCACACCATGCGTATCGCTCATGTGCCCCAGTATGAGTGTTGTTAGGGCACTCCATCTCCCCAATATGGACCAGTTCAAAATTACGTCTGAGCTGGTATACGAACTTTGCCTACAGTCTTTAGTGGAACCATGAGTGTTTCTTGTTTTGTTGTTGCTGTATTAAATTGGCTTCATCCTCCTCCCCTATGTAGAAATTTTCCCACTCTATTAATAACACCTTTTATATACAGTAGATGGGCAATTTGTTATGGTGGTTCTGTCTTACTAATATCAGTTTTGTCCCTTGTTGCCATAGATTTCTTTGTGGTATCCTCACTATAGCCATTTGCACTGCAAATGTTTCATAACTTGTGAAGTTCCCTCCAGGATTTCGGTATCACTGATTCCATGTGCTCTCACTGTCAATGCATAAATCACCAAGTTCTTTTATTTTGAGTGGTCATGAGACATGGCATTCAGATATTTGGCTTCCTAAACACACTATGTCCGAGTTTCCCGTCACGCTTCCAATAGACCTCAACATCATGACATGGTCGCACGCCGTCTTTTTCGATTTCCATCATCATGAAATGTATTTTGTTATATTGTTGGTTTGGATGTTGATGAAAACAGTGAAGTTCATTTCCTCTGTGTGCACAAATGAAAAATGTGTCATCCACACAGCAGAATCAACATTTAGGATGCAGGGGAGTGGAGAGCAGTGCCATCTTTTCGAGAGCTTCCATGAATTGGGCAGCCGCTATTGGTGAAAGAGGGGAGCCTACTGTCACACTGTTTATAAAACTTCCCTTACCACTTGAAATAAGTGTGTCAGACAATGCTGCACAAGGTCATTTATACAGGGTGGTCCATTGACAGTGACTGGGCCAAATAGTTCACGAAATAACCATCAAACGAAAAAACTACAAAGAACAAAACTCGTCTAGCTTGAAGGGGGAAACCAGATGGTGCTATGGTTGGGCCACTAGATGGTGCTGCCATAGGTCAAACAGATATCAACTGCTTTTTTTAAAACAGGAACCCCCATTTTTAATTACATATTCGTGTAGAATGTAAGGAAATATGAATGTTTTAGTTCGACCACTTTTTTCGCTTTGTGATAGATGGCGCTGTAATAGTCACAAATGTATAAGTACGTCGTATCACGTAACATTTCACCAGTGTGGACAGTATTTGCTTCATGATACATTACCCGTGTTAAAATGGACCGTTTACCAATTGTGGAAAAGGTCAATATCGTGTTGATGTATGGCTATTGTGATCAAAATGCCCAATGGGCGTGTGCTATGTATGCTGCTCGGTATCCTGGACGACATCATCGAAGTGTCCGGACTGTTCGCCGGATAGTTACGTTATTT
This sequence comes from Schistocerca piceifrons, assembly GCF_021461385.2. Lineage (NCBI taxonomy): Eukaryota > Metazoa > Arthropoda > Insecta > Orthoptera > Acrididae > Schistocerca > Schistocerca piceifrons. The sequence continues at coordinate 73,650,174 of NC_060149.1, forward strand.
AAGTAAAAAGGAAGCATTCAGCCACATGTGAAACGTCAACCATGACCTGCAACAAATGATGATGCCCAAGTAGGTGTTTTAGCTGCTGTCGCGACTAATCTGCACATCAGTAGCAGACAAATTGCGCGAGAATCGTGAATCTAAAAATGTCGGTGTTGAGAATGCTACATCAACATCGATTGCACAGCTTGAGGCTGTTGCCAATGGGCACCACTGTGGGGAGCCGGACTTGGGTATCATGGGGATGTCAACCTCGTCCCGTCTCTCCCCAGATCGGTTTGCCACTGTGGTTGCCCCGGTTGCTGCCCGCAGTGGGGCTGAGCCCTCGCCTGTGGTTGATTGGGAGGTCGTTCCAAGGCATGGCAGGCAGTGAAAGACGTCCCCGGAGGCTGATCAGAAAGCCTCCCCGGTGCGTCTGACAAACAGGTTTCAGGTACTGTCTCTGGCTGAGCCAGATGCAGCTGCCTGCCCTGTTACAGAGGATGATTCTCAGCCTTCAAGGTCCGGGCAATCGCAGAGGGTGGGCTTATTGGTAGTTGGAAGCTCCAATGTTAGGCGCGTAATGGGGCCCCTTAGGGATATGGTGGTTAAGGAGGGGAAGAAATCCAGTGTGCACTCCGTGTGCATTCTGGGTGGAGTCATTCCTGATGTGGAAAGGGTCCTTCCGGATGCCATGACTGATTTGGTGAAGGCTGCCGGCCTTGCTTACGAGATGAAGGCAGAGCTCACCATCTGCAGCATCATTGACAGAACTGACAGCGGACCTTTGGTGCAGAGCCGGGTGGAGGGTCTGAATCAGAGGCTCAGACGGTTTTGCGACCGTGCTGGCTGCAGATTCCTTGACTTGCGCCATAGGGTGGTGGGGTTTCGGGTTCCGCTGAATAGGTCAGGAGTTCACTACACTCAGCTGGTGACTGCACGGTTAGCAGAGGCTGTGTGGCGTGGACTGGGCGGTTTTTTTAGGTTAGAAGGCCTTGGGAAAGTACGGGGTGGGCTGCAATCTCAACGGGTGCATGGCAAATACAGGACGTGCTTGGATCAAGGAACAGTCGGAATTGTAGTTGTAAATTGTTGTAGTTATGCTGGGAAAGTTCCTGAGATTAAAGCGCTAATAGAAAGCACAGAAGTTGAAATCGTTATAGGTACAGAAAGCTGGCTAAAGCCTGAAATAAGTTCTGCAGAAATTTTTACGAAGTCTCAGACAGCGTTCAGGAAAGATAGATTAGGCAGAATTGGTGGTGGGAGTGTTTGTGTCTGTCACTAGTGGTTTATCTTGTAGTGAAGTCGAAGTAGATACTCCGTGCAAATTGGTATGGGTGGAGGTTACACTTAACAGCCGAACTAAGTTAATAATTGGCTCCTTCTACCGACCCCCAGATTCCGATGATATAGTTGCTGAACAGTTCAGAGAAAATTTGAGTCTCGTAACAAATAAATACCCCACTCATACGGTTATAGTTGGTGGGGACTTCAACCTTACTTCGATATGTTGGCAAAAATATTTGTTCAAAACTGGTGGTAGGTAGAAAACATCTTCCGAGATTGTCCTAAATGCTTTCTCCGAAAATTATTTCGAACAGTTAGTCCACGAACCCGCGCGAATTGTAAATGGTTGCGAAAACACACTTGACCTCTTACCCACAAACAATCCAGAGGTAATAGAGAGCACCATGACTGATAAAGGGATTAGTGATCACAAGGTCGTAGTAGCTAGGCTCAACACCATTTCTTCCAAATCCACCAGAAACAAACGCAAAATAATTTTATTTAAAAAGCGGATAAAATGTCACTAGAAGCCTTCCTAAGAGACAATCTCCATTCCTTCTGAACTGACTATGCAACTGTAGGCGAGATGTGGCTCAAATTCAAAGATATAATAGCAACAGCAATTGAGAGATTTATACCTCATAAATTGGTAAGAGATGGAACTGATCCCCCATGGTACACAAGACAGGTCCGAACGCTGTTGCAGAGGCAACGGAAAAAGCATACGAAGTTCAGAAGAACGCGAAATCCCGAAGATTGGCTAAAATTTACAGACGCGCGAAATATGGCACGGACTTCAATGCGAGATGCCTTTAATAGGTTTCACAACGAAACATTGTCTCGAAATTTGGTAGAAAATCCGAAGAAATTCTGGTCGTATGTAAAGTACACAAGCGGCAAGACGCAGTCAATACCTTCGCTGCGCAGTGCCGATGGTACTGTTACCGAAGACTGTGCCGCTAAAGCGGAGTTATTGAACGCAGTTTTCTGAAATTCCTTCACCAGGGAAGGTGAATGGAATATTCCAGAATTTGAAACACGAACAGCTGCTAGCATGAGTTTCTTAGAAGTAGGTACCTTAGGGGTTGCGAAGCAACTCAAATCACTTGATACGGGCAAGTCTTCAGGTCCAGATTGTATACCGATTAGGTTCCTTTCAGATTACGCTGATACAATAGCTCCCTACTTAGCAATCATATACAACCGCTCGCTCACCGATAGATCTGTAACTGCAGATTGGAAAATTGCGCAGGTCACACCAGTGTTTAAGAAGGGTAGTAGGAGTAATTCATCGAACTACCGACCTATATCATTGACATCGGTTTGCAGTAGGGTTTTGGAGCATATACTGTATTCCAACATTATGAATCACCTCGAAGGGAACGATCTATTGATGCGTAATCAACGTGGTTTCAGAAAACATCGTTCTTGTGCAACGCAGCTAGCTCTTTATTCGCACGAAGTAATGGCCACTATCGACAGGGGATCTCAAGTTGATTCCGTATTTCTAGATTTCCGGAAAGCTTTTGACGCCGTTCCTCACAAGCGACTTTTAATCAAGCTGTGGGCCTATGGGGTATCATCTCAGTTGTGCGACTGGATTCGTGATTTCCTGTCAGGAAGGTCGCAGTTCGTAGTAATAGATGGCAAATCATCAAGTAAAACTGAAGTGATATCAGGTGTTCCCCAGGGAAGTGTCCTGGGACCTATGCTGTTCCTGATCTATATAAATGACCTGGGTGACAATCTCAGCAGTTCTCTTAGGTTGTTCGCAGATGATGCTGTAATTTACCATCTAGTAAGGTCATCCGAAGACCAGTATCAGTTGCAAAGCGATTTAGAAAAGATTGCTGTATGGTGTGGCAGGTGGCAGTTGATGCTAAATAACGAGAAGTGTGAGGTGATCCACAGGAGTTCCAAAAGAAATCCGTTGGAATTCGATTACTCGATAAATAGTACAAATCTCAAGGCTGTCAATTCAACTAAGTACCTGGGTGTTAAAATTACGAACAACTTCAGTTGGAAAGACCACACAGATAATATTGTGGGGAAGGTGAGCCGAAGGTTGCGTTTCATTGGCAGGACACTTAGAAGATGCAACAAGTCCACTAAAGAGACAGCTTGCACTACACTCGTTCGTCCTCTGTTAGAATACTGCTGCGCAATGTGGGATCCTTACCAGGTGGGACTGATGGAGGACATCGAAAGGGTGCAAAAAAGGGCAGCTCGTTTTGTATTATCACGTAATAGGGGAGAGAGTGTGGCAGATATGATACGCGAGTTGGGATGGAAGTCATTAAAGCAAAGACGTTTTTCGTCGCGGCAAGATCTATTTACGAAATTTCAGTCACCAACTTTCTCTTCCGAATGCAAAAATATTTTGTTGAGCCCAAACTACATAGGTAGAAATGATCATCAAAATAAAATAAGAGAAATCAGAGCTCGAACAGAAAGGTTTAGGTGTTCGTTTTTCACGCGCGTTGTTCGGGAGTGGAATGGTAGGGAGATAGTATGATTGTGGTTCGATGAACCCTCTGCCAAGCACTTAAATGTGAATTGCAGAGTAATCATGTAGATGTAGACCATATTTCTATGCACCAGGAATTGCATGGCAACGACTCTGAACGTCGTGTACAGTTCTGCCACTGGGCACAAGAGAAATTACGGGACGATGACAGATTTTTTGCACGGATTCTATTTAGCGACGAAGCGTCATTCACCAACAGCGGTAACGTAAACCGGCATTATATGTACTATTGGGCAATGGAAAATCCACGATGGCTGCGATAAGTGGAACATTAGTGACCTTGGCGGGTTAATGTATGGTGTGACATTATGGGAGGAAGCATAATTGGCCCCCATTTTATCGATGGCAATCTAAATGGTGCAATGTATGCCGATTTCCTACTTGATGTTCTACCGAAGTTACTACAAGCTGTTTCACTGCACGACAGAACGGCGATGTACTTTCAACATGATGGATGTCTGGCACATAGCTCGCGTGTGGTTGAAGCGGTATTGAATAGCATATTTGATGACAGGTGGATTGGTCATCGAAGCACCATACCACGGCCCGCGCGTTCACCGGATCTGACGTCCGCGGATTTCTTTCTGTGGGGAAAGTTAAAGGATATTTGCTATAGTGATCCACCAATAACGCCTGACAACATGCGTCAGCGCATTGTCAATGCATGTGCAAACATTACGGAAGGCGAACTACTCGCTGTTGAGAGGAATGTCGTTACACATATTGTCAAATGCATTGAGATTCACGGACATCATTTTGAGCATTTATTGCACTAATGTGGTATTTACAGGTAATCACGCTGTAAAAGCATGTGTTCTCAGAAATGATACGTTCACAAAGGTACATGTATCACGGGGCGTGAGTCGTGCTTCGGTAGCTCAGTTGGTAGAGCACTTGCCCCCGAAAGGCAAAGGTCCCGAGTTCGAGTCTCGGTCGGGTACACAGTTTTAATCTGCCAGGAAGTTTCATATCAGCGCACACTCCGCTGCAGAGCGAAAATCTCATTCTGTGTACATGTATCACATTGGAACAACCGAAATAAAATGTTCAAACGTACCTACGTTCTGTACTTTAATTTAAAAAACCTACCCGTTACCAACTGTTCATCTAAAATTGTGAGCCATATGTTTGTGACTATTTCAGCGCCATCTATCACAAAGCGAAAAAAGTGGTCCAACTAAAACATTCATATTTCTTTACGTACTACACGAATATGTAATAAAAAGTGAGGGTTCCTATTTAAAAAGAAAACGCAGTTGATATCCGTTTGACCTATGGCAGTGCTATCTAGCAGGCCAACCATAGCGACATCTGGTTTCCCCCTTCAAGCTAGACAAGTTTTGTTCTTTGTAGTTTTTTCGTTTGACGCTTTTTTCGTGAGATATTTGGCCCGGTCACGATCAATGGACTACTCTGTATATGATTCAGCACACTGAAGTAGAATATTCAGTATGTCCCGTAGCGGATACTGATGAACAAGAATTTGACATCAAAGTTCACCATTAATTCTGTGGATGAGATGGATAGGACCTTTAAGCACTCAATGAAATGTAGAGTGTCCTGAACATACAACTCTGTATGATCCATCATGGCCCAGCCTGTTCGTTAAGCATTTTGCCAGATGGTATGTACGCAAATTAATACAATTAGCTATGGGAATTAATGCATATTCTTCTGTGCGTACCTTAGATAGTCCATAAATCCTTGGTGCTATTGAAACTTCAGGTATGACCTTTTTTGTTGTGTCACTCTGTAATCTTGACTCCTTAATTAGAGTGTTCTTCTGTATCTTGGCACTAGCGTCACTCTTAAGTTCTATTTATATGGGCTCTTTGATGAGGTATCTCATCCTGGAACTGTAGTCCATAGAGTCCACAATGATGGACACGTCGCCACTGTCAACTTGTAGGACTAAAATATCAGGATTATTTCTCAGTTCTAACATGGCATGTTGTTTTTCCCTTCAGATATTAACTTGCATCAGCTTTGCAAGTAGCAAGGTCTTGACTGTCTCTTGTCTAATCTTCTCTGCTTCTACTCGGAGCAGGGCACACAGTGAAACTTTCACTGATTCTTATTTCTTCTGTGGAGACCCACTGCAGAGCCAATGCTAAGTTGTGGCCTTTGATAGCACTTGCTTGACTGCCTCACTGAGGGTGTGGTTGGAGTGGTTCACAACTATCTCCAATGTGTCCAGCGCAGGCTTTTCACTAAGCATGTGGTGATAGTTGGGCAAAATTCTGATTTTGACAGTCAGTTGTGCTTGATCTGATGACTTGTAGCTGGGTGAATCTATCTTCTTCCTAAATGCTTGTTACAAAATGTGGATGACATTTGTCATTTAACCACACAGAGGAAATAAACTTTGCCTTTTCCACCAGCATCATAACTAATAACATGACAGAATACAGTTCACTGTGGAAATGAGAAAGAATAGATCTATAAGAAACATAACAGGAAACTCGGACACACAGTATTTAAAACCAACAATCATGAACAGATACTGGATTGTCATGTCTTATCACCACCCAAAACAAAATAATTTTCAAATTCACACACTAAAAACAAGAGCACACTGAATCAGTAACAGGAGCACCCTGGGTGGTGAACTTTGGAGGCAACAAACCACATTCAGAGCAAGTAGCTTTAGTGAGAATACCATAAAGAATGCTATTACAACAAGAGACAAGATCAAGAGCACTCACTCAGGAAGAACTGCCATAGCAAATACCCCAACTACAAAGTATGAGGCCTCAGTGATAGGGTGGACAAGATTCTACACAAAGGAGCAGTCAAACCTATCTACAACAGAAACAACAAAGTAAGAGTATTCCTGGATGCCACCAAAGACTACATGGCCAAATTTCACATACTACGAGTATACAAGCTTAGCTGTGATTATGGACTGGTCTATACCGGTGAGTAGGGGTGCCTCATCAACATGCATATTGCAAAACAAGAGCAAAACGCTGTGTGTGTGTGTGTGTGTGTGTGTGTGTGTGTGTGTGTGTGTGTGTTGACCTGATGGGCTCCCAACAGCGAGGTCATCAGCGCCCTTACACTTATAAAAACAAACGAATGTAGAGATGAACTAAAAGTGTTTTACACACACACACACACACACACACACACACACACACACACACACACTCGAAATGACCACAGTCACTCTGGATCACATGCACTCTCACATGCATTAAAACCAATTAGGTAGGAAGAGAGCTAATCAAGAAATTAAAACACAGAGAAATTAAAACACAGAAAACAAAGCACAGAAGTACTAACAGAAAAGCATGGGGAAATGTGACTAGCTGAACACTTACAGAAATCTAGGGTGAGCCAGCCACCCTTTGACACATTAAAAATATCTCCCATAAATCTTGTTAAAAATGTTGGACAATTCACAAAACTTTAAAACCCTAATCACATTCATTTGATCATTACATAAAATAGACGTCAGATCTGCTGGCAAATCCGCAGCTGTCTGCAGGTCGCCAAATAAAATGCAATCCAATAAAATGTGGTGTACTGTGATCTGCACGTCACAAGCACCACACATTGAAGGGTCCTCTCGCTAGACTAAGAATCCATGTGTCATAGGGCTGTGGCCTATGCAAAGACAAGTAAGAAGGACCTCATCCCGCCAACGTAGCTGGAAGGAAGTACCACATGGCCGAGTTGTGGGCTTGATGACATGGACCTCGTTATTGGTCACTGCCAGCCCCTAGTCTTCCCATTGACACGACTTTGTACCTCAACAGTGAGGTGATAGCATGCAGGGGGATAGCACACTGAAATACTGGAGGTTTATGACACGCCTCCTTCGCTGCTCGATCCACCCTTTCATTCAGTGCAATTCCAATGTACCCAGGTACCCAGCAGAAAGATCCCACCACAACAGTTGTTGTAGTCGTAGGAGGGCATTCTGAATATTCTGTGTTACAGTATCTGATGGGTACAAATGTTGGGGAGAGTAAAGTACGCTCAGAGAATCTGAGCAGACAAAAAATCTAACACTGGGAGAACATCTCATCTGCTCCAGTGCTCGCAAGATCGCATATAATTCTGTGTCGAAGATGGTAAATACTGGAGGCAGTCTGACCTTGAGGACACGATCTGGGAAAACGACAGACCAACCAACAGAGTCCCTCTGCTTGGACCCATCCATAAAAACAACTACATGATCGTCGTACTCTGATAAAATATCAGAGAATATCACATTAAAAATAGAAGCAGGAGTGCTCTCTCTCCTGTACTGCACGAAATCCAAAATCAAACTGGGCTTCTCCGGTAACCAGGGTGGCAGGTGGTTAAAACCCTGGATTTGGGGTCATACTGGCTCCACACAGAGTGACTCCAGCACAAGCTGCACAAGGATCCCAAATGGCATCGTGGCTCATGGACGGTTGGAAAAAAGGTGTTCCGGAGGTGGACAAGCAACAGTATGGTGTGCGGGTGAAGTTGGAGCTGCAAGGAACTTACACACTTGATGCACCATGAGGAGCTGTCTCTGAATGGTAAGTGGTGCTCCCCCCCGCCTCAGCATAGATTCTAGGTATGGGACCAGTTTGATAAGCATCCATGGCCAGCCGAATCCCCTGATGATGGACAGCGTCAATGACACAAGAGTAAGAGGGCCTCACTGACCCATACATCATGCAACCATAGTCCAGCCGCGAACACACAAAAGCCCAATAAAACTGAAGGAGACACACCCTGTCCACTCCCCAAGACCGGTGGCTAAGCCACTTGATGATGTTCAGTGCCTTCAGGGCTCTGGCTTTCAGATCTCACAGGTGTGGTAACCACGGCAATTGGGAGTCAAAAATGAGGCCCAGAAACCGCACTGTGTATCTAAAATGTAGAATGGTGTCCCCCATATTCAAGGCAGGCAAATTACAAAGACAACGTGAACAATTAAAATGAATGCACACACACTTATCTTCAGGAAACTGAAAATCTGTCTTTGCAGCCCACTCCTCTAACCACCGCACTGTAAGCTGCAACTAACAGCTTGCCATTGCAACACTATAGGAGGAACAGAAAACAGCAAAATCATCCAATCATCCACAAATAAGTGGCACTGTGCAGGACTCCTTACCACAGATATGACACTCCGTTGATGGCAATGGTAAAGAGGGTAATACTTAAAACACTGACCTTAAGAACACTATTCTCCTGCTCAAATCGATCGGACAGTGTGTCACCACCTCATGTCCTAAAAAACTGCTGAGACAAGAAAGACCATATGAAGATGGGGAGGTAATGATGAAAGCCCCATTGATGCAGTTGTGCAAGAATAAAGTGTCTCCGAGTAGTATTGTATGCCTTACTTATATCGAAGAGTGATGCTCACGGAGGAAAGCCTGCTGAATAGCTGCCTCTAGGAGGGTCAGATTGTCGACAGTGAACTGAAATCTTTGGAATCCACACTGAGAGCGGCTAAGGAGTTGTCTGGTCTCTAACAATCAGACCAGATAACAGTTAACCATTCACTCCAGGATCATTCCTACACAGCTTGCTAAGGTGATACTCTGATAACTACTGGGACATGCAGTCCTTTTCTGATCTGAGGAGAGGGATCAGAATTACCTCCCTCAACGAGTTGGGGAAGTTGCCTATCTGCCATATTATATTAAAACATTCGAGGAGGATTTTCTTTGATGCTGCTGGCAAATGTTGAAGCATGCATTACCACATTTGGTCGTGATCGGGTGCAGTGTCAATAATCTCAGTCAGAGCCGATTCGAGCTCCCACATGAAGAAAGGGGAGTTGTAGGCCTCAGAACTGTTGGACCTGAAGCCCAACTTTTCCCTCCCTACAGTTGCACGATAGTGACGAAATGCTGGATCCTGGCCTGCTTGCCAGAAGTTCATGCAGAATGTTCGGCCAGCATCTGAGCAATGTCTGGGTGTTGTTTGGAGGCACCCCTGTTTCAGCAGTGCTTCTATCGGTAAACGGCTGTGTTTACCGGAAATCCTCCGGATGGCTTCCTATACTTTTATAGAAGAAGTGGAACTGTTGATGGAGGCCAGGAATGTTTGCCATGACCTATTCTTACTATCCCTACCAACTTGTCGAGCCTTGGCCCTTGCGACTCGAAAGGCCCTAAGTTTATCTGTTGTCGGTCGGCATTTAAAATGTCGAAGAGCAGCACACCTTTCCCGGATCACGGAATGGCACTCATGTGTCCACCAAAGTACTGGTAGCCTCCTAAGATGACCTGAGGGCTGTGGGATGGAGAAGTCAGTGGCACGATGGATCACTTGCGTGATGTCCACTCATCCTTGACGCTGTCGCAGTGTTCGAACACAGCCAACTAGCTAAAATGTGTTGAGTTAGCCCTGCTGACCATCCATTTTCGGGGCTTAACTTCAGGTGGTGAGCTACTTAGTACGTGAAGGCAGGCAGATTGGGAAGTGGTTACTGGAATGAAGGTCACCGATGACACAGTGAACAGAGTAGGCGAGGGCGGGAGAACAGAAAGAGTGGTCAATGGCCAAGAATGACCCAGTACCAGTAGAGAAATGTATGTGAGTACCTGTGTTGAGGATGCACAGCTCGTAAGATGTCATGAGGCCCTCCAAAACCCGACCCCGAGGGTAAGTATTGGTCGAGTCCCACAGGACATGATGGGCATTGAAGTCTCCCAGGAGGAGCATTGGTCATGGGAACTGCGCGATAAGATCTGTGAGAGCCCCAGAGTCTAGTGAATCTTGCACAGGTAAATACAGTGAGCAAATAGTAATCCTTCGACACACATTAATTTGAACTGCTACTGCTTGCAGGTCAGTAGACAAGGAGAGAGCAGAGGAGTGGTGCGCATTAGTGACAGACACTGCGACACCTCCCTTGGCCCTTTCCCCCAAATAGGTCATCCTTGCGGTATAGTGTATACCCCTGGAGCACAGGGACATCTGTATCTTTAAAATGCGTTTCTTGTAAACAAAAGCACAAGAGACGTTCATGTGCTAGGAGTTTCAGTTACTCTACATTGGTCCTGAACCCATTCATGTTTCTCTACAGTACGGAACCCATGTCATCAGTGTGGTTTTAATTTACCCCATCTTTGCATTGGGGAGATGAAGCACTCGAAGAGCGAGTGGGAGTGGAGGGGCTGCCTGGATGCAAGTCATCTAACTCAATGATATCCTCCTCATCAGTCAGACGGAAAGAATTATGTCTGATGGTGCTCAGGACACCTTTTGACTCTAATGTCATGAGCCTTTCCATGCACCCTGTCCCTCCGAGGATGAGGAGGAAAGGGGGCATTGAGAGGCACTCTGCTTTTCTTGTACCTTCTGGATGCTTGCTGTGGACCGTTATTGGTCTTTCCTAGTGTAGCTGCCTGGATTGCTTTGTTCTTACTCTTTTTCCCTTGACATCTACACATGGAAGTAAGGTGCTTGTGGTGGATACAGACACATTAAGCGTCATCTGTGCCGAAGCGTCTGCCTTGGGAATAGGTTTCTGCACCATGTAAGAATATGAGGTGGCAAAGAAAGAGGGTTTCGTCGCCTTAATTTCTTTTTTGCTTCGGCATAGGGGATCCCCTTGGTCACTTTTATCTGCTGTATTTTGCAATCTTCAGCAAAAACAGGGCAATCTCGGCATTAGACTGGGTGGTTCCCAGAGCAGTTGATGCAGACCGCTGGAGACGAGCAATCAGTCCCAATGTCATGAGTGGCTTTTCCACAGCTCCCGCAGATCGCTTCACCTCCACAACTCATAGTTGTATGAGCGAAACACTGGCATTTATAGCACCGCATAGGGTTTTGAATGTAAGACCGAACATTAAGTCGAAGGAAGCCCGCCATGAAATGTTCAGGCAGTGTCGGAGAATTGAATGTGACAATGAAAGTGGCAGTCTTTTCAGTTGCTCCATTATCCCTGCGTGTTCGTTGCTCCACATCAACTATTTGCTAGGATGCAGATTCTTGCTTCAGTTCTTCTATGTCCATGTCCACGATATCTCAGCATGTGACAACACCCTTATTGGAGTCTAGAGAGGTGTGCATCTCAACAATGTTATCATAGTCACCCAGTTTCTGCAATTTCTTAAGGTCTACCTGCTTTGACCTGCTAGTTTCGACCAACAATGAGCCATTACACAATCATTTTATAGATTTTAATGTTCCAGCAAGGCCTTCCAAACCCTTATGGATATAAAAGGGGGTCACTTTTTCAAATGTCCCCTCCTTCCTCTATCACCAGAAACACACTGTTCTTTACGACCCCACGAGTCCTGTTACTGCAGTCCAAAGTGTTCTTATTATCAGGAGGACTAGCCCTTCTCATTCTTTCGGATGAATGAGTGTGAATACTCCCAGGCGGTACACCCTTCCTGCTCGGACGAGAAGAAGATGGAACCCTCGAAATCATCTCGGTCACACGATCAGCTAGGGAAGTAAGGGTCCACTCAGACAGAGCCCCGCATGCCTGAGTAAGCCTTACACGACTGAGGTACGGCAGGTTCCGCAGAGGTTGCCCACAAACAACTGTTCCACCTCAACAGCCATGCATTCCATCAGTACGCAGCACACCTTGAGGTTGAATGTTTTTTTTAATAGAGGTTTATACCATCCTCACGATCTGGGACGTCCAGCCCAGATCACCATTCCCTGAGACACACAATGTTCCACTGCCACGCCGTGTGGTGGTTGCTGAAACATGCCCAGAGCTTATGGTGAAAGGTGACTGGCGGTGCTTACCATTCCCCAGCTCAGGAACCCTGGGGTTCCCAAGCCTATAATCAGCTCCCGAAGGGCTGTGCGAAACACAGCTTGGTTACCATACTACATGAGAGGTGACATAATTCACAGACAAGTGTGGCAGATACACACAATTTAAATAAATCCATGTTTTAGTCAGGCAGCCACTTACCACCAACCAAAACAACAGAGAGGTTGTCAAGATAGCAAACTGGTCGTCCATCATGAAGGAAGGCTACAGCCTATTGCTGAAATCTCCCATGTTGAGTTTGATGCACACAAACTAAAGCCCAGGTAGACATTGAAAAGTAAGTTTATTGAAACAAACATAAAGCTTCAATTATCCTTCTTTGGAGTCAAATTATACGACACAAGAAATAGTTCACAATTAGGTCTCTATCATTGAAGCATGTGAGACACACAAACCCAGTGGACTGTCAGCCACTGAAAGCGAATCAATTACTAGAGTTGAAGTACAGGTCAAAAGCAACCGACCGACTCTCTAATTACACAAACACTGCATTGAACCAAAATAACAAAGTGCTGGAGGTCCACACAGTGAAGACCAAGTCTCAGCATGGCAACTGCTGGTTGCTCTATGTAGCGTAGAGACGAAGATCCCTGGAAGGTAGACTGGCACCAGACAACAGGCTGTGGGAGAATTCCAGGACAGCTTCTGATTGACAAACAGCAGCAGCAGTCAGCATAAAGCCCAGAGAGCTTGTTCATGGAGAAGTCACTATTGAGCTGCCAGGATTTGCTAAGACCTATTTTCGAGCACACGATCCTGCAAAAGTGAGTAGGTCCACACTGACTGTACCCTTTTGGGAGTGTGCCGATGCCGCTCCCACCTGTAGGTGAATCATATGCTTGGAACTGCAGTGGCGGTGTTCAGCCACTGAAGTGTTGGCATAGGCCGCGCAATGCTGTTATGCTGGTGGGCTATGAACCCCGAAATAGCATCCCCCCCCCCTCCACCCCGCTTAGAAGACACATGGTAACACCTCAGCACCCCAGAAGATGGTGGTGCTGCCAGGGGGTGAGGGAACTGCTGCTGTTGTCCATGGGAGTTGGTGCCTGGTCTGCCAAAAGGCTGTTGTCCCCAGGTCCTGTGGTCTGCGGGTTCTACAGCTCAGTAAGCCAGCTGTGGCCATCAGTACTTTTGTGTGTCAAGTAGACCAACGCCGGAACAGAAAATTCTGAGAATTCTTCCACCTGGGTAGCCAACATACTGTGACAGTGCACTGGGGTGATATGTGTAGAAGTCTGCAGGTTTATTTGGCTTATTACACTGACACATTAGAAACACACAGTAAAGACAGTAACACATAAGTTTAATGTCATAAATAAAACATAGCCAGCCAATATTTAAGTCCATATATAGTCCAAAAACAAATCAAAAGTTGTCAACAGATGGCGGCGGGTATAGTAAACATTCACTCAAGATGGTACACAAGAGAATGAGTGTCCTCTGCATGGCAGGCATGTGGTTCTAGCCGATCAGATGTCATGGGGTCTCGCCAAGTGAAGTGACATGAGCTCCAGGAACATCACCTCTTCCCACAGCACTTCTTGCAGAGACTTGCTTGCAGACTGCAGTGCCAAAAGTGGTGAGATCAGAAGGTAGGGAGTGATCTCTGACAGCTGTGACAGCTCCACGTCGCTGTCCGAGTCTGTTACTACATACTACATACTTCAATCAGTCCAATTCCACTTTAATGGCATCTAAAAGGATGTTTGGAATACGGAGAACCAGCAAGAAATGAGGCACAGAGCAAGGTTTCAAATGAACTTATACAGCTATATCCACAGCCTGTCTAAAACTGGGGGGGTAAACAGATCCATATATAAGGCAGTTAACCAAAGCAGTGTAGATAGCACTGTTCATAAGAGAAGAGGATGTTTCCAGTATCCACCTGAAAAGGGAATTCCCATTTATTCACTCTTAACATGATTACCAGTTTGACAAGTTGACTTGCAGCATGATGTGTCAGTTTCAACAGGGTACACTGCTTCAGTAGGAGAGCTGTGATGAGATCCTGCAAGGAACAAAATGGAAGAACCAGACATTGCAGCATACCCACGGTTCTGGGTGTTGGACTACCAACATACACTAGCAATGTGAACCCTAACGCTACACAAAAAACAAGTAGTGTATCGATGTGGGCTGAGGGAGCGAAGGTTTTGGTGGAAACACAGAGGACAAAAGAAGGTACACGATGCAGATTGGAATTCCATTGATATGGAGAAAACAGAAAAGATTCTGAAATTTGTTATGAGAGGGAGATCATTCAGAGCCACTAGAAGTGTCACCGCCCTGTTCTTGTGCCTCGAGGGCAGTGCACCAGCACAGCATAACACACAGCATGTGTTTAATTACTGTGCCTACAGGAAGTGTGGAGTGTTACACAGGTGGCAATGGTGGGCACAGCAGACTGAACCTCCTACTGGCTTTCAGTTTCCTTTGTTAATTAAAAAGCCTGAGAAATTTTAAGGACTTTGTCAGACAATGGATCCACATGCCATAAAACCTGGGAGCAAACTTACTTGTCAGGCGAATGTTGGAGAAGCAAGTTCAAAATCAAGAAGTTGGCAGACGATCAGGGACATGATTTGTCGGAGCACACAAAAGCACAATGGTGACTAAGACCCTGCAGATCAGTGATCAAGATTTATAGGTTTCTGATGGTTGGTTGTAATGTTGGTAAAATTGATATCTTAGCAAATGCTTTCTATAATGACCTGAGAGAAGATTACAAAGTTCAGCAAAAGACAAATTATCAGTATGTTTAGTACGGGACAATTTATAAGGAGCAAATCCAACACACAATACGAAGACCACGAAAGAAAAACTGACCATCACCAATCTTGTAGGGAGAAAAGTGATGGTGGAGGTGTCATAAGTACATTTCCTGATCATAAACATCATTCAGAAATGAAAAAAATGGCAGAACTGTTGAAGTTGTCTCATTCCTGACGGACAATGCCATTATGTGTTGCTGTAGTAAGGCCAACTGCTGTTGCTGTTGTTCCAGTAATTGCCAACCAAGAAGTCTCTGTTCCTGCTGTTGTTGGAGCCACTGCGTTATAAATTCTGCATTTGTCCAGTATATTGGTGCATTGAGAGTTCAAAAAGACTCGTCGCCACCATAGAAGTCTGCAGTTATGAGCACAATTTATTTGGCTTATTATGACAACACTGTAGAAACGCATAATAAAGAAAATGACATATAAGTTAGATGTCACATAAACAAAAGATAGCTGGCCAATCTTAAAGTCCTTATGTAGACAAATCAAAGTAAAAGTTGTCAACAGATAGTACCCAGTACAGTGAACATTCCCTCAAGCAAATACACAAAATAAAAATAAACTGATCACTCTGTCAAGATCATGATGTCAGTGCAATCTCACCAGTGGAGTTTTAAAAGTGCAGACGAACCTTTCAGCAGTCCATTGGAAGCAACATGGTCTTCTGCACAACACTGGGGGTTGCAGCAGCAGCAGCAGCACCACCACCACCACCACCACCACCACCACCACAGGATGCTATGTCAGGGATCACAGTCCTCCAGCACTGTAGAGTGGTGCACCATGGGTGGCATATGTTGTATATCCATATGTGAATGCCTATGCCATATGAACCAGAGCTGTGCCATTCTCCACACAAAAACTATGAAACTCTGTTGAAATGAACTTTGATTATTTGATAGTGAACTGAATCAGGGTGTGGGGCTGTGTCTTGTGCCTAGGCAAGAACCTGAAGTAGTTCCCTGCCAGTGAAGGGTTCATTATACGATTCAGCTTTATGGGGAGTGAAACATAAGGGAATGAAGGTAGCCGGACAGGGAGAGGACCCCAATGCTATTGCCAAGTGGTTGATATGGTGTTCTGCAAGAACTGGTGAATTGGTAAAAATACCATCCTGTATAACAAGACCCAGAACAGCTGATGAATGTTGGCAGCCCATAAGATCACAGAGCCTAGCCCTCACCTGAGATGAAGAGGCATACGACTCCAGAGAGAGACATGGCACTTCCAGCATTCCTTCTTACTGTGTTTGTTTAAACAGTGAGCCTTAGCACAAAGCCGCTTAAAAGTGATTAAGTTGGTCTGCGAAGGAAGTCGTTAGTACTGTTGCAGGGCTCATTAGCCATTGTGAATAACTATTGCAATGTCTTTGGTCTACCATCATGGCTCTGGCCAATGGAGGAGAGGGGGGGGGGGGGGGGGGAGGAGGACCTGTAGAAAGAGGAATAGTAGAGTTTCAGCAGAATAAATGATCATAACAGCAGAGACATACAAATGCCCGCTCACTCTATGAAGCATCGAACGTGGCAGTTGGTCTGTCTGACAGTGGCAAGCAAACGACAAGATCATCGCAAAGCTGTTACTGACACAAAGGTCATCATACAGTGACCAATGTAGCAAAGTTACAAGATTATGGGAAGAGGCTCAAACGGTGCCAGGGGAAGCACTAAACTGAGTAAGAGAACCATCACTGAGGCATCTGCTGTGCAGCAGCACAACATATGCCAAGGTATGCGAGAAGCTGGTCAATTAGAAGACCCCTACCAGACGAAATGGTACTCCACCACAGGGGATGGTGTGTGTTGAAGTACCCAAGCAGGAAAGAAAGGGGGGGGGGGGTTGTTGGATTAATGTGGTCACTTAAAAATAAGTAAGTGGTCTGCCTGGAGGTAGGTAAATGTTGAAAATGGTAATTGCTGAGGTCGTTTGCACCCGCACTGCTATTGCCTCCAACGAGGTACGAAGGGGAATCCATTCACTAATGGCAGCTGTAAAAACCTCTTGGGACCAGTGTGGTTCCAACACAATGGACGATAACAATGGAGCATTTGAGAATGATCACCAGTGAAGTGAGTTTCTTGGAGGGCATTGCAAACAGCAGATGAGGACATACAGTGTTGTAGTTCCAGTAGGTGATAGTAGTAACAGTTACAATTCCAGTGAATGATCACGTGACTGATGGCCAGGTTAGGAGCAAATGGGCCAGGAGGATTGGTCACACCACAGGATCACTGCCTGTCACCAGTGTCGATGGACCAACCTCCACAAACACTGGCTCAAAATCCGACTGCTTGGGAGGACCTGGTGTCTTCAGGGGCACCAGCGGAGCCTTGTCGCGATTCTTACGTCACAATTTTTATTCTTCTTCTTCTTTTCCTTCATAACCTTTGGTGGGAAAGATTCACGCAAGTGGTAATAGATCTGGTTTGGGAAAGGTTGAGGAGGAGGGGGTGGGGAGAAGGTGTGTGGGAAGGGGGAAGTGGTTTTGTTCTTAGAGAGTAATTTATCATAATATCCACAGGATGTAGGCATTTATATTTCTTCTGTGCCTCAGTAGGCGACAGACAGTTAATAGATTTGTCTTCCTGGCTCTTCTTTTCTTGCTTGAAAAATGTGCAAACTGCCAACTGTGGAGGCTGATGTTCCGTGCAGTTGGCACACCAAGGTCGACATTCACAAGGACTACCTTTGTGGAGTGATCATCCACAGTTGCCGCATTTTGGATTTGCCATACAGCGGGATGACATATGGCCAAAGCATACGCATCTGAAGCACCTCATCAGTGGTGGGACATATGGTTTCACATCACACCTGTACATCATCATGACCTTAAGGGGAGAATGAAAGCAAACGGGATCAGAAACCAATTTTTAGATTTTTGTATATTTGAAATGCCCACTACTTCTTGCATTAAACACTTTTTACTTCATATAAATATGGCAATTTTTTCATGAGTTATGACAGTTTTCCTGATACTCTGTGTGATCTGGCATTTAAAAGTTACACCTTCTTTTTGGCACCATGCGGAGATAATGCACAGGTTTCTTTTATTCCTTATGCATTATTTCCTGCTTTTATTGTTTTACCATGTCAAGGATTCCTACCCTGTATCTACTAGCGATACTCATCGTTCTGATCATGTTTGTTATTGTTTTCGAGCACTATTGGTTGTACTTATGAAGTTTGTTGTGAGTGGAGTGGGTGCTGATTTCTATTTTGTCTGGTTTCACATATTTTCATAAAAATGCTGCAAATAAATAAATTCTCACCTAAATTAAAATTCAGAGGAAATATACATAAAGGTAAATGATGTTAGCGGGTCAAAGGAAGCAAGAACGTGAAATGCACAGATAATCAGCACCTCAAGAAAGAAACTGCAGTGTCTTCAAGGAGTTTCCTCCCAGTTAGCTTGTGGAGACGAACATTCGTTTGGAAATATTGCGGTGAACCTTAGCATACCCAGTGATTTCATTTTCAAAAATACTGTGTGCAGAATATGTGGGGGTGACGTATCCTTGGGAGAGAATCGGTGTTTTTGCAAAGGGATTGTGTCAAAACAGACGTTAATTGTACAGAATGTGTGCAGTTGCTACAGCAATGACACCTCAGAAATAGCAAATAATAATTTGTATGATAATACCATCAGGCTAGTTTATGGTTTCAGATCTATTGGTAAACGGATGGAGGCACGCAAACTCTTATTTGCATCACTTGACATTCCAAATCTACCTCCAAAATTTATGACTTACAATAAAATTATTGGAACTGCTGTTGCTGAAATTTGTAACATCTCATGAAGGAAGCAGCTGAAGAAGCACTCAAGGAAAGTGATGACAGTGAAAGTGGTGATATTCGCGCGTGTTTTGAATGCAGCTGGCAGAAATGTGGCCACGCTTTGCTAAATGGTGTCATGACAGCTACATCATTTGATACAGGCAAAGTAATTGATGTAGACATTCTAAGCAAGTGCTGTAAAACTTGTGGCAGTGAAACTGAGAAAGAGTATGAATTATACTGGTCCAAGTGGTGGGATGGAAGTAGAAAGAGTTCTCATGACTTTTTATCGTTCAGTGGCAAACAGAGATTCAGATACACACAGTATTTGGGGGACGGCGACAGCAAGGCTTATGACTGGATATGTGTAGAACAACCTTATGGTCCTAATGTCACACTTCCTAAATTACAATGCATTGGGCTTGTTCAGAAAAGAATGGGGTCCAGGTTGAGAAGATTATTCAGGCTGTATACTTGGACAAGGAAGAAAAATTCCTGGATTTTTCTCGGATTTCCCAATTAAAAATACACTTTCTCCCAGGTGAAAACACGCTTTTTCCATGTTAAATGACAGTATATTTTCCCGGCACTTTAGAAAATGAAACTCAGAGAAAAATACACGTTTTGGAAATATCTTTTATGTGCAGCAACATGTACGCTGCGTATTTTCGTATTACGAAAGTATACATTGGAATTCCACCAAACACCGCATGTTACTTTCCGAATCACTGAAATTGATATTGCGATATGTTCCTGTAGGCCAGTCATAGCTCTTGTCATGTGATCTCGGCAGCCGATGATAGCGGATATTCAGAGCATAGGACACGTGATGTAGTCAGCCAACAGCAACATCACTGTTGACAGGGAAAGTTAATAGTTTAAATTAATATATATAGTGTTGCTACAAGAAAAGCAAAGCTTTCACATATAATATTGGTCTCTAAGGTTAATAAGCTGCAAGAGAAGCTATGATTTCACATATAATGTTAATCTTTTTTTCGTGTGTTACACTTTAAGAATCACACAAATGTGCCAGTAAAATTTTTAATAATGACAAAAGTCTGATCTTCGGGGTTTGAAATTCTTCTAAATGGCTAGTCATCAAAGAGCTGATTTTTAAATGACAGTCAAATGCTCTGTGATTTAAGAAATTCGTGGTACATTCTCGAACATAGTTCAACTTATGTAAAAGGATATTTACTTTTAAAGTAACGCTTTTCAAACGAACAATCGCAATGTTTTTCCTGCGACCTGTTAGAAATAGGTTCGTTTCAGCAGTTGCCAGAGAGCGCAGATAACAGGCGTCACCGGGCTTACGCAGCTACTATGATGCAGGAAGACCGTATGTACGTACGTGTAAAACAGTGAAAGATCATACATTATGTTATAAAAGAAACAAGACATCAGAAGATACTCCAAGAGCATCAGAATTTCGTGAACCATAACTAAAATGTGCACATTTAAAGTGCATACTTAAAGTGCACATTCATATGTTCAGATTCCCAATCAAGTAGACCTCGACCTGATATTAAGCTTTTCAGTCAAGTTGTTGGGATGTAAATTTTCTTGGAGCACCAGTACTGTATTATATCATGTTTGGTTCTTTATTATGGCATAATGCCATACATGCTAGAAGATGAAAACATGCACTTGAAATGCAGTGAACAGTTGAAACTAGCCAGTACTGAGGAAGTTAACATTTCATTTCAAATACATTTCATCTCAAATACATTGGCTGCCTCTGCGGAAAAGGTTAATAAAAGTCAATTTCTTTAGAAAACAGACAAAAATAACTTCATTGTTCTGCAAGGCAATTAATGCTTGACAGTCAGAAAGGTGGAAATAAAATAAAATCTGAAACTAATGAACACTATCCACTATAGCTCAGACTGCTATGCGCATCAGCCTAGGATCTACGATATCTGCGAACCGGGTCAATACTTAAAAAAAATTCAAAAATATGTTCATCTTGTAACGCACATCTTTCTGAAAAGTCTGAAACATAAAACGTGTGTTTGAGGAAATGTAAGACATGTTATTTGGTCTTAAGTGTGCCAAAGTGCAGTGCCACGCCTCTTCATAAAGCTTTCATCTATCGCACGTCACTGTATTTCGTACTGTGGAATTGAAATGTGTATATATTGTACTGGATGCCATCAAACTATATTCAGGACAGTTGGAAGTTGAAATGTCCTGTGGTGCCTATCCTGCTCCCAGTCGGCCAGTTTGACAGCCTGCAATTAATAGCGGATGGGATTATTTGTAATCGGGAGAACAAGAACTCTTCAGAAAATTTGCACTCTTTATTGCCTATTAGCTAATAACTTGCTGTTTTGTGTGTCATAAAATTAAATCTAGGATACATAAAACCAATAAAGGAAAGAGACAAGCAACAAAGTACACATTTCTTCAATACTTAGCTCCTAGCATTTTTTCCTCTCTAATCTTGCTACAGCTTTACATGACATGCTTTCCTTTCTGTGAAAGAATCTATTACCTCATCAAAGCTCGTCAAACGATTCACTACATGAAAAATTGAAATGTCATTATCTAATACTGAAAAAGCTGTTAACACAAATAATACCCAAGACTGATGTGGTTTCTTGATCTGATTGGAACAAAGGTAGAGTGCAAAGAAAGGAGGCACAAGAGGTGGAATTAATGCTGCACTGGGCAACCTTTTCTGGATGATCTGCACTTCTGCACGATTTGGAAGATGAGGAGCAAATCAAACCCAATAAGGGGACCATATAGTTAAAAATGAACAGTTGTAGAATGCCAGAAAGGAAGAAAACAAGTGTCCAAATTCACAAACACAGACAAACCAGATCCAAGCACAATTGATATCAAGAAGGTCATCCAATGGAGAGCTAGAGAGCAAAAAAGAATAGTAAAAGGACAGACTTGCAGCATGTGAAAGGAGCTTGGGCCCTGAGGTGGCTAAGAACATATTCACAAAAGAGATGTGAGCCGCCTAGGGGACCTGGTTCTGGTATACAGCCTGTGTCTGTGAAATAGTGCACCACTGAAATTAATAAGAGAGTATATAGCCCTTACCTTGTCAGCAATGTCTCATGTGCTGACTCTGTAAGAAACTTGGGTGAGGTTTGGAATTTAAAACATTACCAAAGAGCACAATGATCAGAAATTGCATTACATCACTTCTTCTCTCTATGTTTCTTACACACAAATCAAAGTGCTTTTCTTACTATAATATTCAGAATACTTATATTCAGATTGTGCCTGACACTGCTAGTGTACATTACCCAAGCAATTCGTAGCTGCTTTCACTGAACACGCTACAAATCTCTCTCCACTGACCCCAAGCATAAATCTCTGACCAAAAAGAAGCTTACAAGTTGTAATGGGTAAATGGTAGGCAGTATAACCAAGAGATCCTCACAAACAAGTTAAAAACACTGTCACAGGTCTGAAGCCGTGATTGTGTTTAACTAAAAACTCACTAAAATAATGTCAAAGTTTAAAATATTTTGAAACACAATATTTTCAGTACACCCCCCAAACAGTACAGCACTTTTTCCATGTATAAAGTGGAAATTATTTGCACAGCACAATTATCTTCAATGGTGGAGAAAATAAAACATAATTTGTTGTTAAAAATATGAAATTCAGTATGACCAACCAAATGAATGTTTGTGGCTGAAGGGCTAACTGAAAAGCTAGACAGGAAAAAATGTTTGTAAAAAAAACTTACCTCTTATGTATGTTTTTCAGAATGTCTACCAGAAGCGAGACATGTCCATGAAAAGAAATGCATTTCAAATCTGTAGCTGTGAGGTTAGAATAGCCCCAGAATTTTCCTCTCCATATCCCATCTTTTGTTACTTTCCTAAAAGAACAGCAATGGTTGATAAAATTACTATATTATGTTTGTGTGATTAAGAGAAATTAGAATTTTTCCTGCATAGCTGTCAGCATCAATTTATTATAAACATACTCAAAT
The DNA here is from genome assembly GCF_021461385.2 of Schistocerca piceifrons. Taxonomy (NCBI): domain Eukaryota; kingdom Metazoa; phylum Arthropoda; class Insecta; order Orthoptera; family Acrididae; genus Schistocerca; species Schistocerca piceifrons. Next base: position 73,673,225 of record NC_060149.1, read on the forward strand.
TATGAAACTATGATACTCTGTGAAACAACACAATTGGTCACCACTTAACAATGAATGAAACAGCAATTAATTCATTGAAATCTAAGTACACAGAAATCATAACAGATATATTAATCAGTATTCCTTCACATACACTGCTGATATTTAACTGTTCTTAGCATTTACAGTATGTATTCCAATCTCCAGATGTCACTATTCCTGAAGTGGAGAACTGGCATCATGAACTGTACTATTCAAAAAACAACCTTCTCAATCTGCATTTAACAAACATTTAAGTTTTGATAACTTCTTATATACAGATAATTCAATTTAAAAACCAAATAAGAAGACTGGGAACACACACACACACACACACACACACACACACACACACACACACACACAGTTTTACATGTGGTTACAGAATGAATAATATTTTATAGTGCAAGGGTATAAACAACTCCAAGGAATTCCTGTGCATAATAAAATCACTGTGCCAGTAAGAAGTCTTTCAAATTGGATTTGAAAATATGGGGTGAATAGCTCTTTTTTTTAAATTGTGTTAGAAGCCTAGAGAAAATGAAACTAGTTAAATAGTGCACAGGAACTGTAATCCAAGTGCAAATTGTTTCTTCTATATCTTTTTTTAGTCAGGTTATACATCACCTTTCTCTTCTTGATCTCATTCAGTACATTTGTTAATTATCTCATTTTCCCATCTTCTTCTTGTCTGAATTGATCATTATTCAAATTTCAATTTCATATGAAGCTAACCCCCGCCCCTTCAAAACTTACATTCAATGTTAAAATATATCGCTTTCTCAGTATAGCCTTGCAGTTTTAAGTTCTATATCCTCTTTATCTCAGGCACTGTGTATTATTTTGCTCCTGAAATTGCAAAACTCTTCTACTACTTTCAGCAGCCCATTTCTAATCTTACTTCCTTAGCATCAGATAAGTTAAATCAATTATATTCCATAATCCTCATTTTACTTTTGTTGACGTTCATTTTAAAAACACTTTTCAAGATACTATTCATTCCATTCAACTGTTATTCCACATCCTTTACCACCTGATGGAACTCCAATGTCATTGGCAAACATCAAAGTTTTTATTTCTGCTCCTTGAACTTTACCTCCTGTTCCTGATTTCTCATTGGTTTCCTTTACTACCTGTTCAGTGTACAGATCAAATAACACCGGGGATAGGTTACAACCTTGTGTCACTCCCTTTCCAATTACTGCCTCTCTTTCATGTCCTTCAACCCAAATAACTGAAGCTGAAGTCTGGTTTTTGTATAAGTTTTAATACTGCCCTCTGCTGCCTCTGTCTTATCCTTAATACCTTCAGAATTTCAGAGAGAGAGAGAGAGAGAGAGAGAGAGAGAGAGAGAGAGAGAGAGAGAGAGAGAGAGAGAGTGCAATCAAAATTGTCAAAAGTTTTCTGTAGGTCTACAAATGCTGTCAATGCACATTTGCCTATTTTCAATCTGTCTTCTAAGTCGTATGATTGGTACTGCCTTGCATGTTCCAAAGTTTCTCCAAAACCCAAGCTGATCTTCCCTGAGATCAGGTTCAGACAATCTTTCTGTTATTCTGTAAATAATTTGTGTTAGTATTTTGTATTCATGACTTATTAAACTGACAGTTAGTAAACATTCACACCTTTCTGCAGCTCCATTCATTGGAATTTGGATTAGTACATTCTTCTGGAATGTTTGAAGGTATGTACCTCGCATAAAAAGTGGAATAATTTTGTCGTTTCTCCCAGACATCTTAATAATTCTTAAGAAATGTGGTCTATTCCAAGTGCCTTGTTTCAAATTCTTCCTCCTCTTTTTCCATATTGTCCTGAAGTTTCTTTCCTATATGTAGATATTATGTGGATCCTTCCCTCTGCAGTCTTGTACGCTTCCACAATTGCACACTTCTCCTCCAGCCATTCTTGCATCACCATTTCACACTTTCTGTCAATTGTGTGCTTTCCATTCTATAATCCCTTTTGCATGTTTTATCTGCTGCATTTTGTATTTTCTCCTTTCAATATTTTGTGCATTACCCAAGGATTTCTACGGGGCTTTGTCTTTTTACCTAAATGTACCTCTGATGTAATCATTTAATCTCTCACATTTATGTTCTATTGCATTTCTTTCCCCATTTCAATCAATTGTTGCCTTATGCTTCCTATATCATTCCCAACAACTACTGGTTCTTTCAATTTATCCAGGTCCCATCTCCTCCATTTCCAACCTTTCTCTAATTTCTTCACTTCTAATTTGCAGTTAATAAACAAACATATTATTATGGTCACAGTCCACATCTGCTCCTAGAAATGTTTTGCAGTTTAAAATCTGGTTTTGAAACCCATCTTACCTATCAAAAACTTTCCAATGTTTCCAGGTCTCTTCCATGTATGCAACCTTATTTCATGATTTCTAAACCAAGAGTTCACAGTTATTAAACTAGGTTTGGTGTAAAACTCTACCACGTGGCTTCCCTTTTCATTCCCTTCCCATAGCCCACAATTTGCTACTACTTTTCATTCTCGTGCTTCTCTACTGTCAAATGTCCCCCCCCCCCCCTCTCCTCAAAAATAAAAAATAAATAAATAAAATAAAATATCATCTCCCTTATTTTATCTCATCACAATTATATCTCTAATTCTCTTTATCTTTTGCAGAGCTAGTCGGCATAGATACTTGTACTACTGTGGTGGGTCTTGTCTTTGTGCCTATCTTGGCTATAACAACACATTCACTGTGCTATTCATCGTAGTCCATCCACAATCATATTTTCTTGTTCATTATCAGACTGACTTCTGCCTTACTACTATTTGATTTTTTGTTGGTAACACTGTACTCATTTGAACAGAAATCCTATTCTTGCTAGCACCGAATTTCATTAACACCCAGTACATTAAACTTCAAACTAATCATCTTCCTTTTCAAATCCTCTAATCTAACTACCTAATTAAAGGACTTAACATTCCACACTCTGACCCATAAAATACCATGTTTGTTTTTTCTGATGATGACATCCTTCTGAGTAGTACATGCCTGTTGATCCAAATGAGGGAATATTTTAATTCCGTAATATTTTATCCAAGAGGATGCCATCATCGTTAAAACATGCACCCAAATTGTAAATCTTCAAGAAGTATAATGGCTGTAGTTTCCCCTTGCCTTCAACAGCACCATAGTACAAACAAAAATGGCTACGTTGGATAATGTCACAAGGCCAGATTGGTCAATCATTAAAACTGTTGCCTTGCAACCACAAAAAAGCTCTTGCCCCTTTTCAAGAACCATATGTTAATCTGGCCTCTCCACATATACACCTCTGACATGGTTCAATCTATGATACAGCTAGTTGTCTTTATTGCTGAGGCCCACAATCCACTCCACTGTGTCTAAGTATACGGTATATCTGATTAGTAATATTATGTATAGAGACTGCAGAGTAAGAACTCTTAACACAATTGAACAACTGCCTGCGCAGTCTGTGAATTGACATAGCAGATCATTTTCATTATCTAGTTCTTATCTCAGAACGTTCTTTGGGACTGCATAAAATTCCTCCAAAATTTTATACCATAGGATGTAATAGATTGAAACTATGCAAAAGATTATTCTTATGGTAAAGATAGAAAAGTGTGCCATTTGAGACAGTCTTTGGATGCCTGCATTGCAAATGGACTAATATCTCTAAATCTTTTGTTTACTATCTCAGGACATGACTTGGCATTATTTTCTTACAGTTTTGATGTTTATGCATCATGATCTGATGGGTCATAACCAATTTTTCTCACACTGTGTGCCTCTGCTACAGAACAATCTATTAAGATATTATCTATATGCATCTGTCCATATACCCTAGTTTGAAAAAACACTGTATACATCAGATTGTACGACTCAAGCTGATCCAATAAACCTTCCTTTCTGTGGAGAACCTGTGAAACAGTTAATATTGAGATCCCAACACAAAATTAACATTATGTCTTTTTTAAAAATGAGTTTCGCATACTGTCAAGTCTGGAGAGGAAAATAATCTGAACTGGGTGATCTGTACAACTAAAACAGAAAATTTTTTATTTGAAAATACAAACACTCAAACATAACTTTCAAATATTTGTCTGTAGAATATTTTGCTATGTAAATTATTCTGAACGAAACATCACGTTTTGCATAAATGGTCAATTCTGCCATCTGCAATAACTCCTCACACAGAAATACTGTAAGGTACCCCTCTAAAGGAAGTCTTAGTATTTCTTCTCTATGTACATGATAGTCTGATGCAAAAACAAATCCCACAGCTGAGATCATTATCAGTTTCTCTATTTTACCTCTAATTCACAACCTATTTTGATGAAACAATCTCACTGTGAGTCCCTAACCTGCATTCCCTATTCATTGGACTAATATTCACTATTACAGAAACCATCTTGAAAGAGTGATACCCCTTCACGGGCTTCATTAAAAAAGTTGCACTCTTCTACAAGCTACACAGGAATTTGGACTAGAGAGAGCAATAACATCCATGCTATACTATCACTTATAAGCAAAACTAGCAACCCCTTCCCAGGCCATTTCTAATGTAATCTGACTTACTGGCACCAACAAAATGTGTGCCTTTTCAGCAGTCATCAGTGCTCTCTAAGATCCCATATTAACTCACTTTATATCTCTATCGAAATGGGGCTGATGATGATGATGCTGTTATAGCTGTACAAAGTAAATATTAGTGCTGCAATTCTGAGCAGTGACCGTCTCAAAGTCACTGCCTATATACAGTAACAAGGTCAGTCCTTACCAAGACTTCTTGCAGATCCCTTTTCCCTATTCCCTATCAATATGTGATCTTCTTTAGTCAAGTCCTTACACAATGTCCTTATAAGTCATCAGTCTCTTTACTAAGCCTTGAACTCGTGTTGAAAATAATGGCGACTAAAGTTTTCAATAGCTGTGTGCATTTACCTCACCTATGGCTGCTACTTGGCAGCAGCATCATCATCATCCTCTCCTTAATGTTTCTATTTCACTTAGGCTTCTTTAAAATGCTGGAAGTCTGCTGCATCTTCCCTGATTCTACAACTACCAGAGGCTCCTGTCAACTGTACTCTGACAGCAGACTAACCTTATTGTCAACATTTACCATAACACTAACTGGATCTTGTCCTCTTCCTAATAATCTTTTTGTCAACTGCCAGCTCCCACTTCTAACCTCTCTCCCTCTGTCATCTGTCCAGTTCCCATCTAGCTTTCTCTAAGCAGAAGCAACCTACGACACAAAAGGTTGAGCGCCCAATTAGTAACAACACATTTATTCAACCATTATCATTTACTTTCAGTACTTGGCTACACCTTCTAGGAGTTACATATGTGCAAATGTCGCATATCTGCATAGCCCACATTTCTCCCCACTCACTTAGAGCTTCAACTACTTTTAACTGTGTACATTTCTTGCTAAATGAACATTATGCTACTTAATTGATATTTTTCCCTGCTTTGTCTCTTTATGAGACAGTTGAAACTTGTTTGATTTGGTACAAATCTCCACAAAACTATCTTAATGACACTTAATTCTAAGTTCACACCTGTAAGGAATGCTCTGAGGGCACTCATCAATACTATATCTTTCTTCAAAATTTTCATCTTTCCACAGGTCCTTTGGGTGTTGTAGATAGAAAACATGGTCAATTATGGTTGTGTTTACTTCTGAAAGATCAAAATGAACAGAATTAAACAACAGCAAAATTTTTGAGGTTTATTACTGTTAGTAGATAATACACACTACAGCAATGAACACTCTCCTCAGAATTTTGAAACACTGTCATACACTGTCCAGTCATGTTAATGTGACCACTGTCTGTGTTTGACATCAATATGCAATAACCATTCGCAGGCAGCAGCACTAGCAGTGGAGGATATAAAAAGCTTGTCAGAGGGATGCAGAAAACAGTGCAGTTGTCGTAGTAATGTGGAATCAGAGCGATTTATCTGACATCTAAAAGTGCATGATCACTGACTTTTGGGGCACTCATGGAAGCATTTCCAAAGTACCTAAGTTTGTAAACTGTTCGCAGCAGCCATGGTTAAAGTACACTGTGCATGCCAAAACGGCACTATCCAAAACCAATGCCAAGCAAACTGTGGTGTACCATGGCCCATAGATGACAGGGTGAATGATGGCTACGGGGATGTGTACAGTCAAACAGAGGTGCAACTGCTGAGCAATTGCCTGCCCAGTTGAACCAAGAGGCTACCAACAGTGTCTCCCCAATAACTGTTCAGCAAATATTGCTGCATTTGGTCTCCACAGCAGGTGCCTGGTTCATGCACCCATGCTGAGTGCTGTCCATCAGTGACAAAGACTGGAATTTGCATTCCAATACTGCTGCTAGATGTCCACAGAGTGTTAACAGGTGGCCTTTTCAGATGAATCACATTTTATGCTCCATCTCACAGACAGCCGTTGGTTGTCAGAAGAGTCCAGGCCAGAGGAAGGAGCGTTATGGCCTGGGGAATGCTTTCGTGGCATTCCCTGGGTGATCTCATCTACATTTAGGGACATTGTCCACCTCTACATGCAGCTTGTTTTTTTTTCCTTGGCATGATGGCACCTACCAGCAGGACAATGCAATGTGTCACAAAGTTCAAAGTGTATACGAGTGGCTTGAAGAGCACCTGGATGTGTTTACCACACTCCCCTGGCCACCAAACTCCCAGGACTGAAGTCCAATTGGGAGTATGTGAGAACACCTCAAAAATGGCTCTAAGCACTATGTGACTCAACATCTGAGGTCATCAGTCCCCTAAAACTTAGAACTACTTAAACCTAACTAACCTAAGGACATCACACACATCCACACCCGAGGCAGGATTCGAACCTGCGACCGTAGCAGCTGTGTGGTTCCGGACTGAAGCGTCTAGAATCGGGGGACCACCTCAACTGGGCTGTTTGCGCAATGGCTCCTCAAGCGAGAAGTCTAGCGAAGCTGGCTACAGCACAGGAGCCGGAAACGCTCCATATTGTTGTTGGTACCTATCAGAACCTCACTGACTATCTTCCAGCATGTCCGCACTGCAAAACGTGTTTATTCACGCTTTTGACAGGTGGTCACATTAATATGACTGGACTGTGTATTAGTCACTGCCTAATATAAGTAGAAAGTCACACTGGCGAAAGCATGAGAATGCATAATAAACACATACATATCATGTGTCATGTTACTTCACAATACCTATTAAGCTCCCCTGTCAATACACACATACCAATGTCTACATAAAAAACAGGTCAGCAATGAAAATATCTAAAATCAGCAATTATTCACAAAACAATGATGCATCAATTTGACCAAACAAAATTTTGGCACTGCTTTGATGCACACATGCATAGGTACAGAGCCCTCTTGTAGATAGAATTATTGGGGCAGGCTATGAAATATAAAAGCTGTCCAAGCAGAAAACTGTATACATCATGACAAAAATGGAGTCTGTAGCAAGCATAACTACATAGAGCACTAGCACACACATTGATTTCAAAAAGACAGTCATTATTTGGATGAGAATTATCCACAGAAATTGCCAGATGTAGATGATGTCTTTCAGCTCCTAACCCTACATTTTTGCGATCAATGAAAGATTTTAGTTTGTATACAATAATACATGCTCTGCTAAATGAACATGCATTCTTATGCAGGACCAAGTATGAAATGCACATGATGTTGAGAACTTCCACTTTCAGTCACCTGTAGTCTCGAAAACCATTACATGGCTTCATTCGTACAAACCAGATGCAGGGTGGAAACCAAACTCAAGACTAAAATTACTATCTTACTGACCATTTTGATTACAAAAACTGACTTTACTGCTTTGTACATTAAAAAAAAGACAACCAGACTTAACACTGATTCAAATTTCTCATTAGGAAAGAAGGATCAAAACCCTTTTTAAAAAAATCATTGCCTTTCCTTATAATACTGGCATGCTCCTGTCCAGCACAAATATACCTAAAGCTAGAAACAGCTTTAAAGTGCAGCTGTACAGTACCATTCTCAGAGTAATACAAACAAAATGGTTACATTCTGGAAAATGGTTACAACTTTTAAATGTAATGTTTTAGTCCCTCTACAAAATTAGGTCATTAGGACTCAATTTGTTTTTGCTTCTTTGAAAAAATGTTATAGCACTCCTTTTTCACTTATCAACTGTTTTCTGTACCCTTTCTAAGTCTTTAACTTCCTTCACTTCTTGTGCCCTAACTTTTGTAGCTCTCCCCAAACTTTGTTTGAGACACACTCCTTATTAATTAATTCTTTCAAGCACTTGTTTGCACCACCCAGTAATCTGTCTACAGTTCATCTTTTCTCCTTTTCTTATTCTTTCATTTTCTTCAGTATTGTTTACTGTGTTCAATATTTACTCTTTCTTTTTCAAACTTACTCTTCATACATACTTGCAACAATTATTGTTTTCCTGTTTCTTCAGTTTTTCCCCAGCCCCTTCACAGTACTGCCTGTATCAGATATGAGTTGTCTGTGCTAACTGAAAATGTTCTTGAGTGGTAATTATAAAGTAACCACCACAGCATCTCTTACAGTCAAACAGGCATCCAATGTTCTTTCACATGTATTTGCAGTGTCTTCATTCGAGATGTTCCTCAACAATGAGAATCCCCTTTCTACATCCGTATCGCCATGCGAAATGCAAGGGCAGCCTCCACAACAAAAATGGTAGGGTACTTCTTTTCTCTAGAGGTATATGTCTTCTCAAAAAACCTACTCCAGTAACCATTCTACTGGGTTCTTGTCACTGTCCAATTCTTCTTCTTCTACTGTCAGTAGTTGCCATTCAGTGTACACAATAGGAAGAACTGCTCCCAATTTTACTACATTTTTGTATGACTCTTCTTTCTCCCTCTTTGCAGGATGCACACATACAAGATACCACAACCAAGGTTTGTCCAAAGAATACTTTTACACAATATGCGCATAAGCAGAGGAAGAGAGCTCTATTGAAGATAGAATCATTGGGGCTGGCTATGAAATATAGCTAATGCATGCTGTTGTCCATTCCACTGATCCATGATTATTGAAACGGCACATTGTTTACTCGCTAACTGTCACGAACCTGCAGTGCTGCCACCTGCCCATGGCTGCCACTACTCATTTCACACATTTCTGTTATTCTGTGTCATCCTGTATCACTAGCAGTGGGTTTACGGATGAAGGAAGTCTGCAGATGTCGTATCATAATCATTTGTTTGGAATCAGACCAGTGTTTAACTACAGTTTGAAAATCTTTCTCTGGAGGTAAAACAAAGAGAGAAATATGCTACTCCAACATCTCCACCAATTGCTCTTTAAAATATGGAGCTAACGCATCACATAATAAATATCTGGCCTCTGTCTTTGAAAGGGTGAACTCAAAAGGAACACTTCCTTCCAGGAAACATTGCCTCAAAGGTTTCTTTGATATCTTCACAAGTTGACTCAACAGCAAAGTTCCCTCCAGTCATTTCCAACCACAACTTTAATTCTGCTTTTAAAACAGCTTTCCTGGCAGAATAAAGCTGAATTGATGGTGTACCTCCAGGAGATTACATTACAATAACACTGCTACATCCACAACAGGCAGGAGGCAAATATAGTTGTGAAGCACTCAGTTTCACTTTACATTGTTCTCTGTGCTTTCAAGTTGCAAGTATGCTCCTGTATAGTACTAAAGCCCCAAGAAACTGAAAATTTTGGGCTAGTCTTGAGCTCTGTCAAATACCTTCAAGTTCTCAATAACTTCACATCTCTTATGTAACATTCCCAATATAGAAATCAAGAATCACATACTGGCGAACACGGTTGTTAACAAAGGTTTAACTCAGAGCCTTCTCAACAGCATTTTCTAATTTTTCAATCCACCTGCCACACAAAACATTACTTTGCTGGCAACAAACCTTTCTCCATATCATGTAAATCTTTTTTAAAAGCCATGGTATAACACTGACTTTACAGACCAAAACTGAAAAATGTAGACTAAAACTGAAAAATATGAAAAATACTGACTTTTACTGACCATTTTCCATCCAGTAGATGGGATCAAACCTTCACTGGCTTGATGCCACAACATATCAGGATACAGGATAATATGTATGATGACCACATGTTCCCAACACAGTATGAATGTGAGTTTGGACACTCCCGAGGTTAAAATTAATTGATTCTATCTGCGCTGAAGCAATGTTTTGTGCCATCTGCATAATTGTGAATGTGTTTTGGTTTAGACTCTAGAGTTGCAATGAAAGAAAGAAAGCAAAACAAAAATAGCTTTAATGAGAAATTAAAAAAAAAAAAGAAAAGAAAAATAACCAACACAAAGCCAGTCTGTTGGAAAGCGCTCATCAGCAAAAGCAAAATATGTTGCTGCGTAAATTCAATGTTGCAGTGCTCCATATCAAGCATTGAAACATACTTTGATCCCCACACTATTCACAAGGTGATCATGACATTGATGCTCACATTTGTCTCACTCTTTGATGGTTATCCTCCAGAGTTATATTGAGCACAAGGAGGGTTGCTGCAAGTTTCAAATGATCCCCAGCATGCTCAATAGGATTTGTGTCAAAATATACCGTAAGCAATTTCATATGTTTGATTCCTGCCTTCTGGACATGGATGCTTTGTGTTATGCATTATTCTCTTGAAAGACTAAACCATCACCGAAAATGTTGATGATAAGAGTTGGACAGTAGATCAGGGGATACCATCTTGATACCGCACTGTCCTCTGTAATGTTGAGAGGCATCCAATGTCTGTACCTGATACCGAAAAAACATGACGACTCACCCAGCTGAAACCCTGGGATAGCATGTCCGACATGTGAACTGATATCTGGCTGCCTCCATACTTTTCTATGGCGATTATCAGACATCGGAAAAATATTGCACTTATTGCTGAAGACAACATAACGACGGTGATCCACATTTCATTCCACATGTTCCCTTGCCCATTATCTTTGGGCACCTCTGTGCTGGATAGTTTGTACTGTTGTCAATATTGGATATTTTGAAGCCAAATTGATTATGTGGAGATGGTTGAATACTTTCTGGGACAGCACAGCCTTAGCTGTCTCCAAAAAGGCAGTGTGCAGTTCTGTTATGGTCTCCTTAGGGTACTTAAGAGCTATTACATGTAGGTAGTTGTCATCAGCTGGTGGTGTTGATGATGGACAACCACTATGAGGCAGATTTTGTGTTTCATAACAGTTGGTGAATGTTTGAATAAAATAGCCAAGATGAATGCTACGGCAAACTCTAATACAGAGAGCAACTTTCCATGTTGACAACTCTTCTTGTCATACAGTAACAATGTGCATACAATCAAATCTTGAACTGAGCCTTAGAGGCAGGCAGACATACAGAACAGTGTACACAAACAAAAGTGTTCTGTTCAAAGGACAAAGTTGTCTAATAGTAGACACAAAGAGTTATCAAGCTTCAGTGTTCAGCACAAACCAGATACACTGGTACAATTAAAACAAGATGTGACCCACTAACACAGGAATGTCAAAACAACAATGAGATAGACCCTCTCACTGGAGAAAGTGACTGAGTCAGCCAGGTACTTCTGATATATAGTCGGCAAAGGATAGTGGATTCCATTTACAAAGGGTGAAAGGAAAATCGCCAAGCAGTCGTGGACCCTTTTATGGTAACCAGATCATGCAGTACTAGTTGGAGGCAACTTTAACCTGTCGAGTATAGACTGGGTTGTCAATGGATACATTGTGGGAGGGGGTACAGACAGACAGTCATGCGAAATACTTTTGAACATGTTTTCTGAAAAATTGTCTTGAGCAGCTAGCTCTGCAGCCCACACACAATGGAAATATCTTAAATGTTATAACTACAAATAGGCTGGACCTTATCGACAAGGTCAGTATAGAAATGGGGATTAGCGATCATGGTGTCATTATAGCAACAATGATTATGAAAGTTAATAAATCAGTCAAGAAGGCTAGGAGGGTGTTTCTGCTAGATAGCACAGATAAGCAGTTATTAATATCTCACTTAGACAGTGAATTAGCATCACTTAGTTCCAGTAAGATTGCTGTAGAGGAATTATGCATAAAGTTTGAGCAGATTGTAAATCGCGGTCTGGAGAGTTACATGCCTAGTAAGTAGACAAAGGACGGAAAAGACCCCCATGGTTTAAAACGAAATTCGGCAGATGCTGAAGAAGCAGAGGCTATTGCACTCCCGGTTCAAAAGGGAACACATACACGATGACAAGCAAAGGTTAGTAGAAATTCATGCATCTGTGAAAAGATCTATGCACGAAGCATAGAATTACCACCACTGTCGCACCTCAGCAAAAGATCTGGCAGAGAACCCGAGAAAATTCTGGTCCTATGTAAAATCGATAAGTGGGTCTAAGGCTTCCATTCATACCCTTGTTGATCAGTCTGGCTTGACAGTTGAAGATAGCAAAATGAAAGCCGAAGTTTTAAATCTCATATTCAAGAAATTGTTCACACAGGAGAACTGTACAAACATCCTGTCATTTGACCATTGAACAGACTCCCGTATGGACGACATAGAAATAAGCATACCTGGCATAGAGAAACAACTGAAAGATTTGAAGGCAAATAAATCATGAAGTCCAGATGGAATCTCAGTTTGATTTTATGAAGAGTACTCTACAGCATTGGTCCCTTACCTAGCTTGCAGTTATCGCGAATCTCTCACCCAGCACCATGTCCCAAGTGACCGGAAAAAAGCACAGGTGACTTCAGTATATAAGAAACGTAAAAGAACAGACTCGCAAAATTACAGACCAATATCCCTAAACTTCTGTCTGCTGCAGAATCCTTGAACATATGCTCAGTTCAAATATAATAAACTTTCTTGAAACTGAAAAGCTTATGTCCACAAATCAACATCATTTTATAAAGCATCGCTCGTGCGAAACTCAGCTTGCCCTTTTCTCACATGGTATACTGAGAACTATGGATAAAGGGCAACAGGCAGATTCCATATGCCTAGATTTCCGGAAATCATTTGACACAGTGCCCCAATCGAGGCTGTCAACAAAGGTACAAGCATATGGAATAAGTTCACTGATATATGAGTGGCTCAAAGACTTATTACATAATAGATCCCAGTATGTTGTCCCCGACAGCGAGTGTTCATCAGAAGCAAAGGTATCATCAGGAACACACCAGGGAAGAGTGATAGGACTGCAGTTGTTCTCTATATAGTAAATGATTTGTCAGACAGGGTGGGCAGCAATCTGCGGTTGTTTGCTGATGATGCCGTGGTATATGGTAAGGTGTCGAAGTTGAGTGAATGTAGGAAGATACAAGATGACTTCCAGTTGGTGTGATGAATGGCAGCTAGCCCTAAATCTGGAAAAATGTAAGTTAATGCAGATGTGTAGGAAGATCAAACCTGTCATCTTAGGTTACAGTATTACTAGTGTCCTGCATGACACAGTCATTTCGTTTAAATATCTGCGTGTAACATTGCAGAGCAATCTCAGGTGGAACGAGAATGTGAAAACTGTGGTAGGAAAGGCAGATGGTCGACCTCCGTTTATTGGGAGAATTTTAGGAAAGAGCGGTTCACCTGTGATGGTGCGACCTATTTTTGAGGACTACTCAAGTGTTCGGGATCTGCACTAGGTCGGATTGAAGGAAGACGTCAAAGTAATTCAGAAGCAGGCTGCTAGATTTGTTATCGGTTGGTTCCAAAAACATGTAAGTGCTACGGAGATGCTTCGGGAACTACAATGGGAATCCCTAAAAGGAAGGCAATGTTCTTTTCGAGAAACACTATTGAGAAAATTTACAGAACCAGCATCTGAAGCTGACTGCAGAACTATTCTACTGCAGCCAACATACATTGCGTGTAAGGACCGCAAAGATAAGATACGAGAAATCAGGGTTCATACAGAGGCATAAAGACAGTGGTTTTTCCCTTGTTCTATTTGCGAGTGGAACAGGAGGGGAAATGACAAGTAGTGGTACAGGGTACCCTCCGTCATCCACCGAACAGTGGCTTGTGGAGTATCTATGTAGATGCAGATGTAGATGTTCACAGTGGCAACAGTGAACCATTCAAAATGCTGAAGACTTAGTGTTGACCACAAGTCAGATCCCACTACCCCCATCACCACGGCTTTCATCTTGGCAGTTTCTTTTCCTAAGCAGTATGCAAAATCGTTTGAATCCTTACAGCAGTTAGGGTCCAGAGGAATACAACTGAGCTCCCAGTATCATGGAGGCAAGAAAGATGGTCAAAACCAACAGGTTCCAAAGATAGCACTGACTTATGGCTTGAAGGCTGCTTAGAGAGTCATTACATGTTAGAAGATTTTCGTGAGTGTGGATATAATGGAGGGGCTTGGATAATGGCCACTAATACTGCTGTACCAACATTACATCTCTATGATACTGAGTGTTGTTCATGGCCCCAGAATGTATGGTGGTGTAGCCAATGTGACTGTCAACCTATAAGATATCAATATAGATCCTTGCTGAAAAAGAAAATTTGTCAAGAACTGTAACAAATGTCAAACTACAGAAGGGTCTATCATTTCCTTTGGTCCAACAGAAAGGTCCAGTTGAATCTTTGGATGAGGTATGCACCATGTTCGGGCAGGGTCAACGAGATAACCTGATGAGGGTTCAATGGCAGTAAGCCAAGGTTAGAATGAAGATACTCCAGATGAACTACCTCTAGAACACCATGCCTGGGTCACTCTTGTGGGAGACAAGTCATCCCTACAGGATAAGGTTATTTGGGTGTTCGGGAAGTGCGGACACTTATTGCAAGATTTAGTAGTAATTGGTGATGTTTGGATCCCACAGTGGTGAACCAGGTTCAGCAGCCGTAACATCAAAGGGCTGCTGATCAATAGGCCAAACACCCATAACTCTGTAGGGATAGGAGTAGTGCTTTGTCCAGATGCAAGAGGGTGAAGCAGTCTGCAACCCAGGAAGTGTGACTGAGGCAGCAATATGTAGAATTTCAAAGGGAACTTCTTATTAAGCTGGTGAATATGTGGAAGCCACATCCTCAGAGCATCAAATAAAAGTAAAAAGAAAATAGAAAGAATGAAGGTAAGATTACCACACTGAGCAGTTCATTATTCTACTACTACTACTACTACTACTACTACTACTACTATTATTATTATTATTATTATTATTATTATTAATAATAATAATAATAATAATAATAATAATACATTTTGGGACTGGAAAAAATCTTAAGAAATATTCTAGGAAAACAACTTGAAGACGAATAATACCAACTCAGAAGCTACCAGGAAATCAGACAATACACAAATACTTTATTGACATTAGAAAGTGCAGGTAAAGAGTCTACAGACATATTAAAAGGATGAACACAGACAGACTTAACAAAATAAACAGTCACATTCTTTCATAGCCACAATGGACATGATGAAACAGATTTTCAGTATCAAAACTGATCTGAAACTGGCAGGAATTACACCAGAAGATATCCAAAACTGCAAATCTTCAGATCCAAAATTCACAAATGCCATGCTGACAATAAGAAAAACCATAGAAGAAGACTGGAACAACACAGTCTGAAGAGAGAAAGGAAGAGCACAGGAAGGGAACGAAAGAAATATAGGCACAAAGGAAGGAAAAAGGCCCACCTCTATGTACTTTGCAGTCATAATAAGCTTATTCACAAATAATAATAATAATAATAATATGGAACTGACTTGACAGATTTAACTCAGTGTGAGAACTTGCACTTTCAGAAATGGTGTAACTGGAAGTACATAACCAGTTTGTTGTTTTTGTGGTCTTCAGTCCTGAGACTGGTTTGATGCAGCTCTCCATGCTACGCTATCATGTGCAAGTTTCTTCATCTCCCAGTACCTACTGCAACCTACATCCTTCTGAATCTGCTTAGTGTATTCATCTCTTGGTCTCCCTCTACGACTTTTACCCTCCACGCTGCCCTCCAATGATAAATTTGTGATTCCTTGATGCCTCAGAACACGTCCTACCAACCGGTCCCTTCTTCTCGTCAAGTTATGCCACAAACTCCTCTTCTCCCAGTTAGCAAAATTAATATACCAGCAAGTGGGTTCCGGGCACAGGTTGTTGGGAAGAACACACCAACATCCCGGTGACGCTCAAGGGCTGAGGGTAACACGGCAGCCAGTTGGTAATATTGGGAATTCAAGGCCTGTTTGGACAGTGGTTTCATTTTTAATTATTGTCTTTGACTTCAGGAATAACAACAATGTTCAACAATGAATTTTTCCTTACAAATAATGGCTTTCCCACACTTTGGTCAAGGTTTGTGCCACCAACATATAAGGAAGAAGATCTGTTACAGACATAAAATGTCCTGCTTGACTGAGTCAAGTAGTAGCCCGAGCAGTAGAAGCTTTATTTAATGAAATAACCTAATCTTGTGTGATCTTCAGCTATGGAGTGACAATGTAGTGTCAGATAATAGTGTGTTTTCTTAAGCACAGTGTTTTAGGAGGAGATACGTCTCGCAACTGTGTAAACAATAAAAACAGTTTTTGTTGCATTTGTGACAAATTCGCCTTAAACCCATAGAGGCAAAACATTACTCATTGAATTAAAAAGGCTTACAAGTGTTATTTTGGCAATAAAATGGGCTAGAATAAGTTTTGAGCTCCAGAAACCTTTTGTGCTAAGTGCGTAACATTAACTGGCTGGTTAAAAGAGTCTTGTCATATGCCTTTTGCAGTTCCTGTGATAAGGCGGAAATGAAAGGATCATGTAAGAGACTGGTATTTCTGTTTGACAAATATATCTGAAATAGTTCAAATTCCAAACATACTGTTAAACGTCCATCTTTAGGATCAGCAAGTCAATCAGTGCCTCATGGAACAGGCCTTCACATACATACTCTTATCAGACGACAAATGATTTTGAATGTGTTGATGATGTTAGTGAATAATAACAGAGTGATCCACATTTTGTGGAAGAAATTATTACAAATGAACTGCACTTTCTAACACAGGAGGATCTAAATGACTGTTTGTGCTCTCAGGTGATCTAAAAGTATAGAAGAGTTACTTGCTTTAGGATTGAAAGGCTGGCACCTCCTGCAAGATGGCATAAAAATAAGGTCTTTCCATTGACACCAAAAAGAATTTGAGCATTTATTTTCTAAATATTTTCTATAAAAAAGTTGATTGTTTGATGGAGTCAATAGCTATTGAACATAAACCTGAAGATCAGCATTTGTTTACTGACTCCTTGAAAACCAGGTAGAAAGAAGTCTTTCTACATAACAAAAATAAGTTTCCATCCATTCTTATAGCTCACGTAGTTGGCATGAAGAAAAGTAACATAAACATGCATCTCTTGCTATTCAGTATCCAGTATGATGACTATTTGTGGTTCAGATATAAGCAGATTTGAAACTGATACCTGTTCTGCTTGGATTACAACTTGGCTATACAAAATTTTGCTGTTTCTTGGGTCTGTAGCATAGCAGAGACCAAAGAGAAAGCCATTCAATCCAAAATATGCAAATTCTGTTCATCAACCACTTGTATGTGCTGACAAAACCTTATGCATCCATTACATGTAAAAATAGGTTTGATTGAGAATTTTGTGAAATCAATGGATTATGATAGGAGGTTGGCCATCAAATTCAAGAATTTATGAAGCATTCACAGTTTGAAAGCCTGTTAAATACACAAGAATCAGCAGCATGGTTCTCTTTCAAAAACATTGTCAAACTTTCCAGGAAACAAAGTCTGAACATTACAGAGAATGTCATTGAAAATATACATGCTGTACTCTCATCTTGATTTCTTCCCTGGGAAATTCAACACTATCAGGAACCAATGAACACAGTGACTATTTCCACCAAGACATCGCTGAAATGGAAAAATGTTATCAAGGATAATGGACACCAAATATGTTGGCAGACTACTACTGGACACTCTGCACAGCTGTTCCTCAAGTATAGTCAAAAACCTACTTCAAATACATGTTAGGTAGGTAAAATTATTACATTTACTCAACTATTTAATTACCAGAAATGTTATCAATAAGATTACTCACAAACTGTGGGTAATGGAAAAGATTTGAAATCAGCACAAAAACACAGTAAGAATCATCCATTATACTTCTTTTAACATTAAAAAACTCAAATTTTATTGACAAGCATTTTCAGCATCAAAATCAATGAGAGCAACAAAATTACTGCATTAAGTGAAGCTTAAGATACTCCTTTGCCAAATGCATATTAAAAAAATAAAAAAATAATAGACACAAAAAATAAAAAAGGTACTGTCAGTGTTTTGTGCTCTTTCTGTTGACGCGTGTGTGACACCACACGCCACTACATCATTAGTCAGCATCCATTATTCAGTAGGTTTAGTTGACCCAAGTTATTGATTTCAGAGTTCCTCTCTGAGGAACCAAAAAACTGGCAAAGTATGAGGAACTGGAAATTCAAATGAAATACATCTGCCATCCACAGGATGTTGAAATCTGTGTTATGTGATTTCTGCAAAAAAAAAACTAGTTTTAAGGTAATTAAAAAAAAAAAAAAATTGAAGACAAAGAGATGTTTCCTAGGTTCCTTTACCACGGCACTGAGGCCACTTTGCAATAGACATACAATATTATTAGAAATTTATGGAGAAAGAAGCCTATGCAAGAAGATGAATGTATGAAAGCCATGCACTTACGAACTTTGGTAACACCTGTGGACCTTAAAAGTTCTCATTTGCAATAAATGCAAATATAGATGCCAATTCCAGCTCAAGATGAAAATCTGTGAAATTACCTAATAAATACTATTTTGTAACAAATTGTATCCAGATGAACTATTTTTTCTACGATAGTTTCAAATTTTCTGAACATAAATATCTACAAAGTAGTCAATTTTTGGTTACTAGTATTACACAATAGCTGGTGAAACACAATGTGGAAGGAGAATGTAAGAATGCATCTGCAAAAATACAGACAAATAAAAAGTGCACCTATGCAAAAATGAAATAGGGTACCATTGCACTTGTAACTTATATTGTGGTGCTACATCAACTGTCAGGCAGGTGAATGGCCTCCACCAGATGCATGTCACATATGGCTACGTAGGAGTCAGTCGTCAGATGTGGCCAGTGGATCTAACACCTAGCAAAAACAAGAGCTTTTGCTAGGTAGCTGATGATAGAAAGCAAAATACACTGACCAGTAGAACCTACCAATTTCCAGTTGCTATAATTTTTAGCTAGTAGACAAAACAGTGTTTAATGTATTTAAAATGTCAACAAATGCGATGATACACTCTCAATCAAACTCAACATTTCAGCTATTGGTAATTTACATTGTCATTTCTAGTTTTGCAGACATATTGGCCCTAAATGTACTATCTGCAAGCTAACAGTGGCAGCAATCAAAAAGCAATCAGTATGGGCCAATGTCATTTGTCTTCTATCAATTCAGCTACTCTGATTAGCTGCCACGCTGAAAGTCTTTCTGGAATGCATGCACGTAGTTCATTTCAGTTCTATTTATACCACCTCATCAGTTCTATCTGTAGTATTGTCAAGTATGGCTCTGAATGCACATGAAAGGCTTAGCAATTTGCCAGCAAGGGCTGATGTGCTGTTGTGCAGATTCTGCAATTGTTGAATTGGGTGGAAAAAGAATGACAATGTTGGGAAATGCTTCAAATCGGAGAAGCAGTTCCGTTCACTCGCTAGAAAATGCTGCTACTTCTTTACACAATCAATCATCAATTGGGGAAAGCTTAAATTGTGCTAAAATAAGAAAACATGGTAAAGACCATTTTGTGAATAGAAATGTT
Organism: Schistocerca piceifrons; assembly: GCF_021461385.2. Taxonomy (NCBI): domain Eukaryota; kingdom Metazoa; phylum Arthropoda; class Insecta; order Orthoptera; family Acrididae; genus Schistocerca; species Schistocerca piceifrons. The sequence continues at coordinate 73,693,045 of NC_060149.1, forward strand.
GATGTTTTTGTGAAAAAAAATTCCACTAAAAAAGCTGGAAAATAGTGCCATCTGGTCAGGGACTGTTCAATCCTTGAACGAAGATCTATCGTGTGTGAGCACTTTGCATGGAAGATATTCCTCAGGTAAGTTATTTGCTTTTGAGCTTTGAGATTATCATGTAAATCAGAAATAACAGCAAAGCAGATCTCAGGTCTGGTTTGCTAACTCATGTGTGCAGAACACATCATTTTTGTGCACTACAATAGCATCAAATTATTTTGATTCTTTTAGCAGGGAATGGAAATGCAGAGTCAAGACTGCTGTCTACAGTTAGTAGTCATTCTTAAATTTTGCAATCGGAATTATCAAAGTGACAGATATACATCTGGAACACACAATTTTAGTGCATAATAGTATCACTTTCTTTAAAACACATATTACATCATGGTAAATGGTTTACTATGCCTTTGGTTTTTAAATAAGCTGCCACAAAAATGAGAAAGTCAGAAACCAGCTGAATACTTCTGTAGTGTACTACATGAACAGTCAGTGATCCTACACAATTTCACACATTTTTTATCCAATACTTGTCACAGGCTGCAGAGCAATCCTTCATACAAGAGCTATGTACTGAAATGATCATACAGCATTAATGGCCAAGAAGTAGTGCAAGTTGCTGCATTGCAGTTGTGACTTTACTGTAATGTAAAATATGCAAAAACTGTGATGTACATTTCATACTACCAAATACATCCTCTTACTCAGAAACTCATATGCTACTCATCACTTACAGTTTTTAGTAACCCCACCGGGTGTGCAGATGGCTGATACATACATGTTAATAGGTATACCATTGCTTATGTTTGCTGAGAGCACTTGCAGCACACATTAGCTTCTGTAGTGGTTCAAATATAAAGCCGCTCAGTGCTACAAGTGGATTCGGCGGCACCAACTGTTTACTGTGTGTTTAATGCTACAGACAATAGCTTGTGGACTCCATCATTTCTTGCCTATATGGGACTCTGATCACAAAACACATGTTATCCAGCAAAACCGTGCTAGGGCTTCATACTACTGCTCTAGAACAATAGCATAGTAGTTTCTATTTATGGTTTAGATTAATATTTCACCACAAACTATTGCTGGTTGGTTCACGAACTAGCTGACAATTTATGTTATTGGTACTGAATTTATTCATGTCCAGTACATGTTGTGGCTAGAAATGAAAGTTACAACATTGGCAATGAGGGGTCGCAGTTTGCTTCACCAAATTTCTCAAGCTGTGGCAGTAACAGCTAAACCAACAGTATGGCTTGATCAAACACTTAACTCATTCACAGAAAGAACAATGGTAGCAGCTAAAACTGCAACAGGAGCAGCAGTAGCAGTAGCACCAGCATCATCATCATCATCATCATCATCATCATCAGGAATGTCTGAAATATGTCACTAATTCAACACAGTTTCATTCACAGGTGTTGCTATTCATTCCACCAATCCAGTCATTTAATGAGGCCCAAGAAGACTGGGAAGCATACAAAAAATGCCTTGCATTGTATTTACCAGCAAGTGAGATTAAATGTCCAGGATGCGAATAGGTCTTTATGCTATTATTAATCCTCAGTTATATTATTTGGTTCACAGGTGTTACTGTTGGCTGATATATATAATCTTTATCGTCCGAGTATTTTTCCAACAAAACGAATACAGTAGCAAGGCTAGAATTCTTACATCAATATAAGTTATAAGCTTTAAGTTATGCAGCTTGGACTGCAGAATTCAGGGAGGAAACTGAAAATGTAAATCCACATGTGAGTGTGGTAAACCATATCTGAAAGTTTAATTTGTGATGTAGTGATCCATGTATCCCTGGATAAGGAGCTCTGAACACAAGCTTTAAGACAACCTGAACCATCCCTGGCTGAAGTGCTGTGCATTTGAAATTACATGCAACAGTGGAAAAAATTCAAGGGACTTTTCTCTTTGATATTGTTGTGTCACTCTCAGTGATCAACCAGTTGATGTACTTTAGAGTAGATGCTCCTTCACTCAGTGCAGTGGAATCAAAGTTGTTCGCATACGGCCACTGTGAGGTGCTACTTTTTGCTCATCAGCAATGTCACTTATAATCGGGTGCCTCAAATACTGTCATTTTTTGTTGTGGAATATATTTGTCCTCGATATATATTCAGCTTCTGGATTTTCTTTACATTGGAAGTAGATCCCATCAGCTAGATAGTACATTGTTTTGCCACTTTATGCTTTATACATAATTTGTACAATTGTTTGAACCTGGTTTGGTGACAGCACTTTACTTTATGGCTCTGTCTTTTAAGACTGCAGCAAGTACGAAATTTTGTAAGGATCGCCCGATTCTGTTGACCATTAAGGATGAGGCTAAGATTGATCTGGATAGACTGTCCCCGACTTCTTACAGCCAGTGAGTGGGCTTTGGGATCAGTGGTGGTCAAGTACACTGGGGGCTCTATTTGATTGTGTGGTCACTTTAGGCAAACCATTCTGCCTCAGGCAGACACTGATTCTTGTCCCTTTGCCTTTGAATTCTTTTCTAAGCTTTCAGGAAGTAAACTACGCTCTAAAATCAATCTAACAGAGGCAGTTTCTCGGTTGCTTCTTGATGAAGTCTCATGGAAGATATTAGTCTTAAACACTTTGTCTATACAGTAGAGTCCCGTTAATCCGAACTAATTGGGACCAGACCTTGTTTGGATTACCGATTTGTTCGGATTACCAATTTGTTCGGATTAGCCGGAGAATAAAGTATACCAAGCTGATAAGTAGGTACACCATGGTAACAAGTGTGGGAACAATGGTTCACTCTCACTCCCTGCCCTTGTTGTTGTGCATTGTTGAGACCTTTGCAGTGTCTGAGGTCAGTGCACTGCCAGCTGGCTTGCAAAGCACTTGGTTATCGCTGGTATGCATAACAGTTGTATTGTATTCATTCAGGTGTAATGGTGTACATATTTTCGTCATGAGTAAACAGAAACATACAACGTTAACTCTCAAAGAAAAACTGAATGCTTTGAAGCGGATAGACAATGGTGAGAATGTATCTAAACCTTGCAGCGGAACTGGGTATTGGTAAAGCAACCATTTGCGATTGGAGGAAGAACCAAGTGAAGCTCGAACAGTTCTGTGCAACACCTTCAGGAAAAACACTCGACATTCAACAGACTCTGAAACAGTCCCAGTATAATATAGTGGATGAAGCTATTTTCCTCTGCTTTATGCAGGAAAGAGAAAGGGGAACTCCTTTGAGAGGAGCACTGGTTCAGGAGAAGGCTGTTTACCTGAACAAGTTAATGAACGGTGATGATCCTTTTACTGCGAGTATGGGTTGGTTGGACAGATTCAAAACAGTCATGGAATCCATCAGCTAACAATTACTGGAGAGAAGCTCTCTCCTTACTGTGATGCAGCAAAGGAATACTTGTGTGAGTTTGCAAAAATGATAAGAGGGGGAAAGTATTCCCCCCAACAAATTTATAACGCTGATGAGACTGGCCTTACTTTTAGGGCATTGTCAACAAAAAGCCTGGCATCAAAAGCAGAAGACCATGCTCCTGGTTTTAAAATGTGCAAAGATCGTGTGACTTTATTAGTATGCAGCAATGATGCTGGTAATCACAAGCTGCCTTAAATGCTGATCGGCAAATCTGCTATGTCCAGAGCTTTTAAAAACTGCAACATGAAGTCCCTGCCCATATATTATCGCAACCAGAAAAAAAGCATGGATGGATGGTAATCTGTTCAAAGAATGGTTTCATGACCAGTTTGTTCCCTCTGTTCGAGGGTTTTCTAATGAAAATCATTTGTCTCCCCATGCAATCCTTCTAATTGGTAATGCACCATTACACCCCAGCACTGAGGAATTATGTGATGGAGAAATTGTGGTGAAGTTTTTGCCTCTGAATGTTACACCACTTCTATAGACAATGGATCAGGGCGTACTGCAAACATTAAAACTGATTTACAGAAAACAATTTTTAAGAATGCATTCCTTTAGTGGACAAAATAAAAAAGACCAATGTGAAGGATATTGTTTATCGGGGCACTGAGGCATGGCAGAATATTTCAGAAAATACTCAGTGAAAATCGTGGAGAAAACTGTGGACATCTCTTGAATTTCAGGATAACCTAGTTGAAAATGAAGAGGAAAATCTACTACAAATGATACAGGCAATACCTGGATGTGAAGAAGCTAGTGAAGGAGACATAGATGAGTGGATGGCAGTAGATGGGGAATGTGTGGAGAACCTTACTGACTCTGATTTAGTTGCTGCTGTGACTAAACACCAGGAAGAAGTGGACTGCTGTGACAGAAGTGACAATGAGCCTGAATGCGACACAGGAGAGCTGGTGCCACACAGTGACGCAGCAGAAGCCCTTGACCTTGTGCTACATTATTTGGAGCAACAGCCCACTGCTGATTTGATGTTTATGAGACGATGGTGCAACTACGTGCCATATAACAGTCTGATTTGAGTCATATGTAAGTTTCTGTTTTGTCTGGTAAAGTGCTCATGTATATCACAGTTTTTTTGTAGTCTCTGGTCCTTGCCTATTACATTTAATTTAATTTAAAGAACAAAAGGGTTTCCATAATGTATACACACGGTAATGGGGGAATACCAGATTTCTTAAACAGGGGTTTACAAGAGTCTCTAGGCTTGCACCCAAACAAGATTCTAATGGCCCTTTTTTGTAGTTTAAAAGTGCTATTAGCTGTTTTAGAGTTTCCGCAGAAGGTGACCCCATATCTAAGACGAGAATGAAAGTACGCATGATATGCATTCAATACTGTTTTCTCACTACAGCATGATTTTAATGAACAAAGAAGATAACATGTTTTGCTCAGTTCTGCATTGAGACATTCAATATGCTTATTCCATCTAATGTTACTCTGCAGCCAAAGTCCTAAGAATTTGGTTTCAGTACTGTTACCAACTGGTTCGTCATTGATAGAGAGTGATGGGATAAACATGTCCTTGTTAGGAACATTGTGGAATTTTAGAGCAACGGTTTTCTTACTGTTTATTACAAGCTGATTACTCTGTGCCCAGCTGCTAAGTTGTTTCGTGACCGTGTTTACTGTCTGCTGTAACTGTTCATTGTCATCTCCTTTTAGTAGAATTGTGATGTCATCAGCAAATATGATTGTTTTGTGTGCATTAATATTTAAGTTTAGATCATTTATGTACAGAAGAAACAGAAGGGGTCCCAATACGGATCCTTGGGGTACACCACATTTTATTTGTTTATAGTCAGATAAGTGATTGGATACAGTTTTTAGTTCAATATTTGTGTGCTTGACGCACACTGCCTGCATACGATTTGTCAGGAAGGAACTGATCCACTTGTTGGACAGACCTCGAATACCATATCTTTCTAGCTTTGATAGCAGAATTTTATGGTCCACCATGTCAAAAGCTTTTGACAAGTCAATAAAGACTCCTATTGTTTCCTGTTTTTTGTCCATCAGGTTTAGGATGGAACTGATGCACTCATAGACAGCACTTGTCGTTGACCTCTTATTTCTGAATCCATGTTGTTCATTACATAGGATGCTGTTTTTATTTATAAATTTCATAAGTTTCTCATACATAACTTTTTCCAGCACTTTAGAGATGCAGGAGGAAATTGTGATGGGTCTGTAGTTATTTACATTGTCTTTATCCCCTTTTTTATATACAGGAATAACTTTTGATGTTTTCAACACATCAGGGAAAGTGCCTGCCTGAAGTGAGCAATCGCATAAATGTGCGAGTACTTCAATTAGGTTTGATGCGCTCTTCTTTAACATTGTTGCAGGTATACCATCAATACCTGCCGATTTGGAATTTTGTAGTCCTTTTACTGCTTTAGCTACTTCATCTTGTGAAACAGAACTGATGTACATTGATCCTCTACATGCACTTATTTTATATTCATTTGCCTGGGTGCTCTTAAAGTTTGATTGTAACATATTTTCAGCAACACCTGTGAAAAAGTTGTTAAATGTGTTGGCTACTTCTGAGGGGTTTGTTACTTTTTTATTTTTATGTGCTAGTGTTATATTTTTCCAAGGTTGTCTGTATTCTCCACATTCTTTTTTATAACACTCCACATAGCCTTTGATTTATTAGCTGAATTATAAATGATTTCATCATTATGCATTATTTTTGCTGCTTTTATTACTTTTCTTAATATTTTGGAGTATTTTTATAGTATGCGCATACTACAGGTGAGGAATTTTTTGAGTTACATATTTCATGAAGTAGTCTTTTCTTCTGGCATGAAACCCTTATTCCCTTTGTGATCCAGCTGTTTGTTCTAGAGTTTCCCCGTATGGTTAATGTTTTCAGTGGGAAAGCAAGTTCAAAGAAATGGGTTAATGTATCAATGAAAGTGTTGAATTTTTCATTTATATCGTTTATTTTGTACACTCCTAGCCATTTTTCTTTCTGTAATAAGTTGTTGAAGTAGTTCACATTATGCTGGTTATAACTTCGATATGCTGTTCTGAAAGACATGTTGTTAATAATACTGCCTTGTACTTATATGCTTAATATTTGAGCAAGATGATCACTAAAACCTGCATTGAAAATTTTTAGTGAGGTGTTGCGTAAACTCTTCTTGACTAGAAACTGATCAAGAGCTGTTTGGCAAGTTCCTGATACTCGGGTAGCTGCTTTCACTTCAGCCTTTAAATTGTAGGACGTTGAAAGGTTCAAAATGGTCTCCCTATTTCCACTATTCGTGAGGAAGTCAATATTGAAGTCACCACAGATTATCAATTCACAATCCATTTTATTTACTTTATTTAGCAATGACTCCATTTTGTTTAAGAAAAGTTCAAAATTCCCGGACGGTGATCAGTAAACTGTAGCAATAACCAGGTCGAACTGAGTAATTTTTATAGCTGCAATTTCGTAATCCTTTTCGACATTTGCCCTAGTTAAGTCAGGTAGTGTAATAAAATCTATATTATCCTTTGTGTAAATTGCTACCCCACCCTGCTTGCTGTTTTTCCTGCAGTAGTAAGCAGCCAAGACAAATTTGTTTATTTTCGTATTCTGGATTAATTCTGGATTAAGCCAGTGCTCAGAAATGCATAACACTGAGATATCATTAAGTCCATGTGTTAATAGAACGTTAATTTCATCTATCTTATTACGCAGGGATTGCACACTATGGTGATAAATTTTTAGTTCGGGCGTATTCACGATTTGGTAATTGGGAATCATATTTACAGCATCACATACCTCTAGTTTAAATTAGGAACATCAGCAGTGTTGTATTTTCATTCTTCTTTCTTGTTTATTTTGTTTTCCTCGCTGTTGGAAGGATGTTCAGGAAGCTGATAAATTGTTCTATCCCTTACAAGTCTTTCTTTAATTATTTCACTAACACAATCACAAACAAATCTTTTCCCTTCATGGTTCAAATGCATTCCATGCTTCGTGTGCAGATTTCGATGCAGCTTGCTTACATCAAGTACATCGCACTTAGTGTATTGAGAACACAGTTTCCTTATTTTAATGTTTGTTTTCCAAATTTCTTTGTTTACACACGAACTATAAATCAGATCATGCCTATGAGGAAGTGTGGCAACTACTGTGTTTCTGCATTTATTAGCTTGTAAAAAATTCTGTAGCGTTTTCACGCAAACCTCTGCTTCATTTTTTGCCACATCGTTTGAACCCATTATACAGACGATACAGTCATTTTCTTGCATTAATTTCGTCTGAGAGTTAATGTCTACAACATTTTTACATCGGGCTCCCGGTTTCACTACACTACTCACTGCTATGTCGCGATTTTTCTCACGGAGCATGCTGGATAGATTCCTGCCATAACTGTCTGTTAGTAATAGTACATTACTCTTTTTACCTGATGATCTGTGTTTGTTGTTGACATTATTTGAAAAAACGCTATTCATTTTCAGTTCACTGACTTTTTCAAGTTCACGATCATTTGGAGCGTCGTTATCACAGTCACTTGTTTGCAAAACATGGTATTTGGTTTTTTTCCGAAAATGTGACAGTTTTAGCAGACTTTGTTGTTCTTTTTGTAGTTGGAACACTATTTTTGTATGGCACTTTTACCCACTCAGACGATATATTACTTTTGTCTTGCATCACTTCACTTAGTGTTGGCTTCGATCGCAGATCCCGATTTTCTTTCTTGAGTGAGTCAATATCGCTTCTTAAGGAACTGACTATGATTTGTAAGCTAGCAATTCGTTCTTTTAGCGTTGTTATTTCAGCGTTACAATTCTTACAAACTCCCTTTTTAACAGCATAACTACAACTATTTCTCAAGTTAGATTCACACATTTCTACACTCGCGGAACACAGATGGAGACCTGAGGCACACAGTTTTCCTGACTAAAGGTGTTGACAAGGCAGAACACGCATGTATCTTCAAAAATCTGTCTTTTTGAAAGTCCTGAAGGTAAACGGGGCAGGCGGGCTTTGAAACCCCACGTGTAGAGTGTATGGAGGATACCAGTCCTCCAGCAGGTGTCGTAGGCTTTCTCCAAATCAACAAACATGGCAACAGTCTGGTAATTCAAAAGAAAACTGTTCATGGCATGGGTTGACAAAGTGACAAGATTGTGACAAAGCAAGCTGGGATAATTTTAATTACCCTCTTGTTTTGCCATCTGCCTCCTTAAATTCATTTTTTCATGTTTATCTAGTTACCATTAACATATGTGAATATAATCCGCATTTTCATAAAAGAGAAAGACTGGCCCTTAATTTTAAAGAATATAACACCAGATCTAATTCTGTGCCTAGTTTTATGTATGTAATTGATTTTCTAATTTATTTTGACTATTCCTAGTTAGTATCTTTCATTATAGGAAGAAATCAGTAATTGTTTCGTAACTTAAATTCTATTGTTGGCATATAAACAAATATAAATTCTGCACTAATTATAAATGTTTGGAAGGCGAAATGTTATTAATCTTAAAGTATCTATTTGGCTCTAGTCAAAAACATGTTAGCAAAACCAGCCATTCATTAATTCGAAAGTAATTAACAGTTTTGTCAAAAGTATTGTTTACATAACTACATTTGTTAATTTCATGATTTAAACAAATAATTCAGCTTAACTCTTGTAGTAGAAGAAACTGTTAAAAAGATGCAATTTTTCGATGTATTCAGTTAATTTAATGAGTTAAGTTTTAATTGTAATTGTAATTTCTGTAAATTTAACTTCGAACAATGTGAAGTTTCAGTACCTATTATTGTGAGGATATATAAGGGCCCGGTTTTTGGTCACAAGACAGTCAGTCCATGGCCATGTTTCAGATGAGCAACCTGTGCTGGTTAGAACAACAACAATGCTTGAATTTAACAGTGTAATAAGTGTTAAACAATTAGGCCATCTGTAAAAACAATGACAGTGTCTGCTCCATACGTATCTGATTATTCTTCAAGAACTGTGAACTTTGTGGTTAGGTTTTTACTGCTCACAGATGTTCAACAAGAAACTATAGTAGTAGTAATCTTCGTTGATCCAGTATGGATCGTGGGACGACGTCTGGCATGAACTTCTTGATGCAATAATTTACCACTTGAGTCTGTGTCGCCTGGCCACCAAGAGTTGTTGCAGGATGATTGATTCACGGATCCAGTTATATGGCTCCTTCTGTGTATAGCGATTTTACGACTATGACGAGTGGAGCCTGAAGAAGGCATCAATGTAATGCCGAAACTGGTAGCACATAGAAGTTCATAAAATAAAATAAACTTCTAAAAATCATATGGCTGTTGGTAAATTATTGCATCAAGACAGTAGTAGTATGTGGAGGTTCGCCTGCTAACTATTAATGAGGCTTATCAAAAGTTTAAAAAATATTGTACTGGCCATATAACTGTGTATTATTAGGGGGTTGTGAAAAGTGAAATTAAAGTACTGTGAAATGCAACTGTGCACCAGTCGGCTACATTATTTACAGTAGTCAGTGTCGGAATCCACAACCCATTTTTCAGCCAGTGTAGCAATGCAATACATCAACACTGAGGACAACAAACAAAGAAATAAAAGCAGGTGGAACCACTACAAGTGTGGTAGGGATGCTCATGAATGTGACTGCCCTCCTCCTCCTCCTCCTCCCCGATGTATCAATTGCAACTGTGACAATGCAGCCTCTGCTCGAGAATGTCCCGTATATCCCAATGAGTGGGCTGTCCAGGAAATCCAGGTGAAGGACAAACCCTGTTGCCCACAAGTTGTTGGCTAGTTGAAAGCCCCACGTTTTACCATCTGGCACTTACAGTACTGTTCTTGCTACACCTGTCTCCATGAAGGGCCACGGCCAAACAGACTTGCAACCTCAAATTCAGCACCACGGTTGTAAAATACCCATTGCCATGGTAGCACTCCTATCTCCTCTGACTCCAGCTGTGCAACAAGACCCAAATTGTCGCCTCTGGTGGTGAAATCACCTGCTACACAACAGAAGGAATATACCCACAAAGACTTTTTAAATCTCTCCAGCCAACAAACATCTGAGTCTTCAGCTGCCAACTTCAAAGGCTCCAAGAAATCAAACAAAGGCAGATGGTCTTCTCCTTCGCTGACTCAGAGATCCTCTTCAGTGGTTTTGCGGCGTGATATCCTCACATGGCTGACATCCGTTTTGTCAGTGCACACCACCAACCATTTTTCTACCCTGGAATCCACAGTCCATCCCAGTGAGAATGCCAACGCCTCCATAGCTCTCATGGAGCAGAATCTTTCAACCTGTGTGCCCTGTAGCAGTGAGTCTTTGAAGGCTGGCACTCAGCAACCACTTGGGTGATACACTTCTCCTCTCATCTGGTAAATGTAAACAGAATGAGGCTAAAGATACCAAGACTCTCCCAGCTGCACCTCAGCTCCTCGTGGTATCACTTACTGAAGGAGGTCAGTCCTTTGTTATGGTTAATCCATTTTTTATTCAGAAACTTGTTGATGCAATTGCTGGCTCTGTCAAATCCTGCTCTTGTTTATGCCATGGCACTTTGCTTTTGGAAACTAGTAGTGATCTCAAGCACAACTGCTTGCAGTTTCACTTCTCCACAGCTAACCTGTTCATGTCGGGCACCATCTTCATGTGGTGGTATTTACACTAGGCTGTTTGACGGTCTGACTGGGGGAGAAATCCAAACTTACCTCTCTGATCAGGGTGTCCTGCAGCCAATCGGGTGATAATATAGACTGATGCATCCATAGTGCCTACACATACTTTATTTCTCACGTTTCATAGATCAAAGATCAAAGTGGGCTATGAAGTCATCATGGTCTGACAACACATTACAAACTCAGAGTGCTGCTTCCAGAGTCAACATTATAATCGCACTCGTGTGTCACGTCAAAACCCAGCCTTCAGGAGCACACAGGGAGGAAGGAGAAACAAAGTGAAACCTCTAATGCCGAAGCAGAAGAAGGGTATGAGAAGGAGAATGAAGAAAGAAAGAAAGAAAGAAAGAAAGAAAGAAAGAAGAGAAAGAAAGAAAAAGTGGAGGGAGTGTTCTGATGTCAGGCTACTGAAAATTCAGAACACATTCCCAAAAATATCTGACACATGGTCCCCAAGGGAGGTGAAGAAGAGTAGCAGGAGGACAGGCATTCAGCACAGAAAAGGGAAAAGGTGCTGCAAAGGCTGGGGCCCCATGGTATCCAAGCACAAACTCACTGAAGATTGGTGAGCCTGCTGGGGGAAGAGGATGGAATGGAGAGACCAATCACATTTATGTCAAAGACACTCCAGCTCATGAGAGTTACTCTCAGGTCAAAAACAAACCAGCAGTCACCATTTTTGTGTCCATAAATTTTGCATATTTATGAATGGTTGTAAATTTCTTCTTACCACCAACCACAAACTGTTCTGTCACTTTTTCAGGCTGGCTACTCAATCCTGGAAAAAAAGAATTCCCCGATAATTACAGATGTGAGAGGGATGATGGTGACAAGAAGTTCCTGATTAGTTACTAGTGAGCAGGGGGAGGGGGGATGGGTGCTGCCACAATAATGACTTTTCTTTCCTCTCAGCTGAGCTGAGCTATATACCAGGCATAATAAGTAGTTTTTAAACTCTACAACTTACATGGAATAATAGTCATATAATTAACAAACTTTGAGACATTAATTATTTTAAAATTTGTGATTTATAAATCTCAATAATATTCAGTTTCAGTGCTAGGTTAAAAATGCATAATTTACTGAGATTTGATGAAATTCATAAGACTCCATGAGATTTCCCAGATTTTTACAGGTAAAATATAATTCCCTGAGGATTCCAGTTTTTCCAGAAGAGCTGACAACCTGCTTTTTGTACCCAGGACTAAATTACCAGAGTGTATGTGGCATTGCCTTTGTAATGGGCCCTCTATCTGGTGATTTTCCAATATTCTATTCATTATCACACTTCATTCAGAATTATAACACAGACGTATTGTTTTGCTTTCCAGCAGGTGCAGATTCTGAATTTGACTACCAGAAAACAGATTTTTTTCAGTTAGACAACCAACCAGATCAACTTCTGAACAAGTTCTCTATAATTTCTCAGAACATTAATTGTCTTGATATGACCTGCTTCTTCAATGAGTGCTGTAAAATGTCCAGTTTGGTTTGTCTCCCAAGTGCTCTGGTGCAGATACACCTGGTCTTTGCCTCCTCCCCATTCTTCCCCTCTTCATCAGCAGCACTAACTTCCAGTTTGGCAAGGTGTGGTGTTCCCTACAGAAGATGACGAATGGAGCCAGAAGGTAGTACCATCTCCTTTGCAATGACCCTGTGTTTCAGCTTATGCATAAGCCCACAGGCAAATTTCTAGACTGTATCAACTAATACGCCACTATGTGTACTGGCCCTGTGTAGCCCCAATGATTTGCATGGATGGTGCAACAGTTTGTCATTCACCAAGCACACCAATCAGCCCCCAGCCCCACACCAGTTGCTTCAGCCATGACCAGTACTGACACAGCTGCGGGATGGAGGTCACATCCAATTTCAAGGCTCTTTCCTGGGGTCTGCACATCATGGGCTCCTTCTCCCACAATCCGTACGTTGTCCACCTGCAGCAGACAACAATGGCAGCCTCAATGGGAGCTTTGACTGGATCATCACAACAGAAGGTGCACCCACAAGATAGTGACCGACGGCAGCCCCAATTCACAAAAGTCAATTACAAAAGGTTTTGCACCCACAATGATATTAAACATATTATCACAGCTCCTTTTGCATTGAGCATTAAATAGGCTGGCCGAATGATCTGTTCACACCTTTAATGTGCAAATGCTGAAAGCTTCAAGATCTGCTTCATTGGCTCCACCACTAAACACCTCCCTAGCATCTTACAGGTCCACAACCATCAATGGTCGAAGCCCACCACAGCACCTCTATGAGTATCTTCACAGGATGCTTCTGGATCTCCTGTGTTAACCCCAAGAACACTAAGCAGACAGACACAGACACACAGTTCTGTATGGATGTCTTGATGCGGGCATGCACATTTGGGCAGAGTCCAGGGTGTATCTGGGGGTCCATTGTCATTACTAGAAGTCTCCAGATCCAACTCCATCACAATGGTTGACCGGGACGTCTCCCCAGAACCTTTAGCAATGACATCTACTGTGTCGTCTACCCCCATAATGGCCAGGCAGGTACCAGCTTTATGTGTCAGTTCATGGGAGGAGGTATTTACCAACCACACTACACATGCAGACCGACGATACATACATATCGATACATGTAAAATTTCACATGTCTGGCAAGAGTGCCTGTGGAGGGAACAAGGAAGATATTTCAAGCCAGTCATGTAGTTCCATAGTGAGCCAATTATAAGGCTGCCCAACAGTGGTTTCAGCCCTAGTTACTGCTGCCCAACTCACTTCTACAAGTGGACTCTTCACTGATGACTGTTTCTTATTTGTTTAGTGCAACAGACCAATAACTTGTGGATTCCACAACCTCCTGCCTATGCGGGATTTTGATAATGAAGTACATTTTTTTCTACTAAGTCGAGCTTGGACTTTATTCTATTACTCTGGAATGATCTCATAATAGTTCCTCTTTGTGGCTTAGATAACTACTCCATCAATAACTACTACTGTTTAGTTCACGGATTAACCGACAATTTACAGTGTTGTTGCAGAAGTTATTTGTGTTCAGTAAACATTGTGGTCAGCAGTCAGGGTTACACCACAGTTCACTTCAAACTTTCATAATTACAGTTACTTTCACATTTGGTATGAGTTGTAAGATGAGATACATCAGTCATGGAGAAATTTTTGTGTCCTTGCATGACAGTATAGTCAACACAATTATGTAGCAGGTCACACACAGCAAGCATTACACTTAAGATACCACGGCACAGTAAGAAAACTTGCTCGATGATGGACATTATTTGCCATAACGTGTCTTGCACAAAATAAATAAAAATCTTGACCGTTAGCTATAATGAAACCATTTCTTTTTATCATTGAAGCTAATTTAATAATGCCTGAAACAATATCAGAAAAATCAGTTCGAAACCAACTTTGCTGCCAGGATAGCTTCCAGGTGAATTGAAACTTTGATGATTGTTTTGTGACTGTTGTATGGAAGGAAGACAAACACCCCATGTGATGAAACCATAGAATGGAAAGCTGCATTTTAGATGTCCTGTTTCAAGTATCCGATCCAGGAGAACAAGTTATTCCTTAGTGCTGTGAAATTTCAACAACCAGTAAATGCAAAAAACTGTTCTTGTATAATATGAGATACACTACATGAGCACAACATGCCGTATGACATTGTTAGTGGCAGTGCCTCTAACTTCAAAGGCCACTATTGGCAGTTAGATAATCCCAGTGCAGTGTTGGACACATCAGCGCAATTTAGTTAGTAAATGTTGGGCAACAGCTATGTCCAATTTAAATGAAATGTAAATACAACTACAGTCAATTTCTCAAGTTGAAGAATGGAAATTTAAAGGAATCTAAACCCCATATATTACCTGTAGTTCGTAGGTGGAACAGCTGGTTTGAAGCAGTATTCTATTTGGTAAGTAACTTCTATCACACTGTAGGTTTCTTTAAATTGCCAGAAATGAGAGAGACAAGCAAATGTGGTGTAAATTTTACACAAAATCTTAAGGCCAGACATGAATAGGATTTACTCCCATATGGTTTTTATCAAATGTCAGGCAGCTTGTGGAACATGTAACTATACTTGAGGACTCAAAGTATCCAGCATCACCTGTACTTTACCTAAAACTGTATACTTAATCTCAAATTAAATTTTGGAATAATATGTGAAGAACAGCACTTAGAAGATACATAACAAGCACTGTGTGCTCTAATGACATCAGAACAAGCTGCATGCAAAGATGTCTTTGGCAAGCCAGCTAATTCTGGAAAAAAAAAGAGAAATTGAGTCACTCCATGTCAAATCAACATAACTGCCAACACAACCAGCTCTGATTTTAATCAAATTTGGTGCGTTCATTGCACAAAAGGAGAGAATGAAAGACTGCACAAAAGGAGAGACTGAAAATTGCACAAAAGGAGAGACTGAAAGATGTCACCATTTCAAAATTGTAGCATGAGCATGATGACAGTAATGGCCATGCAAAGTTCTAAAAATCTGCAGACAATTCAATAAATGCTGCTGACAAAAATGGTTGGTTCATCTGGGGAGGGGACCAAACAGCGAGGTCATCGGTCCCATCGCATTAAAGAAGGATGGGGAAGGAAGTCAGCCATGCCCTTTCAAATGAACCACCCCGGCATCTGCCTGAAGCGATTTAGGGAAATCACAGAAAACCTAAATCAGGATGGCCAGATGCGGATATGAACCATCATCCTCCCGAATGCTAGTCCACTGTGCTAACCACTGTGTCACCTTGCTTGGCGATGAAAATGGTTGTAACTTCTGTTCTAACAGAGATAGAACCGTGGCTCAGGTAGTTTTGAAAAGAACTATGAACAAATGTTCAAATGATATCCAACATGGCCATATTCAAACTTTTCATAATTAAGGTAAGTGACTCTGACCTTTGATCTTGAATATCTCAAAACATATCAGCTTCAAAATTTCTGAAAAAAAATATATTTGCTTCTTCAAGTAACACTACAGAACACAGTAAAAAAGTGTAGTTGGAATGACATTTGGATTCAGAGGTATAAATCATATCTACAGCTGTGTTTTCCAAAAATCAATACACTTTGAATGCAAACTGCAGAAAAATGAAAAAATACTGAAAAATATGTTAACTGTTAGAAACATGGTGTAATAGTAACACACAGTACGATAGCAATATGAACAGGTCAATAGCAAGTATCTGTAAGATGCGAGGTAACGAACTATGACCTCTGACCTTCAATTATGCAAAACATGATATAACCATCACAGACAGACATAGGAGGAATGAATGGCAAAAAGGTTCATATTTACACAAATAAGTGCAAAGACAAATGTATCATCAGAACACATATACCTCATTACTGGGTAGCAAGATATAACACTGTGCATTGTTTGGTGAAAGGACACACTTCCAGCTTGTTGCTGTTCTTACAGCAACCTTTGTAGGAAAACATTTCTTATCCACAGTAAAGATGCCAGTTTTCTTGGGATTTATTAATAAAGGTGAAGGACCATGTGCCTGTAAGAAGCTAACTGTAAAAAAAAAAAAAAAAAAAAAAAAACAGTGATGTCACCAAGGCATGAGCCTTGTTTGATCACTGTTAGATATTCATTTCTGAAGTTTTGTGAATTGGAGAAAACCTTTGTTTGGATTTTCTTGTGGCTGGTGGAAATAACACAGTGTAACTTGCATCTGCAAATGTGCAAATCTCAGCTAGCCGCTCTTGAAGGATAGATGGTTCTTCACCATACTATTAGTTTTATAATGTATGTGATACACTTTAATGTTACAGGACTGCATGTCATCATCTGAGAGCTGTATATGCACTGCAGACTGGCTTTGGGAGCAAGTCTCTTGATGATACCAGTGATATCATCAAATGGTCCTTTGCCATATGATGTGGCAAAGAAATGCCACTCTACACAGACACTGGAATCGCACTCATGAAAAGATATGTTTTCAAAATACTTTTGGTATCTCTAGTGGGCTGCAGCACCATCTGAGAAATGTACTTGGGTGTCTATGACAATGGGACATCGTGAAGTTAACGAAATTATGGAGGAAAAGATGAAACCAAATAGTATCATGTGTAAGGCATTCTGATATGATGATAAATGAAATTTGAGCAACTGTAAGGGTTTCTGGATGTCTATAATAAACAACAAATGGATGAATGGTGGCCCGTGCATTGTTCCAGTGAAACCCCTGGACCTCATCCTGTAGACAAATGCAAAATTCTCTGCAACATCATGTATAATGAAGTATTCACTGTCACAAAGTTTCTCTTCAGATGTTGCAGAAATTCAAACTGTTAGGTGGCTACAGAGGAGTGCAGAAGGAGCTTTTCTTAATTTTTCGATGAGGTTTTCCTAGAAGCTTTCCATAGAAGTCAGACATATCTGGAGAGTTATTTTATCTGTAGATGTCAACAATTTGTACATTATTTCATCAGTTCAATTTTTGTCAAGCAATTCTCCTTGTATGTCATTAAAGAATATTAACTTGGGTAGTTCTCTATATGTTGACATATAACACTTTGGCTCCATGGGATTACAAATGATCTGAGCAAGACAGCGTTTGTACATGTTGACAATCAGCAAAATGTGTCAACTCTTTCAGTCTCAAACCTTTCAACATGACACCTCCAAATTTTCGTGAATACTGCATTTTTGTAAATACTGCAAACACACATACTGTGGTTACTGGGTCATAACTGGAAAAATTTGGATAAAGCTACTTTTATCTTCGAATGCTTGACACAGCTCATTCATGTTTCCCAACGGCAGCTTTTTTTGTTTATGAACCTTGGAACCATTCTCCTTGACAGAAACAAAATCCTTCTCCCTAGGTAAACAGTGGCTTATATCCTCTGAGTTGTAGAATTCTATGGCATGTTTCACATGTTCACTTAGGACACGTCTAGCTCTTGGATTAAGAGTTACTAAGATACCAAATTCTTTGAATAATTGTTTTGTTTTTCTCACTAAATAGTTTGAGGCTCCTAACTCATTTTCAATCCTCCAAAAGCTCCTAATCTTTGCAAGAAATGTTAATATCTGTATCTTCTTCCTATTTGTGGTGCTAGTACCGAATTTCTCTTTAAACTACATTATAGTTTCAGATTCCACATTTTTTTCACCCTCTACATTTTCTCGTATTAACTTTGGAATACCTCGACATCTTCTGAAACCTTTTCTGTGCGTATGTTTTCTTTCTCTCTGTCTTCTTTATCACTGGTGACTCACCAAGGGATACAGACTGTCATTTAATGCAACTAAATCATTATCTGTGGCTAAATATGTGTCTGACTCATCTGAGGATATATGCAGGTTTGCGATACCTATCAGTTTCAATGTAGTTGGTTCAGCCACAGGCCCTTTCTTCTGTGTCGATTTTTGCTAGACCTATCACATATTTAGTGGTCTGTCATTATGTCACTGATCTTATCAACCATCCACATTTGCACTTTGCCTATTACAAATGCTTGCTATTGGCCTGTTCATACTGCTCCCTTACTGTGCATTGCTATCACACCACCATTTCAACAGTTAACATGTTTTTCAGTACTTGATGTCATTTTGTTGCATTTGCAGACAATGTGTATTGCTTTACTGTATCACACAGATGTAGATATTAATTCATATCTTCTAATCTAAATGTCATCCCAACTTGATCTTTTACTGTGCTGTGCAGCATCATAAAGAAGCAAATACATTTTTTCAGAAATTTTCAAGGAGACACATTTTGAGATATTCAAGGTCAAAGATCAAGGCCCTTATCCACATTGTTTGAATGTGGTCATGTTGGATATAAAGCTTGTTCTTGGCCCTTTCCAAAATTACCTCATTCACGGGTCTGTCTCTACTAGAACAGCAGTTACGTTTTTGTCAGCGGTTTTTGTTGAATTTTCTGAGCATTTTTAAAAGTAACTATTTTTGTCGTGATCATGCTACAATTCTGAAATTCGGTGCACTTTTTGTTCTCAGCATTTGCAATGAACAAATCAAATGTGGTAAAAATCAGTTGGTTGGGTTCAAAATTGCACTTTTCTGTGTTCATTTGGCATGGAATGACCAAATCTAGCTGTATTGGAAAGCAAGGATCCCAATCATAAGAGGTTTGAGTCTTAGCTCTGACATTTTCTCCCAGGAATGTCATGTTAAATAATAGTGAAAAGAAGATCAAATTGAGGCAATTTTATGTTTTTAAGGTGTGACATGACATGCAGTGTGTAGTGGGTTTGGTCATTTTAAGTAACTTGTTGAAAAGCAGTTAAACGAAAATGGCAAATTTGATGTAATGGATGTTTTCCATGCCACTCAGACTGAGCATAAACATAACAATATTTGCTAAACATTGTTTAGATTTACTGTGGATACCAACAATGTTGCTCACTACAACAGTGTTGTTACAGACAGCAGATGTAATATTAAAAAAATGTAATACTGAGATATATACACTACTTTCTTTTGACAAATAAAAATATATAATCTAAGAATCAGTCATAAAATACCAGTTTTCTTTCTTTCCTCAAAGAGATTAATGACACATTAGTAGTTAATGAAGCTGTTGCCAACTACAAGATATAACATATACTAGTAACAGGGAGTCACCAGATTCATTCAAATCTGCACATCTAATCATTTCCAAATAATTGGTGCTAATTTTGCTAACATAAATTCTAATTTCACCAAAAATAGATGTTACATATTTAGATCTATAGTAATGGTTTACTAATGCCTAATGACAGTTATCATTTCTTCAATTAGTGAGTGCTGAAATCATCACATGTAATAACTGCATACATGCATAATGATACGCAAGCAAAATAAATCATTTTGATGACTACAAATTAGTTCACAGAATCAGAAATCAAGAATAACGAGTGACATCTAATGGATAAGTTGTGAAGAGGCCACCCAACATGCTTCAAAGGACAAGACAAATAACTGCTTCAGAATATTCTTAGGGTGAAAACTTGAGAAGTAATTCTGCTTACACAGAATAAAAACTAAATAGTTACAGAAAATTATGTCTACTGTTAATGACTCTATTGTACTCAACACAGGTAATATGACAACTGAAAATGAGGAGAAATATGCCAAGCAAACATGAGAAATACCTGAAGTGATAGTTGGAGCTTGACAAAATGGCGAAAAACAATGAGAAAGAAATAACAGAAAGAATAGCACACCTGGTGCAGCACAAGACAACATGTCAGGGACATGCGACAGATCAGCTGAATGATGGACTACCAGCCAAGTAAGTACATTACATAGCAATAACGAAATCATCAAGATCTTTAAGGTCTGAGAAAGAAAAACTGGTCAGTTTTATATTTTCATCCAACAATACATGAATTCATGCCAGCTTAACTTCCCCCTTGACAGTGGTTTACACACAACAAAAGGCTACTCTTAAATTTTATTTTAAAGACTTTTTTCATAAATCAGCATGCAATGTCATAAAAACACTTTTAATCTGTGTGATATTTCATTCAGAGGTTCACACACATACACAAAGGAAGAAAAAACAATTAAGAAATTACATAATGCATACCGGAAAAAAAATCTGTCATTTCCACAACTGGGGTAAATTTTTTGAGGCTCTCTATGTCAAAAAATAAGCTCCAAGGCAGCATGTCCTGTCTTCCAACATCTGTTGATTGCCAGTGATAAAGCTTTGGCCATGGAGGTAACACCTTCCAGGATAGGAATGACAACATATTAACAAAATGTGTGTAGTAAAAAAACAGGTACATGAAATACATACCATATACACATATTTCACACACAGGAAAAATGCTGAAACAACCAGAAAAATTGTCCAAAAAGACATGTCATTTTCCTCGAGAATGTTGCGAATCACAGAAAAGATCTAAAGAGATATGTTGATTCCAAGCATAACACATTATAGTTGTTAAGAGTTTTGTTGTACAGTCAGGTCCACATCCTGACGCAAGAAATTGTAAGAAGGGTTTGGATTGCTGATTCAGTCAGGAAGAGAGAAAATAAGTTACTAATTATTTAAGACATAAGACGGGACAAACAGTGATCTAACAATAGATAACGAAAAGTGTAGATATCTCAGGTCTCTACATCAGTTATTACTATCTCTACAGCAGTTAACAACAGACAAAGCCAAGTCATTTCCACGGGTTTTGTGACCGTATCACTTAAGTATAAATTGTTTAGACACAAATAAGTATAGAAAGCATGTGGAACTAAAGTTGCTGTGGTTTAGGAAGAAAGGAAGATGAAGGTTTAACATCCTGTGAATGATGAGATCATTAGAGACGTTAGTCATGTTTTGGACTGAAAAGGATTATGTCAGAAAGCATAGTGACTAATGATGATTAACGATGACATGAAACAGACAGTAATTATTATGGTAAGTGTGAATGTACAAAGATGTATGGATTCTACAGATCCCAGCATGCGAACGATGTGATACCATTCGTCAGCTCTGACTTGTGATGCAACTATGTTGCGTTATGTGATTTTATGGTTGCATGGAATATTTAAAGAGGGCCTTTTGCAGTGTGTAGTAATGCTCTCTAGTGTTGAACATTAATGTTCTGAAGTTGTGTTTGTCTAAAGAAAGTGTTTTGTAGTATGTGGTGGCAATGTCTAGTGTTGAATGTCGACATTACAAAATTGCTTTTGTTTCAAGAGGGCATTTTGTAGTATGTGGTGGTGCCTTCTAGTATTGAATGCTGTTATTACCAAGTTGCTATTCAATGTTGTTAGTGAGTGATTGGACTAGTGTAGTGTTGTTTGTCGGGCACTGTATATTACTCATTTGCTTTGTATTGCAACTGCATGTTTGGAGCTTTGTCGGTATTGTAGAGTTTCTTCTGTTTTGGTCAAGTAAAGTTTTTCATTACAGTTAAATCAGAGAGTTTTGGTTTTATGGTGTCGTGCACTTTGTTATAGCTAAATATTAAGTTTTCAATACATGTTTCTGGAATGATCTGTGCGTTCCACTATGAATGTTCACCCTTCAATAGAGTGTGCAATTGTCTGTACTTCCTGGCAGATTAAAACTGTGCTGAACCAGGAGTCGAACCTAGGACCTTTGCCTTTTGTGGGTAAGTGCACTACCAACTAAGCTATCCATGCTTGAATATCTCAGTTGGTACAGCACTTGCCCGTGAACGGTAAGGGTCCTATGTCTGAGTCCTGGTCTGACACACAGTGTTAACCTGCCAGGAAGTTTATAGTTGGATTTTCTTGGTATCATGAACTTTGTTCTAGATATATAAATCAAGTGCAGTTATCTATACCAGTTTTTGGAGCAAGCTGTGGTTTTGGGGAATCTTGTATTTCATTTGAGCTATATAGGTCAAATTAAAATTCCAATACCAGTTTGTTACAGATTTATTTGCATGTCGGTATCATTGAATTCAGTTTATCTATTCAGGTCCACTGAAGTTGGCAGTACTAATGGATTTGTGTATTTCATGTAATGTAAGCTTTCTAAATTTTTGGGTAAGTTTCAGTTTTGGTATGTATTTCACATGAGGAATGTCATCTATCTTGTTGGTCCTCCCCCAAAACTCCCTAACTGCTGAGGTTGCCTTGTTAATTTCTTCTTCGTCTTTTAATTATTTTGGTTACATTTCATATAACGAGATCATTTTCATCTGTTCAAGTCTTGACTGTGACATCGTGATCATCATATAGCATATGGGTGAAACTGTCGTGTCCATCACTTTGATGACACAACGGGTCAAAGCTGATGGCTGGTATCTGTATTGGTATTTCCAATGAGTGGTCGCAAATGTAAACACTAGACTCTTGCTAATCTGGCCCTCAGAAATCCGGCACATATCCAAAAACATGTGCACACTGAATTATTGTGTGCAACAATGCTTACTTAAACAACGCTTTATATACCGTATTTGAAATTGTAGCTTTCTTTACAGTTCAGAAACATGTCCTCTAAAAGGAAACACATTATGCTAGATCTCAAGCAGAAACTCAAAATTTTAGATAAGTTAAACCAACGCTCTTCGCAGAAAGCCATTGTTGCTGAGTTCACTGTTGGACGAGTAACTATTTATGACATCAAAAAGAAAGTAGATGTTATTCAACAGTACTCAACACTAATGGATAGTGAGTTGGGAAAATGGAAGGTTATGCGAAAGAGTGAGAATGAAGAACTGGACGTAGCTGTTTATAGATGGTTCATACAACAACGCAGTAAAGGAATTCATCAGTGGCCCGATTATAAAAGAAAAAGCAGCTGCATTTAACAAACAACTTGGTGGTAGTAACTTGTTTGCAGCAAGTGAAAGTTTTCAATCAAACTGAAAAAAAACGACATGGCATTCGGCAGCTGACAGTCACCAGGGACAGTTGCTCAGCTAATGATAAAGATGCTGATGAGTTTGTACGCAAGATAAGGAAGATAATAGAGGAAGAAGATTTAACTGCTGATGGATTGTATAATGCTGATGAAACAGGACTCTTTTACACGATGCTTCCTTCAAAACCATTAGCTGCCAAGAACGAGAAGGAAGCTCGTGGTTACAAGCAACGGAAACAGTGCATAACATTAATGGCATGTTACAATGCAAATGGAAGTCATAAACAACCGCTTATGGTGATTGGAAAATCCCAACATCCACATTGTTTTCAACACACTGACATAAATACTCTACCAGTGCAGTATTGCCCTTTGAAGAAAGCGTGGATGGACAAATATTCTGTCAGTGGTTCCATGAAATGTATGTACCAGCAGTGAGAAAAGAGCTAAAGAAGAAAAAGCCTCCACTGAAAGCTATCCTTACAATTGACAATGCTCCCAGTCATCCTTCAGATGTTTCTCTAAAGTCCGGTGGTATACATGTACAAGCACTCTTTCTCGCACCCAATGTGACAGCCCTAATTCCGCCCATAGACCAGGGAAGTTTGGAACCAGTTAAATGTCATTATCGACATTCACTTCTCATCTCCTTGCTGAACGAAAGTGAAAATGATTCTATCAAGACTATGCTGAAGGCATGGAAAGCAATTAACATATGTGGTGATGTTTTCCAAGCAGCCAAAGCATGGGATAAAGTGGAGAGCGCTACCATAATAAAGAGTTGGAGAAAATTGTGGCCACCAATTGTTGCAGAGTTGAATCCAGTAGTGAGTGACAGCGATGAGCCAGTCAATTCAGAATTATCAATTACTTTGTACACTGACATGTTCCACAACCTTCCAGGAGGAGGAGAAATTGATGATGAAGATGTTCTTAAGTGGCAGAATGAGGAAAACTGTGACATGGATCAAACTTTAACAGATGAAGAAATAATCAAAAGCGTGCACGAAAGTAATGATGAAACTGATGAAGAAGAGGACATAGGAGGAGAGAACATGAAGATTTCTCACACTGCTGGTGCTGAAGCTGTCGAGGTCTTCCTGGAGTACATTACGCAGCAACAAGAGACATGCAGTACCGATGTAATGCTTGTAAAGCAGTAGCGTTATAAAGCATGCCACTGTTGCATATCAACATTGTGACAGTTAAAAATTAGGGACATATTTCATACTGAGTGATACGACTGTATAATTATGTGCAGTATACACTCAAGGACTAAGTTTTCTGACCGAGCGAGGTGGCGCAGTGGTTAGACACTGGACTCTCATTCGGGAAGACGACGGTTCAATCCCGTGTCCGGCCATCCTGATTTAGGTTTTCCGTGATTTCCCTAAATCGCTCCAGGCAAATGCCGGGACGGTTCCTTTCAAAGGGCACGGCCGACTTCCTTCCCCGTCCTTCCCTAATCCGATGAGACCGATGACCTCGCCGTCTGGTCTCCTTCCCCGAAACAACCAACCAACTAAGTTTTCTTTGAAAATTAATGTACACACATAAAAAAAAAAGTTTTGCATTATTCCGGTTCCCAGAACTCCTGAAGATAGATGTTGACTATGGATACTGTATCGCAGACACAGTCCCTTTGACTGTTCAGAGATGTCACTAAACCAGCCCAAAGATGTAAACAACCATGCATGAGCAGCACCTGTGAGACGGAGTGGGTCCAACAGCCGATCAGTTCCAGTGATTCCATCAGGAAGGAGCTACATGGCTCGTGTTGTCTGTAGTTCAACCATGCCTAGATGGTCAATACCATGGTTCAATCACGTCCGCATTGTTACTTTGTGCCAGGAAGGGCTTTCAACAAGGGGAGTGTCCAGGCGTCTGGGAGTGAACCAAAGCGATGTTGTTCGGACTTGGAGGAGATACAGAGATACTAAAACTGTTGATGACATGCCTCGTTCAGGCTGCCCAAGGGCTACTGCTGCAGTGTATGACTGCTACCTATGGATTGTGGCTTGGAAGAACCCTAACAGCAACACCACCATGTTGAATAATGGTTTTCGTGCAGCCACAGGACGTCATGTTATGACTCAAACTGGGTGCAATAGGATGCATGATGCGCACCTTCATTCCCGACGTCCATGGTGAGGTCCATCTTTGCAACGACGACACCATGCAGCGAGGTACAGATGGGCCCAACAACATGCCGAATTGACCGTTCAGGATTGGCATCATGTTCTTTTCACCAAAGAGTGTCGCATATGCCTTCAACTAGACAATCATTGGAGACATGTTTGGAGGCAACCCGGTCAGACACACAATCCAGCGAGTGCAGCAAGGTGGAGATTCTCTGCTGTTTTGGGGTGACATTATGTGGGGCCAATGTACGCCGCTGATGATCATGGAAGGCGCCGTAATGTCTGTATGATACGTGAATACCATCTTCTGACCGATAGTGCAACCATATCGACTGCATATTGGCGAGACATTCGTCTTCATGGACGACAATTCACACCCCAATCGTGCACATCTTGTGAATGACTTCCTTCAGGATGACAACATTGTTTGCTAGAGTGGCCAGCATGTTCTCCAAACACGAACCCTATCGATCATGCCTGGGATAGATTGAAAAGGGCTGTTTATGGACGACGTGACCCACCAACCACTCTGAGGGCCTATGCCGAATCACCATTGAGGAGTGGACGATCTGGACCAACAGTGCCTTGATGAACTTGTGGATAGTATGCCATGACAAATAAAGGCCTGCATCAATGCAAGTAGATGTGCTACTGGGTATAAGAGGTAAGGTGTGTACAGCAATCTGGACCACCACCTCTGAAGGTCTCGCTGTATGGTGGTACAACATCTAATGTGTGGTTTTCATCAGCAATAAAAAGGGTGCAAATGATGTTTACATTGATCTCCACCAATTTTCTGTACAGGTTCCAGAACTCTCGGAAACTTTTTTTGATGTGTGTGTTTTTGGATTTAATAAAGTCTATCCTCTGTTTTAAAATTGTATCCTTCGGTTTATAAAGTACAGTATACTATATCCCCTATGTTTCCAATATAAATGAATAAATTTCAGACACCCAATAGTCTGGCACTACTACTAATCCAGGAGCCATGTGTGCCAGGAACGGCCGGATTAGTGAGAGTCTAGTGTATCTGGATGAAACACTTTCTCAAGATTTAAACTTATTGGGCAACAAAAGTTAGTTTTGGCCATGAATGTGACAAGTCATATGGCAGCAAATGCCAAGTTAACTTAACAGCCTACAACAATAAATGACTATCATATGTGGCACTGCAAGACACTAGTGCAGAACGTGATCTAAGTGTAGCAAACAGAAAAAACAAACCTAGTACTTTCATAATGCAAGCTGGAGCAGAAACTAATACAAGTTTTATGCCCACTAAGTGAGAAGCCAATGATAAAGTTAATTAATGACAGTGTTTCCCAATTAACTTAATGTTATAACTGTTTAATCTTTCATTCTAATCTAGAACTATGTGAACACTGTCTTATCAGGTTTCCAAAATATACAATGCAAATATTCTAGTAAAAAAACTACGGTCCATGCTGACACACATGAGGGGTCAATAGTTTAATCATCTAAGCACAAGGATCAGATGCTCGAGAGTGCTGAACCCTCCCTAATTCACAATGATGCACACAATACTATGAAGGGAAACTGAGAAGTTTGTCAGGGTACAGGACACTTTTGTAATTCAAGAACATTACAAAATTCCAATCAACTTTCATCTTACAACTTCTTCTAAGGAAATCTCTTTTGCATGCAAAAATTTGAGAAACTTTAAATCAAAACAATAAACTCTTGTTATTATGCGGACACTACATCGTGGCAGTTTTAGATGGGAAGTGTTTTGAACTATGGCTGCATAAGATACAGGTAGAGGATGGGCCTGAATTACCACTGCCAACCGCAGCAAATAGTTGTGCTGTAGCCATTACAACATGCAGTGTGTTATGGATTGCTTGTTTTCTTTTTCTTATTTTGAAATACATGAATAGACTAACGCTGGTACGAATGCAACTCTCATCACAACAAAGGGAATCCACAATCTCTGTGACTGGGGAAGCACACAACGCAGATAGAAGCAGTGCTTTATTCCTTTGCACAGCTCCTCTCCCCTGAGACAGTCCAAGTTCTCATTTGTTTACAGCAACGGTCAACTGCCACGATATACTGTCTGCGTAATATCTTAATACAGATACTGTACTCCTACGTATGATAAAACAAGTTGTCTTATTTTTCAGACCGACTGTAGTATGCACTTTATTATTGTATAGCCTCTCATTGTGAAGCTTCTATTTTTAACTGTACCATTTAAGCTGGTATAATTTCAGTCTCACTGCTGGATCCTCATTTAGACAATATCCTGTTCACAGTTATATTCACATCTTGTGTGTTTCTGTTACATTACATTACATTACTACTTGCTCCATACATCATGGATACGACATTTCGTAATGATGCGGGGCGTGTCAGTTTATTATAAGTTTTCTTTACACATTTTAACCCTGGATAGCTGATGCTAGTAGGAACCAATATTACTAATGTTCTGTAGATTGACAACGCACCATTTTTAAACTACGGAAACTTGGCGCCAAGCGCTCTGAATGGCTATGAGATTGCCATTCATCAGTTGACAGGCAGCGCTATGGTTGTCGGTTCACACATACAAATGTCCCTCACCCAACCACTGCCCAAATGTAATACACACACGTCAAATAGGTCTTGCTGTTTGTACTGCGGCCAATCAGAGAGCATAGCGGCAAGTTTCTGTAGATTAAAAATGGTGGGTTGTTGATCTACACAACATTAGTAATTTTGGTTCCTATTGGCATCAGCTATCCAGGGTTAAAATTTTGTGACACAATTTTTCTCCACCCTGTGTGTGTGTGACCCTAGATTTCTGTGGCAGCTTAATTCACCTCTTTCTTTGCCAAGGTCAGATTTAACCCAGAATAGTGAAGATCATCGTTTCTTCTAGTGCTGTTGCTATGCACTTCACTATTATTTTTGAATTGGGATGGGTTATTAATAACGAATTTCATAAGCGAAAATACGTATTGCGATGGTACTGTGAAATCCCGAGTTCCTTAAATAAATGTCTGCAAGGTGATCTTGGGTGGGCTCCAACTATTATTCTGATTACAAGCTTTTGTGCAATGAATATTTTTTCTCTTAATGACGAATTACCCCAAAACATGATGTCATATGAAAGCAGTGAATGAAAATAGGCATAATAGGCTAATTTACTAGTATGTTTATCATCAAAATTTGCAATACCCCTAATAGCATAAGTAGCTGAACCTAACCGCTTCAGTAGAGCACCGATGTGTTTCTTCCAATCAATTTCTCATCAATGCATGCACCCAGAAATTTTGAATAGCCTGCCTTCGCAACAAACTTCTGTTCAAATCAATGGTATATGCCATTTACTGTACAGAATTGTACATAGCGTGTTTTCTCAAAACTTAGTGAGAGTCCATTTGCAGAGAACCACTTAATAATTTTCTGGAAGATATTACTTACAATTTCCTCAGCTGATTCTTGTTTGTTGGGTGTGACTACTATGCTTATATCATCAGCAAAAAGAACTAGCACTGCACCTTATGAATACAGAGTGGCAAGTCATTAATATATATTAAGAACAATAAGGGATCCAAGACTGAACCCTGTGGGACACCATTCTTGATACCTCCCCAGTTACAGGACTCTGCTTGCTTTTGCAGACTACCTGTACTGTTAATTTCAACCTTCTGCATTCTTCCAGTTAAATATGAATGAAAACATTTGCGCATTGTCCCACTCATACCACAACACTTAAGCTTGTTGTTGTGGTCTTCAGTCCTGAGACTGGTTTGATGCAGCTCTCCATGCTACTACTTAAGCTTATCTAGAAGAATTTCACAATTCAAACAGTAAAACGCCTTTGAGAAATGACAAAAAATCCCAATGGGTGACGTGTACCACAATTTAGTTTAAGCTCTCACACACACACACACACACACACACACGTGCTTTTATATGTTGCTCTACACAAAATTTTGTTTAGTTTGTAAATTTTTCACATTATGACAGATTTTAACATATATGGCAACTCCTCCGCTCTCCATAGTATCTCTACTTACGTGTACTGAAAGCTTATATCCACCTAAATTTACCTTTTCCATATCTGAGACTATATGATGTTCAGACAGGCATAGTACATCTATTCCAACCGCAGTTTCTAAATCTTCTAAATAAACTTTATTTTTTAGTCCACTGATATCCTGATGCAATGTACTGACATTATTTTTCATTGGGCTTTCATGAGAATCTTGTGACATACTAACATTATCTTTCACTGTTCTTTTATGAGAACCTTGTGACGTTTTAAAATCTCTAGTACCTACCTGTCTGAGATCCTCATTAAGCTTAATTTCATTCAATGTTAAATCATTGTACACTGATCTTAGCCCAAAAAAGAGGTACTCTCATGAGTGTCAGTGCAGCCCCCCCTCTTTCAAAATTTTGCTATCATCCCAGCCAATCTACCCTTCTCTTTCCTATTGAGATGCAGGCCCTGTCTTGCGAAGTCCCACCTACCCACACCATCAACAGGAACCAAACCCATGCCTGACAAAGTAGCCGCTTGAAGCAGCTGATCTAGCTACATACTGACCCTCCTGACAGTTGTTCAATTGGGGCCGATCCTACTGTTTGAAAGGAGAAACCAAGGCAACATTTGTATTGTTTGTTGCAGATGCTACTTTTACCAGAACACTCCCAATGTTGTAGCCCTAATCCCTATCAATACTGTTTACCACTCCACCCACCACAACATGATCCTGCATTGTAAAACCTTTGCACAATGATCCTTTATCCTCTATCACTTGGCTAAGACATGCATTGGGCTTGAAAAACCTTGTGATCTGATTTCTGTCACCAAATTTTTTCTAAAGGATCTGGCACACATTTCTTCCATGTTAATAACAAAACTTTCCTCCGACTTTCTACTTTTTTTGAAACAGTTGGTTTTCTGGTCAAAGTCTGCTGAGTGCTGACTACATTTGCATCTATCTGAGCCTCTTCCTTAGTTAACTGAGGTAGAAAGGCAAATCTATTGTTTGTGCCAATGACAAAAACTGTCAGATTTTTTGTTTGTTTAGTTTGGTAACACCTGAAAATTCTTTAAATGTCATATTCGTCTCACATAGTAAGTTACAGTAGAGCAGTAGTTAGAAAGTTCTGTTCTTTGCTGGTAAGGTTGGCTGGCTCTCAGGACCAAGTTTACTTTGCTTCTCCACTGTAATACAAAACATTCTGCTGCAGGGAACATCTCATTGTAACATCAAATGTGTAGGCCTAGAACCACACTGCAGAGAATTTGAAGACACTTTTGAAGATTATAAGTATGAAATCTTGATTATGTCATTCTCTCTATAGGTCCAGCACTGTCCATAATAGTATACAGCAATTATAAATTCAATATTTCAAAAATATTTACGACATTTATACCAGTGTTTGCATGTATTGGGGTATCCAGACCCCATCACGTTGGTTATGAACCCAATAATTCGTTATGTAATTTGAACAACCAATAATTTTTCTTGATTATCAGTTCCTCTCTTTCTTGAATGCAATTACAACTATGGCCACCAACAAATTGTACTGTTCGTTATTAACACGTCAATCAAATACTAGGAGCAGGCTGGCAAGTATAAGACAAAACAGTTGCACGTTGGTAAATAATGAGCAATCTTTCATGACATCTGATATTAATTGCTGTGGATTATTCATGCTAACATGAAAAGGAAAATAAAATTATATTTCTGGGTGAAAATAATCATGTAACTATATAAATTGCAACAGAGTACGGTACGATACACAATACGTAAAAAATAATGTACACGCAAATGCTACGTGCTGTAAAAAAAAAATAAAAAAGTTCTTACCAGTTTCCAGTTCCCATGAGACTGCAACGTCTTCATAAGAACTGCCATTCGCATGTAAACATCTCGGCGCAAATTGAATCCTTCCGGTGGATTCACGTCATACAAAATGTACCTAAAAACATGATACGCGATAGAATTTTTTTAAATATCGCAGATACAGTTTCATAACACTTAACACAAAAATTTTTACTCTACCTGTCAGTGTTCCAAACGTTCCTTGGGTGACAGGAATTACTACCATCCTCCTCCGAAACACAGAACTGTGGCGTTTCGCTCAAGACACTAAATGATGTCGTAACAATTAAAACTTCGAAATAAATCGTTAACAATACTCGTCCACGTATTGAAACTTCCATTGCCGACAGACAAGCTAATGACGCTCCATTGTTTGACACTTGCAACAGCGTTCCGTACACCGCGACCCGTCAGAATCAACACAAACACAACACATACCGGTGGAATCTGGGCAAGCATGTCGACTATCGCCCTCATAATCGATTGTACTACAGTATCCTTAATGGCCAGAAATGTGTATATAAGAGGTTCCACAAGCCACAAAAACGTGCAGCGAGTGTAAATATCGAAATTATTTTTACGCTCCCTCCTTGAGTACTGTTCACATGGTGTTGTAGAAAATATTTACGTAGTTTAATGTTTTTCAGTTACCACAGATATATACACTATACCAAATAAATCTTGAGTGACCAGCTATCGAAATAGAAAATTTTGTCTTTGACCTTGCCTATCACCAGCAGTATCCTCCTCATTTTGACTTAGTTTTAACGAAGGTCACAATCTGCAGCATTGTCCCCAGAACAAACAGTGACTTGAACCAGAGGCTACGACGATCCTGTGACGAAACTAGACTGTGACTTCCTAAATTTGCACCATAGGTCTGGAAGTTGTATGGTCTCACTAAATCGATCACGTGACCACTACACACCAGATGCAGCTACCCAAGTAGCTGACTGTGTGTGGGGTGCACACAAGGTTTTATATATATGACGACCCTCCATCCAATCCAGATAACGATAGTTGCATCACAGTAAGATCGAAGGAAATGCTTCCTGTAGGTGAGAGTATAGGGAAACAGGATATGAAGGTAGTGTATTTGTTGCAGTAGACAAGAAACTCAAATCCTTTGAGACAGAAGTCGAAGCTGTATGTGAGATTCAAGATTCAGTATCAAGGGTGGGAAAAAATTATAATAGGCTCCTTCTATCAACCACCATATTCTCCTACTGATATAACCGATAACTATAGACAAAACATCAGTTTGCTTGTACATAAGTTCCCTAATGATACTGTAATCAGCGGAGGAGATTTTTATCGTCCAACAACTAATTGGGATAATTATTGTTTTCTTAGTGATAGGCATATCAAGTTAGTGTGTAAAACGTTACTAAATGCCTCCTTTGAAAACTACATAGAACAAATAGTTCATAACTGCTCTCTTCACTAAGCACTACAGCAACAGTGAATGCCAAACCACAAAGGGCCACTAAAACGACCAGAAAAATTTATATGGTCAGCAAACATGACAGAGAAACAGTAGTGTCATACCTCAATCAGAAAGCTAAAACTTTTAGTTCGGTACAGGAACACGTAGAGGAACTTTGGCTGAAGTTTAAAAGAATAGGTGATCGTGCACTGGATAGATATGTGCCCAGCAGGACAGTTCATAATGGAACAGTTCCTCCATGGTATATAGTCACTGTAAAGAAACTTCTAAAGAAACAGAGGCTACTGCATAATATGTAAAACGAAGCATAGGGTTGTAAGCAGAGATACTGAATGAAAGACGTTTGGTCAAGTAAGCAATGCATGAAGCTTTCAGTGGCTACTGCAGTGGAATTTTATCAGATGATCTTTCATGAAACCCAATGAAATTCTGCTCATGTGTAAAGGCTGTTAGAGGCACCAGGCACTGAAGTTAGTGTCCAACCCCTCTTGGACGAAACTGAAACTGGAGTTGAGAGTAGCTAAGCAAAAGCAGAAATGCTCAACTCTGTTTTCAAACGTTCCTCAGGAAAGGAAACCCTAGGAGTACTGCCCAAAGTTAATTCTCATACTAGTGAAAAGTCGAGTGAAATAGATATTAGTGTCAGTGGGGTTGAGATGTAGTTGAAATAGTTAAAGCTGAAGAAAGCTAAAGGGCCTGATGGAATCCCTATCAGATTCTATAGCCAATTCGCAGCCGAGATAGCCCCTCTGTTACCTATAATCCTTCAAACAAAACACTGTGCCCAGTAATTGGAAGAAAGCACAGGTCACACCTGCCTACAAGAAGGGTAGCAGAAGTGATACACAAAACTAATGTCCAATGTTTTCTACAACCGTTTGTTGTAGAATCTTAGAACATATTTTGAGCTTAAACATAATGAAGTATCTCGAACAGAACGACCTCCTCCAAACCAGTTTGCACGGATTTCGAAAACACAGCTCATGTGAAACCCAATTTACACTCTCCTCAGATGACATCCTGAAAGCCATGGATCAAGACAGGTAGCTGCAGTATTTTTAGATTTACGAAGAGTATTTGACTCAGTACCATACATACATTTATTATCAGAAGCAGGATCACGTGTGGCATCAGACGAAATATATGACTGGATTGAGGATTTCTTTGTAGGTAGACAAAGCATGTTATCTTAGATGGAAAGTCATCGACAGATGTAGAACTAACTTCGCATGGATCTCAGGGAAGCATGTTGCATCTCTTACTGTTTATGTTGTATGTTAACGATCTCGTGGACAATATTAGTAGTAACTTCAGCCTTTTCGCAGATGATGCAGTTATCTACAACGAAATACCGTCTGAACGAAACTGTTCAAATATTCAGTCAGCTCAAGATAACATTTCAAAGTGGTGCAATGATTGGCAGCTTGCTTTAAATATTCAAAAATGTAAAACTGTGTACTTGAAAAAAAAACATAATATCCTATGAATATATTAGTGAGTCACAGTTGGAATCTGTTGTCTCATATAAATATTTGGGTGTAAAACTTAGTAGAGATAGCAAGTGGAATGATCACGCAGGCACAGCAGTGGGTAAGGCAGGTAGCAGACTTTAGTTTATTGGTAGACTATAGGGAAATGCAACCAGTCCACAAAGGAACTGGCTTACAAACCACTTGTGCAACCCATCCTAGAATATTGCCTATGTGTGTGGGACCCATACGAAATTAGACTAGCAGGTGATATTTTACATTTGCAGAGAAGGGCAGCATGAATGATCACAGGTTTACATGGCACACGGGAGAGTATTACTGAGATGTTGAAAGAACTGAACTGGTAAATTCTTGAAGACACATAGAAACTGTTCTGGAAAAGTCTACTAAGAAATATTACGGTATATTGATAATTTTTACTTATGGACCGTCTCATAGCAACTGAATAAAACACAATTTTAGTGCCATACGCGTTGCGCCTTTATTTTCTGCAAGGCATCATCAGTGGCAGGTTGCGTGGACAATTTCTTACATATTACGCTCCTGTTGCATTTTTGGTGTTCTTCTTCTTCTTATGAACGCCAATTTGCGGTTTTTTCCACATTCCACAGCACTGTGCACTGAACGCTTGTTTTAATACAATGTGTGCATCTTGTACTTTATCTCTGGATGTATTAATTTTGATGCAGTTTCCCAGTGCTCTTGCATTAAAAAATATAAATAACACAGTTTCAGTAGCTCAATTTTCCAATAATTCAGAGTTTAGCTTAGAAGAATAATTTACAAGGATTATGTTTTTGCTTCAAGATTCCTTTCACTGGGTAAAAGGAATGATCTATCAGAAACGACTTGAGTATTTTCAAAGGGGTATTTATATTGTTGCTGTTTTTAGATTAGATTAGATTAGATTTACTTTCATTCCAATTGATCCGTAGTGAGGAGGTCCTCCAGGATGTGGAACATGTCAGAAAAACAACAATACATGACAAATATTTAAACTAAAACAAATAAGCTAATGTACCATTCCACAGGTCCCAAGTGGAATGATCGTCATTTTTTAATGAACACTAAGAGTCATTTTACAAATACTATTGCACTGAAATTAAAATAAAAAAGTTTTATATTTATTTATAAGGTAAGAAACATGTAATACAACTACTGTAATACTTATTTACAATGAACACATTACTGCACTGAAATGGTGCAGAAGTTAGATTATACTTACACACACACACACACACACACACACACACACACACACACACACACACACACACACACAAATTTTCAGTGAACACATTACTGCACTCAAATTCTGCAGAAGTTATGTTGTACTTATATACAAATCAGTTGGTTTTCCTCAGAAATTCATCAATGGAGTAGAAGGAGTTGGCCACCAATAAATCCTTTAGGCTTCTCTTAAACTGAATTTCATTGGTTGTTAAGCTTTTTATGGCTGCTGGCAAGTTATTGAAAATGTGTGTTCCTGAATAATGCACACCTTTTTGTACAATACTAAGTGACTTTAAATCCTTGTGAAGATTATTCTTATTTCTAGTATTGATTCCATGAATTGAGCTGTTGGTTTGAAAAAGTGATATGTTTTTAATGACAAATTTCATTAAGGAATAAATATATTGGGAAGCTGTAGTTAGTATCCCTAGTTCCCTAAACAGGCTTCTGCAGGATGTTCTTGAGTTCACACCACATATAATTCTTACTGCACGTTTTTGTGCCCGGAAAACTTTAGCTTGGCTTGATGAATTACCCCAGAAAATAATCCCATATGACATTATGGAATGAAAGTAAGCATAGTATGCCAGCTTTTTCATTTTTATATCCCCTATGTCTGACAAAATTCGCATTGCAAACAGAGATTTGTTAAGACGCTTCAGCAGTTCTGTGGTGTGCTCCTCCCAGTTGAATTTATTATCAAGCTGTAATCCCAAAAATTTAACACCGTCCACTTCTTCTATCTTCTTGTCATCATATGTTAGACATATACTCTTGGGACACCCCTTACAAGTTCTGAACTGCATGTAGTGTGTTTTTTCAAAGTTTAGTGACAAAGAATTGGCTAGGAACCAGTGATTAATGTCTACAAATATTTTATTGGCTGATCTTTCTAAGACTACACTTGATTTGCTATTTATTGCAATGTTTGTATCATCAGCAAACAAAACAAACTTGGCATCTGGTAATGTTACTGATGAAAGGTCATTGATATACACAAGAAAAAGTAAGGGCCCCAAAATGGAACCTTGTGGGACCCCACATGTAATTAGTTCCCAGTTGGATGATGCCTGATAGCTTGATACATGTCTCTTTCCTAATAACACCCTTTGTTTCCTGCCAGAGATATAAGATTTGAACCATTTTGCAGCATTTCCTGTTACACTATAATATTCTAGTTTACTTAAAAGGATATTGTGATTTACACAGTCAAATGCCTTTGACAGATCACAAAATATACCAGTTGCCTGCAATTTTTTGTCTAATGAATTAAGTACATTTTCACTGTAAGTGTAGATAGCCTTCTCAATATCAGAACCTTTTAGAAATCCAAACTGTGACTTTGACAGTATGTTATTTGAGATAAGATGGTTATAAAGACGACTGTACATTACTTTTTCGAAAATTTTTGAGAATGCTGGCAACAGTGAAATTGGACGGAAATTTGATGCTATTTCTTTATCTCCCTTCTTAAACAGTGGCTTAACTTCAGCATATTTCAGCCATTCGGGAAATATTCCACTGATAAACGACTGGTTACACAGATAGCTTAATATGTTACTTAGCTCAGAGTCACATTCTTTAATTAACTTTGTTGATATTTCATCATACCCACTAGATGTTTTTGATTTTAAAGATTTTATGATGGACATTATTTCTGTTGGGGTAGTGAGGGTCAAATTCATATTATGGAAGTTACTTGAAATGTCTGGTCTAAGGTAATCCATAGCAGCATCTACCGAACCTGACAACCCCATCTTTTCAGTAACAGTTATAAAATGTTTGTTAAAAAGTTCTGCAACACTATACACATCTGTCACCAATGCATCATTTATTCTTAATGCTATTTGTTCCTCTTCATGTCTGGTTCTACCGGTCTCCTCCTTCACTATATCCCATATTGTCTTTATTTTGTTATCTGATATGACTATCTTTTCCTTGTAATATATTTGCTTTGACATCCGTATTACAGTCTTTAATATTTTGCAGTATTTCTTATAATGTGCTATAGCATCAACATTGGAAATGTTTCGGATTGACAGATACAGTTTTCTTTTTGTTTTACAAGATACCCCTATTCCTCGAGTAATCCATGGCTTCTTTGTAGACTTTGCTCTAACCTTGGTAAGTTTTGGGGGAAAGCAGTGTTCAAATAAGGTAAGCACTTTATTAGCAAAAATGTTATATTTTTCATTCATGCCATGAGCACTGTAAACATCAGTCCAGTGAATGTCTCTGAGGAGTGTCCTAAAATAATCAATTTTTGGCTTACTGATTACCCTCTTGAGCTCAGATTTAACAGATTTTATATCCTGTTCAGTATTAACATTTAACAGAAGGAACTGCATGTCATGGTCTGAGAGGCCATTGACTATTGGTTTTGTAATATAATTTTGTTCATTTGACTTTTCTATAAAGATATTATCAATGGCTGTTTGTGAGCAAGTGGTTATCCTAGAGGGGAACTTTACTGTGGGAATTAAGTTGAATGATAGTGTTACTAACTCAAATAGGTTCTTATTGGGAGAGTCTTT
Source organism: Schistocerca piceifrons (assembly GCF_021461385.2). Classification (NCBI taxonomy): domain Eukaryota; kingdom Metazoa; phylum Arthropoda; class Insecta; order Orthoptera; family Acrididae; genus Schistocerca; species Schistocerca piceifrons. The sequence goes on from NC_060149.1 coordinate 73,731,155, forward strand.
AAGGAAATCTACATTGAAATCACCAGCAACCACTATTTCTTTGTTTTTGGTTGTTAAATGGGCCAGTACAGCTTCAAGGTGGTTTACAAACAGATTAAAGTTACCTGCAGGTGCTCGATATACACTTAATATTATGAAAGATTTTTTGTGAAAATCTAATTCTGTTGCACATGCTTCCATATGCTGTTCTAGGCAAAATTTATGAATCTCTATGTTCTTAAATTTATGACAGTTCCTGATGAATGTGGCAACTCCTCCTTTCTCCATTTCTGATCTACAATAGTGAGATGCTAACCTAAACCCTGTAACACTTAAAAGTTCTATACCAGTGGTCACATGATGTTCAGAGAGGCAGATTATGTCAGCTGGGTTTGAAGACTCTAATTCATCTATGCAGATAGTTAATTCATTAATTTTATTTCTCAGTCCTCGAATATTTTGATGCAATAAAGATAGCTGACATTTCACATTGACTGACTTAAAATTGGATGGAGTTAAAATATCTGCTGACAGTTGAAAATTCTTAACCAATGGCTGTTTATGTTGATGTAATAAGCTGGAATTATGTTTTTTGATTTCTTTCTCAAACTGAAGGTTTGTCTCAGTTCTAACCTCTCTTAAAATTTGTTTTCTTTCTGTCCTCCCTACCCTAAAAAAGGGTCTTTTCTGAATCCTATAACCACTGGTATTTTACCACTCATGACAGTGCCTCCCCCCTTTAACTTTCCTGCTATTTCCCCAGCCAATTTACCCTTCCCCTTCCTGTTGAGGTGAAGGCCATGCCTAGTATAATCCCACCTACTGACAGAATCAACATGAACCACACCAATGTGTGACCCCGCACCCGACATGAGCAGCCGTTCCAGCTCCAAATTAACTCTCTTGACAGAAGAGTTCAAATGAGGTCGGTCATGGCGCCCAAGAACAGATACAAACTCAACACTGGTATGCCTCGATGCTGATGCAATCTTCGCCAGGTCACACTCTATGCTGTACCCAGGATCTCTGTCAATACTGTTACCTGCCCCACCCACTATAACCACGGTGTCTTCCTTAGTGAAATCTTTGCAAAGTGATCCTAAATCCTCTGTCACCTGCTCCAGACCAGCACTAGGTTTAAAAAAATTGGTGACCTGGTATTCTGATCCTAGTTCATCCTGCAAGAGTTGGCCAACACCTCTTCCATGGGAACTACCTAACAACAACACTTTCTTTCTCTTTACTGATTTCCCTACATTCTTACTTTTCAATTTGCTGCTGAAAGTTTGTTGTGCCCTGTCTACACCTGTAACTGCTTGAGGCTCACCAGCTTCTAACTGAAGCAACAGGTCAAATCTATTTTCCACATTCACCATAAAGCTGTCAGACAAAGTTCTAGGCCTGTTCCTCCTGTTGCCTGTTGCCACTTCCCACCTCTCTTTACCCTTCTCCCTCCTTAACCTGTCAAGATCTCCCCTGGCCTTGTCTAACTCAGCCTGAAGGGCAGCAATTTTCCCCTCCTGTTCCAGTATCTTCCTATCTCTACTACAAATCCTACAAAACCACTGATGAGTCTCATTTACTTCCCCTATTCCCACGCCACTACAGTCACCCACATGGAAAAAACTACAGCACCCATCACACCAAAGCCCCGACCTAACAATTCTACGGCAAGTCAAGCACTTTTCACTCATGATAAACGTAATAATTTATTAAGAATAAGTCAGTTAAATTACAGATAAACACGAAAATATGGTTACACAAATTTGGCCTATACGCAACTGTGTGTAAACAAAAACAAAAGTGCAAAGTTTCTGAAACAACAAGTTAAACTTTACGCTACTTTCCGGAAATGCTAGTTAAATAATGAAGAGGTACGCTAAGTTAAATTGCTGGAGAGAGCAAGGAACAACTAAACGAAATTCTATAGATTTGCTGCAGCAGAACGTAAACAGAAAATACGACTGTACGGTCTTTTCGCGTTTTCTGCTATATTACGTAATGAGAAATGAAACCTTTAATGGTACACTTAAACGGCACACTAACACACTTATTTACCACGTAATCAGTACTAATCTATGTGTTTTATAATCTAAAATAACTTATCTTTACGAGAACACCAAACCTCGCGCTAGTCGCTTGGCTGCAGGGCTGGACAAGCTGTTGAATAATTTAACCGTGAAATGTGGACTACCATTAGCGACTGAGTCATATGTTTATTAGTGTGCATCTCTGGATGTATTAATTTTGATGCAGTTTCCCAGTGCTTTTTGAACACATTAATTTTGCAAACAAGATACAGTCAAATGCCCATACCTGGGAGAGCATCCTAAATCGAGATATTTTGTTATCTTTCATGTTGACAGTTGGTACACCTGCATCACTGTATGGGAGATTCGATCTGGCTGTTGATTCAATGCAAACAAATTACAGTTGCTGTTCCAGTGAACAGACCTTCAGTTTGTGAGTTGTTATTGCAACTAAGGTGAGCTGTTCAGAATAAATCTTTAACTAAACCACTTGCTAGAGAGCAGTACTTGTATCTTGTTCATATGTTGAAAGTTGGCCAGATTCAGTGGTAGTGTTGTTGTGTTGCTCATCTGGCTCCTTATTCCATCTCTGTCATTGATGTCCATGAGATACGGACCATCTTTGTGTAGTAGTTCCTTTTTGTGTGTGTACCACGTAACACGTTTTATGTGAATACAAGTATTATAAAAAACGTAAAAGTTATTTATCTTTACCATCACAAACCTCGCTTTGCTAATATTCGAATCCAGTCAGGTAAATAATTGGTATCCCTAAAGTGCTGTAATAAAGGCTTAGCCACGATATTTTGTTTAAATCTTTTTGCATTTGACTTGTATGTGTGTTTACAGTAAATGTTCCAAGTTAGGACACAAAACTGATTCAAAGTAATTGATAAGTTATGCTTACATTGTTTTGTTTTCAGGTTTTAGTGAGGGAAAGCATTGTTTAACGAGACATGGCTTCAAAAGCCTAAGATACCTTTAGTGACAGTCCCACACAGAAGGCAGCTGGAATTGTAAAAAACAGAAAGTGGAGAACAGTTTGGAGTTCCAGAGTCTTTGATTCAGAGGAGGGTAAAAAATATACAGCAGAATCCTTATGGTTGGCCCACTGTTTTCAGTCTGAATGAAGGAAAAGTTATTTTTCATATCAGCTTTAACAGCAGAGTGAAGACGTCCACTAACAATCTTTTATGTTAAATGAGTCGTACAGGGGATCCTTGATGTAAAGGGAGTGGTAGAATCTTGATTCAAAAACAATTTTCTCGGAACAAAAGGGGCAAAGAGATATTTATCGAGTTAAAGAACATGCCACGGCAGCAGTTACACCACAGACTATAGATCAATATTTTTGTGAACTGGCTAGTTCCATAAGAGATTGTCAGCCAGGAAACTATCAGTTTCGACCAGACTAGTATGCCGAGATAACCTAGGGAAAAGGAAAGTGACTGTGAAGTGGAACTTCAAGCACCCAGAAAGGAGACTGTTGTTCTACCCTATTTTAAAAGCCTAGGAGACGTTGCTAAAGCTATTATAGGTGACAGTCTAGCTAGCGATGTTTTGGCTGGCTTTTTCAAGCAGGGCACTGTGAATGATATACGTTTCATCACTCTTTGCAACATTTAGGATTCAGACACGACTGATGTATGGTGAAAGTAAATGAGATGTGTTTTTCTTGCTAACTTTGTTAATTCTGTATGGATAAATAAATGAGAAATGGCGAAGCTAAAAACTGTTGTTTTCACCAAATAATGACTAGTGAGCCACACATGCGTTAGTAAGAAAAAAATTTGAAATACAGGAAAAACACTGTTTATAGGGCCTCCTTAACAAAGTTGGATTTCTAAAATGTTGGCTGTGTTGCTGTGTTTTCGTCCAAGGACCAACCACTGTTGTAGTAACCCTAAATATATGCAGGCAGGTAATTTGTGGTGAAATAATGTTCACTTCTCGCAGCGTTTTAATTAGTAACAAAATGAGTTTACTGCGAAAAACAAGGTGTCACTTCTCACTATTCACAATCGTTTATTATTGAAACAATATCTGTCTGTGTGAGTGTTTAAATAAGTTGACCAGCTTAACACTTCTGCATAAATTTCCGGAAATCCACGGATGTGGGAGTGAGCGACCCAGTGTGTGCAGTGAGAGAGACGACCGACGTCTGCTCGACAACATACGCACCAATCCGTTCCTCAGTTGCCGTCACCTAGGAGAGATTTCTGAGTGTCCTGGCAGAACAAGAACCGCGAGCAGGAGCTTGAAAGATAAAGAACTTTAGTGCCAAAAGCTGCTTTAAAGCAACGCTTGACTATGTATCAGAAGATCGAGCGCATTGCTTTTGCGAGAGAATACATTGCCTTTGAATGGAGCAGAGTCATATTTTCTGACGTGAAAATCTTTTCTTCAGTGAGTAATGTCCCAGTTCAAGTGTGATATCAGTAAACTGGCTGTGTGTACTATCATATATGCAAGCGTCTTATGTAAAACTGGCCTTGCGTAATTGCAGTGCAGAACACCATTCATAAAATCGGTTTGCCTTCTATTATAGTTACACTTTTATGACGTTGCACTTGTTCAATAAATGTTTTCGTTGAATTTGTGAGCGGTTTTATTAACATCTAACGGTTTTGATATTACTATGTGTACCGTCCGCGAGGAGAGCGGTTCAGTCCGACGTTTCTTGTTGAAGCCCGTTTTACATAAGCGACTTTCTGATCAAAATCGACCACTTGAAGTTTGTGCGCCATTCGTGCCCTCATGTGAACCAGCAACTTTCCACGATGCGAGTGTGTCTATGATGTCAACGATCTGTAGAGTGTGTTAACCGTGGATTTCTAAATTTCCGGGTATGCGGCATGCTGTGCATAGCATAGACAGGGGACTATGGCAGTGTCTGCTAACATCGGAAGTTATAATCTATTCTGGTCTAGCTAACTCTTATTGTAGAAATGTATTTTGTGTTTTCGTGTCTTCTTAATGTTTCTTATGTTGTTTATTTTGTTAGTGTGGCACACTGAACTATTACACAAGGACCTTGTATTTTTTCCTACCTGCTAGTGTTCTCCTACAAAAAGAGACGAAATATGTGAAAGCATAAAGCATTTACGTTTTACCAGTGGCGGCTGCTGTGTAAGAGCACAACAGTGTGTGGGCACCCTAAGTTTCGACACCTTGCGGATTTTTGGTTATTTTTGTTTGAATGCTGTTAAACGTAACATAGATGTTGCAATCTGAAATATAGGGCACTTAAATCTAACGAGCTACTTCTCCTATAGACTCCATGAAACTTGCCATCAGGGTCGCTAGCACACCTCCAGTTGTTCACGTTTTAAGGAGCTTTTACGCATGCGCAACTTGCATGACATAATTCTCTTATGGGCCAAATATATACTCATCTGATAAACAACGTCCATGCTTCACAATGTGTTCAGCTAGCTAGCTAGCCTTACCATTCAACTAGTAGTTTACATCAGTGCCAGCAGGTGGTAGCACAATGTAGCAGAATTTTATCCCTGATCGCTTGGTATAAATCCTGCTAGATATAGCCACTCCTTAGGTATGCTAATTCACGAACTATATACTGCAGTAAAATTAGATCGGACGTCAGTATATGTTAAATTTGTACTGACAATGAACCTGTTTTGTGGGTTTCTAGATGAGTTATATACTATGCAATCAAAAGTATTGCCGGGCCGTGTGACTGAGCGGTTCTAGACGCTTCCGTCCAGAACCGCGCTGCTGCTACGGTTGCAGGTTCGAATCCAGCCTCGGGTATGGATGTGTGTGATGTCCTTAGGTTAGTTAGGTTTAACTAGTTCTAAGTCTAGTGGAATGATGACCTCAGATGTTAAGCCCCATAGTGCTTAGAGCCATTTGAACCATTTTGTTCAAAAGTATCTGGATACCCCTAAAACATACGTTTTTCGTATTAGGTGCATTGTGCAGCCACCTACTGCCAGGTATTCCGTATCATCGACCTCAGTAGTCATTAGACATCGTTAGAGATCAGGATGGGGCGCTTTGCAGAACTCACGGACTTCGAACGTGGTCAGGTGGTTGGGTATCACTTGTGTAATACCTCTGTACGCGAGACTTCCACACGCATAAACATCCCTAGGTCCACTGTTTACGATATTATAGTGAAGTGGAAACGTGAAGGGACACGTACAGCACAAAAGCGTACAGGCCGACCTCGTCTGTTGACTGACAGAGACCTCCGACAGTTGAAGAGGGTCGTAATGTGTAAGACCTTCACACAGTAATTCCAAACTGCATCAGGATCCACTGCAAATACTATGACAGTTAGGCAGGAGGTGAAAAACTTGGATTCCATGGTCGAGCGGCTGCTCATAAGCCACACATCACGCTGGTAAATGCCAAACGACGTCTCGGTTGATGTAAGGAGGGTAAACATTGGACGATTGAACAGTGGAGAAACCTTGTGTTGAGTGACGATCATGGTACAGAATGTGACGATCCGATGGCAGGGTGTGGGTATGGCGAATGCCTATGAACGTCATCTGCCAGCGTGTGTAGTGCCAACAGTAAAATTCGGAGGTGGTGGTGTTATGGTGTGGTCGTGTTTTACATTTAGGGGGCTTGCACCCCTTGTTGTTTTGTGTGGCACTATCACAGCACACGCCTGCCTTGATGTTTTAAGCACTTTCTTGCTTCCCACTGTTGAAGAGCAATTGGGGGATGGCGACTGCATCTGCCAACACGATCGAACACCTGTTCATAATGCACGGCCTGTGGCGGAAAGACTTGCACGCGGCGAACGGTCTACCCGACAGGAGGCCCTAGTCACACGACATTTATTTACCTGATTGAATGCATGCCTGCACGAGTGGAAGCCGTCATCAAGGCTAAGGGTGGACAAACATAATATTGAATTCAGCATTACCGATGGAGGGCACCACGAACTTGTAAGTCATTTTCATACAGGTGTCCAGATACTTTTGATCACATAGTGTAGTATATCAAGGTGCGAATTTTGTCACACAGTAATCTATTTGAGGCCCTGAAAGTCATAAAGGCATAAAGCACATCACTATCGATTGTGACATTGTAGCATTTATTCATGCTTCTGATATCTGTTGATATTATTGTGAATCAGGTTTATCTGTGCTTTAGGCAACATTATATTTAAGAAAATTCGCTACAAGCTGTACCACTGGTTTCTCTGATATTCACTTAAATGTGGGATTGACAGCAGTATGCTTTAGGCGCTTATAGATCTCTGCGCCTCATTCCTATTCTAGTCAAGTGACCATGTTGGTAGACATTACTACTTGAGTTTAATCATTTTCACAAACGGCGTTTGTGTTTTGAGTTGTTTGTTTACTGTGCAGGAATCGGATTTTGTATCCAGTGTAAACATAAGCTATGTGGAATCTGTTTTAAATGGTAACAAGAAAGTTATGCTGTGAGGACAGGTAATGGATGAGTTGAATTTGGGTGATTCAGTTGGTAGAGCCTAGAAAAGGCAAAGGTCCTGAGCTTGAGTCTTGGCTCATCACACAACTTCAGTCTGCCAGGAAGTTTCGTATCAGCACACAAAGCAAAAATCTCATTCTGGGAACAGAAAAGTAAATTACCAGAAAAAATTAGCGGCAAAGGAGCTAGGGCCTCCAAGAACAGATAATTTGACTGAAGAATGTTGTGTGCATACTGTAAGACCATCGGTACTCACACCATCAGATTATTTGGCTTGTCGCTCTAATGAAGTAGGCGAGGTCAGCAATATGTCTCGTGGTCTTATCGTGGCGTGTTTATCTTCTGCCTTTAGGTCAGACTATAGAAATGCCACTTGCACACTTAGAGTAGCAGATTGACAGTGACCAACTTTAAATAGAACTTGATTAATTTTCACACACATTTATTAAAATAATAAAAAACATAGACATTATGTAACTGGATTCTGGATGCTGTTTACAATTGACAATCTGAAGTTTCTTTGTTCTTGGTACGTTAATCTTATTCTCACATATCTCTGATACTTGACAAAGTGTCTAGTCATTTATCTTCATGGCTATGTACAGGAATATGATAATCTTATTAGGCGCAGACTGAAACTTGACTACAGACTAATGCAGACTGGTACGGACTGGAGCAGACTGACTAGTCGGAGATCTGTACACTCGTTATAATACCTCGAGCGTCCATGTATCACTGCGCGAGTGTGATCTGCGAGAAGAAAAGGTTCTACATTAGCAGCAATCTCATTGGCTGCGTTACATATTAATACGCGGATCAGCAGAAGCAGAATTTGGTCCGTCTCTAAGACAGCGCCATCTCGTAGTGCGGAGACGGACGAGCGCTGCGCATGCGCTGTTGTGCTTAGCGGGGTGCGCTCTATTGGGAAAGTTGTGTATTCGCTGACTATGTGGAACTATGTACACAACAAAGAGTGACAAAATCATATAAGCGTGACTACAACGCAAGAATATCTGATTTTCAGCCTGGAAATAAATACGTGAACTAATACGTCTGTCAGGGATCTTGTACATTTGTCCGAAAATATGGAAAAGAACGAAAACTTCCACTTACTCAAAAATGCGAAATGGAGAGCTGCTAAAGCTGTTTCGTTCTTGTCTTAAATGGTACTTAATTATGTACAAAACAACAAAATTCCATAGAAACAATTCTTTCTTTTGTCAGATAAGTTATGAATATTATTATTATTATTGTTATTCTTTCTTTCTTTTCTCAGACGTTATGTCTGGTCAAAAACGGAAAGTCACATGGACCTTGATCAAGTGTGACTTCCTTTTAACTGTACAGTATATGTTATATTGCATTTAGGAACTTTCGGGTAATTGAACATGTATCAGTAGTTATGGATTTCTGTAGTTGTATATATAAGTTTGGGTGTAGCTGTAATGCATTGATCTACTGGTGGATATTGTGTGGTATGACTCCTGTAATTGATAGTATAATTGGTATAATGTCAACTTTATCCTGATGCCACATGTCCTTGACTTCCTCAGCCAGTTGGGTGTATTTTTCAATTTTTTCTCCTGCTTTCTTTTGTATATTTGGTGTATTGGGTATGGATATTTCGATTAGTTGTGTTAATTTCTTCTTTTTATTGGTGAGTATGATGTCAGGTTTGTTATGTGGTGTTGTTTTATCTGTTATAATGGTTCTGTTCCAGTATAATTTGTATTCATCATTCTCCAGTACATTTTGTGGTGCATACTTCTATGTGGGAACGTGTTGTTTTATAAGTTTATGTTGTAAGGCAAGCTGTTGATGTATTATTTTTGCTACAGTGTCATGTCTTCTGGGGTATTCTATATTTGCTAGTATTGTACACCCACTTGTGATGTGATCTACTGTTTCTATTTATTGTTTGCAAAGTCTGCATTTATCTGTTGTGGTATTGGGATCTTTAATAATATGCTTGCTGTAATATCTGGTGTTTATTGTTTGATCCTGTATTGCAATCATGAATCCTTCTGTCTCACTGTATATATTGCCTTTTCTTAGCCATGTGTTGGATGTGTCTTGATCGATGTGTGGCTGTGTTAGATGATACGGGTGCTTGCCATGTAGTGTTTTCTTTTTCCAATTTACTTTCTTCATATCTGTTGATGTTATGTGATCTAAAGGGTTGTAGAAGTGGTTATGAAATTGCAGTGGTGTAGCCGATGTACTTATATGAGTGATTGCTTTGTGTATTTTGCTAGTTTCTGCTTGTTCCAGAAAGAATTTTCTTAAATTGTCTACCTGTCCATAATGTAGGTTTTTTATGTCGATAAATCCCCTTCCTCCTTCTTTTCTGCTTAATGTGAATCTTTCAGTTGCTGAATGTATGTGATGTATTCTATATTTGTGGCATTGTGATCGTATTGAGTGCGTCTAGGTCTGTGTTACTCCATTTCACTACTCCAAATGAGTAGGTCAATATTGGTATAGCATAATTATTTATAGCTTTTGTCTTGTTTCTTGCTGTCAATTCTGTTTTCAGTATTTTTGTTAGTCTTTATCTATATTTTTCTTTTAGTTCTTCTTTAATATTTGTATTATCTATCCCTATTTTTGGCCTGTATCCTAGATATTTATAGGCATCTGTTTTTTCCATCGCTTCTCTGCAGTCGCTGTGGTTATCCAATATGTAATCTTCCTGTTTAGTGTGTTTTCCCTTGACTATGCTATTTTTCTTACATTTGTCTGTTCCAAAAGCTATATTTATATCATTGCTGAATACTTCTGTTATCTTTAGTAATTCGTTGAGTTGTTGATTTGTTGCTGCTAGTAGTTTTAGATCATCCATGTATAGCAAATGTGTGATTTTGTTTGGGTATGTTCCAGTAATATTGTATCCATAATTTGTATTATTTAGCATGTTGGATAGTGGGTTCAGAGCAAGGCAGAACCATAAAGGACTTAATGAGTCTCCTTGGTATATTCCACGCTTAATCTGTATTGGCTGTGATGTGATATTATTTGAATTTGTTTGGATATTAAGTGTGGTTTCCCAATTTTTCATTACTATGTTTAGGAACTGTATCAATTTAGGATCTACTTTGTATATTTCCAATATCTGTAGTAACCATGAGTGGGGTACAGTATCAAAAGCTTTTGGTAATCAATGTATGCATAGTGTAGCTACCTTTGTTTGGTTTTAGCTTCATATGTCACCTCTGCATCTATTATCAGTTGCTCTTTACATCCTCGTGCTCCTTTGCAACAGCCTTTTTGTTCTTCATTTATAATTTTGTTCTGTGTTGTATGTGTCATTAATTTCTGTGTAATGACTGAAGTTAATATTTTGTATATTGTTGGTAGGCATGTTATGGGGCGATATTTAGCTGGGTTTGCTGTGTCTGCTTGATCTTTAGGTTTCAGATAAGTTATTCCATGTGTAAGTGTATCAGGGAATGTGTATGGGTCTGCAATGTAACTGTTAAATAATTTAGTTAGATGTGAATGTGTTGAGGTGAATTTCTTTAGACAGAAATTTGCTATTTTATCTTTTCCAGGGGCTTTCCGATTGTGAGTAGAATTAATTGCTTGGGTGACTTCATGTTGCAAAATTATCACTTCAGGCATTTGTGGTATCATCTTGTATGTATCTGTTTCTGCTTGTATCCACCGTGCATGCCTGTTATGTTGTACCGGGTCTGACCATGTGTTGCTCCAGAAGTGTTCCATGTCTGTTATGTTTGGTGGATTGTCTATTTTAATGTGTGTGTTATCTATTGTCTGGTAGAATTTCTTTTGGTTTGTGTTGAATGTTTGGTTTTGTTTCCTTCTATTTTCACTTTTTTTGTATCTTCTAAGTCGTTTGGCCAATGCTTGTAATTTCTACTTCTTTTCATGTAATTGCTCTATCGCTTCTTGTTGTGAGATTTTACCTAACCTTTTTCGTTTTTTTTCTGACATTTCATTTCTTATAAGTTGTGTTAGCTGTCCGATGTCTTTTCTCAATTTTTTCTATTCTGATCTGTAGCCTGTGTTGCCATGCTGGTTTTGCGGGTTTCTTCTGTGTGTTGGTTGGTTCTGATCTCTGCCTAGTGTGTATATTAAGTGTAGTGAGTGCTCCTATATAAACCAGTAGTTGTAACTCTTCCATAGTTGTGTTTTCATTTATTTTGTTGTGTATGATAGTGTTGACAGTTTTTATTGTTGTTTCGTCTTGTGGGTTATTTGGCGGTCTATGCAAGAATGGTCTAATGTCTGTATTTGTGTCTTTGTATTCTATATATGTCAGCTGAAATTTTTCTTCTATATCTAACATGTGTGTTACTTCGAGTTCTATTTGTGCTTGTTCTGGTGGCTGTCTTAAGTTTCGTTTTCCTCTGATTGTTTAATTGATGCATGCCATTCTTTGTTTGTTTGCTCTGGTTCAAATGGCTCTGAGCACTATGGAACTCAACGGCTGTGGTCATCAGTCCCCTAGAACTTAGAACTACTTAAACCTAACTAACCTAAGGACATCAGACACATCCATGCCCGAGGCAGGATTCGAACCTGCGACCATAGCAGTCGCACGGTTCCGGACTGCGCGCCTAGAACCGCGAGACCACCGCGGCCGGCGCTGTTTGCTCTGGGATGTTTGAGTCCATTACTGTATTTTCTTCTTCTTCTGATTGCACATTATTTTGTTCCAGTATTATTTGTACTTGTTGTTTGATGTTTTCTAAGTCTGATAGGGGTATGCTGTTATTTTTTATTATTACACGGATCTGATCAGCTAGTCGTTGTTCTGTTAAAAATTTTAATTCTGGGTATCTGGTAATAAATGTTATGTATACTTGTGATCTGTATCCAGTTGTGTTGGTTCCTAGGTTTGTTGCTTGGTAATAACAGAGAATGAGGTGTCAATTAACTTCATCTGACCATCTCATCCTCTGTCTTTGTTTTCCTTCTAGGGTGGTTGCAGGAAGCATATCCTGCAAAACACCTCTATTTTCCAGCTGGTTAGCAGTGTTGTTACCATTGTGGGCGGGCATAGGGTTCAAACGTCGACCCCGATCATGATGGCACTTGTCCGAGGCTTCTTTAGTTCTGTCCTGAACCAACTAATCACACTAAAAGGGGGGTTAGCCCTATTAGTGGTTTGTTCTTTTCGTCGCCTTTTACGACTGGCAGAACATACCAGAGGCCTATTCTTTTCCTGGGCCTCCACGGGGTTTGTTATTATTATTATTATTATTATTACTGTTGTTATTATTATTGGTAGTGGCTGTGGTTGTATAAAACTGTTGATAAGCGTGACTGTTACATAGCAGATGCTATTAATTTCACACTCTCAGAGTTATCTGAATGTAAAAATTTGTGAACACCCAGAATGTATACTCACGAGCCGCCAGTGCGTTTTACAGAGGGAAAAAAACAGTATGCATAAATAAGAAGGTAAATAGATAACGGTGTTTTCCTGAAAACTATTTCAACAGCGAAACAGTTAGAGTTATAGATCGAGAAAAATAATTTCCTTTGTTATTTGACACTTCACACGAAAGCAAGATACAAAGGATAAAGCAAACTGGTGCTATTTACTGCGGTCTACGCATTTTCTAATGTGTGCAAGTATATATTTTCTGGAACAAATAAATGCATATTTTCTGAAATGTTTGGCTGACACTTCTTCTATTCTTTCAGTTCTCAGGAGTGTAGAGAATTTACCACATAACCTTTGCCAAGAACTTTCACTATGAATTCTGCTTTGGGCATTAATAAACTCTATCATTGTTGTTCATTCCTACATTTTGTTACTACATTTCGACTTTTTCACAAAAATTATAGTCCCTCATAACCTCACTTTCACAATTCATATACGAAACTGCACAGCAGACAGCTCTCACAACACCGGCAATTATGACCTGACTTGTCAACGAAAATGACAATTCAAAACAGATGAGACTCAATATGTGAATCAAACGCTTGGGGCGCTGCAGTAAACGCAGTTGTCTCGAGTAGCCAATTGAAATAACAAAGTCGATCGTGTAAAAGGGGCCGAAAGAGAAAGAAGTGGACGCTATTCTGTTGCCGTATGGGGCTATATCTCAGCTCAGGGAGCAGGGTCCCAGTGGCAAATTCAGACCTACATTAATATTCTCGAGAATGCAATGAAGCCAAGCGTTGTCAAGGCGACATCTATTTCCTGGAGGTATGGACAGCAAATAACGTAAAAATGTTTTCATAGTTTTCAGGTATTCACTTATTATTATTATTATTATTATTATTATTATTATTATTATCATATTTATCAACTAGGATCATGTAAGAATGTCAATTCCTCTGCTTTCTCTGTTATTGTTCCCTACTTTTTCAAATGTCTCATTATTTTCTCCCATGTTGTCTTTTCCTTCTACTGTCTATGTCGTTTCCATTTTCTTATTTCTTCTGCTTGCAAAGCCTTCTAAATTCAATATTTTATCCCTAAAAGGTTTATTTACGTTAGTTCCAATACTTTGATGTTTTTTCTGGTTCTTTGCTTACTTTTTAACCCATGCTGTTGTTGATTTATTCTTCCCGAAGTAAAAGACTATTTGTTTCTTTAGCCTGTTCGCATTCATTCAGTTCAACAAAGGTTAATCCTCAATTAGCTATCATGTCAAATATTTTCTCTGTATTTTTTAGATCTCCTCATTACTACTCATTTTCCAACTGTCTGTAGTTTTTATTGAACCCACCTTTTTCTAATAATTCCTCTGTTAGTATTACGATTATTATTATTATTATTATTATTGTTACTATGTCGTCCGCAAATCTGATATGGTCTATATTTGCACCACTAAAACAGGTATTTAATGTTCATTCTAGTATTAGCATCACATAAACATAGTGTATGAGAGTTTTTGCAGTGCATTACTTTTAATGACGCTGCAGTCGATGTACTTAATATCGCTTTTGGAAGAAGCAAACCAGGACTAGTCATATACATCAGCTTCCCTTCTATGATTGTTGCCTGTTACACCATCGATGGGATTTATTTGGGCAGCATTGTTCCAAATGCAGAAGTTCAAAATGTCCAGTGGTTTCTATTTCTCACAAGGAGACCATTAGACCTGTAAATCAGAAATTTTGATAAGTCTTAGGTATGTCATAGAGTGACCTGTTCTAGGTACGTGGCTACTGGCTTCTCATCCAGTGGCTCCTAGTTTCCGAGGAAATCGATTTTGAAGTTTTTGTGTACCTCCTAACCAATAACGTGACTTTTGTTCCATGGTAGTGAGAGTAGCTCAGTCGCCATAGTTCACAGCTATCATGCAGACCATACAGGTTCCAATCCTGTCTGTGTACTTCTCTTTTCAGCTTCATTGTACAGGCTATCATTAAATGGTACACGTCCTGCAAAATTACTCCAAAATACTGGTTTTTGCACTAGTAATTTCATTAATAAAAAAAATTGTACCAGAAACATTCTTCAAACATGTTTTCTATTTGTGTCATGTATTTACAGTTCGAAATATTTGGGTAACATTTCCTTGATTCATGGGGAGTGTAGCCTAATCAGGCACTTTCTAATCAAACCTTTGTAAATGAAAGAAAAGCAGGCACTTGTACTGTCAAAATTACCCCTCAATCATGTAATTCACTTTGCCAAACCTGTGATATTTATTTTTGCTGGCAGGTGAAATGATTCACGAAAAAATTCAAAATGCAATTAACTTGCTAAAGACTAATAGAGAAATGGTTTTGAGGGATGATTCCATAAAAATACATCCTTCAATTCTGCATGAGTTTAGTGCACCTGCTTTCACAGCAATGATCAAACATGTGTGGCTCACATTGAAGTTGATTGCAGTAATAACAATTTTTGGAATTTAATAAATTCCTGGTATCACTTTTGAAAAATCTGTTTTCCTGGAAGGCAGTAGCTTTCATTAAATGTGCTTGGTACTCAACGAATTTATGTTTCAGTTGCCTCTACAACAAATACCATCAATATGTCTTCTCTAGTGCAGCAAGCGATAGTGAGTAACAAGATTCTGCAAACCATTCCACAACAAATGGGCAACACATTTGAAGAAAATTTGCTGTAATTCATTATTGCCATGCTGGCTATGCTTAAAGACCGCTACTGTGTGGAATAATTATGTCCCAATCAGTGTTAGATTAAGCAGTGCAGTAGTGTAATCTCATAAACCACTAACACTCATTCAGTGTGCCATGGATGCAGATGAAGCGTAGGATGCCAAAAATATAAGTGAACAACTGAATGATAAAAAGTGAATCACATGGTGTTGCACCACAACAACTGAAGAAACATTATCTGCAACCCTCAGAGGCCGTGATTTCGATCACGACAAGCTAGGCAAGGCTCCAGGCCAGCAGAAGGCAACGCTAGCAATGGATTTCTGGCCTCTTACTGGCAGCACTACCCCTAAAATACTCCAATAGCCATTCCAGTCGCCTATGTTTATCCTCTTCTTCTATTTTAATTGAAAATGACCACAACGAAATCAACTAAAAAATCCTATGAAATACTTGAGTTCGTTATCATCGTCGCCACACTTCATTAGTTACTACTATAAGTTACTACTATAATACTGTTTATCAGTCATAAGCGCCTTTTTTCTGCTCATTTTCACTGCATTTTGAATGGTGGAGCTGGAAGAATTAAGACACTGGATGTTCACCACAATAAAATACTAGTATCTACCTTATGTATTCATCTTCAAAGTAACAGAAGAACAACCACTCGAAAAAGTTGACAACAAGAAGCTTATAATGTAGGTAAGAAATTGCATCCAGTGTCATATTTTAAGAACCTTCCACGGTTGTTGTCGTAGGTGGATGGGGAGCTAGTGGGTATAAATTATGGTGTGGTAGACAGTAACAATTGATGTTTCGCTTCCAAAACGACGTGACAGTCTACTGCAAAAGGAGAAAAAGGAAAAAACGGCGCTGCCAGGAAGACGCGAGCATATGGGATTTCACTGCTATTAACTGGCATATTATGAGTCTGTGTTTTGTGTGGGGTGCTAGGGTGTGTATGCTTTTCACCCACTGCTGAATAACTCTCCCGCTAGCAGAAAAAAAGTCTGAGCTACAATCGGACGCAATAGTAGTTTAGCGTCATGAATCTGCACCGTACAAATCGTCTCTGCAAGTACTGGAACTATCTGCCCTTCTGTGCCATCGTATTACACTCTGATAATTCTCATCTGAGTATTGTGGCAGGATAGAGGCATCATTCCTAATTGATAACACCAGGGACTCAGTTACTAACACCGTGCAGCGATTGTGAAAATAAGGACAACGCTCATCATGGTGAACGTACTGTTATCTCGCTATCTCTCTGTGTTAAGCATAATGCAGGTTAAAAAGCTCTTTAACATGGATGCTCTCCGCATTTACTTTCAATACATCAGCAGTGGTTATACTGTAATCATTATGAGTAGATACTTGTTATTCTTTCAATATTTATAGACTTAATGACAGTTTGCTTAATGATGACTTATTCCTTGTTCTGATGACAACTGCTTCCCCTTTCCCGTTAGCAGTAGTTTGAATCGAACTAACACTGTGCATATGCGCTGGTGCCACCCTTTTACACAGTTTTTTGCACCGGATTTCCAGCTAATTCTTGGTTCAGAATGTGACGTTATTCGTAGCTTATGAAGCCTCTCCTTGAAGTTCTCATTTTGCAAAGAAAGGTGACTGTCCTCTCATTTGTGTTCCTCTGTTTCTGTGACAGTACCAATGACAGTGTTCTTAAAAGAAACATTTTCAAAGCGCATAACGATCAAAAGACGTTTTACTTTCTCATAAAGTATGCAGTATAACCACTCGAGGCGCTCCAGAGAATCTGCACCGCGTTTTGTTAATTAAATTTTCAGTTTTCCAATGTGCTTACGACAGAAAAACAGAAATAATTGTGAGAGTTGAGGATTTTTTATGTTTAATCTGCAGTCGGAGGATTTGAGTATTATTAGTTACTACACTGTAGCTCATAAACGTGGATAAAATTAACTGACATACAGAATGATCAGTTAAAAAAATTCTGACCACCTACCTAATAGTCAGTATGTCCACCTTTGGCGCAGGAAACAGTGGCGACGCATTGCGGCTTGGAAGCAATGAAGTTTTGGTAGGTCGCTTGAGCGAGTTGGCACCACATAAGCACACACAAGTGACCTAATTCCCATAAATTCCGGGGATGGGGGTGATGAACTTTGATGCCACGTTCAATCACATCCCAGATGTGCTCGATTGAGTTCAGATCTGGCGAGTTGTCTGGCCAGCAAATCAACTGAAACTCGCCACTATGTTTCTCAAACTACTCAGACACAGTTATGGCCTTGCGACATTGCGCATTATCTCGTTAAAAATGCCACTGCCGTCAGGAAACATGATAGCCATGAAGGGGTGTACGTGAGTAGTAGGGCTAGGAGAGAACAAGCGCATTTTGTTAGTGCGGGTTACCTATATCAAAGACAGGCATGCACTCAGGGACAAGCCTATTGTTCTCCTTTGATTGACAGGTACTTAACCTATTGTTCTGCTTTGATTGACAGGTACTTAACCTATTGTTCTATTAAGTGTTTTTCCATGCCACCCCCATTTCCTTTGGATTGACAGGCGCTTAATCTATCGTTCCCCCCACCCCCTCCCTCTCCCTCAACCCCCCCCCCCCCCTCCCTGCTACAGGTACACTTCCAGGTCTGAGTTACTGGAATTGGCACCCCTCTCACTCTTATCAATTTGATTGACTACTTAATTAAATTGATCAATTAACTAACCTCTCAACCACTGGTAAATCCTCTGCCTTCCCCCCTCCACCCCCAGAAAATGGTGAGAAGTTCAAGTCCCATCAGGACAACGCAACATACCATGGCTACCTCTGCTAACCTAAGAAACCGGCAGGAAGAAAAGGCACTTGGGCTACCTCCACTAACCTAAGTCATCTGACCGCCACCTCTTCCTAGGGATTGGTTGGAAAAGGACTCAGCCTCTGCTAGATAGGACAGACATAAGTCTTACTTAACATATTGTTTTGTTAAGTGGTTTTCCATTTCACCACACTTAACCTATTGTTTTCTCACCCCCTCTGACTCCCCTCCCCCCTTAGGAAACCTCCCCCTCGCTGCTAGAGGTACACTTTCAGGTCTGAGTTATGGGAATAGACCCTGTCACTACTATCAATTTGATTGATTACTTAATTAACCTCTCCCCCTCTGGTACACCCTCCACCCACTCTCCCTCCCTCCCAGAAAATGGCGGAAAAAAGACTCAGATGATCCTTCATTTGGAGGGAAATCGATTGCTGTGCATGGAATATTCTTTATTTCAACAATTTAGAGGATTCAAGACAATGTATGGAATATATGATAAGTATGTACTGTTTACTTATAAAAAAACCTCAGTTTGTGGGGGTTGGATTACTCTTGCTCATCATTCTCTGCTGTTTGGAAACATCTGGGTCTTGCAAGAAGCAATTACATGTGTCAAACATGTTGCATAAAATAATGTTTGGCACTGTACTCTGGATATCTTAACCTAATGCTTGGACCTTTGTCAGCACTTAACCAATTGTTCTGTTAGGTGGTTTTCCATGTTACCCCCATTTCCTTAAACTATTGTACCACATTTGATGGCAAATTAAGTAATCAGTTATGCCTCCCACCATTTTCTGGTACACTTTTCGGATTTCACATGCTTTTGAACGCCATTTCTGGCGCATCCTTCTCTGTCACCCACCCCTTAAACTACTGAACTGTATTTTACATAAAAAATTATTGAAATTAACTTAGTGTTCTGCACTTAACCCGCTGTTCTCCTCAATGTCACCTGCTCACACACACACCCTCCCCTTAACTATTGTACTACTAGCACCATGTTGATATAAAAAATTTATGCAAATTAATTAATTCGATATTCTTCACATGTATGGGCTAGTTTTTTTAATTCACGGCATCCTATTTGTCTTAGAGTATTGTTCGTCTGTATAGGGCCCTTACCAGTTGGGTCTGATTCAAGAGACTGAAAAGGTTCAAAGAAGAATGACAAGATTCGTGACTGGTACATTTAGCCATCGCAAGATCATTAAAAATCTCATTGAAAGTTTGAAGTGGGACACACTTGCAGATAGATAAAGCGCTAAGCGGAAGGGGCTGCTCATTAAATTCCTAAATCCTATCTTTGTTTGGGATGTAGAGCATATATTATTACCACCAACTTCCATATCTCGCAAGGATCTCCATTTAAAGATAAGGGAAATTAGAGCTCATACTGAGGTGTTCAGACAGTCGTTTCTCTCTCGCGCAATCGACAAGTGGAACAGAAGGGGGGAAATATTACTTTGGTGCGAATAATGCCCTCCACCACACACCACTTTGTGGCTATCAGAGTATATATGCAGATGTAGATGTAGATGGAACATACATTAAACAAAAGATCGCTAATAAAACACACATCCTGCCACCCGACACCCGAGGCCAACGTCGAGGTGCACCAGCGCTCCCTGCAAACCTCTGACGTGACCGTTCAGGTTGTGCAAGGATGAGACGGCGACATCCCTTTCATATTTGACACCTGAGAAATTTGTGTCGAAATATGTGTTCACTTAGACACCGTTGCTGGTGCGATGATTCATAGCAGCTGTCTAGGTCCAGTGCCATGAGAGATGATGCAATGCTTCCCAGAATAGCACAGGGTCATTCCTAATGGAACAACCCGTCCATCACTGAAATTACCCATCAAACTGCTAATGCTGCCGGTGTGTGAGCATCATCCGCCAAACATGCACCATGTTTGCCACATGTAATTGCTTCTTGCAAGACCTAGATGTTTCCAAACAGCAGAGAATGATGAGCAAGAGTAATCCAACCGCCCACAAACTGAGTTTTTTTTATAAATAAACAATATACCCTTTCCATATATTCCATACACTGTCTTGAATACTCTAAATTGTTTTCTGCAGGTGAGACTTACAGTGGCAAAATTATATTGCACAGATGGCTACATTGCACTGATAGTTAAACCCCACAAAAGTTGTCTACAGATCATCAAATACATACAAGACTCACAAGAATATTGGAAGCCAGGAACACATTTACCAGTGTAACTACAATTAAATATTACAATTGCTGCTACAGTCTGACACCGATCGATGTACAGGTAATGTCTCCTCTTGACAGCTGTGGTTGTGGAACGAATCTCAGTATCTATAGCGAACTCTTGGAAGTAGCATAGTATCCCAGAAATACTTAACGTGCCCTTTTGTAGGAGTTATCGTGATGTTTCGGCTTGTATGAATGGAAATTATTGCCCTAAAAGAACCAGTTTACAAAAATAGCACAAAATAACGTTGAATGCATTTTTCCTTGCAGCCCTAGCGTGGCAGCCTGTCCATCATGTGTTACCCTTCCTGCTTTCAACATAGGAAAATGTTCTCACCACTATGTAGAGACTCCTATATCCCACCACAAAGGATGTCATATGATTGAATTCCGCATCATCATTGGCTCTTTTCGAACTTACCCACCGATGTACTGATGCCAGTGGGGTGGAAGTACCAATCGCCTTTCTTTTTCTTTCGGCAGACAAGGCCTTCAGTGGCAAAACAAAACTATTTTACATAGATCACTATGTTGCACCAAAAATTAAACTTTGAAAAGTGCCCCTACATATCGTCAAATACTGAAAAACGCTTACTCAATTACACTGTTCTCCCACTGAGGACAGGACCTTGAATATCAGAGCGTGAAACCGATCTCCAACCCAGCAATATATCACTGAGTACCATGTTGATATAGTTAACATACAATTCCTATCCTACGCCATACAAAAATCGCCCCTTTTACATCATTTGTACACATACCGCGAAGACAGACAGTACCATAGATATACTCGCGCCACTAGATATTTCCCTGCGAGGTCGTCGATCATCCACTCCTGACGGGTGACCAGAGCACCCACAGTGGGCTGAAGTCACTCTCAGAACTGTTTTACAAATTCAGGCTTTTCCCCTTGACTCAAACGCTTGATTGTTTCTGGTCCAGACCTGCTTGCCTACTCGCTCTTCTACATCCATCTCCAGACTCTGGAATTACAAGAACATATGTAGTTTTGCATGGTTTGCCATAATATTATATCATTTTCACAGTGCTTCTCGATATGAAGCACACATCAGTATCCTACCAATGGGTCATGCAACATAATTCCGCAGATATAGACTGGAAATTATTTCTCTACAAACCCAAAGCTTTAGCTAGGTGGGGCGTGCTGTAAACCACTGACTAACTAGAAACTTGGCACGTCTCCAAAGACATTTATGTGAAAACTCGGTGGAAACGGGCACATTGTGGTGTGTCCCCAAACTACATACAGATACAGTCCAAAGCAAATCTGCGACCCTCAGGTCCCACTCCCGTTTGTCAGCCCAACATGCTATCATCGTTATTTTGTACCACCCAATACAGAAAAAGTTACGAACTATGAAAGATCCACTAACTTCATCCGATAGAGAACTCGATAAGATTTTTACTGCATCTCTCTCCTCACATATATCGAATACAAATGCCGCATGCGAGCTGTCATCGAGCACATGTGACGATCCTATTAAATATACAGGTGTTGATCCAATGAACCGACCAGTTTAAAGTTTCATCACCTGTACTGTAGGAGGATGACCGAATCCCACAGACCATACTGTAAGTCGCAAGGGATGCTCCCTGTGACTCTGTGTCGTCGTTTGAAACGTTGTTTCTTTTTTCTGCTGCAACACGCTTTGTGCACTGCCGTACATTTTGTTTTTCCACCACGACTTTGAGGTCTATGTCAGGTTCTAAACTGACATTAACACGTTCTGATCCACTGCCTCCTGCAGAAAACTAGATGTCACATGGTATAATTATCTTGTTACTCCGCCTATCATAATACACCAAACACACTGGATGCTTGTAAATAAAAGACAGTTACAACATAAGGAAACTGGAAGAGTTTGGCGGTGTTGTGAAGATTTTCCAAGCTGCTGTCAGAAAGTGATTGACGACCTCTATATTTAAACTCATCTGTCACAGTGACGGAATAACTGATGGCTCTGTGCTCCATTTTTACTGATTACTCACATTGCAGCCATTACGCGATCGCTGTTTCAGTGCAATCCATCCCCAGAAAGTGTTGTCTATTCACAAAAACTCTTTCTCCAACACAAACAAGCGATCTCAGTCAATAATTATGTGATAACCAACAGCGTACCTGTGGATGGATGGGGTGGAAAAGACACCATCAATGTACTCTAATAATAAGCATTACAGTTGACAGTGCAAACAATTTTAGCAATTTTACAGTAATTTCGACACCGAGCAATGCTGCGACAGCATGTTTCCCAATTTCAGTATCGTAGCTAAACTGCCCCCCCCTTCTCTACTTTGCGAGTATCATTGTGAATGTAGATAGATGACTGTGCAGTATGTTCATTTATTGTTAATCGTCAAATACATACATCATCGAAGTGTACCAGACAGTGCTCTACATATTTCTAACACCTCGAGCATTGTGCTTAATATATGATCTATCTCTATGTTGATGGGGGCCACAGAACAGTCTCACAGTCTTAGGGTAAAATTAGAAACTGAAAGACCCCTCACACTGTCATTGACCAACCCGCCCTGCAGCACCATTACTGATTTAATATGCAACCAACCAGAAGTAGACCGTTGCATTGCACATCTCGTGAATAAATGGAGCTAGCCAAGTCCTCACCCATCCAAGTACACAAGATTTCTCCAGATGCACCCATATCGATGAGGTTAGCACCCCTTATAGTAACAGATGTGAAAGTGTTGTAATAGCAGTTGGTTAAGAAGAACAAGGAACGTGTGATTTTTATGCATGATGAAGCTCCAGACGGATGGAGTTCGAAGCATTTTACGTAAATCAAATACACTATCAAGTCTAAAGTATTATTCTAGAGTGTAGGACAGTACCTGGAAGGTATTGGTAAGAGAGACCATAAACACATCCACTCCTAAGGCTACAACATTCTGCACTTAAAACAGTCTATAATGTTAGATCGCTTGAGTTTCCGACATATCAGTCATGTGGATTGCAGCGCTGTTAATATCCTAGTGTAAGAAATATGTTTCCAGTGCATGATATACATCTTTCTTGCAGGTTTCTCTAAAATAAACTGTGGTATCGAACCGTAAAACGAGAAAACTACTTTCTTAAAACAATGTCTTATGTGATACATGCACAATATAGCTTTCGTGAGGTGTATAGCGTCCACTGTCCACATTCGATCACCATTCAGAAATTATACTATGCCCACATCAGTCCTACATAAAATGATCGTTAGTAACGGAAAATCTGCGTTAAAGGACAACATAGAGTGGATGGATTGGTCGGTTGAGATGGGGTTGTAACGAGGTGCGATTTAATGGTAGACTGCTGATGTATTCTAGAGAGAGAGAGTGAGAGAGAGAGAGGGTGGGAGGGAGAATTTGCTGCAGGTCATTTGATCATTTTTTTTTCTTGATGTTCCATCACGATGCATCAGATGTGTGACACAGCATGCATTCGACTCGTATACAACCGCTTGCTCTGTGTGGGTATTAGAGCGGTTTCTACTTGCGATCGTTAACAGTAAACCTCTCGGTCATCAGAGGACTTACATCTCACGTGTGATGAAACATGGCACATTCCTCTAAACGAACGAAGATTTATGCTACGTACTCCATTCCCCTGTCGCATCTTAAGTGTAAAATCGATACTTCAGTTTCATAACTAAGTTAGCGATAGGTGTTTGTAAGACACTGCAATCCCCTGTGTATACATCTGCTTGACAGATGTGCTGTTTACAAAGTTAGTGGCGACTTGACTTGTAATTTCTCTTGTCGGACGCCACTTCTATGCGTTTATCTGTTTTCTTGTAAGAGGTATTCTCTGTTACTAACGATCATTTTATGTAGGATCGATGTGGGCATAGTATAATTTCTGAATGGTGATCGAGTGTGGACAGTGGACGCTATACATCTCACGAAAGCTATATTGTGCATGTATCACATAGACACATTGTTTTAAGGCAGTAGTTTTCTCTTTTTACGGTTCGATACCACAGTTTATTTTAGAGAAACCTGCAAGAAGGATGTATGTCATGCATTGGAAACATATTTCTTACACTGGGATATTAACAGCGCTGCAATCCACATGACTGATATGTCGGAAACTCAAGCGATCTAACATTACAGACTGTTTTAAGTGCAGAATGTTGTAGCCTTAGGAGTGGATGTGTTTATGTTCTCTCTTACCAATACCTTCCAGGTACTGAACCTAAACTCTAGAATAATACTTTAGACTTGATAGTGTAGTTGATTTACGTAAAATGTCTCGAACTCCATCCGTCTGAAGCTTCATCATGCATAAAAATCACACGTTCCTTGTTCTTCTTAACTGTCTGCTATTATAACACTTTCAAATCTGTTACTATACATCGATAAGGGGTGCTAACCGCATCGATATGGATGCATCTGGAGTAATCTTGTGTACTTGGGTGGGCGAGGACTTGGCTAGCTCCATTCATTCACGAGACATGGATTGTGACACTCTACTTCTGGTTGGTTGCATATTAAATCGGTAACGGTGCTGCAGGGTGGGTTGGTCAGTGTCAGTGTGAGGGGCCTTTCAGTTTCTAATTTTACACTAAGACTATGAGAATGCTCTGTGGCCCCCATCAACATAGAATTAGATCGTAAATTAAGCACTGTACTCGTGGTGGTATACTTTGATGATGTATGTATTTGACAATTAACAATAAATGAACATACTGCACAGCCATCTATCTACATTCGCAATGATACGAACTAGAGAGGGGTGTGGTTTAGATATGATATTGAAATTGGGATACATGCTGTCGCAGCAATACTCGGTATTGCAATTACTGTAAAATTGCTAAAATTGTTCGCACTGTCAACTGCATTGCTTATTATTAGGATACATTTGTGGTGTCTTTTCCACCCCATCCATCCACTGGTACACTGTTGGTTACCACATAATGATTGACTGACATCGTGGTTTGAGTTGGAGAAATGGTTTGGTGAGTGGACAACACTTTCTGGCGATGGATTGCACCAAAACAGTGATCGCACACATGAGTGCAATCTGAGTAATCAGCCAAAACAGATTGCAGAGCCATCAGCTATTCCATCATTGTGACAGACGAGTTTAAATATAGAGGTCGTCAATCACTTTCTGACAGCAGCTTGGAAAATCTTCACAACACTGTCAAACTCTTCCAGTTTCCTTATGTTGTAACTGTCTTTTATTTAAAATCATCCAGTGTGTTTGGTGTGTTATGGTAGGCGGAGTAACAAGATAATTATACCATGTGACATCTAGTTTTCTGCGAGAGGCAGTGGATCAGAACGTGTTAATGTCAGTTTAGAACCTGACATAGACCTCGAAGTCGTGGTGGAAAAACAAAATGTAAGGCAGTGCTCAAAGTGTGTTGCAGCAGAAAAAAACAACGTTTCAAACAACGACACAGAGTCACAAGGAGCGTCCCTTGCTACTTGCAGTATGGTCTGTGGGATTCGGTCATCCTCCTACAGTACAGGTGATGAAACTGTAAACTGGTTGGTGCACTGGATCAACACCTGTATATTTAATAGGATCATCACATGTGCTCGTTGCAAGCATGCCTGCAGTATTTGTTTCTGATGTGTGGGAGGAGAGAGATGCGGTAAAAATCTTATCAAGTTCTCCATCCGATGAAGTTAGTGGAGCTATTATAGTTTATAATTTTTTCTCTGTTGGATGGTACAAAATAACGATGATAGCATGTTGGGTGTGATAGACGGGAATTGGACCTGAGGATCATAGATCTGCTTTGGACTGTAGTATCTGTATGTAGTTTGGGGACACACCACAATGTGCCCATTTCCACAGAGTGGTCAAAACACGGTCCTGTCACACTAACTCATGTCGCTGCATTTCTACTTGGGTTGTAGATGGTGGTTGATATGGCTTACTCCAACTTCTGCTCAGTTCTGACTTAAATTGGAACGATCACATGCGCAAAGCTGCAGAAATGGCAGCAGTCACAAGATGCATAGGGACTGACTAAAACCATGTTGGAATTTTACTGTAGCAGATAGGTTCGAGAAAGATGACTTGTTTCGCGATATGAGAGTGCCACAAATATGATATGGCATCGACACAGAATGCATACAAATACTGGAGAAATATCTAATGGCGGTGGCGTGCGGAGGTTGCAAATACCTGTTACATACCCTGCTCGTTAGCTGCACCACTTTTAAAATTCGGCAAATTTGCGAGGGTATGAAATGAAATGTCGTGTGACGAGGGCCTCCTGTCGGGTAGACCGTACGCCTGGTGCAAGTCTTTCGATTTGACGCCACTTCGGCGACTTGCGCGTCGATGGGGATGAAATGATGATGATTAGGACAACACAACACCCAGTCCCTGAGCGGAGAAAATCTCCGACCCAGCCGGGAATCGAACCCGGGCCCTTTGGATTGACAGTCTGTCGCGCTGACCACACAGGTACCGGGGGCGGACATTGCGAGGGTGCACCGTCTATATTCAGTGTCACGGGATTTGTCTGGAAAACTAATTCATTTGTAGGTAATGCCATACCTCAATTTATAAACCTGGTATAGCTTTTAACATGGATACTTGTGTCCACATGTAGAACCAAGACTGCTTGTGACAGCAACATACAATACTTGTGGGAATCAGGTTTTTTAACATCTGGCAGTTTGTAAGACTATTACACCTCTCTTTCTAAGACATGGTGGTAGCACTCGCAACAAAAACTTATGAGACATGTCCATCCATCGTTGGTTTTAGGTCAGTATTATTTAGTATCACCAGCAATCTGTTATTAACGAAGTATTATACTTAGCAGTAGGGGGGGTGTGATTGCTTCACCTTGAGCATCAGGGTTATAAAATATGTGTTTGTATTCCAACATGTGCAAAGGAAATGACTATATCCAGTTGTAAGGACGCTATGGATTTGACGTGTAGCACTGTGATAGGAAAGGGAAGAATATGTCAAGCCATGAGAATGGTAGCGATATTTCTGTTTCCAGAGCCACAGCCGTCAGCAGGGTGTATTTCCATTACTTCGCTCATTGCCGAATGTTGTTCAACTGAGACCGCCATCGTAACATTTAGTTGTAGGTACAGGGATAAAATATATATATGAGGACGGTTGTTTTCCTATGATGATTCTGTCTATGCTTGCTTGGTGTGCAGCGACAGTGACTTGTGGCAGGAATTATTTATGTTTCCCGTTAACTGTTGGAGCTGTCCGAATGCAGAGGCCTGTTGGAGGGTAGGAATGTAACTGACTTAACTGTTGCCCTCTAGATGGCCGAATAGTGAACTAATACTTAGTATGTGTTGCATAGCTTTCGCGATCGAATGGAAATTTGAAAAGATTGAATATGGATTTGTGTTTGCACTGGATCGTTATTCCCTCCCATGTAAATTGTTTGTTTGAATGTTTCTGCACATTTCGCGCATTTATTTAGTTGAGGGAAAATCGATTGTGGTGTGTACATCTAGCATGTGGAAGACACGTTTACCAGTTCTCTAGACATGAGAAACACCTTAGTTGACCTTGCAAATTATAAGGATGATTTGGAATCTGCTGCATCACCGGCATCGGTATTCACAAGTGGAAATATTAGTTTTCTTTATTTTTCTCGAGTTTCCACGTAAATGTCTTTCGAGATGTGCCAAGTTTCTAGTTATTCAGTGGTTTACAGCATGCCGCACCTAGCTAAAGTTTCTGGTTTGTAGAGAAATAATTTCCAGTCTATATCTTCGGAATTATGTTGCACAAGCCATCGGTAGGTTACTGCTGTGTGCTTGATAACGAGAAGTACCATGAAAAATGGTATAATATTATGGCGAACTATGCAAAAATACATATGTTCTTGTAATCCCAGAGTCTGGAGATGGATGCAGAAGAGCGAGTAGGCAAGCAGGTCTGGGCCAGAAACAGTAAAGCGCTTGTGTCGAGGGGAACAAGCCCAAATTTGTAGAACAGTTCTGAGAGTGACTTCGGCCTGCTGAGGGCGCTCTGGTCACCCGTCGGGAGTGGATTACCGCTGACCTTGCAGGGAAATATCTAGTGGCGCGAGTATATCTATGGTGCTGTCTGTCTTCGCGGTATGTGTACGAATGATGTAAAAGGGGCGATTTTTGTATGGCGCAGGATATTGTATGTTTACTCCATCAACATGGTATTCAGTGATATATTGTTGGGTTGGATATCGGCTTCATGCTCTAATATTCAAGCTCTTGTCCTCAGTGCGTGAACAGTGTAATTGAATAAGCGTTTTTCAGTATTTGACGATATGTAGGGGCATTTTTCTAGGTTTAATTGTTGGTGCAATATGGTGATCTTTGTAAAATATGTTTTTTCCCCTGAAAACCTCGTCTGCATAAAGAAAAAAAAGGCGGATGGTGCTTCCACACCAGTGGCATCAGTACTTCGGCGAGTAAATTCGAAAAGAGCCAATCATAATGCCCAATTCATTCAAAAGACATCCTTTGTGCTGGGATACAAGAATCTCTACACAGCTGTGAGAACGTTTGTGTATGTTGAAAGCAGGAAGGGTAACATGTGATGGACAGGCTGCCATGTTAGGACTGCAAGGAAGAATGCATTCGACGTTATTCTGCGCTATTTTCGTAAACAGGTTCTATTAGGGGAAGAATTTCCGTGCATACAAGCCGGGACATCACGAAAACTCCTGCAAAAGGGCACGTTGAGTATTTCTGGAACACTATGGAATTTCCTAAAGTTCGCTATAGATACTGAGATTCGTACCACAACCACAGCCCAATGTAGCGATCTTTGAAAAATAATTTTGCTGCTGGAAGTCTCGTCTGCAGAAAACAGTGGTGGATAGTGCTCCCGCCAGCCAGGGTGGCCGAGTGGTTCTAGGCGCTACAGTCTGGAACCGCGTGACCGCTATGGTCGCAGGTTCGAATCCTGCCTCAGGCATGGATGTGTATGATGTCCTTAGGTTAGTTAGGTTTAAGTAGTTCTAAGTTCTAGGGGACTGATGACCTCAGACGTTAAGTCCCCTAGTGCTCAGAGCCATTTGAAGTATTTTTGATAGTGCTCCCACACTGGCAGCATTAGCAGTTGACAGGTAATTTCAGTGATGGATCGGTTGTCCCATTAGGAATGCATCGCTATTCTGGGAAGCATAGCAACATCTCTCTTGATGCTGGACCCTGACTGCAGCTATGCGTCATCGCACCAGCAATGGTGCCTAGGTGAACATGTACTTCAACAGGAATTTCTCAGATGTCAAGTATGAAAGGGATGTCACCACCTCATCCTTGTGGGACGCGACCAGTCATGTCGTAGACTCCGTCATCGGCATCGGGCGTCAGGTGGCAGGATGTGTTTTTTACTAGCGATCTTTTGTTTAAACTATATTCCATCTACATCTACGTATATACTGTCATAGCCACCAAGCGGTGTGCGGTGGAGGGCACTATTCGTACCAAAATCGTATTTCCTCCCTTCTGTTCCACTTGCAGATCGTGCAAGGGAAAAGTGACTGTTTGAACGCCTCAGTAGGAGCTCTAACTTACCTTATCTTTGAATGGTGATCATTGTGCGATATGGTGGTAATAATATATGCTCTACATCCCTGGAAAAGATAGGATTTTGGAGTTTAGTAAACAGCCCCTTCCGTTTAGTGCATCGTCTATCTGGAAATGTGTGCCACTTCAAACTTTCAATGATATTTGTAACACTCTCACGATGGTTAAATTTACCAGTCACGAATCTTGTTGTTCTTCTTTGAACCTTCTCAGTCTCTTGAGTCAGACCCAACTGGTAAGGGCCCCATACAGACGAACAATACTCAAAGACAAATAGGATGCCATGAATTAAAAAAAAAACTACCCCATACATGTGAAGAGAACCACATTAATTAATTTGCATAAACTTTTTATATCAACATGCTGTAAGTGGTACAATAGTTAAGGGGAGGGTGTGTGTGAGTGGGTGACATGGAGCAGAACTGCGGGTTAAGTGCAGAACACTAAGTTAATTTGAATGATTTTTATGTGAAACACAGTACAATAGTTTTAGGGGGTGGGTGACAGAGAAGGATGCGCCAGAAATGGCATTCAAAAGCATGTAAAACTCTAAAAGTGTACCAGAAAATGGTGGGAGGCATAACTGATTACTTAATTTGGCATCAAATGCGGTACAATAGTTTAACGAAATAGGGTTGACATGGAAAACCACTTAACAGAACAACAGGTTAAGTGCTGAAAAAGGCCCAAGCATTAGGTTAAGACATCCAGAGTACAGTGCCGTGCATTAGGTTATGCAACATGTTTGATACATGTACTTGCTTCTTGCAAGACCTAGATGTTTCCAAACAGCAGAGAATGATGAGCAAGAGAAACCCAACCTCCCCCTACCCAACCTGAATTCATTATAAATAAACAATGTTTTATAAATAAACAATTTCCACATATTCCATACACTGTCTTGAATCCTCTAAATTGTTGAATAAAGAATATTTTATGCACAGCAATCGATTTCCCTCCAAATGACCGATCAACTGAGTCTTTTTTCCCACCATTTTCCTGGAGGGTGGGTGGGGGGTGTACCCAGGAGGGGGGATGTTAATTAAGTAGTCAGTCAAATTGATAGTAGTGACAGGATCTATTCCAATAACTCAGACCTGAAAGTGTTCCTCTAGCAGCAAGGGGGAGGTTCCTGAGGGGGAGGGGGTGGGGGAGGATGGGGGAACAATAGGTTAAGTGTGGTGAGATGGAAAATCACTTAACAGAACAACAGGTTAATTAAAACGTATGTCTGTCCTATCCAACACAGGCTGAGTGTTTTTCCAGCCAGTCCCTTGGGGTAGAGAGATAATTAATTGATCAATTTAATTAAGTAGTCAATCAAATTGATTAGAGTGAGAGGGGGGTCTATTCTGATATTTCAGCGAGGGGGGATGGGGTTGGGGGAGGGGGCATGGTGAACAATTGTTTAAATGCCTACCAATCATAAGGAAATGGGGGTGACATGGGAAAGCACTTAACAGAGCAATAGGTTAAGTTCCTGTCAATCAAAGGAGAACAATAGGCTTGTCCCTGAGTGCATACATGGCCCTGATGTAGGCAACTTGCACTAACTAAATGCGCTCGTTCTCACCTTATCCTACTACTTATGTGGTCTGAAACAAGTGTACGATATTCCTTGGCCATCATGGTGCCTTGCACGTGCTCCACTGGACCGATGAATGCCCACATGAATGTTCCTCAGAGCTTAACAGAGCAGCCACCAGTCTGTCTCCATCCTGCAGTACAGGTTGTAAGGAGTGTGAATAAAAAGTTGCTATGTGTAAGAAGTGTGAGGTGTACTTTGAATATATCCTGATGGCTAAAAGAGCCATGCGTACTTTGAATAGGAAAATGCTATCTGACAGTGAAATCAAAGTAAAAGATTGGGTCTCCCCCAACTCTAGCCACACGACAAATAAGATGTTGTGCTGTGTCGGAAAATTACTTAATTTATTCATAAGAGAAACTCACAAAAGAACATTCAATGTAAAGTCATTGATAAAGAATGGGATGTATTTATTAATATGATCCAGGCATTGTTCCCATGAATCAAATATTGAATAAAGTAAAGAGTGCAAGAACGCTGTGCATAAGTGCAGCTTGCAGCAACATTCCTGGAAACAAGATCTATTCCAAAGCATTTGTTTTAAATAAAAAAGGACACTAACTAGTGGACCTGTGCACATGAAAACGATATGAATGGGCTAAGAAGGAAAATTACAAGGTAAACAGCGTAGGTAATGGAGACATAATATCGGTACACTGGACAAGATTGGAGGCAAAATCATTTATTCCTTACAACATTGATGTAATGCTTCTATAGACTGCTGTTGCCTGGTAACTAAGTACAATTCCTCGTGAAACGCTATGTGTTTCACAACAGACTGGTGTGCCCACGTGGTTCACAGAGACACAATTTCTATGTACTGTGGCCAAATTATAGTAACATCAAACCATGCAGTCCCGAACAATTAACATCTTACAGAGGACATATTTGAATAGACAAAGGATAATGGCAGAGGGCCAACAAACTCTAATATTAACCCATGTGGTTGGTTTCCACTGGACATAAAGTAATGAGACAAAGAAAATTCACAAAGAAGCAAAAATTACCATGATTCGAAAAAGATTAGAATGCATACACACGCAGTTGCAGGCACACAAACATTCACACTGAACCGAGGGCGCTTCAACATATGCAACAGCTTTGTGCTACGTTCTTCTTACAGATCAAAGTCAAGTCTGCATTAGGAATCAAACTGAAAGTCTGCAAAAGCCTTGCATTCCTTGCTGCGACCCAGCAACTCAATCTTTATAAGATGAAACGCGAGACCAAAAGGTAAAAGCTACCCTCTTGCTATGAGACAACGTGCCACGTGGTTTAGTCAACTCACCCTTCTTCGAAGACACTTTGGTTGCAGGCGCTCAGTGAGCTGGAAGCAGACTGACTGTCTCACACACTCCAACGTCTCTCACGTGACCCCGCGGGCAGGAAAACCCAGAGATGAGGCTTCCGCCACCAACCTAACACCGGTAACTTTCACACAAGGGGAGCAAACCTCTTTGCTTACCTGAAAACTACAAGGGTTGGCCATTCTGAACGACTACCGCTGAATCTCTTGCAGCAGACTAAATCACTGTATAGCAAAATGAAACACACCCACATTCATTCACTCACGTACGCCAGAGTGTTCTGTATCATTGGCAAGCAAATAAAAGGATAATGAAAGGGGACTACAGGACCCTTTCATCACCCCAAACGTCCCGGAGAAGATTGTGCTGTGAATTTTCTAACTGTGCTAGGAGATTCGCCAACAGTCTTCGAAACAGACATAACTTAAGAAACAATTATCCCAACAAGCAAACAGCAGCTCAAAGGAAACGACTAATCTACAATATTTAAATGAATTTTGGATGACTTGAGTCAGTAGTTGTGACCTCATGTTGTCCACAAAGCAAACAGATTAAGATAAAGAAATGTATGACATTGGAAGTTGACATAGTATCACCCAACTTATTGCAATAACAAACATGAGATATCATCCTAAAAATTGCTTTGAACAGTTATTAAAAGTGATTATTATAAGGTGATGAGTACTTGTGTCCTGATCCTCATGCTCTATGCAAGAGCCTAATTACACGCATTTCAAATAAAATTTTAAAGAGAAAACATGAAATATATGTGACAAAACAGACCTCTGTCGGTCATCAAAGTAACATTGGAAATTAAATTGTTTAACGATATTCAATACAAAATTATAATAACACAGAAACATACCATAAAAGGTACACAAAACATATAGGTTTAAAAAAACACACTATTACAAGATTAAAGTCGTGAGAACACGGTTCTAACGATATTCAACACAAAATCGTAATTAACACAGAATCTTCCGTAAAAGGTACACAAAATATACAGGTTTACAAAAAAAAAAAAAAAAAAAAAAAAAAACCACAATACTATAAGGTTTAACTCGTGCTAGACAAGAGAATATTACGTCGGTGGTTTGTATGCATGACGTTGCACCTTTCGTTGGCACTTTGTTTATCATCATAGCTAGTTCCACGCCATAACACACTAAAGACATACACGCCTCAATAGATTATCTCAAGACAATCACACATCCATATTATGCGGTGAACAACACAAAAAATACACTTGCACTTCACTGATCGTGCGGTTACATAACCCCCGAATCCACTAGAGCGCACCCCGTCGTCCTACAGAATGAAGGACCTCATTGGTGGAACCCCTCCCGGCGGCGTAGCTGTCAGCACGCGTCACTGTCCATGCACCACGCCTACTCGGCAGTTCTGAAGCACGCGGAAGAACTTCGTCGTGGCTGGAGTCAATTCTTCCGCTAAGACATCTTAGAGCACCTTGGTCGTTTGATGTTCCTGCCCGAGGGAGGCAAAAAATGGCTCTTCTGTTACCACCGCCCTCGGCCACGACTGCATTTCTTCTGAATGTTAGGGTACGTCACTTCAGTCTTCATACCACTGTCATCATCGTTTGCACACAAACGGCCTGGCCGAAGAGGATGACCATCAGCCGAGTCACGCAGGCCTCGTCAGAAGATAACAGAGCACCGGCAACACAGAAGGACGCAAGCGTCCAGACCAAGGAGTTCGTTAATTACAGGGACAGCCTTGTAAACAGTGAAATCCTGGACGTCACCAACCCCGACATGGCCGACCGCGATGAATATCAAATGAGCTTCCTGCAAAGCAGGGAGCTCATAAGAATAAAGGCGGAAGCCCGAGAGGAGAAGTATAGACGAAAGCAAGAAGAGAAAGAAAGGAGGCAAGAAGAGGAGCGTAACAGAAGATGCGAAGCCGCTCTTGCTTGCCGTGACTGCCAGCGCCTAAGCTGGCAGGACGGCAAATAAAGACAAGACAAAACAAGCAGTTCTGGCTGGGTTTTGCAGGTTTTCCTTGGCCGCTAAGGTAAATACCGGAACTGTCCCCAACAAACTCCCGCAAATAAATTCCCAATTGGGAGAACCCCCGCCCCCCTTCTTTTGCACCCCCAGCAAGAAAAATAAACAGTGCCACAACAGAATAAACTGTACCCAATGGCTGAAAAGAGCAATATGCACGCTCTAGAACAGCCCGCCCTTCTCCATCTGAGAAGGGAATGAAAAGTGCTAAGAAAAAAATAAAAAAAAGACCCAAGGACCAGTGTCAGGTAGCACCTGAAGAAGACAGCGAGGCACGCTGTTGAAATATCGTGCGAGAACGACGCGAACATCCGGCTGGATTCCCGAATATTCAAGATGTCAAGAGATCGACGGGAAAGCATGAAGAACTACATCAGAAGACTCTATGGGGAGGAGATGTACTGTAACATCAAGAAGCTGGACAAGCTTCGACAAAGGAAAGGGAGGATGCTGTGTTCTCTCAGTTTCCTGCTGAGATGCCGAGAAGGGGAGGTAGTTCCAGTTTTCGCCAGGATCAAGTATCATGTTAATTCGAGAGCGGCAAACAGGATCAAACACCGAACTAGTCTCGCTCTGGTTAGAGAGAGAGTGCGCGACCTGCGCCACCGACTCGATGTTACGTTCAGGGAGTTGCTGTATTTTCACCTAACTATAGCAGCTTCCTTGAACACTCAAGACTGGGACCTGGTTGACGGTGCCTCCTGGTCTCTAGCAGAATGCACCAGCAAGAAGTCAATGGTACGCCAACTAGCCAAGTTTGAGCGCCTCAACAACAAGGTGCAACAGACTGGGGACACACACACGGTGATCAATCTAAGTGACAAGCAGCTCGATGATACCACCTTAGAAGTACTTAGCAAGGGCCTCAATTTCGCAGTGAACCCTAAAAACGTGCCTGTCACAACCTTCATCAGTGCAGTTGAACAAGTGGCCAACACGCTACCTTCTAGTGTGGGCGAAGAGGTCCGAAGAGAGACCTGTAGGGCGCTCACCAAGACCAACCCACCCAAATCCAACATTTCAGGTGAGGAAAGGGTGGCACTGAGGCGACTCTGGGAGGATGACAGCATTGTGGTGTTGCCCACAGACAAGGGGAACTCCACAGTCATCCTAAAGAAAACAGAATATGACAGAAAGATGCAACAACTTCTGGAGGATCCTGCATACAGGTCAATAGCAAGCGACCCTACAGAGAAAGTGGACAAAATGACCAGGGCTCTGTTGAAGGAGATGGGCCTGCCTGAACAAGTCATCAAGACGCTGCGTCCCAAAGCGCCAGCACCACCTAGACTTTATGGACTCCCGAAGGTTCACAAGGATGGGTTTCCACTGCGACGTATTGTCAGCAATATTGGCGCAGCAACTTACCCTACTGCGAAATACCTGAAGATGATGTTGACATCACATGTGGGTGAATGTGCACATCACATCCGGAACTCAGAGGATTTCCTGCAACGACTGGGCCAGCAACACATCACAGACACAGACATCATGTTAGTTTCGATGTGGTGTCTCTCTTCACATGGGTACCACTGAAGGAGTCACTTGAGCTTATTGGAGAGAAGTTAGATGGGGCTCTTCTTGATCTATTCAGGCATGTACTGACCTCGATGTATTTCCTATATGGGGGTCAATTTTATGAACAAACAGAAGGGGTGGCTATGGGCAGCCCTCTATAACCAGTGGTGGCCAACCTATTTATGGAAAGGTTTGAAGAGGAGGCACTCTCTTCAGCCACATATCAACCCAAGTGCTTTTTTAGGTATGTGGATGATACCTTTGTCATCTGGCCCCACGGCAGAGAGAAGTTAGATAAGTTCCTGCTACATCTGAACTCTTGCCATCCGAACATTCAGTTCACAGTGGAAATGGAGAAGGATGGACTACTTACGTTCTTCGATGTTCTGGTGAAGAGAAAGGCAGATGGCACAATTGGACACAGTGTGTACCGCAAACCTACGCACACTGACTTATACCTACAAGCCAGCAGTTGCCACCATCTGGCACAGAAGAATGGAGTGCTCAAAACACTGGTCCACAGAGCACAAACTCTGTCAGATCCTGATAGTCTGGCCACAGAAATAGAACACTTACAATCAGTGTTCAGCAGGAATGGGTACTCCTCTAGAGATATCCAGAAGGCACTTCAACCTTCCAACCGGCCAAAGGATCCAGAAGA
This sequence comes from Schistocerca piceifrons, assembly GCF_021461385.2. Taxonomy (NCBI): domain Eukaryota; kingdom Metazoa; phylum Arthropoda; class Insecta; order Orthoptera; family Acrididae; genus Schistocerca; species Schistocerca piceifrons. The sequence continues at coordinate 73,768,323 of NC_060149.1, forward strand.
AGAACCAGAAGAGGCAAAGAAGATGGCATACCTGCCATACACTGGACCTATCTCTGCCAAGATCAGCAGGATTCTCCAGAAATATGACATCAAGAGCATATTTTGCCCACCCACCAAAATTGGGGCTATGCTGGGGAATGTAAAAGATGACCAGGGGCCACGAAAGCCAGGTATTTACAACATACCATGCTGGCATGGGATGTCATACATTGGCCAGACCACCAGAACTGTGGACATCAGGTGTAAAGAACACCAGAGACATACTAGACTCAGGCAGGCAACTAAATCAGCCATAGCAGAGCATTGTCTGGAACTTGGTCATTCAATGGATTACAATGACACCAAGATTGTGACACAGACCTCAAGATTTTGGGACAGTGTCATTAAAGAAGCCATTGAGATTAATGTCGCAGACAATCTAATCAACCGTGACTCGGGATACCAAATCAGCACTGACTGGAATCCAGCGCTTGAGCTTGTGAAAACTCAACGCAGGACACTCCGGGATTCTACAAGAAATAGAAGTGGAGACCGAGAGAACAGCCGTGAGACAAAGTGTCGGACAATAGAGATCAGATCTGACACACCCCAGATCATGAACTCGACTTCAGAAGACGGCCAGGCCGGGCGCGGACGGCGGAGGGAACACCGGCGACCAGAGAGGGACAATGTAGCTGCGTCTGGCGGGCGCGGACCTCAGTCGGAACACACGACGCGGCGCGGACCGATTAGGGAGCTCCCAGCACGAAACAGAAGTGGAAACCATAGTAACAGTCATGAGATAGAGTACCCAACATCTCGGATCTGGTGTGACACACCTCAGATGACAACCACAACCGTTGAGGACGGCCAAAATGGGCGCCGTCGGCAGTCGGAACATCCGCGAGGGGAGGGGTCCGTTGAAGCCGAGTCTGGCGGGCGCGGACCACACATGGAACACTCGACTCAGCGCGGACCGATTAGGGAACGCCCAGCTCCTCCCAGGCATAAATACTGGACTCAATCGAGATCTTTGTAATTGTTAATGACCAAAAGAAACCTTGCACTAAGTAGCAAGAGAAATTTAAAAATTGTTTAAAAATAAAATGTATAAACCCATGGCTGAAAAGGGCAAATAGCAAGCCCTAAAACAGCCCACTCTGTCCCCTCAGGGCAGAGAATGAAAAGTGCAAAAAAAAAAAAAAAAAGAGACCCAAGGACCAATCTCAGGTAGCACCTGAAGAAGACAGCGAGGCACACTGTTGAAATATCGTGCGAGAACGACGTGAACATACGGCTGGATTCCCGAATATCCAAGATGTCACTACGCTTTTCTGCTGAAAAGAAGATACAACATTAAACACATTGAGAAGCCCTTCACAATTCATAGGAAATAATACACTTTAATTTTACCCACATGAATCAAAAATATAGGGGAAACACGTCGTTCCGATCTCAGAGGTGCATGATTATCTACTTCTTACTCAATATACTGTTTAAATTGGAGGTGTGGTGCAGGCCCTTCGACCTGCGAGAGCGGATGGTTTCTACTTCAAAAGCGTTCGGATGTGGAATCTGCTTGATTCTGTACGGCCCATTGAATAAGAAAAAGAACTTCTTTGATAACCCAGCACGTTTATTTGAGAGCTTGTGCGAGCATACAAGTACTTTCTGGTCTATGTGAAAAGCTATGTTCCGCACTTTCTTCTTGTGTGCTCTTACCCGAGCCGCTGCAGCTCTCTATATTTTTCAGGGTGAGCTCCACATTTGCAAATCGCCGTAACCTGGGTTCTGGAACCAGGGAACCACCTCTTTTATCTTACTCGGAAGCTCCTTTTTTTTCAGGACTAGAATCGGTGGAAGCATCGTAGAGGCATTTGGTAATTCATTCAATATATTCTGGAAAACGGATAGCTTCGTGTCACACATCTGGTGGTCACAGTGGCAGTATAACCGACATAATTTCCCAATTTTCTTCATCCACCTTTCACAGGGGTTTGCTGAAGAGCAGAACAGAGATATATAGATGGGCTTAACCCGCTTTCTCCGAAGCATATAGTCCCAGTGACATGACCTAAATTGTGGTCTGTTGTCCGAGATCACATGCTTCACAGTGCCAACCTCCCATAAGAAGTGGTAAGCGAACGTGGTGGCTACAGCCTTCCCGGTGGTCCTACACAGCGGGGTGAGGCAGGCAAATTTTGATATCAGCTCTACCGCCACGAATATATACGCAAACCCGTTCCTGGAGAGCATCAGTGGACCGAATAGGTCTACTGCCACGAGATTCCTTAGTTTACTGGTAATGAGTGGTGCATTGGTGCGGCAAATGACACAGTGGGCGGCTTGGCTTGCTGACCGGGCCTGCATACCCTAATTACTTTACGGATACGCCGAAGCATATTATTAAAATAGCAGGTTTCCCTCAGCTTCTCCAAGCATTTCCGTACACCGAAGTGAACGTAGCTCAGATGCACGTACCACTCGAGCTAACTCACCAGTTCCTCGGGAATCGCTAACAGCCACCTGGAGTCATCCAGGGCTCACCTCTTAAATCTACATCTACATCTACATTTATACTCCACAAGCCACCCAACGGTGTGTGGCGGAGGGCACTTTACGTGCCACTGTCATTACCTCCCTTTCCTGTTCCAGTCGCGTATGGTTCGCGGGAAGAACGACTGCCGGAAAGCCTCCGTGCGCGCTCGAATCTCTCTAATTTTACATTCGTGATCTCCTCGGGAGGTACAAGTAGGGGGAAGCAATATATTCGATACATCATCCAGAAACGCACTCTCTCGAAACCTGGACAGCAAGCTACACCGCAAAGCAGAGCGCCTCTCTTGCAGATTCTGCCACTTGAGTTTGTTAAACATATCCGTATCGCTATCACACCTACCAAATAACCCTGTGACGAAACGCGCCGCTCTTCTTTGGATCTTCTCTATCTCCTCCGTCAAGCCGACCTGGTACAGATCCCACACTGATGAGCAATACTCAAGTATAGGTCGAACGAGTGTTTTGTAAACCACCTCCTTTGTTGATGGACTACATTTTCTAAGGACTTTCCCAATGAATCTCAACCTGGCACCCACCTTACCAACAATTAATTTTATGAGATCATTCCACTTTAAATCGTTCCGTACGCATACTCCCAGTTATTTAACAGAAGTAACTGCTACCAGTGTTTGTTCCGCTATCAGATAATCATACAATAAAGGATCCTTCTTTCTATGTATTTGCAATACGTTACATTTGTCTATGTTAAGGGTCAGTTGCCACTCCCTGCACCAAGTGCCTATCCGCTGCAGATCTTCCTGCATTTTTCTGCAATTTTCTAATGCAGCAACTTCTCTGTATACTACAGCATCATCCGTGAAAAGCCGCATGGAACTTCCGACACTATCTACTGGGTCATTTATATATATTGTGAAAAGCAATGGTCCCATAACACTCCCCTGTGGCAGGCCAGAGGTTACTTTAACATCTGTAGACGTCTCTCCATTGAGAATAACATGCTGTGTTCTGTTTGCTAAAAACTCTTCAATCCAGCCACACAGCTGGTCTGATATTCCATAGGCTCTTACTTTGTTTATCAGGCGGAACTGTATCGAACGCCTTCCGGAACTCAAGGAAAATGGCATCTACCTGGGAGTCTGTATCTAATATTTTCTGGGTCTCATGAACAAATAAAGCGAATTGGGTCTCACACGATCGCTGTTTCCGGAATCCATGTTGATTCCTACAGAGTAGATTCTGGGTTTCCAGAAATGACATGATACGTGAGCAAAAAACATGTTCTAAAATTCTACAACAGATCGACGTCAGAGATATAGGTCTATAGTTTTGCGCATCTGCTCGACGACCCTTCTTGAAGACTGGGACTACCTGTGCTCTTTTCCAATCATTTGGAACCTTCCGTTCCTCTAGAGACTTGCGGTACACGGCTGTTAGAAGGGGGGCAAGTTCTTTCGCGTACTCTGTGTAGAATCGAATTGGTATCCCGTCAGGTCCAGTGGACTTTCCTCTGTTGAGTGATTTCAGTTGCTTTTCTATTCCTTGGACACTTATTTCGATGTCAGCCATTTTTTCGTTAATGCGAGAATTTAGAGAAGGAACTGCAGTACGGTCTTCCTCTGTGAAACAGCTTTGGAAAAAGGCGTTTAGTATTTTAGCTTTACGCGTGTCATCCTCTGTTTCAATGCCATTTTCATCCCAGAGTGTCTGGATATGCTGTTTCGATCTACTTACTGATTTAACGTAAGACCAGAACTTCCTAGGATTTTCTGTCAAGTCGGTACATAGAACTTTACTTTCGAATTCACTGAACGCTTCACGCATAGCCCTCCTTACGCTAACTTTGACATCGTTTAGCTTCTGTTTGTCTGAGAAGTTTTGGCTGCGTTTAAATTTGCAGTGAAGCTCTCTTTGCTTTCGCAGTAGTTTCCTAACTTTGTTGTTGAACCACGGTGGGTTTTTACCGTCCCTCACAAATGGTTCAAATGGCTCTGAGCACTATGGGACTTAACATCCATGGTCATCAGTCCCCTAGAACTTAGAACTACTTAAACCTAACTAACCTAAGGACAGCACACAACACCCAGCCATCACGAGGCAGAGAAAATCCCTGACCCCGCCGGGAATCGAACCCGGGAACCCGGGCGTGGGAAGCGAGAACGCTACCGCACGACCACGAGATGCGGGCCCGTCCCTCACAGTTTTACTCGGCACGTACCTGTCTAAAATGCATTTTACGATTGCCTTGAACTTTTCCCATAAACACTCAACATTTTCAGTGTCGGAACAGAAATTTTCGTTTTGATCTGATAGGTACCCTGAAATCTGCCTCTTATTACTCTTGCTAAACAGATAAAACTTCCTCCCTTTTTTATATTCCTATTTATTTCCATATTCATGGATGCTGCAACGGCCTTATGATCACTGATTCCCTGTTCTCCGCTTACAGAGTCCAAAAGTTCGGGTCCAAGATGCTATCTCCACGAGTCGGTTCTCTGTTTAATAGCTCGAGGTAATTTTCGGATAGTGCACTCAGTACAATGTCACTCAATGCTCTGTCCCTACCACCCGTCCTAAACATCTGAGTGTCCCAGTCTATATCTGGTAAACTGAAATTCCCACCTAAGACTACAACATGCTGAGGAAATTTATGTGAACTGTTTTCAAGATTTTCTCTCAGTTGTTCGGCCACTAAAACTGCTGAGTCGGGAGGTCGGTGAAAGGAACCAGTTATTGAAATAGTTCATATGGCTCTGAGCACTATGGGACTTAACATCTGAGGTCATCAGTCCCCTAGAACTTAGAACTACTTAAACCTAACTAACCTAAGGACATCACACACATCCATGCCCGAGGCAGGATTCGAACCTGCGACCGTAGCGGTAGCGCAGTTCCAGACTGAAGCGCCTAGAACCGCTCGGCCAAACCGGCCGGCGAGCCAATTATTAACCTAGGTCGGTTGCTGAGTATAACCTCCACCAATAATAATTCACAGGAACTGTCCACTTCTATTTCACTACAGGATAAACTACTACTAACAGCGAAAAACAAGCCACCACCGGTTGCATGCAATCTATCCTTTCTAAACACCGTCTGTGCCTTTGTAAAAACTTCGGCAGAATTTATCTCTGGCTTCAGCCAGCTTTCCGTACCTATAACGATTTCAGCTTAGGTGCTTTCTATCAGCGCTTGCAGTTCCGGTACATTACCAACGCAGCTTCGACAGTTTACAATTACAATACCGATTGTTGCCTCGCCCACGCATGTCCTGACTTTGCCCCGCACCCTTTGAGGCTGTTGCCCGAGGCTATCTAACCTAAAAAGCCGCCCAGTCCACGCCACACAACCCCTGCTTCCCGTGTAGCCGCCTGCTGTGTGTAGTGGACTTCTGACCTATCCAGCGGAACCCGAAACCCCACCACCCTATGGCGCAAGTCGAGGAATCTGTGACCGAGTGGTTCTAGGCGCTTCAGTCTGGAACCGCGCGACCGGTACGGTCGCAGGTTCGAATCCTGCCTCGGGCATGGATGTGTGTGATGTCCTTAGGTTAGTTAGGTTTAAGTAGTTCTAAGTTCTGGGGGACTGATGACCTCAGATGTTAAGTCCCATAGTTCTCACAGCCATTTGAACCATTTTCTTAAATAGGACGCCGTTCCGTACAATAAAATAGTGCCTGATGGCCGCGCGAGTTTTATCGTGCCATTTCTCCTTGATGTCACGTAAAACTTCGTCCTTGTCTTGCTCCACCCCGATATTACCTAGTGATGTAGTGACATAATTTTCAAATGCCACGTTTTGTAGATATAAAACACTAAAATTGTTTTCATCTATCGCATCATCCTCAGCATGGGTGAGCCCGATAGGCATCCGACACAGAGCATCAGCAATGATGTTCTTGTGCCTCGAAATATATTCTATCGTGAAGTGGTATTCCTGGAGAAATACCGTCTACCGTCCTAGCCCACCATGATTAATCTTGACGCTCATTAAGAATTGTAGCGCTCTATGGTCGCTGTACACCCTAGACTTGCGACCGAACAAATAGTAGCGTAATTTCTTGAACACCCAGACAATCGCCAGGGCTTCAAGCTCTGTGACAGAGTAGTTTCGTTCACTCCGCGAGAGCACGCGACTGGCGAACGAAAAAGTTTCCCAGGTAGACGGGTCCTTTCCAACAACACCGCTCCCAGCCTACTCAGTGAGCTATCAGTCAGTCATCAGGCAAAACTCCTGATTCAGATACGGGTGCGCGAGCAATGGAGCGTTAACCGTAGCCCGTCAAATTCGCTCTGTGCTTGTTCGTCCCGCATCCAAACGGTGTTCTTACCCAGAAGTGCACGCAAACGAGGGGTTGACATAACAGTACTGGCCATTAAAATTGCTACACCGCGAAAATGACGTGCTACAGACGCGAAATTTAACCGACAGGAAGAAGATGCTGTGATATGCAAATGATTATCTTTTCAGATCATTCACACAAGGTTGGCGCCGGTGGCGACACCTACAACAAGCTGACATGAGGAAGGTTTCCAACCGATTTCTCATACACAAACAGCAATTGACCGGCGTTGCCTCGTGAAACGTTGTTGTGATGCCGCGTATAAGGAGGAGAAATGCGTACCATCACGTTTCCGACTTTGATAAAGGTCGGATTGTAGCCTATCGCGATTGCGGTTTATAGTATCGCGACATTGCTGCTCGCGTTGGTCGAGATCCAATGAGTGTTAGCACAGTATGGAACCGGTGGGTTCAGGAGGGTAATACGGAACGCCGTGCTGGATCCCAACGGCCTCGTGTCACTAGCAGTCGAGATGACAGGCATCTTATCCGCGTGGTTGTAACGGATCGTGCAGCCACGTCTCGATCCCTGAGTCAACAGATGGGGACGTTTGCAAGACAACAACCATCTGCAAGAACAGTTCGACGACGTTTGCAGCAGCATGGATTATCATCTCGGAGACCATGGCTGCGGTTACCCTTGACGCTGCATCACAGACAGGAGCGCCTGCGATGGTGTACTCAACGACGAGCCAGGGTGCACGAATGGCAAAACGTCATTTTTTTCTGATGAATCCAGGTTCTGTGTACAGCATCATGATGGTCGCATCCGTGTTTGGCGACATCATGGTGAACGCACATTGGAAGCGTGTATTCGTCATCGCCATACTGGCGTATCACCCGGCGTGTTGGTATGGGGTGCCATTGGTTATACGTCTCGGTCACCTCTTGTTCGCACTAACGGCACTTTGATCAGTGGACGTTACATTCAGATGTGTTACGAGCCGTGGCTCTACCCTTCATTCGATCCCTGCGAAACCCTACATTTCAGCAGGATAATGCACGGCTGCCTGTTATAGGTCCTGTACGGGCTATTCTGGATACAGAAAATGTTCGACTGCTGCCCTGGCCAGCACATTCTCCGGATCTCTCACCAACTGAAAACGTCTGGTCAATGGTGGCCGAGTAACTGGCTCGTCACAATACGCCAGTCACTACTCTTGATGAACTGTGGTATTGTGTTGAAGCTGCATGGGCAGCTGTACCTGTACACGCCATACAAGCTTTGTTTGACTCAATGCCCAAGCGTATCAAGGCCGTTATTACGGCCAGATGTGGTTGTTCTGGGTACTGATTTCTCAGAATCTATGCACCCAAATTGCCTGAAAATGTAATCACATGTGAGTTCTAGTATAATATATTTGTCCAATGAATACCCGTTTATCATCTGCTTTTCTTCTTGATGCAGCAATTTTAATGGCCAGTAGTGTAATACTTTCAGTCAAAAAGTATGTAAATAGGGGCTTGTAATTGAGTCTTACACCCTAAAAATATTTAAGTATTTGAAAATAACTAATACAGTACTGTAGTAATATAGTAGTAATATAGTAAACTAGTACTAATTTTTCGAAACTGTAAATTTAACATTATGTATGTGTTTAATTCTCTATTTTAGTAGTATAGTAGTAATATAGTAAACTAGTACTTATATTTCGAAACTGTAAATTTAACATTATGTATGTATTTAATTCTCTATTTTATAAAGGTTTTTCTATTTCTCTAAACGCCATTATTAGGGCTAGAGTGTCTTTAGAAAGGTGCAAATGTCGACCGTCTGACTGGATTACTGAATATGAACTCGTTGATGGCTGGTCGGTTATCAAATTCATCCAAAACATCTCGGTGGGCATGAAGAACAGCCTAGTTGTTCAATCGTTTCTGTCACATTGTGCATTGGAGATTTAACTTCAGACATCTAAGGGCGCTAAATGACCGTTCTGCTGTTGCTGTTGTGATTGGAACTACTTGGAGAAGCTTAACTCACGTCACTACTTCACATAACGTTTCTCCAACTGCAGACTCTTGTGTAATGTACTTTCTTACGTCACGCGTGTTTTTTAAGACCAATTGTTTTTATTAGAGATATCGGCTAACATATTCAAGTGTAAGGGAAGTCTCTGAATGTACATGTCATTTTTGTAAAACTCAGTTGATCTTTCCAATTTCGTTTCACCTCTGTTTACTAAAAGCAAGCACTCTTGTTCAACTGCAATGACCTGTGTGAGTCCAATTGAAGCAAACCGCTCAGTAATGCAAGATTGCATCGTCTCACGAACTTCAGTGCAAATAGTTTTGTAGTATTCCTTTGGGGTCTTGAAAGTGTGCAGTGAGCTGGCTTCATTGTTTTCATACTTCGATTCCAAGGAAGCGAAGGATCATCAACTTGCGAAGGTTTTTCTTTGAAACACAATTCCCAAAAGTGTTCAAAACTACCACGCCTTCCATTCAATATACAAATCAAGCCCTCACATATTTTTTCCGGATCAGCAACACTTAGATGAGGGCATTGAATTTTTTCATTGAGATCCTCTACTGGGTTCATTGCATGGCAATAAAGACGTAAAAAGAAATAAGTCTTGGATTGTAACATTGACTCAAGGTAGCCTGCATATTTGTAACCTGCCACTGTTTTGTTCTCTGCAGAAAATGTTTCGGAAAACTGTAGAAGTTCTTCAAAGTTTTTCAATATTCTCAAGATAGTAGAAGCTCGGATAGTCCATCGAGTCGGGCAAAGCTTAGTCGTTGGTGCTCCCACAGTATATGCTTTTGAAAAGTCCCATCTTTTTGTTGGGTTCCCTTACGGTGTTTATTAAGTCCTTGGCTAAAGCCATAATAAGATGGCGGAAGCTGTCTACAACTGCCTAGTCTAAACTGTGAGCAGTGCAATGCACATAACTTGCTTTTGGTTGTATATCCAAAACTAACTTTTTTAGTCCTTAGAACTTACCTCTCATATTCGAGGCACCATCATAGTACTCTCCTCTTGAGTTATCCATTGACAAATGAAGACGAGCAAAAATGTCTTTTAAAATACTAAAAAGAGTTTGTGATTCAGTGTTGGGGGGTCTCGTATAAGCTGATGATTAAGGAATCATCTACAGTACTAATACAGAATGACACTTGCTCATGAATCGAAGAATCACTTGTTTTGTCAACCATAATAGAAAAATGTTCAGTCTTCTTGATTTAAGCCAATACTTTTCTCGATACAGACTTTCCTAGCAGATCAATGAGCTTGTTTTGAATATCTTGGAACGTCCACTTATACCCCGAACGCCCTAACCAATCTTTAAACTCAGGTATGTCATTCTTTCGGAGTTCCAACAATTGAAAAAAAATTGAGTTTACATCTTCGTGCCCTCTAATTGCTAGTCCTTGTCGGCACAGAAATTGCACGGTAGTAAAAATTGTCTCAAGAGCTAAACGGCCTTTCTTCATATCACCATGTAACTGTTCATTCAATTGCGAGGCCACACTTTGGTTAGTGATAGAATTTAGTTTCAGAACACCTTCTTTATGTGTAAACGTGTTTTCATGAAGAGGGAATTTCTCCAAAGCCTTTTTCCAGTTAGAAAACCCTACGGAAGTAAATGCATCCTCTGTTTTAGAAGAAATTGTTATAGATTTATAGCATCTGCCTCTTTGCAGGTTTTGCAAAAAACTTTTTCGGTAGATGCTTCATATTCTAGCCATATATATTTGATCAACCAAGACTTCTGAAATAACCTTCCCTTACCGGATTGTCCAGGTTTCGGCTGTGAATGGTTCTCGCCTGAAGACGACGAAGCAATTGACGATACAATTATTGTTGGAGGTTGACTTGCAGTATCATCAACTTCCAAGCACGCCTTTTTGGTAACAAATTTATCCATTGTAAACTTAATTCACAATACGCTAAGAGACCAAAGTAAACGAATAAAATATAGTCATATAAAATAGTCCACTAGACGCTAAACTGAGAACACTAAACACGTCTGCAGCATGCACTAAACGAAACTATCCATACTGAATGATTGTAACAGCACGGTGGGCTTTATATAGCCGCGGCGTCTTAATGTCTTGAAGCGTCAAGGCGACGTGAGGCGGATGGGTTCCAGGGGCTTCAGCTCCAGTCCTTTTGATGTCACCGCGGCCGCAGCGCTGGTCCGCCGGCGCCAGAATTTACCCGAAGGTTCGCACACCGGGACAAATTGTAAGTGTGCCTGCAGCACCGTAACACTATTATGATTCACACTACTCGTTTTCAGTTAACATGCTTACTATCATAATAATTATTTGTTTAAACTCGTTACTGAATGTATTTTAAAAGGTAACTATCGTCAAACAAGGAAAATAAAGAATTCCAAACAATTTTGTGATTTTACAAAGCATAATACAACTAGCAATTTTCTTAAATTATTGGGGGGGGGGGGGGGGGGGCGGAGCCCCGCCAAACGAAATTTTGAGGGTGCTCAGGTCCCCTCAGGCGCCATGGAGTCGGCGCCTGTGTTGATAAACACAAAAAAGCTCCATCATACTGACTGCTTTCACGGACTACCGAAATGCGATTTTAAAGAAAAAAAAAATGGAACAGAGTGAATTCGACCAAATGATTTCATGGCTGCATTGCTATACATATATCACTAGATCACAAGCATCTACAACCGTTCAACCTCTCAAGGACGAGACAACACTTCTTCCAGACACTTCCCATTCTAAAGTGTTGCCAGATCGTGCATATTACTGGACACTGAACTCTGAGGGGCGATCGACTTTATGGGCACCTTAAGTGAATGACTCGGACTTAGTCTTTGTGGCGGCTGGACAGTGGTCAATGTTTTTGTCTAAGACTGTACATATAACACAAGTGTGTATTATATTGTATTTTCATTTATTTTTATTCATTATTGTGCTCATTAAACATTTATTCATGATTTGCCATTTAATTTAGAAATATTCCCGTATTATCTGAGTTTTTCGTCATTCGAATTGACCTCAGATCCAATTAGCTTAAATTACTGAGGCCCTACTGTACAGCCGAATGGATTCACGTTAGTAGTGACTTCAGGTCTGTCATAACTGGTGGGAGTCTGCATATACAATTTTACTTCTGACACTGCAACCCTTTCACTCATTATTATTATGTATGTTAGGCTTATATCACTGCAAATTCTATTTATCCTTTTGGTTTTACTGGCTAATACTGCATACATTATTTCGTCAATATAATGTTTGCAGGGGGGAAGGGACTGAAGACTTTATTTCAAGCAGTACGGTCATCACTTGTTCTCCAACACAGTCAGCACACACATCTTTGATATCGCAGTGCAGTCGCCATGACGTCCGCACTCCAACTGAATTAGTTCAAATCCTCGCCACACCCTGGCCAGCGCACGGAGACACTGCCGACACTTTGTCGCGTGAGGCGGCCGCCCGCGCTGGACTGCCGGTACGCTGGGGGGCGAGCCCAGCGATCGCTCCCACGTCGTAAACATGTTTCGCTGGACACGCTGGAACTTACCGAGTTTGACGTCACAGTGGCCCCTTATCCGTTCACCACGTTTCCCGCCAAAATTGTTTCCCTCGGAGTTGAATCTCACAACTGTCGGCCATTCCCAGCCACACTTTTGGCGCCGAAGTTGTGCCCTGGGCACGTTCAAACCTATCGATGCCGACCGCTCACCGTCCACCATGTGTCCTTGTGTGAGCGAGAACGCAGGCTACACTTTTGGCGGCAAAGTTTGCTCTACACTGGAATCCGCCATGACTATATCCGTTTTTAATCATATTAAATAATTCAATTTACAATTTCACATACGTATGCAAAGGTGATGAACTACCTAATTTCAACTACTTTTCGAGGACCAGACAGCCACCTCTTCCTAGGAACCACCGCCGAGTTTGCATTCTGGCAGTAAAGAAAGGTCACTTCTGCTTTCTCTACCAACCTAACAAAATTGTTGTAAATAAAGGGCACTTGTACTAACCTCAGCAACCCGACCGCCACGTCCTCCTAGGAACCAGCACCAGTTTGAAATCTGCCATTAAAAAATGCTCACTGCTGCTTCCGCCCAGAAAAACAGAGCAAGCGCTCTCTGAATGTGGAGGTGACTGCATACGCCTTGGTTACATTTAGAGGCAATTCTAGAACACAGAACGATAACTTATGTCGCGGTCGCATGGGTGGGTCTGACATAAAATCGAAAGAAATGCGAAACTGATTAGCGCATAGATATAAACTAACCTAATATACATCGAAATGCGGTGAAAATGAGAACGTACTTGTTTATCTTCTAGTTCGCAGGGGGAATTTGTGCATGGTTCAACTATGCTGCAACAAGAGGAAAACGATGACATCGAAGCGAGCGGAATAAGGAAGGCAGTCAATTTTTTCTCGTTGAGTTCGTATTATAGTGTATGTCTACTGAGGTAGCAGTGATACACGCGAGTTGAATACTGTATTTGATGCTTTTCAGGAGGACCGAGAATCATTCACGTTTAAACTTACTCACATCTGTGTTAAGTGATACCAGAGGGTGTACGGGATGATCGATTGAGACAGAGCTGCAACTAGGTACGATTCAAACGTTGACTGATTTATTCTAGAGAAGGACAAATTGGTGAAGGTAGATTTTTTTCCCAGTATTCTATTTGGATGCTTTAGTCACGTGATATAGCCAGCGTTCTAGTCGTATGCGGCTACGTGTTCGGTATGTGGTTTAAACCACTTGCGATCGTTAACGGTGCACCCATCGGTCATCAGAGGACTTCCATCTCATGTGTGATGAAAGTTGACACATTCCTCTAAAACACACTTTGATTTACGCGATCCGCGCCCTCTCGCATGCTTGATGTAAAATCGAGACTTCAGCGTCATAACTAAGTTAGCTGTGGGTATGTGTGAGGGCCTGTAATCATTGTGTACACAGTTACCCGACAGACGGGTGTTTACAGAGTTCGTGACGAGCTGACTTGTAATTTTCACATGTTGAACGCTGCTGTTATGCGTATCTGTTTGCTTGTAGGATGTACCGGCTGCTAATAACTATCATTTTATATAGACCTTATGGAGTGATAGTATTATTTCCGACTCATGATCTGATGTGATCATTGGGCACTAGACGTGTCCGCAGGGCTATATTGGGCTCGTATCATAGAAAGGAAAAGTTTTACGATTGGGGTAGAGATAGCTCAGCGTAGGGTGACTGGGGAGAAAGATGTATGTCTAACAGGACGGAAAAGTAAGCGGTCTAAGATTATTGCCCGTTTTTAAGCGCTGAACGTTTTAGTCTTAGGAGTGTGTGTGTGTTTATGCTCTCTCTCTCTCTCTCTCACTCTCTCCTACCGGAGCCTTCGATGCACCGATTATGGACTCTAGAACAATACTTTTCACATGATAGATTGGATGATTTACTTAAATATGTATCGAACTACGTTGTGTATAAATGTCGCTCCATTCTTATTCTTCTTAACTGTATGCTATTAAATTAGGGCACTTTGAGATCTGTTACTATAGATCTATATGGTGTGCTAAGCTCCAAGACTTGGTTACATTTCGAAAAATGTGGTGCACTTGGAGGGTTTAGGATTTGGAAAGCTCTATTTAGTCAAGAGACGTGGAGTGTAGCTGTATTCGTCTGCTCGGTTGCGGAATAATTGGGTAGCGATGTTGCGGGGTAGGTTGGTCAATGTCGAGGTGAGGACGATCTTTTAATGTAAGAGGACTAGATAGCTCCGTGACCGACATACGCAGAGAGATTGATCGAATACTATGCGCCAGATCTTAGAAATATGTATAGCGTTGTCTGGTATAATTTGATCGTCTTTATGTGTTCGAGAATTAAGTGTAAATGGACGTGCTGAGCGGTCATCTATGAATGTTCCCAATGATACTTGCAAAGTAGAGGATGTATGGTTTAGCTATGATAATGAAATTAAGAAAACAAGCTGTCACATGATTGGCCAGTGTTGGACTTATGGTAAAATTTTTTGTGATATCAGCTGTGATGGATAATATTACAGTAGATCGATGGTGTCTTATCCATCGTGTCTGTGCATTGGGTACGACATAATGATTGACTGACAATGCTTGTTTGAGTTGGGGGACAAATTTTGGTTGATGGACCGCAACTTCCGGGTTTGCTTGCACCGAAAACGGTGATCCCGTAGTTGTGTGCAAAAATGATCAATCACTAGAAATGGAACACAGAGTTATAAACTATTTGATCACTGCGACATATGAGTTTAAATGTAGAGGTGGTCAATCACTTTCGAGGGAAGTCGCTACAACGCCAGCAGGCTCTTCTAGTTTCCTTGTGTTGTGGCTGTCCTTTATTTAAAATCATTCAATGTTATGCTATCGACTGTAAGAATATGATTTACAAGGTGCAAGGTATTGTTTACTGTGAGAGGCCGTGCATCAGTCCGTGATAATGTCTGTTTAGAATCAGACACTGACTTCGAAGTCGCGGCAGAAAGACGAAATGCTCGGCAGTGTGCAAAAGCGTGTTAGAAAACACTGTTTGAACAAGGGCCAGAGGCAGCTTCTCATTCGCTTAGAGTATGGGCGATCGAGCTTTAAAGGGGTCTCTGCAGCGTGTGTATATTTAATGTGATCTTGTTCATATAGGCAACTGTAGTTTGAGTTGTCGGACTTGGCGAGCTGTTAGGAATTCTTGGATAGTCGCACTCTGAGTTATTCGGGGGAGTATTGTGAATTCTGTTAGACCGCGCTGGAGGTGGATCGCATTGGTGCCTTCGTGACTTTTTCATTGTTTGATGGTAGAGGATAAAGATGATAGGATGTTGAGGATCTGTTGTACTTGTACCTAGTTTGAGGCATACAACATTGTGCGCATTTCCGGCGAATGGTCAAAACAAGGTCCTGTTGTAGTAACTGAAATCATTCTGTTTATAGAAAGGTTGGAGAAGGTAATAGATATGTCTTTCTCTGACTTAAATTGCAGAGATCAGATGGGTGAAGATAAATGCATACTCATCTATGCTTAGAAAGGGAGAACGCTTTTTTATTATTAAGTGAGTTTTGACAGGAGTGAATATGAGTTTATATATGCGAGTGTTTCAGCGAAGGGTGAATGACGTCGGGTTCGCTGGCTACGGGGAGACACTGTTTACATGTCCTGTTAGAGATGCAAGGGGGGGGATAGAGATCTGCGCTATTCAGGAATCCATTTGTGCACTGTATGTCGTTAGACAATAGCTGAAGAGCAGGTATAGAATGAGCCCACTTCAGCATTCTGGTCCTGGGGGCTGAGTGGACGGCTGTTTTGATGGACAGCTATGTGGCTTTGACATGCCACCGGCGGCGCTCGGAGACTCGCTTTGTAAGGTTCTATGGGATTAGTTTGAGCATTTAGTACTTGTTTCGGTGGTTATTGGACTAAGAACTGTAATATTGAAGGCCATGTCCTCAGCGGGACCGCTGTGTAATTGAGTAAGTGTGTTTAGGTATTTGAAGATATGTTTCGCAAATGGTGATGTTAAGTTGATGGCGCAATTTAGCCACCACTGTAAAAAAAATAGCTGTCTGCTGCTGAAAGAAAGAAAGAAAGAAAAAAGGGGTGACCTTGCCCCCAGACCTGATGGATGAGTTATTAGATAAGAGCAAGTGATAGTTGAATGATGCTATGTGTTTGGATGTAGGAGTCTCTAAACGGCGGGGCGAGATTTTTTTTTATGTGGAAATTTATGCAATCTATAGATAGTGATATTCGACTGCTAGTGACAATAGTTAAGAGCGGAAAAATAGGTACAAATCGAGCGCTGGAGGAATGTTGCGGCAATGGTAATAATATTTAATTCAAGGTGGAGGTTGTAAATATGGATCAGGCTTTGAATATTGGTGGGAGTGTGGTATTTGCTTGATGCCCTGTATAAAAGTTTGACTCTTTAATTGCGTTTGGTATTTCTGGGTGTGTGTAAAATTAATTTTACTGTTGAAAGTGCGAGAAAGATGAGTTGATTGGTGTTTAGATAGAAGCTACGTTTGCAATTCGAAAAGAGGGGATGAGAATGGTAAATTGATTGATGGACTTGGTTTGTGGGGTAATATATGAGTGTCGAGATAGGACTGAGGACGTTTGCGTATGTTGATGGTGGGACGGGTGTGAGGTTAGGTGCAGTGAGAGGTGTAAATTAGATCTTATTTTTAAAAAAATATGTTGTAAAGCAAGAATAATATTGAGAAGGTTTTAGATGGCTGGTCACGCGACGATGCGAGAGCAGGGATGTGTAGTTATGTTTAGTTAAAGGGCCGTGTAATGTCATGTGAGGAGCAATGCACAGTGTGCTACAGTGTCATAGGAGGTAAAGGCATATGCTGCTACGATGTGTCTAGCGTATGGAGGCTGCGCTTTGGAAATATGCTACGTTGATATAAAGTTGACTTTCACCTGCGTTCGGTGGTCGCGGCTCGGAAGTGTGACGGATCGCGGTCCTGGGCGGACGTATGTGTGTGCTTTGACTGCTGACGAGCGCGTTGACCGCGTCAACTCACGCTTGCGGAAGCCGAGCAGGGGCTGTATGAGGTCTGAAATCAGACGAATGGGTGACTTCACGATCCTGTGGGCAGGGTGCGGAGTGGGGGGTACCTGCGCACGCCTGCTGAGTTATTTTGCGAGCGGATCTGCAGGCTCTGCTATGCGTTATTAGGATAGTTTACGAGTACTGAGCGTATCTACACATCTGTGTGAGGAATTATTTAGTAGCAATTTGATATAGTGTGTAATGAAATTATGATTGGGTGCATGTCTGTGGGCTGTGCAACATGGCCCAGGGCACATCTGGGTGGGTTTTTTGTGATAGCGTGACAGATATACTGGATGGTTAAATAAGTTGTTCGAAAAAATAAATAGAGTGTTCTCAACGATTACATGCGCCTGCAGCGCAGATCAGAGTGATTGGTTTTCCGTCACCATCTCGGTTGCATGCGAGTAGTAAATGTTTTCCCGGCCGCGTTAATCGTGTGTGTCAACGAGCTATGAGCTATTCTGACAATAGACGTGAAGGCAGGTCCAGACCTGAGACGCCGGCGGTATACATGAGAAGAACAATGCAGCTTTCACATGTGTGAGGGCGGAGTGCTCTTTCTGGTCCGCTGTGAGGAGGGAGCGCTGGGAAGCTGAACTTGAGTGAAGGCTCTGGAATGCCCTCCTCCGCCGACCGCACGCACGTGACCTGGGCCTGTCTGGGAGCGTAAGCTAAGGCGCATAGGCGATATCAGTTTCTCCGGTGTTAGGCGCGAATGCGACTGTGCTGAGGTCATGTTTGGGGGAGGCCGAGCACAGACTTTTTGGTCGGTTTAGCAGCTGGGGGTGTTTGGGCGGGTCTGTTGGACTATTTTTTTCCGAGCATGTCTGTGCACTGTGCTGTGCGTTATTTGGAGAGCTTAAGAGTAGATAGCTCGTCTACTGACAGTGTGTACTGCATTATTTAAGAGCAGTTTGCTATTGTGTCGTGAAATTAGGAGTTGTTTACATCTTTGTGGCCTGTGTGAGATGACCACAGTCGGATCAGTGTGGGTGTTTTGTGACGAATATACTGCACGACTAAATAAAAGCGGCTCCAAATAAATAGAGTGCAGTCCTTCATTACTTCCCCAAGCAGCACAGCGCAGTCTGAGCGGTTTTTACGCAAAAACTGCAATCTGGTCAGACTGTGAGTGAGTCAACAAATAACTGGACAAATTTATCTGTAGATGAGTTACAGGTCTGGATTGGAATGAATATCTTTATGGGTGTGTTTGTGTTGCCAAGTGTAGTGCACTACTGGAGTTCAGAAACTGCCTTATGTCAGCCTTACATATCGAAACCTATGAGAAGTAAAAGTTTCAAAAAGATATGCCGCAAATAAATAAAGTACACTCGTTCCTCCTTCCATCAGCCTATGCACTGAAATTATTTCCGGAAATTAGCAGTTTTTTGGCTATTTGGACGTAAATGTTTTGCATTATTTATGAGCGGTTTGCATGTCCGTAGGCTGGTCTATGAGTTATTTTTAACTGTTTACAATTAGTAAGCATGTGTCTAGACCATTATAAATGAGTTATGTAGGAGTGTTTTGCAGGTCTGTATGGTGTGGAACATGTCGGTGTGATACATATATTCCATTCCTAAATAAAGTGGTTCCTCCATCCATGGGCCTAGTGCAGGGTGAGTCCTTTTACCCAAAACATGTACAAAGAGGTTTAGTGCCGGTGGCTTAGTTTAGCGCTGATGAGCTTGATTTGCAACAGTTTTCTTAGGTTGGTGGTGGAAGCACCAGTGAGCTTTGTTTAATGGCAGATTTCAAACTTGGCGCTGGTTCCTAGGAGGACGTGGCGGTCGGGTTGCTGAGGTTAGTACAAGTGCCCTTTATTTACAACAATTTTGTTAGGTTGGTAGAGAAAGCAGAATCAAAGGACGTGACTTACGTTACTATAAGTGCAGTTTATTATTTGACGAGATTATGATAGGCTACCAGTGAAAAAGATAAGTGACGGAGAAATTTCGTACGTGTGATCAATTATGGTGTTGGGATTTGAACTTGTAATAGATTTTTGTTATGGATGTAAGGAAAATGGCTTTCTCGCCGAGAAAATCGGACATCTTGAATAAATAATAAATGATAATAATAAATAGAAGTAGAGTTTTCGAGACATTATCATGTTGGAATTTGAATTTGGCGCAATATTCCAGTGGAGGTAGGCCTATAATAATAAATAATAATAATAATAATAATAAATGACAATGAATGATAATAAATGATAATGAATGATAATAAATGACAATGAATGATAATGAATGTTAACAAATAATAATGAATAATAATGAATAATAATAAACAAAAGTAAGGTTTTGCAGCCATTATCGTGTTGTAATTTGAATTTGGAAGGAATTTTCTAGTGGAGGCAGGTCAATAATAATAAATAATAATAAATGCTAATAAATAATAATAAATGATAATAAATAATAATAAATGATAATGAATGTTGATAAATGATAATCAAAACATAAAGATAAGTACGGTAATTGCGTGCATTATCGTGTTGGAATTCAATCATCCCCCCATTTCTTCTTCTGGAGGCTTAGGTTAGTGGACTTAGCCCAATCGGGCTATTTTCTCAAAATTCAAACTTCCAGCCATTTTTTCTTGAGGTTAGGTTAGTGGATGTAGGACAATTGGCTTATTTCCCTGCCAAAATCCACCATCTTGGATGACGTCATGCGATGTTGCCAAGTCTACATGCCGCCATCTTGGATGACGTCATCGCTGCCATCTTGAATAAATTTGGCAACAATGCAGCGTGAGCTGACGTGAAGGTTTTCCCATTAGTTATGGCATCATCCATCCAGTTTGCTGTTGCCTTTTTCACAGCTGGATTGTAAACAAAAAAAATCTTTCTTATTTTGAATTTACTTTAAACTGTCAATTTCTGTGCCTCTTGTGTAATTTTAACGTAAAATCACCTTGTTGTCCGCATTTGTACTGGATATACTGTAACATTCACAAGATGCTAAACTTTTGTAATATTCTATTACTGTGGCATTTAATGTATTAGACCTGTATATCATTTCTTTAGATGCTACTTCATACAGTATATCAGTTAATGATTACATTGCTTTAGTTTTTTGATAGCACTTATGTTCTTTGATATTCGATTTATTCTCTGTATAACTGTTTCCATCTGGTGCCTGTAATGTTTTGTTTATCGGTATACTATTGGTGCCACAGAGATGCCGAGCCGATGACGCCTCTGCACGATGTCAGGAATCGTCTGGAAGCGCTCGTGCCGCTAAGAAAACATGATTATTCAATGAATCGTTTATTGTGACAACTTTACAAATGGTGGTGCACTGTTGGCCATAGTTGCCTCCTGCCCCAGTCACGGACAGACTCCCGGTGTCGGACGCTGCGTCAGTCCTTGCGCCTGCGTCCTAGTGAGACGTCGTTCCTCTAGCATCGATTCGGATGCTTAGCCCAGCCTGGTGCAGCATGGATGTCTGGTTGGCAGCCCTGCAGCCAGGCGACTAGCGCGAGTTTTGGTGTTCTCGTAAAGATAAGTCATTTTAGATTATAAAACATATAGATTAGTACTGATTACGTGGTAAATAGGTGTATTAGTGTGCCGTTTAAGTGTACCATTAAAGGTTTCATTTTTCTTTACGTAATATAGCAGGAAACGCGAAAAGACCGTACAGTCGTATTTTCTGTTTACGTTCTGCTGCAGCAAATCTATAGAATTTCGTTTAGTTGTTCCTTGCTCTCTCCAGCAATTTAACTTAGCGTACCTCTTCATTATTTAACTAGCATTTCCGGAAAGTAGCGTAAAGTTTAAGTTGTTGTTTCAGAAACTTTGCACTTTTGTTTTTGTTTACACACAGTTGCGTATAGGTCAAATTTGTGTAACCATATTTTCGTGTTTATCTGTAATTTAACTGACTTATTCTTAATAAACTATTACGTTTATCATGAGTGAAAAGTGCTTGACTTGCCGTAGAATTGTTAGGTCGGGGCTTTGGTGTGATGGGTGCTGTAGTTTTTTCCATGTGGGTGACTGTAGTGGCGTGGGAATAGGGGAAGTAAATGAGACTCATCAGTGGTTTTGTAGGATTTGTAGTAGAGATAGGAAGATACTAGAACAGGAGGGGGAAATTGCCGCCCTTCAGGCTGAGTTAGACAAGGCCAGGGGAGATCTTGACAGGTTAAGGAGGGAGAAGGGTAAAGAGAGGTGGGAAGTGGCTACAGGCAACAGGAGGAACAAGCCTAGAAGTTTGTCTGACAGCTTTATGGTGAATGTGGAAAATAGATTTGACCTGTTGCTTCAGTTAGAAGCTGGTGAGCCTCAAGCAGTTGCAGGTGTAGACAGGGCACAACAAACTTTCAGCAGCAAATTGAAAAGTAAGAATGTAGGGAAATCAGTAAAGAGAAAGAAAGTGTTGTTGTTAGGTAGTTCCCATGGAAGAGGTGTTGGCCAACTTTTGCAGGATGAACTAGGATCAGAATACCAGGTCACCAATTTTTTTAAACCTAGTGCTGGTCTGGAGCAGGTGACAGAGGATTTAGGATCACTTTGCAAAGATTTCACTAAGGAAGACACCGTGGTTATAGTGGGTGGGGCAGGTAACAGTATTGACAGAGATCCTGGGTACAGTATAGAGTGTGACCTGGCGAAGATTGCATCAGCATCGAGGCATACAAGTGTTGAGTTTGTATCTGTTCTTGGGCGCCATGACCGACCTTATTTGAACTCTTCTGTCAAGAGAGTTAATTTGGAGCTGGAACAGCTGCTCATGTCAGGTGCGGGGTCACACATTGGTGTGGTTCATGTTGATTCTCTCAGTAGGTGGGATTATACTAGGCATGGCCTTCACCTCAACAGGAAGAGGAAGGGTAAATTGGCTGGGGAAATAGCAGGAAAATTAAAGGGGGGAGGCACTGTCATGAGTGGTAAAATACCAGTGGTTATAGGGTTCAGAAAAGACCCTTTTTTAGGTTAGGGAGGAGAAAAAGGAAGCAAATTTTAAGAGAGGTTAGAACTGAGACAAACCTTCAGTTTGAGAAAGAAATCAAAAAACATAATTCCAGCTTATTACATCAGCATAAACAGCCATTAGTTAAGAATTTTCAAATGTCGGCCGATATTTTAACTCCACCCAATTTTAACTCAGTCAATGTGAAATGTCAGCTATCTTTATTGCATCAAAATATTCGAGGATTGAGAAATAAAATTAATGAATTAACTATCTGCATAGATGAATTAGAGTCTTCAAACCCAGCTGACATAATCTGCCTCTCTGAACATCATGTGACCACTGGTATAGAACTTTTAAGTGTTACAGGGTTTAGGTTAGCATCTCACTTTTGTAGATCAGAAATGGAGAAAGGAGGAGTTGCCACATTCATCAGGAACTGTCATAAATTTAAGAACATATACATTCATAAATTTTGCCTAGAACAGCATATGGAAGCATGTGCAACAGAATTAGAATTTCACAAAAAATCCTTCATAATATTAAGTGTATATCGAGCACCTGCAGGTAACTTTAATCTGTTTGTAAACCACCTTGAAGCTGTAGATTTCAATGTATATTTCCTTAAAGACTCTCCCAATAAGAACTTATTTGAGTCAGTAAGACTATCATTCAACTTAATTCCCACTGTAAAGTTCCCCACTAGGATAGCCACTTGCTCACAAACAGCCATTGATAATATCTTTATAGAAAAGTCCAATGAACAAAATTATATTACAAAACCAATAGTCAATGGCCTCTCAGACCATGACATGCAGTTCCTTCTGTTAAATGTTAATACTGAACAGGATATAAAATCTGTTAAATCTGAGCTCAAGAGGGTAATCAGTAAGCCAAAAATTGATTATTTTAGGACACTCCTCAGAGACATTCACTGGACTGATGTTTACAACCTTATTTGAACACTGCTTTCCCCCAAAACTTACCAAGGTTAGAGCAAAGTCTACAAAGAAGCCATGGATTACTCGAGGAATAGGGGTATCTTGTAAAAGAAAAAGAAAACTGTATCTGTCAATCCGAAACATTTCCAATGTTGATGCTATAGCACATTATAAGAAATACTGCAGAATATTAAAGACTGCAATACGGATGTCAAGGCAAATATATTACAAGGAAAATATAGTCATATCAGATAACAAAATAAAGACAATATGGGATATAGTGAAGGAGGAGACCGGTAGAACCAGACATGAAGAGGAACAAATAACATTAAGAGTAAATGATACATTGGTGACAGATGTGTATAGTGTTGCAGAACTTTTTAACAAACATTTTATAACTGTTACTGAAAAGATGGGGTTGTCATGTTCGGTAGATTCTGCTATGGATTACCTTAGACCAGACATATCAAGTAACTTCCATGATATGAATTTGACCCTCACTACCCCAACAGAAATAATGTCCATCATAAAATCTTTAAAACCAAAAACATCTAGTGGGTATGATGAAATATCAACAAAGTTAATTAAAGAATGTGATTCTGAGCTAAGTAACATATTAAGCTATCTGTGTAACCAGTCGTTTATCAGTGGAATATTTCCTGAGTAGCTGAAATATGCTGAAGTTAAGCCACTGTTTAAGAAGGGAGATAAAGAAATAGCATCAAATTTCCATCTAATTTCACTGTTGCCAGCATTCTCAAAAATTTTCGAAAAAGTAATGTACAGTCGTCTTTATAACCATCTCATCTCAAATAACATGCTGTCAAAGTCACAGTTTGGATTTCTAAAAGGTTCTGATATTGAGAAGGCTATCTACACTTACAGTGAAAATGTGCTTAATTCATTAGACAAAATATTGCAGGCAACTGGTATATTTTGTGATCTGTCAAAGGCATTTGACTGTGTAAATCACAATATCCTTCTAAGTAAACTAGAATATTATAGTGTAATGGGAAATGCTGCAGAATGGTTCAAATCTTATATCTCTGGCAGGAAACAAAGGGTGTTATTAGGAAAGAGACATATATCAAGCTATCAGGCATCATCCAACTGGGAACTAATTACATGTGGGGGTCCCACAAGGTTCCATTTTGGGGCCCTTACTTTTTCTTGTGTATATCAATGACCTTTCAATAGTAATATTACCAGATGCCAAGTTTGTTTTGTTTGCCGATGATACAAACATTGCAATAAATAGCAAATCAAGATCAGCCAATAAAATATTTGTGGACATTAATCACTGGTTCCTAGCCAATTCTTTGTCACTAAACTTTGAAAAAACACACTACATGCAGTTCAGAACTTGTAAGGGGTGTCCCAAGAGTATATGTCTAACATATGATGACAAGAAGATAGAAGAAGTGGAGAGTGTTAAATTTTTGGGATTACAGCTTGATAATAAATTCAACTGGGAGGAGCACACCACAGAACTGCTGAAGCGTCTTAACAAATCTCTGTTTACAATGCGAATTTTGTCAGACATAGGGGATATAAAAATGAAAAAGCTGGCATACTATGCTTACTTTCATTCCATAATATCATATGGGATTATTTTTTGGGGTAATTCATCAAGCCAAGCTAAAGTTTTCCGGGCACAAAAACGTGCAGTAAGAGTTATATGTGGTGTGAACTCAAGAACATCCTGCAGAAGCCTGTTTATGGAACTAGGGATACTAACTACTGCTTCCCAATATATTTATTCCTTAATGAAATTTGTCATTAAAAATATATCACTTTTTCAAACCAACAGCTCAATTCATGGAATCAATACTAGAAATAAGAATAATCTTCACAAGGATTTAAAATCACTTAGTCTTGTACAAAAAGGTGTGCATTATTCAAGAACATTTCAATAACTTGCCAGCAGCCATAAAAAGCTTAACAACCAATGAAATTCAGTTTAAGAGAAGCCTAAAGGATTTATTGGTGGCCAACTCCTTCTACTCCATTGATGAATTTCTTAGTAAAACCAACTGATTTGTATATAAGTACAACATAACTTCTGCACAATTTCAGTGCAGTAATGTGTTCATTGAAAATTTGTGTGTGTGTGTGTGTGTGTGTGTGTGTGTGTGTAAGTATAATCTAACTTCTGCGCCATTTCAGTGCAGTAATGTGTTCATTGTAAATAAGTATTACAGTAGTTGTATTACATGTTTATTACCTTATAAATAAATAAATAAAAAACTTTTTTATTTTAAATTCAGTGCATTAGTATTTGTAAAATGACTCTTAGTGTTCATTAAAAAATGACGATCATTCCACTTGGGATCTGTGGAATGGTACATTAGCTTACTTGTTTTAGTTGTAAATATTTGTCGTGTATTGTTGTTTTTCTGACATGTTCCACATCCTGGAGGACCTCCTCACTACGGATCGATTGGAATGAAAGTAAATCTAATCTAATCTAATCTACCGGCTGAGGGAGCATACTCGATCTCACTCCGTATCTCTTCTTCCCTGGACCACCCCATCCACAGTGTGGTGTAAGCAGCAGATTTCGAACCCAGTACTGCCGGCCTGGTCGTCGTCTTCCGTCCTACACTCAGACAGTACAGCACCTGGTACTGCATTGCTGTTGATAGTTCATCAGCTCTCCCTTCAGTAGTGGTTGGTGTGACACAGCATGAAGTTCATCAGTGGAGTTCAGCTCTACGGCACTCCAAGGCTGACAGGTACTGTACTGGTTGATCTGAGACAAGACTTATTAAAACAACATGGTCATGGAGTGGAATGTCATCGACACGGACTCCATCGTTCCCATTGACCTGAATTGTTCTCTATATTTGGAATTTGGGCTCTGGTATGTAAAGAGCTTACCATACTTCTGTGACGTGTGGTTTACTAGCGATGGCTGCATGTGGCCTCGTTATTCTGATACCTTGCTTTAATTTTCTCTTAGCAGCTAGTTAAATTGGTCTATGAGTGTTTTCCCTAGCTGTGGCTATTGCTTCTTGGGGCATTCCGCCATGCAAGTGAGCGGCATTATTATTTTGCTTAGTCACTGTCTCTCTCTGTTTTCCTACTGCATGTGCTCTCTCTCACTCAGCTACTGCAGAATTGCAGACTGTGCTGCCCGTCTGTCTTGCACCACCATACTTCCTGGTCCGCCGCTAATCGTGGTGTAACCAGCCTATCTTACGTCAAGGTGGTTGAACTCCGTTAAAAATTTTATAACTTGGGACCCATATTACTCTGCGCCGTAACAGTACATATACAGTTTGGCACTTGACACCATAGATATGAGAGTCATATTTATAGTGACTTATGTACTCACTTTTGTGGGCTTTGTTTTGTATTTTATTGTAAGTATGAGTAGAAATTGCTGTATTATGCACGAAATATTTTTCAGTAGCATTTCTTAATTTGTATTTTTGTTCCTGCCACTAATATTTTCAAGTGATTATGTACTGAAACGTGTTAACATCAATAAATAAATTTGTGACGAAAGATTTCCAGAATTATATCCTGTGCCAAATCTGAATGGTCACTGGCCTCAGACATGGAAGAATTTCTCAATCACATTAGGAGAGCATGTTGTCTGAAGGAAGTGGGGCCCCCAGTGATTAGCTGGGAGCATGATGACATTGATGTTTTGCAATTGGTCCAAAGCAGAATGGGGGAGGGGAAATCAGTGACCTTGAATATAACAAGCGCAATTGTTTCAGAACCACAAATGCTGACACCTGAATATGCTCAAAATTGGCATTTTCTGGAATGCAGACATAAAAAATGTTGATGTCAGTGCAGTTCCCAGAATGCAGACACCAAAAAGTGCTTACATCAAACATTTGGACCAGAACCCACAATGCCCTCCACTCACCACATCAGCACCTCTTACTGTTACTGAAGCAGTGACATGCACAGAATAGCTGTTGGTTAGGGTACCGATCTGTTGATCCCCAAATCCATTAATGTGGTTTAGCCAAGTGGAGACAGTTTCCTTGAACAGCGACATCACCTGTGAACTCATCAAATTCAGCCACTACGGGTGCATCAATTACTGCACCAACAAGAATGCAACAACAGGAGGCCATCTCAGTTCTGCACCACTTGCAGAGCCTTGCACATTGCAACATGGTTCCGGACTCACTGCTGTGTGCTGTCTAGGTGCATAGCCTCCCAGCTCAAGTGTAACCAGTCAACGCCACCAAGAAACAAATGCACCTGGATGCTGTTGTGGTCTTAGCTGATTGGGTACATGACACGATGGCAATGGCTCCAAGTACCTCAGCCATGGTGGCCTATGATGCCATAGCCTGAGCATCGTCTTACACTCAGAAGCAACACATGCTTTCCAGACCGACCTCTGTGGATGCCAACCTTCACTACCTAGTCCAGAATCTGGCTGTCCAGGTGGCAGCACCAACCATGTAAGTCAGCTGGTTGGTACTCTCATGGCCAGTGAGCAGAAGGCACCATAGCAGTAGAAGATCCAACTAGCAGTGCTTGTGCAACCAGCAATGCAGCAACAGCCTTCCCTGCAGTACTCCACCGATGTCATAACAACCCTGAACAGATTTTGTTGGTACCATACTCACTTAGGGAGTGATATGGCAAAGTGCCAGCAGGCCCCTTTCTCATCGTGGAAACAATGAACTGCCCAATTACGTATGCTGACTGTCTTGAAAATTTTCCAGAGCTCACCTCCCGTCTGGTGCATTGAGGGAGCTAAAAATTTAATGTCCACCACATTCTAACCATGACTGGTGCACCCACTTTGTACCACCTATGTCGACTTCCACTCGACGTGTTCACTATAGCCAAGGCTGAGTTTGAGACTATCCTGCAGCAAGTCATAATTTGACCATCAAGTATCCTGGTTCTCCACCTTGCACTCAGTCCTCTCGAAAGACAGTTTGTGGGGACAAACATGCTCCATATCCATGAAAGGTCATGAACCATTAATTGGTACCAATCCTGCAGGATTTCATCCATGCCTTGGCGGAGTCATCTATATTCATCAAGAACTGAGTATGTGTGAAGGCGTTCATGCAGATTCCTGTGGTGCCTGAGAACATTCACAAAATGGCCATTATCACACCATTTGGGCTTTTTGAGAGTATGATTATAACGTTTGGCCTTCGGAATGCTGTCCAGAACTGGCAGCATGGCGCTTTGAAAGGCTCACCAAGGTGTTTTGCTTAACCTGATGACATTTTAGTGATCTTGGCGTCGTCTGAGCTCCGCTGTCGCCACCCAATGATCATCTTTCAGTGCCTGAGTGAAGCCAGTATCATCATTAACGTTTTTAAATGCATATCTGTGGTCACTGCAATGTAGTTTCTTGGTCATTTGATCAACCACTCCCCATGAAGTTACAGGCAATCGTGAATACACTGCACCCACAGACGTGTGAAGACTTATGTCACTTCTGAGCACATTAAACTTTCATTGGTGCCGTATGCCAAATGCTGCCACTATGCAGGAACCTTTGACTGCAACTCTACATGGCACCATCTCAAAAAGAAAGACACCTGTTATCTGGATGCATACACTGGAAAAAGCTTCATGGAGTCCAAGCAAAGCCTAGCTGAAGCAATGCTGCCTACTGATTCAGTGCACAACACTGAATTAGCCATGCTGGTGGATGGCAGCCAGTCTCCCATTGGTGCTGTGCTCCAACAATGTGTCATCAGTAGCTGTCTCTCGTTCTTCTCACAGAAGCTGTTGGAAGTGCAATACTCTTGGAGCACTTATGACCACGAGTTGCTTCTGGTATATGAGGAGGTGAAGTCTTTCCACCTGTCAGTGAAAGTTCATTCCTTAATTATATTCGCTGATCACAAGCCCATCACTCATGTGTTTCGAAACAATCATTCCAAGTGTTCGCCGCACCAATTCTGGCTGTTGGATCACGTGTGTCAGTTCTCTGTGGACATGCACTATATTGTCAGAACTATGGTATTGTGACTGCTTATCCCACACTTGTGCAGCTATCTGGCTTCCTGTGAACTTTGAGGACATTGTGCAAGGACAGGAGAGTGACGAAAGCTGCTTAACCTTCGCCTCAACACCTCCAGTGGCCTACAATTGGGACTAGTGTCCATTCCTGACTCTACCATCAAGATTTTTTTACAACATTTCCATGGGCACACACTGCACGTTGCTTCCAGAGAAATTCTGGGGTATTGATTTTGAGTACATCCATGGGCTGTCACACCCCAGCATCAAAACTGCTGTGTCACTCTTGCCTGCATATTTCCTCTGGCCAGGGATTAAGAGAGACTGCCATCAGCGGGCCAGAATGCCAGTGTTGGGAAGCATATGTATGCAACCACTAGTGGCTTCTGATGTAACATGCAGTTATGCACGTGTCCACATGAACATATTACACTCGCTGCCCCAATGGCATCACAAGCATTAATTGTTGACAATGATGGGCAGCTTCATTCGCTGGCTTGAGGAAATGCCCGTAGCTGACATCACCACTGAGGTGTTGCCGCTGCCTTCATCAACACCTGGGTGACATGCTATGCCCCAGTCACTTCATGTGTCCACCAGTTTGACTACATGCTAGTTACACAGGATTAATGACATGGTCATTTGGCTCTGTAAGACACTAGATGCATCCCTGACTTGCTCTGATACTGCTTGGAACCAACAACTCCCACTGGTACTGCTCAGCCTATGAGTAACTACGAAGTAAGAGATGGGTTCTTCACCTGCCAACCTTGTCTGTGGAAAACCACTCACCACCCCTGGTGATTTCATGGAACAATTGCAACTGTCCCACTATGCCTCGGCCCCACCACTGGCAGAATGGCTATGCATCCAGATGGCTGGCCTCTGACTGCACAAAATGATGTGGCATGACATTAGAAAAGTCTTTTTATATGCAAATATGAAACACTTTTGTGTCACAGAAAGATATCATGGGCAACTGTAACATTTTCTGAAGGTTTTTTGCAGTTAGTGCTAAGCCAAGTTAAACCAGGCCAGTGTGCCATGCAGTAATCAGAATGACAAACAAGCAGAGAGCCAATATTGTAAATAATATGGCACACCCTGGAAGCTATTGCCTCACCTCACTCGAGCAAGACGTCTACATTGTTAATTCACCAACATGTCTTCAATGAGGAGTGATCATAACGTCATTGCTAGCTTAGCACAATGCCAAAAGAACAAATAAATTGCCCACAAGAACGCCTACCAGCCCACTGACATGGCAGTAAAGCACCAAGCTGATGCTCTGAAAGCCACTATTGTGACACTGAGGTGTGGAAAAGAATGCTGATGAATCCAGAAATGACACATGCGACTATCCTCTCCAAGACATAACGTCATTGCTGCAGACAAGCAGTAATAAATTCTCAGGCTTCCAAGCCCATATGTGATTCAATTGCAGTCAGTCAGCTGCTATGTAGACCATGTGACATGCTCCCTATCATTCATTAGATGACTTCTGTCTTTGGGATTGCTGCCCATTTGGTCTCCTGAACCAGAACTACATATAGTTTCTTTCACAAAACCATTGGCTCATTATCTGTATCAGAGAATTCCATTTGGATTATAAAACACATCAACTTCATATCCGGCTGTTGAATGGGGTACTTCATGAATTAAAGCCCAAGGAATGTATGGTGTACTTGGATGACATAACTGTATTTTCGAAAGATGTGGAAGAACACATAAAAACATTGGAAGAAGTAGTTAATGGACTACAAATAGCATGTTTGATGCTCAGCTCGGATAAATGCCATTTGGTGCAAACAGAAATTATCTCCCTTGACGTGTAATTAGTGGGGAAGGTGTGAAAACTGATCCCCAATTAATATAGCCAATTCATGACTACATAACACAGCAAATAACCAAACAACTTCAATCATCCATTGTCTTATGAAGTTATTATAGAAAATTCAACAAGCTTTTGCAAAAATTGCTGAACCTTAAACCAGTTATTAAGAAAAGGTGTAAAATTCGAATGGATGACAGAATGCCAAACAGCATTTCAGGTGTTGAAAAAATGTTGATATCAGTTCCAGACCTGATATTCTCAGTTTTCGGAAAAGAATTCATCCTTTCTTGTATCAAGTATCAAGATTACCGAGAGTATCAAGAGCTGAGATTCTTGTATGAGAAATTTAGAATGCAGCTGAATACGTTTACAGAAATAGTGCCACTGATGCTAATATGAAGGAAAAGAGGACGTTTGGATGTCGGAGGGAAAAGTAATACAGTAGAGCAAACAGAGGTAATAGCGGAGATCACAAAAACCACAGTAGAATAGCATACAATGGAGCTGTCAAACATGGAACAGAATGTCTTAAATAATATGAGAATGGTAAGAGAACTAAAGAATTGTCACAGTATAGGAGAAGTACTATGCAAACAATGAATAACAACTTAGGAAGAATTGATACTTGTATAGGCGCAATAGATGAGAGAATGACTGTAACCAGGTTGTTGCGAGCATTCGCAATTAGTTTGAATGATGCGAGATTAAAAGTAGCAAAACTGCAAAAGCAGTTTAGCATGCAAGACAGGGGCAACAGTCCTGCACTCTTTTCTTCCAAAGCAGCTCATAGCAGGGTCTTTTTTTTATTTGCAACATACTCCTTTACAACATTTGTAATAACACGTGTGTGTGTGTGTGTGTGTGTGTGTGGAGTATAGCGTAATGTTTGTGTTGTGTGAGGATGATAATAGCAGGGAGACTCATTGACTGCATCTAAATGACCAGGGAAAGCGACTTGTAGCGAATAAAGTGCTGAGTCAAATAGGAAATAAGCTTCGAGGAGTAACCATGCGGACATTTTCCTTAGACGAACATCAGCAATCTGTTTCTAAGGCTTTTCTAGGCTAAGTGTTAAGACTGGTGATAATCCGGGGTGTAATAATTTGCCAAACAGTCCACGTTTATAGGAGATGTTAAGCTATCGAAGTGCAGCAACAAACCAAGATATACGTAGCAGTACACTCCGTGTGTTCCACCAAAACATCAATGGTCTCAGAAGTAAACTGGAGCTTCTAAATCTTGACATTAATGACGCTGAATCTGTAAACCATGCACAAGTAATATGTCGTACTGAACACCATGCGATAAGTCGAACTGAAATTCCTCAAATTGATGGATACTCATTGGCAGCCAGTTACTATAGAACGATAAAGGAGAAAGGAGGGACTGCAATCTATGTTAAAACTGATTTAAAATATAAATCCCTAGACACAATTACTTATGGTGTAGATTCTCACTTTGCAGCACGTGTAACGGAAATTACTACAAATAATAAGTCAGTTTTTGGCAGTTTACAAGGCTCCTGCAGGGAAAATATATATCTTTCTAAACCATATGGGACAACTTTTGAAGCAAATCTACTCAAAACACAAGGATTTAATTATCATGGGTTATTTTAATATTAACTTCTTAACTACAAATAACAGCAGATGACAACAAGAGTGCCTGATGTAATCATTTAACCTAATTGAGTTGCAAGATGACCGCCGAGTTAGATCACAGGTATTTTTTCGTCCGCTAAAAGAACTTATTTAAGAGGAAATAGTGTCAAGTTTAAATTTTCTTTGTTTTGTATACCTGCTGTAGTGTCCGTTCTTGTCACACAAATGAAAATTAACGTCCCAGCAGAGCTTGTTCTTGAAAAAACTTGTTC
Source organism: Schistocerca piceifrons (assembly GCF_021461385.2). Classification (NCBI taxonomy): domain Eukaryota; kingdom Metazoa; phylum Arthropoda; class Insecta; order Orthoptera; family Acrididae; genus Schistocerca; species Schistocerca piceifrons. Next base: position 73,801,218 of record NC_060149.1, read on the forward strand.
TTTAGCTGAAGTCCCGATAATCGCGACAGAACCCGAAATTTTGGGTGACATAAACACAAAAAATTTTATTCAAGTTTTCTTGATAGTGCAAAATTCGTTTAAAAAAGGCAGCTACAAGTTTCATCAGTGTCTATTGTCACAATAAAAGTGTAATTAATCGTTTCTAAATCGTATTTAACTAACACAAAATGGGTAAAATGGCTCTAAGCACTATGGGACTTAACATCTGAGGTCATCAGTTCCCTAGGCCTAGAACTACTTAAACCTAACTAACCTAAGGACATCACACTCATCCATGCCCGAGGCAGGATTCGAACCTGCGATCGTAGCAGCAGCGCGGTTCCGGACTGAAGTACCTAAGACCGCTCGACCACAGCGGCCGGCATAACTAACACATTCCGCATTGTTTACTAGTTAGATAGACGCGATATAGGCCTAAATTTTCCGAGTTATAAACGTTTAAAGGCCTGACCAAACACGCCTGATAGCGTAAATTCTCTAAAAGTGAAGTAATTACAATTCATTCTTCTATCATTGTATCTCTAAATCAGTACAAAAACAACAACCACTGCACATGAGACCTTTGCGTCGATTTTTGCTTACACACAGCTAATCTCGCGTCCTTGACAAATTTAAAACACTCTTCAAACTTAATTACTCTTTCGAAACTGACCATGAGTGAGAAATGTGGGAGCTGTTATAGGGTAGTGAGTAGAGGGATTTGTTGCTAATCTTGTAGGAAATATTTTCACTGGGGGGGATGCAGTGGGGAGAATTCTGGGGGAACAGAAAAGGCTCTCTCCTGGAACTGCAAAGTATGCAGTAGGAACATTTTGATTGGGGAACAGGAAAGGAAAATCTGTGCCCTTCAGGTACAGTTGGAGGAAGCAAGTGCTGCGCTAGTGTCAGTCCTAGTCAAGGGAAAGGGAAATTATATCAAAATTCAATGAAGGCGTGGTTGGGCGATGGAATCGTGGGCCGCTGGCAGAGTGCGGTAACAGTCGACAGCCAGCAGGCCAGGCAAGGTAAACATGGCACTCGCGGACGCGGAGCTGCGATGGCGGTATTGCACGCACGATTTGTTTTGAGTGGAGCAATAACGAGGCAGGAAACTGCAGCGCTACTTTAAGTTATTACGATGTATGAGGCGGGGCACTAGGCCAGAGCCAAGAGTGGCGATTTGTAAGTGGCTGACGTGTGGGAATTTATCCCTGCCATAGTTTATGTCTCTGACAATACGTCAGAAGCGAGGGAGGAACCAATACACACTACTGGCCATTAAAATTGCTACACCAAGAAGAAATGCAGATGATAAACGGGTATTCATTGGACAAATATATTATACTAGAACTGACATGTGATTACATTTTCACGCAGTTTGGGTGCATAGATCTTGAGAAATCAGTACCCAGAACAACCACCTCTTGCCGTAATAACGGCCTTGATACGCCTGGGAATTGAGTCAAACATAGCTTGGATGGCGTGTACAGGTACAGCTGGAGTAGTGATGGCGTATTGTGACGAGCCAGTTGCTCGGTCACCATTGACCAGACGTTTTCAAAAGGTGAGAGATCTGGAGAATGTGCTGACCAGGGCAGCAGTCGAACATTTTCTGTATTCAGAAAGGCCCGTACAGGACTTGCAACATGCGGTCGTACATTATCCTGCTGAAATGAAGGGTAGAATCACGGGTCGTAACACATCTGAAATGTAACGTCCACTGTTCAAAGTGCTATCAATGCGAACAAGAGGTGACCGAGACGTGTAACCAATGGCACCCCATACCATCACGCCGGGTGATATGCCAGTATGGCGATGACGAATACACGCTTCCAATGTGCGTTCACCGCGATGTCGTCAAACACGGATGCGATCATCATGATGCTTTACACAGAACCTCGATTCATCCGAAAAAATGACGTTTTGCCATTCGTGCACCCTGGTTCGTCGTTGAGTACACCATCGCAGGCGCTCCTGTCTGTGATGGAGCGTCAAGGGTAACCGCAGTCATGGTCTCCGAGCTGATAGTCCATGCTATTGTAAACGTCGTCGAACTGTTAGTGCAGATGGTTGTTGTCTTGCAAACGTCCCCATCTGTTGACTCAGGGATCGAGACGTGGCTGCACGATCCGTTACAGCCATGCGGATAAGATGCCTGTCATCTCGACTGCTAGTGATACGAGGCCGTTGGGATCCAGCACGGTGTTCCGTATTACCCTCCTGAACCCACCGATTCCATATTCTGCTAACAGTCATTGGATCTCGACCAACGCGAGCAGCAATGTCGCGATACGATAAACCGCAATCGCGATAGGCTACTATCCGACCTTTATCGAAGCCGGAAACGTGATGGTACGCATATCTCCTCGTTACACGAGGCATCACAACAACGTGTCACCAGGCAACACCGGTCAACTGCTGTTTGTGTATGAGAAATCGGTTGAGAACTTTCCTCATGTCAGCACTTTGTACGTGTCGCCACCGGCGCCAACCTTGTGTGAATGCTCTGAAAAGCTTATCATTTGCGTATCACAGCATCTTCTCCCCGTCGGTTAAGTTTCGCGTCTGTAGCACGTCATTTTCGTGGTGTAGCAATTTTAATGGCCAGTAGTGTAAACAGACGGGCAATTTTAGCTTGAGACAGAGTGTGCCAGGTCAGTCGAGCGTCGGGAAAGACCTGTGCTGGTCTTCACTTATAGGGGCCATTCTGGCAGCAAAGTTATAAGTATTCTGCATAAACTTGTACTCTGTTTTCTATGTACTTGTTCGGGCTATATTCTACCTCCGGGGAAACAACACTGGGGTGGGACAGAACGGCAGCCTGGAACCTGGAGATTGCACGGTCTACCTGAGACAGGGCAGTGACAGGAGCCTGCAGTGGGTCCAGTAGGGGCTCGGTTCCACTCTAGTCTACTTCCCACCTGGCGTACCGTGGTCTGGGCGAGGCGTACGCTGCGGGAGGCGCAGCATCACTTCAGCAGCGCCAGAGACGGTGGCGGGTGTTGGCATCCGGCAAGCACCACTAGCGGCGAGTTGCGGCACAGCATCCTAGGGGGCGCAGGTTCGAGTCCGGTCCTGTCCTGGGAGCAGCAGCGGCCCGAGGGCCACAGGTGACAAGTACGCCCACCTTCGTCCCTTGCTCGGACAGAACAGGCCAAACGGGGAGGGCGGCGGCGAGGACCAGAGACTGTTGCAGTTTCTGGAATCGCGAGCACCAGCGCAGCACAAGTCGCAACGCATTGGCGGGCGACGACCAGGAGAGCACGGCCTTGATGCAAAGCTTTCTAGATTTGTAGATACAAGGCCTACGCAGATCGGCCATATTGGCACATGACGTCACAAACTGTTGGCCATCTAATCTGTAGTCGGCAGTCCAGTTGGCGTGTATGTTGTGTTGAAAGTGTGTGCCACGTGAAAGTGATATATATTTCATAAAGTATTCGCCTACAGTTCTTCGAAGTATGGGATACAAGTGTTGCGTTCCCTTTTGCCAGGCAAATTATAAATCCGAAAAAGGCTTGAAAATGCACATGTTTCGATTTCCCAAATGTGTGAATTCGAGAAATCGCTGGATTGCAGCTATTCCCAGACAGGAATTTGTGTCTATGCATCATTCAAGGGTAAGTAAATGACAAAAAATTTATAGCGTGTTATTTGTTTCCATTGCACCACATTTGCCAATTGTTTTTAAAAGCAGTTATGTATCATGTACCAGTATAATTTGTTTCTTAATTCTGGATCATTGCTGCGAGGTTAATACGAAGCAACTATTGTCGCACAGAATAGTTATATTAATTAGTGTGGCAGGAAAATGTTTAGTATTCCTTATCATTCCTACCAGATTATTGAGTTTCCAGTACTTTTATTTGGAAGAGTTACAGAATGATTTTCTTCAGTTTTACATATACAGCTATTCGGAAATAATTTCAATTTGAGTAAACTACCTTAGAAAATTGCTCTAATGAATTCAGTGTTCGACAGATTAAGCAGTGTAGAAAGCAGAATTTCGATGTAAGTGCATTGTGATTTAATTAACAGCACCCTGTGACACGAATTTCAGTCAAGGATATAGGAGAAACAATCTTTTCATGTTTAAGGTTCTAAAGTTCTCGAGAAACAGGAAAATAAAATATTTTTTCGAGTTTTTTGATTTATTAAACATTACGTCAGGAAGTGATCCATTTCGTTGAATGACTTGAGTTTCATGTGTGGTCAGCAAATTTTGAAGTGGAGAAGAAAATTTACGAAAATAACCAAGGAAGCAAATTCTTGAATTCTGTAGGAGCTACAGCTGCTTTGTTTAAAACCGAAAACGTCTGCTTGTTATTGCGTATTGGCGATTTTTTACTGCAAGAAAACATAGCTCCTGAGGTAAAAGACGGAATTTAAAATTACAGTTTCTATTCGAGCCTAGAAACGCGTCAAAGTAATTTTACATCTTGAAATATCATAGGGCAGTTTTGTTCAGTTACTTTACGCAATGATATAAATTTCCATACTTTCATTCCAAGGCCATGCAGAAAAGGAAAGCACGAGAATCCCTATGCGGTCTCAGCTCTAAAACTCGTAAAGGTCGTATAGATGCAGAGTGCTGAACAGCAGCGTTCCGATACAGACCCGGCCATCAGTATGTGACGTCTAGGTGGTGTTGCTTGGTGACGCCAGCAGCGGCGTCGGCATACCAGGAGTCTGCTGAGCAGGCTGGACTCGCGGGACAGTGCACGGACGTCACGCCGACACTATGATTCACTCATCAAGTACTGTAAATTATCGGAATGAACAAATGGTATTGAATACTGCTGTATCATTCTGCACTGCCCCTTGACATTCTTGAACTTGTTCGGCCTCCTGACGAAATACAGCTCTACCATCTGGAGTCCCGGGTTCGACCCCCCCTACCCCACAACAATGGTGTCAGAAGTGGTGCCAGTTATAAAGCTGGTACCGGATTTCCACTCCCACATCTTATGTCGAGCAAGTAGCGTTGAGGTGTGCCTGTGTAGAGGGGTAGTTGAGGTGTTTGGTTTCATTCGTGACAGGTGGTCATGCACTTCTTGTTACATCTTGTCGCTCGGGAGGTGTTCATCCATACCAGTATAGAGAGGAAAGCAGGACTGTTCACCTGCACACCAGCATGATGTGGATAGGTGAATGACGTTTGATTTATTGTTTATGTGTCATTCTTTTGTGTTTTGAAGGGTTAAGTATGAATTAGGATAGACTTTTTAAAGGTGTCTTTTGTAAGGCCAGAGGAGTCTGTAGATTTATCTGGATTCATGGGAAATGGGAAACATGATAACATAGCGCCTAAGTGATGTAATTTTTGTAATCTGACAGATCACGGATTATCATGTATGAAGTGGGTGCCAAAGAATTGTTTTATGTGCAAGAGATTTGGTAATTTGGCGGGCAGTTGTTCAGAATGTAGATGGGCGATGATCCGCCGCAAGAACTAAGTTCAAGGAGTAGCAGAGTGAAATTAATGGCAACAGTGGAGCTATAAGAAAGAATAGTGAAAACACGGCAAGCAGCGGAGGCTGTGGCAGTGACTACAGCGGAAGCTGTAGCCGCTCTAACAGAGCAAATTCGTGTATTATCAGAGGTGAGGATAAGTGACAAAGAAAAATATGCAGAATTAGCAGGGAGATTTGAGGCATTGCGAGTAGGGGAAGGGACGTCGGGTGAAAGTAAATTACTGGTCGTGGAGAGTCATAGAGCGTTTGACCCGGCAATCGCGGCATTGATTAACCCCTATTCGGGTAAAGCAACGGAGGATGTGTCGGTATTCCTTAATGATATTATCACAATGGCTGAGGCCAATGGGCTGTCGGATGTTGTAATGTTGAGAATGGCGAAGTTACGCTTGATAGAGGATGCCAAGTCGTACATATTGTACCATGGAACGTTGAACAATGTGGGCACGTTTTCAGAACTTGAGGCTGGGTTACGCCAGAGGTACCAAAAACAGAATAGTACCAGGTTTTTGTCGTGAAAAATTAAATGCGCTAGTTATGACGAAAAGTGAGACTATGGAGGTTTTCTCAGACGGGATTCGAAAACTGAATGTACAAACGTTCGAACTGTCACAAAATGGGGAGACTAATAGAGTGCTGTTACAAGAGGCCAAGAACAGGGCGTTAGATGTGTTTTTGTGGGGGGGTACCGCCGGGGATGTCACGTCGGGTGGAATGGAGAGTCCCAGCGATCTTGCGGCGGCTGTAAGGATTATCCCATACTTAGAGAAGGTAGATTATGCGACGAAGCAAAGGGTGGAGCACAGAGTTCTGGCAGCGGAAATTGTTTTGGGTGTGGCCAGGTAGGGCACATTAGGAGGCAATGTCAGCGTCAATTGCGGTGTTACTCATGTAGGAAAATGGGTCACCGGGCAGTGAACTGCATGAGTAAAAGTAGGGGGAACCTCGGCGGCAGCAGCCGTTGAACGAGAACAGGATTGCCTCAACCATCGGAGAGCAGTCCCAGTGAAATTAGGTAATGCGCTTGTAGGTGCACAGACGGAAGGCTGCTTGTTAGGCTTGGTGAACAAAAGAGTACAGAGGTTTCTGGTTGACACGGGACCACACATGTCTGTTATTAGTCTGGGCCTGGTTAGCAGGAGAAGGCTTGAGCCACCACATTATAGGTTACGTGGGGGGGAGATTATAAAGTGGAGTCATTGGGTATGACGGTACTTCAATTCGTGATCGCAGGAACTATGTTTAGTGAGCAGGTAGAGGTGTTACCATGTGTGGTTGAGGGGTATTCGGTGATTCTCGGACTGGAATTCCTTGATAAACATCGCGCAAACAGTGGAACTCGGTAAATCAGTGTTTCGCATGGGGGAAACGGTTGCAAATGGACGAATGTCACAAGGCGCACTCACAGTCTAATATATAATATATACAGTCGCGACACTTACTGCTGTGAAAGTTGTTACCATTTGACAGTTCAAGTGACACCAGCGCCCCTAGCGGCCAGAAAGCTCGCCGTCCCCTGACAGCAGATGCGACGTAAAAATAATCAAGGGCGTACCCAGGATCTGAACTGGGGGGGGGGGGGGGGGGGGGGCAGGTCATACTAGTCTCAGGAAACAAGGACTCGAGCACTTCTTATTAAATAAAACAGTAAACCAGTGAAAAAATGCTTGTAATAAACATTTAAATACAAGACTGCACTTGTACAATCCGAGAAAACATGCAGCATTTCTTATTAAATAAAACAGTAAACTAGTAAAAAACTGCGAATATCTTCTGGGGGGTGGGGCAGCTGCCCCCCCCCCCCCCCCCCTGCCCCTCGCTGGGTACGCCCATGAAAATAATGTTTGTTTACGCCCATGAAAATAATGTTTGTTTTTAATTCGTTTTGTACGCAATTTACAAAATAGTTAGTATATTTTTGCGTCACAAGTGTTAGGAGAACAGCGAGAGACATAAATGATCGTGAAATATAAGCAAACAGAGCACGAACTATTGAATGAAGTGACATAAGCTGCAACATATTCTTGAAGAAATAATTAAGAAGTAGCATACAGTCGCACTTATTCCACTGAAAGTAAGAGAATACACACTGTATATCCCACACACGAAGTATATAGATGCTCTTCCTTGTGTAAAAATGAAGCGACACATCACTTTTCATTCCGTTATGCTTTGCAGGAAGTCTGCTTCCAAAAATATAATTTCCATCTTATTCTTTGTGGTATCAGGTTACCTCAATAAAAAGAATGACTGTTTTAAAACTTTATTATATCCCATTGATACATTTAACGAAAATAAAATTCAATGAATGAGTCAGTCCTAACACTTTAGCAACCCAAATGAGCCAGCTTCATCACTTTTTTATTTCTTCTCTTGCTCCTACAGACTAAGTATTGATTCCTGAATTTCATAATGTAAAAGAGCCTCACTTTCACAAACAGTCTTATTAACAGCAGCTTGGTTTCAGAACAGCACCCAGGTGGAAAATTGGGGATGTCCATCAACATGTTCACAAAGAAAGCACCACAATTACTTATGTGAGCATATTCATCAAAAGTAGAAGTCACCTTAGTCTCACAATGAGTTAAAAATTCTTTGACATCTTCTGTACAAATAAATAGGCTTCCAAAGTTGCCTTCATAACTGTTAAAATAACAATAAACTTTTTCATTTGCATCTAAGTCTTGGCTGCCATCTACAAGTAGTGTCCTACATTTATAACATGAATTGTAAGCAGTTTCTTTAATACATAACCAAACACGTATCTCATGCTGTTTGCCTCTCCGTGGTCTGTTTGGATTTCCACATTTGGTAGTCTGATCACTGAACTCGTGTCACTGATGTCAAACAGTGGTGAAACAAGTAATTTGGGCTCTGCTTTCATATCCACTATTGTCTGACCCCAGTAGAGTGTTTAGGAAACCCTATAGGATAGCACGTTATATGCAACCGCTACTAGAGGAGTTTATAGAACAACTACTACGGGATGGAATCATAGAGCATAGCAATAGTCCATATTCAAGCAAAGTAGTTCTCGTACCTAAGAAGTCGATGGATGGTACAAGGAAGTATAGGTTTTGTTGTGATTATAGGTTTCTGAACGCAAAAACTATTTCGGACGCTTTTCCGATTCCAAATGTCACGGACACATTGGACAATCTGGGACAATGTAAGTATTTTATGACGATGGATTTACAGAGTGGATACCATCAGTTGGAAGTAGCGCTAGAGGACAGGGCAAAGACAGCTTTTACTGTTCCTGGGGGACACTGTCAGTATATACGTATGCCGTTCGGGTTGAAGAATACACTGGCAACTTTTCAGCGATTGTTAGATGGGATTTTAAGGGGATTGAAACCAAAGACATGTATGGTTTACCTAGATAACATTACAGTATTTTCGAAACCCGAACATGTATCGTGTTTAAGAGAAGTCTTTAGAAGATTGCGGTCGGCACGGTTAACATTAAGTTGAGGAAAATGTAATTTTGCGCAGATGCAGGTCAAATATTTAGGTCATGTAATTAGTGGACAAGGGGTTCAAACCGATCCTCAGTTAACAGAGGCAGTTCAAAATTTTCCGACACCACGTACAATGAGGCAATTACAATCGTATATTGGGTTAGGTTCATATTATCGTAAATTTGTAAAAGATTTTGTTAAAATAGCTGAGCCGTTAACAAAGCTTTTAATGAAAGGGGTTAAATTTCAATGGACGGAAGAATGTCAGGAAGCTTTCGATGAATTAAAGATGAGATTAGTTTCTGGTCCGGTGTTGGTGTTTCCGAATTTTGAAGAAGACTTCATCTTATCGTGTGACGCTTCAAGTGACGCAGTAGGATGTGTTTTGGGGCAAGTGGTGAATGGACAGGAGCATCCGGTGGCGTATGCTTCTAGACAGTTAAATAGGGCGGAGTAGAATTATTCCACAACGGAAAACGAGATGTTGGCTGTAATATATGGAGTAACGTATTTTCCTTGGTACCTTTACGGTAGGAAGTTTAAGGTCGTGACGGATCATGCAGCCTTGAGATGGTTACTGGGACTCAAGGATCCTTCTAGTCGATTAACACGGCGGGCTCTAAAATTAAGTGAATTAGACTTTGAAGTAATTCATAAGCCAGGGAAGAAACACAGGAATGCAGATGCATTAAGTCGCAAGTTATACGCATTAGAAGCAATGTGTAAGAGTGTCGTGGAATGACAAAGGGCACAAGCAGAGGATGAGTAGTGCCAGGGTTTTAGAACTCAACCACATTTCATTGTGGGGGGAAATCTGTTGTTTAGAGTTACCAGGTGCGGACCTCGGGTAGTGGTACCAAAGAGTTTGAGAGAGGAAGTCTTAAAGCAGGCCCATGATCATGTGCTCTCGGGGCATGGTGGTCGTCGAGCAACGGAAAGACGAGTAGCAGAACGATTTTGGTGGTGCATTCGGAGAAGGGATGTGGAACAATACGTAGCAAATTGTGTGCCGTGTGTGCAGCGAGCGGATGTGACGCATGCAAGAATTCCATTGCAGCAGTTACCAGAGGCTAGATATTTGCGGGCCATACAACAAAACACCGGCAGGGAATCGTTACGTTTTACTATAATTGATCACATTTCATGGTTTCTAGCCATGGTCGCAATACCAGACCAACAGGCAAGTACGGTTGCACAAGCTTTACTCAATAACTGGTTATTGAAGTTTGGGGTGCCTGATACCGTAATTACGGATCAGGGAACGAACTTCATGTTCGAATTAATGTCACAGTTGTGTCATCTATTGAGAATTAAAAACTTATGGACCAGTCCATTTCATCCGCAGGCGAATGGGCGAACGGAACGAGTACATAGGACAATTTTCAAAAATGCTAAGTTATTATGTGAATGGAAACCATGATAACTGGGACGTTTATCTTCCATATGTGGTATCGCGTTGTTGTTGTTGTTGTTGTTGTCTTCAGTCCTGAGACCAGTTTGATGCAGCTCTCCATGCTACTCTATCCTGTGCAAGCTTCTTCATCTCTCAGTACCTACTGCAGCCTACATCCTTCTGAATCTGCTTAGTGTATCCATATCTTGGCTTTCCCTCTACGATTTTTACCCTCCACGCTGCCCTCCAGTACTAAATTGGTGATCCCTTGATGCCTCAGATCATGTCCTACCAAACGATCCGTTCTTCTAATCAAGTTGTGCCACAAACTCCTCTTCTCCCCAATTCTATTCAATACCTCATCATTAGTTATGTGATCTACCCATCCAATCTTCAGCATTCTTCTGTAGCACCACATTTCGAAAGCTTCTATTCTCTTCTTGTCTAAACTATTTATCGTCCATGTATCGCGTTGTAACATTATTCGAGGGTCGGAATGTCACCGTTCGAGGTGGTCTATGGAAGAAAGATGCCACCGCCATTTGACGTTCTATGTACGAAATCGGGAGCTAAAGGGGACGCAGTGAGGGAATTTGCACGAACAATATGGGAAGTCTGGAAGAGGGTACAGAGGGTCAATACGAAAGCGTTTGAGAGGCAGGAAGAACCAAACAAGTGGTTGGGACCTTTACCACATTACAGGGTGGGTCAATGGGTATTAATCACGAATCCATATACACCTAAGGGAAAGACGAAAAAATTCTTGACGAAGTACCATGGACCATACCAGGTCGTGGAGATTACTTCGCCCGTGAATGTTAAAGTGCTGCTGCCAACAAAAATATCCATTATCCACGTGAGTAGAGTAAAGCCTTCTAAAGTAATGGTAGACGGATTACCTTAATTACAAGGAAGTGACCCGACTGCAGAGGCTAGGCAAAGCAAACGGAAGAAGAAGTCTCGGGGGGGAAGGACAACAGCGGACGCATTACGTTCCGTAAGAATTACGGTCACAGAGGAAGTAAATTATTGTATGTGTAATACTGTATGGCATGTTTACATTTTGTATTTTTGTACCAGGGTATAATTTGTGTTTTTTTATGTGTGAGTGCGTTTTTTTCTCTCTTTTTTTCTCGCGTTTTGGTGGTTGCGATAATAGTTGCGTTTTTCTTGTGTGTTATTTTAGTTTTGTCATTGTATGGCGGAGACTATTTTTTTTTTCAGAGACTTCGATAGGGGCAGAGTCAACTGTCGGGAATTTTTGAGGATGTCGTAAGATGTTGTAGTAACTTGTAGTGGAAAAGAGGTGGTACACGCATGTTTCGTTCCTTTTCTTCACAGGGTCAGAACGTATGTGGACGTGCTGGATGATAGCCATGGGGATGCTGATCTGTGGTCACAGCAATGGAGCCGGACATCAACGGATAACCATCCAGACCTTGCAGTCGGGGGTACTGTATTCACGACCGCCAGATATATTAGTTACAAGTCATAAGTGGTTGCTATGAACAACAATAGAGCGAGGGAAGGTCAGGAATGAAGTACGAAAATTACAGGAATAATTTTCGGAATTGTATACCGAAGGGGAAAGGAATTACATATTAAAAGAAATACAAGGGGAGTGTCAAGAATTACAGTTGACTTATAGTAAACTTAGGGAGCAATTGTCTTGTTTAATGGAGAGTATGCCACATGCAGTAACTAGGCGCAAGAGGAATGGATAAATGCAGGGGAAAGATTCTGGAAACGGTGGTCACTACAGTGGATGACAATGATGGCCGAGCATTGAATCAATCAGTAATGCAGGTGGAACAAGCGGTCAGTGAGGTTAGAGGAACCGTAGAATGGCACGCAACCCGCTTGTCAAGCCTAGGAACGAGGGTATTGAATAACACCAAGCTCGTACAAACTTTAGCAGAGGAGTTGATACGCGGGAGAGACATGGGAAATTACAGGGTGTTTCAAAAATGACCGGTATATTTGAAACGGCAATAAAAACTAAACGAGCAGCCATAGAAATACACCGTTTGTTGCAATATGCTTGGGACAACCGTACATTTTCAGGCAGACAAACTTTCGAAATTACAGTAGTTACAATTTTCAACAACAGATGGCGCTGCGGTCTGGGAAACTCTATAGTACGATATTTTCCACATATCCACCATGCGTAGCAATAATATGGCGTAGTCTCTGAATGAAATTACCCGAAACCTTTGACAACGTGTCTGGCGGAATGGCTTCACATGCAGATGAGATGTACTGCTTCAGCTGTTCAATTGTTTCTGGATTCTGGCGGTACACCTGGTCTTTCAAGTGTACCCACAGAAAGAAGTCACAGGGGTTCATGTCTGGCGAATAGGGAGGCCAATCCACGCCGCCTCCTGTATGTGTCGGATAGCCCAAAGCAATCACACGATCATCGAAATATTCATTCAGGAAATTAAAGACGTCGGCCGTGCGATGTGGCCGGGCACCATCTTGCATAAACCACGAGGTGTTCGCAGTGTCGTCTAAGGCAGTTTGTACCGCCACAAATTCACGAAGAATGTCCAGATAGCGTGATGCAGTAATCGTTTCGGATCTGAAAAATGGGCCAATGATTCCTTTGGAAGAAATGGCGGCCCAGACCAGTACTTTTTGAGGATGCAGGGACGATGGGACTGCAACATGGGGCTTTTCGGTTCCCCATATACGCCAGTTCTGTTTGTTGACGAACCCATCCAGGTAAAAATAAGGTTTGTCAGTAAACCAAATGCTGCCCACATGCATATCGCCGTCATCAATCCTGTGCACTATATTGTTAGCGAATGTCTCTCGTGCAGCAATGGTAGCGGCGCTGAGGGGTTGCCGCGTTTGAATTTTGTATGGATAGAGGTTTAAACTCTGGCGCATGAGACGATACGTGGACGTTGGCGTCATTTGAACCACAGCTGCAACACGGCGAATGGAAACCCGAGGCCGCTGTTGGATCACCTGGTGCACTAGCTGCGCGTTGCCCTCTGTGGTTGCCGTACGTGGTCGCCCTACCTTTCCAGCACGTTCATCCGTCACGTTCCCAGTCCGTTGAAATTTTTCAAACAGATCCTTTGTTGTATCGCTTTTCGGTCCTTTGGTTACATTAAACCTCCATTGAAAACTTCGTCTTGTTGCAGCAACACTGTGTTCTAGGCGGTGGAATTCCAACACCAGAAAAATCCTGTTCTAAGGAATAAACCATGTTGTCTACAGCACACTTGCACGTTGTGAACAGCACACGCTTACAGCAGAAAGACGACGTACAGAATGGCGCACCCACGGACTGCGTTGTCTTCTATATCTTTCACATCACTTGCAGCGCTATCTGTTGTTGAAAATTGTAACTACTGTAATTTCGAAAGTTTGTCCGCCTGAAAATGTACTGTTGTCCCAAGCATATTGCAACAAACGGTGTATTTCTGTCACTGCTCGTTTAGTTTTTATTGCCGTTTCAAATATACCGGTCATTTTTGAAACACCCTGTATAAATAGCGAGTTAGAGATACTGCAGAAACGATTAAATATATTGGATGGTAAGTTGGCTATTGCCAGGTTGCTCAGGGCATTAGCAGACCGATTAAGTGACGCACGTACAGAAGTTAAGATGTTACTGGAATCAATATATCATGCAATAAATGGGCTTCTTAGTCCAGTGTTAATCTCACCAGACGATCTTTTTAGAGGATTACAATTAACGATGAGGTAATTTCTACCAGATATAGAACATGTAGTGGAGGTAACAGGGGCCGTTATACCAATATTCTTTCATGTATCGTTGGTACAGGTGAGGACAGATGGGGTGCGAGTTTACATCGATGTCAATTTTCCAGTAGTCGAGTTGACTCACGTTATGAGTGTTGCACTATTCATCCATACCCAGTGAAATGGAAGGAGATCAGTAAATGCGTGCAGATTAGGACGCGAGACGTACTTTTTATTTTGGCGAACAGAGAAGCTCACGGAGTACTACCATTGTTAGAGTTGGAGTATTGTACGCAAGGGCGAGTGATGATTTGCCGTAATCCACCAGTTTTTTCGGATAGTAGTACATGTGAAGTTGGATTGTTCCTGGGGATTACGAATGGCTCAGATTATGAGAAAGAGGTGTTATCGACACATTCCTACTTCCAGAAGGAAGGGAGGCATTGGTTATATTCGGTATTTACGCCGATATGGGTGATGGTCACTTGTTATACCAAGCAGAGAGTGGATGAAATAAGGAGGTTGCAACTGCGGGAGAGTGGAATAACTATAAATGGTACGGTTTGTGAGATTGTGGGGGAGCATTTCTGTCTTCCAGCATCATGTGTGGGTGAAACAGCTTTAACTTTGTCACAGGGAACGTTGCTTTATCCGGAAGGGGTTCTGGAGATTGTAACCTCCCCCTCACTTATCGACCTTAATGACAGTGAAAAATGAAACCACGTGTACCTAATGGGAATTTTGGAAAAGCAATCGTCACCGAAGTTAACCTGTCGGTAAAGAGGGAGGAAAGGGTTACATCTAAATGAAAGGAAAAATGCAAGTGAAACTGGTGGAAATTAATTTTGAAATAGGGATAAAGTTAATAAAGAAAGTAAATGTGCGGCCGTTACGTTAACAATCAACTAGCGGTAATTAGATATTTGAGATTTGGGGGAAATTACGGTCGCCAGTCCTATGGACAATTACTATAATAACTGAAAAAGAAAGGTTATTACACATATAATTAGCACTAGAAGCGTGGCAACTGAAGGTTGACACATGTAGTGTGAAAACTGAAAGTTTGTCAGAAGTAATAAATTTCGCTACACTTAATTTAGCAAAAGAATTAATGAAACCGGAAAATCGAAAGTTAATTTAGTGACTGAAGTTAATAGTGAGCTTTCTTTCTGAAGCACATCGAAATACAGTTAGTCTTGGACTACCTCAACAATCATTTCTAAAGCTACTTGAATCTACGCAATTTAGAAAGAAGAGATTTAACTTTGAACTTGAATTAAACGATTCTGAACAATTAACAATAGTAAAATTTAGTACGCACCAAGCTGAGCTGCAGTCACAGGCAAGCTAAAATATGGTAACAAAACTCGCACTCTTAATTTGTGCTTGTGTAATCTAAATATTGTAGCCAGCTATGAATACTTAAAGTGAACTTTGAAATTAAAGCAGTGAAATCTAATTATATTATTTTAATGCTGGCGTTTGAATTTCAACGACACTCGGGTTCATTTCGGAAAAGGAAGGGACCCTGCTTGGCAATGCAATTGGGACAATGAGCAACAAAGGTTCATGCTAAGTTGCTGTAATTTTGCGAGGCAAATGGAACAGTTTGAAAAGCTGAGGTCTGCCATACAGTTCTGAAACTTTACGTGCTTTTAGTCTTCCTTGTTGGTTGATTGAAGGTTTGAAGCCGTCGATCGAGGAGGTGGCGACAGTCACTCATAGTCGGCCGTCGCTGTTGCAGAAGCTGAATGTTGGCGCGCCTTCTTCTCGACACGGTCACCAGGCGAAACGGGCTCTTGATGTGCGCCAGCTAATGCTTCCCGTCCGCGACACCATGTCAGAAACTATCATCGCGAGTCGAGCGCAATTACATGCTGCCAAACCCCGAAAGTGCGGCAACTCGCGGGAGCGTCACACAACACACATCCTCCACTCGCTACTCCAGCCAGACTCCCACTGCTCTGCCCGCGCTCCACGCGGCAGAGTTAACACTACCAAAGATCCTACACACTTTGATTCTTCACACGACCTATCGATGTAATCTTTTGATAGCAGTTTTCCCTAGGCAAGACCCAGCGTAAAAATACAAATAATATTTACGAAACAAACCAATTATAGAGCGACATAAATCCATAAGTATATATACAAGTACTAAAACAATTACAATATGTAAAGACACAGAAATGTCATATACTGAGGTAACAAAACAAGGAAAAAAAATTATAGTACAATAGATGGAAATAGGAGGATATGCATTTCCGGCGTTACACGTGCCCCACATTGTCTGAGGATGTTCGTGTAACCTAAACAGACTCAGAAAATGTCCCAAGAAAGAAACAGCGGAAATGCATAGCTCAAAACATCAACAAAATTTAGCATTCGTCTAATTAAGCATAAATCAATTTTTAGACCATAATAATTAAGTGGAGACACTCCTAATCTTAGTCCACTCTGTCATCTTGTACAAAATAAAACAGGTTGACAACATATTAAAATTCATAGAAAATATAGAAAATGGTTTAGCTATTCCAAAATCGTCAAAATCCGTAACACTATCAAGAAATGGAATACTATTTACAAAATTAATCAGAGTACATGGTCATAAAAACAGGTAGATCAAAATACGCAAATTAATTATTAATTACATAGAATACACATTTTATATAACCTTTTCGTAATTAATACTCTCGTCATGAGTGTGCACTTAACGCTAAAGAAGAAAATAATATACAGCAGATCGACAAAAACATAAATATTGACAACAGAATTCTTTCATATCAGCTGTCCGGGAAGAAAAACAACTCCGCCTTCCGTACTCGCAAGTACAAAGAATGCCGACAGCGGCACAAGAGCCGACAGCGGCACAAGAGCCGACAGCGGTTTCGCCCCGCCAGTATTGTTGCGCCCGCCTGTGCGGCACGCTTGAGCTCTCTCGCCCTTGTAACGGCATTTCCAGAACGTCCGTTTCACTGAATTCTTTCGGTAAAACTCACTCCCGAGTAATCTCAAGGAGTCCATAAACACTATCACAGTGGATAACTCAACACTGTCCATCATCACACGCATGTACTAGCCTGAAACTTAAAACAGCGTCTAAGTACATCGGCAATGACTAGTAAATCACATATTTATCGAATCTTACAGCTATTTACAAAATCATATTTACATTCCTTAATCTACTGTGACTCAGCTGAATACTTAAACTAGCAGCTTGGATTTTTCAGTTGATTAGACCATGATTAAAATGATTAAAATCAAATTGATTAATCAAAATTAATTACTTGTTAATTACAACTTCTTTAATGACCTAGATCAGTCAAAACATGGCAATCTAGCAAATCGTTAAATCTTACACTCTATTTCACATACTGTACAAATTACCCATTCTGTGGTATTAATCAATCCTAGGTTGGTACAATTTCAGGTCTACAATGTTCCATATACCTAATAGTTTTCCAGAGCTTGGATACTCTAAGCAATAAGCATTTGTGTGAGGTATACCAATGACTTTATATGGTCCATTATAAACAAACTTAAATTTAGAGATTTCATTGTCTATCTCGCTCGATTTCTCATAAGCTTTTACAAGTACTAAGTCTCCCATTGCAAACTTAGCAAAACGCGCTTTAGCGTCATGACGACGTATGCGAGCATCGGCTTTTAGCTTCATTACTTCTCGCAAACGATCCTTTTTCAAACCAATACTAATGTCAATCCATGGAGGGAATTTGATTATCTCTTCCACTAAACTTTCTACACTTTTGTCAATGCCGAAATTCCTCATGTTACGGCAGTTCAGACTCATTCCTACGTCAATGTCATCCGGCCAGTTAACAATGTATATAGGCTGGTATTGCCTATGCACACCGTCTCCTGCCTCGTCAAAGCTAACTACTATTGTTTTATGTTGTGACGTACATGTCAAAGTTTTGCTTTTGCAATTAATCACTGCACGGTACTTTAATAGCCAATCTATCCCGATAATTACTTCCGTAGTTAAGTCTGGCATGACGACAAACTCTTGTTCAAATCGTGCCCCACATATCTCGAAGTTGACAAAAATCTGTTTTGTGACCGGTTTACTGGCCTTCCCAGTAGCACCGATAATTTTCACTCCTGTTACTGGCATAACTACGATGCCAGGTCTGTCTTTCAGTAACTCAAATATTTTCCCAGATACAGCACTCAATTCTGCACCGGTGTCAATCAACACGTTTAGTTGTAGGTCGTGCATATTAACAGACACTACTATCTGTCTACACTTGTCCTCGACTGTTTCTTTCTTTTCCCACAGTAAATCCTCGTCTACATCCAGGTCATTCCAGAAAACACCATCCGGCTTTGATCCTAAATCCGGTTTATCTGGCGGCTTTTTCAGCCTCTGTTCACATATAGTTTTAATTTCAACACGTTTGTCCTGAGGCTTTGTCTGTAGCTTCGCCTCCAATACAGAAACCTTTTCCTGCAACTCGTCAACTAGCGAGTGTTGCTTTGCTATCAATTCACTAATTGTCACCTTCGTTGATTCCTCTTTAGCCAGATTGATCTCATCTGTCAATCTACCTGGAGAAATGTGCCCAGTAGTATCTGCAATTACTTCCTCTAGATCTGCGCAACCCACACTGTTATCGTCTGACCGTATAACGTCAGCTCTAACCTCATACACACTGTAATCTACGTGGTTTTCTAACAATCGTGTCCGGCTATCACTAAAATTTTCGCAATCTTTCTCCTTAATACTTTCGCAATGTTTAAACTGGAGGTTTGCGTCGGATGGGTCGGCTACTTCTACCACTGAAACTTTCGGTAAGGTCTGCCGGTTAGGGCCAGAACTTTCCGTTACTACTTCAACATCCAACTCTTGCGGGACAAAACACGACCAATCTTGCTCGTGATCCCCATTAACATCAACTATTTCTAGTAAAGTCTGCCGGTTAGGGCCAGAACTTTCTATCATTTCACAAACACTATCTTCCTGCGGGACGAGACGCGGAAAATCCTGCACACGCTCCCCATAAACACTTCTCCCATACAGGCCCCTATAATCTCTTAGTTCGTCGTATAAGCGACCGAACTGCCTTAACCAGACCTCATCCCTCTCTGCATCCCCTCGCTCGATGACGGACGTTTTATCCGACATCTGATCTTCTTTCAACACTTGCGAATCATTCTTAAACTCAATCTCCAGTTCCGCTGTGGGTATTACAGCTGCCACTTTATAATCGATTTCCGGAACACTACTTAAATTGTTCTCACTGACAATGAATGTACTTCCTACTGCCGTGTATACAGCTGATCTACTACTTGTGGGCGTACTCCTTTCTCCTAACACTGGCACACTCTCCCGCCGTTGATTATTCCACACGGAATTTTCATATCGACGACACCTGGGTTTTCTCCTGCTATTGGGCCGCCAAAATTTCTCCACGCCCGGTCGGCCTCTCACCGGCGTGGCTAATGGTTTCCCTGTCTCGTCCCAGCAGATACGGTCCCCGGATGCTGCTGAGGCGGCTGATCACACCCTCTGGCGTTATTCCTATTCTGTGAAGCCCGTATCATGTTAGTATGATACTGGTTTCCGTCATTCCTGTTATTATTTGCATTGTACCGATTGTTATTACGATCCGAACCATTATTGTTATTGCTGCCATGGTTGCGGTATGCATTATTCCCATGGTTATCGTTGTTGTGGTTGCTGTGGTACCCGTTGTTGTTACCACGGCCTCTACCACTGTCGCGATTATTGCGCCAATTGTCCTCGTCCTCCACTCTTTCCAGGAAATCATTTATTGTTCTGTAATTGCTTCCTACGTAGCGTTTTGTATAATCTGGAAGCTTTTTGTAGAGTTCCCAGACTATTTCGGATTCCGTGCGGCTATCACGCAAGTATTCCAACTTGCGGATCCAGCCCTCACAAAACTCCTTCATCGAACCGCGCGAATTCGCATCGAAAGGCCTCGATACGACAAATTCGCGCCAGACACTTTGCTGTTTTTGCTCTGACCAGTATTCAGCCAGAAACAAATTTTTAAATTCGTCAAAAGTCAGGTCCGTAATGTTGAGGTTTAAGCCCCAACGCTTGGCATCACCAGCCAACACATCAATAATCGCATTAATTTTTCTCTCATTAGTCCATGATCTGGGTAAAACTCTTTCACAATTCCTAATGAAATCCGTCGCGTGTATACCGCCTTTTTTCAAGGGGTCGAACCGCTCCTCTTTCGTCAACAATTCCGAACTATGTGCATAGATTGGCACATAGCTCTGTTTTTCGTCAAGTTTCTTTTCTAATTCCGACACTCTCGTAATTACTTGGCAAGTGGTTGTCGCAAGCGTTTCTACTTCCCTTTTTTTTCTCTTCGCAGGTATTAGCCTGCTTCGTCACTTTGGTATCTACTTCGGATACTAAAGCCTTTAAAGTTTCCACCTTCTTTTGATCCTCTTTTTTCACTAATTGAATTTGTTCCGTCACCTTATTCTCGATGATCGGAGCAACTGATTCTCCTACACTTTTCTCGATTCTGCTAATTTCGGAATAAAAACGAGTATTTATGCTCGCAATTTCCGCCTGAACGCCTATCATTTCCTGTTTAAGATTACCGATTTCGCTATTAATCACAACAATATCTTCTTTGATTTTATCAACTTTTGTGTTAACAACTCCAACATTGTTGTTAACAACATTAATGGCTTTGTTGTGACTGTCTAGCTTTCGTTCAATTTTTTCAGACTGAGCTTCTTGCTTGGCCGATTGACTCTTGATTTCGTTAATCAAAACATTCAATAAATCAGTTAAATTCCCGGAAATTACCGGTTTTACTTCCGGAGCGGCTTCCTCTTTAATTGTCCCCCCATATTCGTCATCAAGGGATTCGCATTTGGTTTTCACTTCCAACTCCGAAACATTTTCTAAAGTGTGGAATTCCATTTCTGCTCTTTGTTGCGTTTCGGCGGTCGCGTCTTTCATACTAGCCGCCTGTCCCTGAACAACGGGTACCGCGGTGCGCGTTCCCCACTGTTCCACCGATTGTTCCTTATCCAAGCCTACCAAATTTTGGTAATTGTTGCCTTCACTCATTGTAATAATTTTCAATATAAATGCCAAATCTCAAATCTAATTAGGATTCCTCACACTAATATTCTCGCTGACGTATCGACCATTTCGTAACCAGTACTTTGTTACGAGATTTGTACAATGCAAAATTCGTGTCCAGAACAACCTCAAATTTGAAGATTGTCCTGTCACCAGGTCGCCACGTGTAACCTCCCCCTCACTTATCGACCTTATTGACAGTGAAAAATGAAACCGTGTGTACCTAATGGGAATTTTGGAAAAGCAATCGTCACTGAAGTTAACCTGTTGGTAAAGAGGGAGGAAAGGGTTACATCTAAATGAAAGGAAAAATGCAAGTGAAACTGGTGGAAATTAATTTTGAAATAGGGATAAAGTTAATAAAGAAAGTAAATGTGCGGCCGTTACGTTAACAATCAACTAGCGGTAATTAGATATTTGAGATTTGGGGGAAATTACGGTCGCCAGTCCTATGGACAATTACTATAATAACTGAAAAAGAAAGGTTATTACACATATAATTAGCACTAGAAGCGTGGCAACTGAAGGTTGACACGTGTAGTGTGAAAACTGAAAGTTTGTCAGAAGTAATAAATTTCGCTACACTTAATTTAGCAAAAGAATTAATGAAACTGGAAAATCGAAAGTTAATTTAGTGACTGAAGTTAATAGTGAGCTTTCTTTCTGAAGCACATCGAAATACAGTTAGTCTTGGACTACCTCAACAATCATTTCTAAAGCTACTTGAATCTACGCAATTTAGAAAGAAGAGATTTAACTTTGAACTTGAATTAAACGATTCTGAACAATTAACAATAGTAAAATTTAGTACGTACCAAGCTGAGCTGCAGTCACAGGCAAGCTAAAATATGGTAACAAAACTCGCACTCTTAATTTGTGCTTGTGTAATCTAAATATTGTAGCCAGCTATGAATACTTAAAGTGAACTTTGAAATTAAAGCAGTGAAATCTAATTATATTATTTTAATGCTGGCGTTTGAATTTCAACGACACTCGGGTTCATTTCGGAAAAGGAAGGGACCCTGCTTGGCAATGCAATTGGGACAATGAGCATCAAAGGTTCATGCTAAGTTGCTGTAATTTTGCGAGGCAAATGGAACAATTTGAAAAGCTGAGGTCTGCCATACAGTTCTGAAACTTTACGTGCTTTTAGTCTTCCTTGTTGGTTGATTGAAGGTTTGAAGCCGTCGATCGAGGAGGTGGCGACAGTCACTCATAGTCGGCCGTCGCTGTTGCAGAAGCTGAATGTTGGCGCGCCTTCTTCTCGACACGGTCACCAGGCGAAACGGGCTCTTGATGTGCGCCAGCTAATGCTTCCCGTCCGCGACACCATGTCAGAAACTATCATCGCGAGTCGAGCGCAATTACATGCTGCCAAACCCCGAAAGCGCGGCAACTCGCGGGAGCGTCACACAACACACATCCTCCACTCGCTACTCCAGCCAGACTCCCACTGCTCTGCCCGCGCTCCACGCGGCAGAGTTAACACTACCAAAGATCCTACACACTTTGATTCTTCACACGACCTATCGATGTAATCTTTCGATAGCAGTTTTCCCTAGGCAAGACCCAGCGTAAAAATACAAATAATATTTACGAAACAAACCAATTATACATCGACATAAATGCATAAATATATATACAAATACTAAAACAATTACAATATGTAAAGACACAGAAATGTCATATATTGAGGTAACCGGAACAGGAATATAATTTAGCTTAACGCTGACAACAAATTAAATACGTGCATTAGTGTATCGTTTAGTCTTGCCGTTAAAGGTTTGACTTTTATTTGCGTATTTTTTCAGAAAACACGAAAAGATCGTAACTTCGCGAAGTCGTGCTTAGGCTTAAATTTTGTAAACGTGTTTGTTTCTTGTTTCAAGGTAATTTAACTAGTTTCTCGGTAACAAATAAGTAAACTACCGTAAATAGCGTATAACTTCATTGTTTTAATATAGATTTCAGAAAAACAGCGTAACTTTATATCAGAAACTTGCCTATATACATTTGTTTATAGGCCTATTCTCGTAACGTCTTTGGAGAATCAAAGTTAAAGTATCTTGTTTAATTGCCCTTTTTTCATTCCATCGAGCGAAATATATAATAAATAGCGTATACCTTCGTTGTTTTAATACAGATCTCAGAAAACCAGCGGAATTTTAAATCAGAAACTTGCTTATATACATTTGTGAATAGGCTTAATTCTTGTAACGTCTTTTTTGATTTTCGGTAATTTAATTGATTTATTCTAGCTAAAGTATTATTTTTGCCATGAGTGAGAAGTGCCTGACTTGCCGTAGAATTGTTAGTTCCGGGGTTTGGTGTGATGGATGCAGTAGTTTTTTTCACTGGGGGGACTGCAGTGGCGTGGGTGTTGGGAAAGTGGATCAGGCTCATCAGTGGTTATGTAGGATTTGCAGCAGAGATAGGAAGATAGTGGAACAGGAGGGGAAAATTGCTGCCCTTCAGGCTGAGCTAGATCAGGCTAGGGAAGATCTGGACAGGTTAAGGAGGGAGAAGGGCAAAGAGAGGTGGGAAGTGGCAACAGGTAGCAGAAGGAACAGGCCTAGAACTAAGTCTGACAGTTTTGTGGTGAATGTCAAAAATAAGTTTGACCTGTTGCTTCAGTTAGAAACTGATGAGCCTCAAGCAGAGGTAGGTGTAGACAGGACACAACAAACTTTCAATAGGAAATTGAAAAAGAATGTAGGAAAGTCATCGAAAAGGAAGAAAGTTTTGTTGTTAGGCAGTTCTCATGCCAGAGGTGTAGGCCAACATCTGCAGGAGGAATTAGGACCAGAATACCAGGTCACAAATTTTTTCAAACCAAGTGCTAGTCTGGATCAGGTGACAGAGGATTTAGGTTCACTCTGTAAAGGATTTACCAGGGAAGACACCGTGGTTATTGTGGGAGGGCCAGGGAACAGCATCGACAGAGATCCTGGGTACAATATAGAGTGTGACCTGGTAAAGATTGCGTCGGCATCGAGACACACCAATGTTGAATTTGTATCTGTCCTGAGACGCCATGACCGGCCTCATTTGAACTCTTCTGTTGGGAGAGTTAATTTGGAGTTGGAACAGCTGCTTGTGTCGGGTGCGGGGGCTCATATTGGTGTGGTTCCTGTTGATTATCTCAGTAGGTGGGACTATACCAGGCACGGCCTACATCTCAACAGGAAAGGGAAGGGGAAATTGGCTGGGGTAATAGCAGGAAATTTAAGGGGGGGAGGCACTGCCATGAATGGTAAAATACCAGTGGTTACTGGTGTTGGAGCAGCACCTTTTTTAGGATAGGTAAGACAGAAAGACGTCAAGTTCTACGAGAGGTCAGGATTGAAACAAATCTTCAGTTTAGGAAAGAAATTCAACAGCACAATTCTAGCACATTGGATCACCAATCACAGCTATCAATTATAAATTTTCATCAATCACCAGAAATTTTATCTCCACCAAGTTGTATCTCAGTCCTAGGTAATTGCATTGATGAACTAAAGTCACCCAACCCAATTGACATAATCTGCCTCTCTGAACACCATGTGACCACTGGTATAGGAACTAGGCCTAAGCACAATGAGAAACTCAGACAGGAGAGTACTGCAAATGTTAGAATAAGGAAAGGTTCTCATAAAAGTATAATTAAAAATAATG
Organism: Schistocerca piceifrons; assembly: GCF_021461385.2. NCBI lineage: Eukaryota > Metazoa > Arthropoda > Insecta > Orthoptera > Acrididae > Schistocerca > Schistocerca piceifrons. Next base: position 73,826,016 of record NC_060149.1, read on the forward strand.
TAAGTATATTTCATCAAAATATTGGCAGTTTAAAGAATAAAGTAGATGAGCTTCTGGTTTGTTTGGAAGATTTAGAAGCTGAGAATGATATAGATATACTATGCCTGTCTGAGCATCACATTGTTACTGATATGGATAAGGTAAATGTAAGTGGTTATAAGCTCTCTGCACATGTAATGAGAGAAAATATGGAGAAAGGAGGAGTTGCCATATATGTCAAAAGTTATCATTGTGCAAAAAGTATAGAAACAAAAAAGTTTTGTGTAGAGAAACATATAGAAGCATGTGCCTGTGAGCTTAAATTAAATAAAGGCACATTTATAATTGTAACTGTATATAGGTCCCCATCAGGAAATTTTCATCTATTTCTGAAAAATTTGGACTCCTTGTTGTGCTATCTGTCAGACAGGGGGAAGCAAATTATTATTTGTGGGGACTTCAATGTAGATTCTCTGAAAGAGGGTAATAGGAAAAATGACCTTGAAGTATTACTCGGTTCTTTCAATTTGACACCCGTTATTGATTTTCCTACTCGGGTGGTAAAGGATAGCAGCTCACTGATAGATAACTTCTTTATAGACCAAGATAAGTTTAACCAGATAAATGCTCAGCCTGTTGAGAATGGTCTCTCTGATCATGGTGCACAGCTAGTTACAATATATGACATAGCTCCATTCAGCAATACTAAACAGTCCTCCAAAGTAGTACGTTCAGTCAACAATTTAACAATTGCAAATTTCAGGGAAAGCCTACAGCAGTTAGACTGGGATGAGGTGTACCGTGAACCTGATGCCAATTTAAAATATAATTTATTTCATGACATTTTTGTAAATGCATTTGAAAACTGCTTCCCCAAGAAAACAGTTAAATATACTCGTAAGAAACCTTGTAACAAACCATGGCTTACTAAGGGTATAAAAATATCTTGTAACCGGAAAAGGGAAATGTATCTGACAGCAAGAAAGAGTAGTGACCCAGAAACTATCAAAAATTATAAAAACTACTGTGTTATATTAAGAAAAGTTATTAAAAAATCCAGGAGTATGTGTATCATGTCTGAAATCAGCAACTCTGATAATAAAATTAAAACAATTTGGAATATTATTAAAAGAGAAACAGGTCAACCAAGAGCAGAGGAAGACAGTATTACCATCAAATTGAATGAAAACTTTACGAACAAAAAGTCAGAAGTTGAAAATATTTTTAATAATCATTTTCTAAATGTGGATATAGTAGGATCCAGGTGTTCATTAGAAGATGCTAGGCTGTTAATGGAAGAGGCCATACCTATGCAATTTGATACAACTGAAATCTCACCCACTTCTCCCTCTGAAATTAGGAAAATAATAAACTTGCTTAAAAGCAAAAACTCACGTGGAATTGATGGCATTTCCAGCAAAATACTAAAAGCTTGTTCTCAACAGATAAGTAAGGTTCTCAGCCACCTGTGTAATAGCTCTCTGGAACAGGGCATTTTCCCTGATAGACTGAAATATGCTATTGTTATACCTTTGCATAAAAAGGGGGATAGATCTGATGTCAACAATTACCGTCCAATCTCCCTTCTAACAGCTTTATCCAAAATTTTTGAGAAAGTAATGTATTCAAGAGTAGCTTCACATATCTGTAAAAATGAAGTACTAACAAGATGTCAGTTTGGTTTCCAGAAAGGTTTTTCAACAGAAAATGCCATATATGCTTTCACCAGTCAAATTTTGAATGATCTGAATAACCGAACACCACCCATTGGGATTTTTTGTGATCTCTCAAAGGCTTTTGATTGTGTAAATCATGAAATTCTGCTAGACAAGCTCAAGTATTGTGGCATGAGTGGGTCAGTGCACAAATGGTTTAATTCATACCTAACTGGAAGAGTGCAGAAAGTTGAAATAAGTAGTTCTCGTAACATGCAAAGATCAGCACATTCCTCAAACTGGAGAACTATCAAGAATGGGGTTCCACAAGGGTCAGTCTTGGGTCCTTTGTTGTTCTTATTATATATTAATGACTTGCCATTCTATATTCATGAAGAGGCAAAGTTAGTTCTCTTTGCTGATGATACAAGTATAGTAATCACACCTGAGAAACAAGAATTAACTGATGAAATTGTCAATACTGTCTTTCAGAAAATTACTAAGTGGTTCCTTGTAAATGGACTCTCACTGAATTTTGATAAGACACAGTACATACAGTTCCGTACAGTGAATGGTATGACGCCATTAATAAATATAGACCTTAATCAGAAGCATATAGCTAAGGTAGAATATTCCAAATTTTTAGGTATGTCCATTGATGAGAGATTAAATTGGAAGAAACACATTGATGATCTGCTGAAACGTTTGAGTTCAGCTACTTATGCAATAAGGGTCATTGCAAATTTTGGTGATAAACATCTTAGTAAATTAGCTTACTACGCCTATTTTCACTCATTGCTTTCATGTGGCATCATATTTTGGGGTAATTCATCAGTGAGGAATAAAGTATTTATTGCACAAAAGCGTGTAATCAGAATAATAGCTGGAGTCCACCCAAGATCATCGTGCAGACATTTATTTAAGGATCTAGGGATATTCACAGTAGCTTCTCAGTATATATACTCTCTTATGAAATTTGTTATTAACAACCAAACCCAATTCAAAAGTGATAGCAGTGTGCACAACTACAATACTAGGAGAAAGGACGATCTTCACTATTCAAGATTAAATCTAACTTTGGCACAGAAAGGGGTGAATTATACTGGCACTAAAGTCTTTGGTCACTTACCAAATAGTATCAAAAGTCTGACAGATAACCAACAAGTATTTAAGAAGAAATTAAAAGAATTTCTGAATGACAACTCCTTCTACTCCATAGAGGAATTTTTAGATATAAATTAAGAAAAAAAATAAAAAAAAATAAAAAAATAAAATAAAAAATAAAGAAAAACAAAAAAACACAAAAAAATAAAGTTGTTATATTAACTTAAGTATGTTGTCAAATTAACCTAATTATGTCATGTATTGGAAAATTCGACTCGTTCCACATCATTACGAAATATCGTATTCTTGATCCATGGAACTAGTATTAATCTAATCTAATCTAATCTAATCTAAAAACAAAACAAGGAAAAAAAAATTATAGTACAATAGATGGAAATAGGAGGATATGCATTTCCGGCGTTACAAGATATTAACAGTGCAGAGTCTGACATATTTGAACTCCACGTTAAACCCAGAGTTTTAGGAAACGTTGCATTCCTTTATTAATGCACAGGAAGACATATTACGGTTAATAAAGTATTGGAACACGTTCGAACGTTACAATAGCATCGGAGGATAATGTCAGTGAGCATTTAAGCCACAAGGTGTGCCGTATTTCTATTTTTCTTGAGTGTAGCTTTGTGGAGAAATGGTTCAAATGGCTCTGAGCACTGTGGGACTTAACTTCTGAGGTCATTAGTCCCCTAGAACTTAGAACTACTTAAACCTAACTAACCTTAGGATATCACACACATCCATGCCCGAGGCAGGATTCGAACCTGCGACCGTATCGGTGGCGCGGTTCCAGACTGTAGCGCCTAGAACCGCTCGGCCAACCCAGCCGGCTTTTGTGGAGAATGTGGAAACGTACACCATCGGAGGAGGTGCCAACACATCAGTTGCCTACGGCATGGATAATCAGTGTAAACAGTGTATAGGTGTAGAGTTAATGTTTTGATGTTCCCGTTAGTTTTAGTCTGTAGAATGTAAGTTTTGTGAACAAGGTATGTGTACGCAGCCACAGGCCACGTCTGTTTTATCTCGATTCAGGACGAATCTTATTGAAAGGAGAGAGGTGTGCTGTGCAAGCGTCAGTCCTAGTCGAAGGAAAGGAAAATTTTATCAAAATTCAATGAAGGCGTGGTTGGGCAATGGAATCTGGGGCCGCTGGCAGACTGAGGTAACAGTCAACAGCCAGCGGGCCAGGAAAGGTAAACATGGCACTCGTGGACGCGGAGCTGCGATGGCGGCATTGCACGCACGATTTGTTTTGAGTGGAGCAACAACAAGGCAGGAAAATGCAGCGCTGCTTTACGTTATTGCGATGTATGAGGCGGGGCACTAGGCCACAGCCAAGAGTGGCGATTTGTAAGTGGCTGACGTGTGGGAATGTATCCCTGCCATAGTTTATGTCTCTCTCTGACACTGTGTCAAAAGCGAGGGAGGAACCAATATAAATAGACGGGCAATTTTAGCTTGAGACAGAGTGTGCCATGTCAGTCGAGCGTCGGGACGGACCTGTGCTGGTCTTTGCCTATGGGGGCCAGTCTGGCAGCAAAGTTATAAGTATTCTGCATAAACTTGTATTCTGTTTTCTATGTACTTGTTCGGGCTATATTCTGCCTCCGGGGACACAACACTGGGGTGGTATGGAACTGCAGCCAGCAACTTAGAGATCACATGGTCTGCCTGAGAGAGGGCAGTGACAGCAGTCTGCAGTGGGTCCAGGAGGGGCTCAGTTCCACTCGAGTCTATGGGCAACATTCGCTTCCCACCTGGCATACTGGGGTCTGGGCAAGGCGTAAACTGCGGGAGACGCAGCAGCACTTCAGCAGTGCCAGAGATGGTGACGGGTGTTGCCATCCGGCAAGCACCACTAGCGGCAAGTTGCGGCACAGTATCCAAGAGGGGGTGGGTTCGAGTTGGGTCCTGTCCTGGGAGTAACAGCGGCCCGAGGGCCACGGGTGACCAGTACACCCACCTTCGTCCCTTGGTCGGACAGAGCAGGCCAAACGGGGTGGAGGGCAGAGAGGACCAGGGACTGTAGCAATCTCCAGAATCACGGGCAGCAGCATGGTGCAAGACGCAACGCATCGGCGGGCGGCAACCAGGAGAGAGTGGCCGACTTCCAGCAGGGCGGCCTTGATGATGGCAGCAGTGGCGTTGGCATACCAGGAGTCTGCTGAGGCAGCTGGACTCGCAGGACAGCACGCCGACACTATGCTTCACCCATTGAGTACTGTAAATTATCAGAATAAACAAATGTTACCGAATACCGCTGTATCACTCTGCACTGCCCCTTGATGCTCTTGAACTTGCTCGGCCTCCTGACGAAATACGGCATGGTGGGTCTCGGCTTCATCTCTGCCACCTGAAGGCCCAGGTTCAACCCCCTGATCCTGCAACACAAGGAAGGAACTGATAAAGATCAAGAGAGATGGGGGGAGGAGGGTGGTTGGAAACTGGCAGATGGTAGGAAGATAGGAAGAAAGAGAACGTGATCTGACAGTTTTATCATCAACACCAAAAACAGGTATCTACCACTGCCATATTTAAGTGGAGAAGAACCTCAGGTAGAACGACCAGCAGGAAATGTGCAGCGCACTTCAACTGAGGCCAAGAACCCTAGGAATGTACCAAGTGTTAGGAAGAAGAAAGTGCTGCTGCTATCTAGAAGCGATGGGCGAGGTGTAGCCCCTCAGTTACAGGAAAGTTTAGGGGTAGCGTACCAGGCCACCAATATCTTCAAGCGAAATGCAGGGCTAAGTCATGTGACAGAGGGCCTAGGGTCCTTATGTAAGGGCTTTACGAAAGAGGACCATGTAGTGATAGGGGGTGGGGCGGGAAACAGTTTGGACAGGGATGGGGCATATGACATAGGTGGTGACTTGCACAAGATTGCTCCCCTAACTCATGGCACCAACGTACACTTTGTTGAGCTGTTCTGGCATCATGATCGACCACACCTTGATGGAGCTGAGAGGTGAATCAATGTGGGGTTAGGGATGGCTCTGAGGACAGCCAACGTTGCTGATGTTTCTCTGGTGTTCGCTGGGACTATCAACAGATGGGGTTTCACTAAGAATGGCCTACACCTAAACAGGACTAGGAAGGGAAGATTGGTACAGCTGATTCATGAAAGTATAGGGGCTGGATCTCGGGCCACACATAGTCAAATACCTGTTGTCAAAGGTAGGAAAAGTAGAACATTTTTGGGATAAATCCAACAACAGATTCCCCTGCCTAAAAAGTATTTCCAGCAGTTTAAAAATACTGAAACAATCACTCACAAGACAGATTTTAACACTTCAAATATCACATTTACCAGATGTCACAAAGAAAAACAAAACATTGGAAAGAGTCACATGGGGCATTTCACAGACTTAACAATCCTCCATCAAAACATGTAATCAATAAATAATAAAATAACACTATTAGAAGTTGAGCTCCAATCTTTGAACTGCACAGTAGTTTGTATTACTAAGCACTGGTGCAGAGACACAGAAATCCAACATGTAGTACTATCATTGTATGAAAGGGCAAACTCTTACTGCAGAACTACTTCAAGGGGAGGAGGATCATGCATTTATATCAGAAAAGGAACACAGCTCTAATCAAGACATGACCTCAGTACAGTAAGTGAAGACAAACGCTTTGAAGTATCAGCTATTGAATTAACAGGGCTTGTATCACCAAGAAATTATTCATTTTGTGTCTGTATAGATCTCCCAGTGGTAGTGTGCACACTTTTTTCAATAAATTAACAGAAGTTCTAGATAAAGTCTCAAGTACAAAGGTCAACGTAATTCTGTGTGGGGACATTAACAGCAGCAGCATTGATGACAAAATAATACATAATGCAGAGAATAAAGGCAAAGCAGTCTGGGATGTTATAAAAAAAATTTAATGGGGAGAGGTGAACAAATGCAGAATAACATACTGCTGAGGGAGGGGGATAAGGTAATAAATGATCCACAACACTTAGCAAACTATGTAAATGAGCATTTTTCATAAATACGTGCAGCAGCACCTTCATAAACATCCTTCGAAGTTTTGGAATGTCCCTATTGGTCAATAGTGCAACAGGGGTTACTACAATGACTGCATCAGTAATTGACCATGTGGCCACAAATATGGGCAGGGAAAAATGTGATGTAGCTGTAAAAGATCTCAGACTATCAGACGATCTCTGCCAAATAACAACAGTAATATCAGGCATAAAATCATTCCCTAAACTACAAGCCTACAAACGACATTTATCAGAAATTAAAATAAAAGATTTTTCAAAATAGCCAGAAAAACAAAGCTGGAATGAAATGTATAAGGAAACCAATGTGAATATGAAAGTCTCTAAATTCTCCACATTGTGTAATTTGAACTTTGAAAAGGCATTTCCAAAAGTATACATGTCTGTGTCAACATCTCACAATAACAGATGGACAACCAGGTATTAAGTCCTCCCAAACACTTAAACGCCTCAGTTCCATGAAAAAGATTCGCAATGATCCAGAATTCTTAAATTTCTATCATAGATAGAAAAAGATCTATAGGAAGGTGCTGATTGCTGCAAAAAAAGTCATTTGATGACAAAATAATACATAATGCAGAGAATAAAGGCAAAGCAGTCTGGGATGTAATAAAAAATGTAATGGGGAGAGGTGAACAACTGCAGAATAACATACTGCTGAGGGAGGGGGATAAGGTAATAAGTGATCCACAACACTTAGCAAACTATGAGCATTTTTCAAGTTTTGCAGAGAAGTTACAGCAAAAATTCCCCAAAACAAATATAACACCTGTAAATAATGTTACACTAAATACAATGATGTTACTTCCAACCACAGAGAATGAAGTCAATAAAACTGTTTAAAAACTAAAAAATAAAAAGTCTGTAGGTTTAGATGAAATACCAACGTGTGTACTGAAAAAGTACTTGGGGGATTATACAAAGCCCCTTAACAAAGATAATAAATGAATCCTTCACATCAGGGACATTTCTAGAGCAGCTAAAACAGGCAAAATTTGTACCTTTGCTTAAGAAAGGTAATGCAGAAGACATAGAAAATTACCAGCCCATTTCCCTACTGTCAGCATTCTCAAAAATAATAGAAGCAGTTCTGAAAGACAGATTAATGAATTACGTGAATAAATACAATCTTTTAAGCGAATCACAGTTTGGTTTCTGAAGTGGCAAAAATACAGAATCAGCCATAGTAGAACTCACAAAAGTTGTACTTTATGCTCTTTGTAAAGATGAATGTGTCACAGGCAAATTTTTAGATCTTTCTAAGGCGTTTGATAAAGTCGAGCACAAGATTCTATTAAATAAATTAGAAGCATTAGGAATAAGAGGGGTAGCTAATGACTGGTTTCGATCATACCTAGCAGATAGAGTACAAAGAGTAGAGATAACACATACTTCAAATAGATCTAAACATTTAGTAAAACACTTATCAGAATCAAAATACACTAGTATAGGGGTTCCGCAAGGTATCATATTAGGACCAATACTATTCCTGATATACATCAATGACTTTCCCAGTAGTGTTACTCGTGGTGAAAAAATTCTATTCGCTGATGACAGCAGTATTATAGTCACTGAGAAAACAAGAGAACTCCTTGCAGAGAAAGCAAATGAAACTCTCAATGAAGTTTACGACTGGTCAATAAACAATAAAGTGACAGTGAACATAAAGAAAACTAATGCCATGAATTTCAGTTTGAAGAAGAAAAATGACAATGTTAAATTAAATGTAGCTGGCACCTCAATAGACTGTGTAACAAATGCAAAATTTCTAGGAATGAATATTGATTCTCAGTTGAAGTGGTGTGAACCCACAAAGGTACTTGCAAACAGAATTTCATCCGCATGTTATGCCCTTAGAATCCTATCATCAGTGTGTAACATACAGTGTCTTTTAGTTACGTATTATTCATATGTACACTCAGTTCTTCGCTATGACATTCTTTTTTAGGGAACAAATGCACAAAATATGAACACAATTTTCAAACTCCAGAAAAGAGCCATAAGAATAATAACCAAAAATACTAGTCCAGCTCATTGTAAGGATCTGTTCAAAACACCAGGGATTTCAACTACTCCATGTGAAAACATTTACCAGTCAGTTGTACACATCAAAAATAACATTGTTAATTACTGCACAAATAGCTCTGTCCATGATCATACAACAAGAGATAGACTCAACTTACATTTACCAAGAAAATATAAACATAAAACTCAAAATAGCATTTTCTACCAAGGAATAAAACTGTACAATTAATTACCAAAAGAGATTAAAGAAATTGCAAAAATACACTTATTTAAAAAGGCAGTTAAAAGGTATCTGTTATGCAATACATTTTATACATTAAAGGATTACTTAGATAAAACAGAGTAGGTGTTCGATACACAAATGTTATACAAATAAATAATAATAATAATAATAATAATAATAATAATAATGATTAGAAAACATCCAACAATCCACATAACACCTTCACTTTATGTTTATTTCCTTCTTTTTTCCTTTCTAGAAACAATTTCCCCTCAATCTATGCATAGTACAATACTAACACCTCTTCTTCTTTCTGAGCTCAACATCTCACTCATTATGGAGGGATGCTGACTCAGTTTTTCAGGATAGCAAATGGGAAGCTGTGGTACAGAAAACGGTCCAGAGATCACCAGTGTGTGTTTGTGTGTGTGTGTGTGTGTGTGTGTGTGTGTGTGTGTGTGTGTGTGTTTGCGTGTGTAGTGAGTGAAGTGTTATGAAACAATGTGTGTATAGTGTGTGCAGTGACTGATAGTGGGATATGAGTGAACAGTGTGGCATTACATTATTTAATAAGTTATTTGTAAAAAAAGTATTGTATACCAGGAGTAAAATCTAATGATTGTCTCTAACTAGAAGTCTGTAAATATATGTGTACACGAATTAGCTTATTTTGAATTGGTCTGAACTTGTAAATACTTTGACATGTCCTACATCCTTGCAAAAAGTGATATATGGATGAATGAAGCTACTACAACTAATAATTTCAGTAGTTAACTTTCCCACTAGAGTAACTAATATTTGTAAGAGCCTAATTTGCAATATATTCCTGGACAGATACAGAAGCAGCAGTATTATTGTAATTCAAATCCTTATGGTCTGTCAGATCATGATGGTCAGATGCTTGCAGTATATGATATTAAACTGTGTGCCATACCGAAACATTCCTTTAAACTTGCCAGGCCAGACAGTAATGATAACTTAGAGAGCTTCAACCTTCTCTTACAGCAGACTGACTGGACCCCTGTGTTTATGGAGAGGAATATTAATGAAAATTTTAATCTGTTCTCTAATGAGTTTATGTCATTGTTTGAAGCTGTATTTCCAAAAATAATCTTGAGAAACAATCCTCAGGCCACAAGACAGATACCCTGGATTACTAAAGGAGTCAGAATTTCCTGTAGAACAAAAAGAAATTTATATGAATCTCTAAGGATATCCAGTGATACCATCAAAAAGGAGGACTATATAGACTGTACTGTAATATTTTAAAAAGGGTAATAAAAAATCCAAAACTATGTACATAACATCTGAAACTGATAAGTCAAATAACAAATCAAAAACTATCTGGCATCTGGAGAGTGTTAAAAAAGTAGAGTACATGACTGACATAGAATAAATTCAGGATGGAAATATTCTAAAAAATACTGAGGAAGTTGCTAATATCTTCAATAAACATTTTTAATAGCTGCTGAAAAAATTGGCTGTGAAGGCTCAGTGAATGATGTGATAGCTCTTCTGCATAAAGAGACAGTGACAGGTTTTGCCAGATGCACATAACACCCATAACAATTAGTGAGATCAATAAGACAATCAGAAAGATGAAGCCAAAAAACTCTTGTGGGGTTGATAATATTTTAATTGAGATACTTAGCACTGACATGATTATATAAATTCAGTCTTGTGTCACATTTTTAATTAATCCCTAAAACAAAGTTTTGTTCCACTTAGATTAAAATATGCCTGTGTGAAACCACTTTTCAAGAAAGGTGAAAAAACTGATCTAACAAACTACTGACCAATATCTCTGCTAACGAGTTTTTCATAGGGTCCTTGAGAAACTGGTATTCAGGAGAATTGTTACTCACCTGAACAGCCATCACATTCTCAGTCGATGTCAGTTTGGTTTCCGGCAAGGCTTATCAATTGATGATGCTGTTTTCACTTTCATAAGTCAAATTCTTGAATCTCTTAACAGAAAATTGACACCAATTGGAATCCTATGTGACCTATCCAAGGCTTTTGACTGTGTCATCCATGAAATTCTGCTAAATAAAGTAGACTACTATGGGTTAAGTTGAATAATGGGGACATGGATTAAAACCTACCATACAATAGGCAACAAAGGGTAATAATTACTGACAGTAATGGAATCCCAGCTTTATTCAAGTGGGACACAGTCAACACTGGACTGCCTCAAGTCTCAGTATTGGAAACCTTACTGTTTCTTATATTTGTAAATGACCTCCCTCACTGCACCATGTCAGTGAGCAAGTTCACCCTATTTGCTGATTATACTTCTCTTCTAGTTGATAAAGCAACAGGGAAACATCAGGAAACAATGCATTTGATGATATTCTGAAATGGTTTAACTATAATGGACTCTCTGTGAATATAAAAAAAAAACTCATGGCACATAAAGAACCAAGGGATATAAATATCGAATGTAATGGGCAACAAATAAAGCAAGTGGACTCAGCTGAGTTCCTAGGTGTGTACATAGATTGCAAACCAAAATGGGTCCAACCATATTCTAGATAGAAAAAAGGCTACATTCTGCAACATTTGCCTTATGTATAATTGCATCAACCACAAGTAAAGATGCCATAAGACCTGCTTATTTCAGATATTTCCATGCGGTTTTGTCTTATGGAATCATCTTTTGGGGCAACCAGCCATTGGAAAAAAAGTTTTCGTTGCTCAGAAGAGAGCTATATACATCATGAGTGGTGTGAAACCAAGGCACTCATGCAGGAATCCGTTTAGGAAACTAAAGATACGTACAATGGCATCTCGGTACATATACTCCCTTGCATGTTTCTATTAATACAAACCACTCTTTCTTCAAAACCAATAGTGACTATCATGGTCACAACACAAGGTCAAAAGACAAATTTCATAGCAACCTGTCAAACTATACCTCTGTACAGGAAGGAGTAAATTGTACAGGCATCAAAATTTACAATGCTCTTCCCCATGTCATCAAAAGTGTTGCTCCTGAAACACCAGAGTTCAAGAACAAACTGAGAGAATATGTAATACAAAAGTCATTCTACTCAATTAGTGAATTTTTTAGTGCATACAACTGAGTTAGCCATTCAATGTTAGTGTAAATGTAAACTATTTGTTGCTGTAGTGTTATATTGTTACTAAAATACTTTGATATTGTTAATTTGAATGTGTACACATAAGTATTAATTCTAATGTATGGAATATATTTTTATTTCTTCTAGTGTTCTATGTTGTTATTGTATATTCAAACACAATTCCAGAAATGCACCTTAATCCTGTCTCAATACTTACCTTGAAAAAGGTGTTGTTTCCAGTAGGCTTAAGTATGCCATTGTGATACCTCTATTCAAAAAGGGTGATAAAACTGAATTAACTAACTATCAATCTATCTCTTTGCTGACAGCTTTCTCTAAAATTCTAGAGAAGTTAATACATGTAAGAATTACTGATCACCGTATGAAGAATGGAGTTCTGAGCAAGAGCCAGTTTGGCTTTTCAAAAGAGCCGTTCAACAGAAGACACAATCTATGCACTTGCAAATGAAGTCCTAGAAATCCTTAATGAGAAAATGCTAGCAATTAGTGTCTTCTGTGATTTGTCTAAAGCGTTTGACTGTGGTGATCACCAGATTCTCTAGCAAAAAGCAAAATTAGTAGGAATAAGTGGTGTTACAGGTAACTGGCTACAGTTGTATCTCCAAGACATAAAACAAAAAGTTGTCTTGAATAGTTCAGGTGGAGTTGTGATGTTTCTGCACATTTTGAATGGAGTTCTTTTACATGTGTGGTGCCTCAGGGCTCAATTCTTGGTCCGCTATTATTCTTGATTTTTATAAATGATCTACCATCATGTACAAGCCTGCCATGTAAATTTACTTTATTTGCTGATGATACCTCAATTTTTATGAGCAGTACAACAGATAGTGATCTTGAGGAATCTGTTAATCACATACTCTCAGATGTGGTTAATTGGTTCAATGTGAATGGTCTCTCAGTAAATTCCAGTAAGACCAGTTTTATTCAGTTCTGTACAAAAACAGAAAAAGAGAGAGAATTAAGTATGACATGTGGTAATCAGCCAACAGAAAGAATGGAAACGACAAAATATTTTGGAGTGCACATTAACAAGAAAATGAACTGGTCTTCACATATAATAGATCACTGTCAGAAACTTACCTCTAGTACATATGCTTTGCAGGTTGTCATTACATGTGTTGAACCTAAAACTGCAAAAATGGCATACTATGGCTATTTTCACTCACTCATTGAATACATAATTATTTTTTGGGACAACCAGTCATTAGAATGGAAAGTGTTCATTGCTCAGAAGTGAGCTTTAAGAGGTATGTGTGGACTGCACCTAAGAGACTCATGTATAAACAGCTTTCGAAAATTTAAAATAAACGCAACTACATGGCAATGTATTTTTTCTCTCATGTGTTTTGTCTATAAAAATATAGAGATGTCTCAACCAAACAGTAATTATCATGAGCATAACACACGGAAGAAGAATGAAATACACAGTGAGCATAGGAATCTGAGCTTTGTGCAAAAGGATGTCCACTACCCTGGAACAAAACTCTACAGTGCTCTTCCTCCTGAAGTAAAGACAGAGATTCATAACAAGAGTAAGTTTAAGAAAGCATTAAAATATTTCTGCTAGAAAGAGTTTTTTATACTCTAGATGAATTTTTAAATAAATAAATTGTAAGATTTTAATATTATATAATACAAATGACATAATGCCACTAAAATGCTATTCAGCTTGAGCTCTGTTTCCATTTCTGCTCTGTACCTGTTTTTCTGTCGTGCTTTAATGAATCTAAGAAAATATGTATCTTTCTTTCTGTATTGCTACTCAAAGAAATTACTGTATAAATTTTTATATAATTGTGTGCTCAAATGTCTGTATATACTATAAGATTATCATATTGTATTTGTAAAAAAACTGACTCATTCCACGTCCTTGTGAACCCAACACAGTTGGACCTATGGAACAGTAAATAAAATAAAATAAAATTAAATCAAATCAAGAGGTCTGCTATGCTTAACGTCCCCATCTGAAGGACAGATTACCGTCAACAGTGTCCTCACTTTATGGGACACTGTTGACAGCTTTGGTATTTAAACCAGGACACTAGCAGAAAGTCTGGTGATCAGGAACTTTATGCCACCATCTCTCCTCCCCTTGATGGCCAAATACTGCTCATGAACATTTTTTCCACAGCCAGGATTTGAACTGGCTTACCCCCAGGTCAAGTGCCACTGCACAAGCATGTGTTCATGACCTTGGCCACAGAGGTGCGTTCATAGCATAATTATGCCAGGGACAAAAAAATTTCCCCCAGAACTGCAACATATAATTAAGTTAACTGAGAAAAAACTAGCACTATTCTATCATTTAGCAATTAAAGTCCAATTGGATAGAATAAAACTGCATGTATCCATTCAGATTGTGGTTGTGAACATGAAAGAATGATAACATTGTTTTATTGTTCACCTGTATCTGATAAAATGGAGAATTATAGGCAAGTGGATACAGGCACAAATTCAGGAAGTACTATTAAACTCAGAACAGAGAGAGGTATATGTCGTCATGTCAGTATCAGATTTACAGGAAACTATAAGAGAAAGCATCATGATTTTTTGAGGCAGAATGATACAGTCTAAGGCTCTGGCATGTGAAGCACAAGTTGGTAGAGCACTTGCTGGTGAAAGGTAAAGGTCCAGAGTTCGAGTCTCGGTCCGGCACACAGTTTTAATCTGCTAGGAAGTTTCATATCAGTGCACACTCCGCTGCAGAGTGAAAATCTCATTCATGTGAAGTACACTTGTTCTTAGTGAAAGCAGAAAAAATGGTTCAAATGGCTCTGAGCACTATGGGACTCAACTGCTGAGGTCATTAGTCCCCTAGAACTTAGAACTAGTTAAACCTAACTAACCTAAGGACACCACAAACATCCATGCCCGAGGCAGGATTCGAACCTGCGACCGTAGCGGTCTTGCGGTTCCAGACTGCAGCGCCTTTAACTGCACGGCCACTTCGGCCGGCGAAAGCAGAAACAGCAGAGTGCAAAAGAGAAGTGTTGGCCTCACAACCACATTTCCAGAGAGTGAGGTACACTGGATTTATTCGGTTTCTCATGAGAAGTGTTACAAAAACAGAAAACCCAAAGGTATGACCTGAGTAGAGCTATGAAACAGTAGTATATTGATAAATGGTACATCTTGTCAAATAGCTAGAGCATGATTTCATCTTCCAATTACCATCACCAGTACGACCACAATCAAGTTATCTCTACCCGCACTGTACAGTTCTGAAAAACTGTTAGAAGTGTTACCAGACAAAACCTAATGTCCCTTAACAACACCTTAAACTCCAACTTATTGTGCTCATTGGACAAACTGACAGCATCACAAAAAGGATGAAGTTCCATAGAATAAATGTTCCAGCATATTCATAACTATAGAGGTAGACGTGGTGTAATACTACAAATGTTACCACTACCAATACTGCCATGATTATACTGACAGTTTGTGAACTCTACTTTTGCTTGAGATGTAAAACCCTGAACCATCAATACATCAAAGTCCTGTTGAGTGGCTAAATAGTATTAATAATGGACAAAAAATATTACATAAAATAAGATTGGTAACTTGTATTGGAGCATAAAGATTCAATTGAGACAATATAGGTTAATAAACAAAACAAAGACTTTGTGAATAAGCTTTTAGAAACATTTGAACATCAAGAAATTATACGATGATGATGATGAAGTCCCATACTCCTTGACAGAGCGTAGGGGACGATGCGTGAGACCCGCACCGCTGTACTAGGCAAGGTCCTAGCAGAGGTGGTTTGCCCTAGCGGAGGTGGTTTGCCATTGCCTTCCTCTGACCATAATGGGGATGAATGATAATGATGATGATGATGAAGACAACACAACAACACCCACTCATCTCGAGGCAGGTGAAAATCCCTGACCCCACCGGGAATCGAATCTACGACGCAGTGCTTGGGAAGCGAGAACACTACCGTGAGACCACGAGTTGCAGACAGAAATTATACAGCACATTACTATCTACCCAATATAAATATCATGAAATTGTTCCAGAGACAAACAAAGGAAAAATCTGGGATGAATTTTTTTAAATGGGAAGAATATGTTATGTTGAATTATAACTTATTAATACTACTGGAGATGGTGCCTCAAAGTGGCACTTTGAACTTCACCACCAATGAAGAACCTCCAGGTAGCCAACAAATGAAAAATGCTAGGATGACTTTACATGTGGCAGGCACTTGAGCACTAGTAAAAGATTACTTCTGTGTCACTACTTGGTGCTGAAAGTTGCAAAGAGTCATTGATCGTTAGTGTACTTAGATGCACTCGCACATCTGGCCTCTGCTATAGCCAGCCATGGCTGCCACAAGTTGTCAACAGTGGAGCATTTCTTCACCACAAGTAGAACAAATGCAGTTCTTTAAAGTGCTCTTGTGTCAGCTAGTCTTTTGCTTGCCTTTCCAGATTCCTATGGCAACAGATTCTTGGGCCAGCTTCCACCCATTTACCATTAGCAGTGAGGACATAACAGTTGATTGCACAGAACATAGCAATTACCAGCTTGCATCATAACATATTGTCCCACAGAAAGATATCATGGGCAACTGTAAAATTTTCTTAATGTTTTCTCCATCCAGGGCCAAGCTAAGTCAAATTAGGATAGTGCATCATGTAGCTATCTTAATGACAAACAGGCAGAGAGCCAATACTGCAAATAATATGGCACATCCCAGAAGCTATTGCTTCACATCACTCGAGTGACAGTCTGAATTGTTAATTCAGCAACATGACCACACTGAGAATGGATCATAACGTCATTCTGATAGCCCAGTATGATGCCGCAAGAACCAGTAAATGCTCCACAAGACCACCTATCAACCCACTGACATGGCAGGAATGTACCAAACTGAAGCACTGAAAGCCACTGTCAAGACACTGAGATGTGTGGCAAATAATGCTGATGAACCCAGAAAATGAGTACACATGCAGTTATCCTTGCCAAGACTTAATGTCATTGCCCCAGACATACAGTAATAAATACACAGGCCCCCAAGCCCATAAGCAATTCAGTTTTAGTGACCCACTTATGATACAGACCCTGTGACATGCTGCCTACCATTTGCTAGATGACTTCTACTTTTGTGATTGCTGCCTGCCTAGTCTACCAAACCTGGTTGCTGTGAGCTGCCAGCATCTCACCTGCTAGTGTGAAGCCTTTGGGACTTCTGCCTTTGACTTGTTGAGAGCCAAACTGATGGTGTTTGGCGCTAAACACTGTTGCCGCTGACTTGCATCTGTGAGCAGACACCAGCGTTCACGGCTTGCCATTATTGGAGAGGCCATGCTGTAACTCTGCACTACCTTCTACACCCCATGCAGAGCTGCTGTAGTTGACTTGGACACACCCCTCAATGTCTACAAGAACGCCTTAGTAAAAAGCAGTCAACAATCTGCTGGTCTGTGCCACTGTATGAGTTATATCTGCTGTCTGCTGCCCTACACAGTGCCAGTGTTACATGAGCAGCTGTGATGGAGAAGAAGCCTCAAGTGACTGCTGAGGTGCATGAGTTAGCATGCTCCAAGGCTGCATGCTCCATCCAGTGCTCTCACAGTGGCCATGGAGAAGATGATTAAGTTGTACACTTGTGTCAACTGGTCTTCACCACTGTACTACATGCTTTGCCATCCTGCAACTGTAAGGGTCTTAGCCCAGGCCCTAACGGTACTGAATTCACATCATGCTGTGCACCACCATAGTACAGCCACCACTCCAGTCACACTACTTGGAACCACACTATGTAATCATCTGTACTGAGAGAATGATCAACACTGAGTACAACAGCAAGCCAACTAAAGTTTTAGTTGGCTGAGTCCAGCCAGCTTACATCTTGACAGCTCGTGCTCCTGTTCATTTTTTCAACCCGGTGGAGGACATTGGTTCCTCTGCCACCAGTCAGGACAGTGCTTCAGCGGAACCTGAAACTGTAGCTGCCACTGATGGCACACAGATGCTACCAGTCCTGCCACTCCTGCCACCAATTGTCATTTTACCACCATGAGTGCCTCAGTATCACTCAACCTTGTCATGCCAGCTGGGGCAAACATCTGGACTGTGCCACCATATGCAACCAGACAACCTCAACCACAGCTACCAGTAGACTGTGTCATACACACTACCTGCAGGTCCACTTGAAACACCTGTGCTGCATCATAACCACAATCCACCATACGATGGAGGCTGCATGCACCTCAGCCACGCTACGGGGTTAGAATCTGGCACCCGAGCCACCACCTGGTGTAGAGACTGTCTCCAGTGAGCCAAGTTATCAGCTGATGGCCTCCAGTCAAGCTCCGGTTGCTTATCCATTGAAGCTCCTGGCCTTTGTCTATGTGGCTGTGCCTCCACAGCATTAGGCATTGAGGTTGGATCAACTTCCACTGCAGTTTTCTTGTTCACTTTCCTGTTGAGCTCCATATGTTGCCCTTCATACCAATGGGCTCATCTGTCACAGATCCAGGATCTGCATTTGAGTCATGACAGCACTGTAGTCACATGAGTACAGGCACTTTGTGTACAGTCTCTGTGCCTCCACTGTATTGGACGTTGAGGCCATATCGACTGCCCTGCCATGCTTCTGCGAGGGAGTGCATTAGTGAACTCTGACACCATCCAATGAAGAACATCCATGTTATTCTGCATTGTTCTGAACAATGCTACTCATTAACACTTTATTTCATTATGTCATATTAACTGTCAGTGTTAGTAACATTCTCTGAGGTGGAACCCACAGCCATGATAAAAACATCTTTTCACAGCACCCACAGCCTTGATGCCTACACCATGTATTGCTACAGTCAGTGTGACACGTGTCCTGCACTGAACATGCATCAAGCACAGGCTTTGGCATCATTATAAAGACATAACTTTCATTTAAGAATGACAACTGGCCCAGGTTGCCTTCATTTAGCTGTACTCCCAACTGTTCACAGCCAGCAGTGCCTGTCACTTCTGTCATTAGCCAACTGTATAAGGACATGCCCACCTGCAACAGGAAATCATGTATCCTGCCCAGAGTAAAACAGCACTCTGACATGCATACAGGTATAGTGTGACAAAAGCCTTCACATCATGGCATAATCAGTACTAGGTGTGTGCCAACGATGAGGTCGACACCAGCATCAATGTATGTTTGTCTCTAGAATCCGAGCATCGTCTTTGGACGCTAAGCTAAGATTATCTTTGCTCTCTTCCGCTATGTCCAGTTCTTTGTAAGCCTTTGACGTGTTTAGGTGAATAAGCGAACTACTGCAAAATGGGAGAGTTGTTTGGTGTAACCGACCCGAACATCCCACTCACTGGTGACCCTGAATTGTAACGTCTTCCATTTTCGCCGTTTTACTGTGTCTGCGACCTCCGCGTCGGTTATTTTCGTGTGTATTACATCGACACAGCATTCGAACAATGACTTCAGCCCAACGCCTAACGCCGGATTTTGTGATTGACATGCATCATGCTGCGGGCGATGTACACCCACCAGGACTGAAACACGATGTCTCTCACTCGCCGATTACGCCGATTTTGCAGGATGTTTTCGAACCTGCAACAATAAGTGAGGTTAGGAGTGTGCATGACTCCAGCTATCAAACGCCTTTGTTCCCACCACATGTGCCTTCCCTCATCGACTGTGCAGTTACCTCTTATGGATCTCCGTGCAGTGTGGGACCAATGCAGATTTCTGCAGATGCTTCGTTGGACAACCTACCACCACCAGGACAACGATTTGCCACGCCGAAATCCGTGCAGTATGACGCGGTTACCTGCCACGTGGCTGGAACTGCTTTGTTCACAGGTTAACCTACTCAGCATCTGACCACGCCCGTGCCTGCCTTGGTTCAGCATCAGCACTTCCCTTCCTACTTCGATACCTCGGCCTGCAACAGGAACAATAACTTGTTATCTGTGCCTGACCTCCACCTCCGTCTCACTGCTATGCCTCAGTGTTTTGTGCCACGACATTCACCTTATCCACACACCATTTTGAGTGGAGTGACTATAAACAGTGAACTTTCACACATTTCGTCCCACATTCGACATCATTTCCTACACTGTGCTTCTGGACAGCCTGCACCTCCGCAGCCTTCCTGCAACACAGGTGGACCCAGCTCTGATCATACGTTGAGCTTTCCACAGACTAACACGCGTTCTCAAACTTTGAACTTTTTCTCACCTGTCGCCCACACGCCAGCTCCAGTCGAGCATCCACTACCGTTCTCGGCACATCTCGATGCCTCATCCGTGTCAGTCTTCCGTGACGCGTCAGTTCGAACACACCCACATGTTGAGCTTCCTCAACCACAATCGACACATTATGGTGTCTCACCTGCGTTGGCCTTCTGCGTTGCAACAGATTGTGCTCAACCACAACGTGTCACCTTCACGCTGCCTCCTGAACAGCCATCGTTGCCACATCGCCTGGAGGCACACTCTCCTGGAATACTACAGCAACAACAGCTCGTTTCAGGCAGTGCCCCAACGAACTCGAGTCAACCTGTTCTTCTGAACATTCTACAATGCTTACCGATGCTGCCGCCATTTAATCCCGACAAAGCTACAACCTGGTTCAAAATTGCGGACGAAGTGTTTGACCATTACAAATTCGACGAGTCAACCAGATTTCTGTGCCTCATCACCCACCTGCACGACCAGGAGGACTTGATTGCTGACCTGGTCGATGCCCCGGACTCATCTACCCGGTACACTCTAGCCAAAGAGACAGTTCTACGTTGGCTTGCATGCTCAACTGAGGCAGCAATACGGCAAGTGCTCCACCTCGAGCAACTAGGCAACGACAAACCTTCCCAGCTCTGGAGAACGCTACGTGCCCTGGTCAGCGCCGATCTATTCTCTGAAACAGCTCTCCTCGCCATCTGGTCAGATAAACTATCCCTTCACATCCGCTTTGCTCTGGCTCAAAGGCCTCCTGAACCTCGGTGAGAAAAGAATGACGATTTCTGACAAGCTACACGATGCATCACTGCTCCACTTCGCCAGCCACTGCCTACCTGACAAGTCTCAGGTTCAGGCTCATTGCCCTGCAGCCAGACGCGTCCAGGGCCATACTGTGCCAACCGTTCCACTCGCTCCATGAAGCAGTAATCAAGCAACTGGGACATCACCGGCTCTTCCCACGGTCACGCCCCCTCCTGCAACCAAACCTGCTGCGGCCACCGAAACTCAGCCACCGCCACTGGCAATGAACTTTCCACAGGAAATGCAACTGCACTACCTGTACTGTTACTTCCACACACGGTTTGGTGAGGAGGCACGGAACTGCAGATCACCCTGCTACTTCCCAAACGCCAATCGCAGGTAGGTTCGGGTGCCACCTTCTGTGCACTACATGACAGACACCCCCCAGTGCTCCATTCTGTCCAGGAATGACCGGATAATTGTGGACGACTTTACATTAAAGACTTTTCGTCGGGATACCTTTTCCTAGTGGACACAGGCGCCGATGTTTCACTGCTGCCCACGTCATTAGCGTCGCCGAACATCTGCATTCATCATACTTCACTGCAAGCCGTGAATTCAACTAAACTACAATGCTCGGGTTCAACTTCACACGTCGTGTCACTCTCCGCAAACCGCAAATTCGAGTGGACTTTTTTAGTGTGCTAAATTGACAAACCTATACTAGGCATTGACTTCTTACGACACCACAAACTTTCACCAGACCTAGTGTGAAACACCGTGTTTCATGATCCATCCAAGACTCACTTCCCCTGTGCTCTGTCAAGCAACCCCCCCCCCCCCCCCCTCCAACCCCCTGTGACACATCGGTCTGGGCGCATCTCATCTGTACATGCATGTTACAAGAAACAATGCACAAGTACCTTGTCAAGCTCGAACACGTCGCTCGCCTGCGCAAGGGAAACTTCGAGCTCTCCCTCTGGCTCCACGAAACACAGCTCCAGCTCTTCAATGCAGCAAAGGAATTACAGACACTAGAGCAACGACAAAGCAACGTCAGTAAGTGCGCCGAATCTGCTTGGAATCCCAGAAATCGAGCCTCCATGTGTTTACCTCCTGCTACCCCTCACAACTGTGCTATCAAGAATGCCATAACATGTACAGACAGCTCCGCAGGGCCACACCCTCCTAACATGGCAGCGTTTGACACTCGGCCGGACACAATTGCACATGCGCGATGAGTGTCACATGTTCCTGAACTGACGGCTCCTACCCCGTCCCTAGCAACTTCGGCTCCTGCGCGCCGCCGTGCGACCGCCACTGACAACACGAACAGTGCACTTGTGCCTAGTGCTTCACCCGCGACCGTGCTGCCACAGGCCGCGCCCTCGGACAGTGGGCTCCCTAACGGCTCACGAGCTCTACCGAGCTCACCTGACCTTGGTGCCACTGCTTCGGGCCGGCGGCCATCTTGTCGTGTTGACTCCTGGGACACTGCCACCTCGGCTCCCATCAGATCCGCTGAGTGGCTCCGAACACCATGACCACGCCTCACCCGCCCCACCCGCCACACATTATAAACAAACCGCCTCCCGCGCCGCCGGCAACATTTCCATCGTCACCAACGGCACAGTTCACAAACTTCACCTCATGCCAGGTCCCCCGATCTCCAGTAAACCACGTCGCCTTTGTCCCGAGCGCCTCTCCAACCTTAAAAAGCAGATTTCTGAACTACTAAGCTTCGGCGTCATTGAACCCTCTGCCAGTAGCTGGTCTATGCCCATTCATATGACACCCAGGAAAGATGGGTCCTGGCGCATGTGCAGAGACTACCATCGACTAAATGCACGAACAATTATGGACACCTACCCCATACCAAACATTGCCGACTTTACCAGTTCCCTCGCAGGTGCGACCACGTTCTCTGTCATTGATTGCAAACGAGCCTACCACCAGATCCCCATGGCACCTGAAGACATCGAGAAGACAGCAATCACCACCCCGATTCCGTTATTTCAGTTTCAATTCATGCCTTTTGGTCTCAAAAACGCAACCTAGACCTGGCAACGCTTCATCAACGAAGTGCTATTCGACCAATTCCGCTTTGCATATCTTGATGACATTCTGGTGTTCAGCTCCTCCATCGAGAACAACATTCGACATGTGCAAACTGTTATGAACACTCTCGCGGCAGCAAGCATCGATACCAACCAGGACGAATTGCAGCTACATCAACCTGCTGTCACTTTTCTTGGTTTTCGGGTCTCTGCCGACGGCATTTCACCGCCCCCTGAGAAAGTACAAACAATACTAAACCTACTCAGACCTGCATCATTCAAAGAGCTCCGGCGCTTTCTGGGGATGGTTAATTATTATCGCCGACATCTACCTCAAGCTGCAGAGATTCAGGCTCCACTGACGGATGCCTTTGCAGGCACCCACACTTCTGGATCTCGGCCTGTTCCATGGACCCCTGCTATGACTGACTCTTTCACTGCCCTCAAAAATACTGCCATCGGCGCTGTGCTTAGCCAGACAATCGACGGCCAGACTTCGCCCCTGCAGTTCTTCTCGTGCAAGCTCACCAATGCACAACAGAAATATTCCATGTTTGACAGGGAGTTGCTCGTGGTCTACAAAGCTATCAGGCATTTTAAGACTGATGTTGAGGGACGTCCTTTCTATGTTTTAACAGACCACAAACCCCTGGCTGCGGCCATTACAAACCCGCCGGATGACCCGCCTCCTCACTGCTTCAGATACATGGACTTCATATCTCAGTTCACCACCAATGTCAGACACATAAAGGGTGCTGACAATATAGTTGCTGATTTCCTTTCACAAGTCGACGCCGTCCATTCGCTGTTAGACATCTCTGAACTGCCTAACCTCCAACCTGCCGACGAGGAAACACAAAACCTGATTTCAGACTCTACCTCTTCACTACACTTCGTCCGCACCACCTTCCCTGGTATTTCTGGTAGATCTGCTGCGATGACAGTACGGGCACGTTACGCCCCCTCATCTCAACCACGCTCTGTCGAGCTGTCTTCAACGCACTGCATAATTTAGCCCACCCTGGTGTTCGTGGGTCTGCTCGCCTCGTTGTGGAGCGCTTTGTGTGGAGAAATGTCAACAAGGACTGCCAGCAATGGGCACGCTCCTGTGTTGCGTACCAACGCTGCAAAGTACAGGCTTTCGTTATGTTCTCTCGTCTATCGACTGAACAATTCACTGGGTCGAGGCTGTCCCCCTCCCCAATATTACGGCAGAAACTGTTGCTAGAGCTTTTGTCGAGTCATGGATATCACGTTTCGGATGTCCAGCTATCATCATGACTGACCAGGGCAGACAATTTGAGTCAGCCCTGTCAACTAGATTTGTAACATCTGCGGCATCCGGCGCATCCATACCACAGCATATCACCCGCAAAGTAACGGGCTACTTGAGCGCTGGCACCGCACTTTCGAGGCGGCTCTTTGATGCCATGACTCTCTATGGATGGAGGCCCTTCCCCTTGTGCTACTCGGCATTCATGCGATCTGTAAGGACGACCTCAAAGGCACAATAGCCGAGTTTGTATATGGCCAGAACATTGTTCTCCGTGCCGAACTTGTGAGACCTTCCACTTCTCTCCCTCAGTCTGACTTACCTTCATCAGCCTCCATATCCCTCTACCTGCCAGCCACTCCTACCCTAAGGTTCACGTCCTGAAATCTCTGGACAATTGCGAATACGTCATGCTCCGAGATGACACTGTCCGTGCTCCCCTCCAACCTCCATATGCCGGCCTGTACCGAGTTCTCTGGCGCTCAGCCAACACCTATGACATCCAGATAAAAGATTCAGCTCTTACAGACTCTCTCAATAAACTTAAGCTTGCTCATGTCGAGCCCGCTTCTACCCCCCTTCAGGCCACGACCATGCCACTCACTACCGTGGCTCACGACGCTCCGACCACTCCCTCCACATTGGACTTACACACTCGGTCGAGTGACTTCCACCTCCATTCGTCGAGCTCTTCTCCGACCTCACCCTCTACTCCGGTCTCACGCACTCTGTCAAGTGATCACATGCTCCCCACGTCAAGCTTACCTACAATCACGCCCTCGCCACCGGGCCCTCCGCCAGTCCCTTCGACCTCTCCCCCATTGCCTGCCTCGCCCTGTCGAGGTTTCTCACGCCCCCCCATCTCGAACGTGCCCTCGCTCAAAGTGTTTGTGCCTGTCCCCCCGGACATAATCCACTGATCTCTATAATACTACGTGATGATACACTGTTCGTCGAATGTTTCCCTTCATCTGGTCCTCATGACACAACCTCCACCATTCCCTGCCACTGATGTTGACCTGGACATGCTAAGTGTGTTCCCCACGCCCACCGGAGACATCGTCGTCGACCTGGACATGCTTCATGTGTTCGCCACGCCCAGCGGAGACATTGTCGTCGTCGCTCTGTTCCACCCGCAAACTGCCAGCCTCCCTGTCGCTGCACAACCAGCATGCCCAGTACGATACCCGGCGCACTTCAACAGCTTCCAGGTTCAGTGGCCGAACCTTCCTTCATGACATCTACCTACGCAGCTCCCCAACAACTCTGTCGAGCTGACCATGGTCCGGCTCCCGCGACCACCCCTCACCTTGGTCCCCCTCCCCCCCCGGGGGGGGGGGAGGGTGTAACCTTCCTGAACATCTCCCTCAGGTGCAATGTACTGGGAGTCACAATGGAAAAACACCTGACCATAATATGCAACAACCTGTTTTCAGAAGGCTGGTAATGTCAAAAATTTGCTGGACTGGGGTGGTAGAACAGCCTCACTTGTCATCAGTGTTTATGCAGTGATATCAGTATAACCCACGGTGACAGTGAGCTTGAGGAAAAGCATCAAGCAATTCAACGCATCATGAAAATGAACAAGTATCACTTGTTTAAAATGTGGCTTAATCATAATTATTATACATAACCAGCTCAATCACATTTTTTTAATGTTGTGGGCACTTTTGGTCAGTAGAACATCATCAGACAAATTTGAGGCAGCTACAAAATAGGAATTGGGATAATACTGAATTGTGTCCATCAAGTGCTGATCAGAGGTCTTGTCCAGGAATGACAAAGAGTTGTTTGTCAACAATGAAACTATGCACCAAGTAGCTTCAGAGTGAAATATCTAGGGATTAATAGAGAACCAAATCAGATACTATGGGCAAAGCTTGAGTTGTCATGTTCCAGAATCAATGATGCAAAAAACCGGAACAAAACAGACAGTTCAGTATCAGGATTGGTAGACCAATGATTTGATGGTGTGATACGAATTGCTTCATGTGGCATACAATTATAAGTCTTGATAGTGCCACGCCAGTGTTTATTTGGTACTGCAGGATAATGAGCATACTGTGCTACTTATATAAGGTGATGCAAGAGATTGAGCCTGGTTAAGCTTTACTGGACTTCAATAATGACACTCACATGATGACTGAGTCAACATGTATGCCAGATGTAGGCATTAAATCCCTGCCCACTTTGTCATGTAGTTCAAAAAATGATATCATCATCAGAACTGGTGGGACTGACAAGAAGTTACATGGCTCCACCATTCTGCACTTGTCCCCGCTGCATAGTGTCCCCTTCAAGTGACTGCAGCTTGTAAAATGGTGACAAGTCATAATGCCTTTTTGAGGTTGAGGGTGGACCTACTGATGTTGCTGCAACAAACCTGAATTGACCAAGGCAGGTGTGGGTGCAGTTACAGTGGCTACAGCTGAACCTAAGTGTTATGGTGAATGAAATGAACTGGGCTGGCCATGACTTCAAGCAGTTGGAGCCACTATGGCTAATGATGACACCTTGTCTTTACCCACGGTTCCAGCCAAAGATGTCAGCCCAGACTTGAGAGCCTTTCTGATAATAGAGGATCATGTTTGGGTCCCTCAATCATGGGTAATGTATTGCGAATACATAGAAAGAAGGATCCTTTATTGTATGATTATATGATAGCGGAACAAACACTGGTAGCAGTTACTTCTGTAAAATATCTGGGAGTATGCGTACGGAACGATTTGAAGTGGAATGATCATATAAAACTAATTGTTGGTAAGGCGGGTACCAGGTTGAGATTCATTGGGAGAGTGCTTAGAAAATGTAGTCCATCAACAAAGGAGGTGGCTTACAAAACACTCGTTCGACCTATACTTGAGTATTGCTCATCAGTGTGGGATCCGTACCAGGTCGGGTTGACGGAGGAGATAGAGAAGATCCAAAGAAGAGCGGCGCGTTTCGTCACTGGGTTATTTGGTAACCGTGATAGCGTTACGGAGATGTTTAATAAACTCAAGTGGCAGACTCTCCAAGAGAGGCACTCTGCATCGCGGTGTAGCTTGCTCGCCAGGTTTCGAGAGGGTGCGTTTCTGGATGAGGTATCGAATATATTGCTTCCCCCTACTTATACTTCCCGAGGAGATCACGAATGTAAAATTAGAGAGATTAGAGCGCGCACGGAGGCTTTCAGACAGTCGTTCTTCCCGAGAACCATACACGACTGGAACAGGAAAGGGAGG
Source organism: Schistocerca piceifrons (assembly GCF_021461385.2). Lineage (NCBI taxonomy): Eukaryota > Metazoa > Arthropoda > Insecta > Orthoptera > Acrididae > Schistocerca > Schistocerca piceifrons. The sequence goes on from NC_060149.1 coordinate 73,853,627, forward strand.
TAATGACAGTGGCACGTAAAGTGCCCTCCGCCACACACCGTTGGGTGGCTTGCGGAGTATCAATGTAGATGTAGATGTACAATACATCACACTGAGAAAAAGACCTGCACATGTGCAAAATGCCAATTGTACTGTGTCTGTTGAAAGGGGTGTATATGATTTGCTTCATTCAGTGAAGAAATCATTTCTTACTTATTTTTGGTAGTAAATGTTGTACTAGGTTCTGGTGCATAAGCTAAGCAGTGTTATATCATCTGTAGGAAGACCAAATAAGGAAATGTTTCAGGAAACCTACTGATTGCTGGAGACAGCAAGGAGGCAGATTTGAATGTTTAAAGCAAATTGTCTTAGATATTACAATGGACCAAAAGTAAGAAACTTTGGAGGTAAATGAGAAAGAATCGTGTAAATATATGTAAACTATGTGCATACAAGAAAGAATACAGGTTATTAGAAAAAAAGTGGAAGCCATTCTGAGGATACCACACTGTTCAAAAATGCTTAGAGAAACCAGAAAGCAGCAGTTTTACATGGCCAAACACTGCTTCTACTGCTTCTTGAGGTCACATGAGGTGCTGTGATTGTTCTCCTGATGAGTTTCTTCATTTTTCTGTATTTTTTGTGCCCTTGGTGATGTTTGCTCCTGCTTGCAGTAGTTGTTTAAAGGAGGGGTTCTTGGAGTCATTGATGAGATAATGCCAAACAATCCAAATTTATGTCACATTCTCTTCACTGGTTCACCGCTATTGAAATTTAATTACAGGTAAATAATAATTCCACACAGAATTGAGTGGAGAGTATATCAAACACCAGATATTTATTAAAGACTGATTAGATACAGCAACATACAGCACATAAGATAAGCAATGTTTTGCATCTTGCATACAAGGCATTCACTGAGTAACAAAGATATCACATTGATTACACTCTCACTGTTCACAATTGATGTGTTGACTATTGAGTTCACTAATGTATGAAGCCCGTAATATGTTAAGGAACTCAGTGAAAATCATGTGTGGCTGGCATCAGCACCTGATTCAATCAGTATTGTTTTATGTCTCCATGAAGGACTTTCTGGATGAATTAATACAATTGCTGTTTGAAGGTCTGAGAGATTACAAACAATGCCATGGATATTCTCATATCTATTCCACTTGGTTGCCTACCTCCAAACTCATCTTGAAGTGCCTTATCAGTGTGCAGATGAAATCTATGAGATCTATGTGGAATGCAATATGCAGTAGTCACTTTTGTCAAGGGTTCTGCACCACTGAGATCACCAAAAAGTGAGTAACATCCATCAAATTGGAAAGGAACAAACTGGTGCCCCGTGATTCAACACTTATAAGTGAAAATCCTCAGATGTGGCCAATCAATTCAGCTCATATTTGACAAGTTGCTTGTGCACAACAACTCTAAGGTGTCTTGGCTCAATGCCCTTCTAGTTTACAGAAGACCAGCCCTGAAGTTAATATCATGCAATTGACTCAAAATTGATTGGATCAAAAGATAAAAGAAAAATGAGTATTTTTCATACCCATAAATGGGATCCGCAAATGTATATTTTCCTAAAAATTGAGGAAAGGATCTGTTACAACTGCCACTTATGTGTTTATGAGATAAATTCTGTTCAGTGAAAGCACTGCTGCGCAGTGACCAAGGCATCTGGCTGGGGAGTAGAGAACCTGTGCTCTAGTCTCAAAAGCATTCTGCAGGTTTTATATTTGTATTTTTTCTACATCAAAATTGGCAGGAACAGGAGGTAATCAATAACGAATAACAACAAGTTAGGTAAATTAATTTCTCAGATGTGTTGAGTTTGTAAATAGCTGAAATTTTAAACCTCATCATATCAAAACATTTCTGAACAATATTGCTGCCAGTTGTGTGATGCTTATTTAAAGCAAGACACTATACAGAACATTGCATTGTGCTTATGGAAGTCCAATGGGAATTGCACAATCGTACAAATGCAACAATGATTTATAGCAGAGTTCACAACTGACTTTCAGCACTGATTTTTCAGGTGGTGTTATCATATGCCTGGCAAGGATTAAAATTAATTCCTGAAAAAGAAATATGTTTAATATAAACTAAATGTATATTCTGCTAAATCATCAGAATAGATGGTGTTGTTATATGAAGATTGTATTCATTAGATGTTATTGGTGCAGCGAATATACTTGCTTCAGACATTTATGTGACAAGTACCATCCATCTAGTTGTTTGAAGGACATGTAACACAGTGAGTGGAAGAGCCATTGTAAGGCAATCAGGATTAAAATTCATAATTCAGTATTAATCCAAGTTATTTGAGAAATTTATTTGCCTACCTTGTCATTATTCCGTATTGATTACTTTATTCACCCACCTATTCCTACCGATTTCAGTACAGAAAAAAAAAAGTACTGTGTAATGCTTTAGAGAATGAAACACAGGTTCTCTGCTCCCCAGCCAAATGTCTTGGTTGCTGTGCCATTGGGGCTTTTGTTGAACCTAATGGGCACATAAGTGACAGCCCTAACAGTTTCTTTCCTTGATTTTTAGGAAAATTGGATTTGTAGACCCCATATATGATGAAGAAAAACGCTCAATTTTCAATATGATCCCATCATTTTTAATTCAATTATGTGTCATGAACTTTAGGGGCAGTTTTCTCAAAAACAGCAGGCTTTTGTGCCAAAATATCTTAGGATTTTCATTTTAGATTGTATACAGGTGACCTGCCAAATATGAGTCGAATCAGTTGGCATGTCTGAGGCCTTTTCCTTATTAGAGCATCAGTTCATTCAGTTAATACTTTGTAATTGGCTTAAATTCTGATGAATTCCATATCCTCTACAACAGCTCCATCTGAATAAAACTTATTTTACCGCATTAAAAGTCTCAATAACTGAAGAGAGTACTTTAACTTCTACTCTTTCTAATAACCTAATCACTGCATTACTTCTTAGTGGGCCAATAATGAATATTGTAACCGTATTTGATCACAAATAAGGATCCTTGTTGAAGCTATTATTTTTGGGAGCCTAGAACTAGGACAAAAGAGTATGACTGTGGCTTATGGCCAATTATTAAGTGAAATTTAAATCTGTATTAATGTGCACTGCATTTTTTTAATTCAATATAATAAGTGATAAAGCTCTTTCTCAGTATGCTCAACCAATGTCAATATTTTAAAGGACAATACTAGTGATTGTTCACTGCTAACATGATGTTTATGCAACAGTATAGCAACTATACTGTACTATGATACATCAGTTGCTGCAGTTAAGAGCTTGGCCAATGTGAATGTCACTGGGTAAGGAGCAGATTCAAGGCTGTAGGTGGTGGATACTCTTTCCAATTTCCCACATATGGTCCAAATGCCTTCACTGATAACCCTTGCAATGATCCATGCCATCACAACCACATTTTCTAATAAAGGAAGCACTCTGAACAGTTTCATTAGCTGACAGCCCTTATTTTGTGTCTCTGAGTCCAAAGATTTTTACCAGAGAAACAGAATACCCCCTCTGATCATCACTCATTCCCACCAGTGCCAAATTCAGAAGCTGAAAGCTGATAATGGTATTTCAAACTCAGATGGATAAGAGATGATGCAGACTCATTCTACAGCTTCCTCCCATCCAAATAAGCAGTCCAATAGAACTGCCACATGAATGCTGGCATTGTTCACTGCTGGAATTTCTGTGGATGAATCAAAGAATTCAGAGCTCAAGGTCAACATAGTTTTTTCATGTGGGCTCTCATGTATGCACTTCCAATTCATTTGTACCCAGGGTGGCTCTAGGTATTGTTGTGGGCCAATTATTTGAAGTTCCAGTCAGCCAAAACCAGCTGGTACATCATTGTAACCAAGTGTGTCCACATAACAGGGCACCACCATAACCCCTAGTAACCACTTAAGAACTCTGATTATCCTGTGCCTGGCTGTACTCAACGCATAGCCCCATGCCTCAACCTCTACAGTGGGACAACTTTTACCCTTCTGCTCATCCAGTATGACAACTACAATCCACACATAGAGAGACTATCACTCTACATTCCATTGTCACTTCCTCTTTCACAAGTGCCCCAGAAATCCAAGTAACCTTGTGGAGGCAGGAGCAACACCAACAACCCAGAAAATGCACTGCTGAAACAACTTCCCTCAAATGAAGCAGATGTCACCATCCATGTCTCTTCCCCAGTGATGGTAGACACACTGCCATCTGCTTCACATCTCCTGTGAAGCAAGCTATGTAAATTTAAGTATTAACTGTGTTTTTCTTACTTGTTACTTCTTTTCCATGTGTTTTTGCTTTTAGGAAGCATTAATTTTCGAGTACTAGTAATAGTGTTCCATAGATTTCATGTTTGTTTTGAATACAGTCAGAAAGAGCCCCTTTAGTCAGCTGTAGTGCCAGTACTGCCAGTGTCATCGTAACTGCCGTCTGCTTCGTATCTCCTGTGCAGCAAGCTACGTAAATTTAAGTATCAAATGTCTGCTTGTGTCTGTGTATGTGCAGATGGATATGTGTGCGTGTGCGAGTGTATACCTGTCCTTTTTTCCCCCTAAGGTAAGTCTTTCCGCTCCCGGGATTGGAATGACTCCTTACCCTCTCCCTTAAAACCCACATCCTTTCGTGTTTCCCTCTCCTTCCCTCTTTCCTGATGAAGCAACTATTGGTTGCGAAGGCTTGAATTTTGTGTGTATGTTTGTGTTTGTTTGTGTGTCTATCGACCTGCCAGCGCTTTCATTTGGTAAGTCACATCTTCTTTGTTTTTAGATTTATTTTTCCCACGTGGAATGTTTCCCTCTATTATATTCGTAAGTATTAACTGTGTTTTTCTTACTTGTCACTTATTTTTCCATGTTTTTGCTTTTAGGAAGCTTTAATTTTTTAGTACTAGTAATAGTGTTCCATAGATTTCATGTTTGTTTTGAATACAGTCCAGAGACATTTAGTGCTTATTTTCATTGTTTCCAACAAGAAGTGTCTAGTAACCACAGTTTACTCAGCTATCAGCCGCCTTTAGTGAATTAGCAGTCTAGTTAAAAGTTGATTACTTAACTCTCTACAGTGAATTGTTGATTTCTTAGGATGGATAGGATGTGTGACAGCTGTATATGGGCGCAGGAGGAGCTGACCACTGTTTGTGAACAGTTGAACCTGCTGATGGCCACGGTCAGTCGTCTTGAGGTTGCTACCTCAGAGTGTAGCGACAGTGGGGAGTCTGTTGCGTCGCGTGGTACACCCCAGGTGTTACATTCTTCACCCATGGTCCCTGCTGTTGAGACATCTTCATGGGTACCGGGCGCAGTTGTGCCACCCTTTCCCCAAGGGGAGTGGTGGGTTCAACGGCATTTGCATCGCACAAGGTGGAGGGTCAATGTGGAAGCTGGCTGTGTGGCATCGCCTGCTCTGGCTGTGAACGGACATGTGGCCGCTCCTTCAGCAAGGTCCGAGCAGGCACACAGGGGGAGGGGTTTATTAGTGATTGGGAGCTCCAATGTTAGGCGGGTGATGGAGCCCCTTAGGGCTTGAAAGGGTGGGGGGGGGGGGGGTCTCATCTGAGATGTGGAGGAGGCCCTGCCAGTGACGATAGAGAGCACTGGGTGCACCCGACTGTAAATTGATTGTTGCTCATGTCGGCACCAATGACTCCTGCCACCTGGTTTCAGAGGTCATCTTCAGTTCATACAGGCGGTTGGCGGAGTTGGTGATGGCAGAAAACCTCACTCATGGGGTGGAATCTGAGCTAAGTATTTGCAGTGTTGTTCCCAGAACTGAATGCAGTCCTCTGGTTTGGAGCTGAGTGGAAGGCTTAAACCAGAGGCTCCGACACTTCTGCGGAGATCTGGGGTGCAAATTTCTCGACCTCCGCTATCGAGTGGAGAAATGTAGGGTCCCCCTGAATAGGTGAGGCGTGCACTACACGCAGAAAGTGGCTACAAGGGTAGTGGAGTACGTGTGGAGTGCACATATGGGTTTTTTAGGTTAGAGAATTCCCTCCCTAGGCCCGAAAAGATGCCTCCTGAGATGCAACAAGGTAGCAGTAGGCAAAACACAACAGGGAATGACAATATTAATGTGGTAATAGTAAACTGCAGGAGTGGCTATAGAAAGGTCCCAGAACTGCTCTCATTAATAAATGGCCACAGTGCCCACATAGTACTACGGACAGAAATTTGGCTGAAACCAGATGTAAACAGTAACGAAATTCTAAACTCAGATTGGAATGTATACCACAGAGACAGTCTGGACAGTGAAGGGAGAGGCATGTTTATGGCGATAAAAAGTGCAATAGTATCAAAGGAAATTGACGGAGATCCGAAATATGAAATAATTTGTGTGAAGGTCGTGGTTAAAGCAGGCTCAAACATGGTAATTGGATGTCTCTATAGGCTGCCTGGCTCAGCAGTTGAAGGAAAATTTGGAAAATATTTCGAGTAGATTTCCTGACCATGTTATAGTTTTGGACGGAGATTTTAATTTACCAGATATAGATTGGGAGACTCAAACATTTATAACTGGTGGCAGGGACAAAGAATTCAGTTAAATTTTTTTAAATGCATTATCTGAAAACTACCTTGACCAGTTAAACAGAGAACAGACTCATGGCGATAACATATTAGACCTTCTGGTGACAAACTGACCTGAACTATTTAAACAGTTAACACACAACAGGGAATCAGCTATCATAAAGCGGTGACAGCATCGGTGATTTCAGCTGTAAATGGAAATATTAAAAAAGGTAGGAAGATTTTTCAGTTTAGCAAAAGTGACAAAAAGCAGATTTCAGAGTACTTGATGGCTCAACACAAAAGTTTTATCTCAAGTACAGAGAGTATTGAGTATCTGTGGACAAAGTTCAGAACCATCATACAATATGCATTAGGTGAGTATGTGCTGAGCAAGATTGTACGAGATGGAAAAGAGACACCGTGGTACAACAACCGAGTTAGAAAACTGCTACAGAAGCAAAGGGAAGTTCACAGAAAACATAAACATAGCCAAAGCCTTCCAGACAAACAAAAATTACACGAAGCGAAATGTAGTGTGAGGAGGGCTATGCAAGAGGCGTTCAACAAATTCGAAAGTAAAGTTCTATGTACTGACTTGGCAGAAAATCCTAAGAAATTTTGGTCTTATGTCAAAGCGGTAGGTGGATCGAAACAAAATGTCCAGACACTCTGTGACCAAAACGGCACTGAAACAGAGGATGACAGACTAAAGGCCAAAATACTAAATGTCTTTTTCCAAAGCTATTTCACAGAGGAGGGAAGACTGCATTGTAGTTCCTTCTCTAGATTGTCGCACAGATGGCAAAATGGTAGATATCAAAATAGATGACAGAGTGATAGAAAAACAACTAAAATCACACAAAAGAGGAAAGGCCACTGGACCTGATGGGATACCAGTTCGATTTTACACAGAGTGCAAGAAGGAATTTGCCCCCCTTCTTGCAGCAGTGTACCGTAGGTCTCTAGAAGTGCGTAGCATTCCAAAAGATTGGAAAAGGGCACAGGTCATACTCGTTTTCAAGAAGGGATGTCGAACAGATGTGCAGAACTATAGACCTATATCTCTAACGTCAATCAGTTGCAGAGTTTTGGAACATGTATTATGTTCGAGTATAATGACTTTTCTGGAGACTAGAAATCTACTCTGTAGGAATCAGCATGGGTTTCGAAAAAGACGATCATGTGAAACCCAGCTCATGCTATCATTCACGAGACTCAGAGGGCCATAGACATGGGTTCTCAGATAGATGCCGTGTTTCTTGACTTCTGCAAGGTGTTGGATACAGTTCCCCACAGTCGTTTAATGAATATGGACTGGACTGAAGAGTTCCTAGATAACAGAACACAGCATGTCATTCTCAATGGAGAGAAGTCTTCTGAAGTAAGAGTGATTTCAGGCGAGCTATGGGGGAGTGTTGTAGGACCATTGCTATTCACAATATATATATAAATGACCTTGTGGATAACATCGGAAGTTCACTGAGACTTTTTGCGGATGAGGCTGTAGTGTATCGAGAGGTTGTAACAATGGAAAATTATACTGAAATGCAGGAGGATCTGCAACAAATTGACACATGATGCAGGGAATGGCAATTGAATCTCAATGTAGACACGTGTAATGTGCTGCAAATACACAGAAAGAAAGACCCTTTATCATTTAGCTACAATACAGCAGGTCAGCAACTGGAAGCAGTTAATTCCATAAATTATCTGGGAGTAGGCATTAGGAGTGATTTAAAATGGAATGCCCATATAAAATTAATTGTCGGTAAAGCAGATGCCAGGCTGAGATTCATTGGAAGAATTGGAAGGAAATGCAGTCCGAAAACAAAGGAAGTAGGTTACAGTACACTTGTTAACCCACTGCTTGAATACTGCTCACCGGTGTGGGATCCATACCAGACAGGGTTGATAGAAGAGATAGAGAAGATCCAACAGAGAGCAGCGTACTTCATTACATTTAGTAACGCAAAAGCGTTATGGAGGTGACTCCAGTGGAAGACTCTGCAAGAGAGATGGTCAGTAGCTCGGTACAGGCTTTTGTGGAAGTTTCGAGAACATACCTTCACCGAGGAGTCAAGCAGTATATTGCTCCCCCCTACGTATATCTCGCGAAGAGACCATGAGGATAAAATCAGAGAGATTAGAGCCCGCACAGAGGCATAACAACAATCTTTCTTTCCACAAACAATATGAGACTGGAACAGAAGGGAGAGCCCATAGAGGTATTCAAGGTACCCTCCGCTACACACCATCAGGTGGTTTGCGGAGTATGGATGTAGACGTAGATGTAAATGTAGATATCAGCATCACCAGTGCCCCTGCAGCACTAGGAAAATCATCACTCAGGCCATTTACAGTTCTACATGCCTTCTTTAGGGGAGTAGGGATATTGTGTCCTCATCTGGCAGTGGTGAAGAGACAGAGATGTTTGATCCACTGCTGAGTGGTTCAAAAATGATTCAAATGGCTCTGAGCACATGGAAATTATCTTCTACGGTCATCAGTCCCCTAGAACTTAGAACTACTTAAACTTACCTAACCTAAGGACAGCACACACGTCCATGCCCGAGGCAGGATTCGAACCTGCGACCATAGCGGTCGCACAGTTCCAGACTGCAATGCCTACAACCGCTTGGCCGCTTCGGCCGGCCTGCTGAGTGGGAATGTCAATATAACCAACTTACAACATATCACTGGGATGCAGAACCCGTCAGAGGCGATACACAGTGCTAGAGTGCTAGAGGCTGCTACAGACATCAACTGCGTTGGACAGATCCTCCAGCATCAAGTGGCCATAAAGGCTGCCAAAATGTATACCAGAGAGACCACTTTACAGCTGTTTGGAATGTGCCATAGTAGCTCAGTGTTGATAACCTCGATGTGCACCTGGATTTTGTATTGGATTCCTCCTTGCACAGCTTGTACTCTGCTGCTGATGAACTTTCTTTATGGAATGGTTAGCTTGCAATTTATCCTGCAATGTTGCCAACCAGGATTGGTAATGGTTTGTAGATGTGATCATATTTAAGCTTCCCTTCTGTTACACTTATCTTGATGACAGCCTCATTTGTCCTGGGATAATGACACACACAACTCCCACCTGAAACAAGTTTTTCATGTACTTACTACAGATGTTGTCATAACTGATGATTAAAAAGGCCAACTCTAGCAACCTGAGGTTATTTTTATTGGTCATATTGTCAATGTCACAGGCATCCACCCTACACCACAACAAATGGAACTCATACACAACTACCACCTCCACAAGATTACCAGGAAATATGTCACTTCATAGAGATGATCAAGTTCTAACAGTATCACCTCCTGCAGGCAGCCCACTTTTCAGGCCCCATTTACAGACCTCCTCAAAGCAATAAACACTAATGGTAAACAGAAGCTGACCTGGACCACTGATATGCACAAAGACATCAACCAGCTCAAAGATGCCTCGCAATGACCCTGACACACCTGCTTCTTCCCATGCAGTTAATCTTAACTTTGCATGCAAGTGATTTCATGATTGGTGCAATGCTCTGTCAGGAAGTGGCAGGCCTACAGATTTTTTTTTCATGAAAAATGACTCATTCTCAAAAAAATGGCTTACTTACAACTATGAACTCCTCACAGTGGACAAGGCAATCCTTCAGTTCCAGCATGATAGAAGCCAGACTGCTAGTGATCTATACAGATCACTGACTACTAGCAGATGCAATCCATAACTCATCAAAAGACTAATGCCCCATATGTTTCCCCTGCCTAGATTATATCACACAATTTACAGCTGATGGACATAACTTGAAAGGAGTTGGCAATGCCGTCACTGATTACCTCTCATGGATCAATATCATCTTGCACAAACTGACTGTGATAAAATAGTGGAAGCTCAACAGCGGGACATACAGCTCAATGATACAACTATTAATCTTAAACTTGAACAGTGTTTGATACTGGACACAGCAATACAGATCTCGTGTGATATGTCACAGAATCACATCTGTCCTCTTGCACCATAGCTGTTTCGGAAGATTATCTTTGACCATCTGCACAACATGTCACATCCCAGTGTTTGATCAATGACATGCTTCATTACAGATTCTTTTGTATGGCTGAATGTCAGGAAGTAATGTAAGGAGTAGACGTGCATGTACATACCTTGTCAAAAACGCAAAGTGGTACACTATGCACGATCACCCCTCAGACAGTTTACAAAACCAAAAGGGCAGTTTCAACACATATGCCTTGACCTGGTGGGATCCCTCACTGAATCTGAGGGTTACCATTACGTCCTTTCAATCATCAACCATGTAACATGGTGGGTAGAAACCATCCCTCTCTGAAACATGTCAACAGAGTCAACAACCAGAGCCTATGTTGACACTTGGATTTCCTGGTGCTAGTATCCAGTGTCCATTACCACCAACCAAGACCAACAATTTCAGTCTGCCCTGTTCAGTGAACTATGTAACCTCTATGCACTCATCATTATTGAACTACTGTTTATCACCCTCAAAGCAATGGTCTAGTGGAATGATGGCACTGCACACTAAAAGCTGCCCTCATGTGCCACAATAGTCACTGGACAGAAACTTTACTGTGAGAGCTATTAGGCATATGCAGCACCCACAAAAATGACCTGCTTCCTTCCCTCACTCCCCTCATCACCAAGTGAAGCGGTGCAGTGGTTAGCACACCGGACTTGCATTCGAGAGGACAACAGTTCGATCCTGCGTCCAGCCATCCTGATTTAGATTTTCCATGATTTCTCTAAATCACTTAAGGCAAATGCCAGGGTGGTTCCTTTGAAAGGGCATGGCTGACTTCCATCCCCATCCTTCCCTAAGCTGATGGGACCAATAGCCTCGCTGTTTGGTCCTCTCCCCCAAATCAGCCAACAACCAACCTGCCCTAGTCACCAACATACAAGAACATTATTGCTTTGCTCAAAACATTGCTTCCACAACATTACAGAACTGCTAAAGATTTCATCCATAAGGCACTTATAAACAGCAACCATGTCACTCTTCACAATAATATGATTCAGCCCACTTTACAGCCTCCTTATACAGCACCCCACAAGGTTCTACCATGTGGCACACATACTTTTGAAATACTGCTGAACAGAAGACCAAGCACAGTATCTATCAACCAACTATGACCTATGTGGATGCTTCAGGATGATCCATCCACCAACAAGAAGTCAACCTCCACCAACCAACATGGCACCTTAACCAGACACACTGTGGCCACAAACAACTTCACAGTTCATTGTAGTGTCGACAACTTTCAGCCTTATGACCTTAGTGTCAAAAAGCTTGACAAGTTCCAGGTTGTCACAGGTCAACACCCCAAATGCAGCACAGGAAATAGTTTCATTTGTCAGCATTTCACATGTTCCTACAAACTGTCCAACAATGTGGACACGGCAGCCATCACATTATGGCTATTCCCCAACAGTTTCCTCACAATTACTGTCCCAAGAACATCACAGTCCTCTGCTCCACTATCAAGGACCATGAGGACAACTTCCCTCAAGCTGACACCATTGGGATGCCCCCAACACTGCCATTCCACAACAGTCACACAACGGCTGGACTTGGCACCCACCTGCTTTCCTACAGATTATCCCCTTGATACTGTGCAATGGGATCCAGACCACTGCATATCTGACATCTAGCTTGGACACAGTCTTACTCGATGCCCACAACACATCATCCACCACTGCTTGGATGGCACCTTATCGCACTGTAATTGGCCCATGGCGATCACCTTTCCCCAGTGATCCACACTATTGGGGGGAGGAGAGGGTGGGAGTTCCTCTAAACACACTGATAACCGATCTTGCTGCACAACAGACTACCTTTGTTGTTGACTGTTTATAGTCAGTAAGCTTGCCTTGTTGTTATGTACCATTTGAGCAATAAAACAATATTTTTCCGTGTCGTATCATCTTGCATGTTATCTCCACCATACCCTACTGTATCCATCTACAAGTTCATATAAAACTGTATTAAAGTCCACTGTGTTGTTGGTAGTGCTCCATGGTGTGATTGAATTGGCTCAGTGGACACATTAGTAGTACTCATCCATCACCACTCAGGAATGAATTGTAACAATGAGTGATCTTATTGTCGGGAATAACAGGTAGGTGATAATATGAACATCAGCTTACAACTATTTGTTGCTCATTTTTGTTGGTTTAAGGAAAAGTACATGCTTCCAAAAGAGCTCCATTAGAACATGGACCAATGACATCATTAATTGTGTCGTTATGTAAAGTGAATTCTGTGATACTTCATTCACCTGGAAACACTAACATTATTGGGATCCTGCACCTAATCCATAAAGCAAATCAATGTTGCATCACAAACTTAACTAATATGCTAAATAAATTCCTGGTTTTCTACAGCTTTCATTATAAAATCTTGAAAAGTATAATTTCATGTCTTTATCTTTTAATAATTTATTGGTTCTGAATTACTGTAAACAAAGTTCATACTGAAGTATATATTAATATTAAGGCTACATAAGCCAAGTCAACCTAAATAAAATTTTATGTTATTAATTTCTGCTCACTTACTAACAAATTTTTGCATAAGATCTGAAATATTGGTACATGCAGTTAATAAGTAAAGTTCATAATGAAGTGCAGGTTACTTGAGGTAACATACTCCAAATATTTCAATGATTAATTTCTGCCAAGTAACTATTTTTGCACAAAGCTCAAGAATCTGAAATCTTAGTGGTTTTAAAGTATATCGCTATAGTGAACAAATACTGAATTTTCAAAGTGGTTTTCACATTTAGTATGGTATTTCATCTCATTATCTTTCTTTATAAGTGAACAAAATTGATGCTGTAACTAATTAGTTCGAAACATCATGGTTAAAACAACAGTCGAGATTTCAATTACATTTGTTTCCTATGACCAGTTTCAGCTTATGTGAAAGCCATCCTCAGAACTTTTGGGACCATTAAAATATACACACATCATTGTGTATTTACTAGGCAGTGCCCTCTGGTAAGAATTTAAAATGATGGCTTCTTACTAGAGGGCACTGCCTAGTAAATATACAACAATGTGTATATGTCTTAATGGGCCCAAAAAATCTGAGGACTGCTTTAGCTTAAGCCAAAATTGGCCATAATAAACAAACGTTATTGCAATCTCAACTTTTGTCACAACCAAAGTTAGCACTAGATTGCTGTACTCCATGGACAATGTTGTCTAAATTTATAAACAAAATAGCGTGTATCCATAAAGACAAGTGACCATTTTTATTCCATGTAATTTAAAGTCTTTCATACTAAGAGTTTATGAATATCCTGTTTTAAACCAATGATCTCTATAATTTTCTATGTGATGGCCCTAAACAGAGATGCCCATTTAATTATGCAAAACACAATCAGGAGTCCCAATTAAAATGGAAAATTTGACATTGTGTAGCAAAATAAATATTGTGTATCAAAAGTAAGTATAGAAATTACAAAGTGTGCTGCCATATTGAGGAAGATGCTTTGAGATTTAGAAAATGCTGTACAACACAAATAAAAAACTTTTCACTCTCATCCTGCCCAATAAGTCTCCCTTGAGCTGGGGCACTGGGTGACTTTTTCTGTCTCCTAAATCATTGCCCACATCGTTTCTACCTACCATTCATTTCCTTTGTCATTGGACAAAGACTCTGATTCTGAAAATTAGTACATCGGCCGTTTTATAGTTTTCTATTTGTTTCCATCTGTTGCACCTTTGTGAGTTCATTTCTCTCTATGCATATTGCAAATATTTTCAGTTAACTTTCCTAGATAACTTATTTACTTGTGAACTGAGGATACATAAAGGATGGTAGTCATAATAATTAGAGCAGTAAAGATCACTGGGAAATCTGAAACACTTCATACTAAGTGAAGTGCTAATAAGACATTGCTTTTTGAAAATATATTTATGAATATATAGCTAAGGAGATACAGCCTAGTCTTAGATTTAATTAAAGGGAATTAGGGAAAATTTGATACTGTATGTAAAAGAAACAGAGAAAAATGGTAACCATGAATATACTGCTCACATTTATTCATAGAGTGCAACATTTATTTTTAATCCACATTTAAGACTACAAAACATAAAGTAAGTCTTCAATACAAATTATTATTTCAAATAAGAAAGATGGTACACTGAAGAAATAGCCGTATTTTACACAGTTATGCCTGATAGACACACAATACACAACATAGTACAAAGTGATCTCATAATATAATAGATCTCAAGACTTTGAGTTTGCAACTAGAAGTGTCACAATATATCAGTGGCATGTCTTAAATTCCTTTACAATGAAAATGTAATGCACCCTCCTGTTCTTTAACAAAGTCATAGAAATGTTCCATTACATGGTACAAATATTTTTGAGTTACTGAAAATAGTTTTCTGTTTTTGTTGTGGTTAAAACTGAGTTATATGGTAATTTCAGTCATCAAATGCAAAGCTAGGAATTGTAGATTTAAGAAATTTCTAAAATATGTCAAAAATAATACCATTTTATGACAGATTGCATTATGTACACCAACATTTTCCTTAAATTCTCTTTTCTGACTGCACTGGCTGTTTATATTTGTTTCATAAAAATCAGAAGGGCATTTGCATGAGGTCTGAATGAAAATACACCACTATGTTCCATAAATGACAAAGAAGTGGCCTATATATGATTTTGTATGGATGTAAAAAAGCACAGTAATCACAGAGTAGATACTACAACAGTTTGTCAGTTAAAAACCTTTTAGGTGCTTTTGCTGATGATGCTGTCTATGTCTGGTAACATATGCACAAGATGTAGGGCCATTTTTTTGTATTTGCTTGTTGAATGTAAAGCTTTTTGACTTACTGAATACAAATATTATCAACAGCAACATAAATTTTCATTTACTTTTGTTCAGTTTTCTGAATAACCAAAATTGAAGTTCAGTACTACATGTTAGCTATGGTATTTACATTAGAAGTAACTCCAGTCCTACCTGGAATTTTTTACTACTTTCTAAGGTATTATAAGACACTGATTACAGACATAAAGGAAGTACAATATTTTACAAAGCTAAACTTAATTTCATTTGAAGTTACAACCAACTGTGTCACAAGTAATTGTTGCAGCTTATGTTGTCACATTCAATGTACAACTACATAGGATTTATTTAGAATAGTTTCAATATATTCTACAACTCAGTAAATAGCATTTCAAAGAGGCTATGTAGAACTGAATAAAAGCATAGTTGGAAATCAAAATGGGTTGTGAATGGGATTTAGAAATAACACTGTGGGAAAAATGAGAAAGGATGACTATTGTGATTTTATTCTTACAAGTCATTTACAATATGAAAACAAATGAAGTACTGCTCACAAAGAATTACAGCACTTTCAATAGGTTCTGAGATCTGTCAGCTACCTCAGCAGAACAATCAACCAAATAGACAAAATCAGCATATGTACATCACAAACATACCATATTCTTCTATTCATCTACTTCACTGCTATGCATTATTCCAGTGATATAGAACTACTCTACAGCTACTGTGACACAAAAGCTAACTTTTTTCATTTGGATAATATATACGATTTCATATCATCATTTAATACATCATCATACTGTAATACATCCATAATGTGTTAATAGTAATATTGAAACTATAGATGCCTTTAACATGTTCATTATGAAATAAGGAATGTGAGAAATCAAATGTTTACTCAGTGCTCTAGGGAACAATGATGAAAGCAATAATTTTCTTTTCCTTCTTGGAACGATACATCATATATTTATATATTCCTTAGTTGTTAATGCTGTGTTATCCATGAAACTGTTAATTTGAATAAATTTGTACATCAGATTTCTTGGGATATATTTGTTTGTCATGTGTACTTCCATAGAAGTGTTACCAGACTTAAAAAATGTTGAATATATATTAGTTTCATAAATAGCCATACAAAAATCTATTGTTATGATGAACTTCATCAGCCGAAATGACTAATGTGGATTTATTTGGACTGATAGTGGTCTGACCTGAGAATGTGTAGCTTCTCTAAAGAAAAAGCTTGTGTCACTGTCATCAGATATTGATAGTGCTGGTGATATTCTTAATGGGCGACTTGAACTTGAAAAAAAATCTCGAATTGCATTATTTTTCTTTGCTTTTGGTGTGCTGTTGTGAATTTTCTCACTCAAGACATTGATTAATGGTAATTTTGCTTTTCCCCCGTCCCTAGTACAGCCACACTGAAAATTACAGGATAATACTGTAGGTGAAGTCACATCCATTAAAGAACCATCAAATATATATTTCATATATGATGCTGGAGTTGGTAGTTTCCTGCTGGTGTATTTATGTGCAAATGTGTTTCTTTTGACATTTGATGAGGAGCAAGGCCCAGAAACCATTTCTACCCTTTGCTGGATTCTTTGTCACACTTCTTGCAGGAACTTAAGAGGACAGACTCCTTGTTGATTTTCTCCATTTCGAATCATTACCATTCCATCCAACTCTTCTCCCACTTGAATTACAATCTGAAAATGAGAATGAATATATCTGATAGAACAGAATATGTGATAAGAAATATGCATGTAGCTTGTGGAGACAGTTAAATGAACAATTCCTAACTTGTCATCATAGATAATACGAGTTTAAAACAAGGACCACGCAGAAAATTTATCTCAGAACTTCTGCCTTTCTTTTGTATCATGTTTCTTTTCAGCATTTGCCCTGTCTGTGGCAGTGTCTTTAGTGATGGGTGATTATCCACCCATGAAATGACCATTATTTTACTTTTAGTCTGTGGCCAGACGCCTTTCTTATTTACTATAAATATCAGTTACAACATCTTTAAGAACAAAAACTGTGTCCACCATATATTTGTCAAGAGTGTAAACTTTTCCTGTCTGTGTTTGTATTTTAATTGCTTTATTTTGTGTTTTTGAAGTGGAGGTGGGACTCTAGCTCAGTATTGCCTAAATAAGTGTAGAAAACTGCTTAAAAATATATTCATTCTAGCCAGTGTAGAAAACCAATGATAGTTAATCCAATATATTAATTTCACTTGTACCTGATTTACCTCTGTCTTGTTATCCAGAACACTTAATCTTAAGTCATATGCACCTTTTCAGTTACTGGAAATATGTAATTTACATATATATTTTCTTGTGCAGCATTTATAATTTTAGGTATAACAAATATTCAAATATTATTTATCAGTGTACATCCCCGCCCCCCCTCAACAACAAATGTTTCACTACAAATTAAACTGATTAATGTTTGTCCTGAAATTTAGCAGAATTATGTGAAATTTTGAAAAATGTCAAAGAATTGAAGGTTTTCCATCATCTGATATATATAAAGTTTTGTAAACAAAATGCTAGGCTTGAAATTTTTACACCACAGATAATGTAATTAGCCATTTCCACATCAACAATTTTTTCAGAAGTTTTTAGGTTCCACAAGATTACTCATCATTCATACAATGAAAATTTTATAATTCCTACTATTTTCATATTACTTCCATGTAACAACTTTTATACACCAAATGTCCTGTTAATAACACAACTGCATATATTTGAAAAGGGTGGATCATTTTTTGATGCATGAAATTCAGCACAAAATTGTACAAGGAGTAAAACTGGTGCTCAGAACAAATCTCAGCTTTAAGAATGGAATTATGGCTTCAGTATAACTGACAGTTCCTGTAACTGAATACAACATTGGTCTGGTATATTGGAACCAACAAAACATTTTGTCTACAGGATGTAAGAAATGAAAGTTTCTTACTATGTATGCTACAGCGCACCCCAGAACTGACATCAACAGACTGTACACAACACATAATGAAGGTGGGGAAGGTCTGAAACAAACAGAATCACCATATTGTAATTCTGTATTTGGATTTTAGACTAAGATGGTTGCACAGAAGTTCTCGTGGAATGGAGAAATATTGATGCTGGCTGGCTTGCTACAGTAATGTAACATCTAAACTGATACTTAGATGGAAAATCAGGGCTTAAAATCCCATTGACAGTATGGTCATTAGAGGTAGCTGAAGCTCAGAATTAAGCTAAAAGAACTTTGGGCATAGAAATCTCTCTATGGTCAGTACCAAAATCATCTGGGGAGCTCAAATTTTGACACAGGTCAGACATATCTTTGGCTTAAAAGTGGATAATGAGAGCAGAGGTAGAATCTCTAATACTGGCTGCATAAGCTCAAGTATTAAGGATGAAGGACTGCAAAAAAAAAATTAACAATGGAAGCTACAGAAGACAAAAGATATCAACTTTGTGGAGTAGACCTGGAGACAGCGGATCACATAATATCGGGCTACTCTACCTTGGCAAAGAACTAATACCTCAATAGGCACAATGACTGTTTATACCTCCATTGGAAAATATTCAGAGATCTAGGAGTATTAGGTCCTGCCAAAAAATGGTAGGACAATACATCTAAAGTGGTCATGACAGTAAATTTTTCCTGAACGAAACAAAATCCCTCCTCAGAGCTATAGTGCATTATGCAATTGTCCAGTCCATGATAAAACATTCTAGTAATGTCAGTTTTTTAATGAAATGAAAAATTAGAAAGCTGATGTTAGTTTAGAAGTTTTACCAACAACAATGAAAAATCAAATGTTGCCAATATTACCAGTGGTGCTGTTACTAGCACCACTGCTGTTGGCATTTTCTTCATCCCTTCTTATTAGCTACTGCAGTTCAGACTTCTGCTGCACCAAAGTGAATGACTGGAAAGTATTTACAAAAATGAGAAGACCCTAGATGAAAAGCTAAGAATTGTTACAAAATTTCAGTGATTACATTTGCATCCAGCTTAGCAATGATAAATGTTATCACACTGTGTCCCTCCCTTGCTCAATCACACTCTCAATGCCCACTTTTATTTATTTGATTTTGTGTCTTATTTACATGTTCTGTGATAGGGTTTACTTTCCACTCACCATTATGCAATTACATGCCTCTCTCCATTATGATGCCTTAGTTTGATTGTACCAAATACATAAGAAACAGTTCAAAGCTTTTCATTCCATCTGCCCAAGTTTGAAATTACTACATCTCATGAAATGGATGAAAATTAAGGATTTTAACCTTATCAAGAGTTATTTGAGAGTGTGTCAAATTATTTATATTTCAGATGAGAATGCACTGTAAATAAAGAACAGACTCCATTTTACAACTGTATATGTCATGTTGTGTAGTTATTTTATTACTGTCTAGTACTTAATGTCATTTACATGTTTCACTAGTTATTTTCTTTGTCATAAACCTAACTATGTAGAGCATTGATTTTGTAATCACTCTGTTACTGTTATTGTCATTTATTGTGGGAACACTGTTCCATGAAGCACAGGAAACTCTGTGACCGGCAGTCAATCTGATGACCTTATCGTATTTATCAATGTCTGTATCATCAATAAAAGTGTCAGTCAGAGTATATGAATCAAGTAATTATTCATTGTAATGGTCTCCTATACTCTATGGATCTTCATTCTTAGCTCCCAATGATGGTGATTGCATGCAAATTTCAACATTCCAGACTATTGTGTAATAACAATGATGTCAGTGGGCCCACATTATGTTGTGCAATTTTTGCTTGTGGGCAATGCTTCTCAAACCATGACATCAGCTGTTAAGGATAACACCCCACATGCAGCTTGTGTGATAAAAAGTGACAGTTACACTCTCCAGGACAGTTATACATTAATGTGTAACACCACTGAACAATGCAGATAACATGTACTTATAGATCTTGCATGGGACCCCATTCCCTTTGCAAGTCAGGATACAATCAAGCCATGGAATTCCAAGTTTTTGGATTCCTGTTTAATTGTTTTAAAAAAGACAACCAAATCGCATGCAAACATCATCACTCTGGTATTCATCCAGACAACTGCATTGCCTCCCATGCTGCCTCCTACCTGGTGAAAATAGCCTCGGCAATGACCCAAACCAGTGTTGGGCTGGTGCCTGCTTTTGTGGGGCATGATCAGCCTCAGTTGAACCGATCTGTCAGGAGGGTAAATATGGAGTTGGATTAGTTGCGTAGGGCGACCACACTGTCAGACATTCGATTGGTTCCTGTCGAGGCTATTGATAGGGGGGATTTCACAAGGCATGGCCTACATCTCAATAGGAAAGGGAAGGGTAAACTGGCAGGGTTGTTAGCAAAATCCATTAGGGGGGGACACTAGTACTCATGGATGTACCTCTTTTTTAGACTAATATCAGTGTCCAATGAGAATTTCAGGCAGGCAGGTGCTAGAGAGGTCCAAAACTCACAAAATTCTCACAACAGGAAAGTAAATAATAATTTTACCTTATTTAACCAAAATATTGGTGGATTAAAGAAAAAAGTAGATTCTCACAAAAGTAAAGTAAAAAATAATGTTACCATTTTTCACCAAAATTCTCACAACAGGAAAGTAAATAATAATTTTACCTTATTTAACCAAAATATTGGTGGATTAAAGAAAAAAGTAGATTCTCACAAAAGTAAAGTAAAAAATAATGTTACCATTTTTCACCAAAATTTTCCGGGATTGAAGAATAAAGTAGATGAGCTCCTGGTTTGTTTAGATGACATTGAATCTGATAATGTAAAAGATATACTATGCCTCTCTGAGCATCACATTGTGTCTGATATGGAAAAGGTAAATATCAGTGGTTATAAACTAGCTGCACATATGAGTAGAGAGAATAAGGTGGGAGGAGGAGCTGCCATATATGTCAAAAGTTATCACTGTGTAGAAAGCTTAGATACAAAAAAGTTTTGTCTAGAGCAACATATAGAAGCATCTTCCTGTCAACTTAAACTGAAGAAGGGCTCTTTTATAATTGTAACGGTATATAGGTCGCCTTCAGGAAACTTTCATTTATTCCTGGAAAACCTGGAGGCCTTGCTGTGCTATCTGTCAAATAGGGGAAAGCAAATTACTATTTTTGGGGACTTCAGTGTTGATTCACTGAAAGAGTGAAATGGGAAGAATGATCTGGAAATCTTGCTCGGTTCTTTCAATTTGACATCTGTCATTAATTTTCCTACTCGGGTAGTAAAGGACAGCAGCACACTGATAGATAACACTTTTATAGACCAAGATAGGTTTAAAAACATAAATTCTTGTCCTGTTGAGAATGGGCTATCTGATCATGATGCTCAGCTAGTTACAGTATATGACATAGCTCCATTCAGTAATTCAAAACTACCCTCCAAAGTTGTGTGTTCAATTAATGACTCAACAATTAGAAATTTCAGAGAAAATCTTCAGCAGTTAGACTGGGATGAGGTGTACAAGGAACCAGATGCTAATTTAAAATATAACTTATTTCATGATACACTTGTAAGAGAATTTGAAAACTGTTTCCCCAAGAAAGTAGTTAAATCTAATTATAAGAAACCATGCAAAAAATCTTGGCTTACTAAAGGAATAAAAATATCTTGTAACCACAAAAGGGAACTGTATCTAACAACAAGAAAGAGTAATGACCCAGAAACAGCCAAATATTATAAAAACTACTGTGCGACATTAAGAAAGGTTATTAAAAAGTCCAGAAGCATCTGCATCATGTCTGAGAATAATACCTCTGATAACAAAATCAAAACAATTTGGAATATTATTACAAGGGAGACAGAACAACCAAGAGTACAGGATGACGGTATCACCATCAAAGCGAATGGAAACTTGATAAACAACAAACTGGAAGTCGAAAACATTTTGAATAATCATTTTTTTAAATGTTGTAGAGAAAATAGGATGTAAATGTTAGAAGAAGCAAGGCAGTTAATGGAAGAGGCCTTACCCACAGCATTTACTACAATTGAAATTCCACCCACCTCTCCTTCTGAAATTAGGAAGATAATAAACTCTCTCAAGAATAAAAGCTCACATGGAATTGATGGCATTTCCAGCAGGATAATAAAAACTTGTTCCCAAGAAATAAGTGGGATTCTTAGCCACATATGTAATAGCTCTCTGAAGCAGAGCATTTTCCTAGATAGACTGAAGTATGCCATTGTTAAATCACTGCATAAAAAAGGGGATATGACTGATGTCAGCACCTACTGCCCAATCTCTCTTCTGACTGCCTTATCCAAAATTCTTGAAAAAGTAATGTATTGTAGAGTAGCTTCACACATTTGTAAAAATAAAATTTTAACAAAATGTCAGTTTGGTTTCCAGAAGGGTTTCTCAACGGAAAATGCTATATATACTTTCACTAAGGAAATATTAAATCCTCTGAGTAACCGGAAGTCACCCATTGGGATTTTTTGTGATCTATCAAAGGCTTTTGATTGTGTATATCATGGAATACTTCTAGAGAAGCTCAAGTACTGTGGTATGAATGGGACAGTGGTCAAATGGTTTAAATCATACCTAACTGGAAGAGTGCAGAAAGTTGAAATAAACAGTTTACATAATATGCAAAAAACTGGTGATTTCTCAAACTGGGGAACAATCAAGAATATATATTAATGACTTGCCATTCTATATTCATGAAGATGCAAAGCTGGTACTCTTTGCCGATGATACAAGTATAGCTGTCACACCCGACAGACAAGAATTAACTGGTGAATTTTATTTTTATTTTTTTTGTTTATATATACACTCCTGGAAATGGAAAAAAGAACACATTGACACCGGTGTGTCAGACCCACCATACTTGCTCCGGACACTGCGAGAGGGCTGTACAAGCAATGATCACACGCACGGCACAGCGGACACACCAGGAACCGCGGTGTTGGCCGTCGAATGGCGCTAGCTGCGCAGCATTTGTGCACCGCCGCCGTCAGTGTCAGCCAGTTTGCCGTGGCATATGGAGCTCCATCGCAGTCTTTAACACTGGTAGCATGCCGCGCCAGCGTGGACGTGAATCGTATGTGCAGGTGACGGACTTTGAGCGACAGCGTATAGTGGGCATGCGGGAGGCCGGGTGGACGTACCGCCGAATTGCTCAACACGTGGGGCGTGAGGTCTCCACAGTACATCGATGTTGTCGCCAGTGGTCGGCGGAAGGTGCACGTGCCCGTCAACCTGGGACCGGACCGCAGCGACGCACGGATGCATGCCAAGACCGTAGGATCCTACGCAGTGCTGTAGGGGACCGCACCGCCACTTCCCAGCAAATTAGGGACACTGTTGCTCCTGGGGTATCGGCGAGGACCATTCGCAACCGTCTCCATGAAGCTGGGCTACGGTCCCGCACACCGTTAGGCCGTCTTCCGCTCACGCCCCAACATCGTGCAGCCCGCCTCCAGTGGTGTCGCGACAGGCGTGAATGGAGGGACGAATGGAGACGTGTCGTCTTCAGCGATGAGAGTCGCTTCTGCCTTGGTGCCAATGAAGGTCGTATGCGTGTTTGGTGCCGTGCAGGTGAGCACCACAATCAGGACTGCATACGACCGAGGCACACAGGGCCAACACCCGGCATCATGGTGTGGGGAGCGATCTCCTACACTGGCCGTACACCACTGGTGATCATCGAGGGGACACTGAATAGTGCACGGTACATCCAAACCGTCATCGAACCCATCGTTCTACCATTTCTAGACCGGCGAGGGAACTTGCTGTTCCAACAGGACAATGCACGTCCGCATGTATCCCGTGCCACCCAACGTGCTCTAGAAGGTGTAAGTAAACTACCCTGGCCAGCAAGATCTCCGGATCTGTCCCCCATTGAGCATGTTTGGGACCGGATGAAGCGTCGTCTCTCACGGTCTGCATGTCCAGCACGAACGCTGGTCCAACTGAGGCGCCAGGTGGAAATGGCATGGCAAGCCGTTCCACAGGACTACATCCAGCATCTCTACGATCGTCTCCATGGGAGAATAGCAGCCTGCATTGCTGCGAAAGGTGGATATACACTGTACTAGTGCCGACATTGTGCATGCTCTGTTGCCTGTGTCTATGTGCCTGTGGTTCTGTCAGTGTGATCATGTGATGTATCTGACCCCAGGAATGTGTCAATAAAGTTTCCACTTCCTGGGACAATGAATTCACGGTGTTCTTATTTCAATTTCCAGGAGTGTATATATATAAAACAAAAAAAATAAAAAAAATTAAAAATATTGAGTGTCATGTAATGTTTTGTCTAATGTAATATCTTGTATAGACACCTTTTATTAACCTGACACGTTCCACATCATTACGAAGTGTCGTATTCATGATCTATGGAACAAGTACTAATCTAATCTAATCTAATCTGCATATTGTATCTGTCCATGTTTGGATAATGTTCCAGCCACAGGACACACCTCAAATCACAGCTTTTCTGGCCAGACCAACATACTTTGTGGTTTGCCTTCATGGACAATATCTCTACATCGACTGACGTCATCAGCGATGACACTAAATTTGTCACTTTATCAAGCCAATTGGGAGAACATATAGGAGACACAATAAGTGATATAATTCTCACCTCCACCCCCCCCCCCCTCCCACCACTCCCCACTATCAGACAACAAATATGAACCGTGAAGGCTGCTCTATACTCTTCCACCTCGCCCGCTCCCTGGAGAAGCAAATTCATGATGTCATTTATAACAAAGTTTTAAGTGACAAGACCCCATCACAACTATAGGGTCAACTTCACCTCCACACACAGACTGATATCCATCTTATGCATGACTAACTGTGTGGGTTGTGAAGCTTCCTGTGCAAGTGCAACTGAGAATGGTTGCCCAAACATGAACCCCTGGATGCACACCTTAAGCTTGCTGATCGAATACAATCAACCACACAATACAGGCAGTACATTAATAACCAGGCAATGATGGCCACAAGCCTGACTTGGAACTTCAATAGCAGTACAAGCAATGGACCACCAACTATGAGCAGAGCCGATCTGACCTGCTCAACTTCCATCAACACTGATGTCACCATTTACCATCAACAAACCAGCACCTCCCCATAATCTGTGCCACACCTGCGCAAAACATGGTCAACCATGTCATGTCCATGACTCCACTGCTGATCATGCTGTGCATGTGCAGAACCATTTTTATTGGTATCATTCAACATATGCTAATTCTGCCCACAATTTCCATCCTCCATGCAATTTTCCAAGCCACACACATGGTTTGCTGGAGATACACAGGACTGTGTCAAATTTTTAAGTCACGTCAATGCCCAAAATTACAATGATAGACCATATCCGCCCAGCCACATCCATGATAAATGACTTTATCTATACAACTATACCGATTATACCTTGTTGACACAGGCTTACACGTCGGCACTTTGCCACCCTCCTCACCAGGTCAAACACCATCCCACACATTCATTCTACTCTGTGCAGCAAATAATTACAATGTCTGAGTCTATGGCTCACAACTCTGCACACTTAGCCTCAAAGAAATATTCATGTGGACATTTATCATTGTGAATGTAAAAGAACCAGTTATCAGTACAAACTTTCTCCGCCACTTTCTTGAGGTCCCAGATTGGACTAACAGCATCATAATCCAGTGCCTGCTTTGCCACAGGCATTTTCAGCCACACACGATCAGTGGCAAAACATAATGGCATCGCTACCCCCCCCCCCCCCCCCTCCCCCTCCCCATCCCACACACCCATCTGATGGTCAATGGCTCCTTTAGGAACGCCATCAACCACAATATTCAACAACTCTACTTCAACATGCGTGAAATGAACTTTCACTTGCAGTATGATAACACTGAGCGGAAACTCTATGCAATATCTTGACCAGCTACATCAACTGCCTTTGAGTATTTGTGCACCCTCCTGCCAGAATGATTCAGATTGTGTGCCTTTACAAACAGAAAAGTCCAGAAGATTGTCACTACACATGGCCCCATGGTCCACCACAGGCCATGTCAATGACTGCCAGACCTAGTTAGGGCCACCAAAGTGGCAGTGGTTGGGATCTTACAAGCAGGGATAGTTCACTCCTCCAGCAGCTCCTGGGATTCTCCCATAAAACTGGTCCCCAAAAAGAATGGCTCTCTCAGCTTCTGCAGTGATTACAGAATCTTTGATACTCATATCATTATGGACAGCTAACATTTTAATTGTTCTCCAGATGAGACCTCTCACAAACCATCTCAAACAAATTTTTGATGCCATATCTCATGCTGACACCATAATCAATGAAGACAAATGTCAACTTAGACACATCTTCCTTGGACACATTGTTAATGCATCAGGTATCCATCCCACACCATTATCCAACAACTGCCTTCACTGTGAGACTGTGAAGAACTACATAGTTATTAGAGCCTCCCTGCAAGCACCCATTCTAACACAAGCCCTCGCTGGCAAGAATACCACCAACAAATGCAAATTCACATAGATAAATGAGATGCAATCTGCTTTTAAAAGTATTAAAGACAGTCATACCCAGGCTATCAACTTGCACACCCCTCCCTGATGTACAGCTCATCATACCAGCAGACATAACTGACTCCACTATCAGCTACAGCAAGAGGTTGGGGGAGGTGGGGGAAGGGGGGGGGGGGGGAGGGAGTGTGTGTGCAGCAGCCACTCTGTTTCTTTTCATGCAAACTCACATTGTCACAAAGCAAGTGGTCTGTGTACGACAGGGAGTTACTGGCATTCTAAGAAGCAGTATGCTACTTCAGACTGGATGAAGGAGGAGGCCTGATTATCTACTCCAAACACCACCCACTTGCTGACTCTATTTGAAAACCACCCAAGGACACCTGCTCCCTACAGTTTCAGCATTTAGAAAATGTTGCCCAGTTTCCCATGGACTTCCATCACCTCCAAGGCATGGAGCACATTGTAGCAGATTATTTTTCATACATCAGTGCCTTGTCATCTACCCTTGACTACGATCAGTTCACTGCGGCACAACAACATGATGAACAGCTACAAGCTCTCATTCACAGCCCGACCATGAATCTAGATTGAATCTCACCCTATTTTGAGGCCAACCCACCATACAAGTTGTGACACCTCACGAAATTGGATGCAGCCTCTGGTACCTCAATGATTTCACCCTATCATATTCAAACAGCCTCACAATTGACCACATCTGGGCATTCACCCAACCACTCGACTAGTGACCAACATGTTTGTGTGGTCTAACATAAAGAAAGACTGTGAAATTTGGACTTGAATGTGTACTCTGTGTCAAAAGAGCAAAGTCTCACATCACACGCAACCTCCCATATGCCATTTCCAAATCCCGAAAGGTCCTTTCAACATGTTGACCTCATCGGGCCATTACTCATTTCTAACGATATCTATATATCTTCTCAGTGATTGATCAGGTCACATGATGGGTCAAAGCAACAGCGCTAGAAGAGATAATGACCAAAACTACCATCAAAGAATTTATGGAAACAAGCATCTCATGTTTTGCTTGCCCTGTGTACATCACAACAGACAGGGTAGACAGTTTTGATTGTGCCCTCTTCTTTGAACTTTGCAACATGATAGGCACTAAACACTTCAGAACTACAGCATAAAAGCAACTGTTTGACTGAGCAATGGTACCACATGTTAAAAGCAGCCCTCTTGTGCCACAGTGGACTATGGACTGAGGCGCTCCTGTGGGTTCTCCTGAGAGTTTACGCAGCACAAAAACACAAGCTCTGAACTTCAATGGCCAAAATTCCATACAGGGCAACACTTACCCTCCCAGTTCCACGTTCCACATCGTAACAGTTTTCCATGCTATTGATCAATGGAACACGTAACTAACTAACTAACTAACTAACTGACCAGCACACTTCATCTTTCAAAGACAGTCACCTACACCTCCTCCAACTTTTCAGACTGTTGTGCATGTTAAGAGCCACATAGTATGCCTCCATATAGCACCACCCCTCCCACACTCATTGTCAAAATATTTTTCACAAAACACTCACAGACTGTGACTTTGTAATGTTAAGAAATGACATGGTATGACCTGCCTTACACCACCTCTGCTCAGGCCCTGAAGAGACGATTGAACCTATCACGTATTTAACAGACAGAAAATCTACAACCGTGTTGATCAACTGACTCAAACCCACGTGGGCACTTCAAGACATCTCAGTGGATGACAACATGTGACAAGCAGCCCCCTCCCCATCACTTGCTGACTCTTCTTTTAGCGACTCCGTACTGTCAACCTTTGTATTATGACTGAACGTCCGCAACTTCCTTCCCAAGGACGTCCACATCAAGCTTGTAGACAGTGACATCCTTATTGAAGGTCAGCATGCTGACGACCAAACTGCAAATGGTTCCATTGAGCAGCACTTCTGCAAGACCATCAAACTGCCACACAATACTGACACCACCACCCTCACATCCCGTATTTCCAGCAAAGATATCTTTAAAATAGTTGTGCCATGTTTACTTCCAAAGAACCCCACTCCAATGCTGCCACCCCACCTCCACTGTAACTCTCCCTGATGCCAACACAGACTCATGCTACAGCTGGCCCAACCACGTATCAGCTCACCTCCATGATTATAGCCTGTACACCATCCGTCATACGCCATTGCCTGATGTCCTTGACACTGTAGATGAAAACGCATCCATGAGGCCTAACTATCTCTGAGCAATCTGTCCACCTTGATACTCCATGCAGCTGCCCTCACTGTACCCACAGGCTCTGGGGAAATATTCCTCTGTAAAGTACCATCACTGTCAGTTGACCTGGGCCCTACATGGGAAATTCTTAGACTGGGAGTCAGTCCCGATGACTTAATCGTGTTAGGTTGCTCCTACAGTGTATGTTTATACAATCACAAAGTATTTGGACTGAGTGATTATACACTATAGTTGTCTCCTATACCCTGTGGTTCCACATCTCTATCTTCTACTTGGTACTTTTTAAAAATTTTTTACAACACAATGTAAAGTTGCTCAAAGGTGAATAAAGGATTTGCATTTGTATTAATGCATACTATGACAGAGTCATAGTAGTGAAGCGAGGCAGCATAGGAACACTGAAAAACTAAAAATTAATAGAAGTTGGAATTAGCTATGTGACAGGGATATATTGCATGCAATATAAAAAGTAAATTAACATAATTTATTTCCAAAATGAATAGCAACAGAGAGTAGAAGGCTACAGCTCAAAGATGAAGCAATGGCCAGAATCATAAATAAGGAATAAATTACACTCCTGGAAATGGAAAAAAGAACACATTGACACCGGTGTGTCATACCCACCATACTTGCTCCGGACACTGCGAGAGGGCTGTACAAGCAATGATCACACGCACGGCACAGCGGACACACCAGGAACCGCAGTGTTGGCCGTCGAATGGCGCTAGCTGCGCAGCATTTGTGCACCGCCGCCGTCAGTGTCAGCCAGTTTGCCGTGGCATACGGAACTCCATCGCAGTCTTTAACACTGGTAGCATGCCGCGACAGCGTGGACGTGAACCGTATGTGCAGTTGACGGACTTTGAGCGAGGGCGTATAGTGGGCATGCGGGAGGCCGGGTGGACGTACCGCCGAATTGCTCAACACGTGGGGCGTGAGGTCTCCACAGTACATCGATGTTGTCGTCAGTGGTCGGCGGAAGGTGCACGTGCCCGTCAACCTGGGACCGGACCGCAGCGACGCACGGATGCACGCCAAGACCGTAGGATCCTACGCAGTGCCGTAGGGGACCGCACCGCCACTTCCCAGCAAATTAGGGACACTGTTGCTCCTGGGGTATCGGCGAGGACCATTCGCAACCGTCTCCATGAAGCTGGGCTATGGTCCCGCACACCATTAGGCCGTCTTCCGCTCACGCCCCAACATCGTGCAGCCCGCCTCCAGTGGTGTCGCGACAGGCGTGAATGGAGGGACGAATGGAGACGTGTCGTCTTCAGCGATGAGAGTCGCTTCTGCCTTGGTGCCAATGATGGTCGTATGCGTGTTTGGCGCCGTGCAGGTGAGCGCCACAATCAGGACTGCATACGACCGAGGCATACAGGGCCAACACCCGGCATCATGGTGTGGGGAGCGATCTCCTACACTGGCCGTACACCACTGGTGATCGTCGAGGGGACACTGAATAGTGCACGGTACATCCAAACCGTCATCGAACCTATCGTTCTACCATTCCTAGACCGGCAAGGGAACTTGCTGTTCCAACAGGACAATGCACGTTTGCATGTATCCCGTGCCACCCAACGTGCTCTAGAAGGTGTAAGTCAACTACCCTGGCCAGCAAGATCTCCGGATCTGTCCCCCATTGAGCATGTTTGGGACTGGATGAAGCGTCGTCTCACGCGGTCTGCACGTCCAGCACGAACGCTGGTCCAACTGAGGCGCCAGGTGGAAATGGCATGGCAAGCCGTTCCACAGGACTACATTCAGCATCTCTACGATCGTCTCCATGGGAGAATAGCAGCCTGCATTGCTGCGAAAGGTGGATATACACTGTACTAGTGCCGACATTGTGCATGCTCTGTTGCCTGTGTCTATGTGCCTGTGGTTCTGTCAGTGTGATCATGTGATGTATCTGACCCCAGGAGTGTGTCAATAAAGTTTCCCCTTCCTGGGACAATGAATTCACGGTGTTCTTATTTCAATTTCCAGGAGTGTATAAACATTTAAAATTAGAGGTTTCTGATAAAGCACTATATGTAAAACAGGAGATAATAAATGTAAAGGGCAATTATAAGTGATTCGTTCATTTTCAAAGCATCTGGCACACTTGGTTGACTAGTATTTCTCTGTTAACAAGAGACAACAAGTTCCCCTAAATTGTCAATATCAATGCGTAATTCCTTCTGAATGCACACTGCACTGATATAACAGATACACTATGTGATCAAAAGAATCCAGATACCTGGCTGAAAATGACTTACAAGTTCATGGCACCCTCAATCAGTAATGCTGGAATTCAGCATAGTGTTGGCTGACCCTTAGCCTTAATGACAGCTTATTCTCTCACAGGCATACATTCAATCAGGTGCTGGAAGGTTTCTTGGGGAATGGCAGGCCATTCTTCACAGAGTGTTGCACTGAGGAGAGGTATCAATGTCAGATGGTGAGGCCTGGCACATGAAGTCAGCATTCCAAAACTTCCCAAAGGTGTCCTATAGGATTCTGGTCGGGACTCTGTGCAGGCCAGTCCATTACAGGGATGTTATTGTCATGTAACCGCTCTGCCACAGGCCATGCGTTATGAACAGGTGCTCAATCGTATTGAAAGATGCAGTCACCATCCCTGAATTGCTCTTTAACAGTGGGAAGCAAGAAGGTGCTTAAAACATTAATGTAGGCCTGTGCTGTGATAGTGCCACGCAAAACAACAAGGGCTGCAAGTGTCCCTCCATGAAAAACACGACCACACTGTGACACCACTGCCTTCAAGTTTTACTGTTGGCACTAAACACGCTGGCAGATGACTTTCACTGGACATTCACCATACCCACACCCTGTCATCGGATTGCCACATTGTGTACCATGATTCGTCACTCCACACAATGTTTTTGCACTGTTCAATCATCCAATTTTTATGCTCCTTACACCAAGCGAGGCTTCATTTGGCATTTACTGGCATGATGTGTAGCTTATGAGCAGCTGCTTGACGATGAAATTCAAGTTTTCTCATCTCCCGCCCAACTGTCATATTGCTTGCAGTGGGTCCTGATGCAGTTTGGAATTCCTGTGTGATGGTCTGGATAGATGTCTGCCTATTACACATTATGACCCTATTCAACTGTCAGTGGTCTCTGTCAGTCAACAGACGAGGTCAGCCTGTAGGCTTTTGGCTGTAGGTGTCCCTTCATGTTACCACTTCACTATCACATTGGAAACTGGACCTAGGGATGTTTAGCAGTGTGGAAATCTCATGTACAGACATATGACACAAGTGACACCCAATCACCTGACCATGTTCAAAGTCCATGAGTTCTGCGGAGCACCCCATTCTGCTCTCTCACAATGTCTAATGACTACTAAGGTCGCTGATATGGAGTACCTGGCTGTAGGTGGCAGCACAATGCTCCTAATATGAAAAATGTATGTTTTGAGGGAGTCCGGATACTTTTGATCAGATAGTGTAGATACCTAACACATTCCAACACACAAAAACTTTTTTCTTGTTTTGTTACCTTTATGTCAAGACACTGCACTTTTACCGCCAACTGGTGGGTACAATGCAAACTTCCTGATTTTACAGTTCTATTCATGCCTCAGCCAAATTTTGCATGTCATACTTTGCAAATAAATGACTAATTTCTAGTAGTCCTAGTAGCCCTGTAGTGCTCTTTCATAGGTGGTCCAAAGCCTGGTAGAGAAAGGAAGAGGGGAAGGAGGAACACTTAATTAAAAACCCTTGTTCACCTGGTGATAGTACCTCATGAGGGACCCCCATGAGGGTAATGGTAAAGACTTCAATCACAGTGAAGGTAGAGGTGATGGTCATCAGCGTGGCAAAACTGGTGGAGGAGGTAGCTCTGCTTTAGGGATGATATGAGAGTAGTGTACAGTGTACAGTGGGGGCTATTACTGAATGGATGCAATATTATAAAAATTTAATTTTTTATATTTCAATTGATGTTCACCAGTGCCTTCCCTTCTATCTGGCAGCTAGTTTCAGCTCTTAAGTCATGTTGCATTATACTTGACAGAACCACTACGAAACTCACGTGTTGAACCATCAGCAGCTAAACTTGCTGACAAGGTATCACTACCAAAATGCGCGTCTACAATTTGGCTGTCCAATAGGGACGTTTGGAGGTGGTCACATGGCGGTGGAGCCATGTCCATCCACCAGGAGCAGACATGCCATCCGTTCTCTTCTGCTGGCAGCTTCCAACCTGGTTAGATGCTCTCCCCTCCTGCTCTCTTAGGCAGCAGCCCGTTTAGTTTCAGTGGCTTCTCTAGGCCTGCCTTCAACTACTTGTTACTAAAATAAAACATCATGTCTATCATAAATGTTTAACTTCATCACCTCAACGAGTACCTACTGCTTTCCTTTCTTCACTAATCCTGACATGTTAACATCTGGTGTCATTAACATCTGGTGCCAGAAGTGGGATCACTCACCATTAGGCCCATCTTATTGACCTAATTGAAGTTCAACATGCCATACCCAATGAAGCTGCCAGCAGTACTTCAAACTTGACGTGCCAGATGTGATGCACAATAACAAGAGCATGCATTCGTGGTTCCCCATGCAGCCTTCCACCATTTCAGCATGCTCTCCTAACAGCTGCCGCAGTGATTGCCAGGCTCCTTGTGTGGCCAGGCACCTTGCCGCACCACACAGCCAGCCACTGCTGCTGCCATTCCCAGGCAGTCTGGTGGTATGCCATGCCATAGGTAGCCATTTTCCATGCCTCTCCGATGCAGCATGGCGGCATATTCCACACGCATGCTGCCATCCAGGAAACGCACATGTTCCTGCTGACTATCTGAGGCACGTCAAACAGCTGTCAACACTGCCAACATCATCTTAGCTGCTGTTTCCTGCCACCATCGTCCAATGGGATGCAGCCGTTGATGACCCACCACGGCCGCAGCTACATCTTCTGTAAGTTCATTGATCAATTTTTCTTCACCAGCACCGCCTCCTTGTTGCCAGCTACACCATCATCTTGTCGAGTGTAGGCCCTTTTTTGTGCTCTAATTGTAAAGTTTTCGGTGAGCACTAGGTGTACTAATATTGTAACCATGCCTCAAACCTGTAGTATCGCCACTGGTAAAGGGAACTCCCCACCTATGGAAAAACCAGACCCAGTAACTGTCCATCAAGTAGAAGTTCATAAATTAATGTTCAGAAAGATAGAATTGATGGAAAATGCCAAAAAATGGCTCAAACCCAGTCTGCCAATCTAAGTGTGTCAGAAACACACCTTGCTGCACCACAAATGATGGCTGCAAGCACCTTAAGTAGCACAGTACTCCAGCAATCCATTGTAACTTTGGCTAACAGTTTCCCTGCAGTCAATTTCATTCCAACGTTTTCTGGGAAACCTAATGAACAAATAAATTCCTTTCTACAAACTGCCTGAGATGTAGGCCATGCTTGCACTTGGCCAAATGATTTCCTATTAAATGTACTCCACCTTAAATTGTCAGGTGATGCCCGTACATATATCAAATCAGTCCAAACCCTTAGGGACACCTCCTCTTTTGCTACGTTAGAGGCTGGGTTGAAAGAGAGGTATTTGGACAGGTGTGACACCAGATGTTACAGGGACAAGTTGTCCACCCTGCGCCAGAAGCAAGGGAAGGATGTAGAGACATTTGCTGATCGAATCCGTGCTGTGGCTTGCCGCACTTACATGCTGGGTTCGGATTCTGCCCATAGCAGGGTGTTAATTGAGCAGGCGGAAGCCCGCTCGATTGATGTATTTATATGTGGAATCAGCCCGTATGTTGGAGGAGAGGTAAAAATAGCATCACCTGCCTTGTTGCTTGAGGCCACAGGACTCGTGATGATGTAAGAGGAGGTGGGGCATTTTATTGCCAGTTCGGTGTGTCCGAACGAACAACCGCATCCAATTTTTAAATACGAGCACGCATGCCAATGCTGCCAAAAGGCAGGCCATTCTGCTGCACACTTAATTGTTCTCGGTGTGGAACCATAGTGCATATGAGTAGAAACTGCCCACAGAACCCAGGAAATGGAGGCCCCTCACACAATCAGCAGAGGGAACAAGTCACCAAACAATTCACCACAACCCCAAAATCAGCCAGGAAACGGTTGAGGAGCAAGTCACACTGCCAGACCATGCCCCCTGTAAAATTTAAGCACCCAGTCCACCACGGTGTTTTAAATGAGGTGGTGAATATACTCCTTGATCGCAATGTTCGAGGAAAAAAAAAAAAAAAAAAAAAGGTAAGAGTGTTTATCGACACTGGAGCGCAAACCAGCGTACTATTCCTAGGACATGGGGATAGATGAGTGTTAAAACCATCCTGTTACCACATTAGTGGTCCGAGTGAAGAAATAATCATACCCACTGGGTATTGCCTAGTTAAATTGAAAATCGGAGCCAGCCACTACCCTTTTCACATGGATGTAATCTGAAAACAAAGGCGAGATTTTGACGTCATCCTGGGGAATGATTTCCTCCACCACTATCAGAGTGTAGTAGATTACAGGACACAAACTCTCTATCTTGGTGAGGAAACCCATCATTTCAGCAGCCTCCACATCATTCCGCCACAAGATGCTTGTGAAATGCGGCCGTTTCCACAAGTTCCTTCCTCACAATCATGGGCATTACGTACAACTACCTCTGTTAGAATCAGCTGTGGCATGGGACGCATTCTCTGGCTTGGGGTCAAATCCCACAAACTGCTGAGAACAGCCATTTTGGTGGACCCTCTCCATCAAAATGATGTCCTCGACAGATTACAGGTAGATGTTAAACATGGCTTAACAACAGCAGAAGTGCAGGGAAAGAAATTTTATGTTCCCGTCTGTTGGACAGTTTCAGAATGAAAGAGGTAGAAATTCCTAGTGGCATCATTATAGCTAGCGGCCACGAGATTGAAGAAAACTATCCTGTAAACCTAACTGAAAACAATGGCTTCTGGGAAGGACCATTGTGTCATATTTCTCCTGTGCTCAGAGACAAATTTAAAGATAAGTTAGCTCATCTGTTTGTTGCTGACCAAAACAAATTGTACTCCATCTTGGAAGAACACTCCTGGTTATTTGAAGAAAGGCGTTATTTGCCAGCTACTGACCTTGTTTACTATGAAATTCCCACCGGAGATGCAAGGCCCATTGCGCAGAAACCATATAGACTACCATACCACCTCCAGCCTGTTGTGGAAGAAACTATCCAACAGCAGCTAGAGGCAGGGGTAATGAAACCCTCTGCCAGCCCCTGGGAATCTCCAATTGTCATTGTCCCAAAGAAATCAATCAATGAAGAGAAGGCCTACCGTCTTCACGTCAATATATGAGAGTATTAATAAGGTAACCACTTCTGATACTTACCCTCTCCCACATATTGACGAAACACTGGACAGGCTAGGAAATTGCAAATACTTCACTACCCTCGATATGATGAGTGGGTCTCACCAAATACTGATTGCACCACAGGACAGGCCAAAAACAGCATTTGTAGCTCCCTCTGGTCTATATGAATTTTTGAGAATGCCATTCGGGCTGCGTAATGCTCCAGCCACCTTCAAACACTTTGCTGACTTACTTTTAAGATGATTGAAACCTACATGTGCCTAGTTTATCTAGATGATATCTTTGTCTTTTCCATAACCATAGATGAACATGTTACCAGGTTAAGAAATGTTTTGTCTAGACTAAGAAGTGCCAATTTAAGCTTGAAAATAGAAAAATGTTCCTTTGCTGAGAGTCAAGTGCAGTATCTAGGGCATATTATTAGTGCTGATGGAGTAAAGCCAGATCCCCGCCTAATTGAAGCAGTTAGAACATTCCCTTCCCCTAAAAATTCTCTCCTGTGACATGATTGATTTTGCAGTGGGGGCTATTCTGAGTCAAATGATTGATGGTGAAGAAAGACTAATTGGTTACACATCCCGTCAGCTGAATCAGGCAGAAATTAATTACAGCACTACGGAAAAGAATTTCTGGCATTAATGTTTGGAGTCAACTATTTTAAATGCTATCTTTATGGGAGAAAGTTTACAGTAGTAACAGATCATGCAGCACTTCAGTGGCTATTAAGTTTAAAACACCCTAGCAGCCATCTCACCTGCTGGGCCCTGAAGTTGAGTGAGTATGATTACCAAGTGCAACACAAAGCTGGAAAATTGCACCAGAATGCTGATGACCTTAGTAGAAAAGTGAGAGTAGCTGAAACAGATGATGTGTTAATTAACGAATTAAAAGACTCACAGGGGAATGACGCAAAATGTTTCCAGTATCACTCCCATCTGGATTTTGTTACAGAAGATGGAATTTTATACTGCAAGACCCCCCTGGTTAAACGTATACGAATACCTAAAGACCTACAATCTAGAATTATTGCCCAGTACCATAACAGCATTCCAGCTTGCCATAGTGGACAAAGAGCCACAAATGCCCACATTGCCACGAAGTATTGGTGGGACAAAAGAAGGCGAGGTGTTGCTAAGTATATAAAAAACTGCCTACTATGTGCCCAAAGAGCACCACCCCCACGAATTAAAATTCCCTTACATCTCTTCCTGAAGAATCAAAAAACTTTCAGTTTGTGGCTTGGGATGTAGTCAGGCCACTTCTTGTAATTACACAAGGAAGAAAATATATTCTATCCATTATTGACCACTTTTCCTGATACCTTATTTTGGTACCCATAACTGACACGTCAGCTGAAACAGTAGCACGAGCTTTTGTGGATCATCTTGTCTTTCCTTTCGGTAGCCCTGAAGCCATTACAACAGATCAAGGAACCAATTTTATGTCCACCTTATTTGTCCAAGTTTGCAAATTGCTGAGAATTAGAAAATGGAGAACCACCCCTTTTCATCCCTAGTCAAATGGATGCATTGAGCATGTCCATTGGACTGTGAAAGTAATGCTTTCCTATTACATCAACTCAGCCCACAGTGACTGGCAAAGATAAATTCCGTACATGGCAAGTGAGTACAATAGCCATTTCAAAAATGGTTCAAATGGCTCTGAGCACTATGGGACTCAACTGCTGTGGTCATCAGTCCCCTAGAACTTAGAACTACTTAAACCTAACTAACCTAAGGACATCACACACACCCATGCCCGAGGCAGGATTCGAACCTGCGACCGTAGCAACAGCGTGGCTCCGGACTGGAGCGCCTAGAACCGCACGGCCACCACGGTCGGCAATAGCCATTTCCATGAAGCCACTGAACATACCCCTTATGAGATAGTGTTTGGCCGTTCTATGGAATCTCCTTGGTGATCAACAAATTACCTCCGGGAATTGATCACACAGCTGTTAAGGGGTTAGCCCACTGCCTTAATGCCATTTGGAAGAAGAAGGTGCAAGAGAACAACTGCAAAGCAACCAGGAAACAGATGGAAAGAAGTAACCAAAATGCCATCCTTCCCCCCCCCCCCCCCCCCCCCCCCCCCCTATAAACCTGGTGATTTGGTTCTGCTAAAAAACACTAGTATAAAGAAAAGAAGAGTGAAGAGACTTACCCCTCTGTACGACAGACCATATTCAATCATTCAGCTCTCTTTCCTTGACAATACAGAATTACAACTGCCTGACCGCAACATGGTCATCCTTTTGATAGACTAAAACCCTATTCAGGAACTATGCCTCTTCCACTACCTTCTGAGACAAGCGCCAGACCTTCAGCAGGTCCTGCCCCTCCCTGTGAAGCAGAGGAAAATGGAAGTTCCACCACCCCCAGCTTGCCCTAGATACGCTCTGAGATCTAAACACCATATGCCATTAGATCCAGGGACTAGACACCAAGGTACTGCTTCTTACTTAGGAGATTCCCAGTTATATCAACCAAAAAAAAGGAACAAGGCTTAAGCAACCACCTCGTTACTTTCCTTTACAAATGAACATTCTACCTCTACAATATGTATTTCATGCTCCCATGCTATGATAATTAAGATGTCACCCTAGCCTCCCTCTCTGAAAGAGGTTATCAGAGCTTTACCCGCCCAGCGTGTTCTGCCTAGTTAATCCCTAGTTTTAACCAGTATTTTTTATGTTCCCATGATACGCCTAGTGTTCAGACAACAGCTCTATTTCCAATACCAATATATTTAATTCTAAATAAAAGTACCATATGGAGAAGTTATGGATCAGTATCAGGATATTGTATGAAGTAATGAATGCCTTAAGTCTCTACCTTCTCATTCCAAAGACTTTCTCCCTGAAATGGCACCATGTTTCAATAAGTAATTTTCCTGTTTGGACACCCAGAGTGATAATTAATAACATGCAGTACTAACTGAGAAATTTGCTACTAACGAAGATACATAACTTGATACTTTGACACTAAAAGAAATGCTAGATAACTCAATGATTATTTTTGTACTGTGGTCGCATGGCCTACACACAACAGTGACACACTAAATTCCTTCAACCGTCCCTCATGGACGCCCGTTCTTTTACAGGTTAACTCAGAAGGTAAGTACAGCTGCTTGGTGGTACTGCGAAGTTGTAAACTTGTGCACTCTACCTGTCAGAATCAGGTGAGCTCATCAACAAGGAGGCGCATGTGTGGTGGTCATAATGTGAAGGACGGAGTCACTTCAAACACCTGGCACTGCTGTTACCTCCCTGTCCCTCCCCAACCCATGCTGTCCCACTAGCCAGTGCTGGCTGTTTGGCTGTTTTCGACTGACTCCTCCCCCCCTCCCTCCCCCCCCCCCCTAGCCTCTCCCCGTGCGCTGTCCATGTGCCTGACTGCCGCTGTTAAAGAGACCTTACACATATTAGAACATACTATCTTTGCTATCAACCAATGTATAGCAATTTAATACAGAAAGGTACCATCTTCTTATGTAATACCTATTTCAAACATGATTTCTTCCATCCTTCTGTCTCATACCCGGGTAACTTCAACAACTTGAAAGCCCACCTGTAAATTTACTTGCACACCTAAACCCTTAACATGCCTGCTGACCAGACTATAGCTCCGAGGGGAGTTTGGAAGCAAGTGACTTCCAACTGATGGAATGCGAAGCAGAAAGGCATTGCAATAGCGAAGCGTGCCATTATGGGGTGTCTTCCCATGCAACGCCATTTAACTTGCTGGTGCTCTGCATTTCTGAGCCACCTCTGAAGTATAGTACCACCATACCACCTTCCGTCTAGTCTGACTCATCTTAAGAACCAACTACCTGCTCCCTTTACAAATCCTTAAATGGTTTCACCATTATGTGCCCACCACAGCCTATTCACTTTTGCCTCTGTAAAAAAAAATCTTTACAAATAAGCTATAGTAATTTTACCCAATAAACCCAAATAAATCAATTCATTCAGGAGAGGAGTTAGAGTACTATTTGCAACAGTCACTAACCCAACTGTAATGTTAATTTACATGAAGTGCATTTTATGAATGGTTAATTCAAATGTCCCAAGGAGTCATGAAAAATTTTCACTTAGAACATGCCAGAGCTGTTGCTGTGGTGCACTACACGCACTGTGCAGCCGCTCTGCTATCTCTGTGCTAACCTGAAACCTGCCTCCATTGCAGCACGTCTGCTTGTGCCTCTTGCCAGTTTTATAATGCTACCTGCTTCACCATGTACCAAGTTTGATAAACTGTTTTACCACTCAGTTTTGGTAGCACCCTAAAATTTCTTACCATACACGCATCACCACCAATAAGAGAACCCCCAAACAGACAAATTTAAAAATTAATACCACGAATTAAATATTACGTACCTATTCACTACACCCCACACCTCAAACATAAGACTTATGATAATTGACTATCAAATTGTCCCCTTTATACTCACTATAGCTTTACAGGTATTAGGAGAGAGCACACGACTCAAGAGAACTAGGCTTCAAGCCTCGGCCACAGCCAACAAGAAAAAAATAATTCCAGGTAAGTCCGTCCCATTACTACAACATGATACACCACCAGAACACTAAAAAAAGTACACCCCACCAGCAAATGGTGCCTAACCTCTTCTTCACCACCCAGATATACACCAGAAGGCTCAGTATTTGTGCATTTTGTATGATTAGAGGTGTTGAGCAATGTCCAACCCTCTATGTGTTTCCAGTTGCTAGCTGATTAATAATTGATACCAAATAACTTGTATTTTTTCTCCCCTTATGACATTGTGTTACGTTTAAGCATTTCACAATCATTTTGCTGCACAACAAAGCC
The DNA here is from genome assembly GCF_021461385.2 of Schistocerca piceifrons. Classification (NCBI taxonomy): domain Eukaryota; kingdom Metazoa; phylum Arthropoda; class Insecta; order Orthoptera; family Acrididae; genus Schistocerca; species Schistocerca piceifrons. The sequence goes on from NC_060149.1 coordinate 73,894,870, forward strand.
CTTGCTATACCCTATATGTTATACCATGCAAGTATTTTTATAATTTATGCCATTTGTTTTGTACAATATGCACTTGTATTTTATATTGATGACACCAGTATGTAAAGACCCACCACAGCCCGGGAATCTAGATATGTTCCACTATAGCAATACTCTCATTATGTAGGATCCCCCTTCAGTTGTGATACACAATTTTGTGAGTTAGCAATTCTGGAATCCTATTCTGTGCCATTTTCATGCCCAGAGCTGGACTGGTATGTTTAGAAGAAAGTAAGCACCTGAGTTATCTAAGATACTCAATAGAGAAGAGTCGAATGTGTTTCTGAAGTTGAGTGGTAAGTGAAATAGATTTTGTGATACGATAAAACTAAATAAGTTTCACCCAAGTAAGTGAAGAATTGTAGTTCACACCCCATGTGTGTTTTGCACATTTAAGAGTTCACCCAGATGAATAAAAGTTTCATTGTTGCTCACCCTACCTTTTACGAAGTAATTTAGTGATGAAGTGAAGATGTTATGAGCGAGCGAGACAAAATCAGCCCTATGGAAACAGAACAAAGTTCCTTCCTCGCCCATGCATTGCACTGGGTTACTACCATTGCTCTGAGTTGCTTGTCTATTCATTCCAACCTCAACCATTACTTTGTACCTCCCTCCTCCAGGGCCATGTGCCTTACACGGTGCAGTTAGTGCCCACAGAGTGCCCAGCTGATCAGGTTATTCTTTCAGTTTTCACTTTCATAAATTGATCACCTACCTACCTCTTTCATCTATGCATCACTGACACATCACGATGATATTCACCTTCATCTGCACCCTGGTTGGTAGCCAAAGCTACTCAGATGTATTGCCTCCCCCCAGAGGGAGGGGGAAGGAAAAGCCTCGCATACGGATACCGTTTATATTTTTTCATTGTTTGTACCCTCTTGTGATTGATTTATTTAGTGATGAGATGAATGCAGCCACTCTTGCCTCCTTAGGACTGGCATTCTGTCTAGCGGAGAAACTGCCTGCTTCCCTCTTCTTTTTTCCTGGTGTGAGGGTTAAGCAGAGCTGTTTTTGCATCCAGCAACACAAACATACATTCACACACTATTATCCCCGAATGTTTGACACTGTCCTCCCACAATAATACTTCCTACTGTTGAGGCTATGTGACTTTCATAGTTCTGGGCAACGAGATACCACACCTCCAAACCAGCTAGTTCACGTGATTTGTGGCCGATTTTACTGTATGGCCCACAACCATCCAAGAAGTTTTCTCAAAATTTCACCACCCATCTTCATATAGCATTAGTAATTACTGCACTCACCTACCAGTCATTTGTGCTAACTGTGAATTTGAAAGCTACTGCATCCATGTTTTTCCAGCATATTGGCCTGATGTACAAGTTCATGTTATATGGAAAACCCGTGAAATCCTTGTTATCAGTAAGAACTGCTAGACTCGTTCTGTCCTATCTGAGCATGCCTTGCAAAGCTGCCAACTTGAGAAGTACTACATGTGTTCAACACTTACCCTTCACAACCATAAAGAAACGTACAAAGTTGCATTGTTTCTCACTGAGAAAGCAAGCCCCATCTGCAGCCATCTGGTTGTACCAATAATTGAACCCCAGTTTGTTGCTATAGGCAACAGTATTTTATACACTGTACCCCACCCAGTAACAGCCACTACTGTGTGTTATGAGTACCTTCGAGCAACCCAGACCTACTGTGTGCTACTCAACAGTAGCGGTTTATTATTTAATAGCTCTCATTGCTATATCACTACCCCCACTGCTGAAGTGTTTGCTCACTTATCTTACGTCCATAACGTGTGACTCCCCTCCTCTCATGTGGTATTTACCAGAGGAACCGATGGTACTACTGTTGCCTGACAATTTGCCATCTCTTCCCAATCAGTCATATCCCCAGCTGATCCAACCTTTAACCGACCTGGTAAACAAAGAGACAGGGCAGATCACACTAGACAGTGCCACCACGCATATAACGGATTGGCACTACCACCAGTATTTCAGTCATATTGTCATTCCCAGTTCTGTATGTACACCTCTTATAATTATCCTTATTGGTTTATTGCTATGGGTAGCTTTTAGAAAAGAACATTTTGCGAGACTTCGGTCACCCCTCCCTGCTGTCCCCGAACAGCAGCCTCCTGGGAAATATCACACTTAAGTTTTTGTAATGGGAACAGGAATGTTTCTTCTTGCCCCATACTATAGTAGTCCAGTAGAAAACTGCCATGGTCTGAGTACCGTGTGAGTAGGAAAGGAATAATACAGGGTGTTTCAAAAATGACCGGTATATTTGAAACGGCAATAAAAACTAAACAAGCAGCGATAGAAATACACCGTTTGTTGCAATATGCTTGGGACAACAGTACATTTTCAGGCAGACAAACTTTCGAAATTACAGTAGTTACAATTTTCAACAACAGATGGCGCTGCGGTCTGGGAAACTCTATAGTACGATATTTTCCACATATCCACCATGCGTAGCAATAATATGGCGCAGTCTCTGAATGAAATTACCTGAAACCTTTGACAACGTGTCTGGCGGAATGGCTTCACATGCAGATGAGATGTACTGCTTCAGCTGTTCAATTGTTTCTGGATTCTGGCGGTACACCTGGTCTTTCAAGTGTCCCCACAGAAAGAAGTCACAGGGGTTCATGTCTGGCGAATAGGGAGGCCAATCCACGCCGCCTCCTGTATGTTTCGGATAGCCCAAAGCAATCACACGATCATCGAAATATTCATTCAGGAAATTAAAGACGTCGGCCGTGCGATGTGGCCGGGCACCATCTTGCATAAACCACGAGGTGTCTGCAGTGTCGTCTAAGGCAGTTTGTACCGCCACAAATTCACGAAGAATGTCCAGATAGCGTGATGCAGTAATCGTTTCAGATCTGAAAAATGGGCCAATGATTCCTTTGGAAGAAATGGCTGCCCAGACCAGTACTTTTTGAGGATGCAGGGACGATGGGACTGCAACATGGGGCTTTTCAGTTCCCCATATGCGCCAGTTCTGTTTATTGACGAAGCCGTCCAGGTAAAAATAAGCTTTGTCAGTAAACCAAATGCTGCCCACATGCATATCGCCGTCATCAATCCTGTGCACTATATCGTTAGCGAATGTCTCTCATGCAGCAATGGTAGCAGCGCTGAGGGGTTGCCGCCGTTTGAATTTTGTGTGGATAGAGGTGTAAACTCTGGCGCATGAGATGATACGTGGACGTTGGCGTCATTTGGACTACAGCTGCAACACGGCGAACGGAAACCCGAGGCCGCTGTTGGATCACCTGGTGCACTAGCTGGGCGTTGCCCTCTGTGGTTGCTGTATGCGGTCGCCCTACCTTTCCAGCACGTTCATCCGTCACATTCCCAGTCTGTTGAAATTTTTCAAACAGATCCTTTATTGTATCGATTTTCGGTCCTTTGGTTACATTAAACCTCCGTTGAAAACTTCGTCTCGTTGCAACAACACTGTGTTCTAGGCGGTGGAATCCCAACACCAGAAAAATCCTCTGTTCTAAGGAATAAACCATGTTGTCTACAACACACTTGCATGTTGTGAACAGCACATGCTTACAGCAGAAAGACGACGTACAGAATGGCGCACCCACAGACTGCGTTGTCCTCTATATCTTTCACATCACTTGCAGCGCCATCTGTTGTTGAAAATTGTAACTACTGTAATTTCGAAAGTTTGTCTGCCTGAAAATGTACTGTTGTCCCAAGCCTATTGCAACAAACGGTGTATTTCTATCGCTGCTCGTTTAGTTTTTATTGCCGTTTCAAATACACCGGTCATTTTTGAAACACCCTGTAAGTAAATAAAATACCTCCAAAAAGAAAAGGCATGGCCCTCCTTTAGGTATAAGTAACAAAGTGAACCACTGTATGCGTATAAAGTAATGCAAAAGTGTTAATTCCTTCCCCCTTTGTGATCTGTGCTTCACCCCTTCCAGAACCCCCCACTTATATGCTCCGGCAGAAGTTGCAGTGCGCCACAGCCCGCTGCTGCCCACAATGGCCATCGACCTTCGCCACTGCCAGTGCCAACAGCTGATCGCTGCACCATCCACCGTCATCCAAATTTTGCTATGCATGATATTAATACAAAAAATATTGTCATTCTTTCAATACTTTTCCTAAACAAAAATGCAAATTAAAAAAAAAAAAAAAAATCAAAAATGTATTGTCAAAAATTATGTAAGGCTGTCCTTTGCAAGAGCCCCATAGTAACTGTCAATTCGCCTCCCCATGCTTCATTCCTGTCGAAGGGAGAAGGGTGTAGATTGTGGGCTGTTACTGAATGGATGTAATATTATAAAAATTTAATTTTTTGTATTTCAATTGATGTTTTCCAGTGCCTTCCCTTCCGCCTGGCAGCTAGTTTCAGCTCGTAAGTCACGTTGCATTATACCGGACAGAACCACTTCGAAAGTCACGTGTTGAAGCATCAGCAGCTAAACTCACATGTTGCTGATGAGGTACTGCTGCTGAACCATGTGTCTACAGTTTGGCTGTCCAATAGGGAGGTTTGGAGGTGGTCACATGGGGATAGAGCCATGGCCAGCCACCTGGAGCAGACACGCTGTCCGTTCTCTTCTGCTGGCAGCTTCTGACCCAGTTAGATGCTCTCCTCTCCTGCTCTCTTGGGCAGCAGCCCATTCAGTTTTGGCGGCTTCTCTAGGCCTGCCTTAAACCACTTTTTACTGAAATAAACTATCATGTCTATCATAAAATGCTTAACTTCATCACCTCAACAGGTGCCTACTGCTTTCCCTTCCTCGCCAATCCTGAGGCATTAACATCTGGTGTCATTAACCGTAGTATGGAGAGACCAGATAACATTTGAGGCAACCTCTAGGGCTAACAACCTTAGTTGCAACATGGATGTGTATGCATCTGACATAAATTCAAGTCCACAAGTGTGGTGGCCCCTCATTTCAAGGAAGGTATCACAGGGGGTAAATCCTTGAACAAATCCCTTGTCATGATATCCATGGTGCATGAGTCTGGTTTAGATTATGGGGGAGACTTGACATCATGCAGTAGATGAGTTGGGGTGTCTCAGCATATCCCAAACAGTCGAATACTCAGAACGAAAGCAATAACTTCCCTAACAACAATCAACTTAAATTCCTTTAAACAAACTGGCAAGTTGAAAACTCTCACTAACATCGTGCTCAAAAATCTAATACCCATACTTGCCATGCAACATAGTACATAAACAAACAGAACCTTGAATCTGAAGGTTACTGTTTCTTCAAGACTGGAGCCAAAAAACAAGGAGCCATGAGAACCAGTCTTTTTTAACAGGTTGCAAATTTCAAACCAGTGGATGACTGGCCATCTGTATTAATAACCAAATGTGCCAACAAGAGATACCAAAACAAGAGTCCAGACCACCTGACAAAGATGAAACAGGTACAAACCAAGAGCCACATTGTCTGTCTGAAACAACACAGTGCTTTGAGAAGATTCAGTAGTTGCAGAACTGTGGAAATATTCCCCTGGAAAATCAGCTGAAATATTGCAACACCATATAGAAAGTATCTGGTTTGAGGAAACTTCACCAAAAGACAGGAAAACAGCCCAAATCCATACAATGAACAAGAAAGACAGCATGAAAAACATCAATAACTAAGAGGAATATCTCTGCTACCAGTAACATACTAAATTCTCTCACTTGGCATTCTGGAGCATTTGGAAGCCGAAGTTGAGCAGCCAATAGGGGAATACCAAGGATGCTACAAGAAAGGTCATTCAACAACCAAATAGATCCATAACCTCAAAAGCATCATTAGATATTGTATTCTAAGGTGTAAACAGCATGTTTCAGTCTTCATAGACTTAAAGAAAGCCTACGATTCAATACAATGTGAAGTCCTGTTAAACATCCTTAATGAATGTGGGGTTGACCTTAAACTGCTGGCATTTAGAGCCACCATGACATACACAAACTCCAAGATAAATTCCCTAGGTTACCTCTCCTTTTATATCAAAACAGGAGTCAGTCAATGTGACCAGCTATCATGAATCTTCTCAGCTCTGTATTTGAAAGAGTCATCAGGAGCTGGTAAACAAGGCTGATGGAAAACAACTGTAGCCCAATGAGAATTGGAACTAAATCCAAGGGAATCATGCTATATCATCTGCCTTTTTGTGGCAGATTGCCATTGTTTCAAACAACATAGAAACTGCTAGGATTCAATTTGAACTGTTAAAGGAAACCGCTACCCAAACAGGCCTGTATATATTATTTGAAAAAAATGGAAGTAGTGACTGACATCAGAGATGTCCCCCAAAACACTAGACAAAATGTGGAGACATTAGAAGAGCAGAGAAATTAAAGTACCTGGATGAGATCATTATGAAAAATGGATTGGACAAGGCAGCACTTAAGAAATAAATATGTAAACTTGAAATAGTCTACCAAATGTTACTCATGATCTACAACAAAAAATAACTTTCACAGAACACTAAAATACATCACTATGAAATCTTTCTGAAGCCAGTAGTTATGTAGACAGCTCAGGTCCTATCTGCAAATGCAAATGAAGGCCTCCACGAAGAAATGGAGGAAAACGGTATGGAATCATTAGGGTAATGATAGGATCCAACTACAAGAATACCATCCTCCAAAAAAATTCAACAATGAAGTCTATGGAAAAACAGAAACCATTACAGACTCAGTTTGCAAAAGACATGTATGATTTCACAGACACCTCAAATGAATAGATGGCAATAATTGAAAAAGAAGAGCTTCAACTTTTATTTATCAAACCCCAAACCACAATTTCCTTGTTTAAAAATACCAAAGATGACCTCCAACTCCTAAAAATTACACTGCAGATGCCTGAAACAGGGATCTCTTCTGTAAGAAGATAGTGATGAACAGGCTACACTGAGATGAGCAACCGAAAAGACAACACAATGCCCTTTGGATGGTGGAGCATATGGAGGCCCACTCACAAAGGATGAGGGATATCTGGGCTGCAAAGAAGACAAATTTCACTATGAAATGTAGCGTGACTTAACATGTTCCTAGATGACCCAACAAAATAATAATAATAATAATAATAATAATAATAGTGCGTTGCAAAGACAGGTCAATCAGAAATATAGTAAAACAGACCCAAACAGTGAACAAGAGTGAAAAAATGTGCAATGCAAAAGTAACAGCCAGATTTCAGTTCATATGTAGACAATGTTTTGATTGCAACTGACTGTCATATATTACTGAATAAATAAAAAACTGAGGTACATTACATGCTATGATGGAGAGATGAAACTGAAATTTAAATGAGTAGGCATGAAAGAAGAGAACTCCTTAGCTTTATAAAGACAGTTTATGATCTACAGTGTACCTGGTCTCTCAGAAGCATGAGTCCATTGTTGCCATCTGATACTTGAAGATTGTGGGTAACTTGCAGTGCCTTCTCACCTGGCTGGAGTTTAATAACATATTTTGATGGAAAATAACCAACTCTGCCAAAACATTTTCCTTTCCACCAGTCTTTGTCAGAGGCATCAATTACTGTCACCTTGTATCCAGCTCTGTAAGGTTAAATAAATCCTTAACACAATGGAAAATATACATAAAAGTTAAACTATTTAATGAAGGAAAGTAACAAATGGAAAATTACAGAAATTTTGGTCTCTCTGATGAAATACATAATTGAAGAAAAAACTGGGATGCATGCAGTAGATTTAGCAGATAACAAAGAAGCATTATACAGGGGTGTCCCAGGAAGAATGGTCATATTCAGGGATATGACAGGAACAAGTATTTAAAACAAAGTTTTCTAGTAAATGTGGGCTGTAAAATGCATACCTTAAGAGTTATGAGAACTTGCTCATCTTTGGTATGGTGAAACACATCTCTTAAACTCAATAAACTGACAACATGCTCACAGCTCTTAAGGAACACAATTTAGAATCCATGCTTAGTTGACAATTTTTTCTTATTTTAGTCTATACTATCTCCTCCCAAACTATGGAAAGCAAAGAGCTTGCAGTAAGGGAGACTTGTTTCACGTTATCGAAGATGAAGAAGTGCTCATAGTTCCTAAGCTTTGCATTTTAGAGGCTGTGTTTACCAGACCTTTTCTCTTCAAATGACCATCCTTTTCATATCTCTAAATACTGATCATTCCTCCTGGTCACCCTGTATGTTTTTTCTTCTTTTTTGGTATTAGCTTTACATGAGAGATTAATGATTTATGAAGTGCTATTATGTTTCAAATTAAATATAATGATGCCACCCTTATCTCAAATATTTAACAGTGTTAAATAAATAAACATGTTGTAAAAACAAGACTGTTTGGCATATACACATTATTAAGGATTTTATGAAAAGAAAATACTGATTACCATTTGACATGTCCATATCTCAAGATTTACATCACATACTTGAATAACTTGTTCATACTTGCCATGTTTCTACTGTGGAATATTGGCGAGGACGTTATTTGTAACAATAAAGTTTATCTCATCAATTTACACTATGGTCATCATCGTGGTAATGACACACGCTGGAATCTGGTTCTACAAGCAGTCCACCAACTGCATGTCAAGGCACCTGCTGTAAGCATACACCTGGACCACTGTTTCTCATCTCTTTTACTGTCATGGTTCATTAACTCATTAATGGCTTTTCCTACATTGTGAATACAGCCTCAACCCCCCCTCCCCACATCCACCCATATTTCTTATGAGCAACATACTGATTTTAATTCAATTGAGATATCTCTGTTACTGGTCTGCAGGTCACTCTCCCTGCCCCTAAATAATTGAAACAGGCCATAACTGAAACATCTGATGCAGACTGTGAGCTCTGAATGGTCAGGAATACAGGCAACTTTGTCAAGTAAACCCTAATTTAGCTGTAAAATTGGAGGAACACACGAGACCTGCTGGTATGTTTGTGTTCAATCATACTTCACCTTTCCACTTAATTAACCTCATGATGAGTAGTGATAAATCATTGATATAATTCCACTGAGTGCCTCACAGATCTGGATCATTATATCTCAGCTCAACGAGTTCCAGTCATGGCTATACTGTGACAGTATTTGGCACAGGGTTCATTTAAACTTCAGGAGAGAGAACAGCTCATTCTACCATTGTCACAATGATACAAGCCCCAAGCAGTGATGGCAACAAAAGCCATTTTCTGCAGACATAGTTTTACCCATGTTGGCAACCATTTCCTTTTGAGATGGTTCCATAGTGAGAGAGAAAGAAATATTTATGGTGACATCTCGCAACATAATTTCCACGACAGAGAGGCTACAAAGTTGGGTGGTATGCGCACTAAGAGTCCACTCCAGAAGGGTGAGTCACAGCTTCTCTCAGCAGGGCTGACGCCATTTACTTCTGCAAGATCAGTGCCACAGAGGCCATCTCCATTTCCTGGAAGGGAGACTTAAAAACCTGTGAGGTGTCACAAGTTGCCTCCCCTTGAGTGCCTGGCTGCTGGGGTTGATGTAACAACACCACCAGATGAGGCTGCTACACTGCTGGGCAATACAACTACACTGCCAAGTGTCTTCACAACTGCTACATGTATTGCTTTGGCCAAAAATGCAAAAACAATGACACACAGTTGTTGACACTGCTGTTCAAAGAAGACAACATAAACCAGACAAGTACTGCATTGAATCCAGCTTCAGCAGCTGACACAATGTCAGAAAGTTTGCTCAGCTGTTGGCAGCTATGGAAGCACAGAATGCTGAAGCATAGGTTGGAGCAGAAGCTTGAGACAAGGTGTTATGTGAAAACACAAGATTCAAAACCCTCAAGGTTAGATGCTCAAATGTAAGTTTTACAAGAAGTAAAGAATTCATAGCTCCTCAGGTTGAAACATACCAAAAAGTAGGTTAGATTTTTCATGTGAAATTTTCAGTCCCACTTTTACTTGTCAAGCCTATGTTTTGGAATATCTGATACTTTTTTTTTTTTTTTTTTTTTAAAAAAAAAAGAAGTATATGACAATTTTGAGTTCTTGTGACAACAATATCTTGCTTACTTGTTTATAACTAACATAAATAAATTTTGCCAGTTACAACACATTAGCGTAATATTTCTCAAGGCTTGTCAAACTATTAATTTCATTTTAAAACAGCAAAATATGAGAAGGAAGATAATTTTAAAGATAAATGTCCCTTGAAAACTTTGTAACTTGCCATCATTTAATCCGTTCATATCATAGCAAATGACACGAAAATTATGAAATTTTATTTAAGCTGTTCTTCTTTGTTTTCTTGTACCTTTGTCCTGTTTTCAGAATGGGGTTAGCATGGTTATTCATAGATATGGCATAGTTAGTTTAAAGGTTATGTCCTTCCTGTTGTGACCCCATTACTCCCTGAACAGAATATGTGTACCCCAACTGTCTGGGAGTAATGTTATTCATATAAAGGTAGGCAGAAGTTTTCTAAATGTTTGTAGATCATGTAACTGATATGGGACTTGGGTACCAACCCAATGTTCACCTAGTGGGATGTGGGAAAATGCCCAAAAACCACATCCTGACTGGCTGACACATAAACCTTCATCAATAACATCATTGTTAATATGCTGGGAGGATTCAATCCAGGGACAGTGCACCTCCCTGCCCTCCAACAGGCGCTTCAACATGCATGACTAGCTGCATTGGTAAATTTTATTTAAGCTGTTCCAGATCAAAATTTATTACTCATTATTTAAATAATTTACTTTGTATATGAAAATATAGCTGGTTTTATGAAAACACTTTTATTTCACATAAAGTCATATAACTGCAAATTGTAAAAAATATTTTGTAGGCATCCCATTCTGAACCCTCCATCTTTAAATTATTATTACTTAAAATATCAGTTGTCACTATTTTAGCTCTTGGATTTTTCCACATGTGAAAACACATATATTTGCCTAAATTTACACTTCTATGAAGACCAGAAATAACCAAAATAACTGTAATGACTCTAGAGGTATCCAGAAATGTTCAATTGGACATACAGATTTGCCAGGAAGGAGTTACTGTGGTAGTTATGAGTTGATAATTTACCTTAATTCAATTCACTTTGAGTCAGTTGTTTCATTGTGATATTTTCTACTATTATCATCTGCTTTGGATACAGTTTTGGTGAACGAAGGTTCTTGTATACTTTAGGTGAAAAGCCAATAATTAATCAAAAGAAGAATCATTTGAGTACTGCTCCTATTCATCATAAAGAGCTGGCCATTAATTGTAAGTGGTAAAGATGCTGAATGAAATGAGACTCCAGACACTGAAGCTACACTGAAAGTTAAGTAATCTTTCTGTGATAACGTTCTTTAGAAGAAAAATTAATTTTACATGCAAAAAAACAGTTCTTAACACTAAAAGTGCAGCTAGTGCACAGTGGGTGGACAAAAATATGGGAACACCAGAAACACAACAGGTTACCAATCCTACTATGGTGTAGGAAACTGGCTGGCATTTAAAACAGCTTTCAGTCATCTCAGAAAGGATAAATACTGGTCCTATATGGTTTTCAGTGGCACCTATTACCATTTTTCCTTGCAAAATAGTGGAAATATACAATGAAACTATCTTAATTATCATGTGGATGGCAATTTTTTTAGTCCTACAGTTAACAAAATTCTTGAAAAACATGAGGGTTAGGTACAGCTAAAACCTAATGAATTATTAAAATAATCAAGAAGGCTTAAAAATGCCAAATATTCCAAATAAAACTATGCAAAACATTCTCAATGACCTAAACACTTTTAATTAACAGTATAGCAATTTTTCATTGTGGTGGCTGTTCCAAGAAAAAATCTGAATTTCTATCAGGAAATAGTTTTTAAAGTAGCAGTTTTACAAGCAACAATTGGCAATGTATTACATATAATTTTCTGCATTTAGACCTAATGTGTAAATTATTGTAATGCTATAATAATGGTAAGTCAATAAGCAAAATTACTCTTTCCGAAGAGTACTTACTTAAGATCCAGTTCATCAGGATGACGAGACTTGAAATTATACAGTACAACATACAAGTTTGTTGGCAGGAGTCGGTGAGATTTCTGGAACAAAGAGAGTTGTGCATAGTTTTGCATGAATCAAGCTGAGATTAGGTTAAACAGCTGGTAATTTTACATTATAAAAATTGCATTTAATATCTGAGTAGTTACTGTAACTGGCATAACAATATTCCACAGAATACAATCTTTCCACCTATACCTCTACCTAATACAACAAAAGTTTCAATGTTACCTGTCTCCTTACTTAACTCTGCAACTGCATGCAGTACAGTTTCTGGTTTCAGTTCTGACACTTGCGCATACATTATGTGTTTACTTTCAGATCAGCTACATCTCTATATCTACTGTTTAGCAACAAAATAAATGTACAACCAACACATCAAAACCTACTGCATTTGAAAATGGCCCATAAGGCAGAATTGGACAATTATGCAAGATGTAACAAATTCGATACTTGTAAAAAAGTGTAAAACTTCAAAACATCCTTTAAGTGAAAATTTCCATTGAACAAAGTCCACTAATCTCCATAGTTTTTTGAAAAACCACAAAAAACCTCAGTAATTTAAGAAGACAGAATAAATTATACGAACTGTAGATGTGCTGGTACTGGATCAGTGCTCCCCAAAACTACAACATGCAAATCGGAGGTAGTGTCATTGGTTGCATAATATGTGTAAAGCAGATAACTACAGATCTGAAATCAAGAAGGCATTTATTACTGTAAAGGGTAAAAGATGGCAGCTGGAATAGCCAATTTAGTCAAATGGTCTTGAGATGTCATTTAAATGACAAAATGTGATGGATGGGGAATTTTGTAGATTCGAGGGAAGTCAATTACAACTAAAGGTGGTTAAGAGATTAAATATTCATGCTTTAATCGTAAATAAATACAAACAGTTGTGCCACTGATATTAAGTAACTTGAATTTATCAATGATACATGTGCTAACAAGAGAATATATTTGGCCATAAACTTTGCTGAATATTTATTCTTGGTGACACAAAGCACAGTATTAAATGGAAGTAACCAAACACAGGTGTCTTGGATTTACTCATAAAGACATGATTAACAGCCTCATGTTTGAACAACACAACCAGGAAACAATGAATAGCAAATATCAAATCAGTAAAAAATTTCAGCCATTCTTTTAGTTACAATGGTGTCCAAAAAGTTATTAAAATTTTGCTATGTCTGAACAGACTCCTGCTTGAGCTTTATTTATGGGGAGTCAATGAATCATGGCAAGTTCCTAGAAATACTGCAATGGTCAGTTAATTGATCCATAATCATTCTCTGTTATTTCTCATTTTACACTTGTGTAGGTCCAACTATCATACTGTTTTACAAATGAAAGAGTTTTCTGCTGTTGCAGTCTGTGCAGTTTCAGAAATATTGCTACACTTAAATCATCCAGTTTCATCAATAATACAAAGTGTTGCTGTAATCCGTTACATCAGTAAGTAACACATGTACAGAGGCCCTATTTTACTCCATCTACATGAAGCTTTTTGGCTAAAATGTTTGTTTAAGTTATCATAATTCTGTTTTCACCCAAATGAATAGTGAAAAAGTCCTTATTCAATGATTTATAGCATCTTTTCACAGCTATTTTAATTACATAAATGCCTGTATCAACTTCACTTTTTCAAATGGAGCTATAGTAATTCCTGAAGCTAGTATTTTAGTTCTACAAGAGATGACTTCAATCATGTATCACACTTAAAAATCGAATTAGTAATTTCAGAGAAATTCCATTATCTAGAACTTAAGATTTATCTGTTTTTGTTAAAGAGTATATAAATTATAAGTTCAAATTTAATTGATAATATACTGGCATGTAATGATACCTATGTTCCATAGAGCATGTTGAAAGTGCTTATTAAATACACAACTGTGTAAGTCTTTTGAAGTGTTCTGTTACTTACTTTTGTATCATCATGAATAATGTTTGTATAATTTAGATCACTGAATAAACCTTTGCTATGAATGTAGCTACTGCAATGTTTTCAAAATCCCAGGGAAGCAATCAGCAGGCAAAAACAAAATGGTTAGTGTTTTAAAAGGGCAAAATTCAAGTAACCATCATGTGAATAATGTTTTTCTTGTGGTAAACTGGATCACATTTCAAAAGACTGAAAAACTCTCTGGTTTCCCTTCAGATGAATAAATCTCTTGCCTTTTATTAAAGATTTCCATGGAGGGGAACACTAAATGAGTCTGCAACAAATTTTTTATATTATACAGTCAAATGGCAGTGTATTCTTTAAAAAATGCTTTATGACTGTGGCTCAGCACCATCTAAAGCTTTTTACTGCAAAACAGATTTAGTGTGTTTTAAATTCAAAAGTATAGGTCATATGTTAAGGAACTGTTCTAGCCATGGTGGGTCTGCTGTGTTATCAGCTGTAAAAATATTTTCAGAACTAATTCCAAGTTAATGGAGAAACTTTATAAGTATGGGATTCAAGGGAATTGCTATGGTGTAATTAAATCATACATTATAAATAGGAAAAAGTGCACAGAAATCAGATACATTAGTAAAAATATAAATTCCATATGGCATTGTTGGCTAGGACATTCCATGTGATGGCTTCAGCCATCTGCCGGGAAGGGTGTTCTTCTTCTGCACACATTGAGGCAGGATATGGGTACCAGCCTCGAATTCACCTAGTGGGATGTGGGAAATCGCCTAGAAACCACATCTGGGCTGGCCAGTTCACCAGCCCTCTTCATTAGTCCATGCAGTGGATTCGATCTAGGTCAAGCTTGCCTTTGTGAGTCCCAGAAGCGCTGAGTTAACACATTTGGCTAACCATGCAGGTCCTTCCTTGCACATTGGCCCCTTTCCTAGTTGATATGTAAGTGCTGTGTTATATGTGTATTTTTGGGGTGTAGATAAATGCAATAAATGTTATTTAGTTAGTTTCATGTTCCAGGGATCATTTGTACAGTTAATTGTAATGACATGGAATGAGTAATTTTACATTCACATTAAAGTTCAGTTTAAGAGAAGCCTAAAGGTTTTATTGGTAGCGAACCCCTACTACTCCACTGATGTATTTCTTAGTAGAATCAACTATGCACATATGTTAGTAATAATATAAAATCATGCAGATATTAGTACTATCTGATTCTGTAGAGATTCAGTGCAGTAACACAATCATTGCAAACAAGTACTGTAAAATGATTTTTCTTTTTGATGATGGATTATTACAGTGGCCTAAGAATTGAAGACATTGGCTGTAAACGATGGTAAGCAATACGCAATGGGTATGGAAAATACAGTAAGTGATGTGTCTTAGTCCTATTAGTTGAAAGTTTCATGATAAGCTGATAGAGAGCAGCTCTATCTCCAAATTCAGATCCTAGCAAGTGGTGACTTTGGCAGGATCTGTGTATGTAAACAATGTCACCTGCCCTTAACATAAATGCCTGTTGTCATAACATGTGCAGTGGGTCATGTCTAGAAAATGCTTTCCAGGAACAAGCTGTACATATCGGAGGATGATTAGGATACATATGATTTCGATGAAGGTCCTGGATATGTTCTGAATGAAAATGCACATAAAAAGGTGTTTGTAATCAGGTAAATTTGCATATTTTGCTAAGCAAGTAAACAATGTTAAGTCATATTGCTTGTCACAGTTTATGTGTATTAATGTGACAGTGTGATGACAGGTATGTTAAGTACCATCCTTAACATTGTGGGTGTGCTGCAGTAAGGTGTTTGCATTGGTTTCTTGTAAGAAATTATCTATAACTGTATGCATATCTTGAAAACCATATGTACAAAAGTCAATTATATATTTAATTGCTTATGCACATTATTATTGCATTTATATGACCTATAAAGTGTGTGCTGCATATTTGTATTAAGAATACATATGAGCAAGTTATTGAGATGATGATTTTACTTTTGTGATGTTCAGAGGAATGTAACAGAGATGCTTCCTTCAAGAGATGCACCAGGTCCTGACATTCTGAAAGCAAATACAGTTGATGCAAATGATCAGTGGAGTCAACAGAGAGGTCGGAAGAGGGTAAAACATGGAGGTGTACAGGAACAAATGGAGAAAAACACATAAAGGAAAGAAACATAGAATGTACAGGGGCAAGGGTAGAGGAATGTAGTTGTGTGAAGTCATATAGAGATCTCTGGAAGGTACATTGGCATATTTGTTTTTCTTTGTAAATATTTATTGTGTATTCTTGTTTTCTGACATATTTTGCATCCTGGAGGATCTCCTCACTATGGATCTATTAGAATGAAAAATACCTCGAATCTAATCTAATTTAATTACACATTAATTCATATATAAATATGACCACATGCTGACCATTTACAATTTTTATGAGAGTGTAATTCCTACCCACCACACTTTACAAAAATAGAAATTCTTCTGCAGTCTCTTCATTTTCAAATATAGCATTTCCATCTGTCAGACATTTTATATCATTGGGAAAGTGATCAAAAATTTTGGTGGCAGCATTGTGCAGCTTTTCATGTGCATAATGTTCAGTAATGAATATCATTTTTTCCTTCTGGTATTGTAATTATGCACATATTGTTCCCTTTGAACTGCAGTGGATTACTTACAACAAATTCATAAGGGAATAGGCATACAGTGAGGCAATTGTCAGAATGCCTAGCTCTTTGAACAGATCTCTACAAGGTGATCAAGGATGAGCACCACATATTATTCTTACAACACATTTTTGAGCAATGAACACTTTCTTTCTTCAAGTTGAGTTACCCCAGAACATTAGTCCATCCAATGTTAGTGAATAAAAATTCACAAAATATATCAACTTACTGATTTGTCTCCCCTCAAAATTTTCTATGATTTGAAGAGTAAATGTGGCTGAACTTAGCTGTTATAGGAGTTCCAAAACATGCTTCTTTCAATTTAAATTCTCATCAATAAGGACACCTAATAATTTCAAAGTTTGTAGAGTATAGTGTAGCACAAAACTTTTGAAATGAGTAGTGTATATACAGTGTATAATGTAGTGTTAGACATACTACTGGGTAAAATATAACCAATCACAGATCTGAGTTACAAATTGTCTTTAATGAAAGATTTGGGAATGAAAAGGGTTACTGCCAAGTTTGTTCCTTGGGTTCTGACTGACAATCAAAAGCAACATTGAGCTGAAAGGAGTTGTGCTTTGAAACAACAGCCTGAAACTGATCCAGATTTTCTTTCAAAGCTGATGAGTCATTGTGCTATGGTTATATCCCAGAAACAATGCAAAAGTCAAGCCAATGGAAGATGTCATCACCCTGTCCAAAAAATGTCTTTAAGTCAAATCAAGCATTAAAACTACGCTATTTTTTCCTTTTTTGATGTCAAGGGTATAGTTCATTCACAGTTTGTTCTTCCATGTCAGACCATCAATCAAATATTTTATTTGGAAGTTTTAAGAAGATTATGCAACAGTGTTCATCAAAAAAGACCTGATTTGTGGCAGACAGGAGGCTGGTTCTTCCACCATGACAGTGCACCTGCATACAGAGCCATCTCTGTTAGACAGCTTTTGGCTAAAAATGGCATGGTTCTACTACCCCATGCACCTTACTCACCTGACTGGCTCTGTGTCACTTTTTCTTATTTTCACACATGGAAAGGATCATGAAAGGCACCGAGTTGACAACATTGAAGAAATCAAGGAAAAAATCAGGGAGGATTTTTTGTTGTTGTGGTTTTGGGTTGCAAAACTTCTACAGTCATAAGTGCCCATTCTGTGGCTTAGGGAAGGGTAAAAAACCGAATTTTAAATCAGCAGCAATGGGAGTGAAACTTAAAAAGGAGGAAAACTAAAAACAGAAGGAAGTCTTAGAAAACTACTATTGAAGGTGGGGGTTGTTGTCCCCAAAAAAAGAGCTTCAAATGACTGATGTCATCTCACTGACACTGCTAAACTCGAGGACACGATCAGCTGGGTGCATGTCATCTACTAGAAGGGAAGATATATCAGGCAACAGCTGAAATGGGGCATGTAGCGGATTAAAATAGGGATACTGAAAAAAAAGGTATCTCACCATCCACGGTTGAGAGCAGCAAGGACAAAGAGGGGGAGGATCGCCACTTAAAAGATGTCGATGGCTAAAAAGACAGTGCCCTATCTGGAGTCTAGTTAAAATTACCACCTCCCAATGATGAGGCTAGGAGGAAGAGGTCCAAGCACAGGGAAGAGGTTTTATGTCCTGTAATTCATTATTGGGAAGCATAGACCAATGTGTGCCATAAAAGAGCAACATGATGACATAAAATGCTCTGTAGATTGGCTAAGGGAACCATGCAAACAGCAGGCCAAGGAAGGGAGACTGCAGCCTTGGCTGCTATATTGGCTGCCTCCTTTCTGTGGATTCCAATGTGCCCTGTGATCCAGAGGAATGCCACAGAGACACCCCGCAAGTGGGGGCAGTCCTGAATCCAGAGGACCGGAGGGTGGACGGGATAAAGAGGTTGAGGAGACAGCTGAGTGAATCTGAGAATATAATATTCTGCAGTTGCTTATGGCAACAGATGTATTGGACAAACTGGAGAACAGAGTTTGTCTGTCATTTCTAAAGATGACCACAAAAAATGTTTCAAACGGTGGGAGACTGGTGGGACATATGTATTAGTTGTAATGAAGAGTATTTTGGAGGGGATAAAGTTGTTTTGTAAACAATTTGAAAATATACAGCTTTTAAAAAATAATTCCTATAATCATCTTGCTCAGGGTGGAAGCTCCTGTTATTATTTTTTCCAGATTGGTGAATTTTTTTTTTAACTCCGTCTCTATACAAAACAGAATGCATTTTTTTTTATTTACCTAGAGATGTTTTGACACCTATGTCTCACCTTCTGTGGGCCAAATTTGTGTCTGTAAAATATCATACAAACTTAATGGTTCTTTGTCTACTTTGGGCCAAAAACCTATAAAATGTGCACTTTGTTTAGTTTCTTTAAACTGTTCATCAGAAAATTATGTTGCTAGAGATAATGAATTTTCACAGGGTTGCTATTTTTGTGGCAAGAAACACATACAGATGTCTAAAATATGAGATATAGAGAAAGTGCAGTACAATGTTGCCTGATTATGGGAAAGATAGAAGGTCCAGTATAAAAATTTAAGATACATATGAAGGAAAGAGAAGCACTTCTATTAATCTTGAGAACTCGGATGGGAAGTTAGTACTAAGCACAAAACAGAAGGCTGAAAAGTGGAAGGAATATGTAGGACTGTAGAAGGGGAATGAACTAGAAGATAATATTGGAGGAAGGGAAGAGGAGGTAGATGAAGATGAGATGGGAAGTATAATACTATAACATCTACAGTGACATCTATGTAACTACTATGCAATTCATACTTGCCTTGCAGAGGGTTCTTTTAACTACCTCCAGACTATTTTTGTACAGCACCACTCCCTAGCAGCACATGGAAAAAATAAATGCTTAAATCTTTCTGTACAAGCCCTGATTTCTCTTATTTTATTGTGATGACAATTTCTCCCTATTTAGGTTGGTACAAAAAGTATTTTTACATTCAGAGGAGAAAGCTTGTGATTAATATTTTGTGGAAAGATCTTGCCACAACAAAGAACACCTTTGTCTTAATGATTGTCATCTCATCTTGCTTATCATACTCGTGACACTCTCCCACTATTTCTTCAAGCTTTCTTGATGTCCTCTGTCAATCTCATCTGGTAAAGATCCTACATAGCACAACAATACTCCAGCAGAGGATGAACAAGTGTAGTGTAGTGTAGTGTAGTGTAGTGTAGTGTAGTGTAGCGTAGGCAATCTCTTTAGTTGATCGTCTTGCATCTTATGAGTGAACTGCCAATCCAGCCTTCAGATTTGTGTGGTTTATTGCGTAACCAAAATTTAATGTAGTTATTTTTGTACTCATTCAGATTACTTCACACTTTTCTTTATTCAGAGTGAATTCCCACTTTTCACGCAATACGGATTTTGTATGTAAGTCATTTTGCAATTGGTTTTGATCTTCTGATGACTTTACGTGATGGTAAATGAGGCAATCTAATAGGACTACTGAGATTGTCTCATAAATAATTTATGTAGATTAGGGACAGCAGAAGGCCTGTAACACTTCCTTTGGTAATGCCAGATATCACTTTTGTTTCACTCAATGATTTTCCATCAATTACAATGTATTGTGACCTTCCTGACAGGAAATCATGAATCCATTCACATGACTGAAACAATAGTCCATAGGCACAATTTGATTAGATGATTTGATAAGAAGAAATTGACACAATACTGAAAGACCTATATCAAAACAAGATGACATTGCTTCAAGATCCACTGAGGGAAAAAAAAAAAAAAAAAAAAAAAAAAAAAAAAAAAAAAAAAAAAAAAAAAAAAAAAATCTGTGTTGTGGTATTGCTACCAGACTAATCATTATAGAAGACAATTAGAAGTGTGAGTCATGGAACATGGGCTAGAAGTTATGAATAGAACATGAGAGTAACATCAAACATACATGTTAATATCGTTAATATGATATCAATAGGCTGTGGAGTTTACAACTGAGTGATAGTAATATCAAACATGATTCCAAAGGAAAAGCATGACCTATCACAGAAATGTACAGGAATAAGGGCAAAATACATTATCAAGAATGTTAACTGCGAATAAATGAGATTAATGTTTAATTGTTCAGAGAATCCACCACTGAGTGATGATATAGATGTAAAAGTGCAAGAATTTTAACAGGTTATACAGAGAGCAATGGGAATGTTGGTTCTCATCTTGACACACAAGTATAAAGACACAACTTTTGCATGCACTGAAGCACTGCAGAAATTACACTGGAACAAGTGTCATTAGAAAATTATTCCAAAATAGCATAACCTCAGAGGTAAAAATCCAGAAGCTATGTACATATACACACTTTATTAAACATATAAAAGAAGAATTAAGAAGAACAAAAATAGAAAGAT
Source organism: Schistocerca piceifrons (assembly GCF_021461385.2). Taxonomy (NCBI): domain Eukaryota; kingdom Metazoa; phylum Arthropoda; class Insecta; order Orthoptera; family Acrididae; genus Schistocerca; species Schistocerca piceifrons. The sequence continues at coordinate 73,915,852 of NC_060149.1, forward strand.
TTAGATAATTTCTGGAGATTAACATGAAAAACAGTTCACTTCGGATATAAGCTCACAAACAGTCCTGTCCACAAACTAACTGAATAAAGGTACAGTAACAAGGTATTTGCCACAGTCAGCAGCTCTTATACACAATTAATATGATGGCAAGACAGAACAAATATGTCATATGGCATTGTCAGCTCGGAGACTTAAAAGAATTGTTGTGCTGCCTAGTCAGAAAGAGTTTTCTTCCTCTGTACACAAAAGAGGAGGTGGAGAAGATCAGAGATGAGTGTGTAACGTCCTGTCAGTAACAAGGTCATTATAGATGGAATGCAAACTCGGGTAGGGAAGCATGGGGGAAGGAAATTGGCCATGCCCTTTTAGAGGAGGCATCCCAGCACTTGCCTGAAGTGATTTAGGTAAATTACGGAAAACCTAAATCTGGATGGCTGAACTTGTGTTTGAACTGTTGCACTCCTGAATGCGAGTCCAGCGTGCTAACCACTGTGCCACATCACTTGGTCCCTTTGCACACCATAATTCCTTTCCTCACTGTAAGTGAGAGTTGTGTCTTAAATGTACCTGTTGACTGAAGGTAACTGTAATGGGTGTGTGTACAAAGTTGAGTTGTGTTTGGGTTCTGTGGTGATGAGACAGGGGAAGAATTGGTTCCAGCTCATAGCCTATTCCTCTTGAACAGCAGCAAGAGGATTATCAGGCTTATTGTGCCATCATTATCAGCAGAAGCAGCAGCAGTAACAGAACCAACAATGACTGGAGCAGCAACACAGCAATGCTTAAGGAGGAGCCAAAGGAAAAATACATCTGTGTCATTCAGTGATAATTTTTTATGGTTTCAAGCCAAGAAGAAAATAAAAATGTGAAAAACCAGCCTGCTAACTCACAGATAAGTCACAACAATATCCTATTTTTAAACATTCAAGGTCTTGAAAATAAAGTTGAAATTCTGGATGAGTCATTGCCACAGAACATTGGCTTAAACCAGAACAAATACAGTACTATGTACCAGAAGGTTATAAATATGGAAACAGTTTTTGCAGATCTCAGTACCATAATGGTGGTACTGTTATCTATGTTTCAAATGAAATAGAGTGTAGAGAACTAGATCTTAGTTGGGCATGTGTAGAGAAACACTTTGAAACTACCGGGATCATATGTGATATAATGAAACTTATCATAGTATGTATCTACCATTCCCCTGACTCAGATGATAAAACTTTTTTAGATAATTTAGACAGTGTACTCTGCTACATAACGAAATGGAAACAGTATGTAACTGTAATTGGAGGAGACTTTAATTCAAGCTTTGATGTAACATGTAACAAACCCAGTGTAAATAAGTTACTGAATATGCTAAGGCAGCTCAACTTCCATCATGTAAATTCAGAACCAACAAGACTACAAGCATGCTTGGATAATGCTTTTGTCAACTGTGCTCGTGATATGTACTCCACCAAGGTAAAGGAGTTTGTTTTCTCAGACCACTCCATGTTAACAGTAAAGTTAAGACATTTTATAAAAGGGGATAAGAGCAAGGCTGGACAAAAGTTAACAAAATCTAATACCTTAATATTAACAAAACACAATCTCATAAAACTAACACACCAGTTGAGCATAACAAACTGGGACAAATTATTTCAAAACTGTGATTCCAGTGCCCAAACAGTTTATGAAACATTCCACAGTTACATAACAGGTATCTTAAAAGCCCATCTTGTTCAAAAGAAATACCATAAAACAAGAAAAGGTAAATTTTGGTACACCAAAGAACTGGAGAATTTAAAAAATAAGCTACTGCTGTTGAAGCGCCTTGCCAAAGTAAACAATTCTAATGAAATTAAGGATCTCGAAAAAATCACTAAGAAACTGTATAAGAAAGAGTTGCAATTAGCGAAACTAAGATACAACACAAATTTCATAAAAAATAGTAAAAACCAATGCAAAACAGCCTGGTCAGTAATTAATACTGTTAAAGGTGAAGTCAGAAACTTCGACAAGACAGTCCCAATACCAGCAGATACATTCAATAAATATTTTGTAAGCTGTGCTGAAGAGAGCAAACCTAAATCATAATAGGGCCGGATCATCATTGAAACACTTCAAAGAGGTATGCCAACATGAAGTTCTTAAAATAGTCAAAGAAATGAAAAATTCATACAGTACAGATATTATTAATATGTCAAACAATCTATTGAAAGAAATCATACATTACATTGCAGCACCATTAACATATTCTATAAACCTGTGTCTCATAGAAGGTTATTTTCCTGATCCTCTCAAACTATCCAAGGTAACTCCAGTCTTTAAGAAGGGTGTCAAATCAGATTCTGCAAACTACAGACCAATTTCACTAATTCCAGTACTAGGAAAAGTCTTTGAAGGCATAATATATAAGCAGATGTATGAGTACCTAGAACTAAATGGTATGTTATGTGCATCACAGTTTGGTTACAGAAAAAGAAGGTCAGCTATACATGCCATAGAGCTCTTAGTCAGAAACATTCTAAGAGCATTTGAGGACCATGCGCACACACAGGTAACCTTATGTGATCTGAGCAAAGCTTTTGACTGTGTTGACCACTCACTTCTGCTCTCTAAACTTGAGTACTATGGAATATGTGATAAAAGTTTAAAACTCATCAAATCATACCTCAATAAAAGGAACCAGGTGGTGAGTTCAGGAAGTCATCTGTCAAACATACTCGAGGTTCAACATGGAGTGCCACAGGGATCTAAATTGGGACCCCTTCTTTTCCTTGTACACATAAATGACTTACCAGGAAATATAGATGTAAAGACATATATGTATGCAGATGACACAACTTTTCTATCTGTAAACCATGTACTTGATAACCTGGTAAGTGATATGAAATTGGCAAAAGAAAATGCAACATCATGGTTTAATGCCAATGGTCTGCTATTAAATGAGGAAAAGACCCAGAATATGTGGTTCAGTCTATCAAAGACTACAAAAATAGAAAAACAAAAGGCAAAGTTTTTAGGTATTGTACTTGACAACAGTCTAACATGGAACTCTCATGTTGATCACATAGTGGTTAGGTTGTCAAGAGTTATATATTTGTTGAAGAGACTGATGTGTTGTGTGACATTTGAGTACATAAGGACAGCGTACTTTGCCTTTTTTCAATCTGTTTTAAGGTATGGGTTAATACTCTGGGGAAACAGCAGAAGAATAAATGAAATTATCGTGATCCAGAAGAAAGCAATCAGAGTAATGGCTAAGGTAGATAATAGAACACATTGTAAACCATTGTTCACTAAATATAGAATTTTAACAGTAATTAATTTATATATTCTTGACAGTGTTAACTACATACTTGCTGAACTACCTAATTTAAGTGTAACAAATGAAAGACATGGCTACTATACAAGAACGTGTACTTCTTTGCTGTTGCCACAAAATAGATTAGCTAAAACTAACAATAGTCATAAGTATATGGCAATTAAAATATATAACAAATTGTCTAAAAATGGGTCAATCAAGCCTGACAAATTATTTAAAGACAGTGTTCATAACTTCTTGTTAACGAATCCATTCTATTCATTAGAAGAATTTTTAGAAATGCCCAATATCAACTTAAATATGTAAAAATTTTTTTTGTAAAATTAATAGGTTAAGTGAACTGACGAAGTCTATTGCATGTAACAATGCTGAATGACTAATAAAGAATCTGAATCTGAATCTGAATCTGATGGCCAGATCAGTATCACAATGTCCTGTGTCCTCACTTCATGAGACACTGAAGATAGGTTTGAGATATAATCCAGGATATTGGTGCAAAGTCTGATGCTGAGTAACACCTCTCCTCCCCTAGCTGGCCAAATACTGGTGGTCAAAATTTATTCCACCAACATGATTCAAACTGGCTACCTCTGGACTGAGTGTGAATAAATGGGTATATGTTACCAACCTCAGCTATGGAGGCAGGGTACAAGACAAAGATAAATGGTGATTATGAAAAGTGTTATGGGGACTATGAAAATAATAGGGTTGTATATTTATTCACAAAAGAAGAAATTTGCAGTCACTTATGTGTAAAATAGGAAAAATCTGAAAGAATAAGGGGGACTCATGATGAAGTAATACAAATCTTAATTGATCAGATGGTCATTTACCAGTGCAAGCTCTACAATGAATGTCTTACAAGGGAAAGTGTCCACTTGTTGCAAGGAAGTTGAGGTGATAATTGGCAGTAAAGAGAAAAACAATGATCTTATGACACGGAAATCCTACACAGCTGTTCATACCCTAAACACTTTGGGTACAATATTTGAGAAACAGCTACATAAATATTTCATCATTTTTCAGGAGTGCATTCAGGATATTATCAACTAATGTACCAATATTACACCTGATATCCTTTCAGCCATTTTCAAGGTGAACTCACCTATAGAATGGCAAGATTTTTTTACACACTTTCCACTGTGGAGTAAATGCCCATGTGTCAGACATAATACCTTTGGTAGCAAGAGCATCAGTCATAGATATCTAGAGTCAGTGCATCAACAGTGCTTATGAAGTATTTGGCTGACTAATATTGATGTCATATGTTGTAATGCCAGGCAGTGAACACCGGGAACAATATTTACTTTGAGAGCACAGATGTGAAATGAGGGGTTACCACATATTTTCAAGCTAGAAACCCTCATCTTGGTTGAGCAGGCTGTCTGAAAAATGATGGAGTATTCAATATTCTGGGGAAAATTCAAGAAAAATATTACATAAATATTGTATAACTGTAGAGTATTATGTGGCATAAGCACCCATCAGAATGGAATCGGAAGAGGCAACAAATAAAGTGATATCGCTTGCAACTGATACTAAGCCTATGTAGTCATTAACAGCAGGGAATGATCTCAAGGCCACTTCCCACACTGTATGGTGGCCATCTTGTTTTGGATACCCAAGACATTTGGAGCACGCAGAAGTGCTATAAAATTACAAAAGAGACAAGTGCTACAGAATAGAAGCATATTTAATGTGTCCACAACATAATGAAAATCACTTGTGATCAGTATATAGTCTAGGGTTTTAGGGTGGAGCCTATACTACTAAAGTTATATGGCACCAGCAGCGTAAGAGCACTGGAGGTATTTATAAACAATGTGCTCTTTGTTGTAAGTGGTGACTTAGGTCAATAGAAGACTAGTATAACACTGTACTCTTACTAACTTCAGGGATAATGAGAAACTATCAAACCTGCCTTAGCGCATAAAAAAACGCCATCTTGCTGCTGAGAAGCAAATTATCAAGAAATAAAAAAGGAAAATTAAATAGCATTGGGTACAATAGCAATAATATACGCACATGTTTTATAAACAAATATAACACCACTTCTTTATGCTAATTTTTGTTTCAATTTGGAAAAGAAGAATACAAGCTCTAGTATATGGTTAGCTAATAGTCACTAACAACTCTCATTTGCTACTTACTGGAGAAGGACATGGTGATGTACTGGCAGAAGACAGAGATTTTTCATTTTCATCTGGAAGTTCAACAGAACTCATTCGCATGTTCCTTGCAGACAGTAGCCTGCGGTTGTGAACAGGGCTTGATGGAGCTATGAAAACAATTTAGATATACTATATCTACTGTTATAGATCAGAATATATCAGTATTACAGCATAACACAAAATAGAATACTTCCTGTGTAGCTTAATGAATTAAATTTCATTTAGACTTCATAAGTTAACATCTGTTTAATAGTTTGGATTCACATAGCACTCATTGAATTCTAAATGTGGAGGAAAATTCTATATTGTAATAGTATATCAACAAATGTGCATGCTCCATAAATTATAAATTTATAGTCATGCACAGATTTAAATAAAGGTAATACCAGTTTTGAAATTTTTACTATGTTCATAAACTTTATAGCTATCATTAAATGCTACTATTAAGCTGCTGTTTTGATATGCTTCTTTATAAGACTAAAAAATCATGACATATTTATGAAGTATTTTTAGAGTTCCTTCTTAAACACCACTTAATCAAATTATTTTCATCACCAGAAACCATACCCAGTATGTTGATAATAATACATATAATATGTAGAAGTAAATCATGTATTAAAGAGAAATTTCCTCTTTGCACACAGCTTAAAAGCACCACATAATGAAACTTCCTTTGAATTTTGTCTTATGCTATGATTCCTGTCACAGACGTTATATGTAATTGTTACAGGAAACAAACAGTAATATAAGAAAAATAAAAGTAAGCAACTAATATTTGAAAATGTACTACTGTATTATCACATAAAGTTTTTTCCAATACTACTTGAAAACTACATACAAAGGGGACTGACTTGCAGTTAACTGAATCTCATACTAATATGTAAATTACAAAAAGCACATGATACAGTAAAGGTGACTGCAGCAAAACATGCTTCTTACTTCTCATACAAATGACGATTTCAAGTGGCATGTAAATACTCCTCCCGCCCCCCCCCCCCCCCCCCCTACCACACACACACACACCTAATGCTGAAATATCTATAGATCAATGAATTACATCCTTCTATGGCAAGGATGCTTGCTATTAGCACTATACATAGTTCTTCTAAGTAAATATATAGTTCTACTAATGTTAATTTGTGAAGCTATATTGCTACATGGAGTCATGCCATTCCTTTTGTGATCATGCAAAAGCTAAATGATTTGCTAAGTTTCAACTGCATAATACCAGTACACTTAATAATGGTTTGCTATTCATCTAACATATTCTCATGATAAACAAATGAAGATAATTAGAAAAGCTTTTTCTACAGTCAATGTAAATACCATTCAAACTACTGCAGAAAAAATATGATGTAGATAAGGATTCTGTATAAGTAGTTACATGTTCTCAAAATATGCATTTGAAATCAGAACTGCTGTTTGTTTAAAGCACATATCTAATCTGCTCCCATGTGGCTACTTCTACTTAAAAAGTATAAGGAGCTATTTATGACATTTATTTCCGGTCCAAAGTGGATTATTTTCTTGTAACTAGATGAAACAATGACAATCTGAGTTAAACTGTAACGTTTCCTACAAATTAACTCCTGTTAGAAATAGATATGGCATACTTGACCAGCATCGACCATTATGTATAAAGACAGTTCTGTGTTGGCGCGGTATTTCTTGGGAGCCTACACAAACAAAAAACTAACTGAAAACACATTTAATAATTTCAGGAGAACTTAAATTTTATAACTGTTTTAGTGACTGAAATTATTCTGAATGTGTAGTAATAATGAGAGTAATTATTAAGATTGTTCCACAGTGGGGATCTTCCCTGTTGCCCTATAATGACAAAGTCCAAAAACAAGAAATTTTCAGGAAAGTTAGAAGTAAGTGAATAGTATTTGATCTTTTTCCCCAGGCTGCAGTCACCAGTTGTAGAATTTCACTTTTGAAATAAGGTAGTGTTTATGGTACCCTGGAAAAGGCAAGTAAAACAAAAAAGAAACCAGTGTCTATGTGCTGTCTGTAAATAACTGAGAGAAACAGATATACATGGGTTTCAATAAAACATGCAAACTATAGTGAAAAGAGATGATTTTTTAAATAGAATAACAGGGAAAATTAAGTCAATGTTACTTAAGAAATGAATCAGCTGTAAAAAAATCTTTTGACAGGTGATGTAAAAAATAAACAGGAAGGTAAAAGAACTGCATAAACTACTAAACTATAGAGGCTGAGAAGGTGGTGTATCCACCTGAAAACATAGGGGGTAATCATTAGTTGAAATGCAACAAAGAACTGTCATTCATGCACCTGATTGTGTTTGTCAACTTAATTAGAGCAGCATCTACTAATTTTATTTAAAATACAGTTTCTTAAAGTTAGTGTCTGTAAGCTATTGTAGCAACCTTGTGTCTCACCATAAAAGTGAACCAAAACTAAAGATAAGGTTTTGTGCATGGCAGCTACACACCAACCTCCTTCCATTCCATGTATTTTAGACTTCTTGTATGGCTTATAAATAAGGAGAGAAAAAGATTAGGACACTGATTAGCAGAACAAGCAATGTGCATGGATTTTCACATTTCATAGAGTTGGTTGAAATACAGCATGTGTATAAGGGCGTGCAGGACTCAACACTGTTTCTTTCTGTAAAAAGAAGTTGCACAAGAGTGATAGATGCATTGCAGAAAGGAATTTAATACAGTATATTTACAGCCATTAAGCACAGACACTGTTATGTACAAACATACTGTTCTTAAGATATTTCTTTTTAGCTGTGTATGATGTTTTTTAGTTGAAATGATCCACTTTTTTAAAATATTTCTGTTGGTTGATGAAAGAAGCTAAAGTATTTAATTATTTCATGTTATTTTCTCAACAACTTTAGTGAATCTTTGGGGCACATATACTGCAACCAATTCAAAATAAATGTTTAAAGGTAAAATGAAACAGATGAAGTACAGTTTTGTTCTCCTCTTCCAGTTCATTTATGGTGCTGAACTGTACAGTTTCATAATAACCTTAGTAAAGGGCCTGCCAATAACATTTAATATAAATTGTAATATTAACATATACACAAAATCAGAATGAATCGTTATCTAGTTTGTCCATGTGATGGCTGTAAATATACAATAATTCTACTAGAAGGCATCACAATACGGAATAATGACTTTATGATTACACTCAATGCGAGATGAGGAAGAGTGGCTAGTCTGTGGGTCAAGACAGGCTGACTGAGCTGCTGCATGTCTCCGTTTCTGTACATGCTCTGTAGACTCTGGTGAATCTAGTGACAAACTTTTCATGCGTAGATTCAGCTTCTGTCGTCTTGGGCTATGGGGGGCTGCACAACAAATGGTAAAGTTAAAATTAATATAAATATATATTTGCTCCTAAACATAGAAATTATATATTTACATTGTTGTAAAGTCCTTATTTCTGTAGGTGGAGAGACAAAAAGAAATAAGACTCATGCATTCTCTTGCCACTTCATTTCAAAACTTTCCTTGCATAAGTGCTGTGAGTAAGTGGAGCATATCACAACAAATTATTGTGTTTCTTACATGTTGCAGACAATTAAAATATACAGATCTACCAATCAGGCCGTAGAAACTGTGCACAACCCACAAGATCCTTTCTAGGTGGTTATTTGTTCCATAATATACATAAAGGACATTATGATGACTATATTTTCTGAGATATGGTGCAAGCACTACATCAAAAAATAGTTAAAATGTGGCAGGTCACTTGGGGATCAAACCAGGATTTAAATCTTATGTATTATGAAATCCCAATAGAAATTACAAGTAAAATAGTTATATAAAGTTTCTAAAAATGCTGGTGCAGCTCCCTATTTGTTTTTCTCTTGTTTGATGGATTCATTTGCTTCCAAGCAACCAAAAGATGTTACCTTGAAGTTCACCCGTTCACACAGTATGTTCCATAGTTCCAATGATTAGCAATCCTATGTCATTCACCAGCCTTGGCTGGATGGTCTGCATCAACATTACAATAACATTACCACAATGAAATGGATACAATATTGCAATTTGAACTACAGTATTAAAATGGATGTTATAAAACATATTAATGTTAAGACCTAGACTAGAACTTTACTTATAGTAATAACACAGCTATAAAATCAATGCTGGAACATAGTGTGGTTGAATAGTAGACTTGCTGCTGTAGTCATGGCATTGAGTTGCAGCTCAGATACTGTTCTATCACCAGGTACTGTTCTATCCCCAGAGAAGAATTCTTCAGTACTGTACAAAGTTTGCTCTTTTAATTTATTCAAAATTTTAATTCTGAATTGCCCCAAAGGTAATGACTGAATATCCTTAGGTTATGTACTAAATAATTTTAGGGGCACCATTGAGAAGCTGTTGCATTTCTTTGTTAATCAATATCTTGATGATCAATAACACTCGAGTCAAAATATAAATACAGAGATGCAGGTTTGACGAACTGATCAGCATTAACTATAGGCAGATTATATGATTTAATAAGAACATTTGTCATAATCTACATACTGCAAAAAGGCTGAAGATTTGAAGGAAAGCAACAAATTTCAAAATATTGTGGTGTTTTTTCTAATTACGCTGCTTGGTTTCTCCCATTGTCAATGTAATACATTATCTCATGACTCCACAGATAATGCAAACTCAGAATCTATATATCTTTATAACATATAGGAGGAATGGCTAATAATATAGCTTTGTAATTTGGTTTTGAATATCTGGATGTTCCTAGTTTCTGCATTGTGCTTGCATGAAATTTGTTAAAGTTTTTACACCAGGATAAAGATCTAATTGTACCCTAGCCAGCAATGCAAGGTGTAGCTCATTATTTTGGTCTTCTGTTTCTGGCAGTGTAGATAAGAATCACTTTGTGCAAGTGTGGTGCCACAGATGCCATAATGCAAACAAAATTATATTGTCGCTATACACAATAAATGGCCATAGTATTACCAGGGGTTATGCTACTGGTATAATGTTTCTTGATTGACTTTGTAAGAACATTTGTGAATTTCAATACCAATTTCTCTGTAGTAAAGCAATGATAAAAGCCAACTTAAGAATTAATCAAAAAGTAGTTGTCAGAAAAGTGGGTCATTACTATATCATAAGGTACTTTCTCAAGGACCTTTGAGAAAACTAGATGGAGTGAAATGAGTCTGAAATTGGAGCATAATTAGTTACTTCTACTCATAAATGGGCACTGCTGCTGCATATTTCAGTTTTTCAGGCAACTCACCATGGGCTGATTGACTTCAAAATAATTCAAATTATGTCTTCTCAAGATAGCACATTATTTAAATATTTCACACTGTATTCTTAACCTTTAGCTCAGCTACAGGTAAGGATGTATCAACTTGTGTGGCAGTATTGAAAATTTAGTGGAATGAGTTAAATAATGGACTTGTAGCTTGGAATGAAAATGATTTACTAGAACTTATGCAGACACGATAAACTTATTATATTTATCCAAGCACATTGAAACATTTCAGTGTAACCTAATGTTATTAATTAAGGATTAATACAAAACAGTTGATGAATTAAAGGTGATATTGTAACTACTGCAAACAAATTAATCACTGTGTAAACACTGGCAAAGCATGGAGATTAGGTTGAAAACCAAGTAAATAATGAGAATACCTCTAAAGCTATACCTATCATTACTTGTGAAGAAACCTAAACTGTTGCAACAAACTCAACAACAATGTTTGATTAATAATGAAGTGACAAAGCATATTATTAACTAACAAATCAGTTTAAAGACTGTCAGAAATTTTTCAGTCCTTGTAATGTAAAAGCAGCACAGAAAAAACCTTAATGGAATTAGGACAAGGCTCCGAATGTAATGGCCAACAAATGGTAAAGAAATAAGAGTGTTAGACATTTACTAGCTTTCAAAATTATCCATAAATTTATTTTCTCTGTTAGCCACTAGAGATCAAAATAAAAATAGTTAATTTGAGACAAAAAAGGTAATGAAATAGTTCTACATGGAACATATGGAGTAAGTGGGACATTGTGTAATCACATAAGTACCTGCACTGTTATAAGGTGGAAATGATTCTCTAAGAATGTGCTGCTGCTGAAGTTTACAGGCCACTGAATTTCAGCTCACAGTTTACTACAGGGTATGTTACACACAACACTTGTAAGTGTCCAAAGATTCTCAAAAATATACCTTTTGTCATATAAATACACAATGAAATTAGGGGATCATTGTTTCTGAACAAGAATATTGTTGTGAAAAGTTTCTAGAAAGCTTAAATTAAGTTTACAATTTGTGATACAGTATGAATTTTGTGCAGAAATTGCAAAATATTGAAAAATACACAATATATTATGACACACTGGAGCCTTGATGCATCAGTGAAAGAGTATGGATAAACAATAGGAAGAGTAAAATATTAAAATCTAGAATTTTTGATCAGACCTATCTGGCATACACAGTCTCACACAAAGAAAAATCAGGAATTTGGCTTATATGAGTAAATAAATGTATGAAATGCAAGATTTTGTACTTAGCTGAATTTGGGCCACCTCCTACATTAGTATGTCAAAGATGAATGCTGCAACATCATTTCATCACAGGCAAAAGAGCCAGGAAATGCATCTTCCATTTGACATGACTAACAATGCAAGGAATCAGGGCTACCAGAGGAGAGAGTTGAAATGATAATTACAGCGCCATCACCAGACTCCATAATGAAAATACTTCAAAAAGAGGTAAAAGCATTAGAACCATCATCAGCACCAGCAAAGTATGTAAAAAAAGATTCTGTTAACACCTTTTCTTCAATTTTTCATGGGATATTTCAAAATGTGCTTTCCAAAGAAGCTGTCAAGTATCACGTCACATTACACAATAAAAAGCCAAGTTCTTGGATCACAGCTGGCATCAAAACTTCTTGTGGAACTCTAAAGAGACTAAATTCAAAATTGAAGACATCTACAGATCCACAGTTCATAGAATATGTTAAGAATTACAAGAGGGTGCATGAAAAAAGTAACTGCCAAGGCAAAATTTGTGAGTAATGATAACTTAATAAGACAGTCTGATAACAAATCAAAAGCTATATGAGGTATTATGAAGACTCAGACAGGAAAAAGGTGTGAAGACCAGGATATCATTCTCTCAAAAACAAAGAAAATGTCAATATTAAAACCAAATTTGCAAAATTACATCAACAATTATTTCATTATGCTCAAAAAAAAATCCAACAGATGAACATGAAGTGTTCAAAATAATAAAAAGCTTGAAACTTAAAATAACAGCAGGAGTAGATGAGGTGCCTATTTATATCATAACAATGACAGCTGCAGAAATTACAAGACCCTTGGCATACATAGCCTATTTACCATTTAGTGAAGGAGTGTTTCTGGAAAGAATGAAAATGTTAAAAGCCATTATTCAAAAAACGGCGACAAGCGTAAGATAGAAAAACTATTGGCCAATATCCCTCCTTCCAGCATTTTCCAAAATAATAGAAAAATCAATGAAGCACAGAATCAACAAATATCTAAATGACCATAAGTTACTAAATAGAAATCAGCATGGCTTCCAGACAGGTAAAAATACAGAAACAGCACTAATGTTCTACACTGAACAAATAACCAAAAATCTAGAAAAAGACAATTTAGATTTCTCCAAAGCTTTTGACACTGTCAATCATGGCATTCTTTTAGAAAAACTGGAAGCATTAGGTATTTATGTGGTGGAGAAAAAGTAGCTTGAATCATACCTACAAAACAGAACACAGATTGTAGAACTGGTGTCAGATTAATCCAACTACAAAATAAATTTAGTATCAGAAGGAAAGAGGAGCGCTGCAAGGCAGTATTCTAGGTCCTTCATTGTTCCTTGTCTACATAAATGACATTCACACATCAGATGGAGCAGCAAAGGCCATACTATTCACAGATGACTCTAGTGTATTAATAGGTGCACCGAAGCAAATGCTGCAAAAAACTAGTGTTAAAGTAATAAACACTTGGTTCAATGTCAACTGGTTGATGTTAAATGCAAATAAAACAAATTATATGCAGTTTGGAAAAATATGTCAAAATGTAAATCTTGATCTGTTGTTGGGTGGAAAGTCCATAGACAGAACGGCATCAACAAAATTGCTGGGGATTCATGTAGATGAAAATCTTAATTTTAATGACCACATAATGAAACTTGTGCAGAAACTTAATGCAGCCTGTTTTGCTCTTAGAATTATTGCAAATTTTTGTACAGAGGGTGACAGGATGGCATATTTTGGCTGTTTTCAGTCTCTTGGAACATACAGAATACTATTTTCAGTTCCACCACATTTTGACTAAAACAAATCTTTCTGTTACAGAAGAGGGCTATCCGAATAATAATACACAGTTATCCAGAGACACAATGCAATCCCTTATTCAACAACAGAACAGCCTACCAACCAACATGAGAAAATTAGAATAAGAAAACAGATTTACAGTAGAATTTAAAGAAGTTCTACTTGAACAATGTTTTTACTCAGTAAATGACTATTTAGACCAATAAATAATTATGACAAGGTTTCTATTAAAGCAAAACTGGAAACACTGTCTTTCAACCCCTAAAGTTTCTGTTAATTTTGTATATCTGATGGACAGCTGTTGAGTGTTGTAAAATCTTTACAGAACTTTGTAATGAATATAAGTGCTTCGTGTTTAGGGAAGACAAATGTAAAGCCTTAGGGCAAACAGACTATGCAGTTACAATATTGTTAGTATACATGTATAAAAAGTTGTATTACTGTGTCTTGTATGACCAAATATTATTCTTTGTACATTTTTTGTACAATTTTGTATGTATTATTCTTTATACTACTTAATGTAAAATTTTGTATGTTCCACACAATATTTATTGTCTATAGATGGATAAATAAATAAATAAATAAAAAGTCATGGCTCATTATTACAGGTATACCAAGAGAGATGAGGGCATCGAGACAAACACCACATTTAGAAGAAACTGGAAAATGAATGGGGTATGGGATATAAGGTCAGTGAAAAATAGACTATATTTTGAAAAGACATATAAAATGCCATTTGGATATCAAGAATGAGCAGCAAAACCTGCTGAACTGATGTAATTCTGAGAAACCATGCAGGAGAAGAGGTACTTAAATAGTTGTTTTTGAAGACAGTTATATGAAATTCCATTACTGTTAACTAGTGAGGGAAAAGTCAGAATTCCAATACGTGTTGAAAGATGCTCTTAACATTAAAATCATTAGAACATACAATTAAAGAAATTCTCAGTGAGAATGGTGATGAATTTGACAGTGAACAAGTTCAGGAAATACTACAAAAACTGGGAATAGCCCAGAGAGTAACAGTTTCTCAGAAACCTTAACACAATATAGCAGCAAGAAGAAAATGTGAACAATAATTGAGACAGCAAGACCATTCAGACATTCAAATGAAAACGCCAGCATTCTAGAACCAATGTGGACAGAGTTGAAAGAATGGGACAATAGAAAGTTGACTGTTCAATATGTTGGTTGTTATGAACTATGTGGACAGGCAAGGAGGGAAATATAAAACAATTTTGTACTATACGGTCTACATGCTATGTTTCTATAGCAGTTACGAGAGAAAGGAAAATTTACAGAATTCAGCCAAATGATATTTCGAAGGATGTGATGAAGATGAAATCCATAGAATTTGGGCAAAGGAAGAAAAAAAGTCATTCTTTGCAGAGATGTCTATTTGCTTTAAAGGCAGTTGTGATACTTGTATTGAAATGCACAATGATCAGGGAAGATATTTGACAGAGGAAGAGAACAAACTTCTGAAGACTTGGAGCATGGGGAGGAAGCTGAAAAATGTCTTCTCAAGCAACATCTTGGGAACTAAGAGATCTCTCAAGACTAAAGAAACCATAGTATCTAGACAATTTTGATCCTGACTCCTGAAATTGTCTATGGAAGAGAAGAGCCTGAAAGCCTAGAAGATGCACATAACAGAAGTAGTGTATCACCTGGAAATAAGCTACAGTCAGTGAAATGAGCTAATGGGTAAAAGTCTGAGCTGGAAATTAAAAATGGAGCCAATGACACATTCATACTCAATTCCACAAATAAATGCAAAGCAGCATGGAAAGCCATTAAAACAGAAATAAACTGCCAAAAGAAAGAAAACAGTATACAAATTCCTCCACATATATTAAATGCACATTTTGCCAATCCTGTCTCTGACATTAAGATAGAGGAAGATGTGAGAAAGGCAGAAACACTGCTATCTACAATATATAGAAAGCTGCGTGATAAATTTGAATGGGGATTAGTAATTCCTAGACAGGTCAGTGAATCAATAGCCAAGCTCAGTAACTCCAGAGCTGAAGACTACTATGGTTTATCTAATCATGTTATAAAAAATATAAGAGAAGAAATAATAATCCCCTTAACAAGAGCAACAAATAAGATATTAAATGAAGGTGTTTACCAAGATTGTTTAAAAATTTCTGTTATCATACCTGTGTTTAAGAAAGGTGACAAAGATTTACCTAACAATTACTCACCTCTCTCGGTAATCCCCATAATTTCAAAAATAATAGAGTACTGTATCCATCAGCAAATGAGCCAGTATTTTGAATCGAATAAACTGCTACGTTTCACACTGCATAGATTCAGAACCAGTCTCTCAACTGTGAAGGCAGCAGAGAGCACTGTCACTAAGGTATACGACTCCCTTTAGAATAAATCCATAATTAGTGTGAGACTGTTGGACCTTAAGAAAGCATTTGATACTATATCCCACAATATTATTATAAGAAAGCTACAGTATAACAGAATAGGGGAGAGTGCTCTCCAACTATTACAATCTTACTTATGCAACAGAAAACAAACAGTGCCTATAAATGAAAAAAGATCCAGTTTCTTGCCAGTTTCCAAAGGAGTGCCACAGGGCTCCATATTAGGACAATTTCTTTTTGTAGTCTACATAAATTATTTGCCTTCTTCATTACCTTGTGACACAGCACTGTATGCAGATGATACAATGCTAATTACTCAGGGAAACAACTTGGATGAATTACAGAATAATGTAACAATAGCAATGGACAGATGCACAAGCTGGTTTCAGGCAAATTCAATACAGATAAATAATAATAAGACAGAAGATATTGTATTTAATTTGAATGCCCCCAACATGAAAACAAATCTGTAAAACTACTAGGGATCCATATTGACCAAAAACTTAACTGGGAAACTCACACCCTACCACCCAAAGACAATGCAGGCAGCATTTTAAGGAATTAAATACAATGACAATACCTGGCTTCTATATTTATAACTGTCTCATATATGCCAAAGAAAATTTAAATAACTTTGACCTTAGGATGGCAATGAATTCATATAATACAAGAAGTGGACATACAATTGACATCCCGTTTGCCAGACTATCAAAGATTCACTGCTGTTATAAGTATCTCGCACCCACATTTTTTAATAAATTACCCAAAACTGCACATTCTATGCCCATGGATAAATTTAAAGCACAAGTTGCAAAATGGATAAAAAGTAAAGTGTTTTATACAGTTCAAGAATTTCAAGGGAGTGTAATAAATGATATTGAATTTTGATGGCACATTTTATGAAAGGAGTATATATTACAAAATTAGAAATATAATATTATGCAGGCAATGTGTCTTGTCAAATATATGTATATATAGATGTATACAATGTATTTGTAACTTTTGTTATATGACACTGATTACATGTAAAATGTTTAAAGGTGAATAAATATGAATCTTGGTAACTGGGTTTTTCAAACAAAATTCTAAGAAGTTGATAGTGTTGACAAAGCACAGTTGTCATTAAGGGATTTAACCAATGTAATGGTGACGGACAAACACAACTGTTTAGTCTAGTAGTAAATTTCAGTGAAGTTCATTCACTGTTCAATGCTTCTACAACTGAGAAAATGTATATTATGTAGCTTGATGTACCCACTGTATATTTATATGGAGAACCAGAATAAATCATACACATGCAACAACTAAATGGATATAATGATAATATAATACAGTTTGCAGGCTCAAATGAAGTTTTTGTGGTGTCAAGGACTTTTTATGCTTTTCAGGATTCAAGAAAAGTGAACTAGACATTTGTTCGCATATTAAAAACATAAATGATAAAAATATTGTTGTTCTTAAATATGGATTAGTCATGGCCACAGATCAACAATGTATTGAAAACTTTATCAAAGAAACAATGTTGAAACCAGGTGTTTTAACTGTCAGTAATAATGCAATAATAATATGTCAAAAAGCACAAGCATTGTATTTATTGAAATGCCTCATTTCTCAAGAGAGCAAACTTGTTTGAACACCTCTGATGAAGGAGCTACAAACTTTGAAAGTAGTAAGTTCCCTTATCTGCAAGCAATTGGAGCTGTGTACCTAATGATCTGATGACTAGAACAAGATCTTATACTGATTATAATGTAGCTTTCTGCCAAGCTTCCTTGATTCTGATACCTTCAACAATATAGTGAAATTGAAACAAACATTCCTAAATATTGCGCTGATGTAATTGATTTGTGTATTTTTTATATTGTCCAAATACAAGCAGTGGAATATTAAATAGTAACAGTGCAGCAGTGTTTTATGGATATGGTATAACTGGTAGCTCAACATCATTTGTTGTGATCACTCATGCTAGATACTTCATGGCTAAATATGAGACACATTACCACAAAATTTGTCACTGAATCAGAGCTTATGTTTGCAAAGATGAAACAATTTGAATGAGCAGCTTATTTAGAAGAATGAGGAAGCAGAAACAAGTACCAGTTCTTCAGACTGACAACTAAGCTACAGTGACGTAAAATCTTGAATTTCACCATAACATTTTAAAAAGAAGTATTTCTTCATAAGAAAACATGGGATAAATTATCAGACATCATCATGAAACTTCTGACAAGACAAAGAATGTGATAAATAAATAAATAAATGCTTGATAAAATGGGAGAGCATACCACTTACTTGAAGTTATTTTTTGGTTTGATGTAAATTATTTGCAAGTTCGTAGTACCAGAAACTGTTTCTCCAAAACGCAAATGGTGATGTGTATTGGATCCATTGGCTTCTCAGAAATAGGTTAGTATACTACACACATTTGTGTCTCTCCAGGAATGTTCAGTCAAAGTATTGCTATGTAACATATTCAAACCATCTGATGATGACAAACCATTTAATGAAGACTTTGTGGTTAGTCAGAACAAGTAATGAGACCTTTGTGCAACACCAGGTTTAAATACATAATAACTGTTTCAGTGAACTAAATTTCATTAAAGTAATATTTTTTCAGACAAATTTTGTTTTTTCTATTGAAGTTTTTTCATTTTTTTAATGCACAGCACTTAGGTTGACAACAGTCTGAAGGAATTTTACAGTAAAATTTGTAATATATCTTCAATTATTAATGGTCTTTGTCCAATTTTTTTTAATGTCAGTTTACATTCATGAGGTTTCAGTGAATACCTAACAATGGAATCAATGTTTCCCACACAGTAAGACAGTAAAATGTAATTGAATAATGATGTTCATAATATACAGTGTGCATCATTGCACTACATCAAATGAGGTGGTGTTGACATCTCTCTCTTATGATCAATGGGAGGCATTGTAATACTAAATGATTTGTTTTATTGGTGAAAGCCATATGATGATTATTACTAAACACAGTGATATTCAGCGACTTGTACACAAAGTAATGAGGATATGATGAAAAAAGAGGAAACAATCATTCTACTACTGCAGTTAGTTGACACTGTAGCTTACAGTAGCTTATTCTTTTTGTTAGAATAAATTAGATTCAGTCTTTGTTCCATAGGCCCAAAAATGAGATGATTCTCATGGGTGTGGGACAAATCAGAAAACATAACATAAAAAACGTAAAATATCTGAATATAATACTCACTATCCTGATCATTTTTCAGGAGATTGTCCAAATAGGTGAATACATTACAGTAAACTGGACCTGCTAATATTTATAGAATTAATATTCTGTCAGAATGAAATATAGTTATGCACTTTAATAAATTTGTCATACACAAAATACCTAATCTTGACTGTTGCAACCAACTGCTGTCACAACTGAAATCTAGCACACACTTTTACGTAAGATGGTCTAACAGTCCTGTAAAGATATTCATCTATAGAGTAGGAGGAGTTGACTATCAAATGTCTTTCCAACTCTGTTTAAACTGTGCTTTATCCAAAACCAAGTTTTTTATGGTTGTTGGCAATTTATTGAAAATGTGTGTTCCTAAATACTGGACCTTTTTCTGGACCAAAGCAAGTGATTTTAGGTTTTTATGTAGATTTTTCCTTATTCATATTGCTGATACTATGTATTGGGCTACTAGTTGGAAACAAATATATCTTACTTGCAACAAATTTCATTAAGCAATAAATATACTGAGAAGCAGTGGTTAGAATACAAAGATCCTTGAACAAGTTTCTACATGATGTTCTCGAATTTACACCACAAATCAGTCTTATTAATCGTTTTTGATGCTAAAAACTTTTGCTCAGTTTGACGAGTTGCCCAGAATTTGATCCCGTATGACATAATACAGGGTGTTCCATTTATCTGATGATTGCCTGCCCGGGGTATTGCAGTCTGGCCATGGAAACTGCACCTGCCAGTTGAGTGGGTCCCGTGTGACGGCACTATGCTCCTCTTTATTTTTTGTTGGTTTTGGCCTGAAGGCCATACAGACATACATGCCTTGTCAACCAGTGCCATTCGAGCAGTGAAACAGGCATCTCAAGTGTAACAGTGAAGTTTGCAAACACAACAATGGCAAGAGTGATTATTCAGTTCCACAATGAGTGTTTATGTATGATTCGCGCGCGCGCGTGTGTGTGTGTGTGTGTGTGTGTGTGTGTGTGTGTGTGTGTGTGTGTGTGTGTGTGTGTGTACAGAGTGTGGTTGTACTGTTCGGAGATTGTTTGAACAGAAGTTTCCAGGTGTTCAGGTTCCGAGTTGTGATGCAGTTCCCAAATTAGTGAATAATTTTTTTTGAAACAGGAAGTGTTCAAAACAAGAAATGTAAATGACAACCTAATGTGGTCACAGAAGCTCATCTCGATGATATTGCATACCACCTGGAGGCTTGGTTCCATTTACATGGGTGTGGGGTATGTTAATTCCCAAAACTGTCAACATTGGTAGCACAGACAGATCTGTTGTGCTTCATGAGGAACCCCTACATGATCAGAAAATAGGGCTGTGGTGTAGAGTTAGTGTTGGGAGAATAATAGGCCCAATTTTTTTAATGACACAGTTACAAGTGAACGATATGTGCAAAACATTCTGTGACTGTTTTTTAATGAAGTGAGTGAGACAGAATAAAGATTCACATTTTTTCAACAGGGTTCAGCAAGGGCTCATGCAGCCCATGTCCCTTTGCCTGCAGTTCATGATGCGTTCAATGAGTGAGTGATTAGCAATAATATCTGGCCCACTAGAAGTCCTGAATTAATTCTGTGCAATTTTTTTTTGTGGGGTGCACTGAAGGACAATGTATAGACAACAAATCCTCACACGATACAGGAACTCAACGATAATATCTGTGACTCAATTAATTCAATATCTCAGATAGAATAACATCATGTGATTAATAATTTCTTGACTAGATGTCAGAAATGCGTGGAAAATAATGGCAGGCAGTCTCCTTGTGTGACATGGGTGAGTACAAAATTTATTTGCTTATGCTTTAAATGTAGTCATGTCATACCACAGTAGTAGATGGGCGACACAGCGTGTGATTGCCGGGCAACAGAGCACTCGCTGCCCAGCATCCACTGCACCACACAGACAGTCATCAGATAAATGGAACACCCAGTAGAATGAAAGTGAGTAAAGTATGCCAGTTTTTTTTTTTTATATTTATATCTCCTACATATGACATTATTCTCACTGCAAATACAAACTTGTTTTGGCACTTCAGCAACTATGTGGTATGCCTTTCCCAACTGAATTTACTATCCAGTTGTAATCCCAGAAATTTAAAACTGTCAATCTCTTCAATCTGCATGTCTTCATATGTTATGCACATGCTGGAAGGAAATTTCTTACAAGTATATAGTGAGTCTTTTCAAAGTTTGATGATCATAAACTAGCTTTAAACCATTTATTATTGTCAGTGAAAATCTGATTAGCAGCCATTTCTAAATCAGTACTTGATTTGCTACTATTACATTGTTTGTATCATCTGCAAACAAAATGAGCTTAGTATCTGGCAATGTAACAGATGAGAGGTCATTAACTTACACAATAAAAAGCAACAGACCCAAGATGGAACCTTAACAAACACCATATGTAATTAATTCCCAATCAGATGAAGACTGACTCTTTACTACACAGGTATTTTGCAACAACATGCTTTGTTTCCTGTTAGTTAGATAAGACTCAAACCATTTCGCACCACCATCAGTGACATCGTAATATTCTAATTTTTTAAAAGAGTATGCTGTGATTCACTAAGTTAAAGGCTTTTGACAGGTCACAGAAAATGCCAGTAGCCTCTAATTTGTTATCTAATGATTTAAGTACATTATCATTTTATGTGTTAACAGCTTTCTCTATATCAGAACCCTTAATAAATGCAAATTGTGAATTGGACAATATATTATTATTGAGAAATGATAGAGTGATAATACTGGACATCACTGGGAAAATGAATATTTAAGTTATTCTTTTTATGGAAAAAATATGGTTTCTAACATTTGTGATGTTTAAGATGACATTTTGCTACCAATCTAGGACTGTAAATTCTGTTAGTGCAGATATTGTGATTTAGATCACCAAAGTACAATTGGAGTATAATCTTTAACAAATTTATTTCAAGCATGAGGCAGGAAATTAGTAATCATGTAAATCAGAAATAAATTAAAAGAATATACCAATAGGTATACTTTCTATTGCTTATCTAAATAACTAGATTCAAAACTTCCAGTCTTATAATATATAGGTCCCATTAATTGTAATAGCATGTAGAAGGTGATTCTGAACAATAAGAAAAAACTGTAAGAGATAATACCTGAGGGGATAAGGACCAAATAATGTTTAACGAACATATGCTGCAAATGCATGGTTTCCATGCGAGAGGATTTTCTAACCGTACACTGAAAAGTTCTTGTACAGCACATTCCTGTGGACAAGATGCTACTGTGTAGCCTAGGAGAGGTTTCCAAGTGTTTTCCACAGACCACAAGGCATCTATATGCCCATCATGATGTGGACTAGCATACTTATTCAAGTGCACCAACCTGCATCAGAATGGTATCATAAGTAATATGAATGCATTGTTCCAGTGACTGCAAATCTCAAACAAGTTCTTCATACATGACACTTTCCCTGTAACCCTACAGGTAGAAGTCCTAATGGTTAAGACCTAGCAACCAAGCAGGTCATCCATCTTGAGTGTCTCATTTCAACCACTGACTGAGGAAGATGATGTTAAGGTGCCTGCACATTGTAAGACAGAAATGGGCTGCAGGAACCATTTGACCCTTTATACTGGAAAAGGTCTCTATCCTGCAAGAGACAAAGTGTGTCCTGTTAAAAGTACCTGTGATGTTTGCTAGAATGATTACTAGTCCCACGATGTATTTGCCAATAATATTTGCCTACCCACTAAGACTGAAATTTGAGCCATGGATCATGACCACCATTTCAAGGGGATACAAGGTAGCCCACAGACGGGTGAAATAGAAGTTGATAATGCCATGTCTCATAGAAGTGTCCTGTGAATAGTTTGGATTATAAGCATGTTGCAATGTTGTCAGCACAGTCAACAAGGGACATTATCAATACATACTGGAGGAGTTAGAAATTCACACAGTAAACAAGAAGGAACTGGTTGAATTGCTGAATGGATGAAATGAACTAATTACAGACACTTATTTCAATGCAGGGGCATGCAGGTCAGAACATGGTTATAGGTGAATGATGGATGCATTTTCTGTCCTTGAATTATCAGGTAAAAGCTCCAACAGATGAAACACCACATTCCATGAGATTGGCTGCTCATGTAAACAGGCTGGCTGAGACATCATCAGAGAAGGGGGAGTATGTTTGTCAGGGGCCCAAAGAAACTGTTGACACATGTGAGGAGGAACTGATAATAACTGAAAGACTGTATTTTACAAAATTATTTATGTAAAATATGTTGATATTTTCTGCTGAGTGCACTATTACCAATAATTAATTTTGCACAATTTTTTCTCCAATTGGCAAATTATACTAAATAATAATTATAACAATTCTGAGTTGTTGCATCATCATCATCATCATCATGTCCTCCTCGCCGTGTCCAGCAACAGTGACTCCATCAGTCGTTTAGTCCGTATTGTGGCAGGCTCGGATGTGGCTTGTAAAACCAAGCTTTGCATCACCCTGGCAAAGTTGTTACATAACTGACTGTAGTTGTG
Organism: Schistocerca piceifrons; assembly: GCF_021461385.2. Classification (NCBI taxonomy): domain Eukaryota; kingdom Metazoa; phylum Arthropoda; class Insecta; order Orthoptera; family Acrididae; genus Schistocerca; species Schistocerca piceifrons. The sequence goes on from NC_060149.1 coordinate 73,939,801, forward strand.
ACTGTGAGACAGTGGCAGTGGCAATGGAAGTTAGTTGCCAGTTCAAGGAGTGCTCAGCACAGTTACAGTTCACATAATTGTTCTGCTCTGTACTGCATTGTAGTGTGGAAGACCGGATTTGAATTTATCACCAAGATGGAACTGCTGATTGTTAACAATTGTGAATTTATCTGCTACATCAGAAAAGAATAAATTGGAAAAATACGTACAAATACTGTCAGGTTATTATTTTATGATCAAAAACCCTGGACCCATTTTATTCTGCATGGCAGATTTGTACTAATGTTATTTTTATTCCAACAATACCTGATTAACTGATGGCATGTGGGGATATGTCATGGGTTGACGTATCAACAAAATCACCTGATAAATGATACTATAATCTGCACATTTGCAAAAGTCGCATAATTTTCTGCTGAAATAATTGGATACTTATGCTACAGCTATCAGTGGCTGCTGGTTTTCCACAGAAGTTGGTTTTCAGTGACAAAGTCATGTTTCATGTGTCTGGAAAGATGAATTCTCATAACGTGTGTTTGGGGGGCGTAGAAAATCCACATGAGATTCTAGAACATGTTTGCTAGCCATCTTTTGTGTCATGCCTTCTTCAAAAGTTTATGTACCATTTTTCTTTGCCCTAGAACACTGTGACTGGTTTTGTGTACCTGGATATGCTGTGGCAATGTCTTATGTCACAATTACAACAAGGCTATGAAGACTTCATTTTGCAACAAGATGGTACTCCACCAGATTTTCTTTCATGTGTCCATAATTACCTCAAAGGCAAAGTGCCTCACTGTTGGATTAGACATGCTTTCCATCATGACTCTGATCTTCTTCAGTGGCACCTATGGTCAGCAGACTTAGACCCATGTGATGTCTTCTTATTAGGTTATGTCAAAGATCATGTATTCCAGTCTCCACTGCCACTTGATTTGAAAGAGTTGCAAGGAAGGATCATTAATGCAGTTGCTGATATCAAACATGACATATTGGGATGTGTGTGGCAAGAGTTTGACTATCGTATTGATCTTTGTTGCATAACAGATGGTGCCCATTTTGAGCACCTGTGATGTGACTTAAAAACTTGGAGAGATGCTCTGTCCACTGATGTGTGTACATCCTCTGTAGGTCTTGTAGTTTTCAAGCAGTTGTCTTTTGAAATACAAGAGTTACTTATGAATAATCCTGTGTATATGTGATGCCCTCCTACTGCAGATACCTGCCTAATAAATAACCCATACCAGTTGTTTCTGTACACCTGTTATACTGCTAATGCCTGTGAGACTTGACTAAGATGTAAAAACAAGACATCAGTCAAAGAGAAATGATCTGTAGTGAACCCTAGCTAACACTGCTACAAAACACATAATGTATTTTTACTGCTTCTGTAATCACCATCAAATGTTGACTGTGGATGGCTTTTTATTTTTCATTCTACTATACAAAATGTAGCAGAACATCTTTCAAGAGTCAAAAAACATATGGTCCTCCTGTGCAGTAACTGGGTGAGAGAATTTTATTATCTCACTATTTTATAGTTCTAAATGTGTTTTACATGTGACATCTCAAATCATATAGAAGTTTTAATGTTTATCTTTACGTCTGAAGATGAGCATTTGAGATGATCAAAACAAGCCACCTGTAAATATATTGTGACTGTGTCAGAAAAATAATAATAATTCTAGCTAAAGGCAAGCCCATTGCAACAAACCCTGCACAATTTGCAGGTGAAGTGGGCACTAACAGATTCCAGTGGGTACGTTCCATACAGTTATGAGGTTTACCCCATACTGGCAGGGCGCTTGTCTGGTGCTGACAATGGGGTCATTCTTTGCAGTATTGATCACTGATCACACATACATCTACAGATAGGGTTCAAATTTGACAAGCTTACTCCCCCCCTCCTCATAGTGACCTTTTCTTTTCTTCCTAATGTGCCTGTCTGGTTTACAGTTTTCTGAATAGTTTAATGGTGTTTGTGCCTTATTGATGCAGGAATATGTTTTGTTTCTCAGTATAATCATGCAGTTGCCCGTCTGTGTCATTTACCTCTCTGAATGTGAAGAGCACACCAGTTTATTACCTGTTTTGAATACCAGGCCTTTGCGTACCACACATGTCCACTCTAGTTCATTGGCCATCAGTAGTGAAAATGAAAGCTAATAATACTATCAAAAGAGTAGGATAAGGATGTTGCTACCAAGGGAAACAATACAGCCTTCTCACAGAGAATGACAGTGCATTGTCCACTGAATCATACCCTTGCCATATCTGTGGTACATTCCTAAACTTTCAGATTACACTTCTTGTGATAAATGGGAAAAATCCTTCAAAACTATACTTTTAGAGGCAAGAAGACCCTGAAAATATAGTGACTGTGTCTGAGGCAGGGATCCTTCAATTAAAGAAATGTAACAGGACACCTATAAAGAAAATTAATATGGAAAACTACTTTGCAAATGAAGATGCAATTAAGTGAGTAAATGGAAATTATTGTAGGAAAATGATCATCATCCACATAGTGCAAATGTTAGTGAGCAAGAAATAGAATTTGTTAAATATGAATGGTTCCTAGTGGAGTGATTCTCTTTTATATTACTAATTTTGGATGAAAATCAACATATACAGAATTGTGAAGCACTTCAATCCAGTTAGCTGTTTAGTTAGCTGAAGAGCGAAAAATGGATCGAGTAAAACCACCTTCCATCAGTTAGTTAGCTAGCTAGTTAGTTAGATTCAAATTTCATGGCTCATTTCCACAGTAAATCATAATGATGTGGAATGAGTCACCACGTATCAGTATCTTGCCATGTCTATTCTTAACCATAACTGGCTGAGCAAAACAGATGAAAAATTTCAGGGACTTCTACACATTTTTTCATATGACATTTATAGGAAAGCAACAAAATGTAATTTAAGAGAACAGAAATAAAAATATATGTAAGTAAATACTAAGGAAAATTAAGAAAAATGATAGTGTAAAAAGCCTTTTCAATGAATCAAAACTAAACAAATTTTAATAAATGTAATAATGTGAAGTATATTAATTAATTATACAGTAAATCTACTCTTAGCAAATGAAGGCAAATTAAACAGGTGGTCACTAATTATGTGAACAGACAAATGATCTACAAAGGAAAAATGATTTCCAGATGATACTGAAAAACTAGGGCTGATGAAAGGAAATGATTACATAGGATTTGGCACTCATAAATTAAGTGGTCATCATTTAAATTTGAAAACACATTAGTAAATACAAAAATAAGAAATAATAACAAATTATTTAAAAGTTCTAGATATAACACAATAAAAATGCAAAATTTTCTGTATCACTAGTCTAACATCTTTTGGGTTTCTTTGTTTACATACTGTATGAAACTACAATCGAAGAAGTAGTTGATAAAGATGAAATTAGTTTTAATAGCAGCTCTGCCATGCGAACATGGAGACCCCACCACAAACAATGGACCTTGTTGTAATGGGACAGCCTCTGTGCCTGGATGATACTGGCATATGTACTATAGGTGCAAGCACATCAGAGTGTATCTGTGTAGAGGTGAGTAGCCTTTCCAATAATTGCAGAGCTACAGTCCAGATGATTGACAGTTCTGGCATTGTCCTGTGAATCAGTGTGACCTTGGCACATTGGTATTGAAAACAGCTGAAGGCAGGAGGCACAGTCATTAAATTTCCTGGGAACATGCAGCTCTACTGTATGGTTTAGTGATGATCACAGGCTCGGGTAAAATGTTCGCGAGATTCATGAATCTGCCAGTTGATTCTCTGGGAGAGAAAAACTCAGGAGTATTTTGTCATCAGGGAAAAAAAATCTGATGTTCTACAGGTTGGAGTGTGGAATGGTAAATCCCTTAATAAGATAGGAAGGTTAAAGAAGTTAGTAAGAGAAATGGATAGGTTGAAGTTAAATATGGTGAGAATTAGTGAAGTGTATGGCAGGAACAACAGCACTTTAGATATTATGAGTGTGCAATTATAAACACAAAATGAAGTAGGGGGAACACAGGAGGAGTACTGCTAATGAACAGTAAAATAAGAATGTGGGGAAATTACTCTGAACAACACAGTGAATGCGTTTTTGTAGCCATGAAAGACACAGGAATTCTACAGCTGGAAAGGAAGAGAAAGAAAAATAATGGGAGCACATGAAATGAGAGAATGGAATGAAAGGAGAAACCATATGGTAGAGTTTTGCACAGAGCACAATTTAATGGTAGTGCACTCACGGTTTAACAATCATGAGAGAAGACTGTATACATGGAACACATCTGTAGACACCACAATGTTTCAAACCATTATATAATGGTAAGACAGATAATAGGGTAAAAAGCTGCAAACTGCAAAACATTTCAAGAGCAGACGCAGATTCTGACCATAATTTATTGGTTATGAACTGCAGATTAAAAATGAAGAAATTGAAGAAAAGTGGGAAATTTAGAAGATGAGACCTGGATAAATTGAAAGAAACACTGGTAGTGGAGAGTTTCAGAGGGAGAATTAGACAATTATTGACTAAAACAGGAGATAGTAATATACACTGAGATGACAAAAGTCATAGGATACCTCCTAATTATCATGTTGGACCTCCTTTTGCCCAACATAGTGCAGCAACCCTCAATGTGTCATGGACACAATAAGTCTTTGGAAGTCCCCTGCAGAAATATTGAACCATGCTGCCCATATCGCCATCCATACTTATGAAAGTGTTGACAGTACAGGATTTTGTGCACAAACTAACATTTTGATAATGTCCCATAAATATTCAAAGGGTGACCATATCATTCACTTGAATTGTCTAGAATGTTTTTCAAACCAATCACAAACAGTTGTGGCCTGGTAACATGGCACATGGTCATCCATAAAAATTTCATTATTGTTTGGAAACATGAAGTCCATGAATGGTTGCAGATGGTTTCCAAATAAGCAAACATAACCATTTCCAGTCAGTGATTGGTTCAGCTGGACCAGAGGACTCGGTCCATTCCATGTAAACACAGCCCACACCTTTATGGAGCCACCATCAGCTTGCCCAATGCCTTGTTGACATGGGTCCATGGTTTCATGAGATATGCCTCACGCTCGAACTCTACTAACAGCTCTTACCAACTGAAATTGGGACTCATCTGACCAGACCATGGTTTTCCAGTTGCCTAGACTCCAAGCAATATAGTCAAAAGCTCAGGAGAGGCACTACAGGCAATGTTGTGCTGTTAGAAAAGTCACTCATGTTCATTGCCTGCTACCATAGCCCATTAATGCCAAATTTTGTTGTGCTCTGCTAACAGATACATTTGTTGTATGTCCCACATTGATTTTTGTGGTTAATTCACACAGTGTTGCTTGTCAGGTAGCACTGACAACTCTATGTAAATGCTGCTGCTCTTGGTCATTAAGTGAAGGCCACTATGTTGTTTATGATGACAGGTCATGCCTGAAATTCAGTATTCGCAGCACACTCTTGACACTGTGTATCTCATAATATTGAATTCCCCAACGATTTCTGAAATCAAATGTCCCATGCACCTAGCTCCAACTGCCATTCCACATTCAAGGTCTGTTAATTCCTGCCGTATGGCCATTATCACTTTGGAAACCTTTTCCTATGAATCACCTGTGTACAAATGACAGCTCTGCCAATGCACTGACCTTTTATATCTTGAGTGTGTGACACTACCACTATATGTACATGTGCATATCACTGTCCAATGACTTCTCACCTCAGTGTAACTGAAGCTGAATGGGTAGCTTTGAAATATGAAATAGTGAGGGCAGCAGAGGATCAAATAGGCAAAAGACAAAGTCCAGTGGAAATCTTTGGATAATACACAAGGTACTCATAATGAATTTAACAAATGAAAAGAGAAAAAATAAAAATTCATTAAGTGAAACCAGACATAGGGAATACTTGCATCTAAAAAATAAAACTGACAAAGTGCATAATGGCAAAGCTTGGAGGAAACAGAAGCAGCTGTATGGATATCAAGAGCTCAGAAGACAAGCCAGTACTAAGCAAAGAAGTGCAGACTGAAACGTGGAAGGTATGTGTAGAAAAGCTATGTGAGGGAAACAGACTTGGAGACAATATTAGGTAAAGGGAAGAGGAAGCAGATGAAGTTGAGTTAAAGGATATGATACCGCAAAAAGAAGTTGGTAGACCACTGAAATATCTAAGATGAAAACAGGCACCTGCAGTGGATTGTATTCTCTCAGAGAGAATTTTGGGAGAACATTTCATTACTGTACTATTCCACTTGGTATACAAGATATAAATTATTATTATTATTATTATTATTATTATTATTACGAGACATGCAAAACATCCTCAGACTTCCAGAAAAACTGTAATTATTCCAATTCCAAAGGAGGCAGGTGCATTGGTATGAATATTCCTAAACTATCAGGTTTGGGAAGTTATGGTTGCAAAACACTGACACACATTATTTACAGAGGAATGGAAAGCCTGATGGAAGCTGAGATCATGAATGGTCTGCTTGGTTTCTGGAAGAATGATGAGCCATGTGAAGTCATACAGACCCAATGAGTTAGCTTAGAAGATAGGCTGAAGTAATTCAAACCTATGTTTTTAGAATTTGTATACAGAGAAAGAGTTGTTTACATTGTTGACTGGACTGCACTGTTTGAAATTCTGAAGGTAGCAGGGAGTGGTAGATTATTTACAACTTGTACAGAAATCAGACTGGTATTATAAGAGTTGAAATACATGAAGGGGAAGTGGTAGTTGCAGAGGGAATGAGACAGAGAGTAGTCTCCTTGATGGTATTCAATCTGTACATTGAGCAGACAGTAAAGGAAACCACAGAGAAGTCTGGAAAGATAATTAAGATTTCAGGAAGAAGAAGTAAAAGTTTGAGGTTTGCTGAAGACATTGTAATTCTAGCAGAGATATCCAAGGACTCATAGGATCAGTTGAACGGAAAGGATATTATCTTAAAAAGAGGTTAAAAGATGAATATCAAAAAACAAGGGGAACTGGACATAGACAAATCAAATCAGCTGATGCTGAGGGAATTAGATTATGAAATGAGGCACAAAAAGTAGTATAAGAGCTTTGCCATTTTAGGTGCAAAATAACTGGCAATGGACACAAAAGACAGAATATAAACAGCAGACTGGCAGTAGGATAAAAGCAGAAACTTTATTAATATTAAATATAAATTCATGTGTTGGGAAGTCTTTTCTGGAGGTATTTATCTGGAGTGCAGCCTTGTATGGATGTGAAATGTTGACTATAAACAGTTCAAACAAGAAGAGAACAGAAACATTTGCAATGTGGTGCTACAGAAAAATGCTGAAGATTGGATGGATAGGTTGAATAAATAATGAAGAGATACTGAATCACACTGGGAAGAAAAGAAATGTATGATGCAACTTGACTAAACAAGGAATTATTTGATAGGAAACATCATTAGATCCTTAGGCATCAATGAATTATCAGTTTGACAATGTAGGGAAGTGATGAAGGAGGCTGGGGTAAGTGTGGGGTAAGTGTGGGGATGGGAGTAAAAATTGTAGAGAGAGAAGAGAACTAGATTATAGTAAGTAGGTTTAAATGGATGTGGGTTGCAATAGTTATGCAGAGATGAAGAGGCTTGCGTGTAATAGACTAGCATTGAGAGCTGCATCAGACCAGTCTTAGGACTGAAGACCACCATAACACAATAACAGTACGAAGAGAAGTGAATCACATGGATAAGGAAATACTTACAAAATGACTTTAGTAAATCAAAGCAAAATGAGACTGGAAAACAAAAAATTTAGAATATTTGTACAACATAAGGATAATTACAATGACACTATACTAAATATTAAAGTAATTTTAAAACAAAATTCAACTCATCATGATTATCAATGATTTAACAGTAGCGATAAATACAAAATCCAGGAAAGAATAAGTATTTAAATATGTGATATTTCAGTTTAGAAATATGGAACTCAGAATACAAAGACTGCAGAAGAGAACCTACACTGAATGCCACAAGGAAAAAGAGGTCTCTCAGTGAAGAGGAATCATATTTATGGAATGATGGTGATTGTTACTGAGCATCAAAAATGAAGGACGGGTGTTCTTTGAAACTGCAAATCTAAGTCTACATCTACATCTGCATCTACACACATACTCCACAAGCCACTGTATGGTGCATGGTGGGGGATACATGTACTACTGCTAGTCATTTCCTTTCCTGTTCCATTCACAAATAGAGTGAGGGAAAAATGATTGTCCATATGCATCCATATGAGCCCTAATCTTTCTAATCTTATCAGCAATAAGAAACTTAAACAGAATGATACACTTAAAAATAATATGATACTTAAAAATGGTTTTGTCTCAGACCAGAAAGCAAAAAAATCAGAAGTACATGACATGAAATGCAACTGGAGATGAACAAAAATAAAAGTATCTCTTAAAATGTGGCAAAATGGAGTCTTCATTGAGACTGAAGAAAAGAACCAATTTTGTTATGTTTTATTATGCATAAAAAAGTTATTGTCCATCAAAACAAGGAAGAAATTCATACAAGTATTCGAGATTTATTCTTATGGTGTCACCAGAGCATAAACAGCAATACAGGCATGACAATTTTTCTTCTGTCATTGTTCTCAGGATATTTAGCTCACTGTTCTGATGTTATCATAATGCAAAAGTGATGTCTTCAAATCTGTATGAGGATACATAATCAAAGACTGAATTGTTGAGACATTGAGCAACAAAGTGACACATAGAAAAGGCAAAGTAGCATTGGCAATTTCAGACCACATTTCACTCCCTCATGGGAGCTTCAACCCCCTTGTTCTACTCTACTTGTTCTCTCAGTCTGCATGATTTTTTACCTCCCTTCTGCATTACTCCTAGTGATCCCCTGCCTTGCCTTCTTATGTACATAACAGCCACTTCCCATACACACACCTAAGTGTTTTACACCTGCAAATTGTTTCCTAACCCCTCTTTGGTATTCTTCCATCACATCACCCTATACTATTTCTATGTTTTTAGCACATATTTTGCCACTGATTGCTGTTCTGTCCAGTAAAGGAGAGAGAGGAGAGGGGGGGGGAGGGAAAGGGGGGGAGGGAAAGGGGGGGGGGAGAGTGGGGGAGAGAGAGAGAGAGAGAGAGAGAGAGAGAGAGAGAGAGAGAGAGAGATAGTATTTTGCCACTGATTGCTGTTCTCTCCAGTAAAGGAGAGAGAGGAGAGGGGGGGGGGGAGGAAAAGGGGGGGAGAGGGGGGAGGGAGGGAGGGAGGGAGAGAGAGAGAGAGAGAGAGAAAGAGAGGGGGGGAGAGAGAATGTGTGTGTGTGTGTGTGTGTGTGTGTGTGTGTGTGTGTGTGTGTGTGTGTGTGTGTGTGGCATAATTATGTGAATTTCTGTCATATTTTGATGAAAGATACATTTAATCTCTAACAAGAAGTATTGAATCTCAGTCATTCCTCCTTATCCAAAGATGATTTCATCCAACTGCATTTTATGGCAAAGATTAATTTTGTTCACTTTCCAGTTGCATCACAACTAATTTGTTCTGGTTTTTTAATTGTTGGCCAGTTCACGTTACTAGTTAGTGGGAACAATAAATCATTCAGTGGATGAAAAGCAAGAAAAAACTTAGGGGTGACTTTAATAAAATATTTCCGACATTGTAAGAATGCTGAAGCACTAATACACTTAAAATTCATGCTTATAAATCAAGCTAGTTTCAACAAAAATGCTTTATGGTATTTTATTTGCATTAGGGAGCTGAAAAGTGTTTCATGACATCATTTTTTTTTCGTTATAGTTAACTCTTGGGTCTTAACTTCTGATTGCAAATTAAATAATTTTTCTGTGCAGTGGACATATCTCCCAGGAAAATCTTTCCATTAACACCTGTATTGCTGTTCAGGTTTACAGCAGATAGAGAGGAGAAAATATATGTTCCAAATAAATACATGACTTCATTCATTCCACACCAGACATCACCTGCAGAATTTCTGAAGTAACAGCTTTTTAAAAAGAAATAAAGTTCTCTCATAAGACAGTTGTGACTTCAAATTGCATAAAAGATGTTAAAATAAAAATATTCAAGTTGATTATGAACTGTGATTTCGATAAGTGAAATTATGATCCTAAAATTTTTAAGTTAAACAGAAGGAATATACAATTAATACGAGATAAGGTACAAGTACAATGAAAACCATACTTACAAGTCTCCTAGTGGCAAGGATCTATGAGAATATACAGATTACAACCACATTTCTGTTTTCATCCACTGATGATACACACATCACCTTAAAATGCAAGACAGTTTGTATATAGATGATTTTTTTTACTTCCATTTTCCATTGAAATACTTTAATATTTTAATTATACATTTGTATCCATATATGAGAGAAAAAAATGAAATCTTAGATGTGTTTCAGCTAGTTTAAAAGGATTAAAAACTCATCACAGCTCTGTAGAATGAAATACACTTCTTTAAAGATTTTAGACCTAAAGGTCAAGTACATAGAAGTGTTAAGCCAAATGAAAATCCTTATCATAGAGAATTTCTTTTGGTGTACAGTTACACTAATGTGGAACATCTGACTTCCAATATTTCCATTATGCGGGTATCTCTGTCAATGAAAGTGACAAATGCTCTGTTCAGTAAGCAGTGTGACAACTGATTTGCTGACAGTTTCTTCTCTTAACTGTCACTGAAATTGAAATTTCAATTCTAATTCACTCATGTACACTGACATTTTATTTTGTCCATTTTGGATATGACAATCCAGCCATATCACATTTGTGCACAAACTGCAACTAAAATGAGCTATTCCATGATATCATTAGACATAAACATTGTTTTATTAGCATACAGTGTTAATAATCTGCAATATTAATTTTTACTGTTAACTAACAGATTTTGAATGTATTAGCATAATAAATTTTATTCAGTATAGTATTATTAACAATATTTTGGTCTACATAATAAAGATCCTGCTTATGTAGAAATTACTTACAAGACAGAACAAAGCATATATTACAAAATATGACATTTTAAAAATTTTAGGAGACTTGAAATTTGGGCCTTGAAAATGAACCAGAAAGCTACATTTGCTATGAAATTAGGGTTCAGTTATTGGCATGACAAGACTGTCTTGCATCAAACACATATCTTAACACAAACTTTTTAGTCATATGCTTATTTTATGGTACTGAAACTATTGTTTCAAGATACTATGGTCAAATTATTTTCCAGTTTACTCTCTAGTAAAATAATATACACAAGGGCACCCATATCCCAAGGCAAGAGGTGGCCATGCCTCTCACCTCCCCACCCCACAGCTCTCAGGGAATGGAAAAAAAAGTTTGGTCAGGTGTTTTCATTTCAAGAAAATGAATTAAAACTCAATATTATGCAGGTTTTTTGCAGGGTTGAATCTTGAATTTTTTCGTAGCTCCCTACAACTTACCATTCACCTTACAAAATATTAAAAGAACTTTATAGCTGAAGTTTCGCTCCCTCCCCCCTACAAACTATCATATGGGCGGCATCAACCATACCTACTTCCATAAAATGTGATTAAATTTATAATTTAAGAACTACAATCAAATATAAAAATTGTCCTAATATTGAGCACCACATTCATGAAAGTACTGCATTAAGAACATGATTTAGAGAAGAATGAAGCATGATTTAAAGGTGGATTATGTGCAGTCAACCAATCTGTTAACATACTTCAGTACAAAATACAAACAGTACTATTTATAAATTTCTACTTATTGAGAACCACTAACAAAATCTCTGCAGTTACTGAGTGACAATGAAGGAGAATAATCCAGTTGAATTTGATCTTTATATTTAAGGCATTCCTGGTTACACCTGTTAATAATTCTGCTGTAGCATGGTCTCACTAGAAATGTATAGCAAAACAGTTCTATCATTAATGCCACATGGATTATTTAATAAGCATTATATTACATATAATTCATTATTGTATCTGAACTTGTATGACATTTGCAGCAACAGCAATACTGATGCATTTAATATTACTTAATTTCAGAATGCACACACTTAATGTATATTCACAAGAAATAAATTATGAACTTTTTGAGAAAAAAAAGAAAAAAAAAAGAAAAGGAATTTCAATACACAAAATGTATGTGTGTATAGATTTTGTTCTGCATTGTTAATAGTATGACCTGTTGATATTAATATATTGTAGAATCACAGAATAAGTAGCTATGGACTTAAGAAAAAAGTCAATAAAGCTTTCTACTGGAGTGATTGAGGAAAACCACAGACTATGATAATAAAACACACAAAGGTGAGAATGATGTAAAAAGGCACCTAAAATCTCACAGCACAGTTTGTAAGTAAGTTAACAACTTTCAAAACATTTAAAAAGATATATAACTTTCTAAATTTTCCATTAATATACAGATAAAAATATTTATGTGGAAATGGATGTAGATATTCCAGTTCTGAGATGTCTCTGTGATTACTCAGTAGCAGCAGTAATCACATTTCAAAAAATAGTGAAATATGTTAAAATACATGTAGCTGTTTCATGTTAATGAAAATGTTGGGTCAAATACAGGCAATGGATAAGTAATTACAAGTATTCACCATACAGGTGGAGTATTTGTGTGGTAGACAGGTGCATAAACAATCATGGGTAGTCATAAAAACAGCAAGGTGAACATTACTATTATATGTCTGAAAGAACAGACACCACACATACAATAGTAATATATATGCCTTGATGGCATATCATGGTATCTTAGTGGGGATGCACCCTAGGTCTGACTAGTTGCAGGAATCATGCTAAGTGCTGCAGGCAATGAGGATGGTAGACAGGGGAGCACTAAAGATATAGTGTGTGACAGGTTGGGAATTTGGATTGGAATGGAAAGCATGTTTGGATAACCAAAGCAGTTAAGGTGGCCACTCATAAAAAGTGGGAAATACAGGTTCAAGTCCCACTCCGGCACAAATTTTCAATTGTCACCACTGAGGTATTTCAGTGACTTCATGTGGCTGACATTGGTGTTTCTCATTCATCAAGATGAACATTGTAGCTCAACATCTGAATTAATGTTTTCTTCAGTGCTGCAAATGTGTACATGTGTTTGTATCTACATCTATACTTTCTAAAACATTGTGAAGTGCGTAGCAAAAGGTACTCCCCATTGCACCATATACTTAGGTTTCTTCTCTTCCATTTGTGCATGGAGTGTAGGAAGGATGGTCACTGAAATGTCTCTGCAAGTGTTATAATTAGTACAACCATGACTTTGTGATTCCTTCAGATGTGAAATATAGACAGTTTCAGTGTGTTCTTAGATTTTGTACATAACACTGTCTCTTGAAACTTGATAATTAGTCTGTTATGAGATAGTGGGCATCTACCTCCAACTACATTCCTGTTTATGTTTTTCAGTACTTCAGTGACACTCTCCAATGGGTCAATCATACCTGTGACTGGCATTATGTATGAGCAACATCCTCTTTCAGTCTTATTTGGTACAGGTCTTATGAACTTCAGCAATATTCTAAAATGAGCTGCATGAGACATTTGTAAGCAATCTCCTTTGTAGACTCATTGCACTGTTTAATCGTCCAATGATTACACTCCTTACACCAAGTGAGGTGTCATTTGCCATTTACCAATGTAATGTGTGGCTTATGACCAGCCACTCAACCATAAAATCCAAGTTTTCTCATCTCCCACCTAACTGTTGTTGTACTTGCAGTGGATCCTGATGCAGTTTGCAATTCCTGTGTGATGGTCTGGATAGATGTCTGCCTCTTCAAATGTCGGCGGTCTCTGTCAGTCAACAGATGAGGTCAGCCTGTATGCTTTTGTGCTGTATATGTCCCTTCATGTTTCCACTTCACTATCACATCATAAACAGCGGACCTAGGGATGTTTAGGAGTGTGGAAATCTCATTTACACAAGTGACACCCAATCACCTGACCATGTTTGTAGTCCATGAGTTCCGCGGAGTGCCCCATTCTGCTCTCTCAAAATGTCTGATGACTACTAAGGTCGCTGATATGGAGTACCTGGAAGTAGGTGGCAGCACAATGCACCTAATATGAAAAACATATGTTTTTGGGGTTGTCCGGATACATATCATATTTACAGGACAGGTACATGAAGTACAGAAGGTGAAAGTGTTGTACCTTGAAAAACTTTTCAGACCTTTGCCTACACAGTGTTCCAACATGAACATGGACCTAGGGACAAATATTCTATTCAAATTTAAACATGTTGAAATCAAGAAAATCTTATCCATACTTATTTAATAGTCTATTTGTTAGTATGTTATTAATCTACTACAGGCTAATATTAGTTGGTGAAATCAAATCAAGAAGTGTTATCAAAAACCAGTTACAATAACTACAGTATGAACTATGTTACTGTGCATCAGCAGAATGTCACACAGTTGTAGGTTTGGGGCAGAAGATGATCACTCCTATTTGTCTTCGGCTGACTGTTGTTTGCAACACTGATTACAAGAAAATATAGCAGTCTTTGTTAAATGCTCACTGGGGTGAAGAATCTACCTCAAATGCCACAGTTATTTGCAAAATGCCACTAAAGGATGATCTGATCTTCCTCATGCCTTTCTTTTCTGTTCCCTCTTTGGAGATAATCATAAAACTATATTTGAAGCAAATGAATTTGCATATGAAACATTGCGAAGTTACATTGCCTACACTCTGCATACAACTGGTCTCTTTTTTTACTGTACTGATTTCAACTTAAGCCTGTGGCTACAATGTGAGTTTTCTGGTTTTAGTGCTCAGTCAGCAAATCAGCTATTTCTGAAAAAGACTAAACAGATTACCATTGTTTACCAGCTAACATAATAGTAAAAACTAAGTTTGTAGTCTCTGTTCAAAGCACTAGAGTTGCAAATTAACTCACTACCAAGATACAAAAGTGGACTTGCCAGTGAATGAATTCATGTTGTGAATAACTAAGATGAAGCTTAAGTCATAATTTGTGGAGGTAATAGCTATTAGGATATGCTCTTCCTTTTATTTTTATTTCTAGGTGTTTTCCATTTTCCCATTCTGACCAGGTTAGAAATTACACTGTACTATAAGCAGGGATAAAAAATCCACATGGAAAATATTTGTATACATTTTATTATAGGCATGTATATTACTGTTAATTTGAAACCGATTTTCATTTTTTACCATGTATGATATGGGAGAGTAAATTTACTTAGATGTGTTACACTTCCAAGATCCTTGAAGAGGCACTTGCATTAGTTATCAGTTGTACATAATACAATTACAGCACATATTTGCACAGTGACACTTTATTTATGTTAGTAACATTTCATTGAATGATTACCTCACAGTATATCACTGACTGGAACACTTCCAAATATATAACACAGGGAGAAACATTCTCAGTAAGTATCTGCATGAGTTGGCTAAAATGGTTCACACTTGGATAACACTTCTGTAACCATTGTATGGGAAGATATACACTATTCTTCAGGTTTCATTTTCAGTAGGTTTATGAAAAAAACTGAAGCTTTGAGGGATAAACTGTATATTTTCAAATCCAAGCTGAAAGGCTTTCTTGTGGAACACACTTTTTATTTTACACGTGAGTTCTTCACTGAAGCTAAGACCACTATATGATAATGTATTATTTATTGTTTATACTATTGCATATATTTTAAAAATTTTAAAAGTCTTATTTAGTTTTAAAATTTTCTTACCAGTTTTCTGTGAATTGTGTAGTGACATGTTTCACAACCAAGTTGCTTTGATGTATGTGTTCCCAATAAACCTAGTAAATTAAATTAAATTATCTCATTAACCACGCCTACAAATTATACAAGTATCTAGATTCAAGGGCTGAAAATTCCTCTTACTTGTATGGAAAGTTGCAATGTTCATTGTAAATATCCTTGATAATGAGTAGTGTACTGTAAACAGGCATCTGATGTTTCAGATGCAAGTAATTATTTTCCTTGAAAAATTACAATGTGATCTTGTAAATAAACAAAAGAAAAATTATCCATCACCCTCATAACTTGCATAGATTGTGTTTTTTGGTCATAAACCTCTTTCTCAATACTTTTCTGAACACAGAAAAACACTGCTTAAAGCCACACGTGTAATGGAGGTAGAAGGAAACATGAATTCTCAGTGGATTTCAATAGATTACACTATTTCTCTAATAATTAACAGGAAAATATGACTTGAGCACACTGTTTGAGTCAGAGTGCCTGAAAGGGTCATTTCAAACTTTGTATGCATTGTTGCTATATGCTAAGAAGGTTTGTCAGCATAGAAAGCTGTTCACTAAATTGGCATTCTCCATCGTGACACATTTACAATATTCAGCTCCTATGATGAGACAAAAACATTAGAGATCTGTCTTGTAGGGATCATCCAGAATCATCAACATCCATTGATGACCACTAAATATAAATTATGACTCACAGGTTATCTCCATACACTTCTATGATGATCATTGTAGAAGAGTATGGCGATGACTTGGTACCAAAGCATTTCTCATGCATACAGACCCTCAGGATCACCAAGGAGGTGGATGAATGTTATTTTGGGCTGGTATCATTCATAGATGATGATGGACACCTCTCATCAGTACCCAGCATAATTTGAGAGCTGTATTGTAATGGCACAGGATTCTCCAAACTACTGTCCAGCCCTACAGTCAACATTTTGGCAACATGTTCATCATTCAAGATGAAAATGTGTGAGCACATTGTGCCCATCTCATCAACACTTTCTTGCAAGAAGCATGATCACTGAATGGACCAGGCTATGATGCTTGCTGGCATGAACCCAATTACAGATTTACGGGACTAGATCAAGTTTGTAATATGCTGCCAAATCAACCCTCACACACTGGATGACCACAGGAGAGATGCTCCTAAAGAGTAGAGTAGTCTTGATCAGCAAAATCTCAATGACTTTGCAGGCAGCATTCCAAGGAGGATCCGAGCGTGTTACAATGCAATTAGTGAAGCAACACAGTATTAAATGTTGCACAGAAGCAGTTTTAGATTTCACAAATGAACACTTTTGAACAGACTTATTTTTTAAATTGCATAAGATTTATTCTTTCATTCCATGCTTCTCTTGAATTTACATCTATGAGTATACTCTGTTAGTCACCTTACTGTATGTAGCAGAGGCTACTTCTCATAACATTATCTTTTACCCTTCCCTGTTCCATTCATGAAAGGTTCACAGAAACAATGATTGTTGGTAAACCTCCATATTAGCTCTAATATTGTGGATTTTCTGGTTGGGGTTATTTCATGAGACATATATGGGAGGAAGTAATATGTTGCCCAACTTTTCCTGGGACATTCTCTGTTGGAAGTTCAATAGCAAATATCTCGAAGAAGCACATCATCTCTTTTGTTGTCTCTCTGACTGAAGTTTGTTGAGCATTTCAGTAATAATCCTGCACCAACTAAATGATTTCATGATAATACACACCATCCGCCATGAACCATGGACCTTGCCGTTGGTGGGGAGGCTTGCATGCCTCAGTGATACAGATGGCCGTACCATAGGTGCAACCACAATGGAGGGGTATCTGTTGAGAGGCCAGACAAACGTGTGGTTCCTGAAGAGGGGCAGCAGCCTTTTCACTAGTTGCAGGGGCAAGAGTCTAGATGATTGACTGATCTGGCCTTCTAACACTAACCAAAACAGCCTTGCTGTGCTGGTGCTGTGAATAGCTGAAAGCAAGGGGAAACTACAGCCGTAATTTTTCCCGAGGGCATGCAGCTTTACTGTATGGTTAAATGATGATAGCGTCATCTTGAGTAAAATATTCCGGAGGTAAAATAGTCCCCCATTTGTATCTCAGGGCGGGGGGGGGGCTACTCAAGAGGACAACATTATCAGGAAAAAGAAAACTGGCGTTCTACGGATCGGAGCGTGGAATGTCAGATCCGTTAATCGGGCACGTATGTTAGAAAATTTAAAAAGGGTAATGGATAGGTTAAAGTTAGATATAGTGGGAATTAGTGATGGTCGGTGGCACAAGGAACAAGACTTCTGGTCAGGTGAATACAGGGTTATAAATACAAAATCAAATAGGGGTAATGCAGGAGTAGGTTTCATAATTAATAAAAAAATAAGAGTGCGGGTAAGCTACTACAAACAGCATAGTGAACGCATTATTGTGGCCAAGATAGACACAAAGCCCATGCGTGCTACAGTAGTACAAGTTTATATGCCAACTAGCTCTGCAGATGATGAAGAAATTAATGAAATGTATGTTGAGATAAAAGAAATTATTCAGGTAGTGAAGGGAGACGAAAATTTAATAGTCATGGGTGACTGGAATTCGAGAGTAGGAAAAGGGAGAGAAGGAAACATAGTAGGTGAATATGGATTGGGGCTAAGAAATGAAAGAGGAAGCCACCTGGTAGAGTTTTGCACAGAGCATAACTTAATCATAGCTAACACTTGGTTCAAGAATCATGAAAGAAGGTTGTATACATGGTAGAATCTTGGAGATACTAGAAGGTTTCAGATAGATTATATAATGGTAAGACAGAGATTTAGGAACCAGGTTTTAAATTGTAAGACATTTCCAGGGGCAGATGTGGACTCTGACCACAATCTATTGGTTATGAACTGTAGATTAAAACTGAAGAAACTGCCAAAAGTTGGGAATTTAAGGAGATGGGACCCAGATAAACTGACTAAACCAGAGGTTGTAAAGAGTTTCAGGGAGAGCATAAGGGAACAATTGTCACGAATGGGGGAAATAAATACAGTAGAAGAAGAATGGGTAGCTCTGAGGGATAAAGTAGAGGATCAAGTAAGTAAAAAGACGAGGGCTAGTAGAAATCTTTGGGTAACAGAAGAAATATTGTATTTAACTGATGAAAGGAGAAAATATAAAAATGCAGTAAATGAAACAGGCAAAAAGGAATACAAATGTCTCAAAAATGAGGTCGACAGGAAGTGCAAAATGGCTAAGTAGGGATGGCTAGAGGACAAACGTAAGGATGTGGAGGCTTATCTCACTAGGGGTTAGATAGATACTGCCTACAGGAAAATTAAAGAGACCTTTGGAGAAAAGAGAACCACTTATATGAATAACAAGAGCTCAGATGGAAACCCAGTTCTAAGCAAAGAAGGTAAAGCAGAAAGGTGGAAGTAGTATATAGAGGGTCTACACAAGGGCGATGTACTTGAGGACAATATTATAGAAATGGAGAAGGATGTAGATGAAATGGGAGATACAATACTGCGTGAAGAGTTTGACAGAGCACTGAAAGACTTGAGTCGAAACAAGGCCCCAGGAGTAGACAACATTCCATTCAAACTACTGACGGCCTTGGGAGAGCCAGTCCTGACAAAACTCTACCATCTGGTGAGCAAGATGTATGAGACAGGTGAAATACCCTCAGACTTCAAGAAGAATATAATTCCAATACCAAAGAAGGCAGGTGTTGACAGATGTGAAAATTACTGAACTATCAGTTTAATAAGTCACAGCTGCAAAACACTAACGTGAATTCTTTACAGACAAATGGAAAAACTAGTAGAAGCCGGCCTCAGGGAAGATCAGTTTGGATTCCGTAGAAATGTTGGAACACGTGGGGCAATACTGACCTTATGACTTATGTTAGAAGAAAGACTAAGGAAAGGCAAACCTACGTTTCTAGCATTTGTAGACTTAGAGAAAGCTTTTGACAATGTTGACTGGAATACTATATTTTCAAATTCTCAAGGTGGCAGGGATAAAATACAGGGAGCGAAAGGCTATTTACAATTTGTACAGAAACCAGATGGCAGTTATAATAGTTGAGGTGGATGAAAGGGAAGCAGTGGTTGGGAAGGGGAGTGAGACAGGGTTGTAGCCTCTCCCAGATGTTATTCAATCTGTATATTGGGCAAGCAGTAAAGGAAACAAAAGAAAAATTCGGAGTAGGTATTAAAATCCATGGAGAAGAAATAAAAACTTTGAGGTTCGTCGATGACATTGTAATTCTGTCAGAGACAGCAAAGGACTTGGAAGAGCAGTTGAACGGAATGGACAGTGTCTTCAAAGGAGGGTATAAGATGAACATCAACAAAAGCAAAATGAGGATAATGGAATGTAGTCGAATTAAGTTGGGTGATGCTGAGGGAATTAGATTAGGAAATGAGACACTTAAAGTAGTAAAGGAGTCTTGCTATTTGGGGAGCAAAATAACTGATGATGGTCAAAGTAGAGAGGATATAAAATGTAGACTGGCAATGGCAAGGAAATCGTTTCTGAAGAAGAGAAATTTGTTAACATTGAGTACAGATTTAAGTGTCAGGAAGTCATTTCTGAAAGTATTTGTATGGAATGTAGGCATGTATGGAAGTGAAACATGGACGATAACTAGTTTGGACAAGAAGAGAATAGAAGCTTTCAAAATGTGGTGCTATAGAAGAATGCTGAAGATTAGATGGGTAGATCACATAACTAATGAGGAGGTATTGAACAGAATTGGGAAGAAGAGGAGTTTGTGGCACAACTTGACAAAAAGAAGGGACCGGTTGGTAGGACATGTTCTGAGGCATCAAGGGATCACAAACTTAGCATTGGAGGGCAGCGTGGAGGGTAAAAATTGTCGAGGGAGACCAAGAGATGAATACACTAAGCAGACTCAGAAGGATGTAGGTTGCAGTAGGTACTGGGAGATGAAGAAGCTTGCACAGGATAGGGTAGCATGGAGAGCTGCATCAAACCAGTCTCAGGACTGAAGACCACAACAACAACACACACCACCCATTGTTGGATATTGTCTATTTCTCCTATTAATCCAATTTGGTAAGAGTCTCAGACTGATAATCATTACACAATAATTGATTAAACAAGTGTTTTGTAAGTCACTTCTTTTGTGGATGAATTATATTTCCTTAAGATTCTTCCAATGAATCAAAGCCTATCATCTACTATAGGCCACTCTGGATAGTTACTCCTATGTGTTTTAAGGTAGCTATTGCTTTAATTGATTTATGGCCAATAATGCAATGATACACTAACGGTTTTCTTCCACCTACTTATGCACAATACATCACATTTATTTAGGTTCAGGGTCACCTGCCACACCCTACTCTAATAATTGATCCTTTTTAGGTCTTCCTACAATTCTCTACAGTCATCTGTTGTTGCCCCATCCTTATAGATAACAGCATTTGCGCACAGCCTTATGGAGCTTCATACGTTATCCACCAAATTATTATATATACTGTAAACACTAATGGCCCTATTACACTTCCTTGGGGTACTCCTGAAATAAATAACCTTCACATCTGTCAGTTCTGTTCCATTAAAAACAACATATTGAGTTCCGTTTGCAAGGAAGTCCTGAACTGAGTCATAAATCTGGTCTGGTACTTGGTAAACTCATATTTTGTTCACTAAATAAGAGTGCAGAACTGTGTCAAATGTCATTACAAAACCAAGGAACAGGGCAGTCATATGAGTGCTGATGTGCATGGCACTATGGATCTCATGGGCTATGTCTGCAGACTCCATGTCAGTTCTTACAGAGGAATTTTCATTCTCCAAAAAATTATATGTGAGCATAAAATATATTCCATAATTCTCCAATAGACTGATATCAGCAATACAGACCTACAATTATGTGGTTCTGTAATATGACCCTTCTTGAAAACGGGAACGACCTACACTTTTTTCCAGTCACTTCGCATCTTTCATTGTTTCAACAATCTATGATGAACTGATAGAAGGGGAACTAGTTCTTCTGCATAATCTGTATAGAATCTCAAAGGTATCCAATCAAGTCCAGATGCTCTTCCACTATAAAGAGACTGAAGTTGTTTTTCTATTCTGTGATCACTTATCTCAGTATCTGCTATTATCAAATTTGTGTCATGATTGAAAGGAGAAAATGTACTATATGATAAAAATCCTTCTGGCTCTTGTGCTGATATCATTATATAAAAACAAAGTATTTTAAAATATATAACCTATAAAACTGGTGTTTTGGCTATATTACAACAGCTTTCTTCGGGGCAAGTCTGGTTTTACTGAAAGAAAGTTGCCCCTATTTATTGCAAACTATAGGTGTCAATACATCATATTTCTGGGATTTTATTGGTCCTGTAATATAAGAGGCTAGTTGTGATGAGAGGGAAAGGACTATAAAGAGGCTATTTGTGCATTTTCCGGCTCATCAATGATTGGCGCCTGTCTGCAAATCAGTGTTTGGCATCTGGTGGGGATGTTCTCTTACTAGTGTGCATGGAAATACACTAGCAGTTTCTATATAGCTGTTTGCTTAGGCTGATGCATTGATGCCCAGTGAAGCTTCTGCCCCATGACCACTTGTGGCCTGTTGCAATGTGATAGCTGGCAGCCAGGATGCCAGGTGTCTGTAGCCATCCTCTCTATTAACACTATCATGCTGCTCAATAATTTCAATCGCCTTTTGTATTTTGCATTGGCAAGTCCACAACTTCTGCCAGTACACTGGCTTCCTGGAACATGATAGGTTGTCCACAACGATGGTGGCGTTCTGCTGTCACTGATTTACTGTGATGTTCTAATCACATATAGCTTTTATGTTCTGCCTTGCACATACTGACTGACCTCCCTGTCTCTCCTATGTAGACAGATCTGCATTGACAAAATAGCTCATACACTCTTGCAATATTAATGTCGTTCACTGCACTTGATGGAACCTATAATGTTTTGGATCCTGTGACTGCTGTGGAAAATGTGTTTGAATCCTCATTGGTGGAGGATGTCACTTAGCCATTCACTGACTCTTTTGACATATAGTAAGTGTACTAGCAGTAGCTTCTCTTCCTTGCCTTCTTCTCTTATTTTATTTTGATCAGCCTTAGTTGCCTCTCTTATAACATTGTTGTCATATCTGTTGGTGCGAAAAGCATGGTATTTTTCTTTCATATTATTAGTGCATCTTATTCAGTGGGGACAGGCAGTCAGTGTATGCAGGACAGAATATTTCTTATCTGGGTGATGGTGGCACTCTGCAGCAGGTATCAGTTGGTTTATGTGGGCTTCCAGTGCACCTTGTGTTCCAGTCTGCCACAGGTGGTTCTATATATTTCCACATCAAAAAAAGATATTGTACCATTGCTTTTTTGTACCATTACTTTCGGTTTCATACATGAACTGTACATTCTTATGTAGGCAGTATAAAAGCTGAAGGAAGTTTCTTGACTCTGCTTCCCCAAGTGACTAGATAATGAATGTGTCATCTACATATCACAGCCAAAAAAGGGGGCATAATGGTACAGAAGCTAGGGCTATTCGCTCAAAAGCTTCCATGAAGAGGTCCACAGCAATTGGGGAGAGGGATAAACTCATTGCAACTCCATCTGATTGCTTATAATATTTACTCCACCAGGTGAAGAACATTAATAGTGCACCAAATCACATATATCAGGTGGGAATCACTCTTGTAGGCTGTGAATGGTCTTTGCTATAGGTATTAGGTCTACAAGTCTGCTTCTGCCATTTCGCAATAGATGGCAGTATCGGCAAGTGGGTTTCAGGTGGCTGGTCATAGGTGTAATACAATAAGCTTAGGCATCTGTAAAAATAATATCATAAAAATATTAGTTGATTTGTGATTCCATCATAAGGTTATTCTTGATTAAGTACATCAACTTACATACCCATTTCTGGCTATTTGCGGGAAGTTTTAATTTTATGCTTCAACATGAAGAAATCTGCAGCTGTGGCTCTTAAAATGCTGGGTAAGACCAATGGCGAGGGAACTATTAGTAGAAGAATGTGCAGAGAATGTTTTCAACGCCTTAAGAAGGGTGATTTTGATGTCAAAGACTGGCATGGCGGTGGAGGACAAAACGTTTTCGTAGCGACTATAACAGACGAAGACAGTCACAGAACATCATTATCGAAAGCAATTGATGCATTCCAGCCCAGCACTGAAACACAAACGGCCACAATACAGCGATAGACACGTAAAGGTAATTTTCCAGTAGGTCAGTGCTCGACCCCATGTCGCAAAACCCGTCAAAATATAAATGGAAACATTGAAATGAGAAGTCCTATCCCTCCCGCTGTATTCTGCATATGTTGCTCTCTCTGACTACCACCTTTTTTGATCAGTGGCATACAGACTGGCTGAGCAGCACTTCAGATCATACGAGCACATGCAAAATTGAATCGATTCATGGATCCCCTCAAAAGACGCCAAAGTTGTAGACCTAGTATAATTGTGAAGAGAGACTTGATCTCAAGACTAACCATAATGTCACCACACTGTATCTACTGTTGCTTTATCAGTTGTACATAAAGGGAAGATTCCTCTGAGTGAGTCTGTTTGTACCATTAGGTGGTGGTGGTGGTTAGTGTTTAGCATCCTGTCGACAACGAGGTCATTAGAGACGGAGCGCAAGCTAGGGTTAGGGAAGGATTGGGAAGGAAATCGGCCGTGCCCTTTCAAAGGAACCATCCCGGCATTTGCCTGAAATGATTTAGGGAAATCACGAAAAACCTAAATCAGGATGGCTGGAGACGGGATTGAACCGTCGTCCTCCCGAATGCGAGTCCAGTGTGCTAACCACTGCGCCACCTCGCTCGGTGTACCATTAGGTGATGCAATCTAGGTGCCAGATGTTTTGCTACATAACAGGTAGGTGAACTGACCCCATTTGCACAGGTGTCAGTAGATAACGAATTTTATAATTTATATATTTTTAAGTATTTCATATTTTATCCAATGACACAGTAAAACATCCATAAGAATATTAATCATCTTGATACTGGCCACAGAAATCTACCTAGTCATTTTGTGTGTTATGAAATTTCATGGTGAAACTGTATCAGAAGACCAATTCAATATTTTGGAATTCTTTCTGTTATCTTCTGTTTTGGTGCCAGTATGATCAGTGAATGACTGAATAGATGTTTTAAATACAGTTACTGACTTTACATAAGACCAAAACACTGTAGTTTTTTTTTTTTTGCCAGATAGGATGTCAAAATATTACTTTCAAATTCATTAAACCCTTCTATCACTGAAAATCTTATGCTAAATTTTTCTGCATTTAGCTTTGGTCTGCCAGCTAGGCATGCTTTACTTTGGTGACAACTTTCTAATATGATTATTAAATGATAGAGGGTCTTTCCCATTCCTTAAAACCTTGTTCGGCACATACTTTCCAAAGGCACAATGAACAATGCTTTTGAATTTTATCTGAATGTGCTCAACATCCTTCTTCTCAAAAGTGAATATTTGATGCTGACTACTCAGATGCTCTATAACTGGTACCCAGTCCCTCACATTCCTTGTAACACCTGTAGTTATTGATGCTATCACTACCCTGTGATCTATGATGTCTTACTCTACATTGGTCTGCTTGTTGCAGGAGATCTAAGACATTACCCTCACTAACTATCTGCTTGCTCAAGTAACTTTCAGGTAAGACATTTTGACCAACTTTCTGTTCCTAATACTACTGGGCACTGTTACTTTTAGCAAGCAATACCAATTCTGTAACTTTACCATGGCTGTTCCTTCAGTTTACTTATATCATATTAACTTTTTCTATTCTAAATCTGCAAGGACAAAAATTCTCTGAGAGCAATGTCACTGACCTATCTTCAACTTTGGCAGACGATTCATCACTGATTCCAAGGTGGGGTTCCTCTAACCTAAAAAACCCATATGTCCACACCATATGTACTCTGCTATATAAGTAGTCATTTCCTTCATGTAATGGATGCCTGACCTATTGAGGGGACCCTACAATTCTTCATTCAGTAGTAGTGGTTGAGAAATTTGTATCTGATATCACCACAGAATCATCTAACCATCTGGTTTAGACCTGCCACTTGGATCCAAACAATAGGACTATGATCAACTCTGGGTATGATACGACAAATTGTGGAGTGAGCTTGTACCCCATGGGCAATGCCAGCTGCCTCCACCAATTCAGCCAACTGCCTAAAAGGAACAAGTTTAGTCTCAGAACCCATGCAGCAAGAGTCATTTGTACTGATTCGAAGCCTACAAGCAGTAACAGTTATGGAGCTAACATAAAACTGCTTTGAATAGTTTATTAAACTACTGGTAGGAGTTAAACAGTAAATGCAACTAAAGAAGCAGCATGACTTGCATTAAGTAGTACACCGATAGTTTGCTTATTGTTAATATAGTGTGCAGTTTAAGTTCCTAAAGTTGCTTCTCTCTTTCCTTTCTCCAAACCCCCCCCCCCCCCCCCCCCCACCACACCCTTTTCTTACCCTCATTCCAAATCTCTGCAGGTTCCCTTTCTTCACGGAATTTACAGAAAATGAATGGCTGAATGAAAATTCAATAATTTTATCTACATGTCAATACATCTGCTTTCTAATGATATCTGCAGCCAATTACTTAAATCTGCTCTCAGAAAATTTCAATATCTACAAGAATAATGCAAGATGAAGGAACAGGTTGCATATATGTAGATGCTGTATGCCTCTATACAGCCTAGAATTGCACACTGGGCTGAAGTATAAGGATGTTCTTCAAGCTGCCAATAGATATAAGACAAATTATTATTGAAGTTTTCCATTTTCACTTCCAAAAATTCAAGTATTTCTGATATGTAGAAACAAGAATATACCTAAACATACATTTAATTTTCTGTTTCACTGGTCTGTATAAATATAAAAGTATATACATTATATTATATATGGAGCAGTCAAATGAGAACAAGACAGATGGAAAGAAGTAAGTAAACTGTTTATTATTTCAAAATTAATAAGCATTAGTGTTAATATACACTTCAAAAAAAGTTTTACATCACCCCGGTTCCCAGAACTGCTGAAGATAGACATTGACTGTGAAGATTGTATCACAGACACAGTCCCTTTGCCTGTTCACAGATGTCACTAAACCTACCCAAGCATGTAAACAACCATGCATGAGCAGCCCCTATTAGATGGTGGGGGTCCGACAGCTGATCAGTTCCAGTCATTCAACCAGGACAGAGGTACATGGCTCATGTTGTCTGTAGTTCAACCATACCTAGATGGTAAACACCATGGTTTGATTGCATCTGCATTGTTGCTTTGTGCCAGGAAGGGCTCTCAAAAAGGGAAGTGTCCAGGTGTCTTGGAGTGAACCAAAGCGATGTTGTTCAGACATCGAGGAGATACAGAGAGGCAGGAACTGTCAATGACATGCCTTTCTCAGGCTGCCTAAGGGCTACTACTGCAGTGGATGACTGCTACCTACAGATTATTGCTTGGAGGAACCGTGACAGCAATGCCACCATGTTGAATAATGCTTTTGTGCAGCCACAGGATGTCATGCTATGACTCAAAACTGTGCGCAATTGGCTGCATGATGCGTAACTTAACTCCCGACATCCATGGCGAGGTCCATCTTTGCAACCATGACAGCATGCAGCGTGGTACAGATGGGCCCAACAACATGTTGAATGGACCACTCAGGATTGGCATCATGTTCTATTCATTGATGAGTGTCGCATATGCCTTCAACCAGGCAATCGCTGGAGACATGTTTGGAGTCAACCCAGTCAGGCTGAACACCTTAGATACACTGTCCAGCAAATGCAGCATGGTGGAGGTTCCCCGATGTTTTGGCATGGCATTATGTGGAGCCGACATTCATGGTCATGGAAGGCACTGTAATGTCTGTATGACACGTGAATGCCATCCTCTGACCGATAGTGCAACCATATCGGCAGCATATTGGCGAGCGTGGACAACAATTAGCACCCCCATAATGCACGTCTTGTGGGTAACTTCTTTCAGGATAACAACATCACTTGACTAGACGTGAACCCTATCAAACATGCCTGGGATAGATTGAAAAGGGCTGTTTATGGATGACATGACCCACAAACAACTCTGAGGGATCTACGCCGAATCGCCATTTGAGGAGTGGGACAATCTGGACCAACAGTGCCTTGATGAAATTGTGGATAGTATGCCATGATGAATACAGGCATGCATCAATGCAAAAGGTCATGCTACTGGGTATTAGAGGTACCGGTGTGTACAGAAATCTGGACCACCACCTCTGAAGGTCTCACTGTATGGTGGTACAACATGCAATGTGTGGTTTTCATGAGCAATAAAATGGGCAGATATGATGTTTTTGTTGATCTCTGTTCCAATTTTCTGTGCAGGTTCTGGAACTCTCAGAACCGAGGTGATGCAAAACTTTTTTTGATGTGTGTATATTTATCCCGCTGTGAGACAAGATGGCCAGTGCCTTGATGGAAAAATATTAGTGTTTGCCTCAAAGAACGATGATATTATACTGGTGTGCACCTCTTCATCCAAAGCAAATTGATGGCTATGAATGTCTTTCTTCAGAGCTCCAAAAATACGTAAATTGCATGAGGAGAGATTGGGACCATATGGAGGATCTGTAAGGGCACCCACCAAAACTTCTGCAGTGTAGCTGAAACAACTTTGACAACATGATTAATTTTATGTGGTCATTCCACTTCAAATCACTCCATACACACACTCCTGGATATTTCATGTAAGTAACAGTTTTCACTGATGATTCTGCAATTGTAAAATAATGCAATAAAGGGCCTTTCTGTTTATGTAGTTGCAATACATTATATTTATGTTGGGGGTGTCCACCCCTGGTAGCTGAGTGGTCAGCGTGATGGAATGTCATACCTAATGGCCTGCGTCTGGTTCCTAGCTGGGTCAGAGATTTTCTCCGCTCAGGGACTGGGTGTTGTCTTATCCTGCAAATACAGATCTGTGTGTGTGGGCTTCTGATAGACGGAGTGCCCCAAAGATCCATCGGTTCTACGATTGACAAGGACATCCAGAAACGGCAGACATCTACCTTTTTCGACCTCCATGGTAAACTGAATATTCTTGTGAATGGTATTCAGATGTTTTTGCACGCGACAAGCTGCCACCACCCTGCACAAACCATGGGTTTGCTACGTACTCTGGTGCACCGGGCACATGTGGTATCTGATAAGGACAGCCTTCCTAAAGAATTAGAACATTTGCAATCTGTCTTCAGGGAGAATGGATATTCTACACGCCAAATCCGCACAGCTGTAACAAAGAAGAAATGTAAAGAGAAACAAGAAGAAGAAGACAAAGAGGTGGTCACGTCCAGGGCGTTTCTTCCGTATGTGGGTAACCTCTCCTCTAAAATAGGAAGGATTTTAAAGAAGCATTGTGTTAAAGTGATCTTCCGCCCACCTACGAAAATATCGGCTTTGCTTGGCTCTGTGAAGGACGATCTGGGTCTGAGGAAGGCGGGTATTTATAAGATCCCCTGTCAATGTGGCAAATCCTACATTGGCCGAACTACTCGCACAGTACGGGAAAGATGCGTGGAGCATGAGTGCCACACACGTCTACTACAGCCTAACAAATCAGCCATAGCAGAACACTGTATTTCGACGGGACACTCCATGGATTATTGTGGAACAAAAATTTTAGTGAAAACTAGATCTTTTTGGGAATCCATTATCAAGGAGTTCGTGGAGATACGATTGGCAAAAGATCTTATTAATCGAGACGGCAGCTTTCAGATGGATAAAGCATGGGATCCTGTAATTTCTTTAATCGCTTCGCAGAGACATGGGTCTGCATCTAGTGCGATGGCTGACGAAAATTGATTTTATACTTTCGACTACCGCGCCTCAGCTGCGCGAAGGCGCTTTGCGACAGATAGCGCAAATGTAGGTACACCACTACGCATGCGTGGCCCACTTCTGCTGCAGAGCGCGCCAAATTAGATAGGGGGCGCGGTATTAGCCTTCTCCACTGCACAGGCGCCGCCTCGCCAATTTTGGGTATATATAGAACGACGCGCACCAGTAATCTTCAGCCTCGTACTCACCTGAAGATGGCTGCAGGTTTGTTAGCCGAAATATCGTGCCAAGATGTCAACGTGATTCGGGTGCAAGCCCGAAATATGATGGACCGATCAACACGCCGGGAAAACTTCAAGATAAATATAATGCTTTTCTCAAGACTTTTCTCATGCTCTTTGAAAGTTGCTTTCCGTTAGAACGTTTAAAACAGGGTACTAGCACAAACAGGCAGCCTGGGTGGCTGACTAGAGGGATAAGAATATCTTGTAGAACAAAGTGGCAATTATATCAAAACGTTAGAAACAGTCAAAATCTAAATGCAGCAGCCCATTACAAACACTATTGTAAGCTGCTTAAAAATGTTATTAGGAAGGCAAAAAGTATGTGGTATGCAGATAGAATAGCTAAATCTCAGGATAAAATTAAAACCATATGGTCAGTCGTAAAGGAAGTTGCTGGTCTGCAGAGACAGGTCAAGGATATAGAATCAGTGCGTAGTGGGAATGTCCGTGTTACTGATAAGTCGCATATATGTCGCATATATGTACAGTATTTAATAATCACTTTCTGAATATAGCAGGTGAACTAAATAGAAACCTAGTCCCAACAGGGAATCATATAGCGCTCTTAGAAAAAAGTGTTCCGAGACTGTTACCTGAAATGCTCCTCCATGATACTGACAAGAGGGAGATTGAGTTAATAATTAAATCACTAGAGACCAAGAACTCTCATGGATATGACGGGGTATCTAGCAGAATACTGAAGTATTGTTCTATGTATGTTAGCCCAGTTCTCAGCCATATCTGTAACGTTTCCTTTAGGAGTGGTCGGTTTCCTGACCGATTAAAGTACTCGGTAGTGAAGCCACTTTATAAAAAGGGAGACATTGATAATGTTGACAATTTTAGACCTATTACTATGCCATCGGTGTTTGCTAAAGTTATCAAGAAGGTTGTATATACAAGGTTACTGGAGCATTTAAATTCACATAATTTGCTGTCAAATGTTCAGTTTGGTTTTAGAAATAGTTTAACAACTGAAAATGCTATATTCTCTTTTCTCTGTGAGGTTTTAGACGGATTAAATAAAAGGTTGTGAACGCTAGGTGTTTTCTTTGATTTAACAAAGGCTTTTGACTGTGTTGACCACAAAATATTACTGCAGAAGTTGGACCATTATGGAGTAAGGGGAGTAGCTTACAATTGGTTCACCTCTTACTTTAAGAACAGAAAGCAGAGGGTAATTCTCTGCGATATTGAGAGTGGTAGTGATGATCAGTCCCAATGGGGCACTGTTAAGTGGGGCGTTCCCCAAGGGTTGGTGCTGGGGCCACTGCTGTTTCTTATTTATATAAATGATATGCCTTCTAGTATTACAGGTGATTCAAAAATATTTCTGTTTGCTGATGACACCAGCTTGATAGTGAAGGATCTTGTGTGTAATATTGAAACAGTAACAAATAATGTAGTTCATGAAATAAGTTTGTGGCTTGTGGAAAATAATTTGATGCTAAATCACAGTAAGACTCAGTTTTTACAGTTTCTAACTCACAATTCAACAAGAACCAATTTTTGATCAGACAGAATAGGCATATTATAAGCGAGACAGAACAGTTCAAGTTCCTAGGCGTTCGGATAGATAGTAAGCTGTTGTGGAAAGCCCATGTCCAGGATCTTGTTCAGAAGCTAAATGCTGCTTTATTTACCATTAGAACAGTATCTGAAATAAGTGACACTTCAACACGAAAAGTAGCCTACTTCGCATATTTTCATACGCTTATGTCATATGGTATTATTTTTTGGGGTAATTCTTCTGATTCTAAAAGGGTATTTTTGGCTCAAAAACGGGCTGTTCGAGCTATATGTGGTGTAAGTTCGAGAACCTCTTGTCGACTCCTATTAAAAAATCTGGGAATTCTGACATTGCCCTCACAGTATATATTTTCTTTAATGTCGTTTGTTGTTAGCAATATTAGCCTATTCCCAAGAGTTAGCAGCTTTCACTCAGTTAATACTAGGCAGAAATCAAATCTGCATGTAGGATGCACTTCCTTGACTCTTGTGCAGAAAGGAGTGCAGTATTCTGCTGCATCCATTTTCAATAAGCTACCACAAGAACTCAAAAAATCTTAGCAGTAGCCCAAACTCTTTTAAGTCTAAACTGAAGAGTTTCCTCATGGCTCACTCCCTCTATTCTGTCGAGGAGCTCCTGGAAGAGCTAAAAAATTAAGCAAATTCCAGTGTTACATTGCTCATTTTCTTCATTTAAACGTACGACTTGTCACGTGAATATGTTTTTTCATATTTCATTTTATCTGTTTCTCATATCGTGTTATAATTTCATGTATTGACTCGTTCCATGACCATGGAGACTTCTCCTTAATTTGGTCCCACGGAACAATAAATAAATAAATAAATCTGCATTTCTTCTTCGTGTAGCAATTTTAATGGCCAGTAGTGTATTTACTTTTTATGCCACAATATCTCAATAGGGTATTTCCTAAGGTGTTGAAACTTTTTCTATGACTACAATTAGAAAAAACATTTTCCATAATATTCTATTAATATCTTCCTGAATATGTGAATGAGAATATAATCTAAAGCAATGACTGGTGGTGATATATTCATGCATATATTTGACCAAAAATTCAACTGACTCAGGAAACCAGAAAATTGGGAAGCTCAAAAATGTGTGAGAAATGATTGTAACACTAGATAACAGTGTTATAATATGCAGATTTACTATGACAGCTAAATTAGGGTCCTGAATTTTTTACCATTAGTATACAAGGTGCCCCCAGGCCCTGAATGCAAGTAATTTTTATTATTTTAATTTTAGAAAGAGACTGCCTTTTTCATTGGCCACCTTTGAGCTGATATGACAACAATCTTCTGGTTCACACCAAAATAGGCCAAGTTGGCATCATCAAAGCCAGCTTGCCAATCAGATTGCATTACAAGATAACCCTACTCTTAGAGCCACAACTGAAAAATACCTCGCTCTCTCTTCTGTTCCCAGTCACCTAGAGCAGATGCTAAATGGCTTAGTTCCTTCATCTTTCAATCTTCCATTATTGTTTGAGATGGGTCTGGTGCTACTGGAGTTATCTTCTCTCATCTCTCTGGCAGTCCTTGCCCTGTAATTCTCCCTCATACACACACCCCAAATGAGCAAATACACTGATATCACTTCATTTTCTGAACCTGAGTACCTTATATTAATTACAAGCCCACATGATTTTCCAATCCTCACTACACCTCACAGGGGGTATGCATCACACTGTGATAGAATATAAATGAATTGGTCTGAAATAAATGACTTCTACACCTAGCGAAAAGACAACATTTATGATTACCTGCATCATAGTACATTGGTCTACTTTTAGAATGCAAAAATCTTAAATTCTTTGGGGCATTAACACAAGTCTCTGGTAAATCAATAGTGTTAACTGATACTACAAATCTGGATGTCACACGATTCCTGTTGAACTGTGAGGAACTGGTTTGTGAACTATTAGCTAACGCCTGATGACATCATATATAGTTCAATGGGATTTACATTTCAGTGTCAGGACATTAACTGAAATTTTGTTATGCTTATATCAATGACTTTCTCCTTTCTATGGGTCAATTATATTTCTGTATTTACAGCACCCATCATAAACCTATCATATTGTGGCATCAGTGTGTCCTAAGAATGATTACTCCTGTGGTAAAGAAGTATTCACAATATTCCTGCTGAACATTATGGTTTGGACACAAAGAAGATGCTGGTGCTATTACCTGGTAGTCATGGTTTATTGTGCCACTAGGATACTAATGAAATACATTGCACCATCATTGTCAAGGGTCATTACACTGAATATGTAAACGCCACCTTTCATGGCTGAAGAAAAGGAGTTTTATGCTTTATTCAATGTAACATGTATACCAAATAATTTTAATCACACAATTACTGCAGGACTGATGTGTGTCTCATTTAATAAAACAAGAATATGCTGTTTGGATGTATATGAACATGTGCTGTGTGTTTAGGTTCTACACATAGGAGCAGAGATAGAGATTGGAGAGAAACATATCCAGATGATAGCAAGTTCACACAAAGGAGTTTTAGGATGAAAGGCAAGAAAGAGATGAATAATAAGAGATACAATGTTATTGAAGTGTGACATTCATAATTAAGCTTGCAAACAATCCCCATTCACATGTTGAAGAATGAGCTTTCCATAAGTCATTGCACAGAAAGACAGGATGCCTCGTAATTTATATATAGCCATTTACATAGGTACCTACTGCTATGCTTCGGATAATTTTGCACGGCTGCACATCTGAAAGAAGACGGTAGGTGAGTAAGGGAACTGTGCATTCAAGCACACATCTGATAACTAACAATTTATTTATTGCTTTGTATACTTAGGATTTCTTATAATTCTTGTTAAAGCACTTATTAATAATAAATGAGAGACACCATCATGAGATTTAGCTAGTAAGTGATAAGCCGTAGACTGTAGGATCTTGAAAGAGGTCTACAGTTTCTCTGACTGCTGGGATTTATAAAGTGAGGTTCATCAGTGACACATAAACTTCTTAAATTAACGAAAATTAAGACCAGCTGGCGAGATTGATTCTAGAGTGTTACAGATATGATTCAGAATTGAGTTATTAACTGCAGAATGGAAATAAACAATGTACATAATTATCAACAAAAGCAATAATTGTTACTCTTAAGACTGGATGCATGTTTTGGTGAACTGTTACTTAAAAGGCTGGGTCGACAGCTCTTGAATTTTGAATCAGTATGGGACTCCAAATGAAGGAAAGCACATAATTACAAGAGAGATAATAGTGTGACCAGTCACCAAGGTATTCTCAATGCACATTATATAAATTTTGTTAACTTCACTGTGCCACTTAATTATTTATCCTAGATACATAATCACTGCTTACAAGAGATGAATAAGGAATGGAGTATAAAAAAATTGTTTTTTATGTATGTGGCATTCAAGAAACATTCCACAGTTATATGAGGTCTGTTCAAAAACTTCCAGAACATTCATAATTTTGCGCCAATGGTGTGTTGGAGTGAAATGTGGTTGGCATCCCCACACATGCCTGTGTTTAATGTGTAAGTGCCAGAAGTTTCACTGTTGTACGTATTGAGTGTGTCATACAGTTTGCGAATTTTGAGATGGCAGAGTTAGAGGAGCAACACGTCTGTATTAAATTTTTGTGAAACTCAAGAAAACCTTTACAGACACACACCAAATGATGCAGGAAGCCTATGTTGATGAGTGCTTAAGCCATACTCAGTGTTATGAACGGTTCAAAAGGTTTTAAAAATGGCTCAACAGTAGTTAAAGATGACCCTCATTGTGGATGCCCTTCGACGTCTACTGATGATGTTCATAGCAGGAACGTCAAGGAAATTGTGAATGCCAATTGAAAACTGATTCTCTGAGAGACTGCAGAAGAATGTAACATTTCAGTTTTATCAGGTTATGAAATCTTGACACTGCATCTTGGAATGCATCGTGTTGTCGCCAAGTTCACCCCACAGCTCAAGAGTCAATACTAGAAACACCTTCACCTCACAATCTGTGAAGAGCTTTTGGATCATGCAAATGAGAACGAGATGTTCCTTATGATAATTGTAACTTGTGATGAGATGTGGCTCTACAGTTATGATTTTGAGACCAAGGTTCAGTCTTCACAATGGCTCAGAAAAGGTTCTCCAAAACCAAAAAATGCTTCTCAGGTCAGGTCAAATGTCAAAGCCATGCTGATTGCTTTCATGGACTTTGAAGGATTATTTCATCATGAAATCATGCCACAGGGACAAACCATTAATTGATGGTACTATCAGAATGTGTTATAATGCCTGTGAGAGAATGTGAGAAGGAAACTGCCTGAAATGTGGTGAGGCAATTCATGGCTCTTGCATCACGATAATGCAACTGCAAATTCAACCCTGTTGGCTTGTGACAGTTGCACAAAAACAAAATCACTGTGCTGCCTCATCCTCTGCACTCTACAGACCTGGCCCCTGTGCCCTTTTTTTATTTCCAAAGTTGCAAACCCTCAAAGGACAAAGATTTGCAACAATAGATGAGATAAAAGAAAATTTGCAGACGGCACTTTGTGTGATCCAGCAAGATGTGCACAAATCTGCTTCTGGAATTGGAAATGGCATTGAGAGCGGTGCATAAATTGTGAAGGGGAGTATTTTGAAGGAGACCATTCACAATAAGTAAAAGGTAAGTGTAGAAAAGCTTTGTGGACAAAGTCCTAGAATTTTTTGAGCAGACCTTGTAATTGCTCTCTCATTTTTTTAAGTGGATCATATATTTGTAGTATTTGCATGGTTCATGAATTATTTGATATATACTTTGGTTTTCTTAAAAATCATGTAATTCTGTTAGCGTATTCTATGTAGTATTCTGCTCCTATAGTTCCCGTACCTTACTCAGCTTCTCAGATTTTGAGAAGCTCCTTTGTTGGTGTCGCCAGATTTTGAGCACAGTCATCTGAACTACATAAAATTGCTTAAACATGCTTAGTTAAGCGCCAATAAAAGTTCTGTGGAAGCCAAACTCTCATTTTTTCTTCTACTAGGTTTTGTTCCTGCTTTAAAATAAAATGAAGAGCCAAAGAAACTGGTACACCTGCCTAATGTAGTGTAGGGCCTCCACGAGCAAGCAGAAGTCCCACATCACATGGCATGGACTCAACTAACATCTGAAGTAGTTCTGGAGGGAATTGACACGACGAATCCTGCAGGGCTGTCCATAAATCTGTAAGAGTATGAGGGGTGGAGATCTCTTCTGAACAGCATGTTGCAAGACATCCCAGATATGCTCATTAATGTTCATGTATAGGGAGTTTGGTGGCCAGTGGAATTGTTTAAACTCAGAAGAGTGTTCCTGGAGCCACTCTGTAGCAATTCTGGATGTGTGGGGTGTTGTATTGTCCTGCTCAAATTCCCCAGTCCATCAGAATGTACAATGGACATGAATGGATGTAGGTGATCAGACAGGATGCTTACGTACATCTCACCTGGCAGATTCGTATCTAGACGGGTCCCATTTCACTCCAATGCACTCACCCCACAATATTACAGAGCCTCCACCAGCCACAACAGTCCCCTGCTGACATGCAGTGTCCATGGATTCATGAGGTTGTCTACATACCCGTACACGTCCATCTGCTTGATACAATTTGAAACTAGACTCGTTCGACCAGGCAACATGTTTCCAGTCATTGACAGTCCAATGTCAGTATTGATGGGCCCAGGTGATTCGTAAAGCTTTGTGTCATGCAATCATCAAGGGTACGTGAGTGGGTCTTTGGCTCAGAAAGCCCATATCAATGACGCTTCGTTGAATGGTTCGGATGCTGACACTTATTGATGGCCCAGCGTTGGAATCTGCAGAAGGGTTGCACTTATGTCACACTGAATGATTCTCTTCAGTTTTGTTGGTCCTGTTCTTGCAGGATCTGTTCCAACTGCAGTGATGTTGGAGATTTGAGGTTTTACCAGGTCCCTGATGTTCATGTTCATGAAATGGTCGTATGGGAACATCTCTACTTCATCACTACCTTGGAGATGCTGTGAGCAATCAGTTGTGTACTGACTATAACACCACACTCAAACTGACTTAAATCTTGATAACCTGCTATTGTAGCAGTAGTAACCGATCTAACAACAGTGCCAAGCACTTGTTTTCTTATATAGGCATTGCTAACTGCAGTGCTGTATTCTGCCTATTTACATACCTCTGTATTTGAATATGCATGCCTATACAAGTTTCTTTGGCACTTCAGTGTATAACAATTAATTCTTCCATGAAGCAGCTGATTATATGCTAGTTTAAATAGTTGCAAATACTGCAAGTGCTACACTAATTCAATAATGTAGTAACATGGTAAGAAAAGTTTATGCCATTAAAATGAGGAACTAGATTTTCATGTAATAGTTGCTCTTGCTAAGATATTTACAATTCAAGGGAAATATTGCATGAATATGGAAACATAGCCAGCCATCGGTCTCAACTAACTTTAATGTACTGTGCATTCTAAGAACTATTTCAGCTTCATATTTGTATGACAGTCCAGTGCTAACTGTTAAAGGAGAC
Source organism: Schistocerca piceifrons (assembly GCF_021461385.2). NCBI lineage: Eukaryota > Metazoa > Arthropoda > Insecta > Orthoptera > Acrididae > Schistocerca > Schistocerca piceifrons. The sequence continues at coordinate 73,977,772 of NC_060149.1, forward strand.
TGGTTGGTTGGTTTGTGGGATTAAAGGGACCAGACTGTTAAAGGAGATGTACAAAGAAATAACACACACCTATCAAACACACATAGAAATAGCTAAATATTTAAATGACAGAGGAACAGTTAAAATAACAGCCCCACCTACTTGCTGGTACCAATAATTCTTACTGTTGTTTACACACAATATTTAAGAATTTCATAAACAAATGTTCTTTCCTTTGGTACCAAAATAGAAATGACATAGTGAGCCAGTGAATGGAAGTTCATGAAACACTGGGGAAAACTTGTTTCAGTCCTTACAAATTTCCTTTCTCTTAAAGAAGATAATGTATTCATGACAATATTCACTTTGATTTGTGTCCACTGCTTTTGTAAAGATCTTTCACTTGTTGCATTCATATTTATCACTTGTTCTTATTAGCAACTGTTCCATTAATTATATTTTATCATATGTTTTTCAATTTTATTAACTAGGGGCTAGCCTTAAATTGGTGTCCAGTGACACAGTTTTGATATCAAAGTTGTATCACCTGCGGCAGGAAAAATGATACATTTTTAATTTGCATGATGCTGGAACAGCCACTGCCAGATAATTTTTGTTTCGCATGAAATTACCATTATTGACAGTGTTGTCAGGTTTTGGAATGTCGAGTCTATCACAGGGGTTCATAGATATTTATGTAAATATTTATTTCTTGAAACTGAGAGAGTATGTTAGACACAGTCATAATTGAAAGGGGTTTGTTACTCTAACTGGTTATACATTTGCCCCCATCTGAATAAAAACTTCTTACATTACTATGTACTACTGGATAAGTTGTTCAATATTGTGAAACACTGTTTCCAAACAGCTATACTTATTCTCTTACTTGTTAGAAACAGAACTGGTTTTGTAACATACAGTTTTATTATCACCTACAAATGTAGGTCTGCACCATTATTAATGAAGAAATTAAAGATACTGTTAACGTTTTGAGAGGTCAGGAAGAGTGACAAGTAGATTCTCTGTTTCAGATAGATATGATAGGAATGGAAGATATCATATTTATTAAATTTCTTACAGTTTTCTTTTCTTTTACAATGAAGATTAAACCATACATAGCATCCTTTTGAGAGTATATGAACAAATAATAATATATATTGTTGATTCAGAGAAATATTCTCATCAGACATATGTGGTTGATATATGAGTTTGGTTACAGAAACAACTTTAGAGTATTGGCTATGTGTTTAAGAGTGGTGTAAGGTGTAGTAAAGTTGAAAAAAAAAGAAAAAGAAAATGAAAGTTATGCTAGAAATATTTGATGCCAAGTTAAATGAGAACTGTAATAGTAAAATGGTTCAACACTGATGTGTTACAGTTTTAACTCACTCTCAAAATCCAGATTTGGATTTTCTCATCAGATGTTTAAATGATAACTTGTCAGAAATTCTGATGCATACTCATGGGTCGAAAGATGTTAAACCAGCTCAGAATAATGTGACAAGAGATTACAGCTGACACTTTACAGGTTCAAAACCAAAATTATGTGCAAAACTGTCAAATATGCTGATAGTCATACTCTTAAAGTCATTGCAGTTATGTAGTTTAACTGAACTTGTAACTTCAAGGCAGTACAAGATACAAAGACACATTTAAATTTCATAAAAGTGCTAGGTTTCTGAACTAGTGTTTCCTACAAATGGGAAAATAGAAGAAAATGGAGAGAGGAAATGTATTATTTAAGGATTACGCACAAAAATTTACTTAGTATTGTAAGTCTAGGGAAATGTAACAGTACAGGACATAAAGAAAACCAACAATTAATTTTGTTTCTGTCCTGACTTGCTATGTCTCCTTTCTGAATAACTTTACTGTTTAATCCACGAAAAATTCATTTTCCTTCAGTATTTTCTTCTGTTTTTCTGGGCAGCCTCTGCTTCTAACATCTAATGTCTCTTTAACCTCTTGTGCACTTCAGTTAAATCACTACCTGCTGCTGTACATTAATTTTTATACAGTTATTTGGTTTTTTATTTATTATGAAGATTCCTTTCCTTATCCGATCATTAGAGAGGTTGATGGAAAACTATATGCTATTAAGATAATATAAAACAATGGTAACAGCACATACAGAAATATCAAGATCTTATTTATGTTTGCAATGGCACAATGGAAATGGGAACAGGTGACTGAATGAAAATTAATGGAAAACACAAAATTGTGGATGTTCTGCAAAATAAATTAATAGAGAAAAATCCACAATTTTGTGTTTTTCATTTGTAAATATGAAGTTATTCTGCTGAACAGTAGTGGAAAAAATCACTAAGCATAAAGAGTAATGGAAATAACTTATAAACAGTGTGATACTGAGCAGGGTTGGAAAGCGGTTTGCAAGAGGTAAAGCATGAGGAGAATCTAATGACATAACAAAGATGATCAGTAGAAGTAATGAAGTAAGTACAGTGGAGGCAAGGCATAATGAAGAGGAGGAGTGGAGTGATCTCACTGTGGGAAGAGACTATCATACTTCAAAGTGGAATAACACCATTCATGAATAACAGAGGTATTGTTTTAAAACACTAGTATAAAATGGAGGGATAGGTGTACCATAGTTCTAGTTTTCTTTATGTTAGCCAGGAGAGGAATTCTCCCTAGCCAATAGGTGAAACAGAAATAACAACATCCAGGTTCATGCTCTATGGGGTGGGCATTTGCTCAAGGAGACATTAAAATCTTGAAGCTGTGGCAAAGGTAAGTAGTTTTTCATTGGAAAGAGAACAGAAACAGGAAGTAAACAGAACAAGCAGGCAACACTATTCTGGCAAAGTGGATATTAAGAAAACTGGAGCCAGTAGTGAAAACTCTGTTACTGTTTTTCTTTGTTTTCTTTAACTCTCTATGCCTGAGAGCCTAATTTTTGTTGCCTCTACTCCAAGTGATACAAAGGGTGTTTATTTTTGTCTCAAATAAGGAGCACGTATTTTGAATTTGTTTAACTTCCTTTAATGTATGACAGGTAGTGTATGTATGTCCCTGCCATTTATCCAAGTTTTGACTGCCTGTTTCAGTTTCATATTCATTCAGTATGTCAAGAAAATAGATATTGTCTTTGCAACTAGAGACATGAAGTCCAACTGAACCACAACCACTGGTAACATGCAGAGGCAAATTATTGTCTGTCCTGACACAAATAAATAAATGTACAAACAGAAGAAATGTGTTTATAGAGTCAGACAATATATCGTCTTCTTATGGCAAATTTTACAGAACAACTTACATCTCATGGCATATAATTACATATTTACATATTTAAAACACACACACACACACACACACACACACACACACACACACACACACACACACACACACACACACACACACACAGCTAGCTCACACTATAAAATTGATATCATTTTAGCAGAGTGAAAGTGTTGTTACTTCTGAAACTGGTTGACTAACAAGCAGTCTCAGAATAGGTCATCCCAAATATTGCCATTCTTCCTGAATGTGTCCATATTTCCTTGTGTTTTCCATATTTGGTTGTCTTCATATTTAAAACACATTTTGCAATTTTTGAAATATATGTTGCTTTTATTGCTTACTTCTTCTGTGTTTTTATATTTTCTCAGTTTTGGCCATTTCATAGACTGGATATTTTCTTTCTATATGATATTAGGTACATAATTTGTGTGTTTTTGTTTTCAGAAGTATCAGCCTTTTAGAGAATGCTTTTACTTGAAAATGTGAGTGCAATCACTTTTTGTAACCTTGTCTTTCTCTAACCTTACCAATTTTCAAGCACAACTTAGATCTGCTTAAAAATCCCTCAGCCCCACAAACGATTACCTTTCATCTGCTACATTGTTGCAAACTTGAAGTAAATTCTTTAGCTAATACATCTAACAGCCCACATGAAACCAATGGAAATGAAATTTTGTGAGATTGGGAAGGACATAATTTTATTCTTTTCAACATGCGGGGTACATAAGTTTTCTTGCACAGAACTAGCTCTGCTTCAATTGGGAGCTTAAATAAACTTCCTCATTTGCTGAGACGCTTAGTCTTATTCTTTAAGTATGTACTGCTGACAGAACCATTTTCGTTGGCAGTGTCAGAAAGACACAGTGGCTGCCCAAAAGGTCTTGTGCCTGCTGCAGAGCCTGGCCCAAAGCCTGAAATCATTTTGAAACATCATTTCAGTTTCAAACAAAATGTTATCCACTGGCACTCCTGTCCCATATGGGAGGCTCAGACACATATAAGATATTACAATACTGTTTTCTATAATCTATGTAAAGATGAATTTGAAAGTAAAACTTTATTTACTAGATATTAGAACAAATATATGCTCTGGCTGGAAGAATAGTATGCCATAGATTCAGGTTTATGGGCTAATGGGAAAGCTTTCAAGAAAAGTTTGAATCCCCAAGTAACAATAATGTGCTGGTCAATTGTAAACATTAACACTAATAATACTTTGAAATTATATGATACAACTCATAACACAAGTTTACAGATGTACAAGTGCTTATGTATTTGAGCAATAATAGCCATTAAAATTGTGTTAAAAAATGTTGTCATGCAGCAAATATTTTAATGAGAGGGGCATGCAGTATCTTCCAGAATATGGTACCAATTCATTAACAGAACAGAAGCAAGATAGCATTACCATGTACATAAAGTATATGCTAAGCATATTAACATGCACCAACCAACCTTCAAGTTCTCCTGGTGAAGTGTGGTCATTAGTTAATTTCTGTTATATATTAAGAAACATGACAAATTGATTATAAAATATGGTGCTTTAGACTGCTACATGTTGATGGTGATCACTGTAACCACTAACACACAGTATCCTACACAAATTTAATGACATGCAAAACATTAATGTAAAACTTGAAATGAGGTACATGTAATTTTTGAACAAGTAGATTTAACCCCACATTCTAAATATAATCATTGGTAATTAGTAGAACATAGCATGTCCAGTACCATTGTAGAGAATTGTCAATGAACAAACAAAACTATTCCTATAAATACCATTATGCTTCTTTATTTCTAGATTGCTACAACTTTTTCTCAAAAAGTAATACAATAATAGACAGCATTTGTGTGTCACAGAGTTTAAGAAAAATTGAGTAAATCATCAACCATGTTCATTTTTACTACTAGTAACATCATCTGTAAAGTTAAATATGATTTGTAATCTCTAAAATGGTATAGAGTATAGTATATGAGAGCAATGACAGATATATACATCAAAAACTCAGGAAGTTTTTTTCTCTGGCTTACATCTGATAATACAGACGCTATGCTTAATGCAGAGACTTGGATGATGTTACACGGGAATATAGTAGACTCCTCAAACAGTTATTGACACACTGTCATTCGTCAGTATTAAATATCTATGAAATATACAGAACTGTAAAGCTCGCCATGTAAAGTTATGAAAGTAATCTAAAAGGGGATGAAGAGAAACATTAATTGTCAATAGTTTCCAGATTTATAAATATCTTGTGAGGATAGGTTCGTTGAAAGTTCAGAAGTGAGTATTTATTTGATGATATAGCCAATAATGTGGCAAAATGTTTCCTTTTAAATAATGTGGCAAAATGTTTCCTTTTATATGACCTTCACTTGTGTTTTTTCTATAAGGTGAAAACTACATTAGCATGGTTCAATGATGATTGTGGATAAAATTAATTGTGAACTGGAATCATTAATTTTATTTTGGGTTTGTGTGTCTTTGAATAGAGGCAGAATATGAAATCTGCTTGAATCTGATACTGTAAAACTGACCAATGTTAGCTTCATTTTCCTAAATGGTACAGTAGAAATCCAATTAATGGAAAATACTGGGTGAAATATAAATAATGAAAGGAATAAAGGTAGCAGGCCAATATATTGTTGACTCAAAATACTGCTAAATTTACAGACAACATTCCCCTTCTGAGCTAACTAATACAGAACCCACATACACACAGCTACACATTTATATATTCGCATGGCTACACTGTCTTGTCCAACTACACTGAACCAGTCAAGTTGCAGTGTCACTACAATGCAGTTGGCGGGAAAGCAGCTCTTTCCCATAACTACAGATACGATTTTATCACTGTTACATTGTGAATTTCACCATATGGTGACAAAAATATCTTCACTGTCCTACATCCAGGTATTATATCTTAGGGCCTTGAGAAAGAGCATTCAGTCTTTAAATATTATCATTAAATCATAGTTATTTTTATTATCCCTGTGTCAAAACTAGCTAAATTTATAGTGACACTGACATTTTTAGTCCCCTTAATTTGTAATTGGTGATTTATTCCCAAGCATTTTATTGCATCTCAAGAAAAAAAAAAACAGACCAGAAAATGGGTTTTACTCCCAGATAAATTTGATCTTAAAAGACATCAATATGACAGATGTGCATTTCTGGTGGTATTTCAAATTTGATTCAGTAATCATGCCGGCTGTACAGCACTGATACAACTTCATTGAATATTTTGTTTACAATGAGTGGAGCATTAATTGTCTGGATGCCAATAAAGTAGAAACATGTATAAATGACAATATGATCTGACTACCAACTGTATGTCAATGACAGATGAAACGTAGATAATGTGTTGTTCATGAGGTGATTTATTTTCAGTACACAATAAGTTATTCTGTATTTTTAGTTCATATAGATTTTTACAGAAGTCATGGCTGAAACAAAATTGGGTAGTTGCCAATATTCTTTAAAAGGAATACTTCAACACTTATTGTGCACACGTTTACCACAACATTTAATATCTTCATCAGGTCTTCTGCTTGTAACTACAAATTGTGTAAAGGAACTGTCATTTTTTTCAGTTTCAACGGTGCACAACTGAGAATACTACAGTCCCTAGTCTGAAATATGGTGTCTCATTTTTCAAGATCCTCGCTTTTAATAAATGCATTGAAAATGTTTGATTCAAAAATAATTCAGTATGGTGTCTTTGGAGACTAGACAACAACCATCAGGGCTTCCTATAAATATTGAATTATATGAATGAACCTTCTCTTCGATTAATTGCCCTCATCAGGTAGAACAGCTACAACTATTATGTACAGTGTGATTCGTTTTAAAACGCTATAAAAAACGAGTCATTGCTCAGAATGACATCAAATTGGAACAGAATACTACTGAAGAAGAGGGGAACGTTATGGGAACAAAAACTTAACGAATACTTTACCACTAGAGGGCTCTGTAAGTGGCAGAATATTCACAATAAAACAAACGGAGTACAAGGCTGTTCCCGTTTGTGTCTGAGATGACAGGCATGACGCTCTCAATGCAGGATCGCGATATTTATTTGTCTCCGAGTGCTGCTAACGTTAAACTGCCCCTAGACGAGAAGTATTACTGTACACATTGTTAAGGCCAATGGCGCCAGGACTGCGGAAAGCAGCCGTCGCTATTTCCCCTCACTGCTCCTCTTCCCTCAACCGTCTTAACACGGGGCTAGGCACGCATCTTGCCGTTCCCGACAGCCATCGCGCGAATCATCAACTCATCGTGGCCAAGGTGTACCTTGACAACTGCTGAATTCCAAAGAAAGGCTAGTTCAGAAAACTTTAAAACTTGCAAACAGATTATTATTTAGCAACAAAGTCTTTCCTTTCTCTTCCGAAAGAAGATCAAATAATAATATTCTCTCAACGTTGGTTGTCAACAATGGTAAAATCAATAAGGTACGTTGACTAGTTCTAGAGATACATCATGACCCCAGTCTACCGCACTTGCAATCCTCATTTATGTAAAGACTGGACCATAATTTATAACCACAGCTATACTGAAAACTGCAACCTTATTAAATGACAAACACAGCCCAACAACGAAAATATTTTAGGCTCGAAAGCAGCTTATTCTTATATATCTCACCCGAAGTTAAACCCTAGCTTACTGGGGTCGCGGCTAGCACAGCAGCCACCAAGTATCTAGGGCTGTCGATAGATGTCACACTCGGCGAGTCACTGTTTTTAAGACTTACGAAAATGACTAACACGTACTGAAGAGCCAAATAAACTAGTACACCTGCCAAATATCGTGTAGGGCCCTAGAGAACACGCAGAAGTGCTGCAACACGACGTGACATCGACTCGACTAATGTCTTAAGTACTGCTGGAGGGAACTGACACCATGAATCTTGCAAGGCAGTCCATAAACCCGTGAGAGTACCGGTGGGTGGAGATCTCTTCCGAACAGCACGTTGCAAGGCATCCCAGATACGCTCGATAATGTTCATATCTGGGGAGTTTTGTGGCCAGTGGAAGCGGTTAAACTCAGAAGAGTGTTCCTGGAGTCACTCTGAAGCAATTATGGATGTGTGGGGTGTTGCATTGTCCAGCTCGAATTCCTAAGGTCCGTCGGAATACACAATGGACATGAATGGAAGCAGGTGATCCGACAGGATGCTTACGTACGTCTCACCTGACAGAGTCGTATCTATACGGGTCCCATTTCACTCCAACTGCACACACCCCACAACATTATAGAGCCTCCACCAGCCTCAACAGTCCCCTGCTGACATACAGGGTCCACGGATTCATGATGTTGTCTACATACCCGTACACGTCCATCCGCTCGATACAATTTGAAACGAAATTCGTCCGAGCAGGCAACATGTTTCCAGTCATTGACAGTCCAATGTCGGCGTTGATGGGCCGAGGTGAGTCGTAAAGCTGTGTCATGCAATCATCAACGGTACACGAGTGGGCCTTCGGCTCGGAAAGCCCATATCGATGCTGCTTCGGTGAATGGTTCGCAAGCTGACACTTGTTGATGGCTAAGCACTGAAATCTGCAGCAGTTTACGGGAGGGTTGCATTTCTGCCACGCTGAACGATTCTCTTCAGTCGTTGTAGGTCCCGTTCTTGGAGGATCTTTTTCCAGGTGCAGCGATGTCGGAAATTTGATGTTTTACCGGATTCCTGATATTCACGGTACACTCGTGCAATGGCCGTACGGGAAAATCCCCACTTCATCGCTACCTCGGAGATGACTGTGTCCTATCAGTCATGCGCCGACTATAACACAACGTTCAGACTGACCTAAACCTTGATAACCTGCCACTGTAGTAACAATAACAGATCCGACAACTGCGCCAGACACTTTTTGTCTTACACAGGCACTGGCGACCATAGCGCCGTATTCTGCCTGTTTACAAATCTCTGTATTTGAATACGCAAGCCTATACCAGTTTCTTTGGCGCTTCAGTGTATTTGAGTCACTGTCGGATTTGTTACACACTCTCTCTATGCTTTTGCACTCTCGTCAGAACGCGGGTTGTACAAAATTACGACTATAAGCATATAAATAAGCTTTAATCTGACAACCGGACCCTATGGACTGGTCCTGTCCGATTGTCTTTGGGTATATTAATACGATTTGAAAATTTGTGAGCAGACACAAGTTTCATAGAAAAGTACGACACAGTTTAACAAAAAAACTCGGGAAACTTACCTATAAACACAGTATCATTTCCAACCACTGTGAAGTCCGAAACTACACTCCTGGAAATTGAAATAAGAACACCGTGAATTCATTGTCCCAGGAAGGGGAAACTTTATTGACACATTCCTGGGGTCAGATACATCACATGATCACACTGACAGAACCACAGGCACATAGACACAGGCAACAGAGCATGCACAATGTCGGCACTAGTACAGTGTATATCCACCTTTCGCAGCAATGCAGGCTGCTATTCTCCCATGGGGACGATCGTAGAGATGCTGGATGTAGTCCTGTGGAACGGCTTGCCATGCCATTTCCACCTGGCGCCTCAGTTGGACCAGCGTTCGTGCTGGACGTGCAGACCGCGTGAGACGACGCTTCATCCAGTCCCAAACATGCTCAATGGGAGACAGATCCGGAGATCTTGCTGACCAGGGTAGTTGACTTACACCTTCTAGAGCACGTTGGGTGGCACGGGATACATGTGGACGTGCATTATCCTGTTGGAACAGCAAGTTCCCTTGCCGGTCTAGGAATGGTAGAACGATGGGTTCGATGACGGTTTGGATGTACCGTGCACTATTCAGTGTCCCCTCGACGATCACCAGTGGTGTACGGCCAGTGTAGGAGATCGCTCCCCACACCATGATGCTGGGTGTTGGCCCTGTGTGCCTCGGTCGTATGCAGTCCTGATTGTGGCGCTCACCTGCACGGCGCCAAACACGCATACGACCATCATTGGCACCAAGGCAGAAGCGACTCTCATCGCTGAAGACGACACGTCTCCATTCGTCCCTCCATTCACGCCTGTCGCGACACCACTGGAGGCGGGCTGCACGATGTTGGGGCGTGAGCGGAAGACGGCCTAACGGTGTGCGGGACCGTAGCCCAGCTTCATGGAGACGGTTGCGAATGGTCCTCGCCGATACCCCAGGAGCAACAGTGTCCCTAATTTGCTGGGAAGTGGCGGTGCGGTCCCCTACGGCACTGCGTAGGATCCTACGGTCTTGGCGTGCATCCGTGCGTCGCTGCGGTCCGGTCCCAGGTCGACGGGCACGTGCACCTTCCGCCGACCACTGGCGACAACATCGATGTACTGTGGAGACCTCACGCCCCACGTGTTGAGCAATTCGGCGGTACGTCCACCCGGCCTCCCGCATGCCCACTATACGCCCTCGCTCAAAGTCCGTCAACTGCACATACGGTTCACGTCCACGCTGTCGCGGCATGCTACCAGTGTTAAAGACTGCGATGGAGCTCCGTATGCCACGGCAAACTGGCTGACACTGACGGCGGCGGTGCACAAATGCTGCGCAGCTAGCGCCATTTGACGGCCAACACCGCGGTTTCTGGTGTGTCCGCTGTGCCGTGCGTGTGATCATTGCTTGTACAGCCCTCTCGCAGTGTCCGGAGCAAGTATGGTGGGTCTGACACACCGGTGTCAATGTGTTCTTTTTTCCATTTCCAGGAGTGTATTTACATAACTTGAAGAGATAACTGTAACTGAATGCATAACACCATAGTTAGGTAATAGAAGTGTGTCTGGTTCGAATATTCTTAACAGCAAATTTTTCTTCTTTTTACTTTTATGTAAATTGCATATTTTTGTCAAATGGAAATTATAATAATCAAATACTGAATCGCTATTTTCCAGTAAAAATGTTATTTTGAGTTATGAGTCATATGAGACAAATTAAAATTTGATACAAAAAAGTGAAATGACTTACATACATCAGTAGTACGTACTACGGAATGAATTTTCACTCTGAAGACGAGTGTGTGCTGAAATGAAGCATCCTCGCACATTAAAACCAGACTGATCTGCCAGGAAGTTCCATCAATAATGCTGGTACATTTCGTATGCTCACTTCTCCACGGAATGAAGAAAGAAGAAGTTAGAGAGCAATATCAGTATAAAGAGGAGAATACCCACGAAAAGATGCATTTGCAGTTGACCAGCAAACCTTTGTATAGAGACTGAACAGCCTTTTGAATTACATTACATTGTTCTGAATGATATTACGTTTTAGATTCTACTAGATGACTATTGTGAGGGATGCCTTTCAATATAATTGTTTCCTTTTTCACATTAATCACAGTGACTCTCACAGTTATATGTGAATAATCATCTTCAGTGCTTTAGCGTACAAATTAAAGCTCGTAGGCACTGGTGTCATGTTATTAGCACTAACGGACGCTATAAAACGATCACAATTGTGCTAATAACTAGTCACCAGTGCCTATGAGCTTTAATTTGTACGCTAAAGCACTGAAGATGATCATTATGTGATCGAAAATCGATTTTGCTGTCAATAAATCATCAAAATTACAGACAACGCTGATCTTCCTTCAAATATTATTTATTATATGGTCGTTGTGCACACAGCACTATATGGAGTCGCCAATCAATAAAATATATTAATGTCTTAATTTAAACAGTAAATCTGCATGTACGCTATGCCATATCATGAGACTACAAACTTTATGGTCTAAATTCTGAACTTCATAAATTATTGTCAAGGCAATTTGTTCAGTGAAATATCTTCAAGCGGGCGTTTGTTTACAGTAAACAGAACTACGGCAACCAACTATAAATGCGAAAAAAGTGCTTACAATTATCTGCGCCAACAGTCAGCGTAAATACCAAAACCGATACAAAGCCTGGTGTTCTGGATCGTAGTAAAACTGAGACTGAAACTTTACGTTACCAACAAGAACTGTGAGATACAGCCTTCACAAAGTCTGGCGGTCGTGTGCACGAAATTTTAAAGAAATGTAGTTCACGTGTGTATCCGTACTCACAGCGCACATGCACTCGGCTATCGTCTTTCTACGCTCCTGGAAATGGAAAAAAGAACACATTGACACCGGTGTGTCAGACCCACCATACTTGCTCCGGACACTGCGAGAGGGCTGTACAAGCAATGATCACACGCACGGCACAGCGGACACACCAGGAACCGCGGTGTTGGCCGTCAAATGGCGCTAGCTGCGCAGCATTTGTGCACCGCCGCCGTCAGTGTCAGCCAGTTTGCCGTGGCATACGGAGCTCCATCGCAGTCTTTAACACTGGTAGCATGCCGCGACAGCGTGGACGTGAACCGTATGTGCAGTTGACGGACTTTGAGCGAGGGCCTATAGTGGGCATGCGGGAGGCCGGGTGGACGTACCGCCGAATTGCTCAACACCTGGGGCGTGAGGTCTCCACAGTACATCGATGTTGTCGCCAGTGGTCGGCGGAAGGTGCACGTGCCCGTCGACCTGGGACCGGACTGCAGCGACGCACGGATGCACGCCAAGACCGTAGGATCCTACGCAGTGCCGTAGGGGACCGCACCGCCACTTCCCAGCAAATTAGGGACACTGTTGCTCCTGGGGTATCGGCGAGGACCATTCGCAACCGTCTCCATGAAGCTGGGCTACGGTCCCGCACACCGTTAGGCCGTCTTCCGCTCACGCCGCAACATCGTGCAGCCCGCCTCCAGTGGTGTCGCGACAGGCGTGAATGGAGGGACGAATGGAGACGTGTCGTCTTCAGCGATGAAAGTCGCTTCTGCCTTGGTGCCAATGATGGTCGTATGCGTGTTTGGCGCCGTGCAGGTGAGCGCCACAATCAGGACTGCATACGACTGAGGCACACAGGGCCAACACCCGGCATCATGGTGTGGGGAGCGATCTCCTACACTGGCCGTACACCACTGGTGATCGTCGAGGGGACACTGAATAGTGCACGGTACATCCAAACCGTCATCGAACCCATCGTTCTACCATTCCTAGACCGGCAAGGGAACTTGCTGTTCCAACAGGACAATGCACGTCCGCATGTATCCCGTGCCACCCAACGTGCTCTAGAAGGTGTAAGTCAACTACCCTGGCCAGCAAGATCTCCGGATCTGTCCCCCATTGAGCATGTTTGGGACTGGATGAAGCGTCGTCTCACGTGGTCTGCACGTCCAGCACGAACGCTGGTCCAACTGAGGCGCCAGGTGGAAATGGCATGGCAAGCTGTTCCACAGGACTACATCCAGCATCTCTACGATCGTCTCCATGGGAGAATAGCAGCCTGCATTGCTGCGAAAGGTGGATATACACTGTACTAGTGCCGACATTGTGCATGCTCTGTTGCCTGTGTCTATGTGCCTGTGGTTCTGTCAGTGTGATCATGTGATGTATCTGACCCCAGGAATGTGTCAATAAAGTTTCCCCTTCCTGGGACAATGAATTCACGGTGTTCTTATTTCAATTTCCAGGAGTGTATATATGCCACTGCAGTTTGGCAGAAAATGCTTCTCTCTCTCTCTGTCTCTCTCTCTCTCTCTCTCTCTCTCTCTTTGTATGTAGGCTCTCCAAAGACGTCTCGCTGAGTGTGGTGTCTATTACACGCGCAAACCAAGTTGACATTCGGCGTGGTGGTTGATGGGAGACAGTAAAGGAATTTCCCATTTACAGTCGCTCGCTCAGCCACCGCGCCGAGTGTCAACTTGGTTTGCGCGATTGTTAGTGGGCAGCACTGGGTACCTGGTGGCCTGGAGACGCCAGAAAGCTCTGGATTTAACGTCGAATCACATTTCAACAGGCTAATTAAAAAATTACTGTAAAAATAAACGATTATTTCTTGCTTTGGAGATACAACGACATGCCATTTTTACCCGATCTACATCTTTAGTTTTGGGTAAATAATAAAACAAAACTTTATCCAGCTGTTTGTAGGCTATGAACATTATTATTGTTGCTTTGCCTGTTGGATGTGAGTTTAATATTGTTCGTGTTGTAATTAGTGCGGAATTTCTAGTTTTAGAATGATCGTTAAGTATAAAATTTGTGAAATCAAAATGCCACAAAAATGTGTAAATTCAGTGAATAATTTTTGTTATATGACTGGTGAAATAACATTTTCATTACCGAAACACAATCTGAGGTTCCTTGCGAAGGCTGCCTATCAGCATTATTTTGGTGTGAAGGTAGAGGACCAGGATAAATCAAGGCACAAATGAATTACAGACATTGGCTGCGAGCGTACATTGATTGAAATCAATGGCGAGAGTTGAAAATTTGTGCCAGAGCGGGATTCGAACCCAGGTCTCCCGTTTATTAGGCAGATGCTCTGTCTACTTTTTTTTTAATCTCATTTTTGTTCGCTTTCGTTCGTTGTATCTGCTCGGGGCGGACGTCGTAAGACATCCGTTTAAGTTCGTTGTTGATCGTTTAACTCAGTTTTTTTATTACAGAGGGCTGCTAACCCTCTGACCGAACACGCTGAGCTACCGTGCCGGCATCTACTAAGCCATCCGGACGATGGTCAGTGCAGCTGCACGGACTTCCGTAGTATGCCTCCCGTCAGACGCAAATTCTTAAATTGTCCACACACTACTAATGTAGTGCCCCTTGGCCATTACCCTCATCATTCGAAGCGTTTCGCCGAGCCGGCCGCTGTTGCCGAGCGGTTCTAGGCGCTTCAGTCTGGAACCGCGCTGCTGCTACGGTCGCAGGTTCCAATCCTGCCTCGGGCATGGATGTGTATGATGTCCTTAAGTTAGTTAGGTTTAAGTATTTCTAAGTCCAGGGGACTGATGACCTCAGATGTGAAGTCCCATAGTACTTAGAGCCATTTGAACCGTTTCGCCGATTACCATCGATTCCCATAAGAGTTCGAGCCTGGTGCGCATCTGCACTGAATGGATCATTGGCTATCTCGCCTTATATATATATTGAGGAAATATAGCAGAGGACCTATGGCCGCTGCTATGCCTACGGTTTGTTGGGAGCTTACAAACCATACAGATAAGAACTATTTTTGCTTGACTCCACATATAAAGGCTGGACTGCCAATTAAATAAAGAGAAACAGTTCAATATCCTACTTTCCCAAGTGCTTTTCGACCTATTTCACATGGTTATCATTTCCCATTCTACCCCTAAAATTATGAGCTTCAAATAGAAAATGAACACAATGTGGAAGAAAAAGAACACAAAAGACCTTCCAAATTCCACGAGTGTGATTTTGACGATAATCAACCTAGTTATAGTGTTGCCACTGATGAACATGCAGAAAGATTTCATTAGGATATTTCTGTAATGGAACAAAGATATCAGGGCCACTGGAATGAAGTAATGCTTGCGGATTACTGCTGGTCTGTGTGTAAGGACGCTCTGGAACTAGCTCACAGGAGGTAAGCCAAAAGACAACGAAGTCATAAAACCACCACGTAATTCTCTTCTGACCCAATCAACTGCCAGATATTCTTTCATCAAATTATACCTATTACAATGTAACTGTCGTTGCAAAAGTGTGACATGGACTTGCGATGTTGTGCATATGTAATTAAAATGTATTGTTTTCTCTTAATCCATTAAAACAGAATATTTCTACCCAGGGATGGCCGGAAGTTTTCATGTCAGTAGGGGCCAAACATATTTCCCGTGCATATGATTAAGAAGTTTTGAGGATTTTAAGTTTTGCTACCATTTACGTTATTTTCTGTTGGTCACATCATAAGTCCTATTCCCTCAATAAATTGTTCTGATGATGAGGATGATGAGTTGGGTTCAGGGGGCGCTCGGCATCACGGTCATCAGCGCCCTGACGAAAAATCAACACGAAATTTCATGGGTGGGGACGAAGGCTGTCCCCTCATGCAGAACAGTTTATAACGTACTAAAGTCTGCCGCTCTTCCCCACCAGTTTAGGGATGAGGCCTGATAGTTCACAAAATTTCACCACTCTGTTAACACTGGTATCGGTATCTGCGAGGACGGTGGGCAGATCTCCAGCGAGACCAAGGACTGCCCAATTGTCAGTATACAGGACACACGTAGCCACAATATGCTGAACTGAAAGCGGCGCGCCACAAACTTCTCAGAAAGGTGGATCCTCCACCCGGAGGAGGAAGCTATGTGTGAAAGTGCTATGCCCGATGCACAGTCTGGTAAGCAAAACCTCCTTCCAGCGGCGAGGCTGACACGAAGTCCACCAAGCTTTTGTGGTCGGTTTGAGTGACCGCAATTTGTTGTCCGACACCTGCAACCATTCAGTCTCTCACTGACGCATGATGCATCTGTCAGAAAATGAGATTATGTCATGCAACGGGACATTGATAGACAGCACCATTCCAACATGATTCCTTGGCAGCTTTATCAGCCATGTCGTTACCCTGTATCCCAACGTGGCCAGGTACCCAGCAAAAGATCACCTCCTTGCCACGGCGTTGGAGCCGCTGTAAGCAGTCATGGATGAGCTGAATCAGCGGGTCTACCGGATACATTTGGTGAAGCGCTTGCAGTGCTCTAAGATAGCCGGAACAGACAAGAAAACTCGTACGGTGATGTCTGTGAAACCTCTCCAGTGCCAGTTGGATGAAATATAACTCCTCATCATAATTTGTAAATTGTTGTGGAAGACGCACTTTAAAAACCCGATCAGGGAAAACCACAAACAACCGAGAGCATTCCCCTGCTGGGATCCATCTGTATAAATAGCAATAAAACTATGGTACATACTTCAAATAGACGGAAACAAAGTTGTAAAAACCATATCTGGAGTAAAATTTTTCGGGTACTGCGTCAAGCTTAAAATCACTTTGGGCCTCCGAAGACACCAAGGCGGCAGTGCGTTCCACCCCTGGCTGTATATTTTCATGCCCGAGAGATCCAGATCCTTGAGGCAGGCCGTAGCACGTATACCACATGGCTGGGTCGCTTGGAACCGATTCCCGAATAGTCGTTCGAAGGCGGGTTGGATCACTGAACTAAATGCCAACGACTGGGGTGAAGCTGAGATTTTCAGCGCCTGTCAAGCCAAAAGGATACGTCGCCGAATCCAGAGTGCTGGTTCACCAGCCTCTACACACAAACTCTGAACTGGGCTGGTCCGAAGGGCTCCAGTCGATATCCGAATGCCCGCATGGTGGACAGCATCTAACATCCGGAGGCAGGAAGGACGGGCCGATCCATAGACCACGCTGCCATAGTCTAAGCGTGATCGAACAAATGCCCTATAAAACTGTCAGCTCCCCAAGGCATTTCAAACTGTAGAACAACCGGAAGCCCTTTGTTCGTATGTCTTTCAGGTGTGGGAGCCATGATAATTTCGAGTCAAATAATAAACCCAAAAAGCGCACTGTGTCTTGAAAAAGTAAAATACGGTCCTCCATTGTAAGCTCTGGTTGGTTAAAAGTCCGACGAGCACGATTAAAATTGACACACACAGTCTTCTCAGGTGAGAACCGAAAACCAGTTGTCTGGGCCCAGGTTTCCGCCTCCTAATGGTCAGTTGCAGCTGCCTCGTCGTCGTCGTAAGATCAGGGGAAGAGTAGAAGATTGCAAAGTCATCCACAAACAAAGAGCATTTGACAGGGCTTCTGACTGCAGACGAAATGCCATTGATAGCGATGGCAAACAATCTAACACTGAGGACACTGCCCTGGGGCAATTAATTGTTCTGTTGCCATTAAAAATTGTTGGAGCTCATAAAAACAAATTTTAATGTTATTTTGCCTAATACTCACTGCTGATGAAGTGAATGCAATTGAATTTAACAGTTCGGAAGAAACAGGTCATTGCATTCAGTTGCATTAGTAAATAACGAAAGATTTTCTAACTACAAGCACATGTTGCGGACAACAGACGTTCCCTCACTTTCGGGAATATATGCATGCACGTTATTGTGTGCTGCGGTTAGTCCTGTGTAATTACATAGTGTATACAATACACAATACGCTATGTACAGGGTATACCATACTATACAATACTATATTACATTATATTATAGCTTATTGCATAAAGTTTTAGAAACTTTCCTGGTGTAATTTGGTACAATGCCATGCTTAAAATGTATACTATAATGTAATGACACAAATTTTTTTTTATTATGAATGTACAACTACATCCTCATGAAATGAGGTTACGCAAAGAAAAACTTAGCGGTTTTAAATCAGTTATAATTTCTGTAATTCCTGTTCCAACCTCCTACAAGTTTTTCGTTACTCTAGTTCATTTTATATGTCACTTTACTTATGTTTTATATCATTTTTACGAAATTTTATCGATATTTTTAGGTCATTCTGATGATTTTCCAGGCATTGTAGGTCATTTTTTAAGTATCTTTGCCTGGCGCACTGCTGCACCCTTTGCCGGGTGCCACTGTTTTGTTTCCCCTTTATATTATAGAAACTAGAGCTATGAAAATTTTCCTTCGTCATATCAGTTTTGCTCAACCAAAAATCAGTAGAATTTGTCTCGTGAAGTGAAAGGAACATCAGATAAACATTTTATTGTTCGACAGTGAAGTTTTACACATGAGATCAGGACAGTTACTTTGAAAATGACTGAAATACAAGCAATCCATACAGGTTTGCGAACAAAATGAATCTAAATTCTGCACGGAGTTTTGTGTGAGGAATTATAAATGTGATTTCACATTTATGCTTACCATGTTTCTTAGCACATGTCCCAGATAATTAAAACATTATCTGTACTATATTGAATCCATACAAGTTGACTGAGATAATAATCTTCGAAGGGAACAATCGACCAAAGCTCTGGCACACTGCATATGTACAACTCAGAAGTACCCAAAATTTGTATATTTTACATCACTTGTAAGCCTATTTATCACGCTAATTACGTAGAACAAGAAACTTCAGCTACTCCTGGATACACTAAATTATGAAGGCTACATGTAAACAGCTAAGTAGCTCTTAGTTAGTCAGTAATATGTGTATATAATTGAGTAATTTTATTTACTATGATTATATTTGGTTTGTACTGCCTAGAAAAGAACTCTGACTACATCCAGCAGTTAAATCAAGAGTATTTACCATATGATTAACTAATCTCATGTAGTTTTTCTGATTTTTGTCAATCATATGAGTAAAAAAAGTTTCATCACATTTTCTCTTAGAAACACATTCCTCTAAGAAAACAGAACTACATTACATTATTGTGTACTTGACTGGCGCGCAATTATTTTACGCAACCCTCTATAGCTCCAGAATCATTTAGACTTAGCTAGTCCGGAGGAAGGCAATGATAAGTCACCTCTTGCAGGAATAGAGGACATCAGTGTGCGAACTAATTTTATGTTGTAGTGTTGGTTGTATGAGAGTGAGCTGGCGACTTCGTCTGTTGTGACACAACCCACACTTCGTGTTGTGAGATGAACGGGAACCCAGTAACGAGCTTTGTAGCGCCAGGCTGTTATCAGAGGGTTAGCTGCTAAATTTTTTTTATTGCTGTCTATTGTCACACTTGTCTTTTTGATGATCATTATAAAGACGAATGCGACAACAGACTATAAAACAAAGTACTAGAACAATAATCAATTGTTGCAGATGTATCTCCACTCGACATCATCTCAAGCTTTCATAGCGTTGGATGTGGCATGATAAACGATTTCAGGTCATATCACCTGTATGACGTGTTCCAGTTCTGCTTATTTCAGGAGAATACAAGGTCTTCAAGAATATTGTTCACTAGAAGAAAAAGGTCTCCAGGAAACATTTTACTTTTTATTTCAAGTATCACAATTTTATGAGTGTTTCGTAATTAAATATTCAGCTTATTCCCGAGTATTATATCAAAAGAGTGTTATTCATTAATGATACAAAAGTCAGTAAGACTTTTTTTTAAAGATGTAGGCCTACGCGTTTTAGGTGATATTTACACCATCACAGGTACGAGTTAGTTGATGGTCTTTTCCTTCCATATATTGAGGTTCTTGGCAGTTCTTCTGCCATTATTACCTGCAATAGCGAGTAACAATATTGAGAAAATATTAATTGTAAGTAACACTGCAAAAACAGTCATATATAGCACTGTTGCTTGATATCGCTAAAAGTAATGGTTTATAAGGCGCAAAAATGTTTTGAAATTAGAGAATAACACAACATTTAAATAAAGAGTTATTAAATAGAAGGACACAATTTAATTAATGTCTATTTCATGAAAGATAAACTTGAAGTGAATAATCTACACAACATTGGAAACAAGAGGAAGATGTAAAGTTTGGATTAGTTATCACCACCAGAGCACCGATAGTTGCGTAAACGAGTGCTGGAGTGCAAGCAGCTAGTCCCCGTCAGTTGACTACATTGCAGCATGAGGTTTCCTACATTCTTGAGTTCAGATCACAGTGCAGAGGCATTTCGCGTCTCTAGGTAAACCGTAAGCTGTTGGGTTCAAGCAATTTCAAAAACTACATGTCCCTGCAAAGCATAAAATACGGACCGACCGCTCTTGCCAGATGATGACTGAGACGAAATGAATAAGTCTTTTTTTGTGCGTAGACCAAGAAAGTCACCCAACAAAGCTACGAGAGAATTAGTATTGCAAGTTTTGAGATTAATTTTTAGGAGTGAAGTGATGTTACATCTTAACGTAAAAGTGAATAGGCACATTGTTCACACATGGAGTCAGCAAAATCCCCCATGAAACATTGCAATATGAGAGACACTCAGCGAAGCTGAATGTGTTTTGTGCCTTATCGCAAAATGAAGTTTATGCGTCATTATTTTTTGGAAAGAAAACTTACTGGAACGTGTTGGGAAGTGCGTTTTTTCCTCAAATTACGAAAGACTCTCAAGCCTTAATTTTTCAACGAGACTGAGCTCCACTCCTTTCGCAACTTATTGTCTCAGCATTTTTGAATGAATAGCTTCTTCAGTGGTGGATAGTTCGCATGGGAAAAGTAGGCCGGGCTCTTACATTTTGTTTCTGGAGAGTTCCTGAACATAGTACCGGTCAGTACCGGTAGCAGAATAGACAATTCCGCCCATGTAGTACGAGTTCAGTTATCCTTTAAATGTTTGCTGCCGAGTGGGAGTGGGACACATTAAAAATTTATTGCCTGCGTTTTTAAACCCCCTGCTTCCATCTGTATATGGGTTATTCATACTCAATTTATATTTAATGTACTAAAAAGTAATTAAATTGGGTCCACGTTTTTGAATAATCCTGTAGGATGTTGCAGAGTGATGTGGATTAGCTCCCCATCTCGCAATGTCAATGTCCTGTCTTATCGTAGATCGGAAGACGAGTGAAACATTCGGCATGACTTTGAGTGAGTATTTTTCTAGTGTCGAAATGTTGAGTATAATCAAGAAATAGAACATATATCCCAAGTAGAATGTGCGAAGTGTCATAGAACAATGCACAGCTTAGGTTAGTTTAAAAATGTTAGGGATACAAGCATGTCTAAAACACGTAAGTGAAACGTGCGGATCCGAAGATGCACTTAAAAATCTTTCTTTTACAAGAACAGTGCGGTTGAAAGGTGACATGTTACTGAGACTGCCCCAAACAATAGTCAATCATCAGCCGACCGAGGGCATTGTAAGCTCTCTACCTCCTACGGTGGGTGAGTTACACGCACAATTCCTTGACATTCTTCCAGTTAATCTCAGTTTGGCATCTGACTTTTTACAGTTGGTTTTATGTGTTCATTCAACTAATTTTTCACAAATGCACCACTATTTCTCACTAAAATCACAAATCATGAAACGAAACTACTGCCGGCAGGAGTGGCCGTACGGCTCTAGGCGCTACAGTCTGGAGCCGAGCGATCGCTACGGTCGCAGGTTCGAATCCTGCCTCGGGCATGGATGTGTGTGATGTCCTTAGGTTAGTTAGGTTTAATTAGTTCTAAGTTCTAGGCGACTGATGACCTCAGAAGTTAAGTCGCATAGTGCTCAGAGCCATTTGAACCATTTTTGAACGAAACTACTTACAAAATCATCATGGACTTCCTAAGAGATTGTAACCTGTCTACCCGTGCCATAGCTATATATTGCTTAAATCCTTACATTTGAAGCACGATTAATCAGTTTAGAACAAATTAGTATGTTACGGTATTGTTTTCTAGCCTTTACCCCTACAGTAACGTAAAAGAAAATTATGTTTGCCCGTCACTATGATACGTTATAACGGTCTGTTATCAGCTTCTCTATGTTCTGTATGTCCTAATCTAAATTTGTTTAACGATCGACTGTACCTTTTGCACAATGTGACATGTGCACCAAATACCAACAAACAATAAAAGACCAATATGTATTGAGAATCAACTGACGGTTCTCGCACCAATAGTCAAATCTCAACAGATCTTCCTGCATTTGCTACAGTTTTGGGAGCTGCAGCTTTGCAACATATAGTGAACAGCAAGCGGAACTTCCAGCACACGCCATGTCACTGATATGCATCGTCATGCACCACCCCCTTTGTCCCAGTTGAGAACAATAAGTTGTGTTCTATTTGCAAGCTGGACTGCAGCTGTGAGACGCTCAACCACCAAGCATTTCGACACAGACGTGTATTACACAGGGTAGTCAGAAACAGTCTGAAAAGCTTGTAAGGGTGTTGTAGGGTAGGTTGTGCCGAGAAATAATTGTTAAGAAAAAATGTATACGTCTCAGAGTTAATTAGCATTCAAATTAGCCAATCAGGCTGTTGCGCATGCATATTCAAGCGGACCGCCAGATACAATTAGTGTGTTGTTCTCATAGTGTAGTTAATAGGCAAGACTACGAACCTTTGGCTCGCGTTCGAGCCTTTGGCTCGCGTTCGAGCCTTACTACCATCCCATGTCCAATTTTTGTATCACTCTCTTGTTCGGTTTTAGGAAAAAAACAACATACCTTTGGTGACACTGTCTCTGGCGGACCATTTGAATTCGCGCGCAACGGCCTGATTGGTCATCTTCATTGCTAATGACCTCGGAAAAGCGCTACGTATCGAATTTTTTTCTTAACAGTTGTTTTCAGCACAACCTAATCTGCAACACCCCTACAAGCTTTTCAGACTGTTTCTGACCACCCTGTATAAGCCATGAAAAGGAAGTCTGGGCCAATTGCACCTCTGAAAAAGTGCCATACGTGGCTGCAGCATATGATCTCTGTACCTCGGAGTGTTCGCAGTATTCCTGCGATTTCCAGTGTGAACGAAAAGCTCCACGTGACTATCCAGCCTGATCTCCCAATGATCTTTCTCGGTGTTGTTGTCATTATAACGGCTACTACTTGCTCTTTAGACGCATGTGCGATGATACTCATTGCTCAGACTGAAAAGTGATTCTTTTGCCAAAGAATCCATGCATCCATTGTCTAATTTCTCCACATTAAATGCCAGCCGGAGTGGCCGTGCGGTTCTAGGCGCTACAGTCTGGAGCCGAGCGACTGCTACGGTCGCAGGTTCGAATCCTGCCTCGGGCATGGATGTGTGTGATGTCCTTAGGTTAGTTAGGTTTAATTAGTTCTAAGTTCTAGGCGACTGATGACCTCAGAAGTTGAGTCGCATAGTCCTCAGAGCCATTTGAACCATTTGAACCTTGACATTAAATGCTTTCATCTCCGGTATACTGTGAACGAGAATAACACTGCAGTGCATCGGACATTTCTACTAACTGCCTTGAGTCTCTGTCACCCAGTCTGTCGGGATACTGAAATCCCTGAGGCAGTGGAAAAATATTCAGGCCTGTCATGCAGCTACGGATAAGCAGCCACCGTGGTATGGATAGGTTCTGCATATACGTCTGCATGTACACTGAAGAGCGAAATAAACTGGTACACGTGCCTAATATCGTGTAGCGCCCCCGCGAGCACGCAGAAGTGCAGCAACACGACGTACATGGACTCGACTAATGTCTTAAGTAGTGCTCAAGTGAATCCTGCAGGGCTGTCCATAAATCCGTAAGAGTACGATGGGGTGGAGATCTCTTCTGAACAGCATATTGAAAGGCAACACAGATATATTCAATAATGTTCATGTCTGAGGAATTTGGTGGGCATCGTAAGTGTTTAAACTCAGAAGAGTCTTCTTGGAGCCACTCTGTAGCAATTCGGGACGTATAGGGGTGTCGCAATATCCTACTGGAATTGCCCAAGTCCGTCGGAATACGCAATGGACATGAATTGATGCAGGTGATTAGACAGGATGCCTACGTACGTGTCACTTGACACAGTTGTATTTAGACGTATCAGGGGTCCCATATAACTCTAATTGCACACACCCCACACCATTACACAGCCTCCACCAGCTTGAACAGTTCTCTGCTGGCATGCATGGTCCATGGGTTCATGAGATTGTCTCCATAACCGGACACGTCCACCCACTCGATACAATTTGCAACGAGACTCGTCCGACCAGGCAACATGTTTCCAGTCATCGACAGTCCAATGTCGGTGTTCACGGGCCTAGGCGCGGCGCGAAACTTTGTGTCGTGCAGTCATCAAGGGTACACGAGTGGGCCGTCTTCTCTGAAAGCCCATATCGATAATGTTAAGTTGAATGGTTCGCACGCTGACATTTGTTGATGGGCCAGCACTGAAATCTGCAGCAATTTGCGGAAGGGTTGCATTTCTGTCTCTTCAGTTGTCGTTGGTCCCGTTCTTGTAGGATTTTTATCCAGACGCATCGATGTCGGATATCTGATGTTTTGCCGGATTCCTGATAGTCACGGTATACTCGTGAAATGGTCGTACGGGAAAATCTTCACCTCATCGCTACCTCGGAGACGCTGTGTCCCATCGCATGTGCTGCGCCGAGTATAGCATCACGTTCAAACTGACTTAAATCTTGATAACCTGCCATTGTAGCAGCAGATGGTACTGTCCATCGTACCTCACGTTAGGGCGTCTTTCAGTTCCATTCACGTTTGGACCGCAGGGAGAATGACTTTTTAAATGACTGCGTGTGCAGTCCAGTTTTGTCTTCGCGTCTGTATGAGACCGATGTAAGGGGTTCGTCATATATTTGTAGGTTCTTCAAACTCCGTAAGAAAGCTTGCCGGGGTTGTTGGCGTCTGTTTTCGAGATTCTACCAATTCAAGTTTTTCAGCATTTGCATGATGTTCCGGCGCGAGTCAAGCATAGCTGTGACCTTTCTTGCTTTCTTTTGGTCCTATTTGGCAGGAGTTTCCCACACTTGAGCAATATTCTACGATTGGACACATGAGTCTTTTGTAAGTAATTTCCTTTGCTGAACATCAATCCCTTGACGTACGCCAGTAACCATTTCCATATTTGTCGATTTCTCCTTCACAAATTATTACGTCCAGATATTTGTATCACCAGTATTTGCTATTTTTCGACTGACTGCAGTTGTGAACCGTTGACATTGTTGTCAGAGGGAACTTTTTATTATGCTAACTTTTACGCTTATGAATACTGAAAGAAAGTTTTTTTGGCAGCTTATCGACTAGGACAGTTTTTTTTTTCAGCGTCCGATCGGTCGTGAAATTAAAACTACAGTAAAAATTCGGTGAAGCTTTGCGCAAATGAGTTGCGCAGTGTCTTTAGTGTGCCATTCTATCGCATCATGAAGCACTTTTCAGTTCCGAGCGCACAGTGAACTCGTAAAGCTGTCTAGAAAATAGTGTCTCCCGCCATGTGTGAAGTGGTGCTGAGCGTTTTTTCATGACAGTTCTCGGCCAAACACTGCACGGCCAACGAACATGCTTCTGCAGTGTTTTCGAGAGGAAGTGTTGGTCACCCGTCACACAGCCCGGAATTGGCTCCGTCTGATTTTCATCTCTTCGCTCATATGAACCGCTGGCTATGAGGACAGCGTTTTGGCACAGACAAAGAGCTGCAGACTAGCTTAGGGAATTGGCGGAAATCACAGACGGCTGCCTTCTATGACGAGGCCGGCCGTTCGTGGCCGAGCGGTTCTAGGCGCTTCAGTCCGGAACCGCGCTGCTGCTAAGGTCGCAGGTTCGAATCCTGCCTCGGGCATGGATGTGTGTGATGTCCTTAGATTAATTAGGTTTAAGTAGTTATAAGTCTAGGGGACTGATGACCTCAGATGTTTAGTCCCACAGTGCTTAGAGCCATTTGAATCATTTTTCTATGACGAGGGTATTGGAAAGTTCGTACCACGCTACGACAAATGTCAAAGTCAGAGCGGCGGCTAAGTAGAGAAGTAGCCGAAAAATGTAGCTAAATGTAAAAAACATTTTTGAGTTTCAATGTGATGTCCATTTCACGACCGGTAGGAGGTTGAAGAAAAGAAAGAGGCGTTGCGTATCCATCTGGATATTGGTGTAGTTTCTTTTCATACAGTACTTCATTATGAACAACTGTATAACCTGCAAAAACCTCAGTTTACTGTTAATATTGTCTGCCATGTCATTAATTTTCTCTTGGTCTACCTCGTGCTGCCATACAACGAACATGTTTTGTACGGTGCTGACGTTGTGATCTATATCTGAACTGTTGCAAGGGATCAAAGGATTGTATCCTGGTGAGCAGTGTCCAAATGACATTATGTTGTCAACTTCAGTAAGTAAGCTATCGAAGTCTGTTCACATTCAGAGTGTAAACACCAGTGAAACATTACAGTAATTACTTCCACTACTTTTCAATAACGTGCTTATTGGGAATACCCGTTTCCTATACATATTGCACAGTTCTGGTTTATGAGGAACCCTCTTCGCCCTTTCCCTATTCATTTTCCCGATTACGTCCAACTTATAAGCACTAAGGTAGTAAGGCGTCACAACAGTTTGCTTTTACTGAGATTCACGGACAAGCGAAAGTCTGTTGGTACACTATCATAAAATGGTGTTACTTTGTGAGAGACTTTAAGCTCTTTCTTATGGTGGTCTGTAGGTTCTAAAAAAAACGGGTGAACTGTTGTAAAATACTGATGTATCCTTCTTGTACATAGTGATGTACTCTCCAGACTCAAATCTTTAATAATCACAGGTAGATTTATGAAAAAGTCACAATGTTGCCCCTCAGGATGTGGCTGCTTTGGTGACAGCCATGTTTCTGCCTTTAAGCCATCGAAGAAAAATTATTTTTACGAAGTTGACACATTATTTCTATTGAAACAATGGATATAATCTTTTACACATTTGATTTTAGATGTAGGAATCACTTTTAATTTGCTATTATAATTTTTTATCTTAATCAAAACTGTTGATTGTTGATAGCCTGACTTCGGAGGGTCGATGACGTACAGAACTTTACTCACTGAGTATAAAATTTCATCTAGCTGTGAGGGCCATTTGCTATAGAACTTAGATCGTTCCATAACGTTTACTGTGTAATCCTCGTTTTCGATATCAGTCACCTTTCTGAGGGTCAAGGTTCACCATTCCCAAAGTCTGGGGGCTATTTAATAAAATGATATCATTGGTATCTCGAGACAACCGACACTTGAACGTTCTCTGCATCTCACCTGATCGGGTCTTCATCGAAGTATTCCAAGCTATCTTCGGATTCGCAAAGAGAAATTTTCGGCTGATCTCGTCTGTTCTGTGTTACAAAGTAACACCGCCAGGTGTTAATATTTTGGTTCATTTCTCATAACTCGCGTAACTATCATCTAGCTGACGTTATATTGCTCTATAACATAATCAACATACTAATAACGAAAGAGAGCTACCTCTGTTAGCTGGATCTTTGAGACGAAACACTGCAGCAGACGAAGTTTCCGAACTTCACACCGATGGTTCAAAACTAAGTTTCAACGAAGCGCCAGTTAACAATTAAGAGATACAACAGGTTCGTGAAGCAGCCACTAGACTCAAGAGCTGTGCAGGCCACCTGTGAAACAGCGTATACACATGCGAGTCGAGCCTGTGAACATCGCTCACGGGTCGTTCGGAGCAAGTCACTACTGTCGGTTTTTCCAGCGCTCACGAGCAGATTGGCTCAGGTGAGGCTCTTGGCGTCAGTTTTTCCCCTAAACGGCCCATGAGCCACTAGGGAGCACGTTACCCGCAAGCGTATATACGCACCTCAAAGTTCTGAAGGCAATCGGCGGATGCCACTGTTTGCCTCCTAGATCTCACTGATATGAGGCGAGATTCGAAAAAAAAAATGGCTAAGTGCCAAAAAATTAATCCTTGCAGTCACAAAGTAACCGAATGGTAGACACGAGTATCACGCCTGTTCCCCCCTTACTATCTAGCCAGACGCGCATCCAAGATCTGGTTTTCGGGAGGGGCACAGTTTTCTTTTTTGTTACGTCCCCCCTCCCTTCCCCCACATCCAACAACATCTTCCAGTCATCCCCTTTTTATCTTGATCCAGTCAGATGCCTATGATTTTAATCCTAACAGTAGTAAAATATAGTGTATAAAATTTCATAATATAAAATTAATAATAATAATTATTATTATTATCATTTGTTTAAATCAGCGCTAAGTACAATGCCTTAGAACAATTTCCAGGAAATCTAATTTCAGAAACGAACGTAATTTCAAAAGCTTTTTCGAGACTCTTAGTTTTCAGGTGACTTTATTTTTCGAAAGCTGGTTGAGAAATTTGGAAATTGAGACACAAAAAATAGGAAAGTTTATAGTACAGTGTTCTTTGGAGGGAGTTTACGACTCCCACAAAACACTCCGCACCCCCCCCCCCCCCCCCTACCCCTTCCTCAGCCATGGATCCGCGCCTGAATCTAGCGTGTCTACCAAAATGGGTCATATATCTGCGTTGTTTCCCATGCTCATATCGACAAATGCTGTATTTATTCCCATTTCAGACACAATTCAAGCTACATAATCACAAGCCAAGCAAGACGTAGCATAACGAGGTAACAGCTTGTACCTATGTGACAAACATCCGTATCACTATCATTATAGAGAATGTTACACTTACGTTTCACAAATGGTGTTCCGTGGTAAGCGTGGCAGTATGATGCGAGATAATGCAATAAATAGTAAGAAATTTGTTGGTAAAACATACCGGAAATGGGGAAGCGAATTTCAAAGCGATCAGGATGACCGAAAAAAAGTGAAAAAGTCACAGAGAACTTTTTGTATATTGCGAATTCATTGTATCTTTACCTTTGCTGGTCGAAATAATGAAGAGGAAAGCGGTACTGTCATTTGTTATTTGTTGTTGCGCATACAACTTATTTTGGTCGTAGCAAGCTGCAATTTTCTCAAAGTAGTTGATACCTAGGGACCGCAATGTCTGAATCATTTTTGATATGGTATTTCTTTTCTTAAAGTCACAGTGTTCTTAGCGAAAGAGCTCTGAAGGGTTATAATAGCTTACCTTTTGTTTACTGAGAGATAATCATATACTAGCATGCTTTACAAGTTGCAGGGAAAGGGAAAAGGGAGTGAGGGAACTTATGTCACCCAAGGAAGTGGCAATCAATGATAATTAATGTTCGGCAAAATTATGGACATTTCATGCGAGTCCGTGTAGGGGACGCTCGGTTTCAAATGACAGTTGTGGAATGCGGTCTTGTATATTGTACTTAAACAGTGCGACTTAACACGTGGTTCGTTAAACGATATCTGCAGCCACTGTTAAAAATCACGCGATACACTGTGAGTAATGATGAATTACGATAGATTTCGTAGGTTAACTAGCTGGTGACCTTCTCTGTTCTCGCTTGCTATTTCTGTAGAGCGATTAAGTGTTGATTACAGACACCATGACACTAAGAACTACTAAATTTTTGGACCAGAGTGAAAGCTAGAGGAAAATGCATGATGAAATTTGAGCATGCAGCAGAAAACTCAGTACAAATAAAATCACCAAATCTAAGAAATGACGAAAGTTTGTAATTCAGTGATAAGAAAGATGCATAGTAGAACAAGAGGTAAAGGCAGTAAAGAACACAAGAATTAGCAAGACAGTTCGAAATGTGTATCATGAAAAACTTCACACAAACGCCAGGAAACATGTGGGAATTGTAGAGAAAGTAGGTAAATATTTCATGCAAAAAGACTTGCAACCAAGCTAATTACAATAAGTAAAAAAAAAAAAAGCAATGAGAAGGAGAAGAAAAAGGAAAAGACGAGGAACTGATTTTTGATGATAGTGTCCAAGATGTCTAATTTCAGTATACTTCAGCATCTTGCGCTTCCGTCCTCGTTTTCGCAACTAGTATTTGCTAGAAGCGAAGCCATGCGTAAGTGCTGGACGATGAATGCAAATGGAAAAATTCTGCTATGATGAAATTCCAGAGTTTGTTTCACACATAATTTTACAAAACATATATTTTTAAACACACGATGTCCAAACAGAAGCTGTAGCATCAACTGGCTTTGAAGTCTGGCAAATTTTTGTAAGGGGCCACTTGCCCACAGATGTTGAATCTTTGACTACAGATACTTCCTGACCTTCATTACATAGATGCAGGTAAATTATGAATTGTGTTATCCGGTCAGTTTTATAAAACTGTGACCAAATGGTGCTGCGCTCTATTGTTGATATAGGCACAGTAACTGTCACTGTTTATTGACACCATAAAATTTAGTAACATTTATGTTATACATTAAAGTCACCTATGCTGCTTTCACTGAGTGACATAATAGCTGTTTCTTTAACGCAGGCTTACTCTGCGGCTTGAAATGATGACTAATGTTTGACAGCTAGTCGAGTGAAATTTTTAATATGGCGTTTACCATCGAGACATTTTACTTCCCATTTTCCAGTGATGATTGAATGTAAAACATTGGTGGAAAACAGAGTATCGTTTTCGTCAATCTCAAATGGCAGTTTGTAATATTTGGTCAGAAAATTACCGCAACTAGTAATGTTAATGAAGGTGAGGTTTTATTGTGTCTTCAATGAAATACAGATAAATAAAAAGGCTGTTAACGTTTGGAAGGACTACTTATAGGGATTAATTAAGGATTTAAATCACACGAGAAAAAAGTTTCGAGAATTTCTCTGACAATATCCGTATCTTATAAAAGACGCCTAAGGAGCGATGGTGGTGTTTTCGACTGCATCATGCAA
Source organism: Schistocerca piceifrons (assembly GCF_021461385.2). Taxonomy (NCBI): domain Eukaryota; kingdom Metazoa; phylum Arthropoda; class Insecta; order Orthoptera; family Acrididae; genus Schistocerca; species Schistocerca piceifrons. The sequence goes on from NC_060149.1 coordinate 74,008,934, forward strand.
ACTGGGGCTTCAGAGCAAGGCGAGGTACTTTTATCAAAACTGACACCATGTCTCAGGATCCGTGATGACAATTGTTATAATGAATGAACAAATGTCGTTTGGATCAGTATTTCTCTTTTTAATGATTACCGGATTCGATTTGTCCTGCATATCATCTTTAGATCTACCACCAGTGGTACGAATGACACAAAACTTTCATGTCATTCTATAGCACTGCTGACAAACTGCACACTGCGGCGCCACATCTGAAAATAGTCTACTGGGCAGATCGAAATCGGTAATTGTTAGAAAAAGAAATAGTGATCCATATGGTGTTCGTTCATTCCAGGTATTTTTACATTATCAAACGTAGAGACTTAGTGGAAGAGTGTTTCTGATTATCTTATCCTCATGAATATTGCGTTCCTTCTTTAAATACAACAATGATGCTTAACTGTAAGCAATTAGACACATTATAACAGAACAGAAATGGAACTGCAGCAGCGCCAGGAGAGATATTCCCTGAAAATGTTGAAGAAGCTTCGATGACATCTTTCTTATGACCTTGAATGGATATTACTGTGCTGTAGAGGAAATAATATGGGAAAGGTGACTTTTTAAAAAAACAGTAAATTCCATAAACTGAACTTGTTTCTCAGCAACAATACAGATACAATATCTTCGCCGCGGCAGAATATCCTCGTGTTGAGAGTTTCCTGTGGTTTTCCTGAATCACTCCAGATCAGCGTCTGCTGGCTCTCCGTTCCCCCTCTGCTTAGCCAGTCTTACCTTTTGCGATGCCAGTCGCCCCCGACTCAGCGAGATTCGTAGCAATGTGAGGGTCGTTCTGCTCATCAGGACCGTGAATTCTTTCGAAAACATGGAATTCAGAAGAAACTGGTCGCAACAACGGCATCTGCTTCCGCTGGCGGTTTGCCAAGTATGAGCGTTTAGCTTATAGCAAGAGACAGAAATTCTCGTTGGAAAAGAAAGAATGGAAGGAAGATAATTAGGGTAAGCATTCCGTCGACAAAGGGTCATTAGAGGCTAAACACAAGCTCGGACTGGGGAAGGAAGAGACCTGTGTGCTTTTCTAAGGAACCATCCCTGCATTTGGTTTTAGTCATTTAGGGAAACCACGGGAAACTTTCATCTCGATGGGCGGAGAGTGGGTTTGAACCGTCGTCGCCTCCAGCACAAGTGCAGCGTCTTAACCTCTGCGCCATCTCGCTCGATTTCGTATGGAACAAAAGAACCGATTTCATCTTCCCGACGCTATGAAAAATGAAATCAGATAAACGATGGATAGTTCTCATAAAACGTTCTTGACAAGGGGTAACGCAGGGGAGATGAATCGCAAATTTAGCCAAACAGCTCTCTCTTCGATCGGCTTTAAAGGACAAAACTCTGTCATAGGAATTAAAGGTTATTCGAAATATACAAGCCACACAGCAAAAATAAAATGATTGTTTAAACGATATGTATAGACGTTAAAACATTAGAAATGATATGCCTAAGGAGAAGGAAAATCTATCGCGTTGATATTTGCCACGGGTACGGATCCGTATATTTTATCTCGAGGAAGGAAGAAGGATCTAGAGCTCAACGTTCCGTCGACGTCGGCGTTATTTGCGTAAGCTCAGCTGGAGAAATTTGGAATAAGACATCAGCCAATGCCTATGTGAAGCAATGATCTGCATTTGTTTAGGGGAAACCAGAGTGTCTGGACGGAGATTTGAACTACCTCCTCCGCAATAAAACGGCGCCAGGAGTGTCTTCATCACCCAGTCTTTATTGGAAAAAAAGGGAGATAACTTTCCGTCATCTTCTTCTGAGCCACGATAGAGAAATAAATTTATGAGTCAATTTATGCAGGCAGACTGTATGGAACCTGATATTCGTTTTTTCTCTAGAAGATAAAAAAGATATTGGTTGTGTCCGAAAATTTCAGCGCCATAAGGGATTATAGTAAAGCTTTCAAGTCACACCTATAAAATTTTCAGTTTTGTAATGATTGTGAACCGTCTTAAAGCGTTTACCATCTTGTAGTTTAAGGATGACAGTGCAGAAAATGTTGCCCACTCCAACTTTGAAATTGGCACGATCTTTCTGTTTGTAATTTACCGTAGCAAATTTTTACGATAACGCAATTACTTACTGTTCAACTAATTAGTTGATGGGGCAGGTGCAGCGATAATGTAGCTTAAAACATCCTTTGTATGTCTCCATCCATTTGGTCTTCATTTCATAGTCCGTTTCAAGCAGCAAATATAGTCCAGCTTCCGACTGAAGTTCCCCCTAACGGCTGTCAAGTGATACAGATATGGAATGCTAGATTTTAATGTTGTTGGAGACGGGGCACTAGTTCACCTGGTCAAGGACAGGGAACGAAAGCAGTTGTGAGTTGTGGTCTTGTAGACGGACGTAAGTGTTCTAGAGAAAGCAAGAAAATACGAGAACGGAGATCTAAACCCAGATTCAGCGAAAAATGAGTCCTTTGTTGTGGCCAATGTACAGCTTCACACGGTTACAGCAGTATCACTGTCACTTATCTAGGCCGGAACCTCCAACTCGCCACAAGTGCGAAAGGAAAACATGGCCTTATGCGGCAATGGAATGACCACCGTTAACATGAGTAACACGTAATATGTACTTAGCATTCCTCCTAACGCGAACAACTAACATTTCTGAAACGTTTCAAAATGACGATTCCTTGCTAATGACATGGTCGACAAGACGCCAAAGTCCCGCTCTCCTCTCGACATATCGAAACACGATTTTCGGTAAGTGACGGTGCGCAAAGAGCTAAGGACGAGAGGACTTCAAAAGATAAGCTACACATTATATGGTAGGCAAGTAACTTTTATTGAATGCTGCACTACACATCAAAGTTACACAGATGTATGACACTACTTTTCAACAGTCACCAGGTCTGTGTAAACAATGGTCGGAAGTTTCTACCAGTCACTGAACTACTCAACGATGGAAATGTCATTGGAGAACCACTGTGCGAAAGTTCTCATCACTGGAAAATTTGGAGTTGTGGCGAATCAGTTCCTCGATGATATGAACACTGCCGTCCGAGGTCGATGTCGATGGCCTTCCTTCCCGATCAGCATCATACACTTCTGTGCGATTTGGTCAAATTTTTGGCACCGTTTCATTACAGCAGGGCGCGACAATGTGTTTGGTCCATATACCATCAGAACTCCACTGCAGATCTACGTAGAATTTAGACGTTTTGCCTACAATAATCGCAACGTCCTGCGCATTTCAACATTTTGGAACGTTTCCAGTTGCAACGCCAATGCGCTCGCAACCTGTGATTCACCTGTTATCCGTACAATAATAGGATACCCAGAACAGGTACTATCTTCTGGCAATGCGCCACTCTTGTTAAACAATGGTTGTATCGCGAGACGACACGCGTAACTTACTTTTTTTGAAATCCTGTAGTATTTTTCCGTATTGGTAACATTAAATTTCATCAACCTAGACAGTCGACCAATTCTTTTTCTTTTCTTTTGCACAAGAACGGCACAACATTTTGATGGCATTTAATAATTCTTGAATGGGGAAGTACAATGAAATAACACACGAAAATTTGTTCGAAGTTTTCGTAAAAACTGTCGGAGAATGTGCCAAATATTCGACAGAAGTCTGGCGAAGCACCTCTGTTTTGCTACTGTTGTTATGTAAATATTGCTTAAAGCGATAGAAGCAGCGCCGTGGCAGCAGACTTCGCCTCAGAAATGGCACGTTTCATGACTGGTTTTGTGGAAAGTGTTCACCTTGAGTATTGACATGGTTCCTTACAACAAAAGAATCAGTACTGCTGACATTAATAATGAAAAGCTGTTTGTCGTGGCGTGCAAACGTTTTTCGAGTGTGAACTGTACCCCAAAGCTGTTTCACCAAAATTGATCAACTGTATGGCAGTTGGCGAGCATTTCACAACACACGTATTCTTTCGCTCTGTTAGAATACGTCTTGGGCGAGCTCTGGCACAAAAGAATTGGGTCTGATGGTAAAAATTTACGTACTTAACAGATATCTGTCAGTGGTGGTTGCGACCATTTCAGAGCAAACTCGTCTGCCGTTCAACGAAGCGCGAGAACATTTCTGTAGTAAGCTGCTTGTCTACTGCTACTGAGTTGATTGATTCTGATGAAGTCTGTCTCAAACTAAGTACACAGTTGAAGACCAAGACACTCACGTATTAACAAGCCACGTAAGGCAGTTTCTGAGTAAAGCGAGCAGTCTCACGTCATTGTGGAGTGCTGGACAAACGCGAACGTCTATACTGACGAAATATCGAATATCGCTATAAACGATATATCGTTCCGTCAATAAGAAACACAGCTGCTTCAGTTTCTCCGTAGGTAAAAAGTTATCAACATAGAAAAATTTTTGCCAACGTCCGTACCACTGCCGAAATCCTTGTTTCGAAGTATTAAATAGTTTCGTACATACAGAACGCGCAGGTAGTAGGAAATACCTTATATAAGTATAGTACCATGAAGTATACGGTTGTGGAATACTTTCCGCATTGGTACCTCCCAGCGTCTCTCTTCGAATATGTCACCAAACAAAGACGTTTTTCTTGGGCTGAAAAATCCGAGCAGCTCCTAAACGAGAACGTCTATACTGACGAAATATCGAATATCGTTAAAAAACGGTATATCGTTCCTTCAATAAGAAACACAGCTGCTTCAATTTCTCTGTAGGTAAAAAGTTATCTACATAGAAAAATTTTTGCCAACGTCCGTACTACTGCCGAAATCCTTGTTTCGAAGTATTAAATAGTTTCGTACATACAGAACGCGCAGGTAATATGAAATACCTGATACAAGTATAGTACCATGAAGTATACGGTTGTGGAATACTTTCCGCATTGGTACCTCCCAGCGTCTCTCTTCGAATACGTCACCAAACAAAAACGTTTTTCTTGGGCTGAAAATTCCGAGCAGCTCCTAATCGTCTGCAGGGAGCCGGTTTCGAAACCAAAGACAGTCCTGCCAATTGCTGCCTTGCGCTGGATCCACATTCGGGAGATGCGGGATTCAAATCCACGTCCGGTGATCCATATTTAGCTGTTCTGTGGTCTCACAGGCCACTTAAGGCGAATCCTAAGATGGTTCCTTAGAAAACTACGTGGTCGATGTTCTTCCCTATTCTTGTCCGATTTGGTCACCGTCTCTAATGACCCTAATGACTTCGACATCAAAGGCGCATTAAACCCTAATCTTACTTCCTTCGAATCGTTACTAAGAATGACTTTTATCGTGTCCATATCGGGCGTTACTGGATACAAGTAGAGGATGATTATATCTGAAACAGCAAATAGTCGCAATGTATGGTCTTAAATTATATATTTTTCCAGAAGCCAGCTTACAGGTATTAGCAAGTACACTGTAAGGTGATGAGATGTACAGAGCGTTACATCACGAACTATATAGAGATCGTGGCCGAGCTGCAGGAGTGTCATGGAAACGACATGAATGTGTGAAATCTGGAAAAGAACAAGGAAAACGCATATTATGCGCAAGCGTGAATTAACTGTATTCAAAAAGCACATCCGGTTTTGATAACGCTAGGCATGAACTATGTTCCTTTCAGATGGTGTTGGTGCATAAACGATGTTTCATTAACGTTTTACCTTCCAGATATGGCACATTCATTTTGCCTCGCAACACGGTTACAACTTGTGTTGGTGGAGAATCATCAAGTAGTATCTCTTTACTGAAGTACCGTTTTTTAAAAGAGTTGTATGGGAATACTCTGGCGATTGCGTAAAGCTAAAATCCACGTTTTGGTGCAGCAACCCGAGGAGATATTGGCCATAGACACTGTATTCGTCCACACTGACTGTTAGTAACTGTTTCACAGTAGTACATCAGAAAGAACACATCACACTTGTGATATGTGCGCTAAGTTCACGAAACTTCAAAACTAAGCATACTGCCGTATAGGAGCAAAAAACGTAGTGAAGCCGTTAATTTACACGACACTGCATGAGAGCACTTCCATATTGATTTGGATCTGCGCTGAAGTTTACTTAGATACAGCCTTTCCGGTACACGACTGTTACGATGTTAAGAAGCTGCGATTTCCTGTTGAAACTGCGCTAGCGATGTGTGTGATAATACTGATCGTTGACAAGGACACTGTCTAGAACCAGTTTATTTCACACAAATAGCTCCGTCTTCCTTGTGACTTACTAACATAGACGGTTAGACCCCACCGAGCTACTTTTCCTTAAGTCCTACCTCTGACGGTGACTAATCGAGCCTGTTTTCCCAGAAAGACAGAAGTCATTTCGCTCTACAGTCTGAAAAAAGGACGGACACAATTGTGAGGCAACGTCACGATAATCGAAGGACTGACATACGACACTATGCTTGACGATTTGAGGCATTAAAAAAGGAATTTAGAAAGCATGTTTGTGGCCCTGTTTCATCAAAATGACTACGATTTTCTGTCTGACGAGAAAAGAGAAACGACATTACTAAGCATAAACAACGTTATTTTCGCATGCTGTTGGTGCATAAACGATACTTGATCAGCGTTTTATCTACAAGAAATATACTGAACAGCAAACCACGACATTCAGAGTGCGGTAAAGGCAACTGACAAGAAACATTCCGCATCAACAGCTACTTAACATCAGGACGACGTCACTTCTTTTCCAGCTACGCCTGCCAGAAAAGTTATACTGCCGACATTCCATCTGTAATCTTTTGTAATATTTTCGAGGGATGTCGAGAGCTAGCCGTGATTTACGGAAAAATTTGATAGTTTCACTGACAACACAACGCTGTTAAGTGTCAACAAACAGGCGTTCCTTCGCGGATATATAGAACAATAAGACAGGCTACATCGTCGATCACATTGCAGCGATAATCTCGAATTATGAGGAAACAGAGAGGATGCTGTACTTGGGTTAAGCAGTTAAGAATATGTATCGCATGTCCTAAAAATTTAAACGTAAGTTTAGTTACTGTAAACCAAGTATGGAGACGTTGCGTAATAATAGGAGGTCGTGCTTAAAAGTAATGCCGCCGAAATGTTTTAGCTGTTCTCAAAGTAGGTTGACGTATTGTATTGTATTGTATTGTATTGGATGTTAACCGGGGGCCTAGAAACGACGGAGAGGCTCCGTCCCCGCCGCAGCCGCAGTGGTCCACTACCCCACGACGACTACCGCAGTCCACTTCACCCCTCCGCCGCCCCACACCGAACCCAGGGTTATTGTGCGGTTCGGCCCCCGGTGGACCCTCCAGTGAACGTCTCACACCAGACGAGTGTAACCCCTATGTTTGTGTGATAGAGTAATGGTGGTGTACGCGTACGTGGAGAACTAGTTTGCGCAGCAATCGCCGACATAGTGTACCTGAGGCGGAATAAGGGGAACCAGCCCGTATTCGCCAAGGCAGATGGAAAACCGCCTAAAAACCATCCACAGACTGGCCGGTTCACCGGACCTCGACACAAATCCGCCGGGCGGATTCGTGCCGGGGACCAGGCGCTCCTTCCCGCTCGGAAAGCCATGCCTCAGACCGAACGGCTAACCGAGCGGGCCTAGGTTGAGGTATTACATGTCATGCATATTACTCGGTCGATTTCCCCGCTTAGCTGACGCAAAGTGCCACGCACTGTCGCTAGAGGGCTCCGAAATGTAACGTGTAACTTGGCGGTGTGTAACGTAACTACAACGTGACAATTAATGAACTACGGGAAGAGAAACGTAAATTAGTTACGATCTACGGCGTGCACACACTTTATTCAACGTGTAAACGTCACTACAGATGTTCGGGTTTAAGTTATGACATGTTCGATATGCCTGCCAACATTGGCGATCATGTGGTGCAGACGGATAGCGGAATTCTGCACGACCAGATGAAGTGTAGGAACATCGATGCTGTCGATGACCTCCTGAATGGCTTTTTTCAGCACAGTAGTTGTTTTGAGGTTATTGCTGTACACCTTGACTTTAATATAGCCCCACAAAAAGGAGTAGTATGTGTTCAGATCCGGAGAATATGGCGGCCAATCGAGGACCATGCCAGTGGCCTATGAGTACCCCAGAGCCAGGATGAGCTCCCCAGAGTGCTCCTCGAGGACATCAAAATTTCTACTGTTTCGATGGAGTCGAGCTCCGTCTTGCATGAACCACATTGTGTCGAAATCAGGGTCACTTTGGATAATGGGGATGAAATCATCTTCCAAAACCTTCATGCACCGTTCGGTAGTCATCGTGCCCTTAAGCAAAATAGCAACGATTATTCCGTGACTGGACAGTGCACATCGCACACTCACGGCTGAGGGTGAAGAGACTTCTCGATCGCGAAATGCGGATTCTCAGTCTCACAAATGCGCCAGTTTTGCTTATTGACGAACCCATCCAAATGAAAGTGGGCTTCGTCGCTAAACCATGAGCATTCTAACTCCTATCATGCGCCGCGGCCAACCGTGCAGTTTGAACGTCCTAACGCAAACCGCTGAGAAGTTATGACAATGTTATTTGATATAGTTCATTAATTGTCACCCTCTATGTCGACGCATGAGAACCAGCGTGCTGTAATAGAGTTTCTAACAACAGGAAACATGCCTCTACTTGAAATCCATAGAAGAATGAAAGCTCAGTACGGCGACGAATGAATCGACATTAGTGTTGTGCGACGTTGGGTTGTTCATACTCGTAATGAAAAAACGGTTGGACTAACCTCAACGTGTGTGACAGAGCTTGAAATGGACGAGCACGTACGGCAACCGAGAGACTCATCGGAACCGGGTTGATGAACTCTTCAGAGAAAATCGTCGGATAACATACACACAGCTCTCAGGAAAGTGTGGCATATCACGAGAGCGTGTACAGGCCATCACTGCAGAACTGCGTACGGAAAACTGTGTGAACCGTGGGTGCCTCGAATGCTCGCTCCTGATACGAAACCGAGGAGGCTGGACATGTGTGAACAATTTCTGTTGCGTTTTGAGCAATCCGACTCCTTGGGTTTGCCTTCATCGATCATTCTCCATACACTGCTGACGTGGCCCCATCCGATTTCATCTGTTTTCTAAAGTTACAGAACACCTTCGAGAACTTCACGTTGACATAGAAGAAGGGGTGCAGGCAGAGCGAGGTTGTGAGTGTGCCAACAAACTCAAAACATTCTACAGTAACGGTATCAGCAAACTGGTCTCTCATTGGGAGAAATGTGTTCGTCGTCAGGGTGACTACGTTGACAAACGAACATGTAGACATGAAGAATAAAGATGTAGAATGTTAATAAAGTTTGTTACATTTAAAAAGCTTGAAGAGTTTGCACACGAAAATTTCGGAGGCGTTACGTTTCAGTACGCCCACGTACTTATTGCAGGGTAGAAGTATCAAGATGCTACATACTTCGCATGATGGTATATGTAGACATTTCTGATGACATTATGCTGCCTATTTCTAGTGCAGATGAACTTCAATAGCTAATAGAAGAACTTAACAGAGGAACTTTGTATGTAGGTCTGGCAATCAATTACAGTAAGAGTTAGATAGTGTATAATCATCACATCGAAAAGAAAATTGTCTATGAAGAACCGGATTTTTCATTGAGGGCAGCTGAAGGATGGAAAGCGAGGGAAATGAATAGGACAGTAAAAATAAAGATAGTGACTTTGGTCAAGTGAATTGGATTTCAAAAGTTAAGCTTTACATGTGTCTCAAAAGGAAAGTTTAATATCTTTGTCTATTAACATTTTTGGCAGTGAGACGTGGAGTTCTGATGGGGTAAAGAATCACTCAAAAACTGAGGACTGCTAAGAGAGAACTGGAGAGATGCATCAGTAGGAGAGACAGTAAAAGCAACAAGATTTTAAGATTTAGAGATCGATGTTTCATTTGCCTCAGTCAGGGCTACACCACTAAAGACTTTATTAACGAAAAAAGAGAGAAATTTCTCCCTTCTTTAAGAATAGCCGTCGCAGATGAAACTGCGGAAATTTGGAATGTTCCATTTCATCTGATGTTTGCAGGAGCCACAGTCCAGTCTGAGACAGCCACTAAAAATTCGTCATTGTATAACTGACAGTCTAAAACTATAATTTATTGCAAAGCATTTCACGGACAGTCTGTATCTTTCAGACTGCTTCCACTAGGCTGAACACACGTCCACAGGTACGCCTAAACCTGAAAAATGTATGGAATATTGCACATGTTGCAGTCATAGCATTTGACGGTTCTCACTCATCGACGGCTTGAGATGCCAAATCCGACCAAATCAGTAAATTGCAGTTGGGGGAGACTAAGGAAGACAGTAATGACTTTCCCACCGAGGTGTTAATCTGAGGAAGTCACTGGTGGAAAACTGTTTAAGATCCATTACCTGTATTACTGTATTCGAGTTTCGAATAGATTATCATAGAAGTTGTCCATGTGTTTCTGTAAATCACACCATCGTTAACCATGTTTGACTGCCCTTCCGTCAGTCAGATTGCCTCGTAATGCAAATAGAAGAAACAGGGAAAAGTGTCGAAAAGGACAGTCTCAGTTATCATTTAAAAGATGGAGAGATTAGTAAAAATGAATTCATCTAGAAGAACAATAGTCATAGGGATGAAAACTGTGTAAACGCTTCAACAAAACGTGCGGTCCCACAAGGAATTGAATGATAAAGCTGCTTCACAATGCTGAAGTACAAACGAAAGTACTAGTACTAGCATTAGAGGAAGGACAGACAGATGACGACATCGAGATAATATGTCAAGTGTAGAGGATTTGATGAGCTGTTTCTGCAAAACTAGATAATAAGAAGCAAATCATACAGTCTTATCTGAAAAGCAAACTGAATTTAAAAGGTCGTACAGAACAGAAAACGGATTCATTGATCATCAGAAACGCCACAGCAATGCATCGGAAAATTATAAGAAATAAAAGTCTGCCATGAAACGAGGATCGAATCAGGATTAAGCACTATGCGATTCGCCATCACTGACATTTTCATCGCCAGCAAATTCTGTAGAACGAAAACAGAGACAATCTACACACTGCAGTGGACGTTGGAGGGAAATCTGGTGGACCATTGAGAAGATTACCACTAGACCTGTCCACTTGATCTGTTTCTCGGATATCGTCTAGGCTTGAAAGGAAGAGAACACAAATTGAGAATAGAACCTGATGAACAGTCTAAAACGAAGCTATTAGAGACATAGTTCATGCTTAGAATGGACAAGGAGCCATTCAAGCATAAGTCTTTAGCAATTTATGGAAACCACAGAAAATTTATACATGGACGTCCGGACAAGAATTTGAGCTGTGTACCTCCAGAATGAGAAAAACGGGAGGAGATTAGTGTTTAAAGTCATGGAAATTAGATACAGAATACAAACTTGTCTCGGGGGAGGATAGGGAAGGATACTGGACATATACTTTTCAAAGGAACCATCTCTGGACTTGCCTTAATCGATATTAGGAAAGCACAGGAAACATAAACCTAACTGATCAGACTGGGAATTGAAACCCTGGGTCACCTAAATGCAAGTCTAGAGTACTAATCACTGGATACCTAGGCTGGGGGGGATGTGGTGGATCACCAAGTAGCATTTTATTTTCCATAGACAATGCATCCCTGCCTAAGGATCCGAAGCAAGTTTTATATTCTAATGCGAAAGCCTGTAACAGGTTGCTTTTCGATATCAGGTATTAAATTGTGAAACCTCAGATACTCAAAGACAAAGTAAAGCAGTACCTCATTAGCAGCTCGTCCTATTAAGTGCCAGAATATCTGTACTCAGGTGTGTAACTTTTGTCTAACTCTAATGTTAGTATTAAACAGAGTCTGGCTCTGCAATTGTACGAGTATAGCTGATAGTGCGATGTCTAAAGCTACATAAATGCTTAATTTGAAGTATTACATAACAATAGCTGTTGAGATGTGTAGGAAGAGCAGTGGTTTCGTTCATAGCAGCTGCTTTTCTCTTAATATAACGAGTAATACCAATATAAAGTAATATAGTTTTCTTTCCCATAATCATCAGTGAAAATAGATTAGCACTAGTCATAATTTTTTGTTAGAATTTTTCACATATGTTGCCTGCAGTGGCTCCTACTACCTGCTAATGTACAATTAGACTTGTTCCACATCCATGAAAGCTTTCCTTCATTTTAGAATGTACGGAACACGATGAATGTTTTATGAATTGATGAATGAATGGCTGAGTACCAGCGAACCTTCCGTCTAAATTGTTTGGAGTAAAACAGTTGTGGAATTTTTGCCACATCTCTGCCAACATGTTATTATACTTTTTGTTATCCTTCAACGTACAGTATAGAAAGATTGGGCTAGTAAGACGCGTACCGTCGCATGATGCGTCGGATGCTCTCAGAGCGGGAGAACGGTGGGGTGAGTAGAAGCGGCTGCATCGTGCTGAAACCTCTGCAGGCAGCGGGGATTCACCTACGGTGCTTGGCGCCAAGAAGCGTATCTTTCACTACTTGAATTTATTGTTTGAATGTTAATATACATCTCCAAACTTGCTGCTGCCGTTACATGCGTTGACGACTTGTTAACAATAATTTCAATAATTTTCAATTAATACTCAGAAACTAATTGTAATTTCAGTTACTATTAACAACCATTGGGGACAAGATAAACCAATCACGGGCTTACCCTGAGCGGGCCGGCGCCAAACTATAGTATTAGGATAACTCGCTACGAGTTTACGATCAGCTTCCGAAGAGAGAACACGTGAATCCGTGTATGAAGTGCGATCTCATTTAGAAGGGAATAATTTATTGGAAGTTGTCGAGGATGATGTACATACGCGATCTCATGCTTATTTTATGATCAAGCGGAGGAATTCGCTATCAGTTTCCGAAGTGGTAACACGTGATTCAGTGAAACTTCCTGGCAGATTAAAACTGTGTGCCCGACCGAGACTCGAACTCGGGACCTTTGACTTTCGCGGGCAAGTGCTCTACCATCCGAGCTACCGAAGCACGACTCACGCCCGGTACTCACAGCTTTACTTCTGCCAGTATCTCGTCTCCTACCTTCCAAACTTTACAGAAGCTCTCCTGCGAACCATGCAGAACTAGCACTCCTGAAAGAAAGGATGTTGCGGAGACGTGGCTTAGCCACAGCCTGGGGGATGTTTCCAGAATGAGATTTTCACTCTGCAGCGGAGTGTGCGCTGATATGAAACTTCCTGGCAGATTAAAACTGTGTGCCCGACCGAGACTCGAACTCGGGACCTTTGCCTTTCGCGGGCAAGTGCTCTACCATCCGAGCTACCGAAGCACGACTCACTCCCGGTACTCACAGCTTTACTTCTGCCAGTATCTCATCTCCTACCTTCCAAACCGCTACAGAGCGGGCTTACTTCCTGCCACGCCCAGATAAGCTTATCAGTATGACGTCACGGGACTGTATATATCTCTCGTGAGGCAACAGCATGCTCATTCGACTCGAGGCAGCCGCACCAAGCACGCAGCCATGCCTTACCGTCGGAGAAGATATTACAGGAGGCAAAGAATGCCAATATATAAAACCGTCGACACTTTTAATTTTGTTCCTAATAATGTTGTTCAAGAAGATTCAGTGTGTGAAGTGCGATTTCGCGTTAAGAAGGAACAATTTGTTAAAAGTTGCCTCGAAAAATGCGCAAGTGTGATCTAATGCTCATCTTAAGATCCTGGGGAGTGTTATCTATGATCAGCATCCAGAAACGTTGCTGTGGACATGAATAGTGGACAGGCTTTAGTAATTTTTTTCTTGGTTTTGTGATTTTATGAACAAAAAGGATCAAGTGGCATCCTGTTATTTTGCAGTTATCATTTTAGCAGCGTTGAGATTTTCGCATACTGCCACTTTGTTATGCACTGTTTATTGCATGCACTTTAGAGTTAGCGGTAGGCGGAGAAAAAACCAATTGGGACGATGACTACGAGTTATCTTTACAAGATAAGAGGTAAGCAAGTTGCCTCCAATTGGGCTAGGAGATTTGGGCGTGGATGTTACATTCAGGAATTCACCATATATGATGCACGTGGCAAATATTTCTGGTCGAAAGTGTCACATTCAGGAACAAATGGATGTTCATAAATATTACACCTTGTATACCCTCATAAATATGACATAGTGTGGAAAGGAGGTTGATAGCGTGCATCTTTACTTGTGCCTAATCTAGCAAACTTGTCAGTGAGTCGGCTTAAAAGATCAAGCGTCGGTAACAATATATAGCAAAACAATACATAGCGACTGGTTGCTGCTTCTGATAGAATTGTTCTGGGTATGAAAGAATTACTAGTATTCCTAACAGACTATTGTCAAACGCAAAGAAAACATCGTCGATTCAATAGTTTCTGGGCCATGTTTCTGCCAGAGAAACAAATGGCGTTATTACTCGAGTAAGTAGGGAACTACCGGTATGCAGACTGAAGTTTCCTGTACTAACAATAATTTTTTTGTCGTAGTTGATAAACAGTCAGTTTCGAGTACACGAGGTCTGCGACGATGGTTGTTTATTTGTTACCGTTGTTTTCTGGCCCATCCCCGGGTTACTAAGTTTTTGAGCAAAAGAGGAATAACAGTCCTTAACACTCCCAGATTCATCTAATTTGGACCCATCAGAATTTGCGTTGTTCATGCTCTTGTCCAAACTCAAATCTGAATTCAACGGAAAGTGTATGACAAGGGAAGGTTACCATACTGAACTACTACGATGATAAGTTTTTAACATAATTTTGTATTTTATTTAGAGGAAATCCAGTAAGTTACTGAAACTTTGTAAGGTCAAAAATCGTGTTGTACTACGGTCGGCTGCTTTGAAAATCTTCATTGTTGCTGCCAATTTTGATTGTTACTAGTCATTATCAGGCACAAGAAACTTTTCAATTACAGTGTGTGTGTGTGTGTGTGTGTATGTATATATACATATATGACGTTTCATCTCACAGTGCATAACGTCACAAACACGAAATAGCTAACATAACTAAATATGAAGATTTTAAACATTGTTTATTGCTGTTAATCGAGGTTCAGACGTGAAACAACGATGGTGCTCCAAGAGCTGACGAGTTTCCAGAGGTTGAATGCGGTGTACTATTGCGTTACTGATATGGTGGACCTTTTTAACAACGTTTAAATTTTATGTTTTCAGTTATGACTGACAGTTCGTGTTTTCTATGTTATGTGGAATGATATGAGACGTCATGTGTGTATCCACACAGAGAGTGATTGAAAAATTTCTTTGCCTGATAAAGATTAATAACAACCGACGCTGGTAGCAATAATAAATGTTTCCATAACAGCTGACGATGGTACATGATTTTAGACAAGTACGTACAAGTTCTGAGCACCACCTGCTGTAAACTAGTGTAAAGCTGTCATCAACCAAAAGGTTGGTTTTTGAACAGAATATGCTTCATCCAGTGCTTTAGGTGGATGGGAACGGGTGGGAACGGCGTTCCCAGGAATATTTATGCCAAACCATGTCTACATCAATTTTATTACAATCAATAATCATGAAATTTATTGAACGCAAGGTAACTTCTTTTTTCCTATGACTGCAGTCTACAGCTACATTAGTGCGATGACAGCGGTACAAGTGTTAACTCCATTTTCGTTGGAGGTTGGAAATGGTATTAGTACCCGAATTTGTGAAGTGGCCCATGAGGTGATTGAAGAGTAAGTAACTGTACTTTTGTATCATTTTCTGATTTCGCCATCATGAGTTTGATGAAGTGGCTGAAGAAAAAACCAACCATGTAAGTAAGAAGTAAACTACTGGGCGGTTAAAATTAAACTGACAGTATTTCGAGTGCTCTGGCGTGGGCTGCACGCATCTCTGGACACTGAAACATTAATCGGTGCGCCCGAGGAGTATGCTGACAAAAATAATAGTTCTACTTTCTGCCACCAGGTGAAAATATTGCGCTGTAAGCAGTCAGAACGTGGTGTGGGCGCAGGTAAAGGGAAGGATCGATCAAAGACGTAATAACGGTGGTTTTAGCATGTTTATTAGTATGTGGTCACGAGGTAAAACATGTGTTTAAAATGGTCTCTCAACTCAGCAACATACTGGATCCATTACATGGCATGGTCGACAGTTGCTCACCCTGTATCCGGTGTAATCAGAGCGATATGTCGTCGTATGCTATCATTCAGACCATAAATAGTACTGATACATCTCTGATAGACACGATCTTTCATATACCCCCACAGTCAGAAGTCACATGGATTTACGTCATCAGATATGGAAGACCACACATCTTGAAATTGCCTATAGATGATGTGGTCGTTACCGAAGATCTTTCACCTGGAAAGTGACATGTGTCGCCCCATAGTGCATGAAAATAGTGATGTGCACACAGTTGCGTTTTTGCAAAGATGGAATTATGTGTTGCACAAAGAGGTCCTTATAACTTGCAGATGTCACTCTACACCTAACAGGCATGTCAGGTGTCTTGTTCCCGAAGAAAAACGGGCCGTGAATGAAGGAGTTTATGAAACCACACCGCAGAGTCACATAAGATGAGTACAGTGGATGTACCTGCAAAGCATTCGCGGAGCAGAGCTCCATATGCGACAGTTCTGTGCATAAAAGCCATTGCGTTTCATACGGAAATCTTCTACCTTCATAACCCTTAACAACAAGAGCCACTTCTCAAGAGACAACAAAGCGTGTCGCCAAGCGAAAAACGGCATACTGACGTCAAAAGGGGAAACATTTCGTATTATGACAGCTTACAACGCCATATTTTCACCTTGTGGCAAAAAGGGGAACTATTATTTTTCAGCATACTCTGCAAACGCACTGATTAATGAACATACCTACAATTTTTCAGTGACCTGCGATGTATACAACACACACTGCAGCATTCGGAACACTCTCAGTTCAATTATAATTACCTGGTAGCATTAGAAAGCAGTGTGTTGAGAATTTAAACAGCACACGTGTTACTGAAAATCAGTGACTGACTATGAAGAAAATGATGCAGATGTGGTGACTTGCGAAACTTCAAATATTCCAGATTGTTGGAATGAATAACAATACAAATATTTCACTTCAGAATATTCATGGCTTGAAGTGAAGAACAGATTTCTAGGATGCCATGTTTACAGTGAAATCAATGCACTTTTCAACAAAAGAAAAGAAAAATCTAGTTTGAGGGAAAAAA
Organism: Schistocerca piceifrons; assembly: GCF_021461385.2. NCBI lineage: Eukaryota > Metazoa > Arthropoda > Insecta > Orthoptera > Acrididae > Schistocerca > Schistocerca piceifrons. The sequence continues at coordinate 74,026,083 of NC_060149.1, forward strand.
TTCGTGTACATAAGACTCTGGTTTCCAATAGAGCTTGTCAGTCAATAAGAACTGAAGGTAACAAATGATATCTCGGTAACACTGGAGACAACATGAGTGCTAAACATTCAGAAGTTATGGTTGAGATTTAATACTATGGAACTACTACATTAAAGGTAAGTTCCCACACATATTTTCTTCCAGCCGAAGCACTGGCTTCGGCTACATCTACCTACATAACCTGCAAGACACCGAACACAGCACTGAAGAGGGTATGTAGTCCCAATATTACAGATTTTCTTTTCTATTCCATTCGCGTAATGGGCAAGGGAAAAATAACTGTCTGCATGCCCCTTTATACGCCCTGATCTCTCATGATCCTTGTGTGTGTATTATGTATTGAACCGGGGACCTAGAAACGACGGAGAGGCTTCGTCTCGCCATAGCCCTCAGTGGTTTACAACCCCACAACAGGCCACAGCAGTCCACCCACCCCACCGCCGCCCCGCACCGAACCCAGGGTTATTGTCCGATTCGGCCCCCAGTGGATCCCCCCTGGGAACGTCTCATACCAGATGAGCATAACCCCAAATGTTTCCGTGGTAGAGTAATGATGGTGTACGCGTACGTGGAGACAGTGTTTGCGCAGCAATCGCCGACATAATGTAACTGCGGCAGAATAAGGGGAACCATCCCATATTCGCCGAGGCAGATGGAAAACCGCCTTAAAAACCATCCGCAGGCTGGCCGGTAAACCGGACCTCGACACGGATTCGTGCCGGGGACCGGCACGCCTTCCCGCTCGGGAAGCAGCGCGTTAGACCGCGCGGCTAACCCTTACTCGAGGTATACAATGCAGGCAAATGTTCTCTAAATTTATCTAAGAGGTTTTCGCGAGATCTACACGATCTTTCTTTCTAGGATTCCCTTTATGTTTCCAGAGCATTTATGTCATACTTTCATGTGGGCCATATCAATCTGTGATGATCATAACAGTGTATCTCTGAATTGGTTAGATGTCTATTGTCACACCTTGACGAGGGCTCAAAACACTGGAACAATATTCTAAAACTCGTCGCAGAATTGCCTAGTATGCGATTTTCTTTACAGATACAGTGCATTTTCCCAGAATACACCCGACTAGCCTAAATCTTCTATTCGCTTCGTGTAATACTGATTTTACGTCGTCGTCCCATCTCATAGAGTTTCTTAGTACTATCGCTACATACGCGATTTGACGTTCTCGGGATGTTCACAATCTTGTAATCAGATACTACTGGATTATTTCTCTTTGTTACGGGCATCATTTCACATATATATATGTATAGCTCAAGGGAGCTCCCATTCGTAATATCAAGCGAAAATTATGTCCGACTCCTTTTTTATTATCGTACTTTACTACGCGTGGGATTGGAGGCGGAATGCCGTTACGTGCCTCCGACCTATGAAATGAAACATAGTCATTTCTAGTGGGAAATATGGTTTAACTTTGACTCCGAACCATTGTACAAATCGCCATTTTTTGCACTGCAAAACAGTGCCAAATCTGAAAGAAGTGGAAAGTTACAGATAAAAATCCTCGAAATGATCGGGGATCGAACCCGAGACATTTAAATCCGTAGTCACACATTACCACTGAACCACCGAAGCAGAAGTGACGAAACTGTGTATATATTAGAGGTAGAGTAATGAAAAGATCTCCGAGGTCGATGGTGTCAGCTGTAGTGCTGAGTCGGAAGCGGCTGGCTAGATGCGGGGAAGGAAGTGCGGCGCTGGCGGCTGGATGCTGGCGGCGGGCGGCGGGCGGCGGGCAGTACCTGAGCTGGACGAGCAGGCCGGCCGCAGGGAGCGGCGCGGGTTGTGCTGCGAGTTGTGCTGCTGCGGCTGCTGCTGCTGCTGGGGCTGGTGCGGCTGCGGCCCCGCCGAGCGGATCTCTCCCGCCTGCTTCAGCACCTGGTACGTCGCGTCTACCTCCTCCTCTGCGCGCCGCCCACCAGGTCCACAGTTAGTAAACGAGCACCGTTACTGGTTACTGGCAGGGCAGCTCAAAAAGGTTACGTCAGTAGGACATATACTGGCGGAAATTGAGAAAGGAACACTCAGAAGGATCGCGACAGCTCGCAAAAGGAGAGAGGATTATCGGCTGGCACATACGCACCCCGCCGCTTGCGGGTCTGATGGGCTGACACAGACACTTCCTGTCCTTCGTTTGGGTACGTGGTAACGTTTCTTAATTTTATCCATTGTTTTTCAGTGTTTCGTCCGTGACTGTTTTACTTTCGTAAAATGAAGAACAAACCGCCTTCAGTCACAAGTTGCATTTATTTACTGCACTATGCATTTCGAGCCCTGGAGGCTCATCTTCAGGTGCTTTTTAGCCCGTCTCTGTAGCCAAGGTAGCAAAAGCTCACCTGGAAGTTGGCTCTCGATTCGGTGGTAGCCGGGTCGTATACTGGAGCCGTAAGAAATTTTCACCTCCACAATATAGCAGACAAGGGGATGAGAGACGATGGCATAAAGTTCCAGATCACCAGACTTTGCGCTTATGCTCTGGATTAAATTCCATACATCTCTGCTGTGTTGGCACTTGACACTGTCGTCGGTGATTCGTCCATCGGATGGGGACGCTAAACTCGGCCTTGGTGCTATTCGAGAGGATTGTGTACTGGTACTGAATTTTACCCATTCCTTTCTCTCAGTAAACAAAATAAACGTAGCACTACACTATAAACACACCTATTACAGTTCACAGGAAGGATGAATAAAATTGCCTTCAGTCACAACTTTTTGGTATTTTATTAAATTACATAATGCATTTCGGGACCTGTCGGTCCATCATCAGGTGCAAATTGTCTGCCAGGCACTTAAATGTGATTTGCAGAGTATCCATGTAGATCTAGATAGTTTGCATTTGCTCTTGTATGATGTGAAATGCATGTTCCTATTATGTTAAAATTAGACGTTAGGATTTGTATTTCGCGAGTCATGTGCGGAGAAACGGATCATGGAGAAAACAGTAACAAACTTGCCGAACAAAGAAGGAAGAACATTTTTTATCTATAAGGTCAGAATACATTCATTCTGCTGTCGCACATCGTGCCATTTAAGGTGCACATTTGTTTACACGTTTTAAAAACTGTTCCTATATGTGATATGTTCAATGATGAAGTTTATCACATAGTGTCAGAGATCTGAGTATAAAGAAGTTGGAATAAATTTAAAAAAATCTTTAAAATTACTAACATGACTAGCGAAATCTGTCTTTTCATTTAACATAATTCACGCTTTTTGATTTTATGGAGGTATATTTACAGCTGTTCTAACAAATTTAGCTTCTAACTACTGGATTCATTGGGTAGGACGACCAAATTGTTTTTTATTCTGTTGATAATGTGTTTGGTTTGTAGCATTTGCTGTGCAATGGCTGAATTTTGAAGGTGGTTAAGTCTAAAACAATTTGTGTGTTGCTGGAACCGGTATTTGCATTTTATGCCTGTTTTCCCTACATAATACGCAGGACGACTGGGGCTTGATACTTTAAACATTCCACTGCTGTTGAATTTTTTGATTATATGTTTTGTTTTGTGAACTAATAAGTGTCCTAACTTATTATTGGAAACTGACAGTGTTACATTGTTTTTTAAATAGGTCATCAGTTTTTGTGATATGTGGCCTAGGTATAAGATCCTGCCAAATCTGTTATTTTCTTTCATAGTGTGGCAGTTTGTTGTCTTATTTTTGTATGTTTAAATTATCAGCTGTTTTGTCTGTGTAATCAGTCTTTGTGGCAATAATTATCGACATGTCCCGTTCTGTCTTAAGGCTGTTTTCTTCTAAGTCAAGTGACTGTGCCCTGTGTAGAATGGAGCTAAAGGCAGCATGAAGGGTACAGCATGAAGATTTGTCAATTGTTATGTATATGTACGTCTGTTTTCTGTACATGCTGAACTTATGTTTTTGTTGGAGGTTGGCGATTCTAAGCTAAAGGAAATTTACGCTTTTGTTCCCCTCATGTTCTACTGAGAACTTTATACCACTGTGGAAAGAATTTAATAATGCAAGTAGTTCCTCAGTTTCCTCTTTTGTGACATCATATAGCAGCAATGTATCATCAACATACCTCCAGTAATATACTATTTTACTCCCTGTATCAACCTAAAACCTATAAGCTTAATGTTCTGCCGGTCGCTATAGCCGAGCGGTTCAGTCCGGAACCGCGCTGCTCCTACGGTCGCAGGTTCGAATACTGCCTCGGGCATGGATGTGTGTGATGTCCTTAGGTTAGTTGGATTTAAGTAGTTCTAAGTGTAGGGGACTGATGGCCTATTTAGGCCCATTGTCAATTCTAAAAATATACCTTCTTTAAACTCTACTCTCATTCGGGAGGACGGCGGTTCAAACCCGCGTCCGGCCATCCTGATTTGGGTTTTCCGTGATTTCCCTAAATCCCTTGTGGAAAATGCCAGGATGTCTTCTTCGAAAGGACACGGCCAACTTCCTTCCATTTCCCTCCCTAATCCGATGGGACCGATGACCTCGCTGTTTGGTGCTCTCCACCAAATCAACCAAGCAACCAACCAACCTTTAAACTCTCAGTTACTGACTGAAATTCCGAAGCAGTACTTTATTTTTGGTAAGTCATACTCAGTTAAGAATATAAAAGATTTAGCAGTTAAAATTAAAGATATAGATATTCCTGCAGATGCTACACTATGTGATCAAAAGTATCCGGACACCACCAAAAACATATGTTTTTCATATTAGGTGCATTGTGCTGCCACCTACTGCCAGGTACTCCATATCAGCGACCTCAGTAGCCATTAGACATCGTGAAAGAGCAGAATGAGGCACTCCGCGGAATTCACGGACTTCGAACGTGGTCAGGTGATTGGGTGTCACTTGTGTCTTACGTATGTACGCGAGATTTCCAGATTCCACTGTTTCCGATGTGATAGGGAAGTGGAAACGTGAAGGGACACGTACAGCACAAAAGCGTACAGGTCGACCTCGTCTGTTGACTGACACAGACTGCCGACAGTTGAAGAGGGTCGTAATGTGTAATATGCAGACGTCTATCCAGACCATCACACAGGAATTCCAAACTGCATCAGGATCCACTGCAAGTACTATGACAGTGGCGGCAGGTGAGAAAACTTTGATTTCGTGGTCGAGCGGCTGCTCATAAGGCACACATAACGGTGGTAAATGCCAAACGACGCCCCGCTTGGTGTAAGGAGCGTAAACATTGGACGATTGAATAGTGGAAAAACGTTGTGCGGAGTGACGAATCATGGTGCACAGTGTGGCGATCCGATGTTAGGGAGTGGGTATGGCTAATGCCCGGTGAACGTCATCTGCCAGCGTGTGTAGTGTCAACAGTAAAATTCGGACGCGGTGACGTTATGGTGTAGTCGTGCTTTTAATGGAGGGGGCTTGCACCCCTTGTTGTTTTACGTGGCACTATCACAGCACAGACCTACACTGATGTTTTAAGCACCTTCTTGCTTCCCACTGTTGAAGAGCAATTCGGGGATGGCGATTGCGTCTTTCAACACAATCGAACAACTGTTCATAATGCACGGCCTGTGGCGGAGTGGTTACACAACAATAACATACCTGTAATAGACTGGCCTGCACAGAGTCCTGACCTGAATCCTACAGAACATCTTTGGGATGTTAACGCCGACTTCGTGCCAGGGCTCATCGACCGACATCGATACCTCTCCTCAGTGCAGCACTCCGTGAAGAATGGACTGCCGTTCCCCAAGAAACCTTCCAGAACCTGACTGAACGTATGCCTGCGAGAGTGGAAGCTGTCATCAAGGCTAGGCGTGGGCCAACACCATATTGAATTCCAGCATTACCGATGGAGGGCGCCACAAACTTGTAAGTCATTTTCAGTCAGATGTCCGGATACTTTTGATCACATAATGTAGATTTGCTTCTTTTGATGTAACTAACCTACTTGAAATATTTACAAATGCACCAACTGAAGAAGCAATAGAAGCAATCTTCAAAAACTTAGTAAAATATTAAAAGTTATCGGTTTCATAAGTATCAGAGGTCACCTACTATACCTCAAATGGGAAAGTTTACTAACAGAAAGAGGGTCTTGTCAAGGGCTGTAGTATATCAAGTGTCCTGGCAGATATGTTTCTCACACATCTTGAAATTAATTTATTTAAAGAAACAACTAGCTCAAAATTAACATAGTATTTTACGGAGGTATGTTGATGATACATTGCTGCTATATGATGGCACAAAAGAGGAGACTTAGGAACTACTTGCATTATTCAGTTCTTTCCACAAAGGCATAAAATCCACAGTAGAACATCCTGTATCTCAGAATCACCAACCTCCAACAAAAACGTAAGTTCAGCAAACAGGGAAATACACATGCACACATGCAATAATTGACAACTCATCATGCCATCCCGCTGCACACGTTATGCTGCCTTTAGGTCCAGCTACACGGAGCACACTCGCTTGACTTGGAACAAAACAGCCTTAGGGCGAAATTGGGCACAATAAGAAGTATTGCTATAAAATTTGGCTACAAACCTGAAACAACTGATAATTTAGGCACATAAATATACAAAAATAAGACAAAAAATTGCCACACTAAGAAAGAAGATAAAATATTTGGTAGGATCTCATACACAGGCCCCATGTAATGAAAAATTGCTAATGTATTGAAAAAACAACGTACCAATGCCAGTCCCCACTAATAATAAGTTAGGACACTTACTAGTTAACAACATAAAAACAGATTACGAAAAATATTCAACAGCAGTGGAATGTATAAAGTATCAAGCCCCCTGTTGTCCTGCGTACTATGTAGAGAAAACAGGCAGAAAAAACAAAAACCGGTTCCAAGAACATATAAATGCTTTTAGACCAACCACTTTCAAAATTCAGTTGTTGCCCAGCATATGCTAGAAACCAAACACATTATCAACAGGATTAAATCAGTTTCGTAGTAATACAAACGAAGCTAATATTAAGAACCTCGATTTTTTTGAACAGCTGGAAGTGTACCTCCATAAAATCAAAAAGCGCGAATCTATGCTAAATGAACAGAGAGATTTAGCTAGCCATAGTCGTGTTACTAATTTTAAAGATTTGTTTCAAATTTACTCGTTGCATATGCCAGCTTCTTAATACTCAGATCTAAACTTCATCTTGGACCATATCACCATATTTTTAAAATGTGTACACAAATGTGCGCCTTGAGTGACAAGATGTGCGATGACAGAATGAAGGTATGCTGATCTTAAAAAAGATTAAAAATGTTCTTCATTGTTTGTTCGGTAAGTTTGTCACTATTTTTCCAGTGTTACCCATATATTTTCCGTGACTGATTCACGAAATACAAAACCTAACATCTAACTCTAACATAACGGGAAAACGTATTTTAACTCACTCAAGAGCAAATGTAAATTATTTATTGGACAATTTGCACCTGATGATGGACCCACAGGGTCAGAAGTGCATCATGTAATCTAATAAAACACAAAATAAGTGACTGAAGCCGGTAATATGTTGAATACAGTCACCTTCACAGCTCTAAAATATGGATAAACTTAAATTCCCATTACAGTTGCCTACATTAAACAGATGCACTTAATAGACAACCTTTATACACATATTGAAAAGGGATGAAATGAATTGGGACCTTCCAATCGATGAGTACATAAAATTTCATTTTAAATACTATTTCATTTGGAACGAGAAACGAACTTACGTTCACCGTTGACACTGAGCGTCGAGTGAAGCACGTGAAATCCAGTTTTATTTTATTTTTTATTTTTTTTTATACCACGCATTGCAGGAACGAAATTACAAACACAGGGGGTAGTTATAAAGTCATTGAGAAGCAGTAAAGGCCGGTCCAGATGTCTTCCTAAGTGTGCTGCCACACAATATTTCACTTTATAATCCATAGTTCTGTAACTATTTGTTGTTGACAATCTGTGTTGTGTTGGTAGAACTATGAGGAAGCCTTGGGCAGTGTAATCCGACAAACTAACAAATATTCAAAACACACGCAAGCTTTGTAGAGCGTTCTCGGAGCGCCGTCTCGGTAGAACGTTTCGCGATTGGTCGAGTCCGAAGCACGAGTTGTCGATAGCGAAGCACTTACTGAGTCCAAGAAGACAGTTGTTGCCCGTAATCCCAGTTCAGAACCAATGCCTAATAAATATAGAAATAGCCGTAAAGTTAAACTCAGAGCGGTAAATTAGGCTCCAAGGATGGAAATGGCCCTCTCAACCCGGGCCTGACGCTCACGCGTCACGACCAGCATTCACCATTGCCGTTGGTCGCGTTAATGCTGTGAAAGACACGCCTGGGAGATAGGGATGGTTATCGCCCTTGCCTTCTCTAACGATACATCGATCTCTTCGCTGCCCTAGGATCCACATACTACAGGAAATGTTTTACTTGACTAATTGTGTGGTGATAACACCACGGAAATTGCGAATGTTATGTTCTTGTGAGCTATACAAGATGCCCCAAACATTTGCGGTAAAAAATGCAGGCTGTAGATGATCTAAACCAAATATTTTGAGATGAGGTACAAATGGTAGCAAATGAATACTTCAAGCAATACGAAGCAATTTGTGCGTTTGTGAACAATTTATTTCCCGTAAGAAACACTTGCTTACTGCATAGACGTCGGCGGTAACACCTTAAAAATCGGTACACAGTGGTATGTGACGCGACTACGGAGTAGTTTACCAGTATATACATTTCATTACTGTTTGTCCAAGAATCAAGCAGTACTCGTTAACGGATTTCGCACTTGTAAACGCATCGTACAAAAAGTCACTTCTAGGAGGCATCATGCTAATACCTTCTATCACCGTCTTTACGCTTGATAATAGCCGCAATTCGCCCAAGTTTATAACGGCACGCCATATCCAACTGAAGTCATTCATTACTGATTATATCCCAAAGAGCTTTCATAGTACGGGGATTCTGACTGCTGCGTTTCACCTGTTGTTCCATATAATCCCAATTATTTCCTATGAGATTTGATCAGGTGATTTAGCGGGCCGGACGAGGTAGGATGGAGTGCCTAATTCTTTGTCATACCAGAAATGTATACACACAATCCTGTGAACACAGCTACTGTCATCCTTGAATACCGCAGTGTCCACTGTGTACTCACCATGAAGGTGTAAAAGAAAGAGCAATAATTGTCCACCAAGACTCTTGAAATAAGCATCTTGGTTCATGTTTACGGTAACCAGAATGAGTGAACCCAGAACGAACAATACCGCCGTAAACTTCAAAGAACAGTCTCCAGCACGCCTTACTGGGCTGTCGATGCACTCAACGTCTGGCATCGTATGAAAAGAGAACCACATTAGACACCTCCAGTCAAGTACTGTCCCGTTTGTATGTTGTTTGGCCCATTGAAAACGTGCAATTAGATTCCCGACTCTAGAAGTCCATTACATACAGCTTCCTTCGCAATGTTCGGTTGGAAGATGGTGGAGATGGACTTGCATACACTGACAGGAACAATTCCAATTACTGTCGGTTTGAAACTGGCTGTTACTGACAAGCGTCGCCTTCAGGTCTTTGTCAGTTAGGCCTCTTTTACGACCACTTTTCTTACACCATGTTACGTTGTACACCATTCATTGTACGCACGTTTGACAGTCTGGTTGATACATAAGGAAATCGGACAACTCCATTCACAGTGTGGTCATGTGCACGTCCAAACCATGTGCACGTTCAAACATAATGGCCCCTTTCTGCCCTTCTGTCATGCATGTGTCCATGTCGGCCCATTTTCCTACGCCGATTCCATACAATGCAATGGCACATACACACCAGTTTACTGCTATGACTTACGACAGCAGTGGAGAGTCAAATGACCGCCACGCCAGATACCAGTTCTACACTATCTAAAACGCTCCAAGAAGGCTACAGTCCGATTAAAATTACTTGATACTTGATTTGCCACTACAGTGTTGCCACATCCGCTGGCAGCTACCGGTGGGTTACAGGCGATGCACAAACATGGCGGGTCAATTCACAAATGCTGTTAGTGTATAACGCGGAGCGATGTTGGAACCGGCTACCACAATGCATGACAGAAATGGGAAATGTTCTGTCGACAGCTGATTTTAAGTGACCAATGACTGAGCGACGCTTTTTGTAGGCTCATGATGTACATTATTTGAGAAAACGGCGATCAATAATCTGCGGAAGAGCTAAAATCACGATAGCTTTGTTCATGGCATTTAAGGTTAACCTCAAACAAAAAAAGAATGATAGGAAGAAAAATAATAGCAAATAAAAAAGGTCAATATGATGACGGAAATGACACAGCAAAGCATTAAAAATTAAAAAGATGTGCGTGTAAACCGATTAACTGAATAAAAGTAATAATCAAAATCTTTTGATTAGATTTATAAAAATAAAGAACGTCGCTGCATTTCTCGAGATTCGAACTTACGACCTTCCACTCGTCAAGTTTAAATGCTAACCACTGCGCTACGCCATTATGCGGCGGGAACTGATTGTATTTATGACTCTAGTGACCTAATCGCAACATTTAGTACACTCTTCAAAAATTCGCCTCCATGCAATATCGTGCGAAGCTTATCTAATGTAATGCGATCTCTCTGATTATAATAACTGTATATGTGACGTTGAATCGCGTCTTGTGCAGAAGAATCCAGTAGTGTTTGGTTAGTGCTGTGTATGTAATGTGTCTATTTCGTTGGCATCACTGTGTGTGTGTGTGTGTGTGTGTGTGTGTGTGTGTGTGTGTGTGTGTGTGTGTGAGTGTGGGGTTGTCGTAGTTGTCATGTGTGGTGAAATACGGAATAAAAGGGCGAGATCCAGGGTACAAAATCCAAACACATCAAAAAAGAAAGCCAGACAAGGAGCTGGAAGTGAACTAATTGTTATGGCAATTTGGCAATGGAGAACGATTCTGGTGTGACGTTGAGCGCTCTGACTGGAGGAAACCAGCTACAACACGTGAACTGTCAACTATCAAGTAATTTTAATCAGACTATAGTGTGGTGTTTGAGGCTGGAGCCGCGCGACTACTACGGTCGCATGTTCGATTCCTGCCTCGGGCATGGATGTGTGTGATGTCCTTAGGTTAGTTAGGTTTAAGTAGTTCAAAGTTCTAGGGGACTGATGACCTCCGATGTTAAGTCCCATAGTGCTCAGAGGCATTTTTGGTGTTTGAAGGCGGATGAATAATATTTTTTACAGTGAGCTTAACGTATAGGGTAGGATGTAGTATCCGGAAACCTTAACGACTATAAAGAGAATAACTTTGCGGTATGCGTCATTCAAAGTGGAAAGATTTATCGCCGTGGATAGTAATTTGCGAAAACGGTGGTTGCTCGAGGTCCAGAGAGCTGGATAAGGTCCTCGACAAAAAATTATTCCCGGAGAGAGTAATTGGTGTAGCAGCTGTTTCGCCCCCGAGCATAACCAGCACTTGGAATCAATGTAGCCAAATGACTTTTAAGTCAGACTCCAGTTCTGTCAATCGATTATCTGTCAACTCGTGCACTGACTCAGGTATTCTTGAGTTTGAACAGTTAATAATGTTACGTAGAAGAAGGTGTAATTAGATGAATGACAAACACTAACTTCACTTAACGAAGGTTTATTCAGCACTTTCACATACAAGAGCGCGGAGCGAACTGCCTCCGGCCAGAACACATACAATATATATACAGCTACAGAACATTCCAGTACAATGATCTTGACATTTGTGGATACTTTTCGAATGTACTCGAACTGAATATAGAAATTAAAATTGTACAGTCCAGGTGAGTTTTGAACTCATGATCCTGCATGCAACAGTTTAGTTTCATAACCACTACACCACGGTGCTACTCAGATTCTTCTCCGACAATATTATCTTACTTTGGTGGTATAAGTTGTATATGTCAGTCAAAACCAATTATTCATTCGTCAGTTTAGGAACTTCTATCGTCTGTATGATTTTGGTCCCAAAGGTTTGGGGCACCCTGTATAAATATTTCTATTGTCTATTTGGGCCAGACATCCGGTAGTATCTTTGGAATAAGTAAGGAGACCGTTTTAACATAGAAGTCTTGGGAAGCTATACGTTTGCGTTTCGGCTACGCACTGTTCCTGTTTCATGAGTTAAAGGAAATCTTATTGGTTATATAAGAAGAAGAAACCAATACGCATTGTATTTATTTAGTGCTTCATTGAAACTGCAGATTCTGTTGCAAAAACTTGATAGCTGTAATTGCACGTGGTGGCTTCAACTGCGAATGCAATAAATACATGCTGTATTTCTTTACATAGGTATAAATACGGTAGAGAAACAACGGAGTGCTTTAGCCTTTAGCCAGGGCAGTAAATTCCCAAGAACTGAATTTTCTGCGCCCAGAACGATATAGACGCTGCTACCGTGACGCCTCGCAAAGGATACCGTGGACTAAACCGTAGGTCAGTTTCTTGTAGGTAATGAAGCTTTCCGTATGCGCCTGCAACGGTCAGGTCTCGCTAATGGACATGAAGTGTGTTTGGACATTCCGTAGATTGTTACACTCGAGTGTTTCTTTCCTCAAAGTGATAATTTGGCTCGCCAGTTTCTTTGCGTGTTTCCTCATTTACAATGGACTCGGATGTGCTAGACTTGTCCATTGCGCTGCGTCGTAACTCGGTGTATTTGTCAATAACAGTCTATTCTGCTCCTCAGTGGCAGGTCAGACGCTAAAATGGGAGATTTTCAAATAAAACAAGGCATTATTGTTGTTATTGTTCCGTGTGGCTCACAACTTGTTGTAAGCCATGTTCATTGGTAGCGCTACTGTAGCATTCTTGTAAGGTGTCCTAAGTGTAATTATTTTAGTATAGGCAACTGTGTGTAGTGTAGTGGCTGTGTTAATTATAGAGAAGGGAGCGGATGGAGGCTGGTCCCAGCTAACAGCTTTCTCAAAATGGTTCAAATGGCTCTGAGCACTATGGGATTTAACATTTAGAACTACTTAAACCTAACTAACCTAAGGACAGCACACAACACCCAGTCATCACGAGGCAGAGAAAATCCCTGTCCCCACCGGGAATCGAACCCGGGAACCCGGGCGCGGGAAGCGAGAACGCTACCGCACGACCACGAGCTGCGGACAACAGCTTTCTCCATTCGAACACCAATGACTGGTCACTGCGGTTAATATCTCCATCCGACTGAAGGATCACTACTAACTATGTCACGTGTCCTCACTGCGCAGGAAATTACAGAGAGATTCAAATTTTAACCGTGGATACTGACTCTCAGTCTTGAGATGAGAAATTGTGCCGCATCACATCCCCTTCGCTTGCCAAACAAACGCTGGTGATGAAAATTTCCTCAGTTCGGGACAGCTTCATGGGTCCCAGAGGCGTGTGTGCCTTGTTAGTACTGCACGATGTGATGTCGATACTGCTCTTAGATCTAATGTGAAACAGCCTAGTTTCTGACTAAACGGTCCTGTTTCGTCATTCGTATCACGTTTCGTTATTGTTAACACAGTGTTATCTTGCCGTTGTAGCGATTAGCAACGTTGTTGCCACTTTTAGCCTCCATTCTCAAGCTTCCTAGTATCGTTCATCTTCATTCACTCGGTGTTGCTGCAGGTTATGGAAGGCCTTACGTCCACAGCTTTTGTGATGAGGCTTCAGCGTAATCACTGATATGTTACAGGGAGTTGGAAAAATGTACTCATTCCTTGACACTTAACTGTTTTTTCAAAAACAAAAAATGAAATTTAGTTAAGATTCTTACGCAATAGCGTAGTATAAAGTTTTCTTAAACGATGACAAAGGCCACGTTAATTACGTGCATGTAACGAGGAGAAGACAGGGTAGTAAAACTGGCTAAAATTAAAGATTTTACTTTCAGCAACACAAACCATATGGAAGTAATATTATAAAGTGTGAGGACTTTAAAGAGGTGCAACAACGATGGTGGAATGAGTTGGAATTCACCATCGGAACACTGTCCATATTCAGAAAGAATTGTGTGCAGACGGTATTGTTGATGTACGTGAGGAAAAATGTGGGCAACCGAGAACTGTAACGAGTTCAACTGCTGCGATGTAACAATTTGTCGAACGCAGCAAAAATTAGTGTACTGACAAGAGGGGGTGAAATGACCGGGTGCAGGTCGAAATATAAATGCTGCAAAGGGAAAGTAGGTATTCTGAGATTACTGCTCACTATGAGTGAGGACGACACGTATTGAAGACTTCAGTATTATGACTGATTTGAAGGCATAGTTAGCGATCGTCAGGGGTTCGTAAAAAATGGCACGTGATCTGTCGAGATGCAATTCAAGCTTAACGGTAGTGAAAATTACTGCAGTTGTGTTTGCTCAACTGGACAAAGAAACGAATCTCCCGAGGTCCGATGCCTGACAGGGTATGTCTGTTGCTCCGCAGTTTGAATGGCCTGTTTTTATTTGAACCTACAGAAACTAGTGTAAAGGATGATCCGATATGCTTCTCTGCCAAGCGGGAGCTGTTTCGAGGCGAGAGATTTGACTTACAACACGCTGTCTGAACGACAGACATGTTCAAGAGGTGATACTGAGTATCCAGTAGCTTACACTTTTGGTCCGCTATCTATCTTGACAGATTTATCCAGATTTGTATGCTTTTTCCGTGTAAATAATCTTGGAGTGTGTGACTGTCAGCGACAACGCTCGAAAGCTTTTGAGCGTTGCGAGTTACAGTAAATTTGGGGCAAAAACAGGAGAAATTAAAATGATGCGTTACTGAAACTTACGACGTTTTTGTTACGGTCAGCGATTGTAAATATTGTCCCTTCTGCAACTCTGAATGTATGAAATTCGTACTTATTTCTAAATGCGATGATTCGAGTAACGAGACAGTACCAGTAGACAGTGCAGCTCTTATTTGAAGAAAACATGCAAATAATTTATTATTAGTGATTGGGAACAGACTACGAGTGAGTGAGTATGAAATATATAGTGTAGTTTCTGATCTTTTTTTCTTCGTGTCAAACAGTAAGAAACGAACGACACTTTTTATGTCATGGCATGTGTTTTCAAACTATACTTGTCGTTAAAATACTAGAAAAATCGCGCAAATATTGATGTGTGCAAAATATCTCGGATCCAGGGGCTCAATATTCTAAACAGGCTAAGCTCTTGACGAATTTCTACAATAGAGAAAAATCAGGTGACACACGAGTTTAGTGAGGATGGGACCCGTTGCAGGACTACTGGGGCCGGATTCGGCAACACAGGCTCATCTTCCAACTGAGCGTCCTTGTATGAACGAAACTCAGAATCTAGATTGTGCCGAAAGACAGAGCCGCTATCCACCGTTGTCAGAAACAACGAATGCAAGGACTGGTTACACGGAACGCAGCTGAAAGCCGGAATGAACAAGTATAAACAAATATACCTGGCACGACATTAATCTCAAGCGGTGGAAACTACATCTCCAACTGCGACAACTAGGCCGTTGAGCATTTGTAGTGACTGAATATAATTAATGTTACACCCTTACTAGCACTTCTATGCCCATTCCTTCAAACATTTTTGCCCAGTTCCACAGACAGATGGAAATTGCGAGGGGCAGGTCAGGGATGTGGGATGAAATGGTCAGACTCCCTCATTTGAATCTACATAAATTCTCCAGAAGCGTGCATGACAAAGGTGGTTGTTGAACGCCAGTTATGCCTATGCAAATCAACTAATAGTACTAGTGACATCACAAGTAAATGTAGGTGACCCCACGTATTTCGTAGGAAATTGAAGCTGTGGTGAAGGAAGGAAGTTTGACTAAGCCATTTGTGTCATGTAAAAAAAAAAAACTTTCCCCTACCAAAATTAGAAATTGCAACGAAGAGAGTCAGGAGAGGTGGGGGGTGATCAAGTTTCACTTGTGACGTCACTAGTACCACTATATCAGTATAACAGTCACAATTTGTCCCCCTCTTTCTAATTCCATTCTCCAATGGAGCATTTTTATGCCTCAGTACCCAACCTCAACTCTTTTACCTTGTTGTTATAGCATTTATGTCAGATATAGAATGGGATCTGTTGAATATTTTTAAGTCCTGTGCCTCGAGTAATGGTTCCATAAACGTGCTCGACGGTATTTCTTCGCAAAAGGAACGTATGTTCCACGCTAGATACCTGGATATATCTGTGATATATTCGTACTGTTCGAACTGTTTGAGTGAAAATTTAGTAGTATGTCTCAGAATTCTTGTTACTCCTGTAATCTGTACTGTAAGGGTTCCTTACATTCACGAACATATGTGTTGTAGCAAAACGATACTGACATACTTGGAGACGCTGCAGAGGGTGTCTTGAGGAACAAATTGAGATAAAGAAACCATGTCTGAGAAAGTCAATCAACCACTTTACAGGGTGTCACAGTTACAGAGACCAACTCATGCCGCTAGTTTCTATGCTATAAAGTGTTATCGACGAAGCCATGCACGCGTTCGACGCCAATTGACGTCCAGAATACTGCCGGCATCACAACTATGATGTCATCCATGTATAGACTCACGTTAGGTGCCGAAGAGGTCATCCTTAACGTGAGCGTAAACTAGCAAGAAATTTTCGCTAGTAACTTCTGCAAGCACTTGCTGAGATGTTTACTTCAGAACGAAAACTTATGCAAGTTACTTCTGCAAATCGCTGTGGTGAATTCGTATCAGGTATTTGCTGCAATTACTTGCAGAAGTGTTTCCACTAAATTTGCGTCGTAAGATAGGCAAGTGGAAATTTACAGCGTCGTGCATAAAAACCAGAGCAGTCGGCACCGTTATTGCGTTACTGTTGTTGTGGAAAATCGTTACGACAAACAAAGTTAAGGAAAAAAGTAATATTTGGATGAATAAATCAGTACAGAGGCGTATATATTAAGGTTATTAACAAACGCTATTGAATGAAAGAAAATCATAAGACTTCGCTCAGATTAAAAATTTTCTGAGAGTATCGTATGCTAATTTCGAATACCTCTATTCTGTTGTACAAACAAATATTCGAAAACGGGATACAAAAGTGCGGCAAGCTATGTCACGAAAGGATGGCCTATTAATTACTCTTCGATTTTCGCATACAATATTTGCACTTTTATTACAAATGTAATGCGTTTATGTTTACGCTAATATTAAAAAATCATCTCACGTTTACAGTGGTTTGTATTGCAATTCTACTTTTCCTTCTGGTGAAACAAAGTAATCGGTAGATTCATTGCGCACTGCCTTGGCCGCGGTGGCAGTTATACGAGTATATGTTTAGGAGTTCCAATGGTACATTTGTTTTGGTCCTCCTGTCTTTGCGCTATTCTCCTTTTTGACACTGACAACTGGCAAGTTCAGCAAGTACTTGCAGCAAAATGCAAGAAACTGTCTCCACTAACTTGCGAAAGCTACTCCTGCAAGTTGACATAACTTGGGAAGTCGACTTGCTGGCGGTGTTTCCACGTGAACGAACTTTCAGAATTAGCTTCTGCAAGCGACTCGCGGAAGTTTACTCGTTAGTGGGCACACGCGTTTATAATTTCGACGCTTTGAAGCGCCGTTCGATGACGTTTCAGACATCGTTTCCCGTCCTCAATTTGCTTCTCAAGATCCCAAAATCCCATTTAATTTGTATCTTTTGTTACACTCTGTATAAGAAAAGATCGTCAGTGCAACCGCTTTGGTGGCTTAAAAATTGCGTTCTTCAAATGTATTATAGTTGTGGAGAACATCTACTCTGGAATATGACACATAAGAGCCTTGCGTGTGACCTCCTTTAATGTAGTGTTGTTAATTACTCACTCTTCCTTAATAAGTAAAAACGCTCCACTTTCTCTCTCTACAACTGACTTAACTGGGTAACCAATTGCCTAAAATTTTTTCTTGAAATATACTACTTTTTAACTTAACACCAAGATATTCAATCCAGGTGGCAGAGTTCAGTGGCTTACAGTTGCACTAATCAAATGCTGCTTTATTTCTTCTCCCACTGATGCTTTTATCTGCCTTTTATCAATTTTTAACAAAGTTGCCAGCCGCTACACCTAGACGATATTTTGTCTGAGTCGTTCTGAATTTCCTATTGTTGCCGTATACGTACAGCAGCAAAAAATCTGAGTGCTCTACTTACAATGTCTGGAATATATTGAGAAATCCCCATGCAGTCCAACATCGGGCCCCTGTCACACCTCAAAGCCCCACAAATCTGGATCAATCATTCAGATAGTGAAAGGAAACGAAAATTTAATAGACATGTGAGACTGGAATTCTATAGTAGGAAAAGCAAGAGAAGGAAAAGTAGTAGCTGAATATGGAATGGGGCTAAGGAATGAAAGAGGAAGCCGCCTGGCAGAGCATAACTTAATCATAGCTAACACTTGGTTCAAGAATCATGAAAGAATGTTGTATACGTGGAAGAGGCCCGGAGAAACTGGAAGTTTTCAGATAGATTACGTAATGGTAAGGCAGAGATGTAGGAACCAGGTTTTAAATTGTAAGACATTTCCAGGGGCGGATGCGGACTCCGACCACAACCTATTATGAACTGTAGATTGAAAAAATGGTTCAAATAGCTCTGAGCACTATGGGACTTAACATCTATGGTCATCAGTCCCCTAGAACTTAGAACTACTTAAGCCTAACTAACCTAAGGACGTCACACAACACACAGTCATCACGAGGCAGAGAAAATCCCTGACCCCGCCGGGAATCGAACCCGGGAACCCGTGCGCGGGAAGCGAGAACGCTACCGCACGACCACGAGCTGCGGACTGCAGATTGAAACTGAAGAAAATACAAAAAGGTGGGAATTTAAGGAGATGGGACCTGGATAAACTGAAAGAACCAGAGGTTGTAGAGAGTTTCAGAGTGAGCATTGGGCAACGATTGACAAGAACGGGGGAAAGAAATACAGTAGAATAAGACAGGGTAGCTTTGAGAGATGAGACAGTGAAGGCAGCAGAGGCTCAAGTAGGTAAAAAGACGAGGGCTAGTAGAAATCCTTGGGTAACATAAGAAATATTGAATTTAATCGATGAAAGGAGAAAATATCAAAATGCAGTAAATGAAGCAGCCAAAAGGGAATACAAACGTCTCAAAAATGAGATCGACAGGAAGTGCAAAATGGCTAAACAAGAATGGCTAGAGGACAAATGTAAGGATGTAGAGGCGTATATCACTAGGGGTAAGATACATAATGCCTACAGGAAAATTAAAGAGACCTTTGGAGAAAAGAGAACCAGTTGTATGAATATCAAGAGCTCAAATGGAAAACCGGCTCTAAGTAAAAAAGGGAAAGCAGAAATGTGGAAGGAGTATATAGAGGGTCTATACAAGGGTGATTTACTTGAGGGCAATATTACGGAAATGGAAGAGGACGTAGATGAAGATGAAATGGGAGATGTGATACTGCGTGAAGAGGTTGACGGAGCACTGAAAGACGTAAGTGGAAACAAGGCCCCGGGAGTAGACAATATTCCATTAGAACTACCGATAGGCTTGGGAGAGCCAGCCCTGACAAAACTCTACCATCTGGTTAGCAAGATGTATGAGACAGGCGAAATACCCTTAGACTTCAAGAAGATAATTCCAGTTCAAGAGAAAGAAGGTGTTGACATGTGTGAAAATTAGTGAACTATCAGTTTATTAAGTCACGGCTGCAAAATACTAACACGAATTCTTTACAGACGAATGGAAAAACAGGTAGAAGCAGGCCTAGGGGAAGATCAGTTTGGATTCCGTATTAATGTGGGGACACACGAGGCAACACTGACCCTACGACTTAAGAAGATAGATTAAGGAAAGACAGACCTACGTTTCAAGCATTTGTAGATTTAGAGAAGCTTTTGGCAATATTGATTGGAATACCCTCTTTCAAACTCTGAAGGTGGCAGAGGTCAAATACAGGGAGCGAAAGGTTATTTGCAATTTGTACAGGAACCAGATGGCAGTTATAAGTGTCGAGGGGTATGAGAGGGAAGCAGTGGCTGGGAAGGGGCTGAGACAGGGTTGTAGACTATCCCCGATGTTATTCAGTCTGTATATTGAGCAAGCAGTAAAGGAAACAAAAGAAAAATCCGGAGTAGGAATTAAAATCCATGGAGAAGAATAAAAACTTTCAGGTTTGCCGATGACATTGTGATTCTGTCAGAGACAGCGAAGGGCATGGAAGAGCAGTTGCACGGAATGGGCAGAGTCTTGAAAGGAGGATATAAGATGAACATCAACAAAAGCAAAACGAGGATAATGGAATGTAGTCGAATTAAGTCGGGTGATGTTGAGGGAATTAGATTAGGAAATGAGACACTTGAGGTAGTAAATGAGTTTTTCTATCTGGTGAGCAAAATAACTGATAATGGTCGAAGTAGAGAGGATATAAAATATAGACTGGCAATGGCAAGGAAAGCGTTTCTGAAGAAGAGAAATTTGTTAACATCGAACATAGATTTAAAGGTCAGGAGGTCTTTTCTTAAAGTATTTGTATGGAGTGTAGTCATGTATGGAAGTGAAACATGGACGATCACTAGTTTAGACAAGAAGAGAACAAAAGCTTTTCTAAATGCGGTGCTACAGAAGAATGTTGAAGATTAGATGGGTAGGTACTGAGGAGGTACTGAACAGAAGTGGGGAGAAGAGGAAATTGTGGCACAACTTGACTGTAAGAAGGGATCGGTTGGTAGGACATGTTCTGAGGCATCAAGGGATCGTCAGTTTAGTACTGGAGGGCAACGTGGAGGGTTAAAATCGTAGAGGGAGACCACGAGATGAATACACTAAGCTGATTCCTAAGGATGAAGGTTGCAGTAGTAATTTGGAGATGGAGAGGCTTGCACAGGATAGAGTAGCATGGAGAGCTGAATCAAGCCTATCTCTAGACTGAGGACCACAACAACAACAACAACAACAACAACACAATAATTTACAGATCCGCCGATGACGTATACACGCAGCAAGTTACACTGGCATCCGACCATTTCTTTTGGGTGCTTCTCTTCTTTTGGTAGGCAGTGTAGAATAGGAGCACCACTATTTCTACGGTCACTCTCTTATGTTACCTTTCCTTCCCATGAGCATAAGGCTTTCAAAATGACGTACTGGGTCCTAGGAGTAAAAACTTCTCACAGCCAACCTCATACGAGGCGTAATAATGAAGTTTTTATTAACATCTAGAAAAAAAGTTACATAATGTTTTGTCTTTTAGCAGGCACATGTCTGCAGTCCTGTACACATTAAAATTCCAGGACTACAGTACCGTAGCATGCCGGTACAGGGAACAAAACAAAACGGCACATCCTATTGAAGGATTTGGAATACCCACTGAAGCAGAATTCTACATCCAAGATCTCTGCCAAATGATTCACCGTTGGAAAAAGTGTGTCGCATTGAAGGCGGAACACATAGGGAAGGGCTGGCACGAAGTATCATGGCCGCAGCTTTATTTTTTCGCGGTGATAATTGACACTTTATGGCTAATACCTGTGAAGATACTCCTTATCTTTGTCACTAGTCCACAGTATGGCACGCGTTTCAGAAACCTGGGAGTACAGAATATGCCCGTTGTGTGCTGCATAGCTCGTGAACAGCTATAACTCGACGTAGTCTGTTGGACGAAGAGGGCTTTGCGGTCGTGACTTGCTATGTTGCAGTCCTTATAACATTTAGTCTGTCACGAATAATAAGTTCATTCTTCGAAAGAGGGCGAACTGATCGCTAGAATCGTAGATTAGTCAGACCTAAACAGACTTAACCTCTCATAGTCTACTGCTAGTCCTTGTCCTTTTCCTTCATAAACCTCCGTTGTTTTCATGTTCCTTACAAAATAAAGACATATTTGCTGTCACTCAGTTCGTAATAACTCTTTAAAAAGGTTTCAACGTCATGAAATCGCAATTGCAAATGGCGCAGATTGTCGATGTACAGGGCTGGAGAAAAACATGGAAAATCCACGAGAAATGCATGTTTGAACATAAAAGCAGGTGCTAGCCAAACCTGCAGTTTGTGTTGTTGTATTTGTCCACGAAAGGCACCTATGCATTGTCCTCAATACGTTGCAAGTGTCAGTCGTGGTCAGAACAGTGTTCTTTGTAGATGTGAATGCATTATGCCGGAGCTAAGTGAATTCGAAAGTGGGGAATTTTTCGGTTGTCATATGGTGGATGCTTGCGTAAGTAACGTAGGTGAGACGATCTATCGAAGATTTATACCGCATACAGGGAAAGAACAAAAACATTATCAGCTACGTTCCAACGCGGACGAAAATGTGTGTTGAGGGATCGTGACGGAAGGTCACTGAGCGTAACCGTGACGAAAAATAAGACGACAGCTGAAAAAGTCACTGCAGAACTGAATGTCGCAATCGCGAACTTTGTCAACACAAAAACGGTACGAAGGTAGCTCCATAAGCTAGGAATTGCAGGGCAGGCTGGAATTACAAAATCACTTGTCAGTGACGGAGATGCACGTAACAGGAAAACGTGGCGAAGAAGCCATAAAACCTGGACTATGGAGTAATAAGAGTAAGTAATTTGGTCGGGCGCGTTTTGTTTCGTACTGTTTGCAACTTCTGGCCGAATTTACATACCACGAGTGAAACATGGCGCGGTTTCGGTGATATCGTGGTATCCCATAGGCCCCATGCGTACTCAGACGTCGCATTACTATCAAGGATTACGTGACTATTTGGCTACTCAGGCCCAGCCCATGGTACAATGACGCTGTGTTCTAAGATGACAGGGCACCTGTTAACCCAGATCTTATGGTCCAGGACTGGTTTCACGATCTCGTGGACGTACTGTCGCATCTTCCCTGGCCACCACAGTCACCAGATTTCATTACTATTGAGCCTTTGTGGTTTACTTTGGAGAGAAGGGTGGGTGATCACTGTTCATCATCATTACCTGAACTTGCCACTATTTTGCAGGAAGAATGGTATAAGATTCCCTTGAAAAAGACACAGGACGTCTATTTATCAATTCTGAGACGACTGGAAGCTGATTTAAATGCTAACGGTTTTTGTACTACGTACTGGGCACAGTAATGTGTCTTTTTGATGTTTCCATATTTTCATCCACTACTTGTACAAGTCATCTACTTTCCTTTTATCATGGTCTCCTTGGTTTCCTTTCCTCGTACAGGTGCAGAATACCCTTGAACTAGTGTAACGACTATGTTAAAGGACACTCCATCAAAAACTGAGTGCATCGCACTTCCATATCTTCTTTGCGTTCAACACTGCATCATCACATTATTTCGAATGTTCTTCTTTTCTGAATTGCCGGCCGCGGTGGTCTAGTGGTTCTAGGCGCGCAGTCCGGAACCGCGGGACTGCTACGGTCGCAGGTTCGAATCCTGCCTCGGGCATGGATGTGTGTGATGTCCTTAGGTTAGTTAGGTTTAAGTAGTTATAAGTTCGAGGAGACTGATGACCACAGAAGTTAAGTCCCATAGTGCTCAGAGCCATTTGAACCATTTTTCCGAATTACGTTACTATACAGAAAACTGCAGCACCATGAAGACATAGTGAGAAAAAATATGTTTCTGATCGTGAGACAAATGAACGATTAAAGTTTCATACCAACATAGCTCTCGAAAAGGAGGTGCCTTGTGACGGCAGTCTGAGCTACAACAAGAAAAAACTTTATTTTCATGTTCCAGGTCAGAGGAGTCTTTCATGTGCTTCTGAGGTATTGCCAGTAACAATCTTTTATGCATACTGATTTATTCAACACAATTTTCCAAATGGTGGCAGATTATCTGTTCTCACATGTTTTCGGTTGGCAATATACTAGTATACAAATTAAGACAACAGAGAGGTTGTATTTACTGTGCAACGAAAAAGGCTTCAGCGCTCCATGGAAGAAATGACTGGGCATTGTTGTGCTGGAATATAGACTTAGACGAGTGCTGAACGAAGTGGTATTTGCTTTTTGTTACTTATATTCCTCCTTTTGGGCACGGGATGGCTGTGGTTAAAGCATTTATGTTCAGTCTTTGGTTTACAATTGAAAGGAATAAAAATATATATATTGTATGTAAATGAAATAGTGACGAAATGCCTAATGTGATGTTGATTGTGTGTGTTTTCCGCTCAGCAATGAATATAGTGTCATTGGAGGCTGCGGGTAATTGTACGGCAAAGAATTTGGATTCAGAAATTGTCGGAAAGGATGTTACATGAAAAAGGAGACATATGTATGAGCACATGAACACTCTTAAGCTCTCGATGCGTTGCAACTGCTGTTGGCAATAAACGAAATTCGTAGTAGTTGAGGTTGCTAGTGTTATTCACAGCGCGCTACACCATTAACTTGGTATGACACTGCGCAGTATACTAAAAACGTAGTACTCGCCTATTACATATGTGTCATTTTAACGACAGAAAAATGGGACTTGTCGGAAAATGTAACCTATTTCATAACCACGTGCTACTGATCATATTGATGCAGCCATTTAATGTTGTACCAGACTGGGATCCAACTACTGCACACACAGGCGCGTACTGCGGGCTGCCGCCTCTCCGGCCGCTGGCGACACCATTGTGGAAGAAGGCTGGAAAACAGTACGACAGTAACATAAGCTCACCCAGTTGTTGCCAGTCGGTAGGTTGGAACCAAGTTCGAATTGATGTTCGAACAACAGTGTGTATTCAGCTTACGAGTGTAAATAATGTTCATGTATTCTTGCAATCTGGGGAACATTAACTTGCGTGGCTCTCTCGGTCATGACGCAGAAGTTTCGCTCCGTGACAGTTCAGCGTCGCGTTCTAGAGTACTATGTAAAAAATGTACACTATCTGATCAAAAGTATCAGGACACTATATTAATAGACATTAATATGGAATAAGTCCACCCTTCGCCTTTATGACGGCTTCAAATCTGCTGGGGACACGTTAAATGAGAAATGGCAAACAACTGTTCCTCAAGAATCAAAACCAAAGAAGGTAGTGACGTTGGACGTTGGGGTCTTGGGTGAAGATGACGTTCTGACTCATCCCAAAGATGCTTCGTTGGGTTCAGGTCGGAGCTTTTGGCAGACCAGCCCATTTCAGTAATACGTATTATCGTACACAAACCATTGCCATAGGTACTGCTTTACACTGAGGTAACAAAAGTCATGGGATACCTCCTAATATCATGTCAGACCTCCATTTGCCCGTTGTAGTGTGGCAGCTCGACGTGGCACGTAGTCAACAAGTCGGACGTCCCCTGCAGAAATACTGGGCCAAGCTGCCGCTACACCTGTCAATAACTGAGAAAGTGCTACCGGTGCAGGATTTTCGCCATCACAAGCTTGCCCAGTGTCTTGTCGACAACTTGAGTCCATCGGTTCCTGGCATCTGCGCCACACTCGAATCCTACCATCAGCTCTTACCAACTGAAATTGGGACTCATTTTGCCAGATCAGGGTTTTACAGCCGTCTAGTGTCCAAACAATATGGTCACAAACTCAAAAGAGGCGCTGCAGGCGATGTGCTGTTAGCAAAGGCACTCGCTTCGATTTTCCGCTGCCATAGCCCATTAACGCCAAATTTCATCGCGCTGCCCTAACGGATACGTTCGTTGTACATCCCTCATTGATTTTGTGGTTACTTCACGCAGTGTTGTTTATCTGTTAGCACTGACAACTCTACGCAAACGTCGCTGCGCTCGGTCGTTAAGTGAAGGCCGTCGGCCACTCCTTTGTCCGTGGTGAGAAGCAATGCCTGAAATTTGGTTTTGTTGGCACATTGAATTCTCTAACTATTTCCGGAACAGATTCTCCCACGTGTCTAGCTCCAACTACCACTCCGCGTTCAAAGTCTGTTACTTCACGTCGTGCGACCATAACCATGTCGGAAACCTTTTCACACGAATCACCTGAGTACAAATGACAGCCCCGCCAATGCACTACCTTTTAATACCGTGTGTACGCGATACTACCACCATCTGTTTATGTGCATATCGCTCTTCCTTGACTTTTCCCACTTCAGTGTTATGACAGGATGCATTATCATGCTAATACAAATACTGTATCTGCAATGTTATATTTCACGCACTACAGAATGCTTTAAAATGTGTTCATAGACCTGATAATTTTGATAAGAAGGAGCATGTGGTGCCACGAGGCGTCATGGATTATTTTCGAGTGATCTTGATTGGCAAATGTTATTTCTACTCGCAACAGTTATTGCGATCTCAGGTATGCTTCCTCCTTTAAATCAGACAACTCTTTAGTTATATGAACCCACCTCTCATTCCATCTCAATTGTCCCCCTCACAACTGCATTCCCCGTTTTGCTCAAATGCTTCGAATATTGGTGAAAATCCTATATCTCCCATAAATTTCTAAATCCTTACTAAACGTGGCTCGTTGACTCGCCTACAGCAACAAACCCCTCCCTAAATATCCATACATTTCGTATACTGATGAAGACTGCGTTATCCTGTCCCACCAACAATTCTCATATTCCAAGCCAAGTACTACCACTCTCCATCCTCTCTTGCCATCCTTCCCAGCAAGCATTGAAAGATCCATCACCAAGTCACCAGCAACAACATTATCACCCACATCGCAACACAACCGACGGCGTCGCCAAGTACTTCATTACCAGTTTCATCAATATTAATAATTTTTTACTATATTGAAATCTAAACATTTTAAAACACTTAATTTAAAATTTTGTTTTTATATATTAAGTAAGTTATGCTAAAGGGTAGTAATTTGGTGCTGTCAGCTAGTTCTCACTCCCTGTCTATGTACAATGTGAGCAGGAGATATAGCAGTTATGAATAAAGGAAAGAAACTATTTCATCAACAAACTTCTAGCGCTTCTTTCTAGCAATACAGCTCACTACTATAGAGGGTGCCCAGACCTACGAACCTTTCTCTCTCGCAAGCAGTTCGTCCTACGTTTTGCAGAAAAAAAGGGCATTTCAGTCCAACTTCTGAATGCCAACTGAATGGTGAATACTAAATTTCAGGCAGTTTACGGAAAACTGGAGCAAACTATGTCAACATTCTCAAATGGGAATATACACTCCTGGAAATTGAAATAAGAACACCGTGAATTCATTGTCCCAGGAAGGGGAAACTTTATTGACACATTCCTGGGGTCAGATACATCACATGTTCACACTGACAGAACCACAGGCACATAGACACAGGCAACAGAGCATGCACAATGTCGGCACTAGCACAGTGTATATCCACCTTTCGCAGCAATGCAGGCTGCTATTCTCCCATGGAGACGATCGTAGAGATGCTGGATGTAGTCCTGTGGAACGGCTTGCCATGCCATTTCCATCTGGCGCCTCAGTTGGACCAGCGTTCGTGCTGGACGTGCAGACCGCGTGAGACGACGCTTCATCCAGTCCCAAACATGCTCAATGGGGGACAGATGCGGAGAGCTTGCTGGCCAGGGTAGTTGACTTACACCTTCTAGAGCACGTTGGGTGGCACGGGATACATGCGGACGTGCATTGTCCTGTTGGAACAGCACGTTCCCTTGCCGGTCTAGGAATGGTAGAACGATGGGTTAGATGACGGTTTGGATGTACCGTGCACTATTCAGTGTCCCCTCGGCGATCACCAGTGGTGTACGGCCAGTGTAGGAGATCGCTCCCCACACCATGATGCCGGGTGTTGGCCCTGTGTGCCTCGGTCGTATGCAGTCCTGATTGTGGCGCTCACCTGCACGGCGCCAAACACGCATACGACCATCATTGGCACCAAGGCAGAAGCGACTCTCATCGCTGAAGACGACACGTCTCCATTCGTCCCTCCATTCACGCCTGTCGCGACACCACTGGAGGCGGGCTGCACGGTGTTGGGGCGTGAGCGGAAGACGGCCTAACGGTGTGCGGGACCGTAGCCCAGCTTCATGGAGACGGTTGCGAATGGTCCTCGCCGATACCCCAGGAGCAACAGTGTCCCTAATCTGCTGGGAAGTGGCGGTGCGGTCCCCTACGGCACTGCGTAGGATCCTACGGTCTTGGCGTGCATCCGTGCGTCGCTGCGGTCCGGTCCCAGGTCGACGGGCACGTGCACCTTCCGCCGACCACTGGCGACAACATCGATGTACTGTGGAGACCTCACGCCCCACGTGTTGAGCAGTTCGGCGGTACGTCCACCCGGCCTCCCGCATGCCCACTATACGCCCTCGCTCAAAGTCCGTCAACTGCACATACGGTTCACGTCCACGCTGTCGCGGCATGCTACCAGTGTTAAAGACTGCGATGGAGCTCCGTATGCCACGGCAAACTAGCTGACACTGACGGCGGCGGTGCACAAATGCTGCGCAGCTAGCGCCATTCGACGGCCAACACCTCGGTTCCTGGTGTGTCCGCTGTGCCGTGCGTGTGATCATTGCTTGTACAGCCCTCTCGCAGTGTCCGGAGCAAGTATGGTGGGTCTGACACACCGGTGTCAATGTGTTCTTTTTTCCATTTCCAGGAGTGTAGAATTAAATTAGAATCGCTGAATATAGCTCTCGTAGTGGAATATTTTATTTTGCATAAAGTTTTTTGGTATGTTGTCCTGGTCAGATGAACTGATCAAAAATTCTTCCTGTCTCTAAATAGCCGAGGAACGCTTAAGCGAGGACAGAAATTTTGATTTTCTTGGAAGTGCTTAACAATATCTTTCTCTGCAATAACCCTTGCAGTTTAATTGAAACGGTGACCGATACTCCTAATTTCTGCAAGATACAGAACTGTTACAAGTCGCCATAACGACAAGGTTTCAGCAAGATGGTGAGCAAGAGTACATAAAATTAAACTTTTCTCGGCCTATGGACTGGGATATATGAAAAGGTGGAACTTGGCCTCCATGATCGTCACTTAAACTGGGAGGCGTGGGGGTGGGGGGTAGGAGGGAATGGTTAAGCTCTAATGAAGAAACAAACAATGTTGGCTGCAGAGTGGTAATTACTATTTATTTACCACTGACGCGTTTCGCCTGATTCAGGCATCTTCACAATGGCTGTTATTAGATGGTGTTAGGCACATACGATGGCGACGATACAGAACATCCCAGCAAATGTATGCTTGGTACCCTTGATATCCCCTGTGCCTAACACAATCTAGCATCAGCCAATGTGAAGATGCCTGAATCAGGCGAAACGGGTCACTGGTAAATAAAAAATAATTACAGCCCTGCAAGACTGTCTGTTTCTCCATCGTACATAACTGGTTGCTGTACCATCCCTGCCATGAATTGTAAAAAGTTTTACTACAGCTTTAATTCAGGAAACTCAAGGTCGGGGTCAATTTTACAGAGATTTTGAGGTATCAAAGATGTAGAAGCATGGAGGCCAACTGTGCGTACAAGGTGGAAATCGTTTTGGACATCCACTCATAGCAAATAACTAATGAAACATCATGAATTTTGGTACTGTTAAAGAAGAAAAAAAAACTTAAAACCTAATTCGAAGAAAAACTTTTCGCCTCCCTACAATATTAAAATGTTTCTTTTAGGCGCATCTATTACATCTCTGGCTATTTAAGCGTTGCCGATCTCGTGAGCCTCATGTTGTTTTTTGATGACATAATCGAATTGGGGCAACTTTCTAAAAACGCTTTGGACGACAAATGTGTTTAGCGAGGTCCATTCAAAAATAATAATTTCGTATTATATTCCCATTTGAAATTAAGTTCACTTCGCTTTCGCCAGTTTCCAGTAAATTAGTAGTAGTTGGTTTCACCAGTCAGTTCGCCAGTAAAGGTTTGCGTGTAACGTATTTTACGCGAGAATGATCGAGGGTACTGTTTCCGAGGAAAAGCGCTGATTCCGTAGATCTGGAACACTGTATAATGGCCAGGATTTACATATCTTCTGCTTCTCTGATCTGCTCATTATCTCTCATATTGCCGACTGGATATGATTAGTCGAAACCTGGTCTGTGAGCCTACATCAGCAGTACATATTGCCGCAAACTTTGCTGCATGTAATGCGGCGTAGAAATTAATGTCGCTAGCTGCGTGCTGAAGTACGTCAGTTCAGATCCAACAACCAACAACTACTCGTTGTATAATGATTATCATTTCTGGAAGTTTCTCGATATTTATTGTGTTTTTAATGTTTGCAAATTCTGAAGTATTTCATATTTATACAAATACCATCACATCCCGTCCAGGAGTTCAGTTCTCTTCGATATGAACCGTACCGTCTGTGATGAACGTGCTATCAGCTCTATGTGTTGTAATTAATTGACGACCCTGAGTCAGAATTTGGGCTTTCTTGTTGTCACGACGTGACAGTATCATTGAATTGGGGCTTGGTCCATGTGGTTTGGCAAGAAATGTTCTGGGAAGACATCAAACACATCATAGAATTCTTTTCTTGTCGTATGAAGTTCTTATCTCAGTTCGTGCTAGTTCTAGAAAATGCAGGAAGTTACTAGGTCGTATTGGTTTGAAACTTTAATCGTTTACTTACGTTAACTCTTAGTAATTTGTAACATCAGTCTCATTTCCCATAAAGTTTTCTTTGTAGTGTTACAGTTTCTTTTGTCTAGCAGTATAAGAGTGTGTCCCTGTTTCAGTATGAAATCAGTTTACGAATATACGTTATCTGATTACAACAGTGCTTTCATTTATCTACCTTTCTGAGTATCACAGTCCAGTTAAACATGATTATCAATTCAACGTTTTACGAATCCCGGAAGTCTCACGTTTTACGAATCCCGGAAGTCTCACAAGTGTCGATCTTCAAACATCTCCTTCTGCAGTTAAATACTAAGGCTGAAGTACAAATCGTATTGGGTGGGTGTGGGACACCATGCGGCAATTTGTAAATTTGCTTGCAAAAAGTGCTAATTTTTGTTTCCTTATTATTACAAGTTTTTTGTTTGTTCGGACTGCTGATCTTCTGGTCTGGCGTGAAATCGGCGCTATCTAAGTTTGAACCACTTCAGACAGGTTGTGGTGGAGGACTGGTCTATCACAATGAGGGATTATGAAACGGAGAATCATTTGGAGTGCTCATGAAGGAGGAAGGAAATCAGAGTCATGAAAGAAGATACATTTTGAGGTGCCACTGGAGTAGATTTTGGTGGTCATCCGTCACGATTACACAGCTGCTACTTTTCCGTCAGTATTTTCAGATAAAACGCACTTACGCAGGAAAAAGCACTTTTCCAATGTTTCAAAACGTCTAGATTTAAGGTTTTATACTATTTATTGGTGTTATTGTTACACAGATTCCGCGTATATCTTCTGTTGCAAGCCAAAAATCATGCAGCCGTATTGACGATGGGTTACTGTTTACAACTGAGCCGGGACTCAAAACTTTTAAAAATAATTTTCGCAATATTTACAATGATGGAATTTTTAATACAAATTACGTAACTGAAAAATTACAAGGTGGATGAGTGACAGGAGAGATAACCATAAATCCTTCAGCTATTCTGGGAGTGTCTTCGATTGGTGAGAAAGAAATTAATGTGGTCAATCAATAGCTTTCAGAGCGATGATGGTCATACCACATATTTGAGATTAGTATCGATATTCTGACAAGAAATAATAACTTTAAAAATTACAGGTAAACACATTCACATACTCCTTCATTCAGGTACCTCTGAGCATCACGTTCCCCCATAAATACCTTGCATTATACTTTATGGTAAATTTTTTTAACAGTTTATATGCCCAAAATTGACTTTGTTAAGAACTATGCACAGTCTAAACAATATTTCTGAAGAACCCTTACCAACCCATCATCGTTGATAGCATACTCTGTGAGAAGCACATAAAACGGTCAAAAGCACTACTAAACTCCTGAATAGATTCCCTGATTCCTATCAAGATAATATGGGTACCAGAATTCGTTGGTAAATTGTCTACATAGGCAACTACATATTGGAAGCACGAAATTATTCAGTGCTCCACTAATATTCTGTGACAGCAGGGAATGATCTGTTCAAATACAAAAATACACAGTCCACTATGAATAAAACTGGAAAGTGTAAGTTCAGTTGCAAGTAGTGCGGCCATAATTACAAAGGAAAATGTAGGGTGACAGATCTGCCGCATATTGAAGGAACGAGTTAAGTACTGAAAACTGCAGTGAACAGACGCCATCCTTGCCGAGCCTAGTTAAGCAACCAACCATAAATATTTCATTGATGTCGAAATTCAGCACTCAGGACAGAGAGGACGTTACTTTACGGGTTGAAAACGTTAGAAACAAGAAAAAATAAATAAGAAAACATCAGAAAAGTCTCCCAGAACTGCTACTGAATGAGCAAACAAATTTTGGTTCCTCACTACTTCAGTATGCTACAAGAAACGTTACAGGAAACCTTGGTTAATCTCATTGCTTCTCCACTCACCCTGTGGTGTTCAGTCTGAAAAAAAAAATTTGACTTGCTGTTGTATAGTAAACAGCACACCATTATTAATATACGTGTGGGTGAAGATCCTACGTCAAGATCTCAAATTTTCTTTGTTCATTACCGTTTCCAGCACATTGGCGAGCCATCCTCAGGTTAATTGAAACTGTTGTTCAGCGTGTGATAATCATTACACACTGTCGTATTCTTACAGCTTTGTCGCCCAAAAATGAAAAATCGTAGTTGGTTATGTAAATTGACAACATTAATCACTAATCAAATATCGTTACACTGACCATATAGACACAATGTGCACAAACGATCGAGAGCAATGATAGCTGCAAAGCCCATGAGTGGATGTAAACAAGATATCTCCTCTAATATTCATAACAGGACATGGAAGTGTCTGTATGTCATTTGTCAGCCAACAAAATTTTTATCCATACATGTTTCAATTCAACACATCGCATATCTTCCCATTGACAATGTCAAAGAATAACATTTCTAATATGATGCAGTGAGGAACTGCATCGGTAAACCTGCAAACTGTGTTAAGTTTTAAATCATCAGTTTCTAGAATTATCGCGTCCTTGCTTCACTGTATGCCGTAAGATGCTAATGTATTTCAATTATTATTGTTATTATTATGAGGACATTAACAGCTATGTAAGCTCTTTGCTGTTGAGTTAAATTAATTTCTCAGTCTTAGTTGTTTTTGTAGTGTTACCTCTAAAAATTAAGTTTTAAAAGAAACTTCCTGAGTGGAAATTTTCAAAAGGTTTCGGTCCCTTTGACATAACCAAAAAGTCTCATTCTCGTTCGACCCGGTGGTCTATTTACTTCTGGGGATCCTTCTACCTCGATATTAATAAATATAACTTTCTATAATCTCATTACATGAACAATCCAACTAACAGTTATATATTCTATTCTTTCTACGACGTCAGGCTCTATAAAGAGGCCATATTGTTCCATGCTACTTCGGACTCACTATCTCCACAGACAGGGCCCTTCATTGCACTAGTGGTTGCAGATTCTTTGTTTCATAGTGACCCAGAAGACTTGAATGACGTCTGTGCACCAGAAAAAAACGCTACATAAAGCCCTTGGAACTCGAAATATTGTTCTTGTAAAACAAAAACTTCGTGAAACATAGAAATTATAATTACAATTTTCCACCAAGAACCCACATTCAAAGCAGTTAAAATGAAACAACAATTTTCTGTGAAAACAGATTCGATCGCGTATTCCAGAAAGAAACTATAAGTGATCCAGCGTGTTGGTGCTTCCCGTGTCATGCCTACGACTCTGTAGCTGGGTTTACTCATTTCGGATGTACAGTACCTTCCTATCTTTCATTTGTGGGAGGCTCATTGACCAATTGACCTACAGCATCTGTATGGAGTGTTTTACAGGATGTTCTTGACCTTAACATCACCATTAGTTTTATGTTCAAGTGTGTTTCTAGTAAAGCTTCTGCAGAAGCAGCTGAGATGATGAGCGCTTGCGTCGCTCAGCAGAGAATAATGGGTATGGCACAGTTGCGGCCGCGGGCGGGAGGGGGCCAAGATACGCCCGCTATAAGCTATTTCTCACCTGTCTGTCCTACTGCCGGATGACTCGATTATATGCGTTACTAATGTGTTGTCACTTCTCTCTCCCTCTCTCTCTCTCTCCCCCCATCTCTTCCTCTCTCGTTCTCTCCTCCCCCCCCCCTTCTCTCCCCCATTCCACACTTCCCCTTTCCCTTCAACTCGATATGGCGACGAGTGCTAGAGGCGACTAACCTTTTACTCCTCCTTCGTGGTGTTCCTTTTTCAATTTCCACGTGCATGCTCAGCCAAATGCGTCTTTTTCAATTTTCGACAAGGATTCCGATGCGTGCCATTCTGCAATCAAGCAAAGCGATGTAGCAACTGTGGCCTGGCATTCGAGTGATGCTCTTTATTTGAATCCTTGAGCGTAAGCGCAGATAAATTAATTCCTAAGCTCCAGTTTTACTAAACAAAGGTGCTTCAGAACACGTTCTTACATACATGAACGAAGTCTTTTGCGGCGGCACAGCTGTATGAAAGACTTTCCAGTCTCTGGCCAAGATGGTAGTGATTTAAAACTCTTCTCTTCGTCGAGAGTAAAACAGACTGCTACTGTTGTGCATGCGTCCAAAGCATAATATGTGTGCATTTTGTCGCCATTGCAGTTCCCTTGCCATGAACTGGACTAAGTCGTTTGGCTGTGAGCAAATACTATATCTGCATTAACAGCTGCCAACTTATGCGGAAAAGCAACGGCCACAAACGGGTTATTTTCAATTTTAATTTAAGTTTTTTGCAAAAAATACTATTTCTAAAGTAGCAGTAGATACTATTATGCGTATCTACACTCCTGGAAATTGAAATAAGAACACCGTGAATTCATTGTCCCAGGAAGGGGAAACTTTATTGACACATTCCTGGGGTCAGATACATCACATGATCACACTGACAGAACCACAGGCACATAGACACAGGCAACAGAGCATGCACAATGTCGGCACTAGTACAGTGTATATCCGCCTTTCGCAGCAATGCAGGCTGCTATTCTCCCATGGAGACGATCGTAGAGATGCTGGATGTAGTCCTGTGGAACGGCTTGCCATGCCATTTCCACCTGGCGCCTCAGTTGGACCAGCGTTCGTGCTGGACGTGCAGACCGCGTGAGACGACGCTTCATCCAGTCCCAAACATGCTCAATGGGGGACAGATCCGGAGCTCTTGCTGGCCAGGGTAGTTGACTTACACCTTCTAGAGCGCGTTGGGTGGCACGGGATACATGCGGACGTGCATTGTCCTGTTGGAACAGCAAGTTCCCTTGCCGGTCTAGGAATGGTAGAACGATGGGTTCGATAACGGTTTGGATGTACCGTGCACTATTCAGTGTCCCCTCGACGATCACCAGTGGTGTACGGCCAGTGTAGGAGATCGCTCCCCACACCATGATGCTGGGTGTTGGCCCCGTGTGCCTCGGTCGTATGCAGTCCTGATTGTGGCGCTCACCTGCACGGCGCCAAACACGCATACGACCATCATTGGCACCAAGGCAGAAGCGACTCTCATCGCTGAAGACGACACGTCTCCATTCGTCCCTCCATTCACGCCTGTCGCGACACCACTGGAGGCGGGCTGCACGATGTTGGGGCGTGAGCGGAAGACGGCCTAACGGTGTGCGGGACCGTAGCCCAGCTTCATGGAGACGGTTGCGAATGGTCCTCGCCGATACCCCAGGAGCAACAGTGTCCCTAATTTGCTGGGAAGTGGCGGTGCGGTCCCCTACGGCGCTGCATAGGATCCTACGGTCTTGGCGTGCATCCGTGCGTCGCTGCGGTCCGGTCCCAGGTCGACGGGCACGTGCACCTTCCGCCGACCACTGGCGACAACATCGATGTACTGTGGAGACCTCACGCCCCACGTGTTGAGCAATTCGGCGGTACGTCCACCCGGCCTCCCGCATGCCCACTATACGCCCTCGCTCAAAGTCCGTCAACTGCACATACGGTTCACGTCCACGCTGTCGCGGCATGCTACCAGTGTTAAAGACTGCGATGGAGCTCCGTATGCCACGGCAAACTGGCTGACACTGACGGCGGCGGTGCACAAATGCTGCGCAGCTAGCGCCATTCGACGGCCAACACCGCGGTTCCTGGTGTGTCCGCTGTGCCGTGCGTGTGATCATTGCTTGTACAGCCCTCTCGTAGTGTCCGGAGCAAGTATGGTGGGTCTGACACACCGGTGTCAATGTGTTCTTTTTTCCATTTCCAGGAGTGTATTACTTTATAAAGTGGTCTCAACGTCGGTTGTAGGGAAAATTTAAGTTTATGTTACATTTGCTTTTCAGTCGGCAGTTATCCGTAATGGTGTCACCACACATGGGGGCTAAATTTTTAGCCTTTGAGGTGCGGCTTACTACCTCTGCTCGCTGCACCCTGTCTACATCAGTCAAGAAAAAGGTCTTTTGACGTTCAAACTAGTCCTTTGTCATTGAAAACCGACGTAAGTGTGTGGCTTACATCTCAGGACACTTCCCATAAAAAATATTAAAGATATGTTTCCTCATACAAAAGGCCAAGCTGGAAATTAGCGAACGTGCGCTTTATAGCACACATCGAGAATGTGGTGCTCATTTTGGAGGAAAGACAGCTAGCGCCATTACTGAAAGCCGCAACGAACACTCGCGGCTCAGGAAGCTAACAAGCCGCGAAAAACCTCGCGTTACACGAAACAGTGTGATGAAATGGTACAAGATTTTATCTGAAGATATGACAGTCTTGTTGCAAACATTGAGGGCTCTCATATATAAGAGAGGCGACAAACATCCACTCGGTAATTTCCGAAGAACAATGAACACCTGCAGAGATGTGCGTGGAACAACTGGGCGTTGAAAGTTCTATGTGGAAGAAGTTATAGAACAAGCATTCCAATATCAGTAAAATTTTATCCTCGCACTTTAGCTATCACATCGAGATGTGTCCACGTAACATTGAAAACTGGCAGCGCCGGGAATTGAAATCAGGTTCCCGTGTGATCGTCAGTCAAACTGATCGTTCAGCAATAGGGATTACCCACAGTGGCACCATAGAAAACCAAAGCCAAGTTATCGTCCTACGAGAAAATGGACTATTGGCAAATCACTGATGTCGTACAGGTTTTCGAAAGTACGAGTGTATTATAGAAGTAATAACTTTTTATGGCGATAGGGAGGCTTATAGTAAGCCTCTCTATCTGTTTTGCTGGCCTCTTGTCTCTTTGTTTCCTATCACTCTGTCCAGATGTGGTAGTCGAAGTACAAGTTACAGCTCTGTCACCGAATCAATGAAAGATTGTTGTCTACTGACTCGTCCGCTCACTTCAGTGTGCGTTACTAGATTTCAGGTTTTCAATGTGCCACGGCAGTATTCCATAGTGTGCGATGTTTTTGCAAAAAATGAATATAATCTACCACTCTGCCCTTGTTGCCCCTAGCTTGTACAATTTGCTTTCGGTTCGTTTGCCAGGCAACCGAAGTTATTTGCGATTAGACATAGGTATATTAATTTGCTCGAGGAAGCAAATGCCACTGTCTGAGTTGTCGATCTAGACGTTTAGAATATACACTCCTGGAAATGGAAAAAAGAACACATTGACACTGGTGTGTCAGACCCACCATACTTGCTCCGGACACTGCGAGAGGGCTGTACAAGCAATGATCACACGCACGGCACAGCGGACACACCAGGAACCGCGGTGTTGGCCGTCGAATGGCGCTAGCTGCGCAGCATTTGTGCACCGCCGCCGTCAGTGTCAGCCAGTTTGCCGTGGCATACGGAGCTCCATCGCAGTCTTCAACACTGGTAGCATGCCGCGACAGCGTGGACGTGAACCGTATGTGCAGTTGACGGACTTTGAGCGAGGGCGTATAGTGGGCATGCGGGAGGCCGGGTGGACGTACCGCCGAATTGCTCAACACGTGGGGCATGAGGTCTCCACAGTACATCGATGTTGTCGCCAGTGGTCGGCGGAAGGTGCACGTGCCCGTCGACCTGGGACCGGACCGCAGCGACGCACGGATGCACGCCAAGACCGTAGGATCCTACGCAGTGCCGTAGGGGACCGCACCGCCACTTCCCAGCAAATTAGGGACACTGTTGCTCCTGGGGTATCGGCGAGGACCATTCGCAACCGTCTCCATGAAGCTGGGCTACGGTCCCGCACACCGTTAGGCCGTCTTCCGCTCACGCCCCAACATCGTGCAGCCCGCCTCCAGTGGTATCGCGACAGGCGTGAATGGAGGGACGAATGGAGACGTGTCGTCTTCAGCGATGAGAGTCGCTTCTGCCTTGGTGCCAATGATAGTCGTATGCGTGTTTGGCGCCGTGCAGGTGAGCGCCACAATCAGGACTGCATACGACCGAGGCACACAGGGCCAACACCCGGCATCATGGTGTGGGGAGCGATCTCCTACACTGGCCGTACACCACTGGTGATCGTCGAGGGGACACTGAATAGTGCACGGTACATCCAAACCGTCATCGAACCCATCGTTCTACCATTCCTAGACCGGCAAGGGAACTTGCTGTTCCAACAGGACAATGCACGTCCGCATGTATCCCGTGCCACCCAACGTGCTCTAGAAGGTGTAAGTCAACTACCCTGGCCAGCAAGATCTCCGGATCTGTCCCCCATTGAGCATGTTTGGGACTGGATGAAGCGTCGTCTCACCCGGTCTGCACGTCCAGCACGAACGCTGGTCCAACTGAGGCGCCAGGTGGAAATGGCATGGCAAGCCGTTCCACAGGACTACATCCAGCATCTCTACGATCGTCTCCATGGGAGAATAGCAGCCTGCATTGCTGCGAAAGGTGGATATACACTGTACTAGTGCCGACATTGTGCATGCTCTGTTGCCTGTGTCTATGTGCCTGTGGTTCTGTCAGTGTGATCATGTGATGTATCTGACCTCAGGAATGTGTCAATAAAGTTTCCCCTTCCTGGGACAATGAATTCACGGTGTTCTTATTTCAATTTTCAGGAGTGTATTTCACTCAGCAGTAGACGGGAGATGTTTCTCCTTTTTATGCAGAATGAAAACGAATATGTAATTATCCAGCAACGATCAAGTCCTTAGCATAGTTGCCGTTTTTCCTTTATGGTATACAGAGTGCGTTAGTATTCCCAGGCTATAATCGTTATCTTCCCAGCATTCTGAAGCGTGTAGATAACTAGCTTTCATTACGAACCACG
Organism: Schistocerca piceifrons; assembly: GCF_021461385.2. Classification (NCBI taxonomy): domain Eukaryota; kingdom Metazoa; phylum Arthropoda; class Insecta; order Orthoptera; family Acrididae; genus Schistocerca; species Schistocerca piceifrons. The sequence goes on from NC_060149.1 coordinate 74,065,128, forward strand.
TAGCCGTTCTCTTCCAGTATTGATAGTTGTCCTGCGACCGACAACCAATTTAGTCCGTGTTCCATGATGCACGAACGGGTCAGTTATCTTTAGACAGCAGCCGGGTGACACGTAAGCTCACCACGAGGCACGCATACCCGTCCAAGACCCAGCGTTCCTTTTGGTCAGGCAGTTTTACACACGAACTGCACTACCTATCCGCTGCCTAATCGATCATAATGTTCTCCAGTTGAGTAATACGGGGTCTGACAGCTGAAACTGTAACAGTGGATGTGCTGAGAGGAGTTTGAAGTTACACATCGTACTGAAAGAGAAATAGAAGTATTAAGTTAACTAATGAACAGATTAGAAGTATACTTACACCAGTAAGTCGGGAACAAACCATCACTGCACCCAGATTCTGTAACTTATTCCTATTAATGTTTTTAACTTCACTGGAAGGTGTGACACATTGAGAATGTGACTTATGGTTAAACGACGTGATACTCTTTCTTTTACGTATTGCAACAGGCAGAGAAAGATGGCCGACAAGAGATAGAAACAACTGTACCGTGACTGCGTTAGATAAGAGAATATATCTGAAGAGGTTCTTAATTTTTACACACACTGTCAGGAGACAAAAAAAAAAGTTTCTAAAACTATCGCGTTAGATTGTACGGAATGCAGTAGGAACAGAGTGGTTCACAAGAGGGTGGCTGACGCCATAGATACAGATAAATTCTATCACAGATACGGTAAATATTTGACACTGACAGTGGTCAATCGAACTTCAGTCTGGAACTCCAATTATAGTAGAGAATAACTGGCATATAAAACATTCAAGTAACTCGTGACGCATCGTAGAACCACTCAGTTCGTAGATCGCTGACAGCCGATGTCACATGATGTAAGTACACCACTGCTACTGCTTCTTCCTTTCCAGTAGTCGTCAATGGATGATTTCACTGCAGTGACCAGAGAAAAATTCAGCTAAGAACTCAAGCCGTCACATCTTCAAGTAGATGCACAGCTGTCTTCACGCGGCTAGGTAGATCAAGTAAACGTCTTCCCACCACTGAAATATACGTAGATGCTGCCGGTGATCGAATACGGGCCGTCCACTGTGCTGGGAAACATATTGACCTGAACAGAAGTTAAGCGGCCAGGAAGATCAGAGGAACTTACATTACCATGGAAATAGCCAGAAGCAGGGGCTGCTCTGTTACTCACCTACGCTTTGACACCGCAGCAAGTAGTAGAATGACGACCACAATATAACGTGCAAGAGGGCCCAGGTTACCTAATTTTCAAGAGTGAGTTAGCCATCGTAAGCTATTCAAGTTCGCTCAATGACAAATATATTCTTGTGACCAGTGACAATGACAGTGCTGATCCAGTGGGCAATATTTATAAAATAAAATATGTAGCACGTGTCGACTGCAGCAGACCTGAACTATCTGTTAAAACATCGTAAGATGGATGTAGCTCATTCCTACACACTAGGTTCTTGGGATCTGCACGATCACCAAATACGAACTGAGGGGTAGAGACAGACTGCAGTGGAGTTTTTAAGTGTTTTTACACATACGTTACCTGAGCGCTCTCCAATTGGTTCAAAATGTAAACTCAGGTTCCACAAAATGCAGAGAACCAAAGACATCACTGTAAATTTAAGTCAGGTGATAATAATAATCCACAACAGTGTGTCTGAATATTTAGAATCGCTCATTAATCGGTAGCAGTTCTGTCCTCTGTAAGATCCTATGGGAGGTGCTTTCCCATTGCCTTCCTCTGATCTCTTAACGAGTCTGCTCATCCAGTGTTGAGAAGTTAGAGTTTTATGCAGTTTCCAACACATTATTTCACACGTCACTTCTTGCATATGTCAAATCCTTTTCCACCAGGGTGGATGCTAAATGCCATCACAATCGCTAGTGATCACGCAAAATGATGGGAAGTTGAGAATTTGATATAAGTAATCATGAAGAAGCTACAATTCGATATAGTCACATCAGCCGCAATCCAGTCCTATACGAATACAGCGGTCTGTTCACTGGGTAGTTTCAATCCGCGTACGGACACTGTTACCAAGAGGCTACATTCGAAGTTTCGCCTATCACTGAATATCTTATCATCAAGTCCGTCAAAACACACGTAAAGTACTCAATGGCAAGCGAGTCCACGCAGTTTCAGGTGGCATCCTACTAAATTACTTTCAGTAAAAGTCGCACATATTTATGTATTTTGGAGTTTTTAAACACATTTTGAAGGAATATTTAGAGAGAAATGGTGCGCAAACGCTGTTAATCAGGTTACCTTCCATTCAGAAAGCTGTTGCACTGAGCGACTGTTATATTGACTTGTAAATTATAGATTGCAGCGATCAGTCGTCCTTTTTAAATTTTATTGTGCAGATACAGATTTCGGCTAGAAGCTAGCCATTCTCAATGCACTACTATTTTCGCTTAATGCATGTAATGCCTGTTGGTCGGACTTCATCCACAGTTCGTTGAATACTCAATTCAATGAATGGCTAGCTTCTAGCCGAAATCTAGATCTGCACAATAAAATTTAAAAAGGACAACTGATCGCTGCAATCTATAATTTACAAAGCAAACGCTGTTATTAAAAATTATGCATATGTCACAGTAGTGAAAGGCATTTCTCCGTGTAACGCACGAGCAATTGCAGCGCCCAAGTATAACTGACCACAATCATTATACGGTTACAGGCAGTTCTTGAGTAAGCCACAAATTATATTATGTCCAACCTTTTGTCATACTGGCGGTAATAGTTTCCACTGGTTGTGTATAATGCAATTTAGGCATCTAAAACGGGTAACTTCAAATGTATGAAGGTCTGGTTTTGCTACGTTATAGCAAATATTGTGATCAATTTTCTGACGTAAACAAGTCATTTTAACTGCAAAGTGATGTGGCATTCCTATATGCAAGATTTTTCTTAGGGATGAAGCATCGTTTGCAAACCTGTCTGTCTTCGCAATATGACTATTGGTCAACTGGAAACCACGCTGGCTGAGAGCACTGACTAAACGACAATGTTGGTTTCTAACGTGTGGTGCGGTATTATCAAGAATCATATCAGTGGTTTCCATTTTTTGATAGGCTCTAAATGCTGCAACAGCTACTGGAAGACATCCCACTGGTCATAAAGCAATCCATGTGATATTAAACTGATGGACGTCCCGCCCATTCCCCAAACGTTATCACAGATCCTCTGGAAATATTATTTGGAGATTGTTGGCTAGGTCTTCGGGAAACACAAAACAGCTTACACGCTTACCAGGCTTGAAATCTCTGGCTTTCAATCTTTGTCGAAAATTATAAGAGGAAGTCTGCAAGAAAACTTCCGCAGACATGAAAAGCCGTATAACGCGCAGGCCTGTGCTGGGATACCTCCAGTTGAAATTGAACGTGCGGTATTATTTGCCGGGAATCACTTTATACCACTTAAAAGCGCTCCAGGGTAACATTTTGTGCACCAGATATCACAGCCATAATAAAAAACGCACGAACCATGCCTGTGTTACACGTATTCTTACTTTTGGTAGAGTAGGGCAGCCATTTGCGAGATCTCCTCTCCTGAGGGGGGGACAGTGGTTTGTGCCGCTGCTATCTTGTTACTACACTCCTGGAAATGGAAAAAAGAACACATTGACACCGGTGTGTCAGACCCACCATACTTGCTCCGGACACTGCGAGAGGGCTGTACAAGCAATGATCACACGCACGGCACAGCGGACACACCAGGAACCGTCGAATGGCGCTAGCTGCGCAGCATTTGTGCACCGCCGCCGTCAGTGTCAGCCAGTTTGCCGTGGCATACGGAGCTCCATCGCAGTCTTTAACACTGGTAGCATGCCGCGACAGCGTGGACGTGAACCGTATGTGCAGTTGACGGACTTTGATCGAGGGCGTATAGTGGGCATGCGGGAGGCCGGGTGGACGTACCGCCGAATTGCTCAACACGTGGGGCGTGAGGTCTCCACAGTACATCGATGTTGTCGCCAGTGGTCGGCGGAAGGTGCACGTGCCCGTCGACCTGGGACCGGACCGCAGCGACGCACGGATGCACGCCAAGACCGTAGGATCCTACGCAGTGCCGTAGGGGACCGCACCGCCACTTCCCAGCAAATTAGGGACACTGTTGCTCCTGGGGTATCGGCGAGGACCATTCGCAACCGTCTCCATGAAGCTGGGCTACGGTCCCGCACACCGTTAGGCCGTCTTCCGCTCACGCCCCACCATCGTGCAGCCCGCCTCCAGTGGTGTCGCGACAGGCGTGAATGGAGGGACGAATGGAGACGTGTCGTCTTCAGCGATGAGAGTCGCTTCTGCCTTGGTGCCAATGATAGTCGTATGCGTGTTTGGCGCCGTGCAGGTGAGCGCCACAATCAGGACTGCATACGACCGAGGCACACAGGGCCAACACCCGGCATCATGGTGTGGGGAGCGATCTCCTACACTGGCCGTACACCACTGGTGATCGTCGAGGGGACACTGAATAGTGCACGGTACATCCAAACCGTCATCGAACCCATCGTTCTACCATTCCTAGACCGGCAAGGGAACTTGCTGTTCCAACAGGACAATGCACGTCCGCATGTATCCCGTGCCACCCAACGTGCTCTAGAAGGTGTAAGTCAACTACCCTGGCCAACAAGATCTCCGGATCTGTCCCCCATTGAGCATGTTTGGGACTGGATGAAGCGTCGTCTCACGCGGTCTGCACGTCCAGCACGAACGCTGGTCCAACTGAGGCGCCAGGTGGAAATGGCATGGCAAGCCGTTCCACAGGACTACATCCAGCATCTCTACGATCGTCTCCATGGGAGAATAGCAGCCTGCATTGCTGCAAAAGGTGGATATACACTGTACTAGTGCCGACATTGTGAATGCTCTGTTGCCTGTGTCTATGTGCCTGTGGTTCTGTCAGTGTGATCATGTGATGTATCTGACCCCAGGAATGTGTCAATAAAGTTTCCCCTTCCTGGGACAATGAATTCACGGTGTTCTTATTTCAATTTCCAGGAGTGTATTTGATCAAGTTCCGCACATGTTATAACATTGAAGTACTATTGGAAGGTACTATCCAGTGCCACAAGAAAAGTGTATAGAACCGCTAAAAAAGAAGTAAACTGAGACAGAGTGGTAATTCGGCGTCTATAAACGTGAAAATTTTTTTTCATACGTCATAAAATTCGCCACCTTGTTAAAACCGCACTTCGATATATCTGTGGTGGTCCATCTTACGTCCGTCACCCTGTACGCCTGTAGGTCTCTCTTTAATCACTCAGCTGTATGTCTGGATACTCTTTATTGACAACCAGTTTCAGTCTTCGAAGGGACCATCACTGGGCACCTGTGTTGCAATGAAAAATTAAAAACTAAAATGTATACTTGCAGGTTTGGTACCATCAAGTATGAATGATGCGTGCTTCGGAAAAGATTGACTTCATTAACTGGGTTTAAAAATTACAGATATATTCTCGGTTATATTGTAAGTACCACATAAATTACTTAAGAAAAACTGCAGTAAGAAACGAGGATTCATGACGGAACTACACATAACCTACAAAAGAAAAACTTTTATATAACTAGCACACTTGTAGTTAAGTCAGTCTTCCTGTATATTTGTATCGAATTTAGCTAAAAATGAAGAACAATTACAGTATACATATATAAAATATATTGTGGAAACTAACTGTTTAGGGAACATGTGAAGGATAAGCAAGGATTGTGTTTCTACCCATTGAGATAAAACAAAAACTTTTATCATACAAAGATGTACTACACAGAATGTTGATCGATTCTGAACCAGAGTCGAGTCTACTCTTATAATCAAAGTTGAAAAATAACTTCAAATGTGCAACAGAAATAATTATCAAAGAGCAGTACAAATATTAATCTCTTTATTAATCAACAATTCATAAGAATCGCTGTACTCAACTGCGATGAAAGTCACACAGCTAGATAGAGTCTTGAAGAATACTGTCGATCAAGACATATAAATTTACCACGATTTTGGTTTAGTAACCAATGTTATTCAGCCAGTCTTACCAGTCACGATAAAAAGAAAACTGAAGAAATCTTGAGAACATATTTTGAAAATTATGTCATAACGTCGTGCGTAGAATACGCGTCAGTCGATAACTTCATTAAAATGGAAACTAGTCGACAGATCTCAAAAACGGCTTATTAAAATTTTCAGAGTCATCAGAATTGCTTGTTACGATCTCGAAACTATTGTAAAGGACAGAACTCACTTGGAAAATAGAGGTTGAGTCCAAATGAATCAGATGTTTCTCACCCCGTTTTAGATTTCCATATTACTGAGTAAGACTGAAATTCACATTATGTATATCAGGCAAAGTTGGCGGCTATACGAAAACTCTCTCTGCCGCTAGTGATTGTTGGATCTGCGCAAAGAGTCTGAACCGTTTAGAGTGAAGTGGTTCCACTTGAGGAGACTACACGCCATTGCTCAATAAAGCAAACGCCACTTAGGAACAGATTAATCTGTCTCGTGAAGGAAGCCACCTCTCAGAATGGATTACGATATGTAACTGTAGTCACCAAGATCTTCCAAATGTGCTGAAAAAGTTATGAGGCAATCTTACATATCGAAAGCTGATTAGAATGTAAAGTGAATGGCAGTGGCTAGGCTATAAAGTGGCAGCTCGAATCCAAGTTTCCAGCAACGAAACTTAAAAGTGTCATCTACTTCCGTAATCATGAAGTTTACCGCATTAAAAAAACGTGCATCTCTTAACATGCCATAATCAATTCGAGATAGCGAAATAAAATATTGAATGTCAATAAGAAATCGGACAAGTACTTTGTTGTATGATTAATGCTAGTAACATTACTATTTAACGAAATAGTGATGTGATTATAGCTTTTTCAAATGGTACTATGCACTTTTTCTTATGGTGCGTCTGAGCTCACACAAATAAGAACCGTGACAATTATGTTAATGTCTGCACGGAAGCACAAATATATCAGGTGAACGTTCAACGTAAGTGGATCAAGAAATTTTTTGTGAGGCCAAATAGACGAAACTTGCAGGACAACGGAGATGAAAGTGCACTGTTCCAATCTTGCCTCTGTCGGAAAGCTACGAGTTTTAATTACACAGCAAATACCCTCCCATTTGTGTCTCATTACTTGTCGAAAAACTCGTTTTGGTACCTCCAACCGTTAATGAAATATCATCAGCGTCAGAGTTACGTGTGTGTGCATTGCTCATATCTTCAAGTGAGCCACTTCAATATTTCCTATACGACGCAACAAAAGGTGAACGGGAGAACGGAATATGTAGCCGCGTGCTTTAGCTGGCGTGTAAACTGTTCAATGAAGAAAAATATTTCTGCGCCCGCACACCAATCACTGATTAACAGGGCAGCTATAGTGGACATGTCTGATCATTAGTTCACTCCTTCCTGTGTCGTGTAGAACGCATTCTACTGTATACATTTAATGATCGCTTGGAACCAAAGACTCTATACTAATGGTTAAAAAAAAGTCCTGGAAGTGCATCAGAAGCTGAAGTAAGCGATGTAAGTTATGCATAAATCCAAGCAGGCCACTTACATTATTTCTCTCGCTGCCTCGGGCTGATGCTGTGGCTGCTACTTCACGACAGTCATTGATTAGTCACTTAAAGAGACTGACAGTTAATGTAGGGTCTGTGATTTGGATAAACAACACAACGTTAGTAATTGTGCGTATGGCAGTTATGGACAGTATAGTCCCTTCTTTCATCTCTCATTTTGCTACAGATATTGGCGACGTCAGCTGTTGCGGAGGACGTAGGATAACTATTTATTCTCTTTTTTTGAAATTAATCCCAAACACCTGTATTTGATGATGTTCATTTACTACGATCGATTTTGAAGGTCTTATGGCTTCATCATCAGACACATGACTTCACAATCCAATCGCTGGGCATCCGCAAAGTATATATCTGCATAATCATGGAACTCTATCACGTATAGCAGCCCCTTAACTGGCAACATGAACCAAAATGCCAAGTCCAGCACTAATTATCATGGACAGTAATACATAAAATATACACGTATACATGTATATACTGACAACACTAATCAAAATCTGCTGCCTCAACTGTTTATTTGAGGGATGAAGACGAGGCGCACGTCATGAATTTTTTAAGTTAAAGTGTGTACAGGTATTGCATTTCTAATTGTACCATTTCTAAAAATAAACATAGATTACAAGGATAAGAGCATAAATCATTGCGTCTTATACGGAACAGCTCTAAGAAAATGTCCGAAGGTATTTTCACGTTGCTATAACACAGAGTCTATAAATAACCGTAAATAATAATAAATAGCCTGTCATGTATATTTTGCTAAACAATTTTACTGCAGATTGTGGGAGATATCTTGCAATGGTTAGATCCTCTTTCAAAGGGGCAGTGTCTCATATGTAAACACTTGACGGTTGATCAAAGATCGCGATTTAATTGGTCCGCGAGCATCGAGTCAGTTGTCAGATTTCTTACCGGTGATAGCGGAACCTATTCTAGACATCTGTCTACTGCAGAAAAAGTACGGTACTTCATAACTGAAACGGCAGTGTACATGTGAAGATGTTGAGAGAAGATAAGCAAGCTGCACGAGGAACGACCGTGTCACTCCTCAAACCCATAACCCTTCTTTGGAGTTAGTACATTGTAAATGTTGTAGATCTTCTTTTATTTTCTTACTATAACAGCCACAGCCACAGTCACAAACAAAACCAAACTAGGCAAGAAAATAAAAGAAGATAACCAAATCATATAAACTCCATTGACAGTATATATTTTTTCCGAAGTGCTATACATTGCATGTCTACAGAATAAACATACTTTTTCCTTACTCACTATCATTCTCCAGTCGTAATGGTACGACAACAAAAACGCGTTCACACAACACCCACAGGGATTTTGAATATATCGGATTGGAAATAAAAATATTAATGTTTAAAAGATTCGTATTTTGTGAATCAGGCAATCTTGATGTGACGATAAATGACTGCAGTGGTGAAGCTTTGATGTTACGCTGCTGAGGATGTTGACATCAGATGTGCTGTCGTTCTACTGGAGGTGGTCTTTCTGGATACTGACGACTACCACCACGCAAAAATTAGAAGGGAGTGAAACTGTGGAATGAGAAGCATGGGATATAGCTGAGGAGCTGATGAACAGCGTGAGTGGAAGAAGGAAATGGACAAATAAGCAATGCGACAATGGATGTAATAGAACATGGTCTATTTGTGCTTACGGTGGAGAGTGGATGCAGTACAGTTGGAGATAATGTGGAGAGTTGGATGGAAATGGGATCGAGCAAGAATATCTAGACGAGAGTAAATGAATGAACGGTTGTGGTAAACGTGTTGGTTGCATTATGGTGAAGTACAAAGTGGGCGGTCAGAGTAGTTTGTTGAAGGATGTGAGATCGCTCGAAAGCGTCGATTTTTGGAGAATTGTTGGTACAACATGGATTATATCTTCAGTGGAAGGGACGAGGCACAGGGAGTTGTCTGGGTAGAATAGGGAATATATATTGATGGGGAACATTGATTTAAGTTTGGTGAAAGGAGGCTTCAGCTTACAGTTAGAGCAGTGGGTGGGATGTGATGGATTTGAGGGAGGGAATACGACTGTAGACTTGGAAATTGTTTCTGAAAGTTATCAAACTGCATCTTAGGGTGCTAGTGGAATGGATGGAGTAATCGTCGTAGGTTAGACAATTCATGGAACAGCGTCCTTGGCGTTGCCTTCAGAAGGGTTCGAGACTGGATCTACTGTGGTAAACAGGGACGCCATTAGTGTTGAGGTGATCGGTAATTAAGAGGGTTTTGAGACTATGCAAACACAGTGTGTGGGACCGCAAGTTTTTGTGCGCGTGGGGGTCTTTGCGGATCTGATAAACTTTGACCATAATTTTATTATATTATCTCGAAGCATCTGAAGAACTGCAAGTCGCGACCACTCTCACAGAGCGTCCTCTACGCTCCTCTGAGCTCTAGTCAGAAGTTTGGTGCCGATGGACACGTCACGAATTGGTTCCCTATAGGTACGCTTGGGGCCAAAGTGTTTTCCATTGGAATACAGGCACCTCCCAAAAAGACTGGCGCACTAGACGGATGGAGAACTTAATGTTCCGCTCCTAGTCATGGCATAATGGGAATCATGATACAAAACAATTAAGATAATCACAGCTCGTGCTGGAGGGTGTTAGGAGTTACTCACGGTGCGAGTGGCGCAACGCGGGTACTCACTCTGGTCGTGTGGCAGGGGCAGCGGGCTGCCGGCCACCAGGTCGGCGTGGCGCGTCTCGATCTCCGACGTGGACTTCTGGCGGCGCAGCAGCCGCGACTTGGGCTGGCAGCGGCCCAGACGCTCCTGGCAGTCGGCGTGCACGTTCACCTTGCACACTTTGCACTTGAGGCCCTGTCGCGTGTGGCCTGCGAACACCAAACCACATACTACCTTCATCGTTGTTCCAACTACGCCCAGTGGGCTCGCAGGGATGCAAGATGAATTTCTAAGGAAACAGAACCATAATGCTAAAATTTGAAAAATGGATATAAATTGACAATTTAAACAAGATAAAGTAAGCATGTTCTTCATCTACATCTACACTACTGGCCATTAAAATTGCTACACGAAGAAGAAATGCAGATGATAAACGGGTATTCATTGGACAAATATATTATACTAGAACTGACATTTGATTACATTTTCTCGCAATTTGGGTGCATAGATCCTGAGAAATCAGTACCCAGAACAACCACCTCTGGCCGTAATAACGGCCTTGATACGCCTGGGCATTGAGTCAAACAGAGTTTGGATCGCGTGTACAGGTACAGCTGCCCATGCAGCTTCAACACGATACCACAGTTCATCAAGAGTAGTGACTGGCGTATTGTGACGAGCCAGTTGCCCGGCCACCATTGACCAGACGTTTTCAATTAGTGAGAGATCTGGAGAATGTGCTGGCCAGGGCAGCAGTCGGACATTTTGTGTATCCAGAAAGACCCGTACAGGACCTGCAACATGCGGTCGTGCATTATCCTGCTGAAATGTAGGGTTTCGCAGGGATCGAATGAAGAGTAGAGCCACTGGTCGTAACACACCTGAAATGTAATGTCCACTGTTCAAAGTGCCATCAAAGCGAACAAGAGGTGACCGAGACGTGTAACCGATGGCGCCCCATACCATCACGCCGAGTGATACGCCAGTATGGCGATGACGAATACACACTTCCAATGTGCGTTCACCGCGATGTCGCCAAACACGGATGCGACCATCATGATGCTGTAAACAGAACCAGGATTCATCCGAAAAAATGACATTTTGCCATTCGTGCACCCAGGTTCGTCGTTGAGTACACCGTCGCAGGCGCTCCTGTCTGTGATGAGGCGTCAAGGGTAACCGCAACCATAGTCTCCGAGCTTATAGTCCATGCTGCTGTAAACGTCGTCGAACTGTTAGTGCAGATGGTTGTTGTCTTGCAAACGTCACCATCTGTTGACTCAGGGATCGAGACGTGGCTGCACGATCCGTTACAGCCATGCGGATAAGATGCCTGTCATCTCGACTGCTAGTGATACGAGGCCGTTGGGATCCAGCACGGCGTTCCGTATTACCCTCCTGAACCCATCGATTCCATATTTTGCTAACAGTAATTGGATCTCGACTAACGCGGGCAGCAATGTCGCGATACGATAAACCGAAATTGCGATAGGCTACAATCCGACCTTTATCAAAGTCGGAAACATGATGGTACGCATTTCTCCTCCTTACACGAGGCATCGCAACAACGTTTCACCAGGCAACGCCGGTCAACTGCTGTTTGTGTATGAGAAATTGGTTTGAAACTTTCCTCATGTCAACACGTTGTAGGTGTCGCCACCAGCGCCAACCTTGTGTGAATGCTCTGAAAAGCTAATAATTTGCATATCACAGCATCTTCTTCCTGTCGGTTAAATTTCGCGTCTGTTGCACGTCATCTTCGTGGTGTAGCAATTTTAATGGCCAGTAGTATATATACAGGATGAACTGGAACTCTAATGACAACATTTATGAGGCTCTTCTGGGATATTTTCTGAGTATTTCGGTGTAAAAGATCCGCCATCTCTTAATAATGTAATAGTGATTTATTTCGTTTGTTGCCCCAGTTATCCTTATTTCTGTGAAAATACATTCACAACAGTATAAAGACTTGCAGTATGCAACCATTCTAACACGGAAGGATCCATTTTCTCATAGGCGCCTGTGTAGAGGTGCAAAAGCACTGTCACGTGGTTGCTGCCTCTGCGGGAACAGCACAACATTCCGTCGGTGTTGTGCTCTCGTACTGGAATCATTGAGTCGATACAGGACATGAATATCGACGAACTCTCCAACGCCGGCCGGTGTGGCCAAGCAGTTCTAGGCGCTACAGTTTGGAGCCGCGCGACCGCTACTGTCACAGGTTCGAATCCTGCCTCGGGCATGGATGTGTGTGATGTCCTTAGGTTATTTAGGTTTAAGTAGTTCTAAGTTCTAGGGGACTGATGACCACAGATGTTGAGTCCCATAGTGCTCAGAGCCATTTTTGAGCCAACTCTTCAACAGTAATCGTATCTATAGTCCTGTGTATCACTGTTAACACAGAACTAACACAACTGGAGAAATAAAACCGTGACAAAGCCGAGAGCGTGAACACCACATGCTCAGATCAGTAGTTTGGTAGATGGCTACCTATTTTATATGTTACATCTCTTTACTATTTTCCGTCTAATGGTATGAAGAATATTGTCCACACTACTCCACAAACATACTAGAAAGACCTGGGACGCATGCTATGCTAATCACTATGTTTCGAACCTTACTCTAATACTGACTCCTCACAGCACCCAAATCATTAACTTCCGGCTATGGAAAGTCTTCTCGTGAAAAATGATCAGTTTTCCCTTCTGCATGCTCCGTCCGTGCATCCATCTCGTACTGATGGCTAACGGGTCGCATAGCTGATTAGAATACCAAGCACAGTTCGAAGAAAGTTTAACTCCACCATTTTCAAACTTCGCCACAACACGGGGCCGGAACTTTGCACTGGCGGACAGACGCTCTCTCCGTAGAAGTGACCATTTCACCATCACCCAAAACGTACTAAGTTTTGTCGGTTTGCTATTTATAGACCCTATATACTCTGCAATTCAAATTTCAGTGCGTGGCACTGGTTACATCGTACCAAGGCTTTCTGTCCTACTCAACTTGCGTATTAACTGAGGGAAAAATCACCGTCCATATGCTGTAACGATCGAGTTGGTCGGCCATTTTGATGGTGGTGTTGGGCACGTCGAGGCCAGGATGTCCACGAACTACCACCCAAGGGCGTGGTTGAGCGCTGGTGTGGTAAGTGCCTGTCAGATGCCCTATGAGGTGTCAGTGAAACAGTACTGAGAATCCATATATTTATTATACAGAATATATTCAGTAAGTGTGACATCGCTCTAGACAGGCAGCGCCCGCAGGGCGACTGCTGAGGCAAGCGCTGACCAGCACGTGGCTTGCAGCCGTAGGCGAAGGAAGCAGCGGCGACGCTGCAAGGCTGCCGACACGCGCGCCACACACATGGCCCAGTGGCCAATAGCAGCCTTGGGAGTAGGTAGTTAGGATGAGCATCACCACGATTTACGAGGGGCAGTCGAATGAAAACCGAACACCCGCCACTGCTGGACCATGGAATGGTTCCATTCAAAAGTAATCACCACACACGTTAAGACATACATCACACTGAGAGACAAGACCATCAATTCCTTTTCCATAGAACGCGGTAGGTCGCTCATGGAGCCACAACCGGACCCACTCTTGCACTTCCTCGTCCGACTGAAACCGACGTCCACGCGTGTCTTTCTTCAGGTCGCTAAAGATATGAAAATCATACGGGGAAAGATTCGGGTGTGATGATGATGATGATGATTGGTTTGTGGGGCGCTCAACTGCGCGGTTATCAGAGCCCGTACAAATTCAGAACCTTTGCTCAGCCCAATCTCGCCACTTTCATGATGATGATGAAATGATGAGGACAACACAAACACCCAGCCATCTCGAGGCAGGTGAAAACCCCTGACCCCGCCGGAAATCGAACCCGGGACCCCGTGCTCGGGAAGCGGGGAAAGATTCGGGCTGTACGGAAGATTTTCAGTGTCTCCCAAATAAATCGTTGAATCGTAGCCTTCATCCGTGGCAATGTGGGGGCGTCATCGTGCAATAGGATGAGTTTGTTCGACAACAGACCAACAACCCGAGGGCAGACGACAAAGCCAACACTGGAAACGTCCCACATCTCCACAAAAAAAGAAGCTGTTCACACAAGTTCCCGTAAAGTCTTTGCTGACCTCCTCCTTGGACTGCAAGGGCCCTCTGCTCGTCGAGCTCCTCGAACGTGGAACCACAAACAGTGCGCAGTGCTATGAACACACTTTGCAGAAACGCCGACTCGCCAAAAGGCGAAACACCCAGGAATGCCGACGGATGGAATCATCCTGCTGCACGATAACGCCCGCCCCCACACAATCGGACAAACGCTACGCTTCAGCGATTTGGTTGCCAAACATTGCAAAATCCTCCATACAACCTGGATCTTTCACCATGTGATTTTTACCTCTTTGCCGATCTGAAGAATGCATGCGTGGACCTACGTTTCAGTCGGACGAGGAAGTGCAAGAGCGGGTGCGGTATGGATCTGTCAGTGGTCGACCGTGTTCTACGAAACAGGAACTGATCGCCTCGTCTCCCAGTGAGATAAATTCCTTTGTTACTTTTGAATGGAACCATTCCGTGGTCCTATTATGACGAGTGTTCGGTTTTCATTTGACTGACCCTTATAGATTGGGTGCAGAAGGAGCAGCCCTCAGCGGCGAATTCTGCCCACGTCAACACCGCAGGCAGCAAGTAGTTTTCTCGCACAAGTGAGAGTGGAAGAACAGTTGCACGTCCCCAGTCACCAACCAGAGGTCACCAAGAGGCACTCCGGTTGCGAAGTGCCAAGTCTCCGTCGTTGGATTCTGCACGAGTACAGCGTCGCGGCTAGCAGTATCTACAGGGTGTTTCAAAAATGACCGGTATATTTGAAACGGCAATAAAAACTAAACGAGCAGCGATAGAAATACACCGTTTGTTGCAATATGCTTGGGACAACAGTACATTTTCAGGCAGACAAACTTTCGAAATTACAGTAGTTACAATTTTCAACAACAGATGGCGCTGCGGTCTGAGAAACTCTATAGTACGATATTTTCCACATATCCACCATGCGTAGCAATAATATGGCGTAGTCTCTGAATGAAATTACCCGAAACCTTTGACAACGTGTCTGGCGGAATGGCTTCACATGCAGATGAGATGTACTGCTTCAGCTGTTCAATTGTTTCTGGATTCTGGCGGTACACCTGGTCTTTCAAGTGTCCCCACAGAAAGAAGTCACAGGGGTTCATGTCTGGCGAATAGGGAGGCCAATCCACGCCGCCTCCTGTATGTTTCGGATAGCCCAAAGCAATCACACGATCAGCGAAATATTCATTCAGGAAATTAAAGACGTCGGCCGTGCGATGTGGCCGGGCACCATCTTGCATAAACCACGAGGTGTTCGCAGTGTCGTCTAAGGCAGTTTGTGCCGCCACAAATTCACGAAGAATGTCCAGATAGCGTGATGCAGTAATCGTTTCGGATCTGAAAAATGGGCCAATGATTCCTTTGGAAGAAATGGCGACCTAGACCAGTACTTTTTGAGGATGCAGGGACGATGCGACTGCAACATGGGGCTTTTCGGTTCCCCATATGCGCCAGTTCTGTTTATTGAAGAAGCCGTCCAGGTAAAAATAAGCTTCGTCAGTAAACCAAATGCTGCCCACATGCATATCGCCGTCATCAATCCTGCGCACTATATCGTTAGCGAATGTCTCTCGTGCAGCAATGGTAGCGGCGCTGAGGGGTTGCCGCGTTTGAATTTTGTATGGATAGAGGTGTAAACTCTGGCGCATGAGACGATACGTGGACGTTGGCGTCATTTGGACCGCAGCTGCAACACGGCGAACGGAAACCCGAGGCCGCTGTTCGATCACCTGCTGCACTAGCTGCGCGTTGCCCTCTGTGGTTGCCGTACGCGGTCGCCCTACCTTTCCAGCACGTTCATCCGTCACGTTCCCAGTCCGTTGAAATTTTTCAAACAGATCCTTTATTGTATCGCTTTTCGGTCCTTTGGTTACATTAAACCTCCGTTGAAAACTTCGTCTTGTTGCAACAACGCTGTGTTCTAGGCGGTGGAATTCCAACACCAGAAAAATCCTCTGTTCTAAGGAATAAACCATGTTGTCTACAGCACACTTGCACGTTGTGAACAGCACACGCTTACAGCAGAAAGACGACGCACAGAATGGCGCACCCAAAGACTGCGTTGTCTTCTATATCTTTCACATCACTTGCAGCGCCATCTGTCGTTGAAAATTGTAACTACTGTAATTTCGAAAGTTTGTCTGCCTGAAAATGTACTGTTGTCCCAAGCATATTGCAACAAACGATGTATTTCTATCGCTGCTCGTTTAGTTTTATTGCCGTTTCAAATATACCGGTCATTTTTGAAACACCCTGTATGTCCGCAGGAGGAGATCCACGGAACTCAAAGACCACCGGACACGACGAGTACCGACTGCCATAGGTCCCTCTCGTACCTGGAAGCCACCACACTGAGATACCTCATGCTGAAAATGTGAAATATTTATAGGGTATAGCCCACGCTCACTTTGCTACAGCATTTGTTTGTTTCACTCAAGTCGAAACAGAACCTCGGCCTGAGCATAAGGTAATCAGGTCATCCGCACCGCGGACCACCGACTTCCTGCTGCGTCGGTACTTCTGCGCCTCTGGCCGATTGGCTTGGTGCCAGCGTGAAGTAATCGCCTCAGTGCCAAAGCAGCAATTATCGCTGGATCAGCATGCCGTACTCCGTAATTTGCTCGGATGGCTTGACCCTGTTCTCTGGAGACTTGCGGCATCCGAGGGGAATGCCTTGATTTTAATCTATCGCGCCGAGTATTTTATTTTGCGGGCCAACATAACTTGGCATGCGCCCAAATATATCATATTTTGTTCTCCTGTCCCTTAGGCAAGATGCACTGTATGATCAAAAGCGCCCAGATACCATTATGTAATGCGGAAAGGACCAATAGATGCCACGAGAAGCTGACCCACCAGTATAAAACGTGACAGGGAATATTGCGTCCTCATTAGAGGAGCACTGACAGCAGAATGGATCGGTCAGTAAAGCTCATTGACTTCGAAAGCGACTAGTCATTGGATGTCACCTGAGTAACAAGTCCATGAGAGACGTTTCAATCTTCCTAAAGCTACCAAAATAGGCTGCTGGTGAAGTGGAAACGCGAAGGACCAACTCCAGCTAAAGCAAGACCGCACACACCTCATGAACCTACGGACAGGAACCGTCGATCATTGCGGGAAGTGGTTGTAAGAAAAATCGCAAGAAATCAGCGAGATGAATCATTCGCGTGTTCGAAAATTCTGCTGGCAGTCCAGCTAGTACAATGGCGGTTCGTAGGGAGCTGAAAAGAATGGAGTACAATGATCGAACAGCTCCTCACGAACCACGCATTTCTGTACTTAGTCCTAGGCGACGCTTTTGGCGGAGTAAAGAGCGACGCCACTCTAGAACTCATGACTGTAAACGAGTGATATAGCGTGATGAATCACGCTTTACCCTGTGGTAATCAGATGGAAAGGTTTAGGTTTGGCGAATGCTTGGAGAACGTTACCTGCCATCATATGTAGAGCCAATAGCGAAGCAAGGAGTAGGTGGTGTTACGTTATTGGTCTTTTTCCCTTGGTTAGTGTGTGGTCCCCTTCTTGCGCTGAAGCAGTCGCGAAATGCGTACAGATATGAACACATTTTACAGCGCTGTGTACTGCGTACTGTAGAGGAACAGTTCGGAGACAAATGGTTCAAATGGCTCTGAGCACTATGGGACTCAACTGCTGAGGTCATTAGTCCCCTAGAACTTAGAACTAGTTAAACCTAACTAACCGAAGGACAGCACAAACATCCATGCCCGAGGCAGGATTCGAACCTGCGACCGTAGCGGTCTTGCGGTTCCAGACTGCAGCGCCTTTAACCGCACGGTCACTTCGGCCGGCAGTTCGGAGACAATGATTGTTTATATCTGCATGACAATGCCATCTGTCATAAAGCAGTATCTACGAAGCAGTGGTTTGAGGACAATAACATTCCTGATATAGACTTCCCTGTTGCGAACTTAACTAAATAAAACACCTTTGGGATGAGTTACAACGTCGTTCTGTATATAACGTTAAAACATTCGTCTATGCAGTCGCACATCTATGAAGATACTCCGTATGATTGTGTCTTGGTTATTAATCTGTAATGTGGTACAATGTTAGTGTACAAACACACCGTGCAAGAAATTAGCCACCCTCAGGAAGGCATTACGCCGTTCCCGTGTAACACCGCCTCCAGCCTTCACAAAGGGATTAGTTGAGGAAGGCGAAAGTCCACAAGTATCCTCAGGTACGCCCTAGCCAGCTTAAGCCGCTCATTCATGATTCTATGCCTTCGAGCTACCGAATTACGTGGATTTTGACTGCTGCGTTACACCTCTTGCTCCATACAGTCCTAGATATTTTGTATGAGATTAGATCGGGTGCGCTGGTCGGAGTGGCTGAGCGGTTCTAGGCGCTGCAGTCTGGAACCGCGCGACCGCTACAGTCGCAGGTTCGAATCCTGCCTCGGGCATGGATGTGTGTGATGTCCTTTGGTTAGTTGGTTCAAGTATTTCTAAGTTCTAGGGGACTGATGACCTCAGAACTTAAGTCCCATAGTACTCAGAGCCATTTGAACCATTTAGATCGGGTGCGATTGTGCATCTCCAGTCGAGATGTGATGGACTGCCCGGGTGTTCGTCACACCAGGGATATAGACGAACAACCCCGTCAACGCGGTTGTTCTCTTCTTGGACAACCGGAGTGTCCAGAACATACTCAACAAGAAGGTTTAGGAGAAAGGGTAACAACTGTTCAGGGAGAATCCTGAAATAAACATAATTGTTCATATTCACGGTAACCTCAACGATGGATCCAAGTCAAGAAACGAAAACCATCTCCGAAAACATCACAGAACCACCTCTGACCTGGACTACACCTTCCACACATTGGTATTAAACGATTGATTGCGCAGTCGATTTACTCGACACCTTGCATCACTTCAAAAAAGGAAAACTCGCGACTCGTCGAACCACACTATGCTCCCCCAGTCAGCTACTGTCCAGTTGCTGTGTTTCTGGCCCACTGAAGACGTGCAGATTTACGTGCCGTTGTGAGAAAGGCCTTTTGCTAGGTACCCAACTCCATATGTCTATTACATTCAGTTCCCTTATCAGTGTTTGGGTCTGGATCCGTTTTCACTGTAAACGACAACTCCTGTAGGGTTTGAAACCGATTCTCATTGACAAGACGTGAGACTCGTCTCCACTCTCTGTCGGTTAGGATATTTTTACTGCCACTGTAGTCATGCAGTTTTATACGTCCGCGCGCGGTACACTATCTACTTGTGGTACGCTGGACAGTGTGCGTTGATACACCAAACAATCCGGCAGTTTCGTTCGTGGTCTGGTCACTGGGCACGTTCATGCAAGATAGTTCTTTTCTAGCATTTTGTCGTATGTCAGTGTCGACTCACCTTCCTGCGCTGCCTTCATGGATCTGACTCGCATATGCCACTTCACTACATGACATCTACAGCAGCGGGTGGCTACATGACCGCCTGGTGCCATTTCAACACCATCTGTAGCGTTCCAACGAGACCAGTGGGCAGTTTTAAATTTTGTACGGTGAGTGTAGTACAGGATTAATGGGGCTACTCTGTTCTCGGTGTAGTGACCATTAAAGAGCTCTTCCAGGTCACTGCATGTGTCTTCATAACTGCCGCGGATTGCAGTAAGCAGCTATTTCAGCATTACATTACTTCGTCCAACCCCAGTACGTTGGTTCCAGCACTCATTCAGCAACTGTTGGTGTTACCAAAATCCAGGACGCCACTTCAGTATTACGACATAGTGATTATATGCCACCTGAGGCGTCTATATGCAAACATACCGGATCAGGGTGTGTGTAAGCAACACACGTCCAGCAGCAGAGGGCATCAGTTCAACGACCACTACAGACTGGGCTACCGCCGTGTAGTCCGGAGAAGTATTGTGGCTCTTCATCGCCCACTGCTATAGCTATCAACGTCAAGCAGGATCGTTCAGTAAGGCCGCTTGCCATATGGTTTTGTTCCTGGAGCCGATGGACACGGGGTCGAATTGTAAACTTACTAGCCAGCAAACCGCTGGGCAAATGTCGTCGCCAGATTTCGCCAACCAGACATTAGCGTTCGTAGTACTCTTCACAGATAACACTGCTTCCGCCACAAGACGCTGCTGGGCAGGCTGTTGGTACAACCTACTCGCCGTGCAGTCGTGAAGGAAGGCTACGTCACCAGCACTGACTCGGCGCCACCAGCCACCGACCTGCCTGCCAACGAGATCGCTCCGCTGCCGAGATATGCTGTATCTTTTAAAGCAGTGACCGGGATTATGAAAACGTACTGCCGCCAAGTACCGTGAGCTTGAGACACACCCTGTTCATTGGACATGGGCATGGAGAATTCTGTACACTTAAGAGATCAGTAAATGAACCTGGTTGCAACATGAGCATTGCTAGATTTGCTCCTGTTCCTTACTACCGAAGCCACACACTCAGGCGAGGAGGTGGGAATGGCCACCCTGATAAGCCTACATTTGCTTCCCCGCTCTCCAAGGAGGTCGAAAGTGCGTAACATTGCTGATACCGTTACACCAGTTAGCATTGTTGATGGTGACATTACGTTTGTAGGGTGTATAATAATTATGTGTTATTTATGGCTGTTCAAAGCAGAAAAATACGTACAGACTTATTATAGGTTAAGTGAACATTTTAGAGACTTTGACACATTATGCCACAATATTCGGAAGCGGCAGCAGTCGTACAAGGACAGCCGGCACGTGCATCGACATTGGTCACGTTTCTGCCAACGTGAGAAGGCCGATGACCAACAGAGTTTCTGCGGCAGCAGTCAGCACTTAGACAAATCAACGACCAAGCAGATGGGCAATGCTTCCAAGGAGAACAACGAGCAGCGCTGTTCGCACATCAGTGGTCAATACTCCAGAAACTGTCAGCGTACCCAACTCACGTGCGTGACGTAACTGACGATGCGGAGGAGGACGGCTGGGCAATGCACGACCACGCCAGCGCGGAGGTAAAACAATGGAAAGCCGGCACGTGTGTCGACATTGGTCACGTTACTGCCCAACGTGAGAAGCATAAATCAACGACCGAATAGTCAGTCGCCGCCCTACAAACATTGGCCAAACCACCGAATAAATACGTCCGACAAACAGGCATGAGTGAGGGAAAAAAGAACACGCGAATAAACGTTGCCTGGACGGAAAGACCGATGGTCAGTCAGCGGACGTCATACTTCGCTACAACGACTTAGCCACTACGCTGCTCGACAGAAGATGATGTTGGTACCGGACCAATAGATCAAGGCACAAGATGCCATCCCAGATGTTGCCAGGAAGAAGTTCGTGCGGTACTACTCCAGGTGGCTGGTAAGGACGAAGAGACTGCGGTCTCACCAAATGGGTCACCTGTGGACCTAGACGTTGATGAACTCCGCCAGAAGACACCGAAACTGAGGGTCGCTGATTCGATTCCAGGACGGAGCACTTCTCGCCACGCCGTAACCGCTTGTTAATAACGCAACGAGCGAATTCACAATGAGAAGACGGCGCCGGCGTCGCAGTGGGTCACGGGCACTGAACTGAATGGAAGGATAAGCCGTCAGCGCGCCGCTGCAACACAAGCCGTCGCCGCATCAGCGGTCACTGGAATCTGCACGCTACGACTCCGCCGCTCCGCTACCGCGAGGCAAAGAGCGGGTTAAAACACTGTTTATTTAAAGGGTCTATATCTCAATAAATGCCTGTTAGTGGAACTACCAATGTTTCACTCACACCGCACCCACTGAGCCAAGGAAAGAGCCAATTCCACCACCCACGAAGTGTCGTTTTCCCTTCCGCCATCCCTGACGAAACAGTGACCTTTGGTCCCCTCTGTCACTGACGCTCGATATCTTGTGTCACATAACCCGATCCGCTACACGTTATTTGTGAAGGGAAAGGTGATGATGCAGCACTCATACGATTATTATTAATGGGGAGTAGTCATTATACGTGGAAGTAGCTTCAGGTGTATCCTAGGAGACGAATGTTAGACCGTTATTCTTCAAAATGTGAAGGAATGACTGGCAGATAGAGTCGGAAGCTCGCTGAGCCTGTTCGCAAATATGGTATATGGTGCTTTTGTACAAGTATATAATTAAACTACAACGTCAGCAAACTGTAACCAAATGGAAGTAGGAAGATCGGCATGAGGATCAAAGCTTGTTACAGAGAATGACAGTGAATCTTTCGATACGCAAAAGTTACGTATAAGTTCGTAGCTTTTCATGGCTAGTCCCAATAAGAATAAAATTATTCTTGATATTAGGCTGCGTCATTATACACAACCAAGTCACATTAAGTGACCACCGTCTATGTTCGACGTCAGGGTGCAGTAACCACTCGCAAACAGCAGGTTGTGGCACTAACAGTGGTGGATATACATGGTGTTACAAAAAGGTACGGCCAAACTTTCAGGAAACATTCCTCACACACAAATAAAGAAAAGATGTTACGTGGACATGGGTCCGGAAACGCAATTTCCATGTTAGGGTTCATTTTAGTTTCGTCAGTATGTACTGTACTTCCTCGATTCACCGCCAGTTGGCCCAATTGAAGGAAGGTAATGTTGACTTCGGTGCTTGTGTTGACATGCGACTCATTGCTCTACAGTACTAGCACTCAAGCACATCAGTACGTAGCATCAACACGTTAGTGTTCATCACGAACGTGGTTTTGCAGTCAGTGCAATGTTTACAAATGCGGAGTTGGCAGATGCCCATGTGATGTATGGATTAGCACGGGGCAATAGCCGTGGCGCGGTACGTTTCTATCGAGACAGATTTCCAGAAAGAAGGTGTCCCGACAGAAGGACGTTCGAAGCAATTGATCGGCGTCTTAGGGAGCACGGAACATTGCATCCTATGACTCGCGACTGGGGAAGACCTAGAACGACGAGGACATCTGCAATGGACGAGGCAATTCTTCGTGCAGTGGACGATAACCCTAATGTCAGCGTCAGAGAAGTTGCTGTAGTACAAGATAACGTTGACCACGTCACTATATGGACAGTGCTACGGGAGAACCAGTTGTTTCCGTACCCTGTACAACGTGTGCAGGCACTGTCAGCAGCTGATTGGCCTCCACGGGTGCACTTCTGCGAATGGTTCATCCAACAATGTGTCAATCCTCATTTCAGTGCAAATGTTCTCTTTACGGATGAGGCTTCATTCCAACGTGACCATATTGTAAATTTTCACAATCAACATGTGTGGGCTGACGAGAATCCGCACGCAATTGTGCAATCACGTCATCAACACAGATTTTCTGTGAACGTTTGGGCAGGCATTGTTGGTGATGTCTTGATTGGGCCCATGTTCTTCCGCCTACGCTCAATGGAGCACGTTATCATGATTTCATATGGGATACTCTACCTGTGCTGCTAGAACATGTGCCTTTACAAGTACGACACAACATGTGGTTCATACACGATGGAGCTCCTGCACATTTCAGTCGAAGTGTTCGTACGCTTCTCAACAACAGATTCGGTGACCGATGGATTGGTAGAGGCGGACCAATTCCATGGCCTCCACGCTCTCCTGACCTTAACCCTCTTGACTTTCATTTATGGGGGCATTTGAAAGCTCTTGTATACGCAACCCCGGTAGAAAATGTAGAGACTCTTCGTGCTCGTATTGTGGACGGCTGTTATACAATATGCTATTCTCCAGGGCTGCATCAGCGCATCGGGGATTCCATGCGACGGAGGGTGGATGCATGTGTCCTCGCTAACGGAGGACATTTTGAACATTTCCTGTAAAAAAGTGTTTGAAGTCACGCTGGTACGTTCTGTTGCTGTGTGTCTCCATTCCATGATTAATGTGATTTGAAGAGAAGTAATAAAATGAGCTCTAACATGTAAAGTAAGCGTTTCCGGACACATGACCACATAACATATTTTCTTTCTTTGTGTGTGAGGAATGTTTCCTGAAAGTTTGGCCGTACCTTTTTGTAATACCCTGTGTAAAGTTGGACGGGAGGGGGCGGGGGGGGGGGGGGGGAGGCAGGAAAACAGTGCAGTCGTTTATGTAATTCGGAAACGGAGCGATTTGTTTGATGTTCAGTACGGTATGATCACTGGCTTTTGGGCCAAAGATGATGGCATTTCCAAAACAGTTAAGTTTATAAACTGTTCGCGTGCTGCTGTGGTTCAAGTATACTGTGCATGGCAAAATGGCGTTATCCAACACTGGTTCTGAGGCAACTAGGGTGCACCATGGGCCACAGATAGGGAGTGAACGACGGCTGCGGAGATGTGTACGGGCGAACAGACGTGCAACTGGAACAACTGATGGCCCAGATGAATTAAGGGGCTGCCAACAGTCTCTCCTCAACGGTGTTCAGCGAACGTTGCTGCTGATGGGTCTCCAAAGCAGACGCCTGGTTTATGCACCCAAGCTGACTGCTGTTCATCGGCGACAAAGGCAGGTATTTGCACATCAGTACCGCAAGTGAACGTCCTCTGCATAGCGGCAGGTGGCCTTTTCAGATGAATCACGATTTATGCTCCATTGGACAGATGGCAGTTGGCGTACAAGGCGTGCAGCGTGTGAAAGCAGACACCATGCAACAATCGTTGGAACGGTCCAGGCCGGAGAAGGGAGCGTTATTGTACGTATGAGGGTGAGTCAAATGAAAACCTTAAATATTTTTTTAAATATTATTTATTGTGCAGAAGTGGTACAAAGCTGTATCACTTTTCAACATAATCTCCCCCACGCTCAATGCAAGTCATCCAGCGCTTACAAAGTGCATGAATTCCTTTAGGAAAAAATTATTTTGGTAGTCTGCGCAACTACACATGCACCGCGTGGCGTATCTCTTTATCAGAACGGAACTTCTTTCCTCCCATTGCGTCTTTGAGTGATCCAAACATATGGAAATCACTTGGGACAAGGTCTGGTGAGTATGGTGGATGAGAAAGACACTCAAAATGCAGGTCTGTGGTTGTTGCAACTGTTGTACGGCCAGTGTGGGGCCTTGCATTGTCATGTTGCAAAAGGACACATACTGACAGCAATCGACGTCGCTCTGATTTGATTACAGGCCGCAGATGATTTTTTAGGAGATCTGTGTATGATGCACTGGTGACAGTGGTCCCTCTAGGCATATAATTCTCCAAAATGACGCCTTTTTCGTCCCAAAAGAGAGTCAGCATAACCTTGCCTGCTGATGATGGTTCCGTTCTAAACTTCTTTGGTTTTGGAGATGAGGAATGGCGCCATTCCTTGCTCGCTCTCTTCGTTTCCGGTTGGTGGAAGTGAACCCAGGTTTCGTATCCACTAACGATTCTTGCAAGGAAGCCATCACCTCGTTCAAAGCGCCGAAGAAGTTCTTCACAAGCATCAACACGTCATTCTCTCATTTCAGGAGTCAGCTGCCGGGGCACCCATCTTGCAGACCCATGGCTAATCTGTAAACATGTTGCAATGTCATTCAGTGTCACTCGGCGGTTTTCCTTCACTATGGCTTCAACTGCTGCAATGTTCTGTGGAGTCATAACTCGTTGTGCCTGACTTGGACGAGGAGCATCTTCCACTGAAGTCACACCATTTGCAAACTTGCTACTCCATTCGTAGACTTGCTGCATCACCGTACTGAACCTTCATTCGTCGATGAATTCTAATAGGTTTCACACCTTCACTACGCAAAAACCGAATAACAGAACCCTGTTCTTCCCTGGTGCAAGTCGCAAGTGGGACGGCCATCTTTATACTGATACTGCGATGGTATGTGTGCATCTACACTATTTTGCCACCTACAGGCCATTCTGCACGCTGTTTGTAGCACGCTTACCAACGTACAGGATAACGGCGCGAAATTTCGATTTGTTATTACAAATTTAAGGTTTTCATTTGACTCACCCTCGTAGTTTCTTCAATGAAGTAAGGACGAATTACGGTCTCCTAAAATCTTACACCAAGTATTCACACTCCACTGCCTCACAATGGATCAACGCAAGTATGAATCTGACCTTGGGGACCATGTCCACCATTATATGCAATTTGTTTTTCATCGGCACGATGGCATGTACTAGCAGAACAATGCAACGTGAAGCACGCTCATGCATGGTTCGAAGAGCACCAGGGGTTTACCGTACTTCTCTGGCCACCAAACTTCCTGGATTTAAACCCAATCGAGAATCAGTGGGACGACGTCGGTTGGACTGTGCGCGCCAAGGATCCTAAGCCGAGAATATTGGTGCAGCTGGCGACGGCACTGGACTCGGCATGGCTCCACATCCCTGTCGGTACCTTCCAGACACACACAGACTCTCTTCCTGCACGTCTCGCAATGGTGTGCACGGCAAAAGGCTTTCGACAGGTGGTCACACGAATGTGACTTGATAGTGTAAAACACTAAAGCAACTGTCCGCCCCCGGTAGCGGAATGGTCAGCGCGAAGAAATGTCAATACTAAGGGCTCGGGTTCGATTCCCGGCTGGGTCGGAGATATTCTCCGCTCGGGGACTGGGTGCTGTGTTGTCCTAATCATCATCATTTCATCCCCATCGACGCGCTAGTCGCCGAAGTGGCGTCAAATCGAAAGACTTGCACCAGGCGAACGGTCTACCCGATGGGAGGCCTTCGTCACACGGCATCATCACCATCACTAAAGCAACTAAAATCATGACGTTTCGACCGAATTTGCAGCGAGCCTCTTCATGACGACTGACTGCTGGATTCCCATATATGCTATCTTATTTCGGTTGGCAGGTGGCTACAGACGTCATATTCTGAAATTTCATTGGACAATTCGAAGTAAAGATTGCTATGGAGAGGTGGCTATACGGTATTGCTTGTGCTACTCTATCAAGTGATTAGTAGGAAATAGCGAATCGGTAGCTTGTATGGAGAGGGAGTGAGACGCCGATGTAGCAGAACAGTTCTTCTGTGACGCCAGAAGTGAACTCAGGAACAACAAATACATTGTAATTTTATAGGTAACAAAGAAAACGCCAAAGTAATATGCAGAATACATCTATTAAGCCAGAGTGAGCGAGTTTTTGAATGATCCCATGTACAAAGAAGTGAAGAGCGTCCCCACAGCGAAGGTAGAGAGGTAGACGTAGGCCCTAATTAAGGGTTATAGAATTGATGCTGACACAGCCACGAGGCGCATGTCAAATTTTCCAGTGCCACCAAGAATGTATGCGGTAGTAAAAGTGCACTGGGAGAGATGACCCGTAAGATGGATCATCAACGGGATCAATCCTCCCACATATTATCTTGCCCACAAGTTACGCCACCTGGTTGGCCACTTGGAGTCTTATGTTAAGCATTCCACATATTTCACACACCTCATACAGGAACAGTAAATATTAGTTACGGATCTAATAGTTTTAACACAAAATCTCTGTTTACCCACGTGCCTATAACTGAAACAATTAACATTCTACATGAGTAAATACCGCCGGATTTGTGCGACTTGATGCAATTGTGCTTGTTGATAAAGTATTTTAGTTGACGGGAAAAATTTTACGAGCGGACAGACGAAGGAGTAATGGACACCCCTCTTTCACCATTAGAAGCTGACATATTCGTCGAAGAATTCGAACAGACAGCGCAAGTTCCACGCCGCTGCGCCCACGTTGTTGGCTGAGGTACGTGCACAGCACGTTTCTAGTCTGGAGTGCCACAAGGGATCTGCCGTGCGGCACCAACGTCTCAATGCAGGAAAACACTCCCCTGCTGGACAGATTGCAGATACCTACCAAATACCGGCCACAGTAGCACAGGCAATAGCCTATCGTACAACCACCCCTCCATAGCAATCTTTACTTCTAATTGTCCAATGATATCCTAGAATTTGACATCCGAAATAAGACAGTGCAAAGGGGAAGACCATCACCAGAATCCAGCAGTTATTCGCCATTTTAGTTCTTTTAGTGTTTTAAAAGGCGCGTTCTAATACCCAAAATGATTTTGCTAAAATTTTACAGAAATGGGTGGAAAGGCTATACTCTACTGGCCATTAAAATTGCTACACCAAGAAGAAATGCAGATCATAAACAGGTATTCATTCGACAAATATATTATACTGGAAATGACATGTGATTACATTTTCACGCATTTTGGTTGTATAGATTCTGAGAAATCAGTACCCAGAACAACCACATCTGGCCGCAATAACGGCCTTGATACGCCTGGGCATTGAGTCAAACAGAGCTTGGATGGTGTGTACAGGTACAGCTTCAACGCGATACCACAGTTCATCAAGAGTAGTGACTGACGTATTGTGACGAGCCAGTTGGTCGACCACCAATGGCCAGACGTTTTCAATTAGTGAGAGATCTGGAGAATGTGCTGATCAGGCCAGCAGTCGAACATTTTCTGTATCCAGAAAGGCCCATACAGGACCTGCAACATGCGGTCGTGCATTATCCTGCTGAAATGTAGGGTTTCGCAGGGATCGAATGAAGGGCAGAGCCACGGGTCGTAACACATTTGAAATTTAACGTCCACTGTTCAAAGTGCCGTCAATGCGAACAAGAGGTGACCCAGACGTGTAACCAATGGCGCCCCATACCATCACGCCGGGTGATATGC
The DNA here is from genome assembly GCF_021461385.2 of Schistocerca piceifrons. NCBI lineage: Eukaryota > Metazoa > Arthropoda > Insecta > Orthoptera > Acrididae > Schistocerca > Schistocerca piceifrons. The sequence continues at coordinate 74,094,063 of NC_060149.1, forward strand.
CAGTATGACGATGACGAATACGCACTTCCAATGTGCGTTCACCGCGGTGTCGCCAAACACGGATGCGACCATCATGATGCTGTTAACAGAACCTGGATTCATCCGAAACAATGACGTTTTGTCATTCGTGCCCCCAGGCGTCGTTGAGTACACCATCGCAGGCGCTCCTGTCTGTGATGGAGCGTCAAGGGTAGCCGCAGCCATGGTCTCCGAGCTGATAGTCCATGCTCCTGCAAACGCCGTCGAACTGTTCATGCAGATGGTTGTTGTCTTGGAAACGTCACCATCTGTTGACTCAGGGATCGAGACGTGGCTGCACGATCCGTTACAGCCAGGCAGATAAGATGCCTGTCATCTCGACTGCTAGTGATACGAGGCCGTTGGGATCCAGCACGGCGTTCCGTATTACCCTCCTGAACCCACCGATTCCATATTCTGCCAACAGTCATTGGATCTCGACCAACGCGAGCAGCAATGTCGTGATACGATAAACCGCAATCGCGATAGGCTACAATCCGACCTTTATCAAAGTCGGAAACGTGATGGTACGTATTTCTCCTCCTTACACGAGGCATCACAACAACGTTCCACCAGGCAACGCCGGTCAACTGCTGTTTGTGTATGAGAAATTGGTTGGAAACTTTTCCCATGTCAGCACGTTGTAGGTGTCGCCACCGGCGCCAACTTTGTGTGAATGCTCTGAAACGCTAATCATTTGCATATCACAGCATCTTCTTCCTGTCGGTTAAATTTCGCGTCTGTAGCATGTCATCTTCGTGGTGTAGCAATTTTTTATGGTCAGTAGTGTAGTTTGACAACACGATAGAGTATCAGCTACTGGAAATATTCACACGTATGAAATATCTAAGAGTATGTGTTCCGAACATTTTAATGTGGAATGTCCAAATAAGACTAGTTTCTACAAAATTAGAATTCACACTAAGAATCAGTGGATGCCTACTAAGGAAATTTAATTCAACCACGAAGGTGGTATCCTAGAAAGGACCTAGTTGCATCGCTTGAGGAGTGCTGCTCGGGAATCTCGGGTCCCTACTATGTTGGATTAATGGAGGATATATGGAAAATTTAAATACGAACAGCGCATTTCGTCACGAATTTATTTATTAACGAACATAGGGCTACTGAGGTGTTCATTAAGCTGTAGCGGCAACGCTAAAAGAGAGACGAGACATTATGCATTACTTAGAGGTTTATTGCTGAAATTACGAGAGCCACCATTCTAAAAAGGGTAAAGGGAGATATTACATTTTGTCACATATACAGGGTGTTTCAAAAATGACCGGTATATTTGAAACGGCAATAAAAACTAAACGAGCAGTGATAGAAATACACCGTGTGTTGCAATATGCTTGGGACAACAGTACATTTTCAGGCAGACAAACTTTCGAAATTACAGTAGTTACAATTTTCAACAACAGATGGCGCTGCAAGTGATGTGAAAGATATAGAAGACAACGCAGTCTGTGGGTGTGCCATTCTGTACGTCGTCTTTCTGCTGTAAGCGTGTGCTGTTCACAACGTGCAAGTGTGCAGTAGACAACATGGTTTATTCCTTAGAACAGAGGATTTTTCTGGTGTTGGAATTCCACCGCCTAGAACACAGTGTTGTTGCAACAAGACGAAGTTTTCAACGGAGGTTTAATGTAACCAAAGGACCGAAAAGCGATACAATAAAGGATATGTTTGAAAAATTTCAACGGACTGGGAACGTGACAGATGAACGTGCTGGAAAGGTAGGGCGACCGCGTACGGCAACCACAGAGGGCAACGCGCAGCTAGTGCAGCAGGTGATCCACCAGCGGCCTCGGGTTTCCGTTCGCCGTGTTGCAGCTGCGGTCCAAATGACGCCAACGTCCACGTATCGTCTCATGCGCCAGAGTTTACACCTCTATCCATACAAAATTCAAACGCGGGAACCCGTCAGCGCCGCTACCATTGCTGCACGAGAGACATTCGATAACGATATAGTGCACAGGATTGATGACGGCGATATGCATGTGGGCAGCATTTGGTTTACTGACGAAGCTTATTTTTACCTGGACGGCTTCGTCAATGAACAGAACTGGCGCATATGGGGAACCGAAAAGCCCCATGTTGCAGTCGCATCGTCCCTGCATCCTCAAAAAGTACTGGTCTGGGCCGCCATTTCTTCCAAAGGAAACATTGGCCCATTTTTCAGATCCGAACGATTACTGCATCACGCTATCTGGACATTCTTCGTGAATTTGTGGCGGTACAAACTGCCTTAGACGACACTGCGAACACCTCGTGGTTTATGTAAGATGGTGCCCGGCCACATCGCACGGCCGACGTCTTTAATTTCCTGAATGAATATTTCGATGATCGTGTGATTGCTTTGGGCTATCCGAAACATACAGGAGGCGGCGTGGATTGGCCTCCCTATTCGCCAGACATGAACCCCTGTGACTTCTTTCTGTGGGGACACTTGAAAGACCAGGTGTACCGCCAGAATCCAGAAACAATTGAACAGCTGAAGCAGTACATCTCATCTGCATGTGAAGCCATTCCGCCAGACACGTTGTCAAAGGTTTCGGGTAATTTCATTCAGAGACTACGCCATATTATTGCTACGCATGGTGGATATGTGGAAAATATCGTACTATAGAGTTTCCCAGACCGCAGCGCCAACTGTTGTTGAAAATTGTAACTACTGTAATTTCGAAAGTTTGTCTGCCTGAAAATGTACTGTTGTCCCAAGCATATTTCTGCCATCACAAGGATTCGACGCGGCCACCTCCGAATCGAGCCCCACCACCCACGCTTGCGTTAGTGACCTCGGCTTCGGAGGCTCCTTACCCAGACGGAGTATTGCCAACACTCGATCTTCCCGCGCACCATTAACAGAAGGTACAAGAAAGCTGGAAATGATAGTGCTACACGAAGTACACTATGTAGATGTAGGTGTATTTCTATCGCTGCTCGTTTAGTTTTTTTTGCCGTTTCAAATATACCGGTCATTTTTGAAACACCCTGTATCTCGTGTAATAACCACGACGGCCAAGTCAGAAATACTTGAAAGGCATACGGAAGGACCATAGGAAAGGGGTTTCTTCCGTCGCACACATGGTGTATCAGAGTTGTGTATTTGTTGACTGTAATGAATATGAGTGCAATGTGGTGGCTAGTTTGTGCCGTGCAATGATGAGAGAAGGGGGAGGGTGAAGTCTGGTACCGGCACAGTTCCTGTTCCAATCGAATGGCACCATTCGGATCGCGGGGCTTATCGTCTCCATCTGACGGATGGACTACCATCAGCAGTCTCACATGCATTCACTCCCTGAAACACGGTAGAGAGGTTTGGAATTTAATTCAGGACACCGGTGCAAAGTCTGGTTATCAGAAACTTTACGTGACCATCTCTCCTTCCTTTGTACGAATAATAACGGTGGTGAAAATTTCTGCCATCACAAGGATTCGACGCGGCCACCTCCGAATCGAGCCCCACCACCCACGCTTGCGTTAGTGACCTCGGCTTCGGAGGCTCCTTACCCAGACGGAGTATTGCCAACACTCGATCTTCCCACGCACCATTAACAGAAGGAACAAGAAAGCTGCAAATGATGGTGCTACACGAAGTACACTATGTAGAAGTAGGTAACTACCAGCAGTAGATGGAGATGCCGGCCGGAGTGGCTGTGCGGTTCTAGGCGCTACAGTCTGGAACCGGGCGACCGCTACGGTCGCAGGTTCGAATCCTGCCTCGGGCATGGATGTGTGCGATGTCCTTAGGTTTAATTAGTTCTAAGTTAGATGGCCAACCATAGGTCAAACGGATATCAACTGCGTTTTTTTTTTTAAAATAGGAACCCCATTTTTATTACATATTCGTGTAGTTTGACCACATTTTTCGCTTTGTGATAGATGGCGCTGTAATAGTCACAAACGTATAAGTACGTGGTATCACGTAACATTCCGCCAGTGCAGACGGTATTTGCTTCGTGATACATTACCCGTGTTAAAATGGACCGTTTACCAACTGCGGAAAAGGTCGATATCGTGTTGATGTGTGGCTATTGTGATCAAAATGCCCAACGGGCGTTTGCTATGTATGCTGCTCGGTATCCTGGACGACATCATCCAAGTGTCCGGACCGTTCGCCGGGTAGTTACGTTATTTAAGGAAACAGGATGTGTTCAGCCACATGTGAAATGTCAACCACGACCTGCAACAAATGATGATGCCCAAATAGGTGTTTTAGCTGCTGTCGCGGCTAATCCGCACATTAGTAGCAGACAAATTGCGCGAGAATCGGGAATCTCAGAAACGTCGGTGTTGAGAATGCTACATCAACATCGATTGCACCCGTACCATATTTCTATGCACCAGGAATTGCATGGCGACGACTTTGAACGTCGTGTACAGTTGTACCACTGGGCACAAGAGAAATTACGGGGCGATGACAGATTTTTGCACGCGTTCTATTTAGCGACGAAGCGTCATTCACCAACAGCAGTAACGTAAACCGGCATAATATGCACTATTGGGCAACGGAAAATCCACGATGGCTGCGACAAGTGGAACATCAGCGACCTTGGCGGGTTAGTGTATGGTGCGGCATTATGGGAGGAAGGATAACTGGCCCCAATTTTAACGATGGTAATCTAAATCGTGCAATGTATGCTCATGTCCTACGTAATGTTCTACCGATGTTTCTACAAGATGTTTCACTGCATGACAGAATGGCGATGTACTTCCAACGTGATGGATGTCCGGCACATAGCTCGCCTGCGGTTGAAGCGGTATTGAATAGCATATTTCATGACAGGTGGATTGGTCGTCGAAGCACCATACCATGGCCCGCACGTTCACCGAATCTGACGTCCCCGGATTTCTTTCTGTGGAAAAAGTTGAAGTATATTTGCCATCGCGATCCACCGACAACGCCTGACAACATGCGTCAGCGCATTGTCAATGCATGTGCGAACATTACGGAAGGCGAACTACTCGCTGTTTAGAGGAATGTCGTTACACGTATTGTCAAATGCATTGAGGTTGACGGACTTCATTTTGAACATTTATTGCATTAATGTGGTTTTTACAGGTAATCACGCTGTAAGAGCATGCGTTTTTCAGAAATGGTAAGTTCACAAAGGTACATTTATCACACTGGAACAACCGAAATAAAATGTTAAAATGTACCTACGTTCTGTATTTTAATTTAAAGACCTACCTGTCACCAACTGTTCGTCTAAAATTGTGAGCCATATGTTTGTGATTATTACAGCGCCATCTATCACAAAGCGAAAACAGTGGTCCAACTAAAACATTCATGTTTCTTTACGTACTACACGATTGTGTAATAAAAAATGTGGGTTCCTATTTTAAAAAAAACGCACTTGATATCAGTTTGACCTATGGCAGCGCCATCTAGCGGGCCAACCATAGCGCCATCTGGTTTCCCCCTTCAAGCTAGACAAGTTTCGTTCTTTGTAGTTTTTTCGGACGCTTATTTCGTAAGATAAATGGACCACTCTGTATATAACCATCTACCTAATAGATGTCTACCTTTGGCACGGATAACAGCGGCAGTGCGTCGTGGCATGGAAACAATGAGGCCTTGGTATGTCGCTGAAGGGAGTTAGCACCACATCTGCACACACATTAGTCACGTAATTTCTGTAAATTCCGGAGAGGGGAAAGGGGGATAAGCTCTGATACCACATTCAATCAGATCTCAGATGTGTTTGATCGGGTTCAGATCTGGCGAGTTTTGGAGCCAGCACATCAACTGGAACTTGCCATTCGCTTCCTCGAACCACTCCATCACACTCCTGGCCTTTTGAGATGGCGCATTACCTTGGTGAAAAATGCCACTGCCGTCGGGGAACATGATCGTCACGAAGGGGTGTACGTGGTCTGCAACCAGCGTACGATTCTCCTTGGCCGTCATGATGCCTTGCACGAGCTCCATTGGACCGATGGATGCCCACGTCAGTCTTTCCCAGAGTATAACGTAGGTGCCGCTAGCTTCTCTCCGTCTCGCAGTACAGATGTCAAGGAGCTGTTCCCCTGGAAGACGACGGGTTTATGCCTTCCCATCGGCATAATGAAGAAGGTATCGGGATTCATCAGACCATGCAACGCTCTGTCACTGCGCCAACGTTCAGTGCCAATGGTGACGTGCCAATGTTAGTCATAGTTGTCGATGTCGTGGTATTAACATTGACATATGCGTGGGTCGTCAGCTGCGGAGGCCCATCATTAGGAGTGTTCGGTGCACCGTGTGTTCAGGCAGACTTGTACTCTGACCAGCATTAAAGTCTAGTGTTAGTTCCGCCACAGCTCGTCGCCTGTCCTGTTTCACCAGTCTGCTCAGCCCGCGACATCTGACACGTGTGATAAGGGGGTGACCGCTCACCCCAAAACGTCTGGACGTCGTTTCACCTTGGTTTCGCCACGTGTTGAAAACACTTACCACAACACTCCTCGAACACCCGACAAGTCGTGCAGAAAAATGGTTCAAATGGCTCTGAGCACTATGGGACTTAACAACTTAGGTCATCAGTCCCCTAGAACTTAGAACTACTTAAACCTAACTAACCTAAGGACATCACACACATCCATTCCCGAGGCAAGATTCGAACCTGCGACCGTAGCAGTCGCGCGGTTCCGGACTGAGCGCCTAGAACCGCTAGACCACCGCGGCCGGCGAAGCATGTTTATACTACTTCTAGTTGCTTAAAGGTTCGCGGAATTAAATTTTTAATGCTTCTTTGCTTCTTCATCTGTACCACGTAATCCTCATTTTGCTGCTAGATTTAGAAAATGATGATTAAAAATACTCGCAACTTGTGAATTATCAGCCACAACATTATTATTTAATCTAATTGTTACGGTGTGTTATGGTACACATTCACGCTGTCCTGCGTCCAGTCTGTTAATATTGTATGTAAGTTTTATCTTCTTATCTGAATTATTAATTTCTGTCAGGATGAGCATAATTCTTGACTTGTAATGATTTTCCTAAAAGTATTACAGTATTTTTTGGGATCTTGATTTATTCGGGCCTTTATAAAAGTTTCCCTCAACCTCTTAAATGACGTTTTTAATCGGTTCAATTATCCATGGCTTACTTGTTTTTTAATACTTTGTCTGTATAACGTTTTAGAAAAGCAACTTTCAAAGACTGACAAAAATTTACTATATAATAAATTGAATCTGATATTATCGTCTTCCACCTCTTTTAACTTACTCTCAAAACATTGATCCTCACTGTTTTGTATGAACATTGTTTATTTCCATTAATTGTGCATCATGATCAGATAGTCCATTAACAAATGGCCTGAGGTTTGAGCACTGTCAACAGAAATGTCAGTAAGTGGATCTAGCCATCTTACTGCACACAAGTTGGAAAATTAATTACTAAAATGAGTGTGTTGTGTGATGTCCTTAGGTTAGTTAGGTTTAAGTAGTTCTAAGTCCTAGGGGACTGATGACCATCGATGTTAAGTCCCATAGTGCTCAGAGCCATTTTTTTTAACTAAAATGAGATAACACCCAAATAATGACTCCAGTGCGTTTTTCCTGTCAGCATTATGGTGTCGTTGACTATCGAAACCATGCCAGGCATCCTAGGTCCACAGGTTGGCAGCAACACATGTGACTGCCCTGCCAATCCGCGGCTGGCTCGTAGACACACACCCTCTTTTGCACATGCGAATCGTGCCGCCACAGAGGCGGCTTAAGAAGACGCCACTCCGACACCAGCCGTCTAATAGTGGACATCACATGGAGCCTTCTAAGCGTTATTAGTGTGGATTGCTATTTGGACTTGCAGAAGTTAGTTAAGTATACGGCGTTACATACGTGTTACGTATGCGTCTAATTATTTTGTGCTGTGTCTCAGCACCCACCTTATTCTTCGGCATCCACCCCCGGACCGACCCAACGACTGACGACGAGACTGTACCCACGGGTGTTCCGAAATTCCGAATGCTGTTGCCTATATTTTTTCGCTTTTCTGTGTATTTTTTTTCAGTGACGATGCGTACTTTTTACTTTAATTTTTGTGTGTATTCATCATGATTAATCCTCCACAACACAAATTGTTCAGTCTGAGGCACAGCAGATGAGAATCTTTTGGAAACAATGACAAGACTGCTCACGGCGCAAGCTAACGTGCTGCCGCTGGCCATGCCTCCCGTAGCACAGCTACAGACAGCAGCGCTTGTTTCCGTACCACCATTCCATGCTTTTGACTCAACACATAATGAGTGGTTAGCGTGCCGTGCACTGCTTGACGCAGATATCTCGGCTCATCACACTGAAGGTAAGGACAAGCACCCTCATTTTCTTGCAACAGTCAGTGTGTCAGTGCAAACTTTTTCCCGCCACCCGCCCTGAAAGCGTTCCTTATGAAGAATTAATTGCTACGCTAGACAAATAGTTTGATCTAATTCATGGTGGCAGCTACACGTTACAAATTCTTTCGTTTTAGGAGGCACCCTAATCAGACTCATAAACAGTGGTAGCAGACTTAAATGGGGTTTACACGTCATTTCAAATTTGATTGTGAGCGTGGACGTTAGTACAGAGATGCCATGTCAGCGACGCCATTACTATATGTGTCAGATTCTCGCATATGCTAATAGATCCTTAAGCATCCTAATGTAAGCCAGCCTGGCTAGCCGAGCGGTCTAGCGCGCTGTTTCCCGAGCGAGAAGGCGTGCCGATCCCCGGCACGAATCCGGCCGGCGGATTAGTGTTGAGGTCCAGTGTGCCGTCCTGCCTGTGGATGGTTTTTAAGGTAGTTTTCCATCTGCTTCGGTGAATGCGGGTTGGTTCCCCTTATTCCGCCTCAGTTACACTATGTCGGTGATTGCTGCGCAAACACTGTCCTTCACGTATGTGAACAGCATAATTACTCTACCATGCAAACATTTGGGGTTACACTCGTGTGGTATGAGACGTTCCCGGGGAAGGTCCACTGGGGGCCGAACCGCACAATAATCCTGTATTCGGTGTGGAGCGGCGGTGGGGTGGGTGGACTGCTGTGGCCTGTTGTAGGGTTGTGACCCACTGAGGGCTACGGCGGGACGAAGCCTCTCCGTTGTGTCTAGGTCCCCGGTTCAATACACACACATACACATACTGATCTAAGTTTGCAACAGGTTTTGGAATTAGTGGAGGGTCAGGGTTTGCACGACAGTGCAGCAGTTGACTTGATTCCGCTCCTATTTATGCCACACAGAGTAGCAGTAAATAGGCCGTGCGCATAGCTCAAGCAGCGCGGCACGCAATCTCTCAGCCAGGGCAGCGAAGTAAACAGATCCAGTGTGCTAGGCAGCAGATTAGCGGTGTTAAACCTTGTCCTTGTTGTTTCACCGTGCACTAGCGCCTGGCGTGCCCCTGTCGTGATGTTAACGAGAAAATGGCAAGCGCCATAACCCGATTTCCAGAAACAGCTCAGTGGAAGTGGAATCAAAATAAGCAGATTTCTCGGCTTACCCGTAGATAATCGACCATTTCTGAGAAAACTACCGTCAAAGTTTTCGACGTAACTCAGATGCCTTTTAGCGGGCGGTAAGCTTAATTTGACTGCGCCGGCACGGTAGCTCAGCGTGTTCGGTCAGAGGGTCAGCTGCCCTCTGAAATAAAAAAACTGAGTGAATGGATCAAATAAAGAACTTCAGTGGGCGTCAGGGAATGTCCGCCATGTACAATTGCAACGATCTATAACGAACGAAATGAGATTACAAAAAAACAAAAAAAACTGGTGGCGCTGTGGCTAGGGTCGCGGCGTGTCGCTTTTTGCATCTCGTGTTAGCATCCAGATTGTTTCCTATTTTTTCATTTATCTACCGACGTTCTACACGAGAGGGGATACAAGGGCGCTGTATTAATTACGTAATTACAACTCAGTTTCACAATAAGTGTCATACATTTATTGTATAATGCAGAGAGGTGGCAAAAGTTATGGGATACCTGCTAATATCGTGTCGGACCTCCTTTTCCCGACGTACTACAGCAACTCTACGTAGAATGGACTCAACAAGTCATTGGAAGCCCCTGCAGAAATATTGAGCCAAGTCGCCTCTACAGCCCTCCGTAATTATTGCGAAAGTGTTGCCGATGCAGGACTTCGTGCACGAACGGACCTCTCGATTAAGTCCCATAAATGTTCGATGGGATTCATGTCGTGCGATCTGGGTGACCAAGCCTTTCGCTTGAATTGTCCAGAATGTTCTTCAAAGCAATCGCGTAAAATTGTGACACAGTGACATGGCGCATTGTCAATCATAAAATTTCCATCGTTGGTTTCAGTCACGAAGTCGATGAATGGCTGCAAAAGGTCTCCAAGTAGCCGAACATCCAGAGGACTCAGTCCATTCCATGCAAACATAGCTCACACCACTATGGAGCCACCACAATCTTGTACAATGCCTTGTTGACAAGTTGTGTGCATAGCTTCGTGGGGGCTGCGCCAGGCTCGAACCCTACCGCCAGCTCCTAGCAACTGAAATTGGGTCTCATCTGACCAGACCTCGATTGCTGAAGTGGAATGTCCCAAGCGTCAACCTCTAACTACCATTCCGCGTTCAGAGTCTATTAATTCCCGTCGTGCGGCCATAATCACTTCGGAGACCTTTTCGCACGAATCACTTGAGTACAAATGACAGCTCCGCCAACGCACTGCGCTCTTTGTGTACGCGATACTCCGCCATCTGTATGAGTATCGCTATCCCACGACTTTTGTCACCTCATTGTCCCGTATGTGTGATATGATATTTTCAGGGGTTACAATCTTCTTACATTCTCACATTCTTAGACTTCGTTCTTGTATCAGTCTTGCCCATCGTCTCGAGTGGTCCGTTCTTTTTGACACGTACTCGAGCGACCATTTTACGTGAGCTATAAATTTTTTGACTCCTACCCTACCTACGTGCACACTCAAATGGCAGCTTTCTAAGGCCGAATTGAGGCTTTACTCCTCCCTGGCGATGCTTCGGGCATGGACGTTTGTGATGTCCTTAGGTTAGTTAGGTTTAAGTACTTCTAAGTTCTATGACCACAGCAGTTAAGTCCCATAGTGCTCAGAGCCATGTGAACCATTTTTGAACCTCCCTGGCAACCTTCGGCGAATAACATTTCCCCAGTTGTGACGACCAGGTAGAATACCTTACAGACGTTATCCTTACCGCCGCAGAACGCTCCATTCCTCGCACTTCCTCTTCACCGCGCTGTGTCCCGGTCCCTTGGTGGACTGAGGCGTGTTGCGACGCAATTCCTATATATCTTTAATTCCTATATTATATTCATACGTTTATTCTTTATGAAGTTTTGCTACATTGCCTTCGATGATACCGATCGTAGAAACATTATAAACACAAATTCCTAAGAGTACCAGGATCGAGCGAAGACAGATTTGCCACAGCGAAATTTATGCTTACGAATGCAAATGTGTACACAGTCCGCTTTTAACCTGCCCGTGCTTGCCTGCTAGCTAGGCAGGCAAACTGCCTCACGTAATCACCAGAATGGGCAGGCTGCTCTACTCCCATTCAAGTCAAACTGCGCCCAACACAAGCAGCCTACAGGAGTCTTGCTTGCCTGCCCGGCTTTCCTCTGTGCTACGCTTCGTAGCAACTTATTCTGTACGCTTTCATTGCAGAGTTACGAGTTGTTGTTGTTGTTGTGGTCTTCAGTCCTGAGACTGGTTTGATGCAGCTCTCCATGCTACTCTATCCTGTGCAAGCTTTTTCATCTCCCAGTACCTACTGCAACCTACATCCTTCTGCATCTGCTTAGTGTATTCATCTCTTGGTCTCCCTCTACGATATTTACCCTCCACGCTGCCCTCCAATACTAAATTGGTGATCCCTTGATGCCTCAGAACATGTCCTACCAACCGATCCCTTCTTCTGGTCAAGTTGTGCCACAAACTTCTCTTCTCCCCAATCCTATTCAATACTTCCCCATTAGTTATGTGATCTACCCATCTAATCTTCAGCATTCTTCTGTAGCACCACATTTCGAAAGCTTCTATTCTCTTCTTGTCCAAACTATTTATCGTCCATGTTTCACTTCCATACATGGCTACACTCCATACGAATACTTTCAGAAATGACTTCCTGACACTTAAATCAATACTGGATGTTAACAAATTTCTCTTCTTTAGAAACGCTTTCCTTGCCATTGCCAGCCTACATTTTATATCCTCTCTACTTCGACCATCATCAGTTATTTTGCTCCCCAAATAGCAAAACTCCTTTACTACTTTAAGTGCCTCGTTTCCTAATCTAATTCCCTCAGCATCACCCGACTTAATTAGACTACATTCCATTATCCTTGTTTTGCTTTTGTTGATGTTCATCTTATATCCTCCTTTCAAGACACTGTCCATTCCATTCAACTGCTCTTCCAAGTCCTTTGCTGTCTCTGACAGAATTACAATGTCATCGGCGAACCTCAAAGTTTTTATTTCTTCTCCATGAATTTTAATACCTACCCCGAAATTTTCTTTTGTTTCCTTTACTGCTTGCTCAATGTACAGATTGAACAACATCGGGGAGAGGCTACAACCCTGTCTTACTCCCTTCCCAACCACTGCTTCCCTTTCATGTCCCTCGGCTCTTATAACTGCCATCTGGTTTCTGTACACATTGTAAATAGCCTTTCGCTCCCTGTATTTTACCCCTGCCACCTTCAGAATTTGAAAGAGAGTATTCCAGTCAACATTGTCAGAAGCTTTCTCTAAGTCTACAAATGCTAGAAACGTAGGTTTGCCTTTCCTTAATCTTTCTTCTAAGATAAGTCGTAAGGTCAGTATTGCCTCACGTGTTCCAGTGTTTCTACGGAATCCAAACTGATCTTCCCCGAGGTTGGCTTCTACTAGTTTTTCCATTCGTCTGTAAAGAATTCGTGTTAGTATTTTGCAGCTGTGACTTATTAAGCTGATAGTTCGGTAATTTTCACATCTGTCAACACCTGCTTTCTTTGGGATTGGAATTATTATATTCTTCTTGAAGTCTGAGGGTATTTCGCCTGTTTCATACATCTTGCTCACCAGATGGTAGAGTTTTGTCAGGACTGGCTCTCCCACGGCCGTCAGTAGTTCCAATGGAATATTGTCTACTCCGGGGGCCTTGTTTCGACTCAGGTCTTTCAGTGCTCTGTCAAACTCTTCACGCAGTATCGTATCTCCCATTTCATCTTCATCTACATCCTCTTCCATTTCCATAATATTGTCCTCAAGTACATCGCCCTTGTATAGACCCTCTATATACTCCTTCCACCTTTCTGCTTTCCCTTCGTTGCTTAGAACTGGGTTTCCATCTGAGCTCTTGATATTCATACAAGTCGTTCTCTTATCTCCAAAGGTCTCTTTAATTTTCCTGTAGGCGGTATCTATCTTACCCCTAGTGAGATAGGTCTCTACATCCTTACATTTGTCCTCTAGCCATCCCTGCTTAGCCATTTTGCACTTCCTGTCGATCTCATTTTTGAGACTTTTGTATTCCTTTTTGCCTGTTGACTTACTGCATTTTTATATTTTCTCCTTTCATCAATTAAATTCAATATTTCTTCTGTTACCCAAGGATTTCTACTAGACCTCGTCTTTTTACCTACTTGATCCTCTGCTGCCTTCACTACTTCATCCCTCAAAGCTACCCATTCTTCTTCTACTGTATTTATTTCCCCCATTCCTGTCAATTGGTCCCTTATGCTCTCCCTGAATCTCTGTACAACCTCTGGTTCTTTCAGTTTATCCAGGTCCCATCTCCTTAAATTCCCACCTTTTTGCAGTTACGAGTAAGGTTCTTAAATTGATGAAAAGTCTTGTTTTTCTACTCGAGTATCATAAGACGGGACTCAATGAAATATATATTCATTTTGGTCTTTGTAGGCCAGAGAATAGTGCAGTTTATTTGACGTTTTCTCATTTTCAGTGTATTTTGGGCTTGTTGATTTATTTGGATATGGGCGGTTTTCTTTGCAGCTTCACCCTCGTTCGACTAGTACTGGCTATTCTCAAACAAGCATAATCGGGTCACCTCTAATACATGTCTTCTGTAGTAAGCAGAAACACCTCTTAAAGTAGAGACCCATTGCTCCTACGAACCTGAAGATGTCTATTATGATGTCTATTATACCCCAACACCAACTAAAATAAGGTTTTGGAAGTCTATCTTCTGTAATCTAAGTGTACTCCAGCCAAATATGACCCCAGTTATACTAAATTTAATTACCCTTTCCAAGAAGTGTACTGTTGGTTCGCTGAATTCATTGTAAGTGGTCAAAACATTTCATTCTAAATTCCTCAAATATGGTTTAGCAAACGTATTAGTTTTTCATATTATGGTAACATAAAAAGTATGAGTATGAAAGAATAAGCTTTTATTTCCTGCTAAGCTTTTTCGCACTACATTGCATACAACCAGAATGTAATTTTTAATATCCACCGAGCCACATTTTTCCTATTTTAATGTTTGCCCTAAGTTTATAAAGCCTCTATATTACTAAATGGCCTCATGTCAGCACAAATTTTTCTAATGTGTGTGAAATCTTATGGGACTTAACTGCTAAGGTCATCAGTCCCTTAGCTTACACACTACTTAACCTAAATTATCCTAAGGACAAACACACACACCCATGCCCGAGGGAGGACTCGAAGCTCCGCCGGGACCAGCCGCACAGTCCATGACTGCAGTGCCTGAGACGGCTAATCCCGCGCGGCAGCACACATTTTCACACACATGCCTGCCACTAAGACTTTGTCCTCTTTCAAAATATTCATGGAGGGAGGAAATTTCTGGTCAAATTTACAAACATGTCGTAACATACTCGCGGTTCCCAAATGAGTGTTTAGTAACTTTCTACAGAATTTGCATTGCGAGAAACCTACTGAGTTATTCGAAGCTGCCTCAGAAACACACGAAGACTTTTCCCCTTCTGGACTTGGACTCCATTTCGTGACAGGAATATATTCTTAATTCCTCCTCAGTCTCATTTAATTCTGGTTTGTTAATTTTGCTGCTCCCACCATTATGATAAATGAGCTGCACTGAAGCTACCTACGCAAACGTGTATCTGAGTATTTAGTCACGTTGGACTAACAGCGTAGCCTGTTGTTAGGTGCAGCAGACTGAACGGGTACTGTGAAGCTTGCCAGGCCAAATTAACTTGCTTCAACCACTGTGCTTCAGTGCAAATGAACTCTTGTGGCTCCGTTGGGGCAGGTTGAGCTGCTTTAGTGGTTGCAGCGGAGATACGGGCAAGTAGGCAGGAAGGAGAATTTGTACACCTATATGAATCTCACGCGGTAAAAAAACGTCGTTAACATTGCTGAAGATTTCACGTGTTGGTGATAATTTCGTGACAAACCATGCATAACGGATCACTTTTCAGAAAATTCGCACTTGCAACTGATTATGAATCAAGATGCACCACAGAAATTACACCGAAACTAAATTCAAATAATATTTCCATTTATTTGTTATCTTTTTTCTTTTTAATTCTTCCAGAATACAATTAGTAAATACAATTAGTAGACGAATAAGGACAGCTTAATTTCAATATACATTGGAAAATATTCATGTAGTAAGCTTCTATGGACATGGCTAGATAAATGAGAAAAAAATTATCGCGTTTCGAACACGGAATGCAAAAGTGTGCAACCACGGCGCTAGCAACTGTGCCACTACTTCGGTTGAGCTACTTGCGCGCTAAAAGATACATAGATTATCTAGAAAAAATGCACTGTTTTTCTCTCAGTCGGCTATCTACTGATAAGCCGAGACACGTGTTCGCTTATTTTGGCCCCTCTCCTACTGCACGAATTTCTGGGAAGTCAGGTTACGGCACTGTCCGTGTTCACCTCGTAAGTGTTATCATTGTGGGGAGCACAGAAGCTGTCTGTTTGCAAGAATCCAAGTCCAACACACTTTGCATGTTCCCCAAAGTCATAGTCAGTGAACGTCAAAGCCAAATAGCGACTTCAGTGTAACACAGTGCAAATAAAGTTCACCGAAGAAGAAGTCACATTTCTTCTATTCTGTGTCGATCAAATCAATTGTTTGTCACTCTGCTGATTGACAATCGCAAATACTCATGTCGTTGGACACTACTGCGTCAGTGGCGTCATTGAACAGAAGCACCTACGAACTGTTTAGGAAGCCTAAGCTACGTAAATCACAGGCAATTATTTCTGGTTATGGTGGACATGACATTCCTAGATTTAGGCATTTCCATCTTACCGCCACTTTTAGTAACGTTATCAAGACAGTTTCATTCATGGTTTTATGTTCAAGAGACAGTGAAAACATTTTCGACATGGATTCTTTTGACCGGATTGGTTTGTACATTCAAGGCAATGTTCTCTCTGTGAACTCATCTATGCATATGAACGTGGTAGCTGAACTGTGTAACGAATTTAGTGACATTTTTCAAAATGGCTTAGGCAAAGCTATTAATTTTGATGCTCACATTACTATGAAAGGCAATGTGCAACCACGGTCTGCCGAGAGTGGCCCGGCCCTCCCGCTGTCAGATGTCAGGTGGCACAACATCTCTTATCTTGGTAGGACAGTGATATGACTTCTCCTGTAACAGGCAGTCAGTGTTCATCACCTTCAATGATGATAAAGAAACCTTCCAGGCAGGTTGGGTGTATGTGCAGATTTATAGGCAACAGGAAATCCGCAGATTGTGACTGACTCTTTTCCTTTGGTACAACCTGAGAAACTCGTGGACAAACTTGGTGCAGGTCGCTTCTTTTCCAAGACTGATGTTCACGATGCTTATCTGCAGCTTCCCTAGGATGAACAGTCACAACAAGTATTTGTGACCAACACCCACTCAGGGTTATTTAAGTTTTTGAGGTTGAAATTCGGCAGTGCATCCGCACCTACAATTTTTCAACGTTATTTGTCACAGTTGACTGTTACAGTTCCTTCTTGTTCGAAATATTTGGTTGGAATTTTCGTTTTGAGTCGTACTCACGATGAACATCTTTCCAATCTCAGGAAATCCTTTCACGTGGTCTCAGATGCTGGGTTAAAATTTAATAAAGGCAAGTGCTCCTTCTTCCAGAATGAGACTGAATATTTAGGATATGTGATCAACAGTCAGGGTGCTCATCTTTTGCAGTCACACTTAATCGCTAGCCGGCCGCGGTGGTCTACCACTTCAGGCGCTCAGTCCGGAACCGCGCGACTGCTACGGTCGCAGGTTCGAATCCTGCCTCGGGCATGGATATGTGTGACGTCCTTAGGTTAGTTAGGTTTAAGTAGTTCTAAGTTCTAGGGGACTGATGACCACAGATGTTAAGTCCCATAGTGCTCAGAGCCATTTGAACCATTTTTGAACTTAATCGCTATCTGGGCCCTCACAGCTTCCGGGAGTGTCAGCGATCTCCAAGCTGTGGTGGGTAAACTGACTTATTACATGTGATTCACTGCACATATTGCAGCTCCGTTGCATTTTAATCCCACTAAGCTGACCGTGCTTGCGGTTGATGTATCCTCTTACAGCACTGGCGCTGCTCTCTCACACAGAGTTGGATCTGTGGACAGGCCAGTTGCCTTCGCATCCAAACTCCTCAAAAATGGCTCTGAGCACTATGTGACTTAACTTCTGAGGTCATCAGTCGCCTAGAGCTTAGAAATAATTAAACCTAACTAACCTAAGGACATCGCACACATCCATGCCCGAGGCAGGATTCGAACCTACGACCGTAGCGGTCACGTGGTTCCAGACTGAAGCGCCTAGAACCGCACGGCCACACCGGCCGGCCCAAACTCCTCAACAAAGCACAGTGCAACTATACACAGATTGAGAAGGAAGCTCTTGCTATCATATATGGGGCGACCAAATTTGCCCAATACTTACATGGCAGAAAAGTCTACTTGGTGATGGAACACAAGCTTGTCACCTCATTTTTCAGCCCTTCAAAGCCAGTCCCGCCGTGCACGGCGCAGTGCTCCTCTCAACTTTTCAGTGAGAAATGGTGTACAGGGCAACGCTTGAGCATTCGAACGTAGACCCTCTCGCCTCCTGGTTGCTTCTGATTCGGCGTTCAAATGTGTGTGAAATCGTATGGGACTTAACTGGTAAGGTCATCAGTCCCTAAGCTTACACACTGCTTAGCCTAAATTATCCTAATGACAAACACAACGCCCATGCCCGAGGGAGGACTCGACCCTCCGCCGGGACCAGCCGCACAGTCCATGACTGCAGCGCCCCAGACCGCTCGACTGATTCGGCGTTCAACACTTCGCAAGAATATTGTTTCCACACTGATGTTTACATTAGTGAAAGACTTCATGGTTTTCCCATCAAACGCCGACGGATTATGCAGATAACGGGTGCGGACCCAGTCTCAAAATTCTGTTGCAATATCTCCGCACTGGTTAGCCAAACTCAGTTAAGCAGATTAATGATCCGGTTGTATGTCATTACTTCACTCTTTGGCACAAATGATCTGTACAGCATTGTGTTATATTGTTACACACAGACAATAATCAATGTAGAGTGGTTGTGCCAAGTTTTCTTCAGAAGGACATTAGGGTTTTGTGTGCACCAAGAAGCTTTTCCGACACCATTGCATGTGTGTCGACATGGACACTCAAATTGAAAAACTGACTTCACAATATCCGGCGTGTGTGGAACACCAGGCTGCTCCGCCACGGAAATTTTTTGACTGGCTCAAACATAACACCTCTTGGCAGCGTCTGCGTGTTGAATTTGTGGGTCCCTATCGTAATTCCCGTTGGATTACTGTGGTAGACCCCTTTGCAAGTTTCTCTTCGTGGTGCTCATGAAATCTTCCACAACAGCTAGTACAAAAAAAAAATGGTGCAAATGGCTCTGAGCACTATGGGACTTAACATCTGAGGTCATCAGTCCCCTAGAACTTAGAACTACTTAAACCTAACTAACCTAAGGACATCACACACATCCATGCCCGAGGCAGGATTCGAACCTGTGACCGACAGCTAGTACAGTCAAGACTCGGATGTCGGTATTTTTGCATCGAAGGTGTACCAGAAATGCTGGTTTCGGAAAATAGGCCCCAGTTCGCATCGGCAGAATTTTAGCAGTTCTGTGAAGCCAACGGCATTAAGCATATAACGACAGAACCGTTCCACCCTCAATCTAATACTGAAGCGGAACGCTTCGTTCAAACATTCAAGCAACAGATGAACAAGTTACTGCAGTGGAACTTTTGAAAGAACACCAACATAGCACGCTGCTTCAGTTGCTGCATCCTCCTCAACGCTCTGTGTTTAACGTTAACCCCTCTTCGCTCTGCTGCCTTTCAGTGGGCCACCGTGGAGTCTTCGCGAATGGGAGTTGATATTGCGTCCTATGGCTGGTTTTTCGGCCGGTGTTTCCGGCCATTAACAAGACGAATGTCCGGTTGCGGGCAGGAACTTTTCATCGGCTGTAGTTTCGCAGCTCCTGCCTTCTCAGTATCACCTGCATCCAGACAACAATCCAACCCCCTTTTTAATTGACACCACGCTAGGCATATTACGTCCAGAGATTGGCAGTAAAACCTGTGACGTTCGTTGTTCAAAGTGATAATAGCATTGAAACAATACTGCAAAAGGACTTAGGTGCAAAAAGTCAGTATATGACAGGCCAGGTATCTATAAAATTAACTGTAAGCAATGTAAAAAGTTTTGGACAGGCCAGACTGGGAGGAAACTAAAGACAAGGTTTCTTGAACACACACAACAACCAAATACTTCAGCTCTAGGCTTCCATCCTAAAGGTTGTAACCACACAATAGGCACCATTGATGAGAATATGAAAATACTACATCAAGTAAAGAAGGGGTTAAGTATGAACATTCTGGAAGAAACTGAAATCTTTTCAACTTTAAAAAACATCCAAATGATGTTCCCGGTGAACAAAAAGATTTGTAAAATAAAGCTTTCTTTGAGAATTATTCAGGTGTCTTTCACTTACCTGATTCTAATCTCTTTGAATTCTACCACTACTCCTCCCTCTTACTCCCCGTCCCCCTAGGCTTGTCTTCATGATAAACCTTATAGCTTAGTTTTGTAATATGAACAGATTGCCTGACATACATATGACAAGTTTTATCTAGTATTTTAATGTCAACGCCTGATGTTAATGACACTTTTATTGGACATAGTTTTCTTATTCCCTTTGTTAGGTTTCTTCATTGCGCGACTGCAGTACAGCTAAATTATATTATGGTTTGTTATCCACATCCTGTGCATTACCGTTGTTCATCATAAACATTCATAAAATGTTTGTAACTTCTCTCCTATTGTTTTACATTGAGTATGCTAAACACTGAATAATTCTATTTTTAACTCTTATTATATTTGACATGGATTTCTGGTGAGTAAGTTGGCTTCGCCTAAAGTATGTTCTACTCCAAAGATGTAGTTCTCATTTTAATGAACACCGGGTCATATTTTTCTTTTTTACTTAAAACTGTTTATTTCAAATTCTATTATGTACATAATCCTCATGTATTGATATATCAACTAAGCCGTCTGTAGCCCGATGTCTACATTCCACCTAACATTTTTAAGTCTGTACATATGCAAGTTTAGCAAACACTTGTCTTGATTAGATGAAGAGTTTTCTGTTTGCCACTCAAAATATATACTTAATGGTTGAGCCGCTACTGTCTTTAGCTAAAGTTTCACAGTGTTTAAAGGATGTTACTGATCACTACCGCTATTATATACACGTATTGCCAATATTCCTTAAAGACAAATTTGGGTACATGCTTGGTTATGCCGTTGTTATTTATTCCCTGCCCTTTCTTTATGATACTAGCATTACTGACATACTAAGCTTCCAATTAAGCACTGTAACGAAACTTTATTTAAATATGGTTTCCTTTAAATATAATCGATATGTGACATTAATTGTTCACTACTATAACTTAGATGCATATGAATGCTAAGTGACATTTCAATCCGTTTCTGAACAATGTATTTTACCTTGTCTTAATATTACAGATGCGATTTCCATTACGCTTATGATATAATTGACGTTTGTTTCTATACATTTCATCGGGTGTATACAATGAATACGATACTGTGTAGCATTAGGATTTTATGTTTTGTACCTTGTATTGGAAAATATGATATCTTATGCCTGGGGTAGCAACTTCCTTTTCTGTTTACATATGAAACTGTACCAAAGATATTAATCAAAGATAGTCTAGTCCTCTACATTAACAAGTAAGTTGTCATCGAGATATTTTTATACCATATGACGAAAATGTCTTTTTAAGGACATTTGATCAACTTTTTAATATTTTGTACAAAGTAATACTTATAGTCCTGATCTCTTCAGTACTGATCTGTGTACATGTAGTATTCGTATGTTTGCTTCTAAAAGTCCTGGGTCGTATATTGATATTCATGGCATGCACTACACATTATTTGAGTAATGACTAATCTAATGTGGTGGCTTAAACCATTTTAACCCTGTAATATATTTTGCGCTTCTTTGTAAAAGAACTGTTAACGTTTCCTGTACAATACATATAATTATTTGTATCTTTGGATAGTATCCGTGAAGATGGTCCAAGACTGAAATCAGTTGAGATTTGGGTTTCAAATAAAAGCAGCTGATGGTCAAATATGCATTTTATACAGTGACACGTGTGACTGCCCTGCCACTCCGCAGCTGGCTCGGAAACGCACCTCTGTTGCAGACGCGAGTAGCGCCCCCATCGAGCCCGCTTAGGAACATCGTGGAGTTCACTTGGAGCCTTTGTATTCCTCGGCATGCACCCTTGGTCCGATCCAACAAGTATCTAATCAAATCTACTCCGAAATCTGCATAAACTATTAACTGTTTCTTCTTGTCTGACAGGTAACTTAATAATACATATAAATTACTCATAAATATATGGAAGTGTGATAGAGAGGATATGCACACCGTCACAATTATAAGAGAAGTGATCTGCAGTTAACAACTCAATGATGTCACAATTGCGTAAATACGTGCAATGGTTGTGAAAAAGTAAATTCGTGCGGCATTGTTGGTTGTGTGTTCCTTAGGAACGGGTTCAGCCGGTTAACTGGAAGCCTTTTAAATATTTAT
This sequence comes from Schistocerca piceifrons, assembly GCF_021461385.2. Classification (NCBI taxonomy): domain Eukaryota; kingdom Metazoa; phylum Arthropoda; class Insecta; order Orthoptera; family Acrididae; genus Schistocerca; species Schistocerca piceifrons. The sequence continues at coordinate 74,116,149 of NC_060149.1, forward strand.
TTATTTATTTATTTTTTCGTCGCACCGAATGGCCCTTTCCTTCACAAAGTGTGAGAATTGTGCGAAGCGTACTTTCTGACTGTAGTATATCCGTCCAGTGTAAGTGACTTTGGTGAGGGTTAGTAGAGTTTTACTGCAGCGTTTGTCTTGCTGGTGACTATATGAGGAAGGGGTAGAGGGGAACCTGTTAGCAACGAACAGCCTACTTCTCTCAAACAGCCTCGGGGTTGACAACCAAGCACGGTGGCGCAGAGGTTACCACACTGGACTCGCATTCGGGAGGATGGCGTTCCAATCCCGCGTTCGATGATCCTGACACAGGCACTCTGTGGTCTCCCTAAATCACTGGAATCAAAAAGGACACGGCCCATTTCCTTCCGCGACCTTATACAATCATAGTTTCATCTCTATCTCTGATGTCTTCAACGTTGACAGACGTTGACCCTAATGTTCTTTCCTTCCTCCGTGCGTAACACCCCCATCCGATCGACGTATCACCATCACCAAAGTGATATGCTCCCATTAAATCAAATATAGCCTTGAATAATGGCTCACAGTCTTGTTATGAGGAAATATACTCCAAATTATCTGCTGTTGCCGGCAAAATTCCGACGATAAAAATTTCTTGTACCACCAGGATTCGAGCCTGCTGAGTTTAGGGCCAGCACACAACCTGCATTAGCGCCTCCTATACCGAGGCAACTGGTTCTGGTGAAAATAGCATCGTGAAATCGTGCAGTAAAATATGTTAATTCTATGCAGAGCATCCCTGATAAATCCTCAAAATCTCCCAAGGTTACGAACGTCAACAACAATGAGGATTATTGAATTAGGCGATTTGTGTTTGACATAACTACTAACTGGACCAAATGTGTCTAATAAGCGAGAGTGGTGACGCAGAGGTAATACGCTGGATTCTGTTTATTGCCAGAATTTTAAGAAAATGTGGTTCACGTGGAAAAGGATACCGCGTATACGACATGAGTGCGACACATTCTTGAGTACTGCTCGAATCTTTGAGATCCTCACCAGTTTTACTGGAGGAAGACACAGACGCAATTCAGATGAAGATTTCTAGATTTGTTACCGATGGGTTCGAACAACACGCAAGTATTTCGGAGATGCTTCGGGAACTCAAATGGAAACCACTGGAGGGGAGACGACTTTCTTTTCGAGAAACACTATTGGGAAAATTTAGAGAACCGACATTTGAAGCTGACTGCAGAATGGTTCTAGTGCCGACAACGAATATTTCGCGCAATGATAACCAAGATATGATAAATTAGGGCTCGTACGGAGACACATAGGCAGTGGTTTTCCCTCGCTCTATTTGTGAGTGGAACAAGAAAGGAACTGACTTGTAGTTGTACAAGACACCCTCCGCCACGCACCGTTCGGTGGCTTGCGGAGTCTCTTTGTAGATGTAGTAGTAAAACTTCACAGAACGTAAACGGATATTGGGGAAGGTACGTTATTGCCCTTTATCACGAAATAGTTTTGCTCAGTCGCATAGTGGAAGAGAATGATGTAAAATATATATCAGTTGCATGAATTAGAACATACAGAATGTGATATGAAAGTTTTGAGTGTACCCAGCCTAATGGTTCAAATGGCTCTGAGCACTATGGGACTTAACATCTGAGGTCATCAGTCCCCTAGAACTTAGAACTACTTAAACCTAACTAACCTAAGGACATCACACACATCCATGCCCGAGGCAGGATCCGAACCTGCGACCGTAGCGGTCGTGCGGTTCCAGACTGAAGCGCCTAGAACGGCTCGGCCACAACGGCCGTCATATTGCAAGTAAACAGCCTCTAAGCATGACAGCTATACGGGGTGATATCTCGGAATTATCTTAGGTAACAAATCTTTTGGAGATTTGCAAGAACACAAAACACACATATCACTATATTTTGTTAACGTGTAACGTCTTTCTATGAACAAGGGCATAAAAAGGAGGGCATTGGTTCAGGTGAAGGTTGAGGGAATAAGTATCGTTAATTTTGAAGGGATTGTATCAAGTGTCTCACCCTTCGAATGACGAATTTAGAGAAACCATGTAAAACCTAAATGTAGATTGTTAGACACGAATTTGATTCCTAGTTGCCCGAAAACATAGCCGTAATAGCACTTACTTCGATAATGAGGGAATGAAGAAAATTTTAGATATAGCTGATTAGGATAACAATAAAGAAAATAAACTCATTTTTCCCACCAATTATTTCAGAAAGACACTCGAGATCCAAAGAAACACCACAAGCACGCAGAAGTGCCGCAACATGACGAGGTATGGGCTCGACTAATGTCTGACGTAGTGCTGGAGGGAACTGACACCATGAATCCTGCAGGGCTGTCCATAAATCCATAAGATTACGAAGGGGTGGAGATCTCTTCTGAACAGCACGTTGCAAGGCATCCCAGCTATGCTCAGTAACGTGCATGTGTGGGAGTTTGGTGGCCAGCGGAAGGGTTTAAATTCGGAAGAGTGTTATGTAGCAATTCTGGACGTATGGGGTGTCGCATTGTCCTGCTGGAATTGTCCAAGTCCGTCGGAATGCACAATGGACGTGAATGGATGCAGGTGATCAGACAGGATGCTTACATACTTGTTACCTGTCAGAGTCCTATCTAGACGTACCAGGGATCCCATGTCACTTCACCTGCACACGCCCACACCATTACAGAGACTCCGTCAGCTTGAACAGTCCCCTGCTGACATGCGGCGACCATTGATTCATGAGGTTGTGTCCACACCCGTACACGTCCATGCGATACAATTTGAAACCAGACTCGTCCGACCAGGCAACATGTTCCCAGTCATCAACAGTCCGTCGGTACTGACGGGCCCATGAGAGGCGTTAAACTTTGTGTCGTGCAGTCTTAAAGGATACACAAGTGGGCGTTCGGCCCCGAAAGCCCATATCGATGATGTTTTGTTGAATGGCTCTCACGCTGACACTTGTTGATGGCCCAGAACTGAAATCTGCAACAATTTGCGGAAGGGTTGCACTTCTGTCACGTTGAACGATTCTCTTTAGTCGGCGTTGGTCCCGTTCTTGCAGGGTTTTCTTCTGGCCGCAGCGTTGTCGGAGATTTGATGTTTTACCGGATTCCTGATATTCGCGGTACACTCGTGAAATGGTCGTACGGAAAAATTGCCACTTCATCGCTACGCCAGAGATACTGTGATGCTGTGTCCCATTGCTCGTGCGCCGACTATAGCTCCACGTTCAAACTCACTTACATCTTGATAACCTGCCACTGTAGCAGCAGTAACCCATCTAACAACTGTGCCAGACATTTGTCGTCTTATATAGGCGTTGCCGACCGTAGCGCCGTATTGTGCCTGTTTACATATCTCTGTACTTGGATACGCATGCCTATACCAGTTTCTTCGGCACTTCAGTGTATATAAATACTAGACAGCAACTGCTAACATAGTCATCTCGGTATGCGATCTGAAATTTTCCCGGCGTATTTCCAATTTGAACAGTTCTCGGGTATCCGACGGGGTAGCATCGTAATTTCTCCACAATATTTCGGCAGACGTACACACTGCCATCTTCAGGTGGTTCCTAACGAATGCTGTGCTGTTCCTCTCGGCGCCCTATATATACTAGCCGTTACCCCTTCCGCCGTTCCTCTCCTGGTGTCTGGTGCGGCCGGCGCGGCGGCTACTGGAGGTGGTGGGGGAAGCGGCGCCTGGGTCTGAACTGGGGTCTACAGTCTCCCTGCTGCCGCCGTCGGGGGCGGTCCTCGATCTATGGGACCTCATCTTTCTCTCCAGGCTGAGTGCAGGGTTCCAAGCCTGTCTAAGTTGAAGGCCGCTATCTGTATTAATTAGATCGTCCTGTAGTCGGATTTCGATGGCCTCTTTAGTAACGCAGTCCCAGAAGTAGGACGATTGATAGAGTATTTTTGTTTTTTTCATAGTCCATAGTATGGCCAGTCCTTATACAATGGTAAGCCACGGCTGATTTAGTGGCCTGGCGTAATTCGATATGGCGCTTGTATTCGCGGCACCTCTCTTCTACAGTGCGGACTGTCTCCCCAATGTATGATTTTCTGCACTGACAGAGAATTTGATAAACGTCTGGTTTTCAAAGGCCTAGGTCATCTTTCACTGAACCCAGTAGAGTTAAGGTTTTTGCAGGGGGTCGGAATACACATTTCACATTGTGTTTCCCCAGGATTCTATCGATTTTTCTTGATGTGTTTCCGACAAACGGAATGCACGCCAATGACTTGTGTTCTTCTGTTTCTTCTTCTTGTTCTCTTGGCGCAGTCAGTCTGAGTGCGTGTCTTATTTGCTTCTGGTTGTGCTCATTTTTCCGAAATGTTGTCTCGAGGTGCTGCAGCTCTGCTGGAAGGCTCTCCTGATCGCAGATCGATCGTGCCCTGTGAACAAGTGTGAGCAAAACGCCTTCACGCTGGGAGTTGTGGTGGAAACTGAAGACATTTAGGTACAAATCGGTGTGTGTAGGTTTTCTGTACACACTGTGTCCCAGCTTGCCGTCAGGTTTCCGTTTCACCAGGACGTCAAGATGAGGTCTCAGAGATCGAAGACCGCCCCCGACGGCGGCAGCAGGGAGACTGCAGACCCCAGTTCAGACCCAGGCGCCGCTTCCCCCACCACCTCCAGTAGCCGCCGCGCCGGCCGCACCAGACACCAGGAGAGGAACGGTGGAGGGGTAACGGATAGTATATATAGGGCGCCGAGAGGAACAGCACAGCATTCGTTAGGAACCACCTGAATATGGCAGCGTGTACGTCTGCTGAAATATTGTGGAGAAATTACGGCGCTACTCCGTCGGATTCCCGAGAACTGTTCAATATAGTCATCTCGGTACTTAACCTGAAAATGCAATTACATATGAACACATGAACATATTGACACTAGTGGCACCAGCTCTTATGGCGCTTTAGTTCACGGGACATGGAGGTAAGTCAGACCTGGATCGAATCCATGCGGTGGATTAACGACTGTTGGTCTTGTGGATCGGCCTGTGTGAGTATTTAGGTAGTTTTTCATGTTTGTTTACCCTTACATGCTGGGAAGCCCATAATCTCCGCCCCAGAAAATGTGATGCACGAACAGCTAAACTATGGTAACACACAGAACTAAGTTAACACGAGTCAGAAACAGATAATGCAAACCGAGTTTGGACAAAAATATGGAAACATAGAGAGAAATGTGTGCATGATCATAAGAGAAGGTGCTAGGTAAGCCTGGAAGTAGTGCTGTTGTATTGAACCACGAACGGCACCTGTGCAATGCCCTGAATATATTGCAAGTGTCTGCCGTCGTCAGAACAGTGTTCTGTTTAGTCGTGAGTGCATTGTCGGAGCTAAGTGAACTCGAAGGAGGGAAGGCACGTATAGTTGGTGTTCCCGTAACCAATGAAAGCGAAGTGCTTCGTGTTTCAAGAAGTACCATATCGAAAATTTATACCGCACACAGGGTCAGCGGAGAAGCATCATTCGCTAAGTCACACCGCAGATGAAAGTGTGTGTTGAATGATCATGACGGACGGTCATTGAAGAGTATTGTGACGAAAAGTATGAGAACGCCAGCTGAAAAAGTCACTGCAGAATTGAATGTCGTGCTCTTGAACCCTGTCAGCACCAAAAATAACACAAAGGGAGCTCTATAAGCAGGAAATTGCAGGGCGAGCTGGAACTCCAAAACCACTACTCAGTGGTGCAAATGCCCATAACATGAAAACGTGGTGCCGTAGTCATAAAACCTGGACTTTGCACCAATGGAAGAAAGTAATTTGGACGTATGATTCTTGTTTAACTGTTTTTAACTTCTGGTCGAGTTTATATCTGGCATACGCTGTCTCAATGCAGACTGCTTGCTGCCAAGAGTCAAACATGGCGGAGATTCGATGATGATTTGGGCTGACATATCATGGTATTCGACTGTCTCCATGATCCACAACGTTACATTACTTCCCAGGATTGTGTCACCATTTTGGCTGATCAGGCCTGTCCCATGCTACAATCTTTGTTCCTCAATAGTGATGCCGTGTCCAACGACAAAAGAGTCCTTCTTCACAGAGCTCGCGTAGTCCATGTGTGATTCTGTGAGCAGAGGATGAGTTGTCGCACCTCCCCTGGCCACCACACTCACCAAATCTCAATATTATTGAGCCTTTGTGCTCTACTTTGGAGAGAAGTGTGCTTGATTGCTAGCCACCTCCATCATCGTTACCCGAACTGGCCGCTATTTTGTGGGAAGAATAGTACGACAGTCCAAAAAAAAAAACATACAGGACCTGTATTTATCCACTCTGGGACGACTGGAAGCTGTTCTGAACGCCAAAGTTTTTCTTACACCGTATTAAGCATGGTAATGGGTTTTTTTTGTGGTGTTTTCGTATCTTTGCCCACTCACTGTACTTACCCCCCTACGTTAACTGTGATGACATGAAGGACAACCGGCCACAAGGTTAAAATAAATTTGCAAAATCACGGAAAACAGAGGGTGTCCTACGACATCATAAATGCTAGTTAAGAGGGGGAGACATTGGAAGTGGTTTAGCTTGTATTGGCTGGCTCATTTCCTTGCAGTGCGAAGTAAATTATGCCTGAGTGCATTTGTCAAGAGTCAAGAGCGGCAATGAAAGCAAAATGTCGATGTTGTGAGATGGTATGATACGAGAGGCATTCAATAAAAAGTGCCGCACAGCTTTCCTGTGCCAGTTTCGGTCCAAAAAAAAAAATGCTGAGTTCGTTGTGGAACATAGTGGAATACTCCTGCTTCAGCCCCTGTAGTTTCATTAAGTTCCGATACGTGGCGGCGCTATAGGTAGCTTTCGAATAATGTCTGTAATGGAGGTGTGTTCCAAGCAGAGATCTGTCATTGACTTTCTTTTGTGGAAGAACCAGAGCATTGCAGATATTCACAGTTGCACGCAGAATGTCTACAGAGATCTGGCAGAGAACAAAACCAAGGTGAGTCATTAGGCGAGTTGTCTATCATCATCGCTACAAGATACCGCAAACGTGTCTGATATCTCGTGTGCCTGCGGGCCGCACACAGCTGTGACTCCTTTCATTCGAGGTGATCGAGCGCCATGCACTCCGCCTCGCTTATCGCATCCATGTCCCGTTCTCCAGGTGGATCCCTTATGATCTGATTCCCTTCCCCCATCTCCTCCCGTTCCTTGAACGAATACGGATCCTATACGTCTCCCACAGACTGGACCCCCCATCCTTTGGTTTCCCCCATCCTCTCCCACCCTTGCCCAGTGCTGCGCCTGTACCACAGTGTCCTGCCTGGTCTCCATCTCCATACACTCCATGCCCTCGCCCCAGGTGGCTTCCACAAACTCCCCCTCCCGCATGACGTCCTCGTGCCTTCCATCTACCCCTCCTACCAGATCTAGTCCCTCCTTCTTCCCCCCCTCTCCTCAGGGCTCCCTCTCCCTCCCTCTCCCCTTTCCCTTCTTCCTCATTTTTCCCTGTCGAACACGTTCTTTCCCCTTCCCCCCCCCCCCCCCCTGGGGCTTCCGGCTCCTTTCCTTCTCTCCTCCACTGCCCCCCTCCTGGTTTTCCCCTACTGTCTCTCCCCCTCCCTTTTCTTCCCCCCCTCCTCCCTTTTCACCCAGTGGTAGGTCCCCTTCGGTGCAGTGATTTTTAACGTTTTCGTTGTGGTGTCTGTTTCGCCATGTGCAGTGCTACGTTCCACCAGCACCAACGGTGTCGCCAGTGTCACTCATCTGTGTTCCCACTGTGGTGTTTCTTTGATTTTATGTCGACTCACAGTGTTCATTCTCCACATGTGTGTGTGTGTGTGTGTGTGTGTGTGTGTGTGTGTGTGTGTGTCTCGTCTCTGTTTTTAAATCTACCATTTATGCTCATTTATTTTTGCTTTTGTTTATTCATCATTTTATACCATTCTATGTTATGTGTTATTTTCGCATTTGACTATGTTCTTTTTTTGTAACTCTCTTGGCTGAAGAGCGGCGTACTGTGCTGCTGCCAGCCTGCCCCATTTTGGGGAGTGAAATAACAATAAAGAAAAGAAGAGGTGATCGATGGATCACCATCAAACACCTCGCTGTACACCTGGATGTCTCTGTTGGTAGTGCTCACGCCCTCGTCCACCAGTTGGGGGTAATCAAAGATGTGTGCCCGTTGGGTACCTCGCAGGATAGGAGAAGACCATAAAGAGGAATGAAGGACTCTCTGTGCGGAATTGCTTGCGCATTACAGGGGTAATGGTGACAATTTTTTGTCAAACATCGTCACAGGCGATTATACATGGGTTCATCACTTCGAACTGGAAACAAAACGACACTCCATGGAGTAGTGCCATACCAATTCTCCTCTGAAGAAAAAGTTCAAAACAGAACACTCAGGCAGTAAGGTCATGATGACGGTCTTCTGGGACTGTTAAGGGGCTATTCTGTTTGATGTCTTCCCTCATGATGGAACAATCAACTCTGAAGTGTATTGTGTTACACTCAGCAAACTGAAGAAACGACTTCAGCGTGCTCGTCGCCACAAAAATGCAATGAACTTCTTCTCCATGACAGCCTCAAAAGTCAGCACACTCGATAGGAACTCACAAAACTTCATTGGACTGTTCTTCCTCATCAACTCTACAACCAGGATCTCACACCTTCCGACTTACATCTGTCTGGGCCAACGAAGGATGCGCTCCACTGGAAGCAGTACATGGATGATAGGGATGTTATTGATGCAGGAAGACGTAGGCTCCGACGTCGACCAGTAGAGTGGTACCATGCAGATATACAGGTCCGCCCGCATCTCGTGGTCGTGCGGTAGCGTTCTCGCTTCCCACGCCCGGGTTCCCGGGTTCGATTCCCGGCGGGGTCAGGGATTTTCTCTGCCTCGTGATGGCTGGGTGTTGTGTGATGTCCTTAGGTTAGTTAGGTTTAAGTAGTTCTAAGTTCTAGGCGACTGATGACCATAGATGTTAAGTCCCATAGTGCTCAGAGCCATTTGAACATACAGGTCCTCCCAGGAAGGTGGCGTAAGGGTGTCGCACTGAACGAAGATTATGTTGAAAAATAGGGTTTTGTAGCCAGAAGAGTGGGGAATAATGTGATGTATTGGATAACTGAATAAAACCAATATGCTTTCAGAAAGAGAATGAGTGGCTTTATTTATTGAACGCCCCCCATAGTTTGAATGTTGTTAAACAGACTTAGTAATTGTCAACTTCTGGGTCTCAGACGACGTCGAACTTGATAACGAAAGAATGAAAAACAGCGAGAAATGATATTAATTGGCGAATCAAAATGTTTCACTAGAGAATCGTTGTTCTAACTCTTTATGATTCCTATTTTGTTCACAACTACACATGTTTCTTTAAGACTTATTTTGTGTTAACAGTACGTCCCCTACAATTTCTTTCAGAGAATTACAGTGAATTATTTATATGCTTGTATTTCAGTTTCAAAATAGATGATGTTTTCCCAATGTTCGGCCTGGATACTACGATATGCCCTTGGTTTTCATAAGTAAGAAAATAGAGGACATCGAGATCCAGAGAATTTAAATTATGATTTACGAGTTTATCTCATCGCCGTTTATTGAACTTTGTTTAGCACTGTACTTTTTGAACTTTCCGGAAATTGTCCTTTTTATGGCGGTGAGGTTAGTTCGGTTCTTCACCCTGGCCAAATTAGGGTTATCTCTCACAGAGGCATAGAAATGTTGCAATTTACAACGTATACATGCTATTTCATTGTAACTAATTGCAATGCATAAAATAAACAAAAAATGCAATTACAACATTCGAAAAGGAAAGTCAGAAAAGAAAGCACGAAGGGGATTACAACAGACCCAAGACTTGTGAGAGTACGGAGTTAATGATACAGGAACTCAGTGAGATGTAAAGAATAAGCTACTGTTTTTTCATGAAATAAAGTGACCTACATTTTTACTGGTGTGCACTTTTTCAAAGGAATCATCACAGCATTTGTCTTCAGCGATTCAGGGAAGCGACGGACTTTGATTGTGGGGATATGTGTAGCGTCTCTGATGTTCTCGACGCAGAATATTCTATACTATGTTGCTGCAAATATAGAAGCTGCTCGCCGAAATACTTCTAGTACCGAGTGGATTTGTGAGGGTCCCACGGTAATCACAAAACCCTCACAGTGACTGAATATTGGAAATCCGGCTGCTCGGTTAATTAAGAATTCTTTTTCAAAACTGCTGTTTATTAATAAAAAGTATGTAAACTCAAAGCTGTCGTATCGGAAGGCACGCGCTTTCCGAGCAGAAGAAACTATATGTACTGTAGAGCTACAGTACAGTTCATTGTCAGAAATGTATACATGTACTTCCGCTTCAAGTCCTACTTATTCTACAAGGCCACTCGTAGCTTCCAAAACTTTTTAAAGGAAGAAGCCGCGTGACGATAATGTCACTGTGGGTTGAGGTTGACCGCCGCGCTCGGACGCTGCCTTGAACCAGCTTCCGGCGGTTTCTACACCGTATCATTCAATACTTCTATGCTGTGGACTTGCTGGGTCTGAAAGGACTTATAAATTTAGGGATCGATTATCTCGTGGCTAGTGTGAATATAGGAAACCTATACTTGAGGACCGGTGCTGATAGGTGTGAAAATTACCGAACAATCAGTTTAATAAGTCTGGGCTTCAAAATACTAACACGAATTCTTTACAGAAGAATGGAAAATCTCGTACAAGCCGACCTCGGACAAGATGAGTTTGGATTCCGGAGAAATGTGGTAAAACGTGAGGCAATACTGACCATACGACTTCTCATAGAAGATAGCATAAGGAAAGCCAAACCTACGTTTATAGCATTTACAGACTTAGAAAAAGATTTCGCCATGTTGACTGGAATACCCTCTATCAAATTCAAAAGGTGTCAGGGACAAAAAACAGGATTCAAAAGGCTATTTACAGCTTGTACAGAAACTAGGTGGCAATTAAAAGAGTTGGGGGTGTGAAACGGAAGCAGTGGCTGAGAAGGGGCTGAGACAGAGTTGTATCTTATCCGCGATGTTATTCAATCTGTACATTGAACAAGCGCTAAAGACAAACAAATAGAAATCTGGAGTACGAATTAAAGTCAGGGAGAAGAAATAAAAACTTTGAGGTTTCTCGATGACATTGTAATTCCGTCAGAGACAGCAAAGGACTTGGGAGAGCAGTGGAACGGAATGGACGGTGTCTTGAATGGAGGATATAAGATGAACATCACCAAAAGCAAAACTAAGATAATGTGGAAGTAGAGAGGATATAAAATGTAGACTGGCAATGGCAAGAAAAGCATTTCTGAAGAGGAGAAATTTGTTAACATCGAATATACACTCCTGGAAATGGAAAAAAGAACACATTGACACCGGTGTGTCAGACCCACCATACTTGCTCCGGACATTGCTAGAGGGCTGTACAAGCAATGATCACACGCACGGCACAGCGGACACACCAGGAACCGCGGTGTTGGCCGTCGAATGGCGCTAGCTGCGCAGCATTTGTGCACCGCCGCCGTCAGTGTCAGCCAGTTTGCCGTGGCATACGGAGCTCCATCGCAGTCTTTAACACTGGTAGCATGCCGCGACAGCGTGGACGTGAACCGTATGTGCAGTTGACGGACTTTGAGCGAGGGCGTATAGTGGGCATGCGGGAGGCCGGGTGGACGTACCGCCGAATTGCTCAACACGTGGGGCGTGAGGTCTCCACAGTACATCGATGTTGTCGCCAGTGGTCAGCGGAAGGTGCACGTGCCCGTCGACCTGGGACCGGACCGCAGCGACGCACGGATGCACGCCAAGACCATAGGATCCTACGCAGTGCCGTAGGGAACCGCACCGCCACTTCCCAGCAAATTAGGGACACTCTTGCTCCTGGGGTATCGGCGAGGACCATTCGCAACCGTCTCCATGAAGCTGGGCTACGGTCCCGCACACCGTTAGGCCGTCTTCCGCTCACGCCCCAACATCGTGCAGCCCGCCTCCAGTGGTGTCGCGACAGGCGTGAATGGAGGGACGAATGGAGACGTGTCGTCTTCAGCGATGAGAGTCGCTTCTGCCTTGGTGCCAATGATGGTCGTATGCGTGTTTGGCGCCGTGCAGGTGAGCGCCACAATCAGGACTGCATACGACCGAGGCACACAGGGCCAACACCCGGCATCATGGTGTGGGGAGCGATCTCCTACACTGGCCGTACACCACTGGTGATCGTCGAGGGGACACTGAATAGTGCACGGTACATCCAAACCGTCATCGAACCCATCGTTCTACCATTCCTAGACCGGCAAGGAAACTTGCTGTTCCAACAGGACAATGCACATCCGCATGTATCCCGTGCCACCCAACGTGCTCTAGAAGGTGTAAGTCAACTACCCTGGCCAGCAAGATCTCCGGATCTGTCCCCCATTGAGCATGTTTGGGACTGGATGAAGCGTCGTCTCACGCGGTCTGCACGTCCAGCACGAACGCTGGTCCAACTGAGGCGCCAGGTGGAAATGGCATGGCAAGCCGTTCCACAGGACTACATCCAGCATCTCTACGATCGTCTCCATGGGAGAATAGCAGCCTGCATTGCTGCGAAAGGTGGATATACACTGTACTAGTGCCGACATTGTGCATGCTCTGTTGCCTGTGTCTATGTGCCTGTGGTTCTGTCAGTGTGATCATGTGATGTATCTGACCCCAGGAATGTGTCAATAAAGTTTCCCCTTCCTGGGACAATGAATTCACGGTGTTCTTATTTCAATTTCCAGGAGTGTAGATTCAAGTATCAGGAAGTCTTTTCTGAGAGTATTTGTATGGAGTGTGGCCATGTATGGAAGTGAAACATGGACGATAAACCGTTTAGACAAGAAGATGGCTCTGAGCACTATGGGACTTAACATCTGAGGTCATCAGTCCCCTAGAACTTAGAACTACTTAAACCTAACTAACCTAAGGACATCACACACACCCATGTCCGAGGCAGGATTCGAACCTGCGACCGTAGCGGTCGCGCGGTTCCAGACTGTAGTGCCTAGAACCGTTCGGCCACCCCGGCCGGCGACTAGAGGAAGGGTTCGGTTGGTAGGACACATTCTGAGACATCAAGATCACCAATCTAGTACTGGGGAGAAGCGTAGAGGGTAAAAATTGTAGAGGGAGACAAGAGATGAATACAGTAAGCAGCCGGCCGCAGTGGCCGAGCGGTTCTAGGCGCTACAGTCTGGAACCGCGCGACCGCTACGGTCGCAGGTTCTGATCCTGTCTCGGGCATGGATGTATGTGATGTCCTTAGGTTAGTTGGGTTTAAGTAGTTCTAAGTTTTAGAGGTCTGATATCCTCAGAAGTTAAGTCCCATATGCTCAGAGCTATTTCAACAGTAAGCAGATTCAGAAGGATTTAGGTTGCAGTAGTTACTCGGAGATGTAGAGGGTCGCACAGGATCGAGTAGCGTGGAAAGCTGCATCAAACCAATCTTCGGACTGAAGACCACAACAATAACAACATACTTGAGGACAAAGATATAGGTGTGTGATTACTGAGAAGACAACGGAAAGAACACAGTGTGTGGTAATCCCGACTTGGGACTGTACATTGTAACATTAGTTCTCTAGAGGAAGAGTTGAATGTATCATAGAGAGATGTTGGTGCTGTTATACGACACGGGAACGCGTTGTAGTGAATACGTATTGTAGGATGTCAAAGTTACCTAGAATGGGATATTTTATTTTCATGTCCCCAGAGGAAAGATTTATGTAGAAGCGATGACTATATCTTCCGCACATGGAAACCGCATTTTCCATCCACATTAGTTGCTCGCATAACATAAAACCAAGAGTAACTGAAACGGTTTGTGCATACTTAGCAAACGTTATTCTCACAGTTCTCAACTGATAATTCCTACATGGGATACGACACGAGCCGGGTGGTGCGATGGTAAAAAGCTGGACTTGTATTTGGGAAGACTGACGTTCAGATCCAAGTCAAATATTCAGTTTAGGTTTCCCACAGTTTCCATTGGCCCAGTTGTAAACTTCATAGAGATCTTGATGATTGATTTTAGCTGGTGTCTCTCTTTCTGATACAGTACAAGCCCTTCTGCATCCAGACGATAATCAAAGTGAGCGAGTTCGAAAAATGTTATTTATACATATATAAAATATCATTAGTCCTAATACAGAGTCTTGAGGTAGAACTGAATTTTTGTTTGTTCTTCACTACCAGTCTAATATATTTGCGATGAATTGACCAGGAAAAGCTACTTGTCGAATAAGAACCGTGAACGAATGGAGGCACCCTGCCTCTATGGACATTACACTGGGTCCATTGGCTGACGGATGTCAAGATGATGTAACACAACCTTAGTATATAAGGTCCGTCTATGTGTCTTAATAAAGGGCTGTTTGTTTGTCTACAATACGTGTTCGCTGTTTTTGAAACATTCTCAGGGCTTTTCTGTGTTCCTTTCTTTCACATGTGCACTATGTGATAAATACTATTCGAACATCCACAAAAATACGTTTTTCACATTAGGTGCATTGTGCTACCACCTACTGCTAGGTACTCCATATCAACGACCTCAGTAGTCATTAGACATCGTGAGAGAGCAGAATGGGGCGCTCCGTGGAACTCACGGACTTCTAACGTGGTCAGGTGATTGGGTGTCACTTGTGTCATAATTACCTACCCGAGATTTCCACACTCCTAAACATCCCTAGGTCCATTGTTTTCTATGTGATAATGAATTGGAAACGTGAAGGGACACTTACAGCACAAAAGTGTGCAGTCCGATCTAGTCTGTTTGTAACGCCGGAAATGCATATCCTCCTATTTTCATCTATTGTACTATTATATTTTTTCCTTGTTTTGTTACCTCAAGATATGACATTTCTGTCTCTTTATATATTGTAATTGTTTTACTGTTTGTATATATATATATTTATGCACTTATGTCGATGTATAATTGGTTTGTTTCGTAAATATTATTTGTATTTTTACGCTGGGTCTTGCCTAGGGAAAACTGCTATCGAACGATTACATCGATGGGTCGTGTGAAGAATCAAAGTGTGTAGGATCTTTGGTAGTGTTAACTCTGCCGCGTGGGGTGAGAGCTGAAGGAGTCTGGCGGGAGTAGCGAGTGGAGCAGGTGTGTTGTGTGACGCTCCCGCGAGTTGCCGCGCTTTCGGGGTTTGGCAGCATGTAATTGCGCTCGACTCGCGATGATAGTTTCTGACATGGTGTCGCGGACGGGAAGCATTAGCTGGCGCACATCAAGAGCCCGTTTCGCCTGGTGACCGTGTCAAGAAGAAGGCGCGCCAACATCCAGCTTCTGCAACAGCGACGGCCGACAATGAGTGACTGTCGCCACCTCCTCGATCCACGGCTTCAAACCTTCAATCAACCAACAAGGAAGACTAAAAGCACGTAAAGTTTCAGAACTGTATGGCAGACCTCAGCTTTTCACATTGCTCCATTTGCCTCGCAAAATTACAGCAACTTAGCATGAACCTTTGTTGCTCATTGTCCCAATTGCATTGCCAAGCAGGGTCCCTTCCTTTTCCGAAATGAACCCGAGTGTCGTTGAAATTCAAACGCCAGCATAATTCCATTTCACTGCTTTAATTTCAAAGTTCAACTTAAGTAACAATAGTTAGATTACACAAGCACAAATTAAGAGTGCGAGTTTTGTTACCGTATTTTAGCTTACCTGTGACTGCAGCTCAGCTTGGTACGTGCTAAATTTTACTATTGTTAATTGTTCGGAATCGTTTAATTCAAGTTCAAAGTTAAATCTCTTCTTTCTAAATTGCGTAGATTCAAGTAGCTTTAGAAATGATTGTTGAGGTAGTCCAAGACTAACTGTATTTCGATGTGCTTCAGAAAGAAAGCTCACTATTAACTTCAGTCACTAAATTAACTTTCGATTTTCTGGTTTCATTAATTCTTTTGCTAAATTAAGTGTAGCGAAATTTATTACTTCTGACAAACTTTCAGTTTTCACACTGCACGTGTCAACCTTCAGTTGCCACGCTTCTAGTGCTAATTATATGTGTAATAACCTTTCTTTTTCAGTTATTATAGTAATTGTCCATAGGACTGGCGACCGTAATTTCCCCCAAATCTCAAATATCTAATTACCGCTAGTTGATCGTTAACCTAACGGCCGCACATTTACTTTCTTTATTAACTTTATCCCTATTTCAAAATTAATTTCCACCAGTTTCACTTGCATTTTTCCTTTCATTTAGATGTAACCCTTTCCTCCCTCTTTACCGACAGGTTAACTTCGGTGACGATTGCTTTTCCAAAATTCCCATTAGGTACACACGGTTTCATTTTTCACTGTCATTAAGGTCGATAAGTGAGGGGGAGGTTACACGTGGCGACCTGGTGACAGGACAATCTTCAAATCTGAGGTTGTTCTGGACACGAATCTTGCATTGTACAAATCTCGTAACAAAGTACTGGTTACGAAATGGTCGATACGTCAGCGAGAATATTAGTGTGAGGAATCCTAATTAGATTGAGATTTGGCATTTATATTGAAAATTATTAAAATGAGTGAAGGCAACAATTACCAAAATTTGGTAGGCTTGGATAAGGAACAATCGGTCGAACAGTGGGGAACGCGCACCGCGGTACCCATTGTTCAGGGACAGGCGGCTAGCATGAAAGACGCGACCGCCGAAACGCAACAAAGAGCAGAAATGGAATTCCACACTTTAGAAAATGTTTCGGAGTCGGAAGTGAAAATCAAATGCGAATCCCTTGATGACGAATACGGGGGGACAATTAAAGAGGAAGCCGCTACGGAAGTAAAACCGGTAGTTTCCGGGAATTTAACTGATTTATTGAATGTTTTGATTAACGAAATCAAGAGTCAATCGGCCAAGTTGTTGACTGAGAGACACCACCGATGGTTCAAATGGTTCAAATGGCTCTGAGCACTATGGGACTTAACAGCTGTGGTCATCAGTCCCCTAGAACTTAGAACTACTTAAACCTAACTAACCTAAGGACATCACACACATCCATGCCCGAGGCAGGATTCGAACCTGCGACCGTAGCAGTCGCACGGTTCCGGACTGCACGCCTAGAACCGCGAGACCACCGCGGCCGGCAGACACCACCGACAGTTGAAGAAGGTCGTAATGTGCAATAGACAGACATCTATCCAGACCATCACACAGAAATTCCAGAGTGCATCAGGATCCACTGCAAGTTCCATGACAGTTAGGCGGGAGGCGAGGAAACTAGGATTTCGTGGTCGAGCGCCTGCTCATAAGCCACACATCACGTCGGTAAATGCCAAACGACACCTCGCTTGGTGGAAGGAGCGTAAACATTAGACGATTGAATAGTGGAAAAACGTTGTGTGAAGTGACGAATCACGATACACAAAGTGGCGATCCGATGGCAGGGTGTGGGTATGGCGAATGCCCGGTGTACATCGACTGCCAGAGTGTGTAGTGCCAACAGTAAAATCTGGAGGCGTTGGTGTTATGGTGTGGTCGTGTTTTTCACGAAGGATGCTTGCACCCCTTGTTGTTTTGCGTGGCACTATCACAGCATAGGCCTACATTGATGTTTTAAGCACCTTCTTGCTTCCCACTGTTGAAGAGCAACTCGGGGATGGCGATTGCATCTTTCAACACGATTGAGCATCTGTTCATATTGCATGGCCTGTGGCGGAGTGGTTACAAGACAATAACATCCCTGTAATGGACTGACCTGCACAGAGTCCTGATCTGAATCCTACAGAACACCTTTGGAATGTTTTGGAATGCCGACTTCGTTCCAGGCGTCACCGACCAACATCGATATCTCTCCTCAGTGCAGCACTCCGTGAAGAATGGGCTGCTATTCCCCAAGAAACCTTACAGCACCTGATTGAACTTATGCCTGCGAGAGCGGAAGCTGTATCAAGGTTAAGGGTGGGCCTACATCATATCAAATTTCAGCATTACCGATGGAGGACGCCACAAACCTTTAAGTCATTTTCAGCCAGGTGTCCGGATATTTTTGGTCACATAGTGTATGTTGCAGTAGAATTATGCATTATCTCATAAAAATTATGCAGACACCTGTTAGTGGATATTAATATAGGGTATGTCCACCCGTTGCCTTTATAGCGGATTGCAATCTGCTGGGGACAATTTAAGTGGGTTGTCTGAATGTATGTGCAGGAATGGCAACTCATTCTTCCTCAAGAGCCGAAACCAGAGAAGGTAGTGACGTTGGATGCTGGGGTCTGGAGCGAAGTCGACTTCCTATCTCATCCCAAAGTTACGTTCGCAACTCTGGGCGGGGCCGTTCGATCAGGAGTGTTATTGTCCGCAAACCATTCCCTCATAGATACTGCTTTATAACAGGTTGCATTGTCATGCTGATACAATCAATCATATTCTTCGAAATATTCTCTACTATACGCAGTATGCAATGATATAAAATGTGTTGATATCTTTCCACATTTAGCATTTGCTTCAGCGCAGCAAGGGAATTACACCCTAATACATGTTGGAAACACCACCATACCGTAACAGCTACTACTCGGTATTTCACTATTGGTACTACACATGGTGGCATGTAACGTTCTCCAGACATTTGCCAAACCGAAACCCATCAATCAGATTGCTACAGGGTATAATGTGATTCTTCACACTGTGAGTTAAAGAGCATTTCGCTCTCATTTAAGTATATGGCCGAAGGAGACAGCCTTCCAAGTATTGTGAAACGAATCCTGTCGTCCAGGACCGTGTGCGACAAAGAGCGCAGATTCGCCACGAGATGAGAAAAATTCACAGGCATCTATTGTGCTGAGTAGGGCCAGGCTGAACAGGCCTACGCGCTGTACTGTGCAAGTGAGACAGACGAGAATCTACGTCATAGGGAAACCCCGTAGGCGCTGTTTGTGCCCAGGGAGGCGTAGCAGTGTTAAATATGGCCGCTGTGGCCAAGCGGTTCTAGGCGCTTCAGTCTGGAACCGCGCGACCGCTGCGGTCGCAGGTTCGAATCCTGCCTCGGACATGGATGTGTGTGATGTCCTTAGGTTGGTTAGGTTGAAGTAGTTCTAAGTTCTAGGGGACTGATGACCTCACATGTTAAGTCCCATAGTGCTCAGAGCCATTTGAACCATTTTATGGCGGACCTAAGATCGGCCATAAAGGGAAAAATTTATGAAAACTAATTAATTCTGTAGTAATTCAGGGATTGAAGCCACAGTAATTTTAATCTATCATCTTTCTTAAATTTTCATGGTGATCCCAATAAAACTTGAATATTGATCATATCTATAATAGTTTAGGATTTACTGTTAAAGTGAAATTAACAAGCTTGGTAACAAAGACCTGAATGCTAAAATCTTAACGCTTTGGTCGATCTTAACGAACGACATTTCATATAAAAGCGCAGCATTAAAATGACAAATTTTGTAAATATCATCTCTGTAACTTTGTTTGTTTAAAAGATATAGTAAATTTAAATTATCAGTATTTTCAGTTAAGCATCAGATCATAATTTCCTCCACACAAAACAAATTGAACAATGACAGCATGACACCTTATTGAATCATTAGGTAATAAAATATTTGCTGTAAAGTTTAGTGCATAATAGTTACTTTTGTTCTTTATTTATTTTTCAGAAAGTACACTCGTGCAAGGCTACTGGCCGTGACATTGAAAGTTAAGGAGGGAACTGTATTGGTTTCATGTAAAAGAATTATCGTTTATTACGTAATGGATATTATTGTTACTTTATTTAGTACGTGAAAGTGGTCAAGCTTTGATTATTTAAATATTTTGAAATGTAAAATAGTGTAGAATAAGCTGTAGCCAGTCAGATGGACGGCTTCAGGGAATGGAACTGCATTAGTCTGTTGAGCGACGATGTTCGGCACCCGAGTGACGCGGCGGGATACGGGAAGTGGAGACGCGAAAGCGGACAGTTGGTCTTTAGGCAGCTAGGAAATGAAACGACTTCGAAAATTTCTCGTTGTGTTGTATCGCGGGGGTTAGTCTCTGAGCGGTGAGCAGCCGCGAGCATGGTGTGAACTCTTAACTTTTCGATTAGTTAACGAGGTGGAGTATTGGACTTGTAATTCGCGATGAAACTGTGAATGATCGAACTGTGTCAAATGGATATAGGCTCGAGTGTAATATAAATTCTTAATACGGCCACTTTCGCTATTAGTTTGCTTTCTGAATAGACATTATTCTAAGCAAATCGCAACTGTGTGGCCTACATCGTTTATGGGTCGTTAATTTAGCTCCCGATATTATTATTACTGTTGTTATATGTTATATTAACGTTGTATGTTTCATACAATGTCGTTCACTTGCCATCAGCCAGACAATTTAACCAAAGGGTCTCAAGTGTCTAATTTAGAGCGTGTAATGCGACACGTGCGGTTCAACCTCTAAACGAGTTTGAGCCAAGACATTTCGTCGAAGAGGATCCGCATGTGAACCCGAACATCTTTGGGATGTTAGCTCGCAACTCCGCAGCACTCGTTTTCAGTCGTCGTCTATCAAGAGGCGTCGCTGTCTACACCACCTCTCACAGTGAGTACAGAAACTGCGGCCTATGAGAAGCTGGTCGGCCTGTCCGTCAGTATATCAGCTGTACCCGGTCTTAGTTTAGCTGTTACTGTTCCTTCGCATTTCCATTTCACCAACAGTTGACTTTGACTGCTTTAGAAGGACTGAAACGTTTCTGATGGATTTGTTACTCAGGTAACTCCCAATGACTAGTCCCGACCGACCTGTTCGGCTGTTACGGCTTATTTAGTGACAATACCATACTCCCTAGCTGCTTTTATGTTGGTGGGCCCGCCTCTCGCGATGTGTAGTGGTCAATTCCGCGTTACATGATGGTGCCTCGATACCTTTGATCAGTTAGTGTATTTATTTGTCATATGAAGCCAAGATGATCTGTTATGGGAATTTTCGTGTACTCATTGTTATACCAACTTTATGTTAAAAATACACACCACTGAAAATTCCGCACTAGAATATCCTGGACTGAAAAGGGTAGTCACATCGCGGCGCAGTTGTGAAGAAAGAAGAATAAAAAAATCGCCCTGCTGTTGTTTCAATAATAAAAGAAGCGGAACGAGTATTGTGGACAAACTGGCGGAGGAGGAACTGACGGGCCTCAATGTCGAGGTTATCAGCTTGTACACAAACTAACAGCCTTTAATTTCGTCGTACAGACGGGGTTTATACGCTGCAAACCTAGTCAGAATAAAGTTGACGACTAAGGAACGACGGAAGACATATGAAATGAAGACTTAATAGCGTTTAGAATTATATTAATACCTTCAGCTGGTAACGGGTCTTGATATATATCAACGGGCACAGGTGAACCCAGGATCTCCTGTTTACATGACATCCATCTTTTTTAATCTCATTTTGTTCAGTTTTGTTCGTTGCATCTACTCGAGGCGGACGTTTAAGTTCGTTGCTGATCGATTAACTCAGTATTTTTACTACAGAGGGCAGCTAACCCTCTGACCGAACACGCTGAACTACCGTGCCGGCATTATTTTTGAAAATGTGTGCCCCGACTGGGACTCGGGCCCGGGATCTCCTGCTTACATGGCAGACGCTCTATCCATCTTTTTTTTTTTTAATCTCATTTTGATCGTTTTTGGTCGTTCTATTTGTTCGGGGCGGATGTCCATGTCACTTATTCAAGTTCGTCGTTCATCCATTAACCCAGTTTTTTTGTTACAGATTTCAGCTATCCCTCCCACCGAACACGCTGAGCTACCGTGCCGGCTGAGCCACCGAGGGCACAGAGGATAGCGCGACTGCAGGGACTATCTTGCGCGCACCTCCCGCGAGACCCACATTCTCACCTTGTATGTCCACACACTACATTCGTAGTGTCCCACTCCAACACACTCATAACTCGTGGAAGACATTCTTACAAAGTCCCGTAAGAGTTCGGGGAATATGAGTGCATCCGCACAGAAGAAGAATTTCATGGCCGGTGTTGCCAGAGCTATATACTTGTATGTATATGGTGTCTGTTCTTTCGGACATGTCCGAAAGAACAGACACCGTATCCATATAAGTTAATAGCGTTTGGTTGAGACGAAAAGCTGGCAATGTTAAAGTTTTTCTCACTCCAATACAGGTAAAGCAATGAGGGAAGGTGAAGATTAAAACATAACGCTCCGTCGACAATTTCGTTAGAGACACACGCTCGGATGTCGACGGTATTTGACTCAGAGATATCGAAGAAACTACAGAATATCTGAATCAGATTGCCTGGACAGAAAATGAACTCTGGTTCTCTGAAGTGCAAGTACACTGTCTTAGCACTGAAGCTACTGCTGGTGGGTGAATGGAAGAGATTCTACAGTCAGAGCTATTATTCAACAAACAGCGCTCTGTCCGAGAGCCACTCATTGGTGGTTAATAGAGATTACCGGGTGTAAACGAGCAACGGACGCTCGGCGTACGTGGGGAGATTAGGTTCTATTTATCTTCTACTCTGATTGCTGTATGTATCTATTTTGCCACTTCTCTGAATAAATATGTGCGCTAGTTTCCCATCACATTGTACTTGTCACGTTACCTGTTAGAGGCACGAAACGGTTCACATATTTATCATGTGTGGGTTATCAACGTACCAATCATACCGCTTCGATTCTGTTGATGTGCTCGTAGTCTGTGAATCTATAGACCGTTGCTATTAAGTAGCGCCGCGAGCACGCACTATCGGCGGTTGAGTTTTCACTGTACAGGTACACTTCTTTTAATACACTATTCAACACCGTGTAAACCCTCCTATTAGTGCAACTGTACTGGTCGAATGAGACGTTTTAAAGTGATTAAATTGGAAACGTTAACAATTTGCATGTATGGTCTGATGTGAATACAAACGCAACCACTGAAGCATGTAATCAGTAAAACGGTTTAGGGCCCTTCTGTTCTTTCATCTGGGCTCAACATTCTGTCTTACAATGCTTCCTCAGAGAATACTCTACCCTTAGGAATCCGAAATTTGTTTGTCGGCGGCCCCTCTCGTGCAGAAGCATTTCTTCCGACCCTCACTACATCCTACAAATGTAATTAGTACTAACAGCTTATTAAGACAACCAACATACTGTCTACTACCTCTGTTTCTCTGTATGAACTCTCATATCTAATCAGTGAGAACTATGGGCCAGATAACGATCTCATCTCGGGTCACTGATAAGGACTTCCAGTCATCAGGTTACACATTTGGGCGCCTTATATTTGAGGTTAACCCCACATTCCTCCCCCTCCGAAACCACTGCCAATTGACCAATGCCCCCCCACCTCCTCCCACTCTCTCTCACCTCTCACCCCTCCCAGCTCCTCCCCGCCCCCCTCACCCCTGGACCAATGAGATTCAAGCATCTCCTCCCAATCTTCATCTTTTATAGCTAGGTCACTTAAGCGGTGGCTTCATTCTGGAGCTGTAGAACGGGGGGGGGGGGGGGGGGGGGGGGGAGAGAAACAGATTGTGTATTTGTTCATAGCAAATGTTATAACATTAAGTAAAGATCACTTGAGATCAGTTCGTTACTAATAATTTAATATTAGGCGATTTTCGTCATTTGAGGCACCAGGAGAGACCACATCAAGGCAAATAAGTAAATCTTTAATTTTTTCGACAATTTTATATATTATTAAAATTTTTCCATATTTTACACAGTTTGACTTTCCAAAATTATGCCGTCCCACTGCTCTGTACGTCACGTCCACATTGTGTTGCGTTACGTTGTATCACGATGTTGAGTCAACATGATTCTATATCGCTTCGCTTCATATCGATGTCATGATGCTCTCAGCCAGTCACAATGCAGCATGTATACAAAAGTATCCGAATTATTTTATCATTACCACCATTTCATTAATAGTGTGTGTGTGTGTGTGTGTGTGTGTGTGTGTGTGTGTGTGTGTGTGTGTGTGTGTGTGTGTTAAAATGAACCCATTGTTGGAAATAATGATGCTATAACACGTACCCGTGGGCGACTTTAATATCGGTGAGCCAGGGCTCCCCGGTAGAATAAAAAAGCCATGTAAGACGACATAAAATTGTGAATTATTATTAGAGAGTGTGTAACATTGTTAGAAGTCATGTAATAAGTTGGAGTAGGAGAGTTACCAATCTGATTGACAAGGTTAATCCGGTGTTTACTTAAAATTCAGGCAGGAATGACGCCAATGCGACGAACCCCTTACGCATGGACCATGCTGGGCATGTCAGGAAAAAAATTAGAGACAAATACAATCCTACAAGCTCACTGACGGTGGGCGAGGTCTGCCTGTGCTCCCCAGGCAGAATAAAAATGCGTGTGACTCTCGAAATATGAGTGTGTGACACCTGTACAAAAGGTCGTAAATGGATGTGGAGTATACATACACGTCCCCGCCACCAAAACGAGACTGAGCAATGGCCACAGTGCACCAAGAAAAAACTATTCCTACATACTCAGTCATAGACTCGCAGACTCTCTCGCTTGGCGATAAAATGCGACCTTACACAGAGTTACAGAGTTCCTGTACCGTCTGTCGACAAGCCGAGTCTCCAAAGACGCACACGTAATTACTATTAATCTTCCACAAACAAGAATTAACTTGCGAGCAACACATGTGTTGATAACAGTAGAGTCACCATTATTTCTTCTCGATACCTGCAACCGCTTCAAATTAACGCTACCTCCACAACCATTGCAAGTTTCCAGGTAGATGGAGAAATACAGCTGTTGACGCAACGGCGCTCCTCCCGTAAGTGAAAAGCCTACCCTGGGGAAGAACCGCCACAGTATCGACATGCGGACACTGATTATCAGTAAGCGCCGGAAAATCCCCTACGCAAAAATGAAAACGGAGAAAAGGGGAGAATCACCGACCTGTGTGTGGCACTAACGGTAACGGTGCACAAATTCCTTTCTCCCCACCTGTGGCCGCACCATCCAGAACAAAGAGGCCGTTCTGCGACCAGTAAAGAAACAATAGCTGAATAGGACACATGCACTGGTGGCATTGCAGGAAGGTGGTGTTTGATACGGCGGCCAGCGTGCAACCTGCCGAAGACGACTGTGGCAGCCAGCAGGCGCAGGCACCTCTAAACTGCTCTAAATTTTTTTCTTGTTATAGATCCCTCTAAATACCAGAAATGACACACTATTAATGATAGAGTTTTTCCGCAGTTCGAGTGTTGTACTAAGAAAAAATTCTTGTCGTGTTGACCAACGTGATGGGATCATTAAACACAAGTGTTTATTATGCACCCTGTGGTAAGCAAAGTTCGATAATTCGCAGGACAGGTCAACATAGAGCTTCAAACGAAGAAGAAGGAAAACGAAATAAATTAATTTATAGTCAAACTGTGTGGTTTATAAGGTAGCTGGCCATACTTCGTAGCAGTGAGTATTTTGATCATGGAGGTATGTTCCGTCTATGCAACTAAAGGCGGTTTTTTTCCCCATAAGATTTCTGTATTTTTTTTTTAAATTTATGAAGCATCGTTAGTGGCGATTTCTAGTGTTGTTAGTCCATATATGTGAGGTCCTGGAGTTGTGTTCGTTCGGTGGTCATGCGCTATCTGACCCGATTTCCAGCATTTTTTTCACCCTCGTTTATTACACCGCAACACTTTCACTCTTCATGAAATAAAAGAAGTGTAGCGCGTGTGACAAAAAATACTGCCTTCTATTTAGTTGCATTGTTTCCCCATGGATTTTGAAGCAACTAAGGGACGACGGAAAACGGAAAAAATGACGAGTATGTTATTGGTTCTGGAAATGCTGCAACACACGCCGTCATTTAAAAACTCATTAAAACGTCATTTAAAAACTCGATGAATGCGAGGTAGCGTGTGTGTAATATTTGTTTGGAAATACGCGTATGTAAACACTGTACTCGCATAAAATAGACTTCTATGGAAAAACTTCAACATAGTTCTGGCAGTAATTATAGCCCACATCTATTAAACCTACCTGGTAAGTTTCTCAGACTGATGAGCAAATCCGTGCTTTTTAGCATAACACAGCACGAAAATCCCAAACATGTTATGCATGTGATTTATAATTGTCAATTCGATGGGTATTCATAGGTAGTTATTTACTGACTTTAGCGCTGTGTGGTTGAACCATGACACATTTTCACAAATACAGCTATCTGTTGTAGCGCTAGAGCAACGCAACAGGGAAGGCTATGTTTCTGTCAGCTATAGTTGCGTGTGCATAATAAAACATGTTTCCCAGTCATGGTTCTATAAGAGGTAGCCGACGTCAGTAGCGTAGTAGAGGAAATGATTTCAGTGACCTGGCAGATTAACGTTGAATTCCACCATTAGATCGTCTACAAAACGACTGTCCGTATCACTGTTTGTGTAATCAATTTCCACGTTAAATAATTAAAAGTATTGGCATACAGTGAATAGGTTTATATCCCATCACAGGTCTTGATGTTTTTTTTTTCTTCAAATTAGATTATCGATGTACTATACTGCACCCTACCATTACCGGTTATTTCATTAAGACTACAGTCTTCCACAACAGGTGCATGTTTAGCTAAAATGTAATATTTATGTATTATAATTTTAGGTATCATAACCAGAAAAGGTGTCATGATCACTTCATGAAAGTATTATATTTATTACTTTCCAGTAGACAAAATTGCAGAACGATATTGCGACAATATATACAAATATTTAAATAGGTAATGGTCTACGTCTGATTGACACATTGCCGTCTTAACGGAGCAAGAAGATATAATTTGTTCTATATCTTTTCCAGCAAGACAGTCAGGCCTCTAGAGATGCATATCTGTTCTTAGCATTCTCAGATTTACTGTCACAAGAATTTTCCATATCTTAACACTAGCAAAAATTGGCTCTCGTAGTGCATAGTACAGTAAATGATTTGCTTATGACAAACCGACAGTCGTCCACCAAGTGAAATTCCACAGTAGAAATGTCAGCATCGCTGTTTCGTAGTTCATGTATTCGATTTACAAATCAAATTACCTAAACTATAGACATTCAGAGCGTACTTTTATAACTAGATATCAGTCGTCATTACCTGGAATCTGTGTTCATCCATACAAGTCAACAGCATTTACTTTCATTTTCTGCAAGACGCTGGTTTTGATCTCACATCTGTCTGTCTTGGTATTTGTAAATGGGTACACTGGAATGCGTCTTACAACTGCAGTACGGTCAGAAATACCATCAACAGCAAATGCTTCCAGGTGATGATGTCAATTCAGAATAGTGTCAAAATCCTTCAAGCAAAGATCACGATGACAACATTTCCAGTCACATGATCTTCTGGTCATACCATCTATAAGAGCCATGGTTCCAGCAATAAGCATCGTGCCTGTGTTCTGTCTGTATGCATAGTGTTACTCTGCACACCAAATGTGTGTTTATTAAAGTGTCAGCCCCAATGTCTATAACGAATCTGAGATGCCATTCCCAGGCCCAACAACCGTGTGGAAGAATGTGATAATGCTGCCTGGAATGGCGGATCGTCATAATGTACATATGGCCTCGATGTAGTTTTAAGTAGAACCAAAACATGTATTTTGATAAAATAATATGCACTATGAAGACTTAGGTCCTCAGTCCAGCGCTTATGCACCCTCAGTAGTAGTAGTCGTAGCTGTAGTAGTAAGCGTCTCAGTATGTATGGTTTTATACAAGCACAATAAAAGCACGAGCTTGCGTAATCGATATCCATGTTAAATATTTAAAATTATGGACGGGGAGATAATACACTCCTGGAAATTGAAATAAGAACACCGTGAATTCATTGTCCCAGGAAGGGGAAACTTTATTGACACATTCCTGGGGTCAGATACATCACATGATCACACTGACAGAACCACAGGCACATAGACACAGGCAACAGAGCATGCACAATGTCGGCACTAGTACAGTGTATATCCACCTTTCGCAGCAATGCAGGCTGCTATTCTCCCATGGAGACGATCGTAGAGATGCTGGATGTAGTCCTGTGGAACGGCTTGCCATGCCATTTCCACCTGGCGCCTCAGTTGGACCAGCGTTCGTGCTGGACGTGCAGACCGCGTGAGACGGCGCTTCATCCAGTCCCAAACATGCTCAATGGGGGACAGATCCGGAGATCTTGCTGGCCAGGGTAGTTGACGTACACCTTCTAGAGCACGTTGGGTGGCACAGATACATGCGGACGTGCATAGTCCTGTTGGAACAGCAAGTTCCCTTGCCGGTCTAGGAATGGTAGAACGATGGGTTCGATGACGGTTTGGATGTACCGTGCACTATTCAGTGTCCCCTCGACGATCACCAGTGGTGTACGGCCAGTGTAGGAGATCGCTCCCCACACCATGATGCCGGGTGTTGGCCCTGTGTGCCTCGGTCGTATGCAGTCCTGATTATGGCGCTCACCTGCACGGCGCCAAACACGCATACGATCATCATTGGCACCAAGGCAGAAGCGACTCTCATCGCTGAAGACGACACGTCTCCATTCGTCCCTCCATTCACGCCTGTCGCGACACCACTGGAGGCGGGCTGCACGATGTTGGGGCGTGAGCGGAAGACGGCCTAACGGTGTGCGGGACCGTAGCCCAGCTTCATGGAGACGGTTGCGAATGGTCCTCGCCGATACCCCAGGAGCAACAGTGTCCCTAATTTGCTGGGAAGTGGCGGTGCGGTCCCCTACGGCACTGCGTAGGATCCTACGGTCTTGGCGTGCATCCGTGTGTCGCTGCGGTTCGGTCCCAGGTCGACGGGCACGTGCACCTTCCGCCGACCACTGGCGACAACATCGATGTACTGTGGAGACCTCACGCCCCACGTGTTGAGCAATTCGGCGGTACGTCCACCCGGCCTCCCGCATGCCCACTATACGCCCTCGCTCAAAGTCCGTCAACTGCACATACGGTTCACGTCCACGCTGTCGCGGCATGCTATCAGTGTTAAAGACTGCGATGGAGCTCCGTATGCCACGGCAAACTGGCTGACACTGACGGCGGCGGTGCACAAATGCTGCGCAGCTAGCGCCATTCGACGGCCAACACCGCGGTTCCTGGTGTGTCCGCTGTGCCGTGCGTGTGATCATTGCTTGTACAGCCCTCTCGCAGTGTCCGGAGCAAGTATGGTGGGTCTGACACACCGGTGTCAATGTGTTCTTTTTTCCATTTCCAGGAGTGTATTTTGCAGTAGATCCCAACATTTCAATCACAGTTCAGTCGATTATTCGTAGCGGCAGCAAAGTAAAAGCTAGGCGTAAAGACACTAGATGGCAAAACTTTCGGTCCTACCCTCAAAGTGTACGTGTCGTTACACACTATTTTATGTGCGTGCTGCGACAAAGATACCCCACTGGCCAGGCGCAGGGTGGATGTGATTCTTTTTTCTGTATGCATGGTGATACCCAAAATGCATACTAATGGAGGAAATTCAGTTTAAAGTCACCCAGGTCTACTTATAGCAAGAGCGTAATTGGTTATTTTAAAAAGATAATAACGCGTGACGATAAAATAGGCTGGCGAAAGGAGATCGCAGGCTGGCAGGTGGAGTTATCGAACGAAGCTGATGAATCAGGAGTGCCAGGGATAACCTTCCACACTGTGACGATGAGATATGGGCAGTATCTGCGCTGACTGAATCTTCGACCATCTCTCTCGAACATGCGAGCGCTCTGCCCCAAAACGCTCAATTGTTTATGTATCGAAAGCAGTAGATTTCTCAAGACTGATACCTCAGGAGAGAACACTCAGAAAGTACGGTTAAATGTGGGCTAAATGATTTTAAAAATTAGACAAATGCCGAGCAATATTATTAGACGCTAATCTAACATATGTAGATAAAATGTATGCTACCTGTGATCATCAAACTGCTTGTGCTTTCGTCTATAGTAACGTCAATATGTGACCCATGTGCATCGCCTTTCGCGCGACCGTTACGGCCTCATGGATGTGTGTGGTGTCCTTAGGTTAGTTAGGTTTAAGCAGTTCTAAGTTCTAGGGGACTGATGACCTCAGAAGTTAAGTCCCATAGTGCTCAGAGCCATTTGAACCATTCTGCATCGCCTTTCGGCTCTCAATCCAACCATTTTACACTGCATCCTAGTATTTTGATTATTAAAAAAACAACTTGCACGTATTGGGGTAGCCTACCACAGCATCCAGACCTGGGCGCCTCAACATCGGTGGGAGGAAGGCAGTGGGGAGTGGGCGGGGTGGGAGCGGCATGTTCCCACGGGAAGCTGACATAAAAAAAGTGTAACCGAGCTATGTGTGTGTTCAAAACAGAATAATGTCAACACGCTACGTGAGTGCGTTTTCTTTTAGCGTTGGATTTGTTAGTGTTATGTGTATGTTGGCATTTGAAAAAAGTGTAGTTTGTAGATTTTCTGGTTGGGTGGTTGGTTCAAATGGCTCTGAGCACTATGCGACTTAACTTCTGAGGTCATCAGTCGCCTAGAACTTAGAACTAATTAAACCTAACTAACCTAAGGACATCACACACATCCATGCCCGAGGCAGGATTCGAACCTGCAACCGTAGCGGTCGCTCGGCTCCAGACTGTAGCGCCTAGAACCGCATGGCCACTCCGGCCGGCTTCTGGTTGGACTGTGACATTGTATCACAGTTGGATCGTAAGAAATAGCAACCCGCATCCGGCAATGTAAGCAATAAAAGCATATGTACATTTGTACAATTACATATGAAGTATGAATATCTGAAAAAAAACATGGATAAAAGTGGAAAAATGGTAAAAAAAAGTAAAAAGCCGGATACAATATGGCCATACATGATGAAAATAGATAAATAAATAAATAAAGTAAAGCAAAGAAGGGCTGTAGGTCTTAATGTACCGAGTATATACAAGACAAAGAATGCAACAACATATGCTTTACTAGTGAAAAGACGGTGCATCTAGAAAGAGACAGGGGGAAAAAAAGTGTAATGCTCCCGCTAGTTCTGTGGGTACGAGGAAACGGTAATGTTATTTATTCTGAACGCTGTGATATTCTTCCCTAGTGCATGCGAGTTGCAAGTATTTGGAATCGTAAAAATATCAGCATAAAGTGTAAATTGGTATGAGTCCAGAACCGAAAAGTGATGCACATAGATCACATGTTGACTTTACTACAGAGGAAATAACTAGAAGTGTCCTGATCACAGGTAGCATATATTTTGGAAATCCTTTATATTTAAGCAAGTATTTCGGCTGTTCTCTCCAGCAGTATCAGTTATGGGAAATTTGTTGCTTTCTACATACGCACAATTCAGTGTTTTGGAGGAGAGTGAAGGCATGCTGGAGAGAGACGGTCGAAGATGCAGTCGGCACAGACACCGTCCATATCTCATCGCCACTGTGTAGAAGGTTATGTTCGACACTGCTGGTTCGTTCGATAGCTCGATCTGCCACCTCCTGTCGCCATTCTATGGTTTTATTGTTTAACATTTACCGTCACATATTATCCTTTTAAAATAATCATTTACATTCTTACTATAATAGGACCTGGGAGACTGCATGACTACAGAAAAAAAACACACCCACCTTATCCCTCGCCCTAGGGTATCCACGTTACAACCCGCTCATAATATAGTCTGTACTTACATTTACATTCAGAAGGTATGACCGAAAGTGCTGCCACATTTGGTCTTTACTCATAGGTTTTTTTCCTACCATTACGAATAATCAACTGAACTGCTTTGATATGTTGGGTTGTAATGAAAAACGTTATTTATCAGTCTACAATTTTAATTATTTGACGTGGATATCTATTACACAAACTCATGCTTTTGTTGTGCTCGTATAAAACAACGTACTTTGAGACATTTACTACTATTGCTACAGAGGATGCATAAGCGCTGGACTGAGGGCCTAAGTCTCGACTGCGTATACTATTTTATTAAAGTACACGTCTTAGTTCTTCTTAAAACTAAGTCAAAGTCATACATACATTATGACTCCCATCCTACGGTTGTCGGGCTTGGAAGTGACATCTTCGATATTTTTTTTATAGGTATCAGGTTTTAAATTGTAAGACATTTCCAGGGGCAAATGTGGACTCTGACCACAATCTATTGGTTATGAACTGTGGATTAAAACTGAAGAAACTGCAAAAAGGTGGGGATTTAAGGAGATGGGACCTGGATAAACTGACTAAACCAGAGGTTGTACAGAGTTTCAGGGAAAGCATAAGGGAACAATTGACAGGAAGGGGAGAAAGAAATACAGTAGAAGAAGAATGGGTAGCTCTGAGGGATGAAGTAGTGAAGGCGGTAGAGGATCAAGTAGGTAAAAAGACAAGGGCTAGTAGAAATCCTTGGGTAACAGAAGAAATATTGAATTTAAATGATGAAAGGAGAAAATATAAAAACGCAGTAAATGAAGCAGGCAAAAAGGAATACAAACGTCTCAAAAATGAGATCGACAGGAAGTGCAAAATGGCTAAGCAGGGATGGCTAGAGGACAAATGTAAGGATGTAGAGGCTTATCTCACTAGGGGTAAGATAGATACTGCCTACAGGAAAATTAAAGAGACCTTTGGAGAAAAGAGAACCACTTGTACGAATATCAAGAGCTCAGATGGAAACCCAGTCCTAAGCAAAGAAGGGAAAGCAGAAAGGTGGAAGGAGTATATAGAGGGTCTATACAAGGGCGATGTACTTGAGGACAATATTATGGAAATGGAAGAAGATGTAGATGAAGATGAAATGGGAGATACGATACTGAGTGAAGAGTTTGACAGAGCGCTGAAAGACCTGAGGGAGTAGACAACATTCCATTGGAACTACTGACAGCCTTGGGAGAGCCAGTCCTGACAAAACTCTACCATCTGGTGCGCAAGATGTATGAGACAGGTGAAATACCCTCAGACTTCAAGAAGAATATAATAATTCCAATCTCAAAGGAAGCAGGTGTTGACAGATGTGAAAATTACCGAACTATCAGTTTAATAAGTCACAGCTGCAAAATACTAACACGAGTTCTTTACAGACGAATGGAAAAACTGGTAGAAGCCGACCTCGGGGAAGATCAGTTTGGATTCCGAAGAAATGTTGGAATACGTGAGGCAATACTGACCCTACGACTTATCTTAGAAAATAGATTAAGGAAAGGCAAACCTACGTTTCTAGCATTTGTAGACTTAGAGAAAGCTTTTGACAATGTTGACAGGAATACTCTCTTTCAAATTCTAGAGATGGCAGGGGTAAAATACAATGAGCGAAAGGCTATTTACAATTTGTACAGAAACCAAATGGCAGTTATAAGAGTCGAGTGGCATGAAAGGGAAGCAGTGGTTGGGAAGGGAGTGAGACAGGGTTGTCGCCTGGCCCCGATGTTATTCAATCTGTATATTGAGCAAGCAGTAAAGGAAACAAAGGAAAAGTTCGGAGTAGGTATTAAAGTCCATGGAGAAGAAATAAAAATGTTGAGGTTCGCTGATGACATTGTAATTCTGTCAGAGACAGCAAAGGACTTGGAAGAGCAGTTGAACGGAATGGGCAGAGTCTTGGAAGGAGGATATAAGATGAACAATAACAAAAGCAAAACTAGGATAATGGAATGTAGTCGAATTAAGTTGGGTGATGCTGAGGGAATTAGATTAGGAAATGAGACACTTAAAGTAGTAAAGGAGTTTTGCTATTTGGGGAGCAAAATAACTGATGATGGTCGAAGTAGAGAGGATATAAAATGTAGGCTGGCAATGGCAAGGAAAGCGTTTCTGAAGAAGAGAAATTTGTTAACATCGAGTACAGATTTAAGTGTCAGGAAGTCATTTCTGAAAGTGTAACTCTTCAGGCTTTCCCGGCGATCTAATGACATCTTGGGTTGTCGGGTGTTCTGCCGGATATCAGCGTCGTACTTGCACGATATTTCGGTCACGTAGCTCGAGACCTTCATCAGGTGCGACCTGAGACTGCTCCTCGAGTGGACCTGGTCCAGTATTTATGCCTATGGACTTCCCCCTCCACCAACGGATGCAGGCGCTTCCTCTGTGGTCCGCGCCCATTCCCTGTGACCTGCTGGAGCGTTGCTGCTCCGTTTTCCGTCCGCTGCGGTTCTAGGTGTTCCCCCTGCGGTCCGCGCCCACCAAACCCGCTCCTGGGGGTTTCATCTACGGTCTGGGGTACCAGGCGTTCCCCCTGCGGTCCGCGCCCGCTCACCACGACCTGTTGGAGCGTTGCCGCTCCGTTTTTCATCTGCTGCGGCTCTGGATGTTCCCTCTGCGGTCCGCGCCCACCAGTCCCACTTCTGGGTGTTCCATCTTCGGTCTGGTGCTCCTGGCAGTCCGTCAGGGGCTCGTTTACCATCTCCATGTCTCTGGTTCTTCTGTTTGTGTAGTGAGACATGGAGATGGTAAACGAGCCCCTGACGGACTGCCAGGAGCACCAGACCGAAGATGGAACACCCAGAAGTGGGACTGGTGGGCGCGGACCGCAGAGGGAACATCCAGAGCCGCAGCAGATGAAAAACGGAGCGGCAACGCTCCAACAGGTCGTGGTGAGCGGGCGCGGACCGCAGGGGGAACGCCTGGTACCCCAGACCGTAGATGAAACCCCCAGGAGCGGGTTTGGTGGGCGCGGACCGCAGAGGGAACACCTAGAACCGCAGCGGACGGAAAACGGAGCAGCAACGCTCCAGCAGGTCACAGGGAATGGGCGCGGACCACAGAGGAAGCGCCTGCATCCGTTGGTGGAGGGGGAAGTCCATAGGCATAAATACTGGACCAGGTCCACTCGAGGAGCAGTCTCAGGTCGCACCTGATGAAGGTCTCGAGCTACGTGACCGAAATATCGTGCAAGTACGACGCTGATATCCGGCAGAACACCCGACAACCCAAGATGTCATTTCTGAAAGTATTTATATGGAGTGTAGCCATGTATGGAAGTGAAACATGGACGATAAATAGTTTGGACAAGAAGAGAATAGAAGCTTTTGAAATGTGGTGCTACAGAAGAATGCTGAAGATTAGATGGGTAGATCACATAACTAATGAGGAGGTATTGAATAGAACTGGGGAGAAGAGGAGTTTGTGGCACAACTTGACTAGAAGAAGGGACCGGTTGGTAGGACATGTTCTGAGGCATCAAGGGATCACAAATTTAGCATTGGAGGGCAGCGTGGAGGGTAAAAATCGTTGAGGGAGACCAACAGATGAATACACTAAGCAGATTCAGAAGGATGTAGGTTGCAGTAAGTACTGGGAGATGAAGGAGATTGCACAGGATAGAGTAGCATGGAGAGCTGCATCAAACCAGTCTCAGGACTGAAGACAACAACAACAACAACATCGAGGCAGATAATTTAATAAATGTACACCGCTAAGTGTGCGGTTTAAGTGTGCAGAGTAGCACTCTGCATACAAACAAAACACGGGCATGTTACTTGTTGTTACTGGGACCATGTCCCACCCCACGGCCGTTTTAGAAGGTATGACCAGAAGATCACGCGCCTGGAAATATTGTCGTCATGACCATTACCTGAAGGTTTTTCGCTACTAGTACGAACAACCAACATCACTAAAAAGCATTTTCGGTTGGTGGTCATTCCGATCAACTGCTATGCTAAGATGCTTTCCTGTGTTTGTACTACATATTTACGAATACTAGGACAGATTGATTTGGGATCTAAAACAGCATCTTCCAGAGAATTAAAGTAAATACTGAAATACTCTTGACGTGTGTGGGTGTACATACATTCAAGGTAATAGTGACCGATAATTGGGTATAAAACCATGCTATGTATGTCTATAGACCTAATTATTTAACCTGGAAATCGATTACACGAACCACCAGTGATGCTGGTATTTCTCCTGCGGATTATCTCTTGGTGAATGACTGTTTATTCATCGTAAGAAAATCGGTATGAGAAAAAGTATCTTCCTCGAGGTTTTTGTTGCTGGTGTTAACAATATATAAAATTCTAGTCACAGTAAATCTGAGAATGAAAAGAACATATACACATCTCTAGAGGCCTAACTGCCTTGCTGGCAAAGATAGAGAGTTAATGATATCTTCCTGATACTTACCGGAGGCAGTATGTCGACTTCGATCATTATATATTAAAGTTTTCGTATTTGTAGTTCTAATGTCGATCTGCAATTTGCCTCTGAAGTAATATGAGCTTATATGGTGATCACTTGTTCATGACGTCTTTTCTGGTTATGACTCCTAACATTAAAATACATAGGTGTTCTATTGTAGCTGCATGGTGCGAAAGACTGCAGTTTTAATGAAGTAATCGGTAATGGAAGGAGGCAATATACTACATGTATGCTAAACTTAAAAAAAAGATAATCACTACCTACAACAGGTTATAAAACTAGGCACCATATGCTGATACTTTTAATTACTTAACGTAGAAATCGATTGCACAGTGATATTGATAGTTGTTTTGTAGACGATCTAATGGTGGAATTCAATGTTACTCTGCTCGGTTACTAACGTCGGCAACTTCCTATAAAACAAATACTGGGAAGTATGTTTTATTATGCACTCGCAGCTATGTCTGGCACAAACATAGCCTTCCCAGATATGTTGCACCAACACAACAGATAGCTGAAAATGTGAAAATTCGTTATGGTTTCACTATGCAGCGCTTAAGGGTAGCATGGTGTTGTAAATAAATACCTACAAATACCCATCGAGTCCATAATTACCACATGCATAACATGTTTAGGATATCCGTGGTGTTTTACGCAAAAAGATATAGGAGCTGCTCGTCAGTCTGAGACACTTGCCAGGTTGGCTTGATAGATGTGTCCTATAATTATAGCAAGAACTATGTAGTAGCACTTCCACACAAGCCTGTTTTGCTGCCAGTCCAATGTTTACATACGCATATTTCCAGACAAATGTTAGGTATATGCTGGGACACAGATTCATCGTGTTTTTAAATGATTGTTCGAACTGTAGGTAATTCGTTGCTTATAAGAGGATCACATGATCATGACGTCCGTTCCAAATTCTTTTAGGGAACATACACGCGCGCACACACACAACACACAACATTCTCTCTCTCTCTCTCTCTCTCTCTCTCTCTCTCTGCCGGCCGAAGTGGCTGTGCGGTTAAAGGCGCTGCAGTCTGGAACCGCAAGCCCGCTACCGTCGCAGGTTCGAATCCTGCCTCGGGCATGGATGTTTGTGATGTCCTTAGGTTAGTTAGGTTTAACTAGTTGTAAGTTCTAGGGGACTAATGACCTCCGCAGTTGAGTCCCATAGTGCTCAGAGCCGTTCTCACTCTCTCTCTCTCTCTCTCTCGTATCTTGTGCACACTCACAAATACAAAGGTATAGAGGAAAGCGTCTAATCTGTAGCAGCTCTAATTTCTGTTGTCTTACGCTAAATGTACATAGTCAGCTGTGAATGTCAGTTTCAGTAGTGTTTTCTCGAAAAGAGTGTTGTACAGTTTGATTTCACGTAAAAGTAGCGTGCTGATCGAAAAATACCGGTAGCAAGTCCAGCATTAGTTATTGGTTTTGTGAACATGTCTTCTACTAAGTTAGTAAGGAGTGTTTTACACCATTTCTGGAGCCAACAGAAGATTGAGTGTGGCCATCGACCTTATAAACTACATAGCCAGACTATAGCTCCATTTATTTCATTTTTCTTCTTCATAGGAAGCAGTGTGTGGAGCTGTCTTGTGAAGCATCGATCGCTGTTTACCACTGCATACATATCCCAAACTCATATGTAATGATCCCATCACGATGGTCAGCATGACACAAATTACTGCATATTTATTTCAGAATGGTTTTCCTTAGTACAATAGACTTGATAAATTCCAACTGCATGGGAAAACTCTGATACCGTTAGTCGTATGTCATTTATGGTATTTAGAGAGATATATAATAGAAAAAAAATTTGGAGCCTTTTATGGGTTCCTGGCTGTCTTTGGCAGGTGGTGCATTGGCTGCATTATCAAACACTGGCTTCCTGCGACGCCGACAGCGTGTGAGCCCTTAGTGCCACACAAATCTCGGTGACTCTCTCTCTCTCTCTCCCCCTCCCTCCCCCTCCCCCCCCGCCACCCGCCACCTTCTTCCCATTTATCAGTTTTTGGTTTTGCGTAGAACAGTTTCTGGCGGTCAATGCCAACCAGCGTCTACACATTGAGGATGTGGCGGTTCTTCCCCATGACTAGGCGTTTCATTTACATGAGGATCACTGTTGTGTCGACAGCTGTATCCCTGTGAGATACCTGGAGCCTTGTCGTGGTGGAGGCAGCGTTTAATCGAGAGGGTTGCAGTATCGAGAAGAACTTTGTGATGAATCAACCGTTATCAGGTACGTGCAGATCGTTTTTTTAGAAGTGATTGCACATGTTTTGTTCGCAAATTAATCCCTGTTTGTGGAAGATAAATTGTACTTACGTGTGCGTCTTTGGAAACTCGGTTTATCGACAGACAGTACATGAACCCTGCATCTCTCTGTAAGGTTGCATTTTAAGATACAACGAGAGAGGTGCCGTGGCCTCTGTGAGTCTGACTGAATATGTAGAAATAGTTTATTTTCTTGCTGCACCGTGGCCTTTGCTCATTCTCATTTGTGTGGTGAAGACAAGTATATATACTCCATTTCTATTTACAAGTCTTTTACTTACATCACATGCTTATTTTTCGATAGTTGTATGCATTTTTACTCTGCCTGGGAGGAACAAGTAGATCTCACCCACTGTCATTGTGCTTGCAGGTTTGTATTTGTCTCTAAATGTATTTCTGATATACCCTGCATGGTCCACGTGTAGGGCGAATACAGCAGTTTCGACTACAGACTAAATTTACCATTGTGATGGACACAGATGGATTGGTAACTCTCCTACTCGGATTTTTTACATATCTTCTAGCGATGTTACACACTCTCTAATAATAATTCAGGAGTTTATATCGTCTTACATGGCTTTTTATTCTGCCTGGGAGCTCTGGCTGACCGAGACTGAAGTCAAGCACACATAAGTGATAGTTTTGAAACTTGGATTATGATTGATCCAGAGAGAGAAAGAAGGGAGCGGAGTGCCTGGGGCTTATCTGCTATGCAGACCACATATTTCCATCGACGCGTACTGACCTCTTAACCGTTATTACCATAAGCACGAGGTCCCTCGGCCAGAACTGACAGGGCAGCAGTGTCTTCTCTGCCAGCACCTAGGACGGCCAATTCGGAGACGATTACAAGGCGATTACAAGGCAATATTCCACATATCAGAGTTATAGATGTCGTCTAAACTATAGGCGTGACACTTTTCGCTGGAGATACTGATCACCTCCCTAGATAGGTATTTTGTAGCGCTGTGTTCTTTCTTATACACACATAGGGTGTCTTTGGTTGGAAGCATTAGAATTTGGCTATGATATCAGTATATGCAACAAAGCGTTCGTTTAAACTTAAAAACTAAGAAGAGGTAGTGTTTGGCATTGACAAAATGGTTTGGATACTTTTGTACACATGCTGCATTGTGACTGACAGAGCATCAAGACATCGACGGAATGTGATGATGTAAAACTTTATAAAAATACAAAAAATATGAAAAATATGCAAAATTGTGGAAAATATGAAAAATATGGAAAACTGTAAAAATATATGTAAAATGCTGGAAAAATGAGATTACTTACATATCTGTCTGGGCGTGGCCTCGGCTGGTGTCTCAAATGACGAAAATCGCGTGATATTTAATTTTTGTTAATAAACTGACTGCAAGTGACTTAGTCTAATGCAATAAAATTTTTCTGTTAGTAAATAGACCCAGCCTGATCCTCTCCCTATGCTGTACAGTTCCAGAGTAAAGCCACCCACTCAAGTGCCCAAATTATAAAAAATTAAGATGGGGAAGAGGTGCTTGACTCTGGTCCAGGGGGGAGCAGGGAGGGGATGGGAGGGGGGAGGGGGTGAGGGAACCTTGATAAATTTCCAGTGGTTTCCCAGAGAGAGGGGAGTGGCGTTTGACCTTGAATATGAGTCGCCCAGATGTG
Source organism: Schistocerca piceifrons (assembly GCF_021461385.2). NCBI lineage: Eukaryota > Metazoa > Arthropoda > Insecta > Orthoptera > Acrididae > Schistocerca > Schistocerca piceifrons. The sequence continues at coordinate 74,156,081 of NC_060149.1, forward strand.
TAACCTGACACCTGAAGTTCTTATCGGCAACCTTGAGATAATATCGTTATCTTGCCCAGAGCTCTCACTGTTTACCTACTAACAGTATGACCCTCTTCCCTGAAAGTTTGATCGACTAAATTCTCTCATACAGATAGTATATGGGAAAAAATATTGAAAAAGATAAATATATTCTCACGTTGAAAATACATTTAAGTCCAAATCTGAACGAAAGGTCGTCAGTGATGTACAACATTTGAACTTCAATCACATTTATTATGATCACCAACGTACAGCCAGAACAGAACCGACCTCCTGGAGGGAGAGTGCAGCTGTGCAGCTATTTATACAAACAGACAATATTCTCGATTGCTAATATTTGCACATACATCGAATATTCCAGAGAGGAAAACATTACAATCATATGATTGTTCAAGGGCCTTCCAGAAACGAAACAAGTAAGTGCTCATGCTCCGGTTTTAACCGGCGCCCCCTAGCACGCCAGCAGGGACGATAACCACCACAACACACTACATGCACCACAGTTCGCAACATTGCTCTCTGTCCTGAATAAACAGTGACTGGTTGTTTCTGAATTCCTTGTTGGATCCGACTACAGCACCCTGGATCTTGATATTGTCAGTGGTCCTTTGTATGTGCGGTGGTCCCAGATTCTCGAGTTTTGGTCTTATTGTTGCATCCCCGTCACTATGACGAGTATCAAATGTAGTCCCTCAAGCCGAAACTACGCGATCGTCAGGTGGGGCTTCAGTTTCCTTAGACCTCCCAGTGTCGAACTACACCTCTCGATTGTAGTAGGGTTAAATGCAGAGGACGTGGACGACGTCTCTATGTTCGTGACTTCTTGATGGAGGGTTATAATCTTAGACTTTGTATGTGACACCCGACAAGAGACGAAGGATACGATACGACCCAAAGTAGCGCCTTAGTAATATTTCCAATAGTCCTACTTTCCGTAGAATTGTAAAAATCCAAAACATGTTTCAGGATGTATCTCACTGGCCAGTGCTTGGCATCATAGTGCTCTCAGTCGTTCTCCTGGAAACAGGAAAAATGTATCCACTGTCGTTTCGGCCTCGCGACCATGGAGCAGAATGAAATGTGTGAAGCCTCGTTTCGCTATGTTGTATGCGAACGTCATGATGAGCAGTGTCAACGTACATTGAGCATATCTGCCGAAGACTTAGTAAAGCGTTCTGTGAGGCCATCCGTCTGTGGATGGTAGGCAATCGTAACGTGAAAGTATGGAAAACTTTTCCACGATCACAGATAATCACACTGTTCGCTCCACGCTTCAAAATGTCTTCCACAAGGAAATTTGCAATTTCCGGGGCTTCGACGGACGCCGTTGTTTTTGTGACAGCATAACTGGTGAGGTAGTCAGTGCAGGCTAGATTCCTGTTTGCTGACTTCGTGAATCTCCAAGTGTGCGATTCCATTTTAGTGGAGTGGCGCTGATGCAGGTGGGATTGGTACCACATGCCGCAGAGCTAACTGTGGTTCGTGCTTCCGTCGTTGGCATTGTTGTTGGAGCGTCGAGGAAATACGTTAGGGCAACTGACCGTGGATGAGCTGGGATGGCTAGTAACCATTTCCGCCCCAATGGATCATAGTTCCTTATGACTTCCACGATGACTGAGGTTACATTCACGCTGCAAAAAAATGGTTCAAATGGCTCTGAGCACTATGGGACTCAACTGCTGTGGTTATCAGTCCCCTAGAACTTAGAACTACTTAAACCTAACTAACCTAAGGACATCACACACATCCATGCCCGAGGCAGGATTCGAACCTGCGACCGTAGCAGTCGCACGGTTCCAGACCGCGCGCCTAGAACCGCGAGACCACCGCGGCCGGCTTCACGCTGCAGTGTTCCGCTAAAGGATTTCTTAAGACAGTCGACTTCCTTGTGCTTAGAGCCGATTTTGTATAATACTCTGACGTCGCACTCCTGAAGCTTCGGTGTCCATCTCGCTAGTCGATCCGACCCGACGGATGCTTCAGACTAGTATGCCAGCATAGAGAATAGTGGTCTTTCACAGGGTTGAATCTTTTGCAGAATAAATACGGTCGAAACTTGTAGATAGCCCAGACAATTGCAACACACTCCCTCTTGGTTGTAGAGTAGTTCATCTCGGATTTGGAGAACATTCTGGAAGCCTAAGCTATTACCTTTTCAACCTCTTCCTGAATCTGCAGTAGAGCTCTCTATCCCAAAGCCGCTAGCGTTTGTACGACTTTCTGTCGCAGCATTCGCGTCATATAACACCAGGACCCACCCCCTCAACCATGGACTTCACCATCGGTGGGATGGCTTGCGTGCCTTAGCGATACAAACAGTCGTACCGTAGGTGCAACCACAACGTAGGGGTGTCTGTTGAGAGGCCAGCCGAAATTGTGGTTCATGAAGAGGGGCAGCAATCTTCTCAGTAATTGCAGGGGCAACAGTCTGGATGACTGACTGATTTGGCCTTGTAACATAAACCAAAACGGCCTTGCTGTGGTGGTACTGCGAACAGCTGAAAGACAGGGGAAACTATAGTCGTGATTTTCCCCGACGGCACGCAGCTCTACAGAATATGTAAATTATGATGGCGTCTTCTAGGGTAAATATTCCGGAGGTAAAATAGTCCCCCTTTCGGATCTGCAGCCGGAGACTACTCAGGAGGATGTGCCCATCAGGAGAAACAAATCTGGCATTCTACGGTTCGGAGCGTGAAATGTTAGACCCCTTAATCGGGCAGGTAGGTTAGAAAACTTAAAATGAGAAATAGGTAGAAGTTAAGGAGATTGTAGGCGTTAGTGAAGTTCGGTGGCAGGAGGAACAGGACTCCTGGTCAGGTGAATACAAGGTCATAAATACAAAGTCAAATAGGGGTAAGGCAGGAGTGGGTTTAAGAATGAATAAGAAAGTGGGAATGCGGGTAAGCTACTACGAACAGCACAGTGAACGAGTTACAGTAGCCAAGGTAGACACGAAGCACACGTCTAACACAGTAGTACATATTTACATGCCAAGTAGCCCTGCAGATGATGAAGAAATTGAAGAACTGTATGATCAGCTAAAAGAAATTATTCACATAATTAGAGGAGACGAAAATTTAATTGTGATGTGGGACTGGAATACTATAGTAAGCGAAGGGACAATAGTAGGTGAATATGGACGGGGGAAAGGAATGAAAGAGCAAGCCGCCTGGTAGAATTTTGCACGGAGCACACTGTAATATTCGTTAATACTTGCCTTAAGAATCATAAAAGAAGTAAAAGAAGGTTGTATACGTTTAAGAGACCTGGAGACACAGGAAGGTTTCAGATTGATTATGTATTAGTTTAAGATTTAGGAACCAGATTTAAATTGCAAGACATTGCCAGGGGCAGATATGGACTCTGACCGCAGTTTATTGGTTATGAACTGTACATTAAAACTGAAGAAATTGCAAGAAGGAAAGAAATTAAGGAGATGGGAAATGGAAAAGCTGCAAGAAACGGACGTCGTTGAGAGTTTCAGAAGGAGCATTAGGCAAAGGTTGGTTAGAGCAGGGGAAGGGAATACAGTAGAAGACGAATGGGTAACTTTAGGAGATGAAATAGTGAGGACAGCAGAGGATCAAATAGGTAAAAAGACAAAGCCTATAAGAAATCATTGGGTAACACAAGATACATTGAATGTAATGGATGAAAGGAGAAAACTAAAAAAAATGCAGCAAATGAAGCAGGCGAAAGGGAATACAACCGTTTAAAAAATGAGATTGACAGGAAGTCCACAATGGCTAAGCAGCAATGGCTAGAGAACAAATATAAGGATTTAAAAGAACCTATTTCACTATGGGAAAGATAGACACCGCATACAGGAAAATTAAAAAGACCTTTGGGGAAAAGAGAAGTAGCTGAATGAATATGAAGAGCTCATACAGAAAATCAGTACTAAGCAAGGAAGGGAAATCTGAAAGGTGACAGGAGTATACAGGAAAATTAAAAAGACCTTTGGGGAAAAGAGATGTAGCTGTATGAATATGAAGAGCTCATACAGAAAATCAGTACTAAGCAAGGAAGGGAAATCTGAAAGGTGACAGGAGTATACAGACGCACTAAATAAGGCAGATAAACCTGAAAATGTTATAGAAAGGGAAGTGGGCGTAGATGCTCAGATGGGATACTGGGAGAAGAATTTGACAGAGCTATTAAAGATCTGAGTCGAAACAAGGTCCCGGGGGTAGACTATATCCCGACAGAAATACTGATAGCCTTAAGAGAACTAGCCATCTCGAAACTCTTCCATCTAGTGTGCATGATGTATGACACAGGCGAAATACTCTCAGAATTCAAGAAGAACGTAGTAATGCCAATTTCAAAGTTAGTAGTTGCCCACCGAATTATCAGTTTAATAAGTCATGGTTGCAAAATACTAACACGAATTCTTTACAGAAGAATGGAAGCCTGGTAGAAGCAGACCTTGGGGAAGATCAGTTAGGATTCCGGAGAAATGCCGGAGCACGCGGGAGAATACTGACTCTACGATTTATCATAGAAGACGGGTTAAGAAAAGAGACACCTACGTTTATAGCACTTATCGACTTAGAAAAAGCTTTTGCCAGTGTTGACTGGAATACTCTCCTTCAAATTCTAAAGGTGGCAGAAGTAAATTACAGGACGAGAAAGGCTATTTACAACTTATACAGAAACCAGATGGCAATTATAAGAGAATGGCTCTGAGCACTATGGGACTTAACATCTATGGTCATCAGTCCCCTAGAACCTAGAACTACTTAAACCTAACTAACCTAAGGACATCACACAACACCCAGTCATCACGAGGCAGAGAAAATCCCTGACCCCGCCGGGAATCGAACCCGGGAACCCGGGCGTGGGAAGCGAGAACGCGACCGCACGACCACGAGCTGCGGACAATTATAAGAGAACCAAAGAAAAATCTGGAGTAGGAATTAAAACTCAGGGAGAAGAAATAAAAACTTTAAGGTGTGCCAATGACATCGTAATTCTGTTAGAGACAGCAAATGACTTCGAAGAGCATTTGAACGGAATTGACAGTGTCTTGAATGTAGGCTATAAGATGAATATTGACAAAAGCGACACAAGGATAATGGAATGTAGTCGAATTAAATCAGGTGATGCTGAGGGAATTACATTAGGAAACCAGACACTTCACTTCAAGTAGTAGATGAGTTGTGCTATTTGGGCAGCAAAATAACTGATGATGGCTGCAGTAAAGAGGATGTAAAATGTAGACTGGCAATGGCAAGAAAAGCATTTCTGAAGAAGAGAAATTTGTTAACATTGTATATAGATTTAAGTCCTAACACGTCTTTTGTGATGGATTTGTAGGGAGTGTAGCCATGTATGGAAGCGAAATATGGGCAATAAACAGTTTAGACAAAAAAAAAAAAAAGAATAGAATCTTTAGAAATGTGGTGCTATCCGAAGAAAGTTGAAGATCAGATGGGTTGATCACGTAACTAATAAAGAGGTGGATGTTGTTGTGGTCTTCAGTCCAGAGACTGGTTTGATGCAGATCTCCATGCTACTCTATCCTCTGCAAGCCTCTTTATCTCCGAGTAACTAATGCAACCTACATCCTTCTGAATCTGCGTAGTGTATTCACCTCTTGGTCTCCATCTACGATTTTTATCCACCATACTTCCCTCCAGTACTAAATTGGTGATCCCTTGATGCCTCAGAACGTGTTCTACCAACCGATCCCTTCTTCTAGTCAGGTACTGAATAGTATTGGGAAGACAAGAAATTTGTGGCACAACTTGACCAAAGGAAGGTATCGGTTGATAGGACACATTCTGAGACTTCAAAGGATCACCAACTTAGCATTGGAGGGAAGTGTGTGTGTGTGTGTGTGTGTGTGTGTGTGTGTGTGTGTGTGTGTGTGTGTGTGCGTGGGGGGGGGGGGGGGGGAGTAAAATCGTAGAGGGAGACCATGATGTGAATACAATAAGCAGATCGAGAAGGATGTAGGTTGCAATAGTTATTCCTAGACGAAGAGGCTCGCACAGCACTGAGTAACATGGAGAGCTGCGTCAAACCAGTCTTCGGACTGAAGACCACATCAACACAACAATGCTAGAACTGGAGAAGACGACGTCTCCAGAGGCAAAAAACAGCCCAGAGTAATTTTTGTTATGTGAACTTGTTTGAATAGCTTCGTCAATCTGGGGTTCTGATCTTTCGAAGCCTATGATTGCTTGTTATGCCCGCAAAAAAGTCCCATCCGAGAATAACATCACGAATGCATTATGTTAAAACGACAAATTAGAAAAGCTGTGCTCTGTCATTGATAATTATTCTTGCAACAGATGTTCCTGCCCACTGGACATATTTCCCATTTGCGACCTCCATCACAATCGCTTTTGTACTTCGGAACAGTCTTCTTTTGATGGCGACGATAAACATTAAAGAAAAGGAAGCCTCTAAGTCTACTAGTGTCCGAACTTGTTCGCCTTCGATGAGATTGCCCGTCATCTTCGAAAATACCGTCCATGAAGGACTTTCATCTGTGGCTGCCTCACCTCCATAGTTGTTGCCTCGGTTGATATTTTCTGAATTCGGCGGCTAGGCTGGCGACTGGTGGTACGGCGACGGGAAACGGCTACGGCATGTTGGGGAGCGAACGAGTCCAGGATACGACGATGAGATACGGCTTACAGGTCGACTAAAATCGTCTGGAGCTGATTAACGTGGTTAGGACTGTTGTGGTGGTTCACGTCTTGCGGCATAATAGTCGTCAACACTCGTATTCTTTTGGGTGTACCGGCGTCTGTCACATGCTGAATCGTTGTTTGACGGCGGCAGCGTATGTCTGAGTTGGTTGAATACCTCTTCTGCAACGTATGGGCCTGACGTTCATTGCTGCTATCTCATGTGTACTCGGTATGACAATTCTGACTGCCATGCAGTACCGCATCTCTATTGTTTTCGAACCACTGCGGGACTGTTCCGTCCAGGTAGAAGTTCCTCGTTGGCTCCTGATGTTCAGCTGACTTACTATTGGCTTGGAATAACTGGTCTCCTGAACAGACGGGACGTGGCAACATAGTACTGGTTGTATACAGGGTCCTGTTCGTGTGGGCGACGGTTTTTGCGTTGCTTAATGAGAGTCACGGTGATATAGATTTATTTATTTACACGTCAAGTTTCGTACGACCAGATTGAGGAGCAAATCTCCAAGGTCATGGAACGTGTCAGTACACGAAATTACAATATAAAAGTACTAACAGATAAAAATAAAGTGTTTATGAACCCGGAAAAAGTCAGTCCATAAGTTTAAGTAAACGCAATCAACAATACAACGTAAGAACCAGCTTAATGTTTCAAGGAACTCCTCGACAGAATAGAAGGACTGACCCATGAGGAAACTCATCAGTTTCGATTTGAAAGCGCGTGGATTACTGCTAAGATTTTTGAATTCGAGTGGTAGCTTATTGAAAATGGATGCAGCAGTATACTGCACACCTTTCTGCACAAGAGTTAAGGAAGTTCAATCCAAAAGCAGGTTAGATTTCTGCCGAGTATTAGCTGAGTGAAAGCTGCTCATTATTGAGAATAAGGAAATATTGTTACCAAGAAATGACAGTAATGAATATTTAGAGGCCAATATCAGAATACCCAGACTAGTGAACAGCGGTCAACAAGTGGTTCGCGAACTTACACCACTTCTGGCCCGAACCGCCCGTTTCTGAGCCAAAAATATCCTTTAAGAATGGGAAGAGTTAACCCAAAATATAATACCATACGACATAAGCGAATGAAAATAAGCAAATTAGACTACTCATCGTGTCGAACCATCACTTACTTCAGATACCATTCGAATATTAAAAATGTCAGTATTAAGTCTTTGAACAAGATCCTGAACGTGGGCTTTCCATGACAGTTTACTTTCTATCTGAACACCTAGAAATTTGAACAGTTCAGTTTCACTAATCATATTCTCATTCTGTGAAATTAAAACGTCAGATTTTGGTGAATTATGTTTTAGAAACTAAACTGAGTCTTACTGTGATTTAGCATTAGTTTATTTTCTACAAGCCATAAGCATAGGTCATGAACAGCACTATTTGAAACCAAGCCAATTTTGCACACAACATCCTTTACTACCAAGCTAGCGTCATCAGCAAACAAAAATATTTTAGAGTTATCTGTAATACTAGAGGGCATATAATTTATATAAATAAGAAACAGGAGTGGCCCCAACACTGATCCTTGGGTAACCCTCCCCCCAGCCCCCCCGCCACTTGACTGTACCCCACTCAGACCCCACACCACAGCCATTCTCAACATTGTGAACTTTTTGCTGTCTGTTACTGAAGTAAGAGGTGAACCAATTGTGAGCTACTCCCTGTGTTCCGTAATCGTTCAACTTCTGGAGCAACATTTTGTGATCAACAGAATCAAATGCCTTAGTTAAATAAAAAAATATGCATAGCGTTCGAAACGTTTTGTTTAACCCGTCCAGTACCTCACAGAGAAAAGAGAATATAGCATTTTCAGTTGTTGAACGACTTCTAAAGCTGAACTGTACATTTGATAGCAAATCGTGTGATAAAAAATGATCAATTATCCTTACATACACAGCCTTTTCAACAACTTTAGCAAACACTGAGAGCATTATCTACATTACCCCTTTCTCCCTTTTTATAAAGCGGCTTTACTACTCAGTACTTTAATCGTTCAGGAAACTGACCATACCTAAAGGAAAAATTATACATATAGCTAAATACAGGGCTAATATGTGCAGCACACTACTTTAATATTCTGCTAGGCACTCCATTATATCTATGAGAGTCCTTAGTCTTCAGAAATTTAATTATTGACTCAATCTCCCCCTTGTCTGTATCACAGAGGAATATTTCAGACGTCAACCTCGGAAAGGCATTTGCCAAGAAAGTTATGATTCCCTGTGGGAACTAAATTTTTGTTCAATTCATCAGCAATGCTCAGAAAATGATTGTTAAATACTGGACATGTATCTGATTTATCAGTAACAGAAATATTTTTACTATGAACTGACTTCATACCGTCGACCTTGTACTGCTGACCAGACACATCCTTCACAACTGACCGTATGGTTTTAATCTTATCCTGTGACTTAGTTATTCTATTTGCATACCACATACTGTTTGCCTTCCTAATAACATTTTTAAGCGCCTTACAATACTGTTTGTAATGGCCTACTGTAGCTTGATTGTTACTACTTCTAACATTTTGATATAATTGCCGCTTTGTTCTACATGACATCCTTATCCCAATAGTCAGCCACCTGGGTTGCCTATTACTGCTAGTACCCCGTTTAGAACTTTCTAATGGAAAGCAACTCTCAAAGAGCATGAGAAATGTGTTAAGAAAGCATTATATTTATCTTCTATGTTATCGGCACTATAAACATCCTGCCACTCTTGTTCCCTGACATGGTTTAAAAAACTCTCTATTGCTGTTGGATTAACTTTCCTACGTAGTTTGTAATTACATGTGACATTTATTTGAGTACCAAAGTCTTTTAGTGTTAACATTTGTGGATCATAGTCTGAAAGGCCATTCATCCTCTTACTAACAGAAGGCCCATCTAGTAATGAAGAGTGAATAAAAATATTGTCTATGACTGTACTACTGTTCCCGTGCACCCTAGTTGAAAAAAAAAACAATGTATGCATCAGATCATATGAATTTAGGAGATCTATCAACATCCTTTTTCTTGCACCATCATACACAAAATTTATATTGAAGTCATCACATAACTAATTTCTGGTACTTCCTAAAAAGTGTATTAAGAACCCTCTCTAGCTTGAGCAGAAATGCTCTGAAGTCAGAGTTAGGGGACCTATAAACAACAACAATTAGGAGTTTAGTTTCACTAAATTCAACTGCCCCTGCACAACGTACAAAATATCTGTTCAGTGCAGTGCCGTAATACGTCTATGGACTCAAATGAAATACTGTTTCTTTACGTACATGGCCATTCTCCCACCCCGCAAGGAACTCCTTGAAAAAAAGCCAGCTAATCTGTATCCTGGTAAAGGAAGCCTCTGAATTGTCAAATTATTTAAGTGATGGTCCGATATACTAATAATTTCAGAGTCAACATCTATAAGCAGTTCACTAAATTTATCTCTAATACCTCTTATATTTTGATGAAATATGCAAGTTACTTCTCTACTTGGAAACATGACGTGCTCTGAAGGTGAGCCCTTAGTTACAGGGACTCCTTTTAAGCCGATATACCTATCAGCTGACTTCAGTCTAAAAAGGTGCAGCTCTAACACCAACAACTACAGGAATTTTTCCATGAGTGATCCCACTACGACCGACTACACTGTCACCTGTAAGTTTTGTCAGCCTCCCCTTCCCATACCTGTTGAGGTGCAGTCCATGCCTAGTGAAACCCGATCTACTGATAGACTCAACTGGCACCACTGAAATGTGACCAATGTCCTCTGCCATCAGTGCCCTCCCCAGCCCTATGTTAACGCGCCTAACAACCGCTTTAAAGCCGGCCGAAGTGGCCGTGCGGTTAAAGGCGCTGCAGTCTGGAACCGCAAGACCGCTACGGTCGCAGGCTCGAATCCTGCCTCGGGCATGGATGTTTGTGATGTCCTTAGGTTAGTTAGGTTTAACTAGTTCTAAGTTCTAGGGGACTAATGACCTCAGCAGTTGAGTCCCATAGTGCTCAGAGCCATTTGAACCGCTTTAAAATGAGGCTCATCATGACGCTGAAACAGCTGCACGAAATGCACATTAGTTCCACCAGTTTGAGTAGCTATCTTTACCATGTCACTACCTACATCATATTCCCCGTCCCTATCAAGACTGTTCCCTGCTTCACCCACTATCACTATCTGATCCTCCTTCGTAAAATTCCTACATAACTCCCCTATGCTGTCAGTCACCTGAGCAACCCTGCACTAGCCTTCACAATGCTGGTGACCTGGTACTCACTCCCCAACACATACTGCAACTGCTGGCCCACACCTCAACCGTGCGAACTACCTAGCAGCAGAACCTTCTTCTTTCTGTTAGACTTTGCAACTGACCTAGGGCTCCTAACTGCTGAAGACTGCTACATGTTCCATTCATTTACAGCTACAAGAGGCTCCTCTCTACTCAACTCTGACAGTTGGTCAAATCTATTGCATACACGCAGAGTATAACTGTCTGAATACCTCCTCCTCTTAGCTGCCTTCTTGCCAACTACCAGTTCCCATTCCCCACCACCCTTCACCCTCCTCATCCTATCTAGTCCCTCCTTTGCGTGTTGTAACTGCACCTGAAGGGCACAGATCTTACGCTCCTGCTCCTCTATCAATTTATTTCTACTACAGACTCTGCATTCCCAGGAGAGGATCTCGCTAGAATGCCCACTGGATTCCCCACTGCATCCCCCCCCCCTTCCAATGAAAATACTTTGAACAAATTCCACATCGTAACGCATTACTCACAAGCCTACGACAGAACCCACACTTCTCACTCATGGTAAAATTTTACAGTTACTGAAAAAAAACTATACCCCTACGTTACGTAAATTCAGTTACACCAGTAGATCTATTTATAGAATTAACAATAGCGATCTCGAAATTCTCTGTCTACTAAGAAAGCAACTTCTTGTATTAATACTACTACACCACAGCTAATACCAAACCAACAAAATTTCACAAAATTGTTAGCTAAAACCAAAAATTCAAGCGACCACTGGGTCACTCGACGAAGTTAAAACACTGAAAGAAAAATTTTACTGAAATATTTCGCTAGAACCGTAAGAAACATCTGCTGAAAACTAAAGCAAGAAATTCACTAAACAACTTCAACGCACAGAAAACTCTAAAAAACACAGAGCACAGAAGCCAGTGCTCATCATCTCTGAATAATTACTCCTACCTACATCCTTTCGAACCTGCTTGTTGTATTCATTTACAGGTCTTTCTTTATTTCTTTCTTCTTTCGCTTACGCCATAGTCCCTCAGCGATCGCATGGCCTGCGTGGTTTGAACGGATTTGGCAAGGTTAGTTTTAGGGGTGGCCGGATGCCCTTCCTGCCGCCACCCCGTACCCCCAGGGAGGGAATCAGTGTACCCCAGCTGTCTGCATCTGATCCATTGAGTGCTATCAACCGATCCATTTCTTTAAGTCAAGTTATGCCACAAATTTCTTTTCTCCCCAGTTCTATTCAGCACCTCATTGGTTACATGATCTACCCGCCTAATATTCAGTAATCCTTTGTAGCACCAAATACTAGTAACGCGTATTCTTGTCAGAACTGTTTATAGTCCAAGTATCACCTCCATACAAGGCTACACTCCAGACAAATACTGTCAGAAAACACTTCCTAACAATTCAATCGATATTCTATGTTAACGAATTTCTCTTCTCCAGAAACACTTTCCTTACGATTGCCAATCTACATTTCATATCTTTTCTACTTCGGCCATCATCAGTTATTTTACTGCCCAAACAGAAGAACATATCAACTACTTTCAGTGTCTCGTTTCCTAATCTAATTTCCTCAGCATCGCCTGATTTAATTCGACTACAGTCCATAATCCTTGTTTTGCTTTTTCAAAGAATCTTTCCTAAGCCTCTCTTCTAAGATAAGTTGTACTGTCAGTATTGATTACTGTGTTTCTACAGTTCTCTGTAATTGATACTGAACCTCCCCAAGCTCTGTTTCTACTAGTATTTCATTTATTCTGTAAATTCAATGAAGCGCCAAAGAAACTGGTATGGGCATGCGTATTAATATATAGATATATTTAAACAGGCAGAATATTGCGCTGTGGTTGGCAACGCCTATAAAAGACAAGTGTCTGGCGCAGTTGTTAGATTGATTATTGCTGCTGCAGCGGCTGGTTATCAAGATTTAAGTGAGTTTGAACGTAGTGTTATAGTCGGCGCACAAGCTATGGGATACAGCATCTACGAGGCAGCGATGAAGTGGGGATTTTCCCGTACGACCATTTCACGCGTGTACCGTGAATATCAGGAATCCGGTAAAACATCAAATCTCCGACATCGCTGCGGCCGGAAGAAGACCCTGCAAGGACGGAGCAACGACGACTGAAGAGACTCGTTCAACGTGACAGAAGTGCAACCCTTCCGCAAACTGCTAAAGATTTCAATGCTGGGCCATCAGCAAGTGTCAGCGTGCGAACCATCCAACGAAACATCATTGATATGGGCTTTCGAGCTGAAGGCCCACTCGTGTATGCTTGATGACTGCACGACACAAAGCTTTACGCCTCGCCTGGACCCGTCAACACCGACATTGGACTGTTGATAACTGGAAACATGTTGCTTGAACGAACGAGTCTCGTTTCAAATTGTATCGAGCGGATGGACGTGTACGGGTATATAGACAACCGCATGAATCCATGGACCATGCATGTCAGCAGATGACTTTTCAAGCTGGTGGAGGTTCTGTAGTGGTGTGGAGCGTGTGCAGTTGGAGGCATTGGGACCCCTGATACGTCTAGATACGACTCTGACAGGTGACACGTATGTAAGCGTCCTGCCCGATCACCTGCATCCACTGATGTCCATTATGTATTCCGACTGACTTGGGGAATTCGAGCAGGAGAACGCAACACCCCACACATCCAGAATTGCTACAGAGTGGCTTCAGGAGCACTCTTCTGAGTTTAAACACTTCCACTGGCCACCTAACTCCCCAGACATGAACATTATTGAGCGTATCTGGGACGCCTTGCAACATGCTGTTCAGAAGAGATCTCCATCTCCTCGTACTCTTACGGATTTATGTACAACTATGCAAGATTCATTCTGTCAATTCCCTCCAGCACTACAGACATTACTCGAGTCCATTCCACGTCGTGTTGCGGCAATTCTGCGTGCTCGCAGGGGCCCTACACGATATTAGGTAGGTGTACCAATATCTTTTGCGCTTCAGTGTAATTCCTGTTAGTACTTCACAATCATGACTTATTAAACTGACAGTTCGGTAATATTCACAGTTGCGAGCACCCGCCTTATTTGGGATTGGAATGATTATATTTCTCTTGATTTCTGGGGCAAGGGATTTCGCCCGTGTCATGCATCTAACATACCAGGTGTAACAGTTTTTCGTGGCTAGCTGTCGCAAAGATATTAATAGATCTGACCGAATGTCGTCTACTCCGGGGGCCTTGCTGCGACCATAGTCTACCGGTGCTCTGTCAAATTCTTCTCGGAGTATCCTTTCATGTACGTCTTCCATTGTTTCTTCAATACTGCCTTCAAGAATATTTCCCTTGTACAGCCTGTCTATATACACCTTCCACCTTTCAGCTTTGCTCTCTTTGCTTAGTATTGGTTTTCCATCTGACCTCTTGATATTCATATAGCTGCTTCTCATTTTTCCAAACGTCTCCTATTCTTCCTGTATTCGCTATCTATCTTTCCCTAGTTTTATATACTTCAGTGTCCTTACATTTATCCTCTATCCATTTCTGTTTACACATTTTGTGTACCCTCTCAATATAATTTTTTAGACGTTTATGTTCTTTCATCTGCTTCATTTTCTGCATTTTTATATTTTCTCCACTCTTCAGTTGAGTTCAGTATTCCTGTGATATCCAAGGATTTGTACTAAGTCTAGTCTTTCTGCATATTTGATCATCTTATGCCTTCACTATTTCGTCTCTCAAAGTTACACATTCATCTTCTGCTGTATTCCTTTCCCCCATTCCACTCAATCGTCGCCTGATTCTCCATCAGAGACGCTCAACCACCTATGGTTCTTTCAAACTGAACCTTTTGCAGTTTCTTCAGTTTTAATCTATAGTTCATAAGCAACAAATTGTGGTCGGAGTCCATACCTGGCCCTGGAAATGTCTTACAGTTTCAAATCTGGCTCCGAAGTCTCTCTCGTACTATTATAAAATCGATCTGAAATCTTCCGGCATTTCAACGTTTCTTCCAAGTACAAAACTTTGTTTCATGATACTTAAATCAAGTGTTAACGGTGATTGCATAATGCTCTGTGCAAAATTCTACCCGCCGGCTTCCTCTTCCATTACTTTTCCCCAGTCCGTATTTAGCTACAATTTTACCCTCTCTTGCTTCTACTGCTATCAAGTTGTAGTCCATCGTCACAATTAAATTTACATCTCCAATAACCGTCTGAATAATTTCTTTTATCTTATCATGCATTTTTTCAATCTCTTCATCATTTTCGGAGCTAGTTGGCATATAAACTTGTATTAATGTGGTGGGTGTTGTCTTTGTGACTGCTTGGCTACGATAAGACGTTCACTATGCTGTTCATAGTACCTTACCCGCATTCCTTATTCCTTATTAGACTTTCTCCTGCCATCCCCACATTTGACTTTGTATTTATGTCTTTACGCACCTGACCAGAATTTCTGTTCCTCCTGCCACCGAACTTCAATAATCCTCACTATACCCAACTTCAGCCTTCCCATTTCCCTTTTTAAACTTTTAACTTACCTGACCGATTAAGGGATCCAACATTCCACGCTCCGAACTGTAGACTGCCAGTTTTATTTTTCCTGCTGTCGACATCTCACTCGGACATCCGACTGGGGGACTGTTTTACCTCCGGAATATTTTACCCAAGAGGATGAAATCATCTTTTAAACATGCAATAGAGCTAAAAGACCCCCGGAATAATAACGGCTGTGATTTCCCCTTGCTTTCAGCCGTTAACAGTACCACCACAGGGAAGCCATATTGGTTGATGTTACTCGCCCAAATCGGTTAACCATACAAGTTGCTGCCACTGCAATTACTGAAGAGGCTGCTGCCGCTCTTCAGGAACCATACGTTTGTCTGGCCTCTCAACAGATACCCCTCCGCTGTTGTTGCACGTACGATACAGCTACGTGTATCATTGAGGCACAAAAGTCATCCCAAGACGTTGGGAGTCCACCATGAATCATGGGGGAGGGGGAGGGGGTGAGACGGGGCACAACAAAACTGACTTCCTTATAAGACAACAATTGGTTTTATGACTAGAACAGAAACATCCTAAGTACCAAAGTTCAAAGACGTAATACTGCCATTTTTAATATTTGAATGGTATCTGAAGTAAGTGATGGTTCGACACGATGAGTAGTCTGCTTATTTTCATTCGCTTATGCTGTATGGTATTATATTTTGGTGTAACTTTTCCCATTCTCAAAGGATATTTTTGGCTCAGAAACGGGCAGTTCGGGCAATAAGTGGTGTAAGTTCTCGAACCTCTTGTCGACCCCTGTTCACTACTCTGGGTATTTTGATATTGGCCTCTCAATATATATATACTGCATATATATATATATATATATATATATATATATATATATATATATATATATATATATATATTCTTTACTGTCGTTTCTTGTTAACAGTATAAGCTTATTCTCAAGAGATAGCAGCTTTCTCTCAGTTAATACTGGGCAGAAATCCAGTCTGCATTTGGATCGCACTTCCTTACCTTGTGTAGTATACTGCAGCATCCATTTTCAATAGGCTACCACAAGAATTCCAAAATCTTAGCAATAATTAACCCGCTTTCAAATAGAAACTGAAGAGTTCCTTCCCGGGTGACGCATTATATTCTGTTGAATAGTTCCTTGAAAAATTAAGCCGATTCCTATGATATATTGTTGATTGCGTTTACTTAAAGTTATGGCTTGACTTTTGTTGGGTTCATAAACATTTTATTTTATCTGTTATTACTTCTATGTTGTAATTTCATGTACTGACACTTTCCATGACCTTGGAGATTTGTTCCTCAATTTGGTTCTACGGTCCTAGACGTGTAAATAACAGACACCACATATATAATTAGTGATGACGGCCAACGATCCCTTCGGCAGAAATGCACACCAAGCTCGAACTCTTACAGGAATTGGCGAGATGTCGCGAGTAATGAGGCTCTCAAGCAGGTGCAGTACATCACTAGTGCGTGGTGTAAGTTGAGTATTTGGGTCTGACGGGAGGCGTGCTAGTGTAGTACATGAGACTGGGTGACCAATGTGTCTCTGCCGGCCGAAGTGGCCGTGCGGTTAAAGGCGCTGCAGTCTGGAACCGCAAGACCGCTACGGTCGCAGGTTCGAATCCTGCCTCGGGCATGGATGTTTGTGATGTCCTTAGGTTAGTTAGGTTTAACTAGTTCTAAGTTCTAGGGGACTAATGACCTCAGCAGTTGAGTCCCATAGTGCTCAGAGCCATTTGAACCATTTTGAACCAATGTGTCTGGATGGCGTATTGGTCAGCGCATCTGCCTAGTAAGCAGGAAACACGAGTTTGAATTCCGAACAAGCACAAATTTTCAACTTGCCCCATTGATATAAATCAATGCGTACTGTCGTCATAGAAAAGCTGGACTGGAGTAGAAATGATTAGCGAACAAGTTATCACAACAGAAGATTTACTTAATTTGTGTTTCTTCAAGTGTACAAAGACATTACAAATAATGCAGCATACAGCAGCATCTAGGATGAGGTTCGCTGTACTAAGCACGAACGGTGGTATCGCAGCGATGGGACTCCAAGCGCAAGTGGGGTTGAGTGGCTCCCACCAGCCGCCCTCTTTTGTGCTGGTAGAGGGCGCTCGTCAGCCCCTCTGGAAGAGGAGGAGGAGAGTAAAGTTTAACGTCTTGTCCACAGTATGTCATTGGAGACGGAGCAGAAGCTTGGAGCATGGAAGGATGGGGAAGGAAATCAGCTGTTCTCTTTCAAAGGAACCATCCCAGCACTTGCCTGGAGGGATTTAAGGAAATCACGGAAGACCTAAATCTGTGGGACCGGATGGGGGTTTGAACCGTCGTCCTGTGGAATGCGACCGCACTGGGCCAACCAATGCAACAGCCCGCTGTCAGAGCCGATGGAGGCGTGACTCAGTACACGTGCACCATTGGGTCCCCCGGATGCTGCAAGATCACTATTGGCATCAGACAGAAGCTTGCAGTTCCATTGCCAGCCTAAAGACGCCGGTAGGATGGTATCGTTATGTGATCCGACAAACACTAATGCAGTGAAAATGGTAAATACTGTGAGTAAAGGCATACACTATGCGATCAAAAGTATCAGGACACCTGGCTGAAAATGACTTAAAAGTTCGTGGCACCCTCCATCGGTAATGCTGGAATTCAGTATGGTGTTGGCCCACCCTTAGCCTTGATGGCAGCTTCTACTCTCGCAGGCATACGTTCAATCAGGTGCTGGAAGGTTTCTTGGGGAATGGCAGCCCATTCTTCACGGAGTGCTGCACTGAGGATAGGTATCGATGTCGGTCGATGAGGCCTGGCGCGAAGTCGGCGTTCGAAAACATCCCATAGGTGTTCTATAGGATTCAGGTCAGGACTCTGTGTCCATTACAGGGATGTTACTGTCGTGTAACCACTCCGCCACAGGCCGTGCATTATGAACAGGTGCTCGATCGTGTTGAAAGATGCAATCGCCATCCCCGAATTGCTATTCAATAGTGGAAAGCGAGAAGGTGCTTAAAACATTAATGTAGGCCTGTGCTGTGACAGTGCACGCATAACAACAAAGGGTCTGACGGGACCACACCATAACATCACCGCGTCCGAATTTTACTGTTGGCACTACACACGCTGGCAGATGACGTTCACCGGGCATTCGCCGTACCCACACTCTGCCATCGGATCGCCACATTGTGTACCGTGATTCGTCACTGCACACAACGTTTTTCCTCCGTTCAGTCGTCCAGTGTTTACGCTCCTTACACCAAAAAATGGTTCAAATGGCTCTGAGCACTATGGGACTTAACATCTATGGTCATCAGTCCCCTAGGACTTAGAACTAATTAAACCTAACTAACCTAAGGACATCACACAACACCCAGTCATCACGAGGCAGAGAAAATCCCTGACCCCGCCGGGAATCGAACCCGGGAACCCGGGCGTGGGAAGCGAGAACGCTACCGCACGACCACGAGCTGCGGACCCTTACACCACGAGAGGCGTCGTTTGGCATTTACCGGCGTGATGTGTGTTTTATGAGCAGCCGCTCGGCCACGAAATCCAAGTTTTATCACCTCCAGCCTAACTGTCATAGTACTTGCAGTGGATCCTGATGCAGTTTGTAATTCCTGTGTGATGGTCTGGATAGATCTCTGTCTATTACTCATTAAGACCCTCTTCAACTGTCGGCGGTCTTTGTTAGTCAACAGACGACGTTGGCCTGCACGCTTTTGTGCTGTACGTGTCCCTTCACGTTTCCACTTCACTATCACATCGGAAACAGTGGACGTAGGGATGTTTAGGAGTGTGGAATCTCGCGTACAGACGTATGACACAAGTGACACCCAATCACATAACCACGTTCGAAGTTCGTGAATCCCGCAGAATGCCCTATTCTGCTCTCACGATATCTAATGACTGCTGAGGCCGCTGACATGGAGTACCTAGCAGTAGGTGGCAGCACAATGCAGCTAATATTAAAAACGTATGTTTTTGGCGGTGTCCGGATACATTTTATCACAGACTTTCCAGTAGCGCATTGAGTGTAGCGCGACAACAGGACACCGAACCCGGGCGCCACTTGACTGCTCGGCAGCACGTTGCATTCAGTGACGTCAGAGATGTATAGTTCGAGGAGTGCAAGGCTACTGCTGTGCGGCTTGTGACCACACAGTCAGCGCACTATAATCGCACCTTAAGAGAGGTTGCTAGAAGTATTTACCTCACTTATTCACAAATATCAGAAATGCCACCAGGAACGTCCGTCCTACAGCTGACGATGACCTCCTGATGATGTTTGTTGTAATGTTCTTTTAGGTTTTCACTCTTTCCAATACCTGTGAAATATGCCCGTTGAAACTAAAAACAAAAACGTGGGTAGTGAGCGTAGTATTTTTAATACAAGGGGGGAAATGAAATATTCCTTTATAGAGAATGACAACAAACCAATCTGTTATCTGTAACGAAGTTATTGCTGTTCGTAAGGAATACACCATTCATAGCCACTACCGAACAACACGTGGTGCACAGTTCGGTATGTTGAAGGACAAGGAGGCCGACCGCGGTGGCCGAGCGGTTCTAGGCGCTTCAGTCCGGAACCGCTTGACTGCTACGGTCGCAGGTTCGAATCCTGCCTCGGGCATGGCTGTGAGTGATGTCCTTAGGTTAATTAGGTTTAAGTTGTTCTAAGTTCAAGGGGACTGATGACTTCAGATGTTAAGTCCTATAGTGCTCAGAGCCATTTGAGCCATTTTTGAAGGACAATTGCCCGCATCTCGTGGTCGTGCGGTAGCGTTCTCGCTTCCCACGCCCGGGTTCCCGGGTTCGATTTCCGGCGGGGTCAGGGATTTTCTCTGCCTCGTGATTGCTGGGTGTTGTGTGCTGTCCTTAGGTTAGTTAGGTTTAAGTAGTTCTAAGTTCTAGGGGACTGATGACCATAGATGTTAAGTCCCATTGTGCTCAGAGCCATTTGAACCATTTTTTGAAGGACAAGGTTTGTGAACATGAACTCTAAACACTGAAACGTGGACATTCTTTTCAAAGAACGATTTTTAGGAAACGTGCTCGGAAAAGGGGAACCATTACAAAAGTAAGCTTACGAATTGCCAAAGAAATCGCCAAACAAGAAGGCCATTCACTGATGGTGACTACATAAACAGGTGCATTTTAATTACAGCTGAACTATTTCCTGACAAAACCGACCAACGTAATGTAGTTCCTCTTTCAGCAAATACACTGACGCGTCGGGTTAGGGATATCGTTCGCAATTTATAAAACAGTTACAAGAAAAGGCATCTAAGTTTCCTCGATACTCAATAGCCAGTGAAGAATTTATACATCCGCAATATTACTCAAGTGGTGCTGCTTTTTAGAGGTGTTAACACAGACTCCGAAGTTTCTGAAGAACTAGCAAATCTGATTTTCTTGCGTGGCACAGATCTGACAAATATGTGTGGCAAATATGCAGGATCAGTCGGAAGGCTAAACTCAGAATGTGATGCTAGTCGTGTTAACTAACGCTTAAAAATACACTGCGTTGTTCATCAGAAAGCACTTTGAGAAAATTTCAGTAGAAATGTCCTGTATGATGAAGCCTGTAATTTCTGTTGTCAGTTTCATTCGGTGTTATGGGTTCGAACACCGTCAATTCAAATCTTTCCTAGAAAAGATAGAATCATTGTCGTCTGGTCTCTCATACCACACGGCAGTAAGACACTTAATATGTGGCAAAACTTTGCCACTATCTTTTCCTTTGAAAACAGAGACTGAAATATCTCTGAGTAAGGAAAA
Source organism: Schistocerca piceifrons (assembly GCF_021461385.2). Lineage (NCBI taxonomy): Eukaryota > Metazoa > Arthropoda > Insecta > Orthoptera > Acrididae > Schistocerca > Schistocerca piceifrons. Next base: position 74,177,313 of record NC_060149.1, read on the forward strand.
CAATCTTTTGCAAGTTCTATCGACAAAGAATAGTAATGGAAACTAACTCTCTTACCTGACGTTGCTCTCATTTGAACGGAATGACTTAAAACCTTTAAGGGGAGGACAATATTACCAATAAGCTTTATACAAATGTTAAAGCTTCCAGTCAGGAACGCAACGTCAGACAGAACATTTTGCTACACATCGCCAGCTGCCAGTTATTGAATACAGCCGGCCGTTGTGGCCGTGCGGTTCTAGGCGCTTCAGTCTGGAACCGCGAGACCGCTACGGTCGAAGGTTCGAATCCTGCCTCGGGCATGGATTTGTGTGATGTCCTTAGGTTAGTTAGGTTTAAGTAGTTCTAAGTTCTAGGGGACTAATGACCTCAGATGTTAAGTCCCATAGTGCTCAGAGCCATTTGAACTATCGCGCAAGCAAATTCAAGCAGCCCGCGACATACAGTTAGTGTCAGTTATTATATAGCGTAGATGACAGCGCAAGAGACTCCGTAGCCATTGGTACGGATTCGATCCTTACTACCGGCCGATGTCTAATTTTTGCATTGCTTTCTTGTTCGGTTTCAGGAAATCAATGAAGAAACCGTTTGGCGACATCGTCTGTGGATTGCACAACAGCCTGATTAGTTAACTTCAATGGTTAATAACTCTGAAACGGCGCAACGTATCGAATTTTTCTCTCGTCGACTATTAGTCCCACAGAAAAATAAACAGGTACTTTTCGTAGGAAATACCGTGTTCGAGGGGCTGTCAATAAGTAATGAGACTCATTTTTTCTGAAAGCAGTTTCGTTTTATTCAGGATTTCGATACACCATATTATTACCCACTTTTTGGCTAGTTCAATGCGACAGCCTTACGACATCTTACTAGGAGGGCCTCTATGTCCGCATGACAGCACTCTACTGATCGACGTCAATAACCTCCCTGTCATCCACTTGAAGTCAGAAGGTGTGATATCTGGATTTTAGGATGGATGAGGAAGAACAGTCCAATGTCGTTTTCTGAGTTCCTGCCTGTTACGCAGACTTTTGAGGCTTGCATTGTCATGGAGAAGAAGCAGTTCATTGTATTTTTGTGGTGACGAGCGCGCTGTTTCCTGAGGGCAGCACAATGCACTTCAGAGCGCCATGACGTTACCGGCTGAGTGTGCTGCTTTGAACTTATTCTTCAGAGGAGAAGTGGTGTGGCACCGCTCCATGGGCTGTCGTTTTGTTCCCTGTTCGAAGCAAAGAACTCATGTTTCATCGCCTGTGACGATGTCCGACAAAAAATTGTCACGAGTTGCCTCGTAACGCGCAAGCAATTCTGAACAGATTGTCCTTCGTTGCTCTTTATGGTCTTCTCTTAGCCGGCAAGGAACGCAGCGTCCCCGCACCACTGATTACTCCAACTGGTGGACGAGTGTGTACACACTACCGACATACACGTAGAGTTGTGAAGCGTGGTGCTTGATTGTGATCCGTCGATCATCTCGAACGAGAGTGTCCGCACGTTCCAACATTGTAGGAGTTACAGCTGCCTGCAGCCAGCCGGCACGCGGGAGATCAGACAGGTTTGCTCGACCTCGTTGCGATGATAACAGACGTCTCGCCCAACGACTCACCGTGCTTTTGCTCACTGCCAGGTCTCCGTAGACAGTCTGCAAGCGCCTACGAATATCTGCGATGGATTTCACCAAAGAAACCCAGTGATAACTCTCCGCTTGGAACGCACCTCCTTTACCAAAGCCATTTTGAAGGCCATGTATAGCACCGTCATCTATCGAAACTTCATGAAACAATAGTGGCTGAATCGGGAATATTCCACGATGTCCCACAACAAATTCCGCATTTTTTCAACCGAAACTGGCCAAGAATAAAAATGTATCGCATTACGTATTGAACGCCCTGTGTAGTTATAGTTTGTACTGGGATACGGTTTCACCAAAGGTCGTAGTTTTCAAGTTATTCAAGAAAAAAGTACAAATGTGACTTTCAGACGCACCCATACTCCCACAGTCAGCCTCCACCTGTATGTTGTGCTTGGCAGTACATGTTACCACTGCACAAAAATTTGCGACTGCACGAGTTATTTTCCACATTCGATCTTTTATGGCCTCGTTGACTGGCCTTACTACGCCATCGGTTTAGTCGAGCTCTATCGTAACACTCGTGTTTGTGTAAATTTAACCTAAAGGTTTTGTGAATTTTAACAGCATAAAGTACACAATTAGGTCGTTGTGTTCGTTAGGCCGTCTGAGGGAGATTTAGGAAAGAGTGGTTCACTTGTAAAGGAGACTGCGTATAGGACGCTGGTGCGACCTGCTCTTGAGTATTGCTCGAGTGTTTGGGATCCGTACCCGGTCGGATGGAAGCAAGACATTGAAGCCCTTCAGAGGTGGGTTGCTAGCTTTGTTACCGGTAGATTCCATACGTAAGTGTTACGTAGATGTTTAGGGAAATCGAATGAGAATCCGTGGAGGGAGGACGACGTCCCTTTCGAGGAACATTAGTGAGAAAATTTAGTGAACAGGTATTTGAAGGTGACTGCAGAGCGATTCTACTGCCGCCAACATATATTGCGAGTAAGTACCACGAAGATTAGATACGAGAACTTGGGGCTCATACGAATGCATATAGATAGTCCTTTTTCCCTCCCTCTATTTGCGAATGGAATAGGAAAGGAAATGAGTAGTAGCAGCACAGGGTACCCTCCGCTTGGTCACATTTAGGTACAGCTTGAGAATGAGGCATCATTCGAAACCTAAAGCAGTGCATAAAGTTTAAAAAAGCTGCTCTGGTCGAATGTTATCACAATAGTATGCATCTTCCATTTTTGTTTGCAATGGAATGTCTTGGTGATGTGAAGAAAGAGTTCTCTTCCAGGTTCTCAGATTTAGATGACCATTACAAAAAGATCCAAATTTTCCAGAAGCCCATTTCTTGTGAAGTGTTCAGACACTGCAAATGGAAATTATTGATCTGCATGCTGATGACACTATGAAGACCACGGTTGAAGAAAGAAGTCCTGTTCACTTTTACAGATTTATAAGAAGAAAACTCCCTCAAGATAGAAGACTTTGCATGACGTTTATTATATGAATTTGGCACTACTACAGGTATGGATAAGTGTTTTATTTACAGATCTAAATAGACAAGTAACCTGGGTAACAAACATCTACGAGATATTTTACTTATACAACAGGTTACGTTAGTCACAGCTTGAGAACAATTTGGATCAAAAATGAATTTCACACCTCTAAGTGAAGGGGAGAGTGTTGCATCTAGAGGATAGTGTACCTGGGCACACATGCTGTTTCTTTGGTCGGTACTGCAGTCAAGTGGCTGAATTTAGAATTGCATGAAGGAATGCGCGCTAGAGTCCGACATAAGCAGTTTCCGCCATTTTCTACAGTTTTTGTTGTTGCTCGACATGAGGTTGTGTTTTGTACAGCATTTGTAAATATTTAATGTTCTAAACATTTAAGTATGGCATAGTATATTAAAGCTATTTGGATAATATTGTTAATTTTTCATTTACAGAATTTCATGCAAGTAAAATTCTACGTACTCTTAGAACTATTTATATATTGGGTTGGCGGTTAAGCCATACCTTCTCCGTTGTGCACCATCTTGTACCTTAACACAGGTGGGTTTTTACCATGGAACATTTGAGATTCGTAAATTAGCTGGGTTTCGTTAATGTCCTAACAATCTTACCAGTCTTGAAAATTGATTTCAGTATCAAAATGTATTTAACTTGTAACTGATTTCTTATAATAATTCTGCTTAATTTGGTTTCACTTACTGATTATTGGTGTGCAGTAGAGTAATAATGTAACTGACAGACGACTAAAAACAGTATTGACAAGATTTTATCGATTTCAATGGTTTCAGATGTCAACAGAATTTTATCACATCAGGAAAAACCGCCCTTTTCCTGAGCAATTTTTGTAATTTCAGAGAGAGGCTGCTGCACACAAAGTGACTGCTCATTTAAAATGCAGTAGAAAATGTAATAAACTTCTATTACACGGCAAAGTTCTGAAAAGTGCTCTCAGTGTATAACTCTCTCCTCTGCTAAAGAGTAGTAAAGTGTACCTGAGGTTTTCACTGAATATTGTGCTTATGTTAAACAACAATACGCTTCGTTATAATTTTCTTCTTGAATTTCTGAGAAAACGTTATCCGTCCGCCCCCCCCCCCCCCCCCACTAAGAATCAAAACTTAATATGTGGCCCTCTGACGTAGTTCGCCAGTCCCTTTATGTTCTTGACTATTTAAAAGAAGAAATAGAGCGCTGCTATACAATTTATCATGATCTTGGCAGTTGAGATTTTGAACAGTTCCTGTTTAAAAAAAGTTCTGTATTGTTACGTACGTGACTGCACTATGAAAATGTTGCTGCGTTACTCTTTGCAGAGGGGAATACTCAGACTGACAGGTGTGTGCAGAACGACGCCAGTAGGGTCCCTTATATTAATGTTGAGAATATACTTTATAGACATGTAGATACCAAGCAGAGGAACCCTGTATATATCCACAAGGCACAATGTAGATTCAGGGCAGTCAATAGCAGGCGAGGTGCTAGTTAGGGGAGAGGCACTACTGAGATGGGAGGACAAGTAATGACAACAAATTGAGGAAAATACGTGTTTTGGTCATAGGAAATCAACAAATTAAGTTCCATCAACGACGAGGTCACTGGTGACGGAAACTAGGTCTGATGGGGAAGGAAATCAGCAGTGCCGTCTTCAAGGAACCATCCCGGTATTTGCCTACGTGATTCAGAAAAATAACCGAAAATCTAAAATTTGGATAATCGCACAAGGATATGAACTACCATCCTTAGGATTAAGACTAGGCCACCTCGCGGAATGCTAGCACCTCTGCCAGTCTAGTGCATTTCTTATTTGGGGGCCGACCGGGGTGGTCGAGCGGTTCTAGGCGCTACAGTCTGGAACCGCGCGACCGCTACGGTCGCAGGTTCGAATCCTGCCTCGGGCATGGATGTGTGTGATGTCCTTAGGTTAGTTAGGTTTAAGTAGTTCTAAGTTATAGGGGAGTGATGACCTTAGAAGTTAAGTCCCATAGTGCTCAGAGCCATTTGAACCATTTTTTCTTCTTTGGGGATGGACCCCACCCCTGATATCTACACAGAATTAAGAGAAAAGTAAGTGACGACTGTGCGTGTGCGTGTTGTGATATTGTAATACCGGAACACAGCATTCTCCGTTGTAGGGCAGAGTTCAAAGGGTGGCCATGAAGTCCCATTATCATTCCGGAAAAGCGTAACTTGGAAACTACTAAAGATAGAGTATCTTGGTTTCTCGTAAAACGTGTAGCAGCTCTCAGTCTTTTTTTTCTTGGACCTTTGTTGCAAATTTGAGTTAGACTACGTCAAAACGGCGACACAGAGGAGATGCCACACCGTGTCATCTGGTACACAGAATCCAAATCTGTGACAACGGTACTGCGTAATTAACGACGTCAGAATGGAAGGGCACCATCGGCAAAGACAAACATAATGAGGTGGTTTAAAAACTTTGGAGAGAGAGTCAGTGTGTCTCAAGTGCGTTTTGTTCCATGCTGCCCTTCATAGGTGCTGACAATAACTACCTGACAATGTGCCTGTTTTCAGATGGAGCAACGTTCTCCATTTCTGGACACGTGAATCGCCACAACATTAGGAAATGAGGCTCTGTAAAGCCACAAAACACACATGAACACATCAGTTATGGCCTGAAGCTTAATGTTTGGTATGGCCTAATGTACGATACGGTGATTGGCCCATTTCTCATTGCAGAGAAAAACAAAACGGGAAATGTTTACCTGGACATGCTCCAGCAGTTCCTGTTAACACAGAACGAAGAGCTGCAGCTCTTTCAGCACGACAGTGCAGCCCAAAATTGGAGTTCGAACGTGCAGGATGTGCTGCATGACATTTCCTAAGAGGTGGATAGGTTGTGATGGTTCTATCGCATGGCCTACCCGCTGTCCCGATGTCACGCCATTAGACTTCTTTTTGTGAGTTACAGACTTCTTTTATGTGGGGTTACGTCAAGCTTCGCGAGTACACAACACCAGTCAGTGCCATTGTTACCTTTCGTGCAGGAATCAATGAAACTGTAAGACCTGTTGATATTACAATGCTGAACTCTAATGTCGCCTAAATGTTCTACGAGCAACGAATGGGCGCACTTGAAATTGGCATGGCAGTTTTTTTTTTTTTTTTACGTTTTGCAACAAGCCACGATTCTAATAGTCCCCAAGCTATGATTTTCTGAAATGATAACAGGATGTTATGGACACATGGACAAAAAAATGGCTCTGAGCACTTTGGGACTTAACATCTATGGTCATCAGTTCCCTAGAACTTAGAACTACTTAAACCTAACTAACCTAAGGACATCACACAACACCCAGTCATCACGAGGCAGAGAAAATTCCTGACCCCGCCGGGAATCGAACCCGGGAACACGGGCGCGGGAAGCGAGAACGCTACCGCACGACCACGAGCTGCGGACACGCATGGACACCCTGGATATTACTGGAAAACGAGTGAACGGCAGTGCCACTGTGGATGCATGGTTCCCATCAGATCACCGAAGTTAGGCACTGTCGGGTGTGGCCAGCATTTGGATGGGTTACGGTCGGGAGGTATGCTGCGCGCTGTTGATAATGTTCCCTTTGCCTTTACAGCAGAGGGGACAGCAGGGATGGCTGTGTAAAGTTCCTGATCACCAGTCTTTGCGCCAATGCCCTGAATTAAATTCCAAACATCTTCAAGTGTCTCGTGAGCGAGTGGACGCGACTCTGTTGATGGTGATCCGTCTGTCGCATGGGTACGCTAAACTCGGAGTCCCCCTTACTTACGAGAGGAGTAGGCTACGTGTCGGCAACAGGTTCCACCCTCTCCCTTGAATCATCGTCCAACACATACATGACACCACGCTGCACACACACCCATTACAGTCATTTACACTTAATAGTTACCCTTAAACCACACACAACGCCCATACTTCGCGAACGAAGGATGCCCACGAGTGCGAAGGATAGAAAACACCTTTTCATTTCAGGAGGCTGAACCTACCCTTCGGAGTGTCCGTGCCAATTATGACATACGAATTTAGTACAAGACGCGCAATACGATATTCCTAGGACAAGAATATGCAACGGTAGCAGGAAGCTGGAATGGCTGCCACCACAAGGGCGCTACATTGCAAGCACGGACATTCCACAGAAGACGGTGATGATGCGGCTCTCGTATAACTAATGTGATAAGATAAAGCGAAATGTACTCTTTCTGAATTATCAGCAGTTACGGACTTCGCTGGTGCATGCTCGTGGAGATCGGACTAATGGTAATTCCTGAAATTCTGTCCCCGAAGCCCAAGAAGATGGCGACCATGCCTGCTCAGTGTATAATCATATAATCATGCACGGCGCACGTTTTAGCCCTCCTGGATCGTATGACATACAGGCCGTTCAGGCTGTCTCGCTGATTTGAGTTGAAAAAATCCCGCCGAGTTGAGACGGATGGCGCGCTTTGCCGCTCCGTCGCTTCCCAAGCTGTGTTACGTCCTGTGCCCATCTGTGAAGCCAGGTACCCATTCACCGTCCCTGTCATTTGACTATCTATACAGGGGCACGTTAGCGGCAGTTTTAATGAATGTTCGAACTAGCATGCTTCACCGTAGTGTATGGGTATACCATGCTCACAATAGCATTTATTTATTGCTTTATTTGTTTGTTTACTACTGTACACCTGTTAATATTGCATCTGAATATTACAGGGAGGCAATGCACCAGTGAAATCCGTAATTGCTGATAACAATAGCTCCTAGATTTAGAGTCTAAGAATGCAGGCTGCACAGCGCAGAGCTGGCGCAAATAGGCAGGTAGGGTGAGCGCAGTTGCTGTCAGACATGATCGCGCTCTGCTTTTTGAACGTTATATTTTTTATTATACCAATTAAAGTTTATAAAGTGTATGAATTAACTCTGGTATGGCACACAGTATTGTCTTTTATGTTTCGTCAAATGATGATTTCTATTGAAGCTCATCGTCTATTAATTCGACATGGGTAAGATGAATTTGCGTTCACCATTTAAGTAGAACCCCTTCGTAATCATCCAGAGCTTTTATTTTCAACAAGTATGATTTTCATGGTGATATAATTGTCGCGGTTATTACGACTGCAAATCGGGAGGGACTATTCCAAGTGTTAGTTTATCCACTCCTTTTACCTCCAGCTAGTTACAGTACTCACACAGGTACATTTTTACTAACAAAATTTAGTCTTTCTGGCAGGAAATTTCGCACTTCACGTGAATGTGTAATAATACAATTGACGGACAAATAACACACAAACATTTGACGATAGCTGTGTGTCGCTATAACGCAACGTTTCAATAAATATTTGAAAACAAGCGTGACTGACACTAAACTAGTGTCATCTTGTAAATATCGCAATACAGTCGCGGACCTCAACCAATTCCTCGCAACATAGACAAATGTAAGTAAACCAAGGACTTTATTTGCGCCATACCATCCAAGTTTACCTCAGACTAAGCTTTCATATTTTCGAAACATGGAAGTTTGAATCGAAGACAAATTACACAAAATATGCCACTTATGTTTTAGGAAGTTACTTTTCAGTGAGGCATCTGGTCGATTCAGGCCCAACCACAGAATGCCTTATTGCATCGCTGTGATTCACGTTTCGCAACTCGTTGCGAATATCAGATGTGAGTAATACTGTAGTTTGCGTTCGAGACTGCTCCTAAATTTATAAATTTAACATTATGATGTCACATACCTTGCCCCGCCCAATCTAGCGTTCATAACCAGGGTGAGGACCGTTGCTATTCACAATATACATAAATGACCTTGTGGATAACATCGGAAGTTCACTGAAGCTTTTTGCGGATGATGCTGTAGTATACCGACATAGCATACCGACAATCTTTCTTTCCACGAACAATACGAGACTGGAACAGAAGGGAGAACGGATAGAGGTACTCAAAGTACCCTCCGCCACACACCGTCAGGTGGCTTGCGGAGTATGGATGTAGATGTAGATGTAAGGACAGATTCAACCCCCACATCCTTACTAGGAAGATCTGGCCAGAGATAATCAAAAGAACGGCGTAAGCTATAAAAGCACAGGCTGAGGTAGAATTGTTGTGAAGGACAAGACCGAAGGTTGTAAAAGCAAGGGCGACTTACCTCTGAGTACCTGGGAACAGACGTCGCAGGGAGTGATCTTCCGGTAGGTGTACTCTTGCAAGGAGTGCGAGCCGCTGTCCGGGCCCGCCGCCGCTTCTTTCCTGCAATACAAGCAACACACGGATTGAAATACCATCCTCCACTCCAAGTGTAGAGCAACGCAAAAGTTTCATATTCTCGAAATAGGATTGTGGAAAGTTAATGAATTTAAGTTTGTGTGATGTTCAACATCACAGCCTCTAAATATCCTCAGGCCCTTGGTCTAAACATTTGTAAATTTAGAATTTGAGTTTTAGAAAAATACTTGTTAAAAATTATCTTAGTAATTCCTGTAGTTTTTCAAGAAATATATATAACGCTGCAGAGACAACGTATTGATATACTAAGTACAGAAAAAATGCCAAATGAACTGCGTGAGAAATTTTTTCGTATTTACAAATACTTAGGAAAATTAGTCACTATGGCATTGGAATACCATTACATTTACGTACTGAACAAGCCTACATAATTATTGCACGACATGTGAAGTTACAGAACTGTAGCATAAAGAACTCTCAAACTATTACAATACCGAAAACAAAAATACATACGAAAAACAGTTGCTAATTATTTGTTTTATCAAAGATTTGTACTTAAAATGAATCTTTATAAGCACCCGACCAACATTGTCTTTCTCACTTTCTTCGAACAGGCGTTACAGGTAGTATGATATTAGTGAGTGGAGCTTCATTTATCGAATTAAAACATTTAAATATAATATCATTGCCGAAAGATGATGAGGATGATGTTTATCAAACGACACGTATTGAGGACGAGAGTACACGACTATAAGCCTGGGAGCCGGTGTTAATTAAAGCTTTAGCTTGTCTTACGCCTGTATAGCAATGTTGAAAATTGTACCGGTTGATCATAATCTGATTAATGGGTGCGAAGCGACCTATTTATTTTCTGTTTATACTATCTCCTTGCGAATGAACCAGAGGAAGTCGTCCTTAGATGTGGCGAATATCCGCTCTAAGACAAGTAGGTGACACACCAAGAAGGAACAATCCGAACTGGACGGAGATCGGTAGATGTGATGTACGTGTACAGACAAACGAATGACTACAGTGTCAAAAAATGGATGATTTATTCACGTGAAAGAGCTTCCGAAATTGAGCAAGTCCATAAAACTTTGGTCCACCTCTGGCTTTATGCAAGCAGTTATTCGATTTCCCATTAGTTGACAGAATTATTGGATGATATGCAAATGATAAGCTTTGCAGAGTATTCACACAAGGTTGGCGCCGGAGGCGAAACCTACAACGTGCTGACATGAGGACAGTTTCCAACCGATTTCTCATACACAAACAGCAGTTGACCGGCGTTGCCTGGTGAAACATTGTTGTGATGCCTCGCGTACGGAGGAGAAATGCGTACCATCACGTTTCCGACTTTGATAAAAGTCTGATTGTAGCCTATCACGATTTCGGTTTATCGTATCGCGACATTGCTGCTCGCGTTGGTCGAGATCCAATGACTGTTACTCGATTGTCGATTGGATTAGTCGATTGGAATCAGTGGGTTCAGGAGGACAATACAGAACGCCGTGCTGGATCCCAACGGCCTCGTATCACTAGCAGTCGAGATGACACGCGTCTTATCCGCATGGCTGTAACGGTTCGTGCAGCCACGTCTCGATCCCTGAGTCAACACATAGGGACGTTTGCAAGACATCTGCACGAACAGTTCGACGCCGTTTGCACCAACATGGACTATCAGCTCGGAGACCATGGCTGCGTCTACACTTGAAGCTGCATCACAGACAGGAGCGCCTGCGATGGTGTACTCAACGACGAACCTGGGTGCAAGAATGGAGAAACGTCATTTTTTCGGATGAATCCAGGTTCTGTTTACAGCATCATGATGGTCGCATCCGTGTTTGGAGATATTGCAATGAACGCACATTGGAGGCGTGTATTCGTCATCGCCATACTGGCGCATCACCCGGCGTGATGGTATGAGGTGCCATTGGTTACACGTTTCGGTCACCTCTTGTTCGCATTGACGTCACTTTGAACAGTGGACGGTACATTTCAGATGTGGTTCTACCCTTCTTTCGATCCCTGCGAAAACCTACATTTCAGCAGGATAATGCACGACCGCATGTTGCAGTTCCTGTTCGACTGCTGCCCTGGCCAGCACATTCTCCAGATCTCTCACCAACTGAAAACGTCTGGCCAATGGTGGCCGAGCAACTGGCTCGTCACAATACGGCAGTCATTACTCTTGATGAACTGTGGTATCGTGTTGAGTCTGCATGGGCAACGGCAGTCATTACTCTTGATGAACTGTGGTATCGTGTTGAGTCTGCATGGGCAGCTGTACCTGTACACGCCGTCCAAGCTGTGTTTGATTCAATGTCCAGGCGTATCAAGGCCGTTATTACGGCCAGAGGTGGTTGTTCTGGGTACTGATTTCTCAGGATCTATGCATCCAAATTGCGTGCACATGTAATCACATGTCAGTTCTAGGGTAATATATTTGTCCAATGAATACCCGCTTATCATCTGCATTTCCTATTGGTGTAGCAATTTTAATGGCCCGTAGTGTATTATCACCACCTTAAGCATACATTTTTATTTTTACTTCCAGAGACGTTGCATGAAATGGATGTGAACCGTATGTGCCATATTACAGACGTCAGTCTCAGGTGATTACTCTTTTGAATAATTATGGACGAAATACGTCGTTCAGAAACAGCTTTCGGTATAATGTCTCTCTCTCTTCTAGTGCACAGATTACGAATTTATGTGGTATCAGACCCGTTTTGTGACTGGACTCAGTACTTCCTAGAAGACAGAAGCCATAAATTCGTTCTTAAGGGGGACAAATGATCAGCTGTAGAAGCATAAATAGGCGGAAAGACCGATTAGGCTACAAATCGCTGGAAACAGTCACAGTCGTAAAACATGAGAGAGTAACAGTCTGAAACGACTAAAAGTGGCTCGACCACATAAAAATAGCTATAAGACGAACAGATACCACGACTAAATTCCGAATGTTGCTCGTCAGTCTAGGCCCTCACCAGTTTCGATTAATACAAAAAATATAGAAGATCCTTTAACCTGGAAGGCAGGCTACAGAAACGCAATGCTACGTTAATAGAAAAGATGTAAAGAAAGCTTTCGACAGTGCTGACTGGACTATACTCTTGGAAATTCTGAAGGTAGCAGGCATAAAATACAGGGTCCGAAAGATCATTTACAACTTGTCGGAAACCTGCAGCTGTAACAGTCGAAGGACATGAAAGGGAAGCTGTAATTGAGGAGGGAGTACAACAGGGTTGTAACCTATTCACAATGTTATTTAATCTGTACATTGAACAGGCAGTAAAGAAAACCAAGGAGAAATTGGGAAATTGAAATAGAGTTCATGGGGAAGAAATAAAAACTTTGAGGTTTGCCTATGATAGTGCAATTCTGTCAGAGACGGCGGAGGACTGGAACAACAGTTGACCAGAATGGATGCTGTCTTGAAAAGAGATTACTGTATAATATGAACAACAACAAAAGTAAAACAAGTATAATGGAGTGTAAACTGAATTGAATCAGGCGATGCTGAAGGAATTAGAGTAGGAAATGAGAAAATAAACTTATTTGGGCAGTAAAAACTAATTAGGCAGTTAAAACTATTTGGATGAGCGAAGTTGAGAGGATATAAAATGCTGACTGGAAATGACAACAAAATCTGAAAAACAGGAGTTCGTTAACTTCTAAAATAAATTTAAATGTTAGATGGTCTTTTCTGAAGTTAATGTTTGGAGTGGATCCTTGTATGGAAATGAAACATGCACAATAAGCAGTTCACAGTTCAGATAAGAAGAGAAATGAAGCGTTGGAAATATGGTGCTATAAAGGAAAGCTTAAGCTTAGATGGATAGATCGTATAACTCAGTGCAGACAATGCGTTCTAAGACACTTCACCATCGGAAGGAGATTAACATCAAAGATGGTAAAATCCAGAGACGTCCTTATACGAACAGCCACAGCCTCTATAATAGTATCGATTGATATGTGTTCACTGTAGACAGAGTCCAAACCGTATGTGCAAACTCCGTCCACTGCTCTGTCACAGTTGGTTCGATTCTTAAACTATCCCCGATGGCCACGGACGGTAGAGTTTGCAATGCTGGGAACCAAGATTTCTGGATGGAGACACAGAAATCAGGGAAAGAGCCCAAGAGATTTCGTAGCTCAGCCAGGTGGCAGAGGAAACCACTGCAGTTTCACTGGAGGATCATGCTGTCGGTTTTCTGGGCTCTACGACCAGCAACCCGTGATTCCTTCAGACATTGGCTGGTATCCAGTTGCAGATCAACAGAATCCTGGGAGGGGAGGGTCTCAAGGGACCTCTTCTTAGTGAGAAACACCAGAGGAGCTGGGGATTAGGAATTGGCAACCACTATGGGTGGGGATTCAACGCCCCCAACGTGGGTGTAGGGGTAACCGTAGGACGAGGACTCCCAATTACAAGGGGAGTCGGTGTAGTCAAGTGACCCTGAAGGCGCAGCGTAGAAGGCGCGAAGCGCCTCGTGATATGTGAGAGTCAAGAGTTTTTTTTTCTTGGATTTTATTTTCTATTTGGAAGATGATGCAGTCCAGTGAACAGTGGGGAATGATGTCTCCCACAGTTGACACAGAAAGGGGGAGGGGCACATGGAGCATTCAAGTGCAATTGATACAATGCCTAAGATGGGGCTGGCGTTACAATGTGAAGACACGTGCCAAAAACTCATGTAGCCGAAGCACCTCATGGAACGTGGAATATACGGTATCACAGCGCATTAATACGCTATCACCTTTGACCCTTTCAGGTAACGAGTCACCTTCGGTAGCCAAGACGAAGTCCCCAGAGTTAACACTATTATCCTTTGGTCCATGCACAAGGGACAAAATGTAGACACTCCAAATCGGCACGTAACTCGTCATTGATCTGTAAAAGAAAGTCGTAGTGGAAGACGATACCCTATACCATGAGGGGCGATAGTTACAAGAATGTCCCCCAGTATGACACAGGCGAGCAGCGCCTGCAACTGAGCATGGGATGCCATTTTAATCAGAACTGAATCACTTTTCATTCTTAAAATCGCTGCTACTTCTCCAAACCTGTCATCAAGGTGTTCAGCGAAGAATAATGGCTTTGTGACCAAACAGGAATCCCCATCGGTCCTAAAGCAAAGTAAGTATTGTGGGTAGCATTTCTCCCCTTATTTCTTAGCCCTACGTTCCTCCCACGGTGTAGCCTGGCAAGGAAGAATTGTGGGATTTGATCTCTCTTCACTGTAGTAATCCTTTCCTTCAGAAGAGACTACTGATGCCGCGCAGACACTAAAAGAAGAAAGTTTGAGCCGCTTCTTTTGCGAGTCATCCGCCTTGGTGCCACCCACTCCGAATGTGGGCTGTCCCTACATGCGCCACCCAGCCACAGCAATGGTTACCTGCCTACGTAACCACAGCCTGGAGCCCTGTGCCCTAGCCATGATGGGCATGTAGACCTCGGCATACACGGGTAGCTTCCAGCTGAGGCCCAAATAGTGCGATCCCTGCATGGTCAGGGGCTACCACTGTACAGGTACTTAACAACCTGCACAATGGGTACCTTGTTGGGTTTTGGGTGTATTACTTGTGCCAGAAAGAAAGAGTGAAAATACGCAAAAGGCAAAAAAAGGTGGAATGTACACCACGGTGGGTGTCCTGCAGAGCGCTCAAATGGCTCAAATGGCTCTGAGCACTATCGGACTTAACATCTGTGGTCATCAGTCCCCTAGAACTTAGAACTACTTAAACCTAACTAACCTAAGGACATCACACACATCCATGTCCGAGGCAGGATTCGAACCTGCGACCGTAGCAGTCGCGCGGTTCCAGACTGAGCGCCTAGAACCGCTAGACCACCGCGGCCGGCCTACAGAGGGAAGAAAAAGAATAGTAGAAGGATGTACTTGCAGTTCACAAAGGGAAGTAGCGGTGCAAGGGCTCCACGTTGGCCAAGTACGTACTCACAAAAGAAATGTGACCCCCCTGGGGTGTTTGTGGGAGAACATCCACTTATAAGAACCTGTCAACGTGACTGTGTAATGCATATTTGGACGAATATGGTGTGAACAGTACTGGCGCAGCAGCAAATAAATGTTTGTCATAAACAATGTGTGGAAACAATATTGTTAAGCGATTTTGAACTCAGAGTTCGGTGCTGTTAATAGATTATTCAGGGCAGTACTGCAATGCAGAATTTGCTCCTTTTTGTGTTTTTCACGAATGAATCCTCTTCCAGCTATGATGGTGGTTCAGCTGTGGCAATAACCATGTCTGGAATAATAACAGTTTTGTGTGACTAAACGACTGGGTGCAAGTCTTTAAACTGGACGCCACTTTGTCACTTGTGTATACTTAATCTAGTCCACTTATCCAAGTGGGAAAAGGAGACCTACAGTTCAGCATGGATTTCAAACCACATGCCGTTCCTGGTGACTCGTGACATAGTTGAGAGATGAAGCCTAAATTAATCGAAGGCTGAAAATTTCCGTGGGCCTTCGATACCGAGACCTTTAGGTTTCCAGGCATGTACTTTATCAGTAGACCACAAGACCCGAAAGGAGTTGAGTGATGGAAATTCATATGTCACGCTTGTCTCAGGTCACTAACAACAATTGCCTATCACTTTGTGAGCTAGAATCGTGCAGGATCAAGGATGAGGACCTTATATGCCGTCCCCTCGTTTAACTGGAGCACATTTCCTGAAATTATTTGAAATTTGCTACCACAGTTGGTGGAGACAGTAACCTCTTGTTGTCCCCAAGAGAATATGGTTTCAACACGACGGTGCATGCCACTTCGACATTAATGTCAGTCAGTGCTTCTATTGGAAACTGTCCCACGGTCACCACCGTTATTGGATCACACTACCACAAACGTTTTCCCGATGGGATCATATGAAGTCGCTGGTACATGAAACCCCAATAGAAACTGAAGAGATACTGATTAGACGGGTGCTAGTTTCTTGTTTCATCGTGAAACAGACCACAGGGATATTTAAGGGAGAAAAACAAAATTTCACATGGCATTCTAATGCATGCATTGAGACTGGCGGTTGTCAAGTTGTACAGTCTGAATCGGGCCAGTTGAATCCGTTTCATGAATTTTAGGAGCAAATCTGGCCCTAGGATCTTGGCAATGTTACTCTGTTTGACATTTCACTCCGTCGCTGCGACATGTAGCCTCTGAAAAAGGGAGGAGCGTTTTTACTTATTTATTCACCTCTGCATAGACCGTTTGACTCTCACTTTACCCTATAAATGTGTGTGAGTAGGTAGACGTGAGACTGAAGGTATCTTGAAGTTGCCTCCACTATGTCGAGAGTTCATAGGGCTGTGGGATCTTAGTAATAACTTAAATTCATAGATGCGAAGCGCAGGAACCAGAGAGACGGAAGTCAGTCTAGTACAAAACTGGAACTTGGTTGGCAATACACCTCTGCTCTAACGTGAACTTCCCAACCACTGAATGCGTGGTGGACATTATCGATGAGAGCGCCTTCTGACATTCTTCCATTGGGCTCTGTTAGTATTGGACACTTGTATAAGTGATCCATTCGTATTATGGACTGCTTTCTGCGGGTAAATGTTCCAAATTGTGTCATAGGACGCGTAATTCTGAGTATTATGGGTACCTACTTGTATGAAAATTACTCTTAATTTGTGATTTCTGTATGTTCGTTCTCTTTCACTTGGTCATGGGTACGTCTCGCCAGGCCTGATGGTGCCCCTGACACTCCCGATTCCTCTCTTATCACCCGAAGTGGAGAAAATTGTAAATGTAAATGTTGTTGGGCTCCTGTATGTATCTGTATGCAAATGAATTGAGTGTTCTCCACTCCCTGTACCATATTGCTCCTCATCTTTTGGAATCGGGCTGTATTCGATTATGTTTACTACTATGTCGATTTTTCTTGCATCAGCGTGTATTAAGGGACCGCTACTGAGTAGTTGTGTCAGAATTAACGTACTGTTGAACTATGACTTCCCCCCCCCCCCTCATATTGTAAACATATGATGATATGATGTTGTGTGTAGAGATGTTTTTCATCGGCGTATACACTCCTCAAGCCACCATAAGGTGCGTGGTGGAGGGTAACCTTTACCACAACTAGTCGTTTTCCACTCGCAGATAGAGCGAGGGAAAAACTGATCTATATGCCTCAGTATGAGACCTGATTTCTTGTATCTTATTTCGTGGTCCCTACGCGAAATGTATGTTGGTGGCAATAGGATAGTTCTGTTGTCAGCTTTAGATGCCGGTTCTCTGAACTTTCTCAGTAGTGTTGTTCGAAATGAATGTCTTCTTCACTACAGGGATTCCCACTTGAGCTTCCGAAGCATATCCGTAATACTTACATGCTGATCGAACCTACCGGTTACAAATCGAGCAACTCGCTTCTGAATTGATTCGAGAGTCTTCTTTCAATTTGACCTGGTGCGGATCCCAAATATTCGAACAATACTACAAAACAGGTCGCACGAGCGTCCTATATGCGGTCTCCTTTACAGATGACCAACACTTTCCTAAAATTCTCCCAATAAAGCGAAGTCGACCATTCGCGTTCCCTATCACAATCCTCACATGCTAGTTCCATTGCATATAGTTTCGCAACGTTAGTACAGATATTTAAACTACGTGACTGTGTGAAGAAGGACACTACTAATGCTGTATCCAAACATTACGGGTTTGATTTTCCTATTTATCCGCATTAACTTACATTTTTCTACATTAAGAGCCAGTTACCGTTCGTCACTCAACTAGAAATCTTGTCTAGGTCATCTAGTATCAACCTACAGTCAGTTATCTTCGATACCTTCCTGTAAACCACAGCATCATCAGCGAACAACAGCAGATTGCTGCCCACCCCGTCTGCCAGATCATTTACGTATATAGAAAATAGCAACGGTCCCATCGTATTTCATGGGGCACTCCTGATGTTACTCCTATCTCCTATGAACACCCGCCGTCGAGGACAAAATACTGGGTTCTATTTCTTAAGAAGTCTTGGAGCCAGTCACATACAGCATCTGGGACCCTATTCTGTATGCACGTACCTTCGTAACAGTCTGCCGTTGGGTGCCGTGTCGAATGCTTTCGGAAATGTAGAAATACAGAAATCTGCCTTTTGCCCTTCATCCATAGTTCGCAATATATCATGTGAGAAAAGAGCACAGTGGGCTTCGCACGAGCAATGCTTTCCAAAGCTGTGCTGATTCGTGGAGACTTGAGCTTTTCGTCTCTAGGAAATTTATTGCAGTCGAATTCAGAATATGCACTAGAATTCTGCAGCAAAACGATGTTAAGGATAGTGGTCTGTAAGTTTGCGGATCCGTCCTTTTAATTTTCTTATATACAAGAGTCACCTGTGCTTTTTTCCAATCACTTGGCACTTAGCACTGGCACTCCCCCCACCACCACCTCCCCCAGGGGCTCGCCACTCTTTGGCGGGTTCGTGCTTAACTACCACGGGGCCCCAGCCTTTGCAGCATTTTTCCTTTCCGTGCTGCATGTCTATCCTCTTGCTATTATTTTTTTCCCCTCCCTTGGGGAACATGTCTGGGGATTTATTGGGAATGTTCTGCATTCTGTCACTGACTTACGAACAGTCTCACCTTTATTTTTGGTTCCCTTTTCCTTTCTTTGTTTGAGGATCCTCTTTTTTCTTCTTCTTCCCTGTGCGCGTCCTGAAGGCTGGCCCATGCGTATAAAGCGTAATAGGTGACTGGGTAACGCGCAATTCCCAGCCCTGGGTCGACAAGCAGGGTTCACATGTACCCCGTGGTAGAGGCCAAGTCCAGGGAGGGGTGATTGCCTGAGCTGCTACCTTCCCAAATTTCCGACTGGTCTCTCTGTCAGATGTTCGGGAGGTATGACCTGAGGTGTGCACAGTCACCTAAGGTGGGTGTGCCCCCTTGTGAAGGGAGACCCCAGTTGGAAGGAGCCCACCATCAGATACGCTGGTAATCATGGAGGAATTTCTCGCAATGAGTCACTCATCTTCCCAATCGATGTCTACAAAATGTAAATGTAATGAGGTTATTGATTTGAAGACCCTTCCCAATGCACCACGGTTCCTTGTGGTCTCATGTACTGAAGCCGGTCAGTTATTCGCCATTGTCAATCCGTTTATTATTAAGAAAGGTGTTAATGCAGTTGCTGGCCCTGTGAAATCCTGCTCTCGTTTACGGAATGGCACTTCTCAAACACAACACCTGCTTGCTGCCTCGCTTCTCCATGGCTACCCTGTTCATGTCGAAGCCTATAGAAACTTTGAATTCTTCCTGTGGTGTAATTTGCACCAGGCTGTTCGCCTGTCTAACCGAGGCCAAAATCCAATCTTACCTCTCTTATCAGGGTGTCACTGCTGTTCATCGCGTAATGAAAAAGGTAGATTCCTCCTTAGTGCCCACCTGGACTCTTTTCCTCACCTTTGATAGGGTGGTGCTGCCGTTCAAGCTTAAAGCAGGCTACGAAATTATCACAGTGCGGTCTTACATTCCGAACCCGATGCGCTGCTACCAATGTCATCGTTTTAGCCACACTAGAACATCTTGTCGACACGCATCCAAATGTGTAATCTGTGGCAGGGATGCACACAAGGGCGATTGTCCGCTTCCTTCTCCCCGCTGCATCAACTGCAATGGTGCCATGCCACCTCCTCTCGGGACTGTCCCGTGTATCTAGATGATCGGGCTGTCCATGAGATTCGGGTAAAGGAAAAAGTGCCTTACCAGGTAGCTCGCAAGTTATTGGCTAGTCGCAAACACTGTGTTCTCCCGTCTGGCACCTATTTCTGTTCTTTTTACCCTTTGCCCCATGAAGGACATGGCCACACAGACGTGCGACCTCAAATTCGGAGGTTGTGAAATAGCCCAGTGTCAAGATAGCAATGCTATCCCCTCTTCCGGCTGTGCAATAAACCGTCAAACTCTCGCATCACGTGACGAAGCCACAGACTACACAACCAGTAAGCAGGAAAGGACAGGAGGAGTACTCCCGTGAAGACTTCCTCCATCCCTCTAGCCAAACAACAGCCGAGTCTTCCTCTAACCGGAAACACTCGAAGAAGTCCGCTAAAGGCAAACGGTCTTCTCCTTCACCAATAAGATCCTGTTCGACGGTGTCGCCACGTGCTACCCCAGCCCGGTCAGGCTCTGTATCGCCGGTGCACACCACCAACCGTTTTCCAGCGTTGGACTCCATGGACCGACCGCACAAGCAAGCTGATGCTTCTGTGGGCCTCATGGAACAGGATCCTTCTGCTCCTGTGCCCTGTAGTAGCGGCTCTACACCGGCCATCACTCGGCGGCCGCCGAGGTGACACCCCTCCATCTCTTCATCGTCATGACTGTCCTCCAATGGAACGTTCGCGGCCTTCGGTTCAACAAAGAGGATTTTAGCATTGCCGCATCCCCTTTTACTCTGCCTTCAGGAAACGAAATTGTGCCTCACGACCGCTTTGAGCTTCCACATTACTTACAGATTCGTTTTGACCTTCCCCCAGAGGTCGGCATTCCGTCTTATGGGGGCCTCATGCTGCTCTTACGTGATGACCTTCATAGTCAATCGATCTCCCTCACTACCCGTCTTCAAGCTGTTGCAGTTCGCCTTTTCCTTCCCCACCTGACTTTCTCTCTCTGTACCATTTGTGTACCTCTGTCATTTGATGTCACCAGGCAGACTTCCTTCAGCTTATTGGGCAGCTACCTCCCCCGTTTTTGCTACTCAGTGACTTTAATGCGCATCATCCCCTCTGGGGTTCTCCCAGGACCTGTCAGAGAGGTGCTCTCTTGCTGACCTTCTTAGCCAACTCAACCTCTTCTGCCTTAACACTGGAGCACCCACTTTCCTTCCGACACTTCGCACACCTATTCCCATTTGGACCTATTCTTTTACACTGCCCAGCTTGCCCATCATCTTGAGTGGTCCGTTCTTTCCCACACCTACCCGAACGACCCTTTCCCATCTGCTTTCCGTTTGCTGACTCCTACTCCATCCGCATGCAAGCCCAAATGACAGCTTACTAAGGCTGACTGGCAGCTTTACGCCTCCCTGGTGACCTTCGAAGAACAATATTTCCCCAGCTGAAATGACCAGGTGGACTATCTCACCAACGTTATCCTTAGACTTCATCTTTACCACGTCGTGTTCCAGTCCCTTGGTGGACTGAGGCATGCCGCGTAGCAATTCGCGCACGGAGACATGCTCTCCGCGTTTCTAACCGTCATCCTACGATGGAAAACTGCATTCGTTATAAACAGATGCGTACAAAGTGTCGTCGCGTCCTTCGGGATAACAAACGAGCTAGCTGGCTTTCATTCACTAGTTCTTATAACAGTTCCTCCCATTCCTCTGTCGTGTGGGCCAACTTCCGACGGCTCTCCGGACCAAGATCCATTCTCCATATCCGGCCTGACAGTAGCAGACGATGTAATTGTGGACCCTATTGCTATCTCCAACACCTTGGGCCACCATTTTGCGGAAGTTTAGAGCTCTTCGCACTATCACCCTGCCTTCTTCCATGGGAAACGAGCGGAGGACGCTCGGCCGATATTCTTCTCCGAATCGTGAGTGCTACAACGCCGCCTTCACTACGAGGGAGCTCGATCCTCCTCCCCAGGGCCGGACGCCATCCACATTCCGATGTTGCAGCACCTTTCTCTTGCGGGCAGGCACTTTATGCTTAACACGTACAACCGCATCTGGGCAGACGGCATATTTCCCGGACGCTGGCGTGAAGCCACCGTCGTACCCATACCTAAGCCCGGCAAGGACAAAAACCTTTTCTCTAGCCACTAGCTGCGTTTGCAAGGTGATGCCCGGCTGGTGTGGTGGCTCGAGTCTAGATGTTTACTAACGAATGCACAGTGTGGATTTCGAGCGTGGCGTTCTGCAGTTGACCATCTCATTACTTTGTTCACCCACGTCATGAATGGTTTTCTGCGGAAATCCCAGACTGGCCGTGTTTTTCGATTTGGAGAAGGCCTACGACACCTGCTGGAGAACTGGTATCCCCCGTAGTGTTTACACGTTGGGCTTCCGTGGGCGCCTGCCCTGTTTTCTTTGGGCATTTTTACAAAACCAAGTTTTCAAGGTGCGTGTGGGTAGTGCCTTGTCGGACAGCTTTATCCATGAAAATGTTGTGCTTCAGGGTTGAGTACCGAGCGTCATCCTCTTTGCTATCACCATTAACCCTATAATGGCCTGTCACCTGCCGGGCATCACCGGCTCTCTTTTTGTAGACGATTTTGCCATCTACTGCAGTTCTCCACGGGCCTGTCTCACTGAGCGGCATCTTCAGCGCTGTCTTGATCGTCTTTACTCCAGGAGCATCGACAATGTCTTTCGCTTTTTCCGTCTGTATGAATTTCTGGCGGCGCAAATGGTTTCTCCCACCATCTCTACATCTTGGGCCTGTTGCCCATCCGTTCTTTGAAACTACGAAATTTCTGGGGTTCACGCTCGATAGAAAACTCTCTTGGTCCTCCCACGTGTCTTATCTGGCAGCCAGCTGTACGCGGTCCCTCAATCTACATGTCCTCAGTGGTACTTCCTGGGGTGGCGATCGAACCACCCATGTCCGTTTGTACCGGTCCCTTGTCCGTTTGAAACTCCACTATGGGTGCTTTGTTCATGCGTCTGCACGTCCATACCTCTTACGCCGTCTCAACACTATCCAATATCATGGCATCCGTTCAGCCACGGGCGCCTTTTACACCAGCCCGATTGAGAGTCTGTATGCTGAAGCTGCTGAACTCCCACTGTCCTACCTCAGTGACTTTCTCCTCAGCAGGTATGCACGCCGTTTGTCTGCCATGCGTGTCCACACGTCCTATGCCACCACCTTTGATGATTCCTTTGATCATCAGTGTGGGGATCGTCCCTTTCGCCACTTGCTACAGCGACTTAACTTCACACTACCTGCAACTTACCCGGTGGGTGTGAACGCTTCACCACCCTGGCTTCGTGAAGCGGCCCCTGTTAACCTTGGCCTTCATTTGCTTCCTAAGGACACTACTCCATCCTCGGTCTACGCCTCCAGTTTCACGACCTTCACATGGAACTTCGCGGTAGAACCTTTGTCTACACTGATGGCTCTCGGACTGACCATGGGGTCGGGTGTGTGTCCGTCATTGGCACCCTTGTCTTTCGATATCGGCTCCCCGCACACTCCTCAGTATTTACAGCCGAGCTCTTTGCCTTGTATCAGGCCACGGAGTACATCCGGCGACACAGCCTTTCCAA
This sequence comes from Schistocerca piceifrons, assembly GCF_021461385.2. Lineage (NCBI taxonomy): Eukaryota > Metazoa > Arthropoda > Insecta > Orthoptera > Acrididae > Schistocerca > Schistocerca piceifrons. Next base: position 74,200,847 of record NC_060149.1, read on the forward strand.
TTGTGTCCTCTGCTCAGACTCACTCAGTGCCCTCCAAAGTCTCTGTGCGCAGTACACTACTCACCCCTTAGTGCAGCGGGTCCAGGAAAACTGTCACTTGCTCACTCTTCGTGGAGCCAGTGTGATGTTTATGTGGGTCCCTGGTCTGTCGGTCTGCCAGGAAACGAGGCTGCTGACGCAGCTGCCAAGGCTGCAGTCCTCGTATCTCAGCCCGCGGGTACCTATATTCCCTCCGATGATCTCTGCATTGCTGTCTGTTAGGAGGTGGTGTCCCTTCGGCATCGCCAATGGTCCTCCGTTCACGGGAATAAGCTTCGGCTCATTAAGCCTCTCCCAGCGCCTTGGATGACCACCTCTCCGCCCTCCCGCCGGGAGGAAATTATTTTAACTCGGCTGCGTATTGGGCACTGCCTTTTTAGCCATTGACATTTGCAAAGTGGCGCTACCGCACCACTTTGTACACATTGCGCCCAAATTTTAACTTTCCGCCACTTCCTGCTGTAATGCCTTTTTTTTAACAATTTACGTTCCAGCTTGGGTTTGCCGTCTGATTTATCAGCCGTTTTAGCGAATGACGCGCGGGCTGTCGACCGCGTTTTACTTTTTATCCGCCGAAGCAATATGGCGAAGGCCATTTAATTTTTAGTTTTGGACCTCCATTTCTGCACGGTGTTTTTCTCAGCCCTTTTTCCACGTAGCTATTTTAAGCTGTCTCCTATTCTGTCCACTGGGATTGACGTATAGTAGTTTAACTCTCTCTGTGTTCGTATTCTATGGTTTTGGCTTGGGCGCGTATGACCCCAGTTGTTTTTGCACCCTAAAGCAAAACAAAACAAAACTGGAACTTTGAACCGAGAGTGCAACAGCCTTTGCTTTCCCAGCATTTTCCGAACTTCGTTATTAAACCACATACTAGCCACTTACTAGGCACATACTTGTCCAGAGCACTATTTACAATCTGTTTAAACTTTCTCCATAATTCCTGTATGTCCATCATTCTGGAACTAAATGATTGCAGCTCATTGTATGCTAACAACAGCTTATCTGCTCTTTCGAGCAAAAACACTCTCATAGCTCTCTTGGCAAACTTATTAACTTCCGTAGCCATAGTCGCTGTGACGACATCATGATCATTAATCCTCATCTCTACACTGACACCATCGGTAAGGTCCGGCTTGTTTGTAGCTTCAAGGTGCAAGATACTTCAATTGCGTGTGGGCTGCCGAACTACATGCTCAAGACAGTTTTTGGAAAACGTATTCAAAAGTACTTCACAAGACTGTCTGTCTTAACACCCCCCCCCCCCCCCTCCTCCTCCAATAAATCCATACATGTCCCAGTCTATACTCGGTAGGTTAAAGTCATCATCAACTAGTATTGCGTGGTCTGGGTATTTATGCACAACTGACCATAGACTTTCTTTGAATGACTCTGGAACTGTCACAGTGGAGTAGAGTGGTCGGTAGAAACTTTGATCGTGCACTGATGTGAGTCATTATTCTTCCTTGCCTAATAAGATGGCATTGTGATAAATGAATCCCATTGTACCCCAACGAACCTTGTATTGCATTCTCATTTCCCAATCCGTCCAATATGACGCTCCAAAGAACTGACTTTCATTACGTTCTTGTGTGTACTCTGAATTAGAGAAGGAATCATACTTAGGAAGCAATTTAATGATTGTAGAATATAACGCATCATCCCTGGTGTCATCATCTTTCTCCCTCACATCCCTATCAAAACGCAAGTCTCGTCCTACTTATCCTTTGCGCGTTAAAAATTTAATAATTGTCACTTCAGTTGATGGGCCAGTTCAGAAGAATGAACTTAATAAATAACCACCATCTAAGGCATTTAACAACCACCTTCTCCTCAAGATGTTATGAGCTTAAGTTGGTATTATAAGATTTAAGTTTTTTATATCAATAAGCAACGAAATATTAGTTCTTTATGTAAAAATATTCAAAATATCTCAAAATACCTCAAAATACCTCAAAATATCTCAAAATATCTCTATCATCTGCATAACTTTGACACTAAAGTCTTGGGCCTGTCCGTACTACGGAACATCCAACTTTTTCAACATGCAGACTTCTACCTTACTATTTGATAACCGCTCCATTCCAGTCACTAATATAATAATGTACTTTTTTAAAAAAAACTCTCGACGCTAAACTAAGTTGTAACACTACACGACTGACCGTTGTACATTAATTTTGATACAGACTAGAAAGACAAACTAGTAATCAACCAGGGGTGGATATTACGCTTCTCCACCACTTTTTAATGCCAGGCGCTTTACTTTCTGATGATTCGAAATTGCAGCAGTGCTTCAAGACCCTTGAACGTCGTGTATGCCATCTACTTTCTTCATCTGCTTATCATTCCCAACACATATGCTTTACCAATCGACGATATTCGGTAATAATTTGTAATTATTCTGTACCCAGGTAAAATAATTACCAAGTGTGATTTGCGTACTTGGTTGCTTTCTCTTAAAATAGATGAACGTAACCATTAACTAATTTCCTTAAAAACTATTGTACAACATTGATAATTATATCTCTGTTGCTTGTGCAGGGAATCTTCATCGTGTACACTTTGTTGCCAAAAGGCGCTGGAAACTTATTTCTGTGTATTCCTTAGACGCCAGCCATGTTTCCAGTTCTTTTAATGAAAAATTTCTTTAAATTTTGCTTCCCTAAGGTAAAGGTGTAGTGTACCGTTAACTCGGACAATTCGAGGTGTAGTTTAGCCGCCTAAATGGAAAGGACTAATTTTTGCGCTAGCAATGGGTCCTTTATTTCGCGAAATGTATGTTGTGTGTTACTTATGTCTGTCGAGTGTAGGCTACCGTAATGAGTGCGTGTAGAGCTTACTGTCACGTTTTTCAAAACGAGAGAAGATGAAATCCAGTGTCAGTAAACAGCCTGCTTCTCTTGCACAGCACGAACAGTGCCACCGAGCTTAACATAACCATGAGACGGACGGATAACCACGAACATCGTCATTTGCACTTACTCCACGAGAGTGTGCGGACAAGTTTGAAATTTAATCTTGGACATTCGCACAAACTCTGGTCGTGATGAACCGTACGCCATCATCTCTCCCCCCATTGCTGCACAAGTACTGGAGAGAGAAAACTTTTGCACCGCCAGGATTCGAACCGGTTATCTCTGAGCCAAGCGTGGAAACTCGGCGAGTTCACTTCTTCCTGACCCACAGTGAATAGCTGCTAACAGAGTTCTGGGCAAACTGATCACGAAAACAATCGACTCTCTCTAATTAACCCCAATAATTTTCGATTGGTTTCAGACTGAGAATTTCAGCTGACCCGTTTAGCAAGCTAACCTGATTTTTTTGAACAACAGTATAGAAATCCATGCTTCGTAGGAGGCGACATCACTGTGCTGATTTACAAAACGGTTTGGTCCTAAACTGTTGCTACAGTGTAGAATTATGCCTTGCAAATCTTTTTCAAATATTCTTGGGTTCATTATCTATCGGCCAAAACAAGTTTGTGAGGCCAAGATCACGAAAATCTTCTACAGGCTAACACCAAAGCTCCGGCGAATTTCTCTATCAGCACTCAGCACGTTGGTAAATACAATTCAGAAAGCATCCACCAGGTCCATAGAGTCCCATCTAAGTGCCACACAATTGTCGCGATCTTATCAGTGACAACGTTTGTACCACTCTAAGCGGGTTTCCCTTCCTTCCTGTGATCAACGGCTTTGGAACAAGAGCACTACACGAAATGATTACGATATTCTCTTGACGGATCATTTCCTTTGCAGCTGAGCTGCCACAAAAATAACAGTTGACGGTGTCCATCTAACTGTCCGTTAATTTTTATATGTGTGCGTGATCGAAGACTTAAGTGTTTCCCTAATGGGCGAATGTCGGATCGCTTTCTTTGAAACGGGTCATTTCCTTCCCCGTTCATGTTCAATACGGAAACGGATTTCTTCTCTGCCTCTAATGACCTCGTCGTCGACAGGACCTTAAACCCAAATCTTCCTTCGTCTTTTCACCAAACTTTACTGCCCTTGCAATAATGCTCCACTAACCCTGAATTCTCCTTGTTGGTTTGGTCCGACAGAAAACTAATTCTGATGTTGACAAATCGTAAATGAACTTCAATACATTCACATGCACTAAGTGCCTTCATACAAAACGGCATCAATGCAGAGTACGAAATCTTTGGCACGTAGTGCATCTGCCAACGACATTATCAGTCTCTCTCCGCTAGGTAGCCTGTAAGTGTATACCGAGAATTCCTTCCCGTGCAACGTTAGAACACAATTAACCGTAAGGTGTTTTGCGCGCAGGAAAAGCCCTCGACCGCGCAAACAATGCAAGCGCGGAGCAGGGAAGCTCTTTCCGCTGTCCAGCTAACATGATCACGGCGACGTTAACCACATTACCAGAGAGTTGTTCGATCAGGCTGTCTCAGCGCAGGTACTCTGCCAATAAAAGCCAAGTCAGCTGTCAAAGGGTCCCTGTAAAGGGTCAATCAAGCGTTGTGGGAGGTCATGTATCCTTTCTGAGTGGCAAGCCGGAAACTGTTTACCTTGTGAAACAGAAGCAATCAGCTTTCATGTCAGAGCGCGCAGCTGTTCTCTTTGATGCTGTGTCGCTTTGAATACATGCTTTACTGGCCGACTCTACCTCGACACCGAGAGTGACACACACTCATTTAACTAACGCCGTTAGTGTTACTCGGAAGAGGAGGTAATGCTCCAATCGATGGTCTCAATCGGTTCTGATTTTGTGTCACCGTGCTTTTCGATTTCCAGACTATTCAGAGCCTTTACAGTTCATTTTATGGTGATTTACAAGCAGCTCAGTGGCTGCGTTATACAAAAAGCTAATTACTCTTTAACAGGTGACAGTTGCGGTCACTGAAAAAAAAGTAGAAGTGTTTCAACAAAACCTAGCCTGCAACTTAAACACAGTACACGCCATTTACACTCCAGCCCTAAGAAGATAACTTTCACTATATTGCGTCGTCGCGACAGAGATATGAACTGGAAACTGAATCTTCAACAGGTGATGAGGAAAAGCCAAAATAATCAGGATACCTCCTGATCGCTTCATGTCACGCGGCACTCACTCAGGAGTGTGAAATAGAAATTGAAGGTCCATAACTCTGTTTCACGGATATTATTAGAAACAAACTCGGGGATATAATACTAACGTTTTGAAGCACTTCCAGTAGTTTGGACAGACCATGTGTGCGACCGTGTGAGCCGCAGCGCCTTCGCATCGCTCTTGTCACTTGTTAGGACGATATCGTTATAGGCATGAGTCATCGACAGATGTCACCAGCTGACATGGACCTGAGTTACAGAGCTGCACGTAGTTGTACTAGTAGGCGGCAGAGGTCAGCAGTTGACGGACAGTGCTAGCAGTCGTAGTCAAAACAATGTTGTAAAGTTATGTTTGACTAATATTTAATGTATTTGCATAATTATAATTGTTTTATATGTGTAGTAATTAGCAGTGTGAGTGTTGTATGAGCGAAGAAGAACAGAAGTAAATGAAAATTGTTTTGTTTATTCACGAAGTACCAGTTAACCTATACAGGGGATTAACTGTAATTAAATGTGCAGTCAGTTTATGGTATTAATAAATCGTGAGTAGAACAAAAAGTAATCGGTAATTTCAGAAGGAGTAATTTTATATTTGATACTTTTCTAAATTTATTTATTTAGCAATTGCCATAGAAAGAAATGTTTTACTATGGTCATTGAAGTAAAGCGCGGGTTAACGCGGGATAATACTGCAACCTGATTTGCTGTTTGTGATATCAGCCAATCAGAAAAATGCAGGCTCGCGCCAATCTATGCTGGGAACAAAGCCTTTGGTGTGATCTAGTTAAGTCGGGGCTGAGGGTTCGAACTAGTAACGCTGGGAACAAAGCCTTTGGTGTGATCTAGTTAAGTCGGGGCTGAGGGTTCGAACTAGTAACATCTCATTGAAAGCAGTTCCGACGAAAGTACTGTAAAATCGCGGAAAAATGCTAATTACGAGTTCGCGAAGTAGTTCAAAGTGTATTTAAGTGAACGGTATAGTGGAAGTCGTGTGGAATTTCGGACGGAATATCAAAATTATTGCTTTTGACTGTTAGTTAAAACCGCGTGGCGTGTTGTGCGATCTAAGACTGGAACAGGTATTACGCATAGAGCAGAGTGCACAACATTTGAGCGAGCATTTTCATAACTAAACGATCCGGTGAACTCTATTAACTTCGGTAACGGGTGTAAATACCATAAACTGGCTTCGTGTGTGATTGTGGTGTGCGTGTGAACTTTACATTGTGTTGCCACTTAGTACGGACTTGGAAGTATTAACTGTGATCTTTATCGTAAAAATACACCTGAAAATTTACATTGCCAAGTTAAAACTTTTATTTCAGTAGCTAGCCACATCCCGTTTACCGGACAATTTTATGTATGTTGCGATCTGCAATAGACTGTAGTGGTCTAGTATTTTCTATTACAGCTTTTAGCTAGACAAATGAACATTGCTGGACACTGGCAGGGCGGTAAAAAGTAGCGTGCCGCGCCGCACGTGCCGAATGTCCACTCCGTCCCATGGGGGATGCCATGGACCAGTTACAGTATTTGTGGACTAGTCTGCCTCAGGAGAGAACACAACGGCTTTATGATAACCTTCCAGCCGAATCAGTTCATGCATACAAGCCAGAGGTGGCGCAACGTCATACTGATAAGTGGGCTCATGCTGCCAGTGTCTTTGTAAACTTCATTCGATATTGTAATCATTGCAGTATCATCATATCCCCTCTCAATCCTTTAAGTTTCGTTTTGTTTCCTCCTTCCCTTCTGGGAGCTTCTCTTAATTTGTTGCGCAGTGTAGTTCGACCAACCCGTTCTGTTCTAATTTTCGTGTTCTACATTAAACACAGCTGGACTTCAACCTATGTAGAACCCTAACGTATGTTGTGTACCATAGAAAACAAACTACAGAAGCAGAACTTCGATAAGAAATTAAAATGGCAATGTAGTAATCGGAGTGTACACTTCGATAATGTAGTTGAACGATCGGTAAGACATACTAAGAAACGCCGTGGCAATGGAAGCGGTGAAATTTAGTTACTAAAGTAACTGTAGGAGTGGAACATATTTTTTTAATACAATATAATTATTGTTCCATAGAATTCCGTGATTGAAATAATTATTCTGTTTTCATACATTCACTGGATTTAGTCATTCTTATGCTGCAACACAGGAACTTAAGAGACTGTAAATAACAACGGAAACCGGCAATCAGTCTACAGAGGATATTTCTTACAAACCACTTCTGTGACGCAACCTAGAATATCGCCCAAGTGTGTGAATCCCGAAACAAACAGGATTACTAAGGGATATGTTGAACGTATGCAGAGAAGGGCAGTGCGAATGGTCACAGGTTTCTTTGAACGGTGGAAGAGTGTCACAGAGATGGTAAAGAAACTAGGGGGCTGAACTGTTAACTCTTGAGGATAGACGTAAACTATCCAGAGAAAGTCTACTTTACAAATTTCAAAGACTCGGCCTTGAATGACGACTCTAGGAATATACTACAACCCCCTACGTATTACTACCATAGAGATCATGAGGAAAATATTAATTTAATTACAGAATGCAAGGAGGCATTAAAACAATCAGTCTTACGGGCTCCATACGTGAATGGAACGGGAAAATCCCTAAAACGGGTACAGTGGGACGTACCGTCTGCCATGCACTTCATAGTGGTTTGCAGAGTATAGATGGAGATGTAGACTGATACGAATAAAATCTGTGATTGTTATCGAGTTTAATAAAAGAAATTATAAAATAACTATTATTAACTCCTCGTGTATGTATTATTGCACTATTTATGTTTTAATGTTGTTGGTTTCTATTTTAGAAAATACATATACAACGATTGTCATTAAGATTGCTATATGAGGAAGGACAGTATATGAAGGTTGTTGCTTATTGTGCGTTTATAGTGTAAGAGGATGAATATACGATTAAATTCGTAGGTAATTTGCGGGTATGGGCAGTTCCATTACATTTCGGAGAACAGGAAACCTTGAATTTTTTGAGGAGGTTCATTATCATGTGAACTAAAGTAGATAGTAAGTTAACATCTTTTGCAAACTCGCAGCTGTGATAAACAAGTGCTTTCGGGATTCTTTAAGTGCCAGAGATACCGTTAATAAAATCACGCGATTCAGAGACTTGCAAGTCACAAACTATTCAAAGTAACTATATAAATGATCTCACGGACCGTGTGAGCAGCAATTTACGGCTGTTTGCTGATGACGCTGTGGTGGACGGAAAAGTGTCGTTGTTGAGAGACCGTACGAAGATACAAGACGTCTTTGATAAAATTTCTATTTGGTGTGATGAATGGCAGCTTTCTCTAAATGTGGTAGAATGTAAGTTAATGCGGAAGAATAGGAAAAACAGACATGTAAACTTCGAAATTAGCATTAGTAGTGTGCAGCTTGACACAGTCACTTGAATTAAATATCTAGGCGTAATGTGGCAAAGCAGTATGAAATGGAATGAGCATAGCAGGTTGGAAGTAGGGAAGGCGAATGCTCCACTTCGTTTTATTGGGAGAACTTCGGAAAAGTGTTGCTCATCTATAATGGAGAGGCCGTATAGAACCCTTTCGTGCAACCCTTTCGTAAGTACTGTTAGAGAGTTTGGGATCTCCATAGGTCGGATTAAAGGAAGACATCGAAATAATTCAGAGGCGGGCTGCTGGATCTATCACCGGAAGGTTCGATCAGTACTCAAGTATTATGGAGATGCTTCGTGAACTCAAATGGGAATCCCTGGCGTCTTTCGAAGATGCTATAGCACAGATTTAGAGAACCGTCATTTGAGGCAAACTGCAGAACGATTCTGCTGCCGCCAACGTACATTTCGCGTAAGGGCCATGAAGAAAAGGTGCGAGACATTAGGGCTCGTACGGAGACTCTCAGTGGTTTTTCCATCGCTGACCAGTAGTGGTACAAAGTACCCTCCACCATGCACCGTGCGGGGGGGTTTGATTTGCATGTATGTAGATACATAAAATAAAATTTAAAAAAATTCAAACTCTAGGTAATCTTGTATAGTTTGAGGTGGTATATATGCAGTATTTTTGGAACTTAAATTTAAAGTGAATTTTCGTTGTTTTTCATATTTTTTCTGAAAACCTTTGTTTTAAATTAAATACAAATTATTCCATATGGTCAGCATTTGAAAAACGATGTTTTGCTTAATATACGAATAAAAGTTTTTAAAATTATATTAATTATTGTTATATACCTCCATCAAGAACAGACATTCAGCTTCAAAATGAATCTTAGTTCACTGAAATCATTTAAGAGAACTTTGTGAAGGTTGTTTAGTTTTATAATAACTGACACGTGTAAGACTTATTAATGGCTTAAAAATATGACTTTTTTCTGATTTTTCGCCCGATATGAAATGAAATATTCCGTGCACAGAGTGTAAAATTTGGTACACAGAGCTGCCACCTGTGGCGGCAGAAATGGCTCGACCCGGCTGGGCATCGAGCCAAAGTGAGCTTGAAAGCCGCGGGTGCGTCACTCCACGCTACGTCAACTCTACAACAGAGGTCAACAGTCGTGGTGATTGGCCGGTAATGGCGTGACAGTCACTCTGCAGTCCACGACTAAACGTTTTCAGTGACTGAGAGAGCTGGAGAAAGTGCTGCCCAGCACAACGATCGTATCTGTATCTTAAATATATCGAGGTGGGTCAGGATAGCACTGGCAACATGCGATCTTGAGTTATCCAGTAGGAGCAAAGTATGTAGCTGGCCGAATACTCTAGCTGCTGAATTTGCTTCCGATGGAAATTCTTGCACCATGCTGTGATCGTAGTATAGCGAACTACTGTTGGCAGCAGTTCCTGCTTACCCACTCTGAGCTATCAAATCATGGAAGACGTTCGTTATTGTTAGAAAATATTTGTTTTTGACGATAACCTTACTCAATTGTAGAAGATCTACACAACACTCAAAGCAACTAACAACAGACCGGAATACATGCTTAACTAGTCGTAAATTTTCAGGCATAACATACTGAATAGAGACGGTATCACTGTTTTAGTGAAAGCTGTTATCTGCAGAATATATGTACTACATCAAGTTATTGCCTGATTATCCTCGGTGTGCTAGTGTCCAGAAGAAAGATGTGGTAAGTGCAAGAAATTAAGGACACAGATGAATATTTTCTCTGAATATTTTTCCTCCGTAGTGGCGTCATATCGAAATGTTTGGAATTGTTTATAGCGAAGTACGAGGCCGTGCTGAAAAGTAATGCCTCCGATTTTTTAGTGAAAACTCTTAAAGCCTTTTAAACAAAACAGACGTTCTTAACATTCTTATCTCTCAAGACAAGGGAATTAAAGATATTAGTTGCCAGTGGTCACTGATTTATGTCAATGGCGCAAGTTGAAAATTTGTGCTGGACCAGGATTCGAACCTATACATATTCTCGTCTTTATTTTTCGTGTCTGCATATTTGCAGCCCTTTGTTACTAGAGGGTTCCGAATTTTAGCGTGTAACATGGCGGCATGTGACGTAGATACGTCCGTGCATCACAAACAGCGTTCTGTAATGGTGCCTCGAATTCTAACAGTTCGCTGTCACATGGAGCATCCTCTCGTTCATCATGACAATGCCACACCACACAAGAGTGCAGTGACATCTCAACAATGCGACGCCTTGGGTTCACTGTCATAGATCATCCTCCATGCATTGCCGACTTGGCCAAATCCGATTTTCATCTGTTTCCAAAACCTGAAGAACACCTTAGGGGACTTCGCATTCAAAGTGATGAATCGGTGCAAGGAAAAGTGAGATTGTGGCTCCGTCAACGACGTTAAACATTCTACAATGACGGTGTCAACAAATTGGTCTTTAGTTGGGAGAGATGTATTCGCCGCTAGGTTGACTACATTGAGAAATAAATATGTAGACTTGTATAAGGATGTAATGTTAATAAATTTTGTTTTATTTAAAAATGTTTTCACGCAAAAAATTCGGACGCATTAGTTTTCAATAATCCCTCGTAATATTGCACAGTATGTACCAGGGCAATTAATGCGGAAATACCGGGTGATCAAAAAGTCAGTATTAATTTGAAAACTTAATAAACCACGGAATAATGTAGATAGAGAGGTAAAATTGACTCACATGCTTGGAATGACATGGGGTTTTATTAGAACCACCCCATATTGCTAGACGCGTGAAAGATCTCTTGCGCGCGTCGTTTGGTGATGATCGTGTGCTCAGCCGCCACTTTCGTCATGCTCGGCCTCCCAGGTCCACAGACCTCAGTCCGTGCGATTATTGGCTTTGGGGTTACCTGAAGTCGCAAGTGTATCGTGATCGACCGACATCTTTAGTGATGCTGAAAGACAACATCCGACGCCAATGCCTCACCATAGCTCCGGACCTGCTTTACAGTGCTGTTCACAACATTATTCCTCGACTACAGCTATTGTTGAGGAATGGTGGTGGACATATTGAGCATTTCGTGTAAAGAACGTCATCTTTGCTTTGTCTTACTTTGTTATGCTAATTATTGTTATTCTGATCAGATGAAGCGCCATCTGTCGGACATTTTTTGAACTTTTGTATTTTTTCGTTTCTAATAAAACCCCATGTCATTCCAAGCATGTGTGTCAATTTGTACCTCTCTGTCTACATTATTCCGTGATTTATTCAGTTTTCAAATTTATACTGACTTTTTGATCACCCAGTATAATGAAAATGACTTTTTTCTGGACTATTCGGAAACTTATTCTGACATGTGGAAGATAATCGAAAGTGATTTCTTCTTCTTCTTTGTTATCTCTATGCATATGATTTGATGTTCTGTAAAAGTTTGTTAAACTTACGCGCAAAGGTATCTGTTTGGGGGTTACACATATAATTTTAATCCTCACTGAGGGACAAAATGCATGTTTAATGCCTCTGGAACTAAATTTCCGTCCCAAAACGCACAGAATTCTCAGGCACGTTTTCTTCATATCTTCTCTCACAAGAAATAAAGTATTTCTGTTAAAACTGTAATGAAATCGCGTAGTATTACATCACAGACAGATTATCACTAAGTTACGCAGAAGAATGGTGTATAAGCATGTATGTCTACATCAACAGCCGCATTTTACTGTAAAGGAAGACAGAGTTTAGAAAGAGTACTGGAACTAACGATAGCGATAGACAGTTTGGCGCCAGGATGGATGAGAACAGCAAGAGAAGTACCAAACTAGACTGACGCTCAGCAAGCTACTTGATAGTTAAAGGTACAACAAAAGCATCAACAAGCCCGTTTATAGCGTCACATCGGTTAGCCAGGTTAAAGTGAGACAGCCACACAAGGCATATCAAATGTATCCCTTCATACCGTACCTCATTGTCATGATGGCTGAAACTGCATGGTACATTTGATTTTTTCTGTGCAAAAAGAAAGACACACACATAAATCATGACACATCACTTACATTATAAACATCAGATAAACAAGTACTAAACTACAATTTTTACTAAATCTTAGCACAATATCAGTCAAGACATTAGATAATTTACCCTGCAAAGGAAATAATTATTATCATTATATTAGTTTTCTTCATGGCTGACAAGTTATGTGAGTAAGGCAACTACTAAAATAGCGAACACGTTGTGAGCAATAATGTTAAATCTAATTTTACTTGTTTCAGTGAAAAAACATTAATTTTAACTACTGATGTTAACATAATATTTCATTCGCAATTTTTATGCATGTCAGTCTGTAACACTAATATCGATATCACCTACACTTATTTAAGTAACCTCTTTGTCTGCTCTTACTAAATATGACATCTTTATAAACATGTTCTATGATGTAACATCTATGTAAATGATTTGCTAATAATTTGTCAATATAATTAATCTATATATGTAATTTTAAAAGTAATGTTCTGAAAAAGTATTGAAAAGTAAAAACTATACTTGTAACCCTGGTTCGCGCATAGGGCAATTAGGATTGTAATCATGTCAGACCTGGAGGGAAGTCCCTCTGCTACGAAACCTGAAGAGGTGGATTTGGCCGTCGGACTGCAAGAGCTACTCGGTGGCTAGCTTGAAAGTGTTCGCATCTTGTGTGCTGAACGAGGCGAGAAGAGCAGCGAAATTATATAATATAGCGTCGGATGTGGAAGCAATTTCGCTTATTATTCGTGGCATACTCCTGTCAGCTCAGTACTACGAAAATCCGACGCTAAGAACAGAATTTTCAGAGCTTGTTATACAAGAGCCATGGATACTTTTACCACCATTTTAAGTAGCCACAGAAATCACCAAAATCACCAAAATTGTCTCAAATAATCAGCACATTATTGTAAAACTGCATGGATCATTTATGTGGTTTCTTATCCAAAACAAGTGTATGTTCTTTAAACTTTGTGTCGAGCACTCATATTTTATCCTTAGTCATTTACCAAGACAGGGCCCTATTCCAAGTGTTACAATATTTCCAACCATCCTAATTTATTGAAGTGAAAAGTAATTGATTTCTATAACAACCTTTAATAATTTTCGTGGAGTGGTAGATTTCTTTACCATTCACTGAGTTTTGTTTATGAAGTACTCCTCGTGTTTTTCGCAGAAGGATAATTTAAGTTTCACTAATGTATAAATTCCAAGAAAAATCTAAACTACTTCGTTTAAATGTCATTCTTATTGAAATATGAGTACAGTATCAAAGTTACCTGTATAGAACTGTGATCAATCACAGTAGTTACTGGTTAGTAAACGTGAAGGGCCAGCATAAGAAATAATTAGTGTACAGGTTTGTAATAATGTTTATATTTTCCTGTGTTAATAGTCAAAAATATTTTTCATATCATATTGAAACAGAACAAGTTAGCCTTCATCCTTGTCACTAATAGATTAGTTTCAGGTACCTCACGCTAGTTATTGAGCCAGTTTTGCATTCCATATTGCTGTAACAATAATTATGAAGCACAACAATCAATTTCATAACAATTGTGTGATTTAACTAATAACTAGCTAAAACTATTCAAACTATACTAGACTCAGGGCCCACAGATTTAGTTTGTGCTTCAGCTAATATAAAGAAGTAAAGGCTCCCTAAGAAAACAAATAGTGGTCAGAACAATTTATATGGCTATCTGAAAACCGTTTCAATGTCAGAATTTTTTAAACACTAAGCTGATAAAAGAACCTCATGTCCAAGTTAATGGCGCTCCATCATCAGTAATCCTTTACCTGTAATGATCATTAGCTTCCTGCTTTAATACACACATAGTAATTAGTGTTACTGAGAGCCAGCTTTTGCCAAAACGTTTTAATACTACTCTTGTGTTATTCATGCCAAAGCAGTGTTATATTGCTTGCTAAAGTGTACTACTGTACTTGACGATATCAAGTAAAGTAAATACTAATTGTAACTTTTTTATGCACAGTGCTAATACTTGGGACAAATTTACCCAAATAGGCTAGCGACCGTATCTTTTTACTTAAGTGCAGTTTTATTTATTACGATTAGAACCTTGGTTTCTATTCTCATTTGTTTTGCTACTGTTTCCTTTCAATAGAAATCTTTCGAGAGACAGAAACAATCCGATACCTTTCCATTAGACACCACAGCCATAATCAAAATTACAGTTCTTTCACAGGAGTAGCATTATTGGCGTATTTCTAATTTAGTAGTAGCCAGTAGTGTTAAACGCGGGTCAGAGGGCATTGTTCTTCTGTTACAAAAGGGCCGAATTAAGTAAACATATATTAAAAAATATATCTGCATAAACGCACCAGAGTAATAGTTCTGGGAAAATTAATAGATTTGTTTTATACTGCACAATAATGAATTCGAGAGGGAAGTTAGTTGAGGGTTTAAAGTACTGTGTCGATAAATGGGCCTTAGAGAAGGTGCACAAGTTGCGGTTGGCCAAGGATGGTGTGAGATTTTATTAAAGGTATCTACGAGGCATCTGATATAATTTACTCATTAAAACCGTGGCGAGGATCTAAATCCTGGCGGATTTTGATGTAGATACTCTCGAATATGAGCCCGGTATATTACCCACTGTGCCAGATCACCGCACCAGAACCGTAAGGTCCTAGAAACAAGCAGGAACATCCTCATTTTACTACATCTAAGTTTTGACGATGATTAATTTACTTTTTAGCATAGGTCTTCTCAACTGGAATTGGCTGCATTACGACGGGTCTACAAGTAGGAAGCCATCTATAACGCAGTTTTTGAAAATTTGAATGCAGAATAATTTTATAGCAAGAAAGTGTCCTAATAAACAATTATATTTCGAGATAACATGATTTTAAATAGAATCAGACTAGATAGCGTTCTAGGTTGGACTTACTACAAAAGATGTGTTTTAATTCTGCTGCAAACCTCGGAAAGAAAAACACACATTTAACGTAGCAGCATGAGGAAGTAGGACTACACAGATTTCATCAGCGCCTCAGCAGATTACATACAAACATATAGTTCGCGCTATAAATAGAAATTTACGGAGCGATTCCTTGTGCGGACGTAGAAGTGCACAGAACATCTAGCGGCATACTAGGACTAGGAAACCGACGCACAGTAACAGATATGTGAGTGCAGAGTCGCATCACCATCCAGCACATACAAATGCTGTGTTACGCACTCTGACAGTTGGAGCTCAACAGATCAGCGACACGGACAACCTCCAACATGAACTTAACGAGCTCTACACAACAATGTGTGCGAACAGTTACAGGAACGAGAACATACAACGAGCTGTGAAGTACAGTGAAGATGAAATAGGCAGAGGAATAGGACAGCATTTTCCGATTGCTCGCATATCTTACAATAGAGGCGTCAGTGACAGTGTAAGCAAGGTGCTGCACCACGGTGGAATTAAACCGATATTCCAGAGCAGCCACAAGATTTGAGATCTTTTGAGATCCTCGAAAGATTCTGTAGATGCTCTCCACACTGCAGGCGTATACGAACTTTAAAGAGAACACGACGATGTCTACGCTGGTCAAACTGGGAGGCCGATTAGCACTCACGTGTCGGATCATGAACACTACATGCGACTGGAAAAAAAAACAACCAATCAGCTATAACTAAATACCACCGCGACTGTGACCGATCTTCTATTATTTTTCAACAATATCGATTGACTGCTCGGCGGCCAGCGAAAAATAAGAGGAGCTATCAAAATAATCAAACGCCTGAACAACACGATCAGGGAGGATGGTTATTAAGTTACCGACAGCCTGGCTGCCAGCGATCCCAGTCCAGCGGGCCGCCTGTGTTCGCCAGGCAGCAGTTCCATACGACCCGGTTTCAACAATGTAAGCAAGCGGACGTCCGGCCTGAACAAATTCAGCGAACAAAATTTTTTTTAAGTGTTTGGCGTTCAAGTCGCTGGATCGCTGTTGTGAGTTCCGTTTTTTTATTTATTTTGAACAGTCATTTTCTTTATCATTTATATTACAACTGATATAATGGGGAAAATACGTGTAATAGGATGAACTTTTATTAAATTTCAATGTTATTTGGCAGTCTACTAATTTTTATTATCACAAATGATGTATATTCATAACTATCGACTAGTAAACGACAAAACGCATAAAGTGATACTGAAAATGTATGCTTGTCCGTGATTTGAGAAATCCCTTATACCTGGAAGGAGCCCGAAACGACTTGTTACCTCCAAGTTTTGACCGGAACAAACGGCTTTCGAAAGATGTACAATTAATCGTCGCTTTCGGCATTACAAGTTGTAGGATTGTGTTTTTCGTAAAAACATGGAAAACAAAGTTAAACTGCACCAGCTGCATTGAATAAATGCTATGTTTCAGCATACGCAAGGTCTTTTGATGTTTTCCGTGGAAAAACAAACCTTGTTAACATTTTCAAAAACCTCTCTTCCAGACGATAGTTTGGAAGCAATCCATGCATAACGCAGTATTTCCTTAAAAATCGGCGCTGATTATTGGTTATGCAGTATCGAGTGTATTTTAATAGCGTCTTCCGAGAAGCAATTTCTCGTTCTCTTTCGATTAAATACGAAGAGTTTTGAAGACACGGACAATCATACATTTTCAGTATCACTTTATGCGTTTGCTCGTTTACTAGTCGATAGTTACGAATATTATATTATTTGTGATGATAAAAATTCGTAGACTGCCAAATAACATTGTAAATTTAATAAAAGTTCATCCAATTACTTGTATTTTTCCCATTATATAAATTGTGATGTAAATAGTAAAGACAATGACTGTGCTGAAAATAAAAAAAGCTGACGAACAGAACTCGATCCAGCGGCTTGAACGCCAACCACTTTTTTTTTTTTTTAAAAAAAAGAAAAAACATTTTGTTCTATATTGCTCGCTGAATTTTTTCAGGGCGGACATCACTTGGCACCTGTTCAGTTTGTTCGATGATCCGTTCGCCCAGTTTTTATTTATTAGAAAGGGTAGCTAACGCTCTGACCGAACACGGTGAGCTACCGTGCCGGCGCCATTTGGCAGCAGCCGCTTCATGGTTAAAATGGCCACGCATATATATATATATATATATATATTGCTCAGAAACAAATAGAAATTCTTAAAGAAACAGCAGAAAGAGTAGGTCTCCAAATCTCATTTGAAAAAACACAGTATATGACTAGCAACAAAATGGCACCCAAACTTTTGGAAACTAAGTATGGAAAAATCAAAAGAGTTTCGCAATTCAAATATTTAGGTGAAACAATCTCAGAGACTGGTCTAGAAAAAATTGGAAATGAAATTCGTTGTCAAAAGATGGAGACAGCTTTTAGACTTTAGCCGGCCGAAGTGGCCGTGCGGTTAAAGGCGCTGCAGTCTGGAACTGCAAGACCGCTACGGTCGCAGGTTCGAATCCTGCCTCGGGCATGGATGTTTGTGATGTCCTTAGGTTAGTTAGGTTTAACTAGTTCTAAGTTCTAGGGGACTAATGACCTCAGCAGTTGAGTCCCATAGTGCTCAGAGCCATTTGAACCATTTTTTTTTTTAGACTTACAAAAGACATCTACAACAAAAAATGTCTCTCGAGGTACTCTAAATTGAGACATTACAACACGGTCATAAAACCAGAGTGCCTTTATGGGGCTGAAACGCAAATTTTAAACAGAAAAAAGGACATTCAAGAAATCCAAAAAAGAGAAAGAAAAGTAATCAGAAAAATTCTAGGTCCAAAATATACTGAAGAAGGAACATACAGGCTAAGAGCAAATAGTGAAATTCAACAATACACCAGCATATATTCGGATATGAAAAAACGCAGATTAAAATTTTATGGGCACATTAAAAGAATGGATGCTACCAGACTAACTAAACAAGTAGTGGAATTCTACGAAAATCGAAGTAAAGCTAAATTTGAGACAATAAAATGGATTGCTGCTATAAAAGAGGACATGAAAGAGGCAGATATAAAACAAGATGAAATTCAAGACAGAAAATTATTTGGGCAAAAAATTCATGTCTGGGTAGTTGGTCAAGCTGAAAAACCAAAGAAAACTGGAACCACATGGTCTGATGAAAGGAAAAGAGCTCATTCCGAGAGAATGAAAACAATTTGGGCAGAGAGAAAGTCTAAAAGAAAATAACTGAATGCCCCGTGATTGTACTTCGCGTGGTCCAGTAGGGCCCAAACGTGAATAATATATATATATATATATATATATATATATATATATATATATATATATATATATATATATATATATATATAAATTTTATTTTTTTTTTTTTTTTTTTTTTTGACGGCCGAAATTATCTTGCGATTTTCTCAGTAACGCTTGAGAAGTACGCGCTACTACTTACACATTTTGTTGTCCTCATGGGGTACTACGAGTGTACGAAGTTTACGGTAAATCCGCGTTCCAAACGTCGTGGCCTGCCCTTGCTAGTCGGGAGCGACGGCTCCCACCGCGCGCCTCTCATGCTACGCAGTTGAGACCGTGGGCGCCACTGCCCATGCAGCGGCACATGGAGGTGGAGATCTTTTGTCCTGGTTCTTTGTGCGAATGGCAGATGCATTAGACTTATAAAACCATTGCACATCATATTGAAAATAGGAAACTATAAAACAGAAAAAAATTATTTAAAAAGAGCCAGGGAGGTAGTCTCGGAATGTGACCTCGAGCCCGACATCCCTGTGCAGTGCCTCCCAAGATTACTTACTAAGGTATGTTGATATGCTGGTCTACTTAAATCGAGGTCATTGTTTTACAGGCTTACCGTGACGTCCCGTACAGTAAACAACCGCACTAGGTTATACATTCTACATCGTGTCTGTATACTACGTGATAAGAGATTGCTATTAACATATGTTTTGCGTCTCTTCATGCGTTTTATCGTGTGTTTTATTTTAATTTACGCTACGTGTTAAAAAATCTGTTATCTATGTCATCTTTACTACAGTCGTATGTCCAATTTGTATATCGCTCTCTTGTTCGGTTTCAGGAAACCAAACGATAAACTCGTGTGGTGACACCGTCTCTCGCAGGCCGCTTGAATTTGCAGCGCAGCGGTCGGGTTGGCTAACTTTACTGCTAATTAACTCTGAAACCAACAGTTAGTCGCCCTGAGGAGAACACTTGCAAAGACGGCCGAAACGTCGATATTTTAGTTATTTTTAGTAACGTTACCTAATACCTAAAATGGTTTTATTCAATCTGTTATAGTTCTGCACGGGGAACTTAAAAGGATATCGTTGGAAGACAGGCGACGTAGTTTGCACGAAACTCTGTTGGGTAAATTTAGAGACTCGGTATTCAAAGGAGACTGAGTGACAGCTCTGGTGTTACCCTCGGATATCTGGTGTAGAAGCCGTAGGAATGCGACAAGACAGTTTAGGGCGCTTACAGAAGTATATAGACAGTCATTTTTGGTTCAAATGGCTCTGAGCACTATGCGACTTCACTTCTGAGGTCATCAGTCGCCTAGAACTTAGAACTAATTAAACCTAACTAACCTAAGGACATCACACATCCATGCCCGAGGCAGGAATCGAACCTGCGACCGTAGCGGTCACGCGGCTCCAGATTGAAGCACCTAGAACCGCACGGCCACACCGGCTAGCTCAGTCATTTTTCCTTCGCTCTGTACGTGAATAGCATACGACATAAAATCGCTAATATTATTTCAAAGTACCTTCCGCCACAAACTGTACGGTGGAATTCCGATGTTGACGTAGATGTAAAACAAAGGAACATTGGGTTTAACGTCCTGTCGACATGGAGCTCATCAGAGGCTGAGCACAAGCTCGGATTGTGTCAAGGATGGGGAAGGAAGTCGGCTTTGCCGTTTTAAAGGAACCATCCCGACATTTACCTGGGGCGATTTAGGGAAATCTCGGAAAACCTATATCTGGATGTCCGGACGTGGGCTATAGATGTAGATGATGATGATGATGATGATGATGATGATGATGATGGTTGGTGTGTGGAGTGCTCCATTGCGCGGTTATCAGCGCCAGTACAAACTTCAGTCCAAACTCGACACTTTCATGAATGATGAAATGATGAGGACAACACAAACACCCAGTCGTCTCGAGGCAGGTGAAAATCCCTGATCCCGCCGGGAATCGAACCCGGGACCCTGTGCTCGTGAAGCGAGAACACGACCGCGAGACCACAAGCTGCGGAAAGCTGTAGGTGTAGACGGTGGTAATGAACTCTGCACAGTGTCGGCTCGAGCGCAGCTTCGGGTGTGCACGTGTTTGCGTCGACGATTGGATGCCGTCTGCTAGGGGCTGAACCGACAGCATGCATGCCATGTTCCAGAAATCACATAAGCGTAGGACTGCAATGGGCTAATGGGCACCTTAATACCTTTCACATGGTGAGTGACGAAGTTTATTAATTTCGAGCGACTTCAGTTTCAACATGACCGACAATGATATCCACATGACTAGACGCTACCATACTCACCGCACTAAAATATGTATTCAATGCTTATGATAGTAATTCTGTATCCCCATTACACAGTGCCGTGGAGTTCGCAGGTATCTACTTCGATATGGCATGGTCTGTGCAGTACTGGAGTGGATATTCGGCAGCAGAGTAGTACAAAGCTATAGCACTGAATGTCTGTGTCTGTGGTTGTGTGCCTCAGGTACGAACGCAAGGGTTTTGGGCTCGCGCTGAGTTCTACTGGCGTCGCAACACGTCTGGCGGTGGTCTGTAAATAAAGCAGTAGGCGCTCTGCAACTTACGGCCACTGCTGTGCATGTGGTGAACTTCATCCATACTTTCTGGCTACATTAGTTTGTAATTCGTGGCTACGAATTTAGTTCTTGGACTGCTTACTTGTGACTTCGGTAGTGGATTTTGTGCTGCTACATGTTCTTCATGGGAATGTTCTTATACTAGATTTATTTTAGCGTATGACGACTGTGTTGCTCTAGGCTGGTCATTATATGTGCCTGTATCCACTCCGTAGTTTTTACGGCAAAGTTTAAATTTATTTATTATTTATTAATGTCACAAGCAGAAAAAAGGTATGGAGCAAATACGAAATATACAAAACGTGAAACGGAGCTATAAGTACAAGGTACAGAAAAGTATAAAAACGAAACATATTACATCTTATGAACACAATAATAGAAAGATATGCGAAATACATATTTTCGATAAGAAATTATGGGTTGCTAGAAACAGGTCTTCAAACGAGCATGTAGCCTGACGTAATGGAAAATACGTCGTTGTTTGTTCTATCCCACATTCACACACAACTGATTCGCACGGAAAGCCCCACCATATTCTTGTAACTCTAGACGTAGCTACTCCCGTGTGAAATTTATTCAGCGACATCCATGTCGACGTTGTCTCCTCGCATCAAGGTGGAAGATCTTCAGATGACGGTATAAAGCTTAGCCATAATTCTAGCCTTGTCTGCTGGGCTGACAATCAGATCTATGGCTGAGTGCATTAAGTTTTTCCTCTACTTCAGGCGTTCGCGGGGGAAGTTGATTGCCATTTAGCGCAGGTGCCTCGTGGGTGAAAACTTTTTCTTTCCAGGTTGCTACTTTAGCCTGATGCCAGGTGGTGGTAAGCCCTTTTCTAATGCCTTCGGTCTTAGACAGCCGGCAACGATACGGCAGTCTCTACTTATTTGATATGGCATAGTTTGTGCAGTACTGGACTGGATATTGGGCTGCCGAGTAATACAAAGCTAAAGCACTGGTTGTCAGTGTCTGGTGCCCCAGGTGGTACCCGTGTGGTTTCGGGTAGTAGTATTTCTGTCTGCAACGTAATGCTCTGTGCGATAACAGTGATTCCGATATCTGTGTGCCGTTCCTAGTGTCACTCCCAGTTACTTTGGTTTTGGTCAGTGTTCTCGTTGGGTTCTTGCCCATTCAATTCGCAGAGTACTTGATACCTGTTTGTTTCTTAAGTGGAAGGCACAGGTGTAGATTTTGTATGGGCCAGGCTTAATTGATTGTTTCCGTAGTAGGTTGTCAGGCCTGTTAAGGTTTCGGAAAACTACTTCTTATCAATTTCCAAATTATCTGCCCGGATTGCAATAGCACGATCATGTACAGAAATGAAACTTTCGAAATTAAGTCGCTGAATGTGAACTGCATGGCATCAGCTGTATCTGATACAAATTTACTGCCCTGCAGTGGAATATGAAAATTTTTGTCGGATCGGGACTCGAACCTGGATTTCCCTCTTATCGCGAGCGATTGCCTGACCACTTCATCTACCCGTGCACGGTCCCTGGACCGACCCAAACTTCCCTATATCGCATTGTCTATATCGTTATATCCGGTCCGTGGAACGTGCGCAGATGGTGAAAGTGGTTAAGGCGACTGCTCGCGATAAGTGAGAAATCAGAGTTCGAGTCCTGGTCAGGAACACATTTTCATATGTCACTGCTGGGTAATAGATCTATACACAACACACTTTGATGTCAAGGAATTCGCATTCAGTGATTTAACTGCGAATTATTTAGGACAGCTGTGAATCGTCATCAGCGTCTGTTCTTTCAGGCATGGATGTAAGTATAAATGCAACACTGCCTCGTTTGCAAGGATTGTTATTAGTGTATATACAAAGTGTTAATATTTCAGAGACACAAGAGTCAAATAGGAGATGACATTGACTGTAAAGGAACAGAATTTGTGTCACATAGTGTTATAACTGCTAGTATTAAATGTACAAATCAGCACTAGCAGGTCAAGGAGCCCAGTAAAGCCCGGGAACGATAGAGGAACAGCTCAGAGAGGGCATCAAAAACTTCGAAGAACAGCAGATGGTATTGAATAGGTAGGTGGTACGTAACCAATAGCTACATAATATCTCCGGATTTCCTTCCGATAGTAATTAAATTTAACATCGTTATGCGACACTAACCCGTAATGCCAGTATTTCAATTCATATCTGACAGATGACATGTCCAGAAGTTTTACGGTAATTAATGAGTGACCAAAGCCGGCAGTCACTTATTTGTAAATATATAACGAAGAACGCTGCAACGAGGGAAGGATTTCAGGCGACACAAATCACAGTCGCTGAGGCATACGCGTCGTAATTTACGTGACGTGTCAGAGCAGGGCAAATGTATGGGCGGGAATAATGTACAGGCACAGGTGTTAACCGCTCTCCCAGTTGGCAGATATTCAAAAGTTACTGCCAGACTTTCACAGCTAGTTCTAATTGGCGCGACTGTTCTTCGCGCTGCTCCTGCGCTTCACACGTAACGCGCAAATTCGTCCCTGTAGTCTTTAATGAACTCCGTGATAAGTAGCCCGGAAATTTACAAGATCCTCTGCCCTTTACTTCTGTTAGAAAACTTGAACGTCTTGCTATGATATATGGCATTGTATCTAATAATATGTTATGGATTCTCTCTTTCCATTTCACGTAAAATAAGAGAAATGCAAGAAGCCTTGGCGGTTCCCTATACGACAAAACAGCCATTCTCTTTATGATTAATAACGTGAAGACCGTGGATGAAAGTACACCAGTAAATGTATGAGGGAATTTTTAGAAGTATCCGTTAGCATCATTCGATGTCATGAAAGTTATAAAATCGTTTACTGTCACTTAACGAGCAAAATCGTTGTACTCGATATCAACAGTTATATCCACACTAGTGTTTGTAAAAAGTGAAACACCAAGGCCGAGAGATGTGATCATAATGGAATTTATTCTACCGGGTAGGGGCATGACACTACACAAACGAGTAGCATTACTGGAAAAAAAAATGGCTCTGAGCACTATGGGACTTAACATCCGTGGTCATCAGTCCCCTAGAACTTAGAACTACTTAAACCTAACTAACCTAAGGACAGCACACACACCCATGCCCGAGGCTGCTCAACATCACAGTCTGCCCAATGCATTCACCACGGCGGCGTCGAACGCGTGTACTACCATCGCTGTAGGACAAGCTGAAGCGGCATTTGTGTGAAGAAATTACATTTTGCCACTCAGTACGCCAGCGCTGGCGTTCACGTTCCCTTTGTAGTCTCCGGTGTTAGTGAGTTTTGGTCAATGGAAGCCGATGCAGTGGCATGCTTGCTCCAGTCCAGCCCGCAGCAGGCGGAGTCGAACCGTCGGAGCAGATATGTCCACATCTGTTGCTGTGCTCCAACTTCGTGTCAACAGTATGTACGAAGCTGTTCTTTCCGTTGTGGCCAAGTGGAGAAGATGGCGGACATCTCGCGCTGTGGTCACACTGTGTCATCCGATAGTCTACCCTGTCGGCGCTACGTACGATCCTCTTCTCTCCACTGGTTTCACGTACGCCTATACGAGCTGCAGTGTCACAGAATGACAGATCCGCCTCCCAGAGACCAAGTCATTCTGCCCCATTCGAAAGCACTCACATACCGATATTCCACCCTGTGATGTCGGCGAGGCATATTGGCACTTGGTCACATGTTTCCATTGCGTATGACGACTCCGCACCGACTGAACATTGTGTAACACTTATCTGTCCAGTGACACAAAAGAGGGAGCAATTGGGCCCACAAGCATGCCACCTCTCAGCCATTTAAATAATTCATTACGGCCCTGTTGTTCTACAAGTCCTCTTATCGTGGCTTGTTGCAGGGCACTGCTTCTGAGCGTTTCACTTTTTACAAACAATAGTATATAATTACCAAAGTATCAGGGACCTAGGCAAATCCTTTCTGCATTTTAAATGCTATCCTTGAAAGAATTACAACGAGAACGTCAAGACAAAGACTGGGATTTATTGGCAGGTTACTTAAAAAATGTAACAGGCCTACTAGAGATACTGCTTGCACCACACTTTGCCGCCATCTTCTGGAGTATTGCTGTGCGTTGTGGAATCTGCATCAGATAGGGTTGACGGAGGACGTTGAAAAAGTTAAAAGAAGGGCAGCTCGTTTTGTATTATCGCGACATAGGGGAGAGATTGCCACTGTTATGATACACAAATTGGGGTTGCAGTCCTTAAAACAAAGGCGTTTTTCTCTGCGGCAGGGACTTCTCATGAAATTCGATCATCAACCTTCGCCTCAGAGTGTGAAATATTTCGTTCCTACATAGGGATAAATGATCAATATTATAAAACAATAGAACTCAGAGTTTGCATGGGAAGATTGAACTGCTTGTTTTTCCCACGCGCTGTTCGATAATGGAACGGTACAGAAGTCGCTTAAAGGTGGTTCGACGAACCCTCTGCCAGGCACTTAATTGTGAATTTCAGAGTGATCATATAGATGCAGAGGAAGACAAGATGTATAAAATGTATCAACATAGCTGTGCTAGACTTCTGCAGACTGTCGCCTCCCAGTATACATATACAGATCTAGTGAGGTTACCACAAGTCATCAACCTTTATTGTTATTTCGTTATTAATATTTCATATTTTTATTCGTATAGTTATTTATTCTATGACGATGCCTATGCGGAAAGTAAGGTCCGATCGGTCGAAAAATGGAAACCCCTGTGAAAATAAAAAAAAAATGTTTTATTTGCAACAGTTGGCTGCACCTTCCAGCTACCTCTCTACATAGTCGCCGCTCCGACAGACATTTGTCGTAGCGTTGTACCAACTTTATAATACCCTCGTCATAGAAGCACGCTGCCTGTGCTTCCTGCTAATTTTCTACGCTGGTCTACAGCTCGTTGTCTGTGCCAGAACGTTGTCTTCATAGCTACCGGTTCATGTGAGCAGAGAGGAAACACAGGGAGAGTCAATTATGGGCTCTGTTGTGGGTGATCAAACACTTCCCATCGAAAACGCTGCAGGAGCAACTTCATTGCCCCTTCAGAATGCGGCCGAGAATTTTCATGCAGAAGGAAACGTATGACAGTCATGTTATGTGGACTGTATAGCGTCAGGCGAAATCTCACACCAGGCCCTCGTACTTGGCGAGAGACACTACTGTTCTAGACATCTTTACGTGTTCAATGTGCGCTCAGAACTGAAAAGAGCGACGTGGCGCGATCGACGGTCATACTAGAGACACTGTCCAACACATCTGTGGAAAGCTTCATCAGATTTTCACTGTGGTTTTTATTTCGCATCTCATCGGACCTTACTTTCCGAATAGCCCTCGTATTATGTGACCCTCGTCTTGTTTATGCTGTGACCGCTGTCAGTTATGATACAGATACACACACACACAGAGGGCGCCACCCGCCAGGACAGCCAGGACAGTCTTGAGCGTGGCACCACGTAGTTATGGTTAGCCGCCGCAGAGGGCGCTTCTAGCAGGGACTACATTATGCTTCCGTCATGTCATACAAACAGTCGATCCGTCCGCCATTTTTGTGCTATGACGCCATGGATGGCGCTCAAGACAAGGACTATATAGAGAGCCTGTATACACAGAGTGTGTCCATAGGTGAAGTTGCCCGTGATTGGTTGATTAGCTTTGGCAGAAAAATGGCGCCAAACGTCTCTCGCGCTTCCTATGTTCGCTTTTGAGTTGAATTGAAGTTCAGAGGACGTTTGGAAACGATTAAAAGGTATTTGAATTATTGAGAGACCTGTTATGCGTTGTGCATGCATGTTCGATTTAGTTGTATATCGTTTTTAGTACGTTTGCGATCTCAAATACGAGTTGAAATAAAGAAGCGTTTTGTGATGAAGTCGGTAGGCCTAAATGTTTGAAGTAAACACTTTAGTAATTGAACAGTATTGTTTTTGACATCTGTAATTCGTTCTGCAGACGTTCGTAAACGATGCCAGGTTGTGCTGCATTTGGTTTTCCAATAGAGGCGAAGGTGGATTTCGCATGTTAGCATTTCCACGCAATGAAGAAAGACGAAAGCAGTGGGCAGTCGCAGTCAACAGGGCTGGCATAAATCAAACAGGAGCCTTGTGGAAACCAACCAAATACTCTTATCTATGCGAAGTAAGTCGTTTTTGCTTTTTACTAAATATAAAACAACTTGTTATATACATAGTTAAATTGGCTGTGTGAAAATTATTATAACACATTATTCTTACAAACAAAAACATTTAAAGAATGATTTCGCCATATTGTCTTGTGCTTTTGATTCGGTGGGTGTGTACTCCACTACTCCATTACTGGCCATTCAAAAGTCCCGCCCGCAGTTTGGCAGAAAAAAGGCCGCCGTATAGTCCGATTGGCCACTCTCTCCCTACACAGGCTCTCTAGGACTATATCCTGTTTCTGCCTCACGTCCGACAAATAGTTCGCAAACAATCATTCACCAGGCAATAGCGGACGCACAACTTCACTCGGACAGTTGTCATAGTTGCCAGCAGTTTTCTTCGGACAACATTAATACACAGTGTCGATGTATCTGGTGAGTGTCGCAGTGTGCATATATTAACAGAGCCAGAAACTTACAACTGTCACCAATAGCAGAGCCAGACTGGAACTGCTATTGGATTACACTAGTTAGTCATCGTTCACAGAGTTTGGTTTAGACCAGTGATCAGAACTTTAGCATGAGTGCCACGCCTTCACACATCATTATCACACTAAACCTGCGTATTTGTATACAGGTTGTTCTGAAATTCCCGTTACAGACTTCTAGGACTTGTAGAGGGAAGTGAGGAGATAATATTTTGAATTGGAACCCGTGTCCAGAAACTTAAGGTTTCCGTGCTACAACCATTTGAAAATATGTTGGTTATGCAACCACTTTTACATGTAACTGATTAGGCGTGTCTCAGTACATCACTTGTTTTACATTACCACTAATTAATAGCCAAAGAAATTGCTCGTGTACTCATTGGAGCTTTCGTCAACGTGATGCAGTACAACCTCTTCCAATTTGGGTATGCGGCGTCTCCTTGGAGCACGATAGTCATGCCTGCTGAATGTGAATGTAGCTTTTCTCGAAGCCGCTGCGTAATTGTAACGAAAAGGGTACGGGATTGAGCCAGACGTCGTGGAGAACGATCTTGATAAAGGCGACAAGCATCTCTTCCATTACCGTGAGCTTCGCATTCAGAAGGATCACGTCGGTGTATTCTGCAATCGTGTACTCAACAATATTGCTCAAACACTCACAGACACATGAATAAGGTTCCAACCAAGTCAGATAAGTAGGATAAACGCAAAATGACATCAGCCGATCCGACGGGACTAACCCTCACCATGACTACCCTGTTTCCTAGCAAATGTGCTTTCAGACGGCTGTTGACTACCCTGTTACCTAGCAAATGTGCTTTCAGACGGCTGTTCCTATTCAAGGTATTATGCACTCGCTCCCCTGTACAAGTCCTAGAAGTTTTTAGCGGGAATTTCCGAACACCCTGTATAAGAGGCTCATCGGGAAAATAAAGAACGACAGCATACCACTAACGGCGCCAATCTCCTACCACTGCTATCGCAAACGTGCAAGTTAGCTCCTTCCCCCGTCTCAGTATCAGCCGTGCAGTCATGCCTCTTTGTTCTGCAACCTTTCCAAATAACGGCGCCATTTGAAAACCTCATCAAATGCGAAGTGCATAGTGTAATTCTTTTTCCGAATGCACTAAATGTTCGGCCTATCGAAATTTATGGGAAAATAAAGAACGTTTATGGTGATAGTGCACAAAACGAGTCGAGAAGTGACGTGGAATGTTGTCGGTAAATGTGTTTTTGAGCCGGCCGGAGTGGCCGAGCGGTTCTAGGCGCTACAGTCTGGAACCGCGCGACCGCTACGGTCGCAGGTTCGAATCCTGCCTCGGGCATGGATGTGTGTGATGTCCTTAGGTTAGTTACGTTTAAGTAGTTCTAAGTTCTAGGGGACTGATGACCACAGCAGGCCCATAGTGCTCAGAGCCATTTTTTTGTGTTTTTGATTCATGGGAATGCGCGGCCTTATGCATAAGCTCGAACTCAGCAAGAACTTCATCGTATCAAGTGAAAAATTTTTGGACATCCTCCTTAGAGCCATGACTTAGTAACACCGATTTTCACTTATTCCCGAAACTGAAAAAAAAAAAAATGGGTGGAAAACAGTTAGCAAACGACAAAGACCTTTCACAAGCAGTGAAATCCTGGCTCAGATCTTCAGCAGTACGTGAGTACAACATGGTAATTGAAAAAGTTGTCCATGTTACAATAAATACATTGACAGTTATGGAGACTACGTTGAAAAATAAAGGTACTGTAAATTTGTAAATAAAGTTTTGTGATGATACCTGCCGTTTTTATGTAGTTATGCCAAAACTTTCTTTACCTCCTGGACGACCCTCGTGTATGTATTTACTAAATGATTATTAATTATTGATGATTATGTTGCCAACATTATTTTGTTGTAGTGTAAATCTGTCTTGTGACAAGACAACTGCTGCGTGCTAACACGCCACCTCAGTGCAGCACCTATTTTCCGTGAAAGGGTGCTCGCTTCTTGCTACCTTTATGCTGGGTGCCAAACTTTCTTCATGAATACAGCAGTTTCCCTCCATTGTAATGTCCGGGTGCTCTTTATAATGAAATTTAGTATTCTTGCATTAAATAATAGACAACGAAAATTAATTCATTGTACTGCTTTTCTAGTCTGTTGATGCCATATTTTTATGTCTGTTGTACTCCTTCGTTCTGTTCCCATGTTCAGGCTTCGTTCAAATTAGATTTTCGAGTTAATATATTATTTACACTTTAACACACTATATAGTTGCCTCACTATTGTTTTAATAGAATTTATTCTGTATACTGGAAGTGGAGTACTGTCCATGTATCCGTATACTGTCGTTAGGTTGCCTCAATCTGTGGAATATTGGGAGTGTCGGGAAAAGTGTCCATCGCGGGAAAAGTGGCCATTGGGGTGTTGGGGCCTATAAGGTGGTGGCATGGCGCGGAAGATGCTTTAACTGATTCTCCCCAGAGGGCACAAGCACCCCATGAAGTCTAGCCTGTTTACTATGTCGCTTCTAAGAGTTATAATTTTTGTGGGTTTTAGTTATGGTGTAAGGTACGCGGTCAGTTAGTGTATTTATTGTCGAAAGAGAATATGACTTACGTCCTTTTAATAAAATCGTGATGAAAATGTCGTACCTCAACTCTATAATCCTACTTTAGTTATTGAAATTTCTGTCATGGTATTAGAGAGTATACGGCTTTTGTATAATGGCGTCATTGTGGGCAAAGTGGCATTTAGCTACTTTGTAAAGGGGAAAGTGTAAAAGCAGCGGCCTAAAGAAGGCTCCGCGGCGATACTTACAGCAAGCCCTTATAAAAGCGACCAAGAAACGAAAAATAAAGAAAGAGAAGAAAAAGAATGTAAAACGAAGGCAAAACGGAAAGCAGTCGAAGTGCGGGAAGGAAGTAAAAAGAAGAGTGCAAAGAGCAGGAAATCCAAGCCTAGAAGAGTTCCTTTTGACGACAATGATGAAGAGTGCATGTACTGAGAAGAAATATTAACAAATTCAAGGTCAGAAGAACAGTGGCGTTCGTGCCAACTGTACGCCCCTTGGGCCCACGAACTCTGTACAGTAGTTGAGGCTCATAGTTTGACTTTTATTTGTGAAACGTGCAATTCGAGCCATGTTTCACATTAAAATACATTTAGTTTTTTTTTAAAACAGTTATTTATCCTTTATTTTTTAATTTAAAGCTCATGTCGGACAAAGTGGTCTTTTTTCTACTTTGTGAAAATTAAATTGTATGAAGTACTTAATTTGGCCCTAAGGTGATTAAACTATTCCATATTATACTTCAATAGTTGAAGATTATAATCAGCCAGTTCCAAGCATTTTGGTGTATTGCTACTCAGATTATAAAATAGGAATAACTTAGCCTGGCCACTTCGCCTGGCTCTGCCCTATATATTATTTGAGTCTTCTTGTGCTAAGATAAGGAGTTACGAGACACTGCGAATAAGACTCTGAACCTGAATTCGAAAGGACCAAGATTCAAATCTCAGTTCGGTCCTCCGGATATAGGTTCTCCGGACGTTCCGCAAATCAACAGAGCCAAATCTCGGGACCCATTAGTTCGAAACATGACATGGTCGGTTTCCTTTCAAGTAATTGTCGATTCCGAGATTTTGCTCGGTCTCTGAGGGCCTAATAACCGACGGGACGTCAACCTTACGAAGTAGATAAAAGTACAGGAGTTGGAGCGGATCCGAAATGTTGTAGCGCATATCATCGCGTACTCTTTTAGTAGCGCGACAGCATCATCGAGATACTGATCCACTCCAGTGGCAGACACAACAAAAAAATGGTTCAAATGGCTCTAAACACTATGGGACTTAACATCTAAGGTCATGAGTCCCCTAGACTTAGAACTACTTAAACCTAACTAACCTAAGGACATTACACACAGCCATACCCGAGGCAGGGTTCGAACCTGCGACCGTAGCAGCAGCGCCTTTCCGGACTGAAGCGCCTAGAACCGTTCGGCCACAGCGGCCGGCAGACACAACATCATGGAGCCCGTTAGTGTCAAAAAACCGAGAACGTAAGTTCCAAGACGAGTCAGGCAACCATTTCACTCTCCTACACAAATCTCGCGAACTGGTCATTAAGGGCAAGTCAGACATTCGAGTTCATACGGAGACTTCCCGTGCACCAATCTCTATTAGGAAAGAGGGCTAACCATTGTGGTACCAAAATTACGCTCCCCTACATACAGAGAGGGGGATTATGCCGTAAAGCGGTACATGCACGAGGGGACTTCAAGAAGTAAGTTAACACTATTAAGGTAGGCCAAGTACCTTTTCTTGATTGCTGCACTACAATTCAAAATGACACAGATATGTGAACCATTTTCCGAAATAGTCATCAAATTTCTGTAAACAATGGACCGAATGTTCTACCAATAGTTCAGTTCCTCAACGACAGGAATCTGCTCCTTGGTCAAGGAATCATTCGAGAATCGCTATGTGAACGTCCTCATGCTGGTAAATCTGTTTCCATCAAAGCGCGAGACATGTCTGCGTAAAAAAGCAGATATAAATTCGATACGATACGATACTACAGTGGCTGTGTTATTAAGAAGTGCGATGCAGTATTCCTTCGGACATGCGTGCATGTCCAAAGGAACAGGCAATGCGGCGACAACAGCCGTCACGAAACACATAAAATGTATTCATAGTTGCGAATACGGACAACCATCAGCTGTATAATGGAATGACGACAATGAAAATTTCTACCGGACCGAGACTTGAACCCGGACTTTCCGCTTTACGCGAGCGGTCACCTTAACCGCTTTGGCTATCCGTGCACGACTCATATCCTTCTGAAAGCTGTGAGAAGTTTTATAAGGTTATAGAAAATTTATTTTTCTCTAAAATCATGAGGTAGGTCGATTTTGTTGGAAAATAATAATAAGAAAATAACTGTATCATATGCCTACTTCTTTGTTACGTAGATGCTTAGATAACAGAACAAATTACTAATCTGATACTAGAACAACTGAGAATATACTATTGAAGGGAAATAACGAAGGAGTACCTGTCAGTAAGAGGCAAGGAGAATGTAAACATTTTGTAACAGATCATTACAAAAAGAACAAAGGCCGCTGGAACGCTCATTGTCTACAAACTGCGCAGTGATTGGCACCAGCATGATACCACGTGGTCAAATATGTAGGATGGTGAGAGTCTCACAATTCTGTTATAATTAAGTAACAGTAACAACGTCCAGCCTCTTGAACCTAACTGACAATCACCAAAATTCTGTCCTCCTTGAAATATACCCCAGCAAATTTGTAACTCATATTACTGAGTCAGTTTTCGTAACTGATTTACTGTCTCCGCTCCGTCTATTTAACTGGAGTTAAGTATCAAACAATGTTTGACTATTGAGCTAGTAATTTTACCTTGTTAATTATGCAGTGCTCTTTTAGATGCTATCTTTCCGTTCCAAAATAGCTTAGTTCCAAACAATGTTTGACTATTGAGCTAGTAATTTTACCTAGTTAATTATGCAGTGCTCTTTTAGATGCTATCTTTCCGTTCCAAAATAGCTTAGTCCATTCGGGAAAAAAAGCGTAAAGTGCGACCTGCTTTCATTCCTAAGCTATCGTTGATCTACGCAGCAACCTATGCTTAGCGTGTTGACGGCTTGCTTCGTTGTTTAGCTTGGTTACGAAACGGCTGTGTCGGTTGTGGTGTTTATTAATTCATGACCGGGAGGCTGGCGTCAATCGACTGATGGGAAATCAATAGACTTTCCTGCGGTGGCGGAGGTACCACTGTTAGGCGAAGCCAGAGGAAGCAACAAACGATTCCAGGGGGAGGCGCACAAACCTCATCCGTCATATGTGTGAGGTCACGTTGAGTGTTACTACACCATCATTTGTTACTCTACCACCATATTCAACTTCTGAACTACAACACGTCTCATAGATTTTTCGAACTAATGTATGTGAATAATGAGATGGGGCAGTTAGAAGCAATTTACAGATCATTAAATTGCTAAAAAAGAGGATGTTTTATGTCTGTAAACTGACTCAAAGAAGAAGGGTACGTGTTGGAACATATCTAAACTACCTCCGTTTCGCTGATATTGTGGAATTTGCCCCTAAGGCAGATAAACACTAATAAATAATGAAAGAACGTAATACAGCAAGTTTGAAAATGGCTCTGAAAATCAAATATAATAAAGCTGAAATAATGTATAATTTACGAGCCGGAATGAAAAGTTTACAAATTAACAATGACATCATAGTCCAAGTTGATGAAATTTTGTGTTTAGCGCAGCTGAAGGTAAGGAATGGATTGACAGCAAAAGAAACCAAGAGAGCTTTTGGTAACCTAAACACAGTTTGAGATCTAAGTTCGCGATGTGTCTAAAATTACGGGAAAATTAACGATGGGTGTGTATTATCAGTTTGACTTATGCAAGTAAGAAATGAATTTTTTTCCTGAAATCATTCAAAAATTGGTGTTGCTCAGCGAGAAATGGAGAGATGCCTCTCAGGAATTACTAGGACAGGCAGAAAATCACACATACATCATGGAACAATTGGGATGGAAGGAATAATTATGACTGTACGTGCGTTAACGTGTAGGTGGTGGAACATGTAACCAAGCAGACGGATGTTAGATAGATCGAGAAAGTTCTCTGTCAATTTACAAAAGATAACGAAAACCTAGACGAGGACCTAATGCAAAGTGGGCAAATTAGTTTATACAACATACAGGAGCAGCAGGGATGCGGGATTGCTCAAGACCGTAATACCTGAAGAAGACTGGAGGTGACATTTATCCAGCGATGGCCTTGCTGATGATGTTTGACTGAGGCGATAAGAGGACGCTTCAGAACTAAGGGGCTCTTGTACATGACGAGATGTATGGGAAGTGATATTTACACTCAAGTATAGTCATCACAGTTTAAGTTTACCAAAACTGTTCCACATCGCTTAACCTTTCCGCTACAATTGGAATGCATATGTCCCAAGATAGGCTGTCAGAGAAATAATGGAAATTTGCTGTGTATTATGACTGTCTATAAATGTCCAACTGCTAGAAGGAAGCCTGCCAGCGGAATGCAGAACTCTTATATTGCCAGCTTTCATCTATAGGTTCTATTGTATTCGAGTTTCATTGTTAACCCTCTGGCAGTCGCACACTTTTGCCTCCCATCCAGATCTGTGGCGTACTTTATCAATTTTTACCAGTAAAAAAAAATTTCCAAACATCTGGACATTTTGCAAACTCATGGATAAAGTAGGAAACGACAAATGTTATGTAAATACCTAGCTGCCCGGTATTTGTTTATAGCTGTACCCAAGACTTCGCACGTTTGAAATTTATGTTTTACTTACAAAGCTTCTTTGTATATAACATTTGAAGTGCTATGAAAGGGCACATGAAAGAAGAGTTTTTTTGCTTCAGCTACACGAGAAAGAACCGCGTAGAGCTAGCTGTGCGAAGAGCAACTGA
This sequence comes from Schistocerca piceifrons, assembly GCF_021461385.2. NCBI lineage: Eukaryota > Metazoa > Arthropoda > Insecta > Orthoptera > Acrididae > Schistocerca > Schistocerca piceifrons. The sequence continues at coordinate 74,236,178 of NC_060149.1, forward strand.
CACTCGCAACACGCAGCATTTGGCCATGTGCTTTGTTTATGGTCACGGCATAACATGAGCTCACCGAGAATTGTACGCATATGTTTAAGGCGAAATGGTAAATTTTTAGGAATAAGTGGGATTTAGGGTATAAAAACTCGATCGCTTGTGCCACTTCCTGTCAAAATTTCCACTTTTATGGTGTTACGATGGAGAGAAGTAACTTCAAGCCTCTGTGAGCGAAGGGTTCTCAGGAGCGAGATAATGCATTCGACGCTCTCCATCAGAATTAGGTCGCGCCTCGATTTCGGAAGGAGTTCCCAAAGAGCGAATTACAGTCTGATGTTCTCGACCTGCTGCAAGTTCCACTTCACGATCTTTATTGAATTATTGAGACAGCATAGTCTTGAATCTCTCAGCCGTTCTGGTGAATTAAGAAAGAATCGACCTTTTTCTAGGTAATTCTGTTCATAAACAAAGTTAAATCAAAATTAATGAGTAGACAACCAAACAAAAAAGGAGACTTAATAAATTAGTTTCTGCTAGCAGAGATTATAAATAAAACCTGTCGAAAGAATCAGAGCAATGTCGTTAAGTTTTTAATACACAAAGGGACATCTGTATATACTAGCCAAGTAAATTCACTGTTAGTTATTATTCCTAAAGATATGACTGCGGTACTTCATTCTGTCGCTGACGTAAACTTAATATAATACATCTTCCACTGAGTAAAAACACTAATAACATAATTTATTAGTTCTTTGGTGTACTAAGAAACCAACGCGCCATCTGTTGTGTAACGCCGAGATGGTTAAGCATCCGAAGTAATAAGCTGAGCATATAATTTTACAGAAAACTTCAGTTCCGACTTTTGTGAGAAATAAAGCTTATATGTTGCCCCAAGCTACGCTCTTAGTCACCTGTAGAAACCCCATCAAAAGTGGTATCGAAGTTTTGCAGATTAGACAGACACGACGGTTTTACGGTTTTATTATAAGTATAGAGAAACTTCACTATGCTTTAAAGTACATAAATCGGTAATGCAGACCTCGGGAGTACTGACTTCTGGCAGCTAGAGCACCTGTGAGGTGAGCGCGATGTACACGAGGTTAACCCTCTGCTGTGCTCCCCTCCACTACATGTTGTCGCATCGAATTAGTTCGCGCCTGCAGATAGACAACCTAACGAACAAATACGCAAAGCGGGCTGTTGTCGCGCCTTCTCAGACAACTCGTGACAATGAATTGCATGTACGTACTGACGCGTGCTGCTTCACAAACGGGGCGCGTGTTGAGCAACTGTGATGTGAGTTAAGAGCTTGTAGAAATGCTCTGTCCACTGGCGTATGTCTGTTTTCCGTATGTCTTGTACTTTTTACGCAGCCGCTTTCTGAAATACTGGAGGTAATTATGAATAATCCTATACAGGGGTTGGGCAAAAATATGGACACACAGCGAAAATACACACTTGGGCCTAAATGTAGATGCTTGCCAAGCCAGCAGATGGCGCTGTTGTATTTGACCACGAACGGCACCCGTGAAAACCCTCGATACGTTGCAAATCTCAGTCGTAATCAGAACAGTGTTCTGCGTAGTTGTGAGTCACTATGTCGGAGCTAAGTGAATTGTTGATCCTCGTATGGTGCGTGCTTCCATACTCAAGGTAGCCGAAGATTTTCGTGTTTAAAGAGGCGCCGCATCGAAGATTTATAGTGCATGCAGGGAAAGCAGAAGAAATCATCCGCTAACTTATAATGCGGACGAAAGTGAAGAGTTCCTAGATAACAGAACGCAGCATGTCATTCTCAATGGAGAGAAGTCTTCCGAAGTAAGAGTGATTTCAGGTGTGCCGCAGGGGAGTGTCGTAGGACAGTTGCTATTCGCAATATACATAAATGACCTTGTGGATGGCAATCGGAAGTTCACTGAGGCTTTTTTGCGGATGATGCTGTGGCATATCGAGAGGTTGTAACAATGGAAAATTGTACTGAAATGCAGGAGGATCTGCAGCGAATTGACGCATGGTGCAGGGAATGGCAATTGAATCTCAATGTAGACAAGTGTAATGTGCTGCAAATACATAGAAAGATAGATCCCATATCATTTAGCTGCAATGTAGCAGGTCAGCAACTGGAAGCAGTTAATTCCATAAATTATCTGGGAGTACGCATTAGGAGTGATTTAAAATGGAATGATCATATAAAGTTGATCGTCGGTAAAGCAGATGCCAGACTGAGATTCATTGGAAGAATCCTAAGGAAATGCAATCCGAAAACAAAGGAAGTAGGTTAAAATACGCTTGTTCGCCCACTGCTTGAATACTGCTCAGCAGTGTGGGATCCGTACCAGATGGGGCTGATAGAAGAGATAGATAAGATCCAACGGAGAGCAGCGCGCTTCGTTACAGGATCATTTAGTAATCGCGAAAGCGTTACGGAGATGACAGATAAACTCCAGTGGAAGACTCTGCAGGAGAGACGCTCAGTAGCTCGGTACGGGCTTTTGTTGAAGTTTCGAGAACATTCCTTCACCGAGGAGTCAAGCAGTATATTGCTCCCTCCTACCTATATCTCGCGAAGAGACCATGAGGATAAAATCAGAGAGATTAGAGACCACACAGAGGCATACCGACAATCCTTTCCACGAACAATACGAGACTGTAATAGAAGGGAGAACCGATGGAGGTACTCAAGGTATCCTCCGCCACACACCGTCAGGTAGCTTGCGGAGTATGGATGTAGATGCAGATGTAGAAGACCATGAGGATAAAATCAGAGATTAGAGACCACACAGAGGCATACCGACAATCCTTTCCACGAACAATACGAGACTGTAATAGAAGGGAGAACCGATAGAGGTACTCATGGTACCCTCCGCCACATACCGTCAGGTGGCTTGCGGAGTATGGATGTAGATGCAGATGTAGAAAGTGTGTGCCTGAGTAATCGGGACACATGGTCGCTGAAGAGGATTATGAAGACATCTGCAAAAGCGACTGCAGAGCTCAATGGCACTGTCGCGAACCCTGTCATCACCAAAACAACACGAAGGACGCTCTACAAACTGCTAATTGCAGGGTGATCTAGAATTCCAAAACCAGATATTAGTGATGCAAATGCCCGTAATAGGAAAACGTGGTGCCGAAGCCATGATACGTGAACGATGAAGCAGTGGAAGAAAGTCATTTAGTTGGATGAGTCTTGTTTCACATTGTTTCCAACTTTTGGCTGAATTTACTTCTGATGTAGGCTGTCCGAAGCCTGAGGTGCAGACTGAATGCTGCCAGGAGTGAAACATGGCGACCGCGCAGGGTCTAAGGCGCCTTGCCACGGTTCGCGCGGCTACTCCCGTCGGAGGTTCGAGTCCTCACTCGGGCATGGGGGTGTGTGTTGTCCTTAGCGTAGGTTAAAGTTAGATTAAGTAGTGTGTAAGCCTAGGGACCGTTGACTTGAGCAGTCTGGTCCCATAGGAACTTACCACAAATTAAAAATAAATAAATAAAAAATCGTGGCGAAGATTCGATGATGATTTGGGCAGCCATTTCATGGTACTCTACGGTTCACTTTGGTACTATCCAAGGTTACATTCCTACCAAGGATTATATGATCATTTTGGCTGATCTGGTCCATCCCATGGTACAACGTTAGTTCACCAATGGTTATACTGTGTTACAAGAAGACAATGTTTCTGTTCACGCAACTCACATCGTCCAGGACTGGTTTTGTGAACACGAGGATCAATTGTCGCACCTCCACTGACCGAGAGAGGTGACGCAGTGGTTAGCACATGGACTCGCATTCGAGAGAACGACGGTTCAAATCCGTGTCCGGCCACCCTGATTTAGCTTTCCGTGATTTCCCTAAATCACTTCAGGCAAACGCAAGGATGGTTCCTTTGAAAGGGCACGGCCGGCTTCCTTCCGTAACCCGATGGGAGCGATGACCTCGCTGTTTGGTCCTCTCCTCAAGTCGACCAACCACCGAGCGAGGTGGCGCAGTGGTTAGCACACTGGACTTGCACCCGGGAGGACGACGGTTCAATATCGCTTCCGGTCATCGTGATTTAGGTTTTCCGTGATTTCCCTAAATCGCTCCAGGAAAATGCCGGGATGATTCCTTTGAAAGGGCACGGCCGACTTCCTTCCCCGTCCTTCCTTAATCCGATGAGACCGATGACCTCGCAATTTGGCCTCTTCCCCCAAACAACCCAATCCCTCAACCAACAAACCATCTCCCCTGGCTGCCACAGTCGCCAGACCTCAATATTATCGAACCTTTGTGATCTACATTGGAGGGAAGGGTGTGTAATCACAATCCTCCTCCATCACCCTTACTTTAGCTTGCCACGAAGAATGGTATAAGATACCCTTGAAATTATCCATTTCGAGAGGGCTGAAAGCTGTTTTTTGAATGCCAATGGTTTTCCTACAGCTCATTAGGCATGATAATGCGTTATGTTTTTTGTGTTCCTTATTTTTGTCCACCCTTGTGTGTCCCATCGCTTCCCGTGTTGGAAAACGAAACGGCGTGAATTTTTTTTCATATTGTTACTTCTGACTGGAAAAATCTGGCAGTGAAAGTATTAAAACGTGAATGCTGCGAGGCCTCCGGCTCACAGTAGAGCCCGGTTCCTGACGCCGTATGCCCGCCGGTGGCCACACATTACGCTCTGTTTAATACAGCGTATCTTTGGATGGCGTGTCTGTAATATAATCAGTCACAAGGCGTTTGTTGCTGAAACATATACTGTGGATGAACGTGGCCTGTAAATGCGATCTTAAGTTGGCAAGGGTTTGGTTCAAATGGCTCTGAGCACTATGGGACTTAACTTCTGAGGTCATCAGTCCCCTAGAACTTAGAACTACTTAAACCTAACTAACCTAAGGACATCACACACATCCATGCCCGAGGCAGGATTCGAACCTGCGACCGTCGAGGTCGGGCAAGGTTTTATCACTTTAGACTTGCTCGCAACTGTGGCTTCTTACAGTTTCACTTGGTATAGATTTATAGCAGTCCGTTGTCATTAATTACCAAGAAAGTCGTTGTTTTCGTCATCGCTATCACTTGTGGTCCATAAACGCGTCTTCTTCGTCAGGAAACCCAGAAAATGCTGGATCACCGACTTCACAATTTGTTTTTTCCGTCACGCTCAGTGGTTTTTCAGCAGTGAAATCAATCGTTTCTGGACGTTCAGTGTCGTGCCGAACCAGTGGTTCACGGTTATAACCAGTAATACTCGTATTATATGATAAAGCAACTCTCACTGTTTATACCGAATTAGAAATTAGTGGTCAGGCTGATAATAAATGTAGAGCGACATTAAAACTTTGTAAGAATTAGCGTTAAAAATTCCTTTTGAAAGCAGAGCTGAAGAAAACAAAATTGTAAACGTTGAACTTGATATTATTATTGATTTCACGTACATCGGCTTCAACTCAATCAAGAAATACAAATTAATGCACAGTACTGCTCTATATAGTATGTCTGAAAAAGGTGTCACATATTCCTACAGGAGATAACATGTAGTGCCCGCTTTAGGGCAACCCGGACTTTTGGGAGGGGCACCATCTTGGCTGTAAGCGTGAGAAAAAACATTGATGTGTTAACACTGATATGTTCAATGCTCAGTAATAGAAAAATATTACTGCATGCAAACATAAAATTAAACCTGTAGACATGCGAGTGGTATCCGTCGCGTCGGTTACCTACATTTTCATTATTATGATGACGTCTCTCGCTCCGTGGTCTGTTGCTGCGCAATCGAGAGCGTGTTTGATTCTCGCCGCTCTCTGCGCCGCCGAACGTTCTCCGCTCGCTCTGAGACACCAATGTTAACGTGGCTCGCGGTAGAGTGAGCGGCAGCTGAGCACCATGTCAACACCACTACATTCGTAGTGCGCTTAATAGATGGGCAAACATATATTAGGCACACTACGAATGTAGTGGTGTGGACGTGTTGGGAATGTGGGTCTCAAAGGGAACGTGCAAGGGATAAGTTCCTGCAGGCGCACTATCCTCTGTGCCCTCGGTGGCTCAGATGGATAGAGCGTCTGCCATGTAAGCAGGAGATCCCGGGTTCGAGTCCAGGTCAAGGCACACATTTTCAACATGTCCCCAATGATGTATATCATCGCCTGTTTGCAGCTGGGGTGTCGATTTAATCATCATTTCCTTTTGTGGAGAGTAACATTCCGGAAATGGACTGGGCTGTCCAGAGTCCTGAGCTTAACCTACTCGCTCATTTCCGGGATGAATCAGAACGCGCTCCATACTCCAGCGTCAAACATCATTACCTTCTCCGTTTTCAGCTCTTGAAAAGGAATGGGCTGCCGTTCCTCCACAGACATTCAGAAGTCTCAATGAAATTGTCCCCAACAGATTTCACGCCGTCATAAACACGAAGGGTGGCCACACCCGAATTAATGTCGATTAATACATGTCCGGATACTTTTAATTAAATAATATCGTGGGCCTGTTCGTAAAAGATACAATTGTGCACAGGGAAATCGCAATGCTAGAAACTGTAGCGAAATGCAGGAATAAGCGCCGAGAATAGAAGTTTCGGGCAGGGACCCGCAGGTGGGACTCACCTTAAACCAGAGGTTCCCAAACTTCTACTCTGATCGAACACTTTGAGAATCTTGGTGCTTTAATGAAACACCCTCTTTATTTCGAGGTAAATAAAATTTTTGAAAATCTAAAAACTTGTTTCATTCCGTGATTACTTCAATTTTAAATCATATGTGATTACACAGAAATCATATTAAAATTAAAAAAAAAATAGTATCGTCAAAATGTCAGAAAAACGGCGTATTATTAATAGTTTCTCGCGGAGCACTTATTCACTTTCCGCGGAACGCCAGTGTATCGCGGATCACATTTCGGGAAACGCTGGCTGAAACTAATGTAGCCTACTGCTCATAAATACGCGGGAATGACCAAATCCTATTAAATTAACGTATTTGGCGACGAATTACTGGAAACAGAAGCGACTTCAAACGCGTGACGTCCGCGTATAATTATTTGTACGGAAAGCAGATGTCAGGTTAAAATTTAGTGGAAGATAAATTGTTTAAAGTCATAGGGCCTCTGCTGCAAAAAAGTCACGTAATTAATTATTTTCTCCCACGTACGTCTATCTAATTATGTTGGTAAAATGAAATTCCTCTGATATGGGTGCTTACCAGTGCACCATTCGCGTATGGAACAGGAAAGTTCCCAAATAATAGCGCTACTCGCTGCACCCTTCACCACGCTCCTAACGGCTTGCGAAGTGCCCATGTAGATGAAGTAGTTCAGGTAGGTTAGTCTTTTGAGTGTAGCCTTAGAAAGTGAATGCTACATCTAAAAACTGAGCACAAATGAAATGTTGAACTCTAGTGTCCCTTTAACCAACGCAGAAGTGAGGGGTGCTCTAATCGCCACTTAAGTCATTGCCAATCGACCTTCAGAAGCCAAGAGCCACAAATCGATCGGCTGCATATTACGTCACTATATTACAACGCTTTCCTTCACTTAAGCTAAATACTCCTGGGAACCGTCCATTAAACCGTATTTAGGGCGAAGGAATCTGTCATGAGATCTTTTCCAGGAGAGATGAACGGAGGTGTCATTTAGTAGTGTGGTGGAGGGAGCTTTGGGTGACACTCTTCTTTTGCACCATTCCTGTTCCATACGCTCGTCTCTCCCGGTAGTCACTGGAATAGATTGCATGACAGATTCCTCCCGCCTAAATACGACTTTGTGGATGGTCTCCTAGAGCATTTAGCTTAGTAAAGAAAAACGTTGCGATATAATGACATAACTTGTTGACGATAATTTGTGACACCTAGCTTCTGGAGGTCGATTGCCAATGGCTTAAGTGGCGATTAAGGCCTCTTTCACTTCCGAACTGTTTATAGGGACAGGAGAGTTTGACATTATTTGTGCTCGATTTCTAAATGTTATATTTTTTTGGCTGTTTATGTAGGTATAATACGCGACCATTCGGTGCTCGGTTGGAAACGGTTATACTGAATCTATTGTTATTGTTGTGGTCTTCAGTTCAGAGACTGGTTTGATGCAGCTCTCCGTGCTACTCTATCTGTGATTGCTTCTTCATCTCCCAGTACCTACTGCAACTTACATCCTTCTGAATCTGTTTAGTCTGTTCATCTCTTGGTCTCCCTCTACGATTTTTACCCTCCGTGCTGCCCTCCAATACTAGATTGGTGATCCCTTTATGCCTCAGAATATGTCCTACCAACCGATCCCTTCTTCTAGTCAAGTTGTGCCACAAATTTCTCTTCTCCCAAATTCTATTCAATACCTCCTCATTAGTTATGTGATCTACCCATCTAATCTTCAGCATCCTTCTGTAGCACCACATTTCGAAAGCTTCTATTCTCTTTTTGTCTAAACTACTTATCGTCCACGTTTAAAGCTGCATGACTTCGGGAAAAATTACGGCTGTAGTTTCCCCTTTCTTTCAGCCGTTCGCAGTTACCAGTACAGCAAGGCCGTTTTGGTTAGTGTTAGCATAATATAAATGTAATCTTGAATGTATATTAAAATGCATTACAGTGAATAGTGTTCAGTTGTCGAAATGTTTTACAGTGAATGATTTATCATTAAAATGTCAACAGAAACACAGTTTCATTCAAGAAATACAATACCAACACATATCATATAATACTTGTGTTACTTTATGTAACCCAGGTTTGCATTGAATTCGGTACTTGTTCTCTTCGACTATGTAAACCGGAGCGAGCAAAGTTAAGAGGTACAGTAAGTATTCACTTATTACGAGTAAAAAACTTAAAGAAGGTGTATCACATCAGGTGCTGGGGGCTTTACACTATATTAATACGACAAAACAGCAAAACAGGTTCGGAGTTCAATGTGGAAACTGCAGTGTCTCTTCAAAACTTCGTGAAAATCATCATCTGCTGCTTCTAACTCAGCGAACGTACTGAAGCAACTGAATTACAGTTTGAAGAAATTCGATTTCGTTGTTGTTGTTGTTGTTGTTGTGGTCTTCAGTCCTGAGACTGGTTTGATGCAGCTCTCCATGCTACTCTATCCTGAGCAAGCTTCTTCATCTCCCAGTACCTACTGCAACCTACATCCTTCTGAATCTGCTTAGTGTATTCATCTCTTGGTCTCCCTCTACGATTTTTACCCTTCACGCTGCCCTCCAATACAAAAATGGTGATCCCTTGATGCCTCAGAACATGTCCTACCAACCGATCCCTTCTTCTGGTCAAGTTGTGCCACAAACATCTCTTCTCCCCAATCCTAGTCAATACTTCCTCATTAGTTATGTGATCTACCCATCTAATCTTCAGCATTCTTCTGTAGCACCACATTTCGAAAGCTTCTATTCTCTTCTTGTCCAAACTATTTACTATCCATGTTTCACTTCCATACATGGCTACACTCCATACAAATACTTTCAGAAATGACTTCCTGACACTTAAATCTGTACTCGATGTTAACAAATTTCTCTTCTTCAGAAACGCTTTCCTTGCCATTGCCAGTCTACATTTTATATCGTCTCTACTTCGACCATCATCAGTTATTTTGCTCCCCAAATAGCAAAACTCCTTTATTACTTTAAGTGTCTCATTTCCTAATCTAATACCCTCAACATCACCCGACTTAATTCGACTACATTCCATTATCCTCGTTTTGCTTTTGTTGATGTTCATCTTATATCCTCCCTTCAAGACAACATCCATTCCGTTCAACTGTTCTTCCAAGTCCTTTGCTGTCTCTGACAGAATTACAATGTCATCGGCGAACCTCAAAGTTTTTATTTGTTCCCCATGGATTTTAATACCTACTCCGAATTTTTCTTTTGTGTCCTTTACTGCTTGCTCAATATACAGATTGAATAACATCGGGGAGAGGCTACAACCCTGTCTTACTCCCTTCCCAACCACTGCTTCCCTTTCATGTCCCTCGACTCTTATAACTGCCATCTGGTTTCTGCACAAATTGTAAATAGCCTTTCGCTCCATGTATTTTACCCCTTCCACCTTTAGAATTTGAAAGAGTATTCCAGTCAACATTGTCAAAAGCTTTCTCTAAGTCTACAAATGCTAGAAACGTAGGTTTGTCTTTCCTTAATCTTTCTTCTAAGATAAGTCGTAAGGTCAGTATTGCCACACGTGTTCCAGTATTTCTACGGAATCCAAACTGATCTTCTCCGAGGTCGGCTTCTACTAGTTTTTCCATTCGTCTGTAAAGAGCTCGTGTTAGTATTTTGCAGCTGTGGCTTATTAAACTGATTGTTCGCTAATTTTCACATCTGTCAACACCTGCTTTCTTTGGGATTGGAATTATTATATTCTTCTTGAAGACTGAGGGTATTTCGCCTGTTTCATACATCTTGCTCACCAGATGGTAGAGTTTTGTCAGGACTGGCTCTCCCAAGGCCGTCAGTAGTTCCAATGGAATGTTGTCTACTCCGGGGGCCTTGTTTCGACTCAGGTCTTTCAGTGCCCTGTCAAACTCTTCACGCAGTATGGTATCTCCCATTTCATCTTCACCTACATCCTCTTCCATTTCCATAATATTGCAATCAAGTACATCGCCCTTGTATAGACCCTCTATATACTCCTTCCACCTTTCTGCTTTCCCTTCTTTGCCTAGAACTGGGTTTCCATCTGAGCTCTTGATGTTCATACAAGCGGTTCTCTTATCTCCAAAGGTCTCTTTAATTTTCCTGTAGGCAGTATCTATCTTACCCCTAGTGAGATAAGCCTCTACATCCTTACATTTGTCCTCTAGCCATCCCTGCTTAGCCATTTTGCACTTCCTGTCGATCTCATTTTTGAGAAGTTTGTATTCCTTTTTGCCTGCTTCATTTACTGCATTTTTATATTTTCTCCTTTCATCAATTAAATTCAATATTTCTTCTGTTACCCAAGGATTTCTACTAGCCCTCGTCTTTTTACCTACTTGGTCCTCTGCTGCCTTCACTACTTCATCCCTCAAAGCTACCCATTCTTCTTCTACTGTATTTCTTTCCCCCATTCCTGTCAATTGTTCCATTATGCTCTCCCTGAAACTCTGTACAACCTCTGGTTCTTTCAATTCATCCAGGTCCCATCTCCTTAAATTTCCACCTTTTTGCAGTTTCTTCAGTTTTAATCTACAGTTCATAACCAATAGATTGTGGTCAGAGTCCACATCTGCCCCCGGAAATGTCTTACAATTTAAAACCTGATTCCTAAATCTCTGTCTTACCATTATATAATCTATCTGATACCTTTTAGTATTTCCAGGGTTCTTCCATGTATACAACCTTCTATCATGATTCTTAAACCACATGTTAGCTATGATTAAGTTGTGCTCTGTGCAAAATTCTACCAGGCGCCTTCCTCTTTCATTTCTTAGCCCCAATCCATATTCACCTACTACGTTTCCTTCTCTCCCTTTTCCTACACTCGAATTCCAGTCACCCATGACTATTAAATTTTCGTCTCCCTTCACTATCTGAATGGCATTTAAACTTGTACTACTGTAGTAGGTGTGGGCTTTGTATCTATCTTGGCCACAATAATGCGTTCACTATGCTGTTTGTAGTAGCTTACCCGCATTCCTATTTTCCTATTCATTATTAAACCTACTCTTGCATTACCCCTATTTGACTTTGTGTTTATAACCCTGTAGTCACCTGACCATAAGTCTTGTTCCTCCTGCCACCGAACTTCACTAATTCCCACTATATCTAACTTTAACATATCCGTTTCCCTTTTTAAATTTTCTAACCTACCTGCCCTATTAAGGGATCTGACAGTCCACGCTCCGATCCGTAGAACGCCAGTTTTCTTTCTCCTGATAACAACGTCCTCTTTGAGTAGTCCCCGCCCGGAGATCCGAATGGGGGACTATTTTACCTCCGGAATATTTTACCCAAGAGGACGCCATCATCATATAATCATACAGTAAAGCTGCTTGCCCTCGGGAAAAATTACGGCCGTAGTTTCCCCTTGCTTTCAGCCGTTCGCAGTACGAGCACAGGGAGGCCGTTTTGGTTATTGTTACAAGGCCAGATCAGTCAATCATCCAGACTGTTGCCCTTGCAACTACTGAAAAGGCTGCTACCCCTCTTCAGGAACCACACGTTTGTCTGGCCTCTCAACAGATGCCCCTCCGTTGTGGTTGTACCTACGGTACGACTATCTGTATCGCTGAGGCACGCAAGCCTCCCCACCAACGGCAGGGTCCATGGTTCATGGGGGGGGGACTATAAGATACAAGACAGTACATGGTTCTTCAGATGATCGACGTCCTACGATATAAGAACTCCGCTCCTGGTGAATATGACGTATTTCTCTACTTGAGATACCCAAATACATAACATGGTTTTCTTTCTGCTTCAGCAGCAAGACTGCGTTTTCTGAAAAAATATCCGCTTTCAAACTTCCATTCTTGGCAACCTCTATAAACTCTATTAGTCTATAATAGCGATCTTCAATCACACAATCGTGGGATCAAAGACGATTTGCCTGATAAATTAGCCACAATGTCTTCGGAGAATGTTCGTCCTCGCAGATCAAAGATAGAAAAGGTTAATATGATTTTAGTAAACTGCATGAGCACCCATGGAAAAATAGTTGACCTAATATCGCTTACTGAAGCTTATAATGCGCAGATACTATTAGGGACAGAATGTTGATTAAAACCGGATGTTAATGACACCTAATTCCTAAGTTCAGACTGGAATATTTATCGTAAGGATAGGGTAGTCGTCAATGGTGGCGGCGTGTTTATTGTAGTGAAGAATCCGATTAAATCTAGCGAGTTTATCATGGATTCCGATTGTGAATTAATCTGGATGAAGTTGAGTATCAAAGGTCGGTGATGAAAAACGAAAATTGTAAGATGTACGACCTGTTTTAAACCTCAGGTAAGAGGTATATAATTTGGCAATAAATAAATAAATAAAATAAATAACTAAATAAAAGGTATGATTTTATAGACCGCCTAGTTCAGGAGATCTAGTGGTAAAGCGCTTCAGACAGAACTTGCAGAATATTGACTCCTGCTTGCAAGGTATAGATTGGGAGTGTCATGCTGTCAAAACTGGTGCCAGAGACAGGGATTCTGTGACATTTTTCTGAATTACTTTCAGCAGATAGAGAACCAACTCGTGACGGTAACATCTTAGACCTGCTGGCAACAGACAGAACTAAACTTATCGAGTCACTTAACATAGAGGAATGCATAAATGATCATAAGGCTATAAAAGCATCTATGACAACGGGTCTTACAAAGAATGTTAAGAAGGACTGGAAGATACAAAAACAGAAGAAGCAACACAGCCACTGATGAACAAAAGAAAAATACTTGTTTCCCGCAAATGCGGATGTCTATCGATACGTTCGAATGGAAAACTCTGCAGAAAAATTATTGCGCATTATAAGAAAGAGCCTTTTTCAAATTATAAATATCTAACCAACGGAGGATTCTGAATACTTATTTCTCCTTCCTGGATACACATTAAGCCAAAAACACAGTGATATAATTACAGAGAATGGAGCACATACAGAATCTTATCAAGGGTTGTTTATTTTCGCGTAGCAAACGTGTTTGAATGGAAGGTGGGAGGGAATAAACTTCAATCAAAAATGGTTCAAATGGCTCTGAGCACTATGCGACTTAACATCTCAGGTCATCAGTCCCCTAGAACTTAGAACTACTTAAACCTAACGAACCTAAGGACATCACACACATCCATGCCTGAGGCAGGATTCGAACCTGCGACCGTAGCGAGCGCGGTTCCAGACTGAAGCGCCTAGAACCGCTCGGCCACCAGAGGCCGGCAAACATCAATCCATGAGGTATTTCCATACACCACACGGAGTACGAATGGAAGTGTAGAAGTAGAAGTCGTTCTCTAATCTAAACAACCCCCCCCAGTCGCCGTTTCCACAGACGCTAAATCATAGTTCCGTCTGAATGTGAGTGGAGGCTATTCTTCCCGCACTTTTAGCTAGAGAAACTATGATAACCTTACTAGGTAGCCAGTGTGACTCACGTATGACAGTGCGGTGATGTCGGATCCCGAGGTTAGTAATTCGAATTCTGCTGATGGAAGAATTTCTTATCGCCAGTATTAGGGTAAAGTGCGTACAAAAGTGCCACATTACAAACACTGGAAACAGTCGCATCCATTAAATATCTACCAATATGCGTATGGAACGAACAAAAGTGAAACGATCACAAAAAAGATAATCGTACAGAAGCTAGATATCTGAGTTTCATCGAAAAAATCCTCGAGACGTTGTAGTCCACTCATTAAGGAGCTAATGTACAAAACAGTTTTCCGACAGGTACTTGATTGCTGGTCCTCAGAATTGGGCACTTACCAATTAGGATTGATAGGACACACGTAGAAGATGCGAAGAATACGATGCGTTTCGCTTCGGGTTCGTTTAGGAAGCGTAAAAGCGTCATGGAGATGATCATCCATCTCCGGTGGCAGATGATGTAACAAAGGCGTTGAGTATCACGCTGAGGTTTCCTGTTTAAATTCCGAGGCTTACGTTCCTAAAAGAATCAACTAACACACTGCCTCCTTTTCGCGAAAAGACCCATACATTAGAGAGATTCGAACTCATGCGGAGGGTTTATCTACAATCGTTCTTCCCTCGCACCATTCCCGTCAGGACCAGGAAAGGGGGAGCTGACAGCAGCAAGAGAGGTATCCTCCGACATACACTAAATATAGACAGCGATGTATATGGTAACTAAATTTGCTTTCCCTAACATATACTTACCATTTGCTGGCTGCAAATAAATTGAATCAGTTTTCTGATACAGTCCTTATTTTTAATTTGTTCAGAAGTTAAGAGTGCCGCATATACTTAACGTGTAGGAAATTTGCAGTTGTATCCAGAATTTCATAACAGTTCCTATATCTACATCTGCGTGAGTACTCTACATTCACACTTAAGTCACGAAGAACTTACAAGACGAGTGGGCGGTGATGAATATCAATGGGGCAAGTTGAAAATTTGTGCTAGAGCAGGATTCGAACCTAATGACGGCCAGTGATCCCTTCAAAGCAGATGCACACAAAGCTCCAACTCTTACGAGTATCGACGATATGCCACGAGTAATGAGGCTAATAAGCATGGGCATTACATTAATAGTGTGTGGTATAAGTTGAGAATTTGGGGGCATCGGGAGGCGTGCAAGTGTAGTCCGTGCGGCTGTGGTGACCACTGAGTCCTGATGGCGTAGTGGTCAGCGCATCTGTCGAGTAAGAAGGAGATCCGGGTTCGAATCCTGTTCCGGCACAAATTTCAGCTTAAACCACTGATATAAATCAGTGCCCACTGGCAGATAATATCTTTCATTCCGTCGTGTCTTGATTCATAGTCGCTGCAGGATCAAAATCGCGTCTGTTCTTTCGGATTTATCGAAAGAACAGACACAACATATATAACACTTAAGTACATGGCAGAGGGTTCTTCGAACCACCTTCAGATTATTTCTGTACCGTTACATTCTGTAACAGCGCGTGGAAAAAATGAAGACATACCGTAAGTCTTTCTGAACGACCTATGAATTCTATTATTTTATTATGATGATCATTTCTCCCTATGTAGACTGGCGACAGTAAAATATTATCGCATTCGGAGGAGAATGTTGATGATTGAAATTTCGTGAACAGGTCTTGCCACAGCAGTGAGTTTTTTTAATGGTTGATACACCAACTAGTTTATCATATCCGTGACATACTTTCCCCTATTTCACGATAATTTGTAATTGTAATTCCTAGATATTTAGTTAAATTGACAGCTTTCAAATTATTGTGATATATCGTGTAACCGAAATTTAACGAATTTATTTTCGTCTCGTGAGGACGACCTCACACTTCTCTTATTCACATACAATTCCAGCTTTACACACCATACAGATATCGTGTCTGTCATTTTGCAATTGGTTTCGATCTTCTCATGAGTTTACTAGACAGTGAATGACTACGTCAACTGGAAATTATTTGAGAGGGCTGGTCAGATTGTCTTCTAAATCCTTTATACAGGGTGGTCGATTGATCATGACCGGGCCAAATTTCTCACGAAATAAGCGTCAAACGAAGAAACTACAAAGAACGAAACTTGCCTAATTTGAAGGGGGAAACCAGATATCGCTATGGTTGACCCGATAGGTGGCGCTGCCATAGGTCAAACGGATATCAACAGCGTTTTTAAAAATAGAAACCCCCATTTGTATTACATATTCATGTAGTACGTAAAGAAATATGAATATTTTAGTTGGAATACTTTTTTCGCTTTGTGATAGATGGCGCTGTAAAAGTCACAAACATGTGGCTCACAATTTTAGACGAACAGTTAGTGACAGGTAGGTTTTTTAAATTAAAATACTGAACGTAGGTACGTTTGAACATTTTATTTCGGTTGTTCCAATGTGATACATGTACCTTTGTGAACTTATCATTTCTGAGAACGCATGCTGTAGCGTGATTTCCTGTAAATTCATGGTTCGAATCCTGCCTCGGGCATGGATGTGTGTGATGTCCTTAGGTTAGTTAGGTTTAAGTAATTCTAAGTTCTAGGGGACTGATGACCTCAGATGTAAAGTCCCACAGTGCTCAGAGCCATTTGAACCATACTATTAAAAGCACCTCGCACTGAAGTGCTTGCTACGTTTAAGTTTCAGTAAAATCTAGTGAATCTGGAGGAGTTTGTGTTCTCTTGAATTTGGCATCCTTTTTTCGTCGCTTCTTAATAATGTGCTGACTTGTTTTGAGTATCACTGGGAAACAGTACCATTTTTTATTAATTTATTCGGTACAAATCTATCAACTGCCGCAGATACTGTTCCTTTGAATTTAAGCCACATCTCGTCTACACTTACATATTTCGTTCGGAAGTTGTCAACCAAACTTTTATCTTCTTCTTTAAGATATACACTACTGGCCATTAAAATTGCTAGACCACGAGGAAGACGTGCTACAGACGCGAAATTTAACCGACAGAAAGAAGATGCTGTGATATGCAAATGATTAGCTTTTCAGAGCATTCACAGAATATTAGTGCCGGTGGCGACACCTACAACGTGCTGACATGAGGAAAGTTTCCAACCGACTTCTCATACACAAACAGCAGTTGACCGGCGTTGCCTGGGAAACGTTATTGTGATGCCCCGTGTAAGGAGGAGAAATGCGTACCATCACGTTTCCGACTTTGATAAAGGTCGGATTGTAGCCTATCGCGATTGCGGTTTACCGTATCGCGACCTGCAAGCGTTGGTCGAGATCCAATGACTGTTAGCAGAATATGGAATTGGTGGGTTCAGGAGGGTAATACGGAACGCCGTTCTGGATCCCAACGGCCTCGTATCTCTAGCAGTCGAGATGACAGGCATTTTATCCGCATGGCTGTAACGGATCGTGCAGTCACGTCTCGATCCCTGAGTCAACAGATGGGGACGTTTCCAAGACGACAACCATCTGCACGAACAGTTCGACGGCGTTTGCAGTAGCATGGACTATCAGCTCGGAGACCATGGCTGCGGCTACCCTTGACGCTCCATCACAGACAGGAGCGCCTGCGCAGCTGTACTCAACGACGACCCTGGGTGCACGAATGGCAAAACGTCATTTTTTCCGATGAATCCAGGTTCTGTTTACAGCATCATGATGGTCGCATCCGCGTTTGGCGACATCGCGGCGAGCGCACATTGGAAGCGTGTATTCGAATCACCCGGCGTCATGGTACGGGGTGCCATTGGTTACACATCTCGGTCACCTTTCGTTCGCATTGACGGCACTTTCAACAGTGGACGTTACATTTCAGATGTGTTACGACCCGTGGCTCTACCCTTCATTCGATCCCTGCGAAACCCTACATTTTAGCAGGATAATGCACGACCGCATGTTGCAGGTCCTGTACGGGCCTTTCTGGATACAGAAAATGTTCGACTGCTGCCCTGGCCATCACATTCTCCAGATCTCTCACCAATTGAAAACGTCTGGTCAATGGCGGCCGAGCCGGCCGCGGTCTCCGTGCGGTTCTAGGCGCGTCAGTCCGGAACTGCGTGACTGCTACGGTCGCAGGTTCGAATCCTGCCTCGGGCATGGATGTGTGTGATGTGCTTAGGTTAGTTAGGTTTAAGTAGTTCTAAGTTCTAGGGGACTGATGACCTCAGGGGATGTTAAGTCCCATAGTGCTCAGAGCCAGAGCCAATGGCGGCCGAGCAACTGGCTCGTCACAATACGTCAGTCACTACTCTTGATGAACTGTGGCATCGTGTTGAAGCTGCATGGGCAGCTGTACCTGTACACGCCATCCAAGCTCTGACTCAATGCCCAGGCGTATCAAGGCCGTTATTACGGCCAGAGGTGGTTGTTCTGGGTACTGATTTCTCAGGATCTATGAACCAAAACTGCGTGAAAATGTAATCACATGTCGGTTCTAGAATAATATATTTGTCCAATGAATACCCGTTTATCATCTGAATTTCTTATTGGTGTAGCAATTTTAATGGCCAGCAGTGTATTTTGTGTTTGTTTTTGGTGGATTTGGATGTTGCGGTTGTCAACCTCGCTACGACGTCCTTCTGGTCACTAATCCTTGTATCCGACATGATGTTCCCTATTTGCTCAGGATTATTTGTTGCTAATAGGTGAAATAATTTTTCGCAACCATTTGAAGTTAGAGCTAGCTCCTGAACTACGTACTCAATTTTCGGTAAAGGCAAACATTACAATTTATGACGATGTTTTAACCTACCAGCCGCGTTTAACATATATTTTCGGCAACATATGGAGCGCAGATTAAAGTCACCACTGACTATAACTGTATGAGTGGGGTACTTACTTGAGATGATACTCAAGTTTTCTTTGAACTGTTCAGTAAGTGAATCATCTAAATGGAGGTGTCGATAAAAGGAACCAGTTATTAATTTATTACGGTTGTAAAATATAACATTACCCATACTAACTCATAGGAACTATCTACTTCCAATTTCGCTACATGATAAACCACCTTTAATAGCACGAAACACTCCTCCACCAACGGAATTTATCTTTTATGAACACTGTTGGGTGCTTTGTAAAAGTTCCGGCTGAAGTAACGTCCTGCTTTAGCCAGCTTTCTTTAACTATAACGATTTGAGCTTCAGTGCTTTCTGTTAGCGCTTGGATCTTTGGTTCTTTCGCAACATAGAGCCGACAACTTACAACTACAATACGGATTGTTGCTATTTCTACCAGCATACTTTTTTCGTCGAGTATCCTTTAAGGCTGAAGCCATTTCTGTGCTTTCCCGAGACGCTCTAACCTAAAAAACCACCCAGCTGATACCACAAAGCTCCCGATATTCATGTTGCAACCTCCTGTGTGTAGTGGGAGCATGGCCTAATAAGAGGTACCTTGAAACCCACCACCCTATGGCGCAAGTCGAGAAATCTGCAACAATCAGTCCTGCCTAGTTTCGAATGATCATCAATACCTAACAGCAGTGTGTTAAGGATATGCACTATCTGATCAAACGTTTCCGGATATTTATTAGTGGATATTAATATGAGGCGTGCCCACCCTTCGCTTTTATCACACCTTGAACTCTGCTTGCGGCAATTTCCATGAGGTTCATGACTGTCTGTGAAGGAATGGGAACCTATATTTCGTCAAAAGCCGAAACCAAAAAAGGTGTGATTTTTATCTATTATTTATTTTTCACATGACAGTCTGTTACCTAGAAAGCAAACATAGGCCATACAGTCACGTTTTTGTGGGTAATAGTGAGTCCATGTATTTATTATTTGTTCCTGGTACTTATAGCTATATAGAAAATAAAAAAGTTAATCCTACAGAAATACTGCTACAGGTATTTCCTACCACACCTTAACTACAATAGATGAATGAACCCTTAATCAGTTACCCAGCTATTAATACTACTTTAGTGTCACAGATTCTGTTCTGTTTATGTTCATTTCTTAGGGTACATCTACATTTTCGATAAATGTTTCCGCTCCTGGATCCATCCTCATACTACCCCTGTCAACAGACACGCCTTGGAGCCAAATACGGTTAAACATCTGTAGGAGGTGTTGTCGTTGTGAGGATTAAGGTGTTGAAGCGACTGGTTATGGATGGAATCAGTGCCAGGAGCTAAAGCGTCGCAAGAAGAGAGGGCCAGAATAACCTTCCACTCAGTAAAAGGTTCACTGATGGATTGGAACAGAAGAACGTTGAGAGGACACAAAGCGTTCACATTACACCCACATGGTCTGTTTGATTAAGTAATGGGCTTTGGGGCGAAGAAGTTTAATGGTGACAAGACCGGCGGAGGACAGATGCCGATTAACATGTTGCAAGGCGCGATGACGATCATGGAACTGGCCGACAGCGAACGGGGTTTGTCAAGCTGACAACGGCAATGCCAGGGGTGCAGATTATACTATCGGACAAATCACGGACAACCCCTTCAATACAACCTGACAAAGAAGGTGTGAACACGACCTAGTAGTTATACAGAGGCCAATCAGCACGATGGGAAGCTAGATGGCGTAACATAGTGATCGGTAGGTGGGAAGGGAATGAGAGAATCAACAGGAAGTGTTAACTATCACATAGTTCATCGGATGGTGACCAGTGTAAGGAAGCAAGAACGGAGGGGAAGAAAACGGGAAGTGAATGGAAGAGAAATTGCCATATTCGACACTAAAATGAGTAGGGAAACCATCATTAAGAAGGATCAGATCATAGTCTGGAAGAGATTAGTCAATTGACAGCCCCTAAATAGACATAAAAGCACTGCCCCACATTGCGTGATGGGCATTAAAATCACCAGGGAGGAGGAAGGTAAGTGGGAGTTTCCGAAGGTAGACAGGTAGGGCAGCAGATGTAGGTGGCCTATCAGGAGGGAGACACAGATAGCAAACCATGACTGAGGAGTCCAACTGGACACAAATGGTTCCTGCTTCCAGTGTGGTATGAAGTGGGATCCATGCACTAACTATATCCATATGGATCAATGTGCAAACGCCACTGGGCTGACCCAGTTCCAAAAGAAAGCATGGAACCAACGAAGGGCCAGTGAATGAGTAGCAGTAGCATGAGATTCCTGGAGAGCGACACAAGCTGCCGAGTAAACGGCAATAAACGATTGCAACTCTGGGAGGCGACAGTAGTATCCGTTATAGTTCCATCAAATAACCACAGAGTGGGTATACAAGTGGGAGGCGAACAGGCTGAAGTCAATCACACTGCTGAATAACCATCTGTCATCAATGAGGACGGGGTGGCATTCTTAAATAAGGAGTCAGACTCAGATTGCGATGGCACCTCTGGGGGCACTTGGGGGCGGGGCGGGGGGCGGCAGAGTATTGTCATGGGACTTGTTTCTTCTCCTTCTCTTTTCATAGGTTGAAGAGGGCAGGGCACAAAGGGATAGCAGGCTTCTGCAAGATCTGGAGAGCAGAGCGGGTGACTTTGGGGCACAGACTGTGTGTCCCACGGCCAAGTTGTGGTAGCAGGCCTCTGGACTAAGAGACGCTGGTTGGAGGGGACCAGGGAGGAAACCCCATCACTGGCAGGGGCTGAAGAATGGGGACACTTCTTCAGCTGGGGAGGGGCAACGGTACCTGGAGGGAAGGGCATGGGAACTACAGGCAAGGGGGTGAGGAGAGAGAGATGGGAGAGGAAGAGGGGGAGTGGGAAAGGACGTAACAAAGACAAAAGCGAGTCTCAGTGTAAGATAAACGATCAAGGGACTTAACACTGTTGCATCTTGTCTTCCTTGTTACCAGCTGGGCAGACTGGTGAGTGTGATGGTCATGACAATTAACTCACACATGTGGTGGAACACGGGGCCTTTCCTCGTGGAGTGGATGTCCACATTCACCACATAAAGAGTCCGCCATATGTCGGAAAGACATGTGCCCAAAACGCAAGCACGGAAAGCAACTCATGGGTGGCAGGACATATGGCTTCATGTCACACCAATAACACATAACCTCGACTTTCTATGGGCAGGGGGGGGGGGGGGCGCTATCTCACTCAAAAGTCAAAATAAAGGAGCCAGTATCGGCGCGATTGTCCTTACAACCTTTCTGCACATGCCGAACAAAATGAATTCCCCGTTGTTCCACATTGGCCCGGAGTTTCTCATCAGTTTGAAGGATGAGATCCCTGTGAAAAACGACTCCCTGAACCATATTCAAAGACAGGTAAGGAGTAATTGACACCAGGACGTCTACAAGATGAGCACAAGCACAAAGGGCTGCAGATGTATCCGATGCTAGATGCTAGGGAGGGAGTTCTTCCCCAAACGGCTCACACTATAGACAGAAAATTTAGAAGTGGAGGTAAGGCAAACTCCAAAGGGGAACCAAACAATGAACCTGACCGCATCTTACTGAGAGACTCCACTAAACCATACCTGTCTTTGATATTTTCCACAAAAAATAACGGCTTTGTTGCAGTGAACGCGTCCCCATTCATTCTAGTGCAGACCAGGTAGTGGGGAAAGTGTCTCATTCCAGTCTAGCGAGACTGGTGATCCTCCCATGGCGCAGCCAGGGAAGGGAAGTTGCAGGTTCATAAAAAGCAGCATTAAATGATCCATTACCAGATAAAGAGACGGCCTTAAGAACAGCCAGCTTTTTGGAACTTGATAAGTTTCTTACACAAAGGAACCGCGCTGATACCACCCGCTCTGCTCAGGGGATCTCCACATGGGCGCCACCCATCATCCATAGCAAAGGCCCTCTGGCGCAGCAGTCTTTGCAAAAAGTTCCAGTGCTACAGAATGACAAGCAGCCACTCGTAGGCATACATGGGGAGGCAACAGCTCAGGTATCAGAAATATGATCCCTGCGTTGCAGGGGGCTAAGCCAGATGGGTACATGAGAGCCTCACCACATGGACCGACTGCACATGCTGCTGACGTAGGGGGTGAGTGGGACTCTACAGCAGGGACAGAAGAGGGAAAGGAAGGGAGGAAGTGTATCCATCGATGCTAGGGAGGGAGTTCTTCCCCAAATAGCTCACACTATAGACAGAAAATTTAGAAATGGAGGTACTGTAGGTCAAACTCCAAAAGGAGACCAAAAACTCAGGAAAGGATGGATCAAAAAGAAAAGGCAAGGGGAACAAAACCGCAGGGAATACAGGAAATCAGGTGGATAGCCATGTCGACATAAGTAAGACCGTTGAGAGAGGCGAAGGAGGGGCCAGATGGGGTGGAGCGAGGACATGGAGGGAGGAGCACGGGAAAGGGAATGCAGCCTGGGCAGCAGTACCTCGGAGCCCCGTGTGCGCCACGCACAAACTCATGGAAGAACCGTGAGCTCCGTGGGAGGCTTAAGAGTTCTCTGCATTGAATAATCATATTAGCATATTAGCATATATATGTGAGTGGTGTCTGTTCCTTCTAACATGTCTGAAAGAATCGACACCACTCATACAGACGAAATGTGTATAGGGAAAAACAGGCTGAATTATTAGATGTAATTGTAGCTATAACGCAAATGAAGTAGAGATGAGCGGCACATGTAGTCAGGCGAATATATGGTAAGTGGATCAAGTTTATTGATAAATTCTAAGAGATGAGAAACGACTAAGACCACAGCCTAATAAAATATGGACCGACTCCACAAAAAAGAACCATACAAAAGCAATATGGATATGTATGGTTCAAAACCATAACGCATGGTAAAATCTAGAGGAGCCCATGAAATTTAGTATCCTTTTTCATCCAACGTAATTCAGTGTTATCTGAGCAGAAAAGCACCTCCTGTGAGTTTAATATCAGACGGAACGGAAGAAGAGGGAAAAGTTAAAGTTTACAAACCTACTGTGGGTGTGGTCATTAAGGAAGTAGTCCTTGATCGTTTGATAATGGATGACGAAGGAAATAAATCGAAGCCTATTCAAAGGATCTATCCTAGCATTCACCTGAAATGATTTGGGAAAACAGTGTAGAACCCAAATCAAGATGTCTTGACGCAGAATTGAACGATACGTTCCGTAAATACTTTTTTACTGATTTAATTAATACGAAACTTGAATCAGTTGCATGCACATTGACTTTGAATGAGATTCAGCCAAATTTCTTAAAAACTGAACAATTTTCAGACCATTTTGAGGAAAGTTTAACGTTGTCTTGTCGCAGAATAATGTTAGGAGATCGTGTTTTGTGTAAAACATGCAATTCCAGTAAAAACAAAAAACGAAAAAAAGTGTGAGCAATACTAATTCCATACCAGAAATGACAGGCTGGTTTTGGAAGACTTTCAATTATTTTTCTACTATCACAGAGAATCTTAATAAATGTTATACACCTTTAACGATGACTGCTCATAATATTTATAAACTTGAACCCGGAATCTCGAAAGAAACGTGGTATTAAATTAGAAAGATATTTGCATCACGGCATTCCTCCCACAGGCTAACAGAATTGCGATAATTAGTTCGTGACAAGTAAAGACGATCGACTGATGAATAACGCTAATTAATATTTTCTGGTATTTTCTTTGGGATAACAGAATGTATTTGGAGGAAAGCAGATAGAGTTGTGTTAATATCGAGCTTGAGGCAGCCTTCTATGTATAATAACGATAAGAAACGGAATGAAGTCTGAATGCTTACTCAGAAATTCGCCTTTACAGCTTTAATGGACTACCTGTTGTGACTATAAATTAGCCTGGCTTTGGATTAACCTTATACCCAAGCTATTGCGCAAACAAGCTACGGAAATACTGCCGAATGTGGATTGCAGTCGTGCCATTCAGACAAATTAAAATTTTAAAACTAAACAAGAGATTCAGTTGAACCTGAATTAACAAAAATCATAATGCATTTAACGTAAGAAAAATTAAGTTACGTACTTCACCAATCGTAAAAAAAAGTGGTAGCCCTCCACCACACCATTAATGAATCACAAATGGAAAAAGTCATGTCTTACAGCCGACCGGTGTGGCCGAGCGGCTCTAGGCGCTACAGTCTGGAACCGCGCGACCACTACGGTCGCAGGTTCGAATCCTGCCTCGGGCATGGATGTGTGTGATGACCTTAGGTTAGTTAGGTTTAAGTAGTTCTAAGTTCTAGGGGACTGATGACCTTAGAAGTCAAGTCCCATAGTGCTCAGAGCCATTTGAACCATGTCTTACAAATACCTGGGGCCAAGGAAGTGAAGTTTATTGTGGCCTGATTCGTAGGTAAAGATAGTGGCAGAGCTCGGTTTGTTCATATTATAAGGTTAAAGTGCAGATACTCTAGAGTATTCAGTTGGGTGTCATCATCCAGAAAGAGCTATTGTCAGTAAAGCAACTTCTTCAGATATTCTTGATGACTGTTGGGTGCCACCCGGCAGTCACTCATCACGAATGTCTGAAGAAGGCAAGAAGTTGGCTTTCAAAAACGATCGCGCAGCTTATCTGTGCAGGGTAGTCGAAAGCACCGCCTGGTTTGCATGTTGTCGACTGAAATGCTGCTTGGTGGAAGGCACGCTAACTGTTGGTCTAGCGATTGGTGATAGAGTACTGCTGCCATGAATCAGATGTCTGTACTCGTGGCATCGGCCGTGCGGTTAAAGGCGCTTCAGTCTGGAACCGCGTGACCGCTACGCTCGCAGGTTCGAATCCTGCCTCGGGCATAAATGTGTGTGATGTCCTTAGGTTAGTTAGGTTTAATTAGTTCTAAGTTCTAGGCGACTGATGACCTCAGAAGTTAAGTCGCATAATGCTCAGAGCCATTTGAACCAACTCGTGACATCAGGATGACAGAACGTTGCACACCAGCACCGCGTGAACATAGAGAGTGAACACACAGTGGCATCACGCCAAAACAAAGCACTTGCCGCCACACGTCAACAATAAGTCACATGCAACTAATTGAGTAAAATAGTGCAGCTATGTTTCACACTCATTTATGAAAATACTACTAAATTCCTAAAGAAGTCAAAGTTTTGAAAGTCGTCACTAGTTGTTATCACTCTAAAGTAATCATGAAATTTCTTCTTCTTAGCTTGCCAGTCACTTTTTCTCATCCTTCTAGAAAGTAAGCGAATAATCTCCCTCTTCTTCTTCTTCTTCTTCTTGTTCTTCTTCTTCTCACACTGTTTTTTGAGCTATTTTTCTCTCGAATTTCTTATCAAAATATTTTTTGTAGTTAAGATTGCGATTCTTAGCACGTTGGTCATGGCTTAATAAATTACGTACTTCGTTCTGGTGATCCTTGGCCAAATATTCACTTAAGAACGTTGTTTTGAATTTTGTACTTGTCATAACATTTTCTACGGCTGACTTTCCCGTCATATAGTCACCGACACACACTTGTTGTGTACAAAGACCTGTTATACATCCCTCATTTGAATTAATGAACGTTAAGCTTTAAACTGCGCTTTCAAAGCAAAATCGTCGTTCTTTACGTTGAAATAACAGTCGTCATTGTAGCTTTGACAGATTTCTCCAGTTCATTAACATTAAGTTCAAAATTACAAGGTTGTTCGCGTGCATCAGTAATCAACATGACGTCTGCATTACTTTAGTTCCATGACCTTTTCATGTCAATAATGGCATCGTGAATTACTGCACTAGCTTCCATAGTCTGATGAATCTCTTGCCGCTGTAATATTAACTGAGAATGAACTTCCACCACCTTGTGTTCTTTCTCTTCATAGTATTGTTTTATGTCTTGAATATCATCAGAACGTTTGTTTTCGTATCTGTTATCACCTGTTGATAAAGATCATCGACCATTTTGTTCAAGTTTTGATGATAATTCTCTATTATTTTCTTCTGTTCATTTAGGTCTTTGTTTAAAATTGTGAAATCCTCTAATCCTTTGGTCAAAAATGAACTTATTTTTTGGTTATTTGGAATTATCTTTTGATTATCGACCTTCAGTTCCCGTAACAATTGCAATTTCATATCATACATTCATACAGTGTCAACACGATTAAGGTCTATTCCTTTTTCTCGCGATTCCATGCCTACATCCAAATTTAAATTTTCGTTTTCCACTGTATCTACAGCTTGAATTCTCTTTATTAATTCCGATCTCTTAATGAGAGTTGCCGGCCGCGGTGGTCTAGCGGTTCTAGGTGCTCAGTCCGGAACCGCGCGACTGCTACGGTCGCAGGTTCGAATCCTGCTTCGGGCATGGATGTGTGTGATGTCCTTAGGTTAGTTAGGTTTAAGTAGTTCTGAGTTCTAGGGGACCGATGACCACAAATGTTAAGTCCCATAGTGCTCAGAGCCATTTGAACCATTTGAATGAGAGTCATAAAACTGTACTGATTAACACTGTACTCTGCATTGATCACCATCCTCGGTTTGACTAGTCACTATTATTCATATATGTGCACTGTACACGTAATTTACAATCAAAATAACAGTTCACTGTCGGTATTATTTTTCCTGTCTAACGTTGCTTGAAAAACCGGGACGCCACTGAAAATACCAAATTCGCTCATCATGCCTGGCCGCTGGCAATCGGGATCGGGATTCGAAGATTGTTATAGGACGCGATGTTCTTTTCGCCGATCTCCATGCATAACACGACGGCCATGTGCACTGTGTTACCGGTTTATTACCGAATTCACCACTCACCTCAAACACTTTTACAGACGCCCGGTTTGAGCAATATTCCCCATGCCACCATATGACATTACTTGTTTCACAATGAAATCTTAAAACAGGTAGGACGCGACACGAACAATTATACGGAAAGCAAAATCGCAAGTACGTCCGAGCTATGCAGGCACGCACATCGTCTGAAATCCACTGCTCGTTTATCACTTAGTGCAAAGGGTCGAAGAAAGCGTCCACTTGCTCACTCTTGAGGGAGCCACTGTAATGTTTATGTGGGTCCCTGGTCACGACGGTCTGACGGTAAAAGAGGCTGCTGACCTGACGCTGCTGCCAACGCTGCAGTCCTCCTACCTCGGCCTGCTAGTTCTGCCATTCCTTCTGAAGATATCCGTGCTGCCGTCTGGCATTGCCGCTGGTCTTCCCTTCATGGGAACAAGCTCTGGGAAATTAAACCTCTCCCGGCTACTTGGCCGACCTCCTCACGGCCCCCGGCCCTCCTGCCGCGAGATCATTTCAGCTAGGTTGCGTATTGGACACTGTCGTTTAAGCCATCGCCATTTGTTACGTGGTGATACTATCCCCCACCCAACCAGTCGACCGATGTGGCCGAGCGGTTATAGGCGCTTCAGTCTGGAACCGCGCGACGACTACGGTCGCAGGTTCGGATCCTGCCTGGGGCATGGATGTGTGTAATGTCCTTAGGTTAGTTAGGTTTAAGTAGTTCTAAGTTCTAGGGGACTGATGACCTCAGATGTTAAGTCCCATAGTGCTCAGAGCCATTTTTAACCGCCCCCTCCCCCCAATTAGTACTCATTTTCATCAACCTTTGACCGTTCGCCATATCCTGACCGAATGTCCTTTTTTTAACCTCTTACGTTCCATTGTATGTTTAAATTACCGGCCGTTTTAGCGAACGACGAGCGGGCTTTCGACCGCGTTTTACTTTTTATTCGTCGTAGCCGTATGGCGAAGGACATTTAATCTTTAATTCGGAACCTCTGTTGTCTCTACGACGTATTTTGTGAATCTTCCTCCAAGAAGTAGTCTTTGGTCTTAGATCTCTTTCCTTCCATCAATTGGGCTTAACGCGAAGTCGCTTTTAACTCCTTTTTCGTCTTAGTGTTCTAAGGTTCTGACATGGGCGCGTATGATCTTAGTTGTTTTGGCGCCCTAAAACAAAACAAAACAACAAATGTCTCAAAGAATGACAAATATATTGACGTGGGAGAGTAGAAGATCTTCACAGCAATGGCAGTTTATATTGTTGAGTGACAGAGCGGATAAACGGCGAGGGTGGAAGGGAGATGTCATGCTATCTCGACTCCTAGATATTGAGGGCAGTATGATCAGCAATATTTACGTCGGGGAGATTTCATAACCAGAGGTTCTTTCCCTCCTTCGGTTCATTCCAATGACAGGTTATTTGCGTTGAAATATGTGCAATTGATGTTCTGCTCTTCTGGTCTGATATGACACTCACCATCAAATATTTCCGAAACAAGCTTCTTCGACAACTTGTTTCCCAGCAAACACAGCGGAAGAATTCTCGCCTTGAGGACAATCTAAGAGAAGATTTACGTGGATAACTAAAGAAGCATTCCATAATTTCACATCAGGAAGTTTACACGCTCTGGTAACACCACATGAGGCATTCACACCATACTGAACTCTCAAAGACAGGTCTTAATTACAGTTCTGTGATCACAGCACAAGTTTGGATTTTTAAAATTTGTGTCAGATGATTTCCCAAAATACGTGTCCTAGAAACAATTTGCAATGAAGATTCTGAATATTACTTAAATGTTGTTCTATCACATAAGGATTTTTCACTAAAGATCTCATATTTTCTAGACCTGAATAACTGAAGCTCGAATATTAAAATAAATTTACAGTCAATGTCTGTATATTTATAATTATTGTTCTAGTTTTTAGGCATATATTAATAATTGTCACAATTCTCTTAGCAATTGTAAGTAGGCTGTTTAGGTTTTCTTATTGGTAACGCCACGTAGCGCTCTGTATGAAAATCACTGGCTGTGCTGTGTGCAGTCTGTGGCTAGTGTGCATTATTGTCTGCCATTGTAGTGTTGGGTAGCTGGATGTGAACAGCGCGTAGCGTTGCGCGGTTGGAGGTGAGCCGCCAGCAGTGGAGGATGTGGGGAGAGAAATGGCAGAGTTTTGAAATTTGTAAGAATGGATGTCATGAACTGCTATATATATTATGACTTTTGAACACTATTAAGGTAAATACATTGTTTGTTCTCTATCAAATACTTTCATTTGCTAACTATGCCTATCAGTAGTTAGTGCCTTCAGTAGTTTGAATCTTTCATTTAGCTGGCAGTAGTGGCGCTCGCTGTATTGCAGTAGTTCGAGTAACGAAGATTTTTGTGAGGTAAGTGATTTGTGAAACGTATAGGTTAATGTTAGTCAGGGACATTCTTTTGTAGGGATTTTTGAAAGTCAGATTGCGTTGCGCTAAAAAATATTGTGTGTCAGCTTAAGCACAGTCATGTACAATTTTTCTAAGGAGACGTTTCACAATGTTATGAGTACTCTGTTACGTTCAATCTCCGAAAATTTTTTTTTATCCCTCGCATAGCCTTCGTCTTTACTGCCCTTCTGCAACATTCAACACTAGTCGGCCATCATACTTTTACTCTATCTTCTAGGTACCTTTTCTCTAATTCCTTAATATCCTGGTGGAAGCGTTCTTCTTGCGCTTCAATATAACGTCCCTGGTTTTCAAGGAAGTAGTTAGTATGTCAGAAGTGGACTTGGCAGTCATGTTAAAGCCCAACGTTTGAAATTTTCTAACATGGTTTCGACAGTGTTATTGTAATTTGGATGTTTTTTATTCCCTTGAAAGTTTTGCGTAACAAACCTGAAAGCAGTCCACGCATATTTTTCTCTAACAGTTATTGTTTCCTTAAATTCGTGATATTTCATCAATTTCTGAATTTGAGGACCAACAAAAAATTCCAGTTTTTAATTCTTATTGAACGAGGAAGGAAGATTTAATAGAAAGGTACTTAGGGCGAGACAGAACATACAAACTGCCTCACCAACCACAATTTGGTATGCAGTGGCGGAAATAAAAGTTTTTTTTTGTGATCTACAAGTGGTTTATGTAAGATGTTTTTAATCCCAGGCACGAAATGTCTTCGAGTTGGCCAAACTTTTAAAATCCGATGCTTTTGCATTTCCGAGCTAATCACTCTCATAGAAAGCAGGGCATTTTCTTGTACTCAGCTTGCTGCCCTAACAATCTTCTTATAACTAAAAATCAAACAAACTTTATTGCCTCATGGAAAAACTGCACGCTATCCAAAAAAAACTAGAACAGTTTTGGAATTGGCACGAAATAATTAAGAATAAATATTCACATTCGGCCATATGAAGGCGTGGTTTCTCTTCTTTCGGACATGTCCGGAAGAACAGATACCACATAGAAGCCACTGCTGTGATACATATTATGTAAATTGAAGGAGGAGGAGGGGGGAGGGGAGAAAGGAAAGGAAATGGAAGGAACTAATGATAGCAGCTGCATCAGAACTTTGTGCGGATATGTAGCCCTGGGTGGGCATGTGGGTCGCCCTGGGAGAGCGCCGAGATAGTCGGCGCATTTGCGATAAACACTGTCCGGGTGGCGCAGTGGTTAACGCAAGTGCCTAGTTAGTGGGAGGTCCCGTGTTCGAGTCCCAGTCTGGCAACCATTTTCACTCGTTACCGCTGATTCCGCACAAAGTCGCTACGCAGTTGATGTTATTACTTCCTTCTCTTCTCTTTTCCTTTCCTTTCTCCCCCTCCCCCTTCAATTTACATTATTTTCAACCAAATGATGTCATGCACACTGATGTAATAATTTGTGCAATGTCATGTATTTATTGTGGTGTATAAACGATGTGATCAAAAAAATCCGGACACCCCCAAAAACATACGTTTTTCATATTAGGTGCATTGTGCTACCACCCACTGCCAGGTACTCCATATCAGCGACCTAAGTAATCATTAGACATCGTGAAAGAGGAGAATGGGGAGCTCCGCGGAACTCACGGACTTCGAACGTGGTGAGGTGATTGGGTGTCACTTGTGTCATGCGTCTGTACGCGGCATTTCCACACTCCTAAACATCCACAACATCGGACGAGTGAACAGTGGAAAAACGTTGTGTGGAGTGAGGAATCACGGTACACAATGTGACAATCCGATGGGAGGGTGTGGGTATGGTGGATGCCCTGTGAACGTTATCTGCTAGCGTCTGTAGTGCCAATATTAAATTTTGGAGGCGGTGGTGTTACGGTGTGGTCGTGTTTTTCATGGAGGGGGCTTGCACTACTGGTTGTTTTGCGTGACACTATCACAGCACAGGCCTACACTGATGTTTTAAGCTCCTTCTTGCTTCTCACTGTTGAAGAGCAGTTCGGGGATAGCGATTGCATCTTTCAACACGATCGAGCATCTGTTCATAATTCACGGCCTGTGGCGGAGTGGTTACACGACAATAACATCCCTGTAATGGACTAGCCTGCACAGAGTCCTGACCTGAATCCTGAAGAGCACCTTCAGGATGTTTTGAAACGCCGACTTCGAGCCAGGTCTCACCGACCGACATCCATACCATCCCTCGGTGCAGTACTCCGTGAAGAATGGGCTGCCATTCCCCAAGAAACCTTCCAGCATCTGATTGAACGTATGCCTGCGGGAGAGGAAGCTGTCATGGAGGGTAAGGGTGGGCCACACCATATTGAATTCAAGCATTTCCGATGGAGGGCGCCGCGAACTTTAAGTCGTTTTCAGCCAGGTGTCCGCATACTTATCACATAGTGTAACGTTGTCTTGCCTAGTGAAGTGAAATATCAATATTCGAAGCGGAACAGCAAGTGACGTTTGATTGCACACTGGATGTGTTCAGCCAGTTCTGTTCCTGTGCGTCTGTTCTAGAAGACGAGAGCGTGCCTTAACACAAACGGGTCATCTTGTTTCAAAATATTGTATTTTTTGTTGTATCTAACATACAATGATGATCTTTAATGAAAAAGTTGGCCGAAGTGGCCGAGCGGTTCTAGGCGCTACAGTCCGGAACCGCGCGACCGCAACGGTCGCAGGTTCGAATCCTGCCTCGGGCATGGATGTGTGTGATGTCCTTAGGTTAGTTAGGTTTAAGTAGTTCTAAGTTCTAGGGGACTGATGACCTCAGCAGTTAAGTCCCATAGTTCTCAGAGCCATTTGAACCAGCCATTTAACGAAAAAAATGGACGCTGGAGGAGTTCTCATCTTACACAGTGCAGATTATTATCAGCGTGCGCCTACTGATGGCGGCTGGAAGTGACCGTCGATTATTTGGGCTACGAACGAAACTGTTCTTACGCTGTCTACCATTTCATTACACCAGACTGATCGCGTACCACTTCTCTGTAATATGTTTCTTCATTATTTGCGTGCACCTAGTTCCTGTAGACGCCAAGAGAAGGGGGTGACCCAACTGGGACTGTGGAGTAACAGGTCTATCCTACTCTAACGGCAGATGGGAGACAGCAGCTGCAGGACAGTTCTGTCGACGGAACATTGCGTGGGAAGGAATATTTCAGCTTCAGCTTCCTGAATAGGACGTAGGCCCTAAACTCGCGGATTAGTTTTATATGACAGTTCCACTTTAATTAGCTCTGATATTTAATGGCTGTGATTATTTCCACTGGTTGCTGGGCAATCGAGTAATCAAATAATGGTGGTTTCTTCCGTTTATTTATGCGCAATGAATATGCTTAATAATTTGTATAATTGTATATGTTCAGGGGCAACTGCTAATGCTTTCACCAAGCTTCGATCCTCTACAGGTCTTCGTGCATTTCGCTACACAGTTTCCTAGCATTACGATAACAGTATCATTCGTGAACATCGTGCAGCTTCCGGCATACATCGTGAACAGTAACAGCGCTATAACACTCCTTTGTGCTATGTTCGAAGTTACTTTTACGCTTGAAGATTAATGTCCTTTAAGAATGACATGATGTGTTAAATCTGCTAGGAACTCTTCAGTTCAGTCACAAAGAGGGTCTGATATTTCCTGCGCTAGTATTTTTTCGTGTTCTGGAAGTCAAACTGGACGCCGATGTCTACTGCTTTCTCGGTCTCGTGAACGAACAGAACGAGCTGGGTTCAGATGATCGCTATTTGTCGGATCTATGTTGATCCCTATGAAAGAGACTTCCAGTCTCTAGAAAGATTAAAATACTAGTGGAAACGTGTTCCAAAATTATACAACAAATTTCTGCAATTTCGACATCAGCTAGGGCTAACTACTACCGGAGAATAACTCCAGCAAATCCTATTCTAATACCAAACCCAACATGGTTGGAAGATCGGATGCAGAGTACCCGAGATTACACAGGTGATTAGACCGTTCTCCGGGAACAATGACACAACAACAGTGTTATTGCGGAATATTCGCGGACACCGCGTAATTGTCTCCGCAACCAAGTGCTCTAAAGGAAGGAGTATGTAAGCCAAGAGTTACATTTAGTTAAGAACTGGAATAGATAAGGGCGTAACCTATCGCCTCAAGATGCATTTTCATAATTGATAAAATTTTCATTCTTTTATTATTATTATTATTGTTATTATTATTATTATTATTATTATTATTGCTATTATTATTTTTACTTGTCACACATGACCTATATACACGCACCAAAAAAAGTTTTGCACCATCCGGTTCCCAGAACTCTTGAAGATAGACGGTGACTGTGGATATTGTATCACAGACACAGTCGTTTTGACTGTTCATAGATGTGACTAAACCCGCCAAAAGATGTATACAACCATGCCTGAGCAGCGCCTATTACACGGAGTGGGTCCGACAGCCGATCAGTTTCTAGTCATTCCACGAGGAAGGAGGTACACGGTTCGTGTTGTCTGTAGTTTAACCATACCTAGACGGTCAATACTGCGGTTCAATGGCGTCCGCATTGTTAATTTCTGCCAGGAAGGGCTCTCAACAAGGGAACTGTCCAGGCGTCTCGGAGTGAACCAAAGCGATGTTGTTCGGAAATGGAGGAGGTACAGAGAGGCAGGAACTGTCGATGCCATGCCTCGCTCAGGCCGACCCAGGACTACTACTGTCGTGGATGACCGCTACCTACGGATTATGGTTCAGAGGAACCCTGACAGCAACGCCACCATGTTGAATAATGCTTTTCGAGCAGCCACAGGACGTCGTGTTACGACTGAAACTGTACACAATAGGCTGTAATGTGCGCAACTTCACTTCCGACGTCCATGGTGAAGTCCATCTTTGCAACTACGACACTGTGCAGCCTGGTACAGATGGGCCCAACAACATGCCTAATGGACCGCTCAGGATTGGCATCACGTTCTCTTCACCGTTCAGTGTGGCATATGCCTGCTACCAGACAATCGTCAGAGACGTGTTTGGAAGCAACCCGGTCAGGTTGAACGCCTTAGACACAATGTCCAGCGAGTGCAACAAGGTGGCATTTGGGGTGGCATTATGTGGGGTCGATGTACGCCGCTGGTGGTCGTGCAATTCGCTGTAACGGCTGTCCGGTACGTGAATGCCATGCTTCGACCGATAGTGCAATCATATCGGTAGCATATCGGCGGGGCGTTCGTCTTCATGGACGACAATTCGTACCCCGATCGTGCACATCTTGTGAATGACCTCCTTCAGGATAACGATATCGCTTGACCAGAGTGGCCAGCATGTTCTCCAGATATGAAACCTATGAAACATGCCTGGGATAGATTGAAAAAGGCTGTTTATGGACGACGTGACCCACCAACCGCACTGAGGGATCTACGCCGAATCGCCGTTGAGGAGTGGACAATCTGGACCAACAGTACATTGATGAACTTGTGGGTAGTATGCCACGACGAATACAGGCACGAACCAATGCAAGAGGACGTGCTACTGGGTGCTGTAAGTACCGGTGTGTACAACAATCTGGACCAACACCTCTGAAGGTCTCCCTGTATAATGGTACAACATGCAATATGTGGTTCTCATGAGCAATAAAAATGGCGGAAATGATGTTTATATTGATCTCTATTCCAATTTTCTGTACACGTTCCGGAACTCTCGGAACCGAGGTGATGCAATCTTTTATAACTGTGTATTTAAAATGACAATTATCGACTTGGCGAGAAATGCTTTTCCACATTCTGATGTGAATGCACGCCACACTGCAGTAACTAATAAATATTTGCACCTTACCAAGAAGAATTTCCTTAATCATCACTTCTGCAGTTCGACAATGACCGTTGCAGCCGCGCGGAGTGGCCGATCGGTTTGGGGCGCCATGTCATGGATTGTGCAGCTACTCCCGCCGGAGGTTCGAGTCCTCCCTCGGACATGGGTTTGTGTGTGTTGTTCTTAGCTTAAGTTAGTTTAAGCAGTGTGTAAGAGTAGGGACCGATGGCCTCAGCAGTTTGGTCCCTTAGCAATTCACACACATTTGAACATTTTGAACCGTTGCATTTTTGCAGTTCGGCAATGGATGTTGTTCCCACCAGCGTTACATCTATGTCTACATCTATACTCTGCAAGCCATCTTACGGTTTGTGGCGAAGAGTACTTTGCGTACCAGTGTCACTTTCCATTATCCTCTTCAGTGGCGAGTGTTTCGTGAAGAGAAGAACAACTGCTGCTAAGCTTCCGTGTGCGCTAGAATATCTCTAATTTCATGTTAATAATCGTTTAGAGAGGTATACGCAGGAGGAAGCAATATATTAGCTGGCGCTTCTAAGCACGTACGCTCTCGGAACTTTAACAGGGAACCACACAATGATGCAGAACACCTCTCTTGCAGTGTCTGTCCCTGAAGTAGGCTGAGCATCTGCTTACCGCTTTCGCACTTACTAAATGAATCTGTAAGGAAAAGTGCTACTCTTCTTTGAATTTTCTCTATTTCTTCTACCAATCCTGCCTGGTACGGATCCCAGACTGACAAGCAATATTCAAGCATAGGTCAAACGAACGTTTTGTAAGCTACTTCCTTTGTTGATTGACTAGGCGTCTGCCTACCGGTGATAAATTTTATGTGATCGTTACACTTTACATGACTCCGTAAGTATACTCCTACATATTTTATGTTAGTAAATGCTTCCAGTGATTGTTCTGCAACCGTGTAGTCATACAATATTTCTGTCTATGTGTTCGAAATGGGTAATGTCTTTTTTTTACTTTCATGGTCGATTGGTGCTCCCGGTACACAGCTTCCATACTCTTCAGGCTTCCTGCATTTCGTTACAATTTTCTAGCATTTCGGCATCTCTATATACAAAATTATCATCCGCGAAATTATCATGGAACTTCGGCGCTATCTGCTAGGTCATTTATATAGAGTGTCACAGCACAGAAGGAATGGTCAGTATTCAGGGATAACAGGAACCATCATTCGGAGGAAAAAAGTCTAGTAAACATTTGGTCTAAAGTTCATGCCATGAGAGCTGTGAACTCTTCTTGATCTTCGACACAGTAAAACAAATCTCTTTCGCTACTAGCTCTTTGCTGAGGTAGTATGGACCATAATTAGAAAAAGTTGTTTGGTAAACATGGGCTCTAAAATGTATACCTTACGAGTTATGAGCACGTGTTAAGAGGAAGAGATATGTTTCGCAACAGCGAGGATAAACAAGTACTCATTGCCGTTTAGTTATATTACTAAACTTTTTCACTATTTACTAAACTTTTATATTTACTAAACATTTTTGCTTTGAACTGGTCGTTCCTGGCGTATCCCTAAATACTTGCCCTTTCTCCTGGGACACAACATCCACACATATTATATAAATTGATGTACATTCGATGACAGAATTTGCGAGACCCCCTTATCGTTATGCTGAACTGCACAACTTTACTGTCTTAACTCAGCATAACATCCAAGGAGACGACGTACTACCCACCCGTATATTGTGAAAAGTAATGGTTCTGTAACACTGCCTTGGGGCACGCCCGTAGTTACTTTTACGTCTGAAGACTTCACTTCGTCGAGAATGATTTTCTATTTGATAGAAACTTTGCCGTTCAGTCACACAGTTAGTCTGATATTCCGTACGACCGTATTTTGTTCATTAGGCGGCAGTGCGGAACTGTGTCAAACGCCCTCTGGAAGTCAGTGAGCACGACATACATCTGCACCTCTGTATCTACTAATGTTAATGACCTTGTCGTCGTCGTCTGTACGGTGATCCCTGATCTAGTTTTCTTTCACTTCTGCCTCCTAGTGTGTTAAAATAAAGGTTAGATAGTGTAATCAGTACAGAAGTCAAAACTTATCATTAAATTATTGAGATCACGCAAGAAACGTGACCCAGAAAATATTACAGGTTGTAGCTTTGCAACAGATTCTGTCGGCTTTGTGAGTATTAAAAGATAAGAAATAAAGCAATGTCGTTCGACATGTAGCTACACAGGACGTAAATCTTCTAAGAAATCGAAGAAGACCTCTTATCGCCGCGTGAAGTGGCCGCGCGGTTTAGGGCGCCATGTCACGGATTGCACGGCACCTCATGCCCGAGGTTTGAGTCCTCCCTCGGGCATGGGTGTGTGTGCTGTTCTTAGCATAAGTTACTTTAAGTAGTGTTTATGTCCAGGGACCGATGACCTCAGCAGTTTGGTCCCTTAGGAATTCACACAAATTTGAACTTCTTATCAAAACAATAATGCATTTTAAAAATAGGAATAAAAGAAGAGAAACAGAAAAAAGATAACGCACTGTCAACTAATTAGCTGAGATAAGAAAAAGAACATGATGGGACTGACAGTTAAGAACGATTTGCCACGGTGTTTGTCCAAAACTGGATATACTGACCATACGAGGTGCAACAATAAAGTAATGAGACTGATTTTCTTTGCAAGATGTGGCAACCCTGCAGGCTTGTGTACGCACAATATCTTTGACCTTGGTCTATAAGCTGCTTCTAGTCCAAGCGGCACATCGATGTAACTGCTTAGTCGTGAGTTGTGCTGTAATACGTTAACACGTGTTTGTGTCTCTCGTCACGCAAATGGAACCGCATAATATTGCGCAACGGTATGCCATTTCTTTTTGCGTTAAATTGGGTGAAAACACGACGACAACTTACGGTAAGCTTCAGAATGCTTTTGGAGAGGAGGTAATGTCAAGAGCTCAAGTTTTTCGTTGGCATAATATGTTTAGTGAAGGCAGAACGAATGTTGCAGATGAAGACCGCAGTGGACGACCATGCATGCTTGTGTGCTTCTTTGATTCCAAGGGAATTGTTCATAAAGAGTGGGTGTTTCCTAGATAAACAGTTAGCCAATATTACTACAAAGAAATTTTAGAAAGACTTCGTAAAAGAATTCTTCATGTCCGTGCCAACATTGGTGATAATTGGATTCTGCATCACGATAATGCGCCATCAAAAATGGTTCTAATGGCTCTGAGCACTATGGGACTTAACTTCTGAGGTCATCAGTCCCCTAGAACTTAGAGCTACTTAAACCTAACTAACCTAAGGACATCGCACACATTCATGCCCGAGGCAGGATTCGAACCTGCAACAGTAGCGGTCGCGCGGTTCCAGACTGAAGCGCCTAGAACCGCTCGGCCACACCGGCCGGCTAATGCGCCATCCCATACTGCTCTGTCAGTACAGCAATTTTTTTACCTCAAAACAAATTTCAGTGCTACCACAGCCACCTTATTCACCGGATATCACTTCGTGCGACTTTTTTCTGTTTCCAAGAGTCAAAACGGCGGTCAAGAGACATCATTTTCAAACA
Source organism: Schistocerca piceifrons (assembly GCF_021461385.2). Classification (NCBI taxonomy): domain Eukaryota; kingdom Metazoa; phylum Arthropoda; class Insecta; order Orthoptera; family Acrididae; genus Schistocerca; species Schistocerca piceifrons. The sequence goes on from NC_060149.1 coordinate 74,275,486, forward strand.
CCACAAGATGTCCAAAAAGCTGTGACGAGGGTCTTGGAGGATATTATAGAAGATGAGTTCCATAAATGTTACCATCAATGACAGAAGCGCTGGAAAAAATGTGTGCAGTCAGAAGGGAACTGCTTTGAAGGAGACAACACTAAACCTGACTAAAACGGTAAGCAACATTTCTTTTCACAATAGTCTCATTACTTTATTGTCGCACCTCGTATATCACAGCTACAATTATAACTTACTTACAGGACAAATAATTCATGGAAGAGAAACATAGCTGATGTAATACACGAATCATTACCGAAATTTTGAAAAGCAATAATTTTTATCATCACTTCTTGCGGTTCAGCATCTGTTTACTCTCATTACCACTAAGATTTGTGTTCAATGTCGGAATGGGAACGAGATGTTAACGGGATGATAGGGTTTAGTTTCTCTTCTACTTTAATATCAATGGAGAAGTTTGTAAATGAATGAGGAATGAAGCCACCCTCTCCTATTTAGGAAATTAGCACATTTTTCTCACATGATTCAGCGAAATCACGAAAATCCTGAAGGCAGAGCAGGTATACCAACCATGATTATTAATAACTATGGGGCACTTCGATCAGTAGAAGATGATAGTTGCAAATATTTTTGATTTGGGAATGCCAGTCATATCTAAAGTCAAGAGAATTATGATAAAACAGAAACCATACTATCCCGACGTTCCTTGATAATACTGACCATCTGTTTCTCTTTGATAGCGATGCTACAAACGTTAATTTAGCTGGTCTTGTTTTTTAAAAATTTTAACGACTTACGAAGTGACAGATTTGGATTAGCACTGACAGCCTTAAAGATCCAGACTCGTTACACGAGTAATGGGTGAAAACGACAGTGCTGACTTGTTTCCTCTTACCCTTATGATGACAAAAATTAGCACATACGTTTCCAACGCTTTACTTGTGTAACGAGCTTTGAAGACAGCTGCTGAAGAGACAAAACACTTAATTTCGAAAGCAACTGTAAATGAATTTGATATTATGAAAGTACTGGTTAATGGATGATTTCTGGAAAAAAATGAGCAAAAAAAATTATATCTGGCTTCAGTTTTTGTTTGGGTATTACAAAGAATTAACTAAAATTTTCAAAATATCTTTTTGTGTACTTGTTTCTCATTTGCAAGTTTATCGATTCATTCGTAGAGTTTTATCTATCGTCACTTGAGCAGCTGAAAATTATGATGTGTGTTTAGACTAGACATGTTCTGTTTTCTTTTTGCAAAAGCATCATCATGGCCTGAGGGTATAAGGGGAAGTAAAACGAAAACAAGACTGATGGGAAAAAAGTATTCGCCATATATGTTAATACATTTATCCCACAGTGAGACAAGACGGTCAATGAGCTTTTGCGGTTGTTTATGGAACCATGGTTCTTTCCAGGCGTGCAGCACTTCATCCGAAGCAAATAGACGACCACGAATGTCTTTTTTCAATCCACTAAAAATATGAAAATGGCATGTAGAGAGATCGAGACTATGTGGAGGATATGTAAGGTCTTCCCAGCGAAATTTCTGCAGCGTAGTCGAAACAACATCGGCAACATGCGGGCCCCTTTTTTCTTTGACTGCCCCTTACACAGGACGATTCCGTGATGATGTTACAAACTTTCAGGGATGGTGGACATATTCTATAGCATACACTCATTACATTTTTCAGTTAGCTTAGCTTTTAATACGAAGAAACACACTGCCACAACAAAAAGGAACACTGTTAAATCGATGGAAATAGGAACATGTTAGCTAATATGTTAGAGCTTCTGGAGGAAACAGCAGAAATTGTAACAATACTATTACGCCCCTGAAATATGATGCCGATCTCGTGTAGCATATTTACGTACGCGAAAACATAAAAAGCGTGTAAGTAGTAAGAAATAACAATTCTCACAAAACGTATTAACAATACAAGGAAAGTGCCACTGCCAAAACGCAATTACATCGAACAAAAATATGTTAAATATGGAGACAAAAAGTAGAAATGTAGTGAAATCATGACTACAGCCACACAGCCCCTCTTCCCCCTCCCCCCCCCCCTCCCAATTCGGCGACACAGTGGTTACGGTACTGGACTGTCATTCTAAAGGATCAGTGTTCAGCTCCTCTTCTGATCATCAGATTTAAGTTTTACGTGATTTACCTAAGTCACTTTGACAAATATCGGGATGGTTCCTTTAGAAAGAACAAGGCCTAACTTGTGCTCCATCTCTAATGACATCACGTAGACGGGACATTAAAAACTATTCATCGTCCTTTCTCATCCTCTGTACAACACCTCAGCACATGACTGCCATCAAAGAGTGCACAGTAGAATCTGTAACGAACTTATAGCGGTAATCAAAAGATAAGCGAATATACTGCCATACCAGCCAATGTCTGGCTACTTTCGTGGTATAGCGCGACGAAGAGAAAAGTATGACTGCGAGGACCATGTCGTATTTTGAAACCAAACGCAGTGAAAAATGTCCAGCGTCCTTTGGTCCCTTGTTATTTTGTATTCCTTCGCCGGAGAGAAGATTCATACAAAGTCTAAGCATCTCTTGTAACCGTTTTCTGAGTCATACAAAGTCTGAGCATTTGTACATAACATCCCTACTTTAAGTTGCTTAGATTATGAGAGCAGCTTCATATACGAGGGTTGGAACTTTAATAGTGACAAAATAGATACGTGTTTCAAAGTTTTACTGACCTTCAAAATAGTCACCAGCATTATGAATAACTTGTTGCCACCGCGATGTGGAAGTCGTAGGATACTCATAGCAGTGCCAGTTGTGTTGACAGTTCGAGCGGCGCCATCTATTGCCCGAAGAATTTGTAGCAGTTCTGAAGCGAATGCCGTGAAGTGTTTCCTTCAGTTTAGAAATCAAGTTGAACTTACAAGGGCTTAAGTCAGCGGAGTGCAGTAGGTGGTATAGCACTTAGCAGCCCCATCAGTCAAACAAATCAGTAACAGCTTGCACTGTACGTGCTTGAACATTGTCCTGCAAAATGATGGTCAGTGTCATCACTTCTGCTCTATGTTGTTCATTTTTGGAACACTACCTACGACCAGCTTAGGGACAGAAGTGATGACACTTACTGCAGACAATGACCATCATTTTGGAGGACAATGATCAAGCACGTACAGTGCAAGCTGTTTGACTGATGGGGCTGCTACGTGCTATACCACGTACTTCACCTCCCTGACTTAAGCCCTCGTGAGTTCAAGTCGATTTCTAAACTGAAGGAAACACTTCACGGCATTCGCTTCAGAACTGCTACAAATTCGTCGGGCAATAGACCGCGCTGGCCGGCCGGAGTGAGCGAGCGGTTCTATGCGCTACAGTCTGGAACCGCGCGACCGCTACGGTCGCAGGTTCGACTCCTGCCTCGGGCATGGATGTGTGTTATGTCCTTAGGTTAGTTAGGTTTAAGTAGTTCTAAGTTCTAGGGGACTGATGACCTTAGAAGTTGAGTCCCATAGTGCTCAGAGTCAATAGACCGCGCCGCTCGAACTGTCAACACAACTGGCACTGCTAAGAGTATCCTACGACTTCCACATCGCTGGCAACGGGTTGTGCACAATACTGGTGACTACTTTGAAGGTTAGTAAAACTTTGAAACACGTATCTATTTTGTACGAGCTGTAAATAAATAGTTGCCGCTATTGAAGTTTCAACCCTCGTATTTTCCTCTGAATCACAACATAGTAATGTGCTTTTAAAAACGTCAGTTAAATTGCCTAATACGTACACTGTAGGGAAAACTGCAGATAAGTGCAATACAGTGATGCTACGCTCTAGACGAAAGTTAATCGTTCATATACTAAAGGGCAAGGACGTTTCCAGTGCAAGTGTGACAGTAACGTACAAATCGTAAACCTTTACACGTATTAACTAAAAGCCAAGAGAATTGTTTTAAACTTAAAGATGGCAAAAAATGTGTGTAACGGAGTACACAAGATAATAATGGAAAATATTTTTACAAGTATATGGTAATTTGAAACCACTGATGATACTTTTACGGATAAAAATGAAAACGTGTCTGTCGTAGATGTGTATAGTAATTTTGACTTGAACAGAGATTAACTGTTTTAAAGAAATATTTTTTAAAAATGTAATTTTACTTTGATCACCTTGCTGTAAAGAATAATAGAAACTGAGTGGTCCATTAAGGAAAATAGGTTCTCTTCTACTCGATGCCGAGCTAGTACAAGAAACACAAGCATTAGATTTTTTTACATCACTACATTCAATAGGCATTAAACGTTTATGCGTGCGAAAACTGATCATTTAATGAAAGATTTCACAGAAGATTATATGACGTTAATTTGAAAATTGTCTTTCAATTGTCTCGTATAGGTAACTTACTTTCAGGATTGTGAGAACTGACATTATGTTAAAGGCACACAATTTGTCGAAGCGATATTACTACATAGTAAAAATCTAGAGAAGTGTCTTTGTTATGCAGAATAAAGGCAAGAGGATGTGAGATGTTAGGTGTTAATGACTTACTTCTCCGTCTCTTTGAGAGCGCCGTCGCTGGTGTTGCTGGCTTTGAGGCTCTTGAAGGCCTTGAGCCACTTATTCTTCATGCTGCCGGTGGAGGAGGAGGACATCTTTCTCTCGCGCATACCGTCGGAGGCGCTTTCCGCCTTCGAAGCAAACAGCTCTTTCTGTAAACAAAAGGAGCAATCCATTATGACTCACGAGAGGGATCGAGTTACCACTGTGGCACTAGATGAACATCATAGGAAGTCATAATGCGATTCTGCATGCTTCTGCGGCATCAGTTAACACAGGCGAGCAGTAGAATTCTGTAGTGGCCTTGCGTGTTCATCCTACGATCTGATTTTGTTCATTGTTTGCCATCGTTAACAGTGAACTCCAAATACCTTCTTGGTTTTCTTTATAGTTATATGTACGAACAGACTGAACAACATGGAGATACGTTACATCCCTGGCCCACACACTTCTCAATCACTGTCTCCCATACATGTACTTCGGCTATTGTAACTGCAGTCTGTTTTTTGTATAAGTTGTAATCAGCCTTTAGTTGCCTTTGTTTTATCCTTGACAACTTAAGTATTTCAAAGTGTGTATTCTAGTCAACATTGCAGAAATTTGGAGAAATAGTCAAAGTTCAGTGATAACAGATGAAAACGTGAAGTACTGTCAATAAAGTAATTCCGCCAGATGCACTAAGGTACAAAGAGTATCAGTTTAACAGAATGGATGGTGTCTTGAAAAGAGATTATAAGATAAACAACAACGAAATTAAAACAAGGGTAATGGAGGATAGTAATTTCTTCAGATCTAGGGCGTTTCTGCCTTATGTGGGTGCTCTTTCTTCAAAGATAGGCCGTATTCTTGAGAAACACTGTGTTAAGGTGATCTTCCGGCCCCCCATGAAGATTACGGCTTTACTCGGCTCTGTGAAGGACGATTTACTGCTTCGTAAGGCGGGTGTGTACCAGATTCCTTGCGGAAATTGTGAGCAGTCATACATAGGTCAAACAACACGCACCATTCATGAGAGGTGCGTGGAGCACCGAAGATACACACGCTTATTACAACCAGACAAGTCAGCTGTGGCCGAACATTGTATTAATACGGGTCATTCCATGAATTACAGTGATGTGAAGATTTTAACATCAACCTCTTCTTTTTGGGAATCTGTATTCAAGGAAGCCATAGAAATTCGATTAGCCAACAACTTAATAAACAGAGACAATGGTTTCAATTTGGACAAAGCATGGAATCCGGCTCTTGGAGTAATTAAATTGCAGAGAAGTCGTCACCGAGTCACCGCCGCCGATCAAACATCGATAAGCATATCGAATGTCCGTACGCCTTCGCCACAGGCGGCGCAGCATCCGTGACCCGCATGCGCAGTACCGCCGCGGTGGAGCATATAAGGCCGCGCTTGGCACCTTGTCGTCAGTCTTGGAACTCGCTCTGAAGATGGCCGGACGATACACGGCCGAAATTTCAGTAGAAGAAATTTTATTTGCGCAGCTGCATGCCCGAAATTTAATGGATTAGTAATGGAGGATAGTCGAATTAAATCAGGTGTAGCTGAGGGAGTTAGCTTGGGAAATCATTTACTAACAGTGGTAGACGAGTTTTAGTATTTGGGCATAAAATATCCAATATATTACAAGGCATACTGTTGTTAAAATATTACTGCAGAGGTTTACATCTGAGTAATAACGCATTGCGTGAATCTGATAGGATCAGTATTGTTACATACATGTCAGGTCTTCTAAAATAAAGGCGAGTTCCGCTGTCATTATAGATGTTTTCGAGGTGAGCTTAGCCTGTCAATAGAACTGAATCATTTCGCCAAAGAACGCTCCACAGAGTATTTAGGAAGACGGTGGTTAAATACCACCCAGATTTAAGCTTTTCGTCATTATACAAAACATCGCGCTATTAGGTCTTTCACCTCTTGTAGAACTGTCATACCTAAATTAGAAAATCTGCACAAAGAGTATGAAGGTGACGTCTTTCCGCCGTAGGTGGACAAGTTTCTAATTATATTTGGTAAGAAGAGTATTTGTGGTGCGGGAGGGGGTGCGGGGGCGGAACTTGATATGTAAAATAGCCACTATACAAATTCGTAAGATTTAAATACAATAAATTAACTGAATCAGTATATGTATAAAAACATACACAGAAATAGAACTAATATGTGAGGAGAGCAGAGATGAGACATGTTAGGAACGAGCAGCTCAAATGTGACCGAATGAACATCGGCAGTAAGCTCGCTCCGTAAATGGCATAGGGCACTTGTTGGAAGCGTCAGTTTACTCCTGGTTATTTTTAGTGTAAATAACACCAACTTGTAGTGTATGTGCGTAACTTTGTCACATAACCATACAGTGTGTCCCAAAACTTTAAAGGTATAATTAAAGAACCAATAGAGCATCCTTATCTGAGTATTTTCAGGTAAGAAATAAATGGTCTAAAATGCATATTTCAAATGGTACGCTCTCTTCAATGAGCGACAAGCGTGTAAACTGCTTATGTTTCATAGCAGACAGCTGCCTGTTGCAACGATGTTGCCGGCGCTACTTTAAGAAACGACTGATCGATTTAGCGCAGTAGTGAAACACTGGACTTTTATTTGGGAGGGATGCGGTTAAAAACCCCGTCAACATTTAAGTGACTTCTCTAAATTGGCTTGGTGTGACTATCGGGGTGGTTACTTTGAAATGACACGACCGTTTTGCTTCCTCAATTCTAAGTGGTGTTCCGTGCATAATGACCTCGTTGTTGGCGGAACGGTCAACTATAATCATCGTCCTTTCTTGAAAAGCAACGCGCAATCATGTTTGATTTATTCACGGTGGAGTTTTATAGTTCATCATTGGTTATCAGATGTGGAGCATTAGTCATTACAGGAACTCCCAGCCACCCATTTAATACATGGTCCAGCACGGTGTAGTACCCAGAAAGCCGATCGAACGTACAGATAAAAGTTCCGCAACAGACGTCATCCTAACTGGTAGAAATTTATCACTATGGATATAACTGTACAACAAACTGCGTATATTAAGCCAGTGAAAATTGCAATGCCTGGACTAACTTGAACTAGGCGGATGCGTTGAACAGTGAATCAATAACCACTATTAAGTTTGCAGACAGGTAGCGTACACGGCGCCATAGCAGCCCTTTCACTAATCTCACTGTTAAGCCGATTTTTACGTCAATCTCAGACACTGAATAGCTGCGAAACGTGAAAGAGTGTGCTGGCGTGTATCGGCGATCTCAGTATGGGAATGTATTGGTATACGACAGAGTGACTGGACTCTGCGAAACACCAATTTGGCTGATATGGAGCATACTTCTTCGATTAAAATAAATTTACCAAGGGAGGTGGTGCAATGGCTAGCACACTGGACCCGCATTCGGGAGGGCGTCGGTTGAAACCCACGTCTGGCCATCCGGATTTAGGTTTTATGTAATTTTCCTAAGAAGCTTCAGACAAATGCCGGGATTGTTCCTTTGAAAGGCCACGGCTGGTTTCCTTCCCCATCCTTCCATAATCCAAGCTTGTGCCCCGACTCTAATGACCACGTTGTGGACGGGACCTTGAAGACTAATCTCCTCCTCCTCCTCCTCCTCCTCCTCAAATTAAAATGGCTCTGAGCACTATGGGACTTCTAAGGTCATCAGTCCCCTAGAACTTAGAACTACTTAAACCTAACTAACCTAAGGACATCACACACATCCATGCCCGAGGCAGGATTCGAACCTGCGACCATAGCAGTCGCACGGTTCCGGACTGCGCGCCTAGAACCGTGAGACCACCGCGGCCGGCCTCCTCAAATTAATTTGTGGTCAAGGTTTCAGCGAGTAGAGTGGTAGGGGCCATCTGCCAGTCAATCGTAGCTCTTTTGGGAGTGCCAAGTGCCCTCTGGGTCACCTGTTTTGCATATACATACAGAGATTTGTCAAGCACGGATGGCTGCATGGTTGTTGTTGTTGTTGTCGTCATCGTCCTAGATCGTTTAAGATGCACTGTTCCGCGCCACTGCAACCTGTCAATCGCAAAGTTATTTTATTCATTTTATAATGACATGTATAATTAGTTGACAGTTGAAGGTCTTACGCGGCGAAGAGTGGGTTCTGGCCTGATGGAGCACGCGACACGAAAATAGCACGGGATGACGGTTTCCTGTCGCGTGACAGTAGCAAGCCACATAATTAGGTACACTGGTCTGATTCGATAGGGGAGCGCTGCAACTGGTGTGTACCTGTCTGCGTCGATGATTGAATACCGTATACTGCGGATTACACCGGTGGCTTCTATTGCCGAGCAACCATACACACCTCAGAATGCAAAGCGTACGTGAACGTCGACGCTGGTGTGCTGAGTGCCAAAATATAGTGGTTTTGGACGAGTTCCTCTTCTACATGGCGTACAATGATGTCCTTATACGTGTAAGACGCTATCATGTGACTATAAACTAACAATCATCATAACTGGGCGGCATATCAATAACTAACAACAATGATGGTGCGCGGAATCGCTGAATAAAAAGTGCGATACAGATTCCTACATACTGAGGGCAATATGAAGAGTAACGGCTACATTTGTTGTTGTTGTTGTTACAGCCCGAGGTACTGCCTCTTCCTCAGGCAAATCCACAGTTCCTATTTCAGCAGGAAAATAGCTGGCTAGTGGGTCGAAATGAGAATAAATGTTGTTAGCAGACCAAGAAATACAACGGCTTCTCTGCCCTGCAAGTTTTGCCAGACTTGTCACCATCACACACATCTTGGATATCGTTGGTCGGCAATATCTTCGTCACTGTCCTTCAGCCACCACTATTGCAGACAACGCGGAAGAAAAATTTTCGGGATCATATCCAGGTCTTGTTTGATTCCAAGGCATGATGTTTACATGGCCGGAGAGAAGTACGTGAGGTTTTATACTATACAGAATTGTGAAATCAAGTGAATTTTCTACTGAATGGTAATTAAGAACGTCCCACATACTCAATGGATGCGGCTATTTCTTTTAAAAACTGCTAGTTGCCAACACAACTTTCATCACACACACACACACACACACACACACACACACACACACACACACACAAGGGCGCGCGCATGCGCACATATAGAGGCATTTCCAAAATGTTAGCATCAAACGTTTAGACCACATCATGAAGAACAACCGGATGCAATGAACCATTTGACACAAAATTGATGTTACTGAAGCTGTTCCTATGCTCTGTGTGTATTGCCATAGGCTGAATTGCAACATTAATTTCCTGAATTTTTATTTCAAATTCTATCTTGTAATGCAGAAGTGGACTCTTCTATTTCTTCCATCTCTTTCGTAGCTCGTTCCTTATGTTCTTGGAAAACATGACAAAAATAAATTTTAACTTCGTCTTTGTACTGTCCATATTCTTGGTCTTCAATAACTTTAGCCAAGTCTTGCTTTTGTCCATCTACTCTCAGTTCTATTTGTGTTTGTTTGTTCTCTCTGCAGTTTCTGAAATTAATTCCTTCATTTCATCTTCAGATGCTACTATCGCTTCTTTAAGTACGTTCACAATTTTCTTGCACCTTATCTTCAACCTATATCTTTATCTCTCATTGAAACATTCCTACTTGCTTTTTGAGCCGTATTACAATCTTTCATAGACTTTTCGTGGGCATAAATTCTAGATTTCACGTGATCTTTGACCTCAGGACTTTTAGATTCAACATCTTTCACTTCAACTGGGACACCAGGAATTGCCTCTAATAATGTTTGCAACATATATCCATAACCTTTTTCTGGTCGTGATTTGTGCTGGTATCTGATCCTATTTCTGTTTTTACTGACAGTTTACCTGTCCCTTCCTGCTGCTTTAAAACTAAGTCTCCTCTCATCTTGACTGATATTTTCAACAATCAATGTAAAACAAAATAGAAGTGTCGCTGTCATCCATTAAACGCTACTTGACTTCTCATCTCGAACTACAGGTTCAGGATTACTGAACATAAAATTTTCAACCGGCTGGTGTGTCCGAGCGGTTCTAGGCGCTTCAGCCTGGAACCGCGCGACCGCTACGGTCACAGGTTCGAATCCTGCCTCGAGCATGGATGTGTGTGATGTCCTTAGGTTAGTTAGGTTTAAGTAGTTCTAAGTTCTAGGGGACTGATGACCTCAGACGTTAAGTCCCATAGTGCTCAGAGCCAATTTTGAACCATAAAATTTTAAAGTCATGGCACCATGTGTAGCACAATGGGAATAGTCGACCCAAATTTCGCCGTGTATAACGCAATGCGAAAGGTCGACCTAATTTTAAGTAGAGTAAATGATCGTATAATCAAGTGGTAACATAATATCGTTATGTTACGCTGAATGAACTTAACTCCAAAGTACTTGAGATCTCCAATGGTATGTCACATACAAAATAAGTACAAAATGTTGTGTTTTACGCCCTATACTGACAGGTGGGAACTGCGAATTGGTACCAACTGCAATAGTACCTTTTAAGAAAGTTTATTAATCTACGGTTACGTGTGTTATTAAACAGTGATTGATTTCAAGTGCGAGATTCTGAATCAAAATGAAGTTTTCTCTCCAACTCAAACGCAATAAAACTTTAATCATTACTCCCCTAGTAAATTTATTCAAAGATGCAAAATCCAGGACAGAGAAAATTAAATAAAAAGATCGTGAACAATTATAGTTGACCCAAGTATATGGTACCATTGTAGTTGCATAATAAGTCCGTTAGCATCTAGAAATGCGCTCATGTACTCGAAATACACTGACGCGCCCCAATCACGCAACTAACGTAATACTGTAAACAGACCAGCCCCAAACAGATTTACATCAGCTGCCAAATTTGAATAACGCACGGCCTACTGTTATTAGCAAATCAGAACGAAGTACACTTATGGTTGGTTCGCGTGCTCGCTGTATAATGGAAGGTTGAAAATCTTAAGAAACTGGTATGGAGAAATGTGGAGCGAGCTCTGGTGCCATCAGTGCATCGCTGCTTCAAACCCGACCAGCAACAATTATTTTTTATTTTATAGTTATCGTTTCTGGGAGGCTCTTGATATATCTTACTTTCGTAATGTTTGGATTTCTGGAATATTTGAGTTTTACAACTACTAACTTTTTAGAATATTTGATGTTTGTATACATAAAGGCATTCTTTGTCCAGGAGATCAGTTCTGTTCTGGGTGTACGTTTTTGTCCTGAATAAACCAGCTGTCACTGCTAAGAGTTGTATTAAACCGACGACTCAGCTTTGATATTTGGACTTGAGTGTGGTTGTGACTTAACAATAAAACTGTATGTTCCTAGAAATGCACTCAGTTGTTCGAAATACACTGACGCGCCCAAACCAAGCAGCTCGTATGATACTGGAAAGAAACCAGCCCCAAGACTGTGTACGCAGCTGTCAAAAATGAATATTGCGCGGGCTACTGTTATAGATCAGTCGGAAAAAAGCACGCTTATGATTGGTTCGTGCGAACGTCGTATAATGGCGGTTTCAAGTCTGTTCGTTTGAGCAGTTATTTATTAGGTGAGAAAAAAGAATCTGCGTAACTTGGCAGAGACTCTGAATGAATGGGAGCAGGTATGACTTATTTAGTAAAATAATAGAAGTAAATTATTATGAGATATCTGGAGGAAACACTATATTTATATGTTGGTACTGTCACAATAAAAATATTGTCGTAGATCGACAACTTGTAATATTATGGCTGGAAGAATATTTTATTTTAAAGGTAGTCCATTGCTACTGAAACATGGAGCCTGACCTGATTTCGCAGTCTTTATTGAAAATTTCCGCGTTGGCTGCAACTCATCTTGTTGCAGGGTTGGAGATAGGTGTGGTAACGACGGCACGTGATGCTGGTATCTGGCGATTCTTCGTTGAAAATAATGTCTCTAGATACCTTACACTTCTGGTGCAGGTAATGAAAGGACTTCGGTACCGTCGGAGGCATCACCGTGAACTGCATGGTGTCGAGGGATTGAACTTCCAGGATGTGTCCAATTTGAAATACGAGGCACTGAAGTAGTATACTTACTGACAATGTTCTTATGTACAAATTTTTACTCCGTGGCACCCGCGGAACAGTTTCAGTTGAACAACTGGTGTATGTGTATTGGAGCTTATGGGCATTCAGTGACTGGTATGACACAGTTCAATTGTTGTTCACATCAAAGCACAGTTCACGAAATGTTCAAAACAGTGGCCCAGAGATTTGTCTCCACTGAATACGAGAAAACTTAGTTAAGTCATCAGAAGATCAAAACTGATTGCAATATGATGTAGACAAAATATCTGTGCGGTGCGAAAAGTGGTAATTGATCCTAAATAATGAAAAGAGTGAGGTCATCCACATGAGTACTAAAGGGAATCCGTTAAATTTCGATTACAGGATAAATCGCACAAATCTAAAGACCGTCAATTCAAGTAAATAGCTATGGACAACAATTACGAAAAACTTCAGTTGCAACGATCACATAAATAATTTTATGGGAAAGGCAGACCCAAAGACCATGTTTTATAGGCAGAACACTTTGAAGATGCAACAAATCCACTAAAGAGACCGCGTACGCTACGCTTGTACGTCCTCTGCTAATAGTTCTGTGAGATATGGGGTCCTTACCGGATACGACTGGCGAAGGATATCGGAAAGATTGAAAGAAGGGTAGCTCGTTTTGTATTATATCGAAGTAGGGAAAAGTGTCTCGGATATGAGACGCGAGTTAGGGCGGTAACCATTAAAGTAAAGGCGTTTTTCGTTGCAGCGAGATCGTTTCATGTATTTTCAGTCTCAAACTGTGTCCTTCAAATAAGAAAATATTTTGTTGACGACTAACTACGTAGGGAGAATTGATCATGTAATAAATTAAGAGAAGTCAGAGCTCGCACGGAAAGAGTTAAGTGTTCGTTTTTCCCACGCGCCGTTCGAGATGGAACGGTAGAGGAATAGTATGAAAATGGTTCGATCAACCCTTTGCCAGGCATTTAAGTGTGAACTGTAGAGTAGTCATGTAGGCGTTGATGTAGGTCATCCACGTATAAAACAGTGTGTGAAGTTCACAGTTTACTCAGTATTAATCACTGGACTTCTACAGTTCACGCGACACGGCGCAAATTTTGATTTAAATGTTTTAACAGTGTCTAAGTTCACGAAAACAAACATGCTAGCCACACTACAAGTCAGCAATCAGTGTTCTCCTCATCAGCGCCATACCACTCGACTGTTCAGCTTCGTCATGAGTAACACTTAAGAATTGGACAAGCAAGTATTTTGAAAGCCGCTTCTTTAGTGGATGAATTACTTTTCCTTATGATTCTCCTAATGAATATCAGCAAGGCATCTGCTATTCCTACAGTTTCTTTTATGCGGTCATTCCACTTTAGATTGCTCCGGATGGTTGTCATAAGTATTTTACGTTGTTATTGTTTCCACTGATTTCTCATGTTAATGTAAGAGAACAACAGAGGGTCTTAGCATCTATTTATGCCCAATAAGTTACATTTACTTACGATCAACTGTCAGTCACTGCACCAATGTGAATCTTCTGCAAGTCTTCCTACATTTTGCTACGCTGTTATGGTGTTGCATACTAGCTGTATATAGCTTCTTGAAGGCCATATACTAAGTAAATTATACAGCGTGATTTTTTTCAACCGAGTGGAAACTCCAGGGATTGATCAATGAGAGGATATGGAAAAAAAATGATCTAATGAACTTACGTCCGGAAATGCATGGTTTGTATGCCAGAGGCCATTTATTCAGTCATACTTTGTTACAGACGCTGCGGTCTAATACACGTTGTACCAGTTGCAGTGTACATGGTTTCCTCCTAGAGGGTGGTACTGTTCCTCATATGTCATACCCTAACGCCTTCTCCTGCCACAGTAATTGGTAATGTTGTGCCCGATTCACTTCTGTTGCTGAATCACCTTGTAGTGGATGTGATACAACGTTGTACACAATGGATTCGTATTAGAATCGAGTGCTTGACGACGTGGCGTTTACTTACGGAGAGGCAAATGGCAACTGGCGGCGGGCAGCAAAGTTGTAACAGGAGACCTATCCCCACCAAAAACAACCACAGCATTCAATGTTTGCTACAGTGTTTTGTTTGTCTGAGACAGAGGCTTTTCAAGAAGCAGAAAATCGGGAAGGACATACCACAAATGTTTGGACGCCAGACTTTAAGGAAAACGTGGCTAACACTGTGGAAGGCGACCGCTGTGTCAGTACCAGGCAGTTGACCCGCCAGTACAGGGCAAGCCAGAAGACCGTGTGGAACATTCTCAACGACAATTGTCCAATTGTTACTACACTTATCACGTACGGCGTGTCGAGGACCTACTAGCGACAGACTTTCCACATCGGGAGAAGTTTTGTCACTGGTTTCTTGATCAGGCAGCCACGATTCCGGGGTTCGTGTCATCCCTCCTATTCACACAAGAGGCCAGCTTTACGCGGATCGGTATCTTCAACTTTCATAACAGTTATCTATGGGATAGTATGCAGAAACCCCATGGTATGGTGACAGCGAATTATCAGCATCGGTGCAGCCGGAATGGTGACCATATTTTAGGACCAGGCTTCCTTCAACATCGCCTAACAGGCCGAAACTACCGGCATTTCTTGCGGATGACTTTGTCTCCCCCGTTGGGAGAAGTGCCATTGATGATTCGATGGGTTATGTGGCTGCTACATGATGATGCTTCTGTCCACTTCGCCGTTAACGTCCGGAGGCATCTCAATCGTGTCTTCCCTGTTTGATGGATCGGACGAGCATCATGGCCTGCTCGTTCAGTGGGTCTCAACCCGTGCGATTTCTGGCTATGGGGCCATCTCAAAAGTTTTCTGTATGCAGAGCCCATTCCAGATGTGGAGACACTGGAGCATCGTATTCATGCTTCCTTTGATACTGTTCCGATGCAGCCTGGCCGATGTGAACGTGTGAGACAGAACATGCTACGGCGTTGAGACACATGGAAACCATTTTTAACACATACTGTAACTGTGGCTGCATGGTACAGCGCGTATTAGACCGCAGTTTCTGTAAAAATGTATGAGTGAATAAATGGTCTCGAGCATGGAAACTATAAATTCCAGGACATAAGTTCATTATACATTTTTTGTTCCGTATCCTCTCATCGATCAGTCCCTAGAGTTTGTACACGGTGGAAAACATCATCCTCTATATGTCATAAACAATATCGGTCCTATAGTAGTCCCTTGGTGTGCTCCTGAAGTAATTTTTTAAATTTGTCGATTCTGCATTGTTAAAAATGAGGTGTTGTATTCTATCCGCCTGGAAGAACTGAATACAGTTACAAACCTCTTCCGATACTCTGTAAGCTCATACTTTGTTCTGGAAACGACAGGGCGGATCTGTATCGATTACGTTCCGAAAGTCAGGGGACAGAACATTGACCTCGTCGCCGTTGTCTACAACACTTTGAATCTCCTGGACCAAAATAGCGAAATGGGATTCAAACGATCTGTGTTTGCCGGGTCCAAATTCATTTTTATAGAAGTGACAATCCGTTCTCTTAAAATGTCTAATTCGTTCGTACAAAATATTTGACAATTCTACAGCAAATTGACGTTAGCGATATAAAATTGTAAGTATGTCTCATAAATCTGTCCGGTGTGCCTTCTTGAAAACGGGGATAATCTGCGCTTTTTTACCAATCGTTCGGTACCCTTCGTTGCTCCAATGACCTACAGTACACTTCTGTTAGAAAGGTAGCAAATTATGTCGCATGATCTCTGTAAAATCTCGCAGGAACCTTACCCTTATCTCAATATATGCTATTTATGCGTTTGTCGATGGCTGAGACAAGGATCCGTATTACGATCTTCCGTGGTGAAACAATTTCGGAAGGTCAAATTCAGAATTTTGACCTCTCTGTCATCTTCCATTTAGGTGGCAGTACAGTCACTGAGCATTCAGAGCAGATTCTAGAATGCGCTATCGACGATCGAGACTTTTTAATTAAACAGTTATTGTTTTATTAACCATCTTTTACAGGAGGTCGTGTTTTATTTGCTTTGTCATGCTGTAGAGTTTTCTATTAATAGATGATAAATTACTTTTTACGCCTTTTATTCAGACTTTTACACAATGTTGTGTTATTTACGTTGTCATGCTAGGAGGTTTGTGTAAACAGTCTCTTCATTACCTTTTAAACGTTTTACTCAGATTTAAGTATGGATTTCATTTCTACACATTGTATTTCATTTTACGTTTTATTGTTGGACAAAAATTTTGCCCTCTGAAATAATTTTAATTAATGACTGTGCATATTTTAAGCGGTTGATTTTATGATGCTGATCACTTATATACCTCAACACTAGTGCTCTCTAGTTGCTACAGCTACGTTTGTGCCAGTACAGAATTCGCGCAGGCCATCACCAGCGCTTGTTATGTAACTATGCGTACAAATTATTTGACGATGATGCTTTCATCAGAATACTTTTAATGGTATGTATGGCTAGAATGTATGGCCGTTAGCCTCGTTGTTTATGTATTCCAACAAAATAGAACACCTCAGAGCTCTAAGAAGTAACAGCTCCTGCAGCATATTTGCTATTCACTCATTAGCCCACAACCATCATCCAACTGAAATAGAAACAGATTTAAGAATACTAAAATTCAGCCACAACCTTTGCTATAAACTTACAACAGAAGGAAACTTTCACAGAAAGCAGGCATTAGCAGCAGAAGGGAAACACGTCATAAAAGACTTCTACATTATACAACAGCAACTATTTAACACAATAAACGAACTGTACAAAAAATACGGCGTATATAGTCGTGAAATATTTTCGCGTAGCAAAATTACGTTTATAGATTTTTCAACTTTCCAATCAAACTCACAGTAATATAATTTAGTTGCATATGACAGGCTACCAATATACGGAAACTTAAAGGGGTCCTATGTAACTCAACAATGTAGATAAAATTAAGGTAATAACAAGAACAGTCAAAAACCGCTTTTACGCCTAATTTTATTACAATAATTACTACTTAAAATATGTTTACATTTTACAGGTGGAATAAAGAACCCAATAACTATGGCGCAAATGTGTTGAAACATGTTTAGGCATTTATGACTCGGTAGCTTCTGACTGTAATTGGGGGTGGGGGTGGGGGTGGAGGAAGGCTTCAAACCAGGACATTAATTTACTCGAAGGCACGCGTGTCATCTCCCAAAACGCCGCCGCTGGCTGCTACGCAGTTGGCCTGAAGGGCGACTCGCATGTTTTCGTGTGATTGCTCCGATGTTATTTTCCTTGGCCTGTAAGGAGACCTTTTGGCATTTGACGTCACAATCTGCAAATGTGGCCGCTCTAGATAGACGTTTGTTTGCAATTTCAGATTACAGTGCTTCTTCATAACTGCGGATGGCTCTACAGTGGAGTAAAGAAAGCATTTCTGCTTTAATTGGTACATATAGGGAAGACTCGTGGTTAAATGCTAAGAAGGCTCTGAACTATTACAGCAGACGTCTACATGCGGGAACTCTGGTAACAGTGCTGTGTGTTTCTTGAAGCCAAAAATACGTCGCCAATGCTGTTAAAAGAACTAAGTGTTTCATTCACTGCAAAGATAAAGATATCGTCAATGTCCGTCCATACATTGTTTTAATAATTTTAAATGTCAGTTGAGTGATTACCTATAAAACGTACACAAAAATGCTCTAGATCAGTGGAGAGACAGTTGTTAAATAACAGAGCGTCATTAAATCGCTGCCGGCCGGAGCGGCCAAGCCGTGCTAGGCGCTACAGTCTGCAACCGCGCGACCGCTACGGTCGCAGGTTCGACTCCTGCCTCGGGCATGGATGTGTGTGATGTCCTTAGGTTACTTAGGTTTAAGTAGCTCTAAGTTCTAGGGGACTGACGATCTCAGCAGTTAAGTCCCATAATGCTCAGAGCCATTTGAACCATTTTTTTTAAATCGCTGTAAGAGGCTAATAAGCACGTTCTTGGAAGGGGCTAAGAAATGAATCTTTAATATTCTATCGTGAGTTGAGTTCCGTTGCAGAAATGCGCACTGTGTGTAGTATGACACGGCCTGTGATTCATCACTCCAAATCACTCATTTCCAGTCATGCACTGTCCTGTGGCGTCGCTCTTTACTACAGAAATGTGTGGATTATGAGCAGCTGCTCTACCATTAGACCCCATTCTTTTTAACTCCCTACCTACAGTCGTTGTGGCAGCCTGACGTTAGCACTTTGGAACTCACGAGTGATCACTGATCCAATGATTTCATGCGATTTTTTATAAGAATCCTCCAGAATACTTGACGGTAACTGTCCATCAGCACATAAGGCGTGTCTGGTGTTGGTTTAGCTGTGATTTTCCCTTCGTGTTTCACTTCAGTCGTATCGCTAGCAGTCAGCTTTGGTAGCTTTAGAAGGTTTGTAATTTCCTTCATGGATTCCTTACTATGGTGAGATCCGATGACTAGTCCACGTTGGAAATCACTGAAATCTCCTGACCGACCTATTCTGCTTCTCTGCTGAGAGAGCAATACTCCGCGACTCCATTTCTACTGGCGGGTCCACGTCTCATGACACGTAGTGATCAATTCCGCATTATACAGGGTGTCCCAGGAGGAACTGTCAGTATCCAGAGAAAAGACAGGAACGATTATTCAAATCAAAAATGTCTACTAAAGACGGTCTTTAAGACACATACCTTAAGAGCTATGAGCACTTCTTCATTTTAGATACTGTGAAACAAATCTCTTCAGCAGCAAGCTCTTTGCTTTCCATATTTTAGGCGGAGTTACTATGAACCGGATGAAAAAAAAGGACAGTAATCATTACTTCTAAAATGCATACCTTAGGAGCTGTGTTCCACAGTAGCGAAGCTGAACAAGTGCTTATTGCTCTTAAGGTATACACTTTAGAACTCATGTTTACTGGATATTTGTTTTCTGTTTTGGTCGATACTATCATCGCAGAAAATATGGGAAGGAAAGAGCTTGCAGTAGAAGAGATTTGTTGCAGAGTATCGAAGATGAAGTGCTCATAGCTCTTAAGGTATGTATTATAGAGTCCGTGTTTACTGAACTTATTTGCTTCGAATGCTCGTTCCTGTCATATACCTGAATATGACCATTGCTCCTAGGACACCCCGTGTAGAGGTTTCCGGATAATTTTAATCAAATATTGTGCAGTCTGCCCCTTGGTGTCAGCAATTTCTTTGACGTTCGACGGCTGTTCACAATATGGCCACAGCGTGGCTCTGATCTTTAAAGTGGCACAAGAGAAACACTTGCTGGGCCTATGAAAATGTCATTACTCTGCAAATGCACTGACTTACTGTTAGTAGAGACCACTACACAACGCCCGTGTGAGCATTCATTATGGCCATTCTTTCTGGGCACTGCCTAATTTTCACAAACGTTAGTAAATTGGTTCTGTCTTTCCTTAGAAGTTATTTTATTTGAGCAAAAATTCAGATACTAAGAGATTTCTTTCGAAGATACTATCTTCATTGAAATTTGTCCTCAAGTCACGTATTCAGCAAACGAAATTCCTAGGTATTTTACTCTGCATGTCCTCTCAGAAGAAATCAGTTTCGAGACACGACGAGTACAGTGTTAGTTTCCCAAAAGTTCTTTCCAGGTGTATTTCAATGATAGGAGTTACAGAGTTGAAAGCGCCTATGAACTATTTAGAGTATACTTTTGTTCACTACGCACATCTTTTGTGCGTTCGCCGTAAAGGCTTCGAGAATGACGTAAAATCGAAATGATTGAAAAACTCCCAGCAGTTTCTTTAAGCGCTTTATTATGTAAGATATACTTAACCTGTAGCTGGGACATAAAAGTGCCATAAACTGGTGGATTCTAACTAACGACAAAATACTCGTTAGTTACAGATAGTGGGAAGAGAGCGTTTAGAAGGTGAATGCTACAGAGTACGGAAGTTTCGTAGTATCTAGTATACAGGGTGTCCGAAAATACACCGACAAACTTTCGGGGCAGGTTCTTTGCACCAAAGCGAGAGAAATTTTCTAGTAAACAAGGGCTGTAGAGCGCATACCTTAAGAGATACGAGTAAATGTTCATCATCGATACTAAGAAACACGCCTCTCCTGTTGCAGGCTCTTAGCTTTTCAAATTTTGGGAGAGGGTAGTAAGGACCAAAACAAGAAAAAATTTTCTAGTAAACATGGAGTTTAAAAGGCATACGTTAAGAGCTATGAATACTTCTTCAGCAGAAGAGATGTTTTTCACGTTAGCGAAGATGAACAATTGCTTGTAGCCCTTAAAACATAAATTTTTGACCGCATGTTTACTATACTTCTTGTTTTGCTCAATACTTCCTCCTTCCAAAATATGGAAAGTAAAGATCTTGTAGTACAAGAGACGTGTTCCATAGTAACACAGATGAACAAGTGCTCATACCTCTTAAGGTATTTATTTAGAGCTCATGTTCAGGAGACACTTTTTACTACTTTCTGGATAAGGAACCTGTCCCTAAAGTTTGTGCGAGTATTTTCTTGGGAGGGGGAGGGGGGTGGGGATGTATATTATCCCAGTTCTAGCTCAGGCAGCAGCTAACAGTTACGTGCCACGTTCTCCAGCTCACGGAAAATCCCTCTCAATGACCAGCCTGTTAATTTTGTAGGAGTATTGTGGTTATGTCGGGCAGCATTGAGGCATAGCGCCGTATACCGATCCTGCCTTGGAGGCGGTTAAGTGGGAGATGTGTCTCAGAGCTGGATAGTGACAGACGGTGACGCGAGACTGGACGCGCACGTAGTTTATGTATCAGCCGATAGATGACAATATTGGATAGGGGGACTGTGATTTTAGTTTAGATTGTGCCCACTAGAGTGCACTAAAGTAATGGAATGTTTTTCATAAACTGTTCTAGTACACTCCTGGAAATTGAAATAAGAACACCGTGAATTCATTGTCCCAGGAAGGGGAAACTTTATTGACACATTCCTGGGGTCAGATACATCACATGATCACACTGACAGAACCATAGGCACATAGACACAGGCAACAGAGCATGCACAATGTCGGCACTAGTACAGTGTATATCCACCTTTCGCAGCAATGCAGGCTGCTATTCTCCCATGGAGACGATAGAGATGCTGGATGTAGTCCTGTGGAACGGCTTGCCATGCCATTTCCACCTGGCGCCTCAGTTGGACCAGCGTTCGTGCTGGACGTGCAGACCGCGTGAGACGACGCTTCATCCAGTCCCAAACATGCTCAATGGGGGACAGATCCGGAGATCTTGCTGGCCAGGGTAGTTGACTTACACCTTCTAGAGCACGTTGGGTGGCACGGGATACATGCGGACGTGCATTGTCCTGTTGGAACAGCAAGTTCCCTTGCCGGTCTAGGAATGGTAGAACGATGGGTTCGATGACGGTTTGGATGTACCGTGCACTATTCAGTGTACCCTCGACGATCACCAGTGGTGTACGGCCAGAGTAGGAGATCGCTCCCCACACCATGATGCCGGGTGTTGGCCCTGTGTGCCTCGGTCGTATGCAGTCCTGATTGTGGCGCTCACCTGCACGGCGCCAAACACGCATACGACCATCATTGGCACCAAGGCAGAAGCGACTCTCATCGCTGAAGACGACACGTCTCCATTCGTCCCTCCATTCACGCCTGTCGCGACACCACTGGAGGCGGGCTGCACGATGTTGGGGCGTGAGCGGAAGACGGCCTAACGGTGTGCGGGACCGTAGCCCAGCTTCATGGAGACGGTTGCGAATGGTCCTCGCCGATACCCCAGGAGCAACAGTGTCCCTAATTTGCTGGGAAGTGGCGGTGCGGTCCCCTATGGCACTGCGTAGGATCCTACGGTCTTGGCGTGCATCCGTGCGTCGCTGCGGTCCGGTCCCAGGTCGACGGGCACGGGCACCTTCCGCCGACCACTGGCGACAACATCGATGTACTGTGGAGACCTCACGCCCCACGTGTTGAGCAATTCGGCGGTACGTCCACCCGGCATCCCGCATGCCCACTATACGCCCTCGCTCAAAGTCCGTCAACACATTCGGTTCACGTCCACGCTGTCGCGGCATGCTACCAGTGTTAAAGACTGCGATGGAGCTCCGTATGCCACGGCAGACTGGCTGACACTGACGGCGGCGGTGCACAAATGCTGCGCAGCTAGCGCCATTCGACGGCCAACACCGCGGTTCCTGGTGTGTCCGCTGTGCCGTGCGTGTGATCATTGCTTGTACAGCCCTCTCGCAGTGTCCGGAGCAAGTATGGTGGGTCTGACACACCGGTGTCAATGTGTTCTTTTTTCCATTTCCAGGAGTGTATTTTCATAAAGTGTTATTATGTCTTTTCGTGTATGTAAAATGTTATAAATGTGTTTTAGCAGTATGAATGACGTGTAAGTGTGATTTAAGGTTAATATGAAGATAATTGTTTAACAAGCTATGTAGTAGGATTTAGTGTGGGAACATTTCGAAGAAGTACGGATATGGACAAAGGGGATTTTTGTAGAATAGATTTGTAAAGTAAGTTTATCGTAAAGGGAAAGTTAATTCAGGTATAAATAACAATAGTATAACACTTTATGCATAAGCAAAACTTCAGCATATTAGATAATTAGGTCGGTAAAAAGTGCAGTAGTTAGGTTTACTATTTTGCGAATGGTTATTGATGAGAAGCGGGGACTGACGCGGGAGAATGTTGTTTTGCTATTGGCTGTTGAGTAAACTGACCAATGGTAAAGCAATATTCTCTGCGCGCCTTTCTCTGCTGGTAGAGAAGACAGAGTATTCTAGAGAGGAGTGGGAGCCTAGCCATGAAAGAGAGTAGTAGTTCCGATGGATATGATAAGTTGCCGGATCTAGCAGTGTTTCATACATCAAAATTGTGGTAAAGTGACGGCATAATTATTCCGATGGGCGTGTAGAAATTTCGGAATTTTTAAGTGAAAAGACATATTCCAAAAAAAATGGTTCAACTGCTGTGGTCATCAGTCCCCTAGAACTTAGAACTATTTAGACCTAACTAACCTAAGGACATCACACACATCCATGCCCGAGGCAGGATTCGAACCTGCGACCGTTGCGGTCACGCGGCTCCAGACTGTAGCGCCTAGAACCGCACGGCCACTCGGCCGGATGAAGTACACACTTCAAATCAATGAATGTGGATCCATGATATATTAAACGCGTCATATAAAAAAGTGCGCAAATGTGCACAGTTACGCACTTCAACATGTAACGGGGATTAGTGGAATTCTATGCGTGTCGACATTCAAAGCCACACAAGCTGCTTCTTAACTGTATCGTTTTTATTTGTAACAACCCATTTTTTATTTTTATTTTTAACAAACCTTTGTGGAATATTCTACATAATATACAATAGAATGTCAACATGGTATGTGTGATATAGGCATAATGGGACAGGACGTATGGCAACAAGTTTGCTAAACATCAGAAGATGACACTCTTAACTGTTGAAACCGGTAATCAAGAATAAATAGTACTCAATGTGATCTTGGCTATTCAGTTTTCTACAAAGCAATTACGGGTCGCTTCTTCTTATATCTAATTATGAAAAATGATGTGAGCACTCTCGTGTGAACAACTGAAGTACTTATCAAATTTCATGGTGCATATTGTTTGCGATCTATAAAACACGCATCCGACTCATACGATTATAGTTTGTGATGACTTTAGTTTACCCTCGATATGTTGGCGAAAATACACGTTTAATTCCGCAGGTACGCATAAAACTTCATCCGAAAGTGTGCTAAACCCATTCTCAGAAAATTATTTCGATCAGTTAGTTCATGAGCCCACGCGAATAGTAAAAGGTTGTGAACACACTCTTGAACTATTAGCAACAAATAATCGTGGGTTAATAACGAGCATCAAAACGGATACAGGGATTAGTGAACACAGGGTTGTCGTAGCGAAACTGAATATTGTAACCTCCAAATCCTCCAATAATAAACGAAAAATATACCTATTCAAAAAAGCAGATAAACATTCACTTGACGCCTTCCTGAGAGACAATCTCCACTCCTTGCAAATTGATAATATAACTGTAGATCAGATGTGGCCTGAATTCAAAAAAATAGTATCGGCAGCAATTCAGAGATTTATACCAAATAAATTAACAAACGACGGAGCTGATCCTCCTTGGTACACAAAACGGGTCAAAACAATGTTGCAGAAACAACGAAACAAACATGCCAAATTTAAACAGACGCAAAATCCCCAAGATTGGCGATCTTTTACAGAAGCTCGAAATTTAGCGCGAACTTCAATGCGAGGTGCTTATAACAGTTTACACAACGAAACTTTGTCTCGAAACGTGTCAGAAAATCCAAAGAGATTCTGGTCGTATGTGAAGTATGCTAGCGGCAAGAAACAATCAATGCCTTCTCTGCGAGATAACAACGGAGATACTACCGAAGCCACTACTGCCAAAGCACAGTTACTAAGCACAGCTTTCCGAAATGCTTTCACAAAAGCAGGCGAAGTAAATATTCCAGAATTCGAATTAAGAACAGCTGCCAACATGAGAAAAGTAGAAGTAAACATCCTCGGAGTGGTGAAGCAACTTAAATCGCTTAATAAAAGCAAGTCTTCTGGTCCAGACTGTATACCAATTAGGGTCCTTTCAGAGTATGCTCACGCATTAGCTTCATACTTAAAAATCATATACAACCGTTCGCTCGACGAAAGATCCGTACCCAAAGACTGGAAAGTTGCACAGATCGCACCAATATTCAAGAAAGGTAGTAGGAGTAATCCACTTCATTACAGGCCCATATCTTTAACATCGGTATGCAGCAGGATTCTGGAACATATATTGTGTTCGAATATTATGAATTACCTCGAAGAGAACGGTCTATTGGCGCACAATCAAAACTGGCTTACAAAATATCGTTCCTGTGAAACACAACTAGCTCTTTATTCGCATGAAGTGCTGAGTGCTATTGACAAGAGATTTCAGATCGCTTCCGCATTTCTGAATTTCCGGAAGGCTTTTGACACTGTACGACACAAGGGGCTTGTAGTGAAATTGCGTGTTTATGGAATATCGTCTCAGTTATGTGACTGGATTTGTGACTTCCTGATAGAGAGGTCACAGTTCGTAGTAACTGATGGAAAGTCATCGAGTAAAACAGAAGTGTTACTTATCTATATGAACGATTTGGGAAACAATCTGAGGAGCTGTCTTTGGTTGTTTACAGATGACGCTGTCGTTTGTCGACTAATAAAGTCATTAGAAGATCAAAGCAAATTGCAAAACTATTTAGAAGAGATATCTGAATGGTGCGAAAATTGGCAGTTGACCCTAAATAATGAAAAGTGTGTGGTCATCCACATGAGTGCTAAAAGGAGTTCGTTAAAATTCTGTTACACGATAAATCAGTCAAATCTAAAGGCTGTAAATGCAACTAAATACCTAGGAATTACAATTACGAACAACTTCAATTGGAAGAAACACATAGAAAATGTTGTGCGGAAGGCTAACCAAAGACTGCGTTTTATTGGCAGGACACTTAGAAAATGTAACAGATCTACTAAGGAAACTGCCTACACTACGCTTGTCCGTCCTCTTGTAGAATACTGCTGCGCGGTATGGGATTCTTACCAAATAGGACTGACGGAGTACATCGAAAAAGTTCAAAGAAGGGCAGCACGTTTTGTATTATCACGAAATATGGGAGAGAGTGTCACTGAAATGATACAGAATTTGGGCTGGACATCGTTAAAAGAAAGGTGTTTTTCGTTGGGACGGAATCTTCTGACGAAATTCCAATCACCAACTTTCTCCTTCGAATGCGACAATATTTTGTTGACAACGACCTACATAAGGAGAAACGGTCACCACGATAAAATAAGGGTAATCAGAGCTCGCACGGAAAGATATAGGTGTTCGTTCTTTCCGCGCGCTTTACGAGATTGGAATAATAGAAAATTGTGAAAGTGGTTCGATGAACCCTCTCACAGGCACTTAAATGTGATTTGCAGAGTATCCATGTAGATGTAAAAGATTTTGTACAAAAATTTTTAAAAAAATTCTGAATTTATTGGTATTTACAAGTCATATTTTTAACTACGACAATAGCAACAGCTTTATACTTTGTTATATCAGATGAACAAAGAACAGGTAGCACTATTACGTCGTCTCTCACATAGATATTGGTAATTGGAACTTCTCTTATTATCCTGCTGTGAACATTCTCAGTATTGTGTTTAGCTTTCGGTCGTGATTGTGGGTGTAATGTTTATCATCCTGGAGAAATTGTGTGTTTCGGTGCCAAGCAGTTTGAAAACTATCCTTGAGTTTCGTTCACCAAGGTCCACGTGGCAACAGTATCATTGAATGATCTCAGACTGGAGATGCTGGAGGGAGAAATTTTCGGGAGATTAGTATTAATAGGAATTAGCGGCAACGTTACAAGCTCCGTGAATTCTGGTGTGTGGTTCTTCTTCTCTTTGTGTTTTCATTGTTACCTCTAGACACCAGTTGAACAAAGCGAACATAGAGCCCCGATAATATAATGTGCTTTTATTAGATTAACGTCGTACCTAGGGTTTCTTCTTTTTATAGGTAATTCAGAGAGCAGTTATGCAACCTTAATTGAACAGCAGCGCCAGGACGAATGCTGACCAGGCAAGGGCAGCTAGATTTCAACAAATGAAAGCCCTGCCGATCAACAACGAGTGAACTGAAACAGCAGGTAGGTCTCTGCTATCATCTATGTTATTCTGCCACTCACGGCTGCAGACAGTTCGTTCAGGACTGTTTTTTCACTGTTTACCTTACCCGTTCCGCCGACGGCCTTGCTGTAGTGGTAACACTAGTTACCGTCAGATCACCGTAGTTAAGCGCTTTCCGGCTTGGCTAGCACTTGGATGGGTCACCATCCGGGTCTGGTTCAAATGGCTCTGAGCACTATGGGACTCAACTGCTGAGGTCATTAGTCCCCTAGAACTTAGAACTAGTTAAACCTAACTAACCTAAGGACATCACATACATCCATGCCCGAGGCAGGATTCGAACCTGCGACCCTAGCGGTCTTGCGGTTCCAGCCTGCAGCGCCTTTAACCGCACGGCCACTTCGGTCGGCCCATCCGGGTCTGCCAAGTGCTGTTGGCAGGTGGGGTGCACGCAGACGTTGTGAGGCCAGTTGAGGAGCTACCTGACTGATGAGTAGCGGCACCGGTCACGGAAACTGACACCGGCCGGGAGAGCGGTGTGCTGACCACATAACCGTATCTGCATCCGGTGACGCCTAATGTCTGAGGACGACACGGTGGCAGGACGGTGCCGTTGGGCCTTCAAAGCCTGTCCGGACACTGTTTGTTCTCATCCATTCTAAATCGATGCGCTAATTATTAGTGCATACGGAGGACCGACGTTATGTAGTTATCCGTGTTTCATCTGTGTGTTCTGTAACGCCATCTACCGGCCTTCTATCAGGCCGCCGCCTCGATACTTACCTGCTTTGGTAGTTAAAGCATACGTTCAGTGCCATAAGTCAAAATTGGTAACACACTCTTATTGATGGCTAAATGGTTCAAATGGCTCTGAGCACTATGGGACTTAACTGCTGTGGTCATCAGTCCCCTAGAACTTAGAACTACTTAAACCTAACTAATCTAAGGACATCACACACATCCATGCCCGAGGCAGGATTCGAACCTGCGACCGTAGCGGTCACGCGGCTCGAGACTGTAGCGTTCAGAACCGCACGGCCACTCCGGCCGGCCACTCTTATTGAAACCCTTTCTTTACAGGCATATCGAAACAAGGTATCATCCCTCAAACGTCCTTGAGAGTTATGCTTTCGTATCGGTTGATTTTTACGTGTGGGGTGGTATATTTTTAGGGAGACGCTGCATGCAAAATGACAAGAAATGAGGCCCTGGAAACTGTGGATGAAAATTTATGAAGGGAACTGGAGATTGTCGAGACCGGAATGCGACTGACTAAAGAGTAATCTTGACAACTGGAAGTGTGAAGACGGACAGGATGTGATACTGCAGAACGCGTAACCACGAGAGCCAGGACGAGAGCAACACTGGAAGAAAGACTGGTGCCGTAGAGAGCCAAGGAGACTCCAAAACTCTAGATAAAACACTTTCGCAGGGTGCGTCACAACTAAACCAACAAAGCTTCGGAGGTAGTTCAGTGCTTTGTTTTCTAGTTCCGATTGTCAGACGCGAATATAATTGCACGTAATTTTACACAATAAAGGGCGAACCCGAATCTGCCGACAAAAGGGATATTTTCGGAGGAAGTTGATACAAGATATTCGCAGTCGCAGTACGAAGCAATTGCATTTCGTGTAATTCCTTATCATCATTTAGCTTTGTATCTACAGGGTAAGCCAAAAGTAGCTGTACACACTTCATGAGTGTAATGATGCCTCAAAAGAAGAGTAAAACATCAAACAAAGACCGAGCGAGGTGGCGCAGTGGTTAGCACACTGGACTCGCGCTCTGGAGAACGACGGTACGAACCCGTCTCCGGTCACTCTGATTTAGGTTTTCCGTGATATCCCTAAATCTCTTCAGGCAAATACTGGAATGGTTCCTTTGCAACGGCATGAGCGATTTCCTTCCCCATCCTTCACTCATCTCAGCTTGGGTTCAGTCTCTAATGGCATCGTTGTTGGTTGGTTGTTTCGGGGAAGGAGACCAGACAGCGAGGTCATCGGTCTCATCGGATTAGGGAAGGACGGGGAAGGAAGTCGGCCGTGCCCTTTGAAAGGAACCATCCCGGCATTTGCCTGGAGCGATTTAGGGAAATCACGGAAAACGTAAATCAGGATGGCCGGACACGGGAATGAACCGTCGTCCTCCCGAATGCGAGTCCAGTGTATAACCACTGCGCTACCTCGCTCGGTGACATCGTTGTCGACGAGACGTAAAATACTAATCTTCTCCTCATCCTCAAATAAAGTTTTGTCTGAAATTGCTTTATTTTAGTGTTGTGCAGTATAAGAGGGATCACAAGTGCAACACAACAACACGAAATTAATTCTTCTCAGAAAGCAACGATGAGAGGGAACCCGAAATTCAGCTTTACTATGTAGCGTACGCTTGCGACAGGACATGATCAAAATGGTGTCCATGTACACACATCCAAAAAGGTTTTGCGTCAGCCCGGTTCGCAGAACTCCTGAAGACAGACGTTGACTGTGGATATTGTATCACAGACACAGTGCCTTTGACTGTTCAGAGATGTCACTAAACCCGCCCAAAGATGTAAGAAACCATTCATCACCAGCGTCGATTAGACGGAGGGGATGCGACAGCCGATCAGTTCCAGTCATTCCACCAGGAAGAAGGCACACGGCTCGTCTTATCTGCAATTCAACCATGTCTATACGGTCAATACCGCGGTTCGATCGCGTCCGCATTGTTACTTTGTGCTAGGAAGGGCCCTCAACGAGGAAAGTGTCCAGGTGTCTTGGGGTGAACCAAAGCGATGTTGTCAGGGTATGAAGGAGATACAGACAGACAGGAACTGTCGATGACGTGCCTCGCTCAGGCCGCCCAAGGGCTGCTACTGAAGTGGATGACCACTACCTACGGATTATGTATGGCTTGGAGGAACCCTGATAGCAACGCCACCATGTTGAATAATGCTTTTCGCACAGGACGTCGTGTTACGACTCAAACTGTACGCTATAGGCTGCATGATACGCAATTTCACTCCCGACGTCCATGGCGAGGTCCATCTTTGCAACCACGACACCATGCAGCGAGGTACAGATGAGCCCAACAACATGCCGAATGGACCGCTCAGGATTGGCATCACGTTCTCTTCACCGATCAGTGTCGCATAGGCCTTCAACCAGACAATCGTCAGAGACGTGTTTGGAGGCAACCCGGTCAGGCTGAACGCCTTAGACACACTATCCAGCAAGTGCAGCAACCTGGAGGTTCCCTGCTGTTTTGGGGTGGCATTATGTGGGGCCGACGTACGCCGCTGGTGGTCATGGGAGGTGCCGTAACGGCTGTACGATACGTGAATGCCATCCTCCGACCGATAGTGCAACCATACCGGCAGCATATTGCGAGACATTCGTCTCCATGGACGGCAATTCGCGCTCCCACCGTGCACATCTTGTGAATGACTTCCTTCAGGATAACGACATCGCTCGACTAGAGTGGCCAACATGTTCTCCAGACATGAACTCTATCGAACATACCTGGGATAGATTGAAAATAGCTGTTTATGGACGACGTGACCCACCAACCACTCTGAGGTTTCTACGCCGAATCGCCGTCGAGGAATGGGACAATCTGGACCAACAGTGCCTTGATGAACTTGTGGATAGTATGCCACGACAAATACAGGCATGCATCAATGCAAGAGGGCGTGCTACTGGGTATTAGAGGTACTGGTGTCTACAGCAATCTGGACCACCACCTCTGGAAGTCTCGTTGCATGGTGGTACAACATGCAATGTGTGGTTTTCATGAGCAATAAAAAGGGCCGAAATAATATTTATGTTGTTCTCTATTCCAATTTTCTGTACACGTTCCGGATCCCTCGGAACCGGAGTAATGCAAAACTTTTTTTGATGTGTGTATAGAAAGACAGTGGCGTTCTCGACTTTTTACCGCTCTCGGAATGTTACAGGTTCCGTTCATCTTATTCTGTATAGTTACACAGCTATTTTCAGTTCTCTGCTGTAGTTGGGCAACATTCTCAGTTGCAACACTATTCACGATCTCCTTGAGACGGCCCAAAGATAGAAGTTCAGGGGTTAAGACTCGGAGATCTAGCGGACCAAGTAAATGATTCTGTACGACTTGTCCACTTATTGGGATAAGCAACTTTGAAATACCCTCTTGTCTCCCGATTGAAATGTGCGAGGGCACCGTCGACAAAGCATCACTCTTCGATACACTGGTGAAGCCGACACGCCAAAAGCCTGTACTGGCCCCTGATGTAATGCCTACCACAAATGATATTATGCATCATATCTGGGAAATGAAGGAGTTTCAGACAAAGCTTTATTTCGGGTTTTACTCTTATTTTGATCCATACGTTACACCCACGACGTGTGTACAGCTACTTTTGAATCGCCCTGTGTATTGCA
This sequence comes from Schistocerca piceifrons, assembly GCF_021461385.2. Classification (NCBI taxonomy): domain Eukaryota; kingdom Metazoa; phylum Arthropoda; class Insecta; order Orthoptera; family Acrididae; genus Schistocerca; species Schistocerca piceifrons. The sequence continues at coordinate 74,307,106 of NC_060149.1, forward strand.
CAGAAAAGGTCTGCACAAAAATGTAAATGGCAGTGGTATGCACCTCATGTACGGGTTCAGTTAATGCTGTGAAAGAGCATTAGAGCAACATTGTAATGAGCTATTCCCATAGCCGCAGCAATCACGTTACGATATTATTGCATTTATACATATAGGTCCAAGAGAAACAAGATCCTTCCTTGTCAGAATGATTACATTTTAAAGGCTCTTTTGCTGCTGTGAAGGTGTTTTCACAGAAATGAAGATAACTGGTAATGGAGCGAATGAATCATAATTATATCATTACTCTCTAACGAGCCACAGGAGACAACGCGTCTCTCATGCTAAAATAATCAGAAAATATCTCTGAACAGCCTCTGGAACTATGTCGGTGGGGTTCGAGGTCAACCTGAGCCTTGGAGCGCCGTACCGAGTGCGGTGGAGAACACTGGAATCGCAGACGACGGTTCAGATTCCCATCCAGCTGTCCAGATGTAGGTTTTCCATTATTTCCCTAAATCGCTCCTTGAAAATGCCCAGATTGGTTCTTTGTAAAGGGCAAGACCGATTTCCTTTCACATCCTTTCGAAAAATCGGAGCTTGAGCTCAGCCTCTAATGACCTCACTATCGACCGGACGTTAAACTGTAACTATCTTTTTTTTTCTTAGAGCACTGTAGATAGTATTGAACTGATATCAGGCCGTCATGTGACCCACCACCTCTGATTTAAGTCATGGCAGTGAAGTGGTTTGCCTGAGCCTGTCGGTGGTACGGAATTAACTACTTACGGGTTATGAGAAACTGGACGTTCCTTACACCATACAGCAGAAAGATTTGACAGGAATGTAGCCACTGTGCATGAATGCTGGCGGCGGTGGTCACGGAAAGGTGCGGTCGCAAGAAGACTGGGTTCCGGATGGCAACGTCGCACAATCGAGAGGGAAGGCTATCGTGCTCGGTGCATGGCTGTGGCGCATCTGCAGCAGAAATTAGAGCAGCTGTTGGCACCACAGTGACACAACGAACTGTTGCAAATCGGTTACTTCAAGAACAGCTCCGAATTAGACGCCCTGTAGCGTGCATTCCATTGACTCCAAACCATAGCCGTATGTGAGGTCAGTGGTGTCAAGCGAGAGCTCACTGGGGGGGGGCAGAGTGGAGAGCTCACTGGAGGGCAGAGTGGAGGTATGTTATGTTTTCTGATGAGAGCTGGTTACGCCTCGGTGCCAATGATGGCCGTCTGTTGGTTAGGAGGAGGCCAGGTGAGCAGCTGCAGCCATCCTGTCTGGTGCCTAGACACACATCTGGAGTTGTGGTCTGGAGCACGATTTCGTATGACAGTAGAAGCACTCTCGTGGTTATCCCACGCACTCTGGCTGCACAGTTGTACGTCAGTTTCGTGATTTGTCCTGTTGTGCTGCCATGCATGAACAGCATTCCACGAGGTGTTTTCCAACAGGATAACGTTCTCCCAGATACCGGTGTTGTAACCCATCATGCTCTGCAGAGTATTTACATGTTACCTTGGCCTGCTGGATCACCACATCTGCCACCAATAGAGTATATATGGGACATCATCGTACAACAATTCCAGCATCATCCACAACCAGCTTTAACTGTCCTTGTACTGACCAACCAAGTGTAACCGGCATGAAACTCCATCTCACAAAATGACATCCTGCACCTGTGCGACACTGTGTATGCACGTTTGCATCCTTGCATTCAACATTCTGGCGGTTACACCGGTTATTAATGTACCAGCATTTCATATTGGCAATAGCGTTTCCTGCGCTTACATTAACCTGTGAGCTTACGACGTTAATAAGTGTAATGTGTTACCTGGACAAACTTATTCACGAAATTTTATTGCTCTATAATATATCTTTGTGTTGGGATTTTTTTTCTCCGTCAGTGTAGACCGACAGCGAACGGAGACGAATGTCACCCTGTCGATGACAATCAATTTCAGAGTCGACAGGAACTGCTGGCGTCTATGAATACAGGTTCGTGTCAACGAGTTTCCGAGTGAACACTGCGAAGGGAACAGTAAGATATGGACTTCTGGAAGTGTGTGACTCGCAAAATGTCACTGCTCATAGGAGCACATAATGATGCACTTCTTTGGTGCACCAGACAACTCAGAAACTGGACAGCATCTAATACGAGACGTATAATGTGATCCGACGGCCGGCGAAGGTGGCCGAGCGGTTATAGGCGCTACAGTCTGGGACCGCGCGACCGCTACGGTCGCAGGTTCGAATCCTGCCTCGGGCATGGATGTGTGTGATGCCCTTAGGTTAGTTAGGTTTAAGTAGTTCTAAGTTCTAGTGGACTGATGCCCTTAGAAGTTAAGTCCCATAGTGCTCAGAGCCATTTGAACCATTTTTGTGATCCGACGGTCGTGATTTTGCACCTACTTCATTGGGGCAAGACGGTAGGTGCACGAATAGTACAGTTAGGCGTGTAGCCCGTAGATCGTGGAGGGTTTTGTTAAGGCTGGAGGTGCTCCTGTAATGTTTTGCGAATATTTCTCGCACCATGACTTGCTCCCGCCCATTCAGATTATAATTTTGAGAGTCTTGGTGACCAAGTATTGCCCAGTCTTTTGCGTCTTCCAAGAGGCAACAGCCGCGTTCACAGGACTGCACGCTTACTTCTGGACTGACAAACGCTACTGCACCCTATTACATCTCGACTGGCCCGCATAATCGCCCGATGTCAACCGCTTCATGGTCGATGAGACGCATGTTCTCTTGCTAAAATAATACGCAGTTTTGTGCGTTGTGAAATTTATATCCGATATCTTTTTAGTGCTGCTATACAGGGTGAGTCACTAACTATTGCCACCTAGAATAACTCTGAAAGTATGATAGGAACTGAAAAGTTTGTGGGACAAATGTTGCATGGGACAACGGGGGCCATAATATGACGTTGGTTTTTTGTGGCTAGGTGGGGTCGCTTCAGAGATATGAAGATCAACTTTTTTTTTAATGGGATTTTACAGTTTGGTACTCGTTTTCTGATAGCGGCTATCCAGACGAATCCAGTGATGTGTAATAGTAATGTCTTTGAATGTCACGAAGGTTACAAAGATGGCATGAACGACCATTTACAGAAGATGTTCGAAGTGATGACCATTGGTAACAACGCAGTGCTGCAATCTTCTTATCATGGATTGAGTGGTATTCCTTATCACATCGACACTTATCGAAGCACATGCTCCGACAATTCTCTCTCGCATATCTTCAAGTGCAGTTGGAACGTCTTTATAAACAATGTCTTTTACGAATCCGCACAAGAAAAAATCCCGAGGCGTCAAGTCTGGCCAACGAGCCGGCCAAGTCACATCTCCTCCGCGTCCAATCCAACGATTTGGGAATTGTCTCTGCAACTTATTTCTAGCAAACAGCGAAAGCTTTGCCGGACACTCATCGTGTTGATACCACATTCTGTTCCTTGTTCCTAAAGGTATTTCTTGAAATAACAGACCTAATGTTCCTTGCGGGAATGTGATGTACTTCCTACCATTAAGATTTCCTTAGATGAAATAGGGGCCTATAATATTGTCCTCCAGGATCCCACACCATACATTCACCGACCACAGTTTGTGATGTGCAACATACCGCAGCCAACATGGATTTTCAGTTGGCCAATAAAGCATGTTACGCAAATTAACATTTCCATGGTTTGTGAATGTAGCCCCATCAGTAAATAAAATCACATTAATAAATGAGTCATTCCTCTGAATCTGAAGTTGAGCCCATGGGCAGAATTCAGTGCGACACATACAATCCGTACCAGTTAATTCTTGGTGGAGACCGATATGGTAAGGATGATATTTATGGCGATGCAGAACACGAACAACACTACTCTGGCTCATGCCAGATTCCTTTGCGATTTGACGCGAACTAACACAACGATCTCGAACCACAATGGCTAGAGTACCAATTTCCGTTTCCTCGTTATTAAATTTTCTTTGCCGAATATGTTTCCGATGCGTTAAAGATCCATTTGTTCCCAATTTATCAGAAACATATTTAAATGTACGACGTTTAGGGTGAGTACGTTGAGGATATCTTTCAGCTTATAAGTCTCTAGGTCTCCCTGAATTTAGTTGGCATTCTTTGTAAAAGAGATGCATATCGACTTGTTCTTCGATGGAATACGTCATTCAAATTCGCTTGATTCGACGATACTAGTCTTACCGTTCCTATTAGTGTTGTATTGCGAAAGCGTCGAATGGTGTTTACACGTCAATGGCACGTTAAATGGATACGCCATATTCGGCGAATATTTACTATTTGCACGATATACGGGAGAGAATTGTCAGAGCATGTGCTCCGATAAGTGCCGTTGTGATAAGGAATACTACTCAGTCCATGATAAGAAGATTGCAGCACTGCATTGACACCAGTGGTCATCACATCGAACACCTTCTGTAAATGGACATACGTGACGCCTTTTTGACCTTCAAAGACCTTCAAAGACTTTACTGTTACACACCATTGGATTCGTCTCGATAGCAGCTATCAGAAAATAAGTACCAAACTACCCGTTGTCCCATGCAATATTTGTCCCACAAACGTTTCAGCTTCTATCATACTTTCGGCGTTATTCTAGGTGGCAATAGTTAGTAACTCACCCTGTATATCGAGACGTTTTCAGAAGTTGAACAAAATTGCCGTGGACCATGCGGTGAACACGTAGGACGCTGTGGGCTCTAAAATGGGGGGCGTGTGTCTATAGCTGGCTCAGTCCGTCTGTTTCGGGAAAATTTGTTCGAATCGCCATCTTCTCCTTTTTAAGGTGGTCTGAAGTAACTACTTGTACTTTCTGATATCATAGACACTGTTTTGAAACTTTACTACACTCCTCGGTAATTCTGCTGGTACAATATAATTTGTAGTTGGTGGGGCGTGTATGCCTCAGCAAAATTAATAGAACGTTGCAGGCACTGGTACGAGATATAAAATTTATGTTGAAAATTTGCGTGCGATATTTCATGTTTCTAACTGTACGAGAGTGAAGGTGTTCTGGTACTGATATGTTGTGCAGGGTGATTACAAGAGTTTATTTCTGAGGAACTATGCTCGGTGCATCTCTTCAGCTTGTTGCAGATGTAAAATAGTTCCTTAGAGGTAAATTTTTGTAAATCAGGGAAGCACTTCATGCCCATCCTGTACTTTTACCATAGCTACTATCCTGATAAAACTACTCTACAAACAAAAAATTAACTTCGAAAATCCTAGGTCCACGTGAAATCATGGACTTCCGTAGTTTGGTTCATGGGACTCATGCGTTCTATCTCACCGATTTTCAGAATCGCTCAACGTAAATTGTTTTATACTGTGAAAGTTTTTATTGATCATAACAGAAAACATTTTTTGGCCTTTTATTTTTCCGAAACAAGTAACAAATTATACACACGAAAGGGTTAATAGAAGAGAGGGTTGTACCTGGAGAATAGTATATAATTTACTTATTTATTTATTGCCAAATTATAGACGTGTTACATGATGTTTCCTGGTCGGTGTTTCAATTTAGTGACTGATTTTAGAACCACATGAAGGAACGCACACTAGAAACCGCCGTGAGCAACGTGTAGTTTTCTACTGTTTTTGTTGTTGTGAGATGTAAGAGTGTGTTTTGTAAATATTAGAAGTTCTAACTATGTAAGTGCTGTATACTATATGAAAAATATTTGGAGGATATTGTTAAGTTCAAAAATGGTTCAAATGGCTCTGAGCACTATGGGACTTAACATCTATGGTCATCAGTACCCTAGAACTTAGAACTACTTAAACCTAACTAACCTAACGACATCACACAACACCCAGTCATCACGAGGCAGAGAATATTGTTAAATCTTCAGCTATAGAGATTTGTAGTGAGTAACATTATGTATAATTTTAAAGGTAGTTGCGTAATGTGTCGACGGTTAAGCCATACGTCGCCGGTCGCGCATCATCTTATACTTTGAAAGGGGTTAAGGTATTGTACCGTGGAACACGAGATATTAGCAAATGAACTTAGTTTCGGTAATGTCTTAACAATTTTCCCTGCCTTGAAAAGGCAAATTTATTTTAGTTTCAATAATTTCAAATTAAAAATTTTTTTTCATGTAAGTGGTTATTGATAACACTTCTTAATTTGATTTCAGTTACTGATTATTGGTGTGTTGTAGAGTAATAATTTAACAGATATGCTATTAAATACGGTATGGACAAGATTTTATCGGTGAAAAAACTTTGAAATTAAGTTGGAATATTTATTCCTAGGTACTATCATGCTCAATAGTATCCGAACGCATGAACTGTGTTCCGCCTGCGTGCAGCCCACATAAACGTAGCTGGCTTGCGGGTCCTCAAATCTCTTTACGGTACAGTCGGTTGACAATACAAAATGGATACAACAATAGTCCTGTAGAGAATAATGTTCTTTATGGCTATCACTCCAGATGTAAATTAATATCGCGATATTGCAAATATTAGGAAACACGTTACTGGAGATGAGACATCCTTTAACGCTTTTAAACCCAACTTTACTGTAAGAAGTGACATTTCATAGGCATTGCCACACTCGTCAGAATCTGAGACAACTAATTCTGTCACATAAATGATACAGTAATTCTTAGACAAAATTAATATTTTTATAAACAAGAGACTTTGAGCAATGATCTGGACTGCTAAAGAAGTTATATCATAATTAGAAGTATTTTTGCTATCTAGAAGCTTATCTCACAGTTGCTAAAAGTTGTTCCTGTGGCGAGTGGTTTTGCATAGACTTGCTGTTGAAGTGGAAGGAAACGATCTTAAAAGCGGCAAGCGCTCTATAGACGCCTCAACATTAACAGCATATCAGTAGTTTCTCTGTTTCACTGTACTCACAATTCATCAACAGTTATTTGTGCACGTGTTTGGACTTTAAATAACTTGATAAACACTTTTGTTTTAAACCTAGTTTCAAAACCAGCACCTACAGGAATTGCTAACTAAGCAAGTCTTTCGTGTCCGACCGAAATTCAATCACGGCAATGATCGTCATTGCTGACTAGGCACAAAGAAACGTGAAATATTGAAGTTTTCACCAGTATCAGTTAGGAAATCTGAACTTGAAAATAAATGAAAATTTTTGCAGTGAACTAGGAATCTTGGCATGACCATTACTTCCCTGTTAAATAACTTCGAAAGACCATTAATGTAGTTTCATTCACATGTAACGAAGTGTGCATTTGCCCAGTAAGTAATCGGATCTTTAACTACGTGAAATCAGTAGTTGGCTATCGAATTTAGTCACCAGCAAGGAGATACACCACGAAGATGACGTGCTACAGACGGGAAATTTAACCGACAGGAGGACGATGCTGTGATATGCACATGATTAGCTTTCCAGAGCATTCACACAAGGTTGGCGCCGGAGGCGACACCTACAACGTGCTGACATGAGGAAAGTTTCCAACCGATTTCTCATACACAAACAGCAGTTGACCGGCGTTGCCTGGTGAAACGTTGTTGTCTTGCCTCGTGTAAGGAGGAGAAATGCGTACCATCACGTTTCCGACTTTGATAAAGGACGGATTGTAGCCTATCGCGATTGCGGTTTATCGTATCACAACATTGCTGCTCGTGTCGGTCGAGATCCAATGACTGTTAGCAGAATATGGAATTGGTGGGTTCACGAGGGTAATACGGAACGTCGTGCTGGATCCCAACGGCCTCATGTCATTAGCAGTCGAGATGACAGGCATCTTATCCGTATGGCTGTAACGGATCGTACAGCCACGTCTCGATCCCTGAATCAACAGATGGGGACGTTTGCAAGACAACAACCATCTGTACGAACAGTTCGACGACGTTTGCAGCAGCATGGACTAGAAGCGCGGAGACCATGGCTGCGGTTACCCTTGACGCTGCATCACAGACAGGAACGCCTGCGATGGTGTACTAAACGACGAATCTGGGTGCACGAATGGCAAAACGTCATTTTTTCGGATGAATCCAGGCTCTGTTTACAGCATCATGATGGTCACATCCATGTTTGGCGACTTCACGGTGAACGCACATTGGAAGCGTGCATTCGTCATCGCCATACTGGCGTATCACCCGGCGTGATGGTATGGGGTCACCCCTTGTTCACATTGACGGCACTTTGAACAGTGGACGTTACATTTCAGATGTGTTACCACCCATGGCTCTACCCTTCATTCGATCCCTGCGAAACCCTACATTTCAGCAGGATAACGCACGACCGCATGTTGCAGGTCCTGTACGGGTCTTTCTGGATACAGAAAATGTTCGACTGCTGCTCTGGCCAGTACATTCTCCAGTTCTCTCACCAATTGAAAACGTCTGACAATGGTGGCCGTGCAACTGGATCGTCACAATACGCCAGTCACTACTCTTGATGAACTGTGGTATCGTGTTGCAGCTGCATGGGCAGCTGTACGTGTACACGCCATCCAAGCTCTGTCTGACTCAATAACCAGGCGTATCTAGGCCGTTATTACGGCCAGAGGTGGTTGTTCTGGGTACTGATTTCTCAGGATCTATGCACCGAAATTGCATGAAAATTTAATCACATGTCAGTTCTAGTATAATATAGTTTTCCAATGAATACCCGTTTATGATCTGCATTTGGTGTAGCCAATTTAATATCCAGTAGTGTATGAACCTAATATGACGATACTTTTTTTTCCCCCTGACTGGGTTTCGAAACCAGTGCCTAACGCCATTGTTCTCTTTCCATGGATAGACTGAGTATCAACTGTTTGTTCACCGGTAATGAGATGAGCAAATGTTTGACCAGAAATAACGGCATGTATCGTTATTGTTGACAACACACGAAGAAATATTAAAAATGGAAATTATTATTCACTCGTAATTGGGTGTGCACATGATAGGGCTTGAAGTGAAGTTACGAAAATTTTTGTGGTTCAAAATGGTTCAAATGGCTCTGAGCACTATGGGACTTAACTGCTGTGGTCATCAGTCCCCCAGAACGTAGAACTACTTAAACCTAACTAACCTAAGGACATCACACACATGCATGCCCGAGGCAGGATTCGAACCTGCGACCGTAGCGGTCACGTGGTTCCAGACTGTAGCGCTTAGAACCGCACGGCCACTCCGGCCAGCAAAACTTTTGTGCTGGTCCAGGATCTGAACCCAGATACGTGCCTTTCGTAAAGACCTAGAGAAGTCAGCAGTTAGGGGAAAAGAACGAAATGATCGAACTGTATCGTTTCGATGTAGTAAATTCTGCGAAATTGAAGATCCGAATTCAAATCCCAGCCCAGCACTAAAATTTTCAACGTCTCAAGTTGAAATAAAATAAAAGCCCTGTGATCTTGAACGGCCATTGGTTCACTAAATAATATAAAATTTATAGTGTAAGAAAGCTTGCTGGTGACCGAGTTTTTGTTTTCGGCAACTTCCACCTCTGTCTTGGCCCAGCCTAAACTGCCTCTTTTCCTGTTGGTAGTGAAGGGATGTCGTATTTAATGCGGATTCTGAACTACGGTGCAGCTTGACGGTCTACAGTTGGCACTACCAGAGGAGAAGGAGATCTGTTCGTGCCTGTTGAAAATGGACGCCTCTAGTGGGAATCAAACCCACACCACAAACATACCAGGATGATACTACGCTAGACCCACCAGACCAGTGTATTGAAAATTTGCCAGTAGCATTATTATATTCTAAGGAGAAAAGTCAGATACTGTATAAGATGTCTGACCTCTGACTCCCAGGAACTGAATTCCATCCTGGTCAATAAATTAATTTCCTGGTTTTATTGTAGATTTGTGCAACTGCGCCGACGTTCACCAGCTGCGTCAGCTGTTTTAATGCTTGTTTTCGATACGCCCAATACCTCTACAAACTCCACAAACCAATGACTGAAATGCAACCAAAACCAGTTTATAGGCGGTTTTTCCTCTAACCGGTTACAGCCGGCCGCTGTGACCGAGCGGTTCTAGGCGCTTCAGTCCGAAACCGCGCTGCTGCTACGGTCGCAGGTTCGAATCCCGCCTCGAGCATGGATGTGTGTGATGTCCTTAGGTTAGTTGGGTTTAAGTAATTGTAAGTCTAGGGGACTGATGACCTCAGATATTAAGTCCCATAGTCCTCAGAGCCATTTGAGCCATCTAATCGGTTACAGTTAATTTCTGACACTAATATTGAAAAGAGCTCACAAATTAGAAACGGTAAAGCAATACGGGCTGGGTGATTATCAACGAGCTTCTGACACGCAAATGTCAGCGGGATATGAAGACGCATTTTTGCCGTCATACCTTCGAGTCGAAGCCAACTGGAAATTGCCACTATTTCAACAGATTTCTTACTTCGAGAAATACCACTGTTGATTATGTGGTTACCAGATAATTATATTGTTACTGTCATTACTGCTATTATTTTCTTGTCAGTTGCTACTAAAAGTGTGCTTACAGGAGAAATGTATTGCTTTTTGGTCAATGGTGGAAGCTGTTACCCTCAAACATTTAAATTATTTAGTTCTTTCAATATATAAAGAATACTTTCCAAGTTAATTCCTGATATCTTCAATTATTCAATGATAACATTAAAACGGATTTATGAGAACGTTACTTGATAACAGAAATCGCGTTGCATTATTTCATTTACTTGCGCGTAGCAATGAGGCTGGTAAAACTCCTGGTAAATTCCAGTTCAAATGCTAGAGGATGTTAATGTCTTCCGTTAATTTCACGATCGTGCTTTCCAGATAACTTGGTTGGCATCACCTATTTCAAGTAGTACAAAGAATAATCTGTTGCAAAATATCTACTGTTTTCGTTGCGATAAACTCAAATTTCAGCATTCTACGTGATTCAAGTTCACATTCTCGCGGAACTGGTTTAAATTTAGTGTCCACTTCAACAATGTAGAAAAATATTGCACAGTTGGAAACCTCACATCCAACTCAGCGACCTTACACTTAGTCGCCAACCACAAATTCTAGCTCTGTGGAACACCAGTCTCAGTTATGTGATGCAACCTTCTCACCGGAAAATAGGCAGTTGACTTATTGGGCTCCATAACTACAGGGTATCAGTAACTTCGTGTGCAAAATAGGCCAATAATAGATTCAAAAACCACTGTTTTAGTACTGTTAAGAAGATTAGTTTTAACGTTCGTCGTAGGTGAAGGAATTTAGTTTCCTATAAAAACTTCATAAGTAATGACGTTCACAAATTTCTCTAATAAGAAATGCTTATTGCCTAGGTAGCAAGGAGTTTAGAAACAAAGTCCGCACAGTCTGGGCCATGTCGATCGTTTCGTTTGATAGCACAGCATAAGAATTTTGCTTAAGAGGTATCACCAGCTGTGTCCCTGTACCTGTAGAAATCATTAATTGAAATCGTGTTTAACATCTCAGGGTAGTCGAGACTATTTGTCCAGCGAACACTGGAAGCCATACACTCTTATGTATACAACACTCTGAATACTTCAACACTATAATTCTGTTCTTCTCCTAAACCAATAATTCTTAGTTTACAACAAATAAAATATGTAGAGCCGACAGGATTCGAACCGACAATTGTACGAGGGCTGTCCAGAAAGTAAGTTACGATTGATCGCGAAATGAAAATCACAGTGAAAATCAGAAATGTTTCATTTGTAACAGTTAGCTACACCTTTCAGCTACTTCTCTACGTGGTCGCCGTTCTGACTCAGACATTCGTCGTAGCGTTGTACCAACTTTCCAATACGCTCATCATAGAGGGCAGCCGCCAGTGCTTTCCGCCAATTCTCTACGCTGGCCTAAAAATCGTTGTCTGTGCCAAAATTTGTCTTTATAGCCAGCGGTTCGTTTGAGCAGAGATGAAACTCAGTGGGAGACAATTACGGGCTGCATTGTGGGTAACCAAACATTTCCAATTGAAACGATGCAGGAACATCTTCATTGCCCCTGCAGAATGAGGCTGAGAATTGTCTTGAAGAAGAAACCGCACGACAGTTATGTAATGTTGGTTGCATAGCTTCAGGGGAAAATTCTCACCAGGCCCTCGTACTTGGCGGGAGACACTATTTTCTATAACATCTTTACGCGCTCACTAATAGCTCAGGAATGAAAAGAGCGACATAATTCTACCTAGAGTCATACTAGAGACACTGCCCAACACATCTTTGCAAAGCTTTATCGGATTTTCATAGTCGTTTCCATTTCGCTACCGATCGTAACTTACTTTCTGGACAGCCCTCGTAGATTACAAAGTTACCACTTTTTTGCGGGTCTTTTTTTATTTATTAGTAACACAGTGTAAAAATAATAACAGAAAGCTCCTTTATTTAACATAGGAAATAGGAAAAAACTCACTCCAAGATGATCTGACGTGCGAAAACAAGCCGGCGACTTCTGTACTCTAGATACTAGTTGCGGATATACTTTCGGAAAGCAATGCAGAACCTTTGATGGTCATCAGAATAGAGCTGCCATCTCTCAGCTCCGCTCACGTGGGGTTCCAACTACGGGGAGAGTTGGAAAAGTGCTTCCGAAGTAGCTAGCAACGGCTGATGGGTATTTGACGTGTCGTCTTATTACGTGGTGTCGTGTGTCGCGTTAGCAAAGGCGTCCAAAAATCGGTCACGTTCTTGGGGCCATTTCTGAAAAGATAAAGCAGGCCATACCCTTGATCCAGGTGACCGCATGCATCTTTGATGGTGGAAAATGTGTCTCGTCCGGAAGGAGGAGCGTATTGGAGACGATTATGTACGTTGTCATCGGAGATAAGGGGTCAATATACGCTGGAGAAGGAACCATATGTTCGCCGTCGTGTCGCAGAGGAGACGGTGTTCGTCCATGTCGTCCACATCACACCTGGGCCAGAGGGAGTTGTCTGCCAGGGCGATTGCATGAAGTTTATGTCACGTTGGGTATTTACCGATAACTACGATGGTCCAGGCGGCGCTCGTTTCCGTTGTGAAGTATGGTTGATGAACTGCGCGCCACCCCGCCGCCCACCTAACTTTTGGGTGACGTTCTTTGACAGTTTTCCAGGGGTGATTCCGCAGTAACAGGTGATAAATATCTCGCGTAGTGGGAGCCCTAGTGCGAGGAAAGTGTTCTTGAACATACCTGTATTCAATAAGAAAAAGTTTGATACGAGACTTGCTGGTGCAGTGTGGGCCAGAGCGATCGGCGGTTTACATGAACTAGGTGGGAGTTCGTCGACCAGAAGTCCAGTTGATGCTGTTGAGGCTGTGACTACATAACTTCAGCATTGTATGTACGTAAAGAGCTGTAGCCCGTGGATGTACACACACACACACACACACACACACACACACACACACACACACACACACACACACACACAAAACACTTTGACCAGGGCGAGACATACTCTTCGCTTAGGGATTGTGAGGGTGTCATACTAGACCTTGAATACTCCCGCCGGAGGTTCGAGTCCTCCCTCGGGCATGGGTGTGTATGTTGTTCTTAGCATAAGTTAGTTTAAGTAGTGTGTAAGACTAGGGACCGATGACCTCAGCAGTTTGGTCCCTTAGAAATTCACACACATTTGAACATTTTTTACCTTCAATATGTACCCATAATAGAGAAAATAATTGGAGGCCGCTTGGATCTGTGTACAGTGCTGTTATCGACTTGTATGGTGTGATACGTGGGGTAGCACAGTTGACTAGAAACATACGACAGCTCAGCAACGTGACCTGAATCACATAATTTTACTTTTAATCTTTGAAAACGCTGCCTTTATTACTAGGTGTGATGACTAAAGACAAAATACATTTCCACGCCATTCGAAATAATACTTACGAGGAATTTATTCACGAAGCATTTTTCGAAGCATGCAGTCGCACAAGGAATTTGATTTCTGCGGCGAAGGAAGTGCTGTCCACCTCGTATGGCACTTCGGTTAGTCTCGTTATGTCTGTTGATTCCTACTTGCGCCAAGGCGATACGTCACAGATGAAGGAATTTGATAAGGATGGCATTCTTAACGCTTTATGGAGATAGATACTGCATCATTACCATTCCTCGTGCCCTAGGATAGACCAAATCTACGATTCATCTCTGGGTGAAGAGGATGACTGATGAAGGCAACATCAACTGTCGTCCATGCTCTGGAGGTCCACGGACGACCACTGAGGATCAAGACACTAGAGTATGCCACTACAATAGTGAAGACACTTTCAAGACCCTAACAGAAATTAGGAAAATCCTTCAGCTAAGCGTGAGCAGGTCAAAAGTCGCCGAGAACGGTATACCTGTCTACAGTTTAGCCCCTCTAGATACAGAAATGGGAATAAATCTCCGTGAGAGACTCGTGCAGCTGCTTTGTAATCATCCACTAAATAATTTTAGGGGTAGCCTGCGTTTACTCTCCAGTTCGCAGGGCTCTCGAAGCCACTCGAGTACTTCAGATGCGGAATCTAGTGTAGATAGGAGTTGACAACATCACAGGAAAAGTTTGGCAGTGCTGTGGTCTTGTACTAATTTCCTGGTATGCACTGAACTATCAGTCTAAATTCTCTTTATACTTTCTTGTTATTTCGATGAAATATACCGAATGATTTTTGTTTGAGATGTGAAAATGTGTATGTCAAATTCATTGTTTGAGCGCAGGATGGTTCAAATGGCTCTGAGCACTATGGGACTTAACATCTGTGGTCATCAGTCCCCTAGAACTTAGAACTACTTAAACCTAAGGACATCACACACATCCATGCCCGAGGCAGGATTCGAACCTGCGACCGCAGCAGTCGGGCGGTTCCGGACTGAGCGCCTAGAACCGCTCGGCCACAGTGGCCGGCGCAGGATGGATATTCTACATCTACATACATACTCCGCAATCCACCATACGGTGGCGGTGGCGGAGGGTACCTCGCACCACAACAAGCATCTTCTCTCCCTGTTCCACTCCCAAACAGAACGAGGGAAAAATGACTGCCTATAAGCCTCTGTACGAGCCCTAATCTCTCTTATCTTATCTTTGTGGTCTTTCCGCGAAATGTAAGTTGGTGGCAGTGAAATTGTACTGCAGTCAGCCTCAAATGCTGGTTCTCTAAATTTCCTCAGTAGCGATTCACGAAAAGAACGCCTCCTTTCCTCTAGAGACTCCCACCCGAGTTCCTGAATCATTTCCGTAACACTCGCGTGATGATCAAACCTACCAGTAACAAATCTAGCAGCCCGCCTCTGAATTGCTTCTATGCCCTCCCTCAATCCGACCTGATAGGGATTCCAAACGCTCGAGCAGAACTCAAGAATAGGTCGTATTAGTGTTCTATAAGCGGTCTCCTTTACAGATGAACCACATCTTGACCAAATTTTACCAATGAGCCGAAGACGAATATCTGCCTTCCCCACAGCTGCCATTACATGCTTGTCCCACTTAATATCGCTCTGCAATGTTACGCCCAAATATTTAATCGACGTGCCTGTGTCAAGCGCTACATTACTAATGGAGTATTCAAACATTACAACATTCTTTTTCCTATTCATCTGCATTGATTTCCATTTATCTATATTTAGAGTTAGCTGCCATTCTTTACACCAGTCACAAATCCTGTCCAAGTAATCTTGTATCCTCCTACGGTCACTCAACGACGACACCTTCCCGTACACCACAGCATCATCAGCAAACAGCCGCACATTGCCATCCACCCTATCCAAAAGATCATTTATGTAGATAGAAAACAACAGCGGACCTACCACACTTCCCTGGGGCACTCCAGATGATACCATCACCTCCGATGAACACTCACCATCGAGGACAACGTACTGGGTTCTATTACTTAAGAAGTTTGCTACGACTGCAGTCTACCTTCGGCATGATGGTAGTAACAAAAAAAATGGCTCTGAGCACTATGCGACTTAACTTCTGAGGTCATCAGTCGCCTAGAACTTAGAACTAATTAAACCTAACCAACCTAAGGACATAACACACCTCCATTCCCGAGGCAGGATTCGAACTCGCGACCGTAGCGGTCGCTCGGCTCCAGACTGCAGCACCCAGAACCGCACGGCCACTCCGGCCGGCTGGTAGTAACGAGAGAAGGTTTTCTTGAACAGTGTCCTGCTGGTGTAGCAGTAATACGCTCGCTTAATGATGCGCTGGCTGCTTTAGCTGGCGGTTCCGATATCGCGGGAGAAATTTTATGGTTAATAATTTTTCTTTTCTCGTTCTCTTTATTCGATCTGTAAACGACCAGAAGGGAATTCAGTAACGAAACCGTAATGCAAGTTTTGAATCTTAAGCCATCTCACAGTGTCGATTCAATACCTTGCAGGAGTTACCACAGGTGTATGTTTTGGAAACACAGAGTTACAACACAAGACATGCTCTGCAAAGGCTTGAAAACATCATTAAAGACAATGAGTCGGATTTAGTTCGTTATTTAGGGAAACATCACCCTAGACAAATGTTATGGAAGCAAGGAACACCCTGAGTAGCATATGTCTTTGGTAATTCTGGAAGCGAAAAACGTATGGAGCAGCAGAATTGCACCTTCGTTCATACCTTTAATTTTGCATCTGCATCAGAAGACATAAATTTTCCTTGTGAATACTATTTGATTACTGTGTGATATCGAATAGCTTACTGTGTGATATCGAAGACCACGTATCTCGAATATCGTTAATTATACTTCTACTTCCACCACAATGTTTTCAAACTGCGGGAGAGTACTGAAATGCTACCTTTAGATGACACTTTGCCACACATTAAAATTGATTATTATGTTATTGGTTCCTGACGTTGAGGTAAGTTCATGTTGCAGTTGCTTTCTCTTTTTAAGGGCAGATTATTGCCCTTTCCTATTTTAATGTTACGTCAACCATTTCGCTGACAAATATTATTAGTTTCATTGCAACCAACTAGTACAAAGGTTCCTCTTTTCTTTCATTACAAAAAGCTTTTGTCGTGAGACTGATATGCGGTTGGTCTGAATTTTGTGATACATTTAACCATGATAGTAAATTATATGCTTCAAAGAGTCTCACGTCATTTGCTGCACGACCAACTGTCACACAAGGTACATCGCCATCCCTCTGTAGAAATTTTATGACACTTGTGTTAGCAGCTTGTAAGTTCTCACATCCTCCAACAGTCAGAATCCCTTCCCCCACCCCTTTCCCCTCCCCACCAAAAAAAAATAGTTTTCATAAAATGGACTAGAATATCTGTTAGCGTCACTCTCAATCAGCTTACGTTCTTCATGACTCTATTCACGGAATTCAAAGTCAGATGAAACGTTTGCGTTACCATCGAAGATGAACTGCACCTCTTTCGCTTGGTATATCATAGTTTTTTCCATGTAAACTTACACTCCAACCACAAAGAGTATTATACGATACAACACAAAAGCAGCAGTACACGTCGCAGACCGGTAAGTTGCTGCGACACCCATGAAACACCTGGGCAGTTAGGGAGCCAGTGGCCACAGCCAGCGCTTACGCCTGCTGTGTTGCGAGTGGACCCTGGAGCACGAAAGCGTTCAAAAGCAGAAACTCATAACCTGGAACTCTGTCGTGGAGATATTTTTGTACAGGACTGCTTACGTGGAGTGCCAAAATATGAAATTATGATTCTGCTTCCGTTAGACTTCACCTTCCATTCACAGTAACGTGGCCACCTGTTAAAAGACTGAATAGCCACCTTTAGCAGCATGGACCATTGCGAGACATGCTGGAAGAGTGCCAGTGAGGTTCTGGAGTGTACTGACAGCAGTGTGGAGTCATGCAGACTCCAGCGTCTTGGCCATCTACTCTAGATTTCTCGGCTGAGGATCCAAGGAGAGAACAGACCGATAGAGGTGGCCGCATAGATTCTCGACTGGGATTAAAACCGGGGCGTGTGGTGGCTATAGGAGCACAGTAAACTCATCTTGATTTTCTCCGAATCAAGCACGTACACTGCGAGTTGTGTGACACGTTGCATTGTCCTGGTGCATTTGTGCCGAGGAAAAACGAGCTGCATGTTGGGGTAGCCATGGTTCCCAAAGACTGATGCATAATGTTCGTTTTCAGATGTTTCATGGCCAATTGAACATAAAATGTGATTCATCTCAGAAGATCAGGGCGCCTGCTGCAGAGGCCCATATGCAGCAACATTCGCGAAACGGTCGTTGAGGGGACACAACTGGTGGTCCCTTGATTCATCTGGACGGTCAGCTGCTCTACAGTTGCACATCCATTCGCTCGAACATATCTCTGCAGCAGTCGTTCACCCCTGTCATATGTGACCCGTGGTGCACCGCAGTTGCCTCGGTGCCGGTTTTGGATACCGCATTTTACCGTGCGTGGTATGCTTTACGCACGGTGGGATGCGTACAATTTGCAGATTTATCCGTTTCGGAAATGCTTCCACCCATGGCTCCGTTCCCACTTTACAACAGCGACTGCTCTGTTTTCCATGTCCCTGCGACGCAATTGATAAATCCTCCACTGCCGGTGCTGCCACCCACCGTTGGTGAATGTTTGTTGCAGACTGGCGTAGAGCATAGGCGGTGGTCATATTAATGTGGCTGGACCGTGTATAATTTTAGTGTATAGATATAATATAGTACAATGAGTAGACATCAAAACACTTCTCAGCGCCGTTTACCGCCAAACCCGTAGCAGACGCGGCATTTGATGGCTCTGGAAGATGACGTCATTTCTTCTATAAACTTCCGTATCTTACGATATGGCCACTGGCCAGATTGTCCAGATATCCACGCATAATAGTTCTGAGGGTTGTTATGTTTATTGCCGCCTAACGGATCGGTTCTGTCTTCACTGCAGAGGCTAGCGGCGGCATGGTGTTTTTGTCAAAGACTGTACTGTTCCGAATGCTTTCGAAGTGGCATAATTTATAAGTGAAACTTAGATTCACTTAGTGATTAAGCCTATGTTTATCCTGTCATCTCTCTGTGTTTAAACAAAGGTCTGACCTCACACATCATATCATACCTTTAGGTAAGGGAGGGTACACGACTCTTCGAATGATTTAGTGGTCAAGTCGGTAAATTTTTATTCTATGGGTACTGGTTTCGAATCCTGTCGCTTCCGTACATTTTAATTCCTTGTAAGAGTTATAAGTGTAGGAGGACAACGACAATTCTAGCGTTTAAAGTATTCATAATGATGTAACTGTGGAAGTAGTTAACTCGAGCGCTCTACTTTGCATGAACACGGCATGCCTTTCGCCGCTTTCTTTCTTTATGTATTGTGCTTTCTGCTTGCCATTTGAAAAGTGAAGGATCTCTCCTTTATGCTTTAGTCAGTACTGTCGTCCTGCCTGCATGTAAATAAAGAGAACACAATATGATGCCATCTTATTGACATAAAAAAGATATGGTATCTTTTCAATTCCTTCATCGGCATTGAAGTCATGCTGCATGTGAAAAGAACTTTTTTCATGTTGGTCTTTATCTTCTTGATCCATGGTGGTAAAATAATTTAAAATTCATAGCCGACCTAGAAACTGATTTGTGTGTCTATTTTGCTCCTCTTCTTGAAAATAAATGTCTCAGCCATTGGTGCACAAACATCTGTGATTTAGTTACAGTACATGCGTATTTCTTTTAAAAAAAGGTTAAGACAAAAGAAACTGTTTGGGCTCTGCAAATCACTCCATCTGCCTTCTGGCAGCTTCCAAACTGGGCAGGTCAGACTGTCCAGTATATGACCTGCCCAGTATAGTTTGTTCCCTGTCGGGAGACCTTGTAACCTACGTGCAGAAGTGGATTTCCCAGGTCCTTTGCGCGCGCAGGTAAGACTAGCGTCGTTGTAACGGCCGAGCAGGTCGCTTCGAGACACCGTAGCGGACGGGCGTGTATGTCTCTCAGCTAAGCCACGAATTGCAGTAGTCGCGCTGCCTGTGCACATTGTGAAGGTTATTAGAATAAACATTTATACTAGATATTGTGTTCCGTGTAATTATTGTGAATGGAAATGTGGGGAGGACAGTGAGTCCTCTCGCACTATACGCTCAAACTCTAATTGTGCCAACATGGGAGGAAGAGCCCGGTGTACCACAAACTTTTGTTTGTAGTAACATAATTGTTCCAGAAACGTAACAGAAGGGAAAACAAAACATTTATTTATCTTAAACAAAGATCTCTCCCTAGTAACACAATAGATTCATTACCATGTCCAGTTTCCATCCGCCTCTCCAACAGTATTTAGCCACCGGGCAACAGAGGCAACACGTTTCTGGCTGAATCTGGTATGTTGCGACATCTCTTCTCAGGCATCATCAACTGCTTCGGACAGTGCTGCCTTGGTTGTTGGTGCAGGTTTCTGCTCCTAATAATTTTCTCTGTCTCTGCCACCTTTGGGAGACCAGTTCAACAGATCGACATCTCAGTCCATTTGAAACCAGTGTTTTACGCAGTTCGGTGTGTGGACTGGTGAACGGTCATGTTGAAAGATTATTTTGCCACCCGGAAGACTGTGACGAACAGGAAGAAGGATTATGCAGTAGTAATCGCTAGATCAGTTCCCACTAGACAAAGCAACGATTTGCTGATGTCTGTCCCCAAACTGTGACAGAAGTTCGGCCACAACTATGTCAGCTGGACATATTTGCTGTCGAATCCCTCTCAACATGGACGATATACCGGGTGATCAAAAAGGCAGTATAAATTTGAAAACTTAATAAACCACGGAATAATGTAGATAGAGAGGTAAAAATTAACACACATGCTTGGAATGACATGAGGTTTTATTAGAACAAAATAAAAACAAAGATCACAAAATGTCCGACAGATGGCGCTGGACAGCAAAACAACAGTGACTGCGCATAACAAATTGTTCAAATGGCTCTGAGCACTATGGGACTTAACATCTATGGTCATCAGTCCCCTAGAACTTAGAACTACTTAAACCTAACTAACTTAAGGACATCACACAACACCCAGTCATCACGAGGCAGAGAAAGTCCCTGACTTCGCCGGGAATCGAACCCGGGAACTCGGGCGCGGGAAGCGAGAACGCTACCGTACGACCACGAGCTGCGGACTCTGCGCATAACAATCGCGTATAAAAGGAGCTGTAATGAGAGAGAGAATCAGATGCGCCAGCAGTCGCAGCATCTTGACGTTACCTGAAAAGGCGCTTTTAGTGAAGCTGTATTATCAAAATGGAGAATGTGCTAGTTCAGCGTTACGATCCTATCGCCATAGGAAGGGGATTCGAAAGGGTAAAGATCCCTTAACAAATGCAGCTGTGGCGAGAATGATTTCGAAGTTAAGAGCCACGGGTTGTTTAGACGATAGACCCCGTAGTGGCCGACCGAGCACAAGGCGTAATGCTGCTGAGACAGTTCAGGAAGAAATGGAGACTGTAGCGGGTTCGTCTATGCACGGGAAAGTCAGCACTCGTGCAGTCGCACGTCTCACCGGCATTCCATACACTACTGTTTGGTTGGCACTGAGGCGTACCCTCCGATGCTATCCGTACAAAATCCATCGGCATCATGAACTGTTACCTGGCGATTTAGTGAAGCGGAGGGCATTTACGGTGTGGGCGTTTCAAAAGATGGCGGAAGATGACGATTGGTTGAGTAACGTGTTGTGGACCGACGAAGCTCATTTCACGCTCCGAGGGTCTGTCGACGCCCACAACTGCAGAATTTGGGCTGCCGAAAACCCTAGAACTGTGGTGGAAACTCCATTGCACGACGAGAAAGTCACGGTATGGGTTGCATTTACCACATCTACTGTTATCGGGCCTTATTCCTTCGAGGATATGCGTGATTCTGGTTTTGTAACTGCTACCGTGACGGGTGAGAGGTACGCCGATATGTTACAGAATCACATCATCCCCAGCCTGGCTGATAAACACCTGCTGGAACGTACGATGTTTATGCAGGATGGCGCTCCACCTCATATTGCTAGACGCGAGAAAGATCTCTTGCGCGCGTCGTTTGGTGGTGATCGTGTGCTCAGCCGCCACTTTCGTCATGCTTGGCCTCCCAGGTCCCCAGACCTCAGTCCGTGCGATTATTGGCTTTGGGGTTACCTGAAGTCGCAAGTGTATCGTGATCGACCGACATCTCTAGGGATGTTGAAAGACAACATATGACGCCAATGCCTCATCATAACTCCGGACTTGCTGTACAGTGTTGTTCACAGCATTATTCGTCGACTACAGCTATTGTTGAGGAATGATGGTG
The DNA here is from genome assembly GCF_021461385.2 of Schistocerca piceifrons. Classification (NCBI taxonomy): domain Eukaryota; kingdom Metazoa; phylum Arthropoda; class Insecta; order Orthoptera; family Acrididae; genus Schistocerca; species Schistocerca piceifrons. The sequence continues at coordinate 74,329,227 of NC_060149.1, forward strand.
GACATATTGAGCATTTCCTGTAAAGAACATCATCTTTGCTTTGTCTTGCTTTATTATTCTAATTATTGCTATTCTGATCAGATGAAGCGCCATCTGTCGGATATTTTTTGAACTTTTGTATTTTTTAGGTTCTAATAAAACCGCATGTCATTCCAAGCATGTGTGTCAATTTGTACCTCTCTATCTACCTTCCCTTCCGTAAATATAACTTAGTCCCGACGTGAAAGCAGCTTCCCTCTGTACGCTAGTGCAAAGTTTAGTCTGAAAGCCTTATGTTGATCTTTCAACATTTCCTTAATGGCCGATTTTCGTCCGTATCTTCATTCATCGTTTAGACGACAACATATAATCGATCTGCTAACACTTTGCTGAAGGAGGTTCCTAATTTCTGGGCTGGTCCTGAAAGAGTCTTAATCACTTCAGTGGAGTACACTAATGTCTTGATCCTCAATGGTAGTCCGTGGACATACTGAGGGAGGACGTTGGTTGACGCAGCATTCACCCGCCATCCTCTTTAGCCAGAGATGAATCGTAGATTTGTTGTACCCTATGGCACGGAAAATGGCGTTGATAAGGTATCCATCTTCACAAAGTGTAATAAAGCGCTTTCTCAAATTGCTTCAGCACTGGTATGTCACCTTGACGCAAGTAGGAGCCTACTAATAAAGCAATAGGAAACGAAGTGCCATACGAGATGGAGGGCACTTCCTTCGCAGCAGGAGTCAAATTCGTTGGTGTCTGTATGATTTGAAAAAGGCATTGTAAATGAGTTCGTCGTAAGTATTATTTCCAATGTCGTGGAATTACTAAACATCATACATAGTAATAACGACAGCTTTTCAAAAATTAAAAGTAAAATATAGTGATTTAGGTCACGTTGCTACAGCTATCGTACGTTTCTTGCCAAGTGGGCTACCGCACCTATCACACCATACAAGTCGGTAACTGCCCCGCACACATGGCCAATGAGTGCCCAGGAAAGGATGCGTGGTTGGGCCCCAACCATAAAAATAGAAATCAAATTACATTGGTATTTTAAAGAAAGTTTAACATGATTTAAACATAAAATAATTGGGGGATCATTCGAACTATACAAAAGTACTCATTAGGATGAAATATAGCACAAATATAATTTCTTATTAAATAGTAGACATATGTCCACAAATGCAGTTTACATTGTGGTACTACGCGTTGCATAGAGATGTCGGCGAATTTCGAGCGAACTAATAGTTACTGTTTCGTGGTTCAATAGGCTGAATCAGAGCATTCACCAGTATACATACGTGTATCGTCGAGCCACTATTAACAGCAAAAGTTCAGTTTCATGTTAGGTGCATTCTATATTACAGAGCCTGTAAACATTCGAAGAAATTATACTCATTGTAACATATCATTGCATTGTGTCTATAAAGCAGAAGCCCCATGAAGAAATCGTGCAAAAAGTTTATATACAGATGTACCAGAATAACTAATCCCGATTTTCTGCTGTCTTATAGGACGTGACCAGAAACATTACTTATCAGTAATACAGTGTCTGCAAACGCTTCGTTATCCTTAGAAAAGCTAGTGCTCGTCACTTAGTGTTTAGATGCTTACGTTTCAGCACTTATTCTTACCATGGAAGCAATGAACTACTGAAGGTAGTTTATTAGTTTTAGAATATCTTATGTGATATTTGTTTACTTATTTTTGCGTATTAAAATTCATGACATTGTTTTTCTACGATAATGTGGGAAGACAGGCTTCCTGATTACAGAACTGAGACTGAAAGTTGAAGTTCCTGCCTCTAATATGAATTTTTTTCCGAGTACATTTTCTGAATTCACATTCCCAATTTCCGAACACATTTGTACTCAGAATTAGAATAGATTGGGGCAACTACAAATTTAAATAATATTTAAAAATATATATCCAATTTTCATTATATTTAGTTACAGCAATTTCTTACGAAGAAAACAGTTTGTAGCACACTTACATGATGTACCAGAGCGTACTCTAAATCCACACTCTTTTCACAATGAAGTCCTTCCAGCAGTTTGATTACAATATATAGTTTCCTTCATCACGATATAAGTTCAAAATGACGCGCCTCTGGACATCACTTTATTAAGAAAAATGATTAATTTCACGCCCTAAATAATTTTCCGAATACTAGAAATAGTTATTGTGATACATGTTGTATAACGTTCTATTACAATCAAAAATGTAGAAAAGCAAAAATTGTACATCAGCATGTACGTGAGACAGCTGGAAGCTGCTTACACTAACTTCGTCGTGTCCCCATTTTTCCCAGGGTTGGGTTGGGTTTTTGGGGTAGGAGACCAAACAGCGAGGTCATCGGTCTCATCGGAATAGGGAAGGAAGTCGGCCGTGCCCTTTCAAAGGAACCATCCCGGCATTTACCTGGAGCGATTTAGGGAAATCACGGAAAACCTAAATCAGGATGGCCAGACGCGGGATTGAACCGTCGTCCTCCCGAGTGCGAGTCCAGTGTACCAACCACTGCGCCACTTCGCTCGATGCAAGGTTAAATATAACGAGAAAAACTCCGTTGCTATAACGCTTTCATGGAAGAGGAAATTGAAAAAATAGTAATAAATATTGATTTGGAAAGTAGTGATGAAGACAGTTGGCAGGAACCCAAGATCACCACAGCTAGGGAGCTGGATGATAGCTCGACCAAGACATACACAGCAAAAGAGAAAACTGATATGACTGATGAAATTACAAATTCGACTACAGATGCTGCTCTATAATGAATTACTGTAAAATGTATGTAGGCGCCATTTAATTTTATTCTGAATATTGGTTCCCTTTAAAACAAAAGGGTTAAATATTATACTGATTTGTACATTGACGAATGTCTGGTGCCAGTAGTGCAGCGATCTGACGTAACCACACATTTCAGTTGAGAGACAACAGCGCTCTTGCATGTAAACCACAAAAAGTCGTGCAACGGGTAGTACATTATAACACATTTGCCTGTAACACTGCCAATAGCGCTTTGCGAGCCTTTTGTTCAGTAAATGTTTGAATCAGTTGATCAAAGTCTAGTTGACTTCCAATTTAAGTACAATTGCCAACGTCCTCTAATTTGTGAGACGTTGTTGGTGAATATTTGATATAGAGAGTTTGTAACACAAGCCAGAGTGCTGAATGATCTTTCTCATTCAGCTACAGGCGCTGGAAGACTGCCAAAGATGTGCAAAACTGCATATACATTCGTAAATAAGCTTGACATTTTAAGACTGTGCATCTTATTCAATATATAATGGTTACAAAGTAATGTCTCGAATGTTCGAAGTATAAATTGTTTTCAGTTATGTGATTTCTTCTTCTAAATCTGTTGTGATATGATTATGGTATTCATTAATAAATAACTTAGATGTCTCAGTGACCTGATCGTCAGTCATCTTCGAGTAATTCCATACAAGCCAAAATGTGTCATCTAAGATCTTCACTCTCTGTTGATCCATTTTGGACGTGAGGGAGCGAATAATCAAATATTTACCAAGGAAAGTCGCCAAACAGCCGTACGTTTTGAGAAGATATTTTATTTTGATCAGCAGCTTCGGCATTTAAATATGCCATCTTCAGACCCCTGCATATTAAAACGCATGTACATGTGGTGTACATCAAGATACACCACAGCTGACTTTATAGAAAATTAAGCAAATGGCAAGTGAGCTGCAATTGATCTTAAAACATCAGCCCGAGCACTCCAGTAGGTGTCAGACGTGGACACAGAGAATTTCCAACTGACGCTCTCAGAATTTGCTATCGTTGCGGACTGCAACTAAACAGTTGTTGAATCACTCCGAAAAAAGTATCAGCTTCATGACAACTCTCAGCTGTCGTGTACTGCGCGTAATTTTAGGGCTATGACAAGCACACAGAAAAAATGTTGAAAGAGGTTTTCACTGAATAAAATGTGTCTGAGCTCCTTTATAAGCCACACACACATTACGTAAGTTAAATTTGTCTTGTCCGCGGCACTTACTGATAGAAAATTAGTGTTTCACAAGTTCTGATCGAATTAAACGTGCATTAGCAACTCCAGTTTTCTGATTACAATCTGTGAATTTCAAAAACCGTTCATTTATTTCATATTTACCAATTTTCTTGTTGAAGTTAATATAACGCAGGAGGAATGTTGTCTCTTCAACATTATACTAACCAGGAGTAGCGTCAATAATAATTGAATAGTACTTTGCATTTCTCTCTGTTCCAAGATGGCACTGCAGACAGGACGGACACAATCAAAAATAAATTCATCCTGACTGTCACTAGACAGATAATACACTTGTAATTGCTTTCTAGCTTCATGTCCACCTCTGACCTTGCTAGAGTGTTTTGCAAAAACTGGATCACAGTTCCGAGCAAATTTCCATGTCTTGGCTCCCCAATTTTCTGAGATGGATCTCTGGATGGTAAGTTTCTTTGGTCAAGAAATAATGGCTCATCAAGTTATCGCCTTAGTATTTATTTCCAAAAGTAGCTTCATTTTCAATCTGTTTTTCGAGTCATTGAAATATAGTACTAGAACGTTATAACTTAGTCTCAAGGTTTCGCCACTCATTCTTTATCAAGATAGCTAGACTGATGTTCTGGGGTCCTGTCATATAATTTTTTCAACTATAGTTAATATGAATATCGTGATCTTGAAGAGAAGTATAAACGAACTGTTTCAGCCTGATGAGAAAGAAGATGGAAGACAAAAAACTGCTTGTTGACTTTCAGTTCATACTAACCAGTCTTTAATTGTTCGGAGGTTTACACTGAAGTAAAAACGCAGGAAACGCACGGGAATTGGCATGTGTTGGAAAATGATTTGGATGGTTAGGTGGGCCGCATTTTACTACCTTTTCCATTTCAGTAGTTGTAGATTTAAAGTGTTTAAAGTTTTAATATCAAAATCGTTACTAGAACATTTATAACTAGAACCCCAACGTTGATCCTGTAAGGAGACAGTCCGTTGGGAAGGAGAGAGACGTAAACACGCGACCAGGAGCGTCTAGGCGCCAGTTAAGATCGATGCGCTTCATTGACAGCTAACATCGGTTTAACAGCAGCACGTTTGGGGGCCAATTCTCACTTCTCTTCACAGACGCCGGTGTCTTTGAGACATGAAAAGCCCAAGAATAGAGACGTACTGCTTCCCGACTGGAAAACCCCGGGTGGTTGAAGGGTGTAATGGAGACCTTCTCATAGCCGCATTTGCGCGGCTATGCGAAAAATAAACTTATTCATAAATTAATAATTACTGATCCACATGTGTCACTGAGGAGCCAGTAGGCTCACTTTAAACAGAAAAGAAACAAGTGAAGAATCGCTTTCGATGTCTGCATTAGTTTGTAAGTTTTTGTAAGTCAATTATTATGCATTTTTTTCTGAACCATAAGAGCAGTTGTACGATTACAACAAACAAGAGGAAACTTCATGGTAGATTAAAATGTGTGCCGGACTGATACTTGAACTCGGAATCTATGCCTTGCGTGGGTAAGCACTCTACCGACTGAACACGACTCACGACCTGTCCTCACAGCTTTACTTCCGCCAGTACCTCGTCTCCTACTTTGCAAACTTCCTCCAAATTGCAGTCTCGGTCCGGCACACAGTTTTGATCTGCCAGGAAGTTTCATACCAACCCACCCTCTACTACAGAGTGAAAATTTCATTCAACAGAGACCTGTATCGGACAATCATAGTAGACTCACTGAAATTTTATACATTTTAAAATTAAGTGCCCAATGTGCATTTCGTGGAGTAAAAACAGCTTTTCTTACTAAATAACTATAAAAAACTAAAAGTAGCGGCAGTACTATAAACTAGAAATAAGTTGGAAAGTATTAGAACGTACGGTTTAAATAATTTATCAATACTTATTTTTAAACACCTGAAAGTTAAGAATAGCCACAGAAAAATGCGTTTTATAAAGACAGTATGCCAAATAAAAGAACACAAAAGGCAGAATGATATTTCTCATTGGTAAAATTTTGGTTTTATTTCTTTAGTCCCATGACTTTTCTCCCTGCGTCAATAACATGTTCAAAATTGACGTCATTCTGAGCTCCAGTTCTCTGTCTACAGCATTTTGAAACAGGAGTTTTCATTATAGAGACTCTGCACTGCGACTAGCCTATTAGACGGCGTTCAGTACACGTATTTTTTTATTCTTTCGTACAACAGCCAATTTAAAAGTGAACTGCCATGTGTAACCTTATGTTGGTGGAGGTGTAACTATCATTCTGCTGACTCGGCAAAACTGACCTCTGTTACGAGCCGATGACTGATGAATGTTTGCTATCCTTAGACATGTTCCGGCCCCTTCCGCCGGAGGTTCGAGATCCCCCTCGGGCATGGTTGTGTGTGTTGTTCTTAGTATAAGTTAGTTTAAGTAGTGAGTAAGTCTAGGGACCGATGACCTCAGCAGTTTGGTCCCTTAGAAATTGAACATTTTGAAGAAATGTTCTAAGACCCAATATGAGACAAAATTTATTTTACAATAGCAATCTGATATTTTCCAACCGAGCACCCGAGGAGCTTGTAATCTACAACAGTCGGGGTCCAATCCTGTCGGTTCTACAAATTTTATTCGTTGTAAACAAATAATTATTGATTTAGGGGGACAGAGTAATTGTAGTGTTCAAAGTATTCATAGTGTTGTATACATTTGAGTGTATGGCTTTCAATACTCGCTGGAGGAAGGCAAGGATACACACGCCCAAGTTTATGGATGACCTCAGCCTTCCGTTGCTAATCACATTCTAGTTCTGCCAGTTCTCTACCTTTATGTGTTAAACACGGTGTCAAAAAATGATTTCCAAAGTTACAGGAACAAAACCAGCAACACCTCTTAGGCAAATACTTGTGCTGTGCTCTCAGACGAAACGATAGACGTCGCCCAGACTGTGCAGACTTTGTTTCTAAACCCCTTACTACCTGGACAACGAGTTTTCCTTATTAGAGAAATTTGTGAACGTCGTTAATTGAAACGTTTTTAGAGGAAACTAAATTCTTTCACCTACGACGAACGTTAAATATATATCTTCTTAACAGTACTAAAACAGTGGTTTTAGAATCGATTACTGGCCGTATTTTGCACACGAAGTTACTAGTACCCTGTAGTTATGGAATCCAGTAAGTCAACTTCGTATTTTACTGTGAGGGAGGGCAATGGAAAACAATCTTCCCTGCATTATACAGGGTGTTACAAAAAGGTACGGTCAAACTTTCAGGAAACATTCCTCACACACAAAGAAAGAAAATATGTTATGTGGACATGTGTCCGGAAACGCTTACTGTCCATGTTAGAGCTCATTTTCTTACTTCTCTTCAAATCACATTAATCATGGAATGGAAACACACAGCAACAGAACGTACCAGCGTGACTTAAAACACTTTGTTACAGGAAATGTTCAAAATGTCCTCCGTTAGCGAGGATACATGCATCCACCCTACGTCGCATGGAATCCCTGATGCGCTGATGCAGCCCTGGAGAATGGCGTATTGTATCAGTCGTCCACAATACGAGCATGAAGAGTCTCTATATTTGGTACCGGGGTTGCGTAGACAAGAGCTTTCAAATGCCCCCATAAATGAAAGTCAATAGGGTTGAGGTCATGAGAGCGTGGAGGCCATGAAATTGGTTCGCCTCTACCAATCCATCGGTCACCGAATGTGTTGTTGAGAAGCGTACGAACACGTAGATTGAAACGTGCAGGAGCTCCATCGCGCATGAACCACATGTTGTGTCGTTCTAGCAGCACAGGTAGAGTATCCCGTATGAAATCATGATAACGTGCTCCATTGAGCGTAGGTGGAAGAACATGTGGCCCAATCAAGACATCACCAACAATGCCTGCCCAAACGTTCACAGAAAATCTGTGTTGATGACGTGACTGCACAATTGCGTGCGGATTCTCGTCAGCCCACACATGTTGATTATGAAAATTTACAATTTGATGACGTTGGAATGAAGCCTCATCCGTAAAGAGAACATTTGCACTGAAATGAGGATTGACACATTGTTGGATGAACCATTCGCAGAAGTGTACCCGTGAAGGCCAATCAGCTGCTGATAGTGCCTGCACACGCTGTACATGGTACAGAAACAACTCGTTCTCGCGTAGCATTCTCCATACTGTGGCGTGCTCAACGTTACCTTGTACAGCAGCAACTTCTCTGACGCTGACATTAGGGTTATCGTCAACTGCATGAGAATTGCCTCGTCCATTGCAGGTATCCTCGTCGATCTAGGTGTTCCCCAGTCGCGGGTCATAGGCCGGAATGTTCCGTGCTCCCTAAGACGCCGATCAGTTGCTTCGAACGTCTTCATGTCGGGACACCTTCATTCTGGAAATCTGTCTCGATGCAAACGTACCGCGCCACGGCTATTGCCCCGTGCTAATCCATACATCAAATGGGCATCTGCCAACTCCGCATTTGTAAACATTTCACTGACTGCAAAACCACGTTCGTGATGAACAATAACTTGTTGATGCTACGTACTGATGTGCTTGATGCTAGTACTGTAGAGCAATGAGTCGCATGTCAACACAAGCACCGAAGTCAACATTACCTTCCTTCAATTGGGCCAACTGGCGGTGAATCGAGGAAGTACAGTACATACTGACGAAAGTAAAATGAGCTCTAACACGGAAATTAAACGTTTCCGGACACATGTCCACATAACATCTTTTCTTTATTTGTGTGTGAGGAATGTTTCCTGAAAGTTTGGCCGTACGTTTTTGTTACACCCTGTATTACTGAAACTGGTGTTCCACAGACTTACAATTTCTAGCTGGCAACAGACGGTAAGGTTGCTGAGTCGGATGTGAGGTTTCCAACTGTCCAATATTTTACTACATTGTTGAAGTGGATATTAATTTAAACTAACTCCCCGAAAATGGCACATGGACCATGAAGAATGCTAAAATTTGAGTTTATTGCAACGAAAACATTTTATATTCTGCAATATTTTCTTCTTTGCAATACCTGAAACAGAACCCGTCAACCAGATCATCTGCAAAGAATGACAGTGACAATTAACGGAAGACATGAATATCCTCTAGCTTCTGAATTGGCAGTTTTTGCGTTTCACAAGCGTCGTTGCTAAGTGCAAGTAAAAGAAGTAATGAAACGCGATTTCTGTTATCAAACAACGTCCTCATCAATTCATTTAGTTTTCATGTAACCAGTGAATAATTGGAGGTGCTCTATATAAGCTGCAAGAGAGCTTCTTCATGCCTCCCAGAATGATGAGACCACCCAGGGAATACGACGAAAACATTTCCCAGTCCGTAATGCTCCCTCCTCTGACCTGGATCCTTTGCTTTCCGACGATTTACGCCGTACACGGCAACGTCAAAGTGTCCGATGGAGCATAAAATGTGACTCATCTGAAAAGGTCACCTGTCAGCATTCAGTGGACGTCCACTTGCGGCTCTGACGTGCGACTTTCTGCCTTCGTTGCTATGAACAGCAGTCAGCATTGGTGCATGAACCGGGGGTGCCTGCTGCGGAGGCCAATAACGCAGCAACGTTCGCTGAACATTCCTTGAGGAGACACTGTTGGTAACCCTATGGTTCATCTGGGCGGTCAGTTGATCAACAGTTGAACGTCTATTCGCCCGTACACTTCTCCGTAGCAGTCGCTCTCCACTGTCAGTTATGGGCTGTGGTGCACCACACTTGCCTTCACGCCGGTTTTGGATAGCGCCGTTTAGACATGCACGGTATAATTTAACCACAGCGGCACTTGAAAAGTTAAAACACTTAGCCGTTTCGGAAGTGGTTCCATCTATGTCAAGAAAGCCAATTTTCATGCCCATTTAACGTTGAATAAATCGCTACGTTTCCGCATGACTACCAGGACTGCACCGTTTTCCGTGTCTCACCCGATACGCTTTATATACCCTCCACTGCTAGTGCTGCCACGTGCCGTCTGTGAGTGGCTATTACATGTTGGTGTCGAACATAGGTGGACCTTGTCCACTGGCTGTTGTTTTGATTCCGCTTTTCTGCAGGATATTCATGTGAGGTAAAAAAAATTGTCCCCAACTTGTAGATAACGATCGAAAAACGTTAGTACGTTTGGTACTCCTTCCTCTTGTGTCGGTAGGTAAGCGTTTTCGCTATTTATCTTGCACACAATTTGCGATATCCGAACTTTTTCGTGATGATCATGTAAAAATTTGTGCGTCAAATAAGAGGATCTTTATCAGTCGGAGCACTAATAGTCGATTAGATTACAGTTTTTAGGCGACTTGTTGCACGATTTCATCCGTTTGGATACTGGACCACACACTCTGCTAGTCATCATGCACATCTGTTCGGATACTTCTAAAGACACGCCATCATTATCAAACTTTCCTTCACTCAATGTTGCAGGCTAAAAAAAGAAGCTATAATTCCTGAGGAATTGCAGGAGCTGCAGATCTTTTCGCACACTTCGCAACTTGATGGAAAAATGACTTTCTAAACCAAAGTTATTTATTTTTAGCTACAGTCAAACGACAACTGAATCAGAACAAGACTTCCGTGGCCTCGTGAACAATAAATAGAGCAGGGCGCCACTGGAGTCAGCTATACTGTAACTAGTATGCCTCTGATACGCACCAAGTATCCCCTCCCGAAATGCAAATCGCCGCACTACGGTCCAGATGTGTGGGAATGGCATACGCACAAGGAAACGAAAGGAAGGATGGCCTTGACATGTGTACCGTAGCTGTCTGCCCTGATAAATATTAATCATTCAGTGAGCTGTAGTGGGAACTATTAACTACTGGCATGAGAAAGGGGTTCTGAACCATTGTAAATTTATTGATCAAAGGTCGTGATTAATATGCAAGAACAAATAATTAAACAAATATCTTACTCGGAGGAAATGAGTGCAGATACTAAAATCCAAAACACAAATGCGATAGCGCCTAGGAAAAAGAACGAGCGGAGTTGCTCTAGAAGGATAATGACTGAATTGGTAATGAACATGCTAATCTGTTCTAATAAAATTTAAATGCGATGATAAGTTAATTGTGATGTCTGTGTCGGTAGGTTAGTGAGAATATATCAAAAGAATGAGAATCCCAAATAGCAACGTCAGGGCCAAGAGGCCACCTAGAAAGTGAATGATGAATTATTTTGCGTTAATGCATTATCATTTTGCACGAGCTACTCACTCACCACCTGTCTGCGACACTTACATAAAACAGGTGAGCCGAGATGAGACGAAATTGCAGATGGTGGTGTACTCCGGCGTGCTGCGTCCCAACTGATCTACGGCGTCAATCCGCTCACAAAATATCTCTAACCAAAATATACGTCTAACTCGTAAGAAGGTCTGGGCCTGAATATATGAAAACTTGTGCCCGCCTTTCCTTCGTGGCACAGGTCCCCCCCAAAACTGGCTTTTAAGCCACTCTGCGGCCGCATCTCTAATTGCCCCAACAGGAAATCTTGTTACAACATTATCGCTTCCATATTTCAGAATGTTCTGTGCAGTTTAGAGAGATGGTGAGTGCCGCCCAATAGCAAGTCGCCGTTCCCAAAGTTGTGAACGCTCATCAACCAATCATAACGTGTAGGCTTTCACGGTAGGCGCCTTCATTAGTTAAAACTTCCGGCCTAAGAGGCCGTGGTCGATCTGTTAAACTTCTTCTTCCTGACGTTTCGTTGCGAACTGCGGGCATCTTCCTAGGTGGGTCAACGACTGCTGTCAGGACGTGTAGTGGTGCCCTCCATGCGCTCTATATAAACGGGACCTCCACGGCCTGCAGGCATAGCAGGCAAGTGCTTATCCTGCCCCCCCCCCCCCCCTCCCTTCCACCTCCACCAATGCCTTAGGGCGGCTCGTTGACTCACCTCGGAAAATGTTGCCCGCATTTGGCATAGAAGCGTAAGGAAGTAGTAGTTTTACAGATCGACCACGACCTCTCACAGCCATCAAGTTTTAACTAACGCTCATCAACCAAATGTGGTCCCTCCTTTCCTTCCTAAATTTACCGTAAGCAATATTTTGATCGCGTCACCCGCAGGGCGGTGGCACGCCACAAAGCCAAGCCTAATGCCATCGGCACACGGGGACTTGGCGCTCTACGTTTTTTGTGACGCCACTGCCTGCCATTTAACGTTGAGGAGTCATTTCCTTAAGTGAAACAAAAAGTACGTTATGCGATATTCCGGCGACGTGTCACGTAAAGTAGACCCAATAGGAAGCAAGAAAGCCGTCTACGTCCCAAGCAGAAACTTGAGGCCTGTAGAAAGCAAGACGCTATGTTGTCTTTTTCGTGTTCAGTAGAAGCCCATATTCGGTGGATTTTATGTTATATCTGACACCCCACGCATATATGCTGTTTCAAAACGCCATTATATTGAATGTATCGAGAACGAATCGTTATTGGTACGATTTATTCTAATGAAGAAATACGGAAACGTCATACCGCTGGATGAAGTATTTGCGTATTTAGTTATTATAGCGTTATAACTAGCGTGTTATGAGAGCGCGCCGTTTTAAGGCAAAGGGACATTGAAGAGTCCCAAAAGAACGCGTCGTTTTTATTAGGATTTGTTTTAATTAAATACAAACTAATAGTATTTCAGCGACTATAACATAAAATACATAGTCGTTTATTACTAACAAGGGAACCTCCCCATCGCACCCCCCTCAGATTTAGTTTTAAGTTGACACAGTGGATAGGCCTTGAAAAACTGAACACAGATCAAGCGAGAAAACAGGAAGAAATTGTGTGGAACTATGTAAAAAATATGCAAAATATACAAACTGAGTAGTCCATGCGCAAGATAGGCAACATCAAGGATAGTATGAACTCAGGAGCGCCGTGTTTCCGAGGTTAGCGTGAGCAGCTGCGGAACGAGAGGTCCTTGGTTCAAGTCTTCACTCGAGTTAAAAGTTTAGTTTCTTTATTTTCGCAAATTTATGATCTGTCCGTTTGTTCATTGACGTCTTTGTTCACTGTAATAAGTTTAGTGTCTGTGTTTTACGACTGCACCGCAAAACCGTGCGATTAGTAGACAAAAGGACGTGCCTCTCCAATGGGAACCGAAAACATTTAATCACAAGGTCATAGGTCAACCGATTCCTCCACAGGAAAACACGTCTGATATATTCTATACGATACTGGTGACGGCATGTGCGTCACATGACAGAAATATGTTGTCGACCCACCTAACTTGTGCACTTGGCGAATGGGTAAAAAGATTCTTCTACCTTCCCCGATTTAGGTTTTCTTGTGGATGTCATAATCACTCCCAAAAAAGTGATGAAAACATAAGAGTTTGTCACATAAACTGCAACAAATGAACGCAACAGTTTAGGTATAGCGTCCCCATACTACGGCGCAGTTACCTCGCGTCGAACGGACGGACGGACAGATAATAATTGTATGAAAATAAAAAATTAAACTGATGTGGTGGCAGAAGAGCCAATACCGTGTTGCTAGAGGAGGCCGAAATGCACGCGTTTAAGCTCACGCAAACTGGCGTGAGGTCTGGAACAGGACAACGTAATTAATAGTAGCCAAAAATAGTACATAGCTTCTGGAATACTTAACTTTAATCCATAATTGGCGAACATCGCTCTTGTTGATACATTAATAACAATCTCAGTATAAACTGGTAATGGCGCCTTGCTAGATCGTAGCAAATGACGTAGCTGAAGGCTATGCTAACTATCGTCTGGCAAATGAGAGCGTATTTGTCAGTGTAGCATCGCTAGCAAAGTCGGCTGTACAACTGGGGCGAGTGCCAGGACGTCTCTCTAGACCTGCCGTGTGGTGGCGCTCGGTCTGCAATCACTGACAGTGGCGACACGCGGGTCCGACGTATACTAATGGACCGCGGCCGATTTAAAGGCTACCACCTAGCAAGTGTGGTCTCTGGCGGTGACACCACATAAACTTTTCACTCGAGAGAAGACTTGAACGAAGGACCTCTCGTTGCGCAGCTGCTCACTCTAACCACGGGACCACGGCGCTCCTGAGCTCAGACTGTCCTTGATGTTGCCTATCTTGCCCATGGACTGCTCAGTTTGTATATTTCGCTTGTTTTTTTCATAGTTCCACACAACTTCTTCCTGTTTTCTCGCTTGATCTGTGTTCAGTTTTTCAAGGCCTATCCACTGTGACAACTTGTATCTAAATCTGAGGGGGGTGCGATGGGGAGGTTCCCTTGTAAGTTACAGCCTACAGTGCCGGCACTGCAGCTCAAGGTGTTTGGTCAAAGGGTTGGCTGGCTGCCCCCTGTAAAAAGAAAAACTGAGTGTAGTATTCAATGATGAACTTAAAGGAGTGTCATGTGACTTCCGACCAGACCTAGATGCTCAAACAATGACGATAAAAAAGGGCGTAATGAGTAGTGAGGCCATGTTATAGAACAGAGCTTAGGACAGTAGATGGTTCGAACCCTGCTGCACCAAATTTTTTAACTTTCACGTTTTCTAAAAGATTGTGAGATTTTCTTACGAAATTAATAGAAATTCAAGTTCAAGGATATTGCGGGTTTTATTTATGTATACCACAGAGAGAACAACATGGCTAGCATATGGACACGGTAAGAAATATGCGTTTTAATAGAGATAACGTAGGAATTTTACGCGCGGCTATTTTCGTGAACAAGATGTATTGTCTGCGGGCGAAATAAAGCCGAGAACTGCAGCTGGAAAGCGCTGAGCGCGCAAAATCGCGTTAACCAAATTGTCCTGCGTGTAGCCAGACTGAATATTCAGTCTGTGTGCACGTCATCCTTATCTGCTTCGTCCCGTGTGCCAACGGCATGGCGGAGGAGATCTATTCGTCCCATGCTACGGTGAGGAATCCCGGCCACTGGATGCCTTGACTCACCACGCAGGTGGTCAGGGGTTCTAAAGGGAAACTCTGTACTCAAATTAGCTATCACGCCGAGATCGGAGGGTGGCAAACGAACTCACGCTCTCACAGGCGCCGTTTGCCCACAGAGCTACTAATCTTGTCAAAGACCGTTCCGCACTCGGCCACGAGTGAATGGTCGGAAAGCGCACCGTTCCTCTCCGCCTAAGGGGCTTAGGACAGGCTGCCGTCCCCTGGTTTCCTGCGAGCTCGTCTCACCTGTCTCGGTGGCTTATGGGAGCCTTTGGGCTCTCCTACCTAGCTGCTCAAGAAATAAAATTGCCATACACAACACAAAGGGTAATCTAAGCATGAGAAGAAAGGGTAATCTCAGCAATCATCACTTAATTCTAAGGGGAATTACTTACAACTTTGCATATTCTCCTGACTTTATAAATGATTGCGCCGTATCATACTATGAATTAAGTTTCTGTGATAAAAGTGAAACACATTGCTGACTACATCCTGACGCAATTCAACAGTGGCGCTGCATTTGTGCAACGTTGTTATGAACTGCTAGCATTTCAGTATAAGTAAATGGCCGTTACTTTTCAAATAAGACACATAGTGCTACTAACCGGACACGGGCCTTATCCCACGCACTTAAACCGCGTGAGTCTGAGGCAGACACCTACATGCACATGCGGGGAAGAAGGTTCCCCAGAACACACTGTCTTTTCCTGCGAGCAATACGCGAATAATAGACATACACTACACTCAGACTACACAGATACAGACATAGATATATACACAGCAATAAGAGAGGAAGAGCAATGGCCACAATTAAACGCACTGACAAACAGTATTTCAAAAACAACACATGACGAGTACATGCGGACACGACATTACAGACATGCCTATGCGCAGCGTAACAACAATCTCGAGAGGATGGACAGCGATACCCACAGTGACAGCGAAAATAGTGACAATGAGGAGGAACAGGAGGAGGAAGCTGAGATGTGACAGTAAATAAGCAAAACTACTGGCGATCTAGTCAAAAAACACCAAATGCTGTACGTGGATGGGCACCTAAAGTAGTTAATATATAGGATATGCAACATTATTTCTCTGCTAATAACCATCTGCGTGTGTGTGTGTATGTGACTGGCGGTCAACGGCTCGAAGAAACCATTCCGAGGTATTCACCGTCAGTCACATTCGGTGATGGTACTAACAAATCTGTCCTCTATCCTATCTTCTTTTTATATTCTTCTTAAAAACAACAAAATTTTATTTATATTTCACCCTTAAATTATTGTTATTTTGAAAAGAAGGGAAAGCAGAAAGGTGGAAGGAGTATATAGAGGGTCTATACAAGGGTGATGTACTTGAGGACACTATTATGGAAATGGAAGAGGATGTAGATGAAGATGAAATGGGAGATATGATACTGCGTGAAGAGTTTGGCAGAGCACTGAAAGACCTGAGTCGAAACAAGGAACCCGGAGTAGACAACATTCCATTGGAACTACTGACGGCCTTGGGAGAGCCAGTCCTGACAAAACTCTACCATCTGGTGAGCAAGATGTATGAAACAGGCAAAATACCCTCAGACTTCAAGAAGAATATAATAATTCCAATCCCAAAGAAAGCAGGTGTTGACAGATGTGAAAATTACCGAACTATCAGTTTAATAAGTCACAGCTGCAAAATACTAACACGAATTCTTTACAGACGAATGGAAAAACTAGTAGAAGCCAACCTCGGGGAAGATCAGTTTGGATTCCGTAGAAACACTGGAACACGTGAGGCAATACTGACCTTACGACTTATCTTAGAAGAAAGATTAAGGAAAGGCAAACCTACGTTTCTAGCATTTGTAGACTTAGAGAAAGCTTTTGACAATGTTGACTGGAATATTCTCTTTCAAATTCTAAAGGTGGCAGGGGTAAAATACAGTGAGCGAAAGGCTATTTACAATTTGTACAGAAACCAGATGGCAGTTATAAGAGTCGAGGGACATGAAAGGGAAGCAGTGGTTGGGAAGGGAGTAAGACAGGGTTGTAGCCTCTCCCCGATGTTATTCAATCTGTATATTGAGCAAGCAGTAAAGGAAACAAAAGAAAAATTCGGAGTAGGTATTAAAATTCATGGAGAAGAAATAAAAACATTGAGGTTCGCCGATGACATTGTAATTCTGTCAGAGACAGCAAAGGACTTGGAAGAGCAGTTGAATGGAATGGACAGTGTCTTGAAAGGAGGATATAAGATTAACATCAACAAAAGCAAAACAAGGATAATGGAATGTAGTCTAATTAAGTCGGGTGATGCTGAGGGAGTTAGATTAGGAATTGAGGCACTTAAAGTAGTAAAGGAGTTCTGCTATTTAGGGAGCAAAATAACTGATGATGGTCGAAGTAGAGAGGATATAAAATGTAGGCTGGCACTGGCAAGGAAAGCGTTTCTGAAGAAGAGAAATTTGTTAACATCCAGTATTGATTTAAGTGTCAGGAAGTCATTTCTGAAAGTATTCGTATGAAGTGTAGCCATGTATGGAAGTGAAACATGGACGATAAATAGTTTGGACAAGAAGAGAATAGGAGCTTTCGAAATGTGGTGCTACAGAAGAATACTGAAGATTAGATGGGTAGATCACATAACTAATGAGGAAGTATTGAATAGGATTGGGGAGAAGAGAAGTTTGTGGCACAACTTGACCAGAAGAAGGGATCGGTTGGTAGGACATGTTCTGAGGCATCAAGGGATCACCAATTTAGTATTGGAGGGCAGCGTGGAGGGTAAAAATCGTAGAGGGGGACCAAGAGATGAATACACTAAGCAGATTCAGAAGGATGTAGGTTGCAGTAGGTACTGGGAGATGAAAAAGCTTGCACAGGATAGAGTAGCATGGAGAGCTGCATCAAACCAGTCTCAGGACTGAAGACCACAACAACAACATTTTGAAAAGTATCATTCTTTGTAAATGTTGTAGATAAAACAAAAGAAAAGGAAACTGTAAAAAGATGAAAAACGAAAATTGTAAGATGTACGACCTGTTTTAAACATAAGGTAACAGGTCTATAATTTGGCAATAAATAAATAAATACTCTGTACATACACTACAACAGCGAAACAGGATTGCTGTAAAATATCTTACATTTTTCTTACAATTAGGAGAAATGGTGGAAATCATAACGGAAAGGACCAATGGATGTTTCTTTTGTAAGAGTTATTACAAAAAAAAAATGGAGACGTATTGTTTTAGAAGAACAGAAGATGATAAGAAAAACTGGAGCCAACAAAGTGTGGGATTGCTCAAGCTAAAATTTCTGAAAAATATAGAGGATTCTACGTTTTTATTGCCTGTCTTTTAACTGAGCAGGTGGTATGGTTGTGTAATTTATCTCTGAGAAATTTTTGAAGTTCCAAAACGTCCAGTTACTGCTCTTGTGCTATGCTACACATGTCGCATTCTTAAGACGTTTTCAAACTGGGCGTTCTATGACCTCCATAGATTTTCAGACACAAAATTACACAACCACACCCCAGGCTTAACGAAACGACACACAGTAAATACACTAGAACCCTCAATGACTTCGTCAATACTTGCAATTGCAAGAAAATGTTTGTGTGTTTAACAACAATTCTGTTTCCTATATATGTGGTATCTGTTCTTTCCGACATGTCCGAAAGAACAGACACCATCGTTGGTCCTGCAGCCTTTATATAACAGTTAGCCAAAGGAATAATGTGGTACACTGAGGTACCACACAAGAACAGTTTGTGATGGTACCGGAAGTACCGTGGGCGTCCGTCCGCCGCAGGAGCATCGCTGCCCGCGACAATCACGCCCCCTGGAGCGGCAGCGCCACCAGGAAGAAAGACGGGCGTTCAAGTATCCGTGCACGAGCGGAAATTGTCAGTTGCAAGTTGTAAGTCAGAGTCTTGCCAGAGAAGAGAGACGGGCGCTCAAGTAAACGTGCCTGGGCGGAAATTGTCAGCTGCAAGTTGTAAGTCAGTCCGAGTCTTGTCAGAGAGTTCCTGCAGAGCGTCGTCGTGTCTTTAAGTCTTCAAGTGTGACAGAAATAGTGTCCGATAGACAGACAGTGGTTAGTCTTCAGTAGAAACAGATCAGTGAATAGAATTATCGTGTACGGAGGGAAACCATCTACCTCGAGAGTTAACTGAGTACTTCAAATGGTTCAAATGGCTCTGAGCACTATGGGACTTAACATCTGTGGTCATCAGTCCCCTAGAAGTTAGAACTACTTAAACCTAACTAACCTAACGACATCACACACATCCATTCCCGAGGCAGGATTCGAACTTGCGACCGTAGCGGTCACGCGGTTCCAGACTGAAACGCCTAGAACCGCACGGCCACACCGGCCGGCCTTAACTGAGTACTGTTTGATTGGAACTGCTCTTCGAATAGTACATCAAGAAAGAAGATCAGTTTTTTTCCGACTTCTGTTCAGAAAAAAGTATATACCGGGTGATCAAAAAGTCAGTATAAATTTGAAAACTGAATAACTCACGGGTTGGGGGTTGGGTTGTTTGGGGAAGGAGACCAGACAGCGAGGTCATCGGTCTCATCGGGTTAGGGAAGGATGGGGAAGGAAGTCGGCCGTGCCCTTTTAAAGGAACCATCCCGGCATTTGCCTGGAGCGATTTAGGGAAATCACGGAAAACCTAAATCAGGATGGCCGGACGCGGGATTGAACCGTCGTCCTCCCGAATGCGAGTCCAGTGCCTAACCACTGCGCCACCTCGCTCGGTCATAACTCACGGAATAATGTAGATAGAGAGGTACAAATTGAGACACATGCTTGAAATGACATGGGGATTTATTAGAACCAAAAAAATACAAAAGTTCAAAAAATGTCCGACAGATGGCGCTTCATCTGATCAGAATAGCAATAATTAGCGTCACAAAGTAAGACAAAGCAAAGATGATGTTCTTTATAGGAAATGCTCAATATGTCCATCATCATTCCTCAACAACACCTGTAGTCGTGGAATAATGTTGTGAACTGCACTTTAAAGCATGTCCGGAGTTATGGTGAGGCATTGGCGTCGGATGTTGTCTTTCAGCATCCCTAGAGATGTCGGTCGACCACGATACACTTACGACTCAGGTAACCCCAAAGCCAATAATCGCACGGAGTGAGGTCTGGGGACCTGGGAGTCCAAGAATGACGAAAGTGGCGGCTGAGCACACGATCATCACCAAACGACGCACGCAAGAAGATCTTTCACGCGTCTAGCAATATGGGGTGGAGCGCCATCCTGCATAAACATCGTACGTTCCAGCGGGTGTTTATCAGCCAGGCCGAGTATGATGCGATTCTGTAACATATCGGCGTACCTCTCACCCGTCACGGTAGCAGTCACTGACGTTTTGCTGTCCAGCGCCATCTGTCGGACATTTTGTGAACTTTGTTTTTTATTTGGTTCTAATAAAACCCCATTCCATTCCAAACATGTGTGTCAATTTTTACCTCTCTATCTACATTATTCCGTGGTTTATTAAGTTTTCAAATTTATACTGACTTCTTGATCACCTGGTAGATTCTGTTCATGCAACTGTAGTCAACGCAGGACAGATATGCAAAACTTGCATTCAACAGTTGCTATAATCAGCGTTACCATAGTTGAGTAATATATCTTACTATTTTGTGTTACTTTCTTTGTGTGTGTGTGTGTGTGTGTGTGTGTGTGTGTGTGTGTGTGTTGCCACAGAACGTACGCATCCGTCTTACCAGAGCGCCTATATTAGTCTCTTTTAGCGGCAGAGACATTTTCATCAAGTAGATGTCCCCAGTCCACTACAATAACATTAGCCGCTAGTGGGCACTGAAATTAGGCAATGGGGAAAGTTGAAACTTTGTGCCGGACTGGGACTCGAAAAGAACAGAGACCACGTATATCTAACAAGGGCGAGACAGCTAATAACCCTTTCCTCGCAGATGCACAACAAGCTCGAACTCCTACGGGAATCAGCAATCGCGCGAGTAGTGAAGGTAACGGGCAAGACCATTCAGCCAGTATCGTGGGGATAAGATGAAAATTTGGGTCAGTCAGGGACCGTGTCGAGATAGCCGAGGCCGTCAAGGCGACCGTTCGCGAAAAACGGAAAATCCAGGTTCTAGTCCCGATCCGGCACAAGCTTTTCCCCCTGTTGATTAATTTCAATACCCACTAGCAGCTGATATCATGATTCCTTTGAGTAGTTCTGTTTCCACAGTGAAATATATTTCTAGAGTAGATCTTCGTTAACTGAGTGTCTTTGAAACTAAATAAACCATGTGATAAATGTTTTCATACATCAGTTCGTTATGGCAATATGTGTATGATGATTGCTTTACCAGGCCACGACGAAAAAGCATCATTTAAAACGTGTAAACCATGAGGATCGAGCCCTTACACCGAAACAGGTATAAATAAATAAAAAAACACCTGACAGACAGTTGACAGACATTTATCCATAAAATATGCTACAAATATTGTTCGTCTAGAGTTGAGTTTTCTTGCATTGGACCGTTTTTTTCTAAACTCGCTTTCAGCAAAATTGTAACTTTTCAGGAAACACAAAAGGATGTGTAGGGTGTGGTATATGGATGAAAATTTTGCGAAATTAACATGTAATGTATTGATTTGTAAACAGCAATTGTTCATCTGGAAATCAGAACAACATCCTGCATGCACACGTTTAAAAAAACTTTGAAAATATCAAATTATTTATAAACGTGCTTTCTGCGTAACATATTGATGTACAACTTTCTCTCTTATCATCCATTTACAAAGGAAACAACAGTGCAGTATATTAGGTATAACGTTTTTTGAATATTACTGATTTAGAATGCTATAATTAAATTAAGATAAACATTTAAACATTTTCAGTCAATGCAATTAACCTGTTTATAATCCAGTATCTAACTCTGTTGCCCCAACATCTATATTTCCACCACACCAGTTATATTTGCACTATATGCAGTACTATTCCCCTTGAATTTATTTTCATAGAACTCCTTGGCATCATCGCGTATTTCAATGAACTTCATCAACTTTGTCGTATCCCGACTCTTTTTCGGTAAGTGGGACTAGGCATAGCAGCATGTAAGTTTGTTTTATGTTTAATCCTCTTAGATCTTGCATAAAATGAGACACTGAAGCAAATAAATCGGTTTTTAATAGAATGATGTACTTTTCAATCGCGAGAAAACGAGTACAGAGGTAAGAGGCTTTTGCATTGAAATAACAGTATGTATATATTTGTGCATGTCAAGCATCTCCTCCTAACCAATGGATCGAATTCAACCGAATTTGGTACATACACTGATTGCTATATGAAAATCAGCACTATAGTGATTAGAGCCTCCCAGGTCCCATAGGAATGTATATACGGACAAAAAAGTGTTTTTCTACCCCTGATATGCAGGCTGTCCTGCATACAGGCATGTTGCGTAGGTAGTATTGGTATGCTCTTTAGTAGCTACACATGTGAATGGGCACAACTGATTAGGGAGAGGTGGTAGATGAATATTGGGAGGGGGGGAGGGAGGATGAGGTGGACAAGGAAAGGGGGGAGTAATACAGAGAGATAAGGAGGGTGGGAGGATGAGGTAGACAGAATTGGGAGGAGGAGATGGACAAGGAAAGACAGGAGAGCATATGGACAGAGAAAATGTGTAGAAAGTTAAGATGGACAGAGAGAAGGGTGGAGGAGATGGACAGGATGGACAGAGAGAGGGACAAGGAGGAGATGGACAGATAGAGGGGACTGAGGGAATGTACAGTGAAGGGAGACAGGAAGGGGGGGAGGAGATGATGGATAGAGACAGGGGGAGGACGGTATCGAAAGAGGGAGGAGGAGAAAAATATGGTTGGTGAGATGGGGTGGAAGAAATGGGCAAAGAGAGGGGGAGGAGGATATAGAGAGACAGGGAGAGTTGGGAGGAGAACATAGGTAGAGGTGGAAGGATGAGGTGGCCAGAGAGATAAGGGGAGAAAATGATGGACACTGGGAGGAGGGAGGAGGAGACACATGCAATACATGTGTGGAATGTGTATGTGGATGTAGCCATGGCGAAAAGCCTAGTATATACACAGAGGTGGCAAAAGTCATGAGATAGCGATATGCATATATACAAACGGCGGTAGTATCGCTTACGCAAAGCTTAAAGTGGCAGTGCTATTGCGGAGCTGTCATTTGTACTCAGGTAATTCATGTGAAAAGGTTTCCAACGTGATTACGGCCGCGCGACGGGAGTTAACCGACTTTGAATGCGGAATGGTAGTTGGAACTAGCAACGTGGGGCAGTCCATTTCGGAATTCATTAGGGAATTCAGTATTCTGGGATCCACGGTGTCAAAGGTGTGCCAAGAATACCAGATTTCAGGCATTACCTCTCACCACGGACAACACAGTGGCCGACGGCCTTCACTTAACGACTGAGAGCAACAGCATTTGCGTAGAGTTGTCACTGCTAACAGACAAGCAACACTGCGTGAAATAACCGTAGATATCAATGTTAGTACTGTGCAGCGAAATCTGGCATTAATGGGCTATGGCAGAGGACGACCGACGCGAGTGCCTTTGCTAAAAGACGACAATGCCTGCAACACCTCTCCTGGGCTCGTGACCATATCGGCTGGACCCTAGAATACTTGAAAACCGTGGCCTGGTCAGATAAGTCTCCTCCATAATCATGTGGACTGTGTTTACATGGAATTTACTGGGTCCAGTCGAACCGGTCATTGAGTGGAAATGGTTATGTTTGACTATTTGGATACTACTTTCTGCCAGTCATGGATTTCATGTTTCCAAACAGCAACGGAATTTTTGTGCATGACAAGCGCCATGTCACCGGGCCATAGTTGGTCGCCATTTGTTTGAAGGGCGTTCGGCACATTTCGAGCGAATGATTTGGCCACCCAGATCCCCTGACATGAATCCCATCGATCATTTATGGGACATAATCGAAAGGTCAATTCCTGTACAAAATCCTCCACTGGCAACACTTTTGCATTTACTGGTAACTATAGAGGCAGCATGGCTCAATATTTCTGCATGGGACTTCCAACGACTTGCTGAGTCCATGCTACGTCGAGTTGCTGCACTACTCTGTCCAAAAGGAGTCAGACACGATATTAGGAGTTATCCCATGGCTTTTGTAACCTCATTGGAAATCAATATCAATGACAGTATCAACAATATCCCAAGGCAGCATCAGGACGTGTCTACAGTCACAAACAAGAAGAGCCGAACTGGACATTCTACAAGTGATCGTAATTATCGTTTGCTGGATTCAGAACCAGACCAGAGCTAAACACAGATCACTTCAATTTAACTCGTACTGCCACACAGTATCTTCACACTGCACTTAAGTAATGTCAAGATTCTGTTCATAAATTGAAGTAAATTGTTTTCAATCTGTATTGCCATCATTTTGCCATAAAAGTTGTCTAACCCTATTTGGCCCTCATAGCCCTTTGACGAGGTTGTATAGTTGCTGTATGTAAGCAATCAAGCCACCTTATAACACAACTACTTTCAGTGATGTGGGATTCTCTTCTTGTCACATTATTATGTTTGACGTCGTAAGTATTAGGTTAATACAACAGTTACTATTAGAGATTACATCGTCCACTACAGCAGGACGATGTAAATAAATTTAAGCTGACTTTCACCTATTTTTGACCAGTACGGTGTACATTACTGACAAGTGCAAAACTAAGAATCCAGTTTCACAAGATTTATTTCTATCTGTAACATGCCTATTGTGCATGTGACGAATGCTACCATGAAACAGATAGGCTCACATCCTTTTATTAATTTCATTAATGTTGAATACTGCTGTGTTTGCAACTTAAGGTCGAAATTGCGTTTGTGCATACAATAATAGATAGTCGATGACGAACATGACGCCATCGTGTTCTGTTGCGCTGGTACTAAAATAGCGGTAATAATAATGTGAATAATACGACCAATGTGTTTCGTGTTACTATTTTTGCTCATAGGTTATCTCTATACTCACTTTCACATTATCTGTAAAGAAAGTACGCGTAAGCAAGTCAATGCCTATAATTGTGATGATCTATAGAAACTTATAAAATAATTCCTGTATTAGGTGCCATCAAATTTAAATCCTAAATGAAAGATGGCAGTGAATACACTGTACTTATCAAACTTTTTGGGAAAATTTGGATTCAAGAATTTCTCCTACTGAAGATCTTACGTTTCACGTTTATCTCATATATAATTAGCGTGTGGCTGTATTTGTAAAACCATAAAATAAATAGTTTTATTCATTTAGTTCGTACTCGTATGTAATGAAAACTATTATTCATATTCGTAAGAAAATTATTAATTCTTTAACAGCACTTTCGTTGTCATAACGTAGTATATCTGTAGAGTAGTCCTACTAAAGTGAACGTCTTCGCAAGCAGAAAACCCATGTGACCAATGTTTTCGTGCATCAGTTTGTTGACAATATGTGTATGTCGCAGACGAAAAAATTCATCATGGACATGTAGTGGAGCAGGTTTCATAAAATCTATTATTTAATAGCGCTTTAGTTTGTTGTACATTAAGATTCATATTTTCTCACAATTTTTTAAATATGAACTTCCTCAGGTCAATTTGCTTCACCAGCGTATGACGGTGCGACTCGATTAGAATCTTTGAACCATCATTCTTCGTCTTTGGAAGAAAATTGTAAATTTTTTACCAGAAATTTTATTTTAGTAATGTAGAGTACTTACAGGGTGGAGCTACTTTACGTGAATGTCTTTGTAAGGAGACAGCTCGTGACGATCTGAAATACGTATGCGTTCAAAGAAAAACAAACTAGACAGCTGATGGGTTTGTACGAACATGAAGTATAAAACAAATAACACTGCAGTGCTTTGGAAGAATAGATTTTATCACATCTAATATAAAGAATCAACTTCTTTCGCCGTGTCTGATATTTATCATCCTCAAGTTTTGTCCACACTTGCGATATAGAATAAATGTTTACATGCTGATACCCATTTTAATTTATTCATGCCTGATACAGCAACAAGACAAAGCGAATGGAAACTTGTTGAAACAAACCTTCAAAGTTTACTTAGAGAGATTGAAAGAATCATCCAATCCGTTAGAAGCAAACGTTTATTGGAACTCTTGACCTTGGTGTCAACAGTTTTAAAATTGCTTTCTTCAGAAGGTATAATGGACCCTAAAAATTAATTAGTAGTCAAAAAAATATTTTAAATGAAAAAAAAAGAAGTGGAAAATGTAGATAAAAATTGTAAGATAAGCGTTCTCACATGTTACATCAAATGCTGATAAAGTACGCTGAATAAATCCAAACGACATTGTCATACGAGGAATTAATGTTACTAACCCAAATAATCACAAACCATAGCTTAAGACTGCAGCAACATAGTATTCAGTTGTTGAGGTAAATGCCAAGTGTAGTGGCCCATTAGCATAAGGCTCTTGTCGACGTAAAAGTTGACTAACATACATTAAAACACAATGAAAGCATCTAGATTATAACAGTTTACACATGACAAATAGCAAAAGGCAGCTGCCGAAATGTGGAGGCCCTAGTACTACGGGAAGCTAAATGCAGAGAGCGCTATATGTGTGCACGTAAGAAATGCGCCTAGACTGCATTAAGTAGCTTATGGAAATTAAAGTAGAAAAGAGAATCATGTCTTGGGTAAGTCCACTGTTAATCTAAAAAGATATAAAATTATACAGATATAAAAGTGCATATAAAAATGGAATCTGAAATCATTCTTATATCAGAGTAGGTTGCAGCGACATTTCATCGTGCAGGTAGCAAAAAGTGTTATTAAAAGTATTATTTTACAGTTTTTGACTACACTTGTTACCTCTTTGTTTTGTTTAAAATATTTTTGAAACCACTAATGTAATATCTAGGGTCCATTATACCTTCCGAAGAGGGCAATTTTGGATTCTTTCAATCCCTCCACGTTTACCGTCATACAGTTGCTGAATTTGCTGCCGTGTTTAACACTTCAAAACAGCAAAGTTTGATTATAAGTATGTTTTCAGATCTGCATTTCTTGTTTTAAGCTACCTCAAGGAGTCTTTTCGGTTCTTATACATTGGCCTAAGATTGTACACTGGAAGGTCGAAATATCAGTCTTCTCTTCAGGCTCTAATATTGTATTTTTAATTAAATGGTTCAAATGGTTCTGAGCATTATGGGACTTAACTTCTATGGTCATCAGTCCCCTAGAACTCAGAACTACTCAAAACTCACTAACCTAAGGACATCACACACATCCATGCCCGAGGCAGGATTCGAACCTGCGACCGCAGCGGTCGCGCTGTTCCAGACTGTAGCGCCTTTAACCGCTTGGCCACCCCGGCCGGCTTTTAATTAAAAACTGATAGAAAATATGATGATATTATTTCAGATATGTCATGAAATAATTATTCTGTAGGTATTAAAATTCAACGATATTAACTTGCAATATTTCTGTTTGTAGTGTGCCGTACTTTTGGTGGAAATTTTGCTCGGAATTTTAGCCATATATTCAGTGAATATTTTTAATGGAGGAGATTACTGGAGTAATAATTTGTTAAACATTTTAACTACATGAGGCAATATTCTTCTGCATCCTTTAAAACCATCTGAAATGTTGTATGATCACATTATATATAATCGTCTTGATGAAATTTAAAAATCTTACTTTTCTCCAAATTTGCGGAAAAAATTAGTTTTTATAAATGCTAATTTCATCACAATCACTAACATTTCTGTTTCAAAAGTCTCAGCCAAAACATGGAATATTTGATGAAGAATTTGCTGTTGACTCCCTGTCGAGCAACCAAACATAATCAAGAACGCCACTCTGTATATTTAGAGCGTAAATAACTCGCCTTATAGTGAGCAACAGCTAGAACAGTAGACGTCCATATAGTATTTAGGCCCAGACTAATAACAACGACCGAAACCATATAAAAGTGTACGGTACGTTTTCGAAAACAAGTGAGAACCACAGAAGACGGTGCAAAAATAAGTCTGGGTAAACAAAAGAGGTAAAGAAACTGTAATTGGTGGCTTTTAAAAAACAAGAACTGATCAGATATGTGATATGGTGAATCATTTCTATTATTTATTTATTTATTAATTTTTATACAAACAGTTTCTAATATCGAACTTCTGTATTTTCTGCATGTCCAGGAGGAACCTTCTGTACATTCAAAATGTGAAGACGTTACTTTCTATCTTGTAGGGATGTTAGATTTCCGTCGAGTACGAGGTCATCAAAATGGGTCACTGAGACAGGATAGGCCAACAGAAAGGAGTCTTGGCGGCAGTTAGAGAAGCCACTGGAAGATGGTCGCCCGGCCGGTAGCTTCCTCGAGATAGGCGTAGTTCTTGCAGAAGGCAGCACAGCTCGTTGTACTACTAAATAGCTATACTGAGTTTCAGATGATAAAATATATTTTTTTCCTCTCATCAGGATAGTCTCAGAAAAGCTGAGGATAAATGTCTTCGACAAGTAGCGCAGTTTTCAACAGAGCTCCATTTGACGGTCAGGTGATAGCATTAGGGACTACCATCACAAGCTCGGATTGGGAAAGGAAATTGATCGTGCACTTTGTAAAGAAATACACCAGTTATTTTCCTTCAGCGATTTGGGGAAACCACTGAAAAGTTAAATCTGGATAGCCTGTGAGGGATCTGAGCCGCCTTTTTCACGAATGCGTGTCCAGTGTACCGAGCACTGCGCCACCTCGCACTCTAAGACAGTTGGCCACTAGTTACGTACAATTTCAGCTCTCAAAAACAACAGCGCCGGTTTAGAGAGAATCTTTACTGTTAAAAAGTGAGCGATAAATGGATTTTAAGAAGTAGATGGCTTTTAGCATGTTGTCAACGTCGAGAAAAATAATGGTGTGAACAATGGGGAAGCTGTGATACTGAGAATCCACCAAAGCATTTCTGCGAGGGGATGGAGGGAAATATAAAGCAGAATGGCCTATCGAGGATTTCAGACCTAGTTTTCCTGAATGTCATTCGTGGCGAATCAGTAACTCAGTTGGTCAACGGTGTGACAGGATATCGGTCGTGGTGTGTCTAATGGAACCATCCATTCATTCGGATGAGTAAATGTGGGAAAAGCGCAGGAAAAGATTCGATCACTCTCCTGCTGAATTCATTGTCGTCAGAAGTGTAACATCTCTCTCGGATTCCGAGTACAAGTCTAGCTTCTCAATCATTGTGCCAATTTTAGACACATGGATGTGAAAACGTAAAATGAGGGTGTTACATCACTGAGCTGTGAAACTAAACTTGCACGCTTAGCTGCGTTTCATAGAAAAATTTGACAGAGAGTACTAAAAAGGCAGTATATTATCCGACTTCTCACTGATAGTAGGAAAGATTATGTTTCCATAGTTGGAATTAACCTGGATTTGTTTTTTATTGTATCAGTTATTTAAGATATTAAATTATGAATGACAATGCTTTTATTTTCTTTGTGATGTAGCTAAATTGTTCAGTGGGTATAGCTGAGCTATTAGTCCAGCATTGATATAAGAATCAACCCAGGAAAATCTATACATGCTTTATGGAAATTAAAGGTTTAAAGAAAATTCTGGAAGCCAGGAAAACTTTTATTTCATCCACAGATAAAAATAAACTATACAGATTTTGTAACTGAAATAAAATGTTAGTTGTAAGTAAATGTTATGGTCCGGGGCTGTATGATGTATGGTTGTGGGTAATTCAAGGGAAGCAAATAAATTGATGGCACATTTATATTGCTACTCGTCTCATGAGAGCAAATGTGTGTTACGAATCAGACTTCCGAGGACGTCAAATGAGATAAAGAACCAACCCCAGAATGTTATGAATGAGACTCCGTTAAAATCTGGGTATGGTGAGTTTCTCTAATCTTCGGGAAAGATGAGAACAGACCATCTCTGAGGATCCGCAGAAGGGTCGCAAGCTATCATTTATTATCAACTGTTCACTCACAAATTTGTATTTATTAATGCCTCTGCTGAGACTCAAACGCCGCTGAAATTATGAGGTACCATTGATTTCCAAGTAGAAAATCTAAGAGGATTTTCAAGCTTTAGGATAAGGCAAACGAAGAGACGTGAACGATGGTAAGAAGGGAGGAACCGTTATAATCGTTTTATTGTTATTTTATTACAGATAGCGATAATTACTTAGAGTGAACTCGGGAAATAAATCGTATTTTACGTTTTACAATCGTGAGTATATTATCATAAGGTGAGGAGCGTAAACATCGGCTGCTAACATACATTAAACATTCAGAGACGAGGTTCATGTGACTTTGTCGAAGAAAGTGTGTGTGTGTGTGTGTGTGTGTGTGTGTGTGTGTGTGTGTGTATGTGTGTGTCAGAGAGAGAGAGAGAAAGAGAAAGGGGGGGGGGGGTGGGCCAGAGAAAAATGTTAAAATGCGTTGGAAGTAGCTGAAGCATGTAGGACCAAGCATTTAATAGGAGATGGCAACAAGGAACATCACATTAAACAGATGTAACACAGAGAAGTGGGCGGTTATAATGTCTTGGTGCTTCGTACTCATAATTAGTAAACTATTTGAAAATAAAAATTCGTTTAAGGAATTAGAGAGTCGACACAGTCAACGGTCCCTTTAGCTGCATATGTACCAATTAGCACCTTTAAACTGGAAGGAAATAAAGCGGTTTATATAGCGTGCTAGAACGTAGCAACGGAAGCGCGGTGACCGCTGAGACTCTAATTACGCATACGAATGAGACTGTGAGAAGCGTATCACATAAAAGGGTCGCAACAGAGGAAAACTTGGACAAACCGCCTTTGACAATTCAGGTCGCAAATCGCGTTTTCCGTCGCTTTTTCTGGTCGTAGTTTTTGTCGCACAGATATATCATTAGGGTAATTAATCTGATCGTATGTCGAAATTCTCCACTGTTATGTAAGGCATCTTAAACTTCATACATGAATTTTGAAAGTTTTAATAAAAATTTTCGTGAAATTCGGAGAGGTCACGCAAGCGGCGGACATAAATACGTGTGATTCCATGCTTTATCACGTGGCATTTGTCACCGTTTCTGTAAACAATGATTCTGACTGCACATAAGCAAAAATTACTTACTTTAATAGAAGCGACGTATTAAACTACTGTCAAAACGCGTCACTGCTATTACACAAAGAAAAATAACGCGCCTGGCAGTTGAGTTTCACGTGAACACTCGCAGTCACGGATGCCAAACTGAGGTGGAAACACAGTAAAAAATAGAAATAGTGAGGAGTGTAGGTAGCAGGGAAGGAAAGCGTGGAGGTTAGCTCGGCTTACCAGGTGCGCCCTGAGAGAGAGCCAGCCCATGTCGCAGGGAAGACCGCGTGCTATCGACTACTCGATAAGCGCACAGGGCCCGGCGGCTGGCCAAGCCACTGCGTCTGCGCCGAGCTCCGCGCGCCAAGCGGAAGCCGCCCGCGTGTCTCTCAGCCCTAACCGCTCTGCGATCATACAAAATATTTATAGCTTACTCACTCCCACTACGACGTCGAGCCACGATGTTTGCGTGCAGCAGGAGCCGGAACTGAAAGTGAGTTCTGCTGGTCAAACTGAAACAATGATGCGTGATTTCAGTCACCGTGTAAGAGCTGACAAGGCTTCATATCTAGAGTCATGCCGTGTGCTTAGTTTTCCGCAGCGCCTGAATGGTGCATGGTGTTGGATTTATACAGAGAAGACGGCTGCACAGATGTTAAGACTGGTTCTTATCCAGGGAATTTGGTGACCAACGAAGTACGAGGCTAATCAAGGGAGTAGTGACTATCTGCCCACGAAGTACAGAACTGTTGTTCGTAGTGTCTGCAGCCAAACCATTAAGCCAGTTGTTGACTAAATTCTTCATCTCGGCAACGTTTCCAAAACATTTTGCGACCAACAACACAATGAGCCTCGTGAAAAGGTCAAAATCACTACGAGCGAAGTTAGGATAGCAGGGTGGGTAGTCGAAAGTTGTACACCCACATTGATGCAGCAAACCTTTGGCTGAAGCAACAGCGTCAGGGTGGTCATTGTCGTGAAGTAGCGCAGTACTGCGAAAAAGCATTCAACACGTACAATTTTGTATTAGTTACGGTAGTTTTCTTACGCTATCGGAATATCGATGTGCACTGAACGCAGTGCCTTTTGGCATGAAATCCACGAAAAGAGCACCCTTAAGATCCAAAAAATCGTCGCCTTGAGTTTGTGTTGCCAAATTTTAATTTTAGAGGTTTTTTAATTGATGAGAAACGGTGCCTCTCCAGTGATTAGCGCTTGATCTCTGGGGTGAAGTGAGAGACTCGTATCTCATCACCATTAATAATTTGATAAAAAAAGTATTTTTCTCCTCTTGATACGTCAGTGCTGCAGCCATTATCTGAGTTTTGTGTTGGTCACTCAGCTGCCGGACAACACGTTGTGCACAAATTTTGCAACAAAAAAATGGTTCAAATGGCTCTGAGCACTATGGGACTTAACTTCTGAGGTCATCTGTCCCCTAGAACTTAAAACTACGTAAACCTAACTAACCTAACGACGTCACACACATCCATGCCTGAGGAAAGATGCGAACCTGCGACCGTAGCGGTCGTGCAGTTAAAGACTGTAGCACCCAGAAACTCTCGGCTACCCCGGCCGGAAAATTTTGCAACAGACACAATTTCTCCAAGCAAGAAACGAGACATATTTGGTATGCAAGTATGAAATTCGACAAGCGTTACGCATTTGTCCTGTAAGATTTCGCTCTTCACTTGATTCTTCAATTCATTGTGTGAGTGTTGGAAGTCAGAGGCGAGCTTCATCACGCTCGTTTGTTCGTCAGTTGTTGAAAATTTTACACCACGTTCCCACATTTCTATCGTTCACTGCTGAATCTGTATCCACTTCCTATAGCTGACGGTAATTTTCTGTTGGTTTCAGCTTCAGTGCATTCAAAAGTCGAACATAACCTCTGATCTCACTGTCCGACTGACTTTACATCACAGTGTTCATTTTAAACAATCAGAGAATAAACAATTAAAACTTTTTTCGACTGGCACTCAGACAAAATTTTGAGGAAAAATCAGTCGACTTTGGATAGAAGCTTTATATCAATCTGTGCAGCTGGAAAGCGAAATAGGTCGTTACTTTCCAAGTTACTCTCGTAATTTGGCACCTCAATCGCATTTATTCATTTTCTGAGTCTTCTAGCCATATGGCATGACGCATTATGTCGATACATGTTGCCACCCTGCCGAGAGAAGACAACATGTTTAGACGAACGTAATACCCGAGAATGGATTCGTAACCAAAAAATTGGTCAAAGGATTAATGTTCCTAGAGAATGTCGCGAACACAGTATTCATGCTACCTCTATCGTCTTGTGTTCTTCTAGCAATGGTTACACAAACTGGGAAGTCACTCGTGAGAAAAATCTACGTGTCACCGATTAGCGCCAGTCGAATTTAGCTACCGCTGAGATAATTGAATTATTTTTTCGTCTTGCGCCACGTTTAAAATAATTATGAAAGAAGATATGATCCGTAGACGGCAAAACTAGGAGGTGTCATAATACTGTTACGCTGCAGTGCAAAATATCGAATCATGTCCCTCTTCATGTTTTTATTTATTTTTGCGAAAGAGAGAAATATAACAGGGGAGGTAGTTGGAAAAATACTATGCCTCTTATGTTATTTCTGTAATGATTTATAGACGTGTCGATTTGAGAGAACCTTCGTGACAATGGTTTAGAACCGAAATTGTCCAGGTACAGTACAAAAGGAACAACAGAGGAGGAGGAGCCTCGTTCGGAACGGCTTTTGAAGGCCCACAGGGCGGTGGATAAAACCTCTCACGGTGGCTTCAGCGATGGTGGGTGGCTCTTCTCTTAGCTCTGCGCCCCACTTCCACGTCGCAATGTAGGACGTCGCTGCGGCCTGCTTACCTACGCCGAGACTCAGTTGAAGTGGCGGAGTTGTTACCACGCTACAGTCCTAACACGTATTAGTGGGGTGCAATCCTCATTTGGCCATCTTAGTACCGTAATCCGTGATTTCCCCAATTTATTCCAAGCGAAGCCTTGGATTGCTCCTTCAAACCGACCACGGCTTATATCCTTCACTACCCTTGTTAACTCTGAGTTTGTGACCCGTCTCTGATGTATAATACGTCGATGGGACATTAGTCCGTAACATCCATTGCTTTCTAGCATGTATGAAGCTTTCTGGTTCCAAGAATTGTTGTTATTTACATCTAGCCTCATGCCGTGACCTGGCAGTAATTGAGATATCTGCTATAAAGTATGGGAACTCGTTCCTTTAGCTATTGAGCCACAACGTGAAGCTACCATTACAGATCAGCCCCTGTAAGTGAGCTGATCGGAGAAAGCGTATAATGAGGGGAACTCCTTAAAATTATAGAACGTTTATTCCATGAAGTTTGGTGATTATAACTGTATTAAGTGGACTTCTTGCCAAGATATTTCGGCTAACAACCATTCAGCCATCTTCCGGTGAGTTTTTTGCGTTGGAGATCGCTAGTTTTCACGCCGCTAACTTTATACTAAAAATTGGGAAGGAGGCGCATCCGCAAAGGCATCCGGTACATTCGAATATTGCACCATCTATGACGCACAGGCGCATGCGTAATGGCGATACCACATGCGCAATCTCTATGGGAATGCGCACTCGCGGATTTAAAAGTCAGACGTCAAAATTAATAAAATCAATTTCCGCTAGACGTGTCATTAGTTATAAACAGTTTTCTTTCGGAAGATATTAAAGAAATCACTATGTCCCACTCCTTATCCTACCGAAAGCCGCCATCACAATTAATAAGAACTACGACTAAAGCTATTTCCACCGGTTCCTTAATAACTTAATCTCAGAAGGATCCCGTTGAGGCCAAGATTTCCATGGCAGAAAAATCCATGGAATGTCCTGCGTAGATACAATGCTCGCCACACTTGCTTTCTGCAGCCCAGTAAGTCAACCATAACCGAGCACTGTATCTAAGCATCCGAAGTGTCTGAAAACCACTGAAAATAAGATGATTCTCAGCGAGTAACAGAGAGATGGACAGTCACTAGGAGGGACAGGATAACAATTGTATCGATCAAGCAACAGACCAAAGTGGGAGGGACTTGTAACCAGGGAAATGGATCGTGGGTGGACCATGGAAGTGCTTTGCTGGATTCTAAGAAATAAGGAAGTACCGAGGCAATGGCCTAATGGAAGAAAGCAAGCGAAACTAGGGTCCGAAGTCCCGTAGACATCGTGGTCATTAGGACCGAGTATAAGCTCTGAATGTTTCACAGGAGCGATTTAGTGAGATTACGGGAAACCTAATGGCTGTACGTGGATTTGAACGGTCGGCCTAATGGAGGAAGCATTGATTTAACTGAAGGCTACACTGCGCGAGAAAGTCAAGACAAGGACGGGGCTTAGAAGGATTGTAACGCTATGGACGACTGTTGGTTCTAGGACCCCCATGCAGAGGTTTGTACTGGGTGTGGTGAAAAGATATCACGACGTTTAATCAGTAATATCCAGAATGAATTTTCAGTCTGCAGTGGTATGTGCGCTGACTTGAAACTTCCTGGTAGGTCAAAACTGCTTTCTGGACTGGGAATCGAACCTGGGAGAAAGGTACTGGCGGAATTAAAGCTGCGAGGACGGGTAGTGAGTCATCCTTGGATAGATCAATCTGTAGAGCACTCGCTCACAGAAGAGGAAGGTCACAGGTTCGAGTCCCGGTGCGACACGCAGTTTTATTCTGCTAGGAAGTTACATGATACCAAACTTATTACACATGATTTCAACTTACTTACTGCTACGGTATATTGGGGTGCTTATGCCATTAAAGCATCATCAAAAATATGTATATATATATAATTTCAAAATGACGTCATCTAAAAAAAGTTCTGAGCACTATGGGACTTAACATCTGTGGTCATCAGTCCCCTAGAACTTAGAACTACTTAAACCTAACTAACGTAAGGACATCACACACATCCATGCCCGAGGCAGGATTCGAACCTGCGACCGTAGCGGTCACGCGGTTCCAGATTGAAGCGCCTAGAACCGCACGGCCACACCGGCCGGCGACGTCATCTAAGTAGTGTACATGTTTTGCTACGCATTCTTCAAGTCTTCTTTCGAATTCGTCAAAAATACGCCCTAACACTTGACGCGGTATGGCAGAGTTTTCCTGAGGAATTTTCAGTTGCAGTTCATTTAGTGCACGTGGTTTATAAAAAAATGTTCAAATGGCTCTCAGCACTATGGGACTTAACTGCTGAGGTCATCAGTCCCCTCGAACTTAGAACTACTTAAACCTAACTAACCTAAGGGCAACACACACGTCCATGCCCGAGGCAGGATTCGAACCTGCGACCGTAGCGGTCGCGCGACTCCAGACTGTAGCGCCTAGAACCGCTCGGCCACTCCAGCCGGCACGTGGTTTATAAACGTATACCTTGATTTAAGATACCCCTACAGAAAAATCATACACAATGAGATATGGGGAACGTGTCACCATTATGACAAATTAGGTGACCATAGAATTAAACATAATATTAACTGTGAGAACAGCTGCTGTCTCTTGCTGGAAGCAGATTCATCTGCTATTTAAACGTCTGATTCCTAGGAAACAACATTCCCCACGAAGAAATATGACCCAATGATACATTTCTTCGTTTCACCTCGCCAAACGGTCACATTCCCACTTTGATGGGAACTTTCATGCGCGTGTTCATCGTTTTTATCCGACCGACAGCTGAAGTTATGAGGTTAATATAACCAAATAAATCGAAATGAGCTTTGTCGTACATCGTGAGCACCTAGTCATTAGCCAACAGTTCAAACATTTGTTCTGAAAATATTAGGCGAATCACGGTCATTTTGAAAAGGCGGACGAGGCGGAGGTGTAAATTATAATGAAGTACTCGTCTTCTGCTCCGTTCAGAGAGCTGCACAGCAAAAGCGTGTTTCCGATATGACCGGTAAAGATTAGTTTCCATAGCGTGTTTTACTCGCTCCATGTTTCTTGATGTTTTGACTGATGATGGACGACAAGTTGACTTTCCATTTTATAGCCTAACCTGTTTGTCTAAAGTTTTCCATACATAAAAAATGTGTTTCGTGATGGAACATACAATCTTCCACCCAAATTTAAGTCCTGACGGAACTGACGCTTAGTTACAACGTAAGAATCACAACTTCAGAAACAAAAAGTAAAGAAAAATGTTTCGACCACCAACACACGATGAGCTACAGGTCCATGGGTACTGAAATACTTCGCATATGCAAAAATGCGTCACCATGCAGCAATGAATATATTGTGTAATACGTGAGTTGAAATTAATTAAAACTGTCAGAAAGTTGTGGCGTACCTTGCATTATCTATACTGCCTGTCAAGACACCTGAAGCACACCGAAGGGGAGAAGGAAAAGAAAAGACACTTAACGTGTTAAGAGTGTATGTGATATTATTTCACTGATGACAATACCGAGTTAAATTTGCAAAGAATTTGGCACTATGAGCCCACTTATTAGTATGAAGGTGGATCCCATCTAGACAGGATGCATGTACTGATTCGGTCGGGAAGAGTGTCATAAGATCGTTGTACTCGCATTCTATCCTGAGGCAAGCTAGCTCACAACTGTCGAAACTGGTTACTGGCCCATGGACGAAGCTGACGTCCGAGCTGGTCCCACATACGGTAAATCGGCGACAGATCTAGGTACTTGCAGGCATGGGAATCTCTCAACATCACGTAGACGGTTAATAAGGACACGTGCTGCGTGGACGAACATTATCCTATTGAAAAGTGCCACCTCGATACCGTCGCAGATAGTGAACACATGAGAACGTAATACATACATAAAAAAAAAGTTTTGCATCACCTCGGTCCCGAGAGTTCTGAAACCCGGACAGAAAATTTGAATAGAGATCAACATAAACATCATGTCCGCCCTTTTCACTGCATATGAAAGCCACACATTGCATGTTGTACCACCATACAGCGAGTCCTTCAGAGGTGGTGGTACAGATTGCTGTACACAACGGTACCTCTAATACCCAGTAGCACGTCCTCTTGCACTGATGCATGCCTGTATTCGTCGGGGCATACTATCCACAAGTTCATCAAGTTGGCGCAGATTGTCACACTTCTCAACAGCGATTCGGTGGAGATCCCTCAGAGTGGTTGGTGAGTCACGTCGTCCATAAACAGCCCTTTTCAATCTGTCCCAGGCATGTTCGATATTGTTCATGTCTGGAGAACGTGCTAGCCACTCTAGTCGAGCGATGTCGTTATCCTGAAGGAAGACATTCACAAGATGTGCATGATGGGGGCGCGAATTGTCGTCCATGAAGACGATTGCCTCGCCAATATGCTGCCGATATGATTGCACTATCGATCAGAGAATGGCATTCACGTTTCGCACAGCCGTTATGGCACATTCCATGAACACCAGCGGCGTACGTCGGCCCCACATAATGCCACCCCAAAACAGCAGGGAACCTCCACCTTGCTGCACTCGCTGGACAGTGTGTCTAAGGTGTGGTGTCACCTCCAGACACCACACTTGCTAGGTGGTAGCCTTTAAATCGGCCGCGGTCCGTTAGTATACGTCGGACCCGCGTGTCGCCACTGTCAGTGATTGCAGACCGAGCGCCGCCACACGGCAGGTCTAGAGAGACGTCCTAGCACTCGCCCCAGTTGTACAACCGACTTTGCTAGCAATGGTTCACTGACAAATTACGCTCTCATTAGCCGATAGTTAGCATAGCCTTCAGCTACGTCATTTGCTACGACATAGAAAGGCGCCATTATCATTTGCTATTTATCTTGTGATGCATGTACCGTCAGACCGATGTTCACCAATTATGGATTAAAGTTAAGTATTCCAGAAATTACGTACTATTTTTGCTACTATAAGACCTTGGCCTGTTCCAGACCTCACGCCAGCCTGCGTGAGCTTAAACGGCTTCCTCTCATAGTGACTTAGCTGTCTTGCCAAGTCACAACATAAGGCATTCAGCCTGACCGGGTTGCCTCCAAACACGTCTCTGACGATTGTCTGGTTGAAGGCATATGCGACACTCATCGGTGAAGAGAACGTGATTCTAATCCTGAGCCGTCCATTCCGCATGTTGTTGGGCCCATCTATACCATTATTCAACATGGTGGCGTTGCTGTCAAGGTTCCTCCAAGCCATAATGTATTGGTAGCGATCATGCCCCGTAGTAGTAGCCTTGGGCGGCCTGGGAGAGGCATACAATTGACAGTTCCTGTCTCTCTGTATCTCTTCCATGTCCGACCAACATCGCTTTGGTTCACTCCGATATGCCTGGACGCTTCCCTTGTTGAGAGCTCTTCCTGGCACAGTGTAAGAATGCGGACATGATTGAACCGCGGTATTGACCGTCTCGGCATGTTTGAACTACAGACAACACAAGCCGTGTCTGTGATACAATATCCACAGTCAACGTCTATCTTCAGGAGTTCTGGGAACCAGGATGATGCACAACTTTTTTTGATGTGTGCATATCCCTGACGTACTGTTGTGTCATCAGAATTCCTCCAATTATTACCAGCTGTCACCAAAAGTCATACCCGGTGGATCCCCACACCACGAAGCGAAGAGTAACAGCGCTGTGCCTCCCCAAAACATTGGAAGAATGGTACCTCTTCCCATACTCGTCGACGATGGTCATCTCGAGTAGTGCAGAAACGAGATTCATCGCTGAACACAACGCGACGCCGGTCCCCAGCAGTCTACGCTTCCAGTCATGGTACCACTCCAAATGCACCCAGTTTTGTTGTCTGTTGGCGGCAGCCTACGCAAGGGACAGTAATTCCCTAGCCCGTCTGCTACTAGTCTCTGACCACTGGTATGAGATGACACGTTCCAGTGCAGTCCAAATCGGGCAACTGTCGCATCCTAAGGCCCACAAATCTGATCTGGTTACTGCGCGATTAGACCTGCCGGCCAAACGGAGACCTGCAATGGGACCTTTTCAAACGCTGTCTGACATGTGCCCGCGGTAACTCAGTGAATGTCCTTTACAGTAATCACTCAATATCTGACGCTGTTCTCGCCACTATCAGGCTTGGTAACTACTCTATAGACGGTGTCTTCGTCGACCGCACACATCGTTACGCGCGCCGCTTGTAATCTCCACTGAATAAACATTTAAACCAGCCGCTGCTACAGAGGGCTCGTTAGATGCCGCCAGGTGGCAGTACGCACGCCTGCAGAGTAGAGAGCCTGTATATGGAGAGAGTGGCCAACCGGACGATACGGCGGCCATTTTTCTGCCAAACTGCGGGCGGGACTTTTGAATGGCCAGTAGTGGAGTAGTGGAGTACACACTCACCGAATCAAAAGCACAGGACAATCCGGTGAAATTATTCGTTAAATGCCTTTGTTTATAAGAATAATGTGTTATAATAATTTTCACACAGCCAATTTACAGATGTGTTTTCAAATTTAACTATGTACATTGCAAGTTGTTTTACATGTAGTAAAAAGCAAAAACCACTTATTTCGCATAGATAAGAGTACTTGATTGGTTTCCACAAGGCTCCTGTTTGATTTATGTCAGCCCTGTTGACTGCGACTGCCCACTGCTTTCGTCTTTCTTCATTGCGTGGAAATGCTAACATGCGAAATCCACCTTCGCCTCTATTGGAACAACCAAATGCAGCACAACCTGGCATCGTTTACGAACGTCTGTAGACCGAATTACAGATGTCAAAAACAATACTGTACAATTACTAACGTGTTTACTTCAAACTTGTAGGCCTACCGACTTCATCATAAAACGCTTCATTATTTCAACTCGTATTTAAGATCGCAAACGCTAATTACGTACTAAAAACGATATACAGCTAAATCGAACATGCATGCACAACGCATAACAAGTCTCTCTAAAATTCAATTTAACTCAAAAGCACGGCGAACATAGGAAGCGCGAGAGACGTTTGGCGCCATTTTTCTGCCAAAGCTAATCAACCAATCACGGGCAACTAACACATATAGCCACTCTCTCTCTGTATACAGGCTCTCTACTCCAGAGGACGCCGAATTCGCGTGCCTCACTGCCTGCAATTGTGATTCCCAGCGCGTCACTTTAAGCCGACGAACTCAGAGCTCCCCCTCATATTGTTATCAAATTATCCTTAGACTACTCTCAGATCACGCAGAGGTTACGAAAGACAGTACAGTAACATCCTAAGAACCTAGTGGAGCGTCAATGAGATCTTACGAAACTAGCACAACGCTATTCATACTCGGACTGCTAGTGATTGTTGATAACCAGTACTAGCGAAACAGGCAGGGATACTACAAGATATAAAGTTACATATATTCAATACTGTATATATTGTAAATAAACACATTTGTGTTGTAATCATTCTATAGTGTTTCATGTGTTCTGGAGTGTTCATCTACTTCGTTACACCGACAGACACAGCAGTAACAACAACAAACAAGAACAACAGCAATTCTCTCTGGTGGCTATTCTACCTGTCACAGAGAATTTGAATGCAACTCTGATCGTTTACATACCCGCAAATGGAATGTACGTGTACGAAGCTATATTGACATGTTTAGTTGGTGCATTACTTTTTTTCTTTTTTTTTTCGGGCATTGTATTTGACACAGTGGGTAGTGCGGTGCGCTGGTGTGGCCTGCGCGCTGGAGATCCAGCGATGTATTGTAAAAGTCTGTGTAATTTTCCAGTTAAAATAAATAGTTTCTACACCGTTGCGGGATTATTTTATTCAATATGAAGTTTTTCATACTGCCATCATCCGTTAGATATCAAAGGTCTCTCCAAATAAAGTTCCGTTCAAATAAATAGGAATCCTATGTATCGATTCGCATTGCAGGTTTTTATACTCTCTAATGAATGACGGGGAGTGATTAATTTTTTGTTTTGGGCAAGATTCTAGACTGAATAGGAGAAGACTTATAAAGATTTAAACAGAATCTTGGCTGTTGTTGTGGGTTCCCTTGTTTTTCAGTAAAATGAGTTACAGGGGATTATCAGTCGTATCGAGTTACATGGGCTGTTATGTATTTCTTTCTATGATTTTACTAGCGACCCGCCCCAGCTTCGCACTAAGTACCTATGGTTCAAATGGCTCTGAGCACTATGGGACTTAACTTCTTAGGTCATCAGTCCCCTAGAATTTAGAACTACTTAAACCTAACTAACGTAAGGACATCACACACATCGATGCCCGTGGCAGGATTCGAACCTGCGGCCGTAGCGGTCGCGCGGTTCCAGACTGTAGCGCCTAGAACCGCTCGGCAACCACGGCCGGCTTAAGTACCTATGGCAGGGCGATTTGACTGATTTAGTGGTAATGAATTACGTGCACAAACCTTCGTAATAAATTACTACACTAACCTCCACTCTATTAATGAAAAGTGTGTCAAAATCCTTACAGTAGTTCTCGATATTAGCCTTGTCATCGTATTTGAATTACGTAACCATTACGGCACCTCACCTCAACCTCTCGATACCAGCAATATTCTACTGTGTTTCTGTAAAATAGTTAACATATTTCTGTGACAACATTCAGATTTGATTTCATTAATGTAGAGGTACTTCGATACATCGATATGTATATATTGCAATGATATTCTTATGTGTATTCTTTCTTTTGTCACTATGTTCATTGACGTACTTGTAACTCTGATTTTTGGGCGCGTAAGCGGTTATTAGAGAGTCAAGCTTTGGTCGTCATGTTAAAAAGACGCAAATTGTAGTCAGTTTATGAAATGTGAACTTTAACAGTGAGGAAGATGTTTTGGAACGAGTTACGTGATATTGCAACAAAAGTAATAAAAAAGGAGTGTAACTTAAATTCGGAGTGCTGATTACTTTTTTACATCACCATTGCCCTAACTTACAAAAGTTTAATCTTCAAGAATGGTTTATGAAACACATCTATAAAACTTTTGAATTACGCAGAATAACACCTAGGCGTCTTTGCATCCGAGCTTGGAATCATCACTACTTAGATTTTCGACGATTGAGCCATGAGTTCACAACGAGACCAGCGTGGGAAATACGAAAAGATGAGTGCCTAGTTTATCCATTATTTCAAGAAATGACTTTATTAACTGTGCTCTAATGACACCTGCCACATAATATTACTTTGTTGTTGCCCGAAAATGCAATATTTAGCAGCGTGAGGAACACTACAATCATAATTAATTTTTGACCTTTGTTGTGGTAGGGTTGTTAGAGCCTTCATATACAGACAGAAAAAAAGCAGGGAGGACTTTAATTCATCATAGTTCAGCACATATTTATAAATTATGTACACAAACCTTGCTCGTGAAACTATGTATTAGTGAAACCATATCAAAAGCCTTGCAGTAGTTCCTGACATTAGCCTTCACATACCGACAGAAAAACTCGGCGGGAACATTAATTTAAAATATGTAGTGATGCGGCAGATTTTAAAAGTTTAAGAACGAGTAATTGGGTCCGTTAGATTGCACCGACGTAAACAGTGCTTATAAGTATGACGAATGATATCAACAGCTAATGGCGGCGCCGAGTCGAATCTTGTTTCTTTCTCTTCACAAACGCAGAGGACCCGTCAAAACTGGCACAATAAATCTTTCTTCCCCGAACGCGCCTCTCAATAGTGTTAAGCTCTTACTGGATAACCTGACGTATATAGATGGACCGGCGGAACCATTCTTCACCTCTTGTCTGTTCGAACTCCAGCCCGTTTCTCTTCGGTTCTCGGTTGTTAGCGTAGGCGACATTTTGTACGTACCCTACCTGATCTAGTATTGTTCTACGGAGGAAGAACACTTCGTCATTATAAGGTATACTACACGCAATATACGCGTTTTGATATGATATAAAAAGTGGCAATCTCTCGCAAAACCGTGAAAATTAATGCAGTGCTAAGTGGAACATAGCGCACGGCAAAGGAAACATTTACATAATGTTTTATTAGACCGAACTTTCATTGCTGGTACTCACTTTTCAAATTAGTTTTGCGTGTTTTCTACGGAAAGAAATAGTGAGGGGAACAGGTCAGAAAAATGAAAGAAACAATACATAAGCATCCTGCAGAGATAATTTAATACAGGATATACAGATAGAGAGAAAGAGAAC
Source organism: Schistocerca piceifrons (assembly GCF_021461385.2). Lineage (NCBI taxonomy): Eukaryota > Metazoa > Arthropoda > Insecta > Orthoptera > Acrididae > Schistocerca > Schistocerca piceifrons. Next base: position 74,373,230 of record NC_060149.1, read on the forward strand.
TAGGTAAGGAGAAACGGAGAGTTCACAGCTTACGAACACAACTTATGCAACAAAGACTTTCAGGGAATTTAGGATATTACGCATATCACGCCAAATCTTTCACGTTCTCACAGAATACATATATCAATTATAAACAGGGTGTACTACTCTGATGAGGGTCAGTACATTCTAAATTTGTGTATGCCGGCCGCGGTGGCCTAGCGGATCTAGGCGCTTCAGTCCGGAACCGCGCGACTGCTACGGTCGCAGGTTCGCATCCTGCCTCGGGCATGCATGTGTGTGATGTCCTTAGGTTAGTTACGTTTAAGTAGTTCTTAGTTCTAGGGGACTGATGACCTCAGATGTTAAGTCCCATAGTCCTCAGAGCCATTTGAACCAAATTTATGTGTATTCAGTTGCAGTAACCAATGAAGCTCTTTTTCATAAGTTGATAACAGAGACTTGCGTTTATTGTGTTCAGAAGAGATCTCAGTAATTTCACATAATGAGCATTAACATGTGTCTTGCAACAGCAGTGGCTGTACAACCACAATTTACTGGCACTGTAAAGAACGCTTTCCGTTGCAAAATAACATTTTTCATTTACGTAGGTATGTTTATTACTCAAGGCACAATATGTTTCGAGAACTGTTATTAACTGTTTACATGAGGTGATGTATGGAGAGGAAGTATTGGCAACTTTTTATTTATCTATTCTTCACAATTACAGTTTGTTACCTGGAAAGGTAATAGGTCTTACAACTTACATTTTTGCATATAATAAAAATGTATAAAATATTTAATACAACCCGGTAGTTAAAATATTACAAAGGCAAAATCCGAATGCTAAAAAATACCAAAAAGGAAATATCCTAGTAAAGAAAATCAACAGAAAAAGTAAAAGAATAAGATCTTTCTTCTACCATTACGAAACTAATATTCAACCATTAAAGCAATTACCCAACTACTAGTAGTGCTGTTGGTAATACTGTCTTAGTGACTAAAATCCGTACACTTCTCTATTAGTACACTTCTCTATCAGTTAATTAATTAGGATACATCTAAATTGTAGAATATCGTTTCCGCTATTGAACCTTTCCTCAAACTACTCCGGTCGACAGCCATTCCTTGGAGGTAGAGCAACGCGTCTGCCGAGTTTCCACCGTGAAAATCAATTCCACGATATACGAACTATTGGCAAGTTGCACCTTTGAGTCGGTACTTGACTCGAGCTGGTGAAATGTCAAAGGAGGGCATAAACTTATAATTGGGTCCTCCTATCGACTGACAGACTCACCCTTAGATTTTCATGAGAAAGTAAGAGAGAACTTCAGACAGCTATTACGTATGCTCCCCAATATGCTGTCATCATTGGAGGACCGTGTAATCAACCAACAATCATCGGGGATAGTTACAGTTTTATAACTGTTAGGCGTGACGAGCGAGCCTGTGAAATAATACTAAATCGTTTCTCTGAAAACTTCTTAGAACAGATACTTCGAAAACGCACTCATGATACATTTATATTAGATCTAATAAGAAGAAACAGAACTGATCTTTTTGAGGAAGTATCAGTAAGCACAAAACTTTTGTAGTAACAACCGTTACCGATATACAAAGGGCAGTTAAACAAGTACTAACATTTACACGTTCAGCTGCATGGCAGTTGCAATGTGTCAAAATTTTCGAATGAACCTTTGCGATATGTTCTCTTTGTTTCTATTTTATCACCGTAGAAATCCTGGCGATGTGGGAACATAATCGTTATCAAAACAAGAATAAAGAATTTTCAGGTGTTTTAAAGTTAGCCCTCTATTAATAATTTTACATAGTCCTCGTTTTCTTTTATTTATAATCAGTACCAGGAGTTCACAAAATACTGTCACCACAGATAAATGTATCTGGAAAAAACACTTGCGTATATGTAGCGAAATGTGGAGGTAAATGTCAAGAAAAGGAATATTCTAGTCAATACAGGATATCCAAACACGGCGTACATATGAATTAAGGACCACACGAAATCGCCACAGAACATGCTTCGAAAATATAAGAAGCGAATTGCGACTGGCAACGAAACAGCCTACTACACACGACCAAAAAAAGTTTTGCATCACCCCGGTGTCCGGAACTCCTGAAGACAGACGTTGACTGTGGGTATTGTATCACAGAAACAGTGCCTTTGACTGTTCAGAGATGTCACTAAACCCGCCCATAGATGTAAACAACCATGCATGAGCAGCGCCTACTAGACGGAGGGGGTCCGACAGCCGATCAGTTCCAGTCAATTCACCAGGTACACGACTCGTGTTGTCTGTAGTTCAACCATCCCTAGACGGTCAATAACGTGGTTCGATCGCGTCCGCATTGTTACTTTGTGCCAGGAAGGGCTCTCAACAAGATAAGTGTCCAGACGTCTCGGACTGAACCAAAGCGATGTTGTTCGGGCATGGAGGAGAAACGGAGAGGAACTGTCGATGGCATGCCTCGCTCAGGCCGCCCATGGGCTACTATTGAAGTGGATGACCGCTACCTACGGATTATAGCTCGGGGGAACCCTGAAGCAACGCCACCATGTTGAATAATGCTTTTCGTGTAGCCACAGGACGTCGTGTTATGATTCAAACTGAGCGCAAAAGGCTGCATGATGCGCAACTTCACTCGCAACGTCCGTGGCGAGGTCCATCTTTGCAACCATGACACAATGCAGCGTGGTACAGATGGGCCCAACAACATGCCGATTGGACCGCTCACGATTGGCATCACGTTCTCTTCAGCGATGAGTGTCGCATATGCCTTCAATCAGACAATCGTTGGAGATGGGTTTGGAGGCAACCCGGTCAGGCTGAACGCCTTAGACACACTGTCCATCGAGTGCAGCAAGGTGGAGGTTCCCTGCTGTTTTGGAGTGGCATTATGTGGGGCCGAGGAATCCGCATTTCGCGATCGAGAAGTCTCTTCACCCTCAGCGGGTGACAGTGTTGTGTGTAATATCCAGTGACGGAATAATTGATGCGATATTCGTTCCTACCGAACGATACGTGAAGGTTTTGGAAGATGATTTTATCCCTATTATCGAAAGTGACCCTGATTTCGACAAGATGTGGTTCAAGCAAGACGGAGCTCGACCCTATCGAAGCAAGAGAGTGTTTGATGTCCTGGAGGAGCACTTTGGGGACCGCATTGGCTATAAGGTACCCGGAGGCCACTGGCAACTCGACTGACCGCAATATTCTCCGGATCTGAAAACAAGCGACTCCCATATTAAAGACAAGGTGTAGAGAAATAAGCCCAAAACCATTACTGAGCTGAAAAGAGCCATTTAGGAGGTCATCGACGGCATCGATGTTCCGACACTTCAGTGGGTCACGCAGAATTTTGCTCTTTGCCTTCGCCACATCATCGCCAATGATGGCAGGCATATCGAACATGTTATAACCTAAATCCGAATACCTGTAGTGACGTTTACATGTTGAATAATGTTTGTGTACGCTTTAGTTTGTACCTACCTTTTTTTTCATGTAGTTCAATAATTGCCGGCCGGGCGGCCGAGCGGTTCTAGGCGCTACTGTCTGGAACCGCGAGACCGCTAAGGTCGCAGGTTCGAATCCTGCTTCGGGCATGGATGTGTGTGATGTCCTTAGGTTAGTTAGGTTTAAGTAGTTCTAAGTTCTAGGGGACTGATGACCTCAGAAGTTAAGTCCTATTGTACTCAGAGCCATTTGAACCATTAGTTCAATAATTGCCACCCTCTATCAGGTATACATGTTTGTGCGCTAAATACCTTGCTAAAGATCAATAAATAATTGCAAGCACCTAGCAGTAAGAGCCCTCTCCTGCAATAGCAGAAGTTCAAAATCTTTGTTGTATGATCTACACACACTACTGGCCATTAAAATTGCTACAAGAAGAAGAAATGCAGATGATAAACGGGTATTCATTGGACAAATATATTATACTAGAACTGACATGTGATTTCATTTTCACGCAATTTGTGTGCATAGATCCTGAGAAATCAGTACCCAGAACAACCACCTCTTGCCGTAAAAACGGCCTTGATACGCCTGGGCATTGAGTCAAACAGACCTTGGATGGCGTGTACAGGTACAGCTGCCCATGCAGCTTCAACACGGTACCACAGTTCATCAAGAGTAGTGACTGGCGTATTGTGACGAGCAAGTTGTTCGACTACCACTGACCAGACGTTTTCAATTGGTGAGAGATCTGGAGAATGTGATGGCCAGGGCAGCAGTCGAACATTTTCTGTATCCGGAAAGGCCTGCAACAAGCGATCGTGCATTATCCTGCTGAAATGTAGGGTTTCGCAGGGATCCTATGAAGGGTAGAGCCACGGGTCGTAACACATCTGAAATGTAACGTCCACTGTTCAAAGTGCCGCCAATATGAACAAGAGGTGACCGAGACGTGTAACCAATGGCACCCCATACCATCACGCCGGGTGATACACCGGTATAGCGATGACGAATACACGCTTCCAATGTGCGTTCACCGCGATGTCGCCAAACACGGATGCGACCGTCATGATGCTGTAAACAGATGGTTAAGACGGCTCTGAGCACTATGGGACTTAACATCTGAGGTCATCAGTCTCCTAGAACTTAGAACTACTTAAACCTAACTAACCTAAGGACATCACACACATCCATGCCCGAAGCAGGATTCGAACCTGCGACCGTAGCGGTCGCGAGGTTCCGGACTGAAGCGCCTAGAACCGCTCGGCCACACTGGCCAGCGCTGTAAACAGAAGCTGGATTCAGCCGCAAAAATGACGTTTTGCCATTCGTGCACCCAGGTTCGTCGTTGAGTACACCATCGCAGGCGCTCCAGTCTGTGATGCAGCGTCAAGGGTAACCGCAGCCATGGTCTCTGAGCTGATAGTCCATGCTGCTGCAAACGTCGTCGAACTGTTCGTGCAGATTATTGTTGTCTTACAAACGTCCCCATCTGTTGACTCAGGGATCGAGACGTGGCTGCACGATCCGTTACAGCCATGCGGATAAGATGCCTGTCATCTCGACTGCTAGTGATACGAGGCCGTTGGGATCCAGCACGGCGTTCCGTACTATCCTCCTGAACCCACCGATTCCATACTCTGCTAACAGTCATTGGATCTCGACCAACGCGAGCAGCAATGTCGCGATACGATAAACCGCAATCACGATAGGCTATAATCCGAAACGTGATGGTACGCATTTCTCCTCCTTACACGAAGCATCACTACAACGTTTCACCATGCGACGCCGGTCAACTGCTGTTTGTGTATGAGAAATCGGTTGGAAACTTTTCTCATGTCACCACGTTGTAGGTGTCGCCACCGGCGCCAGCCTTTTGTGAATGCTCTGAAAAGCTAATCATTTGCATATCACAGCATCTTCTTCCTGTCGGTTAAATTTCGCGTCTTTAGCACGTCATCTTCGTGGTGTAGCAATTTTAATGGCCAGTAGTGTATTTCATCTTAAGCTTCAGTCACTTTTAATTTGTTTGGATTATCCGGCATGGACCAGTTTCACAGTACTGGTCTAATTTTCGCTTCCGCAATGGAACTTTCTATGTCGCATACAGTACAGATTTTCTCAGTGACAAACACGCACAGAAAACCTTTAGTATACTGTGCACAAAAGACGAAAAGACGACAATGGGGAGAAAGAACACAGCTGACGACTTAACAATGCGTACCTAAACTGTGAGCAAAGGGCATTCTGCTCCGTGCTTCCCGTCTGAAGGCTCCTAGGTGGGGTATATCGCTCAGCCTGAAAATTCGAGATGACGCAAGACGTGATTTCAAGGGAAAGATTCGCAATTCAGATGTGAATGTTATTTTGGTTTCTCATTTATTTAAAATATAAGATAGTAATTATTAATTTGTAGGACCTAAGGGAAAATCTGTCTGTGAACTATGATTGTTATGGTACTTAGAAATTGCAAGGAACATGTTTCTGAAACAATTGACGGCGCTATTGTTTATCGAATATAACCGAATGATTACCGAAGGTGGGCGATAGTATTCAGCTAGCTTAGTAGGGCACAAATGCGTCTGTCAACTTCTACGTGCAACATTTATGAAAAGTTACTTGGAGTGTTATAAAAATTGTAACTTACTTTTTGAAGTATCCTCGTACAAACCCACTTATTTCAAAGTCATGACGCTTATCGATGCTATCTTTTGTATTGACTTCACGATGGAAACGCCTAGTTTTTTAATCTCCCTAGACTTGATTGATACAGTTGCTAGCTGGAGAGTGGGCAATCAAAGTCAAGTCCCCAGGCCCACGATTACAGCTGGCAAACGCTTACACTAGCGAGAGCTACGGGTAATGTAGGTAGTCATAGCATAAACCACGGAGATGCTTCTGCAGAGGATTGAACCTTGTGGCACTCTTGTCACGCGATCATTACATAACAGAAAATAATCATTACATTTTATGCTCCATACGAAGCTAGAGTGGGTGGCAGGGATAGGAGGGATACATACCACTCCTCCTACCCTATGTGTGTCAGTGTACAGCGTGCAGAGAGCGTGTGTTGTACGTACCTGTGCCTTAACTGCGCCCAAATGGATCTGGGCGACGCGCAGATCAAACCTCTTTAAGCTGATGTCCTCTTGCAGCTCATTCGCTTTGTTGAAAAGACTCGACTCCAAACTCCTGTTGAAAGAAAAAGAGCATTTTATTTTCTATACACATTTTTAAATCTATTGAAGAACATGAAAAAATGAAGGTTTGCTGCAGCGAGTGACAAAATTTTTGAAAAACGGTTACAGTGTTTAGACGGTGTAATATAACTTTTCCCCCCAAATAAAAGAAATATTTTCGTACATTTTAATATCGCTTTAAATTCTTTCTAACTTTATAGGTACAGCTTCTCATTGAAGAAATAAAATATATTCTACTGCTGCGAAACCATCTACACTGCTGTGGAAAAAAATGCGATACCCTCAAGGACAAGTTCATTATATTGACAGGTGAGGATAGAGGTGTTATTGTAGCAGTATATGATAACAAATTCAGACCAAATGAAACACAGATATCACAGTAAAAGGTGCCCAGACAGTCGCATAAAAACGCAATGTAGCTCCTCTATCGGCAACGTACGCATGTTTTTAGGTATCCAAAGGATCACAATGGTGTCGAATGACACCATGTGATACTGTTACAAGAATCTTGGGCTTTCTATTGGACTTCAGCATTGGTTCTTGCAGACCCTGGCAACCAGTAAGTTCCCACTTTACTTGTCCCATAAGTGTTCAATTGCCGAGAGATCTGGTGATCTTGCTGGCTAGGGCAGGTGAGAGCGGGGCTAGAAGTTACCGAGGTACGTTTTTCCTATTGAAATAACTCCGCGAGGGAAAGAGATATGAATATGAAGTAAACACTTCGTGAAATGAAACGCCACAGCGCCCCGACGACAGCTATCGTGAACAGGCTAATGGTCGCGAGGACATCGGAACGACAGTAGGTGCGTCGCTGGTTCACGTAAGTAAATATTTTGGTATTTGGTATTTTTAATCTATCTCACGAATTTTAACGAGTAGCCTTTAGTGTTTAAGTGTTTTAATGTAATGATTTATCTACTGTTTTGACACTCAATGCATAAATTGCCTGTGTTTCGTAATGTAACCAATATCTTGCTTTTATTCCAACATGTGTGATGTCACGTTTTTCGGGGGCACTTTGTGACCTCGGACTAACTTGCCCCAATTCATTTGTACCACCAACGGAATAAAAATATCGTTATTTTTTTCTTTTGTAGTATGAGGCGTATACCCGAAAATCAACACGAGGTTCTGTGCCACAGGAGTTGATGCAAAAAGCAGCAGATGCAGTTCTCAACGATGGCAGGAAAATAAAAGCTGTTGACAAGGAATTACGTATTTGTCAGATGACTTTATACAGATCTGTTAGAAACCTAAGATCTGGGGTGGAAAATATCGCGATTGGTTACAAAATAGTAAGAGTTCTCTTTACTGAAGAACAGGAAGATAAGTTAGCAGAATAGCAGAATACCTGTTGCAGTGTGCTTCAATTTTCTTTGGTCTTCTGCCAGAAGAAGTCAAAAAGTTAGCCTACGAATGTGCATTGAATTTCAATGCTCCCAATATTCCACCATCGTGGCACGAAAATAAAAAAAAGCTGGTCCAGACTGGATGACTGGTTTTTAAAATAGACATTCTCATCTGCCAATAAGAACACCGGAGTCAACGAGTGCAAGCAGGGCGACATCATTTAATAAACACAATGTTACCGAATTTACTATAAAGCTTAGCACAGTGTTGAATAAATATAAGTTTCCACGTTCAAGAATATGCAATATAGATGAAAGAGGCGTTATCACAGTGCTACGGCCGAGGAAAATTATTGCCAAGAAGGAAATGAAGCAAGTTGGAGCCATAGTATCTGCTGAGAGTGGGACATTGGTGACAGTGGAACTGGCAGTAAATGCATTAGGTCATGCAGTTCCTCCCATGTTTATTTTCCCAAGGCTTCAATACAAGGATTTGTTTACAAAAGGCGGACCACTAGAATCTATCGGTGCAGGAAACAGTTCAGGATGGATGACAGCTACGGAGTTCGTGAAATATATGGATCATTTTATCAAACATACTAAACCATCACCTGCAGGTCCGATTTTGCTGTTGCTCGATAATCTCCAATCTCATACTTATACCAATGTGGTGGAAAAAGCGGAATCTAACTCCATTATAATACTGTCATTCCCGCCTCATTGTACACACTGCCTACAGCCATTGGATGTTGGAGTAAATGCACCTTTCAAAAGCTACTGCGCAAAGGCTCAGGACAATTGGCTACGCAATAATCCTGGCAAGACAATATCGATGTATGAGATCCCAGAAATTGTTAGATACGCGCTACCTCGTGCAGTGACTATCATAAAAGTAATGAGCGCTTTCAGAAAAACTGGCATTTGGTCTTATGTCTTCAATATTTTACAGAAAGCGACTATGCTCCATCGGATGTTACAGATCGCCCTTAAGCTTTAGTAAATGCATCAGATGTGGCTTTAGGCATTTCACATTACATCATCAGCAATAGGTCGGAAGCAGTATCAGAGACGGTTACTAGCATAGACACTAATGCATCTGAAATTGTAAACATTAGTACAGATACAAGACAAATCATTGATGCACCAGGGCCATCACGTGTTGTTAATCTGCCTGCATCTTCTGATGTCATAGAAGAACAACTCAGAGATCAAGTCCCTTTCTATGCAGAAGCGGTACGTCCTTTTCTGAAGGCACCGCCAAGGATTGAAAACTTAGAGACGCCTTAGAAAATTCTCTATTTTAACCGATACTCCAGTAAAACAATCCTTAGTAGAAGAGTAAAGCAAGAAAAGGAAAGTGAACATCAACAATGAAAAAGCGAGAAAAAATAAAGGAAAAGGGAAAGGTAAAACAACACAAGGAAATGGACAACGAAAAGGCAAAGGGAATGGAGGACTGTTAAACGGAATGGAAGACTGTTAAACGACAAGTTTTACAAACGAGTAGTGAAAAGTCTGAGAATGAAGACGACAGTTTAGAGTATTACTGTCTAGTGCGCTGTGACAGTTACTCTAATTCACGTTCCGGGGAAGAATGGATTCAGTGTCAAGAATGTAAGAACTGGGCCCATTCCAGATGTAGGCAGAATCAAGCCTTACTAACCTACCTACGACCGAACTGTGATTGTGATACGTCTTCTGACGATTAATTAATTATGAGTATATATGTTTTCTGCCTATGACGGCAACATGATACATATTTTCAGCCTCAGACAAGGTCAATATGATTGAAGACTGAATTATCAAGACTGAGTAGTTACAAGTTATCTGATAATCGGTTAATTACTAAAGGGTTAATAATTGTTTTAGTACAAATTATGGTTTCTTTTTATATAACATAAAAATTTTTATCTGATGGTTCGTACGACATTGTTGATTATTACTTAAATAAACAGACATGGTTTAATCATTTATTGTTTTTTATTTGACAAATAATAGCTTTAACAAATATGGTAACAACTTACCCCGGCTTGCTAACAATTTGCCCCAAGTCGGGGTAAGTTGTTATTTTACGACTTCAGACATAAAAATATTATTACTAAAAAAATTTCTCAATCCCAAATCACTGTCTTAATATAAACGTTACATATATAAGTTAATTTTGATTGCATCGCATGAATACTAAAATCAAGTATTCTTAACGAATTTTGAGGTTAACTAAAAATCGGAACTTGTAGCCTCGCTTTCCCCTAGTAGTTGTACAACACGGAAAGCACGTTGCGTCGCAGCAGCTGTTTGTGGACGTGCAGCATTGTGGACGTGCAGCCGTATGCGGACGTGCATTGTCCTGGTGAAAAAGAACATTACCTTCTTGTCGAAGTAATGACAATAGCTGACACTGGTTATTTTACCCTGCAAAAACACCAAATGTGACGTCAAGCTGTAACTAAAGACCCGCCCCCCCCACCCCTCCCCCACACCATGAAGCCTGGGATTGGACCTGTGTGTCGTGGGCAAGTGCTCTCTGGAATAGGCAGATCACTAGGTCTACGCTATACATATGTATTTCCACCACTCGCAAACAGACAGAAGCCTATCACACGGAAACAGACAGAACCTACTCTCATCACTGCCGGCCGGAGTGGCCGTGCGGTTCTAGGCGCTGCAGTCTGGAACCGAGCGACCGCTACGGTCGCAGGTTCGAATCCTGCCTCGGGCATGGGTGTGTGTGATGTCCTTAGGTTAGTTAGGTTTAAGTAGTTCTAAGTTCTAGGGGACTGATGACCTCAGAAGTTAAGTCGCATAGTGCTCAGAGCCATTAGAATCATTTTTTTTACTCTCATCACTGAAGACAAAAGAGCGCCATTCCACTCTTCAGTCAAATCTTTCACGACTCCAGAGTAGCCAAGTTTGGCGGTGTCTTGGTAGTGTCGGTGGTAGCCCTGTTAGAGGCACACATGATCTTAATCCTGCAGTAACCAGACGGTCCCTACTGGCCCCTGATGACACAGCAGGTGCAACATGTCCCAGGATTTCGCCCCTGGATGATGTTCGGTCGGCCACCGTTGTTTGAACAACGCATCGATCTTGACGTGCGTCGGTACCACACTGACATCCAGATCCTGGTCTAAAGGCGTGAGAATACTCTTCACACCAGGTTGAAAACAGTGGCACATCACCGGTACATTTAGCCCAACATTTGCAGCAGTCCGTCGATACATCCATACAGCCTTCCACAAGTCTGCAGTGTGGCCCCATTCGAATGACTGATCCTATTCAACAGGAGTACGTACTCTTCGATGGGACTTGGTTGTACCTGATAATGAATGTTGCAAATCCTGTGTACCTCTAAACTCAGCACAGTTACTGCTTGCAGAGTCGAAACAGAGGGCGCACAGACAGGCGTGCTCAGCGCCGTCTGATCGCCAAACGGATGCAAAGGAATATCAGCCATCCCGTTTCCTTTTACTTGTTCTTTGTTATTATTGTTTATTTTCTCAGTTTTAGTCAAAGAGAAGTAGCTCCATGTATAGTTCACACACTGAGTCCAAATACACAACGCGTATAGAAAATTTGTGATGCCGCCCAGCGAACGTGGATTATAATGAAGACCACTGTGAGCGTATGAGAAAATACCAGGAACAACATGCATGATTTTCGTTGGGCAAAGTGATGAAAACAAATATTCCGTGCGACCATTTCACGGCAGTGACGTACTGTTGCACCACGGCCTCTTTATATGGCGGTTGAACACTAGTGGCTGGGTTAACAGGATATTTCACCATGGGCTGGCGCAGGAAGGGTTAGAAAGGTGAAGCAGACAGAAGATGACAAGGTGTACTTTTGCAAGAAGCTACAAGTGAACTTTGCTGACACAGCAGGAATCGCTTCCCGTATCTCACAGTGGTAAAAGTTACCACACAGTTAACTTCAATGGCTGAAGCTAGAGCTGTAACATTTCTGACAGAGCAGAAGCATGGAAGCAGACTGTATCAATGGCGACGTAGATTACCCCGCCTCTAGGCCCCACGCCAGACCACTTCCTAGTTCTATCTGATACGGAGTGATAGCTTGGCGAAACAGTGGAGGGCCGCCATGTATACGGTCCGTATCAGCAATGAAATGTCTGTCGTTGCCTGGAGATATCTTCGACAGGTGCATTACGAAACTCGCCGACATAAAACGGGTCGTCTAACTGCTGATACTACTAGAGGCTGCCTTCGCTAGCTGGGAAATTACTGGCTGCGCCTAGGCCTGATCCCTCAGGGAGTCGAACTGGTGCCGTCCAGCTGGGGGAATATCTGCTGGCTGTCTTATACGGATTTCAGGTCACTTACTGGGGATTCATGGTTCACTTCTGTGTGTGACTACCTGCCGATTTGCCGCCTACCCTGGGCTAGCACTCTTACTACTGTAGACATTTACTGCAGGCCGCTGTGGCTGCATGCTACGCTGGGTGGTGTCCACGGTTCGGCTCTGAACGCTCTCGTGTTTCCTGCACCGAGCTGCGCATTCGCGCCAGCCAACGCGACCAACGCCCGTGGAAACAGTTTCAACTGCGCGCCGGCCACAAGCCTGGGAGCTGATGCTGCACGTCTCGCTCGTCGCCAGAGTGCTAACAACAAGACTCCGCACCACCAACGCCCGTCTGATGGGGCAATGCTATTAGGGTGGCTCAGTCTTCGAAGGCCACATGTTGAGGTTATCACCCTTTCCACACTCCAGAGTCGGCGACCATCTCCAGCTGGTGACTGCAGCAAGACAACATTACAACTGCTGTATCTTACACACTGATTAAACATCCTACTGGGAGCTGCTACTATGATTTATCAGCAGGCATCCACTTGGCTTCATGAACCTGCTGCCCCGCCAATCAACTCGCTGAGCCATCACAACGCTGTGCCATCACAACCTACCGCAGGTTACCTAATTACACGTCGTCCTGGTGCACTCTACCACACGTGGCGTCAGCAATGGCTTATTACTGTCCGCCTTTGTAGCGCGGCGGTAGCGTAACCGCATACCACGCAAGAGTGCCAGGGTTCGATTCCCGGCAGGGGACAGGGTTTTTTTTGTGTCTTTCATCATCATTGACACGCAAGTCGCCGAAGTGGAGTCAGCTAAAAAGACTTGCAATATGGCGGCCGAACCCCGATGGGGATTACCCGGCCAATAAATGCCATACGATCACTTCATTTTTACTACTGACAATTAGAGACGACAGTGGCCAGTGAATCCACAAAGCTGGTGAAAGAAGTGACTTCTGGGAGCTAGGGCTAGAAGTGGCCAAATAGATTTACACACAGACAACACAGAATGAGTGTGTGTGTGTGTGTGTGTGTGTGTGTGTGTGTGTGTGTGTGTGTGTGTGTGTAAGAGAGAGAGAGAGAGAGAGAGAGAGAGAGAGAGAGAGAGAGAGAGAGAGAGGAGTAGGTGGAGGGCGATTGGGGGGGGGGGTGAGAGCATAGACTATTTTATTTTCCTCGCTCTTTAGTGTTGGTTTTGCCTGCAAGTCTACTGGCCCAATGCCAGGACTGGCATTTAGGTTTTCGTGTTAAGTTTGTTGAGTTGCATGAGCACCGGGGGTTGAGTCAATGCAATAGGAACATATTAGAGGACTGTGAAGGTGTGCGCCCAGAAAGGTGCGCACCATGTAATGTGTTAGATCATAGTGTATCCTGTACTGAATCAGTTCCAGTGACATATTCGAAATGCTGTAGGTATGGGCATTAAGTGAAGCAGTGTCGTGAATCCAGATGCCTGATGATGAAGCACAAGGACTGGGGGTAATACTTTAGTGATACAGTTAGCTATACTTTTATTATTTTATTGTTTGTTCCATTTCTTGTATGGAAAAAAGGCTTCACAATGACCGAGTCAAGAACATAGGGGATTACCAACCAGGAAGATCGGTTGAGATCAGATAATACTGAACTGTGTAAGGAGTTATATGCCTTAAGGAACAGGATATCATCCAGTTTGACTGCTTCCCACCTTAGTTTCAACTACTGCTGGATTAGTTAATGCTTTCACGGGCAAAGCAAGAGAGGATATAGTGGTATTTATAGAGGGCCTGTTGACAGTTGCAAAGCCGGGATTTTGGACAGATTAAAAACTGTTGCTGGTGACCAAGTTGCGCACGACAAGAGAAGCGTAAACGTATATCAAGTATTATGAGGATCTAAGGAATGTTTAAATATTCAGCGAACCCAGGAAAGGCCAGGTGCAATGTTAATGGAGCCAGAATAGCTGCAGATTCAATTAAAAGGGGTGGCGGTAAAGTGAAATGAGCCTGTTGACAATTTTGTAGACAGGATACAGAAAATCTGTATTAATACCTATCAGTTGATGGACAGTGACCAAACGAATTGCACCGTTCATCAGGAAGCGGAACATAGGGCATTAGATACATTTTTAAGCGGACGGGGACCTGATGGGTCAAGAAAGGTGCACGCAGAATTTCCAAAGTACCTGGCTGATGCTACTGGCATAGCGATAGAACGGAGGAAATAAATGCGGCGACGAAAGTCCATGATTGAAGAAACGTTTTCTCTACTGACATAAAGTTGCAGATGTTGAAGTCCATATGAAAAAAGCGGCACTAGCCACAATGAAAAAATGTGGGACAGTGGGACACTGGAAGTTGGACTGCAGAAGTAAGGCACCTGATGGAAAAGGGTGGAATGCAAATAATCAAACGAAAAACCACAACGGGAGCCCGAAGTCCGCCGAACAGCGCTCCCAGTATGTTTTTATGTTACAGAAACGTATGCAGAAGTGGAACGTTGCTTGATTTGCGTAACAAACTGTAGGAACAAAAAATTTTTACAGAAACATGTGGTCACGTGTTTGTGACAAGTCTGGACCTCTTTAGGAAGAGGCCTTAAACCCTCCATGTTATCCTCTTTGGGAAGAGGCACTTAAAACCTCCTTGTTATAAGTTACGTGGAGTGGAGGAGATTAATGTACGATTTCTAGGGTCGGTAACGTTAAGTTTTTGGGTTGAAGCAAAGCGATTCGAGGAAAGTATGAAAGGTATGAACATTGTACCATTTGAGAGAAACTGTTGTTAGTGGCTCACTGCTGCAAGGCTCGCCTATCGTGAAGGAGAAAGAAGTTAAACTGCATGGAACGTCATTATAGCTCAATTCGCGTGATGAAGTACCACAAGATACAGGGAAATTAATTTGGATGAATATGGGAATGGAACTACCTGTAAACGTGTTATATGTGACAGAACCACTGAAGAAAAATGATGAATTTGATAAATTGTGGAGTTTTGTATGCAGAAGGCACTAGAAACACCGGGTCAATGTAATGCTCAGTTATTATAATATCGTAAAGTTCATTGGGTACTGCTGACAAGCTCATTTACCTGGAAGGGTAAACCGAAGAAGTTGGTCACCCGGTACTAAGGTTCACATTAGGTTATTGACGTCATTATTGAATGTTGAACTGCAATTACCAAAATGTACGACCGTTGTACATGTTGGCTGTATTCGTTCTTCCAAAGGAGCACAAGATTCGTTGCCACCTGTGATGGTAGCACTGCCACAAAAGAAGGGGGGGGGGGGAGGTTTAGGAAGAAAAAGAGGAAAAGAGGAGGAAACGAGACAGACTTGCGCGACTTGCACACAGGATTCCTTCGCGTTGAGGAAGCGAAAGGAGAAGTAATATATTGAATTGTTTAATTTTTATAAGTACGAGTATTTATGGTGTCGTGGTATGTCAGATGACGGGGCAGGATTTCCTTTATATATGTTTGGAGTATATTCTAGGTGTTAATGATAAACGATATACTTGGAGAAATGGTGGGAGAGTAATTATGAATTATTTTTCACAGCTAAATTCACCAGCAAAGATGTTAAAGGGGGGGGGGGGGGGATACTCACGGCTGTAGTGCACCTCTGTAGCTGCAATGTGATGAGTGCATTAGGAGACCGACCAATGGAAGGTGGGGCAATTTTCTTCAGACAGGAAGGTCTCATCCTAACCAGCCACCAGGCGACACTAAAACTGGCACAAAATGCGTGGGAAGTGAGAAATGAGGTACGAAGGCTGGAAGGAGCTTCATCAAAACTGCACCTCGAGGCTTAGAATAATGAGGTTTTTACTAGATACAGGAAGAGTACCAAGGGCTACGTCTCTACTACAAACGCCTATAAGATAATTACGGCAAACTGCTGATTTGGTGCCACATTTGTGACGACACAAGATAGGATGGTTAGAGGCGAGAATTAGGCTACTGAAAACGTTATTCAGGCTTGCAAATATCGATTACCTATGGGAACTTAACGACACTTTAGCGCAGGGAAAAGTATGTGGTGGAAGGTAATAAGGCTCCAGATGAGTAGCACACCATGCAGTTCACGAACCTAGGGAGCAGGGATGCACTGGATATATTCCTTGTCCCAGCCAGTAGTGGTTACGGCAAGCTGTTATGACCAGGTCGCCTATGCGCACAAAACGTTTAGAACGAGGCAGCGGCACATGAATAAATGGGCTGACTTGTGACTTCTCAGGATCAGCTTTTCATCTTCCATTTACCGTAACAAGAGTTCCAATTGTGAAC
Source organism: Schistocerca piceifrons (assembly GCF_021461385.2). Lineage (NCBI taxonomy): Eukaryota > Metazoa > Arthropoda > Insecta > Orthoptera > Acrididae > Schistocerca > Schistocerca piceifrons. The sequence goes on from NC_060149.1 coordinate 74,389,800, forward strand.
ATAACAAATCGTTAGTTGCCATCTGCAGGATTGCACTGCAGGTCACTGCTGCTGCGTCTTGTGCTGGTATCTACGAATCCTCTCTGTGCGTTCGGGTGGCTCTTGCACTCCGTGCTAGCCAACATGACCAACTTCCACGGAGAGCGTTGCAACTGCGTGCCTGGGGACTGACACTGCGCTTCTTCGCTCTCCAGAATGCTGACAATGTGGCTCCACACCACAGCCGCAGGCTTACTGAGGAAACACATGGCTAAGTCTTCGAAGGCCACATGCTGATGTCAGAATCTTCTCCAAGTTTCAGGGCCTACTTCCGTCCCCTGCTGCTGACCGCAGCAAGACAACATTGCAACTGCTACATCTTGCGTATTGAGTAAACATCCTATTAAGAATTGACATTTTGATTTATCAGCAGATATCCACGATATTTTATGAACCTGCTGCTCTGTCAATCAACCCACCGTGCAGTCACAACCTAAGTAGTAGGGTTCTTAATTACACCTGTCACCTTGACCCACCCTTTACAGCATGATGTGTTTTGATAGAAGCATGCAAACCATCTGACGATGGAATTGTAAATGCTTTTTTCAACCAAGTACATCAAGACCAAATTCGGCGGTTGCTTCTGTACAGTATAAATATTCTGTAAACATTTGCTATAGAACATTCATCACATAGGAATGCTTTAAAATACTGCTAGAAGCTTCTGTATACAATACATGTTTGATGTTTCACAACATTCATTTATGTTGAAATATTTTTGAAAAAGGAACCTGCAGAGTAGTGAATATCTTTTCATACAATGGTTAAGGAAGCGTTATACAATTACATACTTTTTTGTTTGATATCTTTTGTGTGAATGCTACAGATCCTTTTGAAAAGGAAGATCAGGATTTTACGTCCGGTCGACAGCGAGGTCCTTAGAGACGGAGAACAAGCTCAGATTATTTCACGGATAGGGAAGGAAATCGGCCCTGTCCTTTCACAAGTACCATCCCGGTATTTGCCGGGAACGATTTAGGGAAATCACGGAAAACCCAAATCAGGATGGTTGGATGCGGGTTTCAATCGTCTTCCTGCCGAATGCGAGTCCAGTGTGCTAACCACTGCACCACCTCACTCGGCCGTGTTCCTTTTGACTGAATTCATGCTGTTCACCACAGATTCCACAAGGTAAAGGCAAGAACATGTCCAAACTTGGTTTGATGCTGAATCTGAAGGATTTCTAACCAGTAGATCATTTATCGAACGTAGTGACGAAATTAATTTTGATTCATGAATCTAAACACACACTACCTGATCAAAAATATTCTGACAGCTATTAATATAGGGTACGGCCATCTTTCCAATTTATTACAACTTCAACTCTGCTGTGGACAATTTCAGTGAGGAGTATGAATTTTTGCGGAGGAATGGCAGCCCATTCTTCCTCAAGCGCAGGAAACAGAAACGTGGCGATGTTTCATGCTGGGGTCTGGAGCGAAGTCGACGTACTAACTCATTCCAAAAGAGTTCCACTGAGTTCAGTTTGGGACTCTGGACAGTGCAGTTCACTTCAGAAATGAAACTGTCCACAAACCATTGCATCACAGATGCTTGCTCTACGACAGAGTGCGATTTCATACTGGTATAAACAGTCATCGTCCCCGAACTGTACCTCTACTGTACACAGTACACATTGCTTAAAACGTGTTCATATACTTCCGCATTTAACATTTTCTTATGCGCAATAAAGGGGACCACACCCAAAACGACCCCATACCGTAACACCACCTACTCAGTACTTTAGTGTCGGCACTACGCAAGTTTGCGGCTAACGTTCTCCAGGCATTTGGGAAGCCGAAACCCTTCCATCGGACTGCCACAGGGTATAGTGTGATTCTTGACTCCAAATCACTCGACTCCAGTCATCCACTGTCCAGTGGTATCACCGTTGAGACCCACTCAAGCCTTGCTGAGCGCTGACTGAAGAAATGTGTTACATTTGAGGAGTTGCTTGATCATTGTAACTCTTTTTTTCAACTCCCTACACACAGCCACTGTATTAGCTGAACTACTGATAGTATTTTGGAAGTCGCGAGTAATTCCCTCCGTTGATTTCATGCAATATTTTACAGCTTCCCTCCTTAATGTTAAACGGTCCCTGGTCGGTACCTGGTCTTCGTTTGGCCGTCGTTGTTCCTTCGCTTTTCCACTTTACAGTCACATCACCGACAGTAGATTTTGTCAACTATAGAAGGGTCGATATGTCCCTGATGGATTTGATACTCAGGTGGCATTCAATGATGAGTCCTTGCGTGAAGTCATTGAGCCCCCTTGACCGAGCCATTCTCCTGTTATTGATTCTCTACTGACAACACAGTATCCTTCACCTTCTTTTATGCTGGCGGGTCAGCCTCTCGTGACTTTTAATGGTCAATTCTGTGTCACATAGGGGTGTCCAGATACTTTCGATCAGACATATCGACGCACCTCCATTTTGCAGGAATGAGAATCTGGCTCCATTTAAGAGTGTCACGAGCTTATATTATGGACATTTCATTCATAGTTGAAAAATACATTACTTAACCTGTATGTATGGCAATATTTCCACGGGATATTTCCCTAGACGTACATCTGCTATCGTGTTGGCTCTGGCATACGCTCAAGCTATTGCAGATTTCATTAAATTGTGTGAAGTACAAAAAGAGCTAGAAGAATTTCTTGAGTGAATAAATCGACCTATGCGGGACACTACGGCGGGAAAAATTCTAATTATGTTTGGATACAGTGACTCATCGCATTATTACAAGATAAATAAATTCGTTCTAAATCATTTCTATGCTATGAAGTATAACACGCTGTGAACACTTAGACATCTAAACATGGCAGAGCCTTTCCTCAGATGTTTTCCGCGAATGACGTGTTGACAGACGTAAAATAACATTTGTAGAGAATACGCCAAACATTTTTAGATTATTTGTTATCCGGATACCAGAGGATCCTAGGATGAGTACTGTGAGATATAGAACTAATGGTTGGAAATGTGTGTTTAGATTCCCATTTACATAAAAGCCTTACATTTTACATCGTCAGCTTAACCTATTCAAATACTACCACCCATAACTGGTCGAGGGACCTCAGCTGTGGGTGCAGAACAGTTTGGTCTCATTATTTGTACACTTTAGTTGTGATGCCTGCTCCACCAGTTCTTTCCACACGATATTCCTGGTAGTGTGCATCTTACGCCCTTGTTGTCGGGTGCGTGTTGATGAATCCTTCACAACACGATAGGCTACATCACCATCTCCTCAAATAATACTGTGCGAAATCTTCTTTCTCGAGAAATTTGCCCAGCTTTCTGTAGCTTGAGCGACTTAGTTTATTGGAGCTTTCTATCCGCGCTGGTAAATTTCTTCTTATTGCGATTGTGGTTGTGTAGAAACTGTTCTCTGTATATTCGGTCGGCTTTCCCCAGTCATGAACTGCCAACGATGGTAAACACTGTAAAGCCGGCCGGAGTGGCCGTGCGGTTCTAGGCGCTACAGTCTGGATCCGAGCGACCGCTACGGTCGCAGGTTCGAATCCTGTCTCGGGCATGGATGTGTGTGATGTTCTTAGGTTAGTTAGGTTTAATTAATTCTAAGTTCTAGGCGACTGATGACCTGAGAAGTTAAATCGCATAGTGCTCAGAGCCATTTGAACCATTTGAAACACTGTAAACGCATCAAAGATGACTTTATGTTGTTTTCCAAGGTAGGGCCACCTACCTCGATGCGGCACGCAGTTGCTTTCTATGAAACAAAGCAGATGAGACACCCGTGCGTCACGCGTATTTTATCATTAAGGACCTCTTAGTCCCTGAAATTTTCGTTTCCGACCATTGGTTCCTTCTGTATATTCACGTTTTCCGTCGTAATAGATATCCCATGAGATTTCGGGATTACAACCGGCTGATGTTGACGTGCAGCTGAAAACAAGGCAGCCATCTTCAAGTTAATTTTACGACTAAAGTACTAGTGCATGTTATTCGGGCCGTAGCCGCCCTCTGTCAAACTGAACTGCAACTGAGATGCGACAGCGCATGCGTAATGGTTTTGCTACATTCACGCACCCTGTCGAATTGCGCGCCTGCGTAGTTCATAATCAATAGTCACATTGCTAAAAATAATTGTTGCTGAATGTGTCCTTATTCAGTTGAAAGCTATAACCCGCTTGATAGCATCTTCAGCCCAAATACACTGTCCAGGCAACGCGGACTGCTGCGAGGCGTGCAGGAAGAGACCCCGTGGTGTTCTGGAAGGTGGAGCCATGTTGACTCCAGTGCCGTGGCCAGGTGCGCTAGATTTCTCGGTTGAGGATCCATGACGTGAACAGCCCGATGGAGGTGGTCCCACAGATTCTCGGTTGGGTTTAAATCCGGGGAGTTTAGTGGCCAGTGGAGTGTGGTAAGCTCATCCTGGTGCTCTTCGAAGCACTCAAACACACTGAGAGCTGTGTGATATGTTGCATTGTCCTCCTGGTAGATGCCATCGTGCCAAGGAAAATGAGACAGCATGTAGGGATGGATATGTTTGCCAAGACTATAAGCTGCTTGTATTGATCCATTGTGGTTTACAGAATGACGAGATCACCCAAGGAGCACCTCGGAAACATTACCCAAGACAAACGCTCCCTGCTCCAAAAAAATGTTCAAATGTGTGTGAAATCTTACGGGACTTAACTGCTAAGGTCATCAGTCCCTATGCTTACACACTACTTAACCTAGATTATCCTAAGGACAAACACATACCCATGCCCTAGGGAGGACTCGAACCTCCGCCGGGACCAGCCACACTGTTCCTGCTCCAGCCTGGTTCCTTCCAACGATTGTTGCAAGGTCTTTCCTTTCAGTCTGATGGATTGTAAAACGTGATTCAACTGAAAAGGCCACCCGTCGTTACTAAGTAGACGTAAAACTGCGATACTGGGGTGCAAATTCCATCTTTCGTCGCAGATGAATACCAGCCAAGCTGGGTGCGTGAACAACGTACGTGCTGCGGAGGCCCATGGTAGCAACGTTTGCTGATCCGTCATTGAGGAGACACTGTTGGTAGCCTGAGCCGTCGATTGCTCTACAGTTTAACGTTTATTCACCCGTACAAATCTCCGCAGCAGTTGTTCACCCATGTCATCTATGGCCTGTAGTGAACCACAGTTGCCTCGGTGCCGGTTTTGGATAGCATCATTTTGTCATGCACGGTATACTTTAACCACAGCGGGCACGAAAGCTAATGATCATTCCCTCTTCGACGTCAGATAAATCAATCCGCAATACGACAACGACTGCATTGTTTTCCGCGTCCTCCTGATACTCTTTATATACCCTCCACTGCTAGCGCTGCCACCTGCCGTCTGTGAGTGGTTACTGACCTTTGATTTCAAACATTGGCGGTGGTCTCATTAACGTGACATAACCGTGTATTTACGCAGCTATCGTCTTCTGCAAGATTTCCGTGCTACATCAATCCATGGTACGTCCCACGGACATACAGTTCTTAGCAGTGACTGACTTACCATGCTACGAAAGGTGAGTGTGACTATCACGCTCAACGCACATTTTCAGTGTTGTAGATATGTTGTGGCCAATGCTAGCTTTCCATATTGACTCGGTATTCTATAGACTCCAGTTCTTCGCAAAGCCAGATCATCCTTTTCAAAGCCTAGAAGAGCACAAGTCTCTGTAGGTAGCCGAAAATTACTTTATTGAAAAGTTTTTTGAATGTTCCGCTCAATTTCCTTACTCTTTTTATAGTGTAAGAGGCCACATATACTCCTCAAGTTACCTGTGCAAACCTTACGAGAACAAAACCAATTTCCTTGAATACAGATTTCAGGATTTCCAATTCCTTTGCAAGGATCTCCTTATCAGACACATGTTCCTGGTGAACTGCGTCGTAAAGACCCCATAGCTCGTGAAAAGTGATGGCAGCATGAGGCTTGCTAATAGCGATGTAGGCTTGTAGTAAACTGCATGTCCTAACAGCTTACTGGTTTTTCGACTGACTTAGACGTCTATAAACGGTACACAGCCACTGTTATCAATTTCCATCGTAGTACACTGAAGATTCTTGTGCCTCGAATTCAAATATATTAACAGCTTTCCTTCAGAAGGAGACTACACTATCTAAGGGTGTCATCTGCGCACCGATACAAAAATTTTAGTATAAGAGTTTAAGTTCCACTATAACTTCTGCTCTCTCCTCATTGGTTCCTTGTCTCAGAATACTCAGCTTAGGATCATCTACCGCCTGTATACTTTTAATCCTAAATGTCTGAGACCCTACGAACACATGTAATTCCTTAGTGTGATATGTCGATTAAACATCTGGTAGTAACGTTACAAAGATATAAAAATGGAACGAGCACATAAGTTCAATTGTGTGGATGGTGAATGGCCGACATAGGTTTATTGGGAATGTTGTAAGACGGCCTACACAAGAGCGGGAGTACAATACACGTGTGCGACCTACAGCGGTTGGACAAAAAAGTGGAAAGAGCTGCAAAAAATGCGTGCTTGAATATAAATGCAAGTTGTGCTGCTGTATTTGACCACGAACGAAACGTGTGGAATGTTCTCAATACCTTGCAACTGCCAGTCGTGATCAGAATGGCGTTCTGCCTAGTCGTGAGTGCATTGTGTCGGAGCTAAGTGAGTTCGAACGACGACAAACTGCTGATGCTCGTATGGTGGATGCATTCGTAACTAACGTAGCCGAATTGTTTGGTGTTTCAAGAGACACTATATCGAAGATTTATAGCGCATACAGGGAAAGCGGAAAACATCACACGCAAAGTCACAACGCGGACACAAGTGTGTGTTGAGTGATCGTGACAAACATTCACTGAAATGGATTGCGACGAAGAAATAAGAGGACGACTGCTTCAAAGGACACTGCAGAATTGAATGTCGCATTCGCCAACTCTATCAACTCCAGAACACCACGAAGGGAGCTCCATACGCAAGGAATTGCAGGGTGAGCTGGAATTTAGAAACCACTCATCAGTGATGCAAATGCTTGTAACAGGTAAACCTGGCGCGGAAGCCATAAAATTTGGAATATGGAGCGGTGGAAGAAAGTCACTTGGTCGGATGAGTCTTGTCTCACATTGTTTGTAACTTCCAGCCGAGTTTACTTCCCAAGACGTGGGTTCGGTGATGATTTGGGCAGCCATATATTGTTATTCCATGGGCCCCATGATTACTCAGCAATGTCGCATTACAGGCAACGATTACGTAACCACAGGATAATCAGGTCCATTCCATGCTACAATGTTTCTTCTCCAATGATGAGCCTGTTTTTCAAGACAGCAGGGTTCCTTTCCACGCTGCTCGCATGGTCCACGACTGGTTTTGTTTGGGCGAAGATGAACTGTCGCATCTCCCCTGACCGCCACAAACTCTCGATACTATTTAGCCGTTATGGCATACTTTGTAGAGAAGACTGCGTGATCGCTATCAACCTCTACCATACTTACCTAAACTTGTCAGTATTTTGCAGGAACAATGGTACAATATTTTCTTAAAAACCATATAGGGCGTGTATTTATCCATTGCGAGACAACTGGAAGCTGTTTTGAATTCCAACGGGTTTACTATGCCGTATTGGTCATAGAAATGTGTTGTGTTCGTCGTGTTTCCATGTATTTGTACACCTCCTGTATTCTTGAGTACTGATCGAGTGTTTGACATCCTCACCAGGTCAGGTCAAAGGAACACATCTAACCTATTCAGAGGGTGCTGCTTGAGTTGTTACTGGTTTCAAATGGTTCAAATGGCTCTGAGCACTATGGGACTTAACTGCTGAGGTCATCAGTCCCCTAGAACTTAGAACTACTTAAACCTAACCTAACCTAAGGACATCACACACATCCATGCCCGAGGCAGGATTCGAACCTGCGACAGTAGCGGCCGCGCGGTTCCAGACTGTAGCGCCTAGAAACGCTCGACCACAACGGCCGGCCAGTTGTTACTGGTACATTAACACGCAAGTATTACGGAAATGCATCGTGAATTCAAATGCAAATCTCTGGGGCAAATAAGAAGCTCTTGTCGCGAGAATATACAGACAGCCCGCAGTTGTGACAGACGGTAAGACCATTTCAGCGTACACCAGCGTACATTTTGCGTAAGAATGTCGAAGACAAAATGTGAGATATCAGGGCTTTTGTTTTTACATCGCTCCATTTGCGGGTGGAACAGGAAAGGAAGTTGTACAGGGTACCCTCAGCTATGCAATGTATGGTGGCTTGCGGAGTATGTGTGAAAATGTAGGTATATGTGTACGGTACCATCTCGTTAGGGGACTCTTAAATTAGGACACTAAATGCGCTGTAGCATAACCTATGTTCGTACCCTGGCATTTTGTGTTGTCAGTGGTGGCCACACTCTGTTTGTAACCAGCGGCACTGCATACATAATCAATGAGTTGTCCACTGAGGTTATTCAACACTCAGCTCACAAAAATCAAATGTGTGTGAAATCTTATGGGACTTAACTGCTAAGGACATCAGTCCCTAAGCTTACACACTACTTAACCTAAATTATCCTAAGGACAAACGCATACACCCATGCCCGAGTGACGACTCGAACCTCCGCCGGGACCAGCCGCACAGTCTATGACTGCAGCGCCTTAGACCGCTCCGCTAATCCTGCGCGGCACTCATCTCACTCCAGGCACCTCAGATGTGTTACCATTTCGCTGATGTTATTAGTGCTGCATTTTTCACTAGTCTAATATGGTTCATTAAGCGAGTTCAGGACAGAAGCAGTTAATTAAAAAATCTTATGTCCATTTCAAAAGAGCTAGCTAAAGCGGCTTGTGTCGATATTATAAATTGGGTAGATAAGAACTGGGTGTAACACATGAAAACAACTATTATCTTTTCTCAAAGGCGTGCACCTTCAATGAGACTAAAAATGACTTATCCCACTGCACCACTGGATCATCCTTGGATACGCAAGTGTTGGACAATCCAAATTCTGAAAACTTGGAAATTCTCAGTTGCAAAGTATTTTTCGTGTTCTCGAGAACTGACGATGTGTATTCGAATACGGTATCTGAGAACCAGAGCTCCTTTTCTACGTTGCGGGTAGGCTCGCGTCGACGGTACTCGAGACCAGAATGAGAACAGTCTTTGTTTGTACACTGCAAGTTCTCGATTCTCGTATATTTATTCATTTCCGTTTCATTCTACTTGCCTATTAGTAGGAGAATCAGTGCAAAGGCTTTCATCTCTCTACTTGTTATACGATAAGAGCACGTGATGCCAATCCTGAGCTGACCATTCGGCATGTTGTTGGGCCCATCTGTACCGCGCTGCGTGGTGTCGTGGTTGCAAAGATGGACCTCGCCATGGACGTCGGGAGTGAAGTTGCGTACCATGCAGCCTATTGCGCACAGTTTGAGTCGTAACACGACGTCCTGTGGCTGCACGAAGAGCATTATTCAACATGGTGGCGTTGCTGTCAGGGTTCTTCCGAGCCATAATCCGTAGGTAGCGGTCATCCACTTCAGTAATAGCCCTTGGGCGGCCTGAGCGTGGAATATCATTGACAGTTCCTGTCTCTCTGTATCTTATCAATGTCCAAACAACATCGCTTTGGTTCATTCCAAGAAGCCTGGACACTTCCTTTGTTGAGAGCCCTCCCTGGCACAATTCGGACACGGTCGAACCGCTGTATTGACCGTCTAGGCGTGGTTGAACTACAGACAACACGAGTCGTGTACTGGAACTGATCGGCTGTCGGACCCCCTACGTCTAAAAGGCGCTGCTCATGCATGTGATACAATACCCACAGTCAACGTCTATCTTCAGGAGTTCAGGTAACTGGGGTGATGAAAAACGTTTTTTGTTGTGTGTATATTTAAAAAAAAACAACTTTGGATCATTCACAGTTTATGTATGAATTAACATAACCTGGGAATTTTGCTAAGAACTGTTCCATTAAATTTCAGATATGATTTTGAAAACACAAGAGGATAAAATACTTTGATTACAAGTTACGATGGAGATACAAGTTTTCCAGCTTGTAGATGAAGTCTAGATTTAAGTTCTCAGATATTCTACTGTCTGTTATTTTCCACATAAATAAACGTGAATGAAACTGTAGATCTGAAATGACTATAAACTGGGAATGAAGATTGACTACAATGAAGCTGTCCATAAATTACGTCACAGTTTTGTCGGAGAGGGTTTAAGGGTGGGAGTGTGGGACTGGCAGGACTGATATAGCCACTAATGTGGCAGATATGAAAAAAAGGGAGGAGATCTTAGTTACAATCTGAAGTCACAAAATTATCATTAAAATTATTATTGTTTTTAGTGCTGTACTTTTCTAACAGTAATAAATCTTCGAATTATGTGAGGTGGGTTGCATTATTTGAGAGAGTCATAATAAATATGACCAATAAATAAAAACAGGTAGTCTCTTGTCAAACAGCGATATGAACTATAAGAATTTGAGAAATCAATGTTTCCTTTTGACATTGCTTAGGAACCACAAACATCGTACTTAATATTATAATAAAAATCATTCCAGATCGAAACAAATAATCTAGTACGGTATGAACTATTTTTTGTTTTAAAAAAAATATTTTTCTATTCAACACTTTCCTTTAAATTGTATGAGTTAAACTTCAAGCTCAGAAATTACGATCAACTCAAAACTTATTTTTATAAAGTTATTTAAGAAGCGATTACTACCCACAAATGTAAATCCAAGAATGATTATAGCTTTTATCCATATACATAAAACTATTTGCATTAGAAGTGCAGCACATTACTGGAATTCCCATGTTTTGGACGCAGACACTCTATGTGCACGACCGAGAACCTAGAACGAAGAACACAAAAAAATGGTTCAAATGACTCTGAGCACTGTGGGACTTAACTGCTGTGGTCATCAGTCCCCTAGAACTTAGAACTACTTAAACCTCACTAACCTAAGGACATCACACATATCCATGCCCGAAGCAGGATTCGAACCTGCGACCGCAGCGGTCACGCGGTTCCAGACGGAGAACACAGAACTGAGTAGTGCACGCATGCATGCATGTCCGGAGAAACATTGCATCGTTCTTAACAACACAGGCACTGCAATATATTATTTATCCAATAATTCCGAACAGCCGGCCGGGGTGGCCAAGCGGTTCTAGGCGCTACAGTCCGGAACCGCGCGACCGCTACGGTCGCAGGTTCGAATCCTGCCTCGGGCATGGATGTGTGTGATGTCCTTAGGTTAGTTAGGTTTAAGTAGTTCTAAGTTCTAGGAGACTGATGACCTCAGTAGTTAAGTCCCATAGTGCTCAGAGCCATTTGAATCATTTTGAAACCGAACAGTGACTTTCAATTGAAATGTCCTCCCCTGTACGGCAATTACATAATGTATGTACGAGTACAGGTTGCGACACAGGGACGACGACGTGCTTCGTCACATTGTCTTTACAAGTCAGAGTGGCAAGTAATCCCTCGTGGAAGGAAAACAGACACATCCTTTCTTTGCTAACGGACGGCTATGATCACCAGCAAACATACTGTGTGATGGCCTGGTGGCGCCTACTTGTTCAAGTAAGAATGAACTCGTAATTCGCGATTATGGTTCCGCGTCAGCTGTAGAAAATTTCAGAACAAATGAAAATTCGTGCCGAACCGGGCTTAAAACCTGGATTTACCGCTTTTCGCGAGCGGTCGTCTTTGTCCTGAAATATTCTACAGCTGATGGGGAACCACAATCGCAATTTACGAGTTCGTGATTAATGCATTGCGGCTGTTGATAGGCAACGCACTGTCTGAGACACTGCACTGCAGCCTACTTGTTCATTAGAGTACAGAAACTATGTTTGTACGAGTTTTTCGTTCTAAAATGCACGGAGGAACAAATTCTCACGTGTTACAGGAAACCTGCACATATTCACTTACACTCCGCATGTCTTACTACGGTGTGTGAAGGAGCGTATTAGGAGTTACACTTATTTCCACTCTTTCTATTAAACTTGCGAATTCTGCACTGCAAGAACGACAGCCGGAAAGCCTCCGCATGAGCTCAAATTTCTATAATTTCCAGACGCGGTCATTTTGCGTCATATGTGGCTGGAAGCCGATGTCGCTTGACTCTTATCGGATCGTACTGCAGAACTGACCTCATTGTAATTTACGAGGACACACTTTGTGGGATCTGCCACTGAATTTTGATGAGGTGTTCCTTGACGCTATCGCACTAAGTAAGAGAATCACTGATGAAATATGGTGCTCTTATTTGGATCTTCTCTAGCTCCTCTACTAATTCTACCTGCTAAGAGCCACAGGATGACTAGCAATCGCAATGAACCGGTCTAATGACTGTTTTATGAGCTATCTCTTTCGTGGGTGAAATACATCTTTTTACGATTCTTCCCACAAACCTTAGTCTGGTATTTGACTTTCTTATCACTGGCGTTATGTGGCCGCTAAGCTGCTCGTATAGTTTAACGGGCAGCGCGCTAGCTTGCGAGACCAGGAAGTGAGCCATATCCGGTTAGAATCCGCGGTAAATTAACGACCGTTTATCTGGAATACCGGCCAGCCTGAGTGTGAAGTGATTGGGTGGTTCCTAATCTTACAATAAATATTCCAAAATTCAGAAACTTCTTCCCCTTGATTAACTGTCAACTAGACTGAAGTGACAAATGTCATGGGATAGTGATATTCACACATACAGATGGCAGTAGTATCGCGTATACAAGGGCAGTGCACTGGCAGAACTGTCATTTGTTCTGAGGTGATTCATGTGAAAAAGTTGCCGATGTGGTCACGGGAATTAACAGACTAGTAACCGCCCGATGTGGTCGAGCGGTTCTAGGCACTTCAGTCCGGAAGCGCGCGGCTGCTACGGTGGCAGGTTCGAATCCTGCCTCGGGCATGGATGTGTGTGATGTCCTTAGGTTAGTTAGGTTTAAGTAGTTCTATGTCTAGGGGACTTTACGTCGCTTCTGATGCATACTCCTAGAGACACAAAAATGAGTCAAAAGATTACAGACACGTGGTAAATAGAGTGTTGGTCCACCTTTGGAGTGCAATACACTAGCGATTCTGCGTGGCAAGTATTCGACAAGTCTTTTGGAGTTTTCCGGAAGTAAGTGGCTCCCGGTGTCACGCAGCTCCCGTAAATCATTGGCGCGCGGAGTTGCCGCCTGATAGCGTCCCGTTGTGTCCTCTCGGTTTCAGATGACGTGAGTTTGGTGGCCAAGACAGCGACGAGAGTTCACTATCAGGCTCCTCAGACCAAATCAGCATGTTTTGGCGCACGGATGTTTTCCTGCTGGAAGACTCCATCGCCGTCGGAATAGACATCAAGCAGGATTAGATGCAGGTGGTTTGCAATAACATTCATGTAGCCCTCAGCTCTCACGGTGCGCCAAAGGTCCGATCGAAGTTCAGGTGAATGTGACTCCTGGCTTAATACTGACTCCACAGTCCTGCTTCCGTGGCGCAGTGCTTGTTTTGAGCTGCCGATCGCCTGGATGACTTATCCAACAACTACCATCAACAAGGTATAAGAAAAAACGAGATTCATCCGAGCAGGAAACAGTTATCCATTGACATAGAGCGTAATCTCTGTGATTCCGTCCTCATTGCAATCGTAATTGAGGATATCGTTGGTTCAACATGGGAGCTCGTAAGAGTCATTGGTGCGGATTCCCTCGTTCAACAACGTGCACTGAACAATGTGCTTGGGTCTGATTCAGAATAGTACTCTGCCGTCAGATGTGCCACAGATCGCCGCTTTAAGGGCTGTTGAACCTCCGACCTCCACGTTCTCTGATGATTCTCACGACGGTAGCACGCCAAAAACCTACAAATTCGCCTTTTCTGAAACGCAGAAGCCAGGCCATAACTCGTTCTCCACTTTCGGCCCGTATCGTCGCTAGAATGGTTCCCCAAGCGTCTCCGCTCTGCTTATACGATTCTCTTATCGAGTCACGCTCCCAAAAGGCCATTAGGCGGAATTTAACGTCGTGGCTGGCAGTGGTCGAGTTATTTTGCCTCATCACTGTATTTTTCTGCTATTGCTACCACTGACACACCGAGTAAGGCTCCTGTTCGGAAGGACTGCACCTGAAACCCCCTTTCGGCCATCCCAATTTAGGTTTACCGTGATTCCTCTAAATCCTGTAAGTCTGATGGCGGGATGGATACTTTAATGCCGGCCGGAGTGGCCGAGCAGTTCTAGGCGTGACCGCTACGGTCGCAGGTTCGAATCCTGCCTCGGGCATGGATGTGTGTGATGTCCTTAGGTTAGTTAGGTTTAAGTAGTTCTAAGTTCTAGGGGACTGATGACCTCAGATGTTAAGTCCCATAGTGCTCAGAGCCATTTTTTGGATACTTTAAAAGGTCGTGACTGATTTCGTCCCGCGTTTTCTCATAATCCGAGCTTTTGCACCAGGTCTCTGTGCTTCTTCCTTTCAGTGATTGATCTCTAATAGTGTAATCGAACAATAAAAGGCCTTCCAGCATGTACACCACTATTATTTATGTTCTGGATCAACTGGTACGTCCCTGTACAAGGTACTGATCCTCTGACGGTCTTACTGCACTTCTCTACAAAATTGTGACATTGCAACTTTTCTATACACAATAATCTCATAAATTTATCGGTAAGATTCACCAGATCATACAGTGCTCAGTCACATTAATATGACCATCGCCTATGTTCGACGTCAACGTGCAATACCCACCCTCAGACGGCAGGTAGCAAAACTAGCAGTGGAGGGTATATAAAGTGCGTCGGAGTGACGCGTAAAACAGTGCAATCATTCTCGTGTTGCGGGAACGGAGCGATTTATCTGACATCCAAAAGGGCATGATCATTGTCTTTTGGGACAAGGACGGATGCATCTCCGAAACGGATACATTTGTACACTGTTCGCGTGCCGCTGTGGTTAAAGTACACTGTGCATGGCAAAATGGCGCTACCCAAAAGCAGCGCCGAGGCAACTGTGGTGAACCATGGGTCATAGGTGACAGGGGTGAACGACAGCTGCGGAGATGCGTACCGGCGAATAGACTTGCAGCTGTTGAGCAGCTGACCGCCCAGAACCAAGGGGCTACCACTGGTGTCTCCTCAACTGCAACTCAGCGAATGTTCAGTATGGGTCTCCGCAGCAGGCGCCTTGTTCATGCACCCAAGCTGACTGCTATTCATCGGTGACGAAAACTGGAATTTGCACGCCAGTACCGAGACTGTACGTCCACTGAGTTGCGACAGATCGCCTTTTCAGACGAATCGCGTTTTATCCTCCATCAGACTGCAAGCAAACACCTTGCAACAATAGACAGAAAGGTCCACGCCGGAGAATGGAGCATTATGGCCTGGAGAATGTTTTCGCGCCTGTCTCTGGGTGATCTCGTCATTTTGAAAGACGCAGTGAAACAACACAAGGATGCATCTATCCTTGTGAACCATGTCCACATCCTACATCTCCTCGGCAAGATGGCATCTACCACTAGAACAATGCAATAAGAATCATAGAGCACTCCGACGTCCAGTGCCGCCTGCCGGAGAAACGGGCCACGGTCTTCACATGCGTGACGCGAGAAAAGCGCATCCGCAGTCGCGTCCCAGCGCGCGTCCGGACATTGTGTTGGCGCCCAGTTCAAGTGAGCGGACTTCGATTACCCGTCTGTGTGAACAACGAGATCACGTCGAAACTCAGAGTACCTCTGGTGGATTCACTACAACTTATAGGGGCTAAGTTGGAGGCGAACATCTTACATCTATTCAAACATGTGCCAAACTCGACTTACATTATATTTACTGAACAATATTTTAAACAAACCGACGGAGTTGCTATGGGTAGCCCTTTGTCTCCCAATTAGCTAACCTATTTATGGAAGACTTCCAGGAAAATACACTTCAGTCAGCGGCGTTGAAACCTAAATATTTTTGGAGATATGTGGAGTCAGCTTTGTAGTTCGGGCACATCTTAACTCCCTGCATCCGAGCATTTGATTCACCATGAACTTGGACAAAAATGGAGACCTCCCGTTCTTAGATGTCTTTGTCTGCAGAAAGGAAGACTGTTCCTTGGATCACAGCGTGTTTCCCATACCAACTCACACTGACCTATAACTACGAGCTACGATCACTCATCTCAACGCAGTGGCGTATTTACTCTCGTTCATAGAGCTAGAGTTAGGTTCAGGGCGCTTAGCAGCAGAGCTTAGACATCTTCGCTCTGTGTTCGTACAAAACGGGTACTCTCATAAACAGATTCGTAACGCATTTCAACCTTCACGCACTAAAGATCAAGATCAGCCAGAAGAAACGGAGAACTCCACGAGGATGATTTTTCTACGTTATGTTGGTGGCGTGCTCTTTACGATTGGCACGCTGTTCAAGAAAAAAATGTTCAGAAGTATGTGAATTCCTTAGGGATCAAACTGGTGAGGTCATCGGTCCCTATACTTACACACTATTTATACTATACTAACTTAAACTAACTGATGCTAAGAGCAACACACACACACACCCATGCCCGTGGGAGGACTCGAACCTCGTCGGGAGTGGCCGCGCAATCCGTGACATGGCGCCTCTAACCGCACGGCCACTCCGCACGGCGTTCAAGAAACATAAAATAAAATGTATTTTCCGCCGTTCAACGCGAGTACTGCGGGGTTCTGTTAAAGGCAACCTAGGTATAACGAGACCAGAGATATATAAAATCCCTTGCCAGTGCGGGAAATCATACATTGCCCAGACGTGTCACACTGTTGAGGATAAATGCACTGAATATAGACGTCACACCAAATCGGGTCAGCCAGAAAAGTCTGCTGTGGTTGAAAACTGTGTTGACACGGAGCATAGTATGAACTATGGAGAGAGAAACATCTTTTCGTCCGCTTCAACGTACTGGGATCTCATCATTAAAGAAGCAGTCTCAATACGTATAAGTAACGACGTAATTAATAGAGACATGGGATTTCAACTTGGCAAGGAATGGGAACCGGCACTGGCGGTAGTAAGGCATCGTCAGCCGCAGACGAACGAATCGGAGTTAACACGGACGGGTAATCGGAGTCGGCATACTTACACTGGGCACCAACCAACACCGACTGAAAGGAAGGCCTCGGCGCTTGTTGGTGACGTCACGTCAGCTAGGCACGGCAAACGCCAGGTCTGTTGCAGGTGAAACGCTTGGGCGTGCTTATCACTATAAATCCCTTATTTTTGGACGTAATGTTTGGTATTGTTTTCGATTCTGCAGTTTTATTTAGATGAAAGATTTTCTTATTATCGTAAGTCTACAAATGAAGATCATAGTTCTGTATTACTGAATCCTGTCGAAACAAACGTAGATCAATATGAGAAGACGCTTTGCCCCATTGCAAGCTTCGGAAATTTTACATTCAAGTAACTATATTTACTTAACCCATTTTGTTATCGAAACTTACCCCAACCCCCTTACAATGAACTCGTTTCTTTTATTTATTTATTTATTTATTTTCGTTTGACATCGTCACTGGAAATGTGAACTAATTTACATGTGTAAATGTCCAACTGTTGCTAGTCATTACATTACAGTCGTTTTCAACGAAAAGAATTCTAAACAGGAAACAAAATAGCTTCATACATCGAAAATACTGCTGAGCTTAAACTTTTTTAAACATGCACATTACAAAAGATAAATATTCCCCTCTTGCAACTGAAAGGAGAAACTTTATAAGATAAAAAAATTTTATTTGATAAAACAAGTATCTCTCTTTTGCCTCTTCTTCTGTCCCCCACCCACTCCCCCAACGTGTACGATTGCACAATTGCAAGAGATTTCATTAACATCCAGTGCTCCTCACCCCACAGTCAACTAAGATACCTAAAGAAGAGCACCAATATGTTCACAGTTTCTTGTAAAAGCAACCCATTACAAACGTAACTTCCTCAGATTTACAAATAAGGTAAAGAAGCACGAATTCTGTTGCTCTTGGACCATGAAGTTGTTTTTGTATGTCAATCCTTAAAACAGTTGGAAATTTAGGTTCAGGAGTACACTATTTGTTAAGAAGTGTAATGAATTGCACAATTAATTGATTGCAGAAATCTCTCAGAACAATGGGTGTTGGTCAACTACCGCCAATAGTTTAACATTTTCCTGTGTCAGGGAGGGAGACACCACCATTATGAGTATGCCTGCAACAGACCTGGCGTTCGCCGTGCCAAGCTGACGCGACGTCACGAACAAGCGCCGAGGCCTTCCTTTGAGTCGGTGTTGCACCAACACACTGTCCGCGTCAGTCGAGAGCGTTATGTCAAGGCGAGCGAACCGTGCAGCGAGAGCGCAGGAGTGGGTCGATCGCCAGTCGGCGGGGTCTGCCCCGGCGCAGGCCGCATCGGCCACTCCACTTACGTACGACGACTTCGGCACCGGCAGATGGACATCGGAGGGAGGCGACACAGGCTATGGAATTGGTTTATGAGAGTTCAACACTTCTCTCGGGCGGAGCTGTGCAACAGCCTGACTCCGCGGCGACGAGAGAACACCACGGCGAACTGACACCAACAGCAGCTTCTACCGATAAACAAGAGCGTTCGCGGAAGCCGGCGGCGCCGCGCAAAATTGCAACCTTCACGGACGAGGAAAACTCGTACCCTCCACGCGGTAGCGTCCTTCACGACGAACGTACGCGGAACAGAACAGGATAACATCGCTGGAATTGGGCGAGAACGTCGAACTGATGGACCAAGAACCACTGGGAAGAGACACCAGCTTTGCAGAAACGGACGATTTTGTCCTAGTGCGACACAAACGGCACTATCGGAGAAACTCGAAAGAAGACGCGAACCCTCTGAAACGACGAGCTGAGATGATTGAGGCTACCAATAGGTTCACACCTATTACCCCCAGAGATGACAACACGGACGACTCCGCGTGGTCACGAAACCTCGAACTAGGAACGTCGGAAAAGCAAGCCACTGCTGCGCCAGACGCAGGAAAACAAAAACGTGTTCCACCAGTGACAATTTATGATACTGGCCAGTATGTGGAAGTGAATAATGCGCTACAACAACAACTGTCCGGAACCCTGAAGGCCATCTTCCATAAGGACCGGATTAACTACCATTTCGAGTCCTTTGAGGACCATAGAAAGGCTCTGAAATGTTTTGAGACCTACGACTTGCCACACTTCACCCATCAACCACTGGAGGAAAAGGAACTTACGGTGGTGATCAAACGACTGCCTGCACAGGTCACAGAACGTCAACTCCAGGAGGCATTAAGCGAAAAAGGATTCCCCCACGCAAGGGTACATCAATATAAAAGGAGGAATGGAGATCAAGTCAGTGGTGAATTAGTTAGGCTGCCCACGTACTGAACCACAAAATCTACGGCATCCGGTACCTTCTCTACACGAGGGTGTGCATCGAAGATTATCGGTCCAAGAATGGGCCGACACAGTGCAAAAACTGAGAACGCTTCGTGCATACGGCAAATTATTGCCGGATGCCACCCCGCAGCATGAAGTGCGCTGGAGACCATCGAACCAAAGACTGCAGCCTGCCCTGCACCTCCAAAGCAAAATGTGTTAATTGTGACAAAGACCACTGCATCTCATGGCGCGGTTGCGAAAAATGCCAGGCACTCCTCCGGAAATATAAAGTTCAGCTGCAACAGCAGGTCAAGAAACCGACGGTGAAGATCATTTAACAATCGACGACGCCAGCGACGACCAGAAAACTGGACTGCGAGACACCAGAACAGCAGCCATCCGGACAGTCTCAAATATCAGTTACCCTACAGAAGACTCCAAGACGACGGATTTCACGATTTTATGCAGACACACTGTCTCCTAGGAGCGACCAACCTGAAACATCTGCTTCCACAGCAGCCACTCTAGACACCTTGACGCCAGCCATATCGGACATCGCAGCCCTACTTGTACAACTTCAACAAAAACTGACAGGAATCCTCACTCTGGTGGAGGGAATCATCAAGGCGTTTACAGCTCCTTAAGGAATGGTAACGGCCACAGAACAAGACACCTCCGACTCTCCATTTGGAATGCCAATGGCGCAAGACGTAAAGAAACTGAGCTGAACGAATTTGTTAGTCGGCACAGGTTGGACATAGTTCTGATAAAGGAAACGCACCTGACGGAGATGGCTAGTTTCAAATTACGTAACATGTGTGGTAACAGGACGGACCGGGTTGGACAACGAGGTGGTGGAACTGCAGTGCTCGTCAAAAACACCTTACGACATCATCAGGAGGTTCTACCGCCCTTGGACTCACTGGAAGCCACAGCGTTTACAATCTTCACGGGAATAGGAAGCATAACTCTCGTGGCGGCGTATCTTAGCCCCAAGAAACAATTGGTGACCAGAGATCTTCATGCTGTCTTCGATCGATTCAATAAGGTCTTGCTGGGAGGAGACCTTAACTCCAACCAAGGAGGGCCAACCGAAAGGGACAGCAACTCTACGATCTAGAGAACGATCTTCAAGTCACAATATATGGGCCACGGGAGCTGACTCGCATCCCTCGCCGTACAGGAGGCTGACGTTCTCGATATAGCAATGGTTAAAATGTCGCTGCAAATCTACAGCTCAAGGCCATCTACGACCTGTCATCTGATCATCTACCAGTTCTCGGACTTCTCGAGGATGGCGGCCTCCCAATACCTCCTCCTATCTCCAGAGCTGTTAACAGGAATCTCTTTGCGACATACCTTAACAATAACGTTCGACCGACCCAAGCAGACTCAACAATTAAGGGAAATTGACATCGCTGTGGCAACTTTGACAGCTACAACCCAACGGGCATCAATATATGCAGCGACTGATACCTTTCGTCATGAGCATCAATTTGAAACATTCCCTCCTCATCTCACCGACATCAAGCATCGTCGGAATACCCACAGAAAACGATGGAAACGATATAGAAATCCAGAATATAGACGGCTGGTGCATCGTTTATCCAGGGAGCTATGTCGCCGAGCTGAAGAATGGCGGCAAGACAGCTGGGAAACAAAGGTGGACGAAATGTTCCTCCAGGCTAGGGAAGAGTGGCAACTTGTCAGGGCACTAGGCCAACCGAGACCACCAAACAGAGCAATTCAAGGCCCCGATGGCCTCCTATACGACTCTCATGGCCAAGCTGAATTGTATGCCCACGTATACGAACACCATATGACAGCTCTGCCCCCACAGGATGCAGAGGACGCAAGGGAAGAGGACTGTATCCGACAGCGAATCGCCGACTTCCGCCAACCCCCCACACAACAGAAGCCTGTTCTTAGTACTCCCGCTGAAGTAAGAAAACTCATCAGGAAGACAAACAACTCGGCGCCCGGCAAGGACTCTGTGACCAACGCCGATCTTAAGCATATTCCGGGAAAGGCCATCGTCCTCTTAACAGGAACTTACTCAACGGCTACTTCCCTGCAGACTGGAAGACGGTGAAGACGATTCCTATTCCCAAAAGAGGGAAAAACCCAACGTTGCCAGACAGCTACCGCCCGATTGGTCTGTTGCCCACACTCGGCAAAATATTGGAACGGATGCTACTACAGCGTCTCAAAGACTATCTGGAAGAAAATAACATCATTCGCCACGAACAGTTTGGCTTCCAGCTCCGGTTATCGGCGGAGCTTCAGCTGCTTCGGATCTCAGAGTCCATACAAGTCAACCTGAATAGACGGAACTCCACAGTTGGAGTTTTCCTAGATATCGAAAAGGCATATGATCGGGTGTGGCGTGACAACCTTATAGTCAAACTAGTCACTCAAACCCGTCTCCCTGACCGTTACATCAAGCTGATTGATAGCTTTCTGCAGGACGGGCGTCTCTTTGTACAAATTGATAGGAAGAAAAAAAAAAGTGTGTGTGTTCTTAAGGGACCAAGCTGCAGAGGTCATTGATCCCTAGACCAACACACTACTTAAACTAACTTACACTAACCTATGCTAAGAACAACACACACACACCCATGCCCGAGGGAGGACTCGAATCTCTGGCGGGAGGGGCCACGCAGTCAGTGACACGGCGCCTCTAACCGCGCGGCCACTCCGCGCCGATAGGAAGAAATCATCACTGAAAACAGTCTCTGCTGGGATCCCACAGTAAGCGGTGATATCGCCATGCCCGTTTAATTCGTATATTAACGACATTCCCACCATTCTCCACGTCACCGCCAGTCTGTACGTCGATGACAGGGCCTTCCTAATCTCTGGAAGGAACATCGAACAACTTGTCAAGAGGATGCAGCGACAACTTGTCGTCACCGAACAATGGGCAAGGAGCATTAAAATAACTCTAAACCCTACGAAAACTGCCGCAATACTGTTTACGAAGAAACGGCCGGAACTGTGGACGCGACTTGCCATCAATGGACAGCCAGTACCCTGGACTAAGACGACGAAATACCTAGGAGTGATACTGGATAAAGGGATGACTTTATATACAAGATACTATGAAGATGATCCGGGCACTCATGCCGTCTTTCAAATGGCTCTGAGCACTATGGGACTCAACATCTGAGGTCATCAGTCCCCTAGACTTATAACTACTTAAACCTAATTAATCTAAGGACATCACACACATCCATGCCCGAGGCAGGATTCGAACCTGCGACCGTAGCACTCGCGCGGTTCCGGACTGAAGCGCCTAGAACCGCTCGGCCACAGCGGCCGGCACGCCGTTTTTCACGAGCAGGGAATCTAAACCTGTCAACGAAATTAAAACTTTATAGAGCAACGGTACAACTCTCCCTGCTGTACGGCTCGACGCCTTGGGGAACAACATGTGACTCTAATATACGTAGTTTGCAACCATTACAAAACAGATGTTTGAAGTGGAATCTAGGCGCTCCACGCTGGGCCAGGACGAGAGAAATACACGAGGTGACTGGAGATAAATAAGTCACTGAGAAGATAAAAGATCAGGCAGCTCGTCTTTTTCACAAATTAGACGAGTATTAGGGAAATGTCAGCCAACTTGCGATGGTAGGCCAGGCCCTACCACAACAATGGCACAAATACAAGGTGCCTCTAGCCATTATTGCAACCCCACAGGACTATCAAAGATGATGCAATCTTCAGTTATTCGTTGTAGCTACTGTCCATCACTCGCACGACTACCGAACCAACACCCTAAAAGGACTCAAGGACCCACAGAGAGCCCAAGCCTCTTTGCAAGCGAATACACAATAATGTGAAACTATTTCTCACACCTTGTCACTCCAGAAAAAAAAATCACTAAAGTCGATAACTCTTTGGACAAAACAAGCAAAAAAAAAAAAGCTGGGTCGCGATTGGCGAAATTAGCTTTCTCGCGCCTCGTATGTGAAGACGGTGGCCCATTTCTCGGGCAAGTGGCACTGGATGTGGGCGTGCTCTATGATTCGTCTACGATAACGTTATACCGTCGCCCATTGGCGCCAACGCTTTTCTACGAGCCAGCGTATATATTGGCGAGACTGCAGCAACACGTCAGTAAGCAGCTGTTTCTTTGAAATATGGTGCAGCTTCCACAACATTATGCGACGCGCCACCCGTGAACCAACTAAGCAGTTATTACATTAGGAAAGTCTCAAACAGCAAAAATTTATTTTTGTTATTAACAGACACTATGTCGTGGACTGTCCATGACTGCAGCTTCTAAGTTAGGGATAATTAATTAATAATAATTATTTTCTGATTGCTGTGCAACGCGTTTCGGAGCAACAACTCCACTTTGAATGGATATACTGGGCTTTATATATGCTTCAGTTTTTCACCTGCGTTTGGTCACATGACTTTTATCTTCTGCATTTATAAAAAACTTCCACATTTGCACTTACATTTTGAAACTATTTAACATACGTCTCACTATAAATTATGTGATCAAACGTAGATGAAAACTAAAGCAGATGTAACGCCCAGTTTATCTACAGTCCTTGACAATTGAAGTCTAGCTCCGAAACGCATTAGACAGCAACTATAAAATTAAAACAAAAATTGTGACTGATGACGGAATGTTATTAATAAATTATCCCCCCATGAACCATGGACCTTGCCGTTGGCGGGGAGGCTTGCGTGCCTCAACGATACAGATAGCCGTACCGTAGGTGCAACCACAACGGAGGGGTATCTGTTGAGAGGCCAGACAAACGTGTGGTTCCTGAAGAGGGGCAGCAGCCTTTTCAGTAGTTGCAGGGGCAACAGTCTGGATGATTGACTGGTCTGACCTTGTAACTCTAACCAAAATGACCTTGCTGTCCTGGTACTGCGAACGGCTGAAAGCAAGGGGAAACTACAGCCGTAATTTTTCCCGAGGGCATGCAGCTTTATTGTATGATTAAATGATGATGGCGTCCTCTTGGGTAAAATATTCCGGAGGTAAAATAGTCCCCCATTCGGATCTCCGGGCGGGGACTACTCAAAAGGACGTCGTTATCAGGAGAAAGAAAACTGCCGTTCTACGGATCGGAGCGTGGAATGTCAGATCCCTTAATCGGGCAGGTAGGTTAGAAAATTTAAAAAGGGAAATGGATAGGTTAAAGTTAGATATAGTGGGAATTAGTGAAGTTCGGTGGCAGGAGGAACAAGACTTTTGGTCAGGTGAATACAGGGTTATAAATACAAAATCAAATAGGGGTAATGCAGGAGTAGGTTTAATAATGAATAAAAAAATATGAGTACGGGTAAGCTACTACAGACAGCATAATGAACTCATTATTGTGGCCAAGACAGACACGAAGTCCACGCCAACTACAGTAGTACAAGTTAATATGCCAACTAGCTCTGCAGATGACGAAGAAATTGATGAAATGTATGATGAGATAAAAGAAATTATTCAGGTAGTGAAGGGAGACGAAAATTTAATAGTCATGGGTGACTAGAATTCGAGAGCAGGAAAAGGGAGAGAAGGAAACAGGAAACATAGTAGGTGAATATGGATTGGGGCTAAGAAATGAAAGAGGATGCCGCCTGGTAGAATTTTGCGCAGAGCATAACTTAATCATAGCTAACACTTGGTTCAAGAATCATGAAAGAAGGTTGTATACATGGAAGAACCATGGAGATACTAAAAGGAATCACATAGATTATATAATGGTAAGACAGAAATTTAGGAACCAAGTTTTAAATTGTAAGACATTTCCAGGGGCGGATGTGGACTCTGACCACAATCTTTTGGTTATGAACTGTAGATTAAAACTGAAGAAACTGCACAAAGGTGGGAATTCAAGGAAATGGGACCTGGATAAACTGAAAGAACAAGAGGTTGTACAGAGTTTCAGGGAGAGCATAAGGGAACAATCGACAGGAATGGGGGAAAGAAATACAGTAGAAGAAGAATGGGTAGCTTTGAGGGATGAAATAGTGAAGGCAGCAGAGGATCAAATAGGTAAAAAGACGAGGGCTAGTAGAAACCCTTGGGTAACAGAAGAAATATTGAATTTAATTGATGAAAGGAGAAGATATAAAAATGCAGTAAATGAAGTAGGCAAAAAGGAATACAAACGTCTCAAAAATGAGATCGACAGGAAGTGCAAAATGGCTAAGCAGGGATGGCTAGAGGACAAATGTACGGATGTAGAGGCTTATCTCACTAGGGGTATGATAGATACTGCCTACAGGAAAATTAGAGACCTTTGGAGAAAGGAGAACCACTTGCATGAATATCAAGAGTTTTGATGGAAACCCAGTTCTAAGCAAAGAAGGGAAAGCAGAAAGGTGGAAGGAGTATATAGAGGGTCTATACAAGGGCGATGTACTTGAGGACAATATTCTGGAAATGGAAGAGGATGTAGATGAAGATGAAATGGGAGACATGATACCGTGTGAAGAGTTTGACAGAGCACTGAAATACCTGAGTCGAAACAAAGCCCCTGGAGTAGACAACATTCCATTAGAACTACTGACAGCCTTGGGAGAGCCAGTCCTGACAAAACTCTACCATCTGGTGAGCGAGGTGTATGAGACAGGCGAAATACCCTCTGACTTCAAGAAGAATATAATAATTCCAATCCCAAAGAAAGCAGGTGTTGACAGATGTGAAAATTACCGAACTATCAGTTTAATAAGTCACAGCTGCAAAATACTAACGCGAATTCTTTACAGACGAATGGAAAGACTAATAGAAGCCGACCTCGGGGAAGATCAGTTTGGATTCCGTAGAAATGTTGGAGCGCATGAGGCAATAATGACCCTACGACTTATCTCAGAAGATAGATTAAGGAAAGGTAAACTTACGTTTCTAGCATTTGTAGACTTAGAGAAAGCTTTTGACAATGTTGACTGGAATATTCTCTTTCAAATTCTGAAGGTGCCAGGGATCAAATACAGGGAGCGAAAGGCTATTTACAATTTGTACAGAAAGAAGATGGCAGTCATACGAGTCGAGGGGTATGAAAGGGAAGCAGTGGTTGGGAAGGGAGTGAGACGGGGTTGTAGCCTATCCCAGATGTTACTCAATCTGTATATTGAGTAAGCAATAAAGGAAACAAAAGAAAAGTTCGGAGTAGGTATTAAAATCCATGGAGAATAAATAAAAGCTTTGAGGTTCGCCGATGACATTGTAATTCTGTCAGAGACAGCAAAGGACTTGGAAGAGCAGTTGAACGGAATGGACAGTGTCTTGAAAGGAGGGTATAAGATGAACATCAACAAAAGCAAAACGAGGATAGTGGAATGTAGTCGAATTAAGTCGGGTGATGCTGAGGGAATTAGATTAGGAAATGCGACAGTTAAAGTAGTAAAGGAGTTTTGCTATTTGGGGAGCAAAATAACTGATGATGGTCGAAGTAGAGAGGGTATAAAATGTAGACTGGCAATGGCAGGAAAGCGTTTCTGAAGAAGAAAAATTTGTTGACATCGAGTATGGATTTAAGTATCAGGAAGTCGTTTCTGAAAGTATTTGTATGGAGTGTAGCCATGTATGGAAGTGAAACGTGGACGATAAATAGTTTAGACAAGAAGAGAATAGAAGCTTTCGAAATGTGGTGCTCCAGAAGAATGCTGAAGATAAGATGGGTAGATCACATAACTAATGAGGAGGTATTGAATAGAACTGGGGAGGAGAGGAGCTTGTGGCACAACTTGACTAGAAGAAGGGATCGGTTGGTAGGACATGTTCTGAGACATCGAGGGATCACCAATTTAGTATTGGACAGCAGCGTGGAGGGTAAAAATCGTAGAGGGAGACCAAGAGATGAATACACTAAGCAGATTCAGAAGGATGTAGGCTGCAGTAGGTACTGTGAGATGATGAAGCTTGCACAGGATTGAGTAGCATGGAGAGTTGCATCAAACCAGTCTCAGGACTGAAGACCACAACAACAACAACAACAACAACAACCTTAAGTGATCTTTATAGCGGAATTTTACGTGACTTTCCAATAGAGCGGTCCCATATTATTATAGTGCGATATATTTTTATCTATATATATATTAACAGGGACAGTGAAACACGAGGACTAACGAGTTCTCCAGCAGCTACTGAGGGAGCTGCATGGCGGTAGCAGTCAGCTTTGTACATGACGGTGCTGTAGGTGCTGCAGTACTGGTTAATCTTAGAGTTTTGCTGTCCCTGTTGATAACTATCGATAAAAGGAATTCCGCAGTAGACTAATTTAGGATGATTCTACCGAATGGTCACGGAAAATTCTTCTTTATAAACCATTTTTTTGTAACGGGGAACAAACAGACGCTTTGTGTCGGTACTGAACGTCGCATGAAAGACATGATGAACAGCATTTGTTTGTGCTGAGTCCATCTACATATCGCAGATATCTGCCAATACACCAACGACAGTTCGCCTACCGACTCTTAGACGGGAAAGCCTGCATAATGAGAACAGTAACGACCATATAACACTCCACAGCGATAGGCTTGTGTGATGGCTGTTAAGAAAGAAGTGTTGAGTACTGTCTGCTACGGAATCCAGTCGAAAAGCTCTTCTCCTATTACGTTAGTCTGTACTTCATTCATTAGTGATGTTGCAGAACCATGCTGAAAGATTTTCAGAAGTCAAGCAACACTGCATCAACCTGGACCCCGATATCTACTGCCTTTAGGGTCGCATGGACGATCAATGCGAGATGAATTTCATACGGTCGTTGTTCATCGAATCCTCCCACAGAGAAGATTTCCTGTCTCAAAATGTGTAATTATATGCAAGCTAAAAATGTAATTCATAATTCTACAATATATTGACTTAAGATTTATAGCCCTATAGCAATACGCATCTGCCTCACGATGCGTCTGGAAAATAAGAATGACCAGCGCGTTTTGCCAGTTTCTCGGTACGCTTTGTTGCTCCTGTGACCGACGATAAACTGTTGCTAGCAGGCCATCACTTGTATCTACCGGATTGCTTGTACACCTCATTTGAACGATGTTCAAATATGGCCTGAAAACAAAGTAGTGAAAAGAACGTACCGTTGTTGAATGCGCAGCAGAGTGTCCAAGGCGTCTTGGTTCTGCTTCATCTGCTGCTCCAGATCCATGGCTTCTTTGCGGAGAGCATCCAGCCGTGTTCGCACGCTCACCGACGCCAGTCGGTCCACAATGATTTCGTTCTTGAGTAGCGGTGGCGGAGTCTGCTCCTGTAACACATTCCGAACGTACAGCTAATAATCAGCGCAAGTAATGATAATAACTGAACATGTAGCGACAATTGAAAATTTGTTCCAGATCGAGACTCGAACAGGGAGTAGTCGCCTTAGTAATCAAGCTATCTGAGCAAGTCTTCAGGATATATTCAAGCTTTTATTGTCACTGATGTTTCCAGCTACGATTTCCGCACACCATTACTAGACGTCTACTCAGGGGCGGTGCATTTAATTCATTTCATGTTATTTGATGTTTATATTAAGACTTCTCACTTCGAGCAGTCACAAATATTTCAGATATGGTTATATTTATGGAAAAAAATCTACGGAAACATTGAATCAATATAACCAGACACACACTGTGTGGGTCACAATTTTTTCCGACTACTAGTTTCAATCTGTGCTGCAGATCATCTTTAGGTCTAAGTTGCAACAGTAAAACAGGCAATAACAATAAATAATTACAGAAGTGTGGAATTACAGTACTACCATGAACGATTGTACAAATAACAGGAACAACCCCCTCCCCCAAAAAAAGCAATTCTGGACGTGTGGGGTGTCGCATTGTCCTGCTGGAATTGCGTAAGTCCGTCGGAATGCACAATCGACATGAATGGATGCAGGTGGTCAGACAGGATGCTTACGTACGTGTCATCTGTCAGTGTCGTATCTAGACGAATCAGGTGTCCCACATCACTCCAACTGCACTCGCCCCACTCTATTACAGACCCCCCACCAGCTTGAACAGTCCCCCGCTGACATGCAGGGTCCACGGATTCATGAGGTTGTCTCCATACCCGTACACTGCCATCCGCTCGATACAAAACGAAACGAGACTCGTCCGATCGGGCAACGAGTTCCCAGTCATCAACAGTCCAATGTCGGTGTTGACGGGCCCAGGCTTTGTGTCATGCAGTCATCAAGGGTAGACGAGTGCACCTTTTGATCCGAAAGCCCATATCGGTGATGTTTCGTTGAATGATTCGCATGCTGACACTTGTTGATGGCCCAGCAAATTTCCAGCAATTTGCGGAAGGGTTGCACTTCTGTCACGTTGAACGATTCTCTTCAGTCATCGTTGGTCCCGGTCTTGCAGGATCTTTTTCCGTCCGCAACGATGTTGGAGATTTGATGTTTTACCGGATTCGTACGGGAAAATCCGCACTTCATCGCTACCTGTGAGTTACTTTGTCCTATCGCTCGTGCGCCGACTACAAAATCACGTTCAGACTTCATCGCTACCTGTGAGATGCTTTGTCCCATCGCTCGCGCGGGACTATAAAACCACATTCAGACTCACTTAAATCTAGATAACCTGCCATTGTTCTACAACTGCACTAGACAGTTGTTGTGTTATACATGCGTTACCGACCGCAGCGCCGTTTTCTGCCCGTTTACATATCTTTGTATTTTAATACGCATGCCTACACCAGTTTCTTTGGCACTTCAGTGTATTTATCTTAACAATATGGATTACAATTGAAAAGTGGCTCTGAGCACTATGCGACTTAACTTCTGAGGTCATCAGTCGCCTAGAACTTACAACTAATTAAACCTAACTAACCTAAGGACATCACACACATCCATGCCTGAGGCAGGATTCGAACCTGCGACCGTAGCGGCCGCTCGGTTCCAGACTGAAGCGCTTAGAACCGCACGGCCACTCCGGCCGGCCGATTATAATTTGTTGATATTTTTTACAATGGTGCTAACTTCTATACGTTACTATTTTTATTTAAGAATATTGTCGAAGCCTCTGAAGAAATTCACTGATTCACTTTCAAGTTTTTTGTTTCACATTTTTTCTTCATATTTCCTCTAATGTGAATATACAGGGTGACAATTATTGAATTATATGAAGAAGAACGTAATTAGTTTCAATCTACGGCATGTATGCACTTTATTCGGCGTGTAAACGTCACTACATATAGTCGGATTTAGGTTTTGATATGTTCGATATGCTTGCCTTCGATGGCGATGATGTGGCGCAGACGAATAGCGAAACAATGCATGACCCGCTGAAGTATCGGAATATCGATGCTGTGGATGACCTCCTGAATGGCTGTTTTCAGCTCAGCAGTGGTTTTGGGGTTATTGCTGTACACATTGTCTTTAATATAGGATAAAAAGGAGTCGCATGTGTTCAGATTCGGAGAACATGGCCACCATACGAGGAAAATGCCAGTGGCCTCTGGGTGCCCCAGAGCCAAAATACGGTTCCCAAGAGTGCTCCTCCAGGACATCAAACGCTCTCCTGCTTCAATGGGTTCCAGATCGGTCTTGCATGAACCACATATTGTCGAAATCAGGGTCACTTTGGATAATGGGGATGAAATCATCTTCCAAAACTTCACGCACCGTTCGGTAGTCACCGTGCCATGAAGGAATATCGCACGCATTATTCCGTCACTGGAGACTGCACACCACACAGTCACCCGCTGAGGGTGAAGAGACTTCTCGATCGCGAAATGCGGATCTCAGTCCCCCAAATGTGTCAATTTAGCTTATTGACGAACCCATCCAAATGATAGTGGACTTCGTCGCTAAACCAAACTTCACAGCGCATACTAATTCCCATCATGTCCCGCGTCCATACGTGCTGTTTGAACGTCGTAACGCAAACCGTTCATGAATTACTACGATTTTATTTCATATAGTTCAATAGTTGTCACACTGTATCTCCAACGATTCTAATAAATCCATTTTATGCCCCTTATTTAGTCGGTGGAATACTTTGATATTTTGCTCTGTTTTTTTCAAATAGTGTCCTGTATTATGTATGTGTGTGGCTATGGATGATGATGATGTGTGTCCGTTGCATGTGTAGACTTTAATGTGCTCTGTGCACCTTGTGTTGAAATATCGGCCTGTTTGTCCTAAGTAGAACATGGAGCATTCCTGGAAAGTTACTTTGTATATTCGAGAGTCTGAGTATGGGTCATGATTACAGTTTATGTTATGTATTAGTTTTTATTGTACTTTGTTTGATGTAGAAACTCCAAGTTTTACATTATGATTTTTGAAAATATTTGCGTTCTTCTGTGCTATATTGCCAATGTATAATATCATAGACATACATTTGTTTTTGTCTTTTCCTTCTATGTTGCAGACCCAAATACAAAGTGCACCACAGCCATATCAGTGAAAAATGACGAACGTTTTATACTGCAAGATTAAGTTAATACACAAGGGTGGGTGTCTCTGCGGTGTTTGGCTGACACTCATAGCGGTTTTAACCAAACTAAGACGAGTTTTGGACAATATGGTAGCCATTTTTCATATATGTTTACATATATTTGTAATAAAAATAATAGCTTTATCTGCTGGGGTTGTGAAATACAGCCGAGACTGTAAAACAAGGCAGCTTTCAGAGTAAGGACTGGCCTGGATGCATTACAAACACATGTAGACATTATGTAGTGTGAGTGTCAGGTTTCTGCAGAGGCCAGACCTGACGAAGCTGTCGACAGAGGATCCTGCTGCTCTCCTTGCCTACACCT
This sequence comes from Schistocerca piceifrons, assembly GCF_021461385.2. Lineage (NCBI taxonomy): Eukaryota > Metazoa > Arthropoda > Insecta > Orthoptera > Acrididae > Schistocerca > Schistocerca piceifrons. The sequence goes on from NC_060149.1 coordinate 74,421,883, forward strand.
ACAAGAGTTAACTTCCTACAACCATGTATAGATGCTAGTGACTGGCTTTGAACGTGATGCCAATTTACGCAAAATTCAATCAGCTGGATGATGCTAATTCACGAAAAATTCGACTCTTCCGGATACTTTCAAACAAGGTGCTAATTAACGAAATTTCAGCGTCTATATCTATATCTACATAACGTTCCTCAAGCCACCATACGGTGCATGGCGGAGGATGCCACGTAGCACTGCTAGTCATTTCTTTTCCCGTTTCACTTGCACATAGAGCGAGGGTAGAACGACTGTCTCTAAAGCCTCCGTAGGAGCCTTAATTTCTCTCATATTATCCTCATGATCTTTATGCGAAATGTACATTGGTGGCAGTAGAATAGATTTGCAGTGGGGTTCCTCTCCGTAATGCTTGCGTGCTTATAGACTCTACCGGTAACAAATCTAGCAGCACGATTCTGAGTTGCTTCGATGACTTACTTTAATCCGACCTGGTGGGAATCCCAAAAACTCGAGCAGAACTCAAGAACGGGTTGCACTAGCGTTCAGTGCACCGCCTCCTTTATAGATAGCTACATTTTCCCAAAATTCTCCCAAGAAAACGAAGTCTAACATTCGGCTTATGCCTAGATATTTAATCGATGTGACTGTGTTAAACAGCACATTACTAATGCTGTATTCGAACGTTACAGAATTGTGATTCCTACTCATCCGCATTAGCATACAGTTTTCTACACTTAGAGCAAGCCGCCTGTTGTGTACATAGTTCCGCGTAGTCAGCGCGTGCACAACTTTCCCACTAGAGCGCGCCCCGCTAAGCACAACAGCGCAGGCGCAGCGCTCGTCCGTCTCCGCTCTACCAGATGGCGTTGCCATAGAGACAGACCAAATTCTGCTTCCGCCAATCCGCGTATTAATATGTAACGCAGCCAATGAGACTGCTGCTAACGTAGAACCTTTTCTCCTCATGGGTCACACTCGCGCAGTGATACATGACGCGCGAGGTATTATAACGAGTGTACAGACCTCCGATGAGTCAGTCTGCATTTTTCTGCAACAGTCTGTACGAGTTCCACATTTGTCTGTACCAGTCTATAGTCAAGTTTCAGTCTGCGCCTAGTAAGATTACCATATTCATGTACATAGCCATTAAGATAAATATATAGACACTTTTGTCAAGTATCAGAGATATATGTGAGAATAAGGTTAACCTACCAATACCAAAGGAACTTCAGATTGTCATTGTAAATAGCATCCAGAACCAAGTTTAGTAATTTTTATGCTTGTTATTATTTTAATAAATGAGTGTGAAAATTAATCAAGTTCTGTTTAAAGTTGGTCACCGTCAATCTGCTACTCTAAGCATGCAAGTGGCATTTCTATCGTCTGACCTAACGACAGAAGATAAACACGCCACGATAAGACCACGAGACGTATTGCTGAGACTTGCCTACTCCGTTAGAGCGACAAGTAAAATAATCTGATGATGTGTGTACTGAAGGTCTTACAGTATGCACACCACACTACCATTCATCACACTAACTAGAAACTCTACCTACATCATCGTGTATACCCCTACAGTCACTCAACGACGACGCCTTCCAGTACTCCATAGCGTAATCAACAAACAGTCGTAAATTGCTGTTCACCCTGTCTGCCACATCATTTAGGTGTATAGAGAGAAAGAGCGATGCTATCACACTTCCACGTGGCACTCCTGACAATATCCTTGTCTGTGATGGATACTCGCTGGTTTCTGTTACTTAGAAAGTCTTCGAGCTACTCACATATCAGGGTATCTAATACGTATGCTCGGACAGTTCTCAGCATTCTTCAGTGGGGCATCGTGTTAAATGCTTTCCGGAAATCTAGGAATATGGACTCTCCCTATTGCCCTCCATCTATGATTTGTAGGATATCGTGTACGAAAGGGCAAGCGGGGTTTCGCACAAGCGATGCTTTCTAAAACCGTGCTGATTCGTGGACAGAAGCTTTTCCGTCTCAAGGAAATTTATTATATCCCAATTCCGAATGTGTTCAAGAATTCTGCAGCAAACCAATGTCAAGGATATTGGTTTTGTAACTATACAGGTTCGTTCTTTTCCTTTTTTATATACAAGAGTCGCTTGCGCTATCTTCTAGTCGCTTGGGACTTCACGCCGGGCACGAGGTTCGCGACAAATGAAAGTTAAGTAAGGAGCAAATGCCGCACTCCTTGTTAGCCCACCCGGCTGGCCGTGCGGGCTAACGCACTGCTTCCTGCGCTGGAAGGCGTGCCGGTCCCCAGGCACGAATTCGCCCGGTGGATCAGTGTCGAGGTCCGGTGCACCGGCCAGCTTGTGGATGGTTTTTAAGGCGGTTTTCCATCTGCTTCGGCGAATGCGGGCTGGTTCCCCTTATTCCGCCTCAGTTACACTATGTCGGAGATTGCTGCGCAAACACTGTCTCCACATACGCGTGCACCTTAATTACTGTAGCACGCAAACATTGGGATTACACTCGTCCAGTGTGAGACGTTCCCGGAGGGTCCACTGGGGTCAATAACCCTATGTTCGGTGTGGGGTGGCGGTGGAGTGAGTGGAATGCTGTAGTCTATTGTGGGGTTGTGTACCACTGAGGGCTACGGCGGGGCGAAACCTCTCCGTCGTTTCTAGGTCCCCAGTTCAATACAATACAATCCAGTACTCCTTTTTAAATCGAATTGAGATTCTATCTGCACCTGATAGGTCAATGTTTCTCAACTCTTTCAGTTGCTTCTCTTTGCTAGGAATGCCTATTTCTATGTCCTCCATGTGGGAGTCTATGTGATAGTCAAACGACGGTCTGTATGTACGGTCCTCCTGGGTGAATGATTTTTTTTAAACGCGATATTTGAAATTTCAGCTTTCCTTTTGCTGTCTGCTGTTGCCACAACAGCCTGTCCGGCAAGTGACTGGGTAGAAGCCTTCGACCCGCTTAGTGATTTTACGTATGACCAGAATTTTATCGCATTCTCGACAAGATCTTTCGATAAGGTATGATGGTGGAAGTTGTATGCTTCGCGCATTGATCTTCTTACGGACGCACGAATTTCTTCTAGCCTTCGGCTGTCGACATTTGCGCGTTCTTCGAACCGACAGTGCAACAGTCTGTTTGCTCGGTATTTTCCAAATTTATTATTAAATGGACCTTTACTTTCTCAATTAACTTACTTCGCATATGTTTAAAGTCAGTTTAAACTTTGCCCATAAATCCTCAACGTGTGACGTATTGGAAATGAACGTCCATTCATTATCTAACTGGGATGCTAACAACAGCTTATTTGTTTTTTCTAACATCAATGCTCTCCTAGCCTTCTTTACACATTTATCAACTTTAATAAGCTTCGTCCTTAAGATGACATCATGATCACTAATCCCTGTCTCAATAACGACACTACCGATAAGGTCAGGCCTGTTTGTAGCTACAAGGTCTAAAATATTTCTGTTGCGTGTGAGCTGTCTGAACTAGTTATTCGAGGCACTTTTCGGAAAACATGTTCAAAGATACTTCAAAGGACTATCTGTCTGCACCACATGCAGCGAATCCGTAAACCTCCCAGTCTATACTCGATAGATTAAAGGCGCGTCCAACTACTGGCAGTACTGCATGATCTGGGTATTTCCGAACTGCTGAGCGTAGACTCTACTTGTACGATTCTGCAACTGTGACGGCATAATCAGGTGGCCGGTAAAAAGCATCCAATAATTAACTTGCGTTCATCTAGGACTACTACTAATATCCAGAAGACTTCACAGTAAGACTCAATTTCAACCTCGACAGACACAATATTTTTGTCGACAGCAATGAACATTCCCCCTTCTGTATCGTCTACTCCGTCTTTTTGAAATACCTTCCACACCTTGCTAACTAATTAAGAACTTTCTATTTCGGCTTTCAGACAGCTCTCGGTTCCGGGAATAATGTGCTCGGGAGAACTTTCCTGGAGAGCAGGAAGTTCAGGGACTTTGTTACCGGTACTTCGGCAATTTACCGTTAAAAGTTTGACAGTCTAAGTGTGTCTTCTTTCTACGCGATCTGATTTCGCTCTTTGAGTATCGAATGACGAGCGTTCATCAGAGGCCCTCAAAGCTTCTTCCATTTGATACTTTTGAGCACCGTGTCAATTTACGCAAGATTCAAATTTATCGGGTATTGTTGAACATGTCACAACAATTTCTTGTTTCATATGCTTCTGAACATGATGCAAAATTCAGATGATTCGGCTTCTTTTGAACATGACATAAAAGTTAGGTCATTCGGATACTTTTCAAAATGATACAAAATCAGTGTCGTTCGGATACTTTTGAACAAGTCACTATTTTATGCAATGCAGGTGAAGCTTATATTCTTTTTCCATGGAAATGCTTGTAACAAGCAAAATTTGTCAGAAAAAGCAATTCTGCTAGACATTACGGCAGTCAAGCCTCTATTCTACTATTTATGAACCATCCTGTATTATTTATCCATTGTAACAATGGAAAATTATATTACAATGCCATCGCATTCAGTACACCTCGACTCCCCCTAACAAATCCGTTGACTTCATTACGCTATTGGATCATAATTCGTGGGAGAACCTTTGGTTGTATTCGGCAGTAATGAGAATATCAGTGATGGTGAGAGCTTTAGTGGGTCATGAAAGCGTGCCTGAATGCCTTAATCGGTGCAGTTCGCTCTGAATAGTACGGGAGGTCGTGTTTTCTTCGTGGCGGTTGGTCTACGTTGAAGGCATTAGGCATCGTGCAAGCTCTTGTGGGCTATTTGATAGCCTTGTGTTTATCTCATTGTCTGAAAATCCTCTCTGAATAGAAGCTGTAACCTGTTTCACGAAAGAACAGCGTAATGTTCACCATTGATTGAAATGTTACCAGGCTAACACTGTTTCATATTCACGAATGTTTAACGTTGTTACGTTATGCGATGAAGAGACATACAGAGTCCAGGCAGACGAAATAAAGAATTATACCTCTGTAGAGCGTAATGACTCAGATGATAGCAATTAGGGCGTTATAATATCTTATTACTGCTGTAAATGTAAACAGAGCGGCGGTCTTGTAGCAATGGAATTATTAGCTACGTAGGGTTCGAAATTAATATCATTCGAAAGTTCCAAATTAAGTCAGAATACAGTACAACAAATGCTGAAAACATAAGGGAATATATTAAAGTGCTCAAACGAAAATTTTTCTGGCGTCAGAAACGAATTGCAATGCCATATCCTGTCAGCGTTATATTTCTCTTGAGGCGCTAATTATCTATAATTATCGTTGATGGACGGTCACGAACATATGTCATTTTCAATGAATGGATGCTGACTAAAAGATGCTCTTAGGTATTAGTCGTATACAGTATTTAAGAATAAGGTAAGTGTGCAGATACGAAGAAACTTGGTGTGTATCATTACTGAAAAGAAATATAACGAATTTAAACGGTTTCGCTTTATATCCAGAAAACAAATGAAAACAGGAGAATGTAAAAGCTCACTAAATGAAAATGGTTCAAATGGCTCTGAGCACTATGGGACTTAACATCTGAGGTCATCAGTCCCCTAGAACTTAGAAGTCTTAAACCTAACTGACCTAAGGAGATCACATGCATCCATGCCAGCGGCAGGATTCGAACCTGCGACCTAGCGGTCTCGCGGTTCCAGACTGAAGCGCCTAGAACCGCTCGGCCACAACGGCCGGCTAAATGAAAATAATTGGAAGATATTTCCAAGCATTAAACATAATACACACTGATGTGCAAAACTTGAGGACGAAAGTAACTTTCGCATATGTCAGTGCTGAGCTACATAGCTCGATGGAACATGGACCCCATGCATTGAATTAACTGCTACAGTATATTACAGAAGATAACTGAAAAATGCTAAGGAGGAGTCCTGAATTTCGTGGGTGAAACCTTGCTTTGGACGAGGAGATCTTGCCGACCTTCTTGGCCGAGGTAGGATTTAGCAAGCACGAAGACAAACAGTAGAAAGTCCTGCCGTGATCGGGCGGGCATTATGTTGCTGAGACATAAGCCCAGGACGGATTACCATGAATAATAACAAAATAAGACGTAGAATAACGTTGACGTATCGCCGTACTGTAAGGGCGAGGCGGAAGATAAACAAAGGTGTCCTGCTATGAAAAGAAATGGCACCCCAGATCGTCACACCTGATGCTCGGGCCGTACAGCGAGCGACGGTCACGTTGGCATCCACACCGCTGTTCGGGGCGTCTCCGGACACGTCTTGGGGCTGGAATCTCACCGACTGGAATTGAATTGTCTTCAGTGATGAGTTCCGCTTCGAAATGAGCCGCGGAGACGTGTTTGGAAGGCGCCCCAGACAGCAGTGAGATACCAAGCTGACCCGCAAAACGGCCTGACAACCAGGAGTGATGGTCTTGGGTGCCACATTTTTTCACAGCAGGACCCCTTCGGTTGTCCAAATAGCATCATTGTAACATAGCAGTAACTCGACGATATTCTGCACTCCGGTTTGTCGCCCATCATGGCAAGCCATTCTGGCCTTACATTTCCGCAAGATAATGCCCGCTCATACAGGGCGAGAGATTCTACTGCTTGTCTTCGTGCTTGCCAAACCATACCTTGGCCAGCAACGTGGCCAGGTCTCTCCGATATTGAGAACGTTTGGAGAATTATGGGCAGGGCCCTCCAACAATCTCGGGATTTCAACAATCTAACGCGCCATTTGGGCAGAATTTGGCACGATATCCCTCAAGAGGACATACAAAAACTTTGTCAACAAATGATAAGCGAATAACTCCTCGCATAAGGGCCAGAGGTGGATCAACGCGTTACTGAATTTTTCAACTTGTGAAGTTCTTTCTGTTGGATAATTCATCCAGTTTTTCTGAAACTGTAATAATTTGTTTGTCTGTGCGCGAACATCACATCAACCGGCTTCCGTTCCATTCGGACAATTACTTCATTATGCATAGTTTTTTTCTGTCTCAGAGTGTAGTATCGAATCTGTTTATACTACTGGAGTGGTCCCATTAGTAGGCTGTTGATGCGAAATATCATTCATCGGAGCCATAATTATACTTAAAATATTGTTAAGGAGCTAGGTCCCAACACCACTCTGTTGATTGGGTTTTTGAAAGAGTGCAGGGTGGGGGTTGGGGCCCATTGGAGCAAAAGAAAGGCAGAGTTCTGGTTGGCAGGATTTGTCCTAGTGGCATTGCTGGTGGTGTAGCTGGGCATCCTGTATTAGGGAAGGGGACTTGAAATCGACGATGAACATATTGGAGCCACCGTTCTTGATGTATGCGCCATTGACGTCCTGGCAAGGGTTAGTTGCTGTGGATTCGGTGCTGAGGATTGAGGTGTGGCTCACAAATGGGAAAAATTGAAAAACAATGTTCAATATGCCTTAGACAAGTATGTTACAAGCAAGGTCATAAGGGACAGGAAAGACCCATCATGGTTTAATAGCCGTGTTTGAAAACTGCTGTGTAAACAAAGAGAGCTTCATCACAGAATCAAGAGACGTCAAAACCTAGCTCACAAACGACAGCTGAACGAAATGAATATGGAGAGCAATTAGAGATGCGTTCAATGACTTTGAAAGTAAAATTTTGTCAACCGGTCTGAGTAAAAGCACTAAGAGGTTTTGGTCTTATGTAAAATCAGTAACCGGTTCGAAATCCTCTATTTATATACTCGTTGAACATACTAGCGCCGAAACTGAACATAACAGAGAGAAAGCCGAAATACTGAATTCGGTATTCCGAAATTGTTCCAGCGTGGAATGTCGTAACAAGTTCTCTCCTTTCAGTGATCGAAGGAACACAGAAATGGTAGATATTGAGAGAACTGACCGCGGGACAGAAAAGCAATTAAAACTGCATATTAGTGGACAGGCATCAGGACCAAATGAGATACCTAAAACATTCTACAAAGGCTATGCTAAGGAACTTGCTCCCCTTCTAGCAGCAGTTCTTAGGGCTAGAAGCACCCAAGACGATGCTTGGGAAGGAAGACTGGTGGTATGGATGGAGTCCCAGCACAGAAACCCACTGGCTGGGCAGACAAAACTGGGACATCTGGCAGTGTGCTGGGGTGCTGCGGTATGGGCAATGATGGTCTGGGTAATAATGGCCGAGAGGGCAGAAAGTGCACTGAGACCTCCACATCCATGCTCACATGCATGGGAACCACTGTTTGTGACCTTGATCGCCGCGCGGGATTAGCCGAGCGGTCTAGGGCGCTGCAGTCATGGACTGTGCGGCTGGTCCCGACGGAGGTTCGAGTCCTCCCTCGGGCATAGGTGTGTGTGTTTGTCCTTAGGATAATGTAGGTTAAGTAGTACGTACGCTTAGGAGGGACTGATGACCTTAGCAGTTAAGTCCCATAAGATTTCACACACATTTGAACTTTTTTTTTCGACCTGGATCACAAGCTGTACCCATTCGTGTGTGGGAGACAGTGGTGGTAGTGCAGTTGGTAGCCACAGATGGAGCTGGTTGGTATGTAAGCACTCAAAACCCCTCAGAGTGCCTGGCATACCATACCATGTATGAGTTTCATGGGCTGTGGCGCTAGGAGGTGGAGGGGAGTACATGGTTGCAGCCGATGGAGGAGCTCTGCTGGGCTATGGACATGCAAAGGGGTGGTCCTGTAGGTGCTCAGAAACACCATAGTGTTAGAAGTGCTCACCGCTTTCAACATTGGTTGTTAAAATGTTTGCACCATATGCTCTGCTTCACTGTTGCAGGATAAGTGAAACAGTGGACTATACATATGCTTAATGCCACTGGAGGTGCAGAACCATTCGAAGGCTGCCACTGTGAATTGGGGCCTATTGTTTGGCACAATGAAGTGGGGAAGCCCTTTGATGGCTAGAATCTGAATGAGAGTGGTGTTAGCGTTGGTGAATGCGATGCTGACCAGATAGGGGTAGTTAGAATAAGCATCCATGACACTGAGGCTCATAAAGCACAGAAAATTCAGATGAATGCAGTCGCAGGGCTGATTGGGGGTGGGGGGGGGGGGGTGGACCAGGGGGCGAAAGACTGGGGCAGAGTAGCCTGATGCCGGGCCCAAGTAGAACAGCTGTGCACTGTAGCATCCATGTCTTTGTTCAGCCCAGGCAAGTAAGCATGTCGCTGTACAATGGTTTTTATCCGTGACCTAACCCAATATTCGTGATGGAGGAGGTGCGAAACATGAGAGGGATGAAGACACATTGAATACCCACCTCTACATCAAGCAGGAGAACATTGTAGGTGGGAGAAATGAGCCTAGGCCAAAAGCTCTGTATCGGTGGACTTTAAAAAATAAGAGGACCACCCGTGGAGCACATAGTGCTGCAAGATACAGTTGTGGTGTGTGTATGGAGCAATGTGAGAAACTGTAATGGGAAACCCATCAAAGGCATGCTGTTGTTCCACATCAATGTGAAAACAAGAGATTTTCTGTTGGTCGGGTTAGGTCCCGAGGGTACCCAAGATATGGCATCTGAATTTACTTCTTGTGTTGTGGGCTTGTATTTAATGCTATAATTGTAGGAGCTAAGGAAAAGTGTACAGTACTGGAGATGTAGGGCGATCAGCTCTGGAAGCCGAGAGTGTGGCCCAAAGAGTTCCACCAGCCGTCTGTAATCTGTAATGAGAGTAAATTTGGCCCCAAACAGGAGAAATATGGAACTGCTTAATGGAAAAGCCAATCTCTAAAGCTTCTCTTTTTAACTGCCAGTAGTTAGTTTCAAGTAGGGGTCAGCATCTTTTATGCATAGGCAATCGGTTGCTTGGTACTGTTATCGTTCCAATGTGCCAACGCTACGCCAGTTCCATACAGGGAAGCATCAGCGCCAAAAACCATAGGACATGATGGAGAAGAGGGTGTTAGACTGGGCGCTGAGCGCAGCAGCCGCTTCAGCTGTGTGAAAGGGTACTATCATACAGTTGTCCACCAGCACTGAATCCCCTTATTCTCCAACAGGTTATGTTGGCCGCCTGAGGGAAGAACTTAGAATATAATTCGTATTTCCCAAAAAGCCTGAAGCTCCGCCGGCCGGAGTGGTCGTGCGGTTCTAGACGCTACAGTCTGCAGCCGAGCGACCGCAACGGTCGCAGGTTCGAATCCTGCCTCGGGCGTGGATGTGTGTGATGTCCTTAGGTTAGTTAGGTTTAAATAGTTCTAAGTTCTAGGCGACTGACGACCTCAGAAGTTAAGTCGCATAGTGCTCAGAGCCATTTGAACCATTTTTTAACCTGAAGCTCCTGTCAGTTTTTTTGGATGAGGCAAAGCATCAACAGCAGAGAGTTTGTAGTTAGTGGGCTGGATCCCATCTTTGTTGAGCAAGTGTCTGAGATATTCCGCGTAGCAATTGTGCAAGAAGCACTTTAGCCCTGCATCATACAACGTAGTAATGAACGTACACGGGTTGCAGAGGTGGTCTGACATATAGCGCCCATGCCAATTAAGTCGTTGAGATAGATGTTACAAGCAGGGATGCACGTGGTTAACTCTTCTAGGGAACTCTGGAAGACTACCAGAATGGAACAGATTCCAAAGGGCTAACTTGTACCTATACAGGGTGTTACAAAAAGGTACGGCCAAACTTTCAGGAAACATTCCTCACACACAAAAAAAGAAAGTATGTTATGTGGACATGTGTCCGGAAACGCTTACTTTCCATGTCAGAGCTCATTTTATTACTTCTCTTCAAATCACATTAATCATGGAATGGAAACACACAGCAACAGAACGTACCAGCTTGACTTCAAACACTTTGTTACAGGAAATGTTCAAAATATCCTCCGTTAGCGAGGATACATGCATCCACCCTCCGTCGCATGGAATCCCTGATGCGCTGATGCAGCCCTGGAGAATGGCGTATTGTATCACAGCCGCCCACAATACGAGCACGAAGAGTCTCTACGTTTGGTACCGGGGTTGCGTAGACAAGAGCTTTCAAATGCCCCCATAAATGAAAGTCAAGAGGGTTGAGGTCAGGAGAGCGTGGAGGCCATGGAATTGGTCCGCCTCTACCAATCCATCGGTCACCAAATCTGTTGTTGAGAAGCGTACGAACACTTCGACTGAAATGTGCAGGAGCTCCAGCGTGCATGAACCACATGTTGTGTCGTACTTGTAAAGGCACATGTTCTAGCAGCACAGGTAGAGTATCTCGTATGAAATCATGATAACGTGCTCCATTGAGCGTAGGTGGAAGAACATGGGGCCCAATCAAGACATCACCAACAATGCCTGCCCAAATGTTCACAGAAAATCTGTGTTGATGATGTGATTGCACAATTGTGGGCGGATTCTCGTCAGCCCACACATGTTGATTGTGAAAATTTACAATTTGATCACGTTGGAATGAAGCCTCATCCGTAAAGAGAACATTTGCACTGAAATGAGGATTGACACATTGTTGGATGAACCATTCGCAGAAGTGTACCCGTGGAGGCCAATCAGCTGCTGATAGTGCCTGCACACGCTGTACATGGTACGGAAACAACTGGTTCTCCCGTAGCACTCTCCATACAGTGACGTGGTCAACGTTACCTTGTACAGAAGCAACTTCTCTGACGCTGACATTAGGGTTATCATCAAGTGCACGAAGAATTGTCTCGTCCATTGCAGGTGTCCTCGTCGTTCTAGGTCTTCCCCAGTCTCGAGTCATAGGCTGGAATGTTCCATGCTCCCTAAGACGCCGATCAGTTGCTTCGAGCGTCTTCCTGTCGGAACACGTTCGTTCTGGAAATCTGTCTCGATACAAACGTACCGCGCCACGGCTATTGCCCCGTGCTAATCCATACATCAAATGGGCATCTGCCAACTCCGCATTTGTAAACATTGCACTGACTGCAAAACCACGTTCGTGATGAACACTAACCTGTTGATGCTACGTACTGATGTTCTTGATGCTAGCACTGTAGAGCAATGAGTCGCATGTCAACGCAAGCACCGAAGTCAACATTACCTTCCTTCAATTGGGCCAACTGGCGCTGAATTGAGGAAGTACAGTACATACTGACGAAACTAAAATGAGCTCTAACATGGAAATTAAGCGTTTCCGGACACATGTCCACATAACATCTTTTCTTTATTTGTGTGTGAGGAATGTTTCCTGAAAGTTTGGCCGTACCTTTTTGTAACACCCTGTATAAGCTAAAGAATGTGTTGACGACCGTAACATGGTTTGATCCCTTATCATGTGTGATCTGCAAATATGTGTCGCTAAGATCGATCTTAGAAAAATGTTCACTTCCGACAAGCTTTGTGAGGAGGTCTTTTGGACGTGGAATGGAATGGTTTCCACTTGCACCTGGGCATTGATAGCCGATGTAAAGTCCCTGCATAACCGGAGAGAGCCGTCGAGTTTGTTTACGACCATCAGGATTATGGCCCAATCATTGGTTTTAACTGGTTCAATCACCCCAGCTTCATGGAGGTGAATGAGTTCTTGCTTAACGGCCGTCTTCAAGGAGACAGGACAAGGACACGCCTGGCAGAAACAGGGCACTGCATCTGGGCATAGGAAGGTATGAGCATGGAAATCTGTGGTACACCCCAGGCCAGGGGCGAATAGAACTGCGAAGGTGGCACAGAGGTCGTCGAGCTGATGTAACGGAACAGCATCTGAGACACGTATCTGCAGCGTCTGAGACAGCACTTAACCGCTTTTCAGGTTTCGCATGGCGGTTTACAATGATCACACTTCCTTTCAGTGATGGAGAATCCAAACAGTGAGAAGGCATCCAGACCCGAAATGTTGCCAGCCGAGTGACTACAGAATTATCAGCCTATTACCACTTTGTATTCAACATGGATGGTGAATTGACTCTGAAGAGGAACTGAACCGTCATTGTACATGACCAGGGTATTGGAGAGTGGGGCCAACCCAAATGAGCATATTTTGGAAGATCAATAGAAGAAACGGTGGTAGCTCCTGTGTCCTATTAGAAACGGACATCGCAGCTCGTGGTCGTGCGGTAGCGTTCTCGCTTCCCACGCCCAGGTTCCCGGGTTTGATTCCCGGAGGGGTCAGGGATTTTCTCTGCCTCGTGTTGACTGGGTGTTGTGTGATGTCCTTAGATTAGTTAGGTTTAAGTAGTTCTAAGTTCTAGGGGACTGATGACCATAGATGTTAAGTCCCATAGTGCTCAGAGCCAGATTACCAGAAACGGACATCCTCGTTTGCAATCGTAAAATTGATAAACAACTTAGTGGCAGAAGAATCACCCTGAGAAACAACTGCCCTAAGTTCATGCTCCATCCTTTGACGCATGTGAGGGGTGGCATCCGACTTTCCTGGCAATTGATGACAGACAACTCGGAGATGCTCATCTTTCCCATAACCGATGCAGTGTCTCAGCGATCTGGACAGTCCGCATGCGGACGCGCTGTGAAGCAGTCAGGGTATGACACGGACAGAGCAGCTTACGTCGATGGAGCGTGGCAGGACATTCAGAGGCCACTGACACGTCCATAATCGAAGAATCATGACATTTCCATCGGGAAAAAGACTTACGAGAAATCCGCCCCCGAGACGCCGCCTTGAGAGCCGCTAGCTGGGATCGAACCATAAGGCGTTGATTTGCTGCCTGCGCGATCTCGTAAGAGTAGGCGATTTTTAAAATATCGTCCGACGAAGGGTTGTCTAGTTTGAGGTCAGCAGCTCGGACTTCCGAATCTGGAGCCTACCAGAGCACTAGATCTCGGATCAAAGAATCTGCATACGAAGTTTTGCGAGCCGGGTTGCATCTGGTATTGATGGAACTATAGGCAGGATGCGACCACATGGAATCAAATAATAATTTGACAACAACGAACGCATCTCATCGAACGAGGGCGCGATGGGATTCGAGAATGCAGCCAACTTCTTTGGTAATAAAATGTCAACAGGGAAGCCAATGAAAGGAAGAGCGATCGTTGGAAAGCGTCATCCGAAACCTGAAAAGCGGTGAAGTGCTCTTTCAATCCTTTTTGGCGTCGTTAAATTGCGGGAACACAGATGGGCGTCTCTCCACCTGGGAAATACCTGCAGCCTGGTTGGGTTGGGAACCTTGAACCCTGACCCGACAAAAGCTGAATTTCCTGAAGGAGCGATTCTGTCTGTTGCTGAAACTGCTGTTGGAACAGCTGTCACAACTGCTGCTGCAAGAGCAGCTGTTTCTGTCGCTGTTCCACGAGTTGCACGAGCTTTGCACCCATGGAACGCTGCTAACCTTTACCTCGTCGCCTATTATAGTGACCAACAGAATCTAACAAGACCAAGAACGACTCGAAAAACTGCAGAGACTGATCGACTGGCCAGGAGTGTCAACAGCGAACCGCCAGAAAGTAAACAATCAGGTGGACTACAGTGAGAGACAGACAGGCAACGGAGACGGCATGGAGAACTAACTAGTCCTACGAGTAAACTAGGACTGTAACCTTTAGACATAGCGAATCCAGAACCAGACAACGATGTGTACCGAGGTCAACATAATTATGCAGTGAAATGAGGAATGACAGATGACCTGCTGCAGTGCTGGTCTTAAAAGGGAGCCGCAGGCTTATCCTCACGGTGGCGGTTGCAGCAACGACATCAGCGTTCGCAGATGTAACAGTGTCGTCTAGCATCTGTCATAGGGTTCCATACCTTCTGGTGAGCGTTTAAACTTGACAGACTGGGATACTAGAATTAGTACCGGACAAGGAGGTCCAGTCTAGAGCTTTGGAATCGTCAGACACCGAATTAAGCACTATCAAAAATACTGGCAAAACTTTTTAGGTGGCGGTAGCAGCTCAATATGCGACTTCAGATAACTGTCAAATAGCTCAGCTCTCTGCCACGTGCAGGCAAGTTAGTAGTACCTCGGTTGACGCACAGGGTGTGAGTCCTGCACAAGAAATGTTTTCTTGCTCCCAGGTAGAGTTCAGCGGACTAAGTAAACAGACGCAATCGAGACAGGCGTTTCGACGTGGATCAAGTTATTTGGATAATAAGAAAAATCTCCCCCTCCCCCTCAGCGCCGGATTTACCCCTGCTGATTTTTAAGTCTTTTCAAGACTGTCGAACGTGGCATAATGGTCACCAGTGTACACAATTTTTCGACACATGTAGCATCTGTCGGATGTGAGGACACCCTGCAGCAGTGTGCTTGGGCAGAAAAACGGTAATGTAGGACGATGTGCCTGTATTGACCAACACACTATGGGCAGCATTAAATGACCTAGCGTCCGTGTCTGCTTTAACTCCAGTCTCGGCAGAACCTAGCCAAGCGCCTAATGAACACATTGGATATGGCATTACAGCTTAGTTCGGCCGCGCGGGATAGCCGCGCGGTCTAGAGCGCCTTGTCACGGTCCGTGCGGCTCCCCCCGTCGGAGGTTCGAGTCCTCCCTCGGTCATGGGTGTGTGTGTTGTCCACAGCGTACGTTAGTTGAAGTTAGGTTAAGTAGTGTGTAGGCTTAGGAAGCGATGACCTAAGTAGTTTGGTCCCATAAGATCTTAACACAAATTTCCAATTCCCTGCAGTCCAGTTCCAGATGGATATGTCCCTGATTAACTAAGAAACCTATGAATGTTTCTGGGCGCCCCCTGTTTGCAGCTGCTGCACCATCAGGTTGTTTCATATAGCCAGTGAAGGTCTATTTGCGTAGGCAAATGACTGTATGGATGAAATACAAGAACTTAGAACGGAAAATCAATTTGTTGATCGTAATTTCGCAGTCGGCTGTTAATACTTTTGGTTTCGATAACTTCGCTGCATTTGATTTCCAAGTATTGGGTGAGGCGAAGCTGGTATGTATCTCAGTACCATCCGAGAATTCAGAATCGTTATTAGAGAATCATAATCAGCTACTCAAACCATCGACCATCGTTGAGTCAGGCCAAAGAATTTCAAGTGCGTATTTCACTCAAGCAGTCTGCTGTGTCTTTTTGTCGTGCGTGGTCAGCTGCATCGACTTTCACAAATCGTGATGCAGTGAAGGCTGAGTTAGACAGGTCACAGCAGATGGGTCCCATTGCGCCTATCTCATCTAGTCAGCTGTCGACACAAACTGTTGTCGTGACGAAAGTAAATGGCTCCATCACAATTTATGGTTATTTTAAGGCTACTATTAACGCGAGAAGTGACATCGACATTTATCCAGTCCTTTGGACAGAGGAACTGGTAGTAAAGTTAGTAGCAGGGGTAATGTTTTTCAAAGACTGATTTGAAGGACGCATACTTGTGTTTACCTCTAGACACAAATACATGGAAAATTCTGGAACTAAATACGTCTTTTGCAAGTTATCAACACAAGAGGTTACCTTTTGGGATCGCGTCAGCACCAAGAGTTTCCCAAAGGTACGGAGAGCAACTACCTCGGGGTATTCCAAAGTGCATAAACTATTGGGATGCCATTTTGGTGACGGATGCTACTAGGGAAGAGCACATGGAAAACTTACGAACACTATTTCAGTAGCTTCTGGAGAACCAGTTCCATTGTAACGTAAACCAAAGCAAGTTTCTTTTTGAATTCTATGTAGAGTATTTGGGGCATACACTGATGATGTCCGCCCCGATAGCTGAGTGGTCTGCGTGACGGATTGCCGTCCTACGGGCACGGGTTCGTTTCCCGCTGGGTCGGAGATTTTCCCCGCTCAGGAACTGGGTGTTGAGTTGTCTTCCTCATCATTTCATCTCCATCCGGCGTGGCAGGTCGTCCAATTTGGCGTCGAATGTAATAAGACCTGCAGCGAGGCGGCCGGAGCTGCCGCGCAAGGGGCCTCCCGGCCAATGACCCCAAACGCTCATTCCCATTACCATACACTGATGATCCAAAACATTATGACCCTCTGGTGTTGGTCCACTTCTGCAACGCAATTCAGCAGTGATTCTGCATTCCATGGATTTTAAAAGTACTAGATAATTTTTGAGAGGTTTGTGGCACAAGATGCCAAAGCACAGGTCACACACTTCCCGTAATTTATGGGCGGTTGATTTGTGGGCGTGGTGCTGATGCCTGATAGCGTCCCAGTTGGGTTTCATCGGATTCAGAAAAGCCGAATTTTATGGTCAAGACATGAAACTGAGTTCCTTATCGTGCTCCTCAAACCACTGCAACACGATTCTGGCCTTGTGACATGGACAGTTATCCTGCTGGAAGACGCCATCGCTGTTGAGGAAGATATCAATCAGAAGGGGTCACAGGTGGTCCCCAATAATGTTCATGTGTCCCACTGCTGTCCTGGTGCCTTCGATGATTACCGCAGGTCCCATGGAGACGCAGGTGAATGTTCCCAGAATATAACACTGCTGCCAGCGGCCTGAGTCGGAGGCACGCTGCATGCTTCGAGCAGCCGTTCGCCTGAATGACGGCATATCTGGACGCAAACATCGACCTGGTTTAACTGTAATCGGCAAGAAATTTACTGATAGGAAGTGTCTTATTGTCTTAAAGAGTAGCTTAAGATACTTCGCTAAGATTAAATTGAGACCTCGAAAAATTTTCATTCCCTTGAAAGTGTCTACAACGTTTTCCTAGGGTCTCAGGGAACCACAGAAGGGGTGTCCGTCTAAAAGTGGGCATGTAAAACACAGTAAGTTAGTTGTAGAAACCATTGGTATTGTACTTGTAAATTGTCGTAGCTGTGTTGCGAAAGAACCAGAGCTCCAAGCCCTAATATAAAATACTGAAGCTCAAATAGTTGTAGGTACAGAGAGCTGACTAAAGCCGGGAATAAGTTCAGCCGAAATTTTTTCAAACGATCTAACAGAGTTCAGAAAGGATCGATTAAATACAGTAGGTGGTGGAGTATTTATTGCTGTCAGAGGTAGTTTGCCTTGTAGCGAAATTGAAGTAGATAGTTCGTGTGAAATAGTATGGGTAGAGGTTATATCTGACAATCGGACTAAACTATTAGTTGGATCGTTTTACCGACCCCCAGACTCAGAAGATATAGTTGCTGAACAGTTCAAAGAAAACCTGATTCTCATTTCAAATAAGTACCCCGCTCATACAATAATAATCAGTGGTGACTTCAATCTACCCTCCATATGCTGGAAAAATTATACGTTTAAAGCCGGCGGGAGGCATAAAACGTCATCCGAAATTGTAGTAAATGCTTTCTCAGAAAATTATTTTGAACAATTAGTCCATGAGCCCACTCGAAGCGTAAATGATTGCGAAAGGATGCTTGACATTTTAGTAACAAATAATCCTGGACAAATAGCGAGTATTATGACGAATACAGGGGTTAGCGACCACAAGGCAGTTGCTGCTAGGCTGAATACTGTAACACCTACAACCATCAAAAAGAAACGCAAAGTATATCTGTTTAAAAAAGCTGATAAAATGCTCTTAACGCCTTTTTAAGACACAGTCTTCACTCCTTCCGATCTGATCATGTAAGTGTAGAAAAGTTGTGCAATTGAGAGATACGTACCACATAAATTAATAAGTGATGGTACTGATCCCGCATGGTACACAAAACGGGTCAGATAGTTGTTGCAGAAGCAACGAAAAAAGCATGCAAAATTTAAGAGAACGCAAAATCCCCAAGATTGGCCATGTTTTACAGAAGTTCGAAATATAGCGCGTACTTCAATGCGAGATGCTTTTAATAATTTCCACAACGAAATTCTGTCTCGAAATCTGGCAGAAAACCCAAACAGATTCTGGTCATACATAAAGTACACCAGTGGCAAGACGCAATCAATACCTTCACTGCGCGATAACAACGGTGAAGTCACTGATGACAGTGCCATTAAAGCAGATTTATTGAACACCATTTTCCGAAACTCCTTCACCAAAGAAGACGAAGTAAATATTCCAATCAAGAACAACTGCCAAGATGAGAAACATAGAAGTAGATATCCTCGGTGTAACAAAGCAGCTTAAATCACTTAATAAAAGCAAGACGCCGCGCGGGATTAGCCGAGCAGTCTGAGACGCTGCAGTCATGGACTGTGCGTCTGGTCTCGGCGGAGGTTCGAGTCCTCCCTCGGGCATGGGTATGTGTGTCTATCGTTAGGATAATTTAGGTTAAGTAGTGTGTAAACTTAGGGACTGATAACCTTAGCAGTTAAGTCCCATAAGATTTCACACACATTTGAACATTTTTTGAAAGGCAAGGCCTCCGGTCCCGATTACATACCAGTCAGGTTCCTCTCAGAGTATGATGATAAAATAGCTCCTTATTTAGCGATTATGTACAATCACTTGCTCACAGAAAGATCCGTACCTAAAGACTGGAAAATTGCTCAAGTCACACCAATACCCAAAAATGGAAGTACGAGTAATCCGCTGAATTACAGGCCTATATCACTAACGTCGATTTGCTGCAGGTTTTTGGACATATACTGTATTGGAACATTATGAAGTACCTCGAAGAAACCGATTTGTTGACACACAGTCAGCACGGATTCAGAAAATATCGCTCTTGTGAAACACAAATACCTCTTTATACTCATGAAGTAATAAGTGCTATCGACAGGGGATGTAAAATTGATTCCATATTTTTAGATTTCCAGAAGGGTTTCGACACTGTTCCTCACAATCTTCTTCTAACCAAACTGCGTCCCTACGGAGTATCGCCTCAGTTGTGTTACTGGATTCGAGATTTCCTGTCGGAAAGGTCACAGTTCGTAGTAATAGACGGAAAATTATGAGTAAAACAGAAGGAAAATCCAGGTTCCCCAAGGAAGTGTTATAGGCCGTCTATTGCTCCTGATCTATATTAACAACATAGGAGAAAATCTGAGTAGCCCTCTTAGATTGTTTGTAGATGATGCTGTCATTTACCGTCTAAGTCAGCAGATGATCGAAACGAATTGCAAAATGATTTAGATAAGATACCTGTATGGTGTGAAAAGTGGCAATTGACCCTGAATGCGGAAAAGTGTGAAGTTATTCACATGAGTACCGGTACTAGCCGGCCGGGGTGGCTGAGCGGTTCTAGGCGCTCCAGTCTGGAACCGCGCGACCGCTACGGTTGCAGATTCGAATCCTGCCTCGGGCATGGATGTGTTTGTTGTCCTTAGGTTAGTTAGGTTCAAGTAGTTCTAAGTTCTAGGAGACTGATGACCTCAGAAATTAAGTCCCATAGTGCTCAGAGCCATTTGAACCATTTTTGAACCGGTACTAAAAGAAATCCGCTAAATATCGATTGCGCGATAAGTCACACACATCTGAAGGCTCTACATTCAACTAAATACTTAGGGATTACAATTACAAATAACCTAATTTGGAACGATCACATATTGTGGGTAGAGCAAACCAAAGTATGCGATTCATTGGCAGAACACTTAGAAGGTGCAACAGGTCTACTAAAGAGACTGCTTATACCTCGCTTGTCCACCCTATTCTGGAGTATTGCTCTGCGGTGTGGGATCCGCAACAAGTGGGACTGACGAATGACATCGAAAAAGTACAAAGAAGGGCAGCTCGTTTTGTATTATCGCGGAATAGGGGAGATAGTGTCACAGACATGATGCGTGAATTGGAGTGGCAATCATTAAAACAAAAGCGTTTTTCGTTGCGACGGGATTTCCTCATGAAATTTCAATCACCAGTTTTCTCCTCTTATTGCGAAAACATTTTGTTGGCACCCACCTACATAGGGAGAAATTATCATCACGATAAAATAAGAGAAATCAGGGCTCGCACAGAAAAATTTAAGTGCTCATTTTTCCCGCGTGCCGTTTGAGAGTGGAACGGTAGAGAGACAGCCTGAAGGAGGTTCTTTGAACCCTCTGCCAAGCACTTTATTGTGAATAGCAGAGTAATCACATAGATGTACACGTAGATGTAGGAACGGAGGTGTCGCATAAATGCTGTGTAATCACACCTCTAAAATTTATATTGACTTCTAACAAGAAGATAATCAGACCTTTTAATCAGGGATTTAGATGAGTAGAGGGACCTGTCCTGAGTTGTGGCTAACGGCTTTTCATGTGACAGCCCCTATTTTCTAAAAATTTGACGTTGAAGTTTTAAGCGTTCCTTGTCTACGAGTAAAATTCAGAATTTTAAAACAAGCGTGCGTAGCACAGGAGCTAAGGTTCACGGCTACCATGCTGGCAGTATGAGTGCAAGTCCTGCGTATGTTCTTTTTCCTTAATTTCATCGCTTCAAGGGAAGGCTGCATAAAAACACGTTTAGTCCAACTACTTTCAACCAGTGATCAAATATGCGTGGTTCGGGCCGAAGTTCATTGAAGAAAGAACAGTCTTTGTGAATTTAAGGGAACTTTCTTTCTATGTATTGCTTCTGAGAAATCTGGGTGTCTGTAAAGCACTAGCTTTCACTAAATGTGAGTGGTACTCTGCGAATTTGTGTCCCCTTTGCTTCTGCGACAGATACCATCAGGAATTCTGTTCTAGCACAGCAAGCGATAGCGGATACGAAAGACTACGTAATCTGTTATGTAACAATCGGAATACACATTTGAAGAAAATGTGCTGTAACGATTAATATATTAATAATTTTTGTTCAACCAAGTATAAGCTCACAATAATATAGGATTTACTAAGGTAAAACAATGCCGCCAGTGGGCCAAAATGTAACACATAGCACACGTAATATGCTTTTAGAGGATAGAACAGGTAGCACATGGGGATACGACAGGTGGTCAGCCGTGACCTTGTTTAAGAACCATCCCGGCATTTGCCTTAGCGATGAAGGAAAACCACGGAAAACGTAAATCAGGATGGCTGGATAAAGCAGTCCCTTGATCCCGAATATGAGGTCAGTGTCCTACCAGCAGAATAATGTTTCTTCATTTACACACAAATTATTTCATGTAACTTGTAATATGAAACATAATTTTCTTTTTCACTGCCCACACGCTGAGGACACCTGTTGATGACTCCTGGGCTGTTTCCTGTCACTTACTACGTAAAATAGAGTTCAACTGTTCACTGCCACTCACACAAAGACACCCACCAATGACTCTTGGACTGAGAAGATGCTGCTGTGTTACTTGACACAATTTCAGACTCTACATTAAATTATGTACTACTGCCCACCTGAAAACTAAGCCAACAGACCTTAATATCAAGCATTACACATTTGATTCATGATCGTTGTGAAAGCAGTAAACCATAATCAAGTGTAGTTATCTCCTTTCATTACTATACACTACTTTGAGTCATCTAAGTAATCTTCATTTGTTCAATATGCATTACTTACGGAGAATGTTTAAGCTGACTTTTTAAACAAATTTATTTTAGTAACCTTTTCCACTTTCTTTTGCGGTTTTATTATATAATTTTATCACCTGATGCAAAATAATGTTTTGAGTTTTTTGTTTGTTTTTCCTGAGTAAATGTAACTCCAAACTGGCTCTTCTTCCAAGGTTATGTATAGAATTATTAGCGCACTATTAATTAATATTTGAACCACAGATTGGTATATGTACTCATCTGATGCAGTAAAGATATCTCATTTTTAACCATCTCTCTACAATGAGCCAAACTGCTACTTCCAACTATTATTCGTATGCCCCTTTCTACAGTTTAAAAACAGTGTCCATGTTTTGTGCCTTCGATCCACAGCAAAGACTCTCATAGGCAAGAACTGTGTGTATGTAGACATAGTTTGTCACCACAACACATTGGCTGTTACTTACTGATGCTAAAACCTTAAGAGCTGCTGATGAAATTATTTTAGCCACTATCTTTTTATGTTCAAACCTTCTCAGCTGACAATCAGTGTTCATCCCTAAACAATTCGTGTTTGCCACAAAAGCTATAGATTTATCATATGTGCTTAAAGCGACAGAGCTGCTTCCTTTCTTTATGCTGAAGTGCATACGCTTAGTTTTCCTTATTTTCAATGTTAATTTATTACATATTGCCAAACTCCAAAAATCCGTGAGGGTTTCATTTGCTTTCCCTAATAAGAGTTCTGATGTTTTATCAGTGACTATGAAGTTGCTGTCGTCGGCAAAGAGAGCTTTTTCTCCATGTCTTACACTGTCTGGAAAGTCATTAATATATATTCCGACACAGTAAACGACGCACCACGAAGGAAGTACCCGAATGTTACAGAAATCGTTAGCTGTGGTGTTTATGTACAGACAAACAAATGATCACAATATCAGAAAAATTGGATAATTTACTCAAGAAAAAGAGTTTCACGAATTGAGCAAGTCAGTAAGGCTTTGCTCCATCTCTGGCCCCTCAGCAAGCAGTTATATGGCTTGTTATTGATTGATACAGATGACCTCCTGATAGATATCGTGCCAAAGTCTATCCGATTGGCACGTTCGATTGTCAGAATCCCGAGCTGAATGTAGGGTCTTGCCCATAATGCTCCAGAGTTTCTCAATTGGGGAGAGATCTGGTGACCTTGCTGGCCAAGATATGGCTTGGCAAGCACGAAGGCAAGCAGTAGAATCTCTCGCCGTGTGTGAGCGGGCATTATCTTGCTGAAAGTATGCCCAGTATGACTTGCCATAAAGGGCAACAAAATGGGGCGTAGAATATCGTCGACTTATTGTTATGTTGCGAGGGTGCCGCAGATTACAACCAAAGGGGTCTTACTAAGCACCCCAGACCTTCACTCCCAGTTGTGGGGCTGTGCAGCGGGCAACAGTCAGGATGGTTTCCCACCGCTGTGGAGGCGTATCCAGAGAGTTCTTCGGGCTGAAAGCTCATTTACTGGATTAGAATTGTCTTTAGTCATGGATTCCGCTTCGTACTGAGGCGCGATGACCAGCAGGTAATTCCTTCGTGGTACGTCGTGGTTTTTTTTTTTTTTTTTTTTTTTTGTCTCAAGAGTGTATATTAAGAACAGGACTGACACTTTACAGTACCCTGAGGAACACTCAAGTTTGTTTATTTCTTGTCTGATAATTGTTTTACAAAACCTTTATCGGCATCAGACGTGTGAACAGTCTCCGCCTTTTGCGCCCTGTTTTCCAAGTAAGACTGAAACCACACAATCGCTATTGCTCTTATACCTAGCGCTTCCTTGCTCAGTATAATTTTATGGTCGACGGAGTCAAAAGCCTCAGACAAGTTAAAAAAATGCCTATAACACAATCTCTCTATCAAGAGCCTCAACTACCACTTTTGTGAACTCTGTAATAGCCGATACTGTACGTTTTCCACTTCTGAAACTAAACTGTGCTTCGTTAAGGAGGTTGTATTTATTCAAGTAACTTATCATTCTATCTTTCATCATTGCTTCAATTATTTTTCTGAATGAAGACCACAGTGAATGTGGCTTGTAGTTTCCAGTGCTTTCTGCTATACTTCTCCTTAGCAAGTGCACCACTCGTACATGCTTTAGGAAATCTGGGAAAACGTCTTATCTAAAGGATTAATTTATAATGTTTGTTTGGTAAATTTGTGGTAAGATCTTACGGGACCAAACTGCTTAGGTCATCGGTACCTAAGCTTACACGCTATTTAATCTAACTTAAACTAACTTGCGCTATGGACAACACACACACACACCCATGCCCGAGGGAGGACTCTAACCTCTGACGGGGGGACCCGCGCGAACCGTGCAAGACGCCTCAGACCGCGCGGCTATAATGTTTGTTAATGCGGCTTGTACGCTACCTATGCACTCATGGAGAATAGGCATTATTCGTTTGTCACCGAATGACTTTTTTTTTTTTTTTTTTTTTTTTCAGGAAGCAATACCCTCATGTACATTTTCCATACTTGTGATGGTACTCAAGAATTGTGGGTTAGTGCAGTGCGTTTGCAAAGCACTGAGAAATGTAAGTATATGTGAGGACTTTCTAATATCCGCAGTTATCCACCTATTTCCGTTAGCTGCTGCAGTATAAATGGCTACCTTTGGAAATGTCGCCTAAAAACAGTATGCAAAATTTAGAGAACTTAGAATCTGCATTGCTTTCCATATACACTTCACCCCAGTTTTGATATGCCAGTATCCTAGACAAAGTACGTATCTTATTATGTGAGAAAATCCTTTTGTATGCCCCCAATTTTTCAGGTTTCACCAATCTTGTCTTTAGCTTTATTATCCAACAGTAATGATTCGGAATCTGAAGATCTCTTGTACGTACTTTACGAAATGGTTCAAATGGCTCTAAGCACTATGGGACTTAACATCTGAGGTCATCAATCCTCTAGACTTAGAACTACTTAAACCTAACTAACCTAAGGACATCACATACATCCATGCCCGAGGCACGATTCGAACCTGCGACCGCAGCAGCGCGGTTCCGGAGTGTACTTTACAATTTTTCCTGCAAATTTTTGAAACCAAGCATCGTTTACCTTTTGTGCCATGCCAGATGCGTTCAAAATATCTAGGAAGTTATTAATGAAACTACTATGGCGAAAAAGAATATTTTTGAAGAATTGTGCATGACATTTGCTATTTGATTATCTTCTGTTCTATGAAATTGAAGGGAAAATAGTACACGCGCAGGATTCGAACCTGTGTCGCCAGCATGCTAACCTCGAACATAAGCCACTGCGCTACGCCTGCTTGGTCGAAACATTACTACCGCTAGAGGTATAGGTCGTATGCATAAAACTTCAACAGCAGTTTTCTCGGAAACTGGGGGTCGTCGCTTGAAACGCCGCTAGCCATTTAATCAGGACACGTCACACTACAACACACTTCAGACTCATCAATATCGGCGATTTACAGGTGTGATGGCTCCCCTCCCCCTTTAAGGTAGAACAGGTAGGCGCCAGCTATCCTATGTGTTAGGTAATAACATTACCCTTGTAACTTAGCCGAATCTGTAGCAGCCTATGTCTCCGTGATGGCCGTCAGAAACTTTCCAGAGAAAGCTCCAGAAGCCACGAGATGTTAATGGGATGTGTATTTGAAAGAGCGGGTCTGAAGCGAGGGAATATATTATATAATTTCCGCACAAAAAAATGCAAACACCGTCCGAACAGGCCTTGAAGGCCGAACGGTACCAACCGGCCGCCGTGTCATCCTCAGCTCTTAGGCGTCACCGGATGCGGATACGGAGGGGCATGTGGTCTGCCCACTGCTCTCCCGTCCTGTCAAAAATGCGGACAGAGAGAAGGTAGAGAGCTGAGTCTGTGTGTAGTAAGAAGAGACAGTCCGGACGAAGTCGTGTATCTGCCGATGTAAGCCCTATAGCTACCCTGGTTGCTAAGTCTTGCCTATGTATTTTAGAACTTTACTGAGAATAAGTAACAGTTTTTTTCCAATCTTAACTTAGTTCCAACTGTTGGTAGACTGAAAGTATTACATAGGGGATTGTATACACTCATTGTCCAATTGTGAGTCGGTTCAACGGACCCAATGTCTGACATATTAAAATTGTTGTACCATCCCTAGTTCTTCTCTTGGAGAAACACCCTAGAATCTCATAAGTTTCCAGCCGAGTCTCTATCATCTCAAAATTTCTAGCTTTAGCCTTATGCATTGTAGCTACTGCTGGACGACCACCCTCTTTTTCTGGTGTCCTGAAGAAGCTCGCAGGACACAACCAGAGGTAAGAGTCACAGTGTTTGGCTAATAGTAGGGCAGCGACTCGACATTAGTCTCCCACAAGACACATCACGCTAATACTAGGCAATACCGACTCCAGCGGTGATAATGGACTCAGTCGGCTTAGGAATTGAGTCGAAAAGTTTCTTCAGATATGCCATATCCAACTAAAGCCACTCATTGATGATTAGCTGCCTTACAGCTACCAAACTGCGGGGACGTTGACTGCTACGTTTCATCCGCTGTTCAGAAGAGTCCCAGGCATTTCTAAGGGATTCATGTCGGATGATTTAGTGAGCCAGTCGAGGTGCGATAGGAGTGACTTTGTGCTCATCAAGCCAGAAATGAATGTGTGAAGCCCGCTGAACACAGCTGTTATCGTCTTAGAAAACGGGACTGCCTGCACCAGACTCAATATGAAGAGGTAGAAGAAAAGACTACACTTGGTCTCCGAGAATCTTGAAATAATCATCCTGGTTCATGTTCACGGTAATCTGAATTAATGATTCCATGTCTCCAGAAACAATACAGAATCTCCTTAGGCATAGACTGCACTTTCCAGCCGGCCGAGCGGTTCTAGGCGCTTCAGTCTGGAACCGCGCGACCGCTACGGTTTCAGGTTCGAATCCTGCCTCGGGCATGGATGTGTGTGATGTCCTTAGGTTAGTTAGGTTTAAGTAGTTCTAAGTTCTAGGGGACTGATGACCTCAGATGTTAAGTCCCATAGTGCTCAGAGCCATTTTGCACGTTCCACAAGCTACAGGTTAATCGTCTCATTGTGCCGTCGGTACACTCGATATCTTGGATCACTGAAAAGAGGCCAACTCAATACTTGTCGAATCATACTAAACGTTTTCAGTCAGCTACTGCCAAGTTCAAATGGTTCAAATGGTTCTGAGCACTATGCGACTTAACTTCTGAGGTCATCAGTCGCCTAGAACTTAGAACTAATTAAACCTAACTAACCTAAGGACATCACACACATCCATGCCCGAGGCAGGATTCGAATCTGCGACCGTAGCGGTCACGCGGTTCCAGACTGAAGCGCCTTTAACCGCACGGCCACACCGGCCGGCTACTGCCAAGTTTCTGTATTTTTTGACCCACTGCGCCGCTCTGAGCAATGGCCTATTGAGAGGTATCCAGTTTGGTCGTCCATTGTATCCAGTCCCCTTCGTAGTGTTCGGGTTGATATGGACATGCATTCTCTGGCAGTAGCAAATACTGTCTGCGCTGAGGCAGACCGTCATTAAGAAGGTGTCGCATTTTACTCAGGCCCTTGTAGATATATTCAACACTCAACTTCGATACACCAACACATAGGAAACTTCGTTCATAACGTGGGCATCGGCACTGCCAAACTCGATAGCTCATTTCTGCCAGTCTCTCACGACTCCACGTACATCCATCTCACTGTGCTGTTTCCGTACAACAAATTGGAATATACATATCACATCAATGTCATAATTTACGTGAGCAGTGCCGGGTCACAAGTCCAGTTCTACACCGCTCCAAAGCAATTAGCGGACTCTTTTCAGGGATGACAGTAGCCGCGAATAGCCCGATGGAGGTGGTCCCACAGATTCTTGACTGGATTTCATTCCGGGGAATTGGGTGACGAGGGGAATAGGGTAAACTCACCCTCATGCTTTTTGAAGCACGCACGTACACTGCGAGCTGCATGACACGTTGCTGCTAGACGCTATCGTGCCGAGGAGAAAGAAACTGCATGCAGGGGTGGACATGGTCCCCAAGGACAGGTGCGTACTTGTGTTTATCCACTGTTCCTTCCAGATTGAAGAGGTCATTCAGTGAATGGCACGAAAATATTCCCCAAACGATAACGCTCCCTCCTCCATCCTGCACCCTGCCAAAGATTGTTACAGGGTGTTTGCTTTCTGTTGGAAGCAGCATAAAACGCGATTCATCTGAAACGGCCACCTATCGCCACTCAGTGGACGTTCAGATGCGGTAATGGCGCGCAAATTCCAGCCTTCGTTGCCGGAGAACAGCAGTCAGCATGGGTGCATGAACAAACCCTATTCTGTATCGTTCATACCGATCGGTGTAGTAGGTTAGTCTCGGTAGTGACGTCATTTTCTGTTCTTTATCCAAATATCCTATTCAGTAAGCGTCTGAGACCTGTTACTGAACGGTTCTCCCACCGATTTTACGACAATTTTTCCGAGAGGTTTAGGATTTCGATGTGGCACTGTCGATAGGTGAGCTGTGGCTTATGTACACCTATAATTTGTTATTTAAACGTATTTAGCGGTTTTAGCTTTCGATTTATTGATTGTGTTACTAAAGAATCACCACAGGACGCATCCGGTTGGAAAGTGAGTTCACAACAGACTATTTTCCTTTGTTAGAAATATGGTTAGGTTAGGTTGTTACTGTGAATGATTACATAAAAAAAGTTCTCGGTCAAAATTCTCTCAAAATACGTGTTATTTTTTATGCAAATAAGAGTTTAAACCTCATTAAATATCAAGACATCAGCTCTCCTTATGTTTATTACACGAGTGTGAACTGACGTTACTAGTGACTTTTTGTACATTTTCACACAAATGGTCTATTTAGTAACTATCGAAACTTTTTACATCATTCAAGTTACAAAATGGTTCAAATGGCTCTGAGCACTATGGGACTTAACTTCTGAGGTCATCAGTCCCCTAGAACTTAGAACTACTTAAACCCAACTAACCTAAGGACATCACACACACCCATGCCCGAGGCAGGATTCGAACCTGTGACCGTAGTGGTCGTGCGGTTCCAGACTGTAGCGCCTAGAACCGTTCGGCCACACGGCTGGCTTGAAGTTACAATGGAAAGCAGTTATGTGTAGCCTGATATTGGAAACCTTCCAAACTATCACGCATTTATGACTTACGCAGCACAGTTTGGCAACGAAGTCAGCCTACGTTCCTCTCCGCAATAGTAGAAGAATTGAGCACTACGTTTCGGTTATTTGGCGTTGCCAAGTGGTTAGCGCGCGGGAATGCGATACAAAAGGACAAGGGTGCACGCACGGATGCGTGCAAAAATTATTTTTTCTTCTACATATATGCAACACCTTCTGAGACATTGTTATTCGTGTCAGTTAGGTATTTTCTGTAATATTCGTTATTACTTACATGTAAGAGCGCACTTCCTCTGTAATGATTTCGTGATTTCTGTGTGTTTAAAAAACGAAATATGAAATTGCTGGAGATGGAATTGCTGCGAGTGAAACAACCGACAGTGACCTTTATATTTTTTCTTGTCAGAAATAATTCACCATTTTTTCCGAGTATGTAGCGATTTCCGAGTATGCGCTTAGACAGGAATCTAAGAGCAAAAGTTAAATTGCTGAGAATGTAACCAGCAGCAGTAATCTTCACAATCTTGCTTGTCACAAGTATTTAGCTGCGATCGAATCGTCAACAACAGTAGACAGAAATGAAAGATCTCCGCCGTAATATTTTTAGACTGTAGCACCATATACGAAACATTTTAATGAGATGCATGTTATAAGCTTCGACGAACTGCACAAGCTCTCGAAAACGCGTTTTTTCAGTTTTGTTTTTAAGACCCAAATCGTTGACGTATCATATACGGAAGTGCGCTACTTAATCATTTGGATCTCTAGGAGCGAGTTATTACCATATTCTGTTCATCTTCTTATTCTTTGAAAATCTCAGAATCAATTTTTCGGGCGTTTTTATAGATATTGGTTGGTTGGTTTGGGGAAGGAGACCAGACAGCGTGGTCATCGGTCTCATCGGATTAGGGAAGGATTGGGAAGGAAGTCGGCCGTGCCCTTTCAGAGGAACCATCCCGGCATTTGCCTGGAGTGATGTAGGGAAATCGCGGAAAACCTAAATCAGGAAGGCCGGACGCGGGATTGAACCGTCGTCCTCCCGAATGCGAGTCCAGTGTCTAACCACTGCGCCACCCCGCTCGGTTTTTATAGATGTATTAGTACAATGTGGTACTATAGACTATTCCTAACTCATTTTCCGAAACGTAAAATCCAAAACACGATGTCAGTGTGAATGAGAATAAGATGACATAATGCGGCGTTTACGACAATCTGCAGAATACAGTCAAATACGCTATCGTTATTATGCATTCATGGAAACATGCGGTCAGGGAAACTGTAAAAATTTCTGTGCATTTCAGCTGAGAATCATGGAAATGGATATACTGCGCCACGTGCCTGCGGGCACGTCAGCTCGATGGAGTGCGGCGTCATGCGTTACGGCAACGTAAACGCAATTTTCGGTTCTTGGAAGATTAGCGCGCCTGTGTCGTCTGCTAGCCGCTTTGTGTTCGCGGCGCTGTGCGCGCTGCAGTGCGCATGCGCAGATCTGCGGCCACTTGCTTTTGATTGGCTTGTGCGACGCGAACCAACAACAGCGCTTCGGATCTTTAGACCAGAACGGTATCTCTTCCGAAATGCATACTGAATAATGCAGGGGCTCTAATTCGAGTACTAGACCGTTCGGTGCTTTTGAGTATCGAAACGATTGGCACAATGGCGGGAAGATACAGAATAGGCACCCAGGCGCCTGCTGCAGAGGATCATGGGTAGCAACGTTCGCTGGACGGTCGTTGAGGATACACTCTTTGTAGTCTCTTGGTTCGTTTGGGCGGTCAGTCGAGCAACAGTGGCACAACTATTTACCCGTACACATTTCGCTGCCCGTAGTTCGCCCCCGTCTTGTATAGCCCGCAGTGCACCACAGCGGCCTCTGCGCCAGTTTTGCATTGCTCCATTTTGTCACGCACGTTGTACTTGAACCACACCGGCAACGCGAACAGTTTACACCCTTAACCGTTTCGGAAACGCTTCCACCCTTAGTCCGAAAGCCAATGATCATGTCCCTTTTGAACTTCAGGTGAATCGCTCCGTTTCCACATTACGTCAACGATTGCACTGTTTTCCGAGTCTACCCGGCACGCTTTATAATTTGCGGGCCGCGCGGAGTGGCAAGGTCACGAATTGCCCGGCCCCTCCCGCCGGAAGTTCGAGTCCTCCCTCGGGCATGAGTGTGTATGCTGTCCTTAATATAGCTTAGTTTAAGTAGTGTGTAAGTCTAGGGACCGATGACCTCAGCAGTTTGATCCCTTAAGAATCCACACACACTTTTTTTTTTTTAATATAATTTGCGGCTCTCGGGTCGGTCAGCTGGTCTAGTCTTGTGGTCGCCAGGTCTTCGGCGTCCCTGTACGGTTTTTGAGACTGCCGGCAAACGTCAATGATTTGATGAAAATGACTACAGTTTTTCAGACGACTAGAAGATGGAGAAATCCACAGGTCAGCGATGAGCGGCGCCTGTTTGCAGGGCTTTTTAATTGTTCTGACTTTCTTCTTCTGTAAGTTTAGTCACGCTAGGATCCTAATTACTCTCTTCATTTGATTCGCTATTCTGTTACTGCCACACTCTCTCTCTATGCGTTTGGATTTATGAATGGTTATCCTACCATTAGCCGCGCGGGATTAACCGAAAGGTATAAGGCGCTGCAGTCATGGACTTTGCGGCTGGTCCCGGCGGAGGTGTGTACGCTTGTCCTTAGGATAATTTAGGTTAAGTAGTGTGTAAGCTTAGGGACTGATGACCTTAGCAGTTAAGTCCCATAAGATCTGACACACATTTGAACATCCTACCACTTTTAACCTCAGTCTACTTAAGTTTGTCACACATCCTTTAATGGCACGTCAAAATGTTTTGGATATACGTTTTTAAGGGCTTAGAAAATTCACTCTTTATCATTTGCGTGAATTACACTTTGGATAGTTCTTTATTTTTACTCGCATAGTGTATATTATTTCCGAATAGCCCCATGAAGTCGTTGTTCTCGAACCTTATGATACAGTGTCCATTCTTGTCATAGATTTGGTCAATTTTTGTTTGTGTTTCACTTGAGTGTATTGTAATCGCCAACCTCTTTATTACCTGCTGTCACATTTCTGCTTGATCTACACACGAATTGATGAGGTATCGTCTCTGCTAATTCTAAGCGTTGACATAAGAGTTTTGCTGTTAAGTTGTCAATAATGTGTTGTTCTCTACATTGTAATGATTTATTTGCCTGGAATATTTGTTACAGTACTCCGACGTCGTGTCTCCTGTTACTGACATATTGATTTTATCAACCACTAATATATTATCTTCGTGGGAGCTTGGGTGGGAGGTTTATTTTCGTGAACTGTGTGATATGGACCATTGAAAGAAAGCAATGCCTCTGTCTGGAATGACTGAAATAAGATTTTCCTGCAACCACTTAAAGTAATTCGTATTGTTCCTCTCATCATCTTCCTGTAACTGAACTGTTAGGCCTTCCTCTGCTCCTCCACTTCGCAGAAATTAATAACACCGTGTACGAATTTTCTTCTCTGGGAGCGTGTCGCTTGTTGCTGTTTCTTTGGAGATGACTTCATTCCCATTACTTACCGGAAAAATACAATAAGACATCCTACAGTGCACGTGAACAGTAGCTACGCGATTCAAATACAGACCATATCTACTGAAAAATCCTACTTTTTCTTATTAATTGAGGAGAGCCCCGGTAGATAATAGAGGCAGCTTTTTTATTAGCTTGAAAAAACTGGTGGTTACAATAGCGACAACAAGAAATTTACCTCCGCCTCTTCGGCGATTCTAGTTAAATACAGTTCTGAGGCCGGAACTAAAATGGGGAAAGCTAGCACCCGAAGAACTGTTGCCTACTAAACTTCTTGGCGTGACTCACTCCTTTCCACTGAAGCGTTTATGACGGGGCCAACGAGAGATATAGGGCCTGCAACGAACTTGTGACGTCACAATAGTCTTCTTGTCCGCACACTTCGTAAACGGTTTGTCTCAGTGCAGGGCCCACAGGAAATCAATATTTCACGGAAAAGGTGCACAACAAATGTCTTAATTTTGTCGTGTGATAACGAGAATTTCCAAGCATTTAAACAGGCAGTCAAGTTTACTAAATTCGCCTTCAATAGTTACTCAGGACTCGACTGCCTGTCTTTCTCGTGGGCTTCGGTTTGTGCTGGAGTGCAAGCAGTCGGTACATGACTCAGTCAGCTCTAGCCGACGGAAACTGTACGCAGTATGTTTTTTTTCATTATTGTTATTTCATCCCCCACACTACAGACGGGCTGAAGGTGGGCTGTCTGCGGTACAGTAGTCCGCTCTTCAGCCAAGAGCATTCATAAAGGTATAACAAATATGATAGAAAAATTTAGATATGAGGACTGTTTACATTTTAAATTAAAAGGATTAATGACGGACATCTAAAAGTACAACAAATATACACAATTTTAAAAAAATACAGTTGCCCCAGCAGCTGGAGCACTGTACTTCCACTTAGCATCGGAAGGACCTGCAATGTGTGAGAAGTATTGTGAGAGGAGAGAGAGTGTTCCACAGAGGTGGAGGGCTGTGTGTAAGCAAGCAAGGTCTGTTAGGTGGGGAAACTGTCGAGATGATAGGTAGGAGGTCAAGCACATAGTGCGGAGGAGATCCTTGCGGGGTGGGGGAGTGGCTATGTACGTAAAAAACAATATTCCATTTAAGTTCAGTGACGTATCACAGATTTTTGAATGTTTTGCAGGGACAGTTAATTTAGTGAAACTAAACTTCTAATTGTGGTTGCTTATAGGTCCCATAACTCTGACTTCAGAGCATTTCTGCTCAGGCTAGAGAGGGTTCTTGATTCAATTTGTAGGAAGTACCTTAGTTATATGTGGTGACTTCAATATAAATTTTGTATATGATGGTGCAAGCAAAAGGATGTTGGTGGATCTTCTAAATTCATATGATCTGATGCAGACTGTGTTTTTTACAACAAGCGTGCAGGGGAACAGTGGCACAGCTATAGACAATATTTTTATTCATTTTTCATTACTAGATGGGCATTCTGTTATTAAAAGGGTGAACGGCTTTTCAGACCGTGATGCACAAATTTTGACACTAAAAGGCTTTTGTACTCAAACAAATGTCACATATAATTACAAACTATGTAGGAAAGTTAATTAGACAGCAATACAGAGTTTTTTAAACCTTGTCAAGCAACAAGAGTGGCAGGATGTTTAGAGTGCCGATAACATAGAAGATAAATATAATGCTTTCGTAACACATATCTCATGTCCTTTGAGAGTTGCTTTCCATTAGAACGCTCTAAACGGGGTACTAGCAGTATTAGGCAGTCCGGGTGGCTGACTAGTGGGATAAGGATATCATGTAGAACAAAGTGGGAATTATATCAAAATATTAGAAGTAGTCACAATCAAACTACAATAGCCCATTACAAACAGTATTGTGAGGTGCTTAAAAATGTTATTAGGAAAGCAAAGAGTATGTGGTATGCAAATGGAATAGCTAATTCACAGGATAAAATTAAAACCATATGGTCAGTTGTGAAGGGAGTGTCTGGTCAGCAGCACAAGGTCGACGATATAAAGTCAGTTCGTAGTAAAAATATTTCTGTCACTGATAAATCAGATATATGTACAGTATTTAACAAACATTTTCTGAGCGTTGCTTGTGAATTAAATGCAAATTTAGTTTGTGCAAGGAATCATATAACTTTCTTGGCAAATACCTTTCCGAGATTGATGTCTAAAATACTCCTCTGTGATACAGACAAGGGGGAGATTGAGTCAATAATTAACTCACTGAAGACTAAGGACTCACCTGGTTATGACAGAGTGCCTAGCAGAATACTAAAGTACTGTGCTGCACATGTTAGCCATGTATTTAGCCGATTTGTAATTTTTCCTTTAGGAATGGTCAGTTTCCTGAACGATTAAAGTACTCAGTAGTAAAGCCGCTTTATAAAAAGGGAGAAAGGGATAATGTATATAATTTTACACCTATTTCTATGCCGTAAGTGTTAGCTAAAGGTACTGAAAAGGCTGTGTGTGTAAGGATAATTATTCATTTTATATCACACGATTTGCTATCAGATGTACAGTTCGGCTTTAGAAATGCTATATTCTCTTTTCTCTGTGAGGTACTGGATGGGTTAAACAAAAGGCTTCGAACGCTAGGCATATTTTTTGATTTAACTACGACATTTGATTGTGTCGATCCAGAAGCTGACCATTGGAGAATACGGGGAGTAGCTCACAATTGGTTAACTTCTTACTTTAGCACCAGACTGCAAAAGGTCATTATTCACAATGTTGAGAATCGCAGTGATGTGGGGTCTGAGTGGGGTACGGTCAAGGGGGGGGGGGGGGGGGCAGGGATCAGTGTTGGGGCCACTCCTGTTCCTTATTTATATAAATGATATGTCCTCTGGTATTACAGGTAACTCTAAAATGTTTCTGTTTGCTGATGACACTATCTTGGTTGTAAAGGATGTTGTGTGCAACATTGGCTCGGTTTCAAACAGTGCAGTTCATGACATAAATTCATGTTTTGTAAAAAAATAAACTAATGCTAACTCACAGTAAGACTCAGTTTTACAGTTTGTAACACACAATTCAACAAATCCTCACTTTTTAATTTCACAGAATGAGCATATGATTAGTGAAACTAATCAGCTCAAATATGTAGGCGTTGAGAGAGATAGTACACTGTCGTGGAAAGCCCACGTCAGGATCTTGTTCAAAGACTTAATGCTGCTATTTTTACTATTCGAACGGTATCTGAAGTGAGTGATCTTTGGACACGAAAATTAGTCTACTCTACTTATTTTCATTCGCTTATATCATATGGTATTATACACTCCTGGAAATTGAAATAAGAACACCGTGAATTCATTGTCCCAGGAATGGGAAACTTTACTGACACATTCCTGGGGTCAGATACATCACATGATCACACTGACAGAACCACAGGCACATAGACACAGGCAACAGAGCATGCACAATGTCGGCACTAGTACAGTGTATATCCACCTTTCGCAGCAATGCAGGCTGCTATTCTCCCATGGAGACGATCGTAGAGATGCTGGATGTAGTCCTGTGGAACGGCTTGCCATGCCATTTCCACCTGGCGCCTCAGTTGGACCAGCGTTCGTGCTGGACGTGCAGACCGCGTGAGACGACGCTTCATCCAGTCCCAAACATGCTCAATGGGGGACAGATCCGGAGATCTTGCTGGCCAGGGTAGTTGACTTACACCTTCTAGAGCACGTTGGGTGGCACGTGATACATGCGGACGTGCATTGTCCTGTTGGAACAACAAGTTCCCTTGCCGGTCTAGGAATGGTAGAACGATGGGTTCGATGACGGTTTGGATGTACCGTGCACTATTCAGTGTCCCCTCGACGATCACCAGTGGTGTACGGCCAGTGTAGGAGATCGCTCCCCACACCATGATGCCGGGTGTTGGCCATGTGTGCCTCGGTCGTATGCAGTCCTGATTGTGGCGCTCACCTGCACGGCGCCAAACACGCATACGACCATCATTGGCACCAAGGCAGAAGCGACTCTCATCGCTGAAGACGACACGTCTCCATTCGTCCCTCCATTCACGCCTGTCGCGACACCACTGGAGGCGGGCTGCACGATGTTGGGGCGTGAGCGGAAGACGGCCTAACGGTGTGCGGGACCGTAGCCCAGCTTCATGGAGACGGTTGCGAATGGTCCTCGCCGATACCCCAGGAGCAACAGTGTCCCTAATTTGCTGGGAAGTGGTGGTGCGGTCCCCTACGGCACTGCGTAGGATCCTACGGTCTTGGCGTGCATCCGTGCGTCGCTGCGGTCCGGTCCCAGGTCGACGGGCACGTGCACCTTCCGCCGACCACTGGCGACAACATCGATGTACTGTGGAGACCTCACGCCCCACGTGTTGAGCAATTCGGCGGTACGTCCACCCGGCCTCCCGCATGCCCACTATACGCCCTCACTCAAAGTCCATCAACTGCACATACGGTTCACGTCCACGCTGTCGCGGCATGCTACCAGTGTTAAAGACTGCGATGGAGCTCCGTATGCCACGGCAAACTGGCTGACACTGACGGCGGCGGTGCACAAATGCTGCGCAGCTAGCGCCATTCGACGGCCAACACCGCGGTTCCTGGTGTGCCCCCTGTGCCGTGCGTGTGATCATTGCTTGTACAGCCCTCTCGCAGTGTCCGGAGCAAGTATGGTGGGTCTGACACACCGGTGTCAATGTGTTCTTTTTTCCATTTCCAGGAGTGTATTTTTGGGTAACTCTTTCCATTCTAAAAGGATATTTTTGGATCAGAAACGGGTGGATCGGGCAATAAGTGGTGTAAGTTCATGAACCTCTTATCGACCCCTGTTCACGAGTCTGGGTAATTTGACTTTGGCCTCTCAATATATAGATTTCTTACTGACATTTCTTGTTAACAATATTAGCTTATTCCCAAGAATAAGCAGCTTTCACTCAGTTAATACTCGGCAGAAATACAATCTGCATTTGAATTGGACTTCCTTAACTCTTGTGCAGAAAGGCGTGCAGTATACTGCTGCATCCATTTTCAATAAGCTACAACTCGAATTCAAAATGCTTCGCAATTATCCCCACGCTTTCAAATCGAAACTGAAGAGTTTCATCATGGGTCACGCCTTCTATTCTGTCGAAGAGTTCCTTGAAAAATTAAGCTGATTCTTGTTGTATTGTTAATTTCGTTTACTTAAACTTATGGATTGACTTTTTTTGGGGTCATGAACATTTTATTTTTATCTCTTATTTCCTTTATGTTGTAATTTCATGTACTGAGACGTCCCATGACCTTACAGATTTGCACCTTAATTTGGTCCTACGGAACTTGACGTGTAAGTAAAAAAAAAATAAGCAGATTGTGAGGTGGAGTAGTGGTGTGTGGAGAGGGTAGTGGTACAAGAAGAAGGGGATAGGGCTGGGTGGTGAGGGATAGGGGGAAGGGTTAAAGTTGGTAGGATGGATAAATATTGGGGCGGATCTCACTGACTGTGAGAGAGAGTTGGCTGAAGTTGCGATGAGACAGGATATGGAGTGTGTGTAGGTGTTGGGACAGAGGGCTGCGTTTATGCCGGCTAGAGTGGCCGAGCGGTTGTAGGCTCTACGCTCTGGAACCGCGCGACCGCTACGGTTGCAGGTTCGAAGCCTGCCTCGGGCATGGATGAGTGTAATGTCTTTAGATTAGTTAAGTTTATGTAGTTCTAAGTTCTAGGGGACTGATGACCTCAGAAGTTAAGTCCCATAGTGCTCAGAGCCAGCCAGCCAGCTGCGTTTATGTAGGCTCGGCAGCGTACCCGGGTGTTGATGATCAGAGGTGAGACAATGGCGGTATTGGAATCTAGTCTACGGATAGTATAAAAGATGCGGACATGTTCGATTTGGGTAAGGAGAGGTGGGAATTTGATAACACGGTAGAGGATCCGTGTGGGACAAGGTACTGTCTCTAGTAGTCCCTGGGTTGGCTTCAGTAGTCACTGTTGAGGCAGTGACACGCTGCCCATAGTCACTCGTGAGGGGATGGATGCCTGGTTTTCCGGAGAGCCAGCAACGTCTTGCTGATATCTGGCGAGGAACACGTTGGTTCTTAGCTCTCGGTGCACCTCCTGTAGGACTGGGCTTATACTTCATACTCCCGCATGGCTGCTATGGAGTGTGCAACCATCGCCTACTTTGACTCTCGCATCGTAAATTTCGTGAGGGTTGCGACTGGAGCACTTAGCGCTGACTGGACAGGCAACTCGCACAGTTAGTTGCAGTATTTGTTGGCGGCAACGCTATTTCAGATTGGAAATACGTTACACTTGAATTTATCCACGTTGAATGGAATTGGTTCAGGTCAGTGAGTGTATTATAAATTCCAGAAATACTTTTTGTTGCTTCAGTCCGTTTTTACTAACATTTATTAGCACGACGTGTTTCGGCAGCATGCTACCATCATCAGATGCAGTACAGTTACATGTACATAAATCTTAGGTGTGCCGACTATTATTAGTTGGCTGTGCCAGTGAAGTTACGTATCGAAATTTGATCATTATTGCTGTAAATTTATTTGT
Source organism: Schistocerca piceifrons (assembly GCF_021461385.2). Taxonomy (NCBI): domain Eukaryota; kingdom Metazoa; phylum Arthropoda; class Insecta; order Orthoptera; family Acrididae; genus Schistocerca; species Schistocerca piceifrons. The sequence goes on from NC_060149.1 coordinate 74,461,250, forward strand.
CTGGCACCCAGACCGCAATAATACCCACAAAACCATCATTTAAGACTCTCATATTCAGATGTTTGCATTCCACATCTGAATGCGAACGTGTTAAATAATGGTGATGTGACTATTACTGTGGTCTGTGTGCCAGACAAATTTCCATCAAAAATGTTTAAATTCCGGTATATAACGTCACTGGCACACCCAGCAAATAATTGTCATCACATTATAGATTAATGTACATTTAACTGTACCGCACCTGATGATGGCAGCATGCTGCTGAAATGCGTCGTCCTAATAAATATTGTAAAAAGTGACTGAGATAGTAAAAAATAATTATTTCATAAAAATATATTACAGATAAGTAAACAATATGATTGGAACTGAGAAATTTACCCATATTGCCCACGTTGTTTATTTCAGTTCCTCTTTCCACTTATTTAAAAAAATGGTTCAAATGGTTCCGAGCACTATAGGACTTAACTTCTGAGGTCATCAGTCCCCTAGAACTTAGAACTACTTAAACCTAACTAACCTAAGGACATCAGACACATCCATGCCCGAGGCAGGATTCGAACCTGCGACCGTAGCGGCCTAGCGGTTCCAGACTGTAGAGCCTAGAACAGCACGGCCACTCCGGCCGGCTCCACGCATTTAAAATAAGATACAACATGTATGGCAATGGACCCTCTCCCTGAACCTTCCTTCTTCCTCCTCCACCCTGTGTGCTGACAGTCATATAAGTATTTATCACCCAATATGCAAACGTGGTCCATCTTTTTGAATTATGGGTGTGGCGGAAATGAAATGTGGTTACTTGGTGAAAGCGTCGACGCAGGTTAGACCGTGTAGAGGTACTCACTGGAGTGGGCGGCCCGTCGTTGGGCGTGCCATCCGGGTTGTCGGGTTGCGGCGTGGGCGGCGGCTGCGGCGACGCGAAGGCGTGGGTGTGTGCGTGGCGCTGGGAGTGCTGCTGCGGCGAGGCCAGCGAGTGCACCAGGCTGGCCACGTCCTGGCGAGCCGACACCGCGCGGCACTGCCCCGACACGCCCTCGTACCGCCGCGACTGCTCCTCCGCCTGCAAAACACACCGTGCCAACTCACGCGTGCCTGACGACAGGTCGCAGAATTCATCATCTGTGTACTGGACAAGTAGGGTGTTCTGATGACGAGCGTACGATTTTGGGCGCTGGACGTCATCTTTAACGCCCACACCAAGACATTATAAATATTGTTAAATCTTCCACAAAAATAAATGTTAAGATTTTTCTGTAAAATTCACATTTTGTATCCCCGCCCCCACCCCTCCCTACCACTGATATTGCGAGACTAGCTGAAACACAGTAAAGTAGAGCCTCTTCACTTTGTCTGTTACCAGTCGCGGATTAAATGGTTGTTAACTTTTTTTCCATTTTGCAAGTTACTTTCTGCTAAAAAATACCCAGTAAACATAAAAATAAGTTCGCAGGTTTGTTTTCCGAATTATTATTTTCATTCAGATAGAAATTTATGTTTCACTGACTCCTTTGTCATAGTTTTGTAGAGGATTTTGTATTTTACAGACAGTTAGAGATTTGAAATTTTATAGTACTATGTGCTGCAAGAATTTCGACAACGCTAATAAATAAACACTTACTGGAAAACTGACCATACTAATTTTAAACTACTATATTTACTTAGTACAATACTCATTTCAGTATATCTAATGTTCAATAATTTGTAAGTTATTTTAATCTAAAGATTTTATAGTTCGCACAAAACCGTAACAATGAGGAATATTTAAATTACTCACGAAAATGGAGCATTTCAAAAGATTTGGGAATTACTAAAATTTAAAAGACAATGTGTGTTAATTATTTTGTATTATTTAACTAATACTAGCATAAACTGTATGAAATAAATGTAATCATATAATTTTTAAATCATTTGTATAAATCTGCTCCAGTTTAGACTATTTAATACGTCCAAAAATTTCCGAGAGTGGTTTTATTCCTGTTGAATAAGCATTGTCAGCTTAACAACAATGATGGCAGCTTGAACTAACGAGTATAGGCAACAGGTGTGTATTCAACCAGTCAGTTTTGTTCGGGCGATGTTAAGTAGTGGACTTGAGACCTTAGTGTGTTAACGTTACTGTGTCACAAATCGCAATAGACAAACACCTCTAAATCAAGTGTTCAACCATTCTACAGAATGTTTTGAAGAAGTGAAAAGTATGTTCAAACTCTATCCTGAATATCTTGAGTCTCCAGCGAAAACAAAGACGCTTTAACGCCTGCTACGACCAGATTGAACTGCAACTCGTGGACAATTATTTTCTGAAAAATATCATCAAGGATGAAGAGACTTGGTGTTATCAAAACCAACCTACCAGAACATGCGCAGATATTTTCATGAAGGATCAACGTTTTGAAGAAATAATTGGCATTAAAGCCAATGAGACGTGCGAGTTGGACAACATCCGATAGAAGGACTTTTCTGTCAGTTTCAAATGATTGTATGAACTTTCTGTGCGTTGTACTCACGTTGGGGGAGGGGGGGACTAATTGGAACACTTGAAGCATTAAAACCACAATTTTAACTTCTCTCTCTCTCTCTCTCTCTCTCTCTCTCTCTCTCTCTCTCTCTCTCTCTCTCTTACTGGCCATTAAAATTGCTACACCAAGAAGAAATGCAGATGATAAACGGGTATTCATTGGACAAATATATTATACTAGAACTGACACGTCATTACATTTTCACGCAATTTGGGTGCATAGATCCTGAGAAATAAGTACGCAGAACAACCAGCTCTGGCCGTAATAACGGCCTTGATACGCCTGGGCATTGAGTCAAACAGAGCTTGGATGGCGTGTACAGGTACAACTGCCCATGCAGCTTCAACACGATACCACAGTTCATCAAGAGTAGTTACTGGCGTATTGTCACGAGCCAGTTGCTCGGCCATCATTGACCAGACGTTTTCAGTTGGTGAGAGATCTGGAGAATGTGCTGGCAAGGGCAGCAGTCGAACATTTTCTGTCTCCATGAAGGCCCGTACAGTACCTGCAACATGCAGTCGTGCATTATCCTGCTGAAATGTAGGGTTTCGCAGGAATCGAATGAAGGGTAGAGCCACATCTTAAATGTAACGTCCACTGTCCAAAGCGCCGTCAATGCGAACAAGAGGTGACCGAGCCGTGTAACCCATGGCACCCCATACCATTACGCCGAGTGAAACGCCAGTATGGCGATGACGAATACACGATTCCAATGTGCGTTCACTGCGATGTTCCCAAACACGGATGCGACCATCAAGATGCTGTAAACAGAACCTAGATTCATCCAAAAAAATGACGTTTTGCCATTCGTGCACCCAGGTTCGTCGTTGAGTACACCATCGCAGGCGCTCCTGTCTGTGATACAGCGTCAAGGGTAACCGCAGCCATGGTCTCCGAGCTGATAGTCAATGCTGCTGCAAACGTCGTCGAACTGTTCGTCCAGATGGTTGTTGTCTTGCAAACGTCCCCATCTGTTGACTCAGGGATCGAGACGTGGCTGCACGATCCGTTACAGCCATGCGGATAAGATGCCTGTCATCTCGACTGCTAGTGACACGAGGCCGTTGGGATCCAGAACGGCGTTCCGTACTACCCTCCTGAACCCACCGATTCCATATTCTGCTAACAGTCATTGGATCTCGACCAACGCGAGCAGCAATGTCGCGATACGATAAACCGCAATCGCGATAGGCTATAACCCGACCTTTATCAAAGTCGGAAAGGTGATGGTACGCATTTCTCCTCCTTGTACGAGGCACCACAACAACGTTTCACCAGGCAACGCCGGTCAACTGCTGTTTGTGTATGAGAAATCGGTTGGAAACTTTCCTCATGTCAGCACGTTGTAGGTGTCGCCACCGCTGCCAACCTTGTGTGAATGCTCTGAAAAGCTAATCATTTGCATATCACAGCATCTTCTTCCTGTCGGTTAAATTTCGCGTCTGTAGCACGTCATCTTCGTGGTGTAGCAACTTAATGGCCAGTAGTATATATGGATTGAGAGTTGTCATAGAGTATTGTTACTGGCGCATAGAGTTTGAACTATTAATAGCCATCCAGTGGAAATGTAAATTTTTAATGCTTGGTAAAAATTATGTCCTCAGTCAGTATTCTGCGTAACGAACTACATGGCAGCAAACTTATATTTCAATATGAATTTGAACTTTTTCAGTTTGTTGCGTTTCGGGTAATCATCCACTAATACGGTCGATATTGAGTGTATGCCAGTAAATTGAAAAGGATAATGAACACTGATTCGATTCTTTATGAAAGCGATTATTAGGAACTGAGAAGGTTTAATTCCAGCAGTAACTGAGCAATAACATTTTCGAACATTAATAGATCGTAACGCTGTAGTCATTTCTTAACACATTTTACAACGCGTGAAAATTAGAGACTCTTATGCGTAGCACAATTCGTGGAGAACCTATGTGGAACCGTTTGCACAGGAGTTTAAGACTGTAAGTGTTTTTGCAAAACGATTAATAGGGTCGGAAATAGAAACTGTGGTAAAAAAGAATGCGGACGGGACTCTGTAACGAATAACAGCCGTAACTATCCAAAAAGATTTTTGCAAAAACAGACATAATGTCTGAAGGGATACCGCAAACACTGGATACGCAATGTTACTTATAATCTGTCTTGATTGCAAAAGACTGCAATCAAGACGGATTATAAGTAACATTGCATATCCAAAAAGAGTTGGAACACCAGAAAAATTGCTCGAGTGAAGGACAGTCAGCAACATAGTCCCTCGAAGTCTCGACTTTAGCGTGCTGAATTCTGCTTGTGGTTTCTGAGCGAAATGGCATCAGGATTTTCGGATCCTGACGTTTTCATTTCTTCAAATAAGGCCTGCTTCAGCCTGTCAGGATAGGTGAACTCACAGAATATGCGCCATTATGCATCACAAAATGCCCGTCAGTGCTTTGAAGAGCGTCTGCATAATGTCAAGGCTGATGTTTGGTGCGCAATGTATGGTGTTCCCATGGTGACACGTGTCTTTTACCAAATTATTAATACTAACGGGTACGTCTAGAAAAGAAAGTGTCTAATCGACATGTGGATCAACTCACAGAGCATGAACGACTGTATGGATACATTCAGCCAGGCGGAGCAACAGCAAACACCGCCTTGTAAACTTGTCATGAGTGCATCAGAAGTTCTGTGAAGAGAGGACACTCAGCAGAGGCAGTGCAATCTCCTGACCATTTCGATCACTTGATCTCTCACCCTTTGACTTTCATCTGTGCGGCAAATCAGCTAAAGTAGACAAGTGAAAACGCTATTTCTGCTCTTCCCTAGAAAGAGTTGCTGCGCATTTTGACGAACAGAGCACAGCGCTCCATCGACGTCAACGGTGGCCATTTTGAGCATCTTCTGTGATGTTCAGTAACAAAGGCCAACGCTGCGTCAGTGGTACTATAAATACTTTGCAGGACAGATTTATATTAGCCACTTTGTGCGTTAGCTGGTCTATCAAAAAATGGTTCAAATGGCTCTGAGCACTATGGGACTTAACATCTGTGGTCATCAGTCCCCTAGAACGTAGAACTACTTGAACCTAACTAACCTAAGGACATCACACACATCCATGCCCGAGGCAGGATTCGAATCTGCGACCGTAGCGGTCACGCAGTTCCAGACTGAAGCGCCTAGAACCGCACGGCCACACCGGCCGGATAGCTGGTCTATCTTTTATACAAAAATGGATAAGCTTTCCACGCTGTAAACATGAAATTTTCAAGCTGAACGTTTAGGGTAGTCACGACTACACATAATTTTTAAACGCATACGACATTTATTTCATCGTTAGTTAAGTCACAGGTAAAGTTCTTTATTCTGTTGGTGTAATGTTCATTTCCATTGACGTGTGACAGGCATAGCATACACCTCCGGCAAGTACATTGACATGTTGCCAGTTTTCGGCGAATACCGAGACGATTCCAATGAAGCAACCGTGACTTGTACCGTGGCATATCCTGGTCGAAGAATTCCCATGCGCCATTACCTTCTTCCGTGCTGAACAGTGATTTCGAGAAAGAAGGAGTCTGAGAAGGCGCGGCGGTAATACACGAAGACCAGCAAGAAGTGAAGATGTGGAAGAGTTTGTTTTAGCTGCACGATCCTCTTTGCAGTTTACGAGAAGTTGTTACAGTCGTTGGAATAAAAACCCAACAGTAAGTTGTTCGAAATCATATGTTCAGTCACTTAGTGACCATAATGACATCGAAACGGAAAATGACAGAGAGAAGGCCGAAACACTGGATTCGGTCTTCCGAAATTGTTTCATCGCGGAAGATCGTAACAAGGGTTCTCCTTTCAATCATCGTAGGAAGGTCGAAATGACAGATACTGAGGTAACCGCGGAACAGAGAAACAATCACAATCGCTTTGTATTGGAAAAGCATTAGGACCAGATGAGATACCTGTCAGATTCTATAGAGATAATGCAAAATAAGTTGCTCCCCTTCTAGTAGTAGTTTATTGTAGGTCGCTGGAGCAACGAAGGGTACCCAGCGACTGAAGAAAAGCACAGGCCATTCCCGTTTTCAAGAAGTGTAGTACGACAGATCCACATAATTATAGGCCTATATCGTGGACGCCAGTGTTTTGTAGAATTAGGGAACATTCTTATTCTTTATGTTCTTGTGTTACGACGTTTTTGAAAAACTAATATCTCCTCTATAGAAATCAAAGATCTTGCGAAACTCAGCTCGCTCTGTTCCTCCATGAGCTCCACAGCGCTGTAGACATCGGTGCTCGTGTTGTGCATGCATCTGTGTCAGTGTGAAGCACAGTGAACCATTCAATCAAAGTTACTTAACTTGTCGTAATATTGTGTAACTTACTTTTAGAGGTCGACTCGTAGCAACTTCTTTTGGAATCCTAAAAGACAACCCTTTGTCAACTAACTTTCTTAGCTAAGAAGTGACTGCGAGGTGAAATAAAGTCATTCATTCACGACGAGGTTTTTCATTGTTCGTAAGAGACAAGTTGGCCGCTCGTTACCCTCGAACACTGACGCAGCTTGGAGCAGCATTAGCAGCCAGATGCTGTTCATCACTTCGTGCCGACATCGTCCTAACAGTATTTGCTCCGCCATCCATCATTCCATGTTTGGCCGGTAAAGCGACGAGAGGTGTTGGCGTCAAGTTCCTGATCACGTGAACATGCGGTAATGTTCTAATGTAATTCACATTGTCTCGAGGGACAGAAAACGTGCTGCTGTTGAAGTTGATTCGTCCACTGGATGACGCTGGTATTCCATGCGTGTAGGCTATCAGGCGGCACGGGGTTCCTTGCCTCCCGACTCTCCTCATTTCCCTAAAAAAGCGCGGCAGTGTTACCGAGCAAGGTGGTGCACACTGGACTAGAATAGGGAGGAACGGGGTTCAAATCTCCGTCGGACGAAACTGATTTCGGTTGGCTTAGCAGATCTTTTGAAAAGTACGTGGTCGACTTCCTTCAAGATCTTTACCTCTTTCGAGCTTGTTCCCTGACTAACGACTACGTCGTCGACAGGACATTAAACACTAATCATTCTTCATGCCATGCTTATACGTGACTCCACTTGACATGCATTAATCAGGCACGTACAAAAAACTGTTAAACTTTACACACATTTGCACATCGCAAAGGAAAGGGCCTTGATCAGGCGTGAAGATGCGAATAATGCAAACCTTTGCGATTGCAGTGGTTGAACCCATAGCAAACATCCAGTCAACAACGCTGTACGACATACACATTTGTTGTCCGTTGCCCATCACAATGCTTATTTTAAGCTCGTGGAAATGTGAGTTGCGAGACATCAGTTGAGGGGTGCCCAACCCTTTTACCTTACCTGAGCCGCACTGGAAACTGGAAGAGACCGACTGTTTTTCGGCCGCACGTAATACGCTTAATACTAACACGGTGACAAAAAAAAAGGGAAAGAGAAGAGAGAGAGAGAGAGAGAGAGAGAAAGAGTGAGAGACACTTGGGGGGGGGGGGGGGCGTAACTGGGACGGCAGGAGGTACAGCGGAGGTGTGGCTCGAGCTTCGGTTTGAAAATATTCACTTTATCATAACTTTACATAATCGGAATCTTACGGATTTTTTTTTATCAGTCGTGTGATAGACGCTTACTTCTTGGGCCACATTGATACTTGCTTTGTGCCGTATGCGACCCGCGGTCCGCGGGTTGGCCACTCCTGCATTAGATGGAACGTCATCGATACTCAGAAATACTCTCCCCCTACCCTCCCTCTCATGCGGAAAGCCACACGGCTTACGTACGAGCTACGCTTCAGATGGCACTGTGACCCCAAGCGCAGGAATGACGGGCGCCTTGTAAATGAGCGAAATACGTCAGAGCTGTTTATTCCTGTGACTGATGGTATTACGTATGATGGATGGCGAAACAATGAGTATTAGGCCGATGTCAGCACAAAATGATGAATTAGAACGGCCAATCAATTTGGGAGACAATGAGACAGTTCTGTCGAGAGGTCAGAGGGGAAAGACCAATACGAGGTGTATCGGATTCCATTGCGGTGACCGGCGTGATTGTGATTATTGAGTGGTTTTATTGAATATAAATATGTGATTCACTCTTAACGGTTTAGCGGTATAGTTATTTGAAAGAGTCAGAAACTGAAACGGTGCAAGGAATAGTAAATTAACGAATTTTTACTCGTTGTGTTTTATTATTTTGCTTTGTTTCCCTATAACGCTATAAAAATGGCACCGACAAGTACAGTGCACGAGCTCGTGTAGACAGATGCTGTATGGATAATCGGGAGCTTCTCAGTCTGAAATGATCTCGTCGTCCAAGAAACGTTAAACTTTCATCCGCAGTTTTCAAACTGAACAGAACCTAAGTTTGTATCACGTTTCGCTTTCAGAATAATCCCTAATACCACCTCTAAACATATGAAAGTTTCGGTCTTAAATTCACTATCTGATCGCAAGTATCCGGACACCCCTAAGCGATGCAGAATTGACCACTAAATGGCGTAATGTAGCGCTGAAACTGGTTGCTCACATAAAATAACAACTAGCAATTTAGATGGCTGAAGGTATTTTGATTCGACGTTTTGTATTGGACAGCCAAGGTCTTGCAACCATCTGTGTAAATATCGAGTTAGAGACTTAACCAGCAGATGTCACGAGAGGAGGACCCGTCACTATAAAAGGAAACGGAGAGTTTTGTGTTGTCAGCGCAGAAGCAGTAGCAGCAGATTGGGTTCGTCAGGAGAGCTCAAGCAATTGGATGTCAAGTAACAAATCGTCTAGGGACATTTCAATCCTTGTAAAGCTACCGACCCCCCCCCCCTCCCCCCCCCCTCCCATGAACAATGGACCTTGCCGTTGGTGGGGAGGCTTGCGTGCCTCAACGATACAGATAGCCGTACCGTAGGTGCAACCACAACGGAGGGGTATCTGTTGAGAGGCCAGACAAACGTGTGGTTTCTGAAGAGGGGCAGCAGCCTTTTCAGTAGTTGGAGGGGCAACAGTCTGGATGATAGACTGATCTGGCCCTGTAACACTAACCAAAACGGCCTTGCTGTTGTGGTACTGCGAACGGCTGAAAGCAAGGGGAAACTACAGCCGTAATTTTTCCCGAGGGCATGCAGCTTTACTGTATGATTAAATGATGATGGCGTCCTCTTGGGTAAAATATTCTGGAGGTAAAATAGTCCCCCATTCGGATCTCCGGGCGGGGACTACTCAACAGGACGTCGTTATCAGGAGAAAGAAAACTGGCTTTCTACGGGTCGGAGCGTGGAATGTCAGATCCCTTAATCGGGCAGGTAGGATAGAAAATTTAAAAAGGGAAATGGATAGGTTAAAGTTAGATATAGTGGGAATTAGTGAAGTTCGGTGACAGGAGAAACAAGAATTTTGGTCAGGTGAATACAGGGCTGTTGTTGTTGTGGTCTTCAGTCCTGAGACTGGCTGGAACGTTCCTTAACGTTCTTTCCATTAGTTTATATTTTGACTCCATGTATGGTAACACTTACAAATTCATGAGATATTCCTTCCGCTGATTTCGTGCGATTTTTTACAAGCACCCACCACAGCGCCCGAGAGTCCCTGTGCATCAGTCAGTGCAGAAAGTTTGCCAGGTCTTCATTTAGCTGTTGTTTTTCTTGGTGTATCACTTCCAAACAGTCGATTTCGGTAGCTTTGTTGTTGTTGTGGTCTTCAGTCCTGAGACTGGTTTGATGCAGCTCTCCATGCTACTCTATCCTGTGCAAGCCTCTTCATCTCCCAGTACCTACTGCAACCTACATCCTTCTGAATCTGCTTAGTGTATTGATCTCTTGGTCTCCCTCTACGAGTTTTACCCTCCACGCTGCCCTCCAATGCTAAATTTGTGATCCCTTTATGCCTCAAAACATGTCCTACCAACCGATCCCTTCTTCTAGTCAAGTTGTGCCACAAACTTCTCTTCTCCCCAATCCTATTCAATACCTCCTCATTAGTTACGTGATCTACCCACCTTATCTTCAGCACTCCTCTGTAGCACCACATTTCGAAAGCTTCTATTCTCTTCTTGTCCAAACTGGTTATCGTCCATGTTTCACTTCCATACATGGCTACACTCCATACAAATACTTTCAGAAACGACTTCCTGACACTTAAATCTATACTCGATGTTAACAAATTTCTCTTCTTCAGAAACGATTTCCTTGCCATTGCCAGTCTACATTTTATATCCTCTCTACTTCGACCATCATCAGTTACTTTACTTCCTAAATAGCAAAACTCCTTTACTACTTTAAGTGTCTCATTTCCTAATCTAATTCCCTCAGCATCACCAGACTTAATTTGGCTACATTCCATTATCCTCGTTTTGCTTTTGTTGATGTTCATCTTATATCCTCCTTTCAAGACACTGTCCATTCCGTTCAACTGCTCTTGCAAGTCCTTTGCTGTCTCTGACAGAATTACAATGTCATCGGCGAACCTCAAAGTTTTTACTTCTTCTCCATGAATTTTAATACCTACTCCGAATTTTTCTTTTGTTTCCTTTACTGCTTGCTCAATATACAAACTGAATAACATCGGGGAGAGGCTACAACCCTGTCTCACTTCTTTCCCAACCACTGCTTCCCTTTCATGCCCCTCGACTCTTATAACTGCCATCTGGTTTCTGTACAAATTGTAAATAGCCTTTAGATCCCTGTATTTTACCCCTGCCACCTTCAGAATTTGAAAGAGAGTATTCAAGTTAGCGTTGTCAAAAGCTTTCTCTAAGTCTACAAATGCTAGAAACGTAGGTTTGCCTTTTCTTAATCTTTCTTCTAAGATAAGTCGTAAGGTTAGTATTGCCTCACGTGTTCCAACATTTCTGCGGAATCCAAACTGATATACAGGGTTATAAATACAAAATCAATTAGGGGTAATGCAGGAGTAGGTTTAATAATGAATAAAAAAATAGGAGTACGGGTATGCTACTACAAACAGCATAGTGAACGCATTATTGTGGCCAAGATAGACACGAAACCCACGCCTACTACAGTAGTACAAGTTTATATGCCAACTAGCTCTGCAGAGGATGAAGATATTGATGAAATGTATGATGAGATAAAAGAAATTATTCAGGTAGTGAATGGAGACGAAAATTTAATAGTCATGGGTGACTGGAATTCGACAGTAGGAAAAGGAAGAGAAGGAAACGTAGTAGGTGAATATGGATTGGGGCTAAGAAATGAAAGAGGAAGCCGCCTGGTAGAATTTTGCACAGAGCATAACTTAATCATAGCTAACACTTGATTCAAGAATCATGAAAGAAGGTTGTATACATGGAAGAACCCTGGAGATACTAAAAGGTATCAGATAGATTATATAATGGTAAGACAGAGATTTAGGAACCAGATTTTAAATTGTAAGACATTTCCAGGGGCAGATGTGGACTCTGACCACAATCGATTGGTTATGGCCTGTAGATTAAAACTGAAGAAACTGCAAAAAGGTGGGAATTTAAGGAGATGGGACCTGGATAAACTGAAAGAACAAGAGGTTGTACAGAGTTTTAGGAAGCTCATAAGGGAACAATTGACAGGAATGGGGAAAGAAATACAGCAGAAGACGAATGGGTAGCTTTGAGGAATGAAATAGTGAAGGCAGTAGAGTATCAAGTAGGTAATAAGACGAGGGCTAGTAGAAATCCTTGGGTAACAGTAGAGATACTGAATTTAATTGATGAAAGGAGAAAATACAAAAATGCGGTAAGTGAAGCAGACAAAAAGGAATACAAACGTCTAAAAAATTAGATCGACAGGAAGTGCAAAATGGCTAAGCAGGGATGGCTACAGGACAAACGTAAGGACGTAGGGGCTTATCTCACGAGGGGTAAGATACTGCCTATAGGAAAATTAAAGAGACCTTTGGAGAAAAGAGAACCACTTGCATGAATATCAAGACCTCAGATGGAAACCCAGTTCTAAGCAAAGAAGGGAAAGCAGAAGAGTGGAAGGAGTATATAGAGGGTCTATGCAGGGGCGATGTTCTTGAGGACAATATTATGGAAATGGAAGAGCAGGTAGATGAAGATGAAATGGGAGATACAATACTGCGTGAAGAGTTTGACAGAGCACTGAAAGACCTAAGTCGAAACAAGGCCCCGGGAGTAGACAACATTCCATTAGAACTACTGACAGCCTTGGGAGAGCCAGTCCTGACAAAACTCTACCATCTGGTGAGCAAGATGTATGAGACAGGCGAAATTCCCTCAGACTTCAAGAAGAATATAATAATTCCAATCCCAAAGAAAGCAGGTGTTGACAGATGTGAAAATTACCGAACTATCAGTTTAATAAGTCACAGCTGCAAAATACTAACGCGAATTCTTTACAGACGAATGGAGAAACTGGTAGAAGCCGACCTCCGGGAAGATCAGTTTGGATTCCGTAGAAATGTTGGAACACGTGAGGCAATACTAACCCTACGACTTATCTTAGAAGAAAGATTAAGGAAACGCAAACCTACGTTTCTAGCATTTGTAGACTTAGAGAAAGCTTTTGACAATGTTGACTGGAATATTCTCTTTCAAATTCTGTAGGTGCCAGGGGTAAAATACAGGGAGCGAAAGGCTATTTACAATTTGTACCGAAACCAGATGGCAGTTATAAGAGTCGAGGGACATGAAAGGGAAGCAGTGGTTGGGGAGGGAGTGAGACATGGTCGTAGCCTCTCCCCGATGCTGTTCAATCTGTATATTGAGCAAGCAGTAAAGGAAACAAAAGAAAAGTTCGGAGTAGGTATTAAAATCCGTGGAGAAGAAATAAAAACTGAGGTTCGCCGATGACATTGTAATTCTGTCAGAGACAGCAAAGGACTTTGAAGAGCAGTTGAACGGAATGGACAGTGTCTTGAAAGGAGGGTATAAGATGAACATCAACAAAAGCAAAACGAGGATAATGGAATGTATTCGAATTAAGACGGGTGATGCTGAGGGAATTAGATTAGGAAATGAGACACTTAAAGTAGTTAAGAAGTTTTGCTATTTTGGGAGCAAAATAACTGATGATGGTCGAAGTAGAGAGGATATAAAATGTAGACTGGCAATGGCAAGGAAAGCGTTTCTGAAGAAGAGAAATTTGTTAACATCGAGTATTGATTTAAGTGTCAGGAAGTCGTTTCTGAAAGTATTTGTATGGAGTGTAGCCATGTATGGAAGTGAAACATGGACGATAAATAGTTTAGACAAGAAGAGAATAGAAGCTTTCGAAATGTGATGCTACAGAAGAATGCTGAAGATTAGATGGGTAGATCACATAACTAATGAGGAGGTATTGAATAGAATTGGGGAGAAGAGGAGTTTGTGGCACAACTTGACTAGAAGAAGGGATCGGTTGGTAGGACATGTTCTGAGGCATAAAGGGATCACCACTTTAGTACTTGAGGGCAGCGTGGAGGGTAAAAATCGTAGAGGGAGACCAAGAGATGAATACACTAAGCAGATTCAGAAGGATGTAGGCTGCAGTAGGTACTGGGAGATGAAGAAGCTTGCACAGGATAGAGTAGCATGGAGAGCTGCATCAAACCAGTCTCAGGACTGAAGACCACAACAACAACAAAGCTACCGAAATCGACTGTTTGGAAGTGATACACCAAGAAAAACAACAGCTAAATGAAGACCTGGCAAACTTTCTGCACTGACTGATGCACAGGGACCCTCGAGCGCTGTGGTGGGTGCTTGTAAAAAATCGCACGAAATCAGCGGAAGGAATATCTCATGAATTTGAAAGTGCTACCATACATGAAGTCAAAATATAAACTAATGGAAAGAACGTTAAGGAACGTTCCAGCCAACGGTGACGAACTTCAACGTAAGTGGTCACACATCTACTGTTTGTAGCTTAGTGTAGCGTAGTGCTGCCACCAGTTCAGGTAGCTCAATGACTCTACGTAGTCAATTAAAAGGAAAGGGATATAATGGTCGAACAGTTCGTCATAAGCCACACATTTCTGTAGTCAAACGCCAAGCGACGCTTGAGATAGTGTGGAGACCGACGTTCGTGCATAGCTGGTGGCTGGAAACGAATGATGAATCACCCTATACCCTGTGGCAATCTGCTGGAAGGATTTTGGTTTGCCGAAAGCATGGAGAACGTTACCTGCCATCATGTGTGGTGCCAACAGTGAAATACGGAGGAGGCAGTGTTACGGTATGGGCTGTTTTTCGTGGTTAGGGCGTGGTCCCCTTAATGGGCGTGAGAAAACGTTAAATGCGAAACGGTATGAACACATTTTACAGCAGTATGTACGTGCAGTAGATGAACTTTTCGGTGACAATGACTGATTGTATCAGCATGATAATGCACTCTTTCATAAAACAGCACCTGGGAGGCAATGGTTTGTGGACAATAACATTCATGAATGTCTAGAGGCTCGACGTGAATCCAATGGAACTGCTTTGGGATGAGTTAGTGAATCAACGCTCCAGACCCCTGCATGCAAGATCACTACCTTCTGTGGTTTCGATTCATGAAGAAGAGCGGATTGCCATTCCTCTATAGACACTCAGACACCTCACTGAAAATGTCTGCAACAGAGTTCAAGCGGTCATAAAGGCGAAGGTTGGATACACCCCATATAAACGTTGGGTTGAGGTTGGGTTGTTTTGGCGGAGGAGACCAGACAGCGAGGTCATCGGTCTCATTGGATAGGGAAGAAGAGCGGATTGCCATTTCTCTATAGACAGTCTGACACCTCACTGAAAATGTCTGCAACAGAGTTCAAGCGGTCATAAAGGCGAAGGTTGGATACACCCCATATAAACGTTGCGTTGAGGTTGGGTTGTTTTGACAGCGAGGTCATCGGTGTCATCAGATAGGGAAGAAGAGCGGATTGCCATTTCTCTATAGACAGTCTGACACCTCACTGAAAATGTCTGCAACAGAGTTCAAGCGGTCATAAAGGCGAAGGTTGGATACACCCCATATAAACGTTGGGTTGAGGTTGGGTTGTTTTGGCGGAGGAGACCAGACAGCGAGGTCATCGGTCTCATTGGATAGGGAAGAAGAGCGGATTGCCATTTCTCTATAGACACTCAGACACCACACTGAAAATGTCTGCAACAGAGTTCAAGCGGTCATAAAGGCGAAGGTTGGATACACCCCATATAAACGTTGGGTTGAGGTTGGGTTGTTTTGACAGCGAGGTCATCGGTGTCATCGGATAGGGAAGAAGAGCGGAGTGCCATTTCTCTATAGACAGTCTGACACCTCACTGAAAATGTCTGCAACAGAGTTCAAGCTGTGTTAAGGGCGAAGGTTGGATACACCCCATATAAACGTTGGGTTGAGGTTGGGTTGTTTTGGCGGAGGAGACCAGACAGCGAGGTCATCGGTCTCATTGGATAGAGAAGAAGAGCGGATTGCCATTTCTCTATAGACACTCAGACACCTCACTGAAAATGTCTGCAACAGAGTTCAAGCGGTCATAAAGGCGAAGGTTGGATACACCCCATATAAACGTTGGGTTGAGGTTGGGTTGTTTTGACAGCGAGGTCATCGGTGTCATCGGATAGGGAAGAAGAGCGGATTGCCATTTCTCTATAGACAGTCTGACACCTCACTGAAAATGTCTGCAACAGAGTTCAAGCGGTCATAAAGGCGAAGGTTGGATACACCCCATATAAACGTTGGGTTGAGGTTGGGTTGTTTTGGCGGAGGAGACCAGACAGTGAGGTCATCGGTCTCATTGGATAGGGAAGAAGAGCGGATTGCCATTTCTCTATAGACACTCAGACACCTCACTGAAAATATCTGCAACAGAGTTCAAGCGGTCATAAAGGCGAAGGTTGGATACACCCCATATAAACGTTGGGTTGAGGTTGGGTTGTTTTGACAGCGAGGTCATCGGTGTCATCGGATAGGGAAGAAGAGCGGATTGCCATTTCTCTATAGACAGTCTGACACCTCACTGAAAATGTCTGCAACAGAGTTCAAGCGGTCATAAAGGCGAAGGTTGGATACACCCCATATAAACGTTGGGTTGAGGTTGGGTTGTTTTGGCGGAGGAGACCAGACAGCGAGGTCATCGGTCTCATTGGATAGGGAAGAAGAGCGGATTGCCATTTCTCTATAGACACTCAGACACCTCACTGAAAATGTCTGCAACAGAGTTCAAGCGGTCATAAAGGCGAAGGTTGGATACACCCCATATAAACGTTGGGTTGAGGTTGGGTTGTTTTGACAGCGAGGTCATCGGTGTCATCGGATAGGGAAGAAGAGCGGAGTGCCATTTCTCTATAGACAGTCTGACACCTCACTGAAAATGTAAGCAACAGAGTTCAAGCGGTCATAAAGGCGAAGGTTGGATACACCCCATATAAACGTTGGGTTGAGGTTGGGTTGTTTTGGCGGAGGAGACCAGACAGCGAGGTCATCGGTCTCATTGGATAGGGAAGAAGAGCGGATTGCCATTTCTCTATAGCCATCAGACACCTCACTGAAAATATCTGCAACAGAGTTCAAGCGGTCATAAAGGCGAAGGTTGGATACACCCCATATAAACGTTGGGTTGAGGTTGGGTTGTTTTGACAGCGAGGTCATCGGTGTCATCGGATAGGGAAGAAGAGCGGATTGCCATTTCTCTATAGACAGTCTGACACCTCACTGAAAATGTCTGCAACAGAGTTCAAGCGGTGTTAAGGGCGAAGGTTGGATACACCCCATATAAACGTTGGGTTGAGGTTGGGTTGTTTTGGCGGAGGAGACCAGACAGCGACGTCATCGGTCTCATCGGATAGGGAAGGAAGTCGGCCGTGCCCTATCAAAGGAACCATCCCAGCATTTGCCTGGAGTGATTTAGGGATATCACGGGAAACCTACGTCAGGATGGCCGGACGCGGAATTGAACCGTCGTCCTCCGGAATGCGATCCATTGTGCTAGCCACTGCGCATATAAACGTTCACTAATGGGTGTTCGCATACTTTTTCTCAGATGGTGTACCTCGTGTGTACGCGTTTCTAAGTCATTGTTATTTATCGTGGCAAAATATCAGTTTAATCAACATTCATATATATGAGAAACGTGCTTTAAATCTGTATCTCTACTACTACAAAGCCAGTGTTAGCAGTTATTTCTATCCTGTTACACTCACAAGGGAACCTCCCCATCGCACCCCCCCCCCCCCCCCTCAGCTTTAGCTATAAGTTGGCACATTGGCATTGGAAGGCCATGAAAAACTGAATACAGATCAATCGAGAAAACAGGAAGAAGTTGTGTGGAACTACGAAAAAAATAAGCAAAATATACAAACTGAGTAGTCCATGCGCAAGATAGGCAACATCATGATTGATACGGGCTCAGGAGCGCCGTGGTCCCGTGGTTAGCGTGAGCAGCTGTGGAACGAGAGGTCCTTGATTCAAGTCTTCCCGCGAGTGAAAAGTTCACTTACTTTATTTTCGCAAAGTTATGATCTGTCCGTTCTTTCATTGACGTCTCTGTTGACTGTAATAAGTTTAGTGTCTGTGTTTTGCGACCGCACCGCAAAACCGTGCGATTAGTAGACGAAAGGACGTGCCCCTCCAATGGGAGCCGAAAACATTTGATCGTAAGGTCATAGGTCAACCGATTCCTCCACAGGAAAACACGTCTGTTATATGCTATACGACACTGGTGAAGGCATGTGCGTCAGATGACAGGAATATGTTGTCGACCCACCTAACTTGTACACTTGGCGAATGGGTAAAAAGATTCTTCTACCTTGCCCGATTTAGGTTTTCTTGTGGATGTGATAATCATAAATTAAATAAAGTAAATTAAACTTTTCACTCGAAGGAAGACGTGAACCAAGGACCTCTCACGCTAACCACGGGACCGCGGCGCTCCTGAGCTCATACCATCCTTGATGTTGCCTATCTTGCGCATGGACTACTCAGTTGGTATATTTTGCTTATTTTTTTCACAGTTCCACACTACTTCCTGTTTTCTCGATAGATCTGTGTTCAGTTTTTCAAGGCCTATCCATTGTGCCAACTTATAACTAAATCTGAGTGGGGTGCGATGGAGAGGTTCCCTTGTCAGTAGAATACATTGAACTTCACAATACGGAATTCACGTCTGCAACAGTACAGTTTTGTGACGTTAATGCAAAATGAATAAAAAGTTAGCGAGTAGTACATACATCGAGTGCGAAAAATGTTGTCCGTATACTCGGTTACTGTAGGTATTTGTTTTGCTAGTTTCATCTGCAGATGAACATGTACTGCGCACCACCACTGTGGTGACGACATTCTTCAGATAAAACTTCAAACAGAAAATGTTAAAAAAAATATATACCATCTTTTAGATGGACACTGTCAGTGTTTATTTGTTATTGTCGTATTTGCAATACATCTTTCCTCTCATTTGAGGGTCATTCAATTCCTTTAGAAATGTGTGTGTGTAACATACTCTAAGAAAAAAAGGAGACGCACCCCGAAGGAATTATCCGAATGAGAAGAAAATCGCGTAGGTGTGATGAACATGATAACAACTTCAGTAAAACTGGATGATTTATTCCAGAGAAAAACCTTCACAAATTGAGCGAGTATATAACGTGCTGGCCCACCTGTGGCCCTTATACTAGCAGTTATTCGGCTTGGCATTGATTTATAGAGTTGCTGCATGTCCTCCTGAGGAGTGTCGTGCAAATACTGTTCAATTGGCCTGTCATGTGTCAAAATGCCAAGCTTGCTGGAAGGCCTCCACCTACTGCTTCAAACGTTTCGAATAGGGAAGAGGATCACCGACCTTGCTGGCCAAGGCTGGGTTTGGCAAGCACGAAGACAAATGGTAAAAACTCTCCCCGAGTGCGAGTGGGCATTATCTTGATGCAACGTAAGCCCAGTATGGCTTGCCATAAAGGGCAAAGAAACTGGGCGTAGGATACTGTCGACGTACTGCTGTGCTGCAATGGTCCTGCAGATGACAATCAAAGGGGTATTGCTATGAAAGGAAGTGGTACTCCGGACCATCACTCCCGGTAGGCGGGCCGTGTGGCGGTATCTCACCACTGTCCAGCGCGTCTCCATACACGTATTCGGCCTTATTGGCTGGAGCAGAATTGTCTTTACTGTTGAACTGAGCCTCGATGACCACCCAAGACGTTTGTGGAGACGCCCAGGGATACCAGCCTGACTGGGAGTGACTGTCTGGGGTGCAATTTGTCTCTCTGGCGTGTTATTAGACGTTTCAGTATTTCGCCCACACTGTGGACAATTTTACCGTCTAAAGTATGTGTCGTTTTAAAAACTGATTGCGTTTCTGAAAACTGGTGTTTACTATGTGAAGACTTGTCAGACTCTGTCTGAAGTGCGTCTGCGCGTTTCTTCGAAAACGTGATGTGTGCCTTTTGTGTAGTTTGCTTTTTAGTTCAATGCGTGCGTTTATATCGTCTATTAACCCTCTGAGGCCATTCCTTTGAAAATATTTAATTCCTGTGGGTAGATGTTCTTATTTAACGAAGTATACGGATAACACGGCGGACGTAGTAGACAAATGTGTTAAATGTGCTCTGCAAAGTTTGAGAAATGTAGTGGAATTCGGAGGGTACCTCAAGAAATAGGAGAAAGATGGCATCTTAAAGGCGGTGAGTATCCTGAGAGAAAGTTTCGGTGCAATAAAATTGGACGTGAGCACGGAAAACGCTAAAAATAAAGCCAATGCAACGTCTGAAAGAGAGGTTAACAAACCCCAGGAAGAGGAAGAGGGCCGCAGCGTTGTGGGACAAGTGGCGCCATCTGTTAACCCACTAGAAGAAACGGAGAGCGGCAACCTTCACATACCGACATCTAGCGGAACTACTTGTAACTACAACAACCAGTCCCTTGACCACGACAATATATTAAGAGACAAAAATCACAGGAAAAGTTACGCAAAGATAAGCCTCACGATGCAGGGTTTCACAAACAGAATAAAGATTTTGATGAAGGAAGAAATTGCGAGTTCAAGCCAAAACCGCAGCAAAAACCTAACACCACGAAGACGGAAACCGAAAATGCATTTCAAACGAAAGAAAACGAAACACATACAACGCGAGACATGACACAATATCAAGAAACGGAAACGAATGTAAACGGAGAACACTGGACTGAAGTTACCCATAGAAGAAAGAGGAGACCAGCTAACCAACATGAGACACTGGCTGGTGTTGGACCACGAGATGCAAATCTAAAAGCTGCAGGTAAGAGGGCATGGCTCTATGCAGTATGTCTCAAATCTGAGAAAACACCGGATTCCATAAAACAATTCCTCTATATCATAGGAATCAAAGAAAACGTGAAACTTGAAGAACTAGTAAACAACAATAATGCGAAATCCTTTAAAGTAGGCACCCCTTTCACAAGTTAGAGTTGGCGAATACAGTTGAATTCCGCCCAGCAGGCCCCACTACCAGACGCTTTCGTTTTCCCTGTTTTTTCAAGAAAACTGAGGGGTGTCTTTTCCATAAGAACGCCACAAAAAAAGAATGCAAAGGAGTAGAAACAGTAGGAACCTTAAAGATCCTCTTGTGGAATATAGAAGGTCTAAAAAGTGCAATGAACATAGCCCCAAGAGATTTTCCACAGGGATACGACACAGCAATCCTAACAGAAACATTTTCAAGCGAGAACTGGCAACACTCATAATTTTACTGCACTCATCTCCATGCAAAACGGCTCTGAGCACTATGCGACTTAGCTTCTGAGGTCATCAGTCGCCTAGAAATTAGAACTAATTAAACCTAACTAACCTAAGGACATCACACACATCCATACCCGAGGCAGGATTCTAACCTGCGACCGTAGCGGTCGCTCGGCTTCAGACTGCAGCGCCTAGAACCGCACGGCCACTCCGGCCGGCTATCTCCATGCAAAACAAGGCGACAGAGGAAGACCCAGTCGAGAAATAACTGTCCTCATAAAACCGGAATTAACACCAATAACTGCAACTATCATCAGGAACATACGCTCCTGACAGACACGAAACACATTAGAATAATATCAGTATGTTTCCAACTGGACAAAACAGCCACTGATATAATAAATGACGTAGGCCAGCTGATCACTTATGGTAAACATAATAACCCACCAAATATTGCCAGAGACTTAAACTGCGGAATGGATGTACAAAACTACAAAGCAAAAATAATAGTGGAAAAGTTGCTGGAAGAGGGCTTAATTCTACTAAACAATCCAAACATACCTACATATGTTTCCCATGACGGCAAAAGCACAATAGACATTGCTTTCATGAGGGGCAATATATCACCTCTCTGGACTACAGACTACACACCTCTTCGGGAACATTTTCCTCTGGAAATAAATATCCAAGGAGCATGGCGAAAAGCGTAAGAAAAAGAGGAAGAAGCACTTTCGAGAACAATAGGCATGGGAAACGCGGAAGCAAAATCAGACGACATAAAACAAATTGAAATGCTAATAGACAATTCGCAATTAGAGTGAGCAACAGAAGCGATAGGAGAACTACTAAGACAAGACGCCAATCCCAAGTTCTTATAAACAGGAAGAGAAAAAAAAATGGTTCGACACAGTGTGTTACAGTCTAAAGAAAAGATGTTCTAGAAAGCCTATATCACCTAAAACGGTGTGCAGAGAATCCTACACTCCTCAGGACTTGCGCCGAAAAACGAAATATCTATAACAAAACACTGAAAGAAAAGAACATTCTGGGCAAGAGAAGGAAAGAAACTAGTGGAGGAAGTCTCAAAAGACCAGTATGTTGCGCTAAGCCCCATAAAACTAGCTGAAACACATTACATCATATAAAAATATGGGAGACGCACTTCGACAACATACTGAACAAGGAAGGCTAAAAGAGAGATCAGAGGGCAGACAGGACACAATGCCACAAACAACTATGGAATGGGTCTCAGTGGCCACATAAGAGGTCAAAGATGCCATAACAGCAGACCCTGACAGACGTTATAGCGAATATTTAAAAGATACTGCCCAAATACTAAAGACGATGTGGACAAAACTCTACAATAAGTGCACAGAAAAAGCTTCCATTCTAGAACAGTGGAGACAGTCAATAGTAAAAGTACTATATAAAGGGAAAGGAGACCGTCCAAGGACCCTATCAAATACAGAGGCATAACACTAGAAAACTTACCTTTCAAAGTGTTCACAAAGATAATAACACAAAGAGCAAGACAAATAATCGACGAACACCTTCTCAAAAGCCAAATGCAATTCAGAAAAGGAAGATCAACTGTTACTGCGATGGAGCTAAAGAGCGTATGGAAGCGCTTGAACGCAGAGAAAAGTTTTATGTAGTATTTATACACTTCACAAAAGTCTTTGACTTTATAAAGAGTAAATTAGTGACCAGAAACTAGAGGAAACCCTAAGTGAGATCAATATATGGACACGAATAATAAGCGCAGTACTGCGATGCAACGAAATAAGGATCTCGGACAACCTCCCTCTATCGGAGCCGATATTCCAACCAAATAGAATACTTCAGGGAGACCCATTGAGTCTTCTGTTATTTATCCTTGCAACGGAAGAAACTGTAAGAATACCCTAAAGGGAGTCTGTAATCTCATATGTAAATGCAGACAATATTGTACTAGGCGCAAAGGATACTGCAAAGTTACAAGGAGCAATAAACGACATGGAAGATTGCTGTGTCGAACACGGCTTCGAAATAAATGTTAAAAAAAACAGAAATGATAGTACTCTGAAATGGAGAAAGAGCATTTGAATTAGCTGAGACCTTCGTACGGGAGAGAAAACTGAAAATCGTACCAGACTTCAAGTACCTAGGGGTCACAATACAAACAACGGCAAAATGTTTCACAAAACGCGTAACAGAGAAGGCAATGCAAGCAATAACGGCAATCCATGGAATAGAATACAGTAGATCCCTCAGCCTAGAGACAGCATTTGCACTATTCAGAGCCAAAATCTTCCCAATACTGACGTGCGGCATACAGATTATCGGACCACATCTTACAGTGAAAAACCTAACGACGCTAGAAAGAGTAAAGGTGGCCTATATAAAGAAAGCAATAGGAGCGTCGAAAATAACTCGATCCAGATTTGTATTCTTGCTGGCGAGGGAGCGCTTCCTCACTGAAGACCTACGGACAAACTTGATGCTACCCAGTGCTTTGGGAAGTCTACTAAAAACACTGAAAGAAAAAAGGGAAAACATACCACCAGAATTTTATAGCGCAGGCGCCATGATTGACCAAACATGGACAAAGGAAAACTTCGAAATGAAACATGTGATCACCAGAATGGCAGTCCACGGTTTCCACCACCTTATTTGCAACAACATGTCAAATCATGAGCCAAACGCAATGTAATGTAAACAGTGTCACCAAATAAGCAAACGTTACTATGTAGGACTCTGTACCAAAAGGACACACTCAATAAGTGACTATGCAAATCACTATATGTAAATTTTTTTAATTTAGTACATTATTATCATTGTACTTTTAACTTGTATGGCTACTTGGCTGCAGTAAATTTGTTATCATTCAAGGATTTTCTGCGTAATTTAAACACCATGAAAGCATGTATGAAAAATTACATGCTCGTCAGTGCATTTCTACGTCAACTATGCTAATGACACACCATAATGAGTTACTTGAAGTTGTAGCTAATACCTAATGATCTAATTATGAACTTAATTATAAAAGAAAGAGTAATTAATAATTGAAAAATTTGGCTCATATCGATCAGTCAATAATATCAAGAGAAAAGCAAAATATAACAACACTGAAAGTGAAAAAGACATTCTACAATAATGAATGAAAGAAGAAGCACCAGAGTGTTCTGTTGTGTGTGTGTGTGTGTGTGTGTGAGAGAGAGAGAGAGAGAGAGAGAGAGAGACGTAATTTGTGTTACAGTCACACCGGAATGGTAGCTGTTTCTTCCGTCTCATTTCATGTGTTTTATGGCTACACAGTCTAACAAGTCTCACTGGCACTTTTTGGAAGTTTTCAGTTCAGTAAACCTCGTAATTTCCCAGAAACGGCATAGAACAGCCACGGCTCCAAGAACTGACAATAAAAGCGTACGATGAAACAAAGCGTTAAAAACATAAATGGAATAATGCTTGTGGGTTTGCCAGTGTGAGAAAAAAACAAAGCTTGATGAAGGCCTGTAAAAAGTTCTGCTCGTATTGTACAACGCCTCTGAGTTATTGCGACGGCTTCAACATTTAACGCCAGGACGCGAAAGCCTTGATAGCATGAGCAACAATGAGAAGCGAACACAGAGATTTTATTCTAGTAGCAAAGTTGCACAACTCCCAGCTGTGTGAAAGCGTTTCATGGATCAGGATACGGCTAATAAACGGTGCGTTGTTTCTCGACTCTCTGCGTTACGAGGCAGTAAACCGAAATATTTAGTTTTATATTGTGGGCCTAATGGGCGAAAAGAGCTAGTCACTTGCCTGTGTTTTAAATTAAGGGGAAGAGGTTCGGTGAAGCAAATTATCTTTTATACAGACTTAGTAGCAACCTGCAGATGGTAAACTCCTGAGTCTGGGGAAAAAAATAGTGCCTGACAAACTGTAACTGATGTAGTGTGCAGCTGCGTCCAGGACTAATGAGATTTTCAGCGAAAGCAGCAGAACCCAATACGTTCTCCTCGATGGCGAGTGTATCAAACACAACCGTATCGTCAGGAACGCATTAGGGAAATGTGATAGGACGGCTATCATTTTCTGTATACATAAATGACCTGGCGGACTGGGTGAACAGCATGGTGCGACTGTTTGCTGATGATGCTGTTCAAATGTGTGCGGGTTCCCAAGAGACCAAACTGATGAGGTCATCGGTCCCTAGATGTACACACTACTTAAACTAACTTGTGCTAAGAACAACAAACACACACCCATGCCCGAGGGAGGACTCGAATCTCAGGCGGCAGGGGCCGCGTAATCCGTGACACGACGCCTCAAACCGCGCGGCCACTCCGCGCGACTGATGATGCTGTGGTGTATGGGAAGGTGTTATCGTTGAGTGACTGTAGGACGATTCAAGATGAATTATATAAAATTTCTAGTTGGTGCTATGAATGGCTGATAGCTCTAAATGTAGAAACATATAATTAAATGCAGATGAATAGGAGAAACAAACCTGTAATATTAGAATATAGCAGTAGTAGTGTCCTGCATGACATAGACAAGTCGATTAAATATCTAGGCGTGACGCTGCAAAGCGATATGAAATGGAAAGAGCGTGTAAGGATTATCGTAGGGAAGGTGAATAGTCGACTTCGATTTATTGGGAGAATTTTAGGCCTGTGTGGTTTATCTGTAAAGGGGACCGCATGTAGCACACTAGTGCGACCTATTCATGAGTACTGCTCGAGCATTTGGGAATCGTTCCAGTTGGGATTAAAGGAAGACATCGAAGAAATTCATAGGCGGGCTGCTAAATTTGTTGCCGGTAAGTTCGAAAAACACGCATTTGTTACGGAGATACTTCGAGAACGCACATGGGAATCCCTGGAGGGAAGGTGACGTTCTTTTCGAGGAACGCTAGTGAGAAAATTTATGAAACAGTTATTTCAGGCTGACTGCAGAACGATCCTACTGCTGCCAAGGAACGTTTCGCATAAGGACCACGGAGATGAGATACGAGAAATTAGGGCTCGTACGGAGACATATAGGCGGTGGTTTTCCCCTCACTCTATTTCAGTGTGGAACATGAAAGGAAATGACTAGTAGTTATACAAGAGCATCCTCTGCCATGCACTATGCGGTGCGGAGTATGTATGTAGCTGTAGAATATGTGTGGAAAGTCGCAACGCCAGAAAAATTTAGCGAAAAGCGGGAAGACCTGCACAGGATCGACGCTCGATGGAGGGATTGCCAGTTGACCATAAACACAAAAACGTAAAATGTTTAGCACATAAATAGGAGGATAAAGTCATAGCTTTTCGGGTGGCGATCAATCGCCGGAAACACGAACATCTATAACACCGCTAGGAGTGTTCGACCTCAGGTGGATCAGTCACATAAAAGCAACACTAGGAAAAGCAAATGCCAGATCCAAATCTATTGTAAGAACCCAGAAATCACCCCCAAATGGTATATCGTACGAAACTTTCGTTCGATCAGTTCTCGAATTTCGTTCATCAGTCTGTTATCCTTACCATGTTTAATTAATTGAGGAGATAGCGAAGATCCGAAGAAGAGAGGAGTGTTTCTTCACGCACTCTTTTAGTTAGCGTGAGAGCGCGGCGCCCATCAATCTCCCATGGAAGACGCTAATGATGGGCTATGTGCACCACGGAGAGATTTACTGTAGAAATTCCAAGAGTGTACATCGCAAGAAGTCTCAGGCAATACGCTACCTACTCGCACGTCCAGATCCCGAAACAACACCGATAAAAATTAGGGAACTTTGACCTCAAACGGAGGTTTCATTCATCTCGCGGACTACCCGCAAATAGAAAAGTAAAGGGGGAAATGATATTTGTGCTATCTGTATATCGTAATGTTACTTTCGATTACAAACTACTTGCAAAGAATGGATCTTATTAAAATACCTCCTAGTCGGCCATTTCACAACTGTGCTAAATTGTTTGTAAATTATACAAGTACTTTGTATTGCGGCTAACAGCAACAAAAGTCTCATGCAATAAAGAGTTTTTTTAGAAAATTTAAACGTCTGCTTGTGAATATAATTACTAAAATACTGAAAATTAGGTTAAAAAAGACCCCGACAATTTCGTGGCAGGGACAGTTCACTATTAATAGATCGGAGAAGTGTGCGGAACTTCAGGTTCCAGTCGGAGAAAACAGCGTTCAGTGCAGCGATTCTAGATGAACTTTTAAGCTACCGGGACTGTGAATGGGAGACGTGACACTGAATATTAAAAACCAAGCGAGGGATTTTTGTCAATTTTTTCCTCGTGGATTATTATGGTTGTGTATTTAAGTAACACAAAAGAACAGGCCTAAAGGCACATTAAGCTATGTTAGCCGTTGCTCATGAGCAGCAGACAGCCCTTTCTAAAAGGCATGTGAGGGATTCTAGTCCTGATCGTGGCTGCACTAATGAGATGTCAGACGCTGAAAATCACGTACGAGTTTGGTACGTCGTGCGGAGTAGAACAGTCAGACCTGTCGAAATCATGAGGAGGTGTTGTGTCGAGCTGCCGGATATTTGCAGACGGCATTTAGAGCCATTGAGTTTTCTAGAATATAACGCCAACGAAGTAATAGCTGGTTTGAGAAGCGCAGGGGGTATGCTAAAGGGTTAAGGTGATCGGATTTCCCGAATGAGTTGCCGGTTGAATTTTGGATAATAGCGAGGTTTTCCAAAAGATGGATGTGATGTCAGTACGTTGGTGCATTATGGCATTACTTTATTAATATCAGTGAGCACCTGAGCAACTAATACTCTTATCGCTTATCTTTGGAAGGGAAGAGAAGACCCTTTCCCATGGCCAGCCCAATCGCCGGATCTCACTCTTACGGATTCTTTTTTTTTCATATGGAGTATCATGAATTCGCAGGTGTATGAAACCACAGTAGAAACCGCAAGGTCCACAGATACCTGTCACATTTTACAATAATCAGAGATGTGTCAGAAGTTACACCGTCAATGTTACGAGCCCAGCGGTCGATGGGTTGAACAACTGATAAGAACCTAAATTATTATACAGGGTGTATCAAAATGGATGGTGCAAACTTACACGGCTGAAAGTGCACGATAACAGAAGCACAAATGTCACGTAAACATGGACTCTATAACGCATACCTTAAGAGCTACGAGATATTTTTGATTTTCAATATTGTGAAACAAATCTCTTCTACTGAAAGCTCTTTGGTTTCCATATTTTGGGAAGTGGCAGCATGGACCAAAACAAGGAAAAAAATCTCTAGTAAACATGTGCTCTAAATGCATACTTTAACAGCTATGAGCACCTGTTCATCTTTGGTACTTTGGAACACAACTCTTCTACTGAACAAGTGCTCATAACTTTTAAGGTATGCATTTTAGAGCACATGTTTACTAGAGATTTTTTTCTTGTTTTGGTCCATACTGCCACTTCCCAAAATATGGAAACCAAAGAGCTTGCAGTGGAAGAGATTTGTTTCACAATATTGAAAATCAAGAATATCTCATAGCTCTGAAAGTAAGCGTTTTAGAGCACATGTTTACTTGATATGTGTGCTTCCATTATCGTGTACTTTCAGCCGTGTAAGTTTGCGCCACTCTTTTTGATACACCCTGTATAAGCGAAAGTTACTTTTATCAATCACTGTTATATCCTTGTGACGAAAAAGTGCTCTGCTTCTGTACTCATTTGGTCATGGCAACTTGGTTTTATAGGCTAACAATGAGGTATTTAGCTTATCATTCATTTCTGTGATTTACTTTAATAATTAATCAGAGACTGCACTTCATCCTCATGTGATGTTTTCTGGTGCTGTCGTTACACAGTCGGTATCGCCTCGAAAGCGTGTATATGTCAACGTAACTGTTGAACGTTCTCAGAATAGATATTAAATATTAAAATAAATGTACAGCAGTCTTCGAAAAAGCTTATAAACAAAACAATATTCACTCCTAACCGATCAGTCGTTATATTTGTATATAATTTGCTTGCGTCGTTTAGGCAGGCCGGAAATTTTGTGACATTTCAACTTACACTCGCGAATGGCTATAAAACCGAAATTTGTTGTTTAATGGCAGAACTTTCTTTCTAAACGGTTGTACATGTAACAGGAATGCTGCGAGTCCGCGGTTATACTTGCGAACTCGTGTACTGGCTCTGCTTTCTTAGAGGGTCGAGTCCACTTGTACCAGACAACAGACTCAGGCTGTGGTGCTGTGGCGGACACTCACGAGTCGAGTCTACGGGCACACGAAAACGGCGAGTTGGGATACGACGTCACAGGACTCGGGCAGTCAAACATCGAGCCATTGTCACATCCGAATGCCTCACAAATCTGGCTGCTGCACGAGTCAACCAGCCGGCTAAATGGAGACCGCCAATAAGGCCCCTTTCAAAGTCTTTCAGGTGCTGTTAATGCTGTCTTACACGAGCATATGGCATCTCCGCGTTCTTCACAGTGATCACTCACCATCTGACGCTATTCGCGCCCTTTATGCAGGGTGATTCTGTGATGATGTTGCAAACATTCGTGGGTGATGGAGAAGGGTAAATGTATCAGTCTGGGACAAGGATCCGGAATCGACTGAGTCGAAAGTTATAGGCGAAAATCATTCTGATTCCTCTGACAGTGGGCCACTTCTACTAAAGCTCTTTGTTTTCGATATTTTGAGAGGAGGTAGGATGGACCGAAATAATTAAAATATCCCGTAAACATGGGGCCTAAAGTGCATACTTAAGAGCTATGAACACTTATTCAGTAGCAGAGATGCTTCACAGTGGCAAAGATGAAAAAATTCTCGTAGGTCTTAAGGTATGCACTTTAGAGTGTGTGTTTACTGGACAAGTTTTTTCATGTTCTGGTCCATACTGCCTCCTCCGAAAACATGGATAGCAAAGAGCGTGCAGTAGAAGAGGTTCACTGTCAGAGGTATCAGAACGATTTCCGCTTATAATTTTCGATTCGGTAGTTTCTAGACCAGGGTCCGTTACCTCAAATTGATACATTTACTAGTCTCCATCACCTCTGAAAGTTTGTAACATCGTAACAAAATCATTCTCTACATAGTACAAGGCCTGGTAACAACACTAAAGCCGGCCGCTGTGGAAGAGCGGTTCTAGGCGCT
Source organism: Schistocerca piceifrons (assembly GCF_021461385.2). Lineage (NCBI taxonomy): Eukaryota > Metazoa > Arthropoda > Insecta > Orthoptera > Acrididae > Schistocerca > Schistocerca piceifrons. The sequence goes on from NC_060149.1 coordinate 74,491,475, forward strand.
TCAGTCCGGAACCGCGCTGCTGCTACAGTCGCAGGTTCGAATCCTGACTCGGGCATGGATGTGTGTGACGTCCTTCGGTTAGTTAGGTCGTAAGTAGGCTGTTTACGTTTTCATGTTGGTAACGCAACGTAGCGCTCTGTATGAAAATCACTGACTGTGCTGTGTGCAGTCTGTGGCTGGTCTGCATTGTTGGAATATTAGCTATTGTTGTGTTGGACAGTTGGATGTGAACAGCGCGTAGCGTTGCGCAGTTGGAGGTGAGCCGTCAGCAGTGGTGGATGTGGGGAGAGAGATGGCAGAATTTTGAGAGCGCACGACCTGGACGTGTATCCATCAGAAAGAGTAAATTTGTAGTACTGGATATCATGGTTCAAATGGCTCTGAGCGCTATGGGACTTAACTTCTGAGGTCATCAGTCCCCTAGAAATTAGAACTACTTAAACCTAACTAACCTAAGGACATCACACACACCCATGCCCGAGGCAGGATTCGAACCTGCGACCGTAGCGGCGCGCGGTTCCAGATTGTAGCGCCTAGAACCGCTTGGCCACCCCAGACGGCGGATATCATGAACTGATATATATATATATATATATATATATATATATATATATATATATATATGATGACTTTTAAACATTATTAAGGTAAATACATTGTTTGTTCCCTATCAAAATCTTTCATTTGCTAAGTATGCCTATCAGTAGTTAGTGCCTTCAGTAGTGAGCATTTTTTATTTAGCTGGCAGTATTGGCGCTCGCTGTATTGCAGTAGTTCGAGTAACGAAGATTTTAGTGAGGTAAGTGATTCATGAAAGGTATAGGTTATCTTTAGTCATGGCCATTCTTTTGTAGGGAATAACGTAGAGGTTTTCCAGCATTGTCATTCATAAAGTTTTTTCTAAGGGGATGTTTCAAGGTATAAGTAGTTCTAAGTCCCTCAGATTTTAAGTCCCATAGTGCTCAGAGCCATTTGAACCATTTTTGAACAACACTAAACACGATCAAAACTATTGCACTCAGGTGGCCATTCCACCTGTCACAGATAATCTGTATTACTGACAAGGGGACCATCAGACCTGTTAATCACGAATTTTGATGAGTCTCACGTATGCTGTAAAGAGACCTAGCCTAAGTACCTGCTTAGCGGCTTTTCATGCGACGGCCCTTAGCTTCCGAGTAAATCGATGTTGAATTCTATGTGTACCTTCCATAACTGTATGTTTAGACAGGTTTCAGTTAAGTGAGCGTAGCGCAGCGGCTAAATTTTACGTCCACCATGTTGGCGGTACGAGTTCAAGTCTCGCCCGTGTACTTTTTTCCAGTTTCATCTTGCAGGATAAGTTCACCGAACAAAAAAATTAGTCACCCCGGTACGCACGCGCAGCTTGATTGTTAAGCTTTTACAGATGGCGCAGCGATCCAGTTACGTACTCAGCCACGCACGCAGTCTCTCTACGTGAGCTTAAGGCAATACAGATAAGTGAAACGTTATGTTTCGATCGCACATTGTACATGAACGTGATTAAATGTGAGGAATTAACAGAGTGGCAAAATGGGGGCAATCGTGTTCGGCAGTACACATGGCCGTATGGCAAGTTGCTGGATTTGTTGGTGTTTCACGGCAGACATGTGGTCACGAAACTGTGGTCTGGGAAAGATCCTCAAGCCGGCCGCTGTGGCCGAGCGGTTCTAGGCGCTTCAGTCCGGAACCACGCGGCTGCTACGGTCGCAGGTTCGAATCCTGCCTCGGTCATGGATGTGTGTGATTTCGTTAGGTTAGTTAGGTGTAAGTAGTTCTAAGTCTAGGGGACTGATGACCTCAGCTGTTAAGTCCCACAGTGCTTAGACCCATTTGAACCATTTGAAAGGTCCTCACTGAGAGAGAGCGGAGTCGTTTTTCGCGGCTTGTGAATAAAAATCGCTTCCAAACCCGACAGGAATTGCTGCAGGCATCGAATTAAGGTCCATCCCGACCTGTTAGCGAAAACTCATTGTGACGGAACCTGCATGCAATGAAGGTCTGGAGTCGGTCACCTTGCAAGAAGCCACTGCTCACGCAGGCACATAAAGACGATGACAGCAATGTTCACTGAGCTGGGATAATACGCGACTGGTTTTCTGAACAGTCGCCCACCCTATTACATTTCGACTGGCCTGCAAAATCACCTGACTTGAACCCCATAGAAAATCTGTGGGACAAGTTGGAACAGCAGGTAAAACGCCCACATCAGTATTTCCGAAATTTGGTGGAAATACGCGATCGAATCCTCAGCGAGTGGTTTAAAAGGTTATCAAGTCCAGGGACAGAATGACACAGTACTAAATTATCCTCTAAAGGTGACTAAATTTTTGTCTGGTGAGCTTATCATTGAGTAGTATAAGTCATGCAAAATTATCCAAATTAAGTCTGAAGCAGAAGACACTGTAGACGATCTGCAGTGATGTAGACGTATTCCCAGTGTTGTAAAATTATTGGTGGCACACGAAAATTTGTGCTGGACCAGAGCTCGGGCCCGAATTTCCCGCCGGCCGCGGTGGTCTAGTGGTTCTAGGCGCGCAGTCCGGAACCGCGGGACTGCTACGGTCGCAGGTTCGAATCCTGCCTCGGGCATGGATGTGTGTGATGTCCTTAGGTTAGTTAGGTTTAAGTAGTTCTAAGTTCTAGGGGACTGATGACCACAGAAGTTAAGTCCCATAGTGCTCAGAGCCATTTTGAACCGAATTTCCCACGTCAGCTATCCGTGCATGTCTCCTGGACCGACTCAAACCTCCATATGTCGTCGTGTCCACCTCCTGTACTCGCACACTTGCTGTGATTCCCGCATGGAGAAAGGCTTTTATTGCTATTCGCGGCCTGTATAGAAATGTAACATAATTTACGGTGTCTGTATTTACAATGGCTGTATACCTGGTGTAATGCCCGATTTAAATCGATCATTTGCTGTTGGTAGCGATGAGTGTTAACGGTTTCACCAGGTTTTAGTAGCTCACAATAGCGATTCCACCAAAAGCAGAGCATTGTCTTCTTTCCAAAGCGATTCGCTCTTGCAGTAGATGACGATGGTTTGTCTGGATTCACCCATGATTTACGACGCTTATGATTCTCAAATTATATCCATTTTTCATCACCTGTCACTATTCAATGGAGAAACGACTTTCTTTTGTATCTGGCGAGCAGCATTTCACAAGTACTCTTTCGAATTGTTTGCTGTCTTACTCTCAGTTCATGCGGAACCCATTTCCCCACTTTCTGCACCTTTCCCATAGCTTTCAACCGAAGAGAAACGGCTTTCTGCGTCACACTCAATTGTTACGCGAATTCCTATTGAGTCTGAGTGTCATGTTCATCCAATAAGGCCTGAAATTCGTTGTCTTCGAACGTTTTCGGGTGTTTCCCGCGCTCGTCGTTTCTCACGTCAGAATAACCACTTCTGAGTTTTTTGAATCACTCGAAATACTGCGTTTTTCAATAGCATGTTCGCCGAAAGCTTCGACATGCATTCGATGGGATTATGCAGCAGTTTTCTTCAAATGATAACAGAAAACGAATGCTGTCCGCAAATTGTAGTTCATAGGCACAAAACTCGATATGTTTACGGGTTTGAAACAGATACCGAGGTATGGAACTTGGGTTACTGTGTGTTGACGTTCGTCGTCAGCCGTTACAGGAAGCAGATGCCGCTGCAGACGCGGTCTCACGAGCCCTACACTGACGGCTAACACCAACTATAGGGAATTTCCGGTTTCGTACTCCTGCAGCTGGTAGTACTATGAAACGTTCTTCAGACATGCATGCATGTGGTTTTCTTTAGGCAGCATAACTGACGGCGCGCAAATACCTGGATTTCATTCTTCCACTTGAGAGCACTTAGCGACTCCCAACAAACCTTACACATAATTTCAAACTTTACACATAATTTCAAACGTTTATAAACCTCTTTCTTGCTGACAACCTCCACAGAACTATGAAAGGAAAACAGACATCGCTTACTACATTCCGCAGTTCATGCAGTACCATTTCAGCAGCGGACATGACGATTTAATTTATTACTTCTTGACTACTGGTTCCATTCGTAACATATTTTGCAGACACAATCCACATATATTACTGAATCCATCTGCAAAATTACAACATTGCAAGACTTACAGTTCACGAGATATGGCGTCATAAACTTTTGGTGAGTGAAAAACTAGCTTTTGCTTAAAATGGAGGTCAAATTACCCAGATTATATTCGTCCAGTATTTCATAATGAGAGGACTTAGCTATTTCCGACACGTTCAAACCTTTCTTAAACTCTTCTTGCTTACATGCTTAACGTTAAATATTTAACACATTAACCCATTTGTAAAGTGATCAGAGTCTGCAGCTGTTCTATACACGGGAGTTAGATTCTTTAAGCAATCGGAAGTTTACTGATTGTAACTCTTAATCATTTACATACCCGTCGATGGTGTGCAGATGTACGAAGTTACATAGACATCTGACCATGTCTTCTGTGCCCTCCACTTTTCTTGTCAGGCAGTGTATATCCCTTTTGTGGAAAACTTTAAGACAGATACCGTGTGTTCAGTTTTTGTTACTATTAATTACAGTACTTACACTTGCACGAGTGAATGTGAACGGAAACGAGAAGGAATAGGTTTTTAACTGACCTGGTAGCTTAGGCATTTTGAAGTTTTACACGTTTTAACCAGTTTCGTCCCTGACTATTTTAGCAAGGGTGCTTACACTCTCAATGTAGAACACCTTAAATATACAAACAACAACAATGTGTGCTCGTCACGATGTGTAACTTTTTAGTGCGAATCGCAACAATGTATGATTGTACAGTGTGATACTGTGCTGATATTTTGCGCATATAATTGCATAAGTAATAATGAAGATACTCTATACAGGGTGAAAAGTATTTAAACCGACAAACTCTGGGAGGTTGTAGGGAACATCAAAACAGATATTTTTCCCTAATGTCATTTTTTCCTATGAGTATTTTTTATACCGGTGGAGGCCGTGTTACGCTCTTCAGTTGTTTAAGGCCGTATTACGATCTTCAGTTGTTAGAGGGTGTATTACGCTCTTCAGTTGTAGGCAACTGCTGTCCACCAGTGTAGTAGTTGCATTGTCTCTGTTTACTAATGGAGCGATACACCTAGAGTGAGTACACTGATATGGTTGGTGGGTTCTACGTAGCGCACCACAACGGATGAGCTGCACAGCGGGTTTATCAACAACAATATCCTAATCGCCGTATCTCACATCATACGACCTTAGCTGCTGTGTACCAATGTCTGCGTGAGACCGGGTCATTTAGCAGGCTACCTGGACAGGGATGCCGTCGCACGGTAAGAACTCTGCAATTTGAGGAAGCTGTCTTGCAGCATGTGGAGCGGGATCCTTCAATAAGCACTCGTGCAATTACACGTAACATGGGGACGAGAGCAGTTGTTACTTCCACTTCTCTTACAGCATGTCCACAACCTGTAACCAGTTGATTATCCACCCAGAGCACAGTTTTCGCAGTGGTACCTGGAACAGTGTGTAATGCATCCTACATTTCCATCCTCTGTGTTGTTTACCGATGAAGCAACGTTCGGGCATGATGGAGTCTTTAACATGCACAATTCGCATGTTTGGAGTGAGGATAACCCACATGCCAGAGTTACTAGCGCTCATCAAGTGCGGTTCTTCGTTAATGTGTGGGTCGGTGTTGTTGTGTTGTTGGTGACTTTTTAATTGGGCCGTATCTGTTACTTAGGCCATTAAATGGCAGGCACTATTACAATTTTCTCGTCAGAGCATTGCCAGAATTGCTCGAAGATGTCCCGCTCCCTCCAAGACAACGCATGTGTTTCCAACATGACGGGGCGCCGGCACATTTCAGTCATCGTGTGCGTCGATTCCTGGCCCGGCGGTTCCCAGAAACGTGGATTAGCAGAGGTGGTCCTGTACCGTGTCCTGCTCTATCCCCAGATATGTCCCCTCTGGACTTTTTGTGTGGGGAGAGATGCGCAACCTTGTTTACGCAACTCCTGTTGCATCAGAAGAGGATCTGGTTGCCCGGATAGTAGCAGCAGCAGGAACAATTCAGGATACTCCTGGGGTTTTTGCCCGACGGTGTAACCTTTGTTTACGTGTCAATGGAGGCATTTTTGAAAATCTACTGTAATTGAAATTGGGTTGCGTTAATATGTTGTCTCTTGGTCATAAAAAAAATGGAAAAGTGTTTGTTAGTTTAGTTGATTTGCTGCCAGAGAAATCTTCCTCTACCTGTTTAAATACTCCTCATAGGAAAAAATGACATCGGGGAAAAATATTTGTTTTGATGTCCCCTACAACCTCCCAGAGTTTGTCGGTTTAAATACTTTTCACCCTGTATAGAGTATCTTCATTATTACTTATGCAATTATATGCGCAAAATATCAGCACAGTATCACACTGTACAAGCATACATTGTTGCGATTCGCACTAAAAAGTTACACATCGTGACGAGCACACATTGTTGTTGTTTGTATATTTATATATTCACCCTGTATAAGGTGACAATGGTGCGATAATTTGAGCAATACACTGATGAGCCAAAACATTGTGACAGCCTGCTCAGTAGCTTGTTGGTCCGTTTTGGGAACGAAATTCATCACTGATTCTGCGTATCAGGTATCCGACAATTGGTGATAGGTTTGTGAAGGTATATGGCATCAGATGTCTACGCATAGGTCATGTTATTCGCATAATTAACGGGCCACCCATTTGCGTACTTGGTGATGGCACCCGATAGCGACGCAGATGGGTTCCATAGCATTTACATCAGGTGAATTTAGTCGCCTAGATGTCAACAGGAGTTCACCATAATGCTCCTCAAACCACTGTAGCACGGTTCTGGTCTCGAGATACGGACAATTAGACTGCTGAAAGACGATATGACCGCCAACAATGACATCAAGCATGAAGTGATGAAGATGGTTCGCAGCTGTCAGAGTGTCTTCGGTTACTATCACAGGTCCCATAGCATAATACTGCTCCCAGCAGCCTGAGCCCGTGGCGCGCTGCACGTTTCGAGCCGCCGTTCACCTCGCAGAGCCTTCTCAGCACGTGGACATGTAGGGGTTCTGAACAATGTACAATGAACAGTGTGCTCCGAAACACTTGTGCGTGCACCAACACTGTGCTCTTTCGGCAGAGATGCCACAGATCACCACCTATCCTGCTTTACAGGGCAGACAAGCCTCCTAACCCCACGTTCTGTGAAGAGTCGTGGACATTCAGCTGCTTAGCCCCTAGTGGTAGTTTCACTGTCCTTCTACCTCTTTCCGTAGACGCTCACTACAGTAGCACGTGACATTCGACCAGCTACGCCATTTTCGGGATACTCGTTCGTAGGCTCTGCGAAATAATAATTTGCCCTTTGTTAAAGCAGCTTATCTCAATGGATTTGCCAATTTGTAACCCATATCTTCGCTAGGGTGATACCCCGTCCGTGTCTGCTCCGCCTACATGCTTCTGTTACAGCGCCACGTTTCCACAACGCCACCAGGCGGCATCCAATGTCGCATTGATCATAATGTCTTGGCTTATCAGTGAACATGATTGGCGAAAAGCCATTAGTAAATCCAGCAGTTTTCTAAATATTTATGTCTGTAACTGCGAGCAGTCTTTATCAGTGTGTGCCACCGCGAAATTAGCGGTAGTGTTATGTTGTGGGGCCGGTTTTCTTGATTTTACAGGACCATAAATTTTGGTCGATGGCAGATTTGACGCAACTGTTTGCGAATGCATTTTAGCTAGCACCACTTTTCTCACGCGACGTGGATCATTTTTTATAAGTATGTGAATATTTCTACCCACAGTCAAGTTGGATTGGCTAACGATTAATCTGAAAAATTTATGCGTGCTATAGGGATCTACTGGAGCATCGTTTGTGTTCTAAATTAGTTTATATAAAACAGCACCATTAATTTATAACATCAGAGGACGAATGAAAACAAATTCCGTCTTAATTCTAGCAGAACTGAACAGAGAGACCTTTCCAGAAATTTAAGTTTTGTAACAGCAGAAAAATGAGGATATATACAATATTAGTTAAGAGTACATTGGCGGCCTCTTGGCAGCAATTGTCACTGGATGCTCAGAATCTTTCGACCATATAATGTAGTTGCAGATATGCGCCTCAGATCCGAAGTTGGTTGACAAGCAATAAACAGCAAGTGGCGGCGTACTCACCCGTGAGCTGATGATCTCTGCCCCTTGCAGAACGGAGTCCGCCAGCGTGGTGCAGAGGTCGCTATACACATCTTCCAGTTCCTGTAATCACAACGAGTTGGCGTCAGAAGCCCATCCTTCCATATTATTAGCAACACAAAAATGAATAAGGTATGCATCCATTCAACAAACTCATTCCACATCATTATTACATGCACATATGAGCACAGATGTTCCTTCGAACGTCCTACCTAATCTTCTTGCGCATGCTCTGGACCAAGTAAACAGTAAAAGCCAGTTCAGGGTAGAGTTAGATAAAGACTTAACTGTATTCATTTAGAATTTACGAGGGAAAGGTCAAGGTTTATTTTAGACATTTTTAATAAACCTACAACATCTGACATCGTAATTAGTGATGTCTGTTGTCACCCGTCCGCACATAAAGGTCCATATTTCCTGTCAGTGTTTAGCAAACAATCTAGACTAAACGTTAGTAGTGTAAACGCGAACAGAGAAATAGATACAATATTGCAAGTTGGTTTGGCTAACGATTACTCTGAAAAATTATTTATACGTTATATAGGGAAGCTTTTAGGAATCAAATGTCTCGTCCTCTATTAGCAAGCGAGAAAGCTAAAAATGCCTCTAATACATTTTGAGATCCATATTCAAAAAAATTGCACACGCATTTAAAAAGGCAAGGGCAAAAATTGACTTTCGAAGACGGAAAAAAACTTGGGTTGATTTTGCGTAATTCCCTGGATGGGGAGATAGGCAAGAACCATAAGCCATTGGTTTGCTTTCTTCTTGTTCCAATTTGTTTTAAATTTGACTACTTCTGCATATTCCTAGATGCCATGTCCCTCCGATTGTCTGGCGTACAACTTTATTTTAGTGATTTTTATACATTACGTCTGTTAGTCTCTGTGCAGTACACTATTAGGACACCAAAAGAGGTGTAATAATTAAATTTCAGTTTTAGTAATTCAATGCCACACTTTTTTTATAATGTCATTTGTAAATGATTATTTTGTATCTGCCTGTACATTTTAAAAGATCATTCGAGGGTTAGATCTGCTACATTGGCGCTCATTGACCAACAGTAATTCTGTATCCAGAATGAGATTTTCACTCTGCAGCGGAGTGTGCGCTGATATGAAACTTCCTGGCAGATTAAAACTGTGTGCCCGACCGAGAATCGAACTCGGGACCTTTGCCTTTCAGTAATTCTGTAGTTATTTTCTTATGCTGTTGTCTGGATCATTAGTAACAACTTTTGTCATTATGGAAGGAGGACATTGTAAATGCCCGTAGAGCTTTCAAAATTTTTCTTATTTTACGTTTATAAAACCGACCCATGATCTTATTGTCTGCTATATTGGCCCTTGTAAGACACCAATTAATTATGTATGTACTTTATAGTGTCGTTTGGATCTTTCTGCTTACATGACTATGTATTTTTAAAAATTGTACACACAAGTATTCGTTTGTCACTGGACGATGTGCAGCGCCAGTAAGGGCACACTATCGCCGCCTACCGGTAGAATTTTGTTCTGCTGTGGTGTCATCACTGTGGAACTTCCTGTCTGCCTCTGATTGTTATATACGTAAAATATAACTGCGGTTCATCTGTACAACTCAATGTATCTGGTACGTGCCTTCTACTTGTAACTTACGGATATTTTTGTGATGCGCCATGTCACTGCTGTTGCTTTTATTGTATTGCTATGTACCCTCTGTTTAACAGATACCTGATGATGAGTTATCCTGAAATGCGTAATGCTAAAGTTATTCATTCACGAAATGATAACGTTCTACTAAATGACATATTCAGCATTTGTGCAGTAGTGTTCTAATTTCACATTTGCGTACGGTCATAATTACGTCCTTTCCAGCAGTGAGGTCGGTAGATCGCAGTCTTGGATAGCTCAATTTGCAGAGCACTTGCTCGCGAAAGGCAAAGTCCCCAGGTTCGAGTGCTGTACAGCAAACAGTTTTAAACTGCCAAGAAGTTCCAGATCATTACGTACTCCGCTGCAGAATGATAACTCATTGTGGAAACCTTCCCCTATGCTGTGGTTAAGCCAGTTCTTTATAATATCCCTTCTTCCAGGAGTGCTAGGGGTACAATATATGCGTGAGAACATAAGTGGGATTTGATATCTGGGAGAAGAGACACTGCCGGAAGTCAAGCTGTGAAGTCTGTCGTCAGTCGTGGTTCGATAAATCAGTGAGTACAGCACTTGTGTGCGGAAGGCAAAAGTCCCGGTTCGGCAGGATCTGCCAGGGAGTTTCAAAGTGGAAATTTTCAGACAGGAAAAGTCATTCTTGGAGTGATCTGTTAATCGGAAATATTCTGAGGTGTCAAGAAATCGGCAGTTTCGCAATGGAGGGAATTTTGAGATGTAAAGGAGGGAGGCCACGGCTTGGATGCGGTAAGCAGGTTCAAAATGATGTAGGTTGCAATACTTATACAAAAATCAACACACTTACACAGGATGAAATAGCGTGCAGAGCACAATTCGTTAAAGGTACTGAAAGCTGGCTAAAGCCGGAGATAAGTTTAGCGGAAATTTTTACAAAGGACCTGACGTTGTCCAGAAAGGATAGATTAAATACAGTTGGTGTTGGCGTGTTTGTTACTGTTAGAAATTGTCTGTCTTGTGGCGAAAAAAGTACAAAAAAATGGTTCAAATGGCTCTGAGCACTATGGGACTTATCTGTGGTCATCAGTTCCCTAGAACGCAGAACTACTTAAACCTAACTAACCTAAGGACATCACACACATCCATGCCCGAGGCAGGATTCGAACCTGCGACCGTAGCGGTCACGCAGTTTCAGACTGAAGCGCCTAGAACCGCACGGCCACACCGGCCGGCTAAAAAAAAATTACATAGTTCCTGTGAATTAATATCGGTAGAGGTTATACTTGACAACCGGAATAAATTAATAATTGGTTCCTTTCACCGACCTCCCGACCCAGATGATGCAAATGCTGACCAGTTCAAAGAAGTCTTCATTCTATGACTACAAAGGCTTTTCCGGAGTAATAACCGATAACATTCTTTTCTGGTCACGAAGTCAGCTTCACACAATTTTTCCGTAGTCCACAGTCTGCCATTTTCAGGTGAGTAAGCCGGTGCACCATCTCTTCAGAACTGAATTCAGACTGCGAGCGGTTGCTCGTTTATACGCCCCGGAAGGCCAAGAAATCGTAGTAACCGTCCTCTAGCGCAAGTGAACATACGGCGCTCCAGTGGTGGAAGCTGACGAACTCGATAAATCTCTCTCAAAGCTATTCTGACGGCTAAATCGAAGACCTTTGCTTTTTAATGTCTGATAAAACAGGATTCCAAAGCTTACTTACAGGGTAATCCCTGCCTCTGTTTATAAGACTGTCAGATAGTCGAATTTCAATTAATTCTTTTAAAACACAATCCAAATAGCGAGACGCAGGCAATCATTTGTGTATCATCATATAAGATTCTATTTCCCTCGGTAAGACAGTGCTCTGCCACTGCAGATTTTTCAGATTGAAACAAACGTGTGCGGCGCTGTTGCTCAACACATCGATCATGATTGGTACGAATTGCTTGACCAATATAAGCATTCCCTCAATAACAGGATTTTGTACACACGGGATTTCCTCAATACCAAGCCATCCTTTACTGAGCCAAGGAGCATTAATCCTAGCTGACGGACGCACATCTTCTTAATTTCTTTCTATTTTCGAAAATATGCTGCCAGCAAAAGGTAGGAAAGCCACCGATTTACATGTATCTTCTAATGGTTCCCGCGAAGGTCCAAACGGAAAGCAGGACGTACCTGATTGTCAGTATAGCCATTCTGCTTGAAGCCAACTTTAAGATGATCCAGCTCTTGTGTCAAGCTTTCTGCCTGTGAAACGTCCGCAGGCCCCCTGTACATTGGAACGATGGTTGACAACTCGATGCATGCAGGTAACGGTCTGATGGAGTGGACTTTCAATGAACGTTGTGAGCCAGTGGCCCATCGTCCTTTCTTTAAACCAAGACATCCAGAAACGGAAGCTTTCCATTCCTTTCAACCTCCATCGTGAACGTCATGCCGAGATAAACGCAATTAAAATTATCTAGGAAACAGTTAAGAACGTCTCTTCCATGTGACCATACCGGCCTTTCTATTACGTATCGCTTAGTTTTAACCATCTCTATTGACACGCTACCATCTCACGGCGTCTTTCCTTTCGTCATACGTTGAACGGTTTCACACATCTAATCTGGCATTACTTTTGGAACGTTTTATCTTCGTTATTAACTGTCTGAATAACCTTCATAGGTCACATTTTACGGCATAACAATTTCATTAAGAGAATATTAGAAGGAATCATTGAAGGAAGAACTCGCCGAGGACGACCTAGATTAAGCTACATTCAACAAGTAATAAATGACATCGGGTGCCAGACCTATGCAGATATGAAGAAGAAAGTTGACAAAAGAACGGAATGGCGTGCTGCTGCCAACCAACCTGTGGGTTGATAACCGAAGAAGAAGAAGAAGATTAACTGTCTGTGTGTTTGATGCAAACATTCAAAAGAAAAAAAACATCGATTCTTGTACCATTAATACGACGCCATCTGCCATACAAAATGGATGAAACAACTTTTGCTTAGTTTTCTTCAGTTTCGTAAATGTCTAAAAATAAATTGCACCTATTTGTATCCGTGACTCATCGTCATACAATTTGTTTATTTTCTACTGACGAGGAGCGCACAAAACTGTTTTTCGTATACCGGCCAATATTCTTCGTTTTTCCAAGAAATATTTCCTACGTGGCGTCTGAACAGTTATGTAAATTTTTCTAAGGCCCCTGTATTTTTCCAAAGACCTCTGTCAAGTTCACCCAATAAATTCGTAGTATGGTTGACTTCTGTGACTTGTAGAAGGATTTATAAAATTTTAAAGCTTCTCACACAACAGCCACTCACGAAAAATCCCTTCTTTAACTACAATTGGTTATAAGTAAAAGTCTTTCGAAATCTCAAGTGCTCTACGCTTTCTGTAAGCTCCCCTCAGAATCTTTGTATAGTGTAAACTATCAATATTTCAAACTGTGTAGCTTGTATTTCCGAACGACACTTACAATCATACCATCAACTCCATATACCCCCAGTACTATATAAAATTTTCTCGTCGCACGTAAGGTGCGGTGAAGCACGCGACAGTCTCTTTATCCAATCATTGCAGAGTAAGGAATTGGAGACCGCCACTTCCATTAATGAAAGATACGTAAAATATTTTACATTTATGGAGTCCAGCGTCTACTGTCAGTTTCTAAGTGTCGCTCAGAAGGTGTCAGCGCTGCTCACATATCCGCATCCCACCTTGTACATGGCCGTCCTGTCGCCTCCTTGACAACTTGGTAACGTCATGGGGCAATGACAGCGGAACTGTGCATACCTGAGGATGCATAACCAGCAGTGGCAATAGTACCGCAGAGGGAAGGGCTAAAACATGAAAGGCTGAGTGCCTATTCTACCGTTGTTATAACCAATGATGTTCCCTTCCGAGAAAAGACACTCGGAAGTTTTCTGCGGAAATGTTCTAGTTAAAACATCTGAGCAAAAATCAACTACACATGTATTTTTGACTGCGCAATTTGAAGGGAAGAGGAAAACGTGAGGTAGAAATTCAGAACAATAGCTCTGCATATATTTTCGGTCCACAAGACTGAAGATCACCAATCTGACTAACAGTATATTTATTTGTAAACGTCATGATTCGTCGTGAAGTCTCCACTTGGTGCTCTGCTAATTCCATGTGTAATGATATCGCCGGCCGGGGTGAACGAACAGTTATAGGCGCTACAGTCTGGAACCGCGCGACCATTATGGTCGCAGGTTCGAATCCTGCATGGATGTGTGTGATGTCCTTAGGTTAGTTAGGTTTAAGTAGTTCTAAGTTCTAGGGGACTGATAACCTCAGCAGTTAAGTCCCATAGTGCTCAGAGCCATTTGAACCATTTTGTAATGATATCCGATACGCGAATAAATAATTTATTCCAAACGGCTGAAATCGTAAATCTTTATTATTCATTACTGCTTTCAGTTTAATTAAACAATCTACAGACGTATTTAGCGTTCATCAACTTACTACCTCTTATTAGTTCGTGCCATGATGACAAAAACACACACGCAAATTGTCAGAAGTACAATGTGTAACAAAGAAGACTTCAGGTGTAGAGTAAAACAACATTTCAAAGTGATGGGAAGACAGGACAAAACAGACCTGCGGAGAAGAGAAGAGGATATTCCATTTGGTACTTAGATAAGGTCACGGAAGAGAGAAAAAAGTGACAGCATAAAAGGAATCGTCTAGTTGATGTGACAGACAGAGGTAGCGAAACGCCGAGACTTGTAAAGACAGACGCAGCTGGGCGCGCACCCGATAGGTGAGCGCGGCAGCGTTAGGCTGAACTTAGGGTTGCATCGTTCGCTGGAAGGTGACGACTTGGTTTCGCAGCTTAAGGCATGATTAGACCGAACGCGGCCTCCCGGTACAGCCTGCGAGCTTGCACCGCAATGGCCAGGCAGCATCGATGAAACGCTCGTCGTTGTATCTTGCCTGTCATACAGGGTGCGGCTTTGACTCCCGCACTGGTTAAACTTTAAATATTTAAAAAACTGAGAGAGTCACAAAAAAGTTGAAGGACGCCATTGGAAAGGTGGTATATTTCTAGTCTAGATCGATGTGCCAGATGTACGCTGTGTGTAGAAAAAATGTGAATCTGAAAACTTCCATTACAACAGGGAAGCCTTTTTAAGAGCTGCTGCCATCTTGGTAAGGGGTAGTTCATTCTGAGAAGTGAAACAGTTCAGACCTATGCTCTGATGAAGAGCGTGTCGGTCACCGCTTTAAAGTGTTAAAAATTTTTTGGACGTCAGTTTTATGGTTTTTTAATATTTTCGCGCTACAACTCTGTGAACTTTGAGGTTTTCTGGCAACATATCCGCCTACTTGCATAATTTTTCGCCGTTAATTTGGATAGGACTTATATTTCGAGAGCAAGTGCTAAATTTTTAAATTTTCGCCTGCTAGCTAGTAATGGACTTACATTTGTGGAGCAAGTTAGGCGAGGCACTTTTAACATTAAAACACAAACTGTGCACTTATAAATATTTCGATAGTTACTCCAGTACGACTTAGTGTCCAACACTAACATCATGTGCTGGTCTTAGCGATTTTTAGTAAAGCATTCGTTCTGTTGTGTTAGTTCACGAACTAAAAAGTTTAATAAAGTTTATTTACTTTAAAATAAAAGTCAGAGATAATTGTGAACGTTTTTTTTTACTATACACAATCTTTCTTCTAAATATGAAATTATTTTGTAGGCACTACGAATTTCTACTGGAAAATGTAACTGGCGTGTGATCGTCCTCCAGACTTAAGGGGAACCAAGTGAGTTTAAAAATTGATCACACATGATATCTTTAACTTACCAGGACTTCAGGTGATAACCGGCAAGCAAGAAAATCGTAAAGTGAAAGTTTTTCAATGCAGAAGATTTTTCTGATGCGTTAAATGAAAAGTTCTTTAAACCAATGTTTTTTAACATCGTTGGGCAGTTCTTGTTGAGGGTATCGTTTTATGTAACCTCCACAAATGTATGAGATACGGGGAAGATGTTAAATTTTTAAAACGGAACATGTACATTTCATTCAAGAATACATTTTTTTGTGGACTGGCAAGAGAGCCAATCCACTATGACGGGAAGCCGATAGGCACGCGTTTAAGCTCACGCAGGCTGGCGTGAGGTCTGGAAAATGACAAGGAATTGAGACTAGCAAAAAAAGTACGTAGCTTCTGGAATACTTAACTTTAATCCATAATTGGTGAACATCGGTCTGACGGTACATGCATCACAAGATAAATAGCAAATGATAATGGCGCCTTGCTAGGTCGTAGCAAATGACGTAGCTGAAGGCTATGCTAACTATCGTCTCGGCTAATGAGAGCGTAATTTGTCAGTGAACCATCGCTAGCAAAGTCGGCTGTACAACTGGGGCGAGTGCTAGGAAGTCTCTCTAGACCTGCCGTGTGGCGGCGCTCGGTCTGCAATCACTGATAGTGGCGACACGCGGGTCCGACGTATGCTAACGGACTGCGGCCAATTTAAAGGCTACCACCTAGAAAGTGTGGTGTCTGGCGGTGACACCACACATTTACTCTCTTCAAGAGCTACTGAAAAAGTATCACACTGTACCAATTTTGTCAATAAAACGTACATGGCCGGCCGGGGTGGCCGAGCGGTTCTAGGCGCTACAGTCTGGAACCGCGCGACCGCTACGGTCGCAGGTCCGAATCCTGCCTCGGGCATGGATGTGTGTGATGTCCTTAGGTTAGTTAGGATTAAGTAGTTCTAAGTTCTAGGGGACTGATGACCTTAGAAGTTAAGTCCCATAGTGCTCATAGCCATTTCAACCATTTTTGAAAACGTAGATGTGTAAATGATAAAGAGTACACTTTTTGTGAAGAAACCGAGCTGTTTATTGTCTTGATTGTACACATTACGTAACCAATGTAGTGCTGTAGTAGATGCGTGAGTTTTATTTATGATTTCCGAGTCACGTAAACACAGGTACTCCAGCCGCACACCCCACGCCAACCCGCGTACCTTATTTGTTGTTGCTTTAGCGTACAGTACACTGCACACCAGTGTAGGCGTGCAACTGAGTAACTTAGTAATTGCAAGGCGCTACTACACCATGTGAATACAATTTTTGTTGTGCGAAGGTGTATGATGTACACGAACGACGATAAGGTGGAAGTGCTGCTGAACTACGGAGAAAGTATGTTGGCAGGAAATAATTTAATAACTTGCTCTTTTATATTTAGTACTGTTAGAGAACATTATGATTATTATGTTTTTCTGTCTATCTTGTACTCTAATGTACAGGGCTATTACAAATGATTGAAGCGATTTCATAAATTCACTGTAGCTCCATTCATTGACATATGGTCACGACACACTACAGATACGTAGAATAACTCATAAAGTTTTGTTCGGCTGAAGCCGCACTTCAGGTTTCTGCCGCCAGAGCGCTCGAGAGCGCAATGAGACAAAATGGCGACAGGAGCCGAGAAACCGTATGTCGTGCTTGAAATGCACTCACATCAGTCAGTCATAACAGTGCAACGACACTTCGGGACGAAGTTCAACAAAGATCCACCAACTGCTAACTCCATTCGGCGATGGTATGCGCAGTTTAAAGCTTCTGGATGCCTCTGTAAGGGAAATCAACGGGTCGGCCTGCAGCGAGCGAAGAAACGGTTGAACGCGTGCGGGCAAGTTTCACGCGCAGCCCGCGGAAGTCGACGAATAAAGCAAGCAGGGAGCTAAACGTACCACAGCCGACGGTTTGGAAAATCTTACGGAATAGGCTAAAGCAGAAGCCTTACCGTTTACCATTGCTACAAGCCCTGACAGCCGATGACAAAGTCAAACGCTTTGAATTTTCGGCGCGGTTGTAACAGCTCATGGAAGAGGATGCGTTCAGTGCGAAACTTGTTTTCAGTGATGAAGCAACATTTTTTCTTAATGGTGAAGTGAACAGACACAATGTGCGAATCTGGGCGGTAGAGAATCCTCACGCATTCGTGCAGCAAATTCGCAATTCACCAAAATGCTGCGCCGAGTGTGGGAGGAGCTTGATTATCGGCTTGATGTCTGCCGAATCACTAAAGGGGCACATATCGAACATTTGTGAATGCCTAAAAAAACTTAATGAGTTTTTGTATGTGTGTGCAAAGCATTGTGAAAATTTCTCAAATAATAAAGTTATTGTAGAGCTGTGTAATCGCTTCAATCATTTGTAATAACCCTGTATATACCTGTACTGTAATTTGCTGTAGGCGGGCAAAATTCTGTTCACGCACAATTACTGTACAGGAGACGATTTCCTGGAAAGCCATCGCCTTCTCGCTAGATGTTTGGTCGTCTCATTTCTCGCCTACGTGAAACGGGAAATTTAAATGCAAGACCCCGAAATCGTCGACGAAGCTGCTGAGGCCGCTGTGCTCGCTACTGTAATCGTGAATCCTCAAGTCATCACACGACGAATTCAACATGAAGTTAGTTTCTTGAAAAAAAGTGCACATAGCATTCTGGAACGTCATAAAGTCCATCCTTACTATGTTCATTTACACCTTGAATTCATGGAAATGACTTCAACAATAGGGTTCAATTTTGTCAATGAGCTCAGAAAAAATTTCTGACTAATCCTAATTTCTTCTGTGAGGTTTTCTTACCAACTAGGCGTCATTCTCCAACAAAGGAATTGCCGATATGAGAAATATGCATTATTGGTCCATCAACAATCCACGACGGCTCCTACTGGTAGAGCATCAACGTCCATGGAACATTAATGTTTGTTGCGAAATTATTGGAGATACCATTGTCTAACCTTTCTTTCTAAATAGCAACCAAACTGGTAGTCAATATGCCCGATTTTTAAGGCACACTCTTTCTGTTCTCTTGGACGCCGTACCTCTGAATCAGAGGACCGTCACTTGGTATCAGAAAGATGGATGTCCTGCGCATAACGCCTTACGAACATGACGAATTCTGGACCGTAAATATCCTGGTAGGTGCGTTGGACGTGGTGGGCCAGTTAGTTGGCCTGCCCGCACACAGCACTGGATTTTTTTCTGTGCGGAGCAGTCAAGGATGCAGTCTAGCAAAATGTTTCAACAATACCAGAGGACATGCAGCAACGCTTTGTTGATGCTTGTACAGCCCTCAAAAAGCAGCAGCACGATGTAGGGCGTCCTTCGTCCACAGAGTGACCCTATGTATCATTGCCAATGGTCACCATCTTGAGCGTGGGACGTAAATGCTCTGTTTTTCATGTAGTGCTAGTATCACAGTAAAAGTTACTAGAAAGGGCCGCGTTACTTTTGCATTTTTTAAGTACTGTAATACGGTACTGTACAATAACAATATCCAATTACTACACAGAGCAGTAGTGTTGCATTCAATGCTTATCGCTAATTTGTAAAATGTTCAAACGCACCTTGAAGAGGTTAAATGATTCAGTTAATGAAATGCACTGAAGTGATATTTATATTAGAGAAGTTATGTATTATTTATCATTTTCATAGCTACTAGTTTCGTGGATAAAATGGTGCAGTATGACACATTTGTGAATAGCTCTTGGAGAGGGTGAGTGTAGTCCTCAATAAAATTTACATCGTTCCATATAAAAATGTATCCTCTGTCACGTATCTCCTACATCTTTGGTGATACATAAAACGTATACCCTAAGCGAGAACAACCCAATCATGTTAAAAACCATTGGTTTAACTCATCACAAAATTTTTTTTTTGTGAGCAATATAAATGGGGCACCCTTTATACCTGTTTTTATTTCATCTATACATACCTCTTTGTCAACGAATCTTTAATTTCCAGGCTTCCTTCTCCCGCTTTATAAGATTATGGAATGCCGTTAATGAAAGTACATATTTCGATTAAAAAAGTGGTTGAGTACCTCGACTGTTACGAAAGCTTGAAATTCTGACTAGTCTACGAAATGTAGCATACTTCCGGCCTATCAGTTCTCGAAAGCCTGCTGTCGGTATCACAAACTATTTACAAAATATCGTGTATTACGGAAAGCACGCTGTAAATTACTGACCAACCAGTGAGAATCATGGTCGTAACTGCATGCAACGTTGCTCTGGTGCCAAAAACTGGAAGCTGTCAGCGGTCCACTGGAAATTAGCGAATGCACAAGTCAGGCTGGACATCTGGCAGCCGCCTGGCTCTAGGCCAAAACTTGCCATCTGCTCGGTGTGGCAGCTCCACGCATGACTTGCGCCGCAATTACATCCATCCGCTCACGAGTCATTTGCTGTATTCCGCTACTTACGACACGGTTATATTTTTTCACGTCTACCGCTTCCGCTGGAAACGTTAGTGTTCTGTACAGAAGATACGATTCATCAACAACATGGCTAACGTTCGTTGCACATAAAACGTGTGCGGTTCCTCTTATCTGGCAGAACTAACGAGAGTTTCTCGTGAAGTGACTAATAACAGCGCATGAAAATACGACTTTTCTGATTTACTTGCCATAAAAACATCGGAATCAAAATGAAAGAAAGCAGCCTCTGTTTTAGTGTTTTGCTGTTCAGTTACCTTCCACTTTTTGGATTTAAATAAAGAGTAACATTGTTTCTCATATCACATGATTAACATTTCGGGGAAATGGCTCAAATGGTTCAAATGGCTCTGAGCACTATGGGACTTAGCATCTATGGTCATCAGTCCCCTAGAACTTAGAACTAATTAAACCTAACTAACCTAAGGACAGCACACAACACCCAGCCATCACGAGGCAGAGAAAATCCCTGACCCCGCCGGGAATCGAACCCGGGAACCCGGGCGTGGGAAGCGAGCCACCTTTCGGGGAAATGATCGGTAAAAAAATTGCAAATTCAACTGCAATGTCATTATGCTGTGAAGGATGACAGAAGCGTGGAGCGGGTCTGTGCTTCCTCTACATCTACATCTACGTGATTACTCTGCTATTCACAATAAAGTGCCTGGCAGAGGGTTCAATGAACCACCTTCAAGCTGTCTCTCTACCGTTCCAATCTCGAACGGCACGCGGGAAAAACGAGCACTTAAATTTTTCTATGCGAGCCTTGATTTCTCTTATTTTATCAAATGGTTCAAATGGCTCTGAGCACTATGGGACTTAAGATCTGAGGTCATCAGTCCCCTAGAACTTAGAACTATTTAAACCTAACTAACCTAAGGACATCATACACATCCATGCCCGAGGCAGGATTCGAACCTGCGACCGTAGCGGTCGCGCGGTTCCAGACTGAAGTGCCTAGAACCGCTCGGCCACACCGGCCGGCCTTATTTTATCGTTAAGATCATTTCTCCCTATGTAGGTGGGTGGCAACAGAATGTTTTCGCAACCGGAGGAGAAAACTGGTGATTGAAATTTCATGAGAAGATCCCGTCGCAACGAAAGACTCCTTTGTTTTAATGATTACCATTCCAATTCACGCATCATGTCTGTGACACTATCTTCCCTATTTCGCGATAACACAAAACGAGCTGCGCTTCTTTGTACTTTTTCGATGTCATCCGTCAGTCCCACCTGATGCGGATCCCACACCGCACAGCAATACTCCAGAATAGGGCGGACAAGCGTGGTGTACGCAGTCTCTTTAGTAGACCTGTTCCACCTTTTAAGTGTTTTTGGTTTGCTCTACCCACAATATTATCTATGTGATCGTTGCAATTTAGGTTATTTGTAATTGTAATCCCAAAGTATTTAGTTGAATTTACCGCCTTCAAACTTGTGTGATTTATGGCGTAATCGAAATTTAGCTGATTTCTTTTAGTACTCATGTGAATAACTTCACACTTTTCTTTATTCAGGGTCAACTGCCACTTTTCGCACCATACAGATACCTTATATATCTCATTTTGCAAGTCGTTTTGAGCATCTGATGGCTTTACAAGACGGTAAATGACAGCATCGTCTGCAAACAATCTAAGACAGCTACTCAGATTGTCTCCTATGTCGTTAACATAGATCAGGAACAATAGAGGGCCTATAACACTTCCTTGGGGAACGCCGGATATTACTTCTGCTTTACTCGATGACTTTCCGTCTATTACTACGAACTGTGGCCTTTCTGACAGGAAATCACGAATCCAGTCGCACAACTGAGGCGATACTCCGTAGGCACGCAGTTTGGTTAGAAGACGCTTGTGAGGAACGGTGTCGAAAGCCTTCTGGAAATCTAAAAATATGGAATCGATTTGACATCCCCTGTCGATAGCACTTATTACTTCATGAGTATAAAGAGCTAGTTGTGTTTCACAAGATCAGTTCCTGGATTGCCTTGGAGAGCGCGGCCTTGCAGGTGGAGACCTGGCTCCGCTTGATGCCCTTATACTAGCCTGGATAGTCCAGAATATTTCGCCTAGGTTACAGCGGAAGTGGCTGGTAGAAAACGACAATTTTTTGGAAAACAAATCCCTGGTTTTGCAAACAAGGGTCTCAACAAGAGTAACTGTATGCTCTGCAAAAATCTTTGCTGGTACTCCGAATGCTTGGAACGTAAACACACCACTCACTGAGGCTCGTAGCTCGGCGGCCGATGACACTTGCATTAACGCGCGATGTGTCTCCTATGGCACGTTCTATGTCTCTCTGTAGGTTCACATGCCGGGTGGTTATTTAATGATAAACTACTACTCACAGAACTACACTGTGAGCTGTAATTATCGTATGGCAGCGAAATTTAGTAGATATGCTAATGCATTAGTGAGGAAACGATTTACGCTGGAAAAAATTAGTTCACATTTTGGCCACCAGGTGCAAATATGACGCTGTAAATGAAGAAGGCGTACAGAAATGTTTCCATATGTAATGGATTAAGAACGGGACATGAGCAGAAAATGTCAAATAAGTGAGAAAAGCACAATGGTGATTTTATTAGTAATCGACACTTATATAATTATTAGAATTATTTTAATACCGTCAGCTGCTCACGGGCGTTGATATATATCAACGGGGACAGGTGAAAATGTGTGCCCCGACCGGGACTCGAACCCGGGATCTCCTGCTTCCATGGCAGACGGTCTATTCATCTTTTTTTTTTTTAATCTCATTTTGTTCTACATTGTTCGTCGAATTTGTTCGTGGTGGACGTCCGGTGACACCCGTTCAGGTTGTTCGTTAATCCGTTCACTCAGTTATTTTTTATTTATTTATTTTTATTACAGAGGGTAGCTAAAGCCTTCCATCTGAGCCACTGAGGGTACAGAAGATAGTGCGACTGCAGGGGCTATCTCGCACCCGCCTCCCCTGAGACTCACATTCTCACCTTGTATGACCACACACTACATTCATGTCCGAGCCGGCCGGAGTGGCCGAGCGGTTAAAGGCGCTACAGTCTGGAACCGCACGACCGCTACGGTCGCAAGTTCGAATCCTGCCTCGGGCATGGATGTGTGTGATGTCCTTTGGTTAGTTAGGTTTAAGTAGTTCTAAGTTCTAGGGGACTTATGACCACAGCAGTTGAGTCCCATAGTGCTCAGAGCCATTTGAACCATTTTTTTTCATGTCCGAAAGAACAGACACCATATCCACATAAGTATATAGTTCTGGCAATACCGGCCATGACCTTCTTCTTCTTCTGTCCGGATGCACACATATTCCCTGAACTCTTACAGGACTTGGTAAGAATGTCTTCCACGAGTAATGAGTGTGTTGGGGTGGGACACTACGAATGTTGCGTGTGGACATACAAGGTGAGAATGTGAGTCTCACGGGAGGCGTGCGCGATATACTCCCTGCAGTCGCACTATCTTCTGTGCCATCGGTGGTTCAGATGGATAGAGCGTCTGCCATGTAAGCAGGGGATCCCGGGTTCACGTCCCGGTCGGGGCACACATTTTCACCTGTCCCCGTTGATATATATCAACGCCCGTGAGCAGCTGACGGTATTAATATAATTCTAATTTCGTTCTAGACGGCTGCAGGTCGTCCATGGTGTCTGTTCTTTCGGACATGTCCGAAAAACCAGACACCATATCCATGTAAGTACTTACATAATTTGTTCAATATGAGCACCGGAGACGTGTACGAGATACTGTACAGCGACAGATTTGCACCTTGTGTTCAAAATTGGAAGTAATTTAGCATATCTAACAAGCTTCGTTGACATACATTAACTGCAGCCCACAATGGACCTCCGTGAGTAGCTGCACTCTGATTATAACCATCTGGCATTATTGTTCTGTCCTGCCGCATGCTGTATTAGTTCGCAACAGGACGCAGTGAAACTAACACGACGTTCGAACAGCGACAACTTGCCCTATTTCACTGTGCGAAATGGCGCTTCATAGACATAGTGCATACACATGGATACGGTTGGAGATATTATAAGACGATTCGAAGAGGGGGATCGCATAGAATCTGTTCAAATGGTTCAAATGGCTCTGAGCACTATGGGACTTAACATCTATGGTCATCAGTCCCCTAGAACTTAGAACTACTTAAACCTAACTAACCTAAGGACAGCACACAACACCCAGCCATCACGAGGCAGAGAAAATCCCTGACCCCGCCGGGAATCAAACCCGGGAACCCGGACGTGGGAAGCGAGAACGCTACCGCACGACCACGAGACGCGGGCCATAAAATCTGTCCCTCAAAGAATGCAGCCAAGGAAGCTAAGCGAAAGAGAAAGACTATTAACGCCACGGGAGATTAAGTGTAATTCTCTATTAAGTGCACTTAAAACTGCAATCCAGTAGTTGCAAGAATGTGGTACGGAAGGAAGTGAGTCAACTGTCGTGATAGTTAGCAGAGAAGAAGGGTAAAACGGAAGAACTGCAACGAAAAAAATCATACATGAATAAAGTGGAACAGGCCGAATGGCTCCAGTTCATAAGGGATCATGAATGAGATTTTCACTCTGCAGCGGAGTGTGCGCTGATATGAAACTTCCTGGCAGATTAAAACTGTGTGCCGGACCGAGACTCGAACTCGGGATCTTTGCATTTCGCTGGCAAGTGCTCTACCAACTTGTGAAAGTCTGGTAAGCAATCCAAAAAACATCATCAGTCCGCGCAAGCCACGAACTTTGAATACCGCAGCAAACTGTGTGGAAGATTTTACGACGGCAGTTACATTTCAAGCTGTACCGCTTGCAGCTCGCGCAACAGTTCAAACCGGGACATTATCGCTGGCGCGTTCAATTTTGCATCGCAATGCAGGAAGCAGTTGAGGATGAACATTTCTCCTCAAAGGCGATATTCAGAAACGAAGCAACTTTTCATCTATCTGGAAACGTTAATCATCCCAATGTGAGATTGTGGGATGCTGAACATCTTCACAAAATTTGTTTCGTAACTGACTGCTGATTCCGAGAATTTTATGTTCCAACAAGATGGGGCATGACCTCATTTGAGTGTCGATGTTCATTGCTACCTAAATGACGAGCTACCGATCCCTGGATTGGGCGTAGTGACGGAGATGATGTGGCTCTGTTTTCTTGACCCCTCCAGGCTGCTTGACCTAACACGTTGTGACTTTTTCCTTTGGTTGTAAAGCAAGGACCGTGTTTACGTACTCCAACTGCCAAGAACATGTAACAGGCCAGAGAACGGTTAAATGCTGCTGTAATGACCGATGACAGGATGTTGCTTCATAAGATATGAGACGAACTTGACTACCGCTTGGTTCAAATGGTTCAAATGGCTCTGAGCACTATGGGACTCAACATCTGAGGTCAGCAGTCCCCTAGAACTTAGAACTACTTAAACCTAACTAACCTAAGGACATCACACACATCCATGCCCGAGGCAGAATTCGAACCTGCGACCGTAGCGGTCTCGCGGTTCCAGACTGAAGCGCCTAGAACAGCTCGGCCACACTGGCCGGCACTACCGCTTGGACGTATGTCGTGTGATCAGATGGGCACTTATAGAAAATTTGTAGAGTGGATTATGCAAACATCGTGAGTTAATGGTTGTGTCGATGTTTCAGTCATACTTGTACGTGTAATACCTTGGAAAATATAGGGCTTTGAAAACGAATGATACATTTATAATAGCCCGGTATACTGTTCCAATGTCAATTCTTTATTCGAAAACAATTATGTTATGTACGAATACTAAAGATGCTATAGTGGAAAAGTGTGTAGTATTATTTAAGAAAGTATTTATCTATTTATGGATTTATTTCACCTGAGAAGATTATGGCTTTCAGGCCCTCTCTTACAGTTAACCAGACACCCTCAGTGAATCAACATTACAGTTTTTAGAGTACATGAATAATATGTAATAATAATAATAAAGATAATAACAATTATGATCATAATTATGCTACTGAATGTATAAAATTAAAGATATATAAGTGTTATCAACACTGTGTTAAGCAATTTCCTCTCTGTGTTCTTGTCGAATGTGAGTAGCGACATCCAACAGAAATGTGTGGCAGCATTACAGAAGGAATCAAAGTGCATAAGAAGAGGATTGGTCAGAGAAAGTGAGAAATATAATGGGGTAATATTAGCAGATGAGATAGAAGGAAGGAAACAGACTTGGAAGCAAATGAGAAAAACGTGGATGGCTTGCACTGTGACAGAGATACTGGTTTCCTGTTGGACAGAAGGAAAACAGATGGGATATATCGAAATTTGCCAGCCGGTGTGGCCGAGCGGTTCTAGGCGCTTCAGTCTGGAACCACGCGACCGCTACGGTCGCAGGTTCGAATCCTGCCTGGGACATGGATGTGTGTGATGTCCTTAGGTTAGTTAGTTTTAAGTAGTTCTAAGTTCTAGGGGACTGATGACCTCAGATGTTAAGTCCCATAGTGCTCAGAGCCATTTGACTGTTCCGAGGCGTCACTAAACCCACCCAAAGGGGTAAACAAACATGCATCAGCAGCGCCTATTAGACGGAGAGGGTCCGACAGTCGATCAGTTCCAGTCATTCCACCAGGTACACGACTTGTGCGTTTTACATGGACAATTTGTTGTGAGAAAGATTTGTGCAATATGAGTGCCACCTTTTTCTTTTATTTCTAATGGAAAACCAAGGCGATAACGCCGTGTTCGGACCGTTTTACAAAGAATAGGACAAGTTTTTTACGCCGATTTGTTGCTGTTGATGAAACTTGGATTCACCATTTCACGCCAGAAACAAACCAGCAGTCTCAGCAATAGGTGGAAGAAGGTGGGCCTGCATTAAAAAGAGGTGTAGTCGATTTCAACTGCAGGCCAGTTGAAAATACTGACCGCAATGGTGATTCGTGAATGGGAGAAAAATGTTCAAATGTGTGTGAATTCTTATGGGACTTAACTGCTAAGGCCATCAGTCCCTAAGCTTACACACTACTTAACCTAAATTATCCTAAGAACAAACACACACACCCATGCCCGAGGGAGGACAGTGGGAGAAAAGGGATTTTAAGTACAGTACGGACATCACTCTGTTTACAATATTTGGCACCATTTGACTGCTACATGTAAACATCTTTGTGTACGAGAAAGATTTAATCCAATGAAAATTTATGAAATACACAATTTAGTTTCTTCTAGATATTTCAGAATAAACTCCCGGGGTGGGAACTGCTCAAAAAATATTCAGATGTGTGTGAATTCCTAAGGGACCAAACTGCTGAGGTCATCGGTCCTTAGACTTACACACTACTTAAACTAACTTATGCTAATAACAACATAAACACCATGCCCGAGGGGGGACTCGAACCTCCGGCGGCAGTGGCCGCGCAGTCCGTGACATGATGCCTGAAACCACGCGGCTGGGAACTACTCAGCGCAGAAACATTGTACCAATTGTGTTGTCATTAAAGGGGACTACATTGATATATCATTGCAATTTCTTTAGAAACACGGCCTATGTTTATCAGGCTTTTCGTTATAAATCATGTCCTACGGAATGAGGGACCTCGAATATTTCATAAACTGTTTGAGATGTCGAAACATGTTTTTGAACAAAAGATCGTACGAAAATGGATGGTTATTATACAGTGTAGTTAGTAATTTTAACATTTCACTGACATATTTAAGAAAATATAATTCTTGTAAATGGAAGCTCTGTTACCGGCATTCTGAAGCTTTTTGGATACAGAAGTATAGCTAATATTTGCCTTGGGCGATAATCAGGAAATGTTCTAAATGCGAGAACAGCAGCGACAACTTACCTCTTCATGGGAACTTCTCACTATCCAGCACTGACCTATACTTTGGTTTAAGCATTTAAAACATTTAATGGTTATTTCTATGAAACGTTATATTACAAAATTTAGTAGGTATTACATCACGGCACTTCTGTTTCCGACATATCTCAGATGGTAAAAGAAATTACGAGTATTTGCAACCAAACATTTACTCCTTCGCTTACTGTTACTTGTCAACCAGTTCATAAATTATCACGAAGTTTTCATGTCAGCTTGGACGTCCTGTTAGGGGTATTTATTTTCATACACCGTCGTGTGTGCAGCTGAATGAAAACCCTTCGCAGTGCCATCAGTGGTCTAAAATATGTTTTCATTTATATGCAGTGTTTGAGTGACGAATTGAAAACTTTTATACGTCAAACAGATTTTTTAAATTTATATGTAGTTTCTCGCTCGCACTGTCCAGAATGTTTAGTTTTAAAAACAGCTGTGAACAATTGTGGTCCAGTGACATGGCGCGTTGTCATCCACAAAAATCCCATCTTTGTTTGAGAACATAAAGTACTTGAATGGCTGCAAATTGTCTCCAAGTAGCCTAACATAGCCATTTCCGGTCAATGATCGGTTCAGTTGGACCAGAGGAACCAGTCCATTCCATGTAAGCACAGCTCACACCATTATGGAACCACCAACAGCTTGTACAGTGCCTTTATGACACCTTGGGCAGACGACTTCGTGTGGTCTGCGCCACAGTGGAGTCCTGCCATCAGCTCTAACCAATTGAAATCAGGATTCATCAAACCAGACCACGGTTTTCCAGTTGTCTAGGGTCCAACCGATATGGTCACGAGCCCATGAGAGGCGCTGCAGGCGATGTCGTGCTGTTAGCAAAGGCACTCGCGTCGGTCGGCTGCTACCTTAGGCCATTAGGGTCAAATTTGGCCGCACTGTCCGAACGGATACGTTCGTCGTACGTCCCACACTGAATTCTGCGGTTATTTTAAACAGTGTTGCTTGTCTGTTAGCACTGACAGTACAGTGTGCTTGCTCCAGCACTGTACAATATCTACACAAATGATCATCCAGTACCATCAAGTATTAGGCTCTTCATCTATTCCGATCACGCAGCAGTAGCTGTTCAGGGGCCAACCTTTAAAGAAGTAGAGGGAAAACTTACAAAACAGGGAAGTGCAGCAAAAGCTGGACATCACATGGCGAGGAGAGCAACTGAAACATTGCGCGACACCAGTCTACCTAGGTGTCACACTGGACAAGGCTCTAACGTACAGGCAGCAATGTCTAAACGTGAAACAGAAAGTCATTGCTCACGATGGGATACTTAAGAAGCCGATTGGCAGCACCTGGGGAGCCAACCCGCGCCTCCTAAGGACTTCTGCACATGCTCTTTGGTGTATCAGCCGCTGAGTATGCTGCTCCTGTGTGGAACGCTTCAGCATGCTAAGCAAGTCGATATTGCGGTCAACGATACTGCAAGGATCATCTCAGGATGGTTGGAGCCGACACCAGTGCAGATATTGCATCCGATTGTTGGATTGGCCCCACCCAATATCCGGAGGGCCATTGCTGCAGACAATGAGAGAACAAAGCAGGAGCATGACCGCCGACATCCTCTATATGGTCATCAGTCAGCAAGATCCCACAGGAGTTTCCATGCTAGGACTGCGCCATTGGAGGGAGCACCAGAGGCAATTCGTCTTACAACATGGAAGAGCTCACTGCCCGTAGATGTATCACCAAACGAGGAACTAGCTCCTGGCGCAAACCTACAATACCCTGTATGGAGGTCCCTCAACCGCCTAAGAGTGGGAGTCCTCGGATGCAAGACCAATGGGGAATCCTTCCAGCGAGCGCAGATACCTCTAGCGACTGCGGGGCTGAAGAAGATCCAAGACTTGTATGCCCCCTCCTGGACAACCCCTGCACAATACAAGATGTTTATGAAGGAAGTGACAAAGCTATCGCGGCTGCTATCTTTTGTAAATGCTGATAGAACACAGAAATGAATGAGCACTGACAACTCTACGGAAATGCCGCTGCTCTAGATCGTTAAGTAAAGGCTGTCGGCTACTGCATTGTCCGTGATGAAAGGTAATGCCTGAAATTTGGTATTCTCGGCACATTTTGACACTGTGAATCTCGGAATGTTGAATTCACTAACGATATCCAAAATGGAATGTCCCATGGGTCTAGTTCCAACTACCATTTCGCATTCAAAGTTTATTAAGTCCCATCGTGCGGTCCCAATCACGTCGGAAACGTTTTCACATGAATCACGTGAGTACGTATGACAGCTCCGCCTATGCATTGCCCTTGTATACTTTGTGTGCGTGATACTACAGCCATTTGTTTATGTGCACACCGTTATCTCTTGACTTCAGTTACTCGAATGTAAGCATACAGCCTGTAGTGCCCCAGCTAACAAATCGACAAAGTTAGATATCTGCCTGAACGGTGGTCAAATTTGCAACAGTTCTCTATGGTGTGGGACGCGATAGTTGGTTGCAACTATTATGAATTTTCTCAATGGAAATATGGCTACATGTTGACCATCTGTATTACAGAATTTTTACTTTATCTTAATATACATAAAGTTCGATAGATCTAACAAAACCACACACAGAAATTATAGCACTTTTTTCATAAAACTATTTCATTGTTGACAGCTCTTAAACTCAACAGGAAAGTAATCAAATATTTTTGTGGACTGTATACTTTGTTCATTTCTGTGGTTGAATAAGGTTAATTTAGGAATAGTTTACCAGTATGACCATGAATGCTATTACTGTTATATCATGATGGTTCTTCACAACTGACTTTATATAAGAGAGTAAATATTTTATGATGGTGTTGTTAGTCAACTTAGTTTTGAAACAGTTGCCTACATAAGGTTCCACGACGAATAAGAGATATTATCCTTAACACTCGGTCCCGAAGTAACTAACACACCGCATTCACTAGTAAGTGAACTTCAGTACTGTCTGAGCTAGAAGGCACATCTGACTCATTGTCGTGCAACACAGAAGTGAATGGCGAACGAAATTCTTTATAATATGATTATGCCTGTCGTAACACATTTGACAGCGGCTATAATGACATCAGTCCATAGCGAACGTACCAGTGAAGCGCGCCGACTGTAATGAATCGAAATTGCAATAATTGGTAAGCGACAGCTATAATGGACTAAAACGTCCGGTATAAAATTGATTTTCTATCTAGCTAACGGACATTTCTAGTTCATCATATCACATACCATCAATAACAAAAAAAATGGCTCTGAGCACTATGGGACTCAACTGCTGAGGTCATAAGTCCCCTAGAACTTAGAACTACTTAAACCTAACTAACCTAAGGACAATACACACATCCATGCCCGAGGCAGGATTCGAACCTGCGACCGTAGCGGTCGCGCGGTTCCAGACTGTAGCGCCAGAACCGCTCGGCCACCAGCGGCCGGCCCATCAATAACAGCTGACTCTGTCAGCATAACGGGCCCATAGACGTTAAAACGGTTACTGTTGTGAAAATCAAGGAGCGAGCAATAAGTAATATAACATTTTTTTTCTGTCAGTTTCGGGTGAAAATATGCGGAATTTGTTGTGGGACATCGTGGACTATTCCCGCTTCAGCCCCTATAGTCTCATGAAGTTACGATAGATGGCGGTGCGTTCGAAGACAGAAAGTTGTCATTGAGTTTCCTTTGGCAGAAAACCAGAGCATCGCCGATATTCGAGGGCGCTTGCAAATGTCTACGGAGGCTGTCAGCGAACAATAACACGGTGAGTCTGTCATCATTCTCTTCGATAACAAATCGTATCGTGCTACCCTCAGGAAATTCAAGAAGCGACTTTAGAGTGTTCATCGCCAAGAAATGCAAACGAACTTCTTCTCCTTAGCCGGCCGTGGTGACCGAGCTGTTCTAGGCGCTACGGTCGCAGGTTCGGATCCTGCCTAGGGCATGGATGTGTGTGATGTCCTTAGGTTAGTTAGGTTTAGGTAGTTATAAGTTCTAGGGGACTGACGACCTCAGATGTTAAGCCCCATAGTGCTCAGAGCCATTTTGTTTCTTCTTCTCCACCCAAGGCTTCACACAAGTCTGCGCACCAGAGAATAGGTCAAGAAACTTCATTGGACTGTTCTTCCTCATTCAACCTACAGCCTGGGTCTCGCACCTACCGACTTTCAGCTACATGGCCCAATGAAGGATGCACTCTGTGGGAAGTAATACGTGGGTAATGGGGAGGTAACCGATGCAGCAAGACGTTGTCTCCGACATCGACCATTAAAGTGGTTCCACGCGGGCAGACACGTCCTCCCAGTGAGACGACCTAAGGCTGTGGAATCGAACGGAGATTATATTGGAAAGCAGAGTTTTGAAGCCAAAAGAGTGGTGAATAATATGATGTATTGTGGTTCTGAATAAAACCGACCTGCTTTCAGAAATGAACTCAAAAAATGGCTCTGAGCACTATGGGACTTAACTTCTAAGGTCATCAGTCGCCTAGAACTTAGAACTACTTAAACCTAACTAACCTAAGGACATCACACACATCCATGCCCGAGGCAGGATTCGAACCTGCGACCGTAGCGGCCACGCGGTTCCAGACTGTAGCGCCTTTAACCGCTTGGCCACACCGGCCGGCCAGAAATGAACTGTGTTGCATTGCTTACCTATGTTCTGCGTCGAATTTCGTGTGTATACAGAGGGTGCAAAAAATTACATAACTTCAGAATAAAAAGTGTAAACATTACAATAACAAACAGGGTTGAACACGTGTGTCGCTGTGCGGGCACGACGCTCGCAGCTGCGATACTCTTACCGGACAAGACTGAAGGCTGCCGATAATACACAATCGACGGCTGACGCCCGAGTTTGTAGTCACGTTAGTATTTTCTGCATTGTGGTATTTATTATAGGACGACAATGCAATGAATACTTACGACACGATATAACATGTGCATAGTACTGGCGAAAATGTAACCTTAAAGATCAATCTTGTCTTACACAAATGTGTCATCGAATGAAAAAATAATAACAGCTTATAACAGTTCTGTCGTGAAGAAAAGGAAATGAGTTTACGCTAGTATGCATGTTGTTGTGGGACATCTCGTCACATAAGCCTTGCATGTCAATTACTTGGATATAAAACAGTCGTGTTGAAACTTCCTGACAGATTAAAACTGTGTGCCGGACCGAGCCTTGAACTCGGGACCTTTGCCTTTCGCGGGCAAGTGCTCTACCAACTTTTTTTTTCTTTTTTTTTTTTTTTTGGAACTAAAAAAATACCCTAAGTGCCACAGCCACTTTTCATCCTATAACAAAAAAAAAAAATCTGGTCCACTTCAGGCGTTGGCTCCTGACTCAACCTACTCCAGAGAGCTACCTATATACCAGGGGAATTATGGGAAATCAAGGTTAGGGCTATCCTTACAAACAAAACAAAATCTTCCTTTTTCTAAATTTTATTTTTATTTTTATTGTTTTTATTTTTTTAATTTTCTTTTCTCTTTTCCTTTCTGTGTGTGTGTGTGTGTGTGTGTGTGTGTGTGTGTGTGTGTAATTGATCAGAGGCCTTCTGCGCCCCGCTGGTAATATGTTGAGTCACGTCTTCTCGAAATTGATGTGTTCCGTTAAATTGTTCAGAAATGTTCATTGGTTCAAACAGGAAACCCCCTTCTCTCTTGGCTTAACACATTCCAGCTGCGAGGCGGGTCGTGGAAAGCACTTCCAAGGAAGTTTCAGAAAAATTGTCTGTATTTTGGGTGACGAGCAACGACATAATGACGGTCATTGAGGTATGTCCAAAAGTCGAGTGCCGAGTCTACAGTTTGTCCAAATAGGTAGTGAATGGCATGTCCGCGAAACCAATTCACAGCATTGGTCTTTGTCCGAGGAAAATAGTCACGTTCCGGAAATAATAATGAAAGGGGAGTAATCCGATCCGGAACGTCCCGCGTTAGAAAAGCCACAATATGACGAACCAAGTGCCAAACTTCCGCCGCCGGTCCGCAAACAAACCGATGTTCATCATTGTCTGGCACTCCACACGTGGAACATGGAGGTGATTGGGCGAGGTGGATACGATGAAGGCGAAATTGATTGATTTGCTTACCATTGACAGTTAGGTACCAGACAGATTGAACATTCGTGTCAAGGTAACAGGCGAACACCGCGCGCCATACATGACGCCAGTCAACCTGGGGAATTTTTGTTCAATCGGGTTAGGTGGATCAACTGAGCTACCTAAGCACGACTCACACCCCGTCCCCGCAGATTTACTTCCACCAGTACCTCGTCTCCTACCTTCCAAACTTTACAGAAGCTCTCCTGCGAAACCTTGCAGGACTAGCACTTCTGAAAGAAAGGATATTGCGGAGACACGGCTTTGCCACAGCCTGGGGGATGTTTCCAGAATGAGATTTTCACTCTGCACCGGAGTGTGCGCTGATATGAAACTTGCCGCGAAAGGCAAAGGTCCCGAGTTCAAGTCTCGGTCCGGCACACAGTTTTAATCTGCCAGGAAGTTTCATATCAGCGCACACTCCGCTGCAGAGTGAAAATCTCATCCTGGAAAAAGTCGTGTTGTTTTACCAGCTGACGATAGAAAAGCGATTCATTTTCTGCAGTTCGATAAAGGCACAACACAGCGAAAAACAAACAAATAAATATTAGTCTTTAACTACGTAATGCCGAAATGAGTACTTCAGCGGCGTAAAGTAACGCATTGCATAGCTAGACAGCAATTAGGAGCAGTACGAAACGTTCCAATTCTATCGTTAAGTTCAGTAGAAAACGACGGCGAGATGATCGGGAGGGGGGGTGGGGTGGGGTACAGGGATCAAGAAATAAAGAATAACAAACAACTGTGATCGACCTAATTTTCTAGTCACAGATACAGCACAGACATGAAGTAATGAGCAAAGAAAACATGTTTTTCTTTATTAAACTTCTATTAACATATTTAATCTTACTGGGAAGTAATCTGGAGCTGGCCTACTGCTTATGAAAAAAGATACATCTATTTCCATCACTCTATAAATCTCTTTAAATGTTTATTAGCGTCTATATGTCTGGAGTGAGATTAATGGTTATCAAACGCGTTGCTCCAGTATGATGAACGTCATTAAAACTACTCCTAAGTTTTAATTTTGTTAGTTTCATTACTGAAAAAAACACTGTCACACAAATACATGGTCCCGAACATACTGCAGACTCGAGCAGTTATTCGAAACAACTGCGGGAATTGTTCTTGACGGAAGTTCTTGTAAAACATTTTAATATTTTCTGCAGCGCGTAAACCCTCTGCGAGCATGCGACTATACTGAAAGTCCATTAGCTCCAAATGAATTTCAAGAGCACACTTTCAGCGTACACTTCAAAAAGAGTTTCAGAAACACTAAAATGAAGTTCAAATTCATTTAAGTCACTAGATATACTATCACAAATTTGTAACAGCGTATAACACTGTAACAAATTCGTAAGAATGTTCGCTCAATGTTTCCATTTCAAGTTTTATTTCATTCATAACTGGTGCAACATTCGAGAAGTGCGTCAATGACGTTTCTGAAAACTATGTAATTTGCAAGAGCAGTTTTCTTTCAAAATCCAAAGCAGCTGTCAATAACATTGGTAATTAATTTAAGTGTATCCTGCAAAGTTGTACCCAACCCATTCAGGTTCTTTGTAACGTCGGTTAGAAATCCAAAATCTAATATGCGCTGGACGACATCAAACTCAGTCACCGTCAACACCTCTCACAAATACAGCAAGCTGAACAACACTCGTTCCATCCGTGCTTTCATCCAAAGCAAGAGAGACAAAAAAAACCAAATCTTTAGTTTTACCTTTCACTTTCATGTTTGCCATTTCTTCGATGCGTCTGCATACTTTTCTCCGTAATAGAGGAACCGTTTCGAAAACCGGAAGATTCGCTGGACGCAAGATTGTTGCGGCGGTAACAAAATACTCTTTAACAAGTTCCTGATCGCTGAAGAGACGTGATTAAATGATATCTCACACTCAATGCACTGATTAAATGATAGCTCGCACTCAATGCACTATCACTGTAGATGACATGGTTTTCTTCCTGGAAGTACATTTACCAGGAAGAGGTAAAACTGAGGACAAAACTACATAATGCTTTGTAAATACTACTAACATTTTCAAGAAGTGACATATATCTATATGAATTTTCCTTTTTCATTCCTTCCTGCTTTACCTTGAGAAGTTTGGCCTTCTTTCCTCAACATACAAAGTGACCACAAATTTCTCATGAAGGAGAGGAAACCGTCGCTTCACATTGTACTTCTTCCACGCTGATAAAATACTATTACAAAACAGACACTGAGTGCCGGATTGTGTTTGAATAGAGAAGTAATATCGCTCCCACTGTGAGTCGAAGCGTAGGTATTCGACCGATTTTAGTTTTTAGGGTGTTAGCTACCACTCAGCCATTACCTGACGCTAATTTTGTCCTTCCATGAACGACAAAGAGACTTCGACACCGACAACACTAACGACACGACGTAAACAGGTTGCAGCGCGCGCGTCGGTAACAAACGATGTTAGCAGAGATGCGGAGGGGCTGACAGGGCCCGCGGTCAAGCGGCGCGGCCACTCACGGGCGCCAGCGCTCGCAAAGCGAATTGCCCCTCCCTGTTTTAGACTTTCACATGTATTAATGCTGCTACACATGACCACCACAGATGTTAAGACATTTCACCTATGGCTGAACTCTTGATTCCAATAGAAGATGTGTATGCTGTCATCGCCGTGCTGTTTGGTTTTCTCTAAAGACTCTGTCGGCAATTTTCTGATATACACCATCCTTTACGGTTCTCACACATTAAAGACCACCAATATTCAAACCAGCTATTATGGACTTAATGCAAAACTATACAAGTTTTCAGATCCGTTCCCAAAATGTGATAGAAACTGAGATAAACAGCTATAAGTTTGAAGGATTTCTAATCATGATGTGTGAAAAGTAAGTGATCATTCCGTTTTTCGTCAGTGAAATAAATTATAGTTTAAAATAACCAGAAGTATGCTTTGCATGCCTTGAAAGCTTCATAAAAGAATCTCCCTCACTAGTGAAGAGACGCGTATCTACGTGGATGTAAAGCTAAGTTTAACAATAGAAAAAGCCGGCCGCGGTGGTCTAGCGGTTCAGGCGCTCAGTCCGGAACCGCGCGACTGCTCCGGTCGCAGGTTCGAATCCTGCCTCGGGCATGGATGTGTGTGCTGTCGTTAGGTTAGTTAGGTTTAAGTAGTTCTAAGTTCTAGGGGACTGATGACCACAGATGTTAAGTCCCATAGTGCTCAGAGCCATTTGAACCATTTTTTGAACAATAGAAAAAAAATATACACGACAAGAAAGAATTCTATCTGGTTTCGCTACTTCTACAACTATAAGTCAAAACTGTGAATATTTCTTCATCTTGATGAAAAATTTTAATAAATTTATTTGAAAAAGTGTTGTAAGTTCGTCTTTTAGGTACCTTTTAGTGAATGCTGGTTTCGTTGTGATGTGAGTTCTCAACATAGTGGCCTACATTGTGTAGCACACACGGCTTAGAATACACACCGTCAGGAATCTGTGTAAATTATGTTATACACAAATACCTTGAACTACCGTATCGGCTTCTTATTCATGTCACAATTTATTGCATTGAAGTATCCAACACATGGAAATTCGACAGATTCTGTAATGAGGTATGAGCCTTCCATTAATAAGTTGTGTACGAGGTTAGAATCTCATTATGTGTTTGTGAGAGAAAAAGCTTTATCCGCAGCAAAATAATAAGGGAATTTGCAGTACTCTTGTCGTGAAGGTGTACGTTTCGGAAGAGGTAGCTCACCTCCAGACAATGGCCGGCCGATGGGGCAGAGTGGTTCTAGACGCTTCAGTCTGGAACCGCACGACCGCTACGTCGCAGGTTCGAATCCTGCCTCGGACATGGATGTGTGTGGTGTCCTTAGGTTATTTAGGTTTAAGTAGTTCTAAGTTTTAGGGGACTGATGACCTCAGATGTTGAGTCCCATAGTACTCAGAGCCATTTTTTTTTCTTTCTAATCCCGATTTTGCAGGAGCCTTAGCTTTCCATCTAAACTACCAATACAGTTCGATAGAGTCCATGGTTCCCAATAAGGATCAGCAGTTTTCTTTCAGATTTCATGAGCTGCTGCTGCTAAATATTCACGTTGCAGATGTTCCTGTATTGTCTTTGACGTGTCAGCCACAATTCCTCGAATGGCAGTGTGTCCTCGGAACAAATACAAGGAAACGAAATTCTTCAAACACCTGAATAGTACCACGTTCGTTCGCATTAGTATACAAGTAAGGATTCTCCAACAGCAACAGAACTAGGCCAGTTCACCTGTATCACTTTTCGCTACAAACTATGATACGCACTGTATACAAATCCTACAACTGGGCTCCCCTCCCAAGCGACCGTTACTAATTATGATATGTTCTGTATCGAAATGTTAAAGTTGTGGCGCCTCTGGAAGCCCCAAGTGGCAGCTTCTGTCACTTGGGCCTTAAACTGGGCCTGGGAGTAGGGATACCAACTCTTCAGTACACTGTCCACGTTTCTGCTGCTAGTCGGCACTTCAGTCACATGATGTCTTCATGATGGCGGATGACGGGAAATTTGTAAATTGGTGGGAAAATTGAAAATTAAGGAAGGCAGTGGACAGCAATGTTAAAAATTGCAAGATGGTGAAAGATTTTTACAGCCAATGGTAGCACAGAATTTTTTGAGTTGTATTTAATTATACTACAATAGTTTCTTCAGGCGTCATGTTCGAAAACGTATTGCCAATATTATAGCATATAAAAAAAAAAATAAGTAAGGTTCTCAACCTTAATTGTGTCGATTGGAGCCGGCCGCGGTGGCCGTGCGGTTCTAGGCGCTCCAGCCCGGAGCCGCGCTGCTGCTACGGGCGCAGGTTCGAATCCTGCCTCGGGCATGGGTGTGTGTGATGTCCTTCGGTTAGTTAGGTTTAAGTAGTTCTAAGTTTTAGGGGGCTGATGACCACAGCAGTTGAGTCCCATAGTACTCAGAGCCATTTGAACCATTCTTTTTGTGTCGAATGGTGTTATTCAGCGCACGCACACACACACACACACACACAGATTATATATATATATATATATATATATATATATATATATATATATATATATGGTGAGTCGCGTAAGACGTAACACCCCCATTATTCCGTTGGCGATTGCACGTATCGACAAGCAGTGTTCGGCGAATCACGAATCATAGCCGACTATGGGGCACATACTTTGGTACATGCACAATAATCACGTTTATATTGACCGAGATAATGAGGCAAGTACATGTTTTTTAAATGGGACGCTGTACTTTTTTTACCATCATTCGAACGCTCTGGAAAATATGCGTATAGTGAAGTAACGCATGTTGCCATTGTGATTCAAACTTAGCTTAAAAGACGCTGGGAAATATTGTACGATTGAAGGAGGAGGCAGACGGAAGAGGCTACAGACTCTAAACACGCCTCGGCCGGCCGCGGTGGTCTAGCGGTTCTAGGCGCTCAGTCCGGAGCCGCACGACCGCTACAGTCGCAGGTTCGAATCCTGCCTCGGGCATGGATGTGTGTGATGTCCTTAGGTTATTTAGGTTTAAGTAGTTCTAAGTTCTAGGGGACTGATGACCACAGATGTTAAGTCCCATAGTGCTCAGAGCCATTTGAGCCAACACGCCTCGCGCGACCCGCAGGCCGAGTTGCCGCGCTCTATGCAGCATGCACGGCTTACGCTACGTAGGTAAATCCTCATCCGCCCCCTTTTAAGCAAAGTTTGAATCACAATACCAACATGCGTTACATCACTATACGAGTCTTTTCCAGAGCGATCGAATGGTGGTAAAAAAAGTCAATATAAACGTTGTGATTATTGTGCATGTACCAACGTATGTGCCCCATAGTCCGCTTTGGTTCGCCGAAAACCGCATGCCGATACGTGCAATCGCTCCTGAAATAAAGGGGGTGTTACGTCTTACGCGACTCACCCTGTATAGACAGGGTGTTACAAAAAGGTACTGCCAAACTTTCAGGAAACATTCCTCACACACAAATAAAGAAAAGATGTTCTATGGACATGTGTCCGGAAACGCTTGATTTCCATGTTAGAGCTCATTTTAGTTTCGTCAGTATGTACTGTACTTCCTCGATTCACCGCCAGTTGGCCCAACTTTCACAATCAGCATGTGTGGGCTGACGAGAATCCGCACGCAATTGTGCAATCACGTCATCAACACAGATTTTCTGTGAACGTTTGGGCAGGCGTTGTTGCTGATGTCTTGATTGGGCCCCATGTTCTTCGACCTACGCTCAATGGAGCACGTTATCATGATTTCATACGGGATACTCTACCTGTGCTGTTAGAACATGTGACTTTACAAGTTCGACACAACATGTGGTTCATGCACGATGGAGCTCCTGCACATTTCAGTCGAAGTGTTTCTACGCTTCTCAACAACAGATTCGGTGACCGATGGATTGGTAGAGGCGGACCAATTCCATGGCCTCCACACTCTCCTGATCTCAACCCTCTTGACTTTCATTTATTGGGGTATTTGAAAGCTCTTGTCTACGTAACCCCGGTACCAAATGTAGAGACTCTTCGTGCTCGTGTTGTGGACGGTTGTGATACAATACGCCATTCTCCATGGCTGCATCAGCGCATCAGGGATTCCATGCGTCTAGCGGTTCTAGGCGCTCAGTCCGGAACCGCACGACTGCTACGGTCGCAGGTTCGAATCCTGCCTCGGGCATGGATGTGTGTGATGTCCTTAGGTTAGTTAGGTTTAACTAGTTCTAAGTTCTAGGGGACTAATGAC
Source organism: Schistocerca piceifrons (assembly GCF_021461385.2). Lineage (NCBI taxonomy): Eukaryota > Metazoa > Arthropoda > Insecta > Orthoptera > Acrididae > Schistocerca > Schistocerca piceifrons. The sequence continues at coordinate 74,532,282 of NC_060149.1, forward strand.
CTCAGAAGTTGAGTCCCATAGTGCTCAGAGCCCTTTGAACCATTTGATTCCATGCGACGGAGGGTGGATGCATGTATCCTCGCTAACAGAGGACATTTTGAACATTTCCTGTAACAAAGTGTTTGAAGTCACGCTGGTACGTTCTGTTGTTGTGTGTTTCCATTCCATGATTAATGTGATTTGAAGAGAAGTAATAAAATGAGCTCTAACAAGGAAAGTAAGCGTTTCCGGACACATGTCCACATAACATATTTTCTTTCTTTGTGCGTGAGGAATGTTTCCTGAAAGTTTGGCCGTACCTTTTTGTAACACCCTGTATATGACTATGACCAGCTATGGACCGCATGCAACTTAAGACTTATGGTGTTTCTTTTTCTTCCTTTCTTCCCAGTACGTCTTCATTTTCTTTCCAACTGCTCGTCTCTGCTCATCTGTTCACACTCTCTTGGCTCGAGGTTTTGGCTAATCTTCTTCATAGTTTGCGATTTTTATCAGTAGTCTGAAATGATTTCTGTCACGTGTTATTTCTTTTGTAACAGCTATTTTGTTGACATGTTTCTTTACTGCTTTATCCATCCTACAGTTTTTTTCAACTTACTAACGTAATTAAAATTTTTCTTTGTAATCCGTGTTTCTTCCATTCTTTTTAAATCTCCATAAAATTTTAGCCGTCTCTTCCTCATTGTATCTGTGATCTTTTCTGAATTTTTGTATAAATCTTCATTTCTCCTTTTAATCCACCTATTTTCATTGTTTTTCGCAGGAGCTAGAATTTTTTTTTGTATTTTTCCCTCTCTTGTTCCTAGTTCTCTTAATTCGCTTTTATTATTCAATGTTAGGCACTCTAAGCCATATTTTGCTTGTGTCCTAATAACTGAATTATAATGTCTAATCTTCGCTTGTACGGATATTGATTTCTTATTGTAGTAGTTTGGTGTTAATTTACGTGGTAAATCTAACTTTTTAATTCTTTATTTATTTGTTGTGTTATCCAGTCCACTGGCTTGGATCCACTCTCCAGGTATTTGAATTTATCAACTCTTTTAATTTTCCGACATTTTTATAAACTTTTCTGCATAGTGTTTGTATTCTATATACTCGGTTTTTTCATAGAATATTTTTAGCCCAGTATTTTCAGCAATCTCGTGTAACAGATCAAGCATAACTATTGCGTCTGTTCGGTTATCGGTTGTTAGTGCCATATCATCTGCAAAGGCTAAACATTTCACTTCAAATTTGTTCTTACCTTGGCCCATGCTTATACCCCTTGTGCCTCTGTTTTTTAATGTGCTTTCCCATCTTTTTAATATATATATATATATATATATATATATATATATATATATATATATATATATATATATATATATATATATATATATAGGTAGAATATTGAACTGCTATTTCTACAGCCACCATAACGATTGGGATGTTTACTTACCATTTGTCACTGCAGCATATAATTTAAAACTGCACACCAGCACTGGGCTTTCCCCATATGAGGAAGATGCCATGGCCATCCGATACAGTCAAACCAAAGATCAGGAGGAATGTAGAGCCAGTTGGGAATTTCATGAAGACATTAAGATAAATATGGAAATATACAGAGGGCAAACACCGAAGCCCTGGAGCGTCAGGAAGAGACAGGTAACCGTATGGGAAAACTGACACAGAATAGAGGCAGGCAGTGGGTGCTCCTATCAAGTCTGTATTCCCCAAAGGGTAAGAACAAGAATTATACTCTTGTTACCCGGTACCAGGGGCCATGACAAGTGATCAAGATATTGTCACCGGTAAATGTCAAGCTACAATTGCCAACTCAAGCGACTATAGTTCATGTCAGAAAGCCAGGACCGTTTCAAGGCAAACCGATTCATTGCTGCAACTGTGAGCACTGGCCGCTAAGAAAAGAGTAAGAAAGACAGGGAGAGTGAGAACCAAAAGGGTCTTGTGACATCTTCACGTGATATACCATATAGGTTGAGATTAAGAAAGACAGGGAGAGTGAGAACCAAAAGGGTCTTGTGCCATCCCCACGTGATATACCATACAGGTTGAGATCTCAGAAATAAAACACCACACTTGCATATAATTGATCCGCCTCACGGGGCAATTAATCCACAACCTTCAGTGCAGATCCACATTTACGTTCAGTTTCCAGCGGGAATCTAAAATTAGCGAGCACGGAGAACATGGACAGGGATGCACATAGGGGGCGCTAGGTGGGAATGTGAGTTGGCTGGGGAGCATCCTGAGATATTCCTCGCAAGTGCGATAAACGCTGTGTCCAGGTGGTGCACTGGTTAACGCACCCGTCTAATAAGCAGGAGATCCTGGGTTCGAGTTCCAGCCTAGCACGCATTTTAACTCGTCGCTGCTAATTCCCCATAAAGGCCAGATGAAATTATATAGAATTTCTTTGTTTTATAAAAGGCGAAATGACAGGAATAAGCTCGTTGAAACAATGACACTAAAAATTGGATTTGAACCAATTAATCTAGCTCGTATAAATATGAATTTTTTAATCATAAGCAAAAATATCGTTTTTTTTTTGTAATAACTACAATGTTCCACCGAAAACTCACAGTAATATTAGTCAAATAGAGCAAATATTTAAATTACCTGTTCTGCCAAACTACATACATCTTTGTATATTATAGGAATGTATGTAGGAGAGGAATTAGTGGCGGGATGCATCAAACCACTCGGAAGACTGGTGACTTTTACAAAAAAAAAAAAAAAAAAAGAAAAAAAAGTGTGTTGGACATCTTTTGCTAAACTGTTGGATCAATTTTAATTAAACATGGTACATATATCAATTACTATCTGCAAAGAAGCTCTTTGGGGATAAGAATGTCCTAGCACTCAAATCGGTGGGGGTCGGAGTGAAATAGAAGCGTAACAAACTGCCCGCAAATACCCACATTATATTCATCCAGCAATTGAGAAAGAGAGCACTTAGCGGCTTCTAACAAACTTTACACATGATTTAAAACCGTTACGAAACTTTTTTCTCTGACAAACCCTTCAAAATGATGAAAGCAGAAATGTTTATCCTATACTACATTTTCGCTGATGATGCACAGAACTGCTGCATCAGGCATCACGTTTTACTCTATTCCTTCTTTAGTACTAACTCTATTGGCAAAACGTTTTAAAAACAGTAGCCACGTATATCACTGAATGTACGTGCAAAATTGTATCACTGTACGACACACAGTTAAGGATATATGACGTCATAAGCAATGAGATGGCTGAACAACAGCATTTCCTCAAAACGAGCGCAAATTGCCCAGATTATACTTATCCACTGTTTGATAATGAGAGCATCACCTAGCTCATTTGCAAAGAAATTTGAAGTTTAAAGCTGTTTTATACAAGGGAGTTCGGTTCCTTAATGATTCGCGAGATTATTGGTAACTTACTATCTGGAAAGAAGCACTGCTTGGTTGAGAACCATCTACATTCCATAGGTGTGGGAATGAGATGATGATGATGATTGGTTTGTGGGGCAATCAACTGCACAGTCATCAGCGCCCGTACGAAGTCCCAATTTCTACGCAGTTCAGGTTTTTTTGCACAGTGCAATTCAGCCACTGTCTCGAATAATGATGAGGATGATGAAATGATAAGCACAACACAAACACCTAGTCCCCGGGCAGAGAAAATCCCTGACGCGGCCGGGAATCAAACCCGGGACCACGTGATCCAGAGGCAGCAAAGAATGAGAAGAGGTTGCCAATGAGGCCTAACTCAAGAACACCTGGAGCAGTGTATAGGACGTATTTGGAGATTAGTGTTTAACGTCCTGTCGACAACGAGATCATTAGAGACTGAGCGCAAGCTCGGCTTAGGCAAGGATTGGGAAGGAAGTCGGCCGTGCCCTTTCAACAGAACCATCCCGGCATTTGCCTAAACGATTTAGGGAAATCACGGAAAACTTAAATCAGGATGGCCGGACGCGGGTTTGAACCGTCGTCCAACTGAGTGTGAGTCCAGTGTGCAGGACGTATTACTTGTAGAAAAGTACTACCACTAGGGGTGGGGTGCAGATGGGAACAGCGGCGTAAAATGTTCGATGACGACTGGATGGTATTTGGTTAATTTGGAATACTTTACAGGTATGAAATGCAATTTGTCTCGTATTTGAGCTGTTCAGTATGTCAACCAGGTCGCGATAAGCAACACTGCAGTGAGCCAACAGTTTCATCAACGCGTTTCGGAACCTAAGATCAAGCCACACGCCTGAATACCACAGATGAATTTAACGCCCTCTATAGAGTACTATGGTGTAAAACAGCAGAATATTGACTGGTAATATTTTCAGGCGCAAGTTAAATGTGAGCTAAATTTAAATGTTTTATTCAATTTTCGAAATTTTAACCAGAATCGTCAGTTGCATTATGGAGAACGTGTTTGAGTCCATACGGGTTATGTAACTAGAAACAGCGGACTACGCGGGATTAACCGAGCGGTCTAGGGCGCTGCGCCGGCCGGTGTGGCCGAGCGGTTCTAGGTGCTTCAGTCTGGAACCGCGCGACCGCTACGGTCGCAGGTTCGAATCCTGCCTCTGGCATGGATGTGCGTGACCTCCTTAGGTTAGTTAGGTTTAAGTAGTTCTAAGTTCTAGGGGACTGATGACACAAGATTTTAAGTCCCATAGTGCTCAGAGCCATTTTTTGAGCCACGGGCTGGTTTGTGGACCGGAATGATGGTGCCCTCACCATAGAACCAGTTAGGCCGCTGCAGTCATGAACTGTTCGGCTAGTCCTGGCGGAGGTTCGAGTCCTCCCTCGGGCATGGGTGTGTGTGTTCGTCTTTAGGATAATTTAGCTTAAGTAGTGTGTAAGCTTAGGGACTGATGGCCTCAGCAGTTAAGTCCCCATTTAAACATTTTTTTTGAACAGCGGACTACAGTAACCAAAAGTTCCAACATATGGTGGCTCAAATGGCTCTGAGCACTATGGGACGTAACTTCTGAGGTCATCAGTACCCTAGAACTTAGAACTATTTAAATATAACTAACCTAAGGACACCACACACACACCCATTCGCGAGGCAGGTTTCGAACCTGCGACCGTAGCGGTCGCGCGGTTCCTGACTGTAGCGCCTAGAACCGCTCGGCCACCCCGGCCGGCACAACATATGGTGGTGGGTAGCGTATGTGTGGAGACGCGGAGAGGATGGACTGGGTATATTCCCGCTCGTCACACAGGCCTTTAATCGCCGCCAGTTATGCCTGCAGAAACATCCGCTACCTGTTTATCTCACTTGTTGGTTTAACGCGACGCGAGTTTGCTGGTTTTGCGCCTCTAATGTGTCACCGTCAGTCTCTACCGAAGTAAATCCAGATGTACACGACTGTAAAGTGTGTTTGTAGCCGCACATGTAGCCGCACACATGTGTCGAGATGAAAGAAGCCTCAGGGAAAGACAGCCTCAGCAAAAAGGTGCCGTGTATATGTCTTACGAACTCATTCAGTGATCGCTGAGTAATGAATACTGGTACATAAAAAATTGTGCTAAACAGGAGCTGAGCCCAGATTTGCAGAGTATCTCGAGCGGTACATATGTTCGCAATTCGTAGGTGGAAACATCAATAATAACGAGGCGTGCTCAAGTAAACGAATTTTAAATGCAAGAAGTTTTCATCTTAGAGTTTTAGATATTACGATGCATTTACTGTTTAAGATAAAATTTAGTTTCGTTTTTATTGTCTGCAACTCTTTCATACAACCAGACCTGTACATGCGGTATATGACATCTCATTACTTTCTGGCAGCTAGTTAGTCAGTTTCATCTTCCATGGACCATTTGCTCAATTAAGCGTAGTGTGCCGTGGAACGAATCATTTTACATTCAAAACCAAAATTAATGTGCAAATATGGCTACATGCTGAACATTTATAAGTTTATTCTTATAATAATAATAATATAATAATGTTAATAATAATTATTATTATAAATATACAGATGTGGAATAGAAACACTTGTTCAGGAGAAACTTTTTCAGTTTGTTTTCAAATTTTACTTTGCTGTGTGTCAGTCATTTTATATCACTGGTTAAATGATTAAACACAGAAAGAAAATCGTCGTGAGAGCTCCTTTAGTCAAGCACTAACGCCGACGAAGGCAATTTTCGGCGATCACAAGGTGAGCTATATCGGAAGGAAGGAGCTCCCTCTCCTTCAGCCCCTTCCCCTCACCCCCCCCCCCCTCCCCCCAAAGAGAAAGATAGCCCAAGGGTTAAGTCACTGCCCAAGGGTTAAGTTATCTACTGCGATAAGTACGAAATCCGAGTTGGAATCCCGTTGTGGTCGAAATTTTTGACTGCTTCTACATATTGGTTGTATTGTTGGTTAAGCACATATGAACGGTTTGCCCTAATAATATCTCATATATTTCATCTATACTGATTCCACCCACATAAATCCATTCTTTTCATTTCAGTGAATTTAATTCATTTCATATAAATTGCTCATTAGCTGCATGTGGGTGAGTGATACATGAAAATCGCGAGCCAAATGAAAACCTGCAAGATAGGAAATCTTCGTTTTATGCATGCTCAGAGCCTCTCCTAAAACCAATTCTGTAGGTCAAAAAATGTTTCAGATGTCTCTGAGCACTATGGGACTTACCTACTGTGGTCATCAGTCTCCGAGAACTTAGAACTACTTAAACCTAACTAACCTAAGGACATCGCACACATCCATGCCCGAGGCAGGATTCGAACCTGCGGCCGTAGCAGTCGCGCGGTTCCGGACTGACGCGCCTACGTCTACGGTCGCAGGTTCGAATCCTGCCTCGGGCATGGATGTGTGCGATGTCCTTAGGTTAGTTAGGTTTAAGTAGTTCTAAGTTCTCGGGGACTGATGACCACAGTAGTTAAGTCCCATAGTGCTCAGAGCCATTTTTTTTGAAGCGCCTGGAACCGCTCGGCCATCACAGCCGCCTTCTTTAGGTCAATCGCGACTAAATTCAGTTCAGCGACAGGCCTCATTTGAACATAAGGCTACCTATCCTAGGGCTTTCATTTTACGTTGGTGTTTATTTCATTCCGCCATTGCGTGGGTGGGGGGGTGGGGGTTGGGGGGGTGGGGGGGGGGGGGGTGGCAGCAATGTCAACTACTAGAGCTTCCATTTCTTAAAACTTAAAGAATATTGAAGAGCTAAAAATAAGTAATTTCTTTCGGTTAATCTGGTTGCGTTCGCGATTCAGAGTTTGTGCTTCGAGTGAATAAGTTGGTGCTCGCGGTAGTTGTAAATAGGTCGATGAGTCGGTACGTGAAAAGTTGTCACAATCTAATCCAGAGTCACAATATTAATTTTGTGACTTAATATATATCTAAATTCTATAACTGTTATTTTCGTCTGGGTGTATTATATGTTGTTTATTTTGTAAGGTAGACTATAACGATGATCAACAGTAAAAAGCTTATGACAAGTTAGATAGAATTGTGCAGTCCCTTTGAAGCAAGAAGTGTTGAGATACCGAAGGAAAAGCCGGAAGACGTGAGCTGTGTGAGTACTAACTGAAAATAATAACCAGTAGGAAATTTGGAAATTTGAGGTAAGGTCTTACGGTACAAAACAGCTTATGTCATCGGTCCCTAAGCGTACACACAAGTGAATCTAACTTAAACTAACTAACGTTGAGACGATACACACACACGTGCCCAAGTGAGGACTCGAACCTCCGATGGGGGTAGCCGCGCGGACCGTGACAAGACGGCCTAGACCGTGACAAGACGCCCTAGACCTCGCGGCAACCCCGCGCGACAATAACCAGTATGACAGACTATAAAAAAAGGGGGGGGGGGAGCCTAGTGCACGGGCTAAGAACAAAGAGCATCGGATGGCCGTAATTTGCGTTTCGATAATACAGTATATGAATAAGACATGCGGAGCTCCATAAGGTATTACCACACGCTGAGCCGTAAGGAAGAGCATAAATGGAGACAACAGTGCGATGTGTGAATCACAGGTATAGAGAGGCTGAATGGACGACGAGAACGAAGACTTTCCTCTTGACATAGCTTCACACCTAATGGCTCTGAGCACTATGGGACTTAACATCTGTGGTCATCAGTCCCCTAGAACTTAGAACTACTTAGACCTAACTAACCTAAGGACATCACACACATCCATGCCCGAGGCAGGATTCGAACCTGCGACCGTAGCATAGCTTCACACCGCCTCTAGGCATAGTATTCTATACAACTGCGTATATATGAATCAGTATTTCTTTTTTTCAAACAGAACACGTCGAATGTGACACATTATTTATTTTATTTAGCTTATGATAATCCATTTTTATAGTACATGATACAGATTGCTTCCCTACGTCCTATTAGTGTGCTATAATGTCATAAAATAGATTAACGTTTAAAATTATAAAATGAGACAATATTTAATGCTTATAATAATTATTGCTTTTTATTTAAGCCTTACGTAAACAGAGCTTTTTGAGAATGCTGGTCTGTAACTGGTTTTAAAAGCTAATCATTCGAAATCAGTGTTTCACTTTACATTGTTAACAGAATTATAAAGCTTACTAATTTTTTGCTTGTAATACATATGCGTTTGTGTCTAACGTATACGTATATATCTGCATATGTGTACCTACGTTTTTTCTCTAATGTATATGTAGTGTCTGCATTGTGTCATCCGGCGGTTGTGGCCGACCGGTTCTAGGCGCTTGAGTCCAGAGCTGCGCTGCTGCTACGGTCGCTAAGTTCGAATCCTGCCTCGGGCTTGGAGGTGTGTGATGTTGTTAAGTTAGTTAGCTTCAAGTAGTTCTAAGTCTAGGGAACTGATGACCTCAGATATTAGGTCCCATAGTGCTCAGAGCCATTTGAACCATTTTTTTGCATTGTGTCCGCACTGTTCCAGTTCTGTTGTAATTGCATATTAAGAGTGTTATTAGGAACTGTATTTCCAGGAAAAGTGCAATTTTATGAACACATGTAACTATGAGGAGTAATTAATAAGTATATGCGGCAACTGTTTGTTAGGAGTGTGTTGGTGCACTCAGACTCAGTTCGCTTTCTAGACATATACCGTGTGGTCAGAAACTGTCTGAAAAGCTTGAGGGTGTTGGAGGGTAGGTTGTGCCGAAAAATAACTGATAAGAAAAAGTGTTCGATACGTTGCACCGTTTCCGAGGTAACTAGTATTGAAGTTAGCCAATTAGGCCTTTGCGCGCAATTCAAGCGGCCGTCGTAAACAATTGGTGTCAGCTGTTCTCATACAGTAGATAATGGCGGACTAGACGCCTTAGACTTTGGCTCGGGTTCGATCTTTGCTACCGTCTCATGTCCTATTTTTATATCGCTCTCTTGTTCAGTTTTAGGAAACCATACGAAGAACACGTTTGGCTACACCTTCTCTGGCGGGCCGCTTGAAATTGCGCGAGCAACGGTCTGTTTGGCTAATTTCAGTACCAATTAACTGGAAAAAGACGTAATGTATCGACTTTTTTCTTAACAGTTATTTCTCAGCGCAACCTTTCCTGAATAACCTTTACAAGCTTTTCAGACTGTTTCTGACCATCCTGTATATTAATGTTTCAAAAAATGGTTCAAATGGCTCTAAACACTATGGGACTTAACATCTAAGGTCATCAGTCCCCTAGACGTAGACACTACTTAAACCTAACTAACTTAAGGACATCACACACATCCATGCCCGAGGCAGGATTCGAACCTGCGACCGTAGCAGCAGCGCGGTTCCAGACTGAAGCACCTGGAACCGCTTGGCCACAGCGGCCGGTATTAACGTTTTAATTTGTACCACTAACAAACTGCTTGACATTAGTGTGTGTCCAAACGGAACTGGCAACCGTTTGTTTGACTTCCATAAGCAACATGAGCGGATTTTGAATGCTTGTTCTGGTGATATTATTCTCTCATTTCATCATATTTGGAGTTGTGTTTCATCTGTATACTCCGTAAGGAACCTACTGGTATCCAGTCTGGACCGGAAGACGTGCCTTTATTAACTGACTTACGTTGCTTCGCTACACGAGGATATCTTACTTCTAAGTTTTCATGTTGCCAGCCGTCATTGACAAGAATTCTGGAATATTTATTGCATCTTCCTCTGTGAACAAATTTCGGAAAATCGTCTTTAGAAATTCCGCTTCAGCGGCACTGTCATCGGTAACATAACTTGGATCTCTCTGTGAAGGTATAGATTGTGCCTTGCCGCTGTTACGCTTTATACGCAACAAGCATTTCTCAGGATTCTCCGCCAGATTTCGACACGGAGCTTCGTTGTGAAAACTATTACAAGCATCTCTCACAGAAGAGTGCGCGAGGTTCCGAGTTTCTGTAAATCAACGCCAATCTTGTAGATTTTGCCTTCTGTTAATTCTGGTATGCTTTACTCGTGCTTCTGTAACAGTATCCTGACGTATTTTGTGTACCATGGGGGCTTCGTTCTTTAGTAACCGAAAGTTGTTAGGATTCTCATCTAGCCCGAGTATCGGTAGAGAGACCAAATCAGAGATACTCGCGCTCCAGGCGCCAGCCGCGGCTCGCGTCCGCGCAAGACGCAACCGCTGCGACAACACGTGAGGTGGCGCCGCTCTGTGACGAGTGTTTACCGATATACCGCAGCCCGGCAATAACGGCCAGTTTGCCGCTAGCCACTGAAACCACGCACGCGCCCTTGGATAGCAGAGTATTTTGACCTTGCCCCATTAACGTTTTGTGGCTTGGACTTTTCCCTGGACTGTGATACATGATTAGACGACTCGGTTATGCTCTGGAAATGTGTTAGTTATTAATTCAAATGGTTCAAATGGCTCTGAGAACTATGGGATTTAACATCTGAGGTCATCAGTCCCATAGAACTTAGAACTACTTCAAATGGTTCAAATGGCTCTGAGCACTATGGGACTCAACTGCTGAGGTCATTAGTCCCCTAGAACTTAGAACTAGTTAAACCTAACTAACCTAAGGACATCACAAACATCCATGCCCGAGGCAGGATTCGAACTTGCGACCGTAGCGGTCTTGCGGTTCCAGACTGCAGCGCCTTTAGCCGCACGGCCACTTCGGCCGGCCTAGAACTACTTAAACCTAACTAACCTAAGGACATCACACACATCCATGCCCGAGGCAGGATTCGAACCTGCGACCGTAGCGCTGGCGCGGTTCCAGACTGTAGCACCTAGAACCGCGCGGCCTCACCGGCCGGCTATTAACTCACCTCGTGATCACTGCCGTCAGTCACAATTGGAACCGCCTGTTTCGGTCCGCCTGTCCCCACGTTACCACCAGTGCGAGAAATCATAAACTGTGTTTCCACCTTCGCGGAGAAAGATAATGTTCCGTTAGTTGGGAAGAAATAGAGACCATTTCTCAGGAAGGCACCAAGAGAACTTTTATCTGCTCCCCACCGCACTCCGTGCGTAGGTAGCAGGGGCAACTTTGAAATCTTCAATGGGAACCCACGTTTTTTATTGCATATTACGATTCTACGGCAAAATCTACATATGTTTTGTCTGAAGCATTTTCTTCGTTTCGCCCCAGATGGCGCATTAATCGGAGGAATAGAAATGGGTGCACAATCGTAATTTAAGACATGCTACTCAACGGCCCTTGAATATCCAATGTCACCTCCATGCTGCGAGGGTAGGACAGGCCAGTATTTCAAAATGGTTCAAATGGCTCTGAGGACTACAGGACTTAACATCTGAGGTCATCAGTCCCCTAGAAGTCAGAACTACTTAAACCTAACTAACCTAAGGACATAACACACATCCATGCACGAGGCAGGATTCGAACCTGCGACCGTAGCGGTGGCGCGGCTCCAGACTGAAGCGCCAGTATTTCATAATGAATTGGAAACCCCAGTCGCAACGTTGTAATCCTCCGACATATCGTACAGGGGACTACTAGATGCACCACTGTGGCCGTGGCTCGACGTGAACGCTACACTACTTTTCCAATTATAGTAAACGCAGTACCGCCAATCTGAATACACTTAGTGATCCGCTTTTGAAATGACTATACACAGGACAGAAGCATATCTGCGGGAATGTCAACACATGCGTTTCTGAAGTGGTCGACCATGCCTTCACGGCCTGTTGGCATTTGCTGGTACACCTTATCTTTTAAATATATCCACAGATAGAAATCCGGTGACGTCAAACCCGGCAACCTAGTGGGCCAGTTAGTAGGGTCACCTCTGTCGATCCACCGACGAGTGAAACGAGGTCAAGTACCTCCCGTGATTCAACTGCGAAATGCGTCCGGCAACCGTCATACTGAAAGCGCATACGTTGTCGAACGTCCAGGGCAACATCTTGCAATACCACCCGTAGTTCCTGTTCCAAAAACGTTCGACATTTGCGCCCATTCAACGGGCAGTCGATAAAATATGAACCAATGACCTTGTCCCCCATTATGCCACACCATACGTAACCGACCAAGGACGTTGATGGTCAGCTTTCCGTAATCAGTGGGGTTCTAGGCGCTACAGTCCGGAGCCGCGCGACCGCTACGGTCACAGGTTCGAATCCTGTCTCGGGCATGGATGTGTGTGATGTCCTTAGGTTAGTTAGGTTTAAGTAGTCCTAAGTTCTAGGGGACTGATGACCTCAGCAGTTAAGTCCCATAGTGCTCAGAGCCATTTGAACCATTTTGAACTCTTATGAAAGTAGTAACTTGGAAAAAACGAGAAAATCGTTTGCATTTGTTGACGGGCCCATTTACAAAACACTACCCGGTTGTGGATACCGGCTGCATGAAGTTCTTGATGCAGTGACACATGGTGTGGATGATACTTATGACGATGCAGTTCAAATGGTTCAAATGGCTCTGAGCACTATGGGACTTAACATCTGAGGTCATCAGTACCCTAGAACGTAGAACTACTTAAACCTAAATAACCTAAGGACATCACACACATCCATGCCCGAGGCAGGATTCCAACCAGCGACTGTAGCAGGCGCGCGGTTGCGGACTGAAGCGCCTAGAACCGCTCGGCCACCGCGACCGGCACGATGCAGTATTGTGACAATACTACCTACGAATATATTACAGCCCAGTAGCTAACATAACCCTTAACAAACCGCAGGTGTCCTTAAGACCTAGTATGTATTGTATTGTATTGTATGTTAACCGGGGGCCTAGAAACGACGGAGAGGCTCCGTCCACGCCGCAGCCGCAGTGTTCCACAACCCCACGACGACTACCGCAGTCCACTTCACCCCTACGCCTCCCCACATCGAATCACTCTTTCAGGGTTATTATGCGGTTCGGCTCCCGGTGTACTCCCCTAGGGAATGTCTCACACCAGACGAGTGTAACCCCTATGTTTGCGTGGTAAAGTAATGGTGGTGTACGCGTACGTGAAGAACTTGATTGCGCAGCAGTCGCCGACATAGTGTGGCTGAGGCGGAATAAGGGGAACCAGGCCGCATTCGACGAGGCAGATGGAAAACCGCCTAAAAACCATCCACGGACTGGCCGGCTCACCGGATCTCGACACAAGTCCGCCGGGTGGATTCGTGCCGAGGACCAGGCGCTCCTTCCCGCCCGGAAATCCATGCGTTAGACCGCACGACCCTTAAGACCTTAGTGCAGAGAGCACACCGTATATCCGGTAATGATAATCCGCAAGAAGAGCTCACACATCTCAAGAGAATTTTCATAGCGAATGGATATTCCCAGCAACAAATTCGAAGAGCAGTCAGTGTGAATCTCAGAATGCATGAACGTTATCTAGAACAAGAAAGTAATAACAGTCAGATTAAGAGCGTCGTTGCCTTATGTGGGTGCTCTTTCGTCGAAGATAAGCGGCATTTTCGAGAAATAGCGTGATCTTCCGGCTTCCTATGAAGATTGCAGCGTGACTCGGCTGGCTCTGTATTGGATGATTTATTGCTTCGTAAGGCGGGTGTGTATTAGATTCCTTGCGGAAATTGTGATAAGTCATGTATAGGTCAAACAACACTCGCCGTGCGTGAGACACGCGTGGAACACAGAAGATACACACGCTTGCCACAGCCAAACAAGTCAGCTGTTGCAGAGCATTATAACGATACGGGTCATTCGATGAACTACAGTGACGTAGAAATTTTAACATTCAGTTCTTCCTTTTGAGATGCTATTCTCAAGGAAGCCATAGAAATTAGATTAACCGATAACTTAATAAACAGAGATAATGGTTTTAATTTGGATCAGGCATGGAATCCGGCACCTGGTGTAATTAAAGTGCAGAGAAGTCGTCAGGACGTTACCGCCCCTGAATACTGTATACATCAATAAGCGAATCGGATGTCTGAACGCTTTCACCACGGTTGGTGCCAACCAGCATCTGTGACCCACATGCGCAATATCGTCGCGATGAAGCATATAAAGCCGCACTTGGCACCTTGTCGTGTTTTGTGACTCACTCTGAGGATGGCCGGCCGATATGCGGCCGAAATACCAGTTGAACAAGTAGTATTTGCGCGACAGCATGCCCGAAATCTAATGGATTATTCATTACGCTGCGAGAAGTTAAAAATGCACATGACATACTCTCTTTGCTCAGAAATGTTTGTTACTAAAACGTCTAGTATGTTATTGCAACACTTCATGTGGGCTCCTGAACTAACTGCTCCAAATAATTTTAGAAGAAAGCATTTAGTAGGTATTCGGTTATTGTTTTATGCCTACCAGTGGCCTTACACATGTATTATTAACAACACACAGAAGGAAGATTGAATTCATCACTAACTATTACTGGTCGATTCTGGTACCTATTCGAAATGAGACTCAAGTTTTCAATTTTTTTTTTGAAGCTGTCATCAGGTTCAATTTCACAAGAAGACAAACTACTTCTAGCAGCAAGAAACACAACAGCATCTGCGTTATTTAATCTATCCTTTCGGAACATCATTAGGTCGTTCGTAAAAATTTCGGCTCAACCTATTTCCGGTTTTAGCCAACTTTCAGTACCTGTAACGATTTGAGCTTCAGTGATTTCTGTTCGTGCTTGAAGTTCTAGCCAACGACAAGGCATGAGATTGATTTCACATCCTGTCGCTTAGGACCTTTCTACGAGTTTTGTTTATACGCCGGGTAAAACGGCTACGAGTGGTAAATCATTCCTTGTAGACAACTTGGATGATTCGCATTGAAACAATACTAACAGAAAAATTCTGTTCATGTTGCTATCATGGGTACTTTTAAGCACGGTAGCTCCTTACTGCCATTCTGTAACGTCTCCGTGTCGACCCGTCTTACTGTGTTTATTCAATAAGGCAATCACAAACATTTTTTCGACGCCATGACATGGCAAACCACCTTCACCTTCACTAGGACCTTGCCTAGTACAGCGGTGCGGTTCTCCCGCACCGTCCCCTACGCTCCTCGGAGTATGGGACCTCATCATCATCATCATCATCATCATCATCATCATGACATAAGTGAACGTAGGAGATTTATATGACCGCCCGATATGAATTCTAGGCCATGTGATGCTATTTGAAGACACCAGTGCGCTGTTTTAAGAGAGTGACTAACATTTTGTATGTTTGTTTTCTTTCTATAGCTGAAGGACGCAAAACGGACAAGGTCATAAACTCTCTATTTTGTCCATTGAGCTAATAGTAGAGGAACAGAATTGCATCATGGCATATTCCTGCTGATGGAAGGAAAACGTGTGATCGGGTGGAGTTGACAATAACAACGGACAATGTAACAGAGTTGAAGAAGGTAGTTCAATTTAAATCGTGAAACGCCAGGCGGAAAATTGAACCGCTGTTCTAGCGGATGGCAGTCCAGTGTCGGGCCACAGCGTCACTTCTCTTCGTGAAACACAAAGGAGGCAATTAGTTGAAGATAGTCTGCTGGAAGTGCTGACGTTGGCTCTCCGTGTAGTAGCGTACACCGAACTATAAGTGGTGACATGGCAAGCGCCACTGGAATCTCTAAGGCGGAGTCGATGGAAGTGCCACCTGGGGCCCTAATCTATATCGTTTATACCGATCGGTGCAGTAGGTATGGAGCTATCGTTCGGTTAGCTGTGTTTTATTTACACCTGTAATTTGTTATTTTAAACATATTGAGCTGTTTTAGCTTTGGATTTAGTAATTGTGTTACTAAAGAATCAGCACAGGACGCGTCAGGTTGGAAAGTGAGTTCATAATGGACTATTTTTCTTTTGTTAGAAATATGGTTAGGTTAGATTGTTACTCTGAATGATTGCAACATTAAAAAACCATTTTCGATCAATATTCTCTCTGTTATTTTTATGCAATTACGAGTTTAAAGATCATTAAATATCACGAGATCGACTCTGCTTACGTATATTACGTGAGCATTAACTGAAATAACTTGTGACTTCGCGTACACTTTTCTGAAAATGGTTTACTTATTAATTATCGAAACGCGTTTAAAGCTTTTAAGAAACAATGCAAAGGAATTTTGTGAACTCTGATAGAGGAAATATTCCAAAATTTCGTACATTTACAGCTTACGGCCGCATCATTCGGCAACGAAATTAGCCTGCGTCTCTCTCGACTGGAATTACAGAAAATAAAGCGCTGACAGCATGTGAGTTGATGAAGCGAGTAGGCAGTTTACCTTTGGCAGGGTAACAGAGCGGACGCGTCCGTGTTTACCGTGTGCGGAGCGTGAGGTCGCCTTGTTTACATAATGACGGCCGTTGCTTAAGTGCCGGCTTACCGTCTACGGTACATGGCGAACCGTTACCGTAAATCTTCACTCCGATTTACTTTCAGCAACGATTATGCCGAACCCAAAGCACTCGAGGTGGAACGTTTTTTGAAAGAGGAAGTGAAAATCCCGACGACCGATATTATCGGCATACATTTGTCGATCGTGAGCAACACGGTCTATGTTAAAATCATTAACGACGTGGCCTGCGAACGCATCCTACGTGAGACCAAACAGGGGCTCCACTTATGTCATGCTGATAGCAATGTGGGGGCGGTAACCGTCTACCACCCGGGTTAGGTATGCGTATGGTAAGCATTTTCGAATTGCCATTCGAACTTCCTGCTGAGGAAGTCGTCGTGGCACTCCGACCATACGGCACAGTCCACGGCCATAATGCGGAGAAGTGGACAAGTTTCTGACATATCCTGTCCTATACGGCGTCCGACAGGTCACCATTGATCTCCGAAGCCACGTCCCGTCCTACTTACAGATTGGCGGATGCCGTGCAATAATTATATACGACGGCCAGCCTCGGACCTGTTCCGGGTGCGGCAAAGAAGGGCACCAGAGATCCGAATGCCTACAACGGCGTATTACGTAACTTCCAGATGCCGAAGGACCACCCACGTCGCAGCCTACGGTGCTCCCGTGATCTATGCCGCTGCTCTAGCTTCTCCTACCGCATCGCAACGCTGCCCGGAGCCACAAACGAACCCGACCAGACCACGACAGAGATCGCCTCGGGCGGCGCGCCGCCTCAGCCGGCCGTCGACGCCGCACCGACGATGCCGACGCGACCGACCGCCGACTCTTCCCTTGGCAACACGATGAAAATCGACTTCCTCATCGTCCCTACGGCGGCCTTCCTGCCAGAGCGACGCGACTCCTTTCCGTCGTCGGACACAGAGTGTCGCATAAGGAAAGAACGTTCTCCAAAACGTCGCACGAGAAGGCGTCGCACCGTTTCCGGCCAAGAGGAGACGTTGCAAATCGAGGATGACGCAACCGTCGACCAGCACGACTTTCCCGAATCCGCCACTGCCGACGAAGACGTTGTGAGCGCGGAGACATCCACCGGTGTGCCTGCGCCCGTCTCCCTGACGTCTCGTAGGGAGGCTGAAATACTTGATGGACATAGCACAGCCGACACTACACCACGAACCATTAAATCATATTCTGCAGTCATAATGGACGATACACCGATGCCAGCCGCCACGGCGTGTCACGAGGAGAAGTTCGAGGAGCAGGACCCGTTACTGGACACTGCGCCGTCGGAGCCGATCCACTAATCATACTCTCCCCAGGTTCCCCTGCGGGCGAGCGGGATGACGTCCCACTGCGACGCCCACGCCAAAGTGGTCCATTCTCCAGCAGTCTGCCACCAGGCCTACCGGATAGCAACTATCAACGCCAACAACATCCGTTCCAGGATGAAGATTCGCCTTATGCAGGAGATGTTCAGGGCTTCTGCTACTGATTACACCCTTATGCAGGAAGTTCACTTGGCCAGTCTCCCGGATATCAATGGCAATACCGCCCTCGTCTCCGCAGGTGATCCTATGGGCCGTGGAGTGGCCATCTACGTCCGCCACCGGATTTCTGTTCAAAAATTGTTCAAATGGCTGTAAGCACTGTGGGACTTAACATCTGAGGTTATGAGTCCCCTCGACTTAGAACTGCTTCAACCTAACTAACCTAAGGACATCAGACACATCCATACCTGAGGCAGGATTCGAACCTGCGACCGTAGACAACAGCGCGGTTCCGGACTGAAGAACCTAGAACCCCTCGGCCACAACGGCCGGTACGGGATTTCTGTCACCGACGTCGCCTTCCTTCCATCAGCTCGGCGCATGGCACTCACTGCCATGGGGACACGCATCATTAATGTCTACACTCCTTCAGGCACCGACCAACGATATGAACGGGCCCATTTTTACTCAGAGGAAATCGCCCCCCCCCCCCTTCTGCCTTCTGTTATTGGGGCGATATGACCATTGCCTACTAGGAGGTGATTTTAACTGCGGTCTGCACCCCAAAGATTAGATTCCACACCATACTACATACCAGGAACTATGTATAGTGGTGCGGGACCTCCTGCTTCACGATACCTGGGAAGTTCAACACGGAGACCTTTCTGGCCATACCTTTCTTACCCCTCATTCCGCAAGCCGACTAGACAGGATATACACCTCATAAACTCTTAGATCTGCGATACGGGGCGCCGAACGCTGGCCACTGACCTTGTCCGAACATTGCGCTTACATCTGAACGGTTCTCCTTCCACCGCAAACTGTATGGCGCAGCCATGTGACATGGAAACTGACCCTTCCCTACACGGAGGCGGATGCTTTGAAAGTGGCGGTCACGTGAGACGAAGTCGACAACGCAATCGACAAGGGTGCAGTCGACAGATCGCCCGGCATTGACGGCTTACTGATTGAGTTTAACGTGCCTTCAAGGACCTCATGGCGCCGCGGTGGACGACTATGTATCAAGAACTGATGACATCTGACTAAGCAGTCCTACCCGCGTTTGTTGAGGGCATCATCATTCTGGTCCACAAACCAGCCCGTGGTTCGACGGTCACGAGTTATAGAATGCTCACCCTACTCAATGCCAATTAAAAGGTTTTAGCTAGCTTACTGGCAATGCGTCTCCGAACAATACTCCCTCATATCCTCTTCCCAGAGCAAACGACGCCTGGGGGACAGATTAACATACAGACTGCCACTGGGGAATGCCGCGACTTATTTGCGATGGCGGCGGCCTGCAGACTCCGTGCAGCGGTTTTCGCTATAGACTTTGATAGCGCCTTCGATAAACTGCGCCATCATTTCCTGTTTTCGGAGGCGGCCCGAATGGGCATCCCCCTCCGTTCCTCGACGTCCTCCAGCGTCTTTACAACAGTGCCAGTTCACTTGTTCAAGTCAATGGACGTTTAGCAGGGCCGGTGCCCATCTGCCATTCCATACGACAAGGGTGCCCCTCTCTACCCTCCTGTATGCCATATCCCTTGAGCCCCTCATTGGGGGCTTGACAACCAAGCTCTCTGGCCTCATCCTTCGCCAACACACTTTTCGCTGTCGGACATATGCTGATGACATTCTCCTCCTCATTCTCTCTGGCTCTGAGATTCGAGCGGTCCTCGAATTGATCACACATTATGGGGCTGCCGCTGGCAGTGCCATGAATGGCGCCAGATCTTCTGCAATGTACATTGGACGAGGCCTCAAGGAAGGTGAAGTGGCACCCCTGCCGCTTGTGCGAACTTTTCAGTACTGGGGCATTACCTTTACCCCCACGGTCTTACGCACAGCAACGAATTTCCGTCTCCTGCTACACGTCATTCGCAACGAGATCCGCCAGAACCTCCTGCGCCACCAGGACATACTTCAAAGCACTGAGTTTCTTAATCGTTATGTGGCATCAAAATTGCTCCACATCGCATAAGTTCTTCCTCTGCCGATGGCGATCGGGCGCAGCCTTGAGGCGGCCTTTCGCTATTATCTCACAGCGGGTTCCATGTTCATAAGTCCGTTATGAGACACTAACCCTACCCCCACGGGATGGTGGCCTCGGGCTCGTCAATGTCCGTATGCGAGCTGCGTCCCTATGACTACCATGAGAAGACAGTGGACTGGACGGGGCACATCTCTAACACGCAGCTTGCTTGAGGCCCTCCTGCCTGCTTCTACCTCACCACCGGTGTCTGTCGGCCACATCGTGCCTCATTTGTCGCACATTTCGACCTTTTTCGTCGACTACAGTTACACATACCAGTCACCCAGATAAACACCCACCCAGAAGTAAGGATTTTAAGGATTTTCACAGCCTACTATTGCGTCGTGTTTCCTGGAACGTGATGCAAACCACTCATCCCTCCATCCAGTGGCCCATAGTGTGGACTATCATCCACCAGCCCTTCCTCCCTACGAACGTTCGGTCACTGTGGTATCACATCGTCAACAGGAAATTTGCCACGAAACAGCGACTGCACAACATTGGCTTGTCAGATTCCCCTCTTTGTCTCCTTTGCCAGCAACTGGACACTGATGATCACCATCAGACAAGCTCCTCTTCACGTGATGTCTGGCGCTTCGTACAGCAAATCATTGCCTGCTATCTCCGGGTGCCACCAGACACAATCGAACCTCGAATGTTTCTATACCTGGAGGACAAAAATTTTCCAGCCGCCAAATGTCATGCAGTTACGTTGGTCAAAGGGTGAGCGGTCGCTTATCTCTTTCATGAGGGACCTAAATCCCGCCTCAACTTCTGGACCTATTTACGACCAGCCCATCCAGCTCTCGAAAACACGCGACGTTACCGGACATTATTTGATAACTACCTTCTAGGGGTCTTTGTTAGACCTCCGCTAAGATGGGGGGTGCCTGGAGCTGAGGGCACCTACCTCCACCCCCCCCCCCCCGACCACCCCACCGTGGATGGGAGTGCGCGCCGTAGATTGCGCGGATTTTATTCCTTTTTCTTTACCCAATATCTATATTTTTTCCCTCTGTCACTGTTTTATGTTCCACACAATTTCATAACAGTAGTATATATTACAAAAACAAAATGCAAATAAATAAGCAACATCAACGACTTCCCCCTCTGTTGATTCCTTTGTCTCCCACTTCCCTTTGCTCTACGGGCTCGGTGGTGGTGAGGGGGACACTGTGGCCAGGCCTCGGGTTTCGAACCCTGCCGCCGGCCGCTGTGACCGAACGCTTCTAGTCGCTTCAGTCTGGAACCGTGCTGATGCTACGGTCGCAGGTTCGAATCCTGCCCCGGGCATGGATGTGTGTGATGTCCTTAGGTTAGTTAAGTTTAGTTAGTTCTAAGTCTAGGGGACTGACGACCTCAGATGTTAAGTCTCATAGTGCTTAGAGCCATTTGAACCATTTTTTTTTACCCCTGCCCACTTTGCCCCCTGAGACCCCACTGGTCCTCTATCACTCAGAAAAAAGGTTCGTATACCGCTGGATGCGATGATTTTTTTTCCTCTTCGTGTTTGTAACACATTCTAAGACTTCGTTAATCGTCAAAGTTAAGCATTTTTCTGAAATATTCGTTGTAATTTACACGTAAGAACGCGCTTTCTCAGTAACGAGTGTCTTCAATTTCGTGACTTCCATATGTTGAATTACTGTGCGTGAAACAACTGACAGTGACATTTATACTACTTCTTGTCACAAATAATTGACCATTTTTTTCTTCGGAATACGTAGCGATTACCGAGAGTGTGGTCAGATAGTACTCTAAGAGCACAACGTAAATTACTGCGAATGAAACTACACTACTGGCCATTAAAATTGCTACACTACGAAGATGACGTGCTACAGACGCGAAATTTAACCGACAGGAAGAAGATGCTGTGATGTGCAAATGATTACCTTTTTTTATTTATTTACTTTATTTATTGTTCCGTGGGACCACATTTAGGAGAAGTCTCCATGCTCATGGAACGAGTCAATACATAAAATTATAACACGATTGTAGAAACTGATAAAATGAAATATAAGAAACATATTCAGGCGACAAGTCGTTAGTTTAAATAAAGAAAATCAAGAATGTAACACTGCAATTTGCTTAATTTTTTAGCTCTTCCAGGAGCTCCTCGACAGAATAGAAGGAGTGAGCCATGAGGAAACTCTTCAGTTTGGACTTAAAAGAGTTTGGGCTACTGCTAAGATTTTTGAGTTCTTGTGGTAGCTTATTGAAAATGAATGCAGCAGAATACTGTACTGCTTTCTGCACAAGAGTCAAGGAAGTGCATTCCACATGCAGATTTGATTTCTGCCTAGTATTAACTGAGTGAAAGCTGCTAACTCTTGGGAATAAGCTAATATTGCTAACAACAAACGACATTAAAGAAAATACATACTGTGCGGGCAATGTCAAAATTCCCAGACTATTGAATAGGGGTCGACAAGAGGCTTTCGAACTTACACCATACATAGCTCGAACAGCCCGTTTTTGAGCCAAAAATACCCTTTTTGAATCAGAAGAGTTTCCCCAAAAAATAATATCGTATGACATAAGCGTATGAAAATATGCGAAGTATACTACTTTTCGTGTTGCAATGTCACTTATTTCAGATACTGTTCTAATGGTAAATAAAGTGGCATTTAGTTTCTGAACAAGATCCTGAACATGGGCTTTCCACAACAGCTTACTATCTATCCGTACGCCTAGGAACTTGAACTGTTCTGTCTCGCTTATAACATGCCCATTCTGTCTGATTAAAATGTCAGTTCTTGTTGAATTGTGAGTTAGAAACTGTAAAAACTGAGTCTTACTGTGATTTAGCATCAAATTATTTTCCACAATCCACGAACTTATATCATGAACTACATTATTTGATAATGTTTCAATATTACACACAAGATCCTTCACTACCAAGGTGGTGTCATCAGCAAACAGAAATATTTTTGAATCACCTGTAATACTAGAAGGCATATCATTTATATAAATAAGAAACAGCAGTGGCCCCAGCACCGACCCTTGGGGAACGCGACATTTAACAGTGCCCCATTGGGACTGAACATCATTACCACTCTCAATATTGCGGAGAATTACCTTCTGCTTTCTGTTCTTAAAGTAGGAGGCGAACCAATTGTAAGCTACTCCCCTTACTCCATAATGTTCCAACTTCTGCAGTAATATTTTGTGGTCAACACAGTCAAAAGCCTTCGTTAAATCAAAGAAAACACCTAACGTTCGCAACCTTTTATTTAATCCGTCCAAAACCTCACAGAGAAAAGAGACTATAGCATTTTCAGTTGTTAAGCCATTTCTAAAACCAAACTGTACATTTGACAGCAAATTATGTGAATTTAAATGCTGCAGTAACCTCGTATATACAACCCTCTCGATAACTTTAGCAAACACCGATGGCATAGAAATAGGTCTATAATTGTCAACATTATCCCTGTCTCCCTTTTTATAAAGTGGCTTCACTACCGAGTACTTTAATCGGTCAGGAAACCGACCACTCCTAAAGGAAAAGTTACACATATGGCTAAGTACTGAGCTAACATACGTGGAACAATACTTCAGTATTCTGTTAGATACCCCGTCATATCCATGAGAGTTCTTGGTCTTTAGTGATTTAATTATTAACTTAATCTCCCTCTTGTCAGTATCATGGAGGAGCATTTCAGGTAACAGTCTCGGAACACTTTTTTCTAAGAGCGCTATATGATTCCCTGTTGGGACTAGGTTTCTATTTAGTTCACCTGCTATATTCAGAAAGTGATTATTAAATACTGTTCATATATGCGACTTATCAGTAACACGGACATCCTCACTACGCACTGATTCTATATTCTCGACCCGTCACTGCAGACCAGCCACTTCCTTTACGACTGACCATATGGTTTTAATTTTATCCTGAGACTTAGCTATTCTATCTGCATACCACATACTTTTTGCCTTCCTAATAACTTTTTTAAGCATCTTACAATACTGTTTGTAATGGGCTGCTGCATTTAGATTTTGACTGTTTCCAACGTTTTGATATAATTGCCACTTTGTTCTACAAGATATTCTTATCCCTTTAGTCAGCCACCCAGGCTGCCTGTTTATGCTAGTACCCTGTTTTGAACGTTCTAACGGAAAGCAACTTTCAAAGAGCACGAGAAAAGTCTTGAGGAAAGCATTATATTTATCGTCTACTGTATCAGCACTATAAACATCTTGCCACTCTTGTTCCTTGATAAGGTTTACAAAAGTCTGTACAGCAACTGGATCAGCTTTCCTAAAAAGTTGGTAACTATATTTAACATGTGTTGCAGCACAAAAATCTTTTAGACTTAAAATTTGTGCATCATGATCTGAAAGGCCATTCACCTTTTTGCTAACAGAATGCCCTTCCAATAATGACGAATGAACAAAAATATTTTCTATGGTTGTTCTACTGTTCCCTTGCACTCTCGTTGGAAAGAATACGGTTTGCATAAGATTATATGAATTAAGGAGGTCTACCAGCACCATTTTCCTTGCACAATCACTTATACAATTAATATTGAAGTCACCACATATAACTAACTTTTTGTATTTCCTATAAAGTGAACCAAGAACCTCCTCTAGCTTTAGCAAAAATGTTGTGAAATCGGAGTCTGGGGATCTATAAATAACAACAGTAAGAAGTTTTGCTCCACTAAATTTAACCACACCTGCACAACATTCAAACACCTTTTCAGTGCAGTACTTTGAAACATCAATTGACTCAAATGGGATACCGTTTTTCACATACATGGCTACTCCCCCACACCGCAAAGAGCTCCTCGAAAAGCTGCCAGCCAACCTGTATCCTGGTAAAGGAAGCCTCTGAATTATCTCCTTATTTAGGAAGTGTTCAGATATACCAATAATTTCAGAGTCAACATCTATAAGCAGTTCACTAACTTTATCTCTAATACTTTGTATATTTTGATGAAATATACTAATTCCCTCATTAATCGGATACCCAAGCTTTGTAGAAAGTGGTTTCTTTGTTAGAGAGACTTCCCTTAAGCAGGAATACCTATCAGCTGACTTAAATCTAAAAAAGGTACAGCTCCAACACCCACAACTACCGGAATTTTCCCATGAGTGATCAAACCACCCCCACCTATGCTGTCACCTATAAGTTTTGCCAACCTCCCCTTCCCATACCTGTTGAGGTGCAGGCCATGTCTAGTGAAACCCGTCCTGCTGATAGACTCCACCGACACCACTGAAATGTGACTCATGCCTTCTGTCATCAGCGCACCCCCTAAGTCTCATGTTATTACGCCTGACGGCTGTATTAAGATGAGGCCGATCGTGACGCTGAAACAGTTCCACGAAATGCACATTCGTGTTGCCAGTCTGAGTGGTTATGTTTTCCAGGTCACCATCTATGTCATACTCCCCATCCCTATCAATACTATTACCAGCCCCACCCACAATCACTACCTGATCCTCTTTAGTAAAATCCCTACATAACCCCCCTATGTTAAAAGTTACCTGAGCCAATCCTGCATTAGGCTTCACAATGCTGGTGACCTGGTACTCACTCCCCAAAACTTCCTGCAACTGCTGGCCTACACCTCTACCATGAGAACTACCTAACAGCAGAACCTTCTTCTTTCTCTTAGACTTTGCAACTGTCCTAGCCACCGTAACTGCTGAGGTCTGCTGCATACTTCCTACATCTACAGCTACTAGAGATTCCTCTCCACTAGACTCTGACAGTTGGTCATATCTATTACAAGCACCAATAGTAAAACTATCTGAAAATCTCCTTCTCCTAGCAGATCTCCTGCCAACAGCCAGATCCCATTCCCCAACCCCCTTCTCCCTCCTCATCCTATCTAGCTCCTCCTGTGCGTTTTTCAACTGCACCTGAAGGGCACAGATCTTACGCTCCTGCTCCTCTATCAACTTACTCTTGCTACATAACCTGCAGTTCCAGGAGAGGATCTCACCAGAATGCCCACTGGCTTCCCCACTGCATTCCCCCCAGTGAAAATACTTCGAACAAGTCTCACACCGCAATCCACTACTCACGAACCTACGGCAAAGCCCACATTTCTCACTCATGGTAAAATTTTACAATTATTGAAACAAGAAAACAACTTCATCTAAGTTCCGCTACTACAAAAAGAAGATGTTAAAAACTGACTACAATAATCACAAACTTGCTCTACAAGGGAAGTAACTATTATTATTGACAGTATTAATCAACAACAAATGAGAATATAACAAAATACTAACACAGAAAGAAAATCAAACGTCTAATGACAGTAACGAAACTGAAAGCAGTTCGCAAAAATTTCTTCTGAAGTTATTTCACCGGAAAACACCAAGAACACCGGTTGAAGAGTACTAAAGATCCTAAATAAACTACTATAGACAAACAATTAATTAGTACTTAGCTTTAGATGCGCCGCTACAGCTGCAACTGGTCAGCGCGGAATGTAAACACGGGTAAGAGGTTAAGTTGCTCGATACGAAACACTCACAAATATCAGGCCACAACACAAGAAATGCAGAGGTGAATGAAGAATCCACTAATAAGTCACTTATATAGTAAATATTATCACAAAAACAGTTAAAATATATATCTGAAACCTAAAAATAGATGAAAACTTAGAGAGCGATCTCACACGCAGTCACGCGCTTATGACGTCACACCAATGTTGGCGCTGGTGGCGACACCTACAATGTGCTGACATGACGAACGTTTCCAACCGATTTCTCATACACAAAGAGCAGTTGACCGGCGTTGCCTGGTGAAACGTTGTTGTGGTGCCTCGTACAAGGAGGAGAAATGCTTACCATCACCTTTCCGACTTTGATAAAGGTCGAATTGTAGCCTATCCCGACTGCGGTTTATCGTATCGCGAGATTGCTGCTCGCGTTAGTCGAGATCCAATGACTGTTAGCAGAATGTGGAATCGGTGTGTTCAGGAGGGTAATACGGAACGCCGTGCTGGATCCCAACGGCCTCTTATCACTAGCAGTCGAGATGACAGGCATCTTATCCGCATGGCTGTAGCGGATCGTGCAGCCACGTCTCGATCCCTGAGTTAACAGATGGGGACGTTTGAAAGACAACAACCATCTGCACGAACAGTTCGACGACGTTTGCAGCAGCATGAACTACGAGCTTGGAGACCATGGCTGCGGTTCCCCCTGCCGCTGCATCACAGACAGGAGCGCCTGCGATGGTGTACTCAACGACGAACCCGGGTGCACGAATGTCAAAACGTCATTTTTTCGAATGAATCCAGGTTCTGTTTACAGCATCATGATGGTCGCATTTGTGTTTGACGACATCGCGGTGAACGCATATTGGAAGCGTGTATTCGTCATCGCCATACTGGTCTATCACCCGGCGTGATGGTATGGGGTGCCATTGGTTATACGTTTCGGTCACCTCTTGTTTGCACTGGCGGAACTTTGTACAGTGGACGTTACATTTCATATGTGTTACGACACGTGGCTCTACCCTTCATTCGATCCCTGCGAAACATTACATTTCAGCAGGATAATGCACGACCGCATGTTGCAGGTCCTGTACGGCCCTTTCTGGATACAGAAAATGTTGGACCGCTGCCCTGGCCAGCACATTCTCCAGATCTCTCTCCAACTGAAAACGTCTGGTCAATGGCGGCCGAGCAACTGGCTAGTCGTAATACGTCAGTCACTACTCTTGATAAACTGTGGTACCGTGTTGACGCTGCTTGGGCAGCTGTACCTGTACACGCCATCCACGGTCTGAGTCAATGGCCAGGCGTATCAAGGCTTTTATTACAGCCAGAGGTGGTCGTTCTGGGTACTGATTTCTCAGGATCTATGCACCCAAATTTCGTGAAAATGTAATCACAGGTCAGTTCTAGTATAATATGTTTGTCCAATGAATACCCGTTTATCATCTGCATTTCTTCTTGGTGTAGCAATTTTAATGGCCAGTAGTGTAGCTGCAATCGTCATTACACTCTAGCTTGTCACAAGTATTTATCTGCGATCGAATCTTTAACAACAGTAAACAGAGATGAAAGGTTCCCGTCACAATATTTTCAGACTATACCACCATATTTGAAACATTTTAATTCATCAGATGAATGTTACAAACTATAACGAACTTCCATAGCTGCTCTTGCCACACGCTCTCGAAAAGGCGATTTTTTAAATTTTGTTTTTATGAACCAAATCGTTGACGTACCATTTAGGGAAGTAGGCTACTTCATCATTTGGATCTCTAGGAGCGAGCTACAACCACATTCTGTGCATCTTCTTATTCTTTGACACTCTCTTAAACAATTTTTCTGGTTCGTGGGGATGCGTTCCGTCTATGCAGCTAACTGAAGGCAGTTTATTCCCATACTGGTTTCGCTTGTTTTATTTGTGAAGCATCATCACGAATAAAGGAAGCAAAACGTTTAGGGCAATAAACAAAGTGCCTTCAATTACTTGCATTGACGGAACGTACCTCCATGGATTTTGAAGCCATTAAGGAACGACGGGAAAGAGAAAATTTTTCGGGTGTTTCTATGGATGTATTTGTACAATGTGGTACTACACTCCATTCCTAACTCATATTCCGGAACGTAAAGTCCAAAACAAGACATCGATGTGTGGAGAACAAAATGTCATAATGTGACATTTACGGCACTTCCCAGAACACAGTCAATATTCTACTGTTATCATTCAGTCACGGAATCCCATGGTCAGCAAAATTTGAACAGTATTATGTACTCTAACCACACTTCCCTGTACTGTGAAGGATGGCATGCCTGTGTCTGCTGCTAGCTGCTTAGAGTTCATGCTGCTGCGGTGCTGCAGTGCGCATGCACGGATCTGAGGCAGATTCATTGGTTGGCGTGAGGAGAACTGACAACAGTGTTTCGGTTCACTAGGACCGTTCGGAATCGCTTTCGAAATGCTTACTGAATAATGTTGGGTCTCTGTTTCGAAAACATGACCTTTCGGTGCCCTCGCTTTCCGAAACGATCGGCAAAATGGCGGAAAGAGTCCCAGGATCGTGCCGATGCAGCTCGGGCCGGAGTCCATTTCGACAACGTAGACAGAAAATAACAGTGGCCCTGTCACACTTACCTAGGGCACTCCCGACGATATCGTTGTCTCTCATTAACATTCGCTGTTGAGAACAACATACTGGGTTCTGATACTAATGAAGTCTTCGAGTCACTGACATACATGGGATACATATTTAAGAATATTAGTACAAGAATTAAAATAACGTACAAGAGCTATGTTAACAATTAAACAGCGCTATTCTACTTCTTTAATGACACACTGGTTCGTTTCTTTCATTTACATTGTATTTTTTGAACACATCGTAAATACGTTCAAATCAATTAGATCCTGCATCAGCTACATGTTAGAAACCGCACACTTTGACATAATGAAAAATGCATGGTACCAAAGTCAAAACAGTATTTTACAGTTCTCTTAATCACTCAGATGTACACACTTGGCGCTCGTACACTAAACGGCTGCAGTGGGGTTAGGCGAATGACAAACAACCAATTCACACGAAGTCTAAAAGCCTTACATTCAGAAGGTCAAAGTGCATCCTTTCAGAATTATGGCCCAATCGATTGCTGGGGCAGATATCTTGCAAGTTTGCGTTTTTTCTTAATATAGCTCAAGCTGATGATGTTTCCTTGCTATTTAGTCTCTCCAGTAAACTGTCTTTCGTCCTCAGCATCATCCAAAAGTCAGCAATATCAGGAGAAGTATCATTAGGATTTAAAGTTCCGTCGACGACGAGATCAGCGCAAACAAAGCCCTTGTTCAGAGTGTGTCTTTTGCAAAGGAACCAGCCCGGTGATCGCCTTACGTAATTTTGGCAGTCTACGCAACGCCTGTATCTGGATACCTGAAATATATTTGCAGTTGCGAATAGGGACAACCATCAGCCGTATAATGGAAAGACGACATTGAAAATTTATGCCAGACCGGGACTCGAACTCGGATTTCCCGCTTTACGCGAGCGGTCGCCTTAATGGCTTTTTTTTCCCAGATCATGTATCTTACCCATTTTTTGTTTCCTATTTTTGTTTTTGTTACTTGTTTAGATCACATAGGACGCCATGTAGGCGAATAATAATGATGTGTAATTAGCATCAATAACAAACAAAATTTAAAGGAACGGAATGAAAACGCCCTCCTGGCAGATAAAAAAAAAAAAGTGGTATCCGCGTCCCGTCAACTTGTGGGTAGACGCACTCTGAATCCCAAGGCAGTGAGGCATGATCCAGGCACGTCTTCGCGAAGAACATTCCATTTTGCCGGTATATTGGACCGAGTCCTGGAGTTACACAATCATACTGAAATCACCTTCTCATACCTGGGACACCCCAGCTACCGAGGGAGGTAGCGCAGTGGTTAGCACACTGAACTCGCATTCGGGAGGACGACAGTTCAAATCCGCGTCCGGCCACCTGATTTAGGTTTTCCGTGATTTCCATAAATCGCTTCAGGCAAATGCCACAATGGTCCCTTTTCAAGGGCACGGCTGACTTCCTTCCCCACGCTTCCTTAATCCGATAGGACCGACGACCTCGCTGTTTGGTCCCTTCCCCCCGAAACAACCAACCAACCAACCACCAGCAGGGGCGATCGAAGAAGGCACCAGCCAAAAAGTTGGCATACTACTGACGATATCGCGGATGGTGCACGAGAAAAGTAAAGCGATCTTGCAGGAACGTTCAAAAATCAAGAAAACTCTTGTCGCCTTCATGGAACAAATAAGAGACCTAGAGGCCTTTTTATCTAGATCACAGCGCTGGTCCTCATGCGTGGGAAATAGGCCTTACCTGGGAACAGAAGTGATTTCTGTGTAATGGCATGGGGAGCCGCACGTAGAAAGGAAAGCATCTTCCGCAGAAGATCCACACATCAGTCGATGTTCGTCCGTATCAAGGGTGTGACAACGAGGGCGCATCGGCGAATCTGTCAGTTTTATGGCATGTAGACGAAGTTGTGTCATGTATTTTGCATTAACGACCAGATACCAAGTCGCACGAGCGCTTGTGTCGAGGAGGACGTGGTGTACAGAACGCCAAACCACGGGCCATGCGATCGTCGGATATCAGCTTTCCACAACATTCCGAGTGTGATTGGTCATCATTAGGCGGTAAATATCACGTGTCGTAGGGTTCCTGGTACTAGGCAAGTCGGCATGGACATAACTGTATTCGATGAAAAAGGTCCTGGCATGTGAGAGAGAGGAAGAAATATGGGCTACTTCAATAGGTGGCGCTCCGGAGGGTGGGTCCAGTTCATCAATCAGGCTTCCCGATAATCCGGATCGGCGGCGGGTCCACGATTTAACCATCGTACTTGCATAAAGGGCAGCTGCTCTCGCTTGGCCATTGACAAGTCCGAGGCCGTCATCTCGAGGAGGAAGTGTCAGCGTGTCGTAGCGGAATTTGAAGATAAGACCCGGCTTACAAAGTAGCCGAGCGCCGCCTACAGTCTGTGTGCCACTGCCTTTGGCAGCGGTCAAATCTGTGCTACATGGGGTAGTCGCGAGACTAGATGAGTGTTAACAAAATCCATCCGTTGTAACATATCCACAGCTCTCAGGAGGTTGCCACGAACGTTCGTGCTGATGGTTTGAAGCAGGCGTTTATAGTTAAATGAGATCGTGTGCTGTATATCACGCATGAAGGTAATCCCCAAACATTTGAGCTTGACCACTCTCTGCTGGAAGACCTCTATCGACGAACATAGCACTAGATTTCGTCAGGTTCACACGGCTACCCGCAGCAATCCCGCACTGGTTAATCCATGCCATTGCCTCTCGCACTTCATTCTCCGATAGAACCAAGAACACCACGTCATCTGCATAGGTGCAATAGATGAAAGCATGCCCCCTGATTGTTATCCCTGTCAACCGGCTCCTCAAACCGTGTAACAGTGGCTCAAGGGCGATGGCGAAAAAGAGCATTGACAGTGGACATGCTGGACGAACCGATAGCATGATTTTAATAGGGCCCGCCACACGGCCATTGACCAGCACCCCCGACGTGACAC
Organism: Schistocerca piceifrons; assembly: GCF_021461385.2. Classification (NCBI taxonomy): domain Eukaryota; kingdom Metazoa; phylum Arthropoda; class Insecta; order Orthoptera; family Acrididae; genus Schistocerca; species Schistocerca piceifrons. The sequence goes on from NC_060149.1 coordinate 74,564,499, forward strand.
CTCGGAGGAGCCGCAAGACGACGTGTATTAATCTGTGGGGGAAGGCCATCCGTCGGAGAACATATTCTAGGAAGTCGTGACTTACTCTATCAAAGGCGTGGTCGAAGACCACTGGCACTAAGGCACCGCGACTGCGGCAGGTCGTGGAGAGGGCTGAATGTCACTGCCACCACCAAAGCACGTTTGAACCACGTAAATGACTTGAGAAATGACGCGCCGAAGGCGAGCGGCAAGAATCCTGGTAAAAATCTTGAAGTCACAATTTAACATGGTCAGCGGCCGATGATGTCCAACTCTCCGACCTCCCGATGGCTTGGGGACCGAGATAAGTAAGCCTTCTACGAATTCAGGTGATAGGGCAAGGTCAGGGTTCATAACCTCTTCATACATCGCAGTCCAGCGTGCGCCCATGATGTGCGGTAAAACTCCAGCGGAAAGCCGTCGGGACTTGGGACTATGTTCACGGCAGCCTTATGAAGAGCATCAACGACGTCATTAGCCATAAAAATCACTGTAAGAATCTCCGCAGCAGCCCCGTCAAGGGTGCCTGTGAATGAACGGACGACATTAGTCGTTACCGCCATGTTCTGGTGCTCTGCTGCATAGAACTGTTTGTAGTGATACACAAAGGCGCATACGATATCATTCTGGGACGTCAATCGACGACCATCTGGCATGTCGAGGACGTTAACCAGCTTTCTCCGACACCGCTGCTTCTCTCGGATAATATGATGCTTGGACGGGGGTTTCTCTTGTACACAATCGTGACATCTTGCGCGGACTATTGTGCCTTCAAGGCTGTGAGGCATAAGGGAAATTATCTTCGCCTGAATCCGTTGAATTTCAGCCTGTCGTTGAGCAGAGGGGGCATGGTTTGAGAGTTCACGGGTAGTTGTGAAATAGTATTCCGTGGTACGGCGATGCCACAGCATTTTGTAGCGACCGTAATTCATCATCGAACGACGTAAAGCAGGCTTGGTACAGTCGAGCCACTACCGCAGTGTTGAAGCATACGCTGGAAGGCGTCTCATACAATTGTTCCACGTCGTCTCTACGACCTGCCTACATTCCAGATCCTTTGGATGGGAGACATTCAGCTTCCACAGGCCTCGACCGCGCCATACTTTCTGCCTCTGGAGCGAAACAGTGCAAATGTTGGCAATATGGTCGGAGAAGGTGGTAGTCCATAACTCAGCGTCAAGCGTGGCACTTACAATTCCTTGGGAGACGTAGACACGGTCAAGACGACTTGCTGAATGGCTGGTGACGTACGTATATCACCACGTACTCGGTCCCAAGTATTGGAGAATTTCAGTTCATGCACGAGGAGCTCGAGTTCCTGGCAATGTGGTGAAATGGGGATGTTGGTCCTTCTGGGATAACACATAATTAAAGTCTCCGCCAAGAATATGTGGTCGTAGCGGCCCACAAACAAAGGAGCGACCTGTTCTGAATAGAACTGCCACCGTTCCCGACGCTTGGCCATGCTCGAGGGAGCGTAAACACTGATAATTCGGATACCGCGGAAAGTGACAGCAAGACCGCTAGCCAATGGTAGGTAAATCACGTCGTCTACCTCAATGCCTTCCTTTAAAAGAATAGACATCCCACTGTCACCGTCAGTATACGGCGTGAGGTAAGAGACGTAGCCATAATTATTAGGAAACATCGCTAGGCGAACATCCGACGCTCTCAACATTTCACGGAGCAGTTGTAGTTTGACAGGGGTGCCAGTGGTGTTGACATTGATGGAGCCAATCCTGTAAACTTGTCGCGAAATTGGGACTACTGGGACGCTCATGGAGGCACGAAGAGCAGCAGCGAACAGGAACGTTGTCCCAGAGGCTGCACATCCCCATCCAGTAATCCTGTCGATTAGCAGGCGTGGGTTGGAGCAGCATCATTGGCTGCTGTCACAATGGTGGGTGTTTCGTCGTCTACATCGTCAGACCACGCAAATGTGCGTGGATGGTGTGCGTCCACTGGAGTACCTGTGGAGTCCGAAGGCGGTGTCACGTTGGCGGTGGAAGAGTAGTTCTCGATCAGCTACTGTTCAACGTCCACAGGTACAGCGCCTGGTGCATGCGAAGACGGTTGTACCTCCGACGGGGAGCAGGCTGGTGCTTCCACCACGGAATCGCTCATCGGGGGAACATCTTGAGAGTTGTGATCCTCATCGTCTTGAGACTGCGTCCTGCAGGTGTCAGACGGGGCGATCCACCGTTTCCGACGTCTTTTCGGCGACCATTGCTTGTGCACGTGATCTTCAGTGTCCAAAGACGCCTGGGGATTCGGATGGTTAGGCACAAAAGTGTCGGTAGGCACAACCATGGAGTCAAGGGCCGTCCCCTGCACTGGAGATTGCTCACCACTGCACATGACGGGGGGAGGAGGCAAAGGCGGCGGTCCGTCCGCAACAGCCTGGGGCATTACCGGAGACGACGATGTGTCATTAGTAGGAGCCAGTGGTGATCGTGGTAGGGGGTCGTTATGGAGAACATCGACGAACGTAAGCGGGAGCGTCGTAGGAGCGGCCATGGCCTGCACGTCCCCAGGTGGTAACTGTGTGATTCTGCGTTACAGACAGCTGGATCGTGGGCGTCCTTCGCCACATTCCGAGCACATCTGCGGCTGCCCATCATAAATTATAATTGCACGGCAGCCACCAATATATATGTAGGATGGCACATGTTTGGTTAGCTCTATGCAGATCTGTCGTACTCCATTGAGAATCGGGTATGTAATGGATTGAAAACACTTTTCAGTTTTATGACTAATCATCTTTCCATGTGGTCGGAATGCAGATACCATTACCTCTTAAGGCACCTCGAAAGGGAGTTCAAATGCACGGATCGTGCGTAGTCCAAGTCCCTCATGTTCCACAGTTACGTCACTGATGTGTCCATCAGAGTGACGGAACTTAAGACCACTACGAATTTTTTTTGTCACATATGTCTTCGTTAACCAATTTCACGTATACCCTACAGCTCACTATAGACAGGTGGATGCCAATAAGATCGTTACAATCAGTCTTGACTTCATCTCTGATAAACTGTTCGATTTCAAGTGCTTTTGGTGGGGAATATTCAGGTGAAATGCTAATCTTCAGTGTCGATTTTCTATAGGCATAAGCCATTCTCTTTCGAGCACATTGGAAGCGTGTGTTCGTCATCGCCATACTGGCGTATCACCCGGCGTGATGGTATGGAGTGCCATTGTTTACACGTGTCGGTCACCTCTTGTTCGCATTGCCGGCACTTTGAACAGTGGACGTTACATTTCAGATGTGTTACGACCCGTGTCTCTACCCTTCATTCGATCCATGCAAAACCCTACATTTCAGAAGGATAATGTACGACCGCATGTTACAGGTCCTGTACGGGCCTTTCTGGATACAGAAAATGTTCGACTGCTGCTCTGGCCAGCACATCTCCGATCTCTCACCAACTGAAAACATCTGGTCAATTGTGGCCGAGCAACTGACTCGTCCCAATACGCCAGTCACTATTTTTGATGAACTGTGGTATCGTGTTGAAGCTGCATGGGCATCTGTACGTGTACACGCCATCCAAGCTCTGTTTGACTCAATGCCCAGGTGTATCAAGGCCGTTATTACGGCTAGAGGTGGTTGTTCTGGGTACTGATTTCTCAGGATCTATGCACCCAAATTGCGTGAAAATGCAATCACATGTCAGTTCTAGTATAATATATTTGTCCAATGAATACTCGTTTATCATCTGCATTTCTTCTTGGTGTAGCAATTTTAATGGCCAGTAGTGCATTAACCATAGAACAAAATTACGTACGGGTCTGCGTACTTTCACTTGCCGATACCTTCAAACGTCCACTGAAATAAAATGGGTTTTAATGTCTCGTCCAGTGACTACAAAATATACAACTAGGTTGGCACGAAAGAAAGATAGGTCGAACAATATTCTCTAGGTTGCCCGTCTTACGTCAGATGAAAAGCTACGCGTAGAGGTCTGTAGGAGCCCTCGCTTTCTCGACGCCCAGCGCTATAGATCTTACAATCTGATTTCATCTGCTGCCGGCAGCAAAGACCGTCCCGACGTTGGTGTACTCTTTTCACCCAATCCGAGTCCGTATTTGACGTAAGATGATATCGCTAGCTTTCATGTTCTCCAGAAAGCCCAGAGATGGGTCGCTTTCCTGATCTAATTTCATCAGCCTGATAGATACGACTGACTGGCCGTTCCTCGTAAATTCTGTTTTGTGCTACTAACATAGCTAATGAAGTGCGATCGTACATAATTTTAGTCAAACGAAAAAAAACTTGTAGACCAATTTGTTGGAATTGTTCTTATTTTATTCAAAAATTTTAGTTACCTTTCCGGTACAATTTACAGGTGGCTGGAAAAAAAATGAATATTGTGGTACTAGAATCTCATTTTCGGCGCTTTACAGGTTCTGTAATATCTCTGGGTGTGTTCTGTGCTGTAACTATGTCAGTGGTTCTTGTGATGTTCTGATAATTTGCAGTCATGTTGCACATTACCTGTCATGGTGTGTCAACCATGTGCGTACGACTCAGAACAGCGGTTTTCGAGTGAATTTGCTTCGTATCACAATCCAGTAGAAATTTCTTGCCAGTCTGACGTGATGCAAAAAAAATATATTTTTAAACGTCATCACCCAAGTACACAGTCAGCGCCCTTAGAAACATTAGAAAATAAAGTAATTGGAGAGCATATGTTGCACTTTTTAAAGGTCTCACGACATAATCAATGTAAACTAGTTACTTGCACCAGTTTGCTTGAACTTAGGACTTAAGAACAGTGAATAATATCGCGGGAAATGACATGATGAATGCATCCATGTACCTAAATTAAATACAGCGTAGGAAAAATAATTATGTTATCAAAATAATTACGTTACGAGGCCATGTAAGCAGCCCTCCAGCTAATGTAAGAATGCGTAAACTATGCTTTAGGAAAGTTAAGAAATATCGAGTATTCCACGTTAGGAAAAAGGAAACAAATATACGAAAATACACTCCTGGAAATTGAAATAAGAACACCGTGAATTCATTGTCCCAGGAAGGGGAAACTTTATTGACACATTCCTGGGGTCAGATACATCACATGATCACACTGACAGAACCACAGGCACATAGACACAGGCAACAGAGCATGCACAATGTCGGCACTAGTACAGTGTATATCCACCTTTCGCAGCAATGCAGGCTGCTATTCTCCCATGGAGACGATCATAGAGATGCTGGATGTAGTCCTGTGGAACGGCTTGCCATGCCATTTCCACCTGGCGCCTCAGTTGGACCAGCGTTCGTGCTGGACGTGCAGACCGCGTGAGACGACGCTTCATCCAGTCCCAAACATGCTCAATGGGGGACAGATCCGGAGATCTTGCTGGCCAGGGTAGTTGACTTACACCTTCTAGAGCACGTTGGGTGGCACGGGATACATGCGGACGTGCATTGTCCTGTTGGAACAGCAAGTTCCCTTGCCGGTCTAGGAATGGTAGAACGATGGGTTCGATGACGGTTTGGATGTACCGTGCACTATTCAGTGTCCCCTCGACGATCACCAGTGGTGTACGGCCAGTGTAGGAGATCGCTCCCCACACCATGATGCCGGGTGTTGGCCCTGTGTGCCTCAGTCGTATGCAGTCCTGATTGTGGCGCTCACCTGCACGGCGCCAAACACGCATACGACCATCATTGGCACCAAGGCAGAAGCGACTCTCATCGCTGAAGACGACACGTCTCCATTCGTCCCTCCATTCACGCCTGTCGCGACACCACTGGAGGCGGGCTGCACGATGTTGGGGCGTGAGCGGAAGACGGCCTAACGGTGTGCGGGACCGTAGCCCAGCTTCATGGAGACGGTTGCGAATGGTCCTCGCCGATACCCCAGGAGCAACAGTGTCCCTAATTTGCTGGGAAGTGGCGGTGCGGTCCCCTACGGCACTGCGTAGGATCCTACGGTCTTGGCGTGCATCCGTGCGTCGCTGCGGTCCGGTCCCAGGTCGACGGGCACGTGCACCTTCCGCCGACCACTGGCGACAACATCGATGTACTGTGGAGACCTCACGCCCCACGTGTTGAGCAATTCGGCGGTACGTCCACCCGGCCTCCCGCATGCCCACTATACGCCCTCGCTCAAAGTCCGTCAACTGCACATACGGTTCACGTCCACGCTGTCGCGGCATGCTACCAGTGTTAAAGACTGCGATGGAGCTGCGTATGCCACGGCAAACTGGCTGACACTGACGGCGGCGGTGCACAAATGCTGCGCAGCTAGCGCCATTCGACGACCAACACCGTGGTTCCTGGTGTGTCCGCTGTGCCGTGCGTGTGATCATTGCTTGTACAGCCCTCTCGCAGTGTCCGGAGCAAGTATGGTGGGTCCGACACACCGGTGTCAATGTGTTCTTTTTTCCATTTCCAGGAGTGTATTAGATGTTACATGTTAAGTGAAAGAAAGAAAAAGTCAGGAAGAATCGAACATTCCGTGTTAGATATAAGACAAGTGGTATGATTAAGTATCGATCATTTCCTGCTATGAAAAAGAAAATGGCAAGATATAGTGCGTTTTACTTAAGGAAAATGAGGTATTATGTAATGTGGTATCCAGTGATCCACGTTAGAAAGAAAAAAAGTAAAACTTTAATTAATAAAGTTGACATCATTGTACATTATTTTGCCTGACAATAGCGGTGATAGCCTTTTGTATTTTTATAAGCAGTTTACTGGCTATAGTGTTAAGAAGGGAATTTTATAATTTTGTAGATCGTTTACCGATTGTTTATTTAACTCTAAGTTATGAACTGAGATTTAGGGTAATATATTATACAACAGTCAGCTGTGCATTAATACTTTCTGGATTAACGCTCTTGATTAAGGTTTTCCCACCCAATTGCCATTTTTACCAGATGTCTGACTTTTATCGTATTTGTCTAATATTATAATCAGCTGCAAAAATATAGGATATTATAAGTAGTATGTCTATGATAAAAAAATCAAGGTGACAGTAGCAAGCATGATAAGCCTCCCATCCCCCCCCCCCCCCCCGTATTTTCCTGACACAGTCTCACTAAATTATAAACCGAACCATTTATTGTTGCCACTTATTGTTGTCACTGATCAGCCAGACCTGTGAGCAATGAAGAAAAGCGAAGTTGTACTGCGTCTAGTATTGGTCTCTGATGTAGTGTGTTATTTGCATGAAATAAACTGTTAGGAGTAAACACAAATGCCCCTTTTCTTCCAACTTAAAGGAAAAATATCCTTCCCTCAAAGAGAAGCAGCTTATTTCTGAAGTTCACTGTAAAATTTTCAGTGCCACAGTTTCGTTTGCACACGGTGGGGACCCAGATATTGTTCAGCATAATACAGCAAAAAACATAAACTAATTTCTTCTCCTGATGTAAAACAGCTTCCGAAGTCAATGATTTCTTCACAAAAAGTAATGGGTAAATTCGTTTCACACAGCCTAAGAAAATCTGCTTACTTTTGTTTGTATGAAACACGCCTTTAAAAGTGTAAGACATTCCAGCATAAACCTGTTTTATTAAAGTGCTATCATGAAATCAAATAACTGATATTCAGGATCACAAAGCTCTTACATTAATTATTCCAGCGAAAGATATAATATTATCGGTGAGGCTTGACCTGATACTTCACCCTAATTGCTATGGGTAAACGGTAAAAGCGTAATTTGTGAAATTCGAAGAAATGAAGAGGCTCCATTGGCTGCATCTGAGGAAACATTTTCATACTACACTGTATGTCATAATAATAGCTACATTTCCATGGGTTGCACAACAAATGTCATTACAAAACTCTACGTCTAGTGTAGTTGTAAACGAAACAAAGCTGAAGCCATTGTTAATATTGCATTATCTCCTTGGTCCATGGAATTTCTTAAAGAAGCTTTTGATCACGAAATTTTGTAAGTTTATCTATTGACATCAATAATCACAAATCAACAAAATTTCTTTCACTAATAGCTAAATATTTCATTTCAGAAATCGGGGAGCATCAAAGAAATAGGAAGTCATTTCTATTGAAAATGAAACTTCTAATATTTAAAAATGTTATATCGGTTCTGCATGATCACTACCTACAATGAAAATTTGTGAGTTTATCTGCTGACAATACGAACAGTACCTTTGGTGGAGTAAACAGAGATAGTAAAGAAAATATTTTTGCTAATTTACAAGTAAGCCTTGGTGGGAATTATCTTATGGGCTTGCGTTGCATGACACACATCATTCACAACAGTGTGGAAAAAGGCGTTGGGAAACTGTCACTTGATATAGAGAATAATCATTTGTAAAATGTAGAGTTATTTTGGAGGGACTCAGATTTCTCTGATTTTGTAACTGTCTGTTATCATCAACAGCTAGTTTACAACAGTACAAGGTGGCTGAAACTACTTCCCGCTCTTGAAAGAGTTTTGAAGTTATATCCTGCTCTACAATCGTTTTTCCTTTCTGGGTCATATTATCCCTTACCTTTGCAATAAGTTTTCAACAACGAGATATCTGAATTATAGTTAGTTATGATTTGGTCATAGTCATATCAATCTTTCTGAAACAGCATTCAGGAAATCGAAAAGCAGAATGTTTGCCTGACAGTTAGAATGTCATGTTATTAATTACTCACAAAAAGGATAAAAAAACGGGAAATAATTTTATGAGTTTTAAGAGTAAATCTGTCTTGAAGGAATTGTAAATGAATGTGATCAAGCTGCTCACAGTACGTTTTATTCTTATATTCATTCTATTTACAATATAGCACTCGACCTTTGGATTCATGGGGAAAGCAGTTTTCATATTATAAGTCAATTTGTTGGACCAGTTCGAAAAAGCACATACACTCCTGGAAATGGAAAAAAGAACACATTGACACCGGTGTGTCAGACCCACCATACTTGCTCCGGACACTGCGAGAGGGCTGTACAAGCAATGATCACACGCACGGCACAGCGGACACACCAGGAACCGCGGTGTTGGCCGTCGAATGGCGCTAGCTGCGCAGCATTTGTGCACAGCCGCCGTCGGTGTCAGCCAGTTTGCCGTGGCATACGGAGCTCCATCGCAGTCTTTAACACTGGTAGCATGCCGCGACAGCGTGGACGTGAACCGTATGTGCAGTTGACGGACTTTGAGCGAGGGCGTATAGTGGGCATGCGGGAGGCCGGGTGGACGTACCGCCGAATTGCTCAACACGTGGGGCGTGAGGTCTCCACAGTACATCGATGTTGTCGCCAGTGGTCGGCGGAAGATGCACGTGCCGGTCGACCTGGGACCGGACCGCAGCGACGCACGGATGGACGCCAAGACCGTAGGATCCTACGCAGTGCCGTAGGGGACCGCACCGCCACTTCCCAGCAAATTAGGGACACTGTTGCTCCTGGGGTATCGGCGAGGACCATTCGCAACCGTCTCCATAAAGCTGGGCTACGGTCCCGCACACCGTTAGGCCGTCTTCCGCTCACGCCCCAACATCGTGCAGCCCGCCTCCAGTGGTGTCGCGACAGGCGTGAATGGAGGGACGAATGGAGACGTGTCGTCTTCAGCGATGAGAGTCGCTTCTGCCTTGGTGCCAATGATGGTCGTATGCGTGTTTGGCGCCGTGCAGGTGAGCGCCACAATCAGGACTGCATACGACTGAGGCACACAGGGCCAACACCCTGCATCATGGTGTGGGGAGCGATCTCCTACACTGGCCGTACACCACTGGTGATCGTCGAGGGGACACTGAATAGTGCACGGTACATCCAAACCGTCATCGAACCCATCGTTCTACCATTCCTAGACCGGCAAGGGAACTTGCTGTTCCAACAGGACAATGCACGTCCGCGTGTATCCCGTGCCACCCAACGTGCTCTAGAAGGTGTAAGTCAACTACCCTGGCCAGCAAGATCTCCGGATCTGTCCCCCATTGAGCATGTTTGGGACTGGATGAAGCGTCGTCTCACGCGGTCTGCACGTCCAGCACGAACGCTGGTCCAACTGAGGCGCCAGGTGGAAATGGCATGGCAAGCCGTTCCACAGGACTACATCCAGCATCTCTACGATCGTCTCCATGGGAGAATAGCAGCCTGCATTGCTGCGAAAGGTGGATATACACTGTACTAGTGCCGACATTGTGCATGCTCTGTTGCCTGTGTCTATGTGCCTGTGGTTCTGTCAGTGTGATCATGTGATGTATCTGACCCCAGGAATGTGTCAATAAAGTTTCCCCTTCCTGGGACAATGAATTCACGGTGTTCTTATTTCAATTTCCAGGAGTGTATAATGAAGTAACACAAAATAAAGTATACCATTGACTCAGAAATTAAGCAATATAAATATTGATAGAACAGATATGTTTGATGAATATTGTACTACCAAAACAACTGTAGCTAAAAAATTAAATTACTATAGGATTCCAAGGAAGAAGTGACTAATAGATGGGTTGGAATATTAAAAATGTGTTAAAGAAAAATGCATAAAAGTAAAAGTCCTGTCTAAAGTTGCAGAACTTGCTCTCTGCACCCCAGGTTCGAATACAAGAACTGAGGGATTGTTTTGAAAAACAAATCATTACTGGTCTTGTGATGATAGTGCAATTCCCGTTGCAGTGATCCTCACGCGTAATCTCTACGATAGATTGTTACGTAATAAGCAGTTATGTGAGCAAGTTCACTCACGCGAAAAATAGGAAAAAAATTGGGTGTATGAAGTATATATAAGTGCACTTCACTTAGGATATTAATAAACATTATTCTGATTCAAACTGCATTCATTCAGTGTCATGTTTCCGTCATACTAATGTTCTTTTAATACAGTATTTCAGAAATTAATGATCAGTTGATTACAGCCTTCTCAGTTATCCAGTATTTTCATGGTAAAAAGTGGTAGGTTTAAAATATACGTTACGTTATTATTAGGTTCGATCGGAACAGAAGAAAAGCTTCCTTGGAAGTCTAATGATTCTATATTATTTAAGGTAGTGGAAGTTAGAATAAGTAACTTCCTTGGTGACTAACCCGATAAGAACAACATATGACGTTAAGGTATGGGTGCTATGGGACTGAACAGTAAACTGGTAGTGGCAGTTAATATTTCTGTTGAGGCTGTGCAGGACAAATTCTCGTTTGCAGCCATGTTATTAGGATTATGAGAATTCGGTATTTAGCAGGGGAAGCAAATACCATGATGTAATTCGTGGAGAATGCGTCTCAGGGTCAAATTGCTCCCAATTTTAACTAGGAAGTGGTGATAAAATATGTTTAGGATATTCAGTGTGATATATTCCAAGTAGGAACGAAGTAGACTTTTAAAATGAGCAAATTATCCATGCTAGTGTAGAGAAAAAGTTTGTTAGGCCACATAAGAGACCAGTGAGCTACTAAACCCCATAATAATGAGTAGAAATGAGCCAGGTGGACGAGTCTGTTCTGAATTTGTTCAATTACTCTTACAGAGGTAGCAAGACATTAATACAAAAATATAAAAGGAAAATGGTAATTTGACAAAATGAAAGTATTCAAAACATACGGGGCTAGGAAATATCACTAACCGTTTTCAGTAACAACATATTGTAAGTTACACTGGCATGCTATTTTGTACTTCGGAAGTTCTGAATACTACAATGGTTGAATTTTACAAGATTTTATAAAGGTAGATATCTTAGCTCTAGTATAAGTTGCCAAACTTAGTAGAGGTCGCCTATATATTACACTCGAGTGATCTTTGACGGTGCGCTGCAAGTGAACTGAACGAGATCCTCCCAGTCGTATAAGGCGATCCTCATCGATATTCAGCAGGTTGACAAGAAAGCAGCGGAAACTGTTGGTGACACAGATTATCGCTTGTGGTATGAGCTACGACTGTTTGCCTGTTAATAACGTTAGTTTGTACTACGTGGCATTGGTAGTAGGTTATACCATGAATATAAACAAAACATAACAAACTTCCATTCTGGAGAAAAGACGCTGTGTATGTACTATTCATTAAGTGAAATACACGTAAAAAACGGGTGTATAATCCAGTCTTAGAGAACATAATTCTTCAATATTGACTATGTACACAATTCCAATAACAAAAGGAAAGCCAAAATGTGTATATACAGCACAGGGAAGCATTACGGCTATTGAGTATGTCACCTTTACTTGGTGGTTGATAGATGTTAGACATAATTTCATGTGACTTTGTAGTTTAAAAAAGGTAGGTAAAGTTACAAAGGAGAGGACAAGATGTTGCCTGTTAGTTGCAAATAAAATACTATGAAGAAGGACACATAACAATACTGGATGATATCAATGATATCAATAATTAACGATGAAAGAACTTTGATCAATAAGTCCATTCAGAGTACAAGGTCGTTTCCACAAAGTATTTTCTGACCACGGAGTTCAATGTATATACTGTGTCGTGCGACGATATTTTACGATAAAATGAGCTTTCATCATGTAGCCAATTGAACGAAATGTTTTCAAAATGTGTTATATATATATGATATTCAATGTGGTGAAGTTCATAAAATATTTAATGCTTTGCAAGTTCGAAACCTAATTTATATTCATGAGTCACAGTGAGTAAAGAGAAAGTTCCAACCATATATCGTGAGGTTGGTGAGTGGAAATTTAGTGTTTCAATCTCTGGAGCTGTACCATCCCGGGTCTTGCCGCCTTCATGATGTATGGTGAAGGGGCGTATTTTGTTTCCTAGTGTGACAACTAATTTTCTTATATTAAATGTTATTTACAAAATACAACCAAAGGTTTGTGGTTTTATGTTTGTTCCATGTTCAACGCAGAGCCATGGCACTAGGTGGATGGATCTTCTGGTGCGGTAAGAAGATTTCAAGGTGCCGGGCCGAGTTTTGTCCTACCCGACAGCCAGTCCTCTTCAGAAGACGAGTCTCACCGTTTAAGGAATGCTACTGACCCTTACTATGATTGAAAAAGAAAAAGACGATATTAATGTCACTGTAACGGTGCGTCAATTCACAATCAGCCACGTTTACTATAACATGGTTGTTACTTAATGTAACATTTTTAATACAAGGCATCAGTCTGTATGTGTGTGAAATTAAATATTTGAAGAGGTAAAAAGCAGTTAGTAGTTTTATGAAAAATTTTCACTGGAAACACTGATCAAAGTTTAACTAACTTTGTCTGTCGGAAAAGCAATTTTTTAGGTACTGGTAAACCATAATCAGAACTGAAGTGGAAATACGACTACAATTTACGATGATATGGTAATCTCTAGTCTTTAAATTTTACGATGACTTGAATTTATGACAAAATATTCTGATGTCCGGAATATAAAAGAGCTGTGAGTAGTCGGTTACTTAAAGTATGACGTTTAATTACCAAAGGTGATGAATATTCAAAAATAATTGAAACTGAAATGGCCAATGGCAGTTCATTCGAATACTCAATATAAAACTCAGATTATTTCAAGTGGCTGCGCCACAGTCGTTTAACATTCCTGGTTTTCATGGAATGCCCTAAATATCACGTGATTCTTACTCGATATTAACTGAAAAATTTTAACTGCAAGAAGACAGAAGTTGTTGTGCGTCCCTATCCTCATAAAGATTTTCTAAATTCGATCCTGCAACAATTAATATTCTTCATAAAAAGAGTGTTGTACTTACTCATTTGATAAAGGAAAGTTATCGTTGAACGTCGAATGTAAAATTTTACGACGCCGAAATTACGCATACGCACTGGGCCTTAACACTCCATACTACACATCCTAAGGCATCGAAGAATCTTCAGTATGGTAATGGAGAAGAATTTTGGGGGTAAAAATTGTAGGGGGAGCCCACTGGATGAACAAAGTAGGCAGGTTCAGAGAAATGTAGGTTGCAGTAGTTATGTAGAGATCAAGAGGCTTGTTCACTATAGGTTAAGCGAAAATTAGAGTAAGGAGAGCAATGAGGGAAGCGTTCAGTAACTTAGAAAGGACGATTTTATCAACTGATATGAGTAAAATCCATAAATTTTGGTCTTATTTAAATCAGAAGGCGGTTCGAAATCCTCTCTTCATTCAATAAGTGACCCTAATGGCACCGAAGTGGAAGACACAGAGAGAAAGCCGAAATACTGAATCTGGTCTTCCGAAATTGTTTCACCGATGAAGTTCGTAACACGTTCCCTCCTTTCAGTCGTCGTACGAACGTCGAAATGTCAGATATTGAGATAATCGATGGTGGAGTAGAAAAACAACTACAATCGCTTAGTAGATGAAAGGCATCAGGGCCGGATGAGGTACCTATAAGATATTATAAATACTTTGCGAAATAACTTGCTCCCCCTCTAGTAGCAGCCTATCGTAGGCCGCTGGAGCAGCGATGGATACTTAGCGACTGGAAAAAAGCGCACGTCATTCTCGTTTTCAAGAAGGGTCGAATGATTGATGCACACAATAATAGACCTATATCATTGACGTCAATCTATTGTTCCATTGTCTGCAGCCCGTGGTCTTGCGGTAGCGTTCTCGCTTCCTGTGCACGGGGTCCCGGGTTCGATTCCCGGCGGGGTCAGGGATTTTCTCTGCCTCGTGATGACTGGGCGTTGTGTGTTATCCATCATAATTTCATCATCATTGACTCGCAAGTCGCCGAAGTGGCGTCAACTAAAAAGGACTTGCAATACGGCGGCCGAACATCCCCGCATGGGGCCTCCCGGCCAACAACGCCATACGATCATTTGATTCCTTTTTTTTTTGTTCCATTATGGAACATGTTTTATGCCCAAGAATTATGACCTTGGGAGAGCGAAAATCTCCTCTATAAAAATCAACCTGGATTCCGCAAACAGAGATCTTACAAAACTCATCTCGCTCTATTGCTCCGTTTGATCCAAAGCGCAGTACACAACGGCGCTCAGGCCAATGCCGTATTCCTTGCATTCAGGAAGACATTTACACCGCTCTGCACTGTCGTTTAGTGATAAAAGTAAAGAGCATCGGACCAGATTTGAGACAGAACACAACACGTCGCCCTTAACGGAACGATATCGCTAAATGTAAAGGTAATTTCCGGAATATTCCAAGGAAGTGTGACCGAACGAGGTGGCGTAGTGGCTAGCATTCGGGAGGACGACGGTTCAATCCCGCGTCCGGCCATCCTGATTTAGGTTTTCCGTGATTTCCCTAAATCGCTCCAGGCAAATGCCGGGATGGTTCCTTTGAAAGGGCACGGCCGACTTCCTTCCCCGCCCTTCCCTAATTCGATGAGACCGATGACCTTGCTGTCTGGTCTCCTTCCCCAAAACAACCAAGTGTGGTAATAGTGTTGCTGTTTATAATGTGTGTAAATGATCTAGTAGAGAGCGTCGAATGCTCTTTACGACTGTTCGCAGATAATGCGGTTGCGTACAACAAATTAGCGAGTCAGAAGCCAGTACTGAGTTGTGGAATGACCTGCAGATGATTGATGAATGATGCAAGCTCCGGCAGTTGACCCCGAACGTAAATTAATGTAACATATTGCGCGTAGATAGAAAAAGAAATCGACTACCGTACAACTACACTGGTGATGACAAACTGGTCGGGACAGTATCAACCGTGTAATATCTAGGAGTAACTGTCCTGAGCGACATTAAGTAGAATGACCGCGTAAAACAAATAGCAGTAAAAGCAGATGGCAGACTGCATAGGAAGAATCTTAAGGAAATGTAACTCATCCACGAATAAAGTGGCTCACAAGACGCCTGTTCGTCCATTTCTTGAGTATTGTTCATCAAATTGGGAACCTTGCCAGGTGGGACTGATAGAAGAGATAGAGAAGACAGATCGAAGAGCAGCGCGTTTCCTCACGGGATCATTTAGTCAGCGCGAGGGCGTGATAGAGGTGCTCATCAAACTCCAGCGGCAGACATTACAAGAGAGGCATTGTCAATCACGAATAGGTCTGCTATTGTAATTTTGCGACAGTACTTTCGGGGAAGAGTCGGCTAACACGTTACTTTCTTTCATATACATCTCGCATAAAGATCACGACGAGAAGATACGAGAAATTACAGATTATACAGAGGTTTACCGACATTCATTCTTCCCACACGCCAGTCGCGAGTGATACAGGGTAAGGGGGATTAGTTAGTTGCACCAGACGTACCATCCGCTACACGCTATTAAATGGCTTACGCAATATAATGTAGACGTAGAAGTAGGTGAGCTGCATCAAACATGTCTTCGGACTGAAGACCACAACAAGAGAAACAACAGCACCAACAACTACCTTGTATGTGGAAATTTCGCTGCTTTAATGGTCCCATCGCTCGAAGAACTCTGACTGTGTAATAGATAACGAACATTCCCATTCGATTTCATTTTCAAAGTGCTCTGTGTTATGACTGCAGCAAAATAACAAAAAATGGTTCAAATGGCTCTGAGCACTATGGAACTTAACTTCTGAGGTCATCAGCCCCTAGAATTTAGAACTACTTAAACCTAACCTAAGGACATCCCAAACATCCATGCCCGAGGCAGGATTCGAACCTGCGACCGTAGCGGTCGCGCGGTTCCAGACTGTAGCACCTGGAGCCGCTCGGCCACCCCGGCCGGCGCAAAATAACACTCAGAATAAACTGGCCATTTAGAACGACACTAAGGGGAGCACCTTAATGTTTCTTAGTGTATTATCTACTTGATGTTCTCTCTTTCAAAGTTTAAGACTTAACTAGACAAGTCTAAAGCAAACTAAGGCCGTAAAGCAAACAGATTCGCTAATAGCAGGAATTTCCAAATAATGCCTTATGTTGACAGCCATTATGTGACCAAAAACGACAGTCACTCACTCTCTATGGGATATAGGAAATTTCTAGATATAAAAAGCGACAAGCTATGAGGGGAAACAAGGTAACCTATTCGAACTCTGTGTCATCGTAAGAGAATCATTTTTCGCTGGAGCTTAATGTATTGGTTCCGCCTCGGACGTGGATTACATATACATGTAGTTTAGCTGTGTCCAAATGCGAATATGAAATACCCGATAACACTGTCTACTCATACGCACAATATAAGTTTGAAGGAGTTAATGTGAAACGTTACTTGTGGCGTGTAAGGTAGAAGTCAGTTCGAAGTGATACTAATCACTACATGCCCTGTTCCATTTCCATATGGAGCGAGGGAAAAAATGCTGTCAAAATACCTCTGCATTTGCCTTTATCTCTCTCACCTTAATCTCAAGATCTCTGGACGATATATATGATGGAAGCAGCTTAGTTGTTTCACTGCTTATGTTGAACGCCAGATACCTAGATTTACTCGAAGCGGTTTAGCGAGACGAACGTCTCTCTTCTAAAAACTCCCATGTAAGTTCTCTGACTACCTCTGTTACACTTTGGTATGGTCTACACCGACGTGTTACGACTCTAACCGCGGGTCTCTGAACCCCTTACATGTCTACCGTCAAGCATACTTGAAGATGTCTCTAAATTCTGGAGCACCTTTTACAAGTGCACTTCCACAGTATCTTTCCAGCAGATATATTTCTACCGCTCGCCTCTTCTGCAATTGATTTTACGTGTTCTATTCGTGTAACAGGATACAGTAGTTTACCAATGATCTCATGATCCAACACAGTCGAACTATTTCTGTTGTTTAGTTATCTAGCTACGCGATTCATAGAACTTTTGAACGATTCATTTATCGAAATGTTTTGGAACGAGTCAGTTTACAGACTATGTATATATTTTCAGTGTTAACATTAATGAACACATTATCTTTAGTTCTACTCAATCCATAACACTTGAAAGATCCAGAATGAAATTTTCACTCTACAGTGTGAACTGACATAAAACTTCCTGGTAGAATAAAGCTCTGTGCCGGATCCAAACTCGAGCTCGGGACCTTTGCCTTTCGCGGGCAAGTACAAGTTTCAATCTGCCACAAAGTTTCGCAAAATTAATATCTGTTTTTCCAGACTTCCAGGTTTCAAACAGAAATTCCTGCATGGAATGCAATAAATTGTCTAGGAGAAACACCTTGGGCTGGATTTAAAACTGCTTTGCTAGGTGTCAGACATTTTATATTATTGGGATGATAAAAAAAACTGTTGCTGCAGACTGAACTCTTTTCGGAGCCAATGACAGCTTTCATAAGGATAATAAATGTAATTTTTTTTCCAATAGTGTTGCAGGTGTGGTTACCACTATTATTCTCAAATTAGATGGATTATTTACGACGAACGTCATTAGTGAATATATGTATTGTGATGATGCAGTTAAAATGCCTACCTCCTTGAAGGGGTACCTAAATGACAATCGCTGGTGGGCACCACTTATTATTCTGACTGCTTGCGTTTGCGCAATCTGTATATTCTTTATAAGTGATAACTTACTCTAGAGAGTTTTTCAATTAGACATAATATATGCAAAATACGTCAGTAGGCTGATTCGTTTTTTTCCAACAGTAGCATTTATACAAAGAGCAAAAGCAGATGAACTTAATTGTTTGAGAACCTCAGTAAAACGCTTCTTCTAGGTCAAGTTTTCAAGATTATGTACAACCAAAAATTTGAAGCATTTTAATGTATTCACTGGCTCCTGTTCATTTGCTACATCAATCTTTGGTATGACTCTGTGGCACAGAAGTGTATATAGTGTTTTTTCTCGAAATTAAAGGACAGTCCATTTCCAGAGAACCGCTTAATAATTCTTTGTAAAACATTAACCATCCTTCTGTTACTTTCTCTCGAATGAGATTTCTTATAAAACTAGTATCGACTGCAAAAAGTACCAGGTTTGTTTGTTGTATGCTAAATGGAAGTTCATTCACATATACAAGGAATAGGAAAGGACCCAAAAGTGAACCCTGTGAAACTTTCTTTATGATTCCTCCCCGATCACTAAACTTTTCTACCTTCCCAACATTTTTTGAATTATTCAGCACAACTTTTTGCATTGCGTTTAAGTGCCATTCAAACCAGTCTTGTGTAAAGCCATCAATTTCATAAAAGGTAAGCTGTAAAAACAGTGCACCATGACCTGTACAATCAAACGCCTTCGAAAGGTCTCAAAAATACCAACTGGTGACATTTTATTATTAATGGCTTGTAATATTTGATGTGTGAATGTACAAATAGCATTCTCCATCGAGCAGCTCTTCTGGAATCCAAACTGTGATATCCTAAGTAAATTATTTCTGCTTAAATGTGAGACTACTCTTGGGTACATTACTTTTTCGAATATGTTGGAAGAAAGATGTCAGTAGGAAAATTGGACGATAGTTATTCGAGTCTTTCTTGTCACCTTTCTTAGAGTTCTGCTTGAAATTCCATCAACAGATGATCTTTTGTTTTTCCAAACTTTTATAATTATTTTAATTTCAGTGAAGGATATTTCTGCTACTTCTCGCTGTTCTTAATATAGTCTCTTGCTTCTTTCACTGAACCATTTAATGCGGCCGGCCGCGGTGGTCTAGCGGTTCAGGCGCTCAGTCCGGAACCGCGGGACTGCTACGGTCGCAGGTTCGAATCCTGCCTCAGGCATGGACGTGTGTGATGTCCTTAGGTTAGTTAGGTTTAAGTAGTTATAAGTTCTAGGGGACTGATGACCACAGATGTTAAGCCCCATAGTGCTCAGAGCCATTTGAACCATTTTTTTGCCTTTTTCCTGCTACATAAAGAATGTGATTGTCAAAAGTTCTCACAGCCTGTGAATTGTCAGTCACAACATGGTCATTTAGTTTACTTGTAAGGTATCTTACACACCGAATGGCTGTCCTGTCCCCCGTTTCCAAATATACTATATAGCTTTAATGTTATTAAATGCATACTTCTGGGCATTTTAATCACTTTCTTCAAAACATTATAATAGGAAACTAATATCGGATCTTGACTTTGTCAGGTCTTTCTATGAATTTCCCTCTTCCTCTTACATGAGATTTTAATTCCCTTAGTTATCCATGGCTTACTTGTTTTTTAAAGGCTTTCCTGGCTAACTTCTTAGTAAATCCAGTTTCAAATATTCACATGAATTTACTGTAGAATAAACTGAATTTGCGATTACCATCTCTTTCTATATATACCATATCCCATACCACCTCTTTTAACTTACTCTTAAAAGACTCTATCCCATTCACATTAATAAGCCTCATTGATTTTCATGAAAGTGCCACATTGTTTCATTGTTTATTTCCATTAACTGTGTATCATGGTCAGATTGTCCATTAACGATTGGGTACATATTAATTGTTTCAGCCTGAGAACTGTATGTAAATATGTTACCAGTCCAGGACCTTCTATCTTTTTGCATACAACTTGGAAATTTATCTACTGAAATTACATTGAAACACCCAACTAATGATCCCAGTTAATTTTAACTGTCTGTATTTTTTACAAAATCTACATTGGATTTTCTACAAACTACTAACTGTTCCTTCTTACCTGACAGGTAGCTCAATAATTCATCTATATTTCTCATAAATAGCTAAAAGTAGGTAGCTCAATAATGCATCTATATTTATCATAAAAAGCTCATAGTTTCCAGAGGGAATCTGTAGACTGTTACAAATACCAAGAAGTATTCTGCAGTCACAACTCACAGGCACATGCGTCCAGGTTCTGATCTACACAAAAGCGGTTTGTTTCAATATTTATAATTTTGTGTCCAATTCTTACATACGCTGCAACTCCTCTTTTTCATGTGAGCTGTACATGAAAATGATGCTAGTCTATAATCCTTTATATTTAACTTATCCGTCCCTTTAGTTATACAGTATACAAAGAGATACCAGGACATCTATCCCTTCAGAATCTTCTAGACATACAAGACGCTCATTTATCTTGCTTTTCATCCCCTTTCAAAACTGGCTGTCCATAACCTGACCCTAACCCAAAAACGTGCCCCTTCGACTCCAGTAATCACAGGGATTTGGTCTTGTATGCTTGTGGCCCTCGTAACACTTTCTGCAAATGCTCATCTAATCTGTCCTTTATAAACATCACTTTGCTGATATTCGCATCTAAAGAGACCATGCAATGTGGAAATATGCATTTCTCACAATCATCTAGAAACAATACTTTCTTGAACAGAATGACACATTCAGCGAACAATCTGGCAGTGTTACTAAGGTAATCTGACAAACAGTTTGTCTATATTCATGACATTAGTGGCCCTACTAGATTTCGCCGTTGTTAGCTTCTTTTCAGTTGAATATTCACTAACTTGATGCAACATTTTCACACTTTGACTGTATTTATTTGCTGCAGAACGAATTTCGGCCATTATTCATTGTTTAATTGTACAGAAAACGTTACGAAACGAGAACATAGTTAAGGGAATGATAGTTACCTAGAAGAAGGTGCCATACGTACAAAAATGGCAACGGATTCACATTCCGTACTTCTGTTCATTTCCATTCAGAAACTTTGGTGTTCTTGATGGTTTGGCAGTGCGCCACTGTACATAAGGTGGGAAATGTGCGAAGATAAATATGACGAAGGAATAAACATGAGGGCGGGCTACAGTTCTGAGATTTGTTTATATTTGTAATATGTATATCCAAAGAGAAAAGAGCTAATAAAGTAAAATGAAATAAAAAGATATGGGTTATCAAAGTGGGACAATCCAAAATTTAAAACTTTCAATTGCTCTGTAGACAATATACTTAGCTCTATCAGTTGGAAACCAAGAATGGAATTGCTACTTTGATTTTGATTAGCTGTAAACGGAATACCAGTGAAATTGTAGAGATACCTTCTGTTTTGTATTTCAGTGTGGCTGATTCTTAAAATGACTAAAAGCTTTGATTTCATCTGGAATATTAAATTTCTTAAGTTTATCACCATGATGAAGGATTTGTAGCTCATGGTAAATGTTTCACGTCACATGCCCTTTGTTCAGAAGATGAATCGTGGCTGCACTTGGATATTTTTCGATAGATTTCGCGTGTTCTTCCATCGAATCCGAAAAAGCTCTACGATTTGCTAAATGTATCCGGGGTGAATCTCCTAAGAGTCGTCAGGCACATTTCCTCTGCTGGTTCAGCAGATATTTCCAATTTCGTTTCTGCGCTGTGTAACTTGAGTCAGCCCAAACAAACATTGCTCATTATGTCTCTCATGCGGCGCCGTGTGTCGACGGAAAGCGTCGGTTTGTTTCTTGTTACAAATAAAATGGCAAAGAGGAATTTTACGTTTTCATTCGATAGAGTGCTCCCAGATAAGTCTAGCGCGATATTTGTTTTATCGAGCTGTATTAACAGGGCGAGTAAAAAGTGAAAAACAACGAGTGCTCTATCAGTGATAGCACTGCCCTGGTCATCACTGACTGCTACCGACTAGCATGCAGCGCTACTGAGTCCCTGCTGGACTGCTGTTTATTCTTCGTGTTTTTCTGTCCCCGCTAATACATATTGATAAAATAAATATCGCACTAGACTAATCTGGGACCTCTATATCGAATAGGCATGTAAAATTCCGCTTTAAAAATCAGTTTGTTTCTAACGGGGAAAAAACCCACTCTTTCCATCGACACTGGGCCTCGCAGCAAAGACGTGGTGAGCACTATTTGTTTTTGGTGGACTCCAGCTATACAATGCAAAAACGAAGTAGCAAATATCTGCTGACACACCAGATTTATCTGATCACTCTTAGGAGAAAAACCTTATATAATGCCACAATCGTCACACACAATTCTTATATTACTAATTTACTTTAATGGTTCTGTTCCATGGGTGGTGCATCTTATAATGCTTTTAATATTGTTTTTGGGTTCAAAAAACGGTTCAAATGGCTCTGAGCACTATGGGACTTAACTGCTGTGGTCATCAGTCCCCTAGAACTTAGAACTACTTAAACCTAACTAACCTAAGGACATCACACACATCCATGCCCGAGGCAGGATTCGAACCTGCGACCGTAGCGGTCACGTGGCTCCAGACTGTAGCTCCTAGAACCGCACGGCCACTCCGGCCGGCATTGTTTTTGGGACATAATCCAATTTTGATTGTCGTGTTTTTAAAAGTTTAGGATATGTTGTTTGAAATGTTGCCATAATACAGGAGAAATGTAGAATCAACTTTTTGATTAGCTGTTCTTCTCTGCAGAATAATGTTATTGGTGGCTGACTTTTGTTTTGTTTTCAACGTATGGTTGTTAATTTCTTTAATTATCTTTGGTTCCAAATCGTTTACTTAGACTAAATACTCTAGAATTGTTGTTTCTTTGTTCATTTCATCTTCATAAAGCTGAAGATTTATTGTTCTCTATATTATTGGTTGAAAGTATGCTTTCTATGGATTATTGCGTGACATAATCCATTACTGATTAATGTGCCTGTAATTTCGAAGTTGTCCACTGAATCCATTCCGTTTGCTATTACATCCAAAAAGTAAATGAGTGTTTTACTTCGACTTCACAGGTGAATTTGATCTTACAATGCATACTATTCAGTTGTGAATGCAGATTAACAATAGCTTCCTCTGTACCGTTCAACAAGACTAAGATGTCATTGATGTAATGGTTGTAGTAAGTGACTTTGTCGGCCATAAATTGTTCTAAAGTTTTTTCTTCAATGTGGTTAATGACTATGTCAGCTAAGGTTCCCGCCATGCAGTTCCCCATAGCTAGATCATCTGGTTGTGAGTATATACCATTTTTAAAGCCAAATAGTTATAAGACAGAGTAAGCTGCAACAGTTGAATGAGCTCAAATGTTTCACCCGGACATAGTTTCTTCTGCTGAATTATTTTATTCTCAATTATATCTATAGTTTTCGTAACGCAGATATTTGTAGAAAGATTAGTAATATCGAAAGAAACTAGACTCCCGTTGTCAGGAATATCATTATTATCGATTTGGTCAATTATTGTAGATTCTGTATTTTGTATTTTATCTCATTTGTATAGGATTTGTTGAGCAAATAATTGAAGTTTTTACATAAAATATGGTAGGAGCAGTCAATATTATTAATGGCAGGTTGGACACCGTTTTATAAATTCTTTGCTTTTCACTTAATATTGTGGGTCTGGGATACATAATCACGCATTCTGTTGCTATTTTATTTGTGAAGAGGTACACTGCATAATGACTTAAAGTACTTGTGAAACAATGGTAAGTGGGAGAATACCACACTCATTTAATAAATTTATGGGTTTGGTATTCACTATCAATAAGATGAAGGTTCGGTGTTCAGTATAATGTACCGAGTTATGAAATCAAGTGCCATTTGAGCCAATCATAACTCTGAGAAAACCCTTTATATGATCATACTGTGATGATCAATCGACAATGTTGTATAATATAGAATTCATTTAGAAACCTAGCAAGCCATAGCATGTGGTTTCCCCTGGTCTATCACTTGGCAAATGTAAAAAATTCGAATTTTTTTAAAACGTTGTTTATTTACTGAGAAAATTACACAATAACTACGTACAATGGGCAGGTGTCTTGCTAATAGTGTTTACTGTCGTGTGTTACACTGGGAGACACCGACGTTCAGTGGAGGTATTATGGTCTGGAGATCACTTTTCTTTTTAACGCCCAGACTGTTAGTTCCAGTCAGTGGCTGAACGAACACCGATGCCAGAAAAAACGTACCGAATGAGGTGGCGCAGTGGTAAAATGATGAACTCATATTCCGGAGGACAGCACTTAATGTCCCCGTCCGGCCATAATTGTTTAGGTTTTCCGTCCTTATATCATTTGAGACAGATACTACGATGGTTCCTTTGATATGGTACTGCTGATTTCGTTCCCCAATCCGAGCTTGTGCACCATTTCTAATGACCTCGCCATGGATGGGTCGTTAAACACCAATATTTTTTCCTTTATTTCCCCAAACTACGTCTTACATAAATGTCATCCAACACACTCCACAGTATTCAGAGCAATCAAGTCAGTACTCATCAATGACCTGCACAGCTGGAACTATAGAACTGTCATTACAGATCTTGCTAAAATTACTATTACATTTTTTCCTGCAATGCTTACTTGTATTCAGTAGTATTTTAATACACAAAAGAAGCTTTGACGCATTTAATAGATCGGACATACAATGAACGACCTCATTTGCTAGCGAGAAGCTGTGATATGTAATATCATACGTTCACTAATTCTGTAGATGCGATGTTAGCTGCATATTGATATGGGTATGATGTTTTCACTGACAAAACTGCAATTTAATTGGAAGGAGACAACAGATTTGGTGTCTGCAAATCAAGAGTTATTGGAATTCACTGAAGACTGCGCGTTAGCAATACAGCTGGATATATAGTGACTATTCCAAAACAGAATTTTTATTTACAGCGTCCAAAAGTATCCTACAGAGATTAGTAACCCTGATCGGCATATCACGATGAACGATTATGTGTTGGAGATATGTGAATCCATCAAAGTAGCGAAGGAAAAGGATATAGATGTGCACCATTTATTGGTGAAAGATCATGCAGGAATGGCACAGAAAGGAAATGTTCACCTGTTGTAGAGGAGAATTAATCACAGAAAGCTAATCTGAAACATCTAATGCTGTTGTTGTTGTTGTGGTCTTCAGTCCTGAGACTGGTTTGATGCAGCTCTCCATGCTACTCTATCCTGTGCAAGCTTTTTCATCTCCCAATGCTATGCTAATGCTATCATGTACTAAACACGTAATTTACACTATAGTACGCTAATGTCTCAGTGCGTACCTCTTCCCAAAGCGTCAATTTACTTGTAGGTCAACTTTAAACGTACAAAAAGGCCAAATTTGTAAAAGGAACAAATGTGTGTATTACAGCTGAACAAAGATAAAACTGTTCAGAAACAGACTCAGAGCCGGTTACAAAAATGTAATCGAGCTATCTGGGGGAATCAGTAGACGAACTTAAAAGTCGAAGACAGTTTTCGATTAGTGGTCTATAATTTCGGCAACTGAAATGCGACGACTGTTTGACAAGCAGCTCGAAAGCTACGAGGCTGCTTTTGATGCAGAGGGACATCATTGTGAGCACCTCCTTTAAATAAAGATAACCTTAAAATTTAGCACCACCGGAGTAAGTTTCGCTGCCAGTTTGCTAGATGGTGCGCATGGCTACCGGTTAGCAGGTGGGGGTGACAGCTACCGAGCATGCTGAATCTCTCACGGGGTGTATGATTCGGCGCGGAAACTAGCTGGCTGGCATCATTCCGTGAACGGCTAGGCGCCCAAGACGTATGAATGAGATATTTCTCAAACGACTGTAAAGAAAATACTTGGTAAAACTTTTCATTCTCCCACATCTTATAGCTTCATTCGTCAACTTCATAATGAACCGTCTATCATTTAGTTAATGATCACATTCACTGTCATATTTCGGGATTAAGAAAACTACTGCAAGAATTTTGGAAAGTCAGCAGTGGAAAATAGAGGTTACTATAAGTTTGCGCACGGAGTATGTTAAGTCATATGTTCCTGCATATAAAATGTTGCTAGCTTATTGAATTTTTCTTTAAATTTTGAAGGATATTGTTGTCTGTCACCAATTTCGAGAAAATGGATCCGTACGTAAAGTATTTTGTCCCAAACTCGGGCGCCAGCAAAGAAGCCAGAATGAATTATTCCTTCCACGTCGCCTAACAGGCCGGAACTATCGGCGTTTCTAGCGGGTGACTTTGTCCCCCCTGCTGGAAGAAGTGCCATTGATGATTCGAAGGTTTAGATGGCAGCTACATGATTTTGCTACAGCACACATCACCGTTAACGACCGGACGCATCTCAATCGGGTCTTCACTGGTCGATGGATCGGACGAGGGAGTCCAGTTGCATGCCCTGCTCGTTCACCGGATCTCAACCTGTGTGATTTCTGATTATGGGGCCATCTCAAAAGTATCGTGTATGCAGAGCCCATTCCAGATGTGGAGACACTGGAGCAGCGTATTCGTGCTGCCTTTGACACTGTTACCGGCCGCGGTGGTCTCGCGGTTCTAGGCGCGCAGTCCGGAACCGTGCGACTGCTACGGTCGCAGGTTCGAATCCTGCCTCGGGCATGGATGTGTGTGATGTCCTTAGGTTAGTTAGGTTTAAGTTGTTCTAAGTTCTAGGGGACTGATGACCACAGCAGTTGAGTCCCATAGTGCTCAGAGCCATTTGAACCATTTTTTTGACACTGTTCAGATGCGGCATGGCCGATGTCAACCAGTCAGTCAGGCAGCAGTAGCCGGCTGTGACACAAGCAGCAACAGGGAGGTATTCGATTTTGTGACTTCTACGAGTTACTAACCAGGAGCGAATTTTATAATATTATCTGTGTGCTTTAACAGTCTAGTTTCTTGAGTTTCTGCGTGTTTATTTAACATGTAATAGCCACAGTTTTCGCGTTTTTGTTTGCGTCGGAAAGTAAACCGATTTTGTGACGTATTAAAAGTTCCTAATCAGGGGCGGATTATTTAGTTTCACCTGAGTGCTTCGGTAGATAGGTGTTTGAATACCTGCGTATTACTAGAATTAGTTCGTACGTTTTCGTCAGGGTCTACATCAGCGTTGCGCAGCACGTGGCGATAGTCCGTTTATCTGCGTTGTTTACTTTTCCACGGCCTTTAGTATGGACAGGGATTGTTGTGTGAGGATGCGAACCGAGTGGTGACACTTCGCTCTCAGCTTCAGGCTGTGATGGCTTCGGTTACCCAACTTGAGCCTGCGGTGGATGGGCACCACTGTTGTGGGCCAAACGTGGGGATTCAACGGACGTCCAGCACGTCCGAACCCTCCGATCGGTCCTCACCGGTGGACAGCCCAGTTACTGCTCGCACTGAGGTTGACCCCTCACCTGCGGTCGAATGAGAGGTCGCCTCGGGGCGTAGCATACTGTAAATGTCCCTCCCCCCCTCCCCCCCATGAACAATGTACCTTGCTGTTGGTGGGGAGATTTGCGTGCCTCAGCGATACAGATAGCTGTACCGTAAGTGCATCCACAACGGAGGGGTATCTGCTGAGAGGCCAGACAAACATGTGGCTCCTGAAGAGGGGCAGCAGCCTTTTCAGTAGTTGCAGGGGCAACAGTCTGCATGATTGACTGATCTGGCCTTGTAACACTAACCATAACGGCCTTGCTGTGCTGGTACTGCGAACGGCTGAAAGCAAGTGGAAACTAGAGCCGTAATTTTTCCGAGGGTTTGCAGCTTTACTATACGGTTCAATGACGATGGCATCCTCTTGGGTAAAATATTCCGGAAGTAAAATAGTCCCCCATTCGGATCTCTGGGCGGGAATTACTCAGGAGGACGTTGTTATCAGGAGAAAGAAAACTGGCGTTCTACGGATCAGAGTGTGGAATGTCAGCTTCCTTACTCGGGCAGGTAGGTTAGATACTTTAAAAAGGGAAATGGATAGGTTAAAGTTAGAAATAGTGGGAATTACTGAAGTTCGGTGGCAGGCGGAGCAAGACTTCTGGTCAGGTGAATACAAGGTTATAAATACAAAATTAAATAGGAGTAATGCAGGAGTAAGTTTAATAATGAATAAAAAATAGGAGTGAGGGTAAGCTACTGCAAACATCATAGTGAAAGCATTATTGTGGCCAAGATAGACACGAAGCCCACGCCTACCACAGTAGTACAAGTTTGTATGCCAACTAGCTCCGGAGATGACAAAGAGATTGATGAAATGTAAGATAAGATAAAAGAAATTATTCGGATAGTGAAGGGAGACGAAAATTTAATAGTCATGGGTGGCTGGAATTCGTAGTAGGAAAAGGAAGAGAAGGAAACGTAGTAGTTGAATATGGAATGGGGTAATGATTGAAAGAGGACGCCGCCTGGTAGAATTTTGCACAGAGCATATAACTTAATCATAGCTAACTGTTGGTTCAAGAATCATGTAAGAAGAGATTTAGGAACCAGTTTTTAAATTGTAAGACATTTCCAGGAGCAGATGTGGACTCTGACCACAATCTATTGTTTATGAAGTGCAGATTAAAACTGAAGAAACTGCAAAAAAGTAGGAATTTCAGGAGATGGGACCTGTGTAAACTGACAGAACCAGAGGTTGTACACAGTTTCAGGGAGAGCATTAGGGAACGATTGACAGGAATGGAGGAAAGAAATACAGTAGAAGAAGAATGGGTAGCTTTGAGAGATGAAATAGTGAAGGCAGCAGAGGATCAAGTAGGTAAAAAGACACGTGCTAGTAGAAATCGTTGGGTAACAGAAGATATACTGAATTTAATTGATGAAAGGAGAAAATATAAAAATGCAGTAAATGAAGCAGTCAAAAAGGAATAACAAACGTCTCAAAAATGAGATCGACAGGAAGTGCAAAATGTCTAAGCAGGGATGGCTAGAGGACAAATGTAAGGATGTAGGGGCTTATCTCACGAGGGGTAAGGTAGATACTGCCTACAGGAAAATTAAAGAGACCTTTGGTGAAAAGAGAACCACTTGCGTGAATATCAAGACCTCAGGTGGAAACCCAGTTCTAAAGAAAGAAGGGAAAGCAGAAAGGTGGAAGGAGTATATGTTGTTGTTGTTGTTGTGGTCTTCAGTCCTGAGACTGGTTTGATGCAGCTCTCCATGCTACTCTATCCTGTGCAAGCTTTTTCATCTCCCAGTACCTACTGCAACCTACATCCTTCTGAATCTGCTTAGTGTATTCATCTCTTGGTCTCCCTCTACGATTTTTACCCTCCACGCTGCCCTCCAATACTAAATTGGTGATCCCTTGATGCCTCAGAACATGTCCTACCAACCGATCCCTTCTTCTGGTCAAGTTGTGCCACAAACTTCTCTTCTCCCCAATCCTATTCAATACTTCCTCATTAGTTATGTGATCTACCCATCTAATCTTCAGCATTCTTCTGTAGCACCACATTTCGAAAGCTTCTATTCTCTTCTTGTCCAAACTATTTATCGTCCATGTTTCACTTCCATACATGGCTACACTCCATACGAATACTTTCAGAAATGACTTCCTGACACTTAAATCAATACTGGATGTTAACAAATTTCTCTTCTTCAGAAACACTTTCCTTGCCATTGCCAGCCTACATTTTATATCCTCTCTACTTCGACCATCATCAGTTATTTTGCTCCCCAAATAGCAAAACTCCTTTACTACTTTAAGTGCCTCATTTCCTAATCTAATTCCCTCAGCATCACCCGACTTAATTAGACTACATTCCATTATCCTTGTTTTGCTTTTGTTGATGTTCATCTTATATCCTCCTTTCAAGACACTGTCCATTCCATTCAACTGCTCTTCCAAGTCCTTTGCTGTCTCTGACAGAATTACAATGTCATCGGCGAACCTCAAAGTTTTTATTTCTTCTCCATGAATTTTAATACCTACTCCGAATTTTTCTTTTGTTTCCTTTACTGCTTGCTCAATATACAGATTGAACAACATCGGGGAGAGGCTACAACCCTGTCTTACTCCCTTCCCAACAACTGCTTCCCTTTCATGTCCCTCGACTATTATAACTGCCATCTGGTTTCTGTACAAATTGTAAATAGCCTTTCGCTCCCTGTATTTTACCCCTGCCACCTTTAGAATTTGAAAGAGAGTATTCCAGTCAACATTGTCAAAAGCTTTCTCTAAGTCTACAAATGCTAGAAACGTAGGTTTGCCTTTCCTTAATCTTTCTTCTAAGATAAGTCGTAAGGTCAGTATTGCCTCACGTGTTCCAGTGTTTCTACGGAATCCAAACTGATCTTCCCCGAGGTTGGCTTCTACTAGTTTTTCCATTCGTCTGTAAAGAATTCGTGTTAGTATTTTGCAGCTGTGACTTATTAAGCTGATAGTTCGGTAATTTTCACATCTGTCAACACCTGCTTTCTTTGGGATTGGAATTATTATATTCTTCTTGAAGTCTGAGGGTATTTCGCCTGTTTCATACATCTTGCTCACCAGATGGTAGAGTTTTGTCAGGATTGGCTCTCCCACGGCCGTCAGTAGTTCCAATGGAATATTGTCTACTCCGGGGGCCTTGTTTCGACTCAGGTCTTTCAGTGCTCTGTCAAACTCTTCACGCAGTATCGTATCTCCCATTTCATCTTCATCTACATCCTCTTCCATTTCCATAATATTGTCCTCAAGTACATCGCCCTTGTATAGACTCTCTATATACTCCTTCCACCTTTCTGCTTTCCCTTCTTTGCTTAGAACTGGGTTTCCATCTGAGCTCTTGATATTCATACAAGTGTTTCTCCTTTCTCCAAAGGTCTCTTTAATTCTCCTGTAGGCGGTATCTATCTTACCCCTAGTGAGATAGGCCTCTACATCCTTACATAGAGGATCTATACAGGGGCGATGGTCTTGCGGACAATATTATGGAAATGGAAGAGCAGGTAGTTGAAGATGAAATGGGAGATACAACACTACGTGAAGAGTTTGACAGAGCACTGAAAGACCTAAGTCGAAACAAGGCCCCGGGAGTAGACAACATTCCATTAGAACTACTGACAGCCTTGGGAGAGCCAGTCCTGACAAAACTCTATCATCTGGTGAGCAAGATGCATGAGACAGGCGAAATTCCCTCAGACTTCAAGAAGAATATAATAACTCCAATCCCAAAGAAAGCAGGTGTTGACAGATGTGAAAATTACCGAACTATCAGTTTAATAAGTCACAGCTGCAAAATACTAACGCGAATTCTTTACAGACGAATGGAGAAACTGGTAGAAGCCGACCTCGGGGAAGATCAGTTTTGATTCCGTAGAAATGTTGGAACACGTGAGGCAATACTAACCCTACGACTTATCTTAGAAGAAAGATTAAGGAAAGGCAAACCTACGTTTCTAGCATTTGTAGACTTAGAGAAAGCTTTTGACAATGTTGACTGGAATACTCTCTTTCAAATTCTGAAGGTGGTAGGGGTAAAATACAGGGAGTGAAAGGCTATTTACAATTTGTACCGAAACCAGATGGCAGTTATAAGAGTCGAGAGGAATTAAAGGGAAGCAGTGGTTCGGGAGGGAGTGGGACAGGGCTCTAGCCTATACCCGATGTTATTCAATCTGTATATTGAGCAAGCAGTAAAGGACAAGAAAGAAAAATTCGGAGTAGGAATTAAAATCCACGGAGAAGAAATAAAAACTTTGAGGTTCGCCAATGACATTGTAATTCTGTCAGAGAGAGCAAAGGATCTGGATGAGGAGTTGAACGTAATGGACAGTGTCTTGAAAGGGGGATATAAGATGAACATCAACAAAAACAAAACGAGAACAATGGAATGTAGTCGAATTTAGTCGGGTGCCGGTGAGGGAATTAGACTAGGAAATGAGACAATTAAAGTAGTAAATGAGTTTTGCTATTTGGGGAGCAAAATATCTGATGATGGTCTAAGTAGAGAGGATGTAAAATGCAGATTGGTAATGGCAGAGAAAGCGTTTCTGAAGAAGAGAAATTTGTTAACATCGAGTATAGATTTTAGTGTCAGGAAGTCGTTTCTCATAGTATTTGTATGGAGTGTAGCCATGTACGGAAGTGAAACATGGACGATAAATAGTTTAGACAAGAAGAGAATAGAAGCTTTCGAAATGTGGTGCTACAGAAGAATGCTGCAGATCAGATGGGTAGATCACATAACTAATGAGGAGGTACTGAATAGAATTGAGGAGAAGAGGAATTGTGGCACAACTTGACTAGAAGAAGCGATCGGTTGGTAGGACTTGTTCTGAGGCATCAAGGGATCACCAATTCAGTGCTGGAGATCAGCGTGGAGGGTAAAAATTGTAGAGAGAGACCAAGAGATGAATACACTAAGTAGATTCAGAAGGATGTAGGCTGCAGTAGGTACTGGGAGATGAAGAAGCTTGTACAGGATAGAGTAGCATGCAGAGCTGCATCAAACCAGTCTCTGGACTGAAGACCACAACAACAACAACTGTAACTGTGGATGCATGGTACAGCGCGTGTAAGACCGCACTCTCTGTTAACAATGTATGATTGAATAAATGGTGTCTGGAATGGAAACCATGCATTTCCGGACGTAAGTTGATCAGTCCTTTTATTTTGTACCCTCTCATCGACCAGCCCCAAGACTATGTACACGATGGAAAAAATTACTCTGTATATGAAGAAATTTCAGTTTTTTATGCCGAGAAAAGCCATTTCATAAACTATTGACCTATCTTTCCATCAGATGCTGTTTTATGGTTCTGTCGCAATTTCAACACCATTTGAATGTTAGTGACATGGATATTTACAAACTCTGCTGTGTTTTGGTGAAAGAAGCAGATACGAAGGTGGCATAACGTCTCTCTGAAGAAAAATAAACGGAACAAGAAGCCTGGAGAAAATAAATCGCTACTTCTGTTTAAATTGTAATGGAATCCTATGCCTCAGCGTGTTTTTAATAATGAACTATGTGCACTGACACTGCCGAAAGATTTTATTTCTGTATCTCAGTTAATAAGTCACGGCTGCAAAACACTAACGCGAATTCTTTACAGACGAATGGAAAAACTAGTAGAGGCCGACCTAGGGGAACATCAGTTTGGATTCCGTAGAAATATTGGAACACGTGAGGCAATACTGACCCTACGACTTATCTTAGAAGCTAGATTAAGGAAAGGCAAACCTACGTTTCTAGCATTTGTAGACTTGGAGAAAGCTTTTGACAATGTTGACTGGAATACTCTCTTTCAAATTCTGAAGGTGGCAGGGGTAAAATACAGGGAGAGAAAGGCTATTTACAATTTGTATAGAAACCAAATGGCAGTTATAAGAGTTGAGGGGCATGAAAGGGAAGCAGTGGTTGAGAAGGGAGTGAGACAGGGTTGTAGCCTCTCCTCGATGTTATTAAACCTGTATATTGAGCAAGCAGTGAGGGAAACAAAAGAAAAATTCGGAGTAGGTATTAAAATCCATGGAGAAGAAATAAAAACTTTGAGGTTCGCCGATGACACTGTAACTCTGTCAGAGACAACAAAGGACTTGGAAGAGCAGTTGAACGGAATGTATAGTGTCTTGAAAGGAGGATATAAGATGAACATCAACAATAGCAAAACGAGGATAATGGAATGTAATCGAATTAAGTCTGGTGATGCTGAGGGTACTAGCTTAGGAAATGAGACGCTTAAAGTAGTAAAGGAGTTTTGCTATTTGGAGAACAAAATAACTGATGATGGTCGAAGTAGAGAGGATATAAAATGTAGACTGGCAATGGGAAGGAAAGCGTTTCTGAAGAAGAGAAATTTGTTTACATCGAGTATAGATTTAAGTGTCAGGAAGTCGTTTCTGAAAGTATTTGTATGGAGTGTAGCCATGTATGGAAGTGAAACATGGACGATAAATAGTTTAGACAAGAAGAGAATAAAAGCTCTTGAAATGTAGTGCTACAGAAGAATGCTGAAGATTAGATGGGTAGATCACATAACTAACGAGGAAGTATTGAATAGGATTGGGGAGAAGAGAAGTTTGTGGCACAACTTGACTAGAAGAAGGGATCGGTTGGTAGGACATGTTCTGAGGCATCAAGGGATCACCAATTTAGTATTGGAGGGCAGCGTAGAGGGTAAAAATCGTAGAGAGAGACCAAGAGATGAATACACTAAGCAGATTCAGAAGGAGGTAGGTTGCAGTAGGTACTGGGAGATGAAGAAGCTTGCACAGGATAGAGCAGCATGGGAGCTGCATCAAACCAGTCTCAGGACTGAAGACCACAACAACAACAACAACATCTCAGTTATGCGAGGAATATGAAAACAATAAAATTTGCAAAATCCAGTCAACTACCCATAAAGGTGTAAATAGATTACCAAGGTCTTTGTCAAACTAAATGATGTTTGTGGTGAAAAAGTACAGTCCCTTGTTCTATTTGCTGTCAGTTGTTTTCATATTTCTCTGATTACTCAAATACTGAAATAAAATCCGTTGCCCTGTTTCAATCCATACCATTCGTTATTAAAAATACACTTGTGTATAGCATTTCGCCGAAATTTCGACAGAAGTAGCGCTTTATTTTTCATTTTAATTTCTCATCAGAGAAACGATATTAGCGACAAGTTTTGAGTAATACGTAAGTCTCCTTGTTGCCACGTTAATCGGTTTCATCCGCCAAAATATAGCTGAATTTCTCACTAACATTCTAATGCACTTGAAATCACGACAGAATCGTAGTACAGCAACTGACTAAGGCCAAGTCAACAGTTTATGAAAATGCCCTTCTCGGTATAAAAATAAAACTGTAACTTCTCCACATACAGTATATTGTTACAAACTCACAGTAATCTCGTTGTACCAGCTATCTGTGGCGCTGAAATATTACATCATTTCAGTGAAAAAATCTGTAGTCGCTTGAATATCACGGTAGATATGGAAGTTTCGCATATTAATCATATGGCGAAATACTTTCCTCTGTGCATACTATCGTTTACAAAAATCTGGTTTTGATATCTGAAACCGTTTAAGAGATACGAGGAATTTTGTGAATCTTTCACACTGGCTTTTTCGATAGCGCGTGAATTCGAGACGAAGCTCTTTACATACGTTCAATTTCTTCAAGACTGATGACAGACAGTTATATCCATCAAAGTTTAAAGAAAAATTCAGTATGTTAACTACATTTCACATGCAGAAAAATATGACCTGACATGTACCAAACGCAAATGCATAGCGACCTATATTTTTCACTGCAGACTTTCACAAATCCTTGCAGTAGTTTACTTAATCCTGAAATATTATTGTAAATATGATAATTAACGTAATGATAGGCAGCTCGTCATGAAGCTGACAAATGAAGCTATAAGATGTGCGAGAACGAATTTTTTTTACAAAGTAGTTTCTCTACAATAGTCTGAGAAATTCGAAGGTCGGCCGGCGGGCACGTGATGTTCTGTTTGGTCTCGAGGGTTAACTGGCGGTTGTTTGTGAGTTCCCGCCCTGTAGGCTGTGACGTCGGTCGCCGAACAGCACTCCTGATTGGCCATCACACGTAGCATGCATGGAGCCCTACTAGGCCTCACAAGAAAATTACCACCGGACCTATCACCGAAAAATGCAAAGGTTCCTGAAGGGCAGCTAGCTAGTAGACGATAGAACCCCCAAGGGAACTAGCTATTAAGTTTGCAGCGAATCTTACTGTGTGTGTGTCTGTGTGTGAGATGGGTGTAACCGGTGTGCATCACCGAGCGAGGTGGTGCAATGGTTTGCGCACTTGCTCTCATTCGGGAGGACTACGGTTTATATCCCTGTCCGGCCATCCAGGTTTAGGTTACCTGTAATTTTCCTAAGCCACTTGAGGCAAATACTGGGTACGACCCATTTCCTTCAGCATCATTCCCTAATCCTAGCTTGTGCTCAGTCTCTAATGACCTGAATGTAAATGCGACGCTTAACTCTAATCTTCCTTTTTTCTCACGCACATCCAGTCTGAACTACGGGAATTGTACATGAAACACCCTTACTCTTTACGAAAAGCTTTTTGGCGTAATTTAGCTACCTCACTCAAGCCAAAACGTTAAAATTTCTCAGGTCAGACAACTAATTTCCTGCGAAAGGCACTATTTTAACGTAACCTAACCAATTACTTTTCACATACGCTGCCGAGACAAAATAAGACTCCAGACCCATATTTTTCAGATGCAGTGCTATCGTTGAACGTGCATGACGATGATGACATCCCACCTAATGTTTACTTTCATTGTGGTAATTTTTAAGGTTCTATCATCGTCATCTTCAATTAAATCCTGCTCAGACAAAAAGACATACTCCGCAAGCCGATATACAGTACGTAGCAGAGGGTAGTTGAAACATTGCGAGGGATTCCTTTTTCTGTTCCACTCGATACTTGAGTGAGGGAAAAGAACTGCCTATGTGTCTCTGTACGAGTCCTAATCACTTTTATTTGGTCTTACGATCCTTACATGAGATGTACTTTAGACACGAAGACTCTTTCTGCGCCGGCCGCGGTGGCCGAGCGGTTCTAGGCGCTACAGTCTGGAACCGCGCGACCGCTGCGGTCGCAGGTTCGAATCCTGCCTCGGGCATGGATGTGTGTGGTGTCCTTAGGTTAGTTAGGTTTAAGTAGTTCTAAGTTCTAGGGGACTGATGACCTTAGAAGTTAAGTCCCATAGTGCTCAGAGCCATCTGAACCATTTGAACTCTTTCTGCAGTCTGTTGCCAATATTTATTCTATGAACTTCCTCTGTACCATTTCGTGACAATACTGATTTATTCCCTACAAAGATGCCTATCTAAGATTGTGGAACATATTCGTAACAGTCTCGCGCTGATATAACCGAATGGTCGCAAATATAGAAACATGCCTCTGAATTACTGCCAAGATTTCCTCTAATCTGACCTGATGGGTATCTCCAAAGATACCCATCTAAGGTCAAGCAACATATTCGTTGCAGTCTCTTGCTGATTTAACCGACTGGTCACAAATCTAGAAGCACGCCTCTTAATTACTACCACGTCTGCCTTTAATCTTAACTGAGTGTATCCCAAACAGTCGGACACTTCTTCACCGAAGAAGATGCAGTAAATAGTCCAGATTTCAAATCATGAACAGCTGTCAACATTAGTAACTTAGAAGTACATATCCTCCTATTAGAGAGTAATTGAAGGGTAACTGAAATCATAAATAAAGCCAAGTCATCCTCTCCAGGAATCATTTAGATTACTTTTAGAATGATGATGATGAGGTCCCATACTCCGAGGAGCGTAGGGGACGATGCGGGAGACCCGCACCGCCGCACTAGGCAACGCCCTAGCGGAGGTGGTTTGCCATTGCCTTCCTCCGACCGTAATTGGGATGAATGATGAGGATGATGACACAACATACGGTCATTTAGAGGCAGGTAAAATCCCTGACGCCACCGGGAATCGTACCCGGGACCTCGTGCGCGGGAATCGATAACGCGACTGCAAGACCACGAGCCGCAGACCCTTTCAGAATATGTTGATATAATAACTCCATATTTGGCTACCATAGACAACCGTTCTCTCAACACAAGGTCCGTACTTCGGGACTGGAAATTTGCACAGGTCACGCCTATACACTAGAAAGGAAATAGAAGCATCCGCTGAATTATGGACCCATAACACTGACATCGATTTGCAGTAGAATTTTGTAACATAAACTGTACTCGAACATTATGAATTACCTCGAAGGAAACTACCTAATGACCCATAGTCAGCACGGAAAGGCAGATTAATTCCATACCTCTAGTTTTCCAGAATATTTTTGACACTTCCTGACAAGCGGCTTCTAATCAAATTCCGTGCCTATGGAGTATCGTCTCAGTTTTGCAACTGCATTCGTGATTTCCTGTCAGAAATTGTTCGTAGAAATTGACGGAAATTCACCGAGTAAAACAGAAGTGATATCTGGCGTTCGCCAAGGAAGTGTTATAGGACATCTGGTGTTCCTAATATCTGTAAATGGTTTAGGGGAAAATCTGAGAGGCCCTGTTGGATTTTTTGCAGATGATGCAGTCATTTACCGCCTAGTAAAGCCATCAGAAGATTAAAACCACCTGTAAAATTGCTTAGACTTTGTATCTGTATGATGTGAAAAGTTGTAGTTGACTATAAACAATGAAAAGTCTGAGGTCCTCCAGATGAGCACCTTAAGGAATCCGCTAAATTTTGGTTATACTACAAATGACAAAAAATTTAAATAGGACGAAGAATCTTGCCTTATGCAAGACACCTTTTCAGTCTTGTTTACCCAGATATGTTTCACCATTTTTGTGATATCTTTTTTATTTTTCTTACTGTAAAATTGTTGTTACATATTAACATTTAGCGAAATTTTGGAACATAATATTTACAATTGTGAGTGAATATTTGTTATAAAATATCATACATCATTTGTTCATAGTTCATATATGTATTAACGACCTGATGCACTGCGCAGAATGAATGAGATTTTCACTCTGCAGCGGAGTGTGCGCTGATATGAAACTTCCTGGCAGATTAAAACTGTGTGCCCGACCGAATTCGAACACGGGACCTTTGCATTCCGCGGGCAAGTGCTCTACCATCTGAGCTGCCCAAGCAACACTCACGCCCCGACCTCACAGCTCTGCTTCTGCCAGTATATCGTCTCCTACCTTCCAAACTTTACAGAAGCTCTCCTGCGAACCTTGAAGAACTAGCACTCCTGAAAGAAAGGATACTGCGGGGACATGGCTTAGCCACAGCCTGGGGGATGTTTCCAGAATGGTTATCAACAATGGTGCTGGTGATAGTGGGTTTTCTGTAGATTGTGAATTCATGTTTGTTGTTTCTCTTGTTTTTCATCATTGCCTAAAGTTCACAAACCCAGAATACCTGTACATCCATTGATAAACTTTACCAATGCAGCAACATACTACTTAGCCAAACACACACACACACACACACACGCACACGCACACGCACACTGCTACAGACAATATACAAATACACTGACAACAGGGGTCTAAAGTACTCAAGTGACTTAATAGAAAAAGTAAGAAATGAAAACAAACAAAACACAGCAACATTAATTTCACTCGACATGGTTTCCATATACACATTCATCCCAACAGAAGAAACTATCATAAAAAGAAACCTCCACATACAAGAAAACATACCCACAACAAGCATACAAGAAATATCAGCCATACTCAGGCTCATCACAGAGCAAACCTACTTCACATTCAACAACAAGTTTTACTCTCAAAAATATGGACTACGCATGGGATTCCCAATCATTGGTCGCCTACCTGACATTTTCCTCAATCAGATAGAAAAACAAATATTTGACAAAATATTAATAGCAAAACAGTACAAAATAATATATTGGTACAAATATGTAGACCAGATAATTTGCTTAATACATAAACCACAGCCTTGCATAAAAGAACTTCATCACAACATAAAGTCCATCCACCCATAAATACAGTTCACCATTGAAACACGAACAAATGGAAAACTTAGTTTCTTAGATCTCACCATAAACAAGAGAAACAACAAACATGAATTCACCATCTACAGAAAACTCACAATTACCAGCACCATTATTCATAACCAACCCAATTATCCCATAACTCACAAAGAAGGCAGCTTCAGATATTTATTACACACACAGAGTGGGTAATATGCTAAAGAAACAAGGACTCAACACAGCATACAGAACCAACAACACTACAGCCAGTCCAGTACATGCAACTTACTTGCAACAACTGTCAATCTGTGAACGCGCGTCAATCATGCAGGAATTTCAGAACCAGGTACACAGAACATCTCAGAGTACTGAAAAGCAACAGCTTACACTCAACATTCGCAGATCACCTGATAGCACACAATCACCACCCAACAAATATTGAAACTGACTTGCACATCCTTAAAACTAACAGCAGCCTATACCAAAAATTAATTATACAAGAAAACTATCACATCCAAAAATCAGTAGCCCATGGAAAGAAAGTACTAAATGAATACACATCACTGTGCGATAAAACCCTGTTTGCCACAATTGAAGAACTTTACAAATAACACCCACACCAAATTCACGCATGAAAAATAAAATAAACCCATTCTCTCTCTCTCTCTATCTCTGTCCCGGATCTAAAACACACACACACACGCACGCACACACACACACACACACACACACACACACACACACACACACACACACACACACACCATAAACGCCAAATACACTTCAAACTTGCGCGCCTCACCCATCGAAACAGACTACGAAACAAATGAATACTACACAGCCACACAACACGTAATGGCTGCGAAAACTCCGCCCATGTTTTGAAAACTCGAAGACAAGTGCGTTATCAAGCACCCGTTGTTGTTGTGGTCTTCAGTCCTGAGACTGGTTTGAAGCAGCTCTCCATGCTACTCTATCCTGTGCAAGCTTCTTCATTTCCCAATGCATACTGCAGCCTACATCCTTCTGAATCTGTTTCGTGTATTCATCTCTTGGTCTCCCTCTACGATTTTTACCCTCCACGCTGCCCTCCAATACTAAATTGGTGATCCCTTGATGCCTCAGAACATGTCCTACCAACCGATTCCTTCTTCTAGTTAAGTTATGCCACAAACTCCTCTTCTCCCCAATCCTATTCAATACCTCTTCATTAGTTATGTGATCTACCCATCTAATCTTCAGCATTCGTCTGTAGCACCACATTTCAAAAGCTTATATTTTCTTCTTGTCCAAACTATATATCGTCCATGTTTCACTTCCATACATGGTTACACTTCATACAAATACTTTGAGAAACGACTTCCTGACACTTAAACCTATACTCGATGTTAACAAATTTCTCCTCTTCAGAAACGCTGTCCTTACCATTGCCAGTCTACATTTTATCTCCTCTCTACTTCGACCATCATCAGTTATTTTGCTCCCCAAATAGCAAAACTCCTTTACTACTTTAAGTATCTCATTTCCTAATCCAATTCCCTCAGCATCACCCGACTTAATTCGAATACATTCCATTATCCTCGTTTTGCTTTCATCTTACATCCTCCCTTCAAGACACTGTCCATTCCGTTCAACTGCTCTTTCAAAACCTTTGCTGTCTGACAGAATTACAATGTCCACGGCGAACCTCAAAGTTTTTATATCTTCTCCATGGATTTTAATACCTACTCCGAATTTTTCTTTTGTTTCCTTTACTGATTGCTCAATATACAGATTGAATAACATCGCGGAGAGGCTACAACCCTGTCTCACTCCCTTCTCAACAACTGCTTCTGGTTTCTGTACAAATTGTAAATAGCCTTTCGCTCCCTGTAGTTTACCCCTGCCACCTTCAGAATTTGAAAGAGAGTATTCCAGTCAACATTGTCAAAAGCTTTCTCCAAGTCTACAAATGCTAGAAACGTAGGTTTGCCTTTTCTTAATCTAGCTTCTAAGATAAGTCGTAGGGTCAGTATTGCCTCACGTGTTCCCATATTTCTACGGAATCCAAACTGATCTCCCCCGAGGTCGGCTTCTACCAGTTTTTCCATTTGTCTGTAAAGAATTCGCGTTAGTATTTTGCAGTCGTGACTTATTAAACTGATAGTTCGGTAATTTTCACATCTGTCAACGCCTGCCTTCTTTGGGATTGGAATTATTATATTCTTCTCGAAGTCTGAGGGTATTTCGCCTGTCTCATACATTTTGCTCACCAGATGGTAGTGTTTTGTCAGGACTGGCTCTCCCAAGGCTGTCAGTAGTTCTAATGGAATGTTGTCTACTCCTGGGACCTTGTTTCGACTTAGGCCTTTCAGTGCTCTATCAAATTCTTCACGCAGTATGATATCTCCCATTTCATCTTCATCTACATCCTCTTCCCTTTCTATAACATTGCCCTCAAGTACATCGCCCCTGTATAGTCCCTCTATATACTCCTTCCACCTTTCTGCTTTCCCTTCTTTGCTTAGAACTGGGTTTCCATCTGAGCTCTTGATATTCATGCAGGTGGTTCTCTTTTCTCCAAAGGTCTCTTTAATTTTCTTGTAGGTAGTATCTATCTTACCCCTAGTGAGATAAGCCTCTACATCGTTACATTTGTCCTCTAGCCGTGCCTGCTTAGCCATTTTGCACTTCCTGTCGATCTCATTTTTGAGACGTTTGTATTCCTTTTTGCCTGCTTCATTTACTGCATTTTTATATTTTCTCCTTTCATCAATTAAATTCAGTATCTCTTCTGTTACCCAAGGATTTCTAGTAGCCCTCGTCTTTTTACCTACTTGATCCTCTGCTGCCTTCACTACTTCATTCCTCAAGCTACCCATTCTTCTTCCACTGTATTTCTTTCCCCCATTCTTGTCAATTGTTCCGTTATGCTTTCCCTGAAACTCTGCACAACCTCTGGTTTAATCAGTTTATCCAGGTCCCATCTCCTTAAATTCCCACCTTTTTGCAGTTTCTTCAGTTTTAATCTTCAGCTCATAACCAATAGATTGTGGTCAGAGTCCACATCTGCCCCTGGAAATGTCTTACAATTCAAAACCTGGTTCCTAAATCTCTGTCTTACCATTATATAATCTATCTGATACCTGTCAGTATCTTCAGGCTTCTTCCATGTATACAACCTCCTTTTATGATTCGTGAACCAAGTGTTAGCTATGATTAAGTTGTGCCCTGTGCAAATTTCTACCAGGCGGCTTCCTCTTTCATTTCTTCCCCCCAATCCATATTCACCTACTACGTTTCCTTCTCTTCCTTTTCCTACTATCGAATTCCAGTCACCCATGACTATTAAATTTTCGTCTCCCTTCACTACCTGAATAATTTCTTTTATCTCATCATACATTTCTTCAATTTCTTCGTCATCTGCAGAGCTAGTTGGCATATAGACTTGTACTGCTGTCTTAGGCTTGGGCTTCGTGTCTATCTTGGACACAATAATGCGTTCACTATGTTGTTTGTAATAGCTTACCCGCACTCCTATTTTTTTATTTATTATTAAACCTACTCCTGCATTACCCCTATTTGATTTTGTATTTATAACCCTGTATTCACCTGGGGTCAGGGATTTTGTCTGCCTCGTGATGATGGGTGTTGTGTGTTGTCCTTAGGTTAGTTAGTTTTAAGTAGTTCTAAGTTCTAGTGGACTGATGACCACAGCAGTTGAGTCCCATAGTGCTCAGAGCCATTTGAACCATTTGAAAAGTCTTGTTCCTCCTGCCACCGAACTTCGCTAATTCCCACTATATCTAAATTTAACCTATCCATTTCCCTTTTTAAATTTTCTAATCTACCTCCCGGATTAAGGGTTCTGACATTCCACGCTCCGATACGTAGAACGCCAGTTTTCTTTCTCATGATAACGACGTCCTCCTGAGTAGTCCCCGCCCGGAGATCCGAATGGGGGACTAGTTTATCTCCGGAATTTTTACCCAAGAGGACGCCATCATCATTTATCCATACAGTAAAGCTGCATGCCCTCGAGAAAAATTACGGCTGTAGTTTCCCCTTGCTTTCAGCCGTTCGCAGTACCAGCACAGCAAGGCCGTTTTGGTTAGTGTTACAAGGCCAGATCAGTCAATCATCCAGACTGCAACTACTGAAAAGACTGCTGCCCCTCTTCAGGAGGGTCACGAAATCAGCCTATCCAGCTCGCCAACAACACATGAGAAAACACTACAAAATCAAAGCCATAAGTTACATAAAAAAACGTGATGGATACTCACTTCCGTTTGTAAATGCATAATAAAATGAAAAATAAAAATTACGTTTTGCTGTTTGCAGATGAGAAGTTGCAGATTGTGTAGCAGACTAGCTACCAACACAAAATCCAACAGCATGATGTAAGGTATGTAAACTAATGCATACATCCACTCTTTTGCCAGTTAAGCTATAACTAGAACTTTGGACGTAATGTTATAAACAATGCACAGTGCATCAGGTCGTTAAATCATATCTCAGCTATTAACAAATGATGTATAATATTATACAACAATTATTCATTCACAAATGTAAATATTACGTACCAAAAATTTCGCTAAATGTTAATATGTAACAACAATCTTACAGTAAGAAAAATAATAGTAACCCACTGAAGATAGCACAAAAAGTGCTGAAACCTATCTGGATAAAACAAAACTGAAAAGGTGTCTTGCATAAGGCGGAATTCCTCGTCCTATTTTCATAGTAAGCAAGGACATAAGAAGAAGAACTGCAACACCACAAGATGATCTAAAATTAAAAGTTTGT
This sequence comes from Schistocerca piceifrons, assembly GCF_021461385.2. Lineage (NCBI taxonomy): Eukaryota > Metazoa > Arthropoda > Insecta > Orthoptera > Acrididae > Schistocerca > Schistocerca piceifrons. The sequence continues at coordinate 74,609,025 of NC_060149.1, forward strand.
CGATTCGACTCATTACCGAGGGATTACTGTTACGAACAACTTAAACTGAAGCTTTCGCATGGAAAATTTTGTGGTGAAGGCGAATTTAAGACTGTATTTTATTGGCAGAACAGGTAGAAGATGCAACAAAGCTAATGGAGAGACTGCCTGCACTACACTACTCCGTCCTCTTATGGAGTACTGCTACACGGTATGAAACCCTTACCAAATAGGATTGAGGACCTCGGAAGTGTTCAAAGGAGGACAGCTTGTCTTGTATTATCCTGAAATAGGGAGAGAATGTCACGATATGATACGTGAGTTGGGTTAGTAATCACTAAAACAAAGGCGTTTTTTTTGTTGCAGCGATATCTTTATATGAAATTTCACTCACCACCTTCGTCCTCCGAATGCGAAAATATTTTCTGCACTACGATCTACATAGGGAGAAATCATCATCGTAATAAAATACGAGAAATCAATGCTCGCCCGGAAACATTTGGATATTATATTTCCGTGCGCTTTTCGACGGTGGAATGGTAAAGAAATTTTCCGAAAGTGGATCGATGAATCGTCTGCCTGGTACTTAAGTGTGAATAAGAGGACAGTTATGTAGATGTAGATTATGAGTATCCCATAATGGGACACACAAGCGACCTGTAAACGGTCTTTTCTATAGGTGCGTCATATTTTACCAGAGTTCTCCCTACAAGCAGCAACCGGCAATTCACCTACCACACAAGTGGTATTTTGTTACGTGTTCTGTTCCATGCTGTGCCGCAACGTAATGCCCAGATACTTAATCAACGTGACTATGTCAAGCAGCATGCCATTAATACTGTATTCTAACGTTACAGGACTGTTTCTTGCATTAAATTATATTTATCTGTATAAGACCATATCATCCTGAATCCCCCTACAGTCACTCAATGACACTTTCCCCTACACTACAGCGTCATCAGCAAATAGTGGCAGAATGCTGCTCATGAGTGGTCCCATTACAGTACTATGGAGCACTGCTGATGTTACCTTTGTCTCTGACGAACAGTCACCGTCCAGCTCAATGTACTGCTTCTATCACTCAAAAACTCTTCAACTTATATATATATATATATATATATATATATATATGAGAAACTATTCCGTACGCTCTAATCTTTGTTACGAAATGTAAAAGTAAACCTGTTGAAATGAAACTCACTATTTATAACTCTCATTAAAGCAAATGTCAAGAACGTTGTACAGTACAGTGGAAAGGAAAAGAGTTACGTTTCTTGTTTTTCTACACAATATTACTACCAAGAGTATATTAGAGGAATGCAGTGCACTAAGTTGTTTTCGAGACTTCAATACGGTGAATAACTTTCAACTTTAACTGTTACTGCTTCGATCCCGCACTAGCTCGGTTTCTGGCTTTCTGTAGCTAATGAGCATACGAATGTCACAGCGTGATGAATGACTAGCACCTCCGGTTGCTCCCACAAAGAGCTGAATGAATGTCAAAAACTTCGGCTCAGCATACTAAACTCTACTCTCCGGAAGCTGTGCATAAATAACTGTTCAGTTGATAAACGAACGTTTCGCGTGACGTGCAGGAAAACATGCGCGGAGTTCTAGAAACACTATGCCCAGTAAGCCTTGACAGCTCTTTCAAGCGGGAAAGAGTGAAGAGTTGAGTGCGAATTAAAATCCTCATTTTTTTTCTACGACTGACCGCAGATTTTTTTCGCCAATTGAATACAGCAGATGATATTGTCCCTCGTGTTTCCCCTAATCATCTGCTTAAGAGTGTACTTCTCTGCGAGTATAGTTGGTGTACTTCTGGTTTATTAGAGAACTGAAACTCACCAAGTAACTGCACATCGTTCACGAATCGCGGCGTGACTGAGTTGCGTCAAGAAATTAATTGGCTCAGTTCCTGGAAATCATGATGCTGCAAACAAAACAGAGACCGTTACGTATCTGTGAAAGAACATTACCTACTGGAAAGAAAGGGGATTCATCAATGCAACAGGAAGTTCAGGTCTTAAAATTTTGGTAACAGAACAAAAGAGTACAGTCCAGTGAAAGCTATGCATAGGTATCTGGAACGGAAGGTACTGAAGACAATGAATGTAGCGTAAAATTAACTACAGCTGAATAAGTCATCTATTAATAGCTCTGAAAATATCTAGAACGAGAGGATGAACGCTGTAAGCTAGTTTGAATGCGATAGTAACCGAGTGTTACTCGTCGACTCCAGAAGGCTATATTAACCCGCTTACCAAATTTTCTACTAATTACCGTGTTCAAAGTAACGTGAAGCTTCTTCTCCATTACTAGAGTGTGCGTTATGAACCACCTTTGCCACAAAGTAGTCACAAGCGGAATTAAGCCATCTCAAAGTACCACGATATCATGAGAAGTTAACTTGGAAGAAGTCTTTCATTGTCGTAAGAGACCAAATGCTATAATTATCCAAACAGACGGGAAATAACGCAGGAACTGTCGTCGGACAGATTCACGTAATCATAGGCTTAATCACAGAAGTAAACCTGCTGCACAATTATAGAAGCCGATACACTACTGAGTCTGTTCATCCATGAGATCCTTAGGGCCATAGATCGCGGCAACCAGGTCGTTGTTGTATTTCCTGAGTTTAAGACGTCATTCGATATAGTTTCGCACTTTCGGTTAGAGACTAAAATACGAGCGTATGGAATATCAGACAATTTTTGTGACCGATCTCCGGACTTTGTTGCAGATAGAACCCAACACGACCTAATGAATGAGGTGAAATCATCAGATATAAAAGAAACAGGGTCGTAATATAACGGCGCTACAGTTCTGGATGTATATAAATGGTAACGTCAGTTGATCCGCGAGGCAGTCCGAGGTTGATAGTTCTGTATATAGGGATGCTGCAATGCCGGTGCTTGGTGTAGGGATGGGCAATTTGACCCTCAATGTAAATCTGTGCACCATAATGGCATCAGTAGGTGGAAACACATCTTACTGTTTGATTACACTACTGGTGATACATCAATGGAAACAGTAACAACATAAAATATATAGTAGTATTCTTGTGGGTCGTCGAACAGTAGAGCGACAACTCAGCTGTAGCAGCAGGGAAAGAAAATACCCGGCTGAGATTATCTCAAGAACCCTAAGAAAATGCAACTCGCCCAAGAAAAAAGCGGCTTACAAAACACTAGTTCTATCGATTCTTGACGATTCGTGCTCATCTATGATCCTGGCCACGTGGTATTAATAGAGAAGATAAAGAGAATCCAAAGAAGAGCAGTACTTACGTCAGGGGTCCGTTTAGTAATCTTGAGAGCGTTAAGGAAATGGTAAACCCAAGAAGAGAGACGTTGTGCATCACGGAGATATTTACTTTAAGAGTTCCGAGAGAGGAAGTTTCAAGAAGCGTCAGCGAACATATTACTTCCTTAACATATATCTCGCAATATGACCATGACGGGAAAAATAAGAGAAATTCGAACTTATTTGAAGGACTATGGACTGTAGTTGTTCCTGCGCACCATTCATAAGGAAAAAAAGAAAGATACTTATTGCTGAAGCACCCTCTGCCACACACCATAAAATACATATAGATGTTGATCTGAACTGCCTGAATGTGGTTCTGTTGATCTTCGTTCCTTGCACCCGTACAGGACAGTGCTCAGTTCTCTGTGTTAATGTTCTTCCCTCCAGTTGAAGTATAGTGGATGACAGAGAGGGCCAGAAACTATGTCTGTCGGAGATATGGGAAGGAAGCTACCGTCTGCAACTGAATACATCGATGAATAGTATCAAGGCTATTCTATCTCGGGGATCTGAACTCTGTCTCTACTGCTTACGAGTCCCGCTGTTAACCACTATTTAGCATCACTCGATCTCACCGAACTTCTTCCAGCCAAGGTGCACGTGAAAGATGTTTCAAGTCCGATGTATAAATGTTGGAGACCAAGCAGGGAAATCGCATCGGACCGTTCTCCATCATTAGAGCTACATACAGAGGCACGTTCGTACCGTGCTACGACGTACTCGATAATACAAAAGTAATTGTGGATTCACACATATTACAAACGGATTATCGATGGTGTAATTCCTGCATATACATTTGTGCTCCAAAAACCCTTTTGCGATATGTGAGGGATGAAAAAAAATGTATTAATATTATTTTTTCGTCTTCCTTTTCCATTCGAGGACGGTGCGTGAGAAAGAATGATTGACATTACATCTCATTGTGAGTCCAAATTTCTTTAGTTGTAGCGTTGTAGTCATTACGAAAGACGTATGTTGAAAGAAGCAACACGTTTTTTGAATTGTTTGTGAATGTCGACTCTTGGAAACTTGTGAGCACGGCTCTCTGAGACGTGCAGACTAATTTTTGTAAAGTTTGCGACTCCCGTTTCTTAGAAGATTCTACTATAGTCTCACCATGACGAATCGTACACCTCTTCTTTCAGTGCTTTCAGTGTTGTCTTTTAATCCAGTTTGTTAAGAATCTCAGACTGGTGAACAGTACTAAAGATTGGTCGGATAAGAGTTTTGTAAGCAACTTCTTCTACGCGTGACTTCTACTTCCTTAGGATTCTTCCAATAAATCGGAATTTAGCATTTGCCTTCTCCATGGCTGGAATGATGTGAATCACTCTGGGTGATCTTAAAATCATTTATCTGACCGTCAACGAAAAAGTGAGGCCACGTAAGTAGTGGAGCTGTGAAAGAACAGGCTCAATAGGCCCATTGCTCTCATTAAGTAAACAAACTGGACACTTGGCCATGCTCCCCTCAATGACAGTACTGTAAACAGAATGCTTACTTGTGCTTTAGTAATGATTATTTAGGACCAAATTAATGACCAAATGCTTTTATCTTAATGATAATAATGTAAACAAACCTCTCACTTGAACTTTTAGTTATGTTTATTGCAAATGTTAATTAATGGCCAAATGCTTTTAGCTTACGCTCCGTGACTGTCACCGTTGTGACCATAGTTTGTGATCCAAAATGGCCACTACCCTCTCTGAGTAGCACAAGTTACACTTACGCAAGTCCAATCTCAATACCATAATTGATGATCCAAATCGTCCACCTCCCTACCCGCACTCCTGTAGTGCGATCCTACTAGAGGGATTATACCTTCCACCACTCTTTAGGGTATGGTAGTCATGATACAGACTTAGCATTCTTGCTCTATATGTCGGGTATTCATCATCATGAAGCTTCTAGAGCATCAGCAGCAACAGCAAAGTGAGGTAATAATTGAGATTTAGTTTTCTCAATTTTGCAGCAGAGTATTGCACCCAACAGTGTTTTCTATAAGCACACCAATGTAGGACGCTATTTAGAGTTTTGGGGCAATTTGTTGCTATTTTACCGATTTTATTCCACTTTTCAAGGTCTTCATGGTTCAAATGGCTCTGAGCACTATGGGACTCAACTTTTGAGGTCATTAGTCCCCTAGAACTTAGAACTAGTTAAACCTAACTAACCTAAGGACATCACAAACATCCATGCCCGAGGCAGGATTCGAACCTGCGACCGTAGCGGTCTTGCGGTTCCAGACTGCAGCGCCTTTAACCGCACGGCCACTTCGGCCGGCTAAGATCTTCATCCTAAGACACAAGTCATTGTTAGATGTTAAACAATTTCCACAGTGTGACATATACCGAGATCCCAAGTTAAACAATAAGCACAGTGAAATATTTTAATAAACATACCAATATCCTATGTTGAACAATTAGCACAGTGCAACAGATACGCTCTTGCTATGTACCAAGACTTCATTTCGCTCTAAAGAACTAATCCTTCCATTTTAGTGGGTTAAAACCTGTGACTTCACTACCAGAACGCCTAAGAGGATTCTAACCTTTGACATTATATATACACTGCAGCGCCAAAGAAACTCGTATAAGCACGCATATTCAAATACAGATATACGGCGCTGCGGTCGGCAACCCCTATATAAGAAAACACGAGACCGGCGCAGTTGTTAGGTCGGTTACTGCTGCTGTAGTTGCCGTTATCAAGATTTAAGTGAGTTTGAACGTGATGTTATAGTTGGCGCACGGGCGATGAGACATATAATCTCCGAGGTAGCGATGAAATGAGGATTTTCTCTTACAAACATTGCACTAGTGTAACGTGAATATCAGGAATCCGGTAAAATATCAAATCTCCGACATCGCTGCGGCCGCAAAAAGATCGTGCAAGAACGGGACCAACGACGACTTAAGAGAATCGTTCGACGTGACAGAAGTGAAACCTTTCCGCAGACTGCTGCAGATTTCAGTGCTGGGCCATCAACCAGTGTCAGCGTGCGAACCATTCAACGAAACATCATCGATATGGGCTTTCAGAGCCGAACGCCCACTCGTGCTCCCTTCATGACTGCACGACACAAAGCTTTACGCCTCGCCTGTGCCCTTCAACACCGACACTGGACTGTTGATGACTGGAAACATGTTGTCTGGTCGGACGAGTCTTGTTTCAAACTGTATCGAGCGGATGGACATGTACGGGTATGGAGACAACCTCATGAATCCATGGACTCTGAATGTCAGCAGGGAACTGTTCAAGCTGGTGGAGACTCTGTAATGGTGTGGGGCGTGTGGTGTTGGAGTGATATGGGACCCCTAATACGGCTGAATACGACTCCGACAGATGACACGTACGTAAGCATCCTGTCTGATCACCTGCATCCATTCATAACCGCCGGCCGGGGTGGCCGAGTGGTTCTAGGCGCTACAGTCTGGAACAGCGCGACTGCTACGGTCGCAGGTTCGAATCCCGCCTCGGGCATGGATGTGTGTGACGTTCTTAGGTTAGTTATGTTTAAGTAGTTCTAAGTTCTAGGGGACTGATGACCTCAGAAGTTAAGTCCCATAGTGCTCAGAGTCATTTTGAACCATTCATGACCGTTGTGCATTCCGACGGACTTAGCCAATTCTTGCAGGCAAATGCGACCCCCCACACGCCCAGAATTTCTACAGAGTGGCTCCACGAACACTATTCTGAGTTCATACACTTCAGATGGACACCAAACTCTCCAGACATGAACATCATTGAGCATATCTGGGATGCCTTTAAAGGTGCTGTTCAGAACAGATCTCCACCCCCTCGTACTCTTACGGATTTGTGGACAGCCCAGCATGATTCATGGTGTCAATTCACTCCAGCACTACTTCAGACAATGAAGTTCATACCACGTTGTGTTGCGGCACTTCTGCATGTTCGCGGGGGCTCTACACGATATTAGGCAGGTGTAGCAGTTTCTTTGGCTCTACAGTGTATATCCACAGGACATAGCTAAATGAGAATAATTTCCTACACTCGTGCTGCTGCTACCACTTGATATAGGATCAGAGTAATAGAGCTTTGCATCTTATTTAAAACAAACAAAATGAGGTAAGACCATCCGGACTGTGTCACATTGCGAAGCTGCAGCAGACGTCTTACATGCCAACCATATAGCTTCCACTTCCTACAGCGTTGTCCACCACTGCTGCTGCGACAATAACGGCCACTGCTGAGCGTCCCCAGTTGTTCCTACTGTCGAATCACATCTAAGGATGCAGCCAGCACATCTGAGGTGATCTGAATAGTGTGGTGAGGGTTGGAGGTGGTGGCAGCTGAGTGCTATATGTTTATGGACATTTTCAGTGGCAGTGCTCACCGACGTACCAATTACGCGAGATAGTTTCCCCCGCTTAAATACAATAATGCTAAACTACTGGAGCAATCGGAGATACAGGCTGTCATTCAATTTCTAGCTGTAGTTAGCCCATAGAAATATTGCACATCGCATATTTAATGCGCCGCCCAGTATCAACAGAAAGAATCGGTGCGTTTTCCTATATGAAGAAATGATTGTTACATGGCCATTCGATAGTGTGTTCCCAAATTAGTCAAGTACGATATTCGTTTAATAATTATGTATCAACAGCGACATCAAAAACATGAACATTAAGTTGGGAATGTGGGTCTCACAGGGAGTGTGCAAGGGATAAATCCCTGCAGTCGCACTCTCCTCTGTGCCCTCGGTGGCTCAGATGGATGCCGACTCGGTAGCTCAGCGTGTTGGGTCAAAGGGTTAGCTGCCCTCTGTAGTAAAAAAACTGAGTTCAGCGATCAACAGCGAACTAAAACGGGTGTCTTATGACGTCCGCCCCCAGCAAATGCAACGAACGAAAGCGAACAAAATGAGATTAAAAAAAAATAAAAAAAATATGGATAGAGCATCTGCCATGCAAGCATGAGATCCCGGGTTCGAGTCCCGGTCGGGGCACACATTTTTAACTGTCCCCGTTGATGTATACCAACGCCTGTCGACAACTCAGAATCTTGATTTAATTATCATTTCACTTACCGTTTACGTTCTACGACGGCTGCAGTTGAGATGTTTAGATCTTCCAACTCTGCTTGAGGAAATGAATTAGACATAACGCAGTACAGTTATTAGGTGACAATTCGAATGGAAGCACGACGAAACAGCCATTTATCACTTAAGCACATTTGTTAGCTTTGACACTTAAACATTACGTTTTTACAGTGTTAAAAAAAGACTCAGCATACTGTGCGTACAGAACAGAAGTAATGCATTACAGCAGTAGCTCTATGTGGCGACCACTAACGTTGTTACAGACATTGTACCTGCGAAGCATGTTCTGCTGCACATTTTCAAATGGCCCTAAGCACTATGGGACCTAACATCTGAGGTCATCGGTCCCCTAGACTTAGAACCACTTAAATCTAACTAACCTAAGGACATCGCACAAAGAGATGCCCGAGGCAGGATTCGAACCTGCGTCCGTAGCAGCAGCGCGGTTCCGGACTGAAGCGCCTAGAACCGCTCGGCCACTACACATTTTCCACCCCAGCTGGTGTCACTTTAGTTTCTAGTGCAGAGGCCAGAACTCGTACCAGCAAATCTTCCTCTGTCTCTGCAGAAGTCTCGTACATTAAACTTTGCATACAACCCCACAAGAAGTAAAGTGAGGTTGTACACCAGCAAAGCAGCAAGGCAGACGTTAAGCGACAGCAGGTGGCCGCCTGACGTAATACATGTCATCCTGTCTACAGTATTGCATACCAGGACAAGAAACTCTGAGACTTTTCTCTTTCCCTCAGCAGACGTGGACGCGTTCCACATCTACACTGAAACCGTCGTAGAACGGAAACGGTATGTTTCCGGACATGGGTTCCAATTCAGAGTATTAAGTACTCCCTCCTAGAAGTTTGTAACGGGATTTTCCAAACACCCTGCAAATAGACGAAAAGACCCACTACTGTTCTATTATACTACTGGTGATGAATCTCTGGTGACCGTATCAACGCTCTGGTGACCGTAATAACATGAAATATCTAGGAGTAACCGTCCCAACTTACATACAGTGTAATAGCTTCGTAAGACAAGTGTTCATTTCGTGAAGTTGCCATAATGGGCATTTAGAGATAGTACAAGGTTTTCACTTTTTCTGCAGATAATCATTCTTTCCATGTGAGTGGAGCATGGACACGGGCTAAATGTCAGATGTACTCTCCACTGTACACAGTAAGTTTGTGTGCCGGTTTTACACATCTGATTATAAATACAGACACTAGGATCATCGGGGAAAATGCTCTGGATATTCGAAGAACTCTGTGGTTGGCCTATGTATAGGAAGGAAACGGCCACCTGTCACCTAGGGACTCTGAACTGTAATTGGGTTCTGTCGATGAAAAGATGTGTAAGTAAAGTATAATTAGGGGTTCAGCAGCAAGGCCTATTTTATCACTGCTCTGGAGAACTATTCATCCATCTTTCTCTATGTTTTCTCCATTAACAATTGTTTCATTAAAACTATGGTTTTCAATAATTGAGTGAATCACATCAGTTGGTTAAAAAACTGTTGTGGGAGGGCTCTTACTACCTAGTTGTGCCGAAGAATTTGTAGTGGACTGTACATCTTGTTCTTCCGTAACTCTTAAGTTAAAGACACACCAAAAGTTTTACTCTTCTCACAAACGCTGTTATTCCACAGGTCTTAAAAATGTGCCTTCTTGGGAAAAGAAAGCCTTTACTATTTTATCATAATATTGCCGGAAAAGTAACTACTAGGAGTAAAAGTGGAATGTGCCCATAAAACAGAAGCAGATGGCAGGCTGAGAGAAATGTAAATTATCTGTGAAGGAAGTGGTTTTTAGGAAACACTACTACTCATAAAATCGTGTTAGATGACTGTTTCTGACTGACCTGTGAATGAGTAATATATTGTAAATGAACCAGAGGATTGTGTTGGAGCGGTTCGAGGTAGCCGCGCGGTCTGAGGCTCCTTGTCACGGCCCGTGAGGCTCCCCCCGTCGGAGGTTCGAGTCCTCTCTCGGGCATGGGTGTGTGTGTTGTCCATAGCGTAAGTTAGTTTAAGTTAGATTAAGTAGTGTGTAGGCTTATGGACCGATGACCTCTGCAGTTTGGTCCCATAAGACCTTACCACAAATTTCCAATTGTGTTGGAAGCCCTATGATGCTACTAGGATAGTGTTATTTTGATCTACAGTACACTACTCGGTAAATTTATAAAAACTGCATTCAACTAAGGCTCTGATGCCACTATGCTGCCACCATCGTATATCTGACGTAACGATCATAAGAATACGATAAAAGAGATTAGGACACGTTTAGAGAGTTTTATAGGCAATATTTCGATAAAAGCAAATTGCAGCGTACTAATGATTTTTACAGATGCTACATGTAAATAAATGTAATATATTGTGTATGAATAGGCGAAGAGATGTTGTGTATCCCTAACAACGGATAGTGAATTGGTTCCAAAGGATCTGGTGTAATTATCACAGCGGATTTGTGCAGAACAGTGTCACGGAGTGGGCGTGCGTAGCAAGGCATTGGCAGAGCTACTGTCACAGGGGTTTTGCTGCGGGAGGTAGTATGCCTGCCCCAGCAGTTCTAACACTGATTCCAATGCCTGCAGATCAAACCTTTACCTCCTGCAGTAGTATCTTTCTATACGCTCTGTTGTCAGTCGGTTGCGCTGGTTATGAGTTGTGTTTTTCTCTGTTCTCGATCTCCACGCATTGTTCGGCCCTCTTCTCTCCTGTAGATTTATTCGGACGTCGATATTCGTTCCCTCTTGCGGGGTTCATATCCCCTGCTTGTAGTCGATCAACCGTCAGCTAATATAGTTACAGCCATATCAACAGTGACGATTCCGCAGTTCTGACGGCCGTGCAGATACTAAACAAGCGAAGCACGACGTTCTTATATGTGGGACGCTTTTCTTTCCTTTCATAGTGTTAAACTGTGGTCACCACGAACCAAGCGTTATTCAAAGCTGCCACGAACATTTGCACCTGCACAAGCTGCAGTAGGAGCAAATTCAGTAACTACTCAAACGGAATACATAATTGCTTCGTACATACACCATGCTGACAGCAGGCCGGGCGCCTGCTGAGAAGATCTGTCCCGCCACCACCACTATTTGACAGCTTTGATGAGATGATGGAGAGGAGGAAGAATTATTTGCGCTGATTCGTACTGCTCTGCATGGTAAGGCTTGTTGTCGATCTAGTTGATAAGGCTGCCATAGCAGCAGTGCGGGATTATACGAATCTGAAGCCCTCTATGACCTGAGAAACTTTACTTTGAGGATCTATGTCAGTTGCTCACGCAGTATTTTCCTAATCAAACCCATGAAGTGGTGATACGGTTACAATTTAATCAGCACCTAAAGCACCCCGGCAAGTCGTATGTGGATCACAGGCCTCTAAGGTTCAAATGGCTCTGAGCACTATGGGACTTAACTTCTGAGGTCATCAGTCGCCTAGAACTTAGAACTACTTAAACCTAACTAACCTAAGGACATCACACACACCCATTCCCGAGGCAGGATTCGAACCTGCGACCGTAGCGGTCGCGCGGTTCCAGACTGTAGCGCCTAGAACCGCTCGGGGTGGCCGGCACAGGCCTCTAAGGTCTCTCATGCAAGTATCAGTCTGAGTGTCCCGAATGTACTACGTCGTATGTGATCGTCTGGTTATCCCCTAACATGGAGGTTCAAATTATGGCATTCGCCTTGTTCTGCCCTTCTTTATCCAAAGTCACTAAGACAGCTGAATCATCATATGAACTTAGGGCAGTGGGAAAGGACATACTTTCTGACAACTGGCAGGTGGCACAATTGGACTCGCAAGGTAAACAGCCACCGGTGTCCCGTCGGGTGGTGCAGGCAGCCTTGCCTTCCACAGAATGTGTTGACGACGTGGACGGTTCGAGTACAGTGGGCTCACGGCGCTGCCTGTCTTCACCTTTACGAGGCCCGGTGGGTAAGTCTCAATTAAAGCGTCATAATCGCCGCTCACGACGTTTCCCGGATTCTCGACGTCGCTTACCTTCCGCACCTGCTTCCACTCAATGGGCACGCACGTGGTTACGTTCTGATTGTCGTTCAGTGCATACTGGATGAGACTGCCCCTGGTAAAGGCCGTTTGTGGGGTATGCCACAAGGTCGGCCATCTGGCAACAGATTGTGACAGTGGGCGAGTCACACGTCTGTCATCCGAGATTCCAGTGTCTTCCTTGGACTCGGACGTGGTCTCTGACGCTCACACGTTATTCTACTAATATTGTTAGAGAATGGGCGACCGATGGAGTTTCAGAAAGACACAAGAGCGACGGCCATTCTCGTTAACTTAGATACGTACCGACTCTTGGCCTTCCCTGCGTTGCAACAGCCACTACGTCGCGTTATGTCTTATAGAGGGGAGAATTTTCAGCTTCTGCACATTTAAGGACATGGAACAGCAAATTACATTTAATGTGGTTAAATCACCACTAGCACAAAATATTTTTAGGTCAGACGTTCCTTCTATGGTTCTGGCTTAGTGTCTCATTCGGCCCCCTTCCAAGATTTGGATTCTTTACTATGGTTGTTGTTTGACAATACTTTGGATCGGGCAGAAAATTTCCAGTCACACGTCTGCAATACATAAAGTTGGTTGCCCTCATTTCATTTCCTTCGCCATGTGCGACCAAGTCAAGGCCGAGTTGTAGCGTTAGCAGAGCCTTGGCGTCGTTTTTCCTATTTTTTCGAATCAGTGATTCAGAAACAAGATGGCGCCATGTACCTTTGTGGTGATCTTAAACAGACTGTAAACGCGCAATGTGTCGTGGACCGATTCATGGCTGTAGAAGTTGCTCACGTATTTTTCACGAATCGACTTGTGTGATGCCTACTTGGAGTTGCCGCTGGACGCCGGAGTTTCTTAGCGCTCAACACCCCCTTTAAGGCTTTTCTATTTAATCACTTGCCTTTAGGAATCTCGTCTGCGCCTGGAATTTATCAACAATATTTGCAGTTGACTGCAGTTGTTAATGTTGCGCCAACTACCCCAATGACTTCGGGCTGCACATGTGCGGAGAATTTATGTAGCCTGCAAGCGGTCTTAGAATGCCTTCTGGAGAACGACGTTTGTTGCAAATTGGAAAAATGTAGTTTTTTCCCCATAGGTGAAATTTTTTGGGTCACGTGGTCAGATAAGATAGCCTCATCCCTGCGAACGATCATGTCAAAGCCATTGTCAACTTTCCGACCCCCTAGAACATGAATTAGTTTGAGTAATTTTTGGGCAAGATTTCATATTATGCCTAGTTTACTACTCAATCCACCCACAGCTGCCACCCTCTTAACTGGCTTCAGAAACAGTGTGTCAAATTTTTCTGGTCTGCGGACTGTCAACAAGCTTTCCAGTCCCTCAGCAGTGTTTGTGCTCCACACCCTGTCTGGCTACTTTTACTGGTAAACCTGTACCCTGACCTGTGGCACGTCCCACTATGGCACTGGTGTGATCCTGTCGCTTTGGAACCTGGATGGCACCGAGAAGCCCGTTGGCTATGCCTGGAAGACGCTTTCCATGGCGCAATGTGATTATTAACAGGAGGAAGTGGCACTGGCTATAATTTTCGGAATTATAAAGTTTTAAGCTTTCCTCTATAGGGCAGAGTTTGTACTTATCACTGATTGCAAATCACTGGTTTCCTTATTTGGCCCTCGTTCCAAGCTGCCAGGTAGGACCGCTCACCGGCTGCAGAGGTGGGTGCTTTCCCTCCGTAATTACTGTTATGACATTTGATAGCGGTCCACTACTCAGCTTGTAAATACAGATGCACTATGGCGATTGCCAATGGAACCACATCTGGAGTTTGACCGACAGAAGCCTCTACTTTTTGTAAATACAGATTCACTATCGGGATTGCCAGTGGAACCAGATCTGGAGTTTGACCAACAGAAGCCTCTAGTTTTAGCCTTGGATAGTGGCTTGGAGCAGAATTTACTGGCCGGCCGGGTTGGCCGAGCGTTTCTAGGCGCTACAGTCTGGAACCGTGCGACCGCTACGGTCGCAGGTTCGAATCCTGCCTCGGGCATAGATGTGTGTGATGTCCTTAGGTTAGTTAGGTTTAAGTAGTTCTAAGTTCTAGGGGACTGATGACCTCAGAAGTTAAGTTCCATAGTGCTCAGAGCCATTTGAACCATTTGAACCAGAATTTACTGGACTCTCGTTTGACAGCACGGGAGGTCGCGACCGCCATGGCTGCCGACTCGTTCTCTTTCGAGAGTGGATTCGGCTTAGTATACGTTTTTTCTCCCAAGTGATCGTCAGAACTTTGGCCAGCGGTTCCTCATACTTGCCATGAGGGAGTAAAGCTGTCGAGTGGTCTTCCCTCCCGCGCTGCATCCTCACATACTCCATCTACTGCATACGTAATACTGGGGTGTGACTCGTACAAAAGGTTTGGCCTGCCATTCCCGAGCATCCCTGGGTCGGGGTGCACGTCGACTTTGCGGGCCATTTTTGGGAAGTTTGTAGCTGTTGGTGGTCGATGAATTTTCAAATTCCCCATACATCGCCAAGCTGTCCACCACAAGGTTAATGACAGCTGTTTTCTTGCTGTCGTTCATTTTTGCAATCGAAGGCACCCCGTGGACCCTTTCATCTGATGATGGTTGACTACTTGTGTCACAGGAATTTGACGACCTCTGCATTTGAAATAGTATCCAGCATATGAATTTTAAGCTGGCGTCCGTCTCGGAGGTGGAGCACTTCGTGTGTACATTCAAGACCTGAATCCAAAAGTCTGTGTCTGCCTCATCCCGAGACGATGCACTGTTGAGTTTCCTGGCAATGGACCATGTGACACCAGTTTAAGGGCATAGTTCAGCAGCTCTTAAGCATGGGCGCCAGCCACGAGATTCCTTTGATTTGCTGCACCCTGTAGCATCATAGCCCACTATGCTTTCCTCATGGGGCTGCTGTTTGGGCTCGGTCTCTCTGCCTGCAGCAGGGGCGGCTGCGGTTAAACGGTGGGCCACAAAGTCCAGCAGTTGTTTGTGGTGGATGTCGGTCTGGAGCAGCTAATTCTTCATACCAATCACATATAGACATGCCTTGTTCGACCTTCGATTCTGCCGTCTCCAAGGCAGCCAGGCGACAGAGTCGGTTGTAGTGTCGCTCCAGTGGGTGGTTTCAAATTGCGGCATTGTGCTCACCCACTGCCCCTCCCTTTCTTCCACCCCCCCCCCCCCAACCATGCCATCTGAATTCCTACTTTCTACCATGGAATATGGTCACAGTGGGTCACAGCGGGGTTATCTCCTTTGCCAACCCTGTGAACCCCTTGCAGATTGAACTGGTGCCCCTATTTACCTGCTTTCCAATGGCGGAGCCCTTGTCTCCACCCTTGCCGGTGGACCGAACATTACCAGAGCCTCCACAATCTTACACCACTCTAACAGAATAAGCTGCGTCGGCATTGTCTCGTTCATTTGTCGATCCGCCAGTGCGCTCTCCAGTTTTGCGACAGATCTCGCTGCACAAACACAGCTATTTTTGGCACTAAGTGGCCTGTTCTGTGGGAGGCACATACTATCTCCAACAGTGGACACCGAGATGGATACAGAGGAGCTGGCGTGATTATTGCAGCGGAATAGTACAGAGGTGTGGGACGGCCAGAACCACTGATACGGCGGCACCAGGCCTGGTCTGGTTACAATGCTGATTTCATTGCCTGCAGATCAAACTTCTATCTCGCACAGTTCACTGTATTCGTGAGTCCTACTGTCAGTCGTTCGTGCTGATCGCATGCTGTGTTTTCCTCCGTGCTCTGTATGTAGTTTTTGGAAACTTCGCTTGCCAGTAGATCGACTCGCACGTCGAGGGCTTGTAGTCGGCCGCCTGCCAGCTAAAGATGTGACATTCGTGTCGACAGTGTCGAGTATTTAGCATTGTCACACAGCTGTAGATGTTAATAGGTCCATCTTTGTTCAGTTACGCTAGTGGTAATAACCCATTTGAGTCATTTACTTCCCTATAAGCGTCCTGAATGAGCAAAAATGGATGAATCCAGTAACAGAACTTGTGGGAAAATCAGATGCCATTTCTGGTTTAAATATGATCTGCGTTGCGACTGGAAGATACAACCAGTAGGTGTCTCTATACACTTCATTGGATGGTTGATTACTGTTGATGGAATGGCGGTAATCTATGTTATGCCTTCAGTCTCATTTGGCACTTAGTCGACATGAATAGTTTACTGATGTGTTGTACTTTGCTCTGTTGCTCTTCGTGTTTTTAATTTCCCTGTTAATAAACACTGATTACACGAATATCGGCCGGCCGATGTGGCCGAGCGGCTCTAGGAGCTTCAATCTTGGAACTGCGCGACCGCTACGGTCGCAGGTTCGAATCCTGCCTCGGGCATGGATGTGTGTGATGTCCTTAGGTTAGTTAGGTTTAAGTAGTTCTAAGTTCTAGGAGACTGATGACAGATGTTAAGTCCCATAGTGCTCAGAGCCATTTGAACCATTTGAACACGAATATCGAACTAGACTAATTTGGGACGCATTAGCGAATTGGCATGTCGAAGTTTTACGTCTACACTGGGTGGCGCGATTATCAGTTTTTGTTTGGGATGACTACTGCTACAAATTGCATGATACACTGTAGCTCTGGTCGCTACAGTAGTTTGGCATTATGGTATTTAAACGAGGGGAGGCTATTTCCTGTAATTTGTATGTCAGTTCCGACAGTGAAGTGGTTATAGGTGGGAGCTTCAATAGATAATGCAACACTTTGTTTTTCTCGGCCTATTTCGGTTGAAAAGTTGGGAAATTTATTGTGGGACACGGATCACAATCCAATACCTCGCTGCAGAACTGGACGTCTCTGCTGATAGTGCTTACACACTAGTACTTCAGATGGGGTACTCAAAGGTGTGTGCCCCTGGTTTCCCTGCGCATAACAGAGGGCCATAAAGAGCAGCGAAAAACAACCATTGTGGAAGTGCTTGCGCATTACAAATCTGACAGTGACATTTTTGTCGAACATCGCCACAGACGATGATACATGGGTTCATCACTTCGAACCGGAAACAAAACGGTAATCCATGGAGAGGTACCACAACACTTCTCGTCCAAATAAAGACATGGTGACGGTCTTCTAGGACACTGAAGGGATTATTCCGTTTGATGTCCTCCCGCATGGTGCAACGGTCAAGTTGGAAGAGTGTTGTACTACAGTCAGGAAACTGAAGAAACGGCTTCATTGTGCTCGTCGCCACAAAAATGCAAACGAACAACTCCAAGGCCTCACACATGTCTGCGCACCCGAAAGGATCTCACAAAACTTCATTGCAGTGTTCTTCCTGATCCACCCTACAGCCCGTATTTCTCACATTCCGACCTCCATATGTGTGGCCCAACGAAGGATTCATTCCGCAGGAAGCAGTACGTGAATGATGGGTATGTTATTGATGCAGCAAGACGTTGGCTCCGACGTCGACTAATAGTATGTTACCATGCGGACATACAGCCCCATCCAGTAAGGTATGGTAAGGCCATCGCACTGAATGGAGGCTATACAGAAAAATAGGCTTTTGTAGCTAAAAGAGTGGTGAATGATATGGTGTATTGGAGTCCTAAATAAAACCAACCTGCTTTCAGGAAAAAATGTGTTGCATCACTTGTTGAACACCCCTCATATAACGTGTAAACGTAATGATAAACAGGATTACGCTACAATATACAAGGGAGAAGATATCCCATAACTATTCTTCCAGAATGACAGGGAATGTAATGGACTTTTTTATAAAATAACATTTTCTCATACTTGGGGGGTAATAAAAGATATGTTTAAGCTGGTATGTTTAAGCCCAGCTGGTATCTCCATTGAAGACACATGACCATAGCCATAGCATACCTGGCTATGAGCAGCGCACTACCGCAGTGACATTAGGTAGCCAGCATTACTACTGTATAGACAACGTGAAAATGGTAACTGCAAGGTCTTGATACCGAGAAAATGTGTCAGGATGTTGGAATATTAATAACATCTAATTTGTGGGCATATCCCCAAGGACTAAGATAAATCTAATATAAAATTCTTGCAGTGCATATATTTTAAGACTGGTGGCTCTGTCTAGACCCTACAGCAAGCTGCAGGCTGTATGACGACTTCAGATAGAGGACCACTGTTCAAGGCAGGCATGCAATCTTGAGGTGGGGTAACCACATATGCCTGTTTATCCACTTTTAGCAGCGCGCACACACACACACACACACACACACACACACACACACTGGAGCGACTGGTGCAGCAGTCCTAGGGAGCACAGCACAGCCGATACATCCTGATATTTTTCGTCTGATAATGTTATATCATTGGAGTATAAGAGTTTATTTAAGTCTGCTGCCATGGGAAGCTAGTGCTGGTTCTGGTACAGAGATTATCTGTTCTTTGGCAAGTGATGCCAATGGTCACCTGTATAAACATTTTGCAATCAGCCGACTCCCTACGCACCCCCACGTTCACCACGCTATTAAAATCATCTCAGAGGCGGTGGTTGTACCCTCAGATGCGAATAGATGTAGGAGGAACCGGGCAGATGCAGGGTCGCAGTTGCGGTGGCAGACTGACCATGTAGGAAGTAGGGAGGCATGGAAGCTGTCGGCTGCGGCTCCCCAACATGAAGCGATCGGGAAGGTAGGCGAGGGCTTACCTCATTTTGGTTGTTTAAAAGTGCATAGTTACACAATTCCAATACTATCTCCAGTGGTAGCAACGGCACTGGTGTACGGAAATTAATGTACTTTAGTGAGTTTGCGATTTCCAAGTCCACAGTTATGTCGTGTCGTTAGACTGCTCTTAACCGGCCTGATAGTGACGTCATTCTTTTTAATCCTCTAGTAATGCAAGAACGAGTTCCTTACAATGAAATGTAGACTTGGTACGTAGCAATAGCATATATTTTTGCACACAGCTAATTGTTTAACAGGGGATATCTGTTTATTTGTTAAAATGTCAGAATGCGGTAATTGTTTAACGTTGGATAACGGTGTATTTGTTAAATTATTGCACTGTTCTAATCGTTTAACGTGAGATACCGCAGTATTTGTTAAAATATCACACTATGGTAATTGATTAACGTGGGAAATTTGTGTATTTGTCACAATATTGCACTGTGAAAATTGTTTAACATACGCAAAATAAAAGATGTGGGGTACACGGTTGTTCCTCACTTTGCGCCTACGACGTTCGGCATGTCAGTCTCAAAGCACGATTGAAAGCTGCTTGTAAAGCTCTTTTACAAGAACGGTGACTCTGTACCAGTAGCTCTGCAGAAGCTCTGGACACTCAGGGGTGTGGAAAAAGACATTGGTCCAATGTCTGCAATGGGTCTGGAGAAAATGATTGCGAAATTCGAAAAGACAGGTTTTTTTAAAGTGCAAAGTGAGAGAGAGGTAAACAGCTGACCTGACATCAGTAGAAAACTTGGCTACTATATTGTAGGGGATGTCGAGCGATGGTGTGGAAACATGCGATGCGCTGGGAATTGCCCGAACTGTAGACATGTTTGTGAGCACGGTGCATAAAATTCTATGAAACATCCTGCATTGGTATCCAAACAAAATTACCCACGTTCGGAAAATACTTTATTATCACCTGCCAGTAAGATAAATGTTTGCTCTAGATTTTCTTGCTCGCATGGAAGTGGACAACGAATGGCCACGAAACATTCTGTGGTTAGACGAAGCCCATTTCTACCTCTAAGGACATATCAGTACACAGAACTGCCGATCATGGACAACGGAAAATCAGCACCCACATCAACCGTTACCGCTTCATACTGCATACTGCGGAGCAGGGTGACGGCATCGTTCACCGCTGGCCCAGGAGATGGGTCATCCGGGTATTGTTACCTGTATCATCACTGGTAAACGCAGTGTAAGCCTTTTGCACACCAACGTCATTCCATTTCAGAAGCGTGGATGTGTGGTTAGAATCATTTTACGCAAGATGGCACTCTTCCGCACATTGCACAGTCACTGAAGCAGCCGCTGCAAAGGCATTTTGAAACTGTTAGAATTATCAGTCGTCATTTCCCTATGGCCTGGCTGTCCAGTTCACCTGATCTTAGTCTATGTGACTTCTGGCTATGATGCTGTGTTCAGTGCTCCAGTTACAAACGTAACTGAATTGATGGCACTGCGCCATGACGTAGCCAAAGGGGATAACCCGGTGGGTCCGCCTGCCCCTTCACTCCCCATTACCCAAATGAATTTACACACGACCTAGTTGCCCTGTAGTGAAACTGAAAGATATCTTGATTTTCAATCATACGACGAAACTGGGATACGCACTGTCGACAGTCAGTAAATCAATAGATGAGTGCAGTGGTCCATTGATAGTGACCGGGCCAAATATCTCACGAAATAAGCATCAAACGAAAAAACTACAAAGAACGAAACTCGTCTAGCTTGAAGGGGGAAACCTGATGGCGCTATAGTTGGCCCGCTAGATGGCGCTGCCATGGGTCAAACGGATATCAACTCCATTTCTTAAATTGGAACCCCCATTTTTATTACATATTACTGTAGTGCGTAATGAAATATGAATGTTTTAGTTGTACCACTTTTTTCGCTTTGTGATAGATGGCGCTGTAATAGTCGCAAACGTATAAGTACGTGGTATCACGTAACATTCTGCCAGTGCGGACGGTATTTGCATCGTGATACATTATCCGTGTTAAGGGCTCTGAGCACTATGGGGCTCAACATCTATGGTCATCAGTCCCCTAGAACTTAGAACTACTTAAACCTAACTAACCTAAGGACATCACACAACACTCAGTCATCACGTATCCTTGTTAAAATGGACCGTTTACCAATTGCGGAAAAGGTCGATATCGTGTTGATGTATGGCTATTGTGATCAAAACGCCCAACGGGCATATGCTATGTATGCTGCTCGGTATCCTGGACGACATCATCCAATTGTTCGGATCGTTCGCCGGATAGTTACGTTATTTAAGGAAACAGGAAGTGTTCAGCCACACGTGAAACGTCAACCACGACCTGCAACAAATGATGATGCCCAAGTAGTTGTGTTAGCTGCGGTCACGACTAATCCGCACATCAGTAGCAGACAAATTGTGCGAGAATCGGGAATCTCAGGAACGTCGGTGTTGAGAATGCAACATCAACATCGATTGCACCCGTACCATATTTCTTTGTATCAGGAATTGCATGGCGACGACTTTGAACGTCGTGTACAGTTCTGCCACTGGGCACGAGAGAAATTACGGGACAATGACAAATTTTTTGCACGCGTTCTATTTAGCGACGAAGCGCCATTCACCAACAACCGTAACGTAAACCGGCATAATATGCACTATTGGGCAACGGAAAATCCACGATGGCTGCGACAAGTGGAACATCAGCGACCTTGGCGGGTTAATGTATGGTGCGGCATTATGGGAGAAAGGATAATTGGCCCCCATTTTATCGATGGCAATCTAAATGGTGCAATGTATGCTGATTTCCTAAGTAATGTTCAACCGATGTTACTAGAAGATGTTTCACTGCATGACAGAATGGCGATGTACTCCCAACATGATGGATGTCCGGCACATAGCTCGCGTGCGGTTGAAGCGGTATTGAATAGCATATTTCATGACAGGTGGATTGGTCGTCGAAGCACCATGCCATGGCCCGCACGTTCACCGGATCTGACGTCCCCGGATTTTTTTCTGTGAGGAAAGTTGAAGGATATTTGCTGTCGTGATCCACCGACAACGCCTGACAACATCCGTCAGCACATTGTCAATGCATGTGCGAACATTACGGAAGGCGAGCTACTCGCTGTTGAGAGGAATGTCGTTACACGTATTGCCAAATGCATGGAGGTTGACGGACATCATTTTGAGCATTTATTGCATTAATGTGGTATTTACAGGTAATCACGCTGTAACAACATGCGTTCTCAGAAATGATAAGTTCCCATAGGTACATGTATCACATTGGAACAACCGAAATATAATGTTCAAACCTGCCTACGTTCTGTATTTTTATTTAAAAAACCTGCCTGTTACCAACAGTTCGTCTAAAATTGTGAGCCATATGTTTGTGATTATTACAGCGCCATCTATCACAAAGCGAAAAAAGTGGTCCAACTAAAACATTCATATTTATTTACGTACTACACGAATATGTAATAAAAATGGGGGTTCTTATTTAAAAAAACGCAGTTGATATCCGTTTGACCTATGGCAGCGCCATCTAGCGGGCCAACCATAGCGCCATCTGGTTTCGCCCATCAAGCTAGACAAGCTTCGTACTTTGTAGTTTTTTCGTTTGACGCTTATTTCGTGAGATATTTGGCCCAGTTACGATGAATGGACCACCCTGTATATATATATTTTAGCACTGGAGTCTTTATTCAGAGACTGGTATAACTTTAGGGTTGCAATATTTCAGTACTTAACAAGGCAGCGGATCAGTCAACAGCGTTAAAAATAACATTAAATTAAAATCAGTGAATCAAAGCAGACTTGGTTGTGCCTGTGTCGCCGAAAAGTCGCGTCGATCAACGAAAATAATCGTCCAAATGGCGATAATCGGATTTCTTTAAAAAAAATTGCTCAAAATTCTATCATTAGTAGCGCAAATGGCAAAATATCGCCTAATGTGCTCATGTGGGTGGTACTCAGTTATGAAAACTAATTCCGATACGGAGCGATGGGGATTGAGAGCAAAAGGGACATGTGATGGCTACTTGACTGCGCCCTGTATCCCTCTCCTCCCCCCCCGCCCCCCTTTCATCCAAAATCTAGTTACACCCTTGTAATACTATAATAATTGAGGGTGGAAATCTATGGACAGTTAAATATTAAGACATGCATGCATTTGTGCACAATCAAATGACTAATCATGCACAATTAAAGGAAGAACATGGACTATCAGATTTCCATCTTTTGTTCTCATACATTTTATTTTATTTTAAAACGATGTGCAACCACCACTTTTTTTCAATTCTCCATCGACCGGGGTAACCCTGTGCGTTGAGGCGCTGCGTTGAGATAAGGTGAATCCGTGTATTCGATAGGCGAGGTAGTTCGAATCTATCCGGCGACAACCTTTAAAATGGTTTTCTTTACTTTCTTTCCCATTTCCAGTTTAGGCATATGTTGTAATTGGTCCCCTATTATGGGCCACAGTCCATTCCTTCCGAATTCCTTTCTCTACGATAGATTCTGATTCCCTTAAAGATGCAGTCTCTCTGCTTAAATGAAAAGAGCAGCACCAAAGGCGAGCCGAACATCTCTATGGACGCACCCTACACTAAAAGCCATACGACAGATAAATAATAATGCAAATTCCCCTTATTTAGGCTCATACGTTTATCTGCCAGGACTTTCATTGACGCGGGAAATGATCTTTCTGCATTCCAAGAAATTACAGTCGCATACTTGAATTAACAAATTTGGGAGAGTATAAGGCTGAATAATTCCAAGTTCTTTGCATTTGCGCCACCAGAAATTGTTCTAGCTCCTCAGCCCAACAGAATAATGTCATATCTATTTATTCCAAGCAGCTCTGTCCGTAATAATGACGATATCCCCAAAAATTCGCTCTCATCCATTCCTGATCACTCACGTCCTCGCTCAAATCGAGACTGAAAGAAGGAGAGTGTAAAGTGGCCATGGAGGGTGAGGGAGATTGGAGCATAGCTGCCTCTTAGTGGTTTGCCAAAATACAGCACTCCTAAACAACTAGATTATATCTCTGCTTGATGAAAACTCAGAGGTCATCGTCGACTAAAATGGTTTAACCTTCATCATGGAAATACCATATTTTATTCAGCAAAACTCACAAAATGCACTATTATGCACAATAGCGTAATATTACGGACTAACGGAAGAACCTACCTGCTAAGTTTATACTGACTTTTAATGCTAGTAACAAGTACTTCTGTCCAAACATACATCTTTTACCTTTACTTGCGTCCCTACCAGTATCAAAATGCGAAGCTAAGAGGTCATTTTCCACAACGAAACGAGTGATGTCTTACTTGTGGAACACAAAGGGTAATGAAAGGTTCACAGAATTGGCCTTAATGTCAGTACACTATCCTCTTCCTTTTACAGCAGACGCTGTCTTAAATGTCATGGCAAGAGAAGAGCACGAAGACTTTTACTATCGTTATCAAATCACGGTCTGTGGTATTTATTCTTGCATAAAAACAAATTTAATGTTAGTTAAGGAAATTAGTGACATATTTCAACTGCAGGAAAAATACTGTTAAATAACTATTTATTTAAAATTTCCATCTTACACGTAAAATAAATGTTTGTTTAGTTGGTAGATACTCTTATTTTATATGACATATATAGTGTAAAGAAATAATAATTTCATTTCATTGTACACCATTAAAACACGCTCTACGACGAAGAAACGACGCACCACGATGGAATTATCCGAATGGGACGGAAATTGCTAGATGTGATGCACATATACAGAGAAAGCAATGATTACAATTTCAGAGAAAAAGGAATATTCAAGGGAAAGAGCTTCACGAATTGAACAGGTCAATGTCGCGTTTGTTCACCTCTTGCCCTTAAACAGGATGGATCATCATGAAGGGCAATAAAATGGGACGTAGAATATCGTCGAGGTAACGCTGTGCTGTAAGGGTGCCGTGGATAGCCGTGAAAAGGAATGGCTCCCCATACGCCACACGGTGGGCGACAGTCTGGTTGGTATCCCCCCGCTTTCTGGGGCGTCTCCAGACACGTCTTCGGCCTTGAATCTCATTGGCTGGCGTTGCACTGTCTTCAGTATTGGGCCCCATTTCGAATTGCCCTATGATGACAAGTGAAGTCGTGTCTGGAAATGCCCCAGACAGCGGTGAAATACCAACCTCATAGCCGCATGCCATATGGCCTGATATCCAGGAGTGATGGTCTGGGGTGCTATTTCCTTTCATAGCACGTTGGTCAGCAAGTTCATCGGATCTCTCCCAAACTGAGCATCACTGGCAGGACCCTCCAACCATCTTGGGATGTTGGTGATCTAACGCGCCAATTGGACAAAATTTGGCACGATATCCATCAGGAGGACATCCAACAACTCTGTCTGTCAATGCCAAGCCGGATAACTGCTAGTATAAGGGTCGTAGGTTATTCACTCGCACAATTTGTGAAGCTCTTTCTCTTGACAGAATCATGCATTTTTTCTGAAATTTTAATCAATACCTATACATCACATCTACAGATTTTCATCCCATTTGGGTAATTCCCTCGAGGTGCGTCATATTTTTTTGTCTAATAGAGTATTTTTTAGCTAAATTGGTTTACTCAGTTGATAGTTTGCCTCTTGCTATCATGTAAAAGTAACTGATATACACTGAAGAGCCAAAGAAACTGGTGCACGTGCCTAATTTCGTATAGGGCCCCCGCGAGCACGCAGAAGTGCTACAACACAAAGCGGCATGGACTCGACTAATGTTTGATGTAGCGCTGAAGGGAACTGACCCCATGAATCCTGTTTTCCGGATTCCTGATATTCACGGTACACTCGCGAAATGGTGGTACAAGAAAGTCCCCACTTCATCACTAATTCGGAGATGCTGTGTCCCATAGCTCGTGCGGCGACTTTAACACCACGTTCAAACTCACTTAAATCTTGATAATGTGCCATTGTAGCAGCAGTAAACGATCTAACAACTGCGCCAGACACTTGTGATCTTAAATAGACGTTGCCGACCGCAGCGCCGTATTCTGCCTGTTTACAGATCTCTGTGTTTGACTCCGCATGCCTATACCAGATTGTTTCGTGCTTCAGTGTATAAGATATTCACCAAACTATATACTCCGTAGGAATCACCATGGGTTTCGAAAAAGACTATAGTGGGAAACCCAGCTCGCACTATTCGTCCACGAGACTCAGGGCCATAGACACGGGTTCCCATGTAGATGCCGTGTTTCTTGACTTCCGCAAGGCGTTCGATACAGTTCCCCACAGTCGTTTAATGAACAAAGTAAGAGCATATGGACTATCAGACCAGTTGTGTGATTGGATTGAAGAGTTCCTGTATAACAGGACGCAGCATGTCTTTCTCAATGGAGAGAAGTCTTCCGAAGTAAGAGTGATTTCAGGTGTGCCGCAGGGGAGTGTCGTAGGACCGTTGCTATTCACAATATACATAAATGATCTTGTGGATGACATCGGAAGTTCACTGAGGCTTTTTGCGGATGATGCTGTGGTATATCGAGAGGTTGTAACAATGGAAAATTGTACTGAAATGCAGGAGGATCTGCAGCGAATTGACGCATGGTGCAGGGAATGGCAATTGAATCTCCATGTAGACACGTGTAATGTGCTGCGAATACATAGAAAGAAAGATCCCTTATCATTTAGCTACAATATAGCAGGTCAGCAACTGGAAGCAGTTAACTCCATAAATTATCTGGGAGTAGGCGTTAGGAGTGATTTAAAATGGAATGATCATATAAAGTTGATCGTCGGTAAAGCAGATGCCAGACAGATTCATTGGAAGAATCCTAAAGAAATGCAATCCGGAAACAAAGGAAGTAGGTTACAGTACACTTGTTCGCCCACTGCTTGAATATTGCTCACCAGTGTGGGATCCGTACCAGATAGGGTAGATAGAAGAGATAGAGAAGATCCACAACGGAGAGCAGCGCGGTTCGTTACAGGATCATTTAGTAACCGCGAAAGCATTACGGAGATGATAGACAAACTCCAGTGGAAGACTCTGCAGGAGAGACGCTCAGTAGCTCGGTACGGGCTTTTGTTGAAGTTTCGAGAACATACCTTCACCGAGGAGTCAAGCAGTATATTGCTCCCTCCTACGTATATCTCGCTAAGAGACCATGAGGATAAAATCAGAGAGATTAGAGTCCACACAGAGGCATACCGACAATCCTTCTTTCCACGAACAATACGAGACTGGAATAGAAGGGAGAACCGATAGAGGTTCTCAAGGTACCCTCCGTCACACACCGTTAGCTGGCTTGCGGAGTATGGATGTAGATGTAGATGTAGATGTGTGACTCAACTATGTACTAAAGATATCTTCAACTTTTTAAAAATATTCCAAATAATTAATTTACCCATGGTCTTTCGTTTAGTAGTTTTTACTCTTTTCTGAGGGTTGTCCAGAAAGTAAGTTCCGATGGGTCGCTAAATGGAAACCACAGTGAAAATCAGAAACATTTTATTTGCAAGAGTTAGCTACACTTTCCAGATGCTTCTCTACATAGTCGCCGCTCCGACTTAGATATTTGTTGGAGCGTTATACCACATTTCCAACACCATCGTCATAGGAGGTAGCCGCCTGTGCTTTCCGATAATTTTCTGCGCTGGTCTGCAGCGCATAGCCTGCGCCCAAGTGTTGTCTTCGTATCCAGCGTGTCATCTGAACAGAGATGATACTCAGGACGAGCTAATTAGGGCTGTGTTGTGAATGATGGAACATTTCCCATCGAAATGGCTGCAGGAGCGTCTTCACTGCCCCTGCAGAGTGCGGCTGAGAATTGCCATGGAGAAGGAAGTGCGTGACAGTTGTGTTAGGTGGGCTGCATTCATTAAGGCGAAGCCTCTCAGCGGGCCCTCCTACTTGGCGGGAGACATCGTTGTTCTAGGCATCTTTACTCGCTCACAGTGCGTTCACAACTGAAAAGATCATTTTGATGCGATCGACAGTCGTACTAGAGATACTGCCCAACACATCTGTGCAAATATTCATAGGGTTTTCACTGTGGTGTCCATTCCGCGACCGATCGGAACTCACTTTCTGGACAACCCTCGCATTACTAACTTCAAACTGTAGTGGTTTTGAGTTACAGAAATAATGATATAAAAATTATTCTTTCGTTACTTTTGTAGTAGATTTTATCTTGATTTGGAGAATAGTTATTTACTTCTTGTGCCAGCTCTATTTAATTTTATTGTTGTTTTGCGTGAGATTTCGAAAAAAAGTGTAGTTTAGCGACATTTATAGCGGAAGGCGGTTGTCGATCATCATTTTGCTCTATGTATCTATGCGTAAACATGGTTCACTTGTGGAACGGCGTAATATCATGTCTTCAAGTTTTACTACAAGAAAGATGTTCTCCTGTGAGATGTCTTATTCGCAATGTCCCTGTGACTGTGAGCCCAACCATCACAACGCTAATGTGTTTGTACATAAGGGTCACATAAACGACAGTGTATGTTGTAAATCGTAGAGGAGTTCATTAGCACCGAAGATTGCATTTTAATTCGTTTGGCAATAGAGTGAAGTCATCATACTGCCAAATAAAGAAATATTTGTTTGTGGATTCGGGTAAATTAAAAAATAAATAAATATGATTCAGAATAAAAGAAAAAGGTGAGACTTTTCAAGGTCCTCCTTAACAAATCGGAACCCCCGCTCCCTGCAACAAAATCCTGGCTACATCCTTGCATTGAGCAACGCATTCTGAACGTGATCCCTGAAACACATCGATCTGTTGTGGTACATGTTGCTTCTCGATTTCAGTTTGAATCAGAAAACGGTGGGTAGTGTGTTGAGCATGTCTTTCGTCAGTCTCGCGACAGTTAAAAACAGATACCACTGTTGGCTTTATGCGGATTCTGGCCTCAAGGACAATTAAATGTTGACTTCGTAGTTGCTTTTTATGAGGTTTTGGCCTTAGGACAGTTAAAAACTGATATCACTGTTGCATTTTATACTACAGTTTTTGGCTTCAGGGCAATTAAAAATCAATTTTTCCCCCCTGACGTGGTGGACGCGTCTACCTAACTAACAGTGTCACAATTACTGAATGCAAAGCTTGTGCGTTCATGCGCATTGCACAATACATTTGGTTTAATGTGCAAATCAACTCATAGCTGTCGTAATGCGATTCATCTGTGAATAGTAGCTGAACCTATTTACGTTATGACGCTTTCAGCGCCATGTAATGTGAAAATTTTCGTTTTTTTAATAACGTTACATTTTTCTTCGATAAAATTTAGTTAAAATTTGACTTAATTTCAGCGGTTCTTTTTAACAGTACTGAAACACGAACTTTAGCTTTCATTTCCCTACATATACCGACAGAAAAAAAGTCAGCCGCGCGGGGTAGCCGCGCGGTCTTAGGCGCATTGTCACGGTCCGTGCGGCTCCCCCCCTTTCGTCGGAAGTTTGAGTCCTCCCTCGGGCATGTGTGTGTGTGTGTGTGTGTGTGTGTGTGTGTGTGTGTGTGTGTGTTTTGTCCGTAGCGTGTGTTAGTTTAAGTTAGATTAATTAGTGTGTAGGCTTAGGGACCGATGACCTCAGTAGTTAGGTCCCATAAGACCTTACCACAAATTTCCAAATTTTCGAAAAACGTCCCAACACAAAGAAGGAGTTGTGTGACACGAACGAAAGTTGTACGCAGTCTTTCCACATCTTAAAAATGATGCCTATCCAAATTTCTCACCAGTCACATAAGAGTGGCGCTATAAGCGCCACTATCAGGACACAAATCAGGTTTGATTTAAGTACACCCTGCAACGATCATGGGCGTTAGTTAGCTTTGAGATTGGACGTGGTGAGTTGATGATGGTCAGGAATGCCTTTAAGGCGATAAAGACGCCATTATCAACACCCCACTGAGTTTGAACGAGTTCATGTAATAGGGCTTCGAGAAGCTGGCTATTTCTTCTGCGATACTGCAGAAAGACTTGACAGGAATGTAGCCACTGTACATGATAGCTGGCGGCGATGGTCACGAGAGTGTTGTTGCCAATGACCGTGCTCCGGATGACCACATGGCATTACCGAAAGGAAAGACCATCGTGTATGGTGCATGGCTCTGGCGCACCGCACTGCATCTGCAGTAACAATTTAAGCAGCAGTTAGTACCACAGTGACACAACGAAATGTTACAAATCTGTTACTTAAAGGACAGGTCCGAGCAAGACGCCCTGTAATGTACATTCTACTGACAACAAACCACCGCCATTTGCGCTTTCAATGGTGTCAAGAGAGACCTCATTGGAGGTCAGGATGGAGATCCGTTGAGTTTTCTGATGAAAGATGGGTCTGTCTCGGTGCCATTGATGGCCGTGTGTTGGTTAGACGGAGGCCAGTTGAGGCTCTGTAAACAACATGCCCGTGTGCTAGATGCACTGAATTGTGGTATGGGGTGCGATTTCGTATGACAGCAGGAGCGCTCTCTTGGTTATCCCACACACCCTGACTGCAAGTCTGTAGGTCAGTCTGGTAATTCGACATGTTGTGCTGCCATTCACGAACAGCCATTACAGGGGCTGTTTTCCAACAGGATAACGCTCACCCACACACCGCTGCTGTAACCCAACTTTCTCTACAGAGTGTCAAAATGCTACCTTGGCCTACTCGATCACGAGATCTGTCTCCAGTAGAGCACATATGGGATATGACTGGACGACAACTCCAGTGTCATACACAACCAGCATTAACCGTTCCTGTATTGACCGACCAAGTGCAACAGGCATGGAACTCCACAAGCTGACATCCAGCACCTGCACAACACAGTACACTGACGTTTGCATGCTTGGATCAGCATTCTGGTGTTTGCACCGGTTGTTAATGTATCTGCATTTCACACTTGCGATTGCTTATTTTGCATTTACATTAACCTGTGTTCTTGCAATGTTGCTCACTGAAATATGTTACCTAGACAAATCTATTTCAGAAATGTTATTACTCTACATTAATTATTCTTTGTGTTGCGAGTTTTTTTTTCGTTCTTGTATATTCTTGGTGAAGCTTCACTACATAATAGCCTGCTATTGTGTAGCGGCTATTTGTAGTCACTATCTAGCGACATGCAGGTTACTGGTTATGTCCATCTCCCGCATTTATTTACTGTTTAAGAGTTGTTATGTAAGGAAGGTTCTAGAGCTTACATATTTATAGAATATTGGAACATTCTACAATATTCCATGTACGAGGCGTGTTTTTTACGTAAGTACCGTTTTGAAATTAAAAGAAGACATGCTAAGATATCTCAATAATTTTATTTTTACATGAAAGCCTGTACCTTAATCTACTTTTCTACATAATTTCCATCAATATTGATGCACTTGTCATAACGTTGTACCAGTTTTTGAATACCCTCCTCATAGAAGTCCGCCGCCTGACTTGTTATCCACTGCATCACCACTGTTTTGACTTCGTCATCGTCTTGAAGATGCTGACTGCCCAGGTGTTTATTCAAGTGTAGGAACAGATGGTAGGCACTGGGCGCACGATCGGGGCTGTACGGAGGATGATCTAGAGTTTCCCATCGAAAAGATGTGATGAGATCTTTGGTCTGATCCGCCACATGCGGACGGGCATTTTCTTGCAGCAAAACGATGCCCTTGCTCAACTTCCATGGACTGTTGCGTTGATTCTGTTGTGGCGTAGGCCACCCATGTTTCATCGCCCGTAACAATTTGGCTTAAGAAATCATCACCGTCGTTGTGGTACCGCTCAAGGAAAGTCAATGCACTGTCTAAACTTTTGGTTTTGTGCACATCCGTCAACATTTTCGGTACCCAACGTGCGCACAATTTTCCGTAATTCAAATGCTCGGTCACAGTGCCATACAAAACACTACGAGAAACATTAGGAAAGTCATCCCGCAAGGAAGAAATCGTAAAGCGTCTGTTTTCTCTCACCATATTGTCCACTTCCTGCACCAAACTTTCATTAACAACCGAAGAACGCCCACTCCGTTGTTCATAATGCACATTCGTGCGGCCATCTTTAAATGTTCTCGCCCACTTTCTTATCATTCCATCGATCATAATGTTTTCTCCGTAAACTGCACAGATCTCACGATGAATATCGATCGCTTTTAAGCCTTTAGCACTAAGAAATCTTATAACAGCCCGTACTTCACAGTCGGCGGGACTCACGATTATCGGCGGCATCTTAAATAATCAGTACACAATGTAAACAAGGAAGAATCAGACTGTAATGGCGCCAGTGCATAGATTAAGTACAGGCTTTCATGCAAAAATAAAATTATTGAGATATCTTACCACGTATGCTTTTAATTTCAAAACGTTAGTTACTTAAAAAACACACCTCGTATTTATCAAGCAACTCAGCTCTGCCTGTACTTTCGTATGTACTTACTAACAAAACCTACTTTCAGTGTGAAATTCTGGCCTCGTTGACAACGCTTCAATTGTAACTCATACTCGATTCCAATTTCTGCATGACAATATTAATACCAATCTCGTTGACGGTACACGACTTGGCAAAATTGTCACGTTTTCATCAGCTATCAATATTTGCTAGTGATAGACCCAGACTAACCTCCAAAGTCGACTGAAAATTGACTTTTCAGTAAAACATAGGGATAAGATTGTATCATAGCTCAACGTGCACACTGAGAGACACAGTTGTTAATTTGCATGATCTCCATTGTGACAGTCGCCCTTAAGTTAATATAATCAAATATAATGTTTTAATATATTTCACTTCAAATTCCAAATAATTACAATAAGATAAACTCGCAATTTATAGAAGAATTGTGGGAAGATCTCGAAGGAAACACCAACTAATTCCTCGCGAAGGAAGTAAAAATGTTACTAGAAGATTTTAATTCCCAATTAGAGAGGGACAGAAAATTCAGAGACGCAACAGGAAAACACACTGCCTGCATGAGGGCAAACAAGAGTCGAGAGAACCTGATGACCTTGTGCATGAATTTCGACCTGAGAATCATATCAACGCAATTACAGAAAAAAAACAAGAAACTGTAGACTTGGAAGCCCTAACAACGCCCCATAATAATATCAGATAAGTCACACAAGGATATCCAGATAACACCAGAGTAATTTTGAATGTAAGAACGAGGGGAGGATGTTTCGGATCAGATCATCACCTACTCTACATCAAAGCGATACCTATATCCAACAGACAAATAAAGAAACCAGCGGCAATTTCAGAACAGACCCAGGGTATGTAGAACGAAACAAGAAACAAATAACAGATGAAATGAAAAAAATCGAGAGTAACGACTGTACAGAACTATCAGAAAAATTAAAAAGCTGATGAAATTTGGCCAACCATCGAGGAAAAGGAAACACAGATGATGTGGACTGAGACGCAGAAGGCACAATAAAAAAAAGACCATAAACACCAGAAAAATAGGGAGAATTCAACAAGACACAGAAGATCTCTTCGCAAAAAATAATCCGAAGAGATAAAAGAGGTAATGAAAGCAACAGGTTGAAGGTGGTGGAAGAGAGAAAATGTGACAGGATATCCATAACTGAGAGCATGCTTCAGAACTCAAGACGGAAAACTGGAGTCAAACCCAAAAAGAAATGTGTAATATTAGCGCTGTACTCTGACACACTATTCTACTGTGAAAATCGATACAGAGACTACGGCTCGAGAAGCCAGAGCCTAACCTGGATTCTAAACTCCAACACACGAAGCAATCGTGAACATAATAAAATCATTGAAAAATGACGGAGCATCTGGAGAAGATGGACTGATCTCTGAAACCCGGTAATTAGACCATGAAAACATTACACCAGAAATAGCATTTGTCGACGTCAAGAATGCCTGTGTCTCCGTAGATAAACAGTCTTCAACACACTGGAAGAAATGAAGGTGGGAAACAATACCGGAAAGCTAATCCAGGCAACTTTAATAAACGCTCCCCAGTCAATGAAACCACACGTCAAAAGCCGGAATAACAACCTTTGGCAGAGTGGGCCACTGCAAGACGTGAAGGAAGACAGTCAGTGAGCTTGTGCGAGGTAACGAAAGAGATGTGGAGCCCTGCCGTACTATGGCCATCTGATCAGGGTTTCTCGGTCGATGATCAATGGCACGAATAGCACGATGAAAGTGGTCTCACAGGTTTTAGATTCTGTTCAAATCCGGGGAGTTTGGTCGTCAGGGAGTATAGTAACGTTATCCGGGTTCGCTTTAAACCACGTCAGTACACTGCGAACTATGTGATACGTTGCATTGTCCTGCTGATGGATGCTATCGTGCCGAGGAAAAGCAAATTGCATGTAGGGGTGGACATGGTCACCAAAGATAGATGCATACTTTTGTTGATCCATTGTGGCTTCCAGAACGAAGAGATCATCCGGAAAATGCCACGAAAACATTCCCTAGACCATAACGCTCCCTCCTCCGGTCGTGACTCTTGCGAGGACTGTTGCAGACTGTTTGATTTCAGACTTTCACTCCGCTGGAGCATAAAACGTGATTCATTTCTGAAGGCCACTTGTCGCTAGCAAATGGACACACAGTTGCGATACTGGCGTGCAAATTCCAACCTTCGTCGCCGATGAACAGCAGTCAGCATGGGTACATGAACAGGCCGCCAGCTGTAGAGGCTCATACGCAGCAATGTTCGCTGAACAGTCGTTGAAGAAACATTGCTGGTAGCCCATTGGTTCACCTGGGCGATACGCTCAACAAGAGTTGAACGTCATTCTCACTTACACATCTCTCTAGACCCACCGTTCAACGCCGTCATCTATGGCCCGCAGTGCACCACAGTTGCCTCCACACTGGTTTTTAACAGCGCCATTTTGCCATGCATGGTATACTTTAACCACGGCGGCCAGTTTACAGACTTATCCGTTTCGGAAATGTTTCCACCAGAGGCCCTTTTGGACGTCGGATAAATTGCTCTGTTTCTGCCTCACGATAAAAACGGCACCGTTTTCCGCGTCCCCCCGATACGATTTATATGCCCTCTACTGCTAGTGCTGCCACCTGTCTTCTGTGAGTGTTTAATGCACGTTAATGTCAAACATAGGCGATGGTCACATTAGTGTGACTCAACTGTGTACAATATTTTAAAGTGAAGTTTACTGAAGATCCTGGAACCATTCGACATGGAGACAGGAGTGGAATAGGAAGATGGCCTGACACCCATTCTCCTTAACTCCGTTTTCAAGAAAATGATCAGGACATAGGATGAAGGAATCAGTGGGGTACAGATGGCGAGGCACAGATATTGAACCGCCAACATCTTTGGTGCTGATATAGCCATCATAACAAATAATAGAAAATAAATTAAAGTAGCTCTAGACACACTACACGAAATCTCAGCCAAAGAAGGATACAAATCTCATATGAAAAAAGACAGTACATGGACGCAAAATCAACAGATAGACCCCCCGATGGTATCTAAGTTCGCAAAGATAACACAAGTAGAAAGATTCAACTACGTTGGAGAGATTATACAAAAAACAGTTCTGAATTCGACAGCCAATGAGGAAAAGTTCGCAAAGCTACGAAAAGCATACGGACTTACATGGAACCATTGCAGCAAAAGAACTGTCTCCATCAATGTCAAATTAATACTCTACAAAACAGTAGTCTTACCAATAGCCTCAGACGCCTCATAAACAACAGTAATCAAGGAAAGGACGAAAAACAAGGAGACAAAAGTGAAGGAAAACAAAAGAATGATCTACGAGCAGGTTCAGGAAGAAAGGAACTCGATAAAGAGACCGACAAAAGAACCGTACGGACAGACAGAGAGGATTACGAACTACGTCAGCAAAGATAACAGTAAAGATCTACTGGCACATTCACAGGATGAACCAAGACAGACTACCCAAGAAGATTTTTAATATAGTGATGACTGATACAGTGAAAACCAGGAAAACACGGAATACCTCAAGAAACTAAATAACTTCACAGAATGCATAACAGACAGGAAAATATACAGAGAAAAAAATTAACGGCACTGGAAAACATTCATTATGTTTTCTAGAATACTGTGCATACCTATATCCAGCCAACGGATACTAATCACTGTAAGCAAAACAACAAAATTTATCACATACTGTGAATAATTCTCGCAACACTCAGTACTTACATATTTCGTTTAAACATCTTGCCACAGGTCCACGACTCCCACACTGCTGCAGTCAATTTATATAGTACCATCTGATGATGAATCGCTAGGAAATTCGAAACCGGTAATGAAACAACAAAATAAATTGAAGAACAAAACAAAAGGCGACTGGTTGCACTGATTTGAAAAAAAAAAACCTTATATAGAGGAAGAATGAGAAAACAGAAAATCGAGAAAAGGCAAAAAGAAAAATGGAGAGAAGATAGGCAGAAAAAAACACAGGGAATATATGAAAGATGTTTCGAGAGGAAAGAGACAGAAAAAAGAGACATGAAGATTGGTTATGTTTTACCACTTTCGTTAAAGGGGGAGAGGGAGAATTGCCGACGATGAAGATAATAATAATAATAATAATAGTAATAATGAAATTTATACCCGCATTATTTAGGAGGATTATAACATGTAGTTTAGTATGAATGTGCAGATGTAGGCAACTTGCTTACTGCCTAGGGTGCTGGTCGTGAACAAGCTGCTTGCACCTCGGCGGATACGAAATGTGCTATTCAGGCTGCTCTTGAGCGCAGGTACATGTAACATATTACATTCAGCTCATAAGGTAGCTGAATTAATTTAAAGAGAAACGTGTCTTTGTGCACAAACGATGAGTAAATTCGTTGGAGGACGCTGCGCTCTTCAGTTAAATTCTGTGTGAAGAACAAAGAAGAACTTGTTATGGACTAAAGGAACAACGAAATAGTGCTTAATATAAATACTTTGTCTGATTGCAGCTGAAGATGCAGTCATGCATATGATATTATTTACTGTCTTAATGTTTCTGTTGTTTTTACTTCAGTAGTCCATTTGCAACAGGAGAAAATGCACTATTCATTTATATCTTCCGAAACAAATTACTGTAGTAAGTTGAGAACCAAACGATATCACTACTATTAGTTAATGTTTCCCGTAATTTTTGTACCAAAATGGTGTAACTATAAGTAGTGTGATGACAGAATCACGGCAGGAAGAGCTGGAATTCAAAATCTTTACACAAAATAATGAAAATGATAGCTTCAAAACTAGCTGCAATAAGGTAGCATATTCTTAATATTTTACACGGGAGGCCCGTTTCAGCTTATTGCCATAATCAGTTTACCTGCGAAAATAACATTGGTAACATTATCTTTACGTAAATCCTGACTGTTTTATGTTTACATTTGCATTGGTACTTACGTCTAGTTGGAAGTGACGACCATATTGCATCTACAGTAAACTTTTTCCGTCAAGTTGTGATTTTGGCAGTTCAGTAATTTGACAGTTCTTTACTATTATGCTACATGTTAACAAAGTATATAAGGCTTACCAGAGATGATGTTAGATTTCGTTGTTATTATTTCCCTTTGAATTTTTTCTGTGGCCTGTGTATATTTTGTCTTGCATATGAGTATCCTTTTTCGTCTTCCTTCAGTTCGATATAGTATTTACGTTTAAAATCTGTGTGTTCAGTTAAAATTTCCTGAGAATATTTTCTTGTATGAATATATATTTCCAGTTCTTCGAGAATTATCATCGTAAGTGCTTTCGGTATTCTGTGTAATATTTCTAACGCAGTTTCAATTTTCTCGGTCTTGCAGCGTTGAGTTTTCAGATGTAAACTGAAGCTTAACGGATTACTATCACTGTTTCTAATGTGTTCTTTAAATCAGGAGTTAAAATTTCGTCCGGTTTGACCAGTACAGAAATTGTAGCAATCACTACACATGATTTTGTATATTCCCAAAGTGGCATATTCTCAGATTTTGGTTGTGCTTGAACGTAATTTTGTTGTAATATTGTTATTCGTACAGAAAGACAGTTGTATGTGTGTGGATTTAAATAGTGAATTTATCTTATTTGATATTCATCCTAGGTAAATTGTAGGTATGTAGGTTGTTACGAGGAGTAGTTGGAAAGTAAGGTCTGGTTGGCCGTGAAATGGAAACCACTGTGAAAATCCGATGAAGCTTTGCACAGATGTGTTGGGCAGTGTCTTTAGTTCGCCCATCGATCGATCACATCACGTCGCTTATTTCAGTTCTGAGCACAGAGTAAGCACAGAAAGAAGCCTAGAAAACAGTGTCTCCTGCCAAGTACAACAGCCGGGTGAGAAATTTCGCCTGAAGCTATGCAGCCCACATAACGTAGCTGTCATGCGTTTCCTTTGTCAAATCAATTCTAAACCGCATTCTGCAGGGGCAATGAAGATGTTTCTGCAGCTTTTTCGATGGGAAGTGTTTGATCACCCATAATACAGCCCATAAATGGCTCCCTCTGAGTTTCATCTGTGTTCACATGAACTGCTGGTTATGAAGACAACATTCTGGCGCAGACAATGAGAAGTAGACCAGCGTAAACAATAGGCGGAAATTACTGGCGGCTGGCTTCTATGACGAGGGTATTGGAAAGTTGGTACAACGCTACGACAAATGTCAAAGTCGGAGCAGCGACTATGTAGGCAAGTAGCTGGAAGTTTTAGCTAACTGTAGCAAATAACAAATTTTTGATTTTAACAGTGGTTTCCATTTCGCGGCCGATCGGACCTTACTTTCCGAATACCCCTGGTATATGTTTTTTTAATGTTTCTCTAGAAAAATGCACATCATTATGTTGTTACTTGTTCACGATCGTAATATTTTTTGTCCCAACTTAAACTAAAAGTCGTTTCAAATTATCTGAATGGAGAAAAGATATGGCAGAATCTTAATGACCTCTGTGTTAGCGGAACTTGAAATTCTAGCGTAATTATTCTTCAGTCGGAGCCCGCAAAGCGCTTGCCGCAAGCTTGTTATAATAGCCAGCTAATGACGTCTACGTTTCTTCGGGGATACAAATGACCCTCTAGTGTTCTCATTAAATTCTGAGGCCAAAGATTCTATATTAGGATCTTTTCTACCTTCTTACGCAGATGTCCCCATGCCTGTGGCTTGGGAATAATAATTAAACTGTCAATGTTCGAACCTTCTTGTTGCGCAAAACAACGAACTGCTATAGCATATCGGAGAAGCCAGCTAATACAGTTTATCCATTATACTCAGCATCTCTGCATTTTATTTATAATGGGTTACCATATAATTCGAAAGTCGAATGTTGCAACCAAATGCTGTTGGGAACACTGTGAAATACTCCTCATTGTAGCACACGCTTTGCATTCTGTGCAGGAACTCCTTGCTGTGGTGTCGACCGAAGAGTAAGGTCCCAGGTTAAGTTGATACCTTGCAACGGCGCCACAAGCTCACGACAGTCGCTGCTAGACGCCGCCACAAATGAAAACCGTCGGAGAAGTCACCCCCTCGAGAGGTTCCATAAGCCACTACTGCCGAAAGACTACTTAAGACAGAGCGCAGCGCCGTCGATTAAGACAACAGCACCAACACTGCTAAGATTATACGGCACATGTATTATTAGTCAGAACCGTGTACCAAAGTTTAAAGTTAAATAGACATTGAGATTTACCTCCGTATAAGTCAAGTATATACAGAAATCTTGTATCAAGATACAAAGGAATTGAAGACATTAGTTGCCAGTGGGTATTGATTTATATCAATGGGGCATGTTGAAAATTTGTGCCGCACCGGGATTTGAAAGCGGGTCTCCTGCTAACTAGGCAAATGCGTTTACCACTACGCCATCCGGCCACAGTGGTCACTAGAACCGCGTGGACTGCCCTAGCATACTTCTCGTCAAACCCATATTTACCAACTTATACCACACAAAACTGGTGTAGTGCCCCCGCTCATTAGCCTCATTACTCGACGCATCTCGCCGATTCCCCTAAGAATTCGAACTTGTTGTGCATCTGCACTAAAGGGCTCATTGGCTGTCATTGTCTTAATTACATATGTGGTGTCTGTTCTTTCGGACACGTCCGAAAGCAAAGACACCACTTATAGAATTCTTGTACTCGGCGATAGTGAATATCTATTGTTATTCGTGTGGAAATGGACTGCATTAAAGTTACGTGCGTATTTTACATTAAAGAGTTACAGTACAATGAACTAATTTTTTATGCTTGTTGTGTTGACTGCTCGACCTCTTCACGAAGTAAATCTACGCGTGCTGCGATACACAGAACTTCCAGTATTTAGAGACTTTCGCTATACTCTGTTATTTATTTGTATATGCTATAGTAAATTTCATGTTTTTTTAAAAATTGTGTCAGTATTCTGTGAATTATGAGGTCATTCGTTCTGTAATCAGTGATTGAGACCGGACACAAATGGAAAATATTTGGGGAAGTTTAGAGTGGAGCTATCACATTAAGGTGTCCAACCCTGTAGCTAATTGGTCAGTGGGAGCTGACTACCATAAACAGGGCCTGGGATTTTTCCTTTCCTGGAAGGACTGTAACAGAGTCCACTCAGCCTCATGAAGCCAAAGCCGCGCTGAGTCTAAGGTGCCTTTAACGGTCCGCGCGGCTCCCCCCGTCGGAGGTTCGAGTCCTCCCTCGGGCATGGGTGTGCGTGTTGCCCTTAGCGTAAGTTAGTTTAAGTTAGATTAAGTAGTGCGAAAGCCTAGGGACCGATGACCTCAGCAGTTTGGTCCCTTAGTCCTTACCACAAATTTCCAAATTTCCATGAAGCCAAATGAGGAGCTACTTGCATGATAAAGAGCGGCTCAAAGGCCTACAGAGTCGAAAACGGCCGGGAGACCGGTGTGCTGGCCCCACAATCCCTTCCTACCGATTCCAAGTTACGCCATTGGCTGTGGATGAAATGATGGTCGGTCATTAACCAGTGGGCCTGTTGGTGCCCGAAAGGCGAACCTCTCACTTTTAACACGTGTTTATTAGGTCGCTTTGTTGTCTTTGGTACAAATTTTCCAACTGACTTTTAACTAGGTTCCCAAGGAGCTGAAACCGATGACCTCGCTGTTTGCTCTCTTCCCCCAAAACAACCCAACCCAACCCCAAGGAGCTGCAGGCTTTACATACACTACTGACCATTAAAATTGCTACACAACGAAGATGACGTGCTACAGACGCGAAATTTAACCGACAGGAAGAAGATGCTGTGATATGCTAATGATTAGCTATTCAGAGCATTCACACAAGGTTGGCGCCGGTGGCGACACCTACAACGTGCTGACACGAGGAAAGTATCCAACCGATTTCTCAAACACAAACAGCAGTCGACCGGCGTTGCCTGGTGAAATGTTGTTGTGATGTCTCGTGTAAGGAGGAGAAATGCGTACCATCACGTTTCCGTATTTGATAAAGGTCGGATTAAAGACTATCGCGATTGCGGTTTATCGTATCGCGACATTGCTGCTCGCGTTGGTTGAGATCCAATGACTGTTAGCAGAATATGGAATCGGTGGGTTCAGGAGGGTAATACGGAACGCATGGCTGTAACGGGTCGTGCAGCCACGTTTCGATCCCTGAGTCAACAGAAGGGGACGTTTGCAAGACAACAACCTTCTGCACGAACAGTTCGACGACGTTTGCAGCAGCATGGATTATCAGCTCGGAGACAATGGCTGCGGTTACCCTTGACGCTGCATCACAGACAGGAGCGCCTGCGATGGTGAACTCAACGACGAACCTGGGTACACGAAAGGCAAAACGTCATTTTTTCGGATGAATCCAAGTTCTGTTTATAGCATCATGATGGTCGCATCCGTGTTTGGATGATGGTCGCATCCGTGTTTGGCGACATACCGGTGAACACACATTGAAAGCGTGTATTCGTCATCGCCATACTGGCGTATCACCCGGCGTGATGGTATGGGGTGCCATTGGTTACACGTCTCGGTAACCTCTTGTTCGCATTGACGGCACTTTGAACAGATGTGTTACGACCCGTGGCTCTACCCTTCATTCGATCCCTGCGAAACCCTACATTTGAGCAGGATAATGCACGACCGCGTGTTGTGCGGGCCTTTCTGGATACAGAAAATGTTCGACTGCTGACCTGGCCAGCACATTCTCCAGATCTGTCACCAATTGAAAACGTCTTATCAATGGTGGCCGAGCAACTGGCTCGTCACAATACGCCAGTCACTACTCTTGATAAACTGTGGTATCGTGTTGAAGCTGCATGGGCAGTTGTACCTGTACACGCCATCCAAGCTCTGTTTGACTCAATGCCCAGGCGTATCAAGGCCGTTATTACGGTCAGAGGTGGTTGTTCTGGATACTGATTTCCCAGGATCTATGTACCCAAATTGCGTGAAAATGTAATCACATGTCAGTTCTAGTATAATATATTTGTCCAATGAATACCCGTTTATCATCTGCATTTCTTCTTGGTGGAGCAATTTTAGTGGCAACACCTGACATCTCAGCTGCCCTGCAGGAGGAGTGTGTCACAGGCAGGGTGCGTGTGGACGGGCGCTGCTGAATCGAGACAGAGAGGGAGGGAGGGGGGAGGATGGGGAGGAGGGAGGTGGAGGTATGTGAAATATGTGTCACATTTGCATACACACATACATAACTGAATCTCCAGGTCTCTCTTAAGAGGCGTCAGGCGCATTTTCTTTGGTGTTTCAGCAGATATTTGCAGTTTTGTTTTTGCGCTGTGTAGCTGGAGTTAGCCCAAACAAATATTGCCGATCATGTCTTTCACACGACGCACAGTGTCGATGGAAAGCTTCGGTTTGTTGCTCATTACTAACAAAATGATTGTTAAATCGGAATTTTTTTACGTACCCATGCGACAGTAAGGTCCCGGATTAGTCTAGTGCGATATTTGTTTTATCCATATGTATTAACAAGGACAGTCAAAGGGTATAACAAGTATTCCATCAGCGACAGCAATGCCTTGACCCACGCTGGCTGCCACCGCCAAGCTTGCTGCACTACTGAGTCTCTGCTGGACTACAGTTTATTCTCCGTGTTTTACTGTTCCTGATAATATAATTCGATAAAACGAATATCAGACTATACTAATTTGGAAAAGCTTTATCGAATAGGAACATAAAACTCCGATTTAAAAATAATTTTGTTTGTAATGGGAAAGAAACCTACGCTTTCTGTTGAGATTGGGCGTCCATTGAAACACATGACGAGTAGTAATTGTTTGGGCTGACTCCAGCTACACAGTACGAAAACGAAATTACAAGTATCTGCCGAAACACCATAAAAAATTCGCCTAATGACTCATAGGGGAGACACCGGGTATAATGTAAGATTCGTCAATTTGGCCATCATAATTGACCATTAATATGCTATTGGCAACAGCATGTCTGCAAGAACAATGGAGAATCCCACCTCTAATGCTTTTTTCAACAAGTTGGAGTTGTTCAGTATCAGTAAAGCTTCAATTTCGCTTTAGGTATTTTCACCAGTGTAGCCCACACCAAACCAGGTGCAGTAATATAGTTCACAGTATCCAGACCATGAACGTGGGACATAGATCGCTAAAATTTTCGAACACACTAGCAAGAAGTAGCACTCCGATTTTAAAATATAAATTGAGATAGTCTCGAAGTATTTTAAATTTGTATACATCCCATACACTGCAAGCACTTTTGTACTCACCTTCTGTAATCGTTTTGTCTGCTAATAAAATTTCAAAATTATCAGCTAGGGTTAAGGGACATCTAGCAAAAACCAGCCATGGTTCACTTACTTATACGAAAAAGTTCCCTTCTGATTATTTAGATTAACTCTTGATCATCAGAAAAATATGTCCCCATTGCCTGATTTCAGGTGTGATGACACTTTTAGAGTGAGCGCTACGAAAAATTTTGTGAACTGATAAAATAGAAATTTATTTTCAGTGCCTCTCCTGGTTCTATACTACTGTGAAGACCGAGGGAGCTCTGGTCACCAAGTGTGCAGGATGCCGAGCTCAATGTGTGGGAACATGGTCCAGTGAGAAAATGTTTGCTGTGAATACATTTATTATCAGGATTTATACGATGCAAAGAGCTTGTTCGTCGCGTGGCCCAGCAGTGGGTGTAGCTGCTTGCGTGACTGGGAGTTAGTGACTCGCCCAACCCAGCGGGCATCTACGCTGGGTGGCGAGATCAGAACCGCGCCCTCAGCGAAGGCAGTACCAAGTAGGATGCTGAACCAGTGGTCTGCAGGCGTTGCCCATCCAGCGAAATCGCTAACAGTGTGGCGAGCCGTTCCACGAAGGTGCTCTCGTGGACGTCGTAGGTCGCACCCTGGTCAACAGCTCTGCATGTAGACATATGCCGTAACCTCTCAACAAGAGATCGTCAAGACACTAACAGCTGCTGACAAGTACTCCTCCCAAAAGCTGTGAGGTCAGCAGCTCGCAGGTCACCCTGAATTGGCCCCCAGTAGGTTGTGTTGCGAAGGCGCCCAGATCTTCACATTAGTGGCAGCAGAGAAGGCAGCAGCATTCCATGTCAGTGGAATGCATCACGCGGGCTGGCTTATGTGTCGTTGTCGAAGTCATCAGACGACCAACAAGTCATCATGGAATACTGTCATACTGGCTGATGACTCATGACGGATTACAGACGACTGAATGATTGAGATGCAGAGGTCCAAGTATTTATGTTGGTTAGCTTGTGCCTGTGGTGTTATCGAGCTGTGGCGATGAGCGAATTTGGCTCCTTTTTTTAGTCTTGTCAGCACTCTATATTGGACCATGGTGTCACAACTCTGGCTTTCGTATCTTCAGATTGGGACTCTCTGCAATTTCTGTTTGGTGTGGAGACACTTTCTTGATGTTATCAGAATGGCGTTATAGTCTGGTCATTCTCCTGCGGTCGCACTGTGA
Source organism: Schistocerca piceifrons (assembly GCF_021461385.2). NCBI lineage: Eukaryota > Metazoa > Arthropoda > Insecta > Orthoptera > Acrididae > Schistocerca > Schistocerca piceifrons. The sequence continues at coordinate 74,653,900 of NC_060149.1, forward strand.
GCTCTCTGCTCTAGTATTATGTGGCAGTGTCTCATTTTTGTGCCGCGCAATTTGCAGCACTGTCTTTCCTTCCTGATTAATATTCTGATGGAGACACTGAGCTCAAATCTGTCATGTATTGGCTCTGCGCTTACCGAGATAAAATTTTAAAAATTTTAAGCTCACCCCAGAACTCTAATCCGCTGCGCTATTCTATAATACTTTTCATAAACTATTCATATTTCTCAATATTAGATGATAGCAGAGAAACGCCACCTGGATTTAATTTAATTTGTTCATAACAATCTGTGGTGTTTTGTTTGCATATGTTTGTTATCAAGAAACTCCCGTTGCAATTCCTCAGCTTGTGGAATATCACTAGCACTCTATAGCGATGCTTGTAGTTCACGTTGCAGCTGGCACTTGAAGCACCGTGAAATGCACCGGTGAAGTGGTAGTGCTGAGCAAGACGCTAATTCGGTTTCGGGACTTATTTCCACCTTTGTTTTTGCAATAAAGTGTCATTCACACTGTCAACAATATCTTACAGCTGTTCAGCGAACCATTTCATGGAATCACTGCCTCTGAGCTATTTAATCTCAGAATATTCCTTGTTATAGCCGCAACGCATGTGTAGGCAACGTTAAATAGTGTAACCAAGTTTCCTGATCAGAATATGAACCGGGGACACTACTTTGACTGCAAGTAGAAACTGTTCTAACGCGCATTCCGTATCAACATTAATCAGAAAATATAGCTTCAGTTTCTTGTAAAACTCGATAAATTTTAGAAACTTGTTCTTGCCACTAGGCATGACACTGTTTACTGGTTTAAACTAAATGGCTCTGAGCACTATGGGACCTAACTTCTGAGGTCATCAGTCCCCTAGAATTTAGAACTACTTAAATCTAACTAACCTAAGGACATCACTCACATCCATGCCCGAGGCAGGATTCGAACCTGCGACCGCAGCGGTCGCGCGGTTCCAGACTGCAGCGCATAGAACCGCTTGGCTACTCCGGCCGACCTGGTTTAAACTGTGTGCAGTCAACTAAAGGTGCAACTAATTCTTCTTTGGAATATAAATAGCAAAGACTACAATAACTTATGTGGATGAGTAAAGCTACAATGTGTTAACCTTGACAAGTTTTTTATGCGATAGAAATACTACGTATCTGTGTTAACAAACTACAATATCAATAGATTTAATGTCTCTAGCGAGGGTGCCTTGTGATAAGTAGTGGTACAACTCGACATTCTTCCTCATTTCTCCTGTCCTCTGCAATCATCCATTCATAATATGGATACTGCATGCCATAGATATTTACAAAGACGTCAATGAGAGAATGAACAGATGATTTCGATCCACGTGCTGGCTTAACTAAAATTTTCGCAGGATTTATAGACAGATCGTTTGGTTATAATTCACTTTCAAATTCACTGAATGCACCGATAACAGCTCATCTTACGCACATTTTCTCTTCGTTCAGCTTTGCTCTGGTATACAAGGTGGAACCACATGGGATCGTTAAAAACCATTCGACGGAATCTGAACGTGATCCAAACAGCAGGGGTGTTTATGCTTATCCAGCACTCAATATTTTCGTTCTGCTGTGGAATGAACATGGAATGGGGGGATAGGGGTGTGGGGGTTAGGGGAGAGACACACTGACACATGCATGAATACAAGAGTAAAGCGTGCCTCTAGAGCCCCCTACTTCAGCTACACCCTTGGTGCCACCCGCCCACGTTTGTTGAGCATTTTCAAAATGTTCCAAAACCCTTGAAAGAGTCCTACGTTACTGTGGGCAGGCAGTCCCTTCTACACTACTGGCCATTAAAATTGCTACACCAAGAAGAAATGCAGATCATAAACGGGTATTCATTGGACAAATATTCACCACCGGCAATGGAGGGTGAAGCTTTGACAATGTCAGCCACTCGTGCTGGCGAAACGTCAGAAAAATCAATAGATGAACGTCGGCCGAAGAACCCGAGACGGAAGCCAATAGGCAGTTTGTCAACAAGTGGCCACGAAAGCCTTAACAATTTTGTAAATATATTATACTAGAACTGACATGTGATTAAATTTTCACGCAATTTGGGTCCATAGATCCTGAGAAATTAGTACCCAGAACAACCACCTCTGGCAGTAATCACGGCCTTGATACGCCTGGGCATTGAGTCAAACAGAACTTGGATGGCGTGTACAGGTACAGCTGCCCATGCAGCTTCCACACGTTACCACAGTTCATCAAGAGTAGTGACTGGCGTATTGTGACTAGCCAGTTGCTCGGCCACCATTGACCAGACGTTTTCATTTAGTGAGAGATCTGGAGAATGCGCTGGCCAGAGCATCAGCCGAACACTTTCTGTATCCAGAAAGGCCCGTACAGGGCCTGCAACATGCGGTCGTGCATTATCGTGCTCAAATGTAGGGTTTCGCAGGGATCGAATGAAGGGTAGAGCCACGGATCGTAACGCATCTGAAATGTAACGTTCACTGTTCAAGGTGCCGTCAATGCGAACAAGAGGTGGCCGAGTCGTGTAACCAATAGCACCCCATACCATCACGCAGGGTGATACGCCAGTATGGCGATGACGAATACACGCTTCCAATGTGCGTTCACTGCGATGTCGCCAAACACGGATGCGACCATCACGATATTGTAAACAGAACCTGGATTCATCTGAAAAAATGACGTTTTGCCATTCGTGCACCCAGGTTCGTCGTTGAGTACACCATCGCAGGCGCTCCTGTCTGTGATGCAGCGTCAAGGGTAACCGCAGCCATGTTCCATGCTGCTGCAAAAGTCGTCGAACTGTTCGTGCAGATGGTTGTTGTCTTGCAAATGTCCCCATCTGTTAAATCAGGGATCGAGACGTGGCTGCACGATCCGTTACAGCCATGCGGATAAGATGCCTGTGTTCTCGACTGCTAGTGATACGAGGCCGTTGGGATCCAGCACGGCGTTCCGTATTACCCTCCTGAACCCACCGATTCCATATTGTGCTAACAGTCATTGGATCTCGACCAACGCGAGCAGCAATGTCGCGATACTATAAACCGCAATCGCCATAGGCTACAATCCGACCTTTATCAAAGACGGAAACGTGACGGTACGCATTTCTCCTCCTTACACGGGGCATTACAATAACGTTTCACAAGGCAACGCCGGTCAACTGCTGTTTGTGTATGAGAAATCGGTTGGAAACGTTCCTCATGTCAGTAAGTTGTAGGTGTCGCCACCGGCGCCAACCTTGTGTGAATGCTCTGAAAAGCTAATCATTTGCATATCACACCACCTTCTTCCTGTTACTTCTACGATTCGTCTCTGTGTGTGTGTGTGTGTGTGTGTGTGTGTGTGTGTGTGTGAGAGAGAGAGAGAGAGAGAGAGAGAGAGAGAGAGAGAGAGAGAGAGAGAGGAGAGAGACAGAGAGAGAGAGAGAGAGAGAGAGTGTTTGTGCGATATTGTTGTTCTCTCTACCGTATTGCTGAGCGTTCATTCACTGCTAACTTCTCAGATTAAGTAGCAAAATGTCTGTCAAGGTTTCAAGAAGAAATACCCTGCAGTTTGAATTGGACAAGTCTTCACGTGCTCTGCAACGACTTTCACTGTAAATATACGATTGGATACTGCATGTAGTAGGAATCATAAACGATCAAGTTCATGGGGCTTATTATGACCTGAAATAGTGCAGCTTCTTTGTGAAACTGCTGAATCCAGTGTTGTTGGACTAGCTGTTGATGAAACACAGACACGGAATTGAATTTCATCAAAGCAACGGAAATGCAAGCACTGTTTCTGTTACCTGCGCTGGCGTTGATTATTATGTCGTGTTTTCAGCCTCTCCCTTGAAGTCGAAAATTTCTATGTTAAGGATATGCTAGCGAAGTGCGGTAAAGCTAAAACATTATAAACGAACACGGGTCCAGTCAATACAGGTTTCATGCTTTCATACTCAGGCCAAGTTTTCACGCGCTTTATATGTAATGATCGGGGTCACCCTGATCAAAGGTGTTCTAAATCGGTTTTCGTTTTGCCGAACTCTCTGCATACGGAAGAAACTAACCCAGCAGATCTCATAACTGAAAATCAATCACCTGACGATCTTCGCCATGTCCATCTGGAATAGCACAAATTCTGACGTAATACGTGTCAAAGATTTTCCGCCGCTGGCAAGCAAACACGATGTCGAACAGTCTGTACCTAAAATTGTTACTTTAGTGGCAGCTACTAATAGATAACGAACATACGAAGGGAATAGTTCCGACGACGGGATTGCAGCAATGGGACAGTGGTCCAAAAGGGACACTAGGGAACACAGTATTAGATAACACAGCTGCTGCCGACTCCATGACACAGGAATTCAATTAGTTACCGGAACGACAACATGAAGTCGTGACCTTCCCTTCAACTCGTACTCCCGTGCGCCAGTGCATCGAAGCGGGTCACGCGAGGCAGGAAAACAAACACGTCACGGAACCTAATGACAGTACACAAACATCCTCACGCCAGCCTATTAATCGACCGCAATATTATTGCACCTGGGAGTACGACCGCTTCGGTTGGCTTATCGTGATTTTGTATCGTAATATCACGAGCGCACGCTGAACACTTCATATGGAAAGCTGTCTTGAAATCATTCATAATGAGATGAGCTTTCCTTAATCGCAACTATAATTATTTGCTCTAACATCAAGACATATTTCCACGGGAGGCCAAGTGCAATAATATCGCGGTCGAATAGTACCATCGACATCCTTCCGAACAGAGCAATCGCCAGCCGGAGAGGCCGAGCGGTTCTAGGCGCTACAGTCTGGAACCGTCGCAGGCTCGAATCCTGCCTCGGGCATGGGTGTATGTGATGTCCTTATGTTAGTTAGGTTTAAGTAGTTCCAAGTTCTAAGGGACTGATGACCTCAGAAGTTAAGTCTCATAGTGCTCAGAGCCATTTGAACCATTTGAACAGAGCAATCGGCGTACACAAACAGGAGGGAAGTGAGATTCATAATGTAAATACAGCCCAACTGGAACGAAAGACACCAATTTCAATGCACGGTAAGTCAGTGACGTAGAATAGGAACAGGCAGTCAGTAAGGCCCTCCCAGTCATCATCACCTGTAGAACGAGGCGGCATCACTGCACGTAGTATCACAAAAATACACCCAACGAAAACGCCACAAAAAAACATGGAAAAACATCAAAGCAAGGGATAATGACGGTCACGAATTAGTTATTGCGAAGTACACACAAATGGAATGATCTGACGCCTTAATTCGACTGAACGCAAAACAAGCTAATGAAGGAACATCGCATGCATACACAGTTCTTACCCTGAATTACGCCTGATTTAAAAATAGCTGCACTGTAGAAATTACCACAGGGTGATTCAGCTGCCCCTACCGATACCATTTTATTCAACTTGCAATGTAATATCTGGCCTTGAAAAACCACACGTGACAGTTTCATATTCTCTCGCTCAGTTCACGCGAACTATAAGGCTAGAGTAAAAATGAACAGGAACTTTTTGTAGTAAACTCAGTGTATTTAAATTTTGTACTGGGTTACGTTTTCGGTGGAACATATAATTTCGAGCTATTCAAGCAAAACGTACAGATGTGACCTTCAGATGTATCCCTACTCCCACACTCAGCCCCCACCGGTCAGGATTTCCAGTATGTTGTTAATGGCACTGCCTCCTACAACAGCACAAAAGTTTGTGATTGCACGAATTATTTCCTACGTTCGAACTTCCTTTGTATCTATTGACCGGCTTTGTCGAGCACTTTCGAATTGTAAAATCGACGTCTGTGTAGAATTTACGTGACAGTTCATGATGTAAATAGCATAAAATAAACAATTACATCGTTGTATTCGTCAGGCTTTCTGACTACGAAATTACTGTGCTTGTAAAGGTTAAGGTTGGATCGAATTGTCAACATGATTAGTTTTGGCGTAAATGTTAACAACATAGGCGACTATCCAGGTGGTGTAATATCCCAATCAATAGAGACCAAAAAAGGTAGAATATCGGGAATAGTTCAAGTAGACGGAAATTTTTGTTCAAATGGCTCTGAGCACTATGGGACTTGACATCTGAGCTCATCAGTCCCCCAGAACTTAGAACGACTTAAACCTAACTAACCTAAGGACATCACACACATCCATGCCCGAGGCAGGATTCGAACCTGCGACCGTAGCGGTCACGCGGTGTCAGACTGAAGCGCCTAGAACCGCTCGGCCAGGAAATTTTTGTGATAGGAGAAAGTGCCACGAACAACATACTAGAAATTCTGGCTGGTGAGAGATGAGTGGCGGGATGGAGGTTGATTTGAAAGTAGCTTTTGTACAATTTTCCTGAAGAACTCGAAAACCGTGGCACCCAGTGGAAACACCCCAGCACAAGACTCAACTACACTGAATATCCTACAAAAAGGCCCTGCTCATTTTTCCTGTAGGACTAACAGTATGCGCATAGCAGGCAAGAGAATATGAAAATCTAGCGCGTAGTGTTTGAAGGCCAGATATAACATCGCGGGTTGTATAAAACAACACCGTGGATATGCGTTTCACGCTGATATCATACTCGAACAAGAAGTGACCCCAATAAACTTAAATGACCTGGGGTTCAAGCACTCGTGAACACAAGCACAACCATCCTTGTGCGTCAACGTATCCCAATTAGAGAGATTGAGAAACTAGCACTCGGGAGAGGAATCGCATGCAAAATTTACGGTGCCAACGTTCTAAACGTTTACGGCCCCGTCAGGCAGTAGCAAGAAGATGGAACGAGTTCCATTCTTTAAAGATGAAATAATCTATCTTCTCAGAGAAAAAGTGTCTAATCTACTTAGAGGAGGCGACTTTAACTATGTTCTTCACACGAAAGACCAGCACCCGGTATTTTAACAACTGTAAAGAATTTCACGACCGTGTGAAGAATTTGCGGCTCAAGGTTGCATGGGAATTAACATACTCTACTTTTGTGAGATACGCTTTCCTACGATCGACTTCAGCTAGCTCGAACTGGCAGAACGTATATAACCGAGAACATTCGTCAGCAAGTGTTCACCACCGATGCCACCCGTGTTCCATTTTCTGATCTTTTTTATGTTGAACCTACACAAACAGCCCACAAGAAGGTATCGAGGCCAGTAGATGTTAAACGACTTTCACCTACATAACGAAGAATTACGTGATACTTTCAGAACAACATGGACCAAGTGCCTAAGTTTACTCGACAGTTTCATGTCAAAAGCCGACTGGTTGACCAGAATTGCTAAAAGACACTTACGAACATGTCTAATAAGTTATGGAAGACATAAAACCTATGAGGCAAAGACAACCATAGAATTTTACTTCTCTGTCCGAATGGAACTGTATGAAAAACACAACTTTACAAACGAGCACAAGCAACAGATATGGAGAATTAAAGCGTAGCTCATTAACATCAATAGTAAACAGTTCGATGGCCTGAAGATCAAATTCCAAGCATGATCCTTAGTAGAAACCGAGATAGTGTCCACCTATCACCTCATCAAACATCAAACCAACCGCAGACGCCACACATTCATAGACTATCTGCAACCAGAGGAAGGGAATCCACTCACTCACCAAAACGAGATAGTGAACGAACTACAACAGCATTACTCCGTGAGTCACGCCGATGAAGATTTCACGTCTAAAGCCATACAACCGTTGAACAGAGAAATCACTGAAGACGACAACAAAGAATTTGTAGCTGATTTTAACGTGGATGAAGTATTTGAATTCATTATTAACTAAGCAGCCCACTAAGCTCCAGGACCGGACGGAACATCCAAACAGTTTTATCACACACGCCTCTATATTATTGTGACTAATTATTTATTCCCCCCCTGAACCATGAACTTTGCCGTTGGTGGGGAGCTTGCGTGCCTCAACGATACAGATAGCCGTACCATAGGTGCAACCACAACGGAGGGGTATCTGTTGAGAGGCCAGACAAACGTGTGGTTCCTGAAGAGGGGCAGCAGCCTTTTCAGTAGTTGCAGGGTCAACAGTCTGGATTATTGACTGATCTGGCCTTGTAACACTAACCAAAATGGCCTTGCTGTTCTCGTACTGCGAACGGCTGAAAGCAAGGGGAAACTACAGCCGTAATTTTTCCCGAGGGCATGCAGCTTTACTGTATGATTAAATGATGATGGCGACCTCTTGGGTGAAATATTCCGGAGGTAAAATAGTCCCCCATTCGGATCTCCAGACGGGGACTACTCAAGAGAACGTCGTCATCAGGAGAAAGAAAACTGGCGTTCTATGGATCGGAGCGTGGAATGTCAGATCCCTTAATCGGGCAGGTAGGTTAGAAAAGTTAAAAAGGGAAATGGATAGGTTAAAGTTAGATATGGTGGGAATTATTGAAGTTCGGTGGCAGAAGGAACAACACTTTTGGTCGGGTGAATACAGGGTTATAAATACAAAATCAAATAGGGGTAATGCAGGAGTAGGTTTAGTAATGAATAAAAAAATAAGAGTACGGGTAAGCTACTACAAACAGCATAGTGAACGCATTATTGTGGCCAAGATAGACACGAAGGCCACGCCTACTACAGTAGTACAAGTTTATATGCCAACTAGCTCAGCAGATGACGAAGAAATTGATGAAAGGTATGATGAGATAAAAGAAATTATTCAGGTAGTGAAGGGAGACGACAATTTAATAGAAATGGGTGACTGGAATTCGAGAGTAGGAAAAGGGAGAGAAGGAAACATAGTAGGTGAATATGGATTGGGGCTAAGAACTGAAAGAGGAAGCCGCCTGCTAGAATTTTGCGCAGAGCATAACTTAATCATAGCTAATACTTGGTTCAAGAATCATGAAAGAAGGTTGTATACATGGAGATACTAAAAGGTATCAGATAGATTATATAATGGTAAGACAGAGATTTAGGAACCAGGTTTTAAATTGTAGGACATTTCCAGGGGCAGATGTGGACTCTGACCACAATCTATTGGTTATGAACTGTAGATTAAAACTGAAGAAACTGCAAAAAGGTGGGAATATAAGGAGATGGAACCTGGATAAACTGAAAGAACCAGAAGTTGTACAGTGTTTCAAGGAGAGCATAAGGGAACAATCGACAGGAATGGGGGAAAGAAATACAGTAGACGAAGAATGGGTAGCTTTGAGGGATGAAATAGTGAAGGTAGCAGAGGATCAAATAGGTAAAAAGACGAGGGCTAGTAGAAACCCTTGGGTAACAGAAGAAATATTGAATTTAATTGATGAAAGGAGAAAATATAAAAATGCAGTAAATGAAGCAGACAAAAAGGAATACAAACGTCTCAAAAATAATATCGACAGGAAGTGCAAAATGGCTAAGCAGGGATGGCTAGAGGACAAATGTAAGGATGTAGAGGCTTATCTCACTAGGGGTAAGATAGATACTGCCTACAGGAAAATTAAAGAAACCTTTGGAGAAAGGAGAACCACTTGCATGAATATCAAGAGCTTTGATGGAAACCCAGTTCTAAGCAAAGAAGGGAAAGCAGAAAGGTAGGAGGAGTATATAGAGGGTTTATACAAGGGCGATGTTCTTGAGGACAATATTATGGAAATGGAAGACGATGTAGATGAAGATGAAATGGGAGATATGATACTGCGTGAAGAGTTTGACAGAGCACTGAAAGACCTAAGCCGAAACGAGGCCCCCGGAGTAGACAACATACCATTAGAACTACTGACAGCCTTGGGAGAGCCAGTCGAGACAAAACTCTACCATGTGGTGAGCAAGATGTATGAGACAGGCGAAGTACCCTCAGACTTCAAGAAGAATATAATAATTCCAGTCCCAAAGAAAGCAGGTGTTGACAGATGTGTAAATTACCGAACTATCAGTTTAATAAGTCACAGCTGCAAAAAACTAACGCGAATTCTTTACGGATGAATGGAAAAACTGATAGAAGCCGACCTTGGGGAAGATCAGTTTGGTTCCGTAGGAATGTTGGAACACGTGAGGCAATACTGACCCTACTACTTATCTTAGAAAATAGATTAAGGAAAGGCAAACCTACGTTTCCAGCATTTGTAGAGTTAGAGAAAGCTTTTGACAATATTGACTGGAATACTCTCTTTTAAATTCTGAAGGTGGCAGGGGTAAACTACGGGGAGCGAAAGGCTATTTACAATTTGTACAGAAACCAGATGGCAGTTATAAGAGTCGAGGGGTATCAAAGGGAAGCAGTGGTTGGGAAGGGAGTGAGACAGGGTTGTAGCCTATCCCCGATGCTATTCAACCTGAATATTGAGCAAGCAATAAAGGAAACAAAAGAAAAGTTCGGAGTAGGTATTAAAATCCATGGAGAAGAAATAAAAACTTTTAGGTTCGCCGATGACTTTCTAATTCTGTCAGACACAGCAAAGGACTTGGAAGAGCAGTTGAACGGAACGGACAGTGTCTTGAAAGGAGGGTATAAGATGAACATCAACAAAAGCAAAACGAGGATAATGCAATGTATTCGAATTAAGTCGGGTGATGCTGAGGGAATTAGATTAGGAAATGAGACACTTAAAGTAGTAAAGGAGTTTTGCTATTTGGGTAGCAAAATAACGGATGATGGTCGAAGTAGAGAGGATATAAAATGTAGACTGGCAATGACAAGGAAAGAGTTTCTGAAGAAGAAAAAATTATTAACATCGAGTATAAATTTAAATGTCAGGAAGTCGTTTCTGAAAGTATTTGCATGGATTGTAGCCATGTATGGAAGTGAAACGTGGACGATAAATAGTTTAGTCAAGTAGAGAATAGAAGCTTTCGAAGTGTGGTGCTACAGAAGAATGCTGCAGATTAGATGGGTAGATCACATAACTAATGAGGAGGTATTCAATAGAATTGGGGAGAAGAGGAGCTTGTGGCACAACTTGACTAGAAGAAGAGATCGGTTGTCAGGACATGTTCTGAGACATCGAGGGATCACCAATTTAGTATTGGAGGGCAGCGTGGAGGGTAAAAATCGTAGAGGGAGACCAAGAGATGAATACACTAAGCAGTTTCAGAAGGATATAGCCTGCAGTAGGTACTGGGAGATGAAGCTTGCACAGGGTAGAGCAGCGTGGAGAGCTGCATCAAACCAGTCTCAGGACTGATGACCACAACAACATTTATTTAATCTGATCTGATTAGGGCCGTAGGGCCTCTTTTACACCAGACCAGGGTTTGACACATACATTATCTGTTACATCGTAGTTACCAAAGAAATATCAATTTTAATGTGACAACTAGCATCAAAATGATCTGAGTGTCTGAAGTGGCAGAGTCAGTAAATTATACTGACTACAAATTAACAAAGTTAATGCTGGGAGTTCTTGTACTACGAGCCCGGCCGGCTAGCCGCGAAGTCTACCGCGCTGCTTCCCGAGTGGGAAGGCATGCTGGTCCCCAGCACGAATCCGCCCGGCGGATTAGTACCGAGGTCCAGTGTGCCGGCCAGCCTGTGGATGGTTTTTAAGGAGGTTTTCTATCTGCCTCGGCGAATGCGGGCTGGTTCCCCTTTTCCCGACTCAGTTACACGATGTCGGCGATTGCTGCGCAAACAGTGGCTCCACGTACGTGTACACCATCATTACTCTACCAGGCAAAGATTGGGGTTACACTCGTATGGTATGAGACGTTCCCGGTGTGTGTGTGGGGGGGGGGGGGGGAGGGAGGGGGGGAAGGGGGGTCCACTGGGGGCCGAAACGGACAATAACCCTGGGTTCGGTGTGGGCCGGTGAGGTGGGTGGACTGCTGTGTCCTGTTGTAAGGTTGTGAACCACTGAGGGTTACGGCGGGACGAAGCCTCTCCATCGTTTCTAGGTCCCCGGTTCAATACACACACATACATACACAGTTGTACAACTGCAGCTGCTGCCACTAATAGTGATAGTAATAATAATAATAATGATAACAATAATATAGAAATAATAATAATATGTATAAGAATAATGACAGTACTGACAGTAATGTTGGCGACAGATATTGAAAGAAAGAATTTATAGGTATACAAAACAGATGTTTTCTAATATAACTAGATTTTGGGGAAAGGAAATGTAAGGAGACTGCATCAGCTAAGAATACTGGGAAAAGGGGAAGATCTGGTTGTGGAGAAGGAAGTACGAGGGTATCGTGTGCGTACAGCAGTCCTTATTGTCACTTTAAAGATATGTCATTAACTGTCTTCTGAAGCTGGAGATGTTATTCAGTTCTCCAATAAAACGCGGGAGGTTTCTGCTGCTGAGAAGGACTTCGAGAAAGTGGCTGAAAGATGGAGAGGGACAGAAGGGGTTTTGCACTGATGGAAATGGGTGTTTCTGCCATGTTGTTTAGATAAGAGCGTTAAGGCTGAGGACAGATATGTAGGACAGTGTTCGTTGATAAGACAGTAGAGAAGACAGAGGGTATGAAAATCTCTGTGCTTGTTCGCACGCAGCCAGTATAGTTGTGCATATGACGATGAAATATGGCCAAAGAGTCGAACATTACAGATATAATGAACACAGGTATTCATAACCAGTTCCAGGCGCCGTGAGCTTTCCTGAGAAAGGCCTTACAGGATGACATCGTTGTAATCAGTAATTGTCGGCCTGTGTGGCCGAGCGGTTCTAGGCGCTTCAGTCTGGAACCGCGCGACCGCTAAGGTCGCAGGTTCAAATCCTGCCTCGGGCATAGATCTGTGTGATGTCCTTAGGTTAGTTAGGTTTAAGTAGTTCTAAGTTCTAGGGGACTGATGACCTCAGATGTTAAGTCCCATAGTGCTCAGAGCCAATCAGTAATTGGAAGTACAGTCAGTTTCACGAGAAAGTGTACGCCATAATTTTAAATGTCACGTCGGCAGCGACGTCTATGGTAGAGGTCTCGAATCTGTAATCAATGAGACTTTGCACAGTGTATAGCCAAATAATGTGAGAGTTGAATGTTTTGTTTTGTTGGTTGCAGTTTAAAATGAGTGCAAAATATCTGAAGCGTCACGAGGCAGTATTTACTGCAAATCATTCAAAGGGACCAAAGCTCATACGGAGTTCCTCCTAAAATTCTTAGAAAATCAAAGACATTCGTTGCGATGTGTGTCAAACGATATTTAGAAACGTGGATGATTTACCGAAGAGAGGACATAGGTGCTTGGCGATTGGATTAACATTAGCTAATAGTGAAATTAGTAATACCATGTATTTTCATGTAAGCATACATTTATAATAGTGACTTATTTCAGACAGATAACGACGTACACTTTCTTGTGGAACTGACTGTGTAAGTGTTTTTACTAGTTTCTTTTTCAAGTCAAGAGGGAATAGCTGTATAAGTGTAAATTCCTAATGGACCAAACTGCTCAGGTCATCGGTCCAGAGAACAGCTTTTCATACTTCTACTGCCATTTAAAATGACATAATTTGTGGCGGGATTGTGCCTATCGAGATGATACAGGGCAAAATTTGTCTCGTACTAAAGAAGAGCGGACTGAAAAATTTCGAAAATCTGTGACTTATTACATTGGTGAACTTTTACTGCAAAACTATTGCTACAGCTATTAACAGCAAGAGGACCCCATTTAAAAAAAAAAAAAAAATTACTGAAAAACATGGGGTCTGCATCCATGGAACGACTACAATGTCAGCAGTTTCTGAAATCAGAGACTTGATTTCAGTAGCTGCTGCGGCCAACGTCAAATCCGTGTTCTATTTTCGTCAATATCCATAAAGCCTTTGATCACGTCCGCCATCAATAAATAATGAGTATAATGGAGAAAGCGGGTCTGGAAGAAAATGTAATAAAAGTGGCTCGGAATATAATGACTGGCATATTCGCTTGGGAACAAGATAATGGACAGATAACAAAATCTTTTAATAGCCTGCAGGGTATGTCATAGGGGAGACCGCTTTCTACGCCTCTTTTCGTGCTGTCGCTGGAGCCACTGCTACGACTCCTTAACGAAACGATATCACGTATTTCCACGTGTGATCGAACGTCAGCCGAAACAGCATATGCTGACGTCGTCACTGTCCTAATAAGGAATGAAAACGAGACAGCGCATATGAAACGAGACACTGACCAATATAGCACTGCCTCTAGGCCATAACTCAGTGACTGAAAATGTATAATCCTAAACTTCAGGGAATTCCAAAACCTAGATATACTGTGGGCACGAGTTGTGGACGATCACAGGCAGTCATCTTAGGCAGGTACACCCTAAATATGGCAGCCAAAAATCGGAGATCTGTCACAAATAAACCGCAAAGTGAATTGTGGAACAAAACTCGAGCATCGTGAAACTAATTTAAAAAAAATAGAATCATAAACAAGAATGTATTCTCCAATACTATGTCGCCCAGGTCTTTCTAATTGCGGAAATGGAGGGCAACAGGTTACTGCCACTAACTAGGAGATACATGAGGAATGGAACATATTCAAGCAACGGGGTTCTTCCTCAAGAGAATAACAACATTGCTAAACAAGATTCCAGGCTATACTGCTACTAAGCTTACCCAAATCGTGACCGAGCGAGGCGGCGCAGTGGTTAGCACACTGGACTCGCGTTCGGGAGGACGACGGTTCAATCCCGCGTCCGGTAATCCTGATTTATGTTTTCCGTGATTTACCTAAATCGCCACAGGCAAATGCCGGGATGGCTCCTTTGAAAGGGCACAGCCGACTTCCTTTCCTAATCCGATGATCTCGCTGTTTGGTCTCCTCCCCCCCAAACAACCCAACCCAAATCGTGCGTCCAGCAAATATGCATCCACCTATTGACATAAGTAATGTTAACAACAAATTGAAACGTATTAGGGAATTCTACTTCCAAGACGCTAGTCTCCTAAAGAGGAACCAGTGACAACAGGAGATTTCCAGCGCGAATCGAAAAATGCTAAAATTCCCAACAGTACAGAATACAAGCAAACGACTGGGAAACTGTGTGAACAAACACAATCCTCAAAATACATACATCTGACGTTACATTCCCAAGGTACAGGTTTGTTAACAATACCATAGCAACAAACGAAAATTTCCACAGAATAGAATTTAGTGATACGGATAAATGGCTCTCATGTGGATTAGTTGATACCCTCATCCACCGATTCACTTGCTGTGGTCACTTACGCAACTGGAGATGGATCATGAATAAACTTGTCCTGCTTTCAAGGAACTACGGTACCAACTACATGACATGCATCCGACTTCGGTCTGCATCGTACCCGTCTCCTATCACAAAAAACAACACTGTCATGTGGTTACTAGGACGTTATGTCAATTGCATTGTTAACATCAGAGGGGATGATAATTTTGTCAAATGTTCAAATGTGTGTGAAATCTTATGAGACTTAACTGCTAAGGTCATCAGTCCCTAAGCTTACACACTGCTTAACCTAAATTATCCTAAGGACAAACACACACACCCATGCCCGAGGGAGGACTCGAACCTCCGCCGGGACCAGCCGCACAGTCCATGATGATAACTTTATCAAGTTACTCAAAGTTCATGTATGTCCATCTACAACGTCACGACATGTACTGACGAAGGCAATAAAGTCGAAATAAGCATATATACAAAGATATAGCAAGCAGCATACTGTCCACCATTTCTCCAAAAATAACATTATTTGTCTACACGCTGTAAATAACAGTTGACAAAATTGGAATAGGATAATCCACTGGAAGAGAGAAGTAAGACAGCGAAGAGAACACTATAGAAGAAGACATTTAATTTTGTAAACCGATTATTTCTACTGCTGAAGAACATTTTTATTGTTATACTCTTATTATTTAAATTATTTAAGACATGCATCTTATTGCGATTTATCATGTACATAATTTTTCTCTTTTGTTGATGTAGTTACCTGTTTAGAAATTTAAAAAAAATGGTTGTGAAGAATGTCGTTATGTTGATCATCGCACTGCAAACTGTCGTGTTAGACCGCTAAATGTGTGTTAATGAGACCCCAATGGAGGGCGTGGTTTCAATAACGCCCGTTTGCCATATCCTGAAGCCTTTTGTGGCGATTCTGAACAGCGGTGTGTCTGAAATGCTTTCCTCGGCCATCCACAAGAAAACCGCGTAATTTCCACGCTGGGAGTCGTTCTTCTGACCTCGATCACAGAGTCGTCTAGAGAAAGGGTGAGAGGTGGACCCCCCATGTGGCATTGGGTAGAAAATTGGTGACATTTGATGCCATTGTGATAACATTAACCTATCTTATATTTCACCAAACTTCTGAGCTCTGGCCAGTTTTTCGTACGCCTCGACACCTTTCTGTGTGAAGAGTGGCCGAGCCCGAGGGTGACGTCGCAGGGGGCCACGTTTTAAATAATTACAGAGGAAGGGTGTAGCCATCTTTGAGCCAAATTCCACACTTATGTGTCGCAATGGGAAAAATTACATGTTTCAGAAAAGTGACCCTTTAAATCTTTTGAGCAGTATGTATGCCAGTCTGAAATTAAGATTGCATTATTATTCAGTTCCACTTTGAACCACTTTCTGTTCCTAATACTGTCAGGGCAGTGTTAGCTTTAATAAGCAGTGCTGATTCTGGATGTTTAGTATGGATGCTCCTGCCGTTTCCTACCATATTAAACAACGACGAAACATCCCAGAGAACTAGCCTTGTTTCTTGACCTGCTTGCTATTTCCCTGAGAGGCTCTACTTCTAGCCTAACGTTAGAGCTCTCAATAACTAGCACTACCATCGGCCACTGACCCAACAGACGAGGCATCCTATGCTCGCTCAGTTGTGTTATTAACATTGGGTAGCACATCGTACATGTTGTTAAAGCACAAAGGGGCAGTCGGACGGCCAGTACCCCCATGTGCCCTCTGCCCAGAGACATGCGGATCCACCACTGTTCGCCTCTCACGCTCGAGTGAGGATAGCCTCCTCAGATATGCTTCGTCAAAAGACACAGTGACAATGTGGGATTAGATTAAATTCGATTAGATTAGATTAGATTAGTTTTTCGTTTCATAGATCCGTGTTGAGGAGATCCTCGTGAATGTGGAACATGTCAATTTTTTTATAGCTGAAATAACTATTAGGATTTCATTATTATTCAGTTCCACTTTGAACCACTTTCTGTTCCTAATACTGTCAGGGCAGTGTTAGCTTTAATAAGCAGTGCTGATTCTGGATGTTTAGTATGGATGCTCCTGCCGTTTCCTACCATATTAAACAACATATATATACAATACATAATTTGTTTCTATTAAAAAATTCGGCAATGGAGTAGAAGGAGTTGGCCACTAGTAAGTCTTTCAGGGTCCTTTTAAACTGATCTTTATTTGTCACTAAATTTTTTATGTTTGCTGGCAAATTATTGAAGATGAGTGTTCCTGAGTAGTGGACCCCTTTTTGAACTAAAGTAAGTGCTTTTAAGTCTTTGTGCAGATCATTTTTGTTCCTGGTATTGTATGTATGAACTGAGCTGTTTGTTGGAAAAAGAGATATATTATTTAGGACAAATTTCATTAAGGAGTAAATATACTGAGAGGCAATAGTTAGTATACCCAGTTCTTTGAAGAGGTTTCTACAGGACGTCCGTGAATTTACTCCACAAATAGTCCGTATTATACGCTTTTGGACTCTAAAAACTTTTGTTTGACTTGAAGAGTTACCCCGAAATATTATACCATATGACATTATGGAATGAAAGTAGGCAAAGTATGCAAGCTTTTTCATTTTTATGTCGCCTAAGTCTGCTAACACTCGAATTGCAATTACAGATTTGTTAAGGCGTTTCTGCAATTCTGTGGTGTGCTCCTTCCAACTGAATTTATTATCAAGTTGTAATCCCAGGAATTTAAGACTGTCAACCTCTTCTATCTGCTCTTCTTCATACTTTATGCATATGCTGGGTGGAAACTTATTACAAGTTCTGAATAGCATATAGTGAGTCTTTTCGAAGTTTAATGTCGGTGAGTTGGCTTTAAGCCATTTATTAATATCCATGAAAATATCATTAGCAGATCTTTCTAGAACTACACTCGACATACTATTTATTGCAATACTTGTGTCATCTGCAACAAACGGCACTAAAGATGTCCCAGTTTTAACCACTGATTCCCCAGCTGTCATCGTAGATTACAGCAGTAGTGAAGTTGTCAACCGTGGCTAACGCAGCTTCTAGCTGTTTCCGAACGGCGGCAAATTTTCCATGTGTTCACACCCAACATTCACAGTCCCCGTCCAGTTTGTACTGCGTAGAATCTGTTTAAAAGCAGAAAACAATACACAAACAAAGCAAGTACTTGCCTGGTATCCTGTTTATACTTTTCTGCTGCGCTGAACTTCCACTGACTTTGAAACAATAGCGGCAGAATATCCCGCTGTTACTGACCTTGCACCCTGTTTGCAGTTCGCTACTGTATTGAGCTTGTACTGACCTGGAGAATCTCTGCGTTACTTGATTAGCGCCGTGCTGCCGTGCGCTTGCAGTGCATAGCGCGTACTTACCTGGAGTAGCTGTGGCAGTGTCTCAGTGTGATATTGGTCCAGCATGCCGTTGGTAGCGTGCAGCTGCTGCACATAGCTGTTGTGGCAGTCCAGATACGCCGCCATTGCGGCGTTCGTTGGATTCGACATGTACGACAGATATGCGTTTTTGTAGTCCTGTCGACACTGCAACACAGTGAAAGAGATATATTTTAGGGACGTATCCACATTATACATTGTGAACGTTATCTATCTGTACAAACTTCAGTAGTGTTTTCTGATAATATATTGAACAAAAATTTCATACACATAGCTGCGCGGAATGGCCGCGCCGTTTGAGCGCCATATCACGGATTGCGCGGCCTCTTCCGCCGGAGGTTCGAGTCCTCCCTCGGGCATGTGTGTGTGTGTGTGTGTGTGTGTGTGTGTGTGTGTGTGTGTGTGTGTGTTGTTTTTAGAATAAGTTAGTTTAAGTAGCGTGTAAGTCTAGGGATCGATGACCTCAGCAGTTTGGTCCCTTAGGAATTCACACGCATTTGAACATTATTTCATAACGTATCAGTCAATAAATGTATATTTCCCATGATAGATAATAGTGCGGTATTACAAAAAATCATTTGTCGTTGTAAGATTGTGGCACTTTATTTTTCTCTTATACAAAAGAAGTTACAAATGTTTTCTATAGGAAGCAATACATGTGGCTATATATTACTTCATTGACTTCTTTCGAATGTTCTCGCCTGCCATGCAATTTCTTCACATACTATGCTGAAACGTTCTTCAATGTCTGCACACCTTAGTGCAATACTTTTAAGTTGCCCCCACAACCAGAGATAAACGATGTCCTAGCTCAGTGATGGACTCGCCAAGGCTAAAGGATGATGCATCCCATATGTCATCTGGGGAAGACGTTACATAGATGTCAGTGAGCGATTCAGTGCTCTGTCAGGCTACACCGCAGTACCTCTGTGTCCTATCTACTGTATGGAGAAGACGCTACTGAGATGTCGGTGGACGTTAATATAGAAGTGGACTGTGGCACATTGTGTTTGCAACACACAGCCTGTCATGTTCTAAGTGGCACACCTTCAACTAAGGGGCAAAGTTGTACTTCAGAAAATTCCAAATACGTCTGTACACGGACATTCTGGAAGACCAACCGGTCCAGTTCTGTTACCTAAAATTGACGATTGCGTAGGTTGAGGACACCAAATCTTACAAAGTTCGCTTCATCAGAGAAGAAGGCAAATGACAGAAATAACAGGCCGGCCGGTGTGGCCGAGTGGTTCTAGGCGCTTCAGTCTGGAACCGCGTGCGGGTTGCGGTTGCAGGTTCGAATCCTGCCTCGTGCATGGGTGTGTGTAATGTCCTTAGGTTAGTTAGGTTTAAGTAGTTCTAAGTTCTAGGGGACTGATGACCTCAGATATTAAGTCCCACAGTGCTCAGAGCCATTTGAACCATTTTTTATAAATAACAGAATGGTGGTGTCGTGGTGAAAAAAAAAACAGCGGCAAACCTTTCCAAATGGAGAGAAATCCGCTTACGTTCATCCTTGCCCACGGATTCCCATGTAGAGTACACACTACCGTTTTTTGGTTAACAAAATTTCGGCCGACCGTTTGCCTGTACCGTCATGTGTTGTCGTTGTCCTCAGTACCCTGTTATTCCAGGTCTGGTACACGGACATTTCGTGGTCTCCATCTGTTCTTCTCGCGTCCGTAAACACTCTCCTGTCAAAACGAAAAGGCTAAACTGCAGCTACAGACGTTTTTCAATTCGTATGGTGCGGTCTATTGAACTACATTTCTAAAAACATCCGTGCGGCCGGTCAGCCGTATGTGTCTTTGACACAATGTACTGGGAGAACGGTATCTTGTAGCACATTGCCACCTACCATGGGAAATATGTATAGATTGTAAAAAATATTCTAACGTGTATTTGGGCTTTACCATGCTACACTGAGTGCTAGGAGGGATTTTGATACATCTGAAAGTCACGGTGCTGGCAGCAGATGCGTGCCTAAGCGTTTCACAGTATTCATTTTCTGTCTAGTTCCGATTAGGGGTCATATTAATGCCTGGCTGCACACCCACTATGCCAACTCTGCGCTCCGGCACACTTGCAGCGATTCTGTTTTTGAACACATCACACTGTGATGTTTGTTCTTGTACGACATCATAGTACATTAAGGTGACAAAAGGCATGGGATAACTCCTAAAAAAGTGTCGGACCTCTTTTTGCCCGGCGTACTGAAGCAACTCGACGTGACATGGACTCAACAGGTCTTTGGAAGCCCCTCACAGAAATATTGAGTCATGCGGCTCATATAGCCGTCCATAATTGCGAAAATGTTACCGGTGCAGGATGTTCTGCACGAAAGTTCAGTTGTTGTTTGGGAACATGAAATACACGAATGGCTGAAAATGGTCTCCAAGTAGCCGTACATAACCATTTACGGTCAATGTTCTGTTCGGCTGGACCAGACGACCCAGTCAATTCCAAGTAAACACAGCCCACACCGTCATGGAGCCCCCACCAGCTTGCAGAGTGTCTTGTTGACAACTTGGCACACTGGCTTCGTGGCATCTGCGCCACACTCGAATCCTACTGTCAGCTCTTACCAACTGAAATCGGGACTCGTCTGACCAGACCATGGCTTTCCAGTCGTCTACGGTCACGAGAGGCGCTGCAGGGTATGTCATGCTATTTGCAAAGGACTTGCGTAGGTTGTCTGCTGACACAGCTCACTGACGCCAAATTTCCCAGCGCTGTTCTAACGGATATGTTTGTCGTACGTCCCATATTGATTTTTGCGGTTATTTCACGTTATGTTGCTTGTCTGTTAGTACTGAGAACTTTACGGGAACGCCGCTGCTCTCGGTCGTTATCCGTGGTGACAGGTAATGCATAAATGTGGCATTCTCGGCACGCTCTTGACACTGTGGATCTCGGAATATTGATTTACTAACGGTTTTCGAAACTGAATATCCCATGCGTCTAGCTCCAACTACCATTCCCCATTTAAAGTCCGTTAACTGCCATCGTGCGCCCATAATCACACCGGAAACCTTTTCACTTGAATCACCTGAGTACATGTGAGAGCTCTGTCAATGCACTGTCCTTTTGACCTTCTGTATACGATATTATGGCCATCTGTATATGAGCATACCGCTATCCCAACACTTTTATCTCCTCAGTGTGTATTGGTGATCTGAGATGCATAGTTCCATCCTCAGTGCCTGTCGTAACGCTTTCTTAAGTCAGAAGCTCGTGGTGTTGTGGTTAGCGTTGTTGACTCTCGATCACGTGGCCCCGTATTCTATTTCCGACCGGATCACGAATTTTCTCCGCGCAAGTGTGTGCGTGTGTGCGTGTGTGTGTGCAGTCTTAATCATCATTTCCTCATCATCGACGCTCGAGTCACCGAAGTGGTGTCAAATAAAAAGGCTTGTGCCAGGCGACTGGGTGTAACACTGAAACTTCTCTCCGACAAACATGAGGTGTGGAGAAGCCACACTCCTGTCCAGTCTTCTTACAAAGGAATAGTCGCTAATGCAATTAAATTTACATTTACAAACACTGATTCGGATTGCTTGTTAGAGTAAGAGTCAAATTACATCAGTCACAGGTTGATCGAGTTGTTGATTCAAAATCGATAAAATTAATTAAAGAATAAATGATATGAAATCAGTTTTTCCCGGAAATACGAGATTACTGATGGCCACCATGGCCAGTATCGATTATCGGGGGCGGAGAAATTTTCAGGGCCACAAATTAATTATGGTTAATTATGGACAAGATGGTCGAATCTGCAGTGATTTCGAGGTCTTACTTTAAAATTTCACGCCGCTTCTACGTCGACACGCAAGGATGCAAGGCTTTACCGCTTTCGCAAAAATTGGTGGCACTTCAATTCCCCAATTCCTGAACTCCGAGGCCGGTCCTTCACTGACCAGAACAAATTGTAACTGGCAGCACTTTAGGTTAGCTGTGGGACCTTCTGCTGCCAGCTGGTGCTTACTGTGGAGGGGCATTTAGGGTGACGAAAGTGCTGAGAGCCACCCTCAGGGCTCATTTCGTTGCAATTATAGATTGGAGTCACTTCGTGATAGCAGTAGAGCGCTTGTTGCTACCATTTTCGGTATCTATGAGCTTCCGTTACTTGCTAGGAGCCATGGACCGAGCAGTTTTGTTCAGTGCCGCAGTTTTTGAACAATACGTTTGCGGCACGTTCAGTCCAAATTTTAGAAACGATCCCACCGCTTCCATTTAGATCGATGGGCTTGTCGACTTCTTCCATGGCGACGCGGTGAGCTAGTGGTGTTCCCCTGTCTGGGCTTTTATTCAGACGTACATCTCATGGATATTAATTACCTTCCTTCTCATTTCAAATTCTCAAGTTCCTTCGCTATTTTCTGCTAGCACACTCTCTCAAAGGGTGTCTTGGCGCACAGCAGGACATTTTCGTGCAGGTTATTTCATTAATCGCGAGTAGATAGACAATTTAATATCATGTAACAGGCTACCTCCATTTCAAGTGTTTTGTTGTGCTGAATGTATGTAATTTCCGCACCGGATCTGCCTCTCTACAGGTCTTCAGCATTCCCTTGTTGTCTTAAATGAATAAGTATTTTTATTAGGCATCAAAACCTCTGACAGACGTGTCGAATGAACAGCAGAATGCCATGTGAGATTAATGATCCATCTAACAGGGAATCAGTGGCAGGCAGTTCACACACTTCTTTTCCTATCACGCCACGTTCTGTAAAGTTCCACAGCTACATGGTAATACGTAAACAATGTCATATTCACCGAGATAAGATGATGATTAAACAAAAACGGTATTTACTACCAATTTCGATCATCAGATATCATAAAATATCAGTCCAGCATACTTTATACAGGTGATGATATTAACAATAAATAAAGCTGTCATCAAGACAAAGATTGGCTTTGCTACGCATGATCCTTTTGCAGGTGGTATGCAGTTGCCTTCCTCCGAACTTTGAACTGACTTACCCATTGAGTTATAGGAGTACCTGTAGTTTAACGTGGATTCCAAGCCTAGGTGCAACTCAGAATTGTTCACAGTTACAAACATTGCGTCTGTTGTCAAAAATTAAATACAGCCTGTGGCGTTTTATTATAGTTATAATCAATGATAAGATATCATAGGGCATCACAGCTATGACAGTGATATGGGATAGACAGTGGGAAACCTTACAAACAGTATAAACATTCAGTTACATATTGTTTGTTCCGTAATGTCTAACTTTTCAGTGTTACTCTTGTTTTATGCTTACGTTCCTTGTTACAGTACTAGGAATGTGTATTGTGAGCGCCACAGTTCACAGTTTGTGACTGTCGCCACACAGATATGACAACTACGATGCTATCTGATATTTTAACAGAGACTGTAACTATAACAGAATGAAACATGGTATGTTTTTTATAACCGACATAATGTTGTGTCAGTTAAATTAGCATTTGATGATACCTGTTGATAATACAAGCTATCAAAACTTATGATTTTAATGTCACACCCGGTTGTTTGGCGACAGCGGTTGAGAATTGTAAGCACAATCCACGAAGACCACGTGGGGCGGGCAGCTAACGTGTAGAGGTGCACTGGTGGGGGAGCTGGACACAATTGTGACTGGAACGAGCGAAGAGGTAACTGACTCGTTCAACTGAACGACTGCAGGACGCCGCGTGAAAGAAGCTGCTATTATTTCGCTTCTGGTGCTCGAGACAAGCTCAAAAGGTGAGTCTCGTGTCCAGTTACGGAAAGAATACATTGTCGACAGAACAGTAGAGGTATTGCAAAAGGCAATGACACAACACTGTTTTCGAAATCACGAGCTCAGTCAACCAATAGCTCACCTCGCATTAGCATCGTGACGCTGTAGAGAGAAAGCAGGTGCATTTTACCGCGAGAAGTGCAGACCTTTACACTGTTTTTGTTTTCATATTTTTTTCCAAAGACGGTCATAATGTCATACTGAGAGACCGCATTGTGGTAGAAATTTTACTACAACTATCTACAGTCAACACTCGCACATGCACTTCATTATAATTATCTGTTTCGGCGTTAGCCATCTTAAGATCTATTATAGCTAACATAGAAGAAAAACTACACTTAAAAACTTCATTACAGCAAACATCATAAGGTATAATTCATATTTGTACTCTAACGTACTCCCCTGGTCGTTATGATCCGTCCTTACCACTTGCCACGCACGGATATATCCGGCAGAACTAAAGTGCCTGTGAACCCAGGCCCTGCAAGGTAAGAATATTCCAGATGAAGTCGCGATTAGACATCAGAATAACAGCCGTCATGCATGCACTAAAATATTTCAGTGAGGAAGGGGTAGCCTCTACTCTAGAACACACAAACATCTGTTACCTGCACTAAATCTCTTTTATTACAGAATCACCAAACTCATTGTGTTCAAGTGTGCAGTTGGTGACGTTTGAAAATCCTCTATAATTAGGAAGATCTC
Organism: Schistocerca piceifrons; assembly: GCF_021461385.2. NCBI lineage: Eukaryota > Metazoa > Arthropoda > Insecta > Orthoptera > Acrididae > Schistocerca > Schistocerca piceifrons. The sequence goes on from NC_060149.1 coordinate 74,678,826, forward strand.
GACAGTGAATTTACAAATTAAACGAAATTAATCCTGAAAAACATGAACACACAACAATCTCTCAGAAGCCTTCCTATATGAGAAAATAACTCCTAGCATAACTTACAGTAGAACGATCACAAAACAATTTAACCTCCATAATATTACATTCACAACACATCAATATGCCCAATTGTCTATGCTATTTTAGCTGAATAACGTATATTTACCGACACCGTGATATGTGTGTAGCATGGACACAGGGGAATCAGAAGAAAATCTGTAACACAACTCCTATCTACAATAGAACTGAAGTGCACACACAAGCTACTGACTCCCTTAGCGTGCGCCTGAGCAAAGGCGATATTTACCGTGCTTTACCGGCGGCTGCTGTGGTCGGCAGTTGCTTATGATGATGGCGGCGCGTCGACGCTGTGAAGACCTGAACCTCAATACCTTTCTGGCCTTGAATGTATTAGCAGTCGGAAACTGCCCTGAGCTTTCGTGAGGCGAAAAACAGTGTTTTCCGTAGCTAAACTATTGGCAATGTCTTCTCGCTCTGCCTTGTTTCTGTGGCCGAGCGGTTCTAGGCGCTTCAGTCCGTAACCACGCGACTGCCTCGGGAATGGATGTGTGTGATGTCCTTAGGTTAGTTAGGTTTAAGTAGTTCTAAGTTCTAGGGGACTGATGACCTCGGATGTTAAGTCCCATAGTGCTCAGAGCCATTTTTTGATCCACTCGCTCTGGCTTATCGATGTGTACACCTCTGCCCTCTTCAGTTGTTCCGCAGAACGTAATTAACTCGGATCGAAATCCGTAATCTCCACTCTGGAGATGTTATGAGATTTTCAAACCCTGTGAACGCTAGTGTTCACTAGAAAGGTCTTCTAGGCCGGCAGTACAGGAAGTATTCCATCTACACACGGCCCTCGTCTGAATAAACCTCAAGGTACAGTGGGGGGAATCGAAAAGATATAGAGGACGGTCTCATCAGAGGGAAGGTGAGATCTCATCAGCCCGGGGTCGTGGGTAGAAGGGAGAGAGGTCTCTTCAGACCAGAGCCATGGGTAGAACGGAGAGAGGTTTCTTCAGACCAGGGCTGTGTGTAGATGGCCTCACGAAAGCTCAGGGCAGTTTCCGACTGCTGATACAGTGAAGGTCAAAATAGTCCTGAGGTTTGCAGGTCCGCACATCATCGACGCTCCACCGTCATCATACGCCACCGCCGAACACAGCAGCCGCCGATTAAGCACGGTAAATATCGCGTTTACACAGACGCTTAGTAAGGGAGTCACTAGTTTGTGTGTGCACTTCTACTGGATATTGGAGTTGTGTTACATATTTTCTTCTCATTACTTCGTTTCCATGCCAGCCATGTATTGTGTGTAGGGCTTGAAAGTCGAGAAAGGTATCGGTAAATATACGCTATTGTCCAGCTAAAATAACATAGAAAATCGGGTTATTGAAGTGTTGTGAATATAATATTATTGAGGGTAAATTGTTTTGTGATTGTTGTACTATAGGTTATGCTAGGGGTTCTTTTCTCATGTATGAAAGCTTTTGAAAGGTTGTTGTGTGTTCATATTTATCACGATTAATTTCAAATGGTTCAAATGGCTCTGAGCACTATGGGACTTAACTTCTGAAGTCATCAGACCCTATAACTTAGAACTAGTTAAACCGAACTAACCTAAGGACATCACACACATCCATGCCCGAGGCAGGATTAGAACCTGCGACCGTAGCGGTCGCGCGGTTCCAGACTGCAGCGCCTTGAACCGCTCGGCCACTCTGGCCGGCTGATTAATTTCATTTAGATTGTGAATTCACTGTCGGGGTCTTCCTAATTATAGACGAGTTTCCAATGTCAGCAACTACACACCTGAAGCCATTGTGTATGGTGATCCTGTAATATAAAGATTTAGTACATGTAACAGTTGTTTGTGTGTGCTAGAGTAGTGGCATGGATGACGGCAGTTATTCTGATCTCTAATCGTGACTTCATCCGGAATCTCCTTACCTTGAAGGGCCTGGGTTCACAGGCACTTTAGTTCTGTCATCAGATATCATTTGAAAATTTGAAGTGATACGACCAAGAACTTTTCGAAATATTTGGTAACAACTTTTCCCCTTTATTATATATATATATATATATATATATATATATATATATATATAATTTGATTAATGTTCTTACCACTGGTATCAAGAGAGATATTGAAGCAAGCACCGTTTTTTAAAATTCGACCGTATACTTTTTATAAATGCATTCGATATCCCTTGAGAAGATAATTACAATGATATAGCGATTGTTAATGTTGACGTTGAAACATGTCTTAAACACATTCGAGAAATTTCCTAGAATGCGTGAGCACGGTGGCCGGAATCGACATTAGAGGTGTACACACCGTCAAGCAGAGTTCTCGTGCTACGCTGTCAGAATGTCAACACATTTGCCTATTTACTTGTGTGCACTGCAGGCCGCTCATTTCTGCTTGAACGTTCGTTGCGTGCAGACATGTACACCAATGAGGAGAAGTTGGATATACTACTATGACATGGTGAATGTAAAAGAAATGCTGTAAAAACAGTACGGTGGTATAGCACTATCTATCCGGATCGCCATTGTCCGACGCGCTAGGCAATTGCACGAAGTATTAAAACGCTAGTGCGAACAGGCTGCTTGGACGTCAAAAAGAGGAAAAGAAGAAGACTGCAACTGACTGAGAACACGAAGAAACTGTTCTGGCTACAACGCCAATGAAACTGCACAGTGGTACGAGACATATTGCCAAGGAATGTGGAAGCAGCCAGGCGAGTGTCATTTGCATCGACAGAATTTCCATCCCTATCGTCTGACACTACATCAGGAGTTAGACGACCGTGTTTTCCAACGTCGTACAGAATTTTGTCGGTTTGAAATTCAGCAGCTGAGAGACGATCCTATGTTCTTCCAACGTGTGCTCTTTACAGGTGAAGCAACGTTTACTAATCAAATGGTTCAAATGGCTCTGAGCACTATGGGACTTAACTGCTGTGGTCATCAGTCCCCTAGAACTTAGAACTACTTAAACCTAACTAACCTAAGGACATCACACACATCCATGCCCGAGGCAGGATTCGAACCTGCGACCGTAGTGGTCACGCGGTTCCAGACTGTAGCACCTGTTTACTAATCACACTAATGTATATTTGCATAACATGTGTTATTGGGCAACCGAAAATCCACGCTGGTTTCGTTAGGTGCGGCCGTCCAACGTAAATGTATGGTGCGGCATCATAAGGAATTACATTTTGGGACCTTCCTTCACCACAGACGTTCTAAAAGGGCATTCGAAATTCCACTTTCTGACTAACGTTCTGTCGATTATTCGAGAAGAGGTATCACTGGATATTCGACAGTGTCCGTGGCTACAGCACGACGACTGTCCAGCTCGCACGTCTCGTCTTGCAACGTAAACAATTTAGGAGAACCTTCCTGGACGTTGGATAGGACGAAATTCTGTTGCCAAACGACCCGCGAGGTTCCACGATTTGACTCCCCTCGGTTTCTTTCTTTGGGGAGAACTCAAAAATGCAGTCTATGACGAAGCCCGAACTACGCCAGACGATATGTGTCGTCGAATCACCAGTGCATGATCTACCATATCATCTGTTGTAATTACAACTGTTCATCGTTCTATCGACCGGGAATTGCAAATGTGCCTTTCAGTCCATGGTCAACAGTTTGAACACATGCTTAAATTAAGGATAAAGTTATTTTTTTGGAAGACAAAATTCATGTTATGTGAGTTGGGTGGTTATCAAATCATTAATATTACATTGTTTATTTCGTTTACGTGGTACGAAATTGCATTGCAGTGTCAAAAAGTTCGACAGTCTGTATTGCACATAGCAGGTAACACTGTCAGTAAGAGCTTACGTTCAGCATGAAACAACGTTTCGTTAAGAAGAATATATCTATTTTGCGATGTACAGGTGGTCACTAAAGTGTTTTTAATAAAATGTTTAGTTCAACGAATGTATCCCATATGATATAAGTTAGAGCAGTGTAGGTAGCGACAGTTGCCCGACAGCATGTATTTTACCTCCAAGGAGAACACAGCCATGTACAGGAAAAGATAGATCTAATCTTCCTTCTAGCATAATACAGTAGCTGCTTTTTGCAGGATATAAGACCTCTTTATTTTTGATGAATGAACAGTTGATTACACTGTTTCAGCTCACGTAAATCTGGCATGATACACAAATGTGAAACATTTATTCAAATGGTTCAAATGGCTCTCAGCATTATGTGACTTAACATCTGAGGTCATCAGTGCCCTAGAACTTAGAACTACTTAAACCTAACTAACCTAAGGATATCACACACATCCATGCCCGAGGCAGGATTCGAACCTGTGACCGTAGCGGTCGCGCGGTTCCAAACTGAAGCACCTAGAACCGCTCGGCCACACCGGCCGGCTGAAACAGTTGTCCTAAGGCCCTTGCGATATGCTAGATTCTAGCCTGTGTCATATTTTCATAGACACACGCCAAAAATGTTTTTCATCACCTCGGTTCCGAGAATTCCGGAACCTGTACAGAAAATTGGAGTAGCGATCAACATAAACATCATTTCCGCCTTTTGTATTGCTCATGAAAACCACACATTGCATGTTGTATCACACCATACTGTGAGACCTTCAGAGGTGGTGGTCCAGGTTGCTCTACACACCGGTAACTCTAATAACCAGTAGCACGTCCTCTCGCATTGATGCATGCCTGTATTCGTCGTGGCATACTATCCACAAGTTAATCAAGGCACTGTTGGTCCAGATTGTCCAACTGCTCAACGGCGATTCAGCGTAGATCCCTCAGAGTGGTTGGTGGGTCACGTCGTCCATAAACAGCCTTTTTCAATCTATCCCAGGCATGTTCGATAGGGTTCATGTCTGGAGAACATGCTGGCCACTCTAGTCGAGCGATGTCGTTATCCTGAAAGAAGTCATTCACAAGGTGTGCACGATGGGGGCGCGCATTGTCGTCCATGAAAACGAATGCCTCGCCAATATGATGCCGATATGGTTGCACTATCGGTCGGAGGATGGCATTCGCATATCGTACATTCGTTACGGCGCCTTCCGTGACCACCAGCGGCGTACGTCGGCCCCACATAATGCCACCCCAAAACAGCAGAGAACCTCCACCTTGGTGCACTCGCTGGACAGTGTGCCTGAGGCGTTCGGCCTGACCGGATTGCCTCAAAACACGTCTCCGACGATTGTCTGGTTGAAGGCATATGAGACACTCATCGGTGAAGAGAACATGATGCCAATCCTGAGCGGTTCATTCGGTATGTTGTTGGGCCCACCTGTACTACACTGCATGGTGTCGTGGTTGCAAAGATGGGCCTCACCATGGACGTCGGGAGTGAAGTTGCGCATCATGCAGCCTACTGCGCACAGTTTGAGCCGTAACACGACGTCCTGCTGCTGTACGAAATCATTATTCAACATGGTGGCCTTGCTGTCTGGGTTCCTCCGAGCCATAATCCGCAGGTAGCGGTCATCCACTGCAGTAGTAGCCCTTGGGCGGCCTGAGCGAGATATGTCATGGACAGTTCCTGTCTCTCTGTATCTCCTCCATGTCGGAACAACATCGCTTTGGTTCAGCCCAAGACGCTTGGACGCTTTTCCTTTTTAGAGCCCTTGCTGGCACAGAGTAACAATGCGGACGCGATCGAACCGCGGTATTGGCCGCCTTGGCATGGTTGACCTATAGACAACACGAGCCGTGTACTTCCTCCCTGGTGGAGTGACGAACTGATCGGCTGTCGGACCCCCTTCGTCTAATAGGCTTTGCTTATGCATGGTTGTTACATCTTTGGGAGGGTTTAGTGACACCTCTGAACATTCAAAGAGACTGTGTCTGTGATACAATATCCACAGTCAACGTCTATCTTCAAGAGTTCTGGGAACCAGGGTGATGCAAAACTTTTTTTTGATGTGTGTACAAGACTCGTAGGTAGACCTGCATCTAGGTCGTAAGTTTGTTCAAGGGGAAACTAAGCTTCATTCTCGTAGCGCAGGCCTACCGTATGGTATACAACAACGTAGCCTGGTCCGAGACGCCTGCTTAGCGGTTTTTGCACCGCTTATGCCGTTTCTGGCCACCATTCTCACAGATTCTATGACATTTCTAGAACTTTTTTCCGACAGGTTTCAACGTTAACTTTAAAAAACGGTATATCACTGTAATTTTCTTCTCAAGAGCTATCAAAAGCAGTTATAAAAAGTAGACGTTCCCATCTTTAAAAAAACGTTCTTGTTTCAATACCTCCGTTGACAACAGCGCTAAAAAACATTAACCAAATACAAACATGTGTGACCCTCGACCCTCTGGCCGGCCGCTGTGGTCGAGCGGTTCTAGGTGCTTCAGTCCGGAACCGTGTGACTTCTATGGTTGCAGGTTCGGATCCTGCCTCGGGCATTGATGTGCGTGATGTCCTTAGGTTAGTTTGGTTTAAGTAGTTCTAAGTTCTAGGGGACTGATTACCTCAGATGTTAAGTCCCATAGCGCTCAGAGCCATTTGAACCATTTTTTCGTCCCTCTAACAACGTTTACCAGAACGAAGTTTCGAACTATGTAACAGTTAATGAATTAAAAGGGGTGTTACATCTTACGTGAGTCACCCTCTATAAGTAAGATTCCCAAGCACCATAAGACGGCGCTCGTGTTACAACGCGAAGGAACAAAACAAAAATAAATAGTCAATAATCTATAAAAAGGAAAATTTGTGTAACCGTATATGGCTTAATCACTTCTGATCATAGAGCCTGCTTCAGCTAGTGCGTCTTTTATTTTAATAAGAACAAGTTATAATGCATACTTGTTACTATTTTAATTTTTGCTTTGTTTATGTGTGTAAAACCTAAATGAACTATTAGGTAAATTTTTAATATGAACTAATAGGTTTTTTAAACAACTGCTTATTTTGAATGTGTATTTTTCGGTGAACCAGACCTTATGAAACAAGCCACCTATTTTGTCTAGGTATGTTTACATATAGATGCCAATACCGTCAACCTACTGGGCTTGAATCGTGGCGTCTACATTCTGTATAGAAAAACTTACAGGAATTAGTTTTTATTGAGCAGTGGGAAAAATTTACACATCGTACCTGCATTGCTCGTAGAAGCTACACGCACGTGAATTGTAGTTTATCGTGTTTGTTGTAATGGAGTGTAGTAGTTTTTCTTTAATATTTCCTGTTACGGATTTGTATATAGCTAACGCCAGAACTGGCAATTATAATAAACTGCATATGCGATCAATGACCAGAAATAACTGTAGTAAAATTTGCACACTGGTCACAAAGTGGGAATTGGGATCAGTTCTGTTAGTGCCTGGCGGCACTTCGCCAGTGCGAGATACGGTTCAGTAGAGACGGCTACACTGTATCACCTAGCAATCAAACTAAACTGTCCTTACCGCCTTCAACGGAATTCGGACGGATTGCCACTGCCGTGTCTTGTGGAAGTAAGTACTTCTAACACGGCTCCTACAACCATGGAACGGCAATACGTTCCATAGCATTTATCTTGCCAATACTACAACCAACTGCGTGGAAAAGACGTCTGAATGAATCTTTAACTGTCAACTTATCTTGATTCTGGATTCCATGAAGATACTTTCAGAGTAGATTTATCAGATACCACACCTCATTTTACAATTTAACCCTGCTGGAGCTAACAGTACATGAAACCTGTCCAACTAAACAAAACAAAATACTATTTGGCTACGTGCACGCCCTCGTTGTGCAATATAATCTCTTAGTTCCGGTACATTGTTCTAGAAACTCTCCGAGTTAGGATTCATTCAGGCCATTCTGGGTTCTCACAAAGTTTTAATGTGTTAATTGTCAAATTTCGTGCAAGTACATTTCATGAACAACACGTGGTTAAATGTGAGAGAGGACGTCTTGGGACTAATCTTTCCAGATAAAATAAAAACTTTAGGATGTAAAACAATACAGCAAATAACGATCGCTATTTCAAATAAGAGATGAAATATGGAGCTTTTTACGACAACACAGTGAAACAAAATATTCATTGTAGTGGGCAGCCTCTCGTTTATACTGGGGACATCAGTAGGCTGACTTGGGGGGAGACTGAGCTGAGGCACCTGAGGGCAGCCACTAATGGCCTGCAGCTGGGGCCGCGGGACCTCGCGTGTTGAGCATGCTCTCAACAACTCTCGAGGACACCGTTAGCTTACTCCAGCTGGAACGCTCCCCCCAGTCTCGAGTCACACCAGTGACTCCCTCAGAACGTGTATGACATCCTATCGCCGTTTTTTTGTATTATTAGTATAAGTAGAGAGGATATAAAATGTAGGCTGGCAATGGCAAGGAAAGCGTTTCTGAAGAAGAGAAATTTGTTAACATCCAGTATTGATTTAAGTGTCAGGAAGTCATTTCTGAAAGTATTCGTATGGAGTGTAGTCATGTATGGAAGTGAAACATGGACGATAAATAGTTTGGACAAGAAGAGAATAGAAGCTTTCGAAATGTGGTGCTACAGAAGAATGCTGAAGATTAGATGGGTAGATCACATAACTAATGAGGAAGTATTGAATAGGATTGGGGAGAAGAGAAGTTTGTGGCACAACTTGACCAGAAGAAGGGATCGGTTGGTAGGACATGTTCTGAGGCATCAAGGGATCACCAATTTAGTATTGGAGGGCAGCGTGGAGGGTAAAAATCGTAGAGGGAGACCAAGAGATGAATACACTAAACAGATTCAGAAGGATGTAGGTTGCAGTAGGTGCTGGGAGATGAAAAAGCTTGCACAGGATAGAGTAGCATGGAGAGCTGCATCAAACCAGTCTCAGGACTGAAGACCACGACAACAACAGTATATTATGTACCCTGGAATTACTGTTTTTAATTGGTCACGTTTTGAATACACAGTTCAAATGAAAATAGTTTTCGTTAATTTTGGATAGTAATTCTTTCATTCCTGACTGTTCTTTTCTAGGGAAAACTACGTGTGAGATGTGATGAACATGTATGCACTCAGTCAAAAGTGTTTTGAGGATGATTTTTGCCACATAGGAATAATGCACTCCTATTTTACTCATGTTTTCTGATCTACAACTGCTGCATACTGTTCATCACCCGCCACCTATGTCCGCAACTTCGCGTGTTTTTTTTATATTAAATCAGACTTTCCGTCTGAATTCTACAATATAACATCGAGAGATTTTGTTTAGCATGATGCCCATAGCAAGTTTTAGTAACGATGTAGTCGGGACCAAGCACTGAGTATAATGTGTAGAGCAGTATCACTCTGTTCATTACTTCTTTCTACTGTATGAAGTACGTTTCGATCAAGGTCACACTGAATGCTAATTGTGTCCGATCTTCGCAGACACGTTAAAATATCTAATGTGTGGTTGAATACAGCATAATAAGGCAGATAGCAGCATTGTCTCCAATGCAGCCACGAAACATTCATGCACACATTTATATTTAACTAACATATTAATTTCTGTTGTGTTTACATATTAATTAGGGTCAGTTGTGTGTTTATTATCGAACCATTATATTTGAATTCATCATTAGTGTGGCTTCAAATGGCTCTGAGCACTATACGACTTAACTTCTGAGGTCATCAGTCGCCGAGAACTTAGAACTAATTAAACCTAACTATCCTAAGGACATCACACACATCCATGCCCGAGGCAGGATTCGAACCTGCGACCGTAGCGGTTGCTCGGTTCCAGTCTGCAGCGCCTAGAACCGAATGGCCACTCCGGCCGGCCATCATTAGTGTGATTAGGGCAAACTTTAAATAGCATCTTTCCGCCTATTTGTGGCCAATACATTTCATTTACTTAGACAGATTGAACAAATTTATGGAAATACCGTTTCAAATGCGGTAGAACGTAAATTCAGATGCTAGCCAAGCCTGCACGAGGCGCTCTTGTATTTAACCATCAACATCAAAAGGGCAATGTCCTCAGTGTATTACAGTTGTCAGTCGTGGTCAGGACAGCGTTGTTTGTACTTAAGTGCGGTATGTCGGAGCTATGTGAATTCGAACGTGAACAAACTGTTGGTGCTCGAATAGTGGGTGCTTCGGAAACCAAGACAGCCGAAGTGGTTGGTGTTTCAAGAGGAACCATATCGGAGATTTATACTGCATACAGGTAAAGCAGAGAAACATCGTCCGATAAGTCCCAACACGAACGAAAGTGAGTGTTGACTGATCGGAGCGGATGGTGACTGAAGAGAACTTTAACGAAAAGGAAGAGGAGGGTAACTGCAAAAGTCGCTGTAGAACTGAATTTCGCAATCGCGAACCCCGTCCGAATCAAAACAGCAAGAAAGGGAGCTCCATAACTTAGTAATTTCAGGACGAGCTGTAATCCCAAAACCGGATCCATAGGAGTTCGAACTAGCTAGGTATAGAGGGCATTTAACTCGCCGGAGCGTGTAATACAAAACATGAAACATCTGATCTGAAGAGGCGGGAGGAGATGGACAATGAGGGGGGGGGGGGGAGGAGAAAATGAACTGAGAGACCGGGGGGGGGGGGGAGGTGGCAGGTGGCCAGAGGGAGGAGGGAGGAGGAAACAGAATAGTAGAAGTTGAAATGTACAAATACCCGGATAACGCCAGTTTCTCAGCTAGTATTAGAATAATACCGATAGGCAATCAATCTTCCAAAGTTCCATGCTTGGACGAAACGAGACGAACCGTAATATGTAGTAAGACGTCGTATTTCAGTGACCCAGCAATCAGGGAAGTTGCATAAATTCAACTGGAGGGTGATTTTATTATTGTTGATGATGGTTCTGAGTTTCGATAAATCTTTAATTCACTGTTGCCCGCATCTCGTGGTCGTGCGGTAGCGTTCTCGCTTCCCACGCGCGGGTTCCCGGGTTCGATTCCCGGCGGGGTCAGGGATTTTCTCTGCCTCGTGATGGCTGGGTGTTGTGTGCTGTCCTTAGGTTAGTTAGGTTTAAGTAGTTCTAAGTTCTAGGGGACTGATGACCATAGATGTTAAGTCCCATAGTGCTCAGAGCCATTTGAACCATTTTTTTTTAATTCATTGCCTCTGAACGCATCGCAAAGTAGCTAGGCGGTTGACAACACGACGGCCATTATTATCTATACCTGATAAAAGTTCAGTTTTTCAAAACCCATTATTAACAGCTATGTGGCTAATACCGGCTTGTGCATTCCCTATCCTACTAAATAATTGCGTCTCTGACTGCATTATTTCGTGCATCATATGTAAACCTGCGCTTCCTGAGGTTTATGTTTTATTAAATATGCACCGACGTATCAAGGTAATTTGAAAACAGTACTTACGAAACAGCGATGAGATAAACTCAATTATAACAACATCTCTGGTATGGAACTACTTTCATTTTTTACGTAATCAAAAATGGTTCAAATGGCTCTGTGCACTACTAACTCCTGAGGTCATCAGTCCCCTAGAAGTTCGAACTAATTAAACCTAACTAACCTAAGGACATAACACATATCCATGCCTGAGGCAGGATTCGAACCTGCGACCGTAGCGGTCGTGCGGTTCCAGACTGTAGCGTCTAGAACCGCTCGGCCACCCCGGCCGGCTTTTACGTAATCATTTAAAAAAGATACTGCGATGAATGAAACTGTTTCCACTCGCGTTATGCTTATTATCAGATGTAAATGGGTCAGTGCCATAGTAATGCCAAATGTTGATGCTCCCTCCCTTTTGAGTTACCTTGATAAACATCTTTGCGTCGTTGGATTGATGGCGTAATATTAACAAAGTTATTCTCGTGATTTCTGCGGTCAAATTGATAAAAGATGTGCACGTGATTCACAGTTTCTAGCCGTGTTGACCATTCCGTTTCCCTGTATCATGTTTCGACTTCTGACCAAATCTTCGGTAGGGGCAGCGAGCGATGTTATCAAACGTTCCCACTCACTTCACTCAAAACAAACTACGAGCTATTGTTGGTAACGCTTAGTTATTTACATCAGGGTTCGATTCCCAGTGTCAGTGACATCTCTTGTCTAATAAACGCGTTGGTTTCCAATATATGGTGCAGGCACTTAGAAATGGTTCATTATGATGACGGTTTCGACTCTAACATATGCATGCTGAGTTCTAAACAAATTGGGCAATAATAACAATAAAAATAATTATGCGTCGCCTGGTATCTAGTCTTCCATTTGTTAAGAACTAGCCGCCAATCTGATGAGTCCCACTCAAAAATTTTATGTCGATATTCCAGTAGTAGCCTGCCTCCATAGCAAAGGTCGCTAAGGCATATTTTCAGGTTTGAATCCTCGGAGTCGATTAGGGTGTTAAGGAGGTGAAACTTGTGACTTCCAGTTACTGATCACTAGATGGTGTGTGAATTTTTTCGGTCAAATCTCGAACACACATGATTTGTATCGCATACTGATGGCAATAAGTTCATCAGCTAGGGACGTTAAGCTCGCTGACTCCTCTAACGTTTTTGGAGAGTGGTAAGTAATGTGCGGGCATTACATTTCGTTTCCTTCTTTCGCCTCTCTTATCATGATCAACAACAACAACAACAATATAACAAAACACTATACTACATTTTACACTCAGTCATCTTTACGTCCACTAAACGTATCGCTTTCATCCGGAACACACTGAATAAAGCAAAGGTGTGCAACGAGGAGCGAATGGAAGGAAAGAAGGTTAGGGATCAACGCCCCGTCGATGACGAAGTCATTAGAGATGAAGCACAAGTTCTGACTGGGAAAGGTTGGAAAGGAAATCGGCCGTTCTCTTTCACAAAAACCATTGCGATACTCGTCTTAAAGTACCTATGGAATCACGGAAATCTGAAATCTGAATAGTCGAAAGGCTAGCTGAGCCGCCATTCTCCAGAATACGAGTTCAGTGCCTAACCATTATGTCACCTGGCTTGGTAGATCTGTCCGAGTGGGACAGGCTCATCTAAATGTGTGTCTACGTGACTGCTCTGCAGTTCACCCGTATTTGCCAGGCACATGGTTCTTCGAAACACCTATACCGTTCCACTCTCTAACAAAACGTGGAAAAAACGAACACTTAAGTCTTCCTGTGCGAGATATTATTTGTCTTATTTTGTTAGAATATTCATTTCTCGCTATGTTGGTTACGACAGGAAAATATTTTTGCTTCCAGAGCAGAAAACTGGTGACCGAAATTTCGTGAAAAGATCTAGCCGCAATGGAAACGCCTTAGTTTTAATGACTGCCACCCCAAGTCACTTATGTCCGTGACATACTCTCCGTATTTCGCGATAACACAAAACGAGCTGCCCTTCTTTGGACTTTTTCGACGCCCTCCGTCAATCTTACCTGCTAAGAATCCCACATCGCACAACAGTACTCTAGTAAAGCAAGGGTAAGTGTAGTGTTGGTAGTCTCTTTAGTAGACATGTTGCATATTCTAAGAGTTCTGCCAATAAAACGCAGCCTTTACTTTACCTTTCCAACTATATTACCTATGCGACTGTTCGTTTAAGTTGTTCGTAATTGTAATTACTAGATATTCAGTTGAACTGACAGCCTTTAGATTTGTATAAATTATCATGTGATCGAAATTTAACGGATTTGTTTTCGTACTCATGTCTATGACCTCAAATTTTGGCTTATTCAGAGACAACTGCCACTTTTCGCACCATGCAGGTATCATGTCTAGGTCATCCTGAAATTTTTTTTGATCTTACTAGACGGTATGTGACAGCGTCATATGCTAACAATCCTAGAGCGCTACTCGGATTGTCTCCTAAATCGTTTATATAGTTTAGGAACATCAGAGGGCTTGAACACAGATCCATGGGGAACGCCAGACTCTCTATCTCAATGACTTAGAAAATTTACACTTTTAGTGCGATCAATGCTTGTTAACAGCTCATTTTCGTTGATACTTGTTCGCTTATTTTCGTATTTCTACGGTCGCGGGTTCGAATCCTGCCTCGGGCATGGATGTGTGTGTTGTACTTAGGTTAGTTAGGTTTAAGTAGTTCTAAGTTCTAGGGGACTTATGACCTCAGCAGTTGAGTCCCATAGTGCTCAGAGTCATTTTTGAGAGGGCGACTTATTGGATGTCGTTTCCATAGGAGTCTACCGATGTGCCCGAAGATTTGGGTAGCACGGGACAAATAAAGGACACTCGCCCTTGGTTTACTAATCTTTATCTGCTCCACAGATGGAATGTCGGTGAATCGTCAACCCAATATGACAGCCTCATTTATACAGTAGCGAAGAACAAACGGTGAACATCATGTGAAGTTTTATTCACACACAGGATAGGTGTGCAATCATAATCAAGGATCATAAACCTACGGACAAACTGTGGAGAACGTTTCCTATATGGGGACATTTACTCAAATTACAGGCCTGAAGTCGCGCATATAACGATAAAAGAATTCTCGGGTGTTACAATGAGAGAAATTGTTGCACGCTACTTACATTTATTAGTCGACGGATTTTTCAGTTTGATAGACAGAACTGGGCTTCTCCCATCATGTTCCACACATACTCAATGTGGACAGGACAGGTGATCGTCCTGCGTAGAGGAATTGACGAACATCTTGGGCAACAGGCTGCATAACGCGAGATGAGTGTAAATGTGTTTTCTCTTGCTAAAAGAGAACATTTCCCTGACGTCGTGGAAGTGTCAGCAGAATGGACTGAAACATGTTCTGTAGGTATCCTGCGCTCGACAAACACCAGAAGACTTCTGTTATTATAGGCTGTGTTCTCCTAGACGTGTTTTGCGGTGGTATACTTGTACAATACCCACTTCCATAAATGAGACCACCTGTCGAAATCCTCAATACTCATGCTTTGCAGGGCAGACCACTCAAGACACGCAGGAAGAGAGTCAGTGAGTTTCTGGAAGGTACTGACAGGGATGTGGGACCATGCCGATTGCAGTATCGTGGCCAGCTACACTATGTTCCTCGGTTGAGGAACCATGGCGTAAACAGCCCGAGTTAGAAAACTGCTGCGGAAGCAAAGGGAACTTCACAGCAAACATAAACATAGCCAAAGCCTTGCAGACAAACAAAAATTACACGAAGCGAAATGTAGTGTGAGGAGGGCTATGCGAGAGGCGTTCAATGAATTCGAAAGTAAAGTTCTATGTACTGACTTGGCAGAAAATCCTAAGAAATTTTGGTCTTATGTCAAAGCGGTAGGTGGATCAAAACAAAATGTCCAGACACTCTGTGACCAAAATGGTACTGAAACAGAGGATGACAGACTAAAGGCCGAAATACTAAATGTCTTTTTCCAAAGTTGTTTCACAGAGGAAGATTGCACTGTAGTTCCTTCTCTAGATTGTCGCACAGATGACAAAATGGTAGATATCGAAATAGACGACAGAGGGATAGAGAAACAATTAAAATCGCTCAAAAGAGGAAAGGCCTCTGGACCTGATGGGATACCAGTTCAATTTTACACAGAGTACGCGAAGGAACTTGCCCCCCTTCTTGCAGCGGTGTACCGTAGGTCTCTAGAAGAGCGTAGCGTTCCAAAGGATTGGAAAAGGGCACAGGTCATCCCCGTTTTCAAGAAGGGACGTCGAACAGATGTGCAGAACTATAGACCTATATCTCTAACGTCGAACAGTTGCAGAATTTTGGAACACGTATTGTGTTCGAGTATAATGACTTTTCTGGAGACTAGAAATCTACTCTGTAGGAATCAGCATGGGTTTCGAAAAAGACGGTCATGTGAAACCCAGCTCGCGCTATTCGTCCACGAGACTCAGAGGGCCATAGACACGGGTTCACAGGTAGATGCCGTGTTTCTTGACTTCCGCAAGGCATTCGATACAGTTCCCCACAGTCGTTTAATGAACAAAGTAAGAGCATATGGACTATCAGACCAATTGTGTGATTGGATTGAGGAGTTCCTAGATAACAGGACGCAGCATGTTATTCTCAATGGAGAGAAGTCTTCCGAAGTAAGAGTGATTTCAGGTGTGCCGCAGGGGAGTGTCATAGGACCGTTGCTATTCACAATATACATAAATGACCTGGTGGATGACATCGGAAGTTCACTGAGGCTTTTTGCAGATGATGCTGTGGTGTACCGAGAGGTTGTAACAATGGAAAATTGTATTGAAATGCAGGAGGAACTGCAGCGAATTGACGCATGGTGCAGGGAATGGCAATTGAATCTCAATGTAGACAAGTGTAATGTGCTGCGAATATACAGAAAGATAGATCCTTTATCATTTAGCTACAAAATAGCAGGTCAGCAACTGGAAGCAGTTAATACCATAAATTATCTGGGAGTACGCATTAGGAGTGATTTAAAATGGAATGATCATATAATGTTGATCGTCGGTAAAGCAGATGCCAGACTGAGATTCATTGGAAGAATCCTAAGGAAATGCAATCCGAAAACAAAGGAAGTAGGTTACAGTACGCTTGTTCGCCCACTGCTTGAATACTGCTCAGCAGTGTGGGATCCGTACCAGATAGGGTTGATAGAAGAGATAGAGAAGATCCAACGGAGAGCAGCGCGCTTCGTTACAGGATCATTTAGTAATCGCGAAAGCGTTACGGAGATGATAGATAAACTCCAGTGGAAGACTCTGCAGGAGAGACGCTCAGTAGCTCGGTACGGGCTTTTATTGAAGTTTCGAGAACATACCTTCACCGAAGAGTCAAGCAGTATATTGCTCCCTCCTACGTATATCTCGCGAAGAGACCATGAGGATAAAACCAGAGAGATTAGAGCCCACACAGAGGCATACCGACAGTCCTTCTTTCCACGAACAATACGAGACTGGAATAGAAGGGAGAACCGATAGAGGTACTGAAGGTACCCTCCGCCACACACCGTCAGGTGGCTTGCGGAGTATGGACGTAGATGTAGATGTAGATCAATGAGGTCTCACAGAGTCTCGATCTGGTTTTAATCCGGGGCGTTTGGTGGTCAGAGGAGTGCGGTAAACTCATCCTCGTGCTCCTTGAACGACGCACGTACACTGCGAGCTGGGTGACATTTTGCATTGTGCTGCTTGTAGATGCCAACATGCCGAAGAAAAACAAACAGCATGTATGGGCGGACGTGGTCCTCAATGATAGAGGCATTCTTGTGTTGATCCATTGTACCTTCCAGAATGGCGAGATTGCCCAGGGAATACTACGACAACATTCCACAGACCATAACGCTCCCTCCTTCGGCCTGAAACCTTCTGATGATTGTTGCAGAGTGCTTACTTTGAGACGTGTCACGCCGTACACGCATAAAATGTGATTCATCTGGAAAGGCCACTGGACGTCCATCAGCGGTTCTGGGATGCAATTTCGATCCTGGGCAGCAGTCAGCATGGGTGCATGAACCGGGCGCCAGCTGCGGAGGCCAATACGCAGCAACATTCGCCCCTCGTTTCATCTGGACGGTCAGTTGATCAAAAGTTGCACGAATATTCCCCCGTGCACATCTCCACAGTCTTTGTTCACCTCTGTCATCTACGGCCCTTGGTGCACCACAGCTGTCCACGCACCGGTTTTGGATGGCGCCATTTTGCCATGCACGATATACTTTAACTACCGCAGCACGCGAACAGTTTACAAATTTAGCCGTTTCGGAAATGCTTCCTTCCTTGGCCCGAAAGCCAATGATCAAGCCCTTTAGGACGAGAGATAAATAGCTCCGTCTCCACGTTACAACAACTGCACTGTTTTCAGCGTCCTTCTGACACACTTCATATACCCTCCACTGCTGGTGCTGCCATCTGTCGTCTGTGAGTGGTTATTGAACACTGACGTCGAACATAGGCGATAGTCACACTAATGTGACTAGACCGTAAAGTTGCTGCACGAGAGGCGATAGCCATGCTTAGACTCTCAGGACAATGCACCAAGAGTTTGGTGTAGCGCAGGGATCCATTACGGTCCTCTGTTGTTTGTTCCACTTAAATTGTCAGGAGATACTAATTTTGAACTCTTCGCAAATGACAGAAATTGTGGGATGAAAATTAGTACCCGACTTCTTACTTAAAAGGCAAGTAGTGAAGCATTTGAAAACATCAGCAGATGGTTCAAGACATGTGGATTATCATTATAGTATTTAGAATAAACTTAGCACAAAAAAATCCATTATTATATTTGCTCGTATCGCTTAAGGAACAGTGTGCTAGCTTGCGAGATAAGAAGGTGAGAAGCGAACTCGCACTGTGGATTAACGACCGTTGGTCTAGACTGTGGTACACTGACCAGTCTGCGTGCAGTTATTAAGCGATTTTCCGCGCTTGTTTAGAAAAATTCTGGGCTGTTCTCCGATATCTGTGCCACAAGATAGACAAACAAATAGTTATAACACAATAATACATAGAACGAAATGTATACGATTGCAGACAGAGGTTGCAAACGATTTCCCTCCTTCACGTTAACCGGAAACAGTGGCTACGGTAGGGGCATGGCGGAACAGACGGGTGGTTAAAATGTTATGTAAACAGTGTATAACGGGATAAACGCTAGGAAAGACAGAGGTAAAATTCAGTACTTCCCACAGAACTCATCAACCTATATATCCTATATAAATAAAATACAAAAGCTAGAAATTTTCTGAAGTAGATCGTAACCTTAATTTGAAAACCTAGGGGCTACAACTGATGCACTGCCTTAGTTCAGCTACGCTTGTTGATATCGGAATATTGCAAATGAAGAAAATAGTTAATTTTGCATATTTGTATTCAATAACGAGCTACAGAGTTATACTTTGGGGATGCTCAGCTTACACCGACATAATTTCCAGAGTATAGAGGCATGTTATTAGAATTCAGTACGGTATTATTTCTAGAACTGTCTGCAGAGACTTCTTCTAAAATCTCACTATTTTGACACCTGCTTCATTATATACATACTAAATGTCTTGCAGGTAATGAGGTGGACGTTTCGACTAAAGTAAAGAATTTTCTGTTGGGAAACTCTTTCTACTCACTCACAGAAACTATTTAAATAAATACTCAAGGTTATTTTGTAATGAATATTAGCACTGTAACAGAATAAAATTAAAAAAATATCAAGTCATTTCATTGCTTTGAATTTAAATAACATATATATCTTAGACTTCTTTCCATATTCTAGAGATCCGTGGAGAACGACTAATGTGATGTAAAGGTTGAGTAATTGCACCTCCTGCTCCTCTGCTACCAGTCCTTTATCGCTCTGTTTACTACTAAGAAATCGCGACAGATTCGATCACTGCGCCACCACGTGCGTCTCCTCAAGCTGCCTGTGTCTCCCAAAACTACCTTGAAGGCGAAAAGTCTTTTGGTTAAAGTTAACAGGCATGAGAAATAAACATTCTTATCGAGTGAAATATGTTGGTCTCCGTGGAACGACATAGTTTAATCGTTTATTTGACCCTCACTAAGTGCATTTTTGGAGACATACCCCTGTCCTGTTAGTTATTAATTTGCTTCGCTTACACTGGTCACCGGATGAAAGATGAAAAGATCAGTAATCACGCTATCCACCCTATCATAACTTGTCCCGTCCAACTGGATATCGACCGTCACTTACTAAAACTTCCGAGACACACTCGTGTTCCCTCCCGCACGACGCCCAAAAATACTTCAGATTCAAAAACAAACTCAACTCTGAACTCTCTTTCATAACAGAAACTCGCTGTAGGATCGAAGAAACCTATAACTATTTCCAAAGAGGCAATTTGGTTGAAGAACTTATTTAATTTAGCGCTGCAATCAGTTTCGATCTTATGTCATTCTCAACTACAAGTGCGCCATAATAGTGAAAACTAAAGTATGTCGTAACTCAAGTACATACACTACTGGCCATTAAAATTGCTACACCAAGAAGAAATGCAGATTATAAACGGCTATTCATTGGACCAATACATTATACTAGAACTGACATGTGATTACATTTTCAGGCAATTTGGGTACATAGATCCTGAGAAATCAGCACCCAGAACAACCACCTTTGGCCGTAATAACGGCCTTGATACGCCTGGGCATTGAGTCAAACAGAGCTTGGATGGCGTGTACAGGTACAGCTGCCCATGCAGCTTCAACACGATACCACAGTTCATCAAGAGTAGTGACTGGCGATCATTGACCAGACGTTTTCAATTGGCGAGAGATCTGGAGAATGTGCTGGCCAGGCCAGCAGACGAACATTTTCTGTATCCAGAAAGGCCCGTACAGGACCTGCAGCATGTGGTAGTGCAATATCCTGCTGAAATGTAGGGTTTCGCAAGGATCGAATGAAGGGTAGAGCCATGGGTCGTGACACATCTGAAATGTAACGTCCACTGTTCAAAGTGCCGTCAGTGCGAACAAGAGGTGACCGAGACGTGCAACCAAGGGCACCTCATACCATCACGCCGGGTGATACGCCAGTATGGCGATGACGAATACACACTTCCAATGTGCGTTCACCGCGATGTCGCCAAACACGGATGCGACCATCATGATGCTGTAAACAGAACCTGGATTCATCCGAAAAAATGGCGTTTTGCCATTCGTGCACCCAGGTTCGTCGTTGAGTGCACCATCGCTTGCTCTCCTGTCTGTGATGCAGCGTCAAGGGTAACCGCAGCCATGGTCTCCGAGCTGATGGACCATGGTGCTGGAAACGTCGTCGAACTGTTCGTGCAGATGGTTGTCGTCTTGCAAACGTCCCCATCTGTTGACTCAGGGATCGAGACGTGGCTGCACGATCCGTTACAGCCATGCGGATAAGATGCCTGTCATCTCGACTGCTAGTGATACGAGGCCGTTGGGATCCAGCACGGCGTTCCGTGCTACCCTCCTGAACCCACCGATTCCATATTCTGCTAACAGTCAATAGATCTCGACCAACGCTAGCAGCAATGTCGCGATACGATAAACCTAAATCGCGATAGGCTACAATCCGACCTTTATCAAAATCGGAAACGTGATGGTACGAATTTTTCCTCCTTACACGAGGCATCACAACAACGTTTCACCTGACAACGCCGGTCAACTGCTGTTTGTGTATAAGAAATCGGTTGGAAACTTTCCTCATGTCTGCACGTTGTAGGTGTCGCCGCCGGCGCCAACCTTGTGTGAATGCTCTGAAAAGCTAATCATTTGCATATCACAGCATCTTCTTCCTGTCTGTTAAATTTCGCGTCTGTAGCACGTCATCTTCGTGGTGTAGCAATTTTAATGGCCAGTAGTGTAAAAAATCTATACGTCTGAACTGGATATAACATTACAAGGAAATCGCAGAGGTGTAGTTACTGATGAATATGGACAGACCTTCATACGAGAAACACATGCAGTGTTAGTTTAATATTGCACGGTCATCAATGGACACATACAATTCTTTATTGAATATTATTAGAATTACACACACGAAAGAATGGTGTTTTATCTACATACTCTATTTTCCACGTAATATGCATCCCGTTCTATGGCCTTGCTCCAGCGCGAAATAAGCGCACGTACCAATCCTTATCCTGGTGGCGGAGCCAGTGCTTCACTGAGTGAATCACCTCCTCATCGTCCTCAAAATGTCTTACACGAATAGCATCCTTTAATGGTCCAAACAAGTGGAAGATCGAGAGACTGGGTCAGAGCTGTAGGGTGGATGGGGTAATACTGTCGAACCCTGTTTTGCGATGCGTTCAGCAGTCCTCAGACGTGTGTGGGTCCCAGCGTTATCGTGTTGCAGCATAACATCTCCTGGATTGCTGTGACGCTGAAGTTGCCGGAAGGCGTCTTGGGGTTTGTTAATGTGTTGACATAAGCTTCTGAACTAATGGTACCGCCTCTTGGTTTCACATCAATGAGAATCACACCTTCACAGTCCCAGAATACGGTGATCATGACCTTACTGGCGGAAGAAGTTGCTTTGAATTATTTCTTCTGTGGGGAGTGCGAATGGAGCCATTCCATCTCTCATAGTCTTGTTTCGGGCTCAAAATGATGAAATCAGGTTTCACCACCTTTCACAATACGGGAGAAGAAGGCCTCCCCCTCAGCTTCAAAACGTTGATTTATGATCCACCGTCAGTCACCGCGGGACCCATCTTGTACACACTTTTGAACATCCCACATTGCGGATAATTGCATCCACACTTACTTTGCTGATTGACAGATGCAGCGTCAACTGCCGAGTCGTAATGTGTCTGTCCTTGCCAATGACGTCAGCTCGCTGCAACATGTCACGTGAGACAACCGTGGATGGCCTCCCCGACCGCTGCAAAATCGTGGTTCAAATGGCTCTGAGCACTATGGGACTTAACTTCTAAGGTTATCAGTCCCCTAGAACTTAGAACTTCTTAAACCTATCTAACCTAAGGACATCACACCCATCCATGCCCGAGGCAGGATTCGAACCTTCGACCGCAGCGGCCGCACGGTCCCAGACTGTAGCGCCTAGAACCGCTCGGTCACCACGGCCGGCTGCAAATCGTGGAGCTCCCCTGAACCGCCATTTGATGACCTCGCCTCCGTGCCCACCGACTAACTGTACTTCTCTCGACAGCACATGCTCTATAGACTTAGAACAAGCGTTTGTCAATATTCTCCAGAGTTTCTTTTTATGCAGTAAGATATTCAATGACGGCACGTTGCTTGCAACGTACATCACCTACAGACGCCATTTTGAAACTGTACTGCAGCTACGCTATCTGTCGGAAATAACGGAAACTTGGCGCGCTCACTCTAGATACTTCAAAGAATACATACTTAACGTTTCACATTCGTAGCATTGTTTTCAGCTGAGGAAAAAAGAAAATGCGGTGCATTACTTCTGGGCAATTCTCGTACTAAAGAATAACAGGTATAACAGGCGTGTGATAAGTAGCTGTTTCGATAACAACAGTACGTACTTTCAGTATTGAAGAAAATTACTTCATGTAGGCCTACGTACTGTTGTTCTCGTATCCACTGCATGCTCTATGCTTTTCATATTTTAGGTTGCGTCCACTTACGTTTTCCCCGAGTCCTTTTGCTTTCCCCTCCACTGCCTTCGCCACTCTTTCTCGCGTCCGCTTTGCCCCTCTTTTTTCTATGTCCTCTTCCTCTACCGGCTCCCCCCCTTTTTTTTTCTTTTCCACTCCTGCCCCCCCTTTCCCCCCTCATCGGTCCGGGTCCTCCCCCCGCCCCCATCTGCCGCTGTGTCGCCAATAGCGCTGTTTTCAGTGAATGTTCCGTGTTGTGCGTCAACTGTCAGTGTTGCGAAAAGCCACCATACTGTCGCTAGTTGTGTTGTTTATCTCGTGCCAACAGACATCAGACTGTCGCCGTGTTTTCTAATTGTGCCTGCCTACTTGCTGTGTGTTTTCATCCTCATTGTTAACGCCGTGTTTTTATGTTTGAAATTCTGCAACTTTCCACTATTTTACTGTGATTCACAAAGTCACCGTTTTATCGCCTTTTTATATTGTTTGTTATCTTGCCATTGTTTGTTTAGCTCTTCTCTCGGTTGTAGAGCAGCATATTAAGCTGCTGTCAGACCGCCCCCCCCCCCATCTGGGGGGGGGGGGGGGGACATCGAAAATCAATAAAGGAAAAAAAAACACTTATGTTTAGAGAATCGAAAACATTCAAAATGACTTGCATTTAGCATGGCACTCTGATCTGCTCTTCCATACTCCTTTATGCTTTGTCTGTTCTCTCCTAATGGAACTTCAATCATCTCCCACTTCCCAACCATTAAATATGTCTCTACATATACCTACACTTCCAAACATAACCTACAATACCCCACTGAGTCATCCATAATATTTAGACTTTTTTCTCTTGTTCTAAAGCCGGCCGAAGTGGCCGTGCGGTTAAAGGCGCTGCAGTCTGGAACCGCAAGACCGCTACGGTCGCAGGTTCGAATCCTGCCTCGGGCATGGATGTTTGTGATGTCCTTAGGTTAGTTAGGTTTAACTAGTTCTAAGTTCTAGGGGACTAATGACCTCAGCAGTTGAGTCCCATAGTGCTCAGAGCCATTTGAACCATTTTTTTTCTTGTTCTAAAGGCGTGTGCTGAAAAGTAATGCCTCTGAAATTTTATGTGTCAGTTCTTAAAGATTTTTAAGTAAATAAGACTTTATCAACATTTTACATCTTTATTCCTCATATCTACATTTTTATTTCTCAACATAGTCACCCTGGCGACGAACACACTTCTCCCAATGAGAGACCAGCTTGTTGATACCTTCATTGTTGAATATTTGGCTTTGTTGACGGAGCCACAACCTCACCTCTGCTTGCATCACTTCATCACTATCCAAGTGAAGTCCTCGAAGATGTTCTTTGAGTTTTGGAAACAGATAAAAATCTTATGGGACCAAGACTCGACTGTATGGAAGATGATCGACGACAGTGAACCCAAGGCGTCGGATTGTTTTGAAAATGTCACAGGGCTCGTGTATGGTCCGGCATTATCATGTTGAAGGAGAGGGTGATCCATGTGTGGACCAACTTTTCGAATTCCTGCTTTCAGTTTTCTTGGGGTCTCGCAGTATCTCGCAGAGTTTATAGTGGTCTCTTTAGGCATGAATCCCAACTGTACCACACCTTGGACATCCTAGAACACAGTGAGGATGACTTCGCCTGCTGATGGTATGGTCTTGTATTTTTTAGGCGTTGGTGATCCTTTGTGGCGGAGCTCTCTTGCTCTCTGGGCTAAAATGGTGAACCCAACTTCCATCATCTGTCACAAGATTGTCAAAGAGCCCATCACCCTCACGCTCAAGACACATTTCATTCTTATATGGACATCAATTGGAGGCCCGTATCGCGCGGTTAGAAATTCGATTACAACACGCTGTTTCTCACGCAGCGACATAATTACGTTCCACACTGAGTACACCCAACAATTGGGAGCCCTGTTGGGGCGGAGGGTTGCAACTTCCGTCAGGAAGGTGCGAAATCTGACCGAGTAATATACATGACATGTAATACTTCAAACGATATTGATAACCGGATAAAAAAACTCGGAGGCATTAATTTTCAGTACGTCCTTGTAGTTCGGTCTATACAAGTGAAGCGGAAATCCCTCACAAATTGCTGTTTCTGGTCACGTGCGAATTGTGATTATAAAGTTTTTACTGAATCGGGTTGAAAGGGATGGAAAGGACTAAAAATATACAGACACAAAAATTACTAGAAAAACGTCAGAAAAAGTCTAACAAAATTTCATCACGATGTACATCAAACGCTTCCATCTGATTAGTCGATTATGAAACTGTAATTGGATTTCGGCTAGATAAAGTAATACGCAACTTGTGAGACCTGAGTTTCTTCCGGCGTAAACGATGTTCGTTTAACTTACGGGAATGCAGCCGGGTGACGTCATCGAGCAGACCTTGCAATTATCAACACAAAATCACAGCAAGTAAGCGCTGCGCTGTGCAAGGGAATTTAAAATCTCGGTTCTTTGAAAACTCTGGAAAGATAACACTCACACACACCGTAAATATTAGCGCCATAACGAACCAAAATTGGCCGAGTTATCAATAGTGAAATTAGTAATCATCGGGCCAGGTAGCATAAACTCTGTCCCTCTATTTTTTGGCAAGGGAAAGAGCAGGATTCCATGCAGAATTTAAACAGAAACCACCATCCCTTTTTATTAGATTCCTTCTAATTTATCTCAACAGAGTCCTTAATAACACTATTCCAATAGCTGGAAGTGCATGCCAGATCACCTAGTTGTTGTATTCCACAGGATGACCGGTACCAAGACAGTATTCTGCAATGGTGGATTTGCTCGACTGTTGTAAGCGTGTGTGCCGCTTGTGATCAGTTCACCGGTCCTCCACAGTCCTAAAAGTCCGACAATATATGACATGCCACAACTGCTAGGAATACGATAGACACACGCTTTACGCAAACCAAGATACTGAGCCGAATATTTGTTTAACGGTGGAGATAGAAATGGATGGCTGGCTTCCCTTTCTTGATGTGTTGGTCAGGAGGAAGGTGGATGCTACGTTGGGGTATTTCGTTTACAGGAAGCCTACTCGCACCGACTTGTATCTGCAGGCTGGTAGTGGTCACCATCCGACTCAACGTGAAGGGGTACTTCGTGTCATGGATCACAGCGCCTACGTCATCTCGGCCCCTGAGAGTTTTTCAGCTGAGTTAGCCCGTCTCGAAGTCACCTTTCGTCAGAATGGTTACGGTGAGAGACAGATCACGCGTACCTTGCGCTATCGACCAACTGTTCACCAGCTGAGTGATGATAATACCGAGATAGCGCCAAAGTCTTCGGCCTTTTTGCCTTACGCAGGAAGCATTTCGAACAGGATTAGTTGTATTTTTCGGAAATATGATGTGAAGTGCGTTTTTTGACCACCATATAAGATCAGGGTACTTTTAGGCTTCGTTAAGTATGATCTAGGTTTTCGTAAGGCAGTTGTCTACCGTATTCTTTGCACTTGTGGCATGTCATATATTGATGAGCACTGCCCATAAGCGACACACATGCTTGTAACATTCGAGCAAATCCGAAATTGCAGAACATTGTCTTGGCACCGGCCATCCTATAGAATACTACGAGATTAAATTAGCAACGAATCTTACAAATAGAGATTGTGGTTTTTGTTTAAATTCTGCGTGGAATCCTGCGTACTGCCTTCTCAAAAAGTAGAGGAACAAATGTATGATATCTCAACCGTTGATATTAATTTCACCATCGATGACTTCCGAAGTCGCTCATCTTTGGTTTATGATGACGCTAGTGTTTACAGTGCCTGTGAGTATTCTTTCCGGAGTTTCTTTGAGAACCGAGGTTTAAATTCCTTTGCACAGCGCTTACTTGTTGCAGTTTTGTCTTGAAAATGACAGGGCGCCCTCCATTCGAAATATCGGTGGTTGTCGACGACGTCACCCTCTGCATTCCCGTAAGTTATTTGAACAATACGAAAGTTATTGGTATGCGTTTGTCGATGTTTTAATAAATACAGGGTGTTTATAAAATGAATTTAATAATGAAAGGGCTGAAAGAGAAGATCCTAGCAAGCAACTTTCACATAGTCACCCATGTCCGCATTCCTTAGCATTCAGCCCTAAGTTTCATTTAAAAGCGTCGCGCGCCACGGGGGGCAATGGCCTTGCCGCAGTGGATACACCGTTTCCCGTCAGATCAGCGAAGTTAAGCGCTGTCGGGAGTGGCCGGCACGTGGGTGGATGACCATCCGGGCCGCCATGCGCTGTTGCCATTTCTCGCAGTGCATTAAGCCTCGCGATGCCAATTGACGAGCTACTCGCATGAATAGCAGCGGCTCCGGTCAAAGAAAACCATCATAACGACCGGGAGAGCGGTGTGCTGACCACACGCCCCTCCTATCCTCATCCTCAGCTGAGGCTGACACGTGGGTCGTAAGGTCCCGATGGGCCACTTGTAGCCTGAAGTCGGAGTGCTTTTGCGCCACGGGGAAGACAGGCATACAAACCGCATCCGAGTCGACACGGTCGCAGTTGTGCCGGGCAACGTTTTCAATTTATTTGTGACATCAAAGTAAAGGATACGTGGGGTTGACGTTTCATGGCCTTTATTCGAAAATATTTAAGAAAACAGTTCTAAATTACGCCGTTCAATGACGCCTGAGATATTGTCGCTCCCTTTCAAACACCATTGGCAATGTGGACATTACTTCAGAGGCTACCGTTTTTCACGCTATTCACTCTTTAGCTGTCTCGATAGATGCTTCGTAAACAGTTTTCAGATGTCCCCAGACGAAAAAAATCGAGTGGCGTCAATTAGGAGGAACGTTCAGGCCATGCCAACGGTCCACCGCGCCCTAGCCATTTCTCACCAGAGGTCTCATCCAAATAATTTCGACCACATGATCGAAGTGCTCAGATGCACCCTCATGCTGGTACTACGTGAGCTGTTGCACGTAGAGGACATGTTCCAATAACTCCGTCAGTATATATCTAAAGAGGATTAAGTATCTGTTTGCGTTCAGTCGTCGGGGAGCATGTATGGACCAATCAGGTCGCCTATCAAACCAGCCCAACCGTTGACTGTGATGCGGTCTTGGTGACCATCCACAAAAGCGGCGTACGGATTTTCCCGTGCCCGCACTTGTTGATTGTGGCTGTTGAACACAGCTTCCCTTGTAAAGTATGCCTCATCCATAAAAAAGTAAAAAGTGTGGGACTTCAGGTTGAATCGCACACTTCTGCAAAAACCACTGGCAAAGTCAGTGCGATGCGGAAAATCTTCTTGGTTAAGGGCTTGAACGTTCTGAAGGCGGTAAGGGTGCAAATCTTTTTCATTCCACATACAGCAGACCGTGTAATGGCTTACACCCATTTCTCGATCAACACTCCGAGAGCTTGTTGAGGGCGTGTTTTGGAGCAGTACTAACGTCTCTTCCTCAAACTCGGGTGCACACTCTGTACGTTAACGACCGCGTCCGCCCAGCCTTCGCTCCTGTAGCGCAAAATAAATCCATCGGGTTTCGAGGTAGGCCATAAACGCACAAGCACCATTACGATACCTTGCCAGTGGACAACTCACATCAAGTTCACCTGTGTCTCTTAAGTGGGTGTGGACGGGGTGAACGTGTGTGGATCTGGCACTCGACTATTCAGGAACAGCTGAAAATACAGCCGTTGAGCAGTGAGAGCCTTTCCATCCACCGCCCAGAAGCACAGTGCATGTGTGACCTTTCACTAAAAACGCGACATTTACAATCCGCTTCGCACAGTACCAAACACAAGAGTCTCCCAGTTTGACACACTGATTCATGCCGAACCAGATTCTGGAACGTCCACAGGTGCCGCTCGCTGTCCGACAACGTATCAAAGAAGAATTTGCACTGTCAAACGCAACGATTTCGCGTTCCAGCAAATGGCGGAAGAAACTCCTTGGTGTTATCCCGCCCAGAATACCTGCTACCATTTCGTCTCGGATGGCGGGCTGTATGCCTACAATCCCGGCGGCCCGCGACGCTATTAAATGACATCCAGCGTCGAATCCTAAGGGATGCGGACTTGGGTTGCTATGTGAAAGTTGCTTGTTATGACCCACTCTACCAGAACTTCCATCTTTACATTCATTTTAGAAACACCCTATTTATAGTAATGAAAACGTCGTCTTTTAAGTGAAACAACTGTTTATAATCGAGGTATTTTGACCGCCTGCTTCGATTGCAATACACTAATTGCTTCAAAAGGTTTTCTAAAAACTGCCAAAATAAGATGAGCATCGTTCTCATATCGAGCTTAGGAGGTTTACCTGATGAAATTTATCTGCCCAAAAACCCATTATATCAGTGCGAATAAGAAGTGGTTCTGCCTTCCAATACGTGCGAGTAACGCGGGTGATAATTTCTAAAACAGAAACCAAACATGCAAACTTTAACCACGCAAAGAAAGCTGATAAAGTGAATATAAGTAAAACGATCAATATGGAAATGAATGGATAGTATCACGTAATTTTGTGTATTGACCGAAACTGTTCGTTATGCTACCTCAAAATCAACTGATATTATGCAAAACTTAGGGTATGAGCAACAAAGCAGTTTTCATCTGCCGCAATCTATTTGCAATAGATTGACAGCGGATTTATGGAAAGCGTGGAGAGTCGAACAGAAGTATATCACACCTATTATGACAACGAGTCCACACTCACTTGTAAGTAAGTAATGTAGGTACCTCACTACTATTTTGTTATAGTCCGGTATGGTAGAACAGGTTTTATCGTTTCGGTTGATGCACAATTGTAGTTGTTGATATTGTGTTGTAGGTGCTCTTCACAAAAACTTCAGAGTGACAACAGTGCTGAAAGAATCAGTTATTTCAACCGACCAATTTATGTGGTTATAATTACGTCTCTCTTTGAATCGTGGCTGTGCTTCTCAACATAAAGAAATCAATTCATTCTAGAGTGCTGTTCCTTGGGAAGATGACTGGTGCTGAAACTTCCTGGCAGATTAAAACTGTGTGCCGGACCGAGACTCGAACTCGGGCCCTTGACCTTTCGCGGGCAAGTGCTCCACCACTGAGCTACCCAAGCACGACTCACGCCCAATCCTCACAGCTTTTACTTCTGCCAGTATCTCGTCTCCTCCCTTCCAAACTTTACAGAAGCTCTCCTGCGAACACAGTTTTAATCGCCAGGAAGTTTCATATCAGCGCAAACTCCGCTGCAGAGTGAAAATCTCATTCTGGTGACTGGTGGTGTTTTAAAGCGTTTCTTATGTCAGAACGAAAGGGGTAGCGCAGAAGTAAGTCACTGGATTCACATCCGAGAAGATAGAGAATCAAATCCCCATTTGGCTATCTAGATATTGATTTCCCACGATTTCCGTAAATCAGTTATGGCAAATGAAGAGAGGGTGTCTTTTAAGGGGGGTAGGACGTCAAACTTGCCGACTTGGAGCAGGAGAGGCATCACAGGACATTTTAATTTCCAGTGTCTATACTTTTACAAATGAAGTCATAAAACTTTGTCAGCATCACCAGGAAGGATTCAGGATTCACACTCATTTCAGTCGAAGTTCGAAAACATAACAAAATAATATTTTTTACATGTGAAATTTCGTCATTTTTTCACATACTTATGGCTGCATTTGTTACTATAGGTACACTTTTCTTCATAAGTTGGAGAGATTCTTCGATGAATTTTGCACAGCATACATACCATATTTACAGGTGTATGAAACTCTAGACTTTATGTAATTTATGGGAAAGCGAATGAGATGTTATATTTTAAACTTCATGTTTAGAAAAAGCACAAATTGTATTGTTAATTACCTCAATTTTTACCACAGTTTTTAATAGATGTGGAAAATTCTAGAGTTTCATACACCTTTAAGTATGGTTTGTATGCTGTGCAAAATTCATCGAAGAATCTCTCTTACTTATGAAGAAAAGTGTACCTATAGCAACAAATGCTGCCATTAGTAAGTGAAAAAAATGATGAAATTTCACATATAAAGAAAATTATTTCGTTATGTTTTCGAACTTCCACTGCTATGAGTGTGAATTCTGAATCCTTCCTGGTCATGGTGACAAAGTTTTATGAATTTATTTGTAAAAGTATAGACAATGGAAATTAAAATGTCCTGTGGTGCCTCTCGTGCTCCACGTCGGCCCGTTTGACGTCCTACCCTCCAAGGGACACGCAGCTGTATTTCCCCAATACGAGCTTATGTGCCGACTCCGAAGACTTCGTCGTCGATGGGACGTTAAAACTTTCTTTCCCTTCCTTCTTAGCAATGTCCAGAGAACTTGCACTGCCGTCATGGGAAAACCAGGTTCATCAACTTAGGGTAGCTCCCCAAAAGGGCCTGGAGATACGTACGAGCACCTTGTTGGCACGAAAATTCCACGCGGAACTGTGGTTGTCTTTCGATGTTACAGTGAGAGGCTGGCACAAACCTTGGCTAACTTGTCCTCTGCCTTGGCTAGGATGACCTCGAAACTCTCGCGATGCGTGAAGACCTTGCGCGACTGGATCTTGCGGTGGAAGGTGCGCTCGAGCAGGGGCCGCGCCACCTGCCGGCCCAGGATGGACGCGATGTCGGCGTGCGCCTGCGAGTCCACCTCCACCTCCTGCAGCAGCGTCTCCCACGTCTGGAACAGCGAGCTGTGGCACGCCGGCCTGCAACACGGAACACCCAGCCCAACTGCAAGTGTCTGAAACGACATAAACCGTTCAGTTCAAAGTTGTAGAGAAAAAGAAAGGTATATAAAATATAAACACTCTCTGGCTGTAAATTTCAAAGCGATTACTTGAAATTTGTTTCATGTACCACACAAGCGGCTGCTCCTGAAAATCAATCCTTCCAAGACCCAGGCAATCATCGTAGGTCGTACCACTCGCTCCTTCCGGCTCCTGGATTTCTCCCTTACCGTCTGCGCCCGTCCTGTCCGCCTCACGCCCACCCTCACCATTGACCGTCATCTCACATGGATCCCTCATCTTCGCTCCATCCAATCCAAAGCCCACAACTGCCTCCGACTCCTCAAACTCCTCTCTGGCCGCACATGGGGTTTGCACCCCTCTACCATCCTCCACACCTACAAATCCTTAATCCGTTCCATCCTCTGTTATGTCAGTCCCTCCAGATCCTTGAGCGTCATGCACTCTGCCTCACATTCCGTATACGCCTCCCGTCCCCCATGCGGATCCTCTATGACCTCATTCCTTTCCCCCATCTGCTCCTGTTCCTCGAACATATCTGCATACTCTACACGTCCTACCGCCTTGATATCCCTCACCCCCTGGTTGCTCCTCTCCTCTCCTGTCCCCGCCCCCTGCCATGCCTTCACTGTTGTGTCCCACCTACCCTCCATCTCTATACCCTTCATCTCCTTTCCCAAGGTGGCTTCCATCAACTCCCCATCCAGATGATGCCCTCTTTCCCTCCATCTATCCCTCCTATCAACTGTGATCTCCACCCCGCCCTCCTTTCCTCTGTCCTTTCCCTGGGCTCCCTCTTCCCCCCCACCTTCCATCCTGTTTTCTCCCCACCAAACCTATCCCTACTTCCCTTCTCCCCTCCCCCCCAGAGTCCTTTTGTATTCCCCTCCTCTGCCTTCCCCACTCCATGTCGCGTCTGCCGGCACCCCCCCGCCTCTTATGGGTCCTCATTCCCCACCCCCCTTTTTTTATTTTCCTATCATCTGTCCAGCTTCCCCCCACCTGCTCTCGGCTGTGGTATGTCACATTTGCTAACTTTTCAGTGCAGTGTTCCAGTGACTGTACAGTGTTGTTCGTCTTTCTCGTGTTGCGAACAGAAACCATGGTGTCGCTGGGTGTGAATTTTATGTCTTTTGCGAACAGAAACCAGACTGTCGCCGTTTTTTTTAATTGTTTGTCTATTGCTTTACCTGTCTGCTTCGTATGTATTTTATTGGCATAATCATCCCTTTGTTCTATGTTTTAAGTTCCACGATTTTTTCGCCATGTTACTATTTAATTCTCCGATTTTATCGCCTGTTTTAATTATTTATTCTCTTCATATTTCTAACAAAGTCTGTAGGCTTAAGAGCGGTGTACTAAGCTGCTGCCAGCCCGCCCCCTTCGGGGGAAATCGAAATTCAATAAAGGAAAAAAAAAACACAAGCGGCTGGATTTGTGATTTCCTGTCAGAGAGGTCACAGTTCGTACTAACTGACGGAAAGTCATCGAGTAAAACAGAACTGATTTCTGGCGTTCCCCAAGGTAGTGTTATGGGCCCTTTGCTGTTCCTTATCTATATAAACGATTTGGGAGACAATATGAGCAGTCGTCTTCGGTTGTTTGCAGATGACGCTGTCGTTTATCGACTAATAAAGTCATCAGAAGATCAAAACAACCTGCAAAACAATTTAGAAAAGATATCTGAATGGTGCGAAAACTGGCAGTTGACCCTAAATAACGAAAAGTGTGAGGTCATCCACATGAGTGCTAAAAGGGACTCGTTAAACTTCGGTTACACGATAAATCAGTCTAATCTAAAAGCCGTAAATTCCATTAAATACCTAGGTATTACAATTACATACAACTTAAATTGAAAGGAACACACAGAAAATGTTGTGGGGAAGTCTAACCAAAGACTGTATTTTATTGGCAGGACACTTAGGAAATGCTACAGACCTACTAAGGAGACTGCCTACACTATACTTGTCCGTCCTCTTTTAGAATACTGCTGCGCGGTGTGGGATCCTTACCAGATAGGACTGACGGAGTACATCGAAAAAGTTCAAAGAAGGGCAGCACGTATTTTATGATCGCGAAATATGGGAGAGAGTGTCACAGAAATGATACAGGATTTGGGCTGGACATCATTAAAAGAAAGGCGTTTTTCGTTGCGTCGGAATCTTCTCACGAAATTCCAATCGCCAACTTTCTCCTCCGAATGCGAAAATATTTTGTTGAAACCGACCTACATAGGAGGGAACGATCACCACTATAAAATAAGGGAAATCAGAGCTCGTACGGACGGATATAGGTGTTCATTCTTTACGCGCGTTATACGAGATTGGAATAATAGAAAATTGTGAAGGTGGTTCGATGAACCCTCTGCCAGGCACTTAAATGTGATTTGCAGAGTATCCATGTAGATGCAGATGTAGATGTAGAACGTGAGCTTGACCTACTGGCAGAAATCCAACTTTGTCATATACAGAGTATCCCAGCAGGAATGGTAATATTCAAGGATATGACAGGAACGATCATTCGCAGCAAAAACGCTTAGTGACACTTCAGACAAGAAGAGAACAGAAGGTTTTCAAATGTGCTGCTACAGAAGAATGCTGAAGATTAGACGGCAGATCATGTAACCAATGAGGAGGTACTGA
Organism: Schistocerca piceifrons; assembly: GCF_021461385.2. Lineage (NCBI taxonomy): Eukaryota > Metazoa > Arthropoda > Insecta > Orthoptera > Acrididae > Schistocerca > Schistocerca piceifrons. The sequence continues at coordinate 74,713,075 of NC_060149.1, forward strand.
ACAGATCTGGGGAGAAAACAAATTTGTGGCACATCTCGACTAAAAGACGGGATCGGCTGATAGGACGCATACTGAGAGTAAGTGTGGAGGGGGGAGGCGTAAAATTTTAGAGGGAGATCAAGAGATGAATACAGTATGCAGGTTCAATCGGATGTAGGTTTCCGTAGTTATTCGGAGATGAGGAGGCTTGCACAGGGTAGAGTAGCATGAGATCTGCATCAAACCAGTCTTCGGACTGTAGGCCATAACATCAAAAATTCTGAGCAGTTCATCTTCGATACTGTAAAACAAATCTGTTCTACTCTAAGCTCTTCGCTTTCCATACTTTGAGAGGCGGTAGTACGGATCAAATCAAGAATAAAAGTCCATACTACCTCCTGCCAAAATATGAAAAGCGAAGAGCTCGCACACGAAGAGGTTTTTTTCACAGTATCTAAAATGAAGAAATGTTCATAGCTCTTAAGGTATTCATTTTAGAGCCGATGATTACTAGACGTTTTTGCTTCGAAATATTGTTCCTGACATATCCTGACGATTAATCATTCCATCTGGGACACCCTGTATATGTCTGGCCATATATTAATGCATATCTTGCAGAATGCATAAGAATGTCTTTCGATTCACAGTTCAGCCACTATCAGTTGACTAACAGTAGTGTTTGCTAGTGACAGATAAGAATCGATTTGTCGAACCAGAGCTAACGCGAACACGTAACGGGCAGCTGCAACCAGTATTATCATGGATGGAAGCGGCGAGGCGTTGATGTATGCTGAGTGTGTGCTGGCTGAGTTTCTGTGCAATGTGCTGTAGGACTTTGTGCTGTAAAGAATGAATTATGTGGTACTTTTACGGTAGCCGGAACGGAAAACCTTGGAAATTTCTGGTAAGTTCTTATGGGACCAAACTGCTGAGGTCATCGGTCCCTAAGCTTACACACTATTTAACTTAAACTAACTTACGCTAAGGGCAGCACACACACCCATGCCCGAGGGAGGACTCGAACCGCCGACGGGGGGAGCCGCGCGCACCGTGACAAGGCGTCCTAGACCGCTCGGCTATCCCGCCCGGTCGAGCAGGAACGAACTGCAGCTCGACACATTTGTCTCCGATTATTAGAATAGACGGTAAAAGCTGGACTCTTCCGCAGCTCTCTCTGATTCTATATTCGGTAAATACTTGTACTGTGTATTGTCCATACGTCCACAATTAATATTCTCAAAACTAATCCCAGAATTCCTAGCAAGCGTTCTACCATCTACTTACTCCTGTGATGATTGGATTCACTCTTACCTTCATCTGACATCCGATAACGAAATACGAAATGCCTATCTCCCAAATCTCTGACGTTCATAGTGAGGCGTACTGACGTTCTTCCACAACATGGAGAATCAATTTGCAGTAGGATTTTCGATCATATACTGTGCTCGAACATTATGAATCACCCTGAAGAAAATGATTTATTGATACATAACCAACACGGATTCAGAAAATATCGTTCTTGTGCAACATACACTCCTGGAAATTGAAATAAGAACACCGTGAATTCATTGTCCCAGGAAGGGGAAACTTTATTGACACATTCCTGGGGTCAGATACATCACATGATCACACTGACAGAACCACAGGCACATAGACACAGGCAACAGAGCATGCACAATGTCGGCACTAGTACAGTGTATATCCACCTTTCGCAGCAATGCAGGCTGCTATTCTCCCATGGAGACGATCGTAGAGATGCTGGATGTAGTCCTGTGGAACGGCTTGCCATGCCATTTCCACCTGGCGCCTCAGTTGGACCAGCGTTCGTGCTGGACGTGCAGACCGCGTGAGACGACGCTTCATCCAGTCCCAAACATGCTCAATGGGGGACAGATCCGGAGATCTTGCTGGCCAGGGTAGTTGACTTACACCTTCTAGAGCACGTTGGGTGGCACGGGATACATGTGGACGTGCATTGTCCTGTTGGAACAGCAAGTTCCCTTGCCGGTCTAGGAATGGTAGAACGATGGGTTCGATGACGGTTTGGATGTATCGTGCACTATTCAGTGTCTCCTCGACGATCACCAGTAGTGTACGGCCAGTGTAGGAGATCGCTCCCCACACCATGATGCCGGGTGTTGGCCCTGTGTGCCTCGGTCGTATGCAGTCCTGATTGTGGCGCTCACCTGCACGGCGCCAAACACGCATACGACCATCATTGGCACCAAGGCAGAAGCGACTCTCATCGCTGAAGACGACACGTCTCCATTCGTCCCTCCATTCACGCCTGTCGCGACACCACTGGAGGCGGGCTGCACGATGTTGGGGCGTGAGCGGAAGACGGCCTAACGGTGTGCGGGACCGTAGCCCAGCTTCATGGAGACGGTTGCGAATGGTCCTCGCCGATACCCCAGGAGCAACAGTGTCCCTAATTTGCTGGGAAGTGGCGGTGCGGTCCCCTACGGCACTGCGTAGGATCCTACGGTCTTGGCGTGCATCCGTGCGTCGCTGCGGTCCGGTCCCAGGTCGACGGGCACGTGCACCTTCCGCCGACCACTGGTGACAACATCGATGTACTGTGGAGACCTCACGCCCCACGTGTTGAGCAATTCGGCGGTACGTCCACCCGGCCTCCCGCATGCCCACTATACGCCCTCGCTCAAAGTCCGTCAACTGCACATACGGTTCACGTCCACGCTGTCGCGGCATGCTACCAGTGTTAAAGATTGCGATGGCGCTCCGTATGGCACGGCAAACTGGCTGACACTGACGGCGGCGGTGCACAAATGCTGCGCAGCTAGCGCCATTCGACGGCCAACACCGCGGTTCCTGGTGTGTCCGCTGTGCCGTGCGTGTGATCATTGCTTGTACAGCCCTCTGGCAGTGTCCGGAGCAAGTATGGTGGGTCTGACACACCGGTGTCAATATGTTCTTTTTTCCATTTCCAGGAGTGTAGCTCTTTATTCTCATGAAGTAATGAGTGCTGTCGGCAAAGGATCTCAGATCGATTCCATATTCCTGGATTTCTGGAGGGCTTTTGATACCGTTCCTCACAAGCGACTAATAATCAAATTGCGTGCATTTGCAGTATCGTCTCAGTTGTGCGACTAGATTCATGATTCCCTCTCAGAGAGGTTACAGTTCGTAGTGATAGACGGTAAATCATCGAGTAGAACAGAAGTGATATCTGGCGTTCCGCAAGGTAGTGTCATAGGCCCTCTGTTGTTCCTGATCTACATAAATGACCTAGGTGATAATCTGAGCAGTCCCCTTAGATTGTTTGCAGATGATGCTGTAGTTTACAGTCTAGTAAAATCATCAGACGATCAATTCCAATTACAAAATGATCTAGAGAGAGTGCGAAAAGTGGCAAATGGCACTAAACAATGAAAACTGTGAGGTCATCCACATGCGTACTAAAAGAAATCCGATAAATTTTGGGTATACAATAAATCGCACAAATCTGAGGGCTGTCAATTCGACTAAATACCTAGGAATTACAATTACGAGCAACTTAAATTGGAAAGACCACATAGATAATATTGTGCCGAAGGCGAAACAAAGATTGCGCTTTGTTTGCAGAACACTTAGAAGATGCAACAAACCCACTAAAGAGACAGCCTACATTACACTTGTCCGACCTCTGCTGGAATACTGCTGCGCGGCGTGGGATCCTTACCAGGTGGGATTGACGGAGGACATCGAGGGGTGCAAGGAAGGGCAGCCCGTTTCGTGTTATCGCGCAATAGGGGTGAGAGTATTACTGATATGATACGGGAGTTGCGGTGGCAGTCACTGAAACAAAGGCGGTTTTCTTTGCGGCGAGATCTATATACGAAATTTCAATCACCAGCTTTCTCTTCCGAATGCGAAAATTTTTGTTGACACCACCTACGTAGGGAGAAATGATCATCATAATAAGAAAGAGAAAACAGAGCTCGAAGGGAGAGATTTAGGTGTCCCTTATTCCTACGCACCATTCGAGAGTGGAATGGTAGAGAAGCAGTATGAAAATGGTTCGATGAACCCTCTGCCAGGCACTTTAGTGTGAATTGCAGAGTAACCATGTAGATGTAGATGTGGATCGAGGCAGGTAAAACCTTCTGCTTATTCCGATGAGTACAAGCATAATGTTTCCGGGATACGACAATTTTTATATCATGTAACATAGAAGAAACAAACAATAAAAAGGAAAAACTAGAGATGGAAAGACACGACACAAGACGGAAACATGCGTATATTTGAAAATATACTTACGTCTACTATTGTTTAAAGGCGTTTATCGTTTATATTAGCACGATGATTAGCGAAAATACTTCCAAAAGTGTGGTATGCTTGTGGAGTGATTTCGAAACACCATTTCTTTGTACCACGCATGAAACCACGTCTCTGTCTTGTACTAAATATCAACGAATTACGAATTTTGTATGTATCCATATTTGTGTATATATTATAGTGAATATAGTGAGGGAATTAGATTAGGAAATGAGACACTTAAAGTAGTAAAGGAATTTTGCTATTTGGGGAGCAAAATAACTGATGATGGTCGAAGTAGAGAGGATATAAAATGTAGACTGGCAATGGCAAGGAAAGCGTTTCTGAAGAAGAGAAATTTGTTAACATGGAGTATAGATTTAAGTGTCAGGAAGTCATTTCTTAAAGTATTTGTATGGAGTGTAGCCATGTATGGAAGTGAAACATGGACGATAAATAGTTTGGACAAGAAGAGAATAGAAGCTTTTGAAATGTAGTGCTACATAAGAATGCTGCAGATTAGATGGGTAGATCACATAACTAATGAGGATGTATTGAATAGGATCGGGGAGAAGAGAAGTTTGTGGCACAACTTGACTAGAAGAAGGGATCGGTTGGTAGGACATGTGTTGAGGCATCAAGGGATCACCAATTTAGTATTGGAGGGCAGTGTGGAGGGTAAAAATCGTAGAGGGAGACCAAGAGATGAATACACTAAGCAAAATCAGAAAGATGTAGGTTGCAGTAGGTACCGGGAGATGAAGAAGCTTGCACAGGATAGAGTAGCATGGAGAGCTGCATCAAACCAGTCTCAGGACTGAAGACCACAACAACAACATTATTAAATCTGTAGTTACTTGAATTGTCAGAAGAAGAGCGATCTCTCCATAAATGTAAAACAGCTTCCAAAAAAGAAGTTTAAATGCCCAGATCTCAGTTGGTACATTCCCTGATTACTAGTTTCATCAAAGTTATTTCGCCATCTACCGATCTGTAAGTATTACAAATATGTTACAAGTTTTATAATTATTATACCCAATCGCTGTTGTTAAATATCCTGATTACTAGTTTCAGTAAAATTATATTGCCATCGTCAGATGTATAAGTATTACAAGTATGCTATAAGCTCTGTAATTATCATACATAATTTCGAAGATACATTAACTCAGTTTTGCATATCTTCGGATACGTGAATTATAAAGCCCCTACGTGTGGCGCATTGCCAGATTATGGTGACTCCACCGCCATAGATTAAAAAAATTTGTACCTCAAAGAAAGGACACTCCCATGCAGCCCTACAGACGGTAAAATAAAAGCTACAACTGTATCAGGAAGGCACAGATGTGTCAAATACATCATACAGAGCACATCCTCTGCTGTCAGGTGTGTGTTTGTTCATAACCGGCTCCGTACTGCCCAAAAGTTGTCAAAAGAGCTACATAAAGTGCAGTGTACGACCAGGGGGGCAGCAGTCTCGTACATAATAATTAGTAATGTAGGAACAACATTAAGCAATATACAAAGTAAACCAACTTGTTCGCATCAACAACAAGCTTACAGAATTATTTCAGTATTTATAGAGCAAAATGGTTCAAATGGCTCTGAGCACTATGGGACTTAATATCTGAGGTCATCAGTCCCCTAGAACTTAGAACTACTTAAACCTATCTAATCTAAGGACATCACACACATCCATGCACGATGCAGGATTCGAACCTGCGACAGTAGCGGTCGCGCGGTTCCAGACTGTAGCGCCTAGAACCGCTCGGCCACCATGACCGGCATTTATAGAGCATGCTGATTGAAAAATATTTAGTGAAAATAATACAGATTTTAGCTATGTTTGAAAAGATGTACAAGCATTAAGAGATAATATAATTTGAAGAAAAAATAAGGTGATAGCAGCATACGAGTATACATGTACATTTTACATACACATAAAAAGTGTATATTATCTATTGTTATCACCGCATTATAACTTAAAATTGTATTATCCGTTGTTGCTGGCATATCTTTTCAACCATAACGAAAATGTAACTTATTTTTACTAAATCTTTCGATCAGAACGATCGGAGAAAATTACTGCATGCTCTATAATATTATATTAATTTTGTAAGCTTGTTGTTGATGTAAACAAATTGGTTTACTTTGCATATAGCTTAACGTTCTTCCCACATTAAATGTTGTTACATACGAGACTGCTACCACCTGGTGGTACTCTAGCATTATTTACTTCTTTTGAAAATATACGGCAGTACAGAGCCCATTATCTACATATACAAATCTGACAGCAGTGTATGTTGTGTATGAGTATCTGGTGTATTCGACACCTCTTTGCCTTGCTGATACAGTTATGGAATTTATTTTAGTGTACGTGATGTTGCATTGGAGTGTCTTTTCTGTAAGGAAAACATTATTTTAGTCTATGTCGATGGAGTCACTATAAACATTTTAGCGCCTTCTTTTACATAATATTGTTAGTTTCATGGTTTAACTCCATGCTTTCAATGGCCAGATGGCAGTGTGCCACACGTAGAAGCCTTTATAATTCACATCTCCGATAGTATATAAAACTGAGTTAATGTTTCTTCGAAATTATATATGATAATTACAAACCTTATACCATACTTGTAATACTTACACATCTGAAGATGGCAATATAATTTTACTGAAACTAGTAATCAGGATATTTAACAACAGCGATCTGCGCAACAGAACTTCGTTTTTGGAAGATTTTTTACATTATTATATTTATTTCCTTTTCTCTCATGAGCCTGAGAAACATTTTATTTAACCTCACTGGTTCATGCATACGGAACCTTAGAATCGTAATCGACAGGGAAAGGTGAAAAAAAGTCCCTCACTGCCAGGGAGAGGAAAGCGCAAGAAAGAAAAAGGTGAACGGGCGTGAGTGAGCCCGCCAACAGTAAGACAGTCAATAATTTGCGGCCAGGCATTGAAGAAGCATCAATGTGGAGTGGAAGACGATACTAAATTTGTATCATATGAGTCTCAGATGGAAGCTGAGTTTATACACTGGAACGTGGCATGTCGTTGAAAACTCTAAATTATTTTAACGTTGCCAAGAACAGATTTTGTAGCGCAAATTGCATGAAGAGCTCCCGTTGCGTGTTACTGTCCAGTGCCAAGGCCGCAGAACGTCATCTCTAGGCAATATAAAGAGTTTTAAAATTAGACCTTGACTAATGTTTGAATCACTGGTTTCGTTGCACTTGTTTAACAAAAGTGTAGAGCTAAACTACGTATTACGCATACACGACTTACATGCATCACATTACCTGTAGTAGGGTTCTGTTCATAATTCCTTAACCATTTCCGAGTTATCACAAAAGAGATAATAGGTATTTGAACAGTTAATTACACTAACTGCTAAAGTATTTGAAATCATTTTTCCAACCTGAGAGATGATGCACTCTTCAACGGCTACATGTGCTCTGAAAGTTAAACAACTGCGATAAAATGTGGTTTAAAATGACATGCTTTCTCTTAAATAGGTGTTACAAAGTGAATTTTTTTGTACCATACAATACTGGACATGAAAAAAGTTTTAAAAACCACGTTGGATGCCATGGCAGTGTTAGGGTCCACGAATTATAATGACGCTTTGTTGGTCAGTAATTAATCAACTTCCATTAAAGAGTATCGAATTTCTTATAAAAGTGTCATTGGCTACGATAATGGTTTTGTGGTCCTCATTTCTAGACGCTGCGTAGACTAGCGATTATTTAACTTTCATTAAAGAATGTTGTGTTTGTATTCTATGTGCTTGTGTGTAGAGAAAGTGCTTTCAAATGTGTAATAGCGTATAGTAACAGTTTTTAAGGTCGCCAAATGTCAGATACTGTGTTGGTCAGAAATCAATTAATTTTTATTAAAGAGTATTGCGTTCACCAAATTCATTGGCTAGTGGGCGCTATAGCTTTATTCATTATTAGCGACAGGCAACATTACAGTGGTAGAAAATGATTGATGCTGATAGTACGTTCTCGTCCGATTCCATTTTTTTCTGTATTGTAAGAGTAAAGAAAGACAAAAGCTTAGATTTCATTTGTGAAGTTTGAAAGTTATTAATATTTGTTCTGACACTATTTGACCAATTTGGACCGGCGGCGGTTTTCATATATTTTCCCACATACTATTCATATTGCCTGAGGACCCTCAGTTCGAATCCAGTTACTGATTTATTCTCTCCTTTTAATACGAGTTAAGTCAGGAAACTAAGTTCGCAGTCCAATTGCCTTCATTTTTTAAATACACAATCACAGCCACTTAATCTGTAACAGGGGTAACGCTTAGTTCTTTAGCATATAACAAACAACAGAAGTCTGTGTTATATTGGTCTGAGTGTTTGCACACAGTAATTGAAGCAACTGTGTCATAGTTTCTTTCTAACCTTTTCCACAACTACATCTCTCAAAACAGTGCGTGTAAGCAAATGTCATTTTCAACAATAGTTGAAACGCTTTCCTGTGATTTGTGCTGCTCGGAAAAAAACTTTTAAAGTCATCAGATATAAACCTTTGAAAAAAATTGTGTACTACAACAACTATTGAAATATAAAATAAGATGGTTACTTTCAAGCTATATTACATGGATTAGTGGCAAAAGTGCTTTAAATTTATCGCACCCAATTTCCATGTGTGAGATCTGCACGATGATATGCTCGCACAACTTGGAGTGAAGGCTTTCGTCTTTTAGAAATGAGAATACTGATATATTTATTTCCTCTTTCCTTCGGTAATTGAAGGTATAACAAGTTCCCCACACGATTTGCTCCTCAACAAGTATCAGATCATTGTATATTTTTCAACAGGGAAAATAATTCTTGACGATGATTAAACCAAGATTGCTTTTACAATGAGGAAATGATGGAGTGTAAATATCTAGTACCACAGGGAGTTTTCTGTTATCTGATACAATGATGTTCAACTCTTGAAAGAGAAATCTTTGATCACTTACTCTATGGTATTAAGTAATATTAAAAAAAGATACGTAGCAGCTCCTTCTATTCGACAGAAGAAGATTATTTAGGAGCTTGCAGCGTATTTAATGTAACAGATTTATATAGCTACTTCTATCATAAAACTGTAAGTGAAACAGGCAAAAAGGAATACAAACGTATCAAAAATGAGATCGACAGGAAGTGCAAAATGGCTAAGCAGGGATGGCTAGAGGACAAATGTAAGGATATAGAGGCCTATCTCACTAGGGGTAAGATAGATACCGCCTATAGGAAAATTAAAGAGACCTTTGGAGATAAGAGAACGACTGGTATGAATATCAAGAGCTCAGATGGAAACCCAGTTCTAAGCAAAGAAGGGAAAGCAGAAAGGCTGGAAGGAGTATATAGAGGGTCTATACAAGGGCGATGTACTTGAGGACAATATTATGGAAATGGAAGAGGATGTAGATGAAGATGAAATGGGAGATACGATATTGCGTGAAGAGTTTGACAGAGCACTGAAAGACCTGAGTCGAAACAAGGCCCCCGGAGTAGACAATATTCCATTGGAACTACTGACGGCCGTGGGAGAGCCAGTCCTGACTAAACTCTACCATCTGGTGAGCAAGATGTATGAAACAGGCGAAATACCCTCAGACTTCAAGAAGAATATAATAATTCCAATCCAAAGAAAGCAGGTGTTGACAGATGTGAAAATTACCGAACTATCAGCTTAATAAGTCACAGCTGCAAAATACTAACACGAATTCTTTACAGACGAATGGAAAAACTAGTAGAAGCCAACCTCGGGGAAGATCAGTTTGGATTCCGTAGAAACACTGGAACACGTGAGGCAATACTGACCTTACGACTTATCTTAGAAGAAAGATTAAGGAAAGGCAAACCTACTTAGAGAAAGCTTTTGACAATGTTGACTGGAATACTCTCTTTCAAATTCTGAAGGTGGCAGGGGTAAAACACAGGGAGCGAAAGGCTATTTACAATTTGTACAGAAACCAGATGGCAGTTATAAGAGTCGAGGGACATGAAAGGGAAGCAGTGGTTGAGAAGGGAGTAAGACAAGGTTGTAGCCTCTCCCCGATGTTGTTCAATCTGTATATTGAGCAAGCAGTAAAGGAAACAAAAGAAAAATTCGGGGTAGGTATTAAAATTCATGGAGAAGAAATAAAAACTTTGAGGTTCGCCGATGACATTGTAATTCTGTCAGAGACAGCAAAGGACTTGGAAGAGCAGTTGAATGGAATGGACAGTGTCTTGAAAGGAGGATATAAGATGAACATCAACAAAAGCAAAACAAGGATAATGGAATGTAGTCTAATTAAGTCGGGTGATGCTGAGGGAATTAGATTAGGAAATGAGGCACTTAAAGTAGTAAAGGAGTTTTGCTATTTGGGGAGCAAAATAACTGATGATGGTCGAAGTAGAGAGGATATAAAATGTAGGCTGGCAATGGCAAGGAAAGCGTTTCTGAAGAAGAGAAATTTGTTAACATCCAGTATTGATTTAAGTGTCAGGAAGTCATTTCTGAAAGTATACGTATGGAGTGTAGCCATGTATGGAAGTGAAACATGGACGATAAATAGTTTGGACAAGAAGAGAATAGAAGCTTTCGAAATGTGGTGCTACAGAAGAATGCTGAAGATTAAATGGGTAGATCACATAACTAATGAGGAAGTATTGAATAGGATTGGGGAGAAGAGAAGTTTGTGGCACAACTTGACCAGAAGAAGGGATCGGTTGGTAGGACATGTTCTGAGGCATCAAGGGATCACCAATTTAGTATTGGAGGGCAGCGTGGAGGGTAAAAATCGTAGAGGGAGACCAAGAGATGAATACACTAAACAGATTCAGAAGGATGTAGGTTGCAGTAGGTACTGGGAGATGAAGAAGCTTGCACAGGATAGAGTAGCATGGAGAGCTGCATCAAACCAGTCTCAGGACTGAAGACCACAACAACAACAACATCATAAAACTAAATATTATTTTCTTTTGTGCGAATTCCTCTGTTAGAGGAGTGCAGCGTTACACAACGACAATTTATAAGATGTAAAGTGTGGCATTCCATGTCGTTATGATAGGTCATGGAAGTGACGTATATTGAATATGTAACGACTCTTAACGATTTTGCTGAGGAATTTGACCCTGACATATATCTTGTCTACGAGTAGTTCGATTACGTGCAGTTTCATATTTTTGTAATCGCTGGAATTTGTTTCTATTTCAGTACCAGACGAAAAATGTGTCCAAATCCAAGTTTATCGTTGTTCAGTCCACCTGTGAAATGGTATGGTAGCTTCATTTGTTTTGGAAGAGCATATGACAGTCAGTATGTAACGCTCCTTTATGAAATTAGGTCTTCACTGTTTCCCGCTAGAATGTATAACGCAACATTTGTATTCGTTTTTAGTTTCATTGATTTGTAGTACTAATGAATGTAAGCCTCCGGACCTATCTACCACGTGTATACAGACCTTTCTGGAAATCCATGTGACGCTCTGTGTTTTCTATTGGAACTTACAGTGCACTCTTTGTTGGGGTTGGTTTGTTTGGGGAAGGAGACCAGACAGCGAGGTCATCAGTCTCATAGGATTAGGGAAGGACTGGGAAGGAAGTCGGCCGTGCCCTTTGAAAGGAACCATCCCGGCATTTGCCTGGAGCGATTTAGGGAAATCACGGAAAACCTAAATCAGGATGGCTGGACGCGGGATTGAACCGTCGTCCTCCCGAATGCGAGTCCAGTGTAGCACGCTTTGTATTTAATATGATTTCTGTCATGTTCGTTTACAGCATAAATATATAGAGTTCATCAGTCTGCCTATGCCCTACGTGGTGGTCATCGAGCAGTTATTTATTCCATTAATGCGAGATTTCAGCTATTCACAGATAATATTATGCGTCTTGCAAATTATGTTTTGTCTGTCAGTTGTGTACACTAATATTAGTGACTTTTCAAATATACGCACATAAAAAGGAGACGGTTATCGAAGTTATTTTACACAATAGTAACAATTCCCTGCCATCCTCGATTCCCATGTATACTCGTTTCTTTATCATAAACTATTGCTTCTTGTACACGGATATGTATGAAGACATGCATTTTAGCTCTCAGGTTAAGTACGCTGCAGTATGGAGAAGCCGCAGCTCGTGAACAGAATAAGAGTCAATGAAGATAATTTTATGTTTAAGTTTCTGGTTGGTCCTTACCAGTATTCACATATTATGCACTTTTCTTGTCGGTTTAAACATTGTGTTAACACTACGTATTCCCGGCACTCTACTAATGCAATGTGTCGCCGTTTATACGAACAGTAGGGAAATATTCCCTTCAACTGGCTGTTCTTCGCCAAGTTTTCGGTTTTAGTGCAGCTTCCACTTCACCCAAACTGCAAACTAAACACGACTATTAGCATCGACCTCGGTGAGATGTCGCAAAAGTTGCGTTTTGTGACAGTGCCATCAGTGTGAGGCCAAAACTGTCATTACTGATGTGCGGCTATCCCCAGTTTCCTGCGAGACGCGGTTAGTAGTGCAATCTGGTCTTTTACTGAACGGTGCTAGAACAGCGGCTGATATTGGTTGATCCATAGCCTGTTTAGATCATCCAGCTTTCGGTCTGTCTACGAATTGCCAGTTTCACGGACTTTTCTGGGAAGCTTCACCACAGCATTCTGGTGGGATAGTCTGTCTGAATGGTGTTGGTTGCAATCCTCTCGATAAAATAGGTGCTCGTTTCTCCTGATACCATTACGATCTCAACGCGTTCGGATTGTGATAATGCCACCTGCTTTCACGTCACTTGTAAGGAACAAACATCAGTTATAACTTGAGAAACAGTTAAACCATGCTCAATTAAAAGGCACCACTATATTTCTCGTGTAATTCTGTATCTGTCTGATACACCACATGACAACTTTCTCTTACAATTTGCACCAGAGATGGCGATTTCCAAAATGGTTCTCATGTTGGTGACATAGCCTCACAGGTCCCCCCCCCCCCCCCCGCCCCTCTGCCATCTCATACTGTTTAACTACAAATTTCCGTTTACCAAGCAGTTTAGCTTTAGTAGGATGGTTCCACATTTATGGATCACACGGCATTTAGAATCGGTCGCCAGCCTCGAAAGGATAATTGTGTTATGTTTTCTGCATTAAGGAATTAGTTATCCGCACATTCTTTAGTACAACTTCTCCAGTGAAATAAGCAGTAGCTTTCTATGTTTATATCGGTACCAAACATATGTTTTTTTGTGATCAAGACGGACCTTTACAACTGCCATGACATGATCGCGGAATCATTTACAGACTATGTGTCTACAATTGACACATATATTTAATCGTTACCAAAGGCAATAAAATTTCTCTACATTACTAGAACGACTGAAACGTTTCACAGTTTCTACACAAACAATACAGGTTACATATCGTGTTTTGCGACGGTATAAATCTTATATTACTTGTATAAATGCGGTTGCGAGGGAAAAGGAGGCCTATAGACAAAAAAGGCAAATCGCTCGTGAAGCAGCAGCACGTAGAAGCATTCCTTTCACAAAGGCATACAAGAAAATATGACAGCAGTTGTGGTTTTTGAAGTTAAACTTCGCGCAATTACTGGATGAAGGCAACCACATTAAAAATGCGAGACGTGGACACATTGGTCATGATAATGCAAATGGGCCCCACAAATGCAATTTAATTCTATACAAAACACGCGCAAACACTAACAAAAAAAAAGGGAACGATTATCCAGAAAATTCAGATTTCAATAATTACGAATAAGCTCGTAAGATTGAAACACGCATCCAAGGATGTGAACAGCGAGGGGCAACGAAAGGGCGCTGACCGCCCTAATTCAAATCTTGGGTCTGCTTTTTCTGAACACATTCATTGTTCTCTTCACAAAAAAGAAGCGAAATAAAGAAATCAAGCTGATCTGCCTTTATGAACCCAAGAGGAACGATGAGTGATACTGTTTTTCTATGGTTGAAATATGGCATGGCGCTTACGGTCAAGCAGACTGCAGTCTCTTTAAATCGCCCAAAGGGGCCATGATACAGCTCAACAGAATTAAACGCTGGTGCTTGACACGTTGCATTCATACCGTATTCAATTTGGTCTGGACGAGCCTCCACATTCTTCCATCCGGGACAACGCAATACCTTTAGTTTTAAATGGAAACTGACTACGCTCTCTCCGCGATCACCTAGATTGGAGCACTTGTACGAGTGTTGCTCAGAAAGTAATGCACCGATTTTTTTTCTCAGCCGAATACAACGCTACAAATGCGAAACGTTATGTATCTATTATTTGATGTATTCTGAGTGAGCGTGCCAAGTTTCCGTCACTTCCGACACATAGCGAAGCTGCAGGACAGTTTATAAATGGCGTCTGTAGGTGATGTACGTTAGAAGCAACGTCCCGAAATTGAAATTCTCACTGCAGAGAAAGAAACAGTGGGGAATATTCACAAACGCTTGTGCAAAGCCTATGGAGCATCTGCTGTCGACAGAAGTACAGTTAGTCGCTGGACACGGAGGGTCAGGTCATCAGAAGGCGAATCGGCGGAGCTCCACGATTTGCAGCTGCCGGGGAAACCATTCACGGCTGTCACACTGACATGTTGTAGCGAGCTAATGTTGTCATTCATTAAAGGATACCATTGGTGGACGACACTTTGAGGACGATGAGGAGGTGATTCACACAGTGAAGCACTGGCTCCACCACCAGGATAAGGATTGGTACCGACAAGGCATACACGCCCTCGTTTCGCGCTGGAAGAAGGCCATAGAACGGGATAGAGATTGTGTGGAAAAACGGAGTGTCTAAATAAAACAACACACACTAGTGTGTGTAATTTCATTATGTTAAACAAAGAATTGTTGAAGAAAAAATATGCGGTGCATTACTTTCTGAGCAACCCTCATGTTTGCTCTCTTGACAGAAGAACATGTTGAAAAATGTATTATTATCATTCAGGCGAAGTTCAACTTCTACAGAGGTTTCACTTCACAGCTTTGACATCTTTCCTGTTGGCTTACATCTACATCTACGTACATACTCCGCAAGCCACCATAAGTCGCATGCCGGAGAGTATTCTGTACCACAGTTTCTCTTGCTTTATCTTCGTGGTCCTTATACGAAGTGTAAGTTGCCGCAGTACAAACGTACTGCACATAATTCCAAATGCCGGTATCTGAACTTTCTCGATAGTTTTCCGCGAAAAGTAAAATTTTCACTCCAGGGATTCCCATTTCATTTCTCGAAGGATCTTCGTAACATTCATGTGATGATCGAATACACCGGTAACAAATCTAGGAGCACGCTTCTGAATTGATTCAGTGTTTTCCTTTAATCTGAGCTGATGCGACCCCAAACACTTAATCATCGGTTGCACTAGTGTTCTATATGCGGTCACCTTTACAAAGAACGACACTTCCCTAAAATTCGCCCAATGACCATAGTCGACCATTCGCCTTCCTTACTACCGACCTTATGTGCTTTCGTCTCGATATTTTCGGGCGACGTTTGTTTACAATTTTTTGACGTTTCACCTGTATGAGTGAGTAGCAGTGCAAAAGAGTTACCTTCCATTGCCGTTGGCTGACTGCAGTTAGTCCGCGGCAGGGAGAACCGATAGAGGTACTGAAAGTATCCTCCGCCACACACCGTCAGGTGGCTTGCGGAGTATGGATGTAGACGTAGATGTAGATGTAGTAGGTATGCCGTGACCAAAACCAACAGGCAACACCTCAACAAGTGCTCAGTAAGGCCTCAAACTATTTTGCAGCTTGCACATAATTTATTTTATTGTATAGAGACAGTTCTTTCGTATAATTAATACAGTAGTAACACACGTGATGTACTGAGCACAATCGCGTCAAAATGTTTGCGTTGAACATCGTGAAACAAGAGCAAGGATGTGAATATCAAAGCGTGCAACGCTCTGTTAACTTCTTCCGGTCATTGTGGTTTATTATCACTGTTGGCAAACAGTACAATTAACTTCTTTTAATGCGGGCGTGAGTTTTAAATTTTAAAAAATATATACTTTCATGTTCGCTTTTAGTTTTAATCATTTTAGTGTAGTAATTGAATTCAACTTGCATGTAAATAAGAAATCCACTCATGTCATTGATAACAGTTAAATTAACATAAAGAGTCGCGCAGTCCTACAAGAACTTTGTTTTAACCTATTTCTGTGCCATAATATATCATCAAATCTTACGCTTGAAAACGGCACAGTAGCCGAAATAGCAATAGCGCAATAAAACAATTTCAACTGAAAGCGAACGTGACATCATTTAAAAACAAATTAAAATGTTACCAGCAAAACGAAGATAGTTCACATTTGTTTTATTAACATGTTTTCATTCTTCATTTTTTCATTTCAGGGATCTGCAGATTTCCTCTAGAACTGTTGGGAATAATGTTGCTGACAAGGAATCTTCTTGCCGAACTCTCGTTTTAATTCTCATGTTCTCAACAACCTTATGAAGCTGTAACATTGCCGTATGTATTCTTCAGTCTAGTAATATACACTATGTGATCAAAAGCATGCGGGCACCTAGCTGAAAATGACTTACAAGTTCGTGGCTCCCTACATCGGTAATGCTGGAATTCAGTATGGTGTTGGCTCACTCTTAGCCTTGATGACAGCTTCCACTCTCACAGACGTACGTTCCATCAGGTGCTGGAAGGTTTCTTGGGGAATGGCAGCCCATTCTTCACGGGGTGCTGCACTTAGGAGAGGTATCGATGTCGGTTTGTGAGGCCTGCTACGAAGTCGGCGTTCCAAAACACCCCAAAGGTATTTTACAGGATTCAGGTCAGGACTCTGAGCAGGCCAGTCCATTGCAGGGATGATATTGTCGTGTGCATTATGAACAGGTGCTCTATCGTGTTGAAAGATGCAATCGCCGTCCCCCAATTGCTTTTCAACAGTGGGAAACAAGAAGGTACTTAAAACATCAATGTAGGCCTGTGCTGTGATAGTGCCACGCAAAACAACAAGGGGTGCAAACCCCCTCCATGAAAAACACGACCACATTATAACACCACCGCCTCGGAATTTTACTGTTGGCACTACACACGCCGGGAGATGTCCACCGGGCATTCGCCATACCCCCACCCTACCATCGGATCGCCGTGTACCGTGATTCGTCGCTCCACGCAACGTTTTTCCACTGTTCAATCGTCCAATATTTACGCTCCTTACACCAAGCGAGGCGTCGTTTGGCATTTACCGGCGTGATGTGTAGCTTATGAGCAGCAGCTCGACCATGAAATCCAAGTTTTCTTTCCTCCTGCCTAACCGTCATAGTACTTGCAGTGGATCCTGATGCAGTTTGGAATTCCTGTGTGATGTTCTAGATAGATGTCTGCATATTACATACTACGACCCTCTTCGACTGTCGGCGGTCTCTCTCAGTCAACAGACAAAGTCGGACTGTACGCTTTTGTCTTGTACATGTCCCTTCACGTTTCCACTGCACTATCACATCAGAAACAGTGGGCCTAGGGATGTTTAGTAGTGTGGAAATCTCGTGTACGGACGTGTGAGACAAGTCACACCCAATCACCTGACCACGTTCGAAGTCCATGAGTTCCGCGGAGTGCCCCATTCTGCTCTCTCACGATATGTAGTGACTACTGAGGCGCTGATATGGAGTACCTGGCAGTAGGTGGCAGCACAAGGCACCTAATATGAAAAACGTATATTTATGGGGGTGTCCGGATATTTTTGAAAACGTAGTGTACGTGGAGAAAGGAAGATGTACGTACGATACATCAGTATTTTATACGATACATCAGTATTTTAACTTGTTTGCGAAGTATTTAACTGGAAAATGAAAGTCGATACATGAATGAGCTATGTCGTAAATCACCGCAGCAGCTAAGGATGAATGAAATAACTGTGCGGAACGGCATTTGAGTCTGTGTTAGGCAAAAAACTACTTGAAATTCGTGCTAATGAATTAACGATTGTGAAATATCAGTATTAAAGAACTTCTAAATTCGCCAGAATTAGTGTAGATTGAGTGCTCTATTTAAATACTGACCCATTTCTAGTAATAACTGTCCGTTCCTTTCGTACTCGAACTTTCTCCCAGCGCATCGTTTTCTGGCTGAAGTTCACTAATTATATTGGAAACTTTAAATATGTTGTACTTCTGAGTTGCGTCGACCGTTGTCCTTATTCCTTTGATAATAACAGTATTGTAGACTTCAGAGAGATTTACGTTAACGCCGAAGGTGAAAAGTGGGAGAGTCAAAGTTTTCCGTTTTGTAGTTCCCTCTGCTCACTGTGCCCCGACCGAGTAACCTTAATAAGGCTTTACTCCACATTATATCCAATAGCAGCGTGAGATAATTAGGCTCACTCCGTGTTAGCGAGCCAGTGATTCAACACCTTCAACGTCCAATCTCACTTAATGAACATCACTATTACAGACTCGTGTAAGCCAAGTGTGAAAGAACGCAAGTAGACAACGCCAGCCCATTCAGGGATTTAATTTCCGGGTAAATCCTCGTTACTTAGGCTGCTGCCCCCCATTTTCTTTAGCCGTGGCAGTAAACATGTCGAACCAGTTTACATGCTGAACGCTGTGCAATTTCCGTCTCACTTCACACTAAGAATAAACACATCTTGCTTCTCAAGTCTGTAATCTTTAAAAGAAACATTCAGGTACATTAGGTGAGTATCAGCTGATGACACATACATAATACACACTCAGTGCTCTATCTTCAAAGTTTTATGGAAAATGAAACATTAATTTTGTTATTTATGCCAGGGACAACAGTTTCAGCGAATACAGAGTACATCAACACCAGCTTAGAATCGTTATGGCATCCTGAACATCAGCTCTATCGAAACAGAGCTCGATCAGTCTGCTCCTGACCTTAGGTTTACCGTAAAAACCTCTCAGTTGTATTATTTCTGTCATGTCTCTAATTTTGAGACAAATGCCTAACAACATATCAAATTTGCAAGTACGTTACTGATGCAGTGGGCCTTAGAAGGCTTTTTCTGATAAGTATCGTGACTGAAAGCTAAATATAGCGAAACTCAGAGAAGAAGAATGGTAGGCAAACGTCGAAAGGCTTTTGTTTATGACATAGTGCTATTAACAAAAATAAGGCAACGGAGAATTTAAATGAAAAATCTCGATGTACTTTCTGTCGAAAAGAAGTTACCGTTCCTTACAATTTGAGCAGATGTGGGACGTTAGAGAACTGAACGTCTAGAGTCGATCAAACGATTCAGTTCTGTTTCGCGGCGAGTTTGTGTAACCACTGTGACGGAGATCAGTTCAACGACTTTTTATATCTACAGCAGATAGTTAATGAATTCCAGTACATAATTTTAGAGTAGAACCTGCTTTCTCGTCCAGAATGCTTCATAAATAGCTTCTAAAAGTGGTTCAAATGGCTCTGAGCACTATGGGACTTAACATCTGAGGTCATCAGTACCCTAGAACTTAGAACTACTTAAACCTAACTAACCTAGGGACATCACACACATTCATGCCCGAAACAGGATTCGAACCTGCGACCGTAGCAGAGTGTACCGCCTAGAACCGCTCGGCCACCGCGGCCGGCAGAATAGCTTCTGACACCTATAATTTAACACAACGCAATGAACGGGATGATGTGGTGTACAATATAGCTAGTTCGTATTCTGAAGGCACTAGCGTCAGTTACCCGTCCGGCTATGCTGGTTTATATTTCAGGTTACTTTTTCTGAAGTATTCTAGGCACATTCCGAGATTATTCCTTTGATAAGACCGTCATCGATATTTTTCCACACCTTTGTTCATTCAATCTCGCGCTGCTTCTCGACACTTCTTTGTCGACTTTACGAACAAAACCTTAGAAATTCGGAATAGGAAAGTCAATCGAAACCGCCTTGGCTAATGCTGATACACTCTTTAGATCGTAGTCAAATAAGTGAAGCTAATAAAGGAACATTAAGTACTTTGAGTCACCACCTTAAGTAAAATACATTTTATTATTTTTTGCCTCAGACTGCTTTCGTTAATAGTAACCATCAGATATTTTATTGCTACAAGAAGTTAGCGATGCCAACAAGTATGGACAGGTATGGCAATGGACTACATCTGGAACAAAGATTTATTGGTCATGTACACTTCACATGGAAAAAATGGCCGGAACGGAAATTTCAGTTCCTCGCTACCCACACATGAGAGTACGTACAGGATGTTACTTAGGGGGGATGGAAACTTTTATTTCGTTCTAGTTCGCTGGAACATCGTGTACGGAATTGCAATACGTTACGATATCCGGCTTCGGTATCACTTCCTAAAATTATATCCAGATCTCGATAAAACCAGAAGAATGTCTACATAACGATAGTATTGAAAGGCATTGCTTGTTTTGTTATGTATTCTTAAGCTTTATTTCGAATAGAAAGCGAATCATGGAAGTAAAGCTATATTTACGTGAATTCATTTCCGTATAGAATCATATATAAACAAAGCAATGAAGGACAATTATTTCAGCTACAAGCAGAAATACAGGAATTTATAAAAAATTTAATGCCAAAACTACAGTGTATTATTAGAAGCTTTTCTTGAAGACAGAAGCACTCATCTACAAGAATATAAAAAAATATATAGAAACTCGCTTAGAATAGAAGGAGTAATATGGGAATCATCCTGTGTTCGTATGAACCTTCTTAATATAAAATCAAATAATAAAGTAAGAAGTAAAGTACAAATATGGAAAACGCATACAGAAATATAGTCCATGATTTAATTTCATGCTACAGACCCGCTGCATTATTACAAGCAGATCTAGTGACAATTCATATCTCGCGAAACTATTCTTTCTCTGAAGTTCTGCTTTATTCTTTCTAGTCTGATCCCATGTCTTCACTGGGTCCGCATGTTATTCTGCACTGAAGCGCCAAAGAAACTGGTACAGGCATGCGTATTCAAATACAGAGACATGTAAACAGGCAGAATACGGCGGTGCGGTCAGCAACGTTCTCTAGATCGGTTGCTGCTGCTACAATTGCAGGTTATCAATGTTTAAGTGAGTTTGAACGTGGTGTTGCAGTCGGCGCACGAGCTATGGGGCACAGCATCCCCGAGGTAGCGATGAAGTGGGTATTTTCCCGTACGAACATTTCACGAGTGTACCGTGTATATTAGGAATCCGGTAAAACATCAAATTTCCAACATCACTGAGGCTACAAAAAGATCCTGCAAGAACGGGATCAACGACGAAAGTGACAGAAGTGCAACCCTTCCGCAAATTGTTGCAGGTTTCAATGCTGGGCCATCAAAAAGTGTCAGCGCGCGAACAGTTCAACGAAACATCATCGATTTGGACTTTCGGAGCCGAAGGCCCACTCGTGTATCCTTGATGACTGCACGACACAAAGCTTTACGCCTCGCCTGGACCAGTCAACACCGACATTGGACCGTTGACGACTTGAAACATGTTGCCTGGTCGGACGAGTCTAGTTTCAAATTGTTTAGAGCGGGTGGATGTGTGCGGGTATGGAAACAACCTCATGAGTCCATGAACCACACATGTTAGCAGGGAACTGTTCAAGCTGGTGGAGGCTCTGTAATGGCGTGGAGCGTGTGCAGTTGGAATGATATTGGACCGCTGATACGTCTAGATGCGACCCTAACAGATGACACGTACGTAAGCATCCTGTCTGATCACCTGCATCCATTCATGCCCATTGTGCATTTCGACGGACGTGGGTAATTCCAGAAGGACGATGAGACACCCCACACGTCCAGAATTGCTACAGAGCGACTACAGGAACACACTTCTGAGTTTAAACACTTCCGCTGGCCACCAAACTCCCCAGACATGAACATTATTGAGCATATCTGGGATGCCTTGCAACGTGCTATTCAGAGGAGATCTCAGTCCCCCTCGTACTCTTACGGACTTATGGACAGCCCCGCAGAATTCATGGCGTCATTTCCCTCCAGTACTACTTCAGACATTAGTCGAGTACATTCTATGTCGTGTTGTGGCACTTCTGCGTGCTCGCGGGGGCCCTCCACGATATTAGGCGGGTGTACCAGTTTCTTTGACTCTTCAGTGTAGACATGACAATGTAAATAGCAGAGGGTGACCGGATGCCCTCCGTTTCCATCCCTCCCCAACCTTCTTCCCCCCCCCCCCTTCGTCCCACCCCACACCCCACGGGACGAAACTAGTGCACCATATCTGTCTGCGTAAAGTTATTCCGTGTCAGAACGTTTTCGAAATTTTTGCAAACTGTTTATGATAGACGGATTCTTCACTAAAAGTGAAGTTTTCGTCGATGACATTGCCATCATTGTGATATTCAGTAAAAGAGAGCTTCCAAGCTTGAGCATGGAAGAGCTGAAGATATTGATTCAATTTGCAACCTCGTATATTTGCGAAAGTGGCTTTTCGGCAGTGGTTGCCATTCAAACCAAGTACAGATCAAGGCTTTGTGTGGAGGAGGAAATGAGGGCAGCTGTACCCCATTTGGTGCCAAGATTTGACAAGCTGTGGAATAAGAAGAAAGCTTACATGTCGCACTGAGGTGGGTAATATTCTATTGGTAACTTTTTTATTAATTATCTCAGTGTTTACAAGGTATTCTAAAAAGGAGACTCGGAAACAACATAGTTGGTCAGGAGAGCCAGGAACTCAAATAGGTTGATAACCATTAGTGTTTGCCATGCAGGATGTGGTCACCAGCTCGGTATTCACCAAGTGCGATATGGAAAGGCGCCTAAAAGACTACATACAGGCTAGTTGGCCAATGGCCCTCGCCGTATCCCCCGGACGGCTTCGATCCAGAACCAACGGTCTTCCCCGAATCCCAGATGCGGCGTGCTAACACGGGCGCCTTTTTTTTCATTTTGTTCGTTACTGTTCGTTGTATTTGGTCGTAGCAGACGTCACGTGACATCCGTTGAAGTTTATTGTTGATCCTTTCACCAGCCAGCTCTCTGACCGAACACGCTGGGCTACCGCGTCGGCTTGCTATTCAGTCGCGTTATTCGTTTTCTGACACGATGCTAAAAAATGTCAACTTTTCTAGATGTTTGGCAGAAAGTTGATTTCTATGGCCGATGCGTATAGCTGCACTGAAAGGTAATTGTTTTCTCTCGCACCATTCATAACTTCTAACGTCGATACTCTATTTCGTGCGATAATACGAACAAATATTGTGCTATAGGTATCGAAACAACAGTCGATGAAGGTCATACAGTGGTAGGGGCTATGAAATCACATTTGCTTTATGCCTAGATCCAGTCGTAATATGACAAGCAGTAACGTCACCAACAATTCTGCCTCTCCAGCAAAAACTTTGACTCGCCAGCAAAACTTCAGCCGCGTCAGCAACACAAACACACAGCACTTTACCATTCATTACAATGAAACATCCTGTCACACATCAGTCTTTTACCGGCTATTAAAAAGAAACAGCCAGCCAGTATTGCGTCATCTTCAAAAGTAGCCCATCATTTATCAAAATACGTGAAGTTACTCACAAAACTTGGCTATTTCTATGTCAAATAATATGTCATCTTCACCTGAATTGCGTAAATACACGTCATCTTCAAAAATATACAATCTGAATTTTTCACGCCATATTCAATCACCTAAAGACACTGACAATAGTGATGTGACTTACAGCATTCCCAGTTATATAACTCTCTCTCTCTCTCTTCTCTCTCTCTCTCTCTCTCTCTTGGTCTCTTTCTGGTTTATACATTACTTCAAATGTTTGTGTAACATACTGTAAGCCGGCCGAAGTGGCCGTGCGGTTAAAGGCGCTGCAGTCTGGAATCGCAAGACCGCTACGGTCGCAGGTTCGAATCCTGCCTCGGGCATGGATGTTTGTGCTGTCCTTAGGTTAGTTAGGTTTAACTAGTTCTAAGTTCTAGGGGACTAATGACCTCAGCAGTTGAGTCCCATAGTGCTCAGAGCCATTTGAACCATTTTTTTTGAACATACTGTACCTTTCATATCACATGTTCTCACACACAGCAGCAAATACTACGTAATCGATGCAGCTTACCGTATTTCCACATCTGTATTAATTAAGAAAAATAAGCACATAAATTATGCTTCATCAATGTACTGCGCCATCAGTAACAACAACAAAGATTACACTCTGGCGTAACTTACAGTGTTTTCAATGCCAAAAACACCCAAGCACCTACCATTCTGCCTCATCAGTAAATTTATACCTCTTTGTTTTATACATAATAAAAAAAACTGTTTATGTCAAATACTGTACAGCCGCATAAGTAAATTTCATCTCCATCCCTCCCTCCCTCCCTCCCTCCCTCCCTCTCTCTCTCTCTCTCTCTCTCTCTCTCTCTCTCTCTCTCTCTCTCTCTCTCTCTCTCCCTCTCTCTCGCAATCCCTCTAGGTTTCACTTTTCACCTAAAAAATATTTTTATCTCAAATACTGTACTGTAATCCAAACGATGTCTATTATCTATCAAACGAACTTTTGAAATCACACCAATCTTTAAACATGGAAACAGAAAAGATTGTAACAACTACAGAGGTATCTCTTTAATCAGCGTTGTGGGTAAAATCTTCTCAGGTATTGTTGAAAGGAAAGTGCGAGTATTAGTTGAGGACCAATTGGATGAAAATCAGTGTGGGTTTAGGCCTCTTAGAGATTGTCAGGACCAGATCCTTAGCTTACGGCAAATAATGGAGAAATGTTATGAGTGGAACAGGGAACTGTATCTATGCTTTATAGATCTAGAAAAGGTATATGGCTGTGTTCCTAGGAGGAAGTTATTGTCTGTTCTACGAGATTATGTAATAGGAGGCAAACTTTTGCAAGCAATTAAGGGTCTTTACATGGATAGTCAGGAAGCAGTTAGAGTTGACGGTAAATTGAGTTCAAAGTTCAGAGTAGTTTCAGGGGTAAGACAAGGCTGCAACCTGCCTCCACTGTTGTTCATATTATTTGTGGAACATATGTTGAAAACAATAGACTGGCTGGGTGAGATTAAGATATGTGAACACAAAATAAGCAGTCTCGCATATGCGGATGACTTAGTCGTGATGGCAGATTCGATTGAAAGTTTGCAAAGTAATATTTCAGAGCTAGATCAGAAATGTGAGGACAATGGTATGAAGATTAGCATCTCTAAAACGAAAGTAATGTCATTGGGAAAGAGATATAAACAGATTGAGTGCCAAATAGGAGGAACAAAGTTAGAACAGGTGAACGGTTTCAAGTACTTAGGATGCATATTCTCACAGGATGGCAACATAGTGAAAGAACTGGAAGCGAGGTGTAGCAAAGCTAATGCAGTGAGCGCTCAGCTACGATCTACTCTCTTCTGCAAGAAGGAAGTCAGTACCAAGACTAAGTTATCTGTGTACCGTTCAATCTTTCGACCAACTTTGTTGTATGGGAGCGAAATCTGGGTGGATTCAGGTTAAGTTATCAATAAGGTTGAGGTTACGGATATGAAAGTAGCTAGGATGACTGCAGGTACTAGTAGGTGGGAAGAATGGCAGGAGGGTGTCCACAATGAGGAAATCAAAGAAAAACTGGGAATGAACTCTATAGATGTAGCAGTTAGAGCGAACAGGCTTAGATGGTGGGGTCATGTTACACGCATGGGAGAAGCAAGGTTACCCAAGAGACTCATTGGTTCAGCAGTAGAGGGTAGGAGGAGTCGGGGCAGACCAAGGAGAAGGTACCTGGATTCGGTTAAGAATGAGTTTGAAGTAATAGGCTTAACATCAGAAGAGGCACCAATGTTAGCACTGAATAGGGGATCATGGAGGGATTTTATAAGGGAGACTATGCTCCAGACTGAACGCTGAAAGGCATAATCAGTCTTAAATGATGATGATGATGATGACGAACTTTTGAGGAAGGCTGCGACATTTACCGATCGGAAATATGGTACCAAGGCTCTAAAAAATGTTTACAGACTGTATGTTCATTTACTAAACTCTAATCACAATGTTCCGAATATTACATTTAAACACAAAATATAGACAAATACACGGTCCGGTCACATTAACGTGACCACTGCCTATGTTTGGCGTCAACTTGCAATCACTAATCACAGACTGCAATTGGCAGCTCTAGCATCGTAACCTACACTGCCTGGAAAAAATTAGCACGCCCTTTTAGAGGTATCTAATCCACTCAAGATTTATTGTTGCAACAGTGCGTATGAAGTACATTAAAGGATTATATTTACAGATCAACAGCACCATCGGTTCTGACGTGTCAGGAATCGACCCATACTGAAATACTCATATTAGTACGTTTTGGAGCCTCCACGGATGGCAATGAAGGCGCTGATTCTGGCAAATTGGAAATTTGTGGTAAGGTCTTTTGGGACCAAACTGCTGAGGTTACGCTATGGCTCTGGGCACGCACTATGGGACTTAACTGCTGAGGTCATCAGTCCCCTAGAACTTAGAACTACTTAAACCTAACTAACCTAAGGACATCACATCATCACACACATCCATGCCCGAGGCAGGATTCGAACCTGCGACCGTAGTGGTCGCGCGGTTCCAGACTGTAGCGCCTAGAACCGCTCGGCCACACCGGCCGGCAGCATACGTTATGCTACGCGTGTTCAACCTGTTAACGTAGTAGTTCTGTAAGAGTTGTTGGTTGACGAGTCGCATGAGTCAGTTCTCGTCCCATCGTGTAGCACACGTGATCTATTGCAGACAAGTCCGGAGATCGTCCTTGCCAGGGAAGCTGCGGCACGTCTTGGAGAGCACGTTGAGTTTCACTGACAGTGTGTGGGAGAGCATTATCCTGTTGGAACAACACATCACCTTCCTGTTGGAAGAACGGGGAAAGAAAGTGGCCAACAGCATTCTGCCACTGCTGCCCTTACAATACGACGATTCTGGCACGCATCTGTGCTGCGTAGACGCCCAGAACCTCGTCCACAGGTGTGAGAATGTTCATGTGGCCTCTGATATTTGCAGAAATGATACAGCACGTCCATCTTTTGTGGCAATTCTCCGACAGAACTATCCCGCTACTCGGAAGGCCACAATCTGACCCCTTTCAAACTCGCTCAGCTGGCGAAGGGAGCACGAGTGCGTCTCCTTGGGGTGGCTGCCTGCTTGCTTCGCACGTCTGCACCGCAGTAAGCCTTCTTCCTGTGAGCATTCTTTATTAAAGGGTAGACAAAAATGGCGCTCTAGTAGCTATGCCACTATGCCATCTGTTGGCGGACGACGCTGAAACCATTATCAGTACATTTACTATCCCACAGATGGCATATCCGTCATCGGATCAAATTCGACGTCGTCTTTCCATGTGTAATCATTTTTCTTTTTTTTTTTTTTTGGCAGTGTATATAAAGCGTGTTGGTGTGGCGCGGAAAACAGTGCAGTCGTTGTCGTAATACGGAAACGGAGTGATTTAGTGATTTATTTGACGTCATTGGCTTTCGGGCTAAGGGTGGAAGCATTTCCGAAACGGCTAAGTTTGTAAACTGTTCCGTACCGTCGTATACAGTACATGGCAAAATAACGCTATCGAAAACCAGCGCCTAGGCAATTGCGGTGAACCACGAGCCACAGATGACAGGTGTGAAAGATGGTTGTGGAGATGTGTACCAGCGAACAGGTGTGCATCTGTTGAGCAGCTGACTATCCAGGTGAACCAAAGGGATACGAAGTGTCTCCTCAACAAACGTTCATCGAACGTTGCGAGCGCCTCGTCATGTTCCCAGGCTGGATACTGTTCATCGGCGTGGAAGGCTGGAATTTTCCGCCAGCACCGTGACTGGACGTCCACTGAATGGAGACAGGTAGCCTCTTCATATGAAGATGGCCGATGGCGTGTGCGGCGTGAAATATTTGGAAGCAAAGTCCCTGCAACAGTCGCCGGAAGGATCCAGGTCGGAGCAGGGAGCGTTATGGTATGGGGAATGTTCTCGTCCTTCTGGAAGGCACAACGGATCAACAGAGATGTGTATCATTAATCTCTAAATGTGGTCCGTTTTCCTTCCGCACCATGGCAGGTACCAGCAGGACACTGCAACGTATCACACAGCTCGCAGAGTAAGAGCGTGGTTTGAAGAGTACCATAATGCGTTTATCGTACTTCCCTTGCGTCCAGAATCCCGGATTTAAACCCAGTCGAGAATCAGTGGGACCACCTCAATTTGGCTGTTAGGGCCATGTAGCCTCAACTAGGAAACTTAGTGCAGCTGTTCACGGCACTAAGGTCGGTATGTGGAACATCCCTACTGGTACCTTCCAGTACATCCTTGACTCTCTTCCTGCACGTCTCACAGCGGTCCACGCTGCGAAATGTGTTTATTTAGGCTTTTGACATGTGGTCACATTAATGTGACTTGACAGTGTACAAACGAAGTGACCAAACACGACATTAGATGAGAACAGCGTTTTGATGAGATCTTTAATTCACTGCATTACTTAAACTGCACACTGTCGCTGTATCCAAATATAACTTCGTATAATGCTAAAGAAAATAATGTACAAGCTTCCACAGACAAAAAGGATGATCAGTATCTGGGAAACATGATCTCCTAAAAAAAAAAAGTTTAATCAAATAACTAACGATTGCGAGTACAAAACACATGCAGTACTACTCCCGTAATTGATTTATTCTATGAACTGAAAAAAATACATCTGGCTAGCATAATAGCAGTACCAATAAACCATAGAAATCAAGCAGCACTTCTTGATGACTATAGTTCGGTATACGTACAATACTTTACAAGCCACAATAGACCAATAAATTACATATGTCCACATCTAAATTGTCCGTATGATTTGTCAAAAACCTGTATTAATTAGGCTAGAATAGATATCAAAGTGAGCCATACTTAATAGTGACTACCATGCTACGCTATTAACTTTATCTTGCAGTACAATACGTTTGACATCTTCTGCTGGTAATTCTATGCTATGGTTTCAGACTGAGTTTTCAATCTGCAGCGGAGTGTATCCTGGCAGATTAAAACTGTCTACCGTACCAAAAATCGAACCTGGGACCTTCGCCTTTCGCGGGAAAGTGCTCTACCGATTGAGCTATCCAGACAGGACTCAAGACCGACTATCACAGCTTTATTCATTCTGGACACATCACTTAGGCTGTGGGTAAGCCATGCCTCCGGAAATATCTTCTCTTCCAGGACTGCTAGTCCAACAAGCTAAGCAGAAGTAGTTTGGAGTATGGGATACCAGGTACTGGCACAATTAAAGCTGCGAGGGCGGTTCGTGAACCGTGCTTGGGTAGCTCAGTTGGCACAGCACTTGCTTGCGAAACGCGAACGTCCCAGTTTCGAGTCCCAGGCAGTTTCTAACTTCTGCTTTCACACAGTGCACACTACATGACACTTGATGAAATAACATACTAAACTGTGATAATACATATGCGCATAGTTAAGCAGCAATGGTTGCTACGCTTTCACCTATCAACCTTCAAAGTGTCCAATACATTGTAGCGATTCCATGCTCGGGTCTCGTCTTTATCTTGCATGAAAAATACTTGTAATCTTCTGTTGATAACGCTAATTGCGGCTATTCCACAGCGAAAATGACAGAGCCTAGCAGGAAAGGCTATGATAGCTGACAAAAACAATAGGTATTGAGAGGTAACAAAAAGAGCGACAGCAGTGCGTTTCGCCATGCGTGGGCAGGAGCAGGGCAGGCTGAGTGCTCAGCACGAAATATTCTGAAGCATTCTAAAGCTCTGCGAGGAGACCAGTAAGAGGTGAGGATGCGTCTTGGTCACATGACGTTCTGGATGGAGCACCTACGAAGCTGAAAACGTTTGATGCGTGCCGGCAGGACAGAAAGTCACGGTGTCAGTCACCCACCTGTTGGGGGAAGTCGTGTACGTTTTAGCCGCTGGAGGGATATCAACAGGATGCTGTTTCCTTAGATTGCTCAGGTGTTTGTCACACGATTTCGAACGCAAAGGGGTGGGAACCGGCAGGCACTATTAGTTAGCAGTTGCTTAGTTTGTGACCAAAACTTACAATATTTGTTAGAAGCGAAAATTTCCCCGGCGCCTCCAAAGCACATGTTTTTAAAATGGTTTTCAAGTGGCCATCGTCTCCTCGAATGCTCCAGATGGTCACACGATTTCGCCAACCAAGGATACAAAGCTGGTAGTGCGTATTAGTTATCTGGGCTATCGTCTGCGTATTTGTTAAACGCCTCAGAACGGCAGTCGCCAATGAGTCGGCTTTCTTGTGTCGCTTGCAAAAGAACCATTGTGTGTACCGTCATCTCTATTCGGGAACGACACCCACTGAAGGATAAGTAATATGGGGTCACAGAACATTGAACTGGCTGTTCCCTTTTTTGTTTTAATCACCTGTTTTATTATATCAAAACATGTGGCAGGATCTACAAGCGACCTCTAGAGAACAATTGTGTAGTTAACTGAATAACAATATTAACACATGATAATTAAATAATTCAAAATAACATAGTTTCTGAGAGAGGACAGATCTAATAATGTACAGTGTTTACCATCCTTAAAATCAAAATTTAAGTATCATTTAGAATGTAACTTAATTACAGTTGTTAAGGTTGACCATTGGTTCTCAGTTGTACAGATTTGTATCTTATGGAAAGGCACGACGACGCAATAGACTGGTGGGAGAGGCACAGAGACAGTCAGCTAGTAACAGATGAACTGAGGGTTACAGAGAGGATATTGATAGTTTAGCTGGGCACTGATGTTGAGAGGGAATGGGCTTTGGCTGGGGGACTTTACACGCTGTACTCCTGCGAACTATGATGAAGGGCAACAGACAGATTTCATATTACAAGATTTCCGAAAACACTGTTAACGAAGGTACGAGGTTACAGAATAGGTTCCCAGATGTGTGAGTGGCTCGATGACTTCTTCTGTAACAGAACGCATTACGCTGTCATCGACGGCGAGTGTTCTTCAGAGACAAGGGTAATGTCAGGAGTGCCCCAGGGAAGTTTGATAGGACAGCTATTGTTTGCTGTATACATACATAACCTGGCGGACAGGGTGAGCAACAATCTGCAGCTATTTGCTGATGACTTAGACAAAATTTCTAGGTTGTGTGATGCATGCTGCTTTAAATGTAGAAAATAAAGAGGAAAACAAACCCATAATGTTAGAATACAGCATTATTAGTGAGCTGTTAGACACAGGCATGCACCTTAAATATCTAGCCGTAACGTTGCAAAGTGAAATGAAATGGATTGAGAATGTAAGGGTTGCAGTAAGGAGGGTGAATGTTTGACTTCGGTTTACGGCGAGAATTTTAGGAAAGTGTGGTTCATCTGTAAAGGAGACCGCATGTAGGACACTAGTGACACCTGTTTTTGAGTACTGCTCGAGTGTTGGGGATCCGAAACATGTTGGATTAAAGGAAGACATCGAAGCAACTCATAAGTGGACTGCTAGATTTGTTACCGGTAGGTTCGAAAAACACGCAAGTATTACGGACATGCTTCTGGAACTGACATATGAATTCGTGGTGGGAAGAAGACTTTCTTTCCGAGGAACATTACTGAAAAGATTTGCAGAACGATTCTACTGCCGCCAACGCACATTTCGCGTAAGGATCACGGATATAAGATACGAGAAATAAGGTCTTATTCGGAGACATATAGACAGTCGTATTTACCTCGCTCTATTTGCGCGTGGAACAGGAAAGAAAATGACTAGTAGTGGTACAGAGTATACGGTGTCTTGCGGAGTATGTAGATGTAGATACAGCCGAGTCAGCATCTCGCCTCTGCATGAAGGCAATACACGCATATGATGTTTACCGCTGCTGCTGTACGAATTTCAGTGACTATTCCAGGTCAATGTGTGCCAAATAGTTGGTAGCTATACTTGTCACATGCTCGGATTGGGGAAGAAACGAAAAAAAATCGGCTGTTCTCTTTTCAAAGGAGCAGTCCTGATGCGAATTATGGAAGTCACGGAAAACTTAAATCTGATTGGCTGGACGGGCTGTCAAACTGCTGCGAGTACACTGCGTTAGCACAGCACCACCTCGCTCGGTCCGCACTACCATAATTCTGATGACCGTAAGTGTCATAAGCTGTATTAATAAAAGTGCAGGACACTTGGTATTAGAACACATCCTCTTAAAATGGAGAAGAAAACATTATCCGAGGTTCTTACGATTACAGACTTGAAGAAGGCACTTGATTCCTTTTTCCTCTTCAAAAACAACCACAAAATCATTTCAGAGTGCAGTTATTGTTTCGACCTAACATGGTCCTTATTGGGTTGTCTACATGCAAGTGCTGCAAGTGATGACGTGTAGAGTTTGCTATTATTATACAAACTCTGTTCTTAATAATTGTCGATGTCAGCTGAGTGATTGCGTATCAAACATATGCAAAGATGCTCGATATGAGTAGACATATGACTATTAAATAACAACACATCATTAAATCACTGTAAAATGTTAATAAACATATTTATGAAAATAATTAATTTAGAAGTGTCGTAGAGGAATGAATCATTGATATTCGGTCTATGAAGCGTGCGACTCGAGTGCACTTGTATAAATACGAGTTTTTTGTGGTATGATACGGCGTGTTTTTGCCTGTTTCCTCACTTTTTACTGTCAACAAGATAGAAATTGGCCGCAAGGGAATTGACACTGTTCCAGCGTAACATAAAGCGCCGGGACGTTGGCTGTGAGACGACGTCAGCCAATAGTACGCTGACTAGGACGACACCACGAGAGGAGAGTGACGTGATTTGTATTATTTGCTTGCATGGAAATAGTATACATCGAAGGACATTAATTATTTGCACGTCGCCATTTGCTTGCGACCCATCTTTGTAAATACGCAGAGTTAAGTATTGTCAATTTAATTTACTGTAATAAAGTCCATTAATAAGATTTGCTTGAATTGTTGTCTAGCTACCCGAGAAAACAGCTTCCTAGGCACTTTATATTAGACGAATGGGCAGGACACGACAAACACGACGATGG
Source organism: Schistocerca piceifrons (assembly GCF_021461385.2). NCBI lineage: Eukaryota > Metazoa > Arthropoda > Insecta > Orthoptera > Acrididae > Schistocerca > Schistocerca piceifrons. The sequence continues at coordinate 74,746,263 of NC_060149.1, forward strand.
ATCAGCGACTACTTGTCACTCTTCACCGTGGGAGGGCTTCAGTTAGTGTGATATCCTTCAGTACACTTGCAGGCATATATCTTCCATCACTCAGGCGACAACAGGTTACCATTAGGGAAATGAATATGCTTGATGCTAACGCAGTCCCAAAAGCTTTTGCTATCCGCTCCTCGTTCCCGCATGAAGTGGTGCTGACTTGCGAGGGACGATGGTGTCCTGTTACAGCGTCAACTTCCTATCCTGGAGGATACAGGTGTGTAGGTCAAACATGGTTTCCGATGCAAAGGGAACGAAGACCAGACTATATGGAATCTAGGACGTCAACTACTCATAACGACGTGGTAACGTCTAAAAAACATATCCACTGCTTGGCAAAAGTTTCAAAAAATGGTTCAAATGGCTCTGAGCACTGTGGGACTTCTGAGATCATCAGTCCCCTAGAACTTAGAACTACTTAAACCTAACTAACCTGAGGACATCACACACACTCATGCCCGAGGCAGGATTCGAACCTGCGACCGTAGCGGTCGCGCTGTTCCAGACTGTAGCGCCTAGAACCGCTCGGCCAGCCCGGCCGGCAGACAACAAATGTCTGGCACAGTTGTTAGCTCGGTTACTGCTGCTACAATGGAAGGTTATCAAGATTTGAACTTTAACGTGGTGTTATAGTCGGCGCACGAACAACGGGACACAGCATCTCCGAGGTAGCAATGAAATGAGGATTTTCCTGTACGACAATTTCACGAGTGTACCGCGAATATCAGGAATCTGGTAAAACATCAAATCTCGGACATCGCTCCGGCCGGAAAAAGATCCTACAAGTACGGGACCAATAACGACTGAAGAGACTAGATCAACGTGACAGAAGTGCAACCCTGCCGCAAATTGCTGCAGATTTCAGTCCTGGGCCATCAACAAGTGTCAACGTGCGAACCATTCAACGAAACATCAGCGATATGGGCTTTCGAAGCCGACGACCTACGCATGTACCCTTGATGACTGCACGACACAAAGCTTTACGCCTCGCCTCGGCCCGTCAACACCGACATTGGACTGTTGACGACTGGAAACATGTTGTCTGGTCAGACGAGTCTCGTTTCTAATTGTATCAAGCTGATGGACGTGTTCGGATATGGAGACAACGTCATGAATCCATAGACCCTGCATGTCAGCAGGGGACTGTTCAAGATGGTGGAGGCTCTGTAATGGTGTGCAGTTGGAGTGATATGGGCCCCCTGATACGTCTAGATAAGACTCTGACTGGCACAAGTACGTAAGCATCCTGTCTGATCACCTGTATCCATTCATGTACATTGTGCATTCCGACGGACTTGGTCGATTCCAGCAGGACAATGCGATACCCCACACGTTCAAAATTTCTCCAGTAATACTCTTCTGGGTTTAAAAACTTCCGCTGGCCACCAAACTCTCCAGACATGAACATTATTTAGCATATCTGGTATACCTTGCAACGTGCTATTTAGAAGTGATCTCCACCCCACCCCCCTCCCCTTATCGTTGTGAATTTATCGACAACCCTGCAGGATTCATGGTGTCAGTTCCGTGCAGCACTACTTAAGATATGCCAGGTCGTATTGCACCACTTCTGCAAGCTCACGGGGCCCTACACGGTATTAGACAGGTGAACCAGTTTTTTGGCTCTTGAGTGTGTTTTAGAATACCCGTTCAGTATCTAGAGGACAGTATGCTGGTCGTCTTAATGCAAGTTTATTAATATATACTTTAGTCTAATAATCATTCCTCGTTGAGGAGTACAAAAAAGAAGTAATTTGAGGGAGCCAAAGGTCCAAGTGGCATTAACACAATTCATGTATACTTCGGTCTTATATTCGTTACTCGTGGAAGAGAAAAGAGGAGAAGTGTCATTATTTCATGATACAGCTACGAACTGTAAATTGCGACTGTGCCAGTATATTTCACTTGTTTCTCAGATGTCTATAATAAGAAACCGACCACCATCTCAAATGTGACTGATGAGCTTCCCGGTAAATAGTGGATTGTTTTACTCATTTCACGTTACGAATTTTTAAGACTAATAACTCATTTGTGGCGAGCGAAGCATAGATAATGATTATTAAAACTGAATTCACTCGGATCCTAATTGGATATACGAAACCAATTAAGGCAAACAAGCCAAACACAGAACCGCTAATTTTTCAAGTCCAGGTCTTAAATTTGGATTAAATAACTGCGCTGAGCACCTGGAAGAACGGTCGTGCTTTCCGAGTGGTGAACAGTGCGATTTTAAAGAGCACACGCCCACGAACGCTGCTAGGCTTGCCGAGGACTTTTCTCGCAGAATGCAAAGCCTGTGAGGCTTTTTTTAACGTTAGAAGCTTTTTTGCATGTAATCTCAGCACAGTTAGTGAATTCAATTGTGTGTGTGTGTGTGTGTGTGTGTGTGTGTGTGTGTCTGTGTGTGTGTTTTTTTTACGGGCTGTTGGGTGAATGTTGTGCTACACGCAGAGCAAAAATTCACAAGCGGTAACATATTCCTTACACTTGTAGCAGTACTAAAACAAAGCTGACTATCCAGAATGAGATTTTCACTCTGCAGCGGAGTGTGCGCTGATATGAAACTTCCTGGTAGATTAAAACTGTGTGCCCGACCGAGACTCGAACTCGGGACCTTTGCCTTTCGCGGGCAAGTGCTCTACCAACTGAGCTACCGAAGCACGACTCACGCCCGGCACCCACAGCTTTACTTCTGCCAGTATCTCGTCTCCTACCTTCCAAACTTTACAGAAGTTCTCCTGCGAACCTTGCAGAACTAGCACTCCTGAAAGAAAGGATATAGTGGAGACATGGCTTAGCCACAGCCTGGGGGATGTTTCCAGAATGAGATTTTCACTCTGCAGCGGAGTGTGCGCTGATATGAAACTTCCTGGCAGATTAAAACTGTGTGCCCGACCGAGACTCGAACTCGGGACCTTTGCCTTTCGCGGGCAAGTGCTCTACCAACTGAGCTACCGAAGCACGACTCACGCCCGGTACCCACAGCTGTACTTCTGCCAGTATCTCGTCTCCTACCTTCCAAACTTTACAGAAGTTCTCCTGCGAACCTTGCAGAACTAGCACTCCTGAAAGAAAGGATATAGTGGAGACATGGCTTAGCCACAGCCTGGGGGATGTTTCCAGAATGAGATTTTCACTCTGCAGCGGAGTGTGCGCTGATATGAAACTTCCTGGCAGATTAAAACTGTGTGCCCGACCGAGACTCGAACTCGGGAGTCTCGGTCGGGCACACAGTTTTAATCTGCCAGGAAGTTTCAAAGCTGACTATGTTGGTGCTACGGGGAAATTCCGAAGCGTAGCAGATATACCTGACAGACGTTTGCAACTGCCGTTATGAATACACAGCTTCTCCAACACCTTAGCTAGCAGTAAGTCTTTATCTCTGTGCGAAGTAATTTTGTGACGCTTACGACCAACTGGATTTCATTCCTCTCTGCAGTTGCCTACGAGAAATAGGTGCTCCCTCAGGGCTGTGTACTCAAATGGCAATGTGAAAGGAATTTCTGAGATTGTAATGTACTACCCAGATTATCAGTTTCGATGACCCTGCTGCGTCGCCAGTATGGTATGTTCCCAGATCAAACCCTAAATCCCAAAAGATACCAGAATAAGTCACTGGGTTGCGCAACATACACTACAATTTGTTGACAATTTCTTAAGCTTATTAAAATTATTTTCTGCAGCGATCGATAACTAGAAAGACCTGGAAACATCATGAGGCCCAAAAGGATTCATCGCCATCACTTCCAACCACCGGCTGCACTGATGCTGGTGGTTCGCTGTCACAATACCGTGGGGGTTCTGCATATTGTCCCACAGATGACTGTTAGGAAAGCTGAAGATACCACTGCAACTGACGCTGAGGGAGTCGTGCCCTCATGGCTTTTGAGAAACCCACTACTGAGGTTACCGGAGCCCTCATGGCAGCGAAAGTGTTAAAGAGGTGGTAAGAGTGAACAACTCGTGGCACAAAAAAGGAGCCATAGGTGGCCTCATCTGTGAACAGGATAGATGACACAAATCCCGGAATCGTTGTTGCTTGGTGAAGAAACCAGTAACAAATCTACTCCCAATATGGAAAGTCTGTCGCTAGTAAGCCCTGCGCACGCTGTAATTGATATGGATAGTAACAATTGTAACAGACAATGTCCCACACGGTCGTCTTGTTTACCCTGTACTTTAAATGAAACAACAAGTTCACTGTTACCAGTCACCGTTTTATTTATTTCTACGACGCGTTTCGAAGGTTTAAACCTCCATCATCGGGTGGATTTAATTTCTGCACTGTTTTTGTACTCGAAAATAGCCTTGATTGCCTGACTAGGCAGATTACATTTTTAGGTTAGGCTTTACCGTGACTGTTACTGACATTAAATGAAACAACAAGTTCACTGTTACCAGTCACCGTTTTATTTATTTCCACGACGCGTTTCGAAGGTTTAAACCTCCATCATCGGGTGGATTTAATTTCTGCACTGTTTTTGTACTCGAAAATAGCCTTGATTGCCTGACTAGGCAGATTACATTTTTAGGTTAGGCTTTACCGTGACTGTTACTGACATTAAATGAAACAACAAGTTCACTGATACCAGTCACCGTTTTATTTATTTCCACGACGCGTTTCGAAGGTTTAAACCTCCATCATCGGGTGGATTTAATCTGCCTAGTCAGGCAATCAAGGCTATTTTCGAGTACAAAAACAGTGCAGAAATTAAATCCACCCGACGATGGAGGTTTAAGCCTTCGAAACGCGTCGTGGAAATAAATAAAACGGTGACTGGTAACAGTGAACTTGTTGTTTCATTTAATGTCAGTAACAGTCACGTACCCTGTACTGCCGGGCCAACTGCCTGGTACTGACACGGCGGTCGCCTTCCACTGTGTTCATCACATTTTCCTCCATGTCTGATGTCCGAACATTTTAAGTACGTCCTTCAGGATTCCCTGCTTACTGAGACGACCCTATCTCAGACAAACAGCGAAACATTGTTGCAAACATTGAATGCTGTGATTGTTGTCGCCGGGGATAGGTCTCCTGATACAAACTTGCACGGAACCATTGTGTACAAAGCTGTATCACTTCCACTACAAGGTGAGACAGTAAGAGAAGTGAATCGGCCACAACATTACCAATTACTTTGGCAGGAGAGGGCGCTAAGGCATGACCTATGAGGAACAGTACCACCGCCAAGGAGGAAACCATGCATACCCTAACTGTGGCTGCATGGTACAGCGCGTATTAGAACGCAGTCTCTACAACAAAGTTTTGAATTTGCTCTTCAGTTTCTGGGACGGATCGAAGTTGATGACATATGGCTGGGCGTATCCTACGGAGTGGTGATGTACACTTTACACTACATGGTGCAGTGAATACACAGAACTGCCGAGTTTGGGGTACTGTTAAACCACGTGTTGTGTACGAAGAGCCACTACACTCGCCGTATGTGGCTGTGTGGTGTGTATTAACGAGGACCTTTATCCTCGGTCCGTTCTTCTTTGAAGAGAATACACGCACAGGGCCTGTCAGGTGTACCATGACGCCTGCATGTTATCGAGACCCGCTTGTACAACATGTGATTCCTGCTTTGGAATAACTTAATTATGTGCAAACCGCTGCTTTCATCCAAGAGGGGCAACATCCCATGGCGCTCGCCCAGTGAAAGACCTGCTTAATACAACCTTCAAAAAAAAAAAAAAAAAGGGTTCATATGGTGGCTCTGAGCACTATGGGACTTAGCATCTGAGGTCATCAGTCCCCTAAAACTTAGAACTGCTTAATCCTAACTAACCTAAGGACATCACACGCATCCATGCCCGAGGCAGGATTGGAACCTGCGACCGTAGTGGTCGCGCGGTTCCAGACTGAAGCGCCTAGAACCGCTCGGCCCCGCCGGCCAGTAATGTAACCTTCCACGAACGTTTTATCTTCAGAGGTTTTCTGGATGTACAGCCTGCAGGATTACTTGATCTGATAGTTCCCTACCATGTGATCATTATTGTGTCCTTATAGAGAGGACCAAAGGATTCTTTCACCCTGACAACTAGATTCCAGTCACTGCCAACGACGAGGACAACGGGTTCCTTGTCTGCAAGAAGGAACCAGACGATTTCAAGGACCTACGTCTACATCTACATCTATACTTTGCAAACCATCGTGAGGTGTATAGCAAAGGCTACGTCCCATTGTACCAGTTATTAGGGTTTCTTCCTGTTCCATTCACGTATCAAGCGCGGGAAGAGTGATTGTTTGATTGCCCCTGCGCGTGCACTAATTATCCTAATCTTAACTTCACGATCCCTATGTGAGCGATACGTAGGGGGTTGTAGTATATTCCTAGAGTAGTAATTTAAAGCCGGTTTTTGAAACTTTGTTAATGGACTTTCTCTGGACAGTTTACGTCTATCTTCAGGAGTCTTCCAGTTCAGTTCACTCAATGTCTCTGTGACAGTCACCGACGGATTGAACAAACCTGTGACCAAACGTGCTGTCCTTCTTTGTACAAGTTCAATATCCGCTCTTCGTCCTATCGGGTATGGTCCCACAAACTTGAGCTGTATCCTAGAACCGGTCGCACGAGTCATTTGTAAGCAATTTCCTTTATAGATTGATTGCTCTTCCCCAGTATTCTACCAATAAACCCAAGTCTACCCACGACTGAACCAATGTGATCATTCTATTTCATATCCAAACAAAGTGTTACAATTCCAACGGTGAAGTGCAAAATTTTACATTTCTGAACATTTAAAGCAAGTTTCCAAACTCTGTACCACTTTGAAATCTTATTAAGATCTGACTGAACATTTATGCAGCTTCTTTCTGTTAGTACTTCATTATAGATAATTACATCATCTGCAAAAAGCCTGATTTTACTATTAATATTGTCTGCAACGTCATTAACATACAACAGGAGCAGTAAGGGTCCTAATACAGTTCCCTGGGGCAAATCCGAAGTTACTTCTACATGTGATGATGACTCTCCATCCAAGATAACATATTGCGTCCTCCTAACCTAAAAGTCATCACCACAGTCACAAATTTCACTTTATACCGGATATGATCGTATTTTTGACAATATGTATAGGTGTGTTACTGAGTCAAATGCTGTTCGGAAATCAAAAAATAAAGCATCTACCTGACTGCTTTGATCCAAAGCTTTCAGTATGCCATGTGAGAAGAGTGTGAGCTAGGTTTCACGTGTTCAATGTTTTCGAAATCAATGCCGTATGCATTGAGGAGATCATTCTCCTTAAGATATCTCATTATATCCGAAATCAGAAAATGTTCTAAGAGTCTATGAACCTACTAATTTCTTGTCTAGTTTACTAAATATATTTATCTTTCTGCTAGTTTTAGCTGTCCTTTGTACTTTGGTAATCACATTTGCCAAAACCGCATCATGGTCATTGACAACAGTTTCGATGTGGACATCCTCAAAGAGGTCAGGTCTATTTATTGCCATTAGATCCAATGTATTTACATCACGAGTGGGGCTCCTAGCTATCTGCTCTAGGTAGTTTTCAGAGAAAGCATTTAGTAAATTTTCACGGGATCTTATCATGCCCAGCACTAACAAAACTGTAATTTTCCCAATTAATTGTTGGATGATTAAAGTCTCCACGATGATTACAGTATGGTTGAGGAACTTACTTACAAGTGAACTGAGGCTTTCTCTAAAGTTTTTGGTTACAGGAGGAGATGAGTCTGGTGGGCTGTAGAAGGATCCAATTATAATTTTATGCCCATGTTTGATACTGAGTCATACGCAAACAATCTCTCATGCAGCTCTAATTTCTACCTCGGTGGATTCGAGTTTATTGTCTACTGCGACAAACACACCACCTACATTTCCCATTTGCCTATTCGTTCGAAATGCACTTAAATTTTCCCCAAAAATCTCACTGCTATCGGTATCAGCTTTCTGTACCGACCATCTACATCTACATCTACGTCCATACTCCGCAAGCCACCTGACGGTGTGTGGCGGAGGGTACCTTCAGTACCTCTATCGGTTCTCCCTTCTATTCCAGTCTCGTATTGTTCGTGGAAAGAAGGACTGTCGGTATGCCTCTGTGTGGGCTCTAATCTCTCTGGTTTTATCCTCATGGTCTCTTCGCGAGACATACGTAGGAGGGAGCAATATACTGCTTGACTCTTCGGTGAAGGTATGTTCTCGAAACTTCAATAAAAGCCCGTACCGAGCTACTGAGCGTCTCTCCTGCAGAGTCTTCCACTGGAGTTTATCTATCATCTCCGTAACGCTTTCGCGATTACTAAATGATCCTGTAACGAAGCGTGCTGCTCTCCGTTGGATCTTCTCTATCTCTTCTATCAACCCTATCTGGTACGGATCCCACACTGCTGAGCAGTATTCAAGCAGTGGGCGAACAAGCGTACTGTAACCTACTTCCTTTGTTTTCGGATTGCATTTCCTTAGGATTCTTCCAATGAATCTCAGTCTGGCATCTGCTTTACCGACGATCAACATTATATGATCATTCCATTTTAAATCACTCCTAATGCGTACTCCCAGATAATTTATGGTATTAACTGCTTCCAGTTGCTGACCTGCTATTTTGTAGCTAAATGATAAAGGATCTATCTTTCTGTATATTCGAAGCACATTACACTTGTCTACATTGAGATTCAATTGCCATTCCCTGCACCATGCGTCAATTCGCTGCAGATCCTCCTGCATTTCAATACAATTTTCCATTGTTACAACCTCTCGGTACACCACAGCATCATCTGCAAAAAGCCTCAGTGAACTTCCGATGTCATCCACCAGGTCATTGATGTATATTGTGAATAGCAACGGTCCTATGACACTCCCCTGCGGCACACCTGAAATCACTCTTACTTCGGAAGACTTCTCTCCATTGAGAATAACATGCTGCGTTCTGTTATCTAGGAACTCCTCAATCCAATCACACAATTGGTCTGATAGTCCATATGCTCTTACTTTGTTCATTAAACGACTGTGAGGAACTGTATCGAACGCCTTGCGGAAGTCAAGAAACACGGCATCTACCTGTGAACCCGTGTCTATGGCCCTCTGAGTCTCGTGGACGAATAGCGCGAGCTGGGTTTCACATGACCGTCTTTTTCGAAACCCATGCTGATTCCTACAGAGTAGATTTCTAGTCTCCAGAAAAGTCATTATACTCGAACACAATACGTGTTCCAAAATTCTGCAACTGATCGACGTTAGAGATATAGGTCTATAGTTCTGCACATCTGTTCGACGTCCCTTCTTGAAAACGGAGATGACCTGTGCCCTTTTCCAATCCTTTGGAACGCAACGCTCTTCTAGAGCTTCACTACTCTTCATGAGCGCATCAGATTCTGGCACTTTTTTGCGACCGCTTCAACAGTTTAACATTAGGGTTTTAATACTCTCACCCATGGGAGGCATTTCTTTCGATCTTACACTGACACTTCTGCATTTCCTACAGCTATCGTTATCTGGATTTGATCGAGAGTCACCTAATCTAAAAAACCATCGTGTACACCCCACACACAGTCCGTTACCTGAGTAGCAGCCTCTGATACGGAGTACACATCTGACCCGTTTAGAGGAAACCTACAGTTCTCAATCCTATGACGCAGGTCCAGGATGTCAGCATATCTTGGCACAGAACTTTCGAAGTCTCCGGTTGAGTCCTTCTACTCGACTCCGAACCAAAGGACCACGATCAGTTCTGGGAACAATGCTGCAGATTGTGACCTTCGTTGAAACTCCATGCGCAAGGCTGCTCTTGACAACCGTCTCTGCCAGTCGCTGGAATGACCCAAGAATGAACTCGGAGCCTAGACGACAGGCATCATTTGTTCAAATGTGAGCCACAATCTGCAGTTGGTTTCACACTGTTCCCTCAATGACTGCCTGGATAGCCTTTTTAACATGTGGAATGAGACCCCCAGGCATAAACACTGTGTGCACCTGGTGTCCTTTCCTGTCCCTTGCTGCGATTTCCCTAAGGAGTACCGTCACTCGCTGTACGTTTGAGCTGCCGACGATTAATAGACCAGTTCACTTTTGCGTTTTGCCGCCTCCTGACGCTGGGCAAAACTGGTTTCCCCAAAACAAGTGAAGTGAGTCCCACAGGCTCAGTTTCAGTTTCAGTGAAAGACACCACTTCAGACTTGTTGGTTACGGGCATCGGTACAACACCCTGAGTCCTCCTTGGTCCCTGTCCACTCAGTACAGGACGCCTAGATCTACCACTCACAGTCAGGTGGACGAGTGATGACAAATCCTGTACTTTCTGCAGAGGAGACAGGGTCCACGGGACACGATAGTACTTGAAGTACCTTTGGTACTGGTATCACAGGAACACGACTCTCGCGGACTCTTCCAACACATCGATTCGCAGAAGCTGCCAATCGTTTGACAGCAGTTAAGGCGATTTCCAGCTGCTTACGAACGTCAAGCAACTCATCCCATGTTCGAGAACAGCATTTACAGTGGGGCCGCACTTTGGCTGGTGCAATGTATTACAAGGCGGTGAACAAATAACTTTAAATGAAGGCCGCTGATTATCTTTTAATCTCTTGGACTAAAAAGTTGCTAATTCCCTATAAGAATTGAAGCCAATACACAAAACTAGATTTCTATTAACGCAACACAAAAGCTTGTGATAATAACTACTGGTTTCCTAAAACATTTTGAGATTAATTAAAGTTGTTAAAAAAATCGAAAACAGAGATGATTTACGACTAATGCACATAATATATATGACTACTCCTCTTTAAGGGAAAACTAGATGGAACAGAATATGTTATGTAGAAAATATGCGACAGTAACTAAATTACAGACGTCTGTTTGCTACAAATTGCTCGTATATTATACAAATGACAATGGTAGCTTCAGGAAATTCTCAAAAACGCACGTTTATTTGCGTTGAAATACAATGAAGTTCAGGGGTGATGTATTCTTTGGCAGAATTGTGAACCACAAACACTGATTTGCTACGGAATAAATTGCTTATCCAAAACACTCGCAACGGTAAGTTATAAAAATATAGTTTTGCAAACATCAGAAAATTCTCCAAATAACCTATTTCTCACGTAAGTGTACAATGAAATTAGAGATCACAATTAAGTTTAAGCCTACAATTGACGCTAAAAGTACGATTATATTGTGGCACTCGCCACAAAATACAAGCGGGTATTGATACAATCAATGATAGTTTACTTAGAAACGACGCTAACTGTGGAATATGCCAATCTAGAACTTTCAATCGGCGCACAATCTTGTACACACGGTCTCACACAAAGGAAAATTCCTAAGTAGGTTTTTAAGTTCGGAAAATACGAACGCCTACATCTTTCCGTGCTAGCTCTGATTTCCCTTATTTTATTATGATGATCGTTTCTCCCTACGTAGGCCGGCGTCAAAAAAATATTTTTGCATTCGGAGGAGACAGTTAGTGATTGAAATTTCGTGAGAAGATTCCGCCGCAACGAAAAACGCCTTTGTTTCAATTATTTCCACCGCAAGTCCTGTATCATGTCCGTGACGCTCTCTCCCCTATTTCGCGATTATACAAAACTTGCTGCCCTTCTTATAACTTTTTCGATGTACTCCGCCAATCCTATCTGGTAAGGATTCCACACCGCGCAGCAGTATTCTAAAAGAGGACGGACAACAGTAGGATAGGCAGTCTCCTTAGTAGATCTGTTACATTTTCTAAGTGTCCTGCCAATAAAACGCAGTCTTTGTTTTGCCTTCCTCACAACATTTTCTATATGTTCCTTCCAATTTAAGTTGTTCGTAATTGTAATTCCTAGGTATTTAGTTGAATTTACGGCCTTTAGATTCGACTGATTTTTTGTGTAATCTAAGTTTAACGGATTTCATTTAGCACTCATGTGGATTACCTCAGACTTTTCATTAGTTAGGGTTAATTGCAAATTTTTGGACCATACAGATATCTTTTCTAAATCGTTTTACAATTTCTTTTGATCTTCTCATGACTTTTCTAGACGATAAGCGACAGCATCATCTGCAGACAACCTAAGACCGCTGCTCAGATTGTCTCTTAAATCGTTTATATAGATAAGGAGCACCATAGGGCCTATAACACTATCTTGTAGAAGGCCAGAAATCACTTCTGTTTTACTCGATGACTTAACGTCAATTGCTATGGTCTGTGATCTCTGTGACTGGAAATCACGAATACAGCCACATAACTGAGACGCTATTCCATAAGCAAGTAATTTCACTACAAGCCGCTTTTGTGGCACAGTGTCAAAAATCTTCTGGAAATCTACAGATGCGGAATCAATTTGAAAGCTCTTGTCAACAGCACTCAGCTCTTCGTGTGAGTAAGGAGCTAGTTCTCTTCGAGGTAATTCACAATGTTCGAACACAATATATGCTCCAAAATCCTGCTGCATATTGACGTTAATGATGTGGGCCTGTAATTTAGCGGATTACCGCTACTACCTTTCCTGAATACTGGTGTGACCTGTGCAACTTTCCAGTCTTTGGGTACTTTCACAACAGTGGAAAAGGCTGCAACCACCAAAACATAATATCACGAAGGAGAAGGCTATTCATGGACGCCTATTTACGGATGCAAAACTGCTGTTATTGGGTTGTCGTCACTGCGATAACAGATGAGCTTATATCGTCATCGTACCTTTTTTCTCTTGCGTTCAGTGAACACAAAGGCGAGATGCATATCGACTGATTCTTCATGATAACATTTATCCATGCCGACGTGTATCACGATTAACGTACTAACATTGCTGGAAAAACCAACCCCAGACTGAACCTGGAGGAAAGTACGCCTTACTGTTACCAACAGTGAATGGAACAAGTTTGTCTCCAAACAACACACACAGCGCATACAGTCAAATGGCTCTGAACACTATGGGACTCAACATCTGAGGTTATCAGTCCCCTAGAACTTAGAACTACTTAAACCTAAGTAACCTAAGGACATCACACACATCCATGCCCGAGGCAGGATTCGAACCTACGACCGTAGCGGTCGCGCGGTTCCAGACTGAAGCGGCTAGAACCGCTCGGCCACAGCGGCCGCCGCGCATAACGTCTGCAGTGTCACTGTTGTGCAGATATTTTCAATGCAAATCAAACCAGATGTAATTTCTCTATAACGAACTACTGAATTCCACCCTTACACCAAAATACTCGGAAAATTTCCCTGCACACTTTCCGAAATTTCGTCGGTGATGTTCTGGTTCACCCTGTATACATGCAAAATGGCCTTCTTTGGGACAACACATCTTAGTGCACATTACATGTACTATAAACTGATCCACGAGTATAGAGCATATTCTGTTTTAAAGTTTGCTTTGTCGAGAAGAAGAGACACGATTTTTAAAATCCGTGTTCTTAATTCGAGTTTAATGTTTCCATTATATTTTCTGAAGATTTGGTCGTGAAGGTCTGGTCGAAACTAAGACAAGGAAAAAAAAATTATTGGGTCCGGCAGAAAGCAAAAAAATTAAAATCACTTCCAACTGTAAAAATTTAGGCATTACAGTTCTTGTTCGACCATCTCCAGTCCTCTTCGTCAGGACACTACATTATGGGCGGGCCGGCGTAGGTCTTCTGTTTCTCTACCTGCCGGGTAAGCCGTGGAGTTGGGACGAGGGGATTAGTGGACACGTCGAACTTTCCTGGATGCAAATTTCACTAGGTGCAGTTTAAAGAACGCCAACTCGATTACGCTTGATGGAGAGTGAGTGGTGGTGCTGCAACCCGCCTGTACAATATAGCAAGCGATTACTTTTTGATAAGATTTATTTTACAATAGGAACAGGTAATTATAAAAATTTCCCAGTGGAGTGTATTTCATGCCAACATATAGGCAAAGAAAAACATACATAAGACAAATGGCAAAAGATAAAATATTAAAGTGAAAGGATTACACCTACGCATAAAAACGTAGATACAAAGTAACTTGTTATATTTGATTCTATGTGTAAGTGACAAACAAAACAGAGGGTAGTACATCCATCCTAGTGAAAAATGTGAAAGAGAAATTAAGCTCGCTGCTCATAAAAAAACCTTGAAAACCCGTTGTATATTACTTGTTACTTTCTCATTGATTACGTTATCTGGGTTAGTGCGATTATGAGAATAAATTTCAAGGTGGTAGTAATAGTAGTAGTAGTAGTTGTTGTAGTAGTAGTAGTAGTTTTATTCATCCGTAGATCTCTTTTTACAAGGATATAGGATATGTCAAGGTATTTACATGTTTAGACCAATTTAAAATAAGCTAATTCGTATACACATACATTTACAGGCTTCTAGTTAAAGACTATCATTAAATTTACTCCTGGTATACAATACTTTTTTTACAAATAACTTATTAAATAATGTAATGCCACACTGTTCACTCATATCTCACTATCAGTCACTGCACACACTACACACACATTGTTTTGTAACAATTCACTTACTACACATACACACACACACACATACACACACACACACACACACACACACACACACACACACACACCGGTGATCTCTGTGCAGATTTCCGTACCACAACTTCCGATTTGATATCCTGAAAAACTGAGTCAGCATCCCTCAATAATGAGTTGTTGAGCTCAGAGAGAGGAAGAGGTGTTAGTGTTGTGTTATGCGTAGCTGGGGCTAAGTATTTATAGAAAAGGAAAAAAGAAGGGAAAACCATCTTGTGAAGGTGTTATGTGGAATGTTGGCTGTTTTATAATCATTATTATTACTTTTTGAATAACTTTTTTTACCAAACCAATACTCTGTTTTATCTAAGTAATCCTTCAATGTATAAAATGTATTGCATACAGGTACTTTTTAGCTGTCTTTTTAAATAAGTGTATTTTTGCAATTTCTTTTATCTGTTTTGATAATTTACTGTACAATTTTATTCCTTTGTAAAAAATGCTGTTTCCAGTTTTATGCTTATTTTTTCACGGTAAATGTAAGTTGAGTCTAGCTCATGTTCCATGGTCATGGACAGAGCTGTTTGTGCAGTAATTACCAATGTCATTTTTGATGTGTACAACTGACTGATAAATATATTCACATAGTGCAGTTAAAATCCTCAGTGTTTTGAACAGATCTTTACAATGAACTCGACTGCTATTTTTGGTTATTATTCTTATGTCTCTTTTCTGGAGTTTGAAAACTGTGTTCATATTTTGTGCATTTTTTCCCCAAAACAGAATGCCATAGCTAAGAATTAAGTGTACATGTGAACAGTATGTAACTAAAAGACACTGCATGTTACACACTGATGATAGGATTCTAAGGGCATAACATGCTGATGACATTCTGTTTGTAAGTACCTTTGAGTGTTCACACCAATTCAACTGAGAATCAATATTCATTCCTAGAAATTCTGCATTTGTTACACAGTCTATATACGTGCCATCTATATTTAATTTAACATTGTCATTTTCGCTCTTCAAACTGAAATTCATGGCATTAGTTTTCTTTATGTTCAGTGTCACTTTATTGGTTATTGGACAATCGTAAACTTCCTTGAGAGCTTCATTTGCTTTCTCTGCGAGGAGTTCTCTTGTTTTCTCAGTGGCTATAATATTGGTGTCATTAGCGAAGAGGATTTTTTTTTCACCATGAGTAACACTACTGGGAAAGTCATTGATGTATATCAGGAATAGTATTGGTTCTAATATGATACCTCGTATTAATGTATTTTGGTTCTGATAAGTGTTTCACTAAATGTTGAGATCTATTTGAAATATAAGTTATCTCTCCTCTTTGTACCCTATCTGCTAGGTAAAATCGAAACCAGTCGTTAGCTACCCCTCTTATTCCCAATGCTTCTAATTTATTTAATAGAATCTTGTGATCGACTGTATCAAAGGCCTTACAAAGATCCAAAAATATGCCTCTGACACATTCATCTTTATCAAGAACATCAAGTACAACTTTTGTGAATTCTGCTATGGCTGACTCCGTATTTTTACCACTTCGGAAACCAAACTGGGATTCGCTTAAAAGATTGTATTTATTCAGGTAATTCTATCATAATTGCTTCTGTTATTTTGAGAATGGTGACAGCAGGGAAATGTGCCAGTAATTTTCTATGTCTTCTGCATTACCTTTCTTAAGCAAACTTACAACTCTTGCCTGTTTTAACTGCTCTGGAAATGTCCCTGATGTGAAGCATTCATTTACTATACTTGTTAAGGGGCCTTGTATAAACTCTATGCACTGTTTTAGTAGACACATTATTACTTTATCTAAGGCTACTGACTTTTCATTTTTTAGTTTTTGAACAGTTTTATTAACTTCATTCTCTGTGGTTGGAAGTAACATCATTGTATTTTGTGCAACATTATTTACAGATGTTATATATGTTTTGCCCTCCCCCCCCCCCCATGAACCATGGACCTTGCCGTTGGTGGGGAGGCTTGCGTGCCTCAGCGATACAGATAACCGTACCGTAGGTGCAACCACAACGGAGGGGTATCTGTTGAGAGGCCAGACAAACGTGTGGTTCCTGAAGAGGGGCAGCAGCCTTTTCAGTAGTTGCAAGGGCAACAGTCTGGATGATTGACTGATCTGGCCTTGTAACAATAACCAAAACGGCCTAGCTGTGCTGGTACTGCGAACGGCTGAAAGCAAGGGGAAACTACAGCCGTAATTTTTCCCGAGGGCATGCAGCTTTACTGTATGATTACATGATGATGGCGTCCTCTTGGGTAAAATATTCCGGAGGTAAAATAGTCCCCCATTCGGATCTCCGGGCGGGGACTACTCAAGAGGATGTCGTTATCAGGAGAAAGAAAACTGGCGTTCTACGGATCGGAGCGTGGAATGTCAGATCCCTTAATCGGGCAGGTAGGTTAGAAAATTTAAAAAGGGAAATGGATAGGTTGAAGTTAGATATAGTGGGAATTAGTGAAGTTCGGTGGCAGGAGGAACAAGACTTCTGGTCAGGTGACTACAGGGCTATAAACACAAAATCAAATAGGGGGAATGCAGGAGCAGGTTTAATAATGAATAGGAAAATAGGAATGCGGGTAAGCTACTACAAACAGCATAGTGAACGCATTATTGTGGCCAAGATAGATACGAAGCCCACACCTACTACAGTAGTACAAGTTTATATGCCAACTAGCTCTGCAGATGATGAAGAAATTGAAGAAATGTATGATGAAATAAAAGAAATTATTCAGATTGTGAAGGGAGACGAAAATTTAATAGTCATGGGTGACTGGAATTCGAGTGTAGGAAAAGGGAGAGAAGGAAACATAGTAGGTGAATATGGATTGGGGGACAGAAATGAAAGAGGAAGCCGCCTGGTAGAATTTTGCACAGAGCACAACATAATCATAACTAACACTTGGTTTAAGAATCATGAAAGAAGGTTGTATACATGGAAGAACCCTGGAGATACTAAAAGGTATCAGATAGATTATATAATGGTAAGACAGAGATTTAGGAACCAGGTTTTAAATTGTAAGACATTTCCAGGGGCAGATGTGGACTCTGACCACAATCTATTGGTTATGACCTGTAGATTAAAACTGAAGAAACTGCAAAAAGGTGGGAATTTAAGGAGATGGGACCTGGATAAACTGATTAAAGCAGAAGTTGTACAGAGTTTCAGGGAAAGCATAAGGGGACAATTGACAAGAATGGGGGAAAGAAATACAGTAGAAGAAGAATGGGTAGCTTTGAGGAATGAAGTAGTGAAGGCAGCAGAGGATCAAGTAGGTAAAAAGACGAGGGCTACTAGAAATCCTTGGGTAACAGAAGAGATACTGAATTTAACTGATGAAAAGAGAAAATATAAAAATGCAGTAAATGAAGCAGGCAAAAAGGTATACAAACGTCTCAAAAATGAGATCGATAGGAAGTGCAAAATGGCTAAGCAGGCACGGGTAGAGGACAAATGTAAGGATGAAGAGGCTTATCTCACTAGGGGTAAGATAGATACTACCTACAGGAAAATTAAAGAGACCTTTGGAGAAAAGAGAACCACCTGCATGAATGTCAAGAGCTCAGATGGAAACCCAGTTCTAAGCAAAGAAGGGAAAGCAGAAAGGTGGAAGGAGCATATAGAGGGTCTATACAAGGGCGATGTACTTGAGGACAATATTATGGAAATGGAAGAGGATGTAGATGAAGATGAAATGGGAGATACGATACTGCGTGAAGAGTTTGACAGAGCACTGAAAGACCTGAGTCGAAACAAGGCCCCCGGAGTAGACAATATTCCATTGGAACTACTGACGGCCATGGGAGAGCCAGTCCTGACAAAACTCTACCATCTGGTGAGCAAGATGTATGAAACAGGCGAAATACCCTCAGACTTCAAGAAGAATATAATAATTCCAATCCCAAAGAAAGCAGGTGTTGACAGATGTGAAAATTACCGAACTATCAGCTTAATAAGTCACAGCTGCAAAATACTAACACGAATTCTTTATAGACGAATGGAAAAACTAGTAGAAGCCAACCTCGGGGAAGATCAGTTTGGATTCCGTAGAAACACTGGAACACGTGAGGCAATACTGACCTTACGACTTATCTTAGAAGAAAGATTAAGGAAAGGCAAACCTACGTTTCTAGCATTTGTAGACTTAGAGAAAGCTTTTGACAATGTTGGCTGGAATACTCTCTTTCAAATTCTAAAGGTGGCAGGGGTAAAATACAGGGAGCGAAAGGCTATTTACAATTTGTACAGAAACCAGATGGCAGTTATAAGAGTCGAGGGACATGAAAGGGAAGCAGTGGTTGGGAAGGGAGTAAGACAGGGTTGTAGCCTCTCCCCGATGTTGTTCAATCTGTATATTGAGCAAGCAGTAAAGGAAACAAAAGAAAAATTCGGAGTAGGTATTAAAATTCATGGAGAAGAAATAAAAACTTTGAGGTTCGCCGATGACATTGTAGTTCTGTCAGAGACAGCAAAGGACTTGGAAGAGCAGTTGAATGGAATGGACAGTGTCTTGAAAGGAGGATATAAGATGAATATCAACAAAAGCAAAACAAGGATAATGGAATGTAGTCTAATTAAGTCGGGTGATGCTGAGGGAATTAGATTAGGAAATGAGGCACTTAAAGTAGTAAAGGAGTTTTGCTACTTGGGGAGCAAAATAACTGATGATGGTCGAAGTAGAGAGGATATAAAATGTAGGCTGGCAATAGCAAGGAAAGCGTTTCTGAAGAAGAGAAATTTGTTAACATCCAGTATTGATTTAAGTGTCAGGAAGTCATTTCTGAAAGTATTCGTATGGAGTGTAGCCATGTATGGAAGTGAAACATGGACGATAAATAGTTTGGACAAGAAGAGAATAGAAGCTTTCGAAATGTGGTGCTACAGAAGAATGCTGAAGATTAGATGGGTAGATTACATAACTAATGAGGAAGTATTGAATAGGATTGGGGAGAAGAGAAGTTTGTGGCACAACTTGACCAGAAGAAGGGATCGGTTGGTAGGACATGTTCTGAGGCATCAAGGAATCACCTATTTAGTATTGGAGGGCAGCGTGGAGGGTAAAAATCGTAGAGGGAGACCAAGAGATGAATACACTAAGCAGATTCAGAAGGATGTAGGTTGCAGTAGGTACTGGCAGATGAAAAAGCTTGCACAGGATAGAGTAGCATGGAGAGCTGCATCAAACCAGTCTCAGGACTGAAGACCACAACAACAACAACAACATATATGTTTTGGGTAATTTTTGCTGTAACTTCTCTGCAATACTTGAAAAATGCCAACTTACATGGTTTGCTAAGTGTTGTGGGTCATTTATTACCTTATCCCCCTCCCTTAGCAGTATGTTATTCTGGGTCTGTTTGCCTCTCTCCGTGTCCTTTTTTATAACATCCCAAACTTCTTTGCTTTTATTTTCTGCATTATATATTGACTTTTTTGTAGCAGCCATCACCTTCGTATAGATCTTTTTGTATCTATGATAGAAATTTAAGAATTCTGGATCACTGCGACTCTTTTTCATGGAACTGAGGTATTTAAGTGTTTGGGAGGACTTCTTAATACGTGCTGTTACCCATCTGTTTTTGTGTGATTTTAATACAGACATGCAAACTTTTGGAAACGCTTTTCAAAGTTCAATTTAAATAATGTGGGAAGTTAGAGAATTTCTTATTCACATTGGTTTCCTTATACACTTCATCCCAGCTTCGTTTTGCTAGTTCTTTGGAAAATCTTTTATTTTGATTTCTGATAGATGAGGTTTCTAGGCCTGTAGTATAGGGAATGATTCGATGCCTGATTTTACTTTTGTTATTTGACACAGATTGTCTGATAGGCTGAGATCTTTTATAGCTACATCACATTTTTCTCTGTCCATATTTGTGGCCACATGGTCAATTACTAATGAAGTCATTGTAAGATCCCTTGTTGCAGTATTGACCAAAAGGTACATGCCAAAACTTTGAGGGATATTTATGAGGGTGCTGCTACATTCATTTATGACATTAGTGTTGATGTTAATGTCCTCACACAGAATTATGCTGACCTTTGTACTTGAGATTGAAAAAAGTGTCCACACTACCACTGGGAGATCTATACACACACAAAATGATTAATTTCTTGGTGATATCAAGCCCTGTTAATTCAATAGCTGATATTTCAAAGTTTTTGTCTTCACTTACTGTACTGAGATCATGTCTTGATTTGAACTGTGTTTACACGTCAAGTTCCGTAGGACTAAATTGAGGAGCAAATCTCCAAGGTCATGGAACGTGTCAATACATGAAATTACAACATAAAAGTAATAGCAGATAAAAATAAAATGTTTATGAACCCGAAGAAAGTCAGTCCATAAGTTTAAGTAAACGCAATCAGAAATACAATAAGAATTAGCGTGATTTTTCAAGGGACTCTTCGACAGAATAGAAGGAGTGACCCATGAAGAAACTCTTCAGTTTCGATTTAAAAGCGCGTGGATTACTGTTAAGATTTTTTAAATCGAGTGGTAGCTTACTGAAAATGGATGCAGCAGTATACCGCACACCTTTCTGCACAAGAGATAACGAAGTCCGATCCAAATGCAGCTTTGATATCTGCCGAGTATTAACTGAGTGAAAGCTGCTTATTCTTGGGAAAAGCTAATATTGTTAACAAGAAATGACAGTAAGGAATATATATACTGAGAGGCCAATGTCAAAACACCCACACTAGTGAACAGGTTTCAACAAGAGGTTCGTGAACTTAATCCACATATTCCCGAACCGCCCGTTTCTGAGCCAAAAATATCCTTTCAGAATGGGAAGAGTTACCCCAAAATATAATACCATACGACGTAAGCAATGAAAATAAGCAAAACAGGCTAATTTTCGTGTCGAACGATTACTCACTCAGATACCGTTCGAATAGCAAAAATGGCAGCATTAAGTCATTGAACAAGATCCTGAACGTGGGGTTTCCACGACAGTTTACTATATGCATGAACACCTAGAAATTTGAACTGTTCACTTTCACTAATCATATGCCCATTTTGTGAAACAAACGTCAAATTTTGTTGAATTGAGTGTTAGAAACTGTAGAAGATGAGTCTTACTGTGATTTAGCTTTAGTTTATTTTCTACAAACCGTGAACTTAGGTCATGAACTGCACTATTTGAAACTGAGTCAATGTTGCACTATCAAGCCAGTGTTACCAGCAAACAGAAATATTTTATAGAGTTATTCGTAATACTAGAGGGCATATCATTTACATCAATACGGAACAGGAGTTGCCCCAACACTGATCCCTGGGGCACACCCCACTTGACTGTACCCCACTCAGACCCCACATCACACCCATTCTCAACATTGTGAATAATGACCTTATTCTGTCTGTTGGTGAAGTAAGAGGTAAACCAATTGTGAGATACTAGCCGTATTCCGTAATAGTCCAACATCTGGAGCAATAGTTTGTGATCTGCACAATCAAACGTGTTGGCCTGAAGGCTCGGCACGAGCGTTTTGGAAACTACATGACTTCTCGGGTGTTCAGTGATTGCTGTGGTGAGTGTCTTCAACACGTGGAGAAACCATACTCAAACGACGTCCACACGACGTGGGGTTGAGCGGCTAAGCCACATTACAGATGTCGGACGTCGTAGTCTGGGCAGACTGGTGAAACAGGACAGGCGATGAACTGTTGCGGAACTAACATCGGGCTTTAATGATGGGCAGTGGACAAGTGTGTCTGATTACACAGCGGACCGAACACAGCCATTGCAGCCGACGACCCATGCATGTGCCAATGTTAACACCACGACATCAGAAACTACGACTGAAATAGGCAGGTGACCATCGGCACTGGACGTTGGTGCAGTGGAAGAGCGCAGTTTAGTCTTACGAATCCCGACACCTTCTTCATCATGCCGATGGGAGGCCGCGGATCCGTCGTCTACACATGTACTGCGGGATGGAGACAAGCTGGCGGCGGCTCCACTATGCTCTGGGGAGCATTCACGTGGGATTCCATGGGTCCAGTGGAGCTCGTGCAAGGCACCATGACGGCCAAGGAGTATCGTACCCTGGTGGAAGAGCGTATACAACTCTCTATGACGATCATGTTTTCCGACGGCAGTGGCATTTTTCAACAAGATAATGCGCCATGTCACAAGGCCAGGAGTTCGATGGAATGGTTCGAAGAATACAGTGAGAAGTTCCAGTTGATGTGCTGGCCCCCCAATCCACCAGATCTGAAACCGACCGAACACATCTGGGATGTTATTGAACGTGGTGTCAGAGCTCATCGCCCTTCTCCCGGGAATTTACGGAAATTAAGTGACTTGTGTGGGCAGACGTGTTGCCAGCCCCCTCCACCGACCTACCAAGGCCTCTTTGCTTCCAGGCCGCGACGCGTCGCCTCTGTTATCCGTGCCAAAGTTGGACAAACCGGCTATCAGGTAGGTGGTCATAATATTCTGGCTGAACAATATATGCAGATAATTCATCCATAGATTTTGGTGAGCGAGTCCGCGAATGTCAAACTACATCACATATTTTGCCTTTTCTCTTGATTCCGTTTATATAGAGTCTTAAAGTTTTTACTCCGCCAAGGAACTGTAGACCTCAGAATTTGATATAAATTTCAACTTGATACCCCTACCAGTTCCTGAGAAATAGGAGATGAAGCGACAGACAGACAGACAGACGAACAACTAGTAGCTAACAGTATTTTTGTGTGAAATAATCACAAACTGACAATTTTCGAATTTTTCCTTTAATTGTACTGTGAAACCTTTCTTCTTGTTAAATTTCATGATTATACACTACTGGCCATTAAAATTGCTACACCACGAAGATGACGTGCTACAGACGCGAAATTTAACAGACAGGAAGAAGATGCTGTGATATGCAAATGATTAGCTTTCCAGAGCATTCACACAAGGTTGGCGCCGGTGGTGACACCTACAACGTGCTGACATGAGGAAAGTTTCCAACCGATTTCTCGTACAC
The DNA here is from genome assembly GCF_021461385.2 of Schistocerca piceifrons. Lineage (NCBI taxonomy): Eukaryota > Metazoa > Arthropoda > Insecta > Orthoptera > Acrididae > Schistocerca > Schistocerca piceifrons. The sequence goes on from NC_060149.1 coordinate 74,769,717, forward strand.
AAACAGCAGCTGACCGGCGTTGCCTGGTGAAACGTTGTTGTGATGCCTCGTGTAAGGAGGAGAAATGCGTAGCATCACGTTTCCGACTTTGATAAAGGTCGGATTGTAGCCTATCGCGATTGCGGTTTATCGCATCGCGACATTGCTGCTAGCGTTGGTCGAGATCCAATGACTGTTAGCAGAATATGGAATCGGTGGGTTCAGGAGGGTAATACGGAACGCCGTGCTGGATACCAACGGCCTAGTATCACTAGCAGTCGAGATGACAGGCATCTTATCCGCATGGCTATAACGGATCGTGCAGCCACGTCTCGATCCTTGAGTCAACAGATGGGGACGTTTGCAAGACAACAACCATCTGCACGAACAGTTCGACGACTTTTGCAGCAGCATGGACTATCAGCCCGGAGACCGTGGCTGCGGTTATCCTTGACGTTGCATCACAGACAGGAACGCCTGCGATGGTGTACTCAACGACGAACCTGGGTGCACGAATGGCAAAACGTCATTTTTTCGGGCGAATCCAGGTTTTGTTTACAGCATCATGATGGTCGCATCTGTGTTTGGCGACATCGCGGTGAACGCACATTGGAAGTGTGTATTCGTCACCGCCATACTGGCGTATCACCCGACGTGATGGTATGGGGTGCCATTGGTTACACGTCTCGGTCACCTCTTGTTCGCATTGACGGCAGTTTGAACAGTGGACGTTACATTTTAGATGTGTTACGACCCGCCACTCTACCCTTCATTCGATCCCTGTGAAACCCTACATTTCAGCAGGATAATGCACGACCGCATGTTGGAGGTCTTGTACGGGCCTTTCTGGATACAGAAAATGTTCGACTGCTGCCCTGGCCAGCACATTCTCCATATCTCTCACTAATTGAAATCGTCTGGTCAATGGTGGCCGAGCAACTGGCTCGTCACAATACGCCAGTCACTACTCTCGATGAACTGTGGTATCGTGTTGAAAATGCATGGGCAGCTGTACCTGTACACGCCATCCAAGCTCTGTTTGACTCAATGCCCAGGCGTATCAAGGCCGTTATTACGGCCAGAGGTGGTTGTTCTGGGTAGTGATTACTCAGGATCTATGCACCCAAATTGTGTGAAAATGTAATCACATGTCAGTTCTAGTATAATATATTTGTCGAATGAATACCCGTTTATCATCTGCATTTCTTCTTGGTATAGCAATTTTAATGACCAGCAGTGTAGATCAACGGGAAGTACCCCATACGTTTTGATGAGTGAGTTTGAGAGTATCGAAATGCGTGATATAAATGGCCATGTCTTTCGACTGCACTGACATAGAAGCTTAAATTTTTCACACCGCCAAGGGATTGTAATACTTGATACGTGAAAAATTTCAAATTGATACCTCTGCCCAGTCCTTGGAAAAACGGGTGTTAACAGTCAATCATTTAGACAGGCAAACGTGCAGACAACAGAGTGATCCTATAAGAGTGCTGCTTTTACCTGCCGAGGTACGGAACCCTAACGATAAAGTTTGTGTCAAATACTGGCAGCTATTTACGTTAAAAAGTCAGAAAATTCGCCACATTGTCCGCTGAATCTGCACCTCTGTATTCGCTGCGAGGCCTGTCGTAACTGCCTCATGGTGGATACGAAGTAATTTTTCCTTTGTTCTTCATCCGTGAATCGAGCGGAAAGGAACACTGATGTGTGATACACGCAATTACAGATTTCAGTGAACGTGTAAGCATTTAATATAGCGCGATTTCAGGCTCGATACGTCGACTGGCAGGCTGAGCGGAGAGCGGCTATTTCGGTGTCGCATGAGTGCTGCGTCACCATCGCACAGCTGACGTGAAGCCAAGCCGAGGGCGGCGTCCCAAACAATCACAGAGCCACGTGTCACTACATAAGAGGTACAGGATGTTCGTCAGCTGATAACCACCGCAGACAATAATGGTAATGAATAAAGATTTTTATGGGAAAATAGACGACTAGAATGGTGATTTAGTAATAATATCGATCGACAACGATAACTGGTACCGAATAAATCACACAATTATGAGTAAGGGAACCGCCGTCTGCTTCACGTCTGCTGTGCAGCGAGCTACCTTAATTTAAGTATTAACTGTATTTTTCTTAGTTGTCACTTCTTCTTCCGTGTGTTTTTGCTTTTAGGAAGCTTTAATTGTCGAGTGCTATTAATAGTGTTCCATAGATTTCGTGTTCGTTCTGAATACAGTCAGAGAGTCCCTTTAGTCAACCATAGTGCCAGTAGTGCTAGTGTTTGGTTTCAATACAGTCCAGAGACAGGTAGTGCTATTTTCATTGTTTACTACAAGAAGTGGCTAGCAATCACAGTTTAGTCAATAATCAGCCGCCTTTAGTGAATTAGCAGTCTAGTTAAAAGTTGATTAACTAACTTCAGTAAATTGATTCCTTAGGATGGTTAGGATGTGTGACTGCTGTGTACTGACGCAGGAGGAGGTGGCCACTGATCGCGAACAGCTGGACGTGTTGATGGCCGCGGTCAGCCATCTTCAGGCAGCTGCCTCGGAGTGTAGCGGCAGTGGGGAGTCTGGTGCGTCGCAAGGTACACTACACCCTAGGTGTTACATGCTTCACCCACTGTCCCTGCTGTCGAGACATCTTCGCGGGTACCAGGCGCGGTTGGGCCACCCTCTCCCCAAGGGGAGTGGCGGGTTCAGCGGCGTTCGCGGCGCACGAGGCGAAGGGTAAATGTGGAGGCTGGCCGTGTGGCATCGCCCGCTCTGCCTGTGAGTGGACATGTGGCTGCTCCTTCAGCAAGGTCCGAGCAGGCACACGGGGGGAGGGGTTTATTAGTTATTGGGATCTCCAACGTTAGGCGGGTGATGGAGCCCCTTAGGGAAATAGCGGAAAGGTCGGGGAAGAAGGCCAGTGTTCACTCTGTCTGTTTGCCGGGGGGTCTCATCCGAGATGTGGAGGAAGCCTTACCGGCGGCGATAGAGAGCACTGGGTGCACCCGACTGCAAATTGTTGCTCATGTCGGCACCAATGACTCCTGCCGTCTGGGTTCAGAGGTCATCCTCAGTTCGTACAGGCGGTTGGCGGAATTGGTGAAGGCGGAAAGCCTCGCTCGCGGGGTGGAATCAGAGCTAACTATTTGTAGTATCGTTCCCAGAACCGATCGCGGTCCTCTGGTTTGGAGCCGAGTGGAAGGCTTAAACCAGAGGCTCAGACGATTCTGCGGAGATCTGGGGTGCAAATTTCTCGACCTCCGCTATCGGGCGGAGAAATGTAGGGTCCCCTTGAATAGGTCAGGCGTGCACTACACGCAGGAAGCGGCTACAAGGGTGGCGGAGTACGTGTGGAGTGCACATGGGGGTTTTTTAGGTTAGAGAATTCCCTCCCTAGGCCCGACAAGACGCCTCCTGAGACGCGGCAAGGTAGGAGTAGGCAAAATGCAACAGGGAATAACAATATTAATATGCTAATAGTAAACTGCAGGAGCGTCTATAGAAAGGTCCCAGAACTGCTCTCGTTAATAAACGGTCACAACGTCCATATAGTACTAGGGACAGAAAGTTGGCTGAAACCAGACGTAAACAGTAATGAAATCCTAAACTCAGATTGGAATGTATACCGCAGAGACAGGCTGGACAGTGAAGGGGGAGGCGTGTTTATAGCGATAAGAAGTGCAATAGCATCGAAGGAAATTGACGGAGATCCGAAATGTGAAATGATTTGGGTGAAGGTCACGGTTAAAGCAGGCTCACACATGGTAATTGGATGTCTCTATAGGCCCCCTGGCTCAGCAGCTGATGTGGCTGAGCACCTGAAGGATAATTTGGAAAACATTTCGAGTAGATTTCCCCACCATGTTATAGTACTGGGTGGAGATTTTAATTTGCCGGATGTAGACTGGGAGACTCAAACGTTCATAACGGGTGGCAGGGACAAAGAATCCAGTGGAATTTTTTAAAGTGCTTTATCTGAAAACTATCTTGAGCAGTTAAACAGAGAACTGACTCGTGGCGATAACATATTAGACCTTCTGGTGACAAACAGACCCTAACTATTTGAAACAGTTAGCGCAGAACAGGGAATCAGCGATCATAAAGCGGTTACGGCATCGGTGATTTCAGCCGTAAATAGAAATATTAAAAAAGGTAGGAAGATTTTTCTGTTTAGCAAAAGTGACAAAAAGCAGATTACAGAGTACCTGACGGCTCAACACAAAAGTTTTGTCTCAAGTACAGATAGTGTTGAGGATCAGTGGACAAAGTTCAAAACCATCGTACAATATGCGTTAGATGAGTATGTGCCAAGCAAGATCGTAAGAGATGGAAAAGAGCCACCGTGGTACAACAACCGAGTTAGAAAACTGCTGCGGAAGCAAAGGGAGCTTCACAGCAAACATAAACATAGCCAAAGCCTTGCAGACAAACAAAAACTACGCGAAGCGAAATGTAGTGAGAGGAGGGCTATGCGAGAGGCGTTCAATGAATTCGAAAGTAAAGTTCTATGTGCTGACTTGGCAGAAAATCCTAAGCAATTTTGGTCTCATGTCAAAGCGGTACGTGGATCATAACAAAATGTCCAGACACTCTGTGACCAAAATGGTACTGAAACAGAGGATGATAGACTAAAGGCCGAAATACTAAATGTCTTTTTCCAAAGCTGTTTCACAGAGGAAGACTGCACTGTAGTTCCTACTCTAGATTGTCGCACAGATGGTAAAATGGTAGATATCGAAATAGACGACAGAGGGACAGAGAAACAATTAAAATCGCTCAAAAGAGGAAAGGCCGCTGGACCTGATGGGATACCAGTTCGATTTTACACAGAGTACGCGAAGGAACTTGCCCCCCTTCTTGCAGCGGTGTGCCGTAGGTCTCTAGAAGAGCGTAGCGTTCCAAAGGATTGGAAAAGGGCACAGGTCATCTCCGTTTTCAAGAAGGGACGTCGAACAGATGTGCAGAACTATAGACCTATATCTCTAACGTCGATCAGTTGTAGAATTTTGGAACACATATTATGTTCGAGTATAATGACTTTTCTGGAGACTAGAAATTTACTCTGTAGGAATCAGCATGGGTTTCTAAAAACACGGTCGTGTGAAACCCAGCTCGCGCTATTCGTCCACGAGACTCAGAGGGCCATAGACACGGGTTCACAGGTAGATGCCGTGTTTCTTGACTTCCGCAAGGCGTTCGATACAGTTCTCCAGAGTCGTTTAATGAACAAAGTAAGAGCATATGGACTATCAGACCAATTGTGTGATTGGATTGAGGAGTTCCTAGATAACAGAACGCAGCATGTCATTCTCAATGGAGAGAAGTCTTCCGAAGTAAGAGTGATTTCAGGTGTGCCGCAGGGGAGTGTCATAGGACCGTTGCTATTCACAATATACATCAATGACCTGGTGGATGACGTCGGAAGTTAACTGAGGCTTTTGCGGATGATGCTGTGGTGTATCGAGAGGTTGTAACAATGGAAAAATGTACTGAAATGCAGGAGGATCTGCAGCGAATTGACGCATGGTGCAGGGAACGGCATTTGAATCTCAATGTAGACAAGTGTAATGTGCTGCGAATACATAGAAAGATAGATCCCTTATCATTTAGCTACAAAATAGCAGGTCAGCAACTGGAAGAACTTAATTCCATAAATTATCTGGGAGTATGCATTAGGAGTGATTTAAAATGGAATGATCATATAAAGTTGATCGTCGGTAAGGCAGATGCCAGACTGAGATACATTGGAAGAATCCTAAGGAAATGCAATCCGAAAGCAAAGGAAGTAGGTTACAGTACGCTTGTTCGCCCACTGCTTGAATACTGCTCAGCAGTGTGGGATCCGTACCAGATAGGGTTGATAGAAGAGATAGAGAAGATCCAACGGAGAGCAGCGCGCTTCGTTACAGGATCATTTAGTAATCGCGAAAGCGTTACGGCGATGATAGATAAACTCCAGTGGAAGACTCTGCAGGAGAGACGCTCAGTAGCTCGGTACGGGCTTTTGTTAAAGTTTCGAGAACATACCTTCACCGAAGAGTCAAGCAGTATATTGCTCCCTCCTACGTATATTTCGCGAAGAGACCATGAGGATAAAATCAGAGAGATTAGAGCCCACACAGAAGCATACCGACAATCCTTCTTTCCACGAACAATACGAGACTGGAATAGAAGGGACAACCGATAGAGGTACTCAGGGTACCCTCCGCCACACACCGTCAGGTGGCTTGCGGAGTATGGATGTAGATTGTTACTATATCACTTGACGAGGGTCTTGTTGACCACATGCCTGCTTGCAGTCGTCTTCCAATTCCTTCTCTCTAACGGGAGAGTCTAACGCAAATGTCCAAAAATCTTAACTGATTGATATTCGAAGTAACATACCGCACACTTGCGTAAAAAGGTTCGAAAGCTTCAAGAACCGTCTTTCAGGCAGGTACTATGAATAGTTTTCGCCACCTGCGTATCTATCAAATGGTTCAAATGGCTCTGAGCACTATGGGACTCAACATCTTAGGTCATAAGTCCCCTAGAACTTAGAACTACTTAAACCTAACTAACCTAAGGACATCACACACACCCATGCCCGAGGCAGGATTCGAACCTGCGACCGTAGCAGCCTTGCGGTTCCGGACTGCAGCGCCAGAACCGCACGGGCACCGCGGCCGGCTGCGTATCTATCCCATTCATTTCGTGCGGATAACATCTGGCACGTTACATGTCGCACAGAACTTTACTAGCTTCATAAGTGAATGAAGCGAAAAGTAACTTTATTATTTGGTTCACTGAGAAGTGCTTCAAGTATATTCAACAAAATGAAGTGCGACTTCATCACGCACAGAATAGGGAAGGTCATTTATGCTAAGTAAATGAAACATACATGCATAATTTATGCCAGTCGAATGCATGGGTATTTGGTCAAGCCTGACTATAATTCGTCAAAAGATGCACGGTGCGTCTTTTTGCTAAAGGTGAAAATTTAGAGCCATTACTGTTGTGACAAGGTGGTAGTAATAAGAAGTACTCACAATGTACTGTTTCGCAGCATTATATCATTTTTTCTGCCACTCTGGAATTAAAAACCCCAAAGGAAAGCCAGATTTCTACTCCCCATACTTCCTCCTCCAAAGTAATTTGCTGATTTTCAAATAATTTCCAGGAATTCAGCCAGGTAACACTTTCAGCGACCGCCGACATTTCGGCGGGAGAACACCCCGCCATTTTCAAGGCAAACTGCAACCGACAGGTGCCTGTCCGTTGCAGTTTGCCTGGGAAATGGCGGGGTGTTCTCCTGCCGAAATGTCGGCGGTCGCTGAAAGTGTTACCTGGCTGAATTCCCGGAAGATATCTGAAAGTTGTATACGCCAGGAGAAACTCGGGTCTCACTAATCTGCTCATGTTGTTGGTCTATTGAAATCAAGAACTTCACATCTGTCGCCCTCTTATGTCACCTCTTCAGGGTTCTGGAGACAATTATTCTCAACCGCATCGCCAACGTTGTGGTAAGTTCAAACTACGTAGATTGTGTTGCGGACAATTACTTAATCTTACACAACGTACAGAGGATGGCTTCGAACGAGGACAAATGACTGGCGTAGCCTAAGCAGACCTTAGTGCTCCCAATGGTGCTTTAAACCATAAACGATTTATGTATAAAGCAGGGTTACGGTTTGATTATATTTGTTGACTGCATCCTGTAGAATCGACACCTCTATGTTTCACTACAAAATAAGAAGAGCCAGTGGAGGCCACATAAGAATGTGTTAGCTCAAGGTAGTGTTCTTTCCTCTCTTTTCAGTAATATCTGCTCCAACGAACAACCCCAGGTAAGTGTGACAGGACCACTCTTATTCTTTATATACACAAACGGTCTGGTGGACAGGGTAAGCAGCAGTTTACCGCTGTTTGCTGACGATGTTGTGGGTACGGGATGTCGTCTTCGTTGAGTGACTGTAGAAGGATACGGGGTGACCTAGAAAAAATTTCTAGTTGGTGTGATGAATGGCTGCTTGCTCCAAATGTAGAAAAATGTACACTAATGCGGATGAATAGGAAGAACAATACTGTGACGTCAGAATAAAGCGTTAGTAGTAGTGCTGTTTCACAAAGTCAACTCGATTAAATACTGGGCTCAACATTGTAAAGAGATATGAAATGGAATGAAATGGTTCAAATGGCTCTGAGCACTATAGGACTTAACTTCTGAGGTCATCAGTCCCCTAGACTTAGAACTACTTAAATCTAACTAACCTAAGGACATCACGCACATCCATGCCCGAGGCAGGATTCGAACCTGCGACCGTAGCGGTTGCGCGGTTCTAGACTGTAGCGCCTAGAACCGCTCGGCCACTCAGGCCGGCGAAATGGGATGAGCACGTCAGGTTCGTAGTAGGGAGAGGAATGTTCAACTTCTTTTATTGGAAGAATTTTGGGGAAGTGTTACTCATCTATAATGGAGACAGCGTAAAGAACACTAGTGCGACCCAATCTTGAGTACTGCTGGAGTCTTTGGGATCCCCACGAGGTCAGATTAAAGGAAGACGTCGAAGCCGTACAGAGGCGGTCTGCTAGATTTGTTACCGGTTTGTTCTATCAGCATGCAAGTATTCCTGAATTCAAATGGGAATCCCTGGAGAGAAGACAACGTCCTTTTCTCGAGGTACCATTGAGGAACCGTAGAGAACCGCAATTTTAGACCGACTGCAGAACGATTGCCGGCCGTATGGCCGAGCGGTTCCAGGCGCTTCAGTCTGGAACCTCGCAACCGCTACGGTCGCAGGTTCGAATCCTGCCTCGGGCATGGATGTGTATGATGTCCTTAGGTTAGTTAGGTTTAATTAGTTCTAAGTTCTAGGGGACTGATGACCTCAGATGTTAAGTCCCATAGTGCTCAGAGCCATTTGATTTTTGCAGAACGATTCTACTATCACCAACGTACATTTCACGTAAGGACCAAGAAGATATGAAAAATTAGGGCTGATAGGCAGTCGTTTTTCCCTCACGCTATCTGCGAGTGAGACAGCAAAAGAATTGATACGTGGTACCCTCTGCCATGCACCATACGGTGACTTGCGGCGTATGTATGTAGATGTAGATGAACGCAATCATTCAGAAGTCAAGCAATAAATCTATGCTGTTGATGTAGCTGTGGCGGCACAAGGCTACATATTCGGGCAGGTGGAACACATCACTGTACGAACTCTCAGAATACAACGACATGAAACATCTGAAGACAAACCCCATAAAAACCAGCGTACGAGTTTTCCACCTAAGAAACAAACACGCTTGTAGTAAACTACAGATAAAATGTTTCAAATGCCTCTAAGTACTATGGGACTTAACATCTGAGGTCATCAGTCCCCTAGACTTAGAACTACTTAAACCTAACTAACCTAAGGTCATCACAGACATCCATGCGCGAGGCAGGATTCGAACCTGCGATCGTAGCAGCAGCTCGGTTCCGGGCTGAAGCTCCTAGAACCGATCGGTCTCAGTGGCCGGCAAACTTCAGATAAAATGGAGACAACATGACCTTGATCACTGCTATACACCAAAGTATCTCGTTGTAAAACCACAGAGAACTTTATCTTTCAAGCAACACTGCCAATGTGTTAAACAAACCGCTAGCGCTAGAAACAACATTATATGAAAACTAAACAGAACTAGTTGGAGTGCGCAGAATCGCTGCATAACAGCTAATGCATTTTGCTTGTCATATGCAGAATGTGCAGCACCACTTCGCAAAAATTCCACGCACGTCAAACAAGTGGAGGTGATACCGGGCGCGTCGTGTTGGTGTGTTTAGGACCGAGCGCTACTGAGAAATCTCATCCCGTCATCACGTTGAGTGCCTCGAGACCGCCCGCAGACACAGCCTGACGCTGTGTACCCATCTGCGGGCACACATTATACTCTTTTTAATATAGCAAATCTGTGGAGAGTGTGTTTCTAATGTAATCACAGTCACATGTGGTTTGTTGGTTCAAATGGTTCAAATGGCTCTGAGCACTATGTGACTTAACATCTTAGGTCATCAGTCCCCTATAACTTAGAACTACTTAAACCTAACTAACCTAAGGACATCACACACATCCATGCCCGAGGCAGGATTGGAACCTGCGTCCGTAGCAGTCCCGCGTTTCCGGACTGTAGCGCCTAGAACCGCAAGGCCACCGCGGCCGACCATGCAGTTTGTTAATAAAACATATACTGTGGATGGACGTGGCGTGTAAATGCGATCTAGGGTTGGCGAGGTGTTATTAGCTTAGCGTCGATTGCGGTTGTGGTTCCTTACAGTGATACTTGCTGTAGATTTCTTGCAGTCCGTTGCTGTCACCATCACCAGTGCAATCGTTTTCATAGTCACTGCTGTCGCTGTCAGTTGTGTCCAAAAACGCATATGCTTGCTCAGAAAACTCCGATAATGCTGGACAGACGTTAAAATTTGATTCTTCCAACATCTTCAGTAAATCTACCATCTCTGAAACTAGGCTTTTTTCGAGGTACACTATGTCATGCCGTCCCATTGATTGACGGTACAGGATTCATACCAAAATATGAATTAGCAGTCAACGTTACAATGGTTGTAGAGCGACGTTGAAATTTCGTAAGTACTAGTAATAAAAACTCTGTTGAAGATAAAATTGAAAAAAAATTCAAAACTTTCGATAAGATATTTTATCTGATTCCCTACACAACAGCATCAAGTGGATCAAGAAATGAAAATTAATGCACAGGACTGCACTACATACTGTACTAAACGGAGTGGAGCGTGTGGCCACACGGTGTCAGGCATGATGCTCTGCCGCATCCACTGGTGGCCCAGTGGCAGTCATGGTGTTAACGGGAATTACACCGCTTCATATAAGTGGGGACGTCGCAGAAGTTGAGCGGAAAAGGCAAACCACTGAGCTAATCCACCTACTGCATGTCTGTCAGATGCCATCATCTATACTCAGAATGATGAGGTGCTTTTTAAGAATTATTCAACCAGCGGAAACTGTAAGAATGGAGCTATGGTGAAAGCAAGTACCGGCCCCGTCTCAAGGAGGCTTCCTCTGCAAGATTTCAACTTCCACATCTCACTTTGAACTCCTTTAATCGACTGAGGATGGAAGTTTCAGGTTGTAGAACCAGTACTATTAAGTGGGTATTCCTCAATGGGGACGGGGACGAAAGATGTGACTGCGGATGCCACAAAATGAAGAACATTTCCTAGTCTGTCAGAATGTAAATACAGCCTACAATAATCGCGATCCCGTAATAAGCAGTAACAAAGCTATCTTTGTAGCTACATACTAACAAAACCAAGTTTGAAACATTTTCTGTTCTCATTGATGTATTATTACAATCTTTACTTGTGGGTTATTAGTATTAGCCATATCTTGGACCCGCCAGGTTAGCCGAGAGCGCTAATGCGCTGCTTCCTGCACTCGGATAGGCGCGCCGGCCCCGGATCGAATCCGTCCGGAGGCTTAAAGACGGTGGTCGGTCTGCTGGCCAGCCTGGATGTGGTTTTTAGGCGGTTTTCCACATCCCTCTAGGTGAATTCCGGGCTGGTCCCTACGTCCCGCCGCAGTTAGACGGTTCGCAGACATCTGAACACATTCGCATAATTCCATGGATTACACTAGACACAGACAGTTGGGGTACACAAATTCCGTCCCGAGGGGTACAGGGTGGTGGCAGGAAGGGCATCCGGCCACCCCTTAAATTAAACTTGCCAAATCCGATTAACCATGCCGACCCTGCGTCATTGCGGGAAAACGGCACAAGCGAAAGAAAGAATTAGCCATATCTTGGTGTATTATCATTTTCAGATGTATTCGGACACACAAAATAAAATAAATAAATATCTAAAAGCTTGTAAAAGTAGTTTTCCACAGTTGGTGGGTCCACATAGTACCCAGCCCATCTCACATTCATAAACAACAACAGCGGAAATGCTGTTCGTGATATCCTCTGTTCATGAAATCAATGGAGATGTCGAAGTAAATGATTACATTTCCAGTGAATCCATATTACCTCTCGAACAACTTCATACACAGGCCATTACCTCTCTCTTTTTCAATATTTATAAAAGATAGATAAAAAGGGATGCCCTGTAATTAGTGACTGATGAAGTAAGGAAGGCAAGAAGGAAGAGGGTTAAGATTGTATACAGCGATGTGGAACGTATAAAATCAACCACAAAGAATTCTGTATCGCTATTCCCGGTGACGTCAATTTCTGAGATGGTAACGCTCCCATAAAGAATATTGTTGGCATTGAGAATGAACAAACACTAGATGAGAATGCAAATAGACTAACGCAGTTTGCCACTTCCGGCAATTTGCAAATCAACAATACTCTTCCACGAGGGAAGAAATTACATGTATGGATTTTAGAAAGATGTGTTCTTATACAAGTTTATATATTTTAAATTCGGAGACTAAGTTACACCTCTCGTCCTATGTTAAGGCGATTGGGCAACAAGAGTGGCGCCACATGTTGTGGGGTTCCTGCACAGACAATTCTACTGCGGTGCGGATAACAGGTGCATCACATTGTGGGAGTGAAAAAGCTGAACTACGTGGAAGAGTATGATTCTTGTGAGCGAAACTTGTAAACCGTACATAGATCACCGTGAAATTCTGGCGACATGGGGGCCAAATGCAATGTAGCGTCCAGCCGTTATGCAAGGTTGCAACGATTTGACCAGAACCGGGCACGCGTAGCCAGTACTATTCCAGGTGTCAACATCTTGAACCACCAATTTCCCATCTTTTCCAACGATGAGTACATTCACCATGGAGCGGATTTCTGTTGTCGAGGAACTGAACGATTGATAGAATTTTCCGACCCTCTATGTTGAAACATAGTGTGATGTATCTGTACGACATAAGTGTAGAGGATGAGTCAGTACATGCCATAATAGTGTGTAAATTATATTTTAAATCCACTCGTATAAACTCGTGACAGGCAGAGGAGCAGATTGAATGTATTATTTGGTAAAAATTTAAATCCTTATTCCTAAATCCTGACTGACAAATAATATATTTTCTAATTAACGGAAGCAAATGAAAGTAAACACACAAAACCCACTTTCTGTTAGACTCTTGATTTACAAACCTGTCCTACATGAGATTCGTTAAGTACATCCTGGAAACTACTATGAAAGATACCACAGGGGAAGAATGGGGAAATACTGGGTCAAGCGTCCAACTTTTTGATCTTAAATAACTTTTCCTCGTTAAAGATATTTGCAGTCTCTATTCACCTGGAAAAATAGTGATCATATGCTCATGAAACATAGATCAACGTGTTTTCACAACTTCACTAATTATTGAGATACAGAGATTAATTCCCACAAAATGGAACAGTGTTTTTTTGCGCCGGATAGATCTATATAAGACACATTTAGAGATAGAACGCTTTTGTAGGTCTGACAAGAAATTATGGGATGAAAAATGAATTTAATTTGAAGATTTTATGCTGCTGATGCGGCCGTTTGGAAGGTTGCTCGGAAGTTTACGCCACTTTCCAGGAGTTGGAATTAAAATTGCTACAGCGATAGTGCTATCACAGAATATCACGCGCAAATCGACACCACTGCAGTCAGTTACCGTCACCTGCGCACAACAAGAAGCAACATTTCTCTTCAGAGTCGGACGACAGTCGGTACTGTAAAAACTAAAAAGCAGCTACGATAATTAGTTTACCGGACAAAATACAGCGCAGAGCCATTGAGACATTGGAGGCAGGCCCGGTCCATGTTTAGGTGACCGTGTAAGCAAATGCTCATCATTCTCTTGCTTATAAACTCGGGGACAACTTAACAACCATAAATTCGGTGTTAGGACGGAGAAGGGCTACGACTGGCATCTTCAAAAATGGTTCAAATAGCTGTAAGCACTATGGGACTTAACATCTGAGGTCATCAGTCCCATAGATTTAGAAATACTTAAACCTAACTAACCTAAGGACATCACACACATCCGTGCCCGAGGCAGGATTCGAATCTGCAGCCGTAGCAGCAGCGCGGTTCCGGACTGAAGCGCCCAGAACCGCTCGACGATAGCGGCCGTCTGGCATCTGCAGATTTGCGCTTTAAGTAATCCATCCAACTCCGGACTGCCACAGCTGCAGCCACTAGATACCGGCAGCCAGACTGATGCCGTGTTCTTTGACTATTGGATGGTATTCGATACAGTTCCACAGTGGGACATAGTGAACAAACTTAAAGCTTACAGAAGATCTGACCAGAATTGTGTACGGATTCAGAACATCGTAGAGAATATATGTGAACATGTCATTCACCGACGGCCGCGGTGGTCGAGCAGTTCTAGGCGCTTCAGTCCGGAACCGCGCTGCTGCTACGGTCGCAGGTTCGAATTTTGTCTCGGGCATGGATGTGTGTGATGGCATATAAAGCATGTCGGGGACGGAGTGGGGGGCATGAAAAACATTACAGTCGTGTCGTAATGAGGAAATGGTGTGATTTATCCGACCTCCAAGAGGGCATGATCACCGTCTTTCGGGCAAAGGATGGAAGCATTTCTGAAACGGCTAAGTCTGTAAACTATTCGCTTGCCGCCGCGATTAAAGGAAAACCGTACATGCCAAAATGGCGCTGGCATTTGTGATGCAGCCGGCCGAAGTGGCCGAGCGGTTCTAGGCGCTACAGTCTGGAACGGCGCGACCGCTACGGTCGCAGGTTCAAATCCTGCCTCGGGCATGGATGTGTGTGATGTCCTTAGGTTAGTTAGGTTTAAGCAGTTCTAGGGGACTGATGACCTCAGATGTTAAGTCCCATAGTGCTCAGAGCCATTTGAACCATTTTGATCACTGCTGTGCATGGGCGACGAAGGCTGACGGAATTTGCATGCCAACACCGCAGCTGAACGTCCACTGACTGACGACAGGGAGTTTTCAGATGTATCACGTTTTATGCTCCATTGGACAGATTTCCATTGGACTTCACGGCGTGGAAAGTCTGAAAACAAACATGGAGAGCGCGTTATGTTCTAGGGAATGATTTCGTCGCATTTCCTGGGTGATCTCGTGATTCTCGAAAGCACATTGGATCAATATAAGTATACATCTATCCTTGGGGCCATTTTCATCCCTACATTCTCTTTGTTTTTTCTCGGCACCTACCAGCAGGACAATGCAACAAGTCACACAACCCGCAGTGCACGTGCGTAGTTCGAAGAACATCATGCTGACTTTACAGTACTCCCCTGGTCACCAAACTCTCCGGACTGAAACCCAATAGAAAAGCTGTAGGACCTTTTCGATTGGGTAGATTGCGCCATGGATCCTCAACCGAGAAACCTGGCACAGCTGGCCACGGCACTGGAGTCGGGATGGCTCCACATCCCTGTCGGTGCCTTCCAGAACCTCTCTGACGCCTTCCTGCACGTCTCGTAGCGGTCCGTGCTGCAAAAGATGGTTATTCGTGCTTCTGATTGGTGACCACATTAATGTGATCGGAAAGCGTAAAAGGAACGGTTGTGAAAATCGCGTTACGTACCAGTAACTATTCACAAACAAACATACAACCAGAAAAAACGAAAATCTAAATTTTCTCAAACCCAGGAGTTATAAATCCTCGTGCGATGACTATAACCAGCTTTACATAGGACAAACAGGTACAAATAACTCAATTGGATATAATGAACACACGCGAAATTGTGAAAGTAATCACTCCACATTTTCAATCCCTTTACACGAGCGTAAACATAAAGCTCAACAAACAGAAATGCAATGAAAATTCTACACCGTGTACCTAACGGAACCGTAATGGATATTATGGAAGAACTCGAAATTTATATCCATACATCTTCATCTAACTCTACATCTGCATACATATTCCGCAAGCCATCGTACGGTGCGTGACGGAGAGCACCCTGTACCACAACTAGTTGTTTCCTTTCCTGTTCCTCTCGCAGATAGATCGATGAAAAAACGACTGTTTATATGCCTCCGTATGAGCCCTAATTTCTCGTAACTTACCTTCGTGGTAAGTATGTTGACGACAGTAGAATAGTTCTGCAGTCAGCTTCAAATGCCGGGTCTCCAAAATCCCTCAGTAGCGTTCTTCGAAAAGAATATCTTCTTCCCTCCCGGGATTCCCACTTGTGCTCCCGAATCATATCCGTAACACTTGCATGCTGATCGCACCTACTGATAACAAATCTAGCAGCTCGCCCCTTGCTTCGATGTCTTCTTTCAATGCGATATGATTCGGATCCCAAACACTCGAGCAGTACTCAAGGATAGGTCACACTAGCGTCCTATATGCGGCCTCCTTTACATATGTACCACACTTTCCTAAAATTCTCCCAATAAACCAAGGTCGAACATTCGCCTTCCCCACCACAATCCTCCCATGCCAGTTCCATTTCATATCGCTTCGCAACGTTACTCCCAGATATTTAAACGACGTGACTGTGTGAAGCAGGACACTACTAATGCTGTATCCTAACATTACGGGTTTGTTTTTCCTACTCATCTGCATTAACTTACATTTTTCTACAGTAAGAACCAGTTGCCATACATCACAGAAACTACACTCCTGGAAATTGAAATAAGAACACCGTGAATTCATTGTCCCAGGAAGGGGAAACTTTATTGACACATTCCTGGGGTCAGATACATCACATGATCACACTGACAGAACCACAGGCACATAGACACAGGCAACAGAGCATGCACAATGTCGGCACTAGTACAGTGTATATCCACCTTTCGCAGCAATGCAGGCTGCTATTCTCCCATGGAGACGATCGTAGAGATGCTGGATGTAGTCCTGTGGAACGGCTTGCCATGCCATTTCCACCTGGCACCTCAGTTGGACCAGCGTTCGTGCTGGACGTGCAGACCGCGTGAGACGACGCTTCATCCAGTCCCAAACATGCTCAATGGGGGACAGATCCGGAGATCTTGCTGGCCAGGGTAGTTGACTTACACCTTCTAGAGCACGTTGGGTGGCACGGGATACATGCGGACGTGCATTGTCCTGTTGGAACAGCAAGTTCCCTTGCCGGTCTAGGAATGGTAGAATGATGGGTTCGATGACGGTTTGGATGTACCGTGCACTATTCAGTGTCCCCTCGACGATCACCAGTGGTGTACGGCCAGTGTAGGAGATCGCTCCCCACACCATGATGCCGGGTGTTGGACCTGTGTGCCTCGGTCGTATGCAGTCCTGATTGTGGCGCTCACTTGCACGGCGCCAAACACGCATACGACCATCATTGGCACCAAGGCAGAAGCGACTCTCATCGCTGAAGACGACACGTCTCCATTCGTCCCTCCATTCACGCCTGTCGCGACACCGTGAGCGGATGACGCCCTAACGGTGTGCGGGACCGTAGCCCAGCTTCATGGAGACGGTTGCGAATGGTCCTCGCCGATACCCCAGGAGCAACAGTGTCCCTAATTTGCTGGGAAGTGGCGGTGCGGTCCCCTACGGCACTGCGTAGGATCCTACGGTCTTGGCGTGCATCCGTGCGTCGCTGCGGTCCGGTCCCAGGTCGACGGGCACGTGCACCTTCCGCCGACCACTGGCGACAACATCGATGTACTGTGGAGACCTCACGCCCCACGTGTTGAGCAATTCGGCGGTACGTCCACCCGGCCTCCCGCATGCCCACTATACGCCCTCGCTCAAAGTCCGTCAACTGCACATACGGTTCACGTCCACGCTGTCGCGGCATGCTACCAGTGTTAAAGACTGCGATGGAGCTCCGTATGCCACGGCAAACTGGCTGACACTGACGGCGGCGGTGCACAAATGCTGCGCAGCTAGCGCCATTCGACGGCCAACACCGCGGTTCCTGGTGTGTCCGCTGTGCCGTGCGTGTGATCATTGCTTGTACAGCCCTCTCGCAGTGTCCGGAGCAAGTATGGTGGGTCCGACACACCGGTGTCAATGTGTTCTTTTTTCCATTTCCAGGAGTGTAGAAATTTTGTATAGGTCAACTTGTATCAACCTACAGTCACTTATCCTTCACACCTTCCTGTACACCACAGTATCATCAGCGAACAACCGCAGATTGCTGCCCACCCTGTCTATTAGGTCATTTTTCTTTACATAAAATAGCAACGATCCTATCACACTGCCCTGGGGCACTCCTGATGTTACTGCTGCCTCCAATGAACACTCGCCGTCGAGGACAACATACTGGGTTCTGTTCCTTAAGAAGTCTTCGAGCCAGTCACATACCTGTGTG
The DNA here is from genome assembly GCF_021461385.2 of Schistocerca piceifrons. Taxonomy (NCBI): domain Eukaryota; kingdom Metazoa; phylum Arthropoda; class Insecta; order Orthoptera; family Acrididae; genus Schistocerca; species Schistocerca piceifrons. The sequence goes on from NC_060149.1 coordinate 74,787,913, forward strand.
CCTATTCCATATGCACGTACCTTCGTTAACAGTCTGCAGTGGGGTACCGTTTCGAATGCTTTTCGCAAATCTAAAAATGTGGAATCAACCTGCAACCCTTCATCCATAGTTCGCAGTATATCATGTGAGAAATCAGCAATCTGTGTTACGCACGAGCGATGCTTTCTTGAAGCCGTTCTGATTCGTGGACATGAGCTTTTCGGTGTCTAGGAAATTTATTATATCTGAACTCGGAATATGGAAATTTGTAGTAAGGACTATGGAACTAAACTGCTGAGGTCATCGGTCCCTACGCTTACGCACTACTTAATCTAACTTAAACTAACTTGTTCTAAGGATAACACACATCCATGCCCGAGGGAGGACTCGAACCACCGACGGGGTCAGTAGTGCGAACCATGACAAGACACCTTAGACCCCACGCCGCTGAACTCGGAATATGCTCTACAATTCTGCAGCAAACCGAGGATATTGACATGTAATTTTGCGAGTCTGTTCTTTTACCCTTCTTACATACATGTGTCACTTGGGCTTTTTCGAGTGGCTTGGGAGTTCGCGCTGGCCGAGACATCTGTGATAAATGCAAACTAAGTAAGGGGACATACAGACGCATTTCCAGACGAAATTCTTTGTGAACAACCGGAACTAAAGCACAAGCAACATTATTGTGTTCCTAAAACAGAAACGATAATTTTCAGCACCTCACGACACCACTAAATAAAAAATATATATATATAATTCTCAAGACAGATTATATCTTTGCGCAGTACACGTAATCATAGAATAATACGATCATCGTATGTAACTATTATCACTGAAATTCCGTGAATATGAATAGTAAACTCATTGTGAACATGTTTCAATGGAGTGGACTTTACGGTCAATCGAACATAAAGCAAATAGAAAGTGCACACAACAGTAAAATTCTAACAAACTTTAACAGCATGGAAACTAAGACACAATCTCAATAGACACTTCCAAACTGTATTCTGACACATAAAAAGATAAATATCTACAAAAATAGACGTAATCCATCTAACTTATGACTTATAATTTTATACGAAAAAAGCTGTACATTTTGTGTTGCAGGATGACCTGACAATGACAAAATGCCGAACGAGAATCGTCATTTATGTAAATATCGAGTTAATAAAATCATTTTGCAGAAGAAAACGGGAAAATATTTAATATGTTATAAAACTCCTCATCAATTATATAAGGAGCATATGCGTGGTTTATAACGTGCAATCAGTGTAACGCGAATTACTTGAAAGTTTTTTTTAATCGTGTTGGATCTCGTAAACGTCTGCAGCCGTTAAGGACTGTTGGTGAACAACGCAAAATACATTTCAAAAAATTGATTTCAATGCAATAATCTGTTTCGATCTATCCTGCCCGTCTTCAGGCGCAAACCTTACCGATTACATTAATGTTTTCGTCAGCAGCATGTCGAACGCTCCTGCAAATTTCCAGCAGACTGTCCTTTGTCTTGTTTTTGTCCTCATTCTTTTTTAGCACAATGTACAAACTGTTGCAGTGCAAGCAGTACAAACATTTAAATAAATCACCGTTGCGCTCGAACACGTCATAATATTCTTCTTGGCGGTTTCAGTCTCATACTTGTGCTCTACAGTCGATGTGTTTGCTTAAAGTGCTAACTGTATAAAAACTGGTCAGTCGACGCACTGCTGTTGTAAGGTTACATTTTGAGTTTCTCAAACAGATGTTACTGACACGCCAGTCGGGCACAATTACATTCTCGGACACGTAATTCGTTAAGTTCAGCCACAGTCCGAGAAACGAGCAGGAGCGCATTTGGTAGTCGGAACCTGCCTCTGCTGCACTATTTCCCGGACTACGGCGGACATTGCGCTTCCATCGTACTTGTAACGGCATGTACTGCGATCTCTAGATAGAGTGATGCATCTATTTCCTATTAACTTCGCGCTTTATTTCATTTTTATCTTTTGTAGTTTTTCTCATCCTGCTATTAATATTAAGGGGCTCCGGAAAGGCTCAAAATCATGAAAAGTTCAATTTTTAATTTTTTGCGTTTTCTGAATCTGCAGACTATTACCTTTTAATAGATATATAATTTATTCAATTCCGAAGACTACAACTATTTTTAAATTTTTTTTTGAAATGTGGGCGTGACCCACTGTGGCGCTGTTAAACTGCTGTCAAATGGTGTTATTATTATTGTTCATCAGGTACATTTTAGTGATGTGAGATAAAGTATGTATTGTGGCTAACCTGTGATGGTTCAATACATATCGCTGGTGTGATTGTCGATTGTTTCATGTTTATTTACTCTGTCTTTATCTCGAAAATATTCGTAATTAATTCTGTTTCTTGAGTCTCTGTTTTGTTGAAGTATAATAATGAGTAAAAGTAAAGTTATTAGAAATCCTCTGAAGGCTTTTAAGAAAAGGAGAAATGTTGGAAAGCCAAAGGTATGTGTTATTACTGTAAACAATAAAGACGATAACCAAGTGAGTGAACCTAACCTCTCAAGTACACCTGCCCATAGCAGTCAAAGTGGGAAAGAAAATACTTCACAGAAGAAGCTTGGTTCAATGAGTGAAAACTATGAATGTTTTATGGGCGAATCGGATGTGAATGAAATATTTGATATGTCGGTTCTCAAAGGAATTTTTTCAAACTGTGTAAGATGTATTCATTGTAGTGAAGTTGGTCTGGAACTCTCCATAATAAAGCACGTAGGACTTGCTAGTGAAATACAACTGAAATGTGATAAGTGTTCATACATGACCACCTTTTGGAACAGTGTTGCAGTAACTGCAACTGAAGAAAATGGTAGCAAAATCTACGAACACAACAACGAGCGATGCTTGCTTTAGACAAGGAACGCCTTCGGGCTGCAGACAGGGCTGTAAAGAGTCTAGAAATACAAGCAAGAGTAAACAGGAGGAGGAACAAGAGGAAGCTGGAGGAGGAGTTTGCAGAGGATGAAGATAATCCATTCTATGGACCTGGAATGCACTAAAAAGTTAATCCAATCTTTGTCGCTCGATTCCCAAAACTTTTATTTTCTCATACTAATTACATGTTTTCTAAGGATCTTCCAAACATATTTGTTTCAAACTTTCAGTAAATGTTACACAGTACCTTTTGCATAATTTAACACAGCCTTTTTCCAACAAACTGTATATTTTTGAATATATAAATAAAAAATTGCAAAAAAATGTTGTGAATTTACATTACAAATGAAAAAAAATGATCTTTAATAACTGAACTAAAATTTTGTAAAATCCCTGTGTTAAGTTGTAGCCCATATTCCAATAAATAATCTGTAAAAAGTTCAACTTCCTACCTCAAATACTTTGTGAGGAAAGATGTAATTTATAAGCGTTATTTTAACATTGCAAGTATAGGGCGTTCCGGAGCCCCTTAAGCAACTATTCGTAACTAAAATAAAAACGTAGATGATGACTAATGTCTTAAACGACGCTATCTGGCGGTACAGGAGGTACCTTACTAATAAAGTAGTAGCTAATAAACAAAATAAAAAACTGTGGCGTTGAAGACAGCAAAATAACGATGCAGTACAAAACTCATATTAAGGATTGTTTCATTTTCTTTTGGGTGCAGCAGCGGGTGGTAATGATAACTGCGTCTGCAATATTCAACAATTTGCACGTGCACTGTAGATGTTACCATATGGCAAACGCCTCAGAGGACTCGGCTAACCTTGCTTAGGTATCAGTTTTTCGAAGAAGGGGCTGGTCCTCTTTCACGCTTCAGAGAGTGCCGTCCGGCACGACGGTGCTACGTTACACTGTCTCTTTTTTATCCCATCTTACTGCTTCCACTGATTTGGTGAATTCATTCTATTTTTATCTTTGTGGCCAGATCGCAGTCGTCAGTTAATCTGAAGGAGGGCAGTCGAACCAATCGCGTAATTTTTTTCTATCTGTTATCGTATTTTAAGTGTTTGTGTATCGTATTTTCTGAGACGGAAAGTGGAGACCAGTATTTGGCTAAACTGACGTGGAAAACCGCCTAAAGGCCACACTTGGGCTGGCCAGTGTATCACACCACAGGTCTTTAATATTGGACTTGTTGCATAGATGAGTTGAAAGTGGTCTCTAGCGTGTGGAAAGTAGTCAAAGGTGCACATTTTATTCAATTAAATGGCTTAACGTTAAGAAAGTTTATATAATAATTTTAGGAGTTTTTTTGAAGATAGCCTTCAGTGAATTTACAGTTTCCAAAGACAAAAAACTTTTTAGTTTAATCTGAAACGCTATCACACCAGCCATCAGACATGTTGTATGCTTCAGCAGGTTATTGAATACATGTGTATCCATGTATCTGACCCTTTTATGAGTGTATAATGTTAAAACATGATGCCTGGTCGAGTTTTGTTATGGTCCTGGTATTATATTCACGATTTTCACTATTTTTTGAGGAGAGAGAAATATTGATAATGACAAAGGACATTACATTATTGATTTCAAATACTGTAAAAGGTTTACCAAAATATCAAGTACTAGTTGAATACCCAGCGTTGCCCAGGTATGTATCTATCCCAGTCTTCTATTAGATCATCTTCTCCTTGCCCCGATCTCTATCCATCTCCTTCTTCACCCCATCTCTGTCCATCTTCTCCTCCACCCTCCCTCTTCTCTTCTACTCCTGCCCATTTCTCTGTCCACCACCTCCTCCTCCTCCCTGCCCATCTTCTCATCTTTCCTTTCTCTGTCCATCTTATTCTCTATCCTTTCTCTGTCTATCTCCTCTTCTCTCTCTGACCATCTTTTTCTTTCCCTTTCTCTGTTCATTTCCTCCTACCTACCTCTCTGTCTGTTCATCTCCCCCCCCCCCCCGCCCCTCTCGTCCCGTCTCATCCTCCACCTGTCGCTGTCCATCTCCTCCTCTTTTCGACTTCTGTTTGTCTCCCTGGTGGAGGCTGGTGGTTCTTACTACCCCCCCCCCCCCCCCTCCCACAGGATTTCTGTCCAGATCGCCAGATCATAAGTAGATATTTCACATATATCTAACATATTTCACACGTATTTGCACACATGCAGTTTCAGTTTCACGCAGCCCAATATTTATGACGTCATATCTCATAAGCTATGTCTCGTACAATTACATAGTTTTGCAGATACGTCCAGGGGTATATGTGGCTGCTGTCTGAGAAATGTGTTGAGAATAGAGCGAGTAGTAAAGAAGTAATAAATTAAAATGTCATGCGTGATACGACAGTGTTTCACGGTTCTCAGTGTTTATGACGTCATATCTCTTGAACTATGTGCTTACATACATACGTACATCCATTTGTATAACATGGATGGACTTGGAAGAGGTCTCTTATGTATTCTGATAGTACCAAACCTCTGGAGTTGTGAACTGTCATCTGCGTGCATGGGTTTTGGAGAGTTTAATGGCCCCATGATAATATGGTTAGCTAAGAAATAAGACAAAATGTCCAATGAATAAGCATTCGTGGACATTTCAACGGTGGAAGCAACAGAGTGTGGAAGGTAATCGTCGTGGAACATTACATCCAGAAATATCACAACTCTCAACGACGTTGCAGTAGCGAGGCCAATTATGTCGCCTCTAAATATTCATCTCCCTGAAATAGGGAAGTAGTTAACTCAGTACGGGACGAAGGCGATGTAAATAATGTTGTGATGCCTTATCCCAGCAACAGAAATGAGCATCTGTCATAAATGGCTCCATTGCTCACATCAGTGCGATAAGGAAGGCAATGGGAAACGATTCATTGATGTAATGAGCCTGACAGAAACAAAGAATGTGTTCCCAAGGGCTGCAGACTTTCACCATTCCTTTTTAACATATACACTGAGGATGCAGCAAACTAATGTAAAGATACATATGTGGACAAGTAGAACGCTTAAAAAGGTTTGGATTTTCATACGTTATACAAGTGTCAGCCGAATCTGAAAACACAAAAAGGCCATAGAAGGCTAGAAGAAGGTATTTTCAGAAAGATATAACAAGAAAATTGTGCTGGCGTAAGCTGTCGTCAGCACACCAGGCGGCAAAGAGGTTGTGAGAATATCGATAGTAGGCGCAAGCAACGCGCCTATCAGGACAGATGCCAAAAACAGATTCACAGGAAACGCGCCGACAGCGTCCTCTCGACCGCCAGTATTTAGATTGCAGGCACGGACCGGAGGCTCGGTCAGTCATCCAGTGAGTCAACGAGTCGAGTCATCAGTCGTAGCCCAAAGGGAGTCGTAGTCGCAGTTAGCTCAGCGTATAGCTCAGAGTCAGTCAATACCTAGGGACCAGTGAAGTGTACATAACGGAACGTGTACTTCACCAGGAGAGAGGTTAACGTAAACTATTAGGGAAAAGCTTGTACCACAACACCTGGAATATCTTAAGTAACTTCTTGTTCTTATGAATAAAGAACCCGGTTAATACACACGTGCAGTTGTGTTATAGAAACAGGACACCGGCCACCAACCAACAACCTCTCCATGCTTCCCATGGTACAAGCCTACAGTGACAACGAGACGACACAATGAAATAAGTAAGAAGAAAATTAAAATCCTTGTATGTAGTAAAGTTACAATAGCAGCAAATATACTTCTGGATAAAGAGGACCTGAAGCAAGTCATCAGCTTTAAGTACGTGGGTAGCAGAATAACAGAGCATATTAGCTCACTCTAGGAGACTAAATGCAGAACTGTAAAAGCTAGGCCGGCCGGGGTGGCCGAGCGGTTCTAGGCGCTACAGTCTGGAACCGCGTGACCGCTACGGTCGCAGGTTCGAATCCTGCCTCGGGCATGGATGTGTGTGATGTCCTCTGGTTAGTTAGGTTTAAGTAGTTCTAAGTTGTAGGGGGCTGATGACCTCAGAAGTTAAGTCCCATAGTGCTCAGAGCCATTTGAACCATTTTTTGTAAAAGCTAAAACAGCATTCAGCAAGAACAAGAAGCTACTAATATCGAAATATATATGCTTAAACACCATGTCAAAGTACGCAAAAGCTTTTATTTGGAGCGTTACCCTATATGGCTCTGAGACATGGGTACTAAGGGAGCCAGAACGGGAAAAGGCTACAGACTTTTGAGGCCTGCTGTTAGAAAATAGTCCTAAAGATGTACAGAAAGAGTGACCAATGATGATTTTTTCAACAACATAGGAAAGAAGAGAAATGATCGTTGTGAAGCACTATCAACAAATGGAGGGACCGATGGGTTGGACACCCACACCGTCATATTACTTTTATTTTCAAATTATTAAACGGAAAACGATATGGCCTGTAGTTTATGGGTAGCGTCTTCGACAACTAATCAAAACGTGATTGTTGCCATGTTCGAAACGGCTGCACGATAGCTGCGCGTGGCTGGCCACCTACTCCAATAAGCAAGCAGAGTGGAGCTCTTATCGATACAGTTTCAAAGATGTCATACGACATCCGCATATAACCACTGATAACAAAACAACGAAGAAACATACTGGAAAAACAGAAACAACCATTGCTTACATTTTGAACAAAAATCATTAGAACTGGCAGCTGAATACTCCTGCTACGAGTCACCCTCTTTCTGCCAAACAAGGTGAAGGAGCGGGCTAGAGTTTCAGGAAATCCTCTTGCCCTTATTGTGGGATACTGCCTCTAAAAGGCGGAAGATATAGCAATCATCAGTGACATGAGGATGCAGAAGGCAATGGAAACCACTGCATTAAACACACACACACAATGTGTATCCCTAGGACATATGGCCTTCAATTGCAGAAGTTCTATGATGATCTCTCCATTTTCAAAAGATTCCGGATTAGTACCGCATACGGATCTCCATGAGAGGATTGCCAAGTGGGTGGTAACAACGAGAAAAAGAATACAACATTGTGAGTCCGGTTTAATCCAAAGCACGTTTTTCGTTTATTTACTTCCCTAAACTATTAATAGTTTCAGCGAAATACCTTCATCATCAGTGAGTTTCTTCGTTCTAAAATATGAAAAAATTAGCATCGTTACTAAAAAAATACGAAAAAAATGTTATATGTGTACTGTTTGATTCAAAATGTTGCATGAATAATTTTACACTACAACTTTACTTTAGTCATTGCATAATTTGTATGTTTTTTGGCATACAGCACGCCAAATGCAAAGGTTTGAGCAGCTGTTATTAAAAAATAAGAAATTGTGAACTTACAAACCTGAGTGTTATTACTATTGTAATTTTCAGTAGCGTCGTGAATGTAATTTCAACACTAGCTCTGTCAGTGCACGTGCATCACAGGGTAAGCATATGTTCCTATTTTCCCAAGACCTACCCCAGCATGGAGGATTAACCGACGAGGCTATCGCTGAACTGATTACTGAACTCCTCCAAAAGTTTTTCCTATGTGGGACTATGTGTCTCAGCAGCCGCCTTCCCCTGCGGTCAAGCTTTTTAAAAGCCTTTTATTACTACTATACTCACGTTTATTGATTAGAGGTGTGGACATACAGATGCGAAATGCTATACGATCGCTCTTTCCTGACTACAACTGCATCTTCTTGCAGCTGCTATCCAAAGGATTACGCAAAATAAAGCCGTTAAGGTGGCTGATCAAAAAGGTAAACTGGACGCTGTATAGCCAACTAGCTGTTTCCGAACACAGAAACAAAAGTTGCCATCGGTATGAAAATGGCAGTGGATGCGTTACCTGTCAAGCAATCAAGAACAGTAAAATTTGCGGACCAAAAGAAACGGAAACACATCACGCGAATACGGTGCCATTTTTTACATTTAAATCTGCATCTCTACTGAACAAACCATTATGAAGTGCAAGGTAGAGGGTACTTTCCTTTTATCAGTTATTAGGCCTTCTTGGCGTTTCATTCACGTTTCGAGGGCGAGCACAGTGACTTCTTAAATGCCTCTGTGAGTACTCTAATTAGACTATTCCTGCTTCTTCATCCGTAATGGAGCGATATGTAGGGGATTGTAGTACATTCCTAGATTAATCACTTAAAACTGGTTATTTAAAGTTTGTAAGTAGCATTTCACAGGATACTTTGTGTGTATCTTCAAGCGTCTGTCAGCCCAGTTGTTTCAGCATCTCCCTTAACAGCGACTCAGCGCATTTAATGACTTCATATCATATCTCTACACACCGAGCGAGGTGGCGCAGTGGTTAGACACTGGACTCGCATTCGGGAGGACGACGGTTCAATCCCGCGTCCGCCCATCCTGATTTAGGTTTTCCGTGATTTCCCTAAATCACTCCAGGCAAATGCCGGGATCGTTCCTCTGAAAGGGCACGGCCGACTTCCTTCCCCATCCTTCCCTAATCCGATGAGACCGATGACCTCGCTGTCTCGTCTCCTTCCCTGAAAACCACCACCACCATATCTCTACAAACTGTTACACCCAGGTATTTGTATGAATCGACCGGTTCTAATAGTGTCTCATTGATTTTGTAGGCGTAGGATACTAGGTTTATTCGTTTTGTGAAACGTGAAATTTTACATTTCTGCTCATTTAAAGCAAGTTGTCAGCCTTGAAATCAAACCTGACTGACTATTAGTGCAGCTTTCTTCAGAGTGTACTTCATTATAGGTAACAACATTACTGTTAATTTTGTCCGCCACGTCATTAAAAGCAACCTGAAGAGCAAGGGTCGCAACACACTTCCCTGGGGCACATCTAAATTTACTTCTACGTCTGTCGATGACTCTTTATCCAACATTATATGCTCGATCCTCAGTTCCATGAAATTCTCAATCCAGTCAGGAATAATGCTTGATACCCCAACAATCGTACTTGCGATAAAAAGCGTAGGTTTGATACTAAGTCAAATGCTTTTCAAAAGTCAAGTAATACTGCATGTACTTGACTGCTCTGATCCATGATTTTCAGGATGTCATTTGAGAAAAGCAAGACACATGATTCATGTTTTCGGAAGCCGTGCTGGTTGGTACGGTGGAGGTCATCAGTAAACCATTACATTTGTGCTCAGAATATGTTCCAAGATTCTACAACAAATACATCAAAAAATATTAATGTAGAGTAATGCAATTTCGGGAATACGTTTGTCTAGGCAACATATTTAAGTGATTAACACTGCAAGATCATACGTTAATGTAACCGCGAGATAAGCCATTGCAAATGTGAAATGCTGATACATCGCCGGCCGGTCGCAGGTTCGAATCCTGCTTCGGGCATGGATGTGTGTGACGTCCTTAGGTTGGTTAGGTTTAAGTAGTTCTAAGTTCTAGGGGACTGATGACCTCAGAAGTTAAGTCCCATAGTGCTCAGAGCCATTTTTTTGCAGATACATAAATAACAGGCGTAGCCGTCAGAATATTGAATGCAAGCATGCAAACTGGCATGCCTTATGTTGTACAGATGCCGAATATCAGTTTCCATGCCTGTTGCACTTGGGCGGCCAATAAAGGAACGATTAATGCTGTTTGTGAAAGACGCTGGAGTTGTCGTGCGATCGTGTCCCATATGTGCTCGACTGGAGACAGATCTGGTGATCGAGCAGGTCAAGACAACATACCAACACTCTATAGAGCATGTCGGGTTACAACAGCGGTATGTGGGTGAGTGTCATCCTGTTGGAAACACACTCTGTAATACTGTTCATGAATGGCAGCACGACAGGTCGAATCACCAGACTGACGTACAAATTTTCAGTCAGGGTGCATGGGATAACCACGAGAGTGCCCTTGCTGTCATACGAAATCGCGCTCCAGACAATAACCGCATCCTAGTATGTCTAGCCTGCAGACATTTTGGTTGATGGCCCCCAAGTGGCCTCCTTCTGACCAACACACGGCCATCACTGGCAAGGCAGAACCATATTTCTTCGGGAAACACAACAGACCTCCAATGAGCTCGCGCTTAACACCACTGGAGTTGCAAATGGCGATGGTTTGGGGTCTGTGGCATGCACGCTACAGGGCGTCTGGCTCAGTGCTGTGCTTGAAGTGACCGATTTGTAACAGTTCGATGTGTAACTATGGTGTCAACCGCCGCTCACATTGCTGCTGCAGATGCAGTACAATGCGCAAAAGCCATATGCCGAACCAAATGGTCTTCCCTCTCTGTAGTGCCACGTGGCCGGTCCTCTTGCGACCGTACATTCCAGTGACCACGGCCGCCAGCAGTTATGTACAGTGGCTACGTCCGTGTCACGTCTTTCTTCAATACCGCGTAAGGAACATCCAGCTTCTCGTAGCCTTACTGTACGACCGCGTTCCGATTCAATGAGGTGTTGATAGCAGCGTCTTTGTCGCCCTAACGGCATCCTTGATAAACATCGACTCACGGCCTTCAATCTCAAAGGTAACTAACGCTGACCACCGTTTTAGCGTGTATTTAGAGCAAACGTGATTTGCATCCTCGTCGTGGCGCTACTAGTACCACTCTTAAGCGTCCAGCGCAAAATTTGAATAGATATTATCATTCAGATGTAGAAACACGCCCACCAACGTTCGTTTACGTCGCACAAGTCTTCTGGGTGCTGCTATTTTTTTTCTGTCACTGTAGATGTCAAGGATATCAGACGGTAGTTACGTGGTCACTTTTGCCCTTCCAACCACTGGGCACGATTTTATATATTCGAGGGCTCTGAGTAATATCATAGTTCAAAGAGTGGCTAACTCAGCCACAAATTCATACGCATGGTGACATTTCTTAGCTACAAAATTCGATAATGGCTTCAGAATTCGATACTAATTGGAATGGAAATGAAGTCCCATGCTTCTTGACAGAGCGTAGGGGAACAATGCGGGAGACCCACACTGCCGTACTAGACACGTTCCTAATGGAGAAGGTTTGCCGTCCAGTCATCTCGGGGCAGGTGAAAATCCCTGACCCCGCCGGGAATGTAACCCGGGACCCCGTGCTCGGGAAGCGAGAACGCTATCGCGAGACCACGAGCGGCGGACCGATACTACTTGTGTAAGGAAATTAAATAAATACAAGCTAAGTGTGCAAATCGCGCACAGCACTTCACATCGATAAACAAACAACCCCTTTGATCTGGATGACATGGCAAGTTTCTGACTCATGGGGAGATGATAATTTAATTTGTTCAAATGGTTCTAAGCACTATGGGATTTAACATCTGAGGCCATCAGTCCCCTAGACTTAGAACTACTTAAACGTAACCAACCTAAGGACATCACACACATCCATGCCCGAGGCAGGATTCGAACCAGCGACCATAGCAGCAGTGCGGTTCCGGACTGAAGCGCCTAGAACCACTCGGCCACAGCGGCTGACAATTTAATTCCTCCACTGACGACATGGAAGGATGTTACGCATTATAATACCTTATTTTCACTGTACGTGAGATATAGCAACTGGTGCCTCATGAATTCGTAAGAAAACTATTTTGATGTGTCTAATTGAAGTGACCTGAATATTTTTTTCAGATGGCTGCTTTCTAGACAGTGTCCGCTAGAACTCAAAAATTAGATGGTCACGATTGTCCTTTGTGGCATGATAGATGTTCCTTCTACTGTTCCCCAGACGTCTCTAATGTGTCCCTCCTTGTGCTTTACTTTCAACTGTAATGCTGCAGTCCATTCGAGTGCGGATTCTACCCGTAGCTAGTGCTTACGGAAACTTTGTGTGTGTTTGCAAATAAAGTCAGGGGTGATCATCCGATCGGTATAGTAACAGTCACAATACCAACACCCCTGCACGATATATCAGGGTGATACAGAACTTTTCTTGATGTACGAGGGGTGTTTGAAAAGTCCGCGCAAAAATAAACACTACTTACGTGTTTGGGGTAAACCTTTTTTATTTTTCGACATAGTCTCCTTTTAGACTTATACACTTCTTTCAATGCTGTTCTAATTTGTTGATCCCTCCCGAATAATAGGAATTGTCCAAGTCTACAATAAATAGCTATTAGTTGCTGCAATCACCTTCTCGTTTGAATAAAATCTTTGTCCCGCCAGCCATTTCTTCAAATTGGGGAACAAATAGTAGACCAAGGGAGCCAAGTCTGGAGAATAGGGGGGATGTGAAACGAGTTGGAATTCTATTTTCATTAATTTTGCGACCACAACTGCTGAGGTGTGTGTTGGTGCATTGTCGTGATGGGAAAGGACTTTTTTGCGGTTCAATCGCCGGCGTTTTTCTTGCAGCTCAGTTTTCAAACGGTCCAATAACGATGAATAATATTCACCTGTAATAGTTTTACCCTTTTCCAGATAATCAATGAGGATTATCCCTTGCGAATCCTAAAAGACAGTCGCCATAACCTTTCCAGCCGAAGGAATGGTCTTCGCCTTTTTTGGTGCAGATTCTCCCTTGGTAACCCATTGTTTACATTGTTGTTTGGTCTCAGGAGTATAGTAATGTATCCATGTTTCATCCAAAGTGACGAAACAACGCTTAACGTCCTGCAGATTCTTCCTGAACAGCTACAAACCATCCTTGCAACACTTCACACGATTCCGTTTCTGGTCAAGCGTGAGAAATCGCGGAATCCATCTTGCGGATAGCTTTCTCATGTCCAAATGTTTATGCAAAATATTATGTAACCATTCATTCGAGATGTCCAAAGCACTAGCAACCTCATGCGCCTTAAGTCATACATCACCATATCATGGATTTCATCAATGATTTCTCTAGTCGTACCCTCCACAGGGCGCCCAGAAAGTTCAGCGTCACTTGTGCAGAAGTGGCCAGTCCGAAAATTTTGAAACCACTTATAAACTGTTCTAATCGAAGGTGTAGAGTAACCGTAATGTTTATCAAGCTTCTCTTTAGTCTCCTGAGGCGTTTTGTCTTTCATAAAGTAATGTTTAATCACCACACGAAATTCTTTTTAGTTCATTTTTTGACAATCACTTGACTTCCTTGATTAAGACGAATGCCAAACACAAAGAAATAAACCAATATGGCTGAAACGTGGTGTGCGTTCTTTCCAAAGATGCTACTAACTAAGCATGACCCCAATACGCGCCGGTGGTGCCGTCTCTCGGACTTTGCACGAACTTTTCAAACGCCCTTCCTATGTACATCTATCTACCTTGTGCAAGCATCACTTCACATTTCTTTTTTCACTTGTCGGTTTAGGATATTTTTGTTGGCATAGTTCTGAACATCTGTATCAATATGGTTTCCAAGGACGTCTTCTCTTGTTGATATTGCCATTCCTCTTCCCATGCTATTTTAGATAACGAATTTTTGCAATCACTATTAACAGCGCATTAAGAGGTCCTATTTATTTTTAGATGATTTCTCTGTCTTCCGTACTTCCTACAGCTTGGAAACAAAACACTGTTGAAATTGACAATTGAAAGTCCGGCAGATTGAGCGGAAAAGTTTGCAGCTGACAAATCTTTGTGTGTCTTTTTAATCGTTCTCATTCTGTTATTAACTTTCATGAACTTAACGTGAACAAATAGCTAAATGTTTCAGGAAAGATGAGTTTTCTGCGCGACACATTTTATTTTAATATTATGTGGTTGCCACATATTAATTATCTGAAAGCAAGGTCCGTGGAAACTCTGTAGATTTTAAAACATATTAGTCTTAATCTGTCTGTTTGTGTAGCGATCTTCCGCAGCGACTGTTATAATCAATTCTTATTCGTTTTTCTGCCTTAATTTCAGTAAGCTTAAGACCGAAAAAACAATAATAATTAAATGAATTAGATAGTTCACGGGAAGCAGAAAAATATCTACTGTCATTTGGTAGACCGTTCGTCGATATCGGCTTTCTTATGAGCGCGCGGTCGTTGCGTCTGGTAGACCTTCCTATTTAAAAGTAATAGACGTGGTGCAACGTGACAGAATTAGGCTGGCTGCCAGCACTTTTACGACAAGCCCTATTCCCAGCCTCTGTGATGACGCTGGTGGGCTACCTCAGAAGATAAGGCGGTAAACGCCCACGGTGCGGGAAGCCCTTAAAATACTAACAACGACACAGAAATCTACTTGTCCACCAACCCAACGACCATTTAGTAATCGTCTGCCAACAACAAGGTCTTGGGGGATACGTGCGACGTGTTGCTGTGTAGAGACGGGTAGAGACTTTGACGCCTATGATCACATTATTGGTGCACTGCTTCTGCTGTGCAAACGGCGAAAGCTGCTGTAAAAGCGTGAACCGAGCTACGTTCAGCGATAGTATATCCTGGCGAGTGAGACATAATGACTTGCAGGGCAGGATTTGCCTATTTCATGCAAAAATTCCGGAATATGTCTGTTTTATATACTGGTTGGCTTCAAAAATTCATTTTGGCTTTTTGTCTTCTTCCTCGGCGTTTTCCTCCTTTTTGTGCCTTTGTTAACTGCAAGAGTGCTGTTGGCAAGCGGGGTGCAAAAAAAATGGTTCAAATGGCTCTGAGCACTATGGGACTCAACTGCTGTGGTCATAAGTCCCCTAGAACTTAGAACTACTTAAACCTAACTAACCTAAGGACATCACACACATCCATGCCCGAGGCAGGATTCGAACCTGCGACCGTAGCGGTCGTGCGGTTCCAGACTGTAGCGCCTTTAACCGCTCGGCCACTCCGGCCGGCAAGCGGGGTGCACTCAGCCCTTGTAAGGCTAATTTAATAGTTATTTGACTGAGAAGTAGCGGCACAGGTCACGAAACGTGACAACGGACGGGAGAGCGGTATGCTGACCACATGCCTCTCCGTCTTCGCATCTATTGCCGCGTAAGGGCGGTCGGTGCCGTTGGGTTTTCAAGGCCTATTCGGACAGTGTTTGTTTGTTAACGGCAAGTAAATTGTATACAGAATAGACTATGAAATATAACCGAAGTAGTTTTCTATTAGTAACTGGCACTGCCAACAGTGCATCTACAATAAAGTTGGCAAGTTGCAGTGGATAACTACCAATTGCAAACATTGTTGTTAGTGCACTGTCTGCAGTGCCGTGTTGAAAACTACACTATTGGCCATTAAAACTGCTGCACCAAGAAGAAATGCATATGATAAACGGGTATTCATTGGACAACTATATTATACTAGGACTGACATGTGATTACATTTTCACGCAATTCGGGTGCATAGATCCTGGGAAATCAGTATTCAGAACAACCACCTCTGACCGTAATAACGGCCTTGATACGCCTGGGCATTGAGTCAAACAGAGCTTGGATGGCGTGTACAGGTACAGCTAGCTGCCCATGCAGCTTCAACACGATACCACAGTTCATCAAGAGTAGTGACTGGCGTATTGTGACGAGCAAGTTGCTCGGCCACCATTGACCAGATGTTTTCAGTTGGTGAGAGATCTGGAGAATGTGCTGGCCAGGGTAGCAGTCGAACATTTTCTGTATCCAGAAAGGCCCGTACAGGACCTGCAACATGAGGTCGTGCATTATCCTGCTGAAATGTAGGGTTTCACAAGAATCGAATGAAGGGTAGAGTCACGGGTCGTAACACATCTGAAATGTAACGTCCACTGTTCAAAGAGCCGTCAATGCGAACAAGAGGTGACCGAGACGTGTAACCAATGGCACCCCATACCACCACGCCGGGTGATACGCCAGTATGGCGATGACGAATACACGCTTCCAATGTGCGTTCACCGCGATGTCGCCAAACACGAATGCGACCATCATGATGCTGGAAACAGAACCAGGATTCATCCGAAAAAATGACGTTTTGCCATTCGTGCACCCAGGTTCGTCGTTGAGTACACCATCCCAGGCGTTCCTGTCTGTGATGCAGAGTGAAGAATAACCGCAGCTCATAGTCCATGCTGCTACAAACGTCGTCGAACTGTTCGTGCAGATGGTTGTTGTCTTGCAAACGTCCCCATCTGTTGACTCAGGGATCGAGACGTGGCTGCACGATCCGTTACAGCCATGCGGATAAGATGCCTGTCATCTCGACTGCTAGTGATACGAGGCCGTTGGGATCCAGCACGGCGTTCCGTATTACCCTCCTCAACCCACCGATTCCATATTCCGCTAACAGTCATTGGATCTCGACCAACGCGAGCAGCAATGTCGCGATGCGATAAACCGCAATCGCGATAGACTACAGTCCGACCTTTATCAAAGTCGGAAGCGTGATGTTACACATTTCTCCTCCTTACACGCGGCATCACAACAACGTTTCACCAGACAACGCCAGTCGACTGCTGTTTGTGTATGAGAAATCGGTTGGAAACTTTCTTCATGTCAGCACGCTGTAGGTATCGCCACCGGCGCCAACCTTGTTTGAATGCTCTGAAAAGCTAATCATTTGCATATAACAGCATCTTCTTCCTGTCAGTAAAATTTCGCGTCTGTAGCACGTCATCTTCGTGGTGTAGCAATTTTAATGGCCAGTAGTGTACAAAGGGTGTTCAAAAAGTTTTGCACAGTCGTCTATAATTTTTTTTATTTTTTGCAGGAGGAGAATGAAATTTTTTGTGAACGTACTTGGAACATTTAGCTATAGGATGGTGTATAAAAGTATTTTCTTTTATTTACAGGTGAGCAATAATGGACCATGAAGTAGATGTCAGGTTGTGACAACCGTCTGTGATGTAGTTCCTCTTCAAGACCGGCGATGAGTCTGCCACATCGATTCATAGGAATTTGCTTCCTGTTTATGGGGAGGACACAGTGGATCGCAGCAGTATCCAGCCGTGGTTGCAGAGGTTTGAAGTGTGAGAAACTGCCCAGTTATCCGCATTTTCGGCTTACAGTATAGTTATGGGATGGAACTGCTGTTTTATTGATAAGACAATGTCGTCAATAAAATGGAAAACTTCATACGATCCCACTCGCAGCGACGGTACGAAATGGGAAGAAAGCTAGGTGCCAGTCAAAAAGGCTGACTATCGGTCTGATACGGCGTACTTTAAATTGTGCCACTGTATCACTACACCTGAAAGTAGTTTGATACTCTGCTAGGACGAACCGTACGTTTGTAGTACTTGTGGCACATGTCTAACTGTACGCCAGATTGTAGGATTTTAGAATTTAAAAAGAGGAGAGAAGTAGATTGATATGAGAACCTGCCTTCTAGTTTAGCCGAAGAAAAGGTGAGTGTGGTAATTCTTTCAGAATTTTACATACTTATTTTTTGGATGCTGGGCTGGTTCGAGAATATTGTCCCACACAACTGACTGATCATGTAGCGCCGCCCCCTCCGCCTCCTTTTCCCTCGTGCACGTTCACCCGTGTCAGGTTTCGCTGATAACTGTGATACTAACTGCATATGAATAGTGTACTTAGGCGCCCCTGCCGTCCCTCTCAGGTTGGCACCACAAGCGTTGCTGCTGATTGTTTTATGCCATGTATAGAAAACCTACAGCTATGGTGCTTCTGGCACCCCTCCCAGCTAGACATCCTAAGCGGCGGCTTATGTGGCTTGTGCCTAAAACCGACCCTGTCCGAGCGCCATCCTCCACTTCTAGGCCGCATATTTTAGCGTGTTACTGAAAGGCTGGCTCATTCCATTTTAATCCAATGATCAGGCAGTCATATTTTTCTGTTGCATTATTTTAAACCCTTCTTTGTTGAATTTCTCATTTTATCACTATGCAAAAATGATTCCTCTGTTCTCTGGGTACGAGAGTACCCACTGCCTTTGGCAAGGTTCTAATAAAACTGGAAAGGGTCTGAAAGTTTTCTACAAACACTGTTATACAGAACACAAGATTTCTTTTCCCACTGGCAGGGTGACAATACGCCTGACCACCATATCTGAAACGATTGGTGAAGCATATTCATACTCATTATAAAACTGGATTTACGTATATAAGGTTGTGTGTCTGTTATACATCTCCGTCTAAATCACTGGACCAATTTCAACCAAACTTGACACACATATTACTTATTGTCAGGCATGAATCGCTGTGGTGGTAAGAATCACCCACCTATCAAAGGGTTGAAGGTGAAAAAGGAGTGTAGCCCACGACGCGCGAAACCCGTAATTTGTTCAAACACTGTGTGAGAATGAGAGCACTTGGTGACTTGCAACTAAGTTAACATATAATTTCAAACCTTTACGAAAATTTTTCTCGCAAGCAACCCACACAAAATGACGAAAGGGAAAAAGTTTAGTGTTTATTACAAATTCGCTGTTCATGCTGTAAAACTGCTGCGTGAAGCATGATGTTTTAATTTATTGCTTCTTTACTACTAACTGCTTTCATGACACATTTTGGAGACAGTATCCACATATACCACCGAATGTACCAGGAAAATATCATTGCACTATATAGTTCATGGTGATGTCATAAACACTGAGAAGGGCTGAAAAACTGCCACACAAGGCATGACATTTTAATTTATTACTTATTTACTACTAACTCTATGCACAACACATTTCGCAGACAGTAGCCACATACAACACTGGACTTACCTGCTAAATAGTCATTGTACGGCACGTATTTCAGGAGATACGAAGGTTATTCGGAAAGTAAGGAACGATCGGTCGCGAAATGGAAACCACAGTGAAAATCAAAACTGTTTTCTTAGCACATTTTGCCACACCTTCCAGATACTTCTCTACATAGTCGCCGCTCCGACCTAGACATTTGTCGGAGCGTTATAACAAATTTGCAACTCCATCGTCATAAAAGGCAGCCGCCTGTGCTGTCTGATAATTCTCTACGCTGGTCAATAGCGCGTAGTCTGCGCCCATGTGTTGTCTTCGTACCCAGCGTTTCATGTGAACAGAGATTTCATCAGGACGAGCCAATTAGGGCTTTGTTGTGGGTGATCGAGCACTTCCCATAGAAAAGGCTGCAGGAGCGTCTTCACTGCCCCTGCAGAGTGCGGCTGAGAATTTCCGTGAAGTAGGAAGTGAGTGGCAGTTGTGTTAGATGGGCTGCATTCATTTAGGCGAAGCCTCTTAGTGGGCCCTCCTACTTGGCGGGAGACATTGCTGTTCTAAGCACCTTTACTCGCTCACAGTGCGCTCACAACTGAAAAGAGCGTCTTGATGCGATCGCAGGCATACTAAAGACACTGGCCAAAACGCCTGTAAAAAATCTTGTCGGATTTTCACAGTGGTTTCCATTTCGCGACCAATCGTTCCTCACTTTCCGAATAACCCTCGTACGTCATAAATACTGAGCAGTGCGAAAATGAAACTACAGGGCATAATTCGCTAGAGATACAAGTGGAATGTATGTAAAAATACGTGTGAAATATGTTACATATATGTGAAATATATTCGAAAATCGCGTACATGGGCAAAGCTATGGATATAAAGCTCATTCTAAACTCCTGGGGAGATTTCAACCAAATTTCGTAGACACCAGCTTCCTATTGGGGTGGAAGTGATAACGTGCTGAGAAAAGGGGGGGGGGGAGTTGGGCACACAGATATGGGGAGGAGAAGATGGACACAGATGAGGAGATATGGAACTGGACAGAGTGAGGTGGAGGGGCAAGTGTAAATGGACATAGAAAAGGGAGAGAAGGAAATAGGGAGAAAAAGAAAAGAGGAGAAGATAGGCAGGGAGGGCAGAAGAAGAGATAGGTATAGAGATGTGGGAACAGGAGATGGACACCTAGAGTGGGGAGTGGGAGATGGACAGAGAGAGGGTGAAGAACAAATTGAACAGAAAGGGAAGAGGAGGAGGTGGGCAGAGAGAGAGGAGGAAATGGACAGATAAAGGAAAGATGAGATTGACAGATAGAGGAGGCAGGAAGAGATGAACAGCGAAGAGGGGGAAGAAGAGATGCACAGGGAGATTGGGAGGAGAAGATGGACGGGGAAAGGGGGAGAAGGAGATCAATAGAGGGAAGGAAGGAGTAGATGGACAGAGAGTGGGGTAAAGGAGGTGCTCAGAGGGAGAGGGATGAGGAGATGGATGTAGAGGGGGAAGGTAGCAAATGGACAGAGAGTGGGGGAAGGAGGATATGCGCTAATATAAGACTGGAATAAATACATATGCAAACAACACGGGTACTCAGCTTGTAAAATTATGAAAGAGTTCGGGAGCTTTAACAACGCTAGTGAAATAGGAATCGTACTTCTAAAAAAGAGATAAATAATAGTCTTCAAAAAATCAAACTCTTGAAGCAGACTGACAATATGATAATGACTCTGAAAAGATGGCAGGAGTGCGTGAGCTAAATGTAAATCGGAACACTTCGGCAGACATTGCTCGAATTATTTAATTATAAGATTTCAGAGGCAAAAAGAATGATTGAATAATTAGGCCAAAAAGGTGAAGAGTTTGACGAATAATGTTTTAGTGGCCGCAGAAAATTTTGGCGGTTACCTGCGGCTGATCTCGAGAATCAACCACTCGTGCTGCCAGCAGATTACGGATGACATACCGCGACTCGCGAGTTAGATTCCAACGAAATAGTTTCTCATCGAATTAGTTGCTTTCTCTATTCCACTGAAACTTCGGTACTCGAAAAATACCTCTACCGACAACATGACACCTAAATCATTGGTCCACGAGACAAGGCTACAGACTGTACTGACCGCGAAAAAAGTGTGTGTGAAATCTTGTGGGACTTAACTGCTAAGGTCATCAGTCCCTAAGCTTACACACTACTTAACCTAAATTATCCTAAGGACAACCACACACACCCATGCCCGAGGGAGGACTCGAACCTCCGCTGGGACCAGCCGCACAGTACATGACTGCAGCGCCATAGACCGCTCGGCTAATCCTGTGACCGCGAAAGCGTATACTGTCACTTCGAGGTTTAGGTAAAAGTGAGAATAGCAGCTGTATCAAAATTCTCCTATCTAGAGAAAGTTGTCAACTGACGGAAGTGGAACGTTTCTTCGTGACCAACCTAAGTGGTGGTTCTGCAGAATATTCTTAAGGAACCAGATTGTGATTTTAGGTTGCTAGGTCCAGGAGACCTTTAAGCGCCAATTTATACATACGAAAGCGCGCTTAATACTTCGTTTTTACGGTCATCGCCATCTAGGAGATAATTAGTAACTTAATAACACTGATATACACTCCTGGAAATGGAAAAAAGAACACATTGACACCGGTGTGTCAGACCCACCATACTTTCTCCGGACACTGCGAGAGGGCTGTACAAGCAATGATCACACGCACGGCACAGCGGACACACCAGGAACCGCGGTGTTGGCCGTCGAATGGCGCTAGCTGCGCAGCATTTGTGCACCGCCGCCGTCAGTGTCAGCCAGTTTGCCGTGGCATACGGAGCTCCATCGCAGTCTTTAACACTGGTAGCATGCCGCGACAGCGTGGACGTGAGCCGTATGTGCAGTTGACGGACTTTGAGCGAGGGCGTATAGTGGGCATGCGGGAGGCCGGGTGGACGTACCGCCGAATTGCTCAACACGTGGGGCGTGAGGTCTCCACAGTACATCGATGTTGTCGCCAGTGGTCGGCGGAAGGTGCACGTGCCCGTCGACCTGGGACCGGACCGCAGCGACGCACGGATGCACGCCAAGACCGTAGGATCCTACGCAGTGCCGTAGGGGACCGCACCGCCACTTCCCAGCAAATTAGGGACACTGTTGCTCCTGGGGTATCGGCGAGGACCATTCGCAACCGTCTCCATGAAGCTGGGCTACGGTCCCGCACACTGTTAGGCCGTCTTCCGCTCACGCCCCAACATCGTGCAGCCCGCCTCCAGTGGTGTCGCGACAAGCGTGAATGGAGGGACGAATGGAGACGTGTCGTCTTCAGCGATGAGAGTCGCTTCTGCCTTGGTGCCAATGATGGTCGTATGCGTGTTTGGCGCCGTGCAAGTGAGCGCCACAATCAGGACTGCATACGACCGAGGCACACAGGTCCAACACCCGGCATCATGGTGTGGGGAGCGATCTCCTACACTGGCCGTACACCACTGGTGATCGTCGAGGGGACACTGAATAGTGCACGGTACATCCAAACCGTCATCGAACCCATCGTTCTACCATTCCTAGACCTGCAAGGGAACTTGCTGTTCCAACAGGACAATGCACGTCCGCATGTATCCAGTGCCACCCAACGTGCTCCAGAAGGTGTAAGTCAACTACCCTGGCCAGCAAGATCTCCGGATCTGTCCCCCATTGAGCATGTTTGGGACTGGATGAAGCGTCGTCTCACGCGGTCTGCACGTCCAGCACGAACGCTGGTCCAACTGAGGCGCCAGGTGGAAATGGCATGGCAAGCCGTTCCACAGGACTACATCCAGCATCTCTACGATCGTCTCCATGGGAGAATAGCAGCCTGCATTGCTGCGAAAGGTGGATATACACTGTACTAGTGCCGACATTGTGCATGCTCTGTTGCCTGTGTCTATGTGCCTGTGGTTCTGTCAGTGTGATCATGTGATGTATCTGACCCCAGGAATGTGTCAATAAAGTTTCCCCTTCCTGGGACAATGAATTCACGGTGTTCTTATTTCAATTTCCAGGAGTGTATTTTGATCCGTACTGCTTGTAGAAAAACCTCCGCTATAGCTGAGGAACGTCGTTATTTTATCGTCATCTCTCGGTCGTCTTGGAAACACAACTTAGGTAAAATAATATTCAAACTGGAGTAGATTTTGGAATGAATTTTTAGTTTAGTTCATTTCTTCTGCTTTATTTTAAATCATTTTTAAATGTAATCCTGATATCGCTCACTCCCCACCTTTTTGGCTTGTCGTTGCTACAGATTTAAGAATTTATGAATAAAATGGCGCCGCGCTGGGTGACCGCCCGGTTTGAGGCGCCATGTCACGGACTGCGCGGCCCCTCCCGCCGGAGGTTCGAGTCCTCCCTCGGGCATCGGTGTATGTGTTGTTCTTAGCATAGGTTAGTTTAAGTCGTGTGTAAGACTAGGGACCGATGACAGCGGCAGTTTGGTCCCTTAGGAATTCACACACATTTGAACATTTGAATGAAATGGCTTTAGCGTGTGTGGTGGTTTTTAGGGAAATGTTACACTTTCAATCACATGAGAAATTTTACGTTTTATTGCTTCTAACCATACTTGTGTAATAAGACTTTAGTATGGACACCAAAGGCCTCGCTGTCGTGCACTCAAACATATCAATCATAACGATTATCAACTTCATCATCTCAGTCATTAACACCGTTTTATCTCTATAAACCAAAACTGGAAATTTTTCAGCTTTTCCACAAATACCTTTTCTCTATCCCATTAACTCTAATTCTTAACGGTGGCAGATTGATGAAACAATCAAAGACTTGTTGGATGAGAGTTGTTAGAGACATCCCTCGTTGTTTGCGCTTCCTTGCGATTCTTCCAGCCTCGTATTTTCTTTCATCAAACTAGGACTGCGCGGTAGCTCCACTTAATCGTTCTGAATGAAGTTCCTAGTTGTCTCGATGACGGTGGTCAATGTTGTAGTCAAACATTACCCGCTCTTTTTTGGCCTTCTGCGTGCATTACTTTCGGGAAAAGGAATCAACGTAGCGTAGTCACTTGTTATACACATATTTACTCACATTTTCTCTCTTAGTGTTTCGATTAACGCTACGAACGAAGGTCTTAAGTCAGTATCAAGAAGGTTACATGTCTTTTGTTGTTATCGAGAGACACATAATGTCAGAAAATAGCCTTGAATTTTTGGATCACCTTTGTGATTGTAGATGGCAAAAGAGTATTCATGTACCGAATTTTAAGTTATCTCTGAGGTCAAGAAAGATATTGTATTCTTAAATCGGTCCAAAAACAGTCCTCTCGAAGACAAATAGACACGGAGGGCTACGCATTTTTGTAATACGTTGATCCTACCTATGAATACTACAATAGCCTAGACATTTTCGTTTGGCACTATAAAATAACACTGCTGCAGCCATCATTTTTCGAGGTCATTTTAGCAGCTTCCATAGTCAAAAGCAATGTGTAATTCATGACATAGGCGAAACGATAGACCAGACAAAGGATCCACCCCTAAAAACGCGGTTATCTTGGGGTAGAAGAGAAGATTATAGAGTCACTTACATATCGCTTCATGGATGATTTAATTTCCTTCGTTGGATTTCGAACAACTATAGCATCACTTTTAACGTATATGAACGAAATTACAGGTATTGCGAAGTGCATTAGGCTGTCCAACACACTAGCTCTGCTGCCGGATAAAACCATAATGCAAGGCCGACGGTCAGTCACTTCCACTTCATGCCACGCCAGTAAAACCTCCAATTCCTTATGCGAAAAGACTAACAGAGCGCAATGAAAAGTTATCAGTAACCTTTATTTTGAAGATACAGAGGTTTTTCAGAGTTTAGTTCACACTTTATTTTGAGCTATGTAGGACGGAGAAATTAATTGAATATAACAATGCACTCTGTGTTCTGTCCTATTTAGTAAACCCTGAAGTGGTATGGTATAGTTCGCCGGGAGACAACGTGAGATTGTTAAGCCGCCTACGCGCACAGGTCACCTTTCAATCTGGAAGTGTGTTGTCTTAAAAATTATCTACCCATTGTACGTGACGGGTACGTGTGCGTTGTAACGTTTTAGTTTCGTGTTTGTTGTTCATGAGAGAGAGAACAGAGAAGAATGGACCAGAAAAGAAACCGAACAGGACCAAGTGGATCGCGGAGCTAATGTCTCTGTCCGATGGGAGTATCACCATCAACATTGTCTCTGGCTGCCATCCCATGAGGCACAGCAGAGAGGTTTGGGGTTTAATCCAACACATGAGGGCGAACTCTGGTAATCAGGTACTGTACGCCACCGTCTCATCTCCCTTTGCCTGCCAGATATTGGTGACGAAAATTTATTTCACCACCGCGATTCTAAGAGAGTAGCTCTGGGTCATGCGGTATCCCGTATGGTTGCGATAGCGAACTCGGCTACAGAGGTGGTATCGTGCTTCGTCTAGCACCTACAATTCGTAGCCGATGGGAAGGCATCAAGCTGCTTGTATGTTTTGCTGAACACGAAAGTCGGTAGGACGTCAGCGAGAATACGTCGACAGTGAACAGGAGTTCCGAATGAGATAAGCACCTTACCAGTTTGCCAGTTGATTTATAAGGCCCTCTTTTTCCATAGCGACTGTAACCTTTAGCCGTTCTATCTCCTACTAGGAAGATGAAGCCAATTTCTTCACATGATACCACATCTGGAAATTAGAATTCGGAAGCGTACATAAAATGTGAGGAAAAAATACTCTCTAAATATTCTCAAATTCTGACAGGGAAGGGCATAACAATTACATTCGGTACACCTCAAGGTTCTGTTGAGAATTAGCACCCCCCAGAGCACGGACACCATCAAAATGACATCTTAAGCGTTCAACACTTCTAATGTTGGTTTTATGATGCTAGTGTTTTATTAGTCAAGGTTCCGTTGGAAGCGATGTGCCCTTCTCCTCAGCCGACAAAGGAGCCGGTTCACATGGCCATTTATGGCGTAATCTCTTTGCTGGTCCTTATTTAACCGAATTTTCATGTGACTCTGGAGTTCTCATAAATTCTACACACTTTTAGTGCTCGTCATTTTACGGGTTCTAAGATTCAGATTAAATTTCTGGACACGGTATATCCGAATTTCCAGTTTTCGCAATTAGGCTTATTTTTCAACTTTATGTAGGTAATAAAGAATCTTCTAGGTAGTGCCAGACAGCTGGAAACCTTAAAACTGACATTATAATCCTGTAACCATCACCGAAACTAATTAGACACATCAAAAGCAAACTATCATGACCAGAACTGCGTTGCAAATGAAGTATTTATAGCTTAACTCATTATCTAAACTTAACACTTAGTACCTACTTTTATTGTACACTATGGAAGAATTTTGAGAGGAAGTTGCGGAATTTAATAAACAGTGAAGACTACAGAAGTTGAAATTCTTACACTTGTGTGTAAAATAACGTCTTGTAAGAGGAATTCATTATTGATGTTCGTCGGGTAATTATTTAGCTGCCAAGATATTTAATACTTAAATTGTTTAGTGAACTAAGAATTTAATATACGACGAAAGAATGTAACGAGCAGATACGGCGCAGTAAGCATTTAATAAGCTAAGGCTTGCAGTACTTACAAGGGAACCTCCCCATCGCACCCCCCTCAGATTTAGTTATAAGTTGGCACAGTGGATAGGCCTTGAAAAACTGAACACATATCAATTGCGAAAACAGGAAGAAATTGTGTGGAACTGTGAGAAAATAAGCAAAATATACAAACTGAGTAGTTCAACGCAAGATAGGCAACATTAAAGACGCTGGGAGCTTTGGAGTGCCGTGGTCTCGTGGTAACGTGAGCAGCTGCGGAACGAAAGGTCCTTGGTTCAAATCTTCCATCGAGTGAAAATTTTAATTTGTTATTTTCAGTTTATGTGACAAACTCTTATGTTTTCATCACTTTTTTGGGAGTGATTACCACATCCACAAGAAAACCTAAATCGGGCAAGGTAGAAGAATCTTTTTACCCATTCGCCAAGTGTACAAGTTAGGTGGGTCGACAACATATTCCTGTCATGTGACGCACATGCCGTCACCAGTGTCGTATAGAATATATCAGATGTGTTTTCCTGTTGAGGAATCGGCTGACCTATGACCTTGCGATCAAATGTTTTTTGTTCCCATTGGAGAGGCACGTCCTTTCGTCTACTATAATCGCACGGTTTTGCGATGCGGTCGCAAAACACAGACACTAAACTTATTACAGTGAACAGAGATGTCAATGAACGAACGGACAGATAATAACTATACAAAAATAAAATTTTCAGTCGAGGGAAGACTTGGACCAGGGACCTCTAGTTCTGCAGCTGCTCACGCTGCCACAGGACCACGGCGCTTTTAAGCGCATATTGTCCATTATGATGCTTATGTGGCCCATGGACTACTCAGTTTGTATATTCTCCTTATTTTTTCACAGTTCCACACAACTTCTTCCTGTTTTCTCAATTGATCTGTATTCAGTTTATCAAGGCCTATCCACTGTGCCAACTTATAACTAAATCTGAGGGGGGTGCGATGGGGAGGTTCCCTTGTTAGTACCAGCTCCAAAACTCTCGTCTTTTTATCTACAGTTTCAGTTTTCTGTAGCTTCACAATACACGCCTGTCCTCATTTACATCTTCCTCATTCCCTCCGGCAATGTTAGGTATTTGCTCTTCCAGAATTTTACGCTTTATGTCCTCTCAGCTCAGTGTTGCTACACAGTGTGACTAAAAGATACAGCCAGATATTCAGGACAGTATTCTCACGAACAGAAAGAGAGAACACTTTTATAATCATGTCAAATGACTCTCTTTACTATATGAGCATTATCGTACGTTAATCCATACATCAAATGGGTATCTACAAACTCCATATTTATATACATTTCCACTGCAGTTTACTGGAAACCCAGTCCGTAAAGAACACTAGTAAATAGCTCTGTGCTCAACTAGGCCGTAGTTATTATTTGAGAGCCGGCCGGAGTGGCCATGCGGTTCTAGGCGCTACAGTCTGGAACCGCGCGACCGATACGGTCGCAGGTTCGAATCCTGCCTCGGGCAGGGATGTGTGTGATGTCCCTAGGTTAGTTAGGTTTAAGTAGTTCTAAGTTCTAGGGGATTGATGACCTTAGAAGTTAAGTCCCATAGTGCTCAGAGCCATTTTTTTATTATTTGAGAACCTTACGCTACGTTTAATTAAGGCAGTTTCGTGAATGCATGTCAGCATTATCTTCGATGAAAAGGAACACAAAAAACTGGCGGTTAACCTAGAAATTAAAACTTAACCAAACGTAGCCGTGAGGATAATTTAAGATTTTATGTAAGAAAGAGTTTCATGTGGTTTGCTAGTTCTGTTCCTCTGTGCATCTTGTGGTTAATATACTCTGAAGAGCTGCAGAAAACAAGCTTTAAAGCGTTTCCGGACCAAGTCCTCATTACATATTTTCTTCTTCTACCAGAGAAGAATGTCTGGCGTTACGTTCTTGTTACATCCTGTATTCTGGTGGGGGAAGGGTACAGAGAAAGGAACGTATTCGGGTATTCGGTGGTTGCATGACCTGTCCGTGCATCATGTAACTTTTCCTTTGCGCGGTTTCTCTGCGTTTGATTACTCTGTACACCATCTGATCAAAGTTATCTTGACACCCTTCGCCTTTGAGACTGCTTGAACTGTGCTGGGGCACTTTCAATGAGATGTTAGAATGCCCACGGAGGAATGGCAGCCCATTCTTCCTCAGGAGCCGATAACAGAAAAGGTTATGATGTTTGACGCTGGGGTCTGGAGCGAAGTCGACGTTCTAATTCACCCCAAAGATATTCGATTGGGTTCAAATCGAGACTGTGGGCAAGCCAGTCCATTTCAAGAATGTCATTGTCCGTAAACGATTGCCTCACACATGCAATTTCATGGCAGGGTGCAAAGTCATGCTGATATAAACGATGGTCGTCTCCGAACTGTTACTCTACTGTACGCAGTACTCAATGCAGTAAAATGTGTTCATACCTTTTCGAATTTTGCCTTTCGTTAGGCGCAATAAGAGGACCACACCCTAACTACGAAAACGTCCTTCATGCCGTAACACTACCTCTTCCGTACTTCACTGTTGATACTACACGTGGTGGCAAGTGACTTTATATAGACAGTAACCGACGTCAAACCCTTCCATCGGATTACCACAGTGTATAGCGTGATTCGCCATTGCAAATCAGCCATTTCCAAACATCCAGTGTCCCCGAAATTTATACCACCTCAAGCGTCGCTTAGCATTTAATACAGAAATGTGTGCTATGTGAGAAGCTCCTCGGCCATTGTAGCCTTTTCTTTTTAACTCCATACGCGCAGTCGTTGAGCTTGCTGCACCGCTGATACCACTTTGGAGCTCACGTGTGATTCTTTCAGCTGGATTTTTTACAACCACCATCCGCAATAGTCGACGGATCTTGTCACTCAGTACATGAAGTGTTTCTGGCCTTGGTTTAGCTGTGGTTGTTCCTTCGCATGTCCACTTCACAATGAAATCTCCAAGAGTCGACTTGGAGAGCGTTGGAAGCTTTGAAATGTCCAAGAAGGATTCGTTACTCAGGTGACGTCGTATGAATAGTTCACATTCGAAGTAAGTGTGCTCTCCTGACCGACCCAGTCTACTGTTACTGCTGTTCTACTGATAAAAGCATTACTTCCCCTCTTTTTATACCGGCCGGTCCACGTCTCGTTACGTCTACAGGTCAATGACCCATTCCGTAGGGGTGTCCGGATACTTCTGATCAGATAGTATGCCTGGAGAAGAAAATGGCGAACAAGTGAGAAATTCGAATTTGTCAAAAAAAAAAAAAAATGGGAAAGACAGATAGGACTTCTATCGTTAGAAATGTGTTCGCAGATATCATTGTTGACCTGTATGTCTTAAATAAAATGGAAAAGTCACTAAAAAGGGAAATTTATTGTGCTCTAGTTTCAATCCCACTGAAGTGAAATAGGTCAAGGAACTTGAGAGTGTTTCTCCGATGTTTTCTTCACACACTTATATCGCGATTGACGTAGTTTCAATAAAATTACCTGTATTACCTTTTTGTGTAGGACTGCTTACATAAGCAACAGGCAACTAAAAGTTTCCACTTCTGTCCCTCCAATGTAGAACCGAAGTCCAAGGAAGTTGTCGTGTTATGTATGGTGACAAAGACTGCAATTTTGCTTCTCTTATATGGTGCTTCTATTCGGTTGGATCGAATTGTTATCATCGGAGTGTTATGTGACCGACAAAGTGGCAGGAATAGTTCTTACTGCTGCCAGGCACCACTAGCCGGCCGCGATACACGCAGCAACAGGGAAGTAACCGATTTTGTGACTTTTACGAGTTCCTAGCCAGGAGTGAATTTTATATTATCATCTGTGTGCTTTAATAGTTTACTTCCATGTGTTTCTGCGTGTTTATTTAATATCTAATAGCCACAGTTCCCTCGCTTTCGTTTACGTCGGAAAGTAAACCGATTTTGTGACATATTACAAGTTCCTAACCAGGGACGTATTATTTGGTTTCACCTGAGTGCTTCGGTAGTTAGGTTTTCGAATCTCTGAGTGTTGATCTAATTTATTAGACACAATTCCTGCGTTTTCGTCAGGATTTACAGCAGAGTTTCGCAGCAGGTGCCGGTAGTCCATTTATCTGCATAGTTTAGTTAACCAACGGTCTTTAGTACGTGCGGGGACTGTGATTGTGTGCCGATGCGAGCCTAGTTGGTGACACTTTGCTCTCAGATTCAGGCTGTGATGGCTTCGGTTACGCAGCTTGAAGCTGCAGTGGATGGGCACCACTGTTGTGGGCCGGCTGTGGGGATCCAACGGACGTCCAGCACGAACGAGTGCTCCGATCGGTCCTCACCAATGGACAGCCCAGTTACTGCTCGCACTGAGGATGACCCCTCACCTGTGGTCGAGTGGGAGGCCACCCCGGGGCATAGCAGGCGGCGAAAGACCTCTCAGGTGGCCGCACGTAAGGCCTCTTGGGTTTGTCTGACAAATAGGTTCCAGGCGCTGTCTGTGGCTGCTGCTGTTGCTGAGCCAGATGCTGTCGCCTGTCCTGTTTCAGAGAAAACCTCTCATCCTACAAGATCCAGACAATCACAGAAGGGTGGGATTATTGATAGATGGGAGCTCCAATGTTAACCGCGTTATGGGGATGCTTAGGGACATGGCTGCCAAGAAGGGAAAGAAAACCAATGTGTATTCCGTGTGCACACCGGGTGGAATCATTCAAGATGTGGAACGGGACCTCCAGGATGCCATTAAGAGCACAGGGTGCAGACAACTGCAGGTGGTTTCTCACGTCGGTACCAATGATGTGTGTCACTTTTTATCAGAAGAGATTCTCTCTGGTTTCGAGCGGCTAACAGAAGTGTTAAAGGCTGCCAGTTTTGCTTGCAAGATGAAAGCAGAGCTGACCACTTGCAGTATAGTCGACAGGACCGATTGCGGACCTCTGCTACAGAGCCGAGTGGAGGGTCTGAATCAGAGGCTCAGACGGTTGTGCCACAGTGTAGGCTGCAGATTCCTCGACTTGTGCCATAAAGTGGTTGGGTTTCCTGCTCCGCTGAATAGATCAGATGTCCAATACACGCAGGAGGCTGCTATACGGGTATCAGGGGCTGTGTGGCGCGTGGACTAGACGGTTTTTTAGGTTAGAGGGTCTCGGGAAAACACAAGAAGGGATTCAGCCACAAAGGGTGCAGACCGAACACAGGAAGAACGTTGATACAGGAACCATCGGTATAATAGTTGTAAATTGTCGTAGCTGTGCTGGGAAACTACCAGAGCTCCAAGCGCTAATAGTAAGCACTGATGATCAAATCGTCATAGGCACTGAAAGCTGGCTAAAGCCGCAGATAAGCTCAGCCGAAATATTTGTGAAGAACCTAACGGTGTTCCGAAAGGATAGGCAAAACACGGTTGGCGGCGGCGTGTTTGTTGCTGTTAGAAGTAGTTTATCTTGTCGTGAAATTGAACATAGGGTTGTCGTAGCGAGACTAAATATTGTAACCCCCAAATCCTCCAAAAATAAACGAAAAATATACTTACTCAAAAAAGCAGATAAAAATTCACTTGACGCCTTCCTGAGAGACAATCTCCACTCCTTCCAAATTAATAATATAAGTGTAGACCAAATGTGGCTTCAATTCAGAGAAATAGTGTCGGTAGCAACTGAGAGATTTATACTAAATAAATTAACAAACGACGGAGCTGATCCTCCTTGGTACACAAAACGGGTTAGAACACTGTTGCAGAAACAACGAAACAAACATGTCAAATTTAAACAGACCCAAAATCCCCAAGATTGGCGATCTTTTTTCAGAAGCTCGACAATTAACGCGGACTTCAATGCGAGATTCTTGGCTTGGTTGGTTCAAATAGCTCTGAGCACTATGCGACTTAACTTCTGAGGTCATCAGTCGCCTAGAACTTAGAACTAATTAAACCTAACTAACCTAAGGACATCACAAACATCCATGCCCGAGGCAGGATTCGAACCTGCGACCGTAGCGGTCACGCGGTTCCAGACTGAAGCGCCTAGAACTACACGGCCACAACGGCCGGCCGCGAGATTCTTATAACAGTTTCCACAGCAAAGCTTTGTCTCGAAACCTGTCAGAAAATCAAATAGATTCTGGTCGTATGTGAAGTATGTTAGCGGCAAGAAACAATCAATGGCTTCTCTGCGCGATAGCAATGGAGATACTATCGAAGACAGTGCTGTCAAAGCAGAGTTACTAAACACAACCTTCCGAAATGCCTTCACAAAAGAAGACGAAGTAAATATTCAAGAATTTGAATCAAGAACAGCTGCCAACATGAGTAACGTAGAAGTGAATATCCTCGGAGTAGTGAAGCAACTTAAATCACTTAATAAATACAAGTCTTCTGGTCCAGAGTGTATACCAATTAGGTTACTTTCAGAGTATGCTGACGCATTATCTCCATACTTAACAATCATATACAACCGTTCGCTGAACGAAAGATCTGTACCCAAAGACTGGGAAATTGTACAGGTCACACCAATAATCAAGGAAGATAGTAGGAGTAATCCACTTAATTACGGGCCATTTCATTAACATCGATATGAAGTGGAATTCTAGAACATGTATTGTGTTCGAACATTACGAATTACTTCAGAGAAAGCGGTCTATTGACACATAAAAGGTCCACAGCTCGTGGTCGTGCGGTAGCGTTCTCGCTTCCGCGCCCAGGTTCCCAGGTTCGATTCCGGGCGGGGTCAGGGATTTTTCCTGCCTCGTGATGACTGGGTGTTGTGTGATGTCCTTAGGTTAGTTAGGTTTAAGTCGTTCAAAGTTCTAGGGGATTGATGACCATAGATGTTAAGTCCCATAGTGCTCAGAGCCATTTGAACCATTTGACACATAATCAACATGGGTTTAGAAAACATCGTTCTTGTGAAACACAACTAGATCTTTATTCGCATGAAGTGTTGAGTGGTACTGACAAGGGATTTCAGATCGATTCCGTATTTCTGGATTTACAGAAGGCTTTTGACACTGTACCACACAAGCGGCTTATAGTGAAATTTCGTGCTTATGGAATATCGTCTCAGTTATGTACTGGATTTGTGATTTCCTGTCAGAGAGGTCACAGTTCGTAGTAATTGACGGAAAGTCATCGAGTATAACAGAAGTGATTTCTGGCGTTCCCCAAGGTAGTGCTATAGGCTCTCTGCTGTTCCTTATCTATATAAACGATTTGGGAGACAATCTGAGCAGCCGTCTTAGATTGTTTGCAGATGACTCTGTCGTTTATCGACTATTAAAGTCATTAGAACATCAAAGCAAATTGCAAAACGATTTAGTAAAGATATCCGAATGGTGCGAAAATTGACAGTTGACCCCAAATAACGAAAAGTGTGAGGTCATCCACATGAGTGCTAAAAGGAATCCGTTAAACATGGTTACGCGATAAATCAGTCAAATATAAAGGCCGTAAATTCAACTAAATACCTAGGAATTACAATTACGAACAACTTAAGTTGGAAGGAACACATAGAAAATGTTGTGGAGAAGGCTAACCAAAGACTGCGTTTTATTGGCAGGACACTTAGAAAAATGTAACAGATCTACTAAGGAGACTGCCTACACTACGCTTGTCCGTCCTCTTCTAGAATACTGCTGCGCGGTGTGAGATCCTTACCAGATAGGACTTAATGAGTACATCGAAATAGTTCGCTGTAGCCAGCCACAACTGCCAAAGTGTTGCCGCTGCAGGACATTGTGCACGAACTGACATTCAGATTATGTACCATAAATGTTGGATGAGATTCATG
This sequence comes from Schistocerca piceifrons, assembly GCF_021461385.2. NCBI lineage: Eukaryota > Metazoa > Arthropoda > Insecta > Orthoptera > Acrididae > Schistocerca > Schistocerca piceifrons. Next base: position 74,822,504 of record NC_060149.1, read on the forward strand.
TCCTGCGATCTGGGTGGCCGCATCATTCGCTCGAACTGTCCTGAATGCTCTTCAAACCAATCGCGAACAACTGTGGCTTGGTGACAAAGGGCGTTGTCATCCATAACATGAAGTCCATAAGTGGGTGTAAGTGTTCTCCAAATAGCCGAACATAACCATTTCCAGTCAATGATCAGTTCAATTGAACCAGAGGACCCAGTCCATTCCATGTAAACACAGCCCACACCATTATGGAGCCACCTCCATCTTGTACAGTGCCTTGTTGACAACTGGGTTCACGGCTTTGTGGGGTCTGCGCCACACTCGAACACTGCGTCCGTTACCAACTGAAATCGGGACTCGTGTGACCAGGCCACGGTTTTCCAGCTGTCTAGGGTCCAATCAATACGGCCACGAAGACAGGAGAGGCGCTGCAGATAATGCCGGGCTGTTAGCAAAGGCTCTCGCGTCGTTCGGCTGGTACCGTAGCGTATTAATGCGAGATTTGGCCGTTCTGTCCTAACGGATACGTTCGTCGTACGTTCCACATTGATTTCTGCCGTTATTTCTCGCTGTGTTGCTTGTCTGTTAGCACTGACAACTCTACGCAATCCCCTCTGCTTTCGGTCGTTAAGTGAAGGCCATGGGCCAGTCCGTTGTCCTTGGCGAGAGGTAACACCTAAAATTTCATATTCTTGGATCATTCTTAACACTGGGGATCACGGAATATTGAATTCCCTAACGATTTCCGAAATGGAATGTCCCATGCGTCTAGCTCCAGCTACCATTCCGCGTTCATATCTGATAATTCCGGTAGTGCGGCCGTCATAATCACATCAGAAACCTTTCCGTATGGATTACCTATGTGCAAATGACAGCACCGCCAATGCACTACCATGTTACACCTTGTGTACTCCATACTACTGCCATCTTAATACGGGCATATAGCTATCCCACGACTTTTGTCACCTCAGTGTAACGTTCATTAATCTGAAAAATGAATGAGACTTTCTGCAGCGACCATCCTGCATTGTGAACATACTTCTGTTACATTTACAATCTATTTTAAATCACCTTATGTCGCATAATAGGTAGCGGTCGCAAGGACAATGAAGAAGGAATTTCTTAGGTGCTTCACGAGCCTTTGAATTCACGGTAACTGAAAGAGAAAATATCGCTGTTTTTATACATTTCACGCATTTTTATGTTAATGTTGTCTAATATTATCTCGTTTATAAGGAGTCATAGACTTCTCTGACTCATGTGTTTTTTGTTACACTGCTAATTCTCAGCTATGAAAGCATAGTACGACAGCATTCCTCCAAACATTCAAGTACTGCGGTCTAACCATATTTCAATTTCCAGTGTTTAATGACAGCTGAAATGCGATCGTTTGGAAAAAATTCACAGTTCTTGTTGAATGTTTTCACGTATAATAATTCCAGTGTTTAGTAACCTTTGCCTTTTAGTGGCATGTCTTTCATAATGACCATATCGGTGGATGATTAGCGTAAATCTAACACACTGAAATAGTTACAACACATACAAAAATATTAATTTGCTTCCTTGTGGTTCTTATTCTTTGACTGGACACATCTCAAAAACTTCTAACTAATTTCAGTACAGCCGGTGATGATGACGTTTGGTTTGTGGGGTGCTCAACTGCGCGGTCATCAGCACCCGTACAAAGTCACACAGTTTGTACACAGTCCGATTTTTTGCACATTCCAATTTAGCCAATGTCACAAATGATAAAGTGGAAATGCCTTGTGGCTAGGGCCTCCCGTCGGATAGACCGTTCCCCTGGTGCAATTCTTTCTAGTTGACGCCACTTCGGCGACTTGCGTGTCGATAGGGATGAAATAATGATGATAAGAACAACACAACACCCAGTCCCTGAGCGGAGAAAATCTCCGACCCAGCTGGGAATCGAACCCTGGATGTAAGGTATGACATTCCGTCGCGCTGACCCTCAGCTACCAGAGGCGGACGTCACGAATGATGATGATGATGAATGATGAGGACAACGCGAACACCAATCTTCCAGGCAGAGAAAATCCCCAACCCTGTGCAGTCGGTGACAAACGCTGATCATCCGCGAGTAACATACAGAGCATTACGTGCTACTACAAACAATACCGTATAAAAAGTGCCACTCCATCTTGTTTGACGGTTCTATATACATTCTAAATTGGAACGAATTTGTATCATTACTTCGAACAGTTACTTAAATAGCCTAGTTTCATACAGGTTAAGTTAAAGTAATTGTGGTACAGCGTACACTTCAGATTGCAGGTCTCAGAAGGGCGGTACGCATGCTCGGAAGCTTAAAACCGAATAAAAGTTTTTTTTTAAATATGGGGGTATCTGTTCTACCATACATCAAGTTCATTTATCCCTATCCATTAGCGTGCAGGCGATGTCTGATGGTTAACGCATCTAAGAAGTATAGAAGCACAATTTGATGATGAAACAATGCAGTGTAACATAGAGATATGAGCGACAGTTTTGTAATAGTCATAAACGAGGTGCTATTTGGCAAAATAAAATAAACATAGAATTTCACTCTGCAGCGGAGTGTGCGCTGATATGAAACTTCCTGGCAGATTAGGACTGTGGGCCGGACCGAGACTCGAACACGAGACCTTTACCTTTCGCGGGCAAGTGCTCTACCAACTGAGCTACCCAAGCACGACTCATGGCCCCTCCTCACAGCTTTACTTCTGGCAGTACCTCGTCTCCTACTTTCCAAACTTTACAGAAGCTCTCCTGCGAACCTTGCAGAACTAGCACTCCTGAAAGAAAGGATATTGCGGAGACATGGCTTAGCCACAGCCTGGGGGATGTTTCCAGAATGAGATTTTCACTCTGCAGCGGAGTGTGCGCTGATATGAAACTTCCTGGCAGATTAAAACTGTGTGCCGGACCGAGACTCGAACACGGGACCTTTGCCTTTCGCGGGCAAGTGCTCCACCAACTGAGCTACCCAAGCACGACTCATATCCCCTCTTCACGTCTTTACTTCTGCCAGTACCTAAGCCATGTCTCCGCAATATCCTTTCTTTCAGGAGTGCTAGTTCTGCAAGGTTCGCAGGAGAGCTTCTGTAAAGTTTGGACAGTAGGAGACGAGGTACTGGCAGAAGTAAAGCAGTGAGGAGGGGGCGTGAGTCGTGCTTGGGTAGCTCAGTTGGTAGAGCACTTGCCCGCGAAAGGCAAAGGTCCCGTGTTCTAGTCTCGGTCCGGCACACAGTTTTAATCTGCCTTAAAATAAACATCTCCTTAAAATAATATATTTTAACACACGGAACTGCATGTCGCATTAATGCAACCACCGCCTATGTTCGACGTCAACGTACAGTAACCACTCACAGACTGCGGGTGGCAGTACTAGCAGTGGAGAGTATACAAAGCGTGTCGCGGGGTTGGCGGAGGAGGGGGTTGTGGGTGGAGACGCTGAAAACAATCCGGTCATCGTTGTAATGGAGAAATGGAGGGATTTATCTGACATCCAGAAGGGCAGTCAGGCCAAGGGTGGAAGCATTTCCGAAACGGCTAAGTTTGTAAACTGTTCGCGCGCCGCCGTGGTTAAAGTATACCGTACGTGGCAAAACTGCGCTATCCAAAAGAGACCCCGAGGCAACTGTGGTGCACCACGGGCCGTAGATGACAGGGGTGAACGACGGCTGCAGAGATGTGTAAGGGCAAACAGACGTGCAATTGTTGACCAACTGAAACAATGGGCTCCCAACAATGTCTCCTCAACAACCGTTCAGCGAACGTTGCTACGTAAAGGATCCCGTAGCAGACACCCGGTTCATGCACCCATGCTGAATACTGTTCATCGTCGACTAAGACTGGAATTTGCAGGGCATTACCGCATCTGGATGTCCGACGAGTGGCGACATGTGGCCCTTTAAAGATGAATCACGTTTTGTGCTCCATCAGACAGATAGTCTTTGGCGTATAAGGCGTGAAACGTCTGAAAGCAAACACCCTGCAACAATCGTCGGAAGGGTCAAGGCTGAACGGTAATCCCTGGGTGGTCTCGTCATTCTGGAAGACACAAAGTATCGACACAAGAATGCATCTATCCTTGGGGACCATGTCTACCCCTGCACGCAGTTTGTTTTTCCTCGGCATAATGGCACCCATCAGCAGGACAATGTAACATATCACACAGCTCGGAGTGTACGTGCGTGTTTGGAATAGCAGCAGGATGAATTTATCGTACTCCAATGGCCACCGAACTCCCGGATTTAAAACCAGTCGAGAACCTGTGGAACCACTTCGATTGGGCTGTACGCGCCATGGATCCTAAACCGAGAAACTTAGCGCACCTGGCCACAGCACTAGAGTCGACAGGCTCCACATATCTGTCAATACCTTCCAGAAACTCACTGACACTCTTCCTCCACTTCTCGCAGCTGTGCGCGCTGCAAAAGTTGGTTAATCAGGCTTCTAATACGTGTTCACATTAATGTGACTGAATAGTGTGTTTTGTAAACTAAGAGTCTAGAAATACTGATTCGTTAACTCTTAAATGCCCTTAATGGGCGGTAGGAATTACAACTTAAATTGGAAGGAACACACAGAAAATGTTGTATGGAAGGGTAACCAAAGATTGCGTTTTATTGGCAGGACACCTAGAAAATGTAAAAATGTAACAGTGGTAAGGAGACTGCCAACACTACGCTTGTCCCTCCTCTTTTAGAATACTGCTCCGCGTTGTGGGTCCTTATCAGATAGGATTGACGGAGTACATCGAAAAAGTTCAAAGAAGGGCAGCACGTTTTTTACTGTCGCTAAATATGGGAGAGAGTGTAACTGAAATGATACAGCGTTTGGGATGGACATCATTAAAAGAAAGGCGTTTTTCGTTGCGGAGCATTCGTCTCATCAGTCACCAGCTTTCTACTCCGAATGCGAAAATATTTTGTTGACGCCGACCTACATAGGAAGAAACGATCACCATGATAAAATAGGGGAAATCAGAGCTCGTACGGAAAGATATAGGTGTTCATTCTTTCCGCGCGTTATACGAGATTGGAATAATAGAGAATTGTGAAGGTCGTTCGATGAACCCTCTGCCAGGCACTTAAATGTGATCTGCAGAGTATCCATGTAGATGTAGATAGATGTCGACGTAGGACAGACAGATCTCTGAATTTTAAAAACATTTTTACTTCCTTTGCAAATCATTAACTGCCTCTTTAAATATCAATTTGAATATTGATTTAAGTTACATTAATTGTTATTCTTGCATATAGACACCGAAATCTTAAAATGAAAATAGCTTCCACACTATAGCATATCAGGCAAAATAAAATATATTTCTATAACCAGCACTTGAATGCACTCTAGATCAAAGTTTCAGGTAAAATTTGGCATTGGCGACAGTTTACTGCACATGGTCATATTAAATATTTAATATCAAGTTCTGTTTCTTAAAATTAGCTCAGGAAAAATAACTACACCACAATAATGAGAAAAAAACATCCCCAACTATCTGAATAACAACAGTTTGGAAAACATAGCCTATGAAGCAATTTATACGTTTACCAGGTAATTGTTGCCCCAAAGTAAATTGCAAGAAGAAAAATTTTATATTTATTTACACCAGGAGTGATACCAAAGCAACTGTAGGCGATACACTGTGATGCATTTGAATACTCTCATTTGAAAATAATCGACCAAGTAATTTCCAGTGTGTCTACACAAAACGACTGAACGTGATGGTATATTTTCGGAAATTCATTTGAAGTGACCGTTCCATTTAAAAGTACAGTAATTCGGTAATGAAGTGTCAGCTTCGTCAGATAATGTGAGCGAATGTCTTGGGTGCGCTTTCGGCCTGTGTACATAAACGCGAAACGATCATTGCAGTTTGATATCCGAAAATATAATACGTTCTGCACATCATGCCTGGAAAACCTCAGGAATAAAATGATTGTGCATGTCTGACAGCAGTGAGCGTAGTGTAGAAAAGCGATACCACCTCACGAAATTCCTCTATTTAGTAGAGATTTTCTTCTCCTATGATATGTCTGCTCTATTTTTGCTGATTTTTGATTTTATAGGGTTTTACCATTGGTCAATTAACTCTTTCTTCGACAAAACACTTCGAAACTAGTAATAACCTTTGTTAAAGCACTCTTCAAGATGAATTTGCGAAATAATTTTAAGACCTTTGTGCAAAACGGAGCTAACACGTCATCAGTGGCACGGTTTGATGATATTCTCTGTATTTGAATTCCCTTTAAAACGTGTCTTTGTACGAAAATATGGCACAACATTAAATAGCAGTGCCTACTATTGGAACCAAAAATGTTTGCACAAGAGAATAAAAACAAGTACACTTCTGGTGTCGTTTCACCTTAACTACATATTTCCATACTGGAATACAAATTTTCTCAGTATTATCGTAGTACAACGATCAATTCATAACTAGGTTTCGTATTATATTATTTATCACTTTTGATTTTTCCTTATTTGACATATGATTCCGTATATGAAGGCTAAGTATTTGTAATTTTACAGTTGCTATAGATACTGGACGGTTAATGTGTTGGATGACTTCTTACAAGAGGAAAGTTGTGAATCATTTAATACTTCATCAGAACTAGAGATTATTTAAATTTGGGTAATGGTGATGCTAATTTGTGTTCTCTCGTGGTTATGAGACATACTGAGAAACGAAAACAGCCTGCTGGACCAGTGTTAGAGCTCCGACAGTTTCTGTTCTCGCGCTATCCATTTGAGACTGTGTGACCAGAAACGCGCTAGGGTGTGGCCCAAGGGTTCCGTATGATAGCCGTTCTGATTTTTAACAGAGTTAGAGACCATTTTTGCACCTTGCTGAAATAGCATTTCTAGGAGACATGGATATGCTGGAGAATGGGCGGGGAAACGCTCAAGTATTTCTCCTGAGCGTATCTTTCACTCTATAGCGGACAGAACGCTGTAGAGAAATCTCCCTATGTACAATAATTCTGACGACTATCGTGATTTGAAAGACCTTCGTCTTTCATGGGTGATACTCTTGCCAGCCGACCTGTCCAGGCCCGTCTGTACAATATAAGATCGATGCTCAGCAAAGCTGAAACTGAGCGAGGTGCAATGGTCGAAACACTGTTGGTCCTTCCGATTTAGGATTCCCATTGTTAATCCAAATCACCTGATATGAATTCCAGTACTGTTCCTGAGACAAGGCAACGACCGTTCTCCCAAGCATAGCGTCCGTCTCCAATTCTCATATGTCTTCCTGGTGGGTAGCCGTCAACGTAAACTTTTGCTTGTGCGCCACATAAGCCCGTAGCCACTGTTGCCAAGGTCTATGTACAACTGTGTTTCTAGGGAACTCCACATCTATCTAGAGCAGGTGACAAAATTCATTGACGCTAATATACAAAGTAACTACTTTCGTCAATTAATAGTAATTGTGTACATCATATAACAAGCCGATATCGCTCAAGTCGTTAGAGCAAAATCGTATGCAAAGTGCTTAATGGATAAATGTGGTAAGAAAATCTGATAAGGCTATGGTATCATCAAGACGTTGTCAACACGTCTGCAAGTAGATTACCCCAACAAACCGTTACATAGGTTGTGTGTATTAGTACCGTCATTTACGAGAATAATTTGCGTGCGAGTGTTTGAAAAGGAGGCCACTTTGATGTAGTTAGCTTTTTCTAATTTTAAAAAAAACAAATTCGGACATAAATCAAAACACCAATCTGCAAGCTGTATAACTAGTGCATCACCATTTACTCAATACCCGACAGTTGTTCTCTTTTAATGTACACGCACACACCTAAAGTGAACAGCGCAAACAAACTGGTCACAATACCTTCCTGACAGTGCTATCCCCTTCAGAATGTTCCCAAATGGGAATCCCCAGATTCACAACAGCCAATCTTACTGTCAGGGCTAAGGAATAAAAAAGTTCTCTGCAGATTGTTAAGTAATGCATTCATACTTGTGAACCTGGAAAACTTCGACCTGGTGTCAGACTTCTACAGGGTGTCTCAGGAGAAATAGCTAATATTCGTGGATATGACAGGAACGATCATTCGAAGTAAAGAAGTCTAGTAAACATGGGTTATAAAATATTTACTTTCGTAGCAATGAGCACTTGTTCAGCTTCGCTACGGTGAAACACACTACTGAAGAAGATACAACCTCCACCCAAAATATGGGATGCAAGCAGCTTGCAGTAGGGGGGGGGGGGGAGGGGGCGGGATTATGTTTCACAATATAGAAGATGAAGAAGTGCTCATAGCTTTTAAGGTATGCATTTTAGGGCCCATATTTACTAGACATTTTTGCATCGACAGACCGTTCCTGTCATATCCCTGCTTTAAGGAATGAAGATTAGGATTTAATGTCCCGTCGACAACGAGATGGGGTATGAAATCGGCAGTGTTCTTATAAAGCAATTGTCCCGCCATTTTCTTAGAGCGATTCAGGGAAGTAACTGAAAATCTAAATTTTATTTCACAGACGCGGCACAAAATCAGCCGTGCTCTTACAAAGGAATTATCACGCCATTTTCCCGGAGCGATTCAGGGAAATAACGGCAAACCTAAATCAGGATGGTCGGAAGCGGATCTGAACCGTCGTCCTCCCGAATGAGAGTCCAATGTGCTAACCACTACGCCACCTCGCTCGGTCTGCCTGCTTCGTCTAGGTTATCAGGCGAAAGCTGGGACTCGAAATCTCCTTCCGAATATTCCTAGTTGGGAATCTCCAGATTCTCAAACAGCCCACCTTGCATTTATGTGTAAGGAACGGCAAAACTTTCTCTGCGAATGTTCATGTTGTACACTCATACTTACGAACCTGGGAAACTTCGACCTGGCATCAGAATTCTGTATGCCAGGTTGCCTGCTTGGACTAGGTTCTTCTACGCTGCTGATGTCCTCTGAGTTTTCCTATGGCATTCCTGGAACTACTGGTGGTAGGACCGTTACAGCACTTACGAAACACACGCTTTAACTCGTCGCTTTTTGAACTGTTAATGTTGACGATGAACAAGACATGAGAGTTGCACCATTTCGGCGTAGATGATAGTTACATTCTAAACTTCTTTCTTTCGTCATGAAACGTCCATTTTTAAACCCTCTTCGGTCCATAGTTTTAAAGTGTCTGCAAGTTTCATTACAGCGTTCACTCCAATACAGAGTGAAATAATCACTTTGAGACGAGTATTTCTCTCTAGTCGGGTATAGGACGAGATGTTTAAAATACCATATCAAAAATGCCTAGATACACGTTCTCTCAGTTTTAAATAGCATAGGTCACGAGTGCAGGTAGCCCCAGTGTTCGTAATATGTTCAGGCTCGGTTAGTTGGCAAAAGTCGAGAGCCAAATGTGGGCAATGAACATTCTTCTCTAAGGTGTGGTTGCAGAGCGTAGTACAGATACCTTTCGCGGCAGAAAAGATTATTAGTGATGCAAGCGAGTTGTTTCTCTTCTTTGTCAGCTTATACCAAAGCCGTGATGTAAATGTGAGCGCCCCCACATTCGACCATACACCGTCAGGCTATGAATATTAAATAGTAAACAAAGCGTGAAAAAGCTACCGATTTTAATTTCGCTCACGTTCTCGTGTTTACATCTAAATGCTCAACCGCCTGTCGCAACTGACCGACTGGAATCGATTATTAGTTGCTCTGTTCGCCATTCGCGGAAACCCCCATCCCCCCACCACCACCACCACACACACACCCCCACCACCCACTTATGTTGAAATAATGTGTAGTACGTCTGTGCTCCTTTCAGTCAAGTTGAATTTAATTACAAGTGTAAATACTTTCGAACATAATTTCAAGGGTTGCGTACGCAGTTTTGCCCGTTCAACATTGCAATCCCGTAATCCGTGTCCACACGAAGTTACAATATGGCAGATTATTAACTTTGTATATATTGAAGGTCAATAATTGTAGCTACCAGAAGCAGATTAACTTATGTACTTTTAATTAACGTCTAATCCACCTCAGTGCATGACAGTAGCGTAGCTATTACTTTCGACTAGTGCGTTTCATTCAAATGCAGAAATAATAACTCCTTGTGCTTTTAAGTCGTAAGCTATTAATGGGTTTTATTTGATGCCACTTTTTTTTCTTGGGTAGAATATGAAGTCAAGCTGCTAACACAAATACGGGTGTGAGTGTGATTTAATTGCAGCTTGTTCTAACTCCTGTTACGGCACAACTCATTTTACACAATTATCAAGGCACGACTTCCCTTTGTTATAACTTAACAACTTCTTCTCATTTAGTGGTAAAGTATTTTTTTCCAGTTCTCATTACTCATGCCTCTTCCATTGGTCCTCATATCCAGTCATAATTTCCTCACCTATCCTTTGGATTCGACTTTCTCCCTCCGCTATACCAATGAGCAATTGAATTACATATTGTACTTCACCAAGGGACGTATGATAGAATTAGTCGTTTTCTAAGTATGTAAACGATCTGTCCAATAGGGTGGACTACAATCTGCATATGCATACAGATGACAATTTTGTAATAGCCAAATACCGTTTATGAATGACTGTAGAGAAATTCAGGAGGATCTGAGCAGATGAGATGATTGTCCGCTCGCTTTAAATGCTAGTTATTTGGATGGTTAGGATAAATATTACTCCGATGTTCGAATACAGAATTAATGGTACGCTGCTTGACTCTGGCACTTAAATGAAATATCTAGGTGCAACATCATGAAGCTACATGAAACTGATCGAGCTCATAGGCTCATTTGTAGGAAAGGTCGATGGTGACTACGAGTTACTGAGAGAATTCTGGAAAAGTGTGTAAATAAGACTACGTACACAAACATTCCGTCGCCCATTCTTAAGCACTGCTTGAATGGTTGGGATACGCAATAGGTCGGATTAAAGGATGGCTTTGGAGCAATTCATACGTGTATTACCAGATTCGCTATTCGTCAGTTCGATCACTACGAGAGTGGTACAGAGACGCTCGACGAGTCAGACGTGAATCCTTGACAGGAAGAAGACGATCTTTTCAAGAAACACTACTTAAGTTCACAGAATCAGCATTTGCGACAGACTTGAGAACGATTCCACTGCCAGTAGTGGGATAATGCAGTTACGGCACTGTTTTCACCCCCTCTACGTCGCTGTCGCCAAGGTTAAGGACTAACAGTCTACTGTTCCTCTTATCTCCGTCAAGGTGAAGATCATCTCTACCCCTCCCTGAGACAAGAGGTCCACTGCACTCATATGTAAACAACCCAGCCACATGGCCTAGCCTCCTTATGTTCTGTCTCTTTTATTAATGACGTGTCATGTTTCTTCTATAATTTATTGTCCAGCTATTGTAATTTATGTTAATTATTACACAATTAACGTAATTTATAAAACAAAAAATGCCTGCCACGAATTTTTCAGTGGCGCTGTACCAACACGTGTTGTATGATGGAACACATTATCTACGATGACGATCAGAAATCATTCAAAGATAGTGCCGTGGCCAGCAACTACATAGTGTGTTGGAGAAGGCACTGGACTCACACTCTCCCAAGCTACTGGCCACTGTCGTCCCGTGCGGCCGTACCGCTCAGCTTATGGTATCACAACACGCTTCTGCCGTCATACACAGGGTGCGAGACCCACGAGAAAGGCGGGCCGAGCAAGAACTTCTGATGTCACACTATTCGGCTTGTCCGCCACACTTTGTGAACGCTCGGCTCCGTGCAGGGCCCACGGGAAATCAATACGTAACTGAAAAAATATCCACTAAAGGACCTAACTTTGTCGTGTGCTTTCGAGAGATTGCATTCATTAAAACATGCAGTCAAAAACCACTAAACTTGTCTGAAACAGTTACTCACTGCTCGCTGGAGGCGGCTGCTGGCACTCTTAAGACCAGCAGTGTCACGTGTTGTAAAGTACATGCCACGGCCTGTCTTTCTACACTATTGGCCATTAAAATTGCTACACCACGAAGATAACGTGCTACAGACGCGAAATTTAACCGACAGGAAGAAGATGCTGTAATATGCAAAAGATTAGCTTTTCGGAGCATTCACACAAGGTTGGCGCCGGTGGCGGCACCTACAACGTACTGACATGAGGAAAGTTTCCAACCGATTTCTCATACACAAACAGCTGTTGACCGGCGTTGCCTGGTGAAAAGCTGTTGTGATGCCTCGTGTAAGGAGGAGATATGCGTACCATCCCGTTTCCGACTTTGGTAAAAGTCGGATTGTAGCCTTTCGCGATTGCGGTTTATCGTGTCGCGTCATTGCTGCTCGCGTTGGTCGAGATCCAATGACTGTTAGAAGAATATGGAACTGGTGCGTTCAGGAGGGTAATACGGAACGCCATGCTGGATCACAACGGCCTCGTATCACTAGCAGTCGAGATGAAAGCCATCTTATCCACAGGGCTGTAACGGATCGTGCAGCCACGTCTCGATCCCTGAGTCGACAGATGGGGACGATTGCAAGACAACAACCATCTGCACGAACAATTCGACGACGTTTGCAGCAGCATGGACTATCAGCTCGGAGACCATGGCTGCGGTTACTCTTGACGCTGCATCACAGACAGGAGCGCCTGCGATCGTGTACTCAACGACGAACCTGAGTGCACGAATGGCAAAACCCCATTTTTTCGGATGAATCCAGGTTCTGTTTCCAGCATCATGATGGTCGCATCCGTGTTTGGCGACATCGCGGTGAACGCACGTTGGAAGCGTGTATTCGTCATCGTCATACTGGCGTATCACCCGGCGTGATGGTATGGGGTGCCATTGGTTACACGTCTCGGTCACCTCTTGTTCGCATTGACGGCACTTTGAACAGTGGACGTTACATTTCAGATGTGTTACGACCCGTGGCTCTACCCTTCATTCTATCCCTGCGAAACCCTACATTTCAGCAGGATAATGCACGACTGCATGTTGTAGGTCCTGTACGGGCCTCTATGGATACAGAAAATGTTCGACTGCTGCCCTGGCCAGCACATTTTCCTGATCTCTCACCAACTGAAAACGTCTGGTCAATTGTGGCCGAGCAACTGGCTCATTCCAATACGCCAGTCACTACTCTTGATAAACTGTGGTATCGTGTTGAAGCTGCATGGGCAGCTGTACTTGTACACGGCATCCAAGCTCTGTTTGACTCAGGCATATCAAGGCCGTTATTACGGCCAGAGGTGGTTGTTCTGAGTACTGATTTCTCAGGATCTATGCACCCAAATTGCGAGAAAATGTAATCACATGTCAGTTCTAGTATAATATATTTGTCCAATGAATACCCGTTTATCATCTGCATTTCATCTTGGTGTAGCAACTGTAATGGCCAGTAGTGTACTGTACCATGCAGGGTCTGAAATGATTGTAAGGATGTGTTGAAAAATAATTATTACGAAAAACTTCGATACGTTGTGTAGTTTCAGAGTTAATTAGCACTGAAGTTAGCCAGTTAGGCCATTGTGCGTGCAGATTCAAGCGGCCCGCCGAAGACGGTGTTGCCAAACGTGTAATTCGCTTGGTTTTGTAAAACCGTAAGAAGAGAGCGATACAAAAACTGTACATTGGACACTAGTAAGGACTGAACGCGAGCCAAAGGCTGAGCAGTGTTGTGCGCTATCCCATGCGCTATGAAGACAACTGACACTAATTATATCTGACAGGTCGCTTGACTCTGCGCGGGCAACGGCCTTATTGGCTAAATTGAATGCTAATTAAATAGTTCTCAGCATGACCTACACTGCAACACCTTGTAATAACGTTTTCACACTGTTTCTGACCACACTGTACATCACGAGATTACGCGACACCAACGTGAAATACGTCAATCCTCCTGCTGTATCTCGCTAATTCACACATCGCTCGTTCTTCTGTTAAGATAACTGTTACGTACTTGATGGCCATTAAATGTACTGTTTGTATAATGCACGCGCGTAAACTTACATCTCTTTTATACCTGTAACATTTAATCCCATATTCGTGAATGATTCATGGGAAGAAAGATTGTTGGCAGGAAACCTCTTCGCTTCGTCTAGTAGCTTGAATTCTTTCATCAGTGGCTTATTGCAAATATCGTAATTCTATGCCATCAGTATTTGCAAAAGTTATTGAAAAGGCTGTGTATGTAAGGATAATTGGTCATTTTATATCATACGATTTGCTATCAAACGTACATTTCGGCTTTAGAAGTCGTTTAACAACTGAAAATGCTATATTCACTTTTCTCTGTGAGGTACTACTTGGGCTAAACCAAACGTTTCGAACGCTTGGCGTATTTTTTCATTTAACTAAGGCATTTGATTGTGTTGATCACAAAATATTGCTCCAGAAGTTGGCCCATTACGGAATACGGGGAGTAGCTTACAATTGGTTCAGCTCTTACTTTAGCAACAGGCAACAAAAGGTCATTATTCACAATGTTGATAACGGCTGTGATGTGGGATCTGATTGGGGTACTGTCAAATGGGGGGTGCCTCAGGGATCGGTGTTGGGGCCGCTCCTGTTCCTTATTTATATAAATGATATGCCCTCTAGTAGTACGGATAACTCTAAAATGTTTCTGTTTGCTGATGACACTAACTTGGTAGTAAAGGATGTTGTGTGACTCGATTTCAAATAGTGCAGTACATGACCTCGGTTCACGGCTTGTAGAAAATAAACTAACGTTAAATTACAGTAAGACTCAGTTTTTACAGTTTCTAACACACAATTCAACAAAACCTGACGTTTTAATTTCACGGAAGGGGCATATGATTAGTGAAACTGAACAGTTCAGATTTCTAGGTGTTCAGATAGATAGTAATCTGTCGTGGTAAGCTCACGTTCAATTTGTTGTTCAGAGACTTAATACTGCCATTTTTACTATTCGAACGGCATCAAAAGTGAGAGATACTTCGACACAAAAATTAGTCTACTTTGCTTATTTTCATTCACTTATGTCGTATGGTATTATATTTTGGGGTAACTCTTCCCATTCTACAAGGATATTTTTGGCTCAGAAACGGGCTTTTCGGGCAATAAATGGTGTGAGTTCACGAACCTCTTGTCGATCTCTGGTCACGAGTCTGGCTGTTTTGACATTGGCCTCTCAATATGTTTATTCCATATTGTCGTTTCTTGTTACCAATATTAGTTTAGTCCCAAGAATAAGCAGCTTTCACTCGGTTAATACTCTGCAGAAATCAAATCTGCATTTGGATCGTACTTCCTTAACTCTTGTGCAAAAAGGTGTGCAGTATAGTGCTGCATCCATTTTCAATAAACTGCCACTCGAATTCAAAAATCTTAGCAGTAATCCACGCGCTTTAAAATCGAAACTGAAGAGATTCCTCATGGGTCACTCCTTCTATTCTGTAGAGGAGTTCCTTGAAAAATTAAGCTGATTCTTATTGTATTGCTGATAGCGTTTACTTAAACTTATGGACTGACTTTTTTCAGGTTCATGAACATTTATTTTTACCTGTTGTAATTTCATGTACTGACACTTTCCATGACCTTGGAGATTTGCTCCTCAATTTGGTCCTACGGAACTTGACGTATAAATAAATAAATACAGGACTGGATCTTTTCATCTGTGTATATGCCTTAAAACCGACCATTCTGGTGTTCCCTGAAACATACTCTTGAATTTTTCGCACAGTAAAACACTTTCTTTTAGGCACAAAGTTTATCTTGTAGCGTCCACCACCGCACATTAGCGAGGTGGAGTCGTGCTAGGCACTGCGATCGCCTTGCAGCCACTGCAGAAACATGACACTTTGAAACAACCATATCTCCCCTGTGTTAAGAAAATACATATATTTTCGACGTCTGGTAACGAGCCTCATACGGAACAACTCTTAAAGAATATTCGAAGTCATTCATATTTCTAGGCCTACCTGAAAACACCTGTCTATATCAACATAATAAAATAGCAACTTCCTTCCTCTGTTCCTCACATAACTGGCTCATTTCATTCATATTGTCATCTACCTGCTCTTTTGTATCACCCTCTTTACCCCTCTTCACTCTTCGACATGTGAGTCACTGCTTTTTCCAATTTTAATCCCGTTATAATCTGTTTCTGCTCGTATCCTCCAGCATCAAATTCCAGCACTTTGCATGACTCTGCTTCCCATTTATAATTGCGACATTTAACCTATGTATTATCTCTTATATCCCATTGCGTCCATTTCGTGAGACATGCGTGGGAGGAAGTACTATATTGACTGGGACAGGACATACTATCTCCGATTTTCACGCGTTTCTCTTCTAAAATTTCTGGTTTTCATTTCGTGCAGTGGCAGGTTGGTAATGTTCTGTAACTGATAAAGTGCGGAATGGGTTGCTCCGATTCCTTTTCCCTATATTCTTGTGTAGATAACGAATAACTGACTGCCAGCTTACGCCGCAATGGAAGCATACAGCAGGTAAATACACAGTGTTTTGCAAGACATAGGATTATTTACACCACATAATGTGTGTGGCATAGTGCACGATGGAGTATATTGTCACTACTGTTTGTCGGCATTCAGTACATTTAGATGGTCTTACGCAGAGTTAAACAAACCATCCACTCCATGGTTATAAAATCGTAGCTTCTGGGTTCTAAACTGAGGAGCAAGTGTTACCTATTCTTTTCCTCTGGCGTGGAAAGTTTTCTGCACTGACGATGTATATTCAAAACCGGCTGAACAGTTGTTCTGTTAATCACTTATTTGTAGATAAATTACAAAAATGGTTCAAATGGCTCTGAGCTCTATGGGACTTAACATTGGAGGTCATCAGTCCCCTAGAACTTAGAACTACTTACACCTAACTAAGGACATCACACACATCCATGCCCGAGGCAGGATTCGAACCTGCGACCGTAGCGGTCGCGCGATTCCAGACTGAAGCGCCTAGAACCGTTCGGCCACACCGGACGGCGATAAATTACATCTCCCTAAGATGACTCCAATGAATTTGAGCCAGATACCCGCGTCCACCCCCCCCCCCCCTCCGTTCCCCTGCATGGCAATCCACCAATACAGTAATCAAATGCCTCCGCATACAATGACATTTTTTTCTGACTATTTGGTCACAGCGATGTTGTTCGATAAATCACATCAAATTTGGCAGCAATATATTTGAACGAATCGGCTAGTACACCACGAATTACACACCACCAATCTAACATCAGTAATAAAACTACTCTAGGGAACAAGACTTAATATGACTACCACGACTTCCTTACTACATGAAACATACGCATTTAACTATCGCAAGTAATAATAATATTCCACTTCATAAGTTAATGTGATAGAATTTAGGATTCAAGGTATGTTCTATCTAAATCGAAGAATGCTATAAACGTATCTTCTAAGATAGGTCGTAAGGTCCGTACTGACTCGCATTTTCCTACTTTGCACTAAAAGTACCTCCGCACAAGTGCAAATGAGTAAAAGACGAAACATGTGTTAGTAAGGAAACGCTTTGAATGACTGGGGGCACACATTGTTGGCATTGTGACGAATGTCCACTTGCCTCTTTGGCGTCGGACTTAAAGAGTTGTACAGCTCATTCTTACCCATGATATCGTTTCTAACGGTAATAATTATAGATGCGTAATAGCACACAATTATGGTGAAGTGTATATCGATACCAACTCAGGGATTCAACAAAATGAAGACGTGGATCTCCGCCGCACGGGGTAGCCGCTTGGTTTAGGGCACCTTGCCACGGTTCGCGCGGCTCTCTCCGTTGGAGGTTCGAGTCCTCCCTCGGGCATGGATGTGTGTGTTGTCCTTAGCGTTGATTAGTTTAAGTTAGATCAAGTAGTGTGTAAGCCTAGGGACCGATGACCTCATCAGTTTGGTCCCATAGGAACTTACAACCACACGTGGATATCCTCGCAAAGGACGCAATACACAACGGGCACTGGCTTATCACTCATTTCAATGCATCTGGTCACATCCGAGAACGTACAGCGAGCATATATGCCGCATAGAAAGAAGAGTGGGAAGAACCACGATGGCAGAGAAGCTGACAGTACCATAATGTGCTACCTGCTTCGTCCTCAAAATCGTGCTTTATGAACTGGAGATGCGGCAGCGTACCTAGTGTCAATGCTAAGGATGCGTTCCATCACGAAACATACCTCGTCAACTCTACAACATAGACTGCGTGGACTCCTCAACCTCTTCGTGCAATTGGACATCAGAATGTGATGCACATCACCTCTTCTTTCTTTGTGAATACATTTGCAGCCAGCATATCACTATGTCCAAAAGAGTGAGGAAGTTAAACATCATATTTTCCAATTGTACTACTACTGTCCCCGCATCAGAAAATATCCGTGCAAATTACGAGAATCATTTGGAACCTTGCAAGAAATTTCAACGTGAACATAAAAAGAATTTTAGTGAAACAATGAGAAGTCGATTTAGAGACGCACGCAGCCTTCACCCACTTCGAAAAAGCTTTTGACAATGTTACGCAAAGAAATTGTAGAACACACTGGACAAACCTGGATACCCGATACATCTTACTGAAGCTATAAGAAAGCTCATACAAGGACAGAAAAATAACAATAAATTTGGCAATAATGAAACTGAAGAAATCACTACCAATAATGCACTTGGAAAAGGCTGTAGCTTGTGACCACCCTCATTTAATGTGTTTAAATGGTCTGGTTAAGAACTGGAGACGCAAAATAAATCTGGGTATAGAGATTAAAAGAAATAAATGTTAATATCCTTATGTATGCAGATGATGTCACGTTTTGGGAAGAAAATTAAGATGAGTACAAAAAGCAGTATATGATCTACATTAATTAGGGAAAATGGAATATAATCCTCGCATATCAACAAAGAAAACGAAAATAATGGCGCATCATGGGAAATACTCCACTCACTCAAAAATAATAATAGATAATATCGTACTTCAGTTCCTTAGAATGTGACATAAACTGTGATTTGGAGTAAGGTATAAAAAATAAAATTAACAAATATGAATCAGTATGTCTGACGATAAAAAAAATGCTAAAACAAAATATGGTAGGGAACAAACTTAAAATATTATAGAACTATGACTACACCCGTACTGTACTATGGAGTGAGTAGAGCTGTACTCCGCCAAACTATGGTTCAGTCGTTTTGGTTCAATACATAAAAGAGGCATTGAGCGGCAGGATTGATGACAGTATCGGCAGAACTGGTAGGGAAAGAAACATAAATGAATGTGTGAGAGAAAAACTGGGACCGATCGACTTCTCTTTGTTTTTTGTGTGTTTGTTTGTTTTGCACATAATCAGGACCACACATCGTTCAAAGTCAGTCCACTGCATATACTTTTTCCTTACAAAATAATACTGCATTTTATAAGTAACAGAAATTAGTTGATCGCGTAACTTCTGAGTTTTCATGTACTCAAAACAATACTTTTGATGCAAGTACAGTTTACATGCACAAACATAAAAAACTGTATTATTATTGTTGTTTTTTGTACTCAATACAACGATCGTCTTCATGATCAAAGGCAAGAGTTTCCTCCTATTACTGATAAGTGTGAAAGTTGTTTATGAATAACAGAAACATGTTTTATGTAGGGTTCGATGGTCCATTAAAGCGACGTTTGATATGTTTTTGTTTTCCATTTTTTTTTATTTCAATTATTTTTGAGGAAACGGCGTTTTCTAACTCTACATTCAATTGGTATTGTTTTTTTAGTTCTACTACAACATCCCTCTGTTTCACGTTACAAGTCATCAATATTTGAATAAATTAAATATTGACAGACTCAGTTTTGCTATAAATGCTATTTACTTTTAAGTAACAGACAGGAGGATAACTATGTAGAACAAAACTGTTGCGTAGGTTACGCGGCCCTTTATATATACTCTCACAGTGTCTAGACGGTTCACGGCTACCAGTTTCATGTTGAATCTAGTAAGACGCTGATCTCACACGCAAACAAAACGTTCGAAATGGGATAACTCCCGTTGGTATGCAACACAGCTAACGTACAGGTAATGCAATTACGATCTTAAGTGACCAAAGATATTAGGAAAATCACCGTACTCTACGCTTACTTGTGTTAGCCTAGGGTCGTTCTACAACTGTATTAGTCAGCCACAGATCCCTCAAAAACGTGATAAAAGCAAAATGAAAGCAACGGAAATGAGATTTCTCAGGAGAGTTAGAGGGGTCCCAGAGAAGACCATATAATAAATTATATTAGGAATACGATAGATATTTATAATATAGCTAAAAAGATCGAAGGGAATAAAATATTTTGGAATGATCATCCACAACAAATGAGTGCAGAGAGAATCCCACGGCAGTCCACGTTTTACTGGCCAAATGGAAGAAGGATTGTAGGAGGACACACAACATGGTGGCAGTGAAAATTGAAGACGGAACAGACAAGTTCCTAAAAGTATGAAACGATTCTGTTTACTTTGTACGGACATTATCTGATGCGACGGTAGTGATGGTACTTAAATTACTTAGTTCCTAGCACGTAGTGACATGCTGATCTCAAAACCATTCACAGAGCACCAAAAGCCGATTTGCATCACATTCCGATGTCCAATCGCACCGGAAGTTTGAGAGTCTATGAAACCTGTGCTGTATGGCTGATGACGTTGGGTATCCACTACTCCATCTCCAGTACACAAAGCACGATCTTCAGAACGTAACGAGTGGTACATCATAGTACTGGCACCTCTCTGCCATCACGATCACAATAATTTTATGTGATCGTTTCATAGTTTCTGTTACTGCTAATAACTAGAAACCAGTGCCTACGAGCTTTAATTTGTAAGCTAAAGCACTGAATATGATGATTATGTGATCGAAAAATCGATTTTGCTGTTAATAAATCGTCAGAATTACTGCCAATGCTGACCTTCCTTCTAATTTTATTTATCATATGGTCGTTGCGCACACAGCACTCTATGGAGTCGCTAATCAATAACAATTTTTACCAACAGGCAATAGTGCAGCAAAAAACTGACCAGTTCAGTGTTCGAGATCATCAAACACTAATAAGCAGCCACATCATCTAGAACAACCTCTTCGCTATGGAGCACAAAATTCGCCGACCCACTCATCTATCCCGGCTTACCACATGCCACAGTTCGCAGGTATTAACTTGGGCGTAGACAAGCCGCCAATGGAGTTCGTCAGGGATATTTGTTGGTGCACACTGATGGCATGGTACGAAAACGAAAGAGACATATAAGGAAATGCATTACTCTTACCTTAAGTGCACCATTCAGACAGATCGTGGGTGTTGTTTAAATGAGACGGCGTAGGGCCCTGATACGTTTTCAGCGTTTCCCTCTTACAAACGATACAGGAACTTAGTTTCCAATTATGTGCACCAGTTTCATCGCCTGCAGCATTTCGAACTTGACTAGTAACTTCAGCAAGACAATGCATCACTTAATAGGTCCAGAACTGTACCGAAATGGCCTGAGGAACAGTACACAGAGACGTTGGTGCTTCTATAGCCCCCAGGACGCCTTAATTCGCTAATAATGATATCGCAATGTCACAAGTGGTAAGAGACGCCATTTCACAACTTCACTGGCAGTGAAAATTTCATCCGCCACCAGATCGGACTGGTTTACCCGAGTCGAGGGCCACCGCACGGGTGTGCGTGAATGACCTCGTCTACTAAGGCGGGTTTTTACGCCTCTTATACCTGCACATTAATCTGTTTCTATACAAGATTATTTACAGTGTTTGGATGCTATGAAGGGTCCTTCCCATCATGAACACTTCTACTAGGTTCATAACTGTCGAGTGGCCGTGCGGTTCTAGGCGCTACAGTCTGGAGCCGAGCGACCGCTACGGTCGCAGGTTCGAATCCTGCCTCGGGCATGGATGTGTGTGATGTCCTTAGGTTAGTTAGGTTTAATTAGTTCTAAGTTCTAGGCGACTGATGACCTCAGAAGTTAAGTCGCATAGTGCTCAGAGCCATTTTTTTCATATCTGTCCAGCGCATGATCAACTAATCTTTTACTCTTCAGCCATAGTTCCCTACATCACGGGTGTAAAACTTGCGGACCGGGGGCCCCATGCGGCCCTTAAAGATTATTTGTGCGGCCCGCTACTCCAATATAACATTACACATTACACAAATATCGTGTCACCTTACGCGCAGGAGCAATGGTGACGACTATGAAAAGAGTGTAAAAATGAATTCCACTCAGGTGTTTTGCAGATTCTTCCCTTCAGAATGCACTGTGGCGAGACCGTGGAGCAACGTGCATGCTTTGAAACACAGAGGAGTGCACTGCTGCGCATTTCAGCACACACAACATTTAGATCTCGACCAAAGTCTCTGTCAGTAGTCTGTAGCTGTGTCGGTTTGCTCCCTAGGTTGCTACACGTATGTGCCCATCGGGTCATGTTCATTACCACAAAAAGGTAACACGTCTGGATATGCATGTCCCTATAATACACATTTACGAAACAATGTTACTTCTGTAGGACATTTCTATCATAGCCGCTGATGTGCGGTGCCTGAGTTCGTAGCAGTGCACGATAAGGAGAAAAACATTCCCCTCTCATCCTCCTAGACCCAACAGCGACCGAAATTTACTTTCACCACATGGGCCTGTAATTAAGTGGATTACTCCCACTACCTTCCTTGAATATTGGTGTGACCTGTGTAGCTTTCCAGTCTTTGGGTACGGACCTTTCGTCGAGCCAACGGTTGTACATGATTGTTAAGTATGAAGCTAATGCATCAGCATACTCTGAAAGGAACCTGTTTGGTATATGGTCTGCACCAGAAGACTTGCTTTTATCAAGTGATTTAAGCTGCTTCCCTGCTCCGAGGATATTTACTTCTATGTTACTCATTTTGGCATCTGTTCATGATTCGAATTCTGGAATGTTTACTTCGTCTCCTTTTGTGAATTCATTTCAGAAGCCTGTGTTTAGTAACTCTGCTTTGGCAGAACTGTCTTCGATAGTATCTCCATTGCTATCGCGCAGAGAAGGCACTAATTGTTTCTTGCCGCAAACATACTTGACATACGACAGGAATCTCTTTGGATTTTCTGACAGGTTTCGAGACAAAGTTACGTTGTGGAAACTGTTATACGCATCTCGCTTAGAATTCGGCGGTAAACTTCGAGCTTGTGTAAAAAATCACCAATCTTGGGGATTTTGCGTCTGTTTGAACTTGACATGTTTGTTTCATTGTTTCTGCAACAGTGTTGTGACCTGTTTTGTGTACCAAGGAGGATCAGCTCCGTGGTTTTAAAATTTTTTTGGTATAAATCTCTCAACTGCTGCCGATACTATTTCTTTGAATTCAAGTCACATCGGGTCTACACTTAAATTATTAATTTGGAAGGAGTGGAGATTGTCTCTCAGGAAGGCCTCAAGTGTATTTTTATCTGCTTTTTTGAATAGATGTATTTTTAGTTTATTTTTGGAGGATTTGGGGGTTACAATATTTCGTCTCGCTACGACAACCCTGTGTTCACTTATCCCTGTATCCGTTCTGATGCTCGTTATTAACTCAGGATTCTTTGTTGCTAAGAGGTCAAGTGTGTTTTCACAGCCGTTTACCATTCGCGTGGGCTCATGAACTAACTGCTCGAAATAATTTTCAGAGAATGCGTTTAGCACAATTTCGGATGATGTTTTATGCGTACCTCCGGAATTAAACATATATTTTCGCCAACATATCGAGGGTAAATTAAAGTCACCAACAACTATAATTGTGGGAGTTGGGTACATGTTTCAAATCAAACTCAAGTTTTCTTTGAACCTTTCAGCAAATGTATCATCTGAATTCGGAGGTCGGTAAAAGGATGTAATTATTATTTTATTCCGGTTACCAACAATGACTTCTAACCATACTAACTCACAGGAAATATCTACGTCAATTTCGTGACAAGATGAACTACTTCTAACAGCCACAAACACGCCACCGCCAACCGTGTTTAGCCTATTCTTTGGAACACCGTTAGGTTCTTCGCAGAAATTTCGGTTGAGCTTATCTCCAGCTTTAGCCAGCTTTCAGTGCTTATAACGATTTGAACATCAGTGCTTTCTATTAGCGCTTGGAGCTCTGGTACTTCCCCAACACAGCTACGACAATTTACAACTATTATACCGATGGTTCCTGTGTCTACGTTCTTCCTGTGTTCGACCTGCACCCTTTGTGACTTAATCCCTTTGTGTGTTTTCCCGAGACTGTCTAAACTAAAAAAACCACCCAGTTCACGCCACACAGCCCCTGCTACCCGTGTAGCCGCCTCCTGCGTATAGTGGACACCTTATCTATTAAGCGGAACCAAAAATCCAACCTCACTTTGGCGCAAGTCGAGGAATATGCAGCCTACACGGTTGCAGAATCGTCTAAGCCTCTGATTCAGTCCCTCCACTCGGCTCTGTACCAGAGGTCCACAATCGGTCCTGTCGACTATGCTGCAAATGGTCAGCTCTGCTTTCATCTTGCAAGCAAGACTGGCAGCATTTACCTCTTCTGTTAGCCGCTCGAAACCAGTGAGAATCTCTTCTGATCCAAAGTGACACACATCATTGGTACCGAAGTGAGCAACCACCTGCACTTAGTCCACCCGGTATGCACACGGAGTGCACATTGGTTTTCTTTCCCTTCTTGGCAGCCATGTCCCTAAGGGGGCCCATAACGCGCCTAATGCTGAAGCACCCAACTATCAATGATCCCACCCTCTGTGATTGTCCGGATCTTGCAGGCTGAGAGGTTTCCTCTGAAACAGAACAGGTGTCAGCATCTGGCTGAGTGACAGCGTCAGCCACAGACAGCGCCAGGAACCTATTTATTAGGCAAACCAGGGAGGCCTTACGTGCGGCCGCCTTTGAAGTCTTTCGCCCCCTGCTACGCCCCAGGGCGACCTCTCCCTCGACCGCAGGTGAGGGGTCATCCTCAGTGCGAGCAGTAACTGGGCTGTCCACTGGTGAGGGCCGATCGGAGGACTCGGCCGTATTGGACGTCCGTTGTATCCCCACGGCAGGCCCACAACAGTGGTGCCCATCCACTGTGCCTCAAGCTGTGTAACCGAAGCCATCACAGCCTGAAGCTGAGAGTGAAGTGTCACCAAATAGGCTCGCATTCGAACACAGCAATCGCTGTCCCTGCCCATACCAAAGACTATGGAAAACTAAACTATGCAGATAAACTGACTATCGACACGTGCTGCGCAACTCTACTGTAAACCCTGACTAAAACGCAGGAACTGTGTTTAATAAATTAGATTAACAGGCAGAGGTTTCAGAAAACCTAACTACCGTAGCACTCGTTGTTGTTGTTGTTGTTGTGGTCTTCAGTCCTGAGACTGATTTGATGCAGCTTTCCATGCTACTCTATCCTGTGCAAGCTTCTTCATCTCCCAGTACCTACTGCAACCTATATCCTTCTGAATCTCCTTAGTGTATTGATCTCTTGGTCTCCCTCTACGATTTTTACCCTCCACACTGCCCTCCAATGCTAAATTTGTGAACCCTTGATGCCTCAAAACATGTCCTACCAACCGATCCCTTCTTCTAGTCAAGTTGTGCCACAAACTTCTCTTCTCCCCAATCCTATTCAATACCTCCTCATTAGTTACGTGATCTACCCACCTTATCTTCAACATTCTTCTGTAGCACCACAATTCGAAAGCTTCTATTCTCTTCTTGTCCAAACTATTTATCGTCCATGTTTCACTTCCATACATGGCTACACTTCATACAAATACTTTCAGAAACGACTTCCTGACACTTAAATCTACACTCGATGTTAACAGATTTCTCTTCTTCAGAAACGATTTCCTCGCCATTGCCAGTCTACATTTTATATCCTCTCTACTTCGACCATCATCAGTTATTTTGCTCCACAAATAGTAAAACTCCTTTACTACTATAAGTGTCTCATTTCCTAACCTAATTCCCTCAGCATCACCCGACTTAATTCGACTACATTCCATTATCCCCGTTTTGCTTTTGTTGATGTTCATCTTATATCCTCCTTTCAAGACACTGTCCATTCCGTTCAACTGCTCTTCCAAGTCCTTTGCTGTCTCTGACAGAATCACAATGTCATCGGCGAACCTCAAAGTTTTTACTTCTTCTCCATGAATTTTAATACCTACTCCGAATTTTTCTTTTTGTTTCCTTTACTGCTTGCTCAATATACAGATTGAATAACATCGGGGAGAGGCTACAACCCTGTCTCACTCCTTTCCCAACCACTGCTTCCCTTTCATGCCCCTCGACTCTTATAACTGCCATCTGGTTTCTGTACAAATTGTAAATAGCCTTTCGCTCCTTGTATTTTACCCCTACCACCTTCAGAATTTGAAAGAGAGTATTCCAGTTAACGTTGTCAAAAGCTTCCGTAGCACTCAGGTGAAACTAAATAATTCGTCCCTGATTAGGAACTTCTAATATGTCATAAAATCGGTTTACTTTCCGATGTAGACCAAAACGCGGGAACTGTGGCTATTAGATATTAAATAAACACGTAGAGATACAAGAAAGAAAACTATTAAAGAGCACAGAAGATATAAAATTCTCTCCTGGTTAGGAAGTCGTAAAAGTTACAAAATCTGTTACTTCCCAGTTGCTGCCTGTGTCTCGGCCGGCTGCTGCTGCCTGACTGTTGGAGCGATATGGCACCCCTGATATGTCTAGTTACGACTCCCACAGGTGAAAAGTAAGCATTCTGTCCGATCGCCTGCATCCATTCATGTCCATTGTGGATTCCGACGGACTTGGGCAATTTCAGCAGGAGAGTACGACACCACACACGTCCAGAATTGCTACAGAGAGGCTCCAGGAACACTCTTCTAAGTTTAAACACTTCCGCTGGCCACGACACTCCCCAGACATGAACATTAATGAGCGTATCTGGGATGCCTTGCAACATACTGTTCAGAAGAGATCTCCTCCCCCTCTTACTCTTACGGATTTATGAACAGCCATGCAGGATTCATGGTGTCCATTCCCTCCAGCACTACTTCAGACATAAGTCGAGTCGATGCCACATCGCATTGCGACACTTCTGCGGGCTCGCGGGGGCCTTACACGATACTAAGCCGTTATACCAGTTTCTTTGGCTCTTTAGTATGGATCAAAACACACCCAGCCCTGGTGTAATAGTCTACAATATTTATTATTTATTTCACAAACCGGTTTTCAGCTGTTACGCCATCATCAGGTAGAAAGAAAAGCACATGGTGCAGTAAAATTTTGTTGGATCAAAGAGTTACAGAGTATCTCCATTTCTAGAGATGAAAAATATTAGTGTTACGCAATGGAAACTCTAAGTTGGAATATCAGTAATATTAGGAAATGGACAGATATCCAGTCAACGCAAATATGACCAGATGAGCCGCAGACAGGCACAATGAAAAGACTGTTACACATTAATAACTGACGGCCAAAGCCTTCTTCAGCAAAGAAAACGCACGCGCGCGCACACACACGAACACACACACACACACACACACACACACACACACACACAAACACACAGAAACACACACATTCACACAAACAAGCACATCCCATGAACAGTGCTTGCATGTGTGAATGTGTGTGTG
This sequence comes from Schistocerca piceifrons, assembly GCF_021461385.2. NCBI lineage: Eukaryota > Metazoa > Arthropoda > Insecta > Orthoptera > Acrididae > Schistocerca > Schistocerca piceifrons. The sequence continues at coordinate 74,850,032 of NC_060149.1, forward strand.
TGTGTTTATGTGTGTGTGTGTGTGTTTGTGTGTGTGTGTGTGTTTTCTTTGCTGAAGAAGGTTTTGGTCGACAGCCATTAACAATCTATTCATTGCGCCTCCCTGCAGCTCAGAGGGTCAGCTTTGTGGTGAGTGGCATTCTATCCTTTCCCTAATATTATTGATATTCCATTCTGGAGTTTCCATTGTTTAACATTAACATTTTTCACCTCTGGAAATGGAGATATTCTGTAAATGCACTAGTTTCAAATCTATGATCTAACAAAATTTCACTGCCCCACATACTTATCTTTGTACCTGACGATGGTGTAATAGTCGAAAACCCGTTTGTGAAATAAAAATTATTGCAGAATATTACACCAGTGATTTCTGTGTTTTCATTCATAATTTGTGAAATATTCTACGAAGAACCAATGGAACAGTCAATCAGTGTAATTTGGATCTTCAACTTCTGTAGCCCTCTCTTCCTTAGTAACAACATACCGTAAAAAAAAATCATACAGTTCTAAAGATATTTCCATTTTGTGTGATAAGATTATTTAAATTGGAGATATACCTCAGGTGGTAATATTTCCTCGTGATTAAGATATGGATTTCAACATTTTGATGAATTATTAGAACTATTTCCAACGCAAAACACTTGTATGAGACGAGATACATTTAATTTTGTTCGACTCCTGCAAAAGCACGTACTGCCTCCGTCAAAATTAACTTCTATAGTTAACAATGGGTCTTTTCCAATGCCTGGATAAAACATTGGTTTCATTCTATAACGAAAAGAAATTTGTGGTGAATCAAAGATTCATCATGCGCAGTGTATTATCGGATCATCACGAAGATATATAACCAAGTTAAAGCATCAAATGTAAGCTATTTCTTAAGTAAATCAGTCGAAAAATGAAGATTTAACATGCTTTTCGATATGCGTCATGAACAAGTCTGATTCGGGTGAAAAACAAATAACACAAGCTTCAAAACTGAGTTTGAATCAAGTTTTACAGATTTTAAATAATCGGAAAGCAAGTTTTCTTTGATCTCTTCGATTTATACATTAACTATGGAATCGGTACGTAATCAAATGAAAATGGAACTAATTGAGATCCAGTATGACTCAGATTTGAATACGAACTTAACGTACCTGCATTTTATAAATATTTGCCTGCCATGTTTGGTAATACTTGAAAATTTGTGTATGACACGTTTCTAAGTACTTATGGATACGAACAGCTACTTTCAGTTTCGAAAGGAAATAAATCTCCAGTGAGATCAAAAATCTCAGACTTTCACCTTGAGTAAGTTTTGAAAGTAATTACTGCGAATAAGTTTTCTTCTAAAATAGAAAAGTTAGTAACAGCGAACAGATGTCAAGCATCAGGAAGGAAGCATTAATATTATCGTTGTTCTTCTACTTTGTGCCATATATTTCCAAATAAATTTATTTTCTATGAAAACTGAATCTGAAATTCTCTATTTGTGGCCCACTTCAATACGAACCTTGTTCATTTGGTCTGTATCAGCTTTTGATTGTAACACGCTTGCTCTATTTGGCCTGTATCAGCTATTGATTTTAACATCCTTGCTCTATATGTTCGTGTTGTGAGGTAAAACCTTCAAGTTCCTCGTTGAGATGTTACAGTACTAACAATTTATCCTATTTACTGAACATGTAACTCTCTTTAATTGTTCCAGTTGCCCTCTGTACTTTGGTAATTATTGTTACCACAACTGTCTCATGGTCACTGATACCAAGAGGTTTGGTTTAATTGTTGCCATTAAATTCAGTATATTTCGATTGTGAGTGGGGTGGTGAACTATCTTCTACATAGCTTCTAGAGAACACATTTAGTAACATTTCGTGGGATGTCTTGTCACAATAACCATTAACAAACCCATAAATATTCTGACTGATTCTTGGATGATTAAAGTCTCTCGTGATTATTACAGAATGATTGAAGAACATACAAATAGGGGAATAATGTTCGTTCTGAACAGTTTTAATTTATTCAAGATGATGGACTGTCACCCCCCCCCACCCCCCCTGCTCCCTGGTGTTGATGTGGCAATGTCGCACTGATGAAGTCATGGGTTTTTCATCACTCTCCCTCGCACCACCACCCCTCCAGAACTTCTGCTCCCATCTCCCCCCCCCCCCCCCACACACCACTCCACTTGGTAATTGCCAGGAGAGATTGCTCAGTCTGGCATGGAGGGACATAGGGTAGTTTATTACTTTTATTTTGTGTGTTGCCCTGTTAGAAAATTTCCTTTTTTCATCATTTTTGGGGTTAAAATTAGTGGTAAATTCAAAGTTTTGGTCGGAGACAGTACTGGAAATTATCCTACAGCTTTGGTGACTAAATTAGATTGCAATACCACTCGAAATAATTTTTTTTTGTGGGAACTTCCATCTATACCACAATTGCAGATCAACAGTCATATGATTCATTAGTGTCAGTTACATTTCAGATGACATAATAATACATACTTTATTAAAAAAATTCAGTTTGTATATTCTTTATTTATTCAGTCTATAGGAGACATGGCTCCTCCCCTCCCCCACATGGAAAATGGTGGGAAAAATCACTGTCTGTGCTGAGCTGTTTGGTGGAAAGATACAGGGTGTTTTTTCCTTATTTTGGGGTATTATCCTCTTGGAAAGCGCTTACTAAAATTTTTCCTTGTGCATGACCTCAACTTTGATGTGTGGAGACTGCCCTATTTGATATTATCGCCACCAGAGGTCACCAGGAAAAGCGACCTTCACCCCCCCCCCCTCCCCCAGCTATAAATTTTTGGGAACACACTGTCCTTTTGCCAGTGTTTTAGGTGGCCAGCGACATTTAAGTCCCCCAGGTGTTCACCGGTGCTTCCTGCAAGAATGGAATATCTTTGTTCCACCCGCTACAGGTTTATACAAGCCAGTGGCTGCCATCTATTTTGTACTGGGAAAGTGATCCGTTCTTTGTTGGTGTGTCAAGATATTAGTGGTATTTAAGTGTGCAGGTGTCCCATGACTGTTGGCTGTAGAAACGATATTTCCGCTATTGTTCTGGCACTACAGTGTTGATCTAGCCAGTCTAGCCAATAGCCCTATGTGGGTTAATATGGGTGGTAATGATAATAGGATGGCGAACTTTCACGGAAGTACAGGGAAGTAGCCGACTACCGATCTACTAGTGAAGGGCTGCTGGATGGAACATAATGATGGGAAAAATATTAGGACGGTGACTCTCTGTCCCAGTGCTGTTATAAACCCATGCTCTGTACATACAGGAGTCATGTAGCAACAGCACTGGAAAATGAAACACATTTACGCCTATTTATGAGTCGAACGTTGCATCCTAGCCAACAGAAAGGTTGTAAGTACATTGCGTGACATTTTTTATGATTGTAGTGCTCATTATCTTGCCTGAAAATGGCATCTCAAGACGAAAAACCTGGCCAGTCACCTCCAGTCTAGTCCATTTACTGCGTGTACTGTGTACCTGAAGGGTCGCAACAGGTTAAGCCATCGCTTCCGGTCGGCTAAAACCTCGTTACTATGTCTTCCACTGACCGTGGAACAGTGTCGCTAAGTCCTACAACACTGTGAGACAAATAAGTGCGGTTTGGAAGTAGAGTTCTAACTGCAATTCCACCCCTAGCATAAACTCTCCAGTTTAAAAATACCACCTTACAAAATCGGAGAGAGGGTGTTAACGCCCATACTCATCGAATTTTTTAGGCGAAAGGTAGTTGTTCCCTTTTATGCGTGTTATTTTCTAAGACAGAAGAAATCAGGGCATACACACGTTTCGACATCGCTAAAGCATCGTTACTTGTTGATTCTTAGTGTGAAAATTCTGTACAACAGTATGGCGTATGCTATATATCATCTAAGTATTGTCTCGTCCACAAAAAAATCTGTTCTTATCAGCTTAGTATCTATTATGTCCTGTTTCACAAGACTAGAATATTAAACTTATTTTTGGTCCATGACAAAGTGCTAAGAGCCTACTCTACCTCTGTCACAGGATGCCTCCTCACTTTCGAACTCTCTTAAGGTATTCAAGTGCCTCATTCCCTGTGAAGTCTCTAAACGCAACTAAATAGCAGCACAGAGGAGTTATAAATATCAGGTTAATACTAGGTATCAGTTAATAAATTCGGTAATATAGGAAATTTTATTACGATGGCCCTCTCTCCCTGTGTAGGTGGCAGATTGAAATTTCGTAAAAAGATCTTGCCGCAACAAAAAAAGTCTTATTACTGCTCCAATCGCTAATCATGTTCATGTTACTCTAGCCTTCGCTTTATCTCGAGAGCTGCACGTCATTATCAAACTGACTGATTAATCAATTACGTTAATCATGCGCGCTCGCTTGCATAGTGAGCAATTTTTTCCCTGCAGATGAATTACACCCACCAGGTAACTCAAATGGGAGTCCCTCGAGGGAAGACGATGTTCTTTTCGAGGAACATTACTGAGAAAATTTAGAGAGCCAACGTTTAAGCTGACTGCAGAATAATTCTATCCCCACCAACATACCTTTCGCATAAGGGCTCTGAAGGCAAGATACAGGAATCAGCGCTGATTTGGAGACATACAGATAGTCGTTTTTTTCCGCCCTCTATTTGCAAGGGGAATAGGAAAGGACACAAATGTCGTGTGAGTAGGGCCTCCTGTTGGGTCGACCGTTCGCCGGGTGCAAGGCTTTCGATTTGACGCCACTTCGGCGACTTGTGCGTCGATGGGGATGAAATAGTGATGATTAGGACAACACAACACCCAGTCCCAGTGAGCGGAGAAAATCTCCTACCCAGCCGGGAATCGAACCCGGGCCGTTACGATTGACAGGCTGTCGCGCTAACCACTCAGCTACCGGGGGCGGACAGGAAAGGACATGACTAGTACACTTCGCCACACACCGCAAGATGGCCTGTGAAGTATGAATATAGATGTGGATGTAAATTTTAGTGTACGTATTAAGATGTCAGTCTCGCCATTTATAGGCACACAAAGCTCATGGAAGAATGTCGTCTCTTATTTATCGAGAAAACAAAAGACGAAACTTCTTCTGTTGCTGATTGTGTCTCCGTAAAAACCTTCGTATTTACCTCTAACTAAACTGCAGTCACATCGCGGGACGTGTATGAGAAGCTGTATTATGTTTTCCCACAACGCTTAGGAGAAGTGATATAGAGCTCACCTCTCATTGGGCCTTCTGTCAGAGTAACGCTTACCCGCCATATTCTCACGAATCTCCCAGTCTTTGATATGTAGCATTTGAATCCACCTGATTTTGACGAGTAAGAGATGCCCCTGCCAAGTCACAGGCATCTGATAATTCTCTCGACGTTCCATCACGCTCAGAGAGTATTGTTCCATTAGTTAGAAGGCTATCACGTCCCCACCCGTCACTGAGTAGATACAGAGCTACGACAATAAGAAAAATAGCACATAACTTTTTTTTCCTGCAGTCATATCACCGTGGCAGGCAGGTGCAACCTATTTATCTCGTTCCTAAAGTACTTATATAACCGTGTTACCGTCTTTCCGTGGTCATTTTTGTACTTTCAAGGTCAGTTCGTCAATCAGTTGAGGTACAGTCGCTAATTCTCTCACTGCGGTCTCTTCACGGGACGTACGTACGACGAAGTAATATTTTTGCTCACAAGAATTAGAAGAAGAGTAAAGAGATCACCTCTCAGCCTCCCTTTTGTCAGAGCATCGCTTACCCCTCAAATTCACAAGAATCTTCCGGTCTTCGATATATAGCGATATGTAGCCCCAACTATGTCAGAGACTCCTGATCATTCTCCCGAAATTCCATCACGTTGCGACTGGATTGTTCCATCAGTTATAAGACTGTCTAGCCCTCTACCCGTCACTGGCTGTGTAGAGACTCATAACAACGAGAAAAAATATCATGCTAACGTTCAGGGAGAAATTCACCACCATGTAGATGTTCGCATCCAGATATATTTTACGATGGGGGCGGCTCCTAGTGTTTTGTAGCCAATGACGTAAGAGAACAGTAGTAGGTCTCTTCAGCTATTTTAGATTAAATAGTTACATTTATCTACATTGAGCTCCAATACCCACCAACCTTCAGTCCTCTGCAAATCGCTGTACCTTACCAGTGCCGCAACACTATTGTAGACACTAGCCCACATCGTCTAAATGCGTATTCCGCAAACCATAGCATTATTGTCTATTTCTTCGTTTCTTTTCCAGTCACGTGCATAATAATAGTTTAAAAATGAATGTCTGTATGCCTCTGCGTATACCCTAAATATCCTCTACGATCTCTAACCCAGATATAGGTTCTTTAATGGCCAAGGTAGCCTTACTGCTGCACCTTTACTGTGTGAGGACTGCACGAAGAAACTCTGATACATCTGCAATTTATCGATATCAAATGACTGTCTATAAATCATCTGTTTTTCAGTTGTGGTATATCTCCATAATACACTTATAACTGTATCATAGAGCTTCCAACACGCACACCATTCACTGAATCATTTACAATGACGCAACAGCCTCGCACCTTCATGTACAATTCAGAGCTAGGGAAATATTTGGGGTTTAATCATAGCATTATTCATTTTTCCGCCACGCGCTCTTCGGGAGCGGACCGACCATAACACAGTATTCCGTCTAGAATAGAGTATATTCACATGGTAGTACGCATATTTGTAGTGTAGTTATTTATTTAGAAGCAAACCCTGTACCTACACGCCTATCTGATTGTCGTACATCGAGAGTCAATTAACCAAGAAGCACAAGCCAGAGCAAATCAATCACGATGTTTCTTCCAGCAACAGCAGTTGTCTTACAGCCTCTTACACCTCTGTCTGAATTGTAGTGCCACATTCGCCACGTGATACACCGACGCCGGCCGAAGTGGCCGAGCGGTTCTAGGCGCTACAGTCTGGAACCGCGCGACCGCTACAGTCGCAGGTTCGAATCCTGCCTCGGGCATGGATGTGTGTGATGTCCTTTGGTTAGTTAGGTTTAAGTAGTTCTAAGTTCTAGGTGACTGATGACCTCAGCAGTTAAGTGCTGTAGTGCTCAGAGCCATTTGAACCATTTTTGATACGCCGACGAGAATTGCGGCTTCCCTTAAGACTCCAGCAAATCAATCTAACTTAGATATATGCATTCTCCTTCAGCACACTTCAGATGCTTACAGCTATGCATTTTACTGCGGATCACGCTTACGCTGATAATTTACGAGATTTCTAATCCTATTAACGTACAATACATTTAGTGCCGTACTGCTATTTGATTACCTTAAGAGATTTCGTAGGAGATGAGACAGTTGACTATCTTAACGGAGTTCAAAAGTGAGGAGGCAACCTGTGACAGGCGTAGAGCATGCTCTTATCACTCCGTCATGAGCCAAAAATGACTTTAAGATTCTAGTCCTGTGATGCAGGACATAACAGATATTAAAATGATAAGAACAGGTTGTTTTACCGAATGAGACATTATTTAGTGGAAATATAGCCTATGCCAGACTATTGTACAGGATTTTCTCACTAAGGACCAATAAATAACGATATATTAGCGATGTGAAAACGTGTGCATGTTCCAATTACTTATGCCTTCGGAAATAGCGTGCATAAAGCGAAGGATTCTGCATTTCGTATCAGAATTTCAAGGTTTATGGAGAACAACATCCCCACCTCGTATTGCGTAAAGTGAAATTTTTAAACTAGAGAGTCTATGTCTGCAGAGGAATTGTGGTTAGAACTCTACGTCAAAACCACGCCTGCTTCTTTCACAGTGTGCTAGGTCTTAGCGACGCTGTTCCGCGGCCAGTAACCTGCGGCAGGCGTGGTCTCGAGGGTTTGGCCGACTGCATACGATAGCTTAGCGTGTCGCGGCCGGTAGAAATTTTCCGGCCGATCAGCTGTTCCGGTACACAACCCACTCTGTAAATGGTGCTGGACAAGACTGGATGTACTAGACAGTTGTTTCGTCTTTAGAGGCCATGTTGAAGTGAGATAATGAGCACTACACTCATAAAAAATATCGCACGATGTGACTCCTTCGTTTCTGTTGCCTAGGATGCGACTTGCGACTCATAAATAGATATAAGCGTGTTTTATCCCCAGTGCTGTTGCTGCATGACTCCTGTATGTCAAGAGCACGGATTTATAGCAGCAAGGAGACGGTAGGTCAGTGTACTAATACCATTATGTTCCCTCCAGCAGCCAATCACTTGTAGATCGGTAGGAGGCTACTCCCCTGTACTTGAGTGAAAGTTTGCCACCCTGTTATCACTATCACCCATACTTCCCCCAAGGGGTTATTGGCTATCCCGGCTGGAGCAACTCTCTAGTGCTAGACTAATAGCGAAAATATCCTTCCTACATCCAACAGTCATGGGACACCTGCACACGTAAGTGCTGCCGACCTCTTGAAACACCAACAAAAAACAAAGCTCTTGTGGTCTCTCTCACGTATTTGCCAGAACGAATGGGGTGGTCGCCTCTTGCTTGTAGAAACCTCTAGTGGGTGGAAGAAAACCATCCATATTTCCAGAAAGGATTGGTGAACACGTTGGGAACTTAAATGTCGCCGTCCACCTGAAACACTGACGAAAGAATGGTGTGCTCACAGCAGTTTATTGCTGGAGGAGTGAAGGTCGCTTTTTTCAGCCCCCTAAAGTGGCGGTAATGTGAAATAGGACAGTTGGTCTCCACACATCAAGTTGAGCACGTGCACAAGGAAAAATTTTCTAACAGGATAATAGCCCCCAAAAAAGAAAAACCACCCTATGTTCTTCCACAACAACAGTTCAGCACAGACTGAGTGATTTTTCCAGACAATTTCCAGGTGAGAGAGTCATGTCTCTCGCAAACCGATTAAATAAAGAATATACAAACTGAATTTTATAAATAAACAATGTATTATTAAGTCCTCTGCACTGTAATTGACGCTACTGAAGCATATGACTTATTATCTAAACCAGTACCACTTCCCACCAAAATTTGAATGTACCACCAATTTTAATCCTAAAAATGATGAAATAATGAACATTTTCTCACAGGATAGCACCCACATTAAGGAAAACACACTACCTTAAGTCGTTCTGCACCAACAGCTCAGGACAGAGTGAGCAATTTTTCCCACCAATTTCCAAGTTGGGTAGGGGAGGGGTGGTGGGGGACAGGAAGTGGGCTCAAATGGCTCTGAGCACTATGGGACTTAACTACTGAGGTCATCAGTCCCAGGAAGCGGGGGAGGGGTTTTGTTTGGAGGGGGAGGGAGGAAGAATTCATGACATTATCAGTGCACCACTGCCACAGCTACACCAGGGTGCTGGGGTGTGTATGTGGGGGGGGTTCCACCATCTTGAATGAATTAAAGCTGTCCAGAATGAACGTTATTCCCCTACTCTTACATATTAGCGAAATGAGATTGTCTCTGATTTTTGCAGACTTCAGCGGGTGGGACTGGTGGTCGAGACAAGAATCCAGTTATAGCATTATGCTCACCCCTGATGCTGATTCTTCCACAAATAATCTATGATGCAGGTTCAGTTTCAATCTCGGTGGATTTCAGTTTCATGTCTACTGTGACAAGTACACTACCTCCACTTCCCATTAGCCTATGCTCTCCATGTATGCTTAAATTTTCCCCGTACGTCTCACTGCTGTCAGTTTAGGATTGCAAACAGCTTATGTGTGCTTCGTTGTTTTTTGGAGCGCTTCAAACTCCACCACTTTGTTGCTGATGCTTCATTGGTTAACCTATTAGCAGCATTTATTTGGATCCTACACTGGTACTTCAGAGGCTCTAACAACTATCGTTATTGGACTGGAAGGAGAGTCGCATACTGTAGACACCATTGTGTGCACCCCTCATACATTTAGCTACCTATTCGCTGCACTGCTTCTGTTGTGCAGAGCATACCTGATCCATTTAGGGCTCTCCTACAGTTCTGAACCGTATGGACCAAGTCTGGGACAGTCTCAGCCTAGCTTGTCGCAGAACCTTCACAGTTGCTGGTTCAAGCCTTCCACTCGACTCAGAACAAGAGAGCTAGTTCTGCAGATTGTGAGCTAGTTGAAACTCCATGAAGAATGGTGGTATTTTTAACCGTCTGTGTTAGACGCTGAAATGGTGCAAGAATGACCTGGGAGCCCAGGCTATAGGCAACGTTGGTCTCAGCATGTACCACAATATGCAGTTGGTTGCACCCTGTTCCGTGAGTGGCATCCATAATAGTCTTATCATCCTGAATGAGGCCCCCAGTCGTACACACTCAATGCACATGGTGTTCCTTCCCAGTCCTTGCTGCCATTTCCATAGTGGGTACGATTATTCATTGCACCTTTGGAATGTCCACGTCAAACAGGTCTTTATACATTTTGCGTTTGCCAATCCTTTACGTGGAACAAAACACATTTCCCAACAGGTAGATTGAGTCTCACTTGAACAGTTTCAGTTCAGTGGAAGCCAGCTCCTCGAACTGGTCGGTTAGGGGTATGGGTGTAAAACTCTGAGTGCGCACTGCTCCCCATCTCCCCTGCACTGTGTTCAGACCAGGGTCTCACAAACTGTGTTCTACGGAACAATGGTGTTCCGCGGGAAGAGAATAACTGGGCTGGGCTGTTTTGAGGGAAGAGACCAAACTGCAAGGTCATCGGTCTCATCGGTTTAGGGAAGGACGGGGAAGGAAGTCGGCCGTGCCCTTTCAAAGGAACCATCCCAGCATTTGCCTGGAGTGATTTAGGGAAATCACGGAAAACCTAAATCAGGATGGCCGGACGCGGGATTGAACCGTCGTCCTCCCGAATGCGAGTCCAGTGTGCTAACCACTGCGCCACCTCGCTCGGTAAGAGAATAACTGCTCCGTGAAAAATTATTAATAACACAGCGTTCATTTTTCGAAATTTTGTCTTGGTTTTTAATTTTTTATGGTTTCTACGTCATTCGTTATGATTTAAAATTGAAATAATGACAGAATAAAACAAGTTCTTCACATTTTAAAAATTTTACTAATTTTACGAGACTTCAAAACGAGGTGCTCTATCAAAGTGCCAGGATTCCTAGAGTGTTCGGTCAGAGGAAAAGTTAGGCACTCGTTGACTAGACATATTACTGAAACGGCCAAGTGGACGAGTAGTGATAGATCCCGTATCAGGTTTTCAAGTCCGTGGTAATAACGGGTGCTGGAAAAATAAAACATGATATCTCTGCCGGGAATGTCAACGCTTTATTCAGAGAAAAACGCATCACCACACCTGAATTAATTTACTTTGGTAAATTTGGCGACTGGAACTAATGGCTTTGTCCCGTATAAGGGGCACAAAACGTGACTAGTTGACGTTTACTTTGTTTAGGCCACATTACATCTTTACCTATAGGAAACACATGAGGATGCACACCTCAAGACTGCCGTCTTTCAGATATGGACTATAGTGAAGACAGAATAATTGTTTTGGGGAATTTTATTGTAGTGTCAACTATTTCCATTGTCACACTGAAAGAGCAGATATCTGTTAAGGTTTGTGAAACAGTTTTGTTGGTTATGTTCATTCAATATCTCAGACGTTTTTCACAACGTATACTGGAATATAATCGAGACACTGATGCCTATTTTTAAAAAAAACTGATGGACGTCAAGGGATTCGAACAATTTATTTTGATGAAGTGCCACAAAATATGATGTGTGGTTTCGTTTTCGTGTGAGATGTAAGTGTGCAACAGAACGGTGCTTTGCTGAGGAAGAGCTGGTCTCCGTGAAGAGAGCTATGGTCTGTCAGCTCTCATCCTGTGCCTAAACGCCGTGCTTCCGTGGAACAGCCTTAAAGGTTGAGTAAAGAGTTGCGCAAACAACGACGGATATCGTCGGTTACTCGCGGCCGCTATACTATTGTGCCACTCTCCCAAATAACATCCGCACAAGTTTCTTGGAGTTGATGCAGGGTTATCAAATTAAAAGTTTAACGCATTACGCCTACAAACGTGGGCAGAGTAAATCACGAGCAGTTTCCATGTTGTTGCTGCACTCTCCCAGATAGCGTCCTGCAGAATTTTTCCACCATGTCGAGTTATCTGATTAAAAGTTAGAAATTCGCAAACCCGCGCGTTGGTGAAGCTATCAAGTAGATGACTTCAGAACATCAGCACACCGTAAAGGACACACACAGTATGTCCAAAATGTTCGTAAGTTTTAATCATGTGACACAGAGAAACTGTCCGATGCGGGAAATTAGGTTCTTTTTACCTCCTGGGGAGGCCGGTGATCTCTGCAACGCATTACATTACAAAAGTCAGTGTCTTGGTCTCGTAATACTTTATTAAAATTGATTACCGGTTTCGGCTTTACAGTCATCATCAGATCTAAAAATGTAGCAGCGACATTTAGTCAGTATATTACTGGGCGCATTGGAAAGGAACTACGCGGGAAACTTGTAAACTAACTCAGCGCGGATCATGTCGATTTGCAGGTACATAACAATTAGTTGACGTACACAAAATGTGGGGTTTCTAACAGCAATAGAAGACATGTACACTGCAACAAGGAATTATCGGAAGCATATCCGAGAGAAGCTAGGTATAAATGATAGCAGCAGGAAGTATGAGGATGAGAAGAAAGCGATATCACACATTACATTGGATGTAAGGCTCTGGCACCCACAGAATATTTGATAGAAATGATGAAGTCGCTAAAGTAATTCACCAGAAGGTGGAACACAAGTTTCGGTTAGTACAACAATTCTCCCATATTACAGAAACAATCCTTCCACTGCTGTAGAAAATCAAAACTTCAGTATTACTGAAACCGCAACATAGTAACGCATAAAACATTCCGATGCAATCTACCTGGAATAACAATCGTCAATAAAGGTGAGAAAGTCACTTACATTAGAGACACTGCTGTATCAAACACCCATAATTTGCAAACCACCTGCCGGCCGGAGTGGCCATGCGGTTCTAGGCGCTACAGCCTGGAACCGAGCGACCGTTACGGTCGCAGGTTCGAATCCTGCCTCGGTCATGGATGTTTGTGATGTCCTTAGGTTAGTTAGGTTTAATTAGTTCTCAGTTCTAGGAGACTGATGACCTCAAAAGTTAAGTCGCATAGTGCTCAGAGCAAATTTATTTATTTATTTATGTATTTATTTATTTATTTATTTTTTTTTTTTTTGCAAACCATCTCCATTGAAACACAGGGATCTAGCGGATGAGGTGAAAGCTAGGACAGAAGTCTGTGCACATTGCCCCTTTGGTAATATCGGACACCACTGTTATCCCAGAACGACCTGTAAAGGATCCATACTGCATCAGACGCTCTGTTGGAAAGTGAAGAAGTCAGCTGTGTTCAAGATAGAGCAATTCGTCTGGTTCTGGGAAAAAAAAACGGGTAACTTAATTATAACTTAGTGTATATGCAATCAAACGCTTACAATGTTACGTCACTGCTGACATCACACTCAAAACGCAAAAGTTTCGACTTCACGATTATTAGAAAGCTTAAATCCGTAGGTTACCATTTTATAATACCTTTGTGTATCGCTATCACCATGTGGAGGCACAATGGATGAACTATTGCTATGATCAAACACATTTGATCTGCAGCGGATAGGCACTGGTGCAGGGAGTGGCAACTGACCCTTAACATAGACAAATGTAACGTATTGAGAATACATACAAAGAAGGATCCTTTATTGTATGATTATATGATAGCGGAACAAACACTGGTAGCAGTTACTTCTGTAAAATATCTGGGAGTATGCGTGCGGAACGATTTGAAGTGGAATGACCATATAAAATTAATTGTTGATAAGGCGGGTACCAGGTTGAAATTCATTGGGAGAGTCCTTAGAAAATGTAGTCCATCAACAAAGGAGGTGGCTTACAAAACACTCGTTCGACCTATACTTGAGTATTGCTCATCAGTGTGGGATCCGTACCAGATCGGGTTGACAGAGGAGATAGAGAAGATCCAAAGAAGAGCGGCCCGCTTCGTCACAGGGTTATTGGGTAAGCGTGATAGCGTTACGGAGATGTTTAGCAAACTCAAGTGGCAGACTCTGCAAGAGAGGCGCTCTGCATCGCGGTGTAGCTTGCTGTCCAGGTTTCGAGAGGGTGCGTTTCTGGATGAGGTATAGAATATATTGCTTCCCCCTACATATACCTCCCGAGAAGATCACGAATGTAAAATTAGAGATATTCGAGCGCGGACGGAGGCTTTCCGGCAGTCGTTTTTCCCGCGAACCATACGGGACTGGAACAGGAAAGGGAGGTAATGACAGTGGCACGTAAAGTGCCCTCGGCCACACACCGTTTGGTGGCTTGCGGAGTATAAATGTAGATGTAGATGTAGGTTTACAGAAAAGTTTTCAGGTTCAGACATAGCTGCCACTAAGCATGGCTGCAGCAGTCTCACATTGGTGGATACGGGCTGTCCCAGCATCTAACACACTGCCTAAAACGACTACAACATTTCTTCGTGCCTTGATAGAAAGTTGTGCAAGGTAACTTACAACTACAGAACAAGATTTTCACGCATTGTTTGTCACTCAAGTTCTTCTTCTGCTTCTAGCTTTCCGAGTTTAGGCTAAGATATTTCTTTTACATCCCGTCCTCGGTCTCCACACTGATATTTTCTCAGAAGCTTTGTAACGCTAAGCTTTCTTTGGGATCCTGGTCTTGAACATTCGCAGAAAATAGTCTTTCCATTCATATTGGTTCCGTGCATCTCTATATATTACACGTAGATTCACCACGTAACTTTCCTTCCATGTAGAAATTACCGATATTAACTTCTATTATGCAGAGTTTTGCACATCTTCCTTTCTTTTCCCCATCATGTACCTCGTCCAGTGTGAGGCTCGCTTTCTTCAGAATTTGGCAAATCATTCACTTTATTTAATTTTATGGCTAGATGGAATTCCTGGCGCCACACTCGCTAAGTTAAGCTAAGAGAGGGTGACGTGTGCGCCATGTGTCTGTGAATTGTAAAAACATTCTTCTGTGTGTATCGTATTTGAACTGTGTTTGTATCGTATTCTCTGAGGCGAACATTTGGGATCGGCACAGAATTTGCCTAAACGAGCTTGAGAAACCGGATAGACCCCACAGTGAAACTGGCCGGTGTACCAGCCCACTGTCATGAATCTACTGCGCGTTACACTTTAAGTTACACGGACAGGTAACCATAGCTTTAGTAATTCACATTTCCGAATTATACACAGGGCTCAAGAGATGTAGCGTTTATACTGCCCTGTGGACTATGTCTTCAATTTCTTGAATAATTGCTTCATCGTCTCAGTATACAGTAAGGTGTTCACATACTGTTGCCTCCCTGACTGCATTCCCAAAGCACTATTTGCGTGTTTCGATTCATCTCTATAGAAGCTAATTAACTATGGTGACGCACTGCATCCCTACCTAACTTCATTATTTATGTAGAACCCTTAAAAAAATGAAATAAGATTAGGGTGCTAACATTGTCAAAATGATGAGATACGAAGTGCGATGGTTTACCTTTCTTTGCGTAGCTCGGCGTTGCGCTTGCGAAAGCTGGAAACGAGTAGCTGTAACTCCTCAGCGTGTTGCTCGTACACCTGAGACAGCTGCTGCGTGAAGTCCGACACTGCGCACAAAACAACACACTATTACAATCACATCACACACTCATTTTTCTACAAAGTATTTTACTTAGGACACATTACACAGAGGTGAGAAAGTCATGGGATAGCACCATCCACATATACCGGGTGATCAAAAAGTCTGTATAAATTTGAAAACTTAATAAACCACGGAATAATGTAGATAGAGGTAAAAATTTACACACATGCTTGGAATGACGTGGAGTTTTATTAGAACCAAAAACGAAACAAAGTATTGCTAGTCGCGTGAAAGATCTCTTGCGTGCGTCATTTGGTGAGGACCGTGTGCTCAGCCGCCACTTTCGTCATGCTTGGCCTCCCAGGTCCCCAGATCTCAGTCCGTGCGATTATTGGCTTTGGGATTACCTGAAGTCGCAAGTGTACCGTGATCGACCGACATCTCTAGGGATGCTGAAAGACAACATCCGACGCCAACGCCTCACCATAACTCTTGCTTCACAGTGCTGTTCACAACATTATTCCTCGACTACAGCTATTGCTGAGGAATGATGGTGAACATATTGAGCATTTCCTGTAAAGAACTTCATCTTTACTTTGTCTTGCTTTGTTATGCTAATTATTGCTATTCTGATCAGATGAAGCGCCATCTCTCAGACGTTTTTTGAACGTTTGTATTTTTTGGTTCTAATAAAACCCCATGTGATTCCAAGCATGTGTGTCAATTTGTACCTCTCTATCTACATTATTCTGTGATTTATTCAGTTTTCAAATTTATACTGACTTTTTGATCACCCGGTACATACTGCGGTAGTATCGCGTACACATGGTATAAAAGGGCAGTGCATTAGTGGAGCTGTCATTTCTACTCAGGTGAGTCAGGTGACAAGGTTTCCGGAGTGATTGTAGCCGCATGAAAGGAATTAACCCAATCCGAAAGCGGAATGGTAGTTGGAACAAGACGCATGGGACATTCCATTTCGAAAATTGTTAGGGGATTCAATATTCCGAGATGTACAGTGTCATGAGTGTACCAACAACACCAAATTTCAGGCATTACCTCCCAGCACAGACAACGCAGGGACCGGCGGCCTTCACTTAAGGACCAAGAGCAGCAGCGATTGCGTAGGATTGTCAGTGATAACAGACGAGCAACACGGCGCGAAATAACCACAGAAATCAATGTGGAACGTACGGCGAACGTATCAGTGCGGTGAAATTTGGCGATAATGGGCTACAACAGCAGACGACAGACACGAGTGCATTTGCTAACAGCAGAAATTGCCTGCAGTGCCTCTTCTAGGCTCATGACCATATCAGTTAGACCGTCGACGATTGGAAAGCGGTGGTCTGGTCAGGTGGGTCATAATTTCAGCCGGCCGCGGTGGTTTAGCGGTTCTAGGCGCGCAGTCCGGACCCGCGCGACTGCTACGGTCGCAGGTTCGAATCCTGCCTCGGGCATGGATGTGTGTGATGTCCTTAGGTTTGTTAGGTTTAAGTAGTTCTAAGTTCTAGGGGACTGATGACCACAGTAGTTAAGTCCCATAGTGCTCAGAGCCATTTCATAATTTCAGTCGATAAGAGATGATGGTGGGGTTAGAGGGCGACACAGTTCCCACAAAGCCATGGACCCAAGTTGCCAACAAGGTACTGTGCAAGCTGCCGGTGGCTCCATAATGGTGTGGTCTGTGTTTACATGGAATCGACTGGGTCCTCTGGCCCAACTGAACAGATCATTTACTGGAAATGGTTATGTTCGGCTTTTTGGAGACCATTTGTAGCCATTCATTGACTTCATGCTCCCAAACAACGATGTGTCACGTCACTGGGTCACGGTTGCTCGCCATTTTGGACAATTCGAGCAAATTGTTTCGCTACCGAGATCACCCGACATGAATCCCATCGTATATTTATGGGACGTAATCAAGTGGTTAGCTGGTGCACATAATTATGCACCGGCAACACTTTCGCAATTATGGACGGCTATAGAGCCAGCACGGCTCAATATTTCAGCAGGGGACATCCAACGATTTGTCGAGTCCATTCCACGTGACGTTGCTACACTACGTCGGGCAAAAGGAAGTTCGACACGATATTAGCAGGTATCCCATGAGTTTTGTCACCTCAGTGTATATGCCCCTTCTGGAGATACTGCCACCTCATCGCTTATGCCTTACAAGATGTAAGATTAAATGGGGAAAGTGCAAACTCAAACGGTGTACTTAGCATGATACCCTTTCCCTGTAAACTGTACACTGCTGCTAACCGTTGGGGAAAGCTATATAGTACTTACCTCCACCAGGGGCCTATCAGATAAGATGGCTCACTGTTAAGACACTGCGCTCGTATTCAGGAGGAAGACGGTTCAATTCCCCCTATGGTCTTCCCTACTTAGTTTTCCAAGATTTCCTTAAATTGTTTGAGGCAAAAATGGGGATTCTTCCTCCGAATGGGCACACCTCACTTCCTTCCTCATCCTTCCCCAAGTCAACTCCTAGCTATTGCGATGTCTATAAAGACTTAGTCATCGATAAGGCGTTAAACCTTAACCTTCCCTCATTTCAGCCAGAAGCCAGTAACGACACACTTACGCACAAGTAAAAAATGTTCATTCGTCCCATTCGTAAGTATACAGTGACACTGTGTACTGGAAGTAAAACAAAAATCATGGAAATAACGTCTACATAGAGGAGAATCGTCGATTAGATCCCAGGACGAAGTTGCGCAATATATACAAGGTGTACATAAAGTCTGGGAACACTTTCAACTATTTATTGCACAAGAACTAAACATTGTACAGATGTCATACATACTGCATTTTGAAGCCCTGTATATACTGAAACCAAAATGATCCCCATAAATAACGGCTGACGAAACTACCCGCTAAAGTGGAAGTAAATCGAAGAAGACACCACAGAAGTGCTAAACGAAACCACCATACTGCTGAGATTACCTGCATACAAATAGCCAAAACCTGCGTCTGTATTTAAGGAATGTATTAAATATGTAACAACTGAAAATCACACTTGAAGTCCAGAAAACAATGTTAATATATACAGTACCCCACAGAAGGAAAAGAAAAGGAGGGATATAATTAGAATACTAGATTGCAATGAACCTGATATCAGAAGGAGGACATGCCTGTCGCTAAGACTTTGGGGAGGTTTCCCTCAGTTCTTGGAGAAATACCGGGGTCGATATTTATAATTAGAAATAAACGTATACCGAGTAACTTAGAAAATATTAATTAGCAAAAGGAGAACCAATCTCTTTCTTCCAAGTAAATGGTGACCTATAACGTAACGTTCATTAGGGCACGTAAGAGGAGCAGGCTTTCCATGTTCCCACAACCTCACAATCGGGAGGAAACAAGCAGCTAAAGAGCTCTCTCTATGTTCACCTTTGAGATATTTCATTATATATGACAAAATTGTGAAAACGCTTACGTAAAGAGTGAGCGCACCTGTTATTGAAATACTGATAATGTAGGAAACTACTGTGATATTATGATTACTGTAGTTCGGGTTCACAGTACACACTTATACGACGAATAATTATTATCGGAGAAAGTGCATCTTGTGTATTCTGGGAAAACTGAATACCACAGTAAACATTTATGCCATGATTATTCTGTCTTTTCAGTGATTCCTACAGCAATAATGATTGCTGTCCATCAAAAGAATAATAATAAATGAAATACAGGTTCAAAGGAATTACTCGTATTACAACACGCACCATCTAACATTAGGAGAGACAATACGTTTGTTTGGTAACCCATAAAGCAATATGGTGTATCAAAGATAATATTCTTTAGTTAACGCAATGGACGGACATGGAAGTTCTATTGAATGTCAATATGTAGCCCAAAATAAAAGGAAAAATACCGAATCTAAAAGCTGTTCATAATAAGAGGACAGCAGTGATTACAGTAATGAAACCGGTATTTCTGCCGTTAGTGACTTCATGGAAGGCGAATGACACCATGAGAATAATGGAATGTGTCCAAGATGTGCAGAGCTGTTTTCTAGGAAATAAATCTCGTTATATTTTCATTTAAGAAGTTGAAGAAATTTAATGAATTGCAGGTATAATGTTTAGACAAAAATGATATGACAACAGTGAAATTTACCAGAAAAATTCAACATTCTCCATTAGAGTCTCTTACACGTCCATAGGTCCATGAATCTTCTGATATTGAACGGAAAGATTCGGAATTGGGATTGTCTTATACAGAAATAAAAGACGCAGTGGGACTCTCTTCCTCATATCACTCATTGGGTACAATACTTGGCAAATATGGTATTAATGCCAGTTTTAATTGTGATGTGTGCAGCAAAATTCATTTTCAGAAACAGGAGGCAGTTTTCTGTTAGTTCCATCTCGTTTCACCTTTTGAGAAAACTTTCATAACTAAGAAGCTAATAACGATATCAGGCAAATTACAGGAACACTGAGATCAGAAAACAATGTTAGAGGCTCTTGAATCACTAATAAAATAGTAGAAGTAAAAGTGTGACCTAGAGGATACATATTTAGCTGACGGGTAACTACAAATGTTGCACACGAAATGGAATAACGTGAGAGCCTGAACGCAATAGGCATTCCATACTACACTCCTGGAAATGGAAAAAAGAACACATTGACACCGGTGTGTCAGACCCACCATACTTGCTCCGGACACTGCGAGAGGGCTGTACAAGCAATGATCACACGCACGGCACAGCGGACACACCAGGAACCGCGGTGTTGGCCGTCGAATGGCGCTAGCTGCGCAGCATTTGTGCACCGCCGCCGTCAGTGTCAGCCAGTTTGCCGTGGCATACGGAGCTCCATCGCAGTCTTTAACACTGGTAGCATGCCGCGACAGCGTGGACGTGAACCGTATGTGCAGTTGACGGACTTTGAGCGAGGGCGTATAGTGGGCATGCGGGAGGCCGGGTGGACGTACCGCCGAATTGCTCAACACGTGGGGCGTGAGGTCTCCACAGTACATCGATGTTGTCGCCAGTGGTCGGCGGAAGGTGCACGTGCCCGTCGACCTGGGACCGGACCGCAGCGACGCACGGATGCACGCCAAGACCGTAGGATCCTACGCAGTGCCGTAGGGGACCACACCGCCAGTTCCCAGCAAATTAGGGACACTGTTGCTCCTGGGGTATCGGCGAGGACCATTCGCAACCGTCTCCATGAAGCTGGGCTACGGTCCCGCACACCGTTAGGCCGTCTTCCGCTCACGCCCCAACATCGTGCAGCCAGCCTCCAGTGGTGTCGCGACAGGCGTGAATGGAGGGACGAATGGAGACGTGTCGTCTTCAGCGATGAGAGTCGCTTCTGCCTTGGTGCCAATGATGGTCGTATGCGTGTTTGGCGCCGTGCAGGTGAGCGCCACAATCAGGACTGCAAACGACCGAGGCACACAGGGCCAACACCCGGCATCATGGTGTGGGGAGCGATCTCCTACACTGGCCGTACACCACTGGTGATCGTCGAGGGGACACTGAATAGTGCACGGTACATCCAAACCGTCATCGAACCCATCGTTCTAGCATTCCTAGACCGGCAAGGGAACTTGCTGTTCCAACAGGACAATGCACGTCCGCATGTATCCCGTGCCACCCAACGTGCTCTAGAAAGTGTAAGTCAACTACCCTGGCCAGCAATATCTCCGGATCTGTCCCCCATTGAGCATGTTTGGGACTGGATGAAGCGTCGTCTCACGCGGTCTGCACGTCCAGCACGAACGCTGGTCCAACTGAGGCGCCAGGTGGAAATGGCATGACAAGCCGTTCCACAGGACTACATCCAGCATCTCCACGATCGTCTCCATGGGGGAATAGCAGCCTGCATTGCTGCGAAAGGTGGATATACACTGTACTAGTGCCGACATTGTGCATGCTCTGTTGCCTGTGTCTATGTGCCTCTGGTTCTGTCAGTGTGTTCATGTGATGTATCTGACCCCAGGAATGTGTCAATAAAGTTTCCCCTTCCTGGGACAATGAATTCACGGTGTTCTTATTTCAATTTCCAGGAGTGTATTTTGACCTATGGCCACGGGGATGTCTAGACGCAGTGCCAGGGGCTTGCCTACATGCCAAGGGCAGTGACGTCATCAAGACGCCGGATGTGGAAAATTTAAATGTTAAAGATCACGGATGATGGGAACTTTTTTAAAAAATAACATGATGGTGGGTGGGAAATTTAAAAAATTAATGACCGTGGTGGTCGATGAATTTAAATATTACGCGATGGCGCTGCTGGGTAAAGTTTTTCAGCCTAACACAGTGCACGATTGCAGTTGCAGGAAAAATTTTACAGCTAATGACAGCACAGTATTTTTGCATTATATTCAATTAGACGACAGTGTTCCCACTAACTTTGTCCCCTGATTGGTGCCATACTCAAATATAAAATGTATTGCCAACACTGCAGTATTGCCAAAAAATGTGTAAGGTTTTTTACCTGAGTTGTTTAAATTGGGTGTGGATGGAAACCATGGAAAATCTAAATGTGGATGGCCAGACGAGGAATTGAACCGCTCTCCTCCCAGGTGCAATTACAGCATCTTAACACTGCGCCGCCGCGCTTGGAACATGAATTATAGGAGGTATAGAGATACTGGCAAAGCCAGCTGGTCTTAAGATTATTATCGAACCTATAAATCCACCTGCTCTTTCAAAGAACACGAATGTTTATTTCATATGAACAGAGGACAGAACATTCAAAAGATCAGTCATTTTAAGAATCATACATCATACATACGATGTAAACAAGTATTATTGCGCTAAGTGACAAAAAAAATCTATTTTCGTAACACCGTGGACAGCAATTTGTCTTTCTTTAAACATGAGAATTAATTCGAAATATTAATCAAATGGGATAAAATCTTAACTGAACTTAAAATTTCATTAGATTCAGAAAAAATGGAGATACGGTAGTTAACCAGAAAGAACGCAAGAAAGCTACTTTCATTTGTTATACAATAAAAGGGACACAGTTGTTCAATTTAACTGACTCGTTCGATAATCGCTTCGCTCTCAGACTGAATTGATGTTTTCAGGCATATTCGGAGAAGAGCATTAAAGCAAGTGAGCCATTCGCATTGAAAGAAGGAACAATTTGTAGAAAAGCTCACCAGCGCCCTTAATGTTTTATGGCGTCAGTTTTAAGGGTACATTATGATCCGGAAAACGCGAACAATAAAAGATGCTAGACCGTCAAACTGCAGGTATTTGTATATCATGCCGATCAGCCGTTAAAAACAGAATTGGTGAAAACCTCTATGGGGAAATAAAACATTAAACGGTATTTTCAAAAAATTACCCGTATTGACCTCACTGTTTAGTTAGGGGATGAGATTCATTTCTAACTGCTGTGAAACCACTGTCGAGACCAAAAACAAATCCTCAGACGAGCGATCCCTCAAGGTGAGCTGATATCAACAATCGTTCGAGAACCGGCAAACTTCCTGTACTTTCGGTTGTCGGTTTTGTTACATTCAAATGATATTAAGCTGTGTTTTACATCATAAACTGGAATAATCGAGATTCACATGGCGTATTATCTTTAAAATTTAAGGCTTCGCATTTTTTTGCAGCTGGGTGTAAGATGTTACCTTTAAAAGAACTGTCAAGGACCAGGAGGGATACTTACAGGTAATTATTCAGTTGTATTCAGTTGATGTGTAATGTCATTGAAAATTGCAAGTAATGTTTTGCTTCTGCAGTCACGATCATACCATATGACGAAGTCTGCTGTTATAAGAAGAGTTATCAGTGTTAGTGGTTTTAAAGATTACGTTTTTGTTGTCTTTGTTTACAAAGACAAATAAGGTTTACGAAGACAAATCAATCTGATTTTATTTACTTTACCGTTACGGTAATAGAATAATTCTACGTCATCAAACATACTAAACAAGTTTCTGGCACCTGCGTAAAATTTTAAACTCTTTGCTCAATATAGAATCTGTTCCTCTTTCATCCAACGTAATTTTATTAAGCAGATAAATACCGAAAGACTAAATATAAATTCTAAATGTAAAAGGTATACTTAGCGGTGTAAATTTTAAGCGACTTACGGATTTTGAGGCCGGCCGGAGTGGCCGTGCGGTTCTAGGCGCTTCAGTCTGGAACCGAGAGACCGCTACGGTCGCAGGTTCGAATCCTGCCTCGGGCATGGATGTGGGTGATGTCCTTAGGTTAGTTAGGTTTAATTAGTTCTAACTTCTAGGCGACTGATGACCTCAGAAGTTAAGTCGCATTGTGCTCAGAGCCATTTGAACCATTTGAACGGATTTTGAGATTAGTGATTATTTGTAGATGAATCATTTTGCTAACAAATATATCTGTTACCGTGAAAAACCGAAATTGGAGAGTGTCAAGATTCACAGAGTCGCTTGTGGAGAACATCGAGATTCACATACTCGCTTGGGGTATGTCCGAATTATGTACTAAATATCCTTACTTCTCACTTACACCGACAAATAATGACATTCAGCAAACACCAATGGCGCATTATGAATAGAAATATTTTTGTTACCTTTTTAAATCATATTGCATTATTAAAACAAGTTGCCACCTGCGTTAAAATAGGAAAAAATTGAATTAACAGCACATGTAAACAAACTGTTGCACTTAAAAGAAACAGTACATTCTAAACGAGAAAAGAAAACAATACCAATAATAAACTTGATAATGTGGCTGTGGTTCTACGGTCTCATTTACCGTCAGAACGTAAACTCTTATGGCACTTAGTATTGCGCAAGACTCCCTTGCTTTTACAGCTGCGTTTAGACGTGGAACACTACTTTCTGCAATTGCAGCGTGTATAACCTTGCCCTCCACTTACAGAATCAGGAGGATCTGCTTCTCTCACTGTAATTTCTTGCTGCGAAATCTCATGAGTGGAAACAGACTTTCCTTTACAAATTACGAATTGATTGTGGGTATAAAGGCGCTTCACAGAACCTTTTTTGTTAGCTGCTTTACAGGAGTCGGAACCTTCTAACCCAAAATAACCGCCAACACATGATAAGCATCTGTAAGTCTAAAGTTGACATCAGGGTCTTGTATTCGTATGGTATCAGCAATTTGAGCAGGAGTAAATATTCTTTTTGAGGTTCGTAACTTCTCCGCTGCTTAAAGTAGAAGATCCTCTTTCGCGGCAGCTCTTTCTATAGAACTAGTTCCGTTCAGATAACGCTTGGTATGGAGACCTGGTGGATTGCAGCTGCTTTTCAATATTTTCCTTTGGAATATGGTTTTCTTCATTGCCAGTATTCACATTTTCTTCAAATGTATTAACAATTTCTTCAGATTGTTCTTCGATTTCAATATCTGCGATTTGCTCGCCAGGCAAAGATGACGGTTTAACGGCAAACATGGCTTCATAAGGACTTCTGCGTATTCCTTCGTGGTACGTGGTGTTCTTGGCAAACTGGACAGAGGGAAAACTATCTGACCATGTATTTGTGTTGTTTCGTTCATCCATGCACTTAACATGTTCTGTATATCCTGAATGGCCCGTCAAATTGAATCATGTGTTTGACTATGACGACACTTTCCATGATCTACCTTAACATCTTTCCACATAGCGCATAATTTGAATACGGTTTGATTACAGAATTCCCTATCACTACCTGATTCTAACACAGGTGGAGTAACAAACGCTAAAAATATTTTAAGAAGGTGATACTCTAATTCTTCGGCTCTCTTAGTTCTCAAACCTATTTAAAGGATCTTAATCCATCATCATCAAATTATATTCGCCATCCTTGTGTGACTGCTGGTCTATCAAATCGACTTATCATCTTGAGTTTAACTCAGAACTGACCATTGGTTTCAGAATCATACTTTTTTAGTTCCACTTTGTTTCATTTGACATTGTTTACGTAAATTTAAATACAGCATTATAGCTTCATAGGTAAAATTTTTGCATGAACTTGCTATTCTTTACGCATACGCGTTCTAACTTCATGGCATGGTCTGGTGTGAGTTTCAGATAGTATACTGAACATTTAATCATTGTATATATACTGTATAAGTATTGTACATTCATCTCTCCTGGTTTTAATGGTACAACTAATTTCTCTCCGTCATTAATATTTAAAAAGTCAAGACGTCAAAATGGGCTGCACTCAGGTTTAACAATAATCACTTCATAAAGAATTTTAGGCTACTTTTCTTGAGAAAAATTAAAAAAATTGTCTTCTCGTTTACTCGTCATTAATGCAAGTATATGTTTCTTTAAAAATTTTCGCTCCAGCATTCATTCAAAATAAATTATTGTCTGAGATGAAAAAATTAGACTTGTGAAAACGTTGCAAGCATCAGTAAACCTTGCATAAGAGTGACAAACAACAGCGTTCCGTAGTATAAAAAACAGATACCATGTGACATCAGTCGCGGCAGAACAAAGGCTCTGGCGACATACTGTCACCTCTCTTTCGACATCGGCTTCTCGTTCCGACCTCCACCACGGCATGTCTGTGCTTGTTGCTTGTCGAGACACAGAGGTGCTACTCAGAATGTGTCAGTATATAACCAATTATTCCGCCTTTCACATATGTACTTAGTACGTGTTGACATCCACCAAGGAACTTCGACATACTTCATCTTCGGTCTTCATGGTAAATATTTCACATATAATGTTTCACTATGACATGCAGCAGAAATTAAAACATAAGGTGCTCGGTGTGGCAAGTAAAACAAATGATAAGGAAGAAACTAGTTTTTGCGTGAGAAAATAACTCAGACGTGCCCAAAAAGTACTGGGACGACTGAACTGAGATGACTGCCATAAACTTCATAAGTCGTTGTTGTTCTGGTCTTAGTCCAGAGACTGGTTTGATGCAGCTCTCCATGCTACTCTATCCTGTGCAAGCTTCTTCATCTCCCAGTACCTACTGCAATCTACATCCTTCTGAATCTGTTTAGTGTATTCATCTCTTGCTCCCCCTCTACGATTTTTACCCTCCATGCTGCCCTCCAATACTAAATTGGTGATCTCTTGATGCCTCAGAATATGTCCTACCAAACGATCCCTTCTTCTAGTCAAGTTGTGCTACAAATTCTTCTTCTCCCCAATTCTATTCAACACTTCTTCATTAGTTATGTAATCTACCCATCCAATCTTCAGCATTCTTCTGTAGCACCAAATTTCGAAAGCTTCTATTCTCTTCTTGTCTAAACTATTTATCGTCCACGTTTCACTTCCATACATGGCTACACTCCACACAAATACTTTCAGAAACGACTTCCTGACACTTAAATCTATACTCTATTCTGCCACCTTCAGAATTTGAAAGCGAGTATTCCAGTCTAAAAATGCTAGAACCGTAGGTTTGCCTTTCCTAAATCTATTTTCTAAGATAAGTCGTAGGGTCAGCATTGCCTTACGTGTTCCAACATTAATACGGAATGCAAACTGATCTTCCCCGAGGTCGGCTTCTACCAGTTTTTCCATTCGTCTCTAAAGAATTCGTATTAGTATTTTGCAGCCGTGGCTTATTAAACTGATAGTCCGCTAATTTTCACATCTGTCAACACATGCTTTCTTTGGGATTGGAATTATTATATTCTTCTTGAAGTCTGAGGGTATTTCGCCTGTCTCATACATCTTGCTCACCAGATGGAAGATTTTTGTCAGGTATGGCTCTCCCAACGCTATCACTAGTTCTAATGCAATGTTGTCTACTCCCGGGGCCTTATTTCGACTTAGGTCTTTCAGTGCTCTGTCAAACTCTTCACGCAGTATCATATCTCCCGTTTTATCTTCATCTACATCCTCTTCCGTTTCCATAATATTGTCCTCAAGAACATCGCCCTTGTGTAGACCCTCTATATACTTCTTCCACCTTTCCATTTTCTCTTCTTTGCTTAGAATTGGGTTTCCATCTCAGCTCTTGATATTCATGCAAGTGGTTCTCTTTTCTTCAAAGGTCTCTTTAATTATCCTGTAGGCAGTATCTATCTTACCCCTCGTGAGATAAGCCTCTACATCCTTACATTTGTCCTCTACCCATCCCTGCTTAGCCATTTTGCACTTCGTATCGATCTCATTTTTGAGAGATTTGTATTCCTTTTTGCCTGCTTCATTTACTGCATTTTTGTATTTTCTTCTTTCATCAATTAAATTTAATATCTCTTCTGTTAATCAAGGATTTCTACTAGCCCTCGTCTTTTTACCTACTTGATCCTCTGCTGCCTCCACTTCACCTCTCAAAGCTACCCATTCTTCTCCTACTGTATTTCTTTCCACCACACTTGTCAATCGTTCCCTAATGCTCTCCCTGAAACTCTCTACAACCTTTGGTTCTGTCAGTTTATCCAGGTCCCATCTCCTTAAATTCCCACCTTTCTGCAGTTTCTTCAGATTTAAACTACAGTTCATAACCAACAGATTGTGGCCAGAGTCCACATCCACCCCTGGAAATGTCTTACAATTTAAAACCTGGTTCCTAAATCTCTGTCTTACCATTATATAATCTATCTGAAACCTGCCAGTGTCTCCAGGCTTCTTCAATGTATACAACCTTCCTTCATGATTCTTTAACCAAGTGGTAGCTATGATTAAGATATGTTCTGTGCAAAATTCTACCAGGTGGCTTCCTCTTTCATTCTTTGCCCCACATGCCACATTCACTTACTACTTTTCCTTCTCTTCCTTTTCCTACTATTGAGTTCCAGTCACCCATGACTATTAAATTTTCGTGTACCTTCACTATCTGAATAATTTCTTCTATCTCACCATACATTTCATCAATCTCTTCGTCATCTGCGAAGCTAGTTGGCATATAAACTTGTACTACTGTGGTAGGCGTGGGCTTAATATCTATCTTGGCCACAATAATGCGTTCACTATGCTGTTTGTAGTAGCTTACCCGCATTCCAATTTTTTTATTTATTATTGAACCTACTCCTGCATTACCCCTATTTGATTGTGTATTTATAACCCTGTATTTGCCTGACCAGAAGTCATGTTCCTCCTGCCACCGAACTTCTCTAATTCCCACTATATCTAACTTTAACCTATCCATTTCCCTTTTTAAATGTTCTAACCTAGTTGTCCGATTAAGGGATCTGACATTCCACGCTCCGACACGTCGAACGCCATTTTTCTTTCTCCTGGTAACAACGTCCTCCTTAGTAGTCCCCTCCCGGAGATCCGAATGGGGGACTATTTTACCTCCGGAATATTTTACCCAAAAGGACGCCATCATCATTTAACCGTACAGTAAAGCTGCATGCCCTCGGGAAAAATTACGGCTGTAGTTTCCCCTTGCTTTCAGCCATTCGCAGAACCAGCACAGCAAGGCCGTTTTGGTTAGTGTTACAAGGCCAGATCAGTCAATCATCCAGACTGTTGCCCCTGCAACTACTGAAAAGGCTAATGGCCCTTTTCAGGAACCACACGTTTGTCTGGCCTCTCATCAGATATCCCTCCCTTGTGGTTGCACCTACGGTACAACTATCTGTTTCGCTGAGGCACGCAAGCTTCCCCACTAATGGCAAGGTCCATGGGTCATAGAAATTGTGGGAAATAAACACTGAAACAGCGATACCTCTGGTAACAGAAAGTAATTCACACGAAAGTTCGGTATATTGTCATCACAGTAGTGTTGTACAAAACAATCATACGTAAGCTAGCAGCGCTTAAATCCAATGGCGGTATTTCTCCATAGCAGAAAACGTAACCGATGGGAAGAAAGCGTTTATGTCTGCTAGCTCATGGAAATCTCATGACGAATGGAATAAATAACTGCTGCCAGTCCATAGAGCTCACTTCTGGGACTGTTCCCGATTTTGGTATAAATAAATGATCTTCCATTACACAAGACACTGATAAAGAAGAAATTGCTCTCTTTGCTGATGATGCAATCACCCTAATCATGCACAACAAAAGACGAACAACGGAAGTAAAATAAATATAATAATGGTAAAAGTGACTAGTTCTCAGTAAATGGCTCGTCACTTAATTGAAAGAGAGAATAATTATTAAAATAAAAATAAATTTTTAATACGAGGGTTGTCCAGAAAGTAAGTTCCGATCGGTCGTGAATGGACACCACAGTGAAAACCCGATGAAGCTCTGCACAGATGTATTGGGTAGTGTTTCCAGTATGATCGTCGATCGCATCTAGACGCTCTTTTCAGTTATGAGCGCACTGTGAACGAGGAAAGGTGCCTAGAACAACAATGTCTCCCGCCAAGTAGGAGGGCCCACTGAGAGGCTTCGCCTTAATGAATGCAGCCTACCTAACACAACTGCCACTCACTTCCTACTTCACGGAAATTCTCAGCCGCACTCTGCAGCGGCAGTGAAGACGCTCCTGCAGCCTTTTTCGATGGTAAGTATTCGATCACCCACAACACAGCCCTAATTGGCTCGTCTTGAGTATCATCTCTGTTCGCATGAAACGCTGGATACGAAGACAATACTTGGGCTCAGGCTACGCGCTATAGACCAGCGTAGAGAATTATCGAAAGCACAGGCAGCTGCCTTTTATGACGATGGAGTTGGAAATTTGGTATAACGCTCCGACAAATGTCTAAGTCGGAGTGGCGACCATGTAGAGAAGTATCTGGAAAGTATAGCTAACTCTTGCAAATAAAATGTTTCTGATTTTCACTGTGGCTTTCATTTAGCGACCGATCGGAACTTACTTTCTGGACAACCCTCGTATACCACGTTTTTAAATCGAACTAAAAGGAATAAAATACTTCTCCTTGCCCAGATACAGATTCCTGACCGTATACAGATAAATCTGAAAATCTGTGATCGTAAATTTTTTATGCCTACAAAATTTAAAATGGAAAACGTGGGGTGCAATTTCGAGGTGTGAATATTGGTCGTAAGTTATATTCGTACTCACGTATTAGAGATCTTTTGAAACCTGTTTGGCAACATCCGCGCCACACGTATTTGCTAATTTTGGTGACTAAATCATCAGAAAGGAGACTTATTCTGCTTTGTTACATACAATAACGTCATGTAGAGTAATGTTTTGGGCAATTCCACACAGAGACACAAAAGTTTCCTTCCTCAGAAACATGCCGTAAGGATAATACACTCCTGGAAATGGAAAAAAGAACACATTGATACCGGTGTGTCAGACCCACCATACTTGCTCCGGACACTGCGAGAGGGCTGTACAAGCAATGATCACATGCACGGCACAGCGGACACACCAGGAACCGCGGTGTTGGCCGTCGAATGGCGCTAGCTGCGCAGCATTTGTGCACCGCCGCCGTCAGTGTCAGCCAGTTTGCCGTGGCATACGGAGCTCCATCGCAGTCTTTAACACTGGTAGCATGCCGCGACAGCGTGGACGTGAACCGTATGTGCAGTTGACGGACTTTGAGCGAGGGCGTATAGTGGGCATGCGGGAGGCCGGGTGGACGTACCGCCGAATTGCTCAACACGTGGGGCGTGAGGTCTCCACAGTACATCGATGTTGTCGCCAGTGGTCGGCGGAAGGTGCACGTGCCCGTCCACCTGGGGCCGGACCGCAGCGACGCACGGATGCACGCCAAGACCGTAGGATCCTACGCAGTGCCGTAGGGGACCGCACCGCCACTTCCCAGCAAATTAGGGACACTGTTGCTCCTGGGGTATCGGCGAGGACCATTCTCAACCGTCTCCATGAAGCTGGGCTACGGTCCCGCACACCGTTAGGCCGTCTTCCGCTCACGCCCCAACATCGTGCAGCCCGCCTCCAGTGGTGTCGCGACATGCGTGAATGGAGAGACGAATGGAGACGTGTCGTCTTCAGCGATGAGAGTCGCTTCTGCCTTGGTGCCAATGATGGTCGTATGCGTGTTTGGCGCCGTGCAGGTGAGCGCCACAATCAGGACTGCATACGACCGAGGCACACAGGGTGTGGGGAGCGATCTCCTACACTGGCCGTACACCACTGGTGATCGTCGAGGGGACACTGAATAGTGCACGGTACATCCAAACCGTCATCGAACCCATCGTTCTACCATTCCTAGACCGGCAAGGGAACTTGCTGTTCCAACAGGACAATGCACGTCCGCATGTATCCCGTGACACCCAACGTGCTCTAGAAGGTGTAAGTCAACTACCCTGGCCAGCAAGATCTCCGGATCTGTCCCCCATTGAGCATGTTTGGGACTGGATGAAGCGTCGTCTCCCGCGGTCTGCACGTCCAGCACGAACGCTGGTCCAACTGAGGCGCCAGGTGGAAATGGCATGGCAAGCCGTTCCACAGGACTACATCCAGCATCTCTACGATCGTCTCCATGGGAGAATAGCAGCCTGCATTGCTGCGAAAGGTGGATATACACTGTACTAGTGCCGACATTGTGCATGCTCTGTTGCCTGTGTCTATGTGCCTGTGGTTCTGTCAGTGTGATCATGTGATGTATCTGACCCCAGGAATGTGTCAATAAAGTTTCCCCTTCCTGGGACAATGAATTCACGGTGTTCTTATTTCAATTTCCAGGAGTGTATTTGGCTTCCATCGCTGAACGTCACGTTCACAACTTAACTGCTTAAAATAAACAAGGTTCTGCTCAGCTTCCACATCCGCGGACGTGGTTGGGTGCAGATTGAACGGAAGCAGGGAATGAAAGAATAAACCTTCAGAAACAAAACAAAAAAAAAAATAAAGGCAGTCTGAAAGTGCACATCTGTGAGATCAAAATTTGCTGCTGACTAACATTCAGTACTGTGATGATCTCTCCTGCACTACATGCTTCTTTGCTCCTTGGCACTATTCCCAAGGTTGTCGAGATGCCCATGCTTAAACCAAGCCTACTCTTCGATGGTAGACTTCGGGAGATTATCGAATGTACGACGACAGTTCCTGCAGGGACGCACTGCAAGTTTCAACTGGTCCTGAGGAGGGTCAATGGGCTCAAATCAGCAGGTAGCGCAGGGGACTCCACTTAGTTGATTTCTGGCTCCTCGACAAAGGTGTCCTCGAGGTGAGTGCGGTATACTCGTGCATTATCGTCGTGAAAGACGAACCCATCATCGAAATATTGCCTGTAGGGCTAGACAATACGTTGGACGATCCTGTTCCGACCTACACAGCCCTTAGATAGTGATAGGAGGCGTCCGACATCCTTACGTAATACAGCCCAAAAATAAGAAGAACTTCAGCGAATTTTTAAATAGCAAAAAACATCGCTGACCCACCTTCTTGCTGAACACGTCTAACTGCTAGCCACTAACGTACATTGGTACCTGACCGCCTCCACACTTCTACAACGATATCAGGTATCAGACAAATCTTGCATTAATCGGTCACGGGAACCCAGCGCCATTGATAAAGGCTTCATTCCAATTATTAGCTTGCTCACCTTCTTTGCACACAAGAGTGCAGTGAGATTTGTACTACTGTTCGTAATGGACGCCCAGAGGTCAGTCGTTTGGTGATCATTTGTACAGTCTGAGTCGACTCAGCCTTCCAAGTTGCCTCCGAAAAAGCACTTCACAACCTCGTGGCACTCTCCTTTCGGTTCCTACGAGCCATAATTTAAAGATAGCGGTCACCAGCTAATGTTATTGACCGCTGGTGAACACTACGAGGCAGCAGATTTTTAATGTTTCTTGCCTCACGAACGTTACACAAACCTTCGTCGTCCTGTTCACGATTGGAGACGCGCTGTGGTTTACTGTAATGCACCGAGAACGCAGGTGTAGTTTTATCTTGATATACGCTGCTGTACGTAGAAGCAGCTTGCAACAGTTTGAAGTGACAGCTCGCAATACTTTGTCATTGGGAATGATTATTTGACCTCAGTTATTGTCACTTTGATAAAAATAAAACTAATAATAGTGTCTTTGATGTACTAATAAGATTTAACATAAGGTTAGGTTGATTGTACGTGCAGTAAATCTATGTAATATACGCCAACTACGTGTAATTAAGTTTAACCAATAGAGATTTTTATTCTTAATAGCACACAAAATAGCATAGGCTGGTGGCATAATCTACCAAATTAAGTGAACTGAAATTTTGCTCGAGCCCCAGAATATTGGTGGGCAAACAAATAACATAGGTGGAAATCAAATGCGGCGATCAAAGCTAAAATTAATCAAAGTCAAACTCCACACTAACATCAATAAATGTCTAATCAATACACGATGCAATAATCTTAAGTGACGATCAGTGACGGAAATAATCATAGTCCTCACAGGCAAACTGAGTTAAAAATGTGACTAAGTACAAATAACTCAAGCGCAAACTCGGCTTCACTCAGAAAAACACAAGCTCTGCTGAACAACCAACAGAACTAGAGGAGAGTCCCGACCACCGCAGAATATCTCGAAGTCACCAATGGACTGACGTGAAATACTTGAAAGTGTCACAACCGACAACACACAAATTTATATCACCGAAAAGCGTGTGATCGGGTCACCGCTCAGACTAGCATAGTCTTGACTCTATTAATCTGCCCACACAATGCGAAAGAGTAAGATTGTAGCCACTCTTTTAAGCCCCCCGTGTACCCTTCCCCAGAAAATCCAGCCCTCTACGTCACTTAATGACTTCATGCTATCATCAGCCTCTCTTACTCATTTTCACATAGTAATGCAATTAAAAATCTGAACGTGCCATCCGATACACGCCAAAAATTGAAACAAAATTGATATGCCATACTCAGTTTTACACGCAGCAGTTTGACCACAAACTGATTTTACGCAATTGCAAATTTTAGCAGCATTAATCAAAATAAATTATGATGTCTGTGCCTACACAAATCACAGTGTAAGTATGTATGATACTTCTGTCTTACAGGCTGCAATCAGAAATAATGTAACTCTAATCCGTTTCGAATTACAGAAAAATCTAGGCAAATTTATAAACCATTAATTAAAAATTACCATTAAAACATACATCTTACATACTAAATGTTGTAGGTGGTGTGTAATCATGTCTACGAACACATACTGCCTTACCATTAGTGTAGGTGTCTTTGATAAAATATGCTGATTTTAATCAAAAGAGCAGTTAAAATCATCTTTGCAGGTTAGTTAATTACGATATGAAACATGCGAATCGCTCTGTCAATCCACGTCGATGAACACTCCAAATTGATAGCTTGATCTCTTTCGTGTAATATAAATTGTAAAAGTTATTAATTATTTACTAATTTTCAGTGAAACAAATTTGCTCGATGCTATATCTTCTCGCCAACATTATTTCCAGAGCATACCTGCATATCCACAGAATCGTCTTTACATCCTCTTTAACATGACTTATTTTACTTGTCTGTATCTACAACAGTTTTCGCTGCACGTGTGCAACCGCGAACAATATAAATCTACCCTTTGTGCACGACTCTGGGCAAAATTGACGTCATGTTTGGACCGTTCCAGTCCGAGAGGAGCACATGTGGGCACCTAGCCTCGGCGCTCTGCCCAGCCACACCACCTTCGTGTGTTGCCGCATGCTTCAGAGTCGAACTCGCTTGGTTGTGGCGACGCCGCATGTGCAGTACAGATGCAGCATCCGATCGAAATTAATAACCAAGCGACGTGTCACAAGCTTTCATAATGCAAAAGCACTAGAATCTGACCCATTTCGAATGGCCCTCATCATCAGAATTACAATACAAGAACCTTATCAAAGCGATAAAAGTAAAAATGTTAGAAATTCGTGGTTACTTCATTTGCGACTCTGTCTTTTTGAAATAAACTGTAGTATGCAGTCTGTGAACGTAGGAAGTTTCAAGTCAACAGCTGTTCTCGTGCATTGTCCACATCCCTTCAGGAAAAACGCACCCAAATATAAACACATATGTAGTGCAACTGTTCATCCCGCGTGTGTAATCAAAGACACTTTCACGAACGATCGAAAATAATTCGCACCATCACAGAGATTACCCGGAGTTAGAATCGCGTCAGCTACTAAATGTCGACATTATAACTGTGATTAAAGTTGCATTGGATGTCATAATAGATGTACATAATTTTTAAAAAAGTTATTTGCTTCTTCTATGATCTGCTCATTGAACAAATTTTTTTCCGTGAAGTATGATAATCTTTCACTGTTTCAGCAGATTCAATTTCCTACCCTTATCCAGTACGTGCAAAATTGTTAGGTCTTCTTCAGTTCTCAACAAAGGTGGCTAGTTTCATACCTGTGCGTGGCTAGGGCCGAATTTTCGAAACTATTGAGCCGAAGAGTCTCTCTGTATTCCTCGAACCTCAACTTGAAGGACCTACCAGTCTGATTGACGTAGTTTGCACTTCAGCTACTATATTGAGATTTGTAGATAGCAGCATTGTCGTTTGTATAAACCTCCTGTTTTAAAGTAATCCTTAATTTACATCTTAACGTGTTCCATGTTTTAAATGCAGCTTCAACTATAGTATGTTAAGTGAGTCACGATTCCATACTCCGATAATTTATTGCAGCGAACATTTTTAAGCCGTTTGAGGTGGTGTTGCGAGCAGAATACAGTGCGCTATAGACCCATCAATCTCCCACTGAACAAGTTCCTCTGAAATTGGAAACCAGCCGTTCTTGTCCTGCTACATAGTAAAAACTTAATGATTCTACGAATGGAGCTGAGATGCTTCAAGAACAACATTATTGCGTCATCGCCATGGTGCCACACTAAGAATGTGTTATCTACGTACCTCCAGAACACCGCTGATCTTAAACCAGCAGTATTAAGCTTTCTGTTTATATCCTTCATAAATAAATTTCCCATAAGGTTTGAAAATAAGGTGTACACAACATCGCCAGTCTGTTCAAAATAGTAGTTATTAAATAAGTAATATAATGAGGTTATCACATGTTTAAATAATGATCCAATCCACGAACCTATTTTGTTGGCAATCAATGACAAAGAACCGTTTTCCGGATAGACGTATGGAAGGTGCTGGCATATTCTATCAGCCAGTAAAGCTAGTAGTACACTCCGACGTTCTCCCCAGAATTATGTTCACTGGTCCATATCTCAAGACAGAAAGAAGTTGCATTCAGCATAAACATTAAATATGTACCAGCAGAATATGAGTACAAGTTCTCATTCAGCCACGCTGACTAAAATTTTCCTAGACTTATCAAAATAACTCAGATACATAAATGTATGCTTCTTTCAATAACGCACCGGTTGAACTATTTCGTCTACTTTATGTATGAAATTTAACTTATTTTCTCTCCCTGTTTACTTTTCTGCCACAGACATCTTACACACACACACACACACACACACACACACACACACACAAGATAAGGAATTTATAGCACAGCAATAGCTTGTTACCCCCGTAACTTAGGGCCGCACGCCTTCCAGTCTCTATCAGGTGCTGCTCCGAGAGGGATGACGGGTGGAGACCACGTGGCGGCAATTTTCACTTCTCTCGTAAAAGTTTTAAGGTCAGAGGGCGACGCTCAACTGCTGGCTGAGAGCTGTCGTCAAACACAGATGCTGCCTCCGCTTCGAGAATCGCGCACGCACACACACACACACACACACACACACACACACACACACACACGCGCGCGGTTGCGCTCTGAATTCAGCCATTTCTATATACAGGGTGACTTTTCAATGCGTACGGAAAATCAAACGACGTACAGATAATGATGAAAGGAATCGAAAAAGTCATAGTTTTTTAACCCAAACCAATGATTACGGAGCTATCGTCACTTATAATAAACGACGAGTGTGAAAACTATAAAGCTAATTTAGAAGTAATGAAACACAGTACAAAGATCAGATGGAGCCACTTCATCTAAACTTGCCACTTTGGGAACAAAATTCACGAAAAATTTCAATAGTGAACCAAGCGAAAGAAGGTCGTAACTTTACGGACACAATAGTTCCTCTTGGATTGGTTGGCGAAACTCTTCGTTCAAACGTCATATCGTTCTTCTTGTTTGTATCTTGCAACCGGGAAATATGCTACGCGACCGCTTATTCCGGTCACTGGCAGTTTCTGAAGGTCGTCATTACAAATAAAAAAATTTTTTTTGACATTAATTATTGACTAAACTATTGGCCAAAGGGACGAGAAATTTTAGTCTCCAAAATATCTGTACCTTCAGCAGGCGAAATTTCTGTATGTATTAAAATTTCAAGCTGTAGAACTCACAAAGCAAAGGAAGATGATCTGGTTTTACAGTCTGTATGTAGTTTCCCTAGTCAGGAGCGTGCTACACTTTGAAAACTCTACGAGTCTATTAGAGGTCACCACTCAGGCCACATTTAGGTGTGGCATCTGAAAGCATTCACCAGTAGGCTCAATAGTGATTCGAGCAACAGAATTAAAACAATCGATTCAATCGGTTGTTGTACAACAATCGACTCATTCGGTAGGCGTTTCACATATAGGTTAAATCATTCATTCAATGTTTACAGCCGCGAACAACCGGATGAAAACACTCGACACAATCCGTTGTAATTTTATTTATTGACTGAATTAGTATTCAAAATGTTCAAATGTATGTGAATTCCTAAGGGATCAAACTGCTGAGGTCATCGGTCCCTTGACTTACACACTACTTAAACCAACTTATGCTACGAACAACTCACACACCCATGTCCGAGGGAGGATTCGAACCTCCGGCGAGAGGGGTCGCGCAATCCGTGACATGGCGCCTCAAACCGCGTGGTCGCTCCGTGCGGCTGAATTGTATTCTTTCTTTTTATGTGAAATCAGTCTGTAACTTTTCTGTCGGTTGAAAACGTATTTGTCCTTTCACCTGACACCACTCTTTAGCGTTTGAGGCGACTGAGGGATCCATTCATTGTTCTGAGTGAAACCAGTATGTCGTACTTCCATGAGTTAAGTAAATTAGTGGTTCACATTTGTGGTACGTACATCCCCAGAGGATAAACCTACCCCCGTCCCCATGTGAAGAGATCTCAGAGAGTATAACAAAGTTAAAATAAGCGTTATACATGCTCATTTACTACTGAATAGACTTGCTCTTATTTCATGACATAAATTTGATTAATCTGTTGCTGTGGATTAAGATGTTCTAGATGCAGTGCAATTAACACGTAACGGATTAAGCTGATGTACAGCTGGGGGTGGAAAACAGAGCATGCAAGTTTCCTTAGGAAAACGTGAAGAAGAAAGAAGGAAAAATTGCCAAATTTTAGCAACTGTTTGCATTTAATTTTACTGGAAAGGTCTGATAATCTTCACTAAACAAAAATCATTTCACTGCATCCCTTTAACACTTTATCAGCTATTTATTAGAGTGGAATGTTTAAATATTTTGTGCAGAAAATTAAGTCATCGGCTACGTACCTGCAAACCACATCCATGCACACAAACCTGTCTATGTTTCATTAATGTGCAAAGGAGCACGTATAGAGTATGAATAAGCACTGTTCACATTCACACACTAGTACTTCAATTTCATAGTTAAACCTATCTCTACCCAACATTGCAACCAGTCAATAAACAAGTTCGCTCCTCTCTGGATCGCTGGCAGCGACAACTGGTCTCGCCTGTCAAGCGGTCGTTATGGTGTTGTTAAATCATTACTGTCGACTGCACTTTGTTTACGCCTGTCGTCACTGTTATTGCCATTCTGATGTCTGCTTTTTATTTAGTGCCAATAAGTAACTCTTAGCTCTATGTTTCGTCCGTGTTTTGTGAATAATGTACTTTGTGTCTGGGTCAAAATCTAGTTACTTAGGAACGGGAAAAATCATACAGCTGGGTAAAAAGTGATCCTGAGGATAATTTCTCTCCGATATACAGTACCTGTAAGGGTGAGCAATATTCTGCAAGTATATTATTCAAAGAAAATTATTTAATGAAACTTCCTGGCAGATCAAAACTATGTGCCGGACCGAGACTCGAACTCGGGACTTTAGTCTTTCGCGGGCAAGTGCTCTGCCAACTGAGCTACCCAAACACGACTCACGCCCCGTCCTCACAGCTTTACTTCTGCCAGTTGCAAGACATTTAGCAGTCCTCGCAGCTCTTTTCTTTGTTTCAGATTTGATTTGGAGTGGATCAAAATGGCGAGACACCAGAAGAACGCACAGTGTATCATCTTGTATAGAGAATCCAAATCTGTAACAACGGCACAGCGGAATTATCGAAGCCAGTACTGTGCACCTGCATATAGAAGCGTAATGAGGTGGTTCAAAAATTTTATAGAACTTTAAAGACCTTCCTCGAAGTGAACGTCCCCCTGTGTCTCAAGCACGTATTAACAGAGTGCAAGCCGCATTTTAATACAGCCACCAGAGGTGAATTCGTCAGGCACCACGCGAATTTCAGCAAGCAAGAGCAACCGTCCATAAAGTGTTGCATAAGCGGGCACGCGTTTTCACATGCAAAGTGCAAATGGTACAAACATTTAACCAAACGATAGTCCTTTGCGGTATGCATTCGCTTGGTTCAAGTTCGACTCCTCCATAGATGCAGATATTGACTACCTGAAGAAGTGCCTGTTTTCGGATGAAGCAACGTTCCACACTTCTGGACATGTGAATCGCCACATTAGGATTTGGAGAGCAGAAAACCGACACAATACACGTGAACACATCTGTGCCAGCCCGAAGGTTAATATTTTGGTGTGGTCAAGGCACGATAGGCTGATAATTCCAATTTTCTTCGCAGAGAAACCTATAACAGGATGTGTTTACCTGGACATTCTCGAACAATTCCTGCTACCACATATAGAAGAGCTGCAGCCTTCCATCGTTTTCCAGCATGGTGGTACTCCCACACACTGGAATTTGAGCGTGCAAGATACACTGAGTAACAAATTTCCTAAGAGGTGGATAGGTCGTCATGGTCCCATCGCATGTCCCCGAGCTCTCCCCATGTCACGCCATCAGATTTCTTTTTGTGGGTTTACGTCAAGGTTCGCATGTACACGACACTAGTCAGTGACACTGCTACTTTTCGTGCGAGAATCAATGAAGCCTCAGAACTGTTGATGCTTTAATTCTGGCCCATACGTTGTCACAATTCGAATATCGCATCGATATTCTACGAGCAACGAGTGGGGCACACAATGAAATTCTGGGAAAACTGGAAAACAAACTTTGAGAGCTGCTAAACGTTTAACAACAAATCACGATCCTATACCTTTATGGTTCCCAAGTTATGATTTTTTGAAGTGATAGCAGGACTTTGCTGACGCTCTGTATATAAAAAGCAGAGGCAACGCTCTTAGTAAGTTGTGCGAAGCGACAAACTGGTCATTATTCAAAAGGAAATAACTGTCCGGCAGTGCATAGTTTTTAATCCTTGGAGCGTGGAAGTCTGACAACGGTGGCATCAGTGTTTCGATGGACTGTGTTTGGTATCCAGTTTTTTCTCAGTAGGGCCTGCAGCATGAATTACGGCGAAATTTGCGTGTCTCTTGATATTTCTGGACAGCAGAATTGCCTGTTTCGGCTTACAATGCCATTATGAAGTGCACGTCTATGTGTAGTTGACGATCATATGGCATCCAGGAGCCAGCTGTGAGCTTTCCGTTGTGAAATATTGTTATTGTAGTCATGTAGCTGCTTTAATACGAAATTTTTTCGTGATAATAGTTTGACAGCTATTTGATAGCATCTAAAAATTAAAACCGTGAAATAGCTATCAAACCATTATTATTAAGAAAAAAATTTCGTGTTATAACAGCTCCGTGACTGTGATAACAATATTTCACAACAGAAATCTCACGGTTGGCCTATGGATCCCACATGATCGTCAACTCAGCCTAGAAGTGAACATGAAAATGGCATTGTAAGCCGAAACAGACGAGCTTGTTGTGCAGAAATATCTAGAGATGAGCAAACAAATATTACATTGCAGCTACTGGAATTGATTTCTTGTAAAAAGTATCCTGATCATTTGTACAAGCCATCAGTGATCTATGTAAAGTAGATTCATGTACTTGGACTCTCGTGAATTCCCAGATACGGGTCCCGTCTTGAAAAAAAACCAGTTCACCATCGTGCGTTCCGTGCGTCCACTCCTAATTGTTTCCATATCTAATTAGGAAAAAAAAATCCGGGGAAGCTTTGATACCACCATTCTGAAACTTAGACTACCCACAACGCCCAAACTAAGACTATCCGCACAGGTATTCATTTTGGAAAAAATGACCGAATTGACGTGCAACACAAAATACTAAGAACAGTCGATGTTCTCCGGTACATCCGTTAAACGTAATATCTCCGCGTCCTTACTGAGTCTGAACTGGAATTCGTCAAATTTTGGGCTCTGGTCTGTTATTTCCAGGTCGTCGACGCATGCAAATTTACGTGACCACTTTTCTGCCATGCACAGTGGTTCAAATGGCTCTGAGCACTATAGGACTTAACATCTGAGGTCATCAGTCCCCTAGAATTTAGAACTACTTAAACCTAACTAACCTAAGGACAGCACACACATCCATGCCAGAGGCAGGATTCGAACCTGCGACCGTAGCGGTCGCGCGGATCCAGACTGAAGCGCCTAGAACCGCTCGGCTACATGCACAGTGTGTAAAGGTTAAACAAGAGAGAGGACACGGGTAAAGGAAAGCTTTCTGCAAGGTAGATGCCGCATTACTTCAGACTTGAGCAAAATCAAATGTGAAAACGAATTTTTGAGCAATTTCCGAACAATTTAAAAAGGAATCCAGTTGATTGTTTAACCCGACTTGTTCCTCTGTGTGCCACTCACTTTGCAGACAGACATCCGATTATTTGTACGCAGGTGTTTAACATGCACTGCTTTTCACGACCTTAATGTCTTCTTTGGGTTTTCTGTGGTTAAATTTTACAAATTCACGACAACTGTGGATCACGATATCGTTTTCTAGTAGGCTCTCACCTTGGACAGTGAAGTTGCTAGATCATACGAAACTTAAAACTTATAGTAGCTTCGCTGTACCCAACAGAAGCTTTCACTACGACTCTTGAGCATCCTGCGGTAGGCCTACAGTAAACATAGTAGAGATCTGAAAATTCTATGTACCAGAGTAACTGTTTTCTCATTATTAAAATTGTTATCATTTATATAATAGATATTAATAACGTAACCAATAAGGAAAAACAGATTTGAAACACCGTCCTCCAGAATACGAGTCCAGTGAACACCACCACCACTCTACCTCGCTCTGAGCTTATGGCACCGTAGATGGGTGTGTGTGTGTGTGTGTGTGTGTGTGTGTGTGTGTGTGTGTGTGTGTGTGTGTGTTATCCCAGAATGGCTCTACTGGGATTGAACCTACTCGCAGGAAATATGTTGGAGGAAATGCATTAAGCTAAAAGGGGATTACGTTATAAAATAAGTACATATTTGACCTAAAAACAGTCTTTCACTGCCTAAACCAGAACTTTTTACTATGCTCTTCTACATACCTCTCGTAATAGGCGCACTTATTCTAGCCACACAAAAGGGGTCGAAATGTTTTAAATTTTCAGTGCACGAATTCTCATCATACCATACATGCCGAACACATTCAGTAGCTGAAAAACGATTGGTATGCGATCGGGAATAATTACCAGACTAAGTATGGAAAACATCCAGTGCACAGATAAAAAAAAAGAAAACAAAAACAAAAAACAAAAAACGCAAATCCGAACACATTCCGCTGAAAAGTGCAGGTATACAAAAGCGCGCAATCTATATTTAGTATGCATGAAGAACAAAGTGCAATACATATGTGTGACCCGCCACTGCCAATAAGCAGAAGAGTGCGTAGCTATTCACTACGGAGAGGAACATGCAAATGATAACAAAAATAAGAATAAAAAAGCTGCAGTACGGGATGCTATGGTGGACTTCTACACATACTTGCTGCTCAACAGCAGAAACTGCACTGTAAATATTTAAAGTTACAAATTACGTTTTTTAAAGAACTATTCAGTCGATCTGTCAAAGTAGCCAAGATCGTTATCATTCCCGACCGGTTCGGAGATATTCTCCGTTCGGGGACTGGGTGTTGTATAGATCTTACGTACGTATCATCGTGATTGACAAGAAAATCGCCTCCACTACATTATCGTATTCTCTTCCCATTACCGAGATATCTGAATGGGCACGACCCTAAAACTAATAAATTGAAATGAAAAAAGATCGTTATCACAAACTTATGTGATAGATATTTCGACTTCTTTTGGTGTTTACTATCTCGCTAGATTCTCATATAGTTTGTAACAAAAACCATTATTCGATGCGATCAGTTGTGGGTCCCGGATGGCACCAGACAGAAGAAGCGAGGAGTTGCGCTATCCAAGCTGACAGCCTCTTTGAATTCGAAATCGTGGACTAAAATGATTGTGTGCCTAATATAACGTAACCACAGCTAATCCAAAGGACACAGCAGGGTCGTAAACAGAAGGATAATATTTTGTATGACAAGCACCTTCACACAAGGGATCTAACTGACAGCACGTCTACATTTTTATCTTTGTTGTCAGCTATAACAAAGCGGTTCTTCAGCCTGAGAGGTTTTGAAAAATATATGAAAGTAATTTACAAACATTAAAAGTGTACTTTTTCTTAAAACATACAAGCCATTTTTATTAATTGGAAGCGAGCTGTAAGCGTTTGGGTGAGAGAGTTACGGAAGGATGTAGGATAGAAAAGTAAGGGATACGGGCCCCGAATCAAGTTGTTGGAAAGGGAGAAAAACAGTGGGGAGAAAAACAGTGGGGAGAAAAACAGTGGGGAGAAAAGCAACCCTCACATGGAGGGGAAAACAAGTGTTCTTAGAAAGCTGGAATGGTTGCAAGCCTGACACTTTCGTGAGATATGTAACACATACGGGGAAGCATCAGCCGCTGCTGCGGCGTGGCGCCTTACATCGCTCCTCTCTAGAGACTGTGTATCGGCCATCGGGAGACTGACTCATGCGTGCACAGTGGCAGATGGTCTGAAGTTGGTTCAGTCGAGTACATAGTTCTAATTTTCATGTGCTAGAGGACAGTAGCGGACAGGACTAAACAGAAAGAACTATAATGTAGTCAAGAACTTTGGCCACCAGAGTCCAGTAGCACACAGAGACAGTCAAGAATCAGGTCAAGAGAATGCTTTTGTGAATTGTT
Organism: Schistocerca piceifrons; assembly: GCF_021461385.2. NCBI lineage: Eukaryota > Metazoa > Arthropoda > Insecta > Orthoptera > Acrididae > Schistocerca > Schistocerca piceifrons. Next base: position 74,894,596 of record NC_060149.1, read on the forward strand.
CTGTTTATTTACTGAAGCGTTTTTGTTTATTTATGTTTGTACAGTTTTTATATGCTTTTAGTTGTGTGAATGATGCGTGAGTGGGGTCTTAAGTAACTATGTAGATCATTGTTCTACTGATGAACGCTGTACGAACTCGTGTGAGAAAGTTTTAAGGAGAATTTTGTGTCATAATAGGTTAAGTAAGTTTATGGTAAAAGGAAAGCTAATGCGGGTGCAAATGAAAATGGTTAATAACTTAAAGTTTAAACAAAATATCGAACGTCAAATATTTATTTCGGGAAAAGTACTGTTCGAAAGTGTGTTATTTGTTGATTGGTTAGTCATGAAAAGCGCGGGCTAACGCGGGAGGATAATGTTTTTCTATTGACCTTAAACAAAACTGACCAATCAGAACGGTTTATTCTATGCACATCTTTTCTCATGGAGATATACGAGCGTGAGTCAAATGAAAACCTTAAATTTGTAATAACAAATCGAAATTTCGGGCAGTTATCCTGTAAATTGGTAAGCGTGCTACAAACAGCGTGCAGAATGGCCTGTAGGTGTCAACATAGTGCAGATGCACACATACCGTCGCAGTATCAGTATAAAGATGGCCGCCCCACCTGCGACTTGCACCAGGGAGGAACAGCGTTCTGTTATCCGGTTTTTGCGCAGTGAAGGTGTGAAACATATTGAAATTCATCGACGAATGAAGGTTCAGTGCGGTGATGCATGTTTGTCACAGCAGCAAGTCTACGAATGGAGTAGGAAGTTCGCAAATGGTGTGACTTCAGTGGAAGATGCTCCTTGTCCAGGTCAGGCACAACGAGTTGTGACTCCACAGAACATTGCAGCAGTTGAAGCCATAGTGAAGGAAAACCGCCGAGTGACACTGAATGACATTGCAGCATGTTTACAGATTAGTCATGGGTCAGCACACCACACTGTGCATGATGTGCTCCAGTTTCACAAAGTGTCTGCAAGGTGGGTGCCAGGGCAGCTGGCTCCTGAAATGAGAGAACGACGTGTTGATGCTTGTGAAGAACTACTTCGGCGCTTTGAACGAGAAGGTGATGGCTTCCTTGCAAGAATCGTTACTGGGGACGAAACTTGGGTTCACTTCCACCAACCGGAAACGAAGAGAGCAAGTAAGGAATGGCTCCATTCCTCATCACCAAGTGATTTCCATATGTTTGGCCTACTCAAAGACGCAATGGGAGGAAAGACGTTCCGTTCTGATGAAGAGGTACGCCACGCGGTGCATGAGTAGTTGCGCGGTCTACCAAAAGAATTTTTTTCTAAAGGAATTTATACAGTTTCTAAGCCCTGGAGGACTTGCATTGAGAGTGGGGGAGATTATTTTGAAAAGTGATACAGCTTTGTACCACTTCTGCACAATAAATAATATTTTAAAAAATATTTAAAGTTTTCATTTGACTCACCCTCGTAGAATGCTTACAGCAGTCTAAAGTGGTCGTAGCCCAGCCTTTCAATTGTACAGTCGTGTGCAGTGTGAGCTCCGAAAGAAGTTATAATTTGCCGGTTTTAGTTATACTACATGTTCCAAAAGTGTTTTAAAGTGAAGGCATATTTATTCCGGTGTGTTTTTTAGAAAGTACGGATTTTTTAAGTAATTTTGTGGTTGACAAAAGCCAGTAATTCCGCGTGGCATATTAAGCAGATCGGTGATTAAAAACTTGAGTGCATTAGACATCGATAAACTTAATAGTATGGCGAGCATTTTCATTAAGAACAATCCGTGCTTAGTAGCTGTTCATATTTCTGGAAATACGTTACCATAAACTTGATAACGTTAAAGAAAGGGTTTGGGCATGTCTGTGATAAGATTAGCACGGGCTCGGCAGTGAACGTGTACATTTTCAAGGTTTGCCAGTATTTCCACCTTTCATTCAAAATTAAGACCTTTTCCCGATTCTTGTAATAGTTACGTTGTATGCAGCCTGGTGCGAGTTGCAGTACGGTAGGTTTCTGCTCGGCTTTCCCACCGGCGATCTACTCCAACGAGTTCACAGGTAGTTCCAGGTAATGGACGAAAGGAACCGCGCCGCCGCACTGTGCAGTACAGTTCCGTACAAAGAAAGAATGTTTAATTACGTAATAATTATTTTTCCAATCCGGAATTAATAAAGTATACTTAATTACGATTTAGATGATGGTAGTAAAGGGCCTACTGCATAGTTAATTAGAAAATCGATGAAGTTACTGGAATATTTATGCATTAATATCAACTTTCCTCGGCTTTCAGGACCCACCGATGTGTTGCCTGGCTAAAGGATCATCGGATTGGATGGTGGGGACGAACCATTTTAAAAAGTCAGAAAACCATAACATGCTGTAAATGAGTAAGAGTCGGAGCCGTTGCGTTCACATTTCGGCTGCAGACATGCCTTCGCACATGTAGACCATTATTCTCCCACGAGCGTTGTCTTGACGCCACGACAGGTTACTCAACATTTTTTAATGCCACAAGATCCGGCTTCCCCACCGGCGAGAAGTCGCAGAAACCGTCTTCACAGCCAGCCCTAGTAAAGTTGGCTTCATTCTCTCGCGGCAGGCGCATTGCTTTGTTGCGACCAAGTGCATAAAAATCACGGGTAGTAGCTCGCCGGCTCCCTTCCGTTGCAGATGTTAGGCGTCACTTCGTTACAGACATTAGGGCTGAAGTTGCCGCCATATTCATTAGACAAGAAATAGCTTAAAGCACCATGCAAGCAGTTTGTGTAAATTCAGATCAGTAGAAACTGGGTCGCTTCGCGACAGTATGCTCGAGGTTATTTCGCTCAATAAACGCGATTACATGGCTCGCGCCACGAGCTGCCGGTAGCACGCATTCAACGATGCTGACGTCTTAAGAATTGTCGTGCCGCCACGTCTGCTGCCGTATCCGATATTTTTCATGGAAAATAATATTCTCTCTTGTTATCCACTTCATATGTTTCACCGAATACCTCTCTCCAGGGACTGTACGATCTATGATTCTTTATTTTGTACTATTATATGTTACAACCTTTTATTACACAAGAACAGCTTAACGGTGAGTAAACCAAAATTATGGGTTGATTTCGATCCATAGTGTGACAAGGGTATCTCCCCGCTGCATTTTTGACGATCAATATACATTGACGGAAAAAAATCGCAACACCAAAGAATAATTAATTTAGAGTAACGAATTTACGGGGATACTGTTGTGTAGGTGATGTACACTCCTGGAAATTGAAATAAGAACACCGTGAATTCATTGTCCCAGGAAGGGGAAACTTCATTGACACATTCCTGGGTCAGATACATCACATGATCACACTGACAGAACCACAGGCACATAGACACAGGCAACAGAGCATGCACAATGTCGGCACTAGTACAGTGTATATCCACCTTTCGCAGCAATGCAGGCTGCTATTCTCCCATGGAGACGATCGTAGAGATGCTGGATGTAGTCCTGTGGAACGGCTTGCCATGCCATTTCCACCTGGCGCCTCAGTTGGACCAGCGTTCGTGCTGGACGTGCAGACCGCGTGAGACGACGCTTCATCCAGTCCCAAACATGCTCAATGGGGGACAGATCCGGAGATCTTGCTGGCCAGGGTAGTTGACTTACACCTTCTAGAGCACGTTGGGTGGCACGGGATACATGCGGACGTGCATTGTCCTGTTGGAACAGTACGTTCCCTTGCCGGTCTAGGAATGGTAGAACGATGGGTTCGATGACGGTTTGGATGTACCGTGCACTATTCAGTGTCCCCTCGACGATCACCAGTGGTGTACGGCCAGTGTAGGAGATCGCTCCCCACACCATGATGCCGGGTGTTGGCCCTGTGTGCCTCGGTCGTATGCAGTCCTGATTGTGGAGCTCACCTGCACGGCGCCAAACACGCATACGACCATCATTGGCACCAAGGCAGAAGCGACTCTCATCGCTGAAGACGACACGTCTCCATTCGTCCCTCCATTCACGCCTGTCGCGACGCCACTGGAGGCGGGCTGCACGATGTTGGGGCGTGAGCGGAAGACGGCCTAACGGTGTGCGGGACCGTAGCCCAGCTTCATGGAGACGGTTGCGAATGGTCCTCGCCGATACCCCAGGAGCAACAGTGTCCCTAATTTGCTGGGAAGTGGCGGTGCGGTCCCCTACGGCACTGCGTAGGATCCTACGGTCTTGGCGTGCATCCGTGCGTCGCTGCGGTCCGGTCCCAGGTCGACGGGCACGTGCACCTTCCGCCGACCACTGGCGACAACATCGATGTACTGTGGAGACCTCACGCCCCACGTGTTGAGCAATTCGGCGGTACGTCCACTCGGCCTCCCGCATGCCCACTATATGCCCTCGCTCAAAGTCCGTCAACTGCACATACGGTTCACGTCCACGCTGTCGCGGCATGCTATTAGTGGTAAAGACTGCGATGGAGCTCCGTATGCCACGGCAAACTGGCTGACACTGACGGCGGCGGTGCACAAATGCTGCGCAGCTAGCGCCATTCGACGGCCAACACCGCGGTTCCTGGTGTGTCCGCTGTGCCGTGCGTGTGATCATTGCTTGTACAGCCCTGTTGCAGTATCCGGCGCAAGTATGGTGGGTCTGACACACCGGTGTCAATGTGTTCTTTTTTTCCATTTCCAGGAGTGTATTTACGTTATTAACATTGCAAGATTGCAGGTTAATGTAAGCGCGAGATATAACATTGCCAATGTGAAATGTTGGTACATTTATAATGGTGTAACCGCCTGTTGCACTTGGTGGTCAACACAGGGATGGTTAATGCTGTTTGTGGATGACGCTAGAGCCATCGTCCGTTGATGTCCCATATGTGCTCGACTGGAGACAGATCTAGTGATCTAACACGCCAAAGCAACATGTAGACTCTCTGTAGAGCACGTTGGGTACAACAGCGGTATGTGAGCGAGTGTTATCCTGTTGGAAAACACTCCGTAGAATGCATGGCACCACAAAATGTTGTATAACAAGACTAAAGTACAAATTAGCAGTCATGGTTCATGGGACAACCACGAGAGAGCTCCTGTTGTCAAACGAAATCGCACGGCAGACCGAAACCAGGTGTAGGTCCAGTGTATCTACACTACTGGCCATTAAAATTGCTACACCAAGAAGAAATGCAGATGATAAACGCGTATTCATTGGACAAATATATTATACTAGAACTGACATGTGATTACATTTTCACGCAATTTGGGTGCATAGATCCTGAGAAATCAGTACCCAGAACAACCACCTCTGGGCGTAATAACAGCCTTGATATGCCTGGCCATTGAGTCATACAGAGCTTGGATGGCGTGTACAGGTACAGCTGCCCATACAGCTTCAACACGATACCGCAGTTCATCAAGAGTAGTGACTGGCATATTGTGAAGAGCCTGTTGCTCGGCCACCATTGACCAGACGTTTTCAATTGCTGAGGGATCTGGAGAATGTGCTGGCCAGGGCAGCAGTCGAACATTTTATGTATCCAGAAAGGCCCGTACAGGACCTGCAACGCGCGGTTGTGCATTATCCTGCTGAAATGTAGGGTTTCGGAGCGATCGAATGAGGGGTAGATCCACGGGTCGTAACATATCTGAAATGTAACGTCCACTGTTCAAAGTGCCGTCAATGCGAACAAGAGGTGACCGAGACGTATAACCAATGGCACCCCACATCATCACGCCGGGTGATTCGCCAGTATGGCGATGACGAATACACGCTTCCAATGTGCGTTCTCCGCGATGTCGCCAAACACGGATGCGGCCATCATGATGCGGTAAGCAGAACCTGGAGTCATAAAGAAATGAGGTTTTGCCATTCGTGCACCCAGGTTCGTCACTGAGTACACCATCGCAGGTGCTCCTGTCTGTGATGCAGCATCAAGGGTAACCGCAGCCATGGTCTCCGAGCTAACAGTCCATGCTGCTGCAAACGTCATCGAACTGTTTGTGCAGATGGTTGTTGTCTTGCAAACGTTTCCATCTGTTGACTCAGGGATCGAGACGTTTCTGCACGATCCGTTACAGCCATGCGGATAAGATGCCTGTCAACTGGACTGCTAGTGATACGAGGCCGTTGGGATCCAGCACGGCATTCCGTACTACCCCCCTGAACCCACCGATTCCATATTCTGCTAACAGTCATTGGATCTTGACCAACGGGAGCAACAATGTCACGATACGATAAACCGCAATCGCGATGGGCTACAATCCGACCTTTATGAAAGTCGGAAACGTGATGGTACACATTTCTTCTCCTTACACAAGGCATCACAACAACGTTTCACCAGGTAGCGCCGGTCAACTGCTGTCTGTGTATGAGAAATCGGTTGGAAACTTTCCTCATGTCAGCACGTTGTAGGTGTTGCCACCGGTGCCAACCTTGTGTGAATGCTCTGAAAAGCTAATCATTGGCATATCACAGCATCTTCGTCCTGTCTGTTAAATTTCACATCTGTAGCACGTCATCTTCATGGTGTAGCAATTTTAATGGCCAGTAGTGTAGCAAGCAAACAGGTTGGTTGCAGGCCCTCAACTGACCTCCTTATAACCAAGACACGGCCATCATTGGCACCGAGGTAGAACCAACTTTCATCATAATGCAAAACCTCCACCCAGTCCTCTAATGACCTCTCACTTGACACCACTGAAGTCGCCAATGACGATGGTTTGAGATCAGTGGAATGTACACTACAGGGCGTCTGGTTCGGAGTTATCCTCAGAACAGTGGTTTGTAACAGTTTATTATGTCACTGTGGTGTCAACTGTTTCTAAAATTGCTGCTGCAGATGCAGTTACGATGCGCCAGACCAGTATGCCAAACACAATGGTCTTCCCTCTCGGTAGTGCCACGTGGCCGTCGAGAGACTTGTCTTCTTGCGGCCGCACATTCTCGTGAGCAACGCTGCCAGCATTCATATACAGTGGCTACATTCGTGCCAAGTCTTTCTGCAAAGTCGCAGAACGAACATCTAAATTCTCGTAGTCCTATTAGACATCCTCGTTCAAACTCAGTGAGGTGCTAATAATGACGTCTATGTCGCCTTGTGCGGTCGTGAGCTCATTCAAAAAGCTCGGTTTGTGGGAGAATGTAGAAAGTCGGCTCAATTCAAAATAAATTACTTTACAAGCCCGTATCTCTTCTCAGAGAACAACCTGGTGATGCGTTTTTCGCCGACCAGCAATCCGAGAAAACTGGTGGAAGGTGTACTAAGCGAAAGATAGTCACCTAGCTGGTTTCACGTGGCAAAGCTATGCGGCAGTTACTATTGATTTTTTTCTTTCTGTTGGGGGAAGGTACGGCGTTATCTGGACGTCAGACTATGTGGAATACAAATTCTCTCCCTCGCAGTGTGGGAAGGGCCCTCATTCGGTGACTTGCAAAATACTTGCTAGGTGGGAATTTGAAACTCTGTTTCACAGAATTTTATATGCAGGAAGAGACCTCATTTGGGGTTTTAAAATATCGGCTAGGTGGGGTGTTGGACCACCGTCTCTTAAAATTTCATTGAGTAATCATTGGCCATGCTCTACCGTTGGTGTAGGAACAGGCTTTTGTGGGAAACTCTGGAGCAGAGAAAGTATCTAAAAAGGAAATTTCGGCGTTTGATAGTAAGACAGAGACGAAGACACTTGTTTGGGAGAGGTGGAAGACGTCATTTGGTTTTTGAGACATGGAAGATAACTACAGACCTTCATTTCGAGAATCAGCCCATCACTCCACGACTGGTGAGTTGTTGCTGCCACCAGGCTGCAGTCGACAAGGGTCTTGTCACTCTGAGCCGTCGATTCTAGCAAATACAACGAGGGCTGTGTCATGTTTGTTATGATTGTTGCAATAATAGCAGCTGAGAGTTGGAACGTCGTATCTGCTATATCGCTGGTCATACGACTTCCACTATCTTTTAATTCCAACCTCGTCCTTCCTTTGAGTCTTCCATGTTCGTACCGTTCAGTATCACTACCTCCAGAGAAAACAGAGAGTAAACCCAATGGACACCTACCCTTACAAAGCAAGAATGTGGTGTCAGAAAATCCCTCTAGCGTTGTAACAGTCTCTCAAAGAGATGCAGTATCACCAGAATTACCGTTCACCTGGCGCAAGTCTTGCGAGTTGACGCCACTCCGGCGATTTGCGTGTCGATGGGGATGAAAGGATGACGATAAGGACAACTCAACACCCAGTCCCTGAGCGGAGAAAATCTCCGACCCAGCCGGGAATCGATCCCGGGCCGTGAGGTATGACATTCCGTCGCGCTGACCACTCAGCTACCAGTGGCGGACACCAGAATTATCGTAATCATTCTGGATATTCTCGGTAGTAACGCCACCTGGGGGAAAGGAATTCACATTGCTCTCCTTCCCCTTCACCTGTGCACAACTCAAAATTTGCCTGGCAGATTATTTAGTTGACTAATTCGTCAGGTATACAAATAAACCATCCCGAGTTATTTTCGCTTCTTTCCGTAAACGTAACATAATTTTATACCAAATGAAGCTGCGTAATTGGAACTGTGTCTTGAACCTTCGGTTATTCCTTAACCTCTTTCCAACTGGGTCTTTATTTTGTTCTTTAATAACGTTTAACTATGTTTTAAAGTGTACCCACAACATAGGGATCAAAAGCAACAGGACGATGCTACTGATACGCCAACTATTTCAGTTAATGAATAGGCCGCTTCAGCTTTAGAACTTTATTAAATTCACGCTACCGGTTTCGGTCTTTATATTAGGCCACTGCCAAGTGTATCTGAAACTGCCAAAAATGCTAATACATAATACGACTGGCACATAGATATTTTAATTTCATAATAGGAGATGAGAGATATTGCATATTACAAGCGCAGAAATAATTTACAAGTTACGGTATGCTGCAAGAAGCAACATTAAATGATTAAAATAGTTGAAGTCAAGTGGATTTGGAAAGCTTCCCGTCAAATGACGTCATGAGAAAAATGAGTGTGTCGTCATTATAAAAACTGTACAATCCGGAACTTTAAAATTGTTAACATGGTTTAGCTTAATTTCTGATGTGTTTCAAAATTACATTGCACGTTTGTCGCATAAAATGCTAAAATTAGACGATAAAACAGAAAAGCTGCAAGATTTTAAAAACGTTTTGCGCCAGATGACGTCTCGGAAAATGGGCGTGAGTTAATTATAAAAATTACAATACAAAATACTTTTAACATGGTTTAACTTAAAAGATTTATATTCTGATGTGCTTCAGATTTACAACTGTATGTTTTTAATAATAAAAGTTGAAAGTATCTTTTATCATTTGTATTAATTTATTTTTTTATTCATTCATATAAGTATCATTCTTCTTAAAACGTGCTCATCTGGAGTAACTGTAGTTTTTTTTCCATCATGCATTGAATAGTAGCTCACCCAGGAACTGAACAACAATTTAAACAGACCTCCCTGGACACCAAGGAGACCAAAACCTCTGCAAGTCCAAAAAATGGTTCAAATGGCTCTAAGCACTATGGGACTTGACAGCTGAGGTCATCAGTCCCATAGACTTAGAACTACTTAAACCTAACTAACCTAAGGACATCACACTCATCCATGCCCGAGGCAGGATTCGAACCTGCGACCTTACAGCCGCGTGGTTCCGGACTGAAGTGCCTAGAACCGCTCGGTCACCAAGCCCGGCTCTGCAAGTCCAAAACTGCTTTAAAATGAAAAATTATGGAGAAAAACACTCTAATCATCACTTGCAAAACATTTGATTGTCAAGACCATAAAGATCATTGCTCAAAATCTCCGCCGAGCGGGGTAGCCGCGAGATCTGAGACGTCTTGTCACGGTCCGTGTGGCTCCCCCCGTCGGAGGTCGGAGGTTCGAGTCCTCCCTCGGGCATGGATGTGTGTTTTGTCCTTAGCGTAAGTTAGTTTAAGTTAGGTTACGTAGTGTGTAGTCTTATGGACCGATGACCTCAGCAGTTTGGTCCAATAAGACCTTACCACAAATATCCAAACTTTCAAAATCTCCACTCACTAAAAATAGTGACCATCCAAAAACGTAATTACGAGAGAAAAAAATCACATCTCAAGAAAAGCTGAAAATTATTTAAAATATTAATGTGCAGTAGAAATATTCAAAAATCCCTTGCAAAATCCTCGTCAAAAACACTGTCCAAACACCCACAAGAACGTGAATACTTTCAATAATCCTCCAATACATTCAGCGTCACATTACACAGGGTGTCCAGCGAAAGAGATTCCAAAAACAAATACCTGGAGAACTAAAATCGATACACGAGTGCAACAAACGGTATGTTTATTGCCAAATCTATCAGAATTTTATACGGAAGTGAAGAGCTGCTAACAGATGACGCTGCAACCTCAATATATAGTGCCTATAAATGGTGCGCAGCAGCTCAAAGTGATCAGTTCCACCCTTGAAACCTTAAAGGAGGTTAGTGTACCGAAAAAAAGGTTGAAATCATGTATTCCATTAAACAACGTGATTTTCTGGTACTGGAATGACACAAGATAGCACACAGTCCTACGGCAACAAGCGCAGTTTTCATTATGTTCCAAAAGGACCCGACACGAAAACCATTCGCAAGCTCTTCGCCAGATTCCAGCGGAGAGGCAGCGTGGCTGATGATCAAGCGGGTTTAAGTTGGCCTTCGTCAAACTAGTTACTCCTGAAAATATCGCCGCGGTTTCAGAAATTATTCGATAAAATCCAAGGAAATCTCTCGGAAGAATTACAGCACAAACTGCTTTGAAGTATTCCATCACGCAGAAGATACTGAGACAGTGCCTAAACATGTTCCCATTAGAAATCCAAATGCGAACAAGGCCCTCACAATGACTGATAATGAAGGATTTGATGTCGGCTGCATCTGGTTCAGAGATGAAGCACACTTCCACTTGATGGAGACGTGAGTAAACAAAATTCGGAATTTTTTGGTTCAGAAAATCCTCATTTGTGTGAAGTGAAACCATTGTATTCTCCCAAAGCTACTGTTCTGCCTGGCATGGGCATTATTGGCCCTTTTTTCATACGAGAAACGAGCACTAGTGAACGTCACGTTGCAATAGTGTAACATTTATCGCCACACAGTTATCGTTGGAGAACCGACCAGGCCCCGAGTGGTTTATGCAAGATGGGGCCAAACCACATAGGGCGGGACAGGTGTGTCGCTTTCTTTATGAACTCTTGGGGAACAGAGTTATTCCGATGCATTATTTCAAACTCACGAGCGCAGGGATGGAATGCCTCCCATATTGGCCCCACCTGACACCTTGTGATTACTTTTTGAGGGGCTCACTGAAAGACGTCGTCTACTGGAACTACCCACGAAGCCGGAAGAGCTTCAATTGACCCTTTTTGTGGCATCTGAATCCATTTCCGTTGAAACGATACAGGATGTGATGGCAAATTTTATCGTTAGAATTTTAGAAAAATTAAAAGAAAAATTGTTAACTTACTTCTTTTGTTGTTGTTGCTATTTTTGTTGTTGTGGTCTTCAGTCCGGAGACTGTTTGATGCAGCTCTCCATGCTACTCTATCCTGTGCAAGCTTCTTCATCTCCGAGTGACTACTGCAACCTACATCCTTCTGAATCTGCTTGGTGTATTCATCCCTTGGTCTCCCTCTACGATTTTTACCCTCCAAGCTTCCCTCCAATACTAAATTAGTGATCCCTTGATGCTTCAGAACGTGTCCTACCAACCGATCCCTTCTTCTAGTCAAGTTGCGCCACAAATTCTTCTTCTCCCAATTCTATTCAGTACCTCCTCATTAGTTACGTAATCTACCCATCTAATCTTCAGCATTCTTCTGTAGCACCACATTTCAAAAGCTTCTATTCTCTTCTTGTCTAAACTATTTATCCTCCATGTTTCAGTTCCATACATGGCTAAACTCCATACAAATACATTCAGAAAAGACTTCCTGACCCTTAAATCTGTACGCGATGCTAACAAATTTCTCTCCTTCAGAAACGCTTTTCCTTGCCATTGCCAGTCTACATTTTATATCCTCTCTTCATCGACCATCATCAGTTACTTTGCTCCCCAAATAGCAAAACTCATCTACTACTTATAGTGCCTCATTTCCTAAACCAGTTCCCTCAGCATCACCTGATTTAATTCGACTACATTCCATCATCCTCGTTTTGCTTTTGTTGTCGTTCATCTTATATCCCCCTTTCAAGACACTGTCCGTTCCGTTCAACTGGTCTTCCAGATCCTTTACTGTCTGTGACAGAATTACAATGTCATCGGCAGCAAATTTTTCTTTTGTTTCGTTTATTGCTTGCTCTATATACAGATTGAATAACATCTGGGATAGTCTACAACCCTGTATTCAACTCTTCCCAACCACTGCTTCCCTTTCGTGCCCATCGACTCTTATAACTGCCATCTGGTTTCTGCAAAAATTGTAAATAGTCTTTCGCTCCCTGCATTTGACCTCTGCCACCATCAGAATTTGGAAGAGAGTATGGGAAGAGAGTATACCACTATATCTAACTTTAACAAATGCATTTCCCTTTTTAAATTTTCTAACCTACTTGCCCGATTAAGGGATCTGACATTCCACGCTCCGATCCGTAGAACACCAGTTTTCTTACTCTAGATAACGACGTCCTTCTGAGTAGTACACGGCCGGAGATCCAAAGGGGGAACTATTTTACCTCCGGAATATTTTACCCAAGAGGACGCCATCATAATTTAACCACACAGTAAAACTTCATGCCCTTGGGAAAAATTACGGCTGTAGTTTCCCCTTGCTTTCAGCCGTTCGCAGTACCAGCACAGCAAGGCCGTTTTGGTTAGTGTTACAAGGCCAGATCAGTCAATCATCCCGACTGTTGCCCCTGCAACTACTGAAAAGGCTGCTGCTCCTCTTCAGGAACCACAAGTTTGTTCAAATGGCTCTGAGCACTATGGGATTTAACGTCTGAGGTCATCAGTCCACTAGAACTTAGAACTACTGAAACCTAACTAACCTAAGGACATCACACACATCCATGCCCGAGGCAGAATTCGAACCTGCTACCGTAGCGGTCGCGCGGTTCCAGACTGTAGCGCCTAGAACCGCTCGGCCACACGTTTGTCTGGCCTCTCAGCAGATACCCCTCCATTGTGGTTGCACCTACGGTACGGCTATCTGCATCGCTGAGGCACGCAAGCCTCCCCACCAACGGCAATGTTCATGGTTCGTTGGGGGGCAACTCACTTCTACAAAGCTTAAATCACGTCCTCCTATGCATCAGAAACTTTATATCTACCTATTCCACAGAAAAAGTATAACTTTTCACTGTTTTTTTAATATCAAAAGAAAAATTTTTCTCATACTCTACTGTCACTTAATCCTGACAACATTTCGCACTGTATTCACATGACCGTTGTTCCTCATCAGAAATTAAATGCTAATGAATTTCATTCACCATTATATCGAAATTGTAAGCCCAGCTGTACCATCACTGGACTTTTATCACTGTGTCAACCAAATGTTTAACTATTGCATCCCATAAGTCCAAACCATGAAGAAAAGTGTATATATTGCAATTACATAAAGTATCTATGTATACATGGTGATCTGGATCTACAAGAAGAAGAAGTACTGTAAGATAGGCTAAAATTATGGTAGACAACACTACTTTGAAAATATTTCAAAAATGAATTTGTGGCCAGTAGCTTCATCAGAAAGATCCAAATTTTTATCCTGACAGGGTCGACCGAAATTGAAGGTGTGCGTTGGTTTGCAAAGCTTCAACCACTCTCGTTGAGATCAGTATGACATTCACCTCAGCTACTATTACTTTTACCTCACAGCACCAAGATGGCGGCGCTCTCTTTCAAGCAAAGCATGAATAGGAGAACGATCTATCTGTTAAATCACTAAGCAACACAGTTTTTAATAAAGAGTTGCGCTGTTACTTATAAACAAGAACACGGATTCCAATTTCATGGCAAGAATTCTGTTCATAGTACTGTTTACAGAACCAAGCGTCTCTCGTCATATATGTAATACAATATCATCTACAAAAACAGCCCTTGCACTCCTCGTAAAGTTTAACATGGAAGAACTGAATACAAATTGAATGAAATGGGCTTAGAACTGATGCAGTAACCAATCTCCAGTACTTCATCATTCACAACCTCTGAAGACCCACATCTCTGCATACCGATAAGCGGAATGATACAAAACAACGATCTAGCTCACCTCGAATTCTACATCAGAATTCAGCGTAGTAAACAAATAGGAATGATCTCACCCATAATCAGGCATATTGTACCAACTATTTCAAACCATGGCATTCTGTAAAACAAAAGTATGGTATATAATTAAAACGGCATGCTCCTTCAGATATAGCTCCGGTGCCTGTTTTGACGCAAGTAGCAGTAGCACTCGAATTTGGATTCGGATGGTCGACATCCTCTCGAACGAGCAAGCACATGACTTTCTCTGCTACCCACTGACTGATGGAAAACCGCTCAACAAAGACAATATTTCCGATACAGTGGTTGACCAAAGAATTTACAAAAATATCTGAAGCGATACACATGAAAGATGATTAAGTTAATATCTTGAAGATAGTTGTAAAATAAATATTATGGATATTGTGAAAGGAAAATATGTGCTGAGGAAATGAAAGAACCAACAAACGGGCACCTTTCACGTTGTTCACTTACTATCGTTGCGTCCAAGACTTCATTCGCGTCTTTTGTACTCTGGACAAGCTGTTGTCTAACATAACAGTATTGCACTGCTTAATATGACACTGATTTGGACGTATTAAGTGAAATGTGTCTGACACTGATCTGGACATACTACATTCAATACGTCCAAATAAGTGGCAGATGAAGTAGTGCTACTGTGTAATGTTTACAACAGCTGCACCAGTGCACCAACGACGTGAATGCAGCTTTGGGACGCCAAAATCTATGTGAACAACTGACATACACAAAATGTATCCCAAGATTATTGCATCTAAACAGCTGGTGCAAGACCATCTGCATAACAACAAACAACGAGGCACAGTTCCACATCAGCAGAACACACCACTGTACATCGATGTCTGGCCACTCACTTCCCTATCCCCTTCCTCCAAATACCCCAGTTGTCACTCCAGCAGCAAAATAATGAACAAATTAATTCTATGTTAATTTAAATTAAGATATTTTATCTTTAGGTAACATTGTTCTGCATGCATAAACGCCTGATGGTGAGAAAAATATGTTTGAAAAGTTTTGCAATATGTCGAGTTAGACAACGTAAATAAAAGTAAGATATAGCAGAAAAATAAAAATAAGTGTTCTACATAGTCACGGTTCCTAAACTTAGCCAACATGGCCTCAATTGATTAGGAGAGGGAGAGCATGTAGGAGTAAAGTTGGGAGAACGTATCGATTCAAGCACAGCAGTCTACAAGAAATGGTGATCATTGAAGAAATTGGTGGGTTGTTGGTTTGAAGTGTTCGGCATGTGTAAGAAATCTGACTGCGTTCATCATGCGAGAGAAGAATGGAGGAAATTAAACTGTTACAGAATTCGAGTGGGTAAGTTTAGAAGGATGTGGAAAGTGCAGAGGAGTACAAGTCGTTCGACATTTCGAGAGAGTGATAGAATTTTGGGGGAATGGAAATTCAAACAATATTAGCATAAGAGAGGATTTGTGGTAGTACAGTAAAATGGAGGGATGCAGTGCTCGTATTACCTCTTTTAGTATTTTTAGTTCGTTATGGGCTAGTGTACAATCGTGGTTAGTCCCAGATACTTTAATTTGATGTTAATTGGAAGATTATATGTAAACTGAAGGTAGAGAGGGGCGAGAAAAGAAAGGAAATGGATTATCGACGGCGGCTACATCGAGACATTATGCAGAATCCGGTGACGAGAGACAATGTGTGCCGGACCGCGATTCGAACCCAGGATCTCCTGCTTAATAGGCAGGCGCGTTTAACATTGCACCATCTGAGACAAAGAGTTTATCGCGACTGCGTGGAGTATCTCGGCACACCCCATGTCCGACCCACATTCACGACGAACGTCACCTACCCGTAGTGCCTCTCAATTTCCTCCCTAATCTGAGATTCCCACTGGAGGCCGGGCGTACTTATTCATACGCACTGCAGGAGATGGATCCATTGCCCACCCAGGCGAATCAATTATATGAACGCATGGTTTTCTTTCGGACACCACTCATCCATGCAATTAATTGGATGAGGTAGAAATCATCCTGCCCGTGGCTGTGTGGTCCTATTTAATCAGACAAGCTATCCTCTGGCACCGCCAATTGAGCATGTTTGCCGCGATCCCCGTAAGCAGCTTGGACACCAATGCTGATTGCCAGGGGCTGCCGCAGAGGGTGACGTCGGGGGTGGGGTCAGTGGCCGGTGCTGGCGGAGGGGAAGGTGTCTCCTGCCCCTCTGCTGCCCCTCCCCTCAGTCGGTGGCATGGCTAAGTTTGCAGTAAACCTATAAGACAAAAATAAATCTGATCCATGTGTACATTGCCTACCCTGTACTGAAAACAAAAATAATTTAAACTGATTTTGTGATGCCTTCAGCGACATTTTCTTTATTTGATGTACGATTGTACAATTTCGGCCTTAGGCCATTTTCAGGTACCTAAAACGGAAACATTATACACTGGATGCGTTAGTATCACTTACGGATTTAACATAGAAACAAGTTATATGTTAGACGTACTGGGAGATTTATGAATTACTTTGTAGAGGATTCGTTAATGGTGTATTACACCTTGTTTGTCTTTGCTCCTATGACTGCATATAATTGTCGTAAAATAAATATCTGCAAACAGTTCTTCGTCCTTTTAGGAGTACGTTACCTTTTAGCAGTTATTGCAAAACTCTTAAAAACACCGACCTCATAAGTAAGAACTTTGCAACACCTGCTGAGAAGTCATGTGTTTCTAAAATAACGAAGAACTATTTCCACATTATTTTACGACTTTTGTATGCAGTCATGGGAGCAAAGACGTACCGGGTGGTTATAATTAAAGTGCAGTGACTCGCAGAGATCCGATGTGAGCTGTAATTATCGTATGGCAGCGAAATGTGGTAGATATACTAATGCGTTAAGGCGGAACCGGTTTACGCTGGAAAAAAATTAGTTCCAATTTTGGCGACCAGGTGCAAGCCTGGCCCTGTGAATCCAGGAAAGACGTAAAGAAATGTTTCCATATGTAATAGATTAGGAACGGGACGTGGGCAGAGAAGGTCGAACAAGTGAGAAAGGCACAACGTCAGCAGTTTCGGTGGAATCTGAACAATATGTTCCTGTATACTGACCTTCAAATCACATAGAGACCGAATGTGTACCTTGTAATCGTGTTCGTTTAGATCGGCTGCTGTTATAGGACATGTATCTAGAAAACCTCTGTAGACAGCATGTTCGGTGGAAGTTTGCATTAAGCAGATCTCTCACTCGGCGAGCGACATGACGTGTTGTCCGACTTGCATGAAAGCAGTGGTCTGCACACAACTGCGTTTTCCAAAGCAGGAATCAAATGCTGTACAAGCAGGTCTCGATAACGTGCAGACATGGTAGAGCTGACAGGAGTTGTGGGTGTATTCTCTTCAAAGAAGAACAGACCGAGAATAAAGGTGCTTTGTGAATCCACACCACACAGTCTCATACGGCGAATGCAATGGCTCTTCGTGCACAACACGTGATTTAACAGTACCCCATACTCGCCATTTCTTTGTATTCACTACACCCTGTGGCGTCAAATGGGCCTCACCACTCCATAGAATATTATATGGAGATGGTATCTGTTCTTTCTGACGTATCCGAAATAACATATACCATCTCCATATAGTTATAGCTAACCGGCCATTGACCTCCATCTGCTGTGCGGATGCACACGCATTTCCAGAACTCTTACGGGACTCGGTAATATTGTCTGCCGCGAGTAATGAGATAGTGGGCAGGGGCACTACGAGTGTAGTGTGTGGACATTAAGTTGTGAATATGGGTTCTCACATGAAGCGTGCAGGGGATAAATCCCTTAAATCGCCCTATCCTCTGTGCCCTCGGTGGCTGAGATGGATAGAGCGTCTGCCATGTAAGCAGGAGATCCCGGGTTCGAGTCCCGATCGGGGCAGACAATTTCAACCGTCCCCGTTGGTGTATATCAGCACCTGTCATTTCACCATAGAATATTCTGTAGCCACATGTCGTGAACTTCCATCCGTGCCAGAAACTGAAGAACAATTTCAAAACGTTACTGCCGATCGTGAGATTTCAATTGCTGTACCGACTGAATCTTGTACGGGTAGACCGCAAAACTTTCTGTACTGTTGATCATGGCCGGCCGGGGTGGCCGAGCGGTTCTAGGTGCTACAGGGAACCGCGCGACCGCTACGGTCGCAGGTTCGAATCCTGCCTCGGGCATGGATGTGTGTGATGTCCTTAGGTTAGTTAGGTTTAAGTCGTTCTCAGTTCTAGGGGGCTGATGACTTCAGCGCTTAAGTCCCATAGTGCTCAGAGCCATTTTGTTGATCATAGGGTGGACAATTTTCGTGACACTGCACAAGCACTAGCACCACCGAGGACACGTGCTGCATAGACTGTTATAGCAACAGCAACCTCGGTCAATATCTTGCACCGGGATAGGACGCCTTCCTCCTCCAGGTGCTACACCACGCTCACCCCTGTTTTTTAATTTCACCATCTCTTTTAAACCATTTAATGCTATCGGGTCTCTCCTTAGACCTTTCAGTCGGAGATACTCTCCCGATGCAGCACTGTAATTGTTGCCGTTCTAATGAAACAGTTTCAATAACAACCTCTCTTCTCGATAACCATACTGTTCACTCACGCTATGAAAGGGTGGATGTCATACCGCCATACAAACCGTATACAGCGTCAGGTTTGCAGCTTGTGGTCAAAATTGGGTCTAACTTTTGCCAGCATAAATAGCTTCCGCATTAATGCATTAGCATATTTACCACGTTTTGCTGCCGCACAATAATTACAGCCCAAACTGGACCTCCATGAGTACCTGCACTTTATTTATAACCACCCGGTACATGTCGTAAACTCCATCAACAAATTCTCTGCAACGTAAGTTATATTCCTTCCAGCATATCTTGGCATACGCTATGTTTAATCCATAAGTGACACTAATGCATTCAATGTACACTGAAGCGCCAAAGAAACTGGTATAGGCATCCATATTCAAATACAGGGGTACGGTGCTACGGTGGGCATCGCCTATTTAAGGTAACTAGGGTCTGGCGCAGTTGTTAGATCGGTTACTGCTGCTACAATGGCAGGTTATCAAGATTTAAGTGAGTATGAACGTGATGCTATAGTCGGCGCAAGAGTGATGAGACACAACATCTGCGAGATAGCGATGAAGTGGGGATTTTCAAGTACGACCATTACACGAGCGTACCGTGAATATCAGGAATCTGGTGAAACATCAAATCTCCGACATTGCTGCGACCGAAAAATATCCTGCAAGAACGGGACCAACGACGACTGAAGAAAATCGTTCATCTTGACAGAAGTGCAACCCATCCGCAAATTGCCACAGATTTCAGTGCTGGGATGTCAAAAAGTGTCAGCGAGCGAACCACTCAACGTAACATCAGCGATATGGGCTTTCGGAACCGAAGGCCCACTCGTGCACCTTTGATGACTGCACGACGCAAAGCTTTACGCCTCACTTGGGCCCGTCAACACCGACATTGGACTGTTAATGACTAGAAACATGTTTCCTGGTCGGTCGAGTCTCGTTTCGAATTGTATCGTACGGATGGACCTGCACGGGTATGGAGACAACCTCATGAATCCATGGACTCTGCATGTCGACAGGGAACTGTTCAAGCTGGTGGAGGCTCTGTAATAGTGTGGGGCGTGTGCAGCTGGAGTGATATGGAACCCCACATACGTCTACATACGACTCTGACAGGTGACACGTACGTAAGCGTTCTGTCTGAATATCTGCATCTATTCATGTCCATTGTGCATTCCGAAAGACTTGGGCAATTCCAGCAACACAAAGCGACACCCCACACGTCCAGAATTGCTACAGAGTGGTTCCAGGAACACTCTTCTGAATTTAAACACTTCCGCTGGCCAACAAACTCCGCAAACATGAACATAATTGAGCATGTACGGGATGCTGTGCAACGTGCTGTTCAGAAGAGATCTCCACCCCCTCGTACTCTTACGGATTTATTGACAACCCCGCAGGATTCATGATGTCAGTTCCCTCCAGCACTACTTCAGACATTAGTCGAGTCCATGCCACCTCGTGTTGCGGCACTTCTGCGTGCTCTCGGAGGCCCTAGACAATATTAGGCAGATCTAACAGTTTCTTTGGCTCTTCCGTGGATAATGTTTCCGTTCTAGACACCTGAGAATGGCCTAGGTCCGAAATTGTACAATCTTACACCAAATTCATAAAATGTCAGCTGAAGCCGTAATAAAATCATATAAAAAATTCATTGGAGCTGCTCACCTCTGTCACAATGAATATTGTACACTAATATTTTTTAGTAATCATGGTATTTCAGTTCGTGGAAACTAATTGGAAATAGAATTTTGTAGACCTACTTCTAAGGACAAAAATGCCGACATTAATAAGATATACAGTGTGTACGGAAATTCTCGCTACAAACTTCCAGGACTTGTAGAGGGGAGTGAGTGCATAATAATTTGCATAGGAACCCATGTCCAGGAACGTACCATTTCCGTTCTAGGACGGATCACTTCAGATGTGTAACGCGTTCACTTCTACTTCCACTCAAGCTAACTGGTCTTGTATACTTAACCTTTCTTCAAAACGTATTGGACCCGGTCTTGGAAGCTGTGCCACTGAATGTCGGCCAGGAAATGTGGTTTCAGCATGATGGAGCACCACATCACTTTTCACGAGCGGTTCGGAGACATCCCAACAGATGATATGGTGAAACAGGGGTAGGCCGTGTTGGTCCAACCGCGTGGTCCCCGTCATCGCCGGACTTAACTACTATGTCCTACTTCTTGCGGGGTCGTATGCAAAATTTAATTTACGAGATTCGTTTAGGGACAGAGAAAGATCTGCTGGCACGAGTTCTGGCCGCTGCACTAGAAATTCAAGCGACAACAGGTGGGATAGAAAGTGTGTACCAGAACATGCTTCATAGGTGCAATGTCTGTAACAAAGTTAGTGGTAGCCATATCGACCCGCATCAGTACTGGGTTCTTTTCTGTTTTGGAATAAAGTAAACACGTAATGTTTAAGTGTTAGTACAAACAAATGTGTTTAAATGATAACTGGATGTTTCGTTATGTTTCCTTTCGAATTGTTACTTAATAATTGTACTGCATCGCTACTAATTCAGCTCCTCAAAGAGAAATGGATGAGTTAAACATCTGAATCGTAACCGTCATAGAATGGAAACGGTACGCTTCCGGGATTGGATTCCTATTCAAAATATTATGTGCTCACTCCCTCCTACAAGACCTAGAAGTCTGTAACGAGAATTTTCGAATGCTCTGTATTACACAAGACTGAAATGTTGGCTACGCAATAAAGGAATAATTCAATAATTCTGTATGACTTGATAAACTGAATGCAGGAGTAACGCAGATGTTAGTTTGCTATGCAAGGGAAATGTCGTATCGGAAATGGCTAAGTTTATTGGTATAGGGCTTGACGGATACTCCAGCATCTGAAAAGTTAACGTTTGGAGATATTTTTAGGAAGACGACTTTGCTGAGTTTTTTGTGAATGTGAAAAATTACTTCTTATTTCCTAGAAGTAGACATCGGAATGTCTAGAACCTCTGCAAGACAAACTCATCGCCTGAACAATCCTATGGCGGCTCCACTTCATTTCCCCAGAATAGCGCTAATTATTCCCCGTTAGTTAAGAGATTATTTACAGTTTTTGTTTCTTAACTGCTTACAGAGAGAAAGGGAGAGAGAGTGTGTAAAAGAGATCAGTTTGGAAGACTTAGTTATAGCTAAAGTTTTAAAAAACATGCAACATCTTCAGTTTACTTTTTGTGCGAAGTATTTTATACCCTGTGGTGACTATCGTTCTCCAAATCTTTCTTGCACATTTCGCTTTATGGTTCAGCTATAACGATTACATCACTAGAGAAACGTAGCACCAAATATTGTTTGATTATAAATGTTGTTTTTGTTCATTCCAGCAATAAACCTACTCGTAAATCTTAAAGCGGGGTGAGCTATGTTTCGACACACGGTAGTGAGGCAAAACGGGAGCTAATACGTGCGGCGGCTTATCGACTATTGGCCTGGTTTCTGACCAGTTTTCCACGCTCGTCCAGGCAAAATGTTGGGCGGGCCCCCAATCTCCAAGTCAGAAAATACACTAGACTCCGTGCGTTGGTATACACGCGAGGAAACAGAGTGACTAAATGTCAGTGACAGTTTTATTTATTAGCATAAGCATTTTCTATTCCTGCTATTTCATACGAATAAATTACCCAATAGAACATAAATACGAGTTTCTGATGCACCTCACGGGTTATAAAATGTGGTACTAATTATCTAGAATTATCTATTTTTTTTTTAAATTTCAATATTTTGTACAGTATAGCCTTGATTTCATCTATCCCGTCGCTTGAAAGAAAACATATGAACGGCACTCTGGCGGGGAAAAGTGGTGTATAAATTTTTCGTCACCGGAATTCCGCCAGCAAGAGGAGAAAAGGACGTGCAGTAGGTTTACGCATCACCAGACGATATGATTGTGTCCTTGTTAAATCCCATATCTCCCCACAGTGCCTCATATAGTAATATCATCTGGCACTTCTAATAGTGGTTAGCGTGTAACACGCACACGATACTGTTGATCGAGAGTATTATGATATTTACTACGCTTTGTGTCATTATTTCTCTTGTTCTCCTTTCCCTAATCAAGAAGAGCTCCTTACAGCAGATGCAATCACACATTCATACACTATCCGATTAAAAGTATCCAGACACCTACTGAAAGATATATCACAACGTAAAATTTAGTAAGAAAATTTTATATTGAACCAGTGATGGTCAAATGTAGTATCGATTGTGTAGTAGCGTCGCTGCTCAACAGCGATCGTTGATTCAAGGTGTTGTGGGTAATGTGTTAGAGTAACTTTAGATAGAGAGATGTATGGAGAACTCTCAAGTGTAATGACGTGCTTTATCTGATGTGTGCTGGATATATAGTTACTCGCTACGGGCATTAATGATTTTTTTTTAGTTTTAAGAAACCATACTGGAAATAATTAAGGTAAAGATAGTTGTTTTGTTACCAATGAAATGCGCGTATTCATAAGCGATGATTGAGAGAATATATAGCACTCACAGTCAATGTCTTTGTAAAGCTAATTGTTAATGTATAATCAGCATATTGTGTGTTCATTGTGAGCATTATTAATTTTCAAAGAGTCAAAATAGAAGTTTTAAAGTTAGTGCCATATTGTTACTTACCACGAGTCAGTACCAGTTCCAAGATCCATGTAGTTTTTGATTAACTATTTTGCTCAAGAAATTATTGTCTCAGTCATACTCGATTTAATTAAAGTGTACGCTAAGCAACAGTTTTGCACAATAGCTGTAAGCTAAATATACAATTTAAAGTACTAACAAAGAACAGTGCGAAGAGCGTTACAATTGTGCAGATAGAGGTAAGAAATTTTATTATTTCAAGGGTGAATTCATCAAACACAGAGACCATTAATTTTCAAATCGACAGGACCAATTTCAAATCAATAGTGTTGATCAGATTCAGTTTATGTGTTACTTAAATTCATAAATTCATGTTGTTTTGGTCTGGTTTAAAGTTATTGGCAGTTTACGTTCTCGCAGTCAGAAAAGTTCAGTACAGGGCAAAGTTCAGAAGCGATGAGATAAAATACACGTTCGCATGCCATTCCCATTCTAACGCATGTGTTGCAGGCTACTGTCAATTGAGTAATTTCAATCATACTTGAAACGTACATGCATCACTGCTTGTGGACATTAATATGGGATATGACCACCCTTCGCCTTTACGACGCCTTAAACTCTGCTGAATGTCTGTGGAGGAATGGCAGGCAATTTTTCGTCTACAGCGGAAATCAGAGAAGAGAAATTGGACTCTGCGCTCTGGAGTGAAGTCGACTCATCCTAAAGGTATTCCATTGGGTTCACGTCGGGACTCTAGGCAAGTCATTCAATTTCAGGAATGTTACTGTCCACAAACCACTGCTTCACAGATACCACTCCATCACTTGGTGCATAGTCGTGCTGACAGAATCATCGTCTCCGAAATGTACCTCTGCTGTACGCGGAACATAATGCTGTAAAATGAATTCATATCCTTCCGTGTTAAGTGTTTTCTTTAAGCGCAATAAAGGGATCACAGTCTAACCATGAAAAACACTCCCGTACCGCAACACCATCTCCTCCGCACTTCCCAACTGATGGCGGGTCACGTTTTCCAGGCATTCGCTAAACTCAAACACTTCCATCGGACTGCCGCAGGGTACAGCGTGACGATTGATCACTCCAAATCACTCGTTTCCAGTCAGTGGCGTCGTTCTTTACGTCGGTTTCCACTGACTTCAGAAATTTGTGGCTTACGAGGAGCTGCTCGCCTACTGTACCCCACTCTATGTAACTGTTTACGCACATTCATTGTGTTAGCTGGACTATCTGCAGCACTTTGGAACTCACAAATGATTTATTCCGCTGATTTCCTGCGGCTTTTTACGACTATCCTCCTCAATGCTCGAGGTTTCCTGTTCGTTGGTACATAAGGTCGGCCTGGTTTGGTTTAGCTGCGATAGTTCCTTCGCCTTTCCACTTCACAATCACATCGACTACAGTCGACTTGGGTAACTGTAGAAGGGTTGAAATGTGCCTGATGGATTTGATACTCAGGTGACATCCAATCACTAGTCAACGTTCTAAGTCACTGAGCTGTCCTGGTCGACCCATTCTGGTGTTACTGCTTCTCAAATGACAACGCAACGCTCCCCGCCTCCTTCTATACTGGCGGGTCCGCATCTCGGGAAGTCTAGTCCTCAATGCCACGTTACGCACGGGTCAGACAGTGTACCCTTACACACATCTGACATCGTCAGCGCTGGGGCAGTATGCAGTATCATGAACTGTGAATAAATTTTCAACTACGCTAAAATCAGATACTCTTATAGATAACCGATTTCGGCAGTTCTGCTGCCACCTTCGTATCTGCAAAACATGGGACAGAAAATGCTAGCAACTAACATTACAGCACACATAATTATATCCAATATTTGCATTACATAGAATAACACCATACCTATGTTTACATCATTACACAATCCTCTCCTTCATTATAGTAAGTCGTGCTATCCAATGTACACTACTGGTCATTAAAATTGCTACACCAAGAAGAGATGCAGATGATTAACGGGTATTCATTGGACAAATACATTATACTAGAACTGACATGTGATTACATTTTCACGCAATTTGAATGCATAGATCCTGGGAAATCAGTACCCAGAACAACCACCTCTGGCCGTAATAACGGCCTTGATAAGCCTGGGCATTGAGTCAAACAGAGCTTGGATGGCGTGTACAGGTACAGTGCCCATGCAGCTTCAACACGATACCACAGTTCATCAAGAGTAGTGACTGACGTATTGTGACAAGCCAGTTGCTCGGCCACCATTGACCACACGTTTTCAGTTGGTGAAAGATCTGGAGCATGTGCTGGCCAGCCCAGCAGTCTAACATTTTCTGAATCCAGAAAGGCCCGTACAGGACCTGCAACATGCGGTCGTGCATTATCCTGCGGAATTGTAGAATTTGCAGGGATCGAATGAGGGGTAGAGCCACGGGTCGTAACACATCTGAAATGTAACGTCCAGTGTTCAAATTGCCGTCAATGCGAACAAGAGGTGACCGAGACATGTAACCAATGGCATCCCATACCATCACGCCGGGTGATACGCCAGTATGGCGATGAGAATACACGCTTCCAATGTGCGTTCACCGCGATGTCGCCAAACACGGATGCGACCAATATGATGCTGTAAACAAAACCTGGATTCATCCAAAAAATGACGTTTTGCCATTCGTGCACCCAGGTTCGTCGTTGAGTACACCATCGCAGGCGCTCCTGTGTGTGATGCAGCGCCAATGGTAACCGGAGCCATGGTCTCCGAGCTGATAGTCTATGCTGCTGCAAACGTCGTCGAACTGTTCGTGCAGATGGTTGTTGCCTTGCAAACGTCCCAATCTATTGACTCAGGGATCGAGACATGGCTGCACGATCCGTTACAGCCATGCGGATAAGATGCCTGTCATCTCGACTGCTAGTGATACGATGCCGTTGGGATCCAGCTCGGCTTTCCGTATTACCCTCCTAACCCACCGATTCCATATTCTGCTAATACGAGCAGCGATGGCGCGATACGATAAAGCGCAATCGCGATAGGCTACAATACGACCTTTATCAAAGTCAGAAACGTGATGGTACGCATTTCTCCTCCTTACACGAGGCATCATAACAACGTTTCACCAGGCAACGCCGGTAAACTGCTGTTTGTGTATGAGAAATCGGTTGGAAACTTTCCTCATGTCAGCACGTTGTAGGTGTCGCCACCGGCGCCAACCTTGTGTGAATGCTCTGAAAAGCTAATCATTTGCATATCACAGCATCTTCTTCCTGTCGGTTAAATTTCGCGTCTATAGCACTTCATCTTCGTGGTGTAGCAATTTTAATGGCCAGTAGTGTATATCCATGTTGGTATCGTGAGTTACGCTAGAAGTCGGCATGTTAGTTTAAAATAACAGCTATGTACATACATGCTATTGCACCGACTACATTACCACTTTACAACTGACAGATCCCAGCATAATATTCTTAGTGATACGTAAGTATAGCACATGACCCAGCGGTAGTACGATCGGTATTATCATCTCACATTAGATTAAGACACAGATCTACTATTCATTATAATTACATATACCTAAATCATTATCATAACATATACAGGGTGAGTCACCTAACATTACCGATGGATATATTTAGTAAACCACTTCAAATACTGACGAATCGATTCCACAGACCGAACGTGAGGAGAGGGGCTAGTGTAATTGGTTAATACTAACCATTAAAAATTCACGGAAGTATGTTTTTTAACACAAACCTACGTTTCTTTAAATGGAATCCCGTTAGTTTTGTTAGCACGTCTGAACATATAAACAAATACGTAATCAGTGCCGTTTGTTGCATTGTAAAATGTTAATTACATCCGGAGATATTGTAACCTAAAGTTGACGATTGAGTACCACTCCTCCGCTGTTCGATCGTGTGTATCGGAGAGCACCGAATTTCGTAGCGATCCAAAGGGAACGGTGATGGACCTTAGGTACAGAAGAGACTGGAACAGCTCATTAAGTCCACATGCTAACACCTTTTTATTGGTATTTTTCACTGACGCACATGTACATTACCATGAGGGGTGAGGTACACGTTCGACGGGCGTTTCATAGGGCGTGGAGGACGCATAAATTGGCCAGCCCGTTCTCCTGATCTTACACCTCTGGACTTCTTTCTGTGGGGTACGTTAAAGGAGAATGTGTACCGTGATGTGCCTACAACCCCAGAGGATATGAAACAACGTATTGTGGCAGTCTGCGGCGACATTACACCAGATGTACAGTGGCGTGTACGACATTCATTACGCCAGAGATTGCAATTGTGTGCAGCAAATGATGGCCACCACATTGAACATCTATTGGCCTGACATGTCGGGACACACTCTATCCCACTCCGTAATTGAAAACGGAAACCACGTGTGTACGTGTACCTCACCCCTCATGGTAATGTACATGTGCGTCAGTGAAAAAGACCAATAAAAAGGTGTTAGCATGTGGACGTAATGAGCTGTTCCAGTCTCTTCTGTATCTAAGGTCCATCACCGT
The DNA here is from genome assembly GCF_021461385.2 of Schistocerca piceifrons. Taxonomy (NCBI): domain Eukaryota; kingdom Metazoa; phylum Arthropoda; class Insecta; order Orthoptera; family Acrididae; genus Schistocerca; species Schistocerca piceifrons. Next base: position 74,922,480 of record NC_060149.1, read on the forward strand.
TCCCTTTGGATCGCTACGAAATTCGGTGCTCTCCGATACACACGATCGAACAGCAGAGGAGTGGTACTCAAGCGTCAACTTTAGGTTACAATATCTCCGGATGTAATTAACATTTTACAATGCAACAAACGGCACTGATTACGTATTTGTTTATATGTTCAGATGTGCTAACAAAACTAACGGGGTTCCATTTAAAAAAACGTAGGTTTGTGTTAAAAAACATACTTCCGTGCATTTTTATATGGTTTGTATTAACCAATTACACTAGCCCCTCTCCTCACGTTCGGTCTGTGGAATCGGTTCGTCAGTATTTGATGTGGTTTACGAAATATATCCAGCGGTAATGTTAGGTGACTCACCTTGTATATACACTCCTGGAAATTGAAATAAGAACACCGTGAATTCATTGTCCCAGGAAGGGGAAACTTCATTGACACATTCCTGGGGTCAGATACATCACATGATCACACTGACAGAACCACAGGCACATAGACACAGGCAACAGAGCATGCACAATGTCGGCACTAGTACAGTGTATATCCACCTTTCGCAGTAATGCAGGCTGCTATTCTCCCATGGAGACGATCGTAGGGATGCTGGATGTAGTCCTGTGGAACGGCTTGCCATGCCATTTCCACCTGGCGCCTCAGTTGGACCAGCGTTCGTGCTGGACGTGCAGACCGCGTGAGACGACGCTTCATCCAGTCCCAAACATGCTCAATGGGGGACAGATCCGGAGATCTTGCTGGCCAGGGTAGTTGACTTACACCTTCTAGAGCACGTTGGGTGGCACAGGATACATGCGGACGTGCATTGTCCTGTTGGAACAGCACGTTCCCTTGCCGGTCTAGGAATGGTAGAACGATGGGTTCGATGACGGTTTGGATGTACCGTGCACTATTCAGTGTCCCCTCGACGATCACCAGTGGTGTACGGCCAGTGTAGGAGATCGCTCCCCACACCATGATGCCGGGTGTTGGCCCTGTGTGCCTCGGTCGTATGCAGTCCTGATTGTGGCGCTCACCTGCACGGCGCCAAACACACATACGACCATCATTGGTACCAAGGCAGAAGCGACTCTCATCGCTGAAGACGACAAGTCTCCATTCGTCCCTCCATTCACGCCTGTCGCGACACCACTGGAGGCGGGCTGCACGATGTTGGGGCGTGAGCGGAAGACGGCCTAACGGTGTGCGGGACCGTAGCCCAGCTTCATGGAGACGGTTGCGAATGGTCCTCGCCGATACCCCAGGAGCAACAGTGTCCCTAATTTGCTGGGAAGTGGCGGTGCGGTCCCCTACGGCACTGCGTAGGATCCTACGGTCTTGGCGTGCATCGGAGCATCGCTGCGGTCCGGTCCCAGGTGGACGGGCACGTGCACCTTCCGCCGACCACTGGCGACAACATCGATGTACTGTGGAGACATCACGCCCCACGTGTTGAGCAATTCGGCGGTACGTCCACCCGGCCTCCCGCATGCCCACTATACGCCCTCGCTCAAAGTCCGTCAACTGCACATACGGGTCGCGTCCACGCTGTCGCGGCATGCTACCAGTGTTAAAGACTGCGATGGAGCTCCGTATGCCACGGCAAACTGGCTGACACTGACGGCGGCGGTGCACAAATGCTGCGCAGCTAGCGCCACTCGACGGCCAACATCGCGGTTCCTGGTGTGTCCGCTGTGCCGTGCGTGTGATCATTGCTGATACAGCCCTCTCGCAGTGTCCGGAGCAAGTATGGTGGGTCTGACACACCGGTGTCAATGTGTTCTTTTTTCCATTTCCAGGAGTGTATAACCCACGTACCGTTAATATTTTGAGACGTTTAGATTTATTATGCAGCCTCCCGTGGTGTAAGATTTCCTATGCATCTGATGGACCTATTTTGTAATTTTAATGTTTTCTGAACTTGTACGTCTGCTGCACTGACTTATGAAAAACATCAGGCTCAAACGCAGAAACAAAAAAAAAAAAAAAACTGTGTATATCTGTGGTTCTTAGATGAACGACTTACGAAACAGTAATCGTAGTTTGTCCATGTTGTAGGAAGCGTAGCGTCGTGTTATGTGCAGAACGCAGCCCCGGGACGAAGGCAGCGGCGCTCGCCAGGCGGCCGAGACAAAGGCGGCTCGTCGGGGGCCGCTCCATCACGTTCATCACCGAACCCGCTCCCCCGAGGTGCACCGCCACGCTAGTGCCGGCCACTTAAACCCGATTGCCACAGTTTCTCGTAATGTTCTCGCAGGCCACGGAATGGTCCCGACCGCTCGCTGCAGCCTTGCGTGCTTCAGCCTCCCACTCCAGTCTTCGTAAGGTTTCTCTCCGCTTTTCTGCAGCTCGTTATGGCTTCAGAGACTGCGTGTACACTGTAAACTACTGTCCGCGAGAGTGTTCCGTATCCACCGCCACAGAATGAGCGTTACTTTTCAGTTTCTGCATCCGCTTTACGCAAATGCAACAATGATCACTATGAAAAACAGGTCATGTAGGGACCGTTACGGTAAGTATGGAGAACTACTACAGTGGGACACGGTTTACCACTTACCGTCCCTAGGGCACGCGGCTCACGTACAGCCGATCTGTCAGACGTCCCGTACGTTACACCAACGTGTGGCAAGACGCTCTTAACGTGCGGGGGGAACACAACGGCTATAGACGGTGAACCCGATCTCCGTTAAAATTTCGGAAGGTTTAGAGAATATTTTCTGAGTATTACGGTATAAAGAACTCGCGGTCTCGGATGGCTTGTTACAGAGTAATAATGTAGTTACGACTTATTCGGTTTATTATCCCAGTTACTTTTGTTTTTTGAACATATCGTCACAACAATGAAAATGCCTTGTGTCGCTCTTTGTAATGAAGACACCATTTGCAATTATCCTGCAGTTCTATAATTAATGTTTATCTACAGCTATAGTGTGCAATCACCAAATAACATGAACGATCCTGTTTCTCGTAAGCCTATGTGCGGGAGCGGGATTACTATGATATGGGGAGCGGGACTACTATGATGTGGGTGCCGTGTCTGCGGGAACGGTTGACCGTCGATCGTTGTGCGCTCTCGTATTGCATCCGCTGAACTCGTACACGAGGTGCGTATCGGCTAACGTCTACAGCGGTCTTTGACATGCTAGGCTTCACGAAGACGACTTGGCTGGTTACTAGAAACTTCACTCGAGACAGACTGCTAGGCGGAAACTAGCGCAAAGAAAGAAATAATAAAAAACTAAAGAAAATAACTACTATCTCCAGAAAAATACTTTATCAGTTACGGGCCCACAAAAGAAATTCCTCTTCTGAAACAATGAAGAAGTTCATGACTCTACTAATGATCGAAGCGAATGGGGGCGCGGCCTTTTATATCTTCATTTTCCTTAATAGAACAAGATCACTGAGCGTATTGGTCCAAGGCACTACCAGCGTGACTGATTTTCCAGCAGAGTACCGTCATAATTTGTCACACAGTTGAGACACTCGGCTATCATCTTTGAAACTTACGGACCCCAGCCGTCCGAGTTTCAGTTCCATCAGCTTGTGTAAAATCTCGCGGCTGTGTCCACTTGTCTTCTCTTTGTAAAACGCCATGTGCAGTTACGTTGCATTTCCATAATTCATGTTCATCTCGATTTGTATCAGGGTTACCAGTGTTCTTCCATAGTTTATTTGATTAGTTTAAGCCAAAATTCGTATATTTTTCTCTGAAGTTTTAAGGGTTGTTGACTGGATACGTTCATTCTGTTTACATCATCAAACTGGATGTATTAAAGACCTGTTAATTCTGGTTGTCACTTGTTTGTTTGTGGTATTCAAAGGATTTTCTCTTACGGTCGTACTTGCGAGTACATCACGCAACTATCGACCACACATATAGCAAAGACAAATTCAAAATCCCCATCCATGCACTAGGAGGGATTCGATTCCGCAACCTTCTCTTCACGAGGCTATGATACTAACTCGAGACCTCGAAGACTAGCATATCCAGTTTTCAAAAGCACTTAGTGGGACTTTTAAAATCTCACGATGATAGCTAAGATTAAGTGCAACTGTCGCATGGAAAGAGTTTGCGACAATAGAAAGAAAGAATCGCTATGTCCTGAATTTGGAGTACAAGTAACAGAAAAACAGGTTTTTTAATAGCAATTAGAAACATAAAGCAGAAATCAAAGTGATAGGGAAGCAATGAATACGTCAGCAGAAATGGGAGAAAGCATTCAAGAATCGGGTATGAAAGTTGCTAAGGAACTGCGCTGCAACTTGGATTGTGTGATTATCAAGTTAGCTTTTTGTTATAGTTCATTTGCGACTTTTTTGTATATTTGTTGACAAATAACGTGACAGTGGTACTTTCTGTAGCTAAAAATGGTAGTGATCCAGACTGAACGAGCATTCACTAATGTGGTGACTCCAGACATTGCTTCGATTTGATACCAAACAGTAATTTACTGATTATCTCTTCACTTTGACTGGTTTATTTCAATATTCACTTCGTCGCTTAGCGTCACCGTCGCATTCTTCCCTGCAATACGAAGTTTCATTGCGATCTATCAGTCTTTTGATAAAAACAAGGTGCCCGTTCACACCTTACTGTGCATACGAAATACGCAGAATAGTGGAGTAATTATTTGTTTGTCGATATGTCATTTCTGCTTCGCTCTTGCTACTCTCATTTTTAAAACCCAATTATTTAGAAACTGCTCAGATATTGCGCTTTCAGTACTTACTTTTCGAATTCTGTAAAGTGCAATAAGCCGTAGCACGTCTCACGCCTTCTTTCTCTGTACATTATCGAGTTCATTTCTCGGGAGACTGAATTCTGCAGACTAGACTATTAATTCTAATTGCCTTTTCCACCAACGGCGAAGACTTATAATAACCTACGTGGAGCTTCTGCTCCTTCTAAGACCTAATTACAGTCACGCAAATGAAACTGTAATTATTACGAAAAACAGCAAACATAAAGTTGGCGTCACGTGAAGAGGGAACTCGTTGGGCGGCGTCGCTGTCTGGTTGACGGTGTTAAGCAGCCGGCTGTGTTCTGGAGGGCCTGCGCAGCACATCTGCGCCTTACGCTCTGCCGATTTCTGTAAAAGGTTGGCGCTCCGCCTCGTATGTCGCCTGCGTTCTCGGCGTTTCTCTGCCTTTTGTGGCGGCCTCTCTCTGCGCCGGCTCGCTCCTCGTCCGCAGCAAAGAACGATGCTTCACCTACCTTTCTGAAAACCGCATTTTCAGAAACGTATAGGACCCGTACACATTTCGTAATAAATCGGCGATAAAACATTCTCGAGCTTATTGTAGAGTGAGTTCGAGAACGTTTGCACTAATTGCAAGTCGCGGAAATAAACAAATGACTAAGTTAACACGTTCTGCCTGTTCTCGTTAGCTGATGTTGATGTATGATATAGTGCTCTGTGGGAACTCATCTTTCAGAAAAAAACTGTTACTTCGCAAAAACATGTCAAGGTAACGATTTCGGGTGCTCATCCACGTTCATAACTAGATATCTCATTAAACAGCTAGACATTTTAACTGCATATTTTTCATTACGAAATCTCCCGTGTATAATGCACAACAAGAATAAAACGTATCCATAATTACGCAAGTAAACAACAAAAAGCTTTCATTCTTCTTCCTTAAAAATTATGTTAGCTCAAAGAGGAGTGAATTGCACTGCAACATTTTTCAACTTCCTCCCCGTCTTGTGAAATGCCTGAGGTATCGATAAATTCGTTTTTAAAACAGCTGTACGGATTTATTTTTAGCAGTAGCTGTTATACTTGGGAACTTAAAATGCAAACGTACTTCCTGTTTGTGAGGCTTAATTTTTCCCACATAAGGTGAAATATGTAAACCAGTCCACTCGAATAACACGAATGCTTTAAAGATCGATAAAAACGTTTAAGACAAATGTTGCTGTGCATGAAGGGACACACCGTATAATGTGGTGTTAATCAACTGTGCGTATTTTAGCGTTTGGACAAAAACGACAGTCAACTTTTTTGCAAAACGACGCTCTGTTTTGATTGCGGAATAACATTTAGCAATGACATTATGTCTAAGATACAAGTGTAGCACCAACAACACCTGAAAAGCGATAGTACGGAGAGGTACATCGAAAATTTTAAGCGCTGTTATGTAACTACTGTTTCCGATATTATAGTAGCAGCATTACCTACCACTATCTCAGTCAGTGTTATTGGAGAGCTTTGCAGGTCTTCTAGTGTGTAATTCCGCACGTCGTTATTCCTTCTTAATTGTTAAAAAAATATTTTATGAGAAAATTATGTGCTGTGGTGCTGTAGTTTACGATAGCTAACTCCTTAATGGGGAACGTTAATGAAAAACGTACACTGCTTAAAAGATGTACCAAATCCACAATTTTGAAGATACAGCAATGAAATTTTTACCATGCCTTACACGATATTGACACATTTACTGTTAAGTTCCTTGGATTACATATATTTAACTTTTTATGGAATTTAAAAATTTTATTTTCAAAAAATAATATATGTACCTATCTCTCGTAAACTATTCGAGAGATTCCAACAAAATTTTCTCTGTATAATCTCTTTGGATATAGTAAGCTTCTCTCATGAGATTCATTTGGTTTTACAGAATAGGAGAATTTTAATTATTTTTAATTTTAATTCCGTATATATAATATAAAATTCATGCAAATTTCGAAGCACTTTGCTCCATATCTCAGCTTCCACAAACAATTTCAAAATTTACTCTTGAGACAACATTTATTGGGTTTATAGAAATAAGTGTACAAAATTTCATGATTCCAGTCTTAATAGATAGTGAGAAAAACATGCATAAACCTTTAAAAAACATAATTTTCAGGAAATGCAGTTTAAAGTTCAATCTAAAGGTGCGATTCCGAACACGGCGACAGCGACCGACCGCGGCTGCAGAAGACAGATGGCAACGCTGCCGCCCGCAGTCGGTGCGTTGCCGAACGCAGCGACAGACAAGCTATGCAGTTGTCGGGAACAACTGCGCGAGGCGAGATGTCTGTTAACACCACCGCTGTTATTGCGCTGTTGTTGGAAGAGGGAGACGATGACATTTTATTGTTGCATTCCAAGAAAATATTAAAGCTGGTAATGTCTTTATATAAAAGTAGAATTGCAGAAGGTAGTTACACAGCACTGATAAAAAGACATTTGTTAGGTGATGAAAGTATCTTCAGGAGCTACTGTCGTTTAAATAAAAGACAGTTTAATTTCTTGCTCAGTTTTATTAAAGATGAAATAATGCCACGGTGCCTAAGAAAGGCAATAAGTGCAGAAGAAAAATTATATTTGACGCTGAGGTAAGTCAACAAAAAGTTATACATTATTAGATTGTGCGGCAGTACCAAGACTTTGTGAGAGAGTTGTGGAGGTTGAAGGGCTGCTGTTATCACTTGGCTGATGTGTGTTGCACTGTGCAGCCATTATTTCATAATCAGAAACGATCATACTATTTTTTTTTTTTTTTTTTTTTGTTTTGGCTTCTGCCTTATAAACTGGAGGTAAACTCCTTACAACTGTGCTGATGTGACGGAAAAATAAGTCAGTATCACCATCTTTGTGTTCCATAAACGTTTTTAGTAAATTTTGCCTAATTTCGTCCCTTTCTTTCCACATTTGTAATATTGTATCATCATTACTACGAACTTTACTGCGTTTTCTTTTCCGTGCTGGCACATAACGTTCATCGTTTGTTACCACAGATGTTTTACCACTATTTCCTATTGTATGTATTTCTGCCGTATCTTCTTCCTGTGATGCCGAAAGGTCCAGTTGACGAGTTCGATCTCCATTGCCTTCTTGGCTTTCTTGTATTGTTGTCTGTGATGATGTCAATGTAATATTTGTTCCTCCAGATCTGTGTTGTGCAACACTGTCAAGGAACGATAGCTGTTTATGCCTTTTTGTTTTTGAATTTTTTGAGGCAGCAGAGCCCGTTCCTAATTTGCTTTTCTTCTTGAACCTCTGGTAACCGTTCCTTAAAAATTTCCACTTCTTCTTACAGTCATCACCTGTAAATGGAAAGGCTGTATGTTTTCGTTTGTTTCAGATTCTTGGCCACAGGTGAAAGTTACCGGTCTTTATCATTTGCCTATCGTATATCACCATCTTACATATCAAGAGTTGTTAAAAATGTTTTGAAGATATTAAGAATAAGGCTGCTGCCCATGTTGATGCCACCTTCTCCTGAATCAGATTTCAGACGTATTTAAGAAGAATGTTGGGTTAAATGCAATATACCTAATTGTGTAGGCGCTATAGATGGAAAACGTGCGCATAAGGGCACCAGAGAAAAGTGGATCTCTGTTTTTTTTAATTACAAAGATTTTTTTCAATTGTTCTGCTGACTATTGTGGACGCAAATTGTAAATTCATTAGCGTTGATGTCGGCGCTTACGGAAAAGAGTCTGATAACGGTATATTTCAGAAATCGGCTATGGGCAAGAAAATAGCCGCAAAGGAATTTAATATACCTCCACCAAAATGTTTGCCAGGCACAAATGTCGGTATATTGGGCCAGTAAAAGCAGTCTCCGGTCTCTATGCGGTTCGGCGGCAGCGGCACTACTGGTCCCTGGCCGCGTGTGCGGTCTGCCGCCAAAGCAGGCAGACGACGCTGCCGCCGCGTTCAGCACGCCTCACATTGCAAACAATGGCAACCAGTGGTGCCGCTTTCTGATGTCACCTCTTGAGATGGCTCCAGATTTGTACTCAGAGTCCGCTTTCCCTTCAACGCTTCTCTTCTGGTTTCTTGTTTTCTGCCTCCTTTCCTTTACCAGGCCTGCAATTGACTTTTCAGCTGCAGAAAGGGACTGTAAATCTATTTATCTCAAGATGTCTTGAGAGCAATTTCCAATCTTCAACCCCATTCTCTTTAATACTTCCATTCTCCCAACGTTCCCATCATTAAATACAATTACTGCATCATAAGTTGCAATTCTGACAACTGTAGCAGATGAAAATATAGCAAAAAAGGATTGTTTCTTCATGAACAAAGCAGCTGCTTTGTTATTGTTTCTAAGATATGGAAGAGAGTAATAGATGATCTATAAAACCAAAGAATATATATCACCGCCATCTAGGTGCATCCCGCACAAGTTTACTTGAAAGTAATCCACGGAATCGTTGGTCAGCGAGCTAGTACTGAAGTACTGCTTCAAAACGTTGGCATGGCAGGAGTGGCGCGTCACATATTTAATTACTTTTCAGGCACGTCAGCAGGAAATTCATGACTGAAATTCTGGGAATGTATTGTCCATGGGTTCTACTAATAAATAACAAATAAACTGAACATTGACACTTTCGGTCAATTTCATGAATTTCTCCTCTTAAGTAGTTGTCTACAAAAAGATCATTCGTAAACATCAATTATTATTCTTATGATACATTTTTGTGCAGTGAAGGAACTTTCTCAAAGTTAAGTTACCACAGAATACGATTTCATATGGCATTACGGTGTTTTCCAGGTATGGCTTAACTGAGTTAATTAACAAACTCTAAAATGTGTAGTTTGAAATCTATACTTATTAATATATCACCCAGAATGATCGAATATTCTGCTTTTTATACCAACTCTTGCCTATGATTTAGGCCTAAATTTGTGTTGTAAACTTTCATTTGCAGAATTTAATATGTCATTCTTTTTTTAAGTAAGAGAGGACAGAATTAGGAAATCAATCAATAATTCTATTAACCATGTTATTTTCAATTTTCTGTGTTACTATATGCCTATCTATATTGCCTATAATCGTTTTGTCATCTGCAAAAGAACTAATTGTGTGTTATCTATATTAAATCAAAGGTCATTTATGTATACGGGAAACAACAGTGCAACTAATGTTTCAGCTTTTGAAAACCCTTCAACGATTTTCGCTCCATTCAGGAACGTGTCCCTGGTCTGCAGTTGCCGAATTACATAACACAGCTTCTTCCATTCTTCTAGTTAAATATAATGTGAGCCATTTCGAACACATATTATTAATTCCATGTAATCTTAGTTTTTCTAACAAAAATGTGACACAAGCGAGTGAGTAACAGATTGACTGAGCTACTGCGTCCGCTGGCTACAAACAGAGTACGGCCTCAGTCAGTACTTCGTGTCATTTGTACACTATCTGAACGATGAATAAATTTTCAACTGCCAAGATAGCTAAAATCATTTAGTGACGTATATATAACCTGTTTCGGCAGTTCTCTGTTGCCATCTTCGGATCTGGGGATCGAAAATGCATCCTACATTGCAGCACACATAATTCCATACGAAATATGCAATACATGGACTAACACCATACCCATGTTTACATCGTTACACGATAACGGAACCTACATTATAAAACGGATAATCACATACAAGATTTGCAGTTCATGGACTAACACTATACCTATGTTTACATCGTTACACAATCCTCTCAGCCGGCCGGTGTGGCTGAGCGGTTCTAGGCGCTTCAGTCTGGAACCGCGCGACAGCAACGGTCGCAGGTTCGAATCCTGCCTCGGGCATGAATGTGTGTGTGATGTCCTTAGCTTAGTTAGGTTTAAGTAGTTCTAAGTTCTAGGGGACTGATGGGCATAGCTGTTAAGTCCCATAGTGCTCAGAGCCATTTGAACCATTTTGAACAATCCTCTCCTTCAGTACAGTAAAGTGGTGCTATCCAATGTACGAGTATATCAATGTTGGTACCGTGAGGTATGCTAGACGTCGACATGTCGTTTTTAAAATAACAGGTATGTACACACGTGTTATTTGCACTGACTACAAGTGTTCACCTTCATCACCATTTATAATTGACAGATCCGAGCGTAACATTCTTAGTGATACCTATGTACATCTCATGGCGCAGTGGTAGTATGAATCGATGTTATCATCTCACATTAGATTAAGACATAATTCCTTACAATTACATAGGCCTAAACTATCATCGTAATATATAAAGCAAGTTAGTATTCTACAGCTTTAAAAACCTGTCTGTAAAATCAAGTGCAACATTCACAAAACATAATTTATACATAAAAACGTTTTCATCATTATAGAATTTAAAAAAATTATAAAAATTCTTAAACAAATTTTTCTTTATACAAAATCACAAACAATGTGGCAACCTATAAACACTTAAAAGCTCTCTATGTAGATTTAATAGTATCATATGTATACCTATTTTTATACAACCAGGAATAGCTCGATATCTGCACGCACAAATATGATATTTCATCAGAAATATGTTCAAACAATAGATATCTACTATGGAGATAATGATGTTTGTGCTTTTGTTGTCAAATAAGATGTTTACATGAGCTTATCCATGACAACACGTCGCTCGTGGTCTGGTGAAATCTCAGGACTTGGCGCCTATGTGAAATATCATCACCTGATATCTAGGTGAACACTGTTCCAATGTTAATATAACTAATGTACAATTATTACGCCATTTTCGATTGCATTCGCTCTTAAACTGAGCCCATGGCCTAACATTACCAGCTCACCCTTACACATGACTGTACTAGAACAAATATGTTCACGTGATAGTCACTCTAGAAGACTAAAGTCAAAAATGACGTCATGTAACAGAATATGGCCAGTGTCCAGATATTCATAATTACGGAAAACATTTTAGCAGCGAATCCTTTAGAGAAATTTTCATACAGAATTACATTACACACCACACTTTATCTGTAAAAACTTTTTCAAAAATGTTTCTAAAATTTTTTTAATAGAAGAGTTCACAGCTCCATTAAGTAGAGATTTTCATTAAGATAACACCATATCTGGAGATTATTGTTATATTAGAACTGCATGTGTTCAGTAAATGTAGGCGGTATATTTTACTACGGTTTTCCACCCATCATAAAGACTGCAGAACGTCTGACTATTTGTAAAAGTGAATTAAAATTTTATATCATTTCAGGATACTGGTATGGTAGAAAGCTATACTTACACACAAATTTCCAGAGTAAAGAGGAATTTAAAAATGTAATAGATATAAATTGTGTATTTTCTATTTGGGAGTTATGTGATATGTACCGAACATTGTACGTAGAGTATTTTAAATTTCAGATGCCCATTTAGCGTACTTATAAATTGTCTATAAAAATTTATGACAGAAGATGCCCAAATTTTTGCGAAGTTATTATGATTATGATGTTACTTGGATCCTGTAAATTACAGCCTGTGCATCAACAAACAAGGAAAAGCCATATACTTACAAACTTAAGAAGCTCTACATGTAAAATGTATGTATGTTCAACACGTCCTCCTAAATTAGGCCTACTGGATCGATTTCAACTAAACAAACACGAGAACAACCTACTTCTCATAGGGGTAGAAGTGAGGGTGAGAAAGAAGCGTAACACACTGCGCGCAAATACCCAGACATCATTCAGCCAGCATTTCAGAAGGAGAGGATTTAGCGGCTTGCAATGAACTTTACGCATAATTCCCAATCTTTGCAAACATTTCATAGCTTTACCACATTTTCGCTGTTCATGCAGTAAAACTGCCGCATTAGGCAGTTTCAGTACGTACCGTGGAGCCGGTGGTTTGATATTGGATGTTATGTCCATAACTCGTAATCGCAAATAACTGATATTTCTCACTACAACTTCGACAGAATTACAAAGCAGTTTTGAATAAAATTTTTATTTTCTTTTTGTTCACTTGTGCACACCACTGTTCACAATATCATGTGCGTATCAGGAGAGTGTGACACTTATAGAGTCAAATGCAGACCATGCACTTTCACCCTTCCTATGCAACGTTTTTACCTGCATTTCTCATTGGTTCGAAGACTTCGGAATTTTTTGTATACTCCATCAAACTTGATTCCTAGCTTATCGGCAACAGCTTGCCAACTGTTTATTCAGATAGTGATCTTATACGTTACTTTCGATGTCTCATAGTCCTGGTCGTAGGCGAATCGCGTTTATAAAATTCATAGTTCTCTCGTTTGCCCACTTTTCCCATGATGTACACAACAAACTCACACGAACGAACTACCAAAGTTGTAGCTATATGCAGGCGCGCAAATTTTCGAACAAAAGAGAAACGATATTGTTGAAACGATATTGTTTTCCCTCAGACGCATGACTGAAGCGTTATCGGTGAGAGACAACGAGTTAAAATTTCATGGAGTGGCTATATATCCGCCATCTTTGAAGTAAAATGAATATCTGTCCCCCATGTTGTCTGTAGTCATTGGCACCGTCTGCTTCGTCACTGACTTGAAATTGCCTGTAACCAACTTCAAATAACGCATGCTAGCTTTATTTTGCTTCAAAAAACCGTAAACAGCGGTGATTTATGTGTATGCTGGCACCAACAAGGAAACTTTTAATTTAAAGATGGATAAACTTTTCGATGCAGATAAAATCCCAAGACAACGAAATACCACAGGCGGCTATTCAATGGTAGTAGATGAAGTGGCACTTCACCAGTATGTTTATCTTGCCACACTTTAAAAAGTGTATTTATCTTGCTACATGTGCTGTTTTTATTCCGCACGTATTTCCCTGATTTGTACTGCGCGGAACTCTCTTGTAGCAGGAAGCGCGCGATTCTGACCAGGCGAAGTGTTCCTGCATCTCAACCTCATGGGTGGAGCCACAGGCAGAACATAACTGTATGGTTGCTGTAGCAACTGTGACATTAGGTTCCTGAGTTCGTCAGTGGTGGGGACATGTAGTGAGGTAGATGGATATTTTACTCCCGCCAATTTTCAGTTTCCGACTGTAAAGCAGTGATTGTTGTGTGCGTGGAGCATTCTTCTATTTGTACTGCGTTTAGCGCTGTATATTTTAAATATGAATGCTGTTTAGGATATAGTGTGTATTTTATTAGAAACACCCTTTTCAAAAAGAAAAAAAAAACGGCTCTGAGCACTATGGGACTTAACATCTGTGGTCATCAGTCCCCTAGAACTTGGAACTAATTAAACCTAACTAACGTAAGGACATCACACACATCCATGCCCGAGGCAGGATTCGAACCTGTGACCGTATCGGTCGCGCGGTTCCAGACTGAAGAGCCTAGAACCGCTCGGCCATACTGGCCGGCACCCTTTTCATTTTGGAAAGATGTAGATAAGGCAGAAGTTTTAAATTGTGGGCATCTCTCAGAGGAGAGTACAGTCCCCAGTCTCAGGATGAAGGTGTTCAAATGTATCACGCCTTTTGTTACGAAATTTTGGATCACGTTTTGATGGAAACAGATCAGAGATTTCGCGATTGTGGAAAAATTCTGTTTGTTTGCCTTGCTGATACCACAACAATTGGAGAATACCACACGTTTTCCTTCTAGTGAATTTGAAAACTTGCAAAATTTCTTCGTGTCTGTATTCTCCAAAACACAACGCTTAAGAAACGAACACTCTATTTTGTATAACGATGGAAAGTAAAGAAGTATTTCTACCGGAAAGATGTTAGATATGCTTAATGAGGATAAGAACATTCTTACGGATATTTATAAACTGTTCTCTCTTGTTCTGCCGATCTCTTCTACTAAAGATCTGTGGAACAAAGTTTTCCTTGCCTGAAGCGTATAAAAAAATATCTGAGGAATATAATTACAGATGAGAGATATCTCATTCCATTCCATTATGGCAGATGCAGAAATAGTAGGTAAATGATTCAAATGAGTTAACAGTCTCTGTTGCAATTATTTGATAGTTTTATTAATTCCAAAGACGCGTTTCACGTGGTTAGCGCATCATCAGACTGGAACAGTAAGGAAATAATCTCAGTTCAAACACGTGAAACTAGCGAGCAGCGGATCTAAATCGATAAAAGATGAGTAAATTAAAGAAGCTTCAAAAATTACTTGGTAGAACGCTCAAAGCGTAAAGTCTGGGAGCCTGTTGTCATGTAAAACGACGTGGAAGCAACGCTTGCCATGAACTACAAGTTAATATAGGGGAACCCTAAAAAGAGGTAAACAGATAAACAGCAAAAACATTGGATTAAAATAATAAGAAAGAGGTGACATGCAATTAAAACTCACCACAGGAGAAGGAAGAGCTGGTGCAGCAGTAGGAACACGTTTGAAACAATCAAACTGAATGGGGGCGAACTGCAGTGCATTCGCGTTGTGATAAGCTACTAGAAACGGTGACGGGCGTAGAAATTCTGCATTTTTGTTTTTATTTGAAGCATGCTGTCACAAACTCGGAAATCAGTCCATTACGGACGAGAATATTTTCAAAAATTTTATGTAGCATGTAACTAACACAAGTAATTCAGTAATAATAACAATGACTTACAAGACAATAAACTAGATTGCTGACAATTTTTTTCGTTGGGGTTACAATTTTACAGCGTTTTTATTTCCGTTTTTGTAATGTTTTCACCGACTTTTAAGTAAAATAAACATGGTACGTGGTTGTAAGATTACTTTAATTCTCTGCTGAAAAGATTCAGAGTTACATACGTAATTTAAGCTGCAAATAAAATAATGGTAGTCGAGCAGTTTTATGAATTTCACATAGTGGGTTTCTTCCCCAAATTTACTTGTTGTAAAAAGATGGTCACCGTTTACAAATAAGGAGCTTCTCAACAACTACAATGAAGTGTCGTTGAGTGAGGTAATTTCACGAACTACTGTAAGTAGCTATATGCTGTAGGAAAATCAAGTGTAGGATCAAACCAAATTTCCTTATTTGCTACAAATATTGTGATACTTCACCACTAGTTTGAAGTTCCAAAAGGTCCTTCAACAGATCCTTAACATTTTCACTATTTAAATTTAAGAACTGAATTACATATTCTTTTTTCACACCAGCAACTGAAGTTTCTAACTGCACTATTCTTATTTTGTGTCGCATACTAAGCTGCGTTACATGCTTCTTCAGTCCCATATTCTCTGCAGAGCCAAAGAAACTGGTACACTCGCCTAATATCGTGTAGGGCCCCCGCAAGCACGCATAAGTGCCGCAACATGACGTGGCATGGACTCGTCTGAAGTAGTGTTGAAGCAAATTGACATCATGAAACCTGCAGGGCTGTCCATAAATCCGTAAGAGTACCACAGGGTGGAGATCTTGAGGAATATCAAGATATGCTCAATAATGTTCATGTCTGGGGGATTTGGTGGCCAGCGGAAGTGTTTAAACTCATAAGACTGTTCCTAGAGTCACTCTGTAGCAATTCTGGACGTATGGGGGTTTCGCATTGTGTTGCTGGAATTGCCCAAGTCCTTCGGAATGCACAATAGACATGAATGGATGCAGGTGATAAGGCAGGACGCTTACGTAAGTGTCCCCTGTCAGAGTAGTATCTAGGCGTATCAGGGGTCCCATATCACTCCAACTGCACACGCCCGACACGATTACAGAGTCTCCACCAGCTTGAACAGTCCCCTGCTGAAATGCAGAGCCATAGATTCATGAGGTTGTCTCCATACCTATACATGTCCATCCCCTCGATACAATTTGAAACGAGACTCATCAGACCAGACAACATGTCTCCGGTCATCAATAGTCCAATGTCGGTGTTGACGAGCCCAGGCGGAGCATAAAGCTTTGCGTCGTGCAGTCATCAAGGGTACACGAGTGGGCCTTCGGCTCAAAAAGCCCATATCGATGATGTTTCATTGAATGGTTCGAACACTGACACTTTTTGATGGCCCAGCACTGAAATATGCAGCAATCTGCGGAAGGTTTGCACGTCTGTCACGTTGAACGATTCTCTTCGGTCGTTGTTGGTCACGTCCTTGCATAGTTTTCTTCCGGCCGCAGCAATGTCGGAGAGTTGATGTTTTACCGGATTCCTAATATTCACGGTACACTCGTGAAATAGTCGTACAGGAAAATCCCACTTCATCGCTATCTTGGAGCTGTTGTGTCCTATGGCTCACTTGAATCACGCTAACCTGTTGAAAATGGTTCAAATGGCCCTGAGCACTATGGGACCTCACTTCTGAGGCCATCAGTCACCTAGAATTTAGAACTACTTAAACCTAACTAACCTAAGGACATCACACACAGCCATGCCCGAGGCAGGATTCGAACCTGCGACCGTAGCGGTCGCGCGGTTCCCGACTGTAGCGCCTAGAACCGCTCAATCACCCCGGCCGGCTCGCTAACCTGTCATTGTAGCAGCAGTAACTGATCTAACAACTGCGTCAGACACTTGTTGTCTTATACAGGCTTGGCGATGCAGCGTCGTATCTTGTCTGTTTACATATCTCCGTATTTGAATACGCATGCCTATACCAGTTTCTTCGGCGCTTCAGTGTGCATTGCTCTTAGCATTTCTAGACTTGGGAGACAATTACTTTGCTCATCAGAAACAGATGCACTAGGAATTTTTTTTAAAAAAAACGACGATCCACGATAAGATTAAAATAATAATTTTACTGCATAAAAAAGAAATTATTGATGTTAATATCATAATAACATAAAGTAAAATTAAATTGTCGAGTAGGTATTTACTACTGATGCCACATTAATAGCACTGTCTTGCAAATTGCCGGATGTTCGCTTTCTGGGTAGTGCTCGTAAGACTATCTTTTATTTGTAAATATATCGGAAAAGGAAAGCTAGCTGGTATTGCCTTGGACAAAAGGCATCGCTGGTCATTTGTTTGATACGTATATGTCGCTTCAGAAAGAATTGATCAGAGACATCTGGTTGTAGTTAGAAACCAGTTGTATCGCTTCGTATTTACAACCCATTTTTTGCGAGCTCCTTCCCTTTTGAAGGAAGCCTGCAGTTACTGAAAAACAAATTACTTTCCTGCATTTATCTAAGCATAATTCCAATTCCAATGCACTGACTAACTCTGCAAATGTATGTCGTATTTAAGGTGTACTAAAATACTTGTAATATGAAGGCTTTGTTGTTTTATCATTTCGATTTGTGCAGTTGAATGCTCAAGAGACTGCTGGCATATTCAATTTATATTTTGTTGCACAAATCGTCGGGAAAAACTGTGTAACATATTTCATTTATAACAGAATAGCTCACACTTCGAACACAGACAGCAGACTACTTTCTCATAATGTTTAGACTAAGAAAAACAGTGTCCGAGTTAGCGTTGGTTGCCGCAAGGAGCGACGTAACTAGTGTCTTCGCCACTCTACGAAATTTTAAAAACCGAAATATTTTCCACCTTTGGTGGACAACACCGGCAACCCCCCTCCCAACTGTATTGCGGCCAAATATTGCCGTTAAATGCACTTTTAGGTTCCTCCATAACCACACCCTCGGAATTCACGACATATTCGAATAAAATGGCCAAATATTTGTGACAAAGAAGAATACAAAAGTCAGTGATGGTCCAATAATCACATAATCTATTACAAACGCGAAGAAGGGGGGAAAATATGCGCATGCAGCAGGAGACGAACCTATTTTCTTCAGTCCCGTAACTCTATGTCTCTAACCAGATGGCCATACTGCACATTGCCTACTGTTACCAATTTTACTATCTGGAGTGTTCAAATGTAAAGATTCTGAACGCGCAACAATCAAACAGTTTCAAATTTGCGTATGCCATTTTGGTATAACGTAAGTCAGTGAGCAAATGTAGTGCCTGTTTTTGTGAAGACCAGGAGCATTTGAGCTATGAACCGAGACCAAATCAGGCAAGCACGGTAATCACTGCCGAACCAATCAACTAGGTGGACGACCTGGTGTGAACTGACCCACGTGTCACAATGCAAGTGTTGGCAGTGATGGTGGGGGCCAGTGTTGAATAATGTGGCCAGCTGTGCACGACAGGTTGGGCTGTGCGTCTGAATGCTATGGGTTCCGGGGAAGCTCAACAAACCACAAAAGGAACTGCTTATGATGTTAGCACTGCAACACCTGCCCTTGTATCATGAAGACTCCACTTTCCTGGAGTGAATCATCACCAGTGGCGAGAACTGGTGCCATTACTTCAAGCCAAACACAAGGTGGGACAGCACGCATGGAAGACTGCATCATCACCTCCCACTGAAAAATTCAAAACAGTGTCCTCTGCAGACAAGGTGATGCTAATCATCTTTTTCGACGTGCACAGTCTGATACTCATTGAATTCCTAGAGCACAGAAAAAACCATTAACAGTTATGTGTACTGTGAGAGACACTCCATAGGCTATGCACGTCCATTAAGAGCAAATGACCTTGGCTTTTCATGGAGGGAGTGATTCAGCTCCATCATAACATGTGTTCACACTTCTCCAAAGTCACACAAAGTGTGATGGCAAAGTTCCAGTGGGAACAGATTCAGCATTCACCCTACAGCCTGGAAGTGTTGCTGTGTGACTTCCATGAGATTCATCCGCTAAAAAAAAACATTTCAAAGTCAAGTGCTTCAACTCAGATGATGAACTGAAGGACACAGTGGAGGACTAGCTCCTGTCACAGCTACAGAAATTGTGAGAATAGGGAATTTTTTGGCTTGTGAAACACTTGGATTGTTGTGCTCAGACCTCTGGTGATTACTTCCAAAGAAAGACTTTAATTACAGTTATACCCACAGTGTTGTTTCTTACTTTTTCTTTTGAACACCCCTCAAGTGTATCTTATGGTCTTGTGAAGGATTTTACCACCGATAAACTGACATTTAATTACAAAAATCATATCAAACGTGACACGTTCATGATAAATTTTAAATGCACCAAAAACATCAATAAGATAAAGCTACATTTGGATGAAATATAGCACTCTTTGGTTGGCCTTGCAGTTCTGACTTTTCATTGGGCACTTGGTTACAGCATAGGCAATGTGGTGGGAATATTGTTAGACCCCACGTTATTTCCATTCTTGTGGTGAGTAGATGCAAAGATACCACACGCTAATGTTGTCTTTAGTTTTCTCATTAACTGTGTCACAAAAACTTCAGTGGTGCTAGAATGAGCTGTAAAGGGCAGAAAATTAATGGGAGCATAGAGGTGGGCACATGTTCAACAAATAACTGAGATTGTAGGGCACAAGTGCTACTCTGAAATAAAGAGGTTGGCAGAGGAAACAAATTTATGGTGCACCACATCAGACTGCTAAGAAGACTGACTTAAACAAAACAAAAGAAAGAGAGAGACCCATGGTGATGTTAAAGTTGTCTAATCTACTAGTACCAGTACGTCACCTTCTTATGTAACATTTACAAGCAGCCAGCAAGGATGAGTAAAATTAATTGGAAGAGATATGAGCTGGAATATCTTCTCACCTTTAAATATGTGAGCATAACTCTAGACTGTAGGCTGGCATACAGGGCACATCTCCTGAACACCAAGCAAAATGTTTTCTTGAGAAACAGTATTCTTCACAAACTATGAGGCATCACCTCAGGTAAACATCTTCAGACACAGAACAGCAGCCTAATCACTGTGTTATTCAACTGGTGTGTTGTACCAGTCAGCATCTGCAATAATTTAGGATGACACCGGTATTGCATTAAATCCTGCTGGTTTAGGTACTGACTGGGACATCTGAAGAGATCTAAAGAGATTCCAGCTTGCATTGGAAGATGCAACTCAAATGTTCACAAGTGGGGATTTCTAGAGAAGAGTTGTAAAAATATGGAGAAAATGGGACTATGGAAAACCTGTATAAATGTAAGCTATGCCTGTCAACTTACATTGCAGAAGATCTAATCCAAAGCCACAACAATGTCACTGACATAGCCCATTATGGGTTAAAGACATATGAACTTCAGTATTTTTGGTTGCTGACTGCAGCTTTAATGATTGTTGAGATTCCCTTATCATGGGGACTTTATAATTTACAATTCAATGTTAAGAAACTTAAATATGAAATGACTAGTTCCATTTGAATTTAATAGTTCCTGCTGATGTCCATTATCTGTATACATGTCACTTGAAAAAATAAAAAATAAATAAAAAAATGGGAACTGCTAAAATCAATACTTCTCTCCTAATGTACAATAAAATTGTATTTGGAGAAGACATCCATACTGAGGAGAAATTATTTGATAACTTTTCATTTAATGAAAAGAGGAGTGAAATACGAACTTTCCTGTGGTTGTATAAGTAATTGCAACCTCTTGTAAAAAAACATAAATAACAGAAGGAATACCAAAATTGTTAAGGATTTCGTGGCCACTTGTTGACAAACTGCCTATTGGCTTCTGTCTCGCTGTCTCGGGTTCTTCGGCCGACGTTCATCTAATGATTTTTCTGACGTTTCGCCAGCACTAGTGGCTGGCATTGTCAAAGCTTCACCCTCCATTGCCGGTGGTGAACTGGAGCCGAGCTCGCGGGCGCAGACTATATGTACCCGGCGCGCCAACGTCCGAGGGCTTCTCCGCGGTCATTTCCGGTGCGGTTCTCCTCTTGCTATCTGCGACGGTCGTTCGCTGCAGTACGGGAAGCCAGGATCCGTTTACCTTAAGGCTTTCCTCTTTCTTGTTCAAACTGTTCGCGTGTTTTTGTATTTCTACAGCTTCTCTGAACAAGCGCGTGTGATAGTGCTTCTCTACAGCCAGAACTTCCGTGTCGGCGAATTTTATTATGTGGTCGGTCTCATTCAGTGCGTGCTCTGCCACGGCCGATTTCTCCACCTGCCCCAACCTGCAATGTCGCTTATGCTCTTTGATCCTGGTGTTAATGGATCGTCCAGTCATTCCGACATAAACTTTTCCGCATGTACATGGTATACGGTATATTCCCGACATTGCAAGTGGGTCTCTTTTCTCCTTCGCCGATGTAAGACACTCTTTGATCTTCCTTGTCGGTTTGAAAATCGTCTTTACGCCATGTTTGCGCAATATACGGCCGATTCTGTCCGTCACTCTGGGAATGTATGGCAGAAAGGCCGTACCCGACATTTCTTTTTCTGGTTCCTTACTTCGCCGAGTGTTTGGCTCTGTTACACTTCTAATATAATTTGTGGAGTACCCATTGCTCCTCAGGACAGTTTCCAGGTGTTGCATATCTCGTTTGAGGTGTTGCGGCTCACATATTCGTCCTGCTATCGTCACGAGCGTACTAATCATGCCTCTTTTCTGGCTCGGGTGGTGGTTTGACAGTTTGTGCAGGTATCGGTCCGTGTGTGTCGGTTGTCGATACACGCTGTGTCCCAGGTTTTCGCCGTCCCTTGTAACCAGCACATCTAGAAATGGCAGTTTCTTGTCCTTTTCTACTTCCATGGTAAATGTTATGTTGGCATGGAGGCTGTTCAAGTGTCTTAGAAAGTCACCGAGCTGTTCTTCACCATGGCTCCACACCACGAAAGTAGCCAGAAAAGAGGCATGATTAGTACGCTCGTGACGAGAGCAGGACGAATATGTGAGCCTCAACACCTCAAACGAGATATGCAACACCTGGAAACTGTCCTGAGGAGCAATGGGTACTCCACAAATTATATTAGAAGTGTAACAGAGCCAAACACTCGGCGAAGTAAGGAACCAGAAAAAGAAATGTCGGGTACGGCCTTTCTGCTATACATTCCCAGAGTGACGGACAGAATCGGCCGTATATTGCGCAAACATGGCGTAAAGACGATTTTCAAACCGACAAGGAAGATCAAAGAGTGTCTTACATCGGCGAAGGAGAAAAGAGACCCACTTGCAATGTCGGGAATATACCGTATACCATGTACATGCGGAAAAGTTTATGTCGGAATGACTGGACGATCCATTAACACCAGGATCAAAGAGCATAAGCGACATTGCAGGTTGGGGCAGGTGGAGAAATCGGCCGTGGCAGAGCACGCACTGAATGAGACCGACCACATAATAAAATTCGCCGACACGGAAGTTCTGGCTGTAGAGAAGCACTATCACACGCGCTTGTTCAGAGAAGCTGTAGAAATCCAAAAACACGCGAACAGTTTGAACAAGAAAGAGGAAAGCGTTAAGGTAAACGGATGCTGGCTTCCTGTACTGCAGCGAACGACTGTCGCAGGTAGCAAGAGGAGAACCGCACCGGAAATGACCGCGGAGAAGCCCTCGGACGTTGGCGCGCAAGGTACATATAGTCTGCGCCCACGAGCTCGGCTCCAGTTCACCACCGGCAATGGAGGGTGAAGCTTTGACAATGCCAGCCACTCGTGCTGGTGAAACGTCAGAAAAATCATTAATGAACGTCGGCCGAAGGACCCGAGACAGAAGCCAATAGGCAGTTTGTCAGAAGGAATACCCTTGGGAAATAATTCAGTATGGAAGTAACAATACTGTTATATTTGAAATAATGATTATTTGTTTTAGTGCACAGAAAAGAAATATAGTCTTCCGTAAAAGAACTGACACTTCTCTTGAAGTGTGTAGCTCTCTTTTGTATAGTTAACACATCTGTAGAACACAGTGAGAAACCAAACGAAAATGTGTGTGTAAAACTGATGGAATCCATAAGTTTATTAAATTCCCCAGCAAGTGAGTTTTCCATCAGACCTTACAGAACATTGCTTTCAGCTGC
The DNA here is from genome assembly GCF_021461385.2 of Schistocerca piceifrons. NCBI lineage: Eukaryota > Metazoa > Arthropoda > Insecta > Orthoptera > Acrididae > Schistocerca > Schistocerca piceifrons. The sequence goes on from NC_060149.1 coordinate 74,945,840, forward strand.
ATTAAGCAAATTGGTGAACAACAACACTTTTCCTTTTTTATTGAGTAACTGTCCACTTGCCGTAATATGGTTTCATTAATACACTCCTGGAAATTGAAATAAGAACACCGTGAATTCATTGTCCCAGGAAGGGGAAACTTTATTGACACATTCCTGGGGTCAGATACATCACATGATCACATTGACAGAACCGCAGGCACATAGACACAGGCAACAGAGCATGCACAATGTCGGCACTAGTACAGTGTATATCCACCTTTCGCAGCAATGCAGGCTGCTATTCTCCCATGGAGACGATCGTAGAGATGCTGGATGTAGTCCTGTGGAACGGCTTGCCATGCCATTTCCACCTGGCGCCTCAGTTGGACCAGCGTTCGTGCTGGACGTGCAGACCGCGTGAGACGACGCTTCATCCAGTCCCAAACATGCTCAATGGGGGACAGATCCGGAGATCTTGCTGGCCAGGGTAGTTGACTTACACCTTCTAGAGCACGTTGGGTGGCACGGGATACATGCGGACGTGCATTGTCCTGTTGGAACAGCAAGTTCCCTTGCCGGTCTAGGAATGGGAGAACGATAGGTTCGATGACGGTTTGGATGTACAGTGCACTATTCAGTGTCCCCTCGACGATCACCAGTGGTGTAAGGCCAGTGTAGGAGATCGCTCCCCACACCATGATGCCGGGTGTTGGCCCTGTGTGCCTCGGTCGTATGCAGTCCTGATTGTGGCGCTCACCTGCACGGCGCCAAACACGCATACGACCATCATTGGCACCAAGGCAGAAGCGACTCTCATCGCTGAAGACGACACGTCTCCATTCGTCCCTCCATTCACGCCTGTCGCGACACCACTGGAGGCGGGCTGCACGATGTTGGGGCGTGAGCGGAAGACGGCCCAACGGTGTGCGGGACCATAGCCCAGCTTCATGGAGACGGTTGCGAATGGTCCTCGCCGATACCCCAGGAGCAACAGTGTCCCTAATTTGCTGGGAAGTGGCGGTGCGGTCCCCTACGGCACTGCGTAGGATCCTACGGTCTTGGCGTGCATCCGTGCGGCACTGCGGTCCGGTCCCAGGTCGACGGGCACGTGCACCTTCCGCCGACCACTGGCGACAACATCGATGTACTGTGGAGACCTCACGCCCCACGTGTTGAGCAATTCGGCGGTACGTCCACCCGGCCTCCCGCATGCCCATTACACGCCCTCGCTCAAAGTCCGTCAACTGCACATACGGTTCACGTCCACGCTGTCGCGGCATGCTACCAGTGTTAAAGACTGCGATGGAGCTCCGTATGCCACGGCAAACTGGCTGACACTGACGGCGGTGGTGCACAAATGCTGCGCAGCTAGCGCCATTCGACGGCCAACACCGCGGTTCCTGGTGTGTCCGCTGTGCCATGCGTGTGATCATTGCTTGTACAGCCCTCTCGCAGTGTCCGGAGCAAGTATGGTGGGTCTGACACACCGGTGTCAATGTGTTCTTTTTTCCATTTCCAGTAGTGTATTTTGCTCTGAATGTAATAACAATTTAGTAACTGATTATGATTCAGTCCCTTTATTTTAGGGCAGTTTAAAATATGTTTATTAAAAGTTCAATCCTATCCAATAATTTTATATTTCTATATATTTTATCGAATATGCTGTATGAATAAATAGTGGTTTCAAACAACAGTACAAATATTGAAAGGTGTACTCTGTGTCTACTTTCTTTCTTTCTTTCTTTTGCTTGTGCCTTAGTCCTGCAGGTATGCAGGGTCAGCATAGTTAATCAGATTTGGCAATGTTAGATCAATGGGCGGCCGGATGCCCTTCCTGCCACCACCTCGTACCCCCCAGGACAGATTGAATGTACCCCAACTGTCTGCGACTAGTGTAACCCATGGAATTATGCGAAAGTGTTCGGATGTCTGCGAGCCATGTAACTGAGGCAGGACATGGGGACCAGCCTGGTATTCACCTAGGGGGATGTGGAAAACCGCCTAAAAACCACATCCAGGCTGGCCGGCACACAGACCGTCGTTGTTAATCCACCAGGCGGATTCGATCCGGGGCCGGCGTTCCTACCCAAGTCCACGAAGCAGCGCATTAGTGCTCTCAGCTAACGTGGCTGGTCGTACTGTGTCTACTACTCTACACCAATCAATCACTAACTGATACAGTTCTGTTTAACAAGTGACTTACATAGTATATGTGTTTTCATAAAGTGATGTTTTTAATTGAATTTCATGTACTGAAGTTTGCTTTCAACAATATTGATTTGTCATTTTCACAATATTTCACTTCACATTTGGAATGTAGTGCATTCATGAGATCACCTCTATAGCTGTCATCAGCACAATTGACTGCCATCCACAGGACCCGGGTTCAATTCCTCCTACTGCCAAGGATTTTTTCTTGGTGGAAGGACTGAAACAGGGTACACTCAATCTCATGATTCCAACTGAGTAGTGGTTCCTGGTCACAAAAATTAACAATGGCCTAGAGAGCAGCCTGCTAACCCCACAACAACCCATACCTTATCCAATAATGCCACTGACAGAGGATGAATTGGCAGTTGGTCAGTACCATTGGTCGTCTGGATAGAGTTTGTGTTCATGAAATAATAAGGAAACAATTTTTCCAGAAGAAACAAATATTTTTGGTGATTCAGATACACATTACTGTAATTAATTTCTCATAACATGATATACATTAATGTGATTCAAATACATATTAATGTAATTAATTTCTCATAACATTCATAATTTGATGTACAATAATGTACATACCAGCACTTATCTAACACCTAGGACCATTTACATGATTTCCTCAAGCTACCTTCTGTTTTTCTTCCCTGTTTGGTGGTTTGTACAGTTCCCTCCTCCCTCCCTCCCCTCCCTGTCCCCCCCCCCTCTCTCTCTATCTCTCTTGTTCCCTCCCTCCCCTCTCTCTCACACATTATTATAAATATCAATATTTCTTATGGAGTGTTAGTGGTTCTCAAGTAGATATAATTGCAGATTGTGCTGTAATTTTATTTCAGTATCTATTAGATTCTTTATCTAGCTGAGTAAATGGGGACAAAGATTGACATAGCTCAGTACCTCATTTTTTTATGCCACACTAAAGCTGCATGTTGGATAATGTAAGCTGTATCCCCTTCTTGCAGTCTTGCATGTGAAGTGTATGATGAATACCAAACTTGGTTTTCTTCCTCCTCATACAAGGTGGGTTGTTTTTAACATAAGTTTAGAGTGACCTGCCCTCCTATCAGCATCCTTCAACCATTTATTTTATCCTACGCAGAGAAAGGCACCTATGAGGTTTAAAAACCTTGAGTGCCATTATTTATTTTTTGAACTAGTGTAAAATTTAAGCTGTCTGTGCTCTCCAAAGTTAATTACTGACCACCCCAACTGCCTTTTTGTGAATTTGAGTGCTTTTTTAAAATGGAATTAATATCTTTACAGTTATACATTTGTGAGAATGGGAAATGACAAAATGAAAAATGAATATATACACAGCATGAAATTTACATAGTTCTAAGATCATAATGACTAACAAGTCTGACACTGGTAAGGCACAGCAATATTTATAGGCCTATATAGTAGTTTTTAAGATATAAGAATTGCTTCAAGTTAGATTATTAGCATTTGATATTAAGATAATCTTGTACCTGAGAAAAAAAAAAAACATTTGATTTTTTGTGCAGTTATCTTAGCATACTTTTACATTATTCTCATTGTTAATGTGGGAAAAACCTTTGGCGGTTTCTTGAAGATAGTAAGTGTTAGTTCTAGTCTTCATGATTTGAAAATGAAACAGCATGAATTTACATCTCATTGATCTCAAAATAATTAGATATGAAGTGCTATACTAGATGGACAAGAATCAAGAAAGGAAGTTACAAGTTACTCATATTCTGCAGCTCATCACGCTGTGGTCAATACTTTATTCTCCATAATTATGATGTAGTTAAGTGCCATAGTAATTAGTTGTAATTTTTGGACAGAAGATATGGCACTCAGTGAGTTCTTCAGTCTGAAGATTTCGTTTGATGCAACTCCCCACACTGCTCTATCATATCCAAGCCTCTTCATCTGCAAATAACTACTGCTAACCACATCAATTTGAACCTGCTTACTGTACTCATCTCTTGGTTCATAATTTTTCCTATCAAGTGATCCCTTCATTTAGTCAAGTTATGGCATGAATTTCTTTTCTCCCCAAATTTGACTCATTATCCTCTCATTGCTTATGCAATTCAGCGGACTAATTTTCAGCAGTCTCATGTAGCACCACATTTTAGAAGTTTTTATTCTCTTCTTGTTTGAACTGCTTATCCTACATGTTCCATTTCTGTACATACAAATTCCTCCAGAAATAACTTCCTAACACATAAATTTATATTCAATGTTAACAAATTTCACTTCTTCAGAAACGTTTCTCTTGCCACTGCCATTCCACATTTTATATCCTCTCTACTTCAGCCACCAAAGTATTTTATTGGCCAAATAGGAAAACTCTTCTACCAATTTTAGTGTCTCATTTCCTAATGTAATTTCTTCAGAACCACCTGATTTAATTTGACAACATTTCATTACCATTTTTTTGCTTTTGCTAATGTTCATCTTATATTCTCATTTCAAGACACTCTCCATTCCATTCAACTGCACCTTAATTCCATTTCCTGGTTTCTCCTTGCTTTCCTTCACAGCTTGCTCAGTGTACAGACTGAACAACAGTGGAGATAGGTTACAGCCCCATCTCACTCCCTTCACAACTATTGCTTCCCTTTCATACTCTTCAACTTATTACTGCCATCTGGTTTCTGCACAAAATGTAAAAAATTAGCACCCACTGCATTTTACCCCTTCCACCTATAGAAATTAAAGTGTATATTTCAGTTAACATTGCCCAAAGCATTTTCCAAATCTACAAATGCTATAAACATAGGTTTGCCTATCCTTCATGCATTCTCTAAGGTAAGTTGTCTCGCCAGTATTGCCTTGTGTGTTTCTGTCTCACAAGAATCCAAACTGCTCTTACCTGAGGTCAGCTTCTACCAGTTTTTTTGTTCTTCTGTAGCAATTAATGTCCATGTTTTCCAATCATGACTTATTAAACAGATAGTTTGTAATATTCACACCTGTCAGCTCCTGCTTGCTTTAGAATTGGGTGTATTACATTATTCTTGAAGTCTAAGAGTATTTCCTCTGTCTTGCAAATCTTGCACATGTGGTGGAATACGTAAGTCATGCTTGGTTCTCTACCAGGGATATCATCAGTTCTGAAGGAATGTCATCTACTCCAGGAGCATTGTTTTGGCTTAGGTTTTTCAGTTCTCTGTCAAATTCTTCTTGCACTATCATATCTGTCATCTCACCTTCATCTGCTTCCGCTTCCCGCTCAATAATTCTGCAATCATGCTCATTTCCCTTGTACAGTCCATCTACATATTCCTTCCACCTTTTAGATTTTTCTTATTTGTTTAACATTGTTTTCCCATCTGAGCTCTTGATATTCAACAGCTGCTTCTCTTTTCTCCATAGACCTTTTTAATTTTCACATAAGCAGTATCTGTCTTTCCCCAAGTAACACTCTTCTATAGTCTTATATTTGTCCTCTGATCACTTCTCCTTAGCCATTTTGCACTTCCTATGAACCTCAGTTTGTAAGTATTTGTGTTTCCTTTCATCTGCTTCATTTGCTGCATTTTCATATATATATATTTTTCCTTTCATCAGTTAAATTCAGTATCTACTATGATATCTAATGATTTCTATGGGGCCTTGCCTTCTTACCTATTTTATCCTCTGCTGTCTTCACTATTTCATCTCTCAAAGCTACCTATTCATCTTCTACTGTATTCTTTGTACTGTTTCAGTCAATCATTGCTAAAGCTTGCCCTGAAACTCTCAAAAGCCACTGTTTCTTTCAACTTATCCAGGTTCGGTCACCTTAATTTCTTACCTTTTGCAAATTCTTCAGTTTGAGTTTACCATTCATAAACAATAAATTACAGTCTGAGTCCACATCGGCCCCTGCAAGTGTGTTATTGTTTAAGATCTGGCTCTAAAATCTCTCTCCCGTCATTATATAAACAGTCTGAAAATTTCCAGTGGCTCCACAATTCTTCCATGCCTACTGCCTTCTTTCATAATAGTAAAATCAACTGTCAGCAATGATTAAATTATGCTCTGTGCAAAATTCTACCAGGCAGCTTCCTCTTTCATGTTTCTTCTACAGTCCATATTCCCCTACTATTGTTCCTTCCCTTCCTATTTTTTCTACCAAACTCCTGTCACCACTTTCCTCTCCCTTAACTGTCTGAATAATTCTTTTTTTTTAATCTCACATATGTAACACATCTAAACATAATTATTACTGGATTCAATAGACTGACATTCTAACAATTTTTTGACCTTCATATTATTATCAACTGTAATATAGTTACTGATGTTGCAAATTATCCTTATACAGATCCTTATATACAGCCCCCTCCCCTCCCCCCTCCCCCCTCCCGCCCCCCCCCCCAGACAATGACTCCTCAGATGGAGGCTTCAATTTGATTGGTTAACATCTGTATGTGAGCATCCACTTCTATGTGTAAAGGGTCTGTGCTTGGAAACCATCACAGCATCTATGTGTAAAGAGTCTGCACCAAGCTATCAACTGATTATCAACTCACTGTTAAAATCTGACTTAATTATTTTGTTAATTTCTCTGTGTCAACAACACATTGCTATCAGTTATCAGAAAGTTTATTGTGATCAGTGAATGTGTAACCAAAAGGAACTTTGTAATAGTCAACCATCAGAACTCACATGTGAAAGTGCAATGTAGAAGTTTTACTACTGTAAAAATGCTTAATTGTTTATTGGAAGTGTCTACCTGTAATTAATATTACATGTGATATATTATAGATTATCTGGTCACCATGTTTCTGTGAGTGATAGTAAATGCGAAAACCAATCAGATTAACTAAATATAGTACTGTGTTGTGCATATTATTTAAGAATTCATTGTACGACTAGATTACAGCAAGATGCCAGACATTCAATGACTTGCTACCAAGAGCAATCCATAAAATGCTGGTTCCAAATTGATGTAAGAAGCTATTTCTTCTTTCACCTGTAGGAAACATCACAGCATAATCTTGACATTTGACAGAAATTGGAACTAATTTTTTGAGTTGTGCTCTGCAACAACAAAGGCCTGGTGGATTTTAGGATATCATGCAGATGATACAGAAAATGGCAGTACTACCAATCATAATTTTCTTTAGCTGATTCGCTTCTTTGCATTTTAGATGATCCCCTTGGTAGAGGACTGATTACTTCAATAGCATAACTGGTTGAGCAGCGCTGCTGAAATCCAAACTTAGTCGCTGAGAACTGTGACAGTTAAAGAACACACATCTCAAAAGTTAAAGAAATAGATTTCCTTATTATTATTATTATTATTATTATTATTATTATTATTATTATTATTATTATTATATCTTATTGTGAAAATACAAGAGTAAATTAACCAAACAAGAATTACAAATTAATTTTGAAGCTGAACTCAGCACTATGTGTCACTTCAAATCATCTTTGAAAGGAACAAGTGTATGGTCATCTCTGATGTTCAGTATCTTCCTCTAATGGCACATTGATTACGGCACTGGATTTTTATTTGGGAGTTTTCATTGACTACCTGTATTTCAAGATTTAACAGTTTATTAACTTCAGTTTTAACATTTTTATTTTACACATTTACATTTTCTTCTTTATGTCTGACTAAATAAGATCTTCTGAAATTAAATAACAGGAACCAAGTAATGCATCTACACAATTTCTCACAATAAAAAAATGACAAGTTGGTTTCTGTCTAAAAGTTAATGTTATGAAAAATCAGACTACCTAATAAACAACACAAAATTTCTCAGTATGCAGTGGTACATAACCAAAAATGCTACATTCAGAAGTAGCATTTATTCAGCAGCAACTAGAACCACCACAGCAGCCTATTTTCTGATTTATATTAGTGTGATGTTGCTCAAACATGAGGAAATAATTTGGGATCTTGCTGGTAGAAAAATGACCAAATCAGTACCTGGTTATTAAGGAGAGAAGATGTGGTGCACATGGCTCCTACTCACTACATTGTGTGCATCCCCTTGAATTCTGTGTGAAAAAAAAATAGAGTACATGGAAAAACTGGGTTTCTCAGTCTGTATTGTTTCTCATTATCATGAAGATGTATATACACTTATTTTAGCCACTGCCTCTCTTAGTTGTATTCAGTATGCATCACTCACTCTTCATGAGAGATGCTAATGTGTGTGAATAAAAGAAATTTCTTTTTCCCATTGGGCAAAAGGAACAACCCCCTCAAATTCTCTCATCCAGACATGCTTGATGAATTTATTTTCTCTTTTTAAACAAATAGGTTCTGCAGAGATCATCACATAGAAGCAAGTACTTATAATCATAACCATTTGTTTCTATGTGCTAACCACTACAAAATCTTCAAGTATGAAATTTGTAATGTATATTTGTTTTCATTACTCCTTTCCCATAATTACTCTACATGGATAAGATATTTTTGGATAACAACTTATATTTAATATCAGTGTTCTGATATGTAACAAGCTGACGAAATCTGTAACTCGCCACTTCAGTCCTCTACCTCATATAAAAATCTCATTTTCTGAGACCTTCCATCACTTCACTACTGCTCTGTGCAGTAATAGCTTCCTGAATATTATCTGAGAGGAATTTAAGTAGTCAGTCTGTCTCTCACCACTATCTCAAAGAATATTTCATGATCAACTCTCACCCCCAACCCCCCCCCCCCCCCCCCTCCAACAAACTCAGTACCACTATTAGGTAATTAAGTCACCAACCTTTTACTTGCCCTGTAAGGACAATGTACAGTAGCATTAACTGTCATCTACTCTAAATGCATCAAAGTTTCCATAAATGAAATTGTGTTTACAGTTTTCTCTCCTATTCCATCTAGATAATCATTGATGCTATTTCAGTTTCACCCAAGCTTTAACTCCTCCTTGTATTTTATCTGATATCCTTTGGCAAAATATTTGTACATAACCCCTATATTATTCTACAGCTAGGTAAGGTTAAGCCTTGGCTTCATCGTCGTCGGCTGATACTCGTATCCGAGTTTTCATTTCTCTCCTGAGATTTCCTTTGTCACGGTTCAGGCGTGGAAGTGTCGTTGATGGCTTAGCAATCCAATCCTAGCGTGGAACAGGCGGCCACAGACATTACAGCTGATGGAAGGTGGAGGACGTGGCTGAGCCTGGAGGAGTTTACGTCTCTGGCGTTTGTCATTCTCCATTCTTCGACGTTCCAGTTCAAAGTTTTGAAGAGCATTTGAGGTAACTGAGCGCCAGCGACTTCGGTCTTCTGCTATTGTGGACCAGTTACTCGGATCGATGTTCAAGTTTTTCAGATTTTTCTTGTACTGATCCTTATAACGTTTGAGAGGGGCACCTCGTGGCCTTTTACCTGTGCTCACTTCGCTGTACAGCATTTGGCATGGAAGTCTGTCATTTTTCATCTGCTGGACATGTCCGACCCATCTGAGTTGATGCCCAATGATAAGAGCTTCCATGCTATGCATTTTTGCTTTCTCTAGAACAGCCGTGTTGGATATGAAGTCATCCCATTTCAGGTTCATGATATATCTTAGCTTCTGTTGGTTGAAGCGTTCTAGTTTCTTCAGATCGCAGCGATATAATGTCCAGGTTTCGCAACCATATAGCAGGGTGGAAATGACTACAGCTTTGTACACCATCAGTTTGGTGTACAGTGTTAGGCCTTTATTCAGGAAGACACGCTTTGTAAGATGACCAAATGCTACATGTGCAGCACATAATCTATTCTCCACATCTTTTCCAGATGAGCAGTTGGATGACAGTATGCTTCCCAGGTAGAGGAAATGGTCCACTTGTTCCAAGGGTGTATCATAGATGGATATGCTGAAGGCAGGAACGGAGGAGCCAGGAGTTGGCTGCGCCATCACCTTTGTCTTTGGAATATTGATGGAGAGACCAAATCGTTCGTACGCCCTGCTGAAGGAATCAACTGACAGCTGCAACTCTGCAGGCTTCACAATAACAGTAACCTAGTAATCTATGTCTTATTTACAAAGAGGCATATAAAGGCTACCCTTCTGCTGACTATTACTTAAAAGCAATATTCTTATCTTGCTAATTACTTGTGATTTGTTATTAGTTTGGTTTACAATGGCTTGTTGCTCATGAATTTCATCTACAATTATTTGAAGCTCTTCATGTAACAAGTCAAGTTAATTTATTTCTAGAAACTCAAATGTGGCAATGTTGTTCTTCTCTTTTCATCCTTTACCTATTACTTTTTCCCAGCTCCTGCATCCTAAGACTTCATGCTACCCATCTAATTCACATTTAGTACTTTCACATTCCGAAGAGCACAAATCTGTAATTCTAGTTCAGTGATTCCATTGGGTATTTAGCACACATTCAGTTGAACCACAGAGCCTACATGATTTTTCTGATTGCTTTCCTATTACAGTCATCCCTAATTGCATACCAAAGCACAACTCTCACTTTGGTTGTGTAGTGGCACTAGATGTTTACAGCGCATGTGTTGTTTTTCTGCATCAGGAATTTTGTAGATAAATATTTTTACTAACAACTGTTTTTAACTAAAAATGGACACCCCAATTCTGTTTTAAATAAGGGGCTATAATTCCTTTACACAATATTTTCAGTGGGCTTTTAATAACCTGTCACAATTTGTTCTCTAAATGTGACATGGAATCTGTTAGACTGCCAGCCACATATTTCCTGAGGTCTTAAATTTATGTCCAGGGTTGAGTGCATAACATCTTGTTTTACTTCAGCCAATAATTAGCTCTTAACCTCACAAAGTCTTGCATTTGAGGAAAATTATATTTGTCTTTTTATTTGTAGAGCAGTGCTGTGTCTCACAATGTAATCAATGAACAATCTTATTATTATTTGTTATAAGTATCAGCTGAATTTAATCATCCATTTCAGTATAATGTAATGTAAAATTATGATCCAGTTTCTTTAGGTCACTTTATCATAAAATTAATTCTTTGTTGCAAATAATATTTGGTACTCTTACCTTACTTCAGTCAATAAAGTTTATGTATAAATAAATCTACAAAAGAGGAATTGTCATGGGTTCTAAGTAACTGACAGTTATAATGAACATAATAAAAGGAATAGAAAAATTAATAAAAATAAAAAGTGAAATTTTGTTTCTAAAAAAGGAACATTTCTTTATGAGAGTCTAAATACTGAACATCCAAGAGAAAAATAAACAGGGCATGACCACATTTCTTAGACATAACTACCTCAAAAAACTGGAAGATGCTGTGTGGGTCTCACATGGTCACAATTAGCCAAAAATATTGTAAATGTGACACTGGCTTTCCTGAATTATCTCAAGTGAAAGCAGTTTATTGACTTCAGTATGTTGTTCATTTGAGCCAGTGGCACATTTCTAATGATGGATGTTTCATGTAAGAAAGATAAAAAAACTTACTCCTTCCAGTGCATGAAATTTTCAAACAACTAAGGGGATTTCAGATGAGTGGCATCTTTGACAATCATCAGTACATCAACAGGGGGACACCCACATCAAACTCAAGGCACAAATGCAATGAGAGAACTTTAAAACTTCATTATTTGGGGTATATTCAGAAACACAACATGTGTTTACAACATCTGAGCAAAACTGCTTTTGAAGAATATTGCCTTAGCACCGGTCACTCTACAAAGTATTTCAAAATAGAGATTCTGCTGTGAAATTCCAGCTATTGGGACAGTGTTAATAATGAATACTTGTGATTAAATTAGGAAGTGGTCTATACACAAGGAGTAGATAACAGTAAACACTGTGCAGTCCCTTTCAAAAGGACAATTGTTTTTTCATCTTAGAGGCAGACCTGATCTTCCTTTCAATACTCTTTATTACTTTATAGACTGGCAACCTATGCCACTGTGCTCTTCTCCATCTCCAGGTGCCCATCAGAATCACATTTTCAATGCTGCTACCAGTGCTGTCACCAGTGCTACAGCCCAATCCGTTACAGTGGTTAGTAGTTTAACATAGCTGCTGCAGCTCTAACTCTTACACCATGCATCGATAACATGCTGATGACATCCTTCCAGTACGGGGTCTATATAAGATGAAGAAACTTATGGTTCACCATCAGTCTGGGTTGGGCTGCACCACAGACAACAGTAACGAAACTGTGATTCTGGTGGGTCTTTGGAGATGTGGGAAAATATGGCAGAGTAAGTTGCTGGTCAATACAGTAATAAAGAGTGCTAAACTGAAGACCAGGTCTGCCTGTCAGCTGAAAAATTCTAATGTAGTTGCTTAAATTCTACTTTGAATTCCTTGTAAAACAACAGAGGGTCAGAGATAATGCTATAAGCTCACCTCTTTGTGATCAATCTTCACTATCAGTAACATCTGACATTCATTACTTTTGTTGTGTGTTGGCACTAGATGTTTACAGTGTGTGTGTAATTTTTCTGCATATGCCCCCCTTCCCCCTTTAAATTTGTTTGGACTGCACTGTCTTGTTGCACTTATGCCTTGTAAATGACAAGGTGTGCACCTGCAAAATATTGACCACTGTCAAAGATGTCACCTAGCTACAATCCGACAAGCTGTTTGAAGACAAATAAGTTAGAAAAGCATCATTATTATCACAATATTGTGGATGATGTATTTTGGAAACCTCTGAAAAATGTATTAAAATGGCACTTTTCTGTGAAGTTCATTTTCAGATCTATGTAATAATATTTTTTTTTATTTTTACAGATGTCATACACTGTTGGAAAGTGCTACACTTAAAGTAAAGACAACAAGTTTGAGAGTTTCTATTTGTAACTTTCTCCTTTTAATCACTTTATATATGGAATGCAACAGAAATCATATTTGTTCCAGATTTATGTTTATAGTACACTTTGGTTAGTAAGTAGTTTATACACTTTAACAGTTAATTTATAGGAAGCAGACCCGCCTCTGTAGTTGTAACTGTACATGCAGAACATGTTCAGTCTTTAGTTAAGGAACACTGGATTTATTCTCGAACAATTTCTTTCTGGGTGCATATCAGTTTTAGGTCTCATAAGTTTCTTTGATGATTATATACCCACTCTTTCACTTAACATAGATTTTATGTGTTATTTTGTCAGAGGGAAGTACAACAGTATGCACCAATGGATCCAGCAACATAGCAGAAGAGGCTCTGTGGAGTTTGGAAAGTATAGAGGGGAAAAAAATAACTAGTTTAAGCTGTGCGTTAGTCTATGAGGCATACACACAGATTGCATTTTCAAGTACACTATGTGCAGAAGGCAGATATCCAGGTTTGACTCAGTCTCTAGAAGACAATTGTAAGTTGCCACAACCATTTACTTTCACTTAATTTCATTACAGAATGCAGTCAAAATACTGTTGGAACAAACATACTTTCCCTACCCCTTAAAACTTCTACAGCCAAATTTGACAAAAGACTATGAGTAACAGGTAATTTACAAATAAATAGAAAAATAGTGGGGTAGGGAACAAACTACACAAATACACAGTACATAACAGGAGTGGTTGTCGCTGTGTGCTAATGTATAACCTGCCTAATCCTACATCTCTAAAGGGTCAATTTCATTATGGAATTTATGGAATATGATAAGTGTGTGAATGAATGATGTATGTCTGTCCCGTCTCTCAGTACTAGATTCGTTATCTGTAGAGAGGGAAAAATAAAAGATGAGAAGATACTGTGAAAACTACCAAATGTAATACGAAAGGTAGAAAGAATAGAAAAGAAGGCAGAATAAGAGAGGAACTAGTGAGAGATTGTCTCTCCTTTGCCTCTTATGTATTCTTTTTTTTCTATAGGAAGGAAACTCCAGCTTTTAAAGATTAGATGTTAAGATTAATGTATGAGTGACTGGTTTGACATACCTGCAGTTATTCGTTGTGGTTTGTTAGAACTTCTGAGTATACTATAGTGTACATTTAATCATATTGAAGTCTTGTCATGAAATGTCATATACATGTACCAGTAGCAGGCAGAACTATGTGACATTGGGTATGTTGATCACTGTGATAAAAATATAAAGAAAAGGGCAATGCATTCAGTATAAACTTTAGCACATAAATGATATATAGCACGTTATTCACAGCACTGGAAGCAAAAGGAAAGGGAGTTTCCTAGAGAAGTTTTTGTTCAGAACACAGCTAAAATTTACAGTACCAGTATGTTAACTCCAAGTAGATCAATATCTATGATTTTCAGCTGCTTCATCAAAACACTAGTTGACAGGTGAGTTTGTATGTTACTGATCTGAGGAATTCATCAGGATTCAGTATTTCATCAGTCTGAGAAAATCAAATGCACCTTTGTTAATACTGGGAGTTTTTTTAGAAGCAAGAATAGCAAAGTTGACTTTGCATAATTTGCTGGGTGGTTGGTTGGTTGGTTTGGTGTACGTGACCAAACAGCAAGGTGAATGGTTCCAGCAGATTAGGGAAGGATGGGGAAGGAAGATGGCCATGCCATTTCAAAGGAACTATCCTCGCGTTTGCCTGAAGTGATTTATGGAAATCATGGAAAACCTGAATCATGATCCCCAGAAGTGGGGTCAAACAGTCATCCTTCTGAAGTAGAGTCCAATGTACTAACCAATGCACTACCTCACTCGGTGCATAATTTGTACTTCAGCAGACCTGAGAAAGACATCAAATGCATATATTCTATGGAGTCTAATTCTTCTGATATATGTGGCACTATTTTGCCAAATAATACAGCCTACAAAAGAGCTCCTTAAAAGTATAGGCTAATGTTGTTTCCACTGTTTTGTTTAGCAGTTAGCATATTTAAAATAATTTGAAATACATGAGATCTATTCACTATTTTGCTTCATGGTGTCAATAATGTTTCCACATATGCATGGCTCACAGGTGCATGCAACATTCAGAATTTAGTGAAGAGCTGTGGTTGATTACACTCCTGCATGCACAAAGCTTCTTAAATTTGTATGTCCTTTACCACGTTGTGTAAGTGCCACACAAACTCCAGCAAACTGCTCATGTCAATTCAAATGTAATCATTGTCATTTTTGCTTACCTAATTCTGATAGAAAGTTAGCAGTTACCTAATATATACTGGTGGTGTGTATTCTACATGCATGAAATATGTGCTAATTCTATGACTGGAAGAATTTCAGTATTATTGCAGACAAATAAATGTTTTCAGAAATAGTAATCATTATTCAAAACCTCATGTCACAGTTTTTTTGTTTTCAACATTCCATTAATTTCAAAACTAAATACAGTACAGCAGAGGTGTTGCAGTTGTGATAGTTCATTAGAACAGCTTCTTGTTCACTAATAATGAGTATATTCACATGTCTTGAGAGGCTAAGTGAAGTACAGAGAAATTTTTCAGTTGACTAAATAATATTATTGCAGTGCATCAGTACAAATTCTTTCATTTGAAATCTAGTGTGCCTTAAAGTCATTTTATTTTCATAATGCAACACTGTTCAAACTATTCAGAATGAAGATTATGGTTTACTAGCCCACTGACAGTGAGGTTATTAGAGAGAGCTAATGGTTATATGGAGCAAGAATATGGAAGGTAACCAACCACATTCTTTTCAAAGGAATAATCCCAGTATTTGCCTCCAGATATTTAGGGAAATCCACAGAAAACCTAAATTGGGGTAGCTGGGTAAGGATATGAATTACTGTCCTGAGTATAAGTCAGCACCACCTTGCTCAGTCCAAGAAATTCACACAAAATCTGACTTTATATGCCTGAATGTGTATGAATAACATCTTTAAAGATGAAGGTATACACACACATATGTATGTGTGTGTTGTCTGTTCTGTCAGACAGGTCTGATCGAACGGACACTATCATATATATGTGTGTAAATCTTCAAGCCTATGAGTGCAATGCCTTTTACAATAATTTCAGTACAGATACACATTATGTCCAAACTCCTGTAGCAATCAGGGTGAGCTGCCAGCAGGAGAAGAATGGACAGAGATGTTGTTTGTGTTCAACAGGATGGGCATTTTGGTTGCAAGGGAAGTGTGTCAGATCAAGGTGGCTGTTCATGTAATGTGGAAATCCCAGTTTGAGTCCCTGTCCAGCACAAATTTTCACCTGTCATCTTTTAATTTATTCCAAAGCCCAAATGCAGCTGATGTCGTTGGTGTCTCTCAAATTTAAAAATACCTATTATGTTACAGAGAAATCTTATTGTAATCAGAAATCATTACAGTTACCTCTTCCAGAGAATTCATTGTAGAAAGATATAAAGTACCTTTATTTCTCACTACGTCAATAATAGTATCAGTAATCTATAATGAAGTTATAAATAGCTCACCAACTTCACTACCATGCCATTGTAGATAATCTCTTCCAGCACTGAACTATGGAGGTCTTCACATAAGAATCAGTCAATCGTAAACTTTACACTCCTCCCATGTCTTGCTTCCGCTATTAAGATATTTGAAGAAATGTAGGTGTGTAAGACATTTCTAGAATGTTTACATCTGATTCCTAATTTGATAAAGCTGATATGGATTTCAAACAGTTTTCCCAAAGTATTGCCTCCATATAACATATACAGAAGTGACAAAAGTCATGGGATACCTCCTAACATTGTGTTGGACTTCTTTTCACCCAGAATAGTGCAGCAATTTGATGTGGCATGGACTCAACAAGTTGTTTGAGGTCCCATAACGAAATATTCAGCCATTTTGCCTGTAGGGTCATCCATTACTGTAAAAGTGTTGCCAGTGCAGCATTTTGTGCATGAACTGACCTCTCAATTATATCCCATAAATGTTTGATGGGATTCATGTCAGGTGATCTGGATGGTCATATTATTTGCTGGATTTGTCCAGAATGTTGTTTGAACCAATCACAAACAACTGTGGCCCAGAGACATGGCACATTTTAATTAACAAGAATTCTGTCATTGTTTGGGAACATGAACTCCATGAACAGCTGTAAATGCTCTCCAAGTAGCCAAACATAACCAGAGGTCACAGTCCATTTCATGTAAACACAGTGCAAATCATTATGGACCACCACCAGCTTGCAGAGTACATTGCTGACAACTTGGGTCTATGACTTTGTGGGGTCTGCACCACACTCAAACCCTACCATCAGCTCTTACCAGTTGAAATTGGAACAACCAGACCATGGTTTCCAGTCAACTTGGGTCCAACCAATGTGGTCACAAGCCCAGGAGAGATGCTGCAGGGGATGTTGTGCTGTTAGCAAAGGCACTCATGTTGGTGGTCTGCTGCTGTAACCCGTTAACTCCAAATTCTGCCACAGTGTCCCAATTATAAATTTGTTTCATGTCTTACATAGATTTCTGTGGTTATTTTATGCAGTGTTGCTTGTATGTTAGCACTGACAACTCTTCGCAACAACTGCTCCTTCCCGTTGCTAAGTGAAGACCATTGATCACTGCATGTGGTGAGAGGTAATGCATGAAGTTTGTTATTCTCAGTATGCTCTTGACACTTGGAATACTAAATTCCCTAACGATTTCCAAAATGGAATGTCCCGTATGTCTAGCTCCAACCACCATTCTGTGTTCATAGTCTGTTAATTCCCGTTGTGTGGCTGTAATCACATGGCAAATGTTTTTACATGAATCACCTGATTACAAATAACAACTCTACCAATGCACTGCCCTTTTATACTTTGTGTAGGCAATACTACTACCATATGTATATGTGCATTTTGCTATCCCATGAATTTTGTCACCTCAGTGTAAGCTCTCCTGAATGTCAAATCTAGGTCTTTTGGATATCAGCCCAATATTTGATCAAGATACATTTTTAAATACTGTAACTAACTATTCAAATTGATTAGCTGCACTATATACTGGTTTTCACAACTAAACATTTGCCATAAATCCAGTCTGTGTCCAATGTTTCACTTAAATGCAGATAACCAGCGTGTACTATAACTTATAAACTATAGTGATAATGGAACTGTAATTCCTGACAAAAACTGATATAGCTCTAATACCTTCAGTGCTCAATGGATCTTATAAGAATAGCATTGATTTTAAGTTAGTCCTAATACGATGAAAATCAATCACCATTCCTTGCTCTTAAAACATCCATTCCTTCTTAACAGTTTTACAGTTCACTTCTGAGATACACATCTTTGAATTGTTTACCATATGAAATGGTGTATTAGTCTGATTTTTTTGTGCATGATAAGTAAAAATAGTTATTGTGATAAAATTTGTGGAGGTGGAGTACTAAATTCTCATTCAGCTATTCTTGTACAGGATCTTCATAGTTCCCTGTAAAGCCATGGGTTAAACCTGGTGTCTTCTTATCACACAAGGTAGCACATTAATTTAGCCTCAGGTCGTTCATTCACAAATTTCCAAGGAAGAGGGCGGGGGAGGGGGGGCAAGACCAAATCCCCATTCTGTTATTCCCATTTATATTTCCTGTAATTTGTCTAAATTGCTTGATATAAATATCAGAATGGCTTCTTTGGAAAAGCAGTGACTGTATTATCAAATTTGTCCTTGTCAAACAGAGTTTGTGCTTCACCTCTAACAACCTAACAACTTCTGTTTCATGTTGAATCCTATTGCTCCATCCTCCCTTCAATATCAATTTTTATTTAACTCATGGCTGAACAAATTTATGTACGAGTTGATGTAGTTTGTATTGATAGCCTGGGAGATCTTCAAGCAGTACTATTGCTATTTGTAGAAATAGGAGGACAAGATAGTGATGATACATGTCCCAGTATAAAATGAATCACTCTTCTCAACCTTGCTCATCTTCATTTCTATATCAGTACTTTGTATTACAGGGAATTCTTGATTTCAAATTTTGGCTGGCCACTGTTTGATATAAATGCCAGAAGAAGTACGTAACGATATTATAGTTGTAAACACACACACACACACACACACACACACACACACACACACACACACCAAAACATATTTGTACGTTGGTGGGTACAATGTGCAAATTATTAATGCAGAATCAGCAAGTCATTCTGATAAAACTGTTACTGTCAAGTTAGAAGTATATAAAGAACACAAAAACTCAGAATTTGCATCTCAACATTGATTCACTTTTATATGCCAATGGATAACTGAAAAGTGGAATGGAAAAAAAATCTGCTTTTCTCTGTGCATATGCATCACTCAGTGCCACACATCTCAAAACTGATTAGAAATTAACACTGTTCACTGTCCCTTTATGAAATAAACACTTCATGGAAGTACTTCTACCTTTTTTTGATTAAGCCAGTAATTTATTCCGTGACTGAAAGTTTTTTTTTTATTTTTTCTTTGCTTTTGTTACTATCAGACCTACGGAGGCCCAGCTGCAGGAGTCACATAATGGCTTATGGCAGTCCAGCATAATTCGCTTATAAGCAATAAAGATCTGCTTCCTACTATGTGCAGCATAATTTCTTTAATGTTGTCCTGTTGTGACAGGTCTCTAGCTTGTACTTTCACATTTACCCCTTTACAGTGCACATCAGAATTATCAATAGAAATCTATTCTTGAGAATAACTTAACTGCATTGTGGCATGGATAGTGGCGCCGCTTAATCTTGGGAAGGAACCAGACTCGTCAAAAAACTACAGATCCACATCACTTCTTTGCCACATGTTCAGATTGTATGACACCCTCTTTCTGAACTACGTGGCACACTCTATCGATTTAAAATTTATCCCTCAATAAGCTGGCCTTAGACCCGGCAAATCAAGCACCAATCAATTTTTGTACCTGATAGAACTTATAGAAGAAGGATATGAAAGTAAAAGGATTACAGGGCTATCATTGTTTGACCTCAGCTCTGCATACGATACAATCAGCGAAAGGTTGACTTTCCAGAAAGTCTACAACGGAGTCAGAGAATACCACTTTGTCATGATAGTTGAGCCTTTCTTACAAAATAAACAATTTTACGTTGTTCTCGATGAGGGAAAGAGCCAGTAAGGAAACAAAAGAAATGGACTGGCTGAGGGAAGCATTCTGGATCCTTTCCTTTTTAACCTGTACACTAACGACCAACCAACACCTAATCATACTAAGCATTTCCTGTATGCTGATTACCTGGCAATCACAGCTTAAGAGAGTACTTTCGAGGACGTCGAGCAGAAGCTGGAGAAATCACTCAGACTTGTCACAATATTATCAGAATAACCCTCTTAAACCGAATCCTTTGAATACTGAAGTAAGAGCTTTCCATCTTCGATTTCAGCAAGCAAAGCGAAAGCTAAATGTTTCCTGGAATAATACAACATCGGAACACACAAATAATTCAACCTATCTGGGTGTGACGTTGGGTAGATCTCTGACATATGGACACAAGTGCGAAAAGATCCGTCAGAAGGTGGCCTCCAGAAATAATATTTAGCAAAAATTCGTCAATAGCAAATGGGGATGAAAACCCACTACCTTGAGGACCACTACGCATCTCTACAGACGAATACACCTGCTCGGTATGGAGTAGATCATCCCACGCAAAGAAAATTCAGTTAATTCTTAATGAAATATGTCGAATAACAGCGGGGCATATGAAACTGAGGCTCCTATTAAAGCTATACAGAGCTGTTATTCTTGCAAGTCCAAGCTCACGAAGAACATACAAGGAGTTCACAGAGAGGTTCAGACAAACCATCGATGATCGACGTCCTCTCACTGACACTGAGTGCGAGCCTGGACGACTGATGTCCAGTAAAAGGTTCTTCTACAAGGCCACTGAAGAACCATCACCTGACTATCCACCAGCACAGATAGCTCTTGGCGACTCCACAATAAACTGGGCAACATGGAGGATCCTGAATCACAAAGGAACAAGGGTGGCCCTGGTGAAAACTAACATGATAAGGGATGGTCATAGTAACATAGGTAACCAGAAGTGCGACTGTGGTGCTGTACAAGACATGGAAGAACTCTTGGCCTGTCCAAAGTGTCCCTACAGATGCAACATCGACGATTTGTGATTGGACAAGAAAGAAGCTCTGGACGTGGGTCAATACTGGTCTGAAAGACTGATTTGGTTTCCGGATACGAAGAAGTAAAAAAAGTTAGTCCAAACAAAAATTATTTTTTTGTAAATGACACTCTCTGAATACTAAACCTTTCTACGCTACAGCCATCAGAAGCATATAGTTGTAGTTTGTGAAGTACTTGTTTACACCTTCTTCAGTATATTTAGAGGATAAGAACAGCCTACAGACTTCAAGTGTCCAGATTCAAACAAACAACGTCTGATACACAGTTTATGCTTACCATATCACACAAGGTCATATACTTCCTCGTTAGACACGAGGATTCTAAAGGTATATTACTACCAAGCGCGCACTAGTTTAATTAAGATATCATTCTACGACGACGTGCTGAAAAGTAATGCATCCGAATTTTTCATGTGAAAACACTCAAATGTTTTTAAATAAAACGGATGTTATTAACATTCTACATCTTTATTCTTCACATCTACATACTTGGAGCCCTTTGCCGCGAGAGAACTCCGAATTGTAGCGTGTAACATGGCGGTTTGTAGCGTAGCTATGTCGATGCTTGCGAAACAGCGTGCTGCAATCGAGTTTCGAATTTGAAGAGTTCGTCCACAGATGGAGCTCCCTCTCCTTCAGCAAGACAGTGCCAGACCACACACTGGTGCCGCGACATCTGAAACACTCTGACGCCTTGGGTTCACAGTTTGTTAGTTACCCTCATGTTCCATGGACCATTTGGATGGTAAATCGTTATGATGTGGAACGAGTCATTTTACATTCACATCACAAATTAATTTGTTAATATGGCTACATACTGAACATTTATAAGTTTTATTTATTACTTTTTAATATACTGATGTGAGTTAATAATTCCTGAACACCATCTTCTACACATTAGAACAATTGAAATCGATCATCAGCCGTACAGTCCCGACTTGGTCCCATCCGATTTTCATCTGTTCCTAAAACTTACAGAACTTCCTCGAAGACTTCACTTTGATGGTGATGAAGCGGTGCAAGTAGAGGTGATGTTGTGGCTCCGTCAACAAAATCAAACATTCTGTAGTGACGGAATCAACAAACTGGTCTCTCGTTGGGAGAAATGTGTTCGTCGCCAGGGTGATTGTGTTGAGGAATAAATATATAGACATAAAGAATAAAGATGTAGATTGTTAATTATGTTTGTCTTCTTTTAAAAAGCTTTAAGAGTTTTTTATGTTATAAATTCAGAGGTATTACTTTTTAGTACGCTCATGTAGTAGGGTGCAGCAAACGCTTTCACTCCAACGACGGCATCAAAAAATGGTTCAAATGGCTCTAAGCACTATTGGTCTTAACTTCTGAGATCCTCAGTCCCCTAGAACTTAGAACTACTTAAACCTGACTAACTTTAGAACATCACACACATCCATGCCCGGGGCAGGATTCGAACCTGAGACCGTAGCGGTCGCGCGGTTCCAGACTGTAGCGCCTAGAACCGCTCTGCCACCCAACGACGGCATCCATACATCGCAGAACTGTCTCCAGACACAACGAAAACGCTGTTAATCAAGTGGTCATAATCTTCTGGCTCATCGGTGTGTCTATTCGATTTGGTTGAGTTACTTCGGTGAATAGCCTACACTCACGAGCCACTGAATGACAGGCGGCTGCTGTTTTGAAGGTAGAATGTCGGGAGCGCCACAGCGAATACTGTAATTCGGCGTATCACTTGACTGGAATCTAGTCAAATCTTTTAGTGACCATGGACAAAACAGTGGAAGACTGGGTAACCAAGACACGCGATAACATCGCACCTGATCTGGGCCAGATACTGACTGCCTCTCGTGTTGAATGCTTCGTCTCCAAGGTGGTAAAGGCACTGGGCTTTACAAAGTGTCATGTTAATAGCCTTCAAAAATGGTTCAAATGGCTCTGAGCACTATGGGACTTAAAATCTGAGGTCATCAGTCCCCTAGAACTTAGAACTACTTAAACCTAACTAACCCAAGGACATCACACACATCCATGCTCGAGGCAGGATTCGGACCTGCGACCGTAGTAGTCGCGCGGTTCCAGACTGAAGCGTCTAGAACCGATCGGCCACCCCGGCCGGCCGATAGCCTTCAGTTATCGCAGGTCGTAACAGTGGATGGAAAATTCAACAAACAACAACTAAGAACCGGTTAGTAACCGTCCTCTGCGCAAGAACGTCCCTACTATGGGTCGCAGAAGCCACCGTCCACACTTCTACTTCAGAGTGCACATAGATCAGCATCGGCTCAGGGACACTGACATGTGACGGTCGAAGCTAGGGAAAAAGTGTCCTGAACTGGTGAGCAGCATTATATGTTAGAACACGTTGATGGCAGAGTACACGTAAGCCAAAGCCCACATAATTTTATGCAGCCCGCTTGCCAATCCGGCACCATTCAGTCATGTGAAGAAGGTATTTTTACATGTGTGTACATATGAGTAAATGATGTGTACGGCATTGTGTGCCACCAGCAAACGGCGGAGTAACCTACCATCCCATCATTTGCAGCCGCCTGGTCTCGTATACCACGCTGCAAGTGCTACCACAGGTCATCTAATCGCAATTCCAAATTCTGAGACTGTCGACAGAGATGTGCAGTCCTTGGTCGCAACGCAGGCCAAAATCCCTTAGCTGTGGACAGCTTCCAAACGATCGTGGTTCCACAACGTTGTACATTTCTCGTGGAGACAATGCCATGACACGTCGATGCCGTCGTCAGGACGAAAGTGTTTGCTACCATAACAGATTAATGTCTTTAATTCAACAGTGTTCTGATACTGGAAACGTGGCGACAAGGACGCTCTCTCCAGCGCAGGAACTACCATCATTTCAGTTGCTCTTGATGTATATAATGAAGTAGCCTAAGAAATGGAGTAGACACATGGGTGAGCCTAAACATTATGACCACCTGATTAATAGCGTTTTCATCAACATTTGGAACGCAATATAGAAGGGATTCGGTGTGGCATGAACTCGACAGATCCTTGGTAGGTTTCTGGAGGTATGATTCACCAAATATCTACTTCCTGACCAGTGATCCGTCTTGTACTGCGCGCCGCAGAATTTGAATCCGCGCCAGACGTCATGGACGTCGAAGACCCATAGAGATCTCTGCACCATCGCTCCGTAAGCCGTGGTGGCCCGCACCTGCTGGCCCGCTTTTAGTGTGAGGGCGCCACAGTGGACCACGTGGTTCCAGCGGCCAATAGCGGCGCCCCCGATAGCGTACTTAAGCGCCTGCCTCTCGCTCAGCCAATCCCAACACATCCTCCAATCCCATCTTGACCGGTTCACCGCTTGGTGCAACCAGTCGTTGCTCAAGGTCAATCCCTCCAAAACCCAGGCGATCATTGTAGCCAAACCACCCCTTCCTTCCGCCTCCTTGATTTCTATCTCATCGTCTATGGCCGTCCTATCGCCCTCACCCCCACCCTCAAGTACCTTGGCGTCACCCTTGACCTTCGCCTCTCCTGGACCCCCCATCTCCGGACAATTCAAGCCAAGGCACGCTCCCGACGCCGTCTCCTCAAGCTCCTGTCCGGCCGTACATGGGGCCTAGACCCCTCCACCATCCTCCACACCTATAAATCCCTCATCCGCCCTATCCTTTGTTACGCCCATTCAGTCTGGATCTCCCCCCCCCCTACCTTTTATAAATCCCTCCAAATCCTTGAACGCCATGCTCTCCGCCTCGCCTATCGCATCCGTCACCCACCTCCACGCAGATCCTGTACGATCTCATCCCCTTCCTCCACCTCCCCCTTTTCCTTGAAAGGATACGGATCCTGTACACCTCCCGCTAACTCGATCCTCCTCACCCGCTTGTCTCACCCATCCTCTCCCACCCCCACCCACTGCCGCGCCTGTATTCCCACTTCCCACCTGGTCTCCATCTCTCCACCCTCCTCACCCTCTCCCAAGGTGGCTTCCGCCAGCTGCCCCTCCCTGATGATGTCCTCCTCCCCTCCATCGACCCCTCCTATCAACTTTGATCCTCCCCACCTTTCCCGTGTCCTTTTCTTTCGGCACCCTCCCTCCCTTCTCTTTCCTTTTCCCCCGTCCCATTCCTCCACCCCTCTTCCCCCCGGCTTCCCCTCCCCCTTCCTCCCTTCCCCCTATCTCCCCTGCCCATGGCATCTGCTCTCCCCTCTCCCTCTCCCACTCCCCTCCTCCTCTCTTGGCAGGTCCACAGACTCGTACACGGTTAGTGAACTTTCACGCGCCGGAGATCAACGCCTTGTGTTTCTGTGTGTGCCATAGTTTTGTGCTTAAGTGGTTCAGTGTTATTCGTTTTGTGCACCTACGTTCACGTGTGACAATTTTCGTCTATGTATGTGTCCAAGTGTCTGAACAAATTTTATCTTGAACTCTATGCCCGTGAACGGCTCCATGTATTTTTAAAGTGTTTGCTCCGTTTATATGTCCACCATATTTTTATCTCACATTATCTTCATTTGCGTCTTTTATGTTTCTCTGAGGCCGAAGAGCGGCGTAGTATGCTGCTGCTGGCCTGCCTGTAAACAGGTTTAAAAATAACAATAAAGAAAAAAAAAGCTCAGCCAGCAGTCTAATCTCGCGTACGTCTGTTGACACCTCGCCTTGCGTTAGACAGCTTACTTTCTTGTTCTGTGTACGAGTGGACGTGTTTGCTAGGATTCCTAGTGCCTCCGTTGTTCGGTCTTGTTATTGTCCGTTCTGTCCTACGTTGGTCGTGCCCGTCCTCTCCCGTTGTGGTGCTTTTCGCGGCCTCTCCGCGGGTCCCGCCCCGCTTTCCGTCATTTCTACCCCGCGACTGTCCCGGTCGCAGTTACAACAGTCCGTGGGCGTGGAGTTGACGCCTGATACCGTCCCAGATATGTTCCACTGGTTTCAGATCAGCCGAATTTGGTGACCAAGACATCAAAGCGAGTTCACTGTCATGCTCCTCAGACCACTGCAGTTCGATTCGGGCCTTGTGAAACAGACAATTATCCTGCTTAAAGATGGCACCGCCGTCGGGGAAGACATCAAGCACGAAGGGAAGTAGGTGGTCTGCAGTACTGGTTAATTGTCCACAGATGTCATGGTGCCTTCGATTACAACCATAGGTCCGTTGAAGATCCAGATGAATGACGCTATAGCATAATACTTCCCCCACCAGCCAGCGTTCATGACGGCGGTGCATGTTTCGAGTAGCTGTTCGCCTAGATGACAGCGTATTCGGACATGACCGTCGACCTGGTAAAACAAGAAATGTGATTCATCCAACCAGGCGACACATTTCCATTGATACAGCGTCCAATATCGATGGTCCTGTGGCCAATGCAGTCGTCATTATTTCAACATTGGAACACGTAGAAATCATTTGCAGTGTAACTGGATATTCCACAATGTACACTGAGCTGTGTGTTTCGAAACACTTGTGCCTGCAGCATCATCGTACGCTGACATCATATCTGCCACAGATCGCTGCCTATCCTGCTTTACACAGTGTCAAGCCTCTGACCTCCAATTTCTGTGATGAGGCGTGCACGTCCAGCTCCTTGTCGCCTGCTCATGATTTCAGGGTCCTTCAACCACTTTCCATGCTCATAACAGTAGTAAACGAACAGCCGACCAGCTTCACCGTTTCGAAGATGCCTATTCCCTGGCCCCAGGCCATAACAATCTGCGATTAGTTAAAGTCTTTCGTGTGTGTGGATTTCCTCATTTGTGGTTTGAAACTAACCGTCCAGAAATTCGTCTTGAGCGATTTAGGAAACTCAAGGAAAACCTAAATCTGAATTGCCGCACGGGGATCAGAACTACCGCTCTCAAGAACGCTATTCCAGTGTCTTTACTACTGTGCCACCTCTATAGGTTATAACGATTATACTGACAATACTGTTAGTACAGTGTACCAGGAACTCCCTTCACACAAAAACTAAATGCGTATATAGTGAAACATGGTAAGATGTTTGAGGGTGTACCTCCCACCCTGATCAGTGATATGGCAACAGCTCTCCTCGCGTGGATTGCAATGTAACTGTGACGTAAGTGCAACTTGACTGCCTGGGGAGACAAATGAAGTCTGTGCGTTGCAAGTTCATTGTCCGCCTTCCCGTGTTTGCTGAATAACAGTGGCAGATACCAGAGACTTCACTTTGGAGGAGCGCTTAGTGAACGGAAGCACAACAACAGAAATATGGATAGTTTTCGTGAATGTTTCTGCAGGGACCATCCAAATCGTCAGACTTTGATCGCGCAGGGAAAGAAAGCTTTTCGCCGGTGATGTTGATACAGCCTGCTCTGGTCATCCATTATCTCGAAGGGAAACACGTGCCGAAGTTAGTGCACCCTGCAAGTCGACGAGCAAGCGTGCTGCAGAACTTGATATTAAAAGAGCACAATGCAACTCAACATGAAAATGGACTTCAGCTTGCAAGCATTCTGACCAATGGCTATTAATGAACTAAAGAATGATGACTTAAACCGTTGGCAGGAAGCATGCAGGATCTTACGACCTTAAGATATCAGACAATTCCCCGTAGGGGACCATTAAATCCGACGTCAGGACGAAGCAGCGTTGCGTGGACAATGATGCACTGTGGTTAAGTGTGCTCGAAGCCTTTCAGCATGTGGTGCTGAAGCGGATAAGGAAGACATGCAGGAGTATCGAGCACTGCAGGGATAACGGTGATGCAAACAGGAAATTTTTGGACAAATAACTGTACATGTTATTAAAGTGGCAGTGAAATAACTGCAAGTGTAAAGGACGTCCAAGTCACTCTGTAGTTCACTAATGAGACAACAGATTAATAGCAGTTTCACCGCGCGGAGTAGCCGCGCGGTCTATGGCGCCTTGTCACGGATCGACTGGCTGCCCCCGTCGGAGGTTCGACTCCTCCCTCGGGCAAGGGTGTGTGTGTTGTCCTTAGTGTAAGTTAGTTTAAGTTCGATTAGGTAGTGTGTAAGCTCAGGGACGGATGACCTCAGCAGTTTGGTCCCACAGGACTTACCACAAATTTCCAAATGTTCCAATAGCAGTTTCATAGTATTGGGACTGTATTACTTCCCGTTAATAGAATGCGGTAATCAGCTGTCATTATACACCGATGTATAAACATGATCCATTTAGTTACCAAAGTAATAACCCATAATTCATCTACATTTACATAGATATTCCAGAAGCCACTGTACAGTGTATGGGAGGCGGTACTTCCTACCAGTATAAGGTATTTACTCTCTTATTACACTCGAGTGTTGAGCGACGGAAAAATTACTATCTGTTTGCCTCTGTATGCTGCCTGATTTCTATTACTTTATTTTCTTGACTCCTACGCGAGAAATACGAGGGCCTATTCGTTTATTAAGGTCCGATCGAACGTTAAATGGGAACCACGAGAAAATCCGATCAAGCTCTGCACAGATGTTGTGCAGTGTCCCTAGTATGCCCGTAGATCGCATCACGTCACTGTTTTCAGCTCTGATCGCACAGTGAGCGCGTAAGAATGTCTACAAGATAGTGTCTTCCGTCCTGTAGGCCTGTGTGTCCACTAAGCGATTTCGTCTGATTTCATGCAGCCCACATAATGTAAATGTTATGCATTTCCTTTTTAATGACAATATTTTTGGCCAAACGCTGCAACGGGAATGAAGACGCTCCTGCAGCGTTTTCGATGGGATGTGTCTGAACACCCACCGCACAGCACGGACTTAGCTTCCTCTGATTTTCATCTCTACTCAAAATGAACCGCTGGCTATGAAGACAACATTTTGGCACAGGCAACGAGCTGCAGTCCAGCGTAGCGAATTGTCGGAAAGCGCGGGCGGCTGCCTTCAATCACAAGAGTACTGGAAAGTTGGTACAGTACTACAACATACGCTGAGGTGATAAAAGTCGTGGGATAGCGATATAAACATATACAGCTGGCGGTAGTATCACGTACACAAGGTATAAAAGGCCAGTGCATTGGCGAAACTGTCATTTGTACTCAGGTGATTCATGTGAAACGGTTTCCGACGTGATTACGGCCGAACGACAGGAATTAATAGACTTTGAACGCGGAATGGTAGTCGCAGACATTCCAGTTAGGAAATCTTTAGGGAATTCAATATTACGAGATCTACAGTGTCGAGAGGTGTCGGGAATACCAAATCTGAAGCATTACCTCTCACCTCGGACAACGCAATAAGCGATGGCCTTCACATAACGACTGAAAGCTGTGGCATACGCGTAGAGTTGTCAGTGCTAACAGACGAGCAACACTGCGTGAAATAACCTCAGAAATCAATGTGGGACGCACGACGAACGTAGCTTTTAGGATAGGGCGGCGAAATTTGGCGTTAAAGGGCTGTGGAAACAGACGACCGCCGCAAGAGCCCTTGATAACATCGCCTGCAGCGTCTCTCCTGGGCTCATGACTATGTCTGTTGGACCCAACACGACTGGAAAACCGTCGCATCCGATTTGAGTTCATAAGAACTGA
Source organism: Schistocerca piceifrons (assembly GCF_021461385.2). Taxonomy (NCBI): domain Eukaryota; kingdom Metazoa; phylum Arthropoda; class Insecta; order Orthoptera; family Acrididae; genus Schistocerca; species Schistocerca piceifrons. Next base: position 74,975,371 of record NC_060149.1, read on the forward strand.
TGATAGGTTTCGAGTGTGGCGCAGACACCACGAAACAATGGATCCAAGTTGTCAACAAGACACAGTGCGAGCTGGTGTTGGCTCCATAATGGTTTGGTCTGTGTGTACATGGAATGGAGTGGGTACTCTGGTCCAACTGAACCGATCATTGACAGTAAATGGTTATATTCGGCTACTTGGAGATCGTTTACATTCGTGAACTTCATGTTCTCAAACAACGATGTCACCGGGCCAGGACTGTGCGGAATTGTTTTAGAGAACATTCAGGACAATTAGAGCGAGTGATCTGGCCATCCAGATCACCCGACATGAATCCCATTGAACATTTATGGGACATAATCGAGAGGTCAGTTCGCGCAATAAATTCTGCACCAGCAGCACTCTCCCAATTATGGGCGGTTACAGAGGCCGCATGGCTCAATATTTCTCCAGGGGACTTCCAGTGACTTGTTGAGTCCATCTTACGTCGGGCTGATGCACTACGCCGGCACAAGGAGGCCCGACCCGATATTAGGAGGTACACCATGACTTTTCTCACCTCAGTGTTATGTCTAAATCGGACTGTGATTGCTGTGTTCGGATGAGGGCTGAGTTGGCATCCCTTCGCTCACAGCTGCAAGCGGCGCTGACTTCAGTCGCGCAGCTGGAGGCTGTTGCCAATGGGCACCACTGTGGGGAGCCGGAATAGGGTTTCACGGGGATGTCAACCTCGTCCCGTCTCTCCCCAGATCGGACTGCCTCTGAGGTTGCCCCGGTTGCTGCCCGCAGTGGGGCTGAGCCCTCACCTGTGGTTGATTGGGAGGTCGTCCCAAGGCGTGGCAGGCAGCGAAAGACGTCCCCAGAGGCTGATCAGAAAGCCTCCCTGGTGCGTCTGACAAACAGGTTTCAGGTACTGTCTCTGGCTGAGCCAGATGCAGCTGCCTGCCCTGTTTCAGAGGATGATTCTCAGCCTTCAAGGTCTGGGCAATCGCAGAGGGTGGGCGTATTGGTAGTTGGGAGCTCCAATGCTAGACGCGTAATGGGGCCTCTTAGGGATATGGAGGCTAAGGAGGGGAAGAAATCCAGTGTGCACTCCGTGTGCATTCCGGGTGGAGTCATTCCTGATGTGGAAAGGGTCCTTCCGCATGCCATGAAGAGCACAGGGCGCAGCCAGCTGCAGGTGGTGGCACATGTCGGCACTAATGACGTGTGTCGCTTTGGATCTGAGGAAATTCTCTCTGGATTCCAGCGGCTATCTGGTTTGGTGAAGGCTGCCGGTCTTGCTTACGAGATGAAGGCAGAGCTCACCATCTGCAGCATCGTTGACAGAACCGACTGTGGACCTTTCGCGCAGAGCCGGGTGGAGGGTCTGAATCAGAGGCTCAGACGGTTTTGCGACCGTGTTGCGCCATAGGGTGGTGGGGTTTCGGGTTCCGCTGAATAGGTCAGGAGTTCACTACACTCAGCTGGCGGCTACACAGGTAGAGGAGGCTGTGTGGCGTGGACTGGGCGGTTTTTTAGGTTAGAAGGCCTCGGGAAAGTACGGGGTGGGCTGCAATCTCAAAGGGTGCATGGCAAATGCAGGACGTGCTTGGATCAAGGAACAGTCGGAATTGTAGTTGTAAATTGTTGTAGTTGTGCTGGGAAAGTCCCTGAGCTTCAAGCGCTAATAGAAAGCACAGAAGCTGAAATCGTTATAGGAACAGAAAGCTGGCTAAAGCCTGAAATAAGTTCTGCAGAAATTTTTACGAAGTCTCAGACGGTGTTCAGGAAAGATAGATTAGGCAGAATTGGTGGTGGAGTGTTTGTGTCTGTCAGTAGTGGTTTATCTTGTAGTGAAGTCGAAGTAGATACTCCGTGCGAATTGGTATGGGCGGAGGTTATACTTAACAGCCGAACTAAGTTAATAATTGACTCCTTCTACCGACCCCCAGACTCCGATGATATAGTTGCTGAACAGTTCAGAGAAAATTTGAGTCTCGTAACAAATAAATACCCCACTCATACGGTTATAGTTGGTGGGGACTTCAACCTTCCCTCGATATGTTGGCAAAAATACTTGTTCAAAACCAGTGGTAGGCAGAAAACATCTTCCGAGATTGTCCTAAACGCTTTCTCCGAAAATTATTTCGAGCAGTTAGTCCACGAACCCACGCGAATTGTAAATGGTTGCGAAAACACACTTGACCTCTTAGCCACAAACAATCCAGAGCTGATAGAGAGCATCATGACTGATACAGGGATTAGTGATCATAAGGTCGTTGTAGCTAGGCTCAATGCCGTTTCTTCCAAATGCACCAGAAACAAAAGCAAAATAATTTTATTTAAAAAAGCGGACAAAGTGTCACTAGAAGCCTTCCTAAGATATAGTAGCAACAGCAATTGAGAGATTCATACCTCATAAATTGGTAAGAGATGGAACTGATCCCCCGTGGTACACAAAACAGGTCCGAACGCTGTTGCAGAGGCAACGGAAAAAGCATGCGAAGTTCAGAAGAACGCGAAATCCCGAAGATTGGCTAAAATTTACAGACGCGCGAAATATGGCACGGACTTCAATGCGAGATGCCTTTAATAGGTTCCACAACGAAACATTGTCTCGAAATTTGGTAGAAAATCTGAAGAAATTCTGGTCGTAGGTAAAGTACACAAGCGGCAAGACGCAGTCAATACCTTCGCTGCGAAGTCCCGATGGTACTGTTACCGACGACTGTGCCGCTAAAGCGGAGTTATTGAACGCAGATTTCTTCACCAGGGAAGACGAATGGAATATTCCAGAATTTGAAACACGAACAGCTGCTAGCATGAGTTGCTTAGAAGTAGATACCTTAGGGGTTGCGAAGAAACTCAAATCGCTTGATACGGGAAAGTCTTCAGGTCCAGATTGTATACCGATTAGGTTCCTTTCAGATTACGCTGATACAATAACTCCCTACTTAGCAATCATATACAACCGCTCGCTCACCGATAGATCTGTACCTACAGATTGGAAAACTGCGCAGGTCGCACCATTGTTTAGGAAGGGTAGTAGGAGTAATCCATCGAACTACAGACCTATATCATTGACGTCGGTTTGCAGTAGGGTTTTGGAGCACATACTGTGTTCAAACATTATGAATCACTTCGAAGGAAACGATCTATTGATACGTAATCAGCACGGTTTCAGAAAACATCGTTCTTGTGCAACGCAGCTAGCTCTTTATTCGCACGAAGTAATGGCCGCTATCGGCAGGGGATCTCAAGTTGATTCCGTATTTCTAGATTTCGGGAAAGCTTTTGACACCGTTCCCCACGAGCGACTTCTAATCAAGCTACGGGCCTATGGGGTATTGTCTCAGTTGTGCGACTGGATTCGTGATTTCCTGTCAGGAAGGTCGTAGTTCGTAGTAATAGACGGCAAATCATCGAGTAAAACTGAAGGGATATTATGTGTTCCCCAGGGAAGCGTCCTGGGACCTCTGCTGTTCCTGGTCTATATAAATGACCTGGGTGACAATCTGTGCAGTTCTCTTAGGTTGTTCGCAGATGATGCTGTAATTTACCGTCTAGTAAGGTCATCCGAAGACCAGTATCAGTTGCAAAGCGATTTAGAAAAGTTTGCTGTATGGTGTGGCAGGTGGCAGTTGACGCTGAATAACGAAAAGTGTGAGGTGATCCACATGAGTTCCAAAAGAAATCCGTTGGAATTCGATTACTCGATAAATAGTACAATTCTCAAGGCTGTCAATTCAACTAAGTACCTTGGTGTTAAAATTACGAACAACTTCAGTTGGAAAGACCACATAGATAGTATTGTGGGGAAGGCGAGCCAAAGGTTGCGTTTCATTGGCAGGACACTTAGAATATGCAACAAGTCCACTAAAGAGACAGCTTACACTACACTCGTTCGTCCTCTGTTAGAATATTGCTGCGCGGTGTCGGATCCTTACCAGGTGGGATTGACGGAGGACATCGAAAAGGTGCAAAAAAGGGCAGCTTGTTTTGTATTATCACGTAATAGGGGAGAGAGTGTGGCAGATATGATACGCGAATTGGAATTTAAGTCATTAAAGCAAAGACGTTTTTCGTCGCGGCGAGATCTATTTACGAAATTTCAGTCACCAACTTTCTCTTCCGAATGCGAAAATATTTTGTTGAGCCCAACCTACATACGTAGGAATGATCATCAAAATAAAATAAGAGAAATCAGAGCTCGAACAGAAACGTTTAGGTGTTCGTTTTTCCCGCGCGCTGTTAGGGAGTGGAATGGTAGAGAGATAGTATGATTGTGGTTTGATGAACCCTCTGCCAAGCACTTAAATGTGAATTGCAGAGTAGTCATGTAGTGGCGACTATGCAGAGTAGTAGCGGGAAAGTATACGCAACTGTTACAAATAAAATTTTTATTTGATTTTCACTGTGGTTCCATTTCGCGGCCGATCAGACCTTAATAAACGAATATCCCTCGTGCCGTGGTATAAGCAGAATCGTCGCTCAGTCTTCGTCGACTGCAGGATGTTTGACTTTACTTAACAGGAGTCGTTCGTTCGATACCTGTTAGGATCTCAAACGCAACAACGTTTCCGGTGGTACTAGGATCTTATTTGTGATTTCGTTTAAAACTGAATTACACTTTCCCAAAAACCTTCAAATAAAACATAATTATTCCATTCGCCTTCGTTACCTGTGCATTTAGGCTGTTTTTAACTATTGATGACAAACTAGAAATGCCATTGACTTTTCCCAATAACAGCAAAAAAATAACAGGAAAGGAGATCATTAGAATGGCTCGGAAATGGCATGGGCGCGAAACTTTTTATATGGTCCATTTGAGCATTTATCTTAAGCGGTTTAGAGAAATCACTCCCGAACGAGTCGAGCATCTTACGACTGCGCTCCGTCAGCCGATCCAAGGAATAGCTCGCCGTTTCCTTTTTCAGTATATTCCTCGATATAAGGTTTGTTCGTAACCAATCCCACAGAAGTAAATGAAAGATTCATCTTCCTTTGTCACAGTTCGGATCGCTCTTTCAGTTGAGCCCATGGCTACTCTGATTAGTCTAACCTTTTATCGTATTAGGAAGCACAGAGGAAAACAATGTGCAAATATAAATCTGTCAAACAGGCAGCTGAAAACATTTTCCAGATCCCGGAGAGTGAAGATTTCAAGTGCTTTACAGCAGTTAGTACTCACATATTGATCCTGAGCATGACAACCGTTTTTGAATGAGAAGCTCTTCACTATATACTTGTAAATTAAAGTCCCACACCTTATTTTTCTGTCTGTGTGTGAAAACTAATTTCAGGAACTACTGTGGGGGATTTTGATACGGTTTTCATTAACAGACAGACTGATTCACGAGGAAGGTTTGTGTATATAATTTATTACCGCTACGGCATACAGGTCGTCCGGTCGTAATTACGAGGCCTATTCAGAAAATAACTGAACGTTTTGAATTACGCTCCAACGAAGATATTTAGTGATATGCGGTTGGTAGTACTGCCTTCCGCGTTATCTCCTTCGCAACCATACGTTTTTGGAGTGTTGACATTGCGTTTAGTTTTCGTGGTATCTTTTTTGAGTGCAGCGTATTTAAGTGCTGGTGGAGACTTTTGAAATGTATGATTTTTTTGGAGCAACGATCCTATGTAAAACTGTGCTTGAAACTGTGGAAAACTTTTGCAGAAACGTTTCAGCTTTTGCAAGAAGCTTACGGAGATGCTGCTCTCGGCCGTATGCAATATTACAAATGATTTTCACGATTCAAAAGTGGTTGTCAGTCAATTGCAGATGATTCTCGATCAAGGAGGCCGTTCACTTCAACCAGTAACTTACACGTTCACAAAATAAACAGTCTGTTGCTTGAAAATCGCCAACTGACTGTAAGGGAAGTTGTAGAAGAGTTAAGCATCTCAAATGGTTCATGCAAATAAATTTTGACGGAAAAATCTGACAGCGTCGAGTTACAGCAAAATCTTTCCTCGTTTGGCTACAGAACAATAAAAAGAAAATCTAGTGGACGTTTGTCGGGCACTCCTTGAACAAGCCACTGACGATAAAGCATTCATGCGGAGGATCATAACAGGAGACCAGAGCTGGCTTTAAAGCTATGACATTGAGACAAAAGTTCAATCATCACAATGGACCTGCAAAGGGCCCCCACCCTCCAAGAAAACACGACCATTTCGATCCAATGTCAAAGTTATACTCAAAGTTTTTTTTCGTCATTGATTGAATTGTGCTTTTTGAATTCTTGCCTCAAGCTGAAACAGTGAATCATGTGTATCATCAGGTCAATTTCCAACCGTTACGCGAAAACATCTGCGAAAAGAGACCAGAGTTGTGGCTAGGCAGCTCATGGTTCTTGCACCATGACAATGCGTCTGCACACTTAGTTTTTTCAGTTCTTCACCTCTGTGCAACAAAGTAGATGACTGTCCTCTCGCAGCCTCCTTACTCGGTAGACCCGGATCTTCGCCATTCCTTCTTATGTCCGAATTGAAAATCAGTGCTGAAAGGACAGCGTTTTCAGAGTACTGATGACATCAAAGCAAATTCATCACAGACCTGAAACTCCACCTCATATAAAGTTATCCAGGACTGTTTCGCGAAATGGAAACTCCACTGGCAAATGTGTGGGGATAGGGGAGGGAAATACTTTGAACTTGACAAGGGCCAATAATCTGCAAAATGAATAATAAAGTTTAAAAAAGTAGAGTTTGGTTATTTTCTGAACAGGCCTAATACTTAGTGCTACGCGTGGCCGTTTGAAGCTATGACGAGTCGCTAGTTTCATAGTAAATTTTCTTTGAAGCTACAGCGTAAGTTCAGAATACTGGAAATTAATATTAAGTATTATTTGATTGTGACTTCAATAACATACCACAACCTTTTATTTCTGGCGTTTTGCAAACTTTTGTCGATTTTTGGGGAACGACGAAAAGTGACTGATAAGCCCAATGAGTAGAGTCGCCTACAGCTAATATCTTCCGCATAAAGTTCTATCTAACGCATAGTTACAAACGACAAACGCTCACGCTCTCTCTCTCTCTCACTCACTCTCACTCCCTCTCTCTCCCTCTCTCTCCCTCTCACTCCCTCTCTCTCCCTCTCTCTCCCTCTCTCTCCCTCTCTCTCCCTCTCTCTCCCTCTCTCTCCCTCTCTCTCCCTCTCACTCCCTCTCACTCCCTCTCACTCCCTCTCACTCCCTCTCTCTCCCTCTCTCTCCCTCTCTCTCCCTCTCTCTCCCTCTCTCTCCCTCTCTCTCCCTCTCTCTCCCTCTCTCTCCCTCTCTGTCCCTCTCTGTCCCTCTCTCTCCCTCTCTCTCCCTCTCTCTCCCTCTCTCTCCCTCTCTCTCCCTCTCTCTCCCTCTCTCTCCCTCTCTCTCCCTCTCTCTCCCTCTCTCTCCCTCTCTCTCCCTCTCTCTCCCTCTCTCTCCCTCTCTCTCCCTCTCTCTCCCTCTCTCTCCCTCTCTCTCCCTCTCTCTCCCTCTCTCTCCCTCTCTCTCCCTCTCTCTCCCTCTCTCTCCCTCTCTCTCCCTCTCTCTCTCTCTCTCTCTCCCCCTTCCTCCCACCACCCTCCCTCACACGCACAAGAATACGTGGCCAGACAGGTTAATGTTCAGCTTAAATGAGTAATGAGCTTTCTAACGTGATTACTGGAAACTTCACGGAGCACCACCTCATTTTATTAACTTGTAACCGAACTGCCGTAACAAGCGGTGGACTGCAATAATCGATAGATGAGCTTAAACGGCGTTGTTCAATGGAGCGGGTAGTCACGGCATGTTACTAACACCATGCTGACAACGTGGTCGCCCGGCCATCGCAAATTCTGTGGGAGCATCCCACTGTTCGGCACAAATCGCTGTGCACGCGGCTGCTTCGTCATCACACTTCCCTGACTTTATCCATGTTTCTAGGAATCAAAATTGCATGAGAATATTGTCTCTTTCTTCACAATGTTGAGTTCAAATAACAGCCCAGACAGCGCTTGCTTGAGTTCGGAAAATTATTTCTAATTTCTGTTGAAAAAACTGTAAACTAAAAAAAAATATTTATTTAGCATCTGAGTGGAGACTCCTACAGCTAATATCTTCCGTATAATATTGGATCTAACGTATAGTTACAAATGTACGCGCAGTCCCCCCATCCTCCCCCCCCCCCCCCCTGGTTCAAAAATGGTTCAAATGGCTCTGAGCACTATGGGACTTAACATCTGAGGTCATCAGTCCCCTAGAACTTAGAACTACTTAAACCTAACTAACCTAAGGACATCACATACATCCATGCCCGAGGCAGGATTCGAACCTGCGACCGTAGCGGTCGCGCGGGTCCAGACTGAAGCGCCTAGAACCGCTTGGCCACACTGCCCCCCCCCCCCCCCCCCCCCCACCTTCTGGCCGTGCAGTTCTAGGCTCTGCAGTCTGGAACCGCGAGACCGCTACGATCGCAGGTTCGAGTCCTGCCTCGGGCATGGATGTGTGTGATGTCCTTAGGTTAGTTAGGTTTAAGTAGTTCTAAGTTCTAGGGGACTAATGACCTCAGAAGTTGAGTCCTATAGTGCTTAGAGCCATCTGAACCATTTTGAACCTCCCCCCCCCCCCCCCTCTCTCTCTCTCTCTCTCTCTCTCTCTCTCTCTCTCTCTCTCTCTCTCTCTCTCTCACACACACACTCTCTCTTCCTCACACACACAACACATACGCACTATACACTATACAGGATGTATCATAATTGATAGCAACGAACACTCATACGGGTAGAAGTATACGAGTGCAGAAGCGAAACCGTTCACTTTAACGTGGGCTATCTGTAGTTGTCAGTTTTTTCCCTGCACTTTCATACTGTGCTTGAAATGGTTTTATACCTCTCATCTTGTGTTACTTACGGTATCTATCTTCATTTCTGATTCACCTGTCGAAAAGTAAAATATTTAAATAAATTTGGAGTGGTTGAAAATATCAGCCAACCACTTGCAAACAAAGGTTTATTGGAAGCCTTGACCTAGGTTTCGACAGTTTTTAGAGTTATATGTGTGGTGTCTGTTCTTTCGGACATGTCTGAAAGAACAGACACCAATGATCGACATAATCACCTTTTGTATTCACAATTAAAGGAAAATTTGTATGAAATGCGACTACGTGCGTTGAAATACACTAAAGCGCCAAAGAAACCGGTATAGGCTTCCGTATTCAAATACACGCAGAATACGCCGCTGCGGTGTTGTGAAGTGAAAGATCCTTCATTCATTAAAAATCTGAATCGAAAACAGAGTTCAGGCTCATACCATCATTTCGTAGTACTTCTATCAAAACAGTAGCCCATCCCACTCTTAGGATGCGATATCATCGAACTAGACAACTTGTCAAAGTCTACGAGAACATAAGTAACTTTTATTCTTTTTAACAGCCACTTGCTCATTTTCTATTATCACATAAATGGTCTCATTTTTATTAAATGCCTATTTTTGCAGATGTTCGTTGGTTGTTCGATAACTGAATCCAACAGAACGAAGATGCTTGTTGAAACATGGAGACGTCACCGAAAGTGTTTGGACGTCACCATGAATCACACCGTGAATGAAATTGCCCGATTTGTTGCTATATCAGTGCGGCATGTCCAACGTGTCTACAGGGAATGCTGTAATTACTGCCCGCAACCATGTAACACGGCATAATAGACGGACCAGAGATGACTGTCATGCGTCGAAAATCACAATAGGTTTCAAATCGGACAGGAATTTCCACTCTCAGTGAATACAGGTCCACCCAAATTAGTTTCCGCGTTAACACTCCAAAAGGATCTACATACGACGGATATGGAGACGGGCACCTCGCGACAAGCCATGGCTCACAGCTGCACATAAAGCTGCCTGTCATCAGTGGCCAAACAAGCCAGAAAATAAACAATTGCTGACTGGAGGCGTGTAGTGTGTCCCGAAGAGCTGCGGTATTGCCACTTTACAAACTATGCAAGGCGATCTCAATTCCGTATAAAATGCCTGAGACTATTTGGAACAGGACGTAAAATCTAACAACCAACATCCCGGCAATTTAGAATCCCTACTTGATCTAATTTTCAATGAGTGGCTTCAGATGGACATGCATCCCTGAAGAAACTGAGGCCGGATCAAGACTACAGGAGGCTCTATGGCTCTAAGCAGTATGGGGCTTAACATCTGAGGTCATCAGTCCCCTAGACTTAGAACTACTACTTAAACCTAACCTAAGGACATGACACACATCCATGCCCGAGGCAGGATTCGAACCTGCGACCGTAGTAGCTGCGTGGTTCCGGACTGAAGTGCCTAGAACCCCTCGGCCACAGCGGCCGGCACTACAGGAGGTGTTTCATGGTAGTAACGTGGTTCTCCTGGGGGTGACAAACTTTTTTCCAGTGTGCATGTAACATAAATTTACTGACTTTATTTGGAATGAAGTTTACCTGCCACTAAAATGCTAAGTAACAGTGAAATGTAGCATATTTCGACCTAACACATCAATATTTAGCATTACTGTCGTTGACGGTATAACAACACCCAATAAAAGAATTACTAGTACTCCTGCCACAGCATTCAGCTAAATTTAGTGGAAATACAGAATCTCTGTGATAGGTTTAAACTGTGTGTCAGACTGGGATTCGACACAATATCATTGCCCCTGCGACTACTGTGTACTCTCAGAGGGGCCGATTCAATATTTGCTTTCCTTTGATTTGCATAATACAGCCAACCGGTTGCAACAAGATTTTACTTTAACCTGGTTTCGACATCGACCATAGGTGCCTTCATGAGATAATCCAGACAGTTACCTAACACGACTACAAAACCATTAATATAGAGAAAAATCAAGAATAGTTGGTTACTATGCCGAACAGATTTATTAAGAGACTGTACTCACAGGTTTACGAGCTAAATGCTCTCGTCATATACATATCAGACTAGCAAGGGAGTTAGCTCAAGTTGCGATTGCATGGAAGAGTTTCATGTGTGCATTACAAATATGCGCACAATATTGGTATCGACAATTACACTGCACTTGACAATCATGCGCATGTTCAGTAACAGAGCTCGAAATATGGGTTCTTCGTAGTTCTTTGCAAAATATTACGAGGATGAGCATGAGTGCAGAGTATAATGTACCGGAAACAGAGTTGCTTGTCATAGCAAGAGCACTTCACGAATGCCTGCATGAAACAGTCTTTTGAATCACACTGTGTTTGAACATCAAAAATACGTTCAGGTGGTGTTTGAAACCTCTCTGTTCTGAAGTCATCATATCTGGCTGCAGTCCAGGAGTACAGAACAAAGTCTGCGACGACTGAAGAACAGAACTGATTGTGTAGAATACTTATCATCAATGAAATTAAATCACTAGACGACAGTGTGAATTGATAGTCGTGAAGTATATTGTAATCTTCAAGCAGCTTCAGCAGCGCCTTGAACTGTCGGAAGAATAGCTGAATGAATGGCTGAATGTAAGGTGTGCACCCAGCAGGGATGATCTTGACTGTATACACGGTTGTATGGTCGGATAGTATCGATATGAATCCTGTCACGATATGTCCAGAGCGAATCAATCAAAGAGACTCATTTGTAGCATATCGGAAGTCTACATCTTGAAACATTTGCTTCAGAATAAGTTTCGAGATTTGGCCGGACTTGGAGGCAGCCTGAATCGAATTTTGCGGTTTCAGCACTCCAAATTGACCTCTAGGTTCCTGGTAAATTACGAGCATCTTTGGTAAGACGTATCCACTGCTGACGTAACGGGTTGGATGGTGGAAGAACGAGTTGTTGCATGATAATTCCGCACTGAACTTCTTACCGACTTCTCTCCCTTGAAATCCAAATTTCACGATGAGTGAAGTTCTTTCCGGATACCACTCTGATCGGCATTATAAACCTATGTACGTTCCATTGCATTCTTTAAGGACATTACTTCCTTGCGAAACTCGTCACATGTTTCATGCATGTCACCATGTGTATTGCAGGCGTTAGTGGTTACACTTTTTGTTATTGCCAGTAAGCCAACTTGGTGTCTCCATTAAAATCTTGCAAACCACCCATGGGTAGATCCAGTGAATCGAGTCAGTCCTATTTCTCGGATATTTTCCAAACTACAGCACGAATATCCCTGTTCTGAACATAGCGTCTAGAACAATTTTCGCCAACCTGAGTTTTTGAGCTACATAATTGCCAAGCACGTGAAGTTTTGAGGGCTGGCTTTCCTCCCCTTTCTCTACAACGTGAGGTAAATATCGCAGATGAAGTATATCTTGCACCATACGATATCGTTTCTGTACTGTACTGAAGCTTAATCTTTTAAGTTTCTCAGAATCGTGGAATGCAATTATGTCCTTTGATTTTTCAAACGATATATGACCGGACTTCCTCCTCTTCGGTGGGCTAGGCAGATAAGCAGACGACTGACTTCCAGCACATCGTAAGAACTCTTCGTCGCTATCAGGTTCCGGATCATCCATAAGTTTTGCACATTCAGACAATTCTTCTTCTGCGTGTCATATTCTTCAAAATAGTCGATTGTATTTTCGTGATTAATATTATTAACCACTGAGTGTCACTGTTTCATCTGTCACATTGATTACGAATGCAGCTCCATTTCTCTCCTACTGTAATTTATGGGGATCTTCATTTGTGTTTGTAATGGCCAACAAACATGGTCACAATATTTGCAGAATTCATTACCACACGATTACGTTGACAGTGAGAGTCACGCGACGCTCTACGAAAACGGTAACACTAAAACGGACGGATTAGCTACCGAGGTTGATGCAACTGAGACGGTATCACAATTATACTGTTTTACTTGCTCTTATGCGTAGTGTCTGACTGGTTCTCTGAATGTCGTATCGGACACTGCGTCAGATGACATTCGGTACTGCGTGGTGTGTGTCGACCATGGAATACACTGCAAATAACTACATTAGCTAGAGGAACACTGTTTGCGATAACTACTGTTATTAAAGTCACGGTATCATGTTCGGTGTAGTTCACTATGAGCGGAATATCGCATTTTGATAGCTTACAGTGTAATTAGCAAAAAAATGTTCAGATGTGTGTGAAATCTTATGGGACTTAACTGCTAAGGTCATCAGTCCCTAACCTTACGCACTACTTAACCTAAATTATCCTAAGGGCAAACACACACACCCATGCCCGAGGGAGGACTCGAACCTCCGCCGGGACGAGCCGCACAGTCTATCACTGCAGCGCCTTAAACCGCTCGACTAATCCCGCGCGGCGTGTAATTAGTGATGACACTCAGTTTATATATTTTTGTAATCAGCACTTCAAACACATACAAACCGCAACTCATCCGCCACTGCGCTAACACACTTGTAATTTACCACAATTTGGACACGAAACAAGGCGCGCCATCTATTTACAGTCGAAGAAATCAGCTGCTTACATTACAAAAATATTTTAAATAGCACACAAGTGTTCATCTCACACGTCATTAGGCAATATAATGCAAAATGAAATTTTACAGGACAATGAATAGGAAATTATTCAATACATTTTGTGCGAAAGGAATTACAATGTAATAAATAAACAGGAGAGAGAAAGAAGATATTTTAGAGTATGAAATTTTTATTACGCAGCTGCAACTGTTCATTCACGAAGAAACCGTTATTAAAGGAAATGTGTTTGAAAATTTCTAATTCTTCAAGGATATAACGTCTGATGCCTTTCTTTACTGTGTGCAGGATACTGACAAAAAAAAATGGTTCAAATGGCTCTGAGCACTATGGGACTTAACATCTATGGTCATCAGTCCCCTAGAACTTAGAACTACTTAAACCTAACTAACCTAAGGACAGCACACAACACCCAGCCATCACGAGGCAGAGAAAATCCCTGACCCCGCCGGGAATCGAACCCGGGAACCCGGGCGTGGGAAGCGAGAACGCTACCGGACGACCACGAGATGCGGGCACACGATACTGACGTCATGGCCTGTAACTAATAAATGATCACAAAGGACGAGATATTTATATTTGTACCTTTTTCCCCTAAGAGATGTTCTTGCTTTCCTTCTAGTTCTGGAAGACGAGATGGCAGCACTGGTCTCACACGAAGCTTTAATCTCCCATAAAAGATCATTCAGCACGCTCTCCGCTGCAGAGTGTTTAATCCTATAGCGTACTACTGTTCCAAGTTTCTTGCATAGTAACTTCAACTTGTTGCAAAACTGCATGCGATGCTTTCTAGGCTCTCTCTCTCTCTCTCTCTCTCTCTCTCTCTCTCTCTCTCTCTCTCTGTGTGTGTGTGTGTGTGTGTGTGTGTGTGTGTTTTGTGAGTTTACGCTTCTGTATACCCGCTGAGCTGCGATCCAGAGACAGAATCGTTCAAGCGCCCACCGGGCAGTGACATGGAAATTGTGGCCATGGACTGTATTGGCGGGGTGCGGCACAGCGCTGTAAACAGCTGCACCGGGCAGACTCCTTGGTGGACGAGTGTACGGCAGACGGCAGTCGCTTCGCATCGCATATGAAGCTCGTGGTTACGCGCTGTAGTGCCATTGTGTTGTCGAGTTTGCTTTGCTGTTGGACTCCGGCGTGGATACAATTTGGAGTCTCAGTACTGGGTTTTCGAGGTCCTCTTATTTCATCTACGAATAATTTCTGTCGGAACTTTCCACGTGAAATAGCCTGTACCCCTAACAGGGCTCGCACTAACTTTGAATGCTGCTGCAGCTACGCTTTGCTGCACTAAACATTCCACTGTGTATCTGTAACTTTGTGGATTCGTGGCCTTGAGCTGAGTACAGCTTTGCAAGACTCACTCTTTACGCGTGCAACAAACAGTTGGTGTTAGTATCTTGCGAGGTACTAAAAACACTGTACTCAACACTCACATACGTAAGACTTATTGCGCGTACTTCGTGTGGGACGGAGGTTACAGCTGTGACTGAAATCTTTCCGAGGTGAGTGGCTGAGACTCTATCAATTTCTACGCGCACAATCTCCCTTTCGTCGCGTTGTGTGTTAAGCATATCTGTTTACTGCAAGTGACTTTAGCGTGCTGTCATGCTTTGTTGTCTAATGATCAGAAAAGGGAGAGGATGAAACCCGGTGCTGACATATAGCATACTCCTCTCCAATAACACTAAAAAGCTTGTCCCATCTAGCGGACGATCTTATGCCCTTACCTCAAGAGACGCTGCGAAGAAGCCTGGAATGTAAACCAGGAGAGTGGTGCTAAGTCTGGAGATCAGGAGCCTTACGCCACCATCTCTCCTCCGTGGCTTGCCAAATGCTGCCGGTGAAAATTTCTTTCTTCCACCACCAGGATTCGAATCGGTTACCTCCAAACGTTCGTTAGCTACCTTGGCTGCAGAAGCAAGTACGAGGGCAGTTCAATAAGTAATGCAACACATGTAATGCAACACATTTTTTTTTCTCGGCCAATTTTGGCTGAAAAAACCGGAAATTTCTTGTGGAATATTTTCAAACATTCCCGCTTCGTCTCGTATAGCTTCATTGACTTCCGACAGGTGGCAGCGCTGTACGGAGCTGTTAAAATGGCGTCTGTAACGGATGCGTGTTGCAAACAACGGGCAGTGATCGAGTTTCTTTTGGCGGAAAACCAGGGCATCTCAGATATTCATAGGCGCTTGCAGAATGTCTACGGTGATCTGGCAGTGGACAAAAGCACGGTGAGTCGTTGGGCAAAGCGTGTGTCATCATCGCCGCACGGTCAAGCAAGACTGTCTGATCTCCCGCGTGGGGGCCGGCCGTGCACAGCTGTGACTCCTGCAAGGGCGGAGCGTGCGAACACACTCGTTCGAGATGATCGACGGATCACCATCAAACAACTCAGTGCTCAACTTGACATCTCTGTTGGTAGTGCTGTCACAATTGTTCACCAGTTGGGATATTCAAAGGTTTGTTCCCGTTGGGTCCCTCGTCTAACCGAACACCATAAAGAGCAAAGGAGAACCATCTGTGCGGAATTGCTTGCTCGTCATGTGGCTGAGGGTGACAATTTCTTGTCAAAGATTGTTACAGGCGATGAAACATGGGTTCATCACTTCGAACCTGAAACAAAACGGCAATCAATGGAGTGGCGCCACACCCACTCCCCTACCAAGAGAAAGTTTAAAGCCATACCCTCAGCCGGTAAAGTCATGGTTACAGTCTTCTGGGACACTGAAGGGGTTATTCTGTTCGATGTCCTTCCCCATGGTCAAACGATCAACTCTGAAGTGTATTGTGCTACTCTTCAGAAATTGAAGAAACGACTTCAGCGTGTTCGTAGGCACAAGAATCTCAACGAACTTCTCCTTCTTCATGACAACGCAAGACCTCACACAAGTCTTCGCACCCGAGAGGAGCTCACAAAACTTCAGTGGACTGTTCTTCCTCATGCACCCTACAGCCCCGATCTCGCACCGTCGGATTTCCATATGTTTGGCCCAATGAAGGACGCAATCCGTGGGAGGCACTACGCGGATGATGAAGAAGTTATTGATGCAGTACGACGTTGGCTCCGACATCGACCAGTGGAATGGTACCGTGCAGGCATACAAGCCCTCATTTCAAGGTGGCGTAAGGCCGTAGCATTGAATGGAGATTACGTTGAAAAATAGTGTTGTGTAGCTAAAAGATTGGGGAATAACCTGGTGTATTTCAATGCTGAATAAAACAACCCCTGTTTCAGAAAAAAAATGTGTTGCATTACTTATTGAACTGCCCTCGTAGATGGTGCACATACACTATGTGGGCCGGCCAGTGTGGGCGAACGGTTCTAGGCGCTTCAGTCTGGAACCGCGCGACCGCTACGGTCGCAGGTTCGAATCCTGCCTCGGGCATGGATGTGTGTGATGTCCTTAGGTTGGTTAGGTTTAAGTAGTTCTAAGTTCTAGGGGACTATTGATCTTAGAAGATAAGTCCCATAGTGCTCAGAGCCATTGGAACCATTTACACTATGTGATCAAAAGTATCCGGACACCCCCAAAAATATACTTTTTTCATATTAGGTGCATTGTGCTGCCACCTGCCGCCAGGTACTCCATATCAGCGACCTCAGCAGTCATTAGACATTGTGAGAAAGCATAATGGGGCCCTCCGCGGAACTCCTGGTCTTCGAACGTGATCAGGTGATTGGGTATCACTTGTGTCATACGTCTGTACGCGAGATTTCCACACTCCTGAACATCCCTAGGTCCACTGTTTCCGATGTGATAGTGAAGTGGAAACGTGAAGGGACTCGTAGAGCAAAAAAGCGTACAGGCCGCCCTCGTCTGTTGACCGACAGACCGCCGGCAGTTGAAGAGGGTCGTAATGTGTAATAGGCAGACATCTATCCAGACCATCACACAAGAATTTCAAGCTGCATCAGGATTCACTGCAAGTGCTATGACAGTTAGGCGGGAGGTGACAAAACTTGGATTTCATGGTCGAACGGCTACTCATAAGCCACACATCACGCCAGTAAATGCCAAACGACGCCTCACTTGGTGTAAGGAGTATAAACATTGGACGATTGAACAGTGGAAAAACGTCGTGTGGAGTGACGAATCACGATACACAATGTGGCGATCCGATGGCAGGGTGTGGGTATAGCAAATGCCCGGTGAACGGCATCTACCAGCGAGTGTAATGCCAACAGTAAAATTTGGAGGCAATGGTGTTATGGTGTGGTCGTGTTTTACATGGAGGAGGCTTGCACCCCTTATTGTTTTGGGTGGCACTGCCACAGCACAGGCCTACATTGATGTTTTAAGCACCTTCTTGCTTTCCACTGTTGAAGAGCAATTCGGGGATGGCAATTGCATCTTTCAACACGTTCGGGCACCTGCTCATAATGCACGGCCTGTGGCGGAGTGGTTACACGATAATAACATCCCTGTAATTGACTGGCCTGCACTGAGTCCTCACCTGAATCCTATAGCACACCTTTGAGATGTTTTGGAACGCCAACTTCGTGCCAGGCCTCAACGACCGACATTGATACCTCTCCTCAGAACAGCACTCCGTGAAGTGTGGGGTGTCATTCCCCAAGAAACCTTCCAGCACCTGATTGATCGTATGCATGTGTGAGTGGAAGCTGTCATCAACGCTAATGGTGGGCGAACACTATACTGAATCCCAGCATTATCGATGCAGGGTGCCACGAACCTTTAGTCATTTTCAGCCAGGTCTCCAGATACTTTTGATCACATAGTGTATATATTCTGACTCCAAGGCGATTATGGTAGACGTTAGTAGTCTTGTTATTCGTCTAGGTTCTGCGATACACGTGACTGTTTTCCACTCTCAGAGAATCTCTGTAAACAGCGCAGAGAATTACCTCTCCGGTTCAAATGGTTCAAATGGCTCTGAGCACTATGGGACTTAACTTCTGAGGTCATCAATTTCCTAGAAATTAGAACTACTTAAACCTAACTAACCTAAGGAAATCACACACATCCACGCCCGAGGCAGGATTGGAACCTGTGACTGTAGCGGTTGCGCGGTTCCAGACTGTAGCGCCTAGAACCGCTCGGCCACTTCGGCCGGCTCTCCAGTTCTGTCTGTCCGATTGCTGCAGTCTGCTCTCTGATAGTCGGGCAAGGTGAGTTGAGGCTACTTGTGTAAACGGAAACCGTCACCCGATCAGAGCAATTCGCCGCTGCTCTCAAATAAATTACAGTCTACCGTAGTTGTCGGGAAATGCGCGAGTATTCTCGCTGCCGTTGCTTGCGGTGGGTCAGCTCTCAGCTCAGAATCTGCTTATGTTGTAAATGGTCCCTCGAAGTGGAAATTTATTCGCAGTTACCATCAGATAGTAATTGTTTGGAAAAACATCGCTTGCGTGAACACTACATCGAGCTACTCCATACGGAACTAAACTCTTACGTTCGTACCTAGCTTAGTAGACTTCTGTTGTTGGAAATGAAAATTAAAGGAGAACGGTACAGTACCAGTCATGCGCTGTGAGACACATGCCACCGAGCATAAAGTCATTGATTTTTCTTTTCCCAGTTTTATCCCGCGCTTAAGTACTCAGAACAACACAACGCGAAAGTGATTGTGATAAAAATGGTTCAAATGGCTCTGAGCACTATGGGACTCAACTGCTGTGGTCATCAGTCCCCTAGAACTTAGAACTAATTAAACCTAACTAACCTAAGGACATCACACACATCCATGCCCGAGGCAGGATTCGAACCTGCGACCGTAGCAGCAGCGCGGCTCCGGACTGGAGCGCCTAGAACCGCACGACCATCGCGGCCGGCGATTGTGATAAAAGTAAACGGTTAAGTTTACTGACGAATCGCAGCTATCTTGCGATGGTTCCCTTAGCAGTACCCTCAGCGGAAATACGGAAGATAAAGATTTAACGTCCCATCGAAGAGGAGATCGCTAGAGACGAGCCACAAATCTCCGATTGTGACTGAAACTTCGCAGTACTATTTCGAAAGGATCCATTCCGACATTTGCCTCAAGTGATTTAGGGAAAAGACGGAATACATAAATGCCAATAACTGGACGAGGATTTGAACCAGCGCCCTTCCAGTGTCTTGCCACTGTGCCACCTCGCTCTGTCGGAGCGAAAATACGCCCTTCTCTATGTCAAGCCATCACAGCATGGAGATGTTTTATGTATTTATGAGGTATTAACTGTCAAGTACTTCGATCCGATGCACTAAGTTTCCGTTACTGAACCGTGCAATTAATTTTTGTTAAAGTTGGCATGTTACCTCTTCTGACGAGTTCCAGTCGGAATATGTTATTTCAACAAGGACGATAGGTAAAAGATTGTATTTCTGAAGAGCGTACATTGGAGATTCAGAATTCCTAAATAATATGCACTGATATTTCATGACATTATATCTTCATTAATTTCATCTCTACTGACCCGTTAACTTCATTTCTGTGCATTTAATTCAAGTCATAATACGACTTTTTTTCTTTTATAGAATTGTGAGAAATTTTTCCAATCCGTCTGGGCTATGACTAGCAGATGTGATGGTCATTACACGAGGGAGGGGGAGGGGGGGGGGAAGGAAGATTAAAGGAAATGCAGGTCTGCAACTGTCATCGGGCCGCGGCTTGCTTGTTTACGAGGTGTGCAGGCTTCCGCTGGCAGAGACAAGCCGCAAGCCCAGCTATTGCCGGCAGTGTTTGTTGCCGCGGTAAGGCTAAGGCCCGCCTGTTTACGCCACGAGCGCAGCGCAGGTGCGCAAAATTCTAGCCAACGCCACTGGCTACCCTCTGCTGAGCCATCTGACATCGGGCAAGCTCTATACTTATCTTTATCGTCATCCAAAATGTGTACAAGAAGGATTTCATTGCATGTTGCTGTTACAAAAGCTTCCCGTCTTTCCAGCCGTACCAGATTGCATGGTGTCCGCGAAATTCCTTTCTTGGGACGACAAGACGAGCTTCTTGTCGTGACGTTGACGTCTTCACGTGGAACAAGGCACAAAGAAACCGGGGAACTTCTGTGACACACAAAATCTTTCCACTTTGTACAGCCAGCTCTGTTTCACACACACACACACACACACACACACACACACACACACACACACACACACATATATATATATATATATATATATATATATATATATATATATATATATATATATATATTAAAGCTCTGTTTCACACACACACACACACACACACACACACACACACACACACACACACACATATATATATATATATATATATATATATATATATATATATATATATATTAATCTGATTATATTTCTATTGCTTTTGGCGTGAAGTCCATACAGTCAACTCTCAGTGTTTCAGAAATTTTGTAGGATTTTGCAGGGTTGCATTTATTTAAAAATGTTATAATAAGTTTTAAAATTAATATATTATTTTGATGAGGCAGAGCTGCTATATCAGTTGGTAGTGGTTGATGAGATTTGATTAACTGTCGTATGAAAGGTCGTGCGGTAGCGTTCTCGCTTCCCACGCCCGGGTTCCCGGGTTCCATTCCCGGCGGGGTCAGTGATTTTCTCTGCCTCGTGATGCCTGGGTGTTGTGTGACGTCCTTAGGTTAGTTAGGTTTAAGTAGTTCTAAGTTCTAGAGGACTGATGACCATCGATGTTAAGTCCCATATTGCTCAGAGCCATTTGAACCATTTTTTTTTCGTCGTATGAAATCAGTTTGTTAGTTTCCATAAAGTATACATTCGAAAAGAAATTGACTAACGCCCTCTACTGTTACTCCATGTCTTTCACAATAAGTATTATTTCGAACGATTATTCGGTGAAAACGGCTGGGGTACGAATGATCCATGATTAAATCCCATGCGATTTATGGATCTTACAAACTTTTCAGTCGTCTTCATTGTGTGGCACAAGGGCTTCGAGGGAATATTTGGCTGTATTTGTCCATAATATTTATTTACTGTGCATCGGTAATCAATATTCGTCTAGCCGGCCGCTGTGGCCGAGCGGTTCTAGGCGCTTCAGTCCGGAACCGCGCTGCTGCTATGGTCACAGGTTCGAATCCTGCCTCGGGCATGGATGTGTGTGATATCCTTATGTTAGTTAGGTTTAAGTAGTTCTAAGTCTAGTGGACTGATGACCTCAGATGTTAAGTCCCATAGTGCTCAGAGCAATTTGAACCATTTGATATTCGTCTTCCCATAGGTGCTTTGTTCTTCAGGGCTGATGGTGGTAATACGACATTTCTAAAAGATCCATTTTGAGTGTCAGGACTTAAAGTGCGAATTGCAGAGTAACCAAGTAGATGTAGATGTAGTGACGTAACAAGACTGTTACGCCACACTAAAGTAGCCGAAAGAAAGGCACGCGTACACACACGCCGACTGGCGTCAAGTCTCGAACAGGATAACTATTGAATGGTAGCAAGAAAAGTACGTAGCTGCTTTATACTTAACTTTAATGACTCCTTGTGATACATCTCTCTTGACTATACAAATGCGACTCGTAAGATACATGCACTGTTACAATTGGCGCCTTGCTAGGTCGTAGCCATGGACTTAGCAGAAGGCTATTCTAACTGTCTCTCGGCAAATGAGAGGAAGGCTTCGTCCGTATTGTCGCTAGCAATGTCGTCGTACAACTGGGGCGAGTGCTCGTCCGTATCTCGAGACCTGCCTTGTGGTGGCGCTAGGTCTGCGATCACACAGTGGCGACACGCGGGTCCGACATGTACTAATTGGACCGCGGCCGATTTAAGCTACCACCTAGCAAGTGTTGTGTCTGGCGGTGACACCACAGTAGATGCAGTCTTCGCTAAGTAATCAACTATTTCATAATATTTAGTATTAGCGTGTCCCTTGATCCACATCAGTTTTACCTTCTTCACAAGATTTTGGTTTTCGTTCCTGGATTTCTTAGTGTTCATTACAAGTGGATTAGGGTTTTTTTTTTTTTTTTTGCTGTGAGGTTTTGCATGTAATGTGATGCCGCAAGTATGATTATAGTTTCCACAGAAAAACGAAAAGTTTCACTAGGAAGCGAAATCAGTTCCTTGTAACACGCAACCCACTTTTCCATTACCCATGGTATTGTTTTAGTAATTACACCGCTCTCGTGAATGTTTTATTGCATAGTATAAAACGTAGGCTGCAAAAGCAGTTTCGTTACACAGTTATTAGGAACTAGGATATCTTGGTGTTCTTCGGAGATTGGGAGAAATTCCCTTTAAACCGATGAAGCTTGAACAGAATTCTGATTTTTGCGCAGTGTTTATTCTCCATGCATTCATTCCACCTTGAACTTCTGCTAACGCCGGCCGGAGTGGCCGTGTGGTTCTAGGCGCTACAATCTGGAGCCGAGCGACCGCTACGGTCGCAGGTTCGAATCCTGCCTCGGGCATGGATGTGTGTGATGTCCTTAGGTTAATTAGGTTTAATTAGTTCTAAGTTCTAGGCGACTGATGACCTCAGAAGTTAAATCGCATAGTGCTTAGAGCCATTTGAACCATTTGAACCTTCTGCTAACAATGGATTTGTTGGCGTGGAACACCTGGTAAGTCCTAAAGAAGCTAAAGTGGATAGTTTCTAGTTTTGATTTACTGTTGTCCTTGCGCACTAACATACTACCATACTCGAATTTAGATCTTATTAGTTTGCTGTATATCAACAGCACATTAATTAAGATTAGCATCCCACCATACTCTAGTAACTAACACGTTGAGGTAAGGTTGAATCTTATCTAAGAGATGTTCAGTAAACCCCGTACATGAGAGACGAGAGTGCAGTATACTTTCTAAAAATTTAGAATGACTCTTCAGTAAGGAAAACAGATAATTTAGTCTGATGTGTATTAGTCCTTGTGAAATCCTTCGTGAGCCAAAGTTAACAACAGTCGTCTTGGCAACTGAAAGTTGTAAGCCCTTAGATATCAAACAGTTTTGTAACTGGGACATTACTTTACTCATTACACTCCTCTTTTCTTCAAGGATGGTGGCAGAAGTACGTATACAAATACCATCAGCACACTGGAGTACCTGAATAGCTCTTTGCAGCTTGGTTCCCATATTTACTGTGTAAAAATCGAACAGTATAGGGCTTAACGTCGAGCACTGTGGAAGTACAACAGTGGCATACATTCGACTTAGCGTTTTATGTTATAGGTGTGTTACACCCAGCCATTCGCCCGGTCACTCAATTGCTGGCACTACACTTGTAACCTGTGGGTTAGGCCATCAGCACTTCTTCTCCAGTGGCGCCAGCTTCTGCAATAGATCCGCACACACTGCTGACCGTGGTGCTACAATCACTGAACCATTATTCACCCACAGTCATGTGCTTCCATGGTGAATATCCTTCCACCTTCCTATATAGGTCACAGCATGACTGCCGACAGGCAGATGGGCCCTGCTCTGGGCATCACATCAGCTGCGTTCCAGGACCCATCGATCAGAGCCAAATCACAAAAAATGGTTCATATTGCTCTGAGCACCAGCGGACTCAACATCTGAGGTCATCAGTCCCCTAGAACTTAGAACTACTTAAACCTAACTAACCTAAAGACACACACATCCATGCCCGAGGCATGATTCGAACCTGCGGCCGTAGCGGTCGCGCGGTTCCAGACTGAAGCGCCTAGAACCACTTGGCCACTCCGGCCGGTGCCACATCACATGCTCGCTGGGCTCCTGCTGGTCCACAGCCACCAAGCCCAGCGAAGCCCGCGCCACATCACGCTGGGTTTCCACCACTTCTACGTTGCTGCTCATGTCAGGTTCCTGCTGAGACGACGCTGCCACTCCTATTGGGATTCTATCAAGCCGTACTTCAGCATACTGCTGAGCTCCTGCCACCACTCCAAGATAGGTTCCAGTCACGCCGATGCTGCAGCACTGCCGGCCCCTGCCGAGCCAATGCAGCAGTACCCTCCTAGTCTCCTGCCGAGCCTAGGCCACAGCCTACAACAATCTACTGCCTAGCTGAAGCTGCAATTCAAGCCGATCTCCTGCCGAGCCTTGCTATAGTGTGCCTGGGGACCTGCCAAACTATGACAGATTCCTGCTGAGCCATGATGCAGTGTCTCCGAGCTCGTGCCGAGCCATGCCACAGTATTGCCGGGTTTCTGCCGAGCCATACTGCAGTACTGCCGGACTCTTGCTGAGCCTGGCTGCGGTACTGCCGGGCTTATGCTGAGCCACGTTACAGTATCGCCGAGCTCCATTCGACTCATACCGCAGTAACGTCAGGTTTATGTCGAGCCACGAAACAATATCGCCAGGCTCCTGCCAAGCTACACTGCAGCTTCTCCAGGCTGCGGCCGAGCCATGCTGTAGTATCACTGAGCTCCCGTCAAGCCACGCCACAATATCACTGAGCTCCTGTTGCGCCCTGACGCAACATCGCCGGGCTCCTGTCGAGCAATGCCATACTACTGCTAGCCCCTGTCGAGCAATGCCATACTACTGCTAGCCTCCCACTGAGCCATGCTGCAGTGTCATGGAGCTTTTGCTGAGCCGTTCTGCACCATCGCTGGACTTCGGCTGAGCCCACGCCGCAACGCTACGATACGTTCTTGCAAAGATCACGCTCGTGTCAGTACGACTGACAGGTCGGCAACGTACCTACTAGATACGGAGGAGCACTATCTGTTATATTTACCAGATTCCTACCTAGGAAAAACCTATTATTTCGTGCTACCCTTACCACCACACATGGACACAAAAAAGTGTAAGAGGATAGTCCTTCTAATGAAAAAGTTGCGTATAATGTAAATGTCGTTTTATGGTAATCCGTTCTCTCATCATTCTTTGACATTATAAGGAACGATAACACTATCGTATGGCCGTTCATTATTCACAGACCTAGGGGTAACATGATGTTTTTTCTCAAATGCTCTTTGTATGCCTAAAGTGAGTTGTGTCAAATTATTTAATGCAGAACGCTGTTTGCGAAAATAATTTTGATGATCTGTCAATATATTATTAGTTTAGAGCCACCACTAGAGATGATTTTTAATTAATCGTTCCAAGTTTCCGCAATGCTCGACGAGAGTGCCATGAATCTGTGGGAGTCTGCAGACCCTAGATCCTTTCCAGATTTCAGATTTCGTACAATTATCTGTGTAGTCCAGTGTTCAGGAAATGAGTCAGGTAAAAGAATTCGATTATAAATTTCCAGTAGCCATCCTTTTGGTGGCTTCAGAGAGAGAGAGAGAGAGAGAGAGAGAGAGAGAGAGAGAGAGGGAAAAAAAACAGAAAAAAAAGAAACGCCTGCGCTCTTGTACAGAGCACGGGTAAAAAGAAAACTTACATCTTTCCGTGCGAGTTCTGATTATATGATTATCTCTCCCAATGTAGGTAGGCTTGAACAAAATATTTTCACACTCTGATGAGAAAATTGGTGATTGAAATTTCGTGAGAAGATTCTGCTGCAACGAAAATCGCCTTTCTTTTAACGGTTGCCACCCCGATTCGCATATCATGTCCGTGACACTGTCTTTTCCGTTTCGCGATAATACAAAACGAGCAGCTCTCTTTGAACTTTATCGATGTCTCCCATCAGTCCTCTCTGATGCGGATACAACACTGCACAACAATACTTCAGAACAGGGCGGACAAGTATAGTATAAGCAATCTCTTTAGTTGATCTGTTGTTCTGCAAATAAATCGCAGTCTGTGGTTTGCTTGTCCCATAACATTATCTGTGTTATCGTTCCAAAGTAAGTTATTCGTAATTCTAATCCACAAGTATTTCATTGAATGTATAGCCGCTAGATTTGTGTGATTTATTGTGTAACCGAAATTTGGCAGATTCTCTTTAGTACTCATGTGGATGACTTCAAACTTTTCATTATTTAGAGTCAAATTCCATTTTTGGACCATACAGATATCATGTCTAAATCGGTTTGCAATCGGATTTGATCATCTGATGACTTTACTAGAATATAAATGACAGCATCATCTGCAAACATTAGAAGTCACTTGTGAGAAACGGTGACAAAAGCCTTCTTGAAATCGAAAAATATGGAATCAATACCAGCTTCTTCCCTTCAGAAGCACATCTGTTCCAATGTTATATGAACGCTTTCTTGAACAAGTGACGTTTGAAGTACCGTTGTTTGTTGTTGTGGTCTTCAGTGCTGAGACTGGTTTGATGCAGCTCTCCATGCTACTCTATCCTGTGCAAGCTTCTTCATCTCCCAGTACCTACTGCAACCTACATCCTTCTGAATCTGCTTAGTGTATTCATTTCTTGGTCTCCCTCTACGATTTTTACCCTCCACGCTGCCCTCCAATACTAAACTGGTGCTCACTTGATGCCTCAGAACATGTCCTACCAACCGATCCCTTCTTCTAGTCAATTTGTGCCACATACTTCTCTTCTCCCCAATCCTATTCAATACTTACCCATTAGTTATGTGATCTACCCATCTAATTTTCAGCATTCTTCTGTAGCACCACATTTCGAAAGCTTCTATTCTCTTCTTGTCCAGACTATTTATCGTCCATGTTTCACTTCCATACATGGCTACACTCCATTCAAATACTTTCAGAAGCGACTTCCTGACACTTAAACCTATACTCGATGTTAGCAAACTTCTTTTCTTCAGAATTGCTTTCCCTGCCATTGCCAGTCTACATTTTATATCCTCTCTACTTCGATCATCATCAGTTATTTTCTCCCCAAATAGCAAAACTCCTTTACTACTTTAAGTCTCTCATTTCCTAATCTAATTCCCTGAGCATCACCCGATTTAATTCGACTACATTCCATTATCCTTGTTTTGCTTTTGTTGATGTTCATCTTATATCCTCATTTCAAGACACTGTCCATTCCGCTCAACTGCTCTTGCAAGTCCTTTATTGTCTCTGACAGAATGACAATGTCATCGGCGAACGTCAAAGTTTTTATATCTTCTCCATGGATTTTAATACCTAATCCAAATTTTTCTTTTGTTTCCTTCACTGCTTGCTCAGTATAGAGGTTGAATAACATCGGGGAGAGGCTACAACCCTGTCTCACTCCCTTCCCAACCACTGCTTCCCTTTCATGTCCCTCGACCCTTATAACTGTCATCTGGTTTCTGTACAAATTGTAAATAGCTTTTCGCTCCCTGTATTTTACCCCTGCCACCTTCAGAATTTGAAAGAGAGTATTCCACTCAACATTGTCAAAAGCTTTCTCTAAGTCTACAAATGCTAGGAACGTAGGTTTGCCTTTCCTTAATCTTTCTTCTAAGATAAGTCGTAGGGTCAGTATTGCCTCACGTGTTCCGATATTTCTACGGAATCCAAACTGATCTTCCCCGAGGTCGGCTTCTACTCGTTTTTCCATTCGTCTGTAAAGAATTCGCGTTAGTATTTTGCAGCCGTGACTTATTAAACTAATATTTCGGTAATTTTCACATCTGTCAACACCTGCTTTCTTTGGGATTGGAATTATTATATTCTTCTTGAAGTCTGAGGGTATTTCGCCTGTCTCATACATCTTGCTCACCAGATGGTAGAGTTTTGTCAGGACTGGCTCTCCCAAGGCTGTCAGTAGTTCTAATGGAATGTTGTCTACTCCTGGAGCTTTGTTTCGACTCAGATCTTTCAGTGCTCTGTCAAACTCTTCACGCAGTATCATATCTCCCATTTCATCTTCATCTACATCCTCTTCCATTTCCGTAATATTGTCTTCAAGTAAATCGCCCTTGTATAAACCCTCTATATACTCCTTCCACCTTTCTGTTTTCCCTTCTTTGCTTAGAACTGGGTTACCATCTGCGCTCTTGATATTCATACAAGTGGTTCTCTTTTCTCCAAAGGTCTCTTTAATTTTCCTGTAGGCAGTATCTATCTTACCCCTAGTGAGATAAGCCTCTACATCCTTACATTTGTCCTCTAGCCATCCCTGCTTAGCTATTTTGCACTTCATGTTGATCTCATTTTTGAGACGTTTGTATTCCTTTTTGCCTGCTTCATTTACTGCATTTTTATATTTTCTCCTTTCATCAATTAAATTCAATATTTCTTCTGTTACCCACGGATTTCTACTAGTCCTCGTCTTTTGACCTACTTGATCCTCTGCTGCCTTCACCACTTCATCCCTCAAAGCTACCCATTCTTCCTCAACTGTATTTCTTTCCCCCATTCCTGTCAATTGTTCCCTTATGCTCTCCCTGAAACACTGTACAACCTCTGGTTTAGTCAGCTTATCCAGGTCCCATCTTCTAAATTCCCACCTTATTGCAGTTTCTTCAGTTTTAATCTACAGCTCATAACCAATAGATTGTGGTCAGAGTCCACATCTGCCCCCGGAAATGTCTTACAATTTAAAACCTGGTTCCTAAATCTCTGTCTTACCATTATATAATATATCTGAAACCAGTCAGTATCTCCAGGATTCTTCCACGTATACAATCTTCTTTTATGATTCTTGAACCAAGTGTTAGCTATGATTACGTTGTGCTCTGTGCAAAATTCTACCAGGCGGCTTCCTCTTTCGTTTCTTACCCCCAATCCATATTCACCTACTACGTTTTCTTCTCTCTCTTTTCTACTGACGAATTCCACTCACCCATGACTATTAACTTTTCGTCTCCCTTCACTATCTGAATAATTTCTTTTATTTCACTATACATTTATTCAATTTCTTCGTCATCTGCTGAGCTAGTAGGCATATAAACTTGTACTATTGTGGTAGGCGTGGGCTTCGTATCTATCTTGGCCACAATAAAGGGTTCACTATGCTGTTTGTAGTAGCTTACCCGCATTCCTATTTTCCTATTCATTATTAAACCTACTCCTGCATTACCCCTATTTGATTTTGGGTTTATAACCCTGTAGTCACCTGACCAGAAGTCTTGTTCCTCCTGCCACCGAACTTCACTAATTCCCACTATACCTAACTTTAACCTATACATTTCCCTTTTTAAATTTTCTAACCTACCTGCCCGATTAAGGAATCTGACATTCCACGCTCCGATCCGTAGAACGCCAGTTTTCTTTCTCCTGATAACGACATCCTCTTGAGTAGTCCCCGCCCGGAGACCCGAATGGGGGACTATTTTACCTCCGGAATATTTTACCCAAGAGGACGCCATCATCATTTAACCATACAGTAAAGCTGCATGCCCTCTGGAAAAATTACGGCCGTAGTTTCCCCTTGCTTTCAGCCGTTCGCAGTACCAGCACAGCAAGGCCGTTTTGGTTAGTATTACAAGGCCAGATCTGTCAATCATCCAGACTGTTGCCCCTGCAACTACTGAAAAGGCTGCTGCCCCTCTTCAGGAACCACACGTTTGTCTGGCCTCTCAACAGATACCCCTCCGTTGTGGTTGGACCTACGGTACGGCTATCTGTATCGCTGAGGCACGCAAGCCTCCCCACCAACGGCAAGGTCCATGGTTCATGGGGGGTGAAGTACCGTATGATCATATAATTTATATGACATCATTGTGTCCAGACAAACACCGGAACAACATATCAAAAATTTTGAGTCTCTTCTCAAGTTTCAACCAACCCGGGGCTTAAGAGTAATTTACAGAAGTGTTCCTCTTCGAGCATAGGATACGGTGTGATGCTTCTCCTGAATCACTCAGAGACTGTGACGATACCGAGGGGCACTGTTTAGTCCGCGAACGGTTCTGCGAGTGGTTCATTCATCCTTTTGAAACTAATAGTTCCTTGGTTCCTATGTCGAGGAGTCTTAATAACTCTCCGTATATCTGTGACATAAGCATCTTTAAGTAAGTTGCTAAAGTATGCTGCCCAACTCTCTACCTGCATTTTCTTGTCATGTAGGGAGTTATAGAGTCACTGGCTTCCACGTAATCCCCTAAGTGCGTTTTTTTCCTTACCACGATAGTTCGTGAACATTGTGCAGTATCGACCGTCACTTTGTCGACTGCACACGGCGCGTCGCGTGCCGCTCGTATCTCCGCAGAAGAAACTCTTAAATCAACCACCGTGAACTGCTGCTATTGAGGGCTTGCCAGACGCCATCATGTGTCGCTACACATGTCACCAGGGGAAGACGAATTCTCATCATCTCACCGCTTGCAATTTGGGATGGCCCACGTGTATTCTTAAGCCGACGCACTTGCTGCCCCGGATCAGATTGTTTTCAGATTATCCTCAGACCACTCGCCTACCACACTGAGAGTACAGGCGACAGTCCAATGAGACCGTAAGAACCTAGCACGATTACATTGAGACCTTACAATCAGGAACAATGCTATTGGTACTCCGACTGCTAGTGAATCATCATCATCATCATCATCATTTACTGTCGGAATTTGTCCCACTGCAACGCAGGGTCGGCCGTGTTACACAGGATTTGGCAGTGTTAGGTGCAGTGGGTGGCCGGATGCCCTTCCTGCCGCCACCCCGAACCCTCCCGGGACGTAATTAGTGTACCCCAACTGTCTGCGTCTAGTGTAAGCCATGAAAGAGTGCGAACGTTTTCAAATGTCTTTGAGTCGTGTAACTGAAGCGGAACGAGGGGATCAGCCCGGTATTCACCTAGTGGGATGTGGAAAACCGCCTAAAAACCACATCCAGTCTGGCCGGCATACCGGCCCTCGTAGTTAATCCGCCGGGCAAATTCCATATGGGGCCGGCACGCCACCCGAATCCAGGAAGCAGCGCATTAGCGCTCTTGGCTTCCCTGGCGGGTTCCGACTTCTCGTGAATACTGCTAACGAATACTACCCAATACTTTATGGACTGTAAATAAATACACATATTTTAATGAGTGTATAGTGTTTGATGTGTTCTGGAGTATTTATACACCTCATAACAGCAACGGACAAAACAGACATTTCTGGCGATTAGTTTAAGATTAGTGACTGCTTCGATCTACGGCAGAAGTACAGACATCTCTTTATCCTGAACTAATCGATATTCCTTTCAGAGCTGCAGGAGCTAATTAATATTTTTCTTTTCTAGAAACAACTAGGAGCGGAAAGTCTCTAGATTTTTTTCATTTTTGCATTATTCTTACAGTGTTACTAGATCTTTTACATCTATTGCGGAGGTAATTTAAATTTTGCGTGCAGTGGCAGCTTTTGGAGAGCAACCACTCATCACAGTTACTCGGTTTCAGAGGCAACTGATCCAAATTTTGCAAGAAAGCGTGGTAAACTAGTGGAAGCTTAGCAATCAACAACAGATGAGGCAAAAAGTTCCGATGGCCAGATGTCGCCTCTTTCCTTCCACTCTTTTGATGACAGGAAACGGGAATGGACAGAGTATCGGATGCATCTCGAAGAACATTTTCTAGTCTAAAAGATCACAGGTGATTCGCGAAATTCCTTCTTTTTTTCCTGGGTATAAGTGCAGATCGTTCCCTCAAGAAGAGCACCAAACCCTACAGTATGAGGAAGTTGTTTGGAAGTTAAATGAGTTTTTCGAAGTGCAGTTTCAAGTAATTGAAGCTCGTTTCAAATTTTTTCGTAGGCGTCATCAATGTAATCAAGCTTATAAGGAACTGATCGCTGAATTCAAGAGCATGACTAAGAACTGTAAATTGAACTGTACTTGTGGTGATTCTTTTCA
The DNA here is from genome assembly GCF_021461385.2 of Schistocerca piceifrons. NCBI lineage: Eukaryota > Metazoa > Arthropoda > Insecta > Orthoptera > Acrididae > Schistocerca > Schistocerca piceifrons. Next base: position 75,007,296 of record NC_060149.1, read on the forward strand.
AAATCAAATGCTTCTTGATGCCATTATTCAGAACCTTGTAGCAACAGAATACAGATTGAGATTCTAAAACATCGCAGTCCTAGTCTCAATGATGTACTGAAAGTAATTGAATCTAAGGAAGGATAAGGGTTCGCGGATACTGACTTTAAAGTGCACCGGTCGGAGTGGCCGAGCGGTTCTAGGTGCTACAGTCTGGAACCCCGCAACCGCTACGGTCGCAGGTTCGAATCCTGCCTCGGGCATGGATGTGTGTGATATCATTAGGTTAGTTAGGTTTAAGTAGTTCTAAGTTCTAGGGCACTGATGACCTCAGAAGTTAAGTCCCATAGTGCTCAGAGCCATCTGAATCATTTTTAAAGTGCCTGTTGTAACGCACACCGAGCCTAGTTCTAAGCGGGCCCCGCATAACCCGTGTTGAGAACAGCCGCAAGCCATGGCGCCCTATCACTTATACTGAGAATTCATACCCTCCGAAGTCTCCTGTTAAAGGTAATGTCACATAATCGTAAATGCTTTTTCTGCCAAGCGGAATCTCGGCACAATCATAAGTCAGGACACATACAAGAAGTCTGCCTGCAAAAGAAGCAAGAAGTGCAAAATAATCTCTGTTCCAGTTCAGACTAGATTTGAAGAAATGGAGATCAGTATAATCTCACAGTCTCAATCTGTACCAGCTCCAATTCGCAATATACTCAGGATATGCAGACGCAAGCACCTGAATCGCAAAGCAATGCGCACTGTACAAAACAGGATTAATTCAAATCAGCTTTCCTCACATGGAAAATCTGACTTAAACTAACTTACGCTATGGACAACACACACACCCATGCCCGAGGGAGGACTCCAACCTCCGACGGGGGGAGCCGCACGGACCGTGACAAGGGGCCTGAGACCATGCGGCTACCCCGTGCGACTTTCCTCTCATGGGCAAACAGCAAAAAACTCTGTCTCTAGCAAAACAGATAACAGGAATCTTCCGAAAGTCAGAACTGACAGTTGTATTCATAGAACAAACTGCAAAGTATTCATATCTTTACGCATTTTAATCAGTCTGTACCACTTCAGTCAGGTACTGGTGTTACCGTCACACTGATTAATCAAACTAGGCAGTGCAAACTGGTGACTCTGCTAATTAATGGGCATCTGCTCTGTTATCACAAGAAAATAGAACAGGTAAATCAGAGTTTGTGGCGACTTTAACGCAACGATTATTGACTCTTTCTCGCTTCCAGATATTCAGGAGCTTAGGCATCCCCTAGCAGGTGGACGATACTTTCCCAAAATTGATTTAGCCGATTCTTGCCTTCAATTTCCCCTGGATAAGGAAACAAAGTGACAGTGATCAGAACACACGTCGGTTTGTATCAGTGCAACAGGGTGTACGTGATTACTCGCCAGTTCACAATTACGTGCCTGGTAGTGTGTTCATCGAATCACTTTGAAGCTATTTCTCTACCGTTCCACTCTTGTACAAAACCCGGGTGAAAATAACACTTAAATCTTTCCTTGCGAATTCTGATTTTATGATCATCTATGTAGGTGGGCTCCAACAAAATATTTTCATACTCTGATGAGAAAATTGGTGATTGAAATTTCATGAGAAGATTCTGCTGCAACGAAAATCGCCTTTGTTTTAATGGTTGCCACTCCAATTCGCGTATCATATCCGTGGCACTCTCTCTGCCGTTCCGCGATAACACAAAACGTGCACACCTTCTTTGAAGTTTATCGATGCCCTCCGTCAGTCCTAACTTATGTGGACACAGCGCCGCAAAGCAACACTCCAGAACACGGCGGACAAGCGTAGTGTAAGCAACCTCTTTAGTAGATCTGTTGTTCTGCAAATAAATCTCCGTCTTTGGTATGCTTGCACCACAATATTATCTGTATGAGCGTTCCAATTTAAGTTATTTGTAATTCTAATTCTCAAGTATTTCACTAAATTTACAGACGTTAGATTTGTGTGATTTATCGTGTAACCGAAATTTGGCGGATTCCCTTTACTATTCATGTGGATGATTTCACACTTTTCATTATTGAGAGCCTAATTCCATTTTTTTGCACCACACAGATATCTTTTCTAAATCATTTTGCAATTGGATTTGATCATCTAATGACTTTCCTAGACGGTAAATGACAGCATTATCTGCAAACATTAGAAGTCGCTTGTGAAGATCTTTGGCATCGTTAATAGCGGTTCTGACTTCTTTCTGCAGAGTTGGCGTGGGGTCCTCATGGAGCTCGGAAATATCGATTTCCTGGAAGAACTGTAGAGTTTTTGTGACGTAGGCTAATAAGGGTAATATCATTGTCATTGCTAGCAAACAAGAATATGTCACAAATATCTACAGTTCTTCCAGGAAAACAATATTTCCGAGCTACGAGAGAGCCCCACGCCAACTTTGCAGAAAGAAGTCAGAATCGCTATTAACGGTGCCAAAGATCTTGTTAAACCTTCCCAAAAAAAAGCAGATATTTAACATGAATCCGCAGCCACCTAAGTTACGAGCTCAGTTTATGGTTCAAATGGTTCAAATGGCTCTGAGCACTATGGGACTTAACTTCTAAGGTCATCAGTCCCCTAGAACTTAGAACTACTTAAACCTAACTAACCTAAGGACATCACACAACACCCAGCCATCACGAGGCAGAGAAAATCCCGACCCCGCCGGGAATCGAACCCGGGAACCCGGGCGCGGGTAGCGAGAACGCTACCGCACGACCACGAGCTGCGGGCAGCTCAGTTTAAAGTCCATAAAAGAGACCATCCGATCCGCCCACTTTCCAACAGTATGAACAGTGCTTATCACGACTTAGCCAAATTCTTGCAAGATATATTGAAAAAATCGTTTTCCATAGCAATTATTCTGTTTCCAATAGTTAAGATTTAGTTAATAAAAAAAGATGTTCACTGTCCTAGAGATACGAAATTACTTTCCTTTGACATCAAAAATCTATACACAAATATGCCGGTACTTGAAACCTTAGACATAGTAGAAAATAATTTACGTTCGTTCAATAAATATTTATGTGACGAACAGATCGCAGACTTCATGAATTTACTTCGTATTGTAGTAACATACAATATTTTGAATCTAACGGATAAATATATCAGCAATTAGATGCCCTTCCTATGGGGAACACCTTAGCAGGAATCCTTGCAGATGTGTTCATAAATTCCTTAGAAGCAAAAAGAAAGTTCAATAATTTTTCAGCGTCAACTGTAAGCATTCTTTCAAAAATGGTTCAAATGGCTCTGAGCACTATGCGACGTAACTTCTGAGGTCATCAGTCGCCTAGAACTTAGAACTAATAAAACCTAACCAACCTAAGGACAGCACACACATCCATGTCCGAGGCAGGATTCGAACCTGCGACCGTAGCAGTCCCGCGGTTCCGGACTGAGCGCCTAGAACCGCTAGACCACCGCGGCCGGCGTAAGCATTCTTTCATTCGCTAGATACGCAGATGACATTTTGATCATATACAAAGGGCTTAATGACGGTATTGATAGACATTTTAATATGTTCACAAGTTTAATAAAAATATTTCTTTCGCCTGTGAACGCGGAAATGAGTTCCGGCAATTGAAATTTATAGATCTCACTCTTACGATAGCAGACGACAAAATTAGCTTGAGTATCTTCCGTAAGGAAACCAGTTCTGATCAAATTATACTAATCACGTCAGTAGACCCGCATTCTCATAAGATGGCCTTTTTTCATTCAGCTATTCATAGAGCCACCTCAACATCCCTTTCTTCTGAAAATCTCAATTCTGAAATCAATCTGATTAAAACTGTGGTTGTCTCAAGTGGCTATGATCCTTCTATAGTAGATAGCATTTTTAGTAAGAAAACCAATAAGAAAGTCGCCACCCTAGGCCTTTCTAATAACGAACCTAATGAAAAGAAAACATTTTTCTCTGTACCATTTCTGGGTCCAATTTCTTACAGGATACAGCGTTTGCTTCAAAATAAATATAACAGTTGAGTAGCCTTCTCCACTAATAATTCTTTAGAAAGTAACATCATACATAATATGAAATGTAAACTTTCCCCTCTGCAGAATTCTGGTGTCTATAAAATTATGTGCGACAATTTTCCTGCCTATTACATAGGCCAAAGAGGCAAAACTATTTCGACAAGATTTAAGGAACATCTTCTCCGCAAAAAAGGCACCATTGTTTACAATTCAGCTTTCGATGACCATTTGTTAACCACAGGAAATAATCCTAAAGGTGTAAAAGACGTCCAGATCTAGCACTCGGAGAAAAACGGCTTTAGGCTTAACATCTTAGAAGAGCTAGAGATTTTTAAACACCTATCTCTGAAGGACGGTGTTGTTCTTACAGAACTGTTGCAATTACGCAACAAAACCTTTTTTCGAGGTATAGAGCAGCTAATTAAAAATAGTCTGAATGGCGATACTCTCCCCAATGTAGACTCTTAAACATCGGTTTCCTTTCCATTTTCATGTTTTCTATGTACATTTTTAACTATATTCTATTTCTAAAATAAGACCTTTACGGTATGTTGTAATTTTCATGCTCTGGTTCCTGATGCTGCCTGTAATGTCAAATTGTCTATGCAGTTCCTCATTTGCTTTTGTCTGTAATTCGATCGCTTCTTGCTAGATGGCGCGAATCTGTTTTCGTGTCCAACTCTTGGCTGCCTTGGCCTGTTAGCCATCTAGTGTGACGGTAGCGGCAGTTTGATGCAGTTGGTTCAAATGCTCTGAGCACTATGGGAGTTAACATTTGAGGTCATCAGTCCCCTAGAACTTAGAACTACTTAAACCTAACTAACCTAAGGACATCACACAAATCCATGCCCGAGGCAGGATTCGAACCTGCGACCGTAGCAGTCGCGCGGTTCCGGACTGTAGCACGTAGAACCGCTCGGCCACCGCGGCCGGCCAGTTTGATGCAGTTCTTAACCATAAGCGACCTCACGACTGCCATTGTTTTCCGATGGAACATTTTATTCTAATTTATTGGCAAACATGTTATATTTTTACACTTTAAATGTTATTCCTGTGATAATTCAGCATTATTGCTCAGATGTGTCTCACCTGTGGTGTGATTACATGTAAGTACACTGTTCGTACATTTTATGTAAGTAATACTATTAAGTATGCTGTATTTTTGAGCCATGTCATCATATTTTCTAGGTAACCGTATGTAAGTTTTATTCTGATGAAGAACGCCTTAATGCTGTCGAAACCATGGTCAATTTGACAACAATTTTATGCCTCCCAGGTGGCTACACATACATTCTATAGTTAAAAAAAACACTAGAGAATTATTGTGAAGTTGGTTCGATGAATCCTCTGTCAGGCACTTAAGTGTGATTTGCAGAGTACCCATGTGGATGTAGATGAGATTTAGACGCGGAAGTTTCTGGAGGAACTGCTGTCTTCCGAACAGTTGTACTGTTGTAACCCTTCGTGGTCTAGTGGGCAGTCCGCTTGTGGCAGCGGCTGAATGAACATGTGTTCTCTTTACGATCCTCGCTGCAGTTGACCAACGCTGACAAGTGTGTGGTGAGTTAGACGCTGTTGTAGCGTTTGAAAACATCGCTGGTAGCGTAGAAAATGTATAGAATTTAAAGACGAAGCAACCAACTAGGAAAGATACCTTACAATCCACATCTGATGATAATTTTGCACGCAATAAACCATACGAAGTAGAAACGTTCATAGAAGAAATAGTAAAGCTAAGTTCTCATGATGTAACTGAGATCCATTTGTCGATTATGACTGTGTGTATAAAAATACAGAATTCAGAATACTGTAACAGCATCATTGCATCATATGTGAGAACTTGTAAGTTTAGGCATTGTGATGGAAAGATAAGAGAGGCTGTCACTCATGTAGGTATTGGAATTATAACTGTACAAATATCTGAACTACTATTTGAGATTTCCGCAAATCTGATTGACTCAACTATAGAAGCGTATGGAAAAGACTTAAGTAATACTGCAGAAAAGTGGGCTACCTCCCACAAATTCCCTGTTCTAAACGATGTCACAAAAATAAAAGATGATCTGCAAAATGATGTTCTGTCTCATGTCTACATACGTGGATGTAGGGCAATAGAAATGTGCGATGGCCAACAGTTTATGTTTTCGGATTGTGTGTTAACCGGAAATGTACACTTAGAGCCTATGCAACGGAGGTTGACACAGCTACCAGCAGGGAAGCAGTCATTTCCATGCAGATGTCAGCGTTGACAGTAACATGTGCAGCGGTAACATGGGGAACACGGCCACATCAAGCGTAGCAATGGGCACACACAGTGATATCAGCGATAACTGTGAAGGCTTAGCAATGGAAATCAGCAACATGGAAGAGACTATAGTACCACAGATTACAACCGTAGCAGAACGTGAACAGCATAGTGCGAACACAACAGAACACGGCGTACGACACGACAAGGAAGAAGCGCCAGATCCAAGCACAACTTCTGAGAATGAGGAATGTAAGAAAGGCGGAACCTCTCCATAGAAGCAGAAAAAACTAAACATAGCCCGGTCGTACGTCGACTAAATAGCGAAAACTATGCATGAAAAGGCAAAACAAATAGGACGCAAGTGAGTGAGGAAACTCCTGAAAACTCGGACTCGGGCCAACAGATTCCAAGCACAGTGAGTAATGAAGGGAATTTGTCCGGGGTGGAAATTCATAACCAGGAAGAGTGTGAAAAGAAACAGATCACTAAAAAGACGCGAGAGGTAGGACCAAACATAAACGTAGAAATGGAGAAGAGATTTCTAAAAGCATTTCGACAGGAAACTGGGCAGATGAAATGGAGGAATCACTCACAGATAAAGAGATAACCGATACTACAAACCCGACAAGAGATATGTTATGGTCTTAGAGGGAAGATGACATGGAGGAGGAGGCGTCATCTGGAAATTTGTGGTAAGTTCCTATGGGACCAAACTGCTGAGATCATCGGTCCCTAGACTTACACACTACTTAATCTAACTTAAACTAACTTACGCTAAGGAAAACACACACACCCATGCCCGAGGGAGGACTCGAACCTCCGACGGGGGCAGCCGCGCGAACCGTGGCAAAGCGCCCAAGACCTCGCGGCTACCCCGCGAAGCAAGACGTCGTCCAAATCCACGAAAAGAAGAGTTTTAGGCGTTACCGCGAACAAACTGCAATAACGAACATACGCACTCGAACATGACCTCGCTGCAATCATACAGAAGAAAGACGTTAAACATAAACAAGATCCGCAGCCAACTAAACTTGAAAAATTTGCAAGATATGTATACATAGCCGAAACAGATATTGTCACATAAGAAGTAACAGATATTAGTCTGGGTACATTAACAGGATATAATATAAGTCGAAACCCATGGAACGGAAATGAACTCGGAACATAAATACTAATAAAACAAGGGATAATAGTAAAAGGCATAGACAAACTCTCAAACGCCAGTGCCATAGCATGTGTCATACACAGTACCTGACTCATAAAAATCTACGCACCTTCTAGTACTGGGAATAGAAGACGAACAGCGGAATTCCTTAAAAACGACAGTCTCTGTCCTCAGTGCACGCTACCAAGAAATACTTTTCGGTGGCAACTATAACTGCCTGCTGTCTCCCAAAGACCAGATGCCACATTTTAATAACTGTATAGAATTCGAGTAGATAGGTAAAGAATTAAACTTGACTGACAGGTGGGAGCACAAGAATGGTGCACTCCCCGGATTCACATGCAGGACAAGTCGCTCCACGAGGCGACAGCAAATCTGAAAAAATACACTGGTGTCCAAAATTAAAGCAACAAACGGAAATATTGCAAAGTAGCGTTTATTTTGCCACAAAACAGTATAAACAGGTGACAGCACAATAGAAACCAAGTAAAGAATACAGAACGTAAATAACTGCAACCTGTATAACACTAGAAAAAAATGTTCTCTACACACATTGCGACTACTAGCTAATGGCCGGCCGCAGTGGTCTAGCGGTTCTAGGCGCTCAGTCCGTAGCTGCGTGACTGCTACGGTCGCAGATTCGAATCCTGTCTCGGGCATGGATGTGTGTGATGTCTTTAGGTTAGTTAGGTTTAAGTAGTCCTAAGTTCTAGGGGACTGATGACCATAGCTGTTAAGTCCCATAGTGCTCAGAGCCATTTACTAGCTAATGTACTCACTGTGGGATGCGACCACCTCTGGCAGCAATACAAGCATGACAACGACGGAGCATGCTGTGAATAACGTCATTAATGTCATGTTGAGGCAATAACACTTATTCTTCCTGCAGAGTTGCTCGTAAGTCTTGGACAGAGGTTGGCGGATGCTGACGTGATGCAACTCGTCTCCCTAGTGCATAACAGACATGCTCTTTGAGATTCAAATTGGGAGATCGAGCACGCCACGCCGTGTGTGCAATATCTTCCGTTTCCAAGAAAACATCAGCCACTCGTGCTCTATGAGGTCAAGCGTTATCGTCCATCAGTATGTAGTCTGGGTGTACCGCACATCGCAAAATCTATATATGAGCTCCCAAGACCTCGTCACGATACCTGACAGCAGCTAAAACTTTCTGATTCACCTGTACAATTTCATGAAGAAGTGTTCGAGTGGTCAACATAATCAGTGCCCACGCCATTAGCGATCCTCCTCGATATAGGTCTGTTTCCACAATGCTTGGGTCTCGAAATTGTGTTCCACTGAAAGTTTACCGTCTTACCTCCTTGCATAGGGACGCCAGATGAAAGTTGATGCAGTCAAGCCCTGAATCAAAATTCCGCAACGGATAACTGGGGAGAGGAGCTTGAGAGTGCTACCTAGAGAGCGTGTCCTTTCTGTACGATACTAGGTAAGGGGCTGGAGGGCTCACACGCTGATGTGTGGGTCCCTGCATTCTATAGCTTTTATTTTAAATAAATTCCTTTAACTTGACTTCTTTGTGATTTTTAAGGTATGTTAAAGATTGATGACAGTTGATTTCCTATTTATTTTAAGCATTATCACTCGACTTTACACCGATGGCAGCAATTGTTTCAGTTTACAGATATTACAATTTTACAACTTATAGCTCGGGTATATTATATACTAATCTGCACGCACATTTCTACAGGTAAGACGGAATTGCGTTGGCCAAATGTATACCACCAAAGTCTCCCAATATTTTATATAGGACATTCACTATGTGAGGAGGACAACGGGCAAACTGGGGACCAGATACTTTAACACAGGGGGTCAAATTTCCGGAATTAAACGAGCTAATTCATTACCTTACACAATCCGAAGCTGGAAATAAAAGAATTAGTACAAATATTCAAATACCTCTCTTCCATGCGTGAACATTGAGACAGACGCACTGAGGTCACGTCTGCTCACTTAACCGTCTTCTGTAACACTCCCAGAATATTGCGGGCACCCGGAGGTCTTCCTGGGCCCCTGTGGAGGGGGTGGTCGAACCACTTGGCCGTGACCAACCTCTCCACCCCAAATCTTGTAACACTGGAAATTCTTTGACTTTTACCTGCCTGTGCTGTCTCTCTGATCCCCTAGCCAGGAGTAAGGTTGGCACTACTTCCCAACAAAGTATTGGCCACGCTTTACGGAAAGGTGTGAGGCGGATTAGGAAAGTTCATGTGCAGATTCACATCCACGTACAAGAAATGCATAATACACGACACATATAAATACGTATTATGAAGCCTGACACAGTTCTTTCCACCCGTCCACATGGGTTCTGTTGCACCCGCGGCCGGCCGCGTCGTGTAATAAAACTGGCTGCGGAGCCACCTCTGTTTCTATTTCCCGGTTCGAGCGAGCAGCGAAACCTGCTGCTTATAGAGCGGAAACTACTGTACCGTTTCACCACATTCCCTTAAGACGCGAATCTGTCGAAAAGCATTCTCCAGACCAATTCGGGACTCATCTGTGAAAATAACATTGGCCCACTCTTCGACTGAGCAGGTGGCATGTTGACGACTCCACTCTAGACGTTTCCTTCTGTGAATACGCGTCAGGTCTCCAACAATAAGGGCCACTCTGTCGAAGCATTGTCTACACTGTTTGCCTCGATACAACACGTCCAGTGAATGCTGCGAGGTCAGATGCCAGTTGCTGCTCTGAGTATAAGGCGGTAAAGTCGTGCCCTTACAGCCAAATAACGGTCCTGTCTTTCTGATATCACACGTGGTCGGCCCTGCCCTGGTCTTTGAGATACAGTTCCCACTCTATAAACTGTCGCCACATCCGAGAAACAACAGAACGATTGACGTTAAGCCATCGGGCCACACGAGTTTGTGACTATCCCGCTTCCATTCTTCCTATGTCCCTCCACCACAGAGTGTCTGGTAGGCGTCTTCTCTGTGTCATACTGCAACGTCTGTGATAGTGTACACAGCGGTTGTGGATGTGGGACTACCCGACAAACACTGCTCCATTTGGTAGATGCCCTGACGCCATCGTTGGCGTGGTTTTCCGTTGACCGAAATGCGATCTTCCGTGCAGAACACGATCGTACGGACATATGTTGGCAGTTTGTGTGATTATATCGTCAATTAGACATAAGATGGGGAAATAGCTGTTTGTTGCTTTAATTTTGGACACTAGTGTATGCCCTGCAAACCGAAATATGGTCTATCATACTTTCAGACGTCGCGGCGTACATATGCACCACAAACTTAAAAGAACAGGAAACGTACACCAAAAGAAGACATTGAAGTCTCAACATAGAACACTCACGGATCCCAGATGTCACGAACAACACGTGGAACGAATGCGAGAAAAAAATTATCTTCACACAACTCAAATAATTGGCAACAATGGGAAGCTGAATTTTACTTTTAATCCTTAAGAGACCTGCACAAACGTGACGCGACAATCAAACGAATCCAAACTAAAATCTTGGCATTTAAATGGGAACAGCTCCAATGTTGAAAAATTGAGGCCCGTCTCCAAAACGCAGTGCCAGGTGAACAAACATCAATATACGATGCGTGTTTTTTTTAAAGTAAGGTCCGTTTGAGCATAAGTACACAACGAAGGTTATTTCAAAAAAGTAAATTTATTTTCAGAAAGTACATACTTCACTCTACTTTTTGACGTAGTTGCCAAGTTTGTTCAAACACGTATCATACCTCTCAACCAATTTTAAAATACCCTCTTCATAAAAACTTTCCGCCTGCTCCGATAACCAAGAGTTCACTGCCGTTTTCACGTCGTCGTCATCATTGTAACTGTTGCCACTGAAGTGTTGTTTCAGGGGGAGGAACAGATGGTAATCGCTCGGTGCAAGATCAGGACTGTAGGGTGGATGGTCTAAAACTTCCCAGCCAAAACCGTCCAATAAATCGCGGGTCTGACCTGCAGGTATGAGGTCATGCATTGTCATGGAGAAGGACAATTCCCTTTGTCAGCATGCTGCGTCTTTTATTATGAATCACTCTGCATAGTTTTCTCCGGGTTTGGCAGTATGCTTCTGCATTGATAGTGGTTTCTCGTTGCATGAAGTCGACCAACAAAACACCATGCCTATCCCAAAACACCGACACCATGATTTTGGTCTGGGACAGAGTCTGTTTGGCCTTCACCTTGACAGACGAATGTATGTGTCTCCATTCCATGCTCTGTTGCTTCGATTCAGGCGTGATATGCGAAGCCCATGTTTCGTCTCCAGTTACGATCTGACTCAAGAAGCCGTCACCTTCTTCATGATAACGAGTCAAGGACTTCATCGCACACTCAAATCTTTGGATTTGGGATCCTCTGTTAGGAGTTTCGGGACCCAACGGGAGCACAGTTTCCTAAACTTTAGGTGATCAGAAACAATGTTGTAAAGCACTGATCTCGACGTTAGGTAATTCGTTTGAGAGACCTGTTACTGTGAAGCGACTGTTATCACGAATGCTCGCTTCAAGTGAAGCCACCAAATCGTCTGTAATCAAAGAAGGGCGACCGTTGTCACGGCCATCTTTGAATTCTCGTACCCACTTACGCACTTTGCTGCAGCAGACAGGTTCCTTGCTGACAAAAACCGTATCATTGAGCGAACCTCACACGCAGCGTGCGAGTTGATAGTCTTAAACATTTCGAAAGCACAGAACAGAAGCGTACAGGTTAGCTACAGAGCTGAAACTGAGCACAGTTATTCCCGATGCATGCCGGTACACGATGCATGCCCTCGTTGCTGTATGCGCACAAACTACTAGTGTCTACAACAAAACGGACCTTACTTAAAAAAACACGCCTCGTACCATGTGACACATGAAAACAAAAGGAAGAGCAGAAAAATAATAACCGAGATAAGATCTACCGACGGCAGATGACTGACAAAGCAGCACAAGATCAATCAAGAAATACACATCCACCTTAAAGAGTAATTTGCTAATAAAGTAACTGATATAACAGTGCAGAATGACTTCACAACAGGGCTGATAGAACGGCTCGACCTGGGAAAAGGTGACCACATATTCCTGGAAATAACGGAAGAAGAAGTTAAGAAAGCCAAGATATGATGACATCCCAGCAGAACTGTACTAAACATTCAGAAGACAGAAGACAGCCAAGCTAACGTGAATCTCTAATGAACTAATGAAACTCGCTAGCGATGTCCCAAGTGAACAACCTTTTTGTTTCATCAGATGCAGAATATTATATGTTCACGATGCCTATTGCTCGAGGAGTACTCTTCTGTTAGGTTACAGTCATTGATATTTTTTCTTAAGAAGTTAGCATTAAGGCATCACAACTTGTCACCAGAAACAATATCGCACAGGAATGATCGACGAGCGAAGTGATGACGGCCAAGAAAATATGCAGTAAATGTCACCACTTTGAGCTTTGTTGCTTTGATTAGAATATTCCTCCTACACCCAAGTTTTGAGCCTTGTCTGTCGAATGCAAATGTCACACAAGGTTAAAAGGTTGCACTTCATCACGTATGTCAGTTATCAGCTCCATTTTGTTTAACTCACTTCGAAAACCTCCATACCATTGTAAGTTTGTATTCACTAACAATTGCGATCAATACATCATCTGTTACTGAGATTTCAACATCCTGATTACACCTTGTTTGTTCACCATATGTGTAGGAATGTACACATCCCAATTATTTGTTAAAGGGACATTATATGTCCTACGCCGCCAATATTAAAATATTGAATTTTGCGGCTCATTATTTTAGAAACTTTTTAAGACACCAACTTACAATTTTCCATGATTATTGAATGCACCCTTCTAGATACAATGAACTAGAATTATTACTAAAATTGTTTGTGGGGGATGTTATCTTTCTTTTTTCAAACACTCAATTTTTTGACAGGATTTTGTAAATAAATCAATATAAAAACAAAACAACTTATGATAGTTTAATTATTATAGTTCGATACGTGTTGGATCTCACACTTGACATGCTGTGAAAATTTTAAGACACCAACTTACAATTTTCCATGATTATTGAATGCACCCTTCTAGATACAATGAACTAGAATTATTACTAAAATTGTTTGTGGGGGATGTTATCTTTCTTTTTTCAAACACTCAATTTTTTGACAGGATTTTGTAAATAAATCAATATAAAAACAAAACAACTTATGATAGTTTAATTATTATAGTTCGATACGTGTTGGATCTCACACTTGGCATGCTGTGAAAATTCCATGTCTCTACCATCAGTACATTTTTAGGAAACGGGTCATTTATTGCAAAAAAATGTAGTTCAGAGATAATGAGGTTTAAAACTTTTTTATTAGAAATTCTTATACAGACTTACATGACTGCATCTTTTATGCACTAGAATTGTCATGGCAGTGCTTGCCTCCTCCTTTTCTTTCTTGCTTCATTTGTCATTTGCTGAGCAGCTAACTCCGCTTCATGCACACGAATCTCAACCAGTTCCTGCAGTCCTTTAGCTGTGTTCTGTCCAAATCTTACCCCAAACTTCTCTAGAATCTTAGGTCTTTCATAGTTCCCACCATTAAAAGTTATTACAGCATCAGACAATGCTGACTTTAGAATCACAAGGCCAACCAATACAGTTTTAGGCACATGGCACCACACAACATTATTGAAGGACTCATTCACATTCTAGGTCTTCCCATTCAAACACTTCTTTAGTAGCTCAGGATCTACCAAATCTCTGAAAATAGGTTTGATTGCCATAATATCATTACTTTTACCAATGTCACCCATTTCTAAAGTTACTTTCCTTTTCGATGCACTAGGGTGCGTGGTCAGTTAAGAAACATTATCATTGTTTCCTTCACTGCTAGCACACGTGTTTTCAAGTACTTCAAAAGAATATGCAGGTCTCACATATCTGTTACCCGCAAATATGCGTTTCTTGAAGTTACTTTTACGCTTAGTTATTTTATGTACGTATAAAAAGGAATAGAAGTTAGCTTACTACAAAACTAGCCGATAGGCACACTACTTTCAACGAAAACTAGTATCAGAAACAAAGGAACGATTTGTTTATTCGTAATGAAAACTTCTGATACGTATCAGTAGGCACAAAACAAAGCAATTCACAGCCTTCTAGACGGTGTACTTCCCAAGATATGACTGCTCGACTATGGCAGTATATGCGTAGCTGCGAAATTTGGCAGTCACACGTCAACATGCAGAATATTATTTGAAGGTCTCACATTTGTTTGATTTTAATGTATTACATACCAAAATGTTCAGGAAAGTCCAAAGTGCATTATGGAGTAGAAAACAGAAAATGTCAAATTTCAACGAATTTAACGTACAATGTACTTAATGTAAAACTTCAACGGTTAAAACTGACAGCTCTGCAGTGCTTGGCAGCGAAATACAAGAGAAGAACCGAACTTAATTGCAAGACCGATCATTTGGTCCACGATTTAAACAAATTACGTGTTGAAATAGCAGTGAGAATGACACAAACTGGGATGATTATATGAATTTTACTGTATGGATGCGAGTATTAGTTTTCGTTTGGATCAGTAAAATTTAATCTACCTGCGAAAAATTGGTTCTGAAAGCCTTCTGTTCGGGCTAGTACTAACACGTGTATTGACGGAACAAATTGAAGAGATTCAATCAGTGGCAGCCGCGCTTCGCGATTTGTCTATTCATTCTGTGCACGGGTCGAGAGGCAGTGTTCGCGAGACGAGGACGGGTACCTTTCGGTCGCCTGTTCGTCGAGTGTCTGGTCAGGTAAGCTAAAATGCCGCACAGCATTCATGTCCAGATGATATAATTAGTAAAGGAGGAGGAGGAACAGAGAAAGTGTGAGAAATCACAGTAAATCACCGTCAACATTCCCCGAAAACCGGAATAATGCTATATCTATGCGGAAGGAGTACACTTAACAAAAAATTGACATGTGATTTAGAATAACGAAAAGCAGTAAATTATACCAAAAACACCCTGTACGTGTTTGCACCTCCGTTGTGAGCAGAATTGGCTGTTCTACCTTGTGTCGATACTCCGCAAACCACTACAGTACGTGGAAGACGATACTTTCTTTTGTACCAAGGAGTAGGCTTTCTTCCCTACCGTTTGCATAAGGAACGCGGGAGTAATGACTTCACAAACCTCTCTCTACACGCTGCAACCAATTAACCCTTTAGTGACCAGTGGGAACTATAGTTCCCACTTATTTGTTTTCGCTGTTAAGTTCAGTGGAAATCCGTGTTCCCACTTCTAACTTGTGCTACCATCTCTGTTAGAGTGTGTTAACTATGTGTAGATTGTCAACGGTTAGGCGAAAGCTGTTGTATTTCTACCTTGTGAGTCAATCAACGCAGAAGCGCACTTCCCGCCTGAAAACGAGTCACTGTTTCAACCGCTACAGCGTTTTATAGATAGTGTGCTTCCCTTTTGCGTGTGAAGTGACTTGTGTTGTATTTATCTACTTTTATATACACTCCTGGAAATGGAAAAAAGAACACATTGACACCGGTGTTTCAGACCCACCATACTTGCTCCGGACACTGCGAGAGGGCTGTACAAGCAATGATCACACGCACGGCACAGCGGACACACCAGGAACCGCGGTGTTGGCCGTCGAATGGCGCTAGCTGCGCAGCATTTGTGCACCGCCGCCGTCAGTGTCAGCCAGTTTGCCGTGGCATACGGAGCTCCATCGCAGTCTTTAACACTGGTAGCATGCCGCGACAGCGTGGACGTGAACCGTATGTGCAGTTGACGGACTTTGAGCGAGGGCGTATAGTGGGCATGCGGGAGGCCGGGTGGACGTACCGCCGAATTGCTCAACACGTGGGGCGTGAGGTCTCCACAGTACATCGATGTTGTCGCCAGTGGTCGGCGGAAGGTGCACGTGCCCGTCGACCTGGGCCCGGACCGCAGCGACGCACGGATGCACGCCAAGACCGTAGGATCCTACGCAGTGCCGTAGGGGACCGCACCGCCACTTCCCAGCAAATTAGGGACACTGTTGCTCCTGGGGTATCGGCGAGGACCATTGTCAACCGTCTCCATGAAGCTGGGCTACGGTCCCGCACACCGTTAGGCCGTCTTCCGCTCACGCCCCAACATCGTGCAGCCCGCCTCCAGTGGTGTCGCGACAGGCGTGAATGGAGGGGCGAATGGAGACGTGTCGTCTTCAGCGATGAGAGTCGCTTCTGCCTTGGTGCCAATGATGGTCGTATGCGTGTTTGGCGCCGTGCAGGTGAGCGCCACAATCAGGACTGCATACGACCGAGGCACACAGGGCCAACACCCGGCATCATGGTGTGGGGAGCGATCTCCTACACTGGCCGTACACCACTGGTGATCGTCGAGGGGACACTGAATAGTGCACGGTACATCCAAACCGTCATCGAACCCATCGTTCTACCATTCCTAGACCGGCAAGGGAACTTGCTGTTCCAACAGGACAATGCACGTCCGCATGTATCCCGTGCCACCCAACGTGCTCTAGAAGGTGTAAGTCAACTACCGTGGCCAGCAAGATCTCCGGATCTGTCTCCCATTGAGCATGTTTGGGACTGGATGAAGCGTCGTCTCACGCGGTCTGCACGTCCAGCACGAACGCTGGTCCAACTGAGGCGCCAGGTGGAAATGGCATGGCAAGCCGTTCCACAGGACTACATCCAGCATCTCTACGATCGTCTCCATGGGAGAATATTAGCCTGCATTGCTGCGAAAGGTGGATATACACTGTACTAGTGCCGACATTGTGCATGCTCTGTTGCCTGTGTCTATGTGCCTGTGGTTCTGTCAGCGTGATCATGTGATGTATCTGACCCCAGGAATGTGTCAATAAAGTTTTCCCTTCCTGGGACAATGAACTCACGGTGTTCTTATTTCAATTTCCAGGAGTGTATATGAGGGAGATAGTATTCGTGTATATTTGCTGGATTTGACTGAGAATTACATAAATATTACAAGGTAAGTTAGTGGAAGCAGAAGAGAAGTATTCTGCCCATTGGCTGTGGCAGAGTATAATAAAATAATGTGAGGAGTGGATAGATTTGATCAGCTGCGTGAACGGTATACTGTAGGCCGTCGTTCATGGAAGTGGCGGCACAAACTGTTTTTCTTTCTTGTGAATTTGGCAGTTGTCAATTCCTACGTTATATGGAAGCTACAGAAGACAGAAGCAGACCAGCTAACGTTTAGATTGCACTTGGCAAGGCAGCTTATCTCTGGTCTCAAGTCGTAAGAGAAGAGGAAGGCCTGTTCATTTTCAAACACCAAAAAGAGGTGTGTCTGGAGTACCAGATGAAGTTTGTCTGGAGAAAGTTGGAACTCATTTCCCTACAAAAGGTACAACAAACAGAAGATGCTGCCAATGTAGCACCAAGAACAAAGAAAAGAGAACAAAAATAATGTGTAGCAACTGTCGTGTATCTTTGTGTGTAGCACCATGCTTCTCTAAGTTCCATAGTACATCGCCTTAGTGAACTCTAAGGACTGTATTAACTAGTACAAATATAAATGTAATGTTTAACATGTTTTTGTACTAAAAAATAAAGGAAATACATTTTTTTAAATTAGCAAGTGAAGTTACTCCAGGGTTCGGTGGTAACAATAGTTCCCACAAATTGTTTTATACTTGTGGGCTAAACTCTCACTTTCAAGATTTAAACTATGATTTTATGAACGGTTTCTTAGCCCAATAAAGTGTTCATAAAAAGTCTACAACTTCCGGAAATAATTTGCTCACTAAAGGGTTAATGTAGTTTTCGAGGTACTTAGGGCGATTTCCTAAAGTTGATGCTTACGAGGGAACCTCCCCATCGCACCCCCCTCAGATTTAGTTATAAGTTGGCACAGTGGATAGTCCTTGAAAAACTGAACACAGATCAATTGAGAAAACAGGAAGAAGTCGTGTAGAACTGTGAAAAAATAAGCAAAATATACAAACTGAGTAGTTCAAGGGAAGATAAGCAACAATAAGGACGATATGAACGCAGGAGCGCCGTGGTCTCGTGGTAACGTGAGCAGCTGCGGACCGAAAGGTCCTAGGTTCAAATCTTCCATCAACTGTAAATTTTAATTTTTTATTTTCAGTTTATGTGACAAACTCTTGTGTTTTCATCACTTTTTTGGGAGTGACTATCACATCCACAAGAACACCTAAATCGGGCAAGGTAGAAGAATCTTTTTACCCATTCGCCAAGTGTACAAGTTAGGTGGGTCGACAACATATTCCTGTCATGTGACGCACATGCCGTCACCAGTGTCGTATAGAATATATCAGATGTGTTTTCCTGTGGAGGAATCGGTTGACCTATGACCTTACGATCAAATGTTTTCTGTTCCCATTGGAGAGGCACGTCCTTTCGTCTACTAATCGCACGGTTTTGCAGTGCGGTCGCAAAACACAGACACTAAACTTATTACAGTGAACAGAGATGTCAATGAACGAACGGACAGATAATAACTATGCAAAAATAAAGAAAGTAAAATTTTTAGTCGAGGGAAGACTTAAACCAAGGATCTTACGTTTAACAGCTGCTCACGCTACCACGAGACCACGGCGCTTCTAACCACGCTTCGTCCATGATGTTGCTTATGTGGCCCATGCACTACTCAGTTTGTATATTTTGCTCATTTTTTCACAGTTCCACACAACTTCTTCCTGTTTTCTCAATTGATCTGTGTTCAGTATATCAAGGCCTATCCACTGCGCCAACTTATAACTAAATCTGAGGGGGGTGCGATGGGGAGGTTCCCTTGTTAGTACTAGTTCTTGAAACACTGTAATTAGGCTTTCGCTGCGTAGGATGAGATGTATGGTTCAAATGGCTCTGAGCACTACGGGACTTAACTTCTGAGGTCATCAGTCCCCTAGAACTTAGAACTACTTAAACCTAACTAACCTAACGACACCACACACATCCATGCCCGAGGCAGGATTAGAACCTGCGACCGTAGCGGTTGCGTGGTTCCGGACTGTAGCGCCTAGAACCGCTCTGCCACTCCGACCGGTGATGAGATGTATATTCAGGCGTCTACCAACTCAGGTTTTTCAGTATTATCGTGACGCTCTCCCGGCGGTCAAAGAAACCTGTGACTATTCGTGATGCCTTTCTTTGCTTACGTTCAATATTCTCTGTTAATCCTATTTGATATGTGTCCTACACACTTAAGAAATATTTTAGTGTTGGCCGTACAAGCCTTTTGTGGACAATACTTTTGTAGGCTGATGAAACGAAGTAAGAGCTGTCTGATACCATTTGATACTCATTAATATTGCAGTCGTGCGTAAATACCTGGTGGTTATAATTAAAATGCAGCTACTCACATAGGTCCAGTGTGAACTATAATTATTGCATGTCAGTAAAACTCGGTAGATATTTCAGTACAGTAATGCGCAACCGATTTCCTCTGGGAAAAAAAAAATTATTTCCAGTTTTAGACTCCAGTTGCCAGTCTGGGGCTGTACACTGTTTGTATGACAGTATGACGTTCGCTGTCATTTAACAAGCTGTAACTTAAGTGAACAATATGGTTATCGAGAAGAGAAGCTATGCGCTGCCAGGGAAATTGTTTTAAGTCAACAGCAGCAATTACAGCACTGTATTGAGAGAGTATCGCCGACTGAAGGTCTGAGGATAGGTCGGATGTCATGAAGTGATTTAAAGAAGATGTAATGAAATTCGAAAACATGGACGAACTTGCCACCTCTTCCGAGCGCTCATTTCGTCTTTCTCCCTTCAACCTATCCAGTTCAAAATACGCCATTTCTGAGCCTGCCTGAAGGGCACGAACGTTTCTTCCCTGTTCCACGATTCTCTTCTCTCGAATACATAATATACGAGGGTCGGTCAAAAAGTAATGCCTCCCATTTTTTTTCTACTTAAAGAAATTAAGTTAAGTGAAAAATTTGAATTTGGCGCCATTCCTCAAACCTTCTTCTGCAATCCACTGCAGTAGTAACTTTCTGTGTCAACAGGTGGCAGCACAGCAGAAGTTTGTAAGATGGCCGACATCGATGTTCGTTTGAGACAGCGTTGTGTGATTGAATTCTTGAATGCAGAAGGTGAAACGCCCATACGCATTCATGAAAGACTGAAGAAGGTGTATGGTGTTGTGACAGTGGATGTCAGCACTGTTAGACGATGGGTTCGTCGTTGTAAGGAAGCTGAAGGGCAAACACCGTTGACTGACGAAAAGCGGAGCGGCAGGCCGGTGAGTGCAGTGACTCCACACAACATTCAGCAAGTTGATGACATCATTCGTGGTGACCGTCGGGTGACTGCAGATGAAGTGTGTCGCATTATTTCTCTTAGTAAAGGCAGTGTGATCACGATCATTAAACAATTGGGGTACTCAAAAGTTTGTGCACGGTGGGTTCCAAGAATGTTAACCGATCAGAATAAAGAGGCAAGGAAAACAATAGCCTCCCAACACTTGCAGCGCTTCCATTTGGAGGGAGATGAGTTTCTGAAAAAAATTGTGACCGGGGACGAAACATGGGTGCATTTTTTTGAACCCGAATCAAAGAGGCAGTCAATGGAGTGGCGTCACACAAGCTCGCCGAGGAAGAAAAAATTCAAAACTGTGCGATCGGCAGGGAAAGTTATGGCAACAGTTTTCTGGGATACAGAGGGTGTGATTCTGGTTGATTTTTTGGAGCAGGGATGCACAATAAATTCTGTTCAATACGTCACAACCCTCAACAAACTTAAAGCACGTCTTCAGCGAGTTCGCCCAACAAAATCAATGGCAGATGTTCTTCTTTTGCATGACAATGCAAGACCACACACCAGTCGTCACACCTCTGACGAGATTGTCAAAACTGGATGGGAAGTTTTGCCTCATCCCCCATACAGCCCTGACCTGGCACCATCAGACTTCCATCTGTTCGGGCCACTAAAAGAAGCTCATCGTGGGATTCATTTTGAAGATGAGGAGGCCGTCAAAACATCCGTGCGTCAATGGCTTAGGAAGCAGAGCTGTGATTTTTACCGTGCTGGGATACATGCCCTTGTTCAAAGATGGACCAAAACTGTAGAGATGGGCGGAGATTACATTGAAAAATGACAAAATGATCCTCAATGTTGTGGTTTTCAACCTATGTAATTGCATTTAAATTTCCTGACAATTAAACGTAGAAAAAAAAATAGGAGGCATTACTTTTTGACTGACCCTCGTACAACCCCATGGGAATGCGTCATCTGACACTTTACTGGCCCTTCTGTTTCCTTAGAAGGGTAGACCTCTGAGCATCAGGCGGTCAGTTCTGAATCCACCGCTGCAGTGGTAGGAGTGGCGGCAGCTGTCCGCAGTGTTGTCTAACAGGCTGTGTCAGGAGTTGGTGGCACTAGCTGCCAACTTGCGATGTGGCGGCAGTGTTGTAGTTCCGGCGAAGTGGCCGTAGCACGACGCAGTGCAGTATTTGCTTAAATAAGTAAACGTTCTTCTTCTATCCTGTCCTACAACACACACACACACAGCCATAATTGTTTAAACATTTAAAGACCCGAATTCATGATAATCTACATGTGTCCTTAGATGGCGATCCTGGAAGCAGTTGAAATGGTGTAGCTGGGTGACATTGAAAAGCAGCTGAAACTTGGTAGCTGAAAGCACTGCTTGCCTCATTTTTTACCTATATGAGCACAGCGCATGCGAAGGTAAACTTAATGCAAATCAGCTTCATATTTAGTTGGCAGTTATTATTTTAACTGCTGAAATGAAGTGGTGGAACATTGTTAAGCTAAAACACCAGAGTGGTTTAAACATTCAGGTTGTGCTGTTGCAACTATGCTGGAAGTGTTTGTATGCACACATCTAGCATCTTGAATTCTATACTTAGTAGAAGTGACCTGACAACCGTGCAGTGTGTTCTTTTATCGTTAGGTCTGCCATATTGAATTGTGACATCAAATGATTGTGCTTGCGTCCCAGGATCGTCATCTTGGCTTCCGATGTCGTAGAGAGTTTGCTCATATCCCCAGGTCAGCCATCTTGAGTTGTGATGTGATAGATTTGTGCTCTTATTTCCAGGTTCAGCATCTTGGACTGTGGCGTGATAAGGCTGTGCTTGAATTCCCAGGTCAGCCATCCTGAATTCTGACGTTGTATGGCTGTGCTCATATTCACAAATCAGCCATCTAAGATTTTCAGCCAATAAGAAAATTGCCCATCTTGGATTTCAACATACATTCAGGACAACTGGGGTCTGAACTGCGACTACATAGGTGTGGGGGAAAAACCCTCTAGCGCAATGGCGCTATTTTGAGTTACCCTCCATTTTTTAATTTCCCGCCATTTTATGCATAGGGAACTTGTCCTATGATGTCACATTGTTGGGGGGGGAGGGTTGTGGAGGAGAAAATCGGGTAAAAATGCATGATATCATCAATGAAGTCGCAGTGGGAGGGTAAGGTGGGAAATCTGACAACATTGTAGGTGGTGCTCAGACTGGTCCAGCCACAGTACTTTCCTGTGATACCTGTCACATATCTTATCTTTTTCAAAATTTTAAAACTAGAATTTAGCAGTGTAAACTGATCTACAGGTATTAACATACCTGTTCTAATACTTTTCTTAAAGAGAGGTCTCAAGATGGCATACTTTATTCTGTAGGGAAAGATCTAATTCTTATTTTTGTCATCATTTTCCCCATATAGGACGGGCTCTGCTGTACTCAAGTTTTGTAATTTTATTTCATTTAACTTTTAGCCGGAAGCCCTTCCTGTTGCTGCAGTTGTCAGCTACCTAAAGGAGGGAAGTCGTGTGTGCCACGGTCTGAATTTTCTCTTCATCTGTGTCTGGTTCACTTTCCGTTCTCATAAGCTTCCATGCTGGAAAGATATCTTATGAAAATGCTACATTGCTAAGAAAATGCTTTGATTATGTCAGTTTGAGCTGCAGCCAAACAAATTTTCCATAATGTTTCAATTATAAGATGTTACAGTACATACTAGTTATACATTCACTGGATTTGTCTACTGACGTGATAGAAGAAGAAACAGTCGTCGATTTGAAGACATATGGGAACCGGAGGTAGTGTCAGAGGTTCAAAGAACTTCGAAAGACTTGCCTCAAACAAAGCATAGTTCAAGCTTTCAATTTTCTGACATGAATAATAGACAGAAGAAAGCCAGAAAGTCAAGATCTCTTAGATTTCGATTGGTTTGGCTTTAGGGAAGGTAAAAGCACCAGACAGGCAGTTGAGACATTGAGCTTGATGACGAAAGAAAGGTAAATCGAGACACGTCCGGAAAGATGTTTGAAATATTCAGAAGAATAGTTATACGAGTAGTAGTGCAGTAATAATTCTGGCCAATTTAAATTTTAAGAATTCGCAAATTATCCACATATCTCGCAGAAAATTGCTCAGTGGATATTCTCAGCAGTATTCGGTTACCATATGAAAAACAGGTAATGACTGTGGTATAATAGTGGATGACCATCTAAATTTAGAAGAACAAACTGTAGCAGCTTGATGGAAATTGCCTCCTGTTTACATGCAATTCAAAAATTCAGAAAAATATTTTCATCTCAAATAAAAAAAAAGTCCTGTCTTTAGTACTGCCTAATATTCACTATTACCATGTAATTCAACACAGATCAAATAGAACTCCAGACTACTCGATCTAATGATTATGGGGGGAAACTACATTAGGAGGCTGTTTGATACTGATTTTTTGGGATTTTTTGGGTGGGATGAATTAATTAGAATTTAGTCAAATTTTGACATCATTTCATTCATATTTCGAACACTTTGTGAATTTTTTTGAATAATTTCAGCCAAAAATAGCAAAGTTACGCTGCGATGCCTGCTGAAGGTTGTGAGTATAGTTCTCCAATTGCGTGCAGTGTAGCCTATCCGATTTTCATCTGAAATCAAAAAGGTTTTGATTTTACATTAATAACTTATTTTCTAAGACTATGAACTCAATGCCGATGAAAATAATGCAAATTAAACATTTTGTAGGCGTTCGAACAATTTATTTCGATTTTCACGATTTTTTCTCTAATTATGCAAAAGAAAATACTCTTAAATCGTGATATCATCTCATAAGTTGGTTCATATAACTTGTAATTTTATAAAGAATCATACTATCAATTTTCATAAAGGTCGGCTCTATACATTTTGAGTGAGACTGCACACAAATGCGAAAAAAGTCATTTGGAGATAAACGCGTTTGAAAAATAAATTCTCGCAAACTAGAAATTCAAGAAAGTTAACAATAATGTAAAATGCTTACGGATTAATCTGCGATTCCGGCACCATATAGTAATCCTTCTTCTTCCTCATAGCACTTCCAACTTCGTTGTTATCACTCTGTTTATCGTCGTGCTGGTTCCCGTGGAAGTTTCTTTTACACGGCTTACTGCGGCGTTCTTTAGACTCATGTTCGCCTTTCGGATGCGAAGACATTTTACAAACACACACGTAGAAGGCTGAGTCATAACTGACTCCAAGTAAAGTACAGCGACGCTCTAACGTAATATAACAGAAATAATCCCTTGTGTTGATGCTTCTAGTACCTTCTATACCGTTATTTGAAAAGAGAAATACAAAGGCGGGGTTTCGTTTCAAGGCTACGTTAGTATACAAAGCGACTGTGAGGTTGAACCGGTCAAGCTTCTCTGAGGCAGCGCTCCGCCCTATCTGCGCTCGAGCCTGTACCCGATGTGCACTCGGTTCTATACTCATAAAATCTAAACGAATACAAATTTCGCTTTGCATTTTGGCAGCGTATTCTTGGATAGTTAAGCTAAAGATTTATGCAATAAAAATCGAATTTTTTGAACCTCCTGATGTGGTTTCCCCCCTTAACGCTTGCGCAAGACACGTTGTAACCTTCTGTTGTTTGATCGTATCAGTCCTTTCTGCACTCAGTACGTTGGCTGCGACTGGAAAGGTGGTGAGACTTACACAAACACGGTTTACTTCATCGGTTTCTTAATCACTAGTGTCCTCAGTACCTCTCCTCACCTATCAAATATCTATCATCATTTTACACTTGCAGTACAAGATCGTATATGTCCAGCACCTTGACTGTCTCTTTGTACAACACTAAATCTTTCTCCTTCTCCATTTCAGCCATATCACCATGGAACAAATTACGCTGTAACACACGTCTTATTGAAACAACTGTGCATCTGGGAGGGGTTTAAAGCTTTGTCTTTACCATTGCTGTAGCTTCACTTTTTCATCCCTTGGTACTTCTGTTTTCTTCTTTTTATCTCATCTACTAACTTTAACCTGTTACTTTCCGTTCCTTTTCTGACTAGTCATCTTCTTCTCCACTTTCGATCCTTAAGTACTGTTATCGAACCTTTCTGTTAACGTAATTATACACATTCGACAAGAACGTAATGAGAAAATTGCTTAATGTTGATAACAGTGACGTTTCTTAAATTAATAACTATAGATATTATTATTATTATTATTATTATTTCATTATTATTACACAGGGCGTTTCAAAGTTCCTATAAAAGTTTTAAAGAACTGAAGGGGGTCTTAGCATATAAAGTTTAGGTGAGAAATGAGTGCCCGAAGATGTACCGCTTGGATGTAAAATAAGTTTGGAGATCGGATCATTAGCCGGTCGGTGTGGCCGTGCGGTTCTAGGCGCTTCAGCCTGGAACCGCGTGACCGCTACGGTCGCAGGATCGAATCCAACCTCGGGCATGGATGTGTGTGATGTCCTTACGTTAGTTAGGTTTAATTAGTTCTAAGTTCTAGGGGACTGATGACCACAGATGTTAAGTCCCATAGTGCTCAGAGCCTTTTGAACGATTTTTTTGAGATCGGATTATTTTCAAATCTCCCGTTACACGGCGCGCACACATCGGACCAGTAAGCTCCGACACCACTGCTCTGCAGGAGATGCCCCACGTGGCGACCCTGTTTGTTGCGCAAAATGTATCTGCGACGCATGCTTTTGTACACACGATCCACGAACACCGGTGGGCGTCCGTGGTACACCACAGTCAGTCCTCCGCGCGGGGTAGTCGTGTGGTCCAGGACGCCTTGCCACGGTTCGCGCGGCTACCCCTGTCGGAAGTTCGAGTCCTCCCTCAGGCATGGGTGTTTGTGTTGTCCTTAGCGTAAGTTAGATTAAGTAGTGTGTAAGCCTAGGGACCGATGACCTTAGCAGTTTGGTCCCAAAGGAACTTACCACAAATTTCCAAAAATTTCCACCGTCAATCCTCCTAGTTGTGAACGTACCAGTTTCCAGCAGCCGCTTTTGTAGTTGAACGAAAATGTGAGTGATGGACTGAGGTGACTCAGAAAATGTTCTCGATAAACGAGATGTGCAGCTTTACCAATACATACCGTACCCTGAAGCGGGAGATTTGAAAGTGATACGGCCTTCAAATTCATTTTATATCGAAACGATACATTTCCGGACAGGTGTTCCTTTT
Organism: Schistocerca piceifrons; assembly: GCF_021461385.2. Taxonomy (NCBI): domain Eukaryota; kingdom Metazoa; phylum Arthropoda; class Insecta; order Orthoptera; family Acrididae; genus Schistocerca; species Schistocerca piceifrons. The sequence continues at coordinate 75,034,107 of NC_060149.1, forward strand.
AAATATTTATCTACTAAAAGTTTTCTGAGTATCGTTCCGTGTCATAAAGGGAAAAAAGGACTATACTGAGGAACTGAAGAAATTAACGTTCGCGCCATGGCCACAGTGGCCATCTTCTGGGTCAGTAGACGGTAACCGTGGGCGAAGCGTTGGTTTCTTCGGTATACTTACAACGGCCTCCTTCTGGGTCTACTGTTCCAAAAGAAGGTCACTGTAACCGTGGTTGGAACTTGGCTACTTTAGTATAGTTTTTTTCCATTATGGTGCAGTACAATCCTCAGAAAACTCTTATGTCATCTGAATCTCGCCACGGAAGCTTACACACAGTTATATTAGCAACCTCTATACTGTTCATGTACCATACAAATCGTATTGTTTACTCACTGAAGATGTCTGGTTAAATGTAAGACAGGACCTGAAGGCGCTAATACTGCCTGATGAAATAAGCGAATAATTAAATAAATAAAATAAACTCGCCTACCAGCATGATTTTTATCTGACAGTAAATGGTGATGGCAATGGATGAGCACATAGGACGTCATTCCGCTTTGGTCTCAAACAGTTATCGGTGAAAACGTTCAGCTGTCTACCACTTAGCAGTATTTGTGATCAGTCTAGTCTGCCATCTTAGCGGAGTGGTCAGCGCAATGGGCAGGTCGAAGATTTTCTCCGCGCTGGGACTGGGTGTTGTTTTGTCATTATATTCACTTTTTCTTCATCATCAACATGCAAGTCGCTGAATGTGGCGACAACTGAAAGCACTTGCTGTACCACTCTGCGCCCCAACTTCCGCAGGTGGGGACTTCCAGCCATCAATGCCAGACGACCAATTTTCAACATTTTTGTGGTCAGTCTTAAACTAAGTGTTTCAAGATGTGACGCTCGAATAAGAGCACCCCAAAGGTGTAGTTACTTCAAGTGTTTATTACCGAATAATATCCTCCCTCCTTTCCACCAAGGTCTTGTAAACTTCGCGCTCGGTGTCTTTGTTTCCGATCAGCTTGCTTGTGCCTTTAGGTCCTGTATTCCAAATATCATTGCATCAGGTGACTTCCAGTGTCCACTCTAATACAGTTTTTAACAAATTCCTTTCAATATTTCTTTCAGTGGTGATATTTTGGCTGCGAGTCAGCTTTCTCGTTCAGAACATGGGCTGAAAGATTATCAACTTATAAAACTACTTTCCATTTATCTGCCAATGTGGTAACCATCCACGTAACCACGGTATATTGTCTGAAACTTCCTGTTTTTAATTCATGATAAGGGCCAGCACATTGCTGTTAATTTACTTTTGAAAGCACCCGGCGCTCATATGCACGCATATCATACTTTTACTCATGGATACTGTTGTAGTCCTGTATCTTAGGCCCTGTTTCACAATTAATTTCCTTCTTAAAAGTGCTGGAAAAGATAATTTACTTATCAATGAGTAAATCGCAATTTAGATTCCAGAAGGCATCCTCCACTGACTCTGCCACCTACTATTTCGTATACTGAAATATCTGAATGATAAAATTTCACCCACCTGGATTTTGTTATCTCTCTGCAAATCTGTCTGAGCAAATCACAACTTTATTTTAGACAAACGTGACGGTTATAGCTTTCAGAGTACAGTAAATAAGTGGTTAACTTCATACTTAACTGATAGAAAGCAAAGGGCCCATGTTAGACACCTTATGCTATATTCATGACATATTTTGGGGAGAACTTACTACTGCTGTTCCATACGGTCCAATATTAAAACTGCTCCTTTTCTTGCTATGTAAAAATGACCTTCCATGCTACACTGATAGGGTAGAAATAGTACGCTTATCTAATGATGAAAGACACATAATCAAGCTAAATGACAATGTAAGTGACAATAAATTAAATATTTAGGAAGATTTTTGAGTATATGTCTGTAACACACCTATCGCTTAACTAAGGACACTGACAGTTCGTTCAAATCAGAACCAGACATGGTACTTCATAATAGAAAACAATAGAATATTTGGAAAAAGAAATGTGATAAACTGAATGTTCAAAATTCGTGAGGACGTGTATCGACTAGAACTTGAATGGGAAATGATGTTTCATAGATCTTCTCAAAAAAATGTTCAAATGTGTGTGAAATCTTATGGGACTTAACTGCTAAGGTCATCAGTCCCTAAGCTTACACACTACTTAAACTAAATTATCCTAAGGACAAACAGGACAAACACACACATCCATGCCCGAGGGAGGACTCGAACCCCCGCCGGGACCAGCCGCACAGATCTTCTCAAACGGATGAGTTGAGTACTTTGTGTTCTTCATATAACTGCTGATTCTGGTGTCAAAAATATTGAGAAATTTCATTCATTGTTATCATTTGAAATTATGTTTTTAGTAAATGCCATGCTTAGACAAAATATATGATAGATATTAGCTGGTGTAGATCTACGAAGCTCAAGTAGACAACTTGTAACACTATAACCCAATGCCACATATATTTTTCAGGTCATATAACTCACGAATTTGAAGCCATTTTTTACGAATTTTACCAGCTTTTGTGAAAACGTAATGTGTGCTGAAAGAATAAATAAGAAATAATTATGTCAAATCGTTATAGTGAACACGCTGGCAATGTCAGGGAAATTTATATTGTACGAAATACAGAGAATATCTTTCATGTAACGATAACACTGTTGGCGCGAAAGCGCGCTGTCGTAAAGGTGAGTGTAGAGAGAGTTGCGAAGCATCTGTAGTATGGTACAGACTTGTGTGTTGGTGCGCAAATTCCAAATGTAGATTTCGCTGGAAATGGTGTTAGATTATTTGCCAAGGTAAAATATAAGTGAGCGAGCAGGTGTATGGGCACAATACATGGTCAGAAGAAGATTTTGGCGCTAATGAAGAATACTGTGAGGTCCAAATTTGTTGAAGCTTGATGCTAATCAAGAAGAGCCTATTGCCAATAATGAATTTCATAATAGGCATTACATCGCACTACGAGCAACTCAGTGCAAAGTGAGATCCCGGCAGTATTTTTATCACTGTTTCATAGGCATGCCTGCATAATAGTAACTTTTTTGAGCATCAGAGTGTATTTAGTCAAAGAAAGAATTTTACGAGTGAAACTTTACTGACCCAAGTCGTTAACTATAAGCAAGGTCCTATCCTCCCAATCTTAACTTCCAAGAAAGTCATGTGTGAAAGAAATAGTTAAAAGAAAATAGATTCAGTTAAATTTAAAGTTGATTTTTAATCAAGTAATTATTGTAATAAAAAGCAGTGGTAACAATAGTTATTCATATATTGCAAACGATCAGTTCATACTAAAAGTGGTTTAAATGCAATTAATATACGACAAAAGCATGCGTGCTCTCTTGTAGTCAAGTTAAATTTATGATTTTATGCTGTGTTCCATTAATGATATTATGCGCATATGTCTCCGTAACATTAGTATTGACAACTAGTTATGGCCATGAATGAAAGTTTTTACGGCATCAGTTGAAAATTAGTCAATAAAGAACACTAATTACTTTTGGTCAGGATTATGCAAGCATCCAAAGAGACAGAATTACCGTGAGTTACGTAACATAATATAATTTCTATGAACTGCTGCTAGTCGTTGCATATTTTTAGTTTTCATGATTATAATTAACATCATTGTATTCCAAATTAACGTCTATAGTGTCCATGTTCGTACGAGTGTATTTTGTTCAGTTGCCACATTGTCGTTCTTGTCCAGTATTTGCGAGATTTCAGTTATCAGTCATTTACGAATTTAACTTTTGCTCGTTTTGGAATTGGCGACCGTTTTTATTCTGCAACCTAAATTCAGTCAAACAACTTTGGTATACAAAATTATGGCTAACTACAGTGAAACATTATTACTTCTTTTTACGTTTCGATTGCTGTTGTACGTAGTAAACGATCGTGGATAACGATCGGGTAGTAACTGCCTATATTCTATCGGTAAGCACTGATCTTGGTATTCGATGCTTCGTTTCCGTTAATTAAGGAACAATAGGCACACGTGTCATAAAAAAACCTTTTTGTACACCGGAGAGTATAGGCATGTTACAATTTATTTAGAAAACTGAACACACTAACAACAGCTTCACAATATATTCACCGTGTCATGAAGCATGTTGCGAATAACCAGTGAAAGTCCAAAAATAATAGCCACATTCGTAAAAAATAAGACTAGAAATGAGAAGTCCCCCAAAATTAATATTACTTTACGCAGAAATGAGTAAAGAATCCAAACAAGACTGGAAAGTAGCACAGGTCACACCATTCAAGAAAGGTAGCAGGAGTAATCCACTAAATTACAGTGCCATATCATTAACGTCGATATGCAGCAAGATTTTGGAACGTATATTGTGTTCGAAGATTATCAATTGCCTCGAAGAAAACGGTCTATTGACGTACACTCAACATGGATTTAGAAGACATCGTTCTTGTGAAACACAACTAACGCTTTATTCGCATGAAGTGTTGAATGCTATTGACAAGGGATTTCAGATCGATTCCCTATTTCTGGATTGCCGGAAGGCTTTTGACACTGTACCACACAAGCGGCTTGTAGTGAAATTGCGTGTTTGTGGAATATCGTCTCAGTTATGTGACTGGATTCGTGATTATCTGTCAGAGAGGTCACACTACGTAGTAACTGACGGAAAGTCGTCGAGTAAAACAGAAGTGATTTTTGGCGTTGGCCAAGGTAGTGATATAGGCTCTGTGCTGTTCTTTATCTATACAAACGATTTGGGAGACAATATGAGCAGCCGTCTTAGGTTGTTTACAGATGACGCTGTCGTTTATCGACTCGTAAAGTCATCAGAATATCAAAATAAATTGCAAAACAATTTAGAAAAGATATCTGTATGGTGCGGAAATAGGTACTTGACCCTAAATAACGAAAAGTGCGAGGTCATTCATATGAGTGCTAAAAGGAATCCGCTAAACTTCGGTTACACGGTAACTCAGTCAAATGTAAAGGCAGAAAATTCAACTAAATACTTAGGAATTACAATTACAAACAACTGAAATTGGAAGGAACACTCAGAAAATGTTGTGAGGAAGGCTAACCAAAGACTGCGTTTTATTGGCAGGACCTTTAGAAAATGTAACAGATCTACTAAAGAGACTGCTTACGCTGAGCTTGTCCGTCCTCTTTTAGAATACTGCTGCGCGGTGTGGAATCCTTACCAGATAGATTTGACGGAGTACGTCGACCAAGTTCAAAGAAGGGCAGCACGTTTTGTATTATCGCGAAATAGGAGAGAAAGCGTCACTGAAATGATACAGGATTTGGGGCGAACATCATTGAAACAAAGGCATTTTTCGTTGCAACGCAATCTTCTCACGAAATGCCAATCACCAACTTTCTCCTCCGAATGCGAAAATATTTTGTTGACACCGACCTACATAGGGAGAAACGATTACCATGATAAAATAAGGAAAATCGGAGCTCGTGTGGAAAGATATAGGTGTTCATTCTTTCCGAGCGCCATACGAGATTGGAATAATAGAGAATTGTGGAGGTGGTTCGATGAACCCTCTGCCAGGCACTTAAATGTGATTTGCCGAGTATCTATGTAGATGTAGATATAACCGTAGGTTTCACTACCTCGCTTGTGCATTAAAGTTTGTGGCTGACGCTGAAAACATTTTTCAAAACAAACTGCAAGCATTCCTGCTTCACAATTTTTATACTATAGATTAATCACTAAAAGTATCAAATCTCTGTATGGGCGGGTTAGATTTACACAATTGTGTTGGAGATTAAGATAAGGTATAATCAAATTTAGTAGGATGTAGCCATAGTTTCACTGAGAAATTGTGTAGCATTTGTAAAGCTGTTGACACATTTCACATGATAGCGAGTAGTCCCAAATATCGTCCATGGAACATACAAATAATTAACTTCTTAAATTGCTGAGTAAGTAATTGTCACCGTTTCCATTTTCGAATGATGTGCAATAAATAATGGGATGCGTATATACCTAGGCCAAGCTTTTCTTGTTTTACACTTTTCTAATCACTGGATATTAATATAAACGAAATATGACAAACATAGAGAACAGCATCACGTTGGTCACAAATAAATGCCAGATGCGTTTTTATGTATTAGAAGATGAGAAGATTATTTACATTCTCTGTTGGGTCTAACTAGGGAACAACAAGACACAAAAAGATTTGAACTGAACGTGCCACTGATCTACGGAACTCGTACGCACTGTATACTTCTCCAATGTAAGTCCCAGTGATGCGAGACAACACGACTCGGAGTCAAGTAATATAAACCCAGCCAACGTGTCGGCACCCACGAGTTACCAAGCAGAAGTGTCGCGAAGGATAAAATTCCTGGTCAGATAATAAATTTAATTACGATGAACACCATGTGTTCGTTTATTTTAATATTGATTTTGTTTATATAGAATTCATCAGGAGAATTTGAATGCAGCAAGTGCCGTAAGTTGTAACAAAGTACAATTTTACTATGAATTTGTGCTGCTCATACTGCTGGTAATTGGAACGTAGCCGTGAACAGTGGTAGGGGAAGGAGCTAACGTTCCATTTCTGCCATTACATACTGCTCGTATTAAGCAATTTTCCACTAATAATTCGACAAAATTAAAAATAATAAGTGCAATGAGAAAAAATATCAGAACAGAGTATTTCGATACGACATGCAGTGGAGATTGAGTCACAAGATACACAAACTGAGTTTCTTTGAATGCGTGGAACAGTCCACCCAATATATGGCTGTCATAATTAATTAGTTTCGTAATATATTTTGGACTTCGTGAGGATTATAAAAGGCTGTATATGGCGTTGTTCCTTCACGAATTGGATAGAAAATTATATCTATTCTGAGAAGTCCTCAAGATATCATGATTAATTTGTTTAATAAACATTTCTAGACTTTATGTGGATATTAGAAGGCTAAATGTGGCGATATAACATTACGAATTGGGTGTAAAGCTGTACCTACACTGGGAAGTCCCCCAGATCCTCTGCTCCGTGCTTCCTCGGAGTCCGTACAACGTACAACTTGATGAAGCCACTCAAGCAGACACTTCAGAATATTCACCAATATCCTGTTTCTCTGCCACTGACAACTACTTAGTTCCCAGTTAGTTCCTCTATCCACCGCCTCTGCGAATATGATTCAGAGATAAGTTGAAAATATACTTTGCTCGCTGTTTTACGTATTTTTTCTAAATTGTAGAATCGTTACAGTTCACCTCGTGTTGTATCATATTGAAATTTAATACTGTACCGTGGAACTTGTCAACTGAAGAACGGTTTCAAAATAAATTGTGTTTGTACGAGTACATATTAATGTGGATACGTATTTTATTCAGAAATTCGTTTATGGTTTAAGAACTACCACGAGAAAACAACTTTAATTTGCATTTAAAAACAATATTATTACCTTTCGACATTATGTTTCTGTGAGTAGGCTGCCAAGAGATTTGATAAATTTGTAGTCCCCTCGTTTTACCTCCAAATTTAGATTCACTAGAAGAATATTCAGGTGCATTTCTCTTTTAATTTTGTATTTGTCAAGAACACTCTTATTTTAAAAGTCAAACAAATTGGCGAAAGGAATACTATTACCGAATAAATGTGCTGTGAAGCTGAAGTTAGTAAAATGCTGGCCATTAAAACGGAAAGAAACGTTAAATGTAGAGTTGTAAAACTGCAAGAGGCTACAAGAGTATCATAAGTAAACGGAGACTATTGAAGTTTTCCCAGTAGCCTTGGTCAGTTAAGATTGTGGCCATGTTTGTTACCTGTACGTTAGGTATGTTGCATATCTATCGGGCGTTCACTTATTTCGATCGCTTTGTTTCTACTCGTATATGCGATCAATGTCTTACTAGATTCCCTTAGAAACCGGAAGCGGTGTATCGTGTAGAAGCTGAGTGAGGATATATAAAGGGCCGTGTAACCTACGGAACATTTCTGTTCTACATAGTTATACTCCTGCCTACAACTCCAAAATAAAGAGTATTTACAGCAAAACTGAAATTATCAATATTCAGTTCAGGTTTCATTCGAAAATTGTTGATCTGTAATGTGACACAGAAGGATGTTGAAGGAAAAATAAAAAGGAAGCAATATAAATTAACCATGTAGCGCTAAAAAATGCAATTTAGTCAAAATGAGATAACATTAAAGGAAAACTGCGAAGCAAAACCGAATCAAACACCGTTTCAGTACTTCGTCGAGCTTACATAAATATCATCCTGTTATTCATAAACAAATTTCGCACTTATCAATAATAAAACGAAACTCTTGCTTTGGACCATGATGAACGTTTTACTGAGTATAAAGTAACAACAAAAATTATGTAGATTTTTTATGTTTGTGGATGTAAACTTTACGTGCATCATCAAACGTGATTGCTCGGTTACGTAACAGCGCAGAAGTTACCAGATCATCCAATTTTTCTTACTTAAAAATGCTATTTATATTTTATAACAATATAAAATACACAATGGACTAACACTGAATGATGTGCGGTTCTAATTCTGTGCAAAACAAGCAAAAAACAGAAAGAAGTTGTCGACTCCCACTTTCTCTCTCTCACATTCGTTTGTTTCTTTCACTACAAAGGCTACTAATACTACTGGTAATCCTGCCATTTATTACGTCATTTATGTACTGTACCAAAACTACCAACCGTAATTTTGGTAGAGTGTAACTCTAGTCTAACTACGAAGTTTACTGCGTACTTGGATATGCAGTTAATTAACATTTCACTGCAACTTCACAAAGCAGGTAAGGATGACGCCATCTACGTTCTGTGTAGAAAGAAATATCGTCCAGTGGATTTTTCAATCATAAATCGCATTTAAACGTTGACTGAGTGTGAGAAGCCGGTGTTATGCGTCGGGTAATAAAGAGTAACGTCTGCCAGCACGTGTCGGAATAAGACAGTGGCTGGATTGTGGCCTATTGTGACTATGTATTATCCTTCTGCGATATTGACCCTCGCGTTGGTCGGGATCCCACGACTGCCATGCGCCTATGAAATCGATGTGCCATTTGTAACGCCGTGCAGGATCTCAATCGCGTGGCGCAGCTCGCACCTGAGAGGATCGTCCAGCCATGTCACGGACAGTGACAGTGGAAACGGGCTTGTCTGCAGCAAGACAGGCATCCGTACGGACGGTGCGGCGCCGTCTATCGGACGTGGACCGTCATCAGGGGACTATTGTCGCAGCTTCTCTGGACGTGGCAGCAGATCAGGCGCGCCAACACTGACTGGTGCGCCCAACCACAACTGAACCAAGAGTAGCACTACGTCGCCTTCGCACGCGAGTCCCGGCTCTACGTACAGAATCACGATAGAAGATCCGTGTACGGAGGCTCCGAAGTGACTGAATGTTGCCGGTAGCATTCGTCGTCGCTATACGGGCCCAGAACCTCGAATGATTGTATGGGCGGCATTATGCAGTTCCACGATTCTCGAACATTTAGAAAACCTACGCTTACTTTCAGACAGTTGGGGTACACACCCTCCGTCTTGGGGGATAACGGGATGACGACAGGAGGTGCATAAGGTCACCCCTTACATTTACCACGCCAGAACTGTTAATAATCATGCCGGCCATGCGGCACTATAGGACAAAAGTAGAAGAAAAATAAGAGGTCTATTATTCTACTGTCAGACAGTTAACGTTGATTTAAATGACAATACTTCCCATCTTCACATTATATCTGCTAAAACTGAAGAAACTGAAAAAATGTGGGAATTTAAGGAGATGGGACCTGGATAAACTGACTAAACCAGAGGTTGTACATAGTTTCAGGGAGAGCATAAGGGAACAATTGACAGGAACGGGGGAAAGAAATACAGAAGAAGAAGAATGGGTAGCTTTGAGGGATGAAATAGCGAAGGCAGCAGGTAAAAAATGGAGGGCTTGTAGAAATCCTTGGGTAACAGAAGAAATATTGAATTTAATTGATGAAAGGAGAAAATATAAAAATGCAGTAAATGAAGCAGGCAAAAAGGAATACAAACGTCTCCAAAATGAGATCGACAGGAAGTGCAAAATGCCTAAGCAGGGATGGCTAGAGGACAAATGTAAGGATGTAGAGGCTTATCTCACTAGGGGTAAGATAGATACTGCCTACAGGAAAATTAAAGAGACCTTTGGAGAAAAGAGAAACACTTGTATGAATATTAAGAGCTCAGATGGAAACCCAGTTCTAAGCAAAGAAGGGAAAGCAGAAAGGTGGAAGGAGTATATAGAGGGTCTATACAAGGGCGATGTACTTGAGGACAAAATAATGGAAATGGAAGAGGATGTAGATGAAGATGAAATGGGAGATATGATACTGCGTGAAGAGTTTGATAGAGCACTGAAAGACCTGAGTCGAAACAAGGCTCCGGGAGTATACAGCATTCAGCATTCCATTAGAACTACTGACAGCCTTGGGAGAGCCAGTCCTGACAAAACACTTCCACCTGGCGAGCAAGATGTATGAGATAGGCGAAATACTCTCAGACTTCAAGAAGAATAAAATAATTCCAATCCCAAAGAAAGCAGGTGTTGACAGATGTGAAAATTACCGAACTATCAGTTTAACAGGTCATAGCTGCAAAATACTAACGCGAATTCTTTACAGACAAATGGAAAAACTAGTAGAAGCCGATCTCGGGGAAGATCATTTTGGATTCCGTAGGAATATTGGAACACGTGAGACAATACTGACCCTACGACTTATCTTAGAAGTAAGATTAAGGAAAAGCAAACCTATGTCCGTAGGATTTGTAGAATTAGAGAAAGATTTTGACAATGTTGACTGGAATACTCTCTTTCAGATTCCAAAGTTGGCAGGGGTAAAATACAGGGAGCGAAAGGCTATTTACAATTTGTACAGAAACCAGATGGCAGTTATAAGAGTCGAGGGGCACGAAAGGGAAGCAGTGGTTGGGAAGGGAGTGAGACAGGGTTGTAGCCTCTCCCCGATGTTATTCAATCTGTATATTGAGCAAGCAGTAAAGGAAACAAAAGAAAAATTCGGAGTAGGTATTAAAATCCATGGAGAAGATATAAAAACTTTGAGGTTCGCCGATGACATTGTAATTCTGTCAGAGACAGCAAAGGACTTGGAAGAACAGTTGAACGGAATGGACAGTGTCTTGAAAGGAGGATATAAGATGAACAGCAACAAATGCAAAACGAGAATAATGGAATGTAGTCGAGTTAACTCGGGTGATACTGAGGGAATGAGACACTTAAAGTAGAAAGGAATTTCGCTATTTGGGGAGCAAAATAACTGATGATGGTCTAAGTAGAGAGGATATAAAATGTAGACTGACAATGGCGAGGGAAGCGTTTCTGAAGAAGAGAAATTTGTTAACATCGAGTATAGATTTAAGTGTGAGGAAGTCGTTTCTGAAAGTATTTGTATGGAGTGTGGCCATGTATGGAAGTGAAACATGGACGATAAATAGTTTTCACAAGAAGAGAATAGAAGCTTTCGAAATGTGGTGCTACAGAAGAATGCTGAATATTAGATGGGTAGATCACATAACTAATGAGGAGATACTAAATAGAATTGGGGAGAAAAGGGGTTTGTGGCACAACTTGACAAGAAGAAGGGATCAGTTGGTAGGACATGTTCTGAGGCATCAAGGGATCTCCAATTTAGTATTGGAGGGCAGCGTGGAGGGTAAAAATCGTAGAGGGAGACCAAGAGATGAATACACTAAGCAGATTCAGAAGGATGTAGGTTGCAGCAGTTACTCAGAGATGAAGAAGCTTGCAAAGGATAGAGTAGCATGGAGAGCTGCATCAAACCAGTCTCTGGACTGAAGACCACAACAACAACAACATCTGCTTTTTACACTGGCTAGTAACACGACAAGGTAACAACGCTATTTGAAGGGAAAACGGTGACGGAAGCTTCTAGAACTCAGAACATTCTAGCATTTTCTGTTGCAAGGAGATCAGCGACGAATGGTCAAATACCGGCCCAGTCACATTAATGTGATCACGTGTCAAAAACTTTAATAACCATCTTTTGCAGGAATCGTCAATGAGATTCTGGGCAGTACCGACGCGAATGTGGACCCACGGCGTCTCCAATGCCGTGGCCAACTACGCTAGGTTTCTCGGATGAGGCTCCATGGCGTGAACATCCTGATCGAGGTAGTCCCACAGAATCTCTATTCCGTTTGAATCAGGCGAGTTTAGTGGTCAGCGATGTATGGTAAACTCATCCTGGAACTCTTGGAACCACGCACATACACAGCGAGCTGCGTGACATGTTGACTTTTCCTGCTGATAAATGCCATCGTGCAGTGGAAAAAACAGTTGCGTGTAGGGGATGGACATGACTCCCAAGGATAGGTGCATACTTATCTTCATCTGATGTGCCGTCCACAATGACGGATCACTTAGGGAATACCACAGAAATATTTCCCAGGGTATAACACCCCCTCTTCCAGTCTGGACCTTTCCGACAACTGTTGTTCGGCCGTACACTCCAACGACGACTTGTCCGATGCAGCATAAAACGTGATTCATCTGAAAAGGCCACCTGCTGGCACGCAGTGAGGGTGCAGTTGCGGTACTGGAGTGAGTCCAAATTTCAGCCTTCGTCAACGATGAAAAACAGTCAGTATGGGCCGACAAACCAGGCGTCAGTTGCGGAGGCCCGTGCGCAGCAACGTTCGTTGAACAGTCATTGAGGAAAAACTGTTGGTAGCCCCATGGTTCATCTGGGCGGTCAGTTGCCTGACAGGTGCACGCCTATTCGCCCGAACACATCTCTACAGCCGTCATTCAGCCCTGTCATCTATGGCCCGAGGTGCACCAAAGTTGCCTTGGCGCCGGTTTTGGACAACACCATTTTCCCATGCTCGATATACTTTAGCCACCGTGGCACGCGAACAGTTTACAAACTTATCCTTTTCGAAAATGCTTCTGTGGTGTCGCCGCCAGACACCACACTTGCTAGGTGGTAGCCTTTAAATCGGCCGCGGTCCGGTAGTATACGTCGGACCCGCGTGTCGCCACAGTCAGTGATTGCAGACCGAGCGCCGCTACACGGCAGGTCTAGAGAGACTTCCTAGCACTCGCCCCAGTTTTACAGCCGACTTTGCTAGCGATGCTACACTGACAAATACGCTCTCATTTGCCGAGACGATAGTTAGCATAGCCTTCAGCTACGTCATTTGCTACGACCTAGCAAGGCGCCATTACCAGTTTATATTGAGATTGTAATTATGTACCGTCAAGAGCGATGTACACCAATTATGGATTAAAGTTAAGTATTCCAGCAGCAACGTACCTTATTGGCTATATTAATTACATTGTCCTATTCCAGACCTCACGCCAGTTTGCGTGAGCTTAAACGCGTGCATTTCGGCCTCCTCTAGCAACACGGTGTTGGCTCTTCTGCCAACACATCACATGGCGACGAGGATGGGATCCATGTGGTACGTTGGTACGTTGCTGCTGGAATACTTAACTTTAATCCATAATTGGTGTACATCGCTCTTGACGGTACATAATTACAATCTCAATATAAATTGGTAATGGCGCCTTGCTAGGTCGTAGCAAATGTCGTAGCTGAAGGCTAAGCTAACTATCGTCTCGGCAAATGAGAGCGTATTTGTCAGTGTAGCATCGCTAGCAAGGTCGGCTGTACAACTGGGGTGAGTGCTAGGTAGTCTCTCTAGACCTGCCGTGTGGCGGCGCTCGGTCTGCAATCACTGACAGTGGCGACACGCGGGTCCGACGTATACTAACGGACCGCGGCCGATTTAAAGGCTACCACCTAGCAAGTGTGGTGTCTGGCGGTGACACCACAGTTTCCACCCTTGGCCCGAAAGCCAATAATCATGGCCTTTTGGACGTCAAATAAATCACTCCTTTTCCGCATTACGACAACGACTGCACAGTTTTTCGCGTTCTACCGACACACTGTATACACCACTGGCCATTAAAATTGCTACACCACGAAGATGACGTGCTACAGACGCGAAATTTAACCGACAGGAAGAAGATGCTGTGATATTCAAATTATTAGCTTTTCAGAGCATTCACACAAGGTTGGCGCCGGTGGCGACACCTACAACGTGCTGACATGAGGAAAGTTTCCAAGCGATTTCTCATACACAAACAGCAGTTGACCGGCGTTGCCTGGTGAAACGTTGTTGTGATGCCTCATGTAAGGAGGAGAAATGCGTACCATCACATTTCCGACTTTGATAAAGGTCGGATTGTAGCCTATCGCGATTGCGGTTTATCGTATCCCGGCATTGCTGCTCGCGTTGGTCGAGATCCAATGACTGTTAGCAAAATATGGTATCGTTGGGTTCAGGAGGGTAATACGGAACGCCGTGCTGGATCCCTACGGCCTCGTATCACTAGCAGTCGAGATGACAGGCATCTTATCCGCAAGGCTGTAACGGATCCTGCAGCCACGTCTCGATCCCTGAGTCAAAAGATGGGGACGTTTGCAACACAACAACCATCTGCACGAACAGTTCGACTACGTTTGGAGCAGCATGGACTATCGGCTCGGAGACCATGGCTGTGATTACCCTTGACGCTGCATCACAGACAGGAGCGCCTCCGATGGTGTACTCAACGGCGAACCCGGGTGCACGAATGGCAAAACGTCATTTTTTCGGATGAATCCAGGATCTGTTTACAGCATCATGATGGTCGCATCCGTGTTTGGCGACATCGCGGTGAACGCACATTGGAAGCGTGTATTCGCCATCGCCATACTGGCGTATCACCCGGCGTGATGGTATGGGGTGCCATTGGTTACACGTCTCGGTCACCTCTTGTTCGCACTGACGTTACATTTCAGATGTGTTACGACCCGTGGCTCTGCCCTTCATTCGATCCCTGCGAAACCCTACATTTCAGCAGGATAATGCACGACAGCATGTTGCAGGTCCGTTACGGGCCTTTCTGGATACAGAAAATGTTCGGCTGCTGCCCTGGTCAGCACATTCTCCAGATCTCTCACCAATGGAAAATGTCTGGTCAATGGTGGCTGAGCAACTGGGTCGTCAGAATACGCCAGTCACTACTCTTGATGAACTGTGATAGCGTGTTGAAGCTGCATGGGCAGCTGTACCTGTACACGCCATCCAAGCTCTGTTTGACTCAATGCCCAGGCGTATGAAGGCCGTTATTACGGCCAGAGGTGGTTGTTCTGGGTACTGATGTCTAAGGATCTATGCACCCAAATTACGTGAAAATTTAATCACATGTCAGTTCTAGTATAATATATTAGTTCAATGAATACCCATTTATCATCTGCATTTTTTCTTGGTATAACAATTTTAATATCCAGTAATTTACAAAGGATGTTCGGAAAGTAAGTTCCGACCAGCCGCGAAATTGAAACCACTGTGAAAATCAAAAATGTTTTATTTGCAACAGTTAGCTACACCTTCTACAAATTAATTTGCATGGTTGCCTCTCCGACTTAGACCTTTGTAGTAGCGTTGTACCAGCTTTTCAATATTCTCGTCATAGAAGGGAGCCGCCAGTGCTTGCCGCCAATTCTCTACACTGGTCTACAGCTCGCTGTCCGTGCCAAAATATTGTCTTCACAGCCACTGATTCATGTGAGGAGAGATGAAACTCAGAGGGAGCCAATTACCGGCTGTATTATGGGTGATCAAACATTACCCATAAAAACACTGCAGGAACATCTCCATTGCCCCTGCAGAATGCGGCTGAGAATTGTTTTGAAAGGGGATACGCATGACAGTTATGTTGTGTGGGCTGTATAGCTTCGGGGTAAATTTCTCTCCGGGGCCTCGTACTGGGCGGGAGACACTACTTTCTAGGCATATCTACGCGCTCACAGTGACGTGACGCGATGGACGGGCGTACTAGAGACACTGCCCAATACGTCCATGCAAAGCTTCATCCGATTTTCACAGTGGTTTCCATTTCGCGACCGATCGGAATATACTTTCCGAATAGCCCTCGTATTTCTTCCGCTGTTGGTGCTGCCACCTGCCCCGCCTGCGAGTGGTTATTGTGTGTTGACGTCTAACAGAGCCGGTGTTCACATTATTGTGACTGGACCGTGTTGTGTGGAGATTTCGCAGCAAGTGGCTATAGGTCTAATTGCTGTTAGTCAATATTCATTACACTACCTGGCCTTTTTCAGACAGATACTCAAATGGTACGCCTGTGTGTGGTGCACTGCTGGATTCAAGGTAGGTCTTAAAAGATGATGAATTAGATTTTCAGGGTTCGGGGCGGGGAGGGGGGGAGGAGGGTGTAAGAGGTAGCCGTAAATGCCGTGGAACATATCATTAAAAAGATGTGGATAAATTAATCAGTGCATATACCCTGAAAGTGATGCAGCATCTCAACAAGTTATCTTTGTCAGGTGCACATTCAGTTCCATTCCACTGTGTTTTATCCCTTCACGTTTGCCGTTCGACAATTAATAAGGGGACAGTGTGCAACATTCTTTCTAGCAAATGCCGAATAATACCTCCTTTATGACTTGTGTGAGTCTGATGGTCTTAATTGTCTTCAGCGATGTGTTTCTGTACTCTTTAGATTCGTTAACCTACAAATGTTGCTTGTACACACGTATAAAGTTTTACAGTTTTTGATGGCTCATGGAATAGACATATCTCCGCATTTTAAAACAGATTTTATTCGGTGCAGTCGATCGAGCTGTGGCATTTCCGTCGTAAGAAGGACAACCATAGAAAGTCGGCCGGAGTGGCTGTGCGGTTCTAGGCGCTACAGTCTGGAACCGAGCGTCCGCTACGGTCGCAGGTTCGAATCCTGCCTCGGGCATGGATGTTTGTGATGTCCTTAGGTTAGTTAGGTTTAAGTAGTTCTAAGTTCTAGGGGACTGATGACCACAGATGTTAAGTCCCATAGTGCTCAGAGCCATTTTTATGTCTCGTTCTTTTATATATTTTCTCGCTTTTCAGCTTCTTGGAGGGGGGCATGAAACTTAGTGAAATAGTTAGTTTCTTCACAGAGCAGCTACGAACTGAATTAACTAACGGACGTGGTGGAGCCTACATTTTTTATAGGAGGAGGAGGATATTGGTGTTTAACGTCCCGTCGACAACGAGGTCATTAGATACGGAGCAGAAGCTCGGATTAGGGAAGGATGGGAAAGGAAGTCGGCCGTGCCCTTTCAAAGGAACCATCCCGGCATTTGCCTGGAGTGATCTAGGGAAATCACGGAAAACCTAAATCAGGATGGCCGGACGCGGGATTGAACCGTCGTCATCCCGAATGCGAGTCCAGTGTGCTTACCACTGCGCCACCTCGCTCGGTTTACATTGTTTATACTGAATGTATCTTTCACTCTGCAGAGACGGAAAAGAACTGGTCTCTGGATCGTCTACTTCTATGGGAAATTCTCTCACCAGAGCACCCTTTAATGTGACATTATGTTTCAAATGGTTCAAATGGCTCTGAGCACTATGGGACTTAACAGCTGAGGTCATCAGTCCCCTAGAACTTAGAACTACTTAAACCTAACTAACCTAAGGACATCACATCCATCCATGCCCCAGTCAGGATTCGAACCTGCGACCGTAGCGGTCACGCGGTTCCAGACTGTAGCGCCTAGAACCGCTCGGCCACTCCGGCCGGCACTTGATCTTTCTTATAGTTTCTAAACGGAAATTTGTGGTAAGGACTATGGGACTAAACCGCTGAGGTCATCGGTCCATAGGCTTACACACTAATAAATCTAACTTAACCTGACTTATGCTAAAGATAACACATACACCCATGCCCGAGGGAGGCCTCGAACCTCCGACGGGGGGAGCCGCGAGAACCGTGACAAGACGCCAAGGCGGCGCGGCTACCCCGCGCGGCTGAATGGCATAAGGGTTTTAATCTGCCAGGAAGGTTCGTTAACTACCAATATTGTCATATTACTTCCCGTAAAAACGGTAGCGATCTGACTTTGAGGTAGCCGTTTCAAATCCTGGAGTTGGAAGAAATTTTCGGGCGCTAGTATTTGAACGTTTAGGTAGCGTAGAGGTCCTAAAAAAAAGGCTCTGAGGACTATGGGACCTAACATCTGTGGTCATGAGTCCCCTAGAACTTAGAACTACTTAAACCTAACTAACCTAAGGACATCACACACATCCATGCCCGAGGCAGGATTCGAACCTGCGACCGTAGCAGTCGCGGGGTTCCGGACTGAACGCCTGAACCGCTAGACCACCGCGGCCGGCGTAGAGGCCCTAACTGACACACTTTACGCCACCGTCGTGGATTGAATTCAGAACTTAGGTTTATCATGGAATGAGGCCATGTGAAGCTTTTGATGGTGATCCGTCTGTAAGATGAACGTCTTGTACACACACATACACACACACGCACACACACACACACACACACACACACACACACACACACACACACAAAATAGAGTCATATCAAGACAGCAGCACTAAAGACGCTGACTTGCAAGCCTCGCGAGCGGCGTCTTCCAGGATAAAAAAAAAATCTCCTCCACAGAACTATAGACTCAGTTCTGCGAGCCTCCCATCCGTACCTCCCTCCAGAAATATACATAGCTTCTAGTCCTGAATAATTTCCAGGTTATATAAGTTTGAAACTACAGAATTATGTTGCCTACAAGTCTGTCTGAGTCCAAACCTACGCCACGCAGAGTAAGATACACAGCGTGCAATGAACTTTAAGATCTAAGAGCAAATTCTTCGTCTTCCTCTTTTTCACCGGTGAGTAACGGGTGACGTCAAAACAATGGTTCAAATGGCTCTGAGCACTATGGAACTTAACTAAAAAAATGGTTCAAATGGCTCTGAGCACTATGGGACTTAACTACTGTGGTCATCAGTCCCCTAGAACTTAGAACTACTTAAACCTAACTAACCTAAGGACATCACACACATCCATGCCCGAGGCAGGATTCGAACCTGCGACCGTAGCAGTCGCGCGGTTCCAGACTGTAGCACCTAGAACCGCTCTGCCACTCCGCCAAGCCGGGTGACGTCGCGCAGTGGCCAAGACACTTGTCCATACGGGGCTGATAGCATTAGAATCGTCTTACGGCCATAAAGATTGTAGGCTATCCTGCGTTTCAATAAAATCGCTTGAAGCCGGAGTCCGAATGGTTCCTCAGTTAGGTCACGACTGATTTCGTGTCCATTGACTGTTTCCCATGTCCCCGACGTTCACACCACGTTAAACTGTAACCTGCCTTTCTTCAGATAATATGGTACGTAACTGTTCATCCAAATTCTCCTCAACACGCTTGACTGTGCTGAACGGCTCAATGGAGAGTATTCTACTTCATCTAATTTGTCAGAGAGAAACATACCACGGCTGATGTGGGACAAAGTGATACAATTATATCTCGTCTGAAGCACGGTACTACCACATGCAAAGCCGCTAGACCTCGTTGTTTCCAACTGATGGCCATATCTTTGTTGGTAGAGTAGCACAAAAGCAGTGGCACTTGTTTCGCCACAGTGTCCGGCGCTTCGGCCGAAATGAGCTGCTGCAGTACTAGGGACAACAGTTTCGCACCTTTGTCGCGTTGGCCTGCGCTGCATTATCTGCGCTAGCGCCGCTTCTGCGCAGCCAAAGCCAATTAAGTGGACGCGCGACAGCCAGTTTGCCGGCCGAGCGGACAAGTGACACAAGCCCGCGCTGATCCGCACGCTCTGCCGGCCGCTGACTGCTCCCGATTACGGCGCGCACCGACCGCAGGCTCTGTTATCTCCCCTCGTGCTTCTCGCCAACTTGCTAAGCTTGTTAACAGGGGATCAAGAGGTAGACGTCGCGAACAATAGCTGTTTATGTTACAGATTGTACTGTGTCTCACACGAGAGAGGGTTTGCAGCGGCGATAGGGATGTGGATCCAGACCAAAATTCTGCACCAGATAAGTATTTTAAGACGACAACCGTGGGAATCCTGCATTGTAATATTTCATCTTCACTTACGTAGCCCAGTTGAGTCATTGAGTCCCAACCCTAAAAAAAATTAATTTTAAAATTTTTCACAAAACTGACATTTACGAATGGCGTTGATACGGAATACAACACATTTTTTCTCGCACAAGTTCGGTTGAAAAAAATTCCGAATTCGTTGTGGGACATTGTGGAATATTCCAGCTTGAACTGCCAGCCGGTGTGGCCGAGCGGTTCTAGACGCTTCAGTCTGGAACCGCGCGAGCGCTACAGTCGAAGGTTCGAATCCTGCCTCGGGCATGGATGTGTGTGATGTCCTTAGGTTAGTTAGGTTTAAGTAGTTCTAAGATCTAGGGGACTGATGACCTCAGATATTAAGTCCCATAGTGCTCAGAACCATTTGAACCAGCTTGAACTTCTGTAGTTTCATGAAGTTCCTATCGGTAGCCTTAAAAATGGCAACTGTAACGAAGATGCGTTTAATAAGAGAGCCGTCATTGAGTTTATTTTAGCGAAAAGAGCATCGCAGACATTCATAGGTGCTTGCAAAATGACTACTGAGACATGACTGTGACAAAAGCACGGTAAGTAGTTGGGCGAGGCGTCTGTTCAAAACTGGTTCAAATGGTTCTAAGCACTATGGGACTTAAATCTGAGGTCATCAGTCCCCTAGACTTAGAACTAGTTAAACCTAACTAACCTAAGGACATCACACACATCCATGCCCGAGGTAGGATTCGAACCTGCGACCGTAGCAGCAGCGCGGTTCCAGACTGAAGCGTCTAGAACCGCTCGGCCACATGGGCCGGGAGGCGTCTGTCATCATCGTAACAGGTCGCGGAAACCAGTCCGATCTCCCGCGTACCCCCAGCTGCACACAGCAGTGACACCTGCAATGTTAGAACGTGCGGACAGTCTCATTCGATGTGATCGACGGACCACAATCATAGACTTAGCTGCACAACAGGACGTCTCTGTTGGTAGCGCTGACACACCCGTCTACCAGTTAGGGTACTCGAAGGCGTGAGCCCGCTGGATTCATCGTATGTTTGCAACTGATCAAACATAAGAATTCAGCCCACTCACAAAAATCTAGTTACAAGGCCCATGTCATTGAAGCAGTATATTCAGAGTTTCCAACAGGCATTAGCAAAACTAGCAAGCGAGCAGTTTCTTCAGTGCTACACCAGTCCAACAAACTTTTTGTTCATTTGCTTCTTTGTGGGAAGCATGAGAAATTTCAGTTGCACACGGGTGCCTCTGTTACATTGCTGAATTGGCACACATATGAAATGGTTGGCTTCCTTATGCCTTTTAAAACTGGCACACACTAGACGGCTGATACTGGACAAGACATTCCCGTTCTCAGAAAATGTACTTTGCTGCCATGTATCACTCGCATATGTGAACAGTGACTTTTACAGTGCTACAGTCACACTATTATGAGAACATATTTGGTCTTGATTCATTTGATTTGTTTGGCTTTAACATCCAGGACAATGTGCTGACAGTGTCTGCATTCCATGTAAAAGGTAGCGTAGCTAGCTTGCTGAAATAATTCCCAGAACTCTTTTTCTGAAGGTTTAGGCAAGGCTAACAATTTTGTTGCACATATTACTCTCAAAGACAATGCTCAGCCGAAATTTTGATGAGCCACAACTGTTCCCATTGAATTATGGGACAAAGTCAATGTTGAACATAAAGAATTGCAAGATAGTGGACTATTGCGCCTATACAAGCTAGACAGTGGGCAAGTCTATTGGTTTTGCTCCCCAAACCTTCAGGTCGCATTCGCCTCTGTGTTGACTTTAAGTCTACATTTAACCCACAAACTGTATTTGATATTTATCCCTAGCCACACCCAGAGGATGTCATGGACGGATTATGCGCTGGTCGCTACTTTTCAAAAATTGCGTGCCACTTATGTCTTCGAATACTGCTCATCGAAAAATCTCAAAAAGTGTGTGTAGTGAATACTCATTTGGGCTTGCTTAAATATTTGCATTTGGCTTTCGAAAGTGCTTCCACACCCACCATTTTCCAATGGTATTTGGAAAAGCTGACTGCTCAAGTGCCACACGGTTCAAACTGTTTGGACGATATTGTGGTAGCAGGTTGTACACCTGAAGATCTTAATGCAAATTTTCGTGCTTTGTTTCGTGTGTTATCTGATGCAGGACTGAAGTGTAGACTGCACAAGTGTGAATTTTTTAAACTTTAGTTGCAGTATCTTGGTCATGTCATAAACAGTCAAGGTGAGCCGGCCGCTGTGGCAGAGCGGTTCTAGGCGCTTCAGTCCAGAACCGCACTGATACTATGGTCGAAAGTTCGAATCCATCCTCGGGCATGGATGTGTGTGATGTCCTTAGGTTAGTTAGGTTTAAGTAGTTCTACGTCTTGGGGACTGATGATCTCAAATTTTAAGTCCCATAGTGCTTAGAGCCATTTGAACCATTTTTAGTCAAGGTGCACATCCTCTTGAGTCGCATTTGTTAGCCATACGTGATTTGCGAGTTCCTCGCAATGTCCCACAATTGCAGTCAGTCTTAGGGAAAATGAACTATTATATTAGGTTCATACCGAATGCTGCACAAATCACAGCTCCATTGCATCGCTTGCGTCGAAAGAATGTCCCCTTTATTTGGACAGATAAGTGCATAGAAGCGTTCCAAAAGCTTAAAGATGCATTGCTTAGTTCACTTTGATCCTGACAAACCAGTTATATTGTAAGTTGACGCTTCCTCTTACGGAATCGGTGCAGTGCTTTCGCACAGAATTGGTGATAAAGATAGGCCTATCGCCTTACAATCAAAAGTGTTGTACAAAGAACAATGCAACTATTCACAAATTGATAAATAGGCATTGCCTATTGTGTATGGTGTCACCAAATTCCACCACTATTTGTATGGCAGAAAATTCTACTTAGTAACGGATCACAAGCCTCTGCAGTCCTGTTTTTATCCAACGAAACCGGTTCCTGTACGAATAGCCCAAAATTGCAAGGTGAGCTTTGTTGTTGTCTCAATACCAGTATGAGATTGTGTATAGTCTGACAGCTCAACATGGTAATGCGGACGCACTTTCACGTTTTCCGATTGGCCCTGATGCAGACTTTGACGCCTCTGCTGCATCTTGTTGTCACATCGATGGTCAGGATACTGAATTTCTCCAATAATTTCCGCTGAACTATAGGAAAATGGCACAGTTCACGGAAGCTGATTCAGATTTGAGCATTTTGCTTAATTACATTCGCACATCTTGACCTCATTCCTAGTATAGCACAAAAAACTCCGTAGTGCGCAGATACTTCGCACGTCGGCATAGCCTCGCTATACAGAAAGGCGTCATTCTTGTTCAGAACGACAGTGGCCAGTCACGTGTGTTGATCCGTAGTTACGTCACCAAGGCCACTAGGGGATTGTTCGTACGAAACAGTTAGTTCGTCGAAACTGTACTTGGCAGGGTATGGACACCCAAATAGAGCAGACGACGTCACAGTGTCACGCATGAACGGAAAATCAGTCCGCTCCACCACAAAAAGTCTCTGCTTGGCCTAAGTAGCAATCGCCATGGCCATGCGTGCACATAGATTTTGCGGAACCTTTTGGAACACGTGTTGGTTCATTGTGGTTGACTCGTACATCAAGTTTCCTTTTGCTGTGCCAATGAACTCAACAGCATCACGTAGCACAGTTCAAGTGCTGTCCTCTTATTTTTTTTGCCTCGTAGATTTGCCTGAAGTCATAGCGTCAGACAACGGCCCTCAGTTCACGTCAAATGAATTTGAAACATTCTGTGAAGGCAGTGGTAAAGTAGAACTTTTTGTCAGAACCTTCACGCAGCAGATGACCAAACTTCGTTCCCACACACCAGAGATCAAGCATTGCAACTGTTTCCCGCTTCCTGTCGTTTCCACCCACGACATTGACCACCGCCGGCGGAATTGCTTCAAGGCCGCCGCCATCGGACACTGCTCCACCTGCTCCACGCTCCTCAGCAACCGGCGCCGAAGGATGGCCGCAAGTACCGCTTCGCGCCGCAGGATATTGTATTTCACAGGGTTTTTAGCGGCTGCAGACGGTGGGCGCGAGGCGAGATCGTCCGTCGACTTCGCGCTTGCATGTATCTCATTTCAGGTCGAGACGGACTGCAGTGCCGACAGCACAATCAACTTCGTCACTGTCATGTGCACGGTGATCCTTCTGTGTCTCTTCCCCAGATTCACAGATCCCGAGGACACCACAGCCACAGCAGCCACCAGAGGGTGTCATCACGCCGGCCGCTGTGACCGAGCGGTTCTAGGCGCTTCAGTCTGGAATCGCGCTGCTGCTACGGTCGCAGGTTCGAATCCTGCCTCGGGCATGGATGTGTGTGATGTCGTTAGGTTGGTTAGGTTTCAGTAGTTCTAAGTCTATGGGACTGATGACCTCAGCCATAGTGCTCAGAGCCATTTTTTGGTGTCATCACGACACCGCGAGACGAGCCCATGGACACATAGCCTTCGCCTCCTCTGCCTAAGGTAGTCCTACCGATGGAGCTGGACCCGCTCACACCGCAGCAGTCGCCGCCTTCGTCTGGTCCATGGCAGCAGGAAGTGGACGCGTACCCTCCTGGTCGTTTTCCGGGGAACATTTCCGCCAGAGCGAAGGCTGGATGGCGTGGTACGACCAGAAGCTTGACGTCCCATGCAGCCACAGCTTCCGGTCCAGAGAAGCGTCCACACCCCTGCCTCCCCCGCCGTTGTCGCGCTCACTACACAACGACGGTCCGTCGCTTTGCGGGGGAGGAATGTTCCAGCGTAGCGGGAAGTGCCAGCACGACGAGAAAGAACGGAAGAACAGAGAGGGCTGTGAGACGACATCAGCCAATAGTACGCTCTCTAGGACGACACCAAGATAGGAGCGGCCTCTACACGAAGAGAATAAAAGCGGCTCGCCACCTAGCGGCTGCTGGAGTGGAAGGCCGGCCGTC
This sequence comes from Schistocerca piceifrons, assembly GCF_021461385.2. Taxonomy (NCBI): domain Eukaryota; kingdom Metazoa; phylum Arthropoda; class Insecta; order Orthoptera; family Acrididae; genus Schistocerca; species Schistocerca piceifrons. Next base: position 75,058,986 of record NC_060149.1, read on the forward strand.
ATACAAACGCTACAGCAGTGACTTACGAACTGTATTGTTCTGCTTGCAATGAAATTGTATATACCGAAGGACACTGATTATTTGGATGCCGCCATTTGCTTGCGACACACCTTTGTGAATACGCAAAGATAAGTATTGTCAATTTAACGTACTGTAAAATAAACTCCATCAATACGATTTACTTGAATTGCCGTCTAGCGATTCGAGTAAACAGCTTCCTAGGCACCCTATATGAGACGAGTGGGCAGTGCACAAAAGATGCACTGGGACATAGAGTTTTCAACCAGCCATCGTTTCATGAGATATATTTGAAAGCAATTTCGCATTTATCCTACACATAGTCCCACATCTCGAAACTTCCATGAACTCATAATACCTAAAGGTAATTATGGTCCCAAATAACAAGGAAAAAAATAGGCCTAAAATTTAATAAACTTGTTTCTGAAATACATGCTCCCACAGAGCATTCAGTTTGAAACAGCTCATAAAAGCAGTAGTAAAAACTCAAATGCCGGCCGGGGTGGCCGAGCGGTTCTAGGCGCTACAGTCTGGAACCGCGCGACCGCTACGGGGGCAGGTTCGAATCCTGCCTCGGGCATGGATGTGTGTGATGTCCTTAGGTTAGTTAGGTTTAAGTAGTTCTAAGTTCTAGGGGACTGATGACCTCAGTAGTTAAGTCCCATAGTGCTCAGAGCCATTTGAACCATTTGAAGAGCACATAGAGCGCCATTGTCAATTTACCCACTTCCTTACTATTCACTGATGGTACATGAGAAGCCAAAAACTCAAATTTACCTTGGAACAATTTTAGAAATACTTTCTTTCACTGTCAATCATCTCCTTAATTTGATTACTATAAAAAAATACATGTCACAATCTCCTATAATCACGTAGCACAATATTCGCGCCGACTGTTTCTTTTAATGCTGTAAGTGGCTACTACAATGAACTTCGTTCGTAGAAGTATCTCATTGTACCACTAAATGTCTATAATTTGCAACAGCATAGATGTGTGTGTGTGAATTCCTAAGGGACCACACTGCTGAGGTTATCGGTCCGTACACAGTACTTAAACTATCTTATGCTAAGAACAACACACACACCCATGCCCGAGGGAGGATTCGAGCTCCCGGCGGGAGGGGCCGCGCAGTCCGTCACATGGAGCCTCTAAGCGCGCGGCCAGCATAGATGGTTTCATGTGAAAGACAATGGTATTGAAAAAAATTAATAAACTGGTGGTTTCAGGAAAAAAACAGTGGTAGTCAAAGGGTTAAATGTGGAAAAATACTCCAACACAATAGGTCATGTTTTTCTCTTTGTTTTATTGTTAACAAAATACAGAAAAGAGTCAACCATTTAGTGAGACACTGAAGAACCTTGAGACAATCCAGACAGGCGCAGCTAAATGCGCTGTGTTTGCCAGATGGCGTGGCGCGTGTAAGCCCCGGCACAGAACTCGCAGTGAGGTAGCGAGTGGAGCTGTCAAGCAGACAACACATCAGTCTCTGCAGCCACGGATTAAGCAGGGTAACAGAACGACCTGCAGAGGTATTGCAAGTGCATTTTTCCCGAGCGCGTGGCAGTTGCTGGCGGCTCGTAGTGTGAGGTGCCGGTATATCACGGAGTCAGAGGGAGCAAAATTATTTCACGGCCACAAAATGTGTAAAATCTAAACTAATAAATCTACAAAATAGGCAATAAAACCAAATAAATGATACAAACAAGAGGAGAAAGTGTGACTAAATGCCCACTAGTTAGATACAATAGTATTTAAGATACTGAAAAATGTTAGGTTTGAAAATAGTTATTAACTTAAGGAATTTTTCAACGTCTTAAACGATTTTAAAGACTCAAGTGTTTAAAATTAGCTGTTAAGAAGCCCTATCAAAATACAGTTTCAAAACTTTTATTGATGTTATAGGTATTGTGTTGATATCCGTAATGTTGATACCGCGAATTTAAAACAACCGTATTTTAACGAAAAATATATTACAAATTAATAAATGTAAAAGCGTATGAGACAGTAAACGACAACAGCTTTCTATCAGCTATTTCGCTATTGTTAATAATAGATAACATTATATAACGGTATGTTTACTTTCTCGCTAATTAAAATGAAAATAACGAGAAAACCAATGACATAGCAATAAAGTAACGTCCCTACGGGAAATCTGGTGAAATTCTAGTCGTAGTTCGTGTGTGTTACACTATCTGAACTTAAGTATATGAACCCCTCTGTGTAGTGCGTGAATGGTCACTAGATGTCACAAGAGGCGCTCGTGTCAGTTTAAAAGGAAGCGCGGAGTACTAGAGAAGTAGTAACAGCAAAAATGCTCGTCCAGAAGAGCTCACTTACTTCGAACGTGGACTAGCCATTGGATGTCACTCGAGTAACGCATCCATCGCAGACATTTGAACCTATCTAAAGCTGGCCAGTCCGACTGTTGGTGATGTGACTGAGAAGTGAAACCGCAAATTAACATCCACAGCAAAACGAGGGCCAGCCACAGCTCATACAGTGATCGACGGAGACCATCGAGTATTGCAGTGGGTGGCTCTAACAGTCGCACGAAATCAGCGAAAGGAATAAATCGAGAGTTCCAACGGGCTACCAGTGATCTAGGTAGCACTATGACTTGTCGTACGGAGCTAAAGGGAATGGGGTAAAACGGTCGAGCAGTTTCTCATAAGTCACACATGTCCGTAATCAGTGCTTAGCGATGTTTCTGGTGGTACCATCACGTTTCCGACTTCTATAAAGGTCGGATTGAAGCCTATCGCGATTGCAATTTATCGTATCGCGACATTGCTGCTCGCGTTGGTCGAGGTCCAATGACTCTTAGCAGAATATGGACTCGGTAGGTTCAGAAGGGTAATACGGAACGCCGTGCTGGATCCCTACGGCCTCGTATCACTAGCAGTCGAGATGACAGACCTCTTATCCGCATGGCTGTAACGGATCCTGCAGCCACGTCTCGATTCCCTGAGTCAACAGATGGGGACTTTTGCAAGACAACAACCATTGGCACGAACAGTTTGACGACGTTTGCACCGGCATGGACTATCAGCTCGGAGACCATGGCTGCGGTTACCCTTGACTGCTGCATCACAGACAAGAGCGCCTGCGATTGTGTACTCAACGACGAACCTGGGTACACGAATGGCAAAACGTCATTTTTTCAGATGAATCCAGGTTCTGTTTACAGCATCATGATGGTCGCATCCATCTTTGGCGACATCGCGGTGAACGCACATTGGAAGCGTGTATTCGTCATCGCCATACTGGCGTATCACCCGGCGTGATGGTATGGGGTGCCATTGGTTACACACTCAGTCACCTCTTGTTCGCATTGACGGCACTTTGAACAGTGGACGTTACGTTTCAGATGTGTTACGACTCGTGGCTCTGCCCTTCATTCGATCCCTGCGAAACCCTACATTTCAGCAGGATAATGCACGACCGCATGTTGCAGGCCCAGTACGGGCCTTTTTGGATACAGAAAATGTTCGACTGCTGCCCTGGCCAGCATATTCTCCAGATCTCTCACCAATTGAAAACATCTGGCCAATGGTGGCCGAGCAACTGGCTCGTCACAATACGCCAGTCACTACTCTTGATGAAGTGTGGTATTGTGTTGAAGCTGCATGGGCAGCTGTACCTGTGCACGTCATCCAAACTCTGTTTGACTCAATGCCCAGGCGTATGAAGGCCGTTATTACGGCCAGAGGTGGTTGTTCTGGGTACTGATTTCTCAGGATCTATGCACCCTAATTGCGTGAAAATGTAATCACATGTCAGTTCTAGTATAATATATTTGTGCAATGAATACCCGTTTATCATCTGCATTTCTTCTTGGTATAGCAATTTTAATGGCCGGTAGTGTATTTTACAGTTTCATACTGCGTACATCTGGAGAACAGTTCAGAGACGATGATTGATTGTATCAGCGTGAGAATGAACCTTGTCATAAAGCAGCATCTGCCAGGCAATGGTTTGTGGAAAATAACATTTCTGAAATGGACTGGCCTGTGCAGAATCCAGATCTGAACCCAATGGAATACCTCTAATACCAGTTAGAACGTCGACTTCGCTTCAGACCCCAGTGTCCATCATCACTACCTTCTCTGGTTTCGGCTCTTGAGGAAGAATGAAATGCCTTTCCCCACAGACATTCAGACACATTATTGAAAGTGTTCCCAGCAGAGTTAAAGCAGTCATAAAGACGGAGTGAGGACATGGCCGTTATTAATGTCCACTAATAGGTGTCCGTTTTCATTTTTACAGTGTACCAACTGTAGCAATACGTTAAATGAAAAATTTTTGATTTTGCAACGAGAGATCGCGTCTGTAAAAGGTGGACGGCGGTATTAGCTGAGAAACACTTCACTTTGAGAGATAAATAGGTACGGACGAAAGGGTGATGAGCGGCGTGTTAGTAGCGGCTAAAGTGATTGAAATTTTTCGGACGAAAGCTTCGTGGACTCGTAAAAATTTCGTGAAGGAATTCTGAATCTTCTGAAAGTTTCTACATATTGCGTCCAGACTCTTAACTTTAGTTAGCATCGCATTTAGTCTAGTCAATTTTTTGGCAGTTAGTTTTGTGGACTCTGACTTAAAGCTGCATCGTGAATCCTTCACATAGATTCTTGAACTTTAACTTTGCACACTGTCGTGGTGTGCCAGATTTACCACTTTCTTAATGTAACGAGTGAATCTACATGTCGTTGTTTATATCGCGATATTAAACAAATGTTTAATGTACATAGTCATTTCTGAAATTTTCTAGCGGATTATAACTGTGCGCCGGACCGAGGCTCGAATTTGGGACCTTTGCCTTCCGCGGACAAGTGCTCTACAGACTGAGCTACCCAAGCACGATTCACGAGCCGCCCTCACAGCTTTACTTCCGTCATTTCCTCATCTCAGGCCTTTCAAACTTCACGGAAGCTCTCCTGCGAAACTTACAAGACTAGCACTTCTAGAACAAAGGACATTGTGGAGATATGGCTCAACCACAGCCTGGAGAAAGACAAAGTTCCGGAGTTCAAGGCTCGGTCCGGCACTCAGTTTTAATCCGCCAGAAAGTTTCATATCAGCATACACTTCGCTCCAAGCTCAAAATATCATTCTGGAAACACCCCCCAGGCTCCGGCTAAGCCGTATCTTTGCTATATACTTTTTTCAGATAGTTAAGTAAGACGAAAATTTAATTGTGAGTGCCACTGGAATTCGATAGCAGGAAAAGGAGGACAAGGAAAAACTGTAAGTGAGTATCGACTGGGGGAAATGACTCAAAGAGGAAACCGCCTGGTAGAATTTTGCACAGAGCATGATTTAATCATTGTTAACACTTGATTTAAGAATCTTACAAGAACGTGGTATACGCTGAAGATCTGGAGACATCAGAAGGTATCAGATTGATTATATATCGGTAAGACAGAGATATCGGAACAAGATTTTATATTGTAAGACATTTCCAGGGGCATATGTGGATTCTGACCACAATGTATTGGTTATGAACTGTAGATTTAAACTGAAGAAACTGGAAAAAGGTAGTAGCATATTAAGGAGACGGGACCTGGATAATCTGAAACAAACAGAGGTTGTTGAGACTTTCTGAGGGAGAAATAGGCAGGAATTGACAAGAACAGAGGAAGGAATATTGTAAAATACGAATCAGTATCTTTAAGAGACGATATAATGAAGGCAGCAGAAGATCGAATAGGTAAAACGGCAAGGCCTAGTAAAAATTGTTGGATGACACAGGAAACATTGAATTTCATTGAGGAAAGGAGAAACCATAAAAATACACCAAATGAAGCAGTTGAAAGAGAATACAAACCTCTAAAAAAAGATACTGACAGGAAGTGCAAAATGGCTAAGCAGGTATAGATAGAGGACAAATGTACCGTACGGATTTAGATGCATATTTCATTAGAAGAAAAATAGATACCGCCTAGAGGAATATTATAGAGATTTTTGGATAAAAGAGGAGCAACTCCATGAATATCAAATGGAAACCAAGTACCAAACGAAGAAGGGAAGCTGAAAGGTGGAAGGAGTATATAGGGGGTCCATATAATGGAGATGAGCTTAAAGGCAATATTATAGAAGTGGGAGAGGACGTAGATGAAAGTGAGATATGACACTGCGAGAAGTGTTTGACAGAGCACTAAAAGACTTTTGAAAGCCTTGGGAGAGACACCTATGACAATACTCTTCCCTCTGGTGGGGAAGATGTATAACACAGGCGAAATATGCTCAGACTCCAAGAAGACTGTAATAATTCCATTTCCAAAGCACACAGTTCTTGACAGGTGAGACAATTATCGAACTATCAGTTTAATAAGTCATGGTTGCAAAATACTAACACAAATCCTTTATAGAAGAAAGGAAAAACTGGTAGAAGACGACCTCGAGAACATCAATTTGGAAATCGGAGAAATGTAGGAACACGCGAGCAATACTGAACCTATCACTTATCTTAGAAAATAGGTTAGGAAAAAGGCGAATTTGCGCTTATAGCATTGTTAGATTTAGAGAAAGCTTTTGAATGTTGACTGGAATACTCTGTTTGAAATTCTGATGGTAGCATCGCTAAAAAACAGCAAGCGAAAGGCTATTTACAACTTGTATAGAAACCAGACGTAAGTTATAACAGTTAAGAAGCATGGAAGCGAAGCAGTGGTTGTGAAGGAATTGAGAAGGGGTTGTAGTCAATCCCAGATATCCTTCAAGCAGTACTCTGACCAAGCAGTATAGGAAACCAAAGAAAAATTTGGAGTAGGAGTTATAGTTCAGGGAGAAGAAATAAAAACCTTGAGGTTCGCCGATGACGTTGTAATTCTGTCAGAGATAGCAAAAGGCTTGGAAGGGCAGTTGAACGAGATGTACAATGTCTTGAAAGGAGGATATAAGATGCACATCAACAAAAGCAAGACAAGGATGATGGAGCGCAGTCGAAATAAATCAGATGATGCTGAGGGAATTAGACTAGGAATCAAGACACTTAAAGTCGCACATAGATTTTGCTATTTGGGCAGCAAAATAACTGATGGTGACAGAGAGGATATAAAATGTAGATTTGAAATGGAAAGAAAAACGTTTCTAAAGGCGATAAATTTTTTAACTTCGAATCTACACTTAAGTGTTAGGAAGTCTTTTCTGAAGGTATTTGTCTGGAGTGTAACCATGTATGGAAGTGAAACACGGACGATAAACAGTACAGACAAGAAGAGAACCGAAGCTTTTTAAATGGTGCTATAAAAGAATCCTGAAGAATAGATAGGTAGATCATGTAACTAATGAGGAGATACTGAATAGAACTGGGAAGACAAGAAATTTGTGTCATATCTTGACCGAAAGAAGGGATCGTTTGATAGGACACACTCTGAGACATCACTGGATAATCAGTTTAGTATTGGAGGGAAGTGTGCGGGGTAAATATTGTAGAGGGAGATCAAGAGATGAATACAGTAAGCAGATTCAGAAGGATGTACGTTGCAGTAGTTATTCGGAGATAAAGAGGCTTGCACACGATAGAGTAGCATTTAGAGCTGCGTCAGACCAGTCTTTGGACTGAAGATCACAACAATATCGTGAGTCGTCAGAAGTAAGAGGAGTATTTCTGAAAAATAATCCTTTTCCGAAGAAGCTTAATTCACGAGAGAGGGAATAGGGAATATGCATCAGCGGCCAGTGCAAGGTTACTAACAACAATATGGCATCAATATCTGGTGTGACCTTAAAGATCATTATCTGATAGGGACACCTGGCCTTAGAGAAGAGCGATGTTTGTATTTTATGGAACTTTTTTTACCGGAATTACTGGAAGAAGCTAGTGCAGCATATTGCATGAAAACGTGGTCATGCATGATGGAGCTGCCACTGGTTTCCGACCCACAAGGTGGCGCCATGTGAACGGTTTCTTTTCATTAAAATGGATTGGTTGGAGATCCTGTCGCACAGCTAGCTAGGTGTAGGTCGCCAGAGCTTAATCCAAGTGATTAATTTTTTACGTGGCCATATGAACACTTTAATTTAGGAAGGAGAAATATCCGATATCATCAACCTGAGATGCATGCGACTCTACGCAAAGCGACAACGTAAACTTTTGTAACGGTGCAGATACATTACTAAGACGATAGGTTCATTCTGGCGCAAAGTAGGTCACACACTAATTGCTCGGACTTATTTCCACACCTGACGAATTGTCCTACCTAATTACCCGAACTGCTTTCACTTTTAGCTATTGTCCTAACCCTCTAAGCACAAATCCACACCACCCACACCCAACCCCCAAACCCACCACCATTCCCAGCGTCACATCCAGCCAATTGTCAGGACCTGGGTCCAGCCACCACCATGTTCAATTTTCTGAAAATTCATTCGATTTAAGTTAACGATCACAACACAAATACCTACATACGCCTTATACCTACACTCACTTTCACATTCAGACAGCTGTCAGGTCCTGGGTTCGACTCCCGACATGCGAAAATTTCACAAAATTAATTTATTTTCAAAGAATGTATACACACTTACTGTTTAAAATATTACAACATATTCGCCACATCCCCCGAGACCCTCCATTACCACTTTCACATCCAGTCAATTCGGAAGTTTCGACCACACATCACATTCAGTTTTCTTAAATTTCATCCGATTCAAGTGAAACTTCGCATTCCAAATACCTACGTACAACTAGGTACAGTCCCCTCTTTCAAAGTAGGATTGTTCTAGGTTCGAGTCCTACCACGAGCAGTTTTTTTAAAAGTTCATCACTTTTCGTGCCAACGGTTCCACGGCCCTCTGCTGCCCCTCTGCGGCCGCTGCGGCACTCTCCCGCCGGCACAGCCAGCGCCATGTAGGGAGTGCAAAGGACTCTATAATCATGTAAGGGAAGATACCGACAGACATGTTTTGTGACTGGAGCAAGAAGTGCTCCACACAAACGATTTAAGCCACGTTTCTTCAAATTTTACAGTCCCAACAGAGGGATACCTAAATGCATCCTCCCATCACCGCACCTACAGCCAAATGCCCAGTCTTGTCAACTCACCATAACCAATTGAACGTCAATTCAAGGTGTCATGTTTAATTATGAATTTGGTTAGCGTCACCAGTATAAACATCCATTTGCATCTACACATAGTGACAACTAACTGCGAACATTTGCATCTTATTTAGTGGAGCTTCCTATGAATAATGACCCGTACATGTCCCAAACAGTTGCCCTCCACTCTATGCGTAAATAATTAGAGCGGTTATGTTAATTCATTGTCCGTGACAATTCAAAACGGATAACTTCCATTATGAAATTTACTCTACAAATCTTACTCAAACCTCAAACTCTGAGGTAACTGCCGCGAATACTGTCATTTAAGTACACTACTGGCCATTAAAATTGCTACACCAAGAAGATGACCTGCTACATACGCGAAATTTAACCGACAGGAAGAACATGCTGTGATACGCAAATTATTAGCTTTTCAGAGCATTCACACAAGGTTGGCGCCGGTGGCAACACCTACAAAGTGCTGACATCGTGAAGAAAGCTTCCAACCGACTTCTCATACACAAACAGCAGTTGACCGGCGTTGTCTGGTTAAACGTTGTTGTGATGCCTCGTGTAAGGAGGAGAAATGCGTACCATCACGTTTCAGACTTCGATAAAGGTCGGAATTTAGCCTGTCGCGATTGCGGTTTATCGTATTGCGACATTGCTGCTCGCGTTTGTCGAGATCCAATGACTGTTAGCAGAATATGGAATCGGTGGGTTCAGGATGGTAATACGGAACGCCGTGCTGGATCCCAACGCCTTCGTATCACTAGCAGTCGAGATGACAGGCATCTTATCCGCATGGGTGTAACGGATCGTGCAGCCACGTCTCGATCCCTGAGTCAACAGATGGGGACTTTTGCAAGACAACAACCATCTGCACAAACAGTTCGACGACGTTTACAGCAGCATGGACTCTCAGCTCGGAGACCATGGCTGTGATTGCCCTTGACGCTGCATCACAGACAGGAGCGCCTGCGATGGTGTACTCAACGACGAACGTGGGTGCACAAATGGCAAAACGTCATTTTTTCAGATGAATCCAAGTTCTGTTTACAGCATCATGATGGTAGCATCCGTGTTTGGAGATATCGCGGTGATCGCACATTGGAAGCGTGTATTCGTCATCGCCATCCTGGCGTACCACCCGGCGTGATGGTATGGGGTGCCATTGGTTACACGTCTCGGTCACCTCTTGTTCGCATTGATGGCACTTTAAACAGTGGACGTTACATTTCAGATGTGTTACGACCCGTGGTTCTACCCTTCATTCGAACCCTGCGAAACCGTACATTTCAGCAGGATAATGCACGACCGCACGTTGCAGGTCCTGTACGGGCCTTTATGGACACAGAAAATGTTCGACTGCTGCTCTGGCCAGCACATGCTCCCGATCTCTCACCAAGTGAAAACGTCTGGTCACTGGTGGCCGAGCAACTGAGTCGTCACAATACGCCAGTCACTACTCTTGATGAACTGTAGTATCGTGTTGAAGCTGCATGGGCAGCTGTACCCGTACACGCCATTCAAGCTCTGTTGCACTCGATGCCCAGGCATATCAAGGCCGTTATTACGGCCAGAGGTGGTTGTTCTGGGTACTGATTTCTTAAGATCTATGCACCCAAATTGCGTGGAATTGTAACCACATGTCACTTCTAGTATAATATATCTATCCAATGAACACCCATTTATCATTTTCATTTCTTCTTGGTGTAGCAATTTTAATGGCCAGTAGTGTATCTACGGCGATAAACTAACTGTGCAGCTACACTGCATAACACAATTAAAAGATTTCTTTTTCGAAACGCCCTAATTACCTATCACTGCAACGTGTAACTTTAAAATTTATCTCAAAGACCTACCTTCTTAACTGTGGCCGCTTGCGACGTCACCCTCGGGCTCGACGACGGTCCAAACAGCAAGTGTCGAAACACGAGCAGAAAGGCCGGAGCTCAGAAGTTCACATCAGCTGTAAGGTGGCCACTAATTTTCATCACAAGTATGACCAACGTCACTGGGGACGTGTCACGCGATGAGATGGTCGTCACGCCCCCTCTTACCCTCATTTGAGCCCTACATTTGACGCTTCTGAAATGGAGGCCGAAACCGAGACGTCCAGCGTTAAAATCGCGCTGTTTTCTCATGGGTGGCCAAGGAAAACATTTCAGACTCATGGCCGCCCATAATCGACACGAACTGGCCTTAGGAGGCGGCATAAGGGGCGACAGTGAAACCACAGCTCCCCTTGGGGTGCTGATTCTCACACATTTCGCGGATGAAAACGACAGTTCGCAGCGTGATGAGCAACAGGAAAGTATTTTTGACAACTTTTATCATTGCTGACAGTCCTCCGATAATTCTCCCCTTCTCTAAGGACATCGTGGGCTAGCTACTGCACTGAATGTGATCACACCCCTTTAGAGTGCAGTGTGAACGCAATTTTTGTTTTGGTATACAGGGAGCAGCAACTATGTACCGTTAAAAACCACTCGACGAAATCTGAACGCGATTCTAAGCAGGAAGCATCCCTCCTGTTTGATGCCCACCCCCGTCATGATCGCAGAGGAGTTGTAACACCACAACTCTGTGGTTGATCATACATTTTCTACGTTTTTTGCGAAGTCTGCTTTATTAGTGGCTCTGAGCACGATGGGACTTAACGTCTGTAGTCATCAGTCCCCTAGAACTTAGAACTACTTAAACCTAACCAACCTAAGGACATCACACACATCCATGCCCGAGGAAGGATTCGAACCTGCGACCGTAGCAGTGCGCGGTTCCGGACTGAGCGCCTAGAACTGCGAGACCACCGCGGCTGGCCGCTTTATTAGTTGTGCTGAATATAATTCTTCTTAATATGTTGTCAAACTACAGATGCTATTTCTTATTTAAGAAAAAGAATACGTATATAATGTTAACATTTTGTAAGTAGGCACGCTGGCCTAGTTAGGGAAAAGATATTGTCAAAGAGTATAGTAAATTATAAAAGCATTATCGCTGGGCGTGCGAGCGCACCAAAACTGTAGCAGTTGGGAGTCGCGAGGAGACGGTTGGTGTCGTTGGTTGTGTGTATTCGCCGATGTGGTTATGAAAAAGTCCGGGGACAAAAAGTCTGTTTCCGAAGTGCGGAACAGTGAAAATTGAAATGGTTGTTTCGGCGGATGTTTAATGTGGACGAGCTATGGCATTTATTGGACACAATACAAATGCAGCAAGAGTAATTCACATAACATCAAGAGTACTGTGGGACCTTGTTATTAGCTATGGTATGGCAAGAAGATCAACCTGTGCCCTGTTTACCGGTAAATGAAGCCACTCGACATACCAACGGTGTCATGCAGTGAAGTAAGATCTAGACTTTTTATAACTAGAAGTGTAATAGACCGATCAGCGTAGATGGAATTTTATTGTTTGAAGAACATTGTTTTCGTGTATATCCTCACGTAACTAATTTTCCTACGTCATTATCCAAGCAGTATCCATCCTATCCCTTTGTATGAATCGAAATAATCGGAAAATGAACTCAGAATGCAGTGAACATTAATTTATTAGATTATAAGAACATAATTTTTCCAACTTTTGGACAGTTACGTAATAACGAAACCTTTGGTTGTAGTACTATTAAAGTCAGAAATAGAACGATACAAAAGCCAGTATTAATCCATTTGCCAAAAATAGAGTAACTTTCATAACAAAAACTGGTAGTAAAACTTTATGTAACTTGGAGACTGAGCCGCGCGGAGTGGCCACGTGGTTTGAGGCGCCATGTCACGGGTTGCGCGGCCCCTCCCGCTGGAGGCTCGAGTCCTCCATCGGGCATGTGTGTGTGTGTGTGTGTGTGTGTGTGTGTGTGTGTTGTTCTTAGCATAAGTTAGTTTAAGTAGTGTGTAAGTCTAGGGACCGACGATCTCAGCAGTTTGCTCTCTTAGGAATTCACACACATTTGGACATTTTTGGAGACTGAATTTCATTGTCAAAGCACAGTTCTAATTTATAGCTTGTGGCATAAGTTGTAAATTTTATTGCAAAGAAATATCAAATTAAATGCTAAATTCAAACAATCTTTCTGCTTGCTACGATTACGACAGTCAGTATTACGGTGAGCAACATAACAAAAAAGTTTCTGTCCGCAGCCACTAAACGATTTTACTTTAATTGATTTTGAAAATTAACATGATATGTTGTATGTGTTTGCCATTCGATTATGATCTGACTACTGTGACATGTGTGGTGTGAATTAGTTGAAAGTGTCCGTTAGTTACTATTCCTACGTCATGACACCAATAACTATTCTTAGGTAAGACTGCTTACGAGTATAAAGTTCAGATTCAATTTAATTATTCTTGTCCCGACGAGGAACTAGCGACCGTTGGTCATTTCATTAATGACATACTTTGAAAACTTTTCTTCCAAATTTTTCACTAACTACTGTTAATGCAAAAACTAGTTTACGTAATTAAAAATATATAAAGTTAACCGAACTTTGTTTCTAATCGTCATTGCTAAAATACTGCGCAGTGGCGATTCGGTTATAACTTCATCTACTTCTCTCGATTTTGCATTATTCTGCGGAGTAGATGCCTTTTCCACACAAATTAGGGACTTTCGGTACTCGGTGATATAGAAAAGCCTAATTAGCCGTAAAGGTAGGAGGGTTATAGGGTGAGACGTTGATACATGTGTTAATAAAACGGCAAAGATTCCTTCTAAGACTCCCTCAAAATTCACCAACATGACCGGTGCCACCTACCCGTCCTTGGTGAGCACTTTAAGAATGTTCCTGAACAGTGACAATCTATGACAATTATATGAATGCGTGGTGTCTGTTCTTTCGGCCATGCCCGAAAGAACAGCTGGTTCGCCTAAATGGCCAATGGATGCAACTTCTTCAGTGCAGACGTACAAGCACGTCCGACGTCCTGCGAAACTCTCAGACTAGCGAGCGCGGAGGAAATGGACATGGACTGCGTATAGGTGGCACTCGGTGGCAGTGTGGGTCGGCCTGAGTCGTGCCGAGATAATCCGCGATAAACACTGCGTTCCGGGTGGCGCAGTGGTTAACGCAATTGCCTAGTAAGCAGGAAATCTTGCATTCGAATTCTGGTCCTGCATCCATTTCCACTCGTCGCTACTGATTCCGCGTCATGTCCCGATACAGCTGACATCACATATCCCTTTCCTTTCTTCTCTCTCCACCTTCAATTTACATGTTACGTATAATAAATGACAAGTCGTAGGCGCTTGCAGGAAGGCAACCACTTCGACGCCCCTCTATTTCCAAATGGCCTACTAGCAGGGGCAAGGACAGTAGCGTCTCCTGACCTGGGACCACGTGATGGGTTCTGTCTCCACAGATACGTTTTTAAAGTGCTCGAAAAAGGTGGGCGGGTTTGCCGACGGCGCAGTAGAAGTGGCTGTCTTACAAGGGGAGGCCACGACGTTTGGAACGCGGGTTTACTGCAAACTTCGTACACCCGTAGTACTCGATGAGGACAACAAAATGTGTAAGCAGTAGCGCGTACTTCTCAAGCGTTATTGAGAAAATCGCAAGATAATTTCGGTCGTCAAATATAAACCTGTGCGTGGCCATTTTTACCACGAAGCGGCGGCAGCCGAATGGTTTAGCGTTCAAGCCCCGTAATCGCTGGATCTGTGGATCGAGTCCAGTTTGTCAGTTTTTTTTTATTTTCAACACAGTCATTTTCTTTACTATTTATATTACAATTGTTATAATGGAAAAAATACGTGTAATCGAATGAACTTTTATTAAATTTACAATGTTATTTGGCAGTCTACAAATTTTTATTATCACAAATAATATAATATTCATAACTATCGACTACTAAACGACCAAACACATAAAGTGACACTGAAAATGTATGCTTGTCCGTGATTTGAGAAATCCCTTATACCTGGATGGAGTCCGAAAGTACTTGTTACCTGCAAGTTTTGACTGGCACAGACGGCTTTCGAAAGATCTACAATTAATCGTCACTTTCGACATTACGAGTACAAGTTGCAGGATGATATTTTTCGTAAAAACATGGAAAACGTAAAGTTAAACGGCACCAGCTGCATTGAATAAATGCTATGTTTCCGCATACGCAAGGTCTTTTGAGTTTTGCTGTGGAAAAACAAATCTCGTTAACATTTTCAAAAACCTCTCTTCCAGCCGATAATTTGGAAACAAACCATGCATAACGCAGTGTTTCCTTAAATATAGGCCTTGATAATTGTCATGCAGTATCGAGTGTATTTTAATAGCGTCTTCACGAGCAGAAATTTCTCGTTCTCTTTCGATTAAATACGAACAATTTTGAAGACACGGACAAGCACACATTTTCGGTATCACTTCATGCGTTTGGTCGTTTACTAGTCGATAGTTATAAATATTATATTATTTGTGATGGTAAAAATTTGGAGACTGCCAAATAACATTGAAAATTTAATAAAAGTTCATCCGACTACACGTATTTTTCCCATTATATCAATTGTAATATAAATAGTAAAGAAAATGACTGTGTTGAAAAAAAAACTGAAGAACGGGACTCGATCCAGCGATTACGGGGCTTCAACGCTAACCACTTTCTCTCTCTCGTTGTTGATCGTTGGGTTTGATCGTTGTGGACGTCACATGACACCCGTTAAAGTTCGTTTGTTGATTCTTCAATTCAGTTTCTTTTTATCACAGAGGCCAACCAGCTCTCTGACCGAACACGCTGAGCTACCGTGCCGGCATACTCGGCTGCTGCCACTTCGTGGTAAAACTGGCCACGCAAAGGTATATACCGGGTGATCAAAAAGTCAGTATAAATTTGAAAACTGAATAAACCACTGAATAATGTAGATAGAGACGTAAAAATTGACACGCATGCTTGGAATGACACGGGGTTTTATTAGAACAAAAAAAAAAACACCCCATATTGCTATACGCGTGAAAGATCTCTTGCGCGCGTCGTTTAGTGATGATCGTGTGCTCAGCCGCCACTTTCGTCATGCTTGGCCTCCCAGGTCCCCAGACCTCAGCCCGTGCGATTATTGGCTTTGGGGTTACCTGAAGTCGCAAGTGTATCGCGACGGACATCTCTAGGGATGCTGAAAGACAACATCCGACGCCAATGCCTCACCATAACCCCGGACATGCTTCACAGTGCTGTTCACAACATTATTCCTCGACAACAGCTATTGCTGAGGAATGATGGTAGACATATTGAGCATTTCCTGTAAAGAACATCATCTTTGCTTTGTCTTACTTTGTTATGCTAATTATTGCTATTCTGACGAGATGAAGCGCCATCTGTCGGAAATTTTTTGAACCTTTGTATTTTTTTGGTTCTAATAAAACCCCATGTCATTCCAAGCATGTGTGTCAATTTGTACCTCTCTATCTACATTATTCCGTGGTTTATTCAGTTTTCAAATTTATACTGACTTTTTGATCACCCGGTATTTGACGACCTAAATTATCTTGCGATTTTCTCAATAACGCTTGAGAAGTACGCGCTACTGCTTACAAATTTTGTTGTCCTCATGGAGTACTACGAGTATATGAAGTTTACAGTAAATCCGCATTCCAAACGTTGTGGCCTCCCCTTGTTAGAGGGACAACTTACAGTTTCATCAGGCATTTGTCAATGTCGCATCCGTCTGTGATCACGCCACGGGAAAGGGCGAAAGAGGCGGGCTGAAAAAGCTACGCACCGTTTGCTGCTTTGGATAGGGTTTCAATTTTGTCGAATGGCTTTGAACGGTATCTAGCGGTTCCACCTCATATATCAAAGCAAGAATGGCGGTAGCACTGCACTCCGATCACGTTCAATGTGACTGTTGCGATGAATCGTCAGCAGTGTTAAAGGCTGCCAAGAACGTCGTGCTGTTGTTTAGCGCACCGCGAGCTATCGCTTTCGACTGCGAAATGTGTGGGAGTCAACGTCCCAAGGGAATGGGTGGTTTCATTGTCGCATTTAATGCCAGCTCTTAAGGCCATTTCGCGTCGATTCTTTTCGGCGGTGTGTCTGGAATGTTTTCCTTGGCCACACATAAGAAAACCGTCTGATGTAAACGCTGGGCATCTCGGTTTTGGTCTCCATCGCAGAGGCGTCAAATGAATGGGTGACATGAGAGTAAGAGAGGGTGAAAACATCCCATCGTGTGACACGTCCACGGTAGCTTTGGATATAATTTTGGTGAAATTTGGTGTGAATGTAACATCATTAACCCACCTGACAGCCCACATGAACTTCTGAGCTCTGGCCTTTTTCTTTTCGCATGTGTCGGCACTTTATTGTTTGAAGCATAGACGACCCCAAGGGTAGCGCCACAGGGTGCCACGGCTTTTCACCATTGCAGAGAAATGTGTAAGCACTTTTGGGCTAAATTTCATGCTTATTCCTCAGAATGGGAGATAGCAAGGGCGTTTGAAACATATGATCCTTTAATTGTGCTAAGCAGTGTATTAAGGAGACATGTAACGGTAATTAGGAATCGAACATCTGCACCAGACACTGAAAGAAAATATTCTGTTGCCAAAACTTAGGGTTTCAGTTACTTGGCATCACACCACTGGATATGATGTTATATAAATGGGAGATGATGCAATGTAAATGGGATTTGAAGTCGTGTTGTAAGACGTGTATATTTCTATTGTTTATTGTCAAATCACAATTTATGAAAGATGTTTATATTTTATTAATAGGATTAAGTAGGAATAATTAATATTTGTCATGTTGGAAATAATTGTGGTAGCAGGGAATGTCTGCACCAAAGAATTGTTGACAAGAGAGACCGCAAATTGATATAATTTTAAAAAGGGCGGGAGAGACCGCATGTGGATACATCTTAAGAAAAGAGCAGGAAAGACCGCGCACTGATACATTTTGTAATGGTAGCAGGGATTGTCTGCACCAGAAAGCATTGTTGGCAGGAGAGACCGCACTTTAGCGTTCGTAGGAAGTCAGTAGTAAGCGAGAAGTGAAGCGAGTCGGTAGCAGGTCTGAAGCGAGAGGTTGAGAGGAGCGGTGTGCTTGCCAGCCACTAGCTATGATTTACAAGAGATTATAAATGAGTGTACAGAGACATCAGCTAACTATTATAATAAGAGGAACTAGTATTATTGGATTAATTTTTTGAGAAACTGAAGACTACTGAAGGTATGTTTGCGCATTGCTAGTTGTAAGATTATTGTAAAAAGTAAGTACCATTTGAACGTTTGTAAAATCATTTCATTCAGAATATAATTAACTTTTGCCAGCAATATTGCATTTCTAATTATAATCCATCCCAAAAACCATCACGTAAAACTTTGCAAAATTTTATTGTTGTCAAGAGAAAGTTTAACTATGAATTACGTAACTTCAGTCAAATTAATTAAAGAATAACGTCAGCTTTGCTATTAAAGAATAACGTCAGCTTTGGTAATAAATACAGCCACTTATTATGAAAGCCCACCAGCAGCTAATAGAGTATAGTAAAACAGAGTAAGTATATCCATGTCGCAGCTCGATATAGCAGTCACATGGCGATCCAGTTACAGTAAAAAAGGTAAGGAACAGTTTTGGGTTATTGCAGATAACGACTGAGGGCCACGACGACGACAAATTCTATGTTTCGTCGAAATAATCAGAAAATCACTTTTAACAAGCAGCAATTAAATTTGTATGCGAATATAGAGAAAGAGAATAAATTTCAAATGGAAGATTTCATTTGTTATTATTAAGCAAGAGATAGAAATCCTAAGGAAAGGTTTCATAGTTTGTTGTAAAAGGGAAGGTTATCATTAACAAAAGAGGTATAGAGGAGACGGAAAGGTTTCAGTGTCTCTACACTTAAAACACTAAATTCCATCCACAAGCAAATGTTTACAGAGGAGTCATAGGACAGCCACTTCTGTAATGGAACTGGTGCCGCTATATATCAGGAAACTTCATACGCAATCAATAGCAACTGGCTAAAAGTTAACATTTGTACAGTACGACTGCAATCACACATATTTCTCAACGTGATAAGTCTTGAATGATCGATAGTAAAAAGACACACATACACCCTAACAGCGAAAAGTGTCCTACACAACCAGTGCATCGTATATAATTCGCAAGCTGCAACTTTTTAACAGCCACAAAACACACATAGGAGCCGGCCAGGGTGGCCGAGCGGTTCTAGGCGCTACAGTCTGGAACCGCGCGACCGTTACGGTCGCAGGTTCGAATCCTGCCTCGGGCATAGATGTGTGTGATGGCCTTAGGTTAGTTGGGTTTAAGTAGTTCTAAGTTCTAGGGGACTGATGACCACAGTAGTTAAGTCCCATAGTGCTCAGAGCCATTTGAACCATTTGAACCACACATACGAAGCACGCCACTCAGTTTCTATCGCGATGCTAGTTTCTTAGTTAGTTGGTTAGTTACATGTTGAATAGATCATTTCAATGATTCTTTTATCAAAATGTTGTGGAACGAGACAGTTTATACGATATGCATACATGATTAGTGTTAACATTAATCAACACATTTTAGTCCTATTCATGCAACTCCACTTAAAACAAGTTTTGTGGCAGTACCATTCCATTAGACAGAGAGCTATCACTGATTATATCGACCGCTATCACAATGAGAGAAATAATTCACGGAAGTCGATACAAAATTTACCGCCATGGAAGATTTCCTATCACAGATCCATAAACCTATAACTGTTACTTGTTATTAAGACGCAAATTGACAGAAAGTGGCCAACAATTATTTTGCAGTGTGAAGGTAACATAAGAAACTAAAAAAAAGACAAGGAAATGCATAACTGCATAAGAAGCATTTAGCAAACATCAAAAGGAGTGATAGCTGGTTCTCCGCTGAGGGAGACGTCACAGTGATTTTGTCGAAAAATGAAAATCATTCTGTCGGTGACCCTAATCCAGCTGTGCCTAATGTTGGATACATAAAATCTCGGCAGGTTTTGTCAGAGGAGACAATCCGAAAGAAGACAGCCTGAGACACAAAGACGTTAAAGACGAAGAAAACATTGTATTTATGAAAGCAGAATGCGCTGATATTGGAGAAGGAGGAGACGAAGAGGATGATTACGATGAGGATGATGTCACTGAAGCACACAATGGTATCTAGGAAAAACCGTACATGTTGGGTACACATCCTATAAGTTTATCCAAGCATGTGATAAAGGTTGGGGATACAGAATTTTAAAGAACATCAGGTTTACTGAATCGAATTTTCTTACATACTTCAACAATCTGCAATTATTTGCCGAAAGATATTGAAATGTGTGGTCAAATTTTATGTATGTCTTACCTATTTAAAAGAGCCAATGGGGGAATAGAAAGCTCAAACAGTAAGAAATAGAAAAGCCTTATCAAACTAGCATTAGCTGGTAACCATAACAGCAATGCTAGTATGGACATTCAGAATAGCAAAATGAATGATCTATCTGCACCCTATAAGTATTGTAATGATCGGAACGAGACCGTAGGTCGTTTAAGATTGTTGATGGAGTCGGAAAGTGTTGGGAATATAGCTCATATGAACGAGATCGTTTCAACTATTTAAGGGCTGCTAGAAAGGCGTATTATTGAATCGAGGAGAGGGTGGACACCTTCCAGAAGTAGTACACGAAATTATCCGCCCACATTCAAATCATCTGCTGGAAGTGTGTAAGCAAGATTCACCATCACAGGTGTAACTTTCATTGCGTTTCCATCTAACTACAAGTTTTCATATCAGGGACAATATAAGATGGAATGATTCGATCACTATAGTTGGGCTAAATGACACACCCTGTATCTACATCAGTAATGGTGTACAATGCATATACAGCTATCACCTAAAGCTTTCACATTCTATCTCGACAATGTCAGGTGTCAGTAAAGGTTCGTGATACATCTCAGACAATGACATAAATAAGCACAGTTATTCTCTAGGGAAACATAGGATGGAATTAGACATATAGTACTCGTAATAAATTTCCTTTTATTGCATTTATTTGTTGTACATCGTTAAAAATAGAAATTAATATTTATTGTTACACTTTTACATCTCTCTCCGTTCTTATTTTCCACATCACCTACATTCCTCGAAATGAGGCCACCTTTCTGACAGCTGATGTCGAAAGGTGCTAACCCAGATGTATGAGACGCATATGATGAATTTCAGTAAAACAGTCTAAAATCTCCTGTTTCACAAATATGTTATTCTCGTTTAATAATTGTGATGACTGTTTTCTGCTGATTTGTATAGACTCTGTGTAAATTGTCCTGGTATAGACATGTGCAGTGTGATTACAATTAAAGTTAAACTTTCAAAACGCTGTATAAATAACACCACTGGTCAGAATGACGTCAGATTGCAACGGAATATTAGCGGAGAAGGGAGAAAACGTATGGCAGAAGAAAAATAATAGTGTGAAAATTGATCAATAGACGACGCTGTATGTGTCAGAATACGTAAATGAAAACACCTGTCATGCGCACGACCCACTGAAGTTGGTATAAGAACGCCGGGCACACGGCTTTACCTCGACGTTCGGAATGACTGTCTCAATGTAGGATCGCCCTCTGCTTGTAAAGCTGTATTACAAGAATGATGACTGTGCACACGTCGCTCTGTAGAAGTTTCGGACGCTGAAGGGTTTGAGAAGAGGCGTTGATCCGATTACTGCCGTGCGTCTGGAGAAAATAATTTGGAAATTCGGGTTCTTTTGGTGTGCAACCTAGTAATTGATTCGACGTCATTGGAAGCAGTGGCCACAGCAATGCAGGAGCAGACGAGTGGTGATGTGCAAACGTGTAGTGCACGGAGAACTGCCCGAAAATTGGACATACCCGTTAGCATGGTGCGTAGAATCCTAAGAAACATCCTTCTTTGCTATCCATTCAAAATTACCCATGTGCACGAGTCGCTTCCTGTTGATCTGCCAGCAAGAGAGACCTTTGGTTTAGAATTTCTTGTTCGCATAGAAGTGGTCAATGATTGACCGTGGAAAATTTTGTGGACAGACGAAGCCCACTTCCACCTGACAGGATATATCAATGTACATAAATTGCCGCATATGGGCAACGGAAAATCCACACGCAAATCAACCAGTACCACTTCATCCTGAAGAGGTCACTGTGTGATGCGGGTTTACGGCATCATTTATCAAAGGGCCATATTTTTTCGATGAGACAGGTGATTCCGGTCCTGTTACCTGTACCGTCACTGGTAAGAACTATGAGTGTCTTCTGCGCAAGCGCGTCATTCCATCTCTGCAACAGCGTGGATGTGTGGATGGAATCATTTTTACGCAAGATGGTACACCTTCGCAGATCGCAAATCCACTTAGGCAGCTGCTGAAGCGCCATTTCGGAAACGCTAGAATTATCAACCGCCATTTCCCTACAGGCTGGCCGTCCCGATCACCTGGTCTTAATCCGCGTGACTTCTGGCTATGGGGCTATATGAAAGATGTTGTGTACAGTGTTATGAATGCAAGCTTACCTGCACTGAAGGCGCATATTGCGCAACACATTCTGAACGTGACCCCAGAAACACTTTGATCAGTTGTGGAACATGCTGTTTCTCGATTTCAACTTATTGAAGGAAACAGTGGACAGCATGCTGAACATGTTTTGCACCAATCAAACGGAAACTAATAATCCAATTTGATTTTGATTGATGCTTTTTATGCGGTTTTCCGCCTCAGGACAGTTAAAATCCGATGTGATTGATGCTTTTTATGCGACGTTTGGCCTCAGGACAATTTAAAACCGATGTATTACTTTGTATGCGGTTTTTGGCCTTAGGACAATTAAAAACCGATTTTTCCCATCCGATGTGATATGACCTTGCCGTGGTGGATGGGCTTCCGTAACTAACAGTATCACGCCTGTACACCCATACACTCTTAGTAGTACAGTTTGTTTAACGTCAAACGTACACGTTAGGCATTGTTGTATGATTCATTTGTCATTTGTAGTCGACCACTATTAAATTATGATGCTTACAGAGCCATCTGTTGCTACATTTCGTAAGTATTTATTTTTCTTCTTCCATACGTTTTCCCCTTTCTTCGATAATATTCCGTTGCAATTTGACGTCATTCTGACCAGTGGTGTTATTTCTACAGCGATTTGAAAGTTTAACTTTAATTATTATCACCCTGTACTTTGAGCGATATTATAACGACTATGGGTGTGCAACCAGATGTCGTGCTGTTAAATAACTTAAAGAATGGCATGGAATTCGTTTGTCAACAGCGTTTCAGTTATGACTGGTGTTCCAGTATGGAGTATTTGATGTTGGAGATGATACATATATATTTTTGTCATGTGTGTGGGAGCACAACGACGCAACTGTGAGTAATGCAATTTAATGATTGTTGACTATACTTCATCATGATGTACGTCTGCCTAGGTAGCTCCACGGTCAGCATGGCTGAACGCCAGCCGAAGGACCCGGGGTTCGATTCCTGACGAGGTCGGAGATTTTCCCCGCTCGAGGACTGGGTGTAGTGTTGTCCTAATCGTCATCACCGACGCGCAAGATAACGTCACATCAAAAGAATTGTACCCGGTAGCGAGTAGCGAGCCGCCGCACGACAGAGAGAGAATGATATCTATACGTTTATAATGTATGTTGCTTGCACTGTTTTCTTATTTGGGTTTTATGTAGTGTGTCCATCTACCAAACATAGGATGCCCAGCAATGGTAATTTATGTAAATTTGATGTGAACCAGATGTGCCGCTTATTTTTATTGCTGTACAGGAGTGATCTGTCGACTTCTATTCTTGTACAATCTGACGGCTCCATCGTAATGCAAATTCCACTCCAATATGGGGAGAGCGTTAGTGGAAAACATGGACAGTCTAATTTCGGAATGAATGTATGCTTTCTGTAGTTCCTGTCCCATCTATTTCGTTGAGAACGTTGTCCAGACCCAAATTAAGCCTAGCCAACACCTTCCTGGAGTAGATTAGTAGCAATATTCTTGATCACAGTCCTATGTCTATAAAAAAAAATTTAGTTATCCTTCCAATACTATATCTACCTTCCCAGCCGAGTGGGCAACGTGACAGACACACGTGCGGCGTCCCATGTCTGATTCCGAGTACTACCAGGAATTTTTTCTTTGTGGGAGGAGAGGACCAGGGTACACTCAGCCTCGTGATGACAATGGAGAGCTACTTAACTGAGAGGTAGCCGCTCGAAGGTCGAAACTTCGACAGCGGCCAAAAGTCCCGTGGTGACCGTATGCGTCCGCAGCTCGTGGTCGTGCGGTAGAGTTCTCGCTTCCCGCGCCCGGATTCCCGGATTCGATTCCCGGCGGGGTCAGGGATTATCTCTGCCTCGTAATGACTGGGTGTTGTGTGATGTCCTTAGGTTAGTTAGGTTTAAGTAGTTCTAAGTTCTAGGGGACTGATGACCATAGATGTTAAGTACCATAGTGCTCAGAGCCATTTGAACCATTTTTTGACCGCATGCCCCTCCATAACGCATCCGATTATCAATGACTGAAGACGACAAGGCGGTCGTGCGGCTATCGCATTGTCTTCAGGGCCTGATCGCGGGGTTTCCATTACCTTTCCAATATTTCATTTAACAGATCAAGTGCCCCCCAACGCATGCTATGTCCGTTATTATGGCTTATTAGCATCATCATTACGGCAGCAGACGCACTGATACATACAGACGGTCACAGGAGAAAGTCTGCACTCAAGTGGTATTCACTTCACAAATTACGGTCTACAGAAGAGGTATTATTCACATCGCTTATTCCTTTACCTAACCATTTGCGTAACGAACGAGTGCAAAATGAGTGTGCTGTAACAGTTCTTATCTTTTGATTCTGCTGATCATCCGCTATAAAGTTCTGACATTTGGGACGGTGTTCATGGGTTGGCAGGCCTGATTTTGTTTTTATCGTCTTTAGAGATGTTGCTAAATGCTAAATGCCAAATGTTTTATTAACTTAAATAACGTTTCTAATGTTTCTTTGATTGTTTATTTTCTGTGATTATCTTTTGGAATTTGTAACCATGTGAACTTTATTTCTTTATGTAGTTGACCTTTGTCGATTCCGATTCATCTACCATAAGTGTATCTCTCATATTTAGAAATCAGGGCAATATTAATAGTGATAATTGTCCCGACAGATCTCATAGGTTAGCTAATAATTGTAATGCTCTTTTCGCTTTCATCTGTCGCCTCGCAGCTTCTGCCTGTGGTGGTAACCTTGTGGAAGACCGTCTACGTGTATTTAATGTTGACAAACAGTGGTACTGTGTTCTGGTTTATCTGCTGACAGTTCTGTAAATCTCCTACTTTTTGGCACTAAAACATTGGTTCTTTAACGTTAGTCGTGTGTTTGAAGCTTTAAGACAGCGAAGTAAGCATATCCGTCATATTAAGATTTGCACTATCTAGACATTTTTGCTTCTACATAGAATTCCAACAGCGTGTCCACTTTAAATAAAACTTGTGATGTGCAAATTCCGCAGCTACATCCTTTGCATGTGCAGAACATAAAATACTGTAGTTTTCTAACTCTGACACCAGACCTTTGATGCTCTATCTCTAGATAATAACTCTTAATGTAATTTTTCTTCTGCAGAATATCCAAAACGTCTACTAGGGCATGAAGTTTATGCCATATGCATTTAATCTGTGTAAATTGTTCTCTGCTAAAGCTATACTTTGAGAATTTTTTTATAACGACTTTGAATGTGAAACGTCAGTCAGTGTCATCCTCTTTATTTTGATGTTCATGTAAGGGGCATTGCTTCGATAGAGTGCTTTTACTAACAGGATTATGCATTTCTTTCAGCACGTATGTGCGAATACTTCGGACAGTAAATGTTTTAAATGTGCCTTCAAGTTGTTGACCAAGTCTTTGATATATATAGAGTTCTGAACACGAATCTATCACTCACAATTCAGCTTCCATGTGTGCCTGCTGCGACGACATTGCTTTCACATCTGAATGCCTATCATCACTCATGTCTTAACGGTGCTGGAGCAGATGTGAATGCTGGCTACGGAAACGCTTATCAGTCAGCCAAAGTTGTCTATACGTAATACACTTGTATGAGCGACAGTGTTTGAATGAAGTGGAATACAGTTCACATTTTTTTCCCGATGAGGGTATAACCTGAAGTTATGAATTAAAATTTGTGCCATGGGTAGGACTGGAACCCAGGTCTCCTGCCTACTTCTCCCCGCCTTGGCACAAATTTTAAATCATAACTTCAGCTTCTATCCTCGTCGAAAATAAAGTTGAGACTCAATATGTCTCCAGGAAAATCTAATTACATCAGATCAATTCCTCATACTTTGTTCATATCTAAATGTTGCAGATGTAATAGGAATTCTCGTGATACTGAGGATTTTTTACAGGGTTACTTTTTCCTTGCCCAGTAATTTTTTATGTGCTCGTCGTTCAAAGTAAGAATTCCGTACAAATCGTATGCACTCTCATCTCGTTCTGTGTGTAGTTTAGGAGCCATTCGTTTAGCCGTTTATGGAAAAGGTAAGTAAAAAATGCGAGAAACGGTACAGTAAATAAGTTTCGTAATACATAGTTAATTAATTTGATTTGTTAGGCGTTATCCGTTGTTCTAGAAATATTGGCAGTCGTTACCTAATTGTTGAGTGATTGTCTGTCAGCGTGCGTATTAATAATACACAAAAAGTATAGGTTTATGGATCCGTTATAGGCAACCCCCCGTGGTGGTGAATTATGTATTGAATTTAGTATGTTATTTTCCTCGTTGCGACAGTGGTCTACATAGTCAGTGACAGCTTTCTGTCTAATGGATTCGTACTGTCGCATCGTGATAGGAACAGTGTGTATTTCGTAGTTGCTTAAAAATTTTCGCCTGCGAAATACTCATGATTCAGTGGCTGAGTAGAGCACCTGTTGTTGTTCGGGTAATGTTAAGTCCATGTGCCACCCATCATTCATCACATATCACGTTGCGACATATGTGGGACTGCAGTCGTACTATATAAATGTTATATATTTAGCCAATCACTATTGAGTGCGAATGTGCTCGTATAATAAACTGCGGTAACAGTTTGATTAAAAACGCGGTTGTCCAAACCATCCTCCAGAAACTATGCTTGTGGGTGGAATTTCGTGCTTAAAAGTATAGGGACATGACTTCATCTCACAATAATATTACATCTACATCTAAATCCATTTCTTGTCCCAGTCGCATATGGTTCGCGTGTGGGCTCAAATATTTCTGATTTTATCTTCATCACCTTTTCGCGAGATTTAAGTAGAAGGAAACACATATTGCTTGATTCTTCTAGCAATGTATCCTTTCGGAACATCAACACGGGACCATGCCGTGGTACAAAACGCCTTTCTTGCACCATGTGCCTCTGGTGTTGGCTAACGTCTCCGTGACCCTTCCGCATTTACTAAACGAATCCGTAAATGAACATCATATGCAGTGGTGTAATGCGAAGTAACTGAAACCCTAAGTTTTATCAATAAAATTCTTAGCTGTCACTCTCTGCTGCAGACGACCGATTTCTAATTACTATTATATGTCTCCATAATAACTGCACAGTTTACCGCAGTAGTTTCTTAAATAACAGTACTGGGTGCGGTTACCGCCGAGTATGAGATGTGAATAAGTTTTGTGTCATAAATTTCGTAATTAAAGCTACGCGTTTAGCGTTGTCGTGCACAATAAATTAACATAACAGTTCAAATTGTTTACAGATACGGTGGAGGACAACTGTTTAGCTCACTGCTATAAACGTATACGTGTGATTGTTCGTAGGAAGGTCCATTAAATAAAGAGCAAATGTTTGCACACACTTGAAGCTGTGTATGGTTGCAAATGGATTGTTTATAGCGTATCAATAACTACACTGTTAATTAAATATGATGATATGTTGGACTGACGTCTAACTGTTTATGCTGGGTGGGCAAGACTCTAGCACTTGGCTGTGGGTGCGGTGGCAGGAGGATGAATTTAGGTGTTACTCTGTTTGCATTGTGAAATGTAAAGAAAACTGAATCGTGGACACGACTCGGACACTTGGCTATGGATCCGGTGGCAGCAGGATGCATTTAGCTGCTGCTCTGTTTGCATTGCGAACTTTAAATAAAATTGAACATGACTGGACTCAGTCCGAGATAAAGAGGCTTAAATCGTTTGCTTAGCTCACTTATCTTTCCAATTACAAAAAACTTCTGTTGTTAGCGCCTCTTACATGATTATACAGTCCTTATGCTTCCTCCATGGCAGCGACGATGGGAGAGCCACAGAGGGGCAGCGGAGGGCCTTGAGACCACTGGGTCGAAAACTGATGAATGTAGAGAATATTACCCATGGTAGGACTCGAACCAAGAACTTTACTAGTTACAATAGTGGATGTGGTGGTTGCACTTAGGTGTATTTACGTATATGCGTCAGGAATTTTCACTTAAATCGGGTAAAACTAAAGAAAATTGAACGTAATGGGTGGTCGAGTCTTCCAAACTGATTCGATGTCAAAGTATGTGGAGAGGGTCTCAGGGGATGTGGGAAATGTGTTGTAAATGTTTACACATTCTTTGAAAACGAAAGAATTTTTAGAATTTTACACACTCCAGGGGTTGAATTCAGAACCTGACAAATGGATGAATGTGGATGTATGATTGCTATTAGGTGTTTGCACGTAACTGCGTTGTTAAATTTCAGATAAATTGGCTGCCTGAGCCTTTTCCCCGTACTCATGTGCGCCTTTTTATTCGCTGCTAAGGGATTAATTCGAAATGTGTAACGAGAATGATGTACTGAAAACAAATACTGGGGAATGAGATAAGGGAACAAGGGGGATAAATACTTTTATTAATTGTTTTCGTCAAATCTGTTACAAATCAAGAACATCCAAGTCGGCACCCTAATACACACTTAAGGAAGGTCGTATCTGGACGGAGGATGAGTAAACGGTCGAGGCGAGGAACGAAGGAATGAGACAGCACGAGGTCTGCAGATGTTGCTACCGTGCCATTACAGAATTTGGTACAAACTATGTATGTGCTACTCTTTGTTCTGTATTCTTTCCTGACTGACGCATTATTTTATTTGCGCCAGGCCATGGTACGATTTATATTGAATGACTTCAGGTAAAATGGAGTTTTTTAGTTTTTTTTTTTTTTTGTCATCAGTCTACTGACTGGTTTGATGCGGCCCGCCACGAATTCCTTTCCTGTGCTAACCTCTTCATCTCAGAGTAGCACTTGCAACCTACGTCCTCAATTATTTGATTGACGTATTCCAATCTCTGTCTTCCTCTACAGTTTTTGCCCTCTACAGCTCCCTCTAGTACCATGGAAGTCATTCCCTCATGTCTTAGCAGATGTCCTATCATCCTGTCCCTTCTCCTTATCAGTGTTTTCCACATATTCCTTTCCTCTCCGAGTCTGCGTAGAACCTCCTCATTCCTTACCTTATCAGTCCACCTAATTTTCAACATTCGTCTATAGCACCACATCTCAAATGCTTCGATTCTCTTCTGTTCCGGTTTTCCCACAGTCCATGTTTCACTACCATACAATGCTGTACTCCAGACGTACATCCTCAGAAATTTCTTCCTCAAATTAAGGCCGGTATTTGATATTAGTAGACTTCTCTTGGCCAGAAATGCCTTTTTTGCCATAGCGAACCTGCTTTTGATGTCCTCCTTGCTCCGTCCGTCATTGGTTATTTTACCGCCTAGGTAGCAGAATTCCTTAACTTCATTGACTTCGTGACCATCAATCCTGATGTTAAGTTTCTCACTGTTCTCATTTCTACTACTTCTCATTACCTTCGTCTTTCTCCGATTTACTCTCAAACCATACTGTGTACTCATCAGACTGTTCATTCTGTTCAGCAGATCATTTAATTCTTCTTCACTTTCACTCAGGATAGCAATGTCATCAGCGAATCGTATCATTGATATCCTTTCGCCTTGTATTTTAATTCCGCTCCTGAACCTTTCTTTTATTTCCTTCATTGCTTCCTCGATGTAGAGATTGAAGAGTAGGGGCGAAAGGCTACAACCTTGTCTTACACCCTTCTTAATACGAGCACTTCGTTCTTTATCGTTCACTCTTATTATTCCCTCTTGGTTGTTGTACAAATTGTATATGACCCGTCTCTCCCTATAGCTTACCCCTACTTTTTTCATAATCTCGAACAGCTTGCACCATTTTATATTGTCGAACGCTTTTTCCAGGTCGACAAATCCTATGAAAGTGTCTTGATTTTTCTTTAGCCTTGCTTCCATTATTAGCCGTACCGTCAGAATTGCCTCTCTCATCCCTTTACTTTTCCTAAAGCCAAACTGATCGTCACCTAGCGCATTCTCAATTTTCTTTTCCATTCTTCTGTATATTATTCTTGTAAGCAGCTTCGATGCATGAGCTGTTAAGCTGATTGTGCGATAATTCTCGCACTTGTCAGCTCCTGCCGTCTTCGGAATTGTGTGGATGATGCTTTTCCGAAAGTCAGATGGTATAGCGCCAGACTCATATATTCTACACACCAACGTGAATAGTCATTTTTTTTGCCTCTTCCCCCAATGATTTTAGAAATTCTGATGGAATTTTATCTATCCCTTCTGCCTTATTTGACCGTAAGTCCTCCAAAGCTCTTTTAAATTCCGATTCTAATACTGGATCCCCTATCGCTTCTAAATCGACTCCTGTTTCTACTTCTATCACATCAGACAAATCTTCACACTCATAGAGGCTTTCAATGTATTCTTTCCACCTATCTGCTCTCTCCTCTGCATTTAACAGTGGCATTCCCGTTGCACTCTTAATGTTACCACCGTTGCTTTTAATGTCACCAAAGGTTGTTTTGACTTTCCTGTATGCTGAGTCTGTCCTTCCGACAATCATATCTTTTTCGATGTTTTCACATTTTTCCTGCAGCCATTTCGTCTTAGCTTCCCTGCACTTCCTATTTATTTCATTCCTCAGCGACTTGTATTTCTGTATTCCTGATTTTCCCGGAATATGTTTGTACTTCCTCCTTTCATCAGTCAACTGAAGTATTTCTTCTGTTACCCATGGTTTCTTCGCAGCTACCTTCTTTGTACCTATGTTTTCCTTCCCAACTTCTGTGATGGCCCTTTTTAGAGATGTCCATTCCTCTTCAACTGTACTGCCTACAGCGCTATTCCTTATTGCTGTATCTATAGCGTTAGAGAACTTCAAACGTATCTCGTCATTCCGTAGTACATCCGTATCCCACTTCTTTGCGTATTGATTCTTCCTGACTAATGTCTTGAACTTCAGCCTACTCTTCATGACTACTATATTGTGATCTGAGTCTATATCTGCTCCTGGGTACGCCTTACAATCCAGTATCTGAATTCGGAATCTCTGTCTGACCATGATGTAATCTAATTGAAATCTTCCCGTATCTCCCGGCCTTTTCCAAGTATACCTCCTCCTCTTGTGATTCTTGAACAGGGTATTCGCTATTACTGGCTGAAACTTGTTACAGAACTCAATTAGTCTTTCTCCTCTTTCATTCCTTGTCCCAAGCTCATATTCCCCTGTAACCTTTTCTTCTACTCCTTCCCCTACAACTGCATTCCAGTCGCCCATGACTATTAGATTTTCGTCCCCCTTTACATACTGCATTACCCTTTCAATATCCTCATACACTTTCTCTATCTGTTCATCTTCAGCTTGCGACGTCGGCATGTATACCGGAACTATCGTTGTCGGTGTTGGTCTGCTGTCGATTCTGATTAGAACAACCCGGTCACTGAACTCTTCACAGCAACACACCCTCTGCCCTACCTTCCTATTCGTAACGAATCCTACACCTGTTATATCATTTTCTGCTGCTGTTGATATTACCCGATACTCATCTGACCAGAAATCATTGTCTTCCTTCCACTTCACTTCACTGACCCCTACTATATCTATATTGAGCCTTTGCATTTCCCTTTTCAGATTTTCTAGTTTCCCTACCACGTTCAAGCTTCTGACATTCCACGCCCCGACTCGTAGAACGTTATCCTTTCGTTGATTATTCAATCTTTTTCTCATGGTAACCTCCCCGTTGGCAGTCCCCTCCCGGAGATCCGAATGGGGGACTATTCCGGAATCTTTTGCCAATGGAGAGATCATCATGACACTTCTTCAATTACAGGCCACATGTCCTGTGGATACACGTTACGTGTCTTTAATGCAGTGGTTTCCATTGCCTTCTGCATCCTCATGTCGTTGATCATTGCTGATTCTTCCGCCTTTAGGGGCAATTTCCCACCCCTAGGACAAGAGAGTGCCCTGAACCTCTATCCGCTCCTCCGCCCTCTTTGACAATGCCGTTGGCATAATGAGGCTGACTTCTTATGCCGGAAGTCTTCGGCTGCCAATGCTGATTATTTATCAAAATTGAGGCAATGGCGGGGATCGAACCCGAGACCGAAGACGTTTTGATTATGAATCAAAGACGCTACCCCTAGACCACGGGTACCACGTTAACATAGTTAGCGATGAGATATTACGCGGCACATAACCTTCTTTTCAGAATGTACGCAGAATATTTGTGTCCAAAAGTTCATCGTTTTTCTTTTACATATTCATAGAATATTTCTGACTATGGAATATTTATTTTCAACTGAGTGCAGGGCAGCTTCTATTTAGTAATTCCTGCGTACAGTGGGGAGATTAGTTGATTCTTACAGCTGACGCAGAGTACGCCTACTCTCTGTTTTAGTAAACACCCAGAACGGCGAATGTTTATCGTCATAGGAAGCTGAACAACTGAAACGCAGTCAACTCGCATGTATTAGGGCCCCAGTATGACTTTTGGACCGGTAAA
This sequence comes from Schistocerca piceifrons, assembly GCF_021461385.2. NCBI lineage: Eukaryota > Metazoa > Arthropoda > Insecta > Orthoptera > Acrididae > Schistocerca > Schistocerca piceifrons. The sequence goes on from NC_060149.1 coordinate 75,091,852, forward strand.
GCCACAATATCAGGGGATTCTTATGTTAGCCACCTGTCAGTGGGGCTTCACCCAAACAAAGATATAAACTTTTATGATGCGTTCGGGGACTGTGGGTTGGGATTCTTGAAGTTAAACCCAGTCATTCGGTATAATAGCAGAACCGCCATACTCTGTTCAGCATTTCTTCCTGCGAACAGCCGAAGTTTGACATGAACACCATAATTATCATTTTGACCAGCACGGTACTCGAATGCAGCTTAAGGTCTTGTGTAACTTCGTTATTTTCAGTTTTTACGAATATCTTAAACTAGAATCATATGATAGTTAATATTGTAGGAAAAACGAACAAACGACTGCGTTTTATTGGCAGAACGCTTACAACATGCAACAAATCTGCTAAAGAGACTGCTTAAACTGTGTTTGTCCGTGCTCTTTTGGAGTACTGCTGTGCTGTTGGGATTCTTACAAGGTAGGATTGACGGATGGCGCCAAAAAATTTCAGAGTAGGGCAGATTGTTTTGTATTATGGTGAATGAGGGGGAGAGAGTGCCACAGATATAATATTGGAATTGGAGTGGCAGTCTAAACGAGACGTCTTTCATTGTGGCGAGGTCCTTTCATCAAATTTCAAACACCATCGTTTTCCTCTGATCGCAAAAATATGTTACTGACTACCACGTACCTAGGGAGAAATGACCACCGTAATAAACTAAGAGAAATCAGAGCTCGGACGAAAAGATTTAGGCGTTCATGTTCCCCATGTGTTTCGAGAATAGACCTGTCGACAATAGTCTGAAAGTCAATATGTGAAACCTCTGCCAAGCACTTACGTGTGAATACCAAAGCAGTCATGTAGATGTAGATGTAGATGTGGATATTGCATTGGTTTGATGATGATGATGTTTGGTTTGTGGGGCACACAACTGCGCGGTATCAGCGCCCGTAAGAAGTCTCAATTTTTAAACATTCCAATGTAGCCACTGTCACGAATGATGACGATGAAATGATGAGGACAACACAAACACCCAGTCCCCGGGCAGAGAAAGTCCCCATCCCAGCCGGGAATCAATCCCGGGAATCCATGATCCATAGGCAGCAACGCTGGCCACTAGACCACGATATGTGGACGTATTCGCCTGGCGTCCCTCAGTCCCATGGAGCAGCATCCAGATTGACAGACCTCTTCCTGCTTCCACGCCACTTCCTACAGTGCATTATGCACGTCTGCTGGTAGTCCGGACAGAAAATAGCGAATGATGTCAACCGCGAAATACTTCTCTTCCACCTTGTATAGGAAGACATGGTTAATCTTCCGCCGAGATGCTCAATACATGAAGCACTTCGGAAACTCAGACAGCTCTGCACCAGCAGTCAGTCAGTTACGAACCAGGATTTAGACAGTACAGCTAGTACTTTCAATTAGACCAGTACAATACCCTGAAGATCACCTCCCGATTTAGCAGTTACTCTTTTCAAGTACCGTAACTAGGAACACTAACAGACTGTTCGCGCGGTTACATTCAGTTACAAGGACAAAATCACAGGCTGTCGAGAGCCAGAAAATTATTTATATATCATTGTACTAGGCTTAGGACATCAAGTGCTACACATCAAACTGCACACAAGTTAAATACCAGTTTGTAACATACTCTTAATATATATTATTTGTTATGACTTATTGTGTCGTCATATCTGTGCTATAGTGCTTCCCTAGCAAGCTAGTGTTTCTTTGTAAGAAAGCAAATTAGCCACCATATTGGAAACGTAACAGGGAATCAATTTTCTGATACCATGGACGTTTGGACTGAATTAATAGTAGCAGTCAGTTTCTACGTTCACAAAATTTGGTTTAACTGTGTCATAACTCAATATTTGTAGCTTGTGTTATGATTCATGATACCTACTTTTTTTGAATAACTGCAGCAAAAAGAATATAACAAATATACAAGCTGATTACTGCAGATCGTTCTCACTTACCCTCCCCTATGATAACTAGCCATGATAAATAGCACCAGTTTACGAAAGAAAAAGAGAATTGGGTGTTGTGTTTGCTCGTATTTAATAGCACAGCCGGTCTTATGACGCTGCATGTGTTGCTTTATGGTCTAGAACAGGGCGTAACAGCTCGTTGATTCTGAGAGAGAGCAATCGTCCATGCTCACGCTGCTGCTCGCGAGCAGAATAATTGCTGTGAGAAAACTGCACGCAGTACGTGGTCGGGACAACACGGGAATAGTGCCAACTGTCAAATGGGGGAGGGTCAATTTTTACAGCTGTGCCTTCTAATAGCAGCAGTGGCGAGTCGGCAGTGTGCAACAGCGACAGTGTCTTCGCATTTCAATTGACAGTGTGAAGAACCTTATTACACAAGAAGAAGCGTTTGCAAAATTTTTAGTGTATCATGAGATACTGACTACCTTCAAGAAGTTCAGTCTACGAAGGTACAACATGTTTTACCATGCCAAGGAATACGGGAACAGAAAATGTGAAGGACCTGAGGATGTACAAAAGATTTTAATACATAAAACGGAGCCCTGTGTGAGGAGGAAGGAGAGGAAGGAAAATCAAGTGTGTAAGTAGTTCCCGCGAGCTGTTACTTTCAGCGAAATCCGTGTGCGTTTGACCCTGGTGGTGATTTAATAAGAGAACACTTCGTAGTTGAAGCTGAACAATTATGTACAGTTTACATAGAACAGTTTGCTCAGATACGTCATTCATGAGTCCCACTCATTTATCTCAGATGACATTCAGAGTCAGCTTCGAAAATCTTTGAAAAGAGTTTGTTGGAAACTATTTAGTGCTCAATGATAGTGAATGCAGGGTGGTCAGAAACCGTCTGAAAAGACTGTAAGGGTGTTTCAGGGTAGGTTTTGCGAAATCTGATACGTTGCGTCTTTCCCCACTTAATTAGATCTGAAGTTGGTCAATCAGGCCATTGCGCGCGCAAATTCAAGCGGTTCGCCAAATACAGTTAGCGTCAGTTGTTCTCACAGCGTACATGATAGTGCACGAGACTTCTCAGCCTTTGATTTGAGTTCGATCCTTACTACCGCCCCATGTCCAATTTTTGTATCACTCGCTTGTTCGGTTTTATGGAATCAAACGAAGAACAAGTTTGGCGACACCGTCTCTGGTGGGCCACTTAGTTCTGCGCGGGCTAATTTCACTGCTAATGAACTCCAAAACTGTGCAGTGCATCGAATTTTTTGTTTAACAGTTATTTCTGAGCACAACCTACATTGCAACACCCTTACAAGCTTTTCACACCTCTTATGACTATAGTTCAGTTCTTTTATCTTGGCGGCTCGCGCATGCCCGCCCAGACGCGGGAGATTGCTGCGTTGCCAGTTGCACACGACGCACGCGCCAATAGAAGCAGCGCCATAGTATAGTATAGTTCGCAAGCGTACGTGTAGGGGGGAGCGCGCAGTTCATGAAGTAAAGCCACCACGGCCGCATTAACCCTTTCGCTGCTACAAAGACGTGCTCCCTGCATTCCGCGCTGTGCGCGATTTTGTCACTGCACTGTTCGCCTGTGCAGACACATCGTGTTCCGACTGCTTTGACACTCTTATCAATCGATTCCACAAAAACTATTTGGCCCAACAATTAGATTTTTACACATCTTCTTGATTGATACCTTCCCCCCATAAATGACTTAATTTTGTTTCGATGTTCAACGCAGTTATTATGCAGCATTAAATATAGTAAACCATTGCACGAAATTTTGAAGAGTTTGCAGAGGTAAAAGTCCATAGAGTATACTTTCTGTATGGTCGATTTTAGTTGCCACAATGTTGAGAATGAAATGTGGACAAGATACCTAAATTTCATATAAAATTTACTGTATAGCAGTCACGCACATTTAAGTACCACATAGGTGTCGTATGTAATATTGAGAAATAGCAGTCCAACACCTTAACCATTACGCTAACGCACCTCATCTGAATACATGATGCCATGAGGAGTATAAGACGTGACGCAAAATACTGACAAACACTGTTGGTATGACTATGAATTACTCACGCTTCGTCGAAGTACAATAGGAAATAAACAATTACCGCTGTTCTTTATTGCGAAAAAGCGGTTCGTGAGAGTGATACAAACACCTTTCATTGCTATCGCCTGAATTAGGAGTCTTATTGCTTGTTTGGTTTAATTAATTAATAGAATATGAAGCAATTGGTATAAAGAATGCTTTTTCCAAACTTTCTATAAAAGAATGTCTGCTATCAAGACATTGCTTTTGTTCTATTACTTTATGACTGAACGTTTCTAAAACTGAAGACACTCGTCCATGCTCTGCACTGCAGTCGAGATGTGGCAACGTCATTCTCTGTTCATTGGCTGACTGTGTTTTGTGACATCAGATGCGCAGAACGAACCTAAACTCGGCCGCCAACATAAATGACGCGCACTTTAGCTGCCACAGGCACACAGCTGGATACTATATTGTTTTCAGTGTTGGAGAAAGCGTATAAAATGTAGGTTTACCATGGAATTTATTAGTTTATGCACCAATAGACGGGCAGTCTGTAATAAATCAGGAGCTGTAGCCCAAATGAAAAAGCTTCTAGTACTCAGTTCACGCTGATCTGAAGCTTGAAATACAAGGGGCGTGGGGCGAGGGGAGGGTGAAGAAAAACGTAGAAACACCGAAAAACAATACATTCCCACGCCTAATACGATGTAAGAAATCCGTTTTTGGCATTCAAGACAGCTTCCAGCCGTCTCGGAATGGGTAAATACAGGTCCTGTATGGTTTTAAAGGGAAACTTATGCCATTTTCCCAGCAAAAACAGTTGCACGTTCAGGAAATGATGATGAAGGTCAATAGCAGTCACGCACACTTCTCTCCAATATTAAGGTATAATGCACGTGATGATCAGAGGAAATGCGACAATTCATCCTCGTGCTCACAAAACCAGTCCAGGACTATGCGAGCTGGGCCCTGTCGTCTTGGAACACATCACATTGGGAAACAAACGTTATACCATGGATTGGACCTGATCATCTATAATGGCTACATAGTCATTGACAGTAATGCGACCTTACAGACTAATCATGCAGCTCCAAGCAGTTCCTCGTTACAGAAGTCTCAACACGTCTGCCCAACCTACTCCCTGCACAGTACCCACAGCTCGCAGGCCTGCTTCCACTGTTTTCTGGCAAGCCTTGATCTAGAGCATGTACTGTTATAACTCCTACAAGCTGTGCAGTTATTCCGCTCTACCCTCCTAGCTTATGAGAGCTTATAGGAACACTCGAAAGTTCCCTTCACATATAAAAAGGTAGATGAAATGGAAAATAAATTTGGCAACGGAATATAGAACTAAGAGCTACCCTAGGAGCGAAAAAAAGTCATTTTCCTGTTCCATTACCGACTGCTGTGCAGAAGAAAGATTGTGGTAAGCTTCTTAACGAGCTCTAAATTCTCCGATTTTGCCATCACGATAATTTGGCGTTCGTACTTGGCTGTTTTCACTGATTGATTGGCAATAGGAGTAAACGAACAATAAAAATTGAACAATAAATATGCGTGATACGTTACATGTAGCATACCCACAGGTAGGTCTGTACTCAACAAGCCACCTTACGGTGTGTGGCGGAGGATACACCGGGTGTCATGACATTTCTCCCTTTTTGTCGCATTAGCGGATGCTGGGCGATAAAAAAGATTGTCGGGAAGCCTACGCATAAGGTATTAAGAATCTTCCACTGAATCTCAGGCGGACATCTCACATGTGATCGTTTCATTTGAGGTCGTTCCGAACCCAATTCTCCTTGATATTTTACGGCCATGGCTGTTAATTTACCCATGACGGAAGTACCATTAGCCTGTAAATTTCATTCGACCGACTGTTGAGTACTGACTGTCAGCCTGGGATTCTAATTAGGTGGGACCAAACACCGAAAGCTATATTTTCACCATAACTCTGTTTTGCAGTCTTAATTGTGTTCCTGTATAAGTATTCAATAAAGGTGTTGTTAAAATCTTTACTTTCCTTCAATATCTGTCACAGTTGCAATACAGGCATTTCTCTGTGTTGACTAGTTTCGGACAGCCACGTCCAATTTCAAACCGAGGCCGTAAACGTAAGTGTAAGTAAGGTCACGGTCTGAAAGTCAACATGACAGACCCAAACTAGTCACCATAAAGAAAGGACTATTATCGCAGCTGTGACGGACACTGAAGCAAAATAAAAGATTTTAATAACCAAGTTGCTGGTGCCATCCTCTATCAGTATGTTGGAGCTTCATGGAGACGTTATTTTCGAGAAGTACTATTATTTCCTAACCGCAGAGTTCAACGAAGAGCGTAATAATGCATGGTGAAAGCTGTTGTGTGTTTTCACATCTATTTTTGTTACGGCTTCGTTGCAGTAGAGAGATATATAGGATAACGTACAGCACTTCCACCAATAAGGCCTTCTACCTTCATATGTTTCCAAATGTGAATCCAGAATTACGAGCGACCCCAGGAAAGAGTTGACTCACGACCGTATTCAGGAAAGAAGTGCACAATTTATATAGCTCTGAATAGATATTTTACCGTTTTCATTGCCTAGATAAACAATTTTTAAGGGGATGCGTTTTATGTACAATTATCAAGAAAATGTTATGTTTTGGTCCGCTAGCTTCGAATGCCCTTCCTGTTTCGGCGCTTCTTGTGATGTCGTGCGGCTGCGAGCACCCGGAAGCAACGGAACTGGGCCGGGCAGTAAAACACGAGAGACCTCTGGGTTCCCCTCGCATTTCTGCTGGCAGATCCTGCTACGACATCGGCGAAGGGGAAAACCGCTGGCTCCCACGAGGATACTCTCCACTCGGAGAGCGGCAGAAGAGGTACCGGAAGAGAGCGAGAGCGAAGGGTGTAAGCCCTTACAAGAAACCGCGCTTCCGGAGGACAGGCGGCCATCCATTCCACCCTCTCGTTGACACGAAACATTCAACTACGCAGGGGACCAAACGGTACTTCTCCGACGAACCTACTTTGAAACTCAGACAGTTCCACTTCCTAGGGATGACTCTGGGCTAAAGTATTCATTGCTCCGAAGGTAAAGAATTATGGGGGAAGAACATTAAATGAGAAAACTATTTTTTACGTTTAGGAGACAAAGAATTCTTATTATTATTATTATAGGCTAGAAACTATTAACAAGAAAAAATATGTTTCGGACTGCATAAGCGATATTTTACTGATAGCCAATGTACGTAGGCTGTTTAGGTTTTTATGTTGGTAACGCCACGTAGCGCTCTGTATGAGAATCACTGACTGTGCTATGTGCAGTCTGTGGCTGGTTGGACTCATTGTTGGAACATAAGCTTGTGTAGTGTTGGGCATTTGGATGTGAACAGCACGTAGAGTTGGGCAGTTGGAGGTGAGCCGCCAGCAGTGGAGGATGTGGGGAGAGAGATGTCAGAGTTTTGAGAGCGGACGATCTGGACGTGTGTGCGTCAGAAAAAGGAAATTTGTAAGACTGGATGTCATGAACTAATATACATATATATATATATAATGACTTCTGAACACTATTAAGGTAAATACATTGTTTGTTTGTTTGTTCTCTATCAAAATCTTTCATATGCTAACGATGCCTATCAGTAGTTAGTGCCTTCAGTAGTTAGAATCTTTTATTTAGCTCACAGTATTGGCGCTCGCTGTATTGCAGTAGTTCGAGTAACGAAGATTTTTGTGAGGTAAGTGATTCGTGAAAGGTAAAGGTTATTGTTAGTCAGGGCCATTCTTTTGTTGGGATTATTGAAAGTCAGATTGCGTTGCGCTAAAATATAGTGTGTCAGTTTAGTAAAGAGAAAACTGTCTGAGTATGTTGAGTTTTGCTCAGCTGTTTGTGAATCAGATAACGTAAGAGGTTTACCAGCACAGTAATTCATAATTTTTCTAACGGGACGTTTCACCAGTATAACGGCCAACAGCGCACATCGTCTGGAAGTTTAAGATGTTTATTAGAAAATATTCATACGATTTCGCAAGACTACCGTACACTGATAAGCCGAAACATTATGACTACTGCCCACCGCGATGTTGGATGCCTCCTGCTGGCGTTGCGGTAACAGAAGTATGTAAGCGCAGCAGAAACGGACGGCGGCTCACCCAAGCAGACGTATGGGGTGCGAATGGGGAAATCCATTGAGATAAGCGACTTTGACAAATGGTGGTTTATTATAACGCAGATTTTGTGACCGAGTATCTCGAAAACGGCGATGCTGGTTTTATTTATTTATTTACACGTCAAGCACCGAAGGACCAAATTGAGGAGCAATTCTCCAAGGTCATGGAACGTGTCAGTACATGAAATTACAACATAAAAGTAATAACAGTAAAAATAAATGTTTATGAACCCGAAAACAGTCAGTCCATAAGTCTAAGTAAACAGAATCAACAATACAACAAGAATCAGTTCAATTTTTCAGGGAACTCCTCGACAGAATAGAAGGAGTGACCCATGAGGAAACTCTTCAGTTTCGATTTGAAAGCGCGTGGATTACTGCTAATATTTTTGAATTCGAGTGGTAGGTTATTGAAAATGGATACAGCAGTATACTGCACATGTTTCTGCACTAGAATTAAGAAAGTCCGATCCAAATGCAGGTTTAATTTCTGCCGAGTTTTAACTGAGTGAAAGCTGCTTATTCTTGGGAATAATCTTATATTGTTAACCAGAAATGATTCAAATGGTTCAAATGGCTCTGAGCACTATGGGACTCAACTGCTGAGGTCATTAGTCCCCTAGAACTTAGAACTAGTTAAACCTAACTAACCGAAGGACAGCACAAACATCCATGCCCGAGGTAGGATTCGAACCTGCGACCGTAGCGGTCTTGCGGTTCCAGACTGCAGCACCTTTAACCGCACGACCATTTCGGCCGGCCCAGAAATGACTGTAGGGAATATATATATATTGAGAGGTCAATGTCAAAATACCCGGACTTGTGAACAGCGGTCGACAAGAGAATCGTAAACTTACACCACTTATTGCCCGAACCGCCCGTTTCTGAGCCAAAAATATCATTTTAGAATGGTAAGAGTTACCCCAAAATATAATAAAGCGAATGAAAATGAGCAGCGTAGCCTAATTTTCGTGTCGAACGATCACTCACTTCAGATGCCGTTCGAATAGTAAAAATGGCAGCATTAAGTCTTTGAACAAGATCCTGAACGTGGGCTATCCACGACAGCTTACTACCTATCTGAACACCTAGAAAACTGAACTGTTCAGCTTCACTAATCATATGCCCATTCTGTGAAATTAAAACGTCAGGTTTTGTTGAAATGCGTGAAAGAAACCGTAAAAACTGAGTCTTACTGTGATTAAGCGTTAGTTTATTTTCTACAAGCCATGAACTTAGGTCATGAACTGCACTATTTGAAACCGAGCACACGACATCCTTTACTAACAAGCTAGTGTCTTCATCAAACAGAAATATTTTAGAGTTACCTGTAATACTAGAGGGCTTATCATTTATACAAGTATGGAACAGGAGTGGCCCCAACACGGATCCCTGGGGCACTCCCCACGTCACTGTACCCCACTCAGACCCCACATCACAGCTATTCTGAACACCTTTTGCTGCCTGTTGCGAAAGTAAAAGTGAGCCGATTGTGAGCTACTACCCGTATTCCGTAATGGTCCAACTACTGTTGTGATCAACACAATCAAATGCCTTAGGTAAATCAAAAAATATGCCTAGCGTTCGAAACTTTTTGTTTAAGCCATCCAGTACCTCACAGAGAAAAGCGAATATATCACTTTCAGTTGTTAAACGACTTCTAAAGCCGAACTGTACATCTGATAGCAAATCGTGTGTCTTGTGACAGCCAGAGCGAGAGCACCAGCAGCAGCGAGTACTGTTTGTATAAAGCGTTTATTTTGCATTTTGTTTACGACCATCCACTAAGGAAGGGATTCTATTTGTGTTTCTCTGCTCTGCATAGTAACTAACAGTTCTTGATAAAACTTTACGTAGTTTTCGTGTTAGATTTCTTAGTGTTTTCTTGATCGTTTAGAACAGAAAGCGCCCTAAAACCGTCTTTTGTTTGTTCCGCGGCCGTTAGCCACTAGTCACTTGAATCAGCAGTTGTCTTGTGACAGCCAGAGCGAGAGCACCAGCAGCAGCGAGTACTGTTTGTATAAAGCGTTTATTTTGCATTTTGTTTACGACCATCCACTAAGGAAGGGATTCTATTTGTGTTTATCTGCTCTGCATAGTAACTAACAGTTCTTGATAAAACTTTACGTAGTTTTCGTGTTAGATTTCTTAGTGTTTTCTTGATCGTTTAGAACAGAAAGCGCCCTAAAACCGTCTTTTGTTTGTTTCGCGGCCGTTAGCCACTAGTCACTTGAATCAGCAGTTGTCTTGTGACAGCCAGAGCGAGAGCACCAGCAGCAGCGAGTACTGTTTGTATAAAGCGTTTTTGTACTTATTTGCTGCGCTTAGCTTTTAAATAGTTTTTCTGGGAAAACCTAGCGTAGTTTTCGCGTCTCGTATTTCAGTGAGTGTTTCTTGATTATCAGAGTAGCTTATCAGAAGATTATCTTGGGAATTTGTCACCGTATAGAGTAGGGTAAACATAGTCATGTGTAGGGACTGTGGTTGTTGTGAGCGGACGCAAGGAGAATTGGCCACTCTTCGGGGGCAGGTGGAGGCTTTGTCTGTTAGGCTCATCGAGCTCGAGGCGCAGGCGTCGGCTCGTAGTGGCGTTGGGGCAACTGTGGTGAGACCTATGCCTACTTCGGTGGCCTTGGAATCACATGGAACCCCTGATGTCGCTGCGTCTTCCGGCAGTGAGCATCTTACCGGTCAGCCATCACTCCAGGGTGAATGGCGGACAGTGGTGGGCTCGCGCGTGCCTGGCCGAAAGGCGAAGGTGGGATCTGGCCGCGTGGCAGCTGCCTTACCCCTTTCCAACAGGTACGGGGTGCTTCCTAGTGGTGATATCGTTTCCGAGCCACCACAGGATGCCTCGCCTGTTGGGCCAGTGGCCGATTCTCCGGCAAGGTCCCGACAGTCACAGAGGGCGGGCCTATTAGTTATAGGGAGCTCCAACGTTAGGCGGGTTATGGAGCCCCTCAGGAAAATAGCGGGTAGGTCGGGGAAGAATGCCAGTGTGCACTGGGTGTGCTTGCCGGGGGGTCTCGTCCGTAATGTGGAGGAGGCCCTTCCGGCAGCTATTGAACGCACTGGGTGTGACCGGCTGCAGATAGTAGCACATGTCGGAACGAATGACGCCTGCCGCTTGGGTTCTGAGGCCATCCTTGGTTCCTTCCGGCGGCTGGCTGATTTGGTGAAGACAACCAGCATCGCACGCGGAGTGCAAGCTGAGCTTAATATCTGCAGCATAGTGCCCAGAGTCGATCGCGGGCCTCTGGTTTGGAGCCGTGTGGAGGGTCTAAACCAGAGGCTCAGACGACTCTGCGACTATAATGGTTGCAAATTCATCGACCTCCGTTATTGGGTGGAGAACTGTAGGGCCCCCCTAGACAGGTCAGGCGTGCACTACACACCGGAAGCAGCTACTAGGGTAGCAGAGTACGTGTGGCGTGCACACGGGGGTTTTTTAGGATAGAGGGACCCCCCCCCCCCTTGGGCGAAACGATAAAATACCTGACGGCTTACCAGAGAGGACATTATCATCGTTGATAAAGAACGTCCGTCCTCAGACCAAAAACAGGAAAAGTTAACGTAATATTGGTAAACTGCAGGAGTATCCAGGGCAAGGTTCCTGAATTAGTATCTCTTATTGAAGGAAATAGTGCGCATATAGTATTAGGAACGGAAAGCTGGTTAAAACCGGAAGTGAACAGTAACGAAATCCTAGACACAGAATGGAATATATACCGCAAGGATAGGATAAACGCCAATGGTGGAGGAGTATTTATAGCAGTAAAGAATTCAATAATATCCAGTGAAGTTATTAGCGAATGCGAATGTGAAATAATCTGGGTTAAGTTAAGTATCAAAGGTGGGTCAGATATGATAGTCGGATGCTTCTATAGACCACCTGCATCAGCAACCGTAGTAGTTGAGCGCCTCAGAGAGAACCTGCAGAACGTCGTGAAGAAGTTTCGTGATCATACTATTGTAATAGGGGGAGACTTCAATCTACCAGGTATAGAATGGGATAGTCACACAATCAGAACTGGAGCCAGGGACAGAGACTCTTGTGACATTATCCTGACTGCCTTGTCCGAGAATTACTTCGAGCAGATAGTTAGAGAACCAACTCGTGAAGCTAACGTTTTAGACCTCATAGCAACAAATAGACCGGAACTTTTCGACTCCGTGAATGTAGAAGAGGGTATCAGTGATCATAAGTCAGTGGTTGCATCAATGACTACAAGTGTAATAAGAAATGCCAAGAAAGGAAGGAAAATATATTTGCTTAACAAGAGTGATAGGGCACAAATCGCAGAATATCTGAGTGACCACCATCAAACGTTCATTTCTGAGGAAGAGGATGTGGAACAAAAATGGAAAAAATTCAGAAACATCGTCCAGTACGCCTTAGATAAGTTCGTACCGACTAAGGTCCAAAGCGAGGGGAAAGATCCACCGTGGTATAACAATCATGTACGAAAGGTACTACGGAAACAAAGAAAGCTTCATCATAGGTTTAAGAGTAGTCGAATCATAGCTGATAAGGAAAAGCTGAACGAAGCGAAAAAGAGCGTAAAGAGAGCAATGAGAGAAGCATTCAACGAATTCGAACATAAAACATTGGCAAACAATCTAAACAAGAACCCTAAAAAGTTTTGGTCATATGTAAAATCGGTAAGCGGATCTAAATCCCCTATTCAGTCACTCGTTGACCACGACGGCACCGAAACAGAGGACGACCGAAGAAAGGCAGAAATACTGAATTCAGTGTTCCGAAACTGTTTCACTGCGGAAAATCGTAACACGGTCCCTGACTTCAGCCGTCGCACGGACGCCAAAATGGAAAATATTGAAATAAACGATATCGGAATTGAAAAACAACTGCTATCACTTAGTAGCGGAAAAGCATCCGGACCAGACGAGATACCCTTAAGATTCTACAGTGATTATGCTAAAGAACTTGCCCCCTTTCTATCAGCAATTTATCGTAGATCGCTGGAAGAACGTAAAGTACCTAGCGACTGGAAGAAAGCGCAGGTCGTTCCCATTTTCAAGAAGGGTCATAAATCAGATGCGAATAATTATAGGCCTATTTCGCTTACGTCAATCTGTTGTAGAATAATGGAACATGTTTTGTGTTCTCGTATTATGACGTTCTTAGATAATACAAATCTCCTTCATCATAACCAACATGGATTCCGCAAACAGAGATCATGTGAAACTCAGCTCGCCCTATTTGCCCAAGAAATTCACAGTGCCGTAGACACTGGCGAGCAGATTGATGCCGTATTCCTGGACTTCAGGAAGGCATTTGATACGGTTCCGCACTTACGTTTAGTGAAAAAAATACGAGCTTACGGAATATCGGACCAGGTTTGTGATTGGATTCAGGATTTCCTAGAAGAAAGAACACAACATGTCATTCTTAACGGTTCAAAATCTGCAGATGTAGAGGTAATTTCGGGAGTACCGCAGGGAAGCGTGATAGGACCTTTATTGTTTACAATATACATAAATGACTTAGTTGACAACATCGGTAGCTCCGTGAGGCTATTTGCAGATGACACGGTTGTCTACAAGAAAGTAGCAACATCAGAAGACTCGTACGTACTCCAGGAGGACCTGCGGAGGATTAATGCATGGTGCGACAGCTGGCAGCTTTCCCTAAACGTAGATAAATGTAATATAATGCGCATACATAGGGGCAGAAATCCATTCCAGTACGATTATGCCATAGGTGGTAAATCATTGCAAGCGGTAACGACCGTAAAATACTTAGGAGTTACTATCCGGAGCGATCTGAAGTGGAATGATCACATAAGACAAATAGTGGGAAAAGCAGGCGCCAGGTTGAGATTCATAGGAAGAATTCTAAGAAAATGTGACTCATCGACGAAAGAGGTAGCTTACAAAACGCTTGTTCGTCCGATTCTTGAGTATTGCTCATCAGTATGGGACCCTTACCAGGTTGGATTAATAGAAGAGATAGACATGATCCAGCGAAAAGCAGCGCGATTCGTCATGGGGACATTTAGTCAGCGCGAGAGCGTTACGGAGATGCTGAACAAGCTCCAGTGGCGGACACTTCAAGAAAGGCGTTACGCAATACGGAGAGGTTTATTATCGAAATTACGAGAGAGCACATTCCGGGAAGAGATGGGCAACATATTACTACCGCCCACATATATCTCGCGTAATGATCACAACGAAAAGATCCGAGAAATTAGAGCAAATACGGAGACTTACAAGCAGTCGTTCTTCCCACGCACAATTCGTGAATGGAACAGGGAAGGGGGGATCAGATAGTGGTACAATAAGTACCCTCCGCCACACACCGTAAGGTGGCTCGCGGAGTATAGATGTAGATGTAGATAAAATGATCAATTATCTCTACTTATACAGCCTTTTCAATAACTTTAGCAAACACTGATGGCATAGGTCTAAAATTATCTACATTAGCCTTTTATCTCTTTTTATAAAGCGGCTTTACTACTGAGTACCTAAGTCGCTCAGGAAACTGACCATTCCTGAAGGAAAAATTACAAATATGGCTAAATACAGGGGTAACATATGCAGCACAGTACTTTAATATTCTGCTAGGCACTCCATCATAAGCATGACAGTCCCTAGTCTTCACTGATTTAATTATTGAATCAGCCTCCTTCTTGTCTGTATCAGAGAGGAGTATTTCAGGCATCAATCTCGGAAAAGCATTTGCCACGAAAGTTATATGATTCCCAGTATAAACTATTTTTTATTTAATTCACCAAAAATGCTCAGGAAATTATATATATATATATATATATATATATATATATATATATATATATATATATATAATCTGATTTATCAGTAACAGAAATATTTTTACTGCCAACTGACTTTATATCGTCGACCTTGTGCTGCTCACCAGACACTTCCTTCACAACTGTGCATTAGCTACCGTATTTGCATACCACATACTCTTTGCCTTCCTAATAAAATTTTCAGGGACCTTATCATACAGTTTATAATGCGCTACTGTAGGTTGTTTGTGACTACCTCTAAAATTTTGATGTAATTCCCTCTTTGTTCCACATGATATCCTTATCCCAGTAGTCAGCCACCCGGATTCCCTTTTACTGCTAGTACCCCGTTTAGAACGTTTTAGTAGAAAGCAACTCTCAACATGAGAAATGTTAAGGAAAGCATTATATTTATCATCTATTTTATCGGCACTGTAAACATCTTGCCACTCTTGTTCCTTGACAACGTTTAAAAAACACTATTGCAGCTGGATTAACATTCCTACATAGTTTGTAGTTAAATGTGACATTTGTTTGAGTACAAAAGGCTTTTAGTGTTAAAATTTGTGCATCATGGTCTGAAAGGCCATTCATCCTTTTACTAACAGAATGCCCATCTAGTAATGAAGAATGAATAAAAATATTGCCTATGGTTGTACTACTGTTCCCTTGCATCCTAGTTGGAGAAAAACACTGTCTGCATCTGATTATATGAATTTATGAGATCTACCAACTTCCTTTTTCTTGCACCATTATATAAAAAAATTGTATTGAAATCACCACATATTACTAATTTCTGTTACTTCCTACAAAGTGAAGCAAGAATCCTCTCTAGCTGGGACAGAAATGCTCTGAAGTCAGAGTTAGGGGACGTATAAACAACAACAATTAGAAGTTTAGTTTCACTAAATTCAACCGCACCTGCACAACATTCAACTATCTGTTCAGTGCAGTGCTGTGATACGTCTACAGACTAATGGAATACTGTTTTTTACGTACATAGCCACTCCCCCACCCCCAAGAACTCCATGAAAAACAGCCAGCTAATCTCTATCCTGGTAAAGGAAGCCTCTTAATTGTCAAATTATTTAAGTGGTGCTCTGGTATACCAATAATTTCAGAGTCAACATCTATAAGCAGTTCACTAACATTTTCTCTAATGCCTCTTATATTTTGAAGAATATGCTAATTCCTTCTCTACTTGGAAACATTACATCCTCTGAAGGTGAGCCCCTAGTTAGAGGGACTTCCTTTAAGCAGGTATACCTATCACCTGACTTCAATCTAAAAAAGGTGCAGCTCTAACATTAACTAGTACAGGAATTTTTCCATGGTCGAATGTTGACGTGCTGCTGTCGTGAGTGTCTGCGGAAAGAGACTGTGAAACTACCACCAGACACTAAACTGTTGGACGTTTACGACTCGTCACAGAACTTCGGATTCGGAGGCTTTTCTGCTCTGTAAAGTAGGCTAGATGGTGATCTGTGACATTTCTACTGAAAGAGCATAATGCTGGTGGACGCACAAGTGTTTTGGAGCGCAACGTTCATTGTACTTTGTTGAACCTGGAGCTCCGCAGCAAACCGTTGACCCAACGACATCGTCAATTACGATTGCACTAGGCACGAATTCGACCGTCGATCAACGAAAACGTGTCTGCTCTTCTGGTGAACCACATTTTGGCTACACTAGGTGGATGGTTGTCCCCACAAACGCCGTCATCGTGGTCAACGGCGGCTCGAAACGTGCATCGCGCCAAGGACGCAGGCTGGTGAGAAGAGTATTATGCTGTGGGAAACATTTTCCTGCTCACGTATGGAAGCTGTGGTAGTAAGCCAAGACACGCTGACACCTGCGAACCACCTGCATGCTTGATGTCTTCCCTGACGGCGAAGTCATCTTTCAGCATTATGATTGTCCATGTCTCTGAGCCAGAACCGTGCTACGGTGGTTTGAGGAGCATTATAGTGAACTCTTCTTGATATCTCAGCGACCAAATTCGCCCGATGTAAATCCTATGGAACTCATCTGGGTCGCTATCGGGCGCCAGCACCGCGTACGTAAATCAGCGGCCCGTTATTTACAAGAATTATTTGACCTGTTCGTAGACTTCTAATGCTACAAGGATTGACTGGAAAGTAATGTCTCCACCTTCGTAACTCTTCAATAGTTGGCAGCATTGGTATGCATCAGGTACTGGCTTGTTCCGTAGCCTCTTCTATACAGCTCCAGTTGGCGGGAAGCCTTATCATTGAACAGTTGTGTTGTTAAGTGTAAAGTATGGAACCCTGCGCAGACTGTCGGTCAATGCAATTTAAGCAAGGTGCAGTCATTGAATTCTTGACAGCAGAAGGTGTCAGCCCCAAGGAGATTCATCAGAGAACGAAAGTAGTTTATGGTGATTGTGTTGATTTGAGTACTGTGCGTCGTTGGGCGAGTAGGTTTAAAGATGTTGAGGAGGGAACATCTGACCAGCGTGCAAAACAAAGAGTTGGACGTCCTGTGAGAACAACCACCGAGTTTCAGAAGCAAAATGTTGAGAGATTTATTCAGGACGATCGTCGTATAACTCAGCGAGAAACTGCAAGCACAGTCAGCATTTCATAATAATATGTGGGTCACATTAATGCTTTGCTTGGTTATCGGAAGATCTGTGCACGATGGGTACCCCAGATGCTGACTCCTGAAATGAAAGCGCACAGACTTGAAAGTTGCCAGGAATTCCTCTCGCGTTACGATAATGAAGACGCACGGTACTCACATCAGCACAAACACCATAAACTGCTTTCACTCTCTGATGAATCTCCGTTGGGGTGACATCTTCACTGAACATATTTGAAATGCAAATGAAAACTTCAAACCAAAACTAATTGTAAAAAGTATGTCCGTGTGTGCAGGCAAAAGGTACAGCCTTGTAAAATTAGATATTATTTTGAATTTGAGGACTGTGAATTCAACGACTGCACTTTTCTTAAATAGCATTGACCGACCGTCTGCGCAGAGTTCCATACTTCACCCTGTAACAACACAACCATTCAATGCTATGGCTTGCAGCCAATTGGAGCTGTAGAGAAGAGGCTACGGAACAATCCAGTACCTGCCGCATACCAATGCTGCCAGCTGTTGAAGAGTTACAAAGGTGGAGGCATTACTTTTCAGTCAACCCTTGTACATATCTCCACAAACCTACCAACAAACTGTCAGATACTTGATACGTAGAATCAGTGATGTATTTCGTTCCAAAGACGGACAAACAAGCTAGTAAGCAGGTGGTCATAATGTTTTGGGTCGTCAGTGTAGTTTGTCTGCATAAATGAGGGTGGAACCTTGGGATGAATTTGAACTTCCGCATCGAAGCTGTAAGTTTTCGTTGGTGCCAGTTGTAAGTTGCCGGTTGTGGCTTCCGTAGCTCGTTCGGCCGATTGTTCATTGCCCAATATGCGTGGAATCACAATGGGGATAATACAGCAACGAAATACGTTTTATGTTCTCAGTTTCAAGAGACGCAATTCAGTTGCAATTATATGACGTGATTTTCATCGGCACTGCACCTCATACAGAGCAGTTGCCGCGTTGCACGATACGCCTCCAAGGTCACCCGATTTCACGATATGTTATTTTTTGTTCTTTTGTGCGAGGTTCTGATAAAACCTTCGTTATGTACCTCACCTGCCAACAACTCTGGGTGGACTGCGACACTATATAGCAATAGCTGTGTGTGGTGTCACCGCCAGACACCACACTTGCTAGGTGGTGGCCTTTAAATCGGCCGCGGTCCGTTAGTATACATCGGACCCGCGTGACGCCACTATCAGTGATTGCAGACCGAGCGCCGCCACACGGCAGGTCTAGAGAGACTTCCTAGCACTCGCCCCAGTTGTACAACCGACTTTGCTAGCGATGGTTCACTGACAAAATACGCTCTCATTTGCCGAGACGATAGTTAGCATAGCCTTCAGCTACGTCATTTGCTACGACATAGCAAGGCGCCAGTACCAGTTACTATTGATACTTTAATAATGTACCATCAAGACCGACGTTCATCATTTATGGATTAAAGTTAAGTATTCCACCAGCTACGTCCGTTTTTTCTAAAGTCTAATTTCCCTGTCCTGTTCCAGACCTCACGCAGCCTGCGTGAGCTAAAACGCGTGCCTTTCGGCTTCCTCTAGTAACCCGGTGTTGGCTCTCATGCCAACCCACAACACTGTATACGCCGTAACTCCTGACAAGTATGGGACTATTGTTTGGATATTTGTGAAGAGTTCGGTCGAGGGCTCATTGAACATTATTTGAAATGTAAATGAAAATTTAAACCCAAACTAATTGTAAAAAGTATGTCTGTGTGTGCAGGCAAAAGGTGCAGCCTTGTAAAATTATATATTATTTTGAAATTGAAAACTGTGCATTACTGTGCGTAAGCTGAAATTTACCGCAAATTTCTTTCATGGTGTGTAGGAGATATAATTTCGTGAAATCGGATAACTCATTCTGAATCAGCTTGTAGAACGAAATTCATAGCACAACGGGCAACAGACCTGCTAGTGGATCGTCCTGTGCGTTTTTCTGTGATGAATGATGTGTAGCCGACCGGTGTGGCCGTGCGGTTCTAAGGGCTTCAGTTTGGAACCGCGTGACCGCTACGGTCGCAGGTTCGAATCCTGCCTCGGGCATTGATGTGTGTGATGTCCTTAGGTTAGTTAGGTTTAAGTAGTTCTAAGTTCTAGGGGAATAATGACCTCAGAAATTAAGTCCCATAGTGCTCAGAGCCATTTAGCCAATGATGTGTAGGGTGTTGAGTTCTTCAGTAAACTGGTCTCTAGACCGTCAATTTCGGTTTGAGCCGCTGTGTCTGACGGAAGTAGCTCCTCAGTCGTCCTTACGAGGCTGTGCTGTTCCCATACACCGAGCCAGGGGGCGCAGTAGTTAAGATAATGGGCTAACATTCGGGAGGAGAAGGATTTTAATCCCTCCAGCCACACACGTTAACGTTGTGTTGCGTACAGAGAATCCAAGGATGGTTTCTTTCAGAAACTGACAAAAAATTTTCGTCTCTTATCCTTGCCCTAAGCTTGTGGTAGGTCTCTAGTGACCTTATTGTCGGCGGAGGTGATATACCCATATCTTCCTTATTAACTCTGCTTAGGCGGATAGTTTTATTCTTACTACTTCTACAACATTTGGCCGCTTTCGATTAAATTCAGCACCAAGACCTTATTCCTTTGTTTCTAAATAAATAAGATTACACAATTACAATAAACAAAAGCGAAAACTTTTACTTGATGAAATTTTCCCAGCTTCCTGTTAAGAGCTTCTCAGGAGGAAACTTTAATAGTAAGGTAAACACGTTTGTTAACGTGACGATTCATGATCTCGCACCTAATAGTTAATTTAGGTCACCTACGTGCTAAAAATCTAGTGAAACAAAACAGCTAGTACGAGAGGAAGTCAAAGAGTAAGCTTCACATTATTATTGCAGGCTTCGTAACTTTTGTTGAATGCTATTTTTTAACATAGTTACAAAGTTTCTGCAAACAATGGTCCGAACGTTCTATTAATTGTTCACCTAATCGACGATAGACATCCGCACCTTGGTTCAAATGGTTCAAATGGCTCTGAGCACTATGGGACTTAACAGCTGTGGTCATCAGTCCCCTAGAACTTAGAACTACTTAAACCTAGCTAACCTAAGGACATCACACACATCCACGCCCGAGGCAGGATTCGAACCTACGACCGTAGCAGTCGCGCGGTTCCGGACCGCACGCCTAGAACCGCGAGACCACCGCGGCCGGCCGCACCTTGGTCTCGGGGCTATTAGACAACAGCTGTGTGAACGTCCTCATCGTTGGAAGGTTTCTTACACCTGCAGATGTTGTTTCGGGTTGTCGAAAAGACAGAAATCGCTTGATGAAAGATCAGGACTTCCCGGTCAACATCAACCACGTCTCTGCGATCTCGGTCAACTTGTAAGCACCATTTCACTATGGTTGGGCGTGATATTGCGTTTGACCCATATATTGCCAGAATTTCACGGTGAATTTATGCGAAATTTCCAGCAAGACTCATACTGTCTCGCGTACCTCAACTTTTGAGTACGTTTCCTGTTGCCGCGCCATTTCAGTCACACGCAGTAATGCTTCTGTTATCCGTACAGCAACCGAACTGTGTCTGAAGTAGCCCTGACATTTCGTACTCTTGGTGCCCACGGCTCTTACGTGGAATGGCATGTGTAACTTAGTGTCTGAAGTCCCTACGTAGAACTACAAACGTGGCAACAGACGATTTCCAGACTTATTCTTGCCCGATTCAAGCTTGTGTTCCGTCTCTAATCGTCGACACGATAAATCATACTCGTCATTCCTTATGGATACCGTGCCTGTCGTCCAACCAAGGAATCATCGATCGAACTCGTGACGTCAGCGGGTCAGTCAGATACTCGTCTTTTGTAGTGTCTGAGCCTGAACATATGAAGCAAACTGGGCCGTAGTCTCTTCGGAAACGAAATTACACTCTCAAATCACATGATAAATGAAAAGACATGTATTGAATACACTTCAATTCTCAATACTTTTAAGAAACTTACGCTAAAAAGAATTCCATCGTCTTAGTACCCATTTCATGTTTTATCTTCTTCCCTTCCTTTTAAAATAAATTTGTCGAAATTTTTGTAAAAGCAATCACATAATAAACCTTCCTAACTTCATTTTTTTATGATGAAAAATAATTACTTGTGAAAAGTGTAGAGTCTGTTATAGCAATTGTGTTACCACAACATCGTGTACGTTTATAGAAGAATTATTATAAGTGAATATATTTGGAAAATTACGGCCAATATGACAATTTTTGTGCATCAGTTTGTTGTGGTGATACGTGAGCGATAAAGATGAAATAATACGGAGGAAATTCACTATTGGTAAACCACGAAGCAGATTTTTGCAAATTTCAAGTATTCAATAGCTCTGTAGCGGGTTTTCCGCTAAGGACCATGTGTCTTTCCATTTGTTTAGCAATATAAACTCCATTTATGGTGACTGCTTCATCATGCCAAAAGGAAAACCTTCAATTAAAGTTATGAACTCTGAAGATGTAGCTTTCGCACTTAAATACGCAGAGGTCAACAAAAAACCGAAATCCACAATGTTGAATGTCTTTTATTCATAAAATATGCATGGTACTTTAAAAAGCGTACCATAGCCATACTACTGGTCGAAACTAATAAAATAGTTCCATAAACAAGTGTCTGCAAACAAATACTTTTTGAAATATGGGCCACTTCGCTTCTGTGGAGAACGGTTAGTGCGTGTTTTGTCATTCAGGCTGTCTGGCTTGTGTTTGGCTCTGTACATAGTTCTCCTGACTGTGGTGCTGTTGTTAGACATAGCACTTCCAAATGGCTCCTACATTCTCCCACATTAGTCAATATGTAGGCATCGTTCTGAAATTGTTGTGTTAGCATCAGAAAAATATATGTGGTTCCGTGGAGTGTGACCATCATAATGGGGTCCTAGCGTCCCACAAGGGAAATTAGAAACACACTGTATGATCAGAAGTATCCGGACACCTCTGCGTAATGCGGAATCGACCACTAGACGTGACGAGCTGTGGATCCGCAGAAGACAGGGAGTATTGTGTCAGCGGTAGAGAAGCACTAGGGGCAGGATAGGTCCGTTATGAGAGTTCAGTGACTTCGGATATGTACTACACTGGATGTCACCTAATGTAAGTAACAAATCCGTCAGGGACATTTCAACACATATAAAGCAGACCAAGTCCACTGTTGCCGACAGGTGCTGGTTTTAAAGAGGAAACGTGAAGGGACAACCACAGCGAAACCAGGACCAGTTACACTTCATGTAATGAAGGACAAAGAGAGCCCAGCATCGCGGAGATTGGATTATTGGAAACGAGTGATTTCGAGTGATTCGCGCTATCCCCCTATGGCACTCCTATGGAAGTTTATGTGTTTGGCGAATGCCTGGAGAAAATGACCTGCCACCACAGGCAGTGACAACAATGGAATACAGAGGAGGTGGTGTTCGTTATGGCTATGTCCATTACTAGAGTGTGGTCCGCTTGTGAGGCTTCCGAAAACGCTAAATTCCGAAGGGTATGAACACATTTTACAGCACTGCGTACAGTAGAGGAACAGTTCGAAGGCGATGACTGACTGTATCAGCATGAGAATGCACCCTATCATAAAGCAGCAACTACGAGGAAATGGTCTGTGTGCTCTGTGGACAACAACATTCCTGAAATGACTAGTCTGCCCTTATGCCCGACATGAGCCAATATATCACCTCTGGGATGATTTAGAACGTCGGCATCGCTCCAGACCCCAAGCGTCCAATATCACTACTTTCTCGTATTTCCTCTCTTGAGGAAGAATGGACTGCCATGCCTCCACAGACATTCATACGTCTCATTGAAGGTGTCTCAGAATTCAAGCCATCATAAAGGTGAAGGTGAACACACCCCATATTAATGTCCTCTAATTGCTCTACAAATGGTATTTCTTTGGCCTAGCCACTGATATTAATCGATGGATACGTATCATGGACACCGAACGACATCTTCATTGGACAGCACTATACCTGAAAAAATATTCAGCAGATTGTTCCGGCGACTTGCATAACCGCAACCTTTCGCATGAAGGACAAGGATGGCAGTAAACCTCGCACACTACTCACGCCGTGTAGGAAGGAGGGAGTGTTGCGGCGAGTAGATGATGATTGTGCTGCTGATGATGATGATTATGATGTTTGGTTCGTGGGGCGCTCAACTGCGCGGTCATCAGCGCCCAAAAGACTCAATTCCTTACACAGTCCAATCTATCCACTGTCACGAATGACGAATAATGATGATGCTGAAATGATGAGGACAACACAAACACCCAGTCCCCGGGCAGAGAAAATCGCCAACCCGGCCTGGAATCGAACCCGGGATCCCGTGATCCAGAGGCAGCAACGCTAGCCACTAGACCACGAGCTGCCGACCATGATGATTGTGCAACAAGTGTGCAGAGAATTGCAGCTGTTGAAGATGTAAGCCACGCTCTTGCGTGACCAGTTCTGATGAGCAGTTACTTTATCCTTGGTCACGCAGTCAGGTCGCAAGACCACCACGCCATATTACAGTTCTGCCAATGTATTCCAAATCGTTGTGATGAAAATCCGCAGCTCACAGCTTGAATTTTATTTACGGACGTAGGAGAGATGTACTCAGTACACGGAATGGGACAATACGGTACCGTCCTAACCACGTGTGGGAGGATGCAAATCCTCGAACAATAATGACGGCGAGGCATCAGGTTCGTTTTAGTATCTGTCTGTGGAATGTTGCTGGTGGAAAACTCACAGGGCCATATTAGAGGTGGACTCTGCCAAAACTACGGTTCGGTAGTTTTGGTACAACGACTTCCTTTTTCTTCTCACATAATAAGAACCGCACGTCGTTCATCCATTGTGTATTTTATATCGTAACAAAATAGAAACTGCATTTTGTAAGAAATAAAAATGAGTTGATCGCTTACCTTCTGCGCTTTTATGTAAGAAAAGCAATTATTTTTGATGCAAGTACAGTTTACATACAGAAATATAAAAAAAAATTATATAAGTATTGTTGTTACTTTGTACTCAACGGAACGTTCTTCATCACGATCAAAGACAATAGGTTCCTATTATTATTGATAAATGCGGAAGAGGTTTATGAATAACAGAAACATGTGTTATATAAGGTCGACGAAATATTGAAGCAATGTTTGATACGTTTTTGCTTTGCTTTTTCTTAGCGTTACCTTTATTTAAGGAATTGCGTTTTCTAGCGCTACATAATAAATCTGTTCATTTTTTTTACTTTCTCTCTCTGTTTTACATTGCAAATCAACAATTTTAGAATAAAACCTGAATGAAACATTGACAGTTTCAATTTTGATGTAAACAGTGTCAATTGTGAAGGCAGGAGGATAACAGAGCAAAATAAAAATGTACCGTAGGCTACGTGGCCCTTTCAATACCCTCACGAAGTTTCTAGACCGTTCACCATTTCCGGTTTCTAGGCGAATGTAGTAACTCACTGATGGCATAAGCGCACGAAGATATCAAAATACGACAACGCTCTGTAGGTGTAAAACACACCTAGCGGACAGGTAACGCACTTAAGATCTTAACTGACCTTAGCAACAACGAAAACTACCGTAGTGTACGATTACTACGGTAGCCTACCGTTGTTTTACAGGTCTATGTCATACACTATTCTATAGACAGTTGTTATCACAATTTTTTCATGATCACAAATTTTTTCGTAAAAAGCCACCGGCGCCTCGTACGAATGTATTTCACAAGCGTTTAATGGACAATGAATTGGTCAAGTACGTTCAATAGTAAAGTCTCCAGTTTCATTTGACCTTAATTAGATTTATGACTCTGAGATATTCAAAGGCCTTGGTGTAATCTATACGTATCAACTACGTGCATGCTATTCAGGAACATGTGTTCCATGCATGTGACCAAATCCGAGGGCAGCCAAGTTTGTCCGCACGAATTCATGATTGTTTGAGGAAGGCGGAAATGAATGGTAACCACACTGACTACTTCCTAGAATGTAAACAGAAAGATAGCTGTCGTAGGACAGAATAGCCCATATCTCTACAAATATTTGACTTTTGTTTCTGGGCGTATGGTTACAGGAGTTATTTTTAATTTTGACCAGTACAATCTCCTGTAATAGCAAGAGCCAATTAAAAACAAGGACCTCCATAGTGCACAGTCTGCCGATAAATACAAAGTATTTGTTTTCACTCGATAAAAACTTACTTCATCTTATGATCTACATTATTTTATGAATATTACACAAGCTTCTAGTCACCAGTGGCTGATGTTTTAGCCGAGGGCAGTGAGGGAAAGGTGAGAGGCGTGAGCTCCTAATTTGATGAGGGCGAGCAGGACAATTTTGAAGCGGAGGGAAGGGAAGGGCAGTGTCTGGCCGCGGTGTGCTCGGCTGTCAGAGCCGCGCGCCCACACGCACTGCCCTTTGTTGCGGCGCACGCGAGACTAACATCGATCGCGTTTTGCTCATGCGAGGTGGCACGGCTAGTGACAACCGCGATTCCCCCACGCACTATGCTTTTCCCACTCGTTATAAATAGACGGTGCAGTCAGCGACGGAGTTGCCTTACAATGGGCGGTAGTGGTGGAGAGCGCAGGTACTCCTCCACAAGCCACTGTGCAGTACATAAAGGGGTACATCCCCGAGACACCTATCTCCCCTGCTGGAGCATATGGCTCCTGTGAAAGATTTTGAATCTGTTCTATTCTTCTTTATCTTTATCCAATTCTTCTCATCCTGATGTCCTCGAACATCTTAACCCATAGCGCATTAACTTTCGAGGCAAGAAGGAGAACCTCAAATCAATGGGATAGACGGAAAAGTTTTAACGATAATTGGTCTTAAAAATCAGTCATCCTCATATAGTTTTGAGGGAACATCCCCACACCCGATTAGGCTAAAGCTGTATTGTTTCCCCATCCCCCTCCTCAGAAACACGATAATTAAGTGTTCAAACATGAATACACAGGTAACTCCGTTTACACGATTCGCAAGAAAATGGCGCACATGAATTCGATCTCTTGCGGTAACGGAATTTTCCGGGAGCAGGATGGGATTCCATCTGCAGAATTAAAGTAAAAGAACTGCGAAATTAAGGGCAGGTAATTGCTCATTATTATATAACTTGCACGCGCGGAGTAAAAGCTAAAAAATAAATACATTGTTTCCCCTTTTGTCGTATAATTTCTCGCCATACTCCGAAGACGCTGTGAATGAGCCGATAAGACTAGTAAACAACGTTATGCATAAATACGTTGTAGCCATAATGGTGCGTACCGCTGGGGCTTTCAGTCACTTATGGTGGCCCACTTTTCGACCACCTGAGGGACGTGGAGTGTACACGAGCGTTATGCAAGAGCCCACAGGGATCCATAAGTGGTCCTGTCTTCTGGGATCTGTTACTCAACTCAGTATTAGGAAAGCTGCAGGATAACAAAGCGGGAGTACAAGTAGTCGCCCATGCCGACACGCTGATGATCCTTGTGAAGGACACCTTTTAAGAGACTCAATCACAAAATTAAGAAACAGGTCCAGTAAGAAAAAGTCCGGTACTAGATACCTAGGCTCCTTCTAGGCCGAGCTACAAAATTATAGTGCTCACACTGAAAAATGAAGAAGAGAGGCAGGAACAAGATGAACAAATGATTAGTCTAGCCATTTACGATTATAAACCACCAATGCAGACACTAAGAATATATGATAACACGACCCTAACTGTGATCATGGGCTATTGTGTGAGTGTTTGGGCGCACAGAACGGGTAGTTAAAGGGTGCAAAGCAGATTGCCTCTTCGTTTGACGAAATCTTTTGGTACTGTGCCAGTTGAAGCTTTGGAGGTAACACTTGGAATATGTATACTCGATCTCAGATACGAAAAAAATCGGCGCTTTATTGGTTGAAGAAAGAACAATAACATGAAGAGCTGAATTTAACAGGAATACTGGCCTCAAGCAAGCAATAAATTCACAATCAGACCCTTCACCAGTGACAGAAACGATTAGACGATGTCCAGACGGCGAGCTGCACATATGGTTTTCTATCATATATAAAACAGACACTGGAAATCGACCAGCTGAATTCCTCGTCGTCTGACACACTTCTTGAGGGGCCACTGGCCTTACTGGTCGAACACAAACCTCCGAATATGCCTGCGGTGAAGATGGCAAGCTAGAACATATAATCTGCATATGTCCGTTTTATGCCGATGTCGCTGACAGTGACCGGTACCAACTGAATCGGCACGAAAGAACCAATGTCTAGTAGATAACTACGCAGCGAGACAGAACGGCAGATCCTGGAAAATACTGCCGACGCTACTTCAAGAAAGTCTTGGGTAGAGCATCAACCTCTGTCCACTGCACTACGCGAGGTTGTGACAAAAGATCGAGAATCTACGAAACGAATACAGCTGAGGTTAACACTTGCGGCAGACGAACAGACGACCTCGCAGGCACCAGCGATCGCAAAATTCCCAGAGTGGAAAAGCTGTCTCTCGCCACCCAAGGAACTTGAACTGTGGGGACGTGGGCCGGCGTGTGGCTACGCTCCTCACCTGCAGCAACGATGTCCCCTCGGAACAGAGGTGTTCTCCCCCGAGACCAACGAGCCGACAGACAACGGAAGAGGCGGGTCCCAACACAACGCACTCCGCTGCGCCCAACCAATCGGCAGGCTACGCCTACGGATCGAGGAGCGATGGTGTGTATTGTGGAATGTGGCACACGAGAACTGACCTTATTAAAATAGTGGTAGACGTACTTAGTTCTGGAATTAGGTGTAGTTTTTATAAACGGTAGAAATAGTTACAGTAATGGGAAATAGTATTGTATTAGAAGTAATAATGTATAGTATGTGATTAGTTTCCGACGTATAGGAAAAGAATGCTTGTAATAGTAATAATTGGTGTAAGAATGAATAAAGCCTGTGTTCAAATTATAGTTAACAGGCTACAATGTAATATGTAAATATATAAAATCTTCCTTCTGGTCCTTGAGAATACACATCAGTCAAACGACCACACTTTTTTATCTTCTAACGTATTCCATTTTATCTTATTTATTAATAATTTAAATTATATTTGCATATGAGTCCTCCTTAAGTATTCCACATATGATCGACCCTTATCAACAATTTTCAGAAGCTAGTATTTTATGGACATCTGAAGTTTATGGGTGATACGTTTCTTAAGCCTTCATCTTCGACACAAAGAGCAGACCGGTGCAGATTAAGACATTTGAATCTTATTCACGAGTATCAGAATGCACATTCGCGTCTGATCAATGGAGTTTAACTTTTATGTAGTTTCTTTCAATTACTTAAAGCGAATGCTACGATGGTACCTTAACGGCCGATTTTATTCCCCATTTTGAGCTTGTACTCCATGTCTAACATTTGGCTTTTAATCGCTGGAGATAAATCGTGTTTAAAATATTTTTCCAGGCATAGATTTCCCTCGATTTTCCAAAATCTGTTAGAGCAAATTTCACGATGTCACCCTTGAAAGAAACACAGCACATTTGCCTCTCCAACCTTCCACAATTGGAACTTATATTCCATCTCTAATGACCGCTTAGTCGACTGGACATTAAATACATATCTATCTTCCTTTATTCTCCTTTGTTTTAGTATTGTTTATATAATTCATATTCCAAATTATACTCTTCGCGGTGACAATTGGATGCATAAGGTTCTAGGAAGATGCGACTAGAACATTGCTCCCATTCCATTGAAAGTTTCGGAACAAACAAGTACTCTGTGTGGCGTGTAAGTAAAAGCAAAGGTTCAGAGATTTCAGTTTTGACATGGTGATAGGTTGAATTGTAACACTTACTGTTATGTTATACGTAATATCACGAGCTGTCTCCTGCCGGCAGCTATCATAACTGCACAAACCGGTCCTTGTGATAGTGCCTGGAGTGCTATACTATAGAATGAGAAACGGCAATATGCTAAAACCATCTGCACAGCTATTTTATACTTTGTACAAAATATTGCTCCTCCTTGTTAATGAAAAGCACAGAAGGTTAGAGAACAGATGTACGTCACTGGGCAGTTAGCTTTCAATTATTTTTGCCTTTAACAAGTACTTTTGGAAACCTCATCGCCAATATTCTGGAGTTAACTTTCTGTTCAAAATACACGCATTTCATGACTGAATAGCTATCACAAAAATGACTAGAACATTTTATTTCGTTTCATTTACTACACATTTAGAGATCTTTTGTGTCGTATTTTAAAAACAACTCGAACAGTTATTTCATACTAGAAAATAACTTGTTCTTTATTCCAAGCAAATATTGTTGTCAGCAATAAAAAATGCGAAGTAATAATAATGAGCTACAAAGAAAACTTAACTTGATTAACGGAAACGGAGGTCGTTAAATGAAAGAGCTAGTAATTTGCTGAAATTGACGGAAGTTTGAAGATGATAGGGGAGATGAGTTGTAGGTTAGCGCCGCCAAGGAAAGATACCTTGGAATGACATCGAACCACTTCGATCCATGCGTTCGGCGCTGGTTCTTGTAGTTACTAAGCTCTGTGCTTGTGTCTACTGCACAGGCTTTCCGTGACTCTAGGTACAATAACCTGTCACGGCTTATGTACTAGGTCATTTGGTCAAGGAAGTTGTCGTCGTTATCGTCTGTATTATTGGTTGGTCATTTCGCTATCTCCCTACGAGATGTCTGTCATGTTAATGATATGTTGTATCCTGGGTCTCAATTCAGGTCTGTTTTGTCGCTCTTTTATGTACTGATGGTGTACCGCGTTCGACATCACGTCTGCCGTATTTGTTTCGTCTATATTTGTGTTGCACAAGTCCTCATATGTTTCCTTAAGTCGTCTGGCATGTGTGAGAAGTGTGCAGCATACTACGTAGCATGCCTAAGTCGTGGCCGCAAAACATGACTCAAAGAAAATGTAACTTCAGCTTGGGTCCAGGAGTTTGCGACAGCGGCTGGTCGATGAAATGTAATAATACTGTACCATCAGCCGTTATTTTGATATTGTTTTATTGGCAACCAGTTTCGACGTTCCTATCACGGTATCTTCATGCCTGTCACTTGAATGACAGACACCAAATATCACTCTGTTGAGTGCCAGTTAGCCGGTTCGAGGAAAGGATTAGGTCAGGGAGTAAAGTTGCATTCAGATATGACATATTTTGTATTATGAGAGCCCCTAGTGACTTATCTGGCGAGTACAATTATTTCTTCATAATATTTAACCCTTTGCGTCCCAATAATATAGCCGGCCGGGGTGGCCGAGCGGTTCTAGGCGCTACAGTCTGGAACTGCGCGACTGCTACGGTCGCAGGTTCGAATCCTGACTCGGGCATTGATGTGTGTGATGTCCTTAGGTTAGTTAGGTTTAAGTAGTTCTAAGTTCTAGGGGACTGATGACCTCAGAAGTTAAGTCCCATAGGGCTCAGAGACATTTGAACCATTTTTTGAACCCAATAATATAAAAAGAAATAATTTTAAAATTTTTCGCAAAATTGACTTTTATCATCACAGTAAGCAACGAATACAAGAATAAATTGGCAAAAGGAAACAGTTACTTTTTTCAAGGAAGTTATAACTCTACCGGCTAAAGTAGCTATACGCCGATAATATTACTTCTATGATACGAATTTGAAACGACCGTGACCGTGTGTAACGAATAAGGTATCGGACTACATTTCGTTTCTCGAAAGAATTCTGATGAAAAGAAGCAATAGCAGAACAAACGGGACTCGAACCAAGGTTCTATTAGTTAGAAGGTAAACTGCGATGACGTAAAAGAAAATGGTCACCAGTCTAACTGGGCAAAGTTGTACCATGTATTAGCACGGGTCATAACGAAGGTTAGTTATTGGGAATGACTTTTCGTGATACTGAAATTCTGTTTTGCCAATAGGGTGCAAGACAATAGCGCACTATAGCAAGCACTGTACCAGTGATATGCCATGAACAATACGTACAGTTTCCGACCCCCCATCATTTCATGACATAATATAATCGAAAGCAACTTCGCATTACTCTGCACACAATGTCACATCTCTAAACTTCCATGAACTCATAATGCCTAACAAACAAAAACTGGCGCAAAATTTAATAAATTTATATCGAAAGTACACACTCCTCCAGTACTTTTCTATCAAAACCGCTCATAAAATCAGTACTACAAACTCAAAACTACGTTACACTAACTGTAGATAGCCCTACTTCCATTTTCAATTACCTCTTCCACATGATCACTGCATAAAAAAAACACGTCTCAATCTCCTATAATCACGTAACACAATCTCGGCACCGACTGTAGCTTTTACCACTGTAAATGACTGCTACAATGCACTAAGCTCGTAAAAGTGCCTCAATATACCGCTAGATGTCTATATCTTGCAATAGCAATGGTGGTTTCATGCGAAAGGCACTGGTACTTAAGAAAATTAATACGCTAGTGGCTTCAGGCAGAAACCACTGAAACTCAAAGGGTTAACTTGGTCTCTCCTATAACAGCGGCTAACAGGCGAAACGTCGGCCCTGTTAGGCCGCATTCTGTTTCGTTCATTATTAATCCAGTGCCGTGCAGTTCAATCACTTAGCCCCTGCAAGCCTACCGTGCCGGTAGCAGTTTGCTGCCATCATTACGATATTGTCCGCGGAATAAACCCCGTGTGGTTCCGCTTGTTGGAAGTAGGGTCGTGGCTTTAGGTAACTTCCCGGCGCCTTGCGGCACAATATCATGCGAATTAAGCCTAAGTGTTGTCCGTAATTCCAGCGGTTCACCCATTAAGACAAAGGAGATTTGCGACATTACTTCACTGGCGACAGTTTCTCTTACTTGAATGTTGTCCCTCTAAATCAAACCACACGTCGTCTAAGGTCAATATTGGCATTCTGTGTTATCAGAAAGTCTAATCCTAGACCATGAGGTAACCTTCACTTACATGAGCCTGGGCTTGTACACACTTGTTTAAAATGTCCTTCCCAAAACTGAAAATTCAGTATTGCCGAACCCAAAGACTCCGCATTACTGTCTCCAACCCCATGCAAATTATAGTGCGGTGAGTTCAATTGCCTCCGACTCACAACGTTCAGACTTGCTAGCTCCAGTTGGCCGCACTCTCTAAGCGTCCTGGCATAAACACTACCAGTTGTGGACATATTGGTTTGAATACAGTACAGTGTTTTTCCAAATTTCCGAATCCTACCCATTTAAAACTATTGCTACAAATCAAGTGATTCTTTTAGGTTTCATTTGTTTTGTGTGTTATTTGATTTAAAGCTGAAATTTAGCTAATACGTGTCGGAAGTCTACATTCTGGTGTAGACGCCTGCCATCTAGTCGTTATGTGTTGTGCTTTACACAATTTTCTGACAGTGTCTGTTTACGATTCTTGTTGCAAAATACTATACTTTTTAGTTGTCATTCATTTCGTGTCTTCTGCTCCCTAAAATATACGTTCAGCGAAACTCTGTGTGTTGATTATATTCTTGTGTCTTACGTCTACCTGCTGCCTAGAAGTTAGATGCAAAACTCACGGGAAGATAAATTTTCACCAACTATTATTTTATATATTATTTTACATATTATATATTAGAAGTTAGATGCACAACTCACGGGAAGATAAATTTTCACCAACTATTATTTTATTGCAGTTTAAGTGCGTGGAAGTGGTTTTTAGTTCACTGTAAAAGTTGAGTCGTGTGACCAATATGCATGTTGCCAATGGTTAGTTAGTATGGGAGAAATGATTGTAGTTGGAAGTCAGTACAATGTCAGATAAGGTTCTGTCTCATGGACTGTAAGTTATGTAGTCAAGATAAGAAAGTCATGAAACAGTGGAGGAAGATTTGTGCCTTTCAGACAGAATTAGAAATGGCGTATTTTGAATGAGATAGGTTGAAGGGAAAAGGGAGAACGGGAGCTGGGAAAAGGTGACAAGTAGTAGGCTGAAAAAGAAAACCTGAGAAATAACGTTGCAAATTCTGGTAATGAATCAGTTTGGCTGGTTACCTGAAACAAGGGAAGAATCTCAACCAGTTCTTCAGCAAAGCAAAGGGCAGTAGACTCGTAGAAAGAACTTTAAGGTTAGCTCGGTATAAAAGTCAAGCAGACAGCAAAGAATCCTGCTGTTACGTAGGAGTCACAGAAGGTGTGTAAGCCAAATGCGACAGTAAGATTCAGGTGTAGAATACCAAGTCGCAAGCAATGTGAAACCTATTGCCAAGCTTAGCCAGGTGAGACAATATAGAGGCCTTGTGCAGGGATTTTGATGAAGAGGATCAGATACTTACAGTAGGAGAAGCAGCAAACAGCTGATCTAGCAAATTACAGTATGATTTTAAAGATGATCTGAAGGAAATACTAGCATCAACTGTACACACTCATGTGGGGTTTGTGGAGGTTTTACAATGCCATGACCAGGTTAACACAGCTGTTAACAGTCTAACAAAGAACTTAGTGGATTGCTTATAGCTGAAACGAAGACTCACATCTGTGCCACACTCGTTGCTGTTATTGGGAAATGGGGACGCAAAAATCATGCCCTGCACTCGAGTAGGACGGGGAAGGACAGATTATCTGAGCCGCTTGCAGAAAGTGTAAGAGAGATTGCAGGCACGAAGGACTAAATCACTGTGGTTACTACAGTCAGGGAGACACATTTCTTAGGTTACAGTCAGGTTACAGACATGTGGAATTGAAAGAAATTTGAGCAGAATAGCTCCATTACAAATGTAACAACATTAAAAAAAATTAAAAAATTAAATCAAATTAATTTGTTCCGTCAGAACATTAGGGAGTCGAACAACAAGGTAGATATGATTCTTGTATATCTAGAAGTTATGGAAAATTCTGTAGTGATAGGTCTTCTGTGCCTCTCTGAACACCATGTGACCATCGAAGCGGAGAAGTTAAATATCAGGGTTTATAGACTAGCATAATTTTCATGCAAAGCTAACATGGAAAAAGGAGTTGTTGCAACATACGCAGAAGTTGGACACTCAGTCAAAAATATTGAAACAAATAGTTTTCGTGCAGATCAGAACACAGAAGCATCGGTATTGTAGTTGTAAATTGTCGTAGCTGTGTTGGGAAAGAACCAGAGCTCCAAGCCCTAATAGAAAGCACTGAAGCTCAAATAGTTATAGGTACAGAAAGCTGGCTAAAGCCGGAAATAAGTTCAGCAGAAATTTTTTCTAACGATCTAACAGTGTTCAGAAAAGATAGGTGGTAGAGTATTTATTACTGTCAGAAGCAGTTTCCTTTGTAGTGACACTGAAGTAAATAGTTCCTGTGATATAGTATGAGTAGAGATTATAGTTTACAATCGGAGTGAACTATTCATTGGTTCGATTTACCGACACCGACTCTGAAGATATAGTTGCTGAACAGTTCAAAGGAAACTTGAGTCTCATTTCAAATAGGTACCCCAATCATACAATTATAGTCGGTGCTGACTTTAATCTACCCACGATATGCTGGAAAATTATACGTTTAAAGCCGGCGGTGGACATAAAACCTCATCCGAAATTGTACTGAATGTTTTCTCAGAAAATTATTTTCAACAGTTAGTTCATGAGCCCACTCGAAGCGTAAATGGTTGCGAAAGCATACTTGACCTCTTAGCAACAAATAATCCTGGACAAATAGTGACGAACACAGGGATTAGCGACCACAAGGCCGTAGCTACTAGGCTGAATACCGTAACTCCTACAACCATAAAAAAGAAACGCAAAGTATATCTATTTAAAAAAAGCTGATAAAAATACACTTAATGCCTCTTTAAGAGACAGTCTGCTCTCCTTCCGATCTGATCGTGTAAGCGTAGAAAAGTTGTGGAATGATTTCAAAGACATAGTATCGACAGCAATTGAGAGATATATACCACATAAATTAATAAGTGATGGTACGGATCCGCCACGATACACAAAACGGGTCAGATCGTTGTTGCAGAATCAACGAGAAAAGCATGCCAAATTTAGGAGAACGCAAAATCCCCAAGTCTGCCAAAGTTTTGCAGAAGTCAGAAATAAAGCGCGTACTTCTATGCGAGATGCTTTCAATAATTTTCACAACGAAACTCTGTCTCGAAATCTGGTAGAAAACCCAAAGAGATTCTGGTCATGAATAAAGCACACCAGTGGCAAGACACAATCAATATCTTCACTGCGCGATAACAACGGTGAAGTCATTGATGACAGTGCCACTAAAGCAGAGTTATTAAACACGATTTTGTGAAACTCCTTCATCAAAGAAGACGAAGTAGATATTCCTGAATTCCAATCAACGACAACTGCCAAGATGAGAAACATAGAAATAGATATCCTCGGTGTCGCAAAGCAGCTTAAATCACTTAATAATGGCAAGGCTTCCGGTCCAGATTGTATACCAGTCAGGTTCCTCTCAGAATATGCTGATACAATAGCTCCATATTTAGCAATTATATACAACGGCTCGCTCACAGAAAGATCCGTACCTAAAGACTGGAAAATTACTAGTCACTCTACTACCCAAAAAGGGAAGCAAGAGAAATCCGTTGAATTACAGGCCCATATCACTAACGTCGATTTGCAGTAGGGGTTTGGAACATATACTGTATTCGAACATTATGAAGTACCTGGAAGAAAACTATTTATTGACACGTAGTCAGCACGGATTCAGAAATTATCGTTCTTGAGAAACACAACTAACTCTTTATACTCATCAAGTAATGAGTGATATCGACAGGTGATGTCAAATGTATTCCATAGTGTTAGATTTCCAGAATGCTTTCGACACCGTCCCACACGAGCGTCTTCTAACCAAACGGCGTGCCTGTGGAATATCGCCCCAGTTGTGCGACTAGATTCGTGATTTCCTGTCAGAAAGGTCACAGTTCGTAGTAATAGACGGAAAGTCATCGAGTAAAACAGAAATAATATCCGGCGTTCCCCAAGGAAGTGTTATAGGCCCTCCATTGTACCCGATCTACATTAACGACATAGGAGACAATCTGAGTAGCTGTCTTAAGATTGTTTGCAGATGATACTGTCATCTACCGTCTTGTAAAGTCATCGTATGTGCAAAATAAATTGCAAAATGATTTAGATAAGATATCTGTATGGTGCGAAAAGTGTCAGTTAACCCTGAATAAAGAAAAATGTGAAGTTATTCACATGAGTACTAAAAGAAATTCGCTAATTTCTATCATATGATAAGTCACACAAATCTGAAGGCTGTAAATTCAACTAAGTATTTTGGTATTATAATTACAGGTACCCTAAATTGGAACGATCACATAGATAATGTTGTGAGTAGAGCCAACCAAAGACTGAGATTCACTGGCAGAGCACTTAGAAGGTGCAACAGGTCTACTAAAGAGAATACTTACACCACGCCTGTCCGCCCTATTCTGGAGTATTGCTGTGCTGTGCGGTGTGGAATCCGCATCAGATGGGTCTGACAGATGACATCGAAAAAGTACAAAGAAGGGCAGCTCGTTTTGTATTATCGCGAAGTAGGGGACTTAGTGCCACAGTCATGATACGTGAATGGGAGTGGCAATCATTAAAACAAAGGCGTTGATCGTTGCGACGGGATCTTCTCATGAAATTTCAATCACCAGTTTTCTCCTCTGATTGCGAAAACATTCTGTTTGTACCCACCTACATAGGGAAAAATGATCATCATGATAAAATAAATCAGGGTCTGCATATAAAAATTCAAATGCTCGTTTTCCCGCGCGCCCTTCCAGAGTGGAGCGGTAGAGAGAAAGCTTTAAGGTGGTTCATTGAACCCTCTGCCAGGCACTTTATTGTGAATAGCAGAGTAATCACGTAGATGTAGATGTAGATGTAGATGAATGTTCTTGTGAGTTGTTGCTACACAATACTTCTCTGGACATTGTAACAGTATATAGACCACCTCCAGGAAACTTTAATCGGATTACGAAAAGTCTATATGAATTATTGAGCTACCTGGTAGGCGGGAAGAAACAATCAGTAGCTTTTCGAAATTTAAAAGTAGATTTCTTACAAAATACAGACAGTAAAAATGAACTGGAATCATTATTTGAATGTCTCAATCTAATTTCAGTAGTCAGTTTTCCAAACTGTTTGCAGCAAAATAGTAGGACACTGATTGATATCATTTTTATAGACAGTGCTAAGGCTGAAATAATTAACGTGTACCAAATTGTTAGTGACTTATGTGACTGAAATAAACAATATAGCACATTATAACCTTGAGGCTAGTTAATACAAAGCAATGAATTTATTAATGTAAACACAATACGTTGCTTTAAGAGTAACTTGAAAAAGGTGTTATTGGTTTAGGTGTATGTAGAAAGAGATGCTAATGTCAAATTCAATTTATTCCACAGAAAATTTGTGTCAGTATTTGAAAGTTGCTTTCCTAAAAAGTTATCCATTAAAAATAAAAATATGCCACTCATAACTAAGGATATTAAAATATCATGTGAAAGAAAGGCGGAAATTTACATGAAGGACAGAATAAGCCAAGATCCAGCGTTACTTGCATACAATAGAAATACTGCAATAGTTTAAGGACAGTCATTAAAATGTCAAAAATATAGACGTCCTGTTAAAAAACTGATTATACAGACAAAAAGTTTTTAGCTATATGGCACATTCGCAAATGGCAAACAGGAAATCCAATCAGTGAACAAGATAAAATAGCAAGTAAGCTAAATGACAATGTTAAAAGTACTCGCAACTTTTGAATTACAATCACTTTCTATATGTTGCAGTAAAAGTAGGATTTAATGTTTCAGTTGAAAAAGCAAGAGAATATATTAAAATGTCATTCTACAACACTTTAAGCAACAAGAAGTAGCACCAACAGCCTTAACTGAAATTACGAGAATTATAAAAATTCTAAAAAATTAAAGATCATATGGCGTCGGTGGAATTTCAATCAGAATTCTGAAAAGTTGTTCTGACTTGATAAGTAATGCCCTAGTGACAAATTACGTAAAGCATCACTGGCACAGGGAATTTTTCCAGATTAAAATATGCAATTCTTAAATCGCTTAGTAAGAAAGGTGACAAGAAAGACTTAAATAATTGTCTTCCAGTTTCCCTGCTGACACCTTTGGAAAATATTTTAAAGACTAATGTACCCAAGAGTGGTCTCACACTTAAGTACAATCAGTTTACTTAGCATTTCACAGTTTGGACTCCAGAAGACTTACTTGACTGAGAATGCTATTTATACATTCAATCATCAAATATTACATGCCTTAGATAATAAAACATCGCCAGCTGGTGTTTTTTATGGTCTTTCCAAGGCGTATGATTGTGTAGTTTATGTTCCACTCCTACAAAAAGTTAGTTATTTCGGACTGATGGCCTTACACCTAACTGGTTTAAATGACACCTAACAAACAGAACGTAAAACGTTGTGTTGAATAATTCAAACAATGTTGGAAGGGCAGAAAATTTTAAAGGCTGGGAAAAAAAATCACAATGGTATCCAACAGGGCTCAGTTTTGTGTCCACTACTAGTCCTTACAGTTGTGAATGGCCTTCAACTTAACATTCAGCATGTATAATTGATTCTTGTAGCAGGTGATACTAGTGCTAAAATAAATCTCATTGGCGAGAAAGTAACAGAAGAGATTGTAAATGATGTTTTCCAAAAGAACTATTATGTGTTTCGCTGGAAATGGACCATCCATAAATTTTTAGTAAACAAGCTATGTTCAGTTCTGTACCACAAACAGAGTCATACCAACAGTTTATGTAGCACATGGACAGGAATCCATAACTAAGGTATAATGCTCCAAATCTTTGGGTGTACATATTGAAGAAGACATGTACTGGGAAGATCTCGCCACAAAGAAAACCGCCTTTGTTTCAGTGACTGCCACCCCAACTCGCGTATCTTATCAGTGACATTCTCACCCCTACTGCGCGGTAACACGAAACGAGCTGCCCTTCGTTGCACTTTTTCGATGTCCGTCAAACCAACCTGGTAAGGATCCCATACCGCGCAGCAATATTCCACCAGAGGACGGACAAGTGTAATGTAGGCTGTCTCTTTAGTGGGTTTGTCACATCTTCTAAGTGTTCTGCCAACAAAGCGCAG
Organism: Schistocerca piceifrons; assembly: GCF_021461385.2. Lineage (NCBI taxonomy): Eukaryota > Metazoa > Arthropoda > Insecta > Orthoptera > Acrididae > Schistocerca > Schistocerca piceifrons. The sequence continues at coordinate 75,131,421 of NC_060149.1, forward strand.
TCTTTGTTTCGCCTTCAAAATGGCTCAAATGGCTCTGAGCACTATGGGACTTAACATCTGAGGTCATCAGTCCCCTAGAACTTAAAACTACTTAAACCTAAGTAACCTAAGGACATCACACACATCCATGCCCGAGACAGGATTCGGACCTGCGACCGTAGCAGTCGCGCGGTTCCGGAGTGAAGCGCCTAGAACCGCTCGGCCACAGCGGCCGGCTGCCAAGAAGAGGGCCACATGATTGCTAAGAAAGACGCTATTGTGTCTGCATACCCTGAAAGGAATCTGATTGGTATACCATCTGGACCGGAAGACTTGCCTTTATTAAGTGATTTGAGTTGTTTCGCAACACCTAAGATATCTACTTTTATGTCACTCATGCTAATAGCTATTCTGGTTTCGAATTCTGGAATATTTACTTCGTCTTCTTTCGTGAAGGAATTACGGAAAACTGTATTTAGTAACTCCGCTTTAGTGGCACCACCATCGGTAACATTTCCATCGCTATCGCGCAGTGACGGTATTGACTGTTTTTTGCTACTGGTGTACTTTACATACGACCAGAATCTCTTTGGGTTATCTACCATATTTTGAGACAATGTTTCATTGTGGAAACTATTAAAAGCATCTCGCATTGACGTCCGCACTAAATTTCGAGCTTCCGTGAAACATTGCCAGCCTTGGGGATTTTGCCTTCTTCTGAATTTGGCATGCTTTTTTCGTTGCTTCTGCAACAGTGTTCTGACGTGTTTTGTATACCATGGTGGACCAGTCCCGTCTCTTATTAACTTATGCGGTATGAATTTATCTATTGCTGTCGATACTGTATCTCTGAATATGAGCCATATCTAGTCTACACTTACATAATTAGCTTGGAAGGAACGGAGACTCTCTTAGGAAGGCATCAAGCGAATTTTTATATGCTGTTTTAAATAGATATATTTTGAGTTAATTTACAGTGGTTTTGGTTGATATGGTTTTGAGCCTCGCTACAATGATCTTGTGTTCACTAATCCCTGTATCCCCCATGACGCTCTCTATTAGATCGGGATTATTTGTGGCTAAGAGGTCAAGTGTGTTTTCGCAACCATTTACAATTCGTGTGGGCTCATGAACTAATTGTTCAAAATAATTCTCATATAAACTATTTAGTCCAATTTCGGAAGATGTTTTCTGTCTACCACCGGCTTTGAACATGTATTTTCGCCAACAAATCGAGGGTAGATTGAAGTCTCCACCAATTATACCTGTATGAGTGGGGTACTTATTTGTACTGAGACTGAGGTTTTCTTTGAACCGTTCAGCTATTATATCATCTGAGTCGGGGAGAGGGGGGAGGCGTCGGTAGAAGAAGACAATTATTATTTTGCTACGGCTGTTGAATTTAACCTCTACCCATAGTAATTCGCATGAACTATCTATTTCAACTTCACTACAAGATAAACTACTACCAACAGACACAAACACACCACCACCTACTTTATTGAATCTATGCTTTCTAAACAAGGTCTGCGCCTCTGTAAAAATTTCGGCAGAATCTATCTCCGGCTTTAGCCAGCTTTCTGTTCCTATAACGATTTCAGCTTCAGTGTTTCCTATCAGTGCTTGATGCTCTGGTACTTTTCCAACACAGCTACGACAATTTACGACTACAATACCGACAGTTGCTTGGTCGATTCTCGTCGTTTCCTTGCCCTGTACCCTTTGAGACTGGACCCCTTTTTGATCTTCCCCGAGACTGTCTAACCTAAAAATCCGCCCAGTCCACGCCACACAGCCCCTGCTACCCGTGTAGCCGCCTCCTGTATGTACTGGACACCTGACTATTTAGCGGAACCCGAAACGCCGGCCGGTGTCGCCGTGCGGTTGTAGGCGCTTCAGTCTGAAACCGCGTGACCGCTACGGTCACAGGTTCGAATCCTGCCTCGGGCATGGATGTGTGTGATGTCCTTAGGTTAGTTAGGTTTAAGTAGTTCTAAGTTCTAGGGGACTGATGACCACAGATGTTAAGTCCCATAGTGCTCAGAGCCATTTGAATCATTTTTTTTGAACCCGAAATTTTGGAACGCGTATTATGTTCGAGTATAATGACTTTTCTGGAGACTAGAAATCTACTCTGTAGGAATCAGCATGAGTTTCGAAAAAGACGGTCGTGTGAAACCCAGCTCGCGCTATACGTCCACGAGACTCAGAGGGCCATAGACACGGGTTCACAGGTAGATGCCGTGTTTCTTGACTTCCGCAAGGCGTTCGATACAGTTCCCCACAGTCGTTTAATGAGCAAAGTATGAGCATAAGGACTATCGGACCAATTGTGTGATTCGATTGAAGAGTTCCTAGATAACAGAACGCAGCGTGTCATTCTCAATGGAGATAAGTCTTCCGAAGTAAGAGTGATTTCAGGTGTGCCGCAGGGGAGTGTCATAGGACCGTTGCTATTCACAATATACATAAATGACCTTGTGGTTGACATCGGAAGTTCACTGAGGCGTTTTGCAGATGATGCTGTGGTGTATGGAGAGGTTGTAACAATGGAAAATTGTACTGAAATGCAGGAGGATCTGCAGCGAATTGACTCATGGTGCAGGGAGTGGCAATTGAATCTCAATGTAGACAAGTGTAGTGTGCTGCGAATACATAGAAAGATAGGTCCCTTATCATTTAGCTACAAAATAGCAGGTCAGCAACTAGAAGCAGTTAATTCCATAAATTATCTGGGAGTACGCATTAGGAGTGATTTAAAATGGAAAGATCATATAAAGTTGATCGTTGGTAAAGCAGATGCCAGACTGAGATTCACTGGAAGAATCCTAAGGAAATGCAATCCGAAAACAGAGGAAGTAGGTTACAGTACGCTTGTTCGCCCACTGCTTGAATACTGCTCGTCAGTGTGGGATCCGTACCAGATAGGGTTGATAGAAGAGATAGAGAAGATCCAACGGAGAGAAGCGCGCTTCGTTACAGGATCATTTAGTAATCGCGAATGCGTTACGGAGATGATAGATAAACTCCAGTGGAAGACTCTGCAGGAGAGACGCTCAGTAGCTCGGTACGGGCTTTTGTTAAAGTTTCGAGAACATACCTTCACCGAAGAGTCAAGCAGTATATTGCTCCCTCCTACGTATATCTCGCGAAGAGACCATGAGGAAGAAGCATAGTGACAATCCTTCTTTCCACGAACAATACGAGACTGGAATAGAAGGGAGAACCGATAGAGGTACTCAAGGTACCCTACGCCACACACCGTCAGGTGGCTTGCGGAGTATGGATGTAGATGTAGAAACCCCACCACCCTATGGCGCAAGTCGAGGAATCTGCAGCCTACACGGTCGCAGAAGCCTCTGAGTCACACACACCCTCCACTCGGCTCTGTACCATAGGTCCGCAATCGGTCCTGTTGACGATTCTGCAGATGGTGAGCTCTGCCTTCATCTCGTATGCAAGACTGGCAGTCTTCACCAACTAAGATAGCCGCCGGAAACCAGAGAGAATCTCTTCCGATCCATAGCGACGCATATCTTGGATGACTCCCCCTGGTATGCACACGGAGTGCACTTCGGCTTTCTTCCCGTCCTTAGCGGCGCAGTCCCTATCCATCCCTAACAATTTTTTCTTCTCTTTTATCTCGCAATCCGTTCAAAACAAACAGATGACTGACGATTACGCGAATTTACACTATACGGGTACTTAAACGCGATGCTACAACTCTCAAATACTATAATACGCCCGAAATTTGTGAATTAAACTATGCAAATACGCAAAAACACGCAAAGAAATTAAGAATTAAACTATAAAACAAATAAGTAAGCTAAGAGCGCGACTTGCTGCTGGCTGCTGCTTATCCAACGGTGGCAGGGAGCTCACTGTAATGGGACATTGTAGTAGACTTAATCAGGTCTCTAGTAAAGAAATTATTACTAGGTTCTATGTTGTTCTATGTGTAATATTGTTAAGCGAAACAGACTTTGAAGTGTTAGATCTATTTTTGATCCCATCCACATCCACAGAGCACTGTACATAATGCAAGGTACTTGGTCCAGATCTTAGCTGTCTTTTACGATACAAACATATTGAGCAGCAGGATAGTGATTTTATGCGTACACTCTAATCTCTCTTATCTTATTCCCGTGTCCTCTATGCGAGGTGTACGATGGTGGCGGTAGAATCATTGCACAATCTATATCGAATGCCGGTTTCCTATAATTTCCCAGGAGAGTTTCGTGAGAACCACGCTGCCGTTCTTCCACGGAATCCTCTTCGTCGCACGTCCCACATTGATTTCTAGGGTTATTTAATGCAGTGTTACTTGTCTGTTAGCTTTGACAATTTCATGCAAACGCTGCTGCAATCGGTCTTTAAGTGAAGGCCAACGCCTAAAATTTGCTATTTTCGGCATACTCTTGACGCTATGGATCTCGGAATATTGGATTCCGTAACGATTTTCCAAATGGAATGTACCATGCAGCCGGCCGGAGTGGCCGAGCGGTTCTAGGCGCTGCAGTCGGGAACCGCGTGACCACTACGGTCGCAGGTTCGAATCCTGCCTCGGGCATGGATGTGTGTGATGTCCTTAGGTTAGTTAGGTTTAAGTAGTTCTAAGTACTAGGGGACTGATGACCTCATCAGCTAAGTCCCATAGTGCTCATAGCCATTTGAACCATTTTTTGTACGATGCATCTAGCACCAGTTGCCATTGGTATTCAAAGTATGTTTATTCCTGTCGTGCGGACATAATTACGTCGTAAACCTGTTCACGTGAATCACCTGAATACAAATGACAGCTCCGCTAATGTACTGCCCTATTATACCTTGTGTACTGGGTAGTACCACCATCTGTATAGGTGCACATCGCTATCCATGAGATTTGTCACCTCAGTGTAGATTGCATATCGCTAACACGGAACCAACCTCGCCATGCGCACTTCTCGAAAAAAAAAATGGCTCTGAGCACTATGGGACTTACCATCTATGGTCATCAGTCCCCTAGAACTTAGAACTACTTAAACCTAACTAACCTAAGGACAGCACACAACACCCAGCCATCACGAGGCAGAGAAAATCCCTGACCCCGCCGGGAATCGAACCCGGGAACCCGGGCGTGGGAAGCGAGAACGCTACCGCACGACCACGAGATGCGGGCTCGCACTTCTCGAATAACTTTTGTAATTAGAGACTGTTTCTAAGTGTTGTATATCGTTCTCAGAATATCAGCGTTCGTTTAAGACTGCTGACTTGGGCTGGTTCCTGCGACTGACAGCGTGGAGAAGTAGAAGAAAGGGCTGTCTGTTCTCTCTGTCATTGGGGAAGTGACCCGTTTACGCACGTGTCCTGCGGTAATCGTTTGCAGGACACTCATCCTCACCGTGCTATTAAAATCATACTACCCTCCTTCTCCAGCCCGATCGGATGCAGTGTAAGGGCGAAGACCTGGCTAACCACAGCACAGGGGTAAGCTACCGTAGCCGAGCCCTGCGTGGTCAGCATGGAAGCCATCGGTTACGACTCTCGAGCAAGGTGCGATCCGGACACCGTGATGCGACCCCCTGGAGAAGTCTACGCGCTTTTTCTTTGATTAAAATAGATAATTATTATTTCTGTCCTATCCCACCAGTGGTGGTGCTAACAACGAAAGTGTGGGAAATTGTTTAAATGTTTGATATTAGTGTCATTTAGCGATGTTTTTTAGTCTTTGTCTGTGTGTGTGTGTGTGTGTTCTTTAACATGCAAACTTATCTGTAGAAACACTAGTCTTGGTTTTTTTTTTCATTTCCCGCCATTACTTACAAGTGTCCTATAAGTTTATAATGTGACTCCTCTGAGGCAGCCTAATAACGATACGATAGTGAGCAAGCCATTTTTTGGGGTCATAAATTACAGTAAGTGCAATGCGTTTCATCCTTAGCACAGTCAGGCACGTTGCAAACTTAACATCACATGGCAAGGAACGCAGTTAGTAAACACAGCCCATCTAAAATATTTGGGCGTCACTCTGGATCACACTCTGACATATAAGTAGCACTGAGAGAATACGAGAAAGAAGGTGGAAGCCAGAAATACTACCCTCCACAAGATCACTAGTACTGAATGGCGTCTCGGCCACAGACTCTGAGAACGATTGCCACTAACAACATGTTACCATGCTCCAGGATATTCGTGCCCAGTCTATCCACTCAGACAAAGTTGACAAGGCATTAAACGAAACGTGTAGGCTTATTAGAGGATTCAGTCAAGTTTCAGGACTGCAATCGGATGACGTCGACTTCTTGCAATGATATTTCGGTTCACAACCGTTCAGCCATCTTCAGGTGAGTGTTTTGCACTGGAAATTGTTGGTTCACATCACTAAGTTTACACTAAAAACTGGCGCGGAGACGCATGCGCAAAGGTAGCCGCTACATGAGCGATATCTGTTGAGTTTCACGCCCACTCAAATATTTCTCCATTTATGGCGCGCAGAAACATGCGTAGTGGTGATATTACTTGCGCTCTATTTGTAGGAATGTAGCTCGCAGAGTTAACATTCAGATGTCATACCAATTAAACTATCCCTAGACGTATCATCAGTCATTAAATGTTTACTTTCTGAAGATAAGAAATTACCGAATCCCACGCCTTGTCCAGTTGAAAGCCGCCATCACGGTTAATAAGATCTTCCGCCAAACCTATTTCCACCGATTCTTTAATAACTGAATCACAGAAGGGTCTGGTCGAAGGTCAACGTTTCTGTGGTAGAATAGTCCTTGGAATATCCTGTGAAGATAGCATGCTAGGCTATGTATGACTTAACGAGCTTCGAAAGGCGAGTGTAGCGATCATGTTGAACGCACCTTTCACGTACCGTGCGCGTTGTCTGACCAACGTAGGCTTTGCCACACTGGCAAGGTATTCTGTAGATTCTAGCCTTCCGCAATCCCATATCGTCCTTTGCCGAATGGCGAAGAGCACAAGCCTTTGTAGGTGGGTGTGACATTACTTTGACATAATGTTAAGATTCTGCTTAATTTTGACGAAATATTGCCGGCATATATGTGGCACGCACTGGACTTGAAACGCTCCTTCTCCTCTTGATCTTGTGGATGGACATGTTTCTTCCCCCCTAAAGCTGTGCTGATCTGACGTGGAGAATTGTAAGCGTTCCGGGCCCTTAACAAGACTGTCTCCATTATACATAACAGGCGCTCGGTACACCAGCGATCGAAGACGTGCATATTTTGGAATGGGTGGTGGCAAGTAGACACCTGCAAGTATAGGTCAGTATGTGTGCATTTACGGTAAACGGAATGCCCCAATGATCCATCCACTTTCCGACTGACTAAGACATCCAAAAAGGGTTGAGAACAGTTCTTCTCCAGTTCTATCGTAAACCTGATAGTAATCGTGATGGCGGCTTTCAACTGGATGAAGCATGGGATTCGGTGATTTCTTTAATATCTTCAGAAAGAAATCATTTTATTATTAATGACACCTCTAGTAATAGTTTATTTTATTAATCTGACATCTGAATTTTAGCTCCGCGATTCTGCATTACGACAAAGGGCGCGCATACGATATCACCATTCCACATGCGTCTGCGCGCCGTAAATGGAGCAACATTCGAAGAGAGCGCGAAACTCGACAGATGTTGCTCATGTAGTGGTTGCCTTTGCGCATGTGTCTGCTCGCCAGCTTTTGGCATAAAGTTAGAGATGTGAAATATGAATATGAAATGCACCTAAAGATCTCTGAAAGATTGTCCGCAGAAATATCTTGGCAAGAAGTCGATGTCACACGGCTGCAATCCCGAAACTTCACGAAATACTACCTACGCCAGGAAAATTTCAAGATTCACAATATTCCAGGATGTTTGAAAACCTACGCCACTTGTAAAACTCTACCATTATATGGGCCCATTCCCGCAGTCCCATTGTTGAGGTCCAGAAGAAGTTCCATCAAGACAAAAACAACAGCGGTTGCAGCACGGAAACAACTGTGGATTTCACGACTTGAGAACAATTTGATCTTGCCACCGCCTTCGGACGTGTGGACGTCACTCTACAGCCAACGATTTGGAGTTGGAAGATCCGAGAGTAACCTCCAGAAATGGTACTCTCCTATGGATAGTGCCAACTGTGACCGATGAGAAGAACACACCGTGGAATGCCTACTGGTCAGCCAACTATGCACTGCATCTTATACAGAGGAACATTTTCTGCTCACAACTCCGAGCGCAACTGGTGTTGCTAGATTTTGGTGAACAGTAGTGAAGCTTAATAACTCTTTTCCTCTTCTGTTTTTAATAGTAATTACCATGTATTGTATTTGATTCTAATTCAAATAATAGATATTTGGAGATAAGTTCGTTATGTCTTTTAAAAAGTTATAATACGGCAGTAAATGCAGTGGCAAGTATTTTAACACACTGATCATTCGAAAAAAAACTTCCTTACTTTTTCAAAAAGTTGTAATGTTGCATTAGCACTGAGCTGGTAGACGAATAGTACATCACACATTCACTGTACTGTCAAAGTTTCTGGGCAACCACTATGTCATTTTTGGTCGTAATTTATAGTAATTAAGACCTTCCCGGATGGCTGTGCACATTAAAGCGCCGCTTCTGGGACAGGAACGTGCGCTGACTCTGGATCGAATCCGCCTGGTGGATTAACGATTGGAGTTAGTGTTCTGGCCAGCCTTAATGTGGTTTTAGGCGGTTTCCCACGTCCCACTAGACTAGTACCCAAGTCCCACCTCAGTTACACAATTCCCAAACATTTAGAAAGCTTTCGCTTACTTTCGTTTGAATAATTCTACATACTGTCGGATAGGGTGCACATATTCCGTCGCGGAGGGAATTACAGGGTGGCGACAGGAAGGGCATCTTCCCACCACTTAAATTAACCATGCCACATTTATTGATAACCATACTGACCCTGCGCTGATGTAGGACAAAGGCACAAGAAAATGAAGAAAACACTTTAATAATAAAGATAATGCTGAATACATAGGATGTTATGATAGTGCATCACCAGACAAGAACACAAGTCTGCATGTTATTTACATAAGGGTCAACTTATAGCCACTGGAAATCTGCCAAGCATACAGGCTGGCCTCGTATCCCCAACCAATACGACAACGCCCCGTTGAATTTTCTGTCAATTATGACTCACCCAAGTGGTCTAGAGAAGTGGGTGAGGGGAAAGGAGGGAGTGACCATGAATATTACACATGTTGTTTAAATAAGGAGATCTGGAAACAACACATAGTGGGCTCGGAGTGATACTGCCTTACTACTAAGAGATAGCTTCGTCCTTGAAATGGAAGGAGAGGTCCTATCCCATGCCAGCGCGATCGTTGGATTTCCTCTGGCTTTCCTCCAGAGGAATTACGTGAAGTAATTGGGGTGTGAAACACCAGTACAAACTGAAAAGGAAATTGTTGACAGGGTCCAAGTTGCCTGTCTCATTACACAACAGAGGATACTGCATTTAAGAGAGTGCTGCAAATTTTATCGCCATTGTAATGCGTGTTCTGAGACTTGAAGTCTTCACTTTGTGCAATTTTATCGAAGTATAATTTGTTTATGTGAATAGAAAAAACTAAATATTCAATGAGAAAATAAATTCCTCTTCTGAAAGTACTCAGTTTATGATCTTCTACCACGGGTATTATTTTCAGCCTTTAGTTCTCGGAAACTGTGTATATGGCATGATGCCACAATAATGAAATGATAGTTTGAATTAGATCGAGTGGTCGAATCACGTATCAAATATTATGTAGTCTTGGAGAGTGTGGCAAAATTTAATGCACTGTTGTAATATGCAGATTCGTCACTCTGAGTATCTGCTGTAAGCTCAAGTTATAGCTATAAGTTGTTAGTTGCTTTTTCAGTGCAGGAATTAAATACATATTTGCTGCCATCACTTTCTTATCTCAAAGCACTCACTCTAGAATCTTCTCGGCTGAGCAGAATTTTAATTCTAAAGGACTGGGATACTCCCTATACAACATGAGGGTTTATGGTAGTGAAATGATGAATTATGTCAAGTGATTGAATCACCTGTCAACTGTTACATAATCGTACAGGTATGTTTCTTTACATTTTCATGTAGTCATTCAACATCTTTCTCCCGAGTCTAATGTTAAGCATTTAGCGGTGTTGCATCAGATGCTAAGGTGTTGGAGCTATTTATAACATCAATGAATTTTTCTGTTGTAGATAGTTTGATGAGACTTCTGATTTCTTTCTTTTTTTCCTCTCTCACCCTGCATTTTCCGTCAGCTCGCTTCGCTCGAATCCCTTTTCTTTGGCCTCGCAGCCTGTTACTCTGAGTAGTGAGTCTTGTCACTGGTGGCGGGGGGGGGGGGGGGGGGGGGGCGCATAACCGTCGTAATTCGATTATGCATTCCATTCTCCGCTCTGCCCATGGAGGAGGTATTGTAGATTTAACATGCGGAACACCCATTCTGAAGGAACGAAGGAGCGGTCTTCACACCACAAACCGGTAATCGTAATTAACATTTTATGTGATTTACATAAATAAATACAAGCGAATTCTAATTTATCAAACAGCCCACTTCACCGTCCTTTTCCGGTCCTTCTCCTTCTGAGATAGTTTTCCATCATGTTTAACGGTCTGGTTGCTGACGAGACGTTAAGACTGAATCTCCTTTTTTTTTTTTTAACTATCAAAAACAGTCTTGATCACAATTTATTTATTACGGTGACCGGTTCCGACCACTACTGTGGTTATCTTCAGACCAATGAGCAAGAACCTCCTTCTGGTGGTAAATTAGTAGCGATGTAGCACCAGAAGGAGGTTCTTTCTCATTGGTCTGAAGATGACCACAGTAGTGATCGAAACCGGTCACCGTAATAAATAAATTGTGATCAATACTGTTTTTGATAGTTAGTAGCGATTTACCACTGGAAGGAGGTTCTTTCTCATTAGTCTGAAGATGACCACAGTAGTGGTCGAAACCGGTCACCGTAATAAATAAATTGTGATCAAGACTGTTTTTGGGCTCAAATGGCTCTGAGCACTATGGGACTTAACTTCTCAGGTCATCAGTCCCCTAGAACTTAGAACTACTTAAACCTAACTAACCTAAGGACATCACACACATCTATGCCCGAGGCAGGATTTGAACCTGCGACCGAAGCGGTCGCGCGGTTCCAGACTGTAGCGCCTAGAACCGCTCGGCTACTCCGGCCGGCAAGACTGTTTTTGATAGTAAATATTTGTAACACATTGATCACTGTTCCCTCCCACAATGCATTCAAAAGTAATGAATCTTCTTTCCTTCAGCTTGCCCAACGACTCAGCAGACGTGGCAGTAGCACGTTGTCTTGTATTTAGTATTGCTGACACTCGATCACGGGCGCCTGGTTTCGATTCCCGGCCGGGTATGGGTTGTCCCCGCTCGGGGCTAGGTGTGTATTTTGTCCTCATGATCAGTTTACCATCATCAATGCGCGAGACGCCGAAATGACTTTGAACAGAAAGTCTTGAACCAGGTGACCGAACTCCCAGAGGGGGACTCCCGCTCAAATATGCCATATGCACACCTTATTGCATAGACATGTAGAAAAGAAAGAAATTCCGAAAACAAATTACCTTCCAGATATATTAAATTAAGGTAATAAGTATTCATCGACCTTTCTGTCTGTAAACGAACATTTACCCAGTATTTACAAATGAAGAAGGATTATTTGCCGTTCTCGGGGCGTTAAATCGGCAAACGGCTTGATAGTCGGCCGACACGGACGGATAATTAAGTTAATCTAACGCTAGAATGTTAGGCAGTCAGCGAAGCAAACGAGCAACAAGCCGTCGTTTTTATGCGTGGCGCTGTTACGAGGCTGACAGGCTAACTGCGCAATCTCGATGACTAAACGCGAAGCGCTGCCAACGGCTGACCCCACCCGATTACCAGAGGCTCACTGCTCGTTACCCGCAACAGGCAGCTGTCATTATCAGCATCGTGCTGCTTTCCACCGCGAGAGACACATACCAAAATACAGGTACTTCAGCTTTCACGTTTCCTTCATTTGCGGTTCGATGCTGTAATAACGCAGGAAACATTTCATTTATTTTGTTTTCTACTTTTATGTGTAGACACGGAAGCTGGATGGAGGAGGAAGACGTCGAATTTCAACATACCCAGTCTAAACAAGCTGATACATCAATTCTCGCACAAAAGGAAATAAAACGACGAATCGCCCTTGGCCCAGCCGCACTCACTAAAAACTGTCAGAACTGGACAATATCCAAAACAACGAAGGTGCACTTTCTGTCCCCTGTGTACCTGTATGGCTGCGCGACCTGACCGTGAAAATTGGTGACAAGACCCGAACTGGTGCCTTCGAGGTGAAGTGATGGCAGAAGATTTTACTAGTACCATGGACAGGAAGAAGAACCAGTGTTTTCCATATAGAACAACTTAGCATTACAAAAAGTTTATTTTCCCATGTCAGTCATATTTCAGTTCTATGGGAACATTTTGAGAATAAAAAAGGATGATTGAGAAAAGACCATCTTAAGAGACAAAAACGGAGGAAGAAGACTACGAGAAAGAGCAGGAGGTAGGTGGCTGTATCAAGCAAAGAAAATTACCAGCCTACGTCTTAACTTTACAGTAAGAAGAGCTGAAGTTTGCTGTTGATGTCAGTGTAGTCCAAGTTTCAGTTACTTAATAAATGAACCAAGAAATGAGGTTGTGGCACTCAGCAATGATCTGACTCACTAATGATGATGGTTGCTTCTGGTGCAGATAAACTTGACCTTGGCACTGCAAGTTTGAAATGAAGCTTGAAAATAAATTATAATAAGACTAAAACAATGTCTGACCAACACATTGAAAAGAAAATAGCACAAATTAATAAACTTTCCCTACTTATTAGCAATGTTTCCGAATTTAGGGTACCGAGTGAGGTGGCTCAGTAGTTAGCACGTTGGACTCGCATTCGGGAGGACAACTGTTCAAAACCGCGTCAGGCCATCCTGATGTAGACTTTCCGTGATTTCCCTAAATCGCTTCAGGCAAATGCCGAGATGGTTCTTTGAAAGGGTACGGCTGACTTCCTTCCCCATCCATCTCTACTCCGATGGGACCGATGACCTCGCTGTTTGGTTCCCTTCTTCAAATCAACCAACCAACCAATATTTATGGCAGATGAAGACAATGACTGAACAGAAAAAAAGGGAGTGTGAAAAAGATCTATAATGCTTTTCGTAAACTAAACATCCAATAGGCTAATGTCTCAAAATGGAAGTTACGATCTATGTGTGTTACAAATTCTGCCTCAAGTCTGTGCGAAATGCAAAATCTGAGGGTTACTAAGGAAGCAACGGAGAGATACGTGTTGTTAATGACCAGGAGAGGCAAGAAAACAAACATGAGAAGCAGGGAACAGACTGCAGGGATGACGCGTTTATGACCATATGAAAATGAAATGCCGGTGGGTGAAACATGCAGCCAGGCCAATGGACAGTTGGTGGACCAAGGAAGTTAATTGCTGGAATCTAAGAGAAAGTAAGTACCGAGACGACGACCTAATGGAAGACACGTATGTGCCATTCGAAACTGTGCCGTAACAACTGGAATGCCTAAAGCGGAAGGCCATAATTCATCGAAATGTTTAGAGGAAACCTTTATCCACCCGAAATTGTCTAATGGGTGTTGGCGTTTCGGCTGATGATACTATTGCTGACGATGACTGTAATGAATATGACGAAAGAACGCATGAAGATTAAAATTTAACGCCCGTCTACGACGAGGTCACGTGCGACGGAACATAGATTCGGACTGGGAAAAGAAGCAGGCCTTGTTCTCTTCCGGGGAATCATACCGGCATTTGCGTTAATTTGATCAGGGAACCAACTGAAAACGCAAATTTGGGTGACTGGCTGAGGATTTGAGTCACCATCCTCCACAACACGAGTCAGTGTGCTAACTATAGCGCCACCTCACCCAGTATTATGAAAATGAATTAAAATCTTAAGAATTATGCTTTTTAAATACGTATACCTGTGTAGAAGCCTTACAGAGAGTCATTGGTAAGAAACTTAAGAAAATGTAATCCATCCATGAATTTCGTGGCTTAGAAAACACTCGTTCGAGAGATTCTTTAGTGTTATTAGACATAAATTTCAAGTACACAGGAAAGCAACACACACAGATGCCACAATTAGTAAAATATTATGCCACCAAAATAAGCACAAGAAGGCTACATACAGGGCAATGCTCAACAGAATGAACAAAATCCCATTGTAAACAGCTGGCCACACTGACGAACTAAAAACCATTAAAACACTTGTCCTCGATAATGGCCACCGTCCAAAATTAGTAAATGAATTAAGTAATAAAACAAATTCCCACATAAGTAACCACAAAGGCAAACCACTACTAAACAACTACACATCACAGCTAAAACAAAATATGTAAGCATGCCAGTTTTAGGAAAACTGTAATATAAAGCAGGAAACCTTTCCTGAGTACGAATGTCAGATTCAACTTTTATACAACTAACAAATAAAGGAAAAAGCCATCCATAGAATTAAAAGTAAAAGCACGTCGTACAATCGACCAGGAATATACAAGCTTAACTGAAATTCACATTCGAAGATATACATTGGCCAAAACGAAGGAATTTCACTTTACGATCCCGCGAACACATGAACGCACTTCGTTTAAAGACTTACACAAATCCACTTTTGCCTTACATGTAGCTGTAATATGTGCAGAGGTTATATTTGACAACCGGAATAAATTAATAATTGGTTCCCTTCACTGACCCCCCCCCCCTTCCACTCGGATGATATAGAAGCTGAACAGTTCAAAGGAAACTTGAATGTCATTTCAAACAAGGTACACCACTCACATAATTGTAGATGGTGTTGACATCAATGTAGCCTTGATACGTTGGTATAAATACATATTTAAAGTCGGAGGTAGGCATAAAACGTCTCCAAAATAGTACTGAAAGCGTTCTCAGAAAATTATTATGAACAATTAGTTCAGGAGCCCACTCGAAGTGTAAATCGTTGCCAACACATACTTGATCTCTTCTGAGCTAATAGGGAGCATCATGATTGATACAGGGATAGGTTGCCACAAGGCTGTTGTAGAAAGACTGAATACGGTAACATCCAAACCCACCAAAAATAAACGCAGAATACATCTATTTTAAATAACAGATAAAAATTCGCTCGTTGCCTTCCTAAGAGACAGTGTCCAGTCATTCCAATCTACCTATGTAAGCCCAGACCAGATGTGGTTTAAATTCAAATAAAATAGTATCGACAGTAATTTAGATATATATACCAAAAACATTAATAATGGTACTGATCCCCCATGGTACACAAAACAGGCCAGAACACCGTTGCAGAGGCAACGAAAAAAGCATGCCAATTTTGAAAGAACGCAAAACCCCCAAGATCGACGAAGTTTTAGAGAAGCTTGAAATTTAACACGAATTTCAATGCAAGCTTCCACGACGAAAATCCGTCTCTAAATCTGGCCGTACACCCAAGACATTCTGGTCGTATGTAAGGTACACCAGCGGCTAGACGCAATCAATACCTTGACTGCGCTATAACTATGATTATGTTACTGATAACTTTGTCACTAAAGCATAGGTACTAAACGCAGTTTCTCGAAATCCCGGCACCAAGGAAGACGAAGAAATATTTTAGAGAAGCCGGCCTCGGTGGCCATGTGGTTCTAGGCGCTGCAGTCCGGAACCGCGGGACTGCTACGGTCGCAGGTTCGAATCCTGCCTCGGGCATAGATGTGTGTGATGTCCTTAGGTTAGTTAGGTTTAAGTAGTTCTAAGTTCTAGGGGACTGATGACCTAAGATGATAAGTCCCATAGTGCTCAGAGCCATTTTTTTATTTTAGAGAAGTCGCATCAACAACGACTACAAACACGAGTTATTTAAAACTGGATATCACCGGTATAGCGAAACTGCTTAAATCACTTGATAAAGGCAAGGCCTTCATAAATATTTTCTTCAGCAGGCTCCGTGCATAGTATCAAATCTTCGTCGTGCTCTATGAAATGCGTATTCATAACGTCGATAACTACCTCTGAAATTGCTTCACCTATGGATATTACTGTATGACCGAAGGACATAGGAGAATTGACAGTGATCATCCCTTTTTCTTTATCAATTGAAAAAGCATAGGAAAGTGCACTGGTGAAGTTTGCTTCGAAATCTTCATCAAACGTTTCGAGATTATCAGTCACTTTTTGTTGGGTTACCATGTTTGATTTTGGCGCGACGATACTCACAGCTCCACGAATCGTTGCGAACTGACAATAGAAGCACAGTCTAATACCTACAGTCACGACACTCACTGGTGAGAAATCCATTACCGTCTGATAGCTGACGCGACGCTTGCGATTCCAGTGGTCAGCTAGGGTATCGTCTGTTAGCGTCATATACATAATATGAATAATATTTTATTTTCTAACCTTTTTGTACGTCATTTACGATATAATTGTTTTATATTTGATTCGGAAGCTTGAATGTATTTAAATTCTACGGTAAATAGTAGAACAATCTGAAGAAACGAAGTAAAATAACAATGAGAAAGAAATTAGGAAGCACCTGGGATTGATCTCAGGTCGTCAGTTTGGTAAGCAATGCACTTGACCTTTACGCCACACCTTTAGCCACATACAGAGGCCTGGGTGCTATTGGAAAAAGTTTGGAGAGCATTTTCTCCTTTCCTAAGGCCCACTCAGGCAAAATATTTAAGGCACGTGATGTGGAGACCCACCTCCTTCTACACACGCAATTTGGGCGAAATCGGCGTGTCCCGATTGGCGACCTCCTCTTGTAAGAGTTCGAGCATTATTGTCCATCAATACGATGTCTGAACCCACAGACCCTTGCAACAACCGCGTATGAGATCCCAAGATCTCCTCACGGTATCTGACAGCAGTTAAATTTCATGAAGGGGTGTTCGAGTGGTTAACATAATCCCTGCCTACACCATTAGGGGTTCCCATCGACATCAGTCTTATTCCATAATGTTTGGGTACCAAAATAGTGTGCCGGCCGGAGTGGCCGAGCGGTTCTAAGCGCTACAGTCTGGAGCCGCGCGACCTCTATGGTCGCAGGTTCGAATCCTGCCTCGGGCATGGATGTGTGTGATGTCCTTGGGTTAGTTAGGTTTAAGTAGTTCTAAGTTCTAGGGGACTGATGACCTCAGATGTTAAGTCCCATAGTGCTCAGAGCCATTTAAACCAAAATCGTGTTCCACGTGCCCTCCAGATGCGAATCCGTGGAGAATCACTCTCCAGAACAAATCGGGAGGCATCTGTGAAAAGAACATTGGCCCACCGTTCGACCGTGTAGGTGGCTTGTTGACGGCTCCACTCTAGACGTTCCCTTCTGTGAAGACGCGCCAGGGGTAAACAGACAGCAGGTCTCCAACAGTAAAGTGTCCTCTGCTGAAGCATTCTGTACACGGTTTGCCTCCATACACGTCCAGGGGGTCCTGCGAGGTCAGATGCCAGTTGCAGTGCAGTAGCAAGGCAATACCATAGTGCCCTTACAGCCAAATCTCGGTTCGCTCTTTCTGGTGTCACATATGGTCGGCTCTGTCCTGGTCTCCAGGATACAGTTTCGGTCTCTATAAACTGTCGCCCCTCCCTAGAAATAAAATTAACATTCACATTAAGCCATCGGGCCACACCAGTTTGCGATTCTCCTGCTTCCATTCTTCCTATGGCCCTCCACAGCAGAGAGTCTGTAGGCGTCTTCTCTGTGCCGTATTGCACCGTCTGTGACTGTGTACACAGCGACTGTGGATGTGGGACTAGCCTGCAAACACTACCCCGCTCGATAGGTGTCCTGGCGTCATTGCTGGCGTAGTTGTCCATTGATCGGAAAGCCATCTTCCGTGCAGAACATGATCGTAACGACATCTGTTGACAATTTGTAATATTATACCGTGAATTAGACACAGGACCGGGAGATAGCAGTTTGCTGCTTTAATTTTGGACACCAGTGTATTTTTTAAAAGAGGGAAGTATTGCCAGATGAAAGTATGCGACCTTTCAAATGTTTATTCAACAATTTAGTTCGTCACGATCGCAATGTTCACATTACCAGTTTCGGCAATTGACTGCTACCTTCCAATGTCGTTAATCCACTAACAACTTCGTGATGATATATTACAATTACAGTTAGGCGCTCTGAACATAATGACTTATTTAAACGACTTCGTGTTATTCAGAGCGCATAAACTGAATTGTTATGTATGATGACTAAGTTGTTAAGGGTTCTGAAGATGGCGATCAATTCCTGAAAAAAGTACTGTGAACACTGTAGATATTAAGCGATCTTGACCTTATAAATTATTATATAATCGTTCTACGTACTTTTTCATAAATTTTCCTTCTTACTAATGCATCATTTGATATATTGGAAGACAGAGCTTACGACTTTGGCCACTTTAATTACTTCAAAGAAACGCTGAAAACCAAATGTGACATATTTGAAAGAATATGGGAAAGAATCATTCACGACCAACATGCAGATGGATCAACAACAAATCGTTCTAGCTATGATGTTGCAATCAAACTGGAAATAAAATTGAGAATAATTTACAGTGAAATTTTATACACAGTGATTGGACAATTACCAGATAGATGGAGTAACATGGACTCTGTATTATTATTACAGGCTTTAAATGCAGAAGCAAAATTTTGATGAGTACATACTGAATTTGCTTTAAAACTACTAAAAGTTTGCTATTGATCGTTTTAAATTTTTTTCTTGGTTAATTTCACAGTCAGCGGTTAAGTATATTTCTGGAGATAAAGTGTTGGTGGTTTGTTAAGGTTTATTAAGTTAAGTGGACTGGCAAACAATATACGATTACAGCGAAATTATAGAACTCTGTGAATTTATTTCGACTATTCTTGCCTTCATTGTTTCAGATGAGACGTTTTTCAGTCCCAAAAAGGATAAAGAAATATGTACGTAGCTCACATGTTAAAGGATGGCTTATAAATTTAGCTCTATTACTAATGGAGAAGGATCTCTTGTGACAGCTGAGGTCTTAACTTGAATTTTACAACTTGGAGATCTACGATTTCGCCAACAAGGAGAGGAGGCTCCAGCTTCATTACATAGGTAGGTTCACACAAAAAACATTATCTACTTTTGCAAGTGCTCTAGTAGGAAACTCTGCAGGGAAGAGGCATCTTATGTAAAGGCGTAATCTAAAATTCCTGAACACGTGCCTTCCGAGATGAAACAAGGAACAAAATATTTCCTCTCAAATGCGTCCTGCGAATGACTGTGACGTTCTGTCGCTGAAACTGGCTTGTATATGTAAGTGTACCAACGTTGATATTTCTATTCGGGTACCGCTGCCGTTTCACTTCTTTGCTATTCCACTGCAAAAAGGTGCACACGAAGTATGCCTCAATATGAGCTCTAATGTCTTGGTTTTTACCGTCATTTGTGAGATGTCTGTGGGAGGAAGTAACATGCTACTTCACTTTTTTGGACTGCACCCTCTACAGTTTCATATTACAACTCAGCATCTCTGCCACTGGAGATTGAAGCGTATTTCCGTGACACTAACGTTTACTACACGAACCTGTAACAAGATGCGTCGCTCTACACTCACCTCCTATATTAATCCTACCTGGCAAAAGTCTCATACAGATGACCAGTGTTCAACAAACAGCCCATCAAGGATTTTGTCATCTACTCCTTTCGTGAGTGGATTATACTTCCTTAAGAACCTACAGTAAATCGTTTTTTTTTTCCATTTTGTCTTTACGCAACGTTGACCGTACAACCAGCAACAATGATAATGATACATGGCTAAGATAAAACTCTGAGTTAAAGTGATGCGACAGAGTAAGCTTAGCTTTATGGATATTACAATATACTTATGAAATTACGTGACACACATGTCTGCTCTTAGAATGCTTTCATACGGAGTACCTTAGTCAAGTGAGTCTGAGTCTACATATACATATAAAAGTTCATAATTTAAAAAGTATACGAAAGTAGAGTAACTTGATTTGTCCTGTATTAATGCAAATTCTTAACTAAAAAAAGAAAAACTTAAGATTAAAATACATATACAAAGAACGGATTATTATAGCCGGGCTCTCCCCATAAGATTACTTGAGCCAAATTGGCTTGCAGTACGAACTTTAAATGTGCATATCAGCTTCTTTTAAGCATTCCGCTATCAAACTGTACTTATTTACACTGACTCCGTAGAGTAAGGAAGAAACACTCGTAGGCAGACAAAGCCTGTTAGAACCAGTTTCCTGTACAGCAGTTCTTCTCCTGCCTTATCGTTCGTGCATATCAGTATTATATGATTCAAATCGGCCACGGTAGTAGAATCCTGAGAACAACTTCCAGAAACTAGAATTTTTATTCGTCCTAAATGCGTAGGGTAACATCCTTATCCCAGCCTCATACGAGTGACATAAGTAACATGTCATTTACTTAGCTCCACATAGCCGAACCACGGTCGAGAAGAGATGATTGGTTATATGGCCAGTACGTGTCTGCCCTTATATTGGTGAGATAAATAGCATTCATGGTTCCAGTCATGGTAAGGAACTTTCTTGATCGCAGGATTGAAATCAGTATGACGAATTGGTGTTACACGGATATGTTCTTCAGTAATGCTCCACTTTCTTAGGTGATCTCAGCCGGTCATGTGTTCTCTGAAAGTAAGTTTTGTGGGGAAGTTCTATTTTTACGTATTTTGTGGTTGTCGCTCTCTTCAGTGATTGAGTGCCTATGGTGTAATCCAACAATAAAGTCTAGTTTTATGCAATACGTTTTATCTGTTTATATTGAAGCTCAACTGTCAATCCTCATACCATGTGTTGATATTCTGCATGTATTTCTGCATTTTGCTATATTTTTCTGACTTTGCAACTTCTCTGATATAACAATATTACTCACAACAGAGTCACTGAGCTTCTCAGGTCATCCACAAGTATATGCAGGATGTAATTGGTATAATTCAGATATTTTTACATTTGGTACCCTAATATGTACCCACATCAGTGTGTTGGTTGTGTTTCCTCTGTGTCGAACAGTCTTCCCATAAGCACGTGACAAACTTTACGTTCTGATGTTTTCTGCGTGGTTGTAATGCAACACTAGTGGACTATACCTGTCCGTATAGACTACCTGTTGTGCGTCCACACATCCACACTTCAGTACGTCATCTCCTGCCCAGGGGAAACTAAACATTAATGTCTTGCTCTTGCCGCACATACTCGGGGATACTACCCAGCCTAAAAACATACGACTTGTAATACCTATAATTATCTGTCTGCCAATGGCGTAAATACTGAGGTAATTTTGTTCATTACGCCACCCTCAGCCACTAACAGAAATATCTGCATTACACCGACCATGTTTATTGGACATTTTTTCTTGTTTTGGTCCATGCTACCACCTCTGAAAGTTGCCTAGCCCACAGTCTTTGCTTACAATTTGCTTATAACTATTTTTGCTTATAACTTTCAACTCGTTCGTTTCTGGCACAGAGATCCTTACCTCAAATTGATACATTTATCCTTCTCCATCATTCAAGAAAGTTTGTAACATCAACATGGAATTACCCTGTATACCCTGTATGTACACTTACAGGTGCCGGCGCCTTTAACTTTGACACTCTGTAGCGTCGTGGCATGACGTTTCCGGATGTGGGATCCTATGTAAAACTTGATCTACTGTGTACCCTCAACAACCTCTACAAGTGTGGAACATGAGTTGTTAAACTCCCGAAGTTATTTAAACATGTGACAGTTTCGTCTTGTTAAGAAAGACTTGTAGAATTCTGTCTGCGAAGAAAGAAATCCCGATCCAAACCTATGGATTGTCCTATGTCCCGTAAGTTCATATTTAGTTCGCTAGGCGACTGTGCTTTCTGGAAATGAAAGAACTCGGCATCCATTTCGACAGCCGTTCTTCTCATGTACCATCAGTGAATTGTAAGGAAGTGGGTAAATTGACAATGGCGCTCTATGTGCTCTTCAAATGGTTCAAATGGCTCTGATCACTATGCGACTTAACTTCTGAGGTCATCAGTCGCCTAGAACTTAGAACTAATTAAACCTAACTAACCTAAGGACATCAAACACATCCATGCCCGAGGCAGGATTCGAACCTGCGACCGTAGCGGTCGCTCGGCTCCAGACTGTAGCGCCTAGAACCGTACAGCCACTGTTGCCGGCTATGTGCTCTTCACCAGATACTGAATAACAGCTTACCGTCTACAGACTCCACGATGGTCAACCGTGATTATCCTTTCACAAGAATTTTTCAGTCTACATTGCTACCGTAGCACAGGCACCAACCCGATATTGAACTACGTCTGAATGCGAGACAGCAGCTCTGCCCCATTTCTCAACCTGTTGCTACGGTCTCCGGGAATTTCGTGACGGCTTGTTTGTTCCCTGGAGAAACTCCGCCATATAGCTGCTCCGCATGCCATTTCCCAGGGGAACTTTCCTCGCGGCTACGCTTCTGTCACACTGAGGAAGCTCCGAGACGGCAGCGGAATCAATAACCGGAATTTCAGCGTTAGAAGAATTGAACGCCGCATGGCTGTGCAGCCTTTTTACGACTAGCACAAAAATGCATTTTTTAGAGTACACTAACAACACTATCGTCCATTAGTAAGGTCCATTTGTCTTGCAGCGTCGAGTGCTGACGACGACCAAACGACGCGTGTGTTTTCGTCCTCTGGCACAGAGGCATGTAAACAAACGCACAAGCATAAAAATTGAATGAACGTGTACGATGAATCCCACAGCGCGCACCAGTGCCCTGTATAGCGATGAACTGCGAAAGTCACTGAACAGTGTTGACGAGGAACGCTCCAGACTACCACAGCTTAACGTAGCCCACTAAACACTGCGAATATTGCCTGAGCGAACATAACAAAATTGGAACCTTCCTGCCGCTGTGGTCGAGCGGTTCTAGGCGCATCAGTCCGGAACCACGCGGCTGCTACGGTCGCAGGTTCGAATCCTGCTTCGGGCATGGATGTGTGTGATGTCCTTAGGTTAGTTAGGTTTAAGTAGTTCTAGGTGTGGGGGACTGATGACCTCGGATATTAAGTCCCATAGTGCTCTTAGAGCCATTTGAACCATTTTTTGAAGCTTCCTGCGCATATTCGTATTGGTCGGGGGTCGCATCCGTGAATTTACATTACTCTTTGTGTCTGCGTGGCAGTTTTTCAGTTCTCGTGATTTTGTTACCAGTTAAATTCTAAGAAATTTGGTATTGACATCAGAGATAGTATGCATTACACAGCGTAAAATACAGAAACTTTCGCTTTTGTACTGATTAAAGATACAGAGTATTTAAAAAAGATGCGTCCAACCACACAAACCCACTGGTAAATAAAGATAGAAATTTGGGATGGATATTCAGTTAGGTGTAGTGCTGTTAAGTTTTTATTAACTTTTACGCTTTTATATATTTTTACACTCTTGCAGAACTTTCCACACTTAAGCTTTGGAGGAAAGTTTTTATTTAACCTTCACAGATTTTCCACAGGATGCACCACAAACATCAAGACGATACTAAACACGTCCCTTATTTTCCCAAACTTGAAGTTAATTCATTTACTACTGTTGTTATGTTGCCTCACTGTTCACCTAAATTTGTTGGTTGTGGACACATACAGCCACAATCCTTCACTATCATCTACCACCTTTTCCCCTTACCCCCCCTCTCCATCCCGTCCCCTCTATTAGTGGAAATAAGCACGGGGTGTGTCCACCCATCGCCTTTTTGACGGCTTCAGCTCGTCTGGGTGTCTGAGTGTCTGTAGAGAGTGGCAGCACATTCTTCCACATGAGCCGCAACCAGAGTAGGTAGTAACGATGGACGCTGTGGTCTGGAGCCAAGTCGACGTTCTGACTCTTCCCAAAGGTGCTCCATTGGGATGAAGTCAGGACTCTGGGCAGGCCAGTCCATGCCAAGAATGTTATTGTCCACAAACCATTTCCTCACAAATGCTGCCTGATGATGAGCTGCACTGTCATGGTGACACAAACAAACATCGTCTCCGAACTGCAGTTTTACTGTACGAGGTACACGTTGCTGTAAAATGTATTCCTATCCTTTCGCATTTAGTGTTTTCTTAACAATAAAGGGACTACACCAAAGGCACAAAAACCTGCTCGGTTCTTCACTGTTGGCACTACACATGAAATCCTTCCGTCGGGATGCCACATGGTATAGCGTGATTCATCACCTCAAATTTCTCGTTTCCAGTCATTAACTGTCCAGTGGAATCACTCCTTATCCCACCTCAAGTGTCCCTCAGCCCTGACTCGCTGCTCGGCCATTGTACCCTTTTTCTTAACTCCCTAAGCACAGTCATTGTGCTAGTACTACTGGTAGCACTTTGGTTTTTAAGTGTGCTCTCTTCCGCTGATTTCATGCAACTGTTTCACAGCCACCCTCCGTAATGCTCGACGCTCGCTATCCGTCACTATTTGAAGTCTGTCTGGTCTTGTTTTAGGTGTGGTTGTTTCTTCACATCTCCGCTTCAGTCACATCAATAACAGTCAAACTGAGGGATTTATCACTAAGGGGCCACCCGATGGCTAGTGCACGTTTGAAGTCACTCACTTCGCCTGACCGACCCATTCTGCTATTACTGTTTCTCTACTAACAACACAATTCTCCATGCCTCCTTTTATACAGGCGGGCACGCCTCTAGCGATATCTAGTGGTCAATTTCGCACTACGTAGGGGTGTTAAGATACTTTTTGTTCTGGCGTAACGACAAGCGCCTGCACGACGATCAAGAACAGAAGAGCAGAGAGGGCTGTGAGACGACGTCAGCCAATAGTACGCTGACAAAACCCTCTCTAGAACGACACCAAGACAGGAGCGGCCTCTACACGAAAAGAGTATAAGCCCCGCGCCGCCTAGCCGCGTTGGAGTGGAAGACGAGCCGTCATATAAAAGTTACAGCAGTGACTTATGACTTTTATTGTTTTGCTTGCAATTAAATTGTATATACCGAAGGACATTGACTATCTGCATGTAGCTGTTTGTTTGCGACACACCTTTGTGAATACGCAAAGTTAAATATTGTCAATTTAACTTACTGTAGCAAACTCCATTAATACGATTTGCTTGAATTGTCAAGCGATCCGAGAAAACAGCATCACTAGGCACCGTATATTAGACGAGTGGGCAGGATGTAATACCTTTGACTAGGTAGTGTATGTTGTACGAGGTGTACAGTTATGCTGTCGACGAAAACTATCTTGCGCAGTCGTTACTGAATAGCATCTGTTGAACCACAGAAAGCAAATCGCCTTTTGTTTGTGTGTTATCGTCATCTCGACTGCACAAAGGAGATCAGTACTGGCAACTACACAAACCGGACAGGTACAACTGGCGCCATTTTAAGTCGACATTTAAAGTCAATTTTGAGGGCGAAGTATCTCAGCCACTTTAAATAAAACTGGCGTACAACAGGGTGACGGCTTATCACCCTTACGTTTTACCTTTGTTTCACAAAAGAATTGTACGTATTGGAGATTTGAAGCTTAAAAATAACAAAATTGGGCCATTTATTCTATACAATATATGTAATGGATTGAAAGACAACTGCCTAACATTTACTGACGGCTTTTACGTTTCATACTGCGGGAAAGCTAAAAGAAATGTAAATAAACTAAATATTTTAGAAGAAGAAACAGAAAACATACCTGGTCTCAGAATTTCAGTGAAAAACAAAACAGGTGCGTGAAAAACATCGTAAATGCACGAAAATATATACAACCACAAGTAAGCAAAGCTGAAAGGATTAGTAAATTTTAAAATTTTAGAGAAGCCATCCGATAGAATAAATAAGAAACTCTGCAATAGGCGTAAGAATTAATGAAATGTAAAGGGCATTTTTGTTTATTTAAAATCATTTACAACACGGGCCATATCTCTAGGAAACTAATTCACTGTACTATAGTGCTAAGAAGGGAATGTGAGAGGTTAACACTAAATTACAAGCTGGACAGTACTAAACGTATTTGGCAGACAAATCATTAGGAAAATAATGCATGCAATACAAACAGTAAACTTTTGCAACATGAGAACCAACGAAGAGTCCCCCCGAAATAAACATAAAATATTGGAGCTAATGGCAAAGCTGGGATTGCTTTTTTTGTATGTACATCTTTCGACACAAAGCTGTCAACAATGCTTGGCTGTCTAGAAACCGATTATTCATATAAAAGTTTCAGCTACTAATGTCATGCCTGAAAACGAGACATTTATCTCACTGCTGATCAAACAGAAGAATGCATGACGCAGATATTTAGTGACTATGAAGTTTTGTCAAATATTAGTACATTTGTTTTGCTACAGTATTTTCAGATGTATAAAAATAACAGCACATTATCACATATTAGTTACGTACTACTGAGACAGGATTTGTAATTAATTTATTTATTGGGTAATTTAATCATAAATTTTTCAGTTGTTGTCCTACCTAATCGTCTGCTCTCCTATTTTTATTCAGATAATCTTTTTAATAGAACTTCCAAAAAAAAGCTCAATACTCTGTGTACTCCAGAGCGTCTGTTTCCTTTTCTCTGCATTTTTTTCCGATAGATATCACGATCAGAAATACTGAATAAAACACTCTCAATTACATATACACTTCGCAAACAGTCTGTTCACCATTGACTGCTGTCAAATATAGCATAAAATTCCACCAACGACGGGAAGCTCCACACTTTGCCGAGCGTCATACGTTTTCGACGAAACATGAAAGCTTATTCAAGCGTCAAGCGCATGGGCAAAGATGAATATGAAAGACACTTTGCGACTGCCCTTCTCAAATGTTTCGTACCCAAACACATGCATCATGGGAACAACTTAATAATTATCTTACAGAAGACGAAGCTCTATGTGTTAAGAGAAATTAATTTTTTAAAAACACGTATGCCAGCTGAGGAATATTAGACGTTTCTATTTCTTTTTCTTTAGTCACAAAGGTGTGTTGCGGTATCCAAAGGAAATGACACATGGGTGTTGAAACATGTCTAGGCAACCAATAATTAGAAAAATATTTCGCGTTTTGAACAACGCGAAGTGTAAGGAGTGAAAGCTTAGTAAACGCAACGCTGTAGGCCGTTTCTTCGGAAAGCTTCTTTCTACGCCGACAAATACTTCCTTGCTCCGTGTAAAGCCTCTACATTAATGGAACCATGTGGGAACTCACGTTATACAGAAAACACGCACGTCACGATGAAATCAATTCCTTTGAGTTATGACAACGTTTGCAGAAAGTGTGACCTTTTTGCGTATAAGAAACCCTTTTCAATCTGTCGGAGTACACAGAGCCTGTAGTGCAAGCTGAAACATCAACAGCTAGTTGCTGGCTTCCCCAGTGGCTTTGGAATGCTTTGCTCCTGCCACTGCACTGATGCGTTGCAATGCCGTACGCTGGACGTACATGGACACACAAGGATTCCAGCATCTGTGCATCTGTATCCATTGTGATCGGACAGCCCCAGCCAATTACTGTCTGTGTATGTTGCTGTTTCACACACAAGGCATGAAAGCCACGTGCCGATTGAAATGGAACTACAGCCGCCGTCTGGTGCACTAAAGCAGCCCAGTACTAGTCCACATGCCAATGTTCACTTTGTTTCAAAATAATAAATACCTAACACACACAAAAACAGGCATGAGATTGCTCTTAATAGACTGTATATATTCGTATATTAGTGTGAAACTGACTGAAAGATTTTTCGACTATTTTGGTTAAAACACTTCAGAGTAATGTACTTGGCGATTTTGCTAAGGGAGGTCATCATCAAATTAACCGTGGTAAGAAATAGGTAATTCAAGAGGAAATAAAAGGAATTACAACGTACGAGGGCCACTCCGAAATTAATGTCCGGTAGGTCGCGGAATGAAAACGACAATGAAAATCCGATGAAGCTTTGTACGGATGTGTTGGACAGTGTCTCTAGTATGCCTGTCGATCGCGTCACGTCGGTCTATTCAGTTCTGAGCATACAGTGAGCACGTGAAAATGCCTAGAACAATAGTGTCTCCCGCCAAGTACAGGTTCCCGGTGAAAGGTTTCGCTTGATATCATGCAACCTCAGATAATGTACCTGTCAGGCATTTCCTTCTTCATGACGATTCTCACCCGCACACTGCACGGGCAATGACGGAGCCCGACAGCGTTTTCGATGGGAAGTGTTTGATCACCCATCATACAGCCCGGACTCGGCTCCCTCTGCTCACACGTACCGCCGGCTATGAAGACACCCTTTTGGAACAGACAACGGCTGCCTTCTATGACGATGGTATCGGACATTTGGCACAACATGACGACAAATGTCTCAGTTGGACAGGAGATTGTGTAGGGAAGTAGCTGGAAGGTGTAGCAAGGTATTTCAAGTAAAACACTGTTGATTTTCACTGTGGTTTCCGCTTCGCCGCCGATTGGGCCTTGAGTCTCGAATAGCCGTCATATAATCCACTAAATTTCTGTCATGCAGCCTTGCAGCTTCCATCTCTTCAACTGCTATTTTAGCCGTGTATTTCTATCGATTCTCGAAATGAGTAAAGAGGCTGCCGGTCTCCTATTGACTCACTCAGAAGATGGCTGGAAGATCGGAGGCCTAAACATGGGAGAAGAGATGTAACTGTCACGGCTGCATGCCCGAAATTTATTGAATTACTCATTACACCATGAAAAGGGAAAATGCCAAATTATTATGTATTTTCATTACGTTTATACAGCTGGAACACGTCTTATTGCACACTAATTGCAAAGAACGTTGTCAAGTGCATTCGTTTAGTTAGTCGATCTGATTTCAGTTGACATATTCACGTGCATCATTTAGAATTAATAGATGTAATTAACATAAGTTAATATAATTGCGTAGGTAAATAACACAAGTTAGTTTCAAAATTAGTTCCACATGGTGAGTAACATAAACGGCTTGCCCACAGTTACCACAGCAAAGGGTAATACAGTGATCAGCGTTTTTAATGCCGGCGTTTGTAGTTGCTGCTCCATGGCACTAACTGAAGTTCTTAGTAAACAGTTCTTCAATTTCTGACGATTCTTTTTCAACTCTTCGCCCCCCCCCCCCCCCCACAAACATTCACACACACGGTAGCTAACTCTAACATGGGCGTCTCTAGGACCCTTTGGCCACATTCGAGATAATACACGAAAACCAACATCTTTTCGACCGATAAGAATTTCGCTGAAAACGTTAAGGGCTGTAAAATACCTAAGTGTAGTAATGTAAAGTGGTATGGCAACATACTGCTATCTGTAAAAAAGAAGTTGATGCCAGACTGAAGTTAACTGGTTGAATGTCAAGGAAAAGGGGGAAATGACTCACAAAACACTCTTACGTCCGATTCTTGAGCGTTGTTCGACAGCTTGAGACTTTTATCAGGTTTGATTATGATGATGATATTTGGTTTGTGGGGCGCTCAACTGTGTGGTCATCAGCGCCCGTACAAAGTCCCAATTCGTTCACAGTCCAATTTTTTTCACACTCCAATCGAGCCACTGTAACGAACGATGAGGATGATGATGATGAGATGATGACAACACGAACACCCAGTCCACGGGCAGAGAAAATCCCCAACCCGGCCGAGAATTGAACCCGGGACCCCGTGATCCAGAGGTAGCAACGCTAGCCACTAGACCACGAGCTGCGGACAGTTTTGACTATGAGATGAGAGAGGCAGAAAATTCAGAAACAGTGGAGTGTTTCGTCACGGGAGTCTTCAGTAGATGCGAGGGCGTTACGGAAGTTCTCAATCAACTCCTGTTGCAGACGCAACAACAGAGGCGATGTACACCACGGAGAACTTTACTGTTGGTATTCCGAGTGTGTGCGTTTAATAACAGTCGAGGAATATAGTACCTCCTCACACAAGCGCCTCATTCAGTGACCACGACGTAGAAGTCAGGGAAATTAGAGCTCAAAGACAGACCTACAGCAGGCAGTTCTTCCCACGTTCCATTCCGAATGTTAAAGGAAAGGGGTAGACGATAATCTTATCAGATGCGCCCGTCACCACACTCCGTATGGTGGCTTGAGGATTGCAGATGTAGATACAGAAAGACGGAGTATAGAGAAATTCTATGTGAGTCGCCTAGATGCAAAACTGTCCATGTCCTCCATAACCGGTACTGAGAAAAAGTGGAAAAACTGTTTTCACTGGGTAAATACACATTGCCCTACACTGTATGTTGTATACATAAGTATGGATTAGTACAAAACCATTTGGGCATTGAAAAAAAATCAGGAACTCAATGCATGTAAGATATAAGCAAAATAAAAATGGACTTGGACAGTTTTGCATCTGACTTTGCAGATGGCCACTTTTGCATGCAACTGATATGGACATGGATAGTTTTGAACCTGACTAGTTGTAGATGAGGAGAGGATATGGGGTGAACATAAAATGTGTATTCAGTTTTAATTTCTTTTAATATTTCTGAAGGTACATGGTGTAACAACTGACAAACTGCAATCCACTTAATACATCATATCTGGAACAATGTCCTCATCTTCTCCTGCTAGGCATTCTGATTCAACTGATGCCCCTGACCCGCTGGAACCTAGTAATGTCATGTGCCACGACAAGGATTCACGTTCCCTCCAGGACTCACTATAGTGCTTCTCGAGGAGTTTTGAAACATCCTCCAGTTTCTTTTCATTAATAGGAACAACCGTGTTCGTAATGCAGCTCGAGTTTGTGTGTCCTAAGTGTTTCCCACGTTTGCATACGGACACTGGTAGGCTGATTTCAGAACTATAATTAGGCTCCCCTTGGACTTTTATAGCATTCTGAGAGTGTGTATAACTTTCAGAATAAACAGCTGTAAGGTACCACACAAGTACAATGTTTACATGCTTATGGCAGCCATCTTGCATTACAGTCACATGACCCCAGCCTTCAATGCGATTTTTCAAAAGGGACAAGGCAAGATTTGCACCCAACTTACTGATGGACATGGACAGTTCTGAATCTAACCACACTTTTCGTGAGCTGTTTTCCATAGGACATGGAGAGCTTTGAGCATAAATAGCATTTCAAGCATGTGTAAAATGTCATGCTCTACAATCCAAAGTTGCCAACTCAATTTTTTTTTTTAAATGTGGGCATGGACAGTTTTGCATCTAAGCGACTCATGTGTAAGCACGTATAATGAGAATATTTTCTTCGGCTGTTATCCGCTACTACGTCTTTAATATAATTTATTTCTATGTCGGTATATCTCACAGTCTGCGTGCGGAAATTCTCTGTGCACGGTCGTTTGTGGCTTCGAGATTCGCCTATAACACGTGGCAGCGTTTGGCGTGGGACGGGAAAAGTGCGATATTCCCCTGCGGATTACAAGACGCTTGAGCCGTCTTTTAGCCTCTCAGGATTGATTACGCTGCCGATACTCACTTGGGCAGCAGACAGAATCGAATTGGGAGGAGGTGGGGAAGGAGATGCCCGCCCTTACACGGCCTGTAATCCGAGAGCTTCGGCTCACAGAGACGCTCCACCACGCTGGCTTCTCCTGTTTCCTCATAACCAATCCCCAAAACTTACTCTCTTTAAGACTTCATATCACACACAGGCAATAAAAGTGACACCAGTCGGAAAACGGCATCTTTAGTTCATGTCACTGAAAATTATGTGTGAAGTGCCTCTAATTGCACGAGCATTGTAATAGAATTTACTGCCAACAACAGTTACTTGAAATTTTACTTACACTATTTCCATATAAATTTTATACAATTAATTCTTCACATCGAGTTTGCACAAGTATTGCATTTTTCAGCTGTGTCATTGTTCTTCCCGAGTTGTGATATGTCACTGATGGTCTTACAAGGGAACCTCCCCATCGCACCCCCCTCAGATTTAGTTATAAGTTGGCACAGTCGATAGGCCTTGAAAAACTGAACACAGATCAATCAAGAAAACAGGGAGAAGTTGTGTGGAACTATGAAAAAATAAGCAAAATATACAAACTGATGAGTTCATGTGCAGGATAGGCAACATCAAGGATAGTCTGAGCTCAGGAGCGCCGTGGTCCCGGGGTTAGCGTGAGCAGCTGCGGAACGAGAGGTCCTTGGTTCAAGTCTTCCGTCAAGTGATAAGTTTATTTTCGCAAAATTATGATCTGTCCGTTCGTTCATTGACGTCTCTGTTCACTGTAATAAGTTTAGTGTTTGTGTTTTGCGACCGCACCGCAAAACCGTGCGAATAGTAGACGAAAGGACGTGCCGCTCCAATGGGAACCGAAAACATTTGATCGCAAGGTCATAGGTCAACCGATTCCTCCACACAGCTGATATATTCTATACGACACTGGTGGCGGCATGTGCGTCACATGATAGGAATATGTTGTCGTCCCACCTAACTTGTACGCTTTGCGAATGGGTAAAAAGATTCTTCTATCTTGCCCGATTTCGGTTTTCCTGTGGATGTGATAATCACTCCCAAAAAAGTGATTAAAACATAAGAGTTTGTCAAATAAACTGAAAATAAAAAATTAAACTTTTCACTCGAGGGAAGTCTTGAACCAAAGACCTCTCGTTCCGCAGCTGCTCACGGTAACCACGGGACCACGACGCTTCTGAGCTTATACAATCCTTGATATTGCTAATGTTGCGCATGGACTACTCAGTTTGTACATTTTGCTTATTTTTTCATAGTTCCACACAACTTCTTCCTGTTTTCTCGATTGATCTGTGTTCAGTTTTTCAAGGCCTATCCACGGTGTCATCTTATAACTAAATCTGAGGGGGGTGCGATGGGGAGGTTCCCTTGTTAGGAACACTCTCGTCGTTGCTTAAGATGAATATTTATTTTTCAGTCAAATGCGAGACTACCCACTGTCTGCTCACTTCTCACGGCGCGGGAACTTGCTCCAGTAAATTCACAGTCGAGTAAAATCGTCTTGGAAGAGGGCCTGAGTCAGAGATAAATTAAAGCTCGAAGTTCCGGCAGCGTTTCCCTAAATCCTCGTCAGATGATAAATCTGCGTGACGGCGCTGTCGTGTCTTATTTTATGACGGCAGTTGTGCTGGAAGAAGGGGAGGTGTTGTGCTCTGATAGAAGTGCTCTCCGTATCCGAGGCTGAAAAATGGTTCCCACTCCCGATAGCGGCAGCTGTTGCTCCGGTCTGAAGAAGTAGCGATGTAAATGCGAGGTGACAGGCGCGTCGCTCATTGACAGAAGCCAGGCTAGCTCCCCCCTCTGAATATCTTATGCACTCTCCTGTCTCAATTTCCGATCTACGTCACACTGGGATGAAGACGCAGGAAGTTTTATGGCATTTTCAACTCTGTCCTCTGATTTTTATGCCGACAGTAGATCTCAGAAAAGCCATATTTTTGACAATGTTATTATTTACTCGTCCGTATGAAAAAACGAACATATTCTTTTATTTTCTTTCTAATGTTTAAAGAGAAATAGTTCGGACATATTTAGGTACATTCACGTATAGCAAAGGGATCTAGAATGTCATTAAAGTGATGCAAACTTAAAATCTGGTTTATATGCATGTCTCGAGTGTCAAGAAAGTCAACGAAATAGGAGAGGGTAATGTTTACCACTATTTTACAAATTGTATAGGGATTCAGTTTTGTACCACGCGAAAACTGTACAAACAAGACTTACCAATTATAGTAGGATCGAAGCACAACGATTGAACATAGTAATGTCAAAAACCGCCGTAGTTCACCGCCAAATCAGATAATAAATATGTCTTTATTACAACCTGTTCCAGTCCTCGTGCCATCATATGACAATTAAAACAGCTCACGTGGCGGCATAAAATCTGTGATAACATACAGCATAAAATCCATGATACGTCACTGCTCTCAAGTAGTAAAATATATTACCTTGTCAATAATAAAAGGTACTAAACAATGACTGGCAGTGTGATGTATTGTATTATTTGACAAAAGCGACTAGTGATGCATCTTATGCTACCTGATGTATCTTTTACACTGATCAGCCAGAACATTATGACCATCTACCTAATAGCCGATACGTCACCTTTGGCACTGGTAACAGTGGTAACTCGTCGTAACCTGAAAGCAGTGAGGCCTTGGTAGGTCGCTCGAGGGAGGTGGCACCACAGATGCACACACAGGTCACCTAATTCCAGTAAATTCCGGGGAGGACGACGACGAGCTCTGACGCCACGTTCAATTACATCCCAGATGTGTTCCATCGGGTCAAGGTCTGGCGTGGTGTGGAGCCAGCACATCAATTGGAACTCGCCACTGTGTTCCATGAATCACTCCATCACACTTCTGGCCTTGTGACATGGCGCATTATCTTGTTGAAAAATGCCACTGCCATCGGGAGACATGATCGTCAAGAATGGGTGCACATGGACTGCAACCAGTGAACGATACGTCTTGGCAGTCATGGTGCCTTGCACGAGCTCCACCGGACCCATGGACCCCACGTGAATGCTCTCCAGAGTACAATGGAGCCGCCGTCAGATTGTCTCCGACCCACAATACAGTTGTCAAGGAGCTGTTCCCTGTTCCCCTGGAAGACGACGGATTCGCGTCCTCGCATCGGAATGATGAAGAAGGTATCGGGATTCACCATATCATGCAACGCTCTGCCACTGCGACAACGTCCAGTGCCGATGGTCATGTACCCATTTCAGTCGTAGTTGCCGACGTCGTAGTGTTAACATTGGCACATGCATGGATAGTCGGCTGCGGAGGCCCATCGTTACGAGAGTTCGGTGCACTGTGTATGCAGATACTCTTGTATTCTACTCAACTTTAAAGTCTAAGGTGCTGCAGTCATGGACTGTGCGGCTGGTCCCGGCGGAGGTTCGAGTCCTCCCTCGGGCATGGGTGTGTGTGTTTCTCCTTAGGATAATTTAGGTTAAGTAGTGTGTAAGCTTAGGGACTGATGACCTCAGCAGTTAAGTCTCCTAAGATTTCGCACACATTTTTTAAAGTGTGATGTTAGTTCCAGCACAGATCGCCGCCTGCCCTGTTTTATCAGTCTGCCCAGCCTACGACCACCAACATCTGTAATGAGGGGTGGTCGCCCAACATCACGACATCTGGACTTGGTTTCACCTTGGCTTCCCCAAGTGTTGAAGACACTCACTATAGCATTCCTCGAACACCTGAAAAGTCGTGAAGTTTCCGAAACACTCGTGTCGAGCCTCTGGACCATCACAATGTGCCCTCGGTCAAACTCAGATAGATCGCTCGCCTTCCCCATTCTACACACGGACAGCACGCTCACTGATACTACATGCACGGTGCGTGTCACTGACTAGCAGTCATTCCTCACCAGGTGACGCAGCTATCTCCAGTATGTTTCATCGCTTTCGCGGATGGCTTTTTAACATGCAGATCTTCTTAGCAACCTGCATCCCAGCGTAAGCTAAGTCTTTCACCAAACCATTTAGAGAAATCACCGGAAACCAAGATCTTGATAGTAGGACGGGAACTCGAACCAACGACGTCCTGAAGATGAGTGCAATGTCTTACAACTGCGCCATCTCTTCGGCGAGAGATTTTAAGGTACACTAGCGAGAAGTTATAGCAAATTTCTTCTCTTTTACTCGGCCGCTGATGATGTTATTTACTATCAAACTTGTCTGAATTTGGTTTCCTAGCATCACGTGCTACTCGTCGCTGGGCACGTCTTTGTTCTTCGAGTTTTAAAGGTGAAATATTTTCTTGCAACGTCTCGGTCGTGCGTTGTCTCCGCCGCACATAAACAATGACGTCTGCAGCACTAAGGATCTGATGTTATCCGGAAAAGAAAAACATCCTGTTCGCAGATGTAAAAATTCCAGAAGCGAGAAGACGAGTAGAGGGGGGGGGGGGGGGGGGAGGGGGGGGGGGAATGTGTGGCGCTTGTTGTTGGCGTGGAAGGGAGAGGGTTTATGCTGTGGCCGGCGCGCTCCTGTTTGGCAAGATGAGCGCCCGTATTATGCAGACGCCTCCGCCTCGGCCACGCTTGACTTTTAAATGATCCGTGGCGAGCTGGCGGCTCACCGTCTAGCCTCTACGGAAGCGGAACACAGTTGACCTACTGTCGAAATGGGGCTCCACCCAGCACACTCCGCTTTCGTACCACAGTTAGTGAGAGGGACTCGTACGTATGGTATGTTGTTACTGGCAACCTTTCACGGACTGTAGGCCGTCCGTACCTCTATTACACGTTCTTGTCATCAGTCAGAAGACAGGTTTACTGCAGGTCTCTACGCTAGTCTAACTACTGCAACACGGAACCATCTGAAGCTGCTTACTGTATTCCAGCCTTCGCCTCCTACTATGTTCTCACCCTTCTCCCCCACCCCAGATTCCCCCCATTACCAAATTAACTGTTCGTTGATGGTTAAGGATCTGTCTTATGAACGTATAACTCCGTTTCGCCAAGTTGTGCTATAAAGCTCTTTCTTCACTATTCGATTCATTTCTCTTCATTATTTATTCGATTCAGCCATTTAGACTTCAACCTTTCTCTTTAGCACTTCTACATTCTCATCTTGTCCGTACTGTTAATTGCCCACCTTTCACATTATTATAAGGCCACATCCCCCAAATTTATATTCAATGTTCATATACCGGGTGATCAAAAAGTCAGTATAAATTTGAAAACTTAATAAACCACTGAATAATGCAGATAGAGAGGTAAAAATTGACACACATGCTTTGAATGACATGGGGTTTTATTACAACAACAAAAAACAAAGTTCATAAAATGTCCGACAGATCTCTTGCGCGCGTCGTTTGGTGATAATCGTCTGCTCAGCCGCCACTTTCGTCATGCTTGGCCTCCCAGGTCCCCAGACGTCAGTCCGTGCGATTATTGGCTTTGGGGTTACCTGAAGTCGCAAGCGTATCGTGAACGACCGACATCTCTAGGGATGCTGAAAGCCAACATCCGACGCCATTGCCTCACCATAACTCCTGACATGCTTTACAGTGCTGTTCACAAAATTATTCCTCGACTACGGCTGTTGTTGAGGAATGATGGTGGACATGTTGAGCATTTCCTGTAAAGAACATCATCTTTGCTTTGTCTTACTTTGTTATGCTAATTATTGCTATTCTGATCAGATGAAGCGCCATCTGTCGGGCATTTTTGAACATTTGTATTTTTTTGGTTCTGATAAAACCCCATGTCATTCGAAGCATGTGTGTCAATTTGTACCTCTATATCTACATTATTCCATGATTTATTCAGTTTTCAAATTTATACTGACTTTTTGATCACCCGGTACACTAAGGTGACAGAAGTCATGTGATAATGATATGCATATATACAGATGGTGTTAGTGTCGCGTACACAATAAATAAAAGAGCAGTGCAATTACGGAGCTATCATTTGTACTCGGGTGATTCATGTGAAAAATTTTTCGATGTGGATATGACCGCACGTCGGGAATTAACAGGCTCTGAACGCGTAATGGTAGTTGGAGCTAGATTCATGGGATAGTCCATTTCAGAAATCGTTAGGGAATTCAATATTATGAGATCCACAGTGTGAAGAGCACGCCGAGAATACCAAATTTCAGGCATCACCTCTTATCATGGACGACGCAGTTACCGACGGCCTTCATTTAACGACCGAGAGCAGCGGTGTTTTCGTAGAGTTGTCAGTATTAACAGACGAACAACACTGCGTCAAATAACCGCAGAAGTCAATGTCGGACGTACGACGAACGTATCAGTACGACTGTGCGCCGAAATGTGCCGTTCATGAGCAATGGCAGCAGACGGATGCCTTTGCTAACAGCTGGACACTGTGCGAGATGGTAGTGGCTCCATAGTAGTGCTCGGTATGCTTGCATGGAATGGGCTTCGTCCTCTGGTCGAACTGAACCGATAATTGACTGGAAATGGTTATTTTCGGTTCATCTACATCTACATCTACATTTATACTCCGCAAGCCACCCAACGGTGTGTGGCGGAGGGCACTTTACGTGCCACTGTCATCACCTCCCTTTCCTGGTCCAGTCGCGTATGGTTCGCGGGAAGAACGACTGTCTGAAAGCCTCCGTGCGCGCTCTAATCTCCCTAATTTTACATTCGTGATCTCCTCGGGAGGTATAAGTAGGGGGAAGCAATATATTAGATACCTCATCCAGAAACGCACCCTCTCGAAACCTGGCGAGCAAGCTACACCGCGATGCAGAGCGCCACTCTTGCAGAGTCTGCCACTTGAGTTCGTTAAACATCTCCGTAACGCTATCACGGTTACCAAATAACCCTGTGACGAAACGCGCCGCTCTTCTTTGGATCAACCATTTGCAGCCAAACAACGATGGAATGTGTATGGAAGACAATGCGCCATGTCACCGGGCCACAATGTCTACGTTTGGTTTGAAGGACATTCTGAACGATCCGAGTAAATGATTTGTCGAGCCAGATCGCCCGATATGAATCCAGTCGAACATTTATGGAACATAATCGACAGATCAGTTCGTGCACAAAATCCTACACCGGCAACACTTTTACGATTATGGACAGCTATAGAGGCAGCTCGGCTCAGTATTTTTGCAGGGGACTTTTAACGACTTGTTGGGTCCATGCCACGTCGAGTTAGAGCATTAGCGCCGGGCTTATGGAGGTCTGACACGATATTAGGAGGTATCCCATTACTTTCGTCAACTCAGTCTTTCTCAGGCAAATAATTATTTTCCTGCCTGAACAGCAAAACTGGTCTACTGCTTTCAGTGTACAGTGTTCTAATGTAATTCTCCCCGTATTACCTGACGTGTTTCCTCTATGCCCGAGCACACTTGTTTTTATCGATTTTCATCTTTTTACCTCTATTCGAGGCACTATCCATTCCGTTAAACTAATGTTCCAAGTCCTTTTGCGTTTTTGCCCGAACTACGAGGTCATCACAAACATTAAATTATTATTTCCTCTTCTTGGATTTAAATGTCTCTTTCCTTATTTTCCTTCACTCCTTGATCGATATATTGATGAAATGACGTGGACGATAGGCTACAATGTTGTATCATTTGCTTCTCAACTACTGCTTCTCTTCCATGGCCTTCGACTCTTATATATGCACTTTAGAGCCATAAAACTAGCGTAGACTATAATAGGTTAGCGCAGACTACGGTAGTTTTCTATGTACACCTGGGCAGTTAAGATCCTACATATGTTTCGTGTACGTTGTGTTGCATACCAGTCGCTTTGTTTGCCTATGTAGTCAGTGTCTTAAGGGACTCCATTGGAAACAGGAAGCGGGGAACGGTCTAGAAACTGAGTTATGATATATAAAGCGCCGCGTATCCTACGGAAGAAGCAAGGAAGATTGCGTTTAACGTACCGTCGACACCGAGGTCATTAGAGACGCAGCACAAGCTCGGATAGTGCCAAGGATGGGGAAGAAAATCGGCCGTGCACTTTCAAAGGAACCATGCCGGCATTTGCCTGGAGCAATTTAGGGAGACCACGAAGATCTAAATCTGGACAGGCGGATGCGGGTTTGAAGCGTCGTCCCCCCGAATGGCATTAATTGCTTGAGAGGGGGTTATGAGACGAAACGGTGAGGTGATCAGTCCCGCGACTCCGAAGTGAGTCACAGAAGAAAGAGGATCTGCTAAAAGTGGACGGATCAAGTCAGGGGAGTCAAATTATAAAATAATAAACATCAAGCACACACAGTAAAGGCATAAAAAGTGAGACCAAATCTAAAAACTGGAAAAAATGGGGAGGGGGCGGTCATGGGGTCACAGACCGAGAAGACTGAAAAATATGTCCCAACCACAACCAACATGCCCCTACTCCAAGACTAAAGGAGAACCGTATATCTGGAAATAAAAACCACTTTCATGGAGGAAACCGAGACCAGTTCAGCCATCCGTGGATTGTCTGCTAATATTAAACTTAAGTAATCGGGAAGACTATACTTAACAAAAAATGGGTCAAATGGCTCTAAGCACTACGGGAGTTAACGCCTGAGGTCATCAGTCTCCTAGACTTAGAACTACTTAAACCTAACTAACCTAAGGACATCACACACATCCATGCCCGAGGCAGGATTCGAACCTGCGACCATAGTATACTTAACACGAAGGGCCGAAAGAAGGGGACATTCCATCAATATGAGATATATCGTCAGTCTGGCTCCACAACCACATTGTGGTGGTGAGTCATTACGTAGGAGGAAACAATCGGCGAGCCGGATATGACCAATGTGTAAAAGATATAAAAGAGTGGACTCCTTCCGAGAGGAGCGGAAGGAAGAGCGCCAAACTGCAGTAGACTCCTTGATTGTGCGTAGTTTACTACTATGAGCAGTAGCACTCCAGATGGCATTCCACTTTTGGGCAAAGAGAGATTTGACGTAGATCCGCATATCCGCAGCTAGAATCATAGAAGGAAATGGGGTTAAGTATCTGCTTCTCTAGCCAAACGGTCAGCCAGTTCATTCCCTGGGATGTCCACATGACCTGGGACCCAGAGAAAGATGACTGAACAGGAGGCGTGCTCAAGGGCAGAGAGAAGGTTATGGATAGCAGAGACCAAAGCGTGACGAGAGTAGCATCGGTCGATAGCCTACAGGCTGCTCATGGTGTCTGAACAAATTAAACCACGGTGAAGGGAGGCCTGAGTAACAAAAAGGAGGACCCTGTGCACTGCTGTGAATACACTACATGATCCCAGCAGTAAATGGTGTTCGAAGCCAGTAGGAGACGAGAAAGCATATCCACCCTTATCGACAGTCTTAGAACCATCTGTATAAAGGATGGTGACACCCCGGAACTTTTCAAGGATGCCACAGACAAGACGCCGGAAAACCAAAAGAGCGACAGAGACCTTAGGACCCTGGAACAGATCAGCCCTAATCCGTGGTCTAGGCACCATCCAAGGGGGAGGGGGATGGTTAGCGAACTGGCGAATGGCGATTGCGTAAGAAATAAGGAGTCGGCTCCATCGGATTCGTGGATGGGGAATCCTCGCATCTGTGAGGAGACTATCAACAGGGCTAGTGCAAAAGGCACCAATAGAAAAACGCATACCACAATGATGGGCAGGGTCAAGGAGTTTCAGAGTGAAAGGAGCTGCTCAGCCATAAACCTGACTACCATAATCTAGTCTGGACAAGACCAGAGCACAGTAAAAATGGAGAAGAGTGTAATGGTCTGCACCCCAAGATGTGCAGGACAGGAGGCGGAGAGCATTAATCTTCCGCATACATGTAATCTTTAGGTGGCGAATATAGGGTAGCCTTGTCAGCTTGTTATCGAAACTAAGTCCCATGAAGCGGAACTGTGCTACAACATCAAGGAGCTGGTTGCCTAAATAAAGTTCTGGATTGGGGTGTACTGTGGGTCGACGGCAAAAATGAATAGCCCGCGTTTTGAAGGAAGAAAACTAGACGCCATGGACGGTGGCCCACACAGAGGCACGTCATATGGCTCCTTGTAGCTGGCGCTCAGCAGACTCTACCAAGTGGGAGCTTCACTAGATGCAAAAATTGTCGACGTACAATGTCGGGGTAACCAGAGGCCCAACAGAGGTAACAAGCCCATTGATGGCAATGAGGAAGAATGTGACACTTAGCACAGAACCCTTTGGGATACCAGTCTCCACAACATGAAGGGCGTTGAGTGAAGTGCCAACTCGAACCCAGAAGAGCCAGTGAGATAAAAACTCACGGATAAAAATCAGAAGGGGACCATGGAAGTCCCAGTCATGGTGGGTAACTAAAATGTGATATCGTCAAGCCATGTCGTATGCCTTATATAAGTCAAAGAAGACCACGAGAAGGTGCTGGCAG
Source organism: Schistocerca piceifrons (assembly GCF_021461385.2). Taxonomy (NCBI): domain Eukaryota; kingdom Metazoa; phylum Arthropoda; class Insecta; order Orthoptera; family Acrididae; genus Schistocerca; species Schistocerca piceifrons. Next base: position 75,173,231 of record NC_060149.1, read on the forward strand.
TGAGTGAAAGCCTGTCAGATGGCTCATTCCAATCGGAGTAACTGGTCAGTTGGAGATCGCCTGGTCCAGAAGCCACACTGATATGGGGACAAAAGGCCTCGAGATTCGAGTACCCAAAATAATCTGAGGCTGACCATCATTTCGAGCAGTTTACAAAGTATATTTGCAGGCTAATTGGCCGGTAGCTGCCGAGAAACGTTGGGTTTTCCCCGGGCTTAAGGATGGGGATAACTATACTGTCCCCCCATTCTAATGGAAAAGCACCCATGTGGTTCAAGACCCTCAGGAGCTGTTGCCTCTGGGGAACGTCCAAGTGTTGGATCATCTGGTTGTGTATGGAATCCTGGCCTGGGGCTGTGTCTCATGAAGGGCTAAGAGCCTGCACCAATTCCCATTCAGTGAAGGGTGCATTAGTGGGTTCAACCTGGTGTGGGATAAAACATAGGGGGTCTGTTCTAATCTGCGTTTCTACTGGAGAAAGGCAGCAGGGTAGGAAGAGGATGACTATACCATCGCAAAGTGTGTCACGAGGTGTTCTCTGAGGACCAATGGATCAGTGCAAAGAGCACCTTGGAGGTTCAGACTCTGGACACTGTCACTGGCAGTCCAGAAGCCTACGGAACTTGGACCAAACCTGCGATGAAGATGCATATATCCCCAGGGAGGAAACATAGCGCTCCCAGCATTCCTTTTTACTCCGCTTAATGAGGTAACGAGCCTTATCATGGAGATGCTTAAAAGTGCCATGAGCAGCACTGAAAACGGCAGGGGAACCCATCATTGAGGAGACACAAATCGAGGTCTACATCTACATCCATACTCCGCAAGTCACATGACGGTGTGGGGCGGAGGGTATCTTGAGTACCTCTATCGGTTGTACCTTCTATTACAGTCTCGTATTGTTCGTGGAAAGAAGGACTGTCGGTATGCTTCTGTGTGGGCTCTAATCTCTCTGATTTTATCCTCATGGTCTCTTCGCGAGATATACGTAGGAGGGAGAAATATACTGCTTGACTCTTCAGTGAAGGTATGTTCTCGAAACTTTAACAAAAGCCCGTACCGAGCTACTGAGCGTCTCTCTTGCAGAGTCTTCCACTGGAGTTTATTTATCATCTCCGTAACGCTTTCCGTGGTAAGTTAGTCAATTAGGATACCCCTACCTGCTGAAGTGACACTCTCCCACAGTGGATAGTGGGCACTGAAATCCCCAAGGAGGAGAAACAGGGGTGGGAGTTTCTGGATTAAGGTAGACAGTGCAATGTAAGCAAGTGGCCTACCTGGATGGAGGTAGATATTGCAAATGGTGATTGCCGGAGTCGTTTGCACTCGAACCTCTAACGCTTCGAAGTTGGTAAGTAGGAGGAAACAATCACTAATGGCATCAGAGTGAACCAAAGTGCAGGCCCCACCAGATGCTATCCCGGGCCCAGTACGGTTCTGACCCGGAAAGCCTGATAACCACGAAAAGTTGGAGAGTGGTCATCATGGAAATGTGTTTCTTGACGAACAAGATAGAACGCAGAATAGGAGGAGACAAGACATTACATTTCCAGTAGGTGACGATAGTATCCGTTGATGGAGATGGCAGCTCTGGGGGAACCGGGGGGCACTTCATCTTGGGATTTATGTTTCGTCTTCTTCTCTTTCTGAGGCGGAGGAGGGCAGGGCACAGGGGGAGTACAGGCTTCTGCAAGATCTGAAACCGCAAGAGAGTGGGCGACTTTGGGGTGCACAGATGGTGCACCTCATGGCCGAGTGGTGGTAAGAGTCTTCTGGCCTGAGAGACGTCGGCGAGAGGGGTCCCAGGAGGGAACCCGATCACCGGCGGATGCCAAAGAAGGGGGACACTTCTTTAGCTGGGGAGGGGAGAGCGACTCCCTGATGGGAGGTCGTGGGAACTGCAGATGAGGGGAAGAGACGAACAGGGCTGGGGTAAGGACAAGGGAGGAGGAGGAAATGAATTAACACAGGCAAAAGTTGAAGATAGTGACACTGGATGGAGTCTCTCATACTTATGGCGAGACTCAGCCTAAGACAGGCGTGATGTGGCAGTGACGAACACATGATTTCTACTTCAGGATTCTCTGGGAATGTAGTATGATGCTGTATTCGCCAGAGCGTCAGGTGATGATGAATCATGGCAGGGCAGAACTCACATTCTTCTCTCGATGTTACCTTGAAGGAGCTGTGGTCAGGGCACACACACCAGATGGGTGAGTGCAGGAGCGTCCATCTATGTACGACATAATGTCGGAACAGCGCCACTGTTGGAGGACTCTGATTAATATTCTGAAGACTAATGATGGGCGGCGCTTAGATACCCAATGCAATATAGGGTCTGTCCTCCATGCACGTTACGTGATGCTGTATTCTTCACGGTGTCACCATCCTGTTAGCATTACGTTGGGCTCCCAGCTCTCCTTTGGCTCGGTTCCTGGAGATCCAACGCTGTATCTACTCGATCAGGTGTGAACGGAAATTTGTCGAGACCTTATGTCGACTCTTGTGCAAATCCCAGATGGTTTCCTACATGGTCCCCTGATTCTCATCCACAAGCCTCAGGATACATCATGGATTTGCCATTACCACTCCTTGACGTTGCCCAACGGTGACACGAAGAACTTTACCCAGCTTTTGGCTGCACGGCTTAAACGGATGGCCCAGTACGTACTTTCCCCCAATCAGACTTCTTTGGGAGGTGCCAGTAACATCCGCACAGCCCTCTGTTGCTATAGGAACATAATCGCTCTTGCTCACGCTCGTCGTTGTGTCTGGTCTTTTGGCCACTCTTGACTTTAGCCAGGCGTTCGATCGGGTCGATGGCGACTACCTGCAAGGTGCGCTCCACGATTTGGGATACCCTGATACCACAGTCGACGTCGTAATGCATCTCCTTCGTGGACTACGTCCCATGTACTCCACAATGGCCGTCTCACACCTCCCATCTTGATCCGTCGTTCGGTGTATCAAAGCTGGCCACTCTCTGCACTTTTGTATGCCTTCGCCATAGACTTCTGGGGCCTCTGTCAACGCCTATCTGGGATGTCTCTCGGTGGCCACGTATTCAGCTGCACTTCTCGTGCTGATAATCTCGTCATCGTTCTTCATAGTGGTGCTAAGGTGAGGAAGTCATTGACATGGATTATAACCTATGGCGAAGCTTCTGGCGGCTGCCTTAAATTCTGCGAATCGAACATCATGGCAATAGGGGCGGAGCTTCCTGCGGACAGCGCTGCTCCCCTGCGTGTAGCTGCAACTATCCGACGCTTAGGTATCAATTTTACAACTGATCTGTAGCGCACGATTGCCATCAAGTGCTGGCGCCTACCGTCCCAATTACGAGCTGGGGTCCTAGATCATCATTTACTAGCCCTCCATCTTCTGCCATGGTCATTATGTATAAATGTATATCTGGTTTCACGGATCCCCCACATGGCACAGACACTTCCCATTCCGCCGTCCATGGCCCATAGCATATTCGCATCATTGGGTTCATATGTCTGTCATGATCTGCTGTTCAAGATAAATTACGAGACCCTCACCCTCCCACGGTGCAGGAGCGGTTTAGGCATGTATCACGTCCCTGACAGGGCGATAGCCCTTTTCGTCGTCTCTCATATGGTGTTGTGGCACCGTTGTCCTACGTGCCTAGTCAACATGTTGCTGGAGGCCCTTGCACCACGCTGTCTCTCAGCTCCTATCCAACTTTCGGACGTCCCACCTCCCTTCTTCTATTTCTGCCACTTTTCCCCGAACTGAGCTATGTCCATACTGCGATACTGATAACACGCTTCACGTCCATGGAGGCGATCTATGGCTTTCTTCAGCAACACAGGTCACCGAATGTGGTTGAAGGGAAACATCCTCAAGTTCACTGACGTGCCGTCTGGAAATCGGTGTGCGCTCCTCATTTTACTACTGACATCCAGTCTGCTTGGTACTTATGGTCAATGGGAAGCAAGTATGGCGATCACACTTTCATGGGATTCACCTTGCAGACATCCCACTGTATGTCGCCTGTAATGTTCTGGAGACAGACGAGCATCGTTGATGTGCAGATCGACATTAGGTGTCTGCTTCTTGGTGCGACAGTTGCTGGTCTTAATTACCTGTACAACTCCACATCAGAAATTTTGACATCTACTCCTCTTTCCAGACTCGAGATACTTCCCAGAAACGTAGACGAAATAGATGAAGAGGGTTTGTGGACACGCATTTCACTACTTGCTTGCTGACCGCGAGAAAAATGTCCTTGATTTTTGCCACTTCCTTAATGAAAAGCGATGTGCAGTTGTCTGCAGTTACAAATACAGACCAATTTTCTCCAATTTCGTTTGTAGTATCTCTCTTAACCCACCCTGGAGTTGGGGTCTTACTGCACAGAGGAGTTGACCCACGCCTTTCCACTCTTAGAAGAGGTTATTCTGTCGTACTTGAGATTTTCTTCTCTGAAAAACTATACGTCGATAGTCCCACTGAATCTGACGACTTGCCGCTCCCTTCTTCTCGCGCCGTCGGGTTCCTGCTATCCTTGGTGATACTGATGATACTGAAGAACATAATAATTAAAAAGGAACAAATAAGTAAATAAATGATTGATGTACTTTTTACCTTCACTCCAAGTTCCCTACGCTTTCCTTGGTTCCTGGAAGTAGGTAGCAGGACATTGTTACCATGCCTCGGGTTGTGACTCCTGTCCACTTTGCCCCCACCCCTCCCTTTGGGGGCCAGGAAGGTTCTTTGAAGAAAAAAAGTAAGAAGGAGACCTGGGTTTGAATCCCAGTCCGGTTCAGAGTTTCAACCTTCCATATTGGTTTAAATCAATGTCCACTCGCAGCCAATGCCTGTAATTCCTTTTGTGTCTTAATTCATAGTTGCTGCTGGATCAAAATCAAGTCCGTTCTTCCGGACATGCCCGAAACGACAGACGCCATATATACAGATACCGGAATGTTTGCGTATCATGTACCTAAGGCTACTGCCCGGTATCCACCTAGTCGGGTGTGGGAAACCGCCTAAAAAGTACCTGCAGGCTGGCCGGCACTATCGGCCCCAGTCATTAAACCGCAGGGCTGATTCGATCTGGGACCGGCGCGTCTACTCGAATCTCGGAAGCGGCGTGCTCACGCACCTGGGCATCCGAGTAGGTTACTCGGACAATACTTGCAAGGAAAACAAATGTGACTGGGATTCATTGGTAGCATGCTAAGGAAACGGAATTCACTCACTAAACCGGTAGATTACAAAGCTCTCGTTTGACTGAATCTTTAGTACTGCTCGTTTTTCGGTGATTACTACCGGTTAGGATTAATAAGGGAGACCGAGAAGATTCAACGAAGAAAGAAAACTATCGGTTCACTTGGTTGATGGAAAACAAACGTCTTATTTGGTTGTAGTTTTATGTATCGGTTGAATTATTCTTTCATTCTTTTGAGTGAAACCAATCTGTACGAGCAATCGAATAAAAACAGTCGAGTTAACCAGTTGTAGTTCTGTGTATCCGTATGATTATTATTCACTCACTTCTTTCGAGTGAAACCAGCCTGGGGGAGCAACCTAATGAAAGCAGCCTACACATTCTGCTTACTGATTGACCACTTTGTAGTGTTTTAGTTGACTGACATACCCATTCATTTTTCTCGGTGAAAACAGTCTGTAATACTTTCATTAGTTGAATTAAGGCAGTGGTATACAACCCAGGTACACAGCTGAGGAGTAGCACTATCCGCTGGAAGTGAAGACTTTTCGAAGCATATGCCAAAGTCAAAATAAGGATTATACATATTCATTTCGTTATTTACATCTACATCTACTTGATACTCCCCAAGCCACCGTATGGCGCGTGGCAGCTGGTGTCCTGTACCACTAACAGTCATTTCCTTTCCTCTCCCACTTGCAAACAGAGCGAGGGAAAAAAGACTATCTATATGCCCCCGCAGGGGTCCTAATTTCTTTTCTCTGTTCTTCGTGGTCTCTACGCGCAATGTACGTTGGTGGCAGTAGAATCATTCTGCAGCCAGCTTCAGATGCCGATTGTCTAAATTTTCTCAGTATTGTTCCTCGAAAAGAGCGTTACCTTCCCTCCAGGGATTCCCATTTGAGTTCCCGCAGCATCTTCGTAACACTTGCGTGTTGTTCGTTCCTACCGGCAACAAATCTAGCAGCCCACCTCTTAATTGCTTCGATGTCTTCCTTTAATTCGACGTGGTACGGAGCCCAAACACTCGAGCAGTATTCAAGAATAGGTCGCACCAGTGTTCCATATGCGGTCTGCTTTACACATGGACCAATCTTTCCTAAAATTCTCCCAATAAACCGAAGTGGACCATTCGCCTTCCCTACCTCAGTCCTCGGAAGCTCGTTCCGTTTCACATCAATTTGCAACACTAAGCCCAGATATTTAAATGACGTGACTGGATAAACAAGGACACTAGTAATCCTGTATCGTAACATTGTGGGTTTGGTTTTCCTACTCATCTGCGTTACGTTAGATTTTTCTACTTTTAGTGCTAGCTGCCACTCATCACAGCAAATATAAATTTTGTCTAATGCATTTTGTATCCTCCTATAGTCACTCAGCTTCGACACCTTACCGTACACCACAGAATCATCAGCAAATTACCGCAAATTGCTGTACACTTTGTCCGCCAAATAATTTAGTACATAGAGAATAACAGCGGTCCTTTCTCACTTCCCTGATGCACTCCTGACGATACCCTTGTCTCTGATTATCACTCGCTGTCGAGGACAACATGCTGTGTTCTATTACTTAAGAAATAATCGGACCGCTCACATATCTGTGAAACTATTCCATACGTTCGTATCTTCATTAACAGCCTGCAGTGGGGCACTTTTCATCGTTTGCAACTGATTAATATGTCGCTGTGGATGAAGTTGCTCCAGATAAAATTAATACGTAACTAATGAAGCTCATTTATCGTTGGGGGTAGAAAGTTGAGCATGAAAGTTCCCTCAAGAAAAAAGGAACATTGCCAAATTTCAGCGGGTGACTGTATATTTGAAAAGATGTGATGGTGTTCATTAATTAAAAACTATTTTTAAACACTTATTCAGACATTTGTTTGTGTGGATGGTAAATATATTGCGCAGAAAACTCCGTTACTGGCTACGTACGTACGAATCATAAACCTGTTTACACTTTAGTCTTTGAAAAGCAGCAGGTATAGTATTCCACAGGAAAGGAGAAGTACTATCTACATTCATATATCGGTACTTCATTTTCACGGCTAAGCGTGTCTCGAGCCACAAGTGTAAACAGGTCTGATTGATAACAGCCATGCTCGCACCCATCTGGACCGCTGGGTGTGACGTGTTACAGCACCTGCCTCGCTGCCGTCCAGGCCAGCAGGAGCATCGGAGAGGTGGTGCGTATCGTCCGCAACTCAGCTTGCTGCGTCAGCTTCCCCCCGCTCGGCTGCTCAGCCCATTTGCGCCGCAGGCGCGCTAATTGTTGGAAGATGAGAAGGACAAGGTGTGTGGCAGAGGGAAGGGAGTTGCTATAAATAGTAGCTTTCCGCTAATATGAAGAGGCTCACAGCACCTCTATTCTTGTTCACAACTCGTACAGTATCCTGTAATGGTCTGCTGAAAGTTCCTTAATGTGAAACACGTAAAGTGAGAGTTTTCGAGACATATATTTTTTAATCATCTCTTCTCCCAATAAGATACGTCATTTGTCTGTAGAAATGTTGCCAACCCTAGTCGTGGTTAATGTTCAACCGAAAAGCCTGAAAGAGTATGTTAGTTAAACCACTCAAACCCAGATTGAGTGGAAACATTCATATAAACGTTGTAAACGTCAGAGATTTGCGTTAGTTGGTTGTCTTACACTGAGTGAAACCCTTCAGTCTCAGGGAGTAACTTATAAACAATCATATGGCGGACGTGGCCACAGAGACTAATTTCATTCGGGTGTTTGATTCGACTCAAAGGTCGGCCTGAACGAAGAATATATATGACGGTGCGCTTAAGTGGTAGGAGGAGAGAGACATCGTTGCTTGGCCTCGGAATTCGATCCCTACTTGCCTTGCCTCCTCCAGCCTGCTGCTGACGGTGCTACTATAAAAAAAGAGTTCGATTTCCAGGCGATGCATTTGTTTTTAGTTTATTGTTCCGTTTCCGTACACAAGAGGTAGAAGAAATGCAGTAATCGTTTTTGCCATAAAGCAGACAAAAACTCTCTTTTTTCCAATTAAAAAATTGACAAGTAACAAGGAAAAAAGAAAAAAGTGGCTAACGCACCTACCAACAAAAAACAAAAAATAGTGAAAAAATTAAAAAACATTAAAAAATTAAAAAACGTTGGTAGAGCATTCGCCCGCGAAAGACAAAAGTCCCGAGTTCGAGCCTCGCTCCGTCACACAGTTTTAATCTGACAGGAAGTTTCATATCAGCGCACACTCCGCTGCAGAGTGAAAATCTCATTCAGATCAAAAGTGATGATTTGAAATCGTATATTGATGAAAGAAGAGGTGACGTATCTCAATATTTCTGCACCACTTACACTCGTGTAAATTGCCTACAACATTCAGGTACAAACTAATAAAAAGAAACATAGTTTTAACGTCCCGTCGACGACGATATCATTAGAGACGGTTCACAGCTTACACAGCCCAGTCACATTAATGCGAGCACCTGTCACACGCCTGAATAACCACACTTTGCAGCGCGGACAGCTGCAACACGGGCAGGAAGAGATCATGCCCTTTTGGACGTCAGATAAATCGTTCGGTTTCTGCATTACGTCAAGCGACTGGACCGTTTACCGCGTCCCCCCGGGACGCTTTATATACCCTCCATTGGTACTGCTGTCGCTTGCCGCTATAAATGTGACTGGACCGTGCATGATTCGAGGCAGATTGGAAAAGAAATCGTCATTTGCCTTAGAGGATTTATGGAAACAACGGACAACCCAAAACTGGATGGCCTGATGGGTATTTGAACCGCTGTTTCCTGAATGTGATGTTAGTGTCTTAATCAGAGTGCCACTTCGCTGGCTTCGAACCGATCATTAGGGCATAACAATTATGCGCGCCCACATCTCATACAGCACGAGATGTTTAAAGAATAATCATGAACCAGGAAAGGGGACCATGTAAGGATTCCTTGCGTTATTACTAATGGGGAGGTCATATTATTTATTTCATGGAGTAGTAACTGTTAAAGACGTCTTGCATTATCATTGTAAATTATCCTCAACAGAATAATTACATGGGTTCACGGTTACGCATTCGTAACAAACTTAGCGTTGTACATAATAAGACGATTGCAGAGAACCTATTATGTACTCATATCTTAATAGGAATTTTTAACTAAAATGGTTCTGGATACGGTGTTCAGATTATTTAAACGTAAATTTCTATTTTTCCACACCTTTTGAGTGTTCTATGATGCCGTTCTTTGTAAAGTCTTACTTTTGCGAATTTGAAACACCGTTGCAAAATAATAAGGAAGTTTGTCTACCATCGTGCACAGCAGACTTGCGCAACATCGACATTGTGTTGACCCTCAGCGTAGCTTTCATGATGACCATACCGAAGCCGAGTATTAGACATTTTCTCACGACCTTCATTCACTAGGTAAATGCTTCTTCTTCTGGGTTTTCAACAGAGACTGCAACAGTCATTAAGGTAGGGAAGCAAAACTCTTCTCCTCTCTAAGTGAAACAGGTGTAAGTTACTGTAAATGAGTTTAATTAGCCAGTAATGACCTTAACGTCTGTGGGTATTTTACCCAGAGCGGAGACCTAATTTTATTTGAAAGTTAAAGCTTGAGGTCAGAATTTCTTGTTTACCATTTTGTACTACGTATCTGTGTATAATATCCAAAAGCCAAAGACTTCACAAGAAGAGAAACACGTCCACGCTAAGAAAACACTAAAAGTTCTAAAAATATACAGCAATGCCGATATTCAAATGTTTCTGGTACGTTATTCGTCATTGATTATTAACAGAATACGTGAGCGGTACTTTTTTTAAACGGTTAGCAAAATCTAAGATGATTTCATTTTTTGAACATATAGTACGTTCAATATTTAATAGTCTCATGTGAGATAAAGAAAGAAAAATTAGAGGTCGAGGAGATTATAGAGGAGGATTATGTAGGGGTAGGATGGACTGGGAATATAAATCTATTGCGACCTTACGGGATGATAGCAAAATGTATACTTTCATCGCTCAATGTGTCACACTTATTGAAATGTTCTGGGCTACATTTCCTCGTTCGGATGAATTTCTTGTTGAAATCCAATATTTCGCCGCTGGATCGCCGGGGTGAGCATCGGACCTTCGGAAAAGGTACAACCTCCCGTGAAGATCTCCTCCACATGACGACCGCGCGACTGCTACGGTCGCAGGTTCGAATCCTGCCTCGGGCATGGATGTGTGTGATGTCCTTAGGTTAGTTAGGTTTAAGTAGTTCTAAGTTATAGGGGACTGATGACCACAGCTGTTAAGTCCTATAGTGCTCAGAGCCATTTGAACCATTTGAACCACATGACTAGAGACAAGTATCGAAACATGATCATTGGTCAAAAAAAGAATTATTTTATTTAAGGTATTAACAAATAATTTGCTGTTTCTCTCCCAAAAGGGTAAAAAATAATACTAATTGTTATTTTCATCACTATCTTGATTTTGTGTTTGAGGTCGAAATTTTTCCTGGAGCGCTCGTAAGTCTTAAGGCTTTCACTAGTTTTAACATATTGTTTCAGTGTCTGCTGTACGTAAAGTTTAACAAGATATTTTCAGTGTTGTGTCACCAGTGACACTGGTGAAGGAATTGTACAGCATTATCAAGCAAGTAGCTTCTTGACACTGATAAAAGTATTGATGTGTTTTCGATCGGCCATCTTCAACAGAAAACTAGACACGTCTTTGTCAGTAAAATTCGTCAAGAATGCTTTAGTGTTACATAAATTACGATAGCTTTTACAGCTGTTCATTCTCAGACTCAGAAATCAAACTGACGTTTATTAATTATCATTCGTGTTATTTAAATTATTTCTTACCGTTTGATTATGAAACAAGTAATTTCATTTTACGTCGCTCTTCGGAAGACAGCCTCGACCGACTCGATCGATTCCACGTGTGAATAGCTCCCTTAGTCATTTGCATAAGATGGAAGCGGCTGCTTATTGCACAGTAATGAGCATCTCTTACCATCACCCACGCTGGAAGGCTAATTGTTTTACTCGTTTTAATAACATTACCCCCAACAGCTCCCTTAGAAAACGGAAGTCGCCTGACAAATGGAACGTGAATTCCATTAGCTATGCAAAGTTAAGACGTGAGAGCGAACGACCTGCCGTAGGTTGGGGTGGAGTGGGGGGTGGAGGAGGGCGGAGGGGGGAGGAGGGGAGGCGCTCGCGGCCTAAGGAAGTGTGTCCGGCCGCGGCCGCGCGTAGGTCAAAGGTCAGGTAGCGCACGCGCCTGCACGCAGCACGCACACTGCACGCACTCGCTACGCAATCCGCACGCTATCTGCGGCCGACTCTTCAGTCCCTTCCGCCGCGTCATTTGTGTGCTTCCGGAGGAAAGCAATGTATTTTCCGCAACGTCATATAAATCAGACATTTAATGGTTACGAGCATATTCTTAAAAAAAGAAACTACGTAATCGACATTACTGTTCATCTATTTATGTCTGTCCGGCTCGTTATTCTGTCGATATTTTCGAAGGTTGTCCTCACAGCCCTGCCAATTCGCAGTTTCATACTGCTCTTTGTTGTATTACGTTAATTGGTGGGCTGTAGATGCTGCAACCATTTATTTCAAAATTTCGTTATTATATCGCTGATGCATCGCATCTTCACACATCTCATATCACACAGTTAAGAAAACACTATAAATTGCAGAAAAGTGTATCTGTAGAGCGATAATGATAACACAGGTACTTGTGTTATATGACTAATATTTCTCGCATGGTGCCGAGTCTTTCAAACACATTCATCCGATTCCATGAGACCGTATCTTCCACGTTAATAAAGATACTAACTTAGTGTAAATTTTAACTGACGTGTAGGATTATAAAGTTTTTGTTTTCAAAATAATCATCCGTTATGCAAGGGCACATCATTTACACAGAGGAGACGAAAATCACGGGATAGCGATCTGCACATATACAGATGGCGCTAGTAACGCGTATACGAGTTATGTATTAGCGGAGCTGTCACTCCCACTCAGGTGATTCGTGTGGATAGGTTTCCGACGTGATTATGGCAGCACGACGGGAATTAACCGACTTTGAACACGGAATGGGACATTCCATTTCGGAAATCGTTAGGGAATTCAGCACTCCGAGATCCACAGTGCCAAGGGTGTGCCGAGAATACCAAGCTTCAGGCATTACCTCTCACCGCAAACAACGCAGGGGCGTTCACTTAACGACCGAAAGCAGCGGCGTTTCCGTAGAGTGATCAGTGCTAACAGACAAGCAAGGCTGCGTGAAACAACTGCAAAAATCAATGTGATATCTATGCCGAACGTATCCGTTAGGACAGTGCGGAGAAATTTGAGGTTAATGGGCTATGGGAGCAGACGACGGACGCGAGTGCCTTTGCTAACAGCACGACATTATCTGCAGCGCCTCTACTGGACTCGTGACCACATCGGTTGGACTCTTGACGACTGAGCCACGCGGGGTGGCCGCGCGGTCTGGCCGTCTTGTCACGGTCCGCGTGGCTCCCCCCATCGGAGGTTCGATTCCTCCACTGGGCATGGGTGTGTGTGTCGTCCTTAGCGTAAGTTAGTTTAAGTTAGATTAAATAGTGTGTAAGCTTAGGGACCGATGACCACTGCAGTTTGGTCCCATAAAACCTTACCATAAATTTCGAAACTTCTTGACGACTGGAAAACCGTGACCTGGTCAGATGAGTCTCGATTTCAGTTGGTAAGAGTTGATGGTAGGGTTCTACAGTGGGGCAGACGCCACTAAGCCATGGCCCCAAATTGTCAACAAAGTAATGTGCAAGTAGGTGGTGGGTCCGTAAAGGTGTGGGCTGTGTTTACATGGAATGGACTGGATTCTCTGGATGCTCGGCTACTTGGAGACCACTTGCAGCCATTAATGGACGTCTGTTCCCAAACAACTATGGGACGTTTATGGATGACAGCGCGCAGTATCACTGGGCCACAATTGTTCGAAATTTGTTTGAAGAACGTTCTGGACAATTCGCACGAATGGTTTGGCCACCCAGATAGCCCAACATGAATCCGGAGGTCAGTTCGTGAACAAAATCCTGCACCGGTTACACTTTTGCAGTTATGGGCGACTAGAGATGCAGCATGGCTCAAAATGTCTGCAGGTGGACTTAAAACGAGTTATTGGGTCCATGCCACGTCGAGTTCCTGCACTACGCCGGGCGAAAGGAGGTCCAACATGATATTAGGATGTGTCTCATGACTTTTGTCACCTCTGTGTCCTTTCATGCACAGTTACATTTAGCAACACAGTTTTCGTGTAATTTTCAAAAATGTTCAATGTGCGCTCCGTCTGACTCACTATATAAATCCAGATGATAATCAGAATAGTACCATACTGTTGCAAGTATGCCTGGAGTTAAATGCCCTCACGGTACACTCCAAGTTGGTGAAGCATCCTCAAATATTTAGATAACCGATCGCGGAATTGAAAAGCAGCTACAATCGCTTAGTAGAGGAAAGGCGTCAGGACCAGATGAGATACGTATAAAATTCTATAAAGATTATGCGAAAGAACTTCCTCCCCTTGCCGGCCGGTGTGGCCGAGCGGTTCTAGGCACTACAGTATGGAACCGCGCGACCGCTGCGGTCGCAGGTTCGAATCCTGCCTCGGGCATGGATGTGTGTGATGTCCTTAGGTTATTTAGGTTTAAGTAGTTCTAAGTTCTAGGGGCCTGATGACCTCAGAAGTTAAGTCCCATAGTGCTCAGAGCCATTTTAACCATTTTTTTTTTTTTGCTCCCCTTATAGCAGTAATTTATCGTAGATCGCTTGAGCAACGAAAGGTACCTAACGACTGGAAATAAAGCACAGGTCATTCCCGTTTTTAAGAAAGGCGGTAAGACAAATCCACACAATTCTAGGCCTATATCGCTGACGTCAATCTGTTGTAGAATTATGGAACATGTTTTATACTCAAGAATTATGACGTTTTTGGAAAATGGAGATCTCCTCTATAAAAATCACCATGGATTCCGCAAACAGAGATCCTGCGAAACTCAGCTCGCTCTGTTCTTCCATGATGTCCACAGCACAGTGGACAACGGCCTCGAGGTTGATGCCGCGTTACTTCACTTCAGTAAGGTTCAAAATGGTTCAAATGGCTCTGAGCACTATGAGACTCAACTGCTGTGGTCATCAGTCCCCTAGAACTTATTGGTAGAGTGGTTCTGGGCGCTACAGTCTGGAACCGCGCAACCGCTACGGTTGCAGGTTCGAATCCTGCCTCGGGCATGGATGTGTGTGATGTCCTTAGGTTAGTTAGGTTTAAGTAGTTCTAAGTTCTAGGGGACTGATGACCTCAGAAGTTAAGTCCCATAGTGCTCAGAGCAATTTGATCCACTTTTGAACCCTAGAACTTAGAACTACTTAAACCTAACTACCCTAAGGACATCACACACATCCATGCCCGAGGCAGGATTCGAACCTGCGACCGTAGCGGTCGTGCGGTTCCAGCCTGTAGCGCCCAGAACCGCTCGGACTGTGCGGCTGGTCCCGGCGGAGGTTCGAGTCCTCCCCCGGGCATGGGTGTGTGTGTTTGTCCTTAGGATAATTTAGGTTAAGTAGTGTGTAAGCTTAAGGACTGATGACCTTAGCAGTTAAGTCCCATAAGATTTCACACACAGAACCGCTCGGACACCCCGGCCTGCACTTGAGTAAGGCATTTGACACCGTCCCGCATTGACGTTTAATGAAAAAAATACGAGGTTACTGAGTGTCGAAGAAGACTTGCAATTGGATTCAAGAATTTCTTGCAGATAGAACTCAACACATCGCTCTTAACGGAACTACTGTAAATCGACAGATGTAAAGGTAATATCCGGAAAACCACAGCGAAGTGTGATAGGATCGTTGCTGTTTACAATATAGATAAATGATGTAGTAGAAAGCGTCGGATGCTCTTTAAGGTTATTCGCAGATGATGCAGTTGTCTATATCAAAGTAGCAACGCCAGAATGTGGTAAGAATTTGCAGAACGACCTGCAGAGAATTGATGATTGTTGTAGGCTCCGGCAGTTGACCCTGAATGTAAATAAATGTAACATATTGCGCATACCTAGGAAAAGAAATTCGCCACTGTACAGCTACACTGTTGATGACAAACAGCTGGAGACAGTGTCTGCCGTAAAATATCTAGGCGTAACTATCCAGAGCGACCTTAAGTGGAATGACCACATAAAACAGATAGTGGGAAAAGCACACACCAGACTCAGATTCATCGGATGAATCTTAAAAAAATGCAACTCATCCACGAAAGAAGTGGCTTATAAGGCGCTTGTTCGCCCGTATCTTGAATATTGTTCATCTATCTGGGATCCCTATCAGGTAGGTCTGATACAGGGGATAGAAAAAAATCCAACGAAAGGCGGAGCGTTTCTTCACGGGATCGTTTGGCTGGCGAGAGAGCGTTACGGATATGCTGAACAAACTCCACTGGCAGACGTTAAAAAGAGAGGCGTTGTGCGTCACGGAGAGACTTACTATTGAAATTTCGGGACAGCACTTTTCAGGAGGAGTCGGACAACATGTTACTTCCTCCTCGTATATCTAGCGTATTAACCACGAAAAGAGAAATTATAGCACTATTCGCGAATGTAACAGGAGTGGAGGGATCAGATAGTAGTACCGAAAGTACCCTCCGGAACACACCATTACGTGGCTTGCGGAGTATGATGCAGATGTAGATGAAGACAGTAGCGCAATGAGAGATCCGTGTCGGCCGATCCCGTCGACGCAGCTGGTTTTGATGTAATGCTCCTGTACGAATATGCCACAGTGAGGCACTCCGTTCACTTGAAAAATGAAATTTTTGGGATGTTCTCGCACTAGTGGAATTAACCAGATTTCCAACACTTATAGGTAAGAGACTCCATAACCGAGCGTTGGAACTAGCTTATCGACCATCGCATGAACTGGCAACTTAACATCAAGCACCAATGTAAACCTTCAACTTCGATGCGTAAGTTGTAATTCACCCCACGTTTCCATCTTGATTCACACAGACTGTAGAAGATAAAGTTTTCTGAAACAGCCCATATTACATTCTAACGTGTGTTCCCTGCGATTTACGTCGAAAGTAAGTTTAACACTTTCTGTTTTAGTTTTTTTGTTTTTTGTTTTGTTTAACACTACTCCAGCGTTTTTTGCCTCTGTGCGACTTGATGAACTCTTTGTATGTACGTTTCATGGATTACAAGAGGCCTGTTCACGGTGAGTAATACAAGGGGAAGAAGAAGCAGAACAAGCCAGCTCGGCACGAGAAACCTTTGTCAACGAAATGAAAGTTGCAATTCTTTTTATTGCTTAGGCGAAGAATTTGGAGCATATAAGTACGAAACATGACATTTGTTACGACTGATGCACCCTTAAGATGAATACCGATTTCGGGCGAAGTTTCAATTGATATGAACTTATACTTCGGAACTATTTTATTTATATGTTAAACATAGGAACACTGCATGCCGATGAATTCTACTTATTTTGCTTTTCACTAAAGAAGCAGTGCCTGGTACCACTTTCAAGCACTGCTTCCAAGATAAGCTTTTAAACTGAATTCTGTCAGAGAGCTTCCGTGGATAGGTCTCATTTTGCTCTTTGCGGCAAAACTTACTCGCCCAAATACTTAGGTCGAAACATCGACATGATCGCAGTTGCAACCTAGTAAAGTTGTGGAAATGTATATTAAAAACAATTTTTACACGAGTCTACAAGACTAGTTTTATTATGAAACTTTCCACGAGGTACCTGTCACACTGCTGACCTGCACTCTGCACCGATGTGTTATAAATTTATAGCGGTATGTTTGAACTTCACTTTGAAGTTCCTAATCGGCCACAATGCTGCTTTTCATCGATTTTAAAAGAGCTGTTCACCATTTTACGCACTGCACCCTTAAGTATGTGCGCTTGCGATTAAAACTACGCTGGACTTAAGATATTGTCATCCCTCTGGAAACAGTGCGCGGCTTGCACTTCCCTTACGCTACATAATGACGCCTGACAACCACATTTTACTGCGACCGCTCACTAATCACGCGGCTAGCTGCCTCCTGAATAGGCCTGGGTTATACTGTGTAATTCCACTTTTTATTTTTTTCGGCTAAACAACCAATGATAGCTTTGTATTTTGTATTTTAAGTCTGTTACGGTTGATACAAAATATAATCGCTTGAGACAATCATATGGTGTTAGCTGTATAGCCGATACTGCGCACAAAAGAGTACAAAAATAAAATGATATTTTAATCCATCAAATAGCGGACACTGTCCACCGCCACTCAGACAGAAGTGACTGTGAATCATATTGCAATTAAATCATTGGAAAACTGCCTCACCGGGCTTTGGATTAGGTAGTACATATCAGAGGAACAAGCTCAGGTTGGTGAATTTAATTGAAGGCATTCTTTTCACGAGGATGTAACTTGAAAATAATGTACTTCCAAGGTATTTCAGTGTCATAATAGAGGCAAGGACGAGTGTAGCTAAACTGAGCAGAGACAATTGTCAACTATGACGTATAACAGATATTCGTAATAGAAAAGTTTAAACCGTAAATCATATCTTATACCTCTAGCAAACGGCAGGAAGGTGGTACGTACGAAATTTTGCATCATATGTAGGTGTATTCAGAAGTATGTCCAATATAAAAGCGGAGTAGTCGGAAACAGGCGTAGTAGTGAACTGACAACTTTGTGAGACGAGGCGCCGTGTACTAAAGTAGATGATAAAATGAAATGTAATTTTGCATTTTACGAGTATGATAGAGTAGTCAACATCTACATCTACTTCTATACTTACATCTGTACTCCGCAAGCCAATTTACGGTGTGTGGCGGAGGGTACTTTGAATACCAGTGTCACTTCCCGCCTTTCCTGTGCCAGTCGTGAATGGTTCATGGGACGAACGATTGCTGATAAGCCTATGTGCGGAACCTAATCTCTCTAATTTTATTTTCATGGTCTTTAGGCGGGATATACACAGGACGAAGCAATGCATTGGCTGACTCTTCTGGGAACGTATGCTCTCGGAACTTAAACAGTAGACCAGTGATGAAGAACACCTCTCTTACTGCGTCTGCCGCCGGAGTTGGCTCAGAATCTCCGTGACGCTTTCGAGCTTACTGAATAAACTGTAACGAAACGTGCTGCGTTTCTTATTTTTTCTTTATTTTTGATCTCCTCTATTTCCTCTGCCAGTCCTGTCTGATATGGATCTCATCCTGACGAGCAGTGTTCAGTTATTGGTCGAACGAGTGTTTTGACAGCAATCTGCATTGTGGAGGAACTACATTTCCTAAGGATTCTTCCAATGAATCTCATTCCGGCATCTGCCTTACCGGCGATTAATTTTATGGTGGTCGTTCCGCTTCAAATCGCTCCGTATGCATACTCCTTGATATTTTATAGATGTAGCTGCATGTCATGATTGGTCTGCAATCGTGCAATTATGCAGTAATTGTCTTTCTGTCTATCTTAGGCGTAGGCTACATTTGTTTATGTTGTGGCCAACTGTCACTCCCTGCATCAAATGATGGTTCTCTGCAGGTCTTCTTGTAATTCGCTACATATTTATAGCGTTGCGACTTCTTCGTACACAACACCATCAACCGTGAAAAAGCGTCATGAAACTTCTGACGTTATTTACTGGGTTATATATACTGTGAAAAGTAATGATCCCATAACACTCCCTTCTGGCATTACGTCTGAAGCCTTCTCTCCATTCAGAATGACTATGTTTGTTCTGTTTCCTAAAAACTCTTCAGTTCAAGTTGGTTTGATATTCCGTGTGTAATGATTGATCTGTAATCGTATAATTATACAGTTACTGTCTTTCTGTCTATGTATTAGGAACAGGTTACATTTGTTTGTGTTGAGGCCAATTGCCACTCCCTGCAATAAATGTCTATCCTCTGCAGGTGTTCCTGTAATTCACTACATATTTCAAACCCTGTTCTTCACAGCGTGTTCTTTACGTCTGTAGACTGAATGACTGGCTGTGTTCTGTTTGCTAGAAACCTTTCTTTTCCATCACATAGTTGGTTTAATTTTCCGTATGTCGTATTGTGTTCATTAGGCGGCAGTGTGCAGCTGTGTTGAAGGCGCATCGGAAGTCAACGAAAACGAAATTACCTGGGCACCTGTACGTATTGATTTCTGCGTTTCGTGGACGAACAGAGCAAGCTGGGTTTCACTAGATCGTTGTTTTCGGAACTCAGGTTGATTCCTACAGAGCAGATTTTCGGTCTGCAGAAATGACATAATACGCGAGCGTCAAACATATTCCAAAGTTCTGCAATACATCGACGTTAGTGATAGAGGGCTACAGTTTTGTGCGTCCGTTCGACGACACTTCTTGAGAACGAGAATGACCTCTAGTTTTTCCCAATCGTCAGTGTATGTAGAACAGTTCCCGTAGCCTTTCCTCTGTTGAGCGATTGCAGTTGCTTTTCTATCCCTTGGTCACTTATTTCTGTATCTGTCATTTTTTTCGTGCAGAAATTTAAAGAAGGAATCCAGTGCGACTTTCCTTTCTGAAACACTTTAGCAAACAGACATGCAATACATTTCTGGCTTCTCTGTGTCATCCTCCGTTAGACCGCCATTATGGGCAGAGAATGCCTGGACTGATGGCTTCGTTTCGTTTACTGATTTAACATCAGATCAAGACTTCATAGGATTCTCTGTCGTATCGGAAGATAGAATTTTACTTTAGAATTCATTGAGCGCTTCACGCATGGCCATTCGTACTTTAAATTAGCTTCCATTTAGTTTTTGTTTGTCTGTGAAGCTTATGCTACGTTTAAATTAGCAGTGGCACTCTCTTTGCTTTCACTACAATTTTATAATACGGTTGTCGCACCACATAGTGTCTTTTCCATCCCTGTCACAAGGATATTGTACAATGATTCTATGCTCTGTCCATTGATGCTCAACATTGTCAGTGCTGGAGCTGAAATTTTGATGTTGACCTTCCAAGTAATCTGCAACCTGTTTCTTGTCGCTCATGCTAAACAGAAATATCTTCCTGCCTTTCTTTATATTCCTATTTATAGACGTATTCAGCGATTTATTAAAGGCCTTACGATCACTGATTCCCTGTTCTACACTGAGTCGAAAAGTTCTGGTGTTTTTGTCACCAGAAGTTCTAAAATGTTGCCATAGTGAGTAGGTTCTCTGAGTAACTACTCAGGCAATTTGCGGATAACGCACTTCAAATAGTTTCATACAATTTCCTGTCCTAATCATGGAGCCTCCTTGTCAATAACTAGTAAGTTTGAATATCCATCTTAAACTATAATATGACCAGGAAATTTACACGAGATAGTCTTTAACGTTCCACTAGTGCTGCTGAGGCAGGAGGTCTGTAAATGCATCCGGTGTCAATGTATGTTCCACCTTTAACACTTTTCTTTCCCCAAATTATTCCACATTCTGAATGTGCTTATCTCATTAGAGACTATCGTCTTTCTTTATTGCTATAAACACGCCTCCACTATCAGCGTTCAAGCTATATTTGTGATATAGTTTCCTGTCGGACTTTAGAATTTCATTGCTATTAACAAGTAGTTTCGGACAGCTTTCTCAGTGAGACTAGTTCTGAGAGTTTCCCACAGATTTTCCCGCAGTTATCTGCTACTAGATTAACATTTTCTTTCTCTGATCTTCTATGACGAATTTTACCCTCTCTGGATTCAGAAAACGTCGCATCCGGCTTGCAGAGGGATTTCTCTATCCTAAAAAGCAACATGTGCATGCCACATATACTCCGCAACACTAGTAGCCGCTTCCTGTATCTAGTACACGCCTGGCCTGTTACGGGGATCCAACATTTCTCCACCCAATAGCGAAGGTTTAGAAATCCTCTCCAACATCGTCAAAGAATCGTCTGACTCCCTGGTTTAAGTCTTCCACTCTTCTCCAAACTGGCACTGTTCGCCAATAGCCGTCATGTAAGTGCGACAGGGTTGACCGTGTGAATCGGTAGGCGCAACGCCATCAGGAATCCCAGGCGGTGCAATAGGCTCCCGAGGTGCCAAGAGATTCGTCTCAGGTAACCCAACCCAACCGCGGCCAATTTAAATACTAGCTTTATTCCCACGGCTTCATCGTTGTACGTGTATGTCGCATATGTCGCGCGCATCTCTCCCTCACCCCCCCCCCCCCCTCTGTCCATATCCTCCTCTAATTCTCTCTCTCTCTCTCTTTCTCTCTCTATCTGCTTCACACCCTTCTCTCTGTCCATCTCATCCTCCCATCCCCTCCTGCACCTCTCCCTGTCTATCTTCTCCTCCCCCCCTCCCTTTGTCCATATTCTCCACTCCCTCCCTCTCTGACTGTCCGTTTCTTCTTCCCCCTCTCTGTCTGATGGCTCTTCGTCCCGCCTCTCTCTCTGTCTATCTTCCCCTCCCACCTCTATGTGTCCGTCTCCTTCACTCTGTCTCTGTCCATCTCATCCTCAACTTTTTCACTATCCATTTCCTCTTGCCCTCTCTCTGTCATCAGCGCCCATTCGCATGTATACCACCTGACACTCACTCTAATAATATGTGCACAACACATGAGTCATGCAGGGCAGCCTGGAAGTCACAGTATTTCCAACCCATTACACTCTCGCCACCCCTACCCAACAGATCGACTGTAGAGAGAGTTAATGTTGCATTTTCATCCCATTTTGACATATTTTTCAAATTTCAAGTCTCTAAGTCATCGGGAAATTAATTTTACATCAACTACACCATCGGTACTTAACAGACAGACAGACAAGAAAGGGGCATAATAAAAACGTGGTAATTGAGTGAGTTAATGGACTAACTGAAATTCAAAATGGCTCTGAGCACTATGGGATTTAACATCTATGGTCATCAGTCCCCTAGAACTTAGAACTACTTAAACCTAACTAACCTAAGGACATCACACACATCCATGCCCGAGGCAGGATTCGAACCTGCGACCGTAGCGGTCACGAGGGTCCAGACTGTAGTGCCTAGAACCGCACGGCCACTCCGACCGGCGACTAACTGAAGTGTTATGGTTAATCTTCTCCCATAAGAATTTGGTGTTACAGCATAATTTATACACAGCCACACCGCCTAGCGATGGGCACTTCCAAAGTGGATATGCTGACAAACCTTTTTATTAGTCGTATTGAACACAGCGTCGCGGAGTGGCCGCTTGGTTTGAGGCGCCATGTCACGGATTGTGCGGTCCCTCCCGCAGGAGGTTGGAGTCCTCCCCCGGGGATAAGTGTGTGTGTGTGTGTGTGTGTGTGTGTGTGTGTGTGTTCTTAGCATAAGTTAGTTTAAGGAGTGTGTAAGTCTATGGACCGATGACCTCAGCAGTTTGGTCCCTTAGGAATTCACACACATTTGAACATTCGAACACAGCTCTGTTGAAAAGTTTAAACACAGAGCTGACGATCTGAAATAGTATAAACATTACTTAGATGACATATTAGTTTCGTTCGACGGTTTTAATACAATATTGTCACAATTGAACACTAAGAGTTACGATGAAACTGGAGAAACGATATAAGTATAATACATAAAGCCCATAAGAGTAAAATTGATATTTTCTGTAAACCTGCTAGCGCTACCAGACGCAGTTGTTTGTCTGTGATTTTCGCTGACGGAAATGGAAATCGTTACACCATTAAGCACTATTTGCATATCTATAACACTTTGTGGGGATTTTGACGACATAACTCGAATAAAACGACCAAACTTTCGATCCATTGGGACGAATGTCTGTCATCAACATCAGTATGAAGTGTGATCCCCACAAGCACGGATACACTCTTGTATTCCTCTACGCTACTTTCGTCACGGTAAGAACGCAAATAGCGTCCGAATTTCATCCTGAGGAATTGTTATTCATAGCTCCCCACGTGGCCCCACATTAATATAAATCTATAGAAAATATTTTCATTCTGCAGTACACAGATGAATTAATATGCCTCCAAAACAATAGGAAATTGTCAAAGATCTTACAATAATAAAATGCATTGCTGAGAACAACGATTAAGAAACTGGATAAGGTACAAACAATGTCTAATAATATGCGCTGCGAAAAAAATGGGAAGAAGTAGGTTATAAGTTTCAGACGTTGCTGTCACATTTTTCTGCGGCTATTTCACGGTTTCCTAGTGATTAGGCTGGAGCAGTGTGTCTGAGAAGACAGCCTTTCACTCACCACACTGGGTGGTGTACTACCGGAAGTATCTCTATAGCTTCCTTTTTCAGCAGAAAGTCAGTATTTGTTTTTGTACGGAAAATCCCTAGAGTAAGAAATTACAGCACGAACCCCATAAGATTTCATCATTCTCGCATTCGGGTATGTACAGGACCAGCCATCGAAAATGCGGGAAATGTTGGATTGCCATGGCACTTGGCCTGCTATGGTGCTTGCCATGCCGCGTTGCGTGTTACCCTTTGCCTTACCTTACGTGATAAGTTAGCAGCGCTTGAGAACAACTTATATACTACCGGGTTTATATTTCTTTTTTGATCCGTTTACTTTACATTAGAGATAGTGGTTTACGATGTTTCGGCTTCATTTTGCGTTTCTTGAGATCTGTCTTTGTATAGTCTCTCTGCTTTCTGATTTCGTGCCCCCTACTCTACCTGGTTTCGGCATTCCGTGCTTACGTCTAATAGTAGTCGCCTAGTTTTAGTGCGTTGGCCTCTGTCTCTTATATTTTTATTGTTTTTATCTTTACATTTTTCTTTTTGTCTCGTTGATTTCGTTATTACAATTGTTAAGAAGGAGAAAGTAATTCGTGTAGTCACTAGCTTCTTTTTAGTAACTTGTTATCACATTCAGATTGTTACATCTGTGATTATGTACAATTACTAATGTCCCTTATTTGTGTTAAGGCACATGCTCCTTTGATATTATGAATTTACCTTTTGTTGTCTTTTCTGGAAGTTTCCATGGAGGAAAATAGAAAATTGAGCATTTGCGTTGCATCCTATTTTATTATATTATAATATGCTGTTTTCAACAAAAACGTTATCTTATGTTGATTTTCAAATAATAATTTTTGAATAATAACGAAACTGATTTACGTAAGGGTACGGACTCTGTTCTTGTTTTCTTTTCATTTTTGTATCCATATGCTCTTTCTTGGCTGTTGTTATTAAAGAAGAAGAAAGATATAGCATGTTGACTTCTGTTGTGTTATTTAATATGTAAAGTAAAAAATTGCCACAAAAGCATATTGTCACAGTTATTTATTATTGTTCATGACTTTATCATAAGAGTTAGAAATTGTTGCTTTTTTATGGTAGAAGCAGGGGGACTATGTTCGTGCTATTCTTTTATATTTTCCATTATGGTAGACATGTAAAACAAATTTGAAACAAAACATTATTATATTTAATTGTTATTGAAAAATTCTTAATCACTATACAATCAGGTATTCCCATGTCAGGAGAAAATGAACATACCACCTACATATCAACACTGCACACGGAATAAAGAAACCAGTACCTCCCCTTTGCCTAACCATACATTCCAGCGCGTTACTTTCGGAGGTCAACAAAGATTAACGTAATACTATTGAAAGTACATTTCAAGCAAATCTTGTCCTTCATGTTTGGACAACGTCTTTCCGCAGTGGTAACATCGGTTCCTGTCAGATCACCGAAGTTAAGCGCTGTCGGGCTGGGCTAGCTACTTGGATGGGTGACCATCCGGTCTGCCGAGCGCTTTTGGCAAGCGGGGTGCACTCAGCGCTTGTGAGGCAAACTAACGAGATACTTGACTGAGAAGTAGCGGCTCCGGTCTCGTAAGCTGATATACAGCCGGGAGAGCGGTGTGCCCCTCTATATCCGCATCAAGTGACGCCTATGGACTGAGGATGACTCGGCGGCTGGTCGGTACCGTTGGGCCTCCATGGCCTGTTCAGGAGAGAGTTTTGTCCTTCATGTTTACATCTGCACAGCCGGTCGCAATGTGTTGCAGGGTGCTCTTTCACTACTAAGTGCTACGCTACACCACTGCTGTTTGAGTAACACCTAATCTCATGTCTTTGATTGTAAATTCGCGTATGTCGTACAATATTTTATTGAATGCTCACCATTTTTCATTTCCCGTAACTTGTGTTTTATTGTACTGCATGCTACGCCAACCATTACGTTGTTTATCCTTTGAGTGACTCTCTGAATATTAGAACTGTAACCAAAGTATGACCATTTGACAAATCTTCTCTGATTTTTCGACTTGAAACGCAATGTTTGTTTGAATATTTTGTTTTAAATATGCTACACTTTATATGTGCTTTAGAAAACCACATGATAATCGCTACATAGCCGAAACTAGACAGTAATTTATGTCAAAATGAAAGAATGATTTAATTCATAGAAAAACAGCTGGAGTGTCAGAATGTTATCATACATACAATTTCTCTGTTCAATCTGGACCCTATCTAGTTGTTGCACAGTCCACAACAGAGGGCCGCATCTATGTTATAATCAACTACGGCAGGAAACTGCAAATCTGGTAATAGCTGTTTCCTCCGTGGACCAGTATAGAGCAAGAAATCTTCATGAAATCATATAGCATGTGTTTATGGCATCGCAAGAAATTCCTCAAGATGACATTCGGAGGCTATTTGCATTTGTTAAATGATGTATACAAGAGTGTAGTCGTGCTCGTGGTGGTCAAGTCTCATATTAATTTAGATGATAGATATGTCTGGAATAGACTGAAAGTTTGATCGTTTAATACGAGTTATGTCATGAATATCTCCACAAAATAACAAAATATGATGGGTATCTAAATAGCGCTTAATGGTGAAAAACTTCCCGTCAACAGAGATAAGAAACAATTCTAACTGGTATCGGTCTCCGTGGAACACGTTTCCAAATTTTAACAAAGAGTCAAGATCGAAAAACAGCCAATACTGGTTTAATTAGTTCCTAAAATTGTATGCAACCTGAACTGCCCCTTTGTAGTAGAGATAAAATTAGAAGAATGGGAAGGTGGCGGAGGGAGGGAGTGGGGGTGGTTGTCACCAGTCACAAATTTTTAAAGATCGGTTTGAATGTAAAGCATAGTATTTTGACTTTCCTTTTTGTGCTGCCACTTCCATGTATCGCCAGCAAGTGTTTGCACATTAAATTTTATGCCAATAACAACTGCTATATGCATCATATACAAAACCTTGTTCCGGTGTTAAACTGAAAGAGGTTAACAGATCCACTGCGAGTGCCACATAGAACAGCGTTTAACGGCAAAATTGGCGGACGCGATCGTTGGTAGAGCACAAAAGGGCAATCTGCTCTTTGGCTTTGATGGCCGGTCGGCGCCGGCAACGCGTGCGACCGGCACTGTGCGCGTGTGGCGTGACTGCAGGGGCAGCCGCGGGCCACACGTAAGCCTGCCACTTTATCTCGCCAAATCATCATTCTGAATTTCCAGCCGGCATGCAAATTTCGCCCTGGATTATGGGCATCTGACATTGACGACTGGACTTAACTAAGTACACACGGAACTTTTTACTGTAATGACAGAGATTCTGAGGCAACAGCAGATGTAATCCCCAGTGGTACATCTTTATCTACGTACATACTCCGTAAGCAACCTTATGGTGCATGACGTATAGTACCTTACACCGCTACTAGTCATCGTTTTTGTTCCATTAGCAAATAGAGCGAGGGAAAAACGACAGTCCATATGCCTCTTTACAAGCCGTAATTTCTCTTGTCTTGTCTTTGTAGTCCCTATGCGGAAGGTACGTTGGCAGTAGTAGAATCGTTCTGCACTCAGCCTCAAATGCAGGTTCTCTAAACTTGCTCAATAGCGTTTTGCGAAAAGAACGTTGTCTTGCCTCCAAGGATTCCATCTGAGCTCACCAAGCATCTCTGTGATACTCGCGTGTTGATCGAATCTACTAGTAAAAATTCTAGCAGCCACCTCTGAATTGCTTCGATTTCTTTCTTTAATCTGACCCGATGGTGATCCCAGACACTCGAATAGTATACGAAAATGAGTGGTACTATTGTTCTATACGTAGCCTCCATCACAGAACCAGAGTTCCATAAAATTCTTCCAATAAACCTGAGTCGACCATTCGCGTTCCTTACTACTGTCCTTCGGTGCCTGATCATTTCATATCGCCTTGCAATGGTAGGATGGGGTTGGGTTGTTTGGGGGAAGAGACCAAACAGCGAGGTCATCGGTCTCATCGGATTAGGGAAAGATGGGGAACGAAGTCGGCCGTGCTATTTCGCAATGGTAGGCCCAGATATTTAATCGACGTGAGTGTTCAGGCAGCATACTACTCATTGTGTATTCGAATATTACAGGGCTGTGTTTCCTCCTCATCTAAGTTAACTTACATTTTACGGGATTTAGAGCAGGCTGCCATTCATCTCACCAACAAGAAATTTTGTCTAAGTCACGTTGTATCCTCCAACCATCAGCCAACGAGGGCAACACCCCGTACGCCACAGCGTCATTAGCAAAAAGCTGCAGGTCTCCCCGTCGATCAGACCAGTTATGTATGTACAAAATAAGAGCGGTGCTTTCACTCTTCCTTGGGGCCCTCCTGACGATACCCTTGCCACTGACGAACACTCGCCGTCGAGGACAACGTACTGGCTTCTATTTTCTATGAGGTCTTCAAATCAGTCAAATATCTGGGAACCTATTCCTTACGCTCGTACCTTCCTTAACAGTGTGCAATGGAGCACCGTGTCAAGTACTAAACTCCGTCCGAGCAGGCCTTGAAGGCCCAATGGTACCGACCGACTGCTGTTTTCATCCTCAGCCCACAGGCATCACTGAATGCGGATATGGAGGGAATGTGTCAGCACAGTTGTCAGTTTTCGAGACGGGAGCCGTGTCAAATGGTTTCCATAAATCTCCCATGTTTCGCAAGATACCATGCACCACTCATGCAGCCTCTTACCGTGGCGATTTATTCGGGTCATTGAACTCTGAGACGGCAATATATTTGTAATATTGCCACTAAATTTATATCATATGCCCAAAGTTCGGAATGAAAATTTCAAATTACGCAGTGATGACTTGATATAGCTTCACCAGTGTTGCTCATACAGTAACTAGCCAGCTGTCAGATATATAATGGGGTTAACAAAAAATTCTAAACGTAACTATAACTTAAGAAGCTATATTCGAAATGTCATGAAACTTTATCAGAGTGTAGGACACATACCACACTAAAAACAAAATAAAAATACAGTATCGTACAAATAATTAGTATCTTAATTCACTTTCCCGCAAAAATTACGTTCAATCCTTGGAATGTTTGAAATGCACAGAATTTATATGTCACACTGATATAGAACACAATGTTAATAACTACATGCCTATGTCTTTGTTACGTGCCTTCTCAAACTTTTCCGAATGGGTAATGCACAACAGATTATTAGTTTATTTCACTCAGCATTACTTATTAAAAGATCGATATTTAGAACTGAATTATTAATTGACCAAACAATCTATTCCTTCTTGGATGAAACAGTGTAAGATATTAGCAGGAAAACAGGTAACTGAGTGCTTTGACAAACGCTTTTGAGTTTCTAAATCTATTACACGTGATGGACTACAACATTCCGTGACAGAGATAATTAACAATCATACTCATGGGATTTATATTAAATAAGTTTGCCAGGAAAAAAGTTATACTCAAATTTGTAAAGTTTGAAGCGTACAGAATGTATTTGTCAGATTGTATAAGGGGCGACCAAAAAGTTTCCGTTTGAGGGCGTTGCTGCAGAGTATATGGAATGTAGCATGACTCCGATGCGGGTATATAAGCTCCTACATGTAGGTAAGTGATTAGCATGGCATTCGTGTCTTCTCGACGTTCGTACAGTAAATGTGGAAACCTGAATTATGGCGATGTTATTACCAATTGAGTCAAAACAGGAAAAACGTGCAGTTATTCTTTTCTTGGCTGCTGAAGGACAAACACCGGTAGATATCCATCGAAGAATGAAGAATGTGTAAGGGGTAGAATGTCTGTCGAAAACCACCATTGTGGAATCATTCGACAAGGGGTAATGCTGCTTCATGATTGTTGTGGCCTTCTCCACCAGACATCACGGCGCCTAGAGTATCAGCAACCAAACTGACAGCCTGCAGCCGCGGGTTGCCCGCTTTGCAGGCACACCGAAGCACTACACAACCGATAGGCAATATTGATGAACGGCCAAAACAACAACAACAACAACAACACAGCAAAGACACCAGCGGCCACCAGGGGCCACTACCGGCCCACATAAGGAAGAGGTCGCTGCAGATCCCGGAACTATTTTCACGACGGCCGGGGTGGTCGAGCGGTTACAGACGCTACAGTCTGGAACCGCGAGACCGCTGCGGTCGCAGGTTCGAATCCTGCCTCGGGCATGGATGTGTGTGATGTCCTTAGGTTAGTTAGGTTTAAGTAGTTCTAAATTCTAGGGGACTGATGACCTCAGCAGTTAAGTCCCATAGTGCTCAGAGCCAACTATTTTCACAAGTCAAACCACGTGATGAAAAATAGTTCCGAGGTACTCATCCGCCGAAGCGCTATAAAGGGCGTCGCTCGGCCGCACCTCGGCGGTTCATCGACCGCCAGCAGACGTGGATAGCTGCCGCCCCAGCTGCCCGGCTTGGATCTCGATGATCTCTGAATTAGGCTTGGTATATCGGAGAAGTCTCTGGCGGAGACTAGTAGGAAATTATTTCAGTTGTTTTCCATATTATTCATGTATGTAGTTGTGATTCGAAGACGGATCACTGTTTTGTGTTGGTGTTATACTTGGAGAATTTTTTTTTTTTTTGGTCAATTGAACAGTCCAATAAATTGTTTTCGGACTTTGATCGTTAGTTTCTCCTGCTTACGCAGATATATCAATGATAACTCAAACGTCGTAACGCCGAAGTTAAGCCAACTCAAGTGAGGGACACTCGATCACACGCCCTGTAGTCCCGATCACTCCCCATACGATTATCATGTATTTGGTCCCTTAAAAAAATACCTTGAAGGGTCGACGATTCCTGTCGGACGACGATGTGCAGCAGGACACGGTGTTCTACCGAACGGGTATCTTCAACCTGCTGCATCGGCAGGGCGATTGCCTCATTGTCCACGATGATTCTGTGAGTGGCGGCCGGCCGGAGTGGCCGTGCGGTTCTAGGCGCTACAGTCTGGAACTGCGCGACCGCTACGGTCGCAGGTTCGAATCCTGCCTCTGGCATGGATGTTTGTGGTGTCCTTAGGTTAGTTAGGTTTAAGTAATTCTAAGTTCTAGGCGACTGATGACCTCAGAAGTTAAGTCGCATAGTGCTCAGAGCAATTTGAACCATTTGTGAGTGGCATACCGATTCTGGACTGTACGACCTTCGAAGACAAACTTTTTCATCGCCCCCTTGTAATTAAGTCATGTTGGTAACTTCAGCCCAGTTTCTCTCTTACCCGAATTGTATTTTGTAGAAACGTCAGTGTAATTTACGCTATTGGGCTTATCATTTAACTTACAAAAACACTTCATTCAGAACCACACAATGCAGAGTATACACCGATGAGCCAAACCTCTATGACCACCCACTTAATAAGAGAGTTGGTACACGTTTGGAGCGCAATATAGCAGCAGTTCTGCACGGTAAGGATTCGGCAAATTCTCTGTAGTCTTCTGGAGGTTTGTGGCACCAGATGTCACCCAATGCCCGTGAATTCCGGATTGGTTGTTTGTGGGCGTGTGCCTAGCGCCCGAAAGAGCCCCAAATGCGTTCAGGTCTGGCGTATTTGATGGACAAGCTATCAACGTGAGTTATTTACCACGTTTCTTAAGCCACTTGAGCACTAGTATGGTCTTGTAACATGACGAGTTATCCTGTCGCAAGTTGCCATCGCATCGGGGAAGACATCAAGTATGAAGGTATTAAGGTGATCGCAATAATATTGATGTAGACCACAGGTATCAAGGTTCCTACGATTACTGCCACAGCCCCCATGAAAGCTCATGTCAATGTCCCTCCTCCGCTGGCGGGTGTCTATGGCGGAATGCATATTTCGAGTAGCTTTTTGTATGGATAACGGCGTATCTGGACACTACCATCGACCTGGTGTAAAAGAACAGCGATACATCGGTCAAGGAGATACGTTTCCATTGTCTAAATAAAACTAGTAATTAGTATGGAGTGCTTCAGTCTATTTCTTCTTTTATCACATATGCCTTGTATAAGGAAATTTTTTTTTTTTCGTCATCCAGTAGTGACTTCGCATTATTGTAAAGACTACAGAGAATAAACAAGGAACCGTATAAGTGTCAGTAAAATACATATTGTTAAAAATTTATCACAATAATGGTGCTACAGGTATTATTATAAAATATTCCATGTTAACAAATTAAAGTCCCGATTGATGGATGTAATGCAGCGTTATACGTTGCTTTGATTTTCTATCCTCTGCTAGTCGCTTGTGTAACAATTACATCAGCAACAGTTTATGTGTCAATATGAATGACAAGTTACTCAAAAAATTAATGATTAGAGACATTTATGGTTTAAAAGCTTAAAATTCGTGTTTTGGACTTCGCTCTACTCGGGGCTACATTCTCTAGTGGCGGCTGCGTCTCCTCCCACGCATTCCGCACGCCGGGCAGGAGGGGCTGTACAAACCACTGTTATAAGCGGTTCTTTGTGCGGCAAAAATGGACAACTAATATTTTTTAATACTTGCATTGCCCCTTAGCAGCTAAAATTTTGACAGTGCATTTCTGTCGGTGCATTCTTCCTGTGTGAAAAATTTCCGACATGTCGGACCGGCCCATTGCCTTGTCAGTTTAGTTTTCAAGAGCTCGCATAATAAACTTCCACGAATTTTGCAGTTTACCATAAACTGTCCTCAACAACAGGCATCAGACGAAAGACAGCACTAGACAGACATACGCCAGTAGCGGAAGATGAGGCTTAACCGATAGAAGTGACAACTACGGAAGCAAAAGCCATCAGTCCGCTCTATTGGTCTGGTTGTCTATATTTCAACAGTTATCTAAACACGAATATCAGAGAAGCGATCTTGACAGCTCTTGTAGTTTACGTGGCGGGTTCTTGGCGACCTGTGATATGCAGAACGCGTTTATAATTTTGAGCATCTTGAATTTACTTGAGATGGAATTTGCGATCCATAGTTTTTAGCGAAGTTACCAATCATTGCGGTTTCAAGTGAAATAACAGTTACATGTATATTCGAGGGTTGTGAGTCGTCACGAGAGTTTCGATTTTCCAAGAAGACACTGTAATGATTTAGCCCGGATATGTGCTGCTATTAGGTGGCCGTTTCGTGTTACATTGTGAAGGTGATGGCTATCTGTAAGAGATTTTGGTTAAAGAAAAGGACTTTTGGAGGCCTGTTAAACATGAAAGGAATTGCAGTGTTCCTGTAGAAACTGAATTGTTCGGTCAAGTACTATTGCTTGAGTTTGATATTGTTGAACTCTTTTCCTAAAATTTTACTATAATGAGAATTCGTGGATTTTGCAAGAAAACAGTCTGTAGATTTAGTGGGAAAGAATGCAGTTTTTCCGGTTCAGAAGTCTGTTTGAGAGTAATCAGATTGCTAAGGGGCTCACGTCAGTGTAGTTGGAGTAGCGACTATTAAACCTGCCTTCTAAGGTTAAGGCGACGTCGGCGACACCTACCAGAACTATTTCATAAGTTTAGGATTGCAGGTAATTGATCTGCGTCCTCAGATTACTATTTGCGTCTCCGTGCTCTCATTACGTCGTAGCACATGGTCGCCATGAAACACATCTTGGAGCAAACGGGTAATGGAGCGGAGGCGAGGAGATGTGGATGGAGATGCCTGGCTCTATGCATCCCCATCTGATGACCTCCTAGTTCAATGCAGCAGTAGAACAATACGGACTAGCTGCAGTGGTGAGAGACAATGTCCATGCAACCCAGGTCAGGGCTGAAACTCAGGCACAGGATCTTGCCCTGCATATCTCAGGTAATGTCCCAGAAACTTAGTAACGATAAATAATAACAATAATAAAAATAATAGATAGGGAATGTTTCGCTATTACAAAGTCATAGACATATTCACTGTGAGGCACGTAAGAGAGGAAACCACAGTAATATCCGGAACAAATAAATATATCGAGTCGTGGTTTTCAGTAAGCTACTGCGGAGGAAGTGAAGAATTTTTTAATACCTGCGCAAGTAATTTCATACTGTTTTTATTGTAGAATTATAACATGACCTTCTTTTTAATGGAATGATATGTGGGGTTGGTAAAGTTTTAATTATCATATATAAAAAAATGAAGCTGCGAATCTCTACATACTTACACTTCAATGCGACACATTTTTCTCAACGATGGATTGCTTGGAGGAGACCTTGGTTGTATAAGTCTGCACTTTGGTTGTTCAGAAAATGTTCCATGTTGGAACTCACCTTTCCATCATTATGGAAATCTCTGCCACACATGTCTCTTCATCCAAGGAAAGAGACAGATGTCACTGGGTGTCATATCCAAAGAATACATGGAGGGAGAAGCAGCTAAATAAATCTAAATCCTGTGGAAATAAAGCGCTCCAAGGTGACGAGGAAGTGGCTTTCACTGCCCTAGCTGCCTATCTCGTTGTACAACACAGAAAAGGGGTATCTTAGCGAGTATAAGAAAATTTTATGCACCACACATGCGTTGCGGATGGTACTCGTCGCCGTGAACAGTTACGATCAGGTGAAAGTGTTGCTGTAAAGTGGAAGTTGTTTATGTGAATAACAAGTTAAATGTTCATTATTTTCTTGCCTGAAAATTCAATATTTAGGTAGGAGACTTTTACAACAGTTACTACGACACTGAAATTGGAAGAAAAGTTTTCAAAATATTTATAATTGACATCATCCAACTAAAGATTGGCGTATGTGAGTCGATACTACGTAACAATGATGATGCAGGAAGAATAGTCGCAACAGTGACCAAACGTAAGTACAACAAATGAACTGAAGGGGGAGAGCAACAAAACCCTCCATCATTCATGGAAGTTTTAAACTTTCTGTCTTACCGTAGCTCGTTCACACGTACCTTTGGCCGTCAGTGTTCATCTTATAAAGTACAGTATATGAATTACAGGCATCTGGATTAGTGTACGTGCGTAACGTAGTTTAGTCTATCATTATTCTTCAGCACAGAAAATATTTGGTTCTATCCAAGATTCTCCACAGAGAGGAATATTCATGTTGTTTCTATTTATTATGATTGTTTTGTTAAGTATCGGGTTTAAGCAATGCTGGAAGAAAATATGTACATTTTGAAAAGATTATTAACTCTTTACGCGAGTGTTAACTAACATTATGATGAGCTTCGCAAAGAGCTGTAGGAACTCTCTACGGCAGAAATTTCTAAATCGTCGGCAGTTTATGACCAAATTTAAGGACAATCTGAGAATTACGTACATACATAAATACTTCATAAACACTCAAAGTCTGTGAAAGTAATTTTAGCACAACCTAAAAAATTTTTTCGATTGATTCGAGTATTACTGGAAACAGTTTGAGTTCAGTTATTGAAACGACACAAGTCAAGGCTTATTCACATCAAAGCACAAATGTTCAAACCTGATATCATGCAAACACATTGTTTAGCCGGTGATTCAACGATCTACGTTCGCTGTACATGCGCAAACTGTCTTAGTTAATTCATGCATGGAACAGAGCGCACAGTTAACGGTTTACTCAGAACTAATCGCCATCTTTCTGCAGTTCACGTCGATACGGTGCACATATTAATTCAAGTGATTTATCTGTATCCTCATACACGACAGCCGGCACTTACTCATGCATTCACGTCAACAATCAGTGTCTATTACTCGCCACCGCCCAATCACTCAATCGTTGTCTCAACAGTCGAAAACATGTTCTCTTGTGGCAAAGATACTTACAGATACAGTGAAAGTTTATATTGCAATATTTAAATGGACCGACATTCATCGTTAATCACAATGAATAAAACGAAACAATAAACACAGCGCAAGATGCAGTAATTACGCCCCGTGACGCCGGCCAAACTATAACTATGGAAGTGAGAATATACGAGAGAGCTTGCTAAAAATTTGTTTAATACTGACTTCTGAATAGTTTTCTTGAAAGAATACCACATGAGTACACTATATTCAGAAGTCAGTATTAAACAGATTTTTAACATGATCACATCTGAAAAATTTTTGTAGCTACTTACAAGTCGCCGTTGGTCTTCCAAAATATTAAAAATACACAAAACCTCCAGATCTAGGTCCAAACCCCTACAAAATGTTGTACGGTGGCCCTTGAGAGCAGGCGGAAGTCAACAAGATCATCGCCAGCTACGCTAACAAGGAGACCTCCTGTCAATCGTATTTTTTAAATTTTTTATTTATGGTACATGAAGTTCAGAACTCAAATACCAGTATCCCAAAAACAGCTCAATGAAACTATCCAAAAAGCTCGAGAAAATTTATTTTGCAGTCGTTTGGGCAACAAAATTATCTGAAATGTAGGCGATTTCCTCGAAAAGTAGTGTAGAAAAGATTGTTAATACCTTTGTGATTTTTTATTTAAACAATCGTTGTTAACAATCTTTTATATCGTAACGACAATTAATAATTTATATCTACTGTGGAAACTGGAATTTTGTGTGCGATATGTAATTAGAAAGAAGAAGCTGTGCATTTTTCAGAAAAGATAGATATGTTTTAATTAGCATATATTTCATGAATTTTATATTAAATGATTCTGGTATTCCAAATGAACAAAAAATAAAGAAAGACTGTAGCGAGGTTAGAACCAGTGGTTCTTTAATTACCCTCCCACTATTCTTAAACACTACCGTGTGAGCGACCATACCTGTCATGAAATTGGCCTTCTTTTGGTGAATTAAGTCCTGAAGATCCACAGAAAACTTAAAAGTCTATTTTCTCAAGAAATTTTTACAGTTGTATCTAAGTGCTTTGGACTATTGATATTTGAGTTCTGAACTTCACGTACCATAATGAGAAAAAAATTAGAAATATATGATTGTCGCGTGGTCTCCTTATAAGTCACCGTCTTCTCACCAGCGCTGCCGCTGTCTTTAGGCTCTAGAGTGCACTGCTCCGCTACGCCAGACATCGGCGATTTTTTCATCTCGAGATGATACACTGCTCCGGGACTTCGACTGTCACCAGCGGTCTCAAATATTTCTCTGCGTATCTTTGTTACCGTGTCATAGGACACTTCGGACATTCTGGAACTTGTTCATTTTTCTTATTTTTTTTTTACTATCAAGCAAAAGTTATTAAATTCTGTGATAGATACTGAACTTCTGAAATTTCAAGAGTTAGTTCGCCCTACTTCGTTTAATTTCCAGCACACGTTAATTTTTCGGGGATATAAGGTTCCGGTGATTTAACTACGAGGGGCTTTCAGAAAGTAAGCTCCGATCGGTCGCGAAATGGAAACGACTATGAAAATCCGTTAAAGCTTTGCACAGATGTGTTGGGTAGTGTCTCTAGTATAACCCCAGTTAGCATCACGTCGCTCTTCTCATTTCTGAGCTCGCAGTGAGTGCGTAAAGATGTCTAGAAAATTGTGTCTGCCGCCAAGTACGAGGGCCTGGTGAGAAATTTCGCCTGAAGCTATGCAGCTAACATTACATAACTGTTGTGCTGTTTCTTCTTCAAGACAATTCTCAGCCGCATTCTACAGGGGCAATGAAGGTGCTCCCGCATCGTTTTCAAATGGAAATGAGAGATTACCCACAATACAGTCCGCAATTGTCTCCCCCTGAGTTTCATCTCTGGTCACATGAACCGCTGTCTTTGAAGACAACATTTTGACACAGACAACGAGGTGTAGGCCAGCGTGGAGAATTGGCGGAAAGCACTGGCGGCTGCCTTCTATGATGAGGCTATTGAAAAGTTGGTACAACGCTATGACAAAAGTCTAAGTCAGAACGGCGACTACGTAGAGAAGTAGCTGAAAGGTGTAGCTAATTGTTACAAGTAAAACATTTCTGATGTTCACTGTGGTTTCAATTTGGCAATCAATCGGAGCTTACTTTCTGAACAGGCCTCGTATTATTAATGTTTGATGACTAAAAAATGCCATAACTGTAAAGGAGTTATTTTTTACCAGCGTTATCGCCGCTAGGCCTGATGTGAGACACATTAACTGCAGTATTAAAGTTCTGGGATCAGTGGTTTTAGAGATTCATAATTAGCAGACAAGAGAAAAAACTCCAATATTGCCCACAGCTGCCAGACATACACGACCTATTGTCTCCAGATAACTGATGATTAAATGGGTAGATCACGTAACTAATGACAAGGTATTGAATAGAATTGGGGAGAAAAGGGGTTTGTGTCACAACTTGACTAGAAGAAGGGATCGGTTGGTAGGACATGTTCTGAGGCATCAAGGGATCACCAATACTGGAGGGCAGCGTGGAGGGTAAAAATCGTAGAGGGAGACCAAGAGATGAATACACTAAGTAGATTCAAAAGGATGTAGGCTGCAGTAGGTACTGGGAGATGAAGAAGCTTGCGCAGGATAGAGTAACATGGAGAGCTGCATCAAAACAGTCTCAGGACTGAAGACCACAACAACAACCTATGACAACGCCCTCGTGCACTCACTCAGCCGACGATTGCAACTGACCGATTACTACCTTGCAACCACATGCGGTTAAGCACTTCCGCCAAATTCCATTGATCGCACAATAACAGTAACTAAAACATAGATAAAGTGACCCTGAGATATTTTAATTAATATAACTGGCATATTATTATTTTCTGACTCTAATTTTGTTCTGTGAAACGTAATTTAAATTATCTACATGTGGTCAAAATAGAAAATTTTGCTAAAAACTAATTGTAGTTTACTCTATTTACATTCTTGTACCTGGAACACAGAATTCCTTTATTTACTATAGTAAATGCAATAGACACACTCAAGTCCTATTATCTTACATTTAATCAATGTAATGATCATCAATTACCTACCCCGTGTATAGCCAACTAAATCCATCGCTCCATAAATTTGAGTCCAACGTGGAGACATAATTAAATTCGATCGCTACAGAAGTGGTTTCCAGCTTTGTGCCGTAACTAACTAAAACCCTCATCACAAGTTGTGCGCTCACTCCTGTCTTCAGTGGGTTCACACATGCACAAATGTACCAGCATTCCCTACACGAGCTGAAATTTTATGGTACGGTCAACTTATTTCCCTAAAACAGATCATTCGGCACCTTCGATCTCTTTCCGATGTTGATGTTGTACCCCATGACGTCAAGAAAGCGTGCTGTCATTTCCTACCACATTTCCCTTTATTTATGGGCTCTTCATTGACTAAAGTTGAAATAGCACCGATGTCCTCCATCAGACAAAGGAGGGCGGAGATGGGCCTGCGCGTGTGCCGTCTCTCTGCAACCTCAATCAGCTGTTGCTGAGAAACCGTTCATCACATCCTCTTTGTTTCGATTCTTTCGTGCCATACCTTCTGAGTTTTTAATATTCACAAAATATGGTTCACATTGGTGTTTCCACATGTGTAAGATGTTAGCAGGATTTTGTAACATTGTAGACACTATTAAGATGTTCGAACACGGCTCAATTAGCTAGCACGTCTCTATCACGGTAGGACGGAGTGTCACATTTTATTGCCCGAAACGTCTCCTTAAATTTACGACTAGCAGCTAATGAAGTGTATGATATGGACAGAATATTCGATGAGACGAAATTGAGTACGATAGCGAAACTTGTACATTGTCGACACTTATCACCTTTCTGAACAAATGTGCGAAATACTCACCTTACAGGCTAACCGAACTAAGTGAAGCTGCTTACAGCGGATGGTGACTTACCTGAAACAAAGAAAAGTCACAGTTACTTATGAGCTTCCAGAAAGCAATAAGAAATTATAACGTAATCATTTAAGAATGTTCTTTATGAATAACTACAGGTTCCAGAAAATTAATCCTCTGTCATCAGGCAACTGTTAAAAATAGTTACAATATTTAACAGTCAAGCCATATAGTAAATGAAAATTCAAATTAAAATGCCACAAGAGTGAAATACTTTTCCTCGAATTGCAAGACACTTCACCGGGGACGATTGTACCCACTTGATATAGAACAGTATACTACCTTACAATTATACGAGTGGTGGTATCGGGTAAGAAC
Organism: Schistocerca piceifrons; assembly: GCF_021461385.2. Lineage (NCBI taxonomy): Eukaryota > Metazoa > Arthropoda > Insecta > Orthoptera > Acrididae > Schistocerca > Schistocerca piceifrons. Next base: position 75,212,602 of record NC_060149.1, read on the forward strand.
AATTACTGTACTTTGATGGTGGGCGCGGGGAGGGGGAGGGGGAGGGGGAGGGGGGGTGGTGGTGGTGGGGTGGTTACGACGACGAAGACCTATTGTGAATGTACCAGTCTATAGAAGTTGTGGAGATAAATGGAGTTATATAAATGTGTGTAAATTGCTTTCCTTGTACTGGCTCTACAGTCTCCATATATCTATCAAAGGAAGTATTCGTTCCGCTGAGGATGTCTTAAGATTATGGGGAGAGTAAAGTAATGTCGTTGCTGCACATGTCGATATTCGTCTGTCATTTATAAGCTTACTGTGTACTTCAAAGTCGTGCCAAAGAAATTTTAATGTCAGTGCGACTTGTTTACTCGTAAATAATTAATTTTTTTTTAAATTTTTGTGAAATGGCCAGCCAGATACCAGGCGAGGTAGACAGCGGTATCATGTGCTTTTTGAGTTTCGCAAGAGTAGTAACACAACAGGTGCTACCAAACATATTTGCGATTTTTATCCAAATGCAATCCTTCATTTTGAAGTGCTGAAACCTGAAAAAACTGGACTGCAGACCTTTACCGTTAACAACAGTGTCGAGTAAATCAGTCCTTAATTGAAAAGTGCCCGGCGATTTTCAACAGAAAATGCGTTATTCTGCAACATGATAATGCAAGATTGCACAGCGGAATTTTAACCCTGGAAAAAGCAATGAACTGGGGTGAGAGATACTGCCTCACCTGACACACTCGCCCGATATTGCGCATCGAATTTTCGTTTATTCCGAGTGCTACAACATTTTCTAAGTGGCAAAATAGTTTGTAATAAGTATGATGTCCCAAACGCCATCTCCATACATTTTTCTCAGATACCAATTGATATTTATCGATCCAGCATTAAAAATCTGCACACTAGTTGGCAAAAGGTTGTTGTTGATGAGGATGATTATATCATTGATTAAAAATAAAATCTCGTTGAAAATTTGCCTGTGTGCATTTAACGTAAGAAGTTCCATTACTTTCCGGTCCCCATGATATATTACAATTTTTTATTTGTCGCAGTTGTTCAATTTTGACCACATGGTTATTACCAAGTGCCATGAACATACGATTACCCATGTACCGATGGGTCGTACGTGCCGTCATAAATAAAAAACAGTTAAAGTCGTACAAGTCCAAATACAGCGCCGACCCAAGTGAAGGAATCCTTCGCGCAGTGTTAATGTCCACACAGTCCACTGGAAAGCGACAGAGAGCAAATATGAAATAATTATATTAAAACAGCAAGCTCCTGTTTATGGGTTCATTTGTATTATAATCCGTTTAATTATTCATTGGCATAAACACGACACTGGGAGTCCGGGTGAGTTGAAGCGTACACAATACAAAAAAAGAGCGATGGTGGAAATTTGCTGATAGCAGGACTACACTGAAGAGACGTTATAAATAAATCTACACAGAGCATCTAGAGTATCAAACAAAGAAGGTTATTCATGTTCCATTACCAGCAATCTGTCGAAAAGTTAGGGCAATGAAAACTGATTCGAATATTGCCTTTCATCCGGTGGAAGGAGTAACACAACAAGAAGTTTATTCATTTTTTTGAGATTCGACTAATTAAGGGTCAGCGTCGGGTAAACTGATTTTAGAGGTACACGATGGCACGACAGTTGCCATGCTACAGTAGTTTCTTAGCTGGATTAAGGCATTTGGAGCGAGGCTAGTGTTAAAATTTTAAAACGATTTTTCGTATTACCACGAGATGAAATTATGATATGTAGCGCGCCCTACGTAACAATCTTTAGTACCCAAATTATTAAGTCATGGACATTTCGATTTCTATGTTCTTCGATTGGTTGATATACTTTGTAGTGACTACTCAAGTTCAATCGCTCTCTTAAAAGGGAACTATCGAAAATAAAATAAATGCTAATATTTAATTTTATATTTTATAACATTATTCTGAAATTAGTTTCCAATGGTATTACGTAAAAACTACAACCGTTTTCATGTTCCGTAAATGGAATATTAATATAGAGTACAAGTTATACCACCAGTGTGGGATCCGTACCAGATAGGGTGGATGGAGGAGATAGAGAAGATCCAACGAAGAGCGTTACGGAGATTACAGATGAACTCCAGTGGAAGACTCTGCAAGAGAGACGCTTAGTAGCTCGGTACGGGCTTTTGTTGAAGTTCCGAGAACATACCTTCACCGAGGAGTCAAGCAGTATATTGCTCCCTCCTACGTATATCTCGCGAAGAGACCATGAGGATAAAATCAGAGAGATCAGAGCCCACACAGAGGCATACCGACAATAGTTCTTTCCACGAGCAATACGAGACTAGAATAGAAGAGAGAACCGATAGAGGTACTCAAGGTACCCTCCGCCACACACATTCAGGACACCAAAACAAGCTTTTCTTTATACGATAGAACATAAGACGAAGAGTACATTGCTGTACGGTTTACATTTATCGTACAAATGCTCTCAACGGAACGCGAAATATAGATCTGCAACATCACATACCCCACACCTCCGATAGTAGCTCGTTTTTGGCAGGAACAACGGCAGAGACACGGGCATCTTGCCCGCTTCCCACCCCTCTCGTCCCCCCGCCTCCAGACTCTAGCTTAGAAAATATGGGTTGTTTTCAAAAGAGGAGTAAAAGGAATCAATGTTTACTGATTTTTGTAGTGAAACAGCAGTTCTTAGGAGCCAAAAACAGAAGCAAAGTGTGCTAAACGCAAGAGGAAAGGCTGCTGACACAGAAAAACTTCACACCATCAGCCACATAAACATCGTACGACCGAGCACTGACCGAGGCCGAAAACAGGGTGGTGTTCATCTCTTCAATAGCTTTCGAACGCTGTTAAAACACACAATGCCATCAATACACAACGTGCTAACTTCAGTTTCAAGTAGTGACCATATGACGCAACAATCAGCTCTACGTCTATGAGGACTTCCAGAAATTGTTTCCATACCTCGAATCATTTATATAATATTAGTGTGTCCACGTTATGTAAGAGCCTCTGTACACATAAACGCATCGATAATTTGTCCTTTAAAAAACAGAGTCTGCACAGATTCTGATAGATAATTCTATAAGTAATTTCACAACGAACTTTCGAAAGAGAGAAGCTACTGAATGTAGGAGATTGTATTATAATCCTGATGGAGATTCAAATTGCCGAAAAAATGAACAATATTTTGTTTCATTCAGTACGTAAAAGTAACCTGTGGTAAATTCTTTTCAGTACTGAAGCTTCTTTTTATATTTTCTCTGAATAATATCACCTTAAATTTTTTTTGATTGTATTATATGGTGCCTTGTTTTGTACTCTGTGTTTCATATGCATAATTGGCTAACATTTCATCGTTTCTCCTCACGCACGTAATATCCTGCCTGGATTTCAGTTGTTAATATGACTTACGGCGCGTGCAAATCTAAATGTAAATGTACGTAAATTGCCGTTTCACTTCTCGAACCGGTTTACTACCCCACTTTCTTTTATGTTCCGTACGAGGTGGTAGATTTCATGTCTTTACAGACCTGAGGATGGATTTGGAACCCACTGCACAGTTCTTCATTTTTTGACTGAGACTGAGCTTTTAATGTTGCGCTAAGGTGATTACAGGCCGTAAAAATAAGACGCCATAGCGAACAGCACACATTCTTCTTTCTGTGCAGCTACTACAAGGTGATTCCGATATATTAGTGCCTGAATATGCCCCCCCCCCCCACCCCATCGACCCAACGTGTCTGTCAACAACACAAGAATAATTTCCACAATCGTTTATTTTTCTGTTGAGCGCATGAGGTATTTCTCTCTCCAAGGTATATCTCTCTCTCTTGATAAGTATCATAGACCAGAAAGAATTATAGAAATGTGCGGTAATTTTTTTAGATAGACAGTTAGATTAATATACGTTCATGTGCTCGCATTCTGGTTCGGAATCATACTGTCGCCATTCATAAGTTGCGTGAACATTGTTTTTGTTTCACATTAAAACAGTTCTTTCAGTGTCTAGCTCTTTCTTGCCTGTTTTCTGGGAGCCGCTGTCTTCTCGCACTCTTCTTTGTCTTGCGGTGCTTTCTCAAACAGCTGGGACACAAATAAGTCTGCAGTATTTTGCGTGCTCTACATGAAAAACTAACAAGTGATTAACTTCTTGTGATACTGAAATCAAACATCTACAATACATTTAATCAACAACTTACAAATATCTTTATTTTGTTACTAAGGCTACAAAAATCACACACCCCATTAGTGTCAAAGCAGAAGTATTGGACTGCTGTCAATAAAAACATCCTTTCTTCTTTAATGGGACAAATAATTAAAAATATACGTTGTAGCCTTTCTAGATATTATTTCTTAATTTAATTTTCAGTGCTTGTAAATCGAAATGAAACTGTATGTCAACTGCCGTATGTTTATGAAAGTTGCGTCGTGATCATATAAAGTAAACCTAATGTGAGCGAGCGAGGTACAACAATGGGTACGGCACTAGTCTCCCATTCGAGAGAAGCGGGTATTCAAATTTCCGTTCTCGCATCCACATTTATGCTTTCCATGGTTTCTCGAAATCAATTAAGGCGAATGATGGGATGGTTCCCTTTTTAAGGACGTGGCCCATATCCTTCCTCATCCTTGCATTAGCAACACTTGCTCCAGCATCAGTGATGTCGTCACCAGCTGGACGATAAGCCTTAATGAACTTCGAACTTCACAAGACTATGCAGTGCCCTCCTTTCACAACTGAAGTGAATTTAACACTTCGGAGACCGATAGCTTAGCAGAATATTAGGCCATTCATGCCGTTACTTAAAGCATTACTGGCACATATCTAATAATGTGTAACACATACTAAAAAGACCATTTTAAAAATTTATTTTTCATATTTAATTTAATTCTTTGACAGATTACAAATTTTATAATAATGATGACAAAAATTATAATTTTCCTTAAAAAAAGTGCAAAGTGAGTTACTGAGCAATTTCTTCCACCTTAGTTTCCGAAATTTCTTTCTCACTCAACAGACATGACGTACGTGTAGAAAAATTACTGCAAACTGTGAAGCATAGCGAGTACATGACCGAAATTACGTCAGTGCGACTATATCAGCTCACCCATTCGCGACAGCAGCTGTTACGTTCACTAATGCTTCTTTAGAAATAATTCCAGAAATTGGCAACAGAAGGCGGCACCAGTCAAGTGACAGATAGCGATACGTCCGTATATTTTTCTCAGACGAAATGAGTTTAGGTTTCGAGTGATGGATGGTCCACGCTTCGCGAAAATCATGGCCTGACATTTACTTTTTAACACAAAGTTGTGGCCCGAGTTATGCTCGAGCTTCGTCTTCATCTATACTCTGCTAACGACTGACAGAGGGTATTTACCCTTGTACCATGTATTATGGTTTCTAATCAAATGGTTCAAATGGCTCTGAGGACTACGGGACTCAACTTCTGAGGTCATCAGTCCCCTAGAACTTAGAACTACTTAAACCTGACTAACCTAAGGACATCACACACATCCATGCCCGAGGCAGGATTCGAACCTGCGACCGTAGCGGTCGAGCGGTTCCAGACTGTAGCGCCAAGAGCCGCTCAGCCACTCTGGCCGGCGGTTTCTAATCGTTCCATTCTAGTTTGGTGCCGATGAATAATGGTTGCTTGCACGCATTTGTACGTGGTGTAATTGGTACAATCTTGTCTTCGCTTTCCCTATAGGAGCAATATGTAGACGTACGAAGAATATCTCTAGGTTCTTCACTTAATACTGGTTCTCTACATGTTATAAGTAGACTTTCACATAACAGTTAGAGTCAATTGGTATGTCAGTTCAGAATATTCAACATTTCCATGACACTCTCCAGCTCGTCAAACGGGTGATTATTCTTGACGCCTTTCTTTGAACAAATTTTCCGACCGCACTTAGTCCTGCTTTGAATGGGTCCCACACACTTTAGCCGTATTCTGAAACGAGACACACAAGTTTCCTTTGTAGACTGACTCCATTTGTCCAGTATCTTATCAACGAAGTCTGCCACTTACTTTACTTACAACTGAGCCTATGTGAACATTCCATTTCATAGGCGGCGATCAAAAGGTTTCCGTTTGAGGTCGTTATTGGAGGGTATATGGAATATAGCACGGCTCCGATGTGGGTAAATAAGCACCAACACGCAGGCAAGGGAGTAGTGAGACACTTGTGTCTTTCCGACGTGAGTGCGAAAAATGCGGAAACGTGATCTATGACCACGTTATTATCAAATTCATCCCAGCAGAACCAACGGACTGCTGTTCTTTTCTTGGTTAACGAAGGACAAACACCGGCAGACATCCATTGCAGAATGAAGAATGTGTACGTAGCAGCATATCTGTCGAAAACTACCTTTGTGGAATGGTGCGCAACAAGTTGTGCTGCTGCTCCATGGTACGCACGGCCCCCTATGGCAAATGTCGTAACGGAGTAGTTACGCCAGTTCAGGTGGCGAGAACTTATCCTGTAGTCCTGATCTCTTCCCAAGTGATTATCACACCTTCGGTCCCTTAAAAAAGACCTTTAAGTGTCGACGATTCTTGTCGGACAAGGATGTGTAGCAGAAAATTACGGTCTTGTTCACGCAGGAGGACACGGTGTTTACCAACCGGATATCTTCAAACAGGTGCTTCGGCAGGATGATTGCCTCAGTGCTCACGGTGATTTCACCTGGTTCGCATACCGATTCTGAACTGTACGGTCTTCGAACGGAAACTTTTTGATCGCACCTTTCGTAACCCCACAAATTTTTACATCCAGGTATTGATATGACTTCCAGTGATTCTAACTGTGACTGTGCTTTGTGAAATGCAAAATGTTAAATTTCTGAACATTGAAAGCAAGTTGCGAGTCTTTGCGCCACTTTTGAAATAGTCTCAAGATATGATGGAATATAAGCGCAGGTTTTTTCAGGGAGTATTTCATTTAAGAGATGAGCATCATCTGCAAAATTACGGTTAATGTTGTGTGTCATAATACTGAAATATAACACCATTCCCTAGGGTACACATGAAGTTATTTCTTGATTTGTTCATGATTATCCGACCAAAATAACATGTTGGCCCCCTTCCTACAAAAAGATCCTGAATCCAGCGACGAATTTAATTTGATGCGCAACATGAACGTACTTTAATTAGTAGGAATGACGTGATACTGAATTAAATATTTTTCGGAAATCAAGAAATACTGCACGTAATATAATACTTTGATCCATTCCTTCCAGGCTGTGATGTGAAGATCGCGTGATTTGTGTATCGCCTACCAACGTTTTCGGAATAGGTGCTGACTTGCATGGAGTAGGTCATACCGTTCGACATACCTAATTATATTTGAAGTCAGAATCTTTTCTACCGGCGGTCTAAGGCGCTGCAGTCATGGACTGTGCGGCTGGTCCCGGCGGAGGTTCGAGTCCTCCCTCGGGCATGGTTGTGCGTGTTTGTCCTTAGGATAATTTAGGTTAAGTGGTGTGTAAGCTTAGGGACTGATGACTTTAGCAGTTAAGTCCCATAAGATTTCACACACATTTGAACAATTGAATCTTTTATAAGATTCTGCAACAGATGGATGACAAAGATACAGGGCTCACTTCTACTACTCACCTTGCAGACGAGTGAGATCTGTGGTTTCTACCTGCTTCTACTGCCATTATTTCAGACAAGTATGACCTGCGCTTACTATCAGCTACTGGAATTCTTTTTTTGTTTCAAGGAAATATGGTATGTTATGGTTAAAACAGGTGTTAACTCATCCACCAAATCTGTATAGAAGCTGATGGGAATTCCATGGGGCCCTGTAGTTTTCTGCAATATTAGTGATTTCTACTATTTAATTACAGTTTGCTGAACAAAGGCTGTATATCCCTCTCGACATGAACTGTTCTTCTACATATGTATCTGTCCAGTGCTTCGTTAACTATTCTCTTAAGCCTGTGCCAGAATTCCTCTACATACTCCTGCCCAGAACTAAGTGTGTCAAGTTCCTCCTGCAGATATGACATGATTATTTACTTGGTGCACTGAACATACAAGACTTTTAATTACTTAAAACACCGTATGCAGCTTTACATGGCATCAAATTCCAATAATGATTTGGTTTCTGGAGAAGGAACAGCAGCCTTTTCAGCAGCTGTAGGGCAACAACCTGGATGATTGACTGATCTGGCGTTGTAGCATTAGCCGACATGGCCCTGCTGTGCTGGTCCTGTGAGGAGCTGAAAGCAAGAGTATTTCCGTTATTCTTCTCGAGAGCATTTAGCCCTTCTGTTTGCTTAAATGATGATAGCATCCTCTTCGTAAAATATTCCTGACGTAATTTAGTACCCCATTCGAATCTTGTGGCGGAAACAGGTGGGGACAATATCGTCATCATGAAAAGCGAAACAGATCAGAGCGAGAAGTGTTAGATCCCTTAATCGGGCAGATAGGCTAGAGAATTTCAAAAAGGGAAATCGATAGGATGAAGTCAGATACAATGGGAGCTAGTGGTATGTGGTGGTAGTAAGACTGTGGCCACGTGAGTATCCCATTATAAATACAAAAGTCAAATAATGGGGATAATGCAGGATTAGGTCTAATAATGAATAAAACATTGGAATGCGAATACTGTCAACAGCATAGTGAACGCACTACAGACTCGAAGGCTACACTCATCACAGTAGTACAAATTTATATGCCAACTGGCTCCGCGGATGACACAGAGATTGAAAAATGGTATGATGAGATAAAAAAAATAATTCAGGTAATTGAGGGAGAGGAAAATTTAATTGTGATGTGGGACTGAAATTCTATTGTAGGAAAAACGAAGAGAAGGAAGAATAACTAGATAATGTGGACTGGGGGAAACGAATTAAAGATAAAAACACCTGTTTTTTTTTTTTTTTTTTTTTTTTTTTTTTTTTTTTTTTTTTTTTTTTTTTGTTCAGAGTACAATTTAATCAATGTGAACATCTGGTTTTAGAATCGCATAAGAAGGTTGCAATCGTGGAAGAGATCTGGAGATAATGAAATGTTTCTAATTGATCATGTAATGGTAAGGCAGAGATTTCTAAATCAAATTTTAAGCTATAAAACATTTCCAGGGGCAGATGTGGAATCTGACAATAATTTATTGGTTACGAGCAGTAGATTAAAACTGAAGAATTTGGAGAAAGCTAGGAAATGAAGCAGACGGGAACTGGATCAGTTGTAAGAACCACAGATTAGTGAGAGTTTCTGAGGGAGCATTATACTACATTTCACTGCAACAGGGGAAGCAAATACCGAAGAGAAATAGGCAGCTTAGAGAGATGAAATGGTGAAGGCAGCAGGGAATCAAACAAATAATAAGACAAGGCCTAGTAAAAAATATTTGGATAACATGGCAGATAGTGGATGTAATTGACGAAGGAGAAAATGCAAACAAATAACAAATGAAGCAGGCGAAAGCGATACAAACGTCTAAAAACTGAGACTAGCAGCAAGTTCAAAGTAACTAAGCAGGAATGGCTAGAGGGCAAATGCAAGGTTGTAGAGGCATGTATAAATAGGGGAAGGATAGACCACGGCTATAGGTAAATTATAGAGGCCTTTGCAGAAAAGAGAAGCAGCTATATGAATATCAAGAGCTAAGATGGCAAGCCCTCACTGCGCAAAGATAGGATAGCTAGAAGATGCAGGAAATATATAAAAAGACTCTACAAGGGAAATAGAAGATGAAGAAGATGAAGGTGAGATGGGAAATATAATATTGCGAGAAGAATTTGACAGAGCACTGAAACATTTAGGTCGCAACAAGTCTCCTGCAGCGGAAAATATTCCCTCGGAATTATTGAGATCCTTAACGGAACTAGTCGTGACAAAATTATTTCATCTGGTGAACAAAATGTATTAAACAGGCTAAATATCATCAGATGTCCAGAAGAATGTAATAATTCCAGTTTCAAAGAAAGCAGGTGCTGACTGGTGTGAGTGTTAGTCAACTATCAGTTTAGTAAGTAAAGCTTATAAAATAATGACTCCCATTACGTACAGAAGAATGGAAAAGCTGGTAGAGGCTGCTCTCGGGGAAGAGCAGTTTGGGTTCCGCAGAAATGTAGGAACACGCGAGGCAATACTGACCCTATGACTCATCTTAAAAGATAAGTTAAAGGAAGGCAAACCTACGTTTATAGTGTTTGTAGACCTAGAGAAAGCTTTTGACAATATTGACTGGAATACACTCTTTGAAGTTCTGGTTGTATCATTGATAAAATACAAAGATCGAATAGTTACATACAGCTTGTACATTGGTAAGACTGTAGTTGCAAGAGTCTAAGATCACGAAAGGAAAGCAATGGTAGAGAAGGGAGTGAGACAGGGATGTAGCTTATGTATGGTGTTAGTCAATCCGTACGCTGAGTAAGCAGTAAAGAAAATCAAGGAGATGTTTGGAGAAGGAATTTAAGTTCATAGAGAAGAAATTAAAACTTTGAGATTTTTTTATGACATTATAATTCTCTCATAAACAGCATAAGACTTCGAAGAGCCGTTTAACGGAATGAGTAGTGTCTTGAGAAGAGTTCATTAGATGAACATCAACAAAAGTGAAGGAAGGATAATGGAATGTAGTCGAATCAAATCAGGAGATGCTGAGGAGAATTTGATTAGGAATTGAGATACTAAGATGAGTTTTGCTATTGGAAAAGAAAAAATAACTGATGATGCGCAAAGTAGCGAGGATATAAAATTCGGACTGGCTATAGCAAGAAAAGCAATTCTGAGAGGAATTTGTTAACATGTAATATAGACTCAAGCGTTAGAAAGTCGTTTCTGATTGTTTTTGTCTGGAGTTTAGCCTTGTACGGAAGTAAAATGTGGACGATATAAGAAATCAAAACAAGAAGGGAATTGACGATTCTGAAATGTGGTGCTAGAGATGGATGGTGAATGTTAGATGGGTCGATCGCGTAACTAATGTGAATCGAATTGTGGTGAAAACAAATGTATGACATACATTAACCAAAAGAAGGGATCGGTTGATTGGACACATCTTGAGGCATCAAGAAATAGTCAGTATGGTAATGAAAGGAAGTGTGAGGGGTAAAAATTGTTAACTGAGACATGAATACATTAAGCAGGTTCAAACGGATGTATGTTGTGTGATGCTGAGCGTTGCACAGTGTAGAGTACCGTGGGAGGCTGCGTGAAACCAATCTGCGGACGGAAGACCACGGTAACAAAATTTGTGTTGTCGGAAAACTGCCAACAGGATCAATGTTAATTAAATCACTTATTTGCTTAAACTAACCTACTGACTGCTGTCTGCAGGAGTTTATTGTTACTTTAATTTTGTTTAAGGTTGTGCCAAATGGATATACTCACAAAGTGAGGTCTCGTGGCCGTTAAGTGTCATTTCAAAGAGACTGGAAAATTCGCTCTTAAGACCGGATCGTCTGATCGCCTTCAGTTCAATCGATCGCGTGAGCAGCGGGAAAGAATCCCCTCAGACTGCCCACTCCACGGCTGCATCCGCCGGAAGCAAGCTATAATCGGCAATCAATACATCTGCATGCTCTTCAATCTAGGTACCGCTCTGTAGCCACATTAATAAAATCTCTGTCATAAAAATTTATGCAGCAAGAAGGAAGAAGCAAGAATTTTGTTACCTTTGTGAAAGATGGAGGGAAAATAGAAATAATCGTACTTCGTGTACTGCGTGGCAGAGCGAAAATTCGTTGAAAGTCTTAGCGAATTGGAGGATCACACTACCGACTTGTTCTCCTTTGCCCATAGCCTTCTAGCTCTCGTAAACGGACAGAATGAGCCGATCATTGCAACTATCTGTACTTGTAAAATCACTATTGATTTACTTTTGAGAAATTATTTTGTCAGGTATAAAGTGGCCACATACGAACGCAATATATGTTCTAAAATGAAATGCATCATATACGAAAAATTTAATTTACCTACACAATGCCTGACAAAAAAAGTGGGACTCCCAGAAAATATGGCCAGATGTCAAAGTAACTTCGTATATAAGGGGCGTGAACACCGTCAGATTTTCGGTAATCGCTGTGAAGAACACGGAGATGCCCTGTCTCGTGTAAGAGAGCGTCTGACAGAGACTGAAGTGGGCCTCGTTGTGGGTATCCATTTGGCCGGCTGATGGAATCAAACAAGATGCATATTTGTGGGGCATTATCATGTGGTAATTGCAGCCGGCCGGTGTGACCGAGCAGTTCTAGGCCCTTCAGTCTGGAACCGCGCGACCGCTACGGTCGCAGGTTCGAATCCTGCCTCGGGCATGGATGTGTGTTATGTCCTTAGGTTGGTTAGATTTAAGTAGTTCTAAGTTCTAGGGGACTGATAACCTCAGATGTTAAGTCCCATAGTGCTCAGAGCCATTTGAACCATTTGGTAATTGCTCAATGCTTCATGTGAGGGCACGCATACCAGTCGTCAAGATTCCAGTCGACCACGCCTGACCACCACAAGAGAGGATCGCTATATTACGCACCAAGCGTATCGTAACCCATTGACTTCTGCGCCTGCCATCCGAGAACAAGTAATGGAAAACCTGCAACATTTTGGGTTATCCATTATCGGTAGGACTCTTTCATCAGCCGGACTAGGGAATTACCGTACCATGAGTAGGCTGGAGCTAATACCACAACCGGAAAGCATGGACTGCTATTGAATGGCGTTGTATTGTGTTCAGCACTGAATCTCGGTTCTGCACTACCTGGGATAATCATCGCCGCCGATAATGGTCCCATTGTTCCAAATTTTTGGAGAGAGACAGGCTTCTTACTGCTGGCGTCATGGCGTCGGGATCCTTTGGATATGACTCCATGTCATGGACAGCTGTGATTGAGGGAATTCTGCTGGCACAATGGTACGTTACCGATATAATGCGACCTTATCTGTTACCTTTTACGCGACAGAATCGCGGCTCTATTTTGTTACAGGACAATACTCGTCCGCACATGTCACATGTCTCTATAAACTGTCTGCATGATGCTGAAGTACTTACGTGTCCAGCAAGTTCACCAGATCTGTCTCTGATAGAACGTGTGTGGGAGCATCTCGAACGTCATCTTGGGTACAGTGCCAGTGTTCAGGGTATCACGGACTTTTGAGCCAGCTTGCCTCAGAAGTAGGTTCATCTACATCACTGCTATGCAGTTCACACTTAAGTGCCCTGTAGAAACTATTACATTACCGTTCCACTCCCGAACAGTGCACGGGAAAAATGAACATGTAAATCTCACCGTGTGAGCTGCGAACGCTGTCATTTTATTGCAATACTCATTTCTCTCTATGTAGGTGGGGATAAAAAATATTTTCGCGTCTTAGGAGAATGTTAGTCACCGAAATTTCGTGAAAAGATCTTGCCGCAACGAAAAAGATCTGAGGATGGTCGTTACGGACTGAAACCGATCATCGGCTAAAGATCTGATATTGTGATCAAAGACTGGAATAAAAATCATTTACAAATACCTCTGTTTTAACAATTGCCACTCCAACTCCTGTATCATAACGGTGACTCACGCTGCCCCTATTACGCGACAATACAGTAAGAGCTGCCTTCTTTGAACTTTTTCGATGTCCTCTGTCAGTCCTGTCCACACAGCAGTACCCCCTAGCAGGGGACGGAGAAGCGTAGTGTAGGCACTCTCTTTAGCAGACCTGTTGCCTCCTCTAAGTGTTCCGCCAATAGAACGCAGTCTTTAGTTCGCCTTCCCCACAACATTATCTACGTGATCGTTCAGACTTAAATTCTTCGTAATTATAATCATTTTACAGCCTTTACATTTGTGTGATTTATTGCGTAGCCGAAATGTGATTGGTTCTGATCTTCTGCAGACTTGTGACTTTACTAGACTGTAAATGACAGCATCATCTGCGACCAGTCTAAAAGTTTTTCTCAAATGGTCTCTCAATCGTTCATATAGGTTGAGAATAGTTTTTTTTATTATTATTCTTCAGTCTTCTGACTGTGGCCCCCACGAATTCCTCTCCTGTGCCAGCCTCTTCATCTCAGAGTCGCACTTACAACCTACGTCCTCAATTATCTGCTGGATGTATTCCAGGCTCTGTCTTTCTCTACAGTTTTTGCCCTCTACAGTTATTCCGTGATGTCTTAACAGATGTCCTAATATCCCGTCCCTTCTCCTTGTCAGTGTATTCCACATACTCCTTTTCTCTCCGATTGCGCAGAACCCTCATTCCTTACCTTATCAGTACACCTAATTTGCAACATTCATCTGTAGCACCAAATCTCAAATGCTTTGATTCTCTTCTGTTCCAGTTTTCCCACAGTTTATGTCCGTCCGTCATTGGTTATTTTTCTGCCTGGGTAGTAGAATTCCTTAACTTCATCTACTTCGTGACCATCAGTCCTGATGTTAAGTTTCTCTGTAATCTGGTTTCTGCTACTTCTCATTACCTTTGTCTTCCTTCGATTTACTCTCAATCCACATTCTTTAATCATTAGATTGTTCATCCCATTCAGCAGATCATGTAATTCTTCTTCACTTTCACTCAGGATAGCAATGTCGTCAGCCAATCGTATCGTTGATACTCTTTGACCTTGAATTTTAATTCCACTCCTGATCCTTTCTTTTGTTTCCATCACTGCTTCTTCGATGGACAGATTGAGCAGTAGGGGCGAAAGACAGCATCCCTTCTTACAACCTTTTTAATCCGAGCACTTCGTTCTTGGTCGTCCACTCTTATTATTCCCTCTTGTCTCTTGTACGTAATGTACACTACCCGTCTCTCCCTATAGCTTACCCCTATTTTCCTCAGAATTTCGACCACCTTGCACAATTTTACATTGTCGAACACTTTTTCCAGTTCGATAAATCTATGAACTTGTCTTTATTTTTCTTTGGTCTTGCTTTCATTATCAATCGCAACGTCAGAATTGCCTCTCTGGTGCCTTTATCTTTCCTAATGCCAAACTTATGGCATCTAACACATCCTCAATTTTGTTTTCCATTCTTCTGGATATTATAACACTGCTTTGGGGAATGTCAGATATCACTTCTGTTTTATTCGATGATTTTCAGTCACTGCTACGAATTGTAATATTTCTGAAAGAAAATCACTGATCCAGTAGCACAACTGAAACCATTCTCCATAGGAACCCAATCTGATTTCATGACGCTCTTCAGGAACTGTATCAAAAGCTTTCTGTAAATTAAGAAACGTGGAATCAATAACAAATTCCCTGTCGAGCACTCATTACTTCGTGAGAATAAAGGGCTAGTTGTATTCCACAAGAATTACATTTTATGAGTCCGCGCTATGTGTCAATTAATCGTTTTCTTCGAGGTAATTCATAATGTTCGAACGCAGTGTATGTTACAAAATCATACTGAAAATAGACGTCAGTGACATGGGTCTGTAATTCAGCGGGTTAGGCCGGCCGCGGTGGTCTCGCGGTTAAGGCGCTCAGTCCGGAACCGCGCGACTGCTACGGTCGCGGGTTCGAATCCTGCCTCGGGCATGGATGTGTGTGATGTCCTTAGGTTAGTTAGGTTTAAGTAGTTCTAAGTTCTAGGGGACTGATGACCACAGAAGTTAAGTCCCATAGTGCTCAGAGCCGTCAGCGGGTTACATCTGTTTCCTTTCTTGAGTATTGGTTTGATCTGTGCATCTTTTCAGTCTTTAGGTCTTTCGTCGGGGGAGTGTTTGTAAGACTGCTGAGTATTGAGCTGTTGTACCATCATACTCTGAAAAGGACCTGATTCTCTACAATGTGGGCCGAAAGAGGTGCATTTATTAAGTCATTAGCTGTTTCTGAATCAAATTCTGGACTATTTACTTCGCTTTCTTTGGCGAAGGAATTTACATTACCATCGCTGTTTCACAGTGAAGGTATTAACTGTGTCTTGCTACTGGCGTATTTTAAATATGAGGAGGATCTCTTTGGATTTTCAACCAGATTTCAAGTCAGAGTTTCGTTGTAGAAACTATTAAACGCATTTCACATTGACGTCCGCGGGAAATTTCGAGCTTCTTTAAAACAATGCTAATCTTGGAGATTTTTCGTTCTTATAAACTTGGCAAGCATTTTTCGTGCTTCTGCAAAAGTGTTATGACCTGTTTTTTGTACCATGGAGGATCAATTCTGCCTCTTATTTAATTATTTGGTATATATCTACCAGTCGCCGTCGATAGTATTTCTTTGAATTTCGACCACATCTGGTCTACGATTACACAGCTAATTTGGAAACAATGGAAATTGTCTCTTACTTAGAACTCATGTGAACATATACCAGTTTTTTAATTGATATATTTTGCGTTTATTTTTGATTAATTTGAATATGACGGTATTCAGCGACACTACAGCGATCTTGTGGTCACTAATCCCTGCATCCGTCATGATGCTCCTGTTACTCAATTGTTTCTGGCAAAACTGACACGTACCATTGTTAAATTCGAATAAATTCCTAAATCTAGCCGATCTAATTTAACCTGAAGCTAGAAATTATAGTACCAATATGATAAAAGTTAATGTCAGTGATTGCCACATCCGATAACTGTATTTCCGCCTCATAATCTTTTTCTGGTGGTCTGTCTAAATATAGTTCGGAGTTTTATTGAGTACAGATTGAGATGAGGCCAGCTGAGCAAGGGAGTCAGCAAGCATCCCACCAGTAAGTGGGACCTTAGCGCTGCCAGGGGAAGGAGCAGATCAGGTGGAAAGTTCGGAACAGTATATTGCGTGCAAGGTGAGCTCCGGCAAAGAGGCCCCATCTGTTTTGCGTCCAAAACAAGAGAACGCCATTGTGTCAAGTTGTTAACATGGAGAGTCAGCTGGCGTCGAAAAGACGTGCTGCAAGCATACAGTACAGGAGAGCAGTCTCTCGGCATCCTGCCCTTTGCTGGAAGTCAGTATTCTGGGAAATGCTACATGCGAAGTAGTACAAGGGTACAATATCTGGAGTGAGATGGAAAGCCATACGGTGCTTTTGTGTTTAAGAACACGGGACTCGCAGCCATCAGCCATAAGATCGGCGCCAGGTTAATTGCCTTGTGTTGGAACTGTTAAGAAATAGTAAAAACTGCTCCGCTGATTAACATGAATAAAAATCTAGAGTGGGAGAAGATAAATCGCTGTGTGTAAATGGAGAAGGCCTCCCCGTCGACTAAGTCATGAGATAGGACAGATGGTGAGAGTCAGATGCTGCTTGTTTCTGAAGACCAGCACTAAAAAACCCACGCGACTGGTTAATTATCTTTAAACTGAGTACTGAAGTGAGATTTCTGCACTATTAGAACGGACTTCATGCTCGTCACTCCGAACGATTACTATCAACGGTGTGCAAAATCATGCACAAGTAAAAAGTCTGCTTCTTGCTGAAAGTGCTCTGTGGAAATTACTTCCATCCAAGACACACCAGAAATGCTTCGGGGAAGAGAAGGACTTTGATTCCGAGTTCTGAGGCAGAGCAGCCTCCAGTACTGGCCAGACGAATTAGAAATTTCATCCGCCACAACCGCTACTCGCAAGCAGGAGTAACGCTAAGAACAGTGAGCCATTGCAGCATTAGCAAACCAAGTGATCGGATGGAGCTTCCAGACTTATGTTAAGACTTGCGTTTCCAATTCATGTACATCTGTCAGCAATCTAAAACTCAGCAAGTCCTGAATCAAGACAGCGAATGCATGCGTGAGTCTTTCTGTAGTTCTTTCCTTCTATCGCTGATTAACTTTCGGCAATCACTGTGCGACTTTCGAGAACCAAATCGTTTCCCAAGATGTCATTTTGAGTTTTGCGTACTCACTTCAATTCATTACTCAAGCTTTTTTCTTTTAATTCTGTTGTAACTTGTACTAATTTTTAATGAACGTAGTGATTTCATGTCCTTTTGTCCTTGTGTTATACTCGAAATCCACAGCAAATTGTAATAAATATGATTTCATTGTGATCATTGTGTCATTCAGTAGTTTCACGAAATTTTCTATTTTTATCTCCTTGTGAGTTACAGCACCCGTGTTTCCCGGAATGTTAGGGCTACCGCTGTGTAACAAATGAAATTCATTAAGTTTTCTGTCTTGCGACACCTCTAATGAAATTCACATGATTCTGTGGGGAGCAAAATGATTATCGATAAGGTCACTCACTGCAGCTCTTTCTGACATTTGAAAAGTATTTAGATGGCTCAGCAGTAACATCACACTTCCTATTTACTCACGACTATTGGATGTTAAGAGAACGAATATATTTTCGCAACCATTTACACTTCGAGTGGGTTCCTGAACTAATTGATCAAAATAATTTTCCGGTAAAATATTCCATACAACTTTGGACGATGCTTTATGCCTACCGTCGACTATAAACATTTATATTCGCCAACATATCAGTGATAACTTTAAGTCACCATCAACTGTAATTGCATAATGGGCGTCTACTTGAAACGAGGCTTAAGTTTCCTTGAAACCTTGAAGCCACTGCATCATCTGAATCATGGGGTACGTAGCAGAAATCATTTATTAATTTATTCCGGTTGTCAAGTACAATCTCTAGCCATATTAACTCACAGGAACTATGTACAAGATAAATTACTACTAATAGGAACAAACGCGCCACCACCAAATGTATTTAATAGACATTTTCTAGACACCTTTAGGTCCTTTCTAAAATTTCGGCTGAACGTATCTCCGGCTTTAGCCAGCTGTCAGTACCTGTAACTGTTTGAGCTTCAGAGTTTTCTTTTAGTGCTTGGAACTCTGGTTCTACCTCAACACAGATACCACAATTTACAATTATGTACTGATGGTTCCTAGTTCTACCATAGTCCTGTGTTTGCTCTACACCTTTGAGATTGAAGCCCTTTCTGTAGCGTCTTGCGACCCTCTAACCTAAAAAGGCGCACAGTCCACTCCACACAATCCCTGCTTCTCATGTAGCCACCTCCTGTATGTAATGAACCACTGACCTATAAGTGGAACCAGAATCCCCACCACCCTACGGCGCCAGTCAAGGAATCTTCAACTTACATGGTCGCAGAACTGTCTGAGCCTCTGATTCAGATCGTCCACTGAGCTCTGTACCAAAGGCCCGCCATTGGTACTATCAATTATGCTAAATATGGTGAGCTCTCCCGTCATCTTGCAAGCAAGACTGGCAGTCTTTACCACTTCAGGTAGCCACTGGAAACCAGAGAGCAACTCTTCCGACCCAAAGCACACACATCATTTGTAACGACATGGGCCACCACCTGCAGTTGGCTGCATCCTTCATGGCATCAGGGAGGACCTATACCACATCTGCGATGCCTCCATCCGATATACTTACAATGTGCACATTGTGCTTCTTCGTCTCCTTGGCAGCCGTGCCCCTAAGAGGCTCCATCATTGCCTAGATACTGCAGGCCGGGACGTGTCTTCTGAAAGAGGGTAAGTGACTGCGTATGGATCAGGATCTTTATCAGCCACAGAGAGCACCTGAAACTTTTTTGTCAGAAAAACCGATCGACCCCACAGAAAGTCTTTCGCTGCCTGCCACATCCTAGATGACCACCCACTTGACCACAGGTTAGAGGTCAACCTCAATGAGGTCACTAACCGGAGCGGCTAGAGTAGTGGACTGATCGGGGGACGTCTCTTGCATTCCTACGTGTGGACCCGAACAGCGTCGCCTACTAGCAACAGCCTCAAGCTGCGTGACCGAAGCCAGCATCATCTGGAACTGTGAGCGAAGGGACTCCAACTCAGCTCGCATCCGAACACAGTAATCGGAGACACTTCCCATACTAAAGACGGTGGAACTCTACTCTTCATAGTAATTAAAACACGGGTTTGTTCTTAGTAAATACCTACACATGCAATAAACTTAAGAATTTATTCTACGAAGCACACGTGTGAAACAATTAAGTCGCTTGCAGTAAGAACTTGTAAAGTAATATACCAACGAACGACATACTGTCCTGTGATGCTTTCTCCTAACCAAAAGAATTTATGAAACCGTTTCCACAAAGGGGGTGTAACGTCATAATGGTAAGTGGTCTCATGCTGGTAAGTTGTTTGTAAAGTTGAATCTGTCTTCTAAATACTGAAATATTATCACATACCCTCTCAGCCCTTGAAGCTTCATTTCACTGCCTCCTCCTCTTCAAGGTACTTCACTTCTTTCGGTCAGGCAGCGTAATTCAAATGAGAAAATTACTGATACGAAAAACTTGCACCAGACATGCTAAACAGTATCTAAATCTATATCTGAATTCCACAAGTCAACCCGAGGTGATAAACAGAGGGTACTTCGGGCACAACTAAAAATTTCCCCCTTTCATGTGCTGCAATGGTACCAGCGAATGGTCTGGGGAAAGAATTGTTTTAGTTCAGTCCCCATGTTACTTGTTTTCATCTTTGCAATAATTTAGAGCATTGTACGCGAAAGGAAATTATATGTTGCTTGGTCCTTTTTGGAACGACGCCTCCGTAATTTCAACAGTAAACTTTCCCGCGATTCGCAACACTTTGTATCTAGCGTCTGGCATTGGAGTTTGACATGCATCTTCGTGAATTTATGACGCAATGTGGGTTCTTTCTCAGATTTTCTCGATATAGTTTATTAATTATGTCTCATGACAGTTTCAGACCGATGAGAAACCCTCAAAATCGATATAACGATAGTTTTGTGTGTTACAACTTTAGTTGGTGAATTACATTTTCTTGGGATTCTTACAATGAAACTCAGTACAGCATCAGTTCTTCCCACAGTTTATGAACTCGTTCCACTTTAGGCGGCTCTGGACACATTCTACTAGGCATTTTAAGGTTGTTGCTGATTACAGTAATTGATCTCCCATCTTGTAACCGAATAGTAATAACTCTTTCTGCTGAGCGATACCCTACATTTGTCAATGTTACGGCGTAACTGCCAGTACCACCACCACGCGTCGATCCTGTGTAGGTTTCCTAAAATTTCGTCTACCGGCTCTGTCGGGCCATTCAGTACCGATTTTCTGTAGGTCTTCCTGGGTGTAACTACGGTCTTCTAGCGTTGTGACGTTCCTGTACACACCGGCGTCATTTGCAACAGAGAACAGTAACCGGCCACTAAAGAATCTCAAAGCGCAAAACTTTTTGAAGATTTACAGTGAGTCTTAATTGACTGGATTTCGGCAGACATATAAATGGCGATCACAAATTTTCCGTTCGAAGGACACACTAACTCCTTGTCTACATATCAGTGATCATATCCTGCCATCAGAGTCGTGCTGGGTTGTACATTGTATATAGGCTGCAGCAATACCTTCATACTAAAACTTGTTGATAGTCCCTTACAGTTTCCGAAGGTGTATAAAACCTATAATAAAACGCATGCTATCTTCTTCCACGCACCGTATTCTCCTTACTTACATATGTAGCACAATCTTTCGATGGTGACTTGCACTGATTTCTTGATACTGACACTTCAAGAGGGAAAACAATTCAGTCGGAGTGAAAACCAAAGGGGAGGATTGAGAACAGTGAACACTCGTGTACGTTGACAGACTGCAGGATAATTATAAATTTTGAAAGCAGACTGTCGCCCATTGAGGCTTAGTACAGAATACTTGAACTTTATGGAACAAGGTGTGACGAATAAAGCGCTGTATCATTTGAGAGATACAGAGACGAGCGAGTGTGCCGGGAATTACTCCAGTTCACTGCTAGAAGCGCCACGTCACCACAACGCATCTGTGCGCAGAACAAGAGATTTTCACCATAATTTAAAAATGAAATTAAAAGTGTAAGTTGCTTTTCCTGATTTTTTCAGCATTTGCTTTAGTGTATTAATGTTTAAACTGTCAAATCTCAGTTTGATCAGTTGAATATCTTTCCCGGAATACATGTTTTTAAGAAAAAAATAATCGGCTCTAAATAATAAAGCTAGGACGCCAAAACTTGTTCAGAACGTGCAAATGCATCTCAAAATTAACTGATACAAGTTTCAACTTGATACGAACATAATTTTAGTCAGAATTCACGTTTTTACGAAAAATTGAAGGCGCTAAATATTAGGAGTATGAAAATTTGTATGACGTTTCAGATCAACATAAAAATAATAACTACGTGACCTCCATTGAGCTACCTCTAATAGTTTTCGAGGAATTCACTGAAAACTAAATTTGGAACAAAAAGTTCTTATTTGTAGTAGATTAAGTATTTGTTATATTAGTGCTAGAAAGTTCTTTTTGCAGCACGTGAATGAAACCTATTAAATAATAAAGCTATAACAATTTTCAAGGCCTAGATGTAAATAATAACAAATAAAAGGTCTCTTAAAGTTGTATTTCAGGGGTCATGTTCTACTGTCAGTTCCGTTCTAAAAATTCTAGACGGCAAAGTTTAAATTCAGGCGTGCTCAAACTTTTTCAGTGATTTTATCCATCTTAATTACATTCATACAAAAATTACGAAGATTCTAAATTGATTCATTGCATTATTATAAAATATTGTGTGTCCAAGAAAGCGGCCGTTTAGAGGCTACTACCGGGGGCTTAGAGCGGGTAACGGGAGGTGTTCTCTTCGCCGTCCGCTGCGCCCGTATATAAATAAGACCAGAGAGGCAAGACCCACTTCACTTCGGACCCAGCTACCGTAAGGTCCCCGTCACTCAAACGCTGGAGTACGCGATGCCTCAGATGACGTCACAGCCAGTCCGCAACTAAACTCATGTTTTCGGTACAATGAAGAAGTGAAATCGCGAGGACTGTACATCATCCTGGATCGCTTAGGTTCCGCGGAAATAACTATCAGTGTGCCGCCCACAATGATAACAAATCCATGTGGCAAGTGGTGATAATTATTTTCCGCTTTTGTGGTGAGCAACTATATGCTTTATCACAAGTCAGGCGGAAGACCATTTAATTGGAACTTACCATAGAAGTCGCTTCTGAAATGCTCATAGTGCTGTTTAGGATAGAGAGATTAACTGTTAGTATTAACATCATGAACATTACAATGATGTGCGTGTGAAAATTTATCAAATATATCTATCAACTACGGCTCAAAATATTCATTTATAATTATAGTTCCTGACCCCGCTGAGTAAGCTGGCCGCGGTGGCCGAGCGGTTCTAGGCCCTTCAGTCCGGAACCACGCGGCTGCTCCGGTCGCAGGTTCGAATCCTGCTTCGGGCATGGGTGTGTGTGATCTGCTTAGGTTAGTTAGGTCTAAGTAGTTCTAAGTCTAGGGGACTGATGACCTCGGATGTTAAGACCCATAGTGCCTAGAGCCATTTGAACCCGCTGAGTAAACTGAGGATAGAAACATTTCTTTCAGTGGGCTGGACAAGAATGTGGACTTGCAGAGTGGAACCTGTGGTCAGTATGTTCTCCATCGCTTTCTGGCTGCCACAAAAATATTTTCCAGGCTCTCTTAAAAGACGGCGAACAATATTTTAATATTTCCTATTATTAATTACTATTAACCCGCCGCCCTACAAAGGACACAGACGCTGCAGTTGAGAACAGCTAAAGATATTTCAGCAGCTTGATGCTATGAAAGCTTCTAATAAACACCGACGACAAAGGAAACCAGAAAATTATGGTATACACAATGAATTACAATTTGAAGTTATGGGGTTGTTTCTGTTTCTGAAACACTCTCGAGTCGTTTCTCTAAGCGTTTTACAAGAAGTCCTCTTTCAGAGGTAGCAAGGCGTTTGTTTCAATTTTAATATTATACGAGACGACCACTTTTGGCTTGCATTTCGATGAAGAATGCAATGAAATACCATAAGAGTATACTATGTTGATAAATATCAGTACAAAGTGCGATAGCTTTCATAGCTTCACCGTCTCATTATTCACGAAAGGAAGAACACTAGAATAACTGGTCATTTAGTCCGGGATATACATTTGAAAATAAACTATTGTCTGATGATCGCATTTATTCGGTAGTCGTAGGAAAAAGGACCTACCTCAGCGACAGCAGGACGAAATAGAATGCCTCCTTTTGTACACACTATAGTCCTTGTTTTCTCTAGAATTTAGTTTCTGGTCAATAGAGTGTTTACTGCGGATTACGAATTCACTCAGATTTGGGAAAAGAACAGAAAAGTGATAAAATGTTTGTCAAGGAAGATTCTTAGCCTCTATTCAACATAGCTGACATTAACCAGAGAAGTTGAGTGTCGGTACAGAAATCCTGTCTACAGTTCCTACATCGATATTCCGTAAGTGGGCACAAATTATGTGGTACAATGTACTTCCCGTTCCGCGAGATATGCAGGTTTCTTGCTGTTACATTCCTGCATAGAGAACAGAAGGAACGACAGTTTACTTGCATTTATGACGTACTGTCAATAGTCTAGTCTCACCTTCGTACTACGATACTTTTTCTGTAACATATCATTTCCGAACCTGTAGAGAAGAGTATAATGGAGGAGCAATGATCGGATTTTATCTTAACGGAGGTATAGCTTTTACGTTCTTTTGAGTAAATTCTGATAGAGACTGCGATCTTAGCTGTCAGTGAGGGAAGAACTGACGTCTAGTGGAGATGTTTAAGGCCTCAGGAGTGATCGCTTTAGCCTCGAATATGGAGGCGATAGCTTAGTTTACCTAATACACGTACCACTGGAGCCCCCTACGCTCGCCAAAGATTTATGGTCTTTCCAGAGGCGACAGATATTCCCCAGTAACATAAAATTGGAAGTAATTTTGGGAGAAGTGCTGCCACGAAGCAGCAAGTTGCTTGTAGCTCGCAGAATCTAGGTGTCGGTCGATAGTCGTCACAAGTGTAGGTGGGGGGTCGTGGATCCCCTGAAATGAAGATGCTGTTAGATAGTCTGACTGGTTTCTGAAATCATGATGTACATTTATCGGCAAATTTGTTTTCCCAGTAGAAAAAATTTAAAAGAAGTCGCAAATACGTCCATGAGTGCGGGTGTAGAAATATAATAAGTTCCTTTCCGACTGTGGAGACGTGTACTGCAGCTTAGTGCGTGGGTACGTTATTAGTCTACGCAGGTCTCGTGTTAGAGAGTAAAGCAGTTAACTGTGTGGAGGAGATTTCACTGAAGAGACGGAATTAGCGGATTTAATTACAGACAATTAACTGCATTCGTTTTCGTGTAACTTTCGAACTTTGAACTGGCATCCTGTTTTCTGTTAGACACCTGTTTGAACCGCTGTGTTGACTCTCACTACTGCCCATTTTCCAGTCCAATAGTCAGAGTAATTAGATGGCTGCAGCGCTTATTTGATTTGTGCAGGAGCAATGAGTGGTTTAATCTTATTTCACGGATTAAAACCGGTCTGATAACCCTTTACTAAGACTGATTTAAAAGTAAGGTATTACTGAAAATTGGTCCAGGTTCACCACATTCCTGGCTGATCAGCGTTGTAAAGCGCCCCATGATTGTCTCACTCTACAGCGCTAAGAGTCCATGATTCCCAGTCTCGGTCTCCCACGAGATTTCGCGCAACGCTACAGCGCGAAGGACGAAGTCAAGCAATGTTTCAGTCAGTATGTGGGGTGAGGAGGGCTAAAGAACAGCCATGGTATCCACCGTGGATATCGGTTCATTAAATTTCATAAAAAAGTTGCTGCGACATATCAGACATGCTTCTTCATGTATCTGTCTATTCCTATTTTTATCACCTCTATCACGTTCTTCTACGAATTTGACTATCTACGCTGCCCTTTGTGTACTTGAAACATTTCATACACCAGTGCAGTAATCAAATATCGGCCGTAGAAGCATACTGTGAGTAACCAAAACACATGTGTAGCTGGAGAAGAAGGCAGACCATGCCCGGTTGTAAATGCTTATATAATCAATGAATAGTTTTGCCGGAAAATATCCTTAACGTTCGCCTGCAGCAGGTTCATAGAGCATATTCTAAGCGCTAGAGGAATACAAGCTCATCTGTTAAGGAAAGAGCATTGGTCCAGGAAAAACCACTTGTGTGGCACAGCTAGGTTTTCTCGCGCATGAAATTTTTCATACAGTAAATTTCAGAAAGGCAGTTGGTAGTGTACCACACTATTGACTTGCAATCGTGATACAATCGCACCGGAGTATCTTTACAGTGACTGAGTTGAAAAATTTCTTGCAATACTCCGATTCAAATTCTTGACAGTTGACACTTCACGTGTTGGAGCTGGTTTCCTCCAATCGGAGCGCTCTACAGCACTCCCAATCTGTTCGCCGTTGCGAAAATGCCACAATAACTGGTTAGTTCACTTCCAGTTCCTCGTCCGGCAATCTTTCGTGATGTGTTTCAATACCGAATCATGGGTCTGGCAGTTGTATTTCTTATTTTATCACACATGACAACCACATCAAAAACAACACACACACACACACACACACACACACACACACACACACATAAAGATGCTCATAAAATACAAACGTTTCAGACACAGCGATAACCAAACACTATAGGATACTTCTGCACAAGATGCGATTCAGCATCATATATACAGCTGTAACCACAAAGATCGGTTTACGGTAGATAAGCTTCAAAAATGGTTCAAATGGCTCTGAGCACTATGCGACTTAACTTCTGAGGTCATTAGTCGCCTAGAACTTAGAACTAATTAAACCTAACTAACCTAAGGATATCACACACTCCCATACCCGAGGCAGGATTCGAACCTGCGACCTTAGCGGTCGCTCGGCTCCAGACTGTAGCGCCTAGAACCGCACGGCCACTCCGGCCGGCTAGATAAGCTTCGCACGACATTGTGTGAAGCTGAATTTTTGAGGAATGCAATTCATGGACGTGACTGGGTCACTCCAATCATAAATATAACTGCTTACCCCAGTGTACTGGCAAAGCTCAGTAGTTAGAGCATAAAGCTGACGTATAGAACATCTTAGGTTCGAATATCGGAAAGCGTAGTGAATTTTTTTATTTCTAAATCTAATCAAAATAGTTTGATTACTTTTATTTAGTAAATTAGTTCAAATGTAATTTTTTTATTTATAAACCTTTGCAGCGTCATTTTCATTGGCGTATTGATTTTTTCATTTGCTCTTACTCTTCTTCCTGTCATTATTTTTTCGTTTGGAATCTGCTTGTGTCACCTACAATCGGCAACCAAGTGCCAATGGAGGCCGCTCATCGGTCGGTATCGGGACAGCTCGTGTAGCCACTGTAAGGATAGTTTCAGGTAACCAATCATATCGAGAAATTACAGTTCGTTTTTAGCGCTGAAATTGAATTTTTTCTGTGTTAAGTTTGATCGTAGAGGTTAGCTTTAATAGCCGTGATCAAAGCGATCGTAACTTCAGTTTTGACACAGACAGATGACGGCCGTTCTCTGGGATACACTACACATCACTAGGTTGTGGTTAGCTTAGGAGATGAGGGCTACAAAACGCGTCGTCTGACGCAGTTCAGTCATTGGTCACTCAGAATCAGCTTTCGACAAAGCACCTCGCATTTCCGACATATCTTGCGGCGGCCACTTTCAACATTGCTCCGCTTTACACACTGACAGCATTTGTAAAGTGACCCGCAGTGTTTGTGTGTCGCCTATAACTGAACGGTAGCCGGCAGCCGATGTGGCAACACTGTAGCGGCCAGCGACAAACGCCAGCGATCAAGTAATTTTAATCGAACTATAATTCAACACAATGCGGCAAACAGGGCAGCGAATGTTCAGCAGAAATGAAATTTACAGCCGGTGTGTAGCAAAGAAGCGTAAAGAGGGCCACTAATGTTCTTAATTTACATAAACGATTAAGTCAACAGCACTGTTATATTTTTCGCTGACTCTGCTATTGTTTACAAAAAATTATCGTCGCTTGAGGATCGTAAGGAAACAGAAAACTAATTGGGCAGTGTCCTCACTCTTTAAATGTCGACAAATGCATGATAATGCCCATTACAAATAGAAAGAACGCGATGGCATTATGTTACTGTATCACTGATGAATTAGTGGAGCTTGTCACATTGTTTAAACTGAAAGGTGGTCTTTTCATTACGAATGCGTTTTCATATATCGTAGGTCTGCAACGCGCATGATGTTAGTCATTTCTTGATAGAAGAAAGTCGATCTGTGCTTGGACTTGTCCGCTCAAGCGATGCATATTTGTCAAATGCTGGCATCTCTTACAGTAACCCTTAACCCTTCTGAGTTCAGCAATAAAAAAAATATTAATTTCAAAAATTTTCACAAAACTGACTTTTATGATAATAGTAAGCAACGAATACAAGAAGAAAATGGCAAAAAGTAAGCAATCAGTTGTTTTAAAGTTACAGTTTCTCTTTGGAAGCACTGAGCATACAGTTCTCAACCAGCCATAATTTCATGACATATATTTGAAAGTGTGTGGCTCAATCTCCGCGCCGACTGTGGCTTTGAACGCTGTTTAGTGATCGCCACAATGCCCTACATTCGTAGAAGTACCTCAGTGTACCACTAGATGTTTCTGTCTTGGAATAACATTAGTGGTGTTACGCGAAATGCACTGGAACAGTAAAAAAATTAATTAGGTGGTGGTTTCGGGCAGAAACCACTAGTACTCAAAGGGTTAAGACTTTCTGCACAGTCAGCCAATCGGAACGCAAGCTGCATATTGTGTAAGTTGGGTGTGTTACAGCATTTTGTTTGAAGCACGAAGTATTCATTATTTCTGGTCTCGTCTCTGCCCCAGTGGCACGCGGTAAGAAATAGCAAGTCAGACATTTGGTTCGTGTGTAAGATGGGAGCTTTTGACCAGCACACTTAGATGTTAATGGAAATATGCAGACAGCCAGGCGCATTGCAGTTGGTTTCCTATGAATGAGCTTCATAATGCTATGTAGTATGTTCTGACAAAGTCGTCACTATTCTGCGTTGCTATTTACCTGGAAATTTTGCGAGCTCAATGTGGCTGTTTGTCGACCCTCGTATTTGCTTCACAACATGTCGTGATGCGAATCTATTTTACTAATAGACAAGTAACTTATATAGGCAGACCCTCCAACTTTAAACGTTGTTTTATGTACTGCAGAATGTTAGATTTGTTGCATGGTTCTAAGGTACTGGATGAATTTAAAGATAGTCCATTTCTAACGTCTACTCACAGCCTTTAGGGCTGCACTGTAAATTTAATTTTGTTGTCACTTACAAAGGATTTAATTTTATTTTGTCTCCCATGGCATGAAATACCAGTTGAACATACACTGCACTTTGCTTAAGAGTTGGACTGCACTTGTCTGTCCTCTTTGAATTTTTATCTTTTCTTGTGATTTTTAACAGGTAAGCTAATTTTGATGCTGATACAGCACTCAGCAATCATCCGACGCTGGAGACGATAAATTTGCAATAGAAAACTTGCATTAATAGGTATCACGTTCTCAGCTTATGGGGCGGTGATCAGTGAGCTTAGTTTCTACAATCTATTCAGTTTCAAATGGTATTACGACCAAGCAACTATCCCTCATTGTTGCGCAATGTGGAAGCTTTGCCGTCTCCTCATTAGTAGCTAAAAGTCAGATCGCGTTATATACCCCCAAACGAGAAACATGATTTATGTATATCAGGGTGCATGAATACTTGGGGTAGTATCCAGCTGAACAACGTCATGATGTCGGATATAGGGAAGGCGACTGGAAGGCTTAAGATCGTTGGGAGAGACACTACAGTGCTTCTGAAAAAGAAACCACATATAAATCTCTGGTGCAACCAAACCTAAAGCACTGCTCCAGCGTTTAACAGTCCTTATGAAATAGAGCGAAATCAGAGACATGTTCGTAACAACTTAATACAGTGCATACAAATCTGATGTACCGAAGCAAAGAGGTAGTAAGTTTTGTAAGGGAGGCTACGTACTTCTCCCATAGACCGATTGGATAAATTTATAGAAACATTACTCGCAGAAGACTCCGACATTTCAGCCACTTCCATTTTGTACCCTACGTAGGGATCATGAGAACACAACAGAAATTAGAGCACATACTGTGTTATACAGTCAGTCATTCTTCTCCTCACTCTCTATGTAAGTGGAATAGAACAGAATGTGGCTGATACTAATAAGACGTACCACCGCCATGCGCTGCACAGTGGCGTGCGGAAAATAGGTATAGACGTTCAATGTCATTATCCATTATTTACAAAAAATTATCTTTACATTTACAGACAACTGCCAGTCTTTGAAAACAGTCGATATATTATAGAAAAGTCTAATTGCATTTTGATAAGTTAATCGGAAATCGGTATATCATAGACAGCCGCCCTATTTCTGGAAAGGATGGGAATGTTGTACACATTTCCCTTGGTCATTCATATTCTGTTCCCATCTGTACTCTCATAGGCCACTCTCACGATGGCTTCTGCCCTTGCGTAGCGTCGACGGGTCTCTCGCTCGCTCGCTCTCTCTCTCTCGATCTCTCTCTCTCTCTCTCCCTCCCTCCCTCCCTCCCTCCCCCCTCCCTCCCTCCCTCCCTCCCTCTCTCCCTCCCTCCCTCCCTCTCTCTCTCTCTCTTTCTCTCTCTCTCTCTCTCCCCCTCCCCCTCTCTCTGTGTGCGTGTGTGTGTGTGTGTGTGTGTGTGTGTGTGTGTGTGTGTGTGTGTCCTCACACGATGTTACATATTACAATATTGCACAGCGTAAATGAGTAATTACTATTTATCAACTCCACAAAAAGGTTCAAGAACCTTACGAGATTACGTATTTCTTATAACTGTGGAAAGTACTCAGCATATTATCTTGGACTGCTGACTTTCGTTAACAGAGTAGGTGATGTTATGTTTTAAACTAGTGGTCCGTCCAGCGAATGCAAAATAGGAGGGAGAAGTAATCAGTGTGCATGCAGTGTGAATAAACAGTAAACATGTGTACGTAATGAAGTGAAAAATTGTTCTGAACCAGTTTTCTTTTATGAATAATCTTTTTTTATCGATTAAAGAACATTATTGTAAGTCTTATACAAGATAATAAATGTATGTATAAATCAGAATAGACTCTCAGCAACTCAGTTATATCAGTAACTGTTCATTTCAAATCCTTCGCATGGTGCAGACCAGATATACGATGGCGTGCTGAAAAAGAATGTCTCCGAATTTTTTATGTGAAAACTCTTAAGAATTTTTAAATAAAACAAACGTTATTAACAGTCTACATACTCTACGTGTCTCTATGCCGCTAGAGGGCTTCGAATAGTAGCGTGTCACATAGCTGTGTGCAACGTAACTATCGACTTCAACCAAACTTGGTACACACAATACTTACTGTTTGTAAAGAGGCACTGAAGGTAGGGGGGAGTAGGTGTGAAAAAGAAGTGTAATGTATCTCGAGCAAATATCAAACCGACGTTCGCCTGGTATCTGAGAATGAAAGCGGTTGTCGACTTACAACAAACTTCACACGATTTCAAACCTTTACGAAACTTTTTCTGCTGACACCACCCACAAAACGATGAAAAGGAATAAAGTTCATAGCTTAGTACAGTTGCGCTGTTCGTGCAGTAAATTTTCCCCATCAGGATGACGTTTGAATTTATTACTTCATTACCACTAACTCTGTTCGCAATTTATTTTGCACATAGTAGCAATATAAATTTACCTGCTAAGTTATATCACTGTGAGACACATATTTCAGTACATATGACTTGTAAAAAATTGAGATACGCGATAAACTACCGCATCATGCACGATGTTACTTCTTCACTACTAACTCTATTCGGAACATATTTGGCAGCTAGTATCCAGAGATACCCTTGAATGCACCCGCAAAATTATATCATTGTACGATATATAGTTCAGACGATATGACGTCATAAACGCTAAGATGCGCTATAATTGGGTTTCCTTAAAACGGTGCGCAAATTACCCGGACTATGGCCATTCTGTGTTTGGTAACGGGAGCATGTAGCGACTTCTAAACGATTTTAAATAGAACTTGAAATTTGTTCTAACTTTTTCTCGCTTACAAGCTTATCATCAATTTTTAACACATTAACGCTTTTGGAAAGTAATCAAAAGTTTGAAGTTGCTTTTACGCGGAGTTGGATTCTTCAAAGAATCGGGGGTTCACTGGTTACTTAATATCTGGAAAGAAGCACTGTCTGATTAAGACCCATGTACATCCCCTGGGGTGAGAATGATAAGCATTGAAGCATAACTTAGGGACACTTGAATAAATTTCAATCAAACGTGTTAGGTACATGACTTACAATTCGTATTAAGAAACTGTGGAGCTGTGGATGAGAGGGGGTGATGTAAACATGTTCTAAAATGACTTGTTGGAATATATTTCGTGTTTTCAGTTAACTTTGCATGCTTTTAAATGTGTCTCGTTCGTACTGTTCAGTGTCAACCAGGTCGCGAGAACGAGAACTGCCACGGGCCAATACTTTTCTCAACGTACTTCGGGACTTAAAATCGAACCACACGGTGGAGCACCACAGGCAAATTTAACATCCTCTCCAAAAGCTTACTTACTTTTTTCCATCTGTCTCGTTTTCGTTTGACTGCCCTTCAGAACAAATTGAGATCCATAAGTGACGGTCATGAAACCGGCTGATTCAAAAATGTAGCTCACACACAAATATTTTGTATCAGCTGTGACTAATAATTTCAGGAGAATGCATAAAATCGATTTGTACAGAGCTTGATAGTTACATGCAGGCTGAGTACAAAAAAAGTCTTCCATATATTATTTAACATACACGTAATGTAATGTGTCGCCACAAGTAGGAGTTAAAAAAAATTTATTTGTCTAACATTTTAAAAATAAAACAATGGTAATAAAAACGTAAAAGAGCCATATTACAAGTTTTCGTGTCTTAAACAGTCAGTTCAAATGCAGGAGTTCTCTTCATCCATTCATTCTCACTGAAAAGCCGTGTGCAATATTGATTGACTGCACTTGTGGACAATCGGAGCTTATTTGTGGTTACGCCGGGCGCTTTACGTGCACGTCTGGGTACCGTGTGTATACAGAGCGTCCCAGCGAGTCCTGGCGGCTGCAGCAGGCGTCCGGCGTCACGCAGAGGGACTGCCACGCTGTCCGTCAAGACCACCATTTGAGATTCAATTCAATTTACGGCCGCGCGTGGCGCGTGGGTGCGGAACAGAAGTGGCCGCCGCTGGCGACTCGCCACGTCGGCCGGATACGATCTAAATCCTGCGGCTCTTCCCACGCGTCTTACGAATAACTCGCTACGCGCTTCTGTAATGTATAATACGTAATACTGAAATCAGTCCACCACTCGAGTGATCACTGCTTGGGTATACAGTGTCAATCCCAGCTCCATCGAAAAAACATTCTGATGTTGTTCAGTACTTTGTACTTTGCAATGAGGTACCAGTGTTCTCCAGTGGCTCGTTACTGAGCAGCTGCATTTCGTTTGATTTCTTATCCGCATTTATCTTTCTGCCTGTATTACACTGCAAATATCTTCATACAAGTGCAAATGTTAACGATATATGCTGCGCGCCTTTTTTGAAAATTACCTCGTTCCGTTCCCTGACAGCCCTGGCTTTTACCAACAGCAATGCCCATTCTACTCTTCGCCCTCAAGCTTGCATTCAGTACTGTTCGGCTCTACCTCGGATTTATTTTTACAGTAGTTTTAGTTGTTCGTTAACAGTGACACACAACAGTGTGGATAGGTTTATAGACGAAAAGTTGACCGTAATGTACGTCCTGCATGGGTTCACTGAATGCAATTACAGAGCGACACAACGACAATATGCTGAGATGATCCCGAAGCGATAGCAATCACATCACAGTACCTTTGCGTCTCTACATTGGTAATGCGAGAAACAGGATCCTTCCGCGTTAGGATGGAACATACGGGAATATTATGTGCATTTTTACTGTTCTTAACGTATGTTCACAGAAACAAAGGTAATTACAGTAAAAAACCAAATAAATAGTAATTACGTTATTGCTCTCCACCGGGAGACCACATGTGCCTTGGAGAAAAATACTTAGAAAATATCCATGAACCACCTCCGAAAATGTGTTGACTCTGTCACAATAAAACCTTTGCTTGTAGCGCCTGAAAATCAAAAAATGTGAACCTAGATAAATTTGTTGAGTATGCAGGGTGATTCAGATGCGCCTACCGATGCCGTTTTATGCAACCCGCAATGTTATATGTGTCCTCCATTAACGATGCGCAAGGTTTTTACACTACTGGCCATTAAAATTGCTACACCAAGAAGAAATGCAGATGATAAACGGGTTTTCATTGGACAGATATATTATACTAGAAGTGACATGTGATTACATTTTCACGCAGTTTGGGTGCATAGATCCTGAGAAATCAGTACCCAGAACAACCACCTCTGGCCGTAAAAACTGTCTTGATACGCCTGGGCATTGAGTCAAACAGAGCTCGGATGGCGTGTACATGTACAGCTGCCCATGCAGCTTCAACACGATACCACAGTTCATCAAGAGTAGTGACTGGCGTATTGTGACGAGCCAGTTGCTCGGCCACCATTGACCAGACGTTTCCGATTGGTGAGAGATCTGGAGAATGTGCTGGCCGGGGCAGCAGTCGAACTTTTTCTGTATCCAGAAAGGCCCGTACAGGACTTGCAACATCCTGCTGAAATATAGGGTTTCGCACGGATCGAATGAAGGGTAGAGCCACGGGTCGTAACACATATGAAATGTAACGTCCACTGTTCAAAGTGCCGTCAATGCGAACAAGAGGTGACCGAGACGTGAAACCAATGGCACCCTATACCATCACGCCGGCTCATACGCCAGTATGGCAATGACGAATACACGCTTCCAATGTGCGTTCACTGCGATGTCGTCAAACACGAATGCGACCATCATGTTGCAGAAAACAGAACCTGGCTTCATCCGAAGAAATGACGTTTTGCCATTCGTGAACCCAGGATCGTCGTTGAGTACACAATCGCAGGCGCTCCTGTCTGTGATGCAGCGTCAAGGGTAACCGCAGCCGTGGTCTCCGAGATAATAGTCCATGCTGCTGCAAACGTCGTCGAACTGTTCCTGCAGATGGTTGTTGCCTTTCAAACGTCCCCATCTGTTGACTCAGGGGTCGAGACGCGGTTGCACGATCCGTTACTGCCATGCGGATAAGATGTCTGTCATCTCGACTGCTAGTGATACAAGGCCTTTGGGATCCAGCACGGCGTTCCGTTCTCTGAACCCACCGATTCCATATTCTGCTAACAGTCATTGGATCTCGACCAACGCGAGCAGCAATGTCGCGATACGGTAAGCCGCAGTCGCGATAGGCTACAATCCGACCTTTATCAAAGTCGGAAACGTGATGGTATGCATTTCTCCTCCTTACACGTGGCATCACAACAACGTTTCACCAGGCAACGCCGGTCAACTGCTGTTTGTGTATGAGAAATCGGTTGGAAACTTTCCTCATGTCAGCACGTTGTAGGAGTCGCCACCGGCGCCAACCTTGTGTGAATGCTCTGAAAAGCTAATAATTTTCATATCACAGCATCTTCTTCCTGTCGGTTAAATTTCGCTTCTGTAGCACGTCATCTTCGTGGTGTAGCAATTTTAATGGCCAGTTGTGTATATCTTCTCGTCCGAGCTTTGATTTCTCTTATTTTGTTATGATGATCGTTTCTCCCTACGTAAGTCTGCGTCAACAAGATATTTTTTATTCGGAGAAGAAAGTGGCTGATTCAAATTTCGTGAGTAGATTCAATGTTCAACGACGTCCATCTCAAATCGTGAACCATATCAGTGACACTCACCCCCCCCCCCCCCCCTATTTCTAGGTAATGCCAAACGTGCTGCTCTTCTTCGAACTTTCTCGATGTACTCCGTTAACCATATCTGGTAAGGACCCCACACCGCGCAGTAGTACTCCAAAAGAGGACAGACAAGATGGGTGTAGGCAGTCTGCTTAGTAGATCTGTTGCAGCTCATAAGTATTCTGCCAATGAAACGCAGTCTTTGGTTCGCATTCCCCACAACATTTTCTACGTGTTCTTCCCAATTTAAGTTGTTCGTAATTCTAACTCCTAGGTATTTACTTGAATTCAGAGCTTTTAGATTAGATTGATTTATCATGTAACCGAAGTTCAATGAAAAATGTTAGGCCATGCACATGAGAGCTAAATGGTACCCCTTGTTTAGGGTCAGTATCCAACTTTCGCACCGTACAGATATATTTTCTGAATCGTTTTGAAATTGGTTTTGATCTTCTGATGACTATACTAGACGATAAGCGACATCGTCATGTGCAAACAACCTAAGACGGCTGTTCACATTGTCTCCTAAATTGTTTATATAGGTAAGGAACAGCAGATGGCCTGTAACACTACCTTGGGGAACGACAGAAACATTTCTGTTTTACTCAATGATTTTCCGTCAATTACTACGAAGTGTGACGTCTCTGACAGGAAATCACGAATCCAGTCGCATAACTGAGACGATATTGATTACAAGCCGCTTGTGAGGTACGGTGTCAAAAACCTTTCGGAAGTCTAGAAATATGAAATCAATTTGAAATCCCTTTTCGATAGCACTCAGCATTTTGTGTAAGTAAAAAGCTAGATGTCATTCACAAGAACGATATGTTCAAAATGTATTCTCAACAATATATGTTCCAAAATTCTCTTGCATATAGGCCGTTAGTTTAGTGGATTACTCCTATTGCCTTTCTTGAACACTCGTGTGACATGTGCAACTTTCCAGTCATTGGGTACGGATCTTTCGTCGAGCGAGCGGCTGTACATGCTTATTAAGTACGGAACTATTACATCAGCATACTCTGAAAGGAACTTAATTGGTATATAGTCTGGACAGGAAGACCTGCTTTTACTAAGTGATTTAAGTTTCCTCATCACTCTGATGATATCTACTTCTAAGTTACTCATGCTCGCAGCTGTTCTTGATTCGAATTCGGAAATATTTACTTTGTCTTCTTTGGTGAAGGAATTTCGGAACACTGTGTTTAGTAACTTTGCGTTAGCAGCATTGTCATCGATAGTGATTCCATAGCTATCGCACAGAGAAGGCATTAATTGTGTCTTGCCGCTACCATACTTTACATACGGCCAGAATCTCTTTGATTTTCTGCCAGTTTCCGACACAAGGTTCCATTGTATAAACTGTTACAAGCATCTCGCATCGAAGTCCGCGTTAAACATCAAGCATCTATAAAAGATCGCCAATCTTTGTGATTTTACGTTCGTTTAAATTTGGCATGCTTTTTTCATTGTTTGTGCAACAGTTTTCTGTCCTGTTTTGTGTACCATGGGGGTTAGCTTTGTCGTTTGCTGATTTATTTGGTATAAATCTCTCAGTTGCTGTCGATAGTATTTCTTTGAATTCACGCCACATCTGGCCAACACTTACACTGTTAATTTGGAAAAATGTCTCTCAGCTTTGCGTCAAGCGAATTTTTATCTGCTTTTTTGAATTGAAACATTTTTCGTTTATTTTTGGAGGATCTAGGAGTTACGGTATTCAGACTTGCTACGACAACCCTGTATTCACTAATCCCTGTATCCGTATTGCTGCTCATTAGTAGCTCAGTATTATTTGTTGCTAAGAGGTCAAGTGTGTTTTCACACCCTTTTACTATTCGAGTGGGCTCGTGAACTAACTGCTGGCAATAATTTTCGAAGAATGCGTTTAGCACCATTTTTGATGTTTCTTTTATGCGTAGCTCCGGATTTAAACATCTGTTTTCGCCAAGATATCGGGGGTAAATTAAAGTCACCGCCAACTATAGTTGTATGAGTCGGGTACGTGTTTGAAATTAAACTCAAGTTTTCTTTGAACCTTTCAGTAATTGTATCATCTGTGTTGGAAGGTTGGTAAAAAGATCCAATTTTTATTTTATTCCGGTTTCCAAGAACGACTTCTACCCAAACTTCAATTTCACAAGATAAATTACGAGTACTTTAACAGAAACAAACACGCCACTGCCAACTGTATTTAGCATACCCTTTCGGAACACCATCAGGTCCTTCGCAAACTTTCCCAACTTTCCCAACACAGCTACGGCAATTTACAACTGTTATGCCGAAAGTTCCTAGGTCTACGTCTTTCATGTGTTCAACCGTTACCCTTTGAGACCGAAGCCCGTTTTGTGTTTCCCCGCGTCTATGCCCTCCACTCGGCTTTGTACCAGATGTGCGCAATCAATCCTGTAGACTATCTCTATAATTCTGTATTTTTTTGGATCTGTGAATTCCATCTTTATATCCAACAGTTTGTTAACATTCAGAAAAACGGGAAAGACCTGCATCATCTTAACCGTTTACGTATTTGGACTCCTGTACGCCGTGGGAAATGGTAGCTACGTGCTTGGCGATATACGTTCAAAGATCTAGTATTCAATTATTATTCGATCCTAGGATTTTCCTGTCATTTATTGCCTGCTTCACATCTGGCAATAATTTTTATTTAGGAAAGTGCTAAGATAAACAGTGTTTCGGACTCCACATTAAGCTGCAAATCACCTTATAACGAACACTATCAATCTGTAATAGCGAAGATGAGTGGAAGACTTTGATTTTTTTAAAATGGTTCTAGAAAACGGCAGTACACCATTAAAACTCGCATGAAAGACAAGTATGGATACTGGTCCACCTTTTGGGGCCCTTACATAACAGTTATGACAGCAAACATCGAAAAAATTCAGAGATGAGCCCCCAATATCGTAAAAGTCCCTGTGAAGGTGTAACGCAGGTGCACAGGGAACTTAGACGAGAATCTTTGTAAAAAAGGCACTGTTGTTTTCGCCAAGCCATGCTGGATTTAAAGGCATTCATCGGAAAGACGCCTTTCAAATTATTAGTTTTAACGCGAGTTGTGAATCGCTAAATTATTGCAGAGACATTGTGCAACCAGTTTCTCAACTGTTAATTACACTACAGTATTTGTTTAGTAAAAAGGTATATCTGTAGTCGATATTTGGAAGTACCGTCGGTTGAACAATTAGGTGCCTGTGCAGCAAAGTTCAGTCGAAGGCGTGCAGTTGAACACTAGACAAAGGCGTTTCGGCTTTCTGTATTCTCTTTCCTGCAGTCGGCGTTGGTTGTTCTGCTGGTGAGCGCGCTGGAACTTCACGCATTTCGGGGCTGGCTTGTGGATGCTCTATTGTATTCTATTGGGATTACGTTCCGACGAGCATTCCCATGCTATAAGCTACAAGAACGTGGCATCGCTAGCGCAGCTTGGCGTGATATTTTGTTTGCAACGCTTACAGGGCTGCAGATGCACCTTCCATAGGGTCCAGATTTAATTTCCTTTGTTTGAAGAGAGAGAGAGAGGGAGCGAGGGAGAGAGAGAGAGAGAGAGAGAGAGAGAGAGAGAGAGAGAGAGAGACAGACAGAGAGAATTTCTGTTCGCGGAATAGGATCGACATTTCAACTGTTCATTCATGGGATCAGAGAATGGAATTCGTCACCTTCCTACTGTTTTAATATTGCTCCAAGTATTCTAGAATGTATGGAGTTTTCTTTCGTTCTGATTGTCATGTGCCGTGAAATTGTACACCACGTGGTCTATCATGAGACAAATTGTAATTTTTTTGTTTGTTACTGCGCATTTAGCTACTTACTAATAAAGAATTTCACTACAGCCTTCTACATTTATTTTTCTCCCACAGCTAATGAAGTTTGCGTGATTTTTAAACTATACACACGTGCTCTCACGTATTTACACGTGACAGTATTTGGCATGAGACCAAGTTATTGCATACATTCTGCCTTGAGTGCAACTTTTGGTAAAAAAAAAGAGCTACCATCAGCAGAAGTATTTCGATGTCTTCCCGTGCCTTTACAGTCATAAGGCAAGTCAGTATCGGCAAGACTTGAGCGCTCCACGCTGTTCGGATTATATTCCATGTGACTGTTATATTTCATGTTATTTTTGCTGTTAGGTGTTAGGCTTCCAAAATGCGGTTGCTCATTCTCATAGCACGTGATCTGCCTACAATGTTGGTCACACTCACAATTATGAATCACTCAAGGAAGTTAGAGGGTGTAATCGTTATT
This sequence comes from Schistocerca piceifrons, assembly GCF_021461385.2. NCBI lineage: Eukaryota > Metazoa > Arthropoda > Insecta > Orthoptera > Acrididae > Schistocerca > Schistocerca piceifrons. Next base: position 75,252,503 of record NC_060149.1, read on the forward strand.
TTGGATTAATTCAAATATTCGTTCAAGCTTTTCATCATCTTTTCCAATCATCTACTACCCCCGAATACTTCAATTAAACGGTGGTCAGATAGCGTTAATAGTTATTCTTGGGCTAAAACTTTGTGTAAAAGTGGAATATTTTCACAGCACTTCACTGAAGTCATTTGTCTTAAACATTCAATTTAATTAAAAAAAATAAAAGGAGTCGGAGACTTTCAGCGTAAATTCAGAAAATATGTAAGCGAGGGACACTGTGCGACTATCCTGGTGCCACTACCATTTACGTGTTGTAAGGATAAATAGAATAAAATAAGTGATATTAGACTATAGATAATTACTATTTCCTTGTTCGGTACGCGAATATAATTGGACAGAAAGTATACTGCTAGCAAGTGGATTGCTGAGTACATACGTACATTTTGATAACTGCTAGGTTGCGTCAATGCTGCCGTTGAAGTAAAGTCTAACAATTAAATTATAATCTTCTTCCGTTCCTTTCTTTGTGCGTACCTTCAATTCGTGTTGATGCACACTAAGCCGGTTCACACAAGCGGCAAATGAGAATTCATCCATAGCTGTGTGTCTCCTGTACGTCTTATGCTGTGGTATAGCATTTGATAACGAAACAGGTGAGTATTAGTCATCAGCAAAGGAAATTTCGATAGCTGAGACTGTAACTGATGAAAAAAATTCTGTAAATTTGTAATTATGAGCACAGCTGTTATCGATTGGCTGAGAGGGGATACTGAACGCACTGAGAGTGTTGCGGCAATAGTCAAGACATAGAACTCGCGTTTGGAAACAAATAGGCTTTAAATCCGCGTCGCTATTCGAGATTAAGATTTTGTATAATTTGCTGAATAATTTTAAGTGTCTTTCGGGGCGATATCATAAAAAATATCGCAGCCGATAGCTGGTGTAATCTCTACAAAAATTATCCTCTATTGTAACTAAAATTACGGAAAAATCGAATGGGTGTAAAGATGCTACTTTTACTGTGAAAGTTACGCCTCAGTTCCTGATTTACCAAAAATAAAGACGTGCGTCTCAACAAATATGAGATCTCTCTACTCTGTAACATCCCTATTATGGCAGCTCCAACATTGTGAGGCAGCAGGAATCGTAACTTGCTGCAGGACAAGTTGTGCTGCAACAGACTAGCTATGGGAAGCTGTGGAGGCGGAACGCAACGTAGTCCGCAGGGCTTCCTCGAACAAAGCACTTTCCCTCCAGGATATACAGAGTCTGTTGTGCTCGTCGAGCCCCACAGAAGGTAGTTGCGTAATGACATTTGTGCCGTCAGACGCTTGCTACCTTGTTCATTTCAGTGCTCTTAACGGACGTCACCGTTACCGTATCCCAAACTGTCCTAAAAACCAGACACAGCTAACCTTTTTGACATCAGCCGTATTTTAGTCTAGTCACTACTGCACTTTCAGGTAAATATCTTTATCTAACATACACTCGCGTTAGAGAAAAGCGTAATTCAAACCCTCGACCACCAATTCTAATTTAGGTTTTCAATGGTTTCCATAAAATGACTAAGGCGAATTCCAGCAGGTTTCATTTTTAAAGCACACGGCCGATTTCCTTCCGCATCTTTGTCTCCTCCGACCTTGTGCTCCGTCTTTAACGATTTCGTCTTCGACGATATCTTAAAACCTAGCCTTTCTTCATTTCTTTCGTTCGCCGGACGTCTTCCAGACCACAGACGCTTATCTGAGTTCCATACAATACACCCTCCATCTCTCCATAAAATCTTTCTTCTACTGCTGAAAGACCTCTGCCATTTCGTTATAAAAATTTGTCTAAGTTCGTGGTCGTTTTTATTGAAAGTAAAATCAGGTAACGTCATTTTTCTCTTCTATTCGTTAAAGATATCGACGTTTCAGCCCTGTGCTGGTATCTTCTTCAGGTGTTTACCAATACCAGCATGTGACTTAACGCCGTCGAAAGGCATTGTCGCGTTCTCACATAAAAGGGTGACTTTCCTCACGTTTTCTTACGGTATTGTCTTGTTTAGCAAGCCTCCGCGTTGCGACTTGTTAGGCACTTCCTTGATGGCAGGAAATTGTGAACACGAAAGCCTGTAGCAGATAACATTGTTGAAGTTAGACTCATTCTTAGTGATCTCTACGGGTACCCGAACTTTTTGTCCATCACACGCATTTTTAAAAACTACAGTCTTTGTGCTCCGCTAACGCTGATTTCAGATTTTGTTTCACACGTGTGTGCTCGTCTATCCTCAAACACGATGTTTTACACTCAATCCGAAACATCAGTCTCTCAGATCCACTGTTCATTTCAAACGTCGAGTGTGACAGCACTACAAAACACCACGATCTTCCTTTCTCATTATCTTAGTCTTCATACATGCGGCGTGTAAAGCAACATCCAGCAATCACTTTGACTTGATAAATCTAGGGACAAAGTATATTAATTATTTAGAGGTGAGCACAAAATAGGGTGCTTGGACTACTGCAGGTTTCGCATTACGTGTAATAATAGGAAAGTCAAGTACACCATATACATCTAATTACTACATATTTTAATTTCAATTTCTTATTTTATAACATTTTTAATGTGTTAATTTGTTATTTTTCAACTATATCTTGCAGTGACTTTCTAAGAGGAGTAAGACGTTTGCAGATGATTCAAATTTTGAAGCTTTGGTGCTAGAGCAATTATGTGGTACAGGTGAAGAGGAAAATGTCAGCGATGACGACAGTTTTGATTATTATGAGGATGATTCTGGTTTTGTGGTAGCTGATGGTCAAGATGAAAAAAGTGTGATATTAGTGGAGAAAATTCTTTATTGGGAGAAGATCCTGTTGTGGCCTGTACCACGGATAATTCCACACAGCAGACACAATAGTTTTATGGCAAAAATAATTTCATATGGGAACGTTCTGGGACTGTTAGAACAAGAAAAACACCATAGCACAACACTTTGAAAGAATTAATGTCTAGACTAACAACAAAAACCGAATTTTTGCACAGGTGCCTACCATAATTTCAACCGTGGGAGAATTTATTATGCCGGCCGAAGTGGCCGAGCGGTTCTAGGCGCTATAGTCTGGAACCGCGCGACCGCTACGGTCGCAGGTTCGAATCCTGCCTCGGGCATGGATGTGTGTGATGTCCTTAGGTTAGTTAGGTTTAAGGAGTTCTAAGTTCTAGGGGACTGATGACCTCAGAAGTTAAGTCCCATAGTGCTCAGAGCCATTTTTTAGAATTTATTTGATGACAGCATGTGAAGAGCATACCAAGTGATAATATGAAAAAGAGGAGGATATGTATGAAGTATCCTGCGTCCAAGAAAAGGAGAACGGCGTGTAAGTCTACCAAATGCCAACCAGTTTGTCTGGAATGTAGTACAAAGATGTGCGTCGACTAAGCAAAAGTACTGTGATGTAATGTTTGAAGTGCATATGATTGCCATCGGCCTTGCCGCCGTGGTAACAGGGGATCCCTAAGCCCGACAGATCACGGGTGTTAAGTGCTGTCGGGCTAGGGCAGCCCTTTGCTGGGTGACTGTCCGGGTCTGCAGAGCACTGTTGGCAAACGGGGTGCACTCAGCCGTTGTCGAGCTAATTGAGGAGTTACTTAATTAAGAAGTAGCGGCTCCGGCCACGAAAACTGACAACGGCCGGGAGAGCGATGTGCTGACCACATGCCTCTCCGTACCGCATCCAGTGACGCCTATCGGTTTAGGTTGACACGGCGGCCGGCCTTTGGGCGTTCCCTGACCTGTTAGGACGGAGTTAGCTATTTGGTTCATTCGCTTACATTATCTGTAATCTTTCATTTATACTCAAGAGTATCATGACTGGTGTTAACAATATTCAGTCATTTCAAGACTGATACTAAGTGACTGCTCATACTCAAGAAGCTTGATGTTCATTTTAAATAATGTAAACAACGAAATCTTTATAAGCGCTGTATAGTACTACATCCGCATGTAATATGAAATAACTGACTATTCATTTAATTTTTCAGCTAATTTGGAGATGTAAAAATATTACGAGATCTATGAAACCGCGTATTTCTAGTTTCGCAAATTTAAGAGGCGTTTCGGGTTAAGGGTTCATTGACATTCTTCCCCTTCCCCTCCCACTCCGTCCCCTACAATATCACGCACGTACACTCTGGCACATCACATCATGAACTATCACTATGTGTAGACAATGAAGGAGGTCTATGGTTGGTCGGTCTGTGAAAGGTGATATACCTTGGGCTTCATGTACGCTATGACAACTGACACTAATTGTATTGAATATGCGCGTGCCAACTTCAATGGTAATTAACTCGGCAACGACAAAATGTATGGAATTGTTTTCTTCACAATTACTTCTCAGCACATCCTACCCTGTAACACCCTTACAAGCTTTTCAAGCTGTTTCTGACCACCCTGTATACATCCACTAACGAAATACGTAATAAATATCACCAGCTGCACACTAGAAGTGCATCATAAGTCATTACTAAAGCTGTCAGTGAGTCAGAAAGGCATCCAATATGCAGCCCAAACATCTCTGATCATTTCCCCCAAAAAATAAAATGTCTGACAGTAAACAAAGTAAATTCTGGAAGCTAACAAAAATCACCATATCCGAGATATTCGCTGCGAGAGCACAGCAACTGTATTGGTATTAAAAGCAATTTCGAGACATCGTTTATTTTTCTGTGCCAGTTGCGCTTTTTTCTGTAAAAATGTGCAACTATTAAAAATATTTCTTTTTTCACGATTGCTTCGAAATTATAGAAGAATATTTTTATTAAGTATGATAGCGCGCTTAGTATAGTAGAAAAATATGTTAACTTAGTTTTTATATTGCTTTTCACTTGTATCATGACTGGTCAAAAGTCGAATACGTTCCTATTTTTATAAAATGTGAGGTATTGTGCTATTTAGCAATCTGTATATGGACAGCATGGGCTGGAATATCATTCTGGAAATAAATTAAGCTTCCGAAATCACTCCCCTTTGGTCCCCTGTCTATTTTCTTACTATTCAGCATCTTATATTTCTTCACATTTACATTACAGAGACATTTTTTACGTAATTTCGTCACGTTTTTACTGTCGATTAAGGGTACAATGGTACGGTTTAGAAGAAAATCAAAAATCTACCGCAGCGCGCGTGTACTTACAGTTTATTCGTCTGGCACAGTTATGACTGCAAACATAAGCATCCCCAGCGCCAGCCAAAATGCCAACTAACTCGGCCCTGGACACCATCGTCCTCATAAAAAAGCGACAGCTTTTCGGCAGACTCCATTTCACAGTCAATACCTCTGAACACACAAACACTGGGTGATATTAGTAACCAGTCCTGCAGTATACCCGAGGCGCTAAGCCTCATGACGACCAACAGAGTTTCGAACGACCGAGTGAACAAATAAACAAATCAAGGCCGCGCCTGTGAAAACGGAACAATCGCTGGCACCGTTCATTCGTTAGTCAGTCAGTTGTTGGATGTAAATTAAATCACTGTCAGTCAATAAAGCTGTTTCGCGAATATCTTCAGTGAAGCTGTCCGAGTTGGGAACAGCATAAGCAGTGATAGATAACGCCATTTCACGAGTCTGTGCCGCAACTGCAGATGTAAATAAAGTGAGAGGAACAAACATGAAATACAAGACAAATGAATTTAAAAAAATTGCAGAGAGCGTACACAGAAATGTAGAGAAAGACTAAAGCACAAAATCTGCCAGTAGACATGAAACAATGCTTATATCACGTCATGAGAAGTGTGATGTCGATATGCTAACTTGAGTGAAAAGCGTAAGTATCTGAGATTTGCCTGATGTTAAGTGCTTCTTAATACGAAAATCGTTTGATGTCCAGCACTGAAATCGTAACAAAACGTTAGCGGTGAGGGATTTTAACAATGGTACGCAGAATATCAAATAAAGTGTTTGCGGTGCTGAAAATTAAAGGAACTTTTCTTAAGGTATAGTACGAAGTGTGGGGTGGACGATTTGCGACCGCGCCGTACTAGCTGCGCCGTGTAACACAGGATGTACCTACTGCCTTCAAAACTCAAACTGATTGACATGGAAACTGTTCATGATATAACTTTTGTTTCAGGTTAGCTTTCTTTCCGCAAACGCAACCATCGCCAAACATCGTACTAGTTTCCATCACAGATCTCTCTAACAATTTTCGTATTTTATTTTCAGACACCTCTATACGCTGTTCGCAGAAGGGTTCTGCAACTAGTGAAAACAATTTTCCTGCGCAACAAAATTTCATGTACTATCAGATTAAAATCACAGCTCACATACAGATCAGATTCAACTAATTTGTCGATACTAGAAATTATCAATGGTAGTTCATAATGCGATATGCAGTTCACAGAAACTGCAGCCCTTCATAGTACGTAGAATAGCTTTCGGTTGTGATTACATAAGAAACTTGTTGTCCTGCAAGTCAGCCTGTAATTTATATATAATGTCTCTAATTTCATCATGAATGACAGGTGAGCGATTTGAGCTCCGCATAGGTTCTCTTCCATCAACTGAATATTACCTTCGTGCTCTGTAGAACAAGCAAATAAATGAAAACGCAACAGTATTTTCTTCCTTTTTAAACTATTTTGTTTTAAACAGGCGACTGAAAACACTGTTGTGAACAGGTAACTGACAACACGAAAACTGAATAATAGTCTAATGCAGTTCCTGCTCACATTAAAAAAATCAAAGAGAAAATAGTCCAATTCTGTGAAAAAATGGCACGCTCCATTAGCAGAAGTCTCTATCGTCCGCCTACACGGTGAAAAGCGTTTCGGTGGTGGCTGGTTCCAACGGTGGCAGTTGAAGAAATGTTCACAAGCAGTACGTTGCCGGCAAGCGGAGGAGAGTTGACAGCGCAAAACTGCTGATCGCCAAACTTTGTACCTACGCCTGGATTAAATTCAAAACCTCTTCGCATTGTCTCATGAAGTGAGGACGTGTGACACTGTTGTTGGTGATACGTCTGCTGGCTAGGGACGTTAAGCACGGCAATCTCCAAGGTGCTATTCGAGAGGGGTAGGCAATGCGCAGGCACCAGCTCACACTCTCCCTTCTGTCAACATCGTGAAACCACCCTACACACACACACACACACACACACACACACACACACACACACACACACAAACAAACACAACAGTAACCTAGACTCAACAGTGCGTAACCTACAACTCTCATATAGGGGGTGGAGGAAGAAAAGCCTTTCGTGAAGTTACCCCTCGCGGTCCCCCAGTCAACAATGCCATACGACTCTTTCTTTTATTTAATTAAAAATTGATAATATATTGCTAAATTTTGCTGTAATTCTAAGCAATAATGTATGCACTGAATGAGTAGTATTTTTCTTACTGAAATGTTTCCCTCAATTATTCCTCGTTTAAATGAATTAGTGTTCTGTCTCGAGCAACATCCCAGTTACACTCTGATTTTCGATCAATATATTTGTATTTAATACAAGTCGTAGAACTCAAAAGAGATCTGCTCTGGCAGCTGTCAGATTCTCACTTGAGTGTAGCGTGTGGGCAGTCCTCGATATTTTATTTGTTAATACACAAAAAAATGGCTCTGAGCACTAGGGCACTTAAGTACTGAGGTCATCAGTCCCCTAGAACTTAGAACTGCTTAAACCTAACTAACCTAAGGACATCACACATACCCATGCCCGAGGCAGGATTCGAACCTGCGGCCGTAGCGGTCACGCGGTTCCAGACTGTAGCGCCTAGAACCGCTCGGCCACCCCGGCCGGCTGTTAATACACAACTCTCGTGTCTAGAAGATGGACAGATTCATATGTACAAATCCATGTTTTTGAAAATGTTAACCACAAATGAATTTAATATAATTCCATTTAATATAAGTATTCCTAAGCCTGCGCGAGAAAATTTATCTTTGAAAACAAGCCACCTCCAATCAAATAGAAATTGTCTTCCGTTTACCTATTAGTTGACATCAGATTCTCAAGCACTCACTCACACTAAACGCGCTGAGAAACAAGTTTATGAGTCTCCGACAATTATAACAGTTTACTTGAAACTGGCAGTGACTGAAAAACTTAGCCGACTTGAGCTGTCAAACAGATGCCTCAGCAAGCGGTTGGAGAGACGTGGAGAACCTTTTCACGTATGGGAAAACTTCGTCTTTGATTTCTTCTTAGAACAACCTTTAGCTGGAGGTGCGAGGCGGTCGGCAGATGCCGGAGCCGTATAATAGGCTCAAGGGTCCAGTGTAACGTCTCGCTTGTAATTAATGAAAAATCTGAAGGAACTATTACAAGACAAACCCATAATATGACGCTGCAGTATCAAATAACGTTTTCCGTATCCAGAACTTCTTAATAAGTTTACTCCCAAAGAATTAGGAAGTACTTTTTACACAAATACAATAATACTGATTTTAACTGCCGGAAATTATACAGAATATTCTTCGTCGTAGCCTTTTCCCGTGTCTCCACGGGGTGGGCGTGATATTTCGGATTTGGCAGTATTGGTAGTAGAGGGTGCCCGGATGACTTCCTGAAGCCATCACTTCCCCCTGGGACAGAATTTGTTCACCGCATCTGACTTCGTTTGTTATCTTACAGTGAGAACGTCTTCTAAATGTTTTCGTAGCGTGTATCTGAGGCGGGATGTGGGTAACAGCCCAGTATTTACCCATTCAGCTGTGGGAAACCGCCTAAAATCCACATCCAGGCTGGTCTGCACATCTGGCTCTCGTCGTTCATGCAACTGGCTGATGCGATTCGGGGCCGTCGTGCTTCCTCCTGTCCAGGCAGCGGGTTCTTAAAAGCGCTCTTCTATCCGATCAGGTGGAAATTATACATTATGGCATGCCTACTTATGCACTTCTGGTTATTTTTCACTCGTTAAAGACAATTTTAATCTGCTGTCACATTGAGGAACGGTGATCAAGCGCTCGTGAAACAAACAGCAATGTATTCTTGCAGCCGGCCGGTGTGGCCGTGCGGTTCTAGGCGCTTCAGTCTGGAACCGCGTGACCCCTACGGTCGGAGGTTCGAATCCTGCCTCGAGCATGGATGTGTGTGATGTCCTTAGGTTAGTTAGGTTTAAGTAGTTCTAAGTTCTAGGAAACTGATGACTTCAGATGTTAAGTCCCATAGTGCTCACAGCCATTTGAACCATTTTTTTGATTCTTTTTTTAGCTCTAGTCAAAATAGCGGAGTGAATATGAATTCATTATACGGATCTTTGTGCAGATGCTGAGGCCGCCGAATGGCCCGTCACCCCGAAGATTACCGCGCTCTCCAAGGAAACTTGCACCGGCGCACAAGGGGCCAACTCGGTTCAAAACCTGGACAGGACAGAAAAATTAGAGTGTGTTCCAACCTTAGTCTCGCTGGTGGCTACTTGGCCAACGCTGAGGTGTCTTTCCAGTCTCAAGTCGATATGATCCATGGCGTGACAGTTCATGGTAAACACTGAATAGGACAGCGGCACATTTTTCAGATATTGTTTATGTGACCTGTTTAATATATGCCAGCGATCCTGTCAAGCTGTCTACCCCAGAATGTATGTTTATGAAATTTTTAACCGGAGTAATGACATACACTACTGGCGTTTAAAATTGCTACACCAAAAAGAAATGCAGATGATAAACGGTTATTCATTGGACAAATGTATTGTACTAGAACTGACATGTGATTTCATTTTCACGCATTTTGGGTGCATAGATCCTGAGAAATCAGTACCCAGAACAACCACCTCTGACCGTAATAACGGCCTTGATACGCCTGGGCATTGAGTCAAACACGCCGGCCGGAGTGGCCGAGCGGTTCTAGGCTCTACAGTCCGGAACCGCGCGACCGCTACGGTCGCAGGTTCGAATCCTGCCTCAGGCATGGATGTGTGTGATGTCCTTAGGTTAGTTAGGTTTAAGTAGTTCTAAGTCCTAGGGGACTGATGACCACAGCAGTTAAGTCCCATAGTACTCAGAGCCATTTGAACCTTTTTTGAACCATTGAGTCAAACAGAGCTTGTATGGCGTGTACAGGTGTAACCAGTGGCACCCCATACCATCAAGCCGGGTGATACGCCAGTATGGCAATGACGAATACACGCTTCCAATGTGCGTTCAACGCGATGTCGCCAAACACGAATCCGATTATCGTGATGCTGTAAACAGAACCCGGATTCATCCGAAAAAATGACGTTTTGCCATTTGTGGACCCAGGTTCGTCGTTGAGTACACCATCGCAGGCGCTCCTGTCTGTGATGCAGCGTCAAGGATATCCGCAGCCATGGTCTCCGAGATGATAGTCCATGCTGCTGCAAACATCGCCGGACTGTTCGTGCAGGTGGTTGTTGTCTTGCTAACGTCCCAACCTGTTGACTCAGGGAGCGAGACGTGGCTGCACGATCCGTTACAGCCATGCGGATAAGATGCCTGTCATCTCGACTGCTAGTGATACAAGGCCTTTGGGATCCAGCACGGCGTTCCGTATTACCCTCTCTGAACCCACCGATTCCATATTCTGCTAACAGTCATTGGATCTCGACCAACGCGAGCAGCAATGTTGCGATACGATAAACCGCAATCGCGATAGGCTACAATCCGACCTTTATCAAAATCGGAAACGTGATGGTAGGCATTTCTCCTCCTTACACGAGGCATCACAACAACGTTTCACTAGGCAACGCTGGTCAACTGCCTTTTGTGTATGAGAAATCGGTTGGAAACGTTCCTCATGTCAACACGTTGTAGGTGTCGCCACCGGTGCCAACCTTGGGTGAATGCTCTGAAAAGCTAATCATTTGCGTATCACAGCGTTTTCTTCCTGTCGGTTAAATTTCGCGTCTGTAGCTCGTCATCTTCGTGGTGTAGTAATTTTAATGGCCAGTGGTGTATACCGACTTTAAACTACTACCGTTACTATCCGAAATCGTTGGCTACAAAACTTCCTCTGCGTGACCCCACTTTTCAAACTGGCTCTCCTACTACCTTAACAGTATAGTTAACGAATTCAAATGTACGAGGGCGGTTCAGAAAGTAACCTCCGATTGGTCACAGTGCGGGTTGTGGGGGGAGTAGCGACGCCATCTTTGCGTTCACGCACTGAACAGGTCAGTCGGCATCAAGCCGTGGTCGAGTGAACGTCGTACCTGCGCTAGTTTAGTTTTTGTGGCAGTTTGAAATGTGTGCTGCAATAGAAAACCCCGTCAAATGTGAAGTGCGTGCTGTCATAAGGTTTTTTACAGCCAAAGGATATTCTGCAGCAGCTATTCATCGTGAGCTTTGTGCCGTGTACGGACCAAGAGTTATGAGTGAAGGAGTTGTCCGTGAATGGGTACGTTTATTTAAAAGTGGACGAGAAATCGTTCATGATGAAGAGAGGAGTGGTAGACCATCATTGGTGACTGACGAACTCGTTCAGACAGTTGATGCAAAAGTTCGTGAAAATCGACGTTTCTCAATGTCGGAGTTGTCTGCTGGTTTTCCACAGATTTCTAAGACTCTCTTGTACGAGATAGTGACAGCAAGATTGGGTTACCGTAAGTTCTGTGCACGATGGGTGCCCAAAATTCTTACCGACCACCACAAAACTCAAAGAATGGCCTCTGCATTAGACTTTGTGTCACGTTATGAGGACGAAGGAGAACCATTGTTAAACAGAATCGTGACCGGTGACGAAACCTGGATTAAGTACGTGAACCTTGAGACAAAAGAACAATCAAAGATGTGGGCACATTCAAATTCGCCTACCAAACCAAGAAAAGCCTCGCAAGATTTTTCTGCCAGAAAACTGATGGCGACGGTGTTTTGCGATGCCAAAGGGGTGTTGTTGGTTGAATTCGTGGAACGTGGTACGACCATTAATCAAGACGGGATATACAGAACAAACGCCGTGGTATGCTGACTTCCGGTATCGTTTTTTTGCACCATAACGCCCGTCCTCACTCTGCTCGCAGAACAACGGCCCTTCTTGAGTCCTTCAAGTGGGACGTTATCAACCATCCACCTTACAGCCCAGACCTGGCGCCAAGTGATTATCACCTCTTCATGCATTTGAAGAAATGGCTCGGGTCACAGCGGTTTGATCACGACGAAGAGCTCAAAGATGCGGTCACAGGCTGGCTCCAGGCACAAGCGGGTGATTTTTATGCAGAAGGAATTTCAAAGCTTGTGAAGAGATACGATAAGTGCCTCAATCGCTATGGAGACTATGTAGAAAAATAGTGCAAAGACGTAGTTGTAAGATGTATATATTAAAATATTTTTATTTAACTTGGTGTATTTTTTTTAAATCAACCGGAGGTTACTTTCTGAACGGCCCTCGTATTTGTGTGCACATATGTGCACTTTTTAGTGGATGGTCATTTTTTTACTGTACGGCGCTGCCATACGGTAAAAATGTTTCCGTCATTATTGCAATTATCTCTGAACAACAAAGTCGTTAAGGTTTTCTGTAGAACTCTCGATGAGCAATTTTGAATTGTGATCATATTTTTTTCCACGTGCTGATAAATATTGTTTGTACGAGATTAATATTTAACCGATTAATATTGCTTTTCTCGCGAAATGCTGTGGTTTCACTCAAATTTTGTTCGGAGAATTCTAGAATTAATACATATCAATCACGAACACTGAAAAAAATGTACATTCCTTGAAATTCGGGTGCCAACTTCACCTGACTCACAAAGTTCTGTACCAGTGCCCGATGCGGTCATCGGTCCATATAGTTTTGATGCACGGATATGCCAAAATCGAAGCTGCTCAGTTGCCGACTGGTCGGCTATCTGAAGGTGCGCAGGAAGCTCAGAACAAACACACACAGTGTTACTGAGAAGATTTCACACGCAAATATTACCGAGCGAGGTGACGCAGTGGTTAGCACACTTGACTAGCATTTGGGAGGACGACGCTTCAGACCCACGTCCGGCCATCCTGATTTAGGTTCTCCGTGATTCCTGTAAATCACTTCAGGCAAATGCCGGGATGGTTCCTTTGACAGGCCACGACCGATTTCCTTCCCTAATCCAATGGGACCGATGACCTCGCTATTTGGTCCCCTCCCCCAAATCAACCAACCAACTACGCAAACATTGCCGTGAGATAACGGTGCGTGTCGAATTCCATCGGCTTTTTGCATCTTCGGATCTATCTACCTCGAGAGACCAGAAAACTACAATTGAGAAGATAAACAGAGACAACCTGAGGTAAAAGATCTGCTTTTCGAACCACCTCCCAGTGGACGACCTAACAGCGACCCTTTTGAAAACAATAATGACACAAGTGACGAATGTGGCAATGATTTCGACTGAAAAATGTAGAATACGGTATAAAACATTCCAGTACGGCAATTTCGACTTCTAATTCGTTATCTGTGACCTTGTAACACTTTATACTCGATATTTTACTAGAATCGGATAAACTGATAATTTTGATCCGCCAAATTGGATCCATCATTTTGAATTTTGTAGTTTCGTATTCGAATTCCTAATCATCGATCCAAAGAACCTAAAATGAACACAGTTTTGTAGGATTTTATATCCATTTTTCTATTATATCCAGGTTTTGAAGCGAGGTGGTGCACTCTGCGGGGAGTTAAGACGCTCTGGTGTCGACGATGTCTTTGTCGACTGCACTCGGCGCACCGCGCCCGCTGCCTCTAGGAGTCGCCGTCTTATTACGGATGGCGCTATGATCGCCACCAGAGGGCGCCGTCTTCGCTTCGACTCACTGGATGCAAATGTAACCCTCCGTGTAGCTTTTTAAGACGCCACACACCGAGCTCCCGCAGATCTCGGAAGACTCTCGAAGAGTAGAAGAAAATAGCACGACGCTTTTAATGTTGTAAGACCTACCTTTGTATTGTACGCTGGTGAGCCAAATCATTATGATCACGGTGCACCGCGACGTTGGATGCCACCTGGTTGCGTTGCTGGCACGTGACGCGGTAATAAAAGTATGTAAGAACAGCGACATGGACGGGGGATCTCCCTGGTAAAGCCGGCCGCGGTGGGCGTGCGGTTCTGGCGCTGCAGTCCGGAACCGCGCGACTGCTACGGTCGCAGGTTCGAATCCTGCCTCGGGCATGGGTGTGTGTGATGTCCTTAGGTTAGTTAGGTTTAAGTAGTTCTAAGTTCTAGGGGACTTATGACCTAAGATGTTGAGTCCCATAGTGCTCAGAGCCATTTGAACCATTTGAATCCCTGGTAAAGATATGGGCTGCAGATGGGAAAACAACTGAGATAAGCGACTTTGACAAAGGGCAGATTATTATTACGAAGAGTTTGTGAACGAGTATCTCGAAAATGGCGAAGCTGGTCGAATGTTCATGTGCTACTATCGTGAGCATCAACAAAAAGAGATAGAAGGGCGGTGAAACTACCACTAGGCGCCAAATGGTTGGACGTCCACGACCCTTCGCAGACCGTGGGGTTCGGAGACTTGTCTGTTATGTAAAGTAGGACAGATGGTAATCTGTGGCATCTCTACCGCAAGGCAAAAACTGGTGCACCTACAAGTGTTTCGCAGCAGACCGTTCATCGTTCATTGTTGAACATGTAGATCCGCGGCCGACCACACCTACGTGTTCACATGTTCACCCGTCATCGTCAATGACGGTTCCAGTGGGCACGGGACCATTGCGACTCGACCGTCGATCAATGGAAACGTGTCGGTTCTTCGGGTAAATCACATTTTTGCTACGCTAGGTCAATGGCCGTCTCCACAAACGTCGTCATCGTGGTAAACAAAGGCTCGAAACGTGCAGCACACCACAGACGCAGGCTGGTGGGAACAGTATTAAGCTATGGCAGACCTTCTTCTGCGCATGCATGGGAGCTGTGGTAGTAATCAAAGCCACGCTGACAGCTGCGAACCGTCTGCATCGTTTCGTGCTTGATGTCTTCCCCGACGACGATGTCATCTTTCAGCAGCATAATACTACGTGTCTCGGAGCCAGGACCGTGCTACAGTGGTTTGAGCAGCATTATAGTGAACTCACGTTGATATCTCGGTGACGAAGTTCCCCTGATGTGAATCCTATGGAACCCACATAGGTCACTATCAGGTGTCTCACCGCGTACGCAAATCAGTGGCCCGTCATTTACGCGAATTACACACCTATGCGTAGGAATCTAACACCACATACTCTCACAACCCTACCAACAGACTATCGGATCCCCGATACGTGGTATCAGTGATGTATGTCGTTCCAAAGACGGACAAACAAGTTACTATGTAGGTGGTCATAATGTTTTGGCTCATCAGTGTATATTGGTACAGCTAGGTAGTGTTTGAATCAGATACATTGCTAGAACAGGGAATCACGTGATCAGAAGATATGTATTTAATTTTTATCCTGTAAATAAGATGTTGTTGTTGTTGTTGTTGTTGTGGTCTTCAGTCCTGAGACTGGTTTGATGCAGCTCTCCATGCTACTCTATTCTGTGCAAGCTTCTTTTTCTCTCAGTACCTACTGCAACCTTCTGAGTCTGTTTAGCGTATCCATCTCTTGGTCTCCCTCTATGATTTTTACCCTCCACGCTGCACTCCAATACTAAATTGGTGATCCCTTGATGCCTCAGAATATGTCGTACCAAGCGATCCCTTTTCCTAGTCAAGTGGTGCCACAAATTTCTCTTCTCCCCAATTCTATTCAATACCTCCTCATTAGTTATGTGACCTAGCCATCTAATCTTCACCATTCTTCTGTAGCACCATATTTCGAAAGTTTCTATTCTCTTCTTGTCTCAACTATTTATCGTCCACGCTTCACTTCCATTCATGGCTACACTCCATACAAAAATACTTTCAGAAACGACTTCCTGAAACTTAAATCTATACTCGATGTTAACAAACTTCTTCAGAAACGCATTTGCAGCTCGTGATCGTGCGGTAGCGTTCTCGCTTCCCACACCCGGGTTCCCGGGTTCGATTCCCGGCGGGGTCAGGGATTTTCTCTGCCTCGTGATGACTGGGTGTTGTGTGATGTCCTTAGGTTAGTTAGGTTTAAGTAGTTCTAAGTTCTAGGGGACTGATGACCATAGATGTTAAGTCCCATAGTGCTCAGAGCCATTTGAACCATTGAACCAAACGCATTCTTTCCCATTGCCAGTCTACATTTTATATCCTCTCTACTTCGATAATCATCAGTTATTTTGCTCCCCAAATAGAAAAACTTATTCACTACTTTAAGCGTGTCATTTCTTAATCTAATTTTCTCAGCATCACCCGTTTTAACTTGACTAAATTCCATTATCCTTGTTTTGCTTTTGTTGATGTTCATCTTATATCCACCTTTCAAGACACTGTCCATTACATTCAGCTGTCCTTCCAAGTCCTTTGCTGTCTCTGACAGAATTACAATGTCATCGGTGAACCTCAAAGTTTTTATTTCTTCTCCATGGATTTTAACTCCTACTCCGAATTTTTCTTTTGTTTCCTTTACTGCTTGCTCAATATACAGGTTTAATAACATCGGGGAGAGGCTACAACCCTGTCTCACTCCCTTCCCAACCACTGCTTCCCTTACATGCCCCTCGACCCGTATAACTGCCATCTGGTTGCTGTTCAAATTGTAAATAGCCTTTCGCTCCCTGTATTTTACCCCTGGTAAAATTCTGCATTCTGGTCCCCAGACTGGCCACTCGGGGCTGACCGACTGTCGTGTCACCCTCTGCCAGTTGCGTCATTGGATGCGGTACCGAGGAGACTGTGGTCAGCACACCGCTCTCCCGGTCGCTGTCGTGTTTCTTGGCCTTGGAACCGTCACTAATCGGCCGAGTAGTGCCTGAATAAGCCTCACGAGGCTGGGCGCACCCTGTACCAGTTCTCCCACCAAGGAAGAATCCCTGTCAGTGCCGGGAATCTGATCCGTCTCAGTCGCGTTGACCATTCAGTTACGGAGGCGGAAATTCTGTAAATAGTGTAAATAAGTACGATGTTTTATTCATTTATTAATGTTTGTAGTGTTCTAATCAAACTCGTGCAACTAAGTTTTAAAATCTTGGTTACGTCCACTGTTCGACCAAATAAATTGTTATATAACTGGAAAGTCATTCAGCCGGCATTAAGATCAGACAGTTAACATTTTTATCTCCCATTTTGTTCATCAAGGGTCAGGAATCCACGAAAACATCTGACAGCTGTTAACGAATCGTTGTTGGTGACATAATTGTTAGAACAGACAGCATGAAATTTGAAGAAAATAAAATTCTTTCCTCCGTGTGTCAAAATATGTTGTGTAATTTTGCACAACCGTAATAATCATGCATTAAAATAACCAAGGATTTTGAACAAAAAGCAATGAAAATATTATCACATGTTCCTCACGTTTCTGATGCTGAATATTTTAAAGTTTAAGCTGAAACTGAGAACCATTTACATCACGAGACGTTCGTACTGAGGGACTCGCTGATGCCGACATACCTGTAATAATTTGCTCTCTCATGAGCTACACAGTCGCTGGTATCTCGAAGTAGACCACGTACTTAACGTGATCCCAGAGGAAAAAGACTAAAGGGATCAGATCTGGCGATTGTGCTGGATCCATCTGAATAGAACTGTCTCTACCAAGCCACCGGTTTGGATATAAGAGGTTTAAATCATTTCTTGCAACTGAGGAAACACAGGGAGGACAGCCATTTTGATGGAACCATGGTATCTGGCAAGTTCTTAAGGGAACATTTTGTAACAACAACGGTGAAGTGTTAATCAAAAAATGTGTGTATTTTCCCATTCAACATTCAATCAACGAAATTAGTACCGATCACGTCACACCACATAGTGACGTTCCACTGTCACTAGTTGATTATTTTATTATTGACTCATTCTTCACATTAACGACCTATTATCTGGTTAATTAACATAGGCCATAAGTTTACATTTTTGCGCATAATAATGTGTGTATTATTATTACTTCTACCTGATAATTATAAGCATTGCAAAGAGAAATATTACTACTACAATAATATTACAAAAAACTAATACTAGAACAAAGAACCAAAAAAGAGAAAATAGCTGCTTTCTACCACTACAAAATTACTATAAAACCTTTAATCAATTGTCCAGCTATTAATTCAAACATAGGTTCTACAGAATATGACTAAAATCGGTACACTTCTGTTTACATTAATTCATTAGAGTACATCTAAACTGCACAAGTTTGTTTCTGGTACTGAATCTGCCCTCAAAGAACGCCGTTTAACAGCCACTGTCTCCTGGTTTCCTTCAGCTTAGGGCAGCAAATCAGCAACGTTTCCACTGTGACAAGGGTTGCCACGATTCGCTGTAACTTGTTACAATTCACATTTCCATAATCATTTGCACTATCGCGTAGGAAATTCTTGAAAACCGTTTCATTCATTTTCACCGACCCAGTTGCCTTCTCTCCATCTGTACACAATGTGGTCTTGCTGGGGTGGCAGTGTGTTGAGGTGTGGTTGAATGCCTCATAATTTCCTCCTTGTCCTTCGGTACTGTGGTTGTAAATTGTCGTAGCTGTGTTGAAGAAGAACCAGAACTCCAAGCGCTAATATAAAGCACTGAAGCTGAAATCGTTATGTGAGCTGAAAGCTGGCTAAAGCCGGAGATAAGTTCAGCCGAAATATTTACAAAGAAGTTCAAGTTGTTCAGAAAGTATGGATTAAATGCAGTTGGTGGTGGCGTGTTTCTTGATGTTAATAGTAGTTCATTTTGTAGCGAAATTGAAGTACATAGTTCCTGTAATTTAGTGTGGATATATGTCAGAATAAATTAATAATTAGATCCTTTTACCGACCCGCAGAATCAGATAATACAATTGCTGAACAGTTGAAAGAAAACTTCAATCTCCTTTCAAATACGTACCCCTCCCCTCTCAACCAAGTATAGTTAACATTGACTTCAATTCAACCTCGCTATATTGGTGAAAATAAGTTTTTAAAGTCGGTGATAGGCATAAAACAAAGTCAGAAAACGTGCTAAAAGTTTCCTTCGAACATTACTTTGAACAGTTACTTCAGGGATTAGTGACTACAAAGTCGTTGTGACGAGACCGAATAAGGTAACTTTCAAATCTACCAAAAATAAATCCAAACTATATCTATTTAAAAAAGCAGATAAAAGCCCGTTTGATGCCTCCCTAAGAGGCAGTCTCCTCTTATTAAGTATGCAACTGTAGAGCAGATGTGGCTTAAATACAAAGAAATAGTATCGATGGCAATTAAGAGAATAATAGCAAATGAATTAATATGATACAGAACTGATTCCCCATGGTACAAAAAACAGGCTAGAATAATGTTGCGGAAGCAACTAAAAAAATATGCTTGGTTTAAAAGAACCCAAAATGTCCAAGATGGCGATGTTTTACTGAATCTCGGACTTTGTGCGGATTTCAGTGTAATATGCCTTTAATAGTTTCGACAACGAAGCTCTGTCTCAAAATCTGGTAGAAAATCCAAAGAGATTCTGGTCGCATGTAAAGCAAAAAACCGGGAAGATACAATCAATATCTTCACACCGCGATAGTGATGGTAATGTTGCCGATGACAGTACCACTAAAGCGGAGTTATTAAATACTGGTGCCGGCCGCAGTGGCCGAGAGATTCTAGGCGCTTCAGTCCGGAACCGCGCGACTGCTACGGTCGCAGGTTCGAATCCTGGCTCGGGCATGGATGTGTGTGATGTCCTTAGGCTAGTTAGGTTTAAGTAGTTCTCAGTTCTAGGGGACTGATGACCTCCGATGTTAAGTCCCATAGTGCTCAGAGCTGTTTGAACCATTTATTAAATACTGTTTTCCACAATTAAGTCATCAAAGAAGACGAAGAATTCGAATCAATAATATCTGCCAAAATAGGTAACCTACAATAAGATATCCTAAGTGTAGCGAAGCAAATTAAATCACTTAACAAATGCAAATTTTCCGGTCCAGATTGGATACCAATTATGTTTCTTTCAGGAATGCTGATACAATAGCCCCATACGTAGCAATCATATATATCCGCTCTCTTCCAGACCCATATCACTGGCGTCGATTTGCAGAAGGATTTCGGAACATATTTTTTGTTAGAACAGTATGAACTATCTCTAAGGAAACGATTTATTAACACCTAACATGGATTCATAAAATATTTTTCTTGTGAAACACAGCTAGTTCTTTATTCACACGAACTAATCAGTGCTATCGGCAGCGGATCTCAAACTGATTTCCAGAGGGCATTAGACACCGTTCCTTACAAACGACTTCTAATGAAATTGAGTTCCTATGGACAATCGTCTCAGTTGTGCGACTGGATTCGTGATTTCCTGTTAGAAAAACCACAGTTTGTAGTAACTGACGGAAATTCATCGGAAAAAACAATCTGGTGTTTCCCAGGGGAGTGTTATAGGCCCTCTGCTGTTTCTAGCCTGAATAACCGATTTAGGAGACAATCTCATCAGCCCTCTTAGATTTTTTGTAGATGATGCTGTGATTTATCGTCTACCAAGGTCACCAGAAGACCAAAACCAACTGAAAACTGATTTAGATAAGCCGTCTCGTGAAAGGCGGCAATTGACTCCAAATGACGAAAAGTGTGAATTCATCCACTACAGTACTAAATGAAATCCGCGCAGTAATCCCCCATTAAAGAAGAAAAGAGGTTAATGCCAGTATCTCGGTTATAAACAAAGTTGACTGGACACATTGCTCTTTGTTTCATGAGCCCCTGGTCACTATTCGTCTAATGAAAACAGAGTACAAATGTCTTTAACGGGTCAAAAGTAATTTGAAGTTAAAAAGATAGGCGTCTCATGCCGTATATCATAACCGCCCCAAGACAACTTACACAGATATCGCTGCCTCGTCAGTTCATAGATGGATTGATGTCATGATCGAAATAGAAAGTCAATACGCAAAAACTGAGAGATGTGGCGCAGTGGTTAAGGCTTTGGTAAGTAGTTCAACTATTAGCATGTCGTTTAGCTCTCCCGTAACGCGGTAATCTACGGTTACCTTATCCATCAATCTACGTTGACCTCGGATTTCGCCTAGAATATTCTGCGGAACGTATTGTGCTTACTGCTTTTCCATGCCGGGAACACAGCCCACCCATAACATGAAGACTGGGTATTACACATGTGTTCTTGATATGAACTGTGCCAATAATTGTTAATTAACAAAAGCCGGCACATCACCGACAGAAAAATTAAAACGAACCTGTTTGACATCTGCTTTTATTACAATTTCCTTGATTTAATTAAATGGCTTTGCCCCTGACGCATAGTCCTCCATATTTTGCATTTGTTATTATTTACGTTGATTAAAATTGCCTATAATTTAACTTAAAAATGGATATTTCACCTATTTATGCTTAATACGTGACATTTACTTTAGATCTGAGGGCAACGGGCAACCGCTGCACCTTTACTCGTTTTCTGTTTACCATCTAGGAGGTCGTGATTAAAGCAGGATTCGGCTTTATGTGACTAGAAAAAATATAACCTTTGAGCTGTATTTGCAGAGTAGTTAAAATACCTAAGGAGATTCTCAAGGATATGGAGGAGGAGGAAGAAGAAGAAGAAGATGATGATGATGATGATGATGATGATGACAGACCAGTAATCACCATAGCTGATGAGTCGCTACCAAGTTTTGTAGTCAAATCCGAACGGGCAGTTGTAGTACGTTCAGCGATATGTGCATGCTGTGGATGATCTAAACTAGGGGGGACGGCGTGTGAGTGACGTCCGTGGGGACTAAACGCCAGTCAGCCCTGGCGTTGCGCCAGGGCGCCCACACGCGCCACATCACACAGCTAACCAAACCTCGTGTGTGTCCCAGTTGCAACTGATTTGTTGCCGCTTGTTATTCGTGATATCGATTACGCTCTGTACAAAGCATTTGACTATATAGATCATGATACTCTTAATGAGAACTTTGAGTTTCATACAATAAATAGTGCAACTGTTTTAAATCATATTTACATAAGAAAGAGCACAGAAAGTCATTTTGAGCAATTCAAACGATTCTAGAAGGGGTTATGGTTTAAGAGAACGGAAAGAAATCGCGAATGCATTCCCGCAGGGTTAAATTGTGGATCAACTGCTATCCCTTATATATGTGGCCGACCCGTTCCTTAACATACATAAAAAAGAGTTGGTACGTTCTACATATGTAATATAGTTAATCCGGTTATGGAGGCACCAACACAATAAATTGTTAATAATGTTTCTCAAAGAGTTAATCAGCGGTTCTCTGCAAATGGACACTCCATTAACCCTGGGAAAATATAGTATATTCAGTTCTGAATCAGAAAGAGAATAACACCAACAGTTAAGGTAGGACATAAATAGGAATCTATGAATAGTATAGTATGTCCCACACATATGTAGTTGTACATACTGATGAAGATATGAACTTGAATAAACAGGTTATTGAGATTCTCAAATAAATAAATTCAGCAACTTTTGCTCATTGCATGATTTCTGATTCCGGAATCAAATTATTATCGTAACATATCTGCACTCGTTACTGACTTTTGGCATAAATTTCTGGGGTAACTCATCATTTATGTAGAATAATTGATTAGCACGATGTATGAGACAGGCGAAATACCCACAGACTTCAAGAAGAATATAATAATTCCAATCCCAAAGAAAGCAGGTGTTGACAGATGTGAAAATTACCGAACTATCAGTTTAATAAGTCACAGCTGCAAAATACTAACGCGAATTCTTTACAGACGAATGGAAAAACCGGTAGAAGCCGACCTCGGGGAAGATCAGTTTGGATTCCGTAGAAATGTTGGAACACGTGAGGCAATACTGACCTTACGACTTATCTTAGAAGAAAGATTAAGAAAAGGCAAACCTACGTTTCTAGCATTTGTAGACTTAGAGAAAGCTTTTGACATGTTCCTGGCAGATTAAAACTGTGTGCCCGACCGAGACTCGAACTCGGGACCTTTGCCTTTCGCGGGCAAGTGCTCTACCATCTGAGCTACCGAAGCACGACTCACGCCCGGTACTCACAGCTTTACTTCTGCTAGTACCTCGTCTCCTACCGGGCGAGAGTCGTGCTTCGGTAGCTCAGATGGTAGAGCACTTGCCCGCGAAAGGCAAAGGTCCCGAGTTCGAGTCTCGGTCGGGCACACAGTTTTAATCTGCCAGGAAGTTTCATATCAGCGCACACTCCGCTGCAGAGTGAAAATCTCATTCTGGAAGCTTTTGACAATGTTAACTGGAATACTCTCTTTCAAATTCTGAAGGTGGCAGGGGTAAAATACAGGGAGCGAAAGGCTATTTACAATTTGTACAGAAACCAGATGGTAGTTATAAGAGTCGACGGACATGAAAGGGAAGCAGTGGTTAGGAAAGGAGTGAAACAGGGTTGTAGCCTCTCCCTGATGTTATTCAATCTGTATATTGAGCAAGCAGTAAAGGAAACAAAAGAAAAATTCGGAGTAGGTATTAAAATTCATGGAGAAGAAGTAAAAACTTTGAGGTTCGCCGATGACATTGTAATTCTGTCAGAGACAGCAAAGGACTTGGAAGAGCAGTTGAACGGAATGGACAGTGTATTGAAAGGAGGATATAAGATGAACATCAACAAAAGCAAAACGAGGATAATGGAATGTAGTCAAATTAAGTCGGGTGATGCTGAGGGAATTAGATTAGGAAATGAGACACTTAAAGTAGTAAAGGAGTTTTGCTATTTAGGAAGTAAAATAACTGATGATGGTCGAAGTAGAGAGGATATAAAATGTAGACTGGCAATGGCAAGGAAAGCGTTTCTCAAGAAGAGAAATTTGTTAACATCGAGTATAGATTTAAGTGTCAGGAAGTCGTTTCTGAAAGTATTTGTATGGAGTGTAGCCATGTATGGAAGTGAAACATGGACGATAACTAGTTTGGACAAGAAGAGAATAGAAGCTTTCGAAATGCGGTGCTACAGAAGAATGCTGAAGATAAGGTGGGTAGATCACGTAACTAATGAGGAGGTATTGAATAGGATTGGGGAGAAGAGAAGTTTGTGGCACAACTTGACTAGAAGAAGGGATCGGTTGGTAGGACATGTTTTGAGGCATCAAAGGATCACAAATTTAGCATTGGAGGGCACCGTGGAGGGTAAAAATCGTAGAGGGAGACCAAGAGATGAATACACTAAGCAGATTCAGAAGGATGTAGGTTGCAGTAGGTACTGGGAGATGAAGAAGCTTGCGCAGGATAGAGTAGCATGGAGAGCTGCATCAAACCAGTCTCAGGACTGAAGACCACAACAACAACAACAATTGATTAGGCAAAGGAGAGCAGTGATAATAATACTTGGTGTTCACTTAGTCATTTTAAAAGCCCTCTTCAAGCTGTTCGGAATCCTATCTGCACCTTCGCAGTAATTTTTGTTATTGCTGAAGGTGGAAGTGGCTCAGAACAGATGTCAATGTGCAGCCACAAACATATCTTTAATCATTTTCTCCAACACAAAATATCTTACAGTCAGCTAAGCAAATTTAATCTGAGAATATTTCATCCGAACAACACCTTCTATTCTATAGACGAATCTTTAAGTAAAACGTAGCATGTGTGGTACTGTGGACAAAGGTTCCTATCTGGTAATTACATGTGAGTGTCATTTGTACGTGGCAAAAATGACTAACAGGTTTTATTTTCCTTCACTTAGAAATTCCGGACTGACAGGCCATGGTCGATAAATAAAACTTTCTCCTAACTTTTCGTCTCTGACTGCGGAAGACATCTTCGGTGGTAAAGCGGCGAACTGCAATAGAACTAGAGAGAGCGACGAATATAGAGGCAATCTAGAGGGCATCACACACTCCATCACGTGATGCCGGCTGCAAGACTATCTCTGGTAGTTCCAACAGTCTGAAAGTAATCGATCGTCATTCCATGTGTTTCTACTACGAAAGTAGTAGATGCATATCGATACATCCTAGCTGGTCTTTGAATGGCAGTCTGCAACCCCGTAATTCAAAGGCCTCCATAAACAAGTTGGCCACAGCTGGATTAAGAGGAATTCCCAAACCCACCCGGTCAGTCTGTTCATAAAAATTATTGTTGTATTAGAAAGAGGTTGTGGTGATTAACGCCACCATATCGGTTGGAAGAAATATCCGCTATGCAAGAGATAGCTTATTTTTCACGGAATCATGGTAAATAACAATATACATCAAAACTGACAAGAATATCGCTTGAGCTCACGTTTATCTCTTAATTTCTCAATGAAATAAGTTGAATTTTTATGTAACTATCATTTCCATCAACACAGTGTTCAAACAATGACGTTAGATGTGTAGCTAACGTGTGGGTGGGAGACCCTTTAGCATTCACAATAGGCCTCAAAGCAATCTGTGGTTTGAGCACCTTCGGTAACCCAAATAGCCTAGGCGGGTACACTTCCGTTATATATAGTAGCTTCTTGTCGTCAGAGGTCCACGGTAACAACAATAATTTTATTGTTTGCGTTAATACTCCATAGCGCCTTCCTTTGTGGCATCGACAAATTACTGTTAGTTGGCTTGCATTAACGTAAGAGTTTAGTTGCTTCCATCCTTATTAGATAAAATAAGTTGAATTTTTATGTAACTATCATTTCCATCAACACAGTGTTCAAACAATGACGTTAGATGTGTAGCTAACTTGTGGGTGGGAGACCCTTTAGCATTCACAATAGGCCTCAAAGCAATCTGTGGTTTGAGCACCTTCGGTCGACTTTGCACCGACAGAATGACAATAGGTTAGCCGGCCGGTTTGGCCGAGCGGTTTTAGGCGCTACAGTTTGGAACCGCGTGACAACTACGGTTGCAGGTTCGAATCCTGCCTCGGGCATGGATGTGTGTGATGTCCTTAGGTTAGTTAGGTTTAAGTAGTTCTAAGTTCTAGGGGACTGATGGCCTCAGATGTTAAGTCCCATAGTGCTCAGAGCCATTTGAACCATTTTTGAACGATAGGTTACTTTCATTCGAGAATGTAGGCACGCAAAAAGTATTCACTGCTCCAAAGAATGTGGTTAGAATAACGTGTGTGGCTCATAGCCGCACATCTTGTAGGTCTTTGTTTAAAAGGTTAGCAATTACTACAACAGCCTCACAGTACATTTACTCAGTAACGAAATTTGCTCTCAACCACGTGGACCACTTTAAAAACAACAGTGACATAATTATTATTAATACCAGAAGAAAGAAAGACTTGCACTATCCTCTACTTCACCTATCTTTTGCACAGAAAGTGGTAAAATATGCTGCTGTAAGACTTTTCGATAAATTACCAGATCAAATAAAATGTCTGACAGACAGCAGAAATAGTTTCAAAAATAAATTGAAATCATATCTCCTTGACAACTCCTTCTGCACCACAGATAAATTCTTGAATAGGAATAAATAAATCTATAGGTATAATATATGCATTTTGTGCGATTTAAGAGAATGGGGTAGGTAATAAAAATTATAAGCATAAAAAACCCTTGATTCTTGTGTGCATCTCTTACGCACTCGACGCATTCCACATAGTAGCGGTCACCGTGAAATTGATCAATGGAACACGTAACTAACTAACTAACTAGCTCTAACTGCACCAAAATAGCCATTACTCGTTTGACAATACAGTTTCTAAGCTCTTCAAACTACCTCAATATTGAAGTCGCAACCTATCAGTGTCCCTACAGTTGCCAGCTAACGCCGTATCTGGGTACAATTCCATTTTGCTAGGGCTGAGCGACTACAGCCAGCAGCTTGTAAACAAAAAGAGAACTGACATTGTTTGTATACCCATCAAGCAAATGCTGCCCGTTAATGGTATTTCCCTCCCTTACTCGTAATTATATGTACCTCCAGGTTGGTACTGTTTCCATTCCATACAATGTTAACAACTAAGAGCGTAATGAAGTTGATTATCTAGTACAAATAACGATTAGTAGATTCCCGCATTCCACTATCACTGTTACCCCATGGTACTTTCGTTTCTCAAATTTAGACTCATTCGTTTCCGTATCAGAGTTCCTCATCTCAGATCGATGTGGTTCTCTTCCTTCATCATCCATGAGGGTTCGTATCATCATCACGGGAACACCATATGTACCGTCACGATGACGTCATAAAAAAGATTCAATCATTCGTCCGGAGACTTGACAGTTACATAATCCGTCAACCACATATCGCCATACGCATCAAATTAAGTCTTAAATAATTGCGAAAACTATGAAATCGTAACGTTTTACTTTTATTCGTGAGGGACTATATATTTGGTCTCACGACTGTATATTCTATTCAGCCACATAAACACATAGTTATAATCTATCTGAAATGTAAGAATAATTGTAAGAAGAGAACACATAAATGCATATTTACAGATATAAGAGCTCAAATTATCACAGTTTTGTCCATCATAAATTGTTAACAAATACTCGAAGATTTATAACTAAATAAGACAGTTTGTTTTATCAGTTCACATCATATCTGAAATTTCATCACAAGCAATTCCGCCCCGATAGCTGACTGGTAACCGTGACGGATAGCC
This sequence comes from Schistocerca piceifrons, assembly GCF_021461385.2. Taxonomy (NCBI): domain Eukaryota; kingdom Metazoa; phylum Arthropoda; class Insecta; order Orthoptera; family Acrididae; genus Schistocerca; species Schistocerca piceifrons. Next base: position 75,279,973 of record NC_060149.1, read on the forward strand.
GTCCTACGAGCCCGGGTTCGATTCGCGGGTGGTTCGGGGATTTTCTCCGCTCAGGGACTCGGTGTTGTGTTGTCATCATCATTTCATCCCCATCCGGCGTGCAGGTCGCCCTATGCGGCGTCGAATGTAACAAGACCTGCACCAAGGCGACCGGACCTGCCCCGTAATGGGCATCCCGGGCAATGAATCCAAACGCTCATTTCATTTTTCATCACAAGCAAGACTTAAAAACGAAATATGCACACCATTTAAACCTACAGATTTTTCCACTACTTTTAAGAAAATTAACAATCACTTTATAAAGACGAATTTCTTTAGTAAACAAAAGAGAAGTCGATTTAGGGAAATAGTATCGCACATACAGCAATGCCTTTAAACATTCAGACCTTTGACAGTCACATTTGGCACACGAAAACGGGATGTGGTTTACGTCAGCTTCCGATTCAAAATCGCACTCGCGTGCAGGAGAACTGTAAATGTTGATTCGGACGTAGATGGGGAGGAAAAGAAGCGTGGTTGAGGCGGAGTCGAACGATGGTGGAAAATGTTGATCGATCCAAATGTCTCCTCGCAAACCACGGCTTTGTTCCAATTCCAGACTGTAATACCGTATAATAACCACCTTCTGTTTGTTGGAACAAGTTGCACATCCCCTGCCATTGATGTTTCCGTTGTTCTTGACCTCACGTAAGTAATCTGTATACGGCAGTTTCAGGTCAAGGACAGTGCCTATAGATGCAGTTTACTTCGCTACGGAGTAAACATCCTCATTACAGCGGAACCACACACAGAAAATGGACTGTCTGTCCTCTCTGTACACTGCGAATATATTCAAAAAACACGTACTGTTGTATCAACCGGCCCAACCAACCAACCAACTCGTGCACGCGCACCCTGACCGTGACATCGCTGGCCACAGTTCCCGTCGCGGCCGTCGGCGTCTCGGGGCGTTACCGCCCACGGAATAGGTCGGCCCATGACTGAGCTCGGGTCCGCAGCGCCCTCTGCCTTTTGCATATAAGGAGGAGCGCTGGCCCCGAGACACTCCTGATGTTATCCTCTCCTCCCCCAACCTCCTTGGCCGCATAACGGTGGATGTCCTGGAGCCTATTGGTAGCGACCATCTCCCTGTCCTCCTCACCATTTCAGACGGTCGTCGCCCTCGCCCCGACCCTCGTACGAATCCTCCTCCTAAGTATGTCCACGACTATTCCCGAGCCGACTGAAATGCCTACCGGGATACCCTTTCCACCCAGGTCGATAGCCACCCTCTCACCTACCACCACCCTGACGATGTCACCCATGCCGCCTCCTTTCTCCAGCAGACCTTGTCTGAGGCCGTGGAGGCCCACGTCCCTACTGTCGCCGTCCACCCCCACCGTCCTACCTTACCCCACAGGCCGTCCTCCTCCTCCGTGAATCCCGCCGTCTCTACCGTGCCTTCCTCCGCACGCGTGACCCGGACACACTACGACGCCACCGGCAACTCCAGCGACACATTCGTAATTTGTTCGCGGCTAAGAAACGCCGGGACTGGCGACAGACATGCACCCGTTTAAATGCTACCCTACCAATCAACTCGTCCAAGTACTGGTCGGCCTTCCGTCGCCTTACCGGAACTAAACCCTCCTCCTATTATCCTCTTCTCCATGATGATCACCCTTTCCCTGACATCCTTAGTAAGGCCAATCACTTTGCCTCCTACCTCTCCGATGTATTTTCCATCCCTGATGATCCCCAGTTCGATTACTCCCTCTTCCCAGATATCCGCGATCGAACTGACACCTCTGTCCCTCCCCTCGCTCCTGGTTTCCAGTACTTGGACAACATTGCACACACGGAACTCAATGCCCCTATCACTACACAGGAACTCATTGATACACTTCGCACAAAACGCAACACTGCTCCTGGTCCCGATCGTGTCACCTACCGTCACCTTCGTGAAGCTCCCGTCTCTTTCCTCTCCACCCTGGCCAGCCTCTACAATGTAGTCCTGTCCACTGGTTACTACCCCGACCTGTGGAAAACCTCCTGTATCCTCATGTTCCTTAAACCTGGCAAACCGCCGTCCGCCGTCTCCTCCTACCGTCCCATAAGCCTTACCTCGGTCTTCAGCAAGGTCCTGGAATCTATCCTCACCCAACGCATCCCCCAGCATCTCCGCCAGCACCGTCTCCTTCCCGTTACCCAGTGTGGCTTTCGGCCGTCCTTCTCTTCCGACGACCTTCTCCTTCACCTCACTCATCTCCTTTCCGATCAGCTTAATTCCCGTCGTTCCCCAATCTTCCTCTCCCTGGACCTCGAACGTGCATATGACCGCGTATGGCATTCCGGTCTCCTCTTCAAGCTCCAAACCTTCGCCCTTCCCATTAACTACGTCCGTCTGATCGGCTCCTTTCTCTCCCGCCGTCCTTCCTATGTCACCATCCATAACACCGATTCCTACACCTTTTTCCCCTCTGCCGGTGTGCCCCAAGGCTCCGTCCTCTCCCCCTTCTGTACCTTTTGTACACGGCGGACATGCCGCCGCCGTCAGCCCCCGTCCACCTTCTCCAGTTTGCCGATGACACCACCTTCCTTGCCCTTACCCCCACCCTACAGCGCTCCCAACACCTTCTCCAATCCAATCTTGACCAGTTCACCGCTTGGTGCAACCAGTGGTTGCTCAAGGTCAATCCCTCCAAAACCCAGGCGATCATTGTAGGCAAAACCACCCCTTCCTTCCGCCTCCTTGATTTCTATCTCACCATCTATGGCCGTCCTATCGCCCTCACTCCCACCCTTTCGTACCTTGGTGTCACCCTCGACCGTCGCCTCTCATGGACTCCCCACCTTCGGACAATCCAAACCAAGGCACGCTCCCGACTCAGTCTCCTCAAGCTCCTCTCCGGCCGTACGTGGGGTCTGGACCCCTCCACCATCCTCCACACCTATAAGTCCCTCATCCGCCCTATCCTTTGTTATACCCATCCGGCTTGGATCTCCGCCCCCCCCTACCTTTTATAAATCCCTTCAAATCCTTGAACGTCATGCTCTCCGCCTCGCCTATCGCATCCGTCTCCCCTCCCCCACACGGCTCCTGTACGATCTCATCCCCTTCCCCCACCTCCTCCTTTTCCTTGAAAGGATACGGCTCCTGTACACCTCCCGCAAACTCGATCCTCCTCACCCGCTCCCCGATCCTCTCCCTCCCCTGCCCGCTGCCGCGCCTGTATTCGCATGTCCCACCTGGTCTCCATCTCTCCACCCACCTTACCCTCTCCCAAGGTGGCTTCCGCCAGCTCCCCCTCCCTGATGATGCCCTCCTCTTCTTCATCTACCCCTCCTACCAACTTTGATCCTCCTGCCCTCCTCCTGTGCTTGCTCCTCTGGGCACCCTCCCTCCCTTCTCTCCCTTTTCCCTCCCTCCTCCTTTTCTCCCCCCTCCTCCCTCGGGCCTCCCCTCCCCTGTCCCTGTCCTCCTGCCCCCGTCTCCTCAGCCATTGGCATCCTTTTTCTCCCCTCTCCACCACCTCACCCCTGTTCCCCTCTTGGCAGGTCCGCGGACTCGCACACGCTAAGTGGACATTCGCGCGCCGGAGATCACCGCCATCAGTGTTTCGTGTGTGCCGTCGTGTTTAGTGTTCAGTGTTCACCGTCACACTCCATCATTCGCCAGTGCCATCGTCATCTTCAGTGTTTGTGCGTCGTCTCATCAGTTAGCAGTGTGGATTATCGACGAGTGTGAACGGCTCCGTGTTTGTCTCTGTGTCTCCTGTTTTATTGCCCACCGTTCTGTAACTTATGTGTCTTCTCACTGTTTTTGCTCCTTGTATATTCTATGGCTGAAGAGCAGCGTAGTGTGCTGCTGACAGCCTGCCTGTTGTACAGGTTTTAAAATAACAATAAAGTAAACAAAACAAAAAAAACCGAGACGGACAGTCAATTGTCGATTGTCTATTGCTAGCCTTTCGTGGAGTTTATAGCGGAGCCATGGCAGCATGATATTTGCTATTTTATCCGACTAGGCTCAGTACACGGATTAGTCTTGGATATTACTTGGACTTGTTTTGCTGGTGCACGTTTCGTTAGAAATAAAGATAAGTTACCTCTTCCTTCTAGCTGGCGCAATTCTTGTCATTCATTATTTTTCGGCCAACAGACATCCTGGTCACTACCCACGCTTTATACAATTTGTGGTGGCTGCCCCAAAAGTACCGCCGAGGACCTTGGGTTTGGGAGCCGTCACAAAACATACAATATACAGCGTGGTCAGAAACAGTCTGAGCCGGCCGAAGTTGCCGAGTCGTTCTAGGCGCTTCAGTCTGGAACCGCACGACCGCTACGGTCGCAGGTTCGAATCCTGCCTCGGGCATAGATGTGTATGATGTCCTTAGGTTAGTTAGGTTTAAGTAGTTCTAAGTTCTAGGGGACTGATGACCCTCAGATGTTAAGTCCCATAGTGCTCAGAGCCATATTAACCATTTAAAAAAAAAGTAAAATAAAAAAGTAAAAATGTCTGATTAGATTGTAAGCATGTCGCAGGGTAGGTTATGCAGAGAAATAACTGTTAAGAAAAATTTCTATACGTTGCGTCGTTTCCGAGATAATTAGCATTGAAGTTAGCCAATCAGACCGTTGTGTGCGCAAATTCAAGTGGTCCACCAGAGACGGTGTCGCCAAACGTGTTCTTCGTTTGGTTTCCTAAAACCGAACAAGAGAGCGGTACCAAAATTGAACAAGGGGAACGTTAAATATCGAACCGCATCAAAGGCTGAGAAGTCTCATGCACTATCATTACATTATCCGGCGAATGCAGTGGGGAAGAGCTCCTCGTAACATAGTTGTGTATTTGTAGCAGTGTGCTAATTGTACGTACCGCATTTATAGATGTATTTGGTTGACTGTCTTGGAAATCGTAAAACTGCATTTCTTACAGGGTTTTGCTACGACGTCGTCACACACTAGCGTCATACGTTTTGTTAATATTTACCGTCACACAAGAGCGCTGTAGAGATGAGTTTGCGAGAGTATGTATCAAGCTGTGGTATGTCTACTAGGTGTTCCGACCACGATAACCTCATCGAGGTGATGGACACACACAATTCACCTAGTGCGTGAATAGAATAACATTTTGCAAAAACATCTAGCAACTCGTAAGAATAAAATCTACAAACAATGTTTGTTTTGTAATGAACATGTCTTCCATGTTACTGGACAAATTTTTTTGCCATTGTTGCATAATATATCGTGACGTGGGAGACCACTGATTAGTCTGCTTCCAAAAATGGTTCAAATGGCTCTGAGCAGTATGGGACTCAACTGCTGAGGTCATTAGTCCCCTAGAACTTAGAACTAGTTAAACCTAACTAACCTAAGGACATCACAAACATACATGCCCGAGGCAGGATTCGAACCTGCGACCGTAGCGGTCTTGCGGTTCCAGACTGCAGCGCCTTTAACCGCACGGCCACTTCGGCCGGCAGTCTGCTTCCCACCGTAGGAGTGCTGACGACGTTTTGTTGGTTGGGAGGAGAGGAACCAGAAGCTGATGTTACAAGGGGATCAGCTACATCTGAACCACTAGTAGCAGATGATGGGGTAGGTTTCTTTAATCCCTTAAATCCGGACTAATCTCACATCGCAGCTTACTTGGAGAAGCTGAAGGAATCCTGTTCTGACAACTCTTTCTCTTCAGGATGTGTTCCAGATTCACCTCACACGACCGCTATCGAATAGCTAATAGCATTCATCGCAGTGACTAATTTATTTCTTGGAGGAGATCGAAAGGAAACAGCGTCTTGATGTAGCTGCTGGGCAGCCGGTTGCTGTAGATGTTCTTCAGCGGGGGCTCAGATATCACCACCCCCTTCACCATATACTCTGCCATACGTGGTGGGGCTTGTCACCGAGAGGGAGAAAAAAAAAAGCTTTTTACAGATAACCGTAACAAACGTAGAAACAATATTCACGCACTATGAGGAAAGCTCAAGCACGGGACAGCAACCTCGGAGCACGTCTAAACACTTCAGTCTCAGCGAGCAAACTCAGGCAATATATAATGCTTTTGGTGTAAAGTTGAAAATTGTCCATGAAGCTCTTCGTCATTAGGTCTGTTAAGGAGCGCGATCTGTGATTACAGAATTCTTGGCGGCAATGACTAAGCACGCTGTCAGAGTTCATTTAAGAAAGTCAGAACAGGAGTTGTTGAAAAGATTTAGCGAATTCCGGTAGGGATTTATCTCATAGCAATATTCGTGAAAACAGACGTAATTTATAAACTACGAAAATATCCTATATTTATGAGACGTTTCAAACGGCTAAACGTCCACGGGCCGTCGAGATGGATTTCCCTGTTGACATGAAGCAACTGCCACATTACAGCTGTCGAGGCCCGTTGCTGATCTTGTTATATCCCTCCTTCACGAAGCTCACGAACAGATGCCATTCTGTCACTTCAGATTGTCGATAGGGCCAGTGTTTTTTATTTATGAGAAAAATCGAGGCGAAAATCCCCGTGAAGAATGGATTCCCATAGAATATCACGATCTGTGAAATAACCGTCTGCCAGGCACTTTATTGTGAATAGCAGAGTAATCACGTAGATGTAAATCTGTTAACCCTAACCCTCCGTATTCCCCACTACGGCGGCAGGCGCAGACTTCCCGAACAGACTATCGACAGTAAGGTGTTCTTAAGACATTAAGCTAATAGTGGCTGAAGAATGAGAAATTTCTTGTGCATCTGGAAAATAAATTGTGTGTATGTCCTAGCTGCGATGTAAATAATGAAAGGCACACGAATTCAATGTACTGTGAAAAACTGAGAATAATTTTGCAGCTGGGACATTTTTACAAACATAAAAAGCAACCACCGCAGCATAAATTAAAACAAGTATTAAAAAGGAAATAAAAGTGTTTGATTTTCAGTATTTCCGTTCTCATTAGTAATTTCTGGAAAAACAGAGTTTTTCAAATACAACAGCAGAAATATTACATGTGCGTATGCAGAAAATTTTTCCTGTATTATAACCGCCGGCAAGAAGTTTGATTTCCGTGACACATTTCAGAGCATGGCGTACGCCATATCTATTACCAGGTTCAAATGGCTCTGAGCACTATGGGACTTAACATCTATGGTCATCAGTCCCCTAGAACTTAGAAATACTTAAACCTAACTAACCTAAGGACATCACACAACACCCAGTCATCACGAGGCAGAGAAAATCCCTGACCCCGCCGGGAATCGAACCCGGGAACTCGGGCGTGGGAAGCGAGAACGCTACCGCACGACCACGAGCTGCGAACTATTACCAGGAACTCGCCACTTCTGTATCGAATTACGAAATAAAGAACTGACGCTTAACGCATCATTTTCAGGAACCGAACCGTGTGGGCTCGGGTTTTCACCGGTGTAGTTTCGAATTCGATCTTAGGGATGGCTATGGCTTTTAAATGCACCTTTTATTTGTGTTTGTATGTGTGTGTGTGTGTGTGTGTGTGTGTGTGTGTGTGTGTGTGTTTGTGTCTTATTCGACATTATGTAATTTGTAGAATATATTAGACTCCAACTTCATCTGTTGAATGGTGCTAGATATCATCAGGAGACCAAAATTCCTAGTACTACCGTAAAAGTGGGCAACTTTTGTGACTAAGGTATTACCTTGTGACACTAGCACTATCTAGGTTTATTCTTAATTACCAAAACCTGGGTTAACATGCAACAGACAGCTGTGAGGTAGTATATTCTAGCATAATATAGCCATTAATGGTGGAAGTTACAAGTGCGTGCGATCCACATGAGCTGATCAAGCAGCTATTTTGTTTGTAGGTGAAAAAAAGTGTTTGTGAATTTCTTGGAGACTTTCTTCTACTGCCTATAACTTGACAGGGCTGACTGACAACATGTCGATAGGAGTAAGTGATATGTGCTGACGGGTCTGGAAAAAAGTTTTCTCTGTCATTCGAAAGCGAATAAAATTATTTCCATATGTTAAAGGTGTAATTTTGTACCCGCATACATACCTCAAGAAGCAAGTGTAACAACTTAAACTGAACGAAAAAAGTCTTATTAGTGAGATTAGGGATATCTGTGAATGGTTTATTACAAACGACAGTATTTTATTTTACATTATAACTTTGTTTCTAAATATAAATACATTTGTCCAGAATATCGTATTAAATGTGTCGTGAATTCGTTTTCTCTCATACGACTAAGCTTGTTAGGATGTGTGATATAATTACATTCCTTGAGGAATGTTGTGATAATGTATGATAAGTGATGCTCTTCTTCTTCTTCTTCTTCTTCTTCCTCCTCCACTGACCAGATAGGTAAATAAGTTCAAAATGGTTTTGAGCACTATGGGACTTAACATCTGAGGTCATCAATCCCCCAGAACTTAGAACTACTTAAACCTAACTAACCTAAGGACATCACACACATCCATGCCCGAGGCAGGATTGGAACCTGCGACCGTAACGGTCACGCGGTTCCAGACTCTAGCGTCTAGAACCGCTCGACCACCCCGGCCGGCCGTAAATAAGTGTGTAACAGTTTTGTTTAATTACCTTGCTCACTTAAGGTCAATTATTTTTTCATTTTTATTTTGTTCAAATAAATATAAGCCTATAATTATTTGGATTTTAAGAAAATTTGCAAAATAAATCTCACCAAATTGGCAAAATTTGTGACAGTCGTTTTTCTGTGGGAACAAAGTTATAATGTTGTGTCGTAAATGAACAGTTGGCCAGCTCGGCTTTGTACAATATTACTTCAACACTACTTTACCTGTCTCAGACTTCATGTCACAATGTTGTCCTGAGCTAGGGGGTAACTTTGAGACACTTAATGTTCCATTTTCCGAATAGCTCGCTGCACGAAAAAACTTTCTTGCTACCAAAGTTTAAGACTAAAGGTTATGAATGTGGGAATTAAATGCCGCAGATCTTGTTTTTATAAGGTCATGCTACCAAAACTGCTACAAAAGTCACGACATTGACCACTTTTACGATTTTTTTTCAGAAGAGGGTGATGATGAAAAGACAGGATAACAAGAGGATATACGAAATGGTGCCCTCATGGATAATGCTCCTTGCCCCTGTAGATTGTCACGTGTAACTTAACGAAGCACTGAGAAGACATAGTCAAGGTTCAATGTAATTCTGTACACTTACACTCGATCGACGGGTATGGAAAAGAGTAAAGTTAATTCTCTGTGATAGGCAGAATGGCCACCAGAGTGCGTTAGTGTTATTCAAAATGCTCAAATGTGTGTGAAATCTTATGGACTTAACTCATAAGATCATCAGTCCCTAAGCTTACACACTACTTAACCTAAATTATCCTAAGGACAAACACACACACACACATGCCCGAGGGAGGACTCGAACCTCCGCCGGGACCAGCCACACAGTCCATGACCGTTAGTGTTGTTCGTATTTAGTTTTATTATTGGGGCAGGAAGGGTATTTAAGGAGCGCGAACATTACTAGATGTCGAGTGACCATTGTGAAGGACTCAGAGACGTTGCGTACTCGTGTTAGACAGCGTTATCACCAAATGACAAAATTTGAAAGTGGCCTAACTGTCAGCCGCCTGTTCGAATTGTGCAGTATCCAGTTTTGTGGGGCATTCTGATGGGACACGGGCACTGCCAATCCACGAACAAGTAATGGGCTCCCTGTAACATTCTGTGTCACCTTACACGATTGGTCAGACACTAGCGCCAGCCAGAATAGAGAATTACTGTCCCATTCTTAGCCAGCCGTTAAGAGTACGACACAGACGGCTGCGTTTTGAGTGGTTACGTGGCCGGGAAGCATGTGCTGCTGATGAAGGGCGTTGCATTTTGTTAAGGGATGCATCGTGGTTCAGCACTGCCCTGGATGACCATCGCCGGTGAATATGATGGCGACCTGTGGAGACGTATCATTCTTCCAGTGCTTTGGAGAGGCACTGCGGGGTTCTCCTGGTGTCGTTTGGGGAGACATCGAGCATTCGAGTATGACTTCAAATCACAGCTACCAAAAACTGAGCCAACTCTGTTGGCACAACGGTGATGATGATGCTGATGATTGTTATTTGATAAACAGATGGCATAACGGTACGTCACGGACATCCTGCGTCCTCAGTTGTTACTCCTAACGCGGCAGTATCGTGGTGTCAGTTTTCAAAAGGAAGTTACTCGTCTACACACGGCACATATCTCTTCGAACTGTTTGCGTGATGTTGAGATACGCCCGCAGCCAGTGAGAGCCTTGACAGAATATGTGTGGGGCCAGCTCGAACATCAACTCCCTCCCAGTGACAGTATCCAGGACATCAACGACTACTTACAACACTTGTAGGCTGGCTTGCATTAGTAGAGGAAAGACGTCTTGGACACCCTTCCCAAGAGCGACAGACATCCAAGCTACAGGGGGTGCAACGTCATAATTTAAGCTGGCTCACATTGCAAAGTTATTTGTAAATTTGACTCGTTTTGTAACCACTGCAGTAACATCACATATTCCCTCCACCTTAGATGTTTCTTTCTGTTTCGTCCTCCTCTTCAGCTTGCTTCACTTTCTTTGTCACGCAGTTTCTATTTATTGACAAAAACTGCATAATGCAGTGTACTTTTCACTTATTTACTGCCGGACTAGTATCGGTCTAACATACCTACTTTTCATAGTCAGCAGCACCTGCATTACAGGCAAATAATCTTTCAAAATACATTTAATTGCTTGTGGTCTGTAGTTTCTCGTATAAGTTTATCTGATTGTTAGCTTTTCATGTATGTATTTAATTTAACATGCCTTATACATACTGGTTTCCTAAAACATACGTTCCTTGATATTGTTCACACAATTATCTAATAGCACGACAGTCATAATCAACATACAAATTTGCCTATTATGTAGTTGCCAATGGCGAGTAATTTGCAGCCAAATATTGTGAGTGCTTGTATCAGGTGAGGATCAATGGGAATATCAGGCCAGATAACGATCTTATCTCAGTGCCACGCACACGCTTCCAGAGAATTCCCCCTCTGCCCTAACTGAATGAGGTACCTTCAAGGTCAGGATGGTTCTGATACCACAAATATGCATGTTGGGCAACTGCGTGACATGAAAGTGGGGGGGGGGGGGGGGAAACCAACGTCACCCTGCCCCTCACCCTCTCTCCCTTATCGATTTGGGGCAATAGGAAAACTTAAATCAAGCCACCCCACCGCCTCAACCTTTCATTTCTAGAGCACTTACGTGAGTCTCGCCATTTGTGCTTTGTGCATCGTTATGAAAAGACGATCAGCAGGAAAGTTATACTACTTAAAAATGGCGGTAAATATAGTTACAGTTTATAAGGTAAGACACCTTGGTATTACGGTGCCTGACTGGATGTGGCTGAATTACTATAATTTAATGATTTCATGAGATATTCTGCAAAATGGTGGGAAGTTATTAACATAATTTATGATGTAAGAGACTTTCCGTTATAGTGTGTGACTGCTGTGGCTGAATTACTATGGAGGCGTGCTGAAAAGCAACGCGTCTGAATGGTTCAAATGGCTCTGAGCACTATGGGACTTAACATCTGGGGTCATCAGTCCCCTAGAACTTAGAACTACTTAAACCTAACTAACCTAAGGACATCACACACATCCATGCCCGAGGCAGGATTCGAACCTGCGACCGTAGCGGTCACACGGTTCCAGACTGAAGCGCCTAGAACTGCACGGCCACACCGGCCGGCAACGCGTCTGAATTTTTTTTTATCCTGTTCTCAACAGTGATTGACGTAATATATGTCAGGCATATTACTCGGTCGACTACGTTGGTGAGTAAGAAACAGCGTGCTGCAATCGAATTTCAAACTGCAGAAAAGTTTGCTCACACATGGAGAACTCTCTCCCTCAGCACGACAATGCCAGAACACACATGACCGCTGTTACATCCTGAAACAATCTGACGCCTTGGGAGCACACTCATCAATCATCCTCTGTTCAGCCCCCACTTGGCCCAATCGAATTTTCATCTGTTTTCAGAACTTAAAGAACATTTTCCAGGACTTCTCTTTGATAGTTATGGAAACGGTGCAAGGAGCGGTGAGGTTGTGGCTCTTTCGACAAAGAGAAACAATTTACCGTGATTGTATCATCAAACTGGTCCCGTTGGGAAAAATGTGTTCATCACCTGGGTGACTAATTAACACGTAGACATGAAAAATAAAGATGCACAGAGTCGTAAGGTTCGTTTTATTTAAAAACCTTGGAGAGTTTTCACATCAAAAATTCCGAGGAATTGCTTTTCAGTGCGACCTCGTATAGCTTAATGATTTCAAGGCATATTTTGCAAAATGGCAGAAAATATTTACATAATTGATGAGTGAAGATATATTAACGTTACAGTGTGTGATTGAGGTGCTGCGGAATTAAAATAAGTTAATGACATCAAGAATTTTTTCCGTAGGCACACCAAAGTACGACCATCTCTCATTGCTGTTTACAATTTGTTACAGTTTTTATCCATTTTACCCAAAATATGCACGTAAATGCGGGAGAGAACAATTATAGCAGTGTTATACAGTATTTAAACAAAATTACTAATATCACATGTAAAAAATAATGCAGTGCAATATTTTAACAAATACACGCGTATCACACGGTAAACAAACAGCAGACTGCAACAAATACGTAGCAAGTTTATGAGGAACTCGCCCCCGCATTATTAGTGGCCGCGCGAAGTGGCCGCGCGAGGTAGCCGCGTGGTCGTAGGCGCCTTGCCACCGTTGGCGCGGCTCCCCCCGTCGGAGGTTCGAGTCCTCCCTCGGGCATGGGTGTGTGTATGTTGTCCTTAGCGTAAGTTAGATTCAGTAGTGTGTAAGCCTAGTGACCGATGACCTCAGCAGTTTGGTCCCATGGCAACTTGACACAAATATCCAGTTTCCATTATTACCTTAGGTTCAAAAAATTGGCTCTGAGCACTATGGGACTTAACTGCTGTGGTCATCAGTCCCCTAGAACTTAGAACTACTTAAACCTAACTAACCTAAGGACATCACACACATCCATGCCCAAGGCAGGATTCGAACCTGCGACCGTAGCAGTCCCGCGGTTCCGGACTGCGCGCCTAGAACCACTAGACCACCGCGGCCGGCATTACCTTAGGGAAGTATGACACTAAGGACTATAGCAGACTTGTAAAGAACAATAGAAAATATCTGTTCACAACGCATCACTAAATCTGCACTGTAAAGAGTAAAAAATACCTCCGCATGAGTACGATGGGAACAGGATAGACATGAACTTCATTAAAAAAAAAAAAACCTAGAAATGTGTGAGATTGAGATCCACACGTAACTGACCCCACACGGATCTTGCTATAGCACTCGCCTGTGCTGTGACTTAGGCACTACTGCTGCTGCAATGGCCTGATGCCGCTAGTTGCCGGCCACAGTCCATTTAGGTATCTTCAACCGTAAGGACTCAATATGCCTTAACTGCTAGCAACTGCTTGAAGCATCCAACGCATCTGATAAATGAGAGAGAGATTAAGCATAGTCCTTCTTTCCGTCCCACGAGCAATCGACAAAAAGCATCCCATACACTTGTAATAAGACCGGCATGCTATCAGAATCAGCCAGCAGCACAGGAAAATGCAGCCAGTCTTAAAAAAGCGATCTAACATTTTCATTACATATCTCTAATGCCGGAGAATATTTCCAATAATGAGTCGTTATTAAAATCATTAGACCACAAGTGAATAATCGTCCATGAGTGTACTGTTCCGTCATTATTTTCCTAAAACTCATTCCACAATTATGAAATTGGTGGGTTCCTATGACTTCCGCATTACAGCGAAGAACCGCTAACAACCATCATGGAATCTTTAAATTTGCATTTTTCTGTTTATGCAGTGGTTAACTATGACTGGTGTATCTAATAAGCCGTCCAGTGGCAATGCCACTGATTGTGCATCACATGTCATTGAGCAAGACATGTCCACACGTTGATTCCTACAATGTATTGTCAAAATTTCTTTCCTTCGACAGTTCTCTACGAAAAAAAGCGAATACTAAAATAAATAATAAAATTTTATGATCCACCCACACAGTGCAGATGATCTTAAAACGGAATTTTATGAAGTCATTTGATACTGTGCTCTCAAATTAAGCTAGTTTGACATTCGCTTAATCAGTATGTATCAACAGGGACATTAAATAACACGAAGAACAGCCAATAACCACAACACAACAAAGTGCTAGTCTACGCATGTCAGCTTCCCAATTCGATCCTCCTTACAGAGAACCCCCATAAAGTTACTCCTTGTTCATAACCATAGCATTTCGTACTAGCCTATAACATCTGAAATTGCTCGACATTAGTATCTAGACACGTTAATAGCACGGGTTACTCCCAGTCAAAACGCTGACCGCAGAGCCGGCCGCTGTGGCCGAGTGGTTCTAGGCGCTTCAGTCCGGAACCACATTGCTGCTGCGGTCCCTGGTTCGAATCCTGCCTCGGGCATGGATGTGTGTGATGTCCTTAGGTTAGTTAGGTTTAAGTAGTTCTAAGTGCAGGGGACTGATGACATCATAAGTTAAGTCCCATAGTGCTCAGAGCCATTTGAACCACTGACCGCAATTAAAAAGAGGAGTTGAGTTTGACAAGGCGGAGCCAATTGTGCCAGATTTGTGAGCATTTGTCTGTTTCACATTTCACTCCGATAGTTGTTCGTACACGTGCATATGCAATCTCTGTACTAGTTTTGCACCTTTACAGTGAAATAGCATTCCACGGAAGAGCGACAACACTGATCACACAAAACTCTGCTGGGTAATTTTAGCGAACGTGCGTTTAGGTAAGCTCTACGATAATTCTAGCGTAGGCATCATATATCTCGCATACAGACCATAGGAGTACGATAACAGAGATAGATGGAGCGAAAAATAGATTTAAAAATTCAAGGACTGTATCGCTTAACAATATCTCACGGAGAACAGCGAGATATGTAAAGATATAGCGTATTTGTCATTCTCCCTACTTGGTATTTAAGAGTGGAATACCTTCGATATACGATTTATTTTAGAGCAGAGTATCTCTTCCGTCTACTGTGGTAACGTCGAAATTTTTTTTTTTTTTTTTTGTTAGCGATCTGTGTAGGTCTTTCGATACATCGCAAATTTTCTTACGACCCATGAAATACCAAGATGCACAATTTGATACAACATAACTATCCTTTTGAAGCATATCCAAACAGGTGTTTCGTAGTATTACCGCCACAAAATCTATACGCAGCACCCTCCACCCCGTTGAGCGGCTGATGAGTTGTGATGTTGCCTGACATTGCAATGTGTGATCTACAAACGGTTTTAGGACCTTAAACGGTATTCGAAATACAACAGCTTTCTGTCCGAATCTAGGATCCATACGAGGACTGTACCATCAAACTGGATTTCACTCGGAAGGAATGGCTGTTGGTAAACATCCGTAATTCCTTGTTGTGATCAGTTCGCGAGACATATGTGGGAGGAAGTAATATACGGCCTGCAGCATACGCCATTCCATTTTTGCAACGGTAAACCCCTCTGTGAAACACAACACCTCTTATGCAGCGTCTCCCACCTATGGAGGAAATTTACAGGTAATAATATATTAAAATGATGCTTATATCTTAGCTTGAAGCGACTATTGCATCCTTGCGCAGTAAGGCGATACATACTCGCAAGCTCAAGTCTATCTGCAGTGTTTCCAACGATTGTGACTTTGGGCAGGAATTACTGACTACCTGGGGAACTAGTCAGATGGCTACTTAGAGAAGCATCCTCGCTTGTATTCCCTTATTTATTGTCATCTAATCATCTACCTCTTACATACAATGTTTACATCAAATAACTCCACGGCTCTTGATTACTTTATTTGTATACTGCCTTTCCTAGTTGTCTATAAATCCTTGCAATATTAATAAAGTGGAAATTGCGAAATTTTGCTGATATATGGGTCTTTGCAACGAATTATTATTATGTTACGGAGGGTTTGTGTGGTGTTGGAATCAGATATTATTATCCATGCTATGCACCTATCTGTAGTCTCGAGTCATTATTAGGTTAGAGAAGTTAATAAACGGTCACAACGCTCATATAGTACTAGGGACAGAAAGTTGGCTGAAACCAGACGTAAATATTAATGAAATCCTAAACTCAGATTTGAATGTATACCGCAGAGACAGGCTGGACAGTGAAGGGGGAGGCGTGTTTATAGCGATAAGAAGTGCAATAGTATCGAAGGAAATTGACGGAGATCCGAAATGTGAAATGATTTGGGTGAAGGTCACGGTTAAAGCAGGCTCAGACATGGTAATTGGATGTCTCTATAGGCCCCCTGGTTCAGCAGCTGTTGTGGCTGAGCACTTGAAGGATAATTTGGAAAATATATCGAGTAGATTTCCCCACCATGTTATAGTTCTGGGTGGAGATTTTAATTTGCCGGATATAGACTGGGAGACTCAGACGTTCATAACAGGTGGCAGGGACAAAGAATCCAGCGAAATTTTTTTAAGTGCTTTATCTGAAAACTACCTTGAGCAGTTAAACAGAGAACCGACTTGTGGCGATAACATATTAGACCTTCTGGTGACAAACAGACCCGAACTATTTGAAAAAGTTAACGCTGAACAGGGAATCAGCGATCATAAAGCGGTTACGGCATCGATGATTTCAGCCGTAAATAGGAATATTAAAAAGGGTAGGAAGATTTTTCTGTTTAGAAAAAGTGACAAAAAGCAGATTTCAGAGTACCTGTTGGCTCAACACAAAAGTTTTGTCTCAAGTACAGATATTGTTGAGGATCAGTGGACAAAGTTCAAAACCGTCGTACATAATGCGTTAGATGAGTATGTGCCAAGAAAGATCGTAAGAGATGGAAAAGAGCCACCGTGGTACAACAACCGAGTTAGAAAACTGCTGCGGAAGCAAAGGGAACTTCACAGCAAACATAAACATAGCCAAAGCCTTGCAGACAAACAAAAATTACGCGAAGCGAAATGTAGTGTCAGGAGAGCTATGCGAGAGGCGTTCAATGAATTCGAAAGTAAAGTTCTATGTACTGACTTGGCAGAAAATCCTAAGAAATTTTGGTCTTATGTCAAAGCGGTAGGTGGATCAAAACAAAATGTCCAGACACTCTGTGACCAAAATGGTACTGAAACAGAGGATGACAGACTAAAGGCCGAAATACTAAATGTCTTTTTCCAAAGTTGTTTCACAGAGGAAGATTGCGCTGTAGTTCCTTCTCTAGATTGTCGCACAGATGACAAAATGGTAGATATCGAAATAGACGACAGAGGGATAGAGAAACAATTAAAATCGCTCTAAAGAGGAAAGGCCTCTGGACCCGATGGGATACCAGTTCAATTTTACACAGAGTACGCGAAGGAACTTGCCCCCTTCTTGCAGCGGTGTACCGTAGGTCTCTAGAAGAGCGTAGCGCTCCAAAGGATTGGAAAAGGGCACAGGTCATCCCCGTTTTCAAGAAGGGACGTCGAGCAGATGTGCAGAACTATAGACCTATATCTCTAACGTCGATCAGTTGTAGAATTTTGGAACACGTATTGTGTTCGAGTATAATGACTTTTATGGAGACTAGAAATCTACTCTGCAGGAATCAGCATGGGTTTCGAAAAAGACGGTCATGTGAAACCCAGCTCGCGCTATTCGTCCACGAGACTCAGAGGGCCATAGACACGGGTTCACAGGTAGATGCCGTGTTTCTTGACTTCCGCAAGGCGTTCGATACAGTTCCCTACAGTCGTTTAATGAACAAAGTAAGAGCATATGGACTATCAGACCAATTGTGTGATTGGATTGAGGAGTTCCTAGATAACAGACGCAGCATGTCATTCTCAATGGAGAGAAGTCTTCCGAAGTAAGAGTGATTTCAGGTGTGCCGCAGGGGAGTGTCATAGGACCGTTGCTATTCACAATATACATAAATGACCTGGTGGATGACATCGGAAGTTCACTGAGGCTTTTTGCAGATGATGCTGTGGTGTATCGAGAGGTTGTAACAGTGGAAAATTGTACTGAAATGCAGGAGGATCTGCAGCGAATTGACGCATGGTGCAGGGAATGGCAATTGAATCTCAATGTAGACAAGTGTAATGTGCTGCGAATACACAGAAAGAGAGATCCTTTATCATTTAGCTACAAAATAGCAGGTCAGCAACTGGAAGCAGTTAATACCATTAATTATCTGGGAGAACGAATTAGGAGTGATTTAAAATGGAATGATCATATAATGTTGATCGTCGGTAAAGCAGATGCCAGACTGAGATTCATTGGAAGAATCCTAAGGAAATGCAATCCGAAAACAAAGGAAGTAGGTTACAGTACGCCTGTTCGCCCACTGCTTGAATACTGCTCAGCAGTGTGGGATCCGTACCAGATAGGGTTGATAGAAGATATAGAGAAGATCCAACGGAGAGCAACGCGCGTCGTTACAGGATCATTTAGTAATCGCGAAAGCGTTACGGAGATGATAGATAAACTCCAGTGGAAGACTCTGCAGGAGAGACGCTCAGTAGCTCGGTACGGGCTTTTGTCAAAGTTTCGAGAACATACCTTCACCGAAGAGTCAAGCAGTATATTGCTCCCTCCTACGTATATCTCGCGAAGAGAACATGAGGATAAAATCAGAGAGATTAGAGCCCACACAGAGGCATACCGACAATCCTTCTTTCCACGAACAATACGAGACTGGAATAGAAGGAAGTACCGATAGAGGTACTCAAGGTACCCTCCGCCACACACCGTCAGGTGGCTTGCGGAGTATGGATGTAGATGTAGATGTAGATGAAGTGTCCAAGTTTCCCCTGGCATGCTATTCCCATATCGCAGAACACCTGTTAACGGACGATACGGAAACACACACAATATTCAAATCCCAATACCATGACTGTCATTCTACCTGTAGGACAGGTCTATATTAATTCCGCAACACTGGCATATAGATCAGACTGATACGTGACTACTAATTGCTCCACGGGAGGAGAACTATGTATTGGATGCATCACAATGGTTTGT
Source organism: Schistocerca piceifrons (assembly GCF_021461385.2). Taxonomy (NCBI): domain Eukaryota; kingdom Metazoa; phylum Arthropoda; class Insecta; order Orthoptera; family Acrididae; genus Schistocerca; species Schistocerca piceifrons. The sequence continues at coordinate 75,299,011 of NC_060149.1, forward strand.
ACGTAGAGGAATATAGAGAGTAAAAGAACGGCTCCTGTTAATGTGGATAATTTCGGTACTGATGGAATAAGTTCGGTTAAGCGTCGTTAGTTGCTAATTTAACCGTGTTAGACAGGCAACGCATGGGCTGCAGCCAGTAGCAAATCGTCTGTACAACTGCAACATAGTAGTTCTTTCCACATACGTAGACGGACATGACCGCAACAGGAAGATCTCGAAAATTAGAGCTAAAATGTAGGTTTAACAATTATCAAGTTCATTGCCAAGCTGTTTCAAACCTATGATATAATTATATTTAATAGGCATTTGTTTTGGTAGAATGATAAACCACGTGGAAATCGATTACACAGCCTCCATCAGCATTTATAATTAGGCGGCCAACTTACTTAATTTAGGAAATGCCCTGACTAAAGAAGAAGATAGTATTAAACTTCGATTTATAACTACAGTTTTTACCCTACACAGAAGGAACATTAATAGACTGGGATCTAAAACAGCACCTTCTGATCCATAGCCTATCACAGTTGTCTGTGCTGCTGTGTTTGGAAGCAATTGATAGTCATTTATCGGACCGACCTGTATTTCATTACTGCAGAGTTAATGAAGATCTGCCCTACAGCCTTCGTGGAACGAGAGTCACGGTATTGGAATGTGAATATTGTGCCCATTTCCATATCATCCGCGAACAGGTGTTTTTTGATGAGGGAAAAGCATCCCAGAGGCAACTTATACGCTTGAATAATCTAGTAACTACTGTAGGATACAGCTGAATGTAGAGCAACGAGAAAAACATCTGATTCCGCTACCAGACAAAAAAATGGCTCTGAGCACTATGGAGATTAACTTCTGAGGTCATCAGTCCGCTAGAACTTAGAACTACTTAAACCTAACTAACCTAAGGACATCACTCATATCCATGCCCGAGGCAGGATTCGAACCTGCGACCGTGGTGGTCGCGCGGCTACCAGACAAAGCTTCATAGCATAACGATTATAATTCACTGCGTTTTCCCATATGTCATAAAAGTTTTACAATTCCTGCTCTGTTGATAGTGCATGGATTTATAAGTAATTAGGAACGGCATTATTCACAGAAAGTAATCGGAAGCTGTGGAAATTCTTAATGTAAACGTTATATACAAGAGGTAGGTGACCTCATATATGGGAGCGCAAGCGTGGATTACGTGCGGGTATGCTTCTCTATGGAGCCATCGAAACACTTCCCCAGTTAGTCAATAATTCCTGTGCGGGATCATAATCGCCGGAAACGATACAGATAGGTTTGTGTCACTTTACTGGACAAGGATGCAATATACCTGTAGAGTTACGATATTAGTGTCGGTTTAATACATTATACTCCTCTAAATTGCTCCCCGGCGTGATGACCACTATGTTGTGTATCATGGAGAGATTTACTGCTACGAAAATCATGTGGAGTGTACAGCAGGTGGTATATTACTTCCTCCCAGACATTTCTCGCGAAATGATTAGAGCAATGAATAACAGATGTTTACCGACAGCCATTCTTACCACGCAAGGGTAGCAGGATAGGTGTTAATGTACTGTCCAGCACACATCGTAAGGTGGGAAGTGGGTGTTACGAATTTGATTTCTTGGTACAGTCAACACACAGACACTAGGATCGTTTCAGAAGGCTGTTGTATTTCTAACGTCATTTAAGCTCCTAAAAACCATATTTAACTCACACCGTGCACTATCAGCCAACTACAATGACGTCGCCGAAGTCACGGGATACCTCCCAATATTCTGTCGGATTTCATTTTTCCGGCATAGTGCAGCAACTCAACATAGCATGGACTCAACAAGACGCAGGAAGTCTCCTGCACAAATATTGAGCCAAGTTGCCTCTACAACCGTTCGTAATTGCGGAAGTGTTACCGGTGCAAGATTTTGTGGCCGAACTGGCCTCTAAATTATGTCCCATAGATGTTCGATGGGATTCATGTCGGGCGGTCTGGGTGGCCATATCATAGTCCAGAAAGTTCTTCAAAACAATTGCGAAGAACTGTGTCCCGATGACATGGCGCAATGTCATCCATGAAAATTCCATCGATGTTGGACTGCAAATTGTCTTCCAGTAGCCGAAAATAACCGTTTCCAGTCAATGATCGGTACAGTTGGACCAGAGGACTCAGTTCGTTCCATGTAAACACAGGGCACACCACTACGGAGCCACCACCAACTTGCACATGCTTTGTTGACAACTTGGGTCCATGGTTTTGTGGTGCGCCACACTCGAAGCCTGTCATCAGCTCTTACCAACTGTAGTCAAGACTCATCTGACCAGGTCAGCCGCGCGGGATTAGCCGAGCGGCCTGAGGCGCTGCAGTCATGGATTGTGCGGCTGATCCCGGCGGAAGTTCGAGTCCTACCTCGGGCATGGGTGTGTGTGTTTGTCCTTAGGATAATTTAGGTTAAGTAGTGTGTAAGCTTAGGGACTGATGACCTTAGCAGTTAAGTCCCATTAGATTTCACACACATTTCAACATTTTTTTGACCAGGTCACGGTTTTCCAGTTGTCTAGGGTCCAAACGAAAATGGCCACGAGCCCAGGAGAAGCACTGTAGGTGATGCCGTGCAGTTACTAAAGGCACTCGCATCAATCGTCTGCTGCCATAGTCCATTAACGCCAAATTTCGCACACTGTTCTAACGGATACGTTCGTCCCCATTGATTTCTGCGGTTATTTCACGTAATGTTACTTGTCTATTAGTACTGATACTGTATGTAAACGCCACTGCTCTTGGTCGTTAAGTGAAGGCGATCGGCCACTGCGTTGTCCGTGGTGAGAGGCAATGCGTGATATCTGGTATTCTCGGAATACTCTTGACACTGTGGGTCTCGGAATACAGGATTCCTAACTGTTTCCAAAATGGAATGTCCCATGCTTCTACATCCAGCTACAATTCCGCGTTCAAGGTCTATTAATTCCCGTCGTGCGATCATAATCATGTTGGAAACCTTTTCACATGAATCACCTCACAAGGGAACCTCCCCATCGCACCCTCCTCAGATTTAGTTATAAGTTGGTACAGTGGATAGGCCTTGAAAAGCTGAACACAGATCAATCGAGAAAACAGGAAGAAGTTGTATGGAACTACGAAAAAAATAAGCAAAATATACAAACTGGGTAGTCCATGCGCAAAATAGGCAACATCAAGGATAGTCTGAGCTCCGGAGCGCCGTGGTCCCGTGGTTAGCGTGAGCAGCGGCGGAACGAGAGGTCCTTGGTTCAAGTCTTCCCTCGAGGGAAAACTTTTAATTTTTTATTTTCAGACAATTATTATCTGTCCGTCCGTCCGATGCGATGTAAGTGCGCCGTAGTATTGGGACGCTACACGTAAACAAACATCGCACGGTTTTGCCGTGCGGTCGCAAAACACAGACACTAAACTTATTACAGTGAACAGAGACGTCAATGAACGAACGGACAGATCATAAATTTGCTAAAATAAAGAAAGTAAACTTTTCACTCGAGGTAAGACTTGAACCAAAGACCTCCCATTCAGCAGCTGCTCACGCTAACCACGGGACCACGGCGCTCCTGAGCTCAAACTATCCCTGATGTTGCTTATCTTGCGCATGGACTACCCAGTTTGTATATTTTGCTTATTTTTTTCATAGTTCCACACAACTTCTTCCTGTTTTCTCTACTGATCTGTGTCCAGTTTTTCAAGGCCTATCCACTGTGCCAACTTACAACTAAATCTGAGGGGGTTGCGATGAGGAGTCAGTACAAATGACTGTTCCACCAGTCCTTTTATATTCATGGAATCTGTTTGGAGCGCACCTGGCATGAAATAAATGAGCTATATCGAATGCCTGACATAAAAGCCTCCAATATTTATTTCAAATAATTACAGAGAGAGAAGGTGCAATGATAATAATTCTGGACACGTACTCTGAAGGACGGAATTCAGATTTCCGTCCAGCCAATCTGTACGATTGGTGTGATTTTGTAAAACCACTGACTGTCGGGTTCCTTTCCCATTGTTATCCAACTGAGCTGACAAGTCTACTCCAAAGATAACTGTGACGACAACGCTTGATACTCTAATCATCGTTCCGAAGAATAACCGATACGATTCGTTTTATGTGGTGTAATGATGCGTCACTTCACTGACGACGAAGCACCACACTCATTTCTGAGATCGTTCGCAGGGATCGGTGGTCGCCTCGAATAAAACCCGCGCCAGTAGTTGACTAGAACAATACAGGGGACGGACGACAGTGGAACGTTGCTGCAGCACCGGCACGTTCGGTCGATGGTTTACTTCCGAGCCGTTTGCTGCGCATTTGCCAGCAATCCGTGTACACGCGCGGAGAATCCCTGAGCGACCTGTTCGTAAATGCGACCGCTGACAGCCCAGAAAATGGCCTTTCCTGTCCCTGAGGCTCATAATTCTTTTAAGTGGCGCACTATCGGCAGTGACACTGTTCCAATCCATTACTGTCTTCTATTCTATAGGAACACCAACATCCAGGAGTAACACTTGCATTTTGCAGCCATGTTCCAGCTGTCATGTAACATCTTGAAATAGCCTACTATAACAGTGCGGTGAACAGGCATTAGAACCTGGTGCTTTGCCTTTCGCTGGCAACTCTGTTACCGACTGTGCCTTCCGTGCGAGTCTTAAAGGCCTGCACAAAGTGCGTCCGCTGGCACCAGCTCCTACTCACCCAAACTCCACCTCCACACGGGCTCTCACGTTAAGGAAGGGAGGGAGGTAGGGAGGGGGAGGGAAATTATGACAGATGCTGAAGACTGGCGTGGCCTTGCCGCAGTGGTAATCACAGTTCCCTCCGTATTGCCGAAGTTAGGCGCCATCGAGGTTGGTAGCACTCGGTTATATGGCCGTGCGAGTCTGTCGAGCGCAGTTGGCAAGTGGGATGCACTCAGCCCTTGTGAGGCAAACTAACGAGATACTTGACTGGAAAGTAGTGGCTCTGATATCTTAAACTGACAATGGCTGGGAGAGCGGTGAGCTGATCACATGCTCCTCCATAGCTGCATCCAGTGACACCTGTGAGTCAGGACGACACGGCGGTCGGTCGTTACGATTGGACCTTATAGCCTGTTCGGACGGAATTTAGTTTTTAGTTGGAGAATCGCACACCCAGGAATTTTTAGGAAAACTTTTCTGGGCATTGGAAGTGTAGGAGAGAGGAAATAATAAACTGAATCTTTGAGTCTGCCGTGATGCTTCCTCGGTTGTCTTATCTGGTACGGACAGCACTCGTGAAAGGCAAAGCTCTGGACCAACGACACAACCCGATACATGATTTATCGTACATGTATGCTATTCTATTCACTTCTCTTCAACCATTGGAAAGAGTGAGATGGAGAAGTGGTAAGACACTAGACTTGAATTAGAAACAACAGTGGTTGAAACATTTGTCCGACCACCTAGATTTAAGTTTCCCGTGATATCTCAAAACCACATAAGGCAAATCCTGGAATGACTCCTTTCTTTCACATCGCTCCCCATTCCGAGCCTGAGGTCGGACTTAAAATTAAGTCTTTGTCGGCGTTGATGGAATGTTAAATAATAATCTTCCTTGCCTTCAACCCCAATAAATTGGCAATTCTGCCGAAATAAAATTATATTCTTCCTTCGAAAAAAACTGGGTGGTTCAGTGACAATCTTAGATTTAGGTCAGCCGACAACACCGTTCCTCTGTTGACAAAATTGATAGTGCTAAAAGGAACTTTCAAACGAACATAGGTCGACTTCTTGAGTGAAGGTAGCAGAAACTGAATGCTGTTGCTTCTAACTAGGGAATGACTGCTGCACGATGCAGTACGACAATCCACCCTGAACAACGTCATCTACCGTCGTCCTAGATGAGCGACTACTGTTACAAACAGCCTGCGAGAAGAAACGGAGAGTCAGATGATAGCCTTAGGTTGGTGGATAAGTTCGTAACTTTTTTTTTTCATGTTGGTTTTCCGGTTGCTATTGGTTTATTTATCGATTGTTTTTATTATTTGTAGTTCAGTGTTGCTATTTGAGTTTATATTTTGTCATTTTGTCATTTGGAGATAGTGAGTGGAGCTGTGGACGCTAGAAAATTGAGTGCCAAGTGGAGAAATCGGAACATTTCCGACGTATTCTTTTGTTTGAGTTCAAAACGGGAGTGGCTGCAGCGGAAGCAGCCAAAAAATTTCCGCCGTGTGGGGATAATGTCACTGAACAGAGCACGGCAGGATAGTTTCGACATTAGTGACTCTTGACGTTCAGGAAGAGCGGTGTTTTATTTTTGTGGTGGCGGTAAGTTCCTGAGGAACCAAACTGCCGAGGTCATCTGTCCCTAGGCTTACACACTACTTCATCTAACTTAAGCTGACTTACGCAAAGGACAACACACACACCCATGCCCGAGGGAGGAATTGAACCTCCGACGGGGTGAGCCGCACGAACCATGGCAAGGCGCCCAAGACCGCGCGGCTACCTAATGCGGCAGTGTTTCATGAATATGGTTTAACCACTTTAATCCACAATGATCCACGTCAGTGTACTGGATAACTGGCAAATGTGATGAACTGTGATCGTTTTATCATTGTGTGACATTTGCATGCAATGGGGAATGTTCAAAAATTGAGTGTATAGGTGACGCAAGCTCGAAACCAGTATCATAAAAATCAGGGGTGGCCATACGAGTATGTGCATCTCTGCTCTCTCATCATCAGTTGACTCGTGAACAACACACCACTCTTATCCTGTATCGTTACTGGTGAGGAGAAATGCGTCTTTATATTAACATAAGGGAAAGAAAGGACTGCTTGATCCCATACAAGGCAGCATCTCCCCGTACAAAGACCTGTGCGCATCCACGAAAGGTAACTGTAAGAAAATGAAACGCCTACAGCCGTCCCTATGATCTTATTTATCATGTAGCTACCAGTTTCGGCGCTGCAATGCACCATCTTCAGACCCTGGCTGATGCCGAAGAGGTTATCACGATCCATATGTACGCTGCATCAATGGCCAACATAATTGGTTTACGCAGACTACCTGCAATATGATGTCAGCATTCCAACCATCAACTGCCAACTGACTCAGTTGATGGTCGGAGTGCTGACATCACAATTAAAGACATTCTGCGTAAACCAGTTATGTTGGCCACTGATGCTGCGTATATGTGGATCATGATAATTCCTTCAGCATCAACTAAGGCCTGAAGATAACCCATTGAGGCGTCGAAACTGGTAGCTACATAAGAAATAAGATCATAAGGACGGCTGTAAGTGTTTCATTTTCTTACAATAGTGAACGGCCGTGATCCCCAAGACCTCCAGTCGAAAGGATGGACATACAAAAACAAAATTCATCTGGTGAAACATCGACGGTGTGGTGTGTTACGGATTGCTTCCCCAAGGTGTAACTATCACCACTGACGTTTGTCGTCAACAACTGGGACGTCTTGTAGACTCAATTCAAGAACAACGACGAGGAAAACTGCGAGGAATGATGCTACTCCACGGTAACGCTCGCGCACATTCTGCTATACTGACAAAAAACACTACACCGGAACTGGGTTGGGAAGTTATTCCACACCCACCTCATCCACCTGATACTGCGCTCTCCTCAGGTTTTCACCTTTTCAGCTATCGAACAACCTTCAGGGAGCTTCCTTACCGGATGAAAATGCGCTCCGAACATCCCTAGACGAGTTCTTAGCCTCAAAACCACGTGATTTCAACAGTCTTGGAATTGAAAAGTTACCCCAGTGTCGTAAATAGCGAAGAAGAATGTATTATTGATGACTAAAGTCTTTATTCTGTGTATGTGTGTGGGTGTGTGTGTGGGTGCGTGTGTGTGTGTGTTGTATTTGGGTCTATAAAACTTAAGGAAAAATGCTACGAACCTATGCAACAACCCAACATCTAGGACGCGGGATTTCACGTTCTCCGTTTGTGATTTTTTCAAAGCTTTTGAATATGTCTCCCATTCCCCTCCCACTCTTTTTCACTAAAAGTACGTATTCAATCTAGCTGGCCGACAATTTTTCATATTTAATAAGAGTACAGAAGGCAGTAGTCAGTTTTAGTTGTGTTGTGAAACATACGAAAACTACTCAGTGCTATACTGTGTTGCATATCTGTCACTGCTGAAACGCTGCTGTTATTTAAGTACGACGCAGCAACATGTCGCATCCACGTAACGGAACTGAAAGTAAACACTTCAAATCTCTGTGCACAGTTGATGCAAGCTACATGACAATTCTGACTAGACCATCTCTATATAAAAAACCAGGAGAGACAAGAGAAGTGGATGCTTTGGCGCTCGAAGACCGGCGTATCACAGCCGTCATGGGTCAGTTTTCAATATATTGCAAGACATTTTGAAAATAATAAAGGTCGCACGCCGTTGAGTTCTGCGACCGCTCACACTCATCAGAAAAGCCCGCCAGACAAAGACAGGAGCAGGTTGCCGCTGTGTCAAGCCAACTGATGTCGAATCTTCAGTCGCCTGTTTATCAACCACGAGTGCTGGGTGTAGCAAAAATGGTTCAAATGGCTCTGAGCACTATGGGACTTAACATCGGAGGTCATCAATCCCCTAGAACTGAGAACTACTTAAACCTAACTAACCTAAGGACATCACACAACACCCAGTCATCACGAGGCAGAGAAAATCCCTGACCCCGCCGGGAATAGAACCCGGAAACCTGGGTGTTGCATTATGATCCCTAGACGAAGTAACGAAGCAATTGATGGAAACAAGGTTATTCGCCATAGGAATGAGCAAAAACTATCGTTACATCAGAATATCGGTATTTTTGTTTAATGATATCTATGTATATTGTCGATGTTTAAAAAATTATGTATCGGTAACCGACATTACATTTTAATATCGAAGGCGAATTTTTTTTATTTTGTGCCTTTTCTTAGTTCATAGGCATTATAGTTGTCAACGGCAGACTTTTTTGCCCATTTCAGCTGCTACCAATCTTTGCAATATGAAAGTTAATTGTCTTACAGTGGGATTAATTTAATTTCATACTCAATACAATAAATGAGCACCAGATTCGAACATGCATATTCATGAAAGCTTGTTACTTCCGTGTGTCATTTCTGCCATTGCGAATTACAGGTACGAGGTGCACAACGCACACATTTCGTGTCAGTAGTGTATGGGAACGGTGACAATTACCACTCACCGCTTCCACTATGAGGCAGAATGTGTGTTCCTCTTACCCCCTGAGTTCCTGGATCAAGTAAAGATAGACGCACCGTAAAAGTAAAGTAGACTAGGCACTAAAGTCACACACACTATTGGCACTGGCATTTAATGGAAAACGTGGTCTGATATGTTTGTGGTAAGTTCATAAATACTTAATATGCCAAGCTGTTTCTGTTTTGTCTGAAAGAGTAGCTTCCTTAAAACACTTGGTTGTGCCAGATAACAGGAGCAGACAGACATGGGAATATGTTAAACAAAGAGTTCTGTTAATTTCTATCGCTGATGATTATTCATTTCATTAATTAGTTTTTTGTAAATAAGTAGCTTTACGCTACGTTGTGTGTCTGTTGTTGATTAATTTTTGAAATAACAAAGTATTTGTCAATTTTTAAATATTTCTTAATCATTTCTGTGGCTGCGATCTTTCTTTTTAAGTTCCTGTAATTATTAAAAATATCGATCGATACGATACATCGATGTTCATTAATCGACATCTTAAATAAATATCGATACAATACACATCGATATGTTTAAAAATTTGCCCATCCCTAATTCCCTACCATTGGGAAAGGCGAACAGCCAACCATCAATGGGCAAGGCGACGCTGAGTGCATTTTTGGATCGCCATAGTGTGGCGGTCACAAATTAAGCTCGTACGGGGAAAACCGCATAGGAGCATACTTCCAAAAAGTCTGGAGAGGTTCGGGAGGCTATGAAGACGTAGCGTCGCGGGAAGCTGTCTAAAGGAGTGTTTTTGCTCCACGACAGAACCCGGCTCATTTGCGTAAAGGACACAGTCAAACAGGCTGCTTCTTTGGACTATCAAATTTTGTCTGCTCTCCCTTATTCATCTGAGATGGCAGACAGTGACTTACTCTTATTGCCTCGAATGAAGGAAGCATCGCGTGCAGGTATTTCTGAATGATGAGCCCCACGGGGCAGCCGCGGTGTCTGGGGCGTCTTGTCACGGTCCGCGCGGCTGCCCCCGTAATTTACTTTAAGTTAGAGTAAGTAATGTGTAAGCTTAGGGACCTATGTCTCAGTAGTTTGGTCCCATAAGACCTTACCACAAATTTCCAATTTTCCTGAATTATGCCCAGGTCATTTTCGAGGTAGCATGTTTCCTCGACTAGGCTTCTACAACAGAGGTCTCCACCACGTTTTTCATCATTGGAAAAATATATGGAATTGAAATATGTCGCGCTGAATATACCGAGTGAGTCAAAAAGAAAGAGAAGATTTCAGTTTTTATTACAAACCATAGCAGATAGAAACACATTGTGCATGTCACTGGATGGAGGAAAGGTAAAACGTTTGACACAGCTGCACGGTTGTTTGTTTGTAGTATCACGGCGACTACACTGCAAAACAGATCATTTTGCGCGAATTCAATCGACTGTTCAAGTGCAACGTGCATTCCGCCGTGGATTCAGCAAGAAGTCGCTTCTGCACAAGCAGATTTACGACTGGCTTACAAAATTCTTGGAAGTCAGTTGCATACGCAAAGGGAAGAGCACTGGTCGACCACGGACGTCTGACGAAAATGTCGATCGTATCCAAGATGCCTCTTCTCTACCAACCTTCCATCTATCAGCATTGATGGCAATCCTCTCCAGGTAGTTGATGACTTTACCTACTTGGGATCCACAATATGTAGCAAATTGTCCATGGACACTGAAATTACTAACATAATCGCAAAGGCATCATCTGTCATGGCTAGATTGAAAAACAGAGTATGGAACAACGGACTGCTTACCACAAAAACTAAATTGAAAGTCTACAACGCTTGTGTTATAAGCATCCTTCTCTATAGCTGTGAGACATGGACAACTCTTGCTAAGCATGAATCTCGACTCAACAGCTTCCATCTCCGCTGTCTCCGGAAGATCCTTCAGATCTTTTGGAGAGATAGAGTACCCAACACCGAAGTCTTTCATCGTCCAAGCACAACCAGCATCTTTGCACTCCTGAGTCATCGACGTCTAAAATGGTTGGGACATGTGAGGCGCATGGATCCTGAACGGATACCGAAACAACTGCTGTACGCAGAATTTCAGGAGGGTGTGAGGCCAGTGGTACGACCGCATCTTCGTTTCAAGGATGTCTGCAAGAAAGACCTGACCAAGACCAGAATCAATCCAAGTCGCTGGGGAAGCATTCAGATGACCATGTGAAGTGGCGAGTAACTGTGCGCAATGGCGTCAAGCTCTCAGAGCACGAACGCACACAGGAACAAATCAGGAAGAGGACAAAGCGGAGAGACAGAGCGGCTTCTGTTCGAAGTCCCTCAAATTTCACGTGTCCAAACTGCAGTAGGGACTGCCACTCTCGAGTGGGACTTTTTAGCCACAGCAGACGCTGCAGACTCTAAACCAAGCATGTTACACCATCATCCCTCAAGGATAGATGGATGCCATTATTATATATCCGAGATGCATTCACACGGAGCCCTCGGAAGTCCACAAGACGGTCAAGCCACGAACTTCAACTTCATGAAACAACGGTGTGGCTTGTTCTGAAACGACACCTGTGTATGAAGCCTTACAAGTTGCAGTTACTGCAAGCGGTTGCATACCGGCGACCATTAACAGAAGGTACGAATTCAGCATTTCTGTCCTCCAGGAAATGACTGTGAACACTTTTTCGGAATGATTCATCTTTTCATCTTTTCGGAAGAATCGCCGTTTCATCTATCGTCTAAAATAAACCGCCATAAAGTACGATTTTGCGGGTCACAAAAACATGGCGTCGTCGTCAAACATGAAAGAGACTCACCGAAACGTAATGTCTTTTGTGCTGTTTCTGTTGACAAAGTTTCTGGGCCTTTCTTTTTTGTGGAGGAAATTGTCACAAGAATTTCATATCCAGACATGCTGTAAAATTGGTCGCTTCTTCAAATTCACGAAGATTCTAATTTATATATATATATATATATATATTTATTTATTTATTTATTTATTTATTTATTTATTTATTTATTTATTTGCATGTCGGATCCCTGCCTTAGTTTCAGCTTGAGGTGTGGCGTTATCTTTACATCACCATCTCACAACACTAGATTTTAAAAAAGTGGACAAAAAGATTTTATTCATCGATTTTGGTGTCTAATGTCAATAGATGTTGCGAGTTTTTCTGTTGGGATACGTAGTCTTTGTCCTATTTATGGCAGCTACTCTTCAAGAGCTGAGAAATCAAATTGTTGGAGCTGTCAGTTCAAAAAACAGAGACCTGTTGCTTCGTGTGTGGAACGAAATGGACTACCGTTACAATGTTTCTCGAGTAAATCATGGTATTCATGTTGAGTATAGTGTCTGTACGAACAGTAAACTTTTAACCTTCCTCTGTTCAGTCACATGCGCAATGTATTTCTATCTTTCATAGTTTGCCTGTTCTTTCGTTTTGAGTCACGCTGTGTAGAGAAGAACTAATACCATCACAACGTTTGACTTTCTGGGGAGATGTTACAAACTCTGTGACTACCGCTGGTAGCTACGTCAGCTAGTGGTAAGAAATAATGCAGGACGTACCCCCTGCTGTATCGTGGAAGGTGCTTAGAAATGTAAATGTCACGGAAGCAGTAGGTGGTGCGAAACCCGTGTACTTGCGCGTGTGTCTCCAGCTCACTTGCGCTCGGGATTATCTGCTAGGTGAACACGCAGCCGGGCGACACGCGCTCGGGGTGCGGGGCTCCGCGAGACTGCAGCTAACCGGGCCACAGGCCGGATGATTGCGCGAGAGGGAGCCGGCAATTCCTGCTCAATAAGCAGGCGTGCCTTTAACTGAAATTTAAATATTCAGCAGGCGTACAGAGGCGCTGCTCCTGGAGGACCGTCCAGAAAAAGACGGCGTCCAGCAGCTCCGCATGTCGCACACCTCCCTGTAGCTTCCTGTCTCAGAAGCTCAGCTGCAGCTAGGTTCCGAGCGCCATTGTATATATATTATCGACATAATAAAATAATCGCTTGCACCACTGCGTAGCTTTCTTTTTTTCTGATTAACAAGCCACAATGAGACGTATAGAGGAAGCGCCTCAATTTGTTCCCGAACGCTGCGTCGGAAGAAAGCCTGTAGGTGAACCGCCGAATCAGCTCTCATTTTCTTGTCTTCATGGCGCGATATGCATGTGGGAGGAAGTTCACAAGTGTGCATTTTGTAGTCCAGGTGTTAAGTTGTGGGGAGGCATGAAATTGCATGGCCGTACTGACCTCCAAATCTATAAAGACACATTCGACGTCCGTCAATGTTGTTGTGACATTGTACTCCATCCCCATGTACGTCCGTTCAGAGGTACCTTCGGCCCTGACTTCATTTTTATGAATTACAATGGGCGACCGCATCGAACAGCGCAGGTGGAGGACTGGTGTGCTCACTCAGATCCGATCGCGCACGTTTGGAATACATTCGGGGGACGAATTGCAGCATGTCCACATGTACGAGGGTCAATCCAAAAGAAATGCACACCATTTTTGTAAAAAAGACAGTTTTCATTCTGCATGTGTGGAAGTTTTACAGTGTGTAGATACATTCTTCCCGCTTGTTTTCAAACTTAGTTCAACCTGTTCCCGTGAGTGGCGCCGTCGCAGCGTGTCTTCAAGATGGCTGCTACACTTGACGTTCGTCAGAAGCAACGTGCTGTCATAGAATTCCTGTGCTGTGAAAACGAGACAGTGGGAAACATCCACAAGAGGTTGAAAAAAGGTGTATGGAGATGCTGCTGTAGATCGCAGTACAGTTAGTTGGTGGGCAAGCAGGTTACGTGGGGAAACATCCACAAGAGATTGAAAAAGGTGTATGGAGATGCTGCTATCGATCGCAGTACAGTTAGTCGGTGGGCAAGCAGGTTACGTCATGAAAGGGGGCACGGCAATATTGAGGATTGCCCTTGCAGCGGCAGGCCTCGTACTGCACACACTCCAGACAATGTGCAGAGAGTTAACGAATTGGTGCCTGCTAACAGACGCATAACAGTGCACGAATTGTGCCGCTACGTTGAGATAGGGGATGGAACTGTTTGCAGAATACTGAATGTGTTGGCGTTAAAAAAGGTTTGTGCCAGGTGGGTTCCCAGGATGTAGACAGTGGCTCACAAAGAAACAAGAAGAACGGTACGCAGCGAACTTTTGGAACAGTACGAGAATGGTGGAGATGATTTCTTGGAAGAATTGCGACCGGTGATGAAACATGGCTCCATCATTTTTCACCAGAGACGAAGAGGCAATCAATGGAGTGGCATCATGCAAAATCACCCAAGAAAAAAAATTCAAAACCACACCTTCTGCTGGAAAAGTTATGGCTACAGTGTTTTTCGATTCCGAAGGACTCTTGCTTGTGGACATCATGCCAAGTGGAACCACCATAAATTCTGATGCGTATGTGACGACGGTCGCAGCTAGTGGTCGTGCGGTAGCGTTCTCGCTTCCCACGCCCGGGTTCCCGGGTTCGATTCCCGGCGGGGTCAGCGATTTCCTCTGCCTCGTGATGCCTGGGTGTTGTGTGCTGTCCTTAGGTTTGTTAGGTTTAAGTAGTTCTAAGTTCTAGGGGACTGATGACCATAGCTGTTAAGGCCCATAGTGCTCAGAGCCGTTTGAACCATTTGCATATGTGACGACACTGAAGAAACTTCAAGCTCGACTGAGTCGTGTTCGACCACATCGGCAAAGGCAGGATGTTTTGCTGTTGCACGACAATGCACAGGCACATGTCAGTCAAAAATCCACTGTAGCGATCACAAAACTCGGATGGACAACACTGAAACACCCGCCTTACAGTTCTGACCTGGCTCCATGTGACTATAATCTCTTTGGAAATCTGAAATACTCTCTTCGTGGAACAAGGTTTGAAGACGATGACTCCCCAACCAATATGGCGTAAAGCAGTTGAGAGGGCTGAAAATTTTGTGGAGAAATGAAGATATTGTTCCTAAAGGATGTATAAACACACTGTAAAACTTTCAAACATGTAGAATAAAAGATGGATTAAAAAAAATACTGTGCATTTCTTTTGGAGTGACCCTCGTACCAACGACCACCCAGCAGTTGTCAAACAGCGCTCATGGAGGGATGGAACGCCCTGTCACAAGAACTCTTCATCAACTCCGTAGCCAGCATGGGAGCACGTTGCAGAGCACACACCCTATCAATAACCACGTCCCGCCTTTTGTAATACGACCATCATGAATCGTGGTGACTTCAGTGTAATTACTGTCTTCGAATAAAAGTGTCATAACTGTTCATCTCATTGCGTATTTCTTTCAATTAGGTTCTGTACTGTGCTGTTCTATGCTCTACTGTACCAAGTCACACTTCACAATTCATACTGATAAATGCATGTGCCGTAACCACAGATCATTCGATAAAAGTCCAGGCAGTCTGTCTTCCGAAGCGCAAGAGGCAAGACGGTCACCCACTCCAGCGCGTGGCCATTTCCAAAGGGCATGGAGACTCTGGCGCGCTCGCCGGTTCAACCCCCTTACAACCCCCTTAACACTCCACCCAATAACTTCTGGATCATGGTTGGCGTGTTCTTAAGCCCAAATTGTATCCATCGATACTGATAGTGAGCCCATGGAATGGTAAATGCGATCTTCAGTCAATCTTCTGTCACTAATTCCAGTTGATGATATCCTCTCTCCAAATCCATCATGGAGAAATATTTCGATTGACGTAGATAGTCCAAATTCTCCATTATGATTGGTACAGGATATGCATCCATGGTCATTCTTGCAATTAGCTATCACTAATGACAACAAAACGTGTATTTTTTTGTTCCATCTGATGACTTCATTGCAGCAATGACAATGGCTGCTCCCCACGAACTATCACTCTCCTCAGTAAAGCCATCAGCCAACTGATGATACATGAACTCTTTCCTTAAAGTCCGAGGCGCCTGGGTAATCTGTACAAGTGTTTGAAGACTGAGAGACTATTTACAGCAGGATTCTATGCTGAGTCGCAAGTGTCGCTGGTAATGCTCCACTAGGACTGAACAAATCTGTGAATCACATTAATGACGTTTCCATAGCTGACTATCGTTTCTTTTCAAATGATTCACTCTCTTGCATAACCCAGACACATTGTCAGTTTGCTTGCTGCACAGGTCTCTGCCTGACCTGTCCAAGTCGTCCTCATCTAGGATGTCCAAGCTGGAACTCAATAACCCTTTTGACTTTCCACTTCATCAGAGCAAAAACTATCTACAGTCACCAGAGCCATGTAATCTCCATCTGTTTCCTGCATACCATGCTTCTACACACAAAGTACCCGGTTCGCCATTGTGTTCCAACGGCGCTATGACACACATAATTGGTGGGTCAGTACCCACATTCACCCAGAGTAATTGTCCTGTACCTCTCGGTACTTTGCCACACGAATTGAGTTTTAATGAATGTGTATTCAGTCTATCCAGTTATGCCACAATTATTATCACATGAGATGTCATTCATTCCCAGCTGGAACAATGCCCCACTGACTTCGATAGTATGCAACAAAAGATAAATTTTTGCATGGTGGTTATTCAGAAAATCCAGCCCTAGGGTTTTGCAGGACCTTCACTCACATGAGGTATTACTTCCATATACTCCCAATAATGCCACATCTTTACCCCCTTCTGTATGGAACCTGTACTGTGGGGACTTCAGTCTCTTCCTACCCAAGAGGTCAAAACTATTTACAGGAGCTGTGTAGCATAGCTGTGTAGCAGTCTTAAAGACAGAAGCCAGACAGCTTGGATTCCAAATTGGTATTATAAAATAGCATTTGCTGTTGGCAGTCACACTTGAGCTGCTATAAATAAAGGGAAATCGTGACTGTCAGTTGCAAGTGTTATATTATAACAAATGAAACAATTTTCTTACAGTCGTAAGCTTTCATCAACTGCTTCTAATGGACAAAATATAGTTTTTTAAAAGGAAAAGTAGTACGTTCGTAAATAGTTGATAACATAAAAATGCTTCAAAACGACGCCAGCTCACCATCCTAAAATTAAACACAGCCTTAATAAATCTGCCACTAATTTGTTTTTCTGTGGTCATATCAAATACATTAACTAAAAACATCGCTACATTGTCCAGACCTGAACTGCCGTTATAGATAATGTT
Source organism: Schistocerca piceifrons (assembly GCF_021461385.2). Taxonomy (NCBI): domain Eukaryota; kingdom Metazoa; phylum Arthropoda; class Insecta; order Orthoptera; family Acrididae; genus Schistocerca; species Schistocerca piceifrons. Next base: position 75,316,314 of record NC_060149.1, read on the forward strand.
GGAGAGTAATTTGCTCATTCCGTATTACATTCTTGTACTGTATGAATCAGTGAATACCCGTTCTGCCATGACTGTGGGCATGTACGGATTATTTTATCTCAGGTCTGTTTCTCATGCTTATCTGTTTGATATTTTTCAGTGTCGTGCTATAGTCTGACATGCCCCACCTCGTGTGAGGTTTAATTATTGATACTGGAATAGTTATTTCCTTAAAGCTGTGCCTTCCCCTTAGAAATTAACTGGGGTACTATATTATTTTTCCTTTATTTACTAACAGTGCAGGGGAGACGATTTTAGTATCCCATCGTGCTACAATCTGTCTCGTATTAGGAGTCCAACGGCACCATACTTTGAAATTTGGTTGTGCCATACAGCGACATTATTACTTCAATGTGTCTTTCCAAATAATATGAAACATTTAACACACACGCTGTGTTACCAAAACAACATTGGATAGGCCTATATTAACACACGTTCTTTTTTCATTAGGTTGCTATGGAAACCTTGCGCAAATTTGGGGAAATATCCGTCTTGTGTTACACTATGAATAGTCACCAATGAACCTAAGTTCACATGTAAGTTTCATGCAATCCTCTGAATTTTACTCATTTCATTGTTCTTGTTGGCCATATTGAACGGAGGATGAAAAAAGGATGGCAACAAAAGGGTAGTCCGATATTTCACGCTTCGAAGATCTGGCACTGACAGCACAAAGTATTCCGTCGTCAAAGATACACGATGCAGACCGCTCCGCGACAGCAATCTTGTTACAAACCTCCTCTTACGCGCGGAATCCATTTTAAATTCGATGGCAGTTATATGTGTGTGGTTCATTGAACTGCACTTTTTTAGCAATAACTTTTTCTTATTCCAAAGCATGGATTGTCTGAAGACACTGGAAATGAATGAGATCTTTTAGACTGTTGTTATTCCTCGCAATGTCCAGAGCAGCCTTCCATGAAAAAAGAAACTTCTTAGTCTTATGACCGGTAGCAACACTGACTAAGCGAAATGAAATGCTGTCCACTCGAATGAAATACAAATTATGGAATTTAAAACCAGAAAATACTATCTTTAGAGAAATAAAAGTTTTGTTGTCAAAAGCTCCTGAAAGTTGAAAAGCTTGTTATGTGACATTAATAGCCTTTGTGCAGGCGGATGGTCAGATGAGATAAGACAACAAATTTCGTGTATGGAAATAGAGTTTTCACGGTTTTTAGCTCTTAAGTGCAGGTTTTTGATGAGACAAATAAATTTATCTAACTGTTTCGTAGAACTGACAAGAAATGACATTGTATGACTTTATTTTATTTTTGGATTTTCGGTTTCTTTTGTGGTGGGTTAAAAGTACACCATTAGGGAGTTAATGCCACACTCAACGGAAAAAAATCGTTGCCGAACTAAGAGGTACAAGAAAAATGACATAATACTCTTCGTAGGATAATTCGTACGACGCATGAAACTGTCATATTCTCAATTTTCCGCATTAGGAATGTCATTTCTGTGTTACAACATCAGAATAGTTTCACCTCCAGAGTGTTTTAGTAATATTGTTTCGCTTGTTATTAAAAGTGTCTGGGTTATTCCGCTAACTCTTTTACACGGTGCACTATGTACATCATCATCGCCATCGTTGTCATCATCATCAACATCATCATCGTCATCGTTCTTTCGACACGATTATAATTCATCCATCATTATCATAATATATTCGAGTACGAAACTAGATCCACTTCTTTCGCTTCTAAATTTTTCGCAAGTGAACATGGAATTATATCTAGTTTTCACAAGAATATAAATTAAATTCTTCTTTCACTGCAGGTGACATGAGATCAGTATCTCAAAGATCTTTTACATCAATTTACTGAGTGCACGAATGAGAGTATCTCGGCCGCTGATTTGTTTTTCTTGGTCATGTCCTGAGGAAATAGTTAACACCACATAAATGTATATGTTTCTGAGGGCGTCTGATGGAGGAAAGATTTTTCTCTACTTTTTCCATTTCTTTCCAGTGACACAGAACTAAATCAGAAGATGTGTTCAGGAGGAGAATCGATGCAGATGATTCAGTTTACTCTTGTCCTGCTACGAAAGCAAAGGAACTTAGTAGCATTTTGCTGGGTAGCGGTACACATGTGAATTTACGGAAATGAGGAAGCATTTCTTGGAGAGATTGAAATTTATACCATCCTGCTGCGGCACATTGCATGAATGACTGCGTGCATTTTTGAACGATGTTTTACATTTAGAAGCATACTCATCACATGCTCTCTTAATAAGGGCACTGAAGACAAATACAGTTTCATTAAGAAAGGTTCAACAGCCTTGAAAAACTTTAGAATATAATAAATACTGTTTATTTCTGTAAATATGTTTCGTGAAATGACGATATTTGGACACGTAAAGGGGACTGGTGGCCTTTCCAAAGGATAAAATTCTAGAAATCATTGTCTTGATCAGGTACTAGTTTATTAAAATTCATGAACCCTATAGGATTTGGAGGCATCGTCACATCTAAAAATGGAAAATATAAATTAAAACATATGAGGTTTTTACACAACAAGAAAATGGACTTGCTAAAGGTGCGAGAATAAGTGAACAAGTTATCCAACGATTACAGTAGCGACACATAGATGCATAGTGGATACTAAGAAGAAAAGTAGGAGGGATTTTGTCTCATAAAGTAAAAGTTATATTGGTCGGTGCTAGTGGTGTTTAGACAGTCAAATGTATATATATGTATATGTTCTTATTATATTAAAATATGTTGAGAGGACTGACTTTTACAGATCTTAAATACAGCATATATTTGCTCATTTCTCACATGATAGGAGAACGTAATACATAATGCAAGATAAAAGTAAAAACATAAAAGCTATTTAAAACGTGCTTGAATGCTACAGTTTTAGAGTCGGATCATAAAATATATTATATGAACAGTCATAAATTGAATTGCAACTGGAGGGCGAAATATGATGAGGTACAACTATAATGCAGGACATTATGTCGAAAATAAGGATGATTTAAAATAAGCTTGCAAAAACTAAATATCAAAATTATTTAAACAAAAATAAATTTTACCGTAACACGTTTTTAAATCAGACTAAAAAGTATAAAGTAATTGTTCCTAGCCCCATTCAGATTCAAAACCCCATAAAGGTAGTCCTTAAAATTTGTGTGTGTGAATTTTTAGTAGCAAAGACAATATTCCTAAGAGTTTAATTTTAAATACAACATTTTAAATACAAGATTTCTGCTGCACGGGTGAAACAAGTTGCACGACATGTTCTTTTCAGCATTTTGTCATTATCAAGTGCACCTTTGAAGATAGTGCAGCAAAAAACTTGTACTTAGAATTAAATATGTCGATCTCCAACCTCCTGCAAGCTGCGGGACCATTGGAAAGAAACTTGAAAGATTTATAAAAAGATTTTAGTCTAATCTAAAAATGTGTTGTAGTAAAAGCTTATTTTTGTTTAAATAATTATTTTCTGACTCTTAGTCTCGTGTGTGCGAAATTTCCCAATGGGATGGAAACATTTCGATGAGATTACATTTTTTATTTAAATTATTATATATATATACTAGCTTTTACCCACAGCTCTGCCCAAGTACACTTACGTCACATATATTGCATAGACCTCCTACTCCCCCACTCTCTTTCCACTTCCTCTTCCCCCTTCTCTCTGATCAGTTGTGGTCCTCCACTCGCATACAGCTTGGAATGCTTTCTAATACTACCAACACAACACGCCCGTCATGCAGGACAGATGAGATGTCAGGCATTACCAACTTTTATCAGCACCACCTCTATCGAAGAAACCAATAGCGAAGCGAGTTAATATAGCACTGTTATCCAGTTCTGAGCTCTGTTTAAAATTTTAGCTCTCTAGTTCTAAATTGCAGAATTTGTACCAAGCAGACAGACAGACAAAAAAAGCAGTCTAATAAAAACGTTTTAAAGTATAAGACAGCTTGAATAAACGTAAGAAAGTTCATACTGATAGAAAGACTGGAATAAGACTCGACGGTCTGAATGCAGAAGTAGGTGAAGCAGTCCAGGTGATGTGAGTTGTTTGTTGAGCTATGGGCAGAGCATTGTTAGCAACAGCAGCTGTACAGGTAGTGTCGCAACCAGCAGACAGTCTGTCGGCTTGTATTGACATCGGTGTGCCGTGAGGAGCACTGTTCCCACAATAACGATAGAGTCAATTACGACGATCTATAGAATAATCATAGCGTGTAGGCTTTCATGGCCGGCGTCTTCAGTAATTAAAACTTCCGGGCTAAGAGGCCGTGGTCCAATAGTAGAAATACTTCTCCCTGACGTTTCGTTGCCAGAGTAATTAGACAGTATTCAGAAGTGTTCTGTCATAGCAAATACCTAAAGATGTCAAAACGGGAGGTGTGTTCATTTTTCATTTAGGGAGTTCATGCCATTATTTTTTCGCTACGCATAGATTTCGGTTTCTCCTAATATACTGAGTAGAGCACCTTTCCCTTTTAGAGGTGCCGTTCACAGTGTGATGGAAAGGGTTTTACCATCTTGGAAGCAGAAGTAGAAAAGGCGCTGAAGGAGATGAAGAATAGGAAGGCATGTGGAATAGATGATTTGCCAGCAGAACTGTTGAAGAGTCTGGGAAACAAGGCAAGAAAAGAGATAGTCTACCTCTGTAACGAGATATATGACAAAGGGGAATGGCCTGAGGACTTCGCTGCAACAGTTATGATACCAATAGAGAAAAAGAGAAATACTAAAAAATGTGAAGAGCACCGGACCACCAGTCTAATTTCTCATGCAGCTAAAGTCTTGCTGAGAGTGTTGAATAGAAGGTTATATGGCAAGCTGGATAGAGGTATTGCAGAGGAGCAGTTCGGATTTAGAAGAGGAAAAGGAACAAGAGATGCTATTGGCCTGCTAAGAACTATAGGGGAAAGATATATCGAAAAGGGTAGAGAAATCTTTGCTGTTTTTATAGATTTAGAAAAGGCTTTTGACAGAGTTCAGTGGAACAAGCTGATGGATATCTTGAAGTGGAAAGGAGTAGACTGGAAAGAGAGACGATTGATACAGAATCTATATTTACACCAGAAAGTAAGGATAAGGATTGGAAATGAAATGTCAGAAGGAAGCAGCATTGGACGAGGTGTTAAACAAGGTTGTTGCCTTTCCCCACTGTTGTTTAACGTATACCTTGAAGAATTATTGCGAAAAGTTTAGATGGGAAAAGAGGAATATGTATTGGTGAAAAGAGAATCGAATGTATAAGATTTGCTGATGACATGGTATTAGTGGCAGAAAGTGAGCGGACAGTGAATAACATGCTCAAAGATTTGAATGAAGCTTGTGTGGAATATGGGACGCAAATAAACACAGCAAATACAAAGAGTATGGTCAACAGTACAAGACGCAGACTGTCCAATATTAAAATAGGCCAATCTACCATTAGCCAAGTAAGTGAATTTAAATATCTCGGGAGCACAATAACTGAAGACTTGAGATGTCACCAGGAGGTGAAAACTCGAATTGCAATAGCGAAGGAGGCATTCAACAGAAAGAGGAGACTCTTACGTGGCAAATTAGATGAAGGACTAAGGAAAAGACTTGCCGAATGTTTTGTCTGGAGTGTGGCACTATATGGGGCAGAAACATGGACTCTGAGACGAGAGGATGAAAAAAGGTTAGAAGCATTTGAGATGTGGATGTGGAGGAGAATGGAGAGAATAAGCTGGATGGAAAGAGTGAGTAATGAAAGAGTATTGGAAAGGGTTGGTGAGAGAAGATGTCTGCTGAAGGATGTAAGAGAAAGGAAAAAGAACTGGTTGGGACATTCATTGAGAAGGGAGTGCTTGCTAGTAGATGCTTTGGAAGGATTGGTTTGTGGGAGAAGACTGAGAGGAAGAAGGAGATACAAGGTGATAGACGACATAAAGGGAAGATGAAATTATGCAGACCTGAAGAGGATGGCAGAAGATCGGACAGCCTGGAGAACTACCATGTGAAAACCTGCCTTTAGGCAGAACACTGATGATGATGATGATGATGATGATGATGATGATGATGATGATGATGACGACGATCTATAGAGTAATTAGACAGTATTCAGAAGTGTAGTGTCATAGGAAATACCTAAAGATGTCAAAACAGGAGGTGTGTTCATTTTTCATTTAGGGAGTCCATGCCATTATTTTTTCGCTACGCATAGATTTCGGTTTCTCCTAATATACTGAGTAGAGCACTTTTTCCTTTTAGAGGTGCCGTTCACAGTGTGCCCAGTGGCGAAGCAAATTTGACGATTTGTCATTTGCGAACGTATCCATTGAATTTCGTGGCACACATTATCAATATTGCAAGCGATTAAATTCGACAAAATCCCAGTCCTAACTAATAAATACATTGTTAGACATAAGTGATATTTATGGTGTAAAAAAATACAGATATCAAATGTCCAGCAGACTGTATCATTAATATCGTTATCGTCATAGCGTATTGTCTTAAGTGGAGCTCGATTTCCCACCGAGACAATATTCCAGCAACAGAATGAGACGGACAGTGCTTGGAAAGCGGGCGATGCATCCAGTTTGCGATTCTCTGCCTGTCAGGCCTTTGAGACAGCTACCCTGGCCACCGCGTCGATGACGTTACTGGACCACAAACGCTAAGCGCACTGTAAACTGCATCCGTTCGATGATCAGTTATTGATGACGTCATCGGGAGACACGCTGGCAAACATGAAAGCAGAACACAAGCACACGATGCGGTCGTGGATCATTCACACAACGTTGTGTACCAATCGTCAAGACGTTAGCTTGTCGACATTAGCAATAATGTTCACTATAAAATACATGGGAGAAGGTATTTATGTGCCACTTATTAAAACTGCTTCCCCTATCATTCTTGAATACAGTGTGGGATTGACAATTACTTGCTGCTTCGCTTCGAACTACGAATAGGTAAATTTAATCGTTTTTTATGTTTGTATTTTACATGATGCTCTATTTCGTCATGACCTGCACCTGGAAGCTAAGCAGCAAGTAGTTAATCGTTCGTCCTCCGCAGTCAATGTGCCCGTCGATGTTCCAGTCAGAGAATACACCGTCAGCTGCAAACACTAAGAAACTACTCCGGAAAAACCTGTCTATTAAACAGCGGGGTTGCCCTTTACCGACTGCCCAGTAGTAAAACCGCCGACCACTGGCTACGAGGAGGCGCTGACTATCAGAGGAGCCTGCTTCCCAGGAAATCAATGATATTAATATTGGGGAACTCGTAATGGCGAGATTTCTCTTCTCGTACTTGACGAATGCTTACTGGTTAGCTCTAGGCAAACTCTCAAATACAATTCTTTCGTGATGATGACACAGACTTTCAGGTATAAAGGACAGGCGAATATATCAATTTCAAATAGACAATTCCGATCCAGGAATGGCTTAAATCCAAAGTTCTAAACGAAAATAATGAAACTTCAAATTTACCTGTCGATCGGCTGACGACGATAAAAGTCCAAAACGCAGACATTTCTGCAATCATTTTAAAATCTGTTGAATGTGGCGTCCCACAGCTTCAATACGTGCGTGACAAAGTTCTATCGTACCGGTGTGACGTAAGTTGCTCGTTTTCGTGGCCGTTTTCATTGAAGGTAAGATCTGTGTGCTTAGCCAATCGCAGACACCATAAGAGTCCTGAGTCTCGCATTAAACCTCAGCAGAGACTGTTGAAGAAGTGGTTTGAAGAGAAAGATAACGCGGCGTAACAAGCTAATCGATTTTATATTCGAGCCCGGTGTTGTTTGAACAATCTTCCAGGGAGCGAGAATTCTTGCCAGGATGTCCTCCTCAGTTTTGACTCATATCTCGGTTTGCAAGATTTTCTACGTAAACCCAGAACAAGAAATCAACTGAGTAAACGATCTAGCCATTAAATTGGTGTATCCGCTTTTCACAGAATACCCGATGTAGATGATCGCTATAAACATATGCAAAGTAAGCTATGGCTCCACCGTGGTGGAACAACACATGTGCTTGAAGGTAAAATGGGTCTCAAAGCAGTATTCCACTGGCAACATTATGCCAAAACACGTTTATCTTTGTATCAACCGTCAAAGTATATAGCATCATTACAGAAACACGCTGTACAATATAAATGTTTTATCTTTTCAGCAGACAAACTGCAGTTGATCGTTATGTTAGCAATGGATCGCAGGTTTCAATTCACATTATTCACAACAGAAACTTTGCTATTCTTTCTCGTCACACGTTGGCACATTTTACTCCCAGGATATTTGTATGACTACCTGACTCCAGTTGTAACGCATTATTCGTCTGGGCGACGGTAACGTTTTATAGCTGTTGAAGAGTACAAATTTATACCGAATGTCTCTCGTAGGAGCCGTCAGGCTCATTTTTTCCGAGTATTTCCGCAGATAATAAAAATTAGATTTTTCGTAAAGTGCAACTTGAGGAGACCACGCGAACACTGTTCATCATATTTCACGTAGTTCAGTAAGGAGTGAAACATGCAACTGTAAAATTCTTTGACAATCTACGCACGGAAATAAAATGTCTGACAGGTAGCCGAAGTGTTTTCAACTGCAGATAAAAAAATTTTCTCCACTGCAGCTCCTTCTATACTATAGAGAAATTATTGACTATAAATAATTAGTAATGTATACAGAGAAAACAGGAAATGGCTAACACGTATTCGTACAAATATACGTCTGTTCTGTAGGCCCTTTCATCATGATAACGTTTATCATATGATATGTGGAACAGAAACTAACATGTATTATACGACACCTGGTCGCTCCAAGATACGTCTTGCTAAATGACCACGATGAGAAAATTAGAGAAATTGATGCTGATATGGAAACTTATCCACTATTCGCGAATGGTACGTCGAAGAGGGAAATGATAGTGCTACCAAAGATACCCTCTGCCGCACACCTTAAGGTGGCTGCCGGAGTATAGCTGTACATTTACAATGCGTAAGGGCGATTACGACGTCACCGTTGAGCACCCGTGAGCATCAAACATGTACATGTACAAGAAAGCGCTTCGCACATTACATTTATCACGTGGAATTTTATGTTCCCATTCAATAGAAATGTTATGCCACAGAATAGAAAACGGGAAGAAATTAGAATTATTCTTGACACCTATCAGGGACTTGACAGTGCAGTTAAGAGCCTGTAATAAATTGTTACGCAAAACGGCGGACCACTGACCACTAGTAAAGACCCATAAAGAGCAGATCCGCACATCATTGTCTCCCTCCCGCCTCCATATTTCATCGGTACTCCAGCTCTGAATCCATTTGGTCATTAGGATCGATGGTGTTCGTACCGAAGCACTCAATTCAATGATTATTACGGTGTAGTGACATCCATGTTAGATGTTCCAGCACTTCTCTTGAACACACTGCTTGCGTTTCCCGAGATCACAGCATCCAAGTAACCACGACCTGCTCCTCGTAGGACTTCGTATTGTTCGCTGCCTACCACATCGCTGATGGAGAAACTGAGAGTCTTACAACACCAGTACATCTTGCGGTTCTTATCGAACTAGCATCATCGTCACTACTGGGTGAGAGGGCCATTTGGTGCCTCTGTTCCCTATCATCGGTGCAGGCCCTTCTGGGTGCCAGGGTCTATCTGGCCAGTGCGGTACATCCCGATGATTCACCGCGGGTCATCTTCATTTTCCGGAGAGGGGTCGAGGACGTTCTAACGCTGTGTGGGAGCATAATGTCACGCTAAGGCTTCGCCTGCCAGACGGCAACCGGTAAGACTTCGGCTGAACTGCACTGCACGGCACGGCATAGCAGGCAACAGGGGTCAGCAGAAAAATTCATACTTGTCACTGGCAGGAGGGATCAGCCGAGGTTGGTTCAAATGGCTCTGAGCACTATGGGACTCAACTGCTGAGGTCATTAGTCCCCTAGAACTTAGAACTAGTTAAACCTAACTAACCTAAGGACATCACAAACATCCATGCCCGAGGCAGGATTCGAACCTGCGACCGTAGCGGTCTTGCGGTTCCAGACTGCAGCGCCTTTAACCGCACGGCCACTTCGGCCGGCGATCAGCCGAGGATGACGAGGAGACACGGAACTGTAAATATGAATGAGTAAATGCTAACTTGCCAATCACGTCTTATTAGCGCCGAATGACACTCTACACGTTCCACAACACCATCATGATAACTTAGACGTGTCTCCGCTCAGCAGCTCTACACGTGTCCCAAATAACCATAGTATGATAGTCGTATTAAAGCTACGTGTTAATAGGGATAGTAAAACACGAATAATAGCTAGCACTTTAGCAGACTGAGTAGCGCTGTTGCATGAACACTGCAGGCAAACAGCACTCGTGAACGTTAGCACACAAGGCGGAGTAAATCGGACAAGTAAGACGTGGTGAGCAAAGGTACAACCCATCTATTCAAAAAGTTTCGAGACTAGATTAATAAAAAATTGAGAAAAGTTAGGATGGACGTTTTAATGCGTCAACTGTTCACATACATTGTGTTCCCCAACCCCCTCACCTTCCCTCTTTTGTGCAACGCACAGAACGTTAATACAACCATTTGAAACTCTCAAAAAAGTACTTTGGGATGTTGTTGAACTGGAGCGTCACATTCGCTCTGTCTTAGGTTTTTGTTAACCATCAGAAACTCAATCTACCCTTCGTTGTTATGTGGTACGTTTGTATTCATAACACCAAGTCTCGACAACCGTTATGCCTTTGTCAGAAGAGATTTGTCCAGATTTTTCATTTCAGTCGAGTCACGGTAAGCGTCTGCACATCATTGTTTTTTCTCGAGAGTCAAGATGTGTAAGACAAACTTTGCACACACTATTCTCATGTTCAAAATATTCTGGAGAATTTTGTCATGAACACTTGGTTTAGAGATGTTCAGTCGGTCCACTGCGGTTTGTACACAACAATTACACACCACGCCTTCACGTGCAAAATTTAACATTGCCCGCTCACAAGTGGCTGGATAGATTCATATTTGTAGTTTACAGACGTCATTTCAAGCAGCCGCAGTAGTTAATGCGTTGATGTCACCTACACTGGTGATCATCCAAAATGCAATACCAACAAGGACCGGAGATATCACAACCAAATTGATTCGGGAGATAATACGTTGTGCAAAGATCACGTGTTTGAAAGTACAGATCCATGAGAAGCGAGGAAGCTGATGAAATCAGTATTGAGTGTTGCCGCCATTGCTAGCTATAACCGCTATTGCTCGCCTCGATATTGAATGAAAAAGCCTCTGATGTGTTGTTGGGTTATTGCAGTCCATACTGCTTCCACATATAGCCAAAGTTGATGTGATGTAGCAGGCGAGACGTTCCGCAGTCATCGACCAAACGTTTTCGATAGGCGAGAGATCGGGAGAAAAGGGGGGGCCAAGACAGCAATGCAGTGCAGTCCGATGGGCGACAAAGAAGTCTTGGACATTGCGTGCTAATGACAACTAATATGAGCAGCAGGTGCGCACTGGAAACATTTTCTGCACATACAGCAACCGCCGTACGCTATGTTTGCAGCAGTGTAGTTACGCGTCTGTGAAACAGACAATAGTCCTTTATTCATTTTTAGTACAGAGACATGATTGCAGGAGGCGGGAGGTTACTGACTTTCGATGACGTCGGTGGCTGGCTGCTTGTCGACCGCTGGGATCGGCAGCTGCCAGCCCTGGAACCAGCACAGCACGCGTTAGCAACGATGGACAGTAGTGTCAGCAAAATGCCTCCAGACTGTGCTAGCTGCAGCCTCTGGCAGCCTGCCTGACTCGTGATCGCAGCATACTACACTGGGGCAAGTGGTGCTTAAATCACAACATCCAGCACGGCTAAAGTTGAATTCCTGTGCCTGCATTGGGTCGTGATCAACAACAACGGAGGCCCTCGGGACCCTCAGGAAGTAGACCAAGCTCAAACATGGGACACGGTAGGGAAGTTACTGGCTGCAGCAGATAGTCATCTGTTGCAGTGCAAAGGCACCAGCTCGTCTACATATGGTCCACAGCTCAGGCAGCTGTCTCTTGCTACTGGAGTAGAAGCCCTTAGAAGATGACTGGATACTTCATCTGGCACTGCAGTAGCCTCCACCTTGAAGTCAGTAGATGATGGAGATGGTGGTGGTCAGCATCACGTACATACCTTTACACAGTTGTATACAGTGCACGTCTGCGAGATTCTGGGAAAATCTGAGAGTGTGGGCCTGATTTCTTTATTTATTTGGGGAGGAGGGAGGGAGTGGTTTATTGGAGTCTGCTGGCCACTACTTCTCCGTAAGAAACACCTAGGAAGAGACAACAGGCTGGAGCAGATGGGTGTCGCCAATGGACGGTGATGGCTCCATTCGTTTTGCTTTTCTGGTTTAGGCAGCTCCTGAAGGAGCCTAGCTGGAGCGGTAGTATTGCCGAACTTCACCCAACAGAGGCGCTGGCTAGTTTATTCCGTTTCGTCAGCTTCTTGAGTAAGTGTTCTTTCGTTCTGAATACAACTTCCTGCAAAACTGTGTCTGGGATTCAGGCTGACTTTTGCTTACGTCTGTACGACGCCGTTTTTCTCAGCTTCACAAGATCAGTTCACTGCACCAGATAGTTGTGGTGCAACAGTACCAAAATGTATAAATAAGAATCCAGAGTTTAAGATAATACCACTGAGTTGAGGTAATACGTTTGCTGCTCTGTGGTATCATAACAAAAATATATTTGGCTCCATCAGTTATGCTCTTTACGCTCACTGATAAGTTTTCCTTCTTTTATAAACACAGCGGAAGATACACATGCAGTATATGTTTACCCTAAGATACTGAAATAATATGTGTACTCGCAAAGCGTCTCTCATATCAAGGACACTGTTTATAAGCATGTCACCACATGCGATCGTTTTTCCTCGCTAACTTCTATACATTTGCTCTGAGAAGTTCTGTCTGGTTTCTTTTTGGACTATTACTATGTAAGCAATTTGACGTTACACACATATCCAAAAAATATCGAACATTATAATAACAAAACAACGAAAATTTTGAAATATTGCCTGCAGAAATAATCTATGCCTGCCTAATTAAAGTTACTTACCTTGTATTTGGACGTCAGAGAGACGTTTTTCATTTAACATTGTATGCCGCTTCAGGGTACTCTTTCAGTATCAGTAAATATTACGTTGCATCTGTGCCTTTTTCTTATACTGGAAACAGTGAATAAACTGACTACTTTCACGCGGCACCTTAACTTCTTCCACGCTCTCACAGGTGCATTTAAGTAGCGATATTAGAACACGCTGTACAGCATATCGTAGTTATAATCAATAAGCTGACATTACAATACATATTACCTTACTTACGTATGTTAATTACAGACAGATATCAAAATAAGTTGAGGACCAGAACGCTCCGGCACCTGGCTTGAAGACCACTGACTAATTTAACATGGATTTTATGACAAAATGCAAGAAAGTGTTCAGTCTCAAATATGAGTTACATCTGTTTCACTGTATTTTAAATATATAACATCTTTTTATTATCATCTATAAGAAGTGGTCCAAACTGGGGGTTGAAACAGATTGTTTCTTTATATTACCACAGCTAATATTACGTTTCGTGCTCATCAAAGGTGTGGTAAATATGAAGCGGAACATTACACTATACTTCAGGCATGAAACGTGTGAACATAGTTCGAAATTTATGTTCTCTCTCGTCATCTTAATATCCACCGGGAAATACCGCAAATTTATCTTGCAGAGAGAATGAAAGAATATTCACGACTCTGTTCTGCAAATACTGACTCAAGGAAAGATGTTTTTCTGTTTGCCTGTTAGTTTCCCAGGCATGCGGGAATATTGGGGCAATTATGATAATAACGTACAGCCAGGGACTTCTGAAGAGGAAGACTACTCTTTGAAGGAAGTCGCGGCCCCTCCAACACCCATCCTCCCCTTGCAATCTTGCGTCGCGCTGTCGAAGAGAAAAACAGAGTAACGAGACAGATGACAGTCATTCAACCATAGGGCACAGGTTGTCAAACAAAAAGATGGAAACAGGCGACGTAGATTCTAGTGTGCAGAAAGCATAACTCTCAAATGAGGGGAGAAAAGTGTGTAAATGGATTGTTACGAGTGCCATTACGTAGATCATTCTTTAACATAAATAGTTTTCCTTTGCTGGCAAGAGAGCAGCCCGCAAATTTTGAAAACCGTTTTAACCGTCGATGGTGTGACTCTTGCGAAAGTGTTAAATTATTTTGGATTAAGCTGGCCTCATCCCTAAACTATTTTAGGTAGATTTTATCGTGTTGCGCAACGGGTAGTTGATACTTTTAATCACGTCACCAGCCATTGACACTTATCTACATCTTTTTATTCTCATCCCCTTTATGGATGCCTTTCTTCTACTGTGTGGTTTTGTGTTACTGAAGTGATCATTTGTGCACGAGTGCAGGCACCTGTAACAGATTTTAGATAAACTTTTCTCAACAATGCTAAATTCTCGAAAATGATTTTACTAGAATATTCCTTCGTTAGCTTTACTCCTTTTACATTTACTCTGTGTTATCCCCGATAACATCATAACCTATTTTAATATGAGGTTAAACGATAATATTTAACAAATATTTAGATTTTGCGAAATTTATTACGCATTCGTACCTGGTACCTTTAGCGTCTTATACTCCACATCATCTGCACCATTTGTTGTTAGCATATATGCAAAGAACTTTGTGTCCAAAAATACCTCATTTACATCCACTTCTATTCCCGAACACTTAATTTATATGTCTTCACATTCGTATGTTTTAAAAAGCGTTAGCGATAAGCAACAGTCTGGTTTAGGAACTTTCGAAGACTTTTATTATGATCTTGAGTAGCGTTTTTGAGCATACTATTCTCACAATAGCATTTATTTATTCTTGTAATTATTAGTTACTACGGCACGCCTGTTAACGTTGCACAGCCAGAACTTTGCAGAAAAGTAGAACATCAGGAAACCCGTATCAGCTGACACGGATTGCTCCTGTTTATGTGTTTTATTAATGCTGGTGCGTGCTGCCGCTCTAGCAGATTTTATGGATCGCTCTCACCATTATGAAACTAATATTCACCTTTAATTACAGTTCATAAAGGGAAATTACTCTTAGGGTAGCACACAAATTACTCTTTTATGTCAACGGATGCATTTATTAAGTTTGTTGCCCATTAAATTGACATTTCTGAGCTACAGTTGTTTTCGTAGCAGCTTTCAATTCTGATCATCCAGAATTTTAAGTTTCAAGTGATACTGATTTCCATGGACAAGAGATATAGCAATAATAGTCAAGCTAGCCGCGGTTGTGGACTCAAAAAAAGGTACAGCTAGGGTAGTGGGAGTGTTACAGTTTCATGGCCACTACACATTCTTCACTAATATTGATAAACAAGTTCGATCTAACGTTCTTAGCAACAATGTAGAGAGTTTTCAGTCCAGCCTGTGCCACATGCTTTTTCTATGTCTGTAAGCATATTGTCGTTTCGTTGGTCCCTTGCCCTTTCTTCCTACTGTGAAACCACATTGCTTTTCTCGAATACCTATCTTCTAATGTTCACAGTAATATAGATATCTTTTTGGTTTTTGTATTCTTTCTTGGAAGCCTTTTTGGAAACTGCTGTTAAATGCACGATTTCTCATCCGTTTCGAATAGTCATCATGTCTCTCAAAATTTTGTGGAAATTGTCTTGCATGTATGTGGCAAGCCGATGAAAATTGAACCAAAAGACTCTTGTACGTCAGCTCCCTCTGATGTGTGAACCAGAAACATTGGAAACTGCGAATGAGATAACAGTTTGAAGTGACAGAAATAAAGACTAACACAAACAACTAAACAAAAACAATAATAATATTTAAGAAGAAATGCTGTGGCCACCCACTTCATACATCATAGCGCCTACTGTATCAGCATCCCGCTTCACAGGGCGTATATTCACTAGGAAAAACTACGTCGTTTTTGTTGTCAACACAAATATTTACCGGCGGCCACAACTCAACACAACACCACGTCTCCACCAACGGCCTCCAGGGACCGATACCCGTTCGCGGAACCTGCAGAACAGCTTCACCAGAGGTCGCAGCTAGCCCTGAAACTACTTTGATACGCCAGGCACGTCATCGCAAATAGTTCTGGCAGATACATCCGCCAAACGGGCTTTATAGGGTGGCGCACTGCAAGCAACGGCAGTTCGACGCACCGCTTGGAAGTATAAAGAGCTGCCACCCCAGCAGCCACGGCCAGACGCCTATTCTAGCTGGCCGATCTCTTGCAAATGGACTTGTTGTAGTCGACGAACATCTTGACATTATACAAGTGTTTAATTGTGATCTCTCCCCGGGAAGAGTCGGGTCTTTTCTATTATTATTTGTCATTTTATATTTGTGACATTCCGCAATTGCAATCGACTCTGTTGTTCTTTTGGAGACTGTATTATTAGTTCATTTTGGTGAGTCCAATAAATACACTCCTGGAAATTGAAATAAGAACACCGTGAATTCATTGTCCCAGGAAGGGGAAACTTTATTGCCACATTCCTGAGGTCAGATACATCACATGATCACACTGACAGAACCACAGGCACATAGACACAGGCAACAGAGCATGCACAATGTCGGCACTAGTACAGTGTATATCCACCTTTCGCAGCAATGCAGGCTGCTATTCTCCCATGGAGACGATCGTAGAGATGCTGGATGTAGTCCTGTGGAACGGCTTGCCATGCCATTTCCACCTGGCGCCTCAGTTGGACCAGCGTTCGT
Source organism: Schistocerca piceifrons (assembly GCF_021461385.2). Classification (NCBI taxonomy): domain Eukaryota; kingdom Metazoa; phylum Arthropoda; class Insecta; order Orthoptera; family Acrididae; genus Schistocerca; species Schistocerca piceifrons. The sequence goes on from NC_060149.1 coordinate 75,333,110, forward strand.
GCTGGACGTGCAGACCGCGTGAGACGACGCTTCATCCAGTCCCAAACATGCTCAATGGGGGACAGATCCGGAGATCTTGCTGGCCAGGGTAGTTGACTTACACCTTCTAGAGCACGTTGGGTGGCACGGGATACATGCGGACGTGCATTGTCCTGTTGGAACAGCAAGTTCCCTTGCCGCTCTAGGAATGGTAGAACGATGGGTTAAATGACGGTTTGGATGTACCGTGCACTTTTCAGTGTCCCCTCGACGATCACCAGTGGTGTACGGCCAGTGTAGGAGATCGCTCCCCACACCATGATGCCGGGTGTTGGCCCTGTGTGCCTCGGTCGTATGCAGTCCTGATTGTGGCGCTCACCTGCACGGCGCCAAACACGCATACGACCATCATTGGCACCAATGCAGAAGCGACTCTTATCGTTGAAGACGACACGTCTCCATTCGTCCCTCCATTCACGCCTGTCGCGACACCACTGGAGGCGGGCTGCACGTTGTTGGGGCGTGAGCGAAAGGCGGCCTAACGGCGTGCGGGACCGTAGCCCAGCTTCATGGAGACGGTTGCGAATGGTCCTCGCCGATACCCCAGGAGCAACAGTGTCCCTAATTTGCTGGGAAGTGGCGGTGCGGTCCCCTACGGCACTGCGTAGGATCCTACGGTCTTGGCGTGCATCCGTGCGTCGCTGCGGTCCGGTCCCAGGTCCACGGGCACGTGCACCTTCCGCCGACCACTGGCGACAACATCGATGTACTGTGGAGACCTCACGCCCCACGTGTTGAGGAATTCGGCGGTACGTCCACCCGGCCTCCCGCATGCCCACTATACGCCCTCGCTCAAAGTCCGTCAACTGCACATACGGTTCACGTCCACGCTGTCGCGGCATGCTACCAGTGTTAAAGACTGCGATGGAGCTCCGTATGCCACGGCAAACTGGCTGACACTGACGGCGGCGGTGCACAAATGCTGCGCAGCTAGCGCCATTCGACGGCCAACACCGCGGTTCCTGGTGTGTCCGCTGTGCCGTGCGTGTGATCATTGCTTGTACAGCCCTCTCGCAGTGTCCGGAGCAAGTATGGTGGGTGTGACACACCGGTGTCAATGTGTTCTTTTTTCCATTTCCAGGAGTGTAGATTTCGGACTTGTGTTTTCCGCATTTCTATTCTGCTAGCGCAGATACTTCAAGAAATATTACATAAATTGTAAAAGCATGGTTTCGTCACGTGAATCGACAGGATAGTAGATAGCCATAGAAGATTTTAGTACGTAATCTATCTTTTAAAATCAAAAGAGGAATAAATCTGGAAAAATTGAGTGTGACAAGTAAGGAAGGCCACAAAAATGGTTCAAATGGCTCTAAGCACTATCGGACGTAACATCTGAGGTCATCAATCCCCTAGACTTAGATCTTCTTAAACCTAACTAACCTAAAGACATCACACACATCAATGCCCGAGGCATGATTCGAACCTGCGACCGTAGCAGCTGCGTGGTTCCAGACTGAAGCGCCTAGAACCGCTCGCCGAAGAAGGCCACAGACAGAAGAGTTGTGCAGAAGGAGGGACTGAGAGGGATACGGATTTCGGAAAGGTCACACCTACAGGGTGTTTTACAATTCGTGTTGCACACTTCTAGAGGTTGCAGAGAGGACATAGTAGATCAAGTTTTACGTAGGAAAAAAGTTACAGCTAGAATAGCGGGGATGTTACAGTTTCATAGCCGTTAGATATTTATCAGTTTGGGGTAAGAGTCCCTGTACCGGAAACGAACGAGTCGAAAGTTATAAGCAAAACTGGTTATTATACCTTTTACAGTGGAATACATAATCTGGTACTGTTGTTGCTAAGATTGCATGGTAGACAACTTTCAGAGATGGTAATATGGGCCACAACAAGAAAAAAAGTGCATTAAATATGGGCTCTAAAATGCACAGCTGAGGAACTATAAGCACTTGTTCATCTTCAGTACTGTCAAACACATCTCCTGTATAGAACAAGTGCTCATAGTTCTTAAGGTATGCAATTTAGAGCCCATTTTACTAGATTTTTTCTTGTTTTGGTCCTTACTATCACCTCTGATAGTTGTGTACCCTAAAATCTTAGCAACAAGGGTACCAGCACATGTATTCCAGTATCAAGAGGTATGATTTTCGCTTGTAACTTTCAACTCGTCCGTTTCCGGTACAGGGACCCTTCTCTACCAGCCTAGAAAGTTTTTAACATCTTCAAGGAATTACCCTGTATATACATACATTTACAGACGCCGCCTCCTATAACCTTGACGCTCTGTAGCGTCGTTGGATGACATTGCCGGACACGGGTTCCTATGTAACACTTGATCTACTATGTCCCCTCTACAAGTGTGTAACATGAAATGTGAAACATTCTGCATGTGCAGTCTTGGTCATTACAACTGCACTATCAGGAAGGATGGCATTTTAGTGAATTTTAATTAATTAGCGAATAAAGTAAAATAGGATGAATACTTGATGAAGTTTATAGTTGATCTGGGGGTGTAGCATATATGAATTTTAGTAGACAGATCTGCCACCTCAGGCAGCAATAACGGCTATAAACTGCCTGGGCATCGAATCGAACAGAGCTTGTATCACATATACGGGTACAGCATTCCACGCTACTTGAGCTCTATGTTAGCCTTCACAAATCGTGGTGTTAGGCGAGTGGCGGCGTGCCAACCCCTCGGAAATCTATACCAGATTTCAGTGGTTGAGATATCTGGAGAATTTGCTGGCCAGGGCAACATTCTGGTACACTCTGCGCCGAAGTATGTCAGAATATAACGGGCAAGGCGCGGTATAGCGCTATCATTGTGAAACGTAAGGTCAAGAACACTTCGAAGATAGGGCACGGTCGCTGCCTTTAACAAATCACGTATTTAACCGCTGCAGTCCAAATTACCGGCTATGCGAACCACATGTGATCGTGTTATGTGCTGAGTGGCAACCCATACCATCAAGCCTGATGCTGAGTCATTTGACAAAGATGAACGCAGACTGACACACACAGATTAATCCGTCGTGATGCTGTACACAGAAAACGAACTCATCTGAAATAACGACTTGTTGACACCTGTGTCCAGTGTTGTGGTTGGGCACGTCTCTCTCAGCGTCCGCGTCATGGGAAACCGCAACAATGATCGGCGTGCTGAGAATTTGTGGTACTCGGGATGTCATCGCCTTATCCGGGTGGATAGTTGACTTGCAGCAAACATACATGATTTCTGACTCAGGGTACATGATGTGAACGTTCGATCCTGCACAACTGAGCAAACAATATGTCTGTCCTCACAGGCGCTAGTAGCAGGGCCGCTGAGATTCTGCCTGGCGGCTAGTATGATCCTCCAGAAAACATCGATTCCATATTCGGTGGACCAGTGCGAGCAGCTACATGGTGGAAATCTAAACCATAGTCTCTACTGCCCAGGACCTTGTCACTGTCGAATTCTGACGCGTGCCGGTGGGCGTTTGTCATACTACAACAGGCATTACACGATCTTCTCACCATCAACCATAATTCAAATGTGATTTCTGAATTAGAAACCCGTTGCATAATCTTTCCTTATAGGAAAAATGTAGATTGTGTCACTCCTACATAAAATGTGCGGTTGCGCTGATAACAAAACAATATTCTGAGGTCCCTATGTTAACCGAATTTTGCAGCGCCATACCAGTATACCGAAATTTGCGATCCCAACTATTTTTTCGGCTATGTCCACTCCAATTGCTCGTATAAAATACAGGAGGCGTGATCAGTGGATTAATACATTACACTAACGTATTTATCAGAATTCCAGTTTTCCACTCTACATGAGTTTAAAAAAGTGCCACATATTTGGAATAAATTGTCCAGTCACTTTCATGTGACTACCTGTCAAAAGCCTGAATAACCAACTTCTGCATCGCAGACCACTGCGACAAATATTCTTGTGATGATCCATTGTTCCTTCCAGAATGACGAGGCCAGGGCAAGCCACGAAAATATTCCTCAGAACAATGCTCCGTCCACAGCCCGGACCCTTCCAGAAATTGTTGCATGGTGTTTGCTTTCACATGCTTCACGCTGTACGCGCCAACGGCGTGGAGCATGAAACATGATTCATCTGGAAAGACCACCTGTCGCCAATTAGTGGACATCCAGTTGTGGCATTGGTGCACCTATTCCAGCATTCGTATCCGATGAACAGCAATCAGCACGGGTCCGTGAACCATGCGCCTGATGCGGTGGCCCATACGCAGCAGTGTTCAACGGTTGTTGAGGGGACACTGTTGATAGCCATTTGGTTCATCTGGGCATTGAGTTTCTGAACAAATGGTTCAAATGGCTCTGAGCACTATGGGACTCAACTTCTGAGGTCATCAGTCCCCTAGAACTTAGAACTACTTAAACCTAACTAACCTAAGGACATCACACACATCCATGCCCGAGGCAGGATTCGAACCTGCGACCGTAGCGGTCGCGCGGTTCCAGACTGTAGCGCCTAGAACCACTCGGCCACCCCGGCCGGCGAGTTTCTGAACAGTTGTACGTCTATTCGTCCGTACACATCCCGGTAGTCGTCGTTCACACTTGCCATCTATGACACGTGGTGCACAACAGCTGCCTCGTCGCCGCTACTGGATGGCGCCACTTTGCCATGCAAACCACGGTCGCTCGCAAAAAGTTTACAAAGTTAGCCGTTTCAGAAATGCTTCCACCCTAGTCCGATAGCCAATGATAGCCAATGATCATGCCCTTTTGGAAGTTAGATATACCTCTCTCTTGCGCCACAACGACTGCACTATTTTCTGTGACACTCTCCTCCCCCCCCCCCCCCCCCACGCATCACAATCACGCATTATATATCCATATATCCTGCACTGACAGTGCTGCTATGTACCGTCTGTGAGTGGTTATTGCACGCTGGTATCGAACATAGGCAGTGGTCACATTACTGTGCCTGCACCGTGTATTTTTCCAAATATGCCAACTCTTTCATATACATCTTTGTATTTCGTAAAAAGCAAAATATTTTCTGTTTTGTAAATAAGATATATTATATATTTCCCGACTTCAAAAATTATACTTGATTACCTATCTTTTTGCTTATATTTTTGCAAACATCAAAAGGTCCAGTTCTGTATATATTGTTTAGTTACTTAAAATAGGAAATCAACGTAATTAATAATTCGAACATTTACCGCTTCTAGAGCTTACTAGAAGCTCATGTACTAATACACCTGAATCCGCGCCGGATGAGTCAGTCGTCATGAAGCCCGAAACTAATCAAGTCTGTGCGCCAAGCGCATGCTCTTGTCTCAGTTCGCTATGAGTTGTCGTACATGCAACATCGCAAGCTTTTTTAATTGTAAAAATGTGCGCGAGTGTAGAAGCTCTCTTTATCACAAATAGGAAGACTGGCGTAAATTTCTGCCGCTATGACATTTCAAAATGTGGATTAAAACGTTGTGCTGTGACGTCATGAAGAAGCGTCTTCACTTGGAAATCGAAACTCAAGGACCTCTGATCACCTCCTGGAGAATATGACGAGACTGAATCGTGGACTGCTTAAAAGATGAGTATGTCTAGTTACTGTACAACGCATTGAACTTTAAGTTAATGTTGGCTCTTTCCTATCAGGGCAAATGTGCACTAAAAGTGCAACGACAAATGCTTCAAGAGTAAGTTAGCAAAATACCAGACTACAAGAATGAGTTTCAAGTAATATTGAAATGACTGACATTGCGCGCTGAAATGCTGAACATTTGCGCATCATGCCAGTTTGACATTTGTTTCAAGCTTCTAGTGAGTTGCACTTTTAGTTGTCACCTGTGTAACTCTATATTCTCACTTGTCGATGGACAAAGAGTTTTAATATGAAGAAGTGGCACAGAAGCAATACACTAACTTTAATCAAGAACTGTAGCTGTACTGACGCGAATCACCTTAGCCTCACAAGTAAGAATCGTTACTAACCACGTGGATTTAGCACTTTGCAGCATAACAACAAATACCAAACAACAGTCATGTTACTTTACGTTGCTGTAGAATTCAACTCTATCTGGTGAATCTCTCCGGCTGAGTCTGAATGCTCACATTTGGCCCCACTTGTGGTATGTATCTCTCCACTCCTTCCCAGAGGGAAGTCGAATCTAACTAGGAATCAAGACAATATTTTCCATCGACGTCACATTAGTTGATAAATCAAAACAAACTGTCCCTAATTTATAGACAGGCAAATCCACGATTTCTTTCAAGGATTTCGCCTAGTTTTCTCCTCTGGAGAGATATGGTTTCTCTTCAGGTCATGAGCTTGTTTCATATAACCAATGAAAGAGAGAAACTACAGTTCGCTTTTTAGTGCTGAGATTGAAATATTTGTGCCCTGTGTTTGTTCATAGATTAATATTAAAATACAGTTCTAGGTTGCAAAATGTTCAAATGCCTCTGAGCACTATGGGACTTAACATCTATAGTCATCAGTCCCCTAGAACTTAGAACTACTTAAACCTAACTAACCTAAGGACATCACACAACACCCAGTCATCACGAGGCAGAGAAAACCCCTGACCCCGACGGGAATCGAACCCGGGAACCTGGGCGTGGGAAGCGAGAACGCTACCGCACGACCACGAGATGCGGGCATATAATCAGTGAAAAAAGTCTAGATCGCGATGAGTATTTTATTAAAATGACCTGTTTCAGCCTAGACTTAGGTCATCTTCAGACAGCACCATCAGCTCGAGTTGAACCATCAGTTGGCTTCAGTTGCTGTAACCGATAATTTTAATGAAATACCGGTTGTGATCTAGACTGTTTTCTCACTGATTTTATACAGATTACAAGATCGCTGTTCCCAAAAATGTTACCTAAAAATCTCATGATGGCCTACCCGGGTGAAACGTGACGTTTTTGATCCGATAAAGCGCATTCTGCAAACTAGGATTTTCTTAATACTGATTACAATGGATGGTTTCTGTACCACCACGGCACAACAGATTGGAATAAATTTTGCTCGTGCAGTTCAGCTTTAATCGCCGTCAGCACAACGAACATGATTAATATTTCTGCCGCAGGTTGTGGATCGCAGTTTCCTTGGACACGCTGCACATCACGAGGTTCTGGTTATGTTAGGACATAGGTGTAAATTAAGGGCTACAAAATAAGTTGTCTGCCGCAGTTCAATCGATGGTCAGTTAAAACAGACTGTTGACATAGCATCTCGCGTTCCTGCAATACCTGACAGTAGCGGCTTCCAACATTCCTCCGCATTACAAGAACAGCAGCCGGCCGCGGTGGTCTAGCGGTTCTAGGCGCTCAGTCCGGAACCGCGCGGCTGCTACGGTCGCAGGTTCGAATCCTGCCTCGGGCATGGATGTGTGTGATGTCCTTAGGTTAGTTAGGTTTAAGTAGTTCTAAGTTCTAGGGGACTGATGACCATAGATGTTAAGTCCCATAGTGCTCAGAGCCAGTACAAGAACAGCAGTTCAGCACTTTGGGGAGTGACCCGCTGTGTATGCTTGTTACCTTTAACAGAGCAGCAGCGGATGTGGCAACACTGTAGCCGAAGTGGCTGACGTCAACTGTAAAGTAACTGTCATCGGGTTATAATTGCAATGTTTACGTAGAATGCTTGGAGCTTTCATTAATAAAACTTGGATGACATAAAATAAGATTAGCTCTAGCACATACGCCAATTGAAAGTATTCTTCATTATTAAGAGGTTGTAATTGTCTATAGTATTCACCCTTAAACAAATGTATTTATTACGAAACAGACAGCACGAACGAGTGGGAGGTGTATGATGTACTTGCACTTCCCTATTTGTTTGGTTACTATTTCGAAGAGTGGTTTCTACGAATCATCACGACCATTATTAACAACCACAATTAAAACAGGCCATACAACTCCGAGAGATAACTTGCTTTTATTACCTTATTTTCGGTGCAGTGCATGTTAACCACGAAATTTACATCCTAAGCCATCCCATAAATTCTTCTCTCCTAAGTATTTCAACTTCACATCGGTCGCTCAGTTGTCAGTCAATACCGTCTAATATGCTATTTCATAAACATGTATGACTCCGTATCATCACTGCACCGTAAGTCCACGTCACTCATTATCTAGCCACTTCTGTATCAAGCTCCCCGCGCCAAAATCCTCAGAGACGTAAGTAATATTTATTGTTCCCGCTTGCCTTGCCAACATTTCCAGCTACACATTTACCTGCTAAATTTATATTACTTACTAAGAAGCTTTGTCTCGCATACAATAATCTTGCATACGTTTTCAGATCCACAATATTTCCTTGAATATATTAGCTTCACAAAACCAGTAAATAATTAATTACCAGTCGTTCACATACATGTAAAAAGCGGTTTTTCTGCTGTGTCGGATTGTACTGCCATGTGTCGGTACCCAGTGGTAAACGAAATAATAGTTATATTGCTCGGTCACTAGATGGCGAGAGCATGGATATACTGTCATTAGAGCGCCCTACCTGCTTGGCACGTAGTGCTCAAGTGTTTCCTAATCAAGCGCGTAGATGACACGGTAGCACAGTTGTAGTATTTTTGTGTGTGTGTCCTACCCATTCGTTAAACATATCCGAAAAGGAAAACGATGATTCTTCAGCAGTGAGCTAACACCTTGATGAGGGACGAATGCTCGATTTGAATTGCCTCTCGTGCGGGTTCGTAAGCTACAAAAAGTGGGATCGGATGTGTGCTGCGGGTGTTTCGGCGTCAGTGGCCGCTGCCAGGGTGTTCACACTTTGACGACGGCGCCCGCGTCCTCAGCTGGCGGGAGACCGCACTGCGGCTCGGGCGCCATCGACTGAGTACACAACAAGCTGCCGACGATTGCCCAATTTCGCTAACAAGCACACACCGCTCGACACAGCGTCAATATTGTCGCTCTTGATGCGCTTAAAGGGCACAACTAGTAAATAAGCGTTTTGTGATAAACGCAGTGAAAGCGCACTGCAGGTGTTTACTCGTTTCCCACAGTGGAAAAAAAGAATAAAACAACTACAATTGTGCCAGAAAAAAACATATTGATCAGAGCTAGTTTTGAACTCGCGCGACCTTGCTATTTCAGTATTAGAGAAGCATAGACTAGAGACGCACAGGACAGAACGGAAGCCGTCTGGTCAGTGTGTATGTCAGTGGTCACAGGGTGGTCGCAAAATGCCAAAAGTATGAAGATGACGTAACTTCACATAAAATATTGGAAAACTTCGTAAGCTTAAAATGGCCGTACTGGCTACCCTGAACCATCGCTGTACTATCGATAACTGCTTTTCTTTCTGAGTTGAAGTGTCCGCAACTCTTTCAGGAAACCTATCAGTCGTTAATGAAACTATTAAAAAAGTGTGGACACTAAGGATATCTTTTGCTCTGATATACGCACAGGTAAACTATATATCGGCTACTACCTGTATTAATCAAGTGAAGACAATATGGATTTTATGGGTAAAAAACTTTTGAACTTCCCTCCTCCGATGAAATCGCAACTTTCTGTGCTGACCAGAATACGTTTTACTTACGTGCTTCATTTTGAGTTTTTATTTTCTCAGATTAGCATAGTCTCTTCATCACCTTTGTATTTCCCTGCCTAGCGAGGCAAACTGTTGAACTGGCAAACTGGAATTTCCATGCCAGCTATAGCGAGACTGAAATCTCGAAACCGTCCTGAGGATATGAAGCTGTTCGCTGGCAACTTGTAGGGATTCAACTAAGAAAGAAAACAACAAATAATTAGGTGAAACCTACTACTTGAAAAGAAACTACGGGTCGAAGTTACGGCAGTTTCAGTGCGCACTTACGCATATTGGGTAATTCAGGATTGTTTTCCAAGACTCGCAATACAGTTCTTTTTCTTAAGTACACATACTTACTAATTTACAGTTCGACACTCATACAGCAAAAGCTTACTTCACATGTAATTTATTTGTTATGGTAGTCTCACTAGTGAATACATTGGAAGAAAACGATTCAAGAAAAGAATTTCCAGCCCTTAATCATATGCCCAACGGGATTGCTACTTGTCCAGTCGCTTTGTGTTTTGGCCTTTTTTTATAATATACAATAATAGACAGATAACAAATTATTCAAAACATGGAAAACTTTGGGGAGCATCATCCTCAGATTGCTACACATAATCACGAGTAACAAAATGGTTCAGATGGCTCTGAGCACTATGGGACTTAACTTCTTAGGTCATCAGTCCACTAGAAATTACAACTACTTAAACCTAACTAACCTAAGGACATCACACACATCCATGCCTGAGGCAGGATTCGAACCTGCGACCGTAGCGGTCGCGCGGTTCCAGACTGTAGCGCCTAGAACTGCTCGGTCACTAAGGCCGGCTCACGAGTAACAGTGCAATTTCACAAACTGAGAAGTATGGCGCCGGCCGAAGTGCCCGTGCGGTGCTAGGCGCTGCAGTCTGGAACCGCGTGACCGCGTGGCTCAGAGCCATTTGAACCATTTGAGAAGTATGCACCAAATTTCTGGAGATGATAAACACAGTTGGAATGATCATATGTGAGGGCATTTTTAGACAAATAGTACAGCTCTCTACACAAACTAGTATCCACCTATCGCTAAACTTCAGAATTAAATTTTTCACAGCGTTAACGGATTTTAATTCTGTGTGTGCTACGGCGTCCTCTTCTGAACTAATATTCAAGACATATAAGATGTTTTGTTATTCTTCGTCTTACGGTTTTAATTGTATCTTAATTGTAATTTGAAGATAAATTTGCAAAATGTACAATAGGTATTTGCAGACCCAAAATTATATTGTAGGTTATACCACGAAAATGGTGAACTGTTTTCCCGCTATTAAAGAACGTAAGAAATCTCTTACACAGTAACGTTATCTTAGAAAAGTTCTCATAAGAGAGTTAATTTTGCGATGAAGAATGCTGTGTGTTGTGTTCCTAACTGTGTTTGCTTTAGGTGTAAAAAGACAGACACGGTTAATTTTCTTTCGAAAATTCGACTTATCTGTACCTATTCGTTCTTGCTCATCATTTTCTTACCTCCAGTATAGACCTCAGAATCGTGCAAAATATTTTATGGAATTTTCCATGTTTTAAGAAAAATGCCAAGGTATGGTTACAACTGGTCTTTCAACCAACAACTTTACATCTGATACATGGATTTATGAACGTTAGGGGAGAGTACCGTAAACATTCAACAAATACTATTTGCATATGCGCGTTGTAAGATTTTCAATACAAAAATGATGGTAAAATTAACAGCTCTGTAGTGAATTATACTGTAATATTAGATTACCTTCCAGATGTAGTGCAAAATTTAAGTAATTAAAAAGCGAAAACTAAGGAAGGAAGGAAAGATATGAGCAAATAAACTTGTTTAGTCACCACACTTTCTGGCTGTTTTAGTTCATAATACTTGGTTGTTCCACTAGGTTATGGTCGGCGATAGAGTGGATTCTCGAGACGCGGCTATAATCCTGTTTTCCTCGTAGCAGGACGTTCTGCTCTATAGTTAACGATGTCTCGGGAGATGAATTGATGTAGACGTGTTATATCTCGTAGTTCCGGATATCCTTCAGTATTGCGTAAGAGACGTCGCAAGGACTCCTTCGACTGCTACAGAATAGCTCCATAGTGGATCTTATATTGCGGCTATTACCGACGTCTATCCGGGTGCGTGTCAGGTCCCACGATATCACTGTCGATGCGGAAAAACAAAAATAAAAACGGCCAACTCTCCACAGCCGATGTGCCTTAGTAGCAGAAGTAGGAAGGAAGACGTACAAATACACACGAGCCAAGCCGAGTCTCGTGGAAGGCGTATCGTATATCACCAGTGCACAAAACACGCTGAGAGCGCAACTGGATTTTACGACTTGTTGCTGCCATAAAAGTTGCTTCCTTCTTACAGGGACGTCTTCTTATCGGATACAACTCTGAGCGAAGGGCGGAGTAGTCGACGGCATCGCTCGCTGTCTCTGACCCAGTTCAGCTCGTAGTACCACTCAACGGAGCACGAGGCACAACCGCAACGCAACATTTGAGTCGACCTTTTGTTGCCCTCGCAACAATCCTTCTAAAGTTGTTACTCTGCGTTTCGTATTGTAGAGTTCTTGTGCCTGCAAAACTACGACTGGCACAGACATTTTGATTTCTAGGTTAAACATTACCTAAGTATATGCAATATACTATTACATTCACGTGGGTGCGAACAACGATTTACTGTTCCGTTTACTTTTAAAATGGATGAGTCGCATTGAATAAATCGTAGGTACAGCAGGTGGCAGACTTGGCTTCATTGGTAGATTACTCGAAAAACGTAGGTAGTCTGTAAAAGAAATTGCTTACAAAGCACTCGTGCTGAAACGTGCGAGGTCCATACCACGCAACGCTGAAAGGGTTGAAAGATCGGCAGCACGAATGGTTACAGGTTCTGTCTGATTCGCTCGAGAGCGTCAGAGAAATATAAAACCTGAGTTGCCAAACGGTTGAAGACTGGCGTCAACAGGTGCAGCGGTCGCCTACGTATTGTTCCCGTGTTCAGGAAAACAAGATTACTTTAATTACAGCTAAAGTTCCGTCTACTGGCCCTGTCGGATCACGTAGTACCGACCGGCCGCGATGGCATTCTGCGACAATGGCGTCATTCGTACGTGGAATGGAGGAGCATGGGGCTAGTTTTCCAGCCCTCGGCTGTCTTACCAGACAATGCAGTTTTTACTTCTCACTCAAACAGCAAATAAACTGGCATCACGAGGTTGAGTTCACCCCATTCCAGTCCTCCCACCGAGGAAAAATCTTTAGCAGTTCCGGGGATCGAAACCGGATCCTGCGTGTAGCGGTTACTCACGTTAGCCTCCTACCTACGGAGGCGGACGATTTTTTCGCGCACAGTGGGTTAAGCTAGAGAATGGATGCAGACAGTTATTGTTGTACGTACTCTAGATGTTTTTCTTATGCACTGAAAGACATTACTCTATTTCTTGCAGGTAAGAAAATAAAAATGATGGAGGGAAGTTCAAAAATGATCGTGAAGTTGTGACATAAGAATGCACAAATCCTTCATACATTTTTTTAAAGTGCTGTTTTATCACAAACGGCTAAACATACGTTAAATACTCTTGTAGTTGTTGCTAATCAGGGACGTACTTAACGATCTTAAATATGAATGACAGTGTCCTGTTGATAAACTTCAATAACGCGTGGAATTACGTAATACACTTACATTGATTGCCCACCTTGATATGTTCGTAAACGCTGCTCTGCAAGTGCCCTCCACATTATATCTTTTCGAAGCCTTCATGCTCCGTGTGAGTTACGGGGATTATTGATGATTTTTCCTTCACGTGATCCAGCATCCTATACTCCATTTCTACGATTGAAACAATTCAGTTCCAGCTCACTGTAGCTTCAGCGACACAGTATCTCGTATGTAGATATTCGAAGCAATTAGCTTCTTCCAATCACGATTACGCCTCTTGCGAAAGTACTCTATGTGCATTGTTTCAGCTTTGATGCCATTAACTCCTTGTGCTTCGTACATTACATGCGTGTTTGTAAGCTGCTGTAAAGTGTTACGCTTCAGCTTCGATAACCAGTTATCAACTGTTAACAGTGGTAAATACGATCGTGGATACATCAAAGAGAAGGGTGTTTGTTTTCGGGGTAGCATTACCAACGTTTGTTATAAGGCAATCACATGCATTATTCATTAGAGACCTCATACCACCTGAAACATTAATTTTCTGCTATTTGTTCCTTATCTCAAAATATTCAGTATAAGATCCTCTACCGTCTTTATAATCGTGATCCTAAAGTTTTGGGACATCCCTTATCTCAGGAAACACGTGAATGGATCATAATTATGTGACTCTACAGCTTATTTGACACTTGAAGCTTCAACTTGGAATATATGCGCAAGAAGCCGATCTTATGGTGTCACACCCGCAGCGATCTGGAGATAATGTGGAAGCAACGTTAAGGGAGAAAAATGTTCATGATGTTTGCAGAATATTGCTTGTCCAGGTATTACCACCAGACTATCGGCACCAATATTCGCAGTGTTGACAGGCCCCTTGTTTAACGCGTAACTTAACTGAAAACTGTTGGTGTTCGCTGCGTATCCCTTTCTGCTTCTGCGGTGAAAGGGGGCATGTCTTGCTTCCGTTTCGGAACTTCCCACTCTGTGCAGAGGTCATCGGGGTTGCGGATACTGTATGTGGAAGTTTGTCGGCAGAACTGCCTGGGGCGGCCTTCGGCTGCAGTAATAGAGTTTTCGTGGCGGGTAGCGCGTTAGTCTAACTTCGCTATCACTTCACTCAGCCTACTGTAGACTTGCTTAAATACGGCAGCTGAGGCAGAACATAGGGGACTATGCAAACATGTGATGTTAAGAATTATTACAGAAAGTACCGTTGTTTAAGGACCCCCGCCCAGCCCCAACCGCTAAGGGTAGAAACTTCAAATTTGTAAAGTGTGATGATCTTATACTATAGGTGTCGTTTAAGAAGAGATATTTCGAAATTCCACCCCTATTGGAGTGAAAAAGGTTTGAAATTGTTTTGGGAAATATGGCGCTATTAAGGCAATTTTGAAGCTAGACCTACGAAAATTGGTATTTGGTCTCTCGGTCAGAAATAAAGAAATACGAATTTTTTAGGAAATTCAACCTCTACGGGGTTGAAATAGTTGGTTAATTTTTTTAAAAATAATTCACTATTAAAGAACTACTAAAGTATTTTTAAACCTACGTCTATGAAAACTGGTATACGGTTTTGATTGTCTTCGAAAATTCAATCCCTAAGTGAGTGAAGTAGGGAATGAAAACTTTTATCAAATATTTCTTTATGAAAGTATTTTTGAAGCTAAATCTATGAAACTCTGTATTTCGCTTCGCTGTTAGAAATAAAAAAATAAGTATTTCATTGTTTTCGGAAACGTAGCCACTAATGGGGTGAAACAGAACCAGACTGATTCACTAACTCATTATCGCTCAGCCCAAACTGCTTAGAATAAAAACGTGAAATATTGAGTGTGTGTGGCTCTTATACTGTAGCCATCATTTAAGAAGGTATTGTTTCAATTTTCACTCCTAAGGGGTTGAAATAGCAGAGGAAAAGCTTTTTGAAAATATGTCGCTTTTAAGGCAATTTTGAAGCTGGAATTACGACAATTGGTATTTGGTTTCTCAGTCAGAAATTTAAAAAAAGTTTTAGCATTTTTCGAAATTCAATATCTAAGGAGTTTAAATAGTGGGTGAAAGTTGTTTGGAAAATTGGTATTTCATTTCCTGGTTAGAAATGAAAACTACGTGTTTCAGTGTTTTTTGGAAATTCATCCCTCTAAGGGAGTGAAATATAGGATGATAATTGTTAAGAAAATATTTCGTTACACTAAAAATCTTTTAAAGCTAAGTCTATGAAGTCTGGTATTTCACTTCTCCGTTAGATATAAAGAAATATGTCTTACGGGATGAAAGTTTCTATGAAAGTGTCATTACAAGAACGCAGAAGGCATGATTAATAATAACATTGAACTCCAGCTATCAGAATCACCTTTTGATAAGAAAGTACATTTCCGAAAGACCACGCTACTATGGCCTTAATTAGCGTGAGAAGTTTAGAGGTTTTTCAATTTGTGAACAACATATAAATTTGATTAAAGAGAAACAAGAAACATCTGTGCAGATCACACAGTCTACGCGAACGAAGCAGCGGGCGCTAAGCTAGGACCTAAATAAACAGCTTTTACGAGCTACTGTAACCAGTAATAGAGACAACATTCCTCTAAGATGACGTAGAGACTACTAATTTGAATACAATATTTCATTCAAAACAGGACTTCGCATCGGTCTAAGGGTACAGATATAGATACCGATACGAAGTGTGGAATATTACCGTTTTTCATCTCTGCGGGACTGAAGATCACAGGGGGCGCAGCGGTCGCCCCTGCGCTTGGGAGTCGGGTGAGTTTTTGGCGGTCGCAGAAAAGGTGCGTAGGTAGTTCATCTGCGATATCGGGTCATGAGGTGAACATGTACGAGTCGGGATGCGGCCCCGTATGTGCGAATAGGCGCACCAGGTATTTATTTTACGGTTCGTATTATACAATACATTGTCCAGTCACATTAATCTGACCACCTGTCAGAAACCTGCATAAACACTTTGTGAGACGTGCAGGAAGAGAGTCAGTGAGGTCTGGGAGATACCGACATGGATGTAGGGCCATACCGACTCCAGACCCGTGACCAGCTGCTCTAGGTTACTCGGTTGAGGACCTATGGCGCGAACAGTCCCATCGAGGTGGTTCCACTGATTCTCGACTGTGTTTAAATCAGGGGAGTTTGGTGGCCAGGGGAGTACGTTGAAGTCATTCTGGTGGTCTTCGAACCACGCACGTACACAGCGAGCTGTGACACGTTGCATTGTGCTGCTAATAGATACGATGGTGTCGAAGAAACAAAACATTGCATGTAGGAGTCCTCAGGGACAGATGCATACTTGTATTGATCCACTGCGCCTTTCAGAATGACGGTATCACTCAGGGAATACCACGAAAACATTCAGCGGACAATATTGCTCCCTCCTCCGGCCTGGCACTCCCGACGATTGTACAAGGGTGTTTGGGCGCTTTTAGACGGAAACCTGTTCGATGGAGCATAAAACGTGATTCATTTGAAAAGACCACCTGTGGGCGTCCAGTTGCGGTTTTTGGCGTGCAAATTCCAGCCTCCGTTGCTGATAAACAGCAGTCAGCATGGATGCACGACACAGGCGCCTGTTGCAGAGGCCGATACGCAGCAACGTTCGCTAAATGGTTGTTGACGTGACACTGTTTGAATGACTCTTGGTTCATCGGGGCGGTCGCCGGCCGCAGTGGCCGAGCGGTTCTAGGCGCTACAGTATGGAACCGCGAGACCGCTAAGGTCGCAGGTTCGAATCCTGCCTCGGGCATGGGTGTGTGTGATGTCCTTAGGTTAGTTAGGTTTAAGTAGTTCTAAGTTCTAGTGGACTGATGACCTCAGCAGTTAAGCCTCATAGTGCTCAGAGCCATTTGAACCATTTTGAACCATCTGGGCGGTCAGATGGTCAACAGTTGCACGTAGTAATATCCGCAGCCGTCGTTCGCCCCTGTTGTCTATGACCCGAGGTGTTCCACAGTTGTCTTGGCGACAGTTTTGGATAGCCTCATATTGCCACGCACGGCACGCGAACAGTTTGCAGACTTAGTCGTTTCGGAAATGCTTCCAGCCTTTCCCCGAACGTCAATCATCACGTCCTTTAGCACGTCAAATAAATCTCATTATGACGACGACTGCGCTGCTGTCTACGTCCCACGGCACGCTTTATATGTCCTCCACTGCTAGTGCTGCCACCTGCTGTATGTGAGTGGTTATTGTAAGTTGACGGCGAACATTGATGGTGGTCACATTAATGTGACTCCACGGTGTACGGGACAATAGGTTTTTCTTTACGGCGACCGCACCGAATCTTAAAGGCAGTGACTACCTCCAGTGAAAATTAAAATACACTCCTGGAAATGGAAAAAAGAAGCGATCTCCTACACTGGCCGTACACCACTGGTGATCGTCGAGGGGACACTGAATAGTGCACGGTACATCCAAACCGTCATTTAACCCATCGTTCTACCATTCCTAGACCGGCAAGGGAACTTGCTGTTCCAACAGGACAATGCACGTCCGCATGTATCCCGTGCCACCCAACGTGCTCTAGAAGGTGTAAGTCAACTACCCTGGCCAGCAAGATCTCCGGATCTGTCCCCCATTGAGCATGTTTGGGACTGGATGAAGCGTCGTCTCACGCGGTCTGCACGTCCAGCACGAACGCTGGTCCAACTGAGGCGCCAGGTGGAAATGGCATGGCAAGCCGTTCCACAGGACTACATCCAGCATCTCTACGATCGTCTCCATGGGAGAATAGCAGCCTGCATTGCTGCGAGAGGTGGATATACACTGTACTAGTGCCGACATTGTGCATGCTCTGTTGCCTGTGTCTATGTGCCTGTGGTTCTGTCAGTGTGATCATGTGATGTATCTGACCCCAGGAATGTGTCAATAAAGTTTCCCCTTCCTGGGACAATGAATTCACGGTGTTCTTATTTCAATTTCCAGGAGTGTAGATGGGCCGCCTGGTGCTGGTCTTTCTATTCGTATTTGACGCCATTTGGGTGACTTGCGCGCCTTTGTGATGAAGAAGAGATGAAATGATTATGACAACACAAACACCCAGCCCCTGATCGAAGAAATTTCCGACCGCCGCGAATCAAACGCCGGACCCCGCACTCTAAAGGCAGCGACGCTAACCACTTTTTCCCTATCTGTTTGTTTGTCGTCTTTCTTCTACATTGAGATAGCTTCTTTGCATTATTCGTTTGACGTCTATAACCTAAAGTTGAAAACTTGGTTCATTTTGGTATTACAAACAGTGATCAGCCCCTTGGCCGAACGCAATGAGCTACCAAGCCAGCAACCATTAGACTACGAGTTGCAGAAGTCTTCATGAACTCGAGATATAATGGACTGATCACAAAGCAAAACTGTTTAATTTCGATATTCCTTTTACAATATAGGATTTTCATCGAGTTACTTGCATTGAAGAGTGGTGGTAGTAAATTGAGAGGACACGTGACACATGGGCACTCGCTTCTAGGTGCTGTTATTGCTATACATGTACCTCGGAAGTAAGTTGTTCAGAAAAGCTTTCAACAAATAGTCCCATGCCGAATCAATACGACAGCAAACAATAAGTCAATGAAATGAAGAGAGTATAAAATCATCAGAAATGACCGATCAAATTACAAGATTCATCGTGCTACATTTGAAAACTATAACAAATATAGGACACGACTGCTACGTCGGTTGAAGTGACAGGTCACGCTTATATCTTTCTTCACCGTGAAGTGGAGCGGTGGGAAAGATACTAGTCTAGTATTTGGTACAAGGAGGACTGAAGGAAGATTAGCGTTTCACGTCCCGTTGGCATCGAGGTCAAGGGAGACGGAACACAAGCACTGACAGTTTCAGAGACGGAGAAGGAAATCGGCCGTGTCCCTTCAAAGGAACCATCCCGGTATTTTCCTGGAATGAATTAGAGAAATCACAGAAAATTTAAATATTGATGCCCAGGCGCGAATTTGAACCGTAATCCTCCCAAACGGGAGCCCAGGGCTCTAATCACTGCGTCACGTCGCTCGGTAGCAGGATTGAAATCCTCATCTGGATAAGCTAATTTAGATTTAGCTTTGCCGGTATTTCTCTGCATCGCTGCAGGAGAAAGCAGTTTCATAAAGAGACTAGTGTTGCATCCTTCCATCAGCTACATTTAACTTACATTGTGCTCCCTCTAATTACGACGGAAGATTAAATCCTAACCTTACTTAATTTGTGTTTCTTAAATAAATTTTGAGAGCTGGGTTTTCCTTAAAATTTATATTCATTTTCCACTTCGATAGCAGTTATTAGAAAATTTGCAAATATTAATCAATCATCGTCCAATTTCGGCTCTAAGTCATTTTGGCGTAGACTTGGAAGTATCACAAATTTTATATCCAGTGCTACAATATTGCTTTCTATCACAGAGCTATTTTATTGCTGGCACTTATCGTGTTGTATTATTTATTTTAGTTATGGACAATCCTAAAACTTCGTTCTCGGCTCGTGATGAATACAGAATTTTCTTCTGTGCAGATGACAGTTAAAAGTTGTGTTCCCTTTCAGTCCCGTACTTAACTCCACTCCTGTCCCATCAACCTAACAACGGAAAAATAATGGTTTACGTCCATTGACCTTAAGGAAGCTTACGAGCGTGTAAAGCATTCCGGCCTCATATTAAAGACATATCCACTTTCATTTAAGTATTTCCCCATGATTGTACCTTTTCTATCTAATCGTTAAGATCTGAAACCACTAACAATGCCATATCCTGCTTCATCCATCCTGTTGCACGTGTGCATCAAGGCTTTGTCCTTTCTCCTCTCCAGTAAATGTTGTACGCTGCTGATATGCCTAAGCCACAGTACAATAGTACTTACAGTACAATAATGAAATCACTTTCCTAGCCCACTTCCCAACACTCCAGAAACCCCAAGCGATCCCTCGAACTTCATGTTAACCAGTTTACCGCCTTGTGCAACCAGTGGCCGTTGAAAATAAATCTTTACAGTATTTAGATAAACATTATGAGAGAAACAGCCCGCAGTTTCAGTCTCCATGACTTCTAAGTGCGACCATATCATCCAATTGTGTAACAGCCTCAAGTACCTCAGATTATCCCTTGAATGTGAACATGTAAACCCCACTTACTAATCACTCAAAGTAAAGCTTTACAACAAACTGAAACAATAACCGGTCGAAAATAGGGACTGCATCCCTCAACAGTTTCCTAAACCTGCGAAGCCTGGACCTGGATCCTACCAGCCCTCTTCTACACCACCGTCGTTTCGATATGAGTACACTCCAACCAGTTTCTACCAGTCTTCCTAGAACAAGTCTTGCTTACTGCATCCCCGCCCCCTATACCCTACTCGAATTCCTTATGAAATTATCAAATTTTCCTCCTCTATTCGTCGACACTGAACATCTCCATATATCCTACACATTACGAAAACTCTCCCGAATGTAGCATGCTGCAGAGCCAGTACCAACACATCCTACAGCTAAACGTCCACTAAATGCTCTCCTAACGCGGCTTGCAGTGATTCCACTCACAGATGTAATGAACCCCTTTTTATCATATCAAGATTCCTTCCTCCTTTCTCATCCTACCCTTTTCTTCCCTTTACGTAACCATAGCCTGGCTTATATTCGAGTTACGCCTATCCCAACTCCCAAGTCTCGTCCCACCTAATTTCCCAGAGAATACATCTCAACAGACCAAACCCATCAAATTCACTACTACCCCTCTTTTCATATCAGCCCTTAAATCTCCTACTCCAACCTTATCCCCTGGTGCTGCAGGTCCCAGCGACTTTATTTAAAGAGATCAGAATTAGTTTTTAAAACACATCAGTTTTTAGGATCTACAGTGTACAACTGTCTTTTTAATCTTTTAATAACCTCGAATATATATCACTCTAATATTTTATAGAGAAGATCTGTTTTAAAAGAAAAACGTATTCGGTTTATAAGCGGCAAATGTTCCGCTGACAGGCCATCTTCATCCGTCATGACGAGGGAATTAAATGTCAATAATCGAATATAAAATAACGTTATACATATACATGTTCTTGGGCTATGAAAATATTTCGTAATTGCGGTTATTTTTGGACAGTCTGTGATACGTCCGCTTCCGCTTAAAAATTGATTAAAACTTAATTCCACCGGTCGTGGGTAAAAATAAATCAGGAAAGGGGGGTGGAGAATGAATATTTTTTCAGAAATATTTGGATTTGCGTGAGGGACCTAAAATTCGAAAAAGTATTCATTCTCACTTTAATCATCGTCTATCCATTGTTAGTTCATGCTGGGATGAAGTGACTGGCAACCTTTCTTTCCTTCAAACTGAACAACATAATACGTCGAAAAGAGAGAACCTACATAGCTGTTGTAGAATCAAAGTCGGCATGTGACAGTAGTCGGTAACACGAAAATGGTCGAAATGATTTGTTATCATTCAGGGTTATGTAACAAACCGTGAATGGCAACTGTTAGTTCGTTACGTAAACAGCAGACAGGCTCTAAATCGCCTCAGGAACACTGACTTAAATATAATCACCATAATATTTGTGAAAATTGGTGTTGGCACAGTAACGAATTAGAGAAACGAGAAGTAAGTATTTTGTTCTACTGTGTGCTGTGAGGCTTAAATTGTAGCTTTAATCAGTGTGTAGTTAATGTTGCCCGTATCAGAGTGACAACTGAAGAGGGGTACAGACAGTCATTTTGATCGAGTGAAGAATTCAGTACGAAAGACGGTTATCAGAATGTGTATAAGATGCTCTGTGTCGAGTGGTGTTCTGTATAATTATCCAGCCGTACTAGCTATTTTAGACAGTGAGCGGCGGACATATCATTAGTCCATGTATGCTATTAACGTTCTTTTGCTACTATCAACTCATGCCTTTTCCGCTCACGAAAGAGAACGGTTTTGCACTTGTTCTGTAAAAGAAAATAAGGATCTGTGCTTGAGGTGAGGTATGCATTGGATTAATTATCTAAAATGCGTTATGGGAAATCTTGAGTGCTTCAGGTGAGCATGTTTCTCGTGTATATACTGTGCTCCACGCCCTATTTTTGTCGTTTACCATTTTCCCCGAGCGTGTGTGGTATGCTACAAATATTTTCGTGGGGAGGCTGCTCTTCCTCACGCTTTGTGTTTCTTACAACCAAGCAAGCGGCTGTAACTCGCGACACAGAGATTCTCTCTTACATAGTATGTTTACACTTCCGTTTGATGTTGTATGTACAGCTAGCCCATTATCCGCTTCACATCAGAACTCGAGTCAGAAGTTTTGTGCTTGTTTAGTTAGCATTGCGTAATGCACTCTGACTCGAAGAGGTGAGTTATTTTACAGACAAGGAATATTTCTAACAACTACTAAGTTGCTTTGGTAGCTGCCAGAGAAAAACATCGACCATATAATACCATTTAGTTTTAACTACAGTGGGATACATAACCGGAACGAAAAGAACATCGACTTGACGCAAACAAGACGGACAACATTCGACGCTTCATAGCTTTTGCGAAAAGAACATGAGAGGTTTTTCTGGTTACTACATCATTGGTAGGCAATATATATATTAGAAAGAATGTATTGTCTTGTTGTATCATGTAATTTGACATCTTTGACGTAACAGCTATGTGTATTGTTCTCCATTTTAAGTTTTGCGCTCTATGACAGTGAATCATGACTGTTAGAAATAAGATACATTTATACCGTAGAAGTGGTTATGAATAAAAATAAATGTAAATTGTAAATTGCATAATTAAATTTCTCTTTCCTTAAACTGATTTCAAGACGGTTATCACAGCCCAAATCGATAATCAATTGATGTAAGATTACAATCAACCACTAGGATTTGAGAGAGTGAAAATATACATGACCTCCCTGTTGCAGGCGGAACATAAATAATTGAACGTAGCGCAAAACGCTTTTCGCGTTACTCTGGAAACATCACGACTGATGGCGATATTCACACACATTTGAACATTTGTTAACAGTCTACATGCTTTATTACCTTGTTTACATTGTCATCAGTGGCATAAAAGTAAGATATTGTAGCAATAACGCTATTCCATTACCATCAACGAACGAACAGACAAGGGAACAACTACGAAGTGTTAGAAAATGATGCTCATGACACATTTTTTGTTGTGAGGAGAATGTTTTTAAAGCGGTATCCGATCATTTCTAAACGAGGAAGCCTGACAGCTGAAGAGGGGTATGGACAGTCATTTTGATCGAGTGAAGAATTCAATACGAAAGACAGTTATCAGAATGTGTATAAGATGCTCCATGTCGAGTGGTTTTCTGTATAATTATCTAGCCGTACTAGCTGTAACGTGTGTGTGTGTGTGTGTGTGTGTGTGTGTGTGTGTCTCTGTCTGTCTGTCTGTCTGTCTGTCTAGAGAAAGTAAGTTTTTCAGAAACAATATGAAAGTTACTTTCTTGGTTTGAAAATGGTGCGAAAAACTATCAGTCATTGCTGGGACATAAGGCAAAACAAATATTTTTGGAAATACTTCTCTCTGGAAAACTCTTTCTATTATATGGACGAATACTTAATAAACCACTTGTACCGTGTCTAACATGCTCGTAGTAGACAAAGATATTTACCTTATTGTTAAATAATTGCGTTTCACTTGTAACATGAGCAGCGACAAAGTCTAGTATCTTCATCGTTATTAAATTCACGACATTGTGCTGCGTAATAATTTGTAAACGGCTTTTAGGCAGCAATATACACATTCAAAAATATATTAGTAGCCTGTAAAGTGACTCGTCCCACTTCATTTCATCAGAAATCGTGCAAAGAATCTACGGAACTAACTAATTAGCTATCCAACAAAGACTATAGTGGAAAAGGCAGGACAAAATGATTCGTGAAATTTATTATGCAAAGGAAAGGAGACACAGTATCTCGTAAAACATCCATCAGAATGAAGTAAGAATCACTATTCATTGCATTCTTCACACCTATAACATAGAAAAGACGAGGGTACTTTGAAGTACGGCACGGAGCAGGGCAATCTACGTACACAGTCAAGCCACACTGTCCTTTGTCTGCGCCTTAGATTCTGGAGTAAGGGTTCACCCAGCGAACACGACCATGAGACTGCCTTACAGTTTTTCAGTTCTGTGAAGATATTACTTCCCTGTCGCTGACGAAAATGTAAATCGAGATTATGCTGAAATGTTGATCATACTCAGCCAGCAGTCTACTGACGATTTTAGTTGCTTGTCGAAGTGCAGTATCGTATGGGGAAATTTTCCCCAGGAAAGACAACAACTATAATTGATTTATTGTAATCTCTGAAGATCGGCGCATAATACATCTCTGTCGAAGGTACTTTCTACATCGGTTTATAGTCCTAGAGAAGACTACGAAAACTTGTACTGGGCTGTATAGTTTTTCGTAATAAGTGCGTTCAAAAGTGATTGCAAACACGTCGACCTGTATGGCTCAGGATCCCTTACGGAACAGTAGTCTGTTCAAATGGTTCAAATGGCTCTGAGCACTATGGGACTCAACTGCTGAGGTCATTAGTCCCCTAGAACTTAGAACTAGTTAAACCTAACGAACCTAAGGACATCACAAACATCCATACCCGAGGCAGGATTCGAACCTGCGACCGTAGCGGTCTTGCGGTTCCAGACTGCAGCGCCTTTAACCGCACGCCACTTCGGCCGGCAGTAGTCTGTATTTCGATTTATTGTAACGATCTGTTTCCCTGTAACATCTCATTTGGGCTTCACGTGTCGTTTTTAGCTGACTTCATCTCTCGCGTCAATTGACGTGAAGTTCTGCATTTATCACCATGGTTAAAAGCAGTTGTGCTATAACTTCTGTCACGAGACATTTTGATCATACCTGCACACAAGTAGTTCATATTTCACATCGTTTCAGAAAAATTACCGTACCAGTACTTGACCTAAAACAAATTATCATCTGTATTAGTAAATGGATGAAGTGATTGAAATGCGTGTAAATCCCCTAAGACATCTACTTCACGATATCACTTGACACACGTCGGTGTGAAGTACACGTGTAGGGAGTGGTATATTCAACGTACCTACACGCAGTTATGCTTCATAGCGAAATGCTGAAGTGGAGGACAGAGCCTACCTCATAACTGATAGATTATTCCGGCACCACAGGACCGGGACAGCGACAGAGAACTGGTTCATTCATATGACTGGCTCAGCACAGATCAAAAAGTAATTGAGGGGCTGCTCTCATGGAAATCAGTCCATTCCGAGCGTCGCGCGAACAGATTTGCCGTCCACTCGATTCTCCGCTCTTGTCAGCATCAATGGAATAAATATTAGATATGGCGAGCGCTGGCAGCTGAAAACAAGCGGTGCCCGCTGTTCTACGTTTATCCAGTCGTTAGAAGGACACAAGGCCATATGAATTTGAGATCATTATAAGAATTATGTATGTTATCCCCACACTTATTTCTTTTCACTCTAGATATGTACATGTGCGTCACAAACCTCCGCACAATGCACACTGGAGGATACTTCGCACCGTTGTTTGGCATTACCTTATCTGATCGACTCGCAACTGGATAAAGGAAAGGTGATTAGAGGTTTACGTCCCGTTGACGGCGAAGTCATAAAACCGGAGCTCAGTGTTGACTTGGGTGAGGATGGTGAAGAAAATGGGCCGTGCTTTTCGAAAGGAACCACTGAAGCATTCACCTTACCCGACTTAGGGAAGCGACGGAAAACCTAGCTCTGGACATTCATCCTCTTCCCGAATACGAGTGCCCTACCTTTGCGTAACTTAGTTCAGTTAGAAATTGGTCAGGTATAAAATGACTGTTCATACGACTCACTTAGTGCCCTTGTGTCTCTTATCCTGTTTCTGCTATCATTACATGAGATACATATTTCATAGGTGCTTCAACCCATTTTCTACAAGCGAGCAACTAGAAAAACATCTTCTAGCCAAGAACCGGTATTGTGAGTTAACGAGTATTGCGTTCTCATTTAAGTATATGGCCGAAGGAGTCAGCCCTCAGGAATTGTAAAACGAACCCTGTCGTCCAGGACCGGATGCCACAAAGGGCGCAGATTTACCACGAGATGGGGAAACTCACAGGCGTCTATTGTCTATTGAGGCCTAAGCGCTGTAGTGTGCGAGTGAGACAGACGAGAACTTACGTCACAGGAACTTAGGAGAAGACGTTTGTGGCCAGGGAGACGTAGCAGTGGTGAATTTGGCTGACCTAAGATCGGCCATAAAGGGAAACATTTATGAAAACTATTTAATTCTGTAGTAGTGCATGGAATCAAGCCACAGTAATTTTAATCTGCTATCCTCCATAAATTTTCATGGTGATCCCAATAAAACTTGAATATTGATCATATCTATAATAGTTTAGGATTTACTGTTAAAGTGAAATTAACTAGTTTTGTAATAAAGATCTGAACGCTAAACTCTGAACGCTGTGGTCGATCTTAACGATCGACATTTCATATAGAAGCACATCATTAAAATGATAAACGTAGTAAATATCAACTCTGTGACTTTATTTGTTTAAAAGATATAGTAAATTTAAATTATCAGTATTTACAGTTAAGTATCAGATCATCATTTCCTCCACACAAAACACATTGAACGATGACAGCATGACACCTTATTGAATCATTAGGTAATGGTATATTTGATGTAAAGTTAAGTGCATAATAGCTACTTTTGTTCTTTATTTATTTATCAGACAGCACATTGGTGCAGGGCTACTGGCCGTGACACTCAAAGCTAAGAAGGAAATTGTATTGGCTCAAATGGCTCTGAGCACTATGGGACTCAACATCTGAGGTCATCACTCCCCTAGAACTTAGAACTACTTAAACCTAACTAACCTAAGGACATCACACACATCCATGCCCGAGGCAGGATTCGAACCTGCGAGCGTAGCAGTCACGCAGTTCCCGACTGAAGTGCCTAGAACCGCATGGCCACCGCGGTAGGCTCAATTGTATTGGTTTTATGTAAAAGAATTTAACGATTATTATGTAATGGATATTATTGTTACTTTATTTAGAACGTGAAAGTGGTCAAGCTTTGATTATTTAAATACGTGAAAATGTAAAATAATGTAGAATAAAGTTTGGAAGGTAGGAGACGAGATCCTGGCAGAAGTAAAGCTGTGAGGACGGGGCGTGAGTCGTGCTTGGGTAGCTCAGTTGGTAGAGCACTTGCCCGCGAAAGGCAAAGGACCCGAGTTCGAGTCTCGGTCCAGCACACAGTTTTAATCTGCCAGGAAGTTTCAATGTAGAATAAGCTGTAGCCAATCAGATTGACGGCTGCAGGAAAGGGAACTACCCTAGTCAGTTGAGCGAGGACATTCGGCGCGCGGGAAACGCGGCCGGGGACTTTACTATCCGTATAGTTAAGGAGGCGGGGTATTGTACTTGTGTTTCGCGATGAGATTATGATTGATTGAACTGTATCAAATAGATATGCGCTCGAGTGTAATAGTAAGTCTAAATACGACCACTTTCGCTATTAGTTTGCTTTCTGAATAAACATTATTCTAACCAATTCGCAACTGTGTGGCCCACATCATTTATGGGTCGTCAATTTAGCTCCCGATATTATTATTACTGTTGTTATATGTTATATTAACTGCTGCCTTGCAGAGAGAGAGGGCCCTCAAAGGCTAAGGGAGAGAACCCCGAAAGAAAACTCCTGTGAGCTTTACTGCAGTCAAGGGAGCAGCACTCCCATCAAGCTAGGGTTCAGGGGCCGATAACCCGTGAACCTGAAACTAACATATCACAGAAACTGCAACAGAAAATATCAACAATCAGACGGGTTTAAATATGACAACCTTGACAATGAAAAAGGTGACACGTATAGGGTTCTGGAACGTGAGAACAGCGTGGCAAAACTGGTAAACAAATGAAAGTGGTACAGGAAATGGAACAATACAGAGTAAAAATTTTGGGATTAAGTGAAACAAGAATAACTGGATTTGGAGAAAGATGAATAATGGGAGGACATATTCTGCTGTATTCTGGAAGAAAGGATGAAACACATAGTGAAGAGGTAGCATTACTAATAGGCTGGAAAGCGAAGCAGTCTTTTATAGAGTTGCACCCAATTACAGAGAGAATCATAGTCGCTCGTTTTGCAACGTGAGTGAGAACAGTCACCACTGTACAGTGTTACGCACCAACAGAAGTGTCTGAGTATGAAGAGAAACACAAGTTTTATAGCAAACTTCGAGAAACATTGCAAAAGTGTGGAAAAAGAGATATCCTCCTTCTGATGGTGACTTTAACGCAAAAATTGGGAATGACAATGATGGGATAGAGCATATTATCGGTCAACATGGGCTGGGAACTCGCAGTGGCAATGGAGAATGTCTCATAGACCTATACGGCATGTTTAACTTGATCATTGGTGGTTCAATTTACCCACATAAATGGTGTCATAAAGTGTCGTGGGTTTCACCTGACGGCAAAACAGAGAACCAGATAGACCACTTTGCAATTGGCAGGACCTGGCGAAAATCAATCCTAGATGTGAGGAATATAAGAGGAGCAGATTTCGGAAGAGACCACCACCTTATGCTAGCAACAGTCCGACTCAAAATAGCTGCACAAAAAAGACATTGTGGGCTACAGAGGATTAAGTTTAATTGTAGAAAGTTGGACAATACAAATGTCCGAAAAGAGTTCTTGACCCAATTGAGAAATCGTTTTGAAGTCCTTAGCAGAGGAATCGGAGAGAATAACATCGAGGGGCAATGGGATGCAGTGAAAATGACCTACGCATTGACTGCTGAAGAAATTCTTGGAACGAAGGATCACAGCAAACATGATTGGATCTCTGACCGTACTTTGGATGCAATACAGCAGAGGAGAAAGGCAAAACTTCAGCTAAATTGCGCACAGACAGGGGAAGCAAAAGAAGAAATCAAACAGGAACTCGGAATATTAAATAGGATGGTGAAAAGGAGTTTCAGAAAAGATAAGAGAACCTTCATCAATAATCTCGCAGCTAAGGCAGAGGCAGCAGCTAACAGAGGCGATAACAAGACACTTATACAACATCACAAGAAAACTGTCAAATAATAAATTTGGGGGTGATATGCCAATCAAAGACAAGCAAGGAAAACTACTCACCAATCGAGAAGACCAAGTGCGGAGATGGAGAGAACATTTTGAGAACGTTCTGAACCGCGAAACTACAGATGACAGTGTAGCTCAGCTGAATGTGGATGGGGAAGGACTCCTACAAGATATGCCAATTAACGTAGAGGTGCCATCCAGAGAATAAATCGCCAAAACTGTCCAACAAATAAAAAACGGAGAAGCTCCAGGCCTGGACAACATCAACCCATAGTTACTTAAAGCAGATTCCTCTATAACAGCAGAAATTTTACATTCACTCCAGACAGCAATATGGATGAATGAACAAGCGCCAAATGACTGGAACAGAGGCTTGCTCATCAAGCTCCCCATAAAGCCGACCTATCCGTTTGTGATCATTGGAGAGGCATCACCCTGCTGTCAGTTCCAAGTAAGATACTTTCTCGAATAATCCTAAATAGGATAAAAGCATATGTAGACAAGAAAAAAAGAAGGGAACAAGCAGGATTCAGGGAAGGCCGCTCTTGCATTGACCAGATAAACACCTTGAGAATAATAGCAGAACATTCATATCAATATCAGTCACCACTTTACATGCTGTTTGTAGACTTTGAAAAGGCATTTGACAGTATAACAAGAACAAAAATTTGGAGTTCACTGCCAACTTTTGGAATCCCCAAGAAAATAATAGATCTCGTCAAGTGCATGTATGAAAACTACACATGCCAGATTCAACATCAAGGTCTGCTTTCAGATCCAGTAGCAGTGAAAACAGGAGTTAAGCGAGGCTGCATGCTCTCACCGATACTTTTTAACATAGTACTTAATCTTGTAATGGCGCAAGCAATAGATAAAGTGAGAGGAATAAAACGGAGCAATGGAACACATCTAGAAGACCTAGATTTTGCAGATTTTTCTATCGCACAGCCTCAGCGACATGAAAGAAAAGTTAGAAGATCTGAAATCTGCAGCGAAGGAAGTTGTATTGAAAATTAACACCCAAAAAACTAAAGACATGCGGGAAAATGATAACAGCACTGCAGAGCTTAAGCTTTGGAGCCAGATAATTGAAAATGTGGATATGGTTTGCTACCTTGGAAGCATGATTACACCAGATATAGGTGCAACAGAGGACATTAACAGCCGCATCAACAAAGCAAGAGGAGCTTTTACAACTCTACGCTCTATCTGGAGATCGAAGGAAATATCACTGAGGACCAAATTGCGGATAATTGAAAGTAATGTAAAATCTGTGCTCCTTTATGGATGTGAAACACGGAAAGTGACAAAACAGTTAATCCACAAGCTGCAGACATTCAAAAACAGATGCCCGAGGAACATCCTGGGGATATGGTGGCCAAATGTCATCTCAAACGAAACACTTTGGGAAAGAACAAACCAGAAGCCAATTGAGCTGCAAATCAGAAGCAAGAAGTGGTGATAGCTAAGATATACTCTTAGAAGAGCAAATGAACATATTGCGAGAGAAGCACTTGACTGGATCCCGCAAGAACGACGGAGACGAGGCAGGCCCAAAATGACATGGAGACGGTCAGTTGAAGTAGAAGACCATCAGCAAGGAATAGGATGGGAAGAAATGAAGATACTAGCAGAAGACAGAACAAGATGGCGATCCTTTTTTGCAGCCCTATGATCCACATAAGGAGTTAAAATAAATAATAATAATGTAATATTAACATTGTGTGGCTCATACAATCTCGAAAACTTGCCATCAGGCAGACAATTTAACCAAAGGGTCACTGGTGTCTAATTTAAGGCAGGTAATGCGACACGTGCGGTTCAACCCGTAGACGAGTTTGAGCCAAGACATTTCGACGAAGAGGAACCGCATGTGAGCCCGAACATCTTTCGGATGTTAGCTCGCAGTATATGAGGCACACAAGTTCTTAGCGTTTAAGAGTGCCGATCAATAGGAGCGTAGCCCCTTTGTAGCTTACATGGGTTTAGAGTGCCTCTTAGCTCCTGCGGCACGTGGTGATGGTGACCCTGCTGCCTCTCATACAACGTTCATAGAATGGCACATACCTTAACAGACTACGTATCGAGTTGTATGATCATATGACTCCAGTCTTACTATTTCAATTCATACGTCGGAGATTATCTTGCGAGATGGTTCCTCTCTCAACTCGAGAAATCACATGGCATGTGGATGTGGTTTAACGCAGCTACATTCCCATGACTAATGATGTTTTATTTGAGCAGACTGTTGATTGTTATACACATATTTGTGGGTGGGCTGCCGTTGGATAGAAAAGTGGAAACCCTACGTAGAGACTGCTGTCGTCTAACTGGGAAGTTCCGGGGCGCAGCACAAAACGCATGAAACTTGACTTGCCATGAAACATACCCGTTTCAGAAACTTGCTGAAACAATATGTCAGGAGGACATGCATATCACTACAGCTTCACATCCCGATGGTGCAAAGTTTCAGCTTGTAACGATTAGGGTCTTCCCATACGAATACCTGAATTCGATGGACAGACTCAACGAAACCACATTGCCCAGCATAGCTGGATTCACCAGTAAACATGCAGGCAGTGCCATGATGGGTGCAGAGGAAGGGAATGTGACGAATGTTCGGCGTAAGTTCAACACCCATCAGTTCCAGAGTTTTGTTTTCGTGGTATGCAATGTTAAAAAGTACATGTGTCAGCATCGAACCGTCGACCGATGCTGACATGCTGCCGTTTTTCGAATGCGAGATTCACAAAAGACTTTGCCAGTATGTGCAAAGGTGCATCAAGGTATATATCCTGAGAATGAATGAGGAGGAGTACAAGGCATCTGACAACTTAAATTACATCCTGTACAAGGCGTTGATGGATCTGCGTGCAGTTTTGGCAGTCATGGCAAATGCGTCATCAATTGGTTCAGATACGATATGTATGTGTTGTTGCAGTATGCTAATTGTTGAGTCCTGTATTTGTGTGTATCTTCTTGAAAATCAGTGACATTGCAACAAACTGTAGATTTAAATGGAAGGTGCTTACAGAAAATGCTATTTTTTCTGATGTGTGGGTGCCTACCTCTCTCTCTCTCTGCTGAGAGCTGTGGCTACACATCTGAATAAAACATTCGAATGAAAGGATGGGAATGGAGAAAAATAGAAACAATTTTTAGAAAACATTTTTGTTACACATGCTTATATACAGAGACAATCACTATAATAAAATTACAGTCATTCTGTTCTGCAACATTTAGATAATGACGGGTTTATATATTCTTTAAATTCAACCTGTATCACATTCGACCCTATAGAAGCAACAAAATACGTGGGTATTCTCTCTGTAAATTCCGCTTCTATGTATTTTATGCTATGGGGGTAACAGTTGCATACTTCAACACAGGAATTAATACACTGTTCTAGCTGACTCATATGTACACTATACTCACGCAGATAGTTTACACAGTCGTAGAATGCAGCACTGACATGCAGGCGACAGCGACTCAGTCTGCCACGATTGCTAATGTACTGCATAGGTCATGTGAATTCACAACATTTGAATGTTTAATGTAAACGCACATGTCTCCAGAAATTCTGTCCAGCATTATTCCTCTGCACACGCCGACTACGGACACCTTTGTTTCAAACATACGGACGTCAGTAGGTGTATGAGACGGGTCGTACTCGGTCGTCATCTTCTTTCAGCACCAACACGTTGCCAAATTTCGCTTTCAATTTTTACGCCAAAGTGAGTATCTGGTGATAGGCCTACATTAACGCCTTTCGTTCCGTTAGAAGTCACGTTGTAACTATTGGCAAAGAAGAGTATTATGGAACCGCTTAACTGTTGCTCGATGGGTTGAGCAAGCTCCGACATGTGTTGCTGCAGTTGTGGCGTTGCAGGATAGGCTACTCGAACGGAAGATCTCTGGAAGGCCGACTGTCGGCTGGTGCTGCTGCTGCTGCTGCTGCTGCTGCTGTAGTGTCTCAAATAATAGAAACTTCAACACATGCACATCATGGTCCGACATTTCAGCTAGTGATGCATCAGCGGCTGGATGCGATGTTGTGAAAAAAGTGAGGAATCGTAAGTATAAACACAAAGAATATTATTATTCATAATAAGAGGAATGGATGGACAAATAGTTACTTTCGAATGTGACAATCTTCTTCTATAGGGACTGGTTTTTCGTTCTATTGATTGTAAGAAGTTGCTGACCCAAACTACTCCAGCATGCTGGAAGTTCGTATATCTTCTTCCTTTTATTCCAGCCAGAGATAGTGCTGCCGGCCCTTTGCGGTCGTCTTACTACTACGTACACATCTCGAATGCGAAATAAGCGTAAGTGCAATAATAATTAAGGAGGAAGAGCCATCCTATTGATCTAGTGAGGAAAGGAGGGAGATGAGAAGTCCACCTTTTTCAAGCCATCCTGTTGGCCTGGATGAGTGGGCACAGTTGATTGATGACCTTTATTTTTATGCCGTCGAGTTGTCGAAGATGCACGGTTACATCATGACCTTGAATGTATCACACACACAAGTGCACTTCAGGCGTGGGCAGTGAAACTGGGGGAGAGGGGGGGGAGGATTAGGGAGGGGGGGGGAGACTCGTGACACGTATCAGATTACATACTGACATCGAACATACATTACGCAGTTGTCCGACAGGCGTGAGCGGGGTAACAGGTTACACTGCGGCATTTAATTCGGTTCCCGTATGTACCCTGCCCCAGCGCAGACACATTCTCCTCTCTCAGCAGCGGTACATACACGTGCTTGTTGCATTGTATATGGCTGCCTCTGTCCCCGAATTCCACAAGGACAAGAGCAATTTATCTCCCCCCCGTTGACGAACAAAACCATTGGTGGCTTGCAGAGACTACATTAAGTTTCACATGACAGAACAGTTGTAGTAGGCCATAAATCAAGTGGCCGAGCTATACTGTATGCGTTGTTATGGATTCTTCGTACGTGGATCCAAATGAAACAGTCGAAATACGAAAAATGCCATTTTTGTGCAAGAAAAGAGAAAGAGCCTCATATTTCATGGTCAGAAAGACGTCCTCTGTAAAATTGGAACCTTTTCGATCTGTACTGGAAGCAAGAATGCAGCAACAGACTTATGAATTCTGTACCTCACTTGCCGCGACTGCAAACGTGCAAGACTGCAACGGTCTAGATTCAATTTTGGAATATTACGCGTCGGTCCTACAAGGCAATTTTAGGGTGATTTGCGGGTATTTACCTCCTGCATCTTGTTGAATGTTCGTTACTGGTGTGTACTAAACACAAACAATCCAAAAATCATAGCTTTCAAAACACATTTCGTGAAAAAGTTTTTGTATGTCAGTTGACATTAAAAATAGAAGGCTTCAGAATAGAGCAATAAACTCATTAACATGATCAGAAGCGGAGCTTTGTAAATATAAAAAGTAGCCAAAGTATAGAAAGCATGTTTTAACGTTATTTTATGTTTTTTCAACTTTTAGGATTAATTTCTTTTTATTGACATCACACCGTATTTCCACTGTCATTCCACTTCAATTCTGTTTCTTTAATTTCCAAGGTAGACTTCAGATTATTAGTATCTGAATAAAATAGTTTTCGTGAATATTTTAAAGCTTTATTTCTTAACTTCAAGGATATCCCGCATTTCTTTACACAGGGTTTTTAATTCAGACTCGTTAACTCTTCAAACATATAACCCATAAACGTATTATTAATATGAAAAGATCTCATAAAGAAAAGATATCCTAGTAAAATGTGCTTAAGTGAAGGTAAGAAAAGTGAACTGTTACTCCTGTGTGATTCAATAAATTTTCAGCTTCACTTGCAAGATGTAGTTCTTAGGGCAGGCATGTCTTCAGTCTTACGTACTAAGTAAGAAAAAGTGGAAATATTTAAAATTTTGCCTACTCCGAAATACGTGTCTGCGAACTCCCATGCTCCAGGCAGATCAGAAGTAGAACCTACGAGTCAGGGAAATAAGCGAATGCTGAGAGTAGGAAACACAGCCTCGAGTGGTCAACTTAGAATAGATAATATATGATCCATCTATGAACACTTAAAGCTCACCAACATACTGCCATTGTATACTATGTGATCAAAAGTATTCGGCCACCCCGAAAAACATACGTTTTTCATAGTAGGTGCATTGTGCTGCCACCTACTGCCAGGTACTCGATATCAGCGACCTCAGTAGTCATTAGACATCGCGAGAGAGCAGAATGGGACGCTCCGCGGAGCTCACGGATTTCGAACGTGGTCAGGTGATTGGTTGTCACTTGTGTCATACGCATGTACGCGAGATTTCCACACTCCTAAACTTCCCAAGGTCCACTGTTTCGGGTGTGACAGAGAAGTGGAAACGTGTAGGAGCACGTACAGCAGAAAAGCGTACTGGCCGACCTCGTCTGTTGGCTGACAGAGACCACCCGCAGTTCAAGAGGGTAATAATGTGTAATAGCCAGACATCTATCTAGACCATCACACAGAAATTCCAAACTGCATCAGGATCCACTGCAAGTACTATGACAGCTAGGCGGGATGTGAGAAAACTTGGATTTCATGGTCGAACGGCTGCTCATAAGTCACACATCACGCCGGTAAATTCCAAACGACGCCTCACTTAGTGTAAGGAGCGTAAACATTGGACGACTGAACAGTGGAAAAACGTTGTGTGGATGCACAGTACACAATGTGGCGATCCGATGGCAGGGTAAGGGTATGGCGAATGCCAGGTGAACGTCATCTGCTAGCGTGTGTAGTGACAACAGTAAAATTGGGAGGCGGTAGTGTCACAGAGTGGTCGTGTTTTTCATGGAGAGCGCTTGCACCTCTTATTGTTTTGCGCTTGCACCTCTTGTTGTTTTGCGTGGCACTATCACAACACAAGCCTACATTGATGTTTTAAGCACCTTATTGCTTCCCACTGTTGATGAAGAATTCGGGGGTGGCGATTGCATCTTTCAACACGATCGAGCACCTGTTCATAATGCGCGGCCTGTGGCGGAGAGGTTACACGACAATAACATCCCTGTAATGGATTGGCCTACACTGAGTCCTGACATGAATCCTACAGAACACGTTTGGGATGTTTTGAAACGCCGACTTCGTGCCACACGTCACCGACCGACATCGATACCTCTCCTCAGTGCAGCACTCCGTGAAGAATGGGCAGTCTTTCCCCAAGAAACCTTCCAGCACCTGACTGAACGTATGCCTCCGAGAGTGGAAGCCGTCATCAAGGCTAAGGGTTAGCCAACATCATACTGAATTCAGGCATTGCCGATGGAGGGCGCCACGAACTTGCAAGTCACTTTCAGCCAGGTGTCCGGATACTTTTGATCATGTAGTGTATCGGAGCCCATTCTACGGAGGAGAACGAATTGACTAACGTCAGGATTAGTCCTCAGGGTAATTTGGACGTTCTTCTGCAGTCAAGTTCAAATAATTTTTCGTCCTTCTCCCGACAAGCGCAGAATTAGCAGTGGAGATGGGAGCTCTTCAGTCTTCTTAGAAGCTGAACTTCGTCGCAATTCCGTCGTTTCCTACGCTTGTGTTTCTTTCTTGAGAAACTGGTGCTCGTAGCTTCTGCTTAAATCTTAACCGATGGAAAATACTTTAACTAAGTGTACAATGTTTCTTCGTAGCTTTCCCATTGTTTATAGAAGTCGTTTGCCATCATATCCGGGTCGCTGCGTGAACTTTACGAGCAGTTACGCAGGGTTTTACGTGAAGGATTTTTTTTCCTCATTTCTGTTTTGCTCAGTTTCACAGATGTACAAGTGAATTACTAACGGCTTCAGGATACCTGGTGTAAACAGTATTGTGTTTCTTCGTATTTCTGTGTGTATTATGAGTCTATCTGCTCGTCTGCGCCAGAAGATAATTTTTTTCTGCAGTGTAGAAACATATAAATGTGGCATTGTGAAATTATAGAGATAGCTCCGCTATTTTTTCTTTTTATCAATACACCACAGTTTTTGTGCGCGAGCTATTTATAGTATGGCATCGCATACCATCTTCGGTTTCTGTTGTGTGCTGACCTTTCTGGTATGAAACTCGTTTCTGTGCTATATGTTTCCAGGTGTGTATAGTTTTGCAGTGTACGTATTCCACTCTTTTATGTTTATGAAATGTTCTTGTACGGTTTTGTGAATGCTGACGTTGTTTTGTGATGTAGTGATGATTATATTCAGGTATTCTTGATAATTATCACTGTTTAGAAGTGTTCCCTAGATTTGGTGTAATAAGTGCCTAACAGATGTTAATTTTGGAAAAGTCAAGTTTATAAATTCATTTTCATGCCAATATCTCGACCTATTTCTTTCTTAGAAATGTATTACTTGCGTCTGCGACAGAATTTTGTAATTCTGAGGTCGATATAGTATATTGTTTCGTCTGTTTGCAAATCCATTTTGAAATGTTTGTTGTAGTGTGTGATATTTACCTGCATGTGAAAACTGTTCTTCCATCCACGTAGTGTAGGCATACGTCTACTATAATAGTTATTATAACGCGCGGTGTGAGCGTGAAATGGGGGACCGAGAGTGCAGATGGTTTATCTCGGGCTCTACTCCTCACCCCCAGCTCCCTATCCCATCTCGTCAGCCGGCCGCTGTGACCGAGAGGTTCTAGGCGCTTCAGTCCGGAACCGCGCTGCTGCTACGGACGCAGGTTCGAATCCTGCTTCGGGCATGGATGTGTGTGGTGTCCTTAGGTTAGTTAGGTTTAAGTAGTTCTAAGTTCTAGGGGGCTGATGACCCCAGATGTTAAGTCCCATAGTGTTCTAAGCCATTTGAACCATCCCATCACTTTGTGTCACGACGCTACAGTTATTACAATAATGACTGCTGTAGGATGCAGGCAAGATTGTGCACACTGTGACACCGACACAACAATGACTTTTGCTCATTTATGGGACCATTAGAGATTATTACTAAATTTCTGATTGTTGTTAATGTGCCTGGCAGATGTTTTTCACGTAGTTTCTAACTCACACTCGTTGGAGTTAGTCAAGCTTGGTGGGATGTAAGAAATAATAGTACGCTCTCTCTGCCTAGTAAGAGAACTCACCAAACAAGTCTGGTACGCATATATATGGCACGTCCGGTTAGCCGTGCGGTCTAACGCACTGCTTTCTGGTCGGGAAGGCGTGCCGGTCCCCAGCACGAATCAAAAAATGGTTCAAATGGCTATAAGCACTATGGGACTTAACATCTGTCATCAGTCCCCTAGGCTTAGAACTAATTAAACCTAACAAACCCAAGTACCTCACACACATCCATGCCCGAGGCAGGATTAGAACCTGTGACCGTAGCAGCAGCGTGGTTCCGGACTGAAGCGCCTAGAACCGCTCGGCCACAACGGCCAGCGGTACGAATCCGCCCGGCGGATTAGTGTCGAGGTCCGGTGTGCCGGCCAGTCTGTGGATGGTTTTTTAAGATTGTTTTCCATCTGCCTCGGCGAATGCGGGGTAGCTCCCCTTATTCCGCCTCAGCTACACTATGTAAGAAATTGCTGAGCAAACACTGCCTCCGCGTATGCGTACCCATAATTATCTACCACGCAAACATTTGAGGTTACGCTCGTCTGGTGTGAGACGTTCCCGGATGATCCACTGGGGACCGAACCGCACAATAACCCTGTGTTTGGTATGGGGCGGCGGTGGGGTGAGTGGACTGCTGTAGCCTGTTGTGGGGTTGTGTACCACTGCGGGCTACGGCGGGGTCGAAGTCTCTCCGTCGTTTCTGTGTCCCCACTTCCATACAGTATGCATATATATATATATTATGAAATGCGTAGGATTTAATACTTTTCAGAGATAAATTTTATTTATAATTTTTATATACTAACCATTAATTTATCAATAACAACAAATATTTGCTTGTAATTCTTCTAGTTGCATTTATTTCAGTCGTAATATAGGAAGCTGTAATATTTCCACAATTAATTGTTGATTACATTCAAATATATGAAAAAACACCATAAAGAACTCTTCAATTCACCTCCACAAACACTGATTTTACGTTTTCGTCTTATTTCATACCGCTTTTGAAAATTGCCTCTAGATAGTTATACGATGCGAAATAAATATGGAAAAATGTTTTCTCCATAATATTATATCATATGACGCAGCTGAATGAAAATAAGCACAGTTATCGAGTTCGATGTTTCGGTGTCAGTGACATTGGAAATTAGTCTGACGATGAAGAATGCATCACTCAGATTGCGCATAAGCTTGTCGGCCTGAGACGACTAAGAATTCTTCTGCCTACCTTCACTCACAGGAATATAATATATTCAACTTTTCAGAATATTTGACCGCTTTCCAAAAGTGAAATGTTTCCAGAATTATAGAACTAATACTCTTTTTCCTGTGAAATTTTTATGCTACCCTCGTGTTAGTGAGTTTCATTAGAGAGTCTCTTACATGCACGCTAGACAGAGTAATGAAAACTGAAATGATACTGTATGAAACGTAAAGTATAGAAATAAATCACAACGGTGCCTGTTATTCTCTAATTACCATTTCGAATGCATTCTCAACTAAATAAAAATTTTAATATCTCAGTTGAAACGCTTCCTCGCTGTACATGCGCTTTGTTATGCATATCAGATTCTTGCGCAACAGCCTTTCGTTGTAACGAAAAACTTTTATTCCTTCCAGCAAGTAACTCTGATAAAAACGGTCCTTCCAGGTAACCTTAAGCTACTGCGATTTCCAGAACAAAGGTCACGTGCGTGTTACCCACAAAGAGCGCACGACGGCTAATTTACCACAGTTTGCAATGGTTCAGAGCGATTTTAGCAAGCACTCTAAAATATTATTATTTCAGTTTATTGACGTGCTCATTACTTACACACAATTATCACTGATTTTATCTACATTTATGGTTAGCTCCTCCTCTTGAGAACCGAGTTTCTTTCTTCAGGAGTATCTAAATTATATCTTCGTAATATATATCACAAGCGACTTCTAATCAAGCTGCGGGCCTATGGGGTATCGTTTCAGTTGTGCGACTGGATTCGCGATTTCCTGTCAGGAAGGTCGCAGTTCGTAGTAATAGACGGCAAATCATCGAGTAAAACTGAAGTGATATCAGGTGTTCCCCAGGGAAGCGTCCTGGGACCTCTGCTGTTCCTGATCTATATAAATGACCTGGGTGACAATCTGAGCAGTTTTCTTAGGTTGTTCGCAGATGATGCTGTAATTTAAGGTCTAGTAACGTCATCCGAAGACCAGTATCAGTTGCAAAGCGATTTAGAAAAGATTGCTGTATGGTGTGGCAGGTGGCAGTTGACGCTAAATAACGAAGAGTGTGAGGTGATCCACATGAGTTCCAAAAGAAATCCGTTGGAATTCGATTACTCGATAAATAGTTCAATTCTCAACGCTGTCAATTCAACTAAGTACCTGGGTGCTAAAATTACGAACAACTTCAGCTGGAAAGACCACATAGATAATATTGTGGGGAAGGCGAGCCAAAGGTTGCATTTCATTGGCAGGACACTTAGAAGATGCAACAAGTGCACTAAAGAGACAGCTTACACTACACTCGTTCGTCCTCTGTTAGAATATTGCTGCGCGGTGTGGGATCCTTACCAGGTGGGATTGACGGAGGGCATCGAAAGGGTGCAAAAAAGGGCAGCTCGTTTTGTATTATCACGTAATAGGAAAGAGAGTGTGGCAGATATGATACGCGAGTTGGGATGGAAGTCATTAAAGCAAAGACGTTTTTCGTCGCGGCGAGATCTACACTCCTGGAAATGGAAAAAAGAACACATTGACACCGGTGTGTCAGACCCACCATACTTGCTCCGGACACTGCGAGAGGGCTGTACAAGCAATGATCACACGCACGGCATAGCGGACACACCAGGAACCGCGGTGTTGGCCGTCGAATGGCGCTAGCTGCGCAGCATTTGTGCACCACCGCCGTCAGTGTCAGCCAGTTTGCCGTGGCATACGGAGCTCCATCGCAGTCTTTAACACTGGTAGCATGCCGCGACAGCGTGGACGTGAACCGTATGTGCAGTTGACGGACTTTGAGCGAGGGCGTATAGTGGGCATGCGGGAGGCCGGGTGGACGTACCGCCGAATTGCTCAACACGTGGGGCGTGAGGTCTCCACAGTACATCGATGTTGTCGCCAGTGGTCGGCGGAAGGTGCACGTCCCCGTCGACCTGGGACCGGACCGCAGCGGCGCACGGATGCACGCCAAGACCGTAGGATCCTACGCAGTGCCGTAGGGGACCGCACCGCCACTTCTCAGCAAATTAGGGACACTGTTGCTCCTGGGGTATCGGCGAGGACCATTCGCAACCGTCTCCATGAAGCTGGGCTACGGTCCCGCACACCGTTAGGCCGTTTTCCGCTCACGCCCCAACATCGTGCAGCCCGCCTCCAGTGGTGTCGCGACAGGCGTGAATGGAGGGACGAATGGAGACGTGTCGTCTTCAGCGATGAGAGTCGCTTCTGCCTTGGTGCCAATGATGGTCGGATGCGTGTTTGGCGCCGTGCAGGTGAGCCCCACAATCAGAACTGCATACGACCGAGGCACACAGGGCCAACACCCGGCATCATGGTGTGGGGAGCGATCTCCTACACTGGCCGTACACCACTGGTGATCGTCGAGGGGACACTGAATAGTGCACGGTACATCCAAACCGTCATCGAACCCATCGTTCTACCATTCCTAGACCGGCACGGGAACTTGCTGTTCCAACAGGACAATGCACGTCCGCATGTATCCCGTGCCACCCAACGTGCTCTAGAAGGTGTAAGTCAACTACCCTGGCCAGCAAGATCTCCGGATCTGTCCCCCATTGAGCATGTTTGGGACTGGATGAAGCGTCGTCTCACGCGGTCTGCACGTCCAGCACGAACGCTGGTCCAACTGAGGCGCCAGGTGGAAATGGCATGGCAAGCCGTTCCACAGGACTACATCCAGCATCTCTACGATCGTCTCCATGGGAGAATAGCAGCCTGCATTGCTGCGAAAGGTGGATATACACTGTACTAGTGCCGACATTGTGCATGCTCTGTTGCCTGTGTCTATGTGCCTGTGGTTCTGTCAGTGTGATCATGTGATGTATCTGACCCCAGGAATGTGTCAATAAAGCTTCCCCTTCCTGGGACAATGAATTCACGGTGTTCTTATTTCAATTTCCAGGAGTGTATTTACGAAATTTCAGTCACCAACTTTCTCTTCCGAATGCAAAAATATTTTGTTGAGCCCAACCTACATAGGTAGGAATGATCATCAAAATAAAATAAGAGAAATCAGAGCTCGAACAGAAAGGTTTAGGTGATCGTTTTCCCCGCGCGCTGTTCGGGAGTGGAATGGTAGGGAGATGATTGTGGTTTGATGAACCCTCTGCCAAGCACTTAAATGTGAATTGCAGAGTAATCATGTAGATGTAGATGTAGATGGTTTTATTTCCATACTGTTTACAGTGCAACACAAACCTTCCGAAATGTGACAGTCGTAATCGCAACTTTAAAACTACATTGCATTGAAAGAATAATTCCTAGCAGCTGACAAAAGAAGTTAGTAATTTACGCTACGCCAAAGAAGTATGAGCTAATCTGTTTTTGAAAGCGTTTACTGTGTCCAACGAAGCAACTGCAATGGCAGTGACTGTTTGCTGAGCGCCATGTCTGCCGTAGTCAAGCAAACACAGCCTGATGTAATTAGTGTCCGCACTGAGATCGCGGTGCCACCAGTAATCCAATTAAAAGGTTACGCTCCACAGTGAGCGCTGAGGCGGAGAATCTTCAAAACAAGTTTGCTGGGAGGCTCGTGGTATGCAGACGTTCGTACCCGTAGCAGTCCATTTCGTTAGTAAATATTTGCTCCTTTCCTGCCATGAAATCTTCAGTCAATAGTCCTTCGCATCGGTACACAGCCTCCATTTATTCGTTTTTATTAACCATCTTCTAAACAACTGTTGGCATTTTGTACGACTCCTGTTCTTATTATCTGATTAATTAATTTTATAAATGTAATGAAAATACTGAGACGGAAGATAGAAGAAGAACAGAACGTGCTAACATGGTCCATTAAACACCGTAGTCGAATTGATTAGTTAACGTAAAGCGACAAGTATGCGGCGTAAGAATATAGAGTAAGAGGAGATAAAATACAGTAAGAATGCATGTTAACTCGGGAAGTCGTCCAAGAGAAACTCAATTATTGCAAGTTTGTCTATGTAGAAATATAGAACACGTTATCTCTGAAAGAGGAAGGTCGCCATGTTTGTCAGAATAATGGGATATTCAGAATACACAAACGTCGAAATATTTCGCGTTGTTACTGAGCTCTTCAAGAACAAATCCTGCGCACTGAATTAATCTGTATGCTGCAACTACTCCGTCTGTGTAATACGAGCTGGAAATTGACCGGTTTCAGAAATCAATTTTTCCTCTTAATTGTCATCTCTTATATTTGAAATTCTTCCATCATAACATGAGTTTCCTGTTTTGACTCAGAGTCTCAGACGCGGGTCTCTCCCTCTCACGAGCACGTCTGCACACTTTTATAACAATATCACACGCCCTTTATCTGAAATAGCTTCAAGAATCTTATACTGTCTGCGTGAAAATGTAAAACTTGAGGAATAATACTGTAGGGAATTGCTCTGTCACTTCTGCTCTTTCAAGATCCGTACATGAAACCGATTCTAAACGCCGAGCCGATTACACGCTCCAACTTAGACCTTGCGTTCTCGTCACATATTACTAACGTAATAGAAATTACTGTCGGACTTTACAACCAAAGAAAAACTATTTCTGATGCAACAGGAAGAGTAGGATTTAACCCTAGAACACTAAAGAGGGAAGTGTTACATTGTTAATAATTCATCGTAAATTTTACAACTCCATACTTTGTCCAAGGACGTCATAAAATATTAGTTTATGCAGTCGTTAATTAGGTCTCCAATGGTACGTTCGTATAAAATAAGGACAAAATGTCCTGTTTTATATCCTGTACCGACGATAATAGTTTGGCAAGATCCGCGAATTGGCACCAACTGCAATCGTAAATTTTACGATGGTTCAGAAATCTAGGGGCCTACGGCCTTGCCGCAGTAGTAATTCCGATTCACGTCAGATCACCCACGTTAAGCGCTGTCGGACTGGGTTAGCACTTATATGGGTGACCATCCACTCTGCCGAGCGTTGTTGGCAAACGGGGTGCACTCAGCCCTTGTGAGGCAAACTGAGGAGCTACTTGATTGACAAGTAGCGGCTGCGGTCTCGTAAACTGACATACAGCCGGGAGAGCAGAGTGCCGACCACATGCCCCTCCATCTACGCATCCAATGAGGTCTCTGGGCTGAGGGCGTCACGGCGGCCGGTCGGTACCGTTGGGTCTTCGTGGTCTGTCCGGGCTGAGTTTAGTTTTTCTTCCAGTGATGTAGATTAACATCCCTCCATGACGCCGTTATGCCTCACAGCCAGCTTAATCACCACCTCACGCCGCCGTATGAATTTCAGTGGCTGTGCAGGCGCTGTGCTATACGATGACTGCATTTCCACGGATGTACGATTGTTTCCTTG
The DNA here is from genome assembly GCF_021461385.2 of Schistocerca piceifrons. NCBI lineage: Eukaryota > Metazoa > Arthropoda > Insecta > Orthoptera > Acrididae > Schistocerca > Schistocerca piceifrons. The sequence continues at coordinate 75,377,933 of NC_060149.1, forward strand.
TCTGGTTCGGCTCGTGAAGGTGCCGGGTACACCACCCAATGTACTCATGGCTATGATGCACATCTTTTGCAGTATCCTCCCTGTCAATAAAGAGTCTATTCCCGCCAGCAAACACTGCGTGCTCAAAGGACCACACATATTCGTACATCCATGTAAATCTACATCTACATCTACATTTATACTCCACAAGCCACCCAATGGTGTGTGGCGGAGGGCACTTCACGTGCCACTGTCATTACCTCCCTTTTCTGTTCCAGTCGCGTATGGTTCGCGGGAAGAACGACTGCCGGAAAGCCTCCGTGCGATGTAAGAAGACGCAAATAACTACATGTGAAACTCATTCGTAGACATATGTTGGGCCACAAATAAGACACCTTCCGCGGCTAACGCAAGGAGCTGCGTAAGCGGGTCAGAACAGAGCTGACCGAACATTATTTCAATGGGGACTGCTGCTGATACAACAAGAGCTGTGCTACGACGCCAGACAGTTACTAAATTGCACTGCGCCGTCGGAGTAGAAATATCTGTGACCCAGTAGAAAGGCAGATCCATTGCAACGTCGGTGGCCTACGAACCTGTCGTCACTTACACGATAGAAACCGATGTTGATGCAAAGAAAGGACAGATAAAGCCATATAAATACTCGTCATGTTTATTCGAAGTTATCGCAGTCTGCTGGCCACCAGTTTTGGGGAGAGACCTACGTTGGTCCACGAGTCAGTTCAACTAGCGACCGTCTCTGGACAGTGCCAATGCCAGCTGTAGCCCTGCTGCTAATGCTAGTCCGGTGCTTAGCGCTCTTCAACCGGCAGACCACCTGGATGAGGGGTGGAGGTTGCATGTCTGTTTCTCATCCAGGGCTATGCAGCCGCTCAATTACCATTGTTTGGGCAGGCCAACCCTGGCTGCCAGCTTCCACTCGTGTGGGTAGACATTGCCGAGGTTAGGTGCTCTTTTACGCTGGGTCAACGTTCTCATCTCGTGCACCAAGTCGCGCCTCATTTGGGGCTACTTAGCTGCCTCTTCGCAGTGGGGCGCCGGCTTGCTGATAGTGTTGGCATCATCGCTTCCTTGCCTGCACTACCCAGCCGCGTGCTGATCAGTGCCGTCCCTGTCGGCTGTATATGAATTATGTCCTGCGGGCGTTGGACTCCTTCGGTGTCAGCACGACTATTGTAGTAGTGAGGAATAAAGTGTGTGTGCTTCTTCAATGTTCTTTCAACGACGGCCGGCCGCGGTCGCCAAGCGGTTCTAGGCGCTTCATTCCGGAACCGCGCGACTGCTACGGTCGCAGGTTCGAACCCTGCATCGGGCATGGATGTGTGTGACATCCTTAGGTTAGTTAGGTGTAAGTAGTTCTAAGTCTAGGGGAATGATGACTTCCGCTGTTAAGTCCGATTGTGCTCAGAGCCAATTGAACCAAATTTTAACGACGACATTTTGGACGTCCACCGTGCACCCACTCACCGATGCACGGCTAGCCTACCTGGGTGGTGGACTACCAGCATCCTGACCTCCAACTATCCCGTTCCACCTCCCGCCATATTGGCCTACCACCCCGTTTGCTATACACATTCCGGCATCGGCCGTCATCCGGTCGAATACGCGAGCCGCCAGTTACGCCGCCGCGTGTGCAACAGCTGGCACGGCGGCACGGGGGCGCTGCAGCGAACGATTAAGCTGCTGCCAATGAGATGCAAGCATCCCCTCGCTGGAGCTCCAGCGGAGGGTGTACTTCAGTTCGAACATTCATGCACTGTGTCCCTTTTTGTGTGTTTTCCAGTTGGATAACCATTACAAACTTCCATAGTGGCCTGGGCTAGACATCTTCTGAATAGACATTATATTGAAGAATGACAGATTCACAAATCTTTTGTATGTGTGTATATTTCTACATTCAAATCTACTGTTAGCAACTGACACTGCTACTTCCGGGCGTTGTGGCCATGCGGTTCTAGGCGCCTCAGTTTGGAACCGCGCGACCGCTACGGTCGCAGGTTCGAATCCTGCCTCGGGCATGGATGTGGGTGATGTCCTTAGGTTGGTTAGGTTTGAGTAGTTCTAGGGGACTGATGACCTCAGCTGTTAAGTCCCATAGTGCTCAGAGCCATTTGAACCATTTTGAACTGCTACTTCAGCAACAAAGTTATGTATAATTTTTACTATCTGACATTAGATGTAGAATAAATTAATATCTGAAATCTCTGTTCGTGAACGGCATCTGATCCTCGCTTCTGCATACACTAAAGAACCACACAGTGTGCAAGGAAGGTATAACACATAACGAGACATCTTATAGTCAGCTGCCTTTCTGTTTGCGGTTTATGTGTACAATACGTTATCGATTTCAGGGTTGTATAACACCGTCACCGAATATACATAGACAGTCCGGTCAATGGGTAATAACTCTGAAGTCGATACGCATAAAAACCAAGGATACAAAGAGCTAATAGAACACGTCGATGGTATTGCTGTGTCTACGGGTAAAAGAAATTCTGCGGGGTGCCTGCTCTGCAGGCGTATGCTGCAAGATGACACTACAGCTACGCTTTGGCGTACAGAGAGCGCAGTGGAGAAGCAAACGGCGCCGCTCTTGCCCTACTCCTTTGCTGCCCGAGTCACATGGGTGGAAATAGAGCTTTGCTGAGTATCTCTCCAGCTGCCGAGTATTTACGTAGTTGCACGGCCTAACGACAGTAGAGCGAAGTCAAGAATCTTCTGGATATAAGCTGAACGCCCAAGAGTTCCATTTGGTAAAATTGCCCACGGAAAAATGGGAACTACAATCTCTATTGGAACATAATTTCTAGAAGCACACAAACCTTTATTAAATCATCGATAGTGGACGCCGAGCACTGGAACTGGAACTGCAAATGAAGCAGCAGATTATTTGTATGGAAACTCCAATCGGTTCATAATATGTTTTAACATTTTGTTTACCAACTAGCCACCTTTCAAGTGGCTGCAGGTTCATTTTCTGATGGTAGGTATTCACCGGATCTTTAAACTTTACGGGAAGATACATGATCACGACATCTGTGGGGATAGGAAATAAAACAACCATACAGGCTCTGTTGAAGAAAAAAAAATTGTGGCAAACTGCGAGCCACTGGTAGGATAGTGGGAAATTGCAGTTTGGCTACAAAAGAGCTTGCATAGAGAACACTTGCGCGGTACACATTGCCGGTCGGAGTGGCCGAGCGGTTCTAGGCGCTTCAGTCTAGATCCGCGAAACCGCTACCGTCGCAGGTTCGAATCCTGCCTCGGACATGGAAGCGTGTGATGTCCTTAGGTTGGTTAGGTTTTAGTAGTTCTAAGTCTAGGGGACTGATGACCTCAGATGTTAAGTCCCATAGTGCTCAGAGCCATTTTGCGGTACACATTCCTATAATCCTCATGCGCGTGGAACCCGTATCACGACGGACTGACGTGGGACATCGATCATATACAAACACGGGCGAATGGCCACAATCTTTTTTGATCGGCAAGAAAGTGTAGCAGAAACAATGCAATGTTTTAACTGCCAGAAACTTGAAGAAAGACGTCATACATTTCGCGACAACCCGCTTAGAGAACGGCAATAACCGTCTTTCAGTGCAGACACCAAGAATCTGGTAGAGACCACGGAGTTAAATTTAGTAAAACAACAACTCGTACAGTGGTGTGCAGTCAGTCAGTCATCCGTTCCTCACTCTATCCGTGTACAGAAACAGCACTCTCTGCCACACACTTCGCAAGGACTCGTGGAATTTTCTCCGCCCGGGGACTGGGCGTTTGTGTTGTTCTAATCATTTCATAATCATAATCATCATCATCATCATCAATCGTAACAGTGGCTAGACTGGATTGTGTAAAAATTGGATTGCGTAAAGTTAGGACTTTGTCCGGGCGCTCAGGGTCGCGCAATGGAGCACCGTACAAACCAAACATCATCACAAGGACTCTTAGAGTATAAATGTAGAAGTCTTTCTTAAACGGTTCTGGAATTATTCTATGCCAGCAGCTTAGGCGACTAATCCGATATTCTGAAATCACGGAGATACGAATAAGTTCGTACTTAAAGTATTCAAGTCTTTCTCGCGAAAAACTGATCATATAGAACCATCATATTATTAACATGTTCAAATACTGCCTTCTGAAAACGTCGATTGAGGGTCAAGTTGCCAGAAATGAGCCTGGCAGCTTGGCATCAGCTTAGTTATGAAGAGGACGAGCGACAGGCGGAAATTCTGATGGGCAGCGCACGCGAGCGCAGGCGGTGCCGAGTGGGGCCGCGCTTCTGCTCCTGATGCTGGCCCCAGTAATGAATGATGCAGTTATTATCGAACGCGCAAGCGGCTCACGTAGTCGGGACACGCTACCATCCCATTCTGCACCACAACCCTCTCGTTACTAGGGCTACGATACAGTGAAAAACACAGCAGGAAATTCGATTCCAGGAGAAATCAGTCATTTTGTCGAGAATATTACACATGTGTGCTTGTATAGCAGGTGACAAGAAAATTATTTGCTCCTATAGTATGTCTTTAATACTACATTAGGCGTTTCACTTTCTTTCAAAATACCATCAAAGGCTAATTTAACAGTTAGTGATTTAAAAAGAACTTCGCTAAATGACCTGCGTATATAGCTTAACTAAGCGCGCTAGCTTACGGCACATAGGAGTGAGATGGAGTCGGTTCGGTAGCAGGAGTGAGATGGAGTCGTTTGAATAACTACTGGTTTGCTACACCGTGCAACCGGAGCGGAGCTCTAAGCATTTCCCCACAATAGCTAAGAGAAATTCTGGGCTGTTTCCCAATATTCATCTAAAAAACAGAAAATTAAACCAGTACGCAAGCATTTAAAGTAAGATACCACTCAGAAACGAGTTTACGCGATAAGTAGACAGGTGAGGTCAAATCACGAAATGGAGGATTCCATCATTAGCCAAACCCGTGTTTATGAGACTGTCACCAGGAAGAGAAAAAAGTTGTACAGTTTGTTAAGTAAGGCAAAAAATTCTTATGTTTAATTTTTATTTTAGAATACTGACAGTTCTCGTGTTATTTCTTGGAGTGCACACCAAGACGAGTTCGAGCAAAGCTACACGACAATTACGAACATGAACGGCTGTTGCTTCTGTGTAGCAAAACTGTTATCGAAACAATAAGTGTTATACCGATCACAGACAGTACCTAGAAATTAAGTGAAAGGTGTCAAGTGGAATTAAAAATGTACTGTAGTTGCATACCCTAGGCATCACTCACACAGGCAAGTGTACAGTCATGTTCGTAAGTTTGCGACACATTCCAGATCCGTGAAAATAGGGTTACACCATGGCGAACCTATTGGCAATAAAGTTTGGAACGGCAGAAAGTAAACAGTTGATGTACAAAGAAGGGCTCTCTCGTTCGTAAGGAACAATTTGACGTAGCGCATCAGTTCGCTACTGTGTGTGTGTGTGTGTGTGTGTGTGTGTGTGTGTGTGTGTGTGCGTGGGTGTGTGTGCACTCGCGCGTGCGCGTGTTTGTTTATTTGTTTTTTGTTTGTTTCTGACCTTGATCTGTATCCCATCGCTGTGACAAGTTGCACTAAAAGTGAGCTCTGTGATAGCTGACGAGCAGTTTACTACAATGCCACTGGATTGAATAATAATTGAAGACAGCGAATAAACTGTGTCTGTATAAGATCTTAATTAAGGCATTTGCAGAAATGGTTCTCGTAGAATCTTGGCCTGACAACAAAACGAATTTAAGAACAATGGCCGAGGGAGATGATGCAGTGGTAAGGCGCTGGACTTGTATTCTGGAGTATGACGGATGAAATCCCCACCCAGCCGTCCAGATTTAGGTTTCTCGTGACACCCCGTAAGGCTTAAGGTAAGAGAACTACCCAATTCATTTCCCCTCCTTCCTCAATATGTGCTTTTGCTCCGTTTTTAATTTCCTTCGACGGGACGTTGAAACCTTATCTTCCTTCCTTCTTTCAAGTTAAATACTTGTTGTATAGAAAAGATGCACACACAACGATCCATAATAGCTGTTCCACAAATAAATCTTCTGTTATACTTTAAAATTGCAATTTGTAGCTGGTATCAGTAATTTTATGCAGTAAAAAAATGTAAAAATTTTACTCAAAATCCGATTTCCACACTGTTCGTTTCATTCCTTCTGAAGTACAGTATTTAACACGTATTTGATTTCTGCATTGCGCGCCAAATTATTTCGCCTTCAATATGTCACCACTGGCTCTCGCGCAGTTGTGGGTGCATGTAACGGCTCTTGTTGGTGACCAGTCAGCTGGATAGTGCAGGCTGCGTACTGTGCGGAGCCAGCCAACCGTTCGGAGAGATAAGGCTGCAGCGAAAACTACAGCCGTCATGGCTGAGCGCCGTGGCATCGCCACCTGGCTGACAGTCGTCTGTGTGCCTCTGAGTTATTGGCAAAACCCGCATTCTGCAACACCTGCGACTCTGACCGAAGTTGAATTAAATTGTAGCAGGGACGGCAACGAGAACAAATAGTACAATGTCCCATTTCCAGTTGAACGAAAAAAAAAGTAAATAAACCGCTGTGGTGAAAAATCTCTGGAATCCCAATAGCATTATTTCCAAAGATGTCAGCCGTCCAAATTAGATCGTGTAGGACTTTATTTACATAAATGTTGCATGGACTTAAGAAAGTAAGTTACAAATGTCGGCCAGCGCTAAAACCATTACGAAACAAGAGAGGTGTATTGTTAGAAGGAAGTAGGCGTTCTGGGTTTCCTGTAGATACTGTTCTGCTTGTGTACGGGTAACAGGCGCATCACAGGATTGGAGTGAAATAGCCCGGCAACAGGAAACGTGCTGGAAAGCTGCAGTATGCGGGACAGTAAAATTCTTGTAGGCAAAACGTCTAAATTGCACACAGTTTCATAGTGAAATTCTGGCGGTATATGGTCCAAAAGCAATATCATGTCCAGCCGCAGTGAAATCTGGCCAACAGTTTCTCCAGGACCTTGCACCATGCGATTTCCATGTTTCCGGCAAGCTATTAGGGCACCTGGGGAGAAAGAGATTTTCTAAAAATGAGAACTTTCTCCAATGCCTCCAAGGAACGGCATTCTATCGTCGAGGAACTGAACGGTTAGTTGAACTTCCCGACCGTTGTTTTACATAGACATGGTGACTACGCTGAAAAATAGTGCCACGTGTCTGTGTCGGTTTGAAGTATAGAGCAGTATTCAATAAAAGAAACGTGGACTCCCCTTAGAAAGTCTATCTTACTTTTTGAACTTCCCTCGTATTACACAGTTTAATTGGATTTTATCATTTTGAGAAGGCAGAAGAAGCGATCTGTTTTACTTGCTAAAATATTCTAAAGGCAAGATCGTATAAATATTTTAAAGAAAACAGCTGGTTTGGACAGACTTTGGTGTTATCTTTAGATCTTAAAACACATTTTTGCTATGAAACGTGCCATCTGCACGAGGTGCTTTACGTTTTTAAATATTTTAGTTATCGCAAACCTTTTATACTGTGCTACTTTCTATCCAAATGACAACTTGGTGTGAGGCCCAACTTAAAATGAATACATTTCATAACGAAAAGATCTTTTAAGATTTGAAGATGACAGCAAAGTCTTTCGAAACCGGTTGTTTTAAATAAAGAAATATTTATGCGATCTTTGCTTTAGAATGTTTTTAGCACTGTATAATCATCGAGGTAGATTTCCTATTAAATTCTTATATTGTGAAGCTAGAATTAATTCTTCTTCTGCAACCTATGTTTTCCATTTCAACAGGTTTAGGTCGATCGGAGAAGTAATTATTCAGTTTGGATTTCAACACAGCGCGAAATTTTACCCGATTCAGTTCCGCACAGGACTATCGCTGCAGTCGCTGAGACGGAAGTGCGAGTTTCATCAGGACTTCCGGAAAAATACGTATCGATCTCAACGGTAACTGAGTTCTCCATCGGTCGGCAGCCTGAGGAGGATGGAGAACTTACCCCAAATTTTAACATTGCGTGGCCCTTGGGACTGATTTCACTACACATAGGAGTCAGTGTTGCACATGACGTCATGTTCAGTCATTAGTTGGCCAACTTTGGTCACGATTGTGGTGTTATCAATTGTAGAGAGACGTGAACAAATGATAAAGCCCGTAGACGAAAGACAAGCCAAGAATTTTGCAGTTCCTGCACAGATACGCTTAAAAACTTAAATTTTATACAGATATCATCTGCGTACTTCAGGATTTTTGTCGCAGGTCCAAACAGCTTTTCGGGCTCGACAATACAAAGAAAGTATAAAAGAGGACTTACAATTGACCCCTGTGGTAATCCTCTGTGAATGGTAAGTGATCTATAAACAGTGTGTTGTCTCGTTGTGACTGGATTGTTTACATCACTCTAACGGACACAGTGCAATAGTTATATTCGATGGTTTCTGACCATCATATTACTCTGCCACTGCTCCTGAGCTGACTCATATCTTATACTTCAGAGCTTCAAGTTGTCTATTAGTTCTTTTTTCCCACTTCTACCAAAATGAGTATTGAGCTTAGTGCTTCCTTAATATCTTGCACTTCATTATAAGACTGCTTACAGAGAACCACGGCCTATGTAACACCTGCAAAATACCTTTGAACGAACGCTCGACTTGTCAGACCCTCTAATTGTGCCGCTTCAGAATTCCTTTATTTCTCTCTGTTGATTCATTATGACATAATAAGTGGCTCATGATAACAAGTAATTATGCCTACGTTTATCTACATTCCAATGCATAACGTGACGTAGCTCAGAGAGTGACAAATATCGTGTTTAGAAACGTTTGGCTACGTATTTATTTCCCATATTGTTAAGTCAGTGAGTAAGACAAAAACTTCGTAGGATTTTAGTAATATATTTTATTTTAACAGTTGTTGGAGTCTTCAGGCCAAGGACTGGTTGACGCAGCTCTTCGAGCAAATGTATCCTGTGCAAGTATCCGTGTCAATTGAAACTTACATACATTTGAATCTGCATCCAGTAATCAAGTCTTTGTCTCCTTCTAAAATCTTCTCCTTCCACACTTATCTCCATTACTAAAATAATAATTCATTCATGGCTCATGATGCGTCCTACCAAAAAAAAAAAAAAAATAAAAATGTTCAAATGACTCTGAGCACTATGGGACTTACCATCTGAGGTCATCAGTCCCCTAGAACTTAGAAGTACTTAAACCTAACTAACCTAAGGACATCACACACATCCATGCCCGAGGCAGGATTCGAACCTGCGACTGTAGCGGTCGCGCGGTTCCAGACTGAAGCGCCTAGAGCCGCTCGGTCACATGGGCCGGCCGTCCTGTCAAACTATACATAGATTTGGTATGGTGGCTCGTTTGAAACGTGACATAAAATTTCAGTTTAGCTTCCTATTTGATCCTAGGATTTGTTATTCAATTACTGAACGTGAAAGCTTTGCGTTTTTGACTCCAGTTTGAACTATTGGTTTTCTGTAGGTGTTTCGGTGATCCACTGCAGACGATAGAGGAAGTCGATGCTACCGTCCCTCCAATAAGCGTTTCCCCAATTGTTCACAGTGACATTGAAACCAACTTCACATTTAATAATTGAAATTTACGTAATATACACAAAAATAATTAAAAATATAAAGTACGTAATTTTCTCTATACAAGCTCTTCTGCAAATAGCAAACGTTCATTCATACCAGTGACATTTCCTAGTCAGTATCCTGAATACCATTCTCTGTTAAGTTGGGTAAAAGTACTAGACTTCAGATCGACTTAGTGCCGGAGTATTTTGTCACCTCGGAGCTGGTTTTATGCCGTTTTCGAATTTCAGATGAGCAAACCTTAGGCTGCTCACCAAGTGTTGTCTCATCTATCTAGTCTCGTATACACTATCTCCGAAACGTATCCGCTCACCTATTAATGGACATTAATATGAGGTGTGGTCAAATAAATTTCGGACTTGCTGCCGATCGTCGTTTAATTCTTACCACAGCAACATATTTTTGGGACTCTATTATTAAAGATTCCGTATAAATACACTTGGTGGAAAATTGATGAACCGTGATAGCGGCTACCAGTTTAACTCTGCATGAAACTCGGACTGTTGGTATTTTTAAAAATATCGGAAATCAGATATATCGCTAGAAATATCGAAGAAAAGTATCGTCATATTGACGAAAAAAATATCGACGTACCAGCCTATAAAAATATCGTCTGCACATTGTAAATGTTTTCGATCTATTTATTTAAGTACTGATTTATTATTAGATACTCTGTACATACCTGCTTATCCCACTTAGCGCAAAAAATGAAAGGAAAATGATGCACGTTCACGCTTGGCGATACCCAATTTGCTAACGATGGTAACTGCATGTAAGTGGCACAATAAAAGGTGTCCGATGGGTCCGTCGTTCGGTTTCGTCACATACCGGATTTGTCTGGAACAATTCATAACGACATCCCTGTTTTTGTTTTCATTTCTGAAAACGCCGGCGATATAGCAGCTCTAGTGTCAAAATTGCGTAGTGAAGTTAAAACGTTGCAATTTCTGTTGGTAGCGCCGAGCGCCGATTACATCAGCGTATCCCCTCACACATCTCCGCCCATTGCAAAAACCAATCTTGTCATTTAGATTACGGTCATCTTTTTCATCAACTGGTTTTGAAGAATGCCGATATGAAGAAATAGCATGCTAGTTGCGTCAAAAATTATTTTTTAAAGCAACTGATGTGCTATTTCTCCACATCGGAAATCTTATTCCATTCACAATGCCACTCCCTAGTGCAGTCGGATTTCTTCTTTGTGTCACCTATACTTATTTCACAGGGTCAAAGAGAAATACCGGACGTGATGGGAGCTCAGAAAGTAGTAAGATTCCTTCACACAGTGATAGTAAAATTATGTTCTACTACAATTTAAATAACAATTTCATATATTTACCAAAAATACCGAAAAGATATAATATAAAATAAACATTTCAGCAATCGATATTTCCACTCCGATGTCGACGTGTCGATGTACCGGGTTGAAAGATGCGTCATTCCTATATCGATATTTATGGTATATCGATATTTTATCTGCAGCCCTACGTGGAACCTGTTATCTCCACCATTTGTTCTCATAGAAGACGTTAGAGTGCGCCAACGGCCGCTGCGAACAGTAACGCAGAGGACAACTGAGTTCGCGGTTTCACCAGTGTCACCTTGAATTTTGACGCATGCGTGGAATACTCGCAGCGTGCTGTATGTGGCGGAAAGGAGGAAGTTTTCGTCAGTCTTCAGTGGCTCACCTGAATATCAGTGGCAGGTGCACTGGCAGGCCATTCTTCCTGAAGAGCCTAAGCTAGATTCGGTAGTGATGGAAATTTTGGAAATGTGTGTTAAGTCCTATGGGACCAAACTGCTGAGGTCATCGGTCCCTAAGCTTACCCACTACTTAATCTAACTTTAACTTACGCTAAGGGCAACACAGACATCCATGCCCGAGGGAGGACTCGAACCTCCGACAGGTGGAAGCCGCGCGAACCGTATCAAGGCTCCCCAGACCACACGGCTACCCCGCGCGGCTAGTGATGGTGAACTCTGGGGTCCGGAGCGAGGTCGATCCAAAAGGGTGCCGCTGGGTTCAGATCGGGACTCTGGGCAGGTCAGTCCATTTCGGGTCAATTCCGCATTACATAGGAGTTTTCACATACTTTTGATAAGATAGTGTACGGCGCGATTCCGACAATATTTCAAAACCAAATATGAAATGGTATACTACGAGTAAGTATTCTGAGACAGCGGGAGTTGTTTGACAAACAACGGGACGAAGATACGTCACTCTTTGTCCCTAACATTACACAGCATTGTATTGTATTGTATTGTGTTGAACTGGGGACCTAGAAACGACGAACAGGCTTCGTCCCCACCGTAGCCCTCAGTGGTTCACAACCCCACAACGGGCTGCAGCAATCCATTCACCCTACCGCCACCCCAAACTGAAACCAGGGTTATTCTGCAGTTCGTGACGAGCGTAACCTCAAATGATTGCGTGGTAGAGTAATTATGATGCACGCGTACGTGGAGACAGCGTCTGCGCAGCAATCGCCGACATAGTGTAACTGACGAGGTGGAATAAGAGGAACCAGCCCGCGTTCGCCGAGGCAGATAGAAAGCCGCCTTAAACACCATCCACAGACTAACCGGCACACCGGACCTCGACACTAATCCGCCGGGCGGATTCGTGCCGGGGACAGGCGCGCCTTCCCGCCCGGAAAGCAGTGGTCAGACCGCACGGTTAACCGGGCGGGCTAACATTACATTATTCGTTACACCATTTATAAACAAATTTAAGAAATAGAGTTATTTCTTCGCATAAAATGTCAAAGCTGTAGACCACCAACCTTAATAAATCCATTCTCTATATTTTAACTGTTGTATCCTAGCCAGTAATGCCACCCGAGCCCGCTGCCAAAAGGTTGGCAGCATCAAAGTCCGGACGCCGTCCGCATAAGCAGCGCCAGCGAGACAGCAAATCGCCGCAAGTCTGCGCGCGCCACCGCTGGCTGCTGGCTTCTTAAGCGCTGGAGTCGCGAGCGCTAGGACAGTTCTGTATTCGCCGCTCAGTTGTATACTCGCCACCGAATTGTGTACTTGCTAGTCAGTTGGGTGTTCATCGCAGCAGAGTTGTTGTTTGTCGTCAGCCGACGCTGACCTAGCCGCTCCGACTTGAACTAGACAGATTTCCGTAGACACGGAGTTCACGACCTTGTTTCTGTATCTTCGTGAATAAAGATAAGTACCGACTTTTATTTAATCTGAGTGTTTGGGCTTTCATCTTTCTGTTCACTGTTCCAGCGGACCGGTCGGCCCGCTATTAAAAGTGTGGCGGTGACTTCGTAAGCCATTTCTACAGCCAAGTGTTTGTCGCTACGAACACCGCCACAAAACTGGCGACGAGGACTTCCGAACTCGTGTGCAGGGCTGGTTCAACTTGTTTCTGGTTATACTAATTATAGCGATAAACTTTTGGGGGCTGGTTTAATTTGTGTTCACTATGTCTGCCGAATTACAACAGTTGATCTTGTTACAGAGTCAGCAAATACAAAGTCTGGTGGAAGCAATCGCCAAACAAGCGGCTAATCCTCCAACACAAAAGGAACAAGCACAGGCAGCACCACAGTTCCGGGCTTTTGATGAATCCAGAGAAGAATGGCGAGAATATTTCGCGCAGTTGCAGGCGCACATGACAGTCTACAAAATCACAGGTACTGAGCGGCAGCTTTATTTAATTTCCACTGCAGGCGTGGAAATCTATCGACTACTTTGTAAGTTGTTCCCGGAATCCCAGCCAGAAGCTTTAGACTATGACGTTGTTGTTAACAAGCTTGCTGAGTATTTCGAGTCGCGAGTTCATGTGGCAGCAGCCAGATTCAAGTTCTTCAGATTAAAGAAACTGCCACATCAATCTAATAAACAGTGGTTAACAGATTTACGGGGCCTCACCCGTCTGTGCCGATTTAATTGTGTGTGTGGAGCTTCCTACAGTGATGTCATGCTACGAGACGCTATTACTCAAAACATTGCAGATTCTCGTATTCGTGCTGCTATCTTAAAGTTGCCTGACCCGTCATTAGAGACTGTGATGAACATCATTGATGCCCAAGATACTTTTGACTATGCTGAGTGTGAGTTAGATCAGCCATGTATTTCTCAAATTGCCTGTGCTAAGCAAGTTCTGTCACGCCCGCGGCCCCACCGGCAGAGTCAGACTGTAAACACTAGCCGGCCGCGTCATGTTAAACACATTCGTCAGCCGCGTGTGCAAAATGATAGAGTTAAGTCTTGCCCTAAGTGTGTTCTTGCTCATCCTCGTGAACGTTGCCCGTTAAGAAACGCGGTTTGTCACTTTTGTCAAAGGAAAGGACACATCCAGACTGTTTGTTTGCGTAAACGCAAGAACAATTCTAGTGCTGCCCAGCCCATGGATATTCATGTTCTTCAAAGCCAGCCCGCCCAGAAGGTCGCGTTTAAAGACTCTTCCACGGTTCGTGTGGGTAATAAACTTGTTCGCAATACGCCACCCACCCAGCCCTCTGCTATGCGACCCAAGCGTAATTCAAACGCTGTGAACAGTGATGTACAGACTGCAAGTGACGCGGGAGTTGTCGTTCCACCCGCCCCACCCACGAGTTGTCGTAAGCAGCGGACACGCGCTAAACGCGCTGATTTTGTGTCTTCCGCCTCCACTGCACCGATCCAGAGACAGTGTAATAAACTATTTGTGAAGCTACGCATCCAGGATAAGACCTTCAATTTTCAATTAGACACTGGTGCGTCTGTGACTCTCATAAATAGTGCTACGTATGCGGCTATCGGCCGCCCTAAACTTTCAGCGGCAAAACATTCTTTGGCTACTTATAGTGGAGAACGAATTCCTGTGTTAGGTGTATGTAGCGTGCCAGCCACATTCCGTGGCAATACAAAAACAGTTTCATTCAGTGCTCCGCGCTACAGACAGTGTGAACATTTTCGGATTAGACTGTTTTGACTTGTTTGGCCTGTCTATCCAAGACAATGTGTTGCAAATTAATTCTGTTGTTGTTCCTCAAGACAGCATAACCGATTTGTGTAAACGATACAGTGACATATTTAAAGACGAACTAGGTTGTGCTGCGAACTTTGCCGCTCATATTACGTTAAAAGATAATGCTCAGCCTCGATTTTGTCGTGCTCGTCCAGTGCCTCACGCCCTCCGGGCACCTGTAGAAGATGAACTTCGTCGTTGGCAAAACAACGGTGTTATTCAACCCGTTTCAGTGAGCCAGTGGGCTTCTCCCTTAGTTATTATAAAGAAACCGTCTGGCAAGTTACGTTTGTGTGCTGATTTTAAGTCGACAGTTAATCCTCAGACTGTCATTGATTCTTTTCCTTTGCCTAGACCGGACGAGCTGATGGATAAGTTAGGGGAAGCTCGTTTCTTTTCCAAAATTGATCTCCGTGAAGCATATTTGCAATTGCCCCTCGACGAGCAATCACAACAGTATTTTGTCATAAACACGTCGTTGGGGTTGTTCCGTTTTCTGCGTTTGCCTTTTGGTTGTGCGTCAGCTCCAGCTGTTTTTCAGCGTTTTTTGTCACAACTTCTGACTAATGTGCCATCGTGTTGCAACTATTTAGACGATATTGTTGTGTCCGGTCGGACGCCTGCTGAACATTTCCGTAATTTGGAGTGTTTGTTTAAAGTGTTGTCTCAGGCAGGCCTACGTTGCAACATAGATAAATGTTCATTTTTCCTTACGGGGCTGGAGTATCTGGGACATGTTATTAATGCTCAAGGCATTCATCCCTCCCAGTCACATTTAGCAGCTATTCGTGATTTGCCCGCCCCTCGCCATCTGCATGAATTGCAAGCAGTTCTTGGCAAATTGACATATTATATTAGGTTTATACCTAATGCATCACAGATTGCTGCACCGTTGCATCGTCTCCGCCGTAAGAATGTTCCGTTTGTGTGGTCAGCTGATTGCCAATCAGCCTTTCAGCAGCTTAAAGAGGCTTTACTGAATGATCGTTGTCTGGTCCATTACGACCCTAACAAGCCTCTGGTGTTAGCTTGTGATGCCTCTTCTTTCGGCCTCGGTGCTGTGTTGTCTCACCGAGTCGGTAACACCGAACGTCCTATTGCGTTCGCATCTAAATTGCTAAACAAAGCTCAGTGTAATTATAGCCAATTGGACAAGGAAGCGTTGGCTATTGTGTTCGGTGTCACAAAATTCCATCACTACCTCTATGGTAGACCATTCCATTTAGTAACAGATCACAAGCCACTGACGTCACTGTTTCATCCGTCTAAACCAGTTCCTCAGCGGACAGCTCAAAGACTACAACGTTAGGCTCTTTTGTTATCACAATACCAGTATGAGATACTGTATCGCCCTACAGCTCAGCATGCAAACGCTGACGCGCTTTCTAGATTGCCGATTGCTGCGGATGATGTCTTCGATTCCTCCGAAGACTCTTGCCATCAGATTGACGCCGATGAGCATCAATCCCTCCGGGATTTTCCGATTGATTATCGTCAGGTGGCACGTGAGACAGCTACGGATCCTCATCTGAGTTTACTATTACGTTTTGTTCAACGTGGTTGGCCGTCCAAGGCAAAGGACATATCGGATCCTGTGGTTCGTCGCTATTATCCGCAACGTCATCTGTTGTCTGTTTCGCACGGAGTTTTGCTGTTACGCACCGAGAATGACCAGCTTCGTGTAGTGGTTCCCCAAGTGCTCCAATCCAAGGTCCTCGACTTGTTGCATCAAGGTCATTGGGGAGTGGTCCACACCAAGCAGCTTGCCCGCCGTCATTGTACATGGATCGGCATTGATAAGCAGATTACGCAGATGTCTACAGATTGTTCGACGTGTGCCGAACACCAAGCTGCTCCGCCTCAACGCTATTTTGAGTGGGCACGCCCTGCCGGTCCCTGGCAGCGAGTACATATTGATTTCGCTGGTCCATATGGGAATTCTCGTTGGCTCATCGTGATAGATGCATTTAGTAATTTTCCGTTTGTTGTGCCCATGCAGTCTACAACGTCTGCACAAACTATACAGGCGTTGACTTCAGTTTTTTGTATTGAGGGTCTTCCAGAAGTTTTAGTGTCTGACAATGGTCCACAATTTACCTCTGCTGAATTTGAAAGTTTTTGTTCTGCCAATGGCATTCGCCATGTTCTTACTCCGCCGTTCCACCCTCAATCGAATGGTGCAGCGGAACGTTTTGTACGCACATTCAAGGATCATATGGACCGCCTTCGTGCTACGCACTCTCGTCAGCAGGCCCTCATCACGTTCCTGTCGTCGTACCGGACCACGCCACGCGACGGCCCTTCGCCTGCGGAGCTTCTCCACGGCCGTCGTCATCGCACCCTACTACGGTTGTTGCACCCCCCGGATCGACCCGCCGCTTCTGAGCATCGCACGCGTTTTCAGCGCAACGACGCCGTTTTTTTCAGAGTTTATCACGGTCGCCGTCGTTGGGAACGTGGTACCGTGTTAAGTGTCCAGGGTCGCGGTTTTTATACTGTTCAAGGTGCTACTGGGGTGCACAGGAAGCATCAGAACCAGTTGCGCCGCGCTGGCCGCCCGGATTCTGCCGCTCGTTCTTTGTCCACAGATTTGGTCCGCGGCGGGTTCCAGCCGCGCCTTCCGACTTCGCTGCCGTCCCCAGGGCAGCAGCAGCAGCAGCAGCAGCCGTCGCCGCTACCACGCCGACAGCCCCTCCCGCGCAGCTTCATTCGGGAGCGCCCCAGGTGGTCGCTCCGGCGCCTGCGGTCCCTCTTCAGTCGCCACCGCCTTCGGAGCTGATGGACGTCGACCCCTCAGCCGGGCCGCCTTCCCAAGCGGTGGCTGTGCAGCCTGTCCTGCAGCCGCTTTCCTTGGGCACCCCCAAGGAGTCTGACACCGCAGCGCCTTGTCCGGCGCCCACTCAGCAGCCGTCGACGCAGCGTCAGGAGACGCTGCCTCTCTTCGTGGGTCCCGGCGCCCCGTCGCGTCCAGTACCAGAAGCTGCGCCCGTGGTCACAGGCGTGCACCCTGACCTCGGTTTTCGGTCGGTGTTTCCCGGGGCCCCGCGCAGCCAATGCTGGGGTGCGGACCGGGGACTGCCACCGACAACAGTCTCCGCCCCGGTCTCTTCTGCTACGCCTGCGGCCGGACCCCTCCCCCGCCGTCGACGCTCGCCACGTCATTATTCAACGACGGTGCGGCGATTTGGGGGGGAGGAGTGTTGTATCCTAGCCAGTAATGCCACCCGAGCCCGCTGCCAAAAGGTTGGCAGCATCAAAGTCCGGACGCCGTCCGCATAAGCAGCGCCAGCGAGACAGCAAATCGCCGCAAGTCTGCGCGCGCCACCGCTGGCTGCTGGCTTCTTAAGCGCTGGAGTCGCGAGCGCTAGGACAGTTCTGTATTCGCCGCTCAGTTGTATACTCGCCACCGAATTGTGTACTTGCTAGTCAGTTGGGTGTTCATCGCAGCAGAGTTGTTGTTTGTCGTCAGCCGACGCTGACCTAGCCGCTCCGACTTGAACTAGACAGATTTCCGTAGACACGGAGTTCACGACCTTGTTTCTGTATCTTCGTGAATAAAGATAAGTACCGACTTTTATTTAATCTGAGTGTTTGGGCTTTCATCTTTCTGTTCACTGTTCCAGCGGACCGGTCGGCCCGCTATTAAAAGTGTGGCGGTGACTTCGTAAGCCATTTCTACAGCCAAGTGTTTGTCGCTACGAACACCGCCACAAAATTAACCATGTGTGTTCTGATTTGTACCAATTGCATCTACAGCTTATGAAATTAATGCAGTGCTCTTTTTAAACACAGGTGTTGTAAGAACTGAATCCACTTAGTTAAAGAAGTAGGTGATCATTCAGTGCGAAAGCTATCGATTATTTCGCCTTGGGGTATCCAAAAATCTTCTGTTCATGATGCATATGTGCGCATAAATATAGAATTTACGACTTGCCTGTAGTTTTCGGTGACACTACATAAATTTCAGCTGATGTTGATCTTAAAATACTCAGTAAAGCGTCTGGTATTCTTTGTTAAATGTTCACAATAATTACTACGCTATTCGCTTATTTTACAGTAACACACAATGCTCCTATCTGGGAAAATTAAGGCAGAATTATGTAAGACACGCAATCACATAGCCCATTCCTCTTTACTTAGGATTCGACAGTATTTTATTCCCGGCCCATAAGAAGGAGCAGACTCTAGGACACACGTTAATGTGGTAAAATGCTTCGATGGCGTGAGAGGAGCAGCGAAAATTTTTAATGACGGCTTTATTTTTTGCTGCAGCTTCTAGTAACTCGATTTAGATCATACACTAACTATGTGAGTCACGACATAGGGGAGGAACGTTTCCTTGTTGACATTCCATGCAAGTACCATCATAGCCGTTGCCGTTTGAAGAAAGGGCAAACCACAATATATAGGGAAGTACGAAAGTAAAAGACACATGCAAAAAAAGCTATCATAATTCTTGCGGGCGTATTTGCAGCGTTCTTCACTTACTCTTTTCTTCGACGTTTTTGCTTCATTTCATTATACACCACTGTACAAGATGTATAACTCTTCAGCAGCATTTACCACGTTAATACTCTTCGTGTGGTAGGTGAACTCGTTCAAGCACTACAACAACGGAGTCGTTGGGCTTTCCTTCTGTGTACACACTCACGCGCAGTTTAATTCGAAAGAAGAAAAGCTGTCACATTCATTAACAATGAGCACTCATCCACTAAGTTGTAACATAGCTTTTGATTCTCTGAGACATTTTCTGGTAACTGTTGTGCAGAGCATATCAAAACAGCAATATTTCCCTATGAAATTTCTGTACTGGCGGTACTCGGTGTCTTACTCATTTCCACAGAGGCGCTTCTTTTTTTTATAGGTCGTGCGTGTTTATCACGGTTAAGATACGTTTGAGCAGCTACTTTCCTTCACAGGGAATCACAGATTAATTTTTATTGCCATACGCTGTGGTAGAAATGAACCGTGTAACAGCTCATTTCAACGAGCAAGGTGACCCAATGTCCCAATGGGCGGCTTTCGGAAAGGGCGATAACAGCCACGCTCATGAGGGCTCTAAACTCACAAAAACAACGGCATTGGGGAGGAGTTCTGACCGGCCATAACTCTACCATTGTCGGTCCCAAGCCCGGATGACAAAGGGGATGGGTTGCGTGTCGGGTAGGCAACCTGACTCCATAAAACTTTTTACTGCTACAAAAACAAAAGAGAAATTCAGCGAAACGAACCTGGCAGTTACGATCCCGAACGCTAGTTAAGCATGGACACACCACTGACTCGAATAATCCAGGAACGACGCGACTTGGTATTAAATCACCGAATAACTGGAATTCAGTGTAAAAAAATATTACTTGGATAGGAACTTGGGATGTGGGATTTTTAATCTAACAGACTGTGTTTCACAATTACTCTGTGAGTTCGATATGCATAAGCTAGACATACTGGGCATCTTGTGAAGTTCACTAGACAGGCAGCGAGCAGATAGTCACTGATGATAAACAAGTCCTTTCCTCAGGGCATAATGATCAACAAATCCATGATGTTTGATTAGTACTTAGTCAAAAAGCGGTTGAGTCTCTGATTGCATATATAGCCGGTCTTTTCTTACGCAGGCTATGGAAAGGCGGAATAAGTAGCTTTCGGAGATGTGCTAACTGTTATTTCTCGCTAAACGATCACTTGATTGCTGATATTTTGTGCTGCACCTTATAAGCATCGGACACCCTCTCCTACTACAGGTGTTTCGTCACACAGTACCGAATTAATTAAAGAAAAGTGAAACGTTATTCGGAATTTAACACAGAGAAACGATGTAGCCTTGTCACAATGTCTTCCTTAAAGTAACGCTCACAAATAACAGAATTTATAAGAAATGCACGACCCAATGATGTATTGTAAATTCATATTTATTCCGACTGTTTTCGGTCCTTGAGCATCATCCAGGAACTATACCAACTTAAAATTAAGAAAAGAAAATGTGAAACCGTAAAATGTTCATCTACATCTACATGGATACCCTGCAAATCACATGTAAATGAGAGGGTTCATCGAACCACCTTCACAATTCTCTATTATTCTAATCTCGTATAGCGCTCGGAAAGAACGAACACTTATATCTTTCCGTACGAGCTCTTATTTCCCCTTTTTCTCCCTATGTAGGTCGGTGTCAACAAAATATTTTCGCATTCAGAGTAGAAAACTGGTGATTGGAATTTCGTGAGAAGATGCCGTCGCATTAATTATGTCCAGCCCACATCCTGTGTCATTTCAGTGATACTTTCTCCCGTATTTCGCGATAATACAAAACGTGCTGCCCTTATTTGAAATTTTTCGATGTACTCTGTCAGTCCTGTCTGGTAAGGATCCCACACCGAGCAGCAGTATTCTAAAAGAGGACGGTCAAGCGTAGTGTAGGCAGTCTCCTTAGTAGATCTGTTACATTTTCTAAGTATCCTGCCAATAAAACGCAGTATTTAGTTAGCCCTCCCCACAACATTTTCTGTGCGTTCCTTCCGATTTAAGTTGTTCGTAATTGCAATTCCTAGATATTTAGTTGAATTTACGATCTTTAGATTTGACTGTTTTATCGTATAACCGAAGTTTAACGAATTCCTTGTAGCACTCATGTGGGTGACCTTACAATTTTCGTTATTTAGGGTCATCTGCCTATTTCCGCACCATTGAGATATCTTTTCTAAATCGTTTTGCAATTTGTTTTGATCTTCTGATGACTTTATTAGTCGATAAACGACAGCGTCATCTGCGAACAACGTAAGACGGCTGCTCAGATTGTCTCCCAAATCGTTCACATAGATGAGGAACAGCAAAGGGCCTATAACACTACTTTGGGGAACGTCAGAAATCACTTCTGTTTTACTCGATGACTTTCTCAATTACTACGAACTGTGACCTCTCTGACAGGAAATCACAAATCCAGTCACATAACTGAGACAATATTCCATAAGCACGCTATTTCACTACAGCCGCTAGTGTGGTACACTGTCAAAAGCCTTCTGGAAATACAGAAATACGGAATCGATCTGAAATCCCTTGTCAGTAGCACTCAACACTTCATGCGAATAAGCTAGTTGTGTTTCACAAGAACGACGCTTTCTAAACCCACGTTGACTGTGTCAAATGACCGTTTTCTTCGAGGTAATTCAGAATATTCTGACACAATATATGTTCCAAAATCCTGCTGCATATCGACGTTAATGATATGGCCCTGTAATTTAGGTGATTATTAATACTAACTTTCTTGAATATTGGTGTTACCTCTGCAACTTTCCTTTTCGGGTACGGATCTTTCGTCGAGCGAACGGTTGTATATGATTGATATTTACTTCTACGTTATTCATGTTGGTAGCTGTTCTTGATTCGAATTCTGGAATATTTACTTCGTCTTCTTTTGTGAAGGCATTTCGGAAAGCTATGTTTAGTAACTCTGCTTTGGCAGCACTGTCGTCGATAGTATTTCCATTGCTATCGCGCAGAGAACGTATCGATTGTGTCTTGCCGCTAGTATACTTCGCATACGACCAGAATATCTTTGGATTTTCTGCCAGGTTTCGAGACAAAGTTTCGTAGTGGAAACTGTTAAAGGCGTCTCGCATTGAAGTCCGCGCTAAATTTCGAGTTTCTGTAAAAGATTGCCAATCTTGGGGATTTTGCGTCTGTTTAAATTTGGCATGTTTGTTTCGTTGTTTCTGCAACAGTGTTCTGACCCGTTTTGTGTACCAAGGAGGATCAGCTCCGTCGTTTGTTAATTTATTTGGTCTAAATCTCTCAGTTGCTGCTGATACTATTTCTTTCAATTCAAGCCACATCTGGTCTACACTTAAATTATTAATTTGGAAGGAGTTTAGATTGTCTCTCAGGGAGGCATCAAGCGAATTTTTATCTGCTTTTTTTGAATAGTTATATTTTTCGTTTATTTGTGGAGGACGTGGGGGTTAAAATATTCAATCTCGCTACGACACTAATCCCTGTATCCGTTTTGATGCTCATTATTAACTCAGGATTATTTGTTGCTAAGAGGTCAAGTGTGTTTTCCCTATTCGCGTGGGCTCATGAAATAACTGCTCGAAATAATTTTCAGAGAATGCTTTTAGCTCAATTTCGGATGATGTTTTATGCGTACCTCCAGAATTAAACATGTATTTTCGCCAACATATCGAGGTTAAATTAAAGTCACCACCAACTGTAGTCGTATGAGTCGGGTACGTGTTTGAAATCAAACTCAAGTTTTCTTTGAACCTTTCAGCAACTGTATCATCTGAACTGGGAGGTCGGTAAAAGGATCCGATGATTATTTTATTCCACTTGCCAACAATGACCACTGCAAATACTAACTCACAGGAACTATCTACTTCAATTTCGCGACAAGATAAACTACTTCTAACAGCAACAAACACTCCACCGCCAATCGAGTTTAGCCTATCTTTTCGGAAAGCCCATGCAATGAAAAAATTGTAATTTAGTACTTACGGAATAAAAATTATGAAGGTTCTACATATCATACATCATGCAACATGAGAATAACATCCTTATTACTTTTTTCGAACAAAATACTGTACTTCAGCCGGGTAATATTTACAGCGACCGCCGGTATTTCGGTGGGAGTACACCCCGCCATTTTCAAGGCACAAACTGCGGTCGCTGTAAATATTACGTGGCTGAATTCCCAGGACTTGTTTGAAAATTGTATATACCAGGAGAAACTCAGGTCTCACATCCTTATAACTGTCACAATTACTGTGCGCAACAGAATATCAAACCTTCACAACGAGATGATTTGACCCATTCAGTGGTGTGCTGGCACGCCTTAGGTATCCATCAGAAATCAAGTCCATTACCTCTACTACGATTTCTATATCAATCAGTTATATAAATAAAATATGCAAGTATGCCAGTATCCGTTAACATCCACGAGGAGAAGGCTGGGGTTTAATATCTAGGAAACAAAGTTATTATTTCCATTGGTCGGTGTCCTGATATTAAGTACGACCAAAACAGGTATGTATGGTGCGAGGCCAAAGACATTACGCGGCAAAGATACAACCGTGGCAGTTACCACATCAACTGATGTAATTTCATAAAAGAAATTTTCGCACAAAAAATGGGTCTAAATGGAGACATTTAAGCATCAAACCTAAGGTTTTTTTTTTATTTCGTTGTATGGTTAAGTAGTTACCCAAAAATGTTGTAGGCCTTATATGTACTACATGATGTCAGTGGACACCATATATCGTGTCACTTGTATTTTATGAACGAGAGTCATTTTACAATCACGGAAAGTAATCCGTTATGTGATACGTTCGAACAATATCATACAGAGAAAACATGAAATACGAACTAAGATAAAAGTGAATACAGTGCATCTATCTATGATTAACTGGGGCCAAGGTGTACAGTGAAACTCAACTCTAGAATTATACCATTATTCAGTAAGGGGAGTACAATCATAAAAAAGTTGCAAAAGAGTGTCACTGAGATGCTGAATAAAATGAGCCGGCAGACAACTGAAGATAGACGCACACTAGTCAGAGAATGCCTACTTACAAAGTTTCAAGATCCAGCTTTCAGTGATGACCCTAGGGATGTACTACAACCCCCTACGTATCGCTCCCGTAGGGATCGCGAGGATAAGATTAGGCAAATTAGAGTGCGTACAGAGAAGATTAATAAATCAACGTCCCACGCTCCATAAATGAATGGAACAGAAAGAAGCCCTAGTAATTGGTACAATGAGAAGTAACCACAGCCACACAATTCATAGTGGTTTGCAGACTATAGATGCAGCTGTGGATGTGGATGTATATCCAGGTATGCCTTCTCACAGATTCGATGTGCAACTGGTGATGGAATAGGGGTCGGAAGAGAATAAGATAAGTTGATGGCTGCATCGCCACCTTCCGCCTAACAATGACAACCTGATGTATTATTTTCGAACAGTTGTGTCTAGACTATGCGCCTCCGTAGATTAGTGGTCAGAGTAGATGGTTGGCCGTGCGGAGGAATCGGATTAGATTCCCGGTGCTGCTTATGACTTTCCCTTGGTCGTAGGACTGGCAGGGAGTGCACTCAGCCTCGTGATGCCAACTGAGCAGCTACTTTACCGAGTAGTAGCGGCTCCACGGACTGGGAAGTCTGCAAAATGTCCAGGAGAGTGGTATGCTGACCACATGCCTCTCCATATAGCATCCACATGACGTCGCAAGGCAGAGGATGACACGGCGGCCGATAGACGTCCCTTGGGTCTTCACGGCCTGGACTAAGAACTCTGCCTAGATTGGAATTTTAGTTTATTTTTTACGTGTAGCCTTGTAATTCAGTTACAGTGTTAGAGTTTTATACACTCCTGGAAATGGAAAAAAGAACACTTTGACACCGGTGTGTCAGACCCACCATACTTGCTCCGGACACTGCGAGAGGGCTGTACAACCAATGATCACACGCACGGCACAGCGGACACACCAGGAACCGCGGTGTTGGCCGTCGAATGGCGCTAGCTGCGCAGCATTTGTGCACCACCGCCGTCAGTGTCAGCCAGTTTGCCGTGGCATACGGAGCTCCATCGCAGTCTTTAACACTGGTAGCATGCCGCGACAGCGTGGACGTGAACCGTATGTGCAGTTGACGGACTTTGAGCGAGGGCGTATAGTGGGCATGCGGGAGGCCGGGTGGACGTACCGCCGAATTGCTCAACACGTGGGGCGTGAGGTCTCCACAGTACATCGATGTTGTCGCCAGTGGTCGGCGGAAGGTGCACGTGCCCGTCGACCTGGGACCGGACCGCAGCGACGCACGGATGCACGCCAAGACCGTAGGATCCTACGCAGTGCCGTAGGGGACCGCACCGCCACTTCCCAGCAAATTAGGGACACTGTTGCTCCTGGGGTATCGGCGAGGACCATTCGCAACCGTCTCCATGAATCTGGGCTACGGTCCCGCACACCGTTAGGCCGTCTTCCGCTCACGCCCCAACATCGTGCAGCCCGCCTCCAGTGGTGTCGCGACAGGCGTGAATGGAGGGACGAATGGAGACGTGTCGTCTCCAGCGATGAGAGTCGCTTCTGCCTTGGTGCCAATGATGGTCGTATGCGTGTTTTGCGCCGTGCAGGTGAGCGCCACAATCAGGACTGCATACGACCGAGGCACACAGGGCCAACACCCGGCATCATGGTGTGGGGAGCGATCTCCTACACTGGCCGTACACCACTGGTGATCGTCGAGGGGACACTGAATAGTGCACGGTACATCCAAACCGTCATCGAACCCATCGTTCTACCATTCCTAGACCGGCAAGGGAACTTGCTGTTCCAACAGGACAATGCACGTCCGCATGTATCCCGTGCCACCCAACGTGCTCTAGAAGGTGTAAGTCAACTACCCTGGCCAGCAAGATCTCCGGATCTGTACCCCATTGAGCATGTTTGGGACTGGATGAAGCGTCGTCTCAAGCGGTCTGCACGTCCAGCACGAACGCTGGTCCAACTGAGGCGCCAGGTGGAAATGGCATGGCAAGCCGTTCCACAGGACTACATCCAGCATCTCTACGATCGTCTCCATGGGAGAATAGCAGCCTGCATTGCTGCGAAAGGTGGATATACACTGTACTAGTGCCGACATTGTGCATGCTCTGTTGCCTGTGTCTATGTGCCTGTGGTTCTGTCAGTGTGATCATGTGATGTATCTGACCCCAGGAATGTGTCAATAAAGTTTCCCTTTCCTGGGACAATGAATTCACGGTTTTCTTATTTCAATTTCCAGGAGTGTATATTGTCAGGACACTGACCAATGGAAATAATAACATTGTTTCCTAGATATTAAACCCCAGCCTTCTCCTTGTGGATGTTAACGGATACTCGCATATTTGCATATTTTATTTATATGACCGATTGATATTGAAATCGTAGTAGAGGTAGTGGACTTTATTTCTGATGGGTACCTAAGGCGTGCCAGCACACCACGGTTGATTAGGAAGTTCTTCATGTAATTCAACGATCGCCAGTCTGTCACACAGTTGTAATCTGTAGGCTATGGATCATATTTTTGCAACAGATGGAACTGGCAAGATTATGAAGAAAACAACTAACTCTCGTTTTACACATGAATTTACTACAGCAATAGACACACTTCATTAGGAAGAAAATTCGCTTGCGTCTTCGAAGAAAGCGTTCGTAACACAGTGACGCGCCAAAACATTATGGCCAGGTGCTTAATAGCTTGTCGAGCCATGTTTGTAACGCAGTATATCACCGACTCTCGGTATCATCGTTTCTGCTGTTCGTTGGTATATTTGTGGAGCTATGTGGCACCAGGTGTCTACTCACAAGCCAGGTAATTCCCGTAAATAACTGGCCGCTGACTGGTGTTCTCGGTGATGACGCTCGATAGCGACCCAGATGGGAACCGTCGCACACACATCAGACGAACTCGGTGGCCCAGACATTAACGTGATTTCATTATCATGCTCCTCGAATCATTGTAGCACAATTCTGGGCCGCGCGGAGATGCCGACGGTTTGAGGCGATATGTCACGGATTGCGCGGTCCCTCCCGCCGGAGGTTCGAGACTTCTCTCGGACATGGGTTTGTGTGTTATTCTTAGCATAAGTTAGTTTGAGCAGTGTGTAAGTCTAGGGACCGATGACCACAACAGTTTGGTCCCTTAAGAATTCACATGCATACAATTCTGGCATCGAGATACGAACAAATATACTGCTGAAAGGTGACATCGTCGTCAAAGAAGACATCAAGCATGAAGGGATGCAGGTAGCTCGCACTGACATGGTGTCTTCGATTACTACCACAGGTCCTATGCAAGTGCAGGAGAATTGCTCATGGCATAATACTACTCCCATCAGCCTGTGTCCGTGGGGCGGTGCGCGCTTGCAGCAGCCGGCGTTTGTGGAGATGGCCATATACCTGGTGTAGCAAAAATGTTATTCATTCGACGAGGCGACACGTTTCCAGTGATAAACGGTCTTACCTCGATGATCGCGAGCCCACAAACATCGTAACTGACAATGTCGTTGGGCCAACATGTGAAGTGTAGGGGTCCTCTGGAGCGCTCAATGTCATGGTCCGAAACACATGTGCGTCCAACGGCATTGCCAGAGGTGCCACAGACCGCCGTCTATCCTGTTTTACAGAGCAGACAAGAGTCGTGGATGTCCAACCACTTAGAGCCTAGTGGTAGTTTCACTGCCCTTCTACAACTTTCCGTAGATGCTGACGAGAGTAGCACGTGAACATTCCGCCAATTTCGCCGTTTTCGAGATACTTGTTCACAGGCTCTGCGTAATAATAATCTGTCCTTTTTCAAAATCGCTATCTCAGCGGATTTCTCCTGCAGCGCATATGTTTGCTAGGGTAATCCTTCATCCGTCTCTGCTCACCTTACATACTTTTCTTACTGTGTCAATTTTCGCTGATCAGTGTATTTCTACGTTTTCATCCAATATATTAATTATGTTTAGAAGTAAAATTTGCTGTGAACAAATTTCTGTCGGATAACTGGCTCTTTCTAGATGAGGGTGCAATAACAAAGTCAGTACAGTCAGTTGTAAGCTTTTGTTCAAAAGACACTTCCGTTTGGAAGATGCGATTTTGAACTGAGCCATTTATTGAACTCTCTACACAATTTTACTGAAAATATCACCTACACTGTAATCAGGCACTGTAGAATTTATAAGAATTCAGACTGTTATTGTTTTCAAATGGTATGTTATTATTTCCAAAATTGATGATCATGTGAATACTTTCCAACATCTGCAGCACGATAACCGAAAAAGCATACGAACAACTTTTGAACTAGAAGATGCTGCCTTGTTTGCACGAATCATCACCAGGGATGAACATTTATCAACCATCACCAACCAGAAGTGAAGAGAGTGAGAAAGGAATTGTGCCGTTCTCATCATCCAGGCTAGAGTTGATGAGAAGAACACCATGTAGACCCTCCTTTGGGCAAGAAAAGTGTCACCTTGAAGCGAAGGCGTGCCCAGTGGGTACAGCGAAGGACAACTGAAACCCGCGCGCGCGCAAACACACACACACACACACACACAAAGAAAAGAAAAGACGCATCAGTCAGTATCAATCTAAAGAAGGCCAGAGCTGTGTAGTGGATACTGAATAGCAGCAAGTTTACCCAAAGCAATTTGTCATGAAATCTTCAAAATTGTTTTGCCGTTGGCTGCTCTTCACCTTGCAGATGAAAAGACAGTTGACATTGGGTTCTAAAAGGCCTAGCGTTGTACTTTCAGTTCTCAAATTTTTCTCGTGTTACCAGTTAGCAATTTACTAACATTGTAAACATATAAAATATTCTCATGTATGTGAACGCAACCTACTCGACAGAAAAATAATAGGTATAAATCTCATACAAATTTCTCTCTCAGTTGAGAAAATTGTAGGTCGTAGTTACCTATTATGAAGCGGTACCATTAGTATGTCTGATGACTAGTAAACACAGTTATCAATAACTTGAGGTTTACTTTATAAGAAATTGGCCTTCATTTCGTTCACCTCTCCCCCTTCCACGAAACTAGTGTGAGTTGATCCCTCTTGTCTTGGAGCACCGCGAGTGGTGAGGGGCCATCGTCACTGGTGCACCAGACTCAGACATCCTGAAAATTGGTATGAGCCAGAAGTCAAATGGAAACGACATGGATCGATGTGTGTATGTGTTGTGCTAATTCACAACAATGCACCGTACAACACGGCCCATGCAACGGGTGCGATAATCATTGACCTGAAGGTAGATATCTTCCGCATTGACGGTTTTCGTTAGACCGTCACCCGTGGAATTTCAGTTAAGTCTGGACCACTCAAAGAAGTATTGGGTGCAAGAACTACCGGTCTGGTAAGGAGGTACGCCACACAGCAGTCGTGTCGCGATGCACACTCGAAAGCAAGTTCTCTTCTGCGGGAATACGGACCTTTATAAGCGCTAGCGAGACAGTGTGGCATTTGTGCTCACATAGTTACGCTTCGGCCGTGGTTTGACAGAGACAGGTAGTATCTCACGTGAACGCCGCCTAATGGCAGCACGATATTTAATTTCATGATCCATCCCTCATTTGTACTATTAATCGTAATGATGTGGACCAGATACATGCTGACCACTGATAGATGTTAAATGGAATCGTGAGTTATTAATTCCTACCTATCATCTTTGACGAAATACGGAAATAGAAATTCTGCTCCAGAATAGACGTAGTTATAAAAAAAGGCTTTTTAGCGTGTAAGTTAGTGTTATGGTCTACTGGCTGAATAGCGAGTTACTTGCACCACTGCCAGCCCCCAAGAGGCAAGAGGGGCTGAAGTAGCAATAAAGAAAAGTAAACGTACTTACCAAGGAGAAAATTTTTCAGTATGTTTTCAAATTTAACTGTGCTGTTTGTTCGACATTTTACACCACTGGGTACATGATAAAAAAATTTTGTGGCTGTATTGTGCAACCCATTTCCGTGCTAAAGACAACCTTATGTGGAGTTACGAATACCATTTTTTCTTATGGTAGTTATTATGTACATCATTGTTCGTATTAAACCGTAGCAGACCATTTACAACAAACTTCATGAGGAAATAAATATGTGTGAGACAGTAGTCGAAGTGTCTAACCCCTTAAGGAGATGTCTACAAGATAATCGTTGGTGAGAATCACACGTTATACTTGTAGCACAGTTATGGCTGGCTCTGAGCACTATGGGACTTAACATCTGTGGTCATCAGTCCCCTAGAACTTAGAACTACTTAAACCTAACTAACCTAAGGACATCACACACATCCATGCCCGAGGCAGGATTCGAACTTGCGACCGTAGCAGTCGCGC
The DNA here is from genome assembly GCF_021461385.2 of Schistocerca piceifrons. Lineage (NCBI taxonomy): Eukaryota > Metazoa > Arthropoda > Insecta > Orthoptera > Acrididae > Schistocerca > Schistocerca piceifrons. The sequence continues at coordinate 75,408,325 of NC_060149.1, forward strand.
GGTTCCGGACTGCGCGCCTAGAACCGCTAGACCACCGCGGCCGGCAGCACAGTTATGAGCCATGAACACTTTCTTTCTTAATGTCGAGGTACCCTAGAATATTATTCCATGTAAATGTATCAATTTACTGATTTATAACCCAGTTCCCACTGCTCGAGTGCAGAAATTCTCCGGCTCAAGCAGAAATCGAAGACGTGCCCCTTCGCGTATCAATCTGTCCGCGCAGACCGTGCAGCTACCGAGACGGACCGTTAATGACTGTTTATATGTATAACATAAATCAAATGCAACATGGGCACAAGTGAAAACCTTTTTAATCGTAATTTTTAAATATTATAGTATGCTGATTATTTGAGAATAAAATAAATGGGACTCCGAATAGTCATCTTGTAAATGTTGCAGTTCTTTGAATATATAAATGCAATACGAAGATGGAAGATCGTAGCCAAAGTTAAACGACAATATGTGGTAGGCATAGTCTCTGAAGCTATAGTCTGTCGGCACCAGACTTGAGGACATCCAGAGAGCACCCTGTTCAAGATATGAAAAATTTGCAAAAATTTATCATTATTTCGTCCTATGAAGTATTAGGAGAATGCAATAAAAGTATTTAAACGGCACTCTCTGTCGTTATACATGTAGTTAACGGTGTCGTCGACTTCGTCAGTGAAACATACGACGATCTACAGCTCCACGTAGCCCAACCTGATAAGAAATGATACTCGATAACCCTCTGCTAAAATGAAGATTATGGCGATGTGTTGTGACAAAGCATTGAAATCTGTGATTCTAACGTCGGCACCCAATAAAGAACGAATGGAAGAAGAATAGGAGAAAGAAAGACGTGCCAAGGAAAGATTTCCCTATCACTCAATGATAGTAGTAAAAGTGCAGGGAAAATCCAAAAACTCATTCCGGATCTTTGTGGCCAAGATAATTTCAGTACACCAAGAGGAAAACTATCAAGGTGTACTTTACAAAAAGCTTTCAAGAGCATACAGATTTGCTGTGACGAGGAAGATTCATTCAGAGGCACTGATGATATGATTATGAAACAATTGAAACCCATAGAAATGAGCACAGCAGTATTTCGTAACCCAAAATTTTTTCAAAGGACCTAGAAAAGTACATATTTACTAGATACCTACATAGCTTAGCCCCACTCACTGAACTGCTTCAAATTACCGTACAAATACTTCTTATATGGGGAAGCAAGTATTAATTTTGTGAAGTATTTTTAACTATTATGTTTAAATTTATGAGATATTTATGTTCAATATAGTGTTGGGTAACTTGGCTAGAATAAAACAACGTTACGACGGATTATTTCTGGTGTTTTTGTCATTCTTTTTTATCCATGTTTATCTCAACTGGGGCAAAGACCTGGAACTGCAGGGCTTTACCCCGTTTTCTGGGCCAAGACCAAGCAAATTCCTTTTCTGCTTAATTGTAAATTTCTCTGTAATTAATAATCAGGCAGAGCTGCAATTTTGGTTGGTTACTGGTAACAATGCTAGTGGCCTTGTCGCAATGGTAACACTAGTTCACCTCAGGTCACCCAAGATAAGCGCTGTCGGGGTTGGATAGCACTTGGATGGGTGACATTCCGCGACTGCCGAGCGCTGTTGGCAAGCAGGGTGAACTCAACCGTTGTGAGGCCAATTGAGGAGGTATTTGATTGAGAAGTAGCGGCTCCGATCACGAAAACTGACAACGGCTGGTAGAGCGGTGTGTTGACATTCCCGTCCGTACCCACATCCAATGACGTCTATCGACTTAGGATGACACGGTGGTCCGTCGGTACTGCTTGGCCTTGTTACGCCTTTCGAGGCCTATTCGGACGCAGTATAGGTAACAACCCAGTTCACGACTTTAATTTTAAATCGCAGGAAAGTCTACCTTTCATTCATCTCAATGTTAGAAAACCTGAAAATTGCGAGGCTTTATTCTCGCCTACCGTACGTGTTTCTTTGGAAGAAGTGGTCTACCTCGCTTGATATAATTTTAAAAACAAACTGAAGTTAAAAATGTTTCTAGAAAATAACGTTCAAGCTTATCGTAGGGCAAGCCAACAGTAAAGGACGAGGTATTTGAATTATTAGTTTTGGAGCATGAACAAGTTTTGAAATAGATTCCTGCAGGATCCTTGCCACATGCTGCCTCCACTGACTATCTTATCTCTTAACTCATTTGAATTAATCTCTTGTCTATATCACGTGATGTTGAAAGAGTTCGAGTATCTTTTGTAGGGTGGTTATGGCATCTCTCCTATCCTAATTTATCACTGACAATGAAATTTAACGAGGAGGAGGAGGAGGAGGAGAAAATGTTAGAGAGGCCACGATACTCGTGAAGGGCAGGGAACCTAGATTTTCTTTTCGCAGTGTCGAGCCGAGTGTGCGTTGGCACGCAGCACTTTGGATGAGGGAGTCTGGAAAACAGCGCTATTCGTTTTAATGAGGCCGACCGCAGCGGGGCGGCTCGGCGCTGCTCTCTGGCGCAGTTTCGTCGATCTCCGGCACAAATAAAACAGTTTGGTTTCCGTTCTGGCGAACATGGCACCAATGTTCCGAAAAAAAATAAAAAAATAACGAGGCCAGGTTGTTACACTACATTTGCAAATAACACGCAGGAATTATTTTCGATCACTTTTTGTGTTCCCTGGTGCCGTCTCAATTAAGGTAACATGTGACAACGACGTATTTAGCAAGCCGGTTACCAACATAAAACTCGTCCATTACCACGGGGACGCTCATGAACGTAGGGAGGTGCCCTGTGTGGTACAGAAAGGATATCAACGTGTATTTCCAGATGTAATGCGTAGACTGTTCCACGTAACGTAAACCATACTAATATTTTAGAAACGGTTCTAGAATCTAGAAATGATGCTTTCGGTAAATGATAGCATGTAAAGCGGTGGGTTTGTTGTATGGTTCGCCTTTGCAGCTTTACCTGACTGATCCTTGACAATGTGGTGTCACCGCCAGACACCACACTTGCTAGGTGGTAGCCTTTAAATCGGTCGCGGTCCGTTAGTATACGTCGGACCCGCGTGTTGCCACTATCAGTGATTGCAGACCGAACGCCGCCACACGGCAGGTCTAGAGAGACTTCCTAGCACTCGCCCCATTTGTACAACCGACTTTGCTAGCGATGGTTCACTGACAAAATACGCTCTCATTTGCCGAGACGATAGTTAGCATAGCCTTCAGCTACGTCATTTGCTACGACCTAGCAAGGAGCCATGTTCAGTTACTATTGATATTGTGAATAATGTACAGTCAAGAGCGACGTTCACCAGTTATGGATTAAAGTTAAGTATTCCACCAGCTACGTCCGTTTTTCTAAATTCTAATTTCCTTGACCTGTTCCAGACCTCCTGCGTGAGCTAAAACGCGTGCCTTTCGGCTTCCTCTAATAACACGGTGTTGGCTCTCCTGCCAACCCACAACAGACAACATATTGTATGTGATGGGGAATACAACAGCGCAGTCATCCAATATTCGTTACTGTTTAGAGTGAATAGTTTCGAAAAAAGGTAGGCAGTTTGCTAAAACTGAAGGTCAACGTAACTAAAACGTCATCAATGGAAATAATCGTGCATCAACATTTCCATGTGGTATCGATTGCTACATGAGATGAATTAGCAGCCGTATCCATGAACATGCAGCAATGAACAACTTTTTGTTTGTGAAGTCAAATATACATCCGCAGCCGAAGAATAATATACTGAATTAATTAATTTTTCTTTTTCATACGCTATTTTTTAAAATTTTAGGTCCTGCTCCAGAGATCCCTATTATATTTACATTCTGTCTTCTTATCTTGACGAGAAGGTTCATGGTTTTAAATTCTCCATTTTACTTTGTACATACACCTTTAGACAACACAAAAATAGTGGAAATCGTAATAACAAGAGTATCGGTGAATCTAAAAGTACGTTTCGTTCGTCTGGGGCGTATGTGATTTCAGGTACTGCAGTTTCAAAATATGCATAGAATCACATGTGTTTCGGAATTGTTGGTTTCATGCATGTGACAAGGAATTTAAACAAAGACTCAAATTGTGAACCTTTTTCCAAGTATTTAGTGTCAGAATTGTTCTGATAATATAGGATGCTTTGAAATATGGAACTGAAGTCGGAAATAAGTATTTTTAACATAAAAATCTTGCATCTTATAGCAACAACACAAGCACATACCAGACATTCAACGTGGCCACCAGTATTGTCAATGTTTGCATTACAACAAAGTACTTACAGAAAGATTTCTGCTTTCAAAATCACTTGGTCTCATTGCCTGCACATCACACGTTGTGGGTGTAGTTTCTGCTACACTAGTCCGGTATTCTTCGAAGTGTCTATTTCATGGACAGGTGGACGAATACCTCATGTTGAATCTTCTCCAATACGATCCAGTACAATATTCTGCTGTAATAACAAATCTTTTTCGAGAATTGGCCAGTTCACTGTAGCCAGAAGGCGCCCTCTTCCCCACTAATTTCTATCCACGAAGAATAAATATCTTCCAATTTGAATGACACCTGTTGTGAAAACTGTTCATATGTTCGATTTTCCGAACACTGCATCAGGTTGCATAACATGTTAAATGCATGTATACAAATTCCTTCACATGCATGTATACACATTTCTTTAACGGGTAATGCTCCATCTCCAACAGCTAACCATGAACAGCATCAATAGTAAACGCAATCCTGCATTCATGCTTTTATTTAACCATATCTCTAACCAGGCATTTTACATTACATTAAATACGATAATCATGCTATGAGTTATACATAATATAGAACTGCACAATTATAGATTACCAGCGATCTGTCCCGGCTACGCACGAGTAGCACTAAGAAGTTAATATCTACGGCGAGACGACTTTCCTGGCTTAGCGGTAATAAATTATACGGACAAACTTTCGCTGCGACTTTGTCTACTTGCACTTCCACAAAAAGAAAAGAAAGTTCAGCACCCTCATGGACAAGGTCATTTTATTCCCAAGTGTGGTGTCAGATAGTTCATCATTGTAGGAGTGTATGGTAAATTGAGACCAAATGAAACATACGAGTCACACTAAAGGGTGCACGCATGATCATCATAAAGCTGTCGAATGGTATCCTGCAATAAGATGTTCCAAGCAAGTTGCGCCTTTTGTTGCTATTCGGCAATGGTTCTTGCAGGCTCCATTGAACGGGTAAGTTCTTGCTTCATCAACTCCCATACGCGTTCAATTGGCGAAAGACATGGTGTTGTTGTAGGCCAGGTCAGTTGCACACAACGAAAAGCACGTTGCATCGCAGCACGTGTACGTGCACTGTCCTGCTGAAAAAGCTCATCGCCTTCCTGTCAAAGAAATGGCAGCAGCACGGGATAACAGCCTGTGCAATGCAGCGGCCACTGATTGCTTTATTCCGCAGAAACAACAAAAGTTGTAACTGATGGCCACCACACTACGAAACTTGGAATGCGACATGTGCGTCGTAGGTGGATGCATCTTGAATAGGTAGCTCACCAGGTCTATGCCATAGACGTGTACGTCCATAACTCACATACTGACAGAACCTACTCTGAACCTAATCTGAACACTGAAGACCACAGAGCACCATTCCAGTCAACTCTTTCACGATTTCAGAATAGCCCTATTTCGCGGTGTCAGGGTGTCAGAAAGGAGCATGGCCATAGGCACAAGTGATCGTATTCCTGTTGCAAGCAGTCCTTCCAAATGGTCCTTGATGGTACAGCAGATGCAACACGTGCCGGGATATCGTCCCTGGATGATGATCTGACGACCACTGCTGCTCTTGTAATGCATAAATCTTGACATTAACCTGGTCTACAGGTTTCTCTCCCCCTCTCTCTCTCTCTCTCTCTCTCTCTCTCTCTCTCTATATATATATATATATATATATATATATATATATATATATATATATATATATATATGTGTGTGTGTGTGTGTGTGTGTGTGTGTTCCACAGACCACTACTGAAAGCAGCTACACACCACCGATACATGGTGCCCAACATATGCAGAAATCCATTGTTCTGCCCATCCAACTTCCGCCCAGCCCAGAATGCGACCATCTTCATTCAGATGGCTGAAGCTCTTCAGCAGAAGTAAGCAGTCGTCGATCGAGCATGGTTGTCCCTTGGAATGAACATTGCAAAGACTGTTCACCTCGAAACTCATCACAGTACTTGTCTGCAGAGTCAAATCAGAGGGTGCGCAGACAGGCCTCCTGAACGCCATCTGAGCGCCGATGATCGTGCTAAATGAATCACTAACACAACAACCTCCCAGTATGCACATAATATACTGTAGTGACACTGTACACAGTCCTTGAGGGTGTAGCACTTTTTTTCCGGGAACGTACTGGTGACAGGCCGGCCGGAGTCACCGAGCGGTTCTAGGCACTACAGTCTTTAATCGCGCGACCGCTACGGTCGCAGGTTCCAATCCTGCCTCGGGCATTGATGTGTGTGATATCCTTAGGTTAGTTAGGTTTAAGTAGTTCTAAGTTCTAGGGGACTAGTGACCTCAGATGTTAAGTCCCCTAGTGCTCAGAGCCGTACTGGTGACAACCGTACCAACAACTCTATAGTGGTTCTGAAAATAGACTTCACACACAGCTAGAAAGATACGGCGGGGGACTTCAATTTAGCGATATTTATAGTAAAAAGTGCGGATAAACACGTAGTTTACGTTGTTATATGGTAAGTACAGCAACAAACACAAATTACGGAAAGGTAGGTTGAAACTATGAGCGCAACCATCAATGGACACGGGAGGAAGAGGTCGAAGAAGAAGAGGCGTAAGAGGGCGATAACACACAATTCTTGTAGATAAGGAGAAATGAATGTGGAGTGAGCCTTAGCGAAAGGAAAAGAGAGAGACAAGCGCAGCTGGGAGAATATACACGATCCAGTCACATTAATGTGACCACCATCTATGCGACATCAGCGTGCAAGAACTATACACAGGTGACAGACGCAGTACTAGCGATGGAGATCATATAAAGCGTGACCGTGTTGGGGAGAGGGGGGTGGGGGGTGGAGGGGGAACATGCAGCCATTTTCGTGATGCGGAAACGGAATGATTTGTCTGAGGTCCAAAACGGCATCATCATTGGCTGTCGGGCCAAGGGTGGAACCAATTCCGAAACGGCTAAGTTTGTAAACGGTTAGCTTCCTACCGTGCTTAGAGTAAACCGTGCCTGGCAAAATGACGCTGTCCAAATCCGGTGCCGAGGCAACTGTGGTGCACCACGGGCCACAGATGACAGGGGTGAACGACGGCTGTGGAGACGTGTTCGGGTGAATAGCCATGCAATTGTTGAGAAACTGACTGCCCAGATGAACCAAGGGGCTACCAACAGTCCTCCTCAATAGCCGTTTAGCGAACATTTCTGTGTACTGGCCTACGTAGTCGGTGCCTCGTTCATCCACCTATGCTCGACTGCTGTTCATCAGCGACGAAGGCTGCAGTCTGCACTTCAGTACTCCAAGTGGACGTCCACTGAGTGGAGACAAGCCGTCATTTCAGGTGAATCACGTTTTATGCTCCATCTGACAGATGGGCTTTGGGATGTACAGCACAAACATCTGAAAGCAGACACCTTGCAACAATCATCGGAAGGGAACAGGCCGGAGAAGGGAGCGTTATATTCTGAATAATGTTTCTGCGACATTCTCTAGGTTATTCTGGAAGGCGCAGTGTATCAACGCAAGAATGCATTTATTCTTGGAGAACATGTCCACCAGACATCCAGTTTGTTTTTCGTCGACATGATGGCATCTACCAGCAGGACAATGCAACGTGCCACGCAGCTTGCACTGTACTTGCGTGATTAGAAGAGCACCAGGATGTGTTTAACGTACTCCTGACCACCAGACTCCACGGATTTAAACTCAGTCGAGAGTCTGTGGGACCACCTCTCTCCGGCTGTACGCGCGATGGATCCTCAACCGAGAAACCTAGCGCAGCTGGCCACGGCACAGGAATCGGCATGGCTCCACATCCCTCTCGGTACCTTCCAGAATCTCACTGACTCTCTAAATGCACGTATCGCAGTAAAACGTGATTTTTAAAGCTTTTCACAGATGGCCACATTAATGTGTCTGTACAGTATTGGAGTATTGGTTTTACTGCTTGACAGAGCGCAAATCTGCCACATACATTAATTTTTGGGGAAATATAATGGGTGTGATAGAAGGAAGTGGTTCAGCTTCTCCACAAAAGCAAGAAGGTATTGAAATAGAGCGCAGGATGCATGGTAGTTCGTTACAGGAGTGAGCTACAGCAAACGAGACGGAGTTTGGGGATGCTTTTGTTTCACCTAGATTACTAGATCAGCGAGACATTCTGTTTCGATTATGGCGAGATGACAGGTATTTAAAATCTGATGCAAAGTACTTGCGCACTAAGGAGCACATTAAGAAGCCGATTAAGTTGATATAACGTATGGGAGTTGCCTAACTTGTCTGGATTGCAACCAGTCCTAATGTGCGTCTCAACTACTGACATGGTCATACAGACGAATGGTGCAGATGTAGTGCACACAATCATTCACGATTTGTTCTAACCGTCTAGTGATTTCACAACCAGTTCCATGTTGAATTACTCGTAATAGTGGAGTTTCGATTGAATGAATAATTTTACATGTTTAGGTTCACATCCTCTGGAAGTATGTTCCGAAACTTTTTTCAGAGAACAAGCAAAACAGATGTCTTTCTGAATCTGATGACAGTATCTTCTGCCTAGCTGAGATGTTCACTATTTTCCCATACGGTATTTGAATACCGTCTAGAAGAACAGCAGGCATTTTTCGTGAAATTCTGAAATTATCAATTTCTGATGGGATACTAAGATTGCTTAACATCTTTTCGCATTTAGTTTAAGTTTCCGGTTTTGCACCGATTTTACCACTGAAGTTGAATCATCATTCATATGGACGGTAGCAGGATTGATACCTCCACGTCAGTAAGTTAGGTAAGGCTGGAAGTCGTAGGCATAGAAATGAAAATTACAGGAGGACAGAACCGCCAAGATGTCGTCGAAATACAGGAAAATAGAACTGGACCTAGGGCTGGCCCCTATGGCACTTCTGAGAGAACATTCTTCCAGATCGACTTTTCGTTACCACGGACAACTCAGTGCTGCCTGTTTCGGAAGTAGCTTCCAACTGAGTTCAGCGCACTGTGTGAAAAACTTGGTGGTCACTTTTTCTGAGTGGCATGTCGAAACTGACAGTGTAAAACGCACAGCTGAGGCCCAGAAATGCCGATATCGTGGCGTTACGGTTGTTCATAACATCTCAAGTCATAAGTTACCTTAATTAAAGCGATGTTTGTTCTGCGGCATTTACTAAAGGCCGACTGATATTTGTCACGTCAGTTGAATTTACATAAGTGTTCATAAACTTCGTCGTGAGTAGTATATTCCAGAACTTCGGTTACAGCTGATAATATATTGACTGGTTGATAATGACAAGGTAAATGCAGATTTTCAGTCTTAGGAAAGGATGAGTCGGACTATGTTTCATTTTCCATGGAATGGGATATGTTCCATTCGAGACAAAAATAATAAATATTCCTGTTAAGACAGGTACTAAGCTATCTGCAACTCTTGATCGTGATTTTATTGATACTGTTGTTGCCTGTCGCTTCTGTACAGATTCTCGTTATTTCTTTGTTAGTTTTGTTTATGGTTACGAGTTTTGGGTAGACAGTGTCGTTATTAGTTATGTAGTCGCTGGCATCTGTGCACTGTTTTTCTTGGTATTACCACCAAGACACTTGAAATATTCATTCGCAGTCAATGTTTCCTTATCTAGAAATGATTGTTATACTGTACTCTATCGTCTATATAATGTTGACCCAAATTTTGTGGACGCGTACCAGAGAGCTCAATGGCACATTATGACTGAAATCCAGCGACTGCGGTTAGTAGAAGTGCGCTTCATTTCCTCTTCAGGCACATCAAGCTAGAATTTTCAGCCGTCCAAGGGACAGCATTGCCATTTTAATACATGCAGTCTACCCCTGGGATCAATTTCCCTGCCACTGAGTTATTAAGGTAATCCGTTGAACTTACAAGTTAACTTTTATTTCATTGCGGGCTCAGAAGAAACTGAAAACCACAATATGTCCACTCAAATCGTCGGAAATCTCCCATCATCTCTTATATTTGTAAACTAGGTCTGGTATTTTCTATCCGTAAATTAATCTTACATTAGGGCAAATAAAAACGTCTCGCAAATAAACACAGCGATGTTACGGTGGCGTTTGATTCTCTGGAAGCCTCCAGACCTTCGAAAACTGGAGTTTACTGTTTACTGTGCAATAGAGTGTTACAAGCCAAAAATTATTAGCAGTGACTGGAAAAAAACTGACCAGGAAATGTATTTTGAGTGAAAGACATAATGCAAATGAAAGAAAGGGGACAGGACATGACGAATAGATGGACCAAGGTACGTCTTTTTACGGCTACGACGTAATGGAAGCTGGATTGGTCAAATTATAAAGCATGCCGGAGTAACATGTATGAGTATGGTTGAAGACGTAATGGGTCAAGAAATCTATGGAAGTTTGTATCCAACAGTGGATGCTAAATAGTGTTCTGAACGGTGTTAATATGTGCGTGAAAACAACTATCTTGTGTACGTGTGGCCTCTATAAAATGTATAAAAATCCTACGCACAGCAGGAGACGTGGAGTGATATATGGGCCGCAATTGTTGAGGGGTGTTCAGATGATAACGCATATGATAATTTACGGTGCAGGTTAATGACGCTGTCTCCTTTTATCTGGGAGCAGCGCGACTCGCGGTGAGTGAGCGAGGACTCCTAATAAAATACGAACCACACTCCGCTGCTGCAGGTATTAATAGCCAGGCCGCCTGACGTCAGAACAGAGCTGACAGCAAATCTGTCACATTTCGCGCTTGATTCACCATTACAGAATGGGGGCTACGGACAAACATCAGATTACAAAAGACACCTTCTTGGGTTTCCTGAAGAGGTTCAAGCAATTTTCCACGCTAGTTACAAGAATGTCGTCGTACCAAAACGGACGCGAAGGTCCAACGTCAGCAAATCTTGTTGTACGACCAAGTAAGGGTACACCGAACTCTGCTCTCATTGACCTGGCTGGAACAACCAATCGGCTACGAAGACCAAACGCTTGGCATGTTCAAAGACGTGTCACTCCATTCATTCAGAAGCATTCGGGACTATGAGTACACTAGGTGCTCTACAATGCTGCAGAGGAGGGGACAACAAATTGCAATAGAAACGCATTTGTTGTTTCCACTGAAGAAGAAAATTGTTGCCTCAGTCGATTTATTTAGTCCTTCTCACAACACCTTCTGTAAATTAATTCAGTAATGATGGTGATGGTGGTAGTAGTTATGGCACTCGAAATCGTTGGTTCTAGCGCGATTAGTAAAATACATACCTTGGAAACATATATAAGAGTTACTTGGAAGGAGAGACAGCATTGGTCGAATTTTTTTGTTTTATTAACCGCAAAATCGATTTTCGGTCACTAAGTGACCATCCTCAGTGCTAGAAGTTAAAAATTTTCCCATAACGATCAGAGAGTATAAAACAGAAAATCACAACTACACCTGCACATGAACATAACAGTTGGTAGGAACATACCTGTAATATACAATTTAAATTGGTAGGCACAGGTGTCAACAAGCTTAGAGCGATAACATAAACTGAGGCCGCAGTTTACATGCACTTGTTCAGCAGACCTCGGTGTGACAGGGCTTGGAACGCCCTCTATGAGACATGTGTCACGTGAAGACTTAATATTACTGGTTTTACGAGATATTAACACTAAATAACTCTTGTGCATTTGTGAATCATGAAGTAATTCAAATTTAAAATGTACGTAAAACACATAGCAGACGAAGGGGGAAGGAAACATCTAAAATACATTGGCGTATTGTTGTTAAAAAACAAACTTACAAAACATAAACCAGATCGATAATAAGTTGTCAGAGTGCAGGACAGGTAAAAGAGAAAAAGACAATGAAAAAGAATAATATATGAATTACATGAAATGAAATGAGGTGAAACACAGGTTTTTAAAAAACATAATACCCACCATCTGGCGTGGGAAGTTAGAAGTACAACGTTCGTGATTTACGTAAAATGTTACATAAAAATTGTAATAGTACGAAACTGCCATTACGTAATAATTACGAGGTGCATTCAAGTTCTAAGGCCTCCGATTTTTTTTCTAATTAACTACTCACCCGAAATCGATGAAACTGGCGTTACTTCTCGACGTAATCGCCCTGCAGACGTACACATGTTTCACAACGCTGACGCCATGATTCCATGGCAGCGGCGAAGGCTTCTTTAGGAGTCTGTGTTGACCACTGGAAAATCGCTGAGGCAATAGCAGCACGGCTGGTGAATGTGCGGCCACAGAGTGTGTCTTTCATTGTTGGAAAAAGCCAGAAGTCCCTAGGAGCCAGGTCAGGTGAGTAGGGAGCATGAGGAATCACTTTAAAGTTGTTATCACGAAGAAACTGTTGCGTAACGTTAGCTCGATGTGTGGGTGCGTTGTCTTCGTGAAACAGCACACGCGCAGCCCTTCCCGGACGTTTTTGTTGCAGTGCACGAAGGAATTTTATCTTCAAAACATTTTCGTAGGATGCACCTGTTACCGTAGTGCCCTTAGGAACGCAATGGGTAAGGATTACGCCCTCGCTGTCCGAGAACATGGACACCATCATTTTTTCAGCACTGGCGGTTACCCGAAATTTTTTTGGTGGTGGTGAATCTGTGTGCTTCCATTGAGCTGACTGGCGCTTTGTTTCTGGATTGAAAAATGGCATCCACGTCTCATCCATTGTCACAACCGACGAAAAGAAAGTCCCATTCATGCTGTCGTTGCGCATCAACATTGCTTGGCAACATGCCACACGGGCAGCCATGTGGTCGTCTGTCAGCATTCATGGCACCCACCTGGATGACACTTTTCGCATTTTCAGGTCGTCATGCAGGATTGTGTGCACAGAACCAACAGAAATGCCAACTCTTGAGGCGATCTGTTCAACAGTCATTCGGCGATCCCCCAAAACAATTCTCTCCACTTTCTCGATCATGTCGTCAGACCGGCTTGTGTGAGCCCGAGGTTGTTTCGGTTTGTTGTCACACGATGTTCTGCCTTCATTAAACTGTCGCACCCACGAACGCACTTTTGACACATCCATAACTCCATCACCACATGTCTCCTTCAACTGTCGATGAATTTCAATTGGTTTCACACCACGCAAATTCAGAATACGAATTATTGCACGCTGTTCAAGTAAGGAAAACGTCGCCCTTTTAAGAATTTAAAACAGTTCTCATTCTCGCCGCTGGCGGTAAAATTCCATCTGACGTACGGTGCTGTCATCTCTGGGACGTATTGACAATGAACGCGGCCTCATTTTAAAACAATGCGCATGTTTCTATCTCTTTCCAGTCCGGAGAAAAAAAAAATCAGAGGCCTTAGAACTTGAATGCATCTCGTAAAATGCCGTGAAACACAATGTTCATTACAAAAAAGTTTGTAGGTGTGAATAAACAATTTTGCTATCATATTTAACCGACATGCTGATGTACGTCTCGTTTGACCCTTTGGACAAGCTAGCATTGTTATAACTGTGGTTATAGGCTTCTGCATAAGCACTGGGTCAGAACCCATACATACATGACATCAAATATACACGGTTGCTTACTGTAAAAAATAGCACCCACCATTTGGCGTGGGAAGTTAGGAGTATATCGTTCTTGATTTATGTAAATATTACGTTAAAACTGAGAAGTCAAATATATAAAAATAGTAATAGTTCGAAAATGCCACTAAGTAACAATTCAAATGCCATTAAACAATATTCATTACAACAACAAAAAAGGTTTGAGGGTGTAGAGTAACAATTTTGTTATCATATTTAACGACGTGATAATGTACATATCATTCTCACCATCACTGGTTGTATGCTTCCGCATAAGCACTGGGTCAGAACCCATACGTACATTCACAGGTTGATAAAACAGTAATAAAATTGCCAAGCAACCAGTTTTGAATATTAATAAAATAATTTGATTTTACATAACTTATAGTAGCCGTGGAACCCATATGAAATAAAAGCAGACTTAAGAAGTACCTATAATTTCTTTTTTTCTTTATTGTTATTTTAATCACCTCATGCAAGGCGGGCTGTCAGAAGCATATTACGCTGCTCTTCAGCCGTGACTGGTACAATAATATGACATATAGGTGGCACAGATAATACAATGAAAACGGCGGGCAAAAACTGTAGATACGAAAAACAATAAACATGAAGCCGTTCACGCTGGACGAGAAAAAACACTAACACTTGTTGACATGGCGCACATAACACGGATGACTGCGACGGCACACGTGAACAGTGGTGGCGTGACGGCGAAAGAACACTAAACACAAAACGAAGGCACACACACGAGACACTGATGGCGATGATCTCCGGCGCGCGAATCTTCACTGAGCGTGTACGAGTCCAGGGACCTGCCAACAGAGGAGGATGGGGGGGTGAGTAAGAGGGGGGGAGCAGAGATACCACGGGCAGGGGAGATAGGGGGAAGGGAGGAAGGGGGAGGGGAAGCCCAGAGGAAGAGGGGTGGAGTAAGGGGGATGGGGGAAAAGGAGAGAGAAGGGAGGGAGGGTGCCTAAAGGAAAAGACACAGGAAGTGGGGGGGGAGGATCAAAGTTGATAGGAGGGTTAGATGGAGGGGAGGAGGACATCATCAGGGAGGGGGAACTGGCGGAAGCCACCTTGGGAGAGGGTAAGGAGGGTGGAGAGATGGACATGGGAATACAGGCACGGCAGCAGGTGGGGGTGGGAGAGGATGGGCGAGACAAGCGGGTGAGGAGGATCGAGTTTGCGGGAGGTGTACAGGATCCATATCCTTTCAAGGAAAAGGAGGAGGTGGGGGAACAGAATGAGGTCGTACAGGATCCGCGTTGGGGAGGGGAGATGGGTGTGATAGGCGAGGTGGAGAGCATGGCGTTCAAGGATTTGAAGGGATTTACAAAAGGTAGGGAGGGGGGGGGGGCGGAGATCCAGGCCGAATGGGCGTAACAAAGGATAGGACGAATGAGCGATTTATAGGTGTGGAGGATGGTGGATGGGTCCAGACCCCACGTACGACCGGAAAGGAGCTTGAGGAGACGGAGTCGGGTGCGTGCCTTGGCTTGGATTGTCCAGAGATGGGGGGTCCAGGAGAGGCGACGGTTGAGGGTGACGCCAAGGTACTTGAGGGTGGTGGTGAGGGCGATAGGATGGCCATAGATGTTGAGATAGAAATCAAGGAGGCGGAAGGAAGGGGTGGTTTTGCCTACAATGATCACCTGGGTTTTGGAGGGATTGACCTTAAGCAACCACTGGTTACACCAAGCGGTGAACCGGTCAAGATGGGATTGGAGAAGGTGTTGGGAACGTTGCAGGGTGGGGGCGAGGGTAATGAAGGCGGTGGCATCGGCAAACTGGAGAAGGTGGACGGGGGCTGACGGCGGCGGCATGTCCGCTGTACGCGAAAGGTACAGAAGGGGGGAGAGGACGGAACCTTGGGGCACACCGGCGGAGGGAAAAAAGGTGTAGGAATCCGTGTTATGGATGGTGACGTAGAAGGACGGTGGGAGAGAAAGGAGCCGATCAGCGGACGTAGTTAATGGGAAGGGCGAAGGTTTGGAGCTTGAAGAGGAGACCGGAATGCCATACGCGGTCATAGGCACGTTCGAGGTCCAGGAAGAGGAAGATTGCGGAGCGACGGGAATTAAGCTGCTCGGAAAGGAGATGAGTGAGGTGAAGGAGAAGGTCATCGGAAGAGAAGGACGGCCGAAAGCCACACTGGGTAACGGGAAGGAGGCGGTGCTGGTGGAGATGCTGGTGGATGCGTCAGGTCAGGATGGATTCCAGGACCTTGCTGAAGACCGAGGTAAGGCTGATGGGATGGTAGGAGGAGACGGCGGACGGTGGTTTACCAGGTTTAAGGAACATCAGGTTTTCCACAGGTTGGGGTAGTAGCCGTTGGACAGGACTACATTGTAGAGCCGTGCCAGGGTGGAGAGGAAAGAGACAGGAGCTTCACGAAGGTGGCGGTAAGTGACACGATCGTGACCAGTAGCGGTGTTGCATTTCGTGCGGAGTGTAGCAATGAGATCCTGTGTAGTGATAGGGGCATTGAGTTCTGTGAGTGCAATGTTGTCCAAGTACTGGAAACCATGTGCGAGGGGAGGTACCTATAATTCTAATTGTGTTATTGAAATAAATTTAAAAATATAAGGTACGAACAAGTAGTATACATCAAACATCGAGAAACCATCATGAGGAAGGACAGGTAATAGTGCCACTTATACCAGAAATATACATCGTACTTTAGAGAAATTAAACATAGGCTATGCACGATATCCAGCACTTATTCAAACAGAAAAGGAATTGTTAACATACATTAAAAATAATTACATAAAGTGATAACCGATTCATATTACTTTGTGTCAACGCCTAAGAGATGTCGACTGTAGTAAAATGATGTTCAGTAGGCGACCATAAGTTCTGAAAATTACGGAACAAAAGGGAGCATACTTTTTAAAAACCGAAATTAGTAATGTTATTAGAACAAACCGAACATGTGTGTCTATGTGTTGAGATAGTTGGAATAGCGGCCATTGTAAGTGTTCTCGTAGCAACTATGACTGAGGCGTTATATATATGGGATAGCAAGCAACTGACTACGAATTGCTAATTGTGATAATTGGCAACAAGTTGTTGCCTTTTTTCATAGGAAATCGCAGAAGCATTCCAAAAAATGTGTGCTTCTCGATATCGTTTGCTCGTTAAGTAGCGCGATATCTAGAGATTTATGATGGCAAAAGATCTCCATCTCTTCCATAAAGTCGAGAAAGCGTCCTTTTTTACCCTCGTGCAACAACTTCAATTGCGATGTCAAATCTGGAGTTGTATGACCAGTAGCTACCAGATGGGCTGCGAAATTCGATTTTTCCGCAATATCTTTCCTCTCAAATGCAACGTGCTCACGGAATCTTGTTTCTAATTTTCTTCCGGTTTGCCCTATGTAACCTCCGTCTGCTATGTGTTTTACGTACATTTTAAATTTGAATTACTTCATGATTCGCAAATGCACAAGAGTTATTTAGTGTTAATATCTCGTAAAACCAGTAATATTAAGTCTTCACGTGACACATGTCACATAGAGGGCGTCCCAAGCCCTGTCACACCGAGGTCTGCTGAACAAGTGCATGTAAACTGCGGCCTCAGTTTATGTTATCGCTCTAAGCTTGTTGACACCTGTGCCTACCAATTTAAATTGTATATTACAGGTATGTTCCTACCAACTGTTATGTTCATGTGCAGGTGTAGTTGTGATTTTCTGTTTTATACTCTCTGATCGTTATGGGAAAATTTTTAACTTCTAGCACTGAGGATGGTCACTTAGTGACCGAAAATCGATTTTGCGGTTAATAAAACAAAAAAATACGACCAATGCTGTCTCTGCTTCCAAGTACATCCATTATCTGGTCGTGGTGCACAGGACACTCCATGGAGTCGCCAATCAATATATAAGAGTATTGTAAAAGATGTAGAAGTTAAATTTTTAGCAGTAAATTTCTCAAAATGTACATATACTGGTACGTGTATACACTCACACGATTAATAAGTGTGTGTGTCATGTAAAAAACTTACGATGAAATAAGAACAGTGGTCAATAGAGTAAAACCAAAAGAATTACAAAATAATAGAGTGGATGGCTGATAAATAATCAAAATTGGATATAAAAGTCACTACGTAGCATGCCACATATTCTAAGCTAAAAGATTAACTTGAGGTATAGGCTATTACATTAAGTGTATAACGCATACCACACTCACCTCGTCATCAGCTAAATTGTAACCAGTTAAATTTACTACTACACGTCACTCCGTGAAAATATTTTTCTGTAAAGTTCATACACCACAGACCACTGCTAAGGTAGGAGATGTATAAAGGGCGCGGATACTAGTTGGTCTGACTTCATTCCACCTCCGTAGCTATAATAAGGAACGCCACGGCCGTACTGTGCTTTCTGCACCTCCAGCTTATTGTACCTCTCTTCCAGCTAACACCTCCCACAGCCTCCAGGCTTTAAAGCGAAACAGTAGTTCCCAGGAGAATGGCATACAAGGGTGTGCTGAAAAGTAATGCCTCCGAATTTTTTATGTGAAAACTCTTAAGGTTTCTGAATAGAAAGCGTTATTAACATTCCATACCTTTATTCTTAATGTTTCTTAATGTTTACATATTCGCAGCCTTCTTGCGCTAGAGAGCTCCGAATTGTAGCGTGTAACATGGCGATGTGTAATGTAATTATGTCAGTGCGTGAGAAAGGGCGTACTGCAATCGAGTTTCGATTTCGCACACACATGCAGCATGCTGTCTTTCAGCATGATAATGCCAGACCACACACGATCGCTGCGACATCTGCAGCAATCCGACGCCTTGGGTTCACTGTCATCGACCATCCTCCACTCAGTCTCGACTTAGCACCATCCGATTTTCATTTGTTTCCAAAACTTAAAAAACACCTTCGAGGACTTAACTTTGATAGTGATGAAGTGATGCACGTAGAGGTGAGGTTGAGGCTTCGTCAACAAAGTGACTGTGTCATCAAACGGGCCTCTCGTTGGGAGAAATGTGTTCTTCGCCAGGGTGACTGTTGAGAAATACATATGTAGACATGAAGAATAAAGATATAGAATGTGAAGATATAGAATGTTAATAATGTTTGTTTTATTTAAAAAGCTTTAAGTTTCCGCACAAAAATTCGGAACCATTACTTTTCAGCACCCCCTCGTATTATTCTACGCTGCAATTCCTGGAGGCCTCATCGACTGACATATCAGCTTGCTCGTTTCTCATCATTTTATACGCCTTGGTATACAGTAGAATTCAATCTCCTTCCCGAATTGTTGTAGAAGGAGACAGAAGTCTTATTTGTGTTAGGTCATTTTCCCTGCTGGGTACATTCGCTGAAGAGCCTTGAGGACACTAAGGAATTCGAATCAGGTGCGAAACTCCTTCTTCGGTGACAACTCTGCCTTCGTGCTTTGAGGATAGCATATCACTTTGTGTATCTGGTTGGCGGGTCCTGAAGACACAGTCAGGGGAATCCACTGAGCACGGCAAAGAAGTACTCTTGCTATGATTCATCCGTATGATGCAAATAATGCTCCGCCGTTATGGCCACACCGTGGCCAAACGAGTACCGTGTCATACCCCAGCCACTGGCTTCACTTGGATGCGGTATGGAGGGGCGTGTGGCCAGGACACCGCTCCCTCAGTCGTTGTCGGGTTAGCAGGCTACTACTCGATCAAGTATCTCCTCAGTTGGCTTGGCAATGCTGAGATGTCCCCGTTGCAGTCCTCCTTCCAAGGAAAAACTATTGTCAATACCGGGAATCCAATCTGGGTCCTAAGCATGGCAGCCATGTACACCGACCACACAGCTACGGAGGCATACACTCTTCCGTATACGCAATATTAAAATCCTGGAGATTATATGATCAATATTACGAAACAAAGATTTAAAAATCAGATTCAGACTACTTTATTTTTCGAAGTTCGTCAAATCTGGACCTCGTAACAACGCATATGATATGGAATATTCTTTGTTTCCTTTTGTCACATGAGGAGTTGTCATCATGAGATGTAGCAGCTCGTCTGCCCCGGCTTAGAGACTGCTCCTAAGCGGTTCTTGGCCAGTATAATTCTCTCGTGGTTGACTTCATCCAGTACCTTCCAGGATGATATTCTCAGAGATTAGAATACTGTGCGTGCATAGTCAAGTTGATGCAGTACAATGTTTATCTATAAGTGCAGTCTCTTCTATGAACAATCCTTCTTAAAATATTAGGCGTTTTCAGGGCTCGAGTTTTCATATCCCTCAGACGTGGTAGCTACGTATCCTTCTGATCGAATACAGTATCTAGAAACTACACAGAACCTTCAAAATCTAAAAATCTTTGTTCATCATTGGAATTTCAGGAAGGTTAAAAATACACTAGCAACGGTTAAAAACGAGACACACAGACTTTTCTGTCCAAAATGTGAAAGCCAAGTACAATGAATGAGAAATACTGGGTGTATCAAAAAGAATCATCCGATTTGGCACGTCTATATATCTGAACCTAATAAACATATACAATGAATTTTGTTTTTTGATAAACGGAAACTCAAAAACCTTTTTTCACACCTTTCCATGGGTCTTCAATATGCACGGCATATGTCACTGCAGCATTCAAACTGTTCCCACAATGCAGCGAGAATATCTAGAGTTAAGCTTCCACTGCTGCTGTTATGCGATGTCTTAGTTCATTCATTGTTGTTGGTAATGGAAGCATTTAAACAGAATCTTTTATAAACCCCCACAAGAAAAAAATCACATACACTTAGGCCCGGTAACCTTGGAGGCCAGTAATTTAAGGCTGAATGATTTGGTCAGTTCGACCGATTCATCATTCAGTAATGCTTTGATTATAAATTCCCACACTTCCAGATGCCAGTGCGGCAGTGCCCCATCCTCTTGAGTGTTGTGTGATGTCCTTAGGTTAGTTAGGTTTAAGTAGTTCTAAGTTCTAGGGGACTAATGACCATAGATGTTAAGTCCCATAGTGCACAGAGCCATTTGAACCAACCCATCCTCTTGGTAAACGAAGTCGTTTGAATCAGTGTCCAACTGTGGGAAAAGAAAGTTCTCAAGCATACTGAGATACGTGCTTTCTGTAACAGTGTTGTCGGTAAAGAAAAATGGACCATACACCTTTCCTCGTCAAACTGCACAAAACACAGCTGCTACCTATTGGGGACCATGCACAAGTCGACAGTTTGCTCTTTCCAAAAGTACATTTTTCGCACACATATCTCAGATACCATAATAGTTATGATTTTTTTAAAGCGGATGATTCTTTTTGATGCACTCTATATTAGTCTGTAATTCCTTATGGTTCTTTTTTGCGCATTTTCGTTGTTCATGTAAGGAAAAAATAAAATCTGGCTAGTTATGAAATACTATAAGCTATTGCGTTAGAATTATTCAAAGTAATAAAATACGAAGCAATATTTAAAAGATCAAATACTGTGGAGAAGAAAGGACAGAGAACCATTCCAGTAAAAATAGACGCGCTGACGTTACATTGGTACAACTTGCATAGTTGATTTGCCTCCAGAGGGAGCAGTAAATAATATTATCCAAAGGAAAGAAGATAATATGAAACAGCTAACTGAATATGGATGTTATAGATAATGCATAAAATTAGTACAGAACAGGAAGACCTAACGAGTGGATTAAGCCTATCAGAATACTGATGCTACGAAAGATCTGATACTGGGACTGTTCATCTGCAACTCCTCGCACGGAGGTGCTGTTTTTCTTCCATCCTTTAGAACATAACGAGTTACTTCGTAAAGGTCCAAAAGCAGAGGGATCGAAACAAACACAATCACTGTACTTATCTTTAGTATAAAACCGTTTTAATTTAGTTATTTTCGTCTTCCCAGGCTTCATCATCTAAGCTGCCAAAACAAAAAGTTTGATTTTGTATACACCTTTTCAGAAAATACAGTGTGTGATTACTGAAATGTATAGCAGAGGAAATGATCACGGGAAATATAATTATACTAAGGGTATTACGGTCACATGTCTACCATGGGAATGTGCATCCCTAAGTTATGTGGAAGGTAAGCGTAGAGGGATGGGGGCAAGAGGAGGCACATGCGCCCCCCCCCCCCCCCCGCCCTCCCTCAATCCCAAAATCTGAAATACAGAGTTTTTATTCATTACAGAATTCTCATATTCTTCTAGAAGTGGTTACACGTGATTCTGCAATCATACGGGTGCGAGCTCAAAAGTAATGCCTCCAAATTTTTTACGTGAAAACTCTTTGAGCTTTTTAAATGAAACAAACGTTATTAACATGCTATATCTTTCTTCTTCGTGTCTCCATATTTGCAGCCCTCCCCGCTAGAGGGCTCCGACTTTAGCGTATGACGCGGCGGTGTATAATGTACCTGTGTCGGGGTGTGAGAAACAGCGTGCTGTAATCGACTTTCGAATTCGAAGAGTTCGTCCATACTTGGAACACACAGTCTTCAGCATGACAATGCCAGAGCACACACGAGCGCTGCGACATCTGCAACAATTCGACGCCTTGAGTTCACTGTTATCGATCATCCTCCACGCAGTCCCTACCTGGCCCCATCCAGTTTTCATCTGTTTCCAAAACTTAAAGACCACCTTCGGGGCCTTGCATTTATAGTGATGAAGCGGTACAAGCAAAGGCGAGGCTGTGGCTCCGCCAGCATAGCCAAACATTCTACAGTGACAAACTGATTTCTCGTTGGAAGATATGTGTTCGTCGTCAGGGTGACTATGTTGAGAAATAAATACGTAGACGTGAAGTATCAAATGTAGAATGATAATATAGTTTGTTTTATTTAAAAAGTTTTAAGAGGTTGCACATAAAAACTCGAAGGTTTTATGTTTCAGCACGCCGTCGTAGCATTGCGTGCCTCATCGCAG
Source organism: Schistocerca piceifrons (assembly GCF_021461385.2). Taxonomy (NCBI): domain Eukaryota; kingdom Metazoa; phylum Arthropoda; class Insecta; order Orthoptera; family Acrididae; genus Schistocerca; species Schistocerca piceifrons. The sequence continues at coordinate 75,430,950 of NC_060149.1, forward strand.
TGAGACAATTCTATACCTTTAACAACTGCTGCATAACTTACTTTTGTTTCTATATTTACCTATGACGAATATTGAGTGGATATCTAATTATCCATGGCAAGACACGTCTCGAAACTGATCAACTCGTTTATATCAAAAGTGATAATTTTAGATTATTGACTCCCACCTCCACCGACCGCAGACACACTCCCCCGCCACACCACTCCCCAGATGACGTCCATGAAGGTAAGTTATCCAGCAGCTGCCTGGATGAAAAGGAATCAGAAGACTGCATGTGTAGAAGATAGGGGATTCAATTCCATCCCATTTACGTTTTAAATTGAAGTGAATGTAGGGGGAGATGACTTTCAGAAAGCTCTCGCTGTTACGGCCCGCCAGTTGGAAAGAAGTTTCAGGAGAACGACGAGGCAAATAGGCTTGTTTCCTGTCATAAATTGCTATTGGAAGCGGACAAATGAGGTGAAATCGCCATAAAGAAGCAACTAACGGTAGAATACTGTGCTCGGGAAAGCGAAAGTGTTTCGGAACATCCTGCTTCTTGATTGGTTGTGCTTACAGGCTTTGCAAATCGCAAACGTCAGTTTGGTGTAGAATTCTGAAACAAGTTTCAAGCAAGCATGTTATAGCCTCTTTGGTGACCGAATATCTCTTCAGCAATCAACACGGATTCCGTAACAAGAGATTCGATGAAACACAAATCTCTCTGCGCGGCACAAAGGTCCAGAAGGCGCTGATAGGAGCATCTACACTGTGCAACACAGTTAAAGGGTCACTTTTTGCAAACCCGCAATTGTCTCTCAATGGTCAAAGATGTTTGGAATTTGGCTCAATGGTGCCTACGACCTTCCTCTGTAATGAAGCAAAAGCGTGGCGTGAGACGTCGTCACCTTCGGACTCCGCGACGCTTCAGGTACTGAGGTGCCGACACATGATGGAAAGGGTCAGAAGTTAATATGTGGTGTTAGGCTGGTTAATGATGGCACGGCGGCACCAAAGTTCACCGCAATTCTGCCAAAAGCCCCGTGGACATATCACACGATGGGAAGGACGTCACACCCAGTCTTAGCCACATTTCACCCCTCCTTTTGACGCGGAGAAGAGTGGTGCTATAGTTTCACGTTTATTAAGTAAGTGTGATAACTAATGTCTTCTGTGGGAAAACACTTGTGGTTTCTAAGAAGACGTGTTCCTTCCCGTACGGTAAGACCCCAGGTAGGCAACAGAGCAGACCTCTTGTCGCCAGCTGGGCGGTCTGATATCGACCACGTCATCCGCAGATAACACGAGAGGGCCCTGAATAGCGAGTGGCGTTCAACAAGCATATGGCCGCAGCGTGATGCATATCGCACTGGGAACAATCGGTGTCTCCTAGGCTCTGCTGCTGACAAGCTTCGCACTTCAGAATGAGACGGACAGCAGCAAACAGTAACAAATCAAAGATGGCTGGCACCATACCACATACTAAGAACAGAAATGATTACTTGCTATCAAAACAACAGTTTTGTTCATACAATGCAGGCTTTCACAGCCTTGGTGAATTCTATTATATGGGTATAAGGCCACTAAGACAGTTATGCATGAACAGTCCGTCTTTCTAAGTTTCAGTATGAATATTAGTTAACTGCTTATTGTAACCTCTGAGGATGTCGCCAGCAATACGAATCGACACTTTAGCAACAGAAACTTGCATTAGAATTATGGTCTAACGCGCATACAACGAAAATCATCAATAATTTCCTGCTGAACATAAGCAGTCTATGCCTATATTTTTGGACTGAACAGCTAGTAGGCCTACGGTGTTATGACAAAGAAACCATACATATTTTGTACGTTTGCTCTTTCGTAGGGAATTTAATATTCTTGCGGTGCCAATTGGTCTTCATTTGAAACTACATCTGTATTCTTCCAGCCACTGTAAACCGTGTGACGAACACAGAGAACAGAACGGTATAAAGTAACTTTAATAACAATATAAGGCAAGAATTAGTCTATAGTGATAAATGACGCACAAGATGAGGAATATATTGAAAACACAAGGTCTCCAAACTGCTACACACAACGAAAACACTTCACGAGCAGTTACGAATCCCAAAACAATTTAATCAAAACTGGCAGCTATTAGTCTACCAATGACTCATGGTAGGTAGTCTCCATACATAGGTCATGGATAAATGTTGGAACTACTTTGTTGCCACTAACAGCCTTCACATACGATCAGAGTTTCTTTGGGTTTCGTGAAATATCATTTGACAATATTCTGTGACGGTAGTCATTGAAGGCATCACGCATTGCTCCCTTGACAGCCAAGCGCGATTCATTCAGCATCTCTCTATTTATAGCTCTACACTTTGTTTTACGCCTATTATGCTGTAACCTCTGTTTCTTTGAAAGTTTCTTTACAGCGACTGTATACCACGGAGGTTCCCTCCCATTATGAACTGTACTACTGAGTACATATCTATCCAGTGTATGGTCAACTATTGTTTTAAACTTGAGTCATAATTCCTCTACATGCCCCTGCCCTGTGCTGAAAAGTTTCAAGTTCCTCACTGAGATATGACACGACTGATATTTTATATTTTATCTAGTTTACCGAACATGTATATCTTTCTGCTTGTTTTAGTTGTCCTTTGTACTTTGGTAATCGTTGTTGTCACAAACGGTCGTGGTCACTGAAACTAATTGCGATGTGGGCATCCTCAAGGAGACCCAATATATTTACATCAAAAATGGTTCAAATGGCTCTGAGCACTATGGGACTTAACATCCATGGTCATCAGTCCCATAGAACTTAGAAGTACTTAAACCTAACTAACCTAAGGACATCACACAACACCCAGTCATCACGAGGCAGAGAAAATCCCTGACCCCGCCGGGAATCGAATCCGGGAACCCGGGCGTGGGAAGCGAGAACGCTACCGCACGACCACGAGCTGCGGACATATTTACATCATGAGTGGGATTTATAACTATCCGCTCTAAGTAATTTAGTAATGTTTCATAGGATGTCTTATCACGCCCAGCACTAAAAAAACTGTAATTTCCTCAATTAACTGCTGGGTGATTAAAGTCCCCTCTAATGATTACAATGTGACTGGGGAACTACGTACAAGTGAACTGAGGTTTTTCTGAAGTTTTCGGTTCTACAATTTCTGCCTCTATCGATTTGAGTTTTGTGTCTACTGCGACAAATACACCACCACCAACTCCTATTTATCTGTCAATTCGATATACACTCAAATTACCGAACAAGGTGGCGCAGTGGTTAACACATTGGACACGCATTCGGGAGGATGACGGTTGAAGCTCGCGTCTGGCCATCCTGATTTAGGTTTTCCGTGATTTCCCTAAATCACTTCAGGCAAATGCCGGGATGGTTCCTTTGAAAGAGAACGGCTAATTTCCTTCTCCGTCCTTACCTAGTCCGGGCTTGTGCTCCGTCTGTGTTGAACTCGCTGTCGACGGGACGTTAAACACTAATCTCCTCCTGCTCCTTACGTTCAAATCTTCTCCAAAAATCTCACTGCTATCAGTTTCAAGTTTCAACGAGCTTTCTGTACCTAGTATTATGTGAGTTTCACTGCTTTTCAGGAGCGCTTCAAACTCTGCTACTTTGTTGTGAATGCTTCGGCATTTAACCATTAGGATTTTAATACTCTCACCTATGGGAAGCGTTTCTTTCGATCTTACGTTGATACTTTGGGTTTCCTAGAGCTGTAATTATCTGGACTAAATGGAGAGACGTCTAATATAAAAAAATACCTAGTGTGCACCCCACACAGAGTCAGATACCCGAGTAGCAGCCTGTGGCGTGTAGTGCACACCTGACCCATGTAGGAGGACCCTACGGTTCTCAGCCCTCCGGCGAAAGTCCGGGAAGTCGCAACCAAGCTTGACACAGAACCTTCGAAATGGCCTACCTCACTAAACCTACCTTCCACGTACAGAATTTTTTGCTGGCGTGAAGAGAAAGGTTCATAAAGAATGATGACATACGTGGGAGATCTCACAACAGTACAAAGGAAAACATCATGCCACAATACAGCCGAGTATTCCGCGAAAAACCTGGTTCTCCCAAATAAAGCTATCTAGACGTCATACCACCACCATAACGCGCATCCGGATGGATCATAGCTGTTATCTTTCACATCTTTATAGGATGAAAGTTCAGTCATCTCCATACTGCGAAGTTCACCCAACTGAAATTGCAGACCTCAACCATTTGATAATAGAATGTTCATGCTATGACAGACAACACCGCAAGTTTCTGAAGGTCTTGATCAGAGCAGGAATTCCTCAACCTACATCTGTGACAAACCTCTTTCGACGGCTGACCACAATGGACTATGTCAGTGTTGCCCAGTTTCTGCAAGAAAGGGATATTCAGTTATAAATCAGACTCAAAGGTTCCAGCGAAAGAATTTGCGATACTTGGAGTGTGCGGAGTGCGTAAATAAACAGACTGTACCATGAAGATTTCCTAGAATTAATGGAATTTCTAATGCGTATGTGCTGTATATGTGATATTGTATACAAAATCTGCAATTACTCTCTTCTCTGGCTAAATGGTTAATGCTAAAGGCCAATAAATTATATTAAAAAAAAGACCTTCGAAGTTTCTGGTTGTCCATCCACTCGGCTTATAACCAAAGGGCCGCGATCAGCTCTGGGTACAATGCTGCAAATTGTGAGCTTCGTTGAAACTCCATCACAAGGCTAGTCTTTCAATCTTCCCTGCTAGTTGCTGTAATGACCGAAGTATGTGTCGCCCATTGTCCTTCCACATTGTTTTGTTGTTGCAAAGTGAAAAAATGAGCTAACAGTAGAGTAGGAGAAGGTATGGTAATAATAGCACTCAAGACTACATCAAACACCAGCAAAATGAAGCACAATGGGGCAAAAGAACGTTAGTATCAATTTATCTTCTGCTGTTACTATCGACAATAATTTCGACAAAATACTTTTTAGTAATAGAGGAAAAAAATTATTTCCTTCTACTCTGCGTATGACATACTGTCAAATCACAAAAGAACAACAAAATGTCTCTATGGTAAATCCAAATGATAAATAATCCATTCGAAGCTGGCGTCAATTGTAGATGCACATAGTACAACTTTGCAGTAAAAGTAATTAGTAGCAAATTAGTCAACCTGTCCTGTATTTTTCACCGAAATAGAGCGAGATCCAGCGAGTATCACACACTATAGCTGAATCATGTGTAGGTGCATAAATGAAAGAAAATCATTATCCGTATTGTAGGAGTCAGTGTTATATAAAATATATTTATGGAAAGCTAGAGTAAATGTAAAGACACAAGACACCTGTGTTCAACTCGTTTGGGCATTTTCAAAATCGTTAATATTAAACTAGAAGTTTTCCATTGCCAATTTAAGATCATAATGGATGAAACTCAGAGTATTTCTCTGAATTTATTTTTAGGATGATCATCGTTATTAGCAAACACCTTTTATTGCGCCTTGCCTGTAGACCAAGTATTATCGTTTGTGTGGCTACTATCAAATGAAAACATCACCACTCGAGGTGTAGGGAGGAAGTTCATGGAGAGGTGGCACGAGAGGTGGGAGGGGGAGGGGGAGGGCATGCGGAACATCAGGCGGCTACACTCACCCTAGTTCCGAAGTGCGAATGGACTTCACACCAATAAAGTCAAGAGCTCCGTCAAGCGCCCGCTACAGACCTTCGTCAAAATGAAACTTCCTGGAACCACCACCACACACGATTTTTGAGTTCGTAGAATGAAACACTTTCTAAGATCCAGAACGCTTCTACACCAGCATAGCCTTAGTTATGTTATAATAAATAAATATTATTATCTGAAGAGTTTATCTTATACCTCATTTGAGGAGATTCGAGGGTCGATTGATAAGTCTGGCAATTTCCTTTCCTAAACTTTTTTGACAGACACACATTCCAGTGCAGCTCCTACCCTAACACAGTTACTCAGCTATGTTAGAAAATATGAATATTATTACTTCTTCAGAGTTTAGCTCATACACAGAGACAATCTTTTCCCCTCGTTCTGTTTGCGAGTGGGAGAGCGAAGGGGCTGACTTGTAGTGATGCAAGGTACCCTCCACCAAGCACACTATGATGGTTTACAGAGTACGTGTGTGGATGTAGGTACGATATGGGTCAAAATTCGGTGGTAGATTGGTAAGTCTGGAAAATTTCGTTCCCAAAAGTTTTGTAACAGACAATTTTTCGATTCTAATGACTTCGTTGTCGATAGTACGTTAATCAAACTAGCAAAAGCTTTGTTAGGCGTCAGCATTCGATATGCTTCTGCGGTGGTGCGGTGTAAAACTCACATGAAAATGGGCTGTAACTTTTTGTATTTCACAACACAAAATTTAACCTTATATTAACGACGGCACGCAATGTGATTGCTAATAATGATGACTTCGTTCCTTCCTCGTATTCTGCCTATGTCGTGCGTATTTTCCATTTAATCACTGAAGGAAGAACGCTTTTTCGGCCAGCAACCATTTTTGTCAGTTCACGAACCGTTTTGTGGTTTTTTAAGTTATCAGTTGGTTACAATTCTTTTTTTTTTTTGTAACTGTGGATGAAATAAAGCGGGACAGAAAATATGAGCCAATGAGTTATTAAAGGCATTTGTAAACGTAATGATGCTATCACACACTATTTTTCCTTATAAATAGAAAATAGACACTTTCTGGAAAACTGCTGATCCTACTCCTAGCTTCCTCACCTACGCAGAAATGGCGTATCTTTATTTAGAAAAAGTGAAAAATAAATCCGTTGATTGATTTAGACCTAAACTGTGATTCCGGTAATTGCATCAATTTGAGGTAAGAGATCCTGGTCCGGAAACGACCATGTCAAAGGTTATAAACTGACAGTGGACCTCTTTTAAAGCACACTCTTTGCTTTCCATATTTTGGGAGTAGGTAGTATAGACCAAAACAAGAAAATAAAGTCCAGTAAACATAAGCTCTAAAGCGCATATCTGAAGAACTATGAGCACTTGTTCATCTTTGCTACTGTGAAACGCACAGGCTCACTTGTATAGAAAGGACATCGCTTAAAATTCGCTCGTGCGACTCATCGCCGAATATTGTTCAAGTTTGTTAGACCCGCACCAAACAAGGCTGCCAGAGGTTATTTAACATCTACAGAGTAGGGCAAGACGAATAGTCAAAGACTTTTTCGACCCACGAGGAAGTGTCACTGAGATGTCGAAAGACCTGATCTGGCAGACTCTTGAAGACAGACGGAAACTATCCCGAGAAATTCGACTAACAAAGATTCAATAACCGGCATTAAACGATGATCTAGCAATATACTACAACCCCCTAGCCGGCCGCGGTGGTCTAGCGGTTCTAGGCGCTCAGTCCGGAACCGCGCGACTGCTACGGTCGCAGGTTCGAATCCTGCCTCGGGCATGGATGTGTGTGATGTCCTTAGGTTAGTTAGGTTTAAGTAGTTCTAAGTTCTAGGAGACTGATGATCACAGAAGTTAAGTCCCATAGTGCTCAGAGCCATTTGAACCATTTGAACCATTTGAACAACCCCCTAAATATCGCTCCCATTTGGACTTTGAGGATAAGATTACATCAATTACAGCACGCTCAGAGGCATTTTAAAAATCATTTTTCCCCTGTTCCATACGTGAAGGGAATGGGAGAAAGTCCTGATAACTGGTACATTGGAACGTACCCTCTGCCATTCACTTCACAGTGCTTCACAGAGTATAAGTGTAGATTTAGATGCTCACAGCTCTTAAGGTATGCGTTTTAGAGATCATTTTGCTACACAATTTTTAGTTGTTTTGGTCCATACTACCTCCTCCCAAAGTATGGAAAGCAATGGAAGAGGTTCCTCTGTCAGGGATACTAAACAATTTCCACCTATAATTTTCGACTCAGTCGTTCCAGACCAGGTTCCTTACCTCAAATTGATACATTTACCGTTCTGCATCATCGCTGAAATTTTGCAACATCATCACGGTACTTGTGGAGTTTAGCCTTGCACGGAAATAAAAGGTCGACCAAACGCAGTTCAGAGAAGAAGAGAAGAGAAACTACAGAAAAATGTTGAAAATTAGATTGGTACATCGAACAATTAATGAGGAGGTTCTGAATCGAATCGGAGAAAAAAAGGAATTTGTGGCACAACTTCTGTTTGCAGAGCACATCCTGGGACATAAAGTAATAGTTTGACAATGGAAAGAAATATGTGTGTGCTGGGAAAGAGGAGGAGGTGGAAGGGGATAAAAATTGTAAAGGGACACTGATGCTTGAAAACAATAAGCAGATGTAAATGGATGTAGGTTTTAGTAGCTATGCAGAGACGAAGAGGCTTGATAGTACAGACTAAAGTGGAAAGCTGCATGAAACGAGTCTTCAGACTGTAGGCATCAATAACAACAACAAGATTAACCTTTAAAATGTAAAATAGTGTTTAAATTTTCAATTAATAATTACCTCGGTAACAACGAATTAACAATGCAAAGCGCCGTCGGTCGTGGTTCCACATAATAGTCAGGTAACTCCCGATTTCGCGGTACTGAGCCAGCACAGGAGTTGTCGCCTTTGTAGGTGGCTGACTCCTCAACAGCCTTCCGTGCCGCCCAGCTTTAGCTACGTAAGGAATTTCTAAATGACTGCGCGGGCATTCCGGACCGCTGCCTTACACGGACATCCCCGCTCCAGTCTATCCCACCAGGAAGAACGATTATCACGTATGACACCGAAACACACAGCGTCTAATATTCCGACGCATGCTGCTACTCAGAAGCGTTTAGCAGACATCCATTCTGACAAGGCATAGTTTTCCCAACTGGTATTTTCGTCTCAGCAGGCATCATTTCTGACTCAATGACATATCCCAAGGGGAAAGATATTTTCTATCGAGAAGAAATAATAGGTCGCAGAGGAAAGTTGGCTATCATAACGTCCAGAGCAGCTATAGCAAAACATTTGGGATACATTCCTTAATTCGTCATACGTAGACCAAGAAATTATGTTATGTGGGCATGAGTGTGGAATCAGTTTGGTCCCATGTTAGAATTCACTTTCTAAATTATTTATTGTGCCTTAATTACAAAGGAACAGATTGTACCAGCATACCACTTGATATTCTTTCATACACAAAATGAGCAAAATAGCCTCTTTGTTATGTCTGGTTAAGTTATAATTTTTCGATTGACCGTCAGTGCTTTGTTTTCCACTTCAGCTACGGTAATGCTGCCATGCGACTCAGGTTACTGCTTCTGCTGACATGCGACTCACTTCACTGCCTTGCTTACTAGCATTATCAGCTGCTTAATTCTTCATAGCGAACTTCACAAAAACATAATTGTTTGACAGTGTTAATCACGGAGTTGGTTTTTGGTACATTGAACGGAAGTGTACATGAAGCTGACTGATGCCCATTTCACACACTGATAAGGATAACATTTGTATTGGGCGAAATTTCCAGAACGAAGGTACCACTACACGAGGACGTTCGATTCAATCGATAATCGTCACTGGGAGAATGGGACACTTCAGCCTGCCACATGCTACTGGAGGAGTAGAAGCAGAAAGCTCACATGCTGTTGCTGTGTGGGTGTTCGACGATTCATGTATCGTGAAGGATTTTAGAAAGGTGAGTTCTACATCATAAATAAAACTTTTTCGGAACTCTAAATGTTCAGCTTCTTCTTCTGCACCTGAAACTAAATGTTTACTGTCAGTACGTATTATCAGTTTAGACTTAAGACAATGAGATACGGACATACCTGTATAATGCGGAAAACATTCAGAAACTCGGGAAAGCTCAGCGATTAATGGAGAACTGTATGTTCGGAAGCACTAGGAGGGATAGGAAACAAGCATTTGGACCAGTGAACAGACTGGAGCGCATGATGCAATTACACCTACAACGAATATAAAATGGACGTGGGCGGAACACGTAGTCAGGAGAATGGATGATGGCCGGGCCAAAGAAGTTCTTTTCTGGATTAAGGGATAAGACCGAGGTGACATCCTGACAGAAGGTTGGTAGATGACTCCACAAAACATGCAGGAGCAACACTAATGTGAAATGCGTGGAAAAGTGATTCAGCAGTGGATGGGAAGTGACATACATAAAGCTTATGTCCTGTACAATGTGTGCAGCCTGTACGGAATTTCAGATATGGTTTTTCAGATGCACTGATCCCACCACAGGAAGTACTTCTTCATCGACAAATACCAAGACGGACACAATTTACCAGAGACAGTCATGCCGTTCAGTCGCCAGACCGTGGTGGCCGAGCGGTTCTAGGCGCTACAGTCTGGAACCGCTTGACCGCTACGGTCGCACGTTCGAATCCCGCCTCGGGCATGGATGTGTGTGATGTCCTTAGTTAGGTTTAAGTAGTTCCAAGTTCTAGGTGGCTGATGACCTTAGAAGTTAAGTCCCGTAGTGCTCAGAGCCATTTGAACCAACTGTGTCGACGGCATCACGGTCGCACTGATACTTCTTATTCGTTACATTGTTCCTGACTGAAATAACTTCATTTTACACTCCAATCATCCGGCGATGATTTCAGTGATATTATTTATCAGATTTTTAATATTTTAATTCACTTCATATCGCCTATCGGAGATTTTTTTAAAAAGATGCCGTTTTCCATCTGGACTGTTATTTAATGTGACCCGAGAACAGTGTGTTCTTAAAACGAACGCGCTTCATAGTGAGCTATTACTGGAAAACGAAATAATAAACTGAAACCGCAATGGTGGTGAGGAAGTGCAGCAGAGGATAAAAACGTTGTCCTCTCTGGCAGCAAGTAAACAATACGGCAGACACATGTTTGTATCGATATTTTCGCTTTAACGGGCTATCTCCATCAAACTTGTATTTCTAGACGCGCTTAAGTAGTCATCCACTTAGCAAAATTTTAGAATGTATTGCTGTGCTTTCCGAAACATTATTTTCAATTTCATATAATTAAAACGTGTACCTGTATCAGAGACATTACAGATCTTCGCCGACATTCTGAGAGACAACGTGAAGACATATGGTATTGGAATAAAAATGACCAATTTTTAAGAGGCTCTGTGCCTAGAAAATGTGTTAATGTCGAATCTGAATTACCTGACGAACATTCCTGTGATCCACAGGTTCTTGTCAGCCTTGTGTCGTGGACGGTCACTGAATGTGGGTCAGCATATTCTTTAACGGCTATAAACGAAAACATTCTCTTTTCTTTCCGTCGGTGTTCGTGTACAAGTGTAAATTTTTTATATAGCGTTACCCCCCACCCCCCTCCCCGCCATTTATATGATATTTCCATTCTCGTCCTGCATATCCAGAGTTGTAGATATCATGTGTTCTGTATGTTGAAAACAGTCATTTGTAAGCAACTACGAGCGCAAAGAAAATTCATTAGCACCGAATACGATAACAACGCAGAAATTGAAGTTGTTCCTGCCACGAATTTAAAATGCCTAATTAACCAAATAACGGGCCTCCGCAGGAAGAGAGTTGTGCTCGAGCCAGAAGCTTAGCGTGAAGTTTTCGCGATGGGGCATATCTGCATTTCCTGCCGCTGCAAAAGCCTTTCTCCTCTTTCCTTCATTCTATGTTACGCTCAGATCCAATCTTTGTTATTTGAACCGCTTTTGTTGCATTTATTTTCATTCTTTTTCGTGTTCATTTCCCTTCATTGGATAATCTCTCATCAATAACAACTATTTTTTCTATAACTCCATTGCACTTAGATTCACATTTACGAAACTTTTTGAAATAATTGGACAAAACATAAACTAGAAACAACATTATCAAAAAGTTAGGGGCACAACTAGACATTTTACATGCAGCAACAAAATCGATTGTTTGTTCTGTGGCCAAAAACTACGATCTTGTGCAGCAGTCAGGTCAACAAGCCTAATGTACACCTTAACGACACAATGAGAACGGTCACTGGCACTCTAAAATAAATATCAATTCCCTGCCTTCATGTCTTATCTAAGATAGACCTATCAGAATTAGACAACAGGTAGCCGACCGAAAATAGGGTAAGATATGCGCCACACCAGTTTCTCGAAACTCTCCGATCAACAAAACTCTCCCTCAGTTTCAGCACACCGTGCTGATCTGGAAACAACAGTCTCCACCTACCTACCTGCTCCTAGCGATTTAATAAAGCGCTGGTGAGCTGAATAGAAGTTGTGTGCCGGACAAGGCCAACTGTAGCTCCTAGCGGCATGCAGCCAGCTGGTAAAGCAAATCTGGAGACGCCTAAACCACTTCCGAACCAAGCATACGAGATGGAAAGAATCCCTTCATAAATGGGGTATTGTATGCAGCCCAGATTGTGATTACGGCGCAAGCAAAGAATAAGGCATATTACTTGTGCTACTGAATTTCCAGTATGAGGATTTCAAGAGGACTGGAACTACTTCACACAGCCCCCACCCCCCTAGCACCAACGAGTACTGCATGCTTAAGTTTCCTGGACATAGAGCTCTAATGGAACTGCGAAGCTGATAACATATTGAAATGTTCATTTGCGATATTTTTATACTACTTGGTAAATATTTTCATATGGTTGTTTAATATTTCTTTTCTATGCGTGTGATATTCTTCTTTAGTTGTGTCATATGCTAAATAAAACGAAAATAACTTAATTTCTGATCGAATCGCAGCAATATTGAGAAGTTTTTTATGACAGTAACGAGATGTGTGTTGCGAGTGAATCAAGTAATTTCGCCCCGTGAACACATCCAAATTTAAATGAAAGGAAATTTGGAACTGTCAATACAGTGACGAATCTACATCGAATTAACGTAGAACCTTTTTCATGAGGGCCCGATCCACGGCCTTAGTGTAATTACTGGATGAAGTCATTCCTCGTTTGTAATCACGCGCCATGTAGTTCATACGAAAACAGCAATCATCTAACGAAAGCACCTCCACAAGGTACACAGAAGTGTGCGTGTGATCACACGGGAACAGCGGGTAGAGTCATGCCAGTGCATGCACTTGGCTTCAGACTGGTGGGAACTATGTCTCAACATGTTGTAAAATAACTCTCTAGAGTGCGCCTGAAGTACTCTTACGTATTTAGTTTTAACCCGGTCCAGACAATATTTTATGTTGCATCAGAAAAAATTTAAATTACTGTTTTTGACTTTTAAGATCTTCTAGCAACATATAATATCAAACATCATTTCAATTTTTGTTTTGAATTAATGCAGGCTTTTTTCTAATGGGTCCATATGGACCCAATACTCATTATCGTGTTGGTGCTGTCATCTACTTATCTAGTTCACACACTAGAGGGCAATGGTGCCATGTGGAACCAGTGGGATTTCGAGGATATTGCGGAAATATCTAAAACCTCTAATGGGTCCAAATGGACGCGCTGGGATGGAAAGGTTTAAAAGTCTGTTTTTTAACTCTAGCGTATTTTTAGTGTTTGTTTACTCGCAGAATGCTTGACAATGATCAAGTTCGAAATTCCAGTCGAAATAAAAATATTTTAACAGCCATATGAGGAATGACTTCAATCAATAATCAACTTAAATGTTATCGAGACTGCCTGATTTTTCTCGATATCTCTCATCATGGATATGGGACACACTTTACTATTTAGATATCAGTTCATTCGATTAACTATTGAACTTTTCTTCCACATTTAAGCGGTTCCTCAGACGCGGTAGTTGACTCGCCTCAATTCAGTTATTTTTCTTCCCAGACATGTAGCATATAATGACATACCGTAGCAAATGTACTCATTTATAGGCAGACAACGATTACATGTGTCTCCGTTAAGTAAAGCTACTTTTATGGCGCGTGGGTGGTTTTCTAACGACGACATGATACGTGTTATACTAGCACGATAAGCAATTTTGCTGTGGCGCCGAATCGATAGACTAGGCGGTAATGGCAGTAGCGACACAGCGTTTCGCAGCGATCGAAGGCGGCGCGGGGCGGCTCGTTATTCCACACCTACGATCAGTGCGACGGCTGGCGGCTGGCGTGACTTTTATCGCGCTACCTGTACGGCAAACACGGCCGACCTCCGCCGAGATCGATGTGTCCCGTAGTGCAGCCTGTTGTGCACTGCTTCCGTCTCTGCGTGTCTACCAACCTGCCGATTTTGGTCGTTGGAAATGAGTCTAACTGGTACAGACTAGCACCGAAACGGGAGATGACACAAAGAGGGTCGAAATACTGAATTCGGATGAGGAGGAGACTAGTGTTTAACGTCCCGTCGACAACGAGGTCATTAGAGACGGAGCGCAAGCTCGGGTTGCGGAAGGAAATCGGTCGTGCCCTTTCAAAGGAACCATCCCGGCATTTGCCTGAAACGATTTAGGGAAATCACGGAAAACCTAAATCAGGATGGCCGGAGACGGGATTGAACCGTCGTCCTCCCGAATGCGAGTCCAGTGTGCTAACCACTGCGCCACCTCGCTCGGTGAAATACTGAATTCGGTATTCCGAATTTGTTTCATCGCGCAAGACCGCAATTCGGTTCCCCCTTTTAGTCATTGCGCGAATCCCGAAATGGCAGATACTGAGATAAGCGATCGCGGAATGGACCAGATGAAATACCTGTGAGGTTCTCCAGCAGTTGTGCGAAAGAAATTGCTTCGCCAACAGAAGTTTATCGTGGGTCACTGGCGCAATGAAGGACGGTACCTAGTGATTGGAAAAATGGTGAGGTATTCATGATTGCAAAAAAAGGTCGTCGGACAGATGCCCATAATTATAGGGCTATATCACTGACGTCAATCTGTTGTAGACTTATAGAACGCGTTTTTATGCACACGCATTATGACGCTTTTGGAGAACGAAGATTTCCTCTATGACAAACAGCACGTATTCCATCCTGTATTCTTGCGAAACTCAGGTCGCTCCGTTCCACCATGAGACCCAGGGCGCCGCAGATAAAGGATTTCAGGAGGGCATTCGATACAGTTCCGCACTGTGGCTTAGTGGAAAAACATGAGCCTACGAATGTCGGAACAGGACTTCCTTGGAGAGGGAAATCAACGCGTAGCTTTGAATCGAACAAAAACGTAAAATGTGAAGGTAATTTTGGGAGTACCTCAATGTAGTGTTAAAGGACCGTTACTATTTACCGTTTACATCAATGATCTAGCAGGTAAAATTGGAGCCTCTGTGGTGCAAGATAGTCTGTTGGCCATCATAAATAGGAGAAGAGATTCACTACTGCTGATTACGCTTTTGCAGACAAATCACTCAAAACAATAACTAACTTAAAATGATAGGAGAAACCTTCCGGAGTGATCTAAAGTGGAATGACCACATAAAACAAATAGTAGGGAAAGCAGATGCCAGCTTGAGATCCACTGGGAGAATCTTAAGGAAATTCATCTATGAGAAAGCCTTACAAAACACTCGTTCAACCGACTCTTTGAGTTTCGTTCATCAGTGTGGGACCCTCACAATGTCGGTTTAATAGACGAGAGAGAGAGAGAGAGAAGATGCAAAGTAGAGCAGCGTATTTCGTCACGGGATCGTTTACTCGGCGAGAGAGCGTTGTGAAGATCCTCCGGTAGCAGACGCTACAAGAGAGGTGTACAGCATCGCGAAGAGATGGGACCTGAAATATCGCTAGCATAAGTTCCCACAAGAGTCAGGTAACATATTACTTCCTGTGACATATACCTTGAAATAACGGTGAGAAAATTAGAGAAATTATAGCTCTTCCTGAGCTGTACCAACAGCTATTCTTCCGGCGTGCCATTCGTGAATTGAATAGGAAAGAGTGGACGAAATAGTGGTATCCGAAGTGCCGTCCACCACACGCTTGGTGAGTGTTGATGTACAGGGTGATTACAATTAAAGTTAAACTTTCAAAACGCTGTAGAAATAACACCACTGGTCAGAATGACAACAAATTGCAACGGAATATTATCGGAAAAGGGAGAAAACGTATGGCAGAAGGAAAAAAAATGTAAAAATTGATCAATAGATGGCGCAGTACGTGTCAGAATACGTAAATGAAAACAACTGTCACGCGCACGACCCACTGAAGTTGGTATAAAGACGCCGGCTACACGGCTTTTCCTCCATTCGCGTCTGCGACGTTTGCCACGACTGTTTCAATGCAGGATCGTGCTCTGTTTGTAAAGCTGCGTTACAACAATGTTGATTGTGCACACGACGCTCTCCAGAAGGTCCGGACACTGAAAAGTTTGAAAAAACGCGTTGGTCCGATGACTGCCGTGGGTCTGGAGAAAATGATTCGGGAATTGGAAAAGACGAGTTCTTTTCGTGTGCTACCTGGTAGAGGGAGGAAACGAATTGATTCGATGTCAGTGGAAGCAATGCAGGAGGAGACGAGTGGTGGTGTGCAAATGTGTAGTGCGCGGAGAATTGCCCGAACATTGGACATACCCGTGAGCAAAGTGCGTTCAATTCCACGAAACATCCTTCTTTGCTATCCATTCAAAATTACCCAGGTGCACGAGCTGCTTCCTGCTCGCATGTAGCGGTCAACGATTCGCCGTGGAAGATTTTGTGGACAGACGAAGCCCACTTCCCTCTGACAGGATATGTCAAAACACAGAATTGACGGATATGGGCAACGGAGAATCCACAAGCAAATAAACCAGTACCACTTCATCCTGAAAAGGTCACTGTGTGGTGCGAGTTTACGGCATCATTTATCATAGGGCCATATTTCTTTCGAAGAGATAGGTGCTTCCGGTCCCGTTACCTGTACCATCACTGGTAAGCGCTATGAGTGTCTTTTGCGCAACCACGTCATTCCAGCTCTCCATCAGCGTGGATGTGAGGATGGGATCATTTTTATGCAAGATGGCGCACCTCCGTACATTGCAAATCCAGTTAAGCAGCTGCTGAAGAGCCATTTCGGAAATGCTAGAATTATCAACCGCTATTTCCATGCAGCCTAGCCGTCCCGATCACCTGATTTTAATCCGTGTGACTTCTGGCTGTGGGGCTACCTGAAAGATGTTGTGCTCAGTGTTCCGATTGCAAACTTACCTGCATCGAAGGCACGCATTGCGCAACACATTCTGAACGTGACCCTGGACACACATCGATCAATTGTGGAACATGCTGATCTCGACTCCAATTTGTTGCAGGAAATGGTGGGCACCATATTGAACATGTTTTGCGCCAGTCACAGGGAAATTAATAATCCGATTTGATTTTGATTGATGCCTTTTATGCGGTTTTTGGCCTCAGGACAGTTAAAAACCGATTTTTCCCATCCGATGTGATATGACCTTGTCGTGGTGGTTGGTCTTACGTAACTAACAGTATCACACCCGTACACCCATGCACACTGACTGGTACAGTTTGTTTAACGTCAAAACTACACCTTAGGCATTGTTGTATGATTCATTTGTCATTTGTAGTCGACCACTATTAAATTATGATGCTTACAGCGCCATGTATTGCTACATTTTGTAACTATTTATTTTTCTTCTGACATACGTTTTCCCCCTTCTCCGATAATATTCCGTTGCAATTTGAAGTCATTCTGACCAGTGGTGTTCTTTCTACAGCGGTTTGAAAGTTTAACTTTAATTATAATCACACTGTACATGTAGACTGTAATTAACGTGTTGATAATACTTCTTGTTCCAGTTTAATTGGAAAACGGTGATCGGTTTTCTGCAGATCAATACGTAAACGAAAAGTTGCTCTGAAAATATGTCACTTGCGTATTGTACTGGTGATCTTATATAAATTGAGACTCGTGAGGAAATCAAACTGAAAGTATCACTGTCACAAAGTAGTGGCGAGCGAAGCAACCGACAACTAAACCGTACTCTCTGAAACTAAAACAACACTTACGAGGAGCAAGAGGTGCAGAAGGAAGGCAGGTGAGAGTGTAAGGTTCCCTCAGCAATAAGATTCTCAGAACCGGAGCGCAAGCTCAAACTTATGGGCTTTCCCTTGAAATCATTAAGGGTTGTTGCTGAAAACCTAGTTCAGGATGGCAGGATGGGGCGTCGAACAGCTGCACCAACTCACCTGTTACAGCTGCAGTTTTGGGAAAACTTCCTCCCTTCAGAATTTCGTTTCGAAACTATCAAGTATTGGATGTAACTGATTGTTACACCTGCAATTTTAGATGGCATGATATTTTTTCAGAATGATCTGAAATACTTTCTACGTACAATTTTACTCGATAAAGTTTCCGGTTGGTACTGTAACTTAGAACTAATTAAACCTAACTAACGTAAGGACATCACACACATCCATGCCCGAGGCAGGATTCGAACTTGCGACCGTAGCGGTCACGCGGTTCCAGACTGAAGCGCCTTTAACCGCACGGCCACACCGGCCGGCTAAAACATTTTGTTTCGACCTTCACCCTGAAAGCAGAGCTAGTCGCTATAGGTAGTCGGTCAGAGGGATTGACTGCCATACGAGACCTTATTTCGAAAATAACACCTGTAGTGACACCTGTAGCGGAAAAGTAAACTGAGGATCTGCTAGATCAGTTTGGTAGAGGCAGTTCTGACGTTGCGATTGACAGTAGAAACAACACTTAAAAAGAATCAAGACACGTTTCTAGCATTTGTCGATTTGGAGAAAGCGTTCGACAATGTAAAACGGCGCAAGGTTTCCGAAATTCTCAGAACGATAGTATTCAGCTGTAGGGACAGAAGAATAATAAGCAATGTGTACAAGAACCAAGAGAGAAAAATAAGGAAAGAAGATCAAGAAAAAAGTTCTTGGATTAAAGAGGGTGTAAGAGATGTGTGTAGCTTTTCGACCTTACTGTTCAATCTATACATCGAAGAAACAATGACGCAAATAAAAGAAATTTTAATAGTGGGATTAAATGTCAGACTGAAAGGTTATCAATGCTAAGATTCGTTGATGGCATTGCTATTCTTAATGAAAGTCAAGAAGAATTACAGGACGTGTTAAATGGAATGAACAGTTTAACTAGCACAGAATATGGATTGAGAGTAAACTGAAGCAAGGCTATTGTAATGAGGAGTAGCAGAAATGACATTAGCGATAAACTTAACATCAAATTGGGGGACCATGAAGTGGTCAACATTAAGTAATTCTGCTGCATTGGAAGCAAAGTAACAGATGACGGACGAAGCAGGGAAAGGGGTCACAAAAAGCAAATTCGCACAGGCAAGGAGGACATTCCTGCCATGCTGTAGTTTACTAGCATCAAACATCGGCCTTAATCCGAAAAAGAAATTTCTGAGAAAGTACGGTTGGAGCACAGCATTGACTGGAAGTGGATCTTAGACTGTAGAAAAAATGGAAAAGAGGAGAATGTGGCGCTATAGAAGGACATTGAACATTAGATGGACTGATAAAATACTTCTCCGCTGAATCCACGAAAGAAGCAACATAACGAAAACTTTGACAAGAAGGGACAGGGTGATACGACGTACGTTGAGACGTCATAAAAAACTTTTATGGTAGTACAGGAAGCTGTAGAAGGTAAAAAATGTAGGGGATGACAGAGACTGGAATCCATCCAACAAGAGGAGGAAAATCCTTTCCAGTTACGTGGCTCAACCTACATTTCGGGGTCTCCTATCCAAGAGCATCTTACGACGTCTACCTTTGCTTTCCGTTGAAAAAGATCATGCCGATTTCAGTCTCCATGCTTGTCAATTACGAGCTTGTTCTACGCCGCTAATGATATCGACATCGACAAGACAGTGAACTCTGATCTTCCGTCCTTTCTTCCTTCTCCTTATTGATACTGCCAGGATTTTATCCGTCATGGGAGAACTGACAGGGGTCTCACTGAAGTGCTGAGAAGCCACTCGAAGGAAATGTACGAGAGTGTGCTAAAAAATGCCTCCGAATTTTTCATGTGAGAACTCTTAAGGTTTTTTAAATAAAACAAACTTTTTTAAAATTCTACATCTTTATGCTTCATGTCTGCATATTCATTTCACAAAATAGTCATCCCGTTGACGAACACACTTCTCCCAACGAGAGATCAGTTTGTCGATACTGTTGTTGTAGAATGTTTCAAATTGTTGACGGAGCCACAATCTCACCTCTGCTTGCACCGTTTTATCACCATCGAAGTGAAGTTTTCCAAGGTGTTCTTCAAGTTCTGAAACAGATAAAAATCGGATGGAGCCAAGTCGGCACTGTATGGCTGATCATGGATGACAGTGGACCAAAGGCGTCGTATTGTTGCAGACGTCGCAGCGCTTGTGTGTGGTCTGGCGTTGACGTGCTGAAGGAGCGAGTGCTCCATGTGTTCACGAACTCTTCGAATTCTAAACTCGACAACAGCACACTGTTTCTCACGCACCTACATAGTTATGTTTCACACCGCCATGGTACACGCTACAATTCGGAGCCCCCTAGCTCTAGAGGGCTGCAAATATATAGACATGAAAGATAAAAATGTAGAATGTTAATAACGTTCGCTTTATTTAAAAAGCTTTAACAGTTTTCCCATGACAAATTCGGAGACATAGTTTTTCAGCGCACCCTCGTAATGATTCCAATTGCGAAACCGACATTACCATCCAAAAGAGCCGTGACTCACCCATATGTCACACTAGTACTGCCGTCGAGGCGTTTCCAACACTGTACAGATCCTTGGGCTGAAGGCAGGCATGACAAATTCCTCGAGCCAAAGCGACATTCATGGACGAGAAAGCAAGCAAGTGCTTAAGCAGTACGTGTATAGTGTTGAAACACGTTCATAGTGTATTACTATTATCATTCCTATATGTATTTATCAGCCTTGAGCTACTTACTTGTGTATTTTATCCTGGATTTGCAGCACATCCACAAAATTAGGATATGTGAAAAGAAACCTTGTCTGATGAATTTAACGTGAGCTACATACTTGCGTCTTTTGTACTTGTTTTTGTCATGGCAGTAAGGATTACAAACAATATCATCTTACAGACAGCTAGAGGAACTGGAAGCCTAGTAAATGCGTGAGGAACACTAATGCGTAAGACACATTTATTTCGTTGTCAAGTTATCTGATACGGTGTCATACATCACAGGCACACATGGACGCCACAAAATAAAATATAAAAAATCAGCCGATAGACCTGGAGTAGACGCCACGTCTACTTCCAACGTCAAGAAACCAGTTACATGAAATAAAATTTTAAAAAATGCGGTGACTAAAAGCGTGTATACAGTGAGATAGATGTCTTTCAAACATACAAATATGTCACAGAATGTAGAAACTACATAGAGCCCGCAGAGAACTTGTTGTTGAGACTGCATCCTTTTTTAACCCCCTATGGACGACCTCGACAAGTTTGTTACGCTTAAAATATATTGCTGTATCTGCACAGCGCGAAGCTTTTTCTCGCAGATGACGAGCGTAGCAGATTCGTAGCGCTTCAGACTACAAGTATTGGAAGTGGCGCCGCGCTCAGGAAAGTTTTTCAACTACGTCAACAGTTGCATTCTGGGAGTTGAGTGAAGCGTGGTCGTCTGCATTTCAGCTATCTATATTTATTACAATTGGTGTTGAAAAACGTAAGTTGTCAACTATATGTAAATATTGTGTGATAGAGATGACTTTGAGATATATCTGGATAAAAAACAATTACCATAAAAATTACTGCCAGAATATGACAGCATATGTTTTAAACGCCACAAATTTGTCAACCAGTCACTTGCACGGTTATTGTTGTTCTTTCTAGAAAATGAATCCTTCAGCATTTTATGATAAGAAGAAGAGGGTTGTGGCGTGTGTAGCTGGTGAAGAGAGTGAGGACAGTTGCCTGAATGCCTCCTGTAGCGATAATGACGAGGATTATGTGCCAACAAGTAGGGAATCTGTGTCCAGCAGTTCTGAAAATGGTATGGTCTTTGCTTTTACCACTTGGTTGCACTGTAGCAATATGTACAGCTTTAGGATACTAAACTATGTATTATATTTGTAACTTCCTGGCATCAGTGATGAGGATGCTACCAATGTTCCTGACACAGACAACATTTCGGCTCCTTCGTCATCATGTGCATCCAATAAGCGAGGACCAGTATGGAGAAACATTAGCAAAGACAATAGTGCTCGTGACATACCACGGTAGCTAGGCTCCATCCCTGAATCTACTGCAATCAAGGGACCAGTGGATTATTTCAAACACTTCTTTGACATTCAACTATTGGAACATATAACGCAACAATCAAACTTGTATTCTGTTCAGAAGAATCCAAGTAAAGCTCTCAAACGGTCTGTCAGTGAACTGGAACAATTTATTGGAACAGTGATTCATATGTCACTTGTATCACGTACACGAATGTATTGGTCCAGCTTATTTGGCGTCTCTTGCGTATCAGACGTCATGAGTCGAGGACGGTGGGAAGACATAAAATCCAATCTCCATTTCAATGACAACACCAGAATGACTGATTCAGAAGGTACTTGCAAAGACAAACTTTTCAATATTAGGCCATTGATAAGCCATTTGCTCGAAAAATTCAACGAACTACCTACTGATAGGATGCTATGTGTCGATGAGCAGATGGTACCCTTCAAAGGAATCTCTAGTTTGAAACAAAATATACCAAAAACGCCTCACAAGTGAGGTTATAATATATATCTTTTATGCGACAACAAAGGAATTGTGCACAATTTCTGTGTGTATTGTGTGAAACGTGATCCACTGGAAGGAATGGAAGATTTAGGGGCTAACGTCAATGTTGTTATGCATCTTTTTAAGGTTATTCCACAACAAAGAAACCATTTGTTATATTTTGACAATTGGTTTACGACAATATCACTGCTTACAGAGCTTGCACGCATGAGGATTTTTTGTATGGGCACAGTTAGAGCCAATAGATTACCTGGATGAGTGTTGACAACTGATAAAAATTTGAAAAAAAATGGGGAGAGGTGCATACGATGAACGAGAGGCAGATATTGATGGACAGTGTGTGAGAGTTGTCAAATGGTTTGACAACAGATCTGTAGTACTTGCCTCTACGTTTTCTGCTGCAGAACCAATAAGTAAGGTGAAACGATGGGATAAAAAGGCCAAAGCAAAGGTTGAAGTCGACTGCCCGTCAATAATTCTTCTTTACAACCAATTTATGGGACGAGTAGATATTTTAGACTCACTGATTGCACTATATCAGATAAACATCAGATCAAAAAATTACTACCATCGTTCATTTTTTTCACTTCCTTTATATGGTGGTAGTGAATGCATGGTTGCTGTACAGAAGAGACTGTGATTCTTTTGGAGTAAACAAAAATGAACAATGGCAACTTTGCAGTTCAAGGCTGAAATAACTGAAGCGTTGCGCAAAATGAACAAGGACTTGAGTGGGAGAAAGAGGGGTAGACCTTCTTCAAGTATTGATGTCGAATATGTAAAGAAGAAGAACCTACGACATGCATCTAAGCCAATCCCCCAAAGGGTTGTTCGCCACGACAATGTTGGATATTGGCCAGTTGTGTCTGACAAGAGAGGTAGATGCAAAAGGCCAAATTGTAAACGAAGTCCATCAATTGTATGCCAGAAGTGTGGTGTTCCTTTTTTATATCAAGAGAAAAAGAAACTATTTTCTGGACTTTCATAGTGAATAAGAAGTATGCAAGTCAAACGTTTTAAATTCATAAATATTTTCAATTGTAAGAAAAGTATATATGTTTGTATTAATTCTCCAACATTTAATTACCCGGTATCCTTAAATGCCTACCGCAACAAATTTGTAACGTTAAAAATGTATATTGTTTAAACATGACTTTTTGCATTTTTAACCAAAATATGTTTAAAGTGACCCCTACGTAATACAAATATAGCATTTAGAGTTTTTTGTTTGTATTACGTCATAATTCTGTCCATAGAGGGTTAATAACTATAAGCGACCGGATCTGGCTGCTTTATTTATTGTTGCTTCTGTTAACAGAAAACTGCACCATCACTAACTGTCGCGAAAAAAACAGGAACCCAGCGTACATGAATGAAGCAGAGTTCCTGTGTGAAGGCTAAGTTTCTGATCAAAAACCTAAATTTTCTGATCGAAGCACAGTGAAATGCATAGAAACAGACCTCTTTCCGATGCTGCAGATATAAGTAGAAGAGGCTAACAATGGAGTACGTAGTTCAGCTCAGGACTATACAAACGCTTGCACATCACAAATCTCGACCCACAAAGCTTGTCTGAGAGAATCTGCCTTGGCCTCGTCAGTCATACAAATATATGCTGCACTTATACCCACGCAGTAATTTGCAGCTATTCTTCCAGTGATCTGGGCATAAAAAAGTTTCCCTTGCTTTCTACGACGGCGTGGACTCTAACTTAGCTCTGTTAAGAACTCTGAACTAGTAACATGGATTATCCATTAATAACTGATAAGCAAACTTCGCTGTTTGATTCTGAAAGACCTATAGCTCTACATAAATTATTTCTTCTCGTTTTTATATTCTTACAAATATACAGTATATTGACATGAATACTCTAGTGCATGTTACTCAGTGTAGGTCAAATTCATACATCATCTCTTTGATTAGAATGATTCGAAAATCTGTGTCATTAAAGAACTTTAAATACTGTCGTGGCCTGCGACTCAATTTTAAAACATGAAGAAAAAAAGTAGATTATTTTTTTCAAGCAGAGTTGTTCGAAAGGAGGAAAACTGGAATTGAACTTGTAAATCGTTGTGATTATAGACGGAGGATTATTTCGGCTAGACAGCACCACGACATCGAGTGATCCGTAGCGTTGTGGAAGTAACATTCCGCAGATCGACGGACTTAGTTTGAATCAGCCTTATTCGTTGACTTTTGTATCAAGAAAAAATCTTAATTACGCTATATTGCAGTAACTGACACTATGGGACTATGTTAAAATAAAATAAGCGTAATGGCCCTTTAATTCATATACCTCTCGTGCGATAATTTATCAAAGTACACATGTAAGACGCAGTAAAATAAAAGCGAGACTGGTGGAAGATAGCGAGTAAACTGCTTGTTTCAAAAGTAATCGTCAGAATATTTAAATAAAGTTATCCCACTGTGAGGCGGTCACTTTCTTCAAGAAAAAAATTTGCCGGTGGATACAGAACCACGCTCTTCACGGTAGCAAAAGATAAGAAAATCACATGGGGAGGGATCGGGATTGTATGGAGGATGTGTAAGGACTTCCCAGCGAAACTTCAGCAGCGCAATCTAAACAAACTTGGTAACACGTGGGTCCGCCAACATGTCGCGAAGCTTGTTTCGAGTACGCTGCAGACGTTTCATTGGGAAGCCCTTACAAATCCTCCATATTGTTCCCCGATCTCTCGCCATGCGATTTACATATTTTTAGAACCCAGAAAAAGGACATCCGGGGCCATCGACTTCCTTCGGACGAGTATGTGTACACCTGGGTATAATCATGTTTCCTACGCAACCGTAAACATTCTTCCATGAAGACACTGACCATCTTGTCTCACAATGGGATTAATGTTCAAACAATTATGCCAATTACTTTTGTAATAATAAAAAGTTTACTTACTTTTTTTTCCATCTGTTTCTTTTTCAGGTGACCGCCCTTAATAAAAGCCGTCGCCCTCAGGGGCGGGAACCGTGATAAAAGCACTACATCGGTACCAAGGTCCGTGTATTTAGAAAACCAGTGAATAGCAAACAAGCAGTAAGTCAACTCCACATGAGGCATCAGTCAGCGTTTTCCGAAGACGCTGGTCAGGGCACAACAAAGTAGCTGAAAGGATGCGAATGAGTCACTAACTACAACAGTTAGGACAACGTTATGTGTTTGGCAAATGCGTACTTTTACCTGGATGGCACAAGGCAGCGTTGATTTGAGAAAACGAAGAGAAGCTCGTTAGCTGGGACAAGTTGCCGGCAGCACTGAAGAAAACATTTGATGAAAATGAGCAGCAAATCCGCTTAGCGGAAGAACGACTGAAGAAGAGGGTCCTACGTCATGAGAAATCGATAGAGTCTTAAATACAGAACGTTTTGGCCCTGCGTCGATGTCAAAAAATCTTCAAACTTGATGAAAACAATCCCAGGAGCCATCCCTCTGGTAAAGGATGTCACAAATAAAGAGGAGTCCATAGATGGTGCCAGCGCATCGAGGAAATGCAAGAGAAGAGAGTCGGACGCAAGAAGTATGACTAACTGCAGAATGTGGTCTCCGTGACAATTGTGGAAGATCACGACCTCGCCTCTCTCATATGCTAGACAGTAAGGGAAGACATGAAGCTACGTATGGCAGCCAGATGTGACGCACCGAGTACACAAGAGATAGCAGCCATGAATGTCCAGTACATACGTCAGGGCTAATGGAGAATGTTGAAGAAGAGGTGTACTGGTCTTTAGCATCAATCAGCGGCACCAGTCCAATGCAGCACGAATAATGCATTCGTCAAACACTGGCTTATGCTATAGCCGTCAAAGGACAACACAGCATCCTACCATGCACCACAGAACAGACATTTGGACACTGAACACCCTGGACACTTTTTGCGCTACTGCAGAGAAAGAAGACGAGTTTTTGCCGGTTACTACACGGCAAATCTTCAAATATCTCAGCTATCATATTTACGCCAGTCAGTTTCAGACGATTACAGTCGACCTGTGGGCTGAAGCTCATCTCCGTACCCTGGAAGAGATCGCGCTCTAACATGCCGTAGCCGTTCCCCGTCGCCATACAGAGGTATCAGTCGCTCGCCTAACCCCCAAATTCAGGAAAACTAAACGAGGCCAATAGCGGCGAGTCCGCTACAAACGAAAATCCTCCGCGGTCGACAGTTACCAAGATGTCAGGAAATCTCATTGACGACCAATCTCTCATTGTACTGGTCTACTCAGGGGCTTTTTTTCTATAATGTCGAATGCTTATCTTCGCCAGCTCATGAGGACTATGTTCCATGATGCTAATTCAATTGTCCTGCATGTTGCAAATATGAGACACGTCCAGCTGACACGAACATATATTGCATGAATAACTGCCAATGACAGAACACAGTCCTTCAGAATTTGACGATGTATCAGAATGTAGTCAGGACAATATTTTTGGGTGGTACTTTTTGCAGGTCAATCAAGTTGTCATAAAATTATGAAGATCAAAGCATTATTTTAAACGAGAAGTCCATTAGGGTACCTGCAGGCACTTTGGCACTAATAAAGATCTGATGAAAGTGATGCTGAAACACGCCTTAAGGAGTAAAACATAAAATATATTTTGGCGATTAGGACAAGAGCAGTTCATTGGAATATCAGACCTGCAGACTGATGAAGCTATTCCAACAACCACACATGAAAATGCTGAAGATGTTCTCCTACCTCCATCATCAACAAGCCGAATTCCAGTCGTCAGTCTAGATGCTCAGTTAAACTATGAAGCTTTTGTTGACCGCAAAAAGTTACTCGGGCTCGCAAAGGAAATCTACATACTAGCGACTATCATAAGCTCAAGGAGAACTTTGGATCACTAATTGTCATGAGGAGCCGTATCTCATTCCTGAAGATATATGTATAGTGACAGTCGAACCAGGAAGGACATCTCAGTGCCATTGTCGAAGAATCGTGACCCGATACCACTACAGGCAACGCAGTAGTTGGAGCTACTATCGACTTGTCAATAAGATCTATCCTGACCAAGGAACGTCCTCGGCGAGTGTTAGATGTTCTGCGACAATTTTCAAATGCTCTGAAATCCGGAGTTGAGAAAAGACAGACCAAGTGGCTCATGGTAAAACACGGTATCAACACTGTGGATCATCCACCAATTAGCCAGCGCTCATACAACTAAATGACGGATAATCCGGAGGGAAGTGGACAACATCCTCAAGATGACATCATTCATCCTTCAGAGAGCACTGGCCCTCCTATGCGGTCCTCGTGGAAGAGGAGGATGGCAAATGCTTTTCCTGCGTCGACAGAATAACTGAACGAAATCACGAAGAAAGATGTCTGCCCATCGCTGCACTCTGATGACAACCTAGATTGTATAAACGGAGCGAAGTATTTCTCATCTATGGATACACTAACAGGCTCCTGGCGAATCTAGATTGACTAGGCTGACAGCGGAAAGACTCCCTTCATAATTGATGATAGCCTCCATTAATTCAAATTTATGCCATATGAACTGTGAGGGGCTTAGTTTAAAATTTCAGTCTTTCTTTCGTTTTTGAAACTGGCTTTATCCAATAACAATGGCATTTAAAATGCCTTTTGACCCACAAATACCTAGCAGCACAAAATTTAAGGACGAAAGTTACTTTAGAGTGATTTGTCCTTACCAAGTAACATAGATCGATGAAACTAGGACGATACGCAGAAAAACTCCTGCACTGTAGTGTAAAAAGAAAGTGAAGAAATACGCAATGAGACAAACAGAAATTGCACTTCCATCAAAAGACAATAAATACACTGAAGGCACCATGATTTATGACTGACCCCTAGACTATACAAAAGGCGGGACATGGTTCTTCATAGGGTATGTGATCACCACAGACAGGAATACATGCTCTTCAATGTGCTGCCATGCCGGCCAAAAGGTTGGAAAGAAGTTCGTGTGGTGGGGCGCGCCATTCCCCGACCAGAGCGGTTCACAACAGGTGGGTGGTCGTTGGCGAACATGTACATGCTGCAGTACGTCCCCCACTGCATCTCCCACGTGATCGATGGCATTTAAGTCAGGGGAACAGGCACGCCAGTCCATTCGCCGAATATCCTGTCTTTTCAAGAGCTCCTCCACCTGCTGTATTCGATATGGTCTTGCAGTCATCCATAAAAATAAGGTTAGGGCCGGATACATCTCTCAAAGAACCCAAATGAGGAAAGAGTACAGTGTCACAATAACGTTAACTGGTGATTGTATCGCGTTCAAAGAGGTCAGTACGTGCGTGCAACATCATGCCTTCCACACCACAGCACCTGGATCACCAAAACGATCATGTTCGGCAACGTTCCCTTATGTGTTATCACATCGCATCGTATGATGATACATTCAGAATCACCACTCGGACTCAATAGTAGAGGCGTCAGAAGGTAAGAGGTGAAAACTATTCGCTTTGTGTAGGGAACACAAACTATTCTTAGATGTAGATCATTGGACAGAAAATTATATAAGCTGGAGAAAGAATTTAGTATTTTTCAACAAGTGTAGTAAAAGTCTCTGGATGCAGCCAGGTTGGTTGGGCTGGTTCAGCGGATATGCAGAAGAGTCCATTGATAGATTCACAGTTCGGATCATTTTTAAATATTATTACCCTTCAAAAGCAAACAAATGCAAATACGCACTATTCACTCTTCAGTGATAAATTTTTAGTAGGATAATGTGACACTGTTTTGTCAATTATACTGTTTAGGAAACGTGTTTAAAAAGGTGAAGTTCCACTTGGCATCTGGTCGTTCCATAGATGATTACTATTGTATTCTGTCCCATTTGCGGTCGGTACAGCAAAAGGAATGAATATTACTGTTGGTATGTACATTTCTAATACTGATACTAATTACGTAGACACACTTATAATTCTATGTTTGTTGTTGCTGATGGAACTTTAAACTGTCGTAGAATATTCTGATACCCCTTAAAAATGGTTTACATTCCGTCCTGTTTCAGTCTCGCACTATTTGAACATATACTGTGTACTATGAGCTGTTTTGCTCTTCTGATAATGAATTAAACAAGGAATAAGTAAATTAAAATTTTTGTGTATTCTTTTTTAATACAGAAGTGACAAGATAAAAGTGGCTGTTTAACTACTCGCCAGAGAAGGCAACCATTTTACAGTTTGTTGTAACATCATCTAATTAATTTCATAACCGTTTCATAGCAAAGTGTAAGATGACATCTAAGACGATGAGGTGTGTCACTCATATAATTTATTATTTAGGTCAGTACAGTACATTTTAAGGAATAATGTGTAGATTATTCGACGTCTCACATAAGGATGAATCGGTATTTTAGATACTTCTTCCACAGACAGTTCGAAAGTTCAAAGTAACTGAAAAATTTGTTGAATATCAGTGTTACTGTTATTCAAATTGGGCCAGACAAATTTCTAAAATTTATTATGAATGAAGTTAAGACACCAATAAAGCAAAAACACTAACTTTATTCTGAATATGAGGGATTAAGAAACAGGGATATTTTCCCACCGACAGTTCGTATTATCCACTATGAAAGATAAGCTGTCAGTAATAAAGCGACATTTCGCCATCACATCATCTCGCAACAGAACTCTGCAGGAACTGCGAAACTGATCCGTCGGTCAAGAAATGGGGACAGTTGTCAGGGATTCTCAGAAGTGAACACGCGTCCCACTGCTATTCTTATCCCGATATTCGGTAACCGTCGATATTTGAAATAGAACAGAGAGCTGATGTGTCGCAAAAGGTGCGTCATGCGTCTTACACTGTGCTTATCTGTGAAATATTCTTAAATTCCAATGTATAAATAAAGTCACTTGTTTTTTTTATAAAATATTAGCTCTTCACTCTTGGCTCTCTCCATGTACACGTTAAGTCACATATATTGCACACGTCTCCTCATCTCCCTCTCTCTGTCCATCTCCTCCTACACCCTCTCTCTGACCATCGCCTTCTACCACTCTTTCTGTCTCTCTCTTCCTCCCCACTTTCTTTGTCCATCTTCTCCTCACCTACCTCTGTCTATCTCCATCTCCTCCTCTGTCAGTCTCCTCACCACTTCATCTGTTTATCTCTTGTCCCCATCCATCTTTGTCCATCTCCTCCTCCTCCTCTTCTCTACCTTTTCCTATCCCCCTCTCCCCGCTCTCTCTACAGCTCCTGCTCCACCCCTCTCTGTCCATACTTCTCTCTCTCTCTCTCTCTCTCTCTCTCTCTCTCTCTCTCTCTCTCTCTGCCCATCAACTCACCTCCCCTCCCCCCACTGTTTATTTTCTACTACCTCCCCCTCTTTATATCCATCTCCTCCTCCTCCTTCTCTCTATATCTATCCATTTCTTCCCCCACTCTCTGTCCACTCCTGCTCTTTCCGCTTTCTGCCTATCTTCTCCTCTTCTCCTCCCTCTTCTTTTTATCCCTATCCTCTTCCCCTATCTCTGCCCTCTCCCCTCTCTCAGTCCCTTTACTTTTCCATGTTCTCTATGTCCATCTCCTGCTCTCCACTCTCTCTGTCCATCTCATCAGCCCTCTCCCTGTCCAACTCCCTCTCCCTGCTCTCTCTGTCTACCTCTTTCAAAACTACTGCCACAATGGAAGCTAGTTTGTTCTTACCCCACATTCCCACATTATTTCTTTCCAGCCAATATGTCTTATGTGTACCGAGCTGGGTTGAACTCGACCCAGTGGTTTACGAGAAGATGTGTGTGAGTATTTATGAATGTTCTACATCATTTACTAAACCACTGGTCCGATTTCAAGTAAGTTTGGTATGTACACTATATATAATACTGTATACTATATATAATCCCCCCATGAATCATGGACCTTGCCGTTGGTGGGGAGGCTTGCGTGCCTCAGCGATACAGATAGCTGTACCGTAGGTGCAACCACTACGGAGGGGTATCTGTTGAGAGGCCAGACAAACGTGTGGTTCCTGAAGAGGGGCAGCAGCCTTTTCAGTAGTTACAAAGGCAACAGTCTGGATGATTGACTGACCTGGCCTTGTAACAATAACCAAAACGGCCTTCCTGTGCTGGTACTGCGAACGGCTGAAAGCAAGGGGAAACTACGGCCGTAATTTTTCCCGAGGGCATGCAGCTTTACTGTATGATTAAATGATGATGGCGTCCTCTAGGGCAAAGTATTCCGGAGGTAAAATAGTCCCCTATTCGGATCTCCGGGCGGGGACTACTCAAGAGGATGTCGTTATCAGGAGAAAGAAAACTGGCGTTCTACGGATCGGAGCGTGGAATGACAGATCACTTAATCGGGCCGGCAGGTTAGAAAATTTAAAAATGGAAATGGATAGGTTAAAGTTAGATATAGTGGGAGTTAGTGAAGTTCGGTGGCAGGAGGAACAAGACTTCTGGTCAGGTGACTACAGGGTTATAAACACAAAATCAAATAGGGGTAATGCAGAAGTAGCTATAATAATGAATAGGAAAATAGGAATGCGAGTAAGCTACTACAAACAGCATTGTGAACGCATTATTGTGGCCAAGATCGACACGAAGCCAACACCTACTACAGTAGTACAAGTTTATATGCCAACTAGCTCTGCAGATGACGAAGAAATTGAAGAAATGTATGATGAAATAAAAGAAATTATTCAGATAGTGAAGGGTGACGAAAATTTAATAGTGATGGGCGACTGGAATTCGGTAGTAGGAAAAGAGAGAGAAGGAAACGTATTAGGTGAATATGGATTGGAGCTAAGAAATGAAAGAGGAAGCCGCCTGGTAGAATTTTGCACAGAGCACAACTTAATCATAGCTAACACTTGGTTTAAGAATCATGAAAGAAGGTTGTATACATGGAAGAACCCTGGTGATACTAAAAGATATCAGATAGATTATATAATGGTAAGACAGAGATTTAGGAACCAGGTTTTAAATTGTAAGACATTTCCAGGGGCAGATGTGGACTCTGACCACAATCTATTGGTTATGACCTGTAGATTAAAACTGAAGAAATTGCAAAATGGTGGCAATTTAAGGAGATGGGACCTGGATAAACTGACTAAACCAGAGGTTGTACAGAGTTTCAGGGAGAGCATAAGGGAACAATTGACAGGAATGGGGGAAAGAAATACAGTAGAAGAAGAATGGGTAGCTTTGAGGGATGAAGTAGTGAAGGCAGCAGAGGATCAAGTAGGTAAAAAGACGAGGGCTAGTAGAAATCCTTGTTTAACAGAAGAAATATTGAATTTAATTGATGAAAGGAGAAAATGTAAAAATGCAGTAAATGAAGGAGGCAAAAAGGAATACAAACGTCTCAAAAATGAGATCGACAGGAAGTGCAAAATGGCTAAGCAGGGATGGCTAGAGGACAAATGTAAGGATTTAGAGGCTTATCTCACTAGGGGTATAATAGATACTGCCTACAGGAAAATTAAAGAGACCTTTGGAGATAAGAGAACCACTTGTACGAACATCAAGAGCTCAGATGGAAACCCAGTTCTAAGCAAAGAAGGGAAAGCAGAAAGGTAGAAGGAGTTTATAGAGGGTCTATACAAGGGCGATGTACTTGAGGACAATCTTATGGAAATGGAAGAGGATGTAGATGAAGATGAAATGGGAGATACGATACTGTGTGAAGAGTTTGACAGAGCACTGAAAGACCTGAGTCGAAACAAGGCCCCCGGAGTAGACAACATTCCATTGGAACTACTGACGGCCTTGGGAGAGCCAGTCCTGACAAAACTCTTCCATCTGGTGAGCAAGATGTATGAAACGGGCGAAATACCCTCAGACATCAAGAAGAATATAATAATTCCAATCCCAAAGAAAGCACGTGTTGACAGATGTGAAAATTACCGAACAATCAGTAAATAAGCCACAGCTGCAAAATACTAACACGAATTCTTTACAGATGAGTGGAAAAACTAGTAGAAGCCGACCTAGGGGAAGATCAGTGTGGATTCCGTAGAAATACTGGAACACGTAAGGCAATACTGACCTTACGACTTATCTTAGAAGAAAGATTAAGGAAAGGCAACCCTACGTTTCTAGCATTTGTAGACTTAGAGAAAGCTTTCGACAATGTTGACTGGAATACTCTCTTTCAAATTCTAAAAGTGGCAGGGGTAAAATACAGGGAGCGAAAGGCTATTTACAATTTGTACATAAACCAGATGGCTGTTATAAGAGTCGAGGGACATGAAAGGGAAGCAGTTGTTGGGAAGGGAGTAAGACAGAGTTGTAGCCTCTCCCCGATGTTATTCAATCTGTATATTGAGCAAGCAGTAAAGGAAACAAAAGAAAAATTCGGAGTAGGTATTAAAATCCATGGAGAAGAAATAAAAACTTTGAGGTTCGCCGATGACATTCAAATTCTGTCAGAGACAGCAAAGGACTTGGAAGAGCAGTTGAATGGAATGGATAGCGTCTTGAAAGGAGGATATAAGATGAACATCAACAAAAGCAAAACGAGGATAATGGAATGTAGTCGAATTAAGTCGGGTGATGCTGAGGGTATTAGATTAGGAAATGAGACACTTAAAGTAGTAAAGGAGTTATGCTATTTGGGGAGCAAAATAACTGATGATGGTCGAAGTAGAGAGGATATAAAATGTAGACTGGCAATGGCAAGGAAAGCGTTTCTGAAGAAGAGAAATTTGTTAACATCGAGTATAGATTTAAGTGTCAGGAAGTTATTTCTGAAAGTATTTGTATGGAGTGTAGCCATGTATGGAAGTGAAACATGGACGATAAATAGTTTGGACAAGAAGAGAATAGAAGCTTTCGAAATGTGCTGCTACAGAAGATTGCTGAAGATTAGATGGGTAGATCACATAACTAATGAGGAGGTATTGAACGGGATTGGGGAGAAGAGAAGTTTGTGGCACAACTTGACGAGAAGAAGGAATCGGTTGGTAGGACATGTTCTGAGGCATCAAGGGATCACCAATTTAGTATTAGAGGGCAGCGTGGAGGGTAAAAATCGTAGAGGGAGACCAAGAGATGAATACACTAAGCAGATTCAGAAGGATCTAGGTTGCAGTAGGTACTGGGAGATGAAGAAGCTTGCACAGGATAGAGTAGCATGGAGAGCTGCATCAAACCAGTCTCAGGAGTGAAGACCACAACAACAACAACAACAACAACAACTATATATAATACCAGGAAAGAAGTCGCATCCGTGTTAGTACCACTGAGATCCCATTGGGATGGGAATGGATTTGATAAACATGCCTGATATATAGATTACCCTGCACATCATGCATGTCATGTGGATAAAATCAGATTGCATTGCAGGGAGTATATGATGCATAGATAACAAGTAGGAGGAGGAGGAGATAGTGAGAAGGTGAGAATGAGACAGACAGAGAAAGGAGGGAGGAGGAGATTGACAAATAGAGGGAGGAACAAGAGATAGACAGAGACGGGGGGGGGGGGGGGAGCGACTAGATGGACAGAAAGAGAGTGGTGATGAAGGTGAATTGATAGAGGTGGAGTAGAAGATGGACAAAGTCAGCGGAGAAGATGGACAGAGAAGGGAGATGGACACACAGAGTGGGCAGGAAGACACGGAGAGAGGGAAAAAAAGGGACAGATAGGCAGAGATGAGAGGTAGGTGATGGCAGAGAAAATGGGGAGGAAGAGATGGACTGAGAGAGAGAGAGAGAGAGAGAGCAGGTGGAGATGAACACTGAGAGGAAGGAGGAGCGGGTGGACAGAGAGGGGGAGGAGATATACAGAAAGAGGGGATGAGGAGAGGAGGCAGAAGTGGAGAGGGAGGGGGGGAGAAGGAGGAGATGGTCAGAGAGAGAGGGGGAGGAAGGGCTATTAGGCAGGTGGAAATTGAAGAAGAGTAATGGGCAGATGGAAAAGAAAAAGGGGAAGAGAAGATGCACTGAGAGAGGGGTATGTGCAGATGGACAGACAGAGGAGGCAGTAGGAGTTGGACGGAGAGAAGGGGTTAAGGAGATGTACAAACAGAGAGGCAGGAAGAGATGGTCAGGGAAAGGGTGGAGTAAATGAGGAAGGAAAAGATGTACAAAGACAGGAGGAGAAGGAGATCGAAAGAGATAGTTGGGAGGAGGGATGGAGAGATGGGAATAAAAAGAGATGTAAAGAGAGAGGGAGGCTGTATAGATGTGAGCAGTAAATATGCCATACATGTACAGGGGCGAAGCACTGGGTATTGTTGTTGTTGTGGTCTTCAGTCCTGAGACTGGTTTGATGCAGCTCTCCATGCTACTCTATCCTGTGCAAGCTTCTTCATCTCCCAGTACCTACTACAACCTACATCCTTCTGAATCTGCTTAGTGTATTCATCTCTTGGTCTCCCCCTATGATTTTTACCCTCCACGCTGCCCTCCAATACTAAATTGGTGATCCCTTGATGCCTTAGAACATGTCCTACCAACCGATCCCTCCTTCTGGTCAAGTTGTGCCACAAACGTCTCTTCTCCCCAATCCTGTTCAATGCTTCCTCATTAGTAATGTGATCTACCCACCTTATCTTCAGCGTTCTTCTGTAGCACCACATTTCGAAAGCTTCTATTCTCTTCTTGTCCAAACTAGTTATCGTCCATGTTTCACTTCCATACATGGCTACACTCCATACAAATACTTTCAGAAATAACTTCCTGACGCTTAAATCTATACTCAATGTTAACAAATTTCTCTTCTTCAGAAACGCTTTCCTTGCCATTGCCAGTCTACATTTTATATCCTCTCTACTTCGTCCATCATCAGTTATTTTGCTCCCCAAATAGCAAAACTCCTTTACTACTTTAAGTGTCTCATTTCCTAATCTAATACCCTCAGCATCACCCGACTTAACTCGACTACATTCCATTATCCTCGTTTTGCTTTTGTTGATGTTCATCTTATATCCTTCCTTCAAGACACCATCCATTCCGTTCAACTGCTCTTCCAAGTCCTTTGCTGTCTCTGACAGAATTACAGTGTCATCGGCGAACCTCAAAGTTTTTGTTTCTTCTCCAGCACTGGGTAAAAGGTTAGTTCTTATGTGTATAAGAAACCCAGTGTTTTTGGGTATTTATGTACTTAAGTCTTCCATTACTCCACGTCCTTCTCCCCCCACTCTGTGTCCACCTTCTCCTAGCCCTCTTTCTGTCTATCTCTTCTCCTCATCTCTGTCTGCCCATCTTCTCACCCCCTCTCTCTGTTACCTCCTTCTCTGTCCATCAGCACATTATCAACCCATCTCACACTCCAGTGGGAAATTGGCTGTTTTTACCCTCACAGCATTTCTTTACAGATAGTAAATAATGTGTGTACCAAATTCGCATTAAACCGATCCAGGGGCTTAGAAGGAGATACAGAACACATACGTATATGACATATATTGCTCATGGCTTTGTTTGATTCTCTGCTGTTTTACGCCATACGATTACAGAGAGGATGTTAAATTATATATTTTACTCAGTCGTGCTGTTTGATCTTAGGTCCCGCAACACGTTGACAAAATTATTGGCTCGATGTAGTGCTCATTTGCGCGACCTGACACACTCAGAAGTACAAACAAGAGACAAACGGCACTTCATACTTTTAAATGTATTCAAAGTCAACTAAATACGGAAAACGAATACCAACAGGTCGTTTTCGTACATTTTTATGCACATCCTCTCATCCACAAACCCATCCTTAATGCTAGAGGCAAGTTGTTATCCCACAGTATTTTTGTACAAATAATATGTCCTGTACTTAAAAAACTTGTCTGACATTGCTCCAAGTGTTTCTGAGTTATGCTCAATATCACCTCCATTTCACTTCCACACCTACGGGATGCAGGTGGTTCTTAACCTCACAGTGCTTCTTTCGAGATAGTAAGTAACGAGTAAACGCTCGATTATTTAAAAGGTCGAACTCCCCTCTATAAAACACCTTCAAATTTCTGATTACTTTCCAAATGAGTTAATATGTTAAATATTGACGTTAAGCATGTAAGCAAGGAACAGCTTAGAAAAGATTTGAAATTATGTTTAAAGTTTGTTGGAAGTCGGTGAGTGCTGTTATTACCAAACACTGGATGAGTATAGTCTTGGTAATTTGCGCTCTGTGTTAAGAAAACCTAGTTTTTCACGCCTCTCAGTGTTTATGACGCCGGCCGTTGTGGCCAAGCGGTTCTAGGTGCTACAGTCTGGAACCGAGCGACCGCTACGGTCGCAGGTTCGAATCCTGCCTCGGGCATGGATGTGTGTGATTTTCTTAGGTTAGTTAGGTTTAAGTAGTTCTAAGTTCTATGGGACTGATGACCTCAGCAGTTAAGTCCCGTAGTGCTCAGAGCCATTTGAACCATTTATTTTTTTATGACGCAATACCTCCAGAACTATCAGTCGTACAACGATATAATTTTGCGGGAGCATTTAATGGTATATGTGGATACTGCCAGCAAACTGTGTTGCGAACAGACATAGTGGTAAAGAGATAATCAATTAAAACTACATACCTGACGCTACATTTTTACAAGGAGGAGTGTTCAATAAGTAATACAACACATTTTTTCTGAAAGCAGACTGGTTTTATTCAAGATTCCAATACACCATATTATTCATCACTCTTTTGGATAAAAATTTCAATTTTTCAACATGATCTCCGTTCAATGCGACGACCATACGCCACCTTACTGTGAGGGCCTGTATGTCCACATGGTACCACTCTATTGGTCGACATCGGAGCCAACGTCTTGCTGCATCAACAACCTCCACATCATCCACGTACTGCTTCGCGCGGAGTGCATCCTTCATTGAGCCTAACAGTCGGAAGGTGCCGGATCCAGGTTGTAGGTTGGTTGAGGAAGAACAGTATAATGAACTTTTGTGAGCTCCTCTCGTTTTCACAGAGTTACGTGGCGATGAACACGCTGAAGCTGTTTATTCAGTTTCCTGAGGGTAACACAATACACCTCAGAGTTTATCGTTGCCCAGTGAGGAAGGGAATCAAACCCTTGAGAGTTCCAGAAGACCGTCGCCATGACATTACCGGCTGAAGGTGTTGCTTTGGACTTTTCTTCGGAGTAGAGGTGGTGTGGCGCCACTCTATGGATTGCCGTTTTGTTTTCGGTTCGAAATGCTGAAGCCACGTTTCATCGTCTATGACGATGTTCGAAAAAATTGTCACGATCAGCCTCGTAACGTGCGAGCAATTACGCACAGATGGTCCTTCGTTGTTCTTTATGATCTTCAATTAGTCGGCGAGGAACCCAGCAGGAGCACGCCTTTGAGTACCCAAACTATTGGACGAGTGTTTTAGTACTACCAACAGAGACATCTAGTTGTGCAAAGAGGTTTTTGATTGTTTTCCGTCGATCACTTCGAAAGAGAGTGTCCGCACGTTCCAGTTGCAGGAGTCACAGTTGTATGCGAGCCAAAAATGGTTCAAATGGCTCTGAGCACTATGGGACTTAACATCTATGGTCATCAGTCCCCTAGAACTTAGAAGTACTTAAACCTAACTAACCTAAGGACATCACACAACACCCAGCCATCACGAGGCAGAGAAAATCCCTGACCCCGCCGGGAATCGAACCCGGGAACCCGGGCACGGGAAGCGAGAACGCTACCGCACGACCACGAGCTGCGGGCAGTACGCGACCCGGTTGCGGTTTAGTTCACTGCTAGGTCTCCGTAGACATTCTGCAAGCACCTATGAATATCTGCGATGCTCTGGTTTTCCGTCAAAAGAAACTCAATGACAGCTCTGTGTTTGGAACGTATTTCCGTTACAGATACCATTTTCAAAGCTACCTATAGCGCCGCCACCTATCGGAATTTCACGAAACTATAGGAGCTGAAGGGAGAATATTCCACGATGTCCCTTTTGTGGCGGTGTTCGTAGCGACAAACAATTCGCGGTAGAAACGGCTGACGAAGTCACCGCCACACTTTTAATAGCGGGCCGACCGGTCCGCTGGAACAGTGAACAGAAAGATGAAACCCAAACACTCTGATTAAATAAAAGTCGGTACTTATCTTTATTAACACAGTAGTGAACTCCGTGTCTACAGAAATCTGTCTAGTTCGAGTCGGAGCGGCTAGGTCAGCGTCGGCTGACGACAAACAACAACTCTGCTGCGATGAACACACAACTGACTAGCAAGTACACAATTCGGTGGCGAGTATACAACTGAGCGGCGAATACAGAACTGTCCTAGCGCTCGCGACTCCAGCGCTTAAGAAGCCAGAAGCCAGCGGTGGCGCGCGCAGACTTGCGGCGATTTCCTGTATCGCTGGCGCTGCTTATGCGGACGGCGTCCGGACTTTGATGCTGCCAACCTTTTGGCAGCGGGCTCGGGTGGCATTACTGGCTAGGATATAACAGTCCCACAGCAAATTTTGCATTTTTTCACTCGAAACTGACCGAGAAAAAAAGTTTGCATTCCTTAATGAACTCCCTCCGTATACGAAAAGCGAAAAACTTTTTTTCTTTCAACATTTTATGGTGGAGATTAGCCAGGAAGCATTTCGTAAAGGTTTCAAAGTATGTGTAAATACTGTTGCAAGTCCCTAAGAGCTCTCATCCTCAAATAATGAATGAATACAGTCGGGGTATTTGCGCGCAGTGCGTTACGCTTCGCCGGCCGTTGTGATCGAGCGGTTTCAGGTGTTCAGTCTGGTACAGCGCGACTGCTACGGTCGCAGGCCCGATCCTGCCTCGGACATTGATGTGCGTGATGCCCTTAGGTTAGATAGCTTTAAGTAGTTCTAAGTGCTAGGGGACTGATGACCTCAGATGTTAAGTTCCATAGTGCTCAGAGCCATTTGAACCATTTTTTTGTTACACTTTCTTTTGATCCCCACCACCACCACCTCTTTGAGAGAGAGGTGTTTCTTAACCATACTGTGCTTCTTTCCAGATAGGAAGTGATATTTGTACGAAGTTAAGTTGAAATAGAGTCATTATTTTAGGAGGGGATGTTGAACATACGTAGATACATACATTTTTGTAATACATGGAGACGTAATAATAAATGTAATGGTAAATTATATTGAACGCCTGATCTCATGAAAGAAGAGTGCTTTAGGTGTAGTCTTGCCAGCTTAAAAGAGGAGTAGATGGAGGACTAGAGACAGATGTGGAAAACCACCAAAACGGCCAACTCAGGATGATCAATGCAGTCGTTTATCGAAGTGGGATATTCGATCTGATTCGACTCTCTCCTCTTCCCTGAAAGCCAGTCCATTGTCT
Source organism: Schistocerca piceifrons (assembly GCF_021461385.2). Lineage (NCBI taxonomy): Eukaryota > Metazoa > Arthropoda > Insecta > Orthoptera > Acrididae > Schistocerca > Schistocerca piceifrons. The sequence goes on from NC_060149.1 coordinate 75,471,670, forward strand.
TCTAAACCATATGACCAGTTCCTTCAGCTATCTTCTGGCAGGCTCTTCATAAAATTTATTTTTTGTGGCTATAAAATATCGCGTGGTACTCATTCTACCAAAGGCTGTAAGAACTCTGGAGTTACGATCAATTGGGTTGCTTGTTCATCTGATATTTTGTTTCAGGGCACAGTATCGTTCGTATTATACAGGCCCTGTCTCATGTTGCTAGCTGTAGTTTACTTCTGATAATATTACCTGTACAGCGCAAATGTGGAACGTGATACGTGCAGTGTTTGGGCCCCGTAAATTTAAAGCGAGACGGCATCATATCAGATGTCAAAACGTCATTTAACCCGAAGGGTATTTGTGCCAGTAAATGGCTAATTACGCAAATTTCACCGTTTTATCAACAGAGGACTGACGTAATGTGTGTGAGGTGACACGCAAAGCGGTGACGCAGCTGATGGAATTTTCCCACAATTTACCCGTAAGTTTGCCCCGTCACTGCCGCCGGCAATCAATGCCTAGGACGAGCCAAGGAAATCTCATTTTCATCCGTCCAGCTAAGGAAAAAGAGAAAAAAATCGGATGACCGTGTACCTGATCTTAAGCACAAATTTCATTTGAACACGGGCAACGCTGTAGACAGAATTATGTATCTCATTCTCAAGTGAGAGTTTTATGTACTGTACCACTGTATCTGGCACGAATAGTTAAGTAGTTTTCAATTTTTCATGCCAACTTCCCCACAAGGAAACGTTAAAGTTATATGTTACAACTCAAACTCCGTCAGGACAGACCTCGGGAGGCCCGACGGTACCGACCGACCGACGTGTCATCCTCACCCGACAGGCGTCAGTGGATGTGGATATGGAGGGGCGTGTGGACAGCATACCGCTTTCCAGTGGTTATCAGTTTTTGTGAACGGAGCCACCATTTGTCCGTCAAGTAGCTCCTCAATTGGCCTCACAAGTGCTGAGATCACCCCACTTGCCAACAGCCTCCGACAGACCGGGACGGTCACCAATCGCAGTACTAGATAAGCCCGACAGCGTTTAACTTCTGGGATCTGACGGGAACTGGTATTACCATTGCGTCAAGGAAGTTGGCATTGTTGTACATTATATTTCACACAATGTGTAGGCTTGGTTACGTTACGTAACAGCAAAAAATCACACGATCACGTGAAGTTTGAAACTTGATCGTTTGCAAACGCTATATAACGCTCACTCTGTACTAACAACTCAGTCTGTCTGTATACATTCTCCGCAAGCCACCGTTTGGTGCATGGCGGAGGTAACCTTATACCATTGCTAGTCATTGTCTTTCCTATTCCGCTCCGAAACAGGGCAAGGAAATAAGACTTCCTGTATGCCTCCATACGAACCCTAATTTCTCTTATCTTTGCGGTCTTTTACACGATATCTACGTTGGTGGCAGTACAGTCGTTCTGGTGTCAGCTCCAAATGCCGGGTCTTAAACTTTCTCAATAGCTTTTCGCGAAAAGGTTGTCTTCTTCACTATTGGTATTCCCATTTCAGTTCATATACCATCTCCGTAATACTCTCGTGTTGATCTAACCTACCGGTAACAAATCAAGCAGCACGCTTCCTTATTGCTTCGACATTTTTCTTTAATCGGATCTGGTAGGGATCGCAACCACGCGAGCAGTATTCGAAAATGGGTCGTGGTAGTGTTCTATACGCGGTCTCCTCTAGATAATGAGGTACAGTTTCCTGAAATTTTCGCAACAGACCGAAATCGACCGTATGCCTTCCCTCCTATCGTCGTGACGTTCTCGTTCCGTTTCATATCGACGTGCCTATGCCAAGCAGCACATTACTAGTGCTGTATTTGAACACTATGTGGTTGTTTCTCCTTCTCACTTGCATCAACTTACATTTTTCTACATTTAGAACACGCTATCATTCATCACACCAACTAGAAATTTGATCTCAGTCACATCGTATCCTCTTACACGACACCTTTCCCTACGCCACTGCATCGTCAGCAGTCCGTCGTACATTGCTGCTCACCCTACCCGTAAGACGTTAAGGTATATAGAGAATAAAAGTGGTCCTATCACTCTTCCCTGGGGCATTCCTGACGATACTCTCGTTTCTGATGAACACAGGACAATTTACTGGGTTCTGTTACTTAAAGAGTATTCGAGACACATATCTTGGGGCCTAATCCGTAAGCTCATACCATCGTTAACAGTTTGCAGTGGTGAACCGTGTCAAACGCTTTCCGGAAATATAGGATTATGGAATCCGGCTGTTGGCCTTCATCCATGGATTCCAGGATATCATGTGAGAAAAACGCAACTGAGATTCTGTTCTGATTTCTAGACAGAAACTTTTCCGTTCCAAGCAGATTTATTGTTTTCTTAATAAGAATGTCTCTGAAGTAGACTAGCGTTAAAGGTATTGATCTTGTAATTTTGCGGGTCCATTCTTTCATCCTTCTTAAACGCAGGAGTCACCCGTCATTTCTTTCCAGTCGCTTGGGACTGAATATATTATTTTCGTACTCAGAATATGTTCAAGAATTTTGCAGCAGACCAATGTTAAGGATATTTATCTGTAATTTTGATGGTCCGTTCTTTTACTCTTCTTAAACACCCGCGCTTTTTTCCAGTCGCTTGGTACTTTTCGCTGGGTGAGAGATTCGCGATAAATGAAAGCTAATTAAGGAAAGTACTCTGCCAAAAACCAAAATGGTATTCCATGCGAACCTGGCAACTTAGTTCTTTCCGCCTCTTTCAGTTGCTTCTCTACGTGAGGGCTGCCTATCAGGATGCCCTCGAAATGGGAGTCTGTGCGACGGTCAAACAACGGTGTGTTTGTACGATCCTCCTGCGGGAATGGTTTCTTAAACGCACAATTTAAAATTTCAGCTTTCCTTTCGGTATCTTCTACTGACACACGAGACTGGTCAAGAGCGACTGGATGGACTTAGTGATTGTATGTAGGACCTGATTTTCTAGGATTCTCGGCAAGATCTTTGGCTGAGGTATGATGGTGGTAGTTGTTGTAAGCTTCGTGCATCAGTTTCTACTAACGTTTGCCTGTCGTCATTTGCGCGTTCTTTATTGAACCGAGCGTGCAACAGTCTCTCCTTCATCAGCATTTTCCGAATGTTGTTGTTAAACCACAGCGGGTCTCTGCACATACTTCTTGAGAGCATGATTCACACTAAGTTTAACTTTTCCCATAATTCCTATCATTATGTTGGAACTGAACAATTTCCACTCATTGTCTAAGTGCAATGCTAAGAACTGCTTAGCTGCTGTAAGTAGCAGAAATACTCTCCTAGCCTTCTTGATCGATTCATTAACTTTAGTAACCATCGTCGCTGTGATATCATTATCGTCATCATCATCATCATCATCATCCCAGCCTTTTACCAAGTCGTGTGGGGTCGGCGTTGCTTTGCTGGATCCTTCTCGTCCACAAATGCCTATCCAGTGCTTCTTCTCTGGGCCATCCTTTCTCCTGCTACCTTGTCTTTCCATCTCAGTTTCGGTCTTCCTCTTCTCCTTGATCCTTCTATTTTCTTGATCCCCTCTTCTCTGCACATCTCCATACCATCTTAGCCTAGTTTCTTGGATCTTCTTTCTTATGGGCCCCACTTCCACTGTTCCCCTGACGTACTCATTCCTTAGTCTATCCTTTCGTGTCACCCCACTCATCCACCTCCACATTCTCATTTCTGCCACGTCCATCTTCTTCTCTTGGGCTTTTGTAATTTACATTTACATTTATACTCCGCAAGCCACCCAACGGTGTGTGGCGGAGGGCACTTTACGTGCCACTGTCATTACCTCCCTTTCCTGTTCCAGTCGCGTATGGTTCGCGGGAAGAACGACTGTCTGAAAGCCTCCGTGCGCGCTCTAATCTCTCTAATTTTACATTCGTGATCTCCTCGGGAGGTATAAGTAGGGGGAAGCAATATATTCGATACCTCATCCAGAAACGCACCCTCTCGAAACCTGGCGAGCAAGCTACACCGCGATGCAGAGCGCCTCTCTTGCAGAGTCTGCCACTTGAGTTTATTAAACATCTCCGTAACACTATCACGGTTACCAAATAACCCTCTGACGAAACGCGCCGCTCTTCTTTGGATCTTCTCTATCTCCTCCGTCAGACCGATCTGGTACGGATCCCACACTGATGAGCAATACTCAAGTATAGGTCGAACGAGTGTTTTGTAAGCCACCTCCTTTGTTGATGGACTACATTTTCTAAGCACTCTCCCAATGAATCTCAACCTGGTACCCGCCTTACCAACAATTAATTTTATATGATCATTCCACTTCAAATCGTTCCGCACGCATACTCTCAGATATTTTACAGAAGTAACTGCTACCAGTGTTTGTTCCGCTATCATATAATCATACAATAAAGGATCCTTCTTTCTATGTATTCGCAATACATTACATTTGTCTATGTTAAGGGTCAGTTGCCACTCCCTGCACCAAGTGCCTATCCGCTGCAGATCTTCCTGCATTTCGCTACAATTTTCTAATGCTGCAACTTCTCTGTATACTACAGCATCATCCGCGAAAGGCCTCATGGAACTTCCGACACTATCTATTAGGTCATTTATATATATTGTGAAAAGCAATGGTCCCATAACACTCCCCTGTGGCACGCCAGACGTTACTTTAACGTCTGTAGACGTCTCTCCATTGATAACAACATGCTGTGTTCTGTTTGCTAAAAACTCTTCAATCCAGCCACACAGCTGGTCTGATATTCCGTAGGCTCTTACTTTGTTTATCAGGCGACAGTGCGGAACTGTGTCGAACGCCTTCCGGAAGTCAAGAAAAATAGCATCTACCTGGGAGCCTGTATCTAATATTTTCTGGGTCTCATGAACAAATAAAGCGAGTTGGGTCTCACACGATCGCTGTTTCCGGAATCCATGTTGATTCCTACAGAGTAAATTCTGGGTTTCCAAAAACGACATGATACTCGAGCAAAAAACATGTTCTAAAATTCTACAACAGATCGACGTCAGAGATATAGGTCTATAGTTTTGCGCATCTGATCGACGACCCTTCTTGAAGACTGGGACTATCTGTGCTCTTTTCCAATCATTTGGAACCCTCCGTTCCTCTAGAGACTTGCGGTACATGGCTGTTAGAAAGGGGACAAGTTCTTTCGCGTACTCTGTGTAGAATCGAATCATCGAATTGGTATCCCGTCAGGTCCAGTGGACTTTCCTCTATTGAGTGATTCCAGTTGCTTTTCTATTCCTTGGATACTTATTTCGATGTCAAGTTTCTGCGCTATACAGCATCACAGGCCTCGCCACAGACTTGTAAAGCTTTCCTTTTATTCTGCAGCTAACCTATCACACAGTACTCCGCTCAGTTTCCTCCAGTTGATCCATCCACTATTTATCTTGCTGTATTTCGGCCTCCAGTCCTCTATCACTTTGCATGTATGAACCTAGGTATTTTTGAATTCCTTGACCAGCGTCAGTTGTTCTTCTTGCAGTTTAATATATAGATCATTGGCATTCTTTGTACGCATATACTCTGTTTTCACTCAGCTAAATCTCATTCCCCTTTCCTCTAGAGCTTTTCTACATTGTTCAAGCTTGTCTTGAAATGCTTCCTGGGGCCCCTCCCGCCGGAGGTTCGAATCCTCCCTCGGACATGGATGTGAGTGTTGCCCTTAGTGTTAAGTTAGTTTAAATAGTGTGTAAGTCTAGGGACCGATGACCTCAGCAGTTTGGACCCTTAGGAATTCACACACATTTTAACATTTTTTGCCTCCTTGATGGGTTCACAGATTACAACATCATATGCAAACAACTTTGACCAGTACATCCATCTCACTGGAAATACCGTTGTTGCACCTGCACTGCTCCTGACTTGTGTCATTGCACCTTCATACATGTCTTCTACCACCCTGATATATTTTTCTGGCAGGCATTTACTTCGCAGATATCTCCATATCTCTTGCCTCGGCACTCTGTCATATGTCTTCTACAGAGATATGGAGATGTCTGATAACGTGATCAATAATCCTCTCTCTATACTGACACTGTCGGTGGTGTCATGCCTGTTTGTAGTTACGAATTCTAAAATATTTTCATTATGTATAGGCTGCTGAACTAACTGCGCCAGACAGTTTGGGGCAACGTGTTCAAAACCACTTCACAAGACTGTCTGTCGTTAGTATCTGCAGTGAATCTATAGACGTCCAAGTCTACGCTCGGTAGATTAAAGTCACCTCAGACTAATATTGCATCATCCGACTATTTCCGCGCTAATGAGAGTAGGCTTTCTTTGAATAATTCTGAACCTGCCAGAGCGAAATCGGGTGGCCAGTAAAAATATGCAATAATTAACTTGAGTTCACATAGACCTGTTACTCGCATCCAGATAACTTCATAGAGACTCAATTTAGACCTCAATAGACATAATTTTTGTCGACTTCAATGAACACTCCCCTCTTATGTCTTCTAATCTGTCTTTTTGACATACTTTCCATCCCTCGCTAAATATTTCGGAGCTTTCTACCTCGGGTTTCAGAATAATTTGAGCACGACAATTTTCTCGGAGGGCACTTAATTTAGGAACTTTGTTGCCAATATTTCTGCAGTTCACTGTTAACATTTTGGCAGTGAAAGTGACTTTACTTTGTACGTTGTCTGATATCGCTCTCTGCTCATGGACTGGCAAGCGTTCATTAGACGAACTCAAACTTCCGTGTAGCCTAGAAATCCAAACACATAATCTGCTACCCGAGTAGGTGCTTTCTTCATATAGTGCATCCCTGGCCTATCAAAGGGGGTTGTACAATTATCCACCCCATAACGCTGGTTCAGATATTTGCAACCAAGACTGTCACATTACCAGCGGAGCCTTTGACTGAGGCACTCCATTCGGCTCCGAACCAAAGGACTCCGATCATCCCTGGGTACTATGCTGCAAATTAAGAGAACCGCTTGGACGCCCGAAACGAGGCCTGCAGTCTTAACTACTTCCGTCAGTCGCACGTACGAGCTGAGGATGACCTCAGAACCCGATTGGCAGATGTCAAGGCCTCCTCCACGTCTCGTATCCCTGCCAATTATTTCGATTACACGTTGAACTTCGTTTCAGCCCTCGAGGGTATTTCCCTAAGCTGCTCTAGAATGCGCTTAACATTGGAGATTCCGATAACTAGCAAACCTCGTCTCCCTGTGCATGCTCGTACTCAGCTGAAAGGACGGCCACCTGTGTGCGTAGAAGATGAATGGGCGAGGCCAGGCGGCCAGCTTCCACATTGACTCTCCACCTCTAGCGACGAGAGCGCTTTATAAACGGCGACTCACCTGTGGTAAGGGTGGATTCCCCGCATCAGGTATGTTGAAAGGTGCCTCGGCAACAGTGCCTGTGGGCGAAACAAACAATGCCTGAGGTGTCCCATGCAATGTGCCAGGTTCTTCGCCACCACTACAGCCCAAGGCAGCAGACCGAACGGCTGGCCACGGCCAAAAGCGATCTCAGCTGTTTGCTAACTGCGGCCAGCCCGTCCTGAGTCTGCACACAGCATGCATCTATTCTAGTACTACCAACTTAAGATGTAACTATGAAAGCACACACGAAAAACTAAGAATGTAACTTGCTGACCTCCTGGTGTGTCACCAAAGGAGGCTGGGGCCAGCCTCTCATCTTCAAGCATTTCACATCCAGCTCTGGACAAATGCCTCCTCTAGTCCTTTTTTCACGCATTGTGGTGTCCTGCAATACGTACTCACGACGTCCCTACTTATATCCTAATGCCATCTATCTGTGCTCTATTAGATCACCGTATCGTTCTTTTCTGATATCTATCTGTGCTTCTTTAGATCATCGTATCGTTCTTTTCTTAGCCCAGATATCATCCAGTAGCCTGCTTTTATGTCCTGACCACCTCAGTTCATTTTTCATACAATTCCCCTCGTTCGTCTACATAGCAGAACGGTCAGCATACCTGCTATCATTTCGGTACACCAGGATTCAATTCCCGGCACCGCCAGTGACGTCTCCTTCGTGACAAGACTGGAAAGGGTTACACTAAGCTACTTGGTTGAGAAACAATGGCTTCACGGTCTGCAAAGTTGACAACGGCAGGAAGGGTTTTGTGACGACCTCATGCCCCACTGTACCGCATCCAAATATCGCCATAAGACAGGGAATGACACGGCGGCCGGTCAGCATTTGGTGGTCTCATGACCTTACCTGGGGAGTTATTTTCACTCTAGTCTGTTCTCTGACCCTTTCATTTTTTTTCTGTGTCTACAAATAATTCCCACCATGCATCTTACCACTAACCCTCGATAAAATGTCAGTATCTGAATAGTTCCCACGCGCTCTTGTGTCTCTGCGGTAAGCCAAAACTGGTAATGAACACCGACTGTCAACTGTACTTTACAGACATATCGGTAGCTTAGCCGTATTTAATTTATGAGAAGCACTCTAACATGTTACTACTCCTGTGTTTATTTTTTTTTCCCCTGCCCATCCAGCAGAAGTCGTCAATTCCCCTAAATAATTTGCATTATTTTATTTTTGAAGAGTTGATTGTACATTATTTTAGACGCATTAAAATTGATTTTAATGTACTATCTGTTGACCAGTGGACAGTGACGTCGCCTCCATATGGCCTCCACTGAGCGTCTGATTACAGGACGTTCACGGCAGTTCCACATTAAGCGTAGGTTCCGCACTGCGTTCCCGATGGCATATGAATTTAGTGTGGCCTTGAGCTGGCTTACGGAGCTACGGAGCTGCTGGCTTTGCGCTTGATGTAGCACTCAACGGCAATTAGCTCCGGAAACAAGGTTAGGACATGCACAGTCCTGCAGGTAGCCGTGCCACAATATGAGGGGACATCGGAACGTTGATTCGAGAAACAGAAGCAGAACTGCCATCAGTGATTTCCCTCCACTAGCAACGGACAACGTGATTGACGTATCGAATTATTAAAGCAGTTTAATTCGTTGTGTTGAATGAATAACTACTGTGATATAAAATCAGTATGTAGTTTACTATGTTCTTAAGAAGTGATTAAGCATCTGGAAACATTTCGAATGAATTTCTTCTTCTCCTTGACTTTATTCTTACCTCTATGTGTTCCGTTCATGATAGTCAGGCTGCTAGCCTGGAACCGCCTTTATCTCTGTAGCCAGAGGCCTATCCTGGACATCCAGCTTTCGCCTTATCTATTACTGACTGGAAAAAGGACAATCGTTGCTATCGGGCTGTTCTTCATCATCAGAACGTTCGCCTTTATTCTGGGTTAAATGATAAATTTCCCCAAGGTTACTCACTAAGTGAGAACATCGTCCGACGGCAGGAAGTTTTAAGATCTGCGGCCACGTGGCTCTACTTAGAAGCGGGCAGTGTGCCACACCACGTTTTATCCTCTCCCTCCGTCGAACACAACACTGGTCTCCTAACACACTTACCGCAGTCATTCACACTAGCCGTATTAATTAATGTCCGTCACACAACTTTCATACTGTATCGAAGATTGCATTACTGCCTATTAAAAGCTCTAGAAACGACTCTTATATTTTATTTTGGCAAAAAGTCTTGTTATTGATTTTTGATATGCTACTGTCTTCAACATTAAATGAGCGTTTATCATTTCTGCTGATATAATGGCCATTATGGTGAAGGGGATGGGATAGGGGGAGTGGGGGGGGGAGGGGGAGGACCTCCTAAATGATTATTTTTTACAGAATCATGGTCTTGGCATGCTTAACGATACCATGGAATATGTCAAAAGACACGCCCCCGATGACATCATGTGAAGTCACTGACACTAAATGTGTGACGTCATCAATGAGCTTGACATGCCCACATATTACGTCACCAGTGACCTTGAATACATGATATCGTCATGTAGTAATATTAAAATTAAAAGTTGTCCATAGTTGGAATTTGAAAAATTAAAGATGACAGCGGGTGGTAAATATAAGGACCACACACGCACACACACACACACACACACACACACACACACACACACACACACACACACATACACTGCATAATGTACCACGTCCCTAGCATCTCGTCCAATCAGAACCTAGTGTTTTAGCCACTAGTACAATGAAAAAGTTAGTTATAGTGTAGCTCATCTAGACTGTGTTCAAAAATATCTGAACGATCAGAATTACATATTAAAAATTACGTCACTTACTTAAAAAAAGTATCAGAACTGCGTGAAATGACGAAAATGTTACCAAATGTGCTAACGAATATAAAATATACTCTCCATAAATAGTTGAAAACCAATGTTTGCTTATGCAATGTAATATAAGGACGAGTATAATGCATACTCCTCATAAACAGTTAAAAGCCAACATTTGCTTAAACAATGTACGAGTAATTAACGAATTAGTAATATGTAGTTGCCAAATATGAGTTTCACTTTAAAAACTATTCAGCAAAACTTCAAAAATGCGAAATAAAATAACCTACTGGTATAAGCTCCTGTTGCTTGTCATCACCAACAGGTAGTGATGTTCATGGTTTGATCTGAGTACTACACTTGGCTTAAGACACAATAGAGCTGCAAATTAATTATTTTTTTCGTATATGTGATGTTTGTTAAGAGTTACAGTGTTCTTTCAAAGTTTAAAATGTCTGCAAAAATACGCTAGAAACGCAAAAAGTGTGCAACGTTTACATAAAGTATCACATATGTTATTTCCTGCCTAAAACACAATTGTCACCTCTGAAATTAGTATTCCAATGTTACTTCAAAAAATGTTCCAATTTGTGTGAATTCCTAAGGGACCAAACTGCTGAGCCAATCCGTCCCTAGACTTACACACTACTTAAGCTAACTTAAACTAACTTATGCTATGAACAACACACATAACCATGCCCGAGGGAGGACTCGAACCTCCTGCGGGAGGGGCCGGGAAATCCGCAATGTTATTTCCATGCCAAAATTTGTTAATTACATTGCTTAAGCAAGTGTTGGTTTTTAATTATTTGTCTAGAGTGTGTTTCATATTCGTTAACACTGTTGACAACATTTTCGTCATTGCACGCAATTCAGATACTTTAAGTGTGTGACGTATTTTTTGAGAAATAATTCAGGTCATTCAGATACATTTGAACACAGCCCTGATGGATCTACATTGTAATTGGCTCTTACATTTTAACCGTGGCTAAAGTACTAAGCCCTGATTAGAGGAGAAGAGAGGTAAATGGTGCATTATGTTGTGTGTGGGTGTGTGTATGTGTGTGTGTGTGTGTGTGTGTGTGTGTGTGTGTGTGTGTGTGTTTTTTTAAATGTATCAATCACCATCATATATAATTTTCACAATCCCCACAATCTACCATCTTTAATTTTTAAATTTCCCACATGATGACACCATGCTTTCAAGGTCATTGGTGAAGTCGTATCTGCTCTTGTCAAGGTCACTTATGACATCATACATTCAAAGCCAATGATCTCTTATGTTATCGGGGGGGGGGGGGGGGATGATGTCACAAATGTATACAAATTAAAACTTTTTGACTAGGCGCGCCAGAGTCGGCATAGCGATACTACCTAGAAATAAGGAAGAACTCTTTCAAGGAGACTAAAAAGAAACAGACTGGCATAATTCTGTAGGTGTTCTGGTGTTCTTTCAAGGAACTAAGCACAAACACACACTGGCATATGTTCTCCAAATGTTCTGGTATTCAAGAAAGTTAGTTACCAAGGAGGAAAACTTGTGTACTGGGAATTCAAAGCTGAACTAAAAACATCGAAAGAAAGACAGAGGAAATTACAGTCCACGATTAATGCTACAACTTGTTTCTGCCGGACATAAAACAGACGCAGTGAGATACCCAGAATGCATGTGAAATAAAGAGTGATAAAGATGCTATCATGATGTCTATAATGGACATTCATTTGTCGTAATTATGATAACAATGGAGAACGCCACACGAACAAGGAAATCTGTTGACGGACACTAGAAAATTCAGAGCATAGCAACGGAAATTAAGGTGAATATTGCGGTATCAGACATCCATAAAGAAGCATGAAATACGAACATGTCGACTAATCATACTTTTACTAAATAAAAAAAAATTGAAAGCTTTACTCTTGTTTTGTGGAACCATAATTTGGAAACAAGGATGAGCGTGACCACGATGTTTCATCTTGTAAAATATCTTCCTAAAAAAATATCACTGACCTGAGAAATCTGTTGTTCTAATAACAAACTTCGTCCACAAAAATGTTATCAGCTGCTTGTATACAAGGTATGTGATAGTAGATCTTCCGGAAAGTGTGGTGTGGCTAAGAAATCTGAGATATCTGGATGTTTACGAATTCTGAATATGAAGTACAACTTAGAGAACTATCCTTGCACTAACTCGTAGCTTAATCAATGGAGATTCACGGTTTATGGAGAAGATACAAGATGTTAGATGTTACGAGAAATTTTTTTAAAAAAATTTTAAGGAATGGGAGACATATCATTGGTTATGAGCTTTTGATGTAAGACAAATTCGTTGAGCTTGCGTTGCAGTCACAAATTGGTTACTTGTCATCTTTTAACAAGTTTCTCCTCCTTCAGAGACAGCAAACAGAACCGTTAATAATCTAGTATTATGCGCTGAGGTAAAGTGTTTCCAATTATACTTTGAGGGAAAAAAATGATAATACGTACAATACAAACTGTAACGCGTGATGTTTCAAGCAGCATAGCACATCTCACAGTAAATCCTAATACAAATTTCATGTGTTTGGAAAGACGTGGAAACACAGATTACAGATTTTAGCTACGAATGCAATTCCAGGTTGTCAGTTGAAGAAAATTCTTACCGAAGAAGGTCTTAAAACCACTTTTTTTCAACCCAAGCTTTTAAATACGTACATGCTCTTTCTCACAAATCTCGTAATTTTTTACTAAATAATTTAAAACGTCTATCTTGTAATAACTTAAGCTTCCGACCGGACCTCTATGTATTTAGCGGCCAGAAGCCAAGTCTGGATGACACAGATACCTTTTCATCCACTTAAAGATTCTCATGGCGCGATGTATAGCGTACTGACTTAATATTATGTCCTTCTGGAAACGAATAATCTTTAATTTCTGCACAATGACTACAACTTCCCATGCGTTAAAAGAAGGAAGATTGAAGATGGTTTCAAACCGATATTACAAGTCTGTAATAAACACTAAGGCACCTGGAATAATAGGTAAAATAATCAGTTCAAAAAAAAATTCATCACATCTGAATTTTTCGAAAAGGGTACTGCATTTTACATCGCACATCGGGTGCCGATCATAGCATCTTTTTCTGTTCATCTTTCGGTAAGTTTCAGCTATATTTGTAACCACACGATTATAATGGAAAGATAAAAAGATATGTATGCTGTCTTCAAATGAGGCGTCCTTTCACGTATTTGGTTCCTCTCAAAGAACTCAGAAGATGAGGGTTTAATATGTCGTTACAGATAAAGTCATTAGCGACACCCCGCAAGCTCAAATTGTGCAAAGATGGGAAAGAAACTTGTTCCTGTCCTTTTCTAAGTAGCTATCTCTGCATACATCTTAATAGATTTAAGGAAACACTGAAAACCGTAAATCAGATGAATCAGACGATAATTTGAATCCTACACTTTTAGAATGTGAATCTTGTGCCTTCACCTCTGCGCCACTCAATTACATCGTTTCCAAAGAGACGAATCTGAATTCGCACAGCAGTGCGATCTTGTTTCGTTTTCATTCAAAGCTCAGATACCGCCATGCGTCGTTGTGTGAATGATGTTAGTATCCGATGACTTTCCACAGCATTCTGGCGTAAATTTGTACGGCGTTGTTAGTTAAACCATGCTTTATCTGGCAAGATTTCTTTACTCGCGCTATGACACAGTTCCCTTACGACCTATGATCAGTGTACCACATGAGAAATTGTTTACTGAAAATTTCTGCTGTGCCTGTGTAGAATGTGTTTCGAGTGTATGTTGCTGGCGATTACTTTGGTGAGACATTTGGGAGATAGTGGAACCCAATGGAGCCCGCCCAACTTCACCTTCACATCCAGCGAACATAGCACCTTCAACTGTCCGTCTGTCGTCACATACCATGATGTTGCGGAGACTTTTGGAATGTAGCACAGAACATTCTTGGGAAATGTGTATATAAGAAACTGCACGACAACATCTTATCTTCCGTCACGAGCTTAATTCTGGCAGTCAAAATGTGTGTCACCACTAGGATCACGATCGGCTTTCAGACGCGCGTTGGTGACCTCTGTCTTGGAGTCGGATAACTGTCAACAACTACCCTACTACAAAAAGAAGCAACAGAATCAACTGGCAGAAGTGCAGCTGAGAGGACGGGGCGTGAGTCGTGCTTGGGTAGCTCAGTTGGTAGAGCACTTGCCCGCGAAAGGCAATGGTCCTGAGTTCGAGTCCCGGCCCGGCACACAGTTTTAATGTGCCAGGAAGTTTCATATCAGCGCACACTCCGCTGCAGAGTGAAAATCTCATTCTGGAAACAGAATCAACATACTAAAAACTATTTATGCGATAAAATAAATGCTATAAACCAGATAGTAATCCGTTTTATGGAACTTACAGAGCTACCGAAATAAAGCTGCAGCGGAAAACTTTATAAGACTGAAGCCAACTAAGTTACCTGAGTCAACGAATAGGGTAACTCGGCATATGCTGGGAATGGACAGCGTTGAGGTCGATGTAATGCTGTGCACGCATTATCAAACAACGGCGTCCGCCCAACTAATTGTAGCATTATTCTACTGTGGCACTATCTCTTAAAGCTGTTATTTGTGTATTTCCTTCAGCTACCTTCTTTACTATACTGTAGCATCTGTTTCTATGTATGATCCAGTTTTCATCTAGCTTTGTTGCTTGGCAGTGATACATCCTGCGAAAGTTACATTCGTCGCCAGAGTAAATTGCTTGAGGAAGTCATCCGCGAAACGCACTGTAATGAGGAAGGTGCCAATCTGAATGAAAGAACATACACCAATAAGCAAAAACATTATGACCACTGTCCACCGCGACGTTAGATGTCACCTGGTGGCGTTGCGGGCAGGTGAAGCGGTAACGTAAGTATGTAAGCGGAGCAGACACGGAAGGGGGATCACCCTAGCGAAGATATGGGGAAATCCTGTGAGATAAGCGACTCTGACAAAGGGCAGATTATTATTATACAGAGCCTGAGCACGAGTATCTCGAAAACGAAGAAGCTGGTAGAATGTTCAGGTGCTACTGTCGTGAACATCTATGGAAAGAAGTAGAAGGACTGTGGAAGTATCGTTAGGCGCTTGGTGATTGGACATCCAGGGCTCTTCATAGAATGTGAGGTTCAGTGGCTTGTCTGCTCTGTGAAGTAGGATAGATGGTGTTCTGTGACATCTCTGCCGAAGGAGCACAACACTGGTGCACGCGTAAGTGTTTTGGAGCACGCCGTTCATCGTACATTAATGAGCATATAGCTCCGTAGCCGACAACCTCCTAATGTTCACATGTTGACCAAACGACATCGTCGGCTACGATTGCAGTGGGCACGGGACCATAGAGATTCGACAGTCCTCCACAAACGCCGTCATTGAGGTGAAGGGAGACTCGAAAGGTGCAGAATGCCACGGATGCAGGCTGGTGGGAGCAGTATTATGCTATGGCAGACGTTCTCCTGCGCTTGTATGGGACGTGTGGTGGTAATCTAAGACACACTGACAGCTGCAAACGACCTGCACCCCTTCATGCTTGATGTCATCACCTGACGGCGATGTAATCTTTCAACACTATAAGTGTCCGTGTCTCGGAGCCGGTACCGTACTACAGTGGTTTGAGGAGCATTTTACTAAACTCACATTGATGTCACAGCGACCAGATTCGCCTGATGTAAATCGTATGGAACCCACATGGGTCGCTGTCGGCCGCCATCATTGCGTACGCAAATCAGCGGCCCGTTATTTATGCGAATTACATCACGTGTGCGTAGACATCTAATGCCACATATCTCCACAAACATACCAACAAACTGTCGGATCCCTGATACGCTGAATCAGTGATGTATATCGTTCCAAAGACAGACAAAAAAGCTAATAAGGGGGTTGTCATAATGTTTGGGCCCATCAGTGTATTTGTTTGTACGAGCTGAGAACATCGTGCCCTGTTGAGTCGGGAGCTGAGATGGTAGAAAAAAATGAGGCTCGTTGCTCAAAAGGCTAAGTTGGCCTGAGGAGAAAGAAGTGATGATATGCAGAGGAACAGTGCAGAGAGCCCAACTGCAAGCTCGGAAACTGCGTCTGGCTGAGGCAGAAAACTTGAAATATCTGAGAACCTGAGTTAACAACTGCGACAACAAAAACCTGAAGATAAAGCAGAACATTATTTTGTGTATACAGAATATATTTCATCACGAAACAGAAAATCAAATCTTACACGCTCTCCATCAAAACAAAACTTTAGGAATATAATACAACAGCAGCTTCCCTTACAATAGATAGAAGAGATACACTGTATACCAAAAAGGCAATCGAAAGAACTTACTGTCTGTCTTTATTCCAGTACAATATAGGGTTATTTTGAGAAGGAGAGCTGTGCGAGTTGATTGGGAAATCAAACATAGTCTAAAAAACTAAGGCAAGAAGACTTCGATGGGCAGGATATTTGGTTCCCATGACTGTACACGGTAAAACAAAAGTAGCGCAACTGGAAAAACCCGAAGTAACACGTTCAATTTCTAGGCCCAGGAAGCGAAGTCACGAAACAGCTACGACAGCTGAGGACTGAATCGATCTGGGTACAAAAAGCTAACGAGCGCTGGACTGGAAGCAGACCGAGTTGTCAGTACATGTACTTCAAGGTCGATAAGCATCAAATAAGTAAAAAAAAAGTAAGTACACAAAGCCATGTAAAAAATCTCTAGTGTTCAATAGGCAGAAGCTATTGCAACCGCTCAGATGACGAGCTAGAGATATCTACATCTACATCTACATTTATACTCCGCAAGCCACCCAACGGTGTGTGGCGGAGGGCACTTTACGTGCCACTGTCATTACCTCCCTTTCCTGTTCCAGTCGCGCATAGTTCGCGGGAAGAACGACTGTCTGAAAGCCTCCGTGCGCACTCTAATCTCTCTAATTTTACATTCGTGATCTCCTCGGGAGGTATAAGTAGGGGGAAGCAATATATTCGATACCTCATCCAGAAACACACCCTCTCGAAACCTGGCGAGCAAGCTACACCGCGATGCAGAGCGCCTCTCTTGCAGAGTCTGCCACTTGAGTTTATTAAACATCTCCGTAACGCTATCACGGTTACCAAATAACCCTGTGACGAAACGCGCCGCTCTTCTTTGGATCTTCTCTATCTCCTCCGTCAAACCGATCTGGTACGGATCCCACACTGATGAGCAATACTCAAGTATAGGTCGAACGAGTGTTTTGTAAGCCACCTCCTTTGTTGATGGACTACATTTTCTAAGCACTCTCCCAATGAATCTCAACCTGGTACCCACCTTACCAACAATTAATTTTATATGATCATTCCACTTCAAATCGTTCCGCACGCATACTCCCAGATATTTTACAGAAGTAACTGCTACCAGTGTTTGTTCCGCTATCATATAATCATACAATAAAGGATCCTTCTTTCTATGTATTCGCAATACACTACATTTGTCTATGTTAAGGGACAGTTGCCACTCCCTGCACCAAGTGCCTATCCGCTGCAGATCTTCCCGCATTTCGCTACAATTTTCTAATGCTGCAACTTCTCTGTATACTACAGCATCATTCGCGAAAAGCCGCATGGAACTTCCGACACTATCTACTGGGTCATTTATATATATTGTGAAAAGCAATGGTCCCATAACACTCCCTTGTGGCACGCCAGAGGTTACTTTAACGTATGTAGACGTCTCTCCATTGATAACAACATGCTGTGTTCTGTTTGCTAAAAACTCTTCATTCCAGCCACACAGCTGGTCTGATATTCCGTAGGCTCTTACTTTGTTTATCAGGCGACAGTGCGGAACTGTATCGAACGCCTTCCGGAAGTCAAGAAAAATAGCATCTACCTGGGAGCCTGTATCTAATATTTACTGGGTCTCATGAACAAATATCATCAGTAGGCACGGCTGACATGTGCTTATCACTCAACACACGGTATTTTCAGATGCGCTAAGACACGTATCTAACTTGACGTTTATCTGTGGTCAAAATTGTTGTACTGTAAGTGAAACATAGTTACACTCCAAAGTGAACATGTTTCCCTTCACAAAAAAGGTCATTTACCTTCCTTGCTTTTATACTTCTTTATTTTTTAAAACGTACAAGAAAGAACTACGTATTGCGTAGGTGTGATTTCTAACCCGCAGTCTTGGGAGAACAATTAACGAAGGACGACAGGATACGCATAAGAATAATAGGTCACTCACAGTTGGTAGAAAAATAATTGAGGTGTTGTTTGACGACAGAGGAAGTTTTATCCATCACAAATCCAGCTGCAGAACTAGATGACAACCGGACAGCGAGCACACCAGAAGCTAGAGAGATCATCGTTCAGGCGTCGTCCTACGTGAGCGAAATGTTGCGAATGCGATACGGCGCGGTGACCTCGATAAAATATATTTTTAAAATGTATTGTCTTTCGGAACGTGCCAACACTGGAAATGTTATACTACGGTTTGTTTTGACAATTCAGAGTACACATTAGTTAGCGCACGAAAATATCAAACAGTCGCCAGCGGTCGAATTGTCCTACGTGAGCCCACGCGCACGGAGCATCATGCGACGCGCTATGGGGCGAAGCGGCCGTAATCAGTTAGTTTGATATTTCTGCGCAGAGTAAATGCGGTTTGTGGTTCCTGTTATAAGGTACAATGTCTGAAATTCTAATCAGTGTTGTTAAAGAACGTTGTGTACATCTACATATACAGGCGAATTTTCTCTAGTGTTTCCGCACATATTTGCAATTTCGTTTTTGCAAAATGTAGGTGAGTCATCCCAAACACATGCTGCTCATGACATCTTTCGTACGACGCCCAGCATCGATGGAAAGCGTCGATTTATTTCCCGTTACAGACAAAATTATTTTTAATAGAATTTTGCGTGCCCATTCGACAGAGCGGTCTCAAAATAGCTTGGTTCGATATTCGTTTTACTGATGTGTATTAACAGAGACAGTACAACACGAGAAATAACGAGTACTCCATTAGTGACAGCACCGCCGTGGCCCACGCTGACTGCTACCACCATGCAGAAGCGCGCTGCTAAGTCACTGCTGGAGTACTGATTATTTTTAGTGTATTACTGTCCCTGTTAATATATAATGGTAAAACTAATATCGTACCAGAGTAATCTGGTAGCCCTCTGCCCAATGGACACGCAAAATTCCGACTGAAAAATCATTTTGTTTGAAACGGGAAACAAACCGACGCATTCCATAGACACTGGGCGTCACATGAAACGTGACGAGCAGTTTTTGTCTGAGCTGACACCAACTACACGTTGCAAAACCGACGTTCAAAGTATCTGCCGAAACACCTTAGAAAATGCGTCCAACGGTTCTTAGGAGAGAGACTCGGTATAAGGTGCAAACCGGAGAATGGCAGAGGGTACGTCTCACTGTACCAATTATTAGGCTTTTCCTGTTCCACACGCGTATTTTATACAGGGGAGACTTTCCTGCCGACCCTAAATATTATGCAGAGAGACGCAAGCTGATCAAAGGGGGCACTAATTTAATAAAAAAAAGTGTGTGAAATCTTATGGGACTTAACTACTAAGGTCATCAGTCCCTACGCTTACACACTACTTAACCTAAAATATCCTAATGACAGACGCACACACCCATGCCCGAGGGAGGACTCGAACCTCCGCCGGCACTAATTTAATATGAAATTATTTTAATTATTATTTGTTTTGGTTCAAATGGCTCTGAGCACTATGAGACTTAACATCTGAGGTCATCAGTCCCCTAGAACTTAGAACTGCTTAAACCTAACTAACCTAAGGACATCACACACATCCATGCCCGAGGCAGGATTCGAACCTGCGACCGTAGCGGTCGCGCGGTTCCAGACTGAAGCGCCTAGAACCACTCGGCCACACCAGCTGGCTTATTTGTATTGGGCACGCAAGTTAGTCAAAGTATATTGTGTATTTGAGCAGTCAGGTGGTGAATCTGGCGTTACATCACTGCAATTGAAGTGGACATGTTAGGCCTAATTATGGCTCTACATATCTGATAATCAGTATTTGAACATAGATAAGGCTCATAAAGTATACTGTATTGTTCTAAATGTGTGAATTCTAAGGATGGTGACAGGCAATTGTACCTGGTACTTGGCATCACAGGGTAAAAAACTCAATTCGAGTATCAAATGCCTCCGTCTAAAGATCACCTCAATAGAACTGCTTGAGAGACTAGTTGGCAAGTTGATATCATCACATGTGGTTGTAATGCATTCTAAAGGTTGTAAATAAACAAAAAGTCTGAATTGAAACTGAAACAATTGATAACTGCAACAGGAAAACAGACATAGAAAACATTCAGAAAAAGGAACGGAAGATCATAAGAAAAATTTTAGGCCCAAAACTTGTAGATGAACAGTATCGGCTCAGAGGCAAACAGGAAATAAAACAATATTCTAAAACAATATTCTAATATTCACAGTGTCATTAGAAAACGCAGATTAAGATTCTATGGACACATCAAAAGAATGAAACCGGACAGACTTACAAAGCAAATAGCTGAATTCTATTAAAACATGAGTAAATCTAAAACAGACCCAATGAAATAGATTGGCGAAATCAAAGCAGATCTGAAACTAGCAGGAATTACACCAGAGGATATCCAAAACAGTGAAATCTTCAGATCCAAAATTTACAATTGGAAAGTTGACCACGAGGAGAAACCAAAGAAGAGGACTGGAAGAATGTGGTCTCAAGAAAGAAAAGAAACCCACAGCAAAAGAATGAAAGACGTACGGGCACAAAGAAAGGCAAATGCACGCCACTAAGTACTTTCCATTGCCCTAATGGGCTCTTTCGCAAATGTTTATATATGAATATGCAGTTACTTAGCGATTACACCCTGTGACATAACGATAAACAGGTTTCAATTTAAGTTTAGCAGTCCATATAGGATATCATAAATATTAACGTGTGCAGTTAAGTGCTGTTAAAATATGTTAAAATAAAGTACACTGATCATCAAAAAGCTATATCTACTTCTACACCTAGATCATACGGTAAAGTACGCACCTCTTTGCGTGTTATCATTATCAAAAATCTCGTTTCGATATCTTGAACAGTTAATGACCTCATGATTCATACTGCACATCTACAGATTTGGATGAGATGTGCGTGGTCCATCCCATAAACATAAAAGTTAATATCATAAGATCGAAGATACATATCGTTCAGCTGTCAACTTTCAGTGCAATTTCGATACAGCTATATTTCATACGCAGCAATGTATAACCTAAAATGAACCATACGCAAAGTCTACGCAATTTTCATTTACCTCTGCAAACTATTCATATATCGAGCAACCATTTACTTAATTTGATTCAGCATAGTTAATATGAAATTATCGAAACAAAATTCTTCTTTTATATAGCGAAGATACAGGCTGTAACATGCGAAAGAATAAATTTCTTTCATCAAATGGTTTTCTTAAAATCAAATGATTAATAGCGGCCAGCACGTCCACCCAAGCCCTTGGCTGACAACCTTCACGTTGAATCGCTCGATTATTTGCACGCACTTGGGGCGCACAACTTTCCAGTCAGACTGCTCATATAGGTCGAGGTGTTGGAGAAGCAGTCCAATACGAACAGGCTAGTCTTGCATAAAGTCAGTAGACGAATCAAAACCGTCTATTGAGTCGCTAGCTCGGTGATCGTACTGGAAGACATCCACCAAAGTCTGAAATACTTCATTCGCTTTTTCTATATTGTTTCACTGTGGATGATCGTAATACGGTTCTCGACAATCCCATTAACGCTGAGATGATACATATTATGATAAGTATTATTGGAATAAGTAATCAACAAAAGCCACTCAACGCAGGAGAGGCATCGGGACCTGACGGGATATCTCAACAATAATTGTATAGGGAGTAGCTGAGTACCCGGCGTTGCCTGGGTATGTATTTATCCAAGTCCTCTATTAGCACATCTACTCCTCTCCCTTCTCCATGTCCTTCTCTTTCCTTTATCTGTCCATCTCCTCCTCTTCCCTCTTCCTGTCCATCTCTCCCTCCCCTTCTCCCTGTCCATCTGCTACTCCCCCCACCTTTGCCCATCTCCTCCTTCCTCCTCGTTGTCTGTTCATCTCTTCCTCCCTCCTTCCCTCTCCACGTTATAACATCCACCCCAACAGGAGGTTGGTTCTTACCCCCACAGCATTTCTTTCCGGATTGTAACTATTACGTGTACCAAATTTTGTTTGAAAATTTTTCCAGGTGTTTAGGATGTGGTTTTTACCCTTGACTTAGCCCTGTACGCACATGTCTAATATATTTCACATGTATTGAATATATTTGACACGTATTTGTAGACATATTTCATCTGTATCTCTAACAAAATCACCCTACAGTTTCATATTCTTGGAGCTCAATGCTTATGACGTCTTAACTCCTGAGCAATGTGCTGCACAATGATATAATTTTGAAGGAACATCCAGTATACCGCTATATATAACTGCTAAACTGACTACTCTCTACGAATTTTTTTGAATAGAGTTATTAGTATAGAAGTAATAAATTTAACCGTCATGCATAATGCGGCAGTTTTTCACCCATCTCAGTGTTTATGATGTCATATCTCCTAAACTGTGTATCGTACGATATAATTTTTCTGGCACATTCAGTGGTACATGGGAATACTCTCTGAAAAATGTATCGCTAATACAGTTAGTGGTAAAGAAGTAACAAATAAAAACGTCATGCTTCATGCTGCAGTCTTATTGCATGCACAGCGGAAATGTAGTAAGCGATAAAATTCTTTCTTTCATCGTCGTCTTGGTCGTGGTCAGGGAGAAATAATTTCGTAAAGTTTGAAGTTATGTATAAAGATTGTTGCATGTATCTAAGTGCTCTCATTCTCAAATAATGGATAAATAAAGTTTGGGTATTCGCGCGTCATGGGATACACTGTTTTTTAACCAGCATCCTTTTGATAGGTAGGTTCCTCTTATCCCAATAGCGATGATTTCCAGACAGTAAGCCATACGTGTACATCTTTTCGTTGCAATCGGTCCACTGGTTTCGGAGGAAGCAGCGATGTATTGCAAGTTGCTGGGTCAACGAAAGATACCACGCGATTGGAAAAATTCGGTTAAAGGCTTTAGCCACTAATGTCACTGTGTTGTAGAACGATGAAGTAATTTACGCTCGTATGATTTGACTATTTGGAGAACGAATATGTCTTTAAGAATTAAAATTGATTATGCAAATAGAAATCATCCACAACTTCGATCTCGTTGTTCGTCTGTGAGATCCAGAGGGGCATGAATATCGACGCTCAGATATAACCTTTGTTCCTTGGCTTCCGAAAGACATTCGCTACGTGTCCACACTGGCGCTTGGTGAACAAAATAAGTGCTCACGGAATATTGTACTAACCTTCTGACTGGATTTAGGATTTTCCAGCAGACAGAATTCATCACGTCGTTTTCATCCTTTCATACTTCCAAGCTTATTGCTTATGAACAGAATACGCTACAAACAGTTTAAAAAGATTTATTTTGATGACGTTACCGGTTTTGGGCTACCACGTCCATTTCTAGGTATAATTCACTTGGCGGGCAACATCGAAATTTCCTGTCGCCTTTTCGGGGATGATGCTATCGTACACTACTTGATTAAAAGGAACTGGACCCTCCAACATGGAATGTGACCAGAGGCGGACCCGCCACTATAAATTGAGGCGGGGAATATTGTGTTGTAAGTAGAGAAGCAGTATGAGTTGGTCAGGAGTAGATTGTTGGTGATGTTATTGTGAAGTTAAATTAAGACCAGGAAGACCTCATGCACTGAGGAACAGGGATCGTCGAGCATTGCGGAGGAGTGCTTGTAAGAAATCGCACATATCACTGGAATGAATTACTCGCGAATTCCAAAGTGCTACCAGTAGTTTAGTTATCACAACGACCGTGCGTAGGAACTTAAAAGGAATGCATACAATGGTCGAGCAGTCCCCCATAAGCCACATATTTCTGCAGTCAATGATAAGTGACGCTTGAAGAGGTGTAGAAAGGTACACCACTGGTCAGTGGATGAGTAGAAACGATTTGGAGTGATGAATCATGTTATATCCTGTGGCAATACGATGCAAGGGTTTGGGTTTGGTGAAAGCCCGGAGAACATTATCTGCCATCATGTGTAACGCCAACAGTGAAGTACAGTCGAGGGGGTGTTACGGTATGAGAGCGTTTATCGAGATTAGGTTGTCGTTTCCTTATTGCACTTAAGAAAACGCTGGAAGCGGAAGGAAATGTACACAGTTCACAACATTGTACGGCGTACAGAAGAGAAACAGTTCAAAGACGATGATTGTACGAGAATGATAATGCACTCTGTCGTAAAGCAGCCCCTGCTAGGGAACAGTTTCTGGACAGTAACATTCGTGAAACAAACTGGCCTGCCCATAGTCCCGACTTGGACCAGACAGTACACCTTTGGGATGAGTTAGAATGTCGACTTCGCTCCAGACCCAGCGTCCAGCGTCACTACCTCCTCAGGTTTGGGTTCTTGAGGAAGAAGGGGATGCCATTGCTCCACTGACATTCAGACAAAATAATGAAAGTTTCCAGAGCAGATTTCTAGCCATTTGAAAGGCCAAAGGTGGCCAGACCTCATGTTAGTATCCACTAATAGGTGTCTGGATGCATTCGATCACATAGTGTATTTTGGAAAGTCGTAATGCCAGAAAATCGCGGTGCACAGGATAGATGCTTTGTGCAGGGACTAGCAGTTGACTCTAAGCATAAATGAATGTAAAGTATTGACCGAAAGACCCATTATTTTGTGACAACAAGACTAGCTATCAATCATAAGAAACAGTAATAATCACAAAATATCTACAAGTTTTCTTCAGCAATGACCTAAAATGGATCTACCACATAAAGCAAGCCGCAGGAAAAGCAGATAACAGACTGGAAATGTAATTCACCCTTGTAGGATGTAGGTTACAGAACCCTAGTTCGACAGATTCTTCAGGTTTGCTCTAAAGTCTGGAACGCCTAATAGGCAGGATTAATAGAGGAAACATAGACCTTCAAAGAAGAGCGGCACGTCGCAACGGGTTCGTATTTAGAAAGAGTCTTGAAAATAATCATCAAAGCAGTGGCAGACACAACAAGAGAGTAGATTTGTTTCACGGAGTGTTTCACTGTTAAAAGTTCAAGCGTGTACGTTCCAAGAAGAGTTAGGCGATATAATATTTCCTCTGTCACACAACTGGACAAATTCCCACGAATGGAAAATCAAAGAAATTAGAGCTCAGACTGAAGCTTCAGACAGTTTTTTTTATCAGAACACGAGGAAAGAGCCTTACCAGAAATATTCTAATCACTCACCGTAAAGTGTCTTTTTGAGGGCAGATGTTGATGTGGACTGTAAAATCTAAGACCATGTGGATACGCGAAAATATATCTTCTACACTGAAAATGCTTTCACACGGTATGTAGGTGACATGTCTGTTTCTCCTAGCGCAGGTCACTATTCACTGCACTCTGAGACTGGCAATAATATCGTACTGTCTTTTACTGTGTATTTATCCACTTACCAACAGCACAGTGCAGTCAGATAGAAGACTCGAATCTCAAAAAGGTGTAAATTTTCTGTACTTAACACTGTTTCATCCTAGTTAACACTGACAGCTTTTCTCATCTTGCAGTCCGCACATATTACGCGGTTGATTCAGAACGGGAGTGAAAATGAAGCTGCAAAGTACGAGCGCCTGTCGTCGACACGAGCGCTTCAGCAAACAAGCGCTGATGACAGGATGAGGCGGTCGGCGGTTTGTAGCTCTTCGCCAGCTGAAGGTACTCGATTGCCACATGCAGCCGCAGTGTTTGCTCCTCGTACAAACAACCGAGAGTGCCTACAGCTCCCTCAGCCGTGGCGTCGGCTGTGTTGCTTGAATCACGAAACCCACATGCCGTGAATACCTTTCGTTGGCCGAAGAAGCGAAATCCACGTACCACACGTTACAATGGTCACCAGATATCTAGGAAAAATCGTGAAAATATAGATTAAGTTGATTGGGCACAGAAAGTTCCATAAGCCTAAATCCAGCATTAGCAAACGCGTCCGGGCGGAAACGGAAATCAATGACCATGTGAAGTGAAGAACTGGCGGGCACTGATTAAAAAATTGTTCCCATAATCTGAAAGAGCGGGGTCCACATCGGATGCAGCTACCCTGATGTAGGGTTACAATGTCAAATGAATGCTTGGTAGGTTCCATAACAAGGCCTCCAAGAGTTCCTTCCAGAAATGATCTTTTGCTTTTTGCTCCGTCCCTAATGACTCCGCCTACTCTCTGCCTACCTCGGCCGGCCGGGGTGGCCGAGTGGTTCTTGGCGCTACAGTCTGGAACCGCGCGACCGCTACGGTCACAGGTTCGAATCCTGCCTCAGGCATGGATGTGTGTGATGTCCATAGGTTAGTTAGGTTTAAGTAGTTATAAGTTCTAGGGGACTGATGACCTCAGAAATTAAGTCCCATAGTGCTCAGAGCCATTTGAACCATTTTTTTCTGTTGGCGCAGGGGATGGGAGGCGAGACAGGAAGGGCGTGTATTGGTTAGTACGCTGAAAGTAAAGATACGAGCTGAGAGGCTATTTGTGAGACACAGATTTTAATTTTATAACAATGATGGCACTCATATTTAATTTTACATATTCGGTCTGTATCTTTCACCGTTTATGTTTGCATTTAGAAATAAAATGTGAATATGTTAATCGAAGTCTTACGTTTCATTTAATCATTGGCAACACGAGAGAGAAAAGAACTTCAAAAAACTGTAAAGAAAACCATGGAACTCCGTCTCTAGAAGAGTTAGTCTCCATTAGAGACAAGGATACCGTCAGGGTGCCCCAGGGGTGTGTGATAGGACGACTCACATACATAAATTATCTGACGTACAGGGTGAGCAGCAATCGGCGGCTGTTTGCTGACGACGCTGTCGTGTACGGGAATCTGTCGTCGTTGAGTGACTGTAAGAGGATACAAAACGATTTAGATAAAATTTCTAGTGGGTGTGATGAATGGTAACTTGTTCAAAATGTAAAAAAAATGTAACTTAACGCAGATGAGTAAGAAAAACAATCACGAATGTTCGAATATAGCATTAATAGTTTGTTGACCGACACAGTCAAGTCGATTAAATATCTAGGCGTAACTTTGAAAAACGATATTAAATGGAACGAACACGTAAGGTCGGTATTAGGGAAGGCGAGGATTTTAGGAAAGTGTAGCTCATATATAAAGGAGACCGTTTATAGGACACTAGTGTAACTCATTACTAAATACTGCTTGAGTGTTTGTGATCCATATCACTCAGGGTTAAAGTTAGAAGTCGAAGCAGTGGAGCGGCGTGCTGCTAAATTTGTTACCGGTAGGTTCGACCAACATGCCAGTATTACAGAGATGCTTCGTGAACTGAGAATGCCACGAGCGAAGACGATGTTCATTTATCGAAACACTGTTGAGAAAATTTAGAGCACCGGCATTTGAAGGTGAGATTCTACTGCCACCAACGTGCCTTTTTATAAGGACCACGAAGACAAAATAAGCGAAATTATGGTTCGCACAGAGGAATAGAGACACTCTTTTTCTCCCTCGCGCTATTTATTTGCGAGTGAAACAGGAAAGTAAAGGAAAGGTACATGGTACCCTTCACCATGTGTCAGTTTGTGACTTGCGGAATATGTATGTAGATGTGGGCCGGCCGGGGTGGCCGAGCGGTTCTAGACGCTACAGTCTGGAACCGCGTGACCGCTAAGGTCGCAGGTTCGAATCCTGCCTCGGGCATGGATGTGTGTGATATCCTTAGGTTAGTTAGACTTAAGTCGTTCTAAGTTCTAGGGGACTGATGACATCAGAAGTTAAGTCCCATAGTGCTCAGAGCCATTTGAACCATTTTTTGTAGATGTGGATGTAGACAACTAACCGAGAGATTGAAAGGATAAATACACTACTGGCCATTAAAATTGCTACACTACGCAGATGACGTGCTACAGACACGAAATTTAACCAACAGGAAGAAGATGCTGTGCTATGCAAATGATTAGCTTTTCAGAGCATTCACACAAGGTTGGCGCCGGTGGCGACACCTACAACGTGCTGACATGAGGAAATTTTCCAACCGATTTCTCATACACAAACAGCAGTTGACCGGCGTTGCCTGGTGGAACGTTGTTGTCATGCCTCGTGTAACGAGGAGAAATGCGTACCATCACGTTTCCTACTTCGATAAAGGTCGGATTATAGTCTATCGCGATAGCGGTTTATCGAATCGCGACATTGCTGCTCGCATTCGTCGAGATCCAATGACTGTTAACAGAATATGGAATCGGTGGTTTCAGGAGGGTAATACGGAACGCCGTGTTGGATCCCAACGGCTTCGTATCAATAGCAGTCGAGATGACAGGCATCTTATCCGCATGGCTGTAACGAACCGTGCAGACACGTCTCGATCCCTGATGGGGACGTTTGCAAGACAGCAACCATCTGCACGAGCAGTTCGACGACGTTTGCAGCAGCATGGACTATTATCTCGGAGACCGTGGCTGCGCTTACCCTTGACGCTGCATCACAGACAGGAGCGCCTGCGATGGTGTACTCAACGACGAATCTGGGTGCCTGAATGGCAAAACGTAATTTTTTCGGATGATCCAGGTTCTGTTTACAGCATCATGATGGTCGCATCCGTGTTTGGCGACATCGCGGTGAACGCACATTGGAAGCGTGTATTTGTCATCGCCATACTGGCGTATCACCCAGCGTGATGGTACGGGGTGCCATTGGTTACACGTCTCGGTCACCTCTTGTTCGCATTGACAGCACCATGAACAGTGGACGTTACATTTCAGATGTATTACGACCCGTGGCTATACCCTTCATTCGATCCCTGCGAATCCCTACATTTCAGCAGGATAATGCACGGCCGCATGTTGCAGGTCCTGTACGGGCCTTTCTGGATACATAAAATGTTCGACTGCTGCCCTGGCCAGCACATTCTCTAGATCTCTCACCAACTGAAAACGTCTGGTCAATGGTGGCCGAGCAACTGGCTCGTCACAATACTCCAGTCACTACTCTTGATGAACTGTGGTATTGTGTTGAAGCTGCATGGGCAGCTGTACCTGTACACCCCATCCAAGCTCTGTTTGACTCAATTCCCAGGCGTATCAAGGCCGTTATTACGGCCAGAGGTGGTAGTTCTGGGTACTGATTTCTCAGGATCTATGCACCCAAATTGCGTGAAAGTATAATCACATGTCAGTTCTAGTATAATATATTTGTCCAATGAATACCCGTTTATCATCTGCATTTCTTCTTGGTGTAGCAATTTTAATGGCCAGTAGTGTATAAAGGAGACCGTTTATAGGACACTTGGGTAACTCATTCTTAAATACTGCTTGTGTGTTTGGGATCCGTATCGCGCAGGGTTAATGTTAGAAGTCGAAGCAGTGGAGCAGCGTGCCTGCAAACTTGTTACCGGTAGGTTCAATCAAAATGCGAGTATTACAGAGATGCTTCGTGAACTGATATGGGAATGCCACGTGCGGAGACGACCTTCTTTTATCGAAACACTATTGAGAAAATTTAGAGCACCGGTATTTGAAGGTGAGATTCTACTGCCATCAACGTATCTTTTTTTAAGGACCACGAAGACAAAATAAGCGAAATTATGGTTCGCACAGAGAGATAGAGACAGTCTTTTTCTCCCTCGCTCTATTTATTTGCGATTGAAACAGGTAAGTAAAGGAAAGGTACATGGTATCCTTCACCATGCGTCATACTGTGACTTGTGGATTATGTATGTAGATGTGGATGTAGACAACTAACCGAGAGATTGAAAGGATTAATATATCCACGAGCGTCGAGGATTAGTTGGTTGGTTGGTTGATTATTTTTGTTGAGTAAACTAAACAGCAAGATCATCAGTCCCATCGGTTTAGGGAAGGATGGGGAAGGAAGTCGGCCGTGCCCTTTCAAAGGAACCATCCCTGAATTTGCCTGAAGTGATTTAGGGAAATCACGGAAAATCTAAATCAGGATGGCCGGACGTGGTTTTGAACCGTCGTCCTCCCGAGTCCAGTGTGCTGACCACTGCGCCACCTCGCTCGGAGAGGATTAGTTAAGCCACGAATTGCCATTAATGGGGGTTCATAATACTTGCGAACAAACGCAAGTAGCTTGCAAGATGACAAATATCTAAGAAACTATTTAAACAATAAACATTAATAATATGGTATTGGAAAAGAGGCGGCAGTTTCCTCTACGCATCTCACGTAGCCTAACACCGAAGTCAGATGTTGCCTATTTTTGTATGACCGCGTTCGTGTTTGCGATCGCTCCTGTGTCGATCGATTTATGCCTTGCGTGTGAGATATACGATCGCATTTAGTCGAGACCATTTCTCAAAGCTCAACTTCATCCGACAACTGTATTCGCAGAGATAATATCCGGAATCAGACGCTTTGAAACGTCTTGGGGTACGTATTTTTACACTGCACATATCAGTGACGGGAGTGTCCTGCAGGTAACATATGGCATGGTTCTTGTGGTTCATTACCCTACTTTAATGTAGGTTACGTGTGTGTGAACCAAATATAATTTTTAGTGTTTTTTTGTTACCTTCACACGGGATAATTTTTCTAGATGTAATACAATACAATGAAGCTTTGGAGACACAATTTTTAAGAAATTATTATACTGTAAAATAATGCCGAATGAACCAGGTGCCGGTATTTCACAACAGACCTGATTGCGTCTAGAGATGGTACACAGATAAACAAAATTTAACTGATGCTCTATAATCGTTAGCTTAAGCTGACGGCCAGTTTACTGTTTGTTTAGTGTACCATAATAAAGATGGTAGTTCCACGCACAGCGTTGATTCTGCACGCACGCAAGCCATGTAACAAGATTTTGATTTAACCCGAATGGCATGACGACAGAAGATTGGAGTAAATAATTCAGACGATATGAGGGTAGTAAAATTGAGTTTTATACTGGAAAACAGACTACTCGCTTATATGGAGAGATGTTTGACCTCTTTTTCCCACAGGGTAAGTGAATCATATATAATATTTTCTTAAGTATTAACATTAGAAACCTTGATTACATTTTCCACTTTTAATATCTTAAATATTTATTTACTTAATGTTTCCATGAAATACTTCTTACATTCTTCCTTTTATAATGCGAGTGTAATGTAGATATTCACATATTAAGGAGCGTCCATATCCAATGTATATGTTTCGATTTCCCAGTAGCTCTTTGTTCAAATACTTTTCAGAAAATATCACTGAAACTAATTTTGGGACAGAACCTCACTTATTGTAAATACTTGTTCAGTCGTACTTCCTGCAGTCGTATTTTACTAGACAGAAAAATATCTTTTTTCCATACATTTTTCCAGAACATGAGTTTTCTTTAGATAAAATTTAACGAAGTCTTCTGTTGACAAGACGAACATTATTCGCCACGCTGTCTGCCTGTTTACTTTCGTCGTCTTCACAAATAACAATCTGCAGGCAGAGAAGACCGTTAGCTGCAGCATGAATTTGTAAAATCCTATCCGAGACCTCAAGCCTTCTCCACTGTTCAGCTGGGAGAGCGCGAGTTGAATACAAATAGACGATAAGTCTTTTCTCAGATTCTGGAATGGAGCTTTTCTCGCAATACATCACACGTTAGTTTCTTAAATTTTAGTCATTGGTCGCATACGTGACCGTGTGAGGGGTACTGAACCTGGGGTAAATCAATACCATACGCCTCGCATACCACACACTATTGTTCATGAAAACTGATGTACTAAAATGAATGACGCAAGATGGTAACAGGGCATTCAGAGTAGGTTGGGAGACGTCAACGATTACAATGTTGAACGTTCTGTCTTTTCGCCCATTGATAGAAAACTTTCCATAAGAGATTGCTACGTCTTTTCAGCGGAAATGACAACCTGACCAGAAAATTATAGTAGTAGGACAGGCGTGACGAGGCTTACTGTATGCGTGAAGTTGTACATAGTATTTCCAAGCCGGCCAAGTGTTGTAACCCTGTTTCGCTACGCTAGTCACCTCAGCCAGTTTCCGGCACCCGTGGGAAGGGGTTTCGTTCAGCCTGAAGATGTTAGGAAGCATTTTCCCAACATCTTTCTAAACGGTTAATTTCACAGGGAGATAAATTTCCCCATGGCGACCGTCGCAGGAAGAGTGCTTTATGTCCTGCCATGGGGCAGGAGCGATGTAAACAGGGACAGGGGAATGTCCAAAGACAGTGCCTATTTTTTGGACCTGAATTTGTGTTTTGTCGTGGTTATCATTTCGGAGTACTGGAGTAAGGAAATAAGGAACGAAGACACCTTTACGGTGCGGAAAAACGACACAGTATTCGAAAGCGCGCTCCCGTGCGCGGTCGTCGATTACCGCTTAGACATGTTCCTGTTTTCTCTGTGAGTGTCGCGGGCAAAGGAGTGAGGCCTTTTTCTATGAGTTAAGAGATCAGAGGAGAAGTAGAGCCGGTAGGTAACTGGCCTATACGGGTTTAGTGAATGTGATTTAGTGAAATGTCAGAGGGGAATCCCTCGAGTCCAGTGGTCGAATCTAGGAATCTTACATGAAAGTACTCAGGTGCCAAAAGGACTTTAAATTAATGATTTTCGAATTCTAAATTTAATACTATTCCACGGGTTAAAGCGACGTTGGAGGCCCTTATATAATCTGAATGGTTAATGTGGCACAGAAGACAATCAGGGTTCGACAAAACCGTTTCGGATTTAATCCGTGGAGCAGTTCGGCAGGTAATTTGTCTGCCACGCAGCTCATCGCCAAGAGTACGTGCATTCAGACCGCAGCCGGGAGTGTGACATCGCGCAACGCCACGCTCTTTCGAGGACGGACGAAAATAAGCGTTCACCTTTCAATGCCATTGCCAGGACTGGAATCACCTCGCAGAACTTTCTCTTCACTGGCTGAAAGCATCGTCGGTCGAATTTTTACCGGACGTAGACATCGAGCATCGCACCTTCACCAGCAGGAGACGTACACCATCGCAACATCACTGGGCGGCAGCATCGATCGTCACACAATTGTCGTCTGCACGTCGAAGAACACGCCGTAAAGTATATGCCGCGGCTTAGCGCGATTTCAGTTTTGGCAGTCTAGGCTAAAGTGATCAGTTTTGTGTTGCTTCTGCTATTTGTCTCGTTAGTGCGGGATTTTGTGCAGATGGTTTACCATTTAAAGCGGATATTATTAAAGAAACAGGTGTGAGATTTTAAGTGTTTCCTTATCTGTGATTTTGGAGACAGTGAAGCAAAGAAGACAGTGGGAAGACAATTAGATATTTGGGAAATACTTCTCCAGATTCACTAAATTATGCGTAAAAATCATCAAATTTGGAGAGAAGAATGGGAAAAGAAGTCTAGAGAGAAGAGGGAAAGAAAAGAGAAAGACAGCGTGTTTTATGTACGAGAAAAAGAAGAGGGAAAGAACAGAAAATGAAAAGAGGGAGGAAGGAAGAAGATGGAAAGAGCAGAAAATGAATGTGAAGGTCAAGGGATTAGACAACGATATTCTGACTGCCATGCGGAGGCCTGGGTTCGATTCCCAGCACTGCCAAGGATTCTCCCTTGTCATGACAATGGCACGAGGTGCACTCAGCCTTGTAAGGCCAACTGCGGGATTACTCGACCAATTAATAGCGTTTCCAACGTCAGGAAACCCGACAAGGGCCGAGAGAGAGGTCTGCTGACCACATGCCGCCCCATACCTCCATGACACCACTGGCAGAGGTCGGGAGCGATTGGTCCATCCCGGGCCAGAACACAGAACTTTCCCTTGCCTAAGCTGAAAGTCTAAGGAGCTGTACACCTGAAAAATGTAGTAGAAAGTAGGAGTAGTAGAATGTAAGCCATCTTCGGTAGGAGCCAGCATGAATTTAAACGAAAGCGTAAGTGAGGAACACTTAGAGGAAAGTATTTGCGACTATGAAGCAGGACTAGGTGACAGTGTTGCACAAGGAGAGAGCTATACGGGACCAATGGGGAAAGACTGTGCCGCGCGTGATGCGCCGAGCGGTCTTAGGCGCTGCAGTCATGGACTGTGTGGCTGGTCCCGGCGAAGGTTCGAGTCCTCCCTCGGGCATGGGCGTGTGTGTTTGTCCTTGGGATAATTTACTTTAAGTAGTGTGTAAGTTTAGGGGTCTGATGACCTTAGCAGTTATGCCCCATAAGATTTCACACACATTTGAACATTTTTTTAAATTTTTTTGGAGGAAAGACTGTGTATCCAACCATGAGTTTACTGAAACCACAGATAATGTTCCACAGAAAAAAACCTTGGATGAAGAGTAGGAAATAGAAACTGAGCAAGAAGAAATAAACGAATCCAAGGACACGAAATTTGATGTAAAAACTGTTGATTTCTGACGTTCTGTCTATGAGATAAAGACCTGTCAGAAATGACATTTCACTCAGTGTCGAAGATAGAAAAAGTAGGATTGGAATAATAAGAATTAAAAAAACTGAAATTCAACGTCACGAGACTGGAGAAATGATCATGACTATCAGTCAAAATTTGACGATACTTCTAAAATAATCTGGGTAACAACTGTGCTGTATCTGAACATGAAAGATCTGAAGAACTTGTTTTCGCCTTCGATATTTGATAGGTTTAGGCTGCAGACAATAAAGATTCACCTGAAACAATCGTCCCGACGACGACGAGATTGAGTACAAGCTCGGATTGGGGAAGAATGAGTAAGAATACCGGAAGTGCTCTTTAAAAGGAACCATCGTGACATTCACCTTATGCGATTTGGGAAAATCGCGGGACACCTTAATCTAGATTATTTGACTGGGCTCTGAAATGTCGTATTTCTGAGTGACAGTTGTATGTCTTACAATAGTGTCACATCGCTCGGAGATGGAAAACTGTGTTGAGAAAATGGTGGAGGATTTTTGCAGCTACGCCACTTGGATTTTTGGCGTACAACCCCATCCTCTTCCCTGTGGACTGCGTCCAAGTATTGATTTTCGCAGGATATATCTTACAACAAATCAACGACGCACCCGACTACAATCAGACAGTCAATAAAGACTATAACCTAAGTATTGTCAATAATTTGTCGACGTTCATTTCATCGCACGGTCATGAAAATGTATTTGTGAGACACTACAGTGGCGAGCGCCATATGGCAAAATGCATAACGAAGCTCTCGTATGACGAAGTGGCTGCTACGTAAGGTCAATCTCAAATCGGCGTAAATGCTTCGCCTGATTTCTGCAGCTGTATTCTCGATCTCACATGGAAAGGAATGGAATATCCTTTCACCTGACATGAATATGTTGTAGGTGACTCACTGATGATATACGCCCAATAAGCGACGGACTGTACTTTTAAAGTTGAAGCTGTTTGGAATGCCGTCACGCAGTGAAATAGTCAAATCCTGTGTGAACGAAGTAACGGCATGGGGAGACTCTTATCACGACGCGTTGCAGCTTTGCCAAATTTTGATTATGGGCTTGGAGCCTTATAGTGTTTTGTAGATTTTCGAGGGTTGTCCAGAAAGTAATGCACCGCATTTTTTTTTCTGAGCTGAAAACAATGCTACGAATGCGAAACGTTACGTATGTATGATTTGCAGTCTCCTGAGTGAGCGCACCAAGTTTCCGCCACTTCTGACAGGTAGAGTAGCTGCAGGACAGTTTCAAAATGGCGTCTGTAGGTGATGCACGTTACAAGCAACGTGCCATCATTGGATTTCTCACTGGAGAGAAAGAAACGGTGGGGACTATTCACAAACGCTTGTGCAAAGTCTATGGAACATCTGCTGTCGACAGAGGTACATTTAGTCGCTGGGCACGGAGGGTGGGGTCACCAGACGGTGGTTCGGCGGAGCTCCAAGATTTGCAGCGGTCGGAGAGGCCATCCACAGCTGTCACGTCTGACAACCCTGACCTAGCCCCCTCGGACTTCCACTTGCTTGCTCCGTTAAAGGATGCCATTCGTGGAAAACATTTTGAGGACGATGAGGAGGTGATTCACGCAGTGAAGCAGTGGCTTCATCATCAGGACAAGGATTGGTACCGACGGGGCATACATGCCCTTGTTTCGCACTGGAGAGAGGCCATAGAGCAGGATGGAGATTACTAGAAAAATAGGTTGTGTAGATAAAACACCATTCTTACTTGTGTGTAATTCTTATTATGTTCAGTAAAGAACTGTTGAAGAAAAAAACGCGGTGCATTACTTTTGGGCAACCCTCGTAACACAGATACAGTAATGGGGATTTTTCTCGCAGTACATCACACATTGGATTAATACTTTGTGTGTTGGGTGGATACATAATTCTACTATGGTTACGCAGTCTTCGGTAAATCAATACCATACGCCTCGCATACCATACACTACTGTTCGTGAAAACTAATGGACTAAAGAGAAATGACGTAGGATGGTTATGGTGCATTCCGAGTAGGATGGGATACGCAAAAAATTTCGATGGGGTGAGTTTTTGTAATATCCCTTAGACTCATGCTGAACGTTTTATACTGTTGCCTGTTGATAGAAGTCTTTGTGTAAGAGATATACCCTCAGACTTCAAGAAGAATGTAATAAATGCAGTTCCGAAGAAAGCAGGTACTGACATACGCGCGTATATTTAACTGTTTAATACGTCATGGTTGCAAAATACACGAATTACAATGTCCGGCAAAAAAAGTGAAAACCCCGGAAGACATTGTCGATCGCCAGTGTAACTTCTCGGCGGGTATGTAAATGATTACATTTACATTTATCTGTAATAGATAGAAAGGCAACCGAGTGCACTAGTGTAATTAGTGTTTAGTGTTGTTAAGAAGCCTGATAGGGTATGTAAGAGGTTAAACAGCGTCAAATGTTGGATGATTATTGTGAACGACACGGACATGCTGCGTACTCCTCTGAGAGAGCGTTGTAAGCACCTGGCAGTTTCAGAGAGGCCTCATTGTGTGTTTCCACTTGGTCGGCTGGTGGAATCATACAATATCCAGATTTGTGGGGCATTCGGATGTGAGAGCGGCCCCAATTCGGATTGCATGGGAAGTATGGACCGGCATACTCGTGGTCAAGGTTCCAGTTGACCACGTCTGACTACAGCAAGGGAGGATCACTGTACTGTGTGCCAAGCACATTGTAACCCCTTCACACCCGCGCCTGCCATCCGTGAACAAGTAATGGATTACCTATAACCTACTGAATTATCCCGCACCATTAGTCGGAGACTAACAGCAGGTAGACTAGGGAAATACCGTCCCATTTGTAGGGGGCACCAATACAAACGACAGCATTTCCAGTGGTGCTGTGACCGGGAAGCATGAGCTGCTGATGAATGGCGTTATATTATTTTCAGCTATGATTGCGGTTTTCACTCCCGTGGATGACCATCGCTGGTGACCTTGGGAGACGCTCCATTCTTATAACTTTTTGGATACGTACAGCGGTTTTACTCCTGGCATCATGGTCTGGGGATCCATTGGATATGACTTCAGGCGACGACTGGCAGTGAACAGTGCGCCACGGACACCCTGCGCCCTCATGTTTTACCTCTCACGTGACAGTACAGTCGTGCTATTTTTCAACAGGGCAATGTTCGTCCACATACGACACCCGTTTCTATGAACTGTCTGCGTGATGTTGAGGTACTCCTGTATCCAGCATGATCCGCGTTACTGGCCCCGATAGAATATGTGTGGGATAAACTCGGCAGTCAACTTAGTGATTCTGTAATCACTGAAATAACACCATATACTGTCTCAATTCGTTACGTTTCATTTCGTCTTCTCCTTCGTTCTGGCTGTTTCTCTTTTTTCATCATGACGAATGAAAAAACTGGACAAAGTGAATTTCGGGGAAGATCAGTTTCATTTCTGGAGGAACTTAGGGAAACACGATGCAGTACTGATTCTGCTCTTTGAAATTCTGAAGGTAGCAAACGTAAGATACAGGGAGCGAAACTTATTTAGAACCAGAGGCAGTTATAAGAGTCGAAGGGCATGAAAGGGAAGCACTAGATGAGTAGGTAGATAAACATGGTTGTAACCTGTACCCGATATTTTTCCAATTATACACTGAGCAAGTAGTAAAGGAAGCCAGAGAAAAAGTTGGAGATGGAATTAAGAAAGAAGAAAAAAAATGAGGTTTGTCGATGACTCTGTAATTCTGTCAGAGACATTAAAGGACATGGAAGAGCAGCTGAACGCAACGGACAGCGTCTTGAATGTATGGTGTAAGCCGGCCGAAGTGGCCGTGCGGTTAAAGGCGCTGCAGTCTGGAACCGCAAGACCGCTACGGTCGCAGGTTCGAATCCTGCCTCGGGCATGGATGTTTGTGATGTCCTTAGGTTAGTTAGGTTTAACTAGTTCTAAGTTCTAGGGGACTAATGACCTCTGCAGTTGAGTCCCATAGTGCTCAGAGCCATTTGAACCATTTGTATGGTGTAAGTTGAACATCAACGAAGCAAAACAAGGATATTGTAATGTAGTCGAATGAAATCAGGCGATGATGAGAGAATTATATTACGAAATGAGAAGCTAAAAGTAGATGAGTTAGTAGATGAGTTTTGCTATTTAGACACCAAAATAAATGACTATGGCCGAAGTAGAGAGGATATAAAATGCAGAATGGCTATTGAGAGGAAAGTATTACTGAAAAAGTAGAATTTTTTACTATCAAATACAAATTTAAGTGTTCGAAAATCTTTTATGAAGGTATTTGTTTGAGGTGTAGCCTTGTACGAGAAGAGAATAAAATCTTTTGCTATGTAGGTACTGAATCGAATTGCGGAGAAAAAAAATTGTGGCAAAACTTGCCTAAAATAAGAAATTGATTGATAGGACATATTCTCAGGCATTGAGGACCGACAATTTGGTATTGGAGGAAAATGTAAGAGGAGAAAATTGTAGAGAGAGACCAAGAGATGAATACAGTAAGCAGGTTCAAATGAGATGTCGGTTGCCGTAGTTATTCGGAGATGAAGAGCCTTGCACAGCAGCGCTGTATCAACCTGGTCTTAGCACTGAAGACGGACCACCAGAAAGAAAGATATGTAATGGTTGTGTTAATCAGCTTCCCGATTTATCATCGAGCTCGCCAGTGAAGGCTGGCGTGGTAGTGCTCGACAAGGAGGTAATCGGAATGAGTTGTGGTAGTGGTAGAGGTTTTTAAATTCTCTATTTAGACTGTAAGTAAACACGTGGTGCTGGCATAAAGTTACTGACCAACAAACCTTGTCCCTATGTACTGAGCTACACTCCCAGCTTTTGAGGTGTCTTTTGTAGAGTGAGGTCACGTGACACTGTTGAAGGTTATTAGGTACATTAAGTTCGGTGTTCCAAATGCTGTCGATGGAGAGGAATAGAATAAAGTAAATACAAAGTTTTCCCCTTCCATTTCCTTTCACTCCATACTCACACAAATCAAGAGAAACGTATGTGCTCGAACAGTCCACGGGTGTACTGCCGGTGCATAGTGTCCAATGGGCATAATATTTCGGCAATCAGACAAGTCGCCATCGTCAGGTATGCTGGCGAACTGAGCTCCTGAGGACGGGCGGCCGTCTTAAATCCTGTCCCCCTAAGAGGCGTTCTCTCCGCGGTCCGCGCCCGCGGCCGCGCGTCGGCGGTCGCTGAGGCGCAGGCGTTGGCGTCTGCGGTGGCGTCGGTGTAACTGCCTCGTCAGCCCTGGTCGGCCCGTTTTCTTTGCTGAGCGTCTTTTTAATTAGACCCAGTGCTGGTTCCCATTTAAGACGGCCGCCCGCCCTCAGGAGCCCAGTTCGTCAGAGCACCTGACGATGACGACACGTCTGATGGCTGAAATATTGTGCCCGTTGGACACTATGGACCTGCAGTACATCCGTGAACTGTTCGAGCATGAAATACGCCGGGAGGAACTGAAGAATCACGAAACATATGCGCTTTCGAACATTTCCTGTTCATGTTGTATATTAATGACCTTGCAGGCAATATTAATAATAACCTATACAGAGGTACTATCTGGAAAAAAGCTGTACAAATATTCAGTCGGAACTTGATCATTTCAAAGTAATAGAACTATTGGCAACTTGCTTAAAATATTCAGAAATGGAAAATTAAACTCTTCACAAAACGAAAATGTAAGTTCTTTTGGCTACGATATCAGTGTGTCACGGCTGGAATTGGTCAACTCATACAAACACAAGAATGTCACA
Source organism: Schistocerca piceifrons (assembly GCF_021461385.2). NCBI lineage: Eukaryota > Metazoa > Arthropoda > Insecta > Orthoptera > Acrididae > Schistocerca > Schistocerca piceifrons. The sequence continues at coordinate 75,512,107 of NC_060149.1, forward strand.
ATTGGTAGGGATGCGAAGTGGAACGATAGGCAAAGTCGTAGGTTAAGCAGGTGGCAGATTTCGATTTATTGTTATAACACGAAAGAAATACAAACAATCTATAAAGTAGATTGCATACAAATCACTAAGCTGGTCCATGCTATGTAACTGCTCAAGTGTGTGGGACCTGTACCAAATAAGACTGACAGGACATATTGAAGGTGTACAAAAATGGGCAGCTCAGGTCTGTTTGACCCATCGCTCAACGTCACGGAGATGTGAGGAAACTGAATTAGCAGGCGTTTGAAGACAGACGTAAACTACTTAAGCGTTTCCAGAATCAGTTTTAAATGACGAATCTAGAAATATACTACCAACTCCTAAGTATCGCTCCTGTAGGGATCGTGAGAACAAGATTAGACGAATTACAGCGCACAGTCATTCTTCCTGCGCTTCATGCGTGAATGGAAAGGAAGAAGCCCTAAGAAGTGGTAGAGTGAGAAGTTCCCTCGGCCATGAACTTCACAGTGGTTTGAAGAGTATAGATGTAGATGTAGCTGTGGAAATATAACACTGCAGTATATAAGCGTTCTTTCACATGATACAGAGGTACAGTTTACACTTCATAATAGGCCTTATGAAAACGACTGCAAACCACCTCCATTGAGACCTTTCGCTGACCAGCGATGGGGGATTATCACATTGTCTTTTTTTTCGTTTATTGTTATTTTCAAACCCGTACAAACAGGCAGGCTGTCAGCAGCACGTTACGCCGCTCTTCAGCCATAGTGTAGATAAATAAACAACAGAAAGAATACACAGATGTGACATAACGGTGGGTAATAAAACAGTAGACACATAAAGAAAAACACGGAGCCCTTCACACTCGACGATAATCCACACTACAAACTGTTGTTACGATGCACTAACACTGAAGATGGCGATGGCACAGGTGATCGATGGAGTGTGACGGTGAACACTGAACACTAAACACGACGGCACACACGAGACACTGATGGTGATGATCTCCGGCGCGCGAATGTCCACTGAGCGTGTGCGGGTCTGGGGACCTGCCAAGAGAGGAAGAAGGGTGAGGTGGGGGAGAGGGGAGAACAAAGATGCCAATGGCTGAGGAGATGGGGGGAGGAGGAGAGGGACAGGGGAGGGGAAGCCCGGGAGAGGAGTGGGGAGAAATGGAGGAGGGAGGGAAGAGGGTGGGAGGGTGCCCACAGGAGCAAAAACAGGAAGAGGGAGGGAGGATCAAAGTTGGTAGGAGGGGTAGACGGAGGGGAGGACGGCATCATCAGGGAGAGGGAGCTGGCGGAAGCCACCTTGGGAGAGGGTAAGGAGGGTAGAGAGATGGAGACTGGGTGGGACGTGGGAATACAGGCGCGGCAGCGGGCGGGGGCGGGAGAGGATGGGCAAGACAAGCGGGTGAGGAGGATCGAGTCTGCGGGAGGTGTACAGGATCCGTATCCTTTCAAGGAAAAGGAGGAGGTGGGGGAACGGAATGAGGTCGTACAAGATCCGCATGGGGGAGGGGAGACGGGTGCGATAGGCGAGGCGGAGAGCATACCATTCAAGGATTTGGAGGGATTTATGAAAGGTAGGGGGGCGGGGCGGAGATCCAGGCCGGATGGGCGTAACAAAGGATAGGGCGGATGAAGGATTTATAGGTGTGGAGGATGGTGGATGGGTCCAGACCCCACGTACGGCCGGAAAGGAGCTTGAGGAGATGGAGTCAGGAGCGTGCCTTGGCTTGGATTGTCCAGAGATGGGGGGTCCAGGAGAGTCGACGATCGAGGGTGACGCCAAGGTACTTAAGTGTAGGGGTGAGGGCGATAGGACGGCCATAGATGGTGAGATAGAAATCTAATCACATTGTCCTCAATACAGCATTTTTATCTTGGGGTTAGGTTTAATTTATACCAGAGGTTTGAATTTGGTTTCTTTTGATGACTTCTCCATGTTTTCGCCATTTTCATAGTACATGATCAATCTTAAATTTCTTACTAAGAAGTAACCGAAATCGAACAGATTGCATAAGAATGGAGCAGCTAAAGAAATAGCTCAGAGTATACGACACTACTCGTATTTAGGAACAACACACGGTGGCTGATAAGCATGAATGCGAGATTGGACGCATACCTAGTGTGTGTATCAGCCGATAGAGTACAGTATTGGACAGGAAACTGGTTTAGTTTCGATTGTGCCCAGTACAGTGCACTAAAGTAATAGAATGTTTTTCATAAACTGTTCTAGTATTTTCATAAAGTGTTGTTATGTCTTTTTGTGTATGTAAATTGTTATAAATGTGTTTTAGCAGTACGAATGATGCGTGAGTGTGGTTCAAGGTTAATATGAAGATAATTGTTTAACGAGTTATGTAGTAGGATTTAGTGTGGGAACATTTCGAAGAAATATGGATATGGACAAAGGGGATATTTGTAGAATAGATTTGTAAAGTAAGTTTATGGTAAAGTGAAAGTTTATTCAGGTATAAATTGTGGTGTCGCCGCCAGACACCACACTTGCTAGCTGGTAGCCTTTAAATCGGCCGCGGTCCGTTAGTATACGTCGGACCGGCGTGTCGCCACTATCAGAGATTGCAGACCGAGCGCCGCCACACGGCAGGTCTAGAGAGACTTCCTAACACTCGCCCCAGTTGTACAGCCGACTTTGCTAGCAATGGTTCACTGACAAAATACACTCTCATTTGCCGAGACGATAGTTAGCATAGCCTTCAGCTACGTCATTTGCTACGACCTAGCAATGCGCTATTACCAGTTACTATTGATGCTGTAAAACATGTACCGTCAAGAGCGATGTTCACCATTTATGGATTAATGTTAAGTATTCCACAGCTACGTCCTTTTTTGCTAGTCTAGTTTCCTTGACCTGTTCCAGACCTCACGCCAGCCGGCGTGAGCTAAAACGCCTGCCTTTCGACTTCCTCTCATAGTGGGTTGGCTCTCTTGCCAATCCACAACATAAATAACAATAGTAAATAACTTTATGCATAAGCAAAACTTCAGCATATTAGATAATTACGTCGGTAAAAAGTGCAGTCGCTAGGTTTACTATTTTGCGATTGGTTATTGATGAAAAGCGCAGATTGACGAGGGAGAATGTTGTTTCGCTATTGGCTGTTAAGTAAACTGACCAATGGTAAAGCAATATTCTTCGCGCGCCTTTCTCTGCTGGTAGAGAAGACTTAGAGTATTCTAGAGAGGAGTCGGAGCCTAGCCATGGAACAGTTCGGACGTGTGTAGTAGTAGTTCCGATGGAAACGATAAGTTGCCGGATCTAGCAGTGTTTAATTCACTCCTGGAAATTGAAATAAGAACACCGTGAATTCATTGTCCCAGGAAGAGGAAACTCTATTGACACATTCCTGGGGTCAGATACATCACATGATCACACTGACAGAACCACAGGCACATAGACACAGGCAACAGAGTATGCACAATGTCGGCACTAGTACAGTGTATATCCACCTTTCGCAGCAATGCAGGCTGCTATTCTCCCATGGAGACGATCGTAGAGATGCTGGATGCAGTCCTGTGGAACGGCTTGCCATGCCATTTCCACCTGGCGCCTCAGTTGGACCAGCGTTCATGCTGGACGTGCAGACCGCGTGAGACGACGCTTCATCCAGTCCCAAACATGCTCAATGGGGGACAGATCCGGAGATCTTGCTGGCCAGGGTAGTTGACTTACACCTTCTAGAGCACGTTGGGTGGCACGGGATACAAGCGGACGTGCATTGTCCTGTTGGAACAGCAAGTTCCCTTGCCGGTCTAGGAATGGTAGAACGATGGGTTCGATGACGGTTTGGATGTACCGTGCACTATTCAGTGTCCCCTCGACGATCACCAGTGGTGTACGGCCAGTGTAGGAGATCGCTCCCCACACCATGATGCCGGGTGTTGGCCCTGTGTGCCTCGGTCGTATGCAGTCCTGATTGTGGCGCTCACCTGCACGGCGCCAAACACGCATACGACCATCATTGGCACCAAGGCAGAAGCGACTCTCATCGCTGAAGACGACACGTCTCCATTCGTCCCTCCATTCACGCTTGTCGCGACACCACTGGAGGCGGGCTGCACGATGTTGGGGCGTGAGCGGAAGACGGCCTAACGGTGTGCGGGACCGTAGCCCAGCTTCATGGAGACGGTTGCGAATGGTCCTCGCCGATACCCCAGGAGCAACAGTGTCCCTAATTTGCTGGGAAGTGGCGGTGCGGTCCCCTACGGCACTGCGTAGGATCCTACGGTCTTGGCGTGCATCCGTGCGTCGCTGCGGTCCGGTCCCAGGTCGACGGGCACGTGCACCTTCCGCCGACCACTGGCGACAACATCGATGTACTGTGGAGACCTCACGCACCACGTGTTGAGCAATTCGGCGGTACGTCCACCCGACCTCCCGCATGCCCACTATACGCCCTCGCTCAAAGTCCGTCAACTGCACATACGGTTCACGTCCACGCTGTCGCGGCATGCTACCAGTGTTAAAGACTGCGATGGAGCTCCGTATGCCACGGCAAACTGGCTGACACTGACGGCGGCGGTGCACAAATGCTGCGCAGCTAGCGCCATTCGACGGCCAACACCGCGGTTCCTGGTGTGTCCGCTGTGCCGTGCGTGTGATCATTGCTCGTACAGCCCTCTCGCAGTGTCCGGAGCAAGTATGGTGGGTCTGACACACCGGTGTCAATGTGTTCTTTTTTCCATTTCCAGGAGTGTACATCAAAAGTGTTGTAAAGTGACGGCATAATTATTCCAATGGGTGTGTAGAAATTTCGGAATTTTTAAGTGAATTTTGTGACGAGATAAGACATATATTCCGCAGGTCGATGGCTAAAAACTGTGACTGCATTTGGCACCGACAGACTTAATATTTGGCGAGCATTATCGATCTAAAACAATTAGCATTTTTGTAGCTATTACGTTTCCGGAAAATGGAACACCATAAACTTGCTAACATGAGTGAAAGGGATTGTGAGTGACTGTGTTAAGACTAGCACGGGCTTGGCAGTGAAACTTGTTCACCTAAGTTTCAGAATATATTAATTAAGGACAAAATTTCCAACCTTTCATTTCGTGTTTCTCCTGAAACGTAGATTAGTGATTTTAATTGCAGCCTAGTTCACGTCGAAGTACAGTAGGTTTCACTCGGCTTTCCTACTGATGATCTGCTGAGACATTGTTCACAGGTAGGTGCAGGTTCGTCGTAAAGGGACGGAAAGAACCGCGCCGCCGCAATAGGTGAAGAGAGAGCGTCATTGTATAAAATTAATCAATCGCTGTATGCAAAATATGAGCTATTTCACTAAGAATATTTCACGGATAAATTTATATAAGTGTCACTGCTATTACCGGCGTACATTTTCGGCTATCCTTTACACTTCAGCAAATTATAGTAAGAGATGATAAAATTTTTAAGTTCGAATGCAATACGGTCCAGAATCAGAGTTCCAGTCAGGCGAAATCTCCGCGAAGAAGCCGAAGAGACCCGTTTGGTAAGATATCGTGTTCTGCTGCACGAAAGAGTCAGAACACCCACCTGCACACACTCGTCCGATGGGAATTGTCAACCTTTGAAGGTCTTTTCTAAGGAACCGAAGGCGTTATAACTGTATGGGGAGAGATCAGGAATACAGGGAGGCTGTTCGAGTGTCTCCCACTTGAAATGGTGTAACTTCTGCGTTACGACATCGACCAGCGTCTCGTGTCGAATCGTAACCAGCACGGAACTTGGTTCACCATTCCACAACGGTGGATTTCGATAGATTTTCTACTGCACACACATTCTTCATTTTCTGATGGATGTCTACCGGTGTTGTCCTTCAGGAACAAGGAACCGCGTAACAGCACGTTGGTCCAGTTCGGTCGAATTTAGTAATAAAGTCACCATAGTTCACGTTTCCGCACATCGGAAAGCTCCAGTGCCACAATGACCGCTTGCGGACTTGTCGGTGCTTTTACAGCAGCACCTGAGTCGCACTACGGTGCATATACGCTGCAGCAACGCCCTCAAACGGAAACTTTTTGATCGCCCCTTACATCACATTATACTACAAAGAAATTCTACATGGCTTGCAAATTTTTCTGTTGGTGCTTTACAGAAAAGCCAACTGGTTACATTTTAAAACGATTTAGGTGGAAGAAACGGGCAATTATCTTCACAAATTCTACTTTTCGTCAGTTGTTCGGCGCTAACTAATCGTAGTGAAGCCAATAGATTTGAATCCTTTTGGATCGCGGTTGAGATCAAATGGTTCAAATGGCTCTGAGCACTATGGGACTTAACTTCTAAGGTCATCAGTCCACTAGAACTTAGAACTACTTAAAACTAACTAACCTAAGGACATCACACACATCCATGCCCGAGGCAGGATTCGAACCTGCGACCGTAGCGGTCGCGCGGTTCCAGACAGTAGCGCCTAGAACCACTCGGCCACCTCGGCCGGCTGCTGTTCAGATCACCACGGCTATCGTTCTTTAGGTACTCCGCGGTTTTCCTAAATATTTCCAGTTGCATTCCTTAGAAACAGCCGCGGCGGATTTTTTGGCCCTTCCTTATCCAACTGATTTGGGAGTTTGTCTCTAATGACAGTGCTGTTGACAAGACTTTAGACCATAATGTTCCTTCCTACCCTTCAGTCCCTCCACATGCTTTACATGCGCGTTACGTACCTGATGGTTAACACTGTCGATCACTGTCATAACGGTTGTTGGCTTCTGCTGTGTCTGCCAAAGATACGAGGGACAGCGTAACAGAGAGAGGGGCGTCACTTGGAAAGGCCAGTCTCCAGAGAGGCGCAACATAGTTATGGCCAGACGCCGTAGATGGCGCACACAACACGGCCTATGTTACGCTTTCACGTTAAGGCATCATTAAAATAGTTTCCAAGTGAACATCCATCCGCCGAAAGCGGATATAGTCCCCGCGTTGCTGAGCCTCACAAGGGAACCTCCCCATCGCACCCCCCTCAGATTTAGTTATAAGTTGGCACAGCGGATAGGCCTTGAAAAACTGAAAACAGATCAATCGAGAAAACAGGAAGAAGTTGTGTGGAACTGTGAAAAAATAAGCAAAATATACAAACTGAGTAGTTCATGGGAAGATAGGCAACGTCAAGGAGACTGGCAATGCTGGAGCGCCGTGGTCTCGTGGTAACGTGAGCAGCTGCGGAACGAAAGGTCCTTGGTTCAAATCTTCCATCGAGTGAAAAGTTTAATTTTTTAGTTTCAGTTTATGTGAAAAACTCTTATGTTTTCATCACTTTTTTGGGAGTGATTATCATATCCACAAGAAAACCTAAGTCGGGCAAGGTAGAAGAATCTTTTTATCCCTTCGCCAAGTGTACAAGTTAGGTGGGTCGACAACATATTCCTGTCAGGTGACGCACATGCCGTCACCAGTTTCGTATAGAATATATCAGATAGGTTTTCCTGTGGAGGAATCGGTTGACCTATGACCTTGCCATCAAATGTTTTCGGTTCCCATTGGAGAGGCACGCCCTTTCGTCTACTAATCGCACGGTTTTGCGATGCGGTCGCAAAACACAGACACTAAATTTATTACAGTGAACAAAGACGTCAATGAACGAACGGACAGATAATAACTATGCAAAAATAAAGAAAATAAAATTTTCACTCGGGGTAAGACTTGAACCAAGGATCTCCCATTCAGCATCTGCTCACGCTACCACGTGACCACAACGCTCCTGAGCTGGCTTTGACCATGATGTTGCCTATACGACCCGTGGACTACTCAGTTTGTATATTTTGCTTATTTTTTCACAGTTCCACACAACGTCTTCCTGTTTTCTCAATTGATCTGTGTTCAGTTTATCAAGGCCTATCCACTGTGCCAACTTATAACTAAATCTGAGGGGGGTGCGATGGGGAGGTTCCCTTGTCAGTGGACCTTCACTCGAGCAGGATTACACCAGAGTTAAAGCTAGATCACTCCAAATGGACATGGAACATTACCATGCACGAACTTCGTACTAAGGTTAAGTAGTGTAAAATTTGTTTTAACAAATTATTGTAATTTTTGCTCCTCTGAGAGGCCTTATATTTTTGTTTAGCTATTGCCTAGCCGCGTGGTCTAAGGCGCCTGGCCACGGTTCGCACGGCACCCACTGTCGGAGGTTCGAGTCCCCTCTCGGGCATGGGTGTGTGTTATCCTTCGCGTAAGTTTAAGTTAGCTTAAGTAGTGTGTAAACCTAGGGACCGATGACCTCAGCAGTTTGGTCCCATAGGAACTTACCACAAAATTAGCTGTTGCCTAACCCTGTGATGACGCTGTATAGTTACTACATGCAAGCCACCTCGTTCGTAATGGGTTCTGTTCTTACCATCTATTTATGTTTCATAGCAAGTGTATTTGATGAACACAACAGCTTCTATTCAGGTTGATTTACATTGAAATTTCATAGATTACTAAAATATGTAATGCCGTCCGCTGAACATCCCGAGTTCGCCTGAGTAGCTTTCTGAGTTCAACACCCTGTTGCTGAAGTCACTGAAGTGACATCAGGTCGATAGAATAGCACCACACTGTGAGCCTCACATTACTGCCTTTATTACAACATGTGCCGCTACTGAATATTGGTCATCCTTTATCATTTCAAATTTTCATTTTGTTGTACTGAAATAACTACGAGAAAGGAATTGACGTTGTCAACAACACATTCAGGAATTTAAATTCACGCAGTAAATGTATGCACTCCTCTCCGACGTACTGCGCTGCAGTTGTTTGGAGACAGCTCCGCTGCAGCGAGCGACAGTTGTTGATTTCGCAGCAAGGGTATTACCGACGAGCCCGTGGTGCCAATACACTTGACCTGAAAGCTATTAAATCACCGTTCAATAAGTCGTTGCTGTAAGTGTTCGTAAACACTGGAAGAACATGTACAATGTAGCAGTTTTGCTACCGCAGTCCTACCCGCCCCTGCCCCCTCCGAGCGACCGGCGAGGAGGAATGACACTCGACCAAGAAATTTCACAACTTTTAACAGGTTTTAACTTTCTATAGTTTCATTAAGTCTTTTAAGGTGAATGCCGGCGTGCTTGAAAAGGACACACCTAATTTTGCCCCTCCCCCCCCCCCCCCCTCCCAGCCTTGTCCATATCGAGCCGACGCAACGTTTCTCATGACCTTGTTGTCGGCGGACGTTGAACCCTGAGCTTCCCTCTTTCCACATGATAACTGGTATAATGTAAAATACTTGATAAGAGATTCAACGTAGACTTGACATACGTCTTACGTTAAATGGTTAAAATGTTGGTGACTAGCCATTCTCTTTATTTGCATTACTCCGATTTTTGTGGGGGGGAGGGGGAGGGGGCGGCAGGGGTATGTCTGTACTAAACAACCAGTTGTAGAGCTTAAATTTTTTAGTTATTCGAATTAGTAGCTCGCTACCTTTCTTGTGACTACATCGCCATATATCTCAAGATGAGTGTAGGATTGGTTTACGTCGGGTATTTTCATGTTTTATCTGTTCCCTTGCTCTTTTTTTGGGTACGAATGAAGAAAAAGCTGAGTGAGTATATGCCTTGACGTGGTTGAAAAAGAGATTAAAAATCACACTCAAGGTTCCAGGTGTACCAGACCAACGATTTTCACCGGGCGCACTGACTTCATTCGCATATGCCTTGTTTCTGTGTATCGTGAGCTAGCGTTCTAAACTGTAAACTATATGGGCAGGAGGTATTGGTTAGTGTCAATAAAGGTGACCCGCGGCCTGAAACTCGCCTTTACTGATCTGCACCTCAGTTCCGTACCAATAAACATGTGTATCTCAGGCGTCATGTGAGCCGCGATTTCAGCTAGCTGAGACGCGACTCGTGTTTGGTACCAATAAAGCCGAACGGTGATCCACGGAAATGATACGCGGCTCGCATTTCCTTACCGCACCTCAGCATATGAGAGTGACGATGTATACGACATGAGAGAGTTGGTAATAGTTTCCGTCGATAAGAAGAACGTATTACAAAATATTTGGGGACTTTGGAACCAAAAATTAAAAGGAATTACACATATTCACGAAAGAACAGGCTTGGTAATTACGTTATCGTTAACAGAAGCAAGAGGTGGAAACCTAATCGCGGAAGAGATAGGTAGAAGACTTTTGTTTTCAAAATAGTCTTGCAGAAGACATCGGTGTTTCTCAGAGCCATTTGATAAGTAGCAACCGCACTTAAATACAAAGCCTGGGAATGAATCAAAGGTCCTACGACAACGATTCCTCTTCAAAATGTGAAGACCAAATGACAAGGATGCTGTACGTTCCCCGGGATAGGCGACTGCACGCACGTGTAATTAAAAACCCACATACACATGGCAACGAATACATCGAGAGAAAAGGAGCTGCCAGTCTATTTAACATTCAGGCTACTTATAGTGCAGCAGAATGACTCACCTGTGTTAGTGTAACCTACATAGACCAGTACACGATTCAAGGGCGTAGGCAAATTTTGACGTATGCTGAATTGTGGCCGGTAATAGTGTAAACGCACTCGTTCCACGAGACAGGTTAGGAAATTGCAACATGGTTTACGACTCCTTACAAATGTGAAATAACAGCAGAAGAAACGGCTTTCATCCTATGCATCACCAAGGAATACATTATAACTGATCACTGTTTTGGGTAAATGAAACAACTACTTCCAATTCTCCACTCAAAAACACGATTGACCACAGAGGCAGGTCTTCGGTTATTTTATCGTGTATTGTGCTACACAATGTGGCTACTTAAGTTAACGATGAAGATTACGAATTTTGTGAAGCGCAGGACACCAGGAAAATAAATGAAGCGGCAGAAGATGGGTTGCAGGACTGAGAACGCGTCGAACAAAGACGGCAACAAAGAATGTGTAGAACAGTAAGTATGATACTAGACCGTCAGAGTTGAGCATGTACGATGTTCCGTAAAACGTGTTCCTCCAAAATCACTCTTCAGTTCTTGGAAACCTACGTTTGACTTTTATTAGTGATCGCTACTGTAGTGAAATGATGCACAGTCTACTTCGCCTCCAGAACAGGTAGATCTGACCAGTGGGCCAAGCCACAATTGTTTTCCGCAGACACAGTTCACGACTGGGTAGCTGTTACTGATATCAAACGGACGAATCTCAGCCCGCCCAACGGAACGTCTCAGTTTCCGGTGAATCACGACTCGTGACACTTTATTATTGTGCTCCTGGCCTTAAAAATTGCAATATCGTAAAGGCAGCATGCAACAGACGCAAATTGGCATGAAGCATACTACATGCTTCAATATGCAAATGATCAGTACTTCTGCAAATCGTACAAAGTGAGTACAAGTAAAGCCGTGTACATTCTGTGTTGAGGAAGCATTACACAGCGGGTTCCTCGTTCAGAAATCGCATTTCGGTGTTGGTTGGTTGTGAAAAGTTGGTGTTATGCCATCTTTCAAAAATGGTTCTGAGCACTATGGGACTTAACATCTATGGTCATCAGCCCCCTAGAACTACTTAAACCTAACTAACCTAAGGACATCACACAAACACCCAGTCATCACGAGGCAGAGGAAATCCCTGATCCCGCCGCGAATCGAACCCGGGAACCCGGGCGCGGGAAGCGAGAACGCTACCGCACGACCACGAGCTGCGGACTACGCCTTCTTTAAGCAGCAACGACAACACATGGCGGAATTCGACAGCGACAGGATCGTGGCCTATCCAGACTGTAGTGTATCGTTCTGTGTTCTTTTGGGATCCTACACACGGGTTCAGGAGAATAGCACTCAACGGCAGCTGTCGCAGACGACTAGCGCCAGAGAGGACAAACGAATTGTTAGCTCTTCCATGCAGGATCATATAGGCGAGTGACGAAAAAGGCTAGTTCCAAGCAAGACAATTATCCACGACGTTTGAAAAACCTCGGATTATCAGCATAGTACAATTGCATCTTCCCCTGTCGCGACAGCAGAGAGAGATGCACCGACAGTGGTCATGCAATGGCAACACTGGACACGAACTGGCGCCACATCGTCTTTTCAGACGAGTCCTGGTTCTTCGCACTACATCGCCATGGACGAAACCGTGTGTGGACAACCCGAGGGGAAAGTTCATTGCCAGATTGCATTCGTCATCGTCATACTGTATCAGCACCTGGTGTAATGGTATGGGAAGGCCCTGGGTACACAACACGATCACTTTTCGTTCACTTTGACGGTAATATGGACAGCAGCCATTACGTTTATGACGTGTAAGGCCGATTAATGTGATTTGTCTCCGCAGTCTCCATGTCGTTATTTTTCAACAGGATAACGCAAGACTTTTGTTGCTTGTGCTGTCCTTACCTACCACGATCTGAGGGTGTTCGACTTATACGCGGGACAGCAAGTTCTCCAAAGCTGTCAACCACTGAGAACCGCTTGTCATGGCTTGACGAGAGAATGGGACGTCAACAGTCACCGATCACTGCGACTGAAAAACTCTCGCAGATAGTTAAAGTAGCATGGAGTGACTCACTCTTATCTGTCCTCCAAGGTGCACTTCGACTCGATGCCCAGTGGGGTTAGAGCCATTATTGCTGCCAGACTTAGCAGCCCTGTCTACCAAATTCAGCACACTGCATATCCTCAAACTACATACAAATTTAATAATGTATTCGTCCTACTATGCTGTACACCAAATAACGAAATTTTACTTATTGCGCGTTTACGTCTTTGTGTCGCAATTTTGGAAATCTACAGTGGACTCATTGACAGAACTATAAATCTGAAGTGATAAGGACCCAACGTAAATCTATATCAGTATGAACGAACGAAGGTTTCATTCTCGCTCCTTCTCAATACGCATTAGCTGTCTTAAACAGAGCACCATCTCTTTCGTGAACGTTATTGCAGACTGAAAAATACATTTAGTTCTCTTTCAATTTTATGTAATTTCTTTATCACATATTTTTTTACAATGTTGTCCAATCAAATACGAGCTATTTGTGGAATGTTCGAAACTGACACAGTTGTATCAACCTATGCAGCAGATATCTTATGTAACCTTCAAATAGTTGACTTATAACTGACCCACTTCACAACTGATTTCCTTTTCAGTCGCCAATAAAGAAGCACGTTTGATATTCCGCAGTTTGCTTACAATTTTTCTTTGATCTGGAGAGTTCTGTTCCACATGCAAGTATATTTACCAGAGATATATAATTCAGTTCTCTTACCGACAGTTCGTTTGATTTTGTCGGCAATTAAATTAGCTCTCTTGCATCAAAATTTTAACTCGTAGCTATTGCCACCAAACGATGTAGCCCGTGCAGCGATATTATCTGGGTACGTATACGGCGAGACCCAAGGCCATTCCTCCTTATTTTGCCTTCCCCTGGCATCATAAATCACTGTAGACGAATGTATCTATGTTCCCTTAGCGCAAGCAGCACGAACCTCCATTGCCGGTCCATTATTTTATCGTAATTTATAGTAGTGTTCAGCCTGAAGAACCGTACACTCGACAGTCGAGGTGATAATAGGTACGAAGCATCTTAGGTATATTGCTGGAATAACTTTCGAACAAGAACGAAAAATACTTGTTTGTTTATAAATAAATAAATCTTATGCTACCAGTCACGATTTTTCTTTATTTTACTATTCGCACGACGCGTTTCGAGAAATAATTCCCATTTTCAAGTGGGAATTATTTCTCGAAACGCGTCGTGCGAATAGTAAAATAAAGAAAAATCGTGACTGGTAGCAGAAGATTTATTTATTTATAAACAAACCTATTGTATCTACAGTCGCAGGCTTTCAGAAACCATTTATAATGGATCAAATCGAGAAATATTTGGTTATCTGTCTACAGACAAGTGGAATACATGTACGAAAATAATATCTGCAGCATGAATAACAGTTAGTAAAATTTGATATTGCCTGAGGTTACAGTAGTACCACGTCACTAGATGCATAACTTTTTATAACTTCATGCTTTATTATAAAAGATACATCGTCACCTACCTATTAAAACACAATATTTCAAACACATGGACATGATTGATTAAATTTGCTATTTTGATGCGAGCATTTGGTAATTTACGTCTGTCTCGTCATTTGATATAATAATCTGAGATTCCCGAAAAACGCATGGGCCAGTGACATTGATGTGACCATTCATGTTCGACGTCAACGCGCAATAACCACCCAAAGACTGCAGGCGGCAGCACTAACAGTGGATGGTATATAAGAGTGACGGGCGAACGTGGAAAACATTGCTGCCGTTGTCGTAATGCGGAAAGGGTGCGATTTACTGATACCCAAAAGGGCATGATCATTTGCTTTCGGGCTAAGGGCGGAAGCATTTCCGAAACGGCAAAGTTTTTAAACTGTTTGCGTGCCGCCGTGTTTAAAGTATACACTAATCGGCAAAATGGCGGTACACCACGGGCCATAGATGACAGGGGTCAACGACGGCTGCGGAGATGTGAACAGGTGGACAGACGTGCAACTGCTGAGCAAATAACCACCCAGATAATCCAAGGGGCTACCAACAGTCTCTCCTCAACGAACATTCAGCGAACGTTGCTACGTATGAGCCTCCACAGCAGACGCATGGTTCATTCACCTATGCTGACTGCCGTTCATCGAACATGAAGACTGGAATTTGCACGCAACTGGACGTCCACAGTGTGGTTATACACTACTAGCCATTAAAATTGCTACACGAATAAGAAATGCAGATGATAAACGGGTATTCATTGGACAAATATATTATACTAGAACTGACATGTGATTACATTTTCACGCAATTTGGGTGCATAGATCCTGAGAAATCAGTACCCAGAACGACCACCTCTGGCAGTAATAACGGCCTTGATACGCCTGGGAATTGAGTCAAACAGAGCTTGGATGGGGTGTACAGGTACAGCTGCCCATGCAGCTTCAACACAATACCACAGTTCATCAAGAGTAGTGACTGGAGTATTGTGACGAGCCAGTTGCTCGGCCACCATTGACCAGACGTTTTCAATTGGTGAGAGATCTGGAGAATGTGCTGGCCAGGGCAACAGTCGAACATTTTCTGTATCCAGAAAGGCCGGTACAGGACCTGCAACACGCGGTCGTGCTTTATCCTGCTGAAATGTAGGGTTTCGCAGGGATCGAATGAAGGGTGGAGCCACGGGTCGTAACACACATGAAATGTAATGTCCACTGTTCAAAGTGCCGTCAATACGAACGAGAGGTGGCCGAGACATGTAAACAATGGCACCCCATACCATCACGCCAGGTTATACAGCAGTATGGCGATGACGAATACATGCTTCCAATGTGCGTTCACCGCGATGTCGCCAAACACGGATGTGACCATCATGATGCTGTAAACAGAACCTGGATTCATCCGAAAAAATGACGTTTTGCCATTCGTGCACCCAGGTTCGTCGTTGAGTACACCATCGCAGGCGCTCCTGTCTGTGATGCAGCGTCAAGGGTAACCGCAGCCATGGTCTCCGAACTGATAGTCCATGCTGCTGCAAACGTCGTCGAACTGTTCGTGCAGGTGGTTGCTGTCTTGCCAACGTTCACATCTGTTGACTCAGGGATCGAGACGTGGCTGCACGATCCATTACAGCCATGCGGCTAAGATGCCTGTCATCTCGACTGCTAGTGATACGAGGCCGTTGGGATCGAGCACGGCGTTCCGTATTACCCTCCTGAACCCACCGATTCCATATTCTGCTAACAGTCATCGGATGTCGACCAACGCGAGCAGCAATGTCGCGATAGGATAAACCGCAATCGCGATAGGCTGCAATCCGACCTTTATCAAAGTCGGAAACGTGATGGTACGCATTTCTCCTCCTTACACGAGGCATCACAACAACGCCGGGCAACTGCTGTTTGTGTACGAGAAATCGGTTGGAAACTTTCCTTATGCCAGCAGCTTGTAGGTATCGCCACCGGCGCCAACCTTGTGTGAATGCTCTGAAAAGCTAATCATTTGCATATCACAGCATCTTCTTCCTGTCGGTTAAATTTCGCGTCTGTAGCACGTCATCTTCGTGGTGTAGCAATTTTAAAGGCCAGTAGTGTATGCGGCCATTTCTGGTGAATCTGAAAAGAGGAAAGGAGGATTAGAGTTTAACGGGGCGTCGACAACGTGTTCTTCGAGATGGATCATCCTTGAGTGAATTAGGGAAACAAAGAAAAACCTGAATCTGTGTATCTAGATGGGTTTTTGAATCACCTGCCTCTCGAATATGAGCCAGTGTTACCACTGCGCTAACTCTGTCGGTCCACATCGATGACAGGCAAGGATAAAATAAACTTCCTACATGAAACTTTTGAAGTGCATCCTGGTATATACCATCCGACTTTCTCGTTGAGCCCATGGTAAGTTTACAGGCTCCAAACGACCGATATTTCTGCCCTGATTAATCTGCAGGTCAGAGGCTCAAATAACCACCCCGCCGTTCAGATTTAGCTTTTCCATTATTCCTAGAGATCTCTCACATGAAATTCAGAGGTAGCTCCTTTGAAAATGACACATTTGATCTCCCTCACCATCATTCCCTAGTCCCAGTTTGTGTTCCATCTCTAACAACCTCGTTGTTGACGGGACATCGAACGCTAATCTTCCTTCTTCCCTCCTAACGATAGCTTCGTCGACTGCTCATTAAATCATATTGCCCTTCCTTACTGTGAATCCCAATACTGGTACATCGCGTAGTCTTCATCTACCACGAGTGTTAGGTCTTCAGTCCTAAGGCTTGTTAGATGTAACTCACCACACTAGTAGTCGCCCCCGGTAGATGAGTGGTCAGCGCGACAGAATGCAAATCCTAAGTGCCCGGGTTCGATTCCCGGCTGGTTTCGAGAGCTTCTCGGCTCAGGGACTGGGTACTGTATTGTTCTAATCATCATCGTTTCATCCCCATCGACGCACAAGTCGCCGAAGTGGCGTCAAATCGAAAAACTTGCACCCGGCAAATGATCTACCCGACGGGAGGCCCCTAGTCACACGACCATGTGAAGGACTCATCTCTGCATAATTGTTGCATCCAAGCCTTGTCTCTCTTTGGAGTTTTTCTCATAAATTATCCTATCGCCAAATTAACTATTCCCTGACAACAGAAGATGTGTCCTATCATTCGATGCCATCTTTCAGCAATGTTGTGCAGTAAAGTTGTGCCATAAATTTCTTTTCTTCCCAGTTAGATTCAGTACATTCTCATCAGTTATGTGATCTACCTATCTAATCATGTTCAGCATTCTCCTGTAGCACCAAATTTCAAACTCTTTCTACTCTCTTCCTGCCTGAACTCAGAATGTTCAAATGTCTGTGAATTCCTAAGGGACCAAACTGCTGAGGTCATCGGTCCCTAGACTTACACACTACTTAAACTAACTTAACGCTAAGGACAACACTCACACCCATGCCCGAGGGAGGACTCGAACCTCCGGTTGGAGGTTGTCTAAACTGTTTATCGTTCACTTTACACTTCAGTGCAAGGCTGCACTTCAATTAAGTGTCTCCAGAGAAGACCTTCTATCAGCTAAATTTATATTCTATGTCAACAAGTTTATCTTTCTCTCAAATTCTTTTCTTGATATTTCAAGGCTGCAGTTTATATTGTGTTTACTTTGCCACCATCAGTTACTTCGCTCCATAATTTGCAAAACTCGTCTACTACGTCAAGTGCTTTATTATCTAAACTAATTCACTTGGCAGCACATGATTTAATGAGACTGCACTTCTTTACTCATTTATTAAATTCGATTACTGTTTCTCTTATAAGCCATTTTCAACATACTATCCTTTCCATTCAACTGATCATCCAGGCCCTTTCCTATCTCTAACAGAATCACAATGCTATCGGCAAACCTCGAAGTTTCTGTATCTGCTTCTTTAACCATTATTCCTTTTCCAAATTTCTGTTTGGTTTCCTTTTCAGTCTGCTGAATGCACAGACTAAAATACATAGGGGATAGGCTACATTCCGCTCACACTTCCCTCTCAGTTACTGCCTCCTCTTCATGTCCTAACGACTCTTAACCGCAGGCTGGTTCCTGTGCAAGTTGTAGATAAACTTTGCCTTCCTGCATTTTAAATATTGTACGTACAGAATATCAAAAAGTGTATCGCAGTCACTGTCAAAAATGTTATAAATATACCTTCGTATTTTTTATTTATAGTCTAAGATCCGAAGAGTATAAATTTCAAAACAAGTTCCGCTGCGACACACTGGGTTTCAGCACCGTCAAATTCCCTTTCCGTTTTTGGAGCACGTTTTCAGTCGGAAGTGACCTCATCTGAGACAGAGTGTTGTCCATTACTGCCTTAGGATCCAGAAGCGATATGTATGCATTTTTATGAAAAAAGTGTCTCGTTTCTGCAGCAGAAAAGCTAAACCAGCGTGACTGGATTGGGATGCCAAACATTTTACTTTAGAATATGGCAACATTCTTTCCCGATCATCCTATCGTAACCTCTTACCCAGGTTAATGTAATAAGCCGATCCTATCCTGAATTAGAATAACGAGAATGGCGTTTCGTTTGAGTGTCTGAGAAAACCAGACGTAGCCATGTGCATCCTAGCCCTAACCTGAGATAATTATTTCTTTTTACTCTGATCTTCACACACACACACACACACACACACACACACACACACACACACACACACACAGACACACACACACACACACAAGCACGCGCACATATTAAAAATTCACGTGAGCATTGTATTTTAATCAAAATATTTATTAAAGCATCGTAAAACAACTGAAAATTTAAGTATCACATTGTACACACGAAGAAGGTTTACGATTCAGCTAAACTTAGCATACCATTGGCTTTCATCAAATTATGGAGAAACCGCGACGCTCTAACAACGTTATAAAATATTTTGCCTGGACTACAACGAGCACCACTCTACCGTCAATTTACCCTTCCGCTCAGAGAACGCCTCTGCTAACACAGTGGGCAACGATGAGATTATCGCAGAATATGCAAGCTTTTAGTTTCTTCGAATAAAACCCCATCTACGCATAAAAAGCTTTCATTTCCAGCTGAGTGTTGTAATGGTCGCCTAGTCGTAGATATTGCTAATTGCTATAATCCCACTATTTCACTCCCATTTACGGAGCTTGTTAGCACTTGATGTTAGGTTGGCGCCATTAAAATGCATTGTGGTAATCGCTGCTGCTTGCTGGATCGCTGCTGTGTCTCGATGCTGATGCTGGCTCTAAATCTGGTTGTCTAGGGTTAAAAACATGAGGTCCTGTGTTTTTGATGTGCTTTTGATGATAAATAACGAGCGAAACCAACAAAAATGTAAACTTCAAATATTTATTACTCTGGTGGCCATCTTAATTCCACTGTCCACCAAAGACAATGACACAACACAAAGTAGTACTTCTTTTACATGTTCTTTGCATTGTTTATCCACCTCGAACAATAACACACATAGTACACACTTTACCAAAGTGACATTCCGACTGCGCTCTCAACCCTTCTTGCTGCTTGTATTTATAACCTTGTCAAAGACCTACTAAAAAGAGATATAGTTTATAAGTCACATGTACATCTGTTATCATAATTTGTGAAGAAAAGTTATTAATTTACAGCAAGTGACATAATTTAACATGTTATTAAAATGACAGACAGATTTGTTGACTTGACAGAATAATTCTTTGGTACAAAAAGGCCGTTTTTTAGAAGTTTGTCAATTGACTTCTCTAATTTGCATAAATAAGTAAATAACATGAATTATTAAGAATTACATTGGTTTTCGTCTAAAATAGGACTGATTAATTGAATACTGAGTGAAAACGCTCCTAGTGAACAAATAGGTTTCACTGGGAGATTTTTATTTAAGAAGATCCAAAATATGGAAGTTGGCCACTATTTTTCGTACTTCGTATTAATTATTTAAGATGAACTTAGTGTTTTTACATGATGACATTTGCTGTATCAGTGATCAAGTGATATTAACTTTTGTGTGGGTCAGTTATTCAGTATAATTTGATGGATTGACTGTTTATGGAGACATGTTATGCAATCATTGGTAACATACACAATAACTTTACTATAATCATAAATACTCGTTAAACTGGTTGAATTTGGAGGGTATCGCATACTTCGGAAAAGTAAAGAGTTTAATAGGTCCCGTTACAGTGTGTTAAAGCTTTCATTTCCAGCTGAGTGTGTTCGTGGAAATGATGCGAGGTGTCAATGAGCGTCATTGTTTTATTTAAAAATCTTTACGAGTTTTCACGTAAGAAATTCGGAGACATTACTTTTATTTCACTTTATTTAAGAAGATTTTAGAGTTTTCGCATAAGAAATTCGATGGAATTACTTTTCATCACGTTCTCGTACTTGCGTCTACTTGCATCTTGAGAAATCCTCCGATGCGCAGGCTTACTACAAGTCATTCTTTACGCACACCATTCCCAAACGAAACAATAAATGGGAAGAAATTAGATTGATACGGGAAGAATCCACTGCCACACACCCTGAAGAAGTTTATATAGTGTATATGTACCCGTCGAAAGTGAAATCGTGATGTCTAGATTGGATTTGAAACGAATCTCGGATTAACAAATACTCTTGCATCCGAAATATTGCCTCGTCTTCTCACTATTCTAAGTGACCAACGGTGAACTATTTAGTTTGGGCTGATTTAGTTGCTATGTGAGGCAAGGAATTGTCCGCGAAATAATACAACGAGCGTGGCATCGCAATGATTAATACGTGACGAGCAGACCTGATTTAGATCTGGTTCCTGCAACAAATCACAGCAGATTCTTCCAACAGATTAACTATTGCTTCGTTTCTGATGACCTGATCTCAAACGTTTTAAGCTAGCACAAATTTCAGCAATCGACCTCTAAATAGTTAAAGTAATGCGTCGGTTAATCATTTTTCTCTAGGCTGCAACAAAAGTAACATGTTAGTACTTGAAATTGTTTTTTCACTCAGAAAATTATTCTTTAATGTCGCAATTAAATGGTTAGCGGCCGATTCGACGCGGAATTGCAATTTTCTGTGTGTTGTACGTTATTATCGAGCACGCGCGCTGTATAAACAAGCTGACTCGTCCGCGCCTGGGTTGAAATTATTGCGCACAGTGGGCAGGCTGAAAATTATGTTTCGGACAATCGTCATAATTCAAAATATTTATAGAAGTGGCTTTCATTGTTTTGCTTGATAACAACAAAAAGAAGAGGTAGGCAGTTCAAACAGTGAAGAAGAACGTCAGTGAATCGAAACAGCTCTGGATTGTCCATAATGACTCAGGATGACCTTTTGGTCACAAATAGCTCACAAAATTCGATAGCTAGTGAGAGAAACAGAAAATTTAAGCAGACTAAATATGAAAAATTCAATATTAATAAGAGGGATGAACTGTTTGTTTCCAGTAATATTAGACTGACCTCACAATTAATTCGGTGAATACCTTCGATTTCGGCACTTAACGATAGTGACATGCAGAGCACTGAAATATCAGGACAATAAAATCCGAAACATTTTAATGTGGTTTTACGGAATATTGCTAAAAGCGTCATGAGTAAAAGTAGCAATAAATGAAGGAGTAAAGCGATGAACAGCAACGATATTTTACTATTGAAAATAATTCGAAATGTTTTTAGTAGTATTAAGTAAGGAAAATGGTTGAAATGGCTCTGAGCACTATGGGACTTAACATCTATGGTCATCAGTCCCCTAGAACTTAGAACTACTTAAACCTAACTAACCTAAGGACAGCACACAACACCCAGTCATCACGAGTAAGTAAGGAAAATTAGGTTGCTAAAAGCCGAAAGTGTAGGGTGTAGGAAAGGAATTAATAGGAGTACGTGAATTTGGAACACCCAAAAGAATTTGAGACTGGACTGACAATTTCTTAGCAAATGAAACTCACTGCGTTTTTCCTAAGTGGGCCGCATAGTCAGAAGTGGAAGTACGTCCGGCGTACATCTAAACTGCAATGCTGGGGCTCTTCAGCTACTACGAAAAACTTTTCACGACCTTACACAAGCTCTGCTTCACCAAACTTGTCTCATGGCCAATGAACTTTCCACGCCCTTAATAGCGGCGGCAGACGCGTTCGACTATGGGTTTGGAATAGAGTTGCGTTCTGCAATACGGTTCTGTAGTTTTGGTATAGTACATAAATGACATAGTACTGTGTAGGAGCCGGCCGGTGTGACCGAGTGGTCTAGGCGCTTCAGTCTGGAACTGCGCGACCGCTACAGTCGCTGGTTCGAATCCTGCCTCGGGCATGGATATGTGTGATGTCCTTAGGTTAGTTAGGTTTAAGTAGTTCTAAGTTCTAGGGGACTGATGACCTCAGATGTTGAGTCCCATAGTGCTCAGAGCCATTTGAACTGTGTAGAATTATCGACAGTATTGGTATCGCTGGTAGGCAGAGAAACATATATGAACTGTGAGAACGAAACTGTGAGCCAAAGACTTCTCTTTGTGTGTTTTGGACGTTATTAGAACCGCATCACATTCAGCCTTAGTCCTTGGTGTACTTTATATCCCTGTAAAATATAAATTCCATTTCATAAGTAATTAAAATTAGTTGATAGCTTGTCTTCTGCGTTTTATGTAGCTGAAGCAATTACTTTTGATATAAGTACAATTTACATGCACAAACATAAAAAATTAAGTAATTATTGTTGTTATTTTGTACTCAGTAGTACGTTCTTCATTATGATTAAAGGCAAGAGTTTCCATAAGTGCAAAAGTTGTTTATGAATAACAGAAACATATTTTATATAAGATCGACGAAGTATTGAAGCAATGTTTCATATGTTTTTGTTTTAGAATTTTTTTTAAATATTATCTTTTTTTTTGCAAATTGCGTTTTCTAGCGCTATATCATAAATCTGTATTTTTTGTGTTATATTTACTGTAGCATCCCTCTGATTCACGTTACAAATCAACAATATACGAATAAAACTAGAATTTAAAAATTGAAAATTTCAATTTTGTTGTAAGTAGTGTTTGATTTTAAGTAACAGACAGGGGGATAGCTATGTAGAACAAAAATGTTTTGTAGATTCTGTGGCCATTTATGTATTAGCGGTTTATAGACGGCTCACGGCTTTTAATTACTAGGGAACTCTAGTAAGACACTGACTGGGTACACAAAAAAAACTGTCCAAATGAGGCAACGGTCGATAAGTACGCAACACACCTAACGTGCACGTAATGCGGTTACGACTTGAAGTGGACAAGGCTACTAGGAAAACTATCATAGTGTACCCTTGTTTATGATAGTATAATGTAGCCCACGGTAGTTTCAAAAATGTAGTTGGGAGCAGTCGTTTCTCATAAAGTCGATGGCCTGGAACGCACAATTAGGTTTGCTTCCAAGGCGTAGAAAAAAAGAATCCATAAAGAAGTCGTCACTTCCATCTTCGCACTGAAGAAGTTTCATGATCTACATCTACGTTTACATCATACTCCGAAAGCCACCTAAATCTGTGTAGC
This sequence comes from Schistocerca piceifrons, assembly GCF_021461385.2. Classification (NCBI taxonomy): domain Eukaryota; kingdom Metazoa; phylum Arthropoda; class Insecta; order Orthoptera; family Acrididae; genus Schistocerca; species Schistocerca piceifrons. The sequence continues at coordinate 75,535,575 of NC_060149.1, forward strand.
GGACGATATTTTGGTACCACAAACTGATTCCCCCTTTTCTTGTTCCACTCGCGAAAGGTGCGTTGTAAGAATGATTGTCGATAAGCCCCGTGCTAACTTTAATTTCTCGAATTTTCTCGTCGTGGTCTTTTCGCTAGATGTATGAAGGAGTAAGTAATGTATTGACCGACTCTTCCCTGGAAATGTTCTGAAATTTTAATAGTAAACCTCTCTGTGATGCATGACGCCATTCTCGTAACACCTGCAACTAGAGCTTGCTTAGAATCTCTGTAATGCTCTCGCACCAACTAAACAATCCCGTGACGAAAGGCGTCGCTCTTCGTTGGATCTTCTCTATTTCTCCTACCAGTTCTACTTGGTGAAGATTACAGATTGTCAATACTCAAGAATCGGCCGAACAAGCCCTTTGTAAGCCACCTCCTTCATGGATGACTTGCATTTCCTTAAGACACTACCTATGAATTTCCGTCTGGCATCTGCTTTTCCTACCATTTGTTTTATATGGTCATTTCACTTAAGGTTGCTCTGGATTTTTACTCCTAGATATTTTACGGCAGATATTGTTTCCAGTTATTTGTGGTCAATAGTGAACTTTTACAGTAATAGATTTGTTTTCTTATGTATGTACAATATTTTACATTTATTTATTTACGTTCAGGGTCAACTGCCAGAGACTGCTCCATTCATAAATCCTCTGCAGGTCATTCTGCAAATCGATACTGTCTTATGGCGTTCCTACTTTCTTATAGAGAGCTGCATCATCAGCGAACACTCTTAACGAGCTTCTGACGAGCTAGATCATTTAGATGCTCTGTAAACAGTAACGGTTCTATCACACTTGCTTTGGATAGTTCAGAAATTATTTTTACCTGTGTCGATTTGTTGTCCACGATTATGTTTGCGGAAGGCGATACACATTATGACTGATCATAAGCCTCTGTTACCACTGTTTAATTCCAGTTCTAGTAATCCAAGCAGGACGACACGTCGCCTACAGCATGGGACCTGTTTCATATGGGGTACCATTACGACATCCAGTACAGCTCAGCGGCTCAACATGCCAGTGCGGATATCCCATCCAGACTTCCACTGGGACAGGACCCTGATTTCGACACTACCCCAGAAGTCTACTACATGGACACCGAACCAGAGGAGGCGATGGCCAGCCTACTCTTGGATCGGCAGTCACCACCCGCCAGTCACCGGATGACCCTCTCGTACAGGATGTCATGCAGTTAGTCAAATGTGGTTGGCCAGCAGACGGCAAGACTCAACGACAACCGGATGTGCAAACATATTTATTTCATCAGCATGTGCTGTCTCCTCCCAACAGTGTCCAGTTGCTTAAGGGATACAAATGTCACACCAGTGTGGTCATTCCTTAAGTTCTCCACCGCTACGTCTTTACGTTCCTATTTAAAGGTTATTGTGAACTAGTCTTCATCAAACAGCTGGCTAACCAATACATCTTTTGGAGAGGAATCTGTAAAGACATTGCCCAAATGTTAGCGGCATGCACAACATGTCACAGCAAGCAGGGAGCACCAGCCCATCGGTATTTCCCTTGTCCAGATGCATCATCACCATGGTCTCGCATGTACACTATGTGATCAAAAGTATTCGGACACCTGGCTGAAAATGACTTACAAGTTCGTGGCGCCCTCCATCGGTAATGCTGGAAGTCAATATGGTGTTGGACCACCCTTAGCCTTGATGACAGCTTCCACTCTCGCAGGCATACGTTCAATCAGGCGCTGGAAAGTGTCTTGGGGAATAGTAGCCAATTCTTCACGGAATGCTGCACTGAGGAGAGGTATCGATGTCGGTCGGTGAGGCCTGGCACGAAGTCGGCGTTCCAAAACATCTCAAAGGTGCTCTGTAGGATTCAGGTCTGGACTCTGTGCAGGCCAGTCCAATACAGGGATGTCATTGTCGTGTAACCACTCCGCCACAGGCCGTGCATAATGAACTGGTGCTCGATCGTCTTGAAAGATGCAGTCGCCATACCCGAGTTGCTCTTCAACAGTAAGAAGCAAGAAGGTACTTAAAACATCAATGTAGACCTGTGCTGTGAGTGCCACGCAAAAAAACAAGGGATGCAAGCCCTCTCCATGAAAAACGCGACCAGACCACAACACCACCGCCACCGAATTTTACTGTTGGCGCAAAACACGCTGGCAGATGATGTTCACCGGGTATTCGCCATACCCACACCCTGCCATCGGCTCGGCACATTGTGTACCGTGATTCGTCACTCCACACAACGTTTTTCCACTGTTCAATCGTCCAATGTTTACGCTCCTTACACCAAGCAAGGCGTCGTTTGGCATTTACCAGCCGCTCGACCATGAAATCCAAGTTTTCTCACCTCTCGCCTAACTGTCATAGTACTTGCAGTGGATCCTAGTGCAGTTTGGAATTCCTGTGTGATGGTCTGGATAGATGTCTGCCTATTACACATTACGACCCTCTTCGCTGTTGCCTGTCTCTGTGAGTCAACAGACGAGGTCGGCCTGTACGCTTTTGTGCTGTACGTGTCCCTTCACCTTTCCCGTTTCCACTTGACTATCACATCGGAAGAAATGGACCTAGTGATGTTTAGGAATGTGGAAATCTCGCGTACAGATGTATGACACAAGTGACACCCAATCACCTGACAACGTTTGAAGTTCGTGAGTTCTATGGAGCGCCCCATTCTGCTCTCTCACGATGTATAATGACTACTGAGGTCGCTGATACGGAGTACCTGACAGTAGGTGGCAGAACAAAGCACCTAATATGAAAAATTTATGTTTTTGAGGGTGCCCAGATACTTTTGATCACGTAGTGAATCTAGACTTCGCAGGCCAATTTTTGGGCTACTGTCACCGGAAAAATATTTCATATTTTTGCCATCGAAGGGCTCCCACAAACCATCGTGACAGACAATGGGCCACGGTTTGCATTAGCACGTTTTGTTCAGATAACTGCCTGGTGCTGTTTCACGTGGTGCCATTCCGCTCCACTTCCAGCGATCTAGCGGAGAGGTTCGTCGTCACATTTAAGACGCAGCTGGAAAAGTTGCACCATCACCATAATCTAGACAAAGTGCTCACTTTGTTCTTGACCTCCTGCACTCTTCCCCACAGGGAGTGTCTAATCTGACCGAAAAACACCATGGAAGGCCGCATCCCACCACTCCCCACCCCTTCCCTGGCGTTCAACCCGTCACTGATATTCCCTCTAGGATGAGCTGTAGACACTAATTTCTGGTACGAGCTTTGGGCACTAATTTTTTCCAGAGGTCGTCAACACTGGGTATTCCCTCACGTAACACATCTTTTGGGCGGAGCAGTGCCTGAAGTGTAATTCCAGGATGGCTCCTGATGCAAAAACATACGAATCAGGTGCGCCTTCACAGGGCGTCGACCAACCACAACGGAAACTTCCAGAATTTCTTGTAACAGAATTGGACGTCTCGACGCCCAGGAGCGACGGCGGAGAAGAGCAGTCACTTCCAGTGTCGGCTTCGCGGACCCCCAGGCACTGAGAAGACAAGCACTCTCGCCAGGCTGGACGTCAACAGCAGCCCCCGCAGATCACCGCCACTGTGCTCCCCAACTCCTTGGACTCTGTGATGTGTCACAATCTCTCGTGTAAATGCTGGGGAGGGTAAGGGGAAGCTATGCCGTGGCCCTTCGCCGTCGAGTGAAACTGCAGGGCATCACAGGCTGCCTACGCCACTAGCTGTAGGGGCTGCGTCAGCAAGCACAAGCATTGACATTTCGAGCGAACGGGTCTGGGCAGCAGGCTCCTCACAAGCGGTCCCTGTACTCGCGTACCTAGTTGCTTCCGTGGTGTTATATGTGTGCAGATAGGGTCGGGCAGTATCCTGGCGCCTCCACAGTATTTTCCGGACGAGCTCTCTGGCTCAAGCACCTTCTGCTGTAGCGGCTCTTCAATTCAAAGATTCGCGTGGAATAGTCATGCTACCGATTCTTCGACGCCCATATTCCCCCCCTCCGCCCCTCCCTCCCCCCCCCCCACTATGTGGAGCAGCCAGCAGCCATCTTCGATCTACTCCGAGTCTTGGTCGCTCCAGTGTGGAAAATTGTGGACGTTGGTATTTGAAAAGCCACAGTGTTGTGCTATTAAACTTTCAGTTCCTGCTGAATCCAGAGCCTAGGCTTTTGTAAGTCAGTTCAGCCTTTTGCCAGTTAAGCGTATATTCTGTATCTCTTTGCTGACACTCAGACTAAATAGCGAACTATCCTAGTGTAAACTAAACTCCAGGAAGGAGACTTAAGATTATGTGTATTTCAATAAACTGGCTATTCATTCTGTACCTCAGCTTTAATTTCTGGGCGCCTCCATCGGCGCGGGATGCATGAAAAATGGCATATATGATCTGTCAGATAACTTCTCTAGCTACAAGAAGCTGTTTACAGACGATATAGTTTTGTTCCGAGGGACAGCATATTTTGTTACAAAATGCAAGGAGTCTTGCAAATGGGTAACGCTTAGTGAAAAAATTGGCAGGTAACTCTAAGCTTAAATAAATGTAATGCAATGCGCGAAACAGAGGAAAGAATCTCATACATTTGAAGTACGTTATCGGCAATCAGTCACTGGAATGAGTCACGGCCGTCAAGAATCTGTGAGTTTCTGCCCGTAACCACTTAAAGTGACAGGACCAAATAAATCTTGTCGAGGTAAGGACAGATGCTAGACTTGCATTTATTGGAACAACCCTACACAAGTACCAGTAGAAGATAGCCACGAAGAGGTCAATGAAGCCACCTCTGATCATTTGTAGAGTGTTATTCCATGGTCTAGGGCTCTTTCCAAGTTCGACTAACGGAATAGACAGCGACAACTGAAGAGGAGCTGCAAGTCTAGTGATGAATTTGTTTATTTAACGTGATAACGACACAGGTTCAAATGATTCAAATGGCTCTGTGCACTATGGGACTTAAGGTCTGAGGTCATCAATCCCCTAGAACTTAGAACTACTTAAACCTAACCAACCTAAGAACATTACACACATCCATACCCGAGGCAGGATTCGAACCTGGGACCGTAGCGGTCGCGCAGTTACAGACTGAAGGGCCTAGAACCGCTCGGCCACTCCGGCCGGCTACGACACAGAAAAGCTCAGTAAACAGTAGTCACAGACGGATACGGGTTAGCATTGAACACCACGGAGAGACTTACTTGCAAAATTCCGAGAGCTAAAGTATCAAAAATAATCAAAAGAAACAGTTATTTTCTTTCATGTACGAGCGCAATTCAAGAAGTTAGACTTTTTTATGGAAGACCAAGTAAATATTATTAAACGCTATACTACACTTCAACGTGACTCATATAAATGACACTGTTTTCAAAGACAGACGCCAATTCTATTTAAATAACAGTCGGAGCGTTCTACCAGTCGTTCAATTCCTTGACGATAGAAATTCGCTCGTTGGTCCCGGAGCCATTCTAAAACCGTTGTGTGAACGTCCTCATTGTCGGAAAACTTGCAATGGCTGCGAATCAATTCGCCGATTGCCAGGACACTGCCGTTTGTGGTGGATGTCGGTGGCCTTCCTTCCTGATCAACATTACCCACCTCATTGTAGCCTTGGCCAAATTGTTAGCACCATTTTACTATGGCTGAATGCGACATTCCGTATGGTCCATATAGCTCCAGAATTTCATGGTGAATCTGTGCAATTTAGATGTTTTGCCCACAAGAATCGCACTGTCCAGAGTAATTCAACTTAGTAGTACGTTTCTAGTTGCTGCGCTATTTCAATCTCAAAATGCGATGCACCTGATTTCCATACCGCAGCAAAACAGTGTTTGCGAGAAACCCAGAGCATGTACTCTCGTCTAACGTGCCACACTTGTTGTGCAATGCTCTTAGCGTGAGACGAAATCTGTACTTACATTCTTAAGTCCCTCTGTACATTTCGCGTAATGTTCATGACGAAAAAAATTACAGAAAATTGGGCTTTCATAAATGAGTGTCGACAGTCTTTCTTCCCCAATATTATCTGTGGATGGAACTGGAAAGGGTTGTAACAATCTGGTAAACTATGTCCTCTTTGTCGTACACCTTATGGTGGTTTCCGAAATACAGATGCAGACTGATTGAATGAATATTGATTAATGGTACTTAACGACGAGGTTGTGTATTATGTATTAAGTCGGGAACCTAGAAACGACGGAGAGGCTTCGTCCCGCCGTAGCCCTCAGTGCTTCACAACCCCACAACAGCCCACAGCAGACCACCTACCCCACCGCCGCCCCACACCGAACCCAGGGTTATTGTGCTCCCAGTGGACCCCCTCCCCGTCAAGAACGTCTCATACCAGACTAGCGTAACTTGTTTGCGTGGCAGAGTAATTATGGTGTGCGCGTACGTGGAGACAGTGTTTGTGCAGCAATCGCCGACAGAGTGTAACTGAGGCGGTATAAGGGGAACCAAATCGCATACGGATTCGTGCCGGGGACCGGCATGCCTTCCCGCTCGGGAAGCAGCGCATTGACCGCGCGGCTAGCCGGGCGGGCAACGACGATGTTACTAGTCCCTGAATTCCCAGAAACACTGTAGAAACGAGATAACATTACAAAATATCGGCGGAAAAGCCACCACCACCGAGACTGTCTCCTTGCGATGACTGCAAGTGAGGATCATAGTAATGGTAAAGCTCACAATTAGTTCAATAACCGGTTAATTGAGAGTCATTACCTACAATCCTTGTGAAATCTAGAGGGATCAAGCATTGTAAAATTTTGATCAGAAGTATGTGCACTCCCCTATGTATTGGGGAAGTGACCACTGATAACGCGAGTGGCGGACTCGTCGGTATAAAACGAGACTGGAAATATTTTGTTGTCAGTAGAGAACCAGTAAGAAGAAAATGGGTCAGTCAAGAGAGCTCAGAGGCTTCGAGCGTGGACTAGTCTCTGGAAGTATCTACGTAAAATCCATTTGACATATTTCAACCCTTTTAAGTTGCCCAGGTCAACTGCTGGTAATATCACTGTGAAGTGGAAACTCCAAGGAACAACCACAGCTAAACCAACACTGGGCTGACCTCATGTACTGGCGGCCAAAGACAGTCGACCATTCCGGAAGGTGGTTGTAATAAATAGTATGAAATCAGCGGATGTTAGCATTTGTGAGTTATAGAGTGCTACCAGCGATCCAGTTAACTCAACGACTGTGGGTAGGGGGGTTATAAAGAATGTGGTACAGTGGCCGAGCAGCTCCACAGAGGTAACTCATTTCTGTAGTGGATGCTAAGCGACGCGTGAGGTGGCGCAAAGAGCGACACCTCTGAACGACTGGAGACGAGTTATTCGTAGTGATGAATCACGCTGCACCCAGTGCCAATCCAATGGAAGGGTTTGGGTTTGCCGAATGCCTAGAGAACGTGTAGTGCCAGTACTTAAGTACGGATGAGCTGGTGTTACAATATGGGAGTGTTTTTCGTGGGTAGACTATGGTCCCCTTATTGTGATTGACCTACGATCTTCGGAATGCGTGACGGGGTTATCTAAGAAGATGACGTAGTTAATTTGAACTTGTACAAATCTTCAAAGAAAAAATGTTTGCTTCCTCTGGGAGGTAGTCTATCGGCCACGTACGGAAAGTTCCCGTCGCCAGCCGGACTCTCACATGCTGCAGGTGGTCTACATCTAAATCTACATCTACATCTACATCTACATAGATTGTCTGCAAATCACATTTAATCGCCTGCAACGGGTTCATCTAACCATCTTCACACTAATTCTCTGCTATTCGAGTCTCCAAATAGCGCGCGGAAACAAAAAGAACACATATATCTTTCTGTGCGAGCTTTGATTTCTTTTATTTTATTACGATGATCGTTTCTCCCTCTTTGGTTAGCCTCATCTGCGAACACCCTATGACGGCTGCTCACATTGTCTCCTAAATCGTTTATATAGATAAGGAACCGCAGAGGGCCTATAACACTACCTTGGGGAACGTCAGAAATCACTTCTGTTTTACTCGATGACTTTCCGTCAATCGTACGAACTGTGACCTCTCTGACAGGAAATCAAGAATCCATTCACATTACTGAGACGACATTTTACTACAAGCCATTTGTGAGGTACAGCCTCAAAAGCCTTCTGGAAATCTAAAAATACGGAATCAATTTGAAAACCCTTGTCAATAGCACTCAATACTTTGTGTAAGTAAAGAGCTAGTTTTGTTTCACAAGAGCGATGTGTTCTAAATCCATGTTGACTGTGTGTCAACAGACCGCTCTCTTCCAGGTAATTCATAATGTTCGAACACAATACATGTTCCAAAATTCTGTTGCATTTCGACGTTAATGATATGAGCTTGTAAATTGGTGGATTGCTCCTACTGTCTTTCTCTAATATTTGTATGACCTGTGCAACTTTCCAGTCTTTGGTACGGATCTGACGTCGAGCGAGCGGTAGCATATGATTGTTAAGTAAGGAGCTATTGCATCAGCATACTCTACAAAAAATGTAATTGGTATACAGTCTGGAACGGTATTTTTGCTTTTATTAAGCGATTTATGTTGCTTCACTACTTCGAGGATACGTGCTTCTAAGTTACTCATGTTGGCAGCTGTTCTTGATTCGAATTCTGGAATATTTACTACGTACTCTTTGGTGAAGAACTTCCGGAAGGGTGCGTTTAGTAACTCTGCTTTAGCAGCACTGCCATCGATAGTATTTCAACTGCTATCGCGCAGAGAAGGCATTGATTGTCTCTCGCCGCTAGCATTCTTTACATACGATCAGAATCTCTTTGGATTTTCTGCCAGATTTCGAGACAAAGTTTCGCTGTAGAATCCATTATAAGAATCTCGCATTGAAGTGTGTGTTAAATTTCGAGCTTTTGTAAAAGATCGCTAATGTTGGAGAGTTTGATTTCGTTTAAATTTATCATGCTTGTTTCCGTTACTTCTGCAAAAGCATTCTGATCCATTTTGTGTACCAAGGGGGATCACCTCCGTCGTTTGTTAATTTATTTGGTATAAATCTGTCAACTGCTGTCGATACTATTTCTTTGAATTCTAGCCGCATCTGGTCTACACTGTCGGGCACACTGTCTATTTGGAAGGAGTGGAGACAGTCTCTCAGGAAGGTGTCAAGTCAATTTTTATACAGTTTCTCTGAATAGGTATATTTTCGTCTATTTTTGGAGCATTTTGGAGTTACAATATTCAGTCTCGCTAAGACAACCCTGTGTTCATTAATCCCTGTATCCGTTTAATGCTCGTTATTAGCTCAGGATTATTTGTTGGTAAGAGGTCAAGTGTGTTTTCACTATTACTGTTTTCTATTCGAGTGGACTCATGAAATATGCTCGAAATAAGTTTCAGAGAATGCGTTTAGCACAATTTAGCATGATTTTTTATGAGTATCTCCGGATTTATACATGTATTTTCGCCAATATATGGAGGGTAAATTGAAGCCACCACCAACTGTAATTGTATGAGTCGGGTACGTGTTTGAAATTAGACTCAAGTTTTCTTTGAATTTGTATCGTCTGAGTTGGAAGGTCGTGAAAGGATCCGGTTATTATTTTATTTCGGTTTCCAAGAATGACCTCTACCCATACTAATTCAGAAGAACTGTATCTACTTCCATTTCGCTATAAGACAAACTACTATTAACAGCAACAAACACTCCACTGCCAAATGTGTTTAGCCTATCCTTTCTGAACACCTTAAGGTCCTTCGCCAAAATTTCGCATAAACTTATCTCCGGCTTTAGCCAGCATTCAGTGCCTTGATTTGAGCATCAGTGCTTTCTATTAGCGCTTTGAACTCTGGTTCTTTGCCGACACAGCTACACAGCTTACAGATGTTATACCGACGGTTCCTGGATCTAAGTTCTACCTATGTTCGACATGCACCCTTTGAGACTCAAGCTCTTTTTGAGTTTCCGTGAGACTCTCTATCCTAAAAAGCCGCCCAGTCTACGCCCTGCTAACAGTGTTATGGACTCCTGACCTATTTAGCGGAACCCGAAACCAAACCACTCTATGGCGCAAATAGAGGAATCTGCAGCCTACACGGTCGCAGAACTGTCTGAGCCTGTGGTTCAGACACTCCACTCGACTCTGTAACAGAGGTCCGCAATTCGCCCTATCGACTATGCTGCAAATGGCGAGCTCTGCTTTCATCTAGTAAGCAAGACTAGTAGCCTTAACCACTTCTGATAGCCGCTCGAAACCAGAGAGAATCTCTTCTGATCCGAAGCGACACACAACGTTGGCACCGACGGTAGCCACCACCTGCAATTGGCTGCACTCTGTGCTCTTCATGGCATCCGGAAGGACCCGTTCCACGTCTGGAATTATTCCACCCGATATGCACACAGAGTGAACAATAGCCTTCTTCCCCTCCTTGCAGCCGTGTCCCTAAGAGGCCCCATAACGCGCCTATCATTGGACCTCCCAACTACCAATAATACTCCTCAGGCAGCAAATAAATGATTTATAGTTTTGTAATTACGGTCCTATCTGGTCCCTATGAGGTATTTCCGAGTTAATGCTGTGACTGAAGTATATTATCGAGCAGCAAGCTGAAGAACTGAGAATGATCAAAAATTGTTAGTCGTCAGTGGTTTTAAGTGTAATTCGGTTGTAAAGAGACCAGAGGGACAGAGAGTTGGAGTAGAGACCGGGAGTATCGACGTACAGCGTCGATGAAACATTAAGTCTTTAGGCAAACAGTTCCATTTATTGCAATTGTGAAAACGGTAGCATTTGAATAGAGTCTACATCTACATCTGTACCCCGCAGGTCACTGTACAATACATTGCAGAGGGTACATCTTACCAATATTATTGATTTTCTATAATACGTCATTCGCATACTAAGCGAATGCTGTTTTCATTTTCACCTAGGTTCCTAGTGTCTGATTTAACTCTAATGTGCAAGGACCCGTTAGATAAGAAATTTTGGGTGAAGACAGGTACGTTGCCCCGGGAGCCCATTCGTGCAGTGTGTATGGTATGTGATGTGTCCAAGTGGTGTCATATATGTTTTGTATCTCTGTAAATACTAAGATAAGGTGTCAACACGATCCACAAAGGGATCTCTGAAGGCAGACATCTGTTGGAGAAGGTGATCACTAGTAGACGTGGCCCCTCTAAAGCCTCGAGAGAGCGAATTTCAAGTTTGCAGCGACCAGGAAGTCTTGTATTAACGGTCGGTGTCAGACGTTTGTACAGTATTACTATTAAGCAAGCCAGTGGATGACTGTCTCTAGTGTGCAGATGTATGATTACACATTTCTCTTTTTGAGCAGAAAAAGTTCCTACTTCTCATATGTAAAATATAGTCAGCAGATTGACGCAAAACTAGCAGTTGAGCCTACGCGAACTGCATAAAAATACTTAGAAGGATCCGTAACTGTTCGATTAAACTGTTGGAAATAAATCACTGAAAGAAGAACCAATATCTGGAAATTTGTAACCTGAGCGATCTACGGTGGAACGACCACATAAAACTAGTTGTAGAAAAGCATATACCAGGCTATGTTTTATTGTCAGAATCCTAATGAAATGTAATTCTTGCACGAATGAAGTGGCTTGTAAACCATTCGTTCGACAGCTCCTTAAGTATTATTCTTTAGTCTGGGACACTTCTCAGGAGGCATTAGTCCATATGATAGAGCAAATCCAAAGAAGAGTAGCAAGTTTCATAGTGTTCTGTATTAGTTGCAAGGTCATTACGGAAATGCTTACCAAACTGCTGTGGCTGTCGGTACAGGAGAGGAGCTGTGCATTTTATACTTTCCTCCCATTAGATAAGAAAATTCCCTTCTTGCCAGAAGTTGTTGAATATCATTAGCAGACTGTGCAAAGACTGGCAGGTGACCCTAAATCTACTGCACATAAACAGACGGATATACCTAATAGGGTTCGATTACACCGTTGGCCATAGATCACTGGAAACAACAACAAAATTCCCAGAACAGGAAGTATGCTTTGAGTTCTGGGTGAATGGACCAGTCAGGTCTCTACCCTCCGCGCTGGGAACGCTGAGATTGAGTTTTGAATGCACACTTTTGTGCTCCGTCGTGCCAAGAAAGACTGTATATGCTGTCGAATGCTACAGATTGCTGGACGCTGGTCGGTGAGGTAGTGAGATGTAATTGGGCTGCACACTCGCTATATTACCTTGTTAATCATACACGACAAATATGTGATTCATGCTTAATTACTTTCTTGATCGGCATCATGAAGTTGTTATAACTTTCATGTGTTTGTCACGCATCCCACATATGGATATCGATTCTTTTATCTTTCTTTGAAGCGGGTTCAATTCGAGGTACGATACAGAATCATCCCACCCGTAGTGCAACCAATTTAGTCACTCTCTATATCAATCAACCTTTGTGACTTACACTGAATCTTGTTTGTTTGATTGTTTTATGTATTTGATCTCTGTATGCCACTAACTTCTTGTGCTCCATTATTACACGAGTTTCTATGGTTCACGTGCTTCTCTGAAGTCAGTTGTATGAATTTACTATCAAATATTCTCTCAAGACAATTTCACTGGCCACTCATTTTTCTGTTTAAACGAATTAGCGTGAGCTGTACTTTGTAATCAATATACGATCGCACGATGCGAAACATAATATTTTGCCTTCAGCAGTTGGTAACATTTTACAAGTTTCTTACTGCAAAGAAGCTTCCTGGCAGATTAAAACTGTGTGCCGGACCGAGACTCGAACTCGCGACCTTTGCCTTTCGCGGGCAAGTACTCTACCATCTGAGCTACCCAAGCACGACTCACGCCTCGTCCCCACAGCTGTTCTTTGCACGCTTCTCAGCAACAAAATGCTGGTTTTGCCGTCGATGCAGGTGGCAGAGTCGCATTACCTTGTTCTGCAGGAAGCATATACGTCCAATCATTATATTTGAGTGTTTTTATAACAGTGTAGGTCTCATATCCTCATTTGCACTGCAGCTGGCTAAAAGCATCGTTGTTAAAACGATTTTATACATAGTGAGATAATTCTGTTGCACTATGATTCCGCCCAGCATCGAACACGGCTCCTGTGATGACTCAGCAAAATGACGGCATAAGGTGGGTATTGCTATGTGGCAACAACACACATTCAATACACAAGAACCAGTGTTACTGATATGACGGAAGAACTGTGGAGCGATATCACAGTTGCTGGACAGCCGGGACTCGCGCATTGGCTTCGAGGGCAAAACTGCTACTGTTGCAGAAATAACAGCGGACCTTGCTAGCATAAATACCGCCAGATTTAGGTACTCTGTCACCACCAGCCGCTAGCCGAGGGAAGGTCGACGCCTGTGTACGCATCGTGGTGAATCAGCTAGCTGCTCTCGCCAGACTCTGCCATCAGTAGCTGCAGGCCACTCACTGCTGCCTCTGCCTCTGCTGAGTGCGTACGCTGCCAACTTGGCGCGTTTCCACCAGTGGTCACCTGCTGGGTGACTGTCATCTGCCGCTGGTCGCCTTCCTGATGGACCGAGGTTTTGGAGCCTGCGCAGTCTAGCTGCCCAACCGTCATCGCCTTGTGTGGTCAAACAATCTCGCTGTCCATCGCCCTGTGTGGGCAAACGCCACAACCGTAGGCCACGGTTGACCTCCCACTGCCACGATAAGTCTTCTGCGAGTTGCAGAAGGTGGCCAGCAGCCGAAGCCAATTTCTGCTGTCCAGCACCAGCCGCTGCTGCCGCTACAGTTCAGCACTTCTGTTATTGTTCTGTCAGCGCTGAACCTCTCCAGCTGCTGCCACGCCCGGGGAAAAACGCCGTGCACTGCCCTTCTGGCGGGCTACTGCTGACTCAGGCACGCCGCACCGGCCATTCACCTCATCTCCAGTTTCGTCTCCACTACTGTAATTTAATGGGATTTCAGTAAACCCTCGTTGCCAGTTTTGTAAACCCTCGCCACCAGTTTTGTAAGGCCTCGTCGCTACTGATGGGGATGCCGAGTTGCCACTGTTGTTACTGTAGGCCGAGTTTGTGAGTTCGTGAAACGGCTTCTGGCGTAATACACCGCTAAGACAATTTTCCCCTGCCACTATTACACAGATATGCCCCAGGGACAGGTAATAGGATAGGAGAACTAAGGTTCTACAATACTCCAATAGATTAGTAACAAAATCACACAAATGAGTTACAAAGGTTTATTTATCTTTGTGACTGTTGAATAATGAAGTCTGCAACGTTGCATGTAATATAACACAAAAAGGCCCTCCTAAGTGCGAATAATCTTAGGTAAACTTCACAGCACATGGCAAATGCAGTTAACAACAACTGTCTGTCCACTTTTAAGACGTGCGCAGTCTAAGTCAGTCCTGGACGATGATCTACAACAAAGTGTGCGAGAGCTACTCTTCTATCTTCCGAGTGGGCTTCTGTCCGTTGTCGTCCGGTCATTGGCGGATTGTAATCGGCCGGAAATTGGCCTAGACGATGTTGATATCTTCATCCTCAGTGCCGCCCGTGGCGCTGGTGGAACCCGCGAAAGTGGCGAGTCTCTATGGCACTGGCACCAGCGTGCAACTTTGCGCCTGTGGTGCTTTTGCCCTGGCTGTGTCTCGTTCGGACGACACAGCACGGATAAAGACTAATTCAACCAGTATCGTTTCCATGAAGGATCATCAACCAACACCAGCGACTATCCCCCTGCAGCATCGCTCTGGGACGAGAATTGCCATACATATTGACCTATCAAAGTCAGCTTAGGATTCCATCGTAGTGGTCGCTCAGTTCGGCCGTTATAATTTGTATGATTGATCATATTCACTTAAATGCAGTTTTCTTTTGCTATGACCCTGTAAACCATTGCGCTCATAAAGTAAGTGTTCGCTGACTATGGAAATTTCCATACACACTCAAAAAAAAAAAAAAAAAAAAAAAAAAAAAAGGTTCACTACAGAATTCAGTAGACAAACAACTGATAACACGTTGGTCCACCTCTGGTCCTCATGCAAACAGTGATTCTGCTGGGAATTTATTGATAGCGTTGCTGGATGTCCTCCTGAGGGATATCGTGCCAACACAGGGTTTGAAAAACACGACGACAAGCGACAGAAACACTTACCGTGTGTCGGCGGGCATTATCTTGCTGAAAGGTAAGCGCAGTATGGCTTGCCTTGAAGGGCTACAAAATAGGGCGTAGAATATCGTCGACGTACCGCTGTGCTGTAAGGGTCCCAAGAATTATATCCAAGGAGCTCTGCTATGAAATGAAATGGCACCCTACACCATCACACGTGTTGGGCCGTATGGAAGGCGACATTCAGGCTGGTACCTCACAGTTCTCTGGGGCGTCTCCAGACACATCTTCGCTGGTCATTTGGGCACAGTTCAAAGTGGGACTCATCAACGAAGGCCGTTATACTCCATTCAAAGAGATTCCAGGCCGAAGACGAGTGTGGAGACGCCCTGGACGACGGTGGGATACCAACCCGACTGTCTCCCGTCATACAGATTGACAACCAGGAGTGATGGTCTGGAGTGTCATTTCATTTCATAGCAGGATCCCTTTGATTGTCATCCTTGGCACCCTTATAGCAAAGCAGGACGTCGACGATATTCTACACTCCGTTATCTTGCCCTTCATGGCAAGCCATCATGGGCATACATTTCAGAATTATAATGCCCATTGCACAAGGCGGAAGTTTCTGCTTGCTTGTCTTCGTGCGTACCAAATGCTACCTTGGTCAGCAAGATCGCCCGGATCTCTCCCCGACTCAGAACGTTTAGAGCATTATGGGCAGGATCATCCAAACAGGTCGGGATTTTGATGATCTAACGCGCCAACTGGACAGAATTTGACAGAATATCCCTGAGGACGATATCGAATGACTGTATCAAACAATGCCCAGTCCAATAACTGCATGCATCAGGGCCGGAGGTGGACCATTGCATTACTGACATGCTGAGTTTATGAACCTCTTTCTCTTGAATAAATCTAATTTTTCTGAAATCACACTACTGGCCATTAAAATTGCTACACCACGAAGATGACGTGCTACAGACGCGAAATTTAACCGACAGGAAAAAGATGCTGTGATATGCAAATGATGAGCTTTACAGAGCATTCACACAACGTTGGCGCCGGTGACGACACCTACAACGTACTGACATGAGGAAAGTTTCCAACCGATTTCTCATACACAAACAGCAGTTGACCGGGCGTTGCCTGGTAAAACGTTGTTGTGATGCCTCGTGTAAGGACGAGAAATGGGTACCATCACATTTCCGACTTTGATAAAGGTCGGATTGTAGCCTATCGCGATTGCAGTTTATCGTATCGCGACATTGCTGCTCGCGTTGGTCGAGATCCAATGACTGTTAGCAGAATATGGAATCGGTGGGTACAGGAGGGTAGTACGGAATGCCGTGCTCGATCCCAACGGCCTCGTATCACTAGCAGTCGAGATGACAGGCATCGTATCCGCATGGCTGTAACGGATCGTGCAGCCACGTCTCGATCCCTGAGTCAACAGATGGAGACGTTTGCAAGACAACAACCATCTGTACGAACAGTTCGACGACATTGGCAGAAGCATGGACTATCAGCTCGAAGACCGTGGCTGCGGTTACCCTTGACGCTGCATCACAGACAGGAGCGCCTGCGATGGTGTACTCAACGACGAACCTGGGTGCACCAAAGGCAAAACGTCATTTTTTCGGATGAATCCAGGTTCTGTTTACAGCATCATGATGGTCACATCCGTGTTTGGCGACATCCCGGTGAACGCACATTGGAAGCACATATTCGTCATCGCCATACTGGTGTATAACTCTCGTGATGGTATGGGGTGCTATTGTTTACACGTCTCGGCCACCTCTCGTTCGCATTGACGGCACTTTGAACAGTGGACGTTACATTTCATATGTGTTACAACCCGTGGCTCCACCCTTCATTCGATCCCTGCGAAACCCTACATTTCACCAGGATAAAGCACAACCGCGTGTTGCAGGTCCTGTACCGGCCTTTCTGGATACAGAAAATGTTCGACTGTTGCCCTGGCCAGCACATTCTCCAGATCTCTCACCAATCGAAAACGTCTGGTCAATGGTGGCCGAGTAACTGGCTCGTCGCAATACGCTCGTAACTACTGTTGATGAACTGTGGTATCGTGTTGAAGCTGCATGGGCAGCTGTACCTGTACACGCCATCCAAGCTCTGTTTGACTCAATGCCCAGGCGTATCAAGGCCGTTATTACGGCCAGAGGCGGTTGATCTGGGTTCTGATTTCTCAGGATCTATGCACCCAAATTGCGTGAAAATGTAATCACATGTCAGTTCTAGTATAATATATCTGTCCAATGAATACCCGTTTATAATCTGCATTTCTTCTTGGTGTAGCAATTTTAATGGCCAGTAGTGTATAATGATTTGTTTGTTAGTACATGTGCATCACATCTACCGATTTGAAGTCCATTCGGATAATTCGTTCGTAGTGCGTTGTTTTGTGTGTGTGTGTGTGTGTGTGTGTGTGTGTGTGTGTGTGTGTGTGTGTTAGAGTTATTATTCGTAGTCAGATCACGTTACTGAATTTGATTAATGGGTTGAAACTCGCTATATGAGAGCACTTTCTTGTCTCATATCAGAGCATATCTGGATTTACTTTCACAGGTAATTCAAATCTAAATCATAGCAGTACATTTACACATTATTTGATAATGCAATAGAACGAGAGTAAATGGTAGTAGTACCAGTAGTAACCCCCCACCTCCCCACTCCCCCCACTCACGACAATGTGACTTACAGAGTACTGACGCACATGTCGACTATTCAGCGTTGACCACATTCCACCATCAAAGACCCTTGTTGCAAATATAAAGTAGTGTGGTTGACACATTTATTTCAGGCTATGTTTGTAATGGTGATATTTTAACATATGTATGCTTTTATTGTCTGAACACAATGGCAATGTTGTATGATACAAGACTCATATTCGCGAGTCGGTTGGTTCAAATCCGCAACCTGCCATACATGCTAAGGTTTTCTTTGATTTCCTTAAATCGTATGAAGAAGCGTCGTCCGAGTCGTGCAGAACTTCGCACGTGTTGACTTACCTACACGCATGCCATCCACGACTTGGCTAGTCTCACCAATACTCGACATGTCTCTGCCATTCTCGCCACTACTCGGCACGTCTCGGCTTCGTTAGGTCCATCTCGGCTTTATTCGATTCATCTAGGAATCACCTAGTACGGTGCTACAGTTCATATTTTATCAGTGCCTCGTGATACTGTTTCTTCCGGAAGTTGGTGCAGCATTTTTCGGTCGGCATGTCTTTCTTCAGTTCGGCAGAATCATGGTGAGAGTGCTGTTTCTCCCTCACTATTTTCTCGTGATATAAAGGAATTCCAATGCTTCAATGTGTGTATATATATATATATATATATATATATATATATATATATATATATATATAATGTCTATATAAACATATATATATGTGTGTGGTGTCACCACCAGGCACCACACTTGCTAGGTGGTAGCCTTTAAATCGGCCGCGGTCCGTTAGTATACGTCGGACCCGCGTGTCGCCACTGTCAGTGATTGCAGACCGAGCGCCACCACACGGCAGGTCTAGAGACGTCCTGGCACTCGCCCCAGTTGTACAGCCGACGTTAATAGCAATGGTTCACTGACAAATACGCTCTCATTTGCCGAAACGATAGTTAGCATAGCCTTCAGCTACGTCATTTGCTACGACCTAGCAAGGCGCCATTATCAATAGATATGTAACTTATGATGCCTGTACCGTCAGACCGATGTACACCACTTATGGATTAAAGTTAAGTATTACATCAACTACGTACTTTAGTTGCTACTATTAATTCCCTTAACTGTTCCAGACCTCGCGCCAGCCTGCGTGAGCTTAAGCGCGTGCCTTTCGGCTTCCTCTCATAGTGACTTGGCTGTCTTGCCAAGTCACAACAATATATATATATATATATATATATATATATATATATATATATATATATATATATATATGTATGTATATATATATTACTGCGAAGTACATTGGCCTAGTTGACAGGCATGGCTATACTCATTTTTCAATTTAAGGCCAGGTATTGTTGAACTTCTAAGTGGTAAAAGAAAAACAGGAACCAAAATGAGAAGATCCGGCATGAACTGCAGACATTTCATTTTCAATTAACTTGACTGCATACATGAACGCCATCAGCAGGACGTTGAAAGGTGAAAAGCAACTAATTAGTGATGTGATGGGGAAAAATGAGAGCGCTTAAAAATAAAACCTCATTCTGGAAGTGACCATTTCGGACAAAGAAAGATTCCCACTTCTCTAAGTTCCCTGGTGTTAAACAAAATTCAAATTTTGAAGAATTCACTGCAGAGTTTGGAAGGATCACAGGAACAATTTCCTAAATGCTTCCAGCACACTGCTAATATCATATCTGTTTTGGAGCTGTTTTCAAGACCTTTACCGCTTCAATTGAAAGGGCATTTCCAGATGGAACTAATCGAATTACCATGTAGTTCCCGTTCAAAAGGCAAAATCCTTTATTTGTACTCTATCCAAGATTCCTACGAAATTTTCCTTGAAAACTGTTTCCTGGTCTCCGTAACGAGGCAGCAAAAATAATATCAATGTTTCGATTAATATATGTGTGATATATTGTTTTTTTATTGTTACGGGCGTAAAAAAGTCACTATTTCGTGGGTAAATGATTGATGAAAATCTGCAAAACTGTCTGCGCCTGTCTGTGTGCCGACAGTTCATGCCAGATATCAATTTGTTACATCCCTAACATCGTACTATAGACGCAATTCGTGTTTCCTGTCTGTATCTAAGCTTAAACGTCGTTAGAATTTTACAGGAAATAATGTGGCATGCTCAGATTGCAGGTTTAACGCAGTTACAAAACCAGATTTTTTTTCGTTGTGTCTGTAGATGTATTGTCTCGTACCAACAGTCAATGACAATATTACATTGCTCTTCATGATGAGTACAGATGTACAGAGCTTCAGATTTTTCGAATTTCCTAATACAGTATAATATGAAAACAAGACGTATGCAACCCGTTCAACGTTCCCTGCGCAACTGCATTGCAACACGATATTATAGCAGTTTTCCTATCTTCCAACTCAGAACAGCATTGTGTAATAGTGAGGGAAGTGTGCAGTCGGAGATATCGGGGAGCCACCAACCCATTGAGGGTTCTTGGACGACCCTGACGTAAAGGGATGTAATGGTTCTCTGAAATGTACGACTGACTTCCTTCTCCAACTAGTGTTTCTGCTTCATCTCTAATGACCTCCTCGTCGGCGGCACGTTAATCCAAAATCTTGTTTCTGCTTCTATTGACACGGACGTGTTAAATAAGTTCCTTTGGAACAATTGTAGCATTGCCTTTCAGCAGACAATGTTGACGAATAGAAATTCCTTGCTTCCACTCAATAAAGCTACGTTCAATTCCCATTGCTAGGAGAGCCAATGGCATCGAAGTTCTGAAGCACAATCATTTCGGATCGATTTCGTAAATGACTTGGCTTCAGAAGACTTTACAAAGTGGTTTCTGCGCTAGTCATTTGCATTTACTTGTCCTACCAAAGGAAGTATTGGTCTAAACCATCTCAGAACTAAAGATAGTACAAATCAGTGGTTGCTTGTATCTTTCCTGGCCGACTTTCCTTGTTTCTGTCGTTGTTATCGAAAAGTCATCATTCAAACGAACGTACTTCTTAACCACTAAAAGACAACTTTGTTTACCGGTAAAGAACGTTGCAGGAACTGTGCTTTTCATGAGTGTGGATTGAGTGTTACTGCTGTTCGTTTAATCACTGTAGCGATTCTGATGAGCACGTCAGGTTACAGGGAACAATCACTGATGACTACATATGGCAAAATTAACACAGTCACATGATAAGAGAAGGTTCCGTTTGATCGATAATTCTCTTCCAGTTCCTTTGTTTTCATTGGCCAGTTGGGTAACCTTTGTTTTAAGTACCTTCCAATCACCCCATCCACCACCTAGCCACAGAGAAACATTAAAAAGAAAAGTTTCAAGCAATTGCTTGCCAGCTAAAAACACAGTAGTGTAGATTCCAAATATGTTTGTGCAAAAACAAACTAGACGTATTATGGTAGGAAATAGCATATCTTTGTCTCTGTGTAATTTGCAGTGTTTGTTTCTAGAGGTTACTGGCGATTTAAAATAGAACTGTACCAATAATGTGGCTTACTTGAGAGATGCTCTGGTCTGAAGACAGTTTCACCAAGAAATGGTGCGGCCATATGTGTGTTTCATTAGATCCTGTGCATGTATCCACGTGTCTCAAAACTTTTTTTCCCCAAAATTGACTTAAAATCAATGCGTGAAAGAAACGGGAAAACTGACTGGGGATAATTTACTGCCGGCCTGGGTGGCCCAGCGGTTCTAGGCGCTACAGTCTGGAACCGCGCGAATGCTACGGTTGCAGGTTCGTATCCTGTCTCGTGCATGGACGTGTGTGATGGTTAGGTTTAAGTAGTTCTAAGTTCTAGGGGACTGATGACCTCAGCAGTTAAGTCCCATAGTGCTCAGAGCCATTTTGATAATTTACTTTCCTTCACTGAACTACGTTGTGTCACTAATTAGTAGACGGAAGTCGGCTACTGTTTTAGAGACGTAAGTAACAACGGTTATGAGTTTTGGAAGCAGAGTATGCACTAGTTTTATTCAGTAGGAGTAGCACGGAAACTCTACGTCCAAGAAAACATGTTACACAAAATAATAAGAATACACGCTGCATGCTAATGGAGAGATCAATGGATTGATGATAACATCGCTGTTAGTTGCGGTAGTTTGAAAAGTTTCGTAGTGATAATCAACTTATTTAGTTAAATTGAAAGGATAGCCCACAGTTATAATTCACGTCATCTCTTAAATAAACATCGGTAACCATACTTTGATCTCAAACACAGTTATTATTTACACAGTGAAACCTTCCAGTGTTTGTCTCTGCAACAGCATATTTTGCATAAATTTAATTTATATTTCTACAGTTTATCGAGTTATTGTTTTAGTTTATTTAAAACCAGAAATTCTTTAGATTCGTTGCTTTTTGTTTCACATTTTCAGGATAAACGTACTTATCCGCAAATATTTTGAAGATCGTTGGCGACTTTAGCATTATGGTTTTTCCTGCGCAGCGCAATATAATTTATGTGGCGTGTTAATTCCACAGCGACTCTGCACTGCTAATTACCCGCATACCTGGAATATAATAATTACTATTCTATTTTCGTTACAGTTTAATACAAACCATGCGCTGAATAACTTCGCAGTACTATATTAACTTCTCTTCATAGGCGCAACAACATAACTACAGGGTGAGCAAAGAGGTCGTGTGTCCTCAAATAATCCCCGCATTCTATACGAACTTGTAACAGGCAATATCCAGGGGGATCCAATAAAGTCCTCTTTTAGAATACTGCTGCGCGGTGTGGGATTCTTAAATGGTAGGGCTGACGGAGTACATCGAAAAAGTTCAAAGAAAGCCAGCACGTTTTGTATTTGCCACAGAAATGATCTAGGATTTGAGCTGGAAATCATTAAAAGAAAGGCGTTTTTCGTTGCGACTGAATCTTCTCACCAAATTCCAATCACCAACTTTCTCTTCCGAATGCGAAAATATTTTGCTGACACCGACCCACATAGGGAGGAACGATCTCCATGATAAAATAAGGGAAATCAGAGCTCGTACGGAAAGATATAGGTGTTCATTCTTTCCGCACGCTATACGAGATTGGAATAATAGAGAAATGTGAAGGTGCTTCGATGAACCCTCTGCCAGGCACTTAAATGTGATTTGCAGAGTATCCATGTAGATGTAGATATAGAAGTGAATTGTACGCTGCCAGTTTTATACTAGATTTGAAGTGAGGAACACGATACACGGACATAATTTTCAATTTACGTAAATATCATTTTGTTTTTGAAGTTCGACAACGGCACATGAAGTCACAGGACAATAGCCATCTTATTAATCACACATCAAAGCAGTTCAAGAACATAATTTCAAAGAACATTAGCTTGCCAAAAACACGTAATTTAATTTCATTTTAATAGTGTTTAGTTTCAAAAAATCACGTGCACTTACGAATGAATTTAAAGTTTTATTCCGTGAAGTATCCGACAAGATTTTATTATTTAGTAGTTAACATACGATTATAAAAACATATGACTTCACTCAAAATTTTGTCAGATGTGTAAAGAAAACAATTTTGTAAAACACACACAACTTTTCCAAGTCCAGTGCTTTGGGCACTTTTATTGTTATTTTGCTATTATTTAATTTTTAACCATGACAGATATGATTTACAGACTTTTCAAAGGCCAGTAGTAGAGTTTTTTTATACTTTTCTTTCTTTGTAATTACCGAATATTAAATATGTAATTTAATTTGATAGGATTGGTCTACTGTGTTCTAGAACAAAGCAATTTATTATAAATTCCAGCGCTTGGCGCCTAAGGCAGCTCAGTC
The DNA here is from genome assembly GCF_021461385.2 of Schistocerca piceifrons. Lineage (NCBI taxonomy): Eukaryota > Metazoa > Arthropoda > Insecta > Orthoptera > Acrididae > Schistocerca > Schistocerca piceifrons. The sequence goes on from NC_060149.1 coordinate 75,559,075, forward strand.
GTGCTTATGTGCGAGAGTGATAATGTATGTTTCATTGTGCTGTTGTCGTACGCTCTTAGTTATGCATTTGTTTCTTGACGGGAAAGCTTGGGATGTGCTCTGAAAAAAGGTTTTGTCTGATGGCGTCGATAACAACTCTACTGTGACTGGCGTTTGTCTGCATAATGTAATAAATCCTGGAAATGATAAGTTATTAGTTTCTCATTTATTATTAAAACAACGCGAGGAGTTCAAGAATCCCCTGAAGACCACGACTGCCACAAATGGGTACATAAAAAATAAATAATTTATTTTCTACATTTAAATGGCGTTCTCCAGAGTATTAACAAATGCAAGAAGAACTAGTTGCGTCACTGAGGAAGTGCACCAGCACCAACGACTTAAACTGCAGAACACTGAAAATGCTGTTTCCGCCATTCGTCACACACAACTGCTCGCAGTTTGCTAAATCGCGCAAGCGCAGCCTCGACATCAACGCTAGCCATTTCCACCTTTTTCTGTAACGAGCAGCTGTCCTATTCATTAAGGGTCACTAACGTAGTGTTAGAAATTTAAGTGTTTTCTGGGTCAGTTTTATTTTGGTCATCCTGTAATTCGAGTACCATAAACTTGTTAAATGTAGAAAACTTTAGAAATACCGTTCGTTAGAGACCAAGACCGACAAAGACAGAACTCAAGCCTGAACTGGAGTGGCACGAAGAATGAAACTGGAGGCAGTCTCGTTTAAGAAACGATCCTGAAGTTCACCAGAAGTTCGTATTCGAGAAAAGTAGAGTTAAAATGTCCGTCGGGCTATCCTTAATTCGATTTTATGTGGTTTCACTAAATCGGTTAAGGCGGAAAGACGTGGCCAGTTCCTTACCTATCCCTAGCCCAGCCAAGCTCTTGCCTCTTTTTTAATGACTCGCCATCGACGAGACATGTTAGCCTTACCTTCCCTGCCTTCTTGAATAATTTTCTGCTAGTCTCCATCGAGTCTCTAGGATGACTCGCGTCACAGACTGAATGCGTGATGTACTTTGCAAGTAATTACAACTATTTCGGGGTTACTTCGCGATACAATGTGATAAGCTTACTTGCTCCCTATCAAACACTTCCAGCCAACAATTACAGTGAGCAACAATTACAAAACTAAATAAAGAACAAGTATCAGGAACGTTCATTTTCACGTAATTTCAATATACTCTTTGCTCATATAAACAGCATTCATACTACTGATCACGACCTGTTATGGTCTCAGTAGTCCATCTTCTGATCTGTCGAAGTAAACGTGTCCTCTTATAATCATTAATGACTTTGAATCAAATAATGAACTCAGCTGATTTCACAGAATACGATTATTTTTCATTTTAGTGAACCATTGTGCCCTCATGTAATTTAGGTATACAGATTTGATGTTATTTATTGAAACTGAGACCGGTCATGTTCATTTTTGTACATGCGGTCTAGTTGAACAGTAAATTCCTTGGCTAGTAAGTGATGAAAATCGAGGAATCCCACATTGCTGTTCTGGGTAAGACAATCGTTTGCCACTTCTTGCCTCCTGCGCCTTAGTATAGAGTGTCAAGTGTGTCTCTGTGTGGTGTGCAAGACTGTGATGAGTATTTGTACGGCGCAGTCCAGAGCCACGATTGTGTAGATCTGAGTTGTACGGAACGAAGGGAAGAGACAGGGATGCGAAGAGTGCAGTATGAGTGAATGTGAGACTCGGTTCACAGTTTTTTAGATCACCTTATTTGGTGTCCCAGCTCAGGATAGTGAGAAACTTCACGGCACTGCACGTTTAGTGAAGGTCTCTCTTGCACCGGGAAGAACGCTTAATAAATTAAGTAAGGATGATGATGTTTGGTTTGTGGGACGCTCAACTACGCGGTCATCAGCGCCCGTACAAAGTCCCAATTTTTACACAGTCCAATTTTTGTACACAGTCCAATCTAGCCACTGTCGCAAATGATGATGAAGATGAAATGATGAGGACAACACAAACACCCAGTCCTCGGACAGAGAAAAATCCCCAACCTGGCCAGGAATCGAACCCGGGTCCTCGTAATCCACAGGCAGCAACGCTACTCACTAGACCACGAGCTGCGGACGAAAATTACGTAAGGATTGTGTAACTCAAAATTAGACACGACTGTACAGGTGCAAGGAACAACAATGGCTTAGTGATAATCTCTAGGAGCAAAATAGGGGATGCGCACCTTTCTTAAGCTTCCGCCTCCGTAGCCGAGTTATCAGCCCGGCTTACTGCCATGCGGAAAACCCTGTTTCGATTCCCGGTACTGTCAGGGATTTTTCCTTGGTGGGAGGACTGGAAAGGGTTGCACTCAGGCTCGTGACAGCAACTGAGAAGCTACTTGACGGAGTAGTAGTGCGTCCGGCTCACAGAAACCGACAAAGGCCGGGAGACTGGACACCACTGTCTGAGAATCTTACGGCGGACGGTCGGTATCGATGGGCCCGCCAAGGCCGGTGGAAGGAGTTTACGTAATGTTTATGTGAATTGGACAGTGTGATTACCGTTATTGTGTTGCAGATGACACTGCTATTTCTCAGAGCAAATGTGCTGTGTATAGAGCTCAGCGGCACAATGGAATACCGCGAGGCCGCCCGACACAAGCATAATCACAAGCCGGGAGTCTTCTGAGTTCTGAGAAGTCGCCTCCAGATGGCGCTCGCTAGTCGGGATTACCTTCAGCTCCCACCCCACAGCCACTGGCGCGTCAAATTCGTTCGCAGATAGAGTTACCAGCCGCCAGAGAGAGCGCTGTCACCCGTGGACTATTTTGCTTCCACCTAGTGTTGACGCGGATGGAGATCCTTCCGCTAATAGGTACGAAAAAAAAAAAAAAACCAACTCAGTTCCTGCAGTTTCTAAAGTTACTGCAGTTGGCGAGTTCCAGTAATTCCGTTCAGAAGGCTACAGTTGCGACTTAACGGCGGCTACTTATGGAGCTCTAGGAACAGAAAATTACGAGTGTCTGCGTAACGCTTTCAGTCATAGTGAATAAATCACTAACGGTCCAGAGACAGCAATGTTATTTAGACTTAATAGTAATAGGTATAGGGAGAGCAGTAAAACTATCGCTGGCCATCTAAACTAGCATAAGAACAAATCTAAGTCTCCCGTTCACCTTCCCTAATACTGCTTTTATGTGATCGTCCCACTTGGTACACCCTCTTTGTTTTTGTGGTGTCACCGCCAGACACCACACTTGCTAGGTGGTAGCCTTTAAATCGGCCGCGGTCCATTATTATACGCCGGACCCGCGTGTCGCCACTGACAGTGATTGCAGACCGAGCGCCGCCACACGGCAGGTCTAGAGAGACGTCCTAGCACTCGCTCCAGTTGTACAGCAGACTTTGCCAGAGACGGATCACTGACAATTACGCTCTCATTTGCCGAGACGATAGTTAGCATAGCCTTCAGCTACGTCATTTGCTACGACCTAGCAAGGCGCCATTACCAGTTTATATTGAGATTGTAATTATGTATCATCAAGAGCGATGTTCTCCAATTATGGATTAAAGTTAAGTATTCCAAGCGCTTCGTACTTTATTTAGTATACTCAACTCCTTTAACTGTTCTAGACCTCACGCCAGTCTGCGTGAGCTTAAACGCGTGCATTTCGGCCTCCTCTAGCAACACGGTGTTGGCTCTTCTGCCAACACATCAAGAACGTGTAGACTACGGCAGTTTTCCTAGTAGCCTTGGCCAGTTAAGGTCGTAACTGCTGTACCTGTAGGTTAAGTGTGTTGCGTACCTATCGAGCGTTACCTTATTTCGATCGACCTTTTCGTGTGTGCGACAGTTTGTTACCAGATTCCCCGAGAAATCAGAAACTGTCTAAAAACTGAGTGAGGATATGCATGAAGGGCCACATAACCTACGAAACATTTTTGTTCTACATAGTTATCTTCCTGTCCGTTACTTAAAAATGAATAGTATTTATAACAAAATTGAAATTGTCAATGTTTAATTCTGATTTTATTCGCAAATTGTTGATCTGTAAGGTGAAACAGAGGGTTAATGTAGTAAAAACAAACAAATACAAATTTATCATTCAGCGCTAGAAAATACAATGTGCCCAAAGAAAGGGGAAAACCGTAAAACAAACACATATCAAACACTGTTTCAATACTTCGTAGAGTTTATATAAAACATGTTTCTCTTGTTCATAAACAATTCGGGCCCATCGCCTTTACTCATGATGAAGGACATACTATTAAGTTCAAATGGCTCTGAGCACTATGGGACTTAACATCTATGGTCATCAGTCCCCTAGAATTTAGAACTACTTAAACCTAACTAACCTAAGGACATCACACAACACCCAGTCATCACGAGGCTGAGAAAATCCCTGACCCCGTACTATTAAGTATAAAATAACAATACTTACATACATTTTAATGTTCATGCATGTAAACTGTACTTGCATCAAAATTAATTGCTTTGGTTACATAAAAGTGCAGAAGCTAAGCGATAAACTAATTTTATTGCCTATAACACGAAATTTATATTTTGTAGGGATATAAAGGGTGATTATAATTAAACTTTCGAAACGCTGTAGAAATAACACCACTACCCAGAATGACGTCAAATTGCAAAGGAATATTGTCGGAAAACTTCGAAAACGTACGGCAGAAGAAAAAAAAATGTGAAAATTGATCAATAGATGGCGCTGTATGTGTCAGAATACGTAAATGAAAATACCTGTCATGCGCATCACCCAATGAAGTTGGTATAAACACGCCGGCTACAAGGCTTTTCCTCCTTTCGCTTCTGCGACGTTCGCCATGACTGTCTCAATGCAGGATCGCGCTCTGCGTGTAAAGCTGTATTACAACAATGATGACTGCACACGTAGCTCTGCAGAAGTTCCGGACACTGAAGGGTTTGAAAAAAGACGTTCGTCCGATGACTGCAGTGGGTCTGAAGAAAATTATTCGGAAATTCGAAAAAACGGGTTCATTTGGTGTGTAACCTGGTAGAGGGAAGCAGTGGCCACAGCAATGGAGGAGGAGACGACTGATGGTGTGTAAACGTGTAGTGCACGGTGAATTGCCCGATCATTGGAATTACCTGCGTGCGCGGTGCGTGAAATCCTACGAAACATCCTTCTTTACTATCCATACAAAATTACCCACGTTTACGAGTTGCTTCCTGCTGTCGTTCCAGCAAGAGAGACCTTTGCTTTGGAATTTCTTGCTCGCATGGAAGTGGTCAATGACTGGCCGTGGAAGATTTTGTGGATATACGAAGCCCACACCCATCTGACAGGATATGTCAATACACATAAATATGAAATATGAGCAACGGAAACTCCACACGCAAATAAACCAGTACCACTTCATCCTGAAAAGGTCACTGTGTAGTGCTGGGTTACAGCATCATTTATCAAAGGGCCATATTTTTTCGAAGAACAGGTTCTTCCGGACCTGTTACCTGTACCGTCAATGGTAAGCGCTATGAGTGTCTTCTGCGTAATCACATCATTCCAGCTCTCCAACAGCGTGAATCTGTGGATGGGATCATTTTTATGCGAGATGGCGCATCTCCGCACATTGCAAATCCAGTTAAGCAGCTGCCCTACAGCCTTGCCGTCCCGATCACCTGATCTTAATCCGTGTGACTTCTGGCTGTGGGGCTATCTGAAAGATGTTGTGCTCAGTGTTCCGATTGCGAACTTACCTGCATTGAAGGCACGCATTGCGCAACAAATACTGAACGTGACCCCGGACACACTTAGATCAGTCGTGGAACATGCTGTTTCTCGATTTCAACTTGTTGCGGTTTTTGGCCTCAGGACAATTAAAAACCGATTTTTTCCATCCGATGTGATATGACCTTGCCGTGGTAGATGGGCTTGCGTTACTAACAGTATCACACCTGTGCACCCATGCACACTGAGTAGTACAGTGTGTTTTAACGTCAAACTTACACCTTAGGCATTGTTGTATGATCCATTTGTCATTTGTAATCGACCACTATTAAATTATGAAGCTTAGAGCGCCATCTATTGATACATTTTGTAACTATTTGTTTTTCGTCTGCCATACGTTTTCTCCCTTCTCCGAAAATATTCCGTTGCAATTTGACGTCATTATGACCAGTGGTGTTATTTCTACGGCGGTTTGAAAGTTTAACTTTAATTATAATCACCCTGTAAAATACACAAAGGACTAACACTGAACGATGTTCGGTTCTAATTAAATGCAAAACAAAGAAACAAACGGAAATTGTCGGCTCCCAGTTTCTCTTTTACAAATTCATTTCAGTTTCTTTTCCTCCCAATGCTACCAGTACTATCGGTAATACTGCCATTTACTACGTCGTTTATGTACTGTACCAAAACTACCGAACCGTAGCTTTGATAGAGCGCAACTCTATGTAAAGGACATTAAGAGCCACACATCAAAGTATTACCAAGTGAAGTACGATGGTGTATCCTCACAATTAATAAATGTTATTAATGATTCATTATCGTGTTGCCACACTTCTGTTCTAGCGCGGCCCTATCATGCAAGCATATACTTAGTACTGCTAGGGTACATAGTGTCACCTTCAATAAAACCATGGCAGGAAATATCTTTCCTGCTACCGTTGATGTCTGAAGGTGAACTGAAGATAACATTCAATTAAAACATTAAAAAATACCTAACGGAAAGGGTAACAAAAACGTTTTCCAGATTTTGTGGTAATTCTATTCTGTCAAATAAATTTATTTACTTTTGTGTAATGAATGATATCCTTCCGGGAGTGGAATGCTAGATTGCTTATTTAGAACAGTTGTTCAAGCCACGACTGCGGCGACATGACTCAGTTTTTATCGATACCAAGCAAACGGGGCTCACCTAACAGAGCGTCGTACTTTCTCGATGACTCTTGTTTCTCGGGAAGCGGCTTAACTTCATTGACACACACACATTCTGCTCATCTCCAATAGAACTAAGGAGACTGGCGGGCTCAGCGCTGCCATCGGACAAACGGTTCCATAACAAACTGCAGAAGGGCTTGGGTCTTAACCCAGATGATCTGTGGAATGTTTGTTGAGGAGGTGCGTGTCGTAAATTTAGTATTTCTTTTAATTATGTGAACGAGTGCTCTCTCTGTGGCTACAAAGTCACATCCAGCTTTATCGTGGACCATTAAAATTGCAGCACTAAGAAAAGACAGCAGATAACGCAATTTTGTTATTGTGCACATACTGCACGATAGATAGGATACACGATTAAAATCTTACGTGATTTCTAGTATTCAGGATGTGGAGTTTGGTATACAGAGGTACCAGCCTTGGCAGCAACAATGACTCCAAGGCATAGAGTCCATCTAATCTTGGATGGCAGACGGATATTTCATTCCCTGCTACTTCATCTCTATGCCAGACTTCATCAACTGTAATGACTGGCGACTGGTAGCATGTTAGTCTCTCGGTAACCAATGATCAGGTGTTTCCACTGCGATAATGACAAGGAGAACGTACTCGGCAGGGAAATAATCGAACACCTTCTCTGTCGAAATAGGCCAGCACAACACGGTCAACATTCGGGCTTGAGTGTTAAGTGAAAAATAGCGCCACGGAAGCCTACAAGACAGGGCACAGCCATCAGCCGTAACTCGCCATAAATGTAATGGCTTTTATCCAAATTACCAATTTCGTACCCAAAGGCATCTCCTGCCATCACTCTCGGTGCTGAATACTTACGAATTTGACAAATGCAATCTGGCAGAGCCTCCAGACACGGTTTAGTTCTTCCTGATACTGTGCAAAGAACCAGGACTCGTACGAAAAGACGACTTGGTGTACTACGACGTTCAGTGTCGCCGTTGGGTGCACCAGTGTCGCCATACCTCACTCTGCTGTCGCGTCAAGGGATGCCGCTAAAACGATAGCATTGCCGACAACCCACGGTGCTCCAGACCTGACCACACTGTCTGTCTGCAAAGAAACCCATTTCCAGACTCAAAGGCACGTGAGGTGGAGGTACGATACTGGCAGCAATATATCTGTCCTTTCGGGAGGTAGCCGCAGGAGGCCGCTTGGGATCTGTATTCGACTGAGTTTGGTTTTCCTGAAGTCATCGATTCTATTCGTACGGAAGTCTAGGAATCCTACCAACGCAGGCATACATATTACGAAACGAGAAATCTCAGTCTAGATGCGCAACTACCCTGCCGCAGTCGAATTCTGGTCCGTCCCTACTAGACGTTACTCCTCCTTACATGAGTGTCACAAACCACCACCTTTCAAATGCGACTTGTTAGAAAAACCCAGCAAATACTTGTATACAGAAGGCAGAGGGCGTTACTGCTGCGTATTTCTCGCAGTTGCGTTGAAGTGCTACTCACACGTATATCGTAGCATATAGCACACTCCTTGCCAATTTGACGTGCGTTGAGCACCACTTTTAAGGCGATGGAATTTTGAACGCCAGTATTGTAAGAAAGACAGTGATGTTATACACGCCACCTCTAGCGGTATATTTGTGTTAGGTGTTAATTAAAGAATACTTATAAGAAATTTGATAGTTTAACTACACGGTATTTAGATTACATAAGCTTGCCCTTTGCTAGTAGTCACTGTCCACAGTCTAATAAAAATAGTATTTTCTTATGTGAAAACGTTGTTCAAGTCTATGCGGACGAGTGACAGTTTCTCACGTGGTAAATTCCCAATTCAACTGAATCACATGTTTGTACTAGTTTATAGAGCAAGAGCGAAAGCTTGCTCTAGAACCTTTTTCAAGTTCGTCGCGCTGGCAGATCATTGTGACCTACACTATCTGATAAAAGGTATACGGACATCCCTATGTAATTCTGAATTGGCCACTAGATGCCACCAGTGTCGGAACAGCCAGTAAAAAATAATTAAAAAATGATATCAATTGAGTAACATATCCACTGGGGACATATCAGACATACTAAAGCTGCCCAGGTCGACTGTGGATGACGTGATGCTGAAGTGGAAACGCGAAGGGAGAACTATAGGTAAACCAAGACTAGACAGACCACACAGACAGGGACTGTCGAGCATTGCTGGTGGGTGGTTACAAAAAAGTTGCATGAAATAAGCGGAAGAATCACTAGTGAGCTACAAAGTGCTACCACCAGTCCAGCTAACACAATAACAGTGTGTAGGGAGTTGGATAATCGGAGTGTAATAGTCGAGCAACTCCTCATAAGCCACACAATTCTGTACGCAATGATAAGTGACGCTTGAGGTGCCGTACAGAATGACACCACTAGAGAGTGGATGACTGGAAACAAGTGGAGTGATGAATCACACAAAACAAACAAATTAGCATGACACTGCACCTTTTCATAAACCAGAATCTGTGAGGGGATGGTTTGTGGTCAGTAACATTCCTGAAATGGACTGGCCTTTCCAGACACCGACTTGAACCAATGCAACACCTTTGGGATATGTTAGAACATATAGCCCAATGCCGCTAGCATGAGGCTGACCATCGACGGCGGAATGAGTGTCTATGCCACGGGGAGGATACATGACGCCAAATATATATTCACGTATTTTGTCCATTGCAGAAGATCGTGGACTCATAAACGATGACCCAGGAGCACAGCTGATCATTGGGACAGTAGGCGCCAGCAGTTGAGGATAATCGTAGGCTGCAGGTCACCTGTTAAGTCGAATCCTAATCATCGGATAGTAGCAGCTACACGCAATGGAGCAGCGCTGTCCACATGAAGCCCCGCACCAATAGCCATAGCGCTCGATTTACGGCAGTTAAGGCAGCTACCAGAAGCTATGCCGTAGATGACAATCCGTGCCAGTGACTCCTTGCCCTCAACACCGCTAAGAAGAACGAGATCGCCCACGTAAGCAGTGCAGCTGAATACATGGCCACCAATAGACATTATAGGTCGGCGTTGACGGAGGCCGCAGAGCAACGGTTCCATGGCGAAAGCATACAACAGTGCAGAGAGTGGGCTGCCTTGACACACTGAACGACAGATAAAAATGGGAAGTGTGAGACGGTCATTGTACAGTACAAGGGATGTCGCTCCACAAAGGAGACGCATTAAGACATAGACTGTAGTATCAGGGTATCCCATATTGCGGAGCACCCCTTCAAGGTATTATGATCGACCCGATCGAACGCCTGGTTGAAGTCAAGAGTGACCAAAAGTCCAGGCATACGATGAGTGTGAGCAGGAGAGATTATATCTCGATAGCAACAGAGGACAGAACGAATGTTATTGGCACCTCCGAAAGAGGTTTCATCAGGGGAAAGCACATACTGGGCTGTCTGTCTAAGCTTTGCCGCCACCAGCCAGGTAAAGATCCTCGTCTCGTTGTTGAGCAACGTCAAGGGGCGATAATCGCATAGCCATGATGAACCTCGAGGCTTTTGGATGAGATTGAGGAGACCATCAAGGAAAACGTCTGCAATGTGCACGATAGGTGACATAAGGTCCCGAGAAATTTCCGTCCACACCGGCGCCAGTAGGAGACGAAATTAGCGTTAAAAGTCTAGTGGGAGGCCATTAGGGCCGGGCGATTTATTCGTAGAACACACCTGGACAGTATCATTGACTTCGTCCTGCGTGACTTCGGCAAACAGATCCATTGTTGCATCCCCAGGAACGGAGGCAAAGGAGAGTCGGGAGATCGCTGTAATGTTGGAAAAATCCTGACGTTGTGCAGAGTTCAACATAACATAATGTGCATGGAGGACAGACCCTATATCACGTTGGGTATCCAAGCACCGCCCTTCATTATTCGTAAGAACATTAATCAAATTCCTCTGACGGTGGCGCCGTTCTGCTACCATGTGGTACTTATATGGACACTCCTATGCTAATCCGTCGTGCGTGGGCATCCTGACCATAGCTCCTTCAAGGTGACACCGGGAGAGGGATGTGAGCTGCGCCTTGGCACGATTCGCCATCGCCTGACGCTCTGACAAATATGGCATCATAGTAAATTCCCAGAGAAAGGTGAAGCAGAAATCCTGTGTTTGTCGCCAGCATGTCACGATCAACCTTCTGTAACCAATAAAGGCTATGTGGTGGGCAGACTTTGCAGAGAGGACCCACCATGACAGGGCAGACTGATATGCATCACGGCGTAACAAGTTGCACACCTGGTCCTGATGAGCTGAAAGCATTTGGGTGAAGGAAGATGGACCTTGTTCGGTTTCCACGGTCCCCGGCCACGACACACTCTCTGACGGCAGAGATTGACAGCACAGATATACGTGTCACGGTCAGAAAACAAAACAGGCTAGACTTCAACAGTTCAACAGCCTGTCCCCCCCCCCCCCCCCCCCCCCCGAGGATGTCGCAGGAGATTCAAACACGATCGAGGCGACTGTAAGAGTAGCTAGCGAAATGTATGCATCCTGGAGATCACCATGACCATGCTCCAAATAGTACACAAGGTTGAGATCTGGACAATTGCCGGACAGAGTGGCCGAGCGGCTCTAGGCGCTACAGTCTGGAGCGGCGCGACCGCTGCGGTCGCAGGTTAGAATCCTGCCTCGGGCATGGGTGTGTTTGATGTCCTTAGGTTAGTTAGGTTTAAGTAGTTCTAAGTTCTAGGGGACTGATGATCTCAGAAGTTAGGTCCCATAATGCTCGGAGCCATTTGAACCATCCTGGACAATTACCGCTAGCGCCGCGCATAGAGAGCGATGCTGCGGTTGGTCTTTGGGAGCCTGAGTGGAGTTGAAGTCGCCGCCCATGATTAAGGCATCCTGCTGACACAGACAGAGAGGCGTGAGCGCCTTGTTGAAGAAAGCAGAACGTTTGCTGCGGCGACTGAACCAAATGGCGCATAGGCACTGATGATCCTGACGCCATCACACACGAGAACCACACCTCCAGCATCCTGGAGATAGCAACGGCAGCAACGAGGATATCGTCCTGTAAGATGATCACCGTCCCACTATCAGTAGGGGGAGCGTGGGAGACGCGTGTTGTATAGCCATGGAGAGCACCAAAGCTTGCAACATACGCCTCCTGAATGAGAGCAACGTCAACGTCCGCAGTATACAGAATTTCATGGAGTAGAGAGAGTTTATGGCGCACACAAAGGGTATTGATATTGACTGTGGCTATGCGATAAGTCTGAAAAGCTGCATCGCCAGGAGGGTGCGTAATGCAAACACAGAGGAAGCGTGGGAAGCTTCCAGTGAGGCCCCCGTGGATGGGCACATGTAGTATGGCGGATGGTTGGCAAAAAGCGGAGGTCGGTACAGCGCCATGATCAGCAACCGTGGAGTCGGTACAGGCGTCTTGCGGCTGCTGATGGCCATCGTCAGTTGGTACTGCCGCCGCCGTCAGTGTAGGAGAGACAGGCAAAACGTCCATCGCGTCGTCGAGCGGAGTCGGCGCAGGCGCCGGATCCGACTGATACATAGTGGACGCCGCACACAGCCCCGTCGCGGATGCGTAAGCTATAAGTCACACAATGGGTGCTGCAGGGAGAGTGGCGTCTCCGACCCGCGTCTGAACTAGTCTACGTCGAAGACTTTCAGAACGACACAGCCTTCCTGGCCATAACCTGAACAAGTGTGCGGCTGGCCATCACGTATGACAACAGCTCTCCAGCCGGCAATAACGAAGTAAGAAGGCACGCGTTTCCACAGTTCACCACTGAGGCCACGGTACGTTTCTAACGTGTTCCACATTTCTGCAACGTGACTGACGACGTTGCCGTAAGATTTAAGAACTGCCACCACAACGTTCGACGGCACCTCAAACTGGAGCTCGAAAACCCCTAACGTTCGCAAGCCAAACCAGCGTGATGAACCATGACAGCTCCTATACGGCCGTTCGAATATCGGGAATCGGAATCAGTATCATGCCGCCGCACAAATTCGGCGAAAAGCTCTTCATTCGCTTCATTTACACAGCGGTGCTAAGTATGGAAAAATGAATTTCGAAAACATCTCGCTGTGGGAGACGCATTTCGTCCTCTATAAACCGTTTTAATTCATGTGCTTTCGGTTGTTCATGATTCCAAGGAAATGTTAATTTAATCGCGGCTTTGCAATAGGGCAACGCCATGATGGTCGATGAATTTTGACACTAAGGCAAGCCGCTACGCGCAAGTAAACAAACGCTCGCTCGCTTGTAAACAGCGCAACAGGCGAGACGCAAACTAAGCGACCTTGCCTCACTCCTGCAGAAAGCAGACTGCCATTTTGGTGGCTCATAAACTTTCACAAGGATCGTCCTGAGTCTCACCTTTTTATCACATCAGCTCACTAAAGGTACAGAGTTTGGAATTCAATAAAAATGTTGAGTTTTCTTAAAATGACGCCATATACAGAGTGTTTGACATACGAAGCGCTGCGCTTGGTAGCCGTGCGGTTTGAGGCGCCTTGTCACGGTCCGTGCGGCTCCCCCCGTCGGAGGTTCGAGTCCTCCCTCGGGCATGGGTGTGTGTGTGTTGCCCAAAATGTAAGTTAGATTAAGTAGTGTGTAGGCCTAGGGACCTATGACCTAAGTAGTTTGGTCCCAGAAGACTTTACCACAGATTTCCAAATTTACATACGAAGCGAGCGCTGCGTCTGGTGCTGCACGGGAACCAGTACCAAGGAGGCACAGCTCGAAGGCTGCATACGCTCCGGTCTGTACCCTGAGCCTAGCTGGTGGTACATCGATTTTAGCCTACAGGTGTTACAAGCGTCCTTGTAGAGAAGTCAGAGGAAATCGTTACGTCACTTACCACTTTCGACTATTGTGTCCTTACAAATAATGCGTCGACTGACCATCTAGAACCTGTTGATCATCTGCTTCGGCTAAATCCTCCCGTCAAGACAAAGGATCGGGCCGGCGTGTATGTGACTGTCGCAGCCTGCCTGCTCAGAATTGGTTCCCGAGGAATGCGGAACACATCGCTTGCACCGCAAGTGAAATACTCTAGATGGCGGCAAAGTACAGGTTCAGTCAGATAAACTGGTGCCATTGCATAGCGCATAAAGTCTGAAGAGAATGAAACCAGACGTAGCGCTTCTGAAACCTAAACCAAAGTGCCGTACGGCCACAAATTTAGGCAGTTGAAACAACTTAGGTGATATCTGATGAACATGTGCCATGCATGATTGTGGATTTTGTTTCAGATTATATTGAGAGTACAACGGATACATTGGACTCATCGAATCCACTTGGTACATTCATAGTGGCGGTAGCGGCCCGAAATTGGGCATATACTGTCTTAAAGAATATTATTTAATTTCCATATAAATACATGACCAATAATCTCACGAAAATAATTGCGGCAGTTCCTAATAATATATATTTTTTTTCCTCGCCGAGGAGGAAAATCCGTGATGCAGAGACTAATTATTTTCCCTTCACCCGCAATCTGCCTTGTGCCTGAGAAACGACAAAGCGTGAGTTTACACTTTCAGCGTGAAACCTCCCACGGCGCTGCTGAGTGCGGCTTTCGGGGTAACAATGCAGATGTGTATTTTGGGTAAAATCCGTCCTCAGAGGAAAGAGAGACTGTTTGTGTGCTTTGCCAGAGTGTTTTAGCAGTTCTCTGGCAGCGTTCCCACCTGCGTGTCATCCGAGCGCACTCTCCCAAGCAGGAAGTCACCTGAAAACGTTGCGACAAACTCCTCCAGTCTCTCTCCCTGACTTCGTTAGCTGCTCAGCAGTCCAACTTCTTATTCGTTCCTGACATTGTGCGCTTAACTGCGTTACCTCGGATGGGCACAGAACCGCCCGCAACACAATCGGGGACGAGGGTGGAGCAGTCGACGGTCGCAAGTAGAGCGCCGCAGCAGGTACAGGAAAATCGAGCGAAGTGGCGCTAAGAAAAGGCCAGTTTTGCACGAGCGACTTCCCGGTGAAAATCTACCAGTCGTGATGGGTACGTGTCACGTGCCTGCGAGGAAATCGACATCACACTCCGCAAGGCACCTACTGGTGTGCGGCGTAGGGTACTTTTTGTACCACTAACTGAGCCCTCCAACCCTGTTCCACTCGTGGATAGCGCGTTGGAAGAATGATTGTCAGTAAGCCTCTGTATTGGCTCTAATAACTCGAATTTTCTACGCCACAAGCGACACCTCAATGATAAATTGATTGTGTCGAGTGTCAAGTTGTAACATCCTGAGTATGCTGAACATTGAGCATGGGCAGAAGACGGTGGTATTGCCTACTAACATCACAAGTTAATCAGTTCCCATCCCGTTAACTTGTGCTACAGTAATGGATTTTCTGTCTTCTTACTATTTACTTTATTTTTTACTTTGTTTTCATTTAGCACTGCGAAGTTAGCATGAGGATTTGATATTTTTTCCAACCAGTGTTCTCCTACAATAGAACAAATATCAGTAACCAAAGTAAAAAGAAAATAGGTTTCACAAAACCTAGCCAAAAACATTTACGCTGTGCCCTAGTAACAACACAAATAGATAAAATATTTTAATAAAAATTATTCCGTCAGTGAAAAAGTAAGCCGCACTGAAGGAGAAAAATAGTTTCGAATGTTATTTGGCACTCTGAAACTCGACAATACCCAAAGGATAAAGCAAACAGGCGTTACGTATTACCTTTAAATATTTTTGATGTTTTAATCTGTATTTATTTTCTCGAGAAAATAAATAATGATGTTTTGTAATGTTCGGTCAACACTTTACCTACGAAGAACGTTAATTACGAATTTGACTTTGGTTGTTATTAATAAACCCTGCTATCATTGCTAACTCCTCAGTTATGTTACCATACTCCAGTTTTATTTAAGAAGGACAGTGCCTCATAACCTCACGCTCACTGGAGGCAGCACTTACGAACTCAAACAGATTTTACATCGACATCTAAACAAACCACAAGTGACAATCGAGTTTCAATACAGGAATAATACGACAGCGGCACAACAGTAGATTCATATGCCACGAGTATTCAATTGGCACAAAAAATTCGCAGGTGAGAAAAGGGCTTTAGACACTGAAGTCGTATTTGGGGAAGCCGTGAAAAATATCCCCGTCTCTCCACCCTTATTTAGGTTTTCCGTGGTTTCCCGTCAGGACAATACCGGGGTGGTTCCTTCGCCAATGCCCGCACTGAGTTCCTTCCCTCACCAACCTACTGCTCTGACTAACGACGATGCTGCCGGCGCCACACTCAAGCCTAAGCTTTCCCTTTCAGCTTCATAATAAAGGTCAGAGAGTAGCACAGGTGAAACTCTTCCAGCAGGAAGTTACTGAAGAATTTCATCCTTGATTAGGATGAGCCGGCCGGTGTAGCCGAGCGGTCCTAGGCGCTTCAGTCTGGAACCGCGCGACCGCTACGGTCGCAGGTTCGAATCCTGCCTCGGGCATGGATGTGTGTGATGTCCTTAGGTTAGTTAGGTTTAAGTAGTTGTAAGTTCTAGGGGACTGATGACTTCAGATGTTAAGTCCCATAGTGCTCAGAGCCATTTGAACCATTTGATTAAGATGAAGAAAAGACAAAGAGTTTATATCAGTTCCTTTTTTTCTGTGAAAATAACAATGAAACGCAATTCACAGACGCAAAAGTGCTGAGGTGTGATTCTTGTCGCCGCGCGAATAGATCGACATGCGGCCATAGTGCCGCTCACCTACACGAGGTGGTTATCGGCCAATTCTTCATCAGTAAAGCTATCCATACTGCTGTGTATCACTGTTAAGGGCGAATAACATTGCCGGAAGAACAAATCTGAGACATAACCGACCAGTACTGACTGGAAGCTTGAGAGTGAAGAGTAAAATTTGTACTACTGTTGTCAACAAGAAGTACCGTCAGGGGCTAGAATAAGTCTGTTTTCAGAGAAGAAACTCAAAATGCAGATACAAAGATAAACGGCGTAAAAAATCAAACAAAATGCCATTACTTCGTAACGAGCCATCGGCAACCAACGGTCCCTGATATCAAAATATTCAGAAAATATTCCTAAGAAATCCTCTGTAGATGGGGTTGACCTTGTATAAATGACCTGATGGATAACGTCTGTATCCCTTTGAGACTGTTCGCAGACGACGAAGTTATGTAGAGAAAGATCGCCATCATCAAAACGTCGCTTTTAGATACAGAGACTCTTGCACAGCCCCGTGTAAATATCGACCGCTAACTCTGAACGTAAATAAATCTAATGTGCGCAATCCGCCTTCAGGCTACAAGTGACCATCCGACCGCCGTGTCATCCTCAGCTGAGGATGCGGATAGGAGGGGCGTGTGGTCAGCACACCGCTCTCCCGGTCGTTATGATGGTCTTATTTGACCGGAGCCGCTACTATTCAGTCCAGTAGTTCCTCAGTTGCCATCACGAGGCTGAGTGCACAACGAAAAATGGCAACAGCACACGTCGGCCCGGATGGTCACCCATCCAAGTGCCGGCCACGCCCAACAGCGCTTAACTTCGGTGATCTGACGGGAACCGGTGTAGCCACTGCGGCAAGGCCATCGCCAGTTCTAATATAATGGGCGAGAATATAATTAAAAATGAAATGAAATCACCATATGGTATTGATGGCCGGGAGTCTCCACATAGGGAAGATCGGCCGCCGATTTGCAGGTCTTTTTCAGTTGACGCCACATTGGGCGATTTGCGTTTCGATGATGAAGTAATGATGAGGACAACACAACACTCAGTCCCCGAGCTAAAGCGAACTCGGCCCCTCTGCATAGCAGTCAGACGCGCTTACTACTCAGCTAAGGGTGCGGACTCGATAATATAATAAAAAGTCTGATATGGTTGGACTAAACGATCGGTAACCAGTCACTGGAACCATTCACAACTGTCAACTATAGGGCGAGCAAAAGAAAACTTACCCGGAAAATACTAAGACTAATAAAATACTAAGACTCACTAAGACTAAAGACTAACGCGGAATCTACCTTTGTTAATGAACATCACAGAATATTCTGAAAACGGCCACCGTTGACGTCGATGCAACGCTGTGTTCGATTTATCAAACTGTGAAGCAGGCGCAGCAGCTCTTCGTGGGGAATAGAAGCAATAGCGTTTTCAATTTTCTGCTCAAGCTCTCCCTGTATGAAGGTTATTTGAGAACATCTCACCCCACAGATACAAGACACGAGGAGAGAGATCGGGGAATCGAGGTGATCAGGAGATTGCACCGGCTCTGCCGCTTGTCCTCTCCTCACCGCACACTTCATGCACTCGTGGCAAGGACCACACCATGCGGGAGATGCGCGTGCGTAGAAATGTGGCAGCAAACGAGCGGTGCATCGAAATTACGATTTCTAGCATCTTCCGTAACGGGCAGCTGCATCGGTCTTATAAACATTTTACCCATCCTGTATAAAATACACAGTGGCCAAAAACAGTCTGAAAAGTTTGTAAGTGTGTTGGAGAAAGCTGTGATCAGAAATAATTGTTAAGAAAAAATTCGACGCGTTGCGCCGTTTCCGGGTTAATTAGCATTGCATTTAGCTAATCAGTCCGTTGCACGCGCAGTTTCAAGTGCCCATCCAGATACAATTAGTTTCAGCTTTTCTCGTAGCATAGATTATAGCGCACGAGACTGCTCAGACTTTGGCTTCGGTTCGATCCTTATTACTGTCCAGAGTCCAGTTTCTGCATGACTCTCTTTTTCAGTTTTATGAAACCAACCGAAGAACACGTTTGGCGACACCGTCTCTGGCGGGCCGCTGAATTTGCACGCGCAACGGCCTGATTAGCTAACTTCATTGTTAATTAATTTGGAAACGGTGCAACGTATCTATTTTTATTCTTAACAATTATTTCTTAGCGCACCCCAACCAGCAACACCCTTACAAACTTTCCAAACATTTCTGACCACCCTGTACACAGGAATTTATGTAGGGAGAGATTTAAGACGGTACGACCACATAAATCTAGACATGTGGAAGGTGGGCTGTCACACTCAGATTTAGTTGAAGAATCCTAACGAAGTGCAATTCATTCAGGAAGAACTTTTACCTAATCTTCAGCATTCTACTGGGGCACCATATTAGAAAAGGGTCTGTTGCCTTTCTGCCTGACTTGTTTATTGTTCACGTTCCATTTCCATTGAAGACCCCTCTCCAAATATAAACCTTCACCAAAGACTTCCTAATAGTTAAATTTATATTGGATGTGAACAAATTTGACTTCTTCAGTAACGCTTTTCTTGCCTTTACTGGTGTACATTTTATACCCTGTCTACAAAGGCATTCATCAGCTACTTTGCTGTCCAAAGACCAAACCTCATCTAGTACTTCCAGTGTATCATTATCTAAACTAGTTCGCTCAGCATCGACTGATTTAATTCGATTACAGTCCATCACCCGTGCTCTTCTTTTGTTGATGTTCATCTCATACCCTCATTTCAAAAAAATGTCGATTCGTTTAACTGCTCTTCCACGTCCTTTGCTGTCTCTGACAGAATTACAGTGCCATTGGTCAACGTCGAAGTTTTTATTTCTTCTCCCTGAACTTTAATTCCTTGTCCAAATATTTCTCTGGTTTCCTTTAATGCTTGTTCGACGTACGGATTGAATAATATCGGGAAGAGGCTACTTCTCACTCTCTCTATCTCTCTCTCTCTCTCTCTCACTCTCTGTCTGTCTCGCTCTCTCTCTTCTCAACTACTGTTTGCCTTCTATGCCCTCCGATTCTTACAACCGCCTTCTGTTTTCTGTACAAGCTTTAAATAAACTTATACTTCTTGTTTTTTACCCCTGCTACCTTCATAATTTTTAGAGTGTATTCCAATCAACATTGTAAAATGTTTTCTCTAAGTCTGCAAACGTTATAATCTTAGGTTTGCATTTAATTAACCTATCGTCTAAGAGAATTCGTAGGGCAAGTACTGATCGCGTGTTCATGCAGATCTCTGGAATCCAAACTGATCTTACCCAAAGTCGGCCTCAATCGGTTTTTCCACTCTTCTATGCAATCATGGCTTATTTAACTGATAGTTCGGCAATATTCACACCTGTCAGCACCTGCTGTCTTTGGGATTGGGGTTATTACATTCTTTTTGAAGTCTGAAGGTTTTAAGCTCTCTAGTTGGAATAGATTTGTCACGACTGGCTCTCTCAAGGACATCAGTAGTTCTGAGGGACTGTGATCTAATCGAAGGGCCTAGTTCCAACTTAGGTCCTACAGTACTGTGTCAAATTCTTCTCACAATATCATATCCCCCATCTCATCTCTCTTATTTCCTCCTCTCATTCTATAACACTTCCTTCAAGTTCATTTCCTAGTATAGCTCTCTATATATACCTTCCACCTTTAAGCTTTGCGTTATTTCTTTAGTACTGGTTTTCCATCCGAGCTCCTGATATTCATACACCTGCTTCTCTTTTCTCAAATCGCCTTTTTAATTTTCCTATAGGTGGTATCTGCCTTTCCCCTAGTTACACTCTTGCATTTGTCCTCTAGCCATTACTGCTCAGCCATTTTGCCCTTTCTGTCAATCTCATTTTTTACCTGTCTGTGTACCCTTTTGCCTGTTTCATTTACTGCATTTTAATATTTTCTCACTATGCTATTACTTTTACATGATCTAGTCTTTTTACCTGTTTGATCCTCTGCTGCCATCACTATTTCACCTCTCCAAGCTACCCATTCGTTTTCTACTCTACTCCTTTCCCTCGTTTCAGTCAATCGTTGCCTAATGCTCACTCCGAAGCTCTCGACAACTACAGCTTCTATATTCCACATCCTTAATTTTCTACCTTTTTGCGATTTCTTCGGTATCGATCTACGGATCACAACCAATAAATTCTGGTCAGAATCCACATTTGCACTTGGAGATGCTTACAGTTTAAAATCTGGCTCCGAAATTTCTGTCTCAAAGCTGTACACTGACGGAAAAAACTCGCAACACCAAAAGGTAATTATTGTTGAACAATGAAATTTCCGGGGTGCATTTGTCTAAGTAACGTATTTAAGTGATTAGTATTGCAAGAGCACAGATTAACATAAACGCGAGATAAGCTGCTGCAAATGTGAAATGCGGGTACATTAATAACAGGTGTAACCGACAGTCTGTTGAATGCAAGCATGCGAACGTGCATGCACTGTGTTGTACAGGTGCCGGATGTCAGTTTTTGGGATAGCGTTCCATGGCAGCTGCACTTGGTCCGTCAACACACGGAGGCTTAATGCTCTTTGTGGATGACGCTGGAGTTGTCGTCCGATTATTTCCTGTATGTACTCGATTGGAGACACCAATGCAACATGTCGACACTCTGTACAGCATGTTAGGTTACAACAGCGGTATGTGGGCGAGCGTTATTCTGTTGGGAAACATTCACTGGGATGCTGTTCACGAATGCCAGCACAACAGGTCGAATCACCAGATCTAAGTAAAAATTTGCAGCCAAGGTGCGTACGAGAGTGCTCCTGCTGTCATACGAAATCGCATCCCAGACCATAGCTCCAGGTGTAGATCGAGTGTGTCTAGCACGCAGAAAGGTTGGTTGTAGGCCCTCAAACCACCTCCATCAGCGACTCTTACCAACTTGGTTGTAGGACCTCAAACCACCTCCATCAGCGACTTCAGTGTCAAGCCAGAGCCCAATGGAGGGCAGGGTGGAGGTCTCTCGTGTTATCTAATAAAAGGTGATTCTGCTTTGGTGCCAGTGATGGCCGTCTGTTCATTAGTAGGAGGCCTCCTACTAACGAACAGACGGCCATCACTGGCACCAAAGCAGAACCACCTTTTATCAGATAACACGAGAGACCTCCACCCTGCCCTCCATTGGGCTCTGGCTTGACACTGAAGTCGCTGATGGAGGTGGTTTGAGGTCAGTCGAACGCACGCTACAGGGCGTCTGACTCCGAGCTGTCCTTGAGCTAACCAATTTGTAACAGTTCGTTGTGTCACTGTGGTGCCAACTGCTGTTCACATTGCCGAAGTCATACGCCAAACGTGACGGCCTTCTTTCTGTGTAGTGCCACATGGCCGTCCGGAGCCCCGTCTTCTTGCGACCGTACAATCGCGTGATCACCTCTGCCAACAATCATGCAAAGTGACTACTTTCCTGCCAAGTCTTTCTGCAATGTCGCAGAAGGAACATCCAGGCTCTCGAAGCCCTTGTTACACGACCTCGTTCAAACTCAGTGAGGTGTTGATAATGGCGTCTTTGTCACCTTAAAGGCATTCTTGACTAACATCAGTTCACCACGTCCAATATCAAAGGTAACTAACTCTCTCAACTGTTAGAGCGTGTATTTAAAGCAAATGTGATTTGCATCGTCATAGTGTACTAACGCCACTCTTACGCGACAAGGGCGCAATATGAATAGACGTCATCTTTCAGATGCAGAAACACGCCTATCAACTTTCGTTTATGTAGCAGAACTCCTTCTTGATGTTGTGATTTTTTCTCCGTCAGGATATAATCACATATAATTCATCACACCAACAGCTTGTACCCCTTGTCAGCTTAAAACTGTATGTACATCAACTACTGGCACAAATGTATAACCATCTGCATATTTTATAGCACTAACAAATGTATTACCCCAACATGCAACCTTAAAACTCCTTGCCATGCAAATGTTTCCTCTCATATAATCACTCTTTCCTCTCCCCCTCTCTCTCCCTCCCTCCCTCTCTCTATCTCTCCCTCTCCCTCCCTCTCCCTCTCCCTTTCGCTCACACACACACACACACACACACACACACACACACACTCTATCTCTCTCTCTACCTCTCCTTCTGCCTCCAGCCCCTCACTTCACATCTGTTTATTAACCCCAATCAAAGAGTGTAATGTATGTATTATTTTACTGTTGTAGCCAATATGGTCACTGTAATTACAGTCTGTAACATTTCACCTAATTGTTATCAATAAGTATGAAGCTTAAGCCATTTTAACATTTCACCTGATTGTATAAACGAGTACGAATGTTTGCTGTTTTAACTTGTCAGAATTGGATTTATATACCACCTGAAGTACACACACATATATTTGACACCTCAAAACAAACACCGCCAAATGCTTAAAGCAATTATTCTGTAATAATATTGTTATGATGTATATTCTTTGCACTTTGCGATTATGTCTTCACTTCTGCTATACGAACCTTGCACCCAGCTGATTCCAGACGCCATGTTTGTTTACAAATGTGGCAGTATACATGTGATGTGTTACGATAGCAAAAGGAACCTGTGATCACTGAAGGTACTGTAGTTTACTTATTTAATGTTTACCATTAGATATCAGTTTAATTTTTCGTCAAAAGTAATCCTAAACCATATTCTGAAATAGTGTCTCGTTTCTCCACTAGGCAGTGCCACAAGTTCCTCCAAAAAAATCGTAACACAACACACACACAAATGTAATACTTACTTATGTAAATCCACTCGATGATGGAGGTTTAAACCTTCGAAACGCGTCGTGGAAATAAATAAAACCGTGAATGGTAACAGTGAACTTGTTGTTTCATTTAAAGGATATAATCAATCAGAAACCTTCCAGTGCCTCCAGGTGTCAGCCACGTATACATCCTTATTCATGATTCTTAAAGTGTTTGCGATGATTAAATTGAGATTAAATTTTTTTAAATATAAAGACTTTTACTGCCAAGACCGCAATTCATATTTTACAATTAAAGCATCATGAATAGTTTCGGTGACTTTCAAGAATCATATTTAGACTGTTCAAATCATAAAAACGAGTTTGAATATGCATTGAAAAACATCCTCAATAGCAACAATCATGGGATGAGATGCATTCGCATTATGGACCAACAAGACTAGCACAGTACGTAGTTAAAGGCCTCATGGAGAATGAACCGGGTTGTAAACCATAATTTCGCACGGTGCAGGTAATAAAGAAGGGAAATGGCAACTTGCATAAGTAAAAACTGTATCAGATGCCCATTATATGCAGTTGTACAGCAGGTATTATAGTGAGAAAGATATATGCAATGCTAACGAGAATTGTCAGCTGTTACACAGCCTGGGTTACAAAGCAATGATCCATCATGGTGTATAAAATAGTCATCCTTACAAAATGCACACCAATGAAAGATTAAAAGTAAAGTGCTATAAGCCCAACCGTCCTGGAAAGACATGTAAAAACTAAGATGGACATAAACTACTGTAAATAAAACTAACATATTTCGTGATGAACTGCTTTTATTATCTATAAAGCAAGCTAGGCCGTGAATATATGTCGTTATAGAAACGCGTTTAGTGACAAAAATACGTTCTTCTTGTAGTTTCAAAGACGGGTTTAAAATACCTTCGACAATTATAAATCATCTGCAGACAATATGGACAGAATAACGAAGAACAAAACAGTTGCAGTAACATAGCAATTCGAAAATCAAGACCAGTCCAACGGATGGGATATATTAAGTGAATCGCTCTCGGATATTATCGCCTGAGGCGATGTTCTACTGCATGCACACGAGTCACGAGGCACATGGGACGCCATCACGCTTCTCTACTAGCACTCCTGTAAGCGGGACACGATGCGCTTTGATACAAGTATCTGGCTATGTACCTGTTAAAGTCGTTAAGTAACATGTCTTGTCACAAGCTTAACGAGTATATATGACTCGATTTAAACGCACTGAAGATAGCTACCCAATAGCTGAAATCTACACTGAGTGAAAAAAGTCATGGGATGCCTCTTAATATTGTGTCAGACTTCCGCCGGCCGGGGTGGCCGAGCGGTTCTAGGCGCTACATCTGGAACCGCGTGACCGCTATGGTCGCAGGTTCGAATCCTGCCTCCGGCATGGATGTGTGTGATGTCCTTAGGTTAGTTCGGTTTAAGTAGTTCTAAGTTCTAGGGGACTGGTGACCTCAGAAGTTAAGTCCCATAGTGCTCAGAGCCATTTGAACCATTTTTTGTCAGACCTCCTTTTGCCTGGCATAGTGCAGCACCTCGATCTGGGATAGACTCTACGATTCGTTGGAAGTCCCCTGCAGAAATATTGAGCCGTGCTGCCTCTACAGCCGTCTCTATTTGCAAAAGCGTTGCCAGTGCAGGATTTTGTGCACGAACTGACCTTTCGAGTTATGTCCTCTAGATGATCGATGGGATTCCTGTCGGGCCATCTGGTTGGATAAATCATTCGTTCGAATTCTCCAGAATGTTCTTCAAACCAATCGTGAACAGTCGAGGCCAGGTGACATCGCATCGTGGTTTGGGGACATGAAGTCCATAATGGCTGCTAATGTTCTCCAAGTAGCCAAACATAACCATTTCCAGTCACTGACCCCTTCTTTTCCATTCATTCACAGTCCATATCATTGTGGACCGATGATCGATGGGATTCTTGTCGGGCCATCTGGTTGGATAAATCATTCGTTCGAATTCTCCAGAATGTTCTTCAAACCATTCGTGAACAGTCGAGGCCAGGTGACATGGCATCGTCGTTTGGGGACATGGTCCATAATGGCTGCAAATGTTCTCCAAGTAGCCAAACATAACCATTTCCAGTCAACGACCCAGTCTTTTCCATGCATTCACAGTCCATATCATTGTGGACCCACCACCAGATTGCACAGAGCCTTATTAACTACCTGGATCTATGGCTTCGAGGGGTCTGTGCCACACTTCAACCCTACCATCAGCTCTTACCAACTGAAATTGGGACTCATCTGACCAGGCCACGGTTTTCCAGTGTCTAGGATGCAACTGATACAGTCATGAGCCCAGGACAGGTGCTGTAGGCGAAGTGCTGGTGTTAACAAAGGCACTCGGCGTCAGTCGTCTGTTGCCATTGCCCATTAACGTGAAATTTTGCTGCACTTTCTAATGACTACGTTCATGTTCGTCCCACATTGATTTAAGCGATTATTTCAGGCAGCGTTTCTTGTCTGTTAGCACTGACAACACAACAAAAATGCAGCTTCTCTCGGTCGTTAAGTGATGGTCGTTGGCCACTGCGTAGTCGGTGGTGAGAGGTAATGCCTAAAATTTGGTATTCTCGGCACACACTTGGCACTGCGTATCTTCGAATATTGAATTCCCTACAAACTTCTTAAATGAAATAGCCTATGCGTTTAGCTAGCTCCAAGTACCATTCCGCGCACAAAGTGTATTAATTCCCGTCGGCGGCCATAATCTCGTCCGAAACATTTTCACATGAATCACCTGCGTACAAATGACAACTCCGCCAATGGACGGTCCTATTTACACTTTGTGTACGCGATACTACCGCCTTCTGTGTATGTGCATATCGCTATCCCATACGTTTTGTTACCTCCGTGTAGATCTGCAATAACATAAACATTGGATTTACGACTGATTGCTGAATTTCGTTTTCTTTCTGCGTCTCAGGAGTCGGCTGAAGGAGTCGTTTGTAAGTGATTTCCTTCCTTGGTATTCGCATTTTCAATAAGTTACCAGCAACCATTAAGAGTTTAGTTTCAGACAAGGCACAATTTAAACCTAATTTAAAAGAATTTTTGGTGGCCAACTCCTTCTATTCCATCCATGAGTTTCTCAACAAGTGCAGTAGGCCATTTTAATGAAAATTTATTATACTTTAATTTTTGACAATACGTGGTTGTAACAGCCAAGTAACTACCGACTGTGTCAGTGATGGATGTATGGAAAGCAGATGTAAGTCTTAAGTCTGTAAACAGTGGAAGTTTAATTTTAAATCTTGTACGTAATCTGACTGTTCTTAACTGAGGATCACTGAAATGCATAATTTACTTTACTATTTGACAATACTTGGTTGTAATAGCCAAGAAACTAGCAAATGTCTGAATGATGGATTTAATGAAAGCAGATTTAAGTATTAAACCTGTAAATATTAGAAGTTTAAATTTAATTCATGTACATAATTTTACTGTTTATTGACTGAGGATCATTAAAATTAATGAAACTCAGGTTTTTCTAATTACACTTTTGTAATGTGTTTATCTGACATGTTCCACACCCAGGAGGATTCCCTCTTTCATGGGCCTATGGAATGAATAATTAATCTAATCTAATATCTAATCTAAACTAATCATCCAATAAATCTAAGAGTACTGTATCTTTCACCTGGTTTTAGTAGTATTTAGTCCTTCCACTTTCTAATCCCAGGTGCATATTTCTAGATATGTCTCAGTTGTGGCTGTTTGCAGTGACTGTTCACGAGTTGTGTTATCGAACAATATCTTATCATTATTTATGTTGAGAGTCAATCGACAGTCATTGCACTAAGCATCAGTCCTCTATGTGTCTTCCACAATTTCGCTTCAATTTTCTCTTGTTTTACGTTTCCTATATACAACAGCTTCATATGTAAACCGTCTCGTAGATTTTCCGAAGTTACCAGCCACATCATTACGCATGAAGCGAACAGTAACTGCCATGGATTACCCACGAAGTTACTTAGCAACTGTCGAATCATCCCACTGAGTACGAAGTCCAGAGCACTATCTGCTAGGAAGTCGTGAATCCAGTCAAAAGGCTGGTGCAATACTTGGTAAACTTGTATTTTGTACGGTTTTCGGTATAACAAATGGTGGCCTTCGACTGAGTGGTAGGATGCTGGCGAACTGCCGCTTATATGCGAATATACGACGTTTATTGTTTGTTTCGATTTATACAGGTGGGGTACTTGCAATATCTAGGTGAAGTTCAGGTATGGAAGCAAGATAGCGGCAAACGGCAGGGTTGTCAGAGAGGAGCATACGCTAGCTGGTCAGGGAGACGGCGGCGTGCCCAGATGCGTGCAGCTGGAGGCCTGTGTTGTAAACGCTAGCGCCATATTCATGCGGACCGCGCAAATAAATAAAACCTAACGAAGCGCAGCCAGCGCAGAATGGCATCAGCGAAGCCGGACTCAGGAAGAAAGGAAGCACGGTGCCCGCAGAGCACGTTATATTCTGAAGGCTGTTCTTCTGCGGCCAGGCCTGTAACTCGTGCTTGTGCGCTGGTACTCGACTCGGAGATAGCAATCGGGGGAGGGGTGGGGGACATATTTGCATCGGCGGTAATTGGCTGGTAAGTGGAGGAGAGTCAGTGGCGTGAAGCGCCTCATCACCAGACTTGGCGCCCGTGTCCTGGATTCAATTCCAAACTTCTCCGCAGCCTCTCACAGAGTGTGGGCTGTTGATAGTAATCCGTCCGTCGGAGTCAGCAGACAGTAAACTCGACAGCCCGAGCTGTTCGAGAGGAGTAGGCTGCATGGACGGAGTTCCAACCTCTCCGTTCCCTCTCATCATCGTCAACAACAATAGAAACCTTAACATATTCTCAATAGTCACGTATTCTCAACAGACAAACGGCGCAGCTGTCACACACCGCGAAAGAAAACTGCGCTTACAAAGAAAAAATTGGAAACGAGCGTATGGCATCGTTGGCCGGGAGGCACCTATTCGAGCAAGTTCGGATGCCAAGTGCAAGTCTTATTTCATTCGATGCCACATTGGGCGACTTGCGCGTCTGTGATGAGGATGAAATGATGATGGGGACAACATAGCACCCAGTCCACGAGCGGAGAAAATCTCCAACCCGTCCGGGAATCGAACCCGGGC
Source organism: Schistocerca piceifrons (assembly GCF_021461385.2). NCBI lineage: Eukaryota > Metazoa > Arthropoda > Insecta > Orthoptera > Acrididae > Schistocerca > Schistocerca piceifrons. The sequence goes on from NC_060149.1 coordinate 75,587,494, forward strand.
CCGCTCGCATGGGAGGCGAGCACGTTACCATCCAGGTAAGCAGGTGGACTCTTACAAAGAAAACCTTTCAACTTACGTGACCGAAGCAATCCCTCGGAAACTCCCAATAAAAACTTCCATACGACGTTTTCTTTATCAACATGCTATTAGAAGATGCTGCTGATTGGGTAAACTTGAGTAATAGACGTTTCCTAACATTAGATGGTTCTTTTTTAACTTTTGAGTTTTAGAATGAATGAGTTATAGATAGCTTCTGTGTTTGGGGGAGAATATTCCTATCGCCAAGGTGGATGGAATAGTCCACTGTGTCACGTTTCTGGCATATCCTTAGACTTTTCCCTTACCATTAACAAGAGAGGTGAGTACATTATTGATAAGAAGGGCAAAATGAAACATTTCCTCGCGACCAGAATGACTTGCGAAAAGAACTCCCTACCCATGAGGTAATTCAGATACGCCTTTTCAAAAGCCATAGATCCAAGAGCACACCGTGACCACCTGAACTCGGGGAAAATCGGCGACACTATTGGCTCGCCTTGATAATTTAAATGTTAGCGGTATATTGGCGAATTAGACGTTGATCTCATACGATACCTCCAGTCCTTTTATATGATGTTTAAAGTGTGTGCATTTCGAAGTAGTAGACGTCATAGAATTTCGTCACCTATTTGCTACACAGCTGACAGTTTCTTCCCTAGTACAAGCCAAAACATTAGGCAGGAAAGAAACGTTCTACACGACAGCCTAAATCCAGATGTAAACACCGCCTCGCACTGTATGGAGTAATCATCCGCCCCCCTTATACAGAAAATAGGACAATGCATCCTTCCAGTGACTTAGAGAGACAGTGTCGGCGAAATATTAATAGCACAATGGTTGTAAATGGAGCGGGCGTGCGGCCAGCTGAGGCTGGTATAAAGAGCGCCCGGGCCTCGCCAGCCACGTCGGCGCCCCCCGCTGTCAACGTAACTCCTTTTCTGTGGCAACAAGCTACACTCTTCACTCCAGTACACTTTCATTGTTTGCTCCTGTTATTTTCCTACTTGCGAGGCAACCGTCTGTAAGACCAAAGACCATATTTGCAATACCCTCAGAATGATTAATCTGTGGGAGAAGGGCAAGGGTTCGGGTCCAGCTCACAGCCGATTTATTATTATTAAATGGATATGCGCTCTTTTAACGCTGCCTCAATCGGTTATAGACCGAATCAGGACTGCCGCTCTTCTTCTACAGATGAAAAATGCGGTCCTAAATCAGACCGCAGAAACTGAACTTACTCGCTTTGACCTCTCAGGTACGTATTAATTTACTGAGAGATTGAGAGATTTAAACCAAATAAATTAACAAACGACGGAGCTGATCCTCCTTGGTGCACAAAACAGGTCAGAACACTGTTGCAGAAGCAACGAAAACACATGCCAAATTTAAACGGACGCAAATACTCCAACACTGGCGACCTTTTACAGAAGCTCGAAATTTAGCGCCAACTTCAATGCGAGATGCGTACAGTAATTTCCATAACGGAACTTCGTCTCGAAACCTGGCAGAAAATCCAAAGAGATTCTGGTCGTATGTGAAGTATGATAGCGGCAAGACACAATCAATGCTTTCTCTGCGAGATAGCAATCGAGATACTATCAAAGGCATTGCTGTCAAGTAGAGTTACGAAACACAGCCTTCCGAAATTCCTTCACCAAAGAAGACGAAGTAAATATTCCAGCTGCTACTCTTCGGAGTAGTGAATAAACTTAAATCACTTAACAAATGCAAGTATTTTGGTCCAGATTGTATACCAGTTAGGTTCTTTTCAGAGTATGCTAATACAATAGCTCCACACTTAATCATATACAAACGTTCGCTCGACGAAAGATCCGTACCCAAAGACTGGAAAGCTGTACAGGTCATAACAATGTACAAGTAAGGTAGTGGGAGTAATCCACCAAATTACAGGCCTATATCACTAACATCGATATGCAGCGGGATTTTGGAACATATATTGAGTTCGAACATTATGAATTAACTCGAAGAAAACGGTCTATTGACACACAGTCAACACGGTTTTAGGAATCATCGTTCTTGTGGAACACAACTAGCTCTTTACTTACACAAAGTATTGAGTGCTATTGACAAGGGATTTCAAATTTATTCTGTATTTCTGGATTTCCGGAAGGCTTTTGACACTATACAATACATGCGGCTTGTAGTGAAATTGCGTGCTTATGGAATATCGTCGCAGTTATGTGACTAGATTCGTTATTTCCTGTCAGAGAGGTCAGTTTGTAGTAAATAGACGAAAAGTCATCGCATATAACACAAGTGATTTCTATAGTTCCCCAAGGTAATGTCGTAGGCCCTATGCTGTTCCTTATCTGTATAAACGATTTGGGAAACAATTCGAGCAGCCGTCTTAGGTTGCTTACAGATGACGCTGTCACTTATCGACTAGTAAAGTCATCAGAAGATGAAAACAACTTACAAAAAGACTTAGAAAAGATATCTGTATTGTGCGAAAATTGGTAGTTGATGCTAAATAACGAAAAGTGTAAGGTCAACCACATGGGTGCTAACAGTAATCCGTTAAACTTCGGTTACACGAAAAATCAGTCAACTCTAAAGGCCGTAAATTCAACTAAATACCTAGGAATCACAATTAGGAACAACTTAAATTGGAAAGATCACATAGAAAATGTTGTGGGAAGGCTAATAAAGACAGCGTTTTATTGGTAGGACATTTAGAAAATGTAACAGATCTACTAAAGAGACTGCCTACACTACTCTTGTCCATCCTCTTTTAGAATACTGCTGCGCGTTGGGGGATCCTTACCAGATAGGACTGATGGAGTACATCGAAAAAGTTCCAAGGAGGACAGCACGTTTTGTATTATCGCGAAATAGGGGAAAGAGTGTCACTGAAATGATATAGTATTTGGGGCGTTTTTCGTTGCGGTGGAATCTTCTCACGAAACTTCAGTCACCAACTTTCACCTCTGAATGCGAAAATACTTTTGCCGACGCTGACCTACACAGGAAGAAACCATCACTGTAATAAAATAAGGGAAATCAGAGCTTGCACGGAGTGATATAGCTGTTCGTTTTTTCTGCGCGCTATACGAGATTGGAATAATAGAGAATTGTGAAGATGGTTCGATGAACTCTCTGACAGGCACTTAAATGCGATTTACAGAGTATCCATGTAGACGTAGATGTAAATGGGAATCTTCGCCGCAGCACTAGGAGGGGGCGTGTAATAGCCGCTTTTACCCCGGCAAATATTCCGATATTCATTTGACAGCGGGCTGAGTGAAAGTAGGGTCGTCGAGGAGAGAGTGGAACGAGGAAAGATCCCCGTCCCTATCCGGGATTGCACCCAAGACCTCCAGGTGCATAGTCTACCGCCCTAGCCGTTAGACCACAACAGCCTTTATTTACGCAGGATGTTCGGAAATTTGAGTCACGAACTTCCAGGACTTGCAGAGTGAGTACGTAATATTCTGAATAGGAACCCACCTCCGGAAACGTACCTTTTGCATTTTTCGACTGTTTCAGTTCCACGCGTGCACGTCTGCTGACGGAAAGAGAAAAATCTCAGGGTTGCTTGTCCTGGTATGCAACAGGGTAGACAGGATGAAGTGTACTACGTCAAACGGTCATCTGGTGTCTGCCTTGCTACGAGACCTGTACTTAAAACATGCTTTCCTTTTTGTTTTGGAATAATGTAAACAAGTAATGTTTAAGTGTTAAAAAAAAGAAGTAGGCTTAAGTGATAAATGGCTGTTTCCTTTCGAATTGTTACCTAATAACTGCCCGGCGTCGCGCCTAGTTCAATTTCTTAAGCAGAAGTGGACGAGAAAAACATTTGAATTGAAACCGTCGTTGAACGTAACTTCATGTTTCTGGAAGTGGATTCCTGTTCAAAATATTATGTACTCAATACACTCTACAAGTACGTTAAGTTTGTATCGGGAATTTCCGAACACATTCATATAAATTTCGTTAATCCTACAACGATTACGAGGGCAGTTCAATAAGTAATGCAACACATTTTTTTTTTCTGAAACAGGGGTTGTTTTATTCAGCATTGAAATGCACCAGGTTATTCCCCAATCTTTTAGCTACACAACACTACTTTTCAACGTAATCTCCATTAAATGCTACGGCCTTACGCCACCTTGAAATGAGGGCCTGTATGCCTGCACGGTACCATTCCACTGGTCGATGTCGGAGCCAACGTCGAACTGCATCAATAACTTCTTCATCATCCGCGTAGTGCCCCCCCACGGATTGCGTCCTTCATAGGGCCAAACATATGGAAATCCGACGGTGCGAGATCGGGGCTGTAGCGTGCATGAGGAAGAACAGTCCACTGAAGTTTTGTGAGCTCCTCTCGGGTGCGAAGACTTGTGTGAGGTCATGCGTTGTCATGAAGAAGGAGAAGTTCGTTCAGATTTTTGTGCCTACGAACACGCTGAAGTCGTTTCTTCAATTTCTGAAGAGTAGCACAATACACTTCAGAGTTGATCGTTTGACCATGGGGAAGGACATCGAACAGAATAACCCCTTCAGCGGCTGAGGGTATGGCTTTAAACTTTTTCTTAGTAGGGGAGTGGGTGTGGCGCCACTTCATTGATTGCCGTTTTGTTTCAGGTTCGAAGTGATGAACTCATGTTTCATTGCCTGTAACAATCTTTGACAAGAAATTGTCACCCTCAGCCACATGACGAGCAAGCAATTCCGCACAGATGGTTCTCCTTTGCTCTTTATGGTGTTCGATTAGACAACGAGGGACCCAGCGGGAACAAACTTTTGAATATCCCAACTGGTGAACAATTGTGACAGCACTACCAACAGAGATGTCAAGTTGAGCACTGAGTTGTCTGATGGTGATCCGTCGATCATCTCGAACGAGTGTGTTCGCACGCTCCGCCATTGCAGGAGTCACAGCTGTGCACGGCCGGCCCGCACGCGGGAGATCAGACAGTCTTGCTTGACCTTGCGGCGATGATGACACACGCTTTGCCCAACGACCCACCGTGCTTTTGTCCACTGCCAGATCACCGTAGACATTCTGCAAGCGCCTATGAATATCTGAGATGCCCTGGTTTTCCGCCAAAAGAAACTCGATCACTGCCCATTGTTTGCAACGCACATCCATTGCAGACGCCATTTTAACAGCTCCGTACAGCGCTGCCACCTGTCGGAAGTCAATGTAACTATACGAGACGAAGCGGGAATGTTTTAAGATATTCCACAAGAAATTTCCGGTTTTTTCAACCAAAATTGGCCGAGAAAAAAAATGTGTTGCATTACTTATTGAACTGCCCTCGTACAATGGTTGTAGTTTTCTGATTTTTCTTTTGAAAGAAAAGAAAGAATACTAACGATTAATGTCCCGTTGACAGCGAGGTTATTAGAGACGGAGTTTTAGCTCCGACGACAGAAGGAATGCGAAGGAAACCGGTCGTGCGCTTTCAAAGGAACTATTTCGTCCTTTGTCTTAAGCTATTTGAGGGAATCTTGAAAAAGTTAGATCTGGGTGGCTGGACAGGGATTTGAGCCGTCGTCCTAGCGATTTTAAGTACAGTGTGCTGACATCTGCGCCACCTCGCTCGGATTTCTCTTTTGAGCTATCATCTCAGAAAGTTCTCATTGGCCTGCCGCCGTTTTGTGCGTCTTCTGGTCGTATATAATTTCCGCTCTCTTAACATCCACGTACCTGAGCATTTGTCTTTTTTTTTTTTTTTTTTTTTTTTTTTAATCAGATACGTTGATGATACAATTCGTCCATTCGGAGTCGTCAATTCTTTGTACGTGACCATAAAACTGAACTCGGCATGCGCGTATTGAGAACGAAATTTTCTCTGTTTTATAACATATTTCTTCTTTCAGTATTTTTTATTCCGGTTTTATCATCTCAGCCGAACATAATTTGTAAGATCTTTCTCTCTTTTCGTTGTTAGCAAACATTTATCACAGAGGATAACACACTCATTTGATAGAGTTTTCATGATTCATTATGGTATTCTAAAAAAGCTTTCTTGTGGTAAATGCTTCGCATAGTTTGAAAATCTGTTCCCGTTATATTACTTCTCGCTTTCATGTCATTTATATTAAACCCGTTGGCATCAGACCCTACGTCCAGGTACGCAAGGCTATTCGCGAGTTTTATTATCTCGTTTCTGTTTTAGTGAGCTATGTTCTTCTTTGTGGTTGACATTATTTCTGTTTCTCCAACAGATATCTAAGGGAATTACATTACGAAACGAGACACTGATAGTAGCAAATGACGTTTGCTATTTGTACAGTAAAATAACTGACGATGGCCGAAAAAGGGAGGATATAAAATGCAAACTGGCAATGGCAAAGAAAGCGTTGCTGAATGAAAGAAATTTGTCAGTATCTACAGCAAATTTAAGTGTTACGAATCTTTTCTCAACATATTTGTATGGAGTGTACCCTTGCATGTAAGTGAACCGTCGGTGATAAACAGTTCAGACAAGAAGAGAATAGAAGTTTTCTAAATGTGTTGCTACTGAAGAACGCTGAAAATTAGATGGGTATATCATGTAAAATTGGAGAGAAAAGAAATTTGTGACATAAGTTGACTGGAAGGAAGGATCAGTCGATAGGACACGCTCTGAGACATCAAGAGATCACCAATTTATTATTGGTGGGAAGTGCGGGGGAAGGGGGGAGGGTAAAAACTACAGAGGGAGACCAAGGGATGAATTTAGTATGCAGGTTCAAAAGGACGTAGATTGTAATAGTTATTCGGAGATGAAGAGGCTTGTAGAGTAGTGGGTAGCGTGGAGAGCAACACCAGGCCATTCTTCGGACTAAAGACAACACATACAAACTTGTTTTCTTTACTACTTCTTTCCGCATATTTATGTGTTATGTTTCTAAATCTTTGACCGTTAATGTCTTATGTGTGAAAGCTAAACACTACTTCACGACATTATTCTTAGTTGCTATCTGTAACGGTTCAAACAGATTCCGAAATTTTAGCTTTTTACGCTATTCTTACGTTACTTGTCCGATTCTTACCTGAATAACAGTGGCGGAACTTCACCCCTGGTCAGACTCTTTCCTTGATTTCGCAGGTTTCAGAGAAACATCGCTGTACTTTTATTTTGGATGTGGGGTTATGGTTGTCTTTGCTGTTAATTTTTTATCAACTCCGATTTTTGCGGGTAGTGAAATAAGACGTCACGATAGATGGATTTGTGCAACTTTTTAAAATTTATGACATGATCAAAAATTTATGAAACACGGCCAAGTTATACTGTTGCCTGAATTTTAATTACCTTACTCTTTCCAACGGTTACTTTAGTTATTACTACATCATATATACATAAAGGAGATGAGAGCAGAATAAGGACTTAAGAGATAAGTTTCATGCGCCGTACATTAGGCCACACAAAATGCAACAGAAAGAGACATTAACAGATCGTACATCAATTTAGACTGCACCCAATATTGGAGATGGACGTCAGTAACTCGTCCGCCTCTACAGGTGAGTGGTCAGCGCGGATCACTGCCATACGGTTGATCCGGTTTCGATTCCTGACACGGCCAGAGATTCTTCCTTGCTGGGAGGACTGGTAACTGCTACACTGAGCCTCGTGAGGCCAACTGAGGAGCTACTCGACCGATTAGTAGAGACTCTAAGGTCAAGAATCCTGTCAACGACCGCGAGACATAACCCTCCATACAGTATGCGATGACGTCATTGGCAGAGGATGACACGGCGGTCGGTCGGTCCCGATTGGTCCGTTTAGAGGCAGAAGGCATAACTTTACCTCTTACATCTGTATTCAGAAAAGTGGTTACATGTCAACAGAATGCCTAACACAACTACAGACCCAAGATTGAAGAGCTCTTGGACGTACCGGGGTAGCGGAACGTAAACTTTCATTCCAGTCAGCAATAGTCATCCTAGAACTAATGATGATGATGATGATGATGATGATGATAATGATTATGACGATGATGTCACGTTTGTTGTGTCCGTCTGCAGAACGCTACTTGCCCATGGAATTAATTACTACAGATACAGCGTGTTTCTAAAAACCTTGAAAATTGTGGGGGAGCGACTTGAGTACAGTGTTTTCAATAGGGAGTCACGTCCGGAACAGCACTGATGCCCTGATTTAGGAACAAACATGCAAAATAATATTTTCCACCCTCCCATCTGCCAAGTGAAAGAACAATGCACTTCACCGTCACTCCGGTAATTATTATTTTCATAACTAACGACGTATTGCGGTAATGAAGCACAACAATTAGAAACAAACTAAATGTAGAGCACAGTACATTCGGTGTCCCTTCTTCCATTTACGGTCCGCATTCCGTTCAACTGCAACTGCAATACTATAACCGACAGCAGCGGGCATTGTTATCAGACTATTGGATTAAAAATTACATGATTAACAGCATCACAGCGACTCACTATCGCTTTCCACCAGTAGACGCAAAAGAGTTTGTTCGTGTTTCCGGTCATAACTTTTATGTATCTGCATATGTAGTCTGCAGTCCACTCTGAAGTGCACGGTAGAGGGAAAATACCAATCTATAAGAGGTTCATCCTGCTCGTGAAAGTATGGAAGAGAAAAATGAATGTTTAAATCGTCTCTCACTAGTCTAATCTTGTCTTCAGTGTCACTACCGCAGACATACGTAATGAGTTGTAGTAATACTGGTTCTCGAAACTTTGTAGATAGGTTTTCGCGGTGTAGGAGCTGTTTGTCTTGAAGCATCTGCCTACTTAGCGGTTTGAGTGTTTCCGTGGCGCTGTTTCGGAGTCTACCAAACTTGTGACCATGGGTTCCACACATTTGAGGAAGGGTCACACTTCTATATTCTAGGTAATCTCATTTGTAGATACCGAATCAGTCTGCCAACTGCTTTACCGACAGCTGAGCCTATCTCATAATTTCATTTTATTCCCCAACAAATTATTACACCCAGGAATTTGTATTGGTCGACTGATTCCATTCGTGACTCACTGATGCTTGATTCATAAACAGTACGTTTTTACATTTTGTGAAGTGTTAAAATTTTACCTTTTTGAACATTTAAAGTAAGTCATCAGTCTTTGCGCCACTTTGAAATCTTATGAAGATCGACTGTATATTTATCATGTTTTCGTATGATAATATTCGTTACACTCGTAGTTAACTGCATCATCCACAAAAAAATGTGACATTTCTATTAAAAATGTCTACCAGGTCATTAATATACAACATGAACAGCAAGGGTCGTAATACACTTCCCTGGAAAAACGGCTGAGATTCTTTCTACTTCTGTCGATGACTCTTCATAGCCGGCCGTGGTGGTCTAGCGGTTCTAGGCGCTCAGTCCGGAACCACGCGACTGCTACGGTCGCAGGTTCGAATCCTGCCTCGGGCATGGATGTGTGTGACGTCCTTAGGTTAGTTAGGTTTAAGTAGTTCTAAGTTCTAGGGGACTGATGACCTCAGATGTTAAGTCCCATAGTGCTCAAAGCCATTTTTTGTTTGATAGCCCCATATGGTCGAACTGTGGTTACTAAGATTTGATGTGGTACTGAGTCAAACGCTTGTCGGAGTTCAGGAACTACTACATCTACCAAAATGCCTTCGGCAACGGTTTTGACGATGTCATTGTGTGAAAAGCGCGAGTTAGGTGTTCCATGATCAACGTTCCCGGATTCCATTTGTGGTTGTCGTGGACAAAAATATGAAAACAGCGTGAGAAAAGCAAGCTTGAACAGAAATGGGGTGCTAGCTATGCCTTCATGCTGCACTGCTATATTTGACCACGAAAGGCACCTCTGCAATGTTCTCAGTATTCTGCAAATGTGAATCGCAGTTAGAACGGTGTTCTGTGTAGTTAGGAGGGCATTATGTCGGAGCTAAGTGCATTCGAACGTGGGCAAATCTTTGGTGCTCGCATGGTGGCTGCTTTAGTAACCAAGGTAGCCGAAGTGTTTCGTGTTTCAAGAGGCACCACATCGAAGATTTATATCGCATCCAAGGAGAGCACAGTGATATCGTCTGGTATTTCACAATGCAGGAGAAAGTGTGTGTTGAATGATCGTGACGGATGGTCACTAAAGACAACTGAAACGAAAAATAAGTGGACAACAACTGCAAAAGTCACTGCAGAATTGAATATCGCACTCCCAAACCATGACAGCACCAAAAAACACGAAGGAAGCTCTATAAGCAGGGAATTTCCGCCTAGCTGGAATTCCAAACGCCCGTAACGGAAAACGTGGCGCCGAAGCTACGAGTATAAAGCCTGGACTGTGGAGCAATGGAAGAAAGGCATTTGGTCGAATGAGTCTCGTTTCTCACTGTTTCCAACTTCTGACCGAGTATACGTCCCAAGAGTGCAACATGGAGGGGTTTCGGTAATGATTTTGGCAGCCATATGTTGGTATTTCGTGGGTCTCATGGATACCCTGCAAGGTCGCATTACTGTCAAGGACTGTGTGACCATTTTGGCTGATCAGGTGCAACCCATGGTGCAAAGTTTGTTCCCCAACGGAGATGGAGCGTTCCAATACAGGACTAGCTTTATGATCACAGGGATGAATATTCGCATCTCCCCTGGCCACCACAGTCACCAGATCTCAATTTCATTGAGCCTTTGTGATCTACTTTGGAGAGAGGAGTGCATGCTCGCTATATACCTCCCTCATCATTACCTGAACTTGCCATTATTTTTCAGAAAGAACGGCATAATATTTCCATAAAAATTATGCAGCACTTGTATGTATCCATTCCGAGACGAGTGGCGACTGTTTTGAATGCCAACAGATTTCCTGCGCCACATTACGCATGGTAATATGCCGTGTATGTGGTGTTTCCATATTCTTTTCCAGTCCCTGCACTTCATCAAATTCTGTATATGATATGAATTCTGACAGTACTGCAAGTCTTTTAAATGTGTAATGAGAATTCGGGATCACTTTAACTCTCCATGAACTGAAGTGGAGACAGTCTGCTGTCGCCACAGTGTATGACTTAATGCGTTGACACGACTTGCCGTCGACTATTGCGCATCGTAACAGTGCGTAAACAAGCCACAAGGTAGCAAATCTGTAGCTAATTCAGTGCTCGACAACGACAATGGTTGAGTATCCCTGCTATACACAACCACTTCTGCTCTAAAGAGTTCAGAAACCACCGCTCTTCACGTGTATTCTGCTGAAGACACGCCACGAAACAGAGATTTGCGTGGTATAGGTGTATGTTGTTTTGACTGACTCGTCGCGGTACATATTAGTAGACGATAGAGGACGAGTGTTCCGTAAACCAGATGACACGACGTGTCTCGTTTGCCAATAGGGCACCGTTCAGGCAACTCGTTGGGATATTCTCTTGTGGAGGATGTCTGCATGGAATGAAATGAAGCCCCTGATACGTTCGTCATTGTTTCTCATCTTCTAAACGTACAAGAACTTACAGTCCTATCATGTTTCAATTCTCCTTTAGTACCCTGCAGGCCTAGTGGTTCGAAGAGCGCTACACCGGCATAGGGGTCGCTATTTCATCTGTATTTCGTGATACTGAGCGCATCTGAGGCACTACTATTCGGACATTCGTCCCTAGCCCGTCCTGTTTCCGTTTATGCTGCCACTTCGCTGCTCGCTGTCATGGCACGGCCATTGCGATTGAAACCAACTGACAGGTGAGTCTTATCGGCCCATTTAACTTGCGACAGCACTGTTCGCTACGATCCTCGTTAGGCGATAATATTAAGCTGATATGTTGATTGGCGACTCCATGTAGTGCTGTGTGCACAACGACCATATACGTTAAATTAAAAGGAAGGTCAGTGTTGGTCGTAATATTGATGTTTTATTGATAGCAGAATCAATTTTCGATCACATAGTGATCATCTTCGGTGCTGTACACATTAAACTCAGACACTGGTATCAAGTTATCAATAACCAAAACTGAGAAGCGATCACAATAACTCAATTTTGATCGCTTCTCAGTTTTGGTTATTGATAACTTGAAACCAGTGTCTGAGTTTAATGTGTACAGCACCGAAGATGATCACTATGTCATCGAAAATCGATTCTGATATCAATAAAACATCAATATTACGACCAACACTGACCTTCCTTTTAATTTAAGCTAATACGTGTTTTGTGCTGCGACTCTCACCGCATGTCCTGAAACTTCATCTGTTATTGGCTACTTCAAGGTCACTCACCACAGCAGTACTGTGTTTGACTGCTGTTTACTGCGCGTGGTTTCTCGGGACATATAAGCAGATAGTATTGTTTGTTGTGAGCTATGGTGACAAGCCAATAACGACAACTATGAGTGACGATTTGAAACAGACACTCATTTCAGCCGTTTCTACTACCAGAACAAAAACGCATTTGCACTTAGCCTTGGTTTCATTACATTAATTTCCTAAAATAAATACCATTCGATGAGCTATGCACAGTTCTTTGAAAGTGAAGATAGGGTCGGTACTACATTTTCCCAGAACTACAAAACCATATTAGTATAGCTTAGACATAGCAACTTCTATACATGTAATTATGCCTTTTAGCACCTTCCGTTTTTCATCTCCAACTAGTAAGGGATTAAGTACAATGTTGGAAGCTTTTATTACAGCCCATCTACAGCAAAGTCTCATCTCAAGATTAATTTATTCTTCCGGTTTCAAATACAAAATGCACACTCTAGTAATTGTAGGATGTGGACACCAAATAATCGTTTGCCTTAAGTTTTGTAGTCGGCCCTTTAGCAAACAATTTTATAGTGCAATTGGGAGCCACTAATTTAAAAATTCGTATATATTCGGATTTTTCTAGACATTGATCATTAAAAAATAATAGGAGGGACCGCCACTAGAGCTACACTGATCGCTAGTAATTCGTTTTTTCTATCCAGCAATGTTTCACACTTAGCTGAACCGACCTATACCCGCGCAAACCCTGTAGGCTTGCGATCAAGACATTGATGCCACTCAGTCACTCGCATTTACTTGTGAACAGAGACAAATACACTCCTGGAAATGGAAAAAAGAACACATTGACACCGATGTGTCAGACCCACCATACTTGCTCCGGACACTGCGAGAGGGCTGTACAAGCAATGATCACACGCACGGCACAGCGGACACACCAGGAACCGCGGTGTTGGCCGTCGAATGGCGCTAGCTGCGCAGCATTTGTGCACCGCCGCCGTCAGTGTCAGCCAGTTTGCCGTGGCATACGGAGCTCCATCGCAGTCTTTAACACTGGTAGCATGCCGCGACAGCGTGGACGTGAACCGTATGTGCAATTGACGGACTTTGAGCGAGGGCGTATAGTGGGCATGCGGGAGGCTGGGTGGACGTACCGCCGAATTGCTCAACACGTGGGGCGTGAGGTCTCCACAGTACATCGATGTTGTCGCCAGTGGTCGGCGGAAGGTGCACGTGCCCGTCGACCTGGGACCGGACCGCAGCGACGCACGGATGCACGCCAAGACCGTAGGATCCTACGCAGTGCCGTAGGGGACCGCACCGCCACTTCCCAGCAAATTGCCCCTGGGGTATCGGCGAGGACCATTCGCAACCGTCTCCATGAAGCTGGGCTACGGTCCCGCACACCGTTAGGCTGTCTTCCGCTCACGCCCCAACATCGTGCAGCCCGCCTCCAGTGGTGTCGCGACAGGCGTGAATGGAGGGACGAATGGAGACGTGTCGTCTTCAGCGATGAGAGTCGCTTCTGCCTTGGTGCCAATGATGGTCGTATGCGTGTTTGGCGCCGTGCAGGTGAGCGCCACAATCAGGACTGCATACGACCGAGGCACACAGGGCCAACACCCGGCATCATGGTGTGGGGAGCGATCTCCTACACTGGCCGTACACCACTGGTGATCGTCGAGGGGACACTGAATAGTGCACGGTACATCCAAACCCTCATCGAACCCATCGTTCTACCATTCCTAGACCGGCAAGGGAACTTGCTGTTCCAACAGGACAATGCACGTCCGCATGTATCCCGTGCCACCCAACGTGCTCTAGAAGGTGTAAGTCAACTACCCTGGCCAGCAAGATCTCCGGATCTGTCCTCCATTGAGCATGTTTGGGACTGGATGAAGCGTCGTCTCACGCGGTCTGCACGTCCAGCACGAACGCTGGTCCAACTGAGGCGCCAGGTGGAAATGGCATGGCAAGCCGTTCCACAGGACTACATCCAGCATCTCTACGATCGTCTCCATGGGAGAATAGCAGCCTGCATTGCTGCGAAAGGTGGATATACACTGTACTAGTGCCGACATTGTGCATGCTCTGTTGCCTGTGTCTATGTGCCTGTGGTTCTGTCAGTGTGATCATGTGATGTATCTGACCCCAGGAATGTGTCAATAAAGTTTCCCCTTCCTGGGACAATGAATTCACGGTGTTCTTATTTCAATTTCGAGGAGTGTATTAATGTCACTACCATTTCAAAAAAGTTTTTGTTCCTTTAGTTAAAGTTCCCTTCAAATAATATATGGTCTACAACATATCTAACAGTAAGTAGTCGTCTATTAAACTTTTTCACTACAAGACTTGTAAATCAGGTGCATGCGGTTGGCAAATAGCGGCATTTCACGATGACTGTTAAGAATTGTGAAAAGGTAAATGGTTTATTAAGAAACTAAGATGCTACACCAGCACATGTACAACAATCAGATTTTTTAACCGATACTTATTTTCAAAATCGATTGCGAACTAAAAAGTCACGCGAGACTAAAAGTATGCATTTTTTTCGGAAGGAAAGTATAACTTTTAAGGAAAATTAAGTTCATAAAACGACGTGGCGCACTCTTATATACCACCGAGAGGTTGTACAAAGTGAAAATCAGAGAAGTGGATTTTCCCCTTATCGCTGTCCGGGCCCAGCGTGCAGCCAGAGTGCAGCGTGAATGCAACAAGGGACTCGGCGGGCATCGAGATGCGATGTGCCAGCAGTGTTGCTGCAGCGTAAACGTAGCCTTTAAGTCACTGAACGGTCAAGGATCACGACAGGCTCCAAACGCTTTTGGTTTTCCTACCATTACTAACGCTACAGTCATCATGAAGAAAGATGATTACTTGATATGTTAATCTAATTTACTTTCCCATGAATCTATAGACTTACTCCTCTTGGTCCATCTGATGGGTTATTGCTTTGTCAGTTCTTGCTAAGTTATGGCAGTCAATATTACCTAGCCATTTAGGATTCGTTTTCGACACGTAGTGTAATTTTTGTATAAGAAAATGCGGAGAAATATGGGATTTCTTCGTCTTTTCTTAATCCGACATCAACTTACGCAGTTTCTGCAGCACCAAGGTTGGTGGCGTCTGGCAAAATGTTCATCTGGCAGTCTCCTGTCATTTAGGTGTTCCAAAACCCAAGTGTTCGTAATGGATAATTTACTCACACAACGGTCAGTTTTTACGACGTTACGCCGGAATTTTTCATACGCGTGTTGGACGCATGCTTTTGCTTTTTTCCTCCCGCTTAAAAGCCATCGTCACAGTCTCATAGGATAAATACATGCCCAAAAGTTAAAATTCTGTCCCAACACATAACTGGCTTACTCTTTCCCAAAACTTAGAACTAATTAATATTACTAACTTAGACTAACCGATAAGTCATAAAGAACAAATATATTGTTTCTTTTTGTTAATCAGTTAAGTACCTCGCCCTGTTAGGACCTTCTGAGGGTTAACAGTTTCACACAGAATCCCAACTTACCGTAACATGCTCTACAATTCTTTTAATTGCAGCCGAGTTTATTGTGTGTTGCTTTTCTTGTATCCTCTGGTTGCAGTGTTAATGTTGTGGACTTATTACGCTGCATGGACTACCACTCCGTCTTCAGGCCACAAGTGGCCCATCGGGACCATCCGACCGCCGTGTCATCCTCAGATGAGGATGCGCATAGCAGGGGCGTGTGGTCAGCACACGGCTCTCCCGGTTGTTACGATGGTTTTCTGTGACAAGAGCCGCTACTATTCGGTCGAGTAGCTCCTGAATTGGCATCACAAGGCTGAGTGCACCCCAAAAAACGACAACAGCACCTCTCCCGTGTGTAGAGAAACTACGATACCTTGGTATCATTTTCACGTCTATCGTGCGCCGCTCCGCTGCCATCAGTTTTCGGCGTGCACTCCTAATTACCCGCACGGCGATGCGACAAAATCTCCTCCGCCGACTCCATT
Source organism: Schistocerca piceifrons (assembly GCF_021461385.2). Taxonomy (NCBI): domain Eukaryota; kingdom Metazoa; phylum Arthropoda; class Insecta; order Orthoptera; family Acrididae; genus Schistocerca; species Schistocerca piceifrons. Next base: position 75,603,679 of record NC_060149.1, read on the forward strand.
CTTTACAACGTGTCCAATACCTCAATCAACATGTGGCGTCCAGAATGGTCCACATCGCACAGGTACTCCCGCTGCCATCAACTATTGGACGCAGCCTCCTGGCTGCTTTCGGGTACTTTCTTACGGCCGGTACGCTCTTTAAGGTCTGCTAACAAACGCTCACCCTTTCTTCGCTAGCGGGAGGCCTCGGCCTTGTCAATGTGCGACTCCGAACGGCGTCCTTGTACGTGACAACCATGCACAAGCGGTGGAACGAGGGCACCTCCCTTACGCGCAGATAGCTGGAAATTCTTATGCCCGCGACCATAACACCACCAGTACCAATCGGACCCATCAAGCACCAACTGACGCACATTTCTGATTTCATCGTCGACTTCAGTTATGCTCACACACACACTTACCGAGCTCGCGTTCTCCCCGACCTAAAGATTTTTACACCCCACTGCTTCGTTACACATCCAGCAACAACATCGAACTCAGACATCCATCGAAGCGGTGGCCCATGGTTTGGCGTCATATCCACGAGCCTTTCTTCCCTCCAACGTTCGAGCAACATCGTACCATGTCGCAAGTGGAAAATTCGCCATAAATTAACGTCTTCATGCCATCGGACTAACGGACTCTCCGCTTTGCTCCATTTGCCACCTCATGAATGACGATGCCCACCAACTGACTTGTGCTGCCGCCAGTGACGTCTGGAAACTTGGCCGACAGTTCGTTGCCTATTATCTCCGCATTCCGCCGGATTCGATTGACCCATGGACTTTTATCCATCCTGAGGATACTTATTTCCCCGCCACCAAAAATCATGCGATTGTATGGGTCAAGGGGTGGACAATCACCTACATGTAAAATGATGGCGACAAATCACGCCTTGACTTCTGGCAGTGCTTGCAAACCGCCCACAGTGAAGTCGAGCACCGACCGCGCTACCGCGCCTTCTTCGCCAGTTGCCTACACACGACCCTTACGTCACCCCCGCTCAGCTGGATGGTGCCATATGCCGACAATCCCGACACCTCTGCTGACATCTGAGACTCTCCCCGCTACTTTCTATATCGTAACCCACAGTGGAGAAGGCGCATGGACACGCGCCTCCTTTCTTTTATGCACTATACCAGAACACGCTGGTTATTCCCCAAACTCTACTGTCTGTTGCTTCATACCTCTCAGCTTACATCAGTATTATTGTTTTATTTTTATCCTACACCTTGTTAATAAAATATTTGCTCGCCTTGTTCGAGTGTAATGTCTCGTGCTATCTTCGCCGGAAGGATGGCGTTTCTGTTGTATTTAAGATTGTATCAATAAAGATATTTTGTTTATTTAGCCTGTTTCCAGTAAAGAAAAAAAAGTCGGTACAGACCTGCCCGTGAAAGACAAAGGTCCCGAGTTCGAGTCTCGGTCCGGAACACAGTTTTAATCTGCCAGGAAGCTTTAGCTTTTGCTTTCTCACCATTTTTCCTTCATACAGGATCTACATTTATCTATTTTTCCACCACCGCAGATATTAGGGCAGACCTGTACACCGATCTGCTGGTGGGAGCTGGCTCGCGCTCGCTTCTCAGCTGTGAGCAACCATCCGGCTCACGGTGCGTAATGGGGGTGGGAGAGGGGAAATAAAGTGGTGGGAGGAGGAATTGTAACAAGGCAGCTCGGCCGGATAATCTGTTCAAAATGGTTCAAACGGCTCTGAGCACTATGGGACTTAACTGCTGAGGTCATCAGTCCCCTAGAACTTAGAACTACTTAAACCTAACTAACCTAAGGACATCACACACATCCACGCCCGAGGCATAATTCGAACCTCCGACCGTAGTGGTCGCGCGGTTCCAGACTGTAGCGCCTAGAACCGCTCGGCCACCCCGGCAGGAGATAATCTGTTATCAGCGAGTCTATGCTACGGCTGCTAATATACTAAGGAGAAGTATCGGTTCATAGTGGGTAATTAATGCCTTTCGTGGCAAATTTGTTTCCTAAAGCAGTCGCACTGATGTAAAATGACAGTGAAATGAAACTTACATTTCCTTACGCAAAGAAAATGTGACAGATAACTACGAGACATGTAATTGTTACGACTGGTGTATTTCGTGATTATTTTATTCACACGTCAAACATGGAAACACTGTATGGCAATGACTACTACTTACTTTGTTTTTCACTAAAGCATCAATGTGTGGCACGATTGTCTGAGCACAGCTAATTCGGAGATACGCTTCTAAATTGAAATCTGTCAGTGAGATTCTGTGGTTAGACTTCATTCTCTTCAATGCGGAAGAAAGTTGTTCGCTTAAATATGTAAGTCCAGACAACGACATAATCGTAGCTACAAACTTGTGAAGTTGTGGAAATTTATATTGAAGAAAATTTTTATACGAATCTACAAGCCTTAGTGTACTGTGAAACTGACCACTCAACTGCCTGTCTCTGTGCAGGTTTGTAATTTCTAAATATAGCTAGGCATCCTGCTCTGATATGTTATAAATTGATGCTGGTTTGTCTGACTTTCACTTCGAAGTTCCTAACCCGGCCATAATGCTGCTTTTTATCGATTTCAAAAGAACTACACTCCACTTGAAACATTGCACCATTAAGGATGTAGGCTGCGTTTAAAACTATGGTGAACTTAAAATATTGTTATTCTTCTGAAGAAAGGAAACAGTTTGTACTTCCCCTGCGCTATGTAATGACGCCTGACAGCCACATTTTACGCGAACACTCACTACTCACGCGGCGACCGAGCGTGAGAGCTCGTCTTCGCCTACTCGCCTCCTAAACAGACCTGTATTAGAGAGGTGTGCTAGTTTCAAATCCCTACCAACCCAGCATAAATTGATTTCCGCATGGTTTCATCCGACTTTCGTACTGGTTCCTCCAAAAGCGACAGGTTTGGTTTCTTACACGATCCTTGTCAGTCTCTAATAACATAGGTATCGACAGAGCTTGAAATTAAACTGCATCCCTCCTTTTCTTTGCAATTAAAATGCCGGTGAACCGTTTGCGGTATTTCAGGCAGGAGATATTTATTTGTGATTTCCGTCATGTAGCTAAGATATAAACTCTGACAAATTCATATCTACTTGCCCATGCATCCACGCATCCGCATATGTTTCCTCGTGCCGATCGCTATTGGCGAAGACGAAAGCAGGAGAAAGGTAAAATACCCGTACTTTGGAGTCACATAAGTCGAGTGATGAGCTCTGGTAGGATTAGAATCCTACATACATATGGTGGATACGCTGTAAATACACTACTGGCCATTAAAATTGCTACACCAGGAAGAAATGCAGATGATAAACGGGTATTCATTGGACAAATATATTATACTACAACTGACATGTGATTACATTTTCACGCAATTTGGGTGCATAGACCCTGAGAAATCAGTACCCAGAACAACCACCTCTGGCCGTAATAACGGCCTTCATACGCCTGGGCATTGAGTCAAAAAGAGCTTGGATGGCGTGTACAGGTACAGCTGCCCATGCAGCTTCAACACGATACCACAGTTCATCAAGAGTAGTGACTGGCGTATTGTAACGAGCCAGTTGCTCGGCCACCATTGACCAGACGTTTTCAGTTGGTGAGAGATCTGGAGTATGTGCTGGACAGGGCAGCAGTCGAACATTTTCTGTATCCAGAAAGGCCCGTACAGGACCTACAACATGCGGTCGTGCATTATCCTGCTGAAATGTAGGTTTTGCAGGGATCGAATGAAGGGTAGAGCCACGGGTCGTAACACATCTGAAACGTAACGTCCACTGTTCAAAGTGCCGTCAATGCGAGCAAGGGGTGACCGAGACGTGTAACCAATGGCATCCCATACCATCACGCCGGGTGATACGCCAGTATGGCGATGACGAATACACGCTTCCAATGTGTGTTCACCACGATGTCGCCAAACACGGATGCGACCATCATGATGCTGTAAACAGAACCTGGATTCATCCGAAAAAATGACGTTTCGCCATTCGTGCACCCAGGTTCCTCGCTGAGTACACCATCGCAGGCGCTCCTGTCTGTGATGCAGCGTCAAGGGTAAACGCAGCCATGGTCCCCATGCTGCTGCAAACATCCTCGAACTGTTCGTACAGATGGTTGTTGTCTTGCAAACGTCTCTACCTGTTGACTCAGGGATCGAGACGTGGCTGCACGATCAGTTACAGCCATGCGGATACAATGCCTGTCATCTCGACTGCTAGTGATACGAGACCGTTGGGATCCAGCACGGCGTTCCGTGTTACACTCCTGAACCCACCGATTCCATATTCTGCTAACAGTCATTGGATTTCGACCAACGCGAGCAGCAATGTCGCGATACGATAAACCGCAATCGCGATAGGTTACAATCCGACATTTATCAAAGTCGGAAACGTGATGGTACGCATTTCTCCTCCTTACACGAGGCATCATAACAACGTTTCACCAGGCAACACCGGTCAACTGCTGTTTGTGTATGAGAAATCGGTTGGAAACTTTCCTCATGTCAGCACGTTGTAGGTGTCGCCACCTTGTGTGAATGCTCTGAAAAGCTAATCATTTGCATAACACAGCATCTTCTTCCTGGCGGTTAAATTTCGCGTGTGTAGCACGTCATCTTCGTCGTGTAGCAAGTTTAATGGCCAGTAGTGTATCTGATGAAAATGTACAAAATACCTAAGTAGTAAATTTGGTATTTGTTATTTGTCGAGTCCGTGGGATTTCAGTATTGACTTAAAACTTCTGTCAGAAAGTGATTTTGCGTAAATTGCACGCCGCTCTGAGTCTCACAGATCAGATGAAGAAATACTACTGCGAAACCGGGAATGTCTATTGTCTAAGAGAATCGCTTTCTTTCGAAACCCAGGGTCTAAAAATAAAACGAGGACAATGCCACCAGTCGCCTTGTATCTCAACAGTGATTCTGGCATCGTCGAACCTATATCACTGAGCTAAAACTAAATGAAGTAGGGTTTTATAAATCTAAGGTTTTCTTGTAGCCGTGAAAGATACATAGAAATGCAGTGAAAATGACACCATAACTTTTTCTTAGAAAGAACTCAATTAACTTCGAAGTGTTATAACAATTTTAAAAACTAATAACATTACAGTTATTTGAGTTAACTGTTTCTATTCGAAATCATGTCTTTCTATTATGGATTTAACAGAAAAGTTCACCAATGGTTCATTTCAAACGTAGCAAATAGAAAGTAGAGAGTGGTCCTCCATAGTTAGCATACAGGAGAACATCTATCATTCTATTGGTGTGTCCGCTGAGTATTTTAAGAGGTCCATTGATTTCCTTAATTTATATCAGTGATCTGCAACGAAACCCAACGAATGATTAAATCTTCCTCTACTTACCGGTGATCCAAGTGTAATTGTGAAATACTAGGAATATAATACAAACGATAAGGCAGTACAAAACATTATCTCAGAGTTTACAGAGGATAGATTTTCACTGAACTGTAACGAAGTACTTGTAGTTTCCGACACAAAATTTTCGTGAAAGCAAAATATTTCGTAACAGGTGATCAACTAATCAACGAACTGGAAAATTTTAAATTGTTAGAACTAAATGAAGATTAAAAGCTGTCTTGGAATTAAAACACTGAGTAATTTATACAGAACAAGGACGTTGATATTTTTGTTGCAAAAATAATTATTTAAATAAAACTTTTTAATATAACACGTTTTTAAAACGGACTGAGGGGTGTAAAATTATCCTAGTCCCGCACATATTCCTAATCCCATACCGATTGTCTTGTGAATTTTTAATGGCTATGAAAATACTTGTCGGATTTAAAACAAAAAACGTGGGGCGCATGCAACAGACAATAGTAGGGAGGTGAAATATTAATGCACCTATCATGAATTGCATGCGCCCTGTGTTTTAAATTCCACAGTTATTTTCAAAGCTATAAAAATGCATTAGCACCAAGTTTCAGGAGTATCTGTATGGGGTTCGGAGTCTATATGGGGATAGGAGAAATTATGTCATACATTTTAGTCCGATTTAAAAACGTGTTTTATTAAGATTTTTTACTTAAATAGTTTTTTCTTCTTTTTATTCTTGCGTGTGTCAAATTTTTCAATCTATTTCAAATATTTCGATGAGATTATAATACAGACAAGGTAAAAATTGGAGACAATCGAGCTCACACGGGGACGTACCAACAACCGTTCTTACCACGAAACATTTGCAAGTGGAACAGGGAAAGGGTGAAATGACTGTTGTACACAAAGTACTCTCTGCCACACACCAGGCACGAAAGCTAATTAATATTGCAGCTCTTAGCCATGTTGAAAGTTTCAAGTCTCTGGCTCATAAGGCAGTTAGTTTAAAATCAACTGCAAAATCTGTACCGAACAGACAAAACAGCGACCTAATAAAGCCGCGTTAAAGTATCTTCCATTGTCTCTGACATTGACACGTGAAAGTTGTTTAGTTCCTTCCATTCAACTCTATTATTTATTATGATTTCATATTTCGGAACAACTATGTTAATTAATTAAGAATATTCTTCACCCAATTACAACCAACTTTGTCATTTCGCTAACTTCATGCAGACTGGTGTTCAGGTTTCACGAGTTTAAACTTCTGCCATTCCTACTCTCATGCTACCTGTAGGGGTTTCTGTTTGATAATATGGACTCTTTCAAAATCAATTGCGCCATTCATTTAATGAATAATCGACAGAAAAATGATGTGCACTTTGATAACATCTCCTTAATCATTGTTCAGAAAGGTATGCACTATTATACAAGTACCATTTTCAAGAGGCAATCTGTGTGATAAATCACAGATTTTAAAATCTAAGTTCAAACGCTTCCTTGTGGTATACTATGCTTGTGCACAGGAATTTATCGAAGAAGATTAGTGACCTTCAGTATTAATGCAGTGAAGTGCTTGTTCAGCATGCTATTTAAGACAAATCAGTTTGTAACTACTGTTTTATTAAATGTTTGAAAACAGTGTACATACTTTATCTTTTTAATATTTCAAAAGTAATTGTTTTACTATAAATGCTTGTGAACGAAGAGAATGTTGTAGCACTCCCAGCCGTACCTCGTCAGAGAGACGCGACAGAAGGAATAGAAAAGCAACTGGAATCACTCAATAGAGGAAAGTCCACTGGACCTGACGGGATACCAATTCGATTCTACACAGAGTACGCGAAAGAACTTGCCCCCCTTCTAACAGCCGTGTACCGCAAGTCTCTAGAGGAACGGAGGGTTCCAAACGATTGGAAAAGAGCGCAAATAGTCCCAGTCTTCAAGAAGGGTCGTCGAGCAGATGCGCAAAACTATAGACCTATATCTCTTACGTCGATCTCTTGTAGAATTTTAGAACATGTTTTTTGCTCGCGTATCATGTCATTTCTGGAAACCCAGAATCTACTATGTAGGAATCAACATGGATTCCGGAAACAGCGATCGTGTGAGACCCAACTCGCCTTATTTGTTCATGAGACCCAGAAAATATTAGATACAGGCTCCCAGGTAGATGCTATTTTTCTTGACTTCCGGAAGGCGTTCGATACAGTTCCGCACTGTCGCCTGATAAACAAAGTAAGATCCTACGGAATATCAGACCAGCTATGTGGCTGGATTGAAGAGTTTTTAGCAAACAGAACACAGCATGTTGTTATCAATGGAGAGACGTCTACAGACGTTAAAGTAACCTCTGGCGTGCCACAGGGGAGTGTTATGGGACCATTCCTTTTCACAATATATGTAAATGACTTAGTAGATAGTGTCGGAAGTTCCATGCGGCTTTTCGCGGATGATGCTGTAGTATACAGAGAAGTTGCAGCATTAGAAAATTGTAGCGAAATGCAGGAAGATCTGCAGCGGATAGGCACTTGGTGCAGGGAGTGGCAACTGACCCTTAACATAGACAAATGTAATGTATTGCGAATACATAGAAGGAAGGATCCTTTATTGTATGATTATATGATAGCGGAACAAACACTAGTAGCAGTTACTTCTGTAAAATATCTGGGAGTATGCGTGCGGAACGATTTGAAGTGGAATGATCATATAAAATTAATTGTTGGTAAGGCGGGTACCAGGTTGAGATTCATTGGGAGAGTGCTTAGAAAATGTAGTCCATCAACAAAGGAGGTGGCTTACAAAACACTCGTTCGACCTATACTTGAGTATTGCTCATCAGTGTGGGATCCGTACCAGATCGGTCTGACGGAGGAGATAGAGAAGATCCAAAGAAGAGCGGCGCGTTTCGTCACAGGGTTATTTGGTAACCGTGATAGCGTTACGGAGATGTTTAATAAACTCAAGTGGCAGACTCTGCAAGAGAGGCACTCTGCATCGCGGTGTAGCTTGCTCGCCAGGTTTCGAAAGGGTGCGTTTCTGTATGAGGTATCGAATATATTGCTTCCCCCTACTTATACCTCCCGAGGAGATCACGAATGTAAAATTAGAGAGATTAGAGCACGCACGGAGGTTTTCAGACAGTCGCTTTTCCCGCGAACCATACGCGACTGGAACAGGAAAGGGAGGTAATGACAGTGGCACGTAAAGTGCCCTCCGCCACACACCGTTGGGTGGCTTGCGGAGTATGCTTCAACCTCACCTACTCTGATGCCCGTATACGTATTAAAGCCAATATGGCAGCCCACGCTGCTGAGTGATACAGTGCACAGTAGACAAACGCCAACTGTGATAGTTTGAGACGAGATTAGATGCATCATCCGATCATGACTCCTGTTTATCGAAGTCAGTCACTACATACGCGGAGTCATTCAGCTCCACATGTCGTTTTTCAGTAGCGAGCTCTGTTGATGTGCCGAAAAAAGACGGCTCCGACTAATGCCTGGAGCTGCACTTTCGTCCACCAGACACGTCTAGGATATCGTACGCTTACCACGATTGTCCACCAGGCGCTATTGCTGATTTGTGGACTCAGGTATAGTAGGATGGAGAAGATTCCTAGGAACGTATCCTGGACCCCTTTCATTCCATGCAACGACTTTTAGAAACTTTGACTGTGTCACTTTCTGTTTACATGGCGTCACAATCTTAAAGTCTTTCGTAAATGACAATATATTTCGCCTCAACTGTTAATGGATGTATTTAGTTCAAAATTGCCATTTCGAAATGTGTGAAATGAAGAAGCTTGCACAGGATTGGATAGCATGGAGAGCTGCATCAAACCAGTCTCAGGACTCAAGACCACAACAACAACAACATATCCTGAAGCAATAAATCGACTGGAAGTGTTAATATTTTCTGTTAGGAGTGTTAATATTCGCTGTTAGAAGTATATAGTGTAGCTTTCCAACTAAATTGTCCAGTCTCATTAATATGACCACCTATCATCAGCAGGAATAACCACATTTTGCAATGTGGACAGTTGCAAGACGTACAGGAAGGGAGTCACTGAGCTTCTGGAAGGTCCAACAGCGATGTGGAGTATGCCGTGGCCAGCTGCGCCACGTTTCTCGGTAGAGAATCCATGGCGCGAACAGTTCGAATGGCTGAAATGGCTCTAAGCACTATGGCACTTAACATCTGAGGTCATCAGTCCCCCAGACTTAGAACTACTTAAACCTAACTTAACCTAAGGACATCACACACATCCATGACCGAGGCAGGATTCGAACCTGCAACAGCAGCAGCAGCGCGGTTCCGGTCTGAAGCGCCTATAACCACTCGTCCACAGCGGCTGGCGGCCCGAAAAGTCCAATCGATATAGTTCCACAGATTCTCGATTGAGTTTAAATCCGGGGAGACTGGTAGCCATGGGAGTACGGTAATCCCATCCAGGTGCTATTCGAACAACACATATGCACAGCGAGCTGTGTGACCTAGTGAATTATCTACTGCCCATGAACCATGGACCTTGCCGTTGGTGGGGAGGCTTGCGTGCCTCAGTGATACAGATGGCCGTACCGTAGGTGCAACCACAACGGAGAGGTATCTGTTGAGAGGCCAGACAAACGTGTGGTTCCTGAAGAGGGGCAGCAGCCTTTTCAGTAGTTGCAGGGGCAACAGTCTGGATGATTAACTGATCTGGCCTTGTAACACTAACCAAAACGGCCTTGCTGTGCTGGTACTGCGAACGGCTGAAATCGAGGGGAAACTACAGCCGTAATTTTTCCCGAGGGCATGCAGCTTTACTATATGGTTAAACGATAATGGCGTCTTCTTGGGTAAAATATTCCGGAGGTAAAATAGTCTCCCATTCGGATCTCTGGGCGGGGACTACTCATGAGGACGTCGTTATCAAGAGAATACACTAAGCAGATTCAGAAGGATGTAGGTTGCAGTAAGTACTGGGAGATGAAGAAACTTGCACAGGATAGAGTAGATGGAGAGCTGCATCAAACCAGTCGCAGGACTGAAGACCACAACAACTAGATGGCACCGAGCCGAGCATAAAGAAACTGCGCGTGGAGGTGGACAAGGTCTCCAAGGATAGATGTGTTGATCAACTATGCCTTCCAAAATGACGAGGTCACCCAGGGAATGCCTTCCAGCCTGGAACATTACGACGATTGTTGCAGTGTGTACTTTTAGATGTTTCACGCCGTACACGCCAGCGGACATCTATGCGATGGAGCATAAAAAGTGATGAATCTGAAAAGCACCTGCACCTGCTGCGGAGGCCGATACGCAGTAACATTCGCTGAATGGTCGTCGAGGAGACAGTTTTGGCAGCCGCTTGGTTCATCTGGGCGGTCAGTTGGCCAACAGTCGCACGCATATTCCCCTGTACACATATCCGAAGATATCGTTCTCCCCTCTCATTTGTGGCACGTGGTGCATCATACTTGCCTCGACGCCGGCTTTAGATAGCACCACTTTGCCATGTACGGTATACATTAACCAAGACGGCACACAAACAGACTTAGCCGTTTCGTAAATGTTTCCACCCTTTGCCCGAAAGGCTATGGTCATGCCCTTCGGACGTCAGATAAACCGCTCCGTTTCCACATTATGACAACGACTGCACTGTTTTCCACGTCCCCCGACACACACTACTAGTGCTGCCACCTGCCGTTTCTGAGTGGTTGTTATAAACTGAATTCAGACATAGGCGATGGACACACTAATGTGACTGAAACTTTTATGTTCATCAATTTCTTTCATCGATCCGAGAATAAACAAGACTCCACGCCGTTTATACACTACTGGCCATTAAAATCGCTACACCAAGAAGAAATGCCATTCGTGCACCCAGGTTTGTCGTTGAGTACACCATCGCAGGCGCTCCTGTATGTGATGCAGCGTCAAGGGTAACCGCAGCCATGGTCTCCGAGCTGACAGTCCATGCTGCTGCAAACGTCGTCGAACTGTTCGTGAAGATGGTTGTTGTCTTGCAAACGTTCCCATCTGTTGACTCAGGGATCGAGACGTGGCTGCACGATCCGTTACAGCCATGCGGATAAGATGCCTGTCATCTCGACTGCTAGTGATACGAGGCCATTGGGATAGAGCTCGGCGTTCCGTATTACCCACCTCAACCCACCGATTACATATTCTGCTAACAGTCATTGGATCTCGACCAACGCGAGCAGCAATGTCGCGATACGATAAACCGCAATCGCGATAGGCTACAATCCGACCTGTATCGAAGTCGGAAACGTGATGGTACGCATTTCTCCTCCTTACACGAGGCATCACAACAACGTTTCGCTAGGCAACGCCGGTCATCTGCTGTTTATGAGAAATCGGTTGGAAACTTTCCTCATTTCAGCACGTTGTAGGTGTCGCCACCGGCGCCAGCCTTGTGTGAGTGCTCTGAAAAGCTAATCATTTGCATATCACAGCATCTTCTTTCTGTCGGTTAAATTTCGCGTCTGTAGCACGTCATCTTCGTGGTGTAGCAATTTTAATGGCCAATAGTGTACACTGAAGTGCCAAAGAAACTGGTATATGCATGCGTAATCAAATACAGAGAACTGTAAACGGGCAGAATACGGCACTGCGATCGACAACGCCTATTTAGGACAGGTGTGTGGCGCAATTGTTAGATCAGTTACTGCTGCTACAGAGCCAGGTTATCAAGATTTAAGTGAGTTTGAACGTGGTGTTATAGTCGGCTCACAAGTGATAGGACACAGCACCTCCGACGTATCGATGAAGTGGGGATTTTCCCGTACGACCACTTCATGAGTGTATTGTAAATATCACGAATCCGGTAAAACATCAGGTCTTCGGCGTCACTGCGGCCGGAAAGAGATCCTGCAAGAACGGGACTAACGACGTCTGAAGAGAATCATTCAAGGTGACGTAAGTGCAACTCTTCCGCAAATTGCTGCAGATTTCATTGCTGGACCATCAACAAGTGTCAGCGTGCGAACATTTCTACGAAACATCATCGAAATGGGTTTTCGGAGCCGAAGGCCCACTCGTGTACCTTGGATGACTGCTCAACACAAAGCTTTACCCTTCGCATGGGCCCGTCAACACCGACACTGGACTGCTGATGACTCTGAAACATGTTGCCTGGTCGGACGAGTGTCGTTTCAAATTGTGTCCAGCGGATGGACGTGCACGGGTATGGAGACAACCTCATGAATCCATGGACCCTGCATGTCAGCAGGGGACTGTCCAAGCTGGTGGAGGCTCGTAACGGTGTGGGGCGTGTGCATTTGGAGTGATATGTGACCCCTGATACGTCTAGATACTACTGTGACAGGTGACACTCACGTAACCAACCTATCTGATCACCTGCATCCATTCATGTCCTTTGCGCATTCCGACGTTTTGGTCAATTCCAGAAGGACAATGCGATACCCCACATGTCCAGAATTGTTACAGAGTGGCTCCAGGAACACTCTTCTGAGTTTACACACTCCCACTGGCCACCAAACTCCCAGACACGAACATTATTGCGCATATCTGGGATACCTACCAACATGCTGTTCGTAAGAGTTCTCCACTCCCTCGTGCTCCTACAGATTTATGGGTAGTCCTGCAGGATCAATGGTGTCAATTTCTTCCAGCACTACTTCGGCCATTAGTCGAGTCCATGCCACGCCGCGTTGCAGCACTTCTGGGTCCTCGCGATGGCCTTGCACCATATTAGGCAGGTGTATTAGTTTCTTTTTCTCTACAGTGTATAAGAGAAGGGCCTCTCACTTCATATAATTAATACCATTTTCCATGTTGACAGCTGTTTTGTTTTATAAACTACAGAATTTTACCCATTTTGCCTTAAGACATAACCAGAATCACATTAAAAAGACAAAGTGATGCTGATTATGTCTTAAGCCGATACGTGTAATGTTGACTGGTTAATAAAATGAACAAAAGCCATCAACGTGGAAAATTATATTTATTTGTGCAATTGTGATCAAGGGCTGATGTAAAGATTTTTGGTAATTTATTGACAGATTCCATGTAATTATTCCTACCGACTGAAATTTAACATATTGTGTGCACCTTGCATCTTTTAAACAGACAATATGGAATCGTGTCTATGCTTACATAGGTGTAAATATGGTTGAACACAAACACGATGTCCTCTTAACTCCAATATCTATTGGCGCATTCAGTCTGAGTTATAATTTGAGTTTGATACACACGAGAAAATAGCAATTGCGGAACACATAAATCTAGTAACAGCTAAGGTGAAGATAATGTGCGTTCTGAGTGCTTCTTTTTGTCTTTCGAAACAAATTATCAAGTCATATATCATGTACTCTTCTCTAATCTTAATAATTTGCGTATTGTAATGTTTCCTTTTTCTGTTGCAGCTATCTCAAACCATAGTTCTTCATCTACGATGTATGTTTCGTGTGAATGCGCCTTTAAGATTAGACTGTATTCTGGTTTTTATCACTCGTCCTATACAATGTCAATATCAAATTAACTTATTGATTGCAGTTTTTAAAATGGAAGACATTTAATTAGAATTGAGTTACGGTTGTAGAGGGTGCGAGTTGTCAGTGACGCAAACTATTCCTTCCGCCGGGGGAATTACTTCATTGAAAACTGCGACTACACTGGACATTTCCAAACATTTGCCAACACATCAACTATTTGAACGAATTTACACTCTTTGGGGCAAAAACTTGCGAATATCTCTGTATGAATGTTTTTCAGGTTTTTTCGGTACGGATTTTTTCAGAAACATGGAGGGTGTTCCTTTTCCTTAAGATTAACCTTCTGCAACTCTTTTCTATTTAACTTGCATACTTTTAGAAACAATAATTATTCGTATTTAGCTTGATTGTTACCAAAGCGTTTGTCATTTGCAGATAAAGGTATCGATTCTGCATTGACATCATCGATACACCAAGTTCCAGTCTGGTTATACGCTTTCCGAAATCGCAGTAGTTATACACGGCTTAATAAGACATTTGCTGGTGGAGGCTACAAATTCCTATTTTCTTTAAAATAATAGTTCTGCTTCATTTCAGCGAGTGCGGATGTTTTATATTTCTATGGCAAAAAAAAAATTTTAAACAGGTGCGTGCTGCATGAGATTAAGATAGGTAAATAATAGTTCTGCTTCACTGCTGCGAGTGCGGATGTTTTGCAGTTCTGTGGGATAACGTTTTAAACAGGTGTGTGCGGCAAGAGGTTAAGATAGACGTCTCATATGGCACAATTTCCTGCCCCAGCTGTGGCCAAGCGGAAGTCGCGCATCTGAAAAGAAACGCTTAAGCGTCTGAGTTGGTGCGTGCGTGTGCGTATGTGAGTGACCGCTCAGGGGCGGGGGGGGGGGGGGGGGGGGGGGGAGAGGAGGAGAAAGGCTGCCCACCTCGCCAGATCGGCTGCCAGCTGTTTAGCCCAGGAGAGAGATTCGGGCCCTACAAATAGCATCAACCTTCTCTACTAGACACATTAAAAATATCCTCCAGTGAGTGCCTCACCTCGGCTGTTTCACACTTCCGATACGCACATTTCCCTACTGCTCGTGGCACCAATATTTGAACTCACTTTGTTCACTTCAAACCACGAATAAATGCATTTCCCTGCCACGAGGTGAGGCAAGGCTACTTAAAACGGAATGAGACACCGTTTCCAGCCTTCTAATAAAGTCGAAAAAAAGCGTTTCCCAACGAGAACCTACATTAAGGCAAACGACTGACGACGGAAGTTTCTCTTGTTTGTTTAATCGTAAAGCTTGCGATCTGGTTCGAGCTCTTCAATTTGAAGTCACTCGGGTGGATTTAGGTATTTTAAATCATTATTAGTTTTGCTTTTGTCGGGCATAGTATCACGCTCGTGTTGTTGACGATGAAGGCAAGGTAGGACATGAAACGCGGTTCCGCAGCGTAGGCGACCAACCAGGAATATACACTCCTGGAAATTGAAATAAGAACACCGTGAATTCATTGTCCCAGGAAGGGGGAACTTTATTGACACATTCCTGGGGTCAGATACATCACATGATCACACTGACAGAACCACAGGCACATAGACACAGGCAACAGAGCATGCACAATGTCGGCACTAGTACAGTGTATATCCACCTTTCGCAGCAATGCAGGCTGCTATTCTCCCATGGAGACGATCGTAGAGATGCTGGATGTAGTCCTGTGGAACGGCTTGCCATGCCATTTCCACCTGGCACCTCAGTTGGACCAGCGTTCGTGCTGGACGTGCAGACCGCGTGAGACGACGCTTCATCCAGTCCCAAACATGCTCAATGGGGGACAGATCCGGAGATCTTGCTGGCCAGGGTAGTTGACTTACACCTTCTAGAGCACGTTGGGTGGCACGGGATACATGCGGACGTGCATTGTCCTGTTGGAACAGCAAGTTCCCTTGCCGGTCTAGCAATGGTAGAACGATGGGTTCGATGACGGTTTGGATGTACCGTGCACTATTCAGTGTCCCCTCGACAATCACCAGTGGTGTACGGCCAGTGTAGGAGATCGCTCCCCACACCATGATGCCGGGTGTTGGCCCTGTGTGCCTCGGTCGTATGCAGTCTTGATTGTGGCGCTCACCTGCACAGCGCCAAACACGCTTACGACCATCATTGGCACCAAGGCAGAAGCGACTCTCATCGCTGAAGACGACACGTCTCCATTCGTCCCTCCATTCACGCCTGTCGCGACACCACTGGAGGCGGGCTGCACGATGTTGGGGCGTGAGCGGAAGACGGCCTAACGGTGTGCGGGACCGTAGCCCAGCTTCATGGAGACGGTTGCGAATGGTCCTCGCCGATACCCCAGGAGCAACAGTGTCCCTAATTTGCTGGGAAGTGGCGGTGCGGTCCCCTACGGCACTGCGTAGGATCCTACGGTCTTGGCGTGCATCCGTGCGTCGCTGCGGTCCGGTCCCAGGTCGACGGGCACGTGCACCTTCCGCCGACCACTGGCGACAACATCGATGTACTGTGGAAACCTCACGCCCCACGTGTTGAGCATTTCGGCGGTACGTCCACCCGGCCTCCCGCATGCCCACTATACGCCCTCGCTCAAAGTCCGTCAACTGCACATACGGTTCACGTCCACGCTGTCGCGGCATGCTACCAGTGTTAAAGACTGCGATGGAGCTCCGTATGCCACGGCAAACTGGCTGACACTGACGGCGGCGGTGCACAAATGCTGCGCAGCTAGCGCCATTCGACGGCCAACACCGCGGTTCCTGGTGTGTCCGCTGTGCCGTGCGTGTGATCAGTGCTTGTACAGCCCTCTCGCAGTGTCCGGATAAGTATGGTGGGTCTGACACACCGGTGTCAATGTGTTCTTTTTTCCATTTCCAGGAGTGTAGAAGGGGACCCTATGAACGAGTCACATTCAGCAGTCTCTCATGCCGTCTTTCGACAAGAGATACTGTTGAAAATTTGGAATCTAGCCCATGGACAATGGAGATCTTTCTGGATATATTGTCTACTGACCAGGTAGTGTACGCACTCCCCCCCCCCTGCCCCCCCTCCCCTCCCCAGCCCACCATTTACAAAGTAGAGTCTTCGACGGTTCATCTGAAGATGTCTCACGAGACCGGTTACACTCCCAAGACATCATCGAGCAATATGTGACGGATATTTATTGCATCACTAGGATTCGAATCAGCTAACTTAAGGTCGAGCGCCGGTTTACGAGCGAGGGTACGTTACCTCGTTTACGAAGACTTCTGTCCAATTGAAATTTGGTACTTCAGGTAGTTGCAGACTTCATGATTAGAGTCTAACTTTGTATGAATGTCATTCTCATGTATACTGCGGACAAGAAATTTACAGGAACATTTAAAATACACCCATGACTGAGGCGTATCTCCAACCCGGTACCAACATTTGACGGAACTATGAAACCATAAAGGCCGTACGCAGATACTTCTTAAAATGAAAAGGTTATCTGAACTACAGACTCTGCAGTTTGGCCGGCCGGGGTGGCAGAGCGGTTCTAGGCGCTACAGTCTGGAACCGCGCGACCGCTACGGTCGCATGTTCGAATCCTGCCTCGGGCATGGATGTGTGTGATGTCCTTAGGTTAGTTAGGTTTAAGTAGTTCTAAGTTCTAGGGGACTGATGACCTCAGATGTTAAGTCCCATAATGCTCAGAGCCATTTGAACCATTTTTCTAAAGTTTGAGTTATAGCTGTGGCGTTATTGTTTTCTTTAATTGGCGAAATTTATGCGTTAACAGACTAAAATCCAGGTCGAGTAAATTTATCATCTGACACATTACACTCTGCTGTTGAGTGAAAGATTCTCGCAGAGAAATTATTGCTTTTTATCAATATACCAGTGGACGGCAATACAACCTGTGAGAGAAAACTATCAAGCAGTATCCTGCCATTACCGGGAAACGATGAGGCTGAGAAAAACTTAATTAATATATCTTCCCTATTTTCAACCGAGTAATAATTATACTAAGTCAGTCCCTCAACTAGTAATTTTCATATTTCTTTTATTTTTTTCCTGACATAAGTACATTTTTATTCTTACATAGCCGGTTTCACCTCTATCAAATGGTCCTCTACAGCAGTATAAAAAAAATGATACAGTATTATAATAAAATATCATGCAGTTATGCATAATTGTAGACTTGATATCGTTGAATGCCATGCATCATCTCTACTTAAGATGGTTTTCATCTGCATCTACAGCTACTTGGCTACTCTGTAAATCACACTTAAGTACCTGGCAGAAGGTTCATTGAATCATCTTCACAATAATTATCTATTACCCACTATCGAACAGGGTGCGGAAAAAACGAACACATAAATATTTCTGTACGAGCCCTGATTTCCTTCATTTTATTATGATAATCGTTCCTCCCTGGGTAGGTCGGCGTCAACAAAATATATTTTCATTTGGAGGAGAAAGGTAGTGATAGAAATTTCGTTAGAACATCCCACCGCAACGAGAAACGCCTTTGATTTTAATGATGTCCACCCCAAATAGCGTATCACGTCCGTGACACTCTCTCCCCTATATCTCGATAGTACAAAACGTGCTGCTCCATTTTTGAACTTTCTTGGTGTATACCGTTAATCCCGTCTGGTAAGGATCCCACACCGCCTAGCAGTCCTCCAAATGAGGACGTACAAGCGTAGTGTAGACAGTATCTTTAGTAGATTAGTTGCATCTTCTAATTTTTCTTTGTTTCGCCTTCCCAACAAAATTTCCAGTGTGTTCTTTCCTGTTTAAGTTGCTCGTAACTGTCATTCCTAGGTATTTAGTTGAATTTACGCCCCTTAGATTTCATTGATTTATCGTCTAACCATAGTTTAACGAATTCCTTTTAACACTCAGATGGATGACCTTACACTTTTCATTATTTACCGTCAACTGCCAATTTTCGCGCCATACAGATATCTTACCTAAATCGTTTTGCCATTGGTTTTGATCTGCTGATGAATTTACTAGACTATAAACGACAGCATCATCTGCAAACAACCTAAGACGACTGCTCAGATCCTACTAAAGCTTGTAGAGTTGAGAAAAGTTACGTTATGTATTGCGAGCAACATATCTCTTTGCTTTGACTGTTACATCGACTGTAGCAGCGAATAAAATCGCTCTTCAAGCAAAAGTGTACATAATTTTTTCAATAGTTAATTATTAAAAATTAAACCAATTGTAATAATCTGGTTTGATATTATTTAAAATATAGAAACTTACAGAACTTTTTCTAAAACTATTCGAAATACTTAGAGACGATTATGTGAATTATGCGATAATATGAAGGTAGTACTGTCTGTTTCACAATGCCAAATGAAGATGAAACGAAGTTTTCTGTAACGGTACTGTGAAATACCGCAACAGGCAACTATCAGTGGATCAGTGGTGGGTGGCCTGGGGAGGGGGGGAGGAGGGGGGTTCGTTTCGGAAGATTATATGGAGCGGTGTGGGCAAATACTGTTGGGAGAAATATAAGCCAGGGTTAATTTCATGGTTGCATATGTAACGTAATCAAGAAATACATTTTCGTTGCAGAATTTCCATACGTGACATGAGAGTACGTAAAGTAACCATAATTTCTTTAAAAAAAGCTGCTAGATAGATCAGAAAAACTGAAAAATGTGAACCTCACATGCTAAACAGATTACGTCATTTTTTAAAGAAATATTATAAAATACGTAACAACATTTTGCGGAAGCGGGCGCTTGTAATGTCATATTTCAGTAAAATACATGTTAATGTTAGCATTTCTTAATAAATAAAGAGCCTAAGCGTTCAGTTTTAATTTACTATTAGAGGATTACACAGGCGCGGAACTGTCTGTACATAAATAGTTGCGCTGTGCACAAAACGCAAAAAAGTGCTTGCATACATTTGCTAGGAGTGTGAGAAAAGAAACACGTGCTCTGAGCTGTGGGGTGTACCCGGGTAATTCGTTGCCACACCAGTGCAGCGCAAATCGTAAATCCACATTTGCATGCTGATCCTGCATTCCGCTTGATTGTGCTACAGCGAATTCTGCTCGTCTGGCACCGAATCTTAGTGAAAAACTAAAACCGACATACCCGGGACAGTATACCGGATTTGCTGTGCATCAGCGACAAGTTAAAGGATGTCTTAGCAAATATTTATAAATACCGCTTTTTCCGTATGTTGTGTTCCCTGATTTTCTTCGTTCCACAGACAGCTTGGTATTGTATTTTATAACACTTCGTTGGCGGATGCATCGTACAAACGAAAACAATGATTTATTTAGAACTTTACGTACATGGTTCGTAAAATGAAGATAGCTGAGTCTCTCGTCAACATGTAAGTCACAAGAGAGATAACAGTCCAACAAAACTGAAGGGCAGGAATCGTCACAAAGCTAGCCACAAACAATTTAGGGAAACTGTAGAAAATCAAAAGGGTGATGTTACCGGACAAAAATTTCTACATATACATTTATACGCTGAAAACCATTGTAGAGTGCGTGGTGGTAATTACTTCGTACTAATATTATAGGTTTTCTATACTATTCCACCAACGTGTTGAGTGAAGGAAAAGATTTTGCGTGCAGGCAACTGTCCGTGCTCTAATCTCTTGTATCTTATTCTCACAGTCCCTGAGATATACGATGTTGGTAAGCTCCCCGAGCGTTTACGTTAAACTGTTGTTTGGGCAAAACCAGGGTCGCCCACAGCGTCCCTAACTGCACTCGAGCGCGATGTGCTGGCCGCGTGTGGCCCAACGCTCGGATTTTCTCAGCTTTGCTTGGTACTCCTAGGAACTACTCGGTACAGCACGATATTTCACTTAGCATTGCGGTGTGCCATTTTTCGGTAGAATCATGTTAACGCTATTTACCCTTTGGTATTAGTTCGTGGTTTGATATTTGTGGCAAGTTCCTATGGGACCAAACTGTTGAGCTCGTTGGTCCCTATGCTTACACACTACTTAATCTAACTTAAACTAACTTACGAACTTACGCTAAGGACAACACACACACCCGGGGTAGGACTCGAACGACGTACGGGGGAGGGGGGGGGAGGGAGGGGGGAAGGCGAACCGTGGCAAGGCGCCTCAGACCGCACGGCATTAAATATGTAAATTAATTTGATAGTATTGGTACTGTGTTCTAGAACGATGCATTTTTTATAAATGCCAGCTCTTGGCGCTTTTGGGTTCATAAACATTTATTTTATCTGTTATTACTTTATTTTGTAATTTCTTTTACTAGCACGTTCCATGACCTTTGCTCCTCAATTTGGTCCTACAGAACTAGACGTGTAAATAAAAAAATAAATACAAGAAAACTGCATAGAGTAAGGGACAAATTCTGCCGTAAAACACCATCAATTTCTCTACGCTCACTGGCGTTAAAGAAAACGCGAGATTTGAAGAGTTCATTGTACCCCTGAAAGAATTACGAGGATGGTTTTCTAAAGTTTTTGAGGACACTGCCATTCTTATACCGGTACTCGTTTTCGACACCGTTTGCCTTTTCAGTTCCAAACGCCCTTGAGCATGTGCGGATGAAACTGGATGATCTGCAATGAAATTCGCGTTTAAGATACAAATTGTTTTGCGTTAAAATTGTCCAGGAGGTCTATGTTGCTTTCTTCAGGCAGATTTTCGGCGTCTCCAAAATGGGGTTGCAAATGTGATAAAATACTTCCATCAACATATGTTTATTTTTTTCGATTATGAAACTAAATAAGCACTAGTAACAAAATCTGTGAAACTGTCTGCGTCTGTCCTGCCGACAGTTTGTACCAGATAACAATTATATAATGTTTTCAGCTCCCAAAAATAATTAAATCATACGGAAAATTTGTTTTGTTTGTGATCTACGTTGTCGAGAATTATGAAATAAGAAATCACGTCGTATGCAGTGCGACTGTATTGCCATTTAAATGCGGTGCTTTCGCAGTTTCTCACTCCACACGCTCAGGCAGCATGGCGTGGCGGTGGTGGAAGTGTGCAGGTGTCAGAGCTATAGCACGTGAGCAAGAGCACCGCTCGCATGCCGAATTCTTGGCTGTCCCTGGTTTAAATTGTCCTCTTGCGATCCTAACAGCATGTCTGAGTTAGTTCGATGTATGTCGTCTACTGGACTGTAAAGGCTGCAAAAATAATGAATGTGACCCTTTTATTGTATGCTGAAATGTTCATTAAGATCTTTTCGTAGTCATACAACAAGTTTCGACTTAAAATCCGATTGTTTGCAGAAAGAAAAAGTTCGGCACACGTGAGAATGGCAGCGAACTCACATGATGTGTTACAGTAGGTCATCGTTTACAAATGATAGAAGAAATGCTGCTGTTCACGACGATCAGTTGGTGGACATATGGCAGACACAGCTATGATTAAGTGTGCCGACTGTTTTTCACTAAGAGTAGCATTTTAACTTTGGGCTGTGTAAACGATCTTTAAGTTTCTTATTAAGCTTACACAAGATGTGTGACAAAGAAGAGGTGTTAATAAATAGTACAAAAAATGGCTCTGAGCACTATGGGACTTAACTTCTGAGGCCATCAGTCCCCTAGAAGTTTGAACTACTTAAACCTAACTAACCTAAGGACATCACACACATCCATGCCCGAGGCAGGATTCGAACCTGCGACCGTAGCAGTCGCGCGGTTCCGGACTGCGCGCCTACAACCGCGAGACCACCGCGGCCGGCGCCATAGCAGTTGATAATTAATATTATGAAGCATGTACCGTAACGAGAGATGTTCTACAATTGTGGATTAAAGTTAAGTATTACATCCTCTACATACTTTATTTGCAATTCTCAAGATATTGTCCTGTTCCAGACTCCACGCCAGTCAGCGTGTAATTAAACGCGTGCATTTCGGCCTCCTCTAGAAACACAGTGTTGGCTCTTCTGCCAACACTACAGTTTTACCCTGAAAAGCAACGTTACCTTCTCAAAGATCTTCGCTGCTAATCGTATATTTTGATGCTACTGGGGTTTTCACTTTCTTACAGTCAGTATCATGTATTTATCTACATTTATAGAGAGCCACTGAATCTGAATCTGAAGCCTCCACAATGCGAGCCCAGTTTCTTAACCACTGCGCCACCTCACTCGGTTACGTTGCTAGTTTTCTTAATAATAGTATTAATGGCTCTGAGCACTATGCGACTTAACTTCTGAGGTCATCAGTCGCCTAGAACTTAGAACTAATTACACCTAACTAACCTAAGGACATCACACACAGCCATGCCCGAGGCAGGATTCGAACCTGCGACCGGAGCGGTCACTCGGCTCCAGACTGTAGCGCCTAGAACCGCACGGCCACTCAGGCCGGCAAATAATGGTATTATCTGATCAAACTTGATAGAAATAGTGTTGCACCAAATGCAACCTTTGGGTGAAAAGTACGCTGCCAGACAAAAAAAGTGATGTACCCAGAAGGTCAGGAGGAAACGAAATGAAACTCACAGTACGTAAGGTTATTTCAGTGGTTACAAAATCGAGTTAAATTTATTAACAAATTTGCAGTATGAGTACATTTACTAGTATTACGGTGTACCCCTGCAGCCTGGATGATTGCACTGATTCGTTTGAGAAGGGTGTCATAAAGCCGTTGTATCCTCCCCTGGGACAAGTTGGCCCACAGCTATTGTAACCGGTTCTTGATATCCTAGAAACTGACACTGGGACAGACTTTATATCCGAACTAGTGCCATACTTGTTCTATAGGGGCGTCTCCAGTCACGTCATCGGCGCTGAGTACGAAACGGGACTTATCATTGAAAACAATTCTACTCCACTCAGTGAGATTCCATGCCGAAGACGTGTCGGGAGACACCATGGACTATAGTGTGAGACCAACCTGATTGTCGCCCGCTACACCGCCCGACAACCAAGAATGATGTTCTGGGGTGCCATTTCTTTTCATAGCAGGATCGCTTTGGATGTCATACGCGGCACCCTTACAGTACAGCGATACGTCGACGATTTTCTACGCCCCGTTTTGTTGCCTTAATGGCTAGCAATCCTGGACTTACATTTAAGCAAAATAATTGCCACCCACACACGAAGAGAGTTTCTATTCCTTGTCCTTGTGCTTGCCAAACCCTAGACTGACCAGAAAGTTCACCAAATCTCTCCCCGATTGAGAATGTTTGGAAGATTATAGGTAGGAGAAAGGTCGCCAAATCTCTCCCGAACTGAGAACGTTTGGAGGATTCTAGGTAGGACTTTCCACCCATCAAGTGATTTTGACCATCTAATACTCCAATTGAATAGAATTTGGCGCGATATCCTTCAGGAGGACATCCAAAAAATCCGTCAAACAATGCCAAGGCGAATGGCTGCATGCATAGATGTAACAGGTGGTCCAACACATTATTGACTTGCTCAATTTATGAAGCTCTTCCTCTTGAACAAATCATCACACTTTCTGACATTGTAATCATTTGTTCGTCCGTACACGTACATTACATCTACCGATTTCCGTCCCACTCAGGTAATTCCTTCGAGATGCGGTTCTTTTTTGTCTTAGGGTACATACACTGCAGGGCATTAAAACTGCTACACCAGGAAAAACAGCAAATAATGAAATTAAATTTAATGTTCTCACACAGTGTGGTAGGAAGAATACGCGACCAAATATGTACAGTAGGAGAGTTGAGGTTTGCAGGGTGCGAGATTTAGTACACAGTGCTGCCATCTCTAGCAGCAACAACGGCTCTACCCAGGCTATCCATGGAGTCGACTTGAGCTTGCATTGCAGTTACAGGTACGCAATCTCATAGGTCACAAACGTAATTCTTCCTGTCTAAATTAAAGGCTATGCGAACCAAATGTACTTTTGATGTGTCCCAATGACACCCCATAACATAACTCCGGTTGCTACGCCCATTAAGCGATGACGGATGCAGCTTGGCAATTTTTGTTCTCCTGGAGGTATAGCGCCCCTCAAGCCATCTATTCCATATTCGCATGCCAGTCATGTGATCCAGACCAATGCGACCAGCAATACGCTGAGGAGACCAAAGTCATGGAATATCTCCTAACACCGCGCCGGGCCTCGTTCTGCGAGGCGTCGTGCAGTAAATCGACTTAGCATGAACTCAACAAGTCGTTGGAAGTCCTCTGAAGAAATATTGAGCCTTGATGCCTCTATAGCCATTCATAATTGCGAAAATATTATTGGTGCTGGATTTTGGACGCGAACTGACGTCTCGATTGTGTCGCATGAATGATGGAAGCGTTTCATGTGGGGAGATCGGGGTGACCAAATCAGTTGCTCGAACTGTCCAGTCAGAATATTCTTCTTACCAATCACGAACAACTGTGTCCCGGTAACATGGCACATGTCGTCCATGAATGGCTACAAATGGCGTCCAAATAGCCAAATATAATCATATCCTGTCAATGATCGGTTGACTTGGATCAGAAGACCTATTCTATTCCATGTAAACACAGCCCACACCATTACGGAGCCACCAACAGCTTGCACAGCGCCTTGTTGACAACTTGGGTCCATGGCTTCATGGAGTCTGTCCCACTCTCGGACCCTACCATAAGTTCTTACCAACTTAAATCGGAAGTCATATGACCAGGTCATGGTTTGCAACTCGTCTAGGATTGCCACCGATATGGTCACGATCACGAACCCAGGAGAGGTGCTGCAAGCAATGTCGTGCTGTTAGCAAAGACACTCGCGCCGCTCGTCTGCTGCCATAGGCCATTTACACAAAATTACGCAGCACTTCCCTGAAGGATAAATTCGTCGTACATCCTACATTAATTTCTGCGGTTATTTCACGCATTGTTGCTTGTCTGTTAGTACTGACAACACTAAGCAAACGCCGCTGCGCTCTGTCGTTAAGTGAAGGCCGTCGGCCACGACATTGTCTGTGGTGAGAGGCAATGCCAGAAATTTGGTATTCTCGGCACACCTTTGACACTGTGGATCTCGGAACATTGAATTCCCTATCGATTTACGGAATGGACTGTGCCTTGCACCCGTGCTCCAACTACCATTCCTCATTCAAAGGTTGTTACATCCTGTCGTGCGGCCATAATCGCGTGGGAAACCTTTTCACGTGAATCACTTGAGTACAAATGACAGCTTCGCCAATGCACCACCCTTTTATATCTTGTGTAGATCATGCTGCTGCCACCTGTATATGTGCATATCTCTATCCCACGACTTTCGCCACTTCAGTATATTGCGGAACGATAAGCAGCAGTCTCGATAAGGCACGGTCCTATCGTTGTCGACTGGTTTCTCCCTTACACAAGATATAAACGATTTTCTCGCGAACAACCAACATTCAGAAGTGATTTTTGAGTGAGAAAGGAACTGTGAGAAACGAGCCGGGTAATCTTAGTTTACATACAGCATGTAAATTGCGTTACCCCAACCTATTTAGTACGGGTCCGGTGAAATGCTAGTCATCTGTATACCCAATCAATTAGTACGCTAGATGTCAATTTGACGTTTGTTGCACGCCGTCTTCATGGTGTTGCAGTCTTAATGCACAAGCCGTATGAACCATTTATCAGATAGAGGCGGCAGTAATCTATGTTTGCCCACTGAAAGTAATAAAGCTTCAGCGATGCGTAATTGTCAAAGCAGAACGAGTTAGATACGAAATACGAGGTGCATTCAAGTTCTAAGGCCTCCGATTTTTTTTCTCCGGACTGGAAAGAGATAGAAACATGCGCATTGTTTTAAAATGATGCTGCGTTCATTGTCAATACGTCCCAGAGACGGCAGGACCGTACGGCAGATGGAATTTTACCGCCAGCGGCGAGAATGAGACCGTTTTAAATACTTAAAATGGCGACGTTTTCCTTACTTGAACAGCGTGCAATCATTTGTTTTCTGAATTTGCGTGGTGTGAAACCAATTGAAATTCATCGACAGTTGAAGGAGACATGTGGTGAGGGAGTTTTGGATGTGTCGAAAGTGCGTTCGTGGGTGTGACAGTTTAATGAAGACAGAACATCATGTGACAACAAACCGAAACAACCTCGGGCTCGCACAAGCCGGTCTGACGACATGATCGAGAAAGTGGAGAGAATTGTTTTGGGGGATCGCCGAATGACTGTTGAACAGATCGCCTCCAGAGTTGGCATTTCTGTGGGTTCTGTGCACACAATCCTGCATGACGACCTGAAAATGCGAAAAGTGTCATCCTGGTGGGTGCCACGAATGCTGAGGGACGACCACATGGCTGCCCGTGCAATGTTGACGCGCAACGACAGCATGAATGGGACTTTCTTTTCGTCGGTTGTGACAATGGATGAGACGTGGATGCCATTTTTCAATCCAGAAACAAAGCGTCAGTCAGCTCAATGGAAGCACACAGATTCACCGCCACCAAAAAAATTTCGGGTAACCGCCAGTGCTGAAAAAATGATGGTGTCCATGTTCTGGGACAGCGAGGGCGTAATCCTTACCCATTGCGTTCCAAGGGGCACTACGGTAACAGGTGCATCCTACGAAAATGTTTTGAAGAACAAATTCCTTCCTGCACTGCAACAAAAACGTCCGGGAAGGGCTGCGTGTGTGGTGTTTCACCAAGACAACGCACCCTCACATCGAGCTAACGTTACGCAACAGTTTCTTCGTGATAACAACTTTGAAGTGATTCCTCATGCTCCCTACTCACCTGACCTGGCTCCTAGTGACTTTTGGCTTTTTCCAACAATGAATGACACTCTCCGTGGCCGCACATTCACCAGCCGTGCTGCTATTGCCTCAGCGATTTTCCAGTGGTCAAAACAGACTCCTAAAGAAGCCTTCGCCGCTGCTATGGAATCATGGCGTCAGCGTTGTGAAAAATGTGTACGTCTGCAGGGCGATTACGTCGAGAAGTAACGCCAGTTTCATCGATTTCGGGTGAGTAGTTAATTAGAAAAAAAAATCGGTGGGCTCAGAACTTGAATGCACCTCGTACCTTCTGCCAAGTGCCGTACAGAGGATTGCGAGTCCTATATCTCAGCCACTACACTTATCGCTCGTGACATTCTCTGAAATGAAGATATAGGGTGTCCCACTCAACGGTTCAACAGGTCAAAGCTAGATTAATGCTTAGAGGCATGTATCCGATAAAATAATCTCTCAAAACTTGCTTCATTACCGAATAATTTTTAAATAAATAATGTACCGTATCTTCTATTTGTGACATAGCTGCCTCTTGAAACGAGGAGAACACCGATTAACCGCATTAAATTCTTGTAATGCGGCACTATAGCCTCAATAAATGACGTAATTTAAATGTAAGTGATAATGTCGGAAACACGCGGTTGCTACGGTCGCAGGTTCGAATCCTACCTCGGGCATGGATGTGTGTGATGTCCTTAGGTTTAAGTAGTTCTAAGTCTAGGGGACTGATGACCTCCGATGTTAAGTCCCATAGTGCCTAGAGCCATTTAAACCATTTTTTTAATGTCGGAAAATATGACAACGAGATTGCCGACTCACCTCACGTGCTCCTAATTTCATGTCTACGCAGCAGTTAAGGTGATTCTCTGGGGTATGTGACCACTTTAGCCTTTCATGTTTTAGGATTTTTAGCAAAAGAAAGGTTTCACTGCTAAGTTTGCGAACAGCTATGTAACTGTCCTGAGTAAGGACAGCGGACTTCGTCCCATTTAATGACAGCACTCTTTTCTACTTGACAGTGACGACAGTTAAAACGTTTGAAGTGTTAACCACACTGTAAAATTATCGCCTCTTTATGTCTCCATTTGTATTCTTCAAACAGTCTTAGACATACGTTGAATGTCATAAGTTTTGCGAAAGCTTCTCAATGTTTTGGCTTTTCGTGAAAAATTACAGACGTTATAATTTCACAGGAGATCTTGTGTAATGCTTCAACGTGAGTAGTTATGCATCATAGACGAGAAAATATATTCGTGTCAAATTAATTGACACAGGGATGATCGAAGTGCACCGATACTTAGAAGACCTGATTTTCAAATCCTCATCCTAAAGTACTTTTTGTGCTGTTTCTTTATATCATTTCAGGCGAATGCGTATGTGGTTAATCAATGCCACGTACGTTTCCTAACTCCTGTTTCTGCTTAATTGTAGTTTTTGATCCGCCTCTAATGACTTCAACGTTGACGATGCGCTAAAATCTAAACTTCCTTCAATACCCGAAAAAAAGAGAAACTTACATGTGACTGTGAATATAGGCAAATAATGAAGCACAGAAATGGTGTCTTACGAAGTCGGGTAAAGCAGACCCGATCATCAGTACATGTGCACCCCTGACCCTCCACGCCTCCCAAGGAATGTGGCTTCAAACGCGAAGTTTGCTACCTATACTGCGAAGAGAGCTACCACAAAACGAAACAAAAAAGTCAGAAGAGCCATTGCGAAGTTTAAATGGAGCTGGAGAAGCGGCGCAAAGTTATGGGAAACACGTAAGAAGTTGTGGTAGGATACTCGAAGCACTTGAGGCAACCGGGCGGCACACAGATTGCGCCCGCAGCGACAGTGGCGCCGCTGAATGACAAGCGAAGACTTAAAAGCAACATCAGCCCCGACGCTAAGCTCAAAATCGTGTTACCCTAAGCTCTGAGACGCGCCGTTCTTCTTGCTGCCACACTTCCAGACAGCTCGTGTGACGTTCTTCCGTTTCGACGACTCTTAATAATCGATGTAAGAAAAACACACCGGTACCTGAGCGTCAGCGCGGAGAAAAGTGGCGAAAGTTTACTCACTTTCAGGAACAGCAGACGTCCATTAGACTGTAAACAGGATCGGGCCAGTTCCGTTCTCCGGCGAGAGTGACTCGGTGATTGCCACCTACCTTCACGCGTGAAGCTTCCCCCCACCCCCCCTCCCCCCCTCCTCTACTACTCACTACATATGTCTCTCGCCATTCCTATTCGTCTGTCTCCTGTTGCTCCTCTCTCTCTCTCTCTCTCTCTCTCTCTCTCTCTCTTTCTCTCGCTCTCTCACACACGCACAGACATAGACATACACAAACGCCCGCAGTGATTTGCTGATGCTTTTTCGCTATACCAGTGTATTTTTCTTCAAATCAGTTAATAGGATACATGTTAAAACATCATATAGCTAGCGGGACACCAACGAGGCCTAGACCGCCAACGGTAGTCTATTACAAAATTATGGGACATACGTATTTTGTGCTCATACATTGTGATGGTTTGTAAGGACGAAAATCTTCTCTACAACAATAAACATGGATTCGGTAAACAGAGATATTACGAAATTGCTCGCTCTGTTCTTCCACGAGATCCACAGCGCCGTAGACAAAGGCGACCAGTCTGATGTCGTCTCCCGATTATTGGACCATATTTGTCATTGTATCTGCAGGACTTCTTTATAGATACAAATCAACACGTCGTTCTTAACAGATCAAAATCGATAGATTGTAAGGACAATTTCAGAAGTACCCAATGGAATGGTATTGGGCCGTTACTGTTTAAAGTTTATGTTAATTATCTAGTGGATGCCGTTGGAGGCTTCATGAGGTTGGAAACTGTAACTATTGTGAAATACTTAGAACTACCATCCGCTGTGAACTAAAGTGGAATTACCAGATAAAGCAAATAAACAGTCTAGTCCCACAATGTCATTACCATCTATGTTCGACCTCAACGTGCAATAACAACTCACAGACCGCAGGTGTGAGCATTAGCAATGGAGGGTATATAAGGCGTGTCGGGGAAGGCTGAAAACAGCGCAGTCGTTGTCGTAATGCGGAAAGAGAGCGATTTATCTGAAGTCTAAAAGGCAATTATCGTTGGCTTTCGGGTCAAGGATGGAAGTATTTTCGAAAAGGTTAAGTTTGTCAATTATCCGCGTGCCGCTGTGGTTAAAGTATACCGTGCATGGCAAAATGACGCTATCCAAAATCGGTGGCGAGACAACAGTGTTGCACCACGGGCCATAGATGAGAGGTGAACGACGGCTGCGGAGGTGTGCACAGGTGAATAGTCGTGCTACTGCTGAGCAACTGACCCTTCAGATGATCCAAGGAGCTGCCAACAGTCTCTCCTCAACGACTGTTCAGCGAACGTTACTGTGTACGATAATGATGATGATGTTTGGTCTGTGGGGCGCTCAACTGCTCGGTCATCAGCGCCCATACAAAGTCCCAACATTCCAAAGTCCAATTTTGCCACTGTCACGAATGATGATAATGATGATGAAATGATGAGGACAACACAAACACCCAGTCCGTGGGCAGATAAAATCCCCAAACCCGGCCGGGAATAAAACCCAAGACCCCGTGATCCAGGGGCAGCAACGCTAGCCACTAGACCACGAGCTCCGGACTGCTCTGCGCGGCCCTTCGAATCAGGCGTCTGGTTCATGCAGCCATTGTGCCGCCGTTAATCGGCGACGAAGACTAGGATTCGCA
Source organism: Schistocerca piceifrons (assembly GCF_021461385.2). Classification (NCBI taxonomy): domain Eukaryota; kingdom Metazoa; phylum Arthropoda; class Insecta; order Orthoptera; family Acrididae; genus Schistocerca; species Schistocerca piceifrons. Next base: position 75,634,847 of record NC_060149.1, read on the forward strand.
CGCCAATACCCCAACTGGACGTCCACATGGTGGCAACGGGTGGCCTTTTGAGATGAATCACGTTTTATGCTGTATGAGACAGATGGCCGTTGGCGTGTACAACCCCTCAGCATTCGTCGGCAGGGTCCAGGCAGGAGGAGGGAGCGTAATGGTCTGGGAAATATTTTCGTGGCATTCCCTGGGTGAGCTCGTCATTCTGGAAGGCACAGTGGATCAACACTAGCACGCATATATCTTTCGGGACCGTTTCCGTCCCTACATGGAACTTGTTTTTCCCCGGCACGATGGCATCTACCAGCAGGACAATGCAACGCGTCACACAGCTCACAGCGTGCGTGTGTCGTTCGACGAGCACTAGGAGGAGTTTACCCTACTCCCATGGCCACCCAACTCTCCGGATTTAAACCCGACCGAGAATCTGTGTGACCTCCTCGATTGGGCTGTACGCGCCATGGATCCCAAGCCGAGAAACCTAGACCAGATGGCCACGGCACTGGAGTCGTCATAGCCCAACATTCCTGCCAATACCTTCCAAAATCTTATTCCTCTCTTCTTGTATGTCTCCCAGCGGTCCGCATTGGAAAAGGTGGTTCTTCCGGCCTTTGACAGTTGATCACATTAATGTGACTGGACAATGTCGCGGGAAAAACGGATGCGACGCTGATATTCGTTTTGATAATCTTAATGAAATGTAATTCATTCAAGAAAGATGTGGCTTACAGGACATTTGTTCGATGGATTCTTGAGAACTGTTCGTCAGTCTGGAACGCTTACCAAAAGGAGACAGAGAAGATCTAACCAAGAGCGGCCTGTTTTGCCACAGGATGGTTTAGTAAGGGCGAGAGCGTGACGTCGATAGTCTCTAAGCCACCATACCTTAGTGTCAGACGCTACAAACATGACATTGTTAACTGACTCATGCCGTCACATGTCAGAAGCAATATGAGGAAATCACAAAAAATTTAATGATGGCTTGATCTGGACGGACGCTAGAAGTTTTCTTTTCCTGACACTATTGAAGATGATTAGTTAGTAATCCCAAGTCAGAAGTTAGAACATAAGTTTTAGCTCCGATTCTTTTCTCGTACAATGGAAAAGAGATTGCTGTACCATCTTACACATAACGATTTGAATTTTAGCTATTTTTCTATTGCTATTTAGTTTATGTGAACTACTTTACAGCGAGTTACTACCAGTGAACGTATTTCTGATACATGAAAAGTAGCTTACCTTTAAAAAAGATCCTTCTCCACAACAAAAAATGGTTCAAATGGCTGTGAGCACTGTGGGACTTAACGGCTGAGGTCATCAGTCCCCTAGAACTACTTAAACCTAACTAACCTAAGGACGTCACACACATTCATGCCCGAGGCAGGATTCGAACCTGCGACCGTAGCGGTCACGCGGTTCCAGACTGTAGCGCCTAGAACCGCTCGGCCACCCCGGCCGGCCTTCTCCACAACAGACAGCATAGACTCCGAAGCCAGCGATTACTCTAAGCACATCCCATGCTATTAAAGTCGATGTCTTTGATACTATGGATCAAGGTAACCGTGTAGATACTTTAAAGTATTCTACCGAGTATATTGATATCGAAGGATGTATGATTTTGCAGTATGAAAAGACTAAAATAACAGATGAGGTGAAAGTAAAATCCTAACCACTAAATGAATAACGTACCAAAAAGCAATGGTTTAATAATTCTGATATTGAAATTTATTAAAAACTCTCGTTGGTAGTTGGTCTTGAAATGTAATAAGATGAACAGATTTAACAAAAGGCATTGTTTAAGTGCTAAGGATCGCATCAACATAGTCATTAACGCATATAGGTCTTACTCTGAGTTCACATGTGCGAGGATCGACCGAATATTTATCTTATTGCCTTGGAAGTTCCTGGAAGCACGTTAACGAACTAGACCAGGTTTCGAGCGATGTTACCACCAGTTGTGAGAGAAACGCGTTACTATAGTTGTGAGAGAAACACGTTACTATTCAATGATGTTTCGTATAATATTGATAAGTATTCCGTCAGGGAGAAGTGCTGAGATTCTAACAAACTGTATCTAAAACGTTTGATGGACAGACCAATTTCTAGAATGGTTTCTTACTCTGCCTCGGAGTGTGCGCTCATATGAAACTTCCTAGCAGGTTAAATCTGTGTAATGGACCGAATCTCGAACTGGTAACCTTGGCCTTTCATGGGTAACTGCTCTGCCGACTGAGTCACCGAAGCACGACTCACGACCTCTCCTAACAGCTATACTTCCGCCAGTACCCCATCTCGTACCTTGCAAACTTCGTAGAAGTTCTCCTGTGAAACTTGCACCCTGGTGCACTACTTACAGAGTTCGAAGTCCTTTTGAGCCACGCATGACAGCAGCCATTGAACATTCAGATACACGCTTCTACCATTTATGATAGCACATACAAAAATAATCAAAGTATTGTGATAATTTAATATCTGTGCCTCTAGGGAATCCTAAACAGGATATCCTGCTTATTGCGAAAAGTCGACTACACTGAAAGGCTACCTGAGCACGCCTAAGGCTTGACACGAGGTTTCATTGTCACTGTTTTTCCACCAACGATTTTAATTTGTTTGAGATATATCCCCTGTAATTGAAAAGATCTCAGTAAATAAAACTAAGACAATGGTATTCCATGGGAAATGCGCAGTACGAAACAGAATTATAATCGAAGATTAGATTTTGGAACAAGTTCAGCACTTCAGTTACCTAGGGAACTATATGACTTTTAACAAAGGTAAGCATGTAGACATTAAATTAAAGAGATAAAAAATGGTTCAAATGGCTCTGAGCACTATGGGACTTAACATCTGAGTTCATCAGTCCCCTAGAACTTAGAACTACATAAACCTAACTAACCTAAGGACATCACACACATCCATGCCCGAGGCAGGATTCGAACCTGCGACCGTAGCGGTCGCGCGGTTCCAGACTGAAGCGCCCTCAACCGCGTGGCCACACTGGCCGCCAAATTAAAGAGATATCAGAATACATGTGGCACAATACACTGATCATCCTGAACATTATGACTGTTGTGTCGGCTACCGTGGGAGTCAGCACCGACGCAAATAAGGAAGAAGAGAAGATGCGATGGCCAGTGACAGTAATCCAAAATAATCTGTAAATTAAATTTTCAAATTAATAGAACTCTTTATTTCTAAAAATGAAAGAAACAAAATTTCTTATCATGAGGTGGCTTGATTTCTTTCCTGTGCCTCCTACATGCAATTACTTTTCTCTACTGCTGCTCGCAGAAGGCAGGCTAAGTATCGTCTTCCTATTAACTCAGTACTGATGCTCTCGAAGTCTGCGACCGAAATGGTCCCGACCAGTGATGGGTGGCTGGTTAAACCAACGTTGACAGGGGGTGCTGAACTCTTTCTTCCTGTAGATGTGGCGCTGCCCACTCTTTCCTTTGGAGCACGGGTCAGCTCCTTCTTGAAGCCGTTCGGAGCACTGCGCTGGTCGGTGTGCAGTCGAAGGTTTAGGACTGCACAATGACCACCAACGCACTATCGATATAAAACCGTACAGGCGATAGCAGTGTCACCTGACGTGGAAGGATTGCTAGTCAGACACACGCACGGAGCATGTAATATCAGTGAACGTGCGGCCTGTGTGTAGAATGGGGAAGGTGCGCGACATATCTGAGTCTCACCGAGGGCAGATTGTGATGGCCCAGAGGCTCGGCACGAGCATGTCGGAAGCTGCTCTAGTTGACGTGTGTTCGAGGAGTGCTGTGGTAAGTGTCTTCAACAATTAGCAAAACAAAGGTGAAACCACGTCCAGAAGTCGTAGGGTTGGGCGCCACCCTTCATGGCAGTTGTCGGACATGGTGCACTGGTCAGACAGGTAAAACAGGACAGGCGGCAAACTGTGGCAGAACTACCATGAAATTTTAATGCTGGACAGAGTACAAGTGTGTATGAACACGCCGAATACGCCTAACGATGGGCCTCCCCAGCCGACGACCCATGCACCTGCCAACGTTAACACCACGACATCGGTAAATACACTCCTGGAAATGGAAAAAAGAATACATTGACACCGGTGTGTCAGACCCACCATACTTGCTCCGGACACTGCGAGAGGGCTGTACAAGCAATGATCACACGCACGGCACAGCGGACACACCAAGAACCGCGGTGTTGGCCGTCGAATGGCGCTAGCTGCGCAGCATTTGTGCACCGCCGCCGTCAGTGTCAGCCAGTTTGCCGTGGCATACGGAGCTCCATCGCAGTCTTTAACACTGGTAGCATGCCGCGACAGCGTGGACGTGAACCGTATGTGCAGTTGACGGACTTTGAGCGAGGGCGTATAGTGGGCATGCGGGAGGCCGGGTGGACGTACCGCCGAATTGCACAACACGTGGGGCGTGAGGTCTCCACAGTACATCGATGTTGTCGCCAGTGGTCGGCGGAAGGTGCACGTGCCCGTCGACCTGGGACCGGACCGCAGGGACGCACGGATGCACGCCAAGACCGTAGGATCCTACGCAGTGCCGTAGGGGACCGCACCGCCACTTCCCAGCAAATTAGGGACACTGTTGCTCCTGGGGTATCGGCGAGGACCATTCGCAACCGTCTCCATGAAGCTGGGCTACGGTCCCGCACACCGTTAGGCCGTCTTCCGCTCACGCCCCAACATCGTGCAGCCCGCCTCCAGTGGTGTCGCGACAGGCGTGAATGGAGGGACGAATGGAGACGTGTCGTCTTCAGCGATGAGAGTCGCTTCTGCCTTGGTGCCAATGATGGTCGTATGCGTGTTTGGCGCCATGCAGGTGAGCGCCACAATCAGGACTGCATACGACCGAGGCACACAGGGCCAACACCCGGCATCATGGTGTGGGGAGCGATCTCCTACACTGGCCGTACACCACTGGTGATCGTCGAGGGGACACTGAATAGTGCATGGTACATCCAAACCGTCATCGAACCCATCGTTCTACCATTCCTAGACCGGCAAGGGAACTTGCTGTTCCAACAGGACAATGCACGTCCGCATGTATCCCGTGCCACCCAACGTGCTCTAGAAGGTGTAAGTCAACTACCCTGGCCAGCAAGATCTCCGGATCTGTCCCCCATTGAGCATGTTTTGGACTGGATGAAGCGTCGTCTCGCGCGGTCTGCACGTCCAGCACGAACGCTGGTCCAACTGAGGCGCCAGGTGGAAATGGCATGGCAAGCCGTTCCACAGGACTACATCCAGCATCTCTATGATCGTCTCCATGGGAGAATAGCAGCCTGCATTGCTGCGAAAGGTGGATATACACTGTACTAGTGCCGAAATTGTGCATGCTCTGTTGCCTGTGTCTATGTGCCTGTGGTTCTGTCAGTGTGATCATGTGATGTATCTGACCCCAGGAATGTGTCAATAAAGTTTCCCCTTCCTGGGACAATGAATTCACGGTGTTCTTATTTCAATTTCCAGGAGTGTACGAATTAAATCGGCACGTGACCATCGGCAGTGGACGTTGGCGCAGTGGCAGAGGATTGCATGGTTTGATGAATCGCGATACCTTCTTCGTCATGCCGATGGGGAGGGCGCAAACCCATCGTCTTCCAGGGGAACAGCTTCTTAACACCTGTACTGTGGGACGGAGACAAGTTGGCGGCGGTTCCATTATGCTGTGGAGAACATTCACCCGGGCATCCATGGGTACAGTGGAGCTCGTGCAAGGCAACATGACGGCCAAGGAGTATCGTACACCGGTTGCAGAGCACGTACACCCCTTTGTAACGGTTATGTTTCCCGTCGGCAACGGTGTTTTTCAACAAGATAATGCGCCATGCCACAAGGCGGAATTTATGGGAATTACGTGAGTTGTGCGTGCAGATGTGGTGCCAACTCTTTCCAGAGATCCACCAAGGCCTCATTGCTTCCATGCCACGACACGTCGCCACTTTCATACGTTTCAAAGGTGAACATAACATTAGGTAGGTGGTCATAATGTTCTGGTTGGTCAGTGTAACTAGATAAAAAATGGTTCAAATGGCTCTGAGCACTATGGGACTCAACTGCTGAGGTCATTAGTCCCCTAGAACGTAGAACTAGTTAAACCTAACTAACCTAAGAACATCACAAACATCCATGCCCGAGGCAGGATTCGAACCTGCGGCCGTAGCGGTCTTGCGGTTCCAGACTGCAGCGCCTTTAACCGCACGGCCACTTCGGCCGGCTGTAACTAGAACATTAAAAAATACACGAAGAGACATAAAACCGAAATTCTATAAGTTGATGGCTGCGCCTGTTCCACTGTATGGCAGTGAATCCTGGGTTACGAAGAGAAACGTTTTTTACCATTTTCAGGCAGCTGAAATAAAATTATTTCGAGCAGTCAAAGGTTTCACTAAATCGGACAGGATTCCTAATGAAAACATTGGACAAGAAATGAAAAGTTTTGCAGTAAATGACAAAACAGAACAACATAAACAAAACTGGAAGGAACATCTGGAACGAATTGAAAGAGAAGAGTTCCAAAGGTGACCTTAGAATACAAACGAAAAGAAAAGAGAGACGTAGGAGGGCTAGTTAAAAGATACAACTGAGGCCAGAACAGATCAATAGAAGAAGAAGAATAAGAAGAAGAAGAAGAAGATATCCCTTGTTGCAGTTCAAATCATGATCCTCACCGGGTACGTTCCCTCAGTGGTACTATTCTCACATACCTTGTCGAGAAACCTCAGTAAGCAGTGTTCAGAAACCACAGGTGGAAACGTTAGAGACAGTAAATAAGGCGACTGTTGGCGATGAGCAGAAAATCTGCTTTCGAGTCTTGAGTTGACAATAATTTTCAATTTTCAGTACATTTTCATTACATTGCGAGTGAAGGATATCTGAACGGTTTGCACTAATGTCATTCCATGTAATTACAGCTTCTTTTAGATCATTCCCGTCGATAAATACATTATATATATAAACAGCAACGACAGATAATCTGGTGCAGATGGGTCAGATGCTGACATATTAACAGCGATTGTCTCTGATACTAGCGTCAGATGAATGATGTTCTAACATGTACCGTGCTGACACTATTTGCCACAAAGTTTTGGATAAATTAACATATAAGCAGTATGCAACACACATGGAAACTGCAGGGAATTCGTTCTCAAGTGTTACCATAATCTATCTTTTCAATAGACCATTATCGTAGAAAATGACTCCTAGTGCTATTAGTCATGTCCGGACTAGGTTAAGCAACCAAGGTGATCTCAATACACAGCTGTCTGCATCGCATTTCAACTTACGTTCAATTATATCTCGACGGCTTCAAAACAAGGTTTCACCGGCAGTTTTCGTTAGTTTTATGTTGTGGTCAACAGAGATAATTTGGTAGGCAGAAAAGGTGTTTTCTTTATATCTATTTCATTCTTTATTTCGTGACATCATGAACAGAACGCGCCTCGGTAGACTATCTTACATCACACACAGCACCCAACCTGACACACACACACACACACACACACACACACACACACACACACAGAGAGAGAGAGAGAGAGAGAGAGAGAGAGAGAGAGAGAGAGTCACCAATGAAGCGATAATACGTCAGCTCGTGGCAATAATTTATTCACAAGTGTCCAGTGGCTTCGCGTTGTTCTTGCCGTCGGTCGCTTGCAAACAGTTTAACTGACTAGTCTATGATGAAATTCCGCATGACCTAATTCAGTTGTTAGCGCTTTTGTAATAGAAGTTATTAAATAGTTATAAACGAAAACTGAACGGCATTTGTGCTAAGCTGTGCTCAGCGGATATCAATCACATTGATATGATTTGTAGCATGTAGCTTTCCATTTGATTTAATACGGGGCAAAATAGTAGCAAATAAATGAAATACTCGGGAACACTGACACGTGCTACGTCGTCAGATGAGCCACATACTTCCACAGCATAACGCCATATCTCTGTAAAACAGCTCCTACAAAATTGCGGAAATGCAATGACGGAGACGAAGACACCTCATCTAAGGCAACTGTCGACATTTTCGCCGTACTGTTGTGAATGTATCAGCATTTTAGCGAATAATGGTACCAATTTGTTGCTAATATGACAGAGAAGACATAATTTATGCATTCGCATATGTAGACGCAACGGAACCATTTATGCCTATATTTATGCCTAATCAACTAGTGTCTCAGTTGTTTCGGTTTCATTCTTATAATAATCGTTATTTTGGCGCTTATCTTCATTTGAATTATGTCTGTACCGGCAGTAAATTTTCAAACTTCAATTTTCCCTGCGCTGTGGAAGCATTTTCTTATGTCATTCTAATTTAATTCACTTAAAAACTTCATTAAGGCTTGAAGGAGGGAGCAAGATCAGGGTTTAACATCACTTCGATGAAGCGGTCATTACAGGCGGAGAACAGTATGTGAATGCAATATATCTTAAGAAATTTAGGGAAATTACAAAATATCTTAATACGGATGACCAAACCGAGGTTAGAATCCTGCTTCTCCGGAGTACGAGTACAGTGTCTTGACTGCCGCGCCACCTAGCGCTGTGATCAGGTAGCGAATGATGTTTTTCTTTCAAAGAAGAAAATCTGTAGGATCTCTAATCTGAGCTGTTAATCTTATGCAAACGCAGAAGCGTCACTTTTCTAAACAAACAAAGCACATGTAACAACACATCGTGTCACGAAAGTGAAGCACCCAGATGGGGAAGATGTTGCCAAATGAGAGGGTATGTGATGTTATTTCAGGGATTACAGAATAGAACCAAATTTGCAAAGAACATGGCTGTACGAGACCTCTGATCAGTATGACATTGGATACATGCACTCGCTGGATTGGCAAGAGTGTCATATACGTTACAGCTCGTCCTCAGGCAAACTGGCCCACAACTGCTGTAAATCGTCCTTGATGTACAGGATAATGGAACTGGAACCGGTTTGACGACTGAGCTGGTTCCACACATGTTCTGTAGGGGGCGTGACTACCTCAATCCTACTCAGACCCAAATGCCATGTGTGGACGAGCATTATTCTAATGAAAAACAGTATTCCGATACTGCCGTATGAGACGCAGGATGGCTCTGACGCCAGGAGCAACACTGCTGTGCCTCTACGAAACATTGGAGGAATGGGATATCTTTGCAGGTCACCGCCATAATCACCGACGATGGTCATCACGGACAGTGCAGAACCACGATTCGTCAGTGAACGCAACTCGACGCCATTCTTCAGCAGTTCGTGATCCCCGTCTTGGCACCACTTCAGACGCCACCATTTGTAGTGTGGTGTTAACGACAGCCTACACATTGGTCGGTAATTCTGTAGTCCTGTTGCTGCTACTCTCCAAACAATGGTGCAGGATGGCACAAAGTGTTGGAGGGAGTCCATTTCTTGCTCTCGGATGGCAGGCGCAGATGAGAAGCGGTTACCACGTGGCTGGCGTACAAACAGGCGATCCTACATTGTGGCGGGTAGACGTGGTCGACCAGGACCTTGAAGACGAGTTGGCCTAGCCTCACGTTCCTGTGCAGTCCTGTATCAGGTCACTATCATTCTGGAATGCCCCACAATACTAAATATTGTACGATTCGACTGGCCGACCAAATGGAAACGCACAATGAGGCCTTTGCAAAGTTTGTAGGGCGCTGATAATGCTGTCTCATAAGGTTACGCGGTGTCTACGTCACCTACACAGTGGTCTTCACCATCTGATTCCGTTCACGCATTTATGTACTGTATCAGGCCTGGTAACAACATTAAATACGGACAATATTAACGAATTCTGGTGGCCGAGCGGTTCTAGGCGCTACAGTCTCGAACCGCGCGACCGCTACGGTCGCAGGCTCGAATCCTGCCTCGGGCATGAATGTGTGTGATGTCCTTAGGTTAGTTAGGTTTAAGTAGTTCTAAGTTCCAGGGGACTCTGACCTCAGAAGTTAAGCCCCATAGTGCTCAGAGCCATTTGAACCATTTTTTTAAATTCTGGTGGCCGTTACATCTGTCATAAAGAAGTGCAACTCTCATTTAAATCTACGCCGATAGTGTGTAGTTGTACGAAGCCACACTGACATTAGACCATGTCTTCTGAGTGTTTCACTTTCTTGTCAGGCACTGAATGGATATGTTCCTTTAGAGTAGTAAATAATATTTACGACCCTGGAAAATGACCTGAAACGTGTCTTTTAGCTAACAGTAACCAAGATTTTCTTGTTACCAAGTACAGGCTACTGCAAAAATGGAAACACGCAATTTATATATTTTATGAGCCATATGATTCTAACGACAGTGTTGTGACACAGCGTACATCTTAAATATGATGTACTACACTGACAGAAAAGAAATCATAACACCAAAAAACTATTATTGTAGAGTAATGAAATTTCTGGAATACATTTGTCTAAGTAAATATTTAAGCGATTAACATAGCAGGATGTCACGTTAATATAAGCGCGAGATACGCCATTGCAAGTATGAAATGGTTGTACATTAATAACCGGTACAACCACCGGAATATTGAACGCAAGCATGCAGACGTGCTTGCATTGTGTTGTACAGGTGATGGTTGTCAGTGTGTGTGATAGAGATCCACGCCTGTTCCTCTTGGCTGGTCGGAACAAATCTGGGGATCGGGCAGGCCAACACAGCACACCGACACTCTGTAGAGCATCGTGGGTTACAACAGCGGTATGTGGGCGAGCGTTATCCTGTTGGAAAACACTACCTGGAGTGCTGTTCATGAATGGCAGCACACCGGGACGAATTATGAGACTTACGAACAGATCCGCATTCAGGGTACGAGCGACAACGATACTGCCCCAACTATCGTACGAAATCGCGCCGCAGACTATCTAGGTGTAGGTCCAGTGTGTCTTGCACACAAACAGGTTGGTTGCAGGCCCTCAACTGGCCTCTTCTAACCAACACACGGCCATCACTGGCACTAGGGCCGCTTTCATCAGAAAACACAACAAACCTCCACCCTGGCTTCTATTGAGCCCTCGCTTTACACCACTGAAGTCGTAAATGGCGGTGGTTTCGGGTCAATGGAATGTACGCTATAGGGCGTCTGGTTCGAAGCTGTCCTTGAAATAACCAATTGGTAACATTTCGTTGTGTGACTGTGGTGCCAACTGCTGCTAAAATTCCTGCTGCAGATGCAGAACGATGCGCCACAGCCATACGCCGAACACGAATGTCTTCCATCTCGTGAGTGCCACGAGGTCATCTGCAGCCCAGTCTTCTTGCGAGCATACACTCTAGCAACCACTGCTGCCAGCAGTTATGTACAGTGGCTGCAATCCTGCCAAGTCTTCCTGCAGTGTTGCAGAAGGGACACCCAGCTTCTCGTAGCCCTGTTACACAACCTCGTACAAACTCAGTGATGTGTTGATAATGGCGTCTTTGTCACCTTGACTGACGTCCAATCTCAAAGATAACTAACACTCACGACCGTTACTGTGTGTATTTCAAGCGAACTTTATTTGCATCCTCATAGCGGCACTGATTGCGCCACTCTTATGCGACTGGTGAGAAAATTGAATAGACTTCATCTCTCAGATAAAGAAACACATAACTCTTTCTTCGTGTTGCGGTATTTTTTCCGTCCGTGTATACAGGGAAAACAACGTTCGTATCTCTCTCCAGATAAATGTGGACCTACAGTTGCTAATAGAGTCCACTCCTCTATTCGTTTTAGTACTCGTTTGCGTAACGCACATTTCAAATTATTAACAGAATATCTCAATGACAGTATAACTAACCATCCCGCTATTCATTTCAGTAATCACAGAAACCGTAAATAAAGCCGGCCAAATTCGAAACCGCTCGTCCTGAACATGAAGCCAGTATCATAAATTCAACTACACTCGTATCGTTAATACGTTTGCAACCAATAGCATCGCTCTTTATAACTTCGTGAACCATTTTCGACTGAGCGAAATGTTGGAGTGGTTGAGACACTGCATTCGCATTTAGGCTAACGGCGGTTCAAATACCCGTCTGACGAGCCGCATTTCTGTCATCCGCAGTTTCCCTAGACATTAAACTCTAATTCTACCTCTCATGCTCTCCCTCTGATAGCCAAATTCCGGTGGCAGAATTTGTTTTGGTATCACGAGTGGAATGACCAGCCACACAGAGAAGACAAACAGCACAGGAAGTAAGAAAGATTCTCGGAAGAGAAATCAGCACAGGACACAGATCAGCTAAAATTGGGCGAGAAGGCAGAGGAAACTTCGCTGCTGCGAAATTTCCATCGTTGCTCGTACAGCGCGGAAGAGAATGAAAGAGAGAGAGGGGGGGAGGAGGGGGGGAGGGGTGTAAGCTGCGCCACTTGCTTCTGTTCGCAAAACTCGCCAGACTGAATCTTTTAGAGTGGAAAACCTCAAAGCAACGTAGTGGAAATGTCGCACAGACCTACTGCGAGGTATAACCTAAAGTTTTCTGCTGCACGCGTATTTTTCAGTTCTTATGTCAGCGCGTCGTAACCGTTAGACACAAAATAATGTTCGGACCTTAAATCCTTGCCATGATTTCTCTCTTCCATTTTTACCACAAGAAAAATACTTCATGGACTTAATATCTACTATAGAACATTTTTACAGTGATCCAGATATACCAACTTACAGTTAGATATCGTCACTAGTCAGTACGCACACGCGCACACACACACACACACACACACACACACACACACACACACACACACACACGCACACACACACACACTTTCGGCACATATTACGACCACAAGAATACTGCTGCTTTTTTTAAAAACTGAGTCATTGTTCTTTCACAGCGAATGAATTGTTGAGCTAAGGAAGATGAAAGGAGATTATTATTGTCCTTAACAGACCTTCCAGTCTGATACATTATATTGTGGCAGTATCTTCAACATTTCATGTTAGACAGAGTTTGATGCAGTGTGTGGACACGTTCTGTTCTTATCCGTTTCCCACGATTAATTGACTATGAAGTGTTGTAGAAAATGAGGTATAAGTTACCTAACAGGGAAGAAACTTTTACATAAAGTCGTTATACGTTCTAGTGACCTCTTTCTATCATGGTCATCCTGTTTCATTTACTCATGTGACATGGAAAGTAAAGCAGTACAAACGATCAATGGAGTCATAGAACCAATTGGTGAGCTATCGTATTTAGCGCAGTTGACAATAAGGACTACAAGGACAGGAAAAGTAAGAAAAATAAGATAAAAAAAAGTTCTGGAATACCTATGACATACTTGGAAGAGGTTTCGTAGCTCACTTCCCACTTGAATAAAAGGTTCTTATCCTTCCAGCCCCGTCAAATGGTTAACTTCCGTCCGACTGCTCCTCTACCATTTTCACATGGTGTCTGGCCTCGTCCTTGTACCGGCTGTGTGACGACACGGGTGCTCAATTCATCGTTATACAAAGTAATTTTTTCGTTCCGCCTCTATCGTACCCAGTTTAATCTCGCGATAGCCGCCTTCTTTACTGAGGTGTTACAAGATATTTTGATATCTGTAGCTTCTTTTCCTTTCCTGTCCCAGAAACCGTTAAACTTTCGTCATGATGGTAGAGTTGTCGAATGCAATTTAATGTCGATTCTCCAAATTATCCAGTGAAACTGGCGGTAGTTTCCCAGGTTAGAGTTTATCAGGAAAATAATAGAGCAATTAAGTAGACATGTAGACTATGAGTACGTTAAGAGATTTCTTGTGAGGGGAGAAATCTTATTTTATTTCCACGATTGAAATCATTAGAATGTTTCCACAGTTGCAATTTTTCTGGTACATTCCTATCACGAAATGTAAACAACGATAATTAAATTTCAGATTGTGGCTACACTCTCACAGAACTTTGTAAGCAGATCATTGTTAGAGGTAGTTCAATGCTTTCCGATTCGTCGGCAGCGGCAGCAAATATTTGCCTCCAACCATCAGTCCACAAGATGGACCTGTTCTTTAATGTAGAGCTGTTTGCAAGCACAATAGACAGCGAGATGGCACTCAGAATTAGCAGTATCTCTATTTGATACGAAGTAATTGTTCGCAACCTCTAGTTAAATAAATTTCTGCGTAGGTTAATAGGCTCTTTGTGCAGCGGCGATTGTACACATTGTTGGTAAGTATTCGCATAGCAACTAGCATTGGTGCATTGCAAGTAATTTAGTCTATTTACTGTGTCTAGGTAATGGTGCTTAGTAGCTTTCCTGGTAACGAGTGTTATGGAATCAGAGGCTGAACAATGTGAGTAGAGTTGTAAAACTATCATAGTTTGTCGTAGACTATAATGTACATCTACATCTAAAAGATACTCTGGAATCCACCGTGCGGCGCATGGTTGAGGGTACCCCTACCACTATTAGTCATTGTCTTTCCTGTTCCACTCGTAAACAGAGCGAGGGAAAAACGACTGTCTGTATGCCTGTGTATGAGCCCTAATTTCTCGTATCGTATCTTCGTGGTCCTTAAGCGCTATGAATGTTGGAGGCAGCACAATCATTCTGCAGTCAGCTTCAAATGCCGGTTCTCTAAATTTTCTCAGTAGTGTTCCTCGAAAAGAATGTCGCCTTCCCTACAGGGATTCCCATTTGAGTTCTTGAAGCATGTCCGTAACACATGCGTGTAGTTCAAACCTACCAGAAACAAAACTAGCAGCTCGCCTCTGAATAGGTAAGTGTAGACTATGGTACGAGGGCTATCCGCGAAGTACATTACGTTTTGGAATTAAAAATAAATAAAGTATTGGAAATTTTTTTATTATATACAGATGAAAGCCACACTTAAATACTACTTTTCTACATAGTTGCCATTTAAATTAAGGCACTTATGGTAGCGATGGACGAGCTCGGAAATTCCTTCGTCGTAAAATTCGGCCGCCTGCGCCTTCAACCACGTGGTTAGCTCTTCTTGAAGCTGTGCGTCGTCATCAAAATGCTGCATAGCCAACCACTTCTTCATTGCTGGGAATAAGTGGAAGTCGCTCGGTGCCAGGTCGGGACTGTACGGCGGATGAGGAAACAATTCCCACTTAAAAGATTCGAGAACTTCACGTGTGGCATTTGCCGTGTGGGCCCGGGCGTTGTCGTGAATCGGCAAGCTCTTTGAGCCCAACTTTCCCCTGTGCTTGTTTTGTATTGCTCTTCTGAGGTTGTGCAGAGGTTGGCAATATCATTGAGAGTTTATTGTAGTGCCTCTTTCCAGGAAATCCACAAAAATCACACCTTTTCTGTCCCAAAAGACAGTCATTACGTGGTTGAAGGCGCAGGCGGCCGAATTTTACGACGAAGGAATTTCCAAGCTCGTCCATCGCTACCATAAGTGCTGGCTCTGAGCACTATGGGACTTAACATCTGAGGTCATCAGTCCCCTAGAACTTAGAGCTACTTAAACCTAACCAACCTAAGGACATCACACACATCCATGCCCGAGGCAGGATTCGAACCTGCGACCGTAGCAGTCCCGCGGTTCCGGACTGAGCGCCTGAACCGCTAGACCACCGCGGCCGGCACCATAAGTGCCTTAATTTAAATGACAACTATGTAGAAAAGTAGTATTTAAGTGTGGCTTTCATCTGTACATAATAAAAAAAAATTTCCAATACTTTATTTATTTTTAATTCCAAAACGTAATGTACTTTGTGGATAGCCCTCGTAGTTTTCCTGATAGCCTTGCTCAGTTAAGGCCGTAACCACGTTACCTTTACGTTAGGTGTGTCGCGTATTTATCGCGCGTTACATCTTTTCGATCAATATCTTTGTATATTCGATCAGTGCCTTACGAGTTTCCCCTGAAACTGGAACCGATGAACTGTCTAGAAACAGAGCGAGGAGATATAAATGGTCGCGTAACGTATGAAACCTTTTTGTTCTACAAAGTTATCATCCTAACCGTTACTTAAGAATAAACGGTGTTCACAACAAAATTGAAATTGTTAAACTTAAGTTCTGGTTTTATACGCAAATTATTGATTCGTAACGTGAAACAGAGGGATGTTGTAATAAAAAAGAAAAAAAACAGATTTATGGTATACGTCTAAAAAACGCAATTTGCTTAAAAATAATATTAAAAAGCTGCAAAACAAAAACATATCAAAGTTACTAGTGACGGTGGAACGGACATGTGTATGTACAGACTGTGCTGTTTTAAACTATACGGACAAGTGTGCTCGCACTACTTAGCAGCGTTACGAATGTATATAACAGCAAATGACAACGACATATAAATGTGTCAGTCTGTATTACGCTGACATGGCTTAATGCCAAAACGTCTGCACTTGATAGTGGCCTAAGGCCGAAATTGCAGTAGTGGAAATAAAAAGTTTAGCAGTCACTGGCGTAAACATAATGTCTTAAAAAAATACACTACTGTGAATCCCAGTTATGAAAAATTAACTAATCACTTCACAACTTCGTCGAGCTTACATAAATCATGTTTCTGTTATTCTTAAACAACTTCATCACTTGCCAACAATAACAGGAAACTCTCTCCTTCGATCATGATGAAAAACATACTACTGAGTACAAAATAATAACAATAATTACATACATTTTTTATGTTTGTTCACGTAAACTACACTCAGTCTAGACACTTACAACACTCTCACTGCGCAAATGAAAAGTGTCAACTAGTGCGAAGTAAGTAAATCTTTCTAATTAGACTTCTGCCTGGGACCTCCGAGCCATCAATACTATGCGACTCCTCGTTTTTTCTGAGGTCCTATTTGTGCTGGATGTATTTTCAAACTGACTGTAATTGAGAAGTCACACATTCTTCATTTAGGAATGGTGAACTTTGAATCGATCTCTGGTAAGTATACTGACAAGACGGTTACTACATGTCTTACAAAAGAAGTGATAAGGGCCAAACAATTATAGCATCATACTACATATCATATGCTAGTTTCTACTGACAGATTGACAAGAACAGTGGCTGTCTTTTACTTCCCTTTGGAAATTAATTTCTGTGTGTGCAGAGAAAGACTTACTCTTAGGATCTGGTTTTCAGGTAAGACTGACGGCCAGTGGTATTTTTGTTGATCCCTCAAATTCAGTTGGTGCATCATCGAAAATAGATGAGCGCACACTGCTGTTGTCACACAAGTTTTGTTCAGCCATAATGAGGTGCATGTTGTAAGCGTTTGCTACAAACGTCTAAAAGCTAGAAACCGGTAGGTCGCACTATCAAGCATAGACGCACGTGAGAAAGAAATATCATTCCAACCTCTAACCTCGTTTGGATGCTACTGCAGTGACCAGTTAACCACCGGAGTCAAAAACAATTAAACGCACGAATCTTTCCAAGATACCGCAGGACGAATCAAGATAAATATAAACGGGATCTAGTTTTTTATGTGGTGATGTGAGAACCCAGTGGTTATAGGAGCTGAGGGTTCCCTCCCGTAGCCGTCGATGCCGTTCGCTGCGAGCGCCGTCTGTCATACAGACGCCCACACAACGCCCACTAGAACAAACAAATGGAAGCGGTCGTAAACAGCGTCAGAGAGAAGCTGCGACGACGACAGCGCCCCACTCGCATCAAAATATATCCGCAGGAATTTTCACAGCCTGATTACAGGGTCGTGACGTTCCACGTGCCATGACGCAGCGGCCGTAATTGCCAGTGCTGGCAGTCCGGCCGTGAATTCCAGTTATATCGTTAAATCATCTCAAGGACATATCGGATGATTCGGTTACTCGAGGCCACAACATTTGTCTGCGCCTGGCTCTTTCCCAAGTCTGACTTATTGAACCGCAGGGGAATGCTTCCCTAACGACTAGAAGTAAAATAACACAAATACAAACACACACACACACACACACACACACACAGAGAGAGAGAGAGAGAGAGAGAGAGAGAGAGAGAGACGTACGCATGCACATGCACATCCACAGGCCCAGACACGTTGAAACATAAAGACAGAGAGAAAGATTATTTAACTACCAGGGCGTGCTGAAACATAATGCATCCGAATTTTTTGTGTAAAAACTATTAAAGTATTTTTTTTAAATAAAACAAACGTTATTACCATTCTATACCATTATTCTTCATGTCTACATATTTATTTTTCAATATAGTCACCCTGGCGCCGAACACATTCCTCCTAATGAGATACCAGTTTGATGATACTGTCATTGTACACTGAAGCGCCAAAGAAACTGGTATAGGCATGCGTATTCAAATACGGAGATATGTAAACAGGCAGAATACGGCGCAGCGATCGGCAACGCCTATATAAGACAACAAATGTCTAGCGCATTTGTTACATCGATTACTGCTGCTGCAGTCGCAAGTTATCAAGATTTAACTGATATAATTGCTTAGGCTTCCGCGGCCAGAGTCAGACGACATAAAAGTGTTCTGCGGATGATACCACGTCATAATGCATAAAACTACTGCTGCTGGAGAAAAGCCAACATTTCGTCCACGGCTGCAACGGCCTTCGTCTAGGTCTAATCAAGACCCAGAAGAAGGCCGCTGCAACCGTGGCCGAAACGTTGGTTTTTCTCAAGCAGCAGTAGTTTTATACATTATGAAGCTGTACCATACCCAGAAAACCTTTATGTCGAAGATGTAAGTGAGTTTGAACGTGGTGCTATAGTCCGTGTGCCGGCCGAAGTGGCCGTGCGGTTCTAGGCGCTGCAGTCTGGAACAGCGAGACCGCTACGGTCGCAGGCTCGAATCCTGCCTCGGGCATGGATGTGTGTGATGTCCTTAGGTTAGTTAGGTTTAAGTAGTTCTAAGTTCTAGGAGACTAATGACCTGAGAAGTTGAGTCCCATAGTGCTCAGAGCCAATTTTTTATAGTCCGAGCACGAGCGATGGGACACAGCATCTCCGAGGTAGCGATGAAGTAGAGATTTTCCCGTAGTACCGTTTCTCGAATGTACCGTGAAATCAGGAATCCCGCAAAACATCACTGTGGCCGGAAGATCCTGAAAGAACGGAACCAACGATGACTGAAGAGAACCGTTCAACGTGACAGAAGTGCAACCCTTCCGCAAATTGCTGCAGATTTCAATGCTGGGCCATCAACAAGTCTCAATGAAACATCATCGGTATCGGCTTTCGGAGCCGAAGGCCAACTCGTGTATCCTTGATTAGTTGACAATACAAAGCTTCATGCGTCGCCTTGGCCCGTCAGCACCGACATTGGACTGTTGATCACTGGAAACATGTTGCCTGGTCGAACGAGTCTCGTTTCAAATTGCATCGAACGGATGGACGTGTACGGGTATGGAGACAATGTCATAAATCCATGGACCCTGCATGTCAGCAGAGGACTGTTAAAGTTGGTGGAGGCTCTGTAATGGTGTGGGGCGTGTTTAGTTGGAGTGATGTGCGACCCCTGATAAGTCTAGACACAACTCTGACAGGTAATAGGTACGTAAGCATCCTGTCTGATCACATGCATTCATGTCCATTGTGCATTATGACGGACTTGAGCAATTCTGGCATGACAATACGACATCCCACACGTCCAGAATTGCTATGTAATGGCTCCAGGAATACTCTTCTGAGTTTAAACACTTCCACTGGCCTCCAAACTCCCCAGACATGAACATTATTAAGCATATCTGTGATGCCTTGCAATGTATTGTTCAGAAGAGATCTCGACGCCCTCGTACTCTTACGGATTTATGGACAGCCCTGCAGGGTTCATGGTGTGAATTCCCTCCAGCACTACTTCAGACATAAGTCTAGTCGATACCACGTCGTGTTGCGGCACTTCTGCGTGCTCGCGGGGGCATTACACGATATTAGGCAAGTTTACCAGTTTCTCTGGCACTTCGCTGTAAAATGTTTCACTTTGTCACGGAGCCACAACTTCACCTCAGCTTTCGCCGCTTTATCAGCATTTTTTCCAAGCTATGATCCAACAAGAACAAGTTGTCCCTACCTAACGTCATGGAAATCCATTGGTCGTTGCACTCCAACATCCTTTGTGCTTCCTGATAACGACTTACTGTTTCCGTGTAGTAGCAAGTTGCCAATTGTAAGCAGTCGTATACGTAGTTGGATACTCTATGAGCGTGTATTCTGTACACCAAGAGCAGTACTGAATCGTGCTTCAGGCTTTCCGGTAGTCATTAAAGAATTTTTATATATTGCTCAAAAAAATTTCGCAACGTTAATACGACTAGCAGAATCTGCGCACGTGTGAGTCTTGTTTTTTATTTTTATTTTTGTGTTTTTTTTAAATCTTGAAACTCTTTTTCTACTCTTTTTGGCCGTAGAAAATCTCTCTTTGAAGAGACCTTTGTGACGGTGGTAAAATTACCTGCATTCTCACACTAAATTAGCAGCGTGCGTTCTGTCTCCAGTAGTGAAGGGGGCCATGCGGCTTGCGTACACTGTTCAATCTGTCAACAGTCCTCGAAGGATCGTTCCGATATTACAATATTAGATAGTCCGCGCATCGTCACGTTAGGGCAGGACGGGCCACGGCGTGGCAACCGAACGCGAACGGATGTGCAGGCCAAGTGTAGAACGAAGATCAGCCTGTCTAGGCTTTCCTCACACCTTTTCGAAAGTACCCGGTGCAATGCGATATTTCATTTACCGGCAGTATTGCGGTGTGGCATTTTTCGGTCGGTCGGAAGAACCATCTACAGTTCACCAGAATTGTGGTGCGAGCGCTATTTGTTCGGCGTATGAAGGACGTTCACGGGTCTAGCGACTGTTTGCACAAAACGAGGCACTCTAGCCATCTATCGCTACAAGACTTCAAAACTGAGTGGGAATGACACAAGAGAGAGAAGATAATTGTCAATATCTATTAAACAGTCGCATAATCGATGAGGTACAGCAAACTTGCTATGAAACGATATTATTACACCATTCTCAAGAATTTAATGATTTAGTTGACAATGAAAGAGCAAAAAAAATTACAGTAATTAACAGACGGGATTCACTGTTCTGTTCCTCATGAAGCACTTTATGTGAATTAGCTGGCATGGGGCACATGAAGAAATTAGTGATTCGAATAGTGAAATTTCTGAATGGCACGCATTATTCTACTGTCAGTTGCAACAGTTTTCGGTGGAATTGAACGAAGAGAGTGGAGATGTCACATACTACTGCAAAAGTACATTAGTTAAGCCAAGGAGCATTTTTGTAAAGATTTTTCGATTTAAAACTCGCTACTGTTGAATTTCTGTACGAGAAACTAGTACAGCAACGAAAATTAGAGCATCTGTAATAATTTCCCGACCTCCCATTTTAAGTGGACTTGACTGCACATGCCAACAGCAAGACATTGCAAGTTGCGAAACAACTTTTTCCTGATTTGGTGTGGGCATACTAAAAAGAAAATCGCATTGTAAAAGGGGACAGGTTCTGACGACAAACACAGTCCACTACTTTAAACTCTATGTTGACAAGTAAAACGCAAAGTTTGATGAGTTCATGTTATGTCCTAGCCAGTAATGCCACCCGAGCCCGCTGCCAAAAGGTTGGCAGCATCAAAGTCCGGACGCCGTCCGCATAAGCAGCGCCAGCGAGACAGCAAATCGCCGCAAGTCTGCGCGCGCCACCGCTGGCTTCTGGCTTCTTAAGCGCTGGAGTCGCGAGCGCTAGGACAGTTCTGTATTCGCCGCTCAGTTATATACTCGCCACCGAATTGTGTACTTGCTATTCAGTTGTGTGTTCATCGCAGCAGAGTTGTTGTTTGTCGTCAGCCGACGCTGACCTAGCCGCTCCGACTCGAACTAGACAGATCTCTGTAGACACGGAGTTCACTACTGATTCTGTATCTTCGTTAATAAAGATAAGTACCGACTTTTATTTAATCAGAGTGTTTGGGATTTCATCTTTCTGTTCACTGTTCCAGCGGACCGGTCGGCCCGCTATTAAAAGTGTGGCGGTGACTTCGTAAGCCGTTTCTACAGCGAATTGCTTGTCGCTACGAACGCCGCCACAAAAGTTCATTGTGGCCTTGAAAGAATGACAAGGATAGTTTTCTAAACGTTTTGGCCGGCCGATGTGGCCGAGCGGTTCTAGGCGCTTCAGTCTGGAACCGCGCGACCGCTACGGTCGCAGGTTCGAATCCTGCCTCGGGCATGGATGTGTGTGATGTCCTTAGGTTGGTTAGGTTTAAGAAGTTCTAAGTTCTAGGGGACTGATGACCTCAGATGTTAAGTCCCATAGTGCTCAGAGCCATTTCTAAACATTTTGAGGACACCGCCAATCTCACATCTGTTTTTGAGACCGACTGCTGTTTCAGTTGAAAGTGCCTCTCTGCATATACAGATGTAACTAACTGATTTGCAATGTAATTCCAATTTTAAAGACAAATCATTTAAGTTAATACTGTCCAGGACGTCTACACTGCTTTCCTCAGGTAGAGATACTGCGAATCTCCATACTGAGGCTGCAAAGGTGTTAGTATATTTCTATCAACGTACGAGTGTGGATGACCATTTTTCGATTATGAAACTAAATAAGTCACGATAATGTGGCAGCCAAACAGCGAAAATCTGTGAAATTGCCTTGGTCTGTCCATATACTAACAGTTTGTACCAGATAGAAACCATATTATGTCTTCACAGGGCCAAAATAATTAATTAAGCTCTGGTTACAATTAATTAATACTGAAAATTAGTTCTGTTTGTTATCTACGCTGTTGAGATATGTGAAATATAAAACCACGTCGTTCGCAGTGCGACTACATTGCCATATAAATGCAGTCCTTCCACAGTAACACACTCTTCCCCTCATTACGCCAGACAGCGTGCCGAGCAGTGGGGGAAATGTGCAGCCAGGATGGACACTACGGCACTCGTGTAAGGTTGTGTCTCACTGCCCGAATTTCTGGCCATCTCTGCTTTACGGCAGGATATCAGCGATACAGCGATATTAACCAAACATTCAACAGCTACAGTGAAACACTCGTATCACTGAAGATCTGCCTTGCAGTCGTCGCCCATGGTTATCAACCGCTACCTACAAATTATTCCTCTTCAGTAAATCCAGCAGAAGAGTAAGCTACCTTTTTTGGAAAGAACTGAGAGGACTGAGCCAACCTAAACAGAACTCAGATATTTCAATAGGACGAATTTGGTCTATAGGCGTACGCTACGAACAACAGTAATAGCATCCGCGCGGCGAGGTGTGTGAGCGGCAATCGTTCCCCATCACACGCTATCCATGAGATTCAGTCTCAGGCGCTTCCAAGCGGGCGATTCCTCGGCGCGTGCCTGCGGTCCCTAACCTGTCGGTTAATATGTCGCAACGCTGCAGTAAGCGTCCGGAAGAGATTGAGCCTGCGGACACTAGTGAACGCCTAGAATGGAACTTGAATCAGTGCTGTCGGGTCCTCTTCACCGACGAGTGCGGGATTTGTCTCGTGCTTGATAATGGTCTTTGAACCATGTGGAGGTGTCCGTGTAACAATGCATATCTGTCACCCAGTCCCACCGGTTTATAAGGGATTTCGCTCACTCTTGTTACGATCTGGCGTCAGATATCTGTGACAAACGTCACATCGCTACTGAGGGAAATGAATTTATCGTTCAAGACGGAAACACACGAATACATCGCGCCCACCTCGTGAACATATTACTCCATGAGGCAGGAATCAACTGAACGGAATGGTCTCTTGTAGCTGCTGACATGAAAGCGATAGAGCATGCTTGGAACCAGTTCAGACAAGCGGTGCGTCGTCGTAAGAGCCTCCTCACACACTAAATAACGGCAGAAGGGGCGCCGTTGATGAGTGAACGACATTTGACCAGCAACGTCTTGACGAAGGTGTGGATGGCGTGCTAAGGAGGAACAAAGCATGGAGCGGAGCAAGACTGTACTCAATCTTAAACAGCAGCAAATATTCATGCAACATATTTGCAAAGACCAGCCCTTTCGAACAGACCGATTTTATTTAGGATATGTGATGGCTATTCTGAAAGTAAGGAATGATCGGTCGTGGAAAGGAAGCAACAGTGAAATTCAAAACTGTTTTATTTGCAACAGTTAGCTACACCATCCAGCTACTTTTCTACACAATCGCCACTCCGACTTAGACATATGCCGTAGCGCTGTAGCAACTTTCCAATACCCCCATCATAGAAGGCAGCCACCGGTGCTTTCTGACAATTTTCTGCGCTGGATTGCAGCTCGTCGTCTTTGCCAAAATGTAGTCTTCATAGCTAGCGGTTCACCTGAGCGGAGATCAAAATCAGAGGGAGCCAAGTCCGGACTGTATGGTGAGCGAGAAAACACTTCCCATCGAAACCGCTGCAGGAGAGCCCTCATTGCCCCTGCAGTGCAGTCGAGAATTGCCATGAAGAAGGAAATGCATGACAGTTACGTTGTGTGGGGTTGCATGAAATCAGGCGAAGTATCAGGACAGACACCCATACCTGGCGCTAGATACTACACTACTGGCCATTAAAATTGCTACACCATGAAGATGATGTGCTACAGACGCGAAATTTAACCGACAGGAAGAAGATGCTGTGATACTTGTACTGAAATGCAGGAGGATCTGCAGCGAATTGACGCATGGTGCAGGGAATGGCAATTAAATCTCAATGTAGACAAGTGTAATGTGCTGCGAATACATAGAAAGAAAGATCCCATATCATTTAGCTACAATACAGCAGGTCAGCAACTGGAAGCAGTTAATTCCATAAACTATCTGGGAGTACGCATTAGGAGTGATTTAAAATGGAATGATCATATAAAGTTGATCGTCGGTAAAGCAGGTGGCAGACTGAGATTCATTGGAAAAATCCTAAGGAAATGCAATCCGAAATCAAAGGAAGTAGGTTACAGTACGCTTGTTCGCCCACTGCTTGAATATTGCTCAGCAGTGTGGGATCCGTACCAGATAGGGTTGATAGAAGAGATAGAGAAGATCCAACGGAGAGCAGCGCGTTTCGTTACAGGATCATTCAGTAATCGCGAAAGCGTTACGGAGATGATAGATAAACTCCAGTGGAAGATTCTGCAGGAGAGACGCTCAGTAGCTCGGTATGGGCTTTTGTTGAAGTTTCGAGAACATACCTTCACCGAGGAATCAAGCAGTATATTGCTCCCTCCTACGTATATCTCGCGAAAAGACCATGAGAATAAAATCAGAGAGATTAGAGCCCACACAGAGGCATACCGACAATCCTTCTTTCCACGAACAATACGAGACTGGAATACAAGGGAGAACCGATAGAGGTACTCAAGGTACCCTCCGACACACCGTCAGGTGGCTTGCGGAGTATGGATGTAGATGTAGATGTAGATATGCAAATGATTAGCTTTTCAGAGCATTAACAGAAGTTTGGCGCCGGTGGCGACCCATACAACGTGCTGACATCAGGAAAGTTTCCAACCGATTTATCATACACAAACAGCAGTTGCCCAGTGTTGCCTGGTGAAACGTTGTTGTGATGCCTCGTGTAAGGTGCAGAAATGCGTAAAATAGCGTTTCCGACTTTGATAAAGGTCAGATTGTAGCCTATCGCGATTGCAGTTTATCGTATCGCGACAATGCTGCTCGCGTTGGTCGAAATCCCGTGACTGTTAGCAGAATATGGAATCCGTGGGAGCAAGAGGGTAATACGGAACGCCGTGCTGGATCCCAACGGCCTCAT
Organism: Schistocerca piceifrons; assembly: GCF_021461385.2. Lineage (NCBI taxonomy): Eukaryota > Metazoa > Arthropoda > Insecta > Orthoptera > Acrididae > Schistocerca > Schistocerca piceifrons. The sequence goes on from NC_060149.1 coordinate 75,660,399, forward strand.
ATCATTAGCAGTCGAAATGATAGGCATCTTATCCGCATGGATGTAACGGATCGTGCAGCCACGTCTCAATTCCAGAGTCAACTGATGGGGACGTTTGCAAGACAACAACCATCTGCACGAACAGTCAGACGACGTTTGTAGCAGCATGGACTATCAGCTCGGAGACCATGGCTGCGGTTACCCTTGACGCTGCATCACAGACAGGAGCGCCTGCGATGGTGTACTCAACGACGAACCTGGGTGCACGAATGGCAAAATGTCATTTTTTCGGATGAATCCAGGTTCTGTTTACAGCATCATGATGGTCGCATCCGTGTTTGGCGACAACGCGGTGAACGCACATTGGAAGCGTTTATTCGTCATCGCCATACTGGCGTATCACCCGGCGTGATGGTATGGGGTGCCATTGGTTACACGTCTCGGTCACCTTTTGTTCGCATTGACGGCACTTTGAACAGTGGACGTTACATTTCAGATGTGTTTCGACCCGTGGCTCTACCCTTCATTCGAACCCTGCGAAACCCTACTTTTCAGCAACATAATGCACGACCTCATGTTGCAGGTCCTGTACGGGCCTTTCTGGATACAGAAAATGTTCGAATGCTGCCCTGGACAGCACATTCTCCAGATCTCTCACCAACTGAAAATGTCTGGTCAATGGCGGCCGAGCAGCTGGCTCGTCACAATACGCCAGTCACTACTCTTGATGAACTGTGGTATCGTGTTGAAACTGCATGGGCAACTGTACCTGTACACGCCATCCAAGCTCTGTTTGATTCAATGTCCAGGCGTATGAAGGCCGTTACTACGGCCAGAGGTGGTTGTCCTGGGTACTGATTTCCCAGAATCTATGCACCCAAATTGCGTGAAAATGTAATCACATGTCAGTTCTAGTATAATATATTTGTCCAATGAATACCCGTTTATCATCTACATTTCTTCTTGGTGTAGCAATTTTAATGGCCAGTAGTTTATTTTCCAGGCATCACTGTGCGCTCATACCTGAGAACAGCGACGTAATACTATATACAGGCATATTAGAGACACTGCCCAACACATTATTGCAAAGCGTCATCGGGTTTTCACTGTGGTTCCTATTTCGCGACCGATCATTCGGTACTTTCCGAATAGCTCTCGTAATTTGGTTTTTATTTCATAGTAAAGTAGCTTTTTCGTAAGGTTTCTTCTTTCATTGCCTACAGAAAATAGTAGATATGCAGGTGGTTCATAACTGTTTTGAGCAGTGTACCTCGTGTTCACCTAGTCAGAATAGGGGACATCAAAATTAGCTATTACTAGCGACCTGCCCCGGCTTTGCACGGTTATCACTCAGCTTCTACCACTGGACGACTCGTCTGGTGTAGCGGTAACAAATTATGTACACAAACCTTCCTCGTGAATCAAATTGTTAGTGAAGGCCGTGTCAAAATCCCTATCTACGTCTACATCTACACTCCGTAAGCCACCTTCCGATGTATGCAGAGGCTACTTTCTTCATCACTGTAACTTCCCAACTTCCCTGTTCCAGTCGAGAATGGTTCGAAAGAAGAACAATTGCAGGTAATCCTCCGTGTGCTCTCGAATCTACAATGCGGTGTCAAAAGTTCTGAGATACGTCATAATACGTGTCAGACCTTCTTTTGCCCGGCATAGAGCAGCAACTCGACATGGAAAGGACTCAACAAGTCGCTGAAAGTCCCCAGCAGATATATTCACATATGCAGCTTCTATAGCAGTCGATAACTGCGGAAGTGTTGCCGCTGCAGGATTTTGTGCACGAACTGAAGTCTCGATTATGTCTCATAAATGTTTAGTGGGATTCATGTCGTGTGATTTGCGTGGCCAGATCATTCGCTCGAATTGTCCAGAATGTTCTTCAAACCAATCGCGAACCAGCCCACTTTAATTTATGATATGTTTAAATAGATAGTCAGAATAATGTGCGCACCACGTCACTTGCTAATGGAATTGGTACGTTAATCATCCGTCAGAGACTTGTCTGGCAGGAGGAAAAATTCTTCTCTATTCACAAGTAAACTTCCGAACATTATGAGCTTGTATACATTGGCTATTTAGTTTCCTCTTTTACGCCACAACACGCGTCTGCTCTTAATTTTATTATTCTCTTTCATCACACTCAAAAATAAGAAAAAAGGCACGGTAGTATTTTTCTTTTAGTTCCTGTAACTGGCCACCTTTCCAGTCTGCTACTGTATCAGCGTATCTATGCGATTAAATGCATCTATTGCAGAAACCGAAGTTCGCTAATTTAATGCCACGTAATGGGAATGGGTTTTAGCGCCCGGACTCCACTGTTCCTACCGACAAAGCAATGGCAATATTCGTGATCAAAATGAGCTGGTGCTCTGGGCGAGTACAGAGAGAAATTGGTAGCGCTGCCTGTTATCTGATATCTACCAGAAAGTCAGGTAAACATAGACGTTTCTCTCCCGATTCCCAAAATCATATGACATTATTACATGTTCTCATTTTCACTTCTCTCTCTAATTTGCTCTTTGAATGTAGCAGTAGCTTAAATTATGTGCCGAAGTACAACAGAGAGCATGTCTAGGCGGCCGCACTCTTTTATATGCGTGACAAACATTCGAAATAAGTCGACCCACGATCCCCCATAGCCCACGGAATATTCATTAAAATATTTAGATGAACATTTTAAGCCTCCTTAATCACTCATTTTGACGTGTTGCGTTCCAGTGATGATACTTTCGGAGATGATGCAGAACGGCACATGCATCAATTTGAAATGGAGTGCTCTGGCCCCCAAACCATTGAGTCTAAAGTATTATGTGATACGGTGGCAAGTGGAACTTGAGGTCCACGAATATAACATTCTGATTTACTGTGTATGTCGATGCTAACAGTGTACACATCATCACGGATAGGGACAAGAATGTAAGGCAGACGACTTCATCTTCGTGCACGTGTGAATGTCCGCGCTTCACTTTCTCTGAAGAAAGGAAAATTAGGGTTTAACGTCTAGTCAACGACGGGATCATTAGAGACAGGGCACAGACTCGAAATGGGTAAGGATGGGAGAAGAAATCGGCTGTGAATTTTTCAAACGGACAATCCCAACATTCGTATTAATGGGTTTAGGGGAATCACGGCAGTACTAAACCAGGATGGCCGTATGGGGATTTGAACCTCCGTCCTGCCGAATACGGTTCGAGAATCTTACCACTGGACCATCTCATTCGATGGGATAGGAAGAGGAGATCCTATTCCGTGGGTGATTCACACGATATTGCGCTATTTCATTTCTCTTTGTGGGGACATGCAGAAAGTTTTGAGTACGAGTCACTAGCCGAGACTGAAAAGGATCCCATAACGAGAATTAAAGCTGTCCGTCAATTTGTTCTAGCTTCATGGCGACAACTCGAACTATACGTAAAAACGTCACGCTTTCTTATGATGTGGAACGCTACTTTCAACATCCGTTGTGAGTTTAGCACCTTGTGCAAGTTGTACGGATATATTAAATCATTAAAAAGGTGTGTCTACTAGGATATTTATCATCAGCAGAAGACCTACGATATATTTGAAAAGTTCTCATTTAGTTTATAGCTTTTAGCTTTGTGGCATCCAAGCCACACTGTTCCGTATCTCAAGATAATACATTTGTCCTTCTGCATCATCCCTGGAAGCTTGAATCTTCATCAAGGAAAAATCAAGGAGTAATGTCTAGAAATGACACTTCCTTGTGGATACCACGAACTGTGTCTGCGGAGAAGCGCAGAGCATTAAACATTTCCAGGAGTGTCAACTGAGCCCTGCATCTTGCAAAGAAGCACATCATCTGGTTGTGATTCCGAGTGCAGTTAAAGTTGGAAGATTTTGGTCAGTGGTAGTGTAGCTTGATAATCTTTCACTTGCTTTTAATGGTAATTGCAGGTACTGTATTTGTTTCTCACACAAATACACAATAATCGAGGATACACACTATGTAGAGTTTTTCGCGGAGACTTGCCCATATAAACTGACCTAGGCCGTAACTCTAGAAGTCTGAGAATGAGAATGCGGAGATTAAGCTTCATTGCAGATCCCTATTCTCTCTCTACATCCGGATGATATAAGGGGCAATCATAAAGTTTCCTTTCGAAGGCCGTACTCAGAATCGGTATGCCAGTCAGGCGGAATCGCAATGAGCATTGAGGCAATCATCCCACTGACGCACCAGGTTGAAGATACCTGTGTTCTGCTGCGTGAAAAGGTCCCCAAATGCCTGCTGCACATCCTTGTCGGCCGGCCGGAGCGGCCGAGCGGTTCTAGGCGCTACAGTCTGGAACTGCGCGACTGCTACGGTCGCAGGTTTGAATCCTGCCTCGGGCATGGATGTGTGTGATGTCCTTAGGTTAGTTAGGTTTAAGTTCTAGGGGTCTGATGACCTGAGAAGTTAAGTCCCATAGTGCTCAGAGCCATTTGAGCCATCCTTGTCCGACAGGAACCGTCGATCCTTCAAGGCCTTTTTTTGAGGAATGGAAGGCGTGTTAATCGCATGGGGAGAGATCAGGACAATAGGGCGGATACTCGAGTGTCTCTCGCTTGAATTGGCGTATCTTCTACGTTACGACATTTGCGATATGGGGGGCTGCGTTATCATGAACCAGTAGCACGCCTTGTCGCAGTTCTCCAGGACGCTTAGACTTACATGACAGACGTGCTGCCTCACACACATTCTACATTAGTCAATAGATTTCTTCCGTTGTTTGTCCTTCAGCAGTCAAGAAAACAATAACTGGACGGACGTTTGTCCTGTTTGGACACATTTGGTAATTTCGTCACCATTGTTCACGTTTCCGCATTTACCGCACGCACGTCAGAAAGACACGAATGCTCCAGTTTATCACTTCGCTGCATGACGGTGCTTATATAGCCTCATCGGAGTCGGGCTACTTTGCATACACGCTGTAGCAACGATCTGAAACGAGAATGTTTTGATCGCCCTCTATATTTTAATGTACAATTTTATTTTACATCGTTGTTCAAGATCGGACATTTCCAACTGGCGACCGTAAATTTGGCAGAGGCGAGATGTGATTCTATTTAGAGTTGATATAGATTTGACGATTGTGAAGTTAACAGTGTATTAGACATACTGACAGATCAGTCATCACAGGTATGAGGGAAAATGTCTTACTGCCAACTCATGCTTGTCATTGGCCTACAGTTCCTGCATAGAGGCCTGTACGTTCAGGAAGGTACTGTTACATCCTATCCTTCCAGAAGTGAACCAAAGTGGTTAGCTGAATATTCCTCGGATTAAGGACACTTTCCTCGCTCCTTGAAAACACAGGACTTGAATCTTATTGAGCAGGTCTAGTATCCCCCTCCTTAGTCGACGTCGATATCCCACGCTAGTACGGTGATCGTCTACCGATGGTAATCGTTTGTATCTTTGTGATCGAAGAAATTTTCTTCTGCAGTACCTGACCAACCAAGGTCCTAATCATCGGACCATTCACTAGTGTCCTGTATTAAATGCAAAACATTTCCACCGTACTTCATGGAGTGAGAGCCTGTCACGGTCTTCTTGGTGATTCGTCTCTTGGATGGGAACGTTGAGTGGCCTCTGTGGAGCTAATCTTAAAGGGAAAGCTCTTTGTCGACACCATGTTTCGCGTTATCCCTTCTCTCTCAATATTCTTAATAACACACCCACGACTATATACTCACTCATCAGTCAGCTAAGCAAAGTAGTTGCATTTACGACTCAGCGCTTATCCTTCGCAGTTGAAAAATGCCACCTAGTAGCCAAAAATCAAATCTCCCGACAGAGGCAGATAAAGCCGTACTGAACACCATAGCCACCAATTCAATGAGACATTTGACTTTGGTAAGTTGTCGAAAGAAGTGCTCGTGCCACGACGCTTTACTATGCGTCGAGAGCAGCTATATTAACTTTTATGGATGACTCATTTTCTTTCATATACGAACTTGCAAACAGGTTCAGATGAAAATGGAGATTCTTATGTTCCTAGATTTCCGAAAGATCCTCAGCAATATACCATAGTGTCAGTTTACAGCCAAGATACAATACTGAGTATCTTCATGTTCAGGAAAAACTTCTTAGCACTTAAACTTCAGTGTTAACAAATTTGTCTTCTTCAGAAACGATGTGCTTGCCATTACTGGTCTGCATTTTATATCGTCTTTACTTCCACCATCATTAATTATATTACTGCCCAAATAGGAAAACCCATCTACTACTTTTAGTGTCTTATTTCTTAACACTATTCTCTCAGCATGATGATGATTATGAGGTCCCATACTCCGAGGAGAGTAGGGGACGGTGCGGGAGACCCGCACCACCGACTAGGCAACGTCCTAGCGGAGGTGGTGTGCCATTGCCTTCCTGCGGCCGTAACGGGTATGAATGATGATCATGAAGACGACACAACACCCAGTCATCTCGAGACAGGGAAAATCCCTGACCCCGCCGGGAATCGATCCCGGGATCCCGTGCGCGGGAGCGAGAACGGTACTGCAAGACCACGAGCTGCGACCTCTTTCAGCATAACCTGATTTAATTCTACTACATTCTATTACCCTTGTTTTGCTTTCATCTTATATCCTCCTTTCAAGACACTGTTCATTCCGTTCAGCAGCTCTTCCAAGTCCTTCGCAGTCTCTGACAGAATTACAATGCCATCGGCAATCCTCAAAATTTTAGTTCCTCTCCCTGAACTTTACTTCCTTCTCCAAATTTATCTTTTGTTTTCTTTACCGCTTGCGCAATGTATAGATTGAATAACACACGAGATAGGCTACAATTGTCTCACTGTCTTGCCAATTACTGCTTCCCTTTCATGCCCTTCTACTCTTTTAACTGCCGTTTGATTTCCGTCCAAAAGTATATTCAAGTCAGCATGTCAAAAGCTACGTGTCTCTTAACCCTAAAGATGCTATAAACGTATCTTATAAAATAAGTCGTAGGGCCATTACTGCTTCATGTGTTCATATATTTATCCAGAACACAAACTAACATTCCCGAGGTCGGCTTCTACAAGTTTTTCCATTCTTCTGTAAATATTACGTGTCAGTATCTTGCAACCAGGACTTACTAAACTGATAGTTCAAGTAATGTTCACACCGGTCAACACCTGCTCTGTTTGTCACTGGAATTATTACATTCTTCTTGAAGTCTGAGGATATTTGCCCTGCCCCGTCTCGTACATCTTGCACATCGGGTGAAATACTTTAATTGTGGCTTGCAGTTCTCAGGGAATGTCATCTACTGCAGGGGCTTTCTTTCGCCTTAGGTTATTCAGTGGTCCGTCAAATTCTTCTCGCAGTACCGTATCTCCCATCTCACCTTCATCTACTTCTTTTAACTTTTCTATAATATTGCCTTCATGTTCATTTCCCTCGTATAGCCACTCTAAATATTCCTACCACCTTTCAGCTTTCACTTCTTTGCTTAGAACTGGCTTTCCATCTGGGCTCTTGATATTCATACAACTGCTTCTCTTTTCTCCAAAGGCCCTTTAACTTTTATGTAGATAATATCTGTGTTTCCCCTAGTTATTGAAGCTCATATAGACTTGAATTTGTCCTCTACCCATTTCTCTACCCATTTTGCACTTTCAGTCAGTCTCATTTTTTAGACATACGTTTTCTCTTTCGCCTGCTTCATTTGCTGAATTCTTATATTTTCGACTTTCACCAATTAATTCCAATATCTCTTGCGGTTTCCAAGGATTTCTACCTTGTGCATGTTTGATACTCTTATGCCTTCTCTCAGTGCTAGCAATTCGGCTTTTATTGTATTCCTTTCCCCTGTTTCAGTCGATCGCTGCTTAATGCTCCGTGCAGAAGTCTCAACTGTCTTATCCAGCTCACATCTCCTTAATTTCCTATATTCTTTTTTACAATTTCTTTACTTTTAATCTACTGATAATACCCAATAAATTACGGTCAGAGCCCACGTCTGCCTCTGGAAATGTCTTACAATTTAAAATCTGGCACCTAAACCTCTATCTTATCATTATATAATCAATCATTATATAATCAGTTTGGAACCTTCCAGTGTCTCCACATCTCTTTCACTTGTACAACCGTCTTTTATGATAGTTCAACCGACTATCAGCAACGACTAAATTATACTCTGTGAAAAATTCTACCAAGAGGCTTCCTCCTCCATTCATTTCCAGCATTCCCTATTCTCATACTACTTTTCGTTATCTTCCTTTCACTACTATCGAATTTCACTCCCTTGTCACAGTTACATTTTCCTCTCCCTAAACTACCTCAATAATTTCCTGTACCTCATCATACGTTCCTTGAATCTCCTCATCATCTGCGGAGCTATTTGGCACGTAAATTTGTACTACTGTAGTGGGTGCTGCGTTTGTGTCTATCTTGGCCACGATTATACGTTCGCTATGTTGTTCATAGAAGTTTACCCGCATTGCCATTTTCCTCTTCATTATTAGATCTACTGCTGCATTACTCCTATTTGAATTTGTATTTATAAATCACCTGATCAGTAGCCCTTACCATTCTTCGACCGAACATCACTAACTCCCACTTACTTATGACTTCAGCCTATCCATTCCCCTGTTTAAATTCTCTAACCTAACTACCTAATTATGGGACCTAACATTCCACGGTCCGGTCCATAGAAACCTAGTCTTGCTTTTCTTGATGACGATATCCTCTTGGGTAGTCCCTGCCCGGAGATCTGAATGGGGAACCATCTTATCTCTAACATATTTTAGCCAAGTGGATTCCATCATCATCTAACCATACTGCACAGCTGCATGTCCTCGGGAAAAATAACGGCTGTATTTTCTCCTTGCATTCAGCCGTTCGCAATACCACCAAAGCAAGGCATTGTTGGCTGATGTTACAAGGCCAGATCACTCAGTCATCCACACTGTTGACCCTGCAACTACTGAAAAGGCTGGTGTCCCTCTCCAGGAACCATAGGTCAGTCTAGCTTCCCCACAGAAATCCCTCCTCTGTCGCTGCGCCTGCGGTACGGCTACATGTATCGTTGAGGCACACAAGCTGCCCCAGCTCAGCACGGTCCTTGGTTGATGGGGTGAGAGGTGGAGTCGCTAATATTAGTACGAAATGCGCTCCCCCATGCGCTACACAGTTGCTGGCGGAGTATATGCGTAACTGTACAGGCAATAAACTCTTGAGGGATATAGCCCAAATTCTGTTCAACAGGTGCCTTAGATCGTCAAAATCCGGAGATGGTTGGAGGGTCCTGTCCATATTACTCCAAACATTCTGAAATGGGGAGAGATCCGGCGATATTTCTGGCCAACGTAGTGTTTGGCAAGCCCGAAAACAAGCAGTAGCAAGCCTCTCAGTGTGCGGGAGGGCATTGTCTTGCTGAAATGTAAGATTGGGATGGCTTGCCATGAAGGCCAACAAAACGGTGCGCAGAATATCGTCGACGTATCGCTGTGCTGTAAGGTAGCCGCAGATGATAACCAAATGGGTCTTGCTATGAAAAGACATCGCACCCAAAACTATCCCTCCTGGTTGTCAAGCTGTAGAGCGGGCGACAGTCAGGCTGGTATCCCATCGCTACCGGGGCGCCTCTAGACACATCTTCGCTGGGGCTCAGTTCGAAGCTGGACTAATCACTGAAGCTAATTCTACTCCAGTCAATGAGATTCGAGACCGAAGCCGTGTCTAGAGACACCCCAGACAGTTGTGGGACACCAATCTGAAGATCGTCGGCCATACAGCTTGACCAACAGCAGCAATGGTCTGGAGTGTCATTTCTTTTCATAGCACGACCTCTTTGGTTTTCATCCACGGCACCCTTACAGCTCAGTGGTACGGTGACGATATTCTGCACCCCATTTCGTTGCCCTCCATGGCAAGCCATTGTGGGCTTTCGCTTCACTAATGTAATGCCCGCCGGCGCGCGGCGAGAGTTACTGCTGCTTGTCTGTGTGCTTACCAAACCCTAACTTGGGCAGCAAGGTCTCCGTATCTCTCTCCTATTGAGAATGTTTGGAGCATTATTGGTGGGGCTGTCCAACCATCGTGAGATTTTGACGACCTAACGCCAATTGGATAGAATTTGCCACGATGTCCCTCAGGAAAACAGCCATCAACTCTATCAATTAGTATCAAGCCAAATAACTGTTTGCAAAAGGGCCACAGGTGGACCAACGCGTTATTGGCTTCCTAAATTTATGAAGCTCTTTCTCTTGAATAAATCATCCAATTTTTCTGAAACTATAATCATGTTTTTGTCTGTATTTATGCATCACATCTACCGAATTACGTCCCATTGGGATAATTCCTTCTTGGAGCGCCTTTTTTATTTTATATTTTTCTTATTTTTTTCTTAGAGTGTATTTCTCACAGTTTGTTCCAATGACTTTATGAGCTAGTACCACGACCAACAGCCGTTTTAAATAGCGGCCGCAGAGAAGTTACAATGTTCTAGTGTAACGCATTTAAATTTCTTGATAACACATGTACAATGCCCGAAAAACATGCACCTCCCTCATGGACGGTGTTCAGTGCCACGAGGGTACAATATGTGCAAACTGAGAGGTTTTAGTGTTAGTGATTCGTTTTTCACGGTCATCGGGGATCAGACAGCACCTTGGACGCTTGCCAGTGCACCCTGCGTTTTTTATCTGCAGACTGTAACTTTTCTGAGTTTAATCGTGAAGAGTAATTGCAACATTCATCCCAGGGTACATCTATGTCCCACCAACGAGTACATATTCCTTTCGAACAGCTGCAGCCATTTGAACGGTGCCGCATTGTGGGCTTGTCGGAAGTTGGATGGACGCATTGACGGATTGTTGCACGTGCTGGGGACAATGTATCGGTGCTCTGTCGCTGGTTTCATCAGTAGCCTGTGGAACATTCCCCCACGCATGGACCAAGTTCTAGATGTCCGCGTATTACAAATACACGTCAAGTTTGACGCATTGTTTGAGCAGCTGTGACCGACCTAACATTATCCAGGGAAGAAATTCAGGCACATGTTGCACCCGCTGTGTCACTAAGAACAACTGAGAACTGTCTGCTTGCCACAAGACTGTGATCACTTGTGGCTCTGGCCGGGCAGCCACCGACACCAAGGCACCGCCAAGGACGGATACTCCGGCGTCGTGACAGTGTCGACTGGAGGGCGGTGAGAAACTATTGTCTGTATGCGAGTGTGGACGTACACGTATACGGCGTAGACCTGCTGAGTGGCATATTCCGGAGTGTAATCCACCACGACACACACGTCCTACTCCAGGCCTCACTGTGTGAAAAGGCATCAGTTACACCTTCTTGGCGTTTCTGCTGGGTGAATTAACCTTTGTAATGGTCATTACCCCTACACTACTGTCATATCTTCAACAGGATGTTGATGTGCTTTTCCAGAAGGACAATGGACGTCCACATACGGCTGCTGCTACGCAACTTACTCTGGGCTGGCCAGCGACAGCCCCATATCCTCCTGCAGGTGACATCGTCGGAAAGCATAGAATGTATTTTTACATTCCCTAACATATATTGCATCGAAAAACAGTACCAACAAAGTGTTCAAAGTATTTGTTTTTAGAAACTTTAAATGTCAGTGAATCTAAACACTATCTCCATATCTTATGAAGGTGTATCTCTTACAGCGTGAAAAGAAACGTTAAGAGGAAAATTATGATTATGCTGTGGTGTATGTCCCGAAACCCAGGTGTCACCAAGGTAATATTATATTCGTTACACATTTCTACTCGTTTTAGCTTGCTGAGGGAATTGCGATAATTTAAAGTAGTAATATTGATATAATTGATATTAAAATGTTTTAAACCCTTTTCGCTATTAATTTTTATTGCGTCATCTAGTAATCGAATTTAGCTTCTGACGATGGAGTCTGTTTCCCATAAATTTGAGCTTATTCTGAAGACGCATAATGCGTTTCCATTAAATTTTCCGTTTATTCTTGGCCAGGCGCACGTGCTGGTTTTGTTTGCTTTGGTTCCACGGTATTTACGCCTCCGGGTGCGGAAGGAACAGAGGGTCCCCTGGTAGGCAGTTACTCACGCCGCCGATAGCTCCCGTGCACCACGTTCTTGCTATAGCGTTACTGTATAAAAGCAAATGTACTTATTCATACATCAGATGCGACAGCATTGGAGAGTAATTCTTACGTATAAAGGTGGGTCTATGCGTTGCTGCTTGACCTAGAGCAGACGCGTTGGAACAAAAGTACACGCTACAGCTTGTATGCGTTACCCCAATGCTCTTGTTGTCAAGTACCATCGTAAGAGTTTGGTATATGGCTTGGAAAACTAATAATGAGTAACATTAGGCAAAATAATCTTACACGAAGTGCAGTTTCTAGAGAGATGGCCCTAGCAATGACGTTTCGTTACCTGGAAAACAGATTGCAGATACTCAAGTTTGAGCAACTAATTTCATTTTAGAAAACATTTTGTTACTGTGATTTTTCCTGAAACTGCAAACTGCAGTTTATTATATTTATCGTGTAAGGAAATTTCATCGTGTAAGTAAATTTCTTTGTAACTGGATTCTTCAGATGTACAAAAATAATAGAATAACATCCCTCATTAGCTCACATGCTAATGTAAAGTGTTAAAATTCTGACATTTCGTTGACAACAGGCAATACAAACAAGCAATGGAAACGCTAAGTACAAACGCACGGCTTCACGGCGGTATACAGGGTGTTACAAAAAGGTACGGCCAAACTTTCAGGAAACATTCCTCACACACAAATAAAGAAAAGTTATGTGGACATGTGTCCGGAAATGCTTAATTTCCATGTTAGAACTCATTTTAGTTTCGTTGGTATGTACTCCAACGTGATCAAATTGTAAATTTTCACAATCAACATGTGTGGGCTGACGAGGATCCGCACGCAGTTGTGCAATCACGTCATCAACACCGATTTTCTGTGAACGTTTGGGCAGGCATTGTTGGTGATGTCTTGATTGGGCCCCATGTTCTTCCACCTACGCTCAATGGAGCACGGATGACTGGGTGTTGTGTGATGTCCTTAGGTTGGTTAGGTTTAAGTAGTTCTAAGTTCTAGGGGACTGATGACCATAGCTGTTAAGTCCCATAGTGCTCAGAGCCATTTGAACCATTTGAATGGAGCACGTTATCATGATTTTATACGAGATACTCTACCTGTGCTGATAGAACATGTGCCTTTACAAGTACGACACAACATGTGATTCATCCACGATGGAGCTCCTGCACATTTCAGTCGAAGTGTTCGTACGCTTCTCAACAACGGATTCGGTGACCGATGGATTGGTAGAGGCGGACCAATTCCATGGCCTCCACGCTCTCCTGACCTCAACCCCCTTGACTTTCATTTATGGGGGCATTTGGAAGCTCTTGTCTACACAACCCCGGTACCAAAGGTAGAGACTCTTCGTGCTCGTATTGTGGACGGCTGTGATACAATACGCCATTCTCCAGGGCTGCATCAGCGTATCAGGGATTCCATGCGACGGAGGGTGGATGCATCTATCCTCGCTATCGGAGAACATTTTGAACATTTCCTGTAACAAAGTGTTTGAAGTCACGCTGGTACGATCTGTTGCTGTGTGCTTCCATTCCATGATTAATGTGATTTGAAGAGAAGCAATAAAATGAGCTCTAACATGGAAAGTAAGCGTTTCCGGACACATTTACACATAACATATTTTCTTTCTTTGTGTGTGAGGAATCTTTCCTGAAAGTGTGGCCGTATCTTTTTGTAACACCCTGTATACTGTACTGATAAAAATTCTCTCTAGCTTCCAGTGGCGACATGTGGTTAAAAACCCACGAGCTTTCAGTCGGGTGCTCCTCGGCCACTGTAAAGTGATGACTGACACGTGGTTGCTGCCCATTGCAGCGACACACGGGTTGTTGTTTTGGTTGCAAGAATGCCGCGGCCAAAAGACTTCCAGTGGTCGGGTCCCAGGCTGAACCCAGTTGCAGACTGTCGCCTTGGACTCGGGTATCTGATGGTTGATGTGATGCGCCGGCGGTCTTTCAAGCAAAACATTACCTCGTATGCCGCTCGTCTGGACTCGAGGCCTACGAGAAAAACAGGCCGCGGCGCGTACGTCACGAAGGTAATCCCGCGCTCGCTCGCTCGCTCAAATCAGCAGGCAAACTACGTTTCTACACCTGTTAACTCGTAACTAGGCGTGTCCGTACAGTTGAAAAGTGAATCATCTACTGGAATCCGTTAGTCCTATAATGATGAGCAGTCCATGGGCCTACTTATAATTTGTTATGGCTGTACTGGCGTACAATAAAATAAAATCATGCTAAAGTGATTATCAGTTGCATAAGGCACCACTTCCAGCATGTAATGAGTACTGTTAAGCAGAAGAGACTAAATGCTATAAATAAGCCGTTACACCATTTATATCCAGTACTGATTTTAAATTAAATTTTGCTGTAGTACTGTTAAGCAGTAAGACTTCATAATTGCAGATTCCAGTGGAAGATGTAGTTCTCGTTAGTACTTACGCGCCAAGCTGCGAGTTAACAGGTTTAGAAATGCATTTTGTCTGCTGAGCTGAGAGAGCGAGCGAGTTCAGGAATACCTTCGTGACGAACGTGCCGCGGCCTGTCTTTCTCGTGGGCCTCGACTGGACTTCAGTGACGTCACAGGCGGTAGCACGGCTGTACTTACAAGGGAACCTCCCCATCGCACCCCCCTCAGATTTAGTTATAATGTGGCACAGTGGATAGGCCTTAAAAAACTGAACACAGATCAATCGAGAAAACAGGAAGAAGTTGTGTGGAACTATGAAAAAATAAGTAAAATATACAGTGAGTAGTCCGTGGGCAACATAGGCACCATCAAAGATTTTCTGGGCACAGGAGCGCTGTGGTCCCGTGGTTAGTGTGAGCAGCTATGAAACTATACGGAACTAGAGGTAGTTGGTTCAAGTCTTCCCTCCAGCAAAAAGTTTTAATTTTTATTTTCAGACAATTATCAGAGTTCAGGCACTCACACATAATCAGTTTCGCTCTCCAAAATTCCAGGACGTGTTCAGATTTGCTTGGACATATGCAGCATTTGACGGTCTACATAGGGAAAAATTTAAAAACGTTAAAAACATATGTTTCGACAGAGCACAGAGAAAACTGTGCGACTGTGAAACTGTTGCATTCATTTGTTGCAGTTTATGTGACACACTCTTGTTTTCATCACTTTTTGGGAGTGATTACCACATCCACAAGAAAACCTAAATCGGGCAAGGTAGAAGAATCTTTTTACCCATTCGCCAAGTGTGCAAGTTAGGTGGGTCGACAACATATTCCTGTGACGTGACGCACATGCCGTCACCAGTGTTGTACAGAATGTATCAGACGTGTTTTCCTGGATCAAATGTTTTCGGTTCCCATTGGAGAGGCACGTCCTTTCGTCTACTAATCGCACGGTTTTGCGGTGCGGTCGCAAAACACAGGCCCTAAAATTATTGCAGTGAACAGAGACGTCAATGAACGAACGGACAGATCATAACTTGCAAAAACAATGTAAGAAAACTTTTCGCTCAAGGGTAGACTTGAACCAAGGACCTTTCACTCCGCAGCTGCTCACGCTAACCAAGGGACCACGGCGCTCCTGTGCCCAGATATGCCTTGATGATGCATACTACTCAGTTTGTATATTTTGCTTATTTTTTCATAGTTCCACACAACTTCTTCCTGTTTGCTCGACTGATCTGTGTAGTTTTTCAAAGCCTATCCACTGTGCCAAATTATAACTAAATCTGAGTGGGGGGGGGAGGTTCCCTTGTTAGAGTCGTTAGGCGCATTTCTTTCTGGTGTTTCGGCAGATATTTGCAGTTCCGTTTCTGCATTGTGAAACTGTAGACAGTCCAAAGAATTACTGTTCGTCACATTTTTCATGCGACGCCCAGTGTCAACTGAAAACATCGGTCTCTTTCCCATCACAAACACAATTATTATTAAATCAGAATTTTACGTGCCCATTCGACAGAGCGCTCCAAAATAAATCTAGTCCGATATTTGTTTTATCGTTACGTATTAACAGGGACAGAAAAACACGAAGAATAAACAGCAGTCGAACAGCGACCCAGCAGCGCTGCACACTTGGCGGTAGTAGTAAGCGCGGGCCAGGGCAGCGCTAGCGCCGCTGGAGGACTGGTTACTCTTAAGAGTTTTACAATCACTGTTAACACAATCGATAAAATAAACCTCTGTCGAGTGGGCACCTAAAATTTCGCTTTAAAAAGCATTTTGTCTTTCACGGGAAACAAACCAACGCTTTTCGTCGACAACGAACGCTGCATGAAAGAAGTGATGGGCCCTATTTGTTTGGGCTGACTTCAGCTACACAACGTAAAAACGAAATTGCAAATATCTACTGTAACACCAGAGCAAATGTGCCTGACGACTCTTAGGAGAAACATCCCCTATAATGACGGCAGCAGCAACCACAAGACACTCTTCTCTTCTACATCTACATACATCTACATACATTGTACATACATAATCAGCAAGCCACCGTACGATGCGTGGCGGAGGGTACCCTGTACCACTACTAGTGATTTCTTTCCTGTTTCACTCGCAAATAGAGCGAGGAAAAAGGACTATCTATATGCCTCTGTATTTTCTCGTTTCCTATCTTGGTGGCCCTTATGCGAAATGTATGTTGGCTGACCACCCGATACCGCTGTGACTGTTTTAGACTCATTCAAAGAAAGACTACGGTCAGCAGCACGTAAACACCCACATCATGCAGTACTAGCTGGAGGTGACTTTACCTACCGAGTATAGACTGGGACAATGGTCGAGCAGTCGTCGGCCGAAAGCTTATGGCTTTTTAACCACATGACACGGCTTGAAACTCGAGAGAATTTTATCACTGATAACGTCCTCCCTGCCAGACAGTTAAAATTTTATTTAAAAAATTCAGTATACGTGAACGTTTTCAGTTTTATAGATTTCCAGTTTATAATTTTGTGGGTTATTAAACCGGAGGAACGTTTCTTTAATAATATTATCTTCTGAACTGGACTTTCAGGATAATCGTGTTGTCCCCTATGGATGCAAGCGAGCTTTGTTTCTTTCTTTTTGTCTGCGGCAGACTTCCATGTCAGAAACGCTCTGCAAAACAACACCAAAAATACGAGCACTCCGTGAACTGGCTGATCACGGTTGGTTGTTGTCCGTCTAACAGCGCACGAGGATCCCGCCAAAGACGGGAAGTTCTTGGCTTTCACGCGCATTTTCTGTTGTCGACAAAGTTGGCATGCGCTAAATTCTTACATTCCTTGCGCTGTTGAAAGACATCAACCGTAAAGCTGAACAGGAAAAAGCATTTTGTGGACGCATTTTAAAAGCATCTACGGAGTACTATTATCTAACAGGACACATTTTAAAGATATCTACGGAGCATCATTATCAAACATTGAAAAAGAGAGGGAGGTATGTGTCTCTCCTAAAAGTCGTCAGGTGATTTTTCTCTAGTGTTTCAGCAGATATTTGTAATTCCGGTTTTGCAATGTCTAAGCTGGAGTCAGCCCAAACAAACAGCACTCATCACGCCTTTCATGCGACGCGACGCCCAGTGTCAATGGGAAGTGTCGGTTTGTTTCCCATTACAAACAAAATGCATTTAAAAGCGGAATATTGTGTGCCCATTCGATAGCGTATGCAATATTTATTTTATCGATATGTATTAACAGGGACAGTAAAACATGAAGAACAAAGAGAACTCCAGCAGCAACTTAATAGCACTGCACGCTTGGCGGTTGCAGTCAGCACGGACCAGGGCACTGCTGTCACTGCTTGAGTACCGGTATTCTTCCAGTTATACTACCCTTGTTAATACGTATGGCTATAACATATATCGCACTAGACTAATCTAAGACCGCTCTATCTAAAAGGCACTTAAAATGCTGCTTTAAAAATCATTATGTTTATAACGGGAAACAAACCGACGCTTTCCGCCGAAACTGGGCGTCGCATGAAAGACGCGATGAGTATATTTTTTTTGCGTTGACTCCAGTTAAAAACGCAAAAACAAATTTGAAACAACTGCTGAAACATCAGAAAAAATGCGCCTGACAGCTCTTTGGAGAAACACCCTGTATATTTTTATAAAACGAAATTTAAAAAACCGATCTGGAATAGTTGCATAGTGAGGGAGCTACACTCCCACCTTGTCGACTTTGAAATCGGACGAAGTGGTCCAGTGATTAAACCATCGGCCACACGCTTGGAAGGAGATGAGCTCAACACCTGTCCAGTCAGCCACATTTACATTCCCGTGATTGGCCAGAACCGCTTAGGTCAGATGCCGGACGGTTCTTCTGAAACGGAGACAGCCATATTCCTGTTTGATTTCTGTGTAATCGTAGTCCGTGCTCAATCTATAATGAGCATTCTTTCTCCTTCTTCCTGTCGATTCCAAAGAAGCTATACCAATTCTCTCTTTGTATGCCGTCATGTTCTATTGTAAGCTGAACAACAGGTAACTGGAGGACCGATATCTTCACGAATAAGTTCTGGTTCACCTTATAAAGCGAGAACGAGAGCATTTTGATTTTGCGAATAGCTGCAGACCATTATCATTGTTAAACGGCGTGCAGCAATCTGTTTGTTCACGAGACCCAAAAATGAGCATATAGCTGCACCACGGTTGACTCTGTGTTCTTGATTTCGGGAAGGCATTCGAAAGAGATCGGCACTGACGTCTAATGGAGAAAGAATTGAAGAGAAAAAGAACGATCGAATGTTTTGTCAACTGATGTACTTAAAAGTAAGAAATTAAATAGATTCAATAACTATTCCATGCACCTTTGAATGACGATCGACATCACATACAGCAGTTGAGATGACATTTGAGAATTTAAAGTTCAACGTTGAACTTGGAACTTTTAAGAATACTAGAGGATAATATTGTCTGTTGAGGGTCTATTGCTGTACATGATTTCAAGCATCATTCAAGGGGCGCCCGATGTTTCTCTAACCTATTTTATTTCTTACTTTTAGATAAATCATTTCGCAAAACATTAGACTTTTTTATCAAAATGTTTGTATCATATCACAGTTTTATTTTGTAAATGGTAACATAAATAGATGTGGCAAAAATAGAAGATTTTATGAAAAAGCTGATTGTAGGTGCTCAGAATCTTTGTATCATATTACAGTTTTATTTGGTAAATGGTAAATTAAATAGATGTGGTTAAAATTGAAAATTTTATGAATAAACCAATTGAAGGTGCTGTGCTCTATTTGCATTCCTGCAGTTGGCGCACCTAATTTCTTTATTAATTAAAATAACTGCAACTGGTACGCTTAAGTATTATTATAATGTAATTATCATTAATTAGCTGCCATGTATGGGGGCAACTAAATCACTCACTACGTACATCGGCGTTCAACGTGGGGCAGTAATTAAATTCCATCGCATCAGAATTGCTTCGAAACATGGGACCTTATCTAATTAAAACCGTCGTCACAAGGGACAAAGAAGGAACGCCATTGAAGGGTGTGCTAAATATAGTATTCACATTCGGACGTCCCCTGGGCAACAGTGAATCGCTGGCTAATTCTTCCAACAGATGCTGCAACATTACGAGTTTTGTGGTCATTGCGTGCAATTCCCCTGTCTTCAGTGCTTCCACACACGCACGAATCTCGCAGCACCATTTCCTGTACGTACTGAAACATTATAATATGACGAACGCATTTCCCTGAAATCGACCACACTCCACCTTCGAAGTCGTTCCGATCCTGACAGTGTACACCATGACGTCAAGAAGGCGTAATGTCACTTCCTTCTACGTTTACATTTTATTTAGGGATCTTCATTAACTGAGCTTGAAATAATACTGACGTTCTCTACCAAACAAGGGAGGACGGAGATGGGCCTGCGTGTATGCCATCTCTCTGCACTCTCGGTCAGTTATTGCTGAAATATTATTCACCACATCCTCTGCGTTTGGATTCATTCGTCCCGTTCCTTCTAAGTTCTCAATTTTCACAAACGATGGCTCACTTTTGTTTTGTCACATCTGTAAGATGCCAACAGCATTCTGTAACGTTGTTGAAACTATGAAGATATTTAACACGGCAAGATATTTCACACAGCAAGACGGATTGTCACACTTAAATGCTTGAAATATTTCCCTATATTTATTATTAAGATATAAAGAGGAGTATGACGTAAACGCGATATTCGATGAGAAGAAATGAAGTTTGATAGCAAATTTCTATACTGTCGATATTTACCACCTGACTAAACAATTATGCGAAACACTCACCATATTGGCGAACTGAACTACGTGAAGCTGCTTACGGTGGATGGTGACTTACCTGAAACAAAGAAAAGTCATAATTACTTATGTGCCCACAGAAGGTAGTAAGAAATTGAAAGTCAATCATAATCAAAGTGAAGTAAATAACATTTGGCCCATTCAGAATGTTCTTTATGAGTAACTGCAGGTTCCAGAAAATTAATATTCTATCTTCAGGCCACTGTTCAGCATAATTGCATTACTGAACAGTCAAGTCATAAAGGAAATGAAAATAAAAATTAAATGTAATGCCATAACAGTGAAGCCACGTGGGATGGCCGTGGTGTTTGATGCGCCATGTCACGGATTGCGCGGACCCTCCCGTCGGATGTCCGAGTCCTCCCTCGGGCATGCGAGTGTGTGTTGCTCTTAGCATAAGTTACTTTAAGTAGTGTGTAAGTCTAGGAACCGATGACCTCCCCAGGTTGGTCCCCTAGCAATTCACTCACACACACACACACACACACACACACACACATAAGAGTGAAAGATTTTTCATCGAACTTTAGCTCACTTCACCATGGACGATTGTACCCATATGACATAGGATAGCTTCTCACCTTCCAATTATATGGCCGGTGGTACCGAATAAGAACAATTACTGTACCACTTTTGAACAGGTTCTGGGGGAGGCGGGCAAGAGTGGGGTGGGGGCATAGAAGATTGGGTCGACGACGTGCAACATCTGTTGTAAATCTATAAATTTATGGAAGCTGTGGAGATAAATGAAATTATTACAAAAATGTGCGTGAACTGCTTACCTGGTACTTGACTCTGTAGTATCCACATATCTATTAAAGGAAGTCTTGGTCCTGCTGAGGCTGTCTTAATATATTACAATGCTTTATTCGTTGCTATAACTCAATTTCGATCACATGGTCATTACCAACTGTCACGCGCATATGATTATGTATATACCAATAGGTTGTACATGCCGTCATAAATAAAAAGTTGAAAGTGATGTGTCATGTTTCTCCAAGTGAAAAAATAAAAATCTGTTTTATTGAGGAAACGGTAGCAGCCTTGACTATAACAGAACTAGTGAAAGGATTTTACAGTTGTAAAAGAGATGGAAAATTGGTGTGGAAAGCTGTATGTAGTAAGACACCTGACACTTGAAGGACATGTACACTGTGTATATATATCGAAGTTACATAGGCATGCGTCGTATTGTTTTTAACTGATGACCACACGTAATTCTGACGACATGAGCCATTGTGATAGTATCTACACAGTCCTACGGAAAGAGACAGAGTCCTGCAAACAGATAAAACATGTAATTCTTTAGGCTTTCCCGGCGAGGCGTTGTCATATTGAATAATCAGTTTTATACCGGTTATTCGCGTCTTTCCTGCACGATATTTCAACTGCGTGACTTGCAGTCGTCTTCAGGTGCTGTCAGACAGTGCCTGAAGAAGACTGCGAGTCACGCAGTTGAAATATCGAGCAGGAAAGACGCGAATACCCGACAGAAACCTGATTATTCAACAAGACATAAAATGATTATATTAAAACAGCAAACTCACATTTACGAGTTCATTAAGCCTATAACCCATTTAAGTTTTCATTCGTATAAACATTACACCTGGAATCCAGATGAGCTGTAGTGTACGTGATATAAAAGGCGAGCAATGGTGTAAATATACCGGTAAACAGGACTTCATTAAAGAATGGATCAAATGGCTCTGAGCACTATGGGACTTAACATCTGAGGTCATCAGTCCCCTAGAACTTAGAACTACTTAAACCTAACTAACCTAAGTACATCACACACATCCATGCGCCGGCCGAAGTGGCCGTGCGGTTAAAGGCGCTGCGGTCTGGAACCGCAAGACCGCTACGGTCGCAGGTTCGAATCCTGCCTCGGGCATGGTTGTTTGTGATGTCCTTAGGTTAGTTAGGTTTAACTAGTTCTAAGTTCTAGGGGACTAATGACCTCAGCAGTTGAGTCCCATAGTGCTCAGAGCCATTTTGAACCACATCCATGCCCGAGGCAGGATTCGAACCTGCGACCGTAGCAGTCGCGCGGTTCCGGACTGAAGCGCCCAGAACCGCTCGGCCACCACGGCCAGCTTCATTGAAGAGACCAGGATATTACAAATAAGTCTGCACAGACTATCTCCAATCCATTTTATTTCTTACTTTACGACAAGTCATTTCACAAAACATTTGAATGTTTTTTTGCGAACTTTTTTATTTCACATTTCTTCATTGTCAGTTGAATATCACATTAATATAACTTTTTACGCTCAAATAGCTAGACCATGAATAAATGGATTTTTTGACACTTAATTTACATATCTAACAGTAACTGTTCGTGGAATATTTCAAGTTTCCAAACAAAGCAGATCTCAGTATAGCATTCTAGAAGGGAGAATAGCGCATGGAATTGTTACGGGACCAGTAAACAACGTGGCCGATAACAGTGGCAGTTCGATAAGGACGTTCGCGAAAGATATTTTATTTACTAGGGAAGTTGTAACGCCGGAAAATTGTGGTCAAATGCTTGAATATGTGAATGGTTTGGCAGCTGTGGATGAACATAGGCAAATGTAATGTATGTGGATACATGCTGTTCCTTGAATCTCAAGTGCTGTAACATAGTGAAACGCGTTCTCGTAGTCCATAAAACACATGCAAAATGGTATCTGATATTCGTTGCTTTTTTATGGAACTTCTTTGAAAATCTATAAACGCTCCAAATGTGCTATGACAACTTCTAAAGTCAGCTTGTTGCTTTTTCTATGGTTGGCATCAAATTTTTTTGTAGACGATTAGCAGGGATTTTTGTAAAAATTCCGTAAGCCACCGACAAAAGACTAATGACACAACAGATATACGAGGCTTAGTTGCCCTCTTTCATATAAATTACGGCATGCGGTTGCAATATCTCATCTCTCATCCTCTGGAAGTTCAGAGTATTTCTCCGATCACTAACACCGATGTCAAGCTCCGTACACCAAATTAGTATGTTTCTCCGCACGAAGACCACTCCGGTACAATATTGCTGTTAACTGCACCGCTACCAATTTCCTTCTAAATGAAAGTACGACGAAAGACATTCTGAAAACTGAAGCAGGATTCGTCCCTGAAGTCACTCAGCGCTGGTGATTTAAGGGAGGAAACTACATTAGGGGGCTGTGTGACACTTACTTTTTGGGATTTTTTTGGGTGGGAAGAATTAATTAGAATTTAATAGATTTTGACATCATTTCAGTCATATTTCGAACCGTTTTTGTGAATTTTTTTAAAAATAATTTCAGCCAAAAATAACAAAGTTACGCTGTGAAGTCCGCTGAAGATTGTGAGCATAGTTCACTAATTGCGTGCAGTGTAGCGATTCCGATTTTATCTGAAATCAAAAAGGTTTTGATTTTAGATTAATAACTTATTTTCTAAGAATACGAACCTCAAGGCAAGCGAAAATAATGAAAATTAAAGATTTTGCAGGCGTTGGAACAATTTACTTCCATTTTCAATATTTTTTCTCTAATTATGCAAAGAAAAATACCCTTGAAATCATGATATCATCTGAGAAGTTGGTTCATATTATTCGTAATTTTATAAAGAATCATACTATTAATTTTCATAATGATCGGTTCTACATATTTTGAGTTAGAATGCACGCAAATGTGAAAAAAGTCATTTCGAGATAAACGCGTTTGAAAAATAAATTCTCGGAAACTAGAAATTCAAGGGAGTTAACAATAATATAAAATGCTTACAGATTAATCTGCGATTCCAGCACCATATATCAATTCTTCTTCTTCCTCATAGGCGTCATTTTGCGCTTGCAGCAGTCCTTTCCGAGCTTTCCGACCTTCCTTCGATTCCAATGAACTAAGTCGATTCTGCCGCCTCACGCGCTGGTTATCCATTTGTTCGGCATAATTGAAGCTTTGCGTGCCTACTACAATTCCTGCCTCGTTCATGACCATCAGAAGGGACGAATTTCCTTCACTTAATAAGCCTGTTCCTAAATACGATGCCATTTCAACGACTTTTAGTCCGGAGTACAAGTGTTTAGCAGCTAATCGTCAAATAGTGGAACTGAAACTTTCATTCGCATTTTGTGTGTGATCACGTAAACATCTCTCCAGTAATTCATTCCTTGATAAATCTCCCTACATTGGAAGAATTTCCTTCTGTACGTCGGGGTGCAATGGAGTAGGGTGCGGTTCAAGTTCCACTCCGAGGGCTGCTCGTTTGTGCCACTCGTACCAGCTGTCTTTTCCCTCTGGTCAATACTTCAGTCGAGGATTTTCATCCGAGGAAATCATACGATAGTATGTAGCCATAATTGCTAGTCCCACCAAGCTTTTTAGTTTTTAGAATATTTCGAAGCCGAGTCCCCATTCTCTTCTGGACATGACCTATACATTCGCTCGGTTCTATGCTCATAAAATTTAAACGAATGCGAATTTCGCTTTAAAATTTTGACGGCGTATTCGTGGATAGTTAATCCATCGATTTATGCAATAAAAAATCCGATTTTTTGAACCTCATAATGTGGTTACCCCCCATAACAATAAATGGGCCTGTCTATGCGTTGCCGTGAGGCGAAGACATTGTTCCGGACCCCTACTATGCATAACAACTAATATGAGCCTGCGATTAAGGACATATATCGGTGCTATTGTGGAGTGTAATTATTGGACGACTTTGTAGAGGAATACATACAAAGTTCATTGTGTTTTGGAAATTCCTACAAAGCCCTGGGATGACACTTAACGCACGATCACCGCGGCTGAGACGGCAGTCTACATCAGATCCGTGTAAAGGCGTCAGATAACTCTACCTTCAAAAACAGGGTCTGAATGGCGTTACTTGGGGCTACAACGCAAATGTCGCCAAAAGATCACCTTACGCTCACTATGGCAGTGCAAAGGCACTTGAAACGTTATCCTTGTAATGCTCAGCTTTTAATTATCCTTGCTTCGTACGGTTATCCAAGACAAAGTTTACTCCCTCACTACATAGACGAAAGAATTCCTCTTTCTGAGGTAATTTTGATGGTCATTTAGAGATTGCTCTTCTTTTTTCCGTTTTCCGCTTCTGTCCTATTATATTCAGTCTTTTGTTATCAGTGTATTATATCAGAAACCACATATTCTAAATTCTACCATAAACGTTTATTCAAAATTTAGTATGCCGTGTAAAGTGTCCTACTTTGTCGTTACCTTCCGCCTCATTTAGACGTAGTTTTCATTATTAAACTTGCGTTTGCTGGTTTTACTAAATTTACTAAAACTTGTAATTTTCCGTAAGTTGGACAAGTTTCACAAAAACACATTAATTCATTCCCAAACAGCTCACAAACAGGAGATTAAATCTGACCTTGAGTGCTTTTGACAAATTAAACGGGGTCTTCAAAACTAAGTTTTCAATATTTATGAAAGGGGATGTTTTCAGTGACAGTGCGTCACCAGTTTTGACTTACGCCAAAGCTGTTCAAAAACTAATAGACTTTCATCGAACAGTGCAAAAGTGCATCTTGAGAGATACTACGAGATACCGGAAAACAAAGTAATGATTCTGGACTGTAGTCGACGATGCAACTATAGCTGTAGCGAAAATGAAAGTGATTTGGGCAGGACACGGATGGCTGATGTACTAAGAAACTTCATCATTCGATTCCTATAGATAAGAAAATACTGAGACAAACAACCAATGGAAGACGGATGTTTGACAAAAAACTTGCGCCAAACGTATAGTTGAAGATCGTAATGCACATGTACTGCGATCAGCTGCATGCAATACAAAATCCTGCACCTCGATGCTAAAATAAAGATGGTGTAGCATTCTGCAACGAAGTCTACCACAGTGGTGGGCCTGGTTACCACACGCCGCAGTACACCGCTGCGCTTTTGCAGTCGCCTACGTGACGGGAAGCGGGTTCCTATTGTGACGTATCCGGGCAGAGCGAGTGCAAATGCTCCCTGCTCCGCACTCGTTCTCGGACTTCCGAATTCCGCTGAAGCCGCGGCAGTCTCGACGCCAGTCGGCGACCTGACGTGTGGTCGATCAGCTACGACCTCATTCGCCGTCGTCGTAGACTAGGCGGAGCCGTCGACTAGAGCAGACGGTTCCGAGTCTCCAATTGGTACCACAGAGACGACACCCCTCCCAGGTTTCCGTCTCCTGATTCTCCTGATGACTCAGAAGATTCCGATTTCAACATGGCGCGCCTGCACATCTTTGCTGGGCGCCTGGGGCCGTGTACAACGCACACGAGTCCTACCGGGCTACCGAGCTCACTCGTGCTACCGGCATGCCACTGCCTCCATCTCCACACCTGCCTTCCGACTTCCGGGTGGAATCGTCGACCTCCTATTTAAGTAGCTTTTAACAAATAATGTTGTTACTGAGTAAGCGTTTCCGACACCGCATTCGTCGCGGTACTGGAAGATCCCATCCCGCATTATCCTGCAGACACACCGCTCTGGGGCAGAGTGGCTGTCCTGCAGGTACAGGTGTCGGTACTAACTGCGACTCCGCCGCGCCATTACACGTTGAAGAGTGTAGTGGCGACCTTTACCCAGCAACTCGTCATGACGAAACAGTCAGTAAAGAATATCCAAGCATTTTCTCTACACTGCCGCTCAATATTGCTTGTTCTCTGACTTAATGGCATTGGTATGCACCTTCTGCCCACTACCACTTTCAATAATGTATCAATAATGTGTTAAACGGGTAACTGACAGAGTGACGAGAAGACATTTCGAAGGTGAATGGTGTATATTGTGCAAGACTCTGTAGAGATAAACTCACGGACGTAAGAAGACACATTCCATTTTGATTTATGGGCACAGCTTGCATGGAACCGCGAGGAAAACACTGCACAGATATCGGCCATGATCGGCCGAGACTCGTCAATACATCACAAATATAGTTGATAAAATAAAATTTATGTTCCAGCTTGCTAAAATTCGTTGTGTTGTCTTTGTAAGTACACTACTGTACGGAACTTAAAAAGGAAAGTAACTTTCTCATTATGTGTGACTAGCCGCGCCCTCGGAGGTTCGAGTCCTCCCTCGGACATGGATGTGTGTGTTGTCCTTAGCGTAAGTTAGATTAAGTACTGTGTAAGCCTACGGACCTATAAGCAATTTGGTCCCATAAAACTTACTACAAATTTCCAATTTTTCACGTGTCACTACCAACTAACATAGGTCGACGAAACTTGGACCATACATTGAATAAACTGCTACAGTACAGTACAGAAAGTGCCGGCCGCGGTGGTCTCGCGGTTCTAGGCGCGCAGTCCGGAACCGTGCGACTGCTACGGTCGCAGGTTCGAATCCTGCCTCGGGCATGGATGTGTGTGATGTCCTTAGGTTAGTTAGGTTTAAGTAGTTCTAAGTTCTAGGGGACTGATGACCACAGCAGTTGAGTCCCATAGTGCTCAGAGCCATACAGAAAGTAAGTGTAAAAAATACGCAGTGAGACAAATAGAAATTACAGTTTTATTCGGATACAATAACTACACTGAAGTGAATGCGATTCATGATGGTCCTCTGGATAGTGGACTCACATAGAATTTCAGCAAGCTGGAACTTAAATTTCGTTTCATCAACTTTGTTTGTGATTTATGGGAAAGCTTCCGTTGCTCACGACCGATGCCCATACAGTGTCTCCCTCGCACCTCCACGCAAGCTCAGCCCGAAGATCAAAGTGGTAAGAGTCTCATTGTGTCTGGGAGAAATCAGCCTTACTATTTTATGGCTTCTTTCTAAAGGAGGAACATTGTTCTTAATAGGAAGTGTGATCACCACGGAGGGCAGTGGATGTCCTGCAATGTGGCGCTATGCTCGGCACAAAGTCGGTAAGGAGTTCTTGTGGCAGGGCATACCATCCCGTTACCAACACTCCTGACAACTGCCGAATGAACCGAGCGAGGTGGCGCAGTGGTTAGCACACTGGACTCGCATTCGGGAGGACGACGGTTCAATCCCGTCTCCAGCCATCCTGATTTAGGTTTTCCGTGATTTCCCTAAATCGTTTCAGGCAAATGCTGGGATGGTTCCTTTCAAAGGGCTCGGCCGATTTCCTTCCCCATCCTTCCCTAACCCGAGCTAGCGCTCCGTCTCTAATGACCTCGTTGTCGACGGGTCGTTAAACAACACTAACCTAACTGCCTAATGGTCGTTCGTGCATGTCGACGTGTTGCAGCACGTTGCCTCAACGCGTCCCACACTTATTCGATGGCTTTTAAGTTGGAGGAACGGGCAGGTCAGTCCATTCGCCAAAAATCCTCTCGTTCCGAAAAGCTCCTGCACCTGCGCTGTTCAGTGCAATCGTGCATTGTTATCCATAAAAATAGAGTCGTGGCTGACTGCTACTCTCATTACGCACATAGGGTCACAATAACGTTGAACTGTGAGTGTACCGTGTTCAGAGATTTGAAGGTCAGTATGCCTACGCAACCTTTTGCTTTTCCGTCTACATCTACCTCTACATATCTACAGACATACTCCGCAATCCACCATACGGTGTGTGGCAGAGGGCACCTCGTACCACAACTAGCATCTTCTCTCCTTGTTCCACTCCCAAACAGAACGAGGGAAAAATGACTGCCTATATGCCTCTGTACGAGCCCTAATCTCTTTTATCTTATCTTTATGGTCTTTCCGCGAAATATAAGTTGGCGGCAGTAAAATTGTACTTCAGTCAGTCTCAAATGCTGGTTCTCTAAGTTTCCTCAGTAGTGATTCATGAAAAGAACTCCTCCTTTCCTCTAGAGACTCCCACCCGAGTTCCGGAAGCATTTCCGTAACACTCGCGTGATGATCAAACCTACCAGTAACAAATCTAGCAGCCCGCCTCTGAATTGCTTCTATGTCCTCCCTCAATCCGACCTGATAGGGATCCCAAACGCTCGAACAGTACTCAAGAATAGGTCGTATTAGTGTTTTATAAGCGGTCTCCTTTACAGATGAACCACATCTTCCCAAAATTCTACCAATGAACCGAAGACCACTATCCGCCTTCTCCACAACTGCCATTACATGCTTGTCCCACTTCATATCGCTCTGCAGTGTTACGCCCAAATATTTAATCGACGTGACTGTGTCAAGCGCTACACTACTAATGGAGTATTCAAACATTACGAGATTCTTTTTCCTACCACACTTCCCTGGGGCACTCCAGATGATACCCTCACCTCCGATGAACACTCACCACACCAGAATCACCAGCGCGATCATGTTCAACAATTTTCCTGGGTGCGTTACGTGTTCCCACTTGTCACCGCATGAGGTATGTACAGCATTGTCGAAAATGATCGTTTTGGTGGTCCTGGTGTTAAGATTTGGGGAGGCATAAAAATGGCCCTGAGCACTATGGGACTTAACATCTGAGGTCATCAGTCCCCTAGAACTTAGAGCCACTTAAATCTAACTAACCTAAGGACATCACACACATCCACGCCCGAGGCAGGATTCGAAATTGCGACCGTGGCAGCCCCGAGGTCCCGGACTGAAGCGCCTAGAACCATTGAATAAAAGTGTCATTTCTGTTCGACTCATTGCTTATTTCATTCTGTTACCTTCTACGTGCTGTCATAGCTTTATCGACTTTTGTTACCTGGCAGTGTGAATATTGTTTTCGTTCTTAATTTTTGCACACCCGTGTATTCCATCCATCTCGTTTTTTCATTCATGCACGAGAACATGTCCAATCGGTCGATGCCCACCGGTATTAATTTGTACTCTGCAATATGTGAGACACATTATTCGTATAATGAACGAGCTGTGCTTTTCATTGGCAAAAATGTTCCATTGTAATGCAGTTAGTACAGTAATACAGAGTGCTGCAGATGGACATTTCATTGCCTTACAGGGCCTTTGTGCACGAGCCACAATAAATATACATCTCCGAACAAAATTATTTGCAGGGTTGAAATACCAATGTACAAACATGTGCACTATGAAAACTACGCGATTTGATTTATTTATTGCAGAGTCACAGTTATATAGTGCAACAATTTTGAAACTCTGTTTCGCAGAGTGTACACTATCTGAAATTCAGCAGTGCGCAGGAAGTGTTCACAAATTTGCGTATCTCCAAATCCGTGAAGAGCGCTATTTTATACTGCAAACGCAGTTAATAACAATTCGGATTTCACATTCTACGACCCACCTGTTCCACGCGCCGGCAGAGCACCTACATACCTACCTTCACCTCTCCATTGTTGTGTAATTTTAAGTACACGCATAATTTCATTGTGAAATACTGCCTGAGAATTTTTTGACGTCCGAGACAAATTGCACCGTATTAAAATAAGAATGAAAAGGCTTATCAGTATCAGTGGTGCGTAAATTACATTGGGTCAGCCTAATTAACCAGGTGACATTC
The DNA here is from genome assembly GCF_021461385.2 of Schistocerca piceifrons. Lineage (NCBI taxonomy): Eukaryota > Metazoa > Arthropoda > Insecta > Orthoptera > Acrididae > Schistocerca > Schistocerca piceifrons. Next base: position 75,691,054 of record NC_060149.1, read on the forward strand.
ACATCGTTGCTAAAAATGAGAATCACATCCTTTTGTCGCCAGTTATAGAGAACACCAACGATTTTCTGAGTCTGCTTTGTACACCACTGACCAGCACTTTAACGTGAACGTTATACTCTGGCGTCCAAAATCAAAGGAACAAACGTAAATTTTTCAAGGTTTCGTTTATTTTTTCCACAAAACAGTATAAACAGGTGACAGTAAGGTAGAAGCAATGTAAAGAATACAAAACGTAAACAACTGGAACATGCATAACGATTGACAAAAATGTTCCTCGTTTTTTTTCCCAACTTAACGGATTTGCACACACATTGCGACAACTGGTTAATGTGCTCAGTATGGGGTGTGAGCACCTGTGGCGGTAATATAGGCCTGACACCGACGGGACATGTTGTGACTGATGTCATCAATCCCTTGTTGAGGCCCTACTGCCCCTTCTTCCTGCAGAGCCGCTCGCAAGTCTTGGAGAGTGGATGGTGGAATATGACGTGATGCAACCCATCTCCTTAGTGCATCAAAAATATTCTCTATGCGATTCCAATCGGGAGAGCGTGCAGGCTACGCCATGTCCATTAATACGAAGTCTGGGTCCACAGCACCGCGCAACAACAGCACGTGAGATCCCAAGATCTCGTCATGATACGTGACAGCAAATAAGCCTTGGTGATTCACCCACACAGTTTCATGAAGAGGTGTTCGAGTGGTCAACTGAATCCCTGCTCACACTTTTAGGGATCCTCCGCGATACTGGCCTCGTTCCACAATGTTTTGGTCCCGAAATCGTGTTCAATGTTCCATCTATATGCGAATCCGTCGAGACTCATTCTCTAGACCAAATCAGGACTCATCTATGAAAAGAACATTGGCTCACTGAACGACCGTTCAGGTGGCATATTGACTACTCCAGGCTAGACGCTCCCTTCTGTGAAGACGTGCCAGGTCTCCGACAATAAGGGCCACTCTGCCGAAGCCTTCTGTACACCCTTCGCCTCGATACAAAAAGTCCAGTGTATGCTGCCAGGTCAGATGCCAGTCCCCGTGCAGTACTATGGCGGCCCTTACACCCAATTAAAGGTCTTCTCTTTCTGATGTCACACGTGGCCAGCCCTACCCTGATCTTCGGGATACAATTTCGGTCTCTATAAGCTCTCACCGCATCCGAGAAACAACAGAATGATTCACATTAAGCCATCGGGCCACATCAGTTTCCGAATGTCCTGCTTACATTCTTCCCATGGCCCTCCACCGCAGGGAGTCTGGTAGGCATCTTCTCTGTGCCATACTGCATCATCTGTGACTGTGTACACAGATATTGTGGATGTGAGACTATCCAGCAAACACTATTGCCCTGACATCAGCGTTGGAGTTGTTGTCTGTGGACCGGAATGCCATCTTCCTTGCAGAACACCATCGTAGGGACAACTGTTGACAGTTTGTATGACTATATCGTGAATTAGACACAGGATGGGAAAGTAGCGGTTTATGCTTCAATTTTGGACACCAGTGTATTTCGATAATATTTAGGATACTGATCTTTCCTGTTGCGCCTACCTATGATTTGAAACGACTATAAGCTCAGTGCATCCTCTTACAACGGCCATTCGAGAGCCCTCACTGCTCAGGGATGAAGACTTGTCTACATATACGCGTACACACCCTTCAACCCACTGTGTGGAGCATGGCGAAGGGTATTTTGTACAGCTGCTGCTCATTCCTCTTTCTGTTCCACTAACAAATGAAGCGAAGGAAAAATGATTGTATCCATCTGTAACATTGCTAATCTCTGTTGTCTTGTACTGACGGCCCTTAGACGAGATGTTAGTTGGAGGTAGTAGAACAATTTTGCAGTCTATTGTAAAAGTTGCTCCTCTCACATATTTTTCTTCAGGTATTCTTATTTAACGTCTCGTAGTATGTCCGCAACACTCTCGCACTGATCGAGTATACCGGTAACAAATCTGGCAGAACGCCTCGGAAATTTTCCGGCGCCCGCCTTCAACGCAACCTGGACGGGATCCCTACCAGTCGAGCAGTACTCGGGACTCGGCCGCAAGAGTTATCCACGCGGTTTCCTTTGCAAGTGCTCTGCACTTACCTAGAGTTCTCCCACTGAAAACAAATCCGTCAGTTCCTTCGCTATGGCTGACCTTATCTATTCTTTCCATCGCAGTTGTCGAAACCACAGAAAGTAGAGACGTTGGACGCTGGGGTCTGGAGCGATGTCGATGTTATAACTCATCTCAAAATTATTCCATTGGCTTCAGGTCGTGACTCTGGATAGGCCAGTGCATTTCAGGAATGTTATCGTCCGCAAAATTTTGCCTCAAAGATTCTGCTTTATGATATGGTCTATTGTCCTGCTGATGAAGTCATCGTATCCGAACTGTTCTTCTACGGTATGCAGTGAATTCTGTAAAATGTGTTCATACCCACCCGCATTTAGCGTTGTCTTAAGCGCAGTAAGGGGATCATGCCTTAACTACCAAATACACCCCAATATCATAATATCACTAAATATCACGACGTCAGTACTTCACTTTTGGCACTATACATGATGGCAGGTAACGTTCACCAGCTATTCACCAAATCCTAACAGTTCCATGGGATTGAAACTGGTTATAGCGTGAGTCACCACTCCAAATCATTCGTTTCCAGTCATCCACTGTCAATTGGTGTCGCTTAGCACTGACTACAGAAAGGCTTGGTTTATGAAGAACTGATCGACCATTGTACCACATTTTGTAGGGAGCACATTGTGCTCAAGTCGGAGCGATCTAGCTGCTCGTAAAAGAATAAATGGGTAGCCAAAATCGCAGGAATTCTTTTTATTCCATGATTAGCGGTTTCGGCGAAACTAAAGCCGTCATCATCGGATCTACGGAGGACAGAAAACACTACAAAAGTGGGCTTGGATTCCACATATACAGGGTGTTACAAAAAGGTACGGCCAAACTTTCAGGAAACATTCCTCACACACAAAGAAAGAAAATATGTTATGTGGACATGTGTCCGGAAACGCTTACTTACCATGTTAGAGCTCATTTTATTACTTCTCTTCAGATCACATTAATCATGGAATGGAAAAACACAGCAACAGAACGTACCAGCGAGTCTTCAAACACTTTGTTACAGGAAATGTTCAAAATGTCCTCCGTTAGCGAGGATACATGCATCCACCCTCCGTCGCATGGAATCCCTGATGCGCTGATGCAGCCCTGGAGAACGGCGTATTGTATCACAACCGTCCACAATACGAGCACGAAGAGTCTCTACATTTGGTACCGGGGTTGTGTAGACAGGAGCTTTCAAATGCTCCCATAAATGAAAGTCAAGAGGGTTGAGGTCAGGAGAGCGTGGAGGCCATGGAATTGGTCCGCCTCTACCAATCCATCGGTCACCGAATCTGTTGTTGAGAAGCGTACGAACACTTCGACTGAAATGTGCAGGAGCTCCATCGTGCGTGAACCACATGTTGTGTCGTACTTGTAAAGGCATATGTTCTAGCAGCACAGGTAGAGTACTCCGTATGAAATCATGATAACGTGCTCCATGTCCACATAACATCTTTTCTTTATTTGTGTGTGAGGAATGTTTCCTGAAAGTTTGGCCGTACCTTTTTGTAACACCTTGTATAACATGTATACATATAAATTTAGTTACATACCTTAGGACACATACAGGTTACAGCATCAAGGCAAACAATGGTGATATTAAAGTTGCCTATAACACGCAGGCCTTACAAAATTGTCGTAAGTAGCACATAGGCGTCCAAGAGAGATGACATTATAAATGTTAAGTGTCTCCATCACATACAAGCGCTAGCTAGGTACTACCACAACTCCGGCTCTGTTCTTACACTACAGGCCGCGCCGCGAGATGGCGCTTACAGAAGAGGCGCCAATGAATGTCACACCTCGCGTCATAACAGGCTCTGTACGTGTGGTAACACTACGTCATTAGGGCTTGTACATAATTCTAGAGATTACTGTATCACGTAAACATATAAAAAACTTATGAAAGCTGCAGACCTACACAATTGCACATCTGCCTGGTCACATAAACGACATATCGAAAAGCAAATGCAAATATCATGAGAACTGCGGAATTACAATCATGTACATCTGTCTGGTCCTATACGTAATAAGATACGATCATACATAGATATTTTATGGGATCTGCAGGGCTATACACATTCTCGACGACCCTTGTCCATCATTCCATGAGTTCAGCCTGGTCTTGGTTTAGCAGTGGTTGAGCCTTCGCATTTCCACTTACCATTCATATCACCAAAAGTCAACTTAGACAGTCTTAGATGCGTTGAAATATCCCCGTGAATCTGTTACTCAGGTGACATCCGACGTCTGGTCCATGTATGAAGTCACTGAGCTCTGGAGACAGAACCATTCTGCTGTTACTGCTTCTCTGCTGACAACACAGCGCTCCCCATTCCCTTTTTACTGACGTTTCCGACTCTGGTGACGTCTAGTGGTCAATTCTATATTGCATAGAGATGTCCGGGTTCTTTGGATCAGATAGTGTAAATTTAGCTACAATTAAAGCAAGCAGCCAGTCATTACAACAAATAGAATTCCTTTACGGACAGGAAGAAGATTAGGATTTAACATCTTGTTGCCGAGAAGTCATTATAGACGGAACAAAAGCTACAATTGAGGTAATACTGTGTATGTGCCTGGTTTGAGACCCCTACTGTTGTCGCGTTGACGGAGCGTGGAGTGCGGTGGAGCAGGCCGGTCGGCGTGCTGGGAGCTAATGGTACAACATTAGCGGAACAAGAATTTATTACATTAAAGTTCACAGTAGTGTATTCTTCTCCGTGTCGGCGCTCAAGCCAGCGACAATGCAGCGCACGGCCTCTGAACGTGCTGACGCTGTCTCAGAAAACTTCGGAGGACGTCGCCCTACAGCGTCCTTCTCAACTAATCAGAGTTTCGGGCGGGAGGCAGGCCTCGTTAGCGGCCGGCGCGACCCGTACAGGCGTTGCGGCACAGGATGGTGACTGTGTACTACTCGAGCACAATGAACAACAGCATAGTCTGGAGACAAACAACAGCCTATCCCTTCCACCAAGAAAGGCCAGGGATGTCGATGACTGGTTTCAAGGTACTAGTCGGGGGCAGCAGCGGTTAGCATGCCTCCTGAATATAACGACAGGTGGATGATGCGCCAAAAACCTCCAGTTCGGTTAAGCAAGCCGTGTCGTCTCTTCAGTACTTGCAAGGTTGGCAGTTCACAGCGACAGAGTAAAGCAGACCAAAAAAGTAGCAGCAGTCTCTAAGACGGAAGACATCTCGGCGAATGGTAGCTGTGCATGACAGGTTCGGCCTCGTAGCTAGTGTACTGAAACGTAAAGATATCAAGGCTTGGAAGCTAGAGTATTTATTACTGCTTGTCTGAGGCAATGACATTATGTCTGGCTGGCAATGAATGAATGTGGCCTACTTTTACGGACTCATTATAGGTCTTCACCACCCCTCTATTTCACAAGAACGGCTTTCACAGCTTCAGCTTGTTGGATTTCAGCCATATAAGCAGGCTGATAGGTGTTCTTGTGAAACTTTTACTCTCTCTTAAGAAAGCAAGCTGTGCTGTTACAGTAACGTGATGTTCAAATGGCTCTGAGCACTATGGGACTTAACATCCGTGGTCATCAGTCCCCTAGAACTCAGAACTACTTAAACCTAACTAACCTAAGGACAGCACAAACATCCATGCCCGAGGCAGGATTCGAACCTGCGACCGTAGCAGTCGCGCGGTTCCGGACTGCGCGCCTAGAACCACTAGACCACCGCGGCCGGCAGTAACGTGATGTCTTCTCCCCACTGCGGTCTTGTTGCTGAGTTTGCTATTCTGGCCTCTCGCTCGCCATCCTGGGTAGCCACGGGTCCACGGCGTCTTGCATGGTTCGCACGGCTTCCCCCGTCGGAGGTTCGAGTCCTCCGTCGGGCAGGAGTGTGTGGGTCGTCCTTAGCGTAAGTTAATTTAAGTAAGATTAAATAGTGTGTAAGCTTAGGGACCGATGACCTCAGCATTTTGGGCCCGCATCTCGTGGTCGTGCGGTAGCGTTCTCGCTTCCCACGCCCGGGTTCCCGGGTTCGATTCCCGGCGGGGTCAGGGATTTTCTCTGCCTCGTGATGGCTGGGTGTTGTGTGCTGTCCTTAGGTTAGTTAGGTTTAAGTAGTTCTAAGTTCTAGGGGACTGATGACCATAGCTGTTAAGTCCCATAGTGCTCAGAGCCATTTGAACCATTCAGCATTTTGGTCCCATGAGACCTTACTGCAAATTTCCAAAATCTGTTCAGTTTTGCGCAATATTGGCTCTCTGCCCGTTTGTCGTTTTGATTGCGACACGGGGCGTTAGCGAGGCTTGCCTTGGATTGGTACTGGCTGGAAACGACTTTGAGAAAACTTCACATTTGCCCATAATATACAGGGTGATCAACAAGTCAGTATAAATTTGAAAACTTAACAAACCACGGAAAAATGTATATAGAGAGTTTAAAATTGACACACATGCTTGGATTGACATGGGATTTTATTAGAACAACCCCATATTGCTAGACGCGTGAAAGATCTCTTGAGCGCGTCGTTTGGTGATGATCGTGTGCTCAGCCGCCACTTTCGTCGTGCTTGGCCTCCCAGGTCCCCAGACCTCTGTCCGTACGATTATTGGCTTTGGGGTTACCTGAAGTCGCAAGTGTATCGTGATCGACCGACATCTCTATGGATGCTGAAAGACAGCATCCGACGCCAATGCCTCAGCATAGCTCCGGACATGCTTTCAGTGCTGTTCACAACATTATTCCTCGACTACAGCTATTGTTGAGGAATGATGGTGGATATATTGAGCATTTCCTGTAAAGAAATTATCTTTGCTTTGTCTTACTTTGTTATGCTAATTATTGCTATTCTGATCAGATGAAGCGCCATCTGTCGGACATTTTTTGAACCTTTGTATTTTTTTGGTTCTAACAAAACCCCATGTCATTCCAGGCATGTGTGTCAATTTGTACCTCTCTATTTATATTATTCCGTGATTTATTCAGTTTTCAAATTTCTACTGACATTTTGATCACCCGGTATTTCTGCTGTATAACAGAGGCATATCGACTGTGACATTTCATGAGACTGAACCCAGCATTCAGTTTAAGTAATTAAGGAAAATCACGTGTAATACAAATGTGGATGGTCGAACTGGAATTTGATCTGTCACTGACACAAGTAATAGATCACTCTCTTACCCATGCACAAACCTGTTCCGATTTGCTTTAGAGTAAGTCGCTCAAAGACTAAAAGAGCTCGTAAACAGTAACAGATTGCTGTTCACGCTATCTCATAAAAATGTTTCCTTTGTTTTTCACGAGCACTCGCTGCCAGAAACAACATACTGCGTTCCCTCAGTCACTCTTCGAAACAGGTATGTATGTGAGAACCTATTCTGTCCCCTAGGACCTTTATTAACAGCGGAAAGTGTGGTACAGTCTCGAACAGGAATCAATGGACATATAATCTGAATATTGGTCTACAACCATGGTGTATTTGTGATATGGACGAATTCAATTTCGAATGAGCGAATCTTTCTGAATTCATACTGATTTATGGACAGAAACGTTCTCCTCTGTAGTAAATTTATTAGACTATTCGCATATATAATATCAAGCGTTATATCACATCAGCTTGCCAGATATTTCACAATGACTTATTGATATTAGCAGAAGGCTCCAAAATATTTAAATTAGGCTAGGAAAGGAATAAGGCAATGGATGCCACTGTTCGAAGGACTAAGAAACTGAACTATGTCGGTGAGTTCCATACCGTACAGCAATGAGAATGTAACTCAAGCAATAAGAGCTAGGAGAAAGTCAAAGGTTACATCTACATCTGTATGGATACTCTGCAAATCACATTTAAGTGCCTGGCAGAGGGTTCATCGAGCCACTTTCACAATTCTCTGTTGCCGCGAGGGACTCGCCGAGCCGTCTAAGGCGCTGCACTCGTGGACTGTGCGGCTGATCCCGGCGGAGGTTCGAGTCCTCCCTCGGGCATGTGTGTGTGTGTTTGTCCTTAGGATAATTTAGGTTAAGTAGTGTGTAAGCTTAGTGACTGATGACCTTAGCAGTTAAGTCCCATAAAATTTCACACACATTTGAACATTTTGAACAATTCTCTGTTATTCCAATCTCGTTAGCGTGCGATAAAAACTAACACCTACGTCTTTCCGTGCGAGCCATGGTGATCGTTTCTCCCTATGTAGGTCGGCGTCAATAAAATATTTTCTCATTCTGTGGAGAAAGTTGGCGCCTGAATTTCGTGAGAAGATTCCTCCGCAAAGAAAAACACCTTTGTTTTAATGATGTCCATCCCAAATCCTGTATCATTTCAGTGACACTCTCTCCCCTATTTTGCTATTATACAAAACGTGCCGCCCTTCTTTGAACTTTAGGGATGCACTCCGTCAATCCTATCTGGTAAGGATCCCACACCGCACAGCAGTATTCTAAAAGAGGACGGAGAAGCGTAGTGTAGGCAGTCTCTTTAGAAGGTCTGTTACATTCTCTACGTGTGCTGCTAATAAACCTTAGTCTTTGGTTTGCCTTCCCCACAACATTTTCTATGTGTTCCTAATTGTAATTCCTAGGTATTTAGTTGAGTTTACGGCCCTTAGATTTGACAGATTTATCGTGTAACCGAAGTTTCACGGATTCCTTTTAGCACTCATGTGGATGACCTCGCACTTTTCGTTATTTAGGGTCAATTGCCAATTCTCGCACCATACAGATATCTTTTCTAGATCGTTTTGCAATTTGTTTTGATCTTCCGATGACTTTACTAGTCAATAAACGACAGCGTCATCTTCAAACAACCTAAGACGGCTGCTCAGATTGTCTCCCAAATCGTTTATATAAATACGTAAGAGCAAAGGGACTATAACACTACCTTGAGGAACGACAGAAATCACTTCTGTTTTACTTGATGACTTTCCGTCAATTACTACGAACTGTGACCTCTCTGGCAGGAAATCATGAATCCAGTCTCACATAACTGAGACGATATTCCATAAGCACGCAATTTCACTATAAGCCGCTTGTGTGGTACAGTGTCAAAAGCCTTCCGGAAATCCAGAAACACTGAAATCCGTTGTCAATAGCTTTCAACATTTCGTGCTAATAAAGAGCTAGTCGTGTTTCACAGGAACGATATTTTGTAAGCAAGTGTTGACTGTGTGCCAATAGACCGTTCTCTTCGAGGAAATTCATAATGTTTGAACAAAATTTGTGTTCCAAAATCCTGCTGCATATCGAAGTTAATGATATGGGCCTGTAATTTAGTGGATTACTCCTACAACATTTCTTAAATATTGGTGTGACCCGTGCAGCTTTCCAGTCTCCGGGTACGGATCTTTCGTCGAGCGAACGGTTGTATATGAATGTTAAGTGTGAAGCTATCGCACCAGCATACTCTGAAAGGAACCTAATTGGTATACAGTCTGCACCAGAACACTTACTTTTATTAAGTAATTTAAGTTGCTTCACTACTCCGAGGATATCTACTTCTATGTTACTCATGTTGGCAGCTGTTCGTGATCCGAATTCTGGAATATTTACTTAGTCTTCTATGGTGAAGGAATTTCGGAAGGATGCGTTTAGTAACTCTGCTTTAAATTGTGTCGTGAGACATGAAAATCCCAAGTACTTCTTTCCAGGTAGAACTGGATATTACAGCATAATAAGGTTACAATTTTCCGGAGACCCATTGGGAGTAAGCCGTTTAAAATGGCACAAAAGTTATTTTATCATTCAAAATAACATGAAATTTAGTCCTCGTTGGTTGGAGGAGGTGGACAAAGAAATAAAGTGAGTATAAAATTAACAAAAAAAAAAAATCATTGCAGCAGACAGTGAGATAGAAACTGGGAGCCGAGCAGTAGCTGGGACAAGCAGTGTACTGGAAATGGAATCAACTGAGTGTAAGACGATAAACAAGTAATAAGAAGTTGAAAGTACGTTCCATGAATTTCAAACAAAATTGCATAAGACAGACGAAGAATTACGTATTGGTTGTGTTATGACACCTTACAAACTGGGATATGAACCATCGTCCTCCCAAAATCGAGTCCAATGTGTTACTGCAGCTCGGATTTTTTCTGCAACGAAGACACAGCATCCAGCCAGCAATGGTCTAAACAATATTGTAAAACCGCATAAAAACCACAATCAGGCTGACAAGTATATTACATCAACTGTCGCTATTTCAGTATATGGATTCGATCCGGATAGGATGCAGTGCCGTGTCTTGTAAGCCAGCGCGCTGCAAGATGTGCTATACAAGTAGATCTTATAAGCGGTAGTGAAATGGAAACGAGACAGATGAAAAAAGTAAGTAAACTGTTTACAATTTCAAAAGTAATCGGGGTAACTGTTAATACATTTATCCCACTGTGACACAAAACGGTCACTGCTTTCGTGGAAAAAAGTTTGCGGTTGCCTACGGAACCATGATTGAATCCAGACACGCACCTCTTCGTCCGAACTATTTGAAAAGTAATGGGGATAACTGTTAATACATTTATTCCACTGTGAGACAAAACGGTCACTGCTTTCGTGGAAAAAAGTTTGCGGTTGCCTACGGAACCATGATTGAATCCAGACACGTACCTCTTCGTCCGAAGCAAGTCGATGGCCACGAATGGTTTTTCTTTCTGGGCTCCCAAAACGTAGAAATCGTATGGGGAGAGATCGGGATTGTATGGTGGGTATGTAAGGGCTTCGTAGCCTGCCCACACGTTGCCAAGATTGTTTCGAGTACGCTGCAGAAGTTTCGCTGGGAAACCTTTACATCCTCCACACAATCCCGATCTCTCCGCATGTGATTTCCAGTGCTGAAGAAAGATATTCGTGGCCGTCGATCTTGTTCGGACAAAGAGGTGTACTCCTGGGTAAAATAATGGTTTCATTAACAACCGTAGATATTTTTACACGAACGCACTAACTATATTGGCTCACAGTGGGATAAATCTGTAACAGTTACGGCGATTATTTTTTGAAATGATAAACAGTTCACCAACTTTTTTCGGTCTGCCTCGTTTTCATTTAACTGCTCTTTATATATTTGGTTAATGGACGGAAGTGCATCTGGCTCTTAAGTAAAACAGACACCTGCAAATATTGTTCTGTTCCGTATTAAACGGTTGCATTCTTCCAAGTTGATGGTATACGGTAATACACAATATTTCTTACTTTTTGCTATCTCCTGCATCATCATATGCTGTGTCACAGCTCTCTAAAATAATTTTCACCGGCTTAAACATCCACTTGAGTAGAATGCAACACTATTTACCTGTTTCAGTTAGGTAATCTTTTAGTTTGCTTTGTATGAGAGCTGAAAAACTTTAATTGTGTAACCCTATTCAGTTTTTATATTCCACGCACGAGCAGCTCAAACAGTTAAATGAGTGGTTCTAAAACCGTGCACGTTACCGTGCTAACATTCTGGCTGAAGATAGAAATAGGATATAAGTCTCGCTGACGTTGTCACATTTTTACTCTATTTTTAAGCGTCGAGAAATGAGTGGGGTCCCCTGAAGACTTATTAACATCCTACATTATAAATATGTCACCCCATTATTCAAGCATATTTTAATTTATTTGCTGTGACAGTTTATGTGTGTGGCCTAATCTAGAATTTCTTTCTCCGTAAGTTTCGACAGTAAGAGAAGAAGACCAATATTAAGAACACACCATTACGGTATTCTGCACAAGTATCTACGTTAAACATAATGTCTTATACACCTAAAACCTAGGGACGCCAAAGGATTTATTATGTGCACATAAAATATATTACTGGACATCTAACAACACAAAAACTGGCCCATGAGCCCAATGAGTGTTCTGCTTCTGACTCTGCTTCTTCTCATCAGCTCGTACAGTTCCATTTACCAAACATTTGCTACCACATAGGTAGCTATATGTTACAGATGTTTGTTTACCTCGTATCTAGGACGTTTGAAGTCAATAACGGTGGTAGAGTGGATAAAACTGCTTGTTATTCCGCGATATGGAGCGACTCCACGAGCACGTATCAGTGTTTCTCTAGTGCAGAATCGCTGTCAATATGCCAGTAATATCAGCACGTCAAATGATTTTAGAGCATCTTTCCCTCAGGTAAGCGCGATGGATCCCTAAAATGTCTAGCTTGGATTGCAGATAAACATTTCTTGTAAGACTACTGGTGCCAGCAATGTAGCACGACCGAATGGCATCACTGATGTCAGCAGATAAACAAAACATATCTTGTTCGACCCCACTACCTCCTAATCACGTAATACACAATCTGAGCAATGTGTGCAGATTCGCGCGGAGATACGTGCACCATGAGCTGCTTCATCTTCAGCCATAAATTCTAAACTGGGTTTAAATCAGTTTCACCCTACTACGAAAACTATGTTCATACCAGATCATTGGTGCTGATGACCGAGCGCTCTTACTGCAATTGGGTCAGATACAGTCTATATCGTTCCCTTACAATGACTACGATTACATGCTCCACAATTCAAAGTTTGTTATGTGTTGAATGTTTGTACGTGCTAAACTCTCATCCGCACGGTTATTATAGCCGTGCTATAGATCGGTACTGATGATGCCGCAAATACGATATCTACCTCTAGCACAAAAAAAGTACGAACCACGTAACCTGGATCTAACTTTGGGGCAAAAATGCAAGGAGCAGTCCTACTTTGGTCGTAAAACATGTAGGTTCCCCATTGAAGCGGTATGGTATAGTCATATTTTGTTCTTGGAATCAATTTCCTGTGGAAAAGTTCTCTATGGGGACAATCTGTAGTTTTTCAGTTGCGACACTGTCGAAATAATCGAACCCTTTCTCGAAAAAGCACAAATTTTGAACTCACGTTCTAACGATAAGTTTCAACTATCAAATGTTATGCATCCTTTGTTGAAACACAGGAAAAACTACTATCTTTATTTTTTTCCAGCTTTTCGATTTCCCGAAACGTTAAAATCCGCTTCTTTCATGAGGGAAGTCATTCGTTACTTGCCTTCGCTAATCGGAGGACGAGATACTAATATCTTACAAACCCCGTATGATATTATACTGATGACGTTTGGTTTCCGTATATCCACACACAACACCACTTTCGCGCAAGCGCCCACAGATGTCAGTTGCTGACTGGAACAAGTCATACTTATTACTTATCGAGCAATACATCTGGTACATCATGTAAGGGTATCACACAACGTAATGAAAGCTACTGTTGCTTATTTGATAAGTCTTCAACGTAGAATACCACAGGCACTTATTAAATTATTACCAGAGCGCACCCAAACCGCCTCACGTCTTACGAAGCATGTGTGCCAAAACCGCTTTTAATTTTAAGAATTAAGCCCTGTTTTCGTAGGTATAACTCTAAATGTTAGCGTTAACAAGGATGAAGTTAATACGTCGGAGAACTACTCGAGCATTTCATTACATGGTAAATTTTCGAATGAAAACACTTCCTAAATAAATAAAAGTTCGAATGAAAACACATCTCTATTTACAAACAAGTAACATAATTACACAGGTATTTTAAATCTGTCAACCCAGGTGCTAAAACTTGGAATCTATTTCATCATGTGCGCTTCGTTTTAGAGGTTTTAAACTGTGCCGGTAGTAGAATTTCCTGCTTATATTCAGAAGTGTTGTCTGCATACACACTTGTCGTGTATTCCTGTCCTTGACACTGGCCTTTACGGCCTGTTTTCACTTTTACGTTGTTGGGCGTGGTAGGCTAGCGGTAAAGCGCGTGTCTGGAAACAGAGGCTGAGTCACCAGGAGAGACATATGGTTCAGATTCTACATTATACTGTAGAATCAGTTTCCCCATCCGGATAACTGCGGAAGATTACGGACGAGCAACTCGTCGAAGTGCTGATCAATCGAAAGACTTGGAGTCAGCCATTAAGACACATTATTACTACTTCTTCATCAGGCAGCACTACACATCTCCTGACACTTGACACCGCTAAATATTGTACAACTACAGCATTTTTAGTAGTTGTGTCGTCAGTTTTAAAATAGTTTAAGTAATTATATAGTAAATATGGACACCATGTGCATACAAATGAAAAAGTCAAAATAATCTGATTTTCAGCTTGAGCCTTAGAAAAAACAGATACGTGCACTGAAGCGAGAGAAGAGAGGCCAGTAGTCCAAGTGGCAAACAAACCCATTTTGACGTACCGTCATAGTTTGCTTCATATGTTATGTATGGCTTCCACATAAGTATTTACCAGGTGCACCGGTATGAAATGAGCGTTAAGACACAAATGTGTCGATAGGGAACATTTGTTGTGAGCGAGCCTTAATTTTTTTTGTTTGGTTGGTATGACATCTGTCAAAGATATTTAGTATACATCAAATCATGGAACAAACATCATCATATGTTTACATCGTGTTAACAATGTCGAATTTTGTACCAGAAAGTGATGATTTGCGTAAAGCATTAATTTTTTGTTTCCATTTGAAGAAAAGTTCTGCAGAGTCGCATCGAATGCTTGTCGAGTCATATGGTGATCATGCTCTATCAAAAGCAACATGCCAAAGATGGTTTCAACGGTTCAGAAATAATGATTTTGATGTAAGAAATGAAGAACGTGGAAGACAACCGAAAAAGTTCGAAGATGCCGAATTGCAAGCAATATTGGATGAAGATGATACTTTGAGTCAGAAGCAAATGGCAGCAATGTTAAATGTTGCACAACAAACAATTTCTGACCGTTTGAAAGCTATGGGAAAGATCCAAAAGTGTGGAAAATGGGTGCCACATGAATTGAATGAAAGACAGATGGAAAACCGAAACCCATTTGTCAAATTTTGCTTCAAAGACATGAAAGAAAATCAATTTTGCATCGAATTGTTAATGGCGATGAAAAATGGATTTATTTTAAGACTCCTAAACCGGAAAAATCATGGGTTAATCCTGGACAACCATCAACATCGACTGCAAAACCAGATCGATTCGGCAAGAGGACAATGCTCTGTGTTTGGTGGGATCAGAAAGGTGTGGTGTATCATGAGCTTCTAAAACTCGGTGAAACTGTGAATACTAATCGCTGCAGACAACAAATGATCAATTTGAACTATGCATTGATCGAAAAAAGACCAGAATTGGCCAGAAGACATGGCAAAGTATTTTTTTTACACGACAATGCACCTGCACACAAAGCAAAACTGGTTCAGGATACAATCAAAACACTTGGCTGGGAGCTGCTACCCCACCCGCCGTATCCACCAGACTTGGCCCCTTCCGACTACCATTTGTTTTTATCAATGGGACACGCACTGGCTGAGGAAAACTTCGATTCCTACGAAGAAGTCGAAAATTGGGTGTCTGATTGGTTTGCTTCAAAAGACGAACATTTCTATTGGCGTGGTGTCCACAAATTTCCAGAAAGGTGGTCAAGATGTATAGAAATCAATGGTCAGTACTTTGAATAAAATGTTTTTACTTTTCAATTCAAAATTAGTGTTTCATTTTCACAAAAAAACGCTAATTTCATACCGGTACACCTGGTAGTTGTAATAACTCCATTACCTAATAACGCTGGCTATACCCTGAGCTAACAGGGTAGGTTGGTGGTGTGCGGTAAAATATGTGTGCCTGTGTCATGACTGTTATCGAGTGTGCTAGCGTTCTGCCTATTCTTCATGTTTTAATGTCCCTGTTATACGTATCGATTACACGAATATCGCACTAGACTAATTTGGAAGTTCTCTGTTGAATGACTCTGTAAAATTCCGTTTGAAATTCGTTTTCTTCACAGCAGGGAACAAAGCAATGCTTCCCACCGACAGTGGGTGTCGCATTACGGATACGATTAGCAGTATTTTTTTGTGCCAACTTTGGATACAAATTGCAAAAACCAAGTTGAAAATATATACCAGAACACCTGATAAAGAGCGTTTTTAGCCCTTAAGAGGGGCAAACTGTATCTCTGATCACTGTGGTAGTGTTAGCATTTGTTTCTTAAATGAGGAAGAGGTTAGTGGTCTATCAGAGGTCAATGACCTTGGTGGAGACATACGGTTACTATTGAGTGTGAATGAACTTTTATAATTTATACCAGTTTTTCGATGCCATGCGTAAGTTATAGGAACTAGTCAGTTTTGAAGTTCCGCATGCATTTAACCACTATAGGAAAATGAGAGAAGAGTACCCTGTTGTAAGATTGCCAAATTGTGATGTAAGAATTACAGAAAGAGAAGTGGTGAAGACAATAAATAAATCCCATTACAAAATCAGGGAGATGCAACTTCTCTTTGCCATAAAACAAGAAGACTGTACTCTTAATTGAACATCTTTTAGTGGCAAGAATAAACGGAAAGACAGTACGCAGGAGTACTCTACCTTAAGTTCCTATACAATCCACAAATGACTAGAGGATATTCTCTTAATGGGATGAATGACATATGTATTACACATCTGATCTCACGTGTTACTTCGCTGACACAGATAGTTTAGCGGTGAGAGGTGTTAATAAGTAAGTCTGTGTGGTGCACTTCGCTCTGCTGGAGTACTGGCTACTCTTCACGTTTTAACGGCCCTGCTACTACATACCGATTAAACGGAAATCGCACTAGACTTATTTTATTTAGGTCCGCTCTATTTAATAACCATGTAAAACTCCGCTTTAAAGTAATTTTATTCGGAATGGGAAGTAAACGGACGCTTTCCGTCGAATCTAGTCATTGCATGAAAGACGTGATCAGCAGTATTTGTTTGGTATGAGACCAGCTGCAAATTGAAAAAAACGAAATTACTAGTATCGACCGAAACACCAAAGAAAATGCACCTGACGACTCTTAAGAGGGACAGCCTGTATTTATGATACCTACAATACTTGGAGCAATATGGAACGTAAACAACAAAAGCCATCTTCCTTAAAGGAAAATTCAGTTCCTGGAGTCAAATGCAGTTGTTTAAGGCAAGTGAGTTTCATAGACAAAACTGTCTCCATGAAAGGTGATGCAACGATAAAAATACCATTTTTCCTACACGCAAAGGTCTGTGTGACAGCGAGGGGGCTACTGAGAAGCACTGGAAAACAATTCTAGAACATATAAAAGCCTATCACAGCCGAAAAAGAATCTGTATGTGTCCATGCAATAAAAAAGATGAGACAGAAGTGATAGTTGTAAAATGAAAGGTTGTGCTTCAAGTGCTACCGATTGTACTGCGTTTAAACAAAGTGTAGTTATCCTCTTTGTGTACACGCACACGATAAGAAGAGAATGCGATTGTGTACACGGTGTGGCAAAGAACACATTGTGATTAACTTGCCATCAAAAAATAATGAGCGATCCCTGCTGATGGGAAAAGTACATGTAACCCCAGAGATGATGACATGTGAGAATCCTCCTCACATGTTTTGTTCCTTTCAAATGAAGTGTGTTACTCTTCCAATCCATTCCTACTACTATACATACCAGTGATCTATGTTTGAGGCTGCAACAGTGATCTATACAGTTTCAAACTTGAGGTAGTTGTAATTTCAGTTTTTTTTTCCAGTCCCTTGCTCTACTAACAGTGAAGTTATACTGCGTCGTCGACCATTGTTCTTAACACACACAAAGGTAAGTTTTTTTTATAATGAAACGTACCTACATAGATAGACTTGGTACACGGCAAGACCGCATTGGTTAAAATAATGCGTTATGTACTTGTTAAACATGAAACCATGGGATATCTGTGTAATTTGTATACAGCAAGAATCTATGATGGTCAGTTGTGTTTTTACAGACATTCTAATTTACACTACATTTAGTTTGCTAATGTCAAGAGGCGTTATTAGATCTAAAAGAGTTATGATACTAGGTGAGCAGTTAAGAGCACAAGGGTCATAAAGTAGTTTCTAAACAGACATGGGAAATCTGTGAACTATATAGGCTGCACCCATATCCCCAGCTGGTAGGATAACGCTTCTTTGAATATCCCACCATTTATACCTCACTCAACTGGACTAGTGACGAAGGGGAGGGGGGGGGGGGGAAGGAGCGTTATGGGAGGAAGGAGGCAGTGACCTTGAATGCGATGTGTACTGTTTACATAAGGAGACCTGGCATCAATGGAGACTGTGTTCGAACTTCCCCTGCCCCACTACCGACGTGAATACGTTACATGGTGTCATTGTGGTCAATAACTGTACACATGAACGTCGTCTACACATAAAATATACTTCCAGGTTTTGTCCTGTTTAGTTGCGCGTGT
The DNA here is from genome assembly GCF_021461385.2 of Schistocerca piceifrons. Classification (NCBI taxonomy): domain Eukaryota; kingdom Metazoa; phylum Arthropoda; class Insecta; order Orthoptera; family Acrididae; genus Schistocerca; species Schistocerca piceifrons. The sequence goes on from NC_060149.1 coordinate 75,709,336, forward strand.
GATGTAATAGTGAGAAATAGCTAGAAACGTAGGAAAAAACTGTGTCTATTAAGAGCAAAGTAGAATGATAGTGCATCTTACCAGAGAATTAGTGATGCCTCAGAGACGAAATCTTTCTCACAGGTCGTCACTTACTGAGTGCACTCGTTACAGAAGTATACGTATTGAGAGGAAGAAGAAGCTCATACACCCGGAAACTAGGGCCAGTGGGTGTAGGTCGAGTGTCAGCCGTATAAATGAAGGCGTCTTCGCGCCGCCGCCAGTCTGCCGCAAGAATAATTTGCGTGCTGGAGAACAAGTTGTTGAACTGCGGCCAGGAGACGTCTGGCCTCACGGCCATCTCACACACGTCTACAGCTGTCGCGCTGTAAGAAAGCCTCTTCTGCGCCTCAGTTCCACCTGAACATTCGTCCAAAGTGTTTTGTATCACACTCACGTTGAACTCTATAAGAAAATATTTGAACCGACTTCTTCTATCAGTTAGCGTAAATTAATGCGTATTTGCTTTCGACACACAACAGATCCCCACATGTCAAAATAACAGAAGTCTGAGAAAGAGAGGAAAATAAGATTACTTATTAAACTACCGTCGTTTTAGAAGTAGTTAGAGATGGAGTACAAGCCCGAATTCAAAATAGATGAACAAGAAAATCGACCGTGGCCTTTTTGAGCGAAACTTCAGAACACCTAAATGAAGCTGTCCGGAAGATATTTGAACCCAACCCGCTTCCGAGCCCAAGTCTTAACGACAATTCCATCCTGCTCGACAAAAGTTAAAATAGTTTGTACATATCGACCGATTAGGTTAAGTATCGAGCTGGTTGCCCATTCGCGACTCATACCCTCGGACTTTAAACTGTTAAGAATATGAGCATACACCAGGTACTACGCAATACATGGACAAGAGGCGCATATCATCTCTTTCAAAGACAGCACCAAGTGATACAGTGGCAGCAGGATGAATATGAAGCGTCATCTGGCCACAGTAACAAATGAACTTATGCACTGGCAGTGTCCATCTCCGGAACCAATACCCAACAGCCTACGTATGATCCAGCCTTCAGCTGAAGCAATTTTTGCTCTACATGCTTACACTGTTAGAACACTATATCAATTTAGCTGTATCTTTATAATTATATTGCAAAAATTTGTACCATGATCCCTTCGTGATAGAAAACTTTCCGTAGGAAATTCTTTGAGAGGAGAGTCACCTTAAATTGCATAATGATGTCAATCAAGTCGAATGTGATGAGTGCTAGGTAGGGATACAAGACGTGGAGGGAGTCCGTAACGTCTCTCTCTCATCCACACTAATAACAAAAACATAACGCGCGCACATCACAACCAACCGCACTGAACAGATAAATTTCAGATCCCTGACTTGTAAGCCACCAAATCAGAAATGGCTTGCATAAGCTCGTGAGTCACACCGTTTCACAATTATCATTCAATGCTGCCGTCATAATACCGCTGCAAAGAAATATCCTTACTGACCTTTAGATTGAAGTAAATTTTCGTTTCTGCTCTCATTATTTTCCAAAAAAAGGCTCTGAGCACTATGGGACTTAACATCTGAGGTCATCAGTCCCCTAGAACTTAGAACTACTTAAACCTAACTAACCTAAGGACATCACACAAATCCATGTCCGAGGCAAGATTCGAATCTGCGACCGTAGCGGTCGCGCGGTTCCAGACTGTAGCGCCTAGAACCGCTCGGCCACCCAGGCCGGCCATTATTTTTCCATCTTTTATCGTAGTTTACATTGCTCCGTCCTTAGGTATATTTGCGGGGATTAGAATTAAGTAGCCAACAGAAAAGCCTACAACTTTGACTTGAAAATATGTTGTCTATCCCACATGCAATTCTTTTGTGAAACTGTTCGCGATGTATACTCAATACTGAGACAACTAACATGAGTCAAACACACACGGTTTTCAACATAGGAATCACACAGCCAACCGGTTGCAAGTAATTGTTTGTTACATTGACCTAGGTTTCGACACCTCTAAGGATGTCTTCACAAACTGAAATTTTAAGAAACCGTAAAGCTTAATTTTTGACTTGAGCACACCTGCTCGAAATTTTGACCATTGCCTTCTCGCCTTCTAACTTTACGGTTTCTTAAAATGTCATTCTGATGAAGACATCCTTAGAGGTGTCGAAACCTAGCTCACTGTACCAAACAGCCGGTTATCTGTGTGTTTCCTACGTAGAAACGTATACGCGGTTACAGAGAGACAGCCATGTTTAAAACTGTAACAAACGGTTTTTTTCTCCGTTTTGTGTTCACTTTGCAAATGCAAGATTTCCCGGCTTATTAAATTGTGTCATGCGTGAGGCTCGGTAATTAACAAAATATATAGCGCGAGAAGCAAGCTTTTGGACCAAAAGCAAATTTCGTGTCAGAAGCGAGTTGCTCCAAAACATTAGCCAGTATGATATCAAGGATTAAAGGTACAGAAAGCACACCAAATTATGCATATCAAGGTAAACAAGAGTGAAGCTGACTTTAAAGATACATTAAAATTTTGTAGCAGATTCGGAATACGTGTCTGCCATGAAAACTTCCTGCCCGTCATCAGTACCAGAAATGGGACGACTTTCTCTTCACTCGCTATGGTACCATTCAAATTGAGTATAATTTCATTGCTAACAGAGCTAAATACGCACAACACTACTTTCTGTTTGTGCGATTGGCAATACTGATTCTTAGCTGTAAACGAGAAACGGATCTGCCTTAGTACATTATTTATGTGTCCATATCCGGCCACAGCTGTCGAGTACAATCTGTTGTACTACACTGTTGTACAGATGAAACTTCCTACTAGGAAATTTCAGCTCCCCTGCAGAGTGAAAATTCATTTTGGATTATTGTGTAGGGTGATCAGCTGTTAACGCGTAAAATTTCTGGAACCCTCTAAGACACCATCGTTTTCATCCAGATGAAGTGTAATAAAGTCTTCGCCACACTGTGTATAGTCTCATGTCATAGCTATATCAATTACGGAGATACTTCCGCTTTTGGAAACGGAACTGTCGTAAACTGATCACCTAGATTCATACACCAAGTGATCAAAAGTATCCCAACAACTGGCTAAAAATGACTTACAAGTTCGTGGCGTCCTCCATCGGTAATGCTGGAATTCAGTATGGTATTGGCCCACCCTTAGCCCTGATCGCAGCATCCACTTTCGCAAGCATACGTTCAATTAGGTGCTGGAAGGTTTCTTAGGGGATGGCAGCCCACTGTTCACGGAATGCTGCACTGAGGAGAGGTATCGATGTCGGTCGCTGGGCCTGGCACTAAGTCGGGGTTCCAAAACATTCCAAAGGTGTTCTATAGGATTCATGTCATGACTCTGTGCAGGGCAGTCCATTACAGGAAGGTAGAACCCAAGGTTTATCTGTTCTGAACATCAAATCGTTTTTTGTCTTAGGCGAAAATTAGTGTTTTGATGCGGTATTGGTGGTTCCTACTTATGGGACGCTCCCGCCTTAAACAGATAAGAGAGTCTGTTTACAAATTCAACACTAAATTACTAAACCGTCCTAAAAATTATGATTGCAGTAGGCACTAATTTGCTGCTCCCGTCAATCTGGTATTGTCAGTATAGGGTGTAAGACAGGCTATTTTGTACGTATTTTTTGTGTGGCATACCACTGAAGACCTTATAATTGTAATTAACTAGTGCATAAACCTTAAATTATGACACAGTTTGAATAAAATATGGAGTAGAAAAATTTACGATAGCTTAGTAACAGTCTAACATTTCCCCCCTTCCATGTCCTAGCATTAATAACGGTACTAACCATACTTGCCTACTGTTGTTAGACTGGCAGAACAATTACAAGACAAGGAAGAGGTTTCTAAGGATGATTCAGCAGCTAATTCTGGTGATAGTTGCACCCATGTTTTTTCCAGGGCCTCTAAACGAAGACGAATGTTACATATTGAATCGATTTGTGAAACAGGATAATGATGTGTACAGGTTTTAAATAACTACTTGGCTTGAAGAAAGAAAATTGACATAGTTTCATCGGATAAGCAAAGTTGCTAACCGTAATCTCTGTAATTAAAACACCTATGGCAAGAGATTTTACGTCGTTTGCATTTCATCTGGATGTGATTATAATTTAGGCATATCAAATAAAAATTTCTTAAAGTAAAAAACTTTTAATGCTTGGACCGTAATTTTCCTATTAAAATAACTAGTTTCGATTAGTATCTGCAGATATCTTCAGAACTTTCCCACTTGACCTTAAAAAATTTTATCAGTCGACTTTTCGTCCATTTGTTTATAGATCTGCAGATGGCTGCACATAGCAACCGCAACTAGTTATCGTACTTTAATTGTAATAGGAAAATTTTGGCATAGTCATTTTTACTTTAACAAAATTTTTATTTAATGAACCACATTAAGACCGTCGTCTTCTCCCTGACAATGTCAGGCTGCACTAATAATCAAAATCTCCAAACGGTTCCGGAATTATTTGAAATGACCAACGTAGCTGAATAACTTCGTTTATTAGGAGCACAAGTACTGTGAGTGTAGAGCGTTCAAGCTTCCAACAAAGAAAGAACAGACAAAACGCAACTGAGAATGTGAAGGCAACCCTCCGATCGACAACGTTCACAGAGAGTTCGACTTGATTTTACAAATTAAAGTATGACTGAAATGAAGCTGATACTGACGCTGATGTGCTTACCAAACTGTGCATCATTTTCGTCGGCATTTAGATAGAGAATAAGCGGATGGTAACCAAAAGAGGAGAACACCCGGAGAACATTTCCTTTCTAGGTAGATAAAGTCGCGAATAATGTACGCAAAGGTGACTGGTGCACAATTGACGAAGCGGCTACAAACTGCTTTAGAATGGGATGAAACGGAATATGTTAGCGCATAGAACAGTGAAACCGAGAGCGGGCGGTGGGGTGATAATGTAAATGGGAAGCAGTAATGAGAAACCAGGTTCAAAGTGCTGGGAGCTAACCGCTGCTACTGGTTTTGTGCCGCGGAGCCCGCAGCGTGCAATATGGCCGCCCTGTCCTCGTGTTTGCTTCAGGAGTCGGTACAGTTTCTTGTGGCAGCAAACTTTCACGTTACTTCGCAGCTGCTTACAGACACTAAATTGGGCTTCTCCTCTTTCGCGGTATTAGTCCCTCAATGGCATACGATCCACCACCTGCTACTTTCCGTATATCAACTTCGTTTATTTCCGAATGATAACTTTTACTCTGCTCTCTGTCTTTAGATCAAATGATTCTCAGTCACGTACAAGCACAAGTCATGAGAATGTCTATACCTGGATCAAAGTCCACGAACTCTTCAGTTCACATAAGTAGTAATTATTAGGGATTTGCCGCATTATGCTAGTTCACAGTCAGATACGTGATCACGTGTCTACTCAGTTGAGTAGTATTGTAGCCTGGTATTTATAATTTATTTCTCTAGTTTGACGCAGAATTATATTCGAGTGAGCTTTCGGGACGGAAGCAGTGGCAGGCTACATCTACCACTAACCCACCGTACAGGGTATGGCAGAAGGTACTTCTGTCCTATTCCGTTCGCTCATTGAACGAGGGAAAAATTCTTCTCCACGTGTCTAACCTCTAGTATCCTACCCCGTGACCCCTGCGCGATATATACCGTCGTTGCAGCGGAATGGTCGTGTTCTTCGTCGAAATAATTTGAAAAGACGGTGTTATATTGGTTTTGAGAAGATTAATAAATAAAGACTCTTCAGCTTGGCTGTGAAATGTACTCTTCGAAGTTTACAGTATGAAGAGAAATGGTGGAGCTACAACTAATCCCCACCGCTAACACACGACAGACTACTGTTTACTAAAATTTTATCCATTATGGATATTAAACACTGCGACTGTGAAGAATAAAGATTTTAGAAATGACTGCTACCAGTCGCCTTTAGCGAAGGCAGATTTTTTTATTTTCCCTTTATCGATTTTAAGCGGCTTTGCAACTCGTCATCAGATGGTGCAGGTCTTAGTACACATATTGCTTTTCGAGGGCGAGCCACCAACATCCACGACGGAGGCCTTTGTTTGATGTGAAGCATAAGGAATTTATAAACCAGTGCCTCACATATAATGCTCATTAAAAATTTCCTATCTCCTGAAACATCAAATTTCGACCATTGTTTCTCTATCTAAAAAGTATCCCTGTCATGGCCTGGGTGCAATCGCTTTCTTATCTGCCCCCGTCCCGAGTTATTAGTTCCAAACGATGAACAAGAATGATATATTGAAAAGGTTTGTTGAATGATGGGATAAGGCAACAAATGGTGAAAACTCATTTATTAATTGTTTTTGGACAATCTGTTACACTTGAAGCGGGGCTGAGCTGTCACTCAGACGCACGCTCCAGGGAAGGTAGCACGTGGACAAAAGATGCGTAAGCGGTCGGAGCGAGGAACAATGAGCCAGACAGCACTGCAGATCCTGTTACCCCACGAAAATAAATTTTGATTTTAACTGTGTACACGCCATTTTTTGTTCTGAATTCCTTCCTGACTGACGTACTATTTTGCTTGCGCCACGCCAGAATTATTGCCGTTAACACTGAATGATTTCATTTAAGAGCCAGCCATCGATGATATATTACAAGGCACAGTGACTGTTTACGTTTTTTACGGAATGTATGCAGCAGAAAATATTCAGCATTTCACCGTTTTTCTTTTACATACTGAGACAATATATGTGACTATCTGACATTTATTTTCAGTTGAGTGTAGTGCTGATTTCCCTTTTACTTTATTTAGTAACTGCGACATGCAGTGGGGAGAATTGTTTACTCTAAAAACTCGTGCAGAGTACATCATCTGCATCAGCATCAAAACTCGGCAAGCCACTTGACGGCGTGTGACGGAGGCTACTGCTGGTACTACTAACTGATCTCCCCTTCCCTGTTTCACTCGCGAATGCCGCGTGGGAAAAATTATTGTCGGTAAGCCTCTGTATTAGCTTTAATTTCTCGAATTTTCTCATCCTGGTCATTTCGCGAGATGTATGTGGGAGGAATTAATATGTTGTCCGACTGCTCCCCGAATTTCAATCGTAAATGGCTCTGAGCACTATGGGACTTAACTTCTGAGGCCATCAGTCCCCTAGAACTTAGAACTACTCAAACCTAACTAACCTAAGGACATCGCGCGGTTCCAGACTGTAGCGCCTAGAACCGTTCAATCGTAAATGTTCTAATGACAAAACGCGCCGCTCTTCATTGCATCGTCTCTACCTCTTCCATCAGTCCCATATGGTAAGGGTCCCAGATTAATAAACAATACTCAAGAATTTTTCGCACAAGCGCCTTGTAAGCCAGTTGTTTCGTGTCTGATCTACATTTCCTTAAGATTAATCTCAGTCTGACGTCTGCTTTTCATACTATTTCTTTTATGTGGTCATTCCACTTAACTTCACTCTTGATACATACACGTAAATATTTTGCAGCAGATATTGTTTATAGCGATCGGCCTTGCCGCAGTGGTAGCACCGGTTCCAGTCATATCACCGAGATTAAGCGCTGCCGGGCTGGGCTAGCGCTTGAATGCATGACCATCCGGTCTACCGAGCGCTGTTGGCAAGCGGGGTCCACTCAGCTCTAGCGAGGCAAACTGAGGAGCTACTTGACTGAGAAGTAGCGGCTCCGGTCTCGTAAACTGACTTACGGCCAAGAAAGCGGTGTGCTAACCACATGCCCCTACATAGCCTCAGCCAGCGACGCCTATGGGCTGAGGATGACACGGCGTCCGGTCGGTACGGTTGGGCCTTCCAAGGCCTGTTCAGACGGAGTTTAGTTTAGATATTGTTTTTAGCAGTTTGCCATCAATAGTGTAGTTGTACAGTAGTAGATTACTTTTTCTACGTATGCGCAATACGTTACATTTATTTACGTTAAGTGTTAATTTCCAGAGCTTGCAGCATTCATCAACACTCTGTAGGTAATTTTGCAAATCGATACTGACTTACATGGCGTTGCTACTTTCTTATACACAACTGTCTTAAAGAGTTTCCGATGCTTCCTACTAGATCATTTACTACATTGTAAACAGTAACGATCTTACCACACTTCCTTTGGGTACTCTCGAAATTACTTTTACGTTTGTCGACTTCATTCCGTTAAGAGTGACGTGTTGAGGAGGAGGAGGAGATTAGAGTTTAACGTCCCGTACACAACGAGGTCATTAGAGACGAGACACAAGCTCGGATTACGGGAGGATGGGAAAGGAAATCGACCGTTCCCTTTCAAAGGAACTATCCCGGCAGACGCGACGTATTGATTTCTGTCTATAAGGAAGTCATTAATCCAGTCGCATATCTGATTCAAATGGCTCTGAGCACTATGGGACTTAACATCTGAGGTCATCAGTCCCCTAGAACTTAGAACTACTTAAACCTAACTAACCTAAGGACATCACACACATCCATGAACGAGGCAGGATTCGAACCTGCGACCGTAGCGGTCGCGCGGTTCTGGACTGAAGCGCCTAGAACTGCTCGGCCACAGCGGCCGGCGACATATCTGGTCCGATACTCGGTACGCTCGTAGTTTTTTCACTAAACGGCAGCACGAGATGGTATCAATTGCCTTCCTGAAGTCAAGGAAAACAGCACAGACCTGAGGGCCGTTTACTACTGTGCTATGGTTCTGATGGAGGAACAGAGCGAGCAGGGTTTCGGAAGATCTCTGTTCGCGGAATTCATGTTGATTATTATAGAGGAGATTTTTGTTCTCCAAAGACTTCATAATTCTGGAGCAAAAACAATGTTCCATAATTTTACGACTGACCGAAGTCTACGACATAGGCCTATAATTGCGTGCATCCGTCCCACGACCATTCTTTTTTCCAGTCGTTAGGTCCCCTTCGCTACACCAGCGAACTACGATAAACTGCTGCTAGAAGGGGAGCAAGTTCTTTCGCATAACCTTTCTAGAACCTTTCAGGTACCACACTTGGTCCTCATACCCTTCCATTGTTAAGCGATTTTAGTTGCTTTTCTATTCCGCGAGTGGTTATGTCGATACTTACTATTTCGACGGTCGTACGATGGTTGGAAGTGGGGACCGTGTTTCAACCTTTCGCGGTGAAACTATACTGGAAGACTGAGTTCAGTACTTCGGCCTTGTCTCTGTTGTCTTCCGTTTCGATGTCTTTATGATCACTGAGTGATTGAATTAATTATTCTCTACCGCTTACTGATTTTACGTAAGACCAAAACTTCTTATGGTTTTTAATCAGATGGGTTCACAAAATTTTGCTTTAAAACTTATTGAACACTTCTCTCATTGCTCTCCTTGACCTTATTTTCACTTCGCTCAGCTTTTATGTCTCAGCTAGGTTTTCACTTATCCTGAATCTGTGGTAAAGCTCTCTTTGTTTACGTATGAGTTCTCTAACACGGCTATTAAACAACAACGGGTCTTCCCCATCCATTAAGACCTTGCTCCGAACATAATTTTCTAAGGCATATTGAACGATGCTTTTGTATTTTCCATTTCTGCTCCATATCTTCGGCCTCAGCATTAAATGTTTGATGTTGCTAAGGGATAAAATTTTACTACTTTTCATAACGTTCCTTGTAATACTCGTAATCATAGTTGCTATCACAGCCTTATGATCACTGAACTTTCCTCTACGATAACTAATTCAGTAAAGTCATGTCTGTTTATTGATAGGAGGTCTAAGACGTAACCTCCTTGAGTTGATTCCCTGATTATCGCCGGCCGCGTTGGCCGTGCGGTTCTAGGCGCTTCAGTCCGGAACCGTGTGACTGGTGCGGGCGCAGGTTCGAATCCTGCCTCGGGCATGGATGTGTGTGGTGTCCTTAGGTTAGTTAGGTTTAAGTAGTTCTAAGTTCTAGGGGACTAATGACCTGAGAAGTTGAGTCCCATAGTGCTCAGAACCATTTGAACCATTTGCCAACCTGATTATCATCGGACAGGCCATCCAGAATGTCACGCGAATTCCTGCTTGTGGTGCATGTTTTGATAGCTTGACTCCCCCAATCTAAGCCTCGGAAGTGGAAATCATCCCCTATTACAATGGTATGATCAGGGAAATTACTTACGATATTATGCAAGCTTGTTTAAAGCGATCTACCACTACAGTACCTGACAGTGTGTCTATAAAACCATCCGATTATTGTTTTTGACCGACCTTTAATGCTTAAATTCACCCAAATTACCTAAAACTCGTAATCCGTGGTAACTTCGCTAGACAGAATCGAGTTCCTTACTATAATAAATACGCCTATCCTTACGATAAATTCCTATCTAAAATTAGGATTCCATGGGTATTCATTTCCGGTTTCCGGAGGAGGGAGGAGGAGCGAAGGGGGTATTCCTCTTTGCTTTATTAGACAGACGGAGCAGCAAAACTTAATTCTCGTAAGAAGCTGAACCATTAAAACGCAGTCAGATAGCATATATTAGCGCCCAGTATGACTTTTGTACTAGAACACTAGTGATATCAGGGGATTTTTGCATTAAGCCACCCGAAAAAAATACACTTTTACACACTTTTAAATTATTTTACGATACATTCGGGAACTGGTGGTTGGAGCTCTTGCAGTTTTACCCAGTCATTCACTATAATAGTAGACTTACCACATCCTCTGCCATCGGTACAATTGTGACCCTGTACTTTACTTGCACAAAGACATAGACATTTTAAACAACTGATAAATAATTGTCATTTCAAGGACTAAGGCATCATGGCACAACGTGTTCGCCACAGACAGGGCACCTGAAGGATTATGTCATGATGCAGTATACGATGAAGGCCACTGTTTGACGAGCTAAAATGTAACAGCATAGCGTCTTAGCCCAGTGGTATAGAGCCTCACAGAAAGAATAGAGGATCAACTGTGTAGGCTATGAGAAAATCATTTCCTTCATAATACGCCAGTTTCTTCGAAATCAATGATTTCGCGTTATGGAAGAGTAAAGAGTGAACGGCTTGGAATGAAGGAAGGTCAGGAGGAAGATTAGAGTTTACCGTCCTGTCGACGATGAGGCTAACAGAGACGAGGCGGAACCTCAGCTTAAGGAAGAGTGGAGAAGAAAATTGGCCTTGTCCTTTTCAAAGGAGCCATCCTGGAATTTGTCAAAGGGTATTTGGAAAATCCATAGAAAACGTAAATGTGGATGGCGGGCGAAGATTTGAATTGCCGTTCTCCCGAATGCGAGTCCATTGCCTTACCATTGCGCTAATTGGCTTGTTTTAAGTTCTTGGATGAAATAATAAAGCATGATGTCGTGCAGTGAAGTAGTTTTTCGGAAGTCAGCTTCCTAAATATGAAATTACTGTTTGAAAGTGACAAAAAATAACTTATCCCTGCAAATAAGGAGTAGAGGAACATTTGTCGAATCGATATAAAGGTACATGAATGATTCGCTGCGAGGTCCGTTTTTGCAATGTACATTTACTCAGTTGTGTTGCGTTTATGGGGTTGAGTGCTATTATTGGCGCTTCATAATTAGCCCTGAGATTGGAGGTCTGTTTACAGCACAATTCTGCGAATCGCGCACATTTTATCGGTGTGTTTTAACAATTTGTGTGCTGTGTATTTGAGGCGAGGTAGCTTAACTAGCCCGGCATTTGCCTGAATGGGTGTGCGAAGCTGGTTAAGAGACACACTAAAGCTTGCCAGCCTGTTAGGTCAACAGTCGTTAATCCGGCGTACGGATTAGACCCAGGTCTGGCTCATCTCTCTCTCTCTCTCTCTCTCTCTCTCTCTCTCTCTCTCTCTCTCTCGTGAACTAGGGCGCTACGTGATACTCGAGTCAGTTAGCTAAATCTAGTTTAAACTAACCAAACTACATCGGCTATCAGAGAACCGGGCAATTTCAATCAATCCCTGCTTCACTCTGTGCCTAAGGCGTCACTGGAAGCCAGTATTAGAGACGCGTGTGATTAGCACATTGGTCTCGCCGCCGTTAATATCGGAACCGCTAGCTCTCATTTACATCTACACTTGGGCGAGTTTGAGTTGACCCCTTTCCATTAAGCTTTCCGAGCATAAAATAATAAAACCATTGATAACACTGAGGTTTGAACACTTGTCCGCATTGTGGTACAATGGCTGCCCACTCACCAAAGACGCTAAACGATAATAGAGTTCAGACTTTAAATTTCGGAAATATTGTGTATAGACCAACATTTTTCGACAACAGTGCACAGACATTCGGTTGCCTTGCTTCATGGTTAATGTTCGCATGTTTATTTTAATCAGCCACCAAGCGAGGAAACGCAGTGGTTACGACAGTGGATTGCATTCGAGAGGGCCGCAGTTGAAAACTCCATCCAACCATGATGATTTAGGTTTCCTGTGGTTATTCCGAATTGTTTACAACAAATATCGGGATAGTTTCATCGAGAAGGGCACGACCGATTTCTTCTCTTTTCCTTCCCCAATGTGTGTACTGAGTCTCAAATGATGTCGTCGCCGACGGGAGGTAAAACTCTGATCTTACTTGCTCGTTTCCTCTCTATTCGTAGAAGCGCTGGTAGAATTACATTTTTTATTAGATTTGTGTGCTTTATTTAGCTACATTCGACAGTTCGTGAAAACAGAAATGCAGTGGTTTACATGTCACTGTTCGCAGAAGCACATTTAGAAAAAAAAAACTCCTCTCTACGTTCGAATAGGCTTCGAAAGGCTCAACGGTACCGACCGACCGCCGTGCTGATAGGCGTCACGGGATGCGGATATGGACTTGCATGGGGTCACCACAACGGTCTTCCGGCCGTCGTCAGTTCTCGTGCCCGGAGCCGCTACTTCTCAGACAAGTTGCTCCTCAATTGGCCTCATAATGGATGATTGCACTCTGCTTGGCAACAGCGCTCGGTGCAGCCGATCGGTCACCCATCCAAGCTTAACTTTGGTGATATCACCAAACGGGAACGGGTTTTACCAGTGTGGGAAGGCCGTTGTCTTAGAAAAAAATAGGCGAATATTAAACTTGAGCCGAACGAAAATCGGAACAGCGAAGTTTCTCCCTGGTTAGGCTATACTTATGACTGTATGAAGGTGATAACTCGTTGTTTCAGCAGACCTCAGCTTCGCAGTTAACACATTTCTCGACTATCTCACGGAAAGTTTCGCGACAAAGATCAACGGATGCCACATTATAGTTAATAAAGGTAAAACGTTAAAAATAAACGAACATATTCGTGAAACAAATTCCCAACCTGAAAACGTTAAGAGTATGGAGTTTTAGAGAATTCTTTCAGGATAAAATGATTGCCCCTTTACGTACTATCAATCGGCAAAAACATCGTTTAGATGTATTAAACAGTTCGTGAAATATTGGGAGATCAGCTTTCGTATCAAATGTAAACTGACAAAAGCAATATAATTAGCTGAAGAGCATTGGCACTGAGTAATTTTAGAAATTATACTGCGATGTATCGACTATTGAGATCTGGGGTTGCGAGGCTAAGTGCCAAAGGTTTTCATTAACATGTCTCTTCTTCGCCGATACATACTAACTCAGCTTACTAAGTTCATATCCATGGCCCATAAGTTAGTCGGAGCCATTCTGTGACCTCATTGTCGTGCGTGTTCGGTATTAAAGGACCTCGCTTTTGACCAGAGGATACACCCTTTTCGTACACGTTCGTGTGAATGGGCTCGAAACGGCTTTCTAGCACACTTACCTCTTTATCCCCGTAAATTACAGTTATGACGTCGTCCCGTATTGATTACTGGCATACAGTAATGAAATATTCTCCTCGATAAAACGCAGAACTTGACATGAAGTGGATATGACGATAGATTCTTCAACTAACTTTTTGAAAACAATATTCGTATTCAAACTTTCTCGGAGTTTCCAGTGAAGACCACGGTTTGCATTTACACTGCTTTGTTGACTGAAACACTATTGGTACCCAAGTAACTCTCCTCAATCGCCTCAAGCATCACTTCAGCAGCACTGGGCTGCTATCGACCTTATTCTGTCACGTACTTTCTCGATGCAAAAGAAACCAGACTGTAATCGCTACCTAGCAACTGTTTGTCGTGTAGTATTGGTGCGCGGCTATATTTCGACTTTGAATTGTTTCATTGCCCTGTAACACGTTTCATAAAAATCTGTCAGCTGAGTGCTGGTGGTAGAGCAGTTTACTGCCCACGTGTTCTTTGCACTCCGCCGGAAGCAAAAACGCAGCAGCAAATGCTGTGTACGATGTCCGACACTAAGTTATCGAGACTGAATCAGAAAATCTGTGCAATTATCAGATGTGCTTGATTAGTAACGCAGACTTCGAAAACTTCGTGGCATTACACCTCGATATACAGATGATGTGCGTGCTCCGATGTTTACAACGAATGTAATGTCCAGATACTCTTCCGCTCATTGTCGTATTTATAGGTTATACCAAGTTGTATCTGTTGCATTTCTCAGCACGTATAGAAATAATAAATGTAGTGCATCAGATAGTATTGTTATCTAAGAACATGCACTCTTATACCATCCATTTTGCTTTAGATTTTCCGTAGTTTCCCTAAATTACTTCAAATGCCAGATGGTTCCTGCCATAAGGCCACGGTTGACCTCTTGTCCTATCCTTGCCAAACTAGACCTGTAAGTATGCAACTGCTTGTATATAGGACATTATTTTTTATTTTAAACTATGATACCACTACATGTCTAATATGTTTGCGAAAGTGTTCAGCTACTATTGCTGCTATTACTAGCTACTACTTTCCCGTTGACAACTGCAACGACAGCGAATACTTGGAGAGTACTGTTAAGTTACATTGACAAGTCATCTACGTGTACTAGGGCTATCAGCGCCTCTTACACACTTCCTCGGGGCGTATCACACCTTACACCATACATTCGTTTCTGTTGATCATTTACCGGGTAGTATACAGGGCACGACGCTTAAATCCGGACAGCCGGCCGCGGTGGCCGTGCGGTTCTAGGCATTTCAGTCCGGAACCGCGTAACTACTACGGTCGCAGGTTCGAATCCTGCCTCGGGCATGGATGTGTGTGATGTGCTTATGTTAGATAGGTTTAAGTAGGTCTAGGTCTAGGGGACTGATGATCACAGATGTTGAGTCCCATAGTGCTCAGAGCCATTTGAACCATTTTTTTTTTAAATCCGGACAAATATCAATTTGAATTTCCCGCCATATCAAAGTTCCACCGGAGATCGCGACTGGCGTTCTTGAAAGCCATAAGCATCGAGTTAACAGGCCGCCTGCTTAGCTGGGTGGTAACGTGCTCGCCTCCCATGCAAGCGGGCCCGGGTTCGATTCCCTGCCGAGTTGGAAATTTTCTCTGCTCGGGGACTGAGTGTTGTGCTGTCCTCATCATTTAATCCTCATCATCGGCGCGCAAGTCGCCCATGTGGTGTCGTCTGAAATAAGACTTGTACTTGGCGGTCGAAATTCCCCGCATGGGGTCACCCGGCCGAAGATGCCATACGCTAACTTCCATCTAGTTAACAGCCAGAACCTCAAAATAGCTGAGATGTTACGGACAAGTGCGGAGTACAACCGAAGAGCGGAAATTATCGAAAGTCTTCGCGCTGGGCGTTCGCCCTCTGAAACACTTCGATTCTTCAGGCACCCGAGATCAACTATTTACGATATTGCGTCCAAGTATAATGCTTCGGAGAAGTCTGAAGAAGGTTCCGCTAACCTGGCGAGGAAATCCTATTCGACGAAACGCGTATCACGGCCCCAAATTAGCCCGGATTTGAACCCCGTCGATTACTATGTTTGGAGCGTAGTCAAAGAGTTACCAATAAGACGAGGCACCCTAATGTCGCAACTCTACGCACCACTATAGAACCAGCATTCGTAAATATGGACAGCACTGTTTTAAAGAGTGCGCGCGATCGCTCAGGACAAGAGTGGAGGCGGTCATTGCGCCAGACAGGGGTTACATCGACTAATGTTACCCTTGAAAGATACCACTACTTACATGCAAAATGATTTCATTTTTATTTTTAGTTTGTTTTAATAAATTTACTTTTAAAGAAAAGCTTCATTTGTCCGGATTTAAGCGCTGCACCCTGTAATACACTGCATTCTGTCCGTCAAAAATTCTTGGAGTCAGTCACGTATTTGAGAAAATATCCTGTATGGCAGTATATTTAACGGTCGACAGTATGTTTCACTATCGAAGAACCTTTATAGTTTTCCGTATTCTCCTGTGACTGCTATACGGAAGAAGTGTTCGCTGTTTTCCACATGTTTTTACATTTTATGAACGCGTACTGCTTCTGTGAGAGAAGCTCTTTTTTCTCTGGAATTTCAATAGTCCGTAGCTTAAAATATCCTTCAGCGTTCTGCAACAGACAGACGCTAGGAATATTGGTTTGTAAGTTTCCTAATTCGTATGCTTGGGTGTATCAATACGACGGTCATGTCCGTAATATCTATGCAATAAAATTTGAAATCAGTCGATGATAAATACATTTTAACACTTAATTACCCTCGGAATATCCTTTTTTTTTTTTTTTTGTCATCAGTCTACTGACTGGTTTGATGCGGCCCGCCACGAATTCCTTTCCTGTGCTAACCTCTTCATCTCAGAGTAGCATGACCGAGCGAGGTGGCGCAGTGGTTAGACACTGATTCGGGAGGACGACGGTTCAATCCCGCGTCCGGCCATCCTGATTTAGGTTTTCCGTGATTTCCCTAAATCACTCCAGGCAAAATGCCGGGATGGTTCCTTTAAAAGGGCACGGCCGACTTCCTTCCCCGTCCTTCCCCAATCCAATGAGACCGATAACCTCGCTGTCTGATCTCCTCCCTCCAAACCAACCAACCAATCAGAGTAGCACTTGCAACCTACGTCCTCAATTATTTGCTTGACGTATTCCAATCTCTGTCTTCCTCTACAGTTTTTGCCCTCTACAGCTCCCTCTAGTGCCATGGAAGTCATTCTCTCATGTCTTAGCAGATGTCCTATCATCCTGTCCCTTCTCCTTATCAGTGTTTTCCACGTATTCCTTTCCTCTCCGATTCTGCGTAGAACCTCCTCATTCCTTACCTTATCAGTCCACCTAATTTTCAACATTCGTCTATAGCACCACATCTCAAATGCTTCGATTCTCTTCTGTTCTGGTTTTCCCACAGTCCATGTTTCACTACCATACAATGCTGTACTCCAGACGTACATCCTCAGAAATTTCTTCCTCAAATTAAGGCCGGTATTTGATATTAGTAGACTTCTCTTGGCCAGAAATGCCTTTTTTGCCATAGCGAGTCTGCTTTTGATGTCCTCCTTGCTCCGTCCGTCATTGGTTATTTTACTGCCTAGGTAGCAGAATTCCTTAACTTCATTGACTTCGTGACCATCAATCCTGATGTTAAGTTTCTCGCTGTTCTCATTTCTACCACTTCTCATTACCTTCGTCTTTCTCCGATTTACTCTCAAACCATACTGTGTGTTCATTAGACTGTTCATTCCGTTCAGCAGATCATTTAACTCTTCTTCACTTTCACTCAGGATAGCAATGTCATCAGCGAATCGTATTATTGATATCCTTTGACCTTGTATTTTAATTCCACTCCTGAACCTTTCTTTTATTTCTATCATTGCTTCCTCGATGTAGAGATTGAAGAGTAGGGGCGAAAGGCTACAGCCTTGTCTTACACCCTTCTTAATACGAGCACTTCGTTCTTGATCGTCCACTCTTATTATTTCCTCTTGGTTGTTGTAAATATTGTATATGACCCGTCTCTCCCTATAGCTTACCCCTACTTTTTCAGAATCTCTAACAGCTTGCACCATTTTATATTGTCGAACGCTTTTTCCAGGTCGACAAATCCTATGAAAGTGTCTTGATTTTTCTTTAGCCTTGCTTCCATTATTAGCCGTAACGTCAGAATTGCCTCTCTCGTCCCTTTACTTTTCCTAAAGCCGAACTGATCGTCACCTAGTGCATTCTCAATTTTCTTTTCCATTCTTCTGTATATTATTCTTGTAAGCAGCTTCGATGCATGAGCTGTTAAGCTGATTGTGCGATAATTCTCGCACTTGTCAGCTCTTGCCGTCTTCTGAATTGTGTGGATGATGCTTTTCCGAAAGTCAGATGGTATATCGCCAGACTCATATTCTACCCACCAACGTGAATAGTCGTTTTGATGCCACTTCCCCCAATGATTTTAGAAATTCTGATGGAATGTTATCTATCCCTTCTGCCTTATTTGACCGTAAGTCCTCCAAAGTTCTTTTAAATTCCGATTCTAATACTGGATCCCCTATCTCTTCTAAATCGACTCCTGTTTCTACTTCTATCACATCAGACAAATCTTCACACTCATAGAGGCTTTCAATGTATTCTTTCCACCTATCTGCTCTCTCCTCTGCATTTAACAGTGGAATTCCCGTTGCACTCTTAATGTTACCACCGTTGCTTTTAATGTCACCAAAGGTTGTTTTGACTTTCCTGTATGCGTAGTCTGTCCTCCCGACAATCATATATTTCTCGATGTCTTCACATTTTTCCTGCAGCCATTTCGTCTTAGCTTCCCTGCACTTCCTATTTATTTCATTCCTCAGCGACTTTTATTTCTGTATTCCTGATTTTCCCGGAACATGTTTGTACTTCCTCCTTTCATCAATCAACTGAAGTATTTCTTCTGTTACCCATGGTTTCTTCGCAGCTACATTCTTTGTACCTATGTTTTCCTTCCCAACTTCTGTGATGGCCCTTTTTAGAGATGTCCATTCCTCTTCAACTGTACTGCCTACTGCGCTATTCCTTATTGGTGTATCTATAGCGTTAGAGAACTTCAAACTTATCTCGTCATTCCGTAGTACTTCCGTATCCAACTTCTTTGCGTATTGATTCTTTCTGACTAATGTCTTGAACTTCAGCCTACTCTTCATCACTACTATATTGTGATCTGAGTCTATATCTGCTCCTGGGTACGCCTTACAATCCAGTATCTGATTTCGGAATCTCTGTCTGACCATGATGTAATCTAATTGAAATCTTCCCGTATCTCCCGGCCTTTTCCAAGTATACCTCCTCCTCTTGTGATTCTTGAACAGGGTATTCGCTATTACTAGCTGAAACTTGTTACAGAACTCAATTAGTCTTTCTCCTCTTTCATTCCTTGTCCCAAGCTCATATTCCCCTGTAACCTTTTCTTCTACTCCTTCCCCTACAACTGCATTCCAGTCGCCCATGACTGTTAGATTTTCGTCCCCCTTTACATACTGCATTACCCTTTCAATATCCTCATACACTTTCTCTATCTGTTCATCTTCAGCTTGCGACGTCGGCATGTATACCTGAACTATGGTTGTCGGTGTTGGTCTGCTGTCGATTCTGATTAGAACAACCCGCTCACTGAACTGTTCACAGTAACATACCTTCTGCCCTACCTTCCTATTCATAACGAATCCTACACCTGTTATACCATTTTCTGCTGCTGTTGATATTACCCGATAGTCATCTGACCAGAAATCCTTGTCTTCCTTCCACTTCACTTCACTGACCCCTACTATATCTAGATTGAGCCTTTGCATTTCCCTTTTCAGATTTTCTAGTTTCCCTACCACGTTTAAGCTTCTGACATTCCACGCCCCGACTCGTAGAACGTTATCCTTTCGTTGATTATTCATCTTTTTCTCATGGTAACCTCCCCCTTGGCAGTCCCCTCCCGGAGATCCGAATGGGGAACTATTCCGGAATCTTTTGCCAATGGAGATATCATCATGACACTTCTTCAATTACAGGCCACATGTCCCGTGGATACACGTTACGTGTCTTTAATTCAGTGGTTTCCATTGCCTTCTGCATCCTCATATCGTTGATCATTACTGATTCTTCCGCCTTTAGGGGCAATTTCCCACCCGTAGGACAAGAGAGTGCCCTGAACCTCTATCCGCTCCTCCGCCCTCTTTGACAAGGCCGTTGGCAGAATGAGGCTGACTTCTTATGCCGGAAGTCTTCGGCCGCCAATGCTGATTATTTGTCAAAATTTAGGAATTAGCGGGGATCGAACCCGGGACCGAAGACGTTTTGATTATGAATCACAGACGCTACACCTAGACCACGGAATATCCTATAAAGCATTCGTTTCCGCGTAAAACACTAACGCAATCACTGAAAAATTTTGCTCATGCCTTCATCCACTGAGTGTCAAATTATGATAGACAGGAAAAATTTCCGTAGAGCTGCACAACGCTGGTAACCAAACTGAAATAGCTGACAATGTGAAACAAGGAATGATACTACACTCTGAAACAGTATTTGTTGCCAAAAGATTTATCTCGGGCTTTCAGGTCGACCACTCAGAGTTGATGAACACTTGCACTGGGATGCTTTGCTGAGATAAATAGTGGAACATTTGCTCGATGAATTAGGGAGGTCTGCATTTGGTAGATTGGTAGGCTGTGAATAACAGGTCACTACTGAAAAGTGACTCATTGTTGCAGTTAGCTTTCAATGCACTGTGGGTTTTGCATTGGAGACCGATCGCGTGGAATGTTTTCAATTCGTGTCTGGTACGTGCGTCTGAGTGTTCCAGGAAAGGTGCGCCCCATCAAATCAGTTGAGTGGTGCCCCTCATCGGTGGAATAATCATAATAAAAAGGATCTTTTACACTGGGCCAGCTGCGTTGTGAACACTATTTAAAGCAGTACAGTCCATTACAGTCAAACACAAACATAAAACTTTTAGTGGTTAAGACGGTTTCAACACTAAGTAACGGTCTTCGCCGAAGGGTGTGCCACAATATGTCGACAGTTGCCATGAAGCGGTAAAAATACCCTTCCTTAGTCTCTTTCACATAGTGCCTTACTAATCGCGATACCAGTCATACAAAATGAATATGTTACTTCAACCGCTTGCTGATGCTGAGTCACACGAACAAGTGAGGAGTCATTGATGCCTATCCCGTGTAGGTGACTGGGAAAGTTTCTGTGGTGGAAGCGAATGCTTATGGTACACATTAACTGCCCTCTACTGCATGTACCGAGGGAGGTGGTGGAGCGGTAAAACACTGGATTATTATTCGGGAGGGCACTACTTCAAATCCCCGTCCAGCCACTCTGTCGTAAGTACTCTGTGATTCCCGAACCATCTTTAACGTAAATGCCAGAATGATTCCTTTGAAAGGGGCACCAGCGACTTCTTTCGCCATCCTCTCCTCGGTGTGGGACTGTTCTCCAGCTGTTAACATAACGTATGCTGAGAGGTACACAGGAGAGCTCGTTTCAAAGGCACGCGCTTGTCAGAGGGGTGGTGATAGTCCAGCTCTACGTATGGAGCTTACGCACGGATCCTGTCTAGATGCGAGAGGCACTGAAGACGCCCTGATTTACCTGTTGCAAAAATACAGGGATTGGACGAAAGTATGGAAATGCCAAAAACACTCAACATCACCGAGGCTAATACGGTGTAGGAAACCCACTGTCATTCAAAACAGCAGGTCTTTTATGGTTTTCAAGGGCATCTTACACCACTCTTCCTGCAAAACAGTGGCAAGATTAGGTAACGATGATGGAGGCGGATAGCTATCACGCACCCTTCTCACCAAAACAGACCACAAAGATTCCATTATATTGGAATCTCGTAACTGTGATTGCCATGGGTGATGCGAGATCCTTGTTATGCACAAAAAAACAGTCCTTGAAGATTCGAGCTGTGTAAACAGGGGCCATATCGTCTTGGAACACAGATTCAGCACTGAGGAACAAACATTTTACCATGAGAGGGACCTGAGCAGCCAAAATTGTCACATAATCCTTGGCAGTAATCAGGCTTAGCTGAGTAACCTTGGGTGTTACGGAATACCACGATATGGCGGCCCAAATCATCACCTCAATACGTAGGAGTCGAGATCATATGTTATAGCCAATGGCGTCCCAAACTGTTTGCAGTTGACGTTTGTTCGCTATACCTCTCAACCACGCAGGCTGCCCCAATAATTAGCCGACACAATGGCATGTGTACCTCCAGTCCAGGCCCAAATAGAGAGCATCGGGCCGTCGACGAAAATGTGTCCACACCGGGTGCCATGTTCCAGCGTCGAGTCGAGTACTGTGAACGAAGTTGTTCAGACGGTTACCGCCATGTGAACAAGATGGTGGTCATCGCGTGCTGTGGTCACATTGCGTGGTCAGGTATCCATTCGAACTCAATCAAATGCTGATACAGAGCCCTTTGACGTCGACGAGGCATATCAGCACTTGTTTGCATGTTTCAACTTCGTTTGAAGAATCTGAACTTACTGTATGTGGCGTAAAACTGACCTGTCCGGTCACATAAAAGAGAGGTGTCCTGAGCCTATGTGCACACTGTCTCTCTTTATTCTTAATCACCAATTATTGACCCACTGTTCCACACAGCCTCCGATTTTGGAGTGATTCAGAGCATTCCACCTAGGTTTTGAAGCTCTTACAAACAGTGCTGTATAAACAGAACGAAATGGTAGATATAGAATGATGGGCACTGCTTCTGTGGCAAACACTAATATTTTCTGGTGGAGATATTTCAGGATTTATACACATCTGCTCACGGGTGGATTAACGATATTTAGGATCAAAAAGGTGATCTCACGTTACTATAGATGCATATTTATACCTTTTATCGAAATTCTGTAAACGTCTATAGAAATATAGAGCATGAATTCATTAATTAGCCAAATGGAAACCCACAGAAAGTCGCAAGAAAAATATGACACGGGTTTAGAAGCCTTACAACAGACATAAACAAGCCGCCGGGAAAAACAAATATGTGTACTGCTGTAAACATCAAGGTCCAAGAAATCTGTAGCCAGATTCCCAATCCCATAACATATTTATTTTTATTATAGTTGAAGGAAAAGTAGATAATGGTGTTCAGAGTGATGCTGTGTTCCTTTACTGATGTACGGCATTCCGAAGAGTTCCCCACTGTCTCCTAACAAACAAAATTCGAGATTACGGAGTGTGAGACTAGCTTTGTGACTGGCTTCAGGATTTCTCACCGGAGCGAAACACTCAGATGCAAAGATCAATCACGGTTACCCCAAGAGAGTGCTATAGAACCACCACTATTTACGAGTGGACTCCGTGAGGCAGAAAGTGCATGATATAGAAGAGTCAAAACGCCAGATAACTTTTGCGAAATCCTCGACTCATAGCTGACCCTCAGTATCAATAAATGCAAAATATAAACAGTTGGAAAGATCGATTACACTATTGCCTCTGCCAGGCACTTAAATGTGATTTGCAGAGTATCCATGTAGATGTAGATGTAGACGATGAAACACTAGAAACGTTCTGAATGAGTAAACTGGAACGATCGCACAGAACTAGTTGCAGGAAAGACATATACCAGACTGAAATTCAGAGAAAGCAATCTACGGAAATAGTTTACAAAACATTCATCTAGCGATTCTTTAGTGGCCAGCCGAAGTGGTCATGCGGTTCTAGGCACTGCAGTCTGGAACCACGAGACCGCTACGGTCGCAGGTTCGAATCCTGCCTCGGGTATGGATGTGTGTGATGTCCTTAGGTTAGTTAGGTTTAACTAGTTCTAAGTTCTAGGGGGACTAATGACCTCAGCAGTTGAGTCCCATAGTGCTCAGAGCCATTTGATTCTTTAGTGTCACTTGTTATTCTGGGAGCCGTAGTAGATATGATTAATAGAAACAATAGACGATCCAAATAAGGACGGCGAATTTCGTCACAGGTCTTTTAGTAGGTGCGAAAGCGTCATACAGATATCATTCCATTTTCAGAGGCAGACGCTACAAGACGGGTCTTGTGTGACAAGAACAGGCTTACTGTTGGAATTCTGTGGTGTACGTTCCATAAGCAGTCAGGCAACAAATAACTTCTTCCCACGTATGTCTTACGGAAAGACGATTGCGGGAAAATCACAGGAATTAGAGGTCATAGGCAATCTTACCGACGGTACTTCTTCTTTCACACCATTCACGAATGCAGTTCGAATGGAGGGACATTGTAGTGGTCCTAAAACTATTCTCCCTCATACACAGAAAAACTCGTCGTGAAGTATAGATTTAGATACAAATGCATATCAAGATCATAGCCCTTAATGTTGTTTCATCGTTTCACACGGCCTTAGGGTTGATCACTAAACAAATCACTAGTTTTTAATGCACTCAGAACATCCTGAGTAATTCTGCACTGATCCTGTGATACCTAATGAAGAATGACATCTTCAGCTTTTATGAAATAATTCTTTGTGCGTCAACTATACTTAGCTATTTTCATATAACGTTTCGTCGTAATTTACCGCCCGTAACATATGGCTGGTGCCAATGATCGGTAAAAGCCTGTATAGTTCCATAATTACAGTCACCACAACAAATTATGTCATCTACGCTAGAGATACGACCAGACATGTCTACATATGACAGCCTTGTCTTCACGATATCTGACTTCACATCGGTAGCTGCTGCTGTCACGGGATGAGCTAGCACCGAAGCTTGTTGCATCCTCGTTCCAGGTCTGCGGTCGAGGTCAGCGGATATTTTTGGAAGCTGCTGTTTGCGGTGGGCCATGTCGTACAGTAATGACGCTACGTCGTAGAACCTTGGAGTGTTTGTTCCGCAAGTTCTTGCAGCAAAATTAAACTCGGTAAAATTAAACTCTCAAGCAGAGTCCTACAGAGGGAAAAACGAAATCTTTAATTATTCGAAACACGCTAATAGCGACCACTTTGGTCCTACAGCTATCCAAAGTACTTTAGTAATTATTACTCCTCTTTTTAATTCATCAACGCCCAAGAGAATTACGTTACTCGACCTGAGCGTACAGAACTGAATATATTTAGCTCAGTTCACTTACTCCAAAACTGATTTTCATCTTCTCCATTCTGATGAAAACTTCCGCTGGCCAGACATGAAATCGTATATGATGAACGTCACTGTTTTGATTTGCTTATAGCGCAGTAAATATATTTCTAACATCCCAGGACTCAGTTTTGATAGAACTATACGTAAATTTTCTATTCCCTAGCTTTTAAAATGTCGCCACAAATTAGTGACATATTTTTAGACGGACCACAGCTGCGCTGCAGTTGTGTTGCATAAATAAACAAATGACACAGAAAGACGAGAATGTAGAGACTGAAGCGGCTCGTGTAAGCATAAAACATATATTATATTGATAACAGATATTTCTTTAACAAAAATTATGCAAACTTGAAGGGAATTGTAATCAACAGACCTCTCTTTATTAATAAAAATTAAATTTTTTTAACTTTAAGCTATTAGCAACAGCATTTCCTAATACAAAAATTATTTCGGTCATAAACTCCGCTTCGATGTTTGCAGACATCAGATACGATTAAATTCTTAGCACTATTAGTTTTTCTACGATTATATCCCTATCTTGTAACTTTCTCGAGTTCATATGCGTAAACATTGGCCACTTGAATGATTTTCCGACTGTGTACTGGCTTAGTTAATGAATAAATGTTGTAAACACATAACTTAAACTTATTTTCATTCTAGTTTGACACGGAAACAAACTGCCTTGTATCGCAGTATATTAATTTCTTCGTAGTGTTTTAAGCCCTTTTCTTAATAAATTGGTTTTCCAGTTTAATTTTAATAGTTTATTTTCGTATTTAATTGGGGTTGCGTGACAGAAAGGAACGTAATTGCTCCACGGGCAAAATGGCTATGTCGATTACTATATGCACGAACAAACTCCTAAAAGACAATTTGTCTACAAAAACAAGCAACTTTTAATACTTCAGTTAGACCCCTCCTGGTACAGCCTTCGTATCATAATCTTGTTTTTCCTGTCGTGTCTATTGGCTCACGTCGATTATACGTAGTGAAGCATCTTCTAATTAATCAAGTGAATGATAGATCTCAAAACATATTATTGACATAACTCAGAGAGCTAGAATTTCTTTCTATGACCAGCATGAAATATATGTTTACTGCGTCCACTTACGTTTTTCTTAGGACACAGTATTTGTTATTCAGGATCGTTCGGTTATTTCAGATCCAAAAAATGCTAGTGTCACGAATACTGAACCTATTGGGCTGCCGCTGCCTTTGACAGATGAAAATGTCTTAACACATTCTGTTTATAATGCCACTCTAGTGCCTGAGAAGATAATAGATAATACGTTCAATAAAATTATCGTAGAATCCTTACAGGTCAGATGTGGAAAACTTTTTTACGAAAAAAACCAAAATTATCATTACTCATTAAAGTAACAACCGAAAACTGAAATCGGGGATTACAAACGCGACTCTCCCGAATACGAGCGCACTGACTTCACTGCTCCACCTCACTCTGTCAACTTAGGAAAAATATGACGTTCCGTATCTAACAGTTTGTTCTGAAAAAAAGTACTATGCCCATGTGTATCAAAATATAAACCTGTAGCTCCAACGCTCACGATTCAACGATATAGCAGCAATTAATCGTTAAAAAGCCATATGGTTGTCATATATAGCCACAGTCTATATTTGAATTTCATTTTTCGCAAAAATTGTGATTCAAAATGTGAGTCTCGTTGCAGTTACATTCGCAAATTTGCATGAACGCTTCCAGTAGGGACTACGTGAGAAACAAATCATTTACCACAATTACTGGTCTGTGGTTTGAAGGCTAACTACGAAGTAATAGACGGTTACTCATAGCCGATATTTCGAAATCGTTCCTTCGTGAAGTTGTGCGCAAATTCACAATAAATGAACAGATAGGAAAGGCATTTATTTCATGTACACCTTTTGTGATATCACCTAACGGTTTTGCTTTATGCAAAATTCAGAAGAGATTAAAAATTGTTTGTTATAATTTTCCAACTTCCATATATCATGTTCTTGCGTGTCTGTTACTAGCGAGAAATCCTTGCGATAATGCACTGAAGAGCCAAAGAAACTAGTACACCTGGCTAAAATAGTGTAGGGCCCCCATGAGCCCGCGGAGGTGTCGCAACACGACGTGGCATGGACTCGACTAATGTCTGAAGTAGTGCTAGAGGAAGCTGACAACATGAATCTTACAGCGCTGTCCATGAATCCGTAAGAGTACGATGGGGTGGAGATCTTTTCTGAACAGCAAGCTACAAGGCATCGCAGATATTGACATTAATGTTCATCTCAGGGGAGTTTGGTGGCCAGCGGAAGTCTTTAAACTCAGAAGAGTGTTCCTGGAGCCACTCTGTAGCAATTCAGGAGGTGTGGGGTGCCGCATTGTCCTGTTGGAATTGCCTATGTCCGTAGAAATGCACAGTGGACATGAATAGAAGAAGGTGATCAGACAGGATAATTAAGAATGTGTCACCTGTCAGAGTCGTATCTAGACATATCAGGCGTCCCATACCACACCAACTGCAGACGCTACACACCATTACAGAGCCTCCAACAGCTTGAACAGTCCCCTGCTGACATGCAGGGTCCATGGATTCATGAGCTTGTCTCCGTATCCGTACACGTCCATTCGCTCGATACAATCTGAAACGAGAATCGTCCGACCAGGCAACATGTTTCCAGTCATCAACAGTCCATTGTCGGTGTTGACGGGCCCATGCGAGGCGTAAAGCTTTGTGTCGCACAGTCATCAAGGGTACACGAGTGGGGCTTCGACTCCGAAAACCCATATAGATGATGTTTCGTAGAATTGTTCGCACGCATCATTGAAATCTGCAGCAATTTTCGGAAGGGTTGCACTTTTATCACGTTGAACGATTCTCTTCAGACGTCGTTGGTTCCGATCTTACAGAATCTGTTTCCGGCCGCAGTGATGCCGGTGATCTGATGTTTTACTGGATTCGCGATATTCACGATACACTAGTGAAATGGTCGTACGGAAAAATCCCCACTTCATCGCTACGTCGGAGATGCTGTGTCCTGTTGCTCGTGCAACGTTCAAACTCACTTGAATCTTGATAACCTGCCATTGTAGCAGCAGTAACCGATCTAACGACTGCGTCAAACACTTGTTGTATTATATAGCCGTTGCTGAGCGCAACGCCCTATTCTGCCTGTTTACATATTCCCTGTATTTGAATACGCACGCATACACCAGTTTGGCTCAAATGGCTCTGAGCACTATGGGACTTAACTTCTGTGGTCATTAGTCCCCTAGAACTTAGAACTACTTAAACCTAACTAACCTAAGGACATCACACACATCAATGCCCGAGGCAGGATTCGAACCTGCGACCGTAGCGGTCGCGCGGTTCCAGACTGAAGCGCCTAGAACCGCTCGGCCACATCGGCCGGCCATACACCAGTTTCTTTGGCGCTTTAGTGTAAGATATAACGGATAATACGCGTGCTTCACACGCACACCAGTGAAGTCCACTGGGGTAGCGGAACGTGTATGTAAAATAAAAAATCTTGGAAGTGCGTTCCGGTTAATAATTATCTCCAGTAGTGAAATATCTAAAAAAAAATACCTTGCCTTTCTCGCAACTTGTCGAAGATTAAGGTCTAGTAAAATATCACGTGGCGTAGATTTATTTGTCAAGGATTGTAAGTAAAATAGTCGGTAGGCGTTCTCCACAAAAATACGAAATTATCACTCCTGTTTTCTGGAATATAAAAGGTAACCAAAGGTGGTATACTGTTTTTATTTTGACGAGTGACGAAAAATGTTTCTTCTCTTAATATGCCGGTTATGGATGACCATCACATGTATGGTAACGCTCGGTGGCTTCTTAAAGCCCGATTGAATTTAGAGTCTAGCAACTGCTCCATTGTTTATCTAAAGCTACAAATAAGCTCGCCAGCTTTTTTTGAATATACTACTGTAATGCTGAAAGTGTTGAATTGTTGATGAGTTTGATGACTGAAACACTTGTATCCCTTTCTATCTAAAACTGATTAAATTCATTTTTGAGTCATGACAAAATTTCTTCTTAATCTTGGCATTAGTAAGCAAGAAAAGTCATTTTAGAGTCATCACATAATAATTAAGTAACACATTAGTTGTTATCGAAATACGTATTCCGCGTTTCTTCGAAACTTTCATTTCATTCTTAAATACGCTAACGATGGCTGATTTCATACGTTAATTTCTAAAAGAAAATACCTAAATCACAAGGACTTCTCATTAATACATTACATATGTAATTACTGGATCGATATAACACAAGTACGTCGTATTGATAGCTACCTGCTGTACACATGTCACAAATAAATCGTAAGTTAGAGCTGAAGCATCGGTGTAGACGCATGAGGTGGCTGTCAGCGCTGTAGACGAGAGTATCCGAGAGCAGCGAGGCTGGAAACGGAATAAGTAATTCGTCTGGAAGGTGGAAAGTAATTGGCCGCCGGTTCCATTAAGATGTCATCTTGGCAGTGCTCTAACTCGATCTGAGGAAGATGAACAACGTTAATGAGACAGGTCTGGCTCTTGCAAACGGAGGTCCCGCAGAACACGTCTCTCGTAACGTTCCTCACCCTAGCAAAGCAATAATTACGACCAAGAGGGGTCTACGTCGCGGGTTCACGAGATGGTCCCTCTGGCACCCTAGCGCGCTCACTGGGGCGTGGCGCTGTATTTCAGGCATAAATTCCGTTCGTGTGGCTTTACTTCCGGGGGTTCGGTGCGGGAAGGAAAAATAAAGGAAGTTAACGTATAGCTTAATCCCTCGTCGGCAACAAGGTCGTTACAGATGATGCATTAGTTTAGTAGAAACGAAGCGGTCAGAGCCGCTCCTACAGTGATTTAAGGAAACTACTGAAATTTTGT
This sequence comes from Schistocerca piceifrons, assembly GCF_021461385.2. Taxonomy (NCBI): domain Eukaryota; kingdom Metazoa; phylum Arthropoda; class Insecta; order Orthoptera; family Acrididae; genus Schistocerca; species Schistocerca piceifrons. Next base: position 75,739,012 of record NC_060149.1, read on the forward strand.
TTGCTGGGTAGGAGATTTCAGCGGCGCATCTGGAGGGTACAAGTCTAATGTGTAATACACTTCGGCACCACGCTCAGTCGCAGGAAAGACAAGACATCAGAACGAGTAATTTGAAAAATATGTCAGATAATCCGACGACAAAAAGTTGCATATCTCAATAAGCCACGAGAAGGTAATTAGAGGGATACAGCTTTATTTCATTATAAATATTTGTCGTTATTATTTCAAACACGATACTATGTAGGCTCTCCCGGTTTAAACACTCACTGTATTATCCTTCGAGTTGACATCGTATCCTGCATTCAGCCAGGTACGTTTAATTCAGTGCTTCGTTGTCTGAAGAATTTCCGTCCATGGTTCAATTTGCTGGTGAGTAGCTAAGAACACAGCACTCGTTCATAAAACATTACCCGAGTCTTAACTATGTATACCGTTACGAAATAATTTAACAGAATAGCTACGACCAGTTCACATTTATACATTTAGTATACTTAGCTTTATGAGCTTTCCTGCACTCGGCCGTTTAACAACATAAATGTGCTCTGTTGTATTTCCAGCTTACATTCTTTCGGTGGAATGTTTCTAAATGACTCTTGTCACAGAATTTCTTGCATAAAATGGCATGTTCCTTTCCATTACTAGAGCCACGGATATTTTAAACACAAGGAATTCGTTATTGTTTTAATACCTCCGGTATGCGTTTCCTATACCTGTACTACTCTGAGCATCTTGCCATAATTTTTGGATATTAGTTTTTGTGGAAAACATTGAATTTCACATTTTCAATAGCAGCCAACACTGAAACATTTATTTCAAAAAGGGGCTCTGAGCACTATGGGACTCAACTGCTGTGGTCATAAGTCCCCTAGAACTTAGAACTACTTAAACCTAACTAACCTATGGGCATCACACACATCCATGCCCGAGGCAGGATTCGAACCTGCGACCGTAGTGGTGGGACGGTTCCAGACTGTAGCGCCTTTAACCGCTCGGCCACTCCGGCCGGCCAAACATTTATTTCAGTAAATGTAATATAACAGGTTAATAAAAGGAAAGAACCACTGAATGTGACACATTAGTACCGAAATGCATTTGCAACTAAAAAAAAAAGAAAGAGCTGTAAAATTCAATGGCGTTTTCATTTATTTTTGGCTGCATTAGTATTATTTCCTCATTTGTAGGTCAAGAAAGGATATGAATCTGACATATAAATGGAAGAGGTCGCTGAGAGTGAATTAAAGTTAAATGTATTCCCTTTATAACTATGCCTCCGAGGAGAGCACACAGAAAATACACATTACTGGATACATACAGACCCAACTGTATTATGAAATGATAATTACTCGACAGCAAAATATTCGAAGTTTAAGGCACGTATCCAGACAAAATTATAGTAATATTAAAACACGGCGGAAACCAATACAGAATGCTAGTGGCAACTCCATCACAGATCTTATTCAGGGTAAAAATCGATGAGGCAATCAGCATAAGAAACTGGTTGTAGCGCACTGGTAACTATTGTAGTTGCAAACAAACTATTCTGCGCGAGTGTAATTCGCAAAGTAATACAGGCAGACAAAAAGCGCATCCCGAATGTAAATAATGTCGGAGCAAGTTGTCATGTTGCTTATGTGTGACAAACAAATTTAAATTATTTAGCTGACTACCGTGTTAGTACATTGTGGAAATACATTGTCGTTAATAGCACTACTGGTCACAACTTCAGAGTAACCCCCGCGTCACTGACACTCAAACGTGAAAGTTTGTCTACTTTTTTTAAATGTTAAAACTGAGCCGTCGCATCGCCTGTCGATTCCACAGAAAATTGGAAATTTGTGGTAAGTTCTATGGGACCAAACTGCGGGGGTCATTGGTCCCTAGGCTTACACTCTACTTAACCTAACTTACGCTAAGGCCAGCCGTTGTGGCCGTGCGGTTCTAGGCGCTTCAGTCTGGAACCGCGTAGCCGCTACGGTCGCAGGTTCGAATCCTGCCTCGGGCATGGATGTGTGTGATGTCCTTAGGTTAGTTAGGTTTAATTAGTTCTAAGTTCTAGGCGACTGATGACCTCATAAATTAAGTTGCATAGTGCTCAGAGCCATTTAACTTACGCTAAGGACAACACACTCACTCACACACACACACACACACACACACACACACACACACATGCCCAAGGGAGGATTCGAACCGTGGCAAGGCACCCTAGACCGCACCGCTATCCCGCGCGGCGATTCCAGAGAGATCTGTGCGCAACACTAGCTGTAACTAGGAGCCTCTGGACCCACAAAACATCTTCAGCAACGCCCACTAGCTGTAACTAGGAGCCTCTGGACCCACAAAACATCTTCAGCAACGCTCACAAGAGAGACTAGAGAGCCCACGGGAGAGACAGAGAGAACGCAAGTGTCCGAAGAATAGAAGGAAAGTAGCCACCGAAGTGAGAGGAAGTAAGCAACGCGGTTCCCACCAAAGTAGCAGCGAGTTTGCATGGCTTGCGGCACGCTGTTCAAGTTTCCCCTGGTTGAGGCGACGCCTGTAGACCAAGGCGGGCGCGGCTGTGGCTGCGGCGTGTTGCCTTCCGTTGCATCCGTTAATAAGTGTGGACAGAATCGAGGAGGAAGATTACGCACGCTAGGTGGTTGGTTGGTTGGTTTGGGGGAAGGGACGAAACAGCGAGGTCATCGGTCCTACCGGATTACCGGATTAGGGAAGGATGGGTAAGGAAGTCGACCGTGCCCTGTCAAAGGAACCATCCCCGCATTTGCCTGAAGCGATTTAGGGAAATCCCGGAAAACCTAAAAGAGGATGGCCGGACGCGGGTTTGAACCGTCGTCCTCCTGATCGCGAATGTAGTGTGCTAACCTCTGCGCCACCTCACGCGGTAGGTAGCTAGTAGACAGTGGCGAATTTCGCTAGTGAGAATCCGATGCCCGCCGAATCGGCGGCTGTCTGAAGTCTCAAACCGATAAGGGTGTTTTGTTGCAGTGGTGCACTGAGCGACGATGGGACACGTTGCACAGCGTTGCAGTGCGTATTGAATCTAAGACACCGTATTTAAGGTTGTTTTGTTGGGGAAAGGCACTGAGTAGTGATGCCACATCTCGGACGGTGTTATAGTGCGTAATCAGTCTGTTCAAAACAACGTGTTCAAATGGTTCAAATGGCTCTGAGCACTATGGGACTTAACCTCTGAGGTCATCAGTCCCCTAGAACTTAGAACTACTTGAACCCAACTAACCTAAGGACATCACACACGCCCATGCCCGAGGCTGAATTCGAACCTGCGACCGTAGCGGTAGCGCGGTTCCAGACTGTAGCGCCTAGAACCGCTCGGCCACCCCGGCCGGCCAAAACAACGTGTTTAAGGGTGTTTTGTTGTAGCAAGGCACCGAACGATGATGATACATGTAAGACGGCGTTGCACTGAATTAGTCAATCTGGTTAAGCCAACGTGTCTGACGTTGCTATAAGTCTGAATTGCTTCCTAACAGACACTTGTACAGACAGTTTTGTTCTTGAAGGTCACCGTGTCGAATTCCTTCTCTAGAGATACTAGTTGAGCTTAAGATAATTCTGTTTAGTTGTCATGCATGACAAGTTCTGCCCTGCTGGATGTAGCTCACTACTGTGAACCTATCCTGGGGTACATTAAGATGATGGGATTCTTACGTATTTCTGGTTATCATGTGTAACAGGTTCTACTGTGCTGGACGAAGTAAATTATTTTTCAACTGTTCTATGGCACATTAACATTAAGAGATAACTTCGTATTTATTACTGTCATGCGTAACAGGTTCTGATCTGTCCGTAGTAGTAACTTACTGTAAGGCTGTTGAGTGGCACATTTAGAGCTAAGCCTTACAGTAAGAGATTTTTGTTATTTCAGAATTATGATAACTGTTGGGTGAACAATAGCTGAACAGAACTAGCCACATATTGTAACTATTTGAATGCTGTTATTATTATATGTTAATGTTACGTCTCATGGCTGTTGGGTTGGGTTAACAAAGCAAAAAAAAGGTCAGAACAAAATGCAACTGTGGCTCACTTCATTAAGGAAAACATTTTGTTGTTGTTGAGTCACGTTACTGGTGTACTTCTGTAACGATTCATCTTATGTACTCTGCAGGCAGGTTAAGAGATTCAGATTTGATTAACTGAACTGAAATTCTGTTGTGAAAATGGTTAACTATATGCCCGGGTTAATGAGCGACTGTTTCTTAAAAAGCTCTACGGGAGGGAAGCATAATTCACTACTGTTTAATACAGATACTTGTTAACTGAGCTGATTAAGAGTGCAGTTGGGAAAGATAAATTGATATCTATTTTGGATAATCTACTCAAACACAGTTGTTTAACGTTTAACATTATTAAGTTAACTGTTAGGCATTCACCAAAAATTAAAATTTGACACTTCATAGTTGACAAGTCTCATAATTAGAAAAAAATTTCAGTCGTTCACTCAAGAGAAACGTCTTCCAGAAACAGTTCTTTACGTGGACAGTCTTCAAATTTGAAAAATTTGTACGCCTACGGCTGAGCTGACATTCCAAGATGCTGACACAATCGTTACTTACCAATATCATACAAAATAGGAATAGACTCGTGTGTTAAACACTTATTAATGCACACCAATCCGTCACGCCATGGGTTTAAGGTTCAAGAGACGCATAGGGGCTGTGCAGTGCAATGTAAACAAATTGCTTGGGTACTTTGTTTACTTTTTGTCTGTTCCGTCCACAGGTGTCTTATTTTGGGACAACTCTTTGCATTTGCGAAGCATTTTATTTGGTGATACATGGGATATCGGAACTATCAGCGTCATCAGTCTGGCATCTTCATACAGGCTGACATCCAAGTGTCAGTTTTAACGGTGTCCTCTCGGTGGCAATATTCCTCTGTGATTTTATTAACAGCAATGTGGAGTTATTCATATGCTACTTCCAAGTTAATTCTGTGAAGACTAGACATAAACAGGATTTATGAATGAATAAAACATACGTAACCATTTTACAATACGCATACTATTCTGCTAACGCTGGTTTCGAAAATATATCATCAGAGACAAATAATGTGAGCAATATACCACATTCTGAATTTAAGGTTAGAAAGCTTATACGTTGTGTGCTCCTTTCATTCTGCACAGAATTCCTTGCAGTAGTTTAGGGTTTGCAACAAAAATGCACACTAACGGCTGTAAAACAGAAACATCCAAAACGAATGCCCCGAATAAACCCACATTCGAAGGGCAGCCTACCATCAACAAGTGATGAAGATTTGCAGAGAAGTAAATCCAGAGGTGAAGTCAATTTTCTTTTGGGCGAAAGGTTAGAGTGAAGTCGAGCTCAGCAAAAGAAGAGCCGTCGAAGTGGAAACGTTTGAAACGGGAAAGCAAGTGCTAGTACGCTCGCCGCGTCAAATGAAACAGGGTTAGCATGAAAATGAGTTAGAACGAATCACAGTGATCTGTCACATCGAAATGTGTTTTTCATACGATGCCAAATCTGTTCGTGCAGGACAGGCAATTATGAGATTGAGGAGCGACTATAATCAGTCGGTAGAGTAGTGTTTACGGGCCTTCAATGCGGCCACAGCGCAGGTCGTGTTCCATTTACGCTCGTAGTACACCACCGTAACGGATCCTCCATCTACATTCCCAGTGTAGGCTCGACGCTGGCGCAGTGCCACGGATGGGACCTGTTTTCGACACCGTCTGTTATCCGCTGGACTGGTCGTTCGCGTGCTATTTCTTTTCTTTATTTTTATTAGCTTTGCTCTTTACAATCATGCAGTCGTCTCCAATACACGAAAAATTGTTCATATTTACTCACATACTGACTGTATCACCAAGAGAGGTGGAGCAGGGGTTAGCACACTGGACTCGCATTCGGGACGACGACGGTTCAAATTCGCTTCCCGCCATACAAACTTAAGTTTTCCGTGATTTCCCTAAATCACTCCTGGCAAATGCCGGGATGGCTTCTTTGAAACGGCACGGTCGATTTCCTTCCCTATCCTTGAAACATTCCGCAATCCGAACTTGTGCTCCGTCTCTAATGCACCCGATGCCGACACGATTTTAATCCATAATCTTATTTGCTTCCTTGTCCATACTCACTGTATCACATGTTCATGTCACACACGTCACTCCATTCAAAAACCGGCACGGCAAGTTTGCATGACATACAAACACGACAAAACAAACAAACTGCAAATGCGTTGACTATCATTGTATAACAGCTAGACATTCCGGCTCTGACGAAGCATTCAGTGCCGACCGGCCGCCGTGTCACCATTTGACATTGGCGTTATTCGGCTGCGGTATGTAGGGTGTGGGATCAGCACCTTGCTCTCTCGGCCGTTTGTCTACTCCCCAGACCTTGGAGCTGCGGGTTATTATACCAGTACTTCCCCAATTCGCTTTATAACAACTTAAATTGGAACAATAATCACACGGAAAACATTGTGGAGAAGGTAAACAAAAGACTGCGGAAATTGTCTAAAAGTGGTTCTATGAAACCTATGCCAAACACTTGAGCTTGAATTGCAGATCATTCACGTAGATGCAGAGGTTGATCATTTTTGTAACACCTAAAACGAGAACATAATAATATTTGACAGTTCTCACAGTTAATGAATTTGTGAGCGAATAAATATATGCTCTGCGTATCTCGTGGAGTTATGAGCGGGATTTCAATAACACCAGGACAAATTTTCCGTAGACGGACTACCTTGTCGAGACCAAAAGACTACGTCTACGTGACACTGTGATTTTCATTACGTGCGAGAAGGATTGGTATCGATTCTGGACGAGTAACGTTAAAAAATTTGTGATGAACTTTTGTCCTTGGATTTTATGTTTACATTGTGTAACGTGCTGAACCGAAGTTTGGATCTATTTAGTTTGCTTTGGCGTTGCGAATGTACTGTGTAGACTGACGAATGCTGATTACCTAGAAATGTGTTTGATGGTGGTTCTGTACACAGTGTATAATACAATTACGTATACATATTTGTAGAGTTATTAGAGGAGGTAGAAAGAAACATGTATACGAATTTGTAGAGTTACGAGAGGAGGTAAAAAATTCTGTCTTTATCTGGCATAAATGACACAGGTACACCGTTTCCCCGCTTGGGTTTGACGATACACTTCCCTTGGGTCAGTGTACACAGTTGTTACATTATTCCTGTTCATGTTATGTTTTGTTTGCATGAAAAGTCGTACTGATGTTTACGGTTTCTTTACGGCTGATTACACACTAATCGAGTTTGCTGACATGTATCTCAAAAATGGTTCAAATGGCTCTAAGCACTATGGGACTTAACATCTCAGGTCATCAGTCCCCTAGACTTAGTACTACTTAAACCTAACTAACCTAAGGGCATCACACACATCCATGCCCGAGACAGGATTCGAACCTGTGACCATAGCAGCAGCGCGGTTCCGGACTGAAGAGCACGGAACCACTCGGCTACAGCGGCCGGCTGACATGTATCTCATTTATGGAGAAGCACGATGCAACAGTCGAGCAGCAAAACAATTTCTATGGGGGAAGTCACCAGCTCAAGTCATATTTCAAGGACTTGATGACTGTCTTCGTGTAATAGATTCCCTTAGACCAGACCGATGGGAAACCGCTGTGTTACAGCGAACTGATGGAGGCCTCAGCACCAACACACACGGTCCACAGCCAAGGAACTACCCTGAAGAGCCAAAAAAAAAAAAGTGGTACACCTGCCTAATATTGTGTAGAGCCCCCGCGAGCACGCAGAAGTGCCGCAACATGACGTGGCATGGACTCGATTAATGTGTGAAGTAGTAATGCAGAGAATGAAGACCATAAATCCTGCAGGGCTGTCCATAAATGCGTAAGGTACGAGTGGATGGAGATCTCTTCTGGAGAGCACGGGCGGCGAAGAGCTGCCGCCCGGTTTGAGGCGCCATGTCACGGAATGCGAGGCCTCTCCCGCCGGTGGTTCGAGTCCTCCCTCAGGCATGGGAGTGTTGTTCTTAGCGTAAGTTCGTTTAAGTAGTGCGTAAGTCTAGGGACCGATGACCTCAGCAGTTTGGTATCTTAGAAATTCACACATATTTAAATATTTTATGAACAGCACGTTGCAAGGCATCACAGTTATGTTCAATAATGTCCATGTCTGGGGGGTTTGGTGGCCAGCGGAAGTGTTTTGTCAGAAGAGTGTTCCTAGAGCCACTCTGTAGCAATTCTGGACCTGTGGGATGTCGCACTGCCCTGCTGGAATTGTCGAAGTCCGTCGGAATCCACACTGGACATGAATAAATAGAGGTGATCAGACAGGATACTTACGTACGTGTCACCTGTCAGAGTCGCATCTAGACATATCAGGGATCCCATACCACTCCAACTGCCTACGCTTCACACCATTAAAGAGCCACCACCAGCTTGAACAGTCCCCTGCTGACATGCAGGGTCCATGGATTCATGAGGTTGTCTCCATATCCGTTCACGTTCATCCGCTCGACAAAATTTGAAACGAGACTCGTCCGACCACGCAACATGTTTCCAGTCATCAACAGTCCAATGTCGCTGTTGACAGGCCAAGGCGAGAAGAAAGCTTTGTGTCGTGCAGTCATCAAGGGCACACGAGTGAGCCTTCGGTTCCGAAAGCCCATATCGATGATGTTTCGTTGAATGGTTCGAACGCTGACACTTGTTGATGGCCCAGCATTGGAATCTGCAGAAATTTGCGGAAGCGTTGCACTTCTGTCACGTCGAACGAGTCTCTTCAGTCGTCGTTGGCCCCGTTCTTGCCGGGTCTTTATCCGGCCGCAGCGATGTCGGAGATCTAATGTTTTACTGGATTCCTGATATTCACCGTACACTCGTGAAATGGTCATACGGGAAAATCCACACTTCATCGCTACCTCGGAGATGCTTTGTTCCATCGCTCATGCGCCGACTATAACACCACGTTCAAACTCACCTAAATCTTGATAACCTGCCACTGTAGCAGCAGTAACTGATCTAACAACTGCGCCAGATACTTGTCTTATATAACCATTGCCGACCGCAGCGCCGCATTCTGCCTGTTTACGCATCTCTGTATTTTAACAGGCATGCCTATACCTGTTTCTTTGGCGCTTAAGTGTAAATGCCTCCAGCACCAATATGTGGAACGTTCTGGAAGAGATGAGCATACGTCCTTAGAGTATCAGAATGTACAAGACCTATCAGGTGATGAAATTCTGACAATGGTATCCACACCAAAAGGTAAACACCCCTAACTTCCAAACGTTTGTTTTGTTCACTGGCGAGAGTGATTTCTCGATGGAAGGAACATTCAGCAGCCACAATAGCCATGTCTGGGAATTTAAAAATCCTAAGGCAACTCATCCGTTGCGCATCAACAGAGGAGAATGTCCCTTTAGCAGTCAGGCAACGATTATGTTGAAACTTCCTGGCAAATTAAAACTGTGTGCTGGACCGAGACTCGAACTCGGGACCTTTGCCTTTCGCGGGCAAGTGCTCTACCATCTGAGCTACCCAAGCACGACTCTCGCCCCGTCCTCACAGCTTTACTTCCGCCAGTACCTCGTCTCCTACGATTATGTTTCCAGTATGACGGAGCTTCATCAAACTATGCCGTTGATGTCACAGAACAGTAAGTAATGTTGTACACAATTGCTGGACTGGCAGAGGGACTCCCGACTTCACTCCTCTGGATCTTTTTGTGGACGAAGATGAAGGGTTTGGTGTATGAGACACCGACAGACACTCCATAAGAGCTGATTGCCCGTTTGGCTAAAGCTTCAGCCATTATTCGTGAGATACCTGATTGTTTTGATCGTGTTATAATGCGTTAAAGTAAATGGAAATTTTCAGCAACATCTCTAAATCAGTATTCATCACGCTGCAGCTTGACAATCGCCTCTGAACATCACTTGTCTCAAAACCTTTATAGAGTGCTATTGAAGAAGGGTAGACATGTGACGTTCTCGTCACATGGAAAGTATTTCTTTTTAACTTCTCTAAACATTCTAAACTTTTGTATACATAGTTTTTATACAAACTGCATGCTTTGAATGCATAATTGCACGTCTTGTTAGCAATGAACCAGGGGAAAAAAACTTGTTGATTGGTATTAGAAAAATGTAAGTATGGTTCCTCTAACAGGGTTTTGCAAACGATAAACTGGTTAACTCTTAAGCATTTCTCTTTTAGTTGAACTAAGAACAGTGAACAATGAGAAAAACTCTACTCTGTTCTATAAATTATCTCTTCAGCGAACATGTAGGTGCACACTAGATAATCATAGATTGAAATTGTTGTACACATTCAAGTACTTCGCCATACATTTTTATATTGAGACTGAATTATTCGAGCAACCAATTAACATTTTATTCATTCTTCTAATTGCATCTGAACTTTAACGGAGACTTTCTTTAGTTATGAAGTAAATGCCGGAACTGAAAAACCTCTCCCAAAAACTCCCAATTAAAAATACTCTGCCATAGACCGCTGGAATTTGCCTGAAAAGACTCGAGAGTTTTACAGAAGCTGGTCCTGTCTACCTAGGTACGGAATTAAATATGCAGCAACGACTAAATAATGACGATACGCGTTGTAGCTGAGCTCTGTGTTGCACATGCTAGCAATGATAATGGGAAGGTAGAGGATGAAACGCTTTGTCTGTTAAACATTTCCTCGTATTGGACAGCACTGCAAAGGTCGCTGCGGTTAGTATTGTCATCCGACGCACAGGTCAACAGCGTCGTGTGTTTTCACTACAGTAGACACTGGAGAGAAATTTAATACCGGCACACAGTCTGGTGACAAGCCATATTCCTTCCTTTAAATACGCTGAGAGGAATTTCATTTACTACCAATATCCAAAACAGGGACATCAAGTTCGAGAGCCATAGAGCTGGTGTGAGCATTGTCCTCGGCTACGGAACAGGTTCTGGAAGTTCAATATGAACGTCAGTGGAAGCTTTGCTGTTACGCGGACAGTGCTGGTTTCCTAGTGATTCGAATGGCTCTTTCTTACTGGGTGCTGCACCTGACCCTTCCACGGAAACTGTGACACGTTTTACGATTTTACCAAAATTCTTCGATGGAAAAGACCTTAGGGGCATACCAATTTCCACATAAAGCGATATATTTATTACCTGTTTTAACTTCTATCTTAAGCCCGTTTTCTTTTCCGTAGATACAGCAATTTCGCCATTTATGCTGTACATATATCATTTAATTGCCCTTGACGACCGAAAGCATTCAGCTACAAAATGGAATTGGGGCTCGACCATATTTTAGTTCATTCGAATGTGTTGTACCAAAGGAACACTGTCCTATGGCTTATTATTCGCTATAAATGATGGAATATTTCAAGTGATCAAAAAATTTCTCACGCATTCCCCATTTTCATATTGTCACAACTTTTACAGTGGTCTATACGCCGCTCGTAATCTTCCGCAAATTTTGAGAACCCGGTGATCAGCCTGGAGAGGTTAAATACTAATATGTGCCTGCCTTTTGATTGATATAACTAGCATTGTTACTAATGACCTCAAAAGAAGCATTTATACCTAACCTGTGTCTCTGCCGTGACACAAAATACTGCAGAGTTTGAGAGGTTTTCACTGATTTCACATTTTCAGGAAGGTGAAATAAAAACGAATGTCCTACGTCTTTTAGCGGCGCGAGGTAGTCGCGCGACTCTCCCGGTCGGAGGTTCGAGTCCTCCCTGGTGCATGGGTGTGTGTGTTGTCTTTAGTGTAAGTTAGTTTAAGTTAGATTAAGTAGTGTGTACGTTTGGGGACCGATGACCTCACCAGTTTGGTCCTATAAGATCTTACCACAATTTACCAATAATTCTACGTCTTTTACCAATCTAGGAATGCAGTGACGAAAAACATTTATCAGCTCAGATTTTCTTTGTTGCCGATAGCTGCTATCATCATCTTGTCGAATTTCGGAATCTCTGTTTTCGTATTTTTTTCTGAGTATGCGAAAAACTTATGGTTTGTGTTCTCTCTCTTCTGTAAAACACAAAGTGTTTTTGCCCGCAGCTCGTGGTCGTGCGGTAGCGTTCTCGCTTCCTACGCCCGGGTTCCCGGGTTCGATTCCCGGCGGGGTCAGGGATTTTCTCTGCCTCGTGATGGCTGGGTGTTGTGTTATGTCCTTAGGTTAGTTAGGTTTAAGTAGTTCTAAGTTCTAGGGGACTGATGACCATAGATGTTACGTCCCATAGTGCTCAGAGCCATTTGAACCATTTTTGAACAAAGTGTTTTTATTTTGTTTTTTACGGATACATATTTCACCAAAGTATGACCCATCGTGATTTTGGGCGCCGGAAATTAACCTGTTGAGACCCACGATACGGAAAACAAAACTAAAAAGGTAAGAGGTTTAGAGGTGAGACAGACAGATTGGACACTACCAGAATATTTAGACTCAACTGACAGGGACACACTTCAATGTTGGAACCACCGGTGTCAGCTCGGAGAGAGATGTAGAGGGGAGTCGGTGTTTAGGAAAACCAAGAACACGCTGAATTGGCATTATGAAGACAACAATGCAGCAGGAGGAAGAACACTGAGCAAGGCCAGTACCAACAAGAGCTATCTTGATAGGAAGATATGGAGGATGATTCTACACAGCACCAGGGGTGTTGGAGCTGATAAATGATGATGTTTCAACACAAATGTGACATTATTATAGACACTATTTTGGGAAAAAATGTTTACAGATTTTCCGGTTTTTATTGTAAGACTACAATCTAATATGTAAGTCTCTATATGATACGCTTGCTCTTCTTGGAGTGAATCATTTAAGATATAGATCTAACAAAGTGGCTACAGTGCATCTTATGACCTGACAGCATGTCATCTGTATAGATGCTCACAAATAATTACTTCTGTACTTTGTAAAATGAAGGAACCGCAGATCAGTTTGCTGAATCAACAATATTTTATTGTATCAAGACCGGTTTCGGAACACTTAAAGATCATTTGGCGTAAACTGTGATAATGTATCATAATATTTTAATTATTACAGTTTACACCAGATGATGAAGCTTCATGTGTTTCGAAACCGGCCATGTATGGAATAAAAGAATGTTGATTCAGCAACTGTTGTGCTGTTTCTTAATTTTATAAAGTGGACTTCTACCGTTGCGGCTACCCAGATAGAAGAGTCCTTACTGCATTTTGTTTTGTATTGGTGATGACCAGTAGTAATGCTAGTGGATACGCGGAAACTTTTTTTCCGTACAGTTTATCCTTTCTGTGTACCTGATGTAGTTTGTCACTTCACTCTTTCATCGTTTCATCAATTTCCAGTGACAAAATCAGTGAATCACAACAGGTTACACACACACACACACACACACACACACACACACACACACACACACACACAGGGAAATGCTGTGTCACTGCTGCTGTTTTCTTACCAGTGTGACGTTAAATGTAAACCATAAAATATAACAGACTACTTTGCTTTACACAACTTGCTGTATTACTAAAATCATTCACTCTATGTAGAACAATCACTTCAGACGCCTATATCGGGTGGTTAAAATTAAAGTGCAGCTATTCTCGGAAGTCTCATGTGGGCTGTAATTATCGTATGCCACCGAAACGTGGTAGATAGTCTAATGCGTTAATGCGGGATCGATTTGTGCAGGAAAACAAATTAGCGCTAATTGTGGCCACCAGGTGCAAATCTGGCGCTGTACACTGTTTGTAGTATGGTATGACATCCAGGCCGTTATTTGACTACCTATAACGTGAGTAAACAGTTTGCCTATCGAGAAGACACACCGTGCCCTCTTTACATTGAAAGAGTATAACTATCTGGAAGGTCTGAGGACAGGCTCAATGTCACCAAATAGTTTCAAGAAGTTAATGAAATTCGACAACTCGGGTGAGCTAGGTGTGGCAAGGTGCCCTCTCCCCGTGGAAATTACTGACAAAGTTGCTGTTGCTGTAACTGACTATGCAGCACGTGCTCTGGTTGGTGCTAGTGCTCATGCAGTCTCACACTGACTGGCCATCCCATAGCCAACAGTACGGAAAGTTTTGCGGTTCGTCCTTTTTACACTGGTACCTGGTAGCTACTGAGGCCGTGCAGCAACTGAAACTTCATGATCCACAGCGACGTTCTGAGTTTGCACTGCGGCTTCCAGCACGGATCAAGGTTGATGACATGTGGTCAGGCAGTATTGTATGGAGCCACGAGGCACATTTTACGCTACAGGGTGCAGTAAATACACAGAATTACCGAATTTGGGGTACTGTTAAACCGCTTGTTGTGCACGAAGATCTGTTGCATAAACTATCGAGACCTCCCTGAACAGAAAGTGATTCCTGCTTTGGAAGAGCACAGCTATGTGGAAATAACTGTTTTCATGCAATATGGGGCAACTTCCCATGTCACTCGCCATGTGAAAGATCTTCCACAAACGTATTACCGCTAGAGGTTTCCCAGATGCATGGCCTGCAAGAACACCTGATCCGAACCCATGTGACTTTTGGCTCTGGGGATACGCGTTGACCAGGGACAGGTTAGCTCTCTACCTGATCTGAAGGCCAGTACACAGGAACACACTGCTAAGATTCCACCGGAACTGCTGCGAGCAACTGTTGATCACATCGTTCACGGATGCCGCATCTCTTCGATGTATCTGGTGCTCATATCGAAAAAACGTGCAAGCAACGGTTAATAATAAAGTCAACTGTATGCTTTTCTCATTTGTGTAACCTTATCTGCCCACGTTCGTTTCTAATCCATTACATATGGGTATATTTCTATACATACGAGGGATATTCGGAAAGTAAGTTCCGATCGGTCAAGAATTGGAAACTACTGTGAAAATCTAATAAAGCTTTTCACATATGTGTTCGAAAGTGTCTTAGTATCCCTGTCGATTGCGTCACTTCGCTCTTTTGAGTTCAGAGCGCATGGTGAATGCATAAAGATGCGTAGAAAGTAGTGTCTTCCGCCAAGTATGAGCTCCTGCTGAGAGATTTCGCCTGATGTTATGCAGCCCACATTACAGAATTGTCATACGGTTCCTACTTCGTGACAGTTCTTGGTCGCAATCTGCAGGGGCAATGAAAATGCTCCTGCAGCGTTTTCGGTGGGAAGTGTTTGATCACCCGCACAACAGCCGGTAATTGGCTCCCTCTGCGTTTCATCTCTGCTCACATTAACTACTCGCTATGAAGACAGCATTTTCGCACAGACAACGAGCTATTGATGAGCGTAGAGAATTGGCGGGAAGCACGGGCGGCTGCCTTCTATGACGAGGGTATTGGAAAGTTCGTATAACGGCGCGACAGATCTCCTAGCTGGAGTGGCGACTATGTAGGGAAAGAGCTGGAAGGTGGAGCCAACTGTCGCAAATAAAACGTTTCTTATTTTCAACGTAGCTTCCATTTCGCGACTGATCGGAACTTACTTTCTGGACAAGCCTTGTATTTCTTGCATTCACTGTGCCAGATTTGCACTTGGTGGCAAAAATAGGAACTAATTTTTTTTTTTTACAACTTAAATCGGTTCCTCATTAACGCATTAGAATATCTACCAAATTTCGCTGGCGTAATGGACCTCTGTGAGGGGCTGCACTTTATTTATACGCACCCAGTACTAGAAGTTCTTCCAATGGCTCTAAGCATTATGGGACTTAACTTCTGAGGTCATCGGTCGCCTGAACTTAGAACTACTTAAACCTAACTAACCTAAGGACATCACACATATCCATGCTCGAGGAAGGATTCGAACCTACGACCGTAGCAGCAGCGCGGTTCCGGACTGAAGCCCCTAGAACCGCTCTGCCACAGCGGCCAGCCTAGAAATTTTTGTATACGTTAGTGGCTAACTAGGTAAGTGCTTAGCTACTAATACAAAGATCAACCATCGGTCACCTCTACCATTTTTTTCTGACACTTATCTTTTCTTTCAACGCAGGGAATGATTTGACAATATGAAAATGCGAAGCTGCGCTGAGAGTCCAAGTTAAACTGTAGGTCTCACTATCAGTGGCTGAGGAAATCAGTTCAAATATCTGAGGGAGGCTAGAGCATAAGAATGATGTGGGTATGTCTAGTAAAGAACTATCCTCTTCCGATCAACCTTAGGGTTAAGAACAGTTTTATTCCATTTTAGGCCTGAAGTAACATAGGAAACGTAGGAAATCGAGTGAGGTGGTGCAGTGTTAACAGACTAGACTCGTATTCGGGAAGAGTAAGGTTAAAATCGCAGTCGAGCACTCGGTGTGAATGTTTACCGTAGTTTCCATGAACCGCTTGAGACTTCAAGAAAAGACGGGATCGATGTCCTTTCCCAAATAGCTTGTGATTCGTCTTTAATGAGCTCATCGTCGACGGAACGCTAAACCATAAACATTCTTTCTTTTACTAACGTATAAAAACCAATCAAACTTTCTAAAGGCCAAATACAAAAGCCATATTTTCGCTATCGTTTTAGCTCACAGTCAAAATCTATGGTCAGACTGAAGAGACCACATCTTCTAAGACAAGTCGCTTCGAATATTCATATAGTCGGCGTGACAGACCGCCAGGTACAACCGCACAGAAATTTCATTAAAAAGAGCAAAAAATTACGCAGTCGCGTAATTATGGAAAATAGTCTTTCATAATGGAGCGAGCATGTGTCTCAAAGGAAAGGAAGGCGTGGGAAAGTAGGTCGACGGTGGACGAGGAAAAGAGGCGAAGGTGCGCGTGTCGCCGTGGTCATCGATCCAGCAGCGCAGCGTGGCGCACGCAGCACGGCTGGCCGCACGCGGAAGCGCCTGCCGCCTGCCGCCTGCCGCCTGCGCCTGTCGCACTAGCACGGATTTTTCCCGCGCCGCGCGCCGCTTACCGCACACCCCCGACGCCAGCGCAACTGTTGCGCAGCGATCACTCCGACGCTTGCGCTGTGACACCACAAAACGCTCTACGAAACGGGCTCGCGACCCTTCTGAGGCAACTGACACAGCGTGTCGAAACCAGAAAATTACGCAAATTTCGTATTTTTGTTTATTTGTATCCAAAAATAGTTGATTTTCAACTGCAAAAATATATTTTATATTTAACTTTGTTCTAAGTATTTAACTTATTTTCCAAATATATTTTGAAATAGATTTTGGGCAACTTGTTCTCCCAAAAAAATCTCTCATTAAAATTTTTGAGGTAATTCCATGTCGCTGTTGTGGTCTTCTTTTCGAAGACTGGTTTGACACAGCTCTCCGCGCTACTCCATTCTGTGCAGGCCTCTTCATCTCCGAACAACTCCTGTAGTAGAAAGGCTGTGAGACTGAAGCGACACAAAATGACTTGAATGCAGTCATTAAACTTCAAGATGATCACGTGAACATCCATGACGTCAGCATACCTCTATCCCCTCTCCCTTTTCCCTAGCGATTCTAGGCGCTTCAGTCCGGAACCGCGCTGCTGCTACGGTCGCAGGTTCAAATCCTGCCTCGGGCATGGATGTGTGCGATCTCCTTAGGTTAATTAGGTTTAAGTAGTTCTAAGTGTAGGGGACTGATGACCTCAGATTTTAAGTCCCATAGTGCTCAGAGCCATTTGAACCTTTTCGCCTCCCCCTCAACTCCCTCACCCACCCTTCCAGCGAATCACAGTGTACTATTAAATTGATACAACCAATCAGAATCCAAGATGGCGTAACTAGCCCAGTTGTACTACTGGCGAAATTAAAAAAAAGACACCCCTTTTTCACCCTTCCCTCCCTCTTTCCAGCCACACACACAAATGTTTACATTAAATACTTTAGCCTCGTCAGAAAATTTCTTTGCTCTTATGATTTACCCTTTCATGAAAGTCTTGAAGTTAGTTCAAGTGTTTTGGGAAGATCATCATCGTAATGTGTCACATTTAATGGTCAGCATTCTACTAAACTGAAGGAACTTTCACATGAAATAAATAAAATTCATATGTTATAGGTTTTTTCATACATTAAATTAGTCATCACCTACACACTAGTCAAACATATGCAATGAAACCGACAACCACCACAATCAAACGTAACGCGTCACTACCTCGGGTGCGGAAGGCCCTGAGTTCGATTCCCGACACCTCTTCAGATTAATCAGAGGTAGGGAGTCTCGAAAGTAGTTGAGTCAACCTCACAATAAAATCAGTCGTCATCATTTTTCAGATCATAGTTATGCCATGCCACCAAATTTTACTTCCGGGAAGTGTCGAAAATTTATCGTCTTGTGCAGATAAGTTCATGCTGTCTAATAGTAGAAACAACATGTTGCTCAGATTGTTCAGCACAGTACTTCACAGTTTCGAATCCAGAACACTACTGGTTCTTCTATAGTATTCTAACACCAGATGCATGTAAGCCACTGGATACTAAATCTTATTGTATCACCAGAATCTGACAGTGGGTGCTAGCGACTGGCTTTTAAGCTAAAACTTTAAATATGAAGCAAATTGATTGAGAAATAGCTTAAAAATTTTCGAATAACTACCTACTTGTAGACTATAATCACAACACTCATACATATTGTTTGATACTCTAATACATTCCGATTATGCTTTCATCGAGCAGGTTCTAAGTCGCTGATACACTGAAGAACTAAAGAAACTTGTACACCTGACTAATATCGTGTAGCATCCCCGCGAGCACGCAGAAGCGCCGCAACACGACGTGGCATTGACTCGACTAATATTTGAAGTCGTGCTGGGAGTTTGGTGGCCAATGTAAGTGTGTTAACTGAGGAGTGTGTTGCTGGAGCCACTCTGTAGCAATCCTGGACGTGTGGGATGTCGCGTTATCCTGCTGGAATTACCCATGTCCGTCGGAATTCTCAATAGACATGAATGTATGCAGGTGATCAGAGAGGATGCTTACGTACGTATCACGTGTCAGAGACGTATCTAGATGTATCAGGGGTACTATATCACTCCAACTGCACACGCTCCACACCATTACAGAGCCTCCACCAGCTTGAACAGTCCTCTACTGGCATGCAGTGTCCATGGATTCACGACGTTTTTTCCATACCCGTACACGACCATTCTCTCTATACAACTGGGACCGAGACTCGTCCGACCAGGCAACATGTTTCCAATGATCAACAGTCCGATGGCGGTGGTGGTGGTAAGTTCCTATGGGACCAAACTGTCATCGGTAACTAGGCTTACACACTACGTAACACACACATCCATGCCCGAGGAAAGAATCGAACGTCCGACGGGAGGAGCCGCGCGAACCGTGGCAAGACGTCCAAGACTGCGCGGCTGCACCGAGCGGCTACCACGCGCGGTCCAATGTCAGTGTTGACGGTCCGAGGCGAGGTGTAAAGCTTTATGTGGTGCAGTCGTCAAGGGTAAAAGAGTGGTTCTTCGGCTCCGAAAGCCCATATCGATTATGTTTCGCTGAATTGTTCGCATGCAGACGCTTTCTGATGGCCCAGCACTGAAATCTGCAGCAGTTTGCGGAAGGGATGCACTTCTGTCACGTTGAACGATTCTCTTCAGGCGTCGTTGATCTTGTTCTTGCACGATCTTTTTTCGGTTTCAGCGATGTCGGAGATTTGATGTTTTACCGGATTCCTGATATTCACGGTACACTCGTGAAATGGTCGTACGGTAAAATTACCACTTCATTGCTACCTCAGAGATGCTATGTTCCATCGCTCGTGGGCCGACTATAACACCATGTTCAAACTCCCCTAAATCTTGATAACATCCATTGTAGCAGCAGTAACTGATCGCACAACTGTGCCAGACACTTGTTGACTAATATAGGCATTGCCGACCGCAGCGCCGTATTCTGCCCGCTGATGTTAACTGATAGTGGACATGAGCGGAATTCTTTGATTTATCACTGCTGAATTAAGTATTATATGGTTCAAATGGCTCTGAGCACTATGTGACTTAACTTCTGAGGTCATCTATCCCCTAGGACTTAGATCTGCTTAAACCTAACTAACCTAAGGACATCACACACATCCATGCCCGAGGTAGGATTCGAAACTGCGATCGTAGCGGTCACACGGTTCCAGAATGTAGGGCTAGAACCGCTCGGCCACTCCGGCCGGCCCCCTTTTACGTATCTCTATTTGAATACGCATGCCTGTACCAGTTTCTTTGGCGCGTCAGTTTAGTTTGTATATGCTCTACCATTTCAAATCTAGGTTAAGTTACATACCGACGACACTGGCGGCTTTCGAACAACTGTGAGCAGCTTTTGCTAACTGGAATTAGTATAGGTACATACATATCAAATATTAGATAGAATTACAGTTACGCATTGGTATTTATCCATGTTTGTTGTTGTAGTTTTCAGTCCAGTGACTGGTTTGATGCAGCTCTCCATGCTGCTCTACCCTGTGCAAAGTTCATCACCCAGTAGCTACTGCGACCTACATCCTTCTGAATCTCTTTAGTGTATTCATCTCTAGGTCTCCCTCTACAATTTTTACCCTCCACGCTGCCCTCTAATACTAAATTGGTGATCCCTTGATGCCTCAGACTATGTCCTACCAAGCGATCCCTTCTTCTAGTCAAGTTGTGCCACAAATTTCTCTTCTCTCCAATTCTATTCAATACCTCCTCATTAGTTATGTGATCTACCCATCTAATCTTCAGCATTCTTCTGTAGCACCACATTTCGAAAGCTTCTATTCTCTTCTTGTCTAAACTATTTATCGTCCACGTTTCACTTCCATACATGGCTACACTCCATACAAATACTTTCAGAAACGATTTCCTGACACTTAAATCTATACTCGATGTTAACAAATTTCCCTTCTTCAGAAACGCTTTCCTTGCCATTGCCAGTCTACATTTTATATCCTCTCTACTTCGACCATCATCAGTTATTTTGCTCCCCAAACAGCAAAACTCATTTACTACTTTTAGCGGTATTTATCCATATACACTACAAATAATATCACATACGTTTGGTAACACCTCAGTTCAAAAATATCAGCTCAACAACCCAGTGCCAACCATTCCCTCTCGCTTCCACAGAGTCTAATTTACTTATCGATCGAAAATTCTCACATAATTATTGCAGCTTGTCTTTGATATTCAGACTATGCCTTATTTAGTCAAAAAATTATGTACTACATCGCAGAACACGTAAGTTACGTAGCATGTCTGTGCAGTATGTGTTGTGCTCTGTATTACTTGAGAAATCTGCTGATAGCTGTCCCTTTAAAGCCTAGTGACAGCCCGTGTCATCTGCTGAGACGTGGCAATTTAAAAACACAACGGTCTGGTGACGGTGTTTCCAGCTTGTCATTCATATTCAGATTACCTTCATTAAGCAAATGACCATTTATTTCTCACTCATGGTTAGTTGAGAAAGTGATACAAATACTATCCATCTTACTAGATTTTATTCATGATATAAAATACATTTTCGAGATTACTTTCACTTTCACATACTAGAAAGATATTTCGCAATGCATTGACGGCAAAATCTATTGATATGGAGACTTTACAATACAATAAAGTCTAGCACAACAACCCAAAATCTCTCTTTTGTTATCTTTGCGTTTATCTCGTCAAAGTTTTATGTCCCTATAACGATCTGCATAAATTAGTGAACGATCTGTTGGATGTTCTAATAAGACTGCATTGTGCTCGATGTTTCTATGAACCTCTTCTTTGCGATTGAGTCACGGTAGTACGAAACACACAGACGTCAACCGGCGGCGGAAACCCTGGGCTCCCTGGAGGGGTGTTTCACACGCTCCATCTTGTCTGGAACTTGTCAGGTCGGTTACACGTGAAGTTTGTGCATTGGAAATCCCAGAACTCTTCAAACTTAAATTCATGACATTTGTTTTCTTTGTATTCAATGTCATTTTATTGTATGTTGACCAATCATAAACTTTTTTGACGGTTTAATTGGCTTTCTCTGCAAGGAGTCCATTTGTTTTCTTAGTGACTATCATAATGCTGTTGTCAGCAAACAGAATTTTTTCCTCTTGGCTAACGCTGATGGGAAAGTCATTAATGTATTTCCGAAACTGTATTGGCCCTAATACGTTACCCTGAAGAACCCCTCTATTTAGGTATTTTGGTTCTGGTAAGTGTTTTAGTAAAAGTTTAGACTTACGTCGGGATGCGTTTCTCTATGTACGCTATCTGCTAGGTATGAATGGAAATAGTAATTAGCTACGCCTTTTATTTCTAATGCTTTTAACTTTTCTAGCAGAATCTTACGGTCATCAGCATGAAATGTTTAGAAAGATCTAAAAATATGTATGTTACACACTCATCTTTGTCAAGAGCATCAGCTATCACTTTTTTTAAAATTCTATAATGGCTGATTCTATACTTCAACCACTTTGGAAAGCAACCCGTGATTCACTTAAAAGGTTGTCTTTATTCAAGTAATTCATTAATCTCCCATTCATAAGCGATTGTATTATTTTTGGAAAGGTGAAAACAGGGAAATAGGCCGGTATGTCATCTGCACTGCTTTTCTTTAGCAAAGGTACAACTGTTGCTTGTTTGAAATACTCAGGAAACCTGTGAATGATTAATACATTATGATAGTTAATAGAACTTGTACACCCTGTACGTATTATTCCAATATGTTATTCAATCATCTGAGCCTACTGAATTTTTGTTTTTTAGATTTTCTACAGTTCTACTGATTTCGTGCTCTGTGGATGTAGATTATTATTTACAGATGGTATATTGGCGTTTGGGACTTTTTTGCTCTAAAGTCTTTGCAATATTCAAAAAAATGTTCATTCACATAGTTCGCTAAATGGTGTGGATCATTTATTACTTCATCCCAGTCCCCTATCGAAATGTTATTATGCCTTTCTTTGTGTCTCTATGTTTTCTTTTATTCTCAGCATTGTATATTATTTGGTTATTAAAGGCATTTTTGCTGCTATCAACACTTTCTAATAAATATTTTTGTACCTATGAGAGGAATTTAAGAACCGTGGCTCATAAAGAGTGTTTTCATGGAATTCAGGTATTTAAGGGTTTGGGAGGACTTCATAACACCTGGTGTTATCCATCTGTTTTTGTCGGATATTGATACTGATTTAGAAACTTTTCGAAATATCTTTCAGAGTCAAATAATGTTGAAGATTTCGAAAATGTCTTACTACACTGATTCCTATATGTGCTTCATCGCAACTTTGGTTTACTACTTCTCTTGAAAAGTGTTTGTATTTTCATATCTGATAAATGTCTTTCGTAGGCATGCAGTTTAGAAGTTTCCTCCTTGCTCGTTTTTTGTTTTATTATTTAACAGAAATGATCTGACAGTCCGAGATCTTTTATAGCTACAACATCCTTTCCCTTTCAACATTTGTAGCCACACGGTCGATTACTGATGTAATAACTGTAGTAACCAATGTTGCACCACTGACCAATAATGATATACCAGAACCTTTAAGGATATTAATATAGGTGCTACTAGTTACATTTGATATTTGTGATTATGTATACCCATTAAATTCTGTTGACTTTTGTGCATGAAGCTTTATCTAGAACTTCTGTTACTTCATTGAAAAAAGTTTCCGCATTACCGCTGGCTGGTCGCTAAAAATACGAAATCATTGAGTCTTTGTTTTGCCAAGCTGTGTTAATTTAGTAGCTGATGTTTCAAAGTGTTTACCTTCACCTACTGTACTGAGTTCATGCCTAGATTTAAACGGTGTCCCTTTTCTTATGTAAATGTATGATCGTCCGCCCTTTGAAGTAGTAAGAGTCCGTCAGTTCACACAATGATAATATTACATATTGGATTTCTGTATCTCTATCCCAGTGTTCAGTGACACAAAATACTGTGCAGTTCAAACACTGGAGCTCAACTTCAAATTGCTGTATTTTATTTTTCATTGATTGGATACATTGATAAGCCAAAACATTATGACCACTGCTCACCGCGAAGTTGTATGCTGCATGTTGACACTGAGGGCACGTGACGGGATAAGAAAGGTATATGAGCGGAGCAGAGACCAACGGGGAATCATTCTAGCAACGATAAGTGGCGCAACTGCCGAAATCCACGACGTAAGCAACTTTTCCAAAAATCAGTTTGTTGTGGCCCAGTGCCTGGGAGCTAGCATCTCGGAAACGGCGAAGCTGGTCGGCTGTTATCGTGCTGCTGTCGTGAGCATCTGTGGAAAGTCGTTGAAGAATGCTGAAACCAGGAGCAGGCGACAAGAAACTGGACGTCCATACATCATCACAGAACATAGGGATCGGAGGCTTGCCCGCTCTTTGAAGCAGGATAGGCGGCAATTTGGGGCATATCCGGCGATAGAGTACAGTGCTGGCGCAAGCACAAGTTTAGCAAACCGTTCAGCGCACAGTGGTGAACATGGTGTTCTGCAGCAGAGGACCCCTACGTGTTCCCATGTTGACCCTACAACATCGTGAATTATGATAACAGTGGGCACGGATAATCGAGATTGGACCGCGGATTAATGGAATCGTGTCACCTGGTCGGATGATTATTGTTAAACCAGGTCGGTGCTCGTGTCCAGATACGCCATCATCCAGGCGAACAGCTGCTCAAAACATGCAGCGCACCACGGACGCAGGCCGGTTGGAGCAATATTATGTTACGGGGGACATTCACCTGGGCTGCCATGGGACCCGCTGTAGAATGCGTGAACGTTGTTAGGACCACCTGTAACCTCTTACGCTTTGTCTTCCTCAACAGCGATGCCATCTTCCATCAGGATAACTGTCGATGACACAAGGCCAAAATCGTGCTGCGGTAGTTTGAGAAGCCTGATAATGAACTCACGTTGATGTCTCGGCCGTTAGATTCAGCTCATCTGAATCCGATGAACCCCAACTGGGACGCTATCGGTCGGCAGCTCTGCGCCCACCAACCAACAACCCGTAAATTACGTGAAGTGTGTGATCTGTGCGTAGGTATCTTGTGCTACAAACCTCTGGAAAACTATGAAGTACTTGTAGAATCCATGACACGAAGACTCACTGCTGAATTGCGTCCCAGAAGTGGACCAACATGTTTTTAAGTAGATGGTCATAACGTTTCTGCTCATCAGTGTTTTTCGATGAATAATTGTTGAGTCTGTGAAATGTACCGTGTTACTTTTGGAATAGTTTATTTTTATATGACTTGTAGTATGAGTGTCATTTGGTATCTTAGACTCTATCATGAGACTGATTATTCCAAATCCCTTAACAAAATCAGATATTATCCCACACTTCCACCAAATTTGGAACCTAGTTAAACTTTAGATTGGAAAAAATTAACGATTATATTTTTAAAGTAAGGAATGATAAATAATAGGTCGGACCATTATGGAATACAGGGTAGCTCACAATTGGTTCACCTCTTACTTTAACAACAGACAACAAAAGGTCGTTATTCACAGCGTTGAAAATGGCTGAGATTTGGCGTCTGTGTGGGGCATGGTCAAAGGGGGGCTGCCCCAGGGATTAGTGCTGAGACCAGTCCTATTCCTTATTTATATAAATGATATGCTCGCCAGTATGATTAAAACTAAAACTAAACTCCATCCGAACAAGCCATAAAGGCCCAATGATACCGACCGGCCGCCGTTTCATGCTCAGCCCACAGGCGTCACTGCATGCGGATATGTAGGGGCATGAGGTCGGCACACCGCTCACCGCCCGTATGTCAGTTTACGAAACCGGAGCCGCTGCTTCTCAGTCAAGTATCTCATCTGTTTAACTCACAAGGGCTGAGTGCACTCCGCTTGCCAACAGCGCTTGGTAGACCTGATGGTCACCCATCCACGTGCTAGCTCAGCCTGACAGCGCTTAACTTCGGTGATCAGACGGGAACCGCTGTTACGAGTAAGGCGATACTGTTGGCCCTCTAGTATTACAGTAATTCTAAAATATTTCTGTTTTCTGATAACACTAGCTTGGTAGTAAAGGATGTTGTGTGCAGCATTGGCTCTGTTTCAAATAGTGCAAATCGTGACATACGTTAACGGGTTGCAGAAAATAATCTAACGCAAAAAAACCTGTAAGACTCAGTTTTTACAGTTTCTAACACACAGTTCAACAAACTCCGACGTTCTAATTTCACAGAATGGGCATATGATTAGTGAAACCGAACAGTTCAAGTTTCTATATGTTGAGATAGTAAACTGTCGTGGAAAGTCCCCGTTTAGGATCTTTTTGAAAGACTTAATGATGCCATCTTTACAATTCGAACAGTATCTGAAGTAAGTGATAGTTCGACACGAAAAGCGTTTTTTCATTCGCTTATGTCGTATGGTATTATACTGTGGGGTAACTCTTCCCATTCTCAAAGGATATTTTTGGCTCAGGAACGGGCAGTTGGCGAACCTCTTGTCGACCCCTGATCACTAGAATGGGCCTCTCAACATATAAATCCTTTACTGTCGTTTATAATACACCGCCATAGGTGGTGTATTATCTGTTTTATTACTATTTTCCTTCTACCCACGACAGTATCGACAGATAATCATTCTACTGAAAGCAATACGTTAAGGCGTAAATGCTTCG
Organism: Schistocerca piceifrons; assembly: GCF_021461385.2. Lineage (NCBI taxonomy): Eukaryota > Metazoa > Arthropoda > Insecta > Orthoptera > Acrididae > Schistocerca > Schistocerca piceifrons. The sequence goes on from NC_060149.1 coordinate 75,765,500, forward strand.
ATCAGCACCCTCGTCAATACAAAGATATGGTGCTGAGCAGAGCTATGAACCTTTAACGTATTGATATAAGGCACTACAGAAGCTGTCTGACACACCTTTATGTACCATCACTCCTACGGCAAACGATACCACGGGAAAATACTTCTAGAACCATTCTCAGAAATCTGCTACGCAGTGTGCACTGTTGTGGTAAGAGGTGCCATCAGAATTGAAATTATGAAGCCGGCTTCCTGGATGCTCGGTCGGTAAGACCACTATACGCTAAAGGGAAAGATGTGGTTGCGACAGTTTTCATATGTTGAGAAATCTCAGTGACTAGAATTTGTCGCAGCCGTCAAATGCTTCTACAGATGACCGTATATGGTGATTTAAATCCGAATAAGTACGGCTCTCTAGCTGCGAGGAAGTCAGATATTTAACAGATATATCTGAAGACTTCTTCAGCATTTTAGGTCGTCCACGGAGGAGGTGGGATATACTCTTCTCGTCGGTAACGATTCTTGGGTACTCTTTGTCAATCTGGGAACCTTACAAACAGTCTGTTGCAAGAAAAATCGAAAGCAAGATTCGAGTTTCTCCCGTTAACGAGTTACTTGGAGACGCAGCACAAACTGTAATTAATTAAAGATAGGAATCGGCCGTGTTTATCAAAGGAACCACCCCGGAATTTGCTTTACGCGATTTGGAGGAATAACAGGAACCGAACATTTGGGTGACCAGGGGGGGGGGGGGGGGGGGGATATAAGCCCTCGCCGTCCCCAACGCCAGTCCAGTGTCTTACCACTGCACCACACCGCGAGTTTTAAGTTTGTTATAGTCAACATGGAGAGCACACATAATGTATCTGATGGGTAAGTGTTTAAGCCGACCAAACAGCAAAAATCCATCAGTGTATGTCACTGTACGGTTTCGTGAAGATGGCGTACATATTTTCCTTAATTATTTATTTTTTAGACATCTGGTTTCATAGGACCAAAATGAGGCGCATACGTCTATGGTCATCGAACGACTCAGTACATGAAATTAACAGAAGAGAAGTGAATAATAAATAAAGTGAATTTTACACAAATTCCATGGAGACGCAAGCTGATTATATATTAGCATAATCAAAAATATAGCAAAGGAATTTGCTTAAATTTTTCCAGGAACTCCCCAACATAATAGAAGGCGTGAACTATAAGGAAATTTTCAGTTTGGATATGGAAGTGCAAGGATAGTTGCTAAGACTTATTGTGGTAGCTTATTAAAAATGGATGCAGTAGAATACTGTACGCAGTTGTGCACAAGACAAGGATGTGCGATCCAAAAGCAGGGGGGATTTTTGCCCCATGTTAACTGACTGAAAACTGCTTATTGTTTGGAATAAGCTCATACTCTCACCCAAAAACGACATTAACGCAGATATATATTGAAGGGTTGGTATCAGAATTCCCAGACTCTTAAACAGTGGTGGTCGACTTGCGGTTAGCAAACTTAAGCCACTTAATGCTCTAACTGTGCCTTCCTGAGCCGGAAATACCCTTTGTAAGTGCGGAGAGTTATCCCAGAATATAATGGGTTATGTCATAAGCGAATGAAAATGAGCGAAGTGGACTAGTTTTCGTGTTGGACCATCACTTAATGCAGACACTGTTCTGACGGTAAAGACAGCAGCATTTAGTTTTTGAACAGGATCCTGAACATGGATTTCCATGACAGTTTACCACGTATCTGAACACCTAGGAATTCCAGTTCTTCAGTCTCACTGATCATATGCCCATTCTTTGCAATCAGACCGTCAGCTTTAGTTGAACTGTGTGTTATAAACTGTAAAAATTGCCTCTTGTGTGTGTGTGTGTGTGTGTGTGTGTGTGTGTGTGTGTGTGTGGCGCAAGTTGACGAATGTCAGTTTAAGAGATTCTTGAGGCTGGTACAAGTCCCTGTATATAGATTTCTTTTCAATTTGTAATTGAATAAAATGTGGACGAAGTAGAATTCATTCCTTAGTCACGCGGAATTAGTCCTATGAAAACGCTTTTACTCGGACTGTTTCATGAGCGGCACGCACCGCAAGTTCACACAGACAACAATGTTGGATGGCTCGTATTGCGTTCATATGTAACTCCTAACTGCTCATTAGTTACATTCATGCTCCTCACTGACAAAGCCACTTTCAGGCGTGGCTGCATCAACAACGCGTGCGCCTCTGCCGACTATATGACGTAAATACATTACCCACTGTAGAGAAGTATTTTCAGAATTGCTGTTCTGTAAATTCGTGATGTAGTGTGATCGATAATAGGTTAATTGACTATGTTGTTTTACCGACTAGTCTTACTCGCCTCAAATATGGAAACTTCACACATAATGAGATGCATTTTTGTTGAAAGAGATTTATTTAAGCTCAAGATTCTTCCGACAGAGCGGAAAGCCTGCACATTATAAAGGTCAGGTTTACATCGAATATTCCCTGGCCGATAGACTGTTCGGATTAGTCACTAAAAACATCACCGGATTTTACTTCATTACTTTCTTTTTGTGGGAGTTGGGGAGAGGGGACTAGGAACAAAGTTTTCTGACATGAAGCACATATTAATGACAAATTAGTGGTCGCATTACTAACAGTACAAAAGTACGTGCAAAAGAGTCTACAAAAGAAAAAAAATGTGAAAAAGCTGAAAACTAAATAATAATGGATAATAGGATTTTTTGAGTATTTGTTTCACTCTGCCTTAAATTATTCATCTATTATTTCGTCGTCATTTTATTCAATGAGAACTGTGTGTGCCTTTCATGAGTAGCATTCACGCGAATGTAACTGCACAATTCAGAAGAAATTGCAGCGTTCAAACAATGAACACTGTATTCTAAAACTATTTTCCCTTGTACAGAACTATCAAAACTATTGTTCTGTTCTGCACATCCATATTTAATATGATTCAAATGGAACTGAAAATTCCTAGTTATAATACCGAGATTTTCAAATCTCCGTTGAAAGACTTCCTTGTGACATACGCCTTCAATTCCGTACAAGAGTTTCCCGCAGTAGTTTAGGGCCGTTGGCTGTATTACGTTTCGTGTACGAGTATGTACAAATACTTACTATCGTAAACTTCTTTTTCACGTATGTTTCATTTTTTAAAATAATGAACACTCCGTGAGCTCCGTATTTACCAATTTTTCCATTCACCGAGAACCTTTGACTGTTATGATTCAGTGCAATTTCAGAAATATATTAAAAATCAAAATAAAGACAACGTGAACACGGCAACAAATTAAAGGAAAAAGTTATATCATATTCTAATACCTGGAAGTAGTAGTATGAAAATGAAACGTTCATGCGATGAAATTAAGATTGGTAGCAAAACTTGCACTGGGACTCCAAAATTCGTAGCGACAAAATAATATCCACGGCAGAGAATTCCAAACCGAGTTCCTTGAGACAAGGAACCAACAGTCTGGAGTGAGTTGAGTTCTTGTAGAGCATTGATCCCCAGACTGAGGTAATTACCTACTGCGGGGAAAAATGAAACTTTCTGAGGAGTAAAAACCAACGTTTAGATTATGGGTTAGTGACAGGTATAGTTACACTTTAAAAAGTAATGTCTGTTATCACTATTTCTGTAGACAGTAACATTTAACAGATCATTATCATCAATCATTTCACATCCGCACTGTGATCTTCGCATGCTGCTTGTTCATATTTTCTACACTCTTTCAGTCGGTCTTCGTCTCGGAGTTTTCTTATTTCTTAGAATGCATGAATCAATTTTCTTTGGCCATCTCCCAGTCGTCAAGCTAAATGTTTCGCAACCGTCCATTTAGTTTCATCCCAGTCACAAATTCCTTCTACATCCAGAACCATTTGTTTTCCTTTCTCTCTTAGTACATCCATTAGCCTCTGGGTAAACTATTGTTTCTGGATGGTTTCCACAGTAAAATTCTATGTCTTATGGCCGCAAGTCAGACCTGCAAAGTGCTGCCAGAGGTCAAGCTGATTCTGTGAACAAAATTACTTTTTCCCTTGTGATCTAAAGCTTAATTTTTGCCTTTCTAATGCTGGCACTATAGTGCAGTTTGTTACGACTGCTGTATTTTCATTTTTTAACGATGAACTTTGAGCTCCTGTATGCCTAAGTTCTCTTGCTAACCATTGAACAGAACTGTTATCTTATCGGTGCCAGACAGGTCGCTAGATAACGATGAGAATTCGGCGACCAGTCTGAGATAACAATGGAAAGATCGGCAATGAATTATACTGGTATTTGCCGAGAGATTCCAGCCAACAATCTCTAGTAGGTAGCGCCAGAATCATGGCACGCTATTCGTAAATTAGTACCATTTGGCCTCACAGTTCTGAGTCACTGAACTCGTGGTATCTATACTTTCCCATCATACAGCGCGCCATTTTACTTTCTACTTACGACCAGCATAATAAAACATAAGATAAAGTGTGCTATCCGCTGTCTCGTCAACAGGACTTAATAGAAGCCAAATGTCCTCTCACACCTCAAACTTATAAAACGTGTATATTTAACTCTATAGAGTTACCATAATTAATATTACTCGCCTGCCGAATGGGATGTTGCCTGTAAAATCCAGGTAGAAAGACAGCGAACTATGCACAACTGCTGCATGCTTCGTTATTTTCCAATGCAAGTTCTGCTGAGGGGGTTGTGGCGCGCGGTGTGTGCGATCGGATTCAAGCAGATACAGTGTCCAATGCTCTCTTCCTCAAATATTAATTTGCATCCACCTAATCTACATGTGAGAAGTAAATTAGGAAAGATCTTTGCGAATGTGTGTGCACTTTTGTCGTATTTATTTATGTTGGAATTTTTTACACCAGAGGCATAAAGAGTTTCCGTGAAAAATGCTAATGTGTGTCTCAGGTGAGCCAAGCGAATGCAACAGAAGAGTGAAAATAGAAGATAACACGTAAATACTAGCTCTATAGCTGCATAAACATTTCATAATCATTGATTGGAACTGATGACCATGCTGTCTATGTGACAGACTTCGACATTTCGTAGAATTTATTGATGAACACGATCGATTTTGTTTGTGCCACGTCGTTTAATGTTACAGGCCTGCTGAGCCTCCACTGCAGTTTTATGATTTTGGAAATCTCTTCTTTAGAAATTGGATTTCAAATGATCTCATAAAAAGATATCCAGAGGAATAAAACCTGGTGATCTACTATCTCGTTCCACAGTGCTTCCACGACCAATTAATTTATTTCGCAGTAAATGAATAGTTATGTCACGTAAAGCTGCGGCGCAGAACTGAGCGAGAGCCACGTCTTGTTTATATGAGAGGCTGCACTAACATCTTCCAAAAATTACGATAAATAAGTACAAGGGAAACAAAAATATCGTTCTCGTGTTATAGTAGCACATGTTGATCTATGAGGTGGTTTTTTTCCCATGAGGGTTTTCTCTTTGTCATACGAAGACATGAAGTTATTGCATGCAGAATATGCTAAGTGATGTGTTTTATTAGTATTAGTTAAAGTTCCACGACAAACCCAGAAATGGCATTTCTTTCTCTAATTTCAGATTCTCGCTAATGACAACTTTGTCAGGATAACTGCCAGAAATGAAGCTGCATGTAGCAGTAACGCGTGCTGTGTCTGCTCTAGGAAAATGCTTTTCAGGGGCGATTTTTACGAATGTGAGGATAATGTGGACAATCACGAATCAGATAAAGATCGTGAATATGTTTCAGAAAGCAAATACGCTTCAAAAGTTCTTGCAGGTAAGATAAATATGAGTACTTATTTAGGCAAGTAAATAATGTTAAGTACTGTCTCTTACTGTAGTTTACGTGAATGTACATGACAAGATGATGTTAGAAATGTTAAGGTTCATCCTTAACATAGTTCACGTGTTGTAGTAAGGTATTTGCTAAAATAATTTTTTACAGTGCTGAATTATAGATTAATTTTACAAGTTGTTTACTTTATTATTGCAAAAGCTGTTAATGAACCCGTTTAATGTAAGAAAATGAAACAGTTTAGGGGTTTTAAATTTGTATTTTTCTGAGGTTCCGTAATAATGTTTCGTTGGTTCGCCCAGGAAGTAAACAGTGGTAAGTCAATCCTTATCCATGTTAAGTGCACTCGCTTTACAGGTAAAAAATTTTAAGTACCCATTGAGGAACTTGTAAGAATAAAATTTTGGATACGATTTACTATTTTAAAAAAACGTCATTAGTATAAACACATTTGAAAACAATGACCTATCTGAATTATTAGCACTTCACTGTGAAATTTCTCGAAACAACTAACTGTCCCTTACTATTGTTTACAGCCGAGATCTTCATATAGCTTTTTGCAACTTCTGCTATTCCATCCGAAAGTTCATAGTGAGACTGTGGCCGTATTGTGCATCTGCGATAGTTGCCATTGAAGTAACACTACCAAGCGTTTGTTACTCATCATTACTGCAGAGTTATTTGCGACCGGGAGATGCATACCATTTTCTGCCTTGAGCTAGCTAGGTATCCAAACTCCACTCGACACGAGGCTGTACTGTTATCAATGTCGACAAGATGTAGTTCTAAGGTTCTTAAACAGTTTCCATCGCACAAGAATGAAATGAGATTTTGCACATATCTCCCAAACACTGACCAATGGAAGACAGGACTGTAAGTGCACGGCATGTCTTAAGTATCGACGTTCGTCAAAATCCCGTTAAATATGTAACTCATTGTAAATTATTAGCCTCTGGAGGAGAAAACAACTCCGTTGTGCAAAGCAGAATATTTCCCCTCATATTTGACTCACTCTGTACTCTACATGTACATCTACATTTATACTCCGCAAGCCACCCAACGATGTGTCGCGGAGGGCACTTTACGTGCCACTGTCATTACCTCCCTTTCCTGTTCCAGTCGCGTATGGTTCGCGGGAAGAACGACTGCCGGAAAGCCTCCGTGCGAGCTCGAACCTCTCTAATTTTACATTCGTGATCTCCTCGGGAGGTATAAGTAGGGGGAAGAAAAATATTCGATACCTCATCCAGAAACGCACCCTCTCGAAACCTGGACAGCAAGCTACACTGCGATGCAGAGCGCCTCTCTTGAAGAGTCTGCCACTTGAGTTTGTTAAACATCTCCGTAACGCTATCACGCTTACCAAGTAACCCTGTGACGAAAAGCGTCGCTCTTTTTTGGATATTCTTTATCTCCTCTGTCAACCCGACCTGGTACGGATCCCACACTGATGAGAAATACTCAAGTATAGGCCGAACGAGTGTTTTGTAAGCCACCTCCTTTGTTGATGGACTACATTTTCTAAGGACTCTCCCCATGAATCTCAACCTGGCACCCGCCTTACCAACAATTAATTTTATATGATCATTCCACTTCAAATCGTTCCGCACGCATACTCCCAGATATTTTACAGAAGTAACTGCTACCAGTGTTTGTTCCGCTATCATATAATCATACAATAAAGGATCTTTCTTTCTATGTATTCGCAATACATTACATTTGCCTATGTTAAGGGTCAGTTGCCACTCCCTGCACCAAGTGCCTATCCGCTGCAGATCTTCCTGCATTTCGCTGCAATTTTCTAATGCTGCAACTTCTCTGTATACTACAGCATCATCCGCGAAAAGCCGCATGGAACTTCCGACACTATCTACTAGGTCATATATATATATATATATATATATATATATATATATATATATATATATATATATATATATATATATATATATATATACACTCCTGGAAATTGAAATAAGGACACCGTGAATTCATTGTCCCAGGAAGGGGAAACTTTATTGACACATTCCTGGGGTCAGATACATCACATGATCACACTGACAGAACCACAGGCACATAGACACAGGCAACAGAGCATGCACAATGTTGGCACTAGTACAGTGTATATCCACCTTTCGCAGCAATGCAGGCTGCTATTCTCCCATGGAGACGATCGTAGAGATGCTGGATGTAGTCCTGTGGAACGGCTTGCCATGCCATTTCCACCTGGCGCCTCAGTTGGACCAGCGTTCGTGCTGGACGTGCAGACCGCGTGAGACGACGCTTCATCCAGTCCCAAACATGCTCAATGGGGGACAGATCCGGAGATCTTGCTGGCCAGGGTAGTTGACTTACACCTTCTAGAGCACGTTGGGTGGCACGGGATACATGCGGACGTGCATTGTGCTGTTGGAACAGCAAGTTCCCTTGCCGGTCTAGGAATGGTAGAACGATGGGTTCGATGACGGTTTGGATGTACCGTGCACTATTCAGTGTCCCCTCGACGATCACCAGTGGTGTACGGCCAGTGTAGGAGATCGCTCCCCACACCATAATGCCGGGTGTTGGCCCTGTGTGCCTCGGTCGTATGCAGTCCTGATTGTGGCGCTCACCTGCACGGCGCCAAACACGCATACGACCTTCATTGGCACCAAGGCAGAAGCGACTCTCATCGCTGAAGACGACACGTCTCCATTCGTCCCTCCATTCACGCCTGTCGCGACACCACTGGAGGCGGGCTGCACGATGTTGGGGCGTGAGCGGAAGACGGCCTAACGGTGTGCAGGACCGTAGCCCAGCTTCATGGAGAAGGTTGCGAATGGTCCTCCCGATACCCCAAGAGCAACAGTGTCCCTAATTTGCTGGGAAGTGGCGGTGCGGTCCCCTACGGCACTGCGTAGGATCCTACGGTCTTGGCGTGCATCCGTGCGTCGCTGCGGTCCGGTCCCAGGTCGACGGGCACGTGCACCTTCCGCCGACCACTGGCGACAACATCGATGTACTGTGGAGACCTCACGCCCCACGTGTTGAGCAATTCGGAGGTACGTCCACCCGGCCTCCCGCATGCCCACTATACGCCCTCGCTCAAAGTCCGTCAACTGCACATACGGTTCACGTCCACGCTGTCGCGGCATGCTACCAGTGTTAAAGACTGCGATGGAGCTCCGTATGCCACGGCAAACTGGCTGACACTGACGGCGGCGGTGCACAAATGCTGCGCAGCTAGCGCCATTCGACGGCCAACACCGCGGTTCCTGGTGTGTCCGCTGTGCCGTGCGTGTGATCATTGCTTGTACAGCCCTCTCGCAGTGTCCGGAGCAAGTATGGTGGGTCTGACACACCGGTGTCAATGTGTTCTTTTTTCCATTTCCAGGAGTGTATATATATATATTGTGAAAAGCAATGGTCCCATAACACTCTCCTGTGGCACGCCAGAGGTTACTTTAACGTCTGTAGACGTCACTCCATTGAGAACAACATGCTGCTTTCTGTTTGCTAAAAATTCGTACATGCTTCAAAATCCCAAAATAAAGAAAAATACTTACTAAATACACAGCAAAATACTCGTCATTATTTATGGCTACTCATTTAAGCTATGAGAACTACGTATTAGTCAATAAAACAGGAACATCCATAGTCGCATAAATATTAAGGACTTACAGAGTAACACTTCCCACATTCTACTAGAGGATGCTATTGTCGGTGAAACTGAGTGGAAATACATGTTTTGTAAGCGAGAATCCATATTTTAGCTGCATATTCAATAATGAATAATCATATATTGAAAAGTTGTACATATTTTAGATTTATTTCATAAAATCTCAATTTTTATTTTTATTTTCTCCACTGTTTCAGAAGCAATGTCGTTATTGCAATATGTACGAGAGTTAGCCCTAAAGCAGCAATTATCTCCTGGATAAGTATATTCACATAATTAATTTTTTGTTTATGTGCAGGTACGTGTCCACCGTCTTGATACACATAGAAATCCCCGGGGTACAGTACCGCAGCACGCTGCTAGAGATATCAAAACATTATGGTGCACACCATTCATAAATGTGAGGAATCTTACGGCAATTTGTTTCCTGCGTTGGAAGGGGAACAACACTACAACGATCCTTAGTGAGTTGATGAAAATGTATGGTAACAACGCACCGTATATGAGACAGCATTTAAGTAGTACCCATGCTTCCCGTCAAAATAATCCGATTGACGAAGGACAAAGTGGTAGACCATTTCTTTGTGAAGAACTGGGAATAACAAGAGAATTGGAGTTCTTGGCGCTCGGAGACCGGCGTTTCGTAATCGAGGTGATAGTGAAAAAGGTGAAAATCAGCCGTCGTTATGTTTCCAACTTCTTGCAAGAAATTTTGAACACAACAAATATCGCCACCCGGTGGGTCCCAAGGTTGCATCTCCCTCGCAATCCAAACAACCTGCCGATCGAAGCATCAGCGGAAGTGTCGTTGCGAACAATGGAAGCATGTGGATTCACCTCCGCCGAAAAAGATGAAGGACCACCCATCATCGGGCAAGTGTTGCTGAGTACCTTTTGGCACAGCTATCATGTGGTACTAACACGCCGTAAGTGTAAAGAGCAAATCGTTATAGGAACATATTGTCACATTTTCTGAAGAGCTTATGGGAATACGTCAAGATGAAGGGTTGTGGGGAAGCTGTTCCAGGGCGCGTTTCTGCTCCACGACAACGCTACAGCTCATGACGCACAGAACGCAGTGGCACGTGCTAAAATACACACTTCTACAATGAAGATCCCGGGAAAATCATTCACAACTTCTAATAATTTCCGGGTATGCACCTGGGCTCTTCAGTAGTTGTGTACTCACCTGATGATGGCCGGACGTCTCTGGGCCGAAATATCGTGGCAGAATGTCGACGGGATCCGGCTGCATACCCGGAAATTTTTAGAAGAAGAAATACGCCGGGAAAATTTCAGAAGTCACATCATTCACAACTGATAAAAATTTTTCGCACCGAAGGGTGAAAATGTAAATGACTAATAGCATCACCAGGATTCATGGTCGCAGCTTGACTTTTTCGAAATGATAATTTCTCGTGAAACAACTAACTCTTTATTCTCACGAAGTAATGAGTGTTGTCGAGAAGGGATGCTGAATCGATTCCCTGTTTTTGGATTTCCAAAAGGCCCTTGATAACATTCCTCAAAAGCGACTTCTAATTAAACTGCGTGCCTACGGAGTTTAGTCTCAGTTGTGCAACTGGATTCCTGATTTCCTGTCAGGAAGGTCACAGCCCATAATAATTGACGGGAAGTCATCGTAAACAGAAATAATATCTGGCGTTCCCCCAGGAAGTCTTATGGGCGTTCTGCTGTTCCTGGTCTGTTTAAACGATTTAGGAGACAATCTGAGCACCCCTGTTAGATTATTTGCAGGTACTGCTGTCATTTAACGTCTTGTAAGGCCATCAGACAAGATATCTGTGTGCAAAATTGGCAATTGACTTTCGATTATGAATAGTGTGAAGTCATCCACATGAGTAGTAAAAGGAATCCTCTAAATTTCAATTACACGATAAATCACACAAATCTAAAGGCCATGCATTTAACTTAGTACTTAGGGATTACAATTACGAATAATTTAAAATAGAACGATCACATAGATAATATTGTGGAGAAAGCGAACCAGAGACTGCGATTTAATGACAGAATACTAGAAAGTGTAACAGATCAACTAAAGAGACTGCTTACGCTACGCTTGTCTCTCCTCTTCTGGAGAGTTGCTGCGCGGCGTGGGATTTGCATCAGACAGGATTCAAGAACATCGAAAGCTTTCAAAAAAGGTCAGCTCTTTTTGCATTATCGAGAAGTAGGAGAGACAGTGCCACGGATACAATACGTGACCTGGGATGGAAACCATTGGAACAAAGACGTCTTTCGTAGCGACAGGATCTCGTAACAAAATTTCAGCCACAGAATGCGAAAATACTCTGTTGGCGCCCATCTACACAGGGAGAAATGGTCATCATATTAAAATCAGAGAAATCAGATTTCGCACAGAAAGATTTAAGTGTTCGTTTTTCTCACGTGCTGTTCGAGAGTGGAAAGGTAGAGAAATACAGTAGTTCGAAGGTGCTTCGATGATCTCTCTGTCAGTCACTTAATTGTGAATTGCATAGTTATCATGTAGATGTAGACAGTTAAAACTTTGTGCCTACCTTTAATACGTGGAGTCAGCCTAAAAAAATACTATTCACCACGTGTTTCAAGTAACGTACACTGTCGGCGAAAACTTCACTTTATTTCTCGTTTCAAATTGTTTTTTATAAATTCATTTTTATATGATCATTCGATATAGTGGTCATAAATTAACCTAATACAATATTTGCTCGTCACGTCTTCTCCACCCGGTTCTCTCCTCCTTGTGTTCCGGTCTGCGACGCGCTGATTGTCTGTTACCGCCATACGGCAGCGCTTGTATTAGCTGCTGGGGTAATGATTAATCATCCTGTTGAGCTGTACCTTTTACAACGTATCATCAGACCAACTACAGCACTACATACATTTGGGAGAGCTGTATGAAACAGATAGGTAAAATTTTTGTACAACCTCTGGTTGATCTGTGCGTCGCGTGTGAAGTGTTTAAATCTATGCCTGACCGTCCATATGAGTTCATTGCCATCCGAAATCACTCTAGTACAGGTAATATTACTAAGCGAACATATATTTTTTTCTTTTTAGTGTGAACATGTATTTTGAGTTGAAAGACGATCGCGCGTGCAGCTTCTATGTAGCTTCGCTGCCACGTGACGTTAGCAGGTGCTGTCTCAGAACTTGCAGTCTCCTCTGCCATTTGAGTAATTACTTTTTGGTGGAAGAAAATGAGATTTCATGCATGTTAAGAGTAGCTTGGATAAAGGATTACCTTCAATTTCCCCCGCGTATCCAGGCAAACCCCCACCCCCCTTCCCCTTTTCTTCTCATCACAAGGTTCATCAGCTTGTTTCATTTGCAATTAACTTCCATCTCTGACAAAATTTTACATTAAGAGACTATCTTTTTATTTCATGTCCAGTTATATCTGTTTCCTCTAAGGATTAGGCTGTGCCCCAGACAATAAATTTTTAAATCAATGATATTCGACTACAGAAAGTAATTTCACTCCATGTTATTTCGTTTTCCTCCTGCAGAAAGCATCTTCGCATGCAAAGAATAATGGAATGGCCAGTGAGAGGTAGTACTATATATTCGCGTGATGAAAAGTAATGCCTCGGAATTTTTTATTTGTAAACTTTTAAAATTTTTTAACTAAAGCAAACGTTATTAACATTCTACATCTTTATTCCTCATATCTACATATCTGCTGCCCTCTCCCGCTAGAGGGCTTCGAATTGTTGCGCGTAACTGGCGGTAAGTGACGTAACTATATTGATGCCTAAGAAACAACGTGCTGTAATCGAGTTTGGAATTCGAAGTATTCGTTGACACATGGAGCACCACCTCCTTCAGTATGAAAATGCCAGACCACACACGAGCGCTGCGATATACAGTCATGGAAATAAATATTCACACAGTAGGTGGTGACAAACTACAATGGTGTGTTGGGATAGTAAATCACCCACAGTGCCGATACGAATAAGTACGATGATGTAGCGTCAGATAAGCATGTTCTTGGTAATGAAGCTTCCCGTATGCCACAAATCTATTCTGGGAAAATAAAAAATGTTACACTCAGCACGGTCTACGACAGGGCAAAATGTATTAATACAGCGGACTACTTTCAACCAAGCAAACGGCTGACGCAGCCCCGGAGTGCATGCCACACTTGTGTAGTCGTGTGGCAGCCGTGAAGCAACAGCACGTCGGACGTGGGTACCGTGGAACAGCAGAATGGGCCGCAAGGGGAAGGAAACGACCATTGAGGGACGAAACATCATTGTCGCCCAATATCTTCAACACAAGTCGTATGCCGAAATTGTGAACATCATAGGACGAAGCCAGAGCGACTGTGCAATCTGTCATTAAGCGATATAAGGACAGATATGTAGTAACAAACAGTGAACGACACGGTCGTCCACAGAAGCTTACAACAAGAGAGACCAGAATTCTACTAAGAATCATCAAGAAAAACCCGAAAACGACAGCGTCGGCACTATCCGCATATGTACATGACCACTTCCGAAATGACATCACTCCAAGGGTAGTTCGTACCATTCTCAATCGTTCGGGCTACAGAGCCAGGTTCCCGAGACGAAAGCCCTACATCAGCAAAAAGAACAGGAAGTGGCGGATGGAATTCGCGAAACAGCATGTATCCAAGACAGCAGACTTCTGGGATACTGTATTGTCTCGTGATGAAAGCAAATTTAATATCGTGCACAATGATGGTAGGATCTTGGTCTGGAGAAGACCGAGTACAGACCTCGACCGAAACAACATTCAACCCACGGTGAAGCACAGAGGTGGTGGAGTGATTGTATGGGGCTGTATGCCAGCCTCCAGAGTCGGAAAGTTAGTGTTTGTGGAAGGTACCATGGACAGATTTGTGTATATGAACATTCTCAAACAGAACTTACAACAGAGTGTTGACGCCTTGGGTCTTTCTAGAAATTATTACTTCCAACAGGACAATGATCCCAAACATACGGCGCAAATTGTCCGGTTGTGGTTGCTCTACAACACTCCACACACTCTTAAAACACCAGCTCAGAGTCCGGACCCGAATCCCATCGAACACTTGTGCAGTGAGCTGGAAACACGAGTGGGAAAACACGACATCCGTAGTAAGGCCTCTTTGAAAGAGGCTCTTCTTTGAGAATGGGAAGGTATCACGTCGGAAACTTCAAGAAAATTGGTCCATTCCATGCCACAGAGGTTGCGAAAAGTAATACATCGGAAAGGTATGCATACGAAGTATTAAACATGTTCTGGCTTTGTTAGACGTGTCATTTTCTGTTGGTGTATGAATACTTCATTTCCAGCGCAGTAAGGAACTTGGCAGACGTTTTTGTATTTTGTTTTGTAAAGGCTTGTTCATTCTCGTTCTATATACCAGCATAGCTGCATTGGCGACAGGCCAATGTGTTCAGTGCATATCCAATTAGTGTTTTTGGTTTCGTATTGTCAATAAAGGCAGTTTACTTTTCCACGCTCCAGTGCATGAATACTTATTTCCATTACTGTATGCAGCAATCCAACGCCTTGGGTTCACTGTTACCCCATTATCCTCCTCACATTGATGAGCCAAAACATTATGACCACCTGCTTAATAGCTTGTTTGTCGGTCTTTCGAACGAAATACATCACTGATTCTGCGTATCAGGGATCCAACAGTTTATTGGTAGGTTTGTGGAGGTACTCGTATGTGGCATTAGATGTCTATTCACAGGTCATGTAATTCGCGTAAATACCGGGCCGCTGGTTTGCGTACGCGGTGATGGCGTCCGATAGCGATCCAGATGGGTTCCATAGGATTTACATCAGGTCAACGTGGTCGTCGAGGCATCAACGTGGTTTCACTATAATGTTCCTCAAACCACTGTAGCACGGATATAGCTCAGAGACATGGATAATTATACTACTGAAAGATGACATCGCCGTCGAGGAAGACATGAAGCATGACGGGATGCAGATGGTCCGAGGCTGTCAGCTTCGCTAGGGGATTCCCTGTCCGTGTCTGCTCTGATACATAGTTTTTTACCGCGTCACGGGCCCGCAAAGCCACAATGGCGGCATTCAACGTCGGGGTGGGCAGTGGTCATAATGTTTTGACTTATCAGTGTACATTCCCGACTTATCTCCAGCCGATTTTCATCTCTTTACAAAACTTAGAGAACACCTTCGAGGTCTTCACTTTGATGGTAATTAAGCGTTGAAAGCGGTGGTGAGGTTTTGGCTCCGTCAACAAAGTCAAACATTCTACAACGACGATATCAACAAACTGGACCCTAATATATTTTAAGGAGGTGGTGGCCCGCGGATCTTATATACTTCAAAAATATCGTACTACCATATTGAGCTGCTGGTAAAATACAAGGGTTGGGACTTAAATAGTG
The DNA here is from genome assembly GCF_021461385.2 of Schistocerca piceifrons. NCBI lineage: Eukaryota > Metazoa > Arthropoda > Insecta > Orthoptera > Acrididae > Schistocerca > Schistocerca piceifrons. The sequence goes on from NC_060149.1 coordinate 75,781,289, forward strand.
GAAACTGTTTATTCACAACCGATACAAAAGAGTTACATGTTTGCACCTGTTACTGTCCTTCAAAGTAGTCACCAGCGTTGTGTAGAACCCGTTGCCAGCGATGTGGAAGGCGTAGTATACTGTTAGCAGAGCCTGTTCTGTTGATGGTGCGAATGGAACGGCCTATTGCCTGTCGAAACTCTGTAACAGTTCTGAAGCGAATGCCACGAAGTGGTTCTTTCATCTTGGGAATCAAATCAATGTCACAAGGACTTAAGTCCGGGGAGTATGGTGGATGGTACAGTACTTCCCAGTCCCATCGAACGAACAGAGCAGCCACAGCTTGCGCCGTATGCGCCCGCGCATTGTCGTGCAAAATGATGAGCGGGTTGCGCAGAAAGTGCCACCGCTTCTTTCGCAAAGCTGGTCGAAGGTGATGTTCCAAAAAAAAGCTTTGCGAAAGAAGCGGTGACACTTTCTGCGCAACACTCATGAAATGAATAACAGAAAAAATGATACACTCTTACATACAGACACAAAGCAACACACCAAATAGCATATATACTAAAGAAACAGGGATTACAAATAGCTTACAGAACAAGAAACACACTCCAATCACATTTACAAACAACTGGAAAACCAGATAAACACAAGGAGCAGGGATATACCAGCTATTCAAAAATGGTTCAAATGGCTCTGAGCACTATGGGACTTCACATCTGAGGTCATCAGTCCCCTAGAACTTACTACTACTTAAACCTAACTAACCTAAGGACATCACACACATCCATGCCCGAGACAGGATTCGAACCTGCGACCGTAGCAATCGCGCGGTTCCGGACTGAAGCGCCTAGAACCGCTCGGCCACCGCGGCCGGCATACCAGCTATACTGCCAAGAATGTAAATCAGCATATCTGGGGATGACAAGCAAGGACTTTACAACTAGATATAAAGTACATATAAGAAACATGGACATGAACCGTCCAACATGGAATGTGACATGACAGTTATCAGAGTGAATAATCACAACAAAAAGCTCCTGACATTGCAAGAAAACTTTCACATACAAAGAGCCATTGCAATGGAAAAGAAGGTACTCAACGACCAAATCTATATAAACAATAACTCTCTGATCACGATAGCTACCAAAACAATAACAAACCGAAATGTAACCAGGATAAAGAAATAATGATTCTCCTTCTCCTCTTCTCTCTCTCTCTCTCTCTCTCTCTCTCGCCCCCCCCCCCACCCACATACAGAAACATGAACTCATATTTATTTTAAAAATTTAAAAATAATAATACATTTGTACACAGTAATTTACACACACAGAAACTGATAGTATTTATATAAAAAAATTCATTTGCACACAGGAAATTACACACACACACAAACTCATATTTATTTAATAAAAAATAATAATAATAATACATTTGCACTCGGCAAATTACACACACACAAGCTCATATTAAAAAAAAAAAAAAAAAAAAAGAACAGCAAAATACGCACACGCGCGCTCGTGCACAACACACACACACACACACACAAAACAAATGAGAAACATCAAACACAACAGAAACAAAAAACAGACAAACACACAACAACAGTTGGCAACACTACGCACCGAAAACACACATATGTTCATCACCAAATGGAGGTGAACGTGAAACATGCAATGTGACGAATGTGTATGAAACAACGCCAGAAATCGGCCAGCTGGAGTATAAAGGCTAACAAATACATCTCCAGGGATACACTCATGTGTTTACAACGCTGGAAATCGTAACAACCGAACGATACATTCGCAATACCGAACCTGTGCTACAAAAGTTGCATCCAACCTAAAAAGCAAGAGGAAAACACGACAAAATGTAATATAGCAGCATTTTATATCCATCACATAATAAGTTTATTGTATGTATAAAAAGAAACATCTATTTCAGGCCACTGATGATGCTTAGCAAATAAATGGAGCGAAACGGGTATGGCAACAATCCAACTGCCTTCATTTAGTTGCATAGATTGTACATACCTCCACGAATTGATGACGTTATTTATATTACGCCATGATAACAGTGTATTATTCATGGTTTTATCGTCTGACGATAATGATTTTTACTTCGCCTAACATGAGGCTGTGAATACCTTTATGAACCTGATGATGGTCACGCGACTGAAACTAGTTGTATAAATAAAGTACTGTACAAGCAGCTCAGGGCGGTAATATGACATTTTTTTCAAACTGGTCTCACATTGGGCAAATGTTCGTCCTCAGGGTGACTACTTTGAGAAACAAATACATAGAAATGAAGAATAACGATGTACAATTTTAATAACGTTTGTTTTATTTAAAAAGCTTTAAGAATTTTCACATGAAAATGGGAAGCATTACATTTCAGCACGCCCTCGTATTTTCAAAGATGCTCAGTTTCTCAATCAATTTACTCCAGCCCATGTGTAGCCGGTTCGACACGAAGAAACGATGCCGTTGCACATAATTCTAAATCAAGGACGCATTTTTAATCTCTCATTCCGATCGACTGACTATAAATGCAGAGAAAGGACCGACAACTCTCACCGTCACCGTTGAACTACACTACGAATAATCACGCTGCTGGGCAGATGGCAGCAGTCCGGGATAGATGTGCAACAGTATGAACTCTAGCCAATCACCAAGCTGCTGCTACTGTTAGAGTAATGTAAGTACAGACAATTCGGGGACCGTTGCAGGAAATGCACATTCGTCTGTGCAGTTCAATAAAGGTACCCAAACTGACACGTGCACATCATGTGGCGAGACTGCACTTTCCTATACAGCGTGTGCAGCAGGGTATGGATTGTTGGTGTCAACTACTCTTCACAGATGAGTCATGATTCTTGAGGAAGGGCTATGATGACAAGATCCGTGTTAGGAATTGCGATGTGGAGACGAGAAATCATCCCGACGTCATTTCCCTGTGGTATGCATTCGGAGGCACACATGAGACGATTTAAGTAGGCATCAGGCTACACAGGAAAAGGCCCCTCGTCGTCGTGCCCCCTCCAGTAATGAACACCCACCACTACTGGGAGGAGATAGTGGAACCCTACCTCATTCCAGAGGCTGTAGCATTTGGACGGCGCTTCACAGAGATGCAGAACAACACTGGGCAACACATTGTCCAGGTTGTCCGAGACTGTCTCAATGCAGTGGCCAGGTCAGTGATGTAATGGCTTTCCAACAACCCTGGCTTAAACCCAGTTGAGCATGTGTGAGATTTCGAGGGTCGAAAACTAAGGCACATCCTTCCACGGCCAGGAACAGTTGAGTAACAGTCCCATACATTACAAAACATCAGGAACAACATTCACCAGGACTGCATTAATTCCTTGATCTACAGTTGTAGTCACCGATGCCAGGCTGTCATTCATGATAGAGGTAGTGCTATCTGTTACTGAAAATTCCTTCACACCATACGATAATCATTAAAATCAGAAAGTGCCCCTTTCGTTGCCCTGAAAATGATTTGATTGGACACGAAAACAAAACATCTGAGTGGCACCTCGCCACTGCACATGTGCTGGTCGTCTGCGAAATCAAATGTTGCCGAAAGGATTGCCTGTACCGCTGGCGCCTAGTGTTTGATGAATGGATGTATCTGTATAAGGACGTTTTTAAAGTGCCCAACAAATCTGCATGGGTGTGTCAAGAGTATTGTTGATCTAGGGGTACCATGCAAACGCCACAAGAGGGCCATAAAAAGGAGGATTGGAAAGCATAAAAACTATTTTGTTATTCGGATCGCGTTCATATCTCGTCGGATGGTTGTGGAAGGTCTCTAGTAATTCCACCCCGTATACCAGAGAAAAAGCTACAGTCATGTTCAATGGTATTGTAGCCCTCGCTATTCCATAGAGAAGGTTTGAATCGTCATGGAGCTATCAGAAGCGTCAAAGATTGTCAACATCGTCGTCCTGTTGCTCATCGTACTGCGAACTGTCGCTTTGGACTGTGTAGTGTTGGAGCATCAATGACTCAAGGGAAAGGATGGTTTCATTGACGCCCTTTATGGCACCTCGTGAGACGTTATCGCGTCAATTCCGAGCAGCGGTGTGTCAAATGTTTTCTCGACCACCCATACTAAAACTGCGTGATTTAAACGCTGGGGTCGCGGTTCTGACCTCAGTCGCAGAGGCGTCGAGAGCTGGGATGATATCTAAGGAAGAGAAGGTGTGACGACCTTACCACTGTACGACCGTCCAGGGTGGAGTTGGGCAGAACTGTGGTGAAATGTGGTACCCATGTGACGTCATGAACCCACCTTACACCTCATATGAACTCTGACGTCTGGTTTTTGTTACGCGCGTTTCGACCAGTTGCCGTCTGAAGCGTCGCTGAGTCAGACGGTGACGTCGTAGGACGCCACGCTTTTGTACCGTAACAAAGAAAGGTTGTAGGCACTTCAGAGCCAAATTTCGAACTTTCATCTCGATATGGGAGAAAATGACAGGGTTTTTTTTTTTAAATTGTTCCTTTACATCAACACTTACATCTAAACTTCACAAGCCACCTTACTGTGTATGGTGGAACGGATTTTGTGCGCCAGTGTCACTTCCTGTTCCAGTCGTGTATGGTTCGCGGGAACAACGATTGTTGCGTACCCTCAGTGAGGGTTTAAACCTCTCTGATTTTATCCACATGGTCTTAGCGCGAGATATACGTAGGGGGAAGCAATATACTGGTTGCCTCTTCTATTAACCTACGCTCTCAGAACTTTACCAATAGACTGTACCGTAATGTGGAATGCCTCTGTTGCAGCGTCTGCGACTGGAAATGGCTGAGCACCTCCGTGACGCTTTCGCGCTTACTAAATGAAACTAACGAAATGTCCTGCTCTTCTTTGTATTTTCTATATTTCCTCTACCAACCCCAGCTGGTACGGACCTCACGAGCAGTATTCATGTCTTGGTCGAACAAGGGTTTTTTAAGCTGCTTCCTTTGTTGGTGAACTACATTTCCTGAGAACTCTTCCAATCAATCTTAGTTCGGCATCTGCCTTACCCACGATTAATTTTATGTGGTTGTTCCACATCGAATTGCTCCGGACGCATACTCTTAGATATTTTATGGAAGTACACTGAGGTAATAAGTCATGGGATACCTCCTCATATGGCATTGGACCACCTTTTGCCCGGTGTACTGCAGTAGCTCAATGTGACATGGAGTTAACAAGTCGTTGGAGTCCTGCAGAAATATTGAGGCATGCTACCTCTATAGCCGTCCATAATTGTGAAAGTGTTGCCGGTGCAGAATTTTTGCACCAACTGACCTCTCGATTATGTCCCATAAATGTTCCATGGGATTCAACTCGGACGATCTGAGTAGCCAAATTATTCGCTCGAAATGCTCAGGACATTCTTCAAACAAAAAAATTGGACTATAATTTTAGAATACGAAATCCCATAATGTCTGCAAATGGTCTCCAAGTAGCCAAACATTACCATCTCCAATCAATGATCGGTTCAGTTGGACCAGAGGACCCAGTCCATTCCATGTCTGCGCCACACTCGAACCCTACCATCAGCTCTTACGACATGAAATCTGGGCTGATCTGACGAAGCCACGGTTTTCCAGTCGCCTATGGTCCAACCGATATGGTCGCAAGCCCAGGATAGGCGCTGCAGGCGATGCCATGCTGTTAGCAAAGGCATTCGCGTCGGTCGTCTGCTGCCACTGCCCATTAACGCCAAATTTCGCTGTACTGTCCTGACGGATACGTTCGTCGTACGTCCCACGTTGATTTCTACCGCTTTTTCACTCAGTGTTGGTTTTGTGTTATCACTGACAACTCTACAGAAACGCTGCTGCTCTCGGTCGTTAAGTGAAGATCATCGGCCACTGCTGTGTCCCTGGTGAGAAATAATGCCTGAAATGTGGTATTCTCGGCACACACTTGATATTGTGGTTCTCGAAAGACTGAATTTCCAAACTATTTCCGAAACTGAATTCCCATTCATGTAGCTCCAAGTACCATTCCGCATTCAAAATCTGTTAGTTCCCGACGTGCGGCCATAATAACGTCGGAAACGTTTTTGCATGAATACAAATGACAGCTCCGCTAATGTACTGCGCTTTTATACCCTGTATATGCGATACTACCGCCATTTGCATACCTCTATCCCATGACTTTTGTAACCTCAGTGTAATTACTTCTAGTGACCGTTCTTCAATCGTTGTAATCATACAATAAAGGTCTTTCTGTCTATGTATTCACACTACAGTACATTTATTTATGTTGAAAAGAAATTGCCACTTCCTGCACCTTGGTTCGATCTTCTGCAGGTCTTCCTGACGTTGCGACTTCTCTGTATACAACATCATCATCCACGAAAAGCCTCATGAAACCTCCAACGTTATCCACTCACGTTCGAATTCTGTTCATTAAGAGGCTGAGCGGAGATGTATCGATGGCCTTCCGGAAACCAAGGAACATGACATCTACCTGGCTGCCTGTATATAGTCCTAATGTTTTGTTCGTCTGTTTGACGACCCTACTTGAAAACAAGAACTATCTGTGCTTTTTTCAGTAACTGGGGACGCATCACTCCTCTGGAGACCTACAGTACTCCGCTGCTAGAAGACGAGCAAGTTCTTTCGCATGCTCTGAGTAGACTCGAATAGGTATTCCGTCGGGTTCAGCGGGCTTTCCTCTGTTGAGCAATTTCAGTTGCTTTTCTATCCTTTTGTTACTTATTTCGATATGTCATTTTGTCGTTAGTGACGCGACATAGAGGAGGAACTACGGTGTACTCGTCCTCTTTGAAACAATTTTGGAAGAAGACGTTCAGAATTTCCGCGTTTCCTGGTTCAATCTCTGTTTCAGTGCCATTATGGTCACAGACTACACAGATGGCTCCGATCTGTTTACTGGTATACAAAAAGACCAGAACTTCTTTGGATTTTCTGTCAATTTGGTAGATAGAGTTTAGAGTTTCACACTGAGCCCTCCTTAGACTCCTGCAGGTAACTGGTAGAATATTAGTATTTTCTTTCTCGGATCTGCTACGACTAGTGGTATTCTGCCTGGGCTCAGAATGTACCTTATTAGGCCTGTGGAGGGATTTCTCTACACTAAAAACCCAAATGTGCACGTCACATGTTCTCCAATACACTTCTACCCATTTCCAGCGTGTGGTGCATGGCGAACCTATTAAGAGGCAGAGGGCGGGGGGGGGGGGGGGGAGTCTTACATTTCTCCATCCGATAACGGAGCTCGAGAAATCCCCATCCAATATCTTCACAGAATCGTCCGAGCCTTAAATTTTGTACTCAGCTCCAAACCAGAGGACCGCGACGGGTTCTGAGAACGATGTTACAGAATGATAGCTCTGCTTCGATACCGTGATCGAAGCTAGCTGTCTATAACAAATCAGCCAGCCATCTGTGGGAAGCGGAGACGGCCTCAGCCAGGAGGTATGCATCATTCGTGCCGACATGAGTCACTATTTGCAACTGGATGTACCCAGTGCGCTCAATCGCTGTAAGCAAAGGCCCAAAACATCTTGGACGAGATCCCCTGTCCTCAGCAAGCCAACAGTGGACTGTGGCCTTCTTTCTCGATCTGTCTGAGAGGCTCCATCACCAGCCTAACATTGGGGTTCCCAATAACGAGCAGTCCCACCCTGTGGACGTGTCTAGATCTATCAGGAGGATTGGCCACAGTCTCAACAAGCGAGGCGTCCCGTGCTGGCTCAGATGTACTTTTAACAGTGGGCAATACCTCAGACCTGGTTTTGAGGCGTAAAGGGGCAGCTGATACACACTTTCGCCTTCCGCCTAGAGATTCGCGCACTCGCCTTTGCTCACCACTCACGGTCAGGAAAGTGTCTGCCGGCCAGGACGGGAGAATCGGAAGGTGTACCGACATCCGTGATCCCAGGCGAAGTTATAGGCTAAAGAACTGCAAAGCATCCGACTCAGGTGTCCAACGCCACCGCAGCCTTGGGAAGCAGCCTGAAGCCTGTTGACTGTCGTCAACGCAGTTTCCAGCTGCTTGCAGACATTGACCGTTTCCCCATGCATCGACACACAATAGGTCTACGTCACAAGTAATGTAACACTAACTCGAGAAGTTGCTGGTTACAATCTAAGTTTCGCTGCTTCGCTACTGCTAGTTTATGCTATACTTGAAAGTCAGCTCACACACAGAATGCACTGTAATATTCGCAAAAACGTAGATTAAGATTGTTATCTATAGCGTACATAATATGGTACACAGATACCATACAATTATTTGCAGAAGTCGATGAGAAACAGAAACTAAACTAAACTAAATTATTGTGTATTAGACGAACTGCCACCACTCGGCTCTGTGAAACCCGCTACACTGACTGTCGAAATACTGTATCCAACGGCTATGAGAGTCAAACTTAGACACTCGGCTGTGGAGTTCTTTGTGGCCGAAAACTACAATATCAAGTCACATTACGCGAAGCTAATGTTTAATTTTGTTACGCCGTTTATATCTATATTAATATCTCGATGCCTCTCAATAAGGAAGCTTACAATCAGTATATATAATTAGTTTTGTTAAAAGCCAGTGAAATATGTACTTTGATGCGACTGCAATTCAAAAACTGCACCGAACGAGGTGGAGCATTGGTTTACATACTATCCTCGCAATCGGGAGGGGCCACTGAAATTCCGTCCGACCATCCAGATTAAAGTTTTCCATCGTTTCCCAAAATCACTTAAGATAAATGACGGTATGGTACTGTTGAAACGGATGGGTCCGATATCCGCTCCAACCCGAGGTTAAGCTCTGTCTCTAACGACGATATATAGGTGGCGATATACAGGGTGAGTCACCTAACGTTACCGCTGGATATATTTCGTAAACCACATCAAATACTGACGAACCGACTCCACAGACCGAACGTGAGGAGAGGGGCTAGTGTAATTGTTTAATACAAACCACACAAAAATTGCACGGAAGTATGTTTTTTAACACAAACCTACGGTTTTTAAATGGGACCACGTTAGTTTTGTTAGCACATCCGAATATATAAACAAATACGTAATCAGTGCCGTTTGTTGCATTGTAAAATGTTAATTACATCCGGAGATATTGTAACCGAAAGTTGTCGCTTGAAACCTCGGACGTTCAGTTGCGTGTTGTAACAAACACGGGCCGGGGTCGGCGAGCAGCATCTGCAGAGACATGTTTACGATGACGACCGTGTTTACGAGTGGGGGGGTAGTGCACTGTCGTGATTTGGTCTAGCTGTCGCAGTGTCCGCATGTAGCGCTTGGTGTTATTGTTATTCTGCATACGTCTACGCACGCAGACCAACTGCAGTACACCGTGTTACCAGACGTCTGTGATAGTGTAGTGTTGTAGGAACTGTGACGATGGTGTATTCGAACTCTGAAAAGGCGGAGATGATACTCATCTATGGCGAGTGTCGACGAAATGCAGCTGAAGCCTGCAGGGTGTATGCAGAACGGTACCCGGACAGAGAGCATCCAACGTGCCGCACATTGCAAAACATCTACCGCCAACTGTATGCAACAGATATGGTGGTATCACGCAAACGCGTCCGTAACATGCCCGTCACAGGAGAAGCGGGTGCAGTTGGTGTGTTGGCTGCTGTGTCATGAACCCACACATGAGTACACGGGACAATGCGAGAGCCGGTGGACTGAGTCAAAGTAGTGTCATGCACATACTGCATCGTCACCGCTTTCACCCGTTTCATGTGTCGCTACATCAGCAATTACATGGTGATGACTTTAATCATAGAATGCAATTCTGTCAATGGGCATTAACAGAGAATGCGTTGCAGTTCCACCTGTTTACCGATGAAGCGGGTTTCACAAACCACGGGGCAGTGAATCTACGGAACATGCATTACTAGTCCGTGGACAATCCTCGTTGGCTCAGACAGGTAGAGCGACAGCGACCGTGGACTGTACATGTACGGTGCGGAATCATTGGCGACCACCTCATTGGTCCTCACTTCATTGCAGGGGCCCAAACAGCTGCAACATACATCGCGTTTCTACAGAATGATCTGCCAACGTTGCTCGAAAATGTCCCACTGGAAACGCGTCGACGTATGTGGTATCAGCATGATGGTGCACCTGCACATTCTGCAATTAGCACTAGGCTGACCCTTGACAGGATGTTCGACGGGCGTTTCAAAGGACGTGGAGGACGCATAAATTGGCCAGACCGTTCTCCTGATCTTACACCTCTGGACTTCTTTCTGTGGGGTACGTTAAAGGAGAATGTGTACCGTGATGTGCCTACAACGCCAGAGGATATGAAACAACGTATTGTGGCAGCCTGCGGCGACATTACACCAGATGTACTGCGCCGTGTACGACATTCATTACGCCAGAGATTGCAATTGTGTGCAGCAAATGATGGCCACCACATTGAACATCTATTGACCTGACATGTCGGGACACACTCTATTCCACTCCGTAATAGAAAACGGAAACCACGTGTGTACGTGTACCTCACCCCTCGTGGTAATGTACATGTACGTCAGTGAAAAAGACCAATAAAGAGGTGTTAGCATGTGGACGTAATGTGCTGTTCCAGTCTCTTCTGTACCTAAGGTCCATCACCGTCGTGATTTGGTCTAGCAGTCCCCTTTGGATCCCTACGTAATTCGGTGCTCTCCGATACACACAATCGAACAGCGGAGGAGTGGTACTCAAGCGTCGACTTTAGGTTACAATATCTCCGGGTGTAATTAACATTTTACAATGCAACAAACGGCACTGATTACGTATTTGTTTGTATGTTCAGCTGTGCTAACAAAACTAACGGGGTTCCATTTAAAAAAACGTAGGTTTGTGTTAAAAAACATACTTCCGTGCATTTTTTTATGGTTTGTATTAACCAATTACACTAGCCCCTCTCCTCGCGTTCGGTCTGTGGAATCGATTCGTCAGTATTTGATGTGGTTTACGAAATATATCCAGCGGTAATGTTAGGTGACTCACCCTGTATATGTTGGCAGTAGCTAGGAGACCAGAGAACAAATAAATGAATCGAGGGACAAAATGGAGGCTGTACTTCGCCAGATTCCTAGTAATAAGGAAAGACTGGGAGGTCGACGGAACAGTATGTGTGTCTGTGTGTTTGTGTGTGTGTGTGTGTGTGTGTGTGTGTGTGTGTGTGTATGTGTGTGTGTGTGTGTGTGTGTGTGTGCGTGTGCGCCCAGCGCGAGGGAGAGAGAGAGAGAGAGAGAGAGAGAGAGAGAGAGAGAGAGAGAGAGAGTCAGGCAGTGTAAGCTATTACCAAAAAATATTTCAGGACTCTTTTACGATATCGGAACAAAATTTTGACAAATGCGCAAAGAGAAGTGCACTTAGTGGTTTGGTCAGTACTTGGACTCTTTGAGATTTAATTTTTAGAAAGCAGCTGAAAAAAGGCGCACAGTGAAATGAGGCTTGTTATCGGTTCCATTAGAGACTGGAAATGTGTTACATATAGAGGCAATGATTGACAGATGAAACGCAGCTTCTACCTCGTAATCCGATTTTCACTGGTAACAAAGTAACCAGAAATGCACTGTGCCGCACTCTCGGCCTTCGTAGTTAGGACATTCCCTGGATATACGTATGATGAATTTCACTGGTAACCATTAAAGCTACAGGGTCGCTACACTGCTCTTTCCAATGGCCCTTTAACGCCGTCAAAGCAAAACAAAAAAATATGAAGTTGTAGTTTCCATTTTCATGTTTTGTGAAACTGAACATAGCCTGTAATAGCCGAAAAGGGTTAAGATCACTTATATACCCTCCCATTACTGAGACTGAAATAACTAGTTATTAAGCACGGCAAAAAAATTATCAAAGGTTGCAAAAAAGTCTCGTAGGTTGCAAATTTGAAGACGGTGAACAGGCAGAAGGTACTTGTATCTTTATCACCTAATAGTTGGCGGGAAATATTAACTTCTGATCTTCGCAATTTCCGTTAAAATTTGGGGATCAGATCTTGTGTGACTCACCATTTAAAGTATACTGTTATTCTCAGAATTCTTGAATTATTTTCAGTCTTTTTGGTTCTTCTACGGCTTTCCAGTCGTTATTAATTATGTGTCTAAGATGTTTATATAAATTGAAATCATAAAAAATGTTTATATTAGCTGTTGCCATGCTGAGAAAACTTAATTAGCTCTCGGTTACAAGCTACCTACGTAGTAATGAACAAAATACAGCGGTGTGCAAAACCTAAAGACGAATCAGCACTTTTATTCAAAGACAATAATTACACTGAATTCATCGCGATTGATGACGGTTTCCAGGGATTTTCAAAAGATGGGAAATGGTTCTTAATAGGTTGCGTGATCACCATGGACAACAATGCGTGATATGCAACGTGCTGCCAATCTCGCCACAAGTTTGCTGGGGAGTTCCAGTTGTATTGCGTACCATTCCTCAAACAGTGCAACTGACAACTGCTAAATAGTCGTTGGCGCCTGTGGACGTGCTAAAATACGTCTGCTCACCACAGCCCACACGTACTCGATGGCATTTAATTCGGAAGAACGAGCAGGCCAGTCCATTCGCCGAATGTCCTCTCGTTCAAAGAGCTCCTCCACATGTGCTGTTCGACGCGGTTGCGCATTGCCTTTCAGAAAAATGAAGTCTTGTCCGAATGAACCCCTGAAAGAACGCATATAGGAAAGGAGCACAGTGTCACAATAACGTTGACGGTGAGTGTAACCTTTTGTCCCCTCATACCCTCCCCCCCAAACCCTACACCCTACCCCTATCCCCCATCCATCACATCATAACACATAGACCACCAAAACGATTAAGTTCAACAATGTTCCTTGGAGCATTACATGGTCCTATCTCCCATCATATGAAAGTATGTCCAGAATCACTACTCAAAGTCTGGTCTCATCCGAGAAAAGCACTGGTCCAGTCCCTATGCTACTGGCACCATCACAGACGGTGCCGCCATGTGCGGCTATCAACGGAACACATCGGACTGGCCGTTGGGAAAAGAGACCACCGCCATACAGGCGCCATGCCACTGTATGTGCGTGCCTTGCAGTCCTATGGTTGCACTTGCACCCATTGTTTGATGTGCTCCCGTCCTGTTTGTTGCACAATGTAGTGATGGTCTTCTGTTGCGGTTGACCGTGATCAGCCACTTCCTCCCCCTTGGCTATTCTCGTCACACTTCGTCCTTCTTCCAGTTTCCCGGTAGTTCTCCATCCAAATGTTGTGTTTGTGCCATGCTGTAAGAAAGAACACCACCAAAGTGCACCGTAATTGATCGCTGATTGACACACACTGTCTTTCCCCATTCCTTCAACTCCCTCGTGTTACGGGGCCCGCTCCATTTGGGGCTGTGTCATGCTGATCTCACGCGCTGTGACGTCTAACTCTTCTGTGCACGACTGAGACCTCTGGCAGCATGCTCCCCCACTTACATTAATATTCACTGAGTATCCAACATATTCTCCGCCCGGTTAGCCGGGCGTGTTAACGCGACTGCTTCCTGAACAGGGAGGTATGCCAGGCTCGGGTCGAATTCGCCTGGCGGTTAACGATAGGGGTTAGTGTGCCGGCCAGCCTTGGTGTGGTTTTTGGGTGGTTTCACACATCCTTGTAGTTGAATACCGGGTTAGTTCGCATGTTCTGCCTCAGAAAATGGTTCAAATGGTTCTGAGCACTATGGGACTCAACTTCTGAGGTCATCAGTCCCCTAGAACTTAGAACTACGTAAACCTAACTAACCTAAGGACATCACACACATCCATGCCCGAGGCAGGATTCGAACCTGCGACCGTAGTGGTCGCGCGGTTCCAGACTGTAGCGCCTAGAACCGCTCGGTCACCCCAGCCGGCTGCCTCAGAAACACTCTGTGCATACATTTAGAACACTTTCTCAGATTTGCTAACAGAATTTACTCCACACAGACGGATAGGGTACACTGATTCTGTCCTGTGTGTAAATAGAAAACTGATGACCATAGAGCCGGCCGGAGTGGCCGTGCGGTTCTGGGCGCTACAGTCTGGAGCCGAGCGACCGCTACGGTCGCAGGTTCGAATCCTGCCTCGGGCATGAATGTGTGTGATGTCCTTAGGTTAGTTAGGTTTAATTAGTTCTAAGTTCTAGGCGACTGATGACCTCAGAAGTTAAGTCGCATAGTGCTCAGAACCATTTGAACCATTTGATGACCATAGGTGTCAGGTCTCGTTAAACACTTACTCAGCATCAGCAGTTCATGTATTACGTTACGTTGTCTATCTCGACGTTCACTCCTGCAGAGCGGTGTATAACAGTACTCTGTGGAATTTTACATAGAATAATTCTGTAAATGATTCATGGTCAGTCCCCGTGGAACCTAACGATCAAATGCTATAAGGCTTTCCCTTTGTGAAACTGCACTTACTGTAGGAAATACCTTGAGATAAACGTACGGTTGTCGTGTCTGGCTGTTACCGAGGGTTGTATTATGTTTCTGATGTGATCTGTTTCTCTGAACAACAAGGTATTTGTTGTGGCTGCAGTGTGCCACAGGAAATTTCAAAATATCAAAGCATCTAGCCTCTGCCGTAAAACTCTGCGCTTTTACGGCGTTATTTACGAATTTATGGCCCTTTCGACGGCACATAAACCGACAACAAATCGTGAGGCTGAGCGAATTTGTGTAACGAAGAGAACTATCAACTGTGGTAGAAAACAAGTATCAGGGTTCTCCCAGAAATCAGGAACCTGCTATTTTAGACATGGCTATGATAATAATTTGTCAGAAGCAAGTAACTTTCACAGTTAAAGCTAAGAAACAATGAAAACCCACTCATTAACATTTAAAGTCCACAATTATTTATCATCTTCAAAATCTACTACTTTAATTCGTTTCAAAGTGAATGTAGCCACAAGCAACTAGTTTCTTGTAAATAAACGTTCACTTTGCGAATCGCTTCAAAACGACATTCATATTATTTGTAAGAGAAAGGCAGTTGCAGGAGCTGTCTAGAATAAGGTATATGTCTGTTCAATAATGCTCAGAATTTAAGCACCTCAAAAAAGTTTCGAATATTGTGATATTTATCACGTTATGCTTTCAGGCGGAAGTATTTCCAAAGCAAACGATAAGGCACATAACACTATTACTTGTTTAGGTTACAACAATTTCCTGACGTACCGAGCGAGGGAAGATCGATCGAAGATAATAATGACACGTCAAAATCGACATATCCTCCAAAGAGCCCACAGGAGTAGAACATTGACAGCTCACCAGCTATAGGATGACTGCCTGAGGACAAATGGGATTGGTTCATTTGATCAAACTTTACTTAATTGGATGCTTAGTACCCAACTACAGTCCAAACGATCGGTGGTTGTCATTCTGAGACCTTTTCACGCTGGATCAATAGAAGAGATGGAGACCATACATAGAAGAACGGCACGTTTTGCGGTGGGTTCGTTCGGCAGACACGCGGACATTACAGACTCTCCGATCGCTGGAGCTACAAGAGAGCCACTGTGCATTATGTGTAGGGAATGATTGTTGTTAAAATCTAAAGAGAAGACATTCCTAAATCGGGTACATGTCATTAGATACTTGAAGAGATTCCATCTGGTTGATTCTTGTCTCATAAACAAAGGTATTTACGCGGTCGGTGGGCATGTTGCACAGGCCTCAAATTACTCTCGATAACGACAAATATCGCCCGTCAGTAAAGGAACCGTACCAGATAAGATAGAGTAAATAAAGAATATCCAAAGAAGAGCAGCACCTTTCGTTACTCGAGCATTTAGTAAGCGCGTGAGCGCCTCTGAGACCCTCAGCCAACTTGTAACAAAACGAGCAGGTTGGCCAGTCTGCTTCGCGATGTGTAGGGGCGACTAGCTTGTTGCTGTTTATGGCCTGGCAAGATGAGAGGAAGGTTGGACGCGCCGCAGCGTGAGCGAGGCGTCAGGGGGCCGGCAAGTATGAGGACAGAGCGCGGCACTGGGAAAAACTCAAGGCTGACGCCTGGCGAGAATGGGGTGAAGGCCAAGATGGCCTGGCCTGGTGATTAAAATAGTCAAAAATGGCTACAGCTGAGATACAGAGAATATGAGAACATATTTAGAATCAAGAACTCAATAAAATTGGCACAAATTTGTACAACGTCTTGTTTAGAAGTTACTCAATTTTAAATGTTCGTTTATTTATAACAAAGTCATAAGATTGGGATACATGTTATTAATACTTACTACACACCAATGAATAGGTCATTATTTCAGCTACATGATGAGCAAGTTTGGTTGTGCAATATGTATGAAACTAAATTGTTAACCAAATTATTTATAATACTTAATACAGCGTTGATAAATCAAAGAATTCCGCTCATGTGCACTATCAGTTAACTTCAGCATGGTGACATTACACTAGAGACTACAATTTAGTAATTTATGTAAATAGAATTTGTTAATTTTGTATGATTTAAAAACTGTGCTTTGGATCACATAGTATCACAAAGGCGGGTAGAATACGGACATGCACTTGACTAGGTTCTGAGACTTCCTCTAAGAACAAACGTAAAAACAATAAATTAAAATGGTGAAACATAGATATGAGTCCCATAGTGCTCAGAGCCATTTTTTGAAACATAGATATATTTGGGGCAAGATGTAAATATAAGTAGATTTAAGAAAATATTTTTTAAATACGTATAATGTATAGGAATCAGTGTAAAGTGTTTTGTTTCGATAAGGTGCCGAGTGTGGTCATGTGAGCATGCTCTGGAGTAAGCAAGCAGAAGGGGGCTTCGTGGTCTTTTGTCAGTGTGATCTACGTCGGGGAGACTGATGAAAGATAGGTCGTCGAGCTGTACGTGTTAACGTAACAGGACTTAGCGCGATTCCAGAAGACCGCATTGGGACTTTGTAGTGAGCAGCAGAACTGATAGCAGTATCTGAGTCAACTTGATCTTTTAACGATTTTTAGAGGAATTTTTGCGAACATTGTAAATTATTGAAACTGTGATATATGTGCTATGAGCTGTGAGATTAGTTATCGTCCGGAACTCCCGTTTGTCGCTCTGCTTTCTCGCTCTGCTGTGTCGATCGATTTATTTTAATATCTGCAGTAAATCAATTAGAATTGTATGGTGGCCTTTTCGCGTGTGATACTTACTCTCTTGCTAGTAATAAAGTTACATAGTTATTCTTCAGGATAATGTTTAATTGTTATGTGTGCCATAAGGCAACAGTACGCAACCGACCCTTACATATAGTTGTGTCTAAACTGTTGTAGGTTGTGTGCTTATTTTTCTTAACAGGACCTCAGTGGGTATTCAGTTGGCTTGCTCGTCCAAAAAATAACCTAGTGCACTTGCAAACTCCAGTGGTAGACGCTTCATGAGAGGCGTTCTGCGTAACAGTGTGCTTTACTGTTAAAGTTCCGTGAAGAGTCAACCGATATATTGCTTCCAACTAAGTATATGTTGCGAAAAGATCACGAACGTAAATTCAAAGAGATTCGAGCTGACACGGAGATTTACCAGCAATCGTTCTTCCCGTGAACCATTCGCGACTGGAACGGTGAAAGGGGAAAATTACTGTGATACAAAAAGTACCCTCCACCACACACCATAAAGTGACTTTGGAGTGTAGGTATGGACGTCGACGTGTGGGCGTATGACATGCGTACATGATGCTGGTCAAAAACACGACTCACCCACTTCCCAGGCGAACCCTTGGGATCACATGTCCGAACCTTACGCGGCCGCCTCAATACTATTCTATGATGATCGTCTGGAGCCAGACATAAGCGGCTCTCGTCGGTGAAGAGAACTAAACGCTGCTGAACCAGATTAACTTCCAAGTGTTCCCCTACACATCACCCTCGTGTGTCAGGGCACGTTATTGTTTGTACTGCAGTTCGTAATGGACGCCTGAAGGTCACATTGATCATTTGGCGGCAGTTGCATACTATCTGGGTCGATACAAGCAGACAGAAAGCGCTCAGCGCTATTGCAGTCTCCTCAGGATACATACGAGTCTACGTTTACAGGTATCGGTCATCTTTTTGTGTCGGGTGACCACTGCAAAACCAGTTTAATGTTCAGGTGAAGTCAACTTGCAGGACAACTTCTCGTACTGAAAACCCTGCTTGCAGCAATGTTACACCACGTGTATGGTCGATGTTTGAAGTGACCCTCGGAGTCCTGATGATAAACGAATCGTGGACCCATGCTGCGTTACCTCATTCACGACTGGAAATACTAACGAAGTACAATGAGTCTGCAGGTTTATCTTCCGTGAATTAGTACAGGTGGCAGCACGTAGCATGTTCCTGTGGAGGAAATAATATTGACAGAAAGGTTTCCGATAAAAAAAGAAACACACGATATATGCAAGTCATGTGGGTGATGCAAACTGTATCTGAACAGTTTATGCACCACGTTTGATGGATTTGCTCTAGCCGTTCCAGAGAAATTTAGAAATATACTCACACTCCTTCCTTCCCAATTCCTCCTCCCGCACACACACGTACACGCAAATTTTTGGACTTTATTGTATGATGTTGTCACTAAAGAGTAGTCTTCCATAATACCACCTCTGCATCTAGACTATATGATCAAAAGTATCCGGACACCTGGCTGAAAAAGACTTACAAGTTCGTGGCGCCCTCTGTTGGCAATGCTGGAATTCAATATGATGTTGGCCCACCGTCGGCCTAGATGACAGCTTCCACTGACGCAGGCATACGGTCAATCAGGTGCTGGAAGGTTTCTTGGGGAATGGCAGCCCATTCTTCACGAAGTGCTGCACTGAGGCGAGGTATCGATGTCGGGCGGTGAGGCCTGGCACTAAGACGGCGTTCCAAAATATCCCAGACGTGTTCTGTAGGATTCAGGTCAAGACTCTGTGCAGACCAGTTCATTACATGGATGTTATTGTCGTGTAACCGCAACATGTCGTGCATTATAAACAGATGCTCGATCGTGTTGAAAAATGCAATCGCCATCCCCGAACTGCTCTTCAACAGTTGGAAGCAAGAAGGTGCTTCAAACATCAATGTAGGCCCGTGCTGTGACAGTGCCACGCAAAACAACAAGGTGTGCAAGCCCCTTCCATGACACCATAACACTACCGCCTCTGAATCTTACTGTTGGCACTACACACGCTGGCAGATGACGTCTTCACTGGGCATTCACCATACCCACACCCTGCCATCGGATCGCCACATTGTGTACCGTGATTCGTCACTCCACATAACGTGTTTCCACTGTTCAATCGTCCAATGTTTACGTTCCTTACACCAAGCGAGGCGTCGTTTGGCATTTACCGGCGTGATGGCCGCTCGACCGTGGAATCACGTCCCACCTAAATGTCATAGTACTTGCAGTGGATCCTGATGCAGTTTGGAATTCCTGTGAGACGATCTTGATAAATGTCTGCCTATTAAACATTACGATCCTCTTCAACTGTCGGCGGTCTCTGTAAGTCAACAGACGAAGTCGGCCTGTAAGATTTTGTGCTGTACTTGTCCCTTCACGTTTCCACTTCACTATCACATCGGAAACAGTGGACCTAGGGATGTTTAGGAGTGTTGAAATCTAACGTACAGACGTATGAAACAAGTGACACCCAATCACCTGACCACGTCCGAAGTCCGTGAGATCCGCGGAGCGCCCCATTCTGCTTTCTCAAGATGTCTAATGTCTACTGAGGTGGCTGATATGGAGTACCAGGCAGTAGGTGGCAGTACAAGCACCTAATATGAAAAACGTATGTTCTGGGGCGTGTCCGGATACTTTTGGTCACATAGTGTATAACCATTTCCTCCTGAAGCAATCTGTATTACAACCCTTAATTAATCTCGAATGATGGTTCAGTGGGGTCTTAAATTCCAGTTTTCTTCTTCCATACAATTGTGGCACCCTTGATAATTTGTGATTATGTAGTGGTCTTGGAACTGGTTCCAAAAATGGAGGAAGGGATACTGCAAGATAGCAGCATAGAATCTATCTGTGAAGCCTGCGCACGTAGATCAGCTGCTAAAACATTTTCAGCGAAACAAAGAACTGCACGGTGTGGCTTCCGTGACTTCGGGCAGTGTTGATACCTTGTAAATTTGAGAACTGTGAAATTAATTCTGCGTTGATCATCTGTGTGTGCGTTTTATGCGTGCCAATAATTTCTACGTGACCTACATAGCTAGCTGATTTTAAAAGTTTACAGAAAAGCAACCATAAAAAGCTATAAACGTATATCTTAGCATCTGAAGTACTAAGTTCGCTAAACTTTATATAACTTAATGTCGCTTGTCATTAATATTGTTTAAAGGGAGCGCATCTTCGTACATAGACACAATGTGGTGGCGCCTTAAAGTGGTTTATCCTTTTTTATTCTAAATCACAGATATATGCGGCACATACACTACTTCTTCGCATATATCAATTTTCATTCTCTGCAGCATTCAAAGATAATAATAATTTTTTAAAAATAGCACAAGACGGACCAATAAATCACCTAGACGTTTTCTCTTATTTTCTTCATTTCACGTTTCCCTCATCCTAGTTGTATCCGTCAACTTGCTCTAAAA
Source organism: Schistocerca piceifrons (assembly GCF_021461385.2). Lineage (NCBI taxonomy): Eukaryota > Metazoa > Arthropoda > Insecta > Orthoptera > Acrididae > Schistocerca > Schistocerca piceifrons. The sequence continues at coordinate 75,801,830 of NC_060149.1, forward strand.
TATAGCATTCGCAACTGACAAGGACTATTTATTATGGTGTTGTCATCGATGAGATATATCAGACAGAGAAGGCCAGCTCCAGCATTTCAAGAAGAAGTCTATAAAGTATTCTATTAAGGAACTGCCTGAACATTACTTATGGAATACGGATCGAAGTAAATATTTCCAGACACTTTAACGACCTCCTCTGTTACGCAGAATTGAATGGCCGTTAATTGTGATAAATGTTCATGGAGTAAAATATTGGTGACTGGGTCTAGTGGTAATTGTGAAGAAAAAATGCTCATCTTGTTTTCTAAGGAACTCCTTCAATCCGTTGCTTGAATTTCATCTGTCTGGAAACCAGGTTCACTTACAGGTTGGAAACTCTATAGGTTGACGTGTTTCTTCAAATAACGTAGAAGACAAACTCATTCGTATGTAATTTTCATTTTTAATAATCCTAGATGCTTTGCTGCCATCAATTTATAATGTTAACTCAGCGAAATACATTCCATCTGTACGCAACTCCGGAAAACCTTACATTTCTCCTTCCTTCCTTCCCGCCACACACACGTGCAATCCAAGCGCACCCAGTTAACATCGTTCCAAAGTACATCTGTAAAGATATAGTCATACTAAGATCGAAACATAAAACATTAAATCGAAAATAATTTACAAAAAAAATGATATTTACTCAACAGCACAATAAAACAAATTATGATAACATATATTCACATAAAAATATATCTTTTTGTAGTACAGTAAATTTATGAAATTTGATTTTTTTTAAATCACACGGGTTAATTGTGTTAGCACGACATGTACTACTATACAGTTGGAGTTTAAAATATTTCTAATAAGATCGAAAAAAGGATAAGATCTTAAATTCAAGAATATACGTGGTGCAAACGGCTTATTGTACGTTACAACATGCAGATTTTATTGCAAGCCAAAGTTACTCACACTGCAGTTATCCCTAATAATCTTTCGATAGTATAATCTGCAACTGCCAATTTTTTTCTATAATACAGCTTGGTACGAAACTTGTTCTTTTAGGGGCTATACCTTTTCCGCAGAATTATTTCGGTATATATTAATTTTGCATAATGATTTAAACAATGCTTCTGCATTAGGCATATGATATAATGTAAGATTTGACAATGGTGTGTGTTATATATTTTTCAATTAACATTAAATTTTGTAACTCATAACCTCTGCTCTTGCTTCCACATATCGTTTTGGACCGTCGATTTCCGGAGTCATCGAAAATGTTACGTTGTAGGTAACAGTGCCTGAGTCGCAATCTCCATAATGCAGTAAGCCGAGGCATAAACCTACTGGAACGCCGATCATATGTTTAAGTGAAATTACACCGTTTTCCACACTTCTTTCAACTAATTTGTTAATCTATTAATTTTTTGGTAACATAGCACGCAGATATGTAAAACACAATGAAAGCCCAGACTCATTGCTGTAGGACACAAACACAGTGAGATTCAAATTTTAAAATGTAGCTCCAGACGAATGCCAGAATGACTTCGCCAACAAGACCACAACAATACCCCTGTTACTTTCTGGCTCGTTAGTGAAACCTCTTGGTGGATAGATAGTGAAAAATGACATATTTGTATTTTTCTTTTTATGAGAGTACAGACACAGCGAGATACTTCTTGAGACCAAGTACAACTTTTCTTCTCCCATCCAGTGAATGTCAGAAGATACCACTGGGTCTTCGTCATAGAGAGAAATTTGCTGTTTCCTAAAATATGGATCTGAATTACACCTCGTCAGCAACTGAATTAGAGATAACAAATTTATTGTAGTGTGGTCTTTATTGTCGCTGCAGTGAAATGAATAGTTTGGGGCGCGTAGTGGCTTGTATATAGTCAGAGACTGTACCTTTCCATCAGACTGACAATAGAGATGTCGCTGCACAACAGGCCCCGTATCAACACAGATGTGCGCGGTCAGATCGTAGTTGCCCAACACATCGGACATTTCATCTTCGTTTTGTGCAGGTACTGGAATTTTCACGTGCCACCGTGTCAAGAGTGTATCAGGAGTACATAGATTCACGAGGAAACGTCGCCAGACTCGCCTTGCATTTTATATTGTTGGCGGCCACACTATTAATAAAATGAACAACTCTGGCGAAAGTTGGAATCAAGTTATTGTCTCTACATTTCAGTAAAAAATTTAGTGAACACAGCAACCTGGCTCTTTTCTCACGCAATTTATCCAACAATATAAAACGCAAGGCGAGTCCGGCTTTAGTAAGAGAACGAATCCGTTTTACGCGTCGTGAGTTAGACGCTGTCGCCAGGAATTTATATTATTTACATCTGAAGATTGCAGCAAGATGTTCTTCCCTTAGTTGTGACTGGATTGACGGTGTATCCCGGGCCAAGGCAGACTGGGCTCACAGGGACAGTACGAACAGGCAAAGTGCGAAGTTTAGCCAACTCGTAACACGAAAGCCGCAAGAAGCTATCTCTGAACGATCCGTGGTGAACCTCACGGAGAAATCTTTTGACGATGCGACGATGTCAGTGCTTGCGAAAGGTTTAAACTTCGCTCCTACACCTGTCTCACTGCCTTTAACGGATTTCATCAGTTCCATTGAGGAAGCCATTAGACGTCTCCCTGTGGATTCTGCAGACGAAATTCGACGTGAATCTTGCCGAACGTTGTTGAAATGTGCGCCACAACGGAGTAACATCTCGCCAGCTGAAAGAGCTCCTCTCCGCAGCCTGAGAGAAGATACTAGCACAGTAGTACTGCCTGCGGATAAGGGTAACGCCACAGTTCTTCTGACAAGAGAAGCCTACAACGAGAAGATATATTGTCAGCTACATGATTCTACGTACCGTAGAATTGAAAATGACCCAACAAGCCGAATATCAAGGAAAACTACTACCCTTTTGAACGACTGTTCTCTGCCTGAACAAGTTATCAAGAGATTGAGACCACACAATGCAGTACCACCAAGACTCTACGGTCTTCCGAAGATACACAAGGATGGTGCCCCACTACGATTAATAGTGAGTAATATTGGTGCTGCGACCTATTCTAGAGCAAAATATCTGGCCTCATTACTAAAGCCGTATGTGGGTAAGTGTTGCCACCATATACGTAATTCCGAGGATTTTGTCAGTAGCTTGAAGGAAGTTAAGCTTAGCAGCTCGGATTTATTAGTCAGCTTTGATGTGGTCTCACTTTTTACCAAAGTGCCTTTAATGGAATCATTACATCTTATTGGTAACTTATTCAGTGCAGAAATGACGGCCTTGTTTGAAAATATACTCTCCTCAACGTACTTTTTATTCAATGACGAATTCTTTGAACAAACAGACGGCGTCGCCATGGGGAGCCCTTTGTCGCCTGTGGTAGCTAATCTCTTTATGGAGGACTTTGAGGAGAAAGCACTTGAGTCTCCTGTTTTAAAGCCTACGGTCTTCTGGCGGTACGTAGATGATACTTTTCCTGTATGGCCTCATGGCAGACAGGAACTGGAGAAATTCCTTCATCACTTAAACTCATTACATGAGAACATCAAATTTACGATGCAGATTGAAAAAGAGGGCACTTTACCATTTCTAGACGTGCTAGTACGCCGTAAAAATGATGGGTCATTAGGACATTCTGTGTACAGGAAACCGACTCACACAGATCTGTATCTCCAGGCGTCAAGCTGCCATCACCCAGCACAAACAGCCGGTGTTCTCAGTACCTTAATACATCAAGCGCATATAATATCGGATGATGAAAACCTCCACGCAGAATTAGAACACTTGGAGAAGTTTTTCAAAGAGAATGGCTACACTTCTCGCCAAATAAGGAAGGCCATGCGCAACTATCACAACAAGAAGCAACGCACTGAGGACGCAGATGACGACTTTAAATCAACTGCGTTCCTTCCATACGCCGGGAATGTGTCTTCGAAAATAGGCCGATTACCGAAGAAAAATAAAATCAAGGTTATCTTCCGTCCACCAGCAAAGAACCGGGCCCTGGTTGGATCCGTTAAAGACGATTTACAACTGAAGAAAGCAGGCGTCTACAAAATTCCCTGTGAATGTGGCTCTGCATATATTGGCCAGACAACAAGAACTGTCCATGAACGATGTATAGAACATGAAAGATACACCCGTCTGCGGCAACCGTCAAAATCGGCAGTAGCAGAGCACTGTATTTCATTGGGACATTCAATGAAATACAATGGAACAAAAATTTTAGCCCCGGTTTCCGGTTTTTGGGATTCCGTAATCAAGGAATCAGTGGAAATACGTCTTGCCAATGATCTTATAAATCGTGACAACGGCTTTCAGCTGGATAAAAATTGGAATCCTGTTATTAAAATTATACAATCACAGCGGAATCGACAGTGACATTCGATATTCAATGACTAGATGAACCTTTATTTTCACCACCGAGGGCAGCACGTACAACTCGGCTATGCTGCGCATGTCAACACCTGACGCATGCGCTGTAGGATGCCAGTACATTTCGCATGCGCGAGATTCAGCATAAATACCGCGACTGCACCTGGGCTCTTCAGTAGTTGTGTACTCACCTGATGATGGCCGGACGTCTCTGGGCCGAAATATCGTGGCAGAATGTCGACGGGATCCGGCCGCATACCCGGAAATTATTAGAAGACAATTTTATAATTTACACTACCCAAAAGGGGAGGATGAATCGAAATGAAACTACACGGATTGAGAATATGTGCGATGTTATTTCATTAATAACAATAACGAGTCAAATTTACAAATAACTCGTCCGTATGAGCCCAGTTCCTAGCATGACGTTGCACCTCATGTGTCCTAGATGCATGCACTGATTCGGTTAGGTTCGGTGTCATAATGCCATTGTATTCTCTCCGCGGGTAAGGTGACCAACAACTGTTGTAACTGAATCTTGATATCCTGAATACTGGGACTCGAACGGGTTGACGTATGAGCTGATCCAACACAGCTTCTATCGTGTACAGATTTGGGTAACTTACTGGACACGGGGATACCTCTGCATCACGCAGACTGTTCACAGCTATGCGTGCCATGTGTGGACAAGCATTGTCTTATTGTAAAATGGTACCACGAAAGTGTCGCACGTGAGCTAACACATGAGGTAGCAAAATATATGTGAAGTAGCACTGTGCCGTCAGAGCTCCGTCTATCCTACCAGCTGTGACCTGAAGTAATTCTCGATGGTTTCAGACACAATTACGCCAGGAGTAACACCGCTATACCTCTCCAAAACACTGGAAGAGAGGGACCTCTACCTATGTCGCCACCATGTTCGCCGGTGATGGTCATCCGGGGTAATGCAGAACTGCAATTCATGGCTAAACAGAATACGGTGCAATTCATCAGCAACCCATGCTTGCCGGTCAAGGCACCACTCCAAACGCAACAGTTTGTGTTGTGGTATTATCAGCTGGCTACGCATAGCACGATAATTCTGGCTGTTTATAGTCTCCGATTAATGGTGTGAGATGAAACAGAATATTTCAGGGAGTCCATTTCTTGTTCTCGCATAGCAAGCGAAGATGTAAAGGGGTATAGTGTGCTTGGTGCACAGTATGGCGATCCTCCCTAGTGTTGGTCAGACGTTGTCGACAGGAACATTGAAACGAATATGCCTGCCCTTTCCCATGCAGTCAAAAATCTGGGCATGGGCCACAAATCTGGATATTGCACAATTCGACCATTCGGTCAAATGGCGATTCAACGTAACGTCCCTTTCAAATTCAGTTAGGTGGTGATAACGCTGTTTCACACGAGTGTGCCACATCCACGCGTCCTTCACATTCATCATTCAACATCTGACACTATTCATGCACCTTACATACCATGCCAGGCCTAGTAATAAAACTAATGCACCCTGGCGGCCGTTCCACCTCTCTCAGAGAATTCCAGCTGTTGTCATTTCCATACCCACCATCCGTATGTACGTTACGAAGTTACATTGACATCCGGCCAAGTCTTCTAGGGCATCACTTTCTTTGTCGGTCAGTATATGAGCAGATAGATAGGCAACAGAGTTGAAAAATCACACGCCAGTTCAGGGCTTGATATCAACAACTGGAATGCAGCCTACTATCCAGAACCATACGCCTCATTTCGGGTAAAGACATACCCGTCCACACGAGCACATTTCCTCACCAAATGCCACAGGGCAAAGATATTAGTTTTGTTGTGGAACCTCAACTCACCAACGCAAGCTCAAAGCATAGAATATGGTCGCCTTGAATGCAGAGTCGTGGTACATATTAGTTCAGGCTTATGACAGGGTACGATCATGCCGGAAACGAAGAGCGATGATAACTCCAAGTTGCCGACAGGGCACCTTTCAGGCAAGTTGTCCAGCTATTCTCGTGAACAGGATGTCTACATTGCATTAAATGGGGTCCCTGCTATTGTTTCTTGCCAATGAACGAGACGAGAATCTACTGCCAGAGCATTTGCACCTATTTGTTCCTCTTCAGCATTCTTGTATCTTCAGCAGGACAATACAACACCAAAGAGCTTATAAATGGTATCACTGACTGGGAATATCACCTCAGGAGCAGCCGCAGGTCACACAAACAGTATCATTACAGGTTTAGACTTCTTAGCAAGTAATAATCAAAAGTATTATCCCAGTTTAAACTTCAAGAAACTTTGCGCGGTGCTCAGGCTTGGCTGGCCAAGAACTTACTTTCTGAAGTTGGGAGTCCTACACACAACTAGGTAGGTGTCTCTAATACAGGTGCTCTCGTGTTTGCAGTCTCACTAACTCGTCCAGTGACTGTGACGCTGTTTCATAACCTGTTAACCCTGCCACATTAACGCCTCTTTACTTATACTAAATATTTTCGGTACGTAAAATGTACATGTAGAACTTTAAATGGATTATATTTATGACATATTACAATTAAAAGCTTATTACTGGTTCGAAGCTTTTAATACAAGAATGCGTATCGTACAAAAGTGGTTTTCAAACAATGCACTACAATGCAACGTGTGTTCACACTGTTGTATGAAAACGAGGAACAAATTGTGTACAAATTGTCATTTGCATATGAAATGACTTGGTAATGGAAATCACAGTTTGCATATATAAAGATGAAATTAGACGCGGCAGCACTATGTGCAATCGACACATAGCTTTTTCGGATGTTCACCGCGTTTTGCTTGTCACAAGCTGCACAGTAACCTGTTGTCATGCGTTCCTTGGAGTAGCTGCAGTAAGAACAGTACTTCCTCAGGCCATGTTGTGGAAGACGTCCTTGTTCTTCTTGCACATTCGTTTGTGATTCTCTTTTTATTAAAGGCTTTAGTTCCTGTCTCAGATCTGGCATAGAGTCTCGTTGGATGATGCAATTCTAGCATCCTAAATACCCAACTAATGCACAAAACCCTTAACACCCACTTTCTATAAACACTAACCATTCGTAAATTTGGCGTTGCGAACTTGCCTTTCCACTCCGTTGCTACCATTCTAATGATTAGCCGCGTCCGTTCTCGCTGGAGCCGGCCGAAGTGGCCGTGCGGTTCTAGGAACCGCGAGACCGCTACGGTCGCAGGTTCGAATCCTGGCTCGGGCATGGATGTGTGTGATGTCCTTAGGTTAGTTAGGTTTAACTAGTTCTAAGTTCTAGGGGACTAATGACCCCAGAAGTTGAGTCCCATAGTGCTCAGAGCCATTTGAAACATTTTTTTCTCGCTGGACTTCACTTCCTTTCTGCTTGCTTGAAGCACTTTCTGCGACCCACTCATACAATGCGGACGGTTATAAAACTGACTTGTAATGTACCACTATACGTGCGTAATACGTATCGTTAATGTTCTAGGGTTAGTAAGATTTGAATTCCACAAATCGACATAGCAATGAGCTATGCTTCATGTTTGTGTTTACAAGGGGAGCTGAGAGGTGGCGGCCACGGGTGCGCTTGCGTCACTCAGCGGCTCACTGGCTCTGCCGTCTCTAGACCGCCCCATTGTTTCGTAACCATTTGTTCGGCAAGCTGCCGCCATGAGCGTGCTGGCTGGCCTCCTAATTGAATCGAGCTATGAAAGAAAAATGATCTGAAACAGTCCTACCGGGTCCAAGAAGGCGAAGTCTCAGAAAGATAGCATCAGAACACACGTTCCACACTGTTATATATTGGGCTGTAGCCATCTACTGTCTTACATCATTGTAGACATACGCAATTTATTGGCAAGGAGACGGCACGACCGTGGGGTCGGGGATTTGTCCGCAATTTTGTGTGGTGAAAGTGGACCCCTAACACTTCACGTGGTTAAAATATTAGGACGCACTACTCGGAAAATCCCGAGAAAAATCGATCCAAAGTTACTTAGGTGCCTTATGAGTGTAAAATGTTAGTCTATTGCCGAGTCGCCGTCTGGCCTACATCGTTAGCGTTCGGACCGTTACGCGAAAGGTCCCGGGTTCGATTCTTCCTTTGGCACTTTTTTTTTTCTTCTGTTGCTTGCAAAATTGCAGCGCATTGTTACAGCAGAATCGTGAAATTAATTCCCGGGAAGACTGTATAAAAATTCATTCTATAATTCACCATCAATTATCGTCACCAATATTCCGAGACATGACTCAATATGCCTGGTTTGCCTCAAAATTGTCAGAAACTCGAAACATTTTCGTAAATGTTAATGGGGCATATTTTTGTACAGATGTATTGCAAACGCCCTATGATTGTAAAAAATCCGCTTTTATATGTTGCGCAAGATGCAAAAATTATTGCTTTGTTTGTTTTTACGATAATTACCACTGCGGTTCTTGTTTATAATTAGTATATGTATAAAAATTGAATGTTTTCCAATCGACTTTGTTATTCTGATTAAAAAGGCAATGTTTCTCCTCATATACTTTACAATGAAAAATGGAAAACCCACCGCCATGAATTGTGTTGTTGGACAAAAAGAAAATAATTTTTATTCAATAATGAAACTAATTTGTTAAAGATAATGTAGGTTTGGGAAACTTTCTGAATAATTGGTGGAATAACGAAATTTCCCGGGTAATGCGTCATAATACACTCCTGGAAATTGAAATAAGAACACCGTGAATTCATTGTCCCAGGAAGGGGAAACTTTATTGACACATTCCTGGGGTCAGATACATCACATGATCACACTGACAGAACCACAGGCACATAGACACAGGCAACAGAGCATGCACAAGGTCGGCACTAGTACAGTGTATATCCACCTTTCGCAGCAATGCAGGCTGCTATTCTCCCATGGAGACGATCGTAGAGATGCTGGATGTAGTCCTGTGGAACGGCTTGCCATGCCATTTCCACCTGGCGCCTCAGTTGGACCAGCGTTCGTGCTGGACGTGCAGACCGCGTGAGACGACGCTTCATCCAGTCCCAAACATGCTCAATGGGGGACAGATCCGGAGATCTTGCTGGCCAGGGTAGTTGACTTACACCTTCTAGAGCACGTTGGGTGGCACGGGATACATGCGGACGTGCATTGTCCTGTTGGAACAGCAAGTTCCCTTGCCGGTCTAGGAATGGTAGAACGATGGGTTCGATGACGGTTTGGATGTACCGTGCACTATTCAGTGTCCCCTCGACGATCACCAGTGGTGTACGGCCAGTGTAGGAGATCGCTCCCCACACCTTGATGCCGGGTGTTGGCCCTGTGTGCCTCGGTCGTATGCAGTCCTGATTGTGGCGCTCACCTGCACGGCGCCAAACACGCATACGACCATCATTGGCACCAAGGCAGAAGCGACTCTCATCGCTGAAGACGACACGTCTCCATTCGTCCCTCCATTCACGCCTGTCGCGACACCACTGGTGGCGGGCTGCACGATGTTGGGGCGCGAGCGGAAGACGGCCTAACGGTGTGCGGGACCGTAGCCCAGCTTCATGGAGACGGTTGCGAATGGTCCTCGCCGATACCCCAGGAGCATCAGTGTCCCTAATTTGCTGGGAAGTGGCGGTGCGGTCCCCTACGGCACTGCGTAGGATCCTACGGTCTTGGCGTGCATCCGTGCGTCGCTGCGGTCCGGTCCCAGGTCGACGGGCACGTGCACCTTCCGCCGACCACTGGCGACAACATCGATGTACTGTAGAGACCTCACCCCCCACGTGTTGAGCAATTCGGCGGTACGTCCACCCGGACTCCCGCATGCCCACTATACGCCCTCGCTCAAAGTCCGTCAACTGCACATACGGTTCACGTCCACGCTGTCGCGGCATGCTACCAGTGTTAAAGACTGCGATGGAGCTCCGTATGCCACGGCAAACTGGCTGTCACTGACGGCGGCGGTGCACAAATGCTGCGCAGCTAGCGCCATTCGACGGCCAACACCGCGGTTCCTGGTGTGTCCGCTGTGCCGTGCGTGTGATCATTGCTTGTACAGCCCTCTCGCAGTGTCCGGAGCAGGTATGGTGGGTCTGACACACCGGTGTCAATGTGTTCTTTTTTCCATTTCCAGGAGTGTATTTTAACCACGTGAGGTGTTAGGGGCCCTCTTTCACTACACAAAATTGCGGACAAATCCCTGACCCCACGGTCGTGCCGTCTCCTTGTTAGATAAATTATTTTTAGTACAATTATGATATATTGAGACAATGGGTAAAGAGACTTTAACCAATGAAATTCGTAAATAATAGTACTCTTTGCTGATGATCAACTTCTTATTGTTGATAGTCATAACAGCCTCGAAAAGCTATTTATAACTTCTACACAACTTCCAAGACCCAAAACGTAACTATTTCGACTAAAAAAAATTATAGGTTTTAAAGTTCACGCCAAGTCGTAATAAGCGAAATTTTTATACAACAACGGCAGTTCTATGTGTACTGATGTCCATTATAAATGGATATGAGCGCAGAACGCAAAGGAGCAGCTGACGGTAGTCTATTAGACAAAATAAGGAACAGCATGTTATCTGATGCTCCGCTTCTATACAAGGGTTGCCTTAAAAGATTTTTTTATGGGTATTGTTCTGGTCTGGGTGGACGTCACACATCCATTCCCGTTCGTTGACGAATATTGCACTTAGTTTTTTTCTTTTATTACTGAGGGCTACACACTAAGCTACTATGCCGGCAGCCGTCTCGTCCATCAGACCCAGAAGAAGGCCGCTGCAATCGTGGCCGAAACGTTGGTTTTTCTCCAGCAGCAGTAGTTTTTACATTATGACTCGGTACCAAACCCAGAAAACTGTTATGTCGACTGACTCTGGCCGCGGAAGCCAACGCAATTATACTACTCAGATGAGTCCCGCAAGGCTTCAGCCGAGTGAGTGCATCCGTACAGAACATATCATTTCGCCATCAAGGTTCGTATCGGTATTAATTCATTAATTATACTGGGATAGAAGAAAACAATGAACCATGTGAAATGGAGAGGCATAATAAGAGTACGGAACATGCAAAATGCTAACACATGAGGATGGTTCAAATGGCTCTGAGCACTATGGGACTTAACATCTGTGGTCATCAGTCCCCTAGAACTTAGAACTACTTAAACCTAACTAACCTGAGGACATCACACACATCCATGCCCGAGGCAGGATTCGAACCTGCGACAGTAGCGGTCACGCGGTTCCAGACTGAAGTGTCTAGAACCGCACGGCCACACCGGCCGGCTAACACATGAGGAAATGGATCATTAGACAATGAAACAGTCAATAGAAAATTGTTCCATATTAGTTGGCTCTGGCTCTGAGCTCTATGACCGAGCGAGGTGGCGCAGTGGTTAGCACACTGGACTCGCATTCGGGAGGACGACGGTTCAATCCCGTCTCCACCCATCCTGATTTAGGTTTTCCGTGATTTCCCTAAATCGTTTCAGGCAAATGCCGGGATGGTTCCTTCGAAAGGGCACGGCCGATTTCCTTCCCAATCCTTCCCTCACCCGAGCTTGCGCTCCGTCTCTAATTACCTCGTTGTCGACGGGACGTTAAACACTAACCACCACCAAATCTGAGCTCTATGGGACTTAACATCTGTGGTCATCAGTCTCCCAGTACTTAGAACTACTTAAACCTAACTAACCTAAGGACATCACACACATACACGCACGAGGCAGGAGTCGAACCTGCGACCGTAGCAGTCACGCGATTCCAGACTGAAGCGCCTAGAACCGCACGGCCACAACGGTCACGAAATACTAATGTAAAAGATGATTCTTAAACAAACTGAAAACGGCAGCCACTGTCAGACAGAGCATTTTTTTTAAAAAATGGTTCCGTTTTTAGTTTCGAATTGACCGGGTCATAGTCGGCGATCGTTAAATTTTATCTTCTGCCATTTGCGTAGCGCTAAGGAGATGTCATCTGCTTACACCTGTGGTGATTGTTTCTGCGGATGGAAGTTCCGTCGAAAACCCTTTGTTGTTTTCGTTGTGTCATCTGTAACGCTCATCGGGAGGGGGTTTCCAAAGGAATTATTGAAAGCGTTTGAGACCAGCTCCAAACACGGAGGGTCCGGGAACTAAAGCCTCCAGGAAGCTTGACAGCGCCGCCTCTATTTGCAATTTCAGAGGGGTGGCAGTCTGTGTTCAGCGGTGTTACTCGCGATCTGCGGACCCTACTACGGAGAGAGTGTGTCATAACGTGTTATCGGATAAGCACTGGCAGAACTTCCACACTCCAGAACACGTGATAAGACATTTGACGACGGGGAGGAGTGTATTTATGCTATTTGTGTCATCCCGCCAACAGGTAGCGACGTATCCTAGTTCTAATTTGTTTCGTGAGGGCTTCCTAACAAGCAGACTGGGCTTGGACTTTATTCTTTCTTCTGTGTTGTCCACGCTGGAGGTTCGTATTTTTGGTCTCGTTTACAAGTGTCTTTTACTGATTCACCATGGCTGTACAATCACCGGAGACATATTTGGCTCAAGTCCTTCTGTTACATGGGTCACAGATTCAAAATCTACTGCTCAGTTCACTCAGGTACTGACTAAATCGGCTGCACTAAAACAAGCCGCTCCCGCATCTGCAGCAAAGTTAGAGAATTTGACGGCCAGAGACTATGCCGAATGCCGTTCACAGCTGGGGGCGCACTACACACAATACAGCATTCAAGATACGCAGCAAAGAGTTCACTTTATTGCAGATGAAGGTGCAAAAATCCTTCGCTTATGTCTGAAGTGATTCCACGACTCTCCTCCGGAGGGAATAGACTACGGACCATTGCTGGAGCGGTTAGATACACATTTTGAAGCACAAGTGCACGTCGCGGCTGCCGGATTTAAGTTCAAAAAAATGGTTCAAATGGCTCTGAGCACTATGGGACTCAACTGCTGAGGTCATTAGTCCCCTAGAACTTAGAACTAGTTAAACCTAACTAACCTAAGGACATCACAAACATCCATGCCCGAGGCAGGATTCGAACCTGCGACCGTAGCGGTCTTGCGGTTCCAGACTGCAGCGCCTTTAACCGCACGGCCACTTCGGCCGGCGATTTAAGTTCATTTGGTTGAAGAAGCGGCCGGGCCAAACAAACAAACATTGGTTATCCGATACGCTGTGTCTTACTAAACACTGTAAATTCTAGACTTCTTGTAGATTTTCATAAACTCATGCTATGCTCCGTGATGCCATTACTCAAGATGCGTAAGACGCACGCCATTCGCATTGCAATTTTAAAGCAGCCCGATTCCATTCTTCAAACTGTCCTGTCAATAATAGACTCGCAAGACATTTAGATGTTGTCAAAATAGACCCAGTATCTGACTATTTCAGTGGTTGAAAGTGCGTAACGTAGTCGGGCCGTCAATCAGGTGACGCGCGTCAGCCGAAGTAAATGCATCTATTCACAAAAAAGTCACTTTATTCTTTAAATACTACTCCATATTATTAACTGCACTTTGGTATCAGTGAAATTGTATTAGCCATATTTTGACGTGCCTCCTGTACTCTAAATACAAGGGTCATTCGGAGCTGGCCGCTGTGGCCGAGCGGTTCTAGGCGCTTCAGTCCGGAACCGCGCTGCTGTTACGGTCGCAGGTTCAAATCCTACCTCGGGCATGGATGTGTGTAATGTGCTTAGGTTAGTTAGGTTTAAGTAGTTCTAAGTCTAGGGGACTGATGACCTCCAATGTTAAGTCCCATAGTGCTTACAACCATTTGAACCATTTTTGTTATTCGGAAAGTAAGGAACGATTGGCCGCGAAATGGAAACCACAGTGAAAATCCGATGAAGTTTTGCCCAGGTGTGTTGGGCAGTGTCTCCAGTATGCCCATCGATCGCGTTCCGTCGTTCTTTTTAGTCCTGAGCACACAGGGAGCACATAAAGATACATAGAACAACAGTGTCTCCCGCCAAATACAATGACCTGCTAAGAAATTTCGCCTGAAGCTATACAGCCAACATTACACAACTGTTGTGCATTTCCTTCTTCAAGACAATTCTCAACCGCTTTCTGCAGGGGCAATTGGAAATGTTTGGTTACCCACAATATAGCCCGTAATTGTCCCCCTCTGGCTTTCATCTCTGCTCACATGATCCGCTGCCCATGAAGACACCATTTTGGCACTGACAACGCGCTGTAGGCCAGCGTAGAGAATTGGCGGAAAGCACTGGCGGCTGCCTTTTATAACGAGGGCATTGGAAATTTGGTACAACGCTACAACAAACGTCTAAGTCGGATCGGCGAGTATGGAGATAAGTAACTGGAAGTTGTTGCTAACTGTGGCAAATAAAACATTTTTGATTTTCACTGTGGTTTCCATTTCGTGACCTATTGTTACTTTCCTACTAGCCCTCGTAAAATGATTAGCGTATTTGTGAGACGAATAAATCAGAACTCACAAAGTCCCGTTACAATAACCGTCGCCTGTGGCCAAGCCGCTTGAGCACTGCTTTCCCGGCTAATGACTGAAAGTCTTGCCCACAGTGTTTTAAAGAGTATGATTGCCATTAGTAGCACCACCATAACATCAACGGCATGTGGCTAAGCTCTCACGTAAATAAAAGCACAGTTCCGAGGTAGTTGTTGTCGCGCAGGGTGCGAAGCAATCGGAAGTGGTTCAACGACAGTCAAACAAACTCAGTATACAGCATTTGCATGTGGCTTAGTGTACCGTTAGTATGCAGTTAGATGCAAGTGATTCGGTTACACCACTGAAAGACATACTTATTAAGCTGCCCGTAGTTGCAGCCGCAGAGGCCCTATACCACGCTGTCAGCATGTAATGATAATTATTTTCCAGTCTTAGGTGTTCGCAGCCTGCCAGCAACGTTGCGTAATATGACGAGAACGGTGTTTCTTGAAGTGTTGTCTTGGGACAGATCGAATATTTTTGGAATTGATTCCTTGGACCTGTTTAGTCTTTAAATACACGACAGTCTGCTGGAAGCGAATTCTACAGTGCCTCAAATCAGTGTAATCCACATGTGTTACAAGTAATGACAGTTGTTTCAGGAAGATCTTGGTAAAGTCAGTGTTTTCCAGGCTCGTATTACTCTAAAGGATAATGCTCAGTCAAGATTTTTAGTGCTAGGCCTGTCCCACATGAAATTCACAATCAAGTCACACGGGAGCTGCAATGTTGGCAGGGTATTGGTGTCGTTGAACCTGATTCAGCAAGTCAGTGGGTATCCCCCCTCGCCCATATCAAAAACACGTGATGAGAATTACGTGTCTGCGTGGATTTCAAGTCTACAGTCAATCCTCAGATTGTGGTAGGCTCCTTTCCTCTTCCTCAGCCCTAGGAACTCATGGAAGAGTTGGGACAGGAACAGTACTTTCCAAAAATGAATTTGCAGGAAACGTATCGGCAGTTACAGTTGGTAGAGCAGTACAAACGTTTTCTTGTTGTCAATACTCAGATTAGGCTATTCGCGTTTCGACGCCTACCGTTCTGCAGTGCCTCTGCGACGGCCATTATACAACTTTTTCTGGAACAACAATAAAAGGTCCGCTCGTGTTCAAACTACCTTGATGATACTGCAGTTTCTAGTCGCACGCCCGCAGAATATTTTTCAACCTCGGAGTGTCTCTTCAAGGTGCTTTAGGGTGCGGGCCTCAGGTGTAACAAGGAAAAGTGTTCATTTTTTTTTTCAAACGGAAATTGAGTATTTAGGTCATGTCACTAATGGTCAGAGCATTCACCTCGCCCAGGCGCATTTGTCGGCTATTAGAGATTTACCAGCACCTTGCAATTTTGGAGAGCTGCAAATAGTGATGGGCGAGATTACATAATAGATAAAATTCATCTTTAATGCAGTGCAGATTACTGCTCCTCTGCCCCTGATGTGCCGCAAGAATGTTGCTTTGTATGGTCCGCGGACTGTCAGCATGTTTCCCATCGTCTCAGGGATGCCCTTCTCAGTGATCGATGTCTCATTCATTTTGATCCAAACAAGCCTGTTATACTAGCGGTGGATGCATTATTGTATAGGCTTGAAGCAGTGCTCTCACTCCGAAATGGGTCTACAGACAGATCCACTGCCTTTGCTTCTAAGCCTCTGAACAAACCTCAGTGAAATTAATCAGAGAAAGAGGCACTAGCCATTTTTTTACGGGATAACCATGTTTCATCAATACTTGTATGGGCCAAAAATTTTGTCACAGGCAACGTGCTACTGACGGCTTTTTAAAGTCCTTCCAAGCCCGTTCCGCCGAAGTCAGCGCAGAAGTAGCAACGGTGGGCTCTTGTTTTGACCAGTTATCGGTGTGGCCTTGTGTACAGGCCCATAGCCCAGCACTCCAACGTTGACTTGTTGTCTGATTTACTCGTGGGTACGATTTCAATCGTTGACACCTCACACGGTTCCTGTTTTCAGGTAGATGCTCAGGATCTCGACACGGTTCATATTTTTTTTTGTCGACTGTCGGCGATTGTCTCAAGTAGCTGCTTTTGACTCAGCTCTCTATGTGTTATTGAATTATGTTTGCAGTAGGTGACCTCGTACTCTGAAAGACATACGCAATACTCTGGCGCGCCGTTATTTTGCGCAACGATAAGCTCTTTCTGCCGATCTTCGTGTTATCCTAGCTTACAAGGATAACGACAGTGCACGGGCTCTGGTTTTTCAGCCCCTCCAGCGGGAAGTGCTGCAATTGCTCCACAAGGATCAATGAGGCAATGTTCGTGCGAAACAATTATCTTGGCGCCCCTGTATGGGTATGGCTGCACAAATCGAACAATTGACCGCCAACTGAACAGCATATGTGGGACATCAGTCTACTCCGCTTCAACGTTTCTTTAACTGGACACCGCCAAGTGGCCGTCGGCAACGTCTTCATGTTGATTTTGCAGGACCATTAAGGAATACTCGTTGGTTGCTGATTGTTGATGCACACAGTAAGTTTCTTTTTGCTATTGCAGTGCATTCCACGCGGCTGCAAGTACGGTGTCTGCCCTCACCTTGGTGTTTTGTATAGAACAGGAATGGGAAAATGGGCAATACGTCACGAGTGCCCTTGAATACCCACACTGTTCGCCCGCGGTCGGAGTCAGCCAGCAGTTGACCCTCCACCTCTCTGTTAACTTCATTCGTTTGTTGCCGGTGAAGGTGCGGCAAGAAGGAAGTGTTTACTTCGTGTCGTTAGTGTTTTCGGTGTCGAAGTCTCTTTGGCGTTCGTGGTAGGACAGAATTAGTGAGAGAAAAATCGCTGACGAGAAGATACGACCCTTAAAACGAAAATCGGTCGAATCTCTACTCTTCATCCCCCAGTGGGAAGAAGATTACTTTTTTTATTGAAACACAAGCTGGTACTCAGTGTCTGTTTTGTAATGCTATTTTATCGGCGTCGAAGAAATGCAGTGTGAAGCGACATTTTCAATTCCTTTATCATAAAATCGTGATCACTTTCCATACTGAGGAAAGGATGGCCAACTTCTCGTGTTAAAACAGAAAAGAAAGAAAGAACAAAGTTCATATAGATATCTATCATTTCCTGAAAATGTTAATATTATTTATAAATCATTATGTGCTTTTGCTCTTGATTTTACTCCTTCCTTGTAACGTATCTACAGGAAGAAAACCATATCGTCTGTTATGATGGTACTGAGATTGAGCTACCCATAGCTCTTAAAATAGCCAAAACAGTGTGTCCCTTCAACAATGGACAAGTTATGTCGCGATAACCCTCCGGCTTTAGGAATAGTTGCGCTTTCACGGAGAACAGTCTGCAGACCCACCGAAGAAATGGCAACCGACGTGGAAAGACAACTGAAAGATGACACCATGGATTTCGCTTTTCTCTCTTTGGCTTTGGATGAAAGCATAGATGTAAAGGATGCTGCTCATATTGCTGTATGTATAGGAAGTGTTGAAGCTGAGTTCAGTTTGAGAGAGGCACTCGTACATTTAGTGCCTGTGCACGATTCAATTACGGCCAACGACATATTTTCTTGCTTGAGAAACATTACTGGCAAATATGACCTTTATTGGGAAAAACTATCGTTGACTGCAACAAATGGAGCTCCAGTAATGATCGGTCAAAAGTCTGGTATTGTTGCTTTGACACGGACAAGGTTAAAATAGAACTTAACACTTCTCAGTAAGTGTTAAGGTAATACATGTTTGTTGATAAAAAATGCCGTTTCTCTGTATTCTGCTGATATATTAACGCGTGTACCTGCCTTTTGTTTTTTCGAACGAAGCCTGCACGTATATTCACGATCAGTAAAAAGTGGAACATGAAGTACGAGCTGGTCGCACAGGGAAAAAAATCAAAAACACAGTTTGACTCACAGACGAAGATAGAAAAAGAACATGGCCGTTTTACAACCTACTAATTGACATGCAAAGTCTTATGTGACGAGATGGCGCATGAACGCAGGCGCACTACCTTAAATCTATTTCCAGTTCTTCACGACAGAATTGTTATAAGTTATTATCATTCTTTCATTCGATGGCACTTTTGAGTAACACAAGATTGGTCTTTAAGGCCACACTTACGCTAATACTACGCACGTGTTACATTGTGTGCTACCGGTAAGTATTCATTGCATTGTGATACTGCAATAATTAGACAATGCAAGAATAGGAATGTGTCTACAAACTCGAGCGTAAGCTGCCGGTAGTGTATTATCGGCAGTCTTCAGTCCCGTTCGCGAGTAAAAGAACGCGAGCTGCGCATGACGATACAGATGCCCACAGCGCCCGCGGGCAGCCTCGCCAGCTCCGGTATAGACGGACTGAGCGAAATCATTGTTTCCGACAAAGGTTCTCAGTTCCCGTCAGCTGACTTCCGCCAGTTTTGCCAAGCCAAAGGTATTCAGCACGACACGATGGCGCTGTTTCGCCCACAATCCAATGGGGAGGCAGATCGTTTAGTGCGTACATTCAACACTCAGATGGCCAAGCTGCACTCCACCCACACACGTGACGGCAAGTCATCGGCGGAACTTCTACATGGCCACCGGCATGGTACCGGCCTGTCCTGTACCCAGCGTAGAGATCCTACGTTCCGTCACGCCTTAGTTCATCCCCGAGACAACGTGTTTCACAGCGTGTTCACCGAGGGTCGTCATTGGGAGCATGCGTCGTCAGGAATGTGTTAGGTAGGTCGTCTTATACAGCACAAGGATCGTCACCGGTGGCATCAGAACCAAATGTGTCACTCTTGGCTGCGCGATTCTGCCGCGGATTTGTTGTTCGCAGACGCAGTGTCCCGCAAAGTTTCGTAGCAGAGGGCGTCTTCGCCTTCTCCTAGCCCAGCACAGTTGGCGCCTCTATTATCCATTTCATAATGACTAACCCCTGACTTTGAGCTCATATTCTGGTCGCATCGTGTGACGCACTTCGATGTATTATACCTGAAAATCGTGAAAATGTCTAATTTTATTTGCTGCATGAATATTACATTTTAGTCGAAAAGGGGACGTCATACGCGTTAATATTCAAGAGGGAGCGTGTTTTTTCGAGCATTTCTTGGCGAGTGTCAAATTTGAGGAGTCATAGAAGTCAGACTGCAATTAAGAGAAAATTTCCTTTGCACAGTTTAAAGATGCAACCATACTCAACTTCCAGACGGATTGTCGTTGTTTTCCAGTTAGTCATTTTGTCCTAACAATGGTGGACGTAAACTGTTGCAATTCGCCTAATGATAATACATTTTAACGAGACGAAAAGTGTAAATGCAAGCTCTGTTGTTGCCTTTCGCAGCTGCTACATTTTTATGCAAGTAAATCTACATAAAGCGCTAATACCGCATCCTTAATTTATTTGCTTTTGCGTTAATATGCGCCGTGTCCTCGCGTGTGCTATATTGCCGGACCTCTGAACAGTTGCAGTGTTTACATCGCGGCTTCCTGTCAAACAGGAACCAACGTGCTCCCACTCACTGTTGTGTATTCGAGTGAGACAGTGCTCGTAACGTAAACAGTTGCCTTGTACTTTTGTGAAACCACGCATCATTTACGGTGTGGTGTCACCGCCAGACACCACACTTGCTAGGTGGTAGTCTTTAAATCGGCCGCGGTCCGTTAGTATACGTCGGACCCGCGTGTCTCCACTATCAGTGATTGCAGACCGAGCGCCGCCACACGGCAGGTCTAGAGAGACTTCCTAGCACTCGCCCCAGTTGTACAGCCGACTTTGCTAGCGATGGTTCACTGACCAATTACGCTCTCATTTGCCGAGACGATAGTTAGCATAGCCTTCAGCTACGTCATTTGCTACGACCTAGCAAGGCGCCATTACCAGTTACTATTGATGCTGCAGAACATGTACCGTCAAGAGCGATGTTCACCAATTATGGATTAAAGTTAAGTATTCCAGCAGCTACGTAATTTTTTTGTTAGTCTCATTTCCTTGACCTGTTCCAGACCTCACGCCAGCCTGCGTGAGCTAAAACGCGTGCCTTTCGGCTTCCTCTCATAGTGGGTTGGCTGTCTTGCCAATCCACAACATACGGAGTTGTGAAAAGTGTATGGTGATCAGTGCGTATGCTTACTTTGAGGCCGAAAAAGAACAGGGAGTGAGCAGTTCCGTATCACAGCCAGTAGAGAGAATTTCTGAATGTCCCAGTATTAATGAAAGTACAGCGAAGCGAGTTTCTAGAGAATATAGAGGAACTTCATGTCTTGTATCACCAAACAAGAGTTCTGGCAGGATACAGATGTTTGTACTGGATGGGTTTACGCAGGGAGTCATAAGAAGAAAAATCCACGACTTCTATATGGAAAGCCGGTTTTCAACAGTGGCAGCTGTGTTGGGAAAGTTGAAGCCCGGAATGGAAGATTTTCCTGATATCAGTGAAAAAAAACCTTCAGCGTGCTATTCGAAAATTGAGCTTCAGATACAAAAAGTTCAACAAAAAACCTGTGGTGATGGAAAATAACCAAGTAGCAGGAAAGAGAGACGAGTTCTTGCGGGAAATAAGACACTTGGCGAAACACTGGATGGGCCATTTATTACACTGATGAGAGGTGATGATATCATTCCAGACAGTTTGATTGGCAGGAACAAAAAATACCTTATGCATCAGAAAATATATATGATTACCACAGAGGAAGTGTCCAAGAGTGGAGTGACTGTGTGAGCGTGTGGGTGCTATTCCGTCCTTCTGCGCAATGGATTAATCTGATATGTACCCTTTACCGTGTGGCCCCTGCAAGATGCAATTTCCACCCCTACACTACTACAGAAGTCAGACTAACGCTCCTAACGTTCTAAAGAGAAATGCCTGAAAAACTTCCAGCAATAAATATCTTCTGGAGTCGTCCGCTGTAAGGAAATGACACCAAAATTCACAAAATTTCTTACGTAACTAGTGTGATACTTGGGTACTGGAGTAGTGCTTGTTAGTGTAAGAAAAACATGAAACTGACGAAAATTATTATTTATTTTGCTAAAATTCTGAGAAATCACAATGGCACTTCTAGTTATGAACTGAACACGCTATTTCCGGGTTCTTTTCGGAATGTGAAGTTACCTCTTAAGGATAGGATTCGCTAATGAAATTTCTGTACAAACTTTAAGATTGTTATTGACTTGGCAGAATGGCTGACAGCCGCGCCTACTCAACTTGTATAATTATCCGTTACAATGTTGCTAGGTACGGTCGAGGCTGTCGCATGTGAAATGCAGTGAATTGTATTGCTGTGGAGGAAATATGGGGCTCGCAAGAGCTGTAGCGCACAATACCATAAGCTGCGATTACTGCTGTCTGCGCCGCTCGCTGCTGACAAATAAGATAACTCTCGTTCTATCTGGATTGACCTTCGCCAATCAAACTCTCCCTACGCCTTGATGAAGTCAAGGACCCCTATTCGCCCCTAGTCTAACTATTGGCGTGGTACACTGGTCAGATAACCAGTCCACCGCGATGCCCCTAAAAAATTCGCTCGCGGGCGTTTAAGTATAACTCTGTCCGTTCACACCGCACAAGAAGTGTGGCGGCCAACACAGTGAACAACGCTTAATCGCAAGAACTCACTATAGAGTAGCACTCCGATTCGCTCTCGACAGAGGTGCTCTCCCAGTGAAGTACTGAGGAGAGACTTGTTCCTCGCTCTTTGAGTACACGTACGAGTGCGTACGCTATCGTTACGCGTTCTCGCTCCAAGAGCGACAACGGAACGGCCCCTCTCCACGCCAGACATGAAGGGGTATATCTTTCAGTCTCTTCCAATATTCCTTCAGCTCAAGGCGTCAGGAATATCATCTGCCAATCAGCATTGCTCTTCTAAAACGGGAGAATGACATTTCGTTTAAGACGACCATTCCGGAAATCTGTAGCATCGGCGTTTGGCGTTTGCTGTCTCCCTGTGAAAATCTCTAAAACTGCGTGCTATGTTTGTAAATAATGCGTAGATTGGGCGCTCCCACACAATGTAGCAGAATTTGCTTTTAAGCTGAACGCTGGGTCGTTCCCCCTTTCACTCGGGCACACGCTGTCCACTCCACAGGCGGCCGCCGGCCGACGTAGATAGCTCCCTGTGGAAACCTCTGAAGGGACCAGCGTCATGGCGTGCGGTGTTTGCCTCTTCCGAACTAAAAGCTCCTGTGACCGTCGTGTCTGAAATGTATGTGTATACGCCAGCCTCGAGTATTTCAACCACGGTTATTTGCATGTCGTTTACATGAATTCATACAACATCGACTTTATCTTAACGAGTTTGGGTTCGAATGAAGCGTCTTGATGTGTGGAATATGATTGTGAGGGCGGAATATGTAAGCAATGAAGGTCAGGAGACCACAATGTCTTAAAACTGGAAAGTAGGAATCGAAACACCGTCCAGTTCTGGGAAAAGGATTATAACGTGCCATATTGGAAACGGAGATAGGTTCGTGCAAAATGCTGGCTTATGTTTCATTGGGCAAAAAGGAGGTGAGATTATCATTCTAAAACGAATGGCAGACATTACGAAGAGCGATTTAGGAGCGTTCTGGAAAAATTACCAACCAAATCTGCGATTTTTTTAGATCAGGCTCCGTATCACATGATGATAAATCCAGTAGCACAAAATCCATCTTGGAAATGAAGAAAGGATTCTACTATTGAATGGATGGAAAGCAATAACGTAGAGCTTCCATCTAATGCCATATCATATGGGTAATTTACTAAAGCTGGCCTACTGGAACACGCACGACCGCACTTCAGAGCGCAGGAATACATTTTGGAAAGTGTATTGCGATCAAAGGACAAGGAAATTAAGCTTCTGTGGTTGCCTGTTGCGCATTGAGAATTGAACGCCATTGAACTTCATTGGGCATCTGACAAGAACAAGATAGCAAAAGAGAACAAAAATTTTAAAATAAATGACACTTTACAGTTGTTTCGCTCCGATCTGGAAAATGTTTACCAAAGTGTCTAGAGGAATTCAGTGAGCGTGTACACAAACTTGGAAACAGTTATGCTCAAAGAGCCCACTATCTTTACATAGCAATAGATCCGTTGCTGTTCCAAGCAGACGACTGCAGTAGCAACAGCGAGACCCCAGCCAGCAGCGAAAGCGATTAACGTAGCTTTTATTTCAGTCATCATTCTTCACTGCAAAATTTATTCGAGCTAATCGACTTTTGAATTTACTGTTGAAACCTGCTATACAAATAATAATTTATTGTGAGATGCGCGGTTAAAGGCGCTTCAGTCTGGAACCGCGTGACCGCTACGGTCGCAGGTTCGGATCCTGCCTCGGGCATGGATGTATGTGATGTCCTTAGGTTAGTTAGGTTTAATTAGTTCTAAGTTCTAGGCGACTGATGACCTCAGAAGTTAAGTCGCATAGTGCTCAGAGCCATTTTTTATTGTGAGATGCGTGCGTATCGAGCATTTATCTGCAATTTTCCGTCTTATTTCCCTGTACTCGCAACAAAAACTAAACGCGGAAATGCTGTGCTGGAATGCGACTACGAAGTTACCATTCTTCGCTGATGAAAAGGCGCATTACAACAGTGGCGTCGCGCTGGTGCGACAACTGAACTCCAGCACAGCCACGCATATATTGCAGCTACTGACACAACTGCTTCACAGACTCTTAATTAACAAGCACGAAGAGTATTCTTAGTAAAGACATACGATGTAACCAACAAAAGTTAAAGCATAACACCAGTGCCTTCTCCGTCGCAATAGCTACAATGATACGGTTAATCGCAGTGTCTTGCCTTTGACATTACAGCGATGAAACGAGTAATCAAAAAATAACGAAAATGTGCCTGTAAATACAACAAGTTTGTATCTTTAAACTGTGCAAAAGGAAATTTTTCTCCTAATTATGGTCTGAGTTTCATGCGACTTTAAACTTGACTCTCGCCGAAGAAAAGCTAGAAAAAGCACGGTTTCTCTGAAATGTTACAGCCAACGTCTCCCCCATTTCAACTAAAATAATGTTATATATATACTAAGGTGGTATCTGTTCTTTCGGACATGTCCGAAAGAGTAGATACCATCTTAGTATATATATAGTTAAGGCTCACCGGCCACTTGACCATCTTCTTCTTCTGTGCGAATGCACAAACAGTGCCCGAACTCTTACGGGAATCGGCAACGCGCCACGAATAATGAGTATAATGGGCGGGGGCACTACGAATGTAGTGCGGGACAATACGTTGAGAATGTAGGTTTCGCGGGAGGCGTGCCAGAGATAAATCCCTGCAGTCGCGCTATCCTCTGTGTTCTCGGTGGCTCAGATGGATAGAACGTCTGCCATGTAAGCAGGAGATCCCGGGTTCGAGTCCCGGTCGGGGCACACATTTTCATCGGCCCCCGTTGACGTATGTCAACGCCTGTAAGCAGCTAAGGGTGTTCATTTCATTGCAATTTAAATAATATTCACACACTAAATAAAAGTAGACATTTCGGCGATTCGAGCAAGGTATAACATAGCGATGTTCGTCATGCAATGTGACCAGAATATGAGGGGTCAATCATTACGCAATGGATAATGGCCGAGGCAGCCACCGGCGCCGCATCGAAGCCCGACTGCCACTTCAGCTGAGTCCGAGTCCTTGGAGGCACGCGTGCATCTTGTGCGTGTTTTTCGGCCGGTGTTCGCGACCACTCTCTAGGTGTATATCGAGGAGCGGACAGGAGTCTGCCATCGGCCACCGTGACAGATCCTGTCCCCTCATCAACTCCTGCGTCCAGAGCTTTCCCCCGCCGTCGGTACATGCCTCAGAAGTATGCAACAACGGGGGGAAGGTTTGCCGGGGTTGGTGGGGGGTGGGGGGGAGGGGGAGAAACTTGGTGCCATCTGTAATATGCATCAGAGATTACATAGTTGGCACCATCAAAGGAAATACTAAGAGCCCCATCCACGGCGGGTCTTGGGGCTAACGTCTCCAAGAAACCTGACAACACCATCGTTACCACCACCAGTCGCTATTTGCTTGAGCTCTGCATTTCCTGAGGGGTCGTGGCAGTCTGTCCTCAGCGTTGTGCGATCCTCAGAGCGTACTACAGAGAGTTTGTCACAACGTGTTACCTGACACACCTGAAAGCCCTAACCAAATGAACGTTCGTGCACAAACAAGACTAAACAGTGTCAACGAGTCTATACGCCAAAGATGTTACGACACAGATATGAGTATCACATTAAAAAGTCTGTGAGATGTATATGATCCAGTTTGTTACTGTTGGGCATTAATAATTTGTTTCCCCAGTAGTGACATCCATCACACGTGGAACATGAACACGAGACATTAATTCTAGACGAACTTCATTGTTACACGGACTGCGTTAAATCATGTGTGTGAATTCCTAAGGGACCAAACTGCTGAGATCATCTGTCCCTAGACTTACACACTACTTAAACTACCTTATGCTAAGAACAACACACACAACCTTGCCCGAGGGAGGACTCGAACCTCCGGCGGGAGGAGCCGCGCAATCCGTGACATGGCGCCTCTAACCGGGCGGCCTCTCCGCGCGGCATTAATTCATGACTGCAGCAAGGTACAGCATGCTTCCAGCGTACATTCCTAAACGTAAGTGATGCGTGTCATTGTGGAAGCTGACGACAGCGTTTCGCTCCTTGCTCGCGCGGTAAATTTGCTTCTGCTGTTTTGCTGAGAGCTGCTGCATACAGCTTTCTTTATATCACTGCCGAGGCTCGCTTCTACGCTGAATTGTTTCAAGCATCTTACAATAATTATGTATTTTTGTCGAGCCTGATTGTGGTAATGGAGCCATTCATACTTCATACAACAGCAAACAGTATTTTTCCACTTCCTCCGTGGTACCAACAATCGGAATAACTTTCACGTTAAAGTGTTAGTTGTCTATGTCAATCAAAAAACTAAATATTCGTTTCCGACCCTTACTTCCTAATGTCAAAGTAACCAGAAATCCACTACCGTGTGCATAATTTCGATCTTGACAAGCCGTAGAACGCACATAATGCTCTACGAGTCGTGAATGGCAGCAAGAACCCTGAAAATATATTAACGGTCGCATCGGACGGTGTAATCACCTTGCTCTTCTCGATATTGGCCTGTTACGGAGAGTCCGCAGCTCGTGGTCGTGCGGTAGCATTCTCGCTTCCCACGCCCGAGTTCCCGGGTTCGATTCCCGGCGGGGTCAGGGATTTTCTCTGCCTCGTGGTGACTGGGTGTTGTGTGATGTCCTTAGGTTAGTTAGGTTTAAGTAGTTCTAAGTTCAAGGGGACTGATGACCATAGATGTTAAGTCCCGTAGTGCTCAGAGCCTGTTACGGAGAGGTTCAATTTTCACAAGCTTTGAGGCATACTGTTACGTGGGCTCGGATTGCGCAGTACCAGCAAAAAGGCGGAATTCATGTGTCACCGCAGAATATTGTAGCGGCCAGAAAGCTTACACCATCACATCGAGGCTGGCCAATTACTGGCGGGGAAAATTTGACCCACCAGCAGGAATGAAATGGGCTGCCCCGAGATCATGAACCATGCGCAAGTGTGAGGCAGCGACCTCTGAGGCGGCCAGTTTCTATAGAACCTATATTTTATTAACGCTTTTATGAATCCGATATTTATATATTACACTTCAATAATAAGACTCTATACAGAAAGAGGGAACTTCAAAGAAAGATATTTTTATTTCTAAAAGACCGTTCGAAAGAAGGACTTTATTTAATACAATAGAGCAACTTCGATCTATAGCATATTAGCAACAGTACCAACAATATAACTACCCGAAACGGAACGTAAGTCAACAATATAAAACTGTCTTCAGCCGAACTAGATGTAATGTCTCTAAAAATTCATTGCTAGATTACTTACCAAAAGCAACTACCAATGACGAGATGACATGTATCGGAATGAACAGCCAGAAACAACACATATTGGATATGTACATATATATAATTGAAGAGCAAAAGAAACTGGTATACCTGCCTAATATCGTGTAGGCCCCCGCGAGCACGCAGAAGTGTCGCAACACAACATGGTAGGGACTTGGTTAATGTCTGAAGTACGCTGTAGGGAATTGACACCATGAATACTGCAGGACTGACCATAAATCCGTAAGAGTACGAGGGGGTGAAGACCTCTTCTGAACAGTACATTGCAAGACATCCCATTGGCTCAACAATGTTCACCTCTGCGTAGTTTGGTTGCCAGTGAAAGAGTTCAAACTCTGAAGACTGTTCCTGGAGCCACTACTTAGCGATTCCGGACGTGTGTGTTGTCGCATTGTCCTGCTGGAATTGCTCAAGTCCGTCGAAATGCACAATGGACATGAATGGATGCAGGTGATCAGACAGTATGAACACGTGCCACCTGTCGGAGTCATATGTAGAGGCATCAGAGGTCCCATATCACTACAGCTGCACATGCCCCACACCATTAGAGTGCCTCCACCAGCTTGAACAGTCCCGTGCTGACATGCAGGATCCATGGATTCATGAGGTTGTCTCCATACCCGTACATGTCTATCCACTGGATACAATTTGAAACGACACTCATCCGACCATGCAACATGTTTCCAGTCATCAGCAGTCCAAAGTCGTTGTTGACGGGCCCAGACGAGGCGCAAAGCCTTCGGCTGCGAAAGCCAATATCGATGATGTTTCGTCGAATGGTTCGCACGCTGACACTTGTTGATGGCTCAGCACTGAAATCTGCAGCAATTTGCGGAAGTGTTGCACTTCGGTCACGTTGAACGATTCTCTTCAGTCGTCGTTGGTCCCGTACTTGTAGTATCTTTTCCAGCCGCAGCTACGTCTGGGATTTGATACTTTACCGGATTCATGATATTCATGGTACACTCGTGAAATGGTGCAACGGGAAAAAACCCCACTTCATCGCTACCTCAGAGATGCTGTGTCCCATCGCTCGTGCGCCGACTGTAACACCACGTTCAAACTCACTTACATCTTAATAACCTGCTATTGGAGCAGAAGTAACCGACTGAACAACTGCACGAGACACTTGTCGTTTTATATAGGCGTTGCCGACCTCAGTGTCATATTCAGCCTGTTAACATATATCTTTATTTGAGTACGCATGCTCATACCAGTTTCTTTGGCGCTTCAGTGTTGTGTCCGTTGACGACTATGTCATGTGAATGTGCATCACGTGTGTTATTTGGTATATACACTACTAGCCATTAAAATTACAATAATATGGAGGCAGTATGCAATAAACTTGATTTTGGAGTGAAATGTACTACATGCTGCGATATGCAAATAATCAGTATTTTAGGGCAACCGCAAAACTAGGCAGGAGTACACCTACAATATGCGTATAAGGAAACATTACTCAGCGGGTTTCTCATTCAAAAATCGCAATTGAATTTTGTTAGTTTGTAAGAAGAGCGTGTTACCTCTCCTGAAAGGACAAACGTTTACCGGCATATGTCATATTTCAACAGCGGCATGACTGGTGCATATGGGGGCTGTTGTTTATCGTTGCTCGTTATTTTGCTCGCGCTAGTCGTGATCCTGCAGCTGTCATGCGAATATGGAATCGATGAGTTCAGTATGGTTATACTCGGCGTCATGCAGTGTTTCAACGGACCCCCGTGACTAGCGCCCAAGATGATGCATATAGTCATCGCTCGGCAGTGCAGGATCGTACAGTCCCGTCACATACCTTCATGCAGAAAATGGACTTGGTGGCAGCAAGACAGCTATCCAAGAGGAGAGTGCAAAAACGTCTGTAGCACTACGAGCTGTCAGCACAGTTACCATTCCTGCTTCCACTGCTGTGGTGGTAGATACAGTCGCCGCGGCAGTTGTGCGCCTGACGAATACATTCAATACAAAAGTGGTGCAACGTGTTTCTTTCAGACGAATCTCAGTTCTGCATACATTATTGTGATGGACTTACAACAGTTTGGGGCTCCGCGATAGTGAACGTCACCAGATTGACCTTCGCCATGGTCACACAGGCCTAGCGTTTGATGCAATGAAATGATTTGCCATGTGTTAACTACACGGTCACCTCCGGTTCGTATATCGAGGCAATTTCGCAGCAGTCGTTACATTTCTGCGTTCATCATTTGTTGGCCGTCCTGTTCTGACCTACCTCAGTACAGAGGTTCTTTTGCTGTTGGCTTGGGTATTCAACTGTCAGCCTGGGCAGCACATTCTCAAGATCTCTTATCCAATGAAATCACCTGGTTGTGGGTTACCGAGTAACTGTTTCGCCACCAGTTGCCAGGTACTACGATTGGTGAACTCTGGCATACAGATGAAGTAGCATTGAATGAGCCACCCTCAACTGTTATACCAGCTCGATGCCCACCCAGGATAGACCTACTGTTCTTGCCAGGAATAGCACCCCGTCGTACTCAATTTTGTGTATTTTATGCCACCAAACTATAAGGGGCGATCAAAAAGTTTCCGTTCGAAAGCCGCGCAGTCCAAAATCGGTATGCCAATCAGGCAAGATCGCCTCGAGCATTGAGGAAATCATCCCACCGACGCACCAGGCTGAAGATATCCGTTTGGTGAAACACCGTGTCCTGCTTTGTGAAAAAGTCCTTAATTTCCTGCTACACATCGTCGTCCGACAGGAATTGTCGACCGTTGAAGCCCTTTCTTAAGGGACCGGAGGCGTGATAATCGCATAGGTAGAGATCAGGCCTATAGTGCAGGCGCACGAGTGTCTCCCACTTAAGTTGTAACTTGAGCGTTACAACATTTGCGATATGGGGACATGAGTAATCACGAAGCAGCAGCACCCCTTGACGCACCATTCCACAACACAACACATGAGGTCCCATACACATTCTTCATTCTGCGATGGATTTCTAAAGGTGTCTGTCCTGCGACAGCCAAGAAAAGAATAACAGTAGCACCCCCTGACGCACCATTCCACAACACAACACATGTGGCCCCATACACATTCTTCATTCTGCGATGGATTTCTAAAGGTGTCTGTCCTTCGGCAGCCAAGAAAAGAATAACAGCACGTTGGTCCTGTATGGACAAATGGTTCAAATGACTCTGAGCACTATGGGACTTAACATCTGAGGTCATCAGTCCCCTAGAACTTAGAACTACTTAAACCTAACTAACTTAATGACATCACACACATCCATGCCCGAGGCAGGATTCGAACCTGCGACCGTAGCGGCCGCACGGTTCCAGACTGAAGCGCCTGGAACCGCTCGGCCACACCGGCCGGCCCTGTATGGACGCATTTGGTCGTAACGTCGCTATAGTTCACTTTTCTGCATTTACCGCACGCACGTTGGAAAGACACGATTGCCACACTAATCACTTGTCTACATGTCGGTGCTTATATACCCGCATCGGAGTAGCGCTACGTTACATATATGCTCCAACAATGTCTAGAAACGGAAATTTTTCGGTCTCCCCTTGTACTTACAGAGTAAATCATTTATTCTTTGTATTATACTGCATACTCAAAATAGGCAAAATTTCGTTACTTCATTTCTTCCTGGTATTTCACTTTTTTAATGACCATTTTAACTGACAAGCTGATGGAAATGGTGACGCCCCTCTTTAAATTCGTCGAGGATCTGATATCCATCAACAAGATAGTGGGAAGTTCACGAAAACAGAGTAACATATCCGTAAAAAATGACGTATGAAACGACGAAATTTTGGAATCTTTTGCAGAAAGAATTTGGTATGTGAAGGTTTTGTGGTGCCATTTTTAACATACAGCGTAAAGTTTTGGGAGAGAGGGAGATACGCCAGATGCGGAAGGAATGAGCCACCTGTAATAAAGACAGTTTATCTGGTGTACTGTTTAGCTTGAGTGAGAATTTCAGTTGATCTTTCTGGGATCTGTGGGTTGGTTGATATTGAGCTGGTCCCGAGTTTGCGTTCAATCTATGCTTCGTCCACAAAACCGACTGGACTTTATGGCTTAATATTTCTTCCTCCATTGAGACACAAAATAAGAACAATTTACGCAGACAAACAGGATTATTGACAACACTCTCCCTCCCTGGGAAAACTGATGTCTGTGGAAAAAATAGAACAAACAAAGATATTTCGGCATACATGACATTTTATCCAATGTAATCCATGTACCCGTTGATAGTACAGGAGGTATTCTATACGTATACTCATCCTTTAGCCGCCATTTTCAAGAATCACGAAGTTGCGTGAACACACTTGGTTAACCTTCGGATTTGGTAGCATGAAAGTTCCTGTAATGTGTGCATATCATCGGTAGGCGTGTCATATACCACAGCCCTTACTTAGCTAGAAATCTAGAGGTCAGATGAATGGGACGAAATGCTGCTGGACCCTCGCATCCAATTCCACCACACATTTAAAGTTTGGGTTAGATGCTGTCGTACAAGGGATAGTGCCATGCTGTGCACAAATCAACACCGTCATTATCCTGCAAGCATAGCGTTTCCTCTGGCATGGCTTACTTACTGTGAAGAAACTGATGGTGAACAGACTCTGTCAGTTTGTCGGTAAAAGATTGTTATCAACGATTCCGACACACACATAGATAATAAAGGAAACGTAATGACTTCTCGAGGATTTGCATCTGTCAGCATGTGGTTTTTCTGCTAATTTATGATTCTACTGTGCGTGAGACCAACCACAGTCTACCAAGCCTGTTACCAACTGTAAACACGAACAACTCTAATGTACTCTGATGGTCTGTTCTACGTGTCACAAGGAAATGCAACTCTAACCACATTCATGCCCGCCGGTGAGTTACACTGACATCCAACCATGTCTTCTGGGTGCTTAATCTCTTTTCAGGATGTGTAGTTGCATGTGGTCATTCCCTTTTACGTCGCTGTGGTTGCAGACACCTAGAAGTTTTGAGTCTTTTACTATTTCCAGTGGTGATCGCCTATCATTTAATGAAACAAAAATGGTCCGATCAAACGTTGTTGTTGTGGTCTTCAGTAAAGAGACTGGTTTGATGCAGCTCTCCATGCTACTGCCGCCCGCTGTGACCGAGCGGTTCTAGGCGCTTCAGTCTGGAGCCGCGCCATCGCTACGGTCGCAGGTTCGAATCCTGCCTCGGGCGTGGATGTGTGTAATGTCCTTAGGTTAGTTAGGTTTAAGTAGTTCTAAGTTCTAGGGGACTGATGACCTCAGATGTTAGTCCCATAGTGCTCAGAGCCATTTGAACCATTTTCATGCTACTCTATCCTGTACAAGCCTCATCATCTCCAAGCAACTACTGCAACCAACATCCTTCTGAATCTGCTTGTGGTACTCATCTCTTGGTCCCCCTCGAAGATTTTTACCCCCAACGCTTCCCTCCAATACTAAATTGGTGATCCCTTCATGCCTCAGAACTTGTCCTACCAACCGATCCCTTCTACTAGTCAAGTTTTGCCACAAATTTCTCTTCTCCCCAATTCTATTTAGTACCTCCTCATTGGTTACGTGATATACCCATCTAATCTTCAGCATTCTTCTGTGGCACTACATTTCGAAAGCTTCTATTCTCTTCTTGTCTAAACTGTTTATCGTCCATGTTTCACGTCCATACATGGTACACTCAGAAAGGACTTCCTGACACTTAAATCTATACTCGATGTTAACAAATTTAGATCAAATACATTTACTTACTTACCAAATCTACAAAGAAATGAGCATCTGACTTTAACTGGAAGGCAGTGTATATGACTTAGTGCTGAATAGTCTCAACGTATATCTCAAAAGGTATTTGTTTCAGGACATAATTTTATGAGACCTTTTTTTCTAGCTTTGACCGATACAGTTCCCTTTATTAAATTTTGGACGCGATTCTGTAAATACTCTGTAAAAGAATAATGAGCACAGCTTTCGCATATGACTCCTCATCTGATGATAATCGTAGGACGAGGTGCACTGTGTCCGACGAAGTTTACAGTTGTTGTACAAAGATACAGAAACACCGAGAGAAACACGTGCTTGAACATAACTGTACATTACAGCCAAGCTTGCATGTTGCAGTGTTGTATCTGTCCACGAACAGACCCTGTGCATTGTCCTCACGCGTTCCATGTCTCATTAGTGACAATATCAGTGTTTTTTGTAGCTGCGAGTGCATTATGTCGGACCTAAATCAACTCGAACGTTGGCAAACTGTTGGTGCTCCTATGGTGGCTGCTTCCGTAATCAAGGTAGCCAAAGGGTTTCGTGCTTCAAGAGGCACCATATCGAAGTTCTATATCGCATTCAGGGAAAGCTGAAAGACATCATCTGGTAATCTACAACTCGGACGAAAGTGTGTGTTGAGCGATCGTGACGGACGGTCATGTAACAGGACTGCGACGAAAAATAAGTGGACGACAACTGCAAAAGTCACCGCAAAACTGCATGGTGCCATTTGAATGCTATGTGAAACATAAACAAAACAAATCTAACATAAAACTTCCTGGCAGATTAAAACTGTGTGCCGGACCGAGACTCGAACTCGGGACCTTGCCTTCGCGGGTAAGTGCCGTCCGGCACACAGTTTTAATCTGCCAGGAAGTTTCATATCAGCGCACACTCCGCTGCACAGTGAAAATCTCATTCTGTAAATCTAACATAATTTATAGTAGCATCTGACTAAGACGCAACGAACCTTCTGTAGTAACAAAATGAATTAGTTGTACCCTTGTAAGTTACGAAGAACACTGAATTTTTCAAAATATGTGGAAGACTCACCTAAAACACAAGAATCTAAGCTAATATACTTCACCAAATAATGATTCATTTTGTAGAAAAATGACACAGACGCTAACCCAATCATAACATTACTGATTTATGATTCCAGCCGATTTGATGTATTATGCATGAAAATATTGGATATTGACTCATTCTACATGTGTAAAAAAAAGTGAAATGAATTACTATTTAGTTCTGCTTAACAAATGTCCTTCGTGTCAGCAGTACCACGCCCGAGCACAGATCAACATACTGGAGTATTGCACAAAAGTCGTCAGCCGAATTTTCATAGTATTTAGCACCGTTTCAAAAATCATGCAGATTGTATTAGCTATAAAACTGTCTCGATTGCTCGAGTTCCTAAGCAAATCGCGTTTCGCATATAAAACATAGAAATCTGCGTCCAACAGCTATGGACGGTACGAAACAGATGCATACATACATACATAAATTGATAAGCCAAACTGCTCACCACGAGACTGAATGCTGTCAGGTGGCACTGTGGTGTGTCACGCTGTAAGGAAAGTGTGCAAGCGGAATAGAGACGAATGGGGACTCGTTATAGCGGCGCTACGGGCCCCAAATTGGGAAATCCACTGAAATTAGCGACTTTTACACAGGTAAAATCATTATCGCCCGCCGCCTGGGAACGAGCAACTTGGAAAGGGCCAAGCTGGTCGGCTGTTGGTGTGCTACTGTCGTGAGCGTTTATGAAAAGTTGTTGGAAGACGATGAAACCACGAATAGGAAAAAAATTGTTGGACGTTCGCGCCTCATCACAGAACGTGAAGATACAAGGCTTTCCCGCTCTGGAAAGCAAACTAAATAGCGATTTGTGACAGATCTAACGACAAACTACAGCGCTGGTGCTGGCAGCAGTGTTTCGGAGCACAGTGTTCAGGATGTATTGTTAAACATGTGGTATCGCACCGAACGCCAGTGGGCAAGCCAAACAGGTACTCGTCAGAGTTCAGCTTCTTCTTTCTTCTAGTTGAAAAAACAAAGGGCTTATCTGGAACCAAAGTACCATAACGGACCTTATCAGATAGTCCTGTACTCTCAATTATACTCCAGGTCTTCCAAGCAAGAACATTTGCATCAGCGATAGCTTCAAGGCCACCATAATCTCCATGATTCCCCCATACAACAGCCAAGGTCAACCATGTACTACCTCCAAACACGGCTGAAACATCACAGGTGAACTGCATTCTCAGTCCACGAGAGACATTTGGACCACCAATAAGCTGTTGCTTATCGAATTGGCCAGCAAGGTCAGTGTCTATTCCATGCTGACCTAATGACGTCGCCAACTTCGGCTGCAGTGGGCTCGGGATCATCGACTTTGAATTGGTTGGTTGGTTGTTTGTTTCGGAGGAGGGGACTAAATAGCGTAGTCATCGGTCCCATCGGATTAGGGAAGGATACGAAAGGAAGTCGGCCGTGCCCTTTCGAAGGAACCATGCCGACATTTGCCAGAAGCGATTTAGAGAAATCACGGTAAACCTAACTCAGGATGACCATCATCTTCCGGATACGAGTCCAGTGTGCTAATCACTGCGCCACGTCGCTCGGTATATCGACTTTGAACTGTGGCTCAGTGGAAACGTGTCGCCTAGTCACATAAACCACATTTATTGTTACACCAGGTCGATGGTCGTCGCTGGATACGCACTCATACAGGCGAAAGGCTGCTGGAAACAAACATCACGCTACGGACGCAGACCAGCGGGTTCAGTGTTATGCTGTGGGAGACATTCACCTGGACTTCCATGGGACCTGTGGCAGTAATCTAAGGCGCCATGGTAGCTGTGGACTACGTGAACGTTATTGCGGATCACTTGCATCTCTTCCTGATCGATGTATTATTCGATGGCGACGGCATCTTGAAGCAAGCAAGGTAACTGCCAGTGTCATAAGGCCATAAGTCTGCTACAGTCGTTTTGAGGTGCATGGCAATAAACTCATGTTGATGTCTAGGGCACCAGATTCACCTTATTTGAGCTCGGTGAAACACATCTGGCACGCTATCGGGAGCCAGCTATGTGCCCACACTACGCAGACCCGCGGTTTACGAGAACTGCATGCGAGGAGCTCTGGTTCCACATGCAGGGTGACAGTCATTGAACTATATGGAAAAAAACGTAAATTAGATACAAGCTACGGCGTGCACACACTTTATTCAACATGTAAAAGCCACTAAAGATATTCGGATTTAGGTTATGACATGCTCGATATGCCTGCCATCAATGGCGATGATTTGGCGCATACGAATAGCGAAATTCTGCATGACCCGCTGAAGTGTCGGAACATCAATGCTACCGATAACCTCCTAAATGGCTACTTTCAGCTCAGCAATTGGCTTGAGGTTATTGCTGTACATCTTGTCTTTAGTACAAGCCCACAAAAAGGAGTCGCATGTGTTCAGATCCGGAGAATATGGCGGCCAATCATGCATGTGGCCTCTGCGTACCCCAGAACCAGAATGCGGTCCCAAAGTGCTCCTCCAGGATATAAAACACTGTCCTGCTTCGATGGAGTCGATCTCCGTCTTGCACGAACCACATATTGTCGAAATCAGGGTCAGTTTGGATAATGGGGATGAAATCACCTTCCAAAACCCTCACGTACTATTCGATAGTCACTGTGTCATCAAAGAATATCACACCGTTTATTCCGTGACTGGACATTGCACACCACACAGTCACCCGTTGAGGGTGAAGAGACTTGTTGACCCTGAAATGCGCATTCTCAGTCCACCAAATTGGCCTGTTTTGGTTGTTGACGAACCCATCCAATGAAAGTGGGCTTCGTCGTTAAATATGCATACTAATTCCCATTGTGCCCCGTGACCAACCGTGTAGTTTGAACGTCCTAACGCAAACCGTTCAGAAATTATGAGGATTTTATTTCATATAGTTCAATAATTGTCACACGGTACCTCCGGAAAACTACCAAAGGCCTGTCGAATCCATGCTACGTAGAATTGCTCATGTATTGAGTTCAAAAGTGGACAGCAAAAGGTGGTGATATTATTTTGGTTCTTCGTATATAATCCGAAAGCCGCTGTAAAGTATGTACGGAAGGGTACTGCATACAAATATTTGCGAATTTCTGTCCTATCCCATTTTAGTACTGAGCGAGGGAAAAATAATAGTTGATATATATCTGCATGCACGGTAATCCGTCTTATTTTATTCACATGATATGTAAGCGAGATATGGAAAATAGTGGTAGAAGAATCTTTGTACAGCCTTTGCGTGATCTACTTCTCTAAATTTACCAAGCGAGGTTTAGCGAGACCGTCATCTTCTCTCCGGACAGTCCCATTAAACCTCTTTCACACATTCGTATGTGTTATACCAACCTGCATCTATCCTATTAGCGCGTCCCTGAATTCCTTTGATGTCTTCTGTCTGCCTTGATAAGGACTTCTACCTCTAGTGCAATACTCTGGGAATATGTCGGATTAGTGTCTTTTATGCGATTTCCTTTGCACTTTCACAGAACTTCGCAACAAATTTAAGATAAGTTTCATCTTCCCGCCCACAGATACTACCTGTTCGTTCCTCTTCGTATCGCTTCTTAGTACTCCTTCTAAATATTTAAAGAACGTAACGTGATCTAGATCTTCATAAATAGTCCTGTAATCGGATATTAACAGGTTTCTCTCTTTCTTATCGACATGATATTACTTTTACCGACATTTCAAACGAGCTGTTAATCCTTTCATCAAATTTGAATGTTGGTCAACTCTTTATAGATTTGCTTACAACCGCCAATATCACCCTATAGACAACAGCATTGTGTGATGGTGATGCTGATCTAATGTGATAATTTTTTTATGTATATTGACAGTATTAGAGATGCTTTTACGCTTCGTTGTCGCCACCCGATGTTACTTTCGTATCCACGGAACATTGTTCGTCCAGTATAATATATTTATTTCTGTTAGGCAAATATTCACAAAGCCAGTCACACATCTGTGACGATAGACTATATGATCGCATCTTTCTTTTAGTCAACCATGTAGTAAAGTGGCGAACGACTTTCAGAAAAACAGGAAGGTGAATGTATCTCTTTACCTGCATCTGCTATCTGAAAGATATCGTGCGTGAGTAACACACGAATAGATTTTTTATGTACCAGTTATGATTAGATGAGAGAAGCTTCTCCTCTTCCAAAACCGTTAAAATTTTAAATTCGAATCAGGCTATAAAAACCTGCATCATACAAGAACTGAAAAGAATAGCAAAAACATTATGGCACTGCTTCCGTCTATTTGAAAATTTAAATTCGACTGCTTCACGAAGTTGTGTTTCGAAATAGCTGACACAAATCGTGTAAGGAACCTGCAGCAAACGGTTCTCTTCGATTATTAGAGACGCCTGTTTAGCCACTAACTGAAAATTACTGTAGCCAACGAAACAGATACAATAAAAAGGAGGAAGAAGGAGATGTGGATTGTACGAGTGTAATTACTCATTAAACACTTGAATCATAAGAGCCAAAATACTCGAAAATTAATAACTGACTTTCGCTAACAAATACGAAACATAATTGAATTGGCGCTTTGTCCAGCATCATCTTTTTTT
Source organism: Schistocerca piceifrons (assembly GCF_021461385.2). NCBI lineage: Eukaryota > Metazoa > Arthropoda > Insecta > Orthoptera > Acrididae > Schistocerca > Schistocerca piceifrons. The sequence goes on from NC_060149.1 coordinate 75,840,849, forward strand.
CCGCGACGCTACGAAGTGAGGAGAAATACAATTGAATTAAAACTCACCGACAGAATATTTTTTTGTTTGATTGATGAGTAAACACGTGGCCTTCTAGGTTCAGTCATTTAACCGCCAGCCCTCAAAACCATTAAGCTGTATGCTGATTGACGTTAGTGTAAAACGAGGGACGAAAAATATAAAACACACTTGTACTTCAGGCAGGAACGCCAGTACAGGCCGTGGCGCTAATTGACGCTGTCTATCATGACCCAGCAGGAAGCATTCCGAGCTATCCGCTGACATCGCTCTTATCGTACTAATACGCTGCCCCACTAGGGAATGGCGAGAAAAGGGGAGGAGAAAATTGTTCTTGTTACACGGAGGGAGAACTCTCGCGTGCAGCGCTTACTCTGCCCATTCGTAGCCTTTCAGAACACTTCCTGAAGTCTCTAGAGGAGCTAAAGACACTTCTTACTTCGAATATTTTGAATGTTTAGTTGACAGTCAGCCTGCCGCAACACTCTATGTGACTGTAACTGGTACTGGCAACCATATATCTCTCTGTATGAATGCATCAAAAAAATGGTTCAAATGGCTCTGAGCACTATGGGACTTAACATCTGTGATCATCAGTCCCCTAGAACTTAGAACTACTTAAACCTAACCAACCTAAGGACATCACACACCTCCATGCCCGAGGCAGGATTCGAACCTGCGACCGTAGCAGTCGCGCGGTTCCGGACTGAGCGCCTAGAACCACTAGACCACCGCGGCCGGCTTGAATGCATCATCACGCGGTGATACGACAATGTCTTGCCGGACTTCCAGACACGTTAAGTGTTTGTACATCCACGAGCTATAGACCGAGATGTAGGTATAAAAAGATGATTTGACCTTGTCTTGACGTCCTCGTCCGCAGAAAACCCAATGGGTGTCTCAGCCCCCACCACCCGACCCAAGAAAAGACGTCGGTACGTTGAGCGAAAGTCGACCTTGATATCGTTGCCACAAAATATGAATCACCAACGAAATTTCTTGTGTGGGAATAGCTACAACAATCAACAAACACATCTGAGAAAGAGAATAAAAAACTTCTGTTTGTCACAATGTTTTTCAGTGATGGGGAACGTTGGCTGATTCCTGAAGAGACATAATTTCAAGTCAGTCTTTATGCCTCATGAGGCCTCTGAAAGATTATGACAGTCTCAAAGCTGGAAGCGTTTACAATATAGATTGCTAATGTGGAACATGTTACACAGGGCAGGCCATTAACATGGTGTAACCAAGTCGTTCCCCACACGAGAGGTATATGTGACTACGCTTTCCAGAGAAACTGCACACCTCTATCATAACGAGGGCTAATGGTTTTTTGGGATAGCTAAACCCGATATTTGAATCATATGGGCTGCCGCAGTTGGTAGTCATGTGTGCGTGAGGTGTGCTTGCTTGTGTCTATGAATAGTGTGTGTTTCTCTGTTTCTCTTTTGCGCCTGAAGGCTCTGGGTGAAAGCTTTGTGTAAAGGTTTTTAATTGTGCCTGTCTGCAACTCTACGTGTCTTCTTTACGTTAAGTAGCAACGTAGCTTTTCCTACATTGTTGATTTTCCTTAGCGCTGATCTATATGTTTTTCCACTAACCCACAGGGTAAGCCGAGCGCGTTAACGCGCTGCTTCTGGGATTAGGGAACAGGAGCCCGCCTCGGATCGAATCCGCTCACGGATTAACGATAGCAGCTGGTGAGCAGGCCAGGCTAAATGTGGCTTTTGGACCGTTTCCTGCACCCATCTTGGTAAATGCCGGCCGGTACCTATGTCATGCATCAGATACAGGCTACGCAAACATTCAGAAAACGTTCTCGCACTTGAAAATGAGATTTTTCCCGGGACACGACAAATGGGGTACACAGACCCTCTCCCAAGGGAGTGAGGGCGTCGGGAAGCGCATTCGCTGTCGACTGCGTGTAACAGTGCTCCATCTCATATAGCCATGCCGACCCCGAGCGGATAGGAGGAAAGGGGAAGAAAAATAAGACATGTTCTCTCCGAGTCACTGCATTGAATTTAGCGTGTGCGATAAATTATACTGCATTTTTCTATCGTAGAAACGATATGACCGATAAGCAAGGAAAACATGATAGTCAAAGGCGCAAACATGTACTACATAAAAAATGGGATATTAACCTCGAATGAGGGTAAGCTCAAAGTTGAGCTAGCAAATTCGTGCTTCTCAGACTGGGAAATATTCTGAGAGGGAGAGAATATTACGAGGGAAAGGAAGTTCCAAGTTGGGTGGTATTTATTATGAGAGTAGAAGAAAAAAACCCGTGCGTCAAGTTGCAGCAGAGTCCATACAACCAGGCCTGCGAAAAGCGCCGCCGCAAAACATTTGCAGGCGCGCTCAATTAGACTAAAAGCGAATGATTTATCGTATTTTCTAAACAAAAGCAGTTTGTCAGTTATGTACTGTGTTTATTGCTTCGCATTGAAAACAACAAACACTCATCTTCCTGTCGTTAATAATTCAGAAAGAAGAACAACAGAAGCCGTTAACTGAGCAGCGTACAGAAATTTGAATAGCGCTGTTCTTCCGTCATGCAACTCTGAAATTCTATAGAAGTCGCACTCTGCCGTAACTACCCCTCAGATAACAAATATTTGCAATTACAATATAATTTTATTTATATAATCTCAAGATAAATATTTTGTTCAATTGAGACATATTAATCATCTATTATAGTAATGAGCAAGATGCAAGATTGATAAAAGGTTATCCACAACAAGAAAGGAAAGTTAATTCATGTTTATGGCTATCGTGACACAATGATAAAAAGCCACTAGGAATGCCAATATCACATTTACTGATCTCCTCGCCCTGTTTAAACTTCTTTTACTAACTTTCCGCTTCCTCTTAATGCTCTTAAAGAATGTAAGTACTTAGAAACATTTTGCTCATAATATTCTTCCGAATGCAAGCCACCCAGATAGCCCCGCCCGTTAGCACGCCGTTTCCGAGATCGGGCAAGCGCGCCGGCATCGAATCGAATCCGCCCGGGGCATCGACGGCGAGGATCGGAGTGCCGGGGAGCCTGTATGCGCTATTGTGGTCCATAGGCGGTTTCGCACAACCGACTAGGTGAATAACGGCCCGGTACTCTTTTCCTTCTCATTTACACGATTCGCAAACATTTAGAAAACGTTCGCTCAATCTCACATTGATAGCATGCAGACAGTTGGGTCACACAAATTCCGTCTGGGGGTTGAGGAGTACTTTTGACTCTAAGAATTTCTTTTTTTGGGATGGGGAGGAACTGAAGGGAGTAAACTTGGGTTTCTGAGCTACTGAGATGGTGATTTTGTTTTATCTTCCCTGAGACATACAGGTACGAATTCATCTCGTTTTACTTGCCTCATGTGTAACACGCAAAAGGGAAGGGGAAGGAAATCGACAGTGGCCGTATTGAAGAAATCATCCAGACTTTCGACTGAAAAAAACTGTAATCAGGCTGCCTAGATGGAGATTGGGAATCCCTTACTAAACAAAACGAAGAAAGAATAGAGTTGAACGTAGTCCGGAAGTCAAGGCCTGTAATGACAGAGTACAAACTCGGGTTAAGATGGATGGGGCAGCAAACTGGCTGATTTTATCCCGCTGCTTGACTAGATACAAGTTCAGGACTTCAAGTGCTGCACCATTTCGTTCACAGTTTCACATGAAATCGAAACGGTAATATGATAACCCAAACGACTGCTTAAGATACTATTGGACATAATGGATGACTGGAGGCCCCCAATCTCTTACCTACAGAAGGTACGTGTATGGAACAGTTTCACCATATCTTAACCCGTTTAACAGAGTTTTGAGGTTGCTTAATGTTAAAGCATATGTTTCATCAAACAACAGTAAAGATAAAATGAGTTCGGGAACAACGAAGAGAGCCTAATGAAAGTGGCTGGCAATTTTGAGGTTAATTTAGTATTATGTGTAACCATTGCATTTACAAAGGCGCTGAATCTTAGTTTTTGGTGACAAAAAAAAGTTATTATGACTTGGATAACTCGTGATCACTCTTCAATTCACTTTCAGGACACAGTACAAAGTTTTTGTGGCTATCAGTTTCGCTTTCCTAGAGAACCATCTTCTGATTTATGTGCAAGAAATAAAATAACATTGCAATCTATATTAAAACTCAGGTACATGCAGAAAAAGCATCGAAAATATACATACCAAATAATTCCCTCCACTGCTATAGTAGTTTGTCTGCTCAGTGAAAAACATACCATACGACAGGCTTAACGAATAGGCAAACTGCTCTGTTTGTGGAAGGAATGAACTGCTATGTATAGTTTTATTACTTTGACTGTATTGAGTTCAAAAGAAAATTTTCGTGGCAATTTTTATTTATTTTCCACATCGAGCTTATAACTGTTTGCTGAGATTAACCGAAACTGGGTATCGTCAGTTATTTTTGAATAAATACACCATTAAAATGAAGGGTGATCACAAGTTATCCCAGACACAATATCGTTGTATCACAAAAACTATGCTCCTATAACGGTTGTACTCTGTCTCACACGGGACCAGAACGACCACAAGATAACTCGAACGACAGTTTAAGTTCATATTAGACATAATGGATGGCCGGCTTCCCCACACATTCACCAACGGAAGCCAGCTGGATGTGAAAGTTTCACTGTCTCTTCGCTTATTTAACAGAATTTCCAGTTTGTTTTGCCGTGAAGCGGATGTTTGAGTTAACAACAGCAAAGGCAAAGACTCGCCAAGATGAATTGGGAAGAACCAAGGAGGCGTAAAAGAATTAATGTACAATTATGAGATCGATTTTGTGCTAACTATTTCATTATTATCCCCAATCTTTTAGGTGAATGTTCGTAAAATATGCTGTCAACTTTTCTAATAAAACACACACATATATCCGCGCTACGGCAAGTTCAGTTCCAAATACTGAACTGTATTGCGAGGCGTTCCACGTACCTGTCCTACCGTGGAACTGTTATTGCGTTCGAAAGATTGGCCTTTAGCCTTCCACGAGTTCAGTACCGCAGCCGCGAACTGCAACCTAATACCGGGATAAAGGATTTGGTGTATAATGTTACGTTCAAGCAGAGCCACAGTCTGTCTGCGTAAACAGGGAGCAACGCTTTATTTATAGCTGTACACAATGCAGGAATAACGGTTAACAGGCCGCCGTGGAGAGAAGTTTACTTCATTTTCCTGTCGTTAATTTCGAACGCAGTCCGTCTTCTTCTTTTTTTGTATTCTTATCTTACCGTCCACCATCTTCGTCCATTTGAAATCCATTGTGGCACATCGAGCTCGTCTAGTCTTTCTCACGTACTCTAGTTTTCATCTTCATGAATCCATGTTTCTACCGTATGTTTTATATCATCCACCCATTTTCCATAAGAACATCCTTTGGCCTTTTCTTTTCTCTTGGAATTCCTTTGCCTACTTACCATCCATTCGCATGTCCGCCCCCGGTAGCTGAGTGGTCAGCGCGCCAGACTGTCAATCCAAACGGCCCGGGTTCGATTCCCGGCTGGGTCGGAGATTTTCTCCGCTCAGGGACTGGGTGTTGTGTTGTCCTAATCATCATCATTTCATCCCCATCGACGCGCAAGTCGCCCAAGTGGCGTCAAATCGAAAGACTTGCACCAGGCGAACGGTCTACCCGACGGGAGGCCCTCGTCACACGACATTTCATTTCATCTATTCGCATGGCTACATGCTCTACCCACCTCCACTGATTTTCATAACAGTCATAGTTACGTTTTTCACTAAATTCCTGTTCCAAGTCCATTTTTATTTTACAACCATTCCTAATATTTTTCAGCATACATCCCTCCATAGCTCGCTGAGAAACCCTCGGTTCTTTTAATGGCTTTTTCACTGAAAGACCCTGTTTCTCTGGCGTACGTCAAAACTGGTAATACGGACTGCCTGTAAACTTCCCTTTTCAGACACATCGACAACTTAGTTTAGAATACCCTATTTACATTCCCGCAAGGACTCCAGACCATGTCCACTTTTCTGTTTATTTATTTTATTGCCCATCTAGTTTTTCTCGTCATCTATACATGTTACTAAATTGAAGCCCCAACTGTGTTTGTTGTGTCTATAAGTGAAGGCTAATCTCAGGAACTACTGTAGGGATTCTGATACGGTGTTCACTAATAGACAGACTGATTAATGATGAAGGTTTGTGGAAACAATTTACCAGCGAAACCGACAATGATTTGCAGTTGCTAAATGCAGTATGTATGGGAACTGGATCTACGTCCTCAACTCCTCGCCCCCCCCACCCCCCAACACTTTTTCTCTGCTCATCTCATCATGCCCCTCTCTTTGTCCATCTCCTCCTCCCCCTCCCACTATCTGTCCTCTTACCCCTCTCTTTGACCATGAGCCTTGTATACTGTTATTACGAACCAAACATTCATTGGGAACTCATGTCGCTTAAAATGAATGGGCAAATAGGTTGGGATCATAAGTATACAGGTTACGTGAGGGACCTCTCCATCTGGTGTATCTGTGAAGATCGAATGGACGGATTACAAAGTTTGCAAGCCTCGGATTCTATCGTTGTATTCTAACCATAAGCTGATTAGCCATAAATATAGCTTTCCTTTCATCTGTAAACGAAATGGCGAGGAAGAAAGCAAATCAGTACATTTTTTTGCACACATAATTTTTAAGAGAAAGAATATTATGAGAGAAACAATTCGTCCAACGGTTTAAATGCCCTCCTATCCCAGTTGAAACTGACTGCCAGGAAGAAATCAAAATCGCACATTTTCACCGCGTAACACAGCGTTTTCTTCGTCGTAGTCAGCTTTAACAGAAAATCTGAATGTTGTCACTTAAAAAAGTATACAGCTTATGTTCTTCCGAATGGTACTGGAGTACTGTGTAAAATTTTGAAGTAAATCGGTCAAGATCTTTCCGAGATTTTTGGTAACGTTTTTCCCCTATATAACGTCCACCCGAATGCTCATTAGCGTAGCGTAACATATTAACATACGAAGTAAATCGGCGAAGAACTTTTCGAGTTTTTTGGTAACAATCTTTCCTCTTTACACATCACATATATATTTCTGTAGTTTATATATTAAAAAAATTAAACAGCCTTTGTCCAACTGAACGTTCATTAGAGAATCGTCTAAAAATATGAAGCAAAATAGTCAAGAGCTTTTCAAGATTTTTGCTAAAAACTTTTCCCCTTTATGCAGAATATGTATACTTATGTACCACATATATTAAAAAAGTATAGTCTTGGTCCGTCCGAACGTTTATTAGAGGATCGTGCAAAAATTTGAAGTAAATAGGTGAAGTATTTTCCAGATTTTTGGTAACAATGTTAAACAACGACTTGTCTTTATATACACTCCTGGAAATGGAAAAAAGAACACATTGACACCGGTGTGTCAGACCCACCATACTTGCTCCGGACACTGCGAGAGGGCTGTACAAGCAATGATCACACGCACGGCACAGCGGACACACCAGGAACCGCGGTGTTGGCCGTCGAATGGCGCTAGCTGCGCAGCATTTGTGCACCGACGCCGTCAGTGTCAGCCAGTTTGCCGTGGCATACGGAGCTCCATCGCAGTCTTTAACACTGGTAGCATGCCGCGACAGCGTGGACGTGAACCGTATGTGCAGTTGACGGACTTTGAGCGAGGGCGTATAGTGGGCATGCGGGAGGCCGGGTGGACGTACCGCCGAATTGCTCAACACGTGGGGCGTGAGGTCTCCACAGTACATCGATGTTGTCGCCAGTGGTCGGCGGAAGGTGCACGTGCCCGTCGACCTGGGACCGGACCGCAGCGACGCACGGATGCACGCCAAGACCGTAGGATCCTACGCAGTGCCGTAGGGGACCGCACCGCCACTTCCCAGCGAATTAGGGACACTGTTGCTCCTGGGGTATCGGCGAGGACCATTCGCAACCGTCTCCATGAAGCTGGGCTACGGTCCCGCACACCGTTAGGCCGTCTTCCGCTCACGCCCCAACATCGTGCAGCCCGCCTCCAGTGGTGTCGCGACAGGCGTGAATGGAGGGACGAATGGAGACGTGTCGTCTTCAGCGATGAGAGTCGCTTCTGCCTTGGTGCCAATGATGGTCGTATGCGTGTTTGGCGCCGTGCAGGTGAGCGCCACAATCAGGACTGCATACGACCGAGGCACACAGGGCCAATACCCGGCATCATGGTGTGGGGAGCGATCTCCTACACTGGCCGTACACCACTGGTGATCGTCGAGGGGACACTGAATAGTGCACGGTACATCCAAACCGTCATCGAACCCATCGTTCTACCATTCCTAGACCGGCAAGGGAACTTGCTGTTCCAACAGGACAATGCACGTCCGCATGTATCCCGTGCCACCCAACGTGCTCTAGAAGGTGTAAGTCAACTACCCTGGCCAGCAAGATCTCCGGATCTGGCGTGAGGTCACCGTGACTATAGCACCAACACGAGGCAGCTGAATGAGCTGGAAAAGACTGTGTCTGTCAATTCAGCGAGCAGCTACGGTGCACTGTGGTGGTTTTCTTCATTACAACATGACCGAGACAACATCAGGATGTTTCGTACTGGAAACAATCATGGGGAAGCTGGAAGAGGGACGTAGTGTAACGAATGCAGTCCAGGAGTTTTATATTGCTCACAGCATTGTTTCACGTGCGTGGGGAGCATTCAGAACCAGTCACTGCTGCCCGAAGGAGAAGGAATGGTCGGCCCGACGATCAGTACGTTGTGTTGCGTTGAGACCCACACATCGGCGGCACCGGCCGCGATTATGCCAAGAGCATAGGACTGGATCAACGCGTGGGGTCCTCTTTTAGGATGAGAGTAAATTCAGTCTGAGTAGTGACTAAAGACGCACACTCATATGTCGAGGGGTGGGATCACGTAACACACCCAGGAACAATGTCTAACGTGATCGTTTTGGTGGTCCAGGTGGTATGGTGTATATAGGCACAATGTTGCATCACAGAGACCTATTAAGAACCATTTACCGCCTCATTTAATGTCCTGGGAACTACAATAAATCGCAGTGACTTTAGTGTAATTATCGTCTTTGAATAAAAAACGTCATTTCTGTTTCTTTGCGTATTTCTTTCAGTTACCTTCTGTACAGTACTATAGCAGATCATCCTATGTATGGTCCAAATTCCAGAGAACTATGTTGCTTGGGATTAATACATCAAGTGATACTTACTTTCGTCTTCAAATATTGCAAAAAAGTGTATTATCCACTTATGTCAGTGCTTTTTCCAGTTACCAAATGGTTCAAATGGCTCTAAGCACTATGGGCCTTAACAGCTGAGGTCATCAGTCCCCCAGAACTTAGAACTTCTTAAACCTAAGTAACCTAAGGGCATCACACACATCCATGCCCGAGGCAGGATTCGAACCTGCGACTGTAGAGGTCGCATGGCTCCAGACTGAAGCGGATAGAACCGTTCGGCCACCACGGCCGGCTCCAATCCACAAAAACGTCTTCAGCTCGATATATGGGATAGACTGTAGCTCCCTCAGCTATGCGTTTTCAATCTCATGTGTGTTTGTAAAACTACCACCATTTATGGTTTTTTTAGTTTTTAAGAACACAAGAAAGCCATATGAGACCATATCTGGCGAATACAGAGGCTAGGGCTTCATCACAGTATTATTTCTGGCCAAAAATCCACAAACAAGCAACGACGTTTGAGCAAGTGCCTTATCGTGAAACAAGAGCCATGAACACGTTTGACCATCTATCCGGGCGTTTCTTTCGGATTGCTTCGTGCAAACTGCATTGACCTTGAAAGTAGTACTCCTTATTGATCATTCCACTTCATGGTAAGATCTAATGGTGCACCAGTCGTTAAAATGGAAGAACATGGTGAGCATAACCTTCACATCTGACCGCACTTGCCGAGCTTTATGCGGCCTTGGCGATCCAGAAAGCTTGCAATGGGATGATTGAGCCTCAGATTCAATGTCATATCCACAAATGGCCACCTGTTATGAGACGTTTTAGTAGTTCTGCATAGTTGCTTACTTTAACTAGCACCTCAGAAACATCTTGCAATCGCCGATGTTTGGAACAAATTGGGCTGTCACACGTTTCATACGCAAAATATGCGTAAACATTCCATGGAACGTGCCATTTGATATCTATATACATATTCCGGAACTCACCGTGTGGTGCTTGACAAGATGGTACAATGTACTGTCACTATTCATACACCAGCATCATCAATGACTGCTCTGATTATGGTTCTGTGATCGTCCATAATCATTTCTTTCACTTTTTCCACAATTTTGTCGGCTGATTATCTGGTGGGGCGTCGAGAGTGCTCGTCAACTGTAACGATTCACAGCCTTATTAGAAACGAAAATTTAATACAAATTCTCTGATCCATTTTATACAAAATAAATAATCGCCGATACTACCTAAACACAGGTAACTTGTTCGACAGCTAACTACAGAATAAACATCAGATATGGCTAAAACTGAACAGAAAGATTTTAAACATATTTTACAAGACAAATGAAAAATCGCACGTATCAAACTAATGCAACACCAGAAGAAGTAAAATTGCAGTTAGGTTCTGAACACAGATCATACAGTACGAGTATATTAATCTCTATCTCAATTTGATCGACGACAGCTTGTAATATCCCGGAGGTTCGGCACGAGCATTTCGGAAACTAAACGACTTGTCGGGTGTTCGAGAAGTGCTGTGGTGAGTGTCTCCAATACGTGGCAAAACCAAGGTGAAACCACGTCCAGACGTCATGGGGTTGGGCGGTCACCCCTCACTACAGATGTCGGACGTTCTAGGCTGGTCAGACTGGTAAAACAGGACAGGCAGCGAACAATGGCCGAACTGTGATTTGAGACTTTCTCGGCGTATTCCATTCGTGAAATCTTCTCGGGTGATCAGCCGAGTAAAGGCGTCGTCTTCTCGCAACGTTTCGAAGGGTTTCGTACCCATCATCTTCAAGCGAAGATGATGGGTACGAAACCCTTCGAAACGTTGCGAGAAGACGACGCCTTTACTCGGCTGATCACCCGAGAAGATTTCACGAATGGCCGAACTAACATCGGATTTAAATCCGGGCAGAGTACAAGTGTATCTGAGCACACAGTGCACCGAACACTCCTAATGATGGGCCTCCGCAGCCGACGTGAACTACGACTAAAATGGTCACGTAACCATCGGCACTGGACGTTAGCGCAGTGTCAGAGTGTTGCATGGTCTGATGAATCCCGACACCTTCTTCATCATGCCGATGGGAGGGCGCGAATCCGTCGCCTTCCAGGAGAACAATTCCTTGAAAACTGTACAAATACTGCGGGACGGAGACAAGCTTCAAGTGGCTTCATTACGCTCTGGGGAACATTCACTTGGACATCCACATGTCCAGTGGAGCTCGTGCAAGGCACCATTACGGCCAAGGAGTATCGTACACTGGTTGCAAACCACGTACACCCCATTATGACGATCATGTTTCTTGACGGATGTGGTATTTTTTAACAAGATAATGCGCCATGTCACAAGGCCAGGAGTGTGATGGAGTGGTTCGAGTAACACAGTGGTGAGTTCCAGTTGATGTGCTGGCCCCCCAACTCGCCAGATCTTAAACCAATCCAACAAATATGGAATGTGATTGAACGTGGCGTCAGAGCTCATTGCCGCCCTCCACCGAATTTACGGGAATTAGGCGATTAGTGTGCGCAGATGTGGTGCCAACTCTCTCCAGCGACCTACCAAGGCTTCATTGCTTCCATGCTACGACGCGTCGCCGCTGTTATACGTGCCAAAGGTGGACATACCGACTACTACGTAGGTTGGGCTGATAAGTGTACTAATGCAAGTTGAATCAGTGTCTTGTTTCCCCAAGATCTTTCGGTATATGCTTCGTTGGAACTGAGTCAAAAGCTTTCTCAAACTCTATGAACCACAGAAAAGGATGGATTTCTTTTTCATTGCTGCGTTTCATAATTTCGTTCATGACCGTTGTATTATATCTGCCAACTAGTTTACTGAGATAGAATTTTTTCTGTGCACTTGGTGATAGCTATTTATGACTTACTAATGAAGTATTACGTTGTCATTTAGTCTCTTTTCCTTCTTATATACTCATTATAGACCTCTAGGAGTTTCTTCAGAATTTTCAGTTCCTCATATGTGAAGCAGTAGATGCAATATCACACTCGTCAAGTTTCTCTGTGTTGTTGTTCAGGTGTTTGCAGAGCTTATTAGCGAACTAGGGCAGCTAGCTTTTCATCAAATGCGTCCCGCAAGGATCTCTTTTCACATGCTCTTCTCCAAAAGCTCCGCATAAGGTGCTGATAATATCTGCCTGCAGTAGATAGTACTAAGTTCAACTGGTTTTTGATACCATAAATCTTTTTGTGTATTAAGGATTGCGACAATAATTAAAGACCATCGGTAGTAATGATTGGTATTGTCACTGCTAATAACATCGCTTCACTGTTGTTGCGAACGTACCATTAATATCGGCACTCGTATATTTAAACAAGTCACTGGATTTTCGAATTAATTGCAGATCTACATTCAGGTAAATATGGGAACATTCACTCACTCACTCACACACGCGCGCACACACACACACACACACACACACACACACACACACACACACACACACACAGAGTATGTATTTAAATTTGCATTTGAGCACATCTGTACTGCTTGACACGTGTTTGATAGATATGAATGTATTGTTAGTAGCCGGCCGGTGTGGCCGAGCGGTTCTAGGCGCTACAGTCTGGAACCGCGCGACCGCTACGGTCGCAGGTTCGAATCCTGCCTCGGGCATGGATGTGTGTGATGTCCTTAGGTTAGTTAGGTTTCAGTAGTTCTAAGTTCTAGGGGACTGATGACCTCAGAAGTTAAGTGCCATAGTGCTCAGATCCATTTGAACCATTATTTTCAGTATATTACACTGATATGAATTTCTCTCTTTCCTCATCCCAAGCTGCGAGTTGGTTCGCTACAAGGTAGAGCAGATCATCCTTACTAAAAGACGTGTACCTCTGAATTCTGCTATTACTCTGACACTGCTGTGGAATACACTGCTGACAACGAATTCTGTCAGTCAGTAAATTTACTGCATGTTTTTAGGTTATATACATGTGTGAAGCTCACTCCTTATTCATTTTTTGAAAAACTGGAATCTCTGAGTCGTCTGTTACCTCATGGATACGGTCGTATACACACATTACGAAAAATAAAATTAGAAATTAAGAAACATCGCAACACGAAGAAATTACAATATTAGAAAAATCAGATGTCAATAGAAAGAGCTTCAAACATCGAGAAAGTCAATAACGCTTTGGCCCAATTCTGTGTCTTATGCATAGTTATTCCGTTTACCATTGATTGGTAGTGTTGTTGGATGTTCTCTTGTGAAATACCGAGCCAACGTCTGCCTAATTACCGCGTTAGATCGTCAAAATACCGAGCTGGTTGGAGGATCTTACCCATAATGCTCCAAAAGTTCTCAGTTGGCGAGGGATCCGGCGACCTTACTGGCCAAGGTAGGGTTTGGCAACCACGAAGACAAACAGTAGCAAATCTCGCCATGTACGGGCAGGCATTACCTTGCAGAAATGTAAGGCCTGGATGGCTTGGCATGAAGGGCAAGAAAACGAGGAGGGGTGCTACAGATGACAACCAAAGGAGTCCTGATATGAAATGAAATGGCACCCCAGACCATCACACGGTTATCGGACCGTATGACGGCTGACAGTCTGGATGGTATCCCATCACTGTCCACACACGTCTCCGCTGGGCTCATTTCGAAGCGCGATTCGTCAATAAAGACAATTCTACTCCGGTCAATGAGATTCCATGCCGAAGACGTGTTTAGAGACGCTCAACAGCGCGATGGAATACCAACCTGACTGTTGCCAGCCATACGGCTCGACAACCGTGGGTAATGGTCTGGGGTGCTATTTTATTTCATATCAGGACCCCTTTGGTTGTCATCCGTGGTACCCTTATAACACAACGGTACGTCGACGATATTTTACTCCTCTTTTTCTTGCCCTTCATGGCGAGCCATGCTGGTCTTACATTTCTGCAATATTGTGCCCGCCCGCACACCGCGAAAGTTACTTCTGCTTGTCTTCGGGCTTTACAAACCCTACTTTCTCAAACAAGGTCGCCGTATCTCTCTCCAACTGAGAACGTTTGGAGCACTATGGGCAGGGACCTACAACCATATTGGGATTCTGACATATAACGCGCCAATTGGACAGGATTTGACACGATATCCCTCAGGAGGACATCCTACAACTCTATCAATCAATGCCAAGCCGAACAACTGCTTGCATAAGATGACTGTTGATTGTATACAACCGGATAAGCTGTATATTTTCACTGGATAAGCAGTGCACTTCCAGAGTTGAAATCAAGCCCATTATTGGGCATACCAGTCAATAACATAACTCAGCAACATAATTTACAATTTTTCTTCTGTTCATGTTACTACATCCGCCTTAAAAGCATTACTTCAAGGAACTCAATTCATCTTATTGCATGTCTGAAATAAAACAGTTGATCGTTCACAGAAGACGAGCAAAACACAGACACTTCAACTGAACGTTATGGAGCGCCCTTTTTAGGGTTCCGTACTTCAGTTGGTAACAACGGAATTCTTATAGCATCACTGTCTGTCTGTGTGTCTGTCCGACTGTTAAGAACTCTTTCTCCGAGGAATGGACGGACTATCAAGTTGCGATTTATGTCACATTTTAAGGTCTACGGTCCCCTGGCGGTGTAAAAAATTGAAGCCTGTATGTCAATGCGATCAAAAGATACGTCCATTTATGATACATATATAGATACTCACAAACTTACTCATCAAAACATATAGGGTACTTCCCGCTGACCTAAAATCATGAAATTTGGTAAGAAGCGAAGTTTCACAGCAGAAATAAAGGAAAAAAATCCGAAAATTGCTAATGTGTGATTATATCACACGAGAAATACATTTTTAATGTGTTTTCCTACTGTCTGTTCTTCCGTTAAGATCCCCTTTCTTCAGCAATGGGCAGGCGTATATCTTGTCTTTATCGGTATCGGTAATAGACAAAAATCGTAGAGATTCTTGATTCCCGGGATCGATAAACTATCTACATGCATAATTAAGTCTGTATGGGGCGCTCGGTGTACGAGTCCGATGAGCACTTATCCGACTTTTTTTAATTCTTCTCGTACAGACTGATGTTGTGTGCGTCTGACGCGTAGACCGACAAAAAAACACCTCAACTTACGTTTAATTAAGACAATTAATTATGGAGATAATTCTAGTCAACAGCAAATTGTCTCGATCGTCTTAGCATTACGGTGTGTCCTTCATTCGGATCAACAGCTGGCAATTATAAATAACTCAGTAATCTTCTGAAGGATCATTGTTGCGAGCGAGCCTCGCTAGATTTTTAAAATTCATAACTATGGTCCACTTAGCTGATTATCATTGAAACCAGGTTTTTAGAGCTCATGTATAAATTTCTTTATCTTGATCCAAATAAGATATACATAAAATGATATGAATTTGTATTATCTGTATCATCTGAAGCAAGACCTGGGTTGTTAAAGAACGTAGCATGAAGTAACTGACTACAGCCTCTTACAAATTTGTTTGTGTCAGTGCTGTTGTTGTACTGTCTTCTGTATGTGCTAGAAATAAATGTATCAGAAGACTCGTACATTTCACAAACACTCCAGTAAAAGCAAAGAAGCACATGTTTACTGATACATTGTAGACACTATTCGCCTTTTCTCATATACTGTCTTACAAGTAACACGATAACAGCCTTGCTTTGAGCGGACTATTTTCCTGCACCGTATACACGTTGAAGTATCATACGCTTCTATCGTGCGTATGAATATGTAATGACTAAGAACACTGGGTCCTTATGGTGCTCCTCGTGTTCGTGTTTGTATGCGGTAACAAAAATGGTTCAAATGGCTCTGAGCACTATGGGACTTAACATCTGAGGTCATCAGTCCCCTAGAACTTAGAACTACTTAAACCTAACTAGCCTAAGGACAACTCACACACCCATGCCCGAGGCAGGATTCGAACCTGCGACCGTAGCAGTCGCGCGGTTCCAGACTGAACGCCTAGAACCGCTCGGCCACCGCGGCCGGCTATGCAGTAACACGCTGGCCTGATTTTATATCACATCATATTCAAAGACATTATTAGTACACTTAACGTGGTTTAATCGGTTGCACGACTGAGGCGTACATCATTCTCTCGAGGAAACTTCTCTTCTCGGTGCAGGATTTAACTGAATCCAGTTTTCAGGACAGAGTAACGTGAAAGAGCGATTAGGAGTCAGCTAAAGGAACTGACGGGTTTTATTCGGTAAATCAGATCGTTCTATAGTTTAACGTAAGAAGTATTTAAGATCCCGGTCTGGAAAGACATGAATAATGCAAGCGAATGGAGCAAAAAGACATTCGTGCTGAGCTACATCTAAGGTACCCACCCATACCACTACCAGAATAAAACTTTAATGAGCGCTTAACGTGCGAAATCCCAACACATAATCAACTACAACTGGCTGTACAAAATTTTACTCCCCACGGTGCAATTTTGGCTTGTTACATCGCTAGATTGTTGATACCGCGTAAACATTATACTATGTTGGCGCGTTTACATATTCGGTATCTACCAAGTCATTATGAAAACACAATTTAACACTCGCATTTCATGGAAAATATAATTTAGCCGGACGATGACCCATAGTGATCGATTGATGATCTGCATAACATACAGTCTATGAGGAAGAAAGGTAAATTTTAAGTAAATTTCGACATTTTGGTTACTTGAGACGTAGCAGAAGTTGGAATTTGACAACTATGGAAAAGAAGTAGAGTGTATCTATGGCTACTATGAACCACTTTGTCCGACATTAAACTATAGTAACGCCGTATGTGGTATTATCCCATGAATGCATGATGCCATCAATGACCTTGACATGTGCACGCCTGGCGTCATCAATGAGTTTGGGTACATGATGTCATCTAGATGGCGGACGGTGAGAACCTTAAAAATTAAAGTTGGGGGATGCTGCTAATTTAAATATATGCAAAGTGTCACTGGTCAGGAAATTTTGTGCAGCCATTAAAATGACACAGCCAGTGTAAATGCTTAAAAACGCAAGACGACGCTGACAGGAAAATTATCTTTATAATGAAACTGCCAATCACAGAACAGCATTCATTTACCAAAGGACCTCCACAATGTAGCCATCTAGGTTATGCTCAAAACTATCAAAAATCTCATGCGTCACATTGAAAAACATTAACATACACTACTGGCCATTAAAACTGCTACACCAAGAAGAAATGCAGATGATAAACGGGTACTCATTGGACAAATCGATTATACTAGAACTGACATGTGATTACATTTTCACGCAATCTGGGTGCATAGATCCTGAGAAATCAGTACCCAGAACAAACACCTCTGGCCGTAATAACGGCCTTGATACGCCTGGGCATTGAGTCAAACAGAGCTTGGATGGCGTGTACAGGTACAGCTGCCCATGCAGCTTCAACACGATACGACAGTTCATCAAGTGCAGTGACTGGCGTATTGTGACGAGCCAGTTGCTCGGCCACAATTGACCAGACGTTTTCAATTGGTGAGAGATCTGGAGAATGTGCTGGCCAGGGCAGCAGTCGAACATTTTCTGTATCCAGAAAGGCCCGTACAGGACCTGCAACATGCGGTCGTGCATTATCCTGCTGAAATGTAGGGTTTCGCAAGGATGGAATGAAGGGTAGAGCCACGGGTCGTAACACATCTGAAATGTAACGTCCACTGTTCAAAGTGCCGTCAATGGGAACAATAGGTGACCGAGACGTGTAACCAATGGCACCCCATACCATCACGCTGGGTGATACGCCAGTATGGCGATGACAAATACACGCTTCCAATGTGCGTTCACCGCGATGTCGCCAAACACGGATGCGACCATCATGATGCTGTAAACAGAACCTGGATCATCCGAAAAAATGACGTTTTGCCATTCGTGCATCCAGGTTCCTCGTTGAGTACACCATCGCAGGAGCTCCTGTCTGCGATGCAGCGTCAAGGGTAACCGCAGCCATGGTCTTCGAGCTGATAGTCCATGCTGCTGCAAACGTCGTCGAACTGTTCGTGCAGATGGTTGTTGTCTTGCACACGTCCCCATCTGTTGCCTCAGGGATCGAGACGTGGCTGCACAGCAGCACGGTGTTCGGTATTACCTCCTGAACCCACCGATTCCATATTCTGCTAACAATCATTGGATCTCAACCAACACGAGCAGCAATGTCGCGATACGATAAACCGCAGTCGCGATAGGCTACAATCCGACCTTTATCAAAGTCGGAAACGTGATGGTACGCATTTCTCCTCCTTCCACGAGGCATCACAACAACGTTTCACCAGGCAACGCCGGTCAACTGCTGTTTGTGTATGAGAAATCGGTTGGAAACTTTGCTCATGTGAGCCGGCCGGAGTGACCGAGCGGTTCTAGCCGCTACAGTCTGGAACCGCGAGGCCGCTACGGTCGCAGGTTCGAATCCTGCCTCGGGCACGGATGTGTGTGATGTCCTTAGGCTAGTTAGGTTTAAGTAGTTCTAAGTTCTAGGGGACTGATGGCCTCAGAAGTTAAGTCCCATGGCTAGGACTGCCCATCCGGACTGATCTTAACTAGAATTGTTTATCACCAGGATAACACATTTCGGGAAATGATTCCGATTTTCAAGTGTTTCTCGTGTATTCCTCTTGATATTTTCGGAAAATATAGCAGAGTACGAGAAATTATAAGAAAGCAATTGCACTCAAAATTATTAGTAAATAATACGATGCAATTGGAGCTCTAAATATATCACTACTTACTAAGATACGCTGTAACAGGTTTTTTCGCTCTCAGTTAGGGACCACCGTTGCCAGTTTCTAAACTCACTGAGAATTTTCTACCATGAATGAGTTTCACTAAGGTCCGCCCACTCCACATGTGTAGGAAATGAGAAGTCGAAAAAAGTGACACAAAGAGTGACATTATTACTGAAGGACCACCAACATTTTTATATTTATTTTCAGCTTTCATTGTTCTTATTTTTTTTCTTCATAGAGAATTATGTTAGGTAACGAGATATGACAACACCTTTTAGGAACCAACATGAGGACGTGTCTTGCACAATGACATGTGGCACACAATCAGAGCGTCATTAGACAGCTCATTAGATACACTGAACATGGTTTAGCACTATATACATAAACAAAAGTCAAATTTATTGATTTCGTCATAGTTGTTAATTGTGGTCAGGCTTTCACATTGAAACAACTTATTGTAAAGTTGTCATAGCTAATATGCCTGAACATTTTTTTTCGTACATTTCACTAAAATCGTTACTGTAAAGTAGAACTTCGCCAGCAGCATTAGTACGTCAAGACGACTGAATGTAAATATTGAATAAGTACTGGAAATAGCCTGCCGGTCTTACCGCGGCTGGAGGTGGGACTGTTAGCTCTCTGACGTGTGTGAACACCGGTCAACGACTGGGAGGACTCGGTGTCTCATATGTGAAGTAGAGAGGCGCTGGCCTCATATTCACGGATTTGGTGGTATCTCAGCATGGCTCGATCTCTCTCTCCAGCGAGAAGTAGCTCACCCTGTCACACGTTGTTACCATGTGTGCGAGGCAGCGGGGGCAGCAGTCAGCTCTCCACCAGCTACCTGGAGAGTTGTGCGTGACTGTGTGGGGATGATTACATGCAGAACTTCACCTCACACTTTTAGTTTGTTTTAAATAAAGTGCGTGTCTATCCTATTCTGATCCTATGTCCGGTGGTAGTGGTAACAGCACTAGTGCAGACAATGGTTTACATTGTAGTTTTTAACAATGTCTTGTCTGCAGAAACGTTCATACAACATTTTGGCGCAGTTATTTACAAATCAACTGTAATCTTATAGTGTCAGACTCCTATAATGCAGCATGATAGTAACAGCATTGTTTTTAACTCACTAATAACGCAGGGATAAGTTCCCTACAGTGAAACATAGACTCGGTATGTAGCAACAGCATATTTTTTTGCAATGTGCTAATTGTTTAACGTGGGACATCAGTGTATTTGTTAAAAGGTCACGCTTTCCTAATTGTCTAACATGGGATATCTGTGTATTTGTTAAAAAAATTGCACCTTGTTAATTGTTTAACGTGGAACATCGGTGTATTTGTTACATCACAGACTACCAATTGAGAAACATGGAATATCGGCTTAATACATGATCTGATCTCATTGTTACTTCGTACACTTACACACGACTGGCGGATACTTACTCGATTAGAGTTGTAACAGATAAAATGGCCACCAGAGTACACAAGTGGCTTTCATGTTTAGTGGTGGTACCAGGCTTCGTAGGGCCTGTAAGGAGCGTGAGCAGTGTCAGATGGTGAGTGGTCATTGTGAATGGCTCAGACACACTGCATACTCGTGTGAAACAGCACTATCAGTGTTGTGTACGATTTCATAGGCAATGGTAAAGAAAGGTGGGCTACAGAGTGGTGCAACAACTGTCTTCGTAAGAAAGCTGGACAGGAGCAGACATGATTAGCGAACAAGTTAGTACACAGAAGGTTTACTTAACTTGTATTTCTCCAAGTGTATGAAGACTCATTCCAAATAACGCAGCATGAGACAGAGTCCATCTCATACAACAGCAACAAGGAGGAGAGTCTCTGAACTAAAGCACGAATGATGGAGTTGGAGCCATAACGAGGCAGTGTCTGCATAATG
Organism: Schistocerca piceifrons; assembly: GCF_021461385.2. Taxonomy (NCBI): domain Eukaryota; kingdom Metazoa; phylum Arthropoda; class Insecta; order Orthoptera; family Acrididae; genus Schistocerca; species Schistocerca piceifrons. Next base: position 75,861,680 of record NC_060149.1, read on the forward strand.
CGTCGTAGGGAGGAGGCTCGAAGTGCGAGTGGACTGAGGGCTGCCACCGACCACCTTCTATTGCAGCGGCAGGGGGCGCTCATGTACGGAGCTGATGGAGGTGTGGCTTAGTGGGCGTGCTCCATTGGGTCTTCCGGATCACGCACGATCTCTATCGGCGTCTGACGGAAATTTGCAATTCTGTTGCCAGCTTAAAGATCCCGTGGGGTGGTATCGACACGTGATATCACAAGCAGCACATAACATACTTCAAAAGGGGCCTCATTGTCAGGCTCCATTAGACTGACTGGAAAATCGTTCATTATCCAGATTTGTGGGGCATTCGAATGTAACAGTGGCCCGATGTCGAAATGCATAGGAATTTGAAGGCAGGTATATTCGTCGTCAAGGTTCCGGTCGACCACATCTGACCACCACAAGGGAGGATCGCTATATTGTGCATCACGCACATCCAACCCCTTCATATCTGCGCCACACTTCTAAGAACAAGTTATAGACTCCCCGAAACAGTTTGTTTTATCCAGCACCACTGGCTGTAGACTAGCAGCAGCTGAAACATGGAATTACCGTCGTATGTGTAGGGTTCCATTAACATCGCAACACAGGCGGCTGCATTTGGAGTGGCACCGTGACCGGAAAGCATGGACTGCTGATGAATGACGTCACACAGTATTCAGCTGTGAATCTTAGTTCTGCATTACTCTGGACGAACATCTCCAGTAAATATGGCGGCGACATGGGGAGAGGTCCCATTTTTCCAACGTTTTGGAGAGGCTCAGCGATGTTGCTGATGGCATCATGGTATGGGGAGCCGTCGGGTACAGCTTAAAGTTTCGGCTGGTTGTGATTGAGAGTACGTCACAGACATCCTGCGTCTTTATGTGTTACCTCTGATGAGACACTAAATTTTCAACAAGATAATGCTCGTCCTACATGGCACTTGTCTTTATGAACTGCCTGCGTGATGCTGAGGTCCTCTTGTGGCCAGCAAGATCCCCAGACTTGTCCCCTGATAGCTGGGACGAGCTCGTACCTGAACACAGTCCCAGCTAGCCTCAGGAAAGGACAGAACGGATTTATCACACTCTTCTCAACCGAATCATTTCATGCATCCACGCCAAAGAGCGTTCAATGTCATGCTGACAAATGGGCCGATGCTGCTAAATTCTTTGTAATTATGACTCCGTTTTGTAATCACTGAAATAGAATCTAATAGCCTCTCAACCCGTGAATTTTCGCTTAGTTTCCTCCTCCCCTTCTGGGTGCTTCACTTTTCTCGTCAAGCAGTGAAACTCGTGAGGTGTGCAGAAGAACCATTCCTGTGTCGATGTGAAGCGATTTAAGGAAACAACAGAAAACAAAATGTGGTTGGCGGAACGAGTATTTGATCGTCGCACCTCCTCAATAAGACTACTGTGTTCCTACATACTGAGCTACCTAACTCTGTGCTGCACTGACACATGGTGAGGGACTAAACAGCTCTCCATGACTGCACGTTGCACGCCAAACGTTCGCTAATTCTCAGTTTTTAATCCATATTTATTTCAGGATCTAGTGGCTATCTAGTGATATCAACATTAAACAACTGAAAATAGCAATTGTGTGATGACAGTATTGTAAATACAATTCTTTTGACTGAAGGGAAGTTTCCCTAAGTTTTAAATCTAAGCTGTGGATAATGTTGCAGCTTTCTGCCGCGTTGGATCTGAGCGGGCTGTGAAATAATAGCAAGAGAAGAGATGCTACCTCGGTGTCATTTAGCTACGAGTGCCAAACACAGTTAGAAACAGCTTAGCGTGGTGAGCAAAGTATATGAAAGGTTTAGGAGAAATTCTGTGGGCGTATATGAGGGGAAACAGGAACGTCAAGCCACTACCGCACTGAGCTGGGGCAAAAAGGATTGAGACTGAGACAGTTACACGGAGTAACACTTGTGCCGAGAGGGAAATGGGTTGACATTGGGTTGACATTTCTGCGGAGCCGAAAATATTTCAAGTAGTGGACTTGGGAACAAATGTCGCAGAAGTAGGATACGCCGGCCTGTGCACTGCTGCCTGCGATTTACTACTGAGAAAGGCCACTTCGAGCAAGCAGTTTAGGCGGTTGATTATAACTCACTCCACTTACAAGTTGTTGAGGTGAAACAAACACTATTCCAGTTATCTACTTTGCTATCGAACAAAGCACGAGAAAGATATAATAGTGTTTTTCTTTTCTTTTTTATTTATTTTTTGTTTTGTTTAAGAAAACCTTCGAAATTGCTAAGGTCCTACCAGCCAGCAGTTTCTTTCCTGAAACAGAGACTATGGATTGCAATCATCATTTTAATCAATGTTTATGGAAATAAGTTCAGTACATCGGCCTGGTTCATGTCTGTAAGGAAAACTAAAACATACACTGTCACTCAAGAATGTGTTCAGCTGTAGTACATCTTCCCTTGGAAACATTAGATAATGGTTGGTTGTGTATTCAGGAGAGCACACCTGAAAAAAAACCGTAAGATTTTCTACGACTATTTTGTATACCGGTGGCTCGATAACGTGCATATGCCAAGAGATATGGGGAATTGCAGCGAAAGGCGCCATCACACTAATAAATTCTCTGTAGGATGGAACCGAATGATAAATATATTAACATCAAAAGTTCATCCAGATGTTTTCTCATAAGTAAAAAATCTTAGAGAAGACGCAGAGTACAACGGCCACCGTTTTGACCGATTAGCCGCGCGGGATTAGCCGAGCGCTCTTTGGCGCTGCAGTCACGGACTGTGCGGCTGGTCCCGGCGGAGGTTCGAGTCCTCCCTCGGGCATGGGTGTGGTGTGTGTTTGTCCTTAGGATAATTTAGGTTAAGTAGTGTGTAAGCTTAGGGACTGATGACCTTAGCAGTTAAGTCCCATAAGATTTCACACAATTTGAACTTTTTTTTTTTTTTTGACCGATTAAATTTAAATTACGATGGGATAAGAAGAAAGAAATCAGCAGTTAAGACCGACGAGACAATTTCAAACGCTTTAAAAAGCCTCCACATTGAAGGCAACCTAAAATCATGTGTGGGACCTACACACAGAAGTTACACTGAAGCAGAAAATGTCACAACCATCTGAAATTATGTAAATATTGCAACAACCATTTGTTATTATGCAAATATTGAAAATAAGTTGAATGCACGTCATACTCGTTGACAATCTTGTAAATATTGTAAATAAGTTGAATGGAGGACGGAAATGTACTATCTCCTCGTTGTGTTCCCTGCAAAAGACATTAAGATGGCCAAATGCGTCTGCAATTTGCAAATTATTCGCCAATAAAGGCTACAAGACTATCACAAAGACCACGCTTTCTCTAGAGAATCATAGTGGCATACTCCTCGAATGATTTTTGGAACCAAATTCTGTAAGTGTGTGCACAGAATTCTAAATTGTTGCAGCGGAAACGCAGGCAAATGACATACAACTACATCCATCCCTCTTATAAATACAGCTTGTTGTAGCAAATAAAACACGTATATTAAACATTATTTTATCCATGTTGGCAATATTTCGGCACATATTAAAACAAATTCTTAGTAACACATGTCGTACACAACAGCACGCTGTGCTATGCTGATAGACAGGAAACAAATTCTTGTTGATCCCTTATGTACCTGCGAAAATCCGCTTACTCCAGCAAGAACTGTAGCTACGAAAGCTTTCCGACCGTAATTTTTCCGACCGATTTCTAGGTGCCGCAGTTCCGTGGTGTCCGTGGGACTTCCGAAGAATCAGTTTTAAGGGGTTAGTTTTTGTCCGCCCCGAGACAGACGTGTAGATTAAGAAACGAATATATAGCTGGAGGTACGAGCCAACGGAGAAAAGACAGAGCCTGTTTCTCAGATTTTTGTGAAGGAATTTCAAGATTTGAAAGATAAAAGTTTAGATTTCGTCGCAAACATGCCAAATTGTAAGAATTCCGAGACTGAGTTGTACAAACCAAGAATGGAAGCTACTGGAACGACCCAGAACCTCGACACTTGTTCGGAGATTCAACTGAGCAAAGACAGTCCGAAATTGAAGGTAAAGTGGTTTTTTGGAAACTGACGGTGGATCTGTTTCTGGCAAGAGCCCTGGTGTTTGATGGTGAAGAAGCACAGAAAATCCTGTGTTAGAATGGAACTGTTCATATGGATAGAACATTTGACAGTTGTTCGAAACAATTCGAACAATTTTTCACCATAGAGGTTGACATCGGGAGCATAGAAGAAGACACGAATGCCTATTTCATTTGCTCTTCTCCCAGACGAAAATCAAAACACATATGAAAGACTTTTCCTGGATTGAAGAGTAAAATTTCCTGGGTGGTCACTGAAAACTGTAATGCTAGACTCTGAAATGGCTACATTTAAAGCTATGAAAACAATATTCCCCGTTACATCCCTTTCCGGTTGCAATTTTCATTTTAACCAATGTTCGTGGAAGAAAATACAAGAACTGGGGTTAACGGAGGAATACAGGGATAGACAAAGAATCCGATTGTATTGATGCATGTGTGCTGCAGTGGCTCATTTTCCACCAAACATTGTTGACGAACCGTGGATGGTAGCAATGGAGGAAACGGCCAGTGGAAAAAGCCTTGACATTCGCAGACTATCAGCAATCAGTGGATGGAAGATCTTTGTACACCAACTGACACGCGGAAAGTTTTTACCCGTCGGCACAGGACCACCCCAATGCTATTGAAGGTTATCGTAGGATACTAAACTTCCTAACAATTCAAAAGCACCCGAAAGTATACTTTCTGATAAATAAGCTGTAATATAGGAAGTAGTAAATGCTATACCTGAATTAAAGAAGATTCCATTCACCTCTCTCTTAAAAAAAAAAAGATGGAAAATATACATAGATCTTGACGAAAGGTAAAAGACATTGTAAGAATGTGTAATGACTCGGGGAATTTAAGAATCTGTTTAAAATCTCTGGCTTTCCTTATAAAACACTGAATGAGAAATTAAAATTCGTAAAGAAAGATAAAAAGTTTAATCATTTGCTGCAGTAATGTTGCCGAAATACAAAAATAAAACCAGAAATAAAAAATCATTTAAATTTGGCTATGTACTATATGCGCAGCCAGTTCTAACCCTGGATAAAATTTAAGAGATATTATTATACAACGCTCGGCAGAGCCTCTAAAACTGTTGCGGCTTCCTTTGAAGATCAGAAAACCTACGGCTAAAATACTTTTGGTCTGCAACACCATTCTGACTTGACGAGCCGCAAAGCCCACCGTCGGAAAACCCACGACACCATAGCCCCAGATTCTGCAGAAATGTCTCTCCATATAAGTGTTCCAGGATTAGCCACTGGTGGCTCAAGTACAGCGGCGCAACCAAAGGCGACAAGCAATACCACTGCGACACGTACAAAACAGAACCAAACTTATGTTTCCAATTCACCAACAGAGAATTCGGAATTCTGCTCACATACACATAATACGCGCGAAAAAGTACCACGGCATGCAAATTTAGGAAGTTCTTTACCTTTATCCCACATCCATTACGCAAAAGTAAAAAGAAACGTGCAGAATTCTTGTGTAAATGTACAGCTATAGTTTTAAGTTAAAGAAATGGTACAGACGGAATCGATTATCCGTAATGCTATACATCACATTTTCTCCATTATTTCTTGTAGTTTCTTATACTATTTACGAAAGACTAGCTTAACGATGTTCGAAACTATTAATTTAACACATGTAAGAAATAACTGAATATTTATACATTGACCAGCCAGTACATTATGATCACCGAACTACTATCGATACCTGGGTCACCTGGTTAGGAATGACTGCTAGTCAGACCCACACACGGTGCATGTAGTATCAGTGACGTGCTGTCCGTGTGTTGAATGGGGAAGGCGCGCGGTCTATCTTTGTTTGACCGAGGGCAAATTGTGATAGTCCGGAGGCTCGGCACGAGATTTCCGATACTGCAAGACTTGTCGGGTGTTCGAGGAGTCCCGTGGTGAATGTCTTCAACACGTGGCGAACCCACGCCCACATGGGATTGGGTTGCCACCTCTATTTACAAATGTTGTGACGTCGTAGGGTGGGCACACTGGTAAACCAGGACATGTGGCGAACAGTGGCGGACCTAAAGTCAGACTTTAATGCTGGGCAGAGTACAAGTGTGCCTGAACACAGAGTGCACCGAACACGTCTAACGATGGGCCTCCGCAACCGACGATCCATGCATGTACCAATGTTACCATCACAACATCGACAAATTAGAATGAAATGGGCACGTGACCATCGGCGCTGGACGTAGGCCCAGTGGCAGTGCGTTCCATGGTATGGTGAATCCCGATACCTTCTTCATCATGCCGGTGAGAGGGAGTTAATCCGTCGTCTTTCAGGAAAACAGCTCCTTGACAACTGTACAAATACTCTGGAGGCAGCTACATTATTCTCTTGGGGATATTCACGTGGGCATCAATGGGCCCAGTGGAGCTTGTGCAAGGCACCATGACGGCTGGGCAATATCGTACATTGGTTGCAGACCACGTACACCCCTTCATAACGATCATGATTCAAGACGGCAGTGGCATTTTTCAACAAGATAATGCTCCATGTTACAAGGTGGGGAGTGTAATGAAGTGGTTCGAGGAACACAGTGGCGAGTTCCAATTCATGTGCTGCCCCCCCCCCCCCCCAAACTCGCCAGATCTGAACCCGATCGGACACATCTGGGATATAATTGAACGTGGCGTCGGAGTTTATCGCCCACTAACCGGAATTTACGGGAATTATGTGGCTAGTGTGCGCAGATGTGGTGCTAACTCCCTCCAACGACCTACCAAGGCCCCACTGCTCCCACGCCACGACGCGTCGCCGCTGTTACCCGTGCCGAAGGTGGACATACAGGCTATTAGGTGGGTGATCATAATGTTCTGGCTGGTCAGAGTACGTTGCGTAACATAAATTAACGATTCATGTAGAACGCCATTTACAGAAATCAGGCAATAGCCTCGTAAACTGTAAATTTTATTTAGTATTAAAATACGTCACTAGTGACGGCAAGAGATCAGGAACGGGGCCACTATGAGTCTATGTTCGGGATGCGTACTTCACGAATCAAGGCGCCGCTGTTATATGATTGTTGTCGGGCTTCCTTCGTTCCCGCTGTAGTCTGAGAACTGTGGTGCCGAGGTCGCTTCATACTCGTCATCGTATCCTGTAGATGCGTGAGGCTAGTCGTGAATTATCGTTACTGCGGAAGGTTAGTGCATGATCTTGCTGCTGAAAAGTAGCATTGACAAGGCGAAATGACCGATTGTCGGGATTAGTTGGCCTTTAACGTAGTTGTCTGTTGTGAGACCGTGGAGAGTGTAAGAAGAAAATTAATTTATGCAAAGTGCGCAGCTGCAAATGTAACCCATTAGGGCAGGAATGATATCTGGAATAAATTTCACGCTATAGTCTGCGCTTCAGACGTAAAACGTAGAAATTGCGACCAATGCAAAAAATTGTTGTAATCTTGTTTATTCCACCTCCACTATCACTATAAGAAAACATAAGTGTTGCGTCAAACGAAAACTTAAGACAGAGCAACGTCACTGTTATATCCCTGCGAAGAGAAAGCGCGCTAATTCCGTATTTATTTGGTGATGGTAACTTGCGTTTGTGGACTAACACGAGTTGTGTAGCTTATCATTCATTTCTGTAATTTATTTTAATAATTAACTACCATTTAGATATTGCGCTTCACGCTCATGTCATGTTCTCTGGTATTGTCTTTACAGACTCGGTAAAACCTCGAAAGCGCGTATATGTAAACGTAATTGTTAGACATTCTCTGTATAAATATTAAATATTAAAAGAAATTTACAGCAGTTCGAAAATATCTATAGACATGTATGTATGGACAGAAAAATTTTCACTGCTAACCGATCAGTCGATATATTGTTATATAACTTGCTTCTGTCATTTAGATAGGTCGGACATCACGTGATATTTCATCTTGGACTTTAGAATGGCTATAAAGCCGAAATCATGTTTGTGTGAAATAACTGAATAGTAATTTACAGTTGAATGGCGGAAATTCCTTTCAAAGCCGTTGTGTATGTAGATGGAATGCCGCGAGTCCACGGTTATACTTGTCAACTCGTTACTCCTTCTCCTTTCTGAGCGAGTCGAGTCCACTTGTGTTCGACAACATACAAGGGTGATGAGTGGTACTCACGAGCCGAGTCTACAGGTACACGGAGACGATGAGTTCAGAGGTGATGTCCAGGACTCGCTGGCGAGTTCAAAGAGAGTATAAAGCTGCATATAGTGGAAAGAAAATATGCCGAACAGTGGAATAAAGCTATACTCTGCACTACACATAAGAAACATGACAAAGTTGACTGTGCAAATTACAGAGGAGTTGCAGTGTTCTGTATAGTACATAAAGTATTAGGAAAGATAATGGCGGGGCGAATCAGTACATATGCAGGAGAGTATCTAGGAGACTACCAGTGTGGTTTCAGAACTAATAGATTCACTACGGATCAGATTTTTACCATGAAACAGATCTTTGAAAAATGCTGTAACACCGATATCTACGTGCTGTTCATTGATTTCAAACAAGCTTATGATAGTATAAAAAGGTATCAACTCTGGAAGGCACTGCAAAATAGAGGAGTACCCAACAGACTAGTAAGACTGGTCCAAATGTCTTTGAGAAGAACAGTATGTAAAGTAAAGGCTGAGGGCACTTTATCAGAGCCATTTGAAGTTAGCCAAGGATTGCGACAGGGTGATGTGCTCTCCACTATTCTGTTTAATGTCGCCTTGGAGAGGGTAATGTGAAAGACACAAAGCGGAAACCCTGGAGGAACACTTTAATAGAATGACGCAGGATCTTGCATATGCAGATGGTACTGATTTGTTATCCAGAAGGAAACAGAACCTGGAAGAAAAGCTTGGAAAATTAGAAACATATGGAGCCAAGATCGAGCTGACAATTAATCAGTTAAAGACCAAGTATATGTTAACATATAAGAAAAGGTATAGAGAAGGAGAAAGAAGCATGACTTTGAATGGGAAAGAATTTAGACGCTGAGAGGGGTTTTAATATCTTGGTCACTGGTAACTGAGAATAATGGTATGAGAGAAGAAATACATGCAAGGATTACAGCTGGTAACAGACTCTACTTCGCGCTGATTAAAGTATTTAAAGCAAAAAGCCTTAGTAGTAATCTGAAGCTGGCAGTGTATCGTACAGTAGTGAGACCTGTGGTGATGTATGGTTCAGAGACTCTGACAATGACGCAAAATGATGAGGAGTTGTTGCAGAGATGGGCAAGGAAGATACTTAGGAAAATCTTGGGACCAGCGAATGATAGGGAGTTTGGAGAATCAGCAAAAATGAGTTGCACAACAACTGACAGAAATAGAGAGTAATAGACTACGATGGTTGGAACATGTAGAAAGAATGGTGGAGGGAAACACAATCAAAGTTTTCAAAGGAGAACCAGGTTGACGCCGTATAAGGGAGACCGAGGACCATATGGCTAGACAACGTGGAGGAGGACATGAGAGGAATCAGAGTTAGAAGATGGAGAGTCAAGGCAGCCAGTAGAGAAGAGTGGGCGTAGATTGTCCAGAAGGTCAAGGCCATACACGGGCTGTAGCGCCATGGAGTAAGCGTAAGAGTATACAGCTGCAGATTCGAAATAATTTTGCGACAGAAACCAATGTAGGAATCGGATGTTGTCACAAAGCATTTTCTTTTATGAACCCTGCTGTTTTCGTCTGGCGTCGTCATAAAATAAGTAATAAGAGTAGGAAATGAACTTGGTGACTCATTTAGTGGGATCATAGTAAATCACTGTGTCCACTGGCTGCTGCTTGCGTTGCCGCCTTAACAGCTTTTAGCCGCAAAAGACTTCCGTTTCTCTATATAAATATTTTGATATGAAACGATAAACAAGAGCATCGTCTAGTTTAATCAGTCATATGCACACCAGCTACTTAAATTCATTTTATGCTGCATGTAACAGACTCTACAACTAAACTTGATAAACGTTAATTTATAAAGGGAACTGTTTTGAAACAGTTCGCGATTGGCTCCTCAGCAGTTATTTTCGTAACAAAAGACATTATTTCGAAACCCATCGTGAGCTCAATTATTGCACCCAGAGTTGCAAATGAATTTGTAATTTATTTATTAACCGTGGTGGTTTTTAAACGTCACACGTTCCGTAGTGCCCCTTATTCCTAGAACTGGAAGGCTCAAAACGTGGCTGACACTGTTGAGTCATTAAGCAGTCAGTGTCATAACCGAGTCAAAAGATTGGCGCGAACCACGTAGTCTATGTTGTAAAGATATAGATATTGATCCTATACTTGACGGATCTAATCTACCTTTACGCTTCTTTGCTACAGAGCAGCAGCATTGCTGACGGAGATGCCCCACAGTTCTAGAAGACTTGCAGATCATTAGGCGCGAGAGGAGTGAGGCAGTCGCTCCAGAGCTATCAGTCGAGTAGAAACGCAATCGCGGCTAAAATAATTTTGAAAAACATTATTAATTTCGTATCGGGGGAATTGTTACATAATTAAATGACAACCGTACTGTAAGTAATCGGCAATGGTGAACTCATATAGAAGGTTGTGATAAATAAGTGACTGCAATTGCAGTATGTGGGAGATCAGAGCAAGTAGGGATTTAATACTTGAACGTAAAGTGAAATATTAGCTGAGTCGTACAAATGTACTTACATATTGTAACCTCTTCATTACTATTAGAATATTTTGAAGGGACTGGAGTTACAGAAATGTGTAGAAGTAGTAGATAGGACAAGCGACGTACCCACACTGTCAGAACTTCATTTATCGTTGCATGTACCTTGGAAGTAAATCCGTCCTCCAAAACAGGCTACTTATGAAAGCCCGACGTCTAATTTTCCAACCAACCAGACTCAGTTCATTTCAGTTTAATTCAAATAATTGCTACAAATTTTAGACCTGTTATCTGGAAACTCTAACAGGTCGTACATGTTCATTAATCATGGTGACATACGATGTTTTATATTAGGTATGTAGTAGTTAGTAGATCATGTTAATAGCAACCATTAATGTAGAAATAAAACAGAACATTTGAAAAATAAGAATCGATTGAAAAAATAACATAAAATGAAGGGAATTAACTCAAGTTCCAAACAAACAACTTTCATATTGCGTTGTTAGATATATTACTGGCAGCCTCGAAATAACTCGAGCTTTGCCGTCTAACTACAACGATACCTACTTGCTACACCATTCTACATCACCGACACTGATCTGTGCGTGCCTCGGCAATCCACGAGTCTACGCATACACGTGTGAGTGACCATAGCATTCTTTCTATATATACACTCATGCTCATAAATTAAAGATAATGTTGATACATGGTGAAACAACGCTCTTGTGGGCGGCTTGCGGTTTTAAACCACCTCGTGGTGTGACCATGCGGTGCATTTGACCTGCGGTCGTCGCACGGTGGCGCTGGCAGCAGTCCACATACGCAGAGGTGTGTTGGTGCATGTCAGAGTCTGGTGCAGCGAGCGAGTGTGCAGACGTTTTCAGACGTGCTAATGGTGACTGCGTGTTGAAAATGGCTCAAAGAACACATACTGATGACGTTATGAGGGGTAGAATACTAGGGAGACTGGAGGCTGGTCAAACACAGCAGGTCGTAGCACCTGTGCCACAAAGTGTACTCTCAAGATTATGGCAACCATTCCAGCAGCAGCCGCTACAGTACGGGACGTCCACAGTGTACAACACCACAAGAAGACCGACATCTCACCATCAGTGACCGCAGACGGACACGGAGTACTGCAGGTAGCCTTGCTCGGGACCTTACCGCCGCCACTGCAACAGTTGTCTCCAGACACACATTCTACAGACGACTGAACAGACATGGTTTATTCTCCCGGAGACCTGCAAGGTGCATTCCACTGACCCCTGGTCACAGGATAGCCCGCCGGTCGCGGTGGTCTCGCGGTTCTAGGCGCGCAGTCCGGAACCGTGGGACTGCTACGGTCGCAGGTTCGAATCATGCCTCGGGCATGGATGTGTGTGATGTCCTTAGGTTAGTTAGGTATAAGTAGTTCTGAGTTCTAGGGGACTGATGACCACAGCTGTTAAGTCCTATAGTGCTCAGAGCCATTTGAACCATTTGAACAGGATAGCCAGTAAAGCTTGGTGTCAAGAACACAGTACATGGTCATGGGAACAGTGGTCCCAGGTTATGTTCACGGACGAGTCTAGATACAGTCTGAGCAGTGATTCTCGCCGGGTTTTCAGATACCAACCACTTAATGTCCTTGAAAGGGACTTGTATGGAGGTCATGGTTTGATGGTGTGGGGTGGGATTATGATTGGTGCACGTACACCCCTGCATGTCTTTGACAGAGAAACTGTAACAGGTCAGGTGTATCGGGACGTCATTTTGCACTAGTATTTCCGCCTTTTCAGGGTTGCAGTGGGTCCCACCTTCCTCCTGCTGAATGATAACGCACAGCCCCGAGGTGCCATCGTGGAGGAGTACCTTGAAACAGAATATATCAGGCGAAGGGAGTGGCCTGTCTGTTCTCCACACCTAAACCCCATCGAGCACGTCTGGGATGCTCTCGGTCGACGTATAGCTGCACGTCTTCAAACACTTACGACACTCCAGGAGCTCCGACAGGCACTGGTGCAAGAATGGCAGGTTATACCCCAGCAGCTGCTCGACCACTTGATCCAGAGTAGCAGTGTGGGATTAGCCAAGTGGTCTATGGCGCTGCAGTCATGGACTGTTCAAATGGTTCAAATGGCTCTGAGCACTATGGGACTCAACTGCTGAGGTCATTAGTCCCCTAGAACTTAGAACTAGTTAAACCGTAACTAACCTAAGGACATCACACACATCCATGCCCGAGGCAGGATTCGAACCTGCGACCGTAGCGGTCTCGCGGTTCCAGACTGCAGCGCCAGAACCGCGCGGCCACTTCGGCCGGCGTCATGGACTGTGCGGCTGGTCCCGGCGGAGGTTCGAGTCCTCCCTCGGGCATGGGTGTGTTAAATAGTGTGTAAGCTTAGGGACTGATGACCTTAGTAGTTAAGTCCCATAAGATTTCACACACATTTGAACATTTGATCCAGAGTATGCCAACCCGTTGTGCGGCCTGTGTACGTATGCATGGTGACCATATCCCATATTTATGTCGGGGTACATGCGCAGGAAACAGTGGGGTTTTGTAGCACATGGGTTTCGGGACGGTTTTCTCAATTTATCACCAATACCGTGGACTTACAGATCTGTGTCATGTGTGTTCCCTATGTACCTATGCTATTAGAGCCAGTTTTGTGTCGTGTCACGTTGTGTGGCACCACATTCTGCAATTATCCTTAATTTATGAGCATGAATGTATATTTCTCTTAATTAAATTTGTATGTGCCCATCATTACTTATAATTTCAGAAATGCCTATTGTGGCGTGTTGACATTATTTTTATACTGAGAGCGTCCACTTTATCTTACGGACTGAAACTTAAGCAGTTGCGTTTTAGGTATCCGATGTGCTATCGTATTGACTTCAGTCCACAAGCTTTCGTCACTTACAATTTTTTGCAAAACGCAGCCTAATTTTCTGAAGTTTCTCTCTACCTGAGAAAAAGGGCATCTGAGAACCACACCATTAGCGGAACCTTCCTCTCCACATTCACAGACTGGTGTGTTACTACATCGCACTCGACGCGGATGTTTGGGATATGGACCGTGACCTGTTAATAGGTGCAACATACCAGACTAGCGCTTGTAATAATAAAGTACTCTATAAATCAACAAATAATACGGAGTGACGCCTTACAGCTTAAACCAAGACCGACTCTATGACGACAGCCGACAACACAGCAGAGAGCCTAACAATGACGTGCTCCCGACTGAGAAATAATACCAGAATCGTCTTACACGACAAGACATGCTCTAATAGGGTTCCTAAATGAATTCTCAAATTCAGATGGTTGTAATAGCTGTATCCAGTAGTCGGGAAACTATGGTTTCAATAGCGAAATACGAATTCTCGATCCTCTCTCCAGTCTGTGTAGTTATTTCCCACAGAGGGCTAACGACCATCTCGACGTGACGTATTTCCGAAACACCTAGACGTGCTGCTGCCGATGGCGAAACTATGAACCGTACACGTGATACTGTCTTCACTCTCACAGTTCGTCTCCATATCGCTGGAGTACGGGATAATAGTGCTAATCCCGACTGGTTACTGCTTCTGCTAATATTATCATTCAATAAGGCCAGAGTTTAACGTGCCAGTCACACCGAAGTCTTTAGAGATGGAGACTCAGCTCGCAATGGACAATGATAAAGAATTAGCTACGGTCTTTTGAATGAATGATGCTAGGATGCGACTGCTTTGATTTAAGAGAACAACCGATAACCTAAATCAGAATGAGTGAAAGAAGTTTTGAAGCCCATGCCTTCAACGGTTTGTCTAAAGTGATGCTGATATTGGACAATACAGTGATACTGAATGAGCACTGACCTCCATATTGTGGACAGGCTTCTACGGGGTTGTGTGAAAGACGACTGTAATGTTTTCAATGAAAATTATTCCATTTTGCAGCTAATATACAGCCCGACACACAGCTGAAACCGCGGGGACATGGTTAACACGGGCAGGGCCTGTTCGAAAGTCGAGGTCCTACAACGAAATTGAAGTGACTAGTGATAGACAGGCCAATTTCCATGAAATTCGCTGCGCTGACCACAGGCACGACGAGAAATCGCGGATAAGCGATGAGGTGCGCTTGTCCATCAGTGTCAGCCGGCCAACAGATTACCCCCACCCCCAGGCCCCAGCAGCCGTGAGCGGCTGCGCGTTACTGCTAGCCGACTCTTCCTAATGAAAGAGCTCGCTTTACACCGATTTTACTGCAGGTGAACGACGACTATACCGCTTCATCTCTGACTCTGATATATGATCACTACTGTTCAGAATGCGTAATAAACATGCTGACTTATTCCGTAGGGCAGTACAGGATAATATTCCTCTAATTATAGTCCCACAGCGAATATATCGTTATATCCAATAACAAACATCAATTCAGATATTTTAACGTGTTTTTGCTTTTTATATTCGCTCACTTGCCGCTTGCAGTGAAATATCTTGACGTAAAATGGTTTTCAAAATCTTATAAAATAAAAGGAATATCCCGATTCTGTCGATAAAATGTAAATTATAAACATGAAATTTATGAATTTCGCTGTGTTCAAACTTTCAAAAAATGAATGATAAAACAACAAATGTTCGTTAAGAATCGATATCGAAAGTTCTGACTGAAACGAACTATTAAAAAGAAAACATCGAATCAGCAGTGCAACAGTAGTGTTTAGAAATCCGTGATACGTGAGATGTTACAAATTAATTGCTTTCATCTTCGTTTTATGATCTGAGGAGCAGACGACATAAAAACCCAATCCCTTTCTATCAAATTTATTCGGATATTTGAATGCAGTTTCCTTTTTTTATACTATGATAACATCAAACGTCTTAAGTGCAACATTTTAATTACTGCAACAGACACGCAGAATATCGCAACAGATTGTTTGATACACACGCAACATAGCATACGCTTTATGAAAGAAGTAAGGTACCTTAGGGTTTGCAGTTCGTCGACGCTGTCTTTAGGGACAGAGAACACTCTCGGATTGGAGAATGTAACCCACTGAATCGTTTTGAGAGGAACCATCCCGTCAATTTCTGTTAGTAATTTAGAGCAACGCTAAAGGCTTTATTTACTTATTTATTAATCAGATTTCGAGGGATCTTGGGTTCTACAGCTACATGAACGTAGAACGATTCAGCACCTAGATTACAGGTCGCTAATTATACAATTTATTAAAAAAATAATTAAAGAATGAATAGGATATGGATAATTGTTATAATGTATCTGAATAAACAACACATTGCAGAGAAAATTTCCAAAAACTGCAAGGAACTCGTGCAGCAGGAGTATGCCACACGGAAACTTTCAATCTGAATTTGAATAATTAGAGTCCATCATTCATGTTTTTAGTTCTGCTGGAAGCCTGATGAAAATTAAACCTGATGAATAGAGCATACTTTCTGCACAGTGCTTAAGAAAGTATTATCCATGTCTATATTCGTTTTTTCGTCTCGTGTTTTCTCAATGAACGCAGCAGTTTCTTCTACATGAGTCAATATTGTTAGCAACAAATCTTGTGAGGGAAGTGAATCAACTGCCTCTACCGACGTCGTTTTATGCAACTCATATCGTTATTCTGGACTTCATGATTTCCATATTCTCTCGCTTGCCATGCGCGAACTATTATTCCTACAGAAAAAATGTAGTTTTTGTAGTACATTTTTGTAGTAAATTTAATGTAGCTAAATTTTGTACTGAGATACGTTTTCGCTGTAGTCCACGGTTTTAGAATCATTCAAGAAAAACATACAAAAGCGACATTCCAACGCATCACCACTCCCACGCTCACCCATCACCAATCAGTATTTCTAGTCTGTTGTTTGTGGCGCTCCCTGCTAACACTGTACAAATTTTCGAACTACACGAACTGCTCCCGATATCTCACCTTTCTTGGCCACCAACATAGTTAGCTATTTCGTTAGCGTAATTAATTTAAACGTGCTCATGAGAGTAATTATCCAAGCTTAAACGTTACATGTACAGTAGTTTCGTAGACAGAAGGCCTGACGAATAGTTGCTTATAATTGTTGTTTTACGTTGTTAAAATTCACAAAAGCGTTATGTAAAATTTACAGAAATCTCAATTTTACAATTTGGAAGCGGCGTAATAAAGCGAGTCAGTGAAGGCCAAAAAGGTCGGATGTAGGAAGTAATACGTGCAATCGCAATTTTCTGTGCAGTGGTAGGGCGGAAAGCTATGAACAATATACGAGAAATCCCGACTGGTAGGGGCTGACTGTGAGAGTGGGGGTGCGTTTGAAATTTACATTTGTACGTTTTTCTTGAATAGCTCGAAAAGTACGGTTTCAAGCGAAAACATATCCCAGCACAAGATAACTTAATTAAACTCCATACAGAAAGGTCTTCATTACTTCTCTCTGTAGGACTACTAGCTTGCGCCTAGCGCGCGAAATAATATGAAAATCACGCTCGTGGCTTATGAAGGTCAGATATAACATTGAGGATTGCATAAAATGACATAAGCATGAACAGGTGACTTACCCTGTATGTACAGCGAGGGGAGAGTTAGAATTCCGAAACACCTGAACAATTGTCTATTTTAAGTTCCCGAATCATTTTGACCACCCTTTTCTGGTCAAAGAATGTTTTGTTAGTGCACAGTGTTGCCCCGAATATGACGCCATACCAGATAACAAAGTGAAAATATTTTGCATTTCAAATTCATCGAGGAGACAAGTGAGCTCATGGTTGAATGAAAGCTTGTGGACGTACCGTATAGCGATAGGAATTACTGTTACCATTTCCATCAGGATAATGGTTGAAGAGCATCGTCACTGCAGACGTCAGAGCAAGGGCCATTAAAAAAAATTTAAAAAAAAAACAGGAATTTATATTATTCTCTATTTTTATCGGTTTTTAAGTGATTTATTACTATGAACCGTAGTTTCTCTCCAAAACGGCTTCCACGACAAGATAGATAGCCTTGACTGAAAGGCTCAGGATATCCAATCCGGAAGGAATGCTACACCCAACCGTGGTAAACGATTTTCATTGCTACACTGCAATATTTTGGAACCCCCAGTCCCTGAGCCCGCACATCAAATTTTATTACTGGAAAGATTAACCTGTGTATTTTCATACAATCAGCAGTTGTCATTGTAACCTGTCATTGCACTCATCTGCACTGGAGTCCAAAATTAAAGCAACAAACTGAAATTATGCAAGGTTGCGTTTATTTTGCCACAAAACAGTGTAAACAGGTGATAGTACAGTAGAAACAATGTAAAGAATACAGAACGTAAATAAGTGCGACATGCATAACGGAAGACAAAAATGTTCTTCGTTTTTTCCAACTTAACGGATTTGCACAGACTTCCCGACAACTGGTTAATGTGCTCAGTATGGGGTGTGACCACCTCTGGCAGTAATACAGGCCTGACAACGACGGGGCATGCTGTGTATGACGTCATCAGTCTCGTGTTGAAGCAGAAACGTCCGTCCATCCTGTATATCTGCTCGAAAGTCTTGGAGAGTGGTGGGTGGGTGCTGACGTAATGCAGCCCCGTCTACCTAGTGCATCTCAGACATGCTCTATGAGATTCAAATCGTGAGAACGACCAGGCCACGCAATGCTTGCAGTATCTTTCGTTTCCAAGAAAACATCAACCACGCGTGCTCCATGGGCTCGAGTATTATCGTATATCACTACGAAGTTTTGTCCCACAGTACCTCGCGACAGCCTCACATGAGGTCCCAAGATCTCGTCACGATACGTGACAACAGGTAAACCTCGCCGATTCACCTGTACAATTTCATGGAGAGATGTTCGAGTGGTCAACATAACCCCTGCCCTAACCATAAGGGACCCTTCTCGATATCAGTCTCTGTCCACAATGTTTAGGTCCCAAGATCGTGTTCCACATTCCCTCCAGAGACGAATCCGTCGAGAATCACTCTCCAGACCAAATCGGGACTTATCTGTGAAAAGAGCATTGGCCCACTGTTCGACCGTCCTGGAGGCATATTATCGACTACATTCCAGACGTTCCCTTCTGTGTAGACGCGTCAGAGGTACACACACAGGAAGTCTCTAACAATAAAGGCAACTTGCCGAAACATTTTGTGCCCCGTTTTCCTCGGCACAACACGTTCAGTGGATGCTGCCACGTCAGATACCAGTATTCGTGCAGTACTAAGGCCGTACCGACGTGCCCCTACAGTCAAATAGCGATCCTCTCTTTCCGATGTCGCACGTGGTCGATCATACCCTGGCCTTCGCGATACAGATTCGTTCTCATAAACTGTCACCACATCCGAGAAACAACAGAACGATTCACATTAAGTCATCGGGCCATATCACTTTGCGACTCACCTGCTTCCATTCTTCCTATGGCCCTCCACCGCAGATAGTCTGGTAGTCTTGTTATCTGTGCCATGTGTCCTGTCTGCGACTGTGTTCACAGTGTCTGTCAATGTGGGACTACCCGGCAAACATTACCCCGTTTAACAGAGGGCCTTACGTCATCGCTGGCGAGATTGTCCGTTGGCCGGAAGACGATCGCACAGACATCTGTTGACAGTTTGTGTGATTATATCATGAAGTAGACACAGGATGGGGAAATAGAGGATTGTTTATTTAATTTTGGATACCAGTGTACTTTGCAATCACTCTGTATCTGTTTCCATGTGCTTCAAATGAGTCAAAACACGTGGTGCGCATTGCTAATTTGTTTTTTTGCCGCAGTAAAATTTTATAACAGTGAAACAAACGCGTGTATGTGTAAATACAAACTACAACATGAATATGAGTCAAATGATAAAAACTGTAAAAACAAATGTTCGAGTGCGGACATTTCACGTAATTTGCTTTCTGTAGCGCAGCCGCCATTATTAAAAGTAAAGCAGTCATCTGTCTGAAGATTGTTTTGAGCAGCACAGTGCTTTAATAAACATGATCCTCTTGGAAGAGGTATGCTTTTGCTTTCCTCCGGCCTTTGAACTGACTTAGTCAGTTAATATGGATTCGGACAACGGTGCAACTTGGCATTTTTTCAAGTCAACAAACACTGCAGGAGGTGAAACATGTAATGAAAGATTTAAGGAGTAACCGGGCTGTCACACTGTCATAAACTGTGCTTTGTTGTTCCACCTGGAGCAAATCACCTTTAACGCAATGAAAATTTCTTTTTGCGAGAGCATGGAAGCCGTCTGAAAATGAATTGTATGGTTGCTCCTGTACGCCATCAATAATTTATTAATTAATGTCTATTTAAGGGCTTTTCGTTAGATAAAGTGATGTCTACAGCAGCTGTGTAGGGAAATTAGCTTTCGGTACTTTGCTATAAAGAGATTTCTTTATTTCATTAGAATTCTTTGTAGCAAGAACAAACTGATAGAATGTTTCTGATCCTTAAAGTCGTGCTCCATAGCCTCCAAATATTTATTGAAAGACGTCTTCTGTAAAAAGCATCAATGCTTGTTTCTAGGTTTACCTCCGTAGCGGAGTGGTCAGTGCAGTTAACAGCCAAGCGACGGACCTGGGTTCGATTCCCGCTACTCCTAGGGACTTTTTTCCCTGGTGGAAGGACGGGTACGGAGTGCAGTCAGATTCGTGAGACCAAATGAGGAACTACTCGACCGATTAGTAGCGGTTCAAAGGCCAACAAAAACGAAAACGACCGAGGAGATCAGTGTGCTGACTTCATTCATGCCCCTCCATACCGTATCTTATGTCACTATTGGCAGAGGACGACATGGTGGTCTACCGGGAACGACTGGTCCGTCTAGGGCTAGAACGCGGAAATTTAAATTTAGTTCTGGACCAGATTCGGCCAGTTGACCATTTTTTGTAGTAGACAAACTTAAAAAAACCTGAATACAGTAGCCGCTTAAATATAGTCAAATGAAGCCTAGTTTATTACGACTACACCTACGGGATGCCTGTATGTAAATCAGTATTTTTTATCTTTTTTGGTTTAATACTTTAGCGTACAGCAGAGACGATCTTTCTGTATGCTGATTACCTAAACGTTGAAACTGGTCATAGCTGTACAGTTTGTAACAGAGACTGAAAATAAAATCATTCTACAGGAAATGAAAAACGCTGATGCCCCGCCATCATATGGTTAATTTCAATTACACTAGTACACACTAAAAAAGGATTCTTCCAAAAAGACAACATGATATGGTTTCTGATGCAAGGTATCTATTTCTCAAATATGACAATAATTTTCTTCTTGTGAGCCTTCCATTATAGTTAAACGTCAGGTTCGTAGTAGGGAAGGAGAATTCTCAACTTCTTTTTATTGGGAGAATTCTGGGACTGTGTAGCTCGTAAAGGAGACGGAGTATACAACGCTAGTGCGAGGAATTGCTTAGTGCTGTTCGAATGTTTGGGATCCCCATTATCTTGGATTAAAGGAAGACATGGACGCAGTTCAGAGGTATGCTACTAATATTGTTACCACTATGTTCGATCAGAAATCAAATGGGAAACCCTGGAGGGAAGATGACCCTCTTTCCGCGAGGCACTACTGCGGAAATTTGGAGAACCAGAATGTCAGGACGACAGCTGAAGTATTCTACGGCCGTGAATGTACATTCGCGTAAAGACCACGAAGATAAGATGTGGGAAACTACAGATCGTACGGAGGCTTTTACAAAGTAGTTCTTCCCTCGCTCTGTTTGCGAGAGGAACAGGAAAGGAAATAACTAGTGGTTGGCTCAAATGGCTCTGAGCACTATGGGACTTAACATCTGAGGTCATCAGTCCCATAGAACTTAGAAATACTTAAACCTAACTAACCTTAGGACATCACACACATCCATGCCCGAGGCAGGATTCGAACCTGCGACCGTAGCGGTCGCGTGGGTCCAGACTGTAGCGCCTAGAACCGCTCGGCCAGTCCGGCCAGCCAACTAGTGGTGGTACGTGGCACCCTCCACCATGCACCGTACGGCGGCTTGCGGGGTATGTATGTAGGTGTAGCTGTAGATGTACACAGCCAATTTTAAAAATATTTGCTATATGTAGGCTGTCGAGTATCATCAAACAAAGCTACCATATGACGTGTTGCTAACGTCATTCATCGTGTAAAGGACGTAATACTTACCATCTTAATACCTACACAGTCCTTCCCAAACTGTTATGGAAGAAACAATTTTCTTTTAGAAAGGGGTATTTGTTGGCTTTTCCTTCTTTAACATTTACATTCACCTCGTTCTCGGACTTTTCCTGTTCCGTTCACAAATTTTGCGTGGCAACGACGACTCGTGGTAAGATTCTGATTTTTCGTCCCCGTTATTTAACGATGTACACTCGTGTGTGGATTAAAGTAACACGATACCTGACTCTTTGTGAAACACGTGTTCTCGGAAATTCAACAGTTCATTTTTTTCGCGACGACGTCTCTTGTTCCATCCCGCTTTCTGAGAACCGAATGGAAAGAGCGGAAGTGGTGGCCACCCGATTGCACGCGCGGCCGGATACAGCACGCCGAGTGGCTGCATATGAATACGTGGGCGCAAAGCTCTGTCCCGAGCCCGGACACGCCGGACGAGCAGCGTGAAATGCAAATCGGTTGTATGCGTGGCGGCGAGAGAGGCAGCACGCGCCACAATGGCTGCCGCGGGGCTATTTCTGCAGGTGTGCCTGGCGGCCAGCCACCGCAGGTGAAGAATGCCGCCGGCCGTTTCATATTCTGCAGCCAGCACTCGATTCCGGCAACTTTATTGTCGCTAGCTTCATTTCAGTTCTGGTGAAGTGCGACAGCTGCACTTCCGCCCATCCTGCCAGCAGAACCACTTTGTCTTCTTCCAGAGTCTTCTGCCTTTCCTATCGGCTTTACAAATCATGCAGTGCCATTGTGGACGTTCTTTTAATTCAAAATTGGCGGGTTACTTCGGTCAGTTCACGAAATGTTGTTCACTTTCCAATTAGATTCGCTAAAATGATACGAAAGGATGACGGGGCTGTAACTGATAAAGATAGAACAACATAAATGTCAGCGACAACCGTTCAGAATTACTGAACTCGAAACTTATTACATCGTAACTAATGAAAATTTCTGTTAGTTAAAACATATTTATTACATTGAGGAATCAGCTTTTCTGACTAATTGCACTGATATGATTTCGTTTCACTGTATTGTCGTCGGAACCGTGTCAAACAAGTACCTAGGCTACAACACCGACGGTCATGAGATCATTTTATAACTAAAGCACAACAAGATATCAATCGGAGGCAAGCGTTCGCCTGTAAACTAATGAAACACTTGATGGAGGAAGAGGTCACATTACGTAATAGTACGTTGGATTCGGTCGCAGTATAAGAACTGCAAGTAATTAGAAAAAGTATGAAAAACAGGAAATCATATGGACATATGGTATTAATAGGGATCTTTTAAAATATGCCGGTCCCTTTTGTGATTTCAGATTATTACATTCATTTAAATCAATGTTGGCAATGGTGTAAAATCCCAGACTCTTGGAAAATACTGGAAGTGGTGTCAGTTTTTATAAAAGGTCAAATGAAAAATCGTGAAAATTATAGAGGAATTAGCTTCCTAAAATCAAACTGTAAAATATTTGCGAAAATACTCAACTGTCGTATGAGAACCATAACAAGACTCTTCTATTAGAAGAACAAAGTGGATTCCTGAAACGCCGTTCATGCAGAGATAATATGTTTATCATAAAAAGAATTTTAGAGAAAGGATGAGAAGTCAATGTAGAGAGATACATAGCTTTTGTTAACTTCGAAAATGCTTTAGACAGTGTGAAGACAAAATGACTAGAGCTTGATATCCTATACATCTTAATGAAGCTATGAAAAGTTTATATAGGGACACTGGAAAAACACTAAAAGTTGGCAATGATAAAATTGAAGAAATCGCTACCAATAAGGGACTTAAACAAGGCTGTTGCCTGTCACCAACATTATTTAGTGTATATATAAATATGATTAAGAACTGAAGACAGGACGTAAGTATGGGTACACATATTCATAGAATTAAGTATGTTAATATCCTTATGCATACAGATGATGTTACAGTTTTGGAAGAAAGTGAAGATGAGAAACAAAAACACAGCACAAACTATATAAGTTTAGAAAAGAGACTATTACCTTCGAATATCAACAAGGAAAACTGAAAGTCATGGTCCACCATGGGAAATAACCTACCAGCTCAAAAATAATAATGGATAATACTCCACTTGAATTCCACTGAGATTTCCCTGGCTCATGACGAAGATGGAGTACTACACATTGACAGAGAGGATATGAAACGCAACATGCTTAACGTGGAACATCTGGATGAAACGATTAAGGAGCAATTGGAAAGAAAATGGGAATAAGTGAAAATAAAATACGTACGCTGCAGTGCAGGATAGATCTTGTGGACTGATACCAGTATCAACATTAAAATAACGGAAACAGAGAGAAGTAGTAGCAGCGATGGAATGAAGAGATATTGGGAAGAAAAATGTACTGAACGAGTCACCAATGATACATCATTATCTCACAAACTTTTATGCATCTCTAACCACAAGTCTGAGGAACAAAAAACTGATTTGCATGTAAGGTGATCTCATTATAACGACTGAATGGAGCTGCTTCTTCTGAACGTGGCATACTGCTCGCAAAATACATGAAAAGCTTCGATAGTGAACTAAGTGAATATGGATCGCAACTTTGGAAACGTCGTACTTCTTCCTGGACTGGCTGGTAGCTCAATTTGAAGAATGGCCTCAAACGAATCTGCCGCACGTTCTCAACACGAGCCAGAAAGTCTGCGTGGGGCGCCCTGTCCGAGCCACAGGCTGTTTCCAATGACCCTTCCTGTAAACGAAAACCTTCGACGTTAACCTTAAAAAACACGCAGACCAAACACAAAAACCGAAATGGAATTTTCATTTGCCAGTTATTTGTACGTTCCGCATTCAGCATTTCCGGACGTATCGAAAACTAACCCAAAAAATCTCTTGTGGCAGAGGAACCCCAATGCTGTTCTTTCTACGTACTGCGAGGGAGGATCTGTGGTAATAGTGTCGAGAATCACATATGGAAAAACCACTGAGAATGAAAGCTTGAATCAGGCCTGGGCTGTGCTTAGATGCCCAACGATTAAGGTGAATACTAATGAAAAGTATTATACATAGTTTCCAATCCTGGTCGGTGACAAATTTTCATTAGTCGTGACATATTCATTTTCTTGCCATGTTGTTAGTAGGTCGCTTTCTTGTCTGTCTGTTTGTACAGTACAAATTTTCCAGTTGACATTTAACAAAATTGAAGATGTGCTCGAGTCCTAGAATTTTAAACATAGCGTAGAAAGTTTAGAACTGAATGATAATGCATTATTAACTCCCTTTCTTGTCTGTCTGATCGGCAGGGATGGGGGTGATGATGGAAATGTTTGGTAACGCCTGACAACTAGGATGCTCTGCATGGGCGGCATGTTGTATGGGTAGTAACGGAATGCATTTCAGGGGGTGTAGTTGCGAACGGGCATGGTGAGCAGAGAGAGAGGGGGAGGGGCGATGATGTGGATAGTGTGAGGCCAGAGGGTGGGGTAGGCAGAGACAGTGGGGGGGGGGGGGGAGGAGATGGACTGATAGAGGTTAAATAGAGGTTAAAGGTGGTGATGCACAGGGCGAGGAGGGGAGGAGCAGATAATCAGAGAGAGGAGGGAGCAGAGTTGAACAGAAAGAGGGGGACGACGAGTTGACGAAGAGAACAGAGAGACGAGGAGTTGTATATAGAGAGTCACTAACTGTTTCTAACTATTTCTCGAATATTATCTTCGTGGTCTTTAAGCGCAGTGTATGTTGGCAGCAGTGTAATCATTGGGCAGTCAGCTTCAAATGCCGGTTCTCTAAATTTTCTCAATAGTGTTTCTCGAAAAGGACGTCGCCTTCCCATCAGGGATGCCCATTTAAGTTCCCGAAGCATATCCGTAACACTAATGTGTTGTTCGAACTTACCGGTAACAAATCTATCAGCCTGCCTCTGAATTGCTTCGATGTCTTCCTTCAATCCGACATGGTACGGATGCCAAACATTCGAGCAGTACTCAAGAACAGATCGCAGCAGCGTCCTGTATGCGATCTCCTTTACAGCTGAACTAGTCTTTCCTGAAGTTCTCCCAATAAACCGAAGTCTGCCATTCGTCTTTCCTACTACAGTTCTCAGCTGCTCGTTTCATTTCATATCGCATTGCAACGTTACGCCCACATATTTAAACGACTTGACTGTGTCAAGCAGGACGCCAGTAATACAATAGTTGTGACCTTTTGAGAAATCCAAGAATCACAAAGCAGTATACACTTCTAGTTATTTGGAAAATTGTTATTAATAACACACGAAAAGGGATTTTGAATCGTCTGTTGGCATTTTCCCATTTGTGCTACGCCCAATACGTGTGTTTGGTAGAGGATTGTCTTCTATAAACTTTTTAACTTTCTGACTGAAGTTTTTTCCTGAAGACAGATATACAGTTCTTTATTAGGTGTTCACTCATTGAAAGTCTAACATCTATTGTATAGCTATGAGTTGTATTGTGTACAGAGTGGACCAAGGCAACTGTTGATTTTCCCCATTTCCTTAGATAGTGTCGCACCGAAAGTTAGTTCATGATTAAATCCAATCTGATCAGCGTTTCAAATGCAGTGTGGCTGTACCTAGAAACTTCCAATTTTCTGGTTTACTTTTTCGACAATATGGGCTCCAGACTTGCGAATATCTTGGTTTTCCTGTACATCTCTGGCTGTCATGAAAGCAGTGACGTGTTTACGGCACATTCTATATTGTTTCTTTAAATGTGCTATGAAAGCTGCAAAGCATATAAACTTCTTGTACCAAATTTCTCTAGCTTGTTGCACTATCCCGCATTCAGAAATGCACACATTTTCCTTCTTTCGTTGCTTGGTGAAACTGGCATAGCATGTGTAGTTTTGTTTCCAATTCTTTGATTGCCTTGCTTCCTCGAAATGGGTATTCGTTACGTCTTTTTCCCTCCACATAATCAAATATTACTTTCACGTTCGATGTGCTTTTTATAGACCGATGTGTCTTCAATAACGAACTGTAGGTCGTAGCTTTACGTGGAAGTGTATAATAATCATAAATAGGTTCAAAAAGTTCATATTTTTTAAAAATATTAACAGTACTGGATTTCTTTTCTGGTGAAGTTCCATAGTCACCAGAACTGTTATCTTCTATCTGAGAAGAACATTTCCACCACTGCCACTAACAGTACAATCCTAAACATTATTAAATGCGTTATAGTCTATAAAGTGGTTTCATTCATCCACTATCCTACCAGTGTAACATCAGTTGAGCAGTCAAGTGTATATTCATGTATCTGAGTCATCAGATCCATCAAAAATATTGCGAAAGTGCCATCAGTCTACCCTACATCGTCTGCCGTTGCGTAACGCCGTAACTACACGTAACAATATTTAAAACATTCCAAACATACACTACTGGCCATTAAAATTGCTACACCAAGAAGATATGCAGATGATAAACGGGTATTCATTGGACAAATATATTATACTAGAACTGACATGTAATTACATTTTCACGTAATTTGGGTGCATAGATCCTGAGAAATCAGTACCCCGAACAACCAACTCTGGCCGTAATAACGGCCTTGATACGCGTGTGCATTGAGTCAAACAGAGCTTGGATGGCGTGTACAGGTACAGCTGCCCATGCAGCTTCAACACGATACCACAGTTCATCAAAAGTAGAGCCCGGCGTATTGCTCGGCCACCATTGACCAGACGTTTTCAATTGGTGGGAGATCTGGAGAATGTGCTGGCCAGGGCAGCAGTCGAACACTTTCTGTATCCAGAAAGGCCCGTACAGGAGCTGCAACATGCGGTCGTGCATTATCCTGCTGAAATGTCGGTTTTCGCAGGGATCGAATGAAGGGTAGAGCCACGGGTCGTTACACATCTGAAATATAACGTCCACTGTTCAAAGTGCCGTCAATGTCAACAAGAGGTGACCGAGACGTGTAACCAATGGCACCCTAGACCATCACGCCGGGTGATAAGCCAGTATGGCGATGACGAATACATGCTTCCAATGTGCGTTCACCGCAACGTCGCCAAACACGGATGCGACCATCATGATGCTGTAAACAGAACCTGGATTCATCCAAAAAAATGACGTTTTGCCATTCGTGCACCCAGGTTCGTCGTTGAGCACACAATCGCAGGCGGTCCTGTCTGTGATGCAGCATCAAGGGTAACCGCAGCCATGGTCTCCGAGCTGATAGTCCATGCTGCTGCAAACGTCGTGGCACTGTTCGTGCAGATGGTTGTTGTCTTGTAAACGTCCCCATCTGTTGTCTCAAGGATCGAGACGTGGCTACACGATCCGTTACAGCCATGCGGATAAGATGCCTTCCCTAAGATGCGTTCCGTATTACCCTCTTGAACCCACCGACTCAATTTTCTGCTAACAGTCATTGGGTCTCGACGAACGCGAGCAGCAATGTCGCCATACGATAAACCGCAACCGCGATAGCCTACCTTCCGACCGTTATCAATGTTGGAAACGTGATGGTACTCTTTTCTCCTCCTTACACGAGGCATCACAACAACGTTTCACCAGGCAACGCCGGTCAACTGCTGTTTGTGTATGAGAAATCGGTTGGAAACTTTCCTCATGTCAGCACGTTGTAGGTGTAGCCACCGGCGCCAACCTTGTGTGAATGCTCTGAAAAGCTAATCATTTGCATATCACAGCATCTTCTTCCTGTCGGTTAAATTTCGCGTCTGTAGCACGTCATCTTCGTGGTGTAGCAGTTTTAATGGCCAGTAGTGTAAATGTGTTTCGTTCATTTCTGCTGTTTGTGTTCGACATTACTGACACACGTACATTAAACATTTCAACTACTTGCTAAAATAACTGACTGACTGGCGTATTTAACCCTCACCTCCTTAGCCCCCCCGCCCCATCACCCCCTCGCCCCTACCTCCACGAAGACTGAAAGCGCTGCTGTGTACAGACCAGGAGCAACACAATCACACGCCGCTCCAGGCATGGTTAGAAATGTGCGGTGGTTCTGTGTACAAATGTTTAACTACAAATTCCTGTTCGAGCAGAGAGACGTCCCTTGCAAGCACGATTTTTTAGAGGCGGAACGATTTTCGTATGTTACCTCTCTCTCACTTACTTCGTGTCTCTTACAACTGAGCGATATTTCGATATAGGGCACGTAAGCATTTTATAAAATATCTCTTTCGTAGACAACCCGTATTGTACAAGTACCCAGACAATGAATGGAAGCTCGTCCATCTCCGTCGCTGGAGTCGTCAATACACACTAGTGTGAAGGGTATTTCCCGAATGCAACGCAAATGCTGAAATATATGAAATGCAGAAATTTTGAATAACAAGTCTGTCTTGCGAAAATCTACTTACTACATTCCAAGAAGCGGTATTCAGAGGGGCAATTACGCAGTCACTCACATATTGCTCCCGTGTAGACGTAATTAGTCTAAATAACAGTTCGATGAAGCTTTCTTCCTATTATGTAGCCGTGAAAGGAACAAGAAATAAATTTACTGTCGGCACAGAATTGATGCATGAGGTCTGAACTAAAGGAAACGAGACTGCTCGCGCTACAGAGGAATTTTTTCCGTGGCTGTTTTTCGACCTCGAAGATGCAAGGCGTATTTTTGAGCTCCTGCGGATAATGTAAAAGAGTGCTGACATAATGAGTTTGACGTTGCAGATTTGTGCGGTTAGCAAATATGTTTAATTAGTAGTGTTTCACATTCAAAATAGGAACCGTCTGAGTCTACATACGTCTCCAATCCTCAAAGCATTTATGAAGGTCTTTTCCGCTTGTCGTTAAGCAGGAGCCTTTCTGTTTCTGTCGCCGGCCGGAGTGGCCGTGCGGTTCTAGGAGTTACAGTCTGGAACCGAGCGACCGGTACGGTCGCAGGTTGGAAACCTGCCTCGGGCATGGATGTGTGTGCTGTCCTTAGGTTAGTTAGGTTTCATTAGTTCTAAGTTCTAGGCGACTGATGACCTCAGAAGTTAAGTCGCATAGTGCTCAGAGCCATTTGAACCATTTCTGTTTCTGTCTTCCTGCGGAGCGCAACAACACACCAGCATCAAACCGCTCATCCATTGACCCTCCCCCGTTGCTCAGGTAGCTACAGCCTTGGCGGTAACCTAGACGCTTGAAATCCGGTGGTAGTCGAAAATTCGACAGTAAGCGGTGTTATCTGTGTAAAGCTGTACGTAGTCATTATCTGTTTTTCAGTCTGTATAGGGCGTAGAGTATACTAGAAACAAGATAATAGCCTCCAGTGAGCTCATTTCCCGCTTACTGCGAGTATAGAATACTCCTCGCACGAATTAAGAGCATGTGGTGATATTTATGATAATTTGTCCGTCGGTTGGGGAAGTTACGTGCAGCAGTCCCCTTGCTGTCATTGGGTAGGAGAGAATAACGTGCTTGCACTGGTTTCACCCTCTCCATTCTCTCACCATTATACAAAACAAACATGACACCACACCGTACACACAGCCTTTAAAGTTATCTACACTTAAGGTACAGCTGCCGCACACCACGAGGAAAGAGGCCATCGCGCGCGGAGAAAGAAAAGCCTGGCTCTTCCATTCGCACTCAGCTGACCGATCGAGATGATGATTAGAGAGCAAGGACACAGTCAAGGCCGAAACAGTCGTGCACTAACATGTTGCGATCTTTAGTGTCTTAGTAACGAGATTGAAACGTCCCCTTAGAAAAATTTATGAAAGACTGTGCTGATAAACCTCTTACATTATTTGCTTTTCAAACAGCTGAGCAAAACTGAACGTACTCAGACATTACTCTCTTTACTTATTCTGATCAACACTAAACTGACACACAATATATTTAGCGCAACGCAATCTGACTTTCAGTAATCCCTACAAAAGAATGGCCCTGACTAACACTAACCTATACCTTTCATGAATCACTTACTTCACAAAAATCTTCGTTATTCGAACTACTGCAATACCGTGACAGCCAATACTGCCAGCTAAATAAAAATTCTAACTACTGAAGGCACTAACTACTGAGAGGCATAGTTAGCAAATGAAAGATTTTGATAGAGAACAAACAATGTATTTACCTTAATAGTGTTCAAAAGTCATTATATATATAATATCAGTTCATGACATCCAGTCTTACAAATTTTACTCTCTCTGATGGACACACGTCCAGATCGTCCGCTCTCAAAACTCCGCCTCACTCTACACATCCACCACTGCTGGCGGCTCACCTCCAACTGTGCAACGGTACGCGCTGTTAACAGCCAACTGCCCAACACTACAATAGCAAATTCCAACAATGTAAACCAGCCACAGACTGCACATAGCACAATCAGTGATTTTCATGTAGAGCGCTACATGGCGTTACCAACATTGTGGTGTGCGTACTGTAAGACCTTCGGTACACACACCATCAGATTATTTGACTTGTCGCTCTAACGAAGTAGGCGAGTGTCAGCAATATGTCTCGTGGTCTTATCGTGGCGTGTTTATCTTCTGCCGTTATGTCAGACGATAGAAATGCCACTTGTACGCTTAGAGTAGCAGATTGACAGTGACCAACTTTAAACAGAACTTGATTAATTTTTACACATATGTATTAAAATAATAAAAATCATAGATATTACGTAACTTGATTCTGGTTGCTATTTACAATTGACAATCTGAAGTTCCTTTGGTCTTGATACTTGACAAAGTGTCTATACATTTCTCTTCATGGCTATGTACAGGAATATGGTAATCTTATTAGGCGCAGACTGAAACTTGACTACAGATTAATGCAGACTAACGCAGACTGATGCAGACTGACTCATCGGAGGTCCGTACACTCGTTATAATACCTCTCGCGTTCAAGTATCACTGCGCGAGTGTGATCCGCGAGGAACATTAGCAGCAATCTCATTGGCTGCGTTACATGTTAATACGCGGATCGGCGGAAGCAGAATTTGGTCCGTCTCTAAGACAGCGCCATCTCGTAGTGCGGAGATGGACGAGCGCTGCGCCTGCGCTGTTGTGCTTAGTGGGGCGCGCTCTAGTGGGAAAGTTGTGTACGCGCTGACTACGCGGAACTATGTACACAACAAACATAAAAACCTAAACAGCCTACTTACAAGATTAGTGTCATCCGTTTGACACACCCATATATTTAGATGTACTACAAACATTTAACCCAAGTTACGGAAGTGTAAGTTTAGCAAGATTCATTTTAAAATGTTGCACGTTTCAGTGTTCATATTGTAGACAGGGAAATAATTATAAAGGAAGAAGAAAGTTGTTGAGGAATACGTGGTCAGTGTATATGTCCGCTAACAAGTAATCGCTGTTTTGTGAGAGAAAAGGGATAAAATAAAGTTAAAACAGAATTTTTGGGCTAATATGTCATTCATTCTACCATTCCAATGACGCACCATTTAGAGAAGAGTGTAATATTTGTACTAAATGACCGAATGACGTGGTGGTGGTTGGCACATTGGACTCGCATTCGAGAGGACGACAGTCCAAACCCGCTTCCGGCCATCCAGATATAGGTTTTCCTTGATCTCCGTAAATCGCTCTGGGCAAATGCCGAGAAGGTTCCTTTGAAAGGGTACGGCCAATTTCCTTCCCCATCCTTGACACAATCCGAGCTTGTGCTCCGTCTCTAAGGACCACGGTGTCGACGGGCCGCTAAATCCAATCTTCCTTCCTAAAAGTTGCTAAAATATTATGTCCGTATAATTGTCACTATATGCCGGCCGCAGTGGTCGCGCGGTTCTAGGCGCTGCAGTCTGGAACCGCGAGACCGCTACGGTCGCAGGTTCGAATCCTGCCTCGGGCATGGATGTGTGTGATGTCCTTAGGTTAGTTAGGTTTAACTAGTTCTAAGTTCTAGGGGCCTAATGACCTCAGAAGTTGAGTCCCATAGTGCTCAGAGCCATTTGAACCATTTTTTTTTTTTGAACCGTCACTATAGACGCTGGGCGTGGTGACACATTGGTCTCAAATTCAGGTGGAATGGCAAGCAAACCTGCATCCGGCATTATGATCTAGATTCCTTTGTTGGGTCCGGAAATTCAGACGACTGACGGGAGGAAGCAAAAGAAGTATGGGTGTAAGTAAAACTACTCGTGGGAAACAGCTCGCTTTGTTAACAGACGATATCTTTAAAGCTAAAAATTCAGCAAAAAGACTGATAAGGTCACACTATATTTACGAAAAATGTTCAGCACTGTACCACAATATAGCCAAAATACAAAAAATTGGAAATTTGTGGTAAGTTCAATGGGACCAAACTGCAGAGGTCATCGGTTCCTAGGTCTACACTCTACTTAATCTAAATTAAACTATTTTACACTAAGGACAACACACACACCCGTTCCCAAGGGAGGACTCGAACCTCCGACAGGGGAAGCCGCGCGAACCGTGGCAAGGCGCCCTAGATCGCACGGCAACCACGCGCGGCTGCCAAAATACAAATACACGGAGAATCTTCATTGATTTGTGATTAATTTCACGAGTTTCTAGTGACAGAATGCAACGCGTTGTACTGAATGGCGAATCAACAGAAATAAAACTGAAATCTGGTGTGCCCCAACAAAACATAATAGAGCTATTAATATTCTCAACGCACACAAACTGATTATTAGATTAATTAATGGCAATGCTGTTTTCTAAAGCAGTTTCGTCGTTGGCCGATCGTCAGAAAATGCATAAAGACTATGACAGAATTTCAGCTTGAATCAGACTAAGAACAGCCGACCAGTTGCAAAGGATAAAGTAATCTTTACCTAGGTTTCAATAGATATAAATCTATCTTCTTCAGAAGACGGCCTGGGGACAATGAACATCGTAATATATATTAAGGTATGAAACATGAGTCAAGATTTTTTTTTTTTTTACTTTATTGTAATTTTGATACCTGAACAACCAGGTAGGCTGGCAGCAGCACAATACGCCGCTCTTCAGCCGAAGAGAGTACATGGAGATAAACAAAGAAGAGACATTACATAGAAAAACGGCGGGAAAAAATAGGAGACACAAGAATATAAAAGCACAAGAAGCCGTTCACACTGGAGGACAATCCACACTATGAACTGGAGACCCGACACACAAACACTGAAGAAGACGATGTCACTGGTGAACAATGGAGCGTGACGGCGAAACTGAACACTAAACATGACGGCACACACGATACACTGATGGCGGTGATCTCCGGCGCGCGAATGTCCACTGAGCGTGTGCGAGTCCGGGGACCTGCCAAGAGGGGAACAGGGGTGAGGTGGGGGAGAGGGGAGAAAAGGATGCCAATGGCGGAGGAGACGGGGGCAGGAAGGAGAGGGACAGGGGAGGGGAGGCCCGGGGGAGGAGGGGAGAGAAAAGGAGGAGGGAGGGAAAAAGGGAGAGAAGGGAGGGAGGGTGCCCTGAGGAGCAAGCACAGGAGGAGGGCGGGAGGATCAAAGTTGGTAGGAGGGGTAGATGGAGGGGAGGAGGGCATCATCAGGGAGGGGGAGCCGGCGGAAGCCACCTTGGGAGAGGGTAAGGAGGGTGGAGAGATGGAGACCGGGTGGGACATGGGAGTACAGGCGCGGCAGCGGGCGGGGGTGGGAGAGGATCGGGGAGACGAGCGGGTGAGGTGGATCGAGTTTACGGGAGGTGTATAGGATTCGTATCCTTTCGAGGAAGAGGAGGAGGTGGGGGAAGGGGATAAGGTCATACAGGATCCGCGTGGGGGAAGGGAGACGGATGCGATAGGCAAGGCGGAGAGCATGGCGTTCAAAGATTTGGAGGGATTTATAAAAGGAAGGGGGGGCGGAGATCCAGGCTGGATGGGCGTAACAGAGGATAGGGCGGATGAGGGACTTATAGGTGTGGAGGATGGTGGAGGGGTCCAGACCCCACGTTCGGCCGGAAAGGAGCTTGAGGAGACGGAGTCGGGAACGTGCCTTGGCTTGGATTGTCTGGAGATGGGGAGTCCAGGAGAGGCGACGGTCGAGGGTGACGCCAAGGTACTTAAGGGTGGGGGTGAGAGCGATGGGACGGCCATAAACGGTGAGATAGAAATCAAATGAGTCAAGAATAAAGTTTAACATATATTAGGAAAATATTGTATTACAAGATGTGAGAAAGATTCTTGGTACTTACAGTATTATAACAACATGAAGTGATATGTCCTTATCGTTTAGGCAAACATCTGCATAGTTACATTAATCATATAAAATATAGCCCTGACAACAGGGTTTGTCAAACAAATAAAATAGGTACATAGAAGTTGCAGAGCTCCTAAGCGACTGAGTAAAATCGGCCAGCGTAGTAGCACAGCGGCCAGGGCAGGTGGCGCTCATGTCGCGAACTATGTGCCGATAGGCGTACTGAAGTAACATTTGAAACATCAATATTAAATGCGTTCTTAAATAGAGTGATAATAAATAAATTGGCAAGCATTTAACACTCCCGTTATGACGTTGCGGGAGGTATAGGAACAATAACGTAGATACATACGTCAAAAAGACAGGTGGCGCTTCCGCCGTGAGTTACATGCAGTGGTCTATATAGCCAAAATATAAAGTTATATTACCATATTAGTGAAGCCCGTAGAACGTATCACCCGATCCGCCCTATAGTGAATGGTATAGGCAGTCCACATCACACACTTGCTAGGCGCCTCCATTTTAAAATTAAAGATGCTTTCACTTTTGAAAATAATTTTTCTGTAAAAAACAGTAAGGAATTAATTAACAATATTCAATCTATAAGTTGTACACCTGACACTAGACTGGTGTCCTTTGACATCGTCAGCCTTTACACAAATGTTCCGGTTGATGAAACCATAGACCTTGTAAAAGAGAATCTTCTTAAACATAAAAAATTAAGTGAAACTCAGATTGCCGAACTCATTGGTTTGCTCAAGGTCATTTTAAAATACAATTACTTCACATTTAACGGGAAAATGTATGTACAACCAGATGGTCTAGCAATGGGTAGCCCCCTCGCCGGTATTCTAGCAGAGGTTTTCATAAACGCCCTGGAAACAACGTTCTTCAATTCAAGTTCAGAATTACGCCACAAAATCCGCTATTATGCACGGTATGTTGATGACATTTTCATTGCTTTTGATGGCACTGATCATGAGTTAGAGCATCTCTTTAACACTTTCAACGGTTTACATGAAAAAATTTCCTTCACAAAAGAACTTCAAAATGATAAACGTGAACTTAATTTTCTCGATTTAACAATTTCTATAGAAGATAATTCCTTCCATTTCAATATCTTCCGCAAGGAAACATATTCTGATAATGTCATTCCTGCTGACTCAACCCATCCAAAAGCTCATAAATTGGCATTTTTTCATTCCGCCATTCACCGAATGGTAACCACTCCTTTATCACCTGCGGATCAAAAAAAGGAATTGAATGTCATCAAAGCGATTGCGGTTAATAATGGGTATAACCAGAATATGATCGATTACCTGCTCAATAAGAAAATCTCCCAAAAATGTTCGACTTTGAGAAATATTCTCCCCACGGATACCACAGAAACTAAAAAATTTATTTCCATCCCTTTCCTGGGTAACTTATCGTATAGGATTAAACGTCTTCTAAATAAAAAATATAACTGTAACGTCTCCTTTTCTACAGATAACAGTTTAAAAAGAAATCTTGTACAGTCAGTAGAGATTGCCAGCGATTGGTTTTCTAATTCAGGTATTTACAAGCTAACCTGTAATAACTGCCCCTCTTATTATATTGGTCAAACCGGCAGAGCTGTGAAAACACGATATAAAGAACATCTGTTAGGTAAAAAAGGAACGAATATTCGCAACTCTACCTTTGCTGAACACCTCTTGATAACCGGCCATACGCCTAAACAGTTAGAAGACACGGTTATCCTACATAGACAGGTCAAAGGACGGAGACTAGATCTGTGGGAAGAACTATTTATTTTTAAACATCTAGAGCTCAAAGACGGCAATATTCTGAATGATCAGTTGAACCTTGCCTGTAAACAATTTTTCGAAGGCTTTAAACCCGTACTGTGTAATATATAACATTAATGCTAGTAACCTCAGTAGTCTATTTCCTCAGGAAGCTATAATGCACTTTCAAATCTTCCAGTTTACTATCGTTTATATAACGTGTTCTTTTCACGATGTATGGCTGCCACTACAGCGGCCCTCATGTAATTTTCTCTTATTCTATATTACGTAGTAACTGGATTGTAGACCAGGTCTCGTAATTTTCTTAAAAGCCATTACTGATTGTTCTTGATGTTTTGACTTATATACGTTCTATGGGCTTCACTAATATGGTAATATAACTTTATATTTTGGCTATATAGACCACTGCATGTAACTCACGGCGGAAGCGCCACCTGTCTTTTTGACGTATGTATCTACGTTATTGTTCCTATACCTCCCACAATGTCATAACGGGAGTGTTAAATGCTTGCCAATTTATTTATTATCACTCTATTTAAGAACACATTTAATATTGATGTTTCAAATGTTACTTCAGTACGCCTATCGGCACATAGTTCGCGACATGAGCGCCACCTGCCCTGGCCGCTGTGCTACTACGCTGGACGATTTTACTCAGTCG
The DNA here is from genome assembly GCF_021461385.2 of Schistocerca piceifrons. NCBI lineage: Eukaryota > Metazoa > Arthropoda > Insecta > Orthoptera > Acrididae > Schistocerca > Schistocerca piceifrons. The sequence goes on from NC_060149.1 coordinate 75,898,998, forward strand.
CTTAGGCGCTCTGCAACTTCTATGTACCTATTTTATTTGTTTGACAAACCCTGTTGTCAGGGCTATATTTTATATGATTAATGTAACTATGCAGATGTTTGCCTCAACGATAAGGACATATCACTTCATGTTGTTATAATACTGTAAGTACCAAGAATCTTTCTCACATCTTGTAATACAGTATTTTCCTAATATATGTTAAACTTTATTCTTGACTCATGTTGCCCTCTTGGCAGGTCCCCGGACTCGCACACGCTCAGTGGACATTCGCGCGCCGGAGATCACCGCCATCAGTGTATCGTGTGTGCCGTCATGTTTAGTGTTCAGTGTTTACCGTCACACTCCATCGTTCACCAGTGCCATCGTCTCCTTCAGTGTTTGTGCGTCGTCTCAACAGTTTGCAGTGTGGCTTATCGTCGAGTGTGAACGGCTCCGTGTTTGTTTCTCTGTGTCTCCTGTTTTATTGCCCACCATTTTGTAACTTTTATGTTTTTCTCCTGTTTTTGCTGATTGTACCTTCTATGGCTGAAGAGCAGCGTAGTATGCTGCTGACAGCCTGCCTGCTGTACAGGCTTTAAAATAACAATAAAGTAAAATAAAAAAAAAAAAAAAAATCTTGACTCATGTTTCATACCTTAATATATATTACGATGTTCATTGTCCCCAGGCCGTCTTCTGAAGAAGATAGATTTATATCTATTGAAACCTAGGTAAAGATTACTTTATCCTTTGCAACTGGTCGGCTGTTCTTAGTCTGATTTACGTGGAACCATTGCTGTAGCGCAGCTATGTTTAAAGTACTGAATTTCAGCTTGGTGTAATAAATGGCGGCTTTTTAAATATGGATAAATGATGCAACGTAAAAGCCCTGACAAAGAGAAAGATTTCGATGAAAACATTAGAGGTTAATTTCTGGAGTTAGTATGATCGATAAAGTTTCCTCTGTGATTTCTTAGGGTTCGATCTGAGATACAGGTCCACGGAACAAACAGATTAACTTTATTTCACATAAATAGCTCACTACGACGTGTATAATTTTCAGAATGGAAGTGAAATTACCTTTGCAAAGTGAACGTAGTTTGCCGAAGTAAGACTTCTGAACCCGCGCTCATCGATAGAAGTACGTGTATTGAAGCGAACGCAATTCGGTGCATGTTTGCAAGTAGTCGGAAGACAGCCTTACAAGGCGTCTCTCAGGCTCTTTTGGCCTGGAGGCAGCTTTTGAACGACGCTCCCAAAGAAGCGGAGACGAGCCGACGGAATTCAATGGGACAGCTGACCTCTGTCTGTGCTGATGTGGCCCGAGCAGAACGCCGATACGTCAAGGAGCTACGCCAGCCAGCTCTCGCTAGAGGATTCACGTCAAGCTCCCGTCACGTTCTTCCTGAACGGCAGCAAAATTTCATTTTTGTGTAAGTACTTATTATATGTATCGCAGTGCAGCTAGCTTTCTTTTTATGTTGTAACTGGTGAAGTAAAACACACTACATTTTTTCTGCACTAATCGCACTTGATGACCCTTCTAGTCACTTTGATCTCCCAGTAATCGTGAAATATTTAGTGTGCTAACCTTTGTGATTTCGGAGAGTAGACGCTGTCACGTAAGCCGAATCAATGGATCTGAGTCGCCGTGTACATCAGTAAATTAAATGTGTCGTTACTGCTTCTTTTCTAAATAGTTAAAATATAATTCATACAGCTCACTGGATACAAACTTTATATACACAGAGTTCTACAAATACATTGGCATGTAATTCGTAGTATCTAGGCTGTATCTGTAATGTTGATACAAACTTTCAGGGACTTGGGAGAAAATAATTTTAAAACCAGGGCAGCCACAACTTAAGAAGTTATACATAATTGATAGATCAATTCATACAGTATAACGGGTTTTTAGATGTAGGTACTGAAACTATTCAAATATAAAATTGACTAAAAAGTGCACTTGTCCACTATAACTGCATTTTTTTAAGTCTATTAGAGACTCACAACATGTCCCGTAAGTTTTGAGTTGCATCTTCTAGTGTCTATCTCTATAGAAAATTTTATAAATTAATACTTTGATAACGGGGATATGAAGTTATCTCACATATCTTAAAGTACTGAGCGAATATATGTAAACAAGGAAGAAAATATTATGCATCAAGTTAGGAGACTAGGTGTGGTTCACATACGCTCCACAAAGAACGCGCGTATCCGTATTTAATAAATAATTGATTTTTATTTTTTTATTCCCAGTTCTGTTCCTCCGCTTTTTCATTACTCATGAAGGTTTTTATCACTTGAGGAAGGATGAGAACTTTTCCCAACCACGCAGACTGTTACTAAACTCACTATAGATTTGTAAATTACCTCATTTTGGTATGAAATTACAAGTCTTGTTTATTAAATAAGTGTAGGCCCGTTCTTTGTGGGGCGCATGTGGTCCACACCTTCTTTCCTAAGTAGATGCGTAATATTTTCTACCTTGTCTAAGTCTACTCACTCAGTACTTTAAGATATCTGAGATAACTTCATTTCCCCATTACCAAGGTATTAATTTATAAAATTTCTACTACAGATATGCACCAGAAGAAGCAACTTAAAAGTTGTGAAACCGGTTGAGTAGGTCTCTAATCGACTTAAATTAATACAGCTACAACGGGATATTGGTCTTTTCGTCCAGTTATATATTATAATAGTTTTAAAACCTGTATGTAAACACCCGTTATACCGTATGACTTGTGAGAAGGCTACATTACCAATGTGAGATACGGAACCCCGGCAGGCAAATGACTGAATCGAAGACTATAAGTGAAAATGAGAATTTCCAATTTATCCTTGTTCTGCTGACCATAAAAACCCAAACACACTTACTTTATTAGTACTGTTTATCGGGAAAAGTTGTACACGGTACTGTATTTACAACTACTCAAAAACGGAACTCAACAGTTTCTGTACAAGAGGCTGACTAAACAGGACGTCCTCTTCCTGCCCACCTCGAGAGGGTGACTGAGCCGGTTGTTCACGAGAAAAATGAGCAAAGTGATCTGTGGCGCCACCATGTTTGAAACATACAGGTGTTTGGTGACCTTCCGGTAACGTGGGAATATATCTCTCAGAAATACAATGTACCCTGGGGCACTTAAGAAGGGAAGAACGACATACGGGCTTTTTAACCAATCACCGATTATGTAATGGCAAATCTATGACTATGACTCTTCACAATTATCACGCTAGAATTCTTAACGGCAGTTGTGTCACAACACATTTGGCCTGGTTTCAGGACCAGGCTTCTTCACTTAATATTGCTGCATTTGCCCTTCTGCATCATCTTGCATGCTTGTATGCTTGTGACAATATTGACTGGAATACTCTCTTCCAAATTCTGAAGGTGTCAGGTGTCAAATACAGGGAGCGAAAGGCTATTTACAATTTGTGCAGAAACGGGATGGCTGTTATAAGAGTCGAGGGACATGAAAGGGAAGCAGTTCAAATGGTTCAAATGGCTCTGAGCACTATGCGACTTAACTTCTGAGATCATCAGTCGCGTAGAACTTAGAACTAATTAAACCTAACTAACCTAAGGACATCACACACATCCATGCCCGAGGCAGGATTCGAACCTGCGACCGTAGCGGTCGCTCGGCTCCAGACTGTAGCGCCTAGAAAAAGGGAAGCAGTGATTGGGAAGGGAGTGAGACAGGGTTGTAGCCTATCCCCGATGCTATTCAATCTGTAAAGGAAACAAAAGAAAAATTTGGAGTAGGAATTAAAATCCATGGAGAAGATATAAAAAATTTGAGGTTTCCTGATGATATTGTAATTCTGTCAGAGACAGCAAAGGACCTGGAAGAGCAGTTGAACAGAATGGACGGTGCCTTGAAAGGACGATATAAGATGAACATCATCAAAGGTAAAACGAGGATAATGAAATGCAGTCTAATTAAATCAGGTGATGCTGAGGGAATTAGATTAAGAAATGAGACACTTAAAGTAGTAGATGAGTTTAGCTATTTGGGGAGCAAAATAACTAATGATGGTCGAAGTAGAGAGGATATAAAATGTAGACTGGCAATGGCAAGAAAGGCGTTTCTGAAGAAGAGAAATTTGTTTACATCGAGTATAGATTTAAGTGTCAGGAAGTCTTTTATAAAAGTATGAGGGTCATTAAGAAAGTAAGAAATGATCGATCGCGAAATGGAAACCATGGTGAAAATGCGATGAAGTTTTGCAAAGGTGTGTTGGGCAGTGTCTCTAGTATGCCTGTCGATCGCATTGCGTCGTTATTTTTAGTTCTGAGCACACAGGGAGCACATAAAGATAACTAGAACAATAGTTTCTCCCGCCAAGTACGAGGGCCTGGTGAGAAATTTCGCCTGAAGCTATGCAGCCTACAATACATAACTGTCGTGCGTTTTCTTCTTCAAGACAATTGTCAGCCGCATTCTGTAGGGGCAATGAAGATGCTCCTGCATCATTTTCAATTGGAAATATTTGATTACCCACAATACAGCCCGTAATTGTCTCCCTCTGTGTTTCATCTCTGCTCACATGAACCGCTTGCTATGAAGACAACATTTTGGCACAGACAACGAGCTGTAGGCCAGCGTAGAGAATTGGCGGAAAGCACTGGCGGCTGCCTTCCATAATGAGGGTATTGGAAAGTTAGTACAACGCTACGACAAACGTCGAATTCGGATCGGCGACTATGGAGATAAGTAGCTGGAAGTTGTAACTAACTGTTGCAAATAATGCAGTTTTGATTTTCACTGTGGTTTCCATTACGCGACCTATCGTTCCTTACTTTCCGATTAGCCCTCGTATTTGTATGGAGTGTAGCCATGTATGGATGTGAAACATGGACAATAAAAAGTTTAGAAAAGAAGAGAATATAAGCTTTCGAAATGTGGTGCCACAGAGGAATGCTGAAGCTTAGATGGGTAGATCACGTATCTAATGAGGAGGTAATGAATAAAACTGGGGAGAAGAGGAATTTATGGCACAACTTGAGTAGAAGAAGGGATCGGTTGGTAGATGTTCTGAGGCATCAGGGATCACCAGTTTAGTATTGGAGGATAGCGTGGAGGGTAACAATCGTAGAGAGAGACCAAGAGATGAATGCACTAAGCAGATTCAGAAGAATGTAGAGTGTAGTAGTTACTTGGAGATGAAGAAGCTTTCACAGGATAGAGTAGCATGGAGAGCTGCATCAAACCAGTTTCTGTACTGAAGACCACGACAACAACAACAACTTTTAAGAAATGTTACGGATACACAAAATAAAAACTGAAGGTAGACATAATGGTTTTCCTAGGACACTGACTTACCGTTGAATTCAGAGGCGATTTGTCACATCGCTCGACAGTGATTCTGAATAAGAGTGCATAGCCTGCATGATTAAGAAATGCTGCTAGCTCCTGATATCTAGGCAAGATAATTTCAACATGGCACTTCACAGTATTCGTGTGTTCATTCTTCTGCCTACTGCACGCGCGAGGTCAAGTAACTAACGAACATTTTCCAGAAGGTAATGTGCAATGAATATTTAACATCTTATCCACAGTTGGCATGGATATTAGATATTATGAAAATTCTGCAGCACGATTCTGTCCTTAATCACCGTGCTATAGCACGATTTAGAATATCACCGTCTTGGTAGAAATGAAACACAGGTTCGCAGATCCCCGCTGTTTCAGAGCTTCCCGCCGCTTGATTAATTGCACTAGGGACAGAATGTTTCCTTATCGCATTTTTTTTTTTTTACAATTTTCAAGGAAAGTTTGTCGGACGCTCCGTCACTTGCAAAACAAAGTTTTTGCATTTAGTAACTGAGTTTGTAATTTTATGTTGGCGAGAGGCCCGTAGAAGCTAGTTTAACAAACGATGAATAATTCAGAGGCTCGCTTGTCTGATTCAGATTCATAGAATGTAGTTTTTCATACAGTACGTAATAATCAATAATGATGTTCGGCAAGAAACTACTTATCCTGAGTCGTGTATACATACGAGGCGATAAAAAGTTTCCGTTTGATGGCATTGCAGCAGCGTATATGCAACACAGGGCGACGTCGATGCGGGCATGTAAGCACCGACATATACGAAAGTGATGAGTGTGGCACTCGTGTCTTTCAGACGTGCGAGCGGTAAATGCGGAAACGTGAACTATGGTGGCATTTTTACCAAATGCGTCCAAACAGAACCAGCGTGCTGTTATTCTTTTCCATAGGACAATGAAGAACGCGTATGGGGCATCGTGCCTGTGGAAAAACATCTGCGACAAGGGATGCTGCTGCTTCATGATAACGGACGTCCCTTATCTTAAATGACGTAACGCAGAAGTTACGCCAACTGAACTGGGAGACACTCGAGCACCTGCCCTATGGTCCTCATCTCGCCCCATGCGATTATCACGCTTTCGGTCCCTTAAAAAAGGCGTTGAAGGGTCAACGATTCCTGTTGGAAGATGACGTGCAGCAGGACATAGTGTTTTACCAAACGGGTATCTTCAACCTGATGCATAGGTGGGCTGATTGTCTCAATGCTCACAGCGACTTTGCCTGATTGCCACGCGGATTATTGACTGTGTGGTCTTCGAAATGAAACATTTTGATCGCCTATTATAATACAGAATATGAGTCAAACACCAACACAGCGGTCCCAAAAACATATCAGTGTTTAAAAAATTATAATCACTTCGTAAAGGTTTCGTCTGAAAGTGAACAAAATTGAACATTTTACTGAGTTATGTACGATAGATATATAAAAAACTGGTAACACGAAGAGGTGAATGAAACTTATTAGTGGAATATAAGGGAAACATAGACTCATACATAATAACTAAGTAAATAATTATCTTTTCTTTTGATGGATTAAAAGTCATGTAATATTTTGTGAAGGAGAATATTTTCCCCTTTGTTAACTCTACTTCCAGTCATCACGATCGTGCGGAAATTGTTCAGTAAATAATGCCTTCTTTTTGCAGCCGTTAACATATAGAGAGGAACGTCCATGTAGGTGATTCAAATTTGATATTTCTTCTGGACGTGTGCGAGGTTCCCGACAGGTCGCAGAGCCGTAGTGAGCCATCAAAATGGCGTCTACGCAAGACACTCGTTACAAGCAGCTTGCTGTAATTAAATTATTGGTAGCGAAAAAGGAAACCATAGTCAACATCTGTAGAAATTGTGTGCTGTATATGGGAATGATGCAGTCTGTAGGAGTACTGCGTTAGGCGACGGGTAAAGAGAGTTAAAGGGTCAGAAGTGAAACAACTGTGTTCCATGACATGGCACGTTCGGGACGTTCTGTCACAGCCACTGCTCCGGACATGGTGAATCCCACAGATCTCATTATTCGTGCTGACCGGCGTATCACAACTCAACTGGCTCTACAGCTATCGGTTAGCGTTGGAAACGTGTGTGCAGTTACTGAGACACTTGAATATTCAAATGAATGCTCAAGACGGAGCCTACGAATGCCTACTTCATCTGTGCAGCTGGAGCATTTTGAGGCTAATGGAGAGGCTTTTCTATCACGGATCATTACACTGACGAAACCCGGTGCATCAATTTGAGCCGGAAACAAAAATGCATTCACTGGAGTGGCACCACCCACAATCGCGAAGCAACGAGGATGTTACGGTAGCTTCCTCTACTGGGAAAGTCATGAAGACAGGCTTTTGAGACAGCGATGAATTCTGGTGGATGAGTTGCCAAAAGGGTCAACCATTAATTCAGAGGCATTTGTGAAGACCCTGAACATACTCAAAACCATTTCCGACGTCTTCCGTCTCTCAAGAATCCGACACGACAATGTAACCCGCACAGACGTCTCACAACCTGGGAAAACATCGCCCAAACGTAACGCGCTCGGACTTCCATCTGTTTGAACAACTTAACTATTCTCTACGTGGAACATACTTTGAAGATGTTGAGACCTTAATTCACGCAGTCAGAACATAGCTACGAATATAGGACTACAGCTTTTAACAAGAGCAACACACGTCCTTACACAATGCTGTCGTATGGCCACAAAAAGTGATCGAGACTATGTAGTATAAATGCAGTATAAATGTTGACTTGATATTGTCACCAAATTCTAACTCTTAAGATTAAATATGTCCTGAGAGAAAAATACGGGCACTATTTATTGCAGGCCCTTGTATTTTCGACCGCAGGGTCATTTACATGTGGACTTTTCGTGGGAACATGTCAAACAGGGTTCACTGTGATGTAATACTCTTTTTTTACAAATCACTTCGTTGCAGTTTTGACCATGAGATCATTTTGGAAAGGAAATGTTAGTGCTAATGCACATATCAAACAGATGACAGTCGCTGTTATAATATTAATGTTTGTATAACAATTCACTATTTTCTAAAATCTGTACAGATGCAGCAGAACAGTTATTAGAGACAAACTATGATCTCCATGGCATAAAATGTTTGTATATGCCAAAGGAAGGGTTTTTTACGTGTTATTAAACATGAAATTTTCTATGTGGAAATGACGATACTGTCAAACTTGCAGTCAATGTGATTCAGAATAAAGATAACAGTGAAAGGCGGAAACATTGTCTTTGAAAAAGTAAGTAAATATTTCGGTCTAGCGCTGGGAAAAAAATGAACTATATATTGAATTCTGTAAGATAGAAAAAGGTAAAACGATAAAAATTCAGACGAGTAAAACTCAACATCTAAGGCAGTAATTAAGTATAGCAATCAGTGCAGTATGCGACTGTGCCAAAATTGCAAAACGGAGAAAAATTCATCTTATTTTACATGTTATTGAAATTGCGATCAATAGTGATGCAGTGTACGCTCAGGTTAGTACGGAGGAGGCAAACGAATCGGCTGTGGAAATGCTGAACGATTCGGCATTCGTTTCGAAGGACCCACACTGTTGCCCTAGACGGCACTTGCTCACTGGAAACGAATTTTAAGTCGAGAGTACGCAAAGGAAACGAGATATCATGACTGTTGATGCCAATATAATGTATTAAGTCATGTACCAGACAGTGTGAGTAGCCCCGTCAGATGATTTACTGGCTGAAATAACGAAATGAAATTCTCTGTTTATAAACTGCATATTTACATGCAGTGTGCTTATGTTGATACATATCCCTGCATTCACGTGAAGTGGTTTGTGTGAAATCAACGAGAACCAAAATCAGTATGACAGGAAGAGACACTGATCTCTTTATAACACAAAGAAGTGTAATAATTATTACAATATTTTAATAAATGGAAGGAAAAACTAAAATGAAAAATAATAAAATTATTTAGAGACGTTATTTGCGCAACTACGATGTTAATGGCATTTATGTGATTTAACAGCGTAAACTGAGCTAAAATTTCTGTTGCAATGAAAGTTTGCCAGAAAACTGTTATGTCATCAAAATCCAATGGGGCGTTATTACAAGGATCAGCACCTAGTTATTGACTAATTTGTTTTTATTTTTCTGTCGTAACTGCATTAAAACTCTAATTATTTTATCTTTTATAATGTCAACAGAACTATTAAAATGGGACATTCTTGTTTTCAGAAGAACAGATATCACTAACAAAATGTGTCTACAGTTTACGTCTTCCTAGGACAAGGTGGTTCTGCAAGAAAATATATTCTGATCATTTTGGAAAGAAACTCCGCCTTATGCAAGACATAGTTTATTTATTTTGGCGATTATTAGACATGTTACAGCACTTTCTGTGCTATCTTCAGCGGGTTTTTATTTATTATTGCGTCTCGCATGATGCTGCTAATTATTTTGTGCAGGTAACAAAAAACGCCGAAGACGGAAAAGATTGGAATATGTTTGGGTAAAGCAAAACAAAACAAACGGTGTCTTGCATATTGAGGAATTCGTCTCCAATTTTCTTTGCAAGCACGGAGACTAAGAAGACCTATAACATCCGAAAGGCAATTATTCGATTATTTTATCGCACTTGTCAAATTGACATTACGGAGAGAAGTTCATTTCCGTTTTTATTCCTTGAAATAGTTCTAGCTTTGAATGTAGCTGAATTCATCAAATCCCTCGGAACTTCATCTGTTCGAGAAGTGCTGCATTGAGAAGTGATATCCGCTCTGCTGCAGTCTGTGGTCATGTGAGTGAGTACAGAGTAGTTCATAAAGCTAAATGAATGAAATGTATAAAGGCGAACTGTTCCTAACTTTCCTATTAGATTACTTCATGACGGGCCATACGATTAAGATTCAGTTAATGGTTTGAGTTGGAATATTGTGTTCGAAACCATTCACCAATAAATTTGAGTGTTAACCCTACTACGACCGAAAATAAAAACAGTGAAAATCTGTCTTTTAAAAGGTGCACGTCAGACGACTAAACCTGAGTTAAGTGAATATTGGATAGGTCTTTGGCTGTTGCATGTGCACTAAAGGTCATGAGCGTGTTCACTGCGGTTCAAACGACGCTGCTATGTTTCCACGCGTGAGCGTTAATTTTTTTATTTTTATTGGTATTTACACAGAGGCTTTATTTGCTTTCAGGAAATGAGCAGCCCAGCGCTGCATTACAGGCCGCGCTCGCCTTTGTCGTGGAAACTTTTTCGATCTATCGAACGAGGTGGCGCATTCGCAAGGCCTCTGGCCATCGCCTGCAGACCCTGTCACACAGTCCGCGTCTCCGGCTATTACTTAAAGAACGGGTGGTGAAAAATGGTATAATTACTTACTGTTGCTGGTCCAGCTTTATGTTACACATTTTCGTTATTTAAAAATACGTTTAGACGCAATAGCGATACCCTCAGTGGCGGTTCAACGTGTAATGACGTTTATTATTGTGTAAAATGTTGCCGAGGCACACTATTGTGGCACTATTCAGATTTTTTGGGCTCACGGCACTTAATTTGCAGAAGTTATTTGGTGGCTTCTTGGAGTGAAAACGACTATTTCTAAATAACTGTGTTGCACCGTCGTTAAGCGTTTGCTTCTTTATAGTTCAAGCTGAAAACAGGCACAGAAATACGTAACTGCACAATTAATTCAGAAGCACTATTCATCACTTGAAATAGCCCCAGTACACCTGAAAACGACTGTGATCCAAAAAAATCCGAGAACAAGACAGATTGTACGCCCTTGTAACAAATGTTAATTAATGAGGATGTTGCCGTAGCATATAAATGTGTAAGAGACATTAAAATGCAACTAATTCAATTTCGCAAAGTGAACGTCCATCAAAATAACTCTATTCAGCAAATGCGACACTGGAACATCTAAGATATCAGGCCGACAAAACTTAAGAAACGCTTCGCTTCTCCTATAGCAGGTGTGTGTGAAATCTTATGGGACTTGACTGCAAAGGTCATCAGTCCCTAATCTTACATACTACTTAACCTAAATTATCCTAAGGACAAACACACACACCCATGCCCGAAGGAGGACTCGAACCTAAGCCGGGACCAGCCGCACAGTCCAGGACCTATAGCAGATAAAAGTGTTTAAATTGTTTAGTAGATTATACAAATTAAACAGCACGTGCACAACGTATGTTACATATGATATCCCATGCATTCCTCTAATATTTCGCCGGCCGATGTGGCCAAGCGGTTAAGGGCGCTTCAGTCTGAAACCGCGCGACCGATACGGTCGCAGGTTCGAATCCTGCCTCGGGCATGGATGTGTGTGATGTCCTTAGGTTAGTTAGGTTTAAGTAGTTCTAAGTTCTAGGGGACTGATGACCTCAGATGTTAAGTCCCATAGTGCTCAGAGTCATTTGAACCAACCTCTAATATTTCATGGTCTGCTCCAGGCATGTATATGCTGCTTACGGCTACTGAACGTGTGCACTGGAGTGAGGGACTTTTATCTTTATGTTAAGGGAATAGAGGGTTAGTGCGGGCCAGAGGGTACAGGTGGTACAGCTAGGATGACCCGGCCCCTAACAGTGTTCTGCAGTGTTGCTGTACAAATGACCGCTGCCGACTGGTGGGCGTTGTCTTGGTGTGTGTCAGGATGGGCTTCACTCCCACTTGGCACGCCCTGGTTTCTTTAGATGGGTTGGCATGACGTAGTAAGAAGCTGCATACAAACAAATGGTTACCATAAACAGTTCTTTATTAATCCATTAAACTTGAACAATCATTCGGAGATGTCCTTATTTTTGGCATGGTTTCGCATCGGCTCGTAATATTTCTTCACTTAGCAGTGGGCGGGGAAGACGAAGCAAACAGCCTGCGGGATACATGCGCTGCTCGGGAGGCGGCGCACTGACTCGGCGAATTTGGCACGATAGACTGTGAGTCAGCGGTGGCGGCCACGCAAGGAACACAGCTTTACTGAGCACGGAGCAGCCACTGGCGTCTTCTACTTTTCGGCAGGTCGCATCACAGCACAGTCTGACCCTGACTGGAGAGCAGTGGCGGGCAACTGGCGGATACCGACAGCACAGATGTGGGTAGCAGGCCATAGTGCTCCGACCGTGAGATGGCAGCAGGATCCAGGTGACGAAGTCGCGTGATGGCGACAGAATGCAGAGCAGCTAAGTGCTGTAACGGTTAGACAGGTTCGGAGTCCGTCGTCGGCGTTAACGGATGCGACATAGTTAAGAAGTGGCTTCAAAGTTGCAACTGACACAGGTCGGGCGCAGCAACATTCTCCAGCTGATCGACCACGACATGCACTTGGGGTTTAAAGGCAGCTCCTCTGAGCTGACTTTGTGGAATGGCTGTGTGTCACGCAGAAATGTCTGGAGAGAGGCCAGTGACTGAGGTCCGGCTGTTGTCACGTGCTAGATGGTAAAACTACAGAAGTTTATGAAGGCTGGACCACTCCCAGGTAGTTGACGAGTGAAAGTGGTGATATGGAAGTAACTAGATGCTGCTGAGTTGCTGAAGTGGCAGGGCGTCATCCGACGGTGGTGAACGCCCAGGTCCTGGCGCTCTGTTGTTGGCTCTGGGCACTACTATGGTCTGTCCTGTTACGGTATTTTTATGTGGCAACAGTTGAATATAATTGTTTTGTGGGCCAAGCTGCTACGTGTTTATTTTGTCTTTCTGTCCGCAAGCTGTTTTCTTTGGATGCTTTTTGTAGCTAACTGTTCGGAAACAGGAGGGAAATAATAAAAATTTGAAGATACTTACCTATCAGTAGTTAGCTCTATAGTTAGAGAGAGATTATAAAATTTAATTTCATTTGTCTTGATATGGCACCATTCTTTTCTTTAAGGCCTCAGTCGGGTGTTATGGCCTATATATGGTGAGGCCTAGATTTAAGAAGAAGCCAGAACAAGAAGGCCATGGGGAACGGTGTGAATGGTCTGAAGAGGGAGTCAAATTAGCCTTTCAAGGTGTTTAAGAGCACGCGGTCTCTTCGCTCGCCGGCCGCGGTGGTCTAGTGGTTCTCGGCGCGCAGTCCGGAACCGCGGGACTGCTACGGTCGCAGGTTCGAATCCTGCCTCGGGCATGGATGTGTGTGATGTCCTTAGGTTAGTTAGTTTTAAGTAGTTCTAAGTTCTAGGGGACTGATGACCACAGATGTTAAATCCCATAGTGCTCAGAGCCATTTGAACCGTTTGAATCTCTTCGCTCTTTAGCAAAATGGTAGAACGTACCAAGGGCTAAGTTGCCTAGCAAAACTGTTAGTGGACATGAGACTTCAACTATTTTACTTCGAAGTAAATTTTCAGAATATATTTGAGAGTTAACTAGAAGAAAAGACAAAAAATTTGGTAGCGATGCAAAAGAAATACACTGATGAGCCAAAACATTACGACCACCTACTTACTAGCTTGTTTGTCCGTCTTTGGAATAAACTACATCACTGATTCTGCGTATCTGGGATACGACAGTTTGTTGGTAGGTTTGTGGAGGTATGTCGTATTAGATGACTACGCACAAATCATTGTAATTCGCGTGAATAACGGGCCGCTGATTTGAGTACGCAGTGTTGGCGTCCGATAGCGATCCAAATGCGTTCCATAGGATTTACATCAGGCAAATTTGGTCTCCAACACATCAACGTGAGTTGACTATAATGTTCTTGAAACCTCTGTTTCACGGTTCTAGCTCTAAGATACGGACAATTATACTGCTGAAAGATGACATCGCCGTCGGGGAAACATCAAGCATGAAGGGATGCGAAGGGTTCGCAGCTGAGAGAGTGTCTTCGATTACTGCTACAGGTCCCATTCAAGCGTAGGAGAATGTCTCCCATAACATAATACTGTTCGCACCAGCCTGCGTCCGTGGCGTGCTGCACGTTTCTAGCCGCCGTTCATCCCGATGGCGGCGTTTGTGGAGACAACCATGGACCTAGTGCAGTTAAAATGAGATTCACCCTAAGAGCCGACACGTTTCCATTGGTCGACGGTCGAATCCCGATGGTCCCGTGCCCACTGCAATCGTAACTGACGATGCCGTTAGGTCAACATATGAACATGTAAGGGTGATCTACTGCAGAGCTCCGTGTTCAACAATGCACGATGAACGGCGTGCTCCGAAATACTTGTGGGTGCACCAGCATTGTGCTTCTTCGGCAGAAATACCACAGTCCACCATCTATCCTACTTTACAGAGCAGGCAAGCCTTCCAACCCCACGTTCTGTGAAGAGTTGTTGACGTTCAACCATTCAGCACCAAGCGGTAGTTTCACTGTCCTTCTACCTCTTTCTGTAGGTGCTCATAACAGTAGCAGCCGCGCGGGATTAGCCGAGCGGCCTAGGGTGCTGCAGTCATGGACTGTGTGGCTGGTCCCGGCGGAGGTTCGAGTCCACCCTCGGGCATGGATGTGTGTGTTTGTCCTTAGGATAATTTAGGTTACGTAGTGTGTAAGCTTAGGGGCTGCAGTTAAGTCCCATAAGATTTCACACACATTTGAACATTTTTTTAACAGTAGCACGTGAGCATCCAACCATCTTCGCCCTATTCTAGATACTCGTTCACAGGCCTTGCGTAATAATAATCAGCCCTTTGTCAAAGTCGTTTACGTAAAGGTTCAAATGGTTCAAATGGCTCTAAGCACTATGGGACTTAACATCTGAGGTCATCAGTCTCCTAGACTTAGAACTACTAACTAACTAACCTAAGGACATCACACACATCCATGCTCGAGGCAGGATTCGAACCTACGACCGCAGCAGCAGCGCGGTTCCGGACTGAAGCACCTAGAACCACTCGGCCACCGCGGCCGGCTTTACGTAAAGGATTTCCCCATTTGCAGCCCATATCTTCGCTAGGGTCAGCTTCTTTTCCTCTTACATAGTTTTGTTTATCGCGCCATGTGCCCGCAACACCACCAGGTGGCATCCAACGTCGCGATGGGAAGTGGCCACAATGTTTTGGCTGATCAGTGTAATTTGTCTTGGTGGTGGTGGTTAGTGTTTAACGTCCCGTCGACAACGAGGTCATTAGAGACGGAGCGCAAGCTCGGGTTAGGGAAGGATTGGGAAGGAAATCGGCCGTGCCCTTTCAAAGGAACCATCCCGGCATTTGCCTGAAACGATTTAGGGAAATCACGGAAAACCTAAATCAGGATGGCTGGAGACGGGATTGAACCGTCGTCCTCCCGAATGCGAGTCTAGTGTGCTAACCACTGCGCCACCTCGCTCGGTAAATTTGTCTTGCATGTTTATGATCTGCAGAAAGATAAGAAAAATCTACGGTATTTGCACATTAAAAGGTAACTCCCGGAAAAGATTTTTACTCAAGTATTTATGAAAAACGCCTAGAGTTAAGCTGTAAGAAACCGAAATCTTGCGGCTTAAGGTGATCAGTAGGCCAGTTCATAAACGTTTCATCAAGTCTATTATTCCAAATATAATAAAGCACTTAATTTTCCTTCTGATGGGAATCAAATACTAGTACAAACGTGGAAGCGTTATTGGTGGTACGAGTTTTGAGGATAACATCATTCAATGTTGTGTATGTGAAGGCTGGTTGCATGAAGTTTCAGCGGACCTGACGATTTTCTTGTTATTGTCATAATTGTAGATTTGTGAATTAAAAGCTAATGTAAAATTGTCGAAAACACTAAATTTAACCGCTAGCTGCTACGAATTAAACTATCTTGTATCTGATAAAGGAAAACCTATTTCTTTGAATATTTTTGTGCTTTTGGAAAGGGCCATATTACTAGACAGAAAAAATCAACATCAATCGAGAGATAACTTTGAAGTGTTCTAAATTGTTCTTAATTAATTTTCCATTTGAATGCAGGACAACTTAATCATATTAAATAGTTTTCCTTTCATTTTGTAGCTCATTCTTTCCATTGTTTGAATTTTTATGCTACGATTTGCTTAAATTGGCATACTGTTCACATCTCCACAAACATTTGTTGTTTTTTATGTACAGAGGTATTGAACCAACGACAGGTTTCGCAAATGGAATGATGTACGTATCTGAACAGATTTCAGTAACTCGAGAATAAAAACGTACAGTGATATAACACTTGTGATTACTGAAAGATCCCTGGAATATCTGGTTGATTTTTATGTGATATTTTAGTAGTTGTTCAAGTAGAATGTACATTTTGGCATGTGCAAGCAGAGAGAGGGCTTTCCAGTATGGTACACAGCCATTTATTTCTCGCTAGTACTCTGGCCTCGTACGATCAAAGATGCTACGTTGCCTGTTTTTCAGTAAGTCAAATGACTGTCGAGCTGAGCGCAATCTGTGTCCATCGGTCCTGTGGTATATTTTAGGTAAAGGACAAGTTTTCACAAGTGCTGGCAGCCATGTGTGAGGAACAAACATAAAACCACACCAGAATATTAGAGATAAAAAACAGTGTTAAAACTTTGTCCTAAACTGGAAGTTCAGAGTTTTCAGTACTGAAGGTCGTGTATTCGTCGAGTTGGCGGAAATGGGTGTACAAAGGCTGGTCGACAGTCTCATGTTTAATTACTGGAATCAACTGAGAACAATTTCACTCAGGAAATTGATAATTACTATATATACATACGTGTGTGTGTCAGAATACACGAGATGAGATAGTGGAGTTGACTGTCTTTATAATTACATGTAATTACATGTTAAATTAAAGGGCTTTCCTGATAACATTATCAAAGGGACGATACTTCAGAATTCTCGTTGCCTATAACGCTGATCGAACAGCACCACGGATGTTAAAATGGATACAAAAAACATTTCTTTCGACGATGTCATGCCTGCATTGATCGATTGGAGTGAATGTAGCACTTTCTGCAAATCATTACAAAAATATGAGCTTGGAGTCTCGTCACCAGTAGCAGACCAACAGCAAATTTGCAGTTTTCTCATTTTCGCTTACAGCTTTCAATTTAGTTTGCTGATGCGTGGCTCTGGACGGTAACCTCAACAAGGAGGAAACGAGTAAGATGGCACAGTTATTAAGACATTCCACACAGCGGAGGATAGAGTTTCTTTGTAAACTTCTCTTCAGGTGAACATCTGCATGATTACTTCAGCAAAACCTTCAGCGGGGTCCGTCACTCACTCCCGCTCAAATGACCCGATTCTCCGTGCGTAGCAATGCTGTGTTGGAGAAATATTCGACAGCAACTTGCTCTCGTGCGAACACTTAACGTTCCTTTCCTGTCTATTGACGCTTATGTCTGTTGTCGATTTCTAAATCGATGAAATACCAGATAAAATGGGACTGAAATTGTTTCTTGAGAGCTGAAGACAATTCCGGTTGGTTCTCGAATTAGACATAAAATTAGAATTTCAGCCCTGTTAGTTGAGCACGGCACGTATTACGTAAGGATTGAGGTTAATGAAAAATTTTCTTAGGAAACCACGATAAACAAAATTAATACAAAAAGTTTAATTTATCCCTCATTAACTGAATTTGTCAGTCACATTTTTGTAGTACTTTTCGCAGACATTATCCACATAAGTCACTGAATGTATCCGCAAAAAAAATCATTGTACGACACATAGTTGAGAAGATATGACGTCATGAAGATGAAATGCGTGGGAAACTACAGAATCAAGCATGACGTTTTAATTTATTCTTAACTACTAATTCTATTTGCAACACATTTCGGATGCAGAATCCAAATATAACACGGAATGTACCTGCAAAATGGTATTATTGTACAGCACTAGTTAAGGAGATATGAAATCATAAAAACTGAGCTGCCTGAAAACGAAACTGCAGGGCGAAATTCGCTAGAGATACAGGTGAAACATGTGTACAAATACGTGTGAAATATGTTAAATACATTTGAAGTATATATTAAGTATGCATACACAGACACAGCCACAGTTAAAAACCTCATTCTAAACCCCTGGAACCATTTCAGCCACGTTTGGTACACATGTTAGTTAGAACCTGGAAAGAAATACTGTGGGGGTAAGAATCACAAGCCGCCTTTTTGGATACGCGTGATAACGTGGAGAGAGAACTGGGATAAGGTGGGTAGATATCGAGGGGAGATGAGGAGACCGATAGAGAAAGTGGGAGGAAGAGATAGGCTGAGAGGGGAAAGATGAGATGAACAGACAGAGTAGGAGGAGGAGGAGAAGGAGTATGAGATGGACAGAGAGGTAGGAGGAGAAACTGGGCAGAAGGGGAAAGATCAGGGAGGTTAAAGAGAGGTTCAACAGAAGGAGGGGCAGGAGGAGATGGACATAGTGGGTGGTGCAGGTGGTGGACAAAGAGAGGGGGTAGGACTAATAGAAACGAAACTGAAACTTCTTGGCATATTAAACCCGCGTGCCAGACTGAGACTCGAACTCGGGATCTTTGCTGTATTTCATTCCGGAATAATAGAAGATTGGAATAAATATATATCCGTGCAATATTAGGTTCTCAGCTAGTTGTGAATAAATACCTTTACATTTCAATCATTCCACAGCATTTTATGTGTTCTAGAGTGTTCACCCATCTCGTTACACCGACGAACATAATCCATTTCCGTCTATGACGATGGGACTAGTGACTACATGGATTCACTGTAGAAGATTCGACATCCCTACATATTGAACTAATCAATATTTCATTCAGTGTCAGCGAAGCTGATTGAAATATTTCTTTTCTATAAACAGCCAGGCACAGAAAACGCCTGTATATCATTTTTGCATTGTTCCTATCTTTTTTATATCTATTCTTGAAGTGATTTAAATTTTATGTGAAATAGCAACTTCTGGAGAACAACCACTCACAGCTCTTAGGGCCTATTGATTTTCAGAGCCAAGAAATCCAAGCTTTGCTAGCAAGCATTACCAAACTGGAGGAAGCACAGTAAGCCAGGCCGACTGTAGCAGAGAATTTCGGCGGCCAGATGCCACCTCCTCCCTTCCACTTTTTTGATGAAAACCAAGAGCAATGGAAGGAGTACCGCATACAGCTCGAGCAGCACTTCGCAGCTTAGAAATTACAAACGACATTTTTTCTTGAGTAAGAGTGCACATTTTTAATGTATGTAGGAAATTGTTCCCTCAAGTAGAGTCCCAAACCCTACCCTTATGAGGAAGTCGTTCTGACGTTAGATGAATTTTTTGAAGCTCCGATTCTTGTAGATGCTGACCGTTTCAAATTTTTTCGTACGCATCGTCATATTAATCACTCTTACAAGGAAAGAATCGCTCAACTCGAGGGCATGACTAGGAAATTTAAACTTAGCTGCACTTGTGTAGCTTCTTTCCAAGATGAAACGGTTCGCGATGCTATTATTCTCAACCTTGCAGACAACGGAATACAGCGTAAGATTGTAAAGCATCGTAATCCTTGCCTCAGTGATATACTTCAAGTAATCGAAGCTGAAGTAGTAAGAGACTTCGCGGAACTTGACTTTATCGTGCCTGTTGTTGCAACACCGTGGCTAATTCTAAGAGGGCTCTGCCGCGCGTAGTTCGTGTTGACAACAGCTGCAAGCCACGGCGTAAGCTGTGAATGAGGCGCCCAGCCACTTACACGGCACATTCACGCGCTCCGACATTT
This sequence comes from Schistocerca piceifrons, assembly GCF_021461385.2. Taxonomy (NCBI): domain Eukaryota; kingdom Metazoa; phylum Arthropoda; class Insecta; order Orthoptera; family Acrididae; genus Schistocerca; species Schistocerca piceifrons. Next base: position 75,918,863 of record NC_060149.1, read on the forward strand.
TGTGTAAAATGTAATGTCACGCATGATCGCAAACACTACTTATTCTGCCAACTGGAATGCTGCCACTGTCTCAAGTCAGGATACATACATAAATTGTGCCTGCAAAAGAAGCGCAAAGCAAATTCTATTTCACTTCAATTTAGACTTGAGCAAATGGAGATTTGTATGGTTCAAATGGCTCTGAGCACTATGAGACTTAACATCTGAGGTCATCAGTCCCCTAGAACTTAGAACTACTTAAACCTAACTAACCTAAGGACATCACACACATCCATGCCCGAGGCAGGATTCGAACCTGCGACCGTAGCGGTCGCTCAGCTCCAGACTGTAGCGCCTAGAACCGCACGGCCACTCTGGACGGCAGATTTGTATGATCTCACAGTCTAAATAAGTGGCGAGGCGTGAGGTATTCTGAACTATAATCGCTTTTTAAAAAATGTTAAAAGTAGCAGTGTTGTTGCTATTATTATTATTATTATTATTATTGCCATTGTTATTCGTACTATGCCGCGCGGGGTAACAACGAATAAAAGAATTTAATAGAGCAGGTTTGGATGCAGGCCTGAAAACCAGATACAAAGACTAAAATCATGTTTAACCGACATAGCGAAAGAAAATAGTACAAATTAGCTACGACGTAGATGAGTTCTTATATTTATGGCAGTTGAGGACAACGATTAGATGGACAGGACTAGAACGATACAGAAGAGTAACAGTGGCCGTAATTGCTTTTAGGATTTTCAAAGCTATCTTTCAGATACATCTAAAACGTAAAGCGTTGAGTGTTGGTTGCCGGTTATAGCAGTGAGACAAAGGGTTTTTAATTCGAAAATGATTCAGAACTGAGGACTGGTGATTGCTCAGTGGAGAGACTGATGTTGAGGAATTACTAGTGTAAGGAAGATAAAAAAATTTGTTTTGTGATGAATATGAAATGGAGGTGGGCAGGGTATTACGGATGGACGACTTGTTGAGGTAGCGGTAATGGATTATACAGGGTGAACCAGAGCTCCACTGACTAACTTTCAGAGGTGGTAGTATTGACCAATGCAAGAAAAAAGTGTCTGAAAAACATAGGCTCTAAAATGCAAACCTTAAGAGCTATAAGCTGTTGTTCATCTTCGCTACTTCGAGATATATCTTCTCTACTCTTTGCTTTCCATATTTTGAGAAGTGGTAGTATGGACCGAAATGAGATAAAAAAGGTCCATTACAGATGGACTCTAAAGTGCATACTTTGAAAGCTATGAGCACTTGTTCATCTTCGCCCTTGTGAAGCACATCTCTTCTACTGAACTAGGACTCATAAGTTTTAACGTACGCATTTTAGACATTTTTTCTCGTTTTGGTCTATACTATAACCTCTGAAAGTTTGTGTCAGGAATTATCCTTCACCCTGTATACACCAACGTTACTAATGAATATATATTAGTGACAACCATATCAAAATCCCAACAATAGTTCCTGGGATTAGCCGTAACATAGAGAAACGTGGCAAGAGACTTTCTGTATAATGCACGACACTCGTCTTCCTCAATTTTTAAGGGGACTTGTAGCATCGTTGGTTTAAGACAGCTGTGAACAATGAAATGTTCATTTTATCTGGTAAAACGTTAGCATAAAACTGTTATGCAAATGACACTTACTAACTTGAAAACATTTTCCCGATACTTGGTAGTACTGAATTCTCGTACGAGTGTCTTCTAGATTCCGTTATCTATGAATGGATAGCCAAGAGGATTACTATCTGACAGTATTAGATTGGATAATCATCTGAAACAAACTTTGATCTACTGAGAGACCAAAACAGAGGACTAAAGTACCACGGAAGCATAGGGTACTTGGGCCACTGCCATTTCCCTGTCAAGTGTATTAGACAGACTTTGTGGCATGCAAGCGAGTAGTAACCGTACAAGATTACTCTCTTCGGCGCATATATTTCGAATGGTAACGAAATATAAAATTTTGGGATACATTAAACATACAACTCTGAACACACACACAAAAAGTCGTTTTATCGGATCAGTGGCCGATTGCATTAAAAAAAAAATAGTGAGGTTCAGTGGACAAAAGTCTGAATATTGGATAAAACGAAATTAGTGTTCTCGTTTCCTTCGTTATGTCTGAAATACATAATTTTGACATAAAAGTAAGTAATCATTGTAGAATGTTCACTCTCTAAAGCTTTTGGGGATGTTTGTGTGCTATTCTTTCAAACTACCACATTACCATAAATGAACCGACATTCATTTGAAACTTCATGACGGCAAAAGTTTTGCCTCTCGGCGCCTAAGTAAGTAGACAGACTAAAGCCTAATGTTTACGCACTGTTGTCGTGATCTGTTTTGCAATCGAAAAACAATACTTTGCTTCGCCTATCATAATTTAAGTAAATGTTTCCGCGATATTACAGTAAACAGAATTCATTCAGTAGTATAATTGCACGCATCAGAAGCACCTGGCGGCGACCGTTCGTGAAAATACTGAAAAGGCGCGTTTCATCAGTGGAAAGGGTTATGCAGAAACCATTGACGGTGATGGAGCTCAAATACACCAGGTCACACAGTCCCTACAATAGATAACGGATGGGTAAGTCTGAATGGCGTTAGGGAACACGTCAGCTCGGTGCAGTTCAATATACTCAGTCCACACAAAGCTTTACGGTGTATTACGCTATCAGCACACGAACAATCCGAAAGGTTTTTGTGTTTACAGTCCAGGCAAAACACGAAGACCACAGTAAAATGAAATACGATATTCAGAAAGAGATACGTTTCTGTAGAGAAATTACTAAATTATTTTCGCAGAACATGCCACAGAACAGTTTCCAAATATATTTTTCTGTCCTCTTTAAGCTATTAACTGTTAGGTGCTAATGGCAAGAGAAATTAAACTGATTGTGGTGTAGTAAAGATAATTCTTTGGAATACGCTCTCTTTGTAAAATACGTTGAAATTAAAAACACCGTGTAGTGTACCTCAGGCACACATTAAACAGCTATTTGTCAAACGGTTGAAGTTCACATTGAGCCTAGCCATTTATTTTTTGACTGCTCACACTTTTTTTTCATTGTTGCCAGTTCGAAGCCATTGTGAGAAGAACCACCCAGTTAGCTTTCACGACAGCATTTGACTTGCCACAATCAGAAATCTAAGACAATATTATGTAACTGAAGACACGAGTGAATTTAAAAAGCAATGCAAGTGATTTCAAAATAAAAAGTAAATATTTGATAAGATTTGTGTTTTAATATTTTCAGCCATTCTTCCTCACTTGCTTGGGTTAATGATGTTTCTTTTGTAGATAAGAATAACTATTACCTACCTTTTCCAACTGAATTTTATGTATATTTCTTACCTAAACAAGTTTCCACTAATTCTTTTAAGCGTCTTTAATTGCCTATATATAAATTATGATTGAATTAATTATTTGCTTATCTATAAATGCTTGGTTATGAGTCATTTAGTTTACCTCTATACAGTTCTATAGCAAAGGTTTTAGGTTAACTAATCACTTACATTAATCATAAGTACAATATATAAATTCCGATCTCCTATGTGTGTCCATTGGATCTTCTGTTAGTACTTTTGTACTCAAATTAAGAAACATCCGTGTATAATAGTCCAGAACTGGTAAGAAAAGAGGTAATGAATACACCTATATAAATATGAGATATAATGGTAAGTGCTTAGTTTTCACACTTTGCTTATAACGGATGTAAACAATGTGTTAATCTGAAAATTCTTGAATGCAACATTAAATACCTAAGCTAGACGATTCATGACAGACAAAGCATTGATAGTCAAGCAAATAATTTCTGGAATAAACGTTTCATTTTAGTCAAGCAAATAATTTCTGGAATAAACGTTTCATTTGTAGAAAACAGAATATTCCTCAAGCAATTAAGTAAAACACATTTGATTCAGCAAGAACAGGTTGTTTGCACGAGACAGTTAAGAATTATTCTCATCTACAAAATGAACAGTTTTTGATGAGATATTACCATAGATAATTTAGGTAGAATCATTCCTTTCAAAATTAGTCCATTTTCAGTTCGCTTTGGGGTCATCTTAGTTACTCATAGATGACGTGAAGAAAAAATTCCGAATATGCGTCTATCATGTTGCTGGTATCCAAAGACAGACTCAATTTCGCTGGGAAACGACGCATATAAATCTGAACCGTTGTTAATGATGGTTTTAAAAAATTCTTCAAGAGAAAGTAGTTCAGTTTCACAAACACGAGCTACAAAAAGGAAAACGGTCACGTAACTCCGTTTGCAAGGCAGAATACAGAGGTTCGGTGATGTACGAACTCAATGACTAGAAGGAAGGAAGGGGAAGGAAGAAAGGAAGAAAGGAAGAAAGAAAGAAAGATTAGCGTTTAACGTCTCGTCGATAACGAGATCATTAGATATGGAGTACAAGCTCAGATTGTTTTGTTAAGGATGAGGAAGGAAATCAACCGCGCCCTTTCAAAAGAACTGTCGCTGTATTTGCCTGGAGTGATTTAGGGAAATCACGGAAAGCCTAAATCTGGATGGCCGGAGGTGAATTTGAACCGTTGTTCTCCATAATGAGAGTACATTGTGCTAATCATTGTGCCCCCTCGCTCGTTCAACGACCGTAGAGGCCAGGGAAAAGGGGCTATAGCACATTCATGCTCATTATAACAGTTTTCAACATTTTCTGTCCCACGAAATACCTTCTGTCACATGAGTATTACCATGTTGGAAAGTGTAGTTCTGTTTTAGTAGCAACTCCAGAGCCAGTGAAGAAATAGAAGGGACTGAATCAAACAGAAACTTTCCAAAAGAACCATGGCACAAGCTACACTGCACAAACTTTTACTCTGAATGAGTGTGTATCGTATAGGGTTAAGTCTATTATTACAAAAACTCGAAGACTGAGAGAAGGCACCTTCAGTTCTACTGCAAAAGCATTGTCTTAATTAAATGAGTCATTATGTATATATAGTGTAAACAAATTTTCATTATTTACTGTTCAGAAAAAATTCTTGTATACTTAGGTGCTTGCAAAACGCAGTATTACGAAATACTCTGATAGAAAAAAATTAGTACACCTGGAAAGGCTACGTCGATTTTGATCCGATGATCATGTTTCCCGTGGTTTCTCTAAATCAATTTAGGTAAACGCTGGTGTGGTTCTTTTGCACAGGGCACTGTCGATTTCCTTCACTGTATTTCTGTTCTGCGAGCTTGAACTCCATCTCTACTGATTATGTCGTCGACGAGTCGTTAATCCCAACCTTCATTCCTTTCACTGTGTAGAGTACTCTTTATCAAATTCTCCCTTAAAACGTCCAGATACCATCCATAATTCAATGTATCACCAGTAAAAGTTACCGGCACTACTCTAAATGTCAATGATAGAACTATCATCTTTGATATTGCAAGTCTATTGTTGCGGATTAAAGGCGATATTTGTTTGAATTTGGTCCCTTCACTCAGCTACTTCGTCGGTCACGGTATGCTCATTTAAAGATTTGAGTGTCTTTCTGTAGATGCTACGCGACTGATGCTGTGATCCTTCGTCTTATTTACACGTGTCTGAGAATCACAACTCGGATATTCCCGCGTTCAGCTGTTTAAGCATCGGATCCGGGCAGGACGTAGTCAGATGCTGAGTAAGGAAAATTTTTTGGCATGGCAGACTTGCTATTCTGCCACAGTTGGCTCTGTCTCTCTCTCTCTCTCTCTCTCTCTCTCCCTCCCCCCCCCCCCCCTCCCTCTCTCTCTCTCTCTCTCTCTCTCTCTTTTTCCTATTGAAGATCGATGTTCCTGAGTGGTTTACCAAACTTAAGCTGTTGTAACTGGCGCTGGGGCTGCCATCTCTAAGTTATTCAGCCAAAAATACCATATTATTCTGCACAACATACTTTTGCCATCAATATTTATTAGTCAGAGATCATTTTCGAGACGCCTAGACTGTCACAGGAGGACAGGCAATATCATACACTAAAAATAAACTTATTGTGTCATGTGTGACAATTACAGGAAAAGTATCTACTAGATGCAAAGTATAAAGTATTTGCTAAATTTCTGAACAACAGACTGAGTGCCATATCCGGCTACTAACTGGACGACGAGCAAAGAGAATTCAGAAGAAGACGAGCAACAAAGGATGCTGTTTTGGCGATAAAGGAAGCAACTGAATAGAATAGAATTTAAAAGAGAAACTCATGTAGCATACACTGAAATTGAGAAAGCCTTTGATAGTGTTACCGGCGCGTCGTTGCCATTCGCAACGTAAGTAATTCCGTGAATTTCTCTGTAGTCTCTCGACGTCTAGAGCCACATTCCCTATAGCGTTAAATTGTATCAGATATTGCTCTTAAAGTTACTGATCTCTACGGCGTCTTTGATGACGGTGTCCTAACATTTCGATACGTGAGACAATCTTTTTACTAGAAATGTTTCTGACAAGAACCTCTTGGACTGGAGGACTGAAAGCCTAAAGTATGTGTTCTGAAAGGATGACTAAAGCGATCAGGTTATCAAGTTCTTTTCAGCCAAGAAACGTAAACGTGATGCTCAGCATGCACAATATGCTCCACCTATTGCGCTACTTCCTTTCTGCGGAGATACGTGCAGACAAAGCATAAGGCCAATTTGCCCTCTGCCTAAGAAGATGAAAGAGATGCAGCGCCCACCTAAGGACAGTCTTGCCCCCAGTTTTGATATCTATAACATGATATACGAGAGGGGAAGCAACTATGTCGATCATTTCATTCGTATAGCTTACGGGTTTAGAATACCAATAGTTCATTCAAAAATATGAATTTCGAAAAACTGGTACTTATTGAGCACAGCCTCACGAATAAAAGTAACATATTGTCTGATGAAACAGAAGTTTTGTTCCACACGTCAAGCTGTTGGAATTCTGTCATCAAAGAGGAGGCAAAGATTAGCACGAACAACTACTACTTTAAGCAGGACAATGGCTATAATCTTAATGGTGCCTCGAAGCGATCTCTCGACGCTCAGATACTACAGAGAAATTCATCCAGGTGTTTACATTTCAATAGAAGCGGTAGCAGCAATAGCATCCCTCTCTCAGACATTGACAACAAGATCTCTGACGGCATAATGTCACGGCAGAACAGTCATAGGCGATTATTTGTTATATGAGGTCACCACAGCGTCATTCACGACACTCACTCCTGGAGAAGACACTAGAGACAATCTGAATTGTAAACGTGATGTACCAATAAAATTTAAATTTTTATAAAAATTTAACAGTATTTACGGAACTGTCATCTTTACCTTTAATAAGGAATATAAATATTAGCAACCAGAAGGAGAAGACTAAGAGTAATACTACCACAATATATGACCTCAACTTTATGATATGACATTTATACAGATCAAAAATGTTTTGCTTCATCCCGGTTCCCAGAACTCCTGAAGACAGGCGTTGACTGTGGATATTGTATCACAGACACAGTTCTTTTGACTATTCAGATACGTCACTAAACCCACCCAAAGATGTAAACAACCATGCATGAGCAGTGCCTATTAGACGGAGGGGTTCGACAGCCGATCAGTTCCAGTCAGTCCACCAGGAAGGAGGTACATGGCTCGTGTTGTCTGTAGTCCAACCATGCCTAGACGGTCAATACCGCGGTTCGATGGTGACCGCATTGTTACTTTGTTCCAGGAAGTGCTCTCAACAAGGGAAGTGTCCAGACGTCCCGGACTTAACCAAAGCGATGTTGTTCGGACATGGAGGAGATACAGAGAAACAGAAACTGTCGATGGCAGGCCACCCAAGGGCTACTACTGCAGTGGATGACCGCTACCTACGGATTATGGCTCGGAGGAACCCTGACAGCAACGCCACCATATTGAATAATGCTTGTCGTGCAGCCACAAGACGTCGTGTTACGATTCAAACTGTGCACAATAGGCTGCATGATACGCAACTTCACTCCAGACGTCCATGGCGAGGTCCATCTTTGCAACCACAACACCATGCAGCGCGGTACGGATGGGCCCAACAACATGCCGAATGGACCGCTCAGGACTGGCATCACATTTTCTTCACCGATGAGTGTCGCATATGCCTTCAACCAGAGAGTAGTCGAAGACGTGTTTGGAGGCAACCCGGTCAGACTGAAAGCCTTAGTCACACTGCCCAACGAGTGCAGCAGGGTGGAGGTTCCCTGCTGTTTTGGGGTGGCATTATATGGGGACGACGTACGCCGCTGGTGGTCATGGAAAGCGCCATAGCCGCTGTGCGATGCGTGAATGCTATCCTCCGACCGATAATGCAACCACATCGGCAGCATATTGGCGAGGCATTCGTCGTCGTGGATGACAATTCGCGCCCCCATCATGCACATCTTCTGAATTACTTCCTTCAGGATAACGACATCGCTCGACTAGAGTGGTCAGCATGTTCTCCAGATATGAACCGTATCGAAAATGCCTGGGATATATTGAAAAGGGCTGTTTATGGACGACGTGACCAAACAGCCACTCTGAGGGATCTACGCGGAATCGCCGTTGAGGAGTGAGACAATCTGAATCTGGAACAACAGTGCCTTGATGAACTTGTGGATAGTGTGCCACGACGAATACAGGCATGCATCAATGCAAGAGGACGTGCTACTGGGTATAAGAGGTACCGGTGTGTACAGCAATCTGGACCACCACCTCTGAAGGTCTCGCTGTATGGTGGTACGACATGCGATTTGTGGTTTTCATGAGCAATAAAAAAGGGTGGAAATGATGTTTATGTTGATCTCTATTCAAATTTTCTGTACAGGTTCCCGAACTCTCGTAACAGAGGTGATGCAAAACTTTTTTGATGTGTGTAGTAGGGTTATGAACAATGGGAACATCAGAGGAGGCTAACAAAAGCCGTATATCTATTGGTAAATTGTCACACCATAGTGTTAAGTCCCATAGTGCTCAGAGCCAGTCACACCATAGTGATGAGACAATTATTGGACAGGAAGAAAGTTTAAATAACTGTAAATGCGAACATTTTAGGTCTAGCTTTACTGTGACTGTTTTGTCATAAAATTGAACAACACGTTTACTGCTACCAGTCACTGTTTAGGCATTTTCTGTTGAAAATATGCTGTGTCGTCACTGAGAGCTTTTGTACGTTATTTTTGTACTCGAAAATAGCCTTGATTGTCTGACTGGGCAGTGAGTGGTGACACTACACTTGTTGTTTCATTTAATTTAAATAACAGACTGAAAAACGTAAAGCTCTCAGAAGACGTGATCGAATGTCAACATAACTTCATACACTTACACACCATCGGAAGATATGTGAGTGATTAGAGTTGCAATTCTCTGTGACAGGTATACCGGCCAAAAAGTGCATTAATGTTCTTTCTGGGCCTTGTAAATTGTGTAAGGGGCGTGAACTGCTCCAGATGCTGAGTGATCACTGCGAAATACACGGAGATGCCGAATGATGGTGTGAGACATAGTTATCGGTACCTGATGGAGTTCGAAAGAGGGCTCATTGTTGGTCTCCACTTGGCCAGATGGTCGAATCGCGCATTTGCCTGATTTGTAGGGCATTCAGGTGTGACAGTGGCCCATTTTTGGACTGCATGGGAACGTGAGGGCAGGCATACTCATCATAAAGGTTCTGGTCGATCTCGTCTGACCACCACAAATGAGGATGGCCCTGTTGGGCAGAAAGGATACCACAATCCGTTCACTTCTGCCCCTGTCATCCGGCAAATAGTAATGGACTTCCTGCAACATTGTCGAATTATGCACCACTGATCGGAAATAGCACCATCCAGACTAGGGAATTAGCGTCCCAGGCATAGGCTGCAGTTAAAAACAACACGAACTGCTGCGTTTGGAGTGACTGGCCAGTGGCGTCGCATTGTGCTGAGCGATAAATCGCGGTTCTTCACTACATCGGATGACCATTCTTGGCGAGTATGGCGATGACCTGTGGGAGAGGTCATATTCTTTCACGTTTTGGCGAGGCACAGCGGTGTTACAACTGGTATCATTGTGTATGAGCCATCTGGTTAGACTACAGGTAATTGTATTAATTGAGGCAACTCTGACATCGTCCACACGTGGCACCTGTGTCTACAAACCGTCTAATATTGAGGTAGTGCCGTGGCAAGCAAGATGGCTGTATCAGAGTTCGATAGAATATGTGTGGGAGCAGTTTGGACGTCAACTTCGTCCTAGTGTCAGTACCTAAGATATCAAATACCACTTACAAAAGTTGTGGGCTAGCTTGCCTCAGGAGAGGATAAAACAGCTTCATGACACCCTTCACAACTGAATCAGTGGGCACATCCAGAGGAGGCCCATACTGCCTTGTTCTTTGTAAATATTTTGTAATCATTGAAATGTAATCGCGTACCTTCTCTTTCTGGATGCTTCACGTTTTTCTCAGGCAGTGTATTTAGTGGTGCCGTTCATAAAAGTTGACAGTGAAGTACGGAAATTAAACTGGGGTTGGATTCCATTAGGAATCGTTGGGTTCAATGACTGCGAAATTATTATAATCAGGGATGAACACAGCAACAGTCACGTATCGATCTGTATTTTATTTCAGGCCTAACAAGGATTCAGCTACGGTATAGCCATCATCAGTGCTAAAGGAATAAGAAAACCTAAGAATCAGACACTTCAAAGCGTCTATATACACATGTTCTGAACATGAGAACAAGTTCGCCGATGAGAAATGTTTTCCTCTTACTCTCGAAACGGCTTCAGCTACAGAGTAAATAAAGTTAAACTAAGCCTTTTCTTATTAAATCTCTTAGAATGCGCTTTAGCATATGTCATATTATCTCAGTAGCCAGGACACCCCATCAGTTCGTATTATTTCTCATTAAGCAGATAGCGCTGTATTACATAGACTTCGTATCTGTTTTACAGTATTTCAGCCTGAAAGTGTTTACTCAATTTAGTTTAAGATTTTAAATTGTATTTTATTTTAAGTTTTATCTGGAACTGATATAAATTGCAATTTTCAACCATAAGGTAACTAGCATTGGGGGCGCTTTTTGCTATATCTGACTGCATTCTGGCCGGCCGCGGTGGTCTAGCGGTTCTAGGCGCTCAGTCAGGAACCGCGCGACTGCTACGGTCGCAGGTTCGAATCCTGCCTCGGGCATGGATGTGTGTGATGTCCTTAGGTTAGTTAGGTTTAAGTAGTTCTAAGTTCTAGGAGACTTATGACGACAGATGTTGAGTCCCATAGTGCTCAGAGCCATTTGAACCATTTTTTGACTGCATTCTGGATGTCTGTGTAGGCTTGTAAACAGCAGCCTCAGTGTGAAATTAGCTACGGATAGTTTAAGGTAGTTTCAACATCTGTACATATATACACGAAACGGTATGTTTGCCTTACCATGTGATCTTCAGTCTGTACTACTGCTAAATGTTTCTTGATATAATCAGCTCAAGTGTTATACTGCAGCTGAAATCTAGCTAGATCTACAATAAAATACAGACTGATACGCTACTGTTTGACAAAATAGACAAATGAAAATGTGGCTGAATTTCTTTTGGTTGGATAAGAATATCTCAAATCAAAACGTAGAAATTGTGGATTTGCTAATGGTTGTCTCTGTCGTGTGCCATGGATCAAATTGATTAATTTTCCGCTGACCACAAGGAAGAGTTAGCTCAAAACGGAAGGAACTGGGCTTGAAATCCAAAAAAATAACGCGACAAATATTTGTTATTCCCTGTTTTCTTTATTTCTGCTTTAGTTGCCAGCAAGCTATTTGTTAGCGTTTCCTTCGCTGTGCATTATGTTTTCTACGAATTACACTGTGGATCTAAATAATTTTGTGAGTGTGCGTATATCGTCATTATTCCATCACTATTTTCGTTTTATTGATAGGTCGGTGGGTGCTTCAACAAGTAAATAGGGTGCTGATAACCATGTCGTTAAGGGCCCATAAGCTCCAAAAGCACACAGTCATCGATCTTGAGACTGTAGTATATATATATGCTCCAGACATCTATTGACATTACGGTGAACCAGTTTTATCTATATCTGTAGCCTCACACTTTATACACTCCTGGAAATGGAAAAAAGAACACATTGACACCGGTGTGTCAGACCCACCATACTTGCTCCGGACACTGCGAGAGGGCTGTACAAGCAATGATCACACGCACGGCACAGCGGACACACCAGGAACCGCGGTGTTGGCCGTCGAATGGCGCTAGCTGCGCAGCATTTGTGCACCGCCGCCGTCAGTGTCAGCCAGTTTGCCGTGGCATACGGAGCTCCATCGCAGTCTTTAACACTGGTAGCATGCCGCGACAGCGTGGACGTGAACCGTATGTGCAGTTGACGGACTTTGAGCGAGGGCGTATAGTGGGCATGCGGGAGGTCGGGTGGACGTACCGCCGAATTGCTCAACACGTGGGGCGTGAGGTCTCCACAGTACATCGATGTTGTCGCCAGTGGTCGGCGGAAGGTGCACGTGCCCGTCGACCTGGGACCGGACCGCAGCGACGCACGGATGCACGCCAAGACCGTAGGATCCTACGCAGTGCCGTAGGGGACCGCACCGCCACTTCCCAGCAAATTAGGAACACTGTTGCTCCTGGGGTATCGGCGAGGACCATTCGCAACCGTCTCCATGAAGCTGGGCTACGGTCCCGCACACCGTTAGGCCGTCTTCCGCTCACGCCCCAACATCGTGCAGCCCGTCTCCAGTGGCGTCGCGACAGGCGTGAATGGAGGGACGCATGGAGACGTGTCGTCTTCAGCGATGAGAGTCGCTTCTGCCTTGGTGCGAATGATGGTCGTATGCGTGTTTGGCGCCGTGCAGGTGAGCGCCACAATCAGGACTGCATACGACCGAGGCACACAGGGCCAACACCCGGCATCATGGTGTGGGGAGCGATCTCCTACACTAGCCGTACACCACTGGTGATCGTCGAGGGGACACTGAATAGTGCACGGTACATCCAAACCGTCATCGAACCCATCGTTCTACCATTCCTAGACCGGCAAGGGAACTTGCTGTTCCAACAGGACAATGCACGTCCGCATGTATCCCGTGCCACCCAACGTGCTCTAGAAGGTGTAAGTCAACTACCATGGCCAGCAAGCTCTCCGGATCTGTCCCCCATTGAGCATGTTTGGGACTGGATGAAGCGTCGTCTCACGCGGTCTGCACGTCCAGCACGAACGCTGGTCCAACTGAGGCGCCAGGTGGAAATGGCATGGCAAGCCGTTCCACAGGACTACATCCAGCATCTCTACGATCGTCTCCATGGGAGAATAGCAACCTGCATTGCTGCGAAAGGTGGATATACACTGTACTAGTGCCGACATTGTGCATGCTCTGTTGCCTGTGTCTATGTGCCTGTGGTTCTGTCAGTGTGATCGTGTGATGTATCTGACCCCAGGAATGTGTCAATAAAGTTTGCCCTTCCTGGGACAATGAATTCACGGTGTTCTTATTTCAATTTCCAGGAGTGTATATGAATATTCACTAAAAGCTGTCTCAGATAACCATTTCCATTAGGGCCCAAAACACAGTTTTGTAGCTCTGCACCACTCAGTTGTTATGTAGGGTGGACAACATAATTTAGTCTCTACATCATGTACGTAGTAATAATACTTTGTAACCAGAGCTGTATCGGCAGTTTTATCTGAGCCGCAAGCCTATGGATGTGTTTAATGACTATGATGATAGCAGGGACCACGAAGTTGTGGAATAGGTCATAGTTCTATTGAGTGGATCCGGAACCGGTTGACTTCCACGTTAGAAATCATTTCCTATAATTCTTCATAGCACACGAATCATAGATAATACACAAGAAAAGAACGTACCAACATACCACATGAAACTTCAGTTGTGAAAAAAATAAATAACTTACAAGAATGTTTGATAAACCACTGACTGCAGTGTATCTTCAAATTTCATCTACAAATGTTCATTGTGGATACTTGTTGTAACACGACAAATGTCACATCTGTAAACAATTTCCAGCCGAATCGTATTAAGCAAGTCTTGATGAATGGTGTGTTCGTGTTATCCGTTGTCGCAGCTCTTCGACATCATTTCCCGGAAGCGGAGGAACAAACACTCTGTCTTTAATGTACCCCGTTCACAGAAGTCCACTGGCGTCAAACCAAGTGGTCGTGGTGGGCAGGGTATTGTTCTACCACGTTCTGTCCAAGCAGGCACATTGCTACGCAGATACGCGACAAGTTCACGACATAAGCTTCTCTTAAAGCTTGCAACTATTCCAATTTGTAAGATTTAAATGACAGGCGTTCCCGTAATACCTATCACATTGTAACGCTAAGCATATTCAACTATAAGCTGGCACGTCTCGTTGATTTACCCGGACTACAAACCTAAGACTGCCGAAGTTGTTCAAAAATGGCTCTGAGCACTATGGGACTTAACTTCTAAGATCATCAGTCCCCTAGAACTTAGAACTACTTAAACCTAACTAACCTAAGAACATCACACACATCCATGCCCGGGAAAGGATTCGAACCTGCAACCGTAGCGGTCGCGCGGTTCCAGACTGTAGCGCCTAGAACCGCTCGGCCACTCCGGCCGGCGAACTTGTTCAATTGCTGCGTCCGAGACTGCTGGCAGATCCTGACCCAGAGACCTACATGATACGCTGTCAGTTCCGGTGAAACGATTGTACCTGTTAGTAACAGTTGTCTTAGAGGTGATTGCTTGCAATGTTTAGCCTTGAATTCTTTCTGAAATGTACTAACGGATTTGGATTCACGAACTGCGCACTCTCTGCACCCTTATGCGATTCCATGACTGTTGGAATAACTCATTCGCCGATTACTACCTATCGGGAATATCGGGAACTAACAGTACTGAGTGGGAATAAAGGTTGGTATACTGCATTCATCTTTTTTAATTTGAAATAAAAACATTTGCTGCTTCCTCCTTCACCTTATTAATCACAAAGTAGGCTATACGTTCGGATGGTTTTGATTTGTTGAGGAGTTTAATTCCGTGCAGCAATCTTCGGCAGCATTCCTGGTCCTCCACGCTTCAACAACGATGTTTGGCGGAAGATGTGCCGCTGCACCACACATGCCCCAAAACAGTCGGGCTTCTCTCCTACGCGGGTTTGCAGGAGAGCTTCTGTAAAGTTTGGAAGGTATGAGACGAGGTACTGGCAGGAGTGAAGCTGTGAGGACAGGGCGTGAGTCGTGATTGGGTAGCTCAGATGGTAGAGCACTTGCTCGCGAAAGGCAAAGGTCCCGAGTTGGAGTCTCGGTCCGGCACACAGTTTTAATCTACCAGGAAGTTTCATATCAGCGCACACTCCGCTGCAGAGTAAAAATCTCATTCTGGTAACCGCCAAGCATGGCTACTCTGTAGTCGTGAAAGAGTTGACTGGGGAGTGGAATCGCGCCCTCTTGTCTTCAGTGTTGAGATTAGGTTCAGAGTGGGTTGTGTATACAAGCGAGTGGTTCGTACACGTGTATGGCGTAGACCTGGTGAGCTGCCTAATCCAGAGTGCATTCGCCCACGACACACAGGTCCCATCCAGACTTCACACTGTGGTAGGCCATCAGTTACAACTCGCGGTCATATCTGGGATCTCTGTAGGATAAACTAATCAGTGCCCGCTAAATTTCACAGGCTGTTATCCCGGTGCCACTGCTGTTTCCTTGACAGGAAGGTGATGTGCTTTTTTCAGGAGGACACCGCACCTTACATACGGCTGCTGCGATGGCGTGTTCATCGTGGTGTACAACTACCCTGGCCAGCAAGATCACGAGATCTCTCGTTAATTGAGTAAGTGTGGAACATGATGAAGCGGGTACTTACTCGTTCTCAAGTGACTGAAAGAACCATTGCCGAATTGCAACAAAAAGGGCAAGATTGTTGGGACAGTCTATCGCAGGATGCCACTCGCGACCCTTATGCTAATTTTCGTGTGAGTATACACTCCTGCTGTGTCGCCAGAGAGGGGTACACGGTATATTGATGCCACTTTTTGGCCGCCTTTTACTGAGACATGTTTCATTTGGTCTGAATTTATTATCATCTACTGTTACAATGATGAACTACCTGCCATCTCATTTCTTAATTAAATTACCTTGTCCTTGAAGGTGCTGCATTTTTTTATCCAGCACTATACTTCGGTGGAGCGTGAAGAGGTGTCGCGTAGATTAGGGTGGCACCATGACATACACTCACCAGTCAAAACATTGTGAATACCAGCTTAACAGTGTACTAGTCTAGCTTTCGAACACAACAATACAGCGATTCTGCGTGGCTTCGATTCGTTGAGTCTTTGGTTCATTTCAGAAGGCACTCTCACCAGATGTCTATGAACAGGTCCGTCATTTCTCGCTACTGTGTGACGGTGGTTGTTGAGCCCGGAGCTGGTGCCCGTCTGCTTACCAAATGTATTCCATTGGGTTCAGATCAGGCGAATTTTGTGACTAAGACATCAACGTGCATTCGTCATCATGCTCCTCAACCACTATGTCACGATTATGGCCCTGTGACACGGACAGTTTTCTTGCTGTAAGATGCCATCGTTGTTGGGGAAGACATCAAGCTTGAAGGAGTACAGGTGATCAGCAATAATGTTCTAGTAGTCCACAGCTATCTTGGTGACTCGCGATGCATGCATCGAGAAACCGTTCGGCTGGATAATGGCATACCCGGACATCAGACCATCGACCTAGTGCAACAAGGAACGTGACTTATCCAACAAGGAAACATGTTTCAATTGATACACTGTCCGATCTCGGTGATCCCGTCCTCACTGTGACCGTAACTGACGACATCTTTGAGTCAGCATGACAGTCCGTAGGGGTAGTTTGTTGTGGAGTCCCGTTTTCAACAATGTGCGCTGAACGACGTGCTCCCAACTACTTGTGCTTGCACCAGCATTGTAGCACGTTGTCACATCTGCCACAGGTGGCAGTATATCCTGCTTTACAGAGTGAGCAATCTTCCAATCTCCACGTTCTTAATGAGATGTCGACGTCCAATGTTTTGCCTACTCGTGATTTCACCGACCCTTATCCTCTTTCCACAGATACTTACGAGGATACCACGCTAACAGCTGACCAGCTTCGCCGTTTCCGAAGTGTTCGTTCCAAGCCGAGAGGTCATAGTAATCTGCCCTTTGTCAGAACCGCTTATATCAATGGATTTCCACATTTTCGGCCCGGGTCGTCGCTAAAACGAATCCCCCATTTTTCTTTTCTGCGCCTGTACAAGAAATTGCTCAAATAACAACAAAGAACTGAGGATGTAAACAGTTCCGTCTCTTGCGTGCACATGCAGCGTGTCCCAGGATGTTGGTCAGTATTAATGGATGTGACTGAAACGATGATTCGCAGCAAAAATCAGTATTAAAATGGGCTCCAAAATGTATACCTTAAGAGTTATGAGCACTTGGTCATCTTCGATACCGTGTAACCGACCTCTTCTACTGCAAGCTCTTTGCTTTCCCTTTTATGGAAGGAGGTAGTATGGACCAAAATAAGAAAACAATGGCCAGTAAACATGGGCTCTAAAGGGTCGGCCGGCCGGTGTGGCCGTGCGGTTCTAGGCGCTTCAGTTTGGAACCGCGTGACCGCTACGGTCGCAGGTTCGAATCCTGCCTCGGGCAAGGATGTGTGTGATGTCCTTAGGTTAGTTAGGTTTAAGTAGTTCTAAGTTCTAGGGGACTGATGACCTCAGATGTTGAGTCCCATAGTGCTCAGAGCCATTTGAACCATTTTTTTTCTAAAGGGCCTACCATAAGAGCTATGAGCATTTGTTTATCTCCGATATTGTGGAGCACATCTTTTCTCACAGCACTTAAGGTATGCATTTTAGACCCCACGGTTACTCGACAATTTTTTCTTGTCTTGGTCCATACTACCTCCTCCCAGAATATTGAAAGCATAGAGCTTGTAGTCGCAATTTATTTAGTCATCTCTGTGTCCAGCTGATCATGTACGTTCGCTGAAATGCTATTAAGTTTACATTTTCTGTTGTCTCAACGAATATATGGTTACATGCTAACCTTGTACGTAAGTGACTGATTTCTTTAATCTAAAAATACATACAAATATACTAAATATAACTCAACTACATACAAATTTCTATCTTTTGAGAAATTCATTTATCGAGCAGGAGGATTTGTTAAACGGAAATGCTTTCAGTTTTTAAAATTGTTTTCTGTCCGGCAACTCTTTCAGTACAGTCGAATGTTTTTATGGCTCCATACTGTCGTTCTTCGTGTGAAAGAGTGAGGTTAAGTTGGGGATAAAATAGGCTCTTTTTCTTCCTAGCGTTGTATTTAGGAATGTTATTACTGTATTAGTTTCAAACTGTGACGTGTTCTTTATTACATATTTCATACGAGAATAAATGCACTGCGAGACTGTTACTGGTACGCCTAGTTTTCTTTATTAAACAACTGCCTCCAATAGGTTCGAGGTTCAATACCAGATATAATCCTTACTACATGTCGCTTCCCAATGTACAATTGTGTCTCAGTATGAAAATGATAACTAAATTGCTCCTGAAGAAGTTTTGAATGCAATTTTCTAAAATACAGGGCGTATAAAAAAGAATCATCCGATTTAAAAAATCGTAACTATTACATTATTTCAGTTGTGCGTGAACAACGTACTGTTGGAAAGAGCAAACTGTCGAGTTTTACATGGTTCCCGCCAGGTAGCGAAAGTGTTCGCCCACTTCAGCTCTAGTAAAAATGGTGTCGGGTCAACAGAAAGCGTTTTGTGTTCTACGTTCTGCTCAGTGTGGGTCAGTAATAACTGTTCAGCGAGACTTTTGTACTAGATATGGTCTGGATCTGCCTACAGCACACAGCATTAGACAATGGCATGAACAATTCCGAGAAACAGGTTGTTTGTGTAAACGCAAACCCCCGGGCCATCCCCGAGTGTCTGACACAGACTTCGAACGAATCCGCCACAGTTTCACAAGGAGTCCGCAGAAATACGTTTGCAATGCAGCTCGACAGCCTCAGCATCCCCCGATGTCCGCCTGGCGTGTATTTCGTTGACGTTCACACATGAAAACATACAAAATTCAGCTAATGCAAGCTCTTCGTGAAGGTGACAAACAACAACATGTGGAGTTCTGTTCAAATGGTTCAAAGCACTATGGGACTTAACATCTATGGTCATCAGTCCCCTAGAACTTAGAACTACTTAAACCTAACTAACCTAAGGACATCACACAACACCCAGCCATCACGAGGCAGAGAAAATCCCTGACACCGCCGGGAATCGAACCCGGGAACCCGGGCGTGGGAACCGAGAACGCTACCGCACGACCACGAGATGCGGGCGGAGTTTTGTAATTTCGTTCTTGGCAAGATGGCGGATGACAGTTTTTTCCACGCTTAGTGTTTAGTGACGAGACAACATTCCATTTAAATGGAAAGGTGAACCATCATAATGTGAGAATATGAGACATCGCATAACAGAAGCTTTGGAAGATGTAACTCAAGACATGGTAGTTGCAGTAAGGGAACAATTTGAATACCGCATTGACGAATGCTGTGCATTAAACACCTATGAAAAGGGATGAGTTTTTGAGTTTCCCGTTCACCAAAAAACAAAATTCATTATATATGTTTATTAGTTCCAGTAATATAGACGTGCCAAATCGGACGATTCTTTTTGATACACCCTATATCACAAGTTTCTGCTACTTTCAAAATAAAATTATACGATGGGCAAATGTTGCAGAACTTTGACTTTTGAAAAGTTATGTAATACGTGATTTCCAATTGAAGTTCTCCTCAAAATGCGATTCCATGAATTTTTAACATTCAGTTTTACACCTTCTCTTTTCCCCATGTCCCGATGTTACTGAATATCATATATTCTGTCTGTCCAGAATTGAAAAAAAATGTATTTTTTAATGTTATCTGACAGACCATTTACTGAAAACGATTGAGTAGTTTTTTAATATTTCCTTCTGTTGCTGAATTTTTGTTAGACTTGATTACGACGCTTGTATCATCAGCAAGGAATACTCGTTTATCATAATAAGATGGAAATTTTACTTATTTATTTATTTATTTTTCTTCAAGAGTTGGTTTGGTAATCTTGTGAAAGACCAGTAGGAATATTTTAAAATTTAGAATAACATTTATCATAAAAAACAACACGAGTTATTTAAGCTCGCCCTTTGTTTCCCATCCCTTAAATATTAATTGTCGTTTCCAGTAATGTATGGGAACACTTTACTGGCGCTAATGAGAGACAGTATAGAGTTCAAGTGTCACGTGGAAGATTATAATTAATTTGATCGCAAGCGAGATATCTGTGCTACTCTCACAGACTGCTGAGACGCGGAAGATGTGGGACGCCTCACTAATTAGAACGCTAGGGAGTCTCAGTTCAGCCTAGCACGCAGTTTTTATCCGCTACTAATGGTTGATTTTAGAGCCCACTCCGCTACTGAGTAAACCTCATTTCATTAAGTTCTCGCGTTTCCTTTTTTTCTTCAGTAAAGCGCTAGACTTGTCAAGTTCCAGCAGATATTTCCTCTAATTACCTCGACGTCTACGGGACGATGAAGTCTGCATCCGTCCTCTGTTCTTTTTTTTTTTTTTTTTTTTTTTTTTTTTTTAAAGAAACTTCGCTAATTCTTACTTTGGAGAACGATGTAACTAGAATAGCTCGGCTTTACGGGTGACTGAGTTCTCTTATGTTACAGCTATAGCTTCTCCGATTTCGTCCCGTTGTACTGCTTGTATTTCTAAGTAAATTTCGCGCCATAAATAGAGAAACTATTTAAAAACTTCCTAAGAAAAGGAACAATATTTTTATGTCAAAGAATGGTTTTTGATGGCATGGTGATCCGCACATCAGTCAATACTGATTCCCGCTCACATCACCACTTCAGCTTCCAGTGAGAGTGATCGTGCACAGAATTGGAGCTATTTGAAGCTCCGTGGTCTGGTCTCACCATATGTAAACGACTGTCATAAGGTTCAACACTTCGTTGTGTCTTGCCAAAGAACAAAGCGAGACACCGTTCTATGGTGTCGTGTTGGTAACGAGATACAAATGGGACCGTGTGCCCAGGGACCAACGTCTCGAACACACATGCGGATACTGGGTCGATATTCTGCGTCTTGCAGGCTGCAGGTACATTAGTACTACGAGGGTGTGCTGAAAAGTAATGCCTCTGAATTTCTTGTGTGAAAACTCTTAAAGCTTTTTAAACAAAGTAAAAGTTATTAAAATTCTACATCTTTATTCTTCATGTCTACATATTTATTTCTCAATATAGCCACTCTGGCGGCGTACACATATCTCCCAACCAGAGACTAGTTTCTTGGGACCGTCATGTAGACTGTTTGACTTTGTTGGCGGTTCCACCACCTCACCTCCGCATGCACCTCTCCATAGGGTATGAAAGTGAAGATCTCGAATGTGTTCTTTAAGTTTAGGAAACAGATGAAAATCGGATGGGACCTAGTCGGGACTGCAGGAGGGTGATTGATGACAGTGAACGCAAGGCATCGGATCGTTGCAGATGTCGCAGCACTCGTGTGTTATGCTGAAGGAGAGCGTGCTCCATGTGTGGACGAAAACTTCAAATTCTAAACTGGATTATAGTGCTTGGTGTCGCACGCACCAACATATTTAAGTTACACACCGCCATGTTACACGCTTCAGTTCGAAGCTCTCTAGCGGTAGAAGGCTGCAAATACGAGTAGACATGAAGATAAAGATGTGCAATGTTAATAACGTTTGTTTTATTGAAAAAGATTTAAGAGTTTTCACACAAAAAGTTTGGAAGCATTACCTCCCATCACGCCATCGTACATCGCTTACGATGACGGGCAATGAACGTCGGAGTGCAGCTGCAGCTTTAAGCCCTGTCTTGACCTTCCTCAGGTTCCTCCAGTTATTTGAAAAATAGTTTAAATGGAGATATTCTTTGTTTTGGATAATCAGTGATATTTACTGTGGCTGGCTATCCTACCTCTGGCTTGCCGTGTCTCAAATGCCATAAAATCCCATTTCGTAGGCAAAGAATCGTGTTGAATCTTGGCAAGCCCTGTGTTTAGATGAGTTAGGTGAGCGGGAGGAAAGCTTTCGCCTTCCTTGTGTGACACTGAGAGGTTGTACTACAGTAAACTAATAGCTATTTGAAACTTCCTGTCAGATTAAAACTGTATGCCAGACCCAGACTCGAAGTCGGGACCTCTGCCTCTCGCGGGAAAGATAGTGGCGAAAGTAAAGCTACGAGGTCGGGTCGTGAGTCGTGCTTGGATAGCTCAGTCGCTAGAGCACTTGCCCGCGAAATGCAAAGGTCGGAGTCTCGGTCTGGCACAAAGTTGTAATCTGCCAGGAAGTTTCATATCAGCGCACACTCCGCTGCATAATGATAATTTCATTTTGGTAATAGCTATTTCGTTACAGTTTTCGATAAATTCGATGTTTGCAAGAAACGGTAAACGTATTAAGTAATCCCCAGTCATTCACATACATATACACTTATTTAAGTTTAGTTATCCAATCCTCCATTCACGATGAAATAATTTAAGTGCAGGCTGGGTTTTTTAAAAGACATGTGTGGAATGAACCGTCGTAGTTTTTGGACGAGGTTGACTTCTCCACTACTGAAATGGTTGGTTGTGATGACGTAATTCGAGGCTAATTTTACAGCTTTCTATGATCAAAATATTTTGATGTTAAATAGACAGAACACGAATTCAAAAGAATTAGTAAGAATATTGTTGCCTTTCGTGTGGAAACTACGGTTTTTATTCGGATAAAGTGTTTATCTAGGTATGCTAAATGGAGGGCAATTACGAGAAATACAAAAAGGTGTTAATTGCGGACTGTGTTTCCTTTAGGAGCCACTGATTAAATTCTCGGCCTCAAGATTGTGAGCTAACGTGTATGTTACTGTTAATGCAAAGGATATGATGTCCCTAGCTACGCAGTGCGTTATACTGTTGCATTATTACAGTAGTCCTGTTGTGTATCGGAGTGATACGGTTCGATACTAAGTTGATTAAATACGACTGGGATTTTTCTCTCGATAGCAGGAAAAATTACATCGACTCCCATTAATAATTAAAGGCTCGCTGCAACATTTTCCTAAATGTGCAAATGGCGTCAATTAATTCTGAATCACGTTTTGGACAGAAGAATTTTACTAAACTTAAAAATCTTCGTAAACTCACTGACGATACAGAATGTATTAATTTTGTTTCGAAAAGATTATTGAAGCTTTTGCTGGCAGAACAACGTTAATTAGATTATCGGCAGCATTTTGCATCGGTCGAGAACCTTTAATACCGAGTTCCAAATTGTCAAATGTTACCCATATTGAGCTATAGACGGAAAGCTTCGTTTTGCTTACATGTTAACGCCATGCAACAACATTTTCACCGAGCGAGGTGGTGCATTGGTAGCACGCTGGACTCGCATTCGGGAGGACGACGGTTCCATCCCGCGTCCGGCCATCCTGATTTAGGTTTTCCGTGATTTCCCTAAATCGCTCCAGGCAAACGCTGGGATGGTTCCTTTCAAAGGGCACGGCCGACTTCCTTCCCTAATCCGATGAGACCGATGACCTCACTGTGTGGTCTCTTCCCCCCAAAACAACCCAACCCAACCCAACATTTTCAGTACCACCATGAGCAAATTAAGTTTAACCTCGAATAATTTGGCCAGATCTCTGAACATAACACACCTTCTCGTCTAAGCTCTGCACATTGATGACATATGCAGATATACACGTGTCGCTGTACTCGCATTTACAGAAAAAAAACGTACCTTTGAGCAATACTGGAGGTAGCAGGTACTCGATCAGTAACGCGTTCTATAGTTACCTTCCATTTTAACAGTTCTGTTGAGTATTCTCATGATGTGCTCCCAGCAGGAAAAAATTGTCAACGACTAGCAATATTACTACCCCCCGCTGCGATATAATCATTAACGTATTCATAGGGTCAATTAAAAATTAATACTCGTTGCGCCAGAACTATTTTACCAAACACAAGACTCTAAAAAATACGTCTGGCCACACAGAATAGAATATCTCTGTCCCCCAAAACTATTGCAGCTTTGCCCACAGAACAACGTAAAATGAAATGACAAAAGTCGTGGGATTTCTGTATGTACTTGTACATAACCAGTTAGCTATTGTATCGCGTACACAAGATATAAAAGGGCAACACATTGGCGGAGGTGTCATTTGTATTCAATTGATTCGTGTTAAAAGGTTTCCAGCGTCATTACGGCCGCACGACGGTAATTAACAGATTCTGAACGCGGAATGGTAGTTGGAGGAAGACGCGTGGGGCATTCCATTTTGGAAATCGTTAGGGAATTCGATATTCCGCGATCCACAGTGTCACGAGTATGCCGAGAACACCACATTTCAGGAATTAAATCTCACCACGGACAACGCAGTGACCGGCGGCCTTCAATTGACGACCGAGAACAGCAGTGTTTGCATAGAGTTGGCAGTGCTAAGAGAAGCAGAACTGCATGAAATAACCGCAGAAATCAATGTGAGACGAACGACGAACATATCCGTTAGAACAGTGAGTTGAAATTTGGCATTAATGAGCTATGGCAGCAGACGACCGACGCGAATGCCGTTGCTAACAGCAGGACATCGACTGCAGCGCCTCTCCTGGTCTCGTGGCCATATCGGTTGGACCCTAGGCGAGAGGAAAACAGTGGCCCGGTCAGATGAGTCTCGCTTTCAGTTGGTAAGAACTGATGTTAAGGTTCGAGTGTGGCGCAGACACCACGAAGCCATGGACCAAGTTGTCAAACCGCACTGTGCAAACTGGGGGTGGCTCCACATGGTATGGGCTGCGTTTACATGGAATGGACTGGATCCTCTAGTCCAACTAAACCGATCATTGACTAAAAATGGTTATTTTCTGATACTTACAGACCATTTGGAGCCATTCATGGAGTTCTTGTTCAAAAACAACGATTTCATGTCACCGGGCCACAATTTCTCGCCACTGGTCTGAAGAACATTGAGGACAATTCGTGTGAATGATTTGGGTATCCAGATCACGTGACATGAATGCGATCGTACGATTTATGGGACATAATCGAGAGGTCAGTTCGTGCACGACGTCCTTCCCAGGCAAAACTTTCCCAGTTATGGACGGTTCTAGAAGCAGAATGGCTCAGTATTTGTGGAGAGAACTTTCGTCGACTTGTTGAGTCCATGCCACGTCGAAATGCTGCACTACACCGGGAAAACGGTGGTCTGACAATGCGTTAGGATGTATCCCAGGACGTTCGTCACCTGATTGGAAATGGGAGACTATTAGCTGGAGTTTAACCAATTGGCGAACCTTATCAAGTCAGTTTCCCCCTTGTTAAGTACCGTTTGTTTAGCTTGATAGAGCTGCAGACATTAAAATTCATTATTCTTTTACGTTAAACCCGTAGCAGACGATTTTTGGTAATAATCACACTGCGCACTACGGCCTAGAGCCTGAATACTTGTGCCCAGTTAGACTGGGACTTAATCGAGAAATTTACATTTCAAATGCTTTTGTACTAATTTAGATAATGTTTCATAGTGCAGTCATTGGCTGCTCGTGACGACACATTTGCAATTATCTCTAAAACGGCTGGTTTACTGACACACATTCACTGGGACGTCTTTGCTTCTGTAATCGTATAATTTCATTGATGGTAGTTTTAGCTTTTAATTATGATATCGCTGTAGAAAAATCATGACATCTCGACGAAAGTAATACTCATCGTGGTCCTGCGAAAAATCTGCAGATGTCCTGCTGTGGGAAAGTTGTGTCGAGGCGGGGCTGAAGCCAGAGATATTTGTTTCCGTGAGCATTGTTTACATGTTGACCACTGCTGGGCGCCTACTTGTTGTGCAGCTACTGACGACGGATTCCACGCCGAACTAAACTGATAGCCCTAATCTCTGTTGAAGAAATTGCCTTGAATCTTTATTTATATCGACTCCTTTCTCAAAAACTGGCAGAATCGTTGACTCTACAGGTATTTTCTTGATCGAGGCAGTGCTCTGCTGTCGCTGATCTGTTTTTCTGCCCCAGATGAACACCCACATAACCAGAGTACGATGGAGCCCGGCGCCTCTAGGGGACGGAGCAGGAGACCTTCAGGTGTAAATGGGAGGACAGCCATAGATAAGTAGTCAGATGACGATGATGAGTATGATACTTGTATAAGCCTAGTGTTTTTCAACACTGGCTTCTCGCTGTAAAATCTAGACCATTTCACGGTACTACGGGCTATACGTTTGGAAAATCCAAATCGTGGCATATTTGGTAAAATTGTGAGCTGCCTGCGTGTACAAGTTGATCCATTGATAGTGATCGGGCCAAATATCTCACTAAATAAGCATCAAACGAAAAAACTACAAAGAACGAAACTCGTCTAGCTTGAAGGGGGAAACCAGATGGCGCTAGGTTGGCCCGCTAGATGGCGCTGCCATAGGTCAAACGGATATCGACTGCGTTTTATTAAAAAATAGGAACCCCCATTTTTTATTATATATTCGTGTAGTACGTAAAGAAATATGAATGTTTTAGTTGGACCACTTTTTTCGCTTTGTGACAGATGGCACTATAACAGTCACAAACGTATAAGTACGTGGTATCACGTAACATTCCGCCAGTGCGGACGGTATTTGCTTCGTGTTAAAATGGATCGTTTACCAATTGCGGAAATGATGTATGGCTATTGTGATCAAAATGCCCAACGGGCGTGTGCAATGTATGCTGCTCAGTATTCTGGACGACATCATCCAAGTGTCCGTACTGTTCGCCGGATAGTTACGTTATTTAAGGAAACAGGAAGTGTTCAGCCACATGTGCAACGTCAACCACGACCTGCAACAAATGATGATGCCCAAGTAGGTGTTTTAGCTGCTGTCGCGGCTAATCCGCACACCAGTAGCAGACAAATTGCGCGAGAATCGAGAATCTCAAGAACGTCGGTGTTGAGAATGCTACATCAACATCGATTGCCCCAGGAATTGCATGGCGACGACTTTGAACGTCGTGTACAGTTCTGCCACTGGGCACAAGAGAAATTACGGGACGATGACAGATTTTTTGCACGCGTTCTATTTACCGACGAAGCGTCATTCACCAACAGCGGTAACGTAAACCGGCGTAATATGCACTATTGGCCAACGGAAAATCCACGATGGCTGCGACAAGTGGAACATCAGCGACCTTGGCGGTTTAATGTATGGTGCGGCATTATGGGAGAAAGGATAATTGGCCCGCCTTTTATCGATGGCAATCTAAATGGTGCAATGTATGCTGATTTGCTACGTAATATTCTACAAGATGTTTCACTGCATGACAGAATGGCGATGTACTTCCAACATGATGGATGTCCGGCACATAGCTCGCGTGCGGTTGAAGCGGTATTGAATAGCATATTTCATGACAGGTGGATTGGTCTTCGAAGCGCCATATTATGGCCCGCACGTTCACCGGATCTGACGTCCCCGGATTTCTTTCAGTGAGGAAAGTTGAAGGATATTTGCTATCGTGATCCACCGTAAACTGACAACATGTGTCAGCGCATTGTCAATGCATGTGCGAACATCACGGAAGGCGAACTACTCGCTGTTGAGAGGAATGTCGTTACACGTATTGCCAAATGCACTGAAGTTGACGGACATCATTTTGAGCATTTATTGCATTAATGTGGTATTTACAGGTAATCACGCTGTAACAGCATGGGTTCTCAGAAATGATAAGTTCACAAAGGTACATGTATCACATTGGAACAACCGAAATAAAAGGTTCAAACGTACCTACGTTCTGTATTTTAATTTAAGAAACCTATCTGTTACCAACTGTTCGGCTAAAATTGTGAGCCATATGTTTGACTATTACAGCGCCATCTATCACAAAGCGAAAAAAGTGGTCCAACAAAAACATTCATATTTCTTTACGTACTACACGAATATGTAATAAAAATGGGGTTCCTATTTAAGAAAACGCAGTTGATATCCGTTTGACCTATGGCAGCGCCATCTAGCGGGCCAACCATGGCGCCATCTGGTTCCCCCTTCAAGCTAGACAAGTTCTTTGTAGTTTTTTCGTTTGACGCTTATTTCGTGAGATATTTGGCCCGGTCACGATCAATGGACCACCCTGCATATAGAATGGAAACAAGAGACACTCACCGGTCCTGACGAGCTTGAAGGTGACGGCGTTGTGCGCCTTGAGCGCCTCGTTGAGCGCGGGGTGCGTCAGCTCGCGCAGCGACGCCTCGCCCCCACCCGCCATCGCGATGCTATCCTTGTGCCGTTTCGTCTTTCTCTTCTCTTTCTTCGTCTGCTGCGTCTTGTTCTTCGGTCGCTGCTCTTGTGGTTGCGGTGGTGGCGGTAGTTGTTGTTGCTTGTGGCCCGGTCCGGTTGACTCCGTCCCAGGATCTGTGAACAACAGAATGTTTTTTTTTTTAAATGACGGGACGCTATCGCTTATTAGCACTGGCTTTTGCTGTCGACCAGGTCGCACGGTTTTGCCGATCCTGAGGAAGATCTTATCATATCACTGCAACTGCTTTCGGGAGTGGTGTCTCAGATGTGAACATCGACTAATGTGGTGGTATGAACGAAATAAGGCAGTCGGAGTGACCGAAACTGAACTAATAACCGAATGTAACGAATACAGTTAGTGTCCTTCACATTTATTCATTCATTCGTTCCCTCCTCCGTGTTACCACAGATAACAAAAAACGGCCGGCCGGAGTGGCCGTGCGGTTCTGGGCGCTACAGGCTGGAACCGAGCGACCGCTACGGTCGCAGGTTCGAATCCTGCCACGGGCATGGATGTGTGTGATGTCCTTAGGTTAGTTAGGTTTAATTAGTTCTAAGTTCTAGCGGACTGATGACCTCAGAAGTTAAGTCGCATAGTGCTCAGAGCCATTTACACCATTTGAACAAAAAATGGCTGTGAGCACTATGAGACTTAACTTCTGAGGTCATCAGTGCCCTAGAACTTAGAACTACTTAAACCTAACTAACCTAAGGACATCACACACATCCATGCCCGAGGCAGGATTCGAATCTGCGACCGTAGCGGTCGCGCGGTTCTAGACTGTAGCGCCTAGAACCGCTCAGCCACCCCGGCCGGCACCGCCGATAACATGTAACTGTTACCATTTGTACTGAAAAAGCAGGACATACGAGAGACGTACACAGTGAGGTTGCAAAAGTCATGGGATAGCGATATGCACATGTACAGATGGCGGCAGTATCGCATAAACGAGGTATAAGAAGGCAGAGCGTTGGCGGAGCTGTCATTTGTACTCAGGTGATTCATGTGAAAACGTTTCCGACAGACAAGCAACACTGCATGAAATAATCGCAGAAATCAATGTCAGAGGTACGACGAACGTATCCGTAAGAGCAGTACGGTGAAATTTGGTGTTAATGAGCTATGGCAGCATACGATCAACGCGAATACCTTAGCCAACAGTGCGACATCGCCTGCGCCGCCTCTACTGGTCTCGTGATCATATCGGTTGGAACCACGACGACTGGAAAACCGAGGCTCAGTCAAGTGAGTTCCGATTTCAGTTGGTAAGAACTGATGGTAGGGTTCGAGTGTGGCGCAGACTCCACGATGCCATGGACCCAAGTTGTCAACAAGGCACCGTGCAAGCTGGTCGTGGCTCCATAATAGTGTGGGTCATATTTAAATGGAATGGTCTGGATCCTCTGGTCCAACTGAACAGATCATTGATTGCCTACTTTGAAACAATTTGCAGCCATTCATGGACTTCATGGCTCTGAGCACTATGGGACTTAACATCTGAGGTCATCAGTCCCCTAGAACTTAGAACTACTTAAACCTAACTAACCTAAGGACATCACACACATTCACGCCCGAGGCAAGATTCGAACCTGCGACCGTATCGGTCGCGCGGTTCCGGACTGTAGCGCCTAGAACCGCTCAGCCACACCAGCCGGCATGGACTTCATGTTCCCAAACAGCGCTGTAATTTCCATGCATCACAGTGCGCTATGTCACCGGGCAACAGTTGGTCGCGACTGCTTTGAAGAACATTCTGGGCAGTGAATGATTTGACCATCCAGATCACCCGACTTGAATCTCATCGAACAAATATGGGACATAATCGTGAAGTCAGTTCGCGCACAAAACCCTGTAAAGGCAACACTTTCGCAATTATGAAAGGCAATAGAGGCAGAATGGCTTCCAACAAAATGTTGAGTCGATTCCACGTCGAGTTGCAGCACTACTACTTCTTCTTCTTCTTCTTCTTCTTCTTCTTCTTCTATGTGATCACGCCCAGTGGCACTACGCCGGGCAAAGGGATGTCCGACACGATATTAGGAGGTATCCCATGACTTTTGTCACGTCAGTGTATGTATCCTACAGTATCAAAGCAGAATAATGAGATTCTGTAATGGTTCACCCACCCGACGTCTTCTAAAGATGTCCTTATCCCTGCGCAGAGTTGCGGAGAGGTCGTCAGTCCGCTGCTCTTGAGGTGAAGTGTAAGAAGCTAATTAGGTGGATCTTAATCGTGCGGCTCACTACACAAACTGTACCGTACAGTACCCAACTGACTTACAAGGCAGCATTCCCAAGTGTCAATAAACAATCTTGGTGAAACTTGACGAGTGTGTGAAGGGGGCCAAATAGTGCAATACTTTTATTGATCCCAATTTCAGTTTTAAGGGATAAAACACACTCCGGAAGGTAATTTAACATGTTAGGTTCAGAGCGAACATCTTCGACACGATGATATATAGAAAACATTTTCCATATAAAAATTGATGTGTAATTAGCTTTCTTGAAAACTGTATAATCAACTTTCGTAATAATATGAAATTTTGCAAAATATCCCACCACCATCAGTTAATTTTAGAAAATGAAGACTTTTGCTACAACATAAATTAAAGAAACATTCAAATCACATACATCCCTTTAAATAAAGTTGGTTTCTGAAATAACATTTTTGGAAAATAAGTTGTACACATTGTACTGTCCGAGTATTTACAACATGTAAACGTAAACTCCGTCCACAGGCCCTGGCAGACCCAGTGGTATCGACAGACCTCCGTGTCATCCTCAGACCACAGATGTCATCGGATGCGGATACGGAGGGGCATATGGTCAGCACACCGCTCTCCCGGTCGTATGCCAGTTTCCGAGACCAGGGCCGCTACTTCTCAATCAAGTAGCTCCTCAGTTTGCCTCACAAGGGCTGAGTGCACCCTGCTTGCCAACAGCGCTCGGCAGACCGGATGGTCACCCATCCAAGTGCTAACCCAGCCCGACAGCGCTTAACTTCGGTGATACGACGGAAGCCGGTGTTACCACTGCGACAAGGCCAGGTTTCTTTTCCATTTTTTAGTTTACCGTTTCACACAAGTGTATTTTGTTAATTGAAAATAATAAATAATTTATTATTATGATAGAAAATAATTAGAATAATGATAATCTGTAAGGAAACACTTAAAACATTGCTTTTTTACACCATGTACATAAAATGAACGAAATTTCTTCAGGTAATATACACGACGGAGAAAACAATGTAAAACAAACTTCATCAGAATTTCAAATGATCACGGGTGATCCTCTGAATATCCCGATTTGTATCAGGCATATTTCAGTATATTGGTAAGCCTTGGCGAAGAGAACTGATTATGTACTAGTGATAGCATTTTGATTGGTTGGTTGGTTGGTTTGTGAGGTGGAAGGGACCAGACTGCTACGGTCATCGGTCCCAGCATTTTGATTGTATTGTTTGTCATGTGGAGATTGATATCATAATCACTCAACAGAACTATATCTAAAAATCTTCTCACAAAGCTCTTCAAACAATGAAAGCTACATACGCCCCACGGCTCTACCTGTGCCGTCGAGACCGTTGGGATTACCAAATGAACGAGTTCCTTCTCCTCAAGTACGATGTTCTAAACCGTTCTTTCGCACTGACCACCGCAAAATTCTAGCAATAGTACTGGTATTTCTCCCTCACTGGGGAAGAAAAAATCTTTCAAATATCTTTTAACCTGGTCAGACGTTTGCTAACCAGATTTCGAGGCTGTCACAAGGATATTTGGGGCTTCAAAAAGAACTTCTCAAATTCGCGGTTCAAAATCACTATTAGTTACTTTTAAAACTGTGAAAAGGCGTGCGGTCAACGTGAAAAAATCCGTTTTGACCATCGTGCCCGAGGACAAGAAACATATGGTGGTCCCAAAGGCCTCCATAGCACAAGTACAGCCGTGGAAAGGATTTGGCTTTGGAAGAACTTTATTCAAAGAATTTCAGATCTACTTCTCTTGAATGGTTATGATGTCGATCTCAACCTGAGAAACAGTACAATCAAGCTGCAGTCACTTGTACATAATCAATTCTCTTCGGCAAGGTTTACCAATGCGCTGAAACATGCCTGATGCAAATCAGG
This sequence comes from Schistocerca piceifrons, assembly GCF_021461385.2. Taxonomy (NCBI): domain Eukaryota; kingdom Metazoa; phylum Arthropoda; class Insecta; order Orthoptera; family Acrididae; genus Schistocerca; species Schistocerca piceifrons. The sequence goes on from NC_060149.1 coordinate 75,951,289, forward strand.
ATGTTCAGAGGATCACCCATAACAATTTGAAATCCTGCTGAATTTTGTTTTACGTTGGCTTCTCCGTCGTGTATATTACCTGAAGAAATTCTGTTATTCTACGTGCATGGTGTAAAATTTTTTTTAAGAATTTCCTTACAAATTATCATTACTGTAATTATTTTCTATCATAATAATGGGTTACTTATTATTTTCAACTAACAAAACACACATAAGTGAAACGGTGAACTAAAAAACTAAATACCCTGAATGTAAAACTTGAGTTAACAATTTAAAACATAAAACAAATGTAAGTAAAATAATTAATTATAATAGTTATAAATTATTAGATATTTTCCTTAGGTACGTTGCAAATACTCTGACAGCACATCGTGTACAGCTTGTTTTCTAAAAATTGTATTTCAGAAACCAACTTCATTACACAGAGATGTATGTGGTTTGAACGCTTCTTTAATTTATGTTGTAACAAAAGTTTTCGTTTTCTAAGATTAATCAATGGTGGCAGGGTATCCTGCAAAATTTCAAATTATTTCGATAGCTGATTATACAGTTTTCAAGAACATTAATTAGATACTAACTTTTATATGAAGAATGATTTTTTATATACCATCGTGTCGAAGATATTCATTCTAAACCTAAAATGCGAAATTACGTTCTGGGGTGTGTTTCACCTGAAAAAAAGGTATTGCACTATTTTTGCTCCCCTACACATCCGCCAAGTTTATCACGATCGTTTACTGACACTTGGGAATGTTCCCTTATTAATCAGCCCAAATCATTTCGCTCGACTCGCACTTTTGGTGGGAGCCAAAGATGCACCGAGTGCTTCATGTAAATATTGATATTCTAATGTTAATAAAAATTATTACACAAAGAAGAATTCTGAAGTAAGTGGATGATACCGTAGTATTGAGACTATATTCAGCATGCTGGACAAAATGTTAAAACGTTTTATAAAATGTTGATAAATGAAAATTAGAGATTTAGTATGCTGGTTCATGTTGCGGCAGCCAGGCAAATTATCCTCCTCATAAATTGGAGCAATTTCTCATGGAACTGGTTCCCATTGTACTATCTATCTACCTCTCTCTGCACTTCTTAAGTCACTCAGCAGCTAATGCAGTCTCAACCAAACTGTCGAGTGAAGCTTGGTGGAACGTTAAACATCCTTTCCCGTGTGAGGTTTCCAAAACTGGAATGTCTGTACAGTCAACAGACAATTTTGAAATAACTTGTGCTTGGAAAAAGGAACAAAAATGAACAAAAGCCAACGACCTCTCAATAGTAGTTTTATCATTGATATTCTATCTCAACCTATTCCCGAAATTAATTTATACAGTTTTTGAGTTCTCTGAACACTATTTGAAAATATTAATCAAAACAGTTAATTAACACATGTAATACATTAGCAAATACTCATTTTAATTAATTAACGAATCATGAACGTGTTGTTGCCTAAGGAAGTAGTCCTTCAAACTAGCTTTTTAAGCATTTTATTACAACTGGAGCAAATCATTTTTGTTCATTATCATTACAATTTCTAATTTCTATAACTCAACACTCTAGTGCGAAGTATAAAAAGAACTTTAAAGGCTGTGGTACATTATGAAGCAGTTCATTTACACTACAAAATCTTAACACTAAAATTTTATTCAATGTTTTTCTGCTGGAATTGTACATAATCAGTCCTATAATCACATTGAAATTATGATTTAATACTTTCCTATGCATTTCCAACATGAAGTCGGGACAAGACAGCAACTTGGATAATATAAATTCTGTATCGTAGTTCCGTCACAGTTGCGTTTTATTATGTTGGCGACAAGTTTCGAACTACCGCGTTCTTTTTTCAACCAAAGCCTATTAGCACTAATACTGTTCGGACAGGTGACAATTCATGCATTCACAATGTAGATCTATTCTTGAAGTGTAACTGAACGAACTACTTTTCTACTGGGATTGTGCGAGAGCAGTCCGTAATCACATTGCAGAACCATTGTTTCACACTATCATCTCGTCGTAGAGATGTTCTCTTCTACATCTACATCTACATCCATACTCCGCAAGCCACCTGACGGTGTGTGGCGGAGGGTACTTTGTGTACCTCTATCGGTTCTCCCTTCTATTCCAGTCTAGTATCGTTCGTGGAAAGAAAGATTGTCGGTATGCCTCTGTGTGGGCTCTAATCTCTCTGATTTTATCCTCATGGTCTCTTCGCGAGATATACATAGGAGGGAGTAATGTACTGCTTGACTCCTCGGTGAAAGTATGTTCTCGAAATTTCAACAAAAGCCCGTACCGAGTTACTGAGCGTCTCTCCTGCAAACTCTTCCACTGGAGTTTATCTATCATCTCCGTAACGCTTTCGCGATTACTAAATGATCCTGTAACGAAGCGCGTTGCTCTCCGTTGGTTCTTCTCTATCTCTTCTATCAACCCATCTGGTACGGATCCCACACTGCTGAGCAATATTCAAGCAATGGCTGAACAAGTGTACTGTAACCTACTTCCTTTGTTCTCGGATTGCATTTCCTTAGGATTCTTCCAATGAATCGCAGTCTGGCATCTGCTTTACCGACGATCAACTTCATATGATCATTCCATTTTAAATCACTCCTAATGCCTACTCCCAGATATTTTATGGAATTAACTACTTCCAGTTGCTGACCTGCTATACTGTAGCTAAATGATAAAGGATCTTTCTTTCTATGTGTTCGCAGCACATTGCACATGTCTACATTGATATTCAGTTGCCATTCCCTGCACCATGCGTCAACTCGTGGCATCCTCCTGCATTTCAGTACAACTTTCCATTGTTAGAACCTCTCGATATACTACAGCATCATTCGCAAAAAGCCTCAGTGAACTTCCGATGTTATCCACAAGGTCATTTATGTATATTGTGAATAGCAACGGTCCTACGACGCTCCCCTGCGGCACACCTGAAATCACTCTTACTTCGGAAGACTCCTCTCCATGGAGAATGACATGCTGCGTTCTGTTATCTAGGAACTCTTCAATCCAATCACACAATTGGTCTGATAGTCCATATGCTCTTACTTTGTTCATTAAACGACTGTGGGGAACTGTATCGACTGCCTTGCGGAAGTCAAGAAACACGGCATCCAACTGGGAACCCGTGTCTATGGCCCTCTGAGTCTCGTGGACGAATAGCGTGAGCTGGGTTTCACACGATCGTCTTTTTCGAAACCCATGCTGATTCCTACAGAGTAAATTTCTACTCTCCAGAGAAGTCATTATACTCTAACATAATACGTGTTCCAAAATTCTAGAACAAATCGACGTTAGACATATAGGTCTATAGTTCTGCACATCTGTTCGACGTCCCTTCTTGAAAACGGGCATGACCTGAACCCTTTTCCAGTCCTTTGGAACGCTGCGCTCTACCTACGCTACACCGCTGCAAGAAGGGGAGCAAGTTCCTTCGCGTACTCTGTGTAAAATCGAACTGGTATCCCATCAGGTCCAGCGGCCTTTCCCCTTTCGAGCGATTTTAATTGTTTCTCTATCCCTCTGTCCTCTATTTCGATATCTACCATTTTGTCATCTGTGAGACAATCTAGAGAAGGAACTACAGTGCTGTTTTCCTCTGTTTTTGTAAAACACTACACTTAAACTGTTTATAAGGGCTTTAAACATATGCCTCTGACTTTCTTCTTTCAACAAATGTTACACTTAACCCCTTTTCATAGTTGTGCAGACGAAGGATTTCTTTAACTCATACAGCTAGTGGGGACTTGCGTAGTTGTGCCAGCGGCAGCGACTCTGCATGTAACTGCGTCATCTGTAGTGTTAGCTTACGTTGCATGACATCAGACAGCCCTATGTTACAGCCAGTGATAATTCTGTCTCTCTCCTCTTATGTCCAACGATACCATAGAGGATTTGTACTTAATTACATGCAAGACTCGAAAGCTAACATCAACTAGTAGCTTAAATTACATACATTTTAACAATACTCATTGCTCATCGAGAGTTCCATAAATATGTGTTATGTCGTAGAAATCATTACAACGTATTTCTGTTATTTAGTTCACAACTACAATATGAAATCGTTGTTTAAATGTTTGTTGTACTCCCTGAGTTTAAAGCACGTAGCCTGGTCGGAGTATGCCTGTGTATCAGCGAACAGCTGACGCTAATGGCTTTGGCTCCATGAGTCATGGGTGTACACTGGTCTGCCTTCTCATCGCGTCTGCTTTAAATTCGTCTTAACGGCCTGCCACATTGCCTGCTTTACGTTACGCAGTGTCACTTGGCTGCTCCAGTCATCTCATGCGTGAAGATAAAATGTTAATATTTGTATCTAATTACATAAACTTTACCATAAATACAGAATGTCACATTTAGCTGTGACTTTCAGTTTTACAGGATTTTTTACACATAGCCTGTATATATTTTACTTTGACATTAGCAGGTAGTCTTACGAATTAAGTAGACGCGCAAAAATGATTCATAGCTATTTTGAAATAACACTTCGGTCTGTAAGTCAAATAATTTCTGACGGTATGCTTTCATAAGGTGATAAAAAATTAGTCAGTTACCAGTATAATATGTTGTTGCTTTCACTCGACAGTTAGAGGTTCATTCTTATTGCTGTAGTGTTACCTGTGGTATAGATTCATTTTCTCAAACATATGACGTAATTATTTTATTACTTTTATTTCAGAAATCACGGAACGGTGTTTGTGAATCAATGTGTTTTTATGTCTGTACATAGATCAACGTCTCAGAATATTCCTCTTCGCTATGTTATTGACTCAACTGCAATAACACGTTTTCGTAAGAAAAACGCGATACATCTCGTGAGGATAAGAAGGTAATCAGTCGCCGAGTTAATCTTTTGTGTCATTTAAATGTGACCTTTATTAAATGTACGACTTCCGTACATTTACTGCACATGGTGGCATTCTTATCAATGTCTTTTATGTACTATATCTTGTCTCATTTACGGCAATTGTACTGCTAAGCTGTATCTCGTAGTTACCACCTATATATACCTTCTCCCTAACACTTCGTTAATCATTGGCAGAAACCACATCGCCTTGTTCCCAACATTTCCAGAAAAGTCTCAAGTTTTATAGTGGGCAGTCGGATATTAGGTGGTAGAACAACTGAAGGTCGTAGCAGGTTGTTTATCGCTCATGGTAGTGTGGGTCATGGAATTCGTAAGGCTCCTCTCTATTCCCGGTGACGTGCATATAATAGAACGCTTGGCTGCGTTTATGTATTTGAACATATCAGCAGCATAATCAGCGTCATCGAGAAGTTCGTGTATTTTGTTATCAAGATCTGTTAGCGTACATAATAGCTCCTGCAATCGATCTTTGGAATATTCATAATCTTCAATGGTAGTTGTGTCATTAAAGTTGTGTACTTCATTCAAAATATTTGTAGTATTAGCTCTTGCTCTAACCCGTACTCTTTTTCAAGCTTTGTAACGGATAGTTGCTATCGGCGTTTTCCGTGGCAGACATCGTGAAGCGATCGCAATCGTCTAAGCGGATCAAGATAGTACGTAGTTTGATAAACAACCAACAGATGACAGCACCAGTCATAAACAGTCTACAGGCGTAGCGTAAAATTTGATAATCCGTTGGAATGCCAGTCGAACAGCTACAGTAGCAGTATAGAGGGGCAATAATGTAATTAGTTGCCTTTATAAATGGCACTACAAAATATGTGGCATGATAATTCAGTTGAACTTAACTATGTATGCAGGCGGTTGCCGTCGGAGAGTTTGTTTCGTGGCGTGACAAATCAGTGCAGCGAGCTGCTCGTGGTATTGCCGAATGAAGTACGTTAAAAATCGTGTTGCCACAGCAGCAGTCGTGGAAATATCCCTGGTTTTCAGCACCAGTTTCTTATGTCATGAATCAAAGAAGTAAGCAGCGATTTGCAGTCTTAACGAAACACTCTATTTAACAGTCACAGGACATCCATATAACAAAGAGCTTATAACATGTTATGTCTCACAAAGAGTATCATTAATCAGAGATATAGATGTTCCGACGAATTCAATTCCCAACACTGACACAATGTTAGTGTACTGACTTTCATTATTTGCAACATAAGTACACTGACCTCAATTGGCGTCTGAACTGCTCACTGTGTTTGAATTACATTTGTTTAGTCATTACTAAGTAATTCTACGTTAGTAATTCTAGTGTTCATTTCACGTTGTCCCATGAGTACTAAATCAAGTAAGAGAGATTCTTCGAAGAATTTTGCACAGCATAGAAACCATACTTACAGGTGTGTGAAACTCTAGAATTTATTTAACTTATAAAAAAAATGAAAGAACTGTTACATTTTAAACTTCAAGTTCAGAAAACACTCAAATTTTATAGTTAATTATCTCAATTTTTAACACAGTTTTTAATAGATTTGGAAAATTCTATAGTTTCATACACCTGGATGTACGGCTTGTATGCTGTGCAAAATTCATCGAAGTATCTCTCTTGCTTATGAAGAAAAGTGTACCTATAGCAAAAAATGCAGCCAACAGTAAGTGAAAAAATTGTGAAAGTTTACATTAAAAATATTTTACTATGTTTCTGAACTTCAACTGCTATGAGTGTGAATCCTGAATCCTTCCTGGTCCTGCTGACAAAGTTTTATGAATTTATTTGTAAAAGTATAGAGAGTGGAAATTTAAATTTCTTGTTGTGCCTCTCCGGCTCCATGTCGTCCCGTTTGACGTCCTACCCCCCTTAATGCCTTGAAGCTACTGTTAACGTCACGTTGCCCTGCTTATAGCTCTTGACTAAATTCTTTTTTAACTTCCCTACTCCATTTTTCAATTTGTCTTTAAATCTCTCTTTCCCTGCTAATAATAATCTTAACATAGACATCAGTGATTGATCCTAATTTTGGGTATGATCTGCAACACTACCCTTCTTATTTGCCATCCTTCGAGGTAAAATAAAAAAATTACAGAACACTTACATATCTTTCTTAACACAATAATTATTACAGCATACACCCTAACGATTCCCAGTTAACACAGTTCCGCCTACCAGCCACTATACAGAGTGGTCACAAACAGTCTGCAAAGCTTGTAAGGGTGTTGCAGAATAGGCTGAGCTGAGAAATAATTGTTCAGAAAAAAATTCGATACGTTGCGCCATTTCTGAGTTAATTGACGTTGAAGTTATCCAGTCAGGCCGTTGTGTGCGCAAATTCAAGTGGCCCACCCGAGACGATGTCGCCGAACTCTTTGGTTTCGTAAAAGCGAACAAGAGAGAGGTACAAAACTTGGACATGGGACGGTAGTGAAATTCGAACCCGAGGCAAAAGCTGAGCATAATCGTGCACTGTCATCTACGCCATGAGATCAAGTGACTCTACTTGTATCCCGTGTGCCCTTTCAATTTGCGCGCACAAAGGCCTGATCGGCTAACTTCAGTTCTAATTAACTCGGAAACGGGGCAACGTATAGAATTTCTTCCTTATCAGTTATTTCTCAGCACAACCGATTCTGCAATACCCTTACAAGCTTTTCACACTGTTTGTAATCATTCTGTATACATTAATCTATGCCATGCAAGCTTAACAATTACTCTAATCTGCTTGATCTGTGTAATGCCACCGATACGTTCTCTCTCTGCTGCTGGCTGCTGAAACTGGCATGACATACTGTTCAGAGAACTGCGGAAACACCCGGTTCGGCTTCGCTGCGCTGCTAATGTCTCTCCCAGCTGCCTTTTCTGGCTCCACTGTGCGGTCCCGCGATGCATAGTCTCATAGCACGATGAAATCGTCTTAGCATCAGCATTTACATAATCCATGGACCGCGCTCACGAGTATTGCTCTATCATAGCTTCTTATGGCTTTAGCCTCTTTTCATACACTGAACCCAAGACGACGTGCGATCAGTTACTCTTAGCAGTAGTTCAAACACGATTTAAGCACAGTCCAAATACAGTACAATCACAGTTCGGACACCATTCTAACATATTTCAAACATAGTTCTCTTTTGCCATTTCTACTGTTCACTGTCCTCACTAATAATTTTGAAAGAAATGTACACGCAAAATACGAAAGTGATTAGAATTCAGCTGGACAATTTATTGGTGACATATGAAAATTTGTGCGAGAGTGTGATCAAGCCTGGATTTCCCCTTTTATCGCGAACGGTTGACACCACTTCGGCTATCCGTGCACGCCTTCAGGTCCGAAACAAACCTGCATACATCACCATGTCCGGGAGGCGAGCACGCATGGCTTAAGTGTTTAAAGCGACCGCTCGCGATAAACGGGATATCCGTTCAAAAATGGCTCAAATGGCTCTGAGCACTATGCGACTTAACTTCTGAGGTCATCAGTCGCCTAGAACTTAGAACTAATTAAACCTAACTAACCTAAGGACATCACACACATCCATGCCCGAGGCAGGATTCGAACCTGCGACCGTAGCGGTCGCTCGGCTCCAGACTGTAGCGTCTAGAACCGCACGGCCACACCGGCCGACCGGGATATCCGTGTTCGAGTCAAGGACCAACACGAATTTTCATGTGTCACCAATAATTTGTAGAGCTCATGTCTAATGATATTCGCAATTTGCGAGTACATTTCTTCAATTACAGACAGCCGCAGATCGTCTGCAGTGTCTGCTCCTTCGGGTACTGCAAAATTGTAATAATTTTAAGCCTCACGTCCTCAAAGAACCCCACTTCAAACATCTTCGCACAATGGACGCCATGTACTTCGATACAGTATGAATGAAATATGGCAGACCAAATGACCGAAACTAAACTAACTCTCGAATGTGATGAATGCAGTTAATAGCTAGAATTAATGTTAATAGCACTTACAATCGTGGTAAATTCAGTACAATGTAGATGTTTCATTCTCAAAATAAGTCACATATCTTCTATTCCGTTCTTCTCTGCCTTCCCCGTATACTCGCGGTTATTTAAGATCATTCTATACGGCGCGCAACTCAGATCGTAATTGTATGGTCCTTATCACGAACTGTACCGCACAGCCCCACGTAAGCGACTGACTTAGTCAACCTGAATCATTTCGCAGTGCTCGTTCTTTTGGTGGGAGCCAAAGATGCACGAAGTGCTCCATCTGAATATCGTTATTTTAATGTTAATAATAATTATTATAAAAGAGATTCCTGAAGTAAGTGGATGGTAGATTACTACTGAGAGAGTATTTAGCATGCTAGACAATAAGGTGTTTACTTTATAAGATATTAATAATTGAAAATTAGAGGTTTGGCACGCTAGTTCCTGTTATGGCAGAAAATCAAATTATTCTGCTATTAAATTGACACAATTTCTTACGGAATTGGTTCCCACTGGGTCACCTATCGCCTACCTCTCACTCCACTTCTTATGTCACGCAACATCTAATGTAATCTGAGCCAAACTACTAAGTGAAGCTTGGTGTAGGATATTATGACACCAGAAGCCAGAAATGTCGCATCATATTTGTTACCTTCTTATGTTTTACAACAAAAAGTGTCGCACTATCCATAAAAACAATATTGAGTCGTCTTTGATGCATCCACTTTGGAGTTCATGTATTGTTCATAATTGGGTGTCGAGAGTGGAATCTTAATCGTTACAGAAACATTGACATATGCAGTTAACGTATCTTGAACAGAATTTAGTATCCAGAAATGGGGTTGTAGAAAAATATCCGCTAGCAGTCACAATAAAAGGTTGTTTATTCGTCACACGACCGGTTTCGGGCTTGCGCCCATCTTCAAGTGTTTCATCAGGTGTTCGACAGCATCCACCGTGGATAAAATTCATTTAGTATCCAGAAAGCTGAACGAAGGTACACAGTTAGGTTTAACTTAGTATAATTTAACGAGATGATTCTGGAATCGTATGGGAGATGATTCATCAATAATTACGTTTCAGTTTACCCGTGAAATGCACACGTCAAACTATCTACATAAAGAAAAGTGGTGGTGCCGCTACACCCCTATTAATAAACAATGTGTGTAAACAATAGGTTCAAATTATTTAGTTCAGTTCTGTCACTGGAGTCTCACCTTCTGTGGTGAAACAATTTCGGAACACCGAATTCAGCATTTCTTGTGGGCAAGGTCCGTGGAACGAATGTGGTTACAGATTTTTTTAAAAATTCCACGTTATTCTGCCAACGTGCAGTGTTAAAGTAATTCCTAGCAAATGAACTCCGCTGGTGGAGCATTGTTGTTGTTGTGGTCTTCAGTCCTGAGACTGGTTTGATGCAGCTCTCCATGCTACTCTATCCTGTGCAAGCTTCTTCATCTCCCAGTACCTACTGCAGCCTACATCCTGCTGAATCTGCTTAGTGTATTCATCTCTTGGTCTCCCTATACGATTTTTACCCTCCACGCTGCCCTCCAATACTAAATTGGTGATCCCTTGATGCCTCAGAACATGTCCTACCAACCGATCCCTTCTTCTAGTCAAGTTGTGCCACAAATTTCTCTTCTCCCCAATTCTATTCAATACCTCCTCATTAGTTATATGGTCTACCCATCTAATCTTCAGCATTCTTCTGTAGCACCACATTTCGAAAGCTTCTATTCTCTTCTAGTTCAAACTATTTATCGTCCATGTTTCAATTCTATACATGGCTATACTCCACATAAATACTTTCAGAAACGACTTCCTGACATTTAAATCTATACCCGATGTTAAGAAATTTCTCTTCTTCAGAAATCCTTTCATTGCCATTGCCAGTCTACATTTTATATCCTCTCTACTACGACCATCATCAATTATGTTGTTCCCCAAACAGCAAAATTCATTTACTACTGTAAGTGTCTCATTTCCTAATCTGACTCCCTCAGCATCACCTGAATTGATTCGACTACATTCCATTATCCTAGTTTTGCTTTTGTTGATGTTCATCTTATATGCTCCTTTCAAGATACGGTCCATACCGTTCAACTGCTCTTTCAGGTCCTTTGCTGTCTCTGACAGAATTGCAATGTCATTGGCAAACCTAAAATTTTTATTTACATCTCCATGGATTTTAATTCCTACTTCTAATTTTTCTTTTGTTTCCTTTACGGATTGAATAACGTCGAGGATAAGCTGCAACGCTGTCTCACTCCCTTTCCAACCACTGCTTCCCTTTCATGCCCCTCGACTCTTAAAACCGCCATCTGGTTGCTGTACAAATTGTAAATAGCTTTTCGCTCCCTGTATTGTACCCCTGACACCTTCAGAATTTGAAACAGAGTATTCCTGTCAACATTGTCAAAAGCTTTTTCTAAGTCTACATATGCTAGAAACGTAGGTTTGCCTTTCCTTAATCTAGCTTCTAAGATAATTCGTAGGGTCAGCATTGCCTCACGTGTCACAACATTTCTACGAAATCCAAACTGATCTTCCCCGAGGTCGGCTTCTACCAGTTTTTCCATTCGTCTGTGAAGACTTCGTGCTATTATTTTGCATCCATGACTTATTAAACTGATAGTTCGGTAATTTTCACATCTGTTAGCACCTGCTTTCTTCGGGATTAGAATTATTATATTCTTCTTTGTCTTATACATCTTGCTCACCAGATGGTGGAGTCTTGTGAGGGGTGGCTCTCTCAAGGCCGTCAGTAGTAATAATGGAATGTTGTCTACCCCCGGGGCCTTGTTTGGACTTAGGTCTTTCAGTGCTCTGCCAGACTCTTCACGCAATATCATATCTCCCTTTTCACCTTCATCTACATGCTCTTCCATTTCCATAATATTGTCCTCAAGTGCATCGCACTTGTATAGACCCTCTGTATACTGCTTCCACCTTTCTGCTTTCCCTTCTTTGCTTAGAACTGGGTTTCCATCTGAGCTCTTGATATTGATACAAGTGGTTCTCTTTTCTCCAAAGGTCTCCTTAATTTTCCTGTAGGCAGTACCTATCTTACCCCTAGTGATATATGCCTCTACACCCTTACATTTGTCCTCTAGCCATCCCTGCTTAGCCATTTTGCACTTCCTGTCGATCTCATTTTTCAGACGTTTGTATTCCTTTTTGCCTGCTTCATTTACTGCATTCTTATATTTCCTCCTTTCATCAATTAAATTCAATATCTCTTCTGTTACCCAAGGATTTCTACTAGCCCTCGACTTTTACCTACTTGACCCTCTACTGCTTTCACTATTTCATCTCTCAAAGCTACCCATTCTTCATCTACCGTATTTCTTTCCCCCATTCTTGTCAATCGATCCCTAATGCTCTCCCTCAAACTCTCCATAACCTCTGGGTCCGTCAGTTTATCCAGGTCCCATCTCCTTAAATTCCCACCTTTTTGCAGTTTCTTCACTTTTAATCTACAGTTCATAACCAATACATTGTGGTCAGAATCCACATCTGCCCCTGGAAATGTCTTACAATTTAAAATCCGGTTCCTAAATCTGTCTCACCATTGTATACTCTATCTGAAACCTTCCAGTATCTCCAGGCCTCTTCCATGTATACAACCTTCTTTCATGAGTCTTGAACCAAGTGTTAGCTATGATTAAGTTATGCTCTCTGCAAAATTCTACTAGGTGGCTTCCTCTCTCATTCCTTACCCCCATTCCATATTCACCTACTACGTTTCCTTCTCTTCCTTTTCCTACTATCAAATTCCAGTCACCAATGACTATTAAATTTTCGTCTCTCTTTACTATCTGAATCTTTTGTCTCATCATACATTTCATCAATCATTAAGTCATCTGCGAAGCTAGTTGGCATATAAACTTGTACTACTATGGTAGGCGTCGGCTTCGTGTCTGTCTTGGCCACAATAATGCGTTCACTATGCTGTTTGTAGTAGCTTACCCGCACTCCTATTTTTTAAATTAATTATTAAACCTACTCCTGCAACCCCTATTTGATTTTGTAGTTATAACCCTGTAGTCACCTGACCAGAAGTCTTGTTCCTCTTACCACCGAACTTCACTAATTCCCATTATATCTAACTTTAACCTAGCCATTTCCCGTTTTAAATTTTCTAACCTACCTGCCCGATTATGGGATCTGACATTCCACGCTCCGATCCTTAGAACTCCCGTTTTCTTTATCCTGATAACGACTTCCTCCTGAGTAGACCCCGCCCGAAGATGCGAATGCGGGACTATTGTACCTCCGGAATATTTTACCCAAGAGGATGCCACCGTGATTTAACCATACAGTAAAGCTGCATGCCCTCGGGAAAAATTACGGTTGTAGTTTCCCCTTGCTTTCAGCCGTTTGCAGTACCAGCACAGCGAGGCCGTTTTGGTCAGTGTTACAAGGCCAGATCAGTCAATCATCCAAACTGTTGGCCCTACAACCACTGCCGGCCGCGGTGGCCGTGCGGTTCTAGGCGCTCCAGTCCGGAACCACGCGACTGCTACGGTCGCAGGTTCGAATCCTGCCTCGGGCATGGATGTGTGTGATGTCCTTAGGTTAGTTAGGTTTAAGTAGTTCTAAGTTCTACGGGACTGATGACCTCAGATGTTAAGTCTCATAGTGCTCAGAGCCATTTGAACCATTTGAACCTACAACTACTGAAAAGGCTGCTGACCCTCTTGAGGAACCACACGTTTGTCTGGCCTCTCAACAGATACCCCTCCCTTGTGGTTGCACCTACGGTACTGCTATCTGTATCGCTGAGGCACGCAAGCCCCTCCACCAACGGCAAGGTTCATAGTTCATGGGGGGGAGGGGGGATCCATTAATTATTATATCAATAAGGAGGCCACTGGGAAAGGTCGCACAGGTTTTGTCAATGTTTATGTCATCATCATTTACGAGTGTTCTATCTTGCTCAACATAAATGCCGTAGTGTGAAATAAATGATGGGTAATGTTGATCGTACCGTGTTAAGAAACACAGAACTTAACAAAAGACAACCCTTGGAAAAATAATTGTGTGCACTGTACCGAAATGTAGTTAAGTATTTCCCTGCTGTTCCCACTGTTATAGCGTCATTTCCAAGTTAGACCACTACCAAGCATATCTACTGCAGCGAGAGTGACATCTTTACAAGAGGCGAGATGATTGCGCTACAGTACAAGTCGGTATCTGCATGGTCGCTCGAACTGCTCGGTGCATGTATAATCCAGTCATCTTAAGAATAAACTGATGGAAACAAACACAAACGCGAAGATTGGTCAAAAGCCGTAGCACACGTACACTGGTGTTGTTACGCTCTTGGAAGTAGGCCCTACTTATGTATTAGATACCTTATTTCTAAGTTGCGTTCAATGAAGCTTTAAGATATTAAAAAGTATTAACAGCTATCAAAGTTTTTCCTAATCACGCTTTAGCTGCGTAGTTTTTATTTGAAAAATCGTGTACAGTCACAGCCTCTGCAGCGTTGTGCTCTGATTATCGCGCTGTTAATGCGCAGTATGAAAATGGCTGTGGCTGCTTGCTGTTCCGTAGTGAAGCATGCGCGTGGAACACGGTTAAAAAGTGCTGAGAAATATATGCTGTTCTTACTGTCCCTCATAAATTTACGGAGATAATCGGCTTTGAAATTTTCCCGCGCTTGTATACAATACAGTTGATCTGAGTATAAACATTGAATCTGTAGCGCAGTTGGTAGCGTAATGATCTGTGAGCCACAAGCGACCATGCGTGCGTTGGTTCGAATTTCCTCACAACGATTTTTTTCTCGTTCAATTTGAAATACCTACAACTCGTAATTATAAAACTGACCATCATTTTTACTGAATAATGCTCGTCTTCTTCTTTCTAATTACATATTGGACGCCAAATTCCTGTTTCCATTTCACATAGAAATTCTGTTTTATGAAAGACTGTAAACGCAAGTTGTTTAAATTAAGAAACCATAACAATTTAATTTTTAAGGCAAAAATGAAAAATCAAACCCTCTTTATTTGGACTACGTCCATCGTTTTATACCCCAGAGGAAGATAAGTATCGTAGAAACATGAAAAACAATCATTTTCACGGCATCGAGCCCATCATACAAATGCTGCATTTTTACCTTTGCTACTGTACCATTACAATATGAACAAAACAGAACTGATCTGGAGCCAAGCTGCGGAATTTGGCCCGAGAAGTAACAAGACCGTTAAGCTGATAGACGTACTGGAACTAACGCACGCAGCTTTTTCACACGTCACTGCCGACCGCTGGCGGCATGAAAAACGGCTCGTGATAAAAGAAGATGAGAAAATGCTGCGCCTGGTTGGCTTCGTGGATTCTGTTGTTGATGGGCTTGTTATCCACGTAGCAGGCGATATTTCCAGAATTGAAATGTATTTCTCGGATTCGGATAAGGAAGGAGCTAAGAGATTACCAGACGACTGACTGTAAGTAATACCTTCAGTGGCTTCAATATTTAACTATACGGCGAGATCCTTGAATTGTCTCTTACACTGCACACAGCTTATACAGAAAAATTACCTTGTGCTTAAGTCAGGAATTTTTATCATTCTTATTTTTAATTCAAATAGTACGTTAGGTGAAAACGATAACGTGTTGCTGTTTTCGTCTAGTCGTCTAAGGAGCGTATTGTGGGAGATCTGCAGTGTATTATTTAATTCTGATTAAAAATTAAATGCCATGCGAACTGTATTGCTCCTCTGCTCGTCTCGTTTTACGTTTGAACTGCAGCTGACACGTCACTGCAGGCTAGCTGTACCAACTGACCGGCCAGTGCTATACAAGTTAAATGCGCCGGTAAAGCTGTTGTGCCGTATTATCGTTAAGTCGATGTGCGCATGACGCATAGCACAAAACGTACCTTTATTATCGTACTTGACAGTACTCGAGACAGCTTGGCTGCAACGAAATTAGAATTATATTAATACCGTCAGCTGCGCACGGGCGTTGATAGAGATCAACGGGGACAGGTGAAAATGTGTGTCCCGACCGGGACCCGAACCCGGTATCTCCTGCTTACTTGGCGGACGCTATATCCATCTGAGCCACCGATGGCACAGATGATAGTGCGACTGCAGGGAGTATCTCTCACACGCCTCCCGCGAGACTCACATTCTCACCTTGTATTCGTAGTGTCCCAAAAATATGGCTCTGAGCACTATGGGACTTAACTTCTATGGTCATCAGTCCCCTAGAACTTAGAACTACTTAAACCTAACTAACCTAAGGACATCACACACATCCACGCCCGAGGCAGGATTCGAACCTGCGACCGGAGCGGTCGCGCGGTTCCAAACTGAAGCGCCTAGAACCAATCGGCCACATCGCCCGGCGGGAAGAATACATAGTGAAATGTTTACATCAGGTTTATTCTTATGATGAACATATTATAGTTCCCCGATGGTCGACTAGATGTCAATACCACTGCTTTGCACCCAGAGAGTAATTGCACTCGACTTTATCCATGCTCGTTCGAGCATCTCACTCAGCCGTCTACTCTAATTACTCGTTCGCCACTCTGTCGCCCTTGCAGGATCATGGCTTATGAAGAGAGACGAAGTATAACGTGTAAACGAAACTTGATTCGAAAAAATATATCCCGATTGCGTAATACATTGGTCATAGCAGAGTTTGGAAGATATTTTTATTAGTGACTGATAAGGAAGGAAATCATCTGTCTCACAGATCCACCGTCACACATCTGGAGGCGCTTTCTGAAGATCACGACAAAGTAGAAATTCTGAAACATTATCAGCTTCAGTGGAAGGTATGGTACCTAAAAGGAGCGTAGAAGTTAATGCCAGAGAGCTTTGACCATTTAAATCCATATCAAGTAGTGGTTTTCGCATTTTATCTTAAGAATTTTAAGTGAAGGCTTAGAAATGAGACACGTGACTGTCTCCAACATTTTGCTTCATTCTACATCAGCAACACGAATCACTGAAAGACCAGTCGATGAAAAAGAGCAAGTATAATGCCCATCTTTGTTCACGGCGTAGGCGTGAATGCATGTGGGTATAGAGTGGACCGACATATATCGTAAACACTATTACTGTGGTGTCACCGCCAGACACCACACTTGCTAGGTGGTAGCCTTTAAATCGGCCGCGGTCCGGTAGTATACGTCGGACCCGCGTGTCGCCACTATCAGTGATTGCAGACCGAGCGCCGCCACACGGCAGGTCTAGAGAGACGTCCTGGCACTCGCCCCAGTTGTACAGTCGACTTTGCTAGCGATGGTTCACTGACAAATTACGCTCTCATTTGCCGAGACGATAGTTAGCATAGCCTTCAGCTACGTCATTTGCTACGACCTAGCAAGGCGCCATTATCATTTGCTATTTATCTTGTGATGCATGTACCGTCAGACCGATGTTTACCAATTATGGATTAAAGTTAAGTATTCCAGAAGCTACGTACTTTTTTTACTAGACTCAACTCCTTTAACTGTTCCAGACCTCACGCCAGCCTGCGTGAGCTTAAACACGTGCCTTTCGGCTTTCTCATAGTGGCTTGGCTGTCTTGCCAAGTCACAACAATTACCTATATATTACTGCGCCCTTTATCATGATTCGGCACTGTGAAATATGGTATTGCTAATGGTATTGCTAACAACACACTTTGCTGACGCGAAAGCATCTGGAGAATTTTTAACAACTAATGTGAGGAAACATTATTTAACTTTGGAGTAAATCCCCAGCATCTAAACAGGATTTCATTTATCACTGATAGAGGCGCTAATATATGCAAGGTTCAAAAATGCCTATGAGCACTATGGGACTTAACTTCTTTGGTCATCCGTCCCCTAGAACTTAGAACTACTTAAACCTAACTAACCTAGGACATTACACACATCCATGCCCGAGGCAGGATTCGAACCTGCGACCGTAGCGGTCGCGCGGTTCCAGACTGTAGCGCCTAGAACCGCTCGGCCACTTCGGCCGGCAATATACGCAAGGTATTGCAATCCTTCAGCATTATGTATACGTTATACATGTTTTGAAAACTGTCCTGGAACCAAATTTCCGATGACGAATATTTGAAAAATGAGATTTCAGTGGTTCATTTCACGGCTTTCCCGGCGACGATAATGTTCGTTTTACGAAGAAAACTGGTGACATGAATTCGATGCAGACAAACTTGAAGCAAGAAACGGAGACTAGGTGGTACAGCTTGTTTATAATGTTAGATTGTAGATATCCAGTACGATAACATCATGGAAATGCTTACTTACGGGACACAATTTTGTTTCTGTTTGACTTCTAATTTCTTAGATGGTAAAATCCAGACATGTAAATTTGAATCAATAAAGCAGATAGCGCTATAAAAAACAGCAACGTGTTTGTATTGCGGGAACGACTATCATTATATGAGTTGGTAGATACTTAGTTTTCATTCGAAAGTTTAAATTGTTCCCAAATTTTCATTGTTGTATAAAGCAGACAGTTTTCCGTTATGGATCATAATAATGTCGCTAATAGCCACTACCATCCAGGAATATACATATACAGTTAGAGTTGCGCTCGTCCAAAACTACGGTTCGGTAGTTTTAGTACACTTCATAAATGACTTAGTAAATCGTATGATTATAGGTGGTGTACTTACAAGGGAACCTCCCCATCGCACCCCCTTCAGATTTAGTTATAAGTTGGCATAGTGGATAGGCCTTGAATAACGGAACACAGATCAATCGAGAAAACAGGAAGAAGTTGTGTGGAACTATGAAAAAAGTAAGCAAAATATACAAACTGAGTAGTCCTTGTGCAAGATACGGAACATCAAGGAGAGTACGTGCTAAGGAGCGCCGTGGTCCTGTGGTTAGAGTGAGCGGCTGCGGAACGAGAGGTCCTTGGTTCAAGTCCTCTCTCTCGGGTGAAATGTTTACTTGTTTTATCTTCGCAGAGTTATGATCTGTCCGTTCGTTCATTGATGTCCTTATTCACTGTAATAAGTTTAGTGTCTGTGTTTTGCGACCGCACCGCAAAACCGTGCGATTAGTAGACGGAAGACCTGCCTCTCCAATGGGAACTGAAAACATTTGATCGCAAGGACATAGGTCAACCGATTCCTCCACAGGAAAACACGTCTATAAGACACTGGTGATGTCATGTGCGTCACATGACAGGAATATATTGTTGACCCACCTAACTTGTACA
Source organism: Schistocerca piceifrons (assembly GCF_021461385.2). Taxonomy (NCBI): domain Eukaryota; kingdom Metazoa; phylum Arthropoda; class Insecta; order Orthoptera; family Acrididae; genus Schistocerca; species Schistocerca piceifrons. Next base: position 75,970,295 of record NC_060149.1, read on the forward strand.
CTTGGCGAATGGGTAAAAAGATTCTTCTACCTTGCCCTATTTAGGTTTTCTTGTGGATGTGATAATCACTCCCACAAAAGGGATGAAAACATAACGGACGGACAGATAATAATTGTCTGAAAATAAAAAATTAAAACTTATCACTCGAGGAAAGACTTGAACCGAGGACCTCTCATTCCGCAGCCACTCACGCTAACTACTGGACCACGACGCTCTTAGCGCACACTCTCCTATATGTTGTGTATCTTGCACATGGACTACTCAGTTTGTATATTTTGCTTATTTTTTTCATAGTTTCACACAACTTCTTCCTGTTTTCTCGATTGATCTGTGTTCCGTTTTACAAGGCCTATCCACTGTGGCAATTTATATCTAAATCTGAGGGGGGTGCGATGGGGAGGTTCCCTTGTTAGCACTGGTAGGGAAAGAAACGTAAATGAATGTGTGTGAGAGAAACTAGGGACCGGCGACTTCTCTTTGTATTTTGCTTGTTTGTTAGGCACATAATTAGAACCGCACAGCGTTCAGTGTTAGTCTGTTGTGTATTTTATGTCCTTACAAAATATGAATTATAATTTATAATAAATAAAAATTAGCTGATCGCTTAACTTCTGCGCTTTTATATAACCACAGCAATTACTTTTGATGAAAACACAGTTTACATGTACAAATATAAAAAATCTGTATAATTATTGCTGTTATTCTGTACTCAATAAGACGTTCTTCATCACGATGAAATACAAGAAAGAGTTTTCTAATTATTGATAAGTGAGGAAGTTGTTTATAAATATCAGAAACATGATTTATGTAAGCTCGACAAGGTGTTGAAATGATATTTCATATATTTCTGTTTCGCGTTTTATATACTAGCTTCTTTGTGAGAAAATCGCTTTTTCTTGCGCTAACTGGTAAATCTCTATTTTTTTTCCTACAACATCCCTGTGTTTCACGTTACAGATCAACAAGTTTCTGATAAAACCTGAGTTAAACATTGACAGTTTCAATTTTGCTGTAAATACTGTTTATTTTTAAGTAAGAGACAAGCGGATAACCATGCAGACCAAAAATGTTCCATAGGTTTACGCAGCCCTTTTTATACTGTCACTCAGTTTCTAGACAGTTCACCGTTTCTAGTTTCGAGGGGAATCTAGTAAGACACTGATCGCTTACGCAAACAAAACGGTCGGAATGAGGTAACTAGGTATGCAACACAAATAACTTATTCGTAACGCGATTACGATCTTAGCTGACCAAGGATACTAGGAAAGCTACGGAAGTCTACGATAGCCCACGGTAGATTTACAACTCTTTCCACAGCATTACTAAATTGATTGATCCATCAGCAGATAGGAGTATGCTAGAAGCAAGACCAGCTTGCACACACACACACACACACACACACACACACACACACACACACACACACACACAGTGGCGTTCCCACGGTGTCTCTTTCAGCCACAGCTTGCCGGCTCCGACCTTTCATACCTCCGCACGCCATACCCTAAAGCCGTCGGCACACGGACCGTGTTGTCGAACGTTAACGTTGAGCGTGCCAAGTTCGACGTGCTGCCGAACGCTCAGCAAGGATACGACTTGTGCATACGGTACGTGGGCTCCAATGTAGTATACCCGATCGCGACACACTCCGGTGGCAGTTGAGGGATGTTTAAAGTTCGTAAATCACACTGTTTACTCAACGGGCGCGCGCAAAATTCCCACGTTAGCTCTATCGAAACGCACATTTCCTCCATCGTCCCCGAAAAGAAAAGTACCGTGTGCAATCAATAAGGACACGAGCTTATAAAAGTTCCATTACAAACAGTGCGGTACAAATTTGGAATACTTCTACGCACAAGATAAACATTATTTCATCATTCCCACATTTTAGTAAAATCTCGAGGTCAGTCTTACTCGATGACTGTTCCTACCCAATAGCAGAATCTTTGCAACACGTGAATTACGAAGCGTAAAATGAAAAGGAGCAAAATATCTTTATACAAGTAGCGCAAGCTGTCCTGTTGATTAAGCCAATCGAACGTAGTCACCTCTCAAAAAAAGAGGTGAACTTATATTTACATAACATCAAATATAGTATATACTTATATTAAACTAATAATAAAGTATCGGAACCTAATACAAACGCTGATGTTAGGAAAAATGTTTGGAAGTGTCAAAACACGATCCACCGCCCTAATAGACATTAGAGGACAGGACAGTAATGCTACTCATTACGCTAAACCAACAACGCAGAACAGGTGATTAAACATAATATATTACTCCTTGCTAAAAATCTTATCGTATATACGTTACTAATTCAAATTTAACTATTTTTTATTATTTTTAACTATGACAACTTGACAAAGAACAATGCGTTTTGGGTGGATCTTCAGTGTGTCGCTGCCTTCAAATAGCCTACTCTCATAAAACGCAAGTTACAATAATTCTTTTGCCACGAATATGAACTTTCACATTATTTTATTGGAACGAATCAAACAGTTAACAACGGATTTTCCAGTGATTCTCAATTTGCTGGTGCTCAGAAACGGCATATATACATATACGCTTGACATGAATGCCAATATGGCGCCTTACAACTCTGTGGCGTCACCTCATTGGTCAACGCTCAGACGCACGCTCATAATATCTGACATGCCAGATATTGCTCTGCACGTTCGGAAAGACTCCCGAACGTGCCATTCCAAGCTATGACGTCAGAAACTCGGCACGCTCAACGCTCAACGTTCGAATGCACGGTCCGTGTGCCGACGGCTTAACGCAATATCCTCGAGCGATTAGGAGCGAGCAAAATGCCCAATTTTCATATCTGTACTCTACAGAGAAATACCGTGAGATGAGCCTGACGTAGTTCATTTCCACCCAACGACAGCTCTTGCTTGTATTGCTAATTTGTTACCACTAGACATCGTTTCACGCCATTCTACCGAGTGGAATGTGTCGAACTCTTTTTGTCTACGTAGGAAGTTTTCAACACGGCCATTAAACCACGGTGGATCTTTGCCATCCCTTAAAACCTTGCTCGGAAAAAGCTTGTATAAAGCGTACTGAACGAGGCTTTTGAATATTTTCCATTTGTGCTGCACATCTTGGTTCTCAGCACTGATGTTAGATGTTGACTACTCAGATACTCTGCAGTTTATCCTGTTACTCCTGCTAAACAAGAAAATTTTCATCAATTTCTCAGCAGTCTTCACAACCCCCATACTTCATCACAGCCATACGATAATTGATGCACTGTTCTAAGTTAATTGATTCGAAAAGTTCAGGTCTGTTTGTCGCTAGGATGCTACCCACACGAATTGGTTCTCTAATATCTACTCGAAGTACTGTTCGGACAATAGATACTGAATAACGCCACACGATCCCCTGCTTCTAGCACCAGTTTTGATCGAATTACTCTCACATTCTACAGCTGGTAAGCTGAAGTCTCCCCCTATTACTACAGCGTGGTAAGTAACATTGGAACGGAAGCCCATCATCTGTGGACAGTCCAAACTTTTACTCGTTCTGACTTCGTGTTGAACGAGTGGTACTGCAGTCATGTATGGGCAATCACCACAGTCCTATACAGGGTGTTACAAAAAGGTACGGCCAAACTTTCAGGAAACATTCCTCACACACAAAGAAAGAAAATATGTTATGTGGACATGTGTCCGGAAACGCTTACTTTCCATATTAGAGCTCATTTTATTACTTCTCTTCAAATCACATTAATCATGGAATGGAAACACACAGCAACAGAACGTACCAGCGTGACTTCAAACACTTTGTTACAGGAAATGTTCAAAATGTCCTCCGTTAGCGAGGATACGTGCATCCGCCCTCCGTCGCATGGAATCCCTGATGCGCTGATGCAGCCCTGGAGAATGGCGTATTGTATCACAGCCGTTCACAATACGAGCACGAAGAGTCTCTACATTTGGTACCGGGGTTGCGTAGACAAGAGCTTTCAAATGCCCCCATAAATGAAAGTCAAGAGGGTTGAGGTCAGGAGAGCGTGGAGGCCATGGAATTGGTCCGCCTCTACCAATCCATCGGTCACCGAATCTGTTGTTGAGAAGCGTACGAACACTTCGACTGAAATGTGCAGGAGCTCCATCGTGGATGAATCACATGTTGTGTCGTACTTGTAAAGGCACATGTTCTAGCAGCACAGGTAGATTGTCCCGTATGGAATCATGATAACGTGCTCCATTGAGCGTAGGTGGACGAAACTAAAATGAGCTCTAACATGGAAATTAAACGTTTCCGCACACATGTTCACATAACATCTTTTCTTTATTTATGTGTGAGGAATGTTTCCTGAAAGTTTGGCCGTACCTTTTTGTAACACCCTGTATATTCAAGTTTCTCGAATAAGGTTTCCTTCACCAGAGATGGAGATCTCAATAGTCGCAATAGTCATGAATGGTCTCTTGAAAATCTTCACCCTACGATTGCTAATTGTTATCGACAAAGATCTGCAGCGAAGGTTATAACCGCAGCACGCACCTACCGGAGCCAAAACAACGTGGCACAATTCAGTGAGGAATTGGGGTTATCGTTCGGTAACGGGTTTTTTGTATCTGATGGGGAACAATCGATGTTGAGATGGTGAAACTGCACGGCAGCAATGTGCCATCACACACTGTTGAGCCAAGAATGTGCATCAAAGTGCCCACTGAAAATAATGTCAACTAAACATGATATCAACCATCAAGTAGATCACAGTACAACGTGCCCTTAATCCATTAAAGAAGTTTAGTATTTCGTCTTTGTCCCGCATCGGCACAGGGTGGGCATAGTTAATAACAGATTTGTCCACAGTAATCTTGCCGTTCGGCCAACATGCAAACACGTGATTTCGTCTGCTGCAGAGCCCTATGTTCAACAATGCGCTCCAAAACACCTGTACCTGCACATGCTTTGTACCCCGTCGCAAGATCTGCCACAAATCCCAGCTAACGTTCAGTGTCGATTCTATTCAGTGTACGACGACAGGATTTGGTGAACATTCTTTCATGCCCCCAAGGCTGCCGACAAAGGGAATACTCCAGCATCTGTGCGGTTCAGAAAGCCGTCTCAACGAACGCAGCTGTCTGACGCCGAAAACTTAAGCACAGATCATTACAGTGAAGTGACGGAAGTCATCGGATACGTACAAATATCGTGACAGACTTCCTTTTTCCCGGCATAGTGCAGCAACTCGACCTGAAATCGACTCAATTAATCGTTGGAATTCTCCTGTAGAAATATTGAGCCATTCCGCGCCGCGCGGGATTAGCCGAGCGGTCTCGCGCGCTGCAGTCATGGACTGTGCGGCTGGTCCCGGCGGAGGTTCGAGTCCTCCCTCGGGCATGGGTATGTGTGTTTGTCCTTAGGATAATTTAGGTTAAGTAGTGTGTAAGTTTAGGGACTGATGACCTTAGCAGTTAAGTGCCATAAGATTTCACACACATTTGAACTTTTTTTTTTGAGCCATTCTGCGTCTATAGCCGTCCATAACTGCGAAAGGGTTGCCGATGCAGGATGTTGTGCACGAACTGACCTCTCGATGTCCCATAATTGTTCGATAGGATTCATGTCGTTCGATATGGTTGGCTAAACCATTCGCTCGAATTGTCCTGAATGTTCTTCAAACCAATCACGAACAATTGTGTCCCAGTGACATGACATCGTTGTTTGGAAATGCCCATGAATGTTTGCAAATGGACTCCAAGTAGCTGAACATAACCATTTCCAGTCAATGATCAGTTCAGTCTGACCAGGGAATCCAGTCCAATCGACGTAATCACAGCCCACACCATTATGGAGCCACAACGAGCTTGACCGAGCGAGGTGGCGCCCTAGTTAGCACCCATCCTGACTTAGGTTTTCCGTGATTTCCTTAAATCGCTCCAGGCAAATGCTGGGATGGTTCCTTTGAAAGGACACTGCCGACTTCCTTCCCCGTCCTTCCCTAATCCGATGAGACCGATGACCTCGCTGTTTAGACTCCTCCCCCAAACAACCCAAACTCCAACAACAGCCACTTTTCACAGTGCCGTGTTGACAACTTGGGTCCATTGCTTCGTGGGGTTCACGCTACATTCGAACCCTACCGTCACATTTGGAAATTGAAATCTGGGCTCACCCGACCCGGCAATGAAACAGATATGATCATGAGCCTAGGAGAGATGTTGCAGGCGATGTCGTGCTGTTAGCAAAGGCACAGTCGTCGGTCGTCTGCTGCCAAAGCCCATTAAAGGGAGGCATACGCCGAGCACAATGATCTTCTCTCTTGCTACTGCTAGGTGACTCAGGAGGCCGCCCTTCTTGTGACTGTTGACAGTCGTGGCCACCGCTGCGAGCAGTCATATGCAGTGGCTACGTTTCTGCAATTACCACAGGAGCGAAATCCAGCTTCTCGTAGTCCTATTACACGACCTCATTAAAACTGAGCGAGGTGTTGATAATAGCTTCATTGTCGCCTTAAGAGCATTCTTGACCAACATCAAATTATCATGCTCAATCTCAAAGGTATTTAACGGTCAAGACCGTTATAGCGTGTATTCAGAGAAAATCTGATTTGCATCCTCATAGAGCGGCACCGTTACCCGACTGGCGCAAAATTCGAATAGACATCATCTTGCAGATGTAGAAACATGCCCACTAACTTTCGTTTATGTCGCACAGCTCCTTCTTTTTTTTTTTTTTTTTCGTCTGTGCATTTCTCTTCACGTGTCCTTTTCCCAATCGGGATATCTTTAAGTGGACGAATAGAACTTCCACGTTTCAGTTTGATGACATGGATCTAGAGAGGTGATATCTTCGAATACAGAATGATGATTACAATGTGCAATTTTGCAGTGTTCGTCCATACAGGCTTCTATTCGATGATGACTACCATCAGCCGCAAATAAATGAGCGCATTGGGTTACTTGTCCAATCTCCTGACCTGAGATCCATAGAATATGTTTGGTAATTTTCTTGGAACTGTATGTATGCCCTCCATCTACATCGCTGCCTTTCTGAAAGCAGCTTCACGAGGACACATCCATTAATAGAATCTCACAACGAATGTTTACGCCGTACTGCTCGTACTGCTGGTCAGAGTAATCACAATCTGATTTGACGTTAACAGTTTTATACCAAACTAATGTATCTAATTGGTACTATTCATGTGTGATCTAATTTACAAAAGTAATTTTTCGAGTTGCTCTACCCTATCCCTACTATGTCATATGAAAAAAGTGCGAGTTAGGTTTCACATAATCAATGTTTTGGAAACCCGTGCTGGTTGGCCGGGAGGAGGTCATTCTTTTCGAGGTACCTCATTTTTTTTAGGCAACATAGTTGTATGGAGATAAAAAGCGATTAATTTACTTATAATCAATTATTCAAAATGACAGTCACAAACGCATTATTTATTTTGCCGCCAACCGGTTTCAACCCGCGATGGGGTCATCTTCAGGGCAATGTGCACCATTTGGTCATTCGCTGGAGTCGTCACTCTGCCTGTGCACGGTTGGTAAATATGCCATAGTTCAATCGAGCCACTGTCACAAATTATGATGGTGATGATGAAATGATGAGGACAACACAACCAGCCAGTCCCCGGGCAGAGAAAATCTCCTACCCGGCCGGGAATGGGGGGGATAGGGCTAGACTGCAGGTACAATAGGAATCAGGTCTGTGGATTCTTTCCCAGTGTGAGAGACAGATTTCAAATAAAGTATATCCAACCCTCTAGGGGTATAACCCGTTTTCTTAGAGCTTACCCCACGAATCTGAACGAAATAGGACAACGACTTAATTGTAACAGTGACTATGGAAAAACTGGAGCGCTGCGCCATGTTCTTCAGAGATGTCACCGAATGTGAAAGAGCTGAAATAGAGTATGGGACAGTGTACAACACTGCACAGGAAGGATCTTTGTGACATTAGTTAAACAAAACAGCCAAGAAAGTTTCAGTGAGAGAGCTGGGGGTATACGTGCAAGGAAAAGAGAGGATATTGTCTGAGTCACCGTGAAAAACTAATTACATAAATAAATATAGAAAAGATGTGGGTTGAGCTGATGTGCTGATATGCTTTGTGGAGTGCCAGGAGTTATATCTTCTGTGACCGCGGAGATACCCTACACGACATGTTGCAGTTCAGCGGCCGAGGACGCGAGAGGAAGGGTCGCTCGCCTTCGCGTAGCATGTGTGGTTTTCGGACGCATAGAGGCAAACTTCGTGCCAGAGGACGAATGACGCTGATGGCAGCACAAAATGAGGCTCTTAGAATGTAAAACAAGTCCGTGACTGTTGCAAGTCAAGAAAACAAGTAAGTAAATGTTGAAGTTACTAGGTATTGACTCTTCCGGATTCAGCAAAACTATTACGAAAACAAAGAGAGGTTTATCATAGATTTAAGCGAAGCCAAAGTCTAGTTCACCAGCAAAATCTCAATGAAGCCAAGTTCATTGTAAAAAAGTAACACGAGAAACGAACAGTGAGGTCGAAAGTAAAAATTTGGCAACCGGTCCTACTAAAAATCTTAATAATTTCTTGTCTTATGTAAAGTCAGCAATAAAAGGAAAAGAAATCATCTATTCAGTCGCTCAGTGACCATAACGGCACCGAATCAGATGACGGAGAAAAAGTCGAAATTTTTTGTTCCGTAATCTAAACTTATTTCACAGGTAGAAGTGAGTGATACCGTTACTCCTTTCAGTCATCGCACGAGCGCCGAAAATCAACTAAAATCTCTCAATAGTGGAAAGGAATCTGAACCGGTTGAGGTACCTGAAAGGTTCTACGGAGATCAGACGAAAGAGCTTGCTCTCCTTCTAGCAGCAGTGTATCGTAGGTCGTTCGAATAACGAAGGGTACCAAGCGATTGGAGAAAAGCTCATGTCATTCCCGTTTCAAATAGGGTGGTTGAAATGATGGATATAATTATGCAGGATTATTAGCTGAGTATCCGATGTTGCTCTGGTATGTGTTTATTCCAGTCTTCTATCAGTCCATATCCTCCTTCAGCCCCCTCCTCCACGCTCTCTCTCGGTCCCCTCTCTTCTTCCATCTGCTCCTCCCACCGCTGTCCCTCTGCTCCATCCCCCTCTGACAGTCTCCGCCTCCCCCTCTCCTTGTCCACCCCTCATCGCACCCTTCCTCTGCCCATCTCCTCCTCGCCCTCTCTCAGTTCATATCCTCCTCCCCTCTACCTCTGTCCATCTCCTCCTATTCCCTTACTTCCTATCAATATCCTCCTCCCCCTTCTCTCTCCACGTTATCACGGTTCACTCCAATAGGGGGCAGAAGGTACTTACCTTATAGCATTTCCTTCCAGATCGTACCAGTAACTAACATGTGTACCAAATTAGATTCAGTCGTTCCACGGGTCTAGATCTTGCTTTTTACCCGTGGCTTTCCCCGAGTATGCTCGTATCAAATGTATTTCACATATATTTCACACGTATTTGTACACATATTTCACCTATATCTCTAGCAAATTTCACCCTGCAGTTCATTCTGATGTAGCTCTATGTGTATGATGTCGTATGTCTTGAACTATGTGTTACATGATGATATAATTTTTTGCAGGTACATCCATTGGTATATCTGCCTATGATCTGCGACGTATGTTGTGAACAGAATTAGATCTAAAGTAGTAATAAAAGAACGTGTCGTGCATGATGTGGCAGTTTTTCTCGCAACTCAGTGTTTTTGACATCATATCTCCTGAACTGTGTGGCATTATGTGGCATAACATGATATATTTTTGTAGGTACATGCAGTGGTATATGTGCAAACTGCCTGCAAAGCATGTTGCGAACAGAGTTAGTGATAAAGTATTTGTAAAATTTGTTGCAACTCACTAAGTGCTCCCACTCTGAAATATTGGACGACCAAGTTGGGAATTCGTACGTCGTGGGCTACAGTGCTTATCCACCCACAGCACCAGCCCACCGCTTTGATAGGTACACTATGTGACCAGAAGTATCCGGACATCCCCCTAACATACGTTTTTCATATTAGGGGCATTGTGCTGCCACCTACTTCCAGGTACTCCGTAACAGCGACCTCAGTAGTCATTAAACGTCGTGAGAGATCAGAATGGGGCGCTCCGCGGAACTCATGGACTTCGAAGGTGGTAGGGGATTGGGTGTCACTTGTGTCATACGTCTACACGCGAGATTTCCACACTCCAAAACATACCTAGGTCCACTGTTTCCGATTTGCTAGTGAAGTGGAAACGTGAAGGGACGGGTGTAGCACAAAAGAGTACAGGCCAAACTCATCTGTTGACTGACAGAGACCGCCGACTGTTGAAGAGGGCACGTAATGTGTAATAGGCAGACATCTATCCAGATCATCACACAGGAATTCCAAAATGCATCAGGATCCACTGCAAATACTATGACAGTTAGGCGGGATGGTTGGGTTGTTTGGAGGAAGAGACCAAACATCGAGGTCATCGGTCTCATCGGATTAGGGAAGGACGGGAAGGGAAATCGGCCGTGCCCATTCAGAGGAACCATCCCGGCATTTGCCTGGAGCGATTTAGGGAAATCACGGGAAACCTAAATCAGGATGGCTGGACGCGGGATTGAACCGTCGTTCTCCCGAATGCAGTTAGGCGGGAGATGAGAAAACTTGGATGTCATGCTCGAGCGGCTGCTCATAAGCAACACATCGCGCTGGTAAATGCCAAACAACGCCTTGCTTGGTGTAAGGGGCATAAACATTGGACGACTGAACAGTGGGAAAACGTTCTGTGGAGTCACAAATCACGGTACACAATGTGGCGATCCGATGGCAGGGTGTGGGTTTGGCGAATGCCCGGTGAACATCATCTGCCAGCGTGTGTAGTGCCAACAGTAAAATTCTGAGGCGGTGGTGTTATGGTGTGGTCGTGTTTTTCGTGGAGGTGGTATGCGCCTCTTGTTGTTTTGTGTGGCACTATCACAGCACAGGCCTACATTGATGTTTTAAGCACCTTCTTGCTTCCCACTACTGAAGGCCAATTCGGGCATGGCGATTTCATCTTTTAGCACGAACGAGCACCTGTTCATAATGCACAGCCTATGACTGAGTGGTTACACGACAATAACATCGCTGTAATGGACTGGCCTGCACAGCGTCATGACCTGAGTCCTATAGAACACCTTTGGGATGTTTTGGAACGCCGACTTCGTGTCAGGCCTTACCTCTCCTCAGTGCAGAACTCGGTGAATAACGGGCTGCTATTCCCCAAGAAAATCTTCCAGCAGCTGATTGAACGTATGCCTGCGAGAGTGGATGCTTTGATCAAGGCTAAGGCTGGGTCAACACCGTATTGAATTCCACCATTACCGATGGAGGGCGCCACGAACTTGTAAGTCATTTTCAGCCAGGTGTCCGGATACTTTTGATCACATAGTGTAGGTATTTGTTACCCCCACAGCGGTTCTTTCCAGACAATGTGTGATGTGTGTACGAAGTTTGGTTTAGAAGGAGGTGTGGAACATACACACATGATATTCATTTTAACTGAAGCCATTGAAATAGCTTGAAATCTACTCATCGGATCAAAAAATGTTATAATTCGAGTTTTTTTTTGTCTCGGACGGGTAGACCCAACGATAAAACACTCCTCCCGCCACCCCAATCCGTGCGTGAGTGGTGGGGGGCAGCTTTGTAGTCTTCAATGAGAATCCCCGTTTTTTACTGCAGATTACGATTTTATGGCAAAATCTGCATACGTTATATCTGAAGCATTTTCTTCGCTTCGTCGCAGATGGCTCTGGAATCGGAGGAACAGAGATGGGTACACAATCGCAATTTACGAGATGCTACTCAATGGCCCTTGAATATCCAATGGCAAGTGCGACACCACCTCCATGCTGCGAGGGTAGGACAGGCGAGTAATTCGATACATCTGTTTGGAAACCCCATTCGCAACGTTGTATTCCTCCGACATGTCGAACAGGGCGCTCGACGCGCCACCGTGGCCGTGTAGGAAACTACGAGGTATCATAACGGGTGGTACACTGCGACTGGAGCTCACATTCGTGCAGACGCAGAACAGATAGCGGCTCTGAACATTACAATGCTTGAGCAGTGTTTACTGCTTGTAAACCTACCTATCATTTAGAGAACAGACGTGCAACCACAGAGAAATAAATTGAAATGATAATGATTTACTGAGAATGCATGAGAAATGTTGAGGCTGCCATTACTTTTTACGCCGAGCGTTTTCCAGAGAAAGCTTGCTCTCGTTATTTATTTTACAAGGTTGTGAGTGCCTTTATGTCTGATGGCAGCGTAAAGACCGGCAAAAGGAAACAAAGCAAACGTGTTACAGGAGAAGCTAATGAAATAGGTGTACTAGCAGCAGCGCGCCACAACCCACGGATAAGCGCACGGCAGCTAAACCGCGATTACGGTATGTCCGCAGGTAGTACTGTCACAGTACTGCTTCGTCATAAGTATCATCCATACCACGTGTCACTGCATCAAGAACTTCATGGTGCTGATTTCCATAAACGGGTCGCGTTTTGTGAACGGGTACGTCAACAAATGCAAACAACCGCCACGTTATTTGCAGAGGTACTGTTTTCCGATTAGTCTAAATTCATAAACCACGATAGCGTTAACCGACATAACATGCATTACTGGACTGTGCACAATCCCTACTGCTGGTTTCGGCAAGCTGACCATCAACATCCCTGTCAATGTCAATGAAATTCACCAACAGTCGTGTAACTTAAGATGTTATTTTATTTGATTTTGAAGGCTACCAGTTTCGGCATTTGACTATGCCATCTTCAGCCCCCACATGCATCCCTCCAAATAAACTAAAATGTTATATAGAGCCGTAAATCTCTAGATGTTGTGAGTTTAATCGTTACACTAGTGCTTCATTCGAATACTTGATAGCATAGTGAAATGCTGAAACTGGTGGCCTCAAAATAAAATAAAATAACGGCTGTTGGTGAATTTCATTGACATTGACAATAACTTAACCAGTTGATGTCCATTGTCCATGATGGCCCAACACAGATCAACGTCCTTGGTCGGTTAACGTATGCCATCACGGAGAAGAAACTCATTGGTCCATATTTTATACAAGGCACTTTGAATGGACACAAATATCGAACGTTTTTGGAACATAAAATATCGGTACTACCGCAGGATGTTGGCCTGGAGGTCGACCACATACGTGGTTTGAGCATGACGGTTGCCCAGTGTTGTGTACATATTTCCGCGTAGTCAGCGCTTACACAAATTTCCCACTAGAGCGCGCCCCACTAAGCACAACAGCGCAGGCGCAGCGCTCGTCCGTCTCCGCTCTACGAGATGGCGCTTCCATAAAGACGGACCAAATTCTGCTTCCGCCGATCCGCGTATTAATGTGTAACGCAGCCAATGAGATTGCTGCTAACGTAGAACCTTTTCTCCTCGCGGATCACACTCGCGCAGTGATACATGAATGCGCGAGGTATTATAACGAGTGTACAGACCTCCGATTAGTCGGTCTGCATTAGTCTGCATTAGTCTATAGTCAAGTTTCAGTCTGCGCCTAATAAGATTATCATATTCCTGTAGATAGCCATGAAGAGAAATGCATAGACACTTTGTCAAGTATCAGAGATATGTGAGAATAAGATTAACGTACCAAGACCAAAGGAACTTCAGATTGTCAATTGTAAATAGCATCCAGAACCAAGTTAAGTTATTTATATGCTTGTTATTATTTTAATAAATGTGTGTGGAAATAAATCAAGTTCTGTTTAAAGTTGGTCACCGTCAATCTGCTACTCTAAGCGTGCAAGTGGCATTTCTATTGTCTGACCTAATGGCAGAAGATAAACACGCCATGATAAGATCACGAGACATACTGCTGACACTCGCCTACTTCAAAAAAAAATGGCTCTGAGCACTATGGGACTTAACTTCTAAGGTCATCAGTCCCCTAGAACTTAGAACTACTTAAACCTAACTAACCTAAGGACATCACACAACACCCAGCCATCACGAGGCAGAGAAAATCCCTGACCCCGCAGGGAATCGAACCCGGGAACCCGGGCGTGGGAAGCGAGAACGCTGCCGCACGACCACGAGATGCGGGCTCGCCTACTTCGTTAGAGAGACAAGTCAAATAATCTGATGGTGTATGTACGGAAGGTCTTACAGTACGCACACCACACCCAGCGCATTACGCAATTGGAGCACATGAGGTACTAGACAGTGTTTACACTGGTCGGTGGATCGGCAGAGGTGGTCCTATTAATTGGCCTGCTATGTCGCTGGATTTGACGTCGCTGGATTTCTTTCTATGGTGATATCTAAGAGATTAGTGTACCAGCAAGTGCCAACAGGCCTTGAAGACATAGGCGGCAGCATCAGAAACGCCTGTGATGACATTCCCGCAGATATGCTTCTGCCAAGTGTACGGTCAGTTGGAAAGTGGATAACTAAGCGTACTGGAGTTAGCGATACAACATTTGAACACATACTCTAACTGAAAAAGTAGAGTAGCTTTCACCTCAAGCCACGGCCACAGTGGCGTTCGAGTAGTCACCTGTTCGATATGTCGGAGGAATACAAGGTTGCGAATGTTATGAAATACTGGCCTGTCCTACCCTCGCAATATGGATGTGGGATCCCACGTGCCTTTGGGTATTCGATGGCCATTGGGTAGCATGTCATAAATTATGATTGTGTACAGATTTCTATTCCTCCAATTACAGCGCCATCTGTGCTGAAACGAAGAAGTTTATTTACACAAAGAGTATATAAATTTTTCCATTGAATCGTAATCTGCAATAAAAAACTGGGGTTCACACTGAAGATTTCATAGTTGCCTCCCGCTACCCAAGCGCAGGATGGGGTGGGGGTCAAGTGCGGTATCATCGGATGTCTCCCTCCGAGATAAACAAATAGGAAGTATAACATTTTTTTGATCCGACGTGTAGTTTTCGAGATATTAGAATGTCTGCAGTTAAAATGAACACCCTGTACTTTTACATCTATTTTTATAATATCTAAGGATTCATAAGTACCTCCGGGACTTCAGAAGACAACTACACGAAAGCTACAAGACATACAGAAAACAGAAACGTATCTGTGAATGGAGCATTTCTCCAAATTTTTATTCACAGTACGGGTGCTCAATATTGGCACTGTTGGTGACACGCCAAACGGCAATAGGTGCGTGCAACTCTCTTGAGTGCGCAGTGACAACAGCCCGCTTTGATAATCTGTGCACTGGGCTGCCTATTACCAGACGCAAATTTATTCGATGTGACAATACGAAGCGGATGATATGCCTATATTTTCTGATACGTCTGCCCTCTAGTGCTGCGCTTTGCAACTAGGTAAGGGCTTGTGTTACGAATCGAAACCAGGACAGGTGTTCTAGCCACACGTATGTGTCATTTTCCTGTGTGTCTTGTAGTTATCGCGCATTCATCTTCTGAAACCCTGGAGGTACTTAGGAATAACCCTGCAGGCTTATATCACTGACGTCAGTCTCTTACGAATTGTGGAACATGTTTTGTTTTCGTGCATTATGACATTTTCGGCGAACTAATATCTCCTATATAAAAGCCAACGTACTTTCCGTAAACAGAGATCTTATGGAAAACAGCTTGCTTTGTTCGTCCATAATATCCAGAACACAGTGTACAAAGGCACCCAAGTTTAAACCGTCTTCCTTGACTTCCAGAAGACATTCTATGTAGTTCAACTCTGTCGTTCAGTGAACACAATACGATCTTACGGAGTATCGAATCAGATTGGCAACGATATCCTAAAATATAGAACTCAATACGTTACTTTTTACGGGATGAAATAGAGAACTCAATACATTAGTCTTTACGGGATGAAGTCGATAGATGCAAAGGTAGTTTCTGGAATACCAAAATGGAGTGTTATAAGGCCATTACTCTTTGGAGTATGCAGGGTGTGCCAAAAGAACAGTGACATGCTTTAGGGGCAAGTTCCTTACACCAAAACAAGACAAAAATATCGAGTAAACGGCTATAAGTGCATATCGTAAGAGCTATGAGCACTTGATCATCTTCGATGTTAGGAAACAGATCTCTCCTGCTGCAATATCTTTGCTTCCTAATTTTGGGAGGACGTAATATGGACCAAAGCAAAAAAAAAGTCCAGTAAACATGGTTTCTTTAATGTATATCTTAAGAGCTTCGAGCACTCGTTCAAATTTGCTAGTGTGAAACACATCTATTCTACTGGACAAGGGCTCGTAGCTCGTAGGGTATGCATTTTACAGCCCATGTTTACTAGACACTTTTTTTCTTATTTTGGTGTAAGGAAACTGTCCCTGAAGCTTCTCGGTATTATTTTTTTTTTTGTGGTGGTGAGGGGTGGGGGGGAGGGCGACACTGACGTCAATGTGCAATAACCACTCACAGACTGCAGATGGCAGTACTAGCAGTGGACGGTAAGTAAAGCGTGTTAGGGGGAGCAGTCGTTGTCGTAATGCGGAATCATAGCGATATAGCTGACGTCCGAAGGGGTATGATCATTGGCTTTCGGGCCAAGGGTGGAAGCATTTCCGGAAGGACTAAGTTCGTAAACTGTTCGCGTGCCTCCACGGATAAAGTATACCGTACGAGGCAAACTGGCATTTTCAGTACGAGTGAAAAGACGTGTAACTGTTGAGCAACTGACAGCTCAGATAAACCAACGGCTACGATCGGTATCTCCTCAACGACCGTTCATCGAACGTTGCCGCGTATGGACCTCCACAGCAGGTGCCTGGTACATCCATACTGACTGCAGTTTATCGGCGACGCAGACTGGAAATGGCACGCCAGTACTGCAACTCGACGTGCACTGAGTGGCGACAGGTGGCCTTTTCGGATTAATCAGGTTTTATGCTCCGTCGGACAAACGGCCGTTGGCTTGTACGTCAAACGTCGGCAAGCAAACAATCATCGGAAGGATCCAGGCAGGAGCAGGGAGCGTTATGATGTGGGGAATGTTTTCGAGGCGTTCCATAGGAGACCTCGTCATTCTGGAAGGCACAATGGATCAACACAAGTATGCATCTATCCTTGGGGACCATGTTCACCACTACATGCAGTCTGTTTCTCCTCGGCACGATGGCGAGACCTGTCACACAGATAGCAGTCTACGTCCATGGTTCGAAGAGCATCAGAATGAGTTTACCGTACTCCCCTGGCCATCAACTCCCAGGATTTAAACCTAATCGAGAATCTGTGGGACCACCTCGATCGGGCTGTTCGCGCCATGGATCGTCAACCAAGAAACCTAGCGTAGCTGGCCATTGCTCCACATCCATGTAGGTACATTCCCTGAAATCCACTGACTCTCTTCTCGCAGCGGGCCGCGCCGCAAAAAGTGGTCATTACAGCTTTTAACTGGTGGTCACATTAATGTGACTGCACAGTGCATACACGATGCAGTGCATAACGTCGTAAGCTCTACGAGGTTTTTGCCGAGGATGCTGTTGACAATAGGAAGACTGCAGCACCAGAAGACTGTAGAGAAATGTACACTGATCTGCAGAGAATTGATGATTGGTGCATGGACCGGCAGTTCACCCTGAACGTAAGTAAGTGTAACATATTGGTCATAAACAGGCGAAGAGATCCGTCCGATTACGCTGTTGATGAAAAGCCATTGGAGTCTGTAACAACCGTTACGTAAGTAAGAGTAACCGTCCGGCTCGATCTGAATTGACAGCACATACAGGTAACCGTAGGAAAACTGCACTACTGGCCATTAAAATTGCTACACCACGAAGGTGACGTGATACAGACGCGAAATTTAACCGACAGGAAGAAGATGCTGTGATATGCAAATGATTAGCTTTTCAGAGCATTCACACAAGGTTGGAGCCGGTGGCGACACCTACAACGTGCTGACATGGGGAAATTTTCAAACCGATTTCTCATACACAAACAGCAGTTGATCGCCGTTGCCTCGTGAAAACGTTGTTGTGATGCCTCGTGTAAGGAGGGGAAATGCGTACCATCACGTTTCCGACTTTAATAAAGGTCGGATTGTAGGCTATCGCGATTGCGGTTTATCGTATCGCGAATTTGCTGCTCGCGTTCGTCGAGATCCAATGACTGTTAGCAGAATATGGAATCGGTGGGATCAGGAGGCTAATACGGAATGCCATGCTGGATCCCAACGGCCTCGTATCACTAGCAGTCGAGACGACAGGCATCTTATCCGCATGGCTGTAACGGATCGTGCAGCCACGTCTCGATCCCTGAGTCAACAGATGCGGCCGTTTGCAAGACAACAACCATCTGCACGAACAGTGCGGCTACGTTTGCAGCAGCATGGACTATCAGCTCGGAGACCATGGCTGCGGTTACCCTTGACGCTGCATCACAGACAGGAGCGCCTGCGATGGTGTACTCGACGACGAACCTGGGTGCACGAATGACAAAACGTCATATTTTTTCAGATTAATCCAGGTTCTGTTTACAGCATCATGATGGTCGCATCCGTGTTTGGCGACATCGCGGTGAACGCACGTTGGAAGCGTTTATTCGTCATCGCCATACTGGCGTATCACCCGCCGTGTTGGTACGGGGTGCCATTGGTTACACGTCTCGGTCACCTCTTGTTCGAATTGACGGCACTTTGAACAGTGGACGTTACATTTCAGATGTGTTACGACCCGTGGCTCTACCCTTCATTCGATCCCTGCGAAACCCTACATTTCAGCAGGATAACGCACGACCGTATGTTGCAGCTCCTGTACGGGCCTTTCTGGATACAGAAAATGTTAGACTGCTGCCCTGGCCAGCACATTCTCCAGAACTCTCACCAATTGAAAACGTCTTTTCAATGGTGGCCGAGCAATTGGCTCGTCACAATACGCCAGTCACTACTCTTGATGAGCTGTGGTATCGTGTTGAAGCTGCAGGGCAGCTGTACCTGTACACGCCATCCAAGCTCTGTTTGATTCAATGCCCAGGCGTATCAAGGCCGTTATTACGGTCAGAGGTGGTTGTTCTGGGTACTGTTTTCTCAGGATCTATGCACCCAAATTACGTGAAAATGTAATCACTGGTGTAGCAATTTTAATGACCAGTAGTGTAGATGACAGTTTGCCGTTCACAGGAAGAATATTTAGGAAATGTAATTAATCCACGAAGGAAGTGGCCTACAAAATGCTTGTTGGGCCGATTCTTGAGTGTTATTCACCAGTTTGGAACCATTACCAAGTCGGATTAATAGCAGATGTAGATAAGATCCAATGAAGAGCTGCAAGGTTAGTCATGGATATCGTTTAGTAAGCGGAAGAGCGTTACGGTGATACTCAGCAAACTCCACTGGCAGGCGCTACAAGACAGTCGTTGAGTATCATGGAGAAAATGGTTCAAATGGCTCTGAGCACTATGGGACTTAACTTCTGAGGTCATCAGTCCCTTAGAACTTAGAACTACTTAAACCTAACTAACCTAAGGACAGCACACACATCCATGCCCGAGGCAGGATTCGAACCTGCGATCGTAGCGGTCGCGCGGTTCCAGACTGTAGCGCCTAGAACCGCTTGGTCACCCCGGCCGGCAGTATCATGGAGAAGTTGGATGCTTAAATCCCGAGAGCGTACATTCGAAGAAGAATCGTAAAGCATATTACTTCCTGGAAAATATGTCTCGCGAAATGACCATGACGGAAAAATCAGAAGACTTACTGCTCATTCGGAAGGTTATCGACAGTCGTTCTTCCCAAGCACCATTCACTAATGGAACGGAAAAGGGGGAAAATGATTGTGCTACCAGAAGTACCCTTGCCACAAACAGAACAGTGCTTGCGGAGTATAGATGTAGATGTAGAAACGTTATGCTACTGCTGGACGTCACAAACCTAGCGGCTATCTGTTTTCAAGTACAGTCCAGTTGACACATGAAACTCATTATACACAAGACAAGAACAATATTTATTATTATAATACATGTAGTCGTTTGTACTAGGACAGAAGCAAAATGAAAGGACCGTGAATTACGAAGTAGTTGAGGTCGATGAAGTTAAATTAGTAAATGTTAGTAAACAGTGTTGCCGTAGTAATTCGGGAATTAGATGGAAAATGTTACTCCTCTGGAAATCAGTACTAAATAAAATTAAACAATAATAGGTAAAATAACATTGGAAAGTTACGGCATACAGCAGTGTGTGAGTAGCAGCAACAAATTAAAAAAATACACACATCAAAAAAAGTTTTGCAACACCCCGATTCCCAGAACTCCTAAAGATAGACGTTAACTGTGAATATTGTATCACAGACACAGTCCCTTTGACTGTTCAGGGATGTCACTAAACCCGCCCAAAGGTGTAAACAACCGTGAAAGAACAGTGCCTATTAGACGGAGGGAGTTCAAATGGTTCAAATGGCTCTGAGCACTATGGGACGTAACATCTATGGTCATCAGTCCCCTAGAACTTAGAACTACTTAAACATAACTAACCTAAGGACATCACACAACACCCAGTCATCACGAGGCAGAGAAAATCCCTGACCCCGCCGGGAATCGAACCCGGGAACCCGGGCGCGGGAAGACGGAGGGAGTCCGACAGCCGATCAGTTCCAGTCATTCCACCAGGAAGGAGGTACACGGCTCGTGTTTTCTGTAGTTCAACCATGCCTAGGCGCTCAGTACTGCGGTTCGATCGTGTCCGCATTGTTACTTTGTGCCTGGAAGGGCTCTCAACGAGAGAAGTGTCCAGGCGTCTCGTAGTGAACCAAAGCGATGTTGTTCGGATATGGAGGAGATACAGAGAGCAAGGAACTGCCGATGACATGCCTCGCTCATACCGCCCAAGGGCTACTACTGCAGTGGATGACCGCTACCTACGGATTATGGCTCGGAGGAACCCTGACAGCAACGCCACCATGTTCAATAATGCTTTTCGTGCAGCCACAGGATATCGTGTTACGACTCAAACGCCGGCCGGAGTTACCGAGCGGTTCTATGTGCTACAGTCTGGAACCGCGCGACCGCTACGGTCGCAGGTTCGAATCCTGCCTCGGGCATGGATGTATGTGATGTCCTTAGGTTAGTTATGTTTATGTAGTTCTACGTTCTAGGGGACTGATGACCTCAGAAGTTGTCCCATAGTGCTCAGAGCCATTTGAATCTTTTGAACCACTCAGACTGTGCGCAGTAGGCTGCATGATGCGCAATTTCACTCCCGACGTCCATGGCGAGGTCCATCTTTGCAACCATGACAACATGCAGCGCAGTACAGATGGACCCAACAACATGACGAATGGACCGCTCAGGATTGGCATCACGTTCTCTTCACCGATGAGTGTTGAATATGCCTTCAACCAGACAATCGTCGGAGACCTGTCTGAAGGCAATCCGGTAAGGCTGAACGCCTTAGTCACACTGTTCAGCGAGTGCAGCAAGGTGGATGTTCTCTGCTATTTTGGGGTGGCATTACGTGGGGCCGACGTACGCTGCTAGTGGTCATGGAAGGCGCCGTAAAGGCTGTACGATACGTGAATGCCATCCTCCGACCGATAGTGCAACCATATCGGCAGCATATTGGCGAGGCATTCGTCTTCATGGACGACAATTCACGCCCCCCATCGTGCACATCTTGTGAATGACTTCCTTCAGGATAACGGCATCGCTCCTCTAGAGTGGCCAGCATGTTCTACAGACATGAACCATACCGAACATGCCTGGGATAGGTTAAGAAAGGGTGTTTATGGACGACGTGACCCACCAACCACTCTAAGGGATCTATGCCGAATCGCCGTTTAGGAGTGGGACAATTTGGACCAACAGTGCCTTGATGAACTTGTGGATAGTATGCCACGATGAATACAGGCATGCATCAATGCAAGAGGACGTGCTACTGGGTATTAGAGGTACCGGTGCGTACAGCAATCTGGACCACCACCTCTGAAGGTCTCGCTGTATGGAGGTACAACATGCGATGTGTGGTTTTCGTGAGCAATAAAAAGGGCGGTGTGGTGTGCGTACTGTAAGACCTTCGGTACACGCACCATCAGATTATTTGACTTGTCTCTCTAACGAAGTAGGCGAGTGTCAGCAATATGTCTCTTGGTCTTATCATGGCGTGTTTATCTTCTGCCATTAGGTCAGACAATAGAAATGCCACTTGCACGCTTAGAGTAGCAGATTGACGGTGACCACTTTAAACAGAACTTGATTAATTTTCACACACATTTATTAAAATAATAAAAAGCGTAGACACTACGTAACTTGATTCTGGATGCTGTTTATGATTGACAATCTGAAGTTCCTTTGGTCTTGGTACGTTAATCTTATTCTCACATATCTCTGATACTTGACAAAAGTGTCTATACATTTCTCTTCATGGCTATCTACAGGAATATGATAGTCTTCTTAGGTGCAGACTGAAACTTGACTATAGACTGGTACAGACTAATGCAGACTGGTACAGACTAATGCAGACTGGTACAGACTGGTGCAGACAAATGCAGACTGACTAATCGGAGGTCTGTACACTCGTTATAATACCTCGCGGGTTCAGGTATCACGGCGGGAGTGTGATCCGCGAGGAGAAAAGGTTCTACGTTAGCTGCAATCTCATTGGCTGCGTTACATATTAATACGCGGATCGGCGGAAGCAGAAGTTGGTTCGTCTCTAAGGCAGCGCCATTTAGTGCGGAGACAGACGAGCGCTGCGCCTGTGCTGTTGTGCTTAGCGGGGCGCGTTCTAGTGGGAAAGTTGTGTACGCGCTGACTGCTCAGAACTATGCACCCAAATGGTTCAAATGGCTCTGAGCACTATGGGACTTAACTTCTGTGGTCATCAGTCCCCTAGAACTTAGAACTACTTAAACCTAACTAACCTAAGGACATCACACACATCCATGTCCGAGGCAGGATTCGCACCTGCGACCGTAACAGCCCCACGGTTCCGGACTGCGCGCCTAGAACCACTAGGCCACCGTGGCCGGCTATGTACACAACAGGCGGAAATTATGTTTATGTTGATCTCTTTTCCAATTTTTTATATAGGTTCCGGAAGTCTCGGAACCGAGGTGATGCAAAACTTTTGTTGATGTGTTTAAGAGGGAGGGGACGGGGACGACGTGCGAAGGATTCACGCAGAAAATACGGCGGTCTAGGAAAACTCAAACTTTTGAGTGGACTGCGAGCTGAGAACTCTATGAGTCAGGAAAATACTCCGACGTCTTACGTGTGCTCGTTCAGCCTCTGATGGACACTTCTACCCGTGTGGCTTGAGCGTTTTGCTGAAGTCACGGGTAACAAAATCAATAATACGAATATTTACATTTATTTGGAGAGCTCTGGGAAAGTGAAGTGCACATTCTGAGGCACTACTATAGCCTTCGGTGTTTTTATGGAATCATCTTGACGAAAAAGGTCGCAGAAACCGAGAGAAATGCTTCTGGGGTGCTAACTGACCGGTACGGAAGTGTGAAAGAAGTTTTTAGAATCCCATTCTCATTTTCTTAGCTGTGTGAATGTCATAGCAGCACGTCCGTGCCGTTGTCGAAGCATCCCTGGCCTTTACCAGGCACACAGTTCTGATCACCCCTCTACCTGACTATGTTGATGAAACAGTATGTTATAAGCGTGCAAGCCTTGATTTGCCTTGATTTGCCCCTGCGGAACCGCTTAAACTGATCATTCCCCTGAAGCAATCCGACTGTTACAACCTCTATACTGAAAATGTTTGAATTCCAACTAACTTCTTGCAGCGTCCTCAATAATCCAATAATCTTAGCAGACACAAAGCGTCAGGATAATTTTGAAAAGTCTGAACTTCAGGAAGTCATACCAAAATCAAACTCATCATTTATCACGGAAACAGTATGGTATATGCACACTTTAACCCCGCCAGGACCCGTTCTTTGATTAGCATCTCCTCCAATTCTCCATTTCGAAAAAGACTGACGGCAAATAATAACGGCCGCCTGGGCTAAAAAACTGTGCCACTGGCTCCAAAAGTGGCAACTGTTGATCTGCCAGAAATACAGCACACTGCCTTCGTAAAAGCAAGCATCCCTGCACTACATTGTCAAAGACGCTCTGAACTGCTAATAGCACGTTGCGTCCTGATTACCAACATCGACCATTTTCCATCCACAAAGGCTCATGTTCTGATTTTATTTAGTTCAGAAAAGCTCTAGAAATATTTCGGAAATTCGAGGTGTTTTCGCCTACCGGTGCTGTGGGTGCCAAATGATTAATTTTTTCCCATTCAGTGGCATTATCAATGGTTCAGCCTCCTCTGCAGCTAAAACCAACCCTGAATTCGGTACTGCCGCCTGGAAAAACAGCTCGTAATTCCATTTGGAAACAAAATACCAGAAATATTCATTTGACGTCACGGGAAAAATACTAAACTCCTGATTATTTAGCGGCGTGTTTACCGCTTTATTTAATGCTATTACGAATGCCACATTAAGCTCAGAATTTTGTTTAGCCAGTCCAAGGTTGCCAAAACATGGAGTATCCCAGACCCCTTCCGATTTAGAATGTCTTCCAAAATGAAAGTAGATGCTTGTGTTTATATTTGTGACTAATTAATGCCCATAGAACCACTGTCTGGATTAAAATGTGGATCGACTAATTACTCTTGTAATAACACATTCTGACAGATGCATCACAAGATGTTCAGTAAACTCGTTGAACGGAACCGACATTCTTCTCGTGAAATCTGTTAGGTACATGTTTATGAAATTGCCTATCGAGATAGACTGACAAATAATTCTACTGGCTCCATCGCATATATCGCCGAAGGACCATGGTAACTAGATGAGAGAAATACGCGGTCATACGCTGGAATGAATACCGCCATTCGTCCCTGTATCCACAAGTGACTGGTGCAAGATAAAAATACTTAACATTGGTAATAAGGATGGGGGTTATACAAAGGTATGGAAACACCGTGTGAAATGCGTGCTTGAATACAAATATAAATGCTAGCCAAACGTGCAGGTTGCGCTTTGGTATCTGACCACGAGCGGCACCTGTGCAATGTCCTCCACAAGTTGCAAATGTCAGTGGTGGTCTGAACAGTGTTCTGTGTAGCCAATCGTCGTACGAGCGTCGAAATGGCAGATTTTGAGATAACCGATCGCGGAATAGAAAAACAACTGCAATCGCTTAGTAGTGGAAAGGCGTCAGGGCCAGATCAGATACCTATAAGGTTCTATAAAGATTATGTGAAAGAACTTGCTCTCCTTATAGCATTAATTTATCGTAGATAGCTTGAGCAACGAAGCGTACCTAGCGACCGGAAGAAAGTGCAAGTCATTCCCTTTTAAGAAGTGCCGTAGGAACACTTGCACACAATTACAGACCTATATCGTTGACGTCAGTCTGTTGTAGAATTATGGAAGATGTTATATGCTCAAGAATTATGACATTTTTGGACAATGAAAATCTCCTCTATAAAAATCAACATGGATTCCGCAAACAGAGATCCTGCGAAAGTCAGCTCGCTCTGTTCCTCCATGAGATCCACAGCGCCGTAGACAACGGCTCTCAGGTTGATGCCGTATTCCTTGACTTCAGGAAGGCATTTGACACCGTCCTGTACAGCCGTTTAGTGGAAAGAAAAAACGAGCTTATCGAGTGTCGGAACATATTTCCGACTGGATTCAAGATTTCCTTGCAGATAGAACTCAACAAGTCGCTCTTAACGGAACAAAATCGACAGATGTAAAAGTAATTTCCGGAGTACTCCAAGGAAGTGTGATACAACCGTTACTTTTTACAGTATATATAAATGACCAAGTGGAAAGCGTCGGATGCTGTTTAAGGCTGATCGCAGATGATGCGACTGTCTGTAACATAGTAGCAATGCCAGAAGATAGTAATGATTTGCAGAATGACCTCCAGAGAATTGATGATTAGTACAGTGTCTGACAGTTGACTCTGAACGTAAATAAATGTAACATATTTCGCAAACATAGGAAAAGAAATCCACTACTGTACAGCTACGCTGCTGATGACAATCCGCTGGAAACATTATCTACTCTAAAATATCCAGGAGTAACTATCCAGAGCGACCTTAAGTGGAATGACAATATAAAACAAACAGTGGGAAAAGCAGATGCCAGACTCAGATTCATAGGAAGAATCTTAAGGAAATGTAACTCATCCAAGAAGGAAGTGGCTTACAGGCGTTTGTTCTACCGGTTCTTGAATATTGTTCATCTGTCTGGGATCGGTACCAGGTAGGACTGATAGAAGAGACAGAGAGGATCCAACGAAGAGCGGCATTTTTCGTTACGGGATCATTTAGTCGGCGCGAGATCATTACCTAAATGTTCAACAAACTTCATTGGCGTTACAAGAGAGACGTTGTGCATCACGGAGAGATTTGTTTTTGAAATTCCGAGACAGCGTTTTCCGGGAAGAGTAGGACAACATATTACTTATCCCCACATACGTGTCGCGTAATGACCACGAGGAGAAACTTCGAGAAATTAGGGCCAATACAGAGACTTACCGGCAATCATATTTCCCATTCGATATTCGCTTGTAGAACAATGTTGGAGGACTCAGTTAATGGACAAAAATACCCTCCGCCACACACCATTAGGTGGCTTGCGATGTATGATGTAGATGTAGTTGTCAGTGCGTTATGTAAAAGCAAAGTGATTTCGAACGTGGGCAACTTGTTGGCTCTCGTATGGTGGATGTTACCGTAACCAAAGTATCCGAAGTGTTTGGTGCTTCTATGTGGAAGGCTTATACCATATACATAGAAAGCGGAGAAATAGCATCCACTAACTCACAACGCTGTCGAAAATTGTGTTGAGTGATCGTGACAGACGGTCATTGAAGACGATCGTGACGAAAAATAGGAGAACGACAGTGGTAAAAATCACTACAGACCTGAACGTCAAACTCGCGAGCCTTGTCAGCACAGAGACAATACGAAGGTGGGTAGCTCCATAAGCTGGGAATTATAGGGCGAACTGAAAATCCAAAACCACCCATCAGTGATGCAAATGCTCGTAACAGCAAAACGTGGTGCCGAAATCATAAAACCTGGACTATGGAGCAATCGAAGAATGTAAATTGGTGGGCTTAGTCTGGTTTCAAGCTGTTTCTAACTTCTAGCCTAATTTTTGTCCCAAGAGTGAAACATGGTAAGGATTCGATGATGACCTGGGCAGCCATTCGTTGAATTCCACGGGCTCCATGGGTACTCCACAAGGTCGCATTACTGTCTACATCTACATCTACATTTATACTCCGCAAGCCACCCAACAGTATGTGGCGGAGGGTACTCTAGGTGCCACTGTCATTACCTCCCTTTCCTGTTCCAGTCGCGTATGGTTCGCGGGAAGAACGACTGCCGGAAAGCCTCCGCGCGCCCTCGAATATCTCTAATTTTACATTCGTGATCTCCTCGGGAGGTATAAGTAGGGGGAAGCAATATATTCGATGCCTCATCCAGAAACGCACCCTCTCGAAACCTGGACAGCAAGCTACACCGCGATGCAGAGCGCCTCTCTTGCAGAGTCTGCCACTTGAGTTTGCTAAACATCTCCGTAACGCTATCACGCTTACCAAATAACCCTGTGACGAAACGCGCCGCTCTTCTTTGGATCTTCTCTATCTCCTCCGTCAACCAGACCTGATACGAATCCCACACTGATGACAAATACTCAAGTATAGGTCGAATGAGTGTTTTGTAAGCCACCTCCTTTGTTGATGGACTACATTTTCTAAGAACTCTCCCAATGAATCTCAACCTGGCACCCGCCTTACCAACAAATAATTTTATATGATCATTTCACTTCAAATCGTTCGGTACGCATACTCCCAGATATTTTACAGAAGTAACTGCTACCAGTGTTTGTTCCGCTATCATATAATCATACAATAAAGGATCCTTCTTCCTATGTATTCGCAATACATTACATTTGTCTATGTAAAGGGTCAGTTGCCACTCCCTGCACCGAGTGCCTATCCGCTGCAGATCTTCCTCCATTTCGCTGCAATTTTCTAATGCTGCAACTTCTCTGTATACTACAGCATCATCCGCGAAAAACCGCATGGAACTTTCGACCACTGTCAAGGAGTATGTGATCATTGCGGCTGATCAGATCCATCGTATGGTACAATGTTTGTTCTCCAATTGTGATTCTGTGTTTCAAGAAGCTCACACATATGTGTGTTCCAAAATCTTCTCGAACTGTTCACTCAAGTCGCATCGTCGAGGACTTGTTTTGTGAGCTGCAGGATGAACTGTCGCTTGTGCCTGGCCATCAGTCACCAGACCTCAATGTAATTGAGCCGTCGTGGTCTAGGGATGGGCACGTGATCGTTATCCACCTCTATAATAGTTACCTTAATAGAATAGTATAAGATTCCCTAGAAAACTATACAAGATCTCTGTTTATCCAATGCAGTCCGAGACCTACCGCGAGATTGAATGCCGTCTGGCGGCGTTTCGGGCACGAGAGGCGCAAGAAAAGAACACAGGACGCTACGGTCGCAGGTTCGAATCCTGCCTCGGGCATGAATGTGTGTGATGTCCTTAGGTTTAATTAGTTATAAGATCTAGGGGACTGATGACCTCAGAAGTTAAGTCGCATAGTGCTCAGAGCCATTTGAACCATTTTTGAAAATTGTTCTGATACCTCTGACAGCGGATCTCTTCTACTGCAAGCTCTGTGCTATCCGTATTTTGGAAGGAAGTGGTATGGACCAAAAGGAGGAAAAATTGTCTACTAAATGTGGGATCTAAAATGCATTTAAGAGCTATAAGCACTTGTTTAGTAGAAGAGGTGTTTTTCATAGTAACAAAGATGAACAGTGCCCATAGCTCTTAAGGTAAGCACTTCAGAGGCCATGTTTACTGGCCAATTTTCATGTTTCGGTCCATACTACCTCCTTCAAAACTATGGAAAGGAAAGGGCTTGAAATAGAAATCAGAGGTATCAGAACGATTTTTGCTTATAATTTTCGGCTCGTCCGTTTCCGGACCAGTGTCCCTTACCTCAAATTGATACATTTATAGCAATTTTCTTGAAATAAAAAAATCGATAAACTTTCTGGTTCTCACAATAACCAACAATAGCTACAAACACATTTTTGAAATCTACAGACGGCCGGTGTGACCGAACGGTTCTAGGCGCTTCAGTCTGGAACCGCGCTACCGCTACGGTCGCAGGTTCGAATCCTGCCTCGGGCATGGCTGTGTGTGATGTCCTTAGGTTAGTTAGGTTAAAGTAGTTCTAAGTTCTAGGGGACTAAGGGCGTCAGATGTTAAGTCCCTGAGTGCTTAGAGCCATTTGATCCATTTTGAAATCTACAGAAAACAAACCACTACAGATGGAATGTAAAGTAATGAACCACATCCAAAATCCCACAAAAATGCATTCTTTCATTCCATAATTAAAAGAATCCTAAATCTGCCACTCTAATAGGAGACCATACGTAAAGAAATAATTGCACTACTGTACATTGCATACAAGAACAATTGTAACCCTAATCCAGTTCTATAGGTATAAAAGAAACAACACACCCTAAAAATGATCCCATGAATGATAAAATAACACTAACGATAGAAACTACATTAAAAAAGAAACCCATCTACATAAGAACAATCAATATGAGGAAATGATCCGATAAAATAAAAGCCCTACTAAAAATTACAAATGTGAAATTAACCTTCAAAACAACAAATAATATTAGCACAAAACTACGTTCACCAAAAGGTTCACTCCCGAAACACTTAAACTCTCGAAGTTACGAAATTAACTGCAATAACTGCACAAAATTTTGTATAGGACAGAAGGAAGAAATTTCATAGTCTGCTTGAGAGAAGACACAAGAGAAGTAAATAACAACCAATCCACCTGTTTACATATCTCAAAAATGAAAAATACGAAGTTAACAAGGTTTAAAACGTACTACAGATGCTGCACAAAATCCCAAAAGGTCCAGTCACGAATATTTTGGAGGAATTTGAAAGTGATGCAGATTAAAAAAATATATTGAGGAATAACAGGTAACCAAAACACTAGAGATTAGAAACACATCAGTAACAGTTCCGTAGATACACGACACGTAACAATATAAACAACTAGGTATCAAACTTCAAAGTTGACTTATGTCCGTCTACGACGTCAGTACATATAAATAAATGCAATTGTTTGCGAATGTACTGTTTAAGGCAATAAAGCCGAAATAAGCTTATTTACAAAATCAAATATCAAGCAGCATCCTGTCTATTAATTCTCTACATGACACATTCATCCTTCTGCATCATTCCTGAAAGTTTGTAACATCATCACGGAATCATCCTGTGTAATCGGAGCAAAAACGAATAGAGAATCGTTCTGTCGACGATAAGAGCCTTAAACGTGGGAATCCGATGGCATAAACGCTTTTGGCGAAGGACGTATTGTTAGGGCCAACCGCCTGGGGACAAATACATCGGGATCAGCTAAACTAGTCTGTGTTCAGTTGAAACTGTTGTATCAATGGAAAACGGTTAAGGGCGGTGAAGCCACGATTGGGCATCAAGGTTTTGGATGTCCACGTTTCATCACGGAACGTGATGGCAGGAGACTATCCCGCTCCGTAAAACAAGATAAACAGCGATCTGTGACAGATCTAACGACAGAGTACAGTACTGGTTCAGGCAGAAGGATTTCGGAGCACACTGTTCTATACACCGTGTTGAACATGGCGCTCACCAGTAGCCGACTCCTACGTGTTCCCATTCTGACCCAACGAAACTGTCAATTAAGATTCCGGTGGGCAAAAGAATTATCAAGATAGGGTAGTGGAACACTGGAAATGTGTCGTCTGGTCGGAAGAATTACATTTTTAGTTTCACCAGGTCGATGGTCGTGTCCAGATAAGCCATCATCCAGACTCTTCGAAACATATACCGCGCCACGAATGTAGGCCGGTGGGTGCAGTATTTTGCGATGGGAGACATTTATCTGGGCATCCGCGAGATCTGTGATAGTCTTCGTCGACGGCGATGCATCTTCCAGCAGGGCAGCTGTCCGTGTCGTAAGACCAAAGGATTAGCCGAGCGGTCTAGGGCGCTGAAGTCATAGACTGTGTGGCTGGTCCCGGCGGAGGTTCGAGTCGTCCCTCGGGCATGGGTGTGTGTGTTTGTCCTTAGAATAATTTAGGTTAAGTAGTGTGTAAGCTTAGGGACTGATGACCTTAGCAGTTAAGTCCCATAAGATTTCACACACATTTAAACATTTGAACAAGACCAAATTCTTTGTTCAGAGGTCTGAGGGCCATGATAGTGAACTCACGTTGGAGTCTTGGCCATCAAATTCGCCTGAACTCACTCCAATGGAACGCATCTGGGACGCTTCGGTTGCCAGCTCCGCGTCCATAATCAACATTCCATAAATTACGGGAATTGCGTGACCATTCGGTAGACATCTAGAGCCACATATTTCCGGAAACCCAGCAAGGATCCACGCCACACCGAAACGATGCTGTATAGCGTTCCAAAAGTGGACCTACGGGCTGCTGATAAAGGGCTCATAATGTTCAGGCTCTTCAGTGGTTTGAGGCATTTAACAGTATTACGTCCGTGTGCGGACCGAGACTCGTACTTGGGACTTCGCCTTTCGCGAGTAAGCGCTCTACCGTCGAAGACACCCAAGCGCGAATCACTACCCGTCTTCACAGCTTTACTTCCACCGGCACCTCATCTCCTACCTTCAAAACTTCACAGAAGTTCTCCTGCGAACCTACAGGACTAGCACTCCTAGAAGAAAGGAAATTGCTGCAGAAACGTGGCTTAGCCACAGCGTGCGATCTGTTCCCAGAATAAAATTTTCACCATCCAGCTGAGTGTGCGTTTCTGTGAAACTTTTTTTTTCTGCATCAAACTCACCAAGCCACCTACTGGTGTGTGGCAGAGGGTACTTTCTGTACCACTATCTGATACCTCCAACCCTGTTCCACTCGCGAATATTGCTTGGGAAGAATGATTGTGGTAAGCCTGGCAGAAGAACTTCTACGAAGTTTGGAAAGTAGGAGATAAGGTATTGGCGGAAGCAAATCTGTGAGAGGAAGTCCTGAGTCGTGCTCCAGTAGCTCAGTCGGGCGGTCGGTCTTACACCGTCGGCACACGGACCGTGCATTCGAACGTTGAACCTTGAGTGTGCCGAGTTTCTGACGTCGTAACATGTTAAACGCACATTGGAGAGTCTTTCTACACGTGCAGAGCAATATCTATTAAGTCGGTATTCTCACCGTGCGTTTGAACGTAAACCAGTGGGATGGGAGGACGCCACCTACGTTACATGACGCCACCTCTTTTCAGTACAGAGTCGCGAGACGTCATATTGGCTTTCACTTGAAGTCCATATGTATACATGTTATATACATTATATACCATTTCTAAGCACCAACAAATTGAGGATCTCTCGAAAATCAGTTTAGAATTGTACGATTTCTTGTAATAAAATGACACCAACTGTCATATTGTTGGTTAAAGAAAGTATTGTAACTTGCATATTATGAAAGTATGCCATTTCAAAGCAACAGCACATTGAGGATCCATAAAAACGCAGTGTTGTTGGTACAGTTTATTATAATGATTCGTCAGTTAGTAACATGTCTACTATTAAAGCTTTTAGAAGAAGGCAAGATCCAAGATATTATCGCATACCAGGAATGGTTGGTATAGTGTGCGCAGTAGAGGCGCAGAATTGTAAAGTGGAGTACGTGATGTGTTGCTGGTCCGCTCACCACGGGATCCGATTTTTTTTTTTTTTTACTCAACTTCACGTTTTCTAGTAGGTTCTGATACTTTATTATTTGTTTTATAGAAATATATGCTTAACATAAGTATAGTCTATAATATTCTATGTTATGTAAATATAAGTGAGCTCTCTCGGAGGTGCGAGTCTGTTCGATTGGCTTTATCCACGGGACATATTACACTATTTGCACTTAGGTATTTTGCAATTTCTTGTTTCAAGTTTCATATTTCCCATGCTGTAAAGATTCTGCTATTGAATAAGAACAATGATCAAATAAGAGTGAGATTAGAGTTTTATTAAAATGTGAAAATGATTAAATAGTTTTTATATTATGTGGAGGACTATTGTAAATTTTTATCGCAGTATTTGTAATGAACTTTCATGAGCGGATGTCCTTATTGACTGGATATGGTACTTTCCTTTTTGCCTTATAACGTGTTCATGGATATTGAAGCTTTTATTTATGTTTACTATAGACAGAACAGCACGACTAGCATTTGGACAAGGGCGGAAATGTGTGTTTTAATACAGCTAACATAGGAATGTTACGTCCGTCCGTTTCGTAAAAAGTGTGATGTGCGAGCCAGACACTGCAGACGGTTGCCGCTGCGACCACGTGTACCACGTTGAGGCACCCGTACCGTATTCACAAGTCGCGTCGCTTCTGAGCGTTCAGCAGCATGTTAACCTCGGCACGCTCAACGTTCACGTTCGAAGGCACATCGTGAGATCCAACTATTAGATAACTAACATGTTGACGGAGGTGACAGTAGAACAGCATTTACACCCCCGTAAAGGTCCATAGTTAAGGGATACTATGCAGGCTGAAGACATGGATATTGTTTTCCTTCAAGAGGTGCAACATGACGTAAAATTAGAATTTTTCTCATCCTACGAGAAGACGGGCTTGACAATCCGCATGCTCTGCTGTTGTAGGGTTTTCTTTACCTAGTTAGTATGGTCTTGTAATTATTAAAAAAGAACATTTCTATCTCCACCTTCGATCCTTGTTCCAGATCGGTGTGTGGGGCGACACAGAGGCCAGACCCGGGGTGACGACCCATGTCCTCCCTGCCGCCATGCTCCATACCCAAAAGGGTTTAATGAAGAAAAAAAGTTGGTAGAGCGCTTGTCCACGAAGGCAAAGGTCCTGAGTTCGATTCTCGGTCCTACACCCGGTTTTCATCTGTCGGGAAGTTTCATATTAGCGCACACTCCGCTGCGGAGTGAAAACTTTTTTCTGAAATATTAGTTCCGCTTATAAATTTGTCATAAAATACGTAGCCACACTTCTTTGTTAACGTAGCAAACATTCGGAATGCTTTCTTAGAGACAGCTTACGAAACATGCATTTCGGCTAGAGAAAAGTGACTTCCTACTGCATTTACGACCAGATCCAATATGTCGCACTAGTCAATTTTCGTTGTCCTAAATGCAATACAGGGCTATTTATAAGTTCTTCAAGTGCTTCAGAAGACGACATACAGAAAAATACTTATGGGCAGCTGTTTCATGGATAGAGAAAGCCTCTCAAGGCTTTATGAGTCTCGTGGCGACCATACCACAACATGTCTGCTCTGTTGTAAGCGGAAAATGGTTGCTGCCCCCTATGTGGCAGTGTCCAGTTTAACTGCCATCCATTGCATTTGGGCGGTGGATGTAAGCCAGGCAAATTTTCTAAAGAGATAGGCAGCTCTCATCCCTTTAGCATCCAGAAGCTCAGACAGGTCTTCAATTGCACTCGTAGCCTCCGAACCTTCGGATTACGTCTTGCGCCACTGATCATACACCACTGCCAGTGATGTTCAGAGTGAATTAGCTGGTAACTTAAATTATGTGCGGGACTGGTGCTCTAATCCGGAACCTTGCCCTTAGCGCACATTGCTGTTACAGACTGAGCTACCGATACGACTCGACCCCTTCCCCCACTCCCAGCTTCATTTTTGCCAGTACCCCCCCCCCCCCCACTACTTCCTTAAGTTCACAGAAGCTACATGTGGCCTAACCACAGCTTAAAGGCTTGTTTCAACAATGAAGTGTTAGCTGAAGAGTGAAAGATTCATCTTGGAATTAACTGTTTTCGGTACTGTATGAACTGAAAACGAAAATTAATTTGATCGGTGAGAATCGAGATTTATGCGCTGTTGAAAATGACACCTTTGCTGTAGCAATGTAGGTTGTGATCCCACTGGTTGAACGTTTTCACAGAGATATGTTGTCGTAGTATTCCCAGTTGCACAATAAAAATTAACGGCTTCGCAGGAGTTTCCTCATTTCTGGAGAGTTGTTTCCGTAGTACGTTGTATGATGGATTTCTTACGATCAGCACAAAGGCAGGCTACCCAATTCTTTCGCGCAGAAGGAGAATATGCTTCACAAATTTATCGCAATGTGAAAGAGATGTACGCAGAGCAGTTTCTCGTGCGGTGCACAATATTCTAGTGGTTTCAACTTTATGAGGCGGGATGTGTGGCCAAGAAGAACCTTCGAGCTCCTTCAAAAATTTCAATGGGAGATCCTGGAACGTCACCTTTACAGCCCCGATAGCTCCCTAAGTGACTCGCATATCTTCGATCCCAGGACACCATGGAAAACTGGATCCCTTAGCAACATAGGAGTTTATACACTGAAGCCGTCCACTCCCTTCAGACGCACTGAAATCAGTGTATCAGTATCAATGGCAGTAATGTAAATTTGCGTTGTTCCACATGAGCTGTAATAATAATATGCTGCCGGCCGGTGTGGTCGTGCGGTTCTAGGCGCTTCAGTCTGGAACCGCGTGACCGCTACGGTCGCAGGTTCGAATCCTGCCTCGGGCATGGATGTGTGTGATGTCCTTAGGTTAGTTAGGTTTACGTAGTTTTAAGTTCTAGGGTACTGATGACCACAGATGTTAAGTCCCATAGTGCTCAGAGCCATTTGAACCATTTTTTAATAATATGCTACTAAAATTTCCTTACATGTAACTGAACTCTTCTTTCAGTTTCGGCACACCTTACACACTGTCAATTTTATGATGAAAAATCTCTTTTTTACATTAAACACATTTTCATAATTGGAAGAATTAATTGTTTTGCCGGAACTACGTTTTCCTGTTTTATGTAGGGGAAAGTGTTGTAGGAACACACGATGTTTTGTGGCCACTAATTTAATATAGTTACTGATCTTAGAATCACATGAAACAATGCGAACTAAACAATGTAATAAGTAGTTCCCGCCATTTTCTACAGTTTTTGCTGTTGTGAGACGTGAGGAAGTACGAGGGCAGTTCAATAAGTAATGCAACACTTTTTTTTCTGAAACAGGGGTCGCTTTATTCAGCATTGAAATACACCAGGTTACTCCCCAATCTTTTAGCTACACAACACTATTTTTCAACGTAATCTCCATTCAATGCTACGGCCTTACGCCACCTTGAAATGAGGTCCTGTATGCCTGCACGGTACCATTCCACTGGTCGATGTCGGAGCCAACGTCGTACTGCATCAATAACTTCTTCATCATCCGCGTAGTGCCTCCCACGGTTTGCGTCCTTCATTGGGCCAAACATATGGAAATCCGACGGTGCGAGATCGGGGCTGTAGGGTGCATGAGGAAGAACAGTCCACTGAAGTTTTGTGAGCTCATCTCGGGTGCAAAGACTTGTGTGAGGTCTTGCGTTGTCATGAAGAAGGAGAAGTTCGTTCAGATTTTTGTGCCTACGAACACGCTGAAGTCGTTTCTTCAATTTCTGAAGAGTAGCACAATACACTTCAGAGTTGATCGTTTGACCATGGGGAAGGGCATCGAACAGAATAACCCCTTCAGCATCCCAGAAGACTGTAACCATGACTTTACCGGCTGAGGGTATGGCTTTAAACTTTTTCTTGGTAGGGGAGTGGGTGTGGCGCCACTCCATTGATTGCCGTTTTGTTTCAGGTTCGAAGTGATGAACCCATGTTTCATCGCCTGTAACAATCTTTGACAAGAAATTGTCACCCGCAGCCACATGACGAGCAAGCAATTCCGCACAGATGGTTCTCCTTTGGTCTTTATGGTGTTCGGTTAGACAACGAGGGACCTAGCGGGAACAGACCTTTGAATATCCCAACTGGTGAACAATTGTGACAGCACTACCAACAGAGATGTCAAGTTGAGCACTGAGTTGTTTGATGGTGATCCGTCGATCATTTCGAACGAGTGTGTTCGCACGCTCCGCCATTGCAGGAGTCAGCTGTGCACGGCCGGCCCGCACGCGGGAGATCAGACAGTCTTGCTTGACCTTGCGGCGATGATGACACACGCTTTGCCCAACGACTCACCGTGCTTTTGTCCACTGCCAGATCACCGTAGACAGTCTGAAAGCGCCTATGAATGTCTGAGGTGCCCTGGTTTTCCGCCAAAAGAAACTCGATCACTGGCCGTTGTTTGCAACGCACATCCGTTACAGACGCCATTTTAACAGCTCCGTACAGCGCTGCCACCTGTCGGAAGTCAATGAAACTATACGAGACGAAGCGGGAATGTTTGAAAATATTCCACAAGAAATTTCTGGTTTTTTCAACCAAAATTGGCCGAGAAAAAAAATGTGTTGCATTACTTATTGAACTGCCCTCGTAAATATTGTAAATGTTTCGCGATCTAAACATTTAATTGCTGTATAATATATTAGACCTTTCGGAATATATGGTTAATTCTTCAGGTACATAATTTTATGGTGGTTAGGTAAAAGTAAAGTTCCACGTTCTGTCCCTAGATGAGCCAATATTTCCCGGCCGACTGCCGCGTCGTCCTCTGTCATTGGCTTCACCAGATGCAGCGTGGAGGTGCATACGGTCATCACACCGCTCTCTCGGTCGTTGTCGGGTTTCTTGACCTTGGAACCGTTACTGATCGGCTGAGTAGCTTTTCAGTTGGCCTTACGAGGCCG
The DNA here is from genome assembly GCF_021461385.2 of Schistocerca piceifrons. Taxonomy (NCBI): domain Eukaryota; kingdom Metazoa; phylum Arthropoda; class Insecta; order Orthoptera; family Acrididae; genus Schistocerca; species Schistocerca piceifrons. The sequence goes on from NC_060149.1 coordinate 76,007,922, forward strand.
AGTCCACCCCACACTACTTCTCACACCAAGCAAAAATCCCTGGCAGTACCAGGAATCGAACCCGCATCTTCTACATTAGCAGCCAGCCGCACTGATCACTCAGTTACGGAGGCGGAGTTACCGTAGGTAAAATTACATATATTTTTCGAACTATTCATATAACACGTGGACAGTTAAGTCTCACTTCGTCTGTCGTGTACCAGCCTGTATCTTGAAACAGGAGAAGGTCTCTTACCATGGAACACGTGATACTTGTGAATGAACAGAGTTTCTATATTAATTTAACAGTTTTATCTGCCTTGAAAATAGAAATCTGTGTTAATTTTCAGTAGCTTCTACTTCAAAATGCATTTATCTTGTAAGCGTTTCTTGATAATACTTCTGTTTCACTTACTGATTGTTTGTGAGTATTGGAGTAATAATGTAAGAGACAAACTATTAAAAGTATTGAAAAGATTTTCTTGACTGCAACGCTCTTCTATTTCAGTCGAATATTTGTTCCTATGAACATGACCATGTTGTGCCTTCTGACATGTTTTCACATTTGAAAATCATTTTCCGGATTAAGTTTGTTAATTCCAGTAAAAACCTTCAGCACACAAAATGTGAATTCCATCATTTAATAATAGAAAAGGAAAATATATTATTACAGGGTTTGCTAGACGCAAAAGTCTGAGAAGTGTCCAAAGATACAGCGCTCTTCCCTGTTGTGTGTCGTGTCATGTGCTATAGAATATGTTTCGCTACATTCGAGACATAATTTATTTTATTGAAAATTTCATAGTTTTTCCTTAACTGTGGAAACCAGTCTCTTTTCATCTCGCAACCCAACAATTTACTTTGGCACAGGACGGCACAGATGCCACTCTCTCACGATCTTCAGCCTAACAGTACTGCTACGAATCCAGTAAGTTAAACTGAATGAAAAAATGTTAAAGACAAACATATCTGACTTTGTGTTTCCTGTGCAGTAATAGCGACGTTGTCGACTGGAATCGACATTCTCGTTGTTTACCGGTAAGAATTTCGCAAGTAAACAACATGAGAAAATTTCTCACTAGAGAAACTACTGCGAGAGTTAGTTTTTTCCGTTAGCAACAGGCAACTCCCACTGTGGCAACAAATACGTGAGTAGCGATGTCGCACTCACAGATGTATTATGCATCGCGCGCGTGAGTCGTCCTCGAAGGAAGTGGATGAATAAATGAGGAGTGCGCGGCAATCCGACAGGCCGCTAGAGCCCCGTGCTCCTCTCAGTACCCTTGTTGTTATCCATCTGTAAACAGCTCGGAGCGGCCGAGTGAGACACAGGACTCGCAGTCGGGGAAACGTGGTTCACATAACCGCTCAGGCAGTCGTGATCTGTTTTTGCCTCATTCCCCTCAAAAATGTTCAAATGTGTGTGAAATCTTATGGAACTTAACTGCTAAGGTCATCAGTCCCTAAGCTTACACACCACTTAACCTAAATTATCCTAAGGACAAACACACACACCCATGCCTGAGGGAGGACTCGAACCTCCGCCGGGACCAGCCGCACAGTCCATGACTGCAGCGCCTGAGACCGCTCAGCTAATCCCGCGCCTCATTCCCCTAAACAGCTTAAAAGCCAGATACGGGGTAGTTCCTTCGAAAAGATAATGACTAATTTTCTAAGCCTCCCATTGAAGACTGATGCTCAGTCTCTAATATATCTACCCCACTGCTTCTTATGAAAATTGCTACAGGAAGGAGGATAGCAAAAAGCGAAATTATACGCGTACCGCTTCTGCATGTACACCGTAGCAGGAAGAATACACGATTAATTTTGCAGGTAATTTGAGGACGCCCTGGTGCGAATTTAGTACATAGAGTTGCCGCCAGTGGCAGCAACAATGACTCCAACGCAGCTAAGCATCGAGTTTGGATAATAGATACGGGTATGTCATTCCATGGTACTTCAGCTCTATGCCAGTTTCTCGGAAATTCCGTGACCGGCATTTTCAACGGGTCAGAAATCTGGAGAACGTGCTGGCCTGGACATCATCCGAAGGTGGCCTGTATCAAGGGAGGTCAGAACAGCATGGGCACCATGCAGTCTTGAGTTATGTTGTTGAAAGATAATGTCACGGAGATCTCAAAGACAGGATACAGCTACCGGCCTCAACAAGTTAGAAATGAATGAGATTTTCACTCTGCAGTGGAGCGTGCGCTGATATGAAACTTCCTGGCAGATTAAAACTGTGTGCCGGACCGAGACTCGAACTCGGGACCTTTGCCTTTCGCGGGCAAGTGCTCTACCAACTGAGCTACCCAAGCACGACTCACGCCCCGTCCTCACAGCTTTACTTCCGCCAGTACCTCGTCTCCTACCTTCCAAACTTTACAGACGCTCTCCTGCGAACCTTGCAGGACTAGTACTCCTGAAAGAAAGGATATTGCGGAGACATGGCTTAGCCACAGCCTGGGGGATGTTTCCAGAATGAGATTTTCACTCTGCAGCGGAGTGTGCGCTGATATGAAACTTACTGGCAGATTAAAACTGTGTGCCGGACCGAGACTCGAACTCGGGACCGTTGCCTTTCGTGGGCAAGTGCTCTACCAACTGAGCTACCCAAGCACGACTCACGCCCCGTCCTCAGGAGTGCTAGTCCTGCAAGGTTCGCAGGAGAGCTTCTGTAAAGTTTGGCAGGTAGGAGAAGAGGTACTGACGGAAGTAAAGCTGTGAGTAAATTACTCGCTGCGTAGTATTCGCTTGCATAGATACTGCAGGTGGTGGTACTCCTGCCTACTTTGTTATGAAGTGCTAATCATTTGCATATCCAAACATGCAGTACACTTCTTGCCAATTTGACGTTAGCTGCATGCCGTCTTCGCTGTTTTGCAATTTTAATACCCACCAGTGTACACTCCTGCCATCCAATTTCCGATTTCCAGGATTTTCCTAAACTGCTACTGCAAATGCCTTGACAGTTACACGACACGGCCAGTTTTCTTCCCAAATTCGACCATTTTCTTCGTCTCCAGTTACCTCAGACCTCACGGAACGAAAACATTAGTTTTGCTTCCATTTTTCTCCCTAATGTTCTTTTCGTTGACGAAACGGTAAGCCCTACCTTCCTTCAACCACCGACGTGCCTCGTATCTCATCTCCTTTCCCCTCTCCCATCCATTTCATTGCATACTTTTAAGAGAACCTTCCGGACGTGACGCCCACAACGCTTTGCATATGACGCATGTCATGTGGTAGGCACTGAGTGAATAATGAGAGAAAGATGAACATTTTCAGACTTCCAAGGAAACTTTTATGTCGTAACAGATATAAGCCTTTTTGCTGTAATCACCAAGTGTAAACTATGCGAATATACGACGGCCAACCCAAAACCTGTACCTGGAGAGGCGATGAAGGCCACCTGAGATCTGAGTGTCTTCAGTGGCGCATCACCCAACTGCCGCCCGCTACCCTCTGACTCTGACAACCGTTTGATCGACCACCTACACATCGGCGCTCTCTTCTCCTCCCGCCGACCGTCGTCTGTCGGACTATATACCAGTGTGCCTTCGAGCTGTCACGGATATCTCCAGGGCCGATGCGGCACGCTCACAACCTGAAGCTACATCGACGCCACTAACAACAGTAACGACTGCCGATCCTCTCCCGGCTGATGATGTGGACATTACTTCGCTTATCGTCCCCGCGACGCCCTTCCTCCCCTGACCGCCGTGACTCCTTCTCATCTTCCGATATGGAAGGATGGACACCCAAACAATGTTCACCTAAACCGCGAAAAAGGAGGGGTCGTATGGTCGCGGAACGATACAACTCACCTCCCCCTGAGACTCCAGAGGCAGTCTGGCTCGACAAGCCCTCGGAGAACCTGCACGACGACAAGAGTGACGACAACGTAACTCTAGATCTGGCTGCGCCAGTACCTATTCCTTCGGCTCGCCCCGGTACACCTGAAGCGATACTCCACCTTTACGACTGTCACCGAGACGTCCTCCCCGGAGCACATGAAAGACACAACGACAAGCGCCCTCCATGGAGTGGAGTTACGACATTGACGGTGACCCGAACCACTATCTATGATCGGAGCTGCTACGCTGACGACCCGAACCACTCCCTACGATCGGAGCTACCCCAGACGGAGACCTAGTTACCCCGACGCCAACATCGACAGTGCCGTACGCACGTCTCGCCGCTGCCTCGGCGCTCTTCGCATCCCAATGATGAAATTCCCCTCCACGACGCGGCACGACTCCAAACGTACTGAACAGCAACCATCAACAATAACAAAATTAACTGCAGAGTGAAAATTCAACTGCTGCTGAAGATGATCTGGACACTGAACGTCGACATCGCCTTACTACAGGAAGTATACTTGGCCACACTTCCGGACATCGCGGGCCATAACACTTATCCCTCCCCTGCTGACCACCTGGGACGTCGCGTAGTCATCTGCGTCCATGAGAGATGTCACATACCTTCTGTCAGCCAGACGCATCGTGATAATCATCATGGAGACACGTATTGTATACATTTCTTCTCTGTCAGACTCCACACATAGACACGACAGAGCACACTTCTACTCAGAAGAAAAATTACCTTTATTTGTTAGGCCCTGTTACCATTACTTACTTGGGGGTGATTTTAACTGTATCCTGCACCCTAATAATCAAATGCGGCATTACAAAACCTGTCAAAAACTGCGCCTTGTCATCTGTAATCCATTGCTCCGCGACACTTGTCAAGTTCTTCACGGTGACGCACCTGGACATACTTACCAGATTGGTCACTTTGCGAGCCTCCTTGACAGGATGTACGTCTCTCAGGAGCTCACATCTGCCCTTCAAGGTGCAGAACGTTGGCCTTTGGCCCTACCGGACCACTGTGTCTACATCTGCAATATTCTCCTCCCGCAACAAGTGGTCTGGTGCAGTCGTTCATCGTGGACTTTAAATACCTCTCACCTCCACGATCCCGAATGTTTTCAAGGCGTTACCAAGACGTGGGCCATCTGTGAACTTCGTTTGCCTACGCAACGTTGACTTGGGGCTGGAATATGCCAACCTTCCATTCGACGTACCTTGATTCAGTACGGCAAGGAAGTAGCAGCGTGGTGCCAGCACACTACCGATTATTTCTACGCCGCCCACCTCTGAAACCCAGAGGGAATGCAGTAGGATTAAGGCAAAAATCGTGACGTTGACACGCCGTAGGCTGCAGCGAGAGCCGATGAGGACCGGATGTCAAGATTCGGCGTAACAGAAACACTTCACCATGCGTCATATTGCCTCCGTTGGGAAACAACTACGACAACGACTCGTCACCGAGATCTGTACCAGTAGCGCTCAGCACGTCACTGCCTTTGTAGACCACTACTGCACAGTGCATCAGGAAGAGCCTACCAGAACCCGTGCTGAGGAGGTTGTGTTACCGCAGATCACACGCACCCTCGCCAGCGACGAGGCGCACGAGCTGACGGAGGCCGTCACGTGCGACGAGGTCAGCAAATGTGCTTTGAAAAAGTTACCTGGCGTCGACAGATTGCAGACAGAATTTTATGGCGCCTTCTTTACGCTAATGGCGTCACGGTGGATGACTATGCTCCATGAACTGTTGACGACGGACAACCCCGTACCGCCAACCTTTGTCACGGGAATTATTATACCCGTCCGCAAACCGACACCGGGAGCGACTACAGCGTATCAACGACCCCTAACTCAGCTTAATGTAGACTGTATTCTATCGCCAGAACCGACAGCTCCACTGTATTCTATCGCCAGAACCGACAACTCCTCGTGGCTCAATTCATATACAAACGGCCACAGGGGATTTAATCGCACTGGCAGCGGCGTGAACACTCCGCGCCGCGGTGGTTGTCATTGATTTTGACTGCGCATTCGATAGAAAATTCTCCATAATAAGCCGAACGGGTTTTCCATCCCTCTTTATTGCTGTTATCCGGTGCATGTACGGCAGTGCGAATCCCTCATTCAGTTCAGCGGCTGTCTGGCCATAGGCGGCTTCATAACTCAAGGTTGCCCGCTTCCGACACTACTCTTTGCCGTATCCCTGGAGCCACACATCGGGAGCCTGAACACCCACCTTTCTGGTCTCACTTTGCGACAGCACACTTTTCGTTGTCGTTCATATGCGGATGGCCTCGTCCTCTTAGTCCGCTCGCGGACTAAAGCACAGACAGTATTCAATGTGCCATCAACGCATGAAACTGCAGCCATGAATGTGGCTAAATCCTCGGCGAAACCCATTAGACGCGACCTCTCACACGACGACTTGCCATTTCCCCCCGTGTGTACAGAACCTACGATACTTTGGTATCATTTTCGTCCCCACCGCGTGCCGCTCCGCTGTCATCAATTTGCGGCGTACTACAACTTATCCGCACGGTAGTGCGCCAAAATCTCCTCGATTCCTTAAAACGTATCGAATGCCTCAATCAACATGTGACGCCGAATATGGTCCACATCGCACAGGTGCTCCCACTGCCAACAACTATCGTACGCTGCCTCCAGGCCACGTTTCGATACTTTCTTACGGCCTGTTACGAAACGCTCACCCTCCATTCGTGAGCGGGGGGCCTTGACCTTGTCAATGTTCGACTCCGAGCTGTGTCTTTGAACATCGTCACCATGCACAAGCATTGGAACTGGGGCGCCTCCCTTATGTGCACCTTGTTGGACATGGCCGCGACCATATCTCCGCCAGTGCCAGTAGGCCACATTACCTGCCATCTGGCGCATATTTCTGATTGCATCGTTAACTTCAGTTACGCTCACACCCACTTACCGAACACGCGCCTTTTACGAACTCAAGATTTCTACACCCCACTACTTCGTTGTATACCCCGGAACAACATCCATCGACACGGTGGCCCACGGTTAGGCGTCATGTCCACCAGCCTTTGCCTTCGTCAAACGTCTGGCAACATGGTACCATGTTGCTTGTGGAAAATTCGCCACAAATCAACGTCTTCACGCAGTCAGATTATTGGACACTCCGCTCTGTATAGTTCGTCACCTCATGGACGAAGATACCCACCACCTGACTTGTGCTGCCACCAGTGCCGTCTGGAAACTGGGTCGACAGTTCATCGCCTCTGCTACTTCTGCATTCAGTTAGACTCTATTGACCCATAGAGTTTTATCTGTCCTGAGGATACTGATTTCCGCGTCACCAAAAAGCATGTCATTGTTTGGATCAAGGGATGGACGATGCCTTAGCTGTATACTGACGGCGATAAATCACGCCTTGACTTCTGGCAGTACTTAGAAACTGCCAACAATGAAATCGTGATCCGACCTCGCCACATCACCTTCTTCACCAATTACCTTCGCGCGATCTTAACGTCACTCTCGCCGGATGGTGCGAACGGCCGGACAGCCCTCCCGCTCCCCTCCACGCACCTTCTCCCCCCCCCCCCCCCCCGCTCCCCTGCTGACGTCTCTGATATCTATATCCTAACCCACAGCGGGATAGGCGCATGGACACGCGCCGCTTGGCGGGCCGGAGTGGCCGAGCGGTTCTAGGCGCGTCAGACTGGATCCGCGCGACTGCTACGTCGCAGGTTCGAATCCTGCCTCGGGCATGGATATGTGTGATGTCCTTGGGTTAGTTAGGTTTAAGTAGATTTAATTTATAGGGGACTGATGACCTCAGATCTTAAGTCCCATAGTGCTCAGAGCCATTTGAACCAACACGCGCCTCTTGCTTTTATGCACTATACCTGACCAAGCTGGTCATTCTTCGAACACTACTGTCTCCTCCTTGGCTTCCGCCCTCCTTTCGTGTGGTTCTGCCCAGTAGTGGTTCCGAGGACACCGTGGCCAAGCCTCGCATGTTGAACCCTACCCACTCTACTACCCTCATGGCCCATATGCTAAGCGAGAGGATGCCTGCAAGTCTTACCATGCCTCCACCCCTTCCTCCCTCTCCGTCTACGGTGTCACACCTCTTAACATAGTTTCAGTTCTTTTTTTCCACAACGTTTTCATAAAGACTTTGCACGCCTTCAAAAATGGTTCAAATGGCTCTGAGCACTATGGGACTTAACATCTGTGGTCATCAGTCCCCAAGAACTTAGAACTACTTAAACCTAACTAACCTAAGGACATCACACAACACCCAGTCATCACGAGGCAGGGAAAATCCCTGGCCCCGCCGGGAATCGAACCCGGGAACCCCGGCGCGGGAAGCTAGAACGCTACCGCACGACCACGAGCTGCGGACCTTTGCACGCCTTGTTCGTGCGCACAGTTTATTTATTTTTGTATTTATTCTTGTACAAGTAAAGGAGTTTTGTGTAACTGCTTCCTGCCCCCCCCCCCAAAAAAAAAAGGGTGCTACGCAGATGGCTTCGGCTCGATTCCTGGCTCCGCTCCGGGACAGCCTGTTGTGTTGTTCTCCTTATCGTTTCTTCATCATCGATACGCAATCTGCCCAATGTGGCGTCAACTCGGCAACCGAACTTCCCCAGGAGCCAGGAGGGGGTGGGGGGAAGGGGTGGGGGCGGGGCGGCCATCAGTGCCATACGATCATGTCATTTTTAAAGAAGAGAGTGGATGTTCCTACAGTTAATGCTGCAGATATTTTCAGATGACATAATGCCTGGGCACAGTAATGGGCAGTTGCATTGTCCTGGAGAAACGCGATCCTTTTTTTTTTTTTTTTTTTTTGAAATCCAGTCTCCTTTTGACGTATCTCTCATCTAGCCTATCAACTTGCAATTATTGCTAACTCTTCTTAGAATAATCCTTTCTCTGTCCCATGAAAACGCCAACCATAACATTTGCAGTAGGCGTACCCACCGACTTACTCCGACTGCTTTGAGTGACATTTCGTTTATGGTTACAAGTGGTGGACCCACGTCTCTACTAAATCAACAAATTGGCGCACAGAATCAGTACGATTCTTTGTAAAAGAATTCAGACGTAGACAAAAACTTGTAACTGCATTTGCTTTAGCTACATATAAAACAAGAGGCACTCATTTAAAAAAATAGTTTTCTCCTAGTTAATTCTCCGAGCAAAATGTTCCGTGCTCTTCCTTGTCATGAGCTTATGCTGTCAGAATTGCATACCTTTTAATCGCCGATCGTTCATTACCAAAATTTGCACATTTTACAATTTTTAGTCGTTCTTATCTCATAGAAAAAATTAAATTCACCCACTCATTACATAACTGTTAAAACTGAAAGAACAGGTCCCTTAGCACTAACTTGGAATGACTTCTGTTGGTGATAAATCTTCCAAATCATATAATTTTATGACTCCATAGTATTCCAAGTGTTTTGTTTGAACTAAACGCATATTGTGTGTTTGTGTGTATGGACTGCTAGAAGAAATGATCTTTCGCAGCACAAGTTGACATTTGACTAACGTTATTGTGCTACGTATAAGCTACCAACATAACAAAAGCTAATTTTCACTGGCATGCACGTTATCTCTATGCCCCTCACTCATATTTATATATGTGGACTGACACTGTATGTACACGTGTGTGGGGGGAATTATGCCACGAATAGTGTTTGTTCCTTTTGCCGAGTTCTTGTATGTGCGTACGTCAGATATTCAGAAAGCACAAGGATTCTTGGTTTTGACAAAATAAGCATACCGCGTCTGAAGATAATTTCCAACCTCATACTGTTGTTACCTAGCTTAGAAAAATTGGCTCGAACATACCTCCCCACAGTCTGGAGAACAGTTCAACTAATAACCCCCCATTAATCTACTAACAACCGCAACCTTCTCCAAAACCATGTCATCAATTCTCTATGGACATAATGGAGAAATTTCTCAAGTGCCTTATCCTAAATGCCATTACCAGGTCCCCCAGCAACATTATCACTCTCGAGCACTTTAACAGCTAGGACAGAGTACCACACCGTGTGCCAATGCTTTGCGGTTCTTCAACGGGGTGTAGCGAGTTGCCTTTCTGGACATAAAACGTGCTTCTGGTAAGGACTAGCATGCAATCCGTCCCTGCTGGACATTCCAGGCCACACAATTCACGTAACTGTTCGATCCACACCTCTGTGAGGGGTAGCAAGTGAAACAGCACCGCCAAGGAATTTATGTCAACGCTGAGCGCCAAGTGTGTTTTAAAAACATTTGCAACCTTTCTATGATAACCAGGAAACTACTTGCTGATTCTGAGAGTGAGCACTCGCGTCTGCCCACGCTCTTTCTCGCGAGCAGACCAGCTGTGGCCTGGTGGGGAGTGGTGGAAATGCGCCCACACCATTTAGTCGCGACAACAAGTGAGAAGAGCTAACTGCAAAATAGGAGAGGGTCACTTTCGACAGCGGTGTAATGTAAGAGCGGAAATCACGAGTCAGCATTATGTAACACCGACAGTGTCTTTGCATTTCAATCCGCAGTGAGAGGAATCTTATTCTTTATACAAAATATTGGGTACGCAAAATGTTTAGTGTATAATAAGATACTGAATACTGTCATAAAATTCAATTTAGAAAGGCACTACGTGCTTCACCACGTCGAATAATAAGGAAGCGATAGATATGAACACCCTTAGCGTGGACATAAGCTTTAAAACTTAAAAGGAAGATCTCTGAGAAGGAGGAAGAAGAGGAAGACAAATCCAATGAGTATGCCGTTCGGATGAGCTACAAACCTGTACTACTTTAGCAAACTCCATGCACACTTTTACTAATGGTGACTTAATAAAATAGCAGTTGGTAATTACACCTCAATAATTATGTTCACTTCAGGTAGATCAGTTTCGCGGGGTGTCATTATCAAAATGACAAGCGTGCGCCTACACAGGCTATGGAACACGACGTTCAGAACCAGCTCCCAAAATATATGTATAGAGCTTGTTACATACACTACTGGCCATTAAAATTGCTACACCACGAAGATGACGTACTACAGACGCGAAATTTAACCAACAGGAAGAAGATGCTGCGATATGCAAAAGATTAGCTTTTCAGAGCATTCACACAAGGTTGGCGCCGGTGGCGACACCTACAATGTGCTGACATTAGGAAAGTTTCCAACCGATTTCTCATACACAAACAGCAGTTGACCGGCGTTGCCTGGTGAAAAGTTGTTGGGATGCCTCGTGTAAGGTGGATAAATGCGTACCATCACGTTTCCGACTTTCATAAAGGTCGGATTGCAGCCTATCGCGATTGCGGTTTATCGTATCGCGACAATGCTGCTCGCGGTTGTCGAGATCCAATGACTGTTACCAGAATATGGAATCGGTGGGTTCAGGACGGTAATTGTGAACGCCGTGCTGAATCCCAACGGCCTCGTATCACTAGCAGTCGAGACGACAGGAATCTTATCCGTACGGCTATAACGGATTGTGCAGCCACGTCTCGATCCCTGAGTCAACAGATGTGGACGTTTGCAAGACAACAACCATCTGCGCGGACAGTTCGACGACGTTTGCAGCAGCATGCACTATCAGCTCGGAGACCATGGCTGCGGTTACCCTTGACGCTGCATCACAGACAGGAGCGCTTGCGATGGTGTACTCAGAGACGAACTTGGGTGCATGAATGGTAAAACGTCATTTTTTCGGATGAATCCAGGTTCTGTTTACAGCATCATGATGGTCGCATCCGTGTTTGGCGACATCGCGGTGAACGCACATTGGAAGCGTGTATTCGTCATCGCCATACTGGCGTATCACACGGCGTGATGGTATGGGGTGCCACTGGTTACACGTCTCGGTCACCTCTTATTCGCATTGACGGCACTTTGAACAGTGGACGTTACATTTCAGATGTGTTACGACCCGTGGCTCTACCCATCATTTGATCCCTGCGAAACGCCACATTTCAGCAGGATAATTCACGACCGCATGTTGCAGGTCCTGTACGGGCCTTTCTGGATACAGAAAATGTTCGACTGCTGCCCTGGCCAGCACATTCTCCAGATCTCTCACCAATTGAAAACGTCTGGTCAATGGTGGCCGAGCAACTGGCTCGTCACAATACGCCAGTCACTGCTCTTGATGAACTGTCGTATCGTGTTGAAGCTGAATGGGCAGCTGTACCTGTACACGCCATCCAAACTATGACTCAATGCCCAGACGTATCAAGGTCGTTAATACGGCCAGAGGTGGTTGTTCTGGGTACTGATTTCTCAGGATCTATGCACCCAAATTGCGTGAAAATGTAATCACATGTCAGTTCCAGTATAATACATTTGTCCAATGAATACCCGTTTATCATGTGCATTTCTTCTTGGTGTAGCAATTTTAATGGCCAGTAGTGTATTATTTAGCGCTTGACGAAAATGCATGTATCACAGGCACACAGCTAGATGTAACATTCTTAGCAGCGTTGAAGAAAGTGGAAAAAAAGAGATTGTCATGGACTTTATTAATTTATGTGTCTACGGAGGGAGCGCCAGGCGCGTAGGAAAATAAACCAGGATTCGTACCGCAACTGAATGGGAAAATGGAAAGGCTTCCGGCACCCAATTCGCGCTGATCTACAGGTTAAACTAATTGAGCTGCAATGTGACAGGGAATATAACGACTGTCGAGTTTCCTCCACGTATTTCCCTCAGGAACAGCTTCCTTGTTTCCGTAAGTCTCCACACGGCTCCCCACTCTCTTCCCTCTGACGGCGGAAGAGGTACAGCACCCACTGCTCGCAGGCCTGCGTTCACCGTCTGGCTGCTCGCGGAACACGCTGACTGCGAAGCCCTGCTAGTTTTATCAACGCTTCAGCAATCAATCAATGCTAATTCTGGAAAATAGAAGTTAGCACTGACTAAAAACTTGCTGCGCTCATCATTTTGGGTCCCTTCAACGCTGCACCCCCCCCCCCCCCACCCACCCACACACACACACACACACACACCCCAACACATCCAAGGTCCGTCGAATGTCTGTCAATTAGGCAATTTCCCAACTTGGACTAGAATCCCTGATGTTTATTTACACCTGTAATTAAACAGAAGAATAACTCTTTGCATGCGTTTTAACAGAGCTCGTGATAAAAGATACACCTTTCTCACATGATATCAGGACTGGATGGTAACAGGAAGGAAGAAGGAAAGATTAGGATTTAACATACTGTTGGCGATGAGCACAAGCTCCAGTTCGGGAAGTAAATCGGTCGTGTTCTTTCGAAAGGAAACATCTCGACAATGGCCTTCAAGCGATTTAAACACACGTCTGAACTGAACCGCGCCCATTGTTTTACCACTACGCCATTTCAATAGCTGGCTGCTCTTAAGGGATAATTTACAGGCTGTTGAAGTGTTATAGTAGTTTTTTATTTTAGGAGAAACTAGTATCGAGTAGTATAACGCACCCTTTCGTTATAAATGTCTATTCTGTGTGTGGTAAGCCAAGTATGGTAAGACTGCTGTTATCTGTCTGTTAAATGTTAATGTTTGTGTGCAACAGCCGGCCGGAGTGGCCGAGCGGTTCTAGGCACTGCAGTCTGTGACCGTGCGACCGCTACGATCGCAGGTTCGAATCCTGCCTCGGGCTTGGACGTGTGTGATGTCCTTAGGTTAGTTAGGTTTAAGTAGTTCTAAGTTCTAGGGGACTGATGACCTCCGATGTTAAGTCCCATAGTGCTCAGAGTCATTTGAACCATTTGTGTGCAACAAAATTTATATGTCTATCAATATTATTGAATCTGAGTACGTTCATGAACGGAATCCTACTGCAAGATGGGTTATTTAGAGATTCTGTGACATGTAAACAACAATGACGTTCCCTAGTCTTGTCTTAAAATGTGTCTTCTTTTTATCTGAAGAACCATACTACAACTCCGGAAACAAAAATGCGTTTACCTTCACATGAGGTTGAGATGTGGTGGAGTGATCTTTTCCTAAGGTAAATTTGTAATCAGATTATGATTGAAATACGAGAGACCTAAAGCCACTCCTGCATTATCATTTATTACGAGGGCGTATTGAAAAGTAATGCCTCCGAAATTTTTATGTGAAAACTCTTCAAGCTTTCTAAATAAAGAAAAAGATATTAACATTCTACATCTTTATTCTTCAAGCCTACATATTTGCAGCCCTTCACCTCTAGAGGATTCTGAACTGTAACGAGTAACATGGCGGTGTATAACGTAACTACGTCAGTGCACGAGAAACACCTTGTTGTAATCGAGTTTCTAGTTCAACGAGTTCGTCCACACATGGAGCACCCTGTTCTTAAGCATGACAATGCCAGACCACAAACGAGCGCTGCGACATCTGCAACAGTCCGACGTTTTGTGTTAACCGTAATCGATCATCCTCCAAACAGTCCCGACTTGGCCCCATCCGATTTCCATCAGTGACTTCATTTTGATAGTGATGATGGGATGCAAGCGGAGATGAGGTTGTGGCTTCGTCAACAAAGTCAAACATTGTACAGTGACGGTATCAGCAAACTGATCTTTTGTTGGGAAAAATGTGTTCATCACCAAGGTGACTACGTTCGGAAATGAATACCTAAGCATGAAGAGTAAAGATGCAGAATCTTATTAAAGTTCATTTTATTTAAAATATCAGCCGGCCGAAGTGGCCGCGCGGTTCTGGCGCTGCAGTCTGGAACCGCGAGACCGCTACGGTCGCAGGTTCGATTCCTGCCTCGGGCATGGATGTGTGTGATGTCCTTAGGTTAGATAGGTTTAACTAGTTCTAAGTTCTAGGGGACTAATGACCTCAGCAGTTGAGTCCCATAGTGCTCAGAGCCATTTGAACCATTTAAAATATTTAAGAGTTTTCGTATGAAATATTTGGAGGCATTATTTTTCAGCGCGCTCTCGTAATTCCACTGTTATATTGTGGCACAAACTCTTACCATTTACGCTTATTACCTACTGCATCACGCGTTTTCATTATGCTGTACTTTGTAAAAACTGAGCTTGTATTTTTACATTCTTCCTCTTCTTCTTCTTCTTGCGTTACGGCCTCTGTAGGACCACGGGTAGCCCCTTAGTGGACTGAATTTTCCTCTTCTTCTCCCAGAACCTATTCATTCTTTCTCTTCTTCTCTCCCGCTCTTTTTCCGAGATCTTCAGTTTCCGTTTCTCCTGGCGGCTCCACTGGTCACATTCTAATCTTTCCCTGTACTCTTCTCTGTCATTGATCTCCGGCATATTTGTCGGTGTATATTTGTTCCTCCAATTTTCCTTTCCTTCGGCCTTGATCCCCAATTCCAACCAGTCCTTCTGAAGTTCAACAATCCACTTGGTTCCTGTCTTTCCCCTTGTCCTCCCTGTTGTTTCCTACACTCTCTTCGTCATTCTGTCCACACTCATCCTAACTACATGCTCAGCAAACCTTGCCCTTTTGAGTCTGATTTCCCCGGATATCGTTCTCATGTTCCGGTACAATTCTTCCCTAGGTCTTCACATCCACCTCTCTCCACCTCTTTTGGGACCTAGTATTTTTCTCAGTATTTTTCCCTCTTCTTTCTCTAGTTGTTCTGCCCCATTTCTTCCTAGTGTCATCGTCTCAGCAGCATATAATACTGCATTTCTCACTGTTTCCTTGTAGTGGCTTATCTTTACCTCTGTGGATATATTCTTTTGTATTTTTACATTGAATATTCAGCACTATCTTCCGGCCTCAGTGATACTATATCTCAGTATATCTTGGCATAAGCCCGCCCGGCTAGCCGCGCAGTCTAACGCGCTGCTTCCCGATCGGGAAGGCGTGCCGGTCGCCAGCACGAATCCGCCTGGCGGATTATTGTCGAGGTCCGGTGTGCTGGCCAGCCTGTGGAAGGTTTGTAAAGCGGATTTCCATCTGCCTCGGTGAATGCGGACTGGTTGCCCTTACTCCGCCTCAGTTACACTATGTCGGCGATTGCTGCGTAAACACTGTCTCCACGTACGCCTACACCATAATTACTCTACCACGCAAACATTGCGGTTACACTCATCTGGTACGAGACTTTTCCCGGTGTTATGGGGTTGTGAGACACTGAGGGCTATGGCGGGATGAAGCCTCTTTGTCGCTCAATACACAATAGATACACACAATATCTTGGCATAATTCGACCTGACACTCCAAGATTCACTGTCGAAGTCCAGCAGCAGTCTGTTCTCTTCCCATGTCTGGCCCCAACTCTTTCCATCCCGCACTGCCCCTGGCAACCCCCTCCAGAGGCATATCTTCTTGGCTGACGACAGTGGGTGGATTTCATGCGTCATATATGATGATATCCACTTACTGCAAGATATGTCTTCATGTGATTTCACGATTAATGCAATACTTTTCAATAATTTCTTTTTTTGGTTCAAATGGCTCTGAGCACTATGGGACTTAACTTCTAAGGTCATCAGGCCCCTAGAACTTAGAACTACTTAAGCCTAACTAACATAAGGACATCACACACATCCATGCCCGAGGCAGGATTCGAACCTGCGACAGTAGCGGTCGCGTGATTCCAGACTGTAGCTCCTAGAACCGCTCGGCCACCCGGTCGGCAATTTCTTTGTTTGAATGATTCTTTATTCTAACCAAACTGCTACAAAACCGAGGTTTGAGTTCAGAGTTAATTTACATGTCACTTTACATATACAATGTTTAATTGTCTGACACTGAATTCATGTAAGGTAACATCGGATTTTTTCGCAGATATGGTCCCCTAAAAGTAGTAAGTACTATTGGAATAGTCGTCCTCTGGTAGGAAAAGAAATGCAACGGCAGAAGATGTTCCATAAAACACAACTTAACTGTATAGCCATTACATTCTCAATTTTTTAGTCTTATTTAAAATCATAGGTACATTTTAACAAGCTAAATGATACCCTGAACATAAATACTAACGTGAGTGAAGTAGATAATACGACGTGTGCATAGAGCAACAAACTACAGGACGAAACGTGATTGAAGCTCTCATTAAAGCTGTGAGAACACTGTCAGTGCTGCAAATTCGAGGCAGAATCATAAGTTTTGGTTTCCGAAAAATTCTGTATAGGTTTCAGCGACGCACGTTGTACGTTGAAAAATGAATATTTATTTATACTCGTTGGCTGCGGCTGCTAAGAGCCATGGATGTGAGTGCAAGCGATCCTCCAAAATACGAGCAGCCGCTGAGAGACAGCTGTTGATGCAGTACTGAAATGTGCGTACAACATGGAAGCGTGAGTGACGGTCAGGGGATAGAGGCAGTCAGTCGTTGCACGTCTAATCAGGAAATTTTAATTCTCAAAAACTGATGGACCGATCCAAGACAGTGGGAAACCTCAAAGGTACAAGATCACACCGAATAATGAAAAACAGCCGGAGAGAAAAATTCGTGTACCCTCCATATTTTCACAATAATGTTCCTCACTAACAAATGCAACATGGTTGATTTCTTCTCCTTTTGTTGCATGCTATAATGCGCTCTGATGGTGCCGTAAGCTCACATTCTCAACTTGGAAATCGCTATCATAAATCTTGGCGGAAAGCGTTTTACTCAAAAATTTTTGTATTAGATGTTGCTGTTGCAGTCTTCAGTCCAAAGACAGGTTTGGTTCAGCTCTCCCCTGTAGGCTATCCTGCGCTAGCATCTTCATCTCTGCATAACCACTGCAACCTACATTCATTTCAACTTGCTTATGGTTGTCACACCTAGGTCTCTAAACATTCTACCCCCTACACCCCCCTGTATTCCCAAAATAATGACTGCTTGATGCCTGAGACCTAACAACCAGTCCCTACATTTTTACCAGGTTGTACCATAAATTCCTTTTTTTCCTATTTCGAATCAGTACCTTCTCATTAGTTATTTGATCTACCCATGTAACCTTCAGTATTCTTCTGTAGAACCACATTTCAAAAGTTTCTATTCTATTATTGTCAGAACTGCTTATCGGATACATTTCAGCTCCGTACAAGGTTACAGTTCAGACAGATACATTCAGAAAGATTTCCTGAACTTAAATTTATATTCTATGTTAACAAATTCCTCTTTTCCAGAAATGTTTTTTATTATTATTGCTAGTCCGGTCATCATCAGTTATTTTGCTGTCCAAATAGCAAAACTCATCTACTACTTTTAGTGTCTAGTTTCCTCATCTAATTCCTTCCGTATCTAATTCGACTACATTTCATTACCTTTCCTTATTTTCGCTAATGCTCATCTCCTAACAACTTTTCAAACACTATCCACTCAGTTCGACAACTCCTCCAAGTCCTTTGCTGTCTCTCAATGATTCTGTGCCTGCTTCAGTCATAATTGACGACGTCATTGGGTCAACATGGGAATAAGTAGGGCTCGTCTTCTGAGGAGCTCGCACCTGCATACAGGATGGTTACAATTAAGCTTTCGCTACTGATCCAATGTAGACGCAAAACTATGTACCATATGGTTAGCAAACTGTATAAGAATGATGTTCAGATTGTGCATTGTTAGTAGTGTTAGTGCCAAGAGTTGCAGACAGGCGCCGGTACTGGTACGGCGACGTAGGGTTGAAACACAAACATCGGTGTGAATTACAGCTGCGGTCAACATGGGCTTGGACAAGGTGAGCATGGCCTTAGTCGCAAAGTTGTAAAAAAAATGGCTCTGAGCACTATGGGACTTAACTTCTGAGGTCATCAGTCCCCTAGAACTTAGAACTACTTAAACCTAACTAACCTAAGAACATCACACACATCCATGCCCGAGGCAGGATTCGAACCTGCGACCGTAGCGGTCGCGCGGTTCCAGACTGTAGCGCCTAGAACCGCTTGGCCACCCTGGCCGGCGCAAAGTTGTAACAACAGCAATAGTGCTCCGGCTCTTCACGAGCATCGACACATGAAAGGAATACGTAGAGATCCCCTTCCCGGACTGAGGTTGAAGAACATGATTCTGAAGTTCGATTTAGCTGGCGGTTTGGGAATTGCTCCTGGGACAGGCCGACGGGCAATTGTACCACAAATTGTTGAAGAACCTATTTTTGCCATGGCTGAGAATCCTGGACGCAATGTGCGACCTCCAAGCAGTGCAGGACCTGTGTCACGACAGCTGAACATTACATGGTCCACAGTTCGAAAGTGCTGCGAACTATTGTGAAATAGTATTTATCTTGTGGGATCAGGCTGTCGTGGTCGTCACATCGAGCAACGTTTGTAACCTTGAACGTAAACATGGTGCGCAATTAACAAATGTTACCCTCTAGTATGGAAACCGAAATGAGTTTCTCTCAATGGTTGATTCGTTGTTTTTCTCTCGAATGTCCTTACAAATTTTTTTCACAAATCTTTATTGTCCTACGAGCACTCGTCTCTCCTCGGGGCCCTCTTAAGTGGCGGAAGTTTAATTTCAACCACCCTGTGTTTTTCTTATGTGCCCACAACGACACCAGCCAACATTTAGCCTCGCAGTGACCAGTTTTCATAAGGTTTTATCTCATCAATGTATGAGACGACATAAATAAAACATTAGCCTGTTGTTCTACACACATAAATCTTTCATTTAGATATACATTCCTTAAGCCACGGTGCAGTTAATGGCGGATGGTACTTCCTGCCAATATTACAAATTTTCTGTCTTGCTCCGTTCACTTATCAACCGAGGTCTACAGGATCGTCATACGTCTTTGCACGATCCCTAATCTCTCTCCCCTTATTCACACTATCGCTGCGAGGGATTCCTCGAAAACAGTTTCCTTAAATTTACTCAACAGTGCTTCATGAGAGCAACACCACCTTTCTTCCACACATTTCAACTTAATTGCCCTAAACATCTGTTTGTTTTTCAGTAGGCGACAGCATCGAACATGAACAATCTGGTAGTGCTGCTGATACTGTCTGATAAATCATTTACGTATTCTGAGAACATTAGTGAACCTATCACACATTCTTAGGGCCTTCCATTATTACTTTCTTTTTTGTCGAATATTCGTCATCCATTGTAGCGGACTGAATTTATTACACAAATGTTCATCGAGCCAGTCGCATATTTCTTAGTGTAGTCCTCTTAATTATTAGCGTTATTAGCCTAGAATGTGGTCTGGTGTCTAATGCCTTTGAGATATCTGGGAAGAACGAATCAGCCTGTTCACCTGCATCTACCCTTTCTATTATCGGTCTGATACAAGGGTTTCTTCTCTTGAGCCCTACGCGAGATGTAAGTCGGTGGCAGGCGAATCGTTGGACAGTTTTTCTCGAATGCCGGTGTTAGAAATTAATCAATAGAGTTGACAATGAAAACATTACCCTTCTTCCACAAATTTTCATTCAAGTCTCCGAAGCATCACTGTTACACTTTCATATGTACTATACTGACCTGTTACGAACTTGGTAGCGCATTTTTGAATTACTTATATGTTTTTCATCATTGCTACTTCACATGGTCCCTAAGTATTGAGGTAGAACTTTATAATATGAAACAATACCACCTCGTATGTGATTTTCTTTACATATGCACTAACTTTTCCAAAACCCGAACAACAAATCTAGTATTTGTCATGTAGCTGCTTATTATTACCATTATTGTATTCCAATCGACAGAATGAACCAACCACTGCACACACCGAATTCGTTGTTGCAGATAATTGTCCACGGACGAACAATGATTGAGCATTGTCACTTAATACCATAAAATAATAGCCCACTAAGGCGACGCAGGGTTGTACGCAAACAGTAGCAATGTTCTCTCTATAAACTTGCTGAGTGTCTGTACGACTTAGACAGACACGACAGAGCGATGCGCCCACCCCAAACACGTATTATGAGGTCGTGAGGTAGTCTTGTGTGGCATGTTTTACGGGTGATGAAAAGTTTTGGTTTTTAATCGAATCCAAACATGTCCGTGTCATTTCTCAAGTTAAATTGGGATTCATCCGTCATCCATTGATCTGCAGACCATCATACATGTTGGCGGAAAACGAACGCTGGTTGCTACACATCAGATGAGACGCCTAGAACACAGACTATTCTGATTAAGCCTTATACCCACAGCTGTGGATTGTATCACCCTTCCAGTTGAGCAGCAAATCGTCACCATTATTGCGACAGGTTTCCGGTCCTATTCTGTGTCAGTGACTTCAAATACCAGTCATTGGCCCCCTTCATAGCCTCTAGCTGTCTTTGCTTGAATATTCTGTATTGCAAATCCATGGTGAGAAATGGTAGCCCTAGACTGTCAATAAGGGAAGGATGAACAGTTAACTACGTGGTGACCTGTGATGTTTGATTGATTAGTCTCCAATGGCCATCCATGTAATTTCATCCGCTGAACGATGCGACGAAGTCATTCGGTCAAGTTGACTGGTTACCTCACCCGTTCTCTCATTCCATCATCTGCTATTCTGTTCTGAAACGTGCAGTTTTCTACTACGTAATGATTACGCAAGTAATCCGAAGAGCTGCTGATCTGCATTTAATAGATTTGTACATTATTTCTGTGCTGATAATATACTAGAAAGGAAGGACGTCTGAGACTTAATAGTTTAGTTGCAACAGAGTCCACAGCCAAAATAAATTTTCTGTGTGAAAGTAGTCTGTCGCACTGGCTGTTGTTACTTGCATGAAAATATTCTTTTATTTTGTATCGATCGCTACTGTAAAGTTTCCACTGTGTAGCCATTTTCAAGTGTATGACATAACCCTTCAAACAGACGTATTTAGGATACACTCAGAATTGACGTTGGTCGTTCATTGTAGTGAGACATGCTACCCAGGCCCCTCGAAGGGCTGAACGTCCCGCTGACGACGAGATTATAATGGATACGTAAGTCAAGCTCAGGTAGTTTACGACTGGGGAAAGAGCTGGCCGAGTCTTTTTTTTTTTAAGCTAACAACACGACACTTCGCTTCGATTTACAGAAACGACGAGAAACCTGAATCGAGTTAGCGAGACGGGAATTAGAAACCCACTCCTCTAAACTGCGAGTACTGTGTAATCGTCTTTAATGGTAAGCAAGTGCCTGACGAACATAAAGGCTGCAATACGCGGACAACAGTATCATATGCCTTTAAGCCATAAAACAATGTAGAACAGTATTGCAACAGCACTTGAAACTTGCGGCCGTTTCAACCTGAGTTACTATATTGGAGGAAATATTCACTGATGAGCCTAAACATTGCTGCTGCCCCCACCGCCACACTTTACGTTGCCTGTTGGCATGAAGTGGTAAGAGAAGTATACGAGTGGAGTAGAGACGAGTGTGAATTATTCTAGAGACGATATGGTTCGAAAGTGTTTAAAATCCGCTGGCCTGAGCGACTTTGACAAACGACGGATCTTTACCACCTGCTGTCTGGTGACGAGCATCTCGTTAACGGCGAAGCTGGCAAGAAATTGCTATCGTCAAAAGCATCTATTGAAAATTGTTGAAAGACAGTGAAGCCACGAGTAGGCGACAAGGTGTTTGACATTCACATCTCATCACAGAACGTGGAGTTCGCTGTGTGAAGTAGGATAGGCGGCGAACTGTGGCAGATCTAACGACAGAATGCAGTGCTGGTGCAGCCACAAGTGTTTCGGAATACATCTACATCTACACCTACATCCATACTCCGCAAGCCACCCGACTGTGTGTGGCGGAGGGGACTTTGAGTGCCTCTATCGGTTCTCCCTTCTATTCCAGTCTCGTCTTGTTCGTGGAAAGAAAGACTGTCGGTATGCCTCTGTGTGGGCTCTAATCCCCCTAATTTTATTCTCATGGTCTCTTCGCGAGATATACGTAGGAGGGAGCAGTATACTGCTTGACTCCTCGATGAAGGTATGTTCTCGAAACTTCAACAAAAGCCCGTACCGAGCGAGGTGGCGCGGTGGTTAGCACACTGGACTCGCATTCGGCAGGACGAGGTTCAATCCCGCGTCCGGCCATCCTAATTTAGGTTTTCCGTGATTTCCCAGGCACATGCCGGGATGGTTCCTTAGAAAGGGCACGGCCGAATTCCTTCCCCATACTTTCCAAATCCGATGAGACCGATGACCTCGATGTTTGGTCTCTTCCCCCAAATAGCCCAACCCAACCCCAAAAGCCCCTACCGAGCTACTGAGCGTCTCTCCTGGAGAGTCTTCCACTGGAGTTTATCTATCATCTCCGTAACGCTTTCACGATTACTAAATGATCCTGTAACGAAGTGCGCCGCTCTCCGTTGGATCTTCTCTATCTCTTCCATCAATCCTATCTGGTACGGATCCCACACTGGTGAGCAATATTCATTTGTGGGCGAACATGTGTACTGTAACCTACTTTCTAGGCCGGCCGCGGTGGTCTAGCGGTTCTGGCGCTGCAGTCAGGAACCGCGGGATTGCTACGGTCGCAGGTTCGAATCCTGCCTCGGGCATGGGTGTGTGTGATGTCCTTAGGTTAGTTAGGTTTAAGTAGTTCTAAGTTCTAGGGGACTTATGACCTAAGATGTTGAGTTTCATAGTGCTCAGAGCCATTTGAACCGTTTGAACCTACTTCCTTTGTTTTCTGATTGCATTTCCTTAGGATTCTTCCAATGACTCTCAGTCTGGCATCTGCTTTACCGACGATCAACTTTATATGATCATTCCATTTTAAATCACCCCTAATGCCTACTCACAGATAATTTAGGAAATTAACTGCTTCCAGTTGCTGACCTGCTATATTGTAGCTAAATGATAAAGGATCTTTCTTTCTACGTATTCGCAGCACGTTACACTTGTCTACATTGAGATTCAATTGCCATTCCCTGCACCATGCGTCAATTCGTTGCAGATCTTCCTGCATTTCAGTACAATTTTCCATTGTTACAACCTCTTGATATTCTACAGCATCATCCGCAAAAAGCCTCAGTGAACTTCCGATGTTATCCACACGGTCATTTATGTATATTGTGAATAGCAACGGTCCTGCAACACTCCCCTGTGGCACACCTGAAATCACTCTTACTTCGGAAGACTTTCCTCCATTGAGAATGACTTGCTGCGTTCTGTTATCTAGGAACTTTTCAATCCAATCACACAATTGGTCTGATAGTCCATATGCTCTTACTTTGTTCATTAAACGACTGTGGGGAACTGTATAGAACGCCTTGCGGAAGTGAAGAAACACGGCATCTACCTGGGAACCCGTGTCTATGGCCCTCTGAGTCTCGTGGACGAATAGCGTGAGCTGGGTTTCACACGATCGTCTTTCTCGAAACCCATGCTGATTACTACAGAGTAGATTTCTAGCCTCCTAGAACGCTGGTGAACATGGGGCTCCGCAGCTGAAGGCCCTTGCGTGTTC
Source organism: Schistocerca piceifrons (assembly GCF_021461385.2). Classification (NCBI taxonomy): domain Eukaryota; kingdom Metazoa; phylum Arthropoda; class Insecta; order Orthoptera; family Acrididae; genus Schistocerca; species Schistocerca piceifrons. Next base: position 76,032,049 of record NC_060149.1, read on the forward strand.
TCATAATGACTCGAAGACATCGTCAGTTAGGATTGCAATGTTCGCAGGATCATAGAGGCCGGATGGTGAATCAGTGGAAATGTATCCGCTGGTTGGATGAATCGCGACACCAGGTCAGTGGTCGTGTCCAGATGCGCCATCATCCTGGCAAACGGCTGGTCGAAAAAATCGCTGCGCCACGGATGCAACTTGATGGAGGCAGTATTATGTTAAGATTGACATTACCCGGCCTTCCAACGAATTGGTGGTAGTAATCGAAGACATCGTGACAAGTGTACGCTGTTGTTGTGGTCTTCAGTCCTGAGACTGGTTTGATGCAGCTCTCCATGCTACTCTATCCTGTGCAAGCTTCTTCATCTCCCAGTACCTACTGCAGCCTACATCCTTCTGAATCTGCTTAGTGTATTCATCTCTTGGTCTACCTCTACGATTTTTACCCTCCACGCTGCCCTCCAGTACTAAATTTGTGATACCTTGCTACCTCAAAAGATGTCCTACCAACAGATCCCTTCTTCTAGTCAAGTTGTGCCACAAACTCCTCTTCTCCCCAATTCTATTCAATACCTTCTCATTAGTTATGTGATCTACCCATCTAATCTTCAGCATTCTTCTGTAGCACCACATTTCGAAAGCTTGTATTCTCTTCTTGTCTAAACTATTTATCGTCCATGTTTCACTTCCACACATGGCTACACTCCATACAAATACTTTCAGAAATGCCTTCCTGACACTTAAATCAATACTCGACGTTAACAAATTTCTCTTCTTCAGAATCGCTTTCCTTGCCATTGCCAGTCTACATTTTATATCCTCTCTACTTCGACAATCATCAGTTATTTTGCTCCCCAAATAGCAAAACTCCTTTACTACTTTAAGCGTCTCATTTCCTAATCTAATTCCCTCAGCATCACTCGACTTAATTCGACTATATTCCATTGTCCTCGTTTTGCTTTTGTTGATGTTCATCTTATATCCTCCCTTCAAGACACTGTCCATTCCGTTCAACTGCTCTTCCAAGCCCTTTGCTGTCTCTGACAGAATTATAATGTCATCGGCGAAACCTCAAAGTTTTTATTTCTTCTCCCTGGATTTTAATACCTACTCCGAATTTTTCTTTTGTTTCCTTTACTGCTTTCTCAATATACAGATTGAATAACATCGGGGAGAGGCTACAACCCTGTCTCACTCCCTTGCCAACCAATGCTTCCCTTTTATGCCCCTCGACTCTTATAACTGCCATCTGCTTTCTGTACAAATTGTAAATGGCCTTTCGCTCCCTGTATTTTACCCCTGCCACCTTTAGAATTTGAAATAGAATATTCTAGTCAACATTGTCAAAAGCTTTCTCTAAGTCTACAAATGCTAGAAACGTAGGTTTGCCTTTCCTTAATCTAGCTTCTAAGATAAGTCGTAGGGTCAGTATTGCCTCACGTGTTCCAACATTTCTACGGAATCCAAACTGATCTTCCCCGAGGTCGGCTTCCACCAGTTTTTCCATTCGTCTGTAAATAATTCGCGTTAGTATTTTGCAGCTGTGACTTATTAAACTGATAGTTCGGTAATTTTCACATCTGTCAACACCTGCTTTCTTTGGGATTGGAATTATTATATTCTTCTTGAAGTCTGAGGGTATTTCGCCTGTCTCATTCATCTTGCTCCCCAGATGGTAGAGTTTTGTCAGGACTGGCTCTCCCAAAGCTGTCAGTAGTTCTGATGGAATGTTGTCTACTCCCGGGGCCTTGTTTCGACTTAGGTGAAGACTATGTGAACATTAATGAGGACCAGTGTATCTCTTTATGCTTGATGTCTTGTTTGTAGACGATGACATCATCTAGCAGGATAACTGTCAGTGTCACAGGCTATAATAGTGCTTCAGTGGGACAGGAGCATGATACTGAACGCACGTTGATATCTTGGCCGAAAAATTTGTCTGGTTTGAATGGAATGAAACACATCAGAGATGCTATCGCTCGCCAGCTCAGCGCCCACAAACCAATGGGGAGTTTCATTGGAACTACGTGACCTGTCCCTAGATAAATGGTGCCACATACCTCCACTAACCTACCAAGGACGCAGAATCGTTGCTGTAAGGCGTTTCATATACGAAAACATGCTATTATGTAAATCGTCACAATGTTTTGGCTCATCAATGCTACAGAAATTTGGAAAATTCGTAACTAAAAACAGAGAAAGGTGAGCAGTTTCAACACTATCAAAACTATCCCGAGTTTATCTAGGGGAACGTTTCTGATTTTTACGTTGATAATAAGAAGAGGGAATACGTGTTGATGGAACATAAGTGAAACACTTCCAGTTTGCTCACATCACTGATCCCTTTGCCTATAAATCAGGCAAAATTCAAGAACTAATAGAAGAGTTCCATGCAGGACATGTGGCGCTCCAAATTTGGTGAACAGCGCCGTCCTTATTTTCCGCTTGAGCGACATCAGGTAAGCCATACACTGAGGTGACGAAGGTCATGGGACAGCAATATGCACATATACAGATGGTTGTATTATCGCGTACACAAGCTATAAAAGGGCAGTGAATTGAGGGAGCTGTCACTTCTACTCAGGTGCTTCATCTGAAAATGCTTCCGACGTGATTATGGCCGCACAATGGGAATTAACAAACTTTCAACTCGGAGTGGTAGTTGGAGATAGACGCATAGAACATCATTTGGGAATTCAAAATTCCGAGATCTACAGTGTCAAAAGCGAGCCGAAATACAAAATTTCTGGCATTACCTCTCACCACGAACAACGCAGTGGCCGACGGCCTTCACATAACGACCGAGGGTAGCGGCGTATCCGTACAGTTGTCAGTGCCAACAGAAAAGCAATACAGCGTGAAAGAACGGCAGAAATCAGTGTGGGAAGTACGACGAGAGTATCCGTTGGGACAGTGCGGCGAAATTTTGTGTTAATGGGCTAAGGCAACAGATGACCGACTCGAGTGCCTTTGCTAACAGGACGACATCGCCTGCAGGCTTCTCCTGGGATCGTGACCATTTCGGTTGGACCTGAGACGCCTGGAAACCGTGGCCTGGTCAAATAAGTTCCGATTTCAGTTGGTAAGAGCTGACGGTAGGGTTCGAGTGTGTTGCAGACCGCATGAAGCCATGGACCGAGTTGTCAGCAAGGTACTGCGCAAGCTGGTGGTGACTGCGTAATGGTGTGGGCTACGTTTACATGGATTGGACTGGTTCCTCTGGTGCAACTGAACCGGTCATTGACCGAAATGGCTATGTTCGGCTACTTGAAGAACATTTAAAACCATTAATGGACTTTATGACGATGTTTGGTTTGTGGGGCGCTCAACTGCGTGGATATCAACGCCTGTATAAAGTCCCAATTTTTACACAGTCCATTTTCTTTCCACAATACAATCTAGTCACTCTCACAAATGATGGTGAAATGATGAAGACAACACAAACACCCGGTCCACGGGACCCCGTGATCCAGAGGAAGCAACGCTAGCCCCTAGACCACGAGCTGCGGACTTCAACGGACTTCATGTTCCCAAACAACTATATCATGTCACAAGGCGATAATTGTTTACCATTGGTTTAAAGAACATTCTGGACAATTCAAGGGAATTTATGGCACATAACCGAGAGTTCAGTTCGTGCACAACATTGTGCATCTGCAACACTTTTGTAATTATGGACGGCTATAGAGGCTGCATGGCTCAGTATTTCCGCAGGCGACCTCCAACGACCTCTCCAATCCATGTCACGTCACAGGGCAAAAGGAGATCCGACATATTAGAAGGTATCCCATGACTTCTGTCATCTCAGTGTAATTGTATATCATTTAATCATGTAAAGTTATGTATATAATATGTGTACTGAAATGTTGGTGTTTTTTGTCTGTTTTATGTCACACGGAGGACATCCCTGCAGATGAGTCATCGTTGTTCCATCGACACAGCAAATCGGTAGTGTGGGTCACTAACCACTAGAGCGTTGACGGTCTGCGCCGGCGAGGACATCGGGTCACCATTGTCAGTATCATATTTTTACATTGTTAAAAATTGATGTTTGAAATGGATACGTGAAAATACATCGGTTCTGCATTATGTTATTGAAAGGAGTCTTGGAAGGCATTTTTGATACTTCTGAATAAAGAGTACAACGTTTTATCTTAACCTGACTACATTGGCTTGGTTGTGTCAATGATCGAAGACAGAGAGTCCTTTAATTATTAAGATTATATTAAGGAGAGAACACACTACCAGTGGAAGAGAGTATCACAGCTAGTAAAGGGACTGGCCATTTCAGAGAGTATCTTTTCAATACGCTTGAAATCAATTATCATAAGAATAAAGTAATTTATAATCGATGAGTCAGGAATAGTGGCTGATGTTTCCATAGTTTCAATAGTGGCTGAATTTTTATATTTATCGCAGTTGAACTCAACGACTGAATGAAAGGTAAAAGAAATAAGCAGAAGAGGAAAATTGGCCTAGTGTACTTTCGGTAAACTAAACAGATTTTTCGAACGAAAAATACCGATGTGCCTGAAAAGTTTACAGTCTAGGTGTATTACCTGTTTTGGCAATGGTACATGAATTTTTAATGCGAAAACGATCCAAAAAATTAGTTGCAAGAGACAAGGCACATCTTGGGGAGAAAAACTGACGAATGGATCAGGGGACAAATCACAATGGTAACGGAATTATGTCTGCAATTGAAGTAAAATGTAAGTGAACACGACCCATAACTACATAAATGGGCGGCAGATGGAGCAAGGAGATTCTTTTCTGGAAATACGTCTAGTAGATGTGGGTCGATGTCATTTTAAATTTGCTGAATTACTTTTAATTCATATCATTGAAGACTGTAGTGCACAAAAAAGTGAAACGAAAGCTTTCATTCCACAATGGATGGGAAACGGATGATTATAACACTGATGCAATGTCTGGTAGGCAGGAACTTTGTGCCCTAGCATCTTGCCTCCTTGCCTGTCAGATGGCGATGATGAATATTTCTTCCACCAGTAGGAGTCGACCCAACTACCTCTATCAACAGCGCTAGGAACCGTTCAGTGGATCTCTAATAAGAGATCTCTAATAAGAAAACGCCTATAATTAAACTGGTCATCAATATATTGCCACGCGGCAGCATTTAGCTCTGACTATAGATTTTTCAGTGTTTTCGACTTTTTTTTATCATTAGTAGAAAGCTTGCATGTAGTTTCATGCAGCTATCGCTGTTGAAATATTGTACAGACTTCAAGAGTTGGGTATGTATTTTGTTCGTATGACCCGTTTTATTTAAGCAGTGTACGTGCAGAAATATAATCAGTATGAGTAAAATACTATTAATGTACAACACTGTGCAATTATCCGTAATGTAGACCAAATAAAAATGGGACCGACACTTAATGTATCAAATAATACAAATGAACATGTGTAATGATATTTTAATGTGCCTGTTTCTTTTTAAGTGTCGTCTATGCTGGTTTTTAATACGAATATATGCAGCTGATTTGCAGGATCAATATGTAGAGTTGCCTATATGGAACTAGAGCTGAATGTATTTCGGTAATATAGTATCAAAACTGAAATTGATTAACATGCATGTTCTCTATATTGTTGATTGTTGTTCGTTTTCAGAAACAAACTGATTAACATCTTTTGGTAGATGTATAAATCTACGACGCAATAACAATTCAAAGCGGAAATAGCGTAATTGCGTGAAGTCTGAATTCTGCCGTATGCTGTTTCATGAGAGGGATGACACTTACAAATTGCAGTAGGAGTTACCGTGCCGTTTTTACGTATTCTTGCTAGACTATAAAATTTAAATTCCTTATCACAAAGAAGGCAACAAGTTATCTAAAAATCAGAAACAAGAATCTCACCTTTAAATATATATTCCCTAGTACATTGCCATATAATGCTGTGTATACTAGTATCGTGCGACGTGTGTACAGTGTTTTATTCAATATCATATTGACACCAAATAATTCTGGTCGGAAAAACGCCTACAACCACTATGAATAACACTTATTCGCAAAATGAATGTTCTGTAAAAAAAGGATGAAGAAAAATTCATTGAACTCATTTCAAGTTAAATATCAGTGAATGAAGCTGTTTAAACCTCTGTTTAATGATTCCTTGTAATGCTGTGACTGACAAATATGTTCAGTGACGAGAGCACTGTGATATTTAACAGACACATTAAACTTCTGTGAGATACGATTCCCTCACCGTGTTAGTTAACAGTCAGAATAGCTGCATATGCGCTATCATGCTTCAAAGTATCCGAATGATCTGAGTTGCGTTCCGCTGGATTTGCTTGCAGCCCATGTAATGTAACAATCTTGCAGGTCCTCTAACCTCTTTTCGGCATAGTCGTTTGATTGTACAAAATGGATACCACATGAGAATACCAGAGAACACTGCTCTGCATGGGAAACAATGCGGGTAGAAATTAATGCCACCATACTACAAATATCATAAACATGTTATCAGAGGTGAGACAATATGAAACGCTTGTAAACTCAAATTTATCACAGTAAGTGACATTTCAAAAAGCAAGTCTGAACCTAAATTACTTGACAAACATCAATGTACTGGACCGGTACTTAGGACACATAACCAGCAACTATTGTCCCCATTAACTACACACAAACGATCTTAAATAAGGCTTCAGTCACAAATAACACAGTGTGTTTAACTTGAAATGACGTGTGGTAACATTTTGTGTTGCACGGGGATTCGAACTCAGCACCTAAGCGAATTTTTAACTAAGCACAGCCAAATATTAGATATCGAATTTTTTTGTCACAAGCTAGACGTGCGGATGTTGGAACAAGAGATATGTGTTGAAAAGGTCTATATTGACTGGGAGTCAAACCAAAGCATATGATCATTGTTGACTACACACGACGTCACGTAAATATCTATTGCTATTTGACCAGTAGCTAGGAGTGGCATACTTGAGTCTGCAATCATGTAAAGAGAAGTTCTGTGTGTAACTACGAATCTAAACCGCTGCGTTTCATTATTGCTGACAACCCACGACGAAACGTCAACAATTTTTCAGAAATAGTTTGTTGTACACATGCTAGAGCCTGAAATGATATTATACGAATATTTGCGCCTTTCGTAGAGATCTTGTATGTTTGGAATCTTGGGGAAATAACGAAATCGGGAAACTCTATCATTCCAAAGGGGTCACATCACGCGAAAGGAGAGATTTGAGTACAGATGCCAGTCCAGCACCAATATTTTCATCTCATGTTCAAATGAAATAAGGAAAAAATGTTCCATAACACTCTGTGCCGATTGGGAAATTAAATAAATTAAAATTTCTAGTGTAAGGGATCTCAATGGCGACAGAAAGAAGGAAAGCAACCAAGGAGACTGCATCAAGTGTTGCTACTGTGCGAGGACGCCCATTTCACTCCGCTTATTTCAGACTAGAACTTATCCAGGAGCTCGGCTGGAAATAAATCCCTACTGCACTTATTATTCTGATCTAGCACCGTCAAACGTTTACAGTTCCCGCCACTCGTAGAACACCTAACAAGAAAACTTCTTTGTGAACGAAAGTTCACTTTAAACTTGGATTGATAACGTCTTTATATCTCTCTTATGTTCCTCTGTCATATTCTCCTCTGAGAGTTCCTACCCTAAAATCTAGGCGACAACAGTACCGACACATGTACTCCATTTTCAGAGGTATGAGGACGATTTTCACTTATAATCTTCGACTCGGTCGTTTTTGGACCAGGGCTCTTACCTCAAATTGATGCATTAATCCTTCTTCCCCATTCCTGAAAGTCTGTAACGTCATCACGGTATCACCCTGTATAGTCTTCAGTCGCTATCCAATGCATGGCATGCACATCGTAGCGATATTAGCGATATTCTGTGCTTTTCCATTAGCTTATTGAATTAGGCAAATATGGCTGTCTACTTGCTTCTGTACGCACCCTAATCTCTCATGATCCCTTTGCAAGATGTACAGCAATGGCAGGAGAATGGTCCCACAGTCTTCCTCAGACATCGCTTCTCCAAATTCACCCAGCAAACTTTCGCCAGAACTACGTCGCTTTCTTCCAAGGTTTTTCCAGTTAAATTAGCGCACATTATTTACTTTTTCGTATTAGTTTCGCTGTCCTTTCAAGATCCTAGTAGTATGTCTCTTAATACGTCCGAGGCCTATTGTGATGCCTACTTGCGAAGGCTCCAAATGTTGGAACAGTATTTTAGAATCGGTATCATGAAAGTTTTGAATGCCATTTAGTTTATAGATGCACTGCACTTCCCAAAGCCTTTCCTTCGAATGCAAGTCTTCCATTCCCCCTACCCTATAATGGTTTTACGACATTGTGCTATTTCATATCGCTTCTTGGTTTTACCTTCAAATGCTTTTACGATGTGAAGTGCTCAATATGATACACTATTAATTTTTTAGTCCCTTGGTACTAAGATTATCTTTCGTCTATCCACATTTTACAAGAGCTGCGTCGTATAAATTCCTGCCACATTTTACATGTGCAGTAGTGCGTGCAGTGACGTTTACGAAACGGAGTTTGCTATGGAGGATAGTATCGAATCTAGTTAGCGACGTGCGTCTAGACAGAAGCATCTGTTTGTTGTTCGCCGTATATCAAGTGGTTATTAGTTTAGTGTGCTTCGTAACACTATTCCTCACTTCTTGAACATCCATACTTATCTTCTTTCGGCAAATTCGATGGAATTATCCCATTTTTTGTAATGATTTGAATCAAAGATTATAATAAATACAAATGAAACAAGAACAAAAGAAATTTTAATAAGTAAAGAAACTCAACGAGGATGCTGAAAATCAACCACTAATCCTAGCATTTATTTTAACGGTAAAAAGGGAAAGTTGCTCGTTATGGCCCGACACGGACCTACTGGTCCCGACCGACCGCCGTGTCATCCACTGCCAATGGCGTTACCGGATGTGGTCATAAGGGCTATGTTCATCACACCGCACTCCCGGTGGTTATCGAGTTTCTTGACGTTGGACCGCCACTAAGCGGTATAGTTGCTCCTCATTTCATCTCACGAGGTTGAGTGCGCCCCGTACCAGTCGTCCCACCAAGGAAAAGTCACTGGCAGTACCGGGAATCGAACCCACGTCCTTCACATGGCAGTCAGCAGCGATGACCACACAGCTACGGAGACGGACTTGGTAATTTAGAGACATTATGCTAAACTGGAGACCAATCACACAAAAAACTATTAAAATGTCAAAAGGTATTATGCTAAATGTTTTACGTTATGTACATGATGCCCTCATATTACAGGAATTGGAAATTTGTGGTAAGGACTATGGGGCCAAACTGCTGAGGACATCGGTCCCTAGGCTTACGCACTATTTAATCTAACTCAAACTAGCTTGCGCTAAGGAGAACACACACACCCATGACCGAGGAAGGACTCGAACCTCCGACGGGGGGAGCCGCGCGAACCGTGCGAGACGCCCCAGACCGCACGGCTGCACCGCGCGCTATATTACAGGAAAAAGAAGACAACATACAACGTGCATTGAACCACCTGAATTACCTTTGCAAAAAACAATGCGACGTTGAGGTTTCTAAAGCCAATCCTAAAGTGATGGTTTTCTAGGACGAAGATCCGGTTCGACCGAGAGTCATGTTGGATAATATGATTTTAGGACACGTGTCATCTTTTACTATTTGATTGTCAAATTCGCCTAGACAGTAATAAAGGTCTTGACTTAGAAAAGGGTGTTCTTGGAAACATATGGCACCATTCATAGTCTATTTAAGAATAAGACCAGACAAGATACGAGAGTAAAATTTTACAAAACTATGATTGTTCCAGCAGTTCTTCATGGGCGTGAATACTGGATAGACAATTTTTTAAGGCAGAGCAGGCTAAGTGCCCAACCAATGAAGGGTCAAGAAGAAGAAGACTGATTTTTACGAAATTATTGTTTTAATTCTTTTTTACGCGGACTGATTGAAGAGGCAACAAGCCTCCAGTCACGACGGGCCCTTTCCTCTCAACCGTTATGTTCGTGAACATTCTTCCGGTTTTTGCGGACAGTCTCATTACAGGTCGCACTGTATAGTCTTCTTAATGTGCCTAACCGTGAACATCTGTTCACTCCTCCATTTCTGTATGTTACTTCTGCTGCGCAAGTCACGCTTTGTGTATCCACACTTGGGGCACATCTGCCAATGTCACGTAATAGATTATAAGTGCTTAGCAGATCCACGAGGGAACCACCAAGTGCGAAGCTCCTAAGGTATGGCTCACTACAGTACGATTGCAATTAATTGAATTCCGGTTAGTTTATGTTATCAATAAGCGCTAATTGAATGAAAAATCTGCGTAGTAGCGGTAAAGCTTTGGAGACTCAACTCACATTGACTTTTACTCATGGGTTTGCCAACACTTACGTGCAATTACTTGCCTGGATGTAAGGGGCAATGAAGCTTAAATCATAACGTTATCAAGATGGTGGGTTGCGAGAAATTCGAAACTCAAGATGGTGGATGGCGGGAAATTTAAGAGTGCAAGATGGGACTCTCGGGGAGATTAAAAAAATGCAAGATGAGGAGAAAGAAAATTAGAAATTCGGAAGTCCAGAAGGTTGGAACTAGCCTTTGATGCACTCAAAAGCATCCAAACGTTCTGAAAGTTTTGCGCCACGTTCATATGTATTTATCCAGAAAATACGTATAGGCTGTAATCTGCAGATTTCCACATCTAAAATACGTCAGCAAAAGAAGAAAAAGAAACAAATTTTTGTGAGTCATACTGTAGCCTCATTAGTAAATTTAACTGCTTTTCTAATTTACTCTTTCAGAGAAAACCTTTAACTGTGTGAGGTTCGTTTGACGTGTGTTAGCTCTAGTGTTTCGGAATGGATGATTATTTTATGAACATTATAATTTGTCGCATTAATGTTCGGCTCCCTATTAAACTAAAGGACCTTGAGATGAAATAATTAAAATTGGTGTATTATATTTTTTTTATTTTTCACACAATAAATCAGTTAAAAATCACATTTAATAACTTTACACTTTCACGCGTACACAATACTCACAAGTAACTTGACGTATTTATACATACACGACAAAATCACTCATCATCATCAATATGATAGCAACACTCAGGTGAGGTATCTTTATCTGGATGTATAAAATGTTTATATTTTGTGCTGATAAACGTAGCTTTTGTTGTTTATCTTTAGAAACTACGTGGTAGTTGTATTGAGTAACGTACATGCGCACATAGCATGGCAGAAAGTGGTTTAATGAAATGAGAAACACGTTGCATAGAAATAAATTGTCGGGCGCAAATTTATATTTTATCATGTTAACTAGTCCTACTTTACGCTATGCTACTGCTTAATTAGCTATTAGGGACACAGCAGTGGCCCTATGCAACAGTGCTATGTTTATCATCTACTATGAAACCCTTATCTTCAGGTGAAAAGAAAATTTTTATGAGTAATAGTGTGTTTGGTAAAACTATACAAATTGAACGAAAAATAAGACAATAAAAGAAGCGTCATTATGGGAATGTAGATACTGATCAGCTATATTGGTTACTAAACCCTATTGCCGGCCGCGGTGGTCTCGCGGTTCTAGGCGCGCAGTCCGGAACCGTGCGACTGCTACGGTCGCAGGTTCGAATCCTGCCTCGGGCATGGATGTGTGTGATATCCTTAGGTTAGTTAGGTTTAAGTAGTTCTAAGTTCTAGGGGACTGATGACCACAGCAGTTGACTCCCATAGTGCTCAGAGCCATTTGAACCATTCTTTTGAACTAAACCCTATTAGTTTAAAGGTTGGCACAGGAGAAGAATTTGTGATCAGCCGCATCCAAACGGACCTAATGTAGTGTTTGATAAGCTAATAACACTAGGAGTGGCTACTTTAGACGTATGAAGGACCAATCTAATAAACTTTCGTTATGGATGCATACTAAACAGGTTTCCAGAAAGGGTATAGAACTTGGTTACAAGGATATTAAGTAATTTGGTACTTCAAGTTACCCTGAGAATAATAAATATAACAATCCGATTATAAATAAATGTGAGGATGAGTTACCGAAAGACGAAATGAATGGTCAATCTATTACTGAGTCGGTCAGCCTATGAACTGAAATGTATGAACTCGTTACTGAATCAGGATTCATAAGGCACAGAGCAAGGAATGTGAAACTGTCTTCCGTTTAGGAGTTAACCACTGATAACAATCAGTAAGACGTTTTGCTCTCTGATGTCAAAACAACTGTACATTATCTTATTGAAACCCGTCTTGATTCGCTGTTATGACAACACATATTCGACTTTTAAAAACTGAACCCACACAAACCCATTCTAGCCAATCATCATTCTTTTTAACGTGTTTCATGGATGGTTCACTGATTAATTGTTTATAATTATATAGCAACCCTCGTCTTCACCAACATATTGCACAATGAAGATGTTACAGTTATCTTACAACTCTTCTTCTTCATCAATAAATTGCAAAATAGAGATTTCACTGTATTCTGATGTGCAAAAGCTCTTGAGGACACATGTACAGAGGACCGAATTATCTAATTACTAACTTCTATTAGTGCTTGCCCCACCTTATTACGTATCTTTCCGCATTGTAAGGGAGTCAATACTTTCGCAATCTCCAAGCCTGTAATACGTCGCCCACTCGACAAAAATGGATCTGTGCCTTTCTTAGGCAAGCCAGAAATATCTGCGGTTTGTCAATGAGTTCAGACTTATCAGTGCCTGCCTGCCTGGCAATAAATTGACATGTGTGTCACATTGCGCCAAATCAAATCAGATGCATTTCTGGGAGTCATGAAGCGACTAATGAAATTGCTAGTACCTTCCAGAATGGTTTATAGAAACAGCAAGCATTACTGTGTTATGCATCAGTTATATCATGAACCTACATCCATATGTATTACGACTGCTGGTTATGAGAAACAATTAAGCGTTATGAAAGCACCCAAAGAAACGTTTGGATACTTTAGAATATGACGCCAATTTATGCAATGTTCAGATCGTTTGGATACTTTTGCTCATGACGCAAATTTACGTAAAATTCAAGTTGTAAAAATAACGCTCCTTTATAAACTTGTTTTTGCAACCACTGTATCTGCACCGTATCTCGTATCTCCCCAGGATGTCACTAATTCGGTTTTTCTCACGTTTAATTTTACCTGACACACTGTTTTTCAACAGTATTAAAACCTTCTTTTTGTCTAAAGATGATAAGCGTTTCATACTAGATATAAATTGAGCACATTTATGAAAGACATTACCACCATTTGGCTCTAAACCGTGATTTTGGCTTTATAGTAATTCTCACATGTATATTGAAATGTAAAAATATATCTGACCCATCTGCGACGTGTTATTGTCGAAAAAACGTATCTCTGGTCTTGTAGAACAGTTTTTGTACTATAGGATATGAGTACATATTGAAGTTACTATGGCTGACATTGTTCACAATGAATAATGTGTAACACACAGGATGGCGTGTTTAGTAACCAAAGGATAAATCATTAAACTGAGAACTTACTTATTTAGACGGCAAGTTCCGTAGGACCAAATTGAGGAGCAAATCTCCAAGGCCATGGGACGTGTCAGTACATAAAATTACGACATAAAAGTAATAACAGATAAAAATAAAATGTTCATGAACGTAAAAAAAGTCAAGCCATAAGTTCAAGTAAAGGCAGTTAACAATATAACATAACAGTCAGCATAAGTTTTTAAGGTACTCCTCAACAGACTAGAAGGAGTGACCGTGAGGAAACACTTCAGTTTGAATTTGAAAGCGCGTGGATTACTGCTAAGATTTTTGAGTTCTTGTGGTGGCTTACTGAAAACGAACGCAGCAGTTTACTGCACACCTTTCTCTACAAGAGTTAAGGAAGTCCGATCCAGATGCAAGTTGGATTTCTGCCGAGTATTAACTGAGTGAAAGCTGCTTATTCTTGGGAATACGCTGATATTGTTAACAAGGAACGACAGCAAAGAATATATATACCGAGAGGCCAACGTTAAAATACCCAGATTAGCAAAGGGGAGACAAGTGGCTCGCGAGCTTAAACCACTTATTAGCCGAACCGCCCGTTTCTGAGCCAAAAATATCCTTTTAGAATGGGAAGAGTTACCCCAAAATATGATACCATACGACATAAGCGAATGAAAATAAGCAAAGTAGATTAATTTTCGTGTCGAACGATCACTCACTTCAGATACCATTTGAATAGTAAAGATGGCAGCAATTGTGAACAATTGATTGGGAGGTCGTTCCAAGGCGTGGCAGGCAGCGAAAGACGTCCCTGGAGGCTGATCAGAAAGCCTCCCCGGTGCGTCTGACAAACAGGTTTCAGGCACTGTCTCTGGCTGAGCCAGATGCAGCTGCCTGCCCTGTTTCAGAGGATGATTCTCAGTCTTCAAGGTCCGGGCAATCACAGAGGGTGGGCTAATTGGTAGTTGGGAGCTCCAATGTTAGACGCGTAATGGGGCCCCTTAGGAATATGGCGGCTAAGGAGGGGAAGAAATCCAGTGTGCACTCCGTGTGCATTCCGGGTGGAGTCATTCCTGATGTGGAAAGGGTCCTTCCGGATGCCATGAAGAGCACTGGGTGCAGGTGGTGGCACATGTCGGCACTAATGACGTGTGTCGCTTTGGATCTGAGGAAATTCTCTCTGGATTCCAGCGGCTATCTGATTTGGTGAAGGCTGCCGGTCTTGCTTAAGAGATGAAGGCAAGGCTCACCATCTGCAGCATCGTTGACAGAACCGACTGCGGACCTTTGGTGCAGAGCCGGGTGGAGGGTCTGAATCAGAGGCTCAGACGGTTTTGCGACCGTGTTGGCTGCAGATTCCTTGACTTGCGCCATAGGGTGGTGGGGTTTCGGGTTCCGCTGAATAGGTCAGGAGTTTACTACACTCAGCTGGCGGCTACACGGGTAGCGGAGGCTGTGTGGCGTGGACTGGAAGGTTTTTTAGGGTAGAAGGCCTCGGGAAAGTACGGGGTGGGCTGCAATCTCAAAGGGTGCACGGCAAATACAGGACGTGCTTGGATCAAGGAACAGTCGGAATTGTAGTTGTAAATTGTTGTAGTTGTGCTGGGAAAGTCCCTGAGCTTCAAGCGCTAATAGAAAGCATAGAAGCTGAAATAGTTATAGGTACAGAAAGCTGGCTAAAGCCTGAAATAAGTTCTGCAGAAAATTTTACGAAGTCTCAGACGGTGTTCAGGGAATATAGATTAGTCAGAATTGGTGGTGGAGTGTTTGTGTCTGTCAGTAGTGGTTTATCTTGCAGTGAAGTCGAAGTAGATACTCCGTGCGAATTGCTATGGGTGGAGGTTATACTTAACAGCCGAACTAAGTTAATAATTGGCTCCTTCTACCGACCACCAGACTCCTACGATATAGTTGCTGAACAGTTCAGAGAAAATTTGAGTCTCGTAACAAATAAACACCCCACTCATACGATTATAGTAGGTGGGGACTTCAACCTTCCCTCGATATGTTGGCAAAAATACTTGTTCAAAACCGGTGGTAGGCAGAAAACATCTTCCGCGATTGTCCTAAATGCTTTCTCCGAAAATTATTTCGAGCAGTTAGTCCACGAACCCACGCGAATTGTAAATGGTTGCGAAAACACACTTGACTTCTTAGCCACAAACAATCCAGAGCTAATAGAGAGCATCATGACTGATACAGGGATTAGGGATCACAAGGTCGTTGTAGCTAGGCTCAGTATCGTTTCTTCCAAATCCACCAGAAACAAACGCAAAATAATTTTATTTAAAAAAGCGGATAAAGTGTCACTAGAAGCCTTCCTAAGAGACAATCTCCATTCCTTCCGAACTGACTATGCAAATGTAGACGAGATGTGGCTCAAATTCAGAGATATAGTAGCAACAGCAATTGAGAGATTCATACCTCATAAACTGGTAAGAGATGGAACTGATCCCCCATGGTACACAAAACAGGTCCGAATGCTGTTGCAGAGGCAACGGAAAAAGCATGCGAAGCTCAGAAGAACGCGAAATCCCGAAGATTGGCTAAAATTTACAGACGCGCGAAATTTGGCACGGACTTCAATGCGAGATGCCTTTAATAGGTTCCACAACGAAACATTGTCTCGAAACTTGGTAGAAAATCCGAAGAAATTCTGGTCGTATGTAAAGTACACAAGCGGCAAGACGCAGTCAATACCTTCGCTGCGCAGTGCCGATGGTATTGTTACCGACGACTGTGCCGCTAAAGCGGAGTTATTGAACGCAGTTTTCCGAAATTCCTTCACCAGGGAAGATGAATGGAATATTCCAGAATTTGAAACACGAACAGCTGCTAGCATGAGTTTCTTAGAAGTAGATACCTTAGGGGTTGCGAAGCAACTCAAATCGCTTGATACGGGCAAGTCTTCAGGTCGAGATTGTATACCGATTAGGTTCCTTTCAGATTACGCTGATACAATAGCTCCCTACTTAGCACTCATATACAACCGCTCGCTCACCGATAGATCTGTACCTACAGATTGGAAAATTGCGCAGGTCGGACCAGTGTTTAAGAAGGGTAGTAGAAGTAATCCATCTAACTACAGACCTATATCACTGACGTCGGTTTGCAGTAGGGTTTTGGACCATATACTGTATTCAAACATTATGAATCACCTCGAAGGGAACGATCTATTGATACGTAATCAGCATGGTTTCAGGAAACATCGTTCTTGTGCAACGCAGCTAGCTCTTTATTCGCACGAAGTAAAGGCCGTTATCGACAGGGGATCTCAAGTTGATTCCGTATTTCTAGATTTCCGGAAAGCTTTTGACACCGTTCCTCACAAGCGACTTCTAATCAAGCTGCGGGCCTATGGGGTATCGTCTCAGTTGTGCGACTGGATTCGTGATTTCCTGTCAGGAAGGTCGCAGTTCGTAGTAATAGACGGCAAATCATCGAGTAAAACTGAAGTGATATCAGGTGTTCCCCAGGGAAGCGTCCTGAGACCTCTGCTGTTCCTGATCTATATAAATGACCTGGGTAACGGTCTGAGCAGTTCTCTTAGGTTGTTCGCAGATGATGCTGTAATTTACCGTCTAGTAAGGTCATCCGAAGACCAGTATCAGTTGCAGAGCGATTTAGAAAAGATTGCTGTATGGTGTGGCAGGTGGCAGTTGGCGCTAAATAACGAAAACTGTGAGGCGATCCACATGAGTTCCAAAAGAAATCCGTTGGAATTCGATTACTCGATAATAGTACAATTCTCAAGGCTGCCAATTCAACTAAGTACCTGGATGTTAAAATTACGAACAACTTCAGTTGGAAAGACCACATAGATAATATTGTGGGGAAATCGAGCGAAAGGTTGCGTTTCATTGGCAGGACACTTAGAAGATGCAACAAGTCCACTAAAGAGACAGCTTACACTACACTCGTTCGTCCTCTGTTAGAATATTGCTGCGCGGTGTGGGATCCTTACCAGGTGGGATTGACGGAGGACATCGAAAGGGTGCAAAAAAGGGCAGCTCGTTTTGTATTATCACGTAGCAGGGGCGAGATTGTGGCAGATATGATACGCGAATTGGGATGGAAGTCATTAAAGCAAAGACGTTTTTCGTCGCGGCGAGATCTATTTACGAAATTTCAGTCACCAACTTTCTCTTCCGAATGCCAAAATATTTTGTTGAGCCCAACCTACATAGGTAGGAATGATCATCAAAATAAAATAAGAGAAATCAGAGCTCGAACAGAAAGGTTTAGGTGTTCGTTTTTCCCGCGCGCAGTTCGGGAGTGGAATGGTAGAGAGACAGTATGATTGTGGTTCGACGAACCCTCTGCCAAGCACTTAAATGTGAATTGCAGAGTAGTCATGTAGATGTAGATGTAGATGTAGATGCAGAAGTCTTTGAACAAGATCCTGAGTGTGGCCTTTCCACGACAGTTTACTATATATCTGAACACCTAGAAATTTGAAATGTTCAGTTTCACTAATCAGATGCCCATTCGGTGAAATTCAAACGTCTGGTTTTGTTGAATTGTGTGTTTGAAACTGTGAAAACTAAATCTTATTGTGATTTAGCGTTACTTTATTTCCTACAAGCCATGAACTTATGTCATGAACTGCACTATTTGAGACCGCGTCAATGTTGCACACAAGATCCTTCACTACCAAACTAGTATCACCAGCAAACAGAAATGTTTTTAGATGTACCGTAGTACTAGTGCGTATATCAATTAAATAAATAAGATACTGGATTGAACTCAACACTGATCCCTGGGACAACCCCCATTTGACCGTACCCCACTCAGAACCCACATCACAACCATTCTCAGCACTGTGAATAATGACCTTTTTCTGTCTGTAGCTAAAGTAAGAGGTGAACCAAGAGTGAGCTACTGCCCGTATTCCGTAACGGTTCAACTTCTGGAGCAATATTTCGTGATCAACACAATCAAACGCATTAGTTAAATCAACAAATATGCTTAGCGTTCGGAATCTTTGTTGAACCCATCCAGTACCACACAGAGAGAAGAGGATGTAGTATTTTCAGTTTTTAAACGACTTCTGAAGCCGAACTGTACATTTGACAGCAAATTATATGATATAAAATGATTAATTATCCTTACTGGCACAACCTTTTCAATAACTTTAGCAAACACTGATGGCCATAGAAACAGGTCTAAAAGTGTCTATATTATTGCTGTTTCCCTGTTTATAAAGCGGCTTTACTACTGATTACTTTCATCGTTCAGGAAATTCACAATTCCTAAAGGAAAAATTACAAATATGACTAAGTACAGGGCTAACATGTGCAGCACAGTACTTCATTATTCTGCTAGGCACTCCATCATATCCATGAGAGTCTTTAGTCTTCAGTGATTTAATTATTTGATTTAATTATTGACTCATCTCCCTCTTGTCTGTATCACAAATGGCTCAAATGGCTCTGAGCACTATGGGACTTAACATCTATGGTCATCAGTCCCCTAGAACTTAGAACTACTTAAACCTAACTAACCTAATGACATCACACACATCCATGCCCGAGGCAGGATTCGAACCTGCGACCGTAGCAGTCGCGCGGTTCCGGACTGAGCGCCTAGAACCGCTAGACCATCGCGGCCGGCTGTCTGTATCACAGAGGAGTATTTCACACATCAATCTCGGAAAGGCATTTGCCAAGAAAGTTATATCATTCCCTCTAGAAACTAAATTTTTATTTAATTCACCAGCAATGCCCAGAAAATGGTTGTTAAATACTGTTCAAATGGCTCTGAGCACTATGGATCGTAACTTCTGAGGTCATCAGTCCCCTAGAAATCAGAACTACTTAAACCTAACTAACCTAAGGACATCACACACATCCATGCCCGAGGCAGGATCCGAACCTGCGACCGTAGCGGTCGCGCGGTTCCAGACTGTAGCGCCTAAAACCGCTCGGCCACCCCGGCCGGAGTGAAATACTGTACATATGTCTGATTTATCAGTAACAGAAATATTTTTACTACGAACTGACTTTACATCGTCGACCTTGTGCTGCTGACCAGACACTTCCTTCACAACTGACCATAGGGTTTTAATTTTATCCTGTGAAATAGCTATTGTCTTTGCATATCGCATAGTCTTTGCCTTCCTAATAACGTTTTTAAGCACCTTACAATACTGTTTATAATTGGCTACTGTAGCTTGTTTGTGACTACTACTAACATTTTGATATAATTTGCGCTTTGTTGTACATGACATTCTTATCGCAGTAGTCAGCCACCCAGGCTTCCTTTTACTGCTAGTACCCCGTGCAGAACGTTATAATGGAAAGCAACTCTCAAAGAGCATGAGAAATGTGTTAACGAAAGCATTATATTTATCATCTACGTTATTGGCACTATAAACATTCTGCCACTCATGTTCCTTGACGACGTTTAAAAAACTCTCTGTTACTGGTGGATTAAATTTCATACATAGTTTGTAATTATATGTGACATTTGTTTGAGTACAAAAGCCTTTTAGTGTTAAAATTTGTGCATCATGGTCTGAAAGGCCACTCACCCTTTTGCTAACAGATAGCATCTATTAATGAAGAATGAATAAAAATATTGTCTACGGCTGTGCTACTATTCCCTTGCACCCTAGTTGGAAAAAAAACTCAGTCTGCATCAGATCATATGAATTTATGAGATCTACCCACATCCTTTTTCTTGCAAAATCATATACAAATTTAATACTGAAGTGATCACATGTAACTAATTTCTGGTACTTCCTATAAAGTGAATCAAGAACCCTCTCTAGCTTGAGCAGATATGCTCTGAAGTCAGAGTTAGGGGTCCTATAAAAACAGCAACAATTACAAGTTTAGTTTCACTAAATTCAACTGCCCCTGCACAGCATTCAAACATCTGTTCAGTGCAGTGCCTTGATACGTCTATGGAGTCAAACGCAATATTGTTTTTTACGTACATGGCCACTCCCCCACTCCGCAAGCAACTCCTTGAAAAATAGCCAGCTAATCTGTATCCTAATAAAGGAAGCCTAAGAATTGTCAAATTATTTAAGTGGTGCTCCGATATACCAATAACTTCAGAGTCAACATTTATAAGCAGTTCACTAACTTCATCTCTTACCTCTTATATTTTGATAAAATATTCTAATTACTTCTCTGCTCGGAAACATGACGTCCTCTGAAGGTTATTCGTTAGTTGAAGCGACTGCCTTTAAGCAGGTATACCTATCAGCTGATCTCAATCTAAGAAAGGTGCAGCTCAAACATCAACTACTACAGGAATTTTCCCATGTGTGATCCCACTACCACCCACTACACTGTCACTTATAAGCTTTGGCAGCCTCCCCTTCCCATACCTATTGAGGTGCAGGCCATGACTAGTGATACCCGATCTACTCAACTGGCAGCACTGCAATGTTACCCATGCCCTCTGCCACCAGTGCCTTCTCCAGCCCCAAGTTAACACGCCTAACAGCCGCGTTAAGATGAGGTCGATCATGACGCTGAAACAGTTGCACGAAATGCACATTAGTACCACCAGTTTGAGTAGCTGTCTTTATCATATTCCCCGTCCTTATCGAGACTGTTCCCTGCTCCACCCACTATCACTATCTGATCCTCCTTCGTAAAATTCCTACGTAACTCCCCTCTGCTGTCAGTCACCTGAGCCAACTCTGCTCTAGGCTTCACAATGCTGGTGACCTTTTTCTCACTCCCCAACACCTCCTGCAACTGCTGGCTCACACCTCTACCATGTTAACTATCTAGCGGCAGAACCTTCTTTTGTATTTGGTCACTGCTGTGTGTGAAACAGTTGAACTAGTGGTAGCATGCTGTAATGTAATAATAAGTTTTCATGTTACAGTACGTTTGCACTCTATAATTTATTTCATTTCTTGATGAACAGAAGTTACGAATGCGGGTCACAGGAATACATTGGCTGTTTAGCATGCCATACTATGTGTTAATGGTTATTCACTGCGCATGTTATCAGCCATATTACGTACCTTTGACAGGTACCCATATCATGTAATAGAAAAGTGGTCTGTAAAGACCAGAAATATATTTTTTCGACGGTAACATATGACAGATAGGGCAGATACTTTTTCAACTTTCAACGTGCAATTGAGAATGGCTACAAAAGTCGAAATCATGTTTGTGTAAAATAAATGAACAATTTACAGTAAAGTAGCGGTATTTTGCTTAAAAACTTCTACATCACTTTTGTCCCCCACGAAGAAAATATCATTAAATTGACCAGTGTTGCAGAAATTCATTGCTGTGAGTGAAACGGTTGAGTTAGCAGTAGCGTACTGTAATGCAATACAAGCGTACATATTACAGCAGAGTTGTACATTATAATTTTTTCTGTACAACGTCTTTCGCATGCCATTAAATCACATTCTCGTATGCTGTGTTTGCATATACGTTACTCAACCCTTGCACCATACGAGGTGCGGCTAGAAAAAAACCGGACTGATGCTGGAAAAAACATTTATTTACAATTATTTACAATTTCATGTTATCTCCTTCAATGTACTCTCCTCCTCGGTCTCTACACCGCTCCATACGAATTTTCCACTGTTCATAGCAATGCTGCAGATCATTTTCGGTAAGTCCATACATTACTTCCGTCGCTTTTTCTTTTACTGCTTCAACAGTCTCAAATCTAGTTCCTTTCAAAGCCGACTTGACTTTAGGTAAAAGAAAAAAGTCACAGGGGGCCAAATCAGGTGAGTAGGGTGGATGATCTAAGATGGGAATGTTGTGTTTTGCCAAAAACGTCTTCACTGACAACGCACTGTGAGCTGGGGCATTGTCTTGGTGAGGGATCCATGACTTTTTTCTTCACAAATCGTTCCGTTTTCTCCGTACTCGCTCACGTAGGGTAGCCAGGACGCTAATGTAGTAATGCTGATTCACTGTTTGTCCCTCTGGTACCCAATCAATGTGCACAATCCCTTCGATCTCAAAAAAAACAATCATCATTGCCTTGAATTTCGATTTTGACATTCGTTTTTTTTTTTTTTTTTTTTGTCGTGGAGATCCAAGAGGTTTCCAATGCATCGATTGACGTTTAGTTTCGGGATCATAAGTAAAAAACCACGATTCATCGCAAGTAATAATATTTTGTAAGAAGGTGGGATCACTTTCAATGTTTTCAGGATGTCAGAACAAATCATTCTTCGGTGTTCCTTCTGTTCAATTGTGAGACACTTTGGAACCATTTTTGAACACACTTTGTTCATGTTGAAACTTTCATGAAGATTCTGCCTAACTCTTTCCTTGTCAACTCCTGTTAACTCAGACACTGCTCTGATTGTTAAACGGCGATCTTGTCGAACAAGTTTACCGATTTTTTCAATGTTTGCATCGGTTTTTGCTGACAATGGTCTCCCAGAGCGAGTGTCATCACTGGTGTTTTCGCGGCGATCTTTAAATCGTTTAAACCACTCAAACACTTGTGTTCGCGATAAACAATCATCGCCGTACACTTGTTGTGACATTACAAACGTTTCACTTGCAGATTTTCCTAGTTTGAAACAAAATTTGATGTTAACACGCTGTTCTTTCTGTACACTCAACATTTTCCGACGCACTGACAAAACGTCAACTACTTAAAACAGACGCCACGGGCAGACTGAGTGCAGGAGGCAGATGAAACTCGAGCAGTAGGCGGAGCGAGAGTCACGTGACAGGCCACGCGACTTTCAGCCTTATTGCATTCGTTTTATTGTTTCACCAGTACTAGTCCGGTTTTTTTCTAGCCACACCTCGTATGGTTCCTATTGTTGTACATCACAAGGCACAAGTTAGGTTTCTCAGCACAAGATGATAAGTGTTTTACACTTCTAGATAATGTAAATAGTTAGTTGGGGTTTACTGCCGCTTGGCAGATAGTGACTCATTTCATTGGAAGGAAATAAATGTAGAGATAGTGACTCATTTTATTGGAAGGAAGGAAATTAGAGTTTAATACCCTGTCTGTAATGAGGCCATTAGAAATGGAGCACAAGTTCGGATTAAGGAGGGATGGGGAAGGAAATCGACCATCCCCTTTCAAAAGAACCATTCCTACATCTGCTTGAAGCAAATCACAGAAAACGTAAATCATGCTGACCAGAAGCGGATCTGATCATAGTCCTCGCAAATGCGAGTCCTGTGTGCTAACCACTGCTCTCCCCCATACGGTGACTGATTTTCTTGTGCATATATGAAATTTGTACTGCAAGAGAAAGATAAATACGATTTGTAACTGATTTATTGTGTGAAAAATACAAAACATTTAATACATTGCTTTTATTTATCTCGTATGAAAATTGCTTCAGTTTAATAGGAGGCTGACCTCTGACCTCACACATCATAATGTTTATAAAAAAGTCATCCATTCTGAAACACTCGAACTGACCTGTATGAAATGTACTACACACATTTATAGCAAATAATAAAAGCAGTGAAATTTACTGATGAGGTTGCAGTATTTGACATAAACATTTGTGCGTGTGCTGACAAATTTCAGACGTGGAAATACTGCAAGTTACACCCATAAGTTGCACGCTTTACATAATTTCTTGGACAAATACTTTTGAATGTGATGCAACAAAAAATCAGGTCGTTCGGGTACTTTTGAGCACAGCCTAGATGACAGGCCTGGGGGTACAATGCGGTTGGCTGCTTAATTTTAATGGCCACTTAAATAATATGCTACCACTGCCAGTTTTGTTTCTATGGCAGTTAAAATACTGAAATCTGGTGCTAGGAGAGGTGAGGGGCAGGGATTGCAAATCACAGTTGGGCTAGTTCCGCCATCTTCGACTTTTTACTTGTTGTACTTCCCACCATCATGCATTTCTGAATTTTCTGCCTGAGCCGTATTACTTTTGTCTTCTTTCCTTTTAATTTCCCCATCATCCGCCTTCTTGGAGTTTTGAATTTTACACTATCTGCTATCTTGATAATGTTATGTGCTCAAGGTCATTCATGCCCTAAATTCTCCTGACATGTAATCAATCCCCTGTCCTTGGTTTAGGGAACCTGACAGGAAAAGTTTAAAGGGAGCTATAGTCACC
Source organism: Schistocerca piceifrons (assembly GCF_021461385.2). Classification (NCBI taxonomy): domain Eukaryota; kingdom Metazoa; phylum Arthropoda; class Insecta; order Orthoptera; family Acrididae; genus Schistocerca; species Schistocerca piceifrons. Next base: position 76,056,612 of record NC_060149.1, read on the forward strand.
GTATCTATACTACTGGAAGTTAAGTTCAAAATGGTTCAAATGGCTCTGAGCACTATGGGACTCAACAGCTGTGGTCATCAGTCCCCTAGAACTTAGAACTACTTAAACCTAACTAACCTAAGGCCATCACACACATCCACGCCCGAGGCAGGATTCGAACCTGCGACTGTTGCAGTAGCGCGGTTCCGGACTGCGCGCCTAGAACCGCGAGACCACCGCGGCCGGCGGAAGTTAAGTATATGATCATTTTCCGTAAGCCATTACCAATTACAAATCACGATATTTTCTATATTCAAATTATCTCACAAGAAAATTAACTGAATTTTGGATAAGGATCGCGCAACGTAAAGCGTTAGCACAGGTTCACGTAATAATGAATCACATGGTGACCAACAGCGTCACAACATTCCTAATCGAAATTAAATTATTTTATTCATCAAATGAATTAAATTATTTAATTCATTATTACGTGCACCTGTGCTAGCGCTTTACGTTGCGCGATCCTTATCCAAAATTCTAGTCCTCGTTCCGTTATACAATTTTCCATACAGAAGGCAACAGGCCTTTTTATCATTTTTAAAGAATAAAAAGCGGCTCACTTTGTAATGACCGCCTTCCAATTCTCATAGCTGTAAAGGACTGCACAGCTTTGTCCGTAGACTTTGATCCTACAGTTGAGCACTACAACAGGTGTTGAGCTTCTCCATCGACTGTTCGACTCCATCTGCGTTGGTGGCAGGTAGGAGTGTATTATACGCCGACATCGTCTAGAAACCACAAACAACTCAGACTGCAGGGGAAATGTGCTCGTAATAGCTACCATATTGAAAGTCAACTTGTCCTACATTGATGACTGCATTCTTTTTAGACCCTACCATGGCACTGCTCATTGCTAAATACTACAACCAATAAACCCCAAGTGTGATGGTTTGAGAACCAACGCATACAAAACGTGATCTCGCCCCTTACGTATTAAGGTCAGTGTGAGCAATAATCGCCACATCAGAGAAATTTTATAGCTCGAGGTACTACCTCATATGTCGTAGTTCACCGTATGTGGCGAGGAAGGCGCAAACCATTTGTCGTAGTACGAGTGCGCTATTGTCAGCTTGCACGTTTGCCCGACACGTCACTCATTGAACAAGCGCGAGAGGTAGATGGTCAGTAATAGTACTCCAGCATGCCACGACGTTTAGAGAGACGTTGTTACACTGGAGACCATCAATAAAACATCATCCTCACAGCCAAAGTCCATGTACATTTCTCTAATATTGTTTATTTTCAAATAGTTTATGAGTCGTACTAAGTTCACTTCAGTTGTATGCTTCACTCTTGATGCATAAGTTTGAATAAACGTTAAGAACCATTAACAGAAACCAGTTATGAATTTACTTTTGGTAACTGTCAGAACCTTTCAAAATAAAAACATATGATAGACAAGCAACACTCTCCACATAGTCACGCATTTCTTGGGAAAGATAATCGGTACAACACTGTGAATCAATAACACTGTCACAAAATGCGCGTAAATTATACTGTCTCATTTTGGTGAGGTGCAAGATAATTCAATTAGGTAGAAGTGTCGAGAGGAAAAGAAGAAAAGAATGGACTGTAAATACTACTTTTTACAGGAAAAGTTATATACCGAGTTCTGAAAGTGATTGTAAATAAAGTGACATTAAAGGATCGTGTAATATTCCGGCGCCAATTATCAGTGAAAATGCATCGCTGAATGAAAGGGCAAAGAAATATTAAGATATCATTGCTACTAGTCACAAGTGTGATAAGGCTAAGTCCAATCCATACGACGTATTTGGCAGATGAGGCACTAGCCATGGAAGGATCTCACAAACAGAAAAGAAAACAGATTTCTCTAAAGAAAAATCTGATAACAGTAAATCAGATAAATTCTATCTAAGACCTAAAGAACAGTCACGTAGAAATTCGGTGAAATTTTCGACTACTTTAAGACTAAGAAGCGTAGTTTTCTACAGTCACGTTTCAAGACCAAAAATGCCGATGAAGGTAAGTTAAAAGAGAGAGATGAACACAAGTACCACGAAGTAAAAGAGTGTATAGTTCTTAGAAGGATTTGTAATGTAAGAGTAAAAGACAGACAATGTTTAAACAAAAATACCAGGTTTAAATTATCCAGATAAAGAAAACGGGTGAGATACAAAAGACGTACACAGAAGAAGAAGTGCCGAAGTGACCCCAGGTGAAAATGTACAGCAAAAACGTAATAATTTCTCACATGATTGGTTAATATTCGTTATGTTTCAAAACGTACGAATTTTATAAGTCTTTCCAACTGCCCTTTCTCCGTTCCTTATTCTCGCAACTGACATATATGTACCAAATAAATTAGTAAGAGACGTTACTGATCCCCCAGATCCCCCTTGGCGCACTATACAGGTCAGAACACAGTTGCAGAAGCAACGAAAAGAAGCATGCTACATTTAAAAGAACGCAAAATCACAAGATTGGCGAGGTGTTACAGAAGCTCGATCCTTAGCGCAAAATTCAGCACGAAATGCTTTTAATAGTTTCCATAACGAAATTGTGTCTCGAAATCTAGCAGCAAATACAAAGAGATGTTGGTCGTATGTAAAGTATACCAGCGGCAAGACGCAATCAATACCTTGACTGTGCGATAACAATGGTAATGTTACTGATGATAGTGCCACTAAGATAGTTATTAGACAGGGTGTCCCGAAATTCCTTCACCGAGGAAGAAGAAGAAGTAAATAGACCCGAATTCGAATCAAGAATAACTGCCAACACGAGTAACTTAAGACGTAGATATCCTCGGTGTAGCGAAGCAGCTTTAATCCATATACAGGGTGGTCGGAAATTCCCGTTACAGACTTCTAGGACTTGTAGAGGGGAGTGAGCACATCATATTTTGAATAGGAACCCATGTCCGGAAACATCAACCAACGAGACTACAGTGCGTCAAAGTTATAGGCGCGGGCGTCTGTAAATGTACGTATACACGGGGTGATTCCGTCATGATGTTACAGACTTTCTAGAATGCTGGAGAACGATAAATGTATTAATTTTACGTAAGGATCCCTGTACCGGAAACGAACGAGTCGGAAGTTATAAACGAAAACCGTTCTGATACTTTTGACAGTTGAATACATATACCGGTTCTTCTGTTGCGAAGAGTGAAGGGCTGGTAACTTTCAGTGGTGGTAGTATGGGCAAAAACGAGAAAAAATGTCCAATAAACGAGGGCTCTGAATTGCATACCTGAGGAGCTATGACCATTCGTTCATCTTCGATAATGTGAAAAACATCTCCTCTACTGAGCAAGTGTTCATAGCTGTTAAGGTACGCACTTCAGAGCCCACGTTTGCAGGACATTTTTTCTCGTTTTTGTCCACACTACCACCACTGAAAGTTACCAACCCTACACTCTTCGCAACACAAGAACCGGTACATGTATTCAACTGTCAAAGGTATCAGAACGGTTTTCGTTTATAACTTTCGACTCGTTCGTTTCCGGCACAGGGATCCTTACGTCAAATTAATACATTCACCCCGTGTATACATACATTTACAGACGCCCGCGCCTATAACTTTGACGTTCTGTAGTCTAGTTGGATGACGTATGTAGTTATAAAAATGGAGTATGTGTGTTTGAATGTGTGTATGTTCCCCATTTGCTCCTAAATCAGAGGACTGATTTCAACAAAACTTGGTACACATATCCCTCACTATCAGGCAACAACAGCTGTGGGAGTGAAAATCACGTACCTTTCACAGTTCAGGACGTACGACGTGATAAACAATGAGATACGTGAAAAACTACCGCATCATGCATGTCGTTTAAATTTATTACTTCTTTGCTACAAACTCTATTCGGAGTCATAAACACTAAGATGCGTGAAAAAATGGCGCATCATGCATGAATTTTAAATACATTTATTCTTTACTACTAAGACATTCCCACAGTCGAGTCAACTTAAACAAATCCCTGACACCTGGAAACGCTTTTGATAGCTTTCAGATGCGAAACGCAAATGGTTCAAAGTGAAAACAATAGCTGTTTGTAGAGCTATAAAAAGGCGTTGTAGTCATGCAAAGCAGCTGTGTCAGCGTGCAGGAACTGTCTGGCATACCGTACTTCTACATTTGTACATTATGCGTATTTTGTACAACTGTTTCATAATTAAAAAGGTGTTCACACGAATACATGGAAATGAAATTTTTTTTCGATATTACACTACAAATACTGTTCATTTCTTTTTTCGTTTCTAATAGAAAATTAGCAAAATGATTATCCGGGCAGTGTCGGGTTTGTTAACTAGTCACTTATTAAAAGCAAGGCCTCCGGTCTGAATTGTATACCAGTTAGATTCGTTTCAGAGTACGCTGACACGATTCCTCCATACTTAGCAAACACATGCAACCGCTCGCTCCTTGAAAGATTCGTACCTGAGGACTAGAAATTTGCACAGGTCACACCAATACTCGAGAAACGGAATAGGAGTAATCCGCTGAATTACAGACCCATATCACTAACGCGATTTTCAGTAGATTTTGGAACATATACTGTGATCGAGCATTATGAATTACCTCGACGAAAATCGTATACTAACAAATAGCTAATAATGATTTAGAAAATACCGTTCTTGTGAAACACAAGCAGCTCTTTATTCTCACGAGATAATGAGTGATCTCGACAGGGGATGTGAAATTTTTTCCAAATGTTCAGAATTCCAGAAGGATTCCGACACCGTTCCTCTCAAGCAACTTCTAATCAAATTGCGTGCCTACGGAGTATCGTCTCACTTCTGCGGCTGTATTCGTGATTTCCTGTCAGAAAGGTCGCAGTTCGTAGTAACTGGCGGAAAGTCATCGAGTCAAACAGAAGTAATATCTGGCCTTCCCTAACGAAGTGTATTAGGCCCTCTCCTGTTTCTGATACACATAAACGATGTAGGAGACAATTTGAGCAGCGCCTTTAGATGCGTACAGATGATGCTGTCATTTAACGTGTTGTAGAGTCATCAGATGATCGTAACCATCAGAAAAATGATTCAGACGCCATATCTGTATGGTGAAAAAAATGTGGCTATTGACTCTAAATAATAAAAAGTGTGAAGTCATCCAGATTTTAACGACAAATCACTCAAGTCTAAATGTTGCGAATTCAACTAAATACTTAGAAATTACAATTACGAATAACTTAAATTGTAGCGATCACAAAGACTATTCTGTGGGGAAAGCGAACAAAAAACTGCTATTAATTGGCAAAACACTTAGAAGACACAACAGATCTACTAAAGAGACTGCGTGCACTGCTCTTGTCTGTCCTCTTCTTGAGTATTTCTATGCAGTATGGGATCCGCATAAGATGGGATAGACGGAGGTTATCGAAAAAGTGCAAAGAAGGGTAGCTTGTTTTGTATTATTGCGAAATAGAGGAGAGAGTGCCGTGGACATAATTCGATAATTGGTCTGGCAAGCATTAAAGCAAAGGAGTCTTTCCTTGCGGAAGGATCTTTTCACGAAATTGCAATCACCAACTTTCTCCTCCAGATACGAAAATATTTTGTTGACGCCCACCTATATAGAAAGGAATGATCATCATAATAAAATAGGAGAAATCAAAGCTGGCAGCGAAAGATTTAAGTGTTCGTTTTTCCCTCGCGCTGTTCGAGAGTGGAACGGTGTAGAGAAATAACTTGAAAGTGGTTCGATGAACCCTCTGTAAGGCACTTAAGTGTAAATTCTAGAGTAATCACATATATGTAATGTCGTTTTACAACGTTTATTACAACAAATCGTCCTACTTTCCTTTTGCGTGTTCCTAAAGTTCGGTAGCAATACATAAAATTTCATTTGATTGATTTATTCCTAATTCTGTTTTTATTTCAGAGCTCGTATTCCTAAGACGTATGTTCAGCAATGCTTATCTGGTACTCTTCTCACAAGCTCATATTCCTCACATGTCCCTATTTATCCTTTTTTTTTGTTTTTTTCGTCCGTTTGTTAGTTCTGTATGCAAATAACATCATAGCCTTTATGTTGTAAAACATTTCTTTTACCTTTTTTCTGTTTGCTGTCGTTAAAACCCCGTTCATAGCGCTATGCTTTACTGCTTTGCGCATACTCCTCTACAACATACTTTAACAACTTCAATACTAAAAATAAGAACTTGTTCTTTGTATTTGTTAATCACTAAAATTTCCAGTCGACATACTTATTATTTTTCCGCTTTCGTACACGATATTTGAAAATTGTACCTCACAGCAAAATGTCCGAGCAGTGTTACGTTACAATAGAAATGCTAGAATAAGATCGTAAGTGGTTCCGGTATAATCCGTAGACGTTTTGATTTGTCGCCCAACGAACCATTTCTACACAATTTACGTTTTCTTCCGTCACGCTAAAGTGGCACAGTAGGTAATTTATTGAATGCCGAAAAGGCGAGTATTACATTTTCAGGAGTATGCTGCATGTACGTCAGGGATATATCTCAGTAACGGGTATGATGTGACAAAATATGGATTTATTTCGCTCGGAAATATCCAGCGATTTTCGTCGTCTTCTGTTCCCCAAATTTGGCTAAGAGAGGTGTGTATTCTACCGACTCACCACCAAGAAAAAATTGTACGGTACTACATTATGTGCTTGCAGCTGTTAACGATCCTTTACATGAACAGCAGGCGTAAGATTTGCACAGTGCAGAATATCTGTGACAGTTTTCCATTTTTACTTCCATTAGCTGATTTGCTTTTCCACAGCCAGCCTACTGCTCGAGGGAGCAAATATTTATAGCTTATTGTCGCGTGTCACGTCCTTCCAGAGATGTTGCTCATAAAACTTGCCTTTTCCGCTCTCTAATTCCTGAACGACGAAATCCCCAGTGCCCATGTACACACTCCGCTCCTGTTGTAAGCACTTTGATGCCCCACTCTGGATCCCCTCGTTCCTCCTTACGTGACAAAATCGAACGCCACCGTCTCACCGAAGATAATGCGCTAGTAGATGGCAATTTTCGTCATGTTTATCCAGAGCTTTCGTCCAATTACAGAGTAATACCCATCACGTTTCCAAAAGGCCTTACACTACGTTTACTAGCTCCTGAAATTTTCGGAAGGACCTATAACAACCACGATTCCCCAAATTGAAAATGTAATCTGCACAGTATTACTGCCTACCGTTGTGGATTTAATGTATTTTATCTCATAGTTATTAATTGGTTTTTGCAGCCATCTAATGGAGAACATTATCTTTTGTTTCATTTGCTGCATAGGCCAATACAAAGTTTCCTATTATCGTGCATATGTGTATTGCAACAAGATGAAGATTTCTTACATGAAAATACTTTTGTTTGCTTTCTCATGTACAAGTTTTCCGGAAAAGTAGAGAACTCGAGCAATATATGAAGAATACCTACCTACGCCTAAAATTTCGCTTTTGATTGAGACTGTGTTGCCCGTGACTGCCTAATCGCGTAAATAGTATGAATAAAAGCAGGAGTTCGAATAACGTTTCAAGAAACTTTTACACTCTGCTTCGTAATTTACATTACGAATCTAGCAATGACTCCGAGAAATGCTACTTCTTGTATCGATATATCAATATTCTTGCCTGTAAAGGTGGATTTACATAATATGCTCCAAAAAGTTATTGCAAATTGTTTGATCCTTCTGAAATGGAATCGTTATATATTATTTAGATAGTTGCATAAGTAAACGACTCCGACAGATACTATGCCTTGTACGAACACAACAGAGTAATTGAAACTTCCCGACATATTAAAATTGTGTGCCGGAACAGGACACGAATCTGATCTGGAACATAGTTTTAATTTTTAAGGAAGTTCCAAAACAGCCTAAACTCCGCTTCAAAGTGAAATTTTCATTCTCAAAACTGATTTACATAATATGATCGAACATCCTGTTTCACCATCTTTACACATTTCTTTGTTCCTCTCAGGTTAAATCATGATGTATTAAGAAAATGAGATGGTCATACTATCTCAGAATTTTAAACTTAAGAGTACTGTAGGCTTGCTTTTGTAATTTGTGAGTTAAGTAGGTTATTATGGACCACATATAAACTCTCTTCGTCTGGAAAGATAATAAGCATTATGTCAACACACTAACATGGTGCTATACTCACACCATTTCGAATGTTCGTCCGATGACACACAAAATAGCCGATGTCGGCAACCGACTACTTTATTGAAATTGCTGAAGACTGTATCGTGTTCAAGGACTGTAATTCTTCATACTTGCATATTAGTTTAAAATAGCCTCCTTTGAACAACAACTGAATTACAGGTAGTTCCTTCTACCACGGCGAATGGAGCAGTTCAGTGAGATGTCGTAAAAGTGGCCGTCGGAATGACAATACAGCGGCGCACAGTGGGCAATACGTTTGACATAATTGCACATAATCGTTGGAACACTCCACATGCGAGATTGTGCAGGTGCAAGGTTCACATACCACCGAGTCGAGACTGTATTAGTAAAAATAACCCTCACCAGACTCCAACACCGTGGAGAAGAACACATTGTTGATTGCGTCAAAGTCGAATCTCGCTGATGATAAAAGCAATACAGGGGCCAGAATGCAACATGTAACGCGGAAGTTCAGCCGTGTAGGACTAGAGCTGGTGAACAACCACATCATTTCTGTGGAGTACAGGAGCCGTTCCGTGCACACGGAACTTCTGGTATCACAGCCATTAACATAGGGCCAACAAGAACGCCGCTGTATCCTCAACACTATAGATAAAGTTCACCTGAACCGATCATTCGTGGAACACTTTAGTACCTGCCATGGGCAAAGTACAAGTACGTCAAAGTCTACAGGTAAGGCATGAATCCGCGGTGCAAAAACAGCACCGTTCATTTGAGTATTGATTACCAAGTATATCTTCCGTCGTATCTCACCAGCGAAAGATGCAGGAACTACCGTCTGATCGTATGCATGAGTTTGTTCGCTTACAGCACCATGGACGATCAGCACTGACAATGTGTCATCTCATCACCCTCACATGTATCACAATGACTTTTAAGGAACAGCACACATATATGAGTGTCTTATGTGGAGCCCCAAGTCTCCCGACGTCGGTCCTCTTCTTGAATATTTGTGTCGATACGTAGTAAGCGGATATTCAGTGTACGTAGAGCTGGATCAACTTCATCGAATTCGGTGTCACGTGGAGTCCGTGCCACGATGCGTGGCCACCATAATCAGAATTGCTACATGCATATTATCTCAAAATCTCTCTGACACTGCGTATCGCTGAACAAAACACTTTCCCTTCCTTTGAAGCCCTCAGGCACATCACGTTTGAAACTGCCACATAATTCTCAGAAGAATCACAGAAATGAAATAGTCTAGATTTACACCAATACGACTGCGAAGCGTATGGAAAAGGGTTATCGTATGATAATTCCACTTCATTTCCCCAAAAATTGTTACATACTGGTGTTTTCAACTGCAATTCACCGACACTGTAGTCATACGATACCACGTTTTTGCATTTTGTGAAGTGCACCATTTTAAATTTCTGAATATTTAAAGCAAGTGATCAATCTTTGCGCCACTTCGAACTCTCATCGAGATCTTCATCTACATCTACATACATACTCCGCAATCCACCATACGGTGCGTGGCGGAGGGTATCTCGTAACACAACTAGCATCTTCCCTCCCTGTTGCACTCCCAAACAGAACGAGGGAAAAATGGCTGCCTATATGCCTCTGTACGAGCCCTAATCTCTCTTATCTTATCTTTGTGGTCTTTCCGCGAAATATAAGTTGGCGGCAGTAAAATTGTACTGCAGTCAGCCTCAAATGCTGGTTCTCTAAATTTCCTCAGTAGCGATTCACGAAAAGAACGCCTCCTTTCCTCCAGAGACTCCCACCCGAGTTCGTGAAGCATTTCCGTAACACTCACGTGATGATCAAACCTGCCAGTAACAAATCTAACAGCCCGCCTCTGAATTGCTTCTATGTCCGCCCTCAATTCGACCTGATTGGGGTCCCAAACGCTCGAGCAGTACTCAAGAATAGGTCGCACTAGTGTTTTATAAGCGGTCTCCTTTACAGATGAACCACATCTTCCCAAAATTCTACCAATGAACCGAAGACGACTATCCGCCTTCCCCACAACTGCCATTACATGTTTGTCCCACTTCATATCACTCTGCAATGTTACGCCCAAATATTTAATCGACGTGACTGTGTCAAGCGCAACACTACTAATGGAGTATTCAAACATTACGGGGTTCTTTTTCCTATTCATTCGCACTAATTTACGTTTATCTATATTTAGAGTTAGCTGCCATTCTTTACACCAATCACAAATCATGTCCAAGTCTTCTTGTATCCTCCTACAGTCACACAACAACGACACCTTCCCGTACACCACAGTATCGTCAACAAACAGCCGCACATTGCTATCCACCCTATCCAAAAGATCATTTATGTAGATAGAAGCCGGCCGCGGTGGCCGAACGGTTCTAGGCGCGTCAGTCCGGAACCGCGCGACTGCTACGGTCTCAGGTTCGAATCCTGCTTCGGTCATGGATGTGTGTGATGTCCTTAGGTTAGTTAGGTTTAAGTAAATCTAAGTTCTAGGGGACTGATGACCTCAGATGGTAAGTCCCATAGTGCTCAGAACCATTTGAACCATTTTGTAGATAGAAAACAACAGCGGACATACCACACTTCCCTGGGGCACTCCAGATGATACCCTCACCTCCGATGAACACTCACCGTCGAGGACAACGTACTGGGTTCTATTACTTAAGAAGTTTTCGAGCCACTCAAATATTTGGGAACCAATCCCATATGCTCGTACCTTAGTTCGGAGTCTGCAGTGGGGCACTGAGTCAAACACCTTCCGGAAGTCAAGAAATATGGCATCCGTCTGATACCCTTCATCCATGGTTCGCAAGATATCATGTGAAAAAAGGGCTAGTTGCGTTTCGCAGGAGCGATGCTTTCTAAAGCCGTGCTGATGCATGGACAGCAACTTCTCTGTCTCAAGGAAATTCATTATATTCGAACTGAGAATATGTTCGAGAATCCTGCAACAAACCGATGTTAAGGATATTGGTCTGTAATTTTGAGGATCCGTCCTTCTACCCCTCTCATATACAGGCGTCACCTGCACTTTTTTCCAGTCGCTCGGGACTTTACGTTGGGCAAGAGATTCGCGATAAATGCAAGCTAAGTAAGGAGCCAATGCAGTAGAGTACTCTCTGTAAAACCAAATTGGAATCCCATCAGAACCTGGCGATTTATTTGTTTTCAACCCATTCAGCTGCTTCACAATCCCAGGGATGTGTATCACTATGTCCTCCATACGGGAATCTGTACAAGACTCAAACGGCGGTATGTTTGTACGATCCCCCTGCGTCAAAGATTTCTCAAATGCAAAATTTAAAATTTCAGCTTTCATTTTGCTGTCTTCCGTTGCCAGGCCAGACTGATCAGTGAGTGACTGGATGGAAGCCTTCGACCCGCTTACCGATTTTACGTAAGACCAGAATTTCCTTGGGTTTTCAGCAAGATCTGCCTGTATATTTGTGCAGGTTTTTTTCTGTTAATACTTCATTAAAGAAACTGTATCATCTGCAAAAAGTCTGTTACCTTAATATTGCCTGCTAGGCCATTAATATACAAGACGAACAGCAAGATTCACAACCCATTTCCCTGAGGCATACCTGAAATTACCTCTACGTCTGTCGAAGACTCTGCATCCAAGAAAATATGCTGCGTCGTCCTTAGCAACGAGTCCTCCATCCAGTCATAAATTTTGTTCGATATCCAGTAGATATCCAGTATGATTGTACGTTCTTAATAAGCTGTGAAGTTATACTGAATGAAATGCGTTTCGGAACTCGAGAAATGCAGCTTCCGCCTGATTTCCTGTATCAAGGGAGAAAAGCACTTACTGGGTTTCGCATTGCCGATGGCTTTTTTCGTAATGTATGTTGGGTGTCATATCGGTAATTTTGTTCGAGAGACCTCACTAAGTTGAGAACAGAAGACCAGAATGTATCCTAATATCTCAGTGGTATTAAACAGTAATTACGTGTATCACTTTTACTACCCTCGTTGTAGATGAGTGTGACTTATTGTTTCTTCTAACCACTGGTCACCGTTGTTTGTTCAAAGAATCTGCACTACATACACTGACGAAAAAAAATCCCAACACCAAAAAATAGTTAACGTAGAGTAATGAAATTTCGGAAATGCATTTGTCTAGGTAATATATTTAAGTGATTCACGTCGCAAGACCACAGGTTAGTACAAGCGCGAGAAAAGCCATTGCAAATGTGAAATGCTGGTACCTTAATAACCGATGTAACCGCCAGAATGCTGAATGCCGGCAAGCAGATGCCGATGCGTTGTGCTGTTCTGGTGCCGGATATCAGTCTGTGGGATGGAGTTGCATGCAGCGTTCCAGCTGTCAAATTACACGCGCTTACAGTGTCCATTTCGCTGGCTCGCCTACGCTTCTGATGCTTCAGATTCCATCAAGTTGTTCCTATAATTGCGTCTACACATTATAACAAGCGTCCGTCATTTGGTTTCATGCCTATTATGTTACACCGTTGTCAGGCTGGAGTCGGGTACAATACGTTCGCGGCCAATCTGATGAAGCTCAAGTTTCTTCTCGATTCTGGAGTCCGTTAACAAGACAGTGAATTATGCACATTTGCGTATGGAAGAAAAAAGCTGATAGAATTTAACATTTATAAAACAGCAGCAATCGATTACCGTTCTTTCCTCCATAGCATATATTCGACGACCGCTGCGCACAAGGGGGACATATGGTTTTCAATCTGATTTAACATTTATCTTCGGCATACTTAGGTAGAAAAACAGCTAAACAGACGCTATCCTAAAATCAATGAGACGGTGCAGTGGTTAAAACAATCAACTCGTGTTCTGAGATAGCAGAATTCAAATTTACGTCCAGATGTCCTCCTTTAGATTCTCCACAGATCATTCCGAGTGCGATTCTATCAGACCATCCTTGACCTTTCTTGTGTTAGAATGTCTATATATGGCGCTCCCCTGCTTCACAGCCGGCCGGTGTGGCCGAGCGGTTCTAGGCCCTTCAGTCTGGAACTGCGTGACCCCTACGGTCGCAGGTTCGAATCCTGCCTCGGGCAAGGATGTGTGTGATATCCTAAGGTTAGTTAGGTTTAAGTAGTTGTAAGTTCTAGGGGACTGATGACCACAGATGTTAAGTCCCACAGTGCTCAGAGCCATTTGAACGATTTTTGAACCTGCTTCACAAACATCACACAGCTCTCCTCTGTTATTTTCTAGACTAGCACTCCAGAAAAAAGATTAGGAAAATGTCATACTCGAAGCCTGAGGGTTATTTCCAGGGTACGGTTTCGTGTGCTGTATCGGCATACAATTTTAATGGCAGCAAGTTTCTCAACAATTAACAACTCAAATTAGTGAGACGCTTAATTTACATGGCATATTCTGTCATATGTGGCAGGTGTTTATCTCTACATCCCGATTTCGATTTCCAGAAGACTATGCTAGATTTTCCCGGTGTTGTCTGTATTGAGGCACCTCCTGCTTCACAAATATCACTTGGACCCTCCTGCGTCATTCACCGGACTAGTATCCCAGAAAGGGGATGCCATCTTTCGTAATGTGTTGTATGAATTTCAAGCATTTCCTGTAGTTCCATCACGTAGATGTTATTAAAGCGCGCCGCGTCATGACACGAACCTACAACTTTTTTGTGTTTAGCTTACGGAGATTCGCACGCAAACATGGAAAACTATGAACAGTTCAAAGGACAAGGTAACACCTTTATCGTTATAACAGTGGAAAGACGGTTGCTCGTAATAATTCCAAACGTTCTTACATCACACATTGAAGTTTCTAATACATGTTTCAGTAGAAACATTCCATGATTCCATTGGAGTAACACTAGCAAATTTAGTGGGAAAGTGAAGGAAGCTCATTTCTAGACAACGTTTCGTAGAACTGATATTCCGGAATGTAAGGATGGAAGATGAGAATTTAATGTCTGAGACCGAAGTGAATTTAGAGAGAACCCTGTTTTTTGTCGGAGGATAACGATTTGAGGACAGCCCTAAAACACTGAAACAGGAGGGTCGTGCGAAAACTTGAACCGCGTTCTTCACTAATACGAATCCAGTGTCTTTAATTGTACGTTAAGCGATCAGTTTGAGTGTTCACGTGGCTCAGCTGACACAATGTTTCTTGCGAAAGGCAAATATCACAGACCGAGTCCTGAACCAAGCACACAATATTCATCATCAAACGAGCTTCATTTTACCGCACATTGCTACATAGTGAAAGATTTATTTTGTATTTGAACGAAATAAAGTCCATTATGTTCAAATTCGTATACTGAATAGATGAAGCACAGTCGGCTCCCAAACTGTTTTACTGTTTGCCTCAAACAGCCCAGAAGGACATGCAAGCTTTGTCGTATTTACTTGTCCGATTCGTTTCGACTTCTGATTTCTGACTGCCATAGCGCTCCCATCTCATCTAGGATAACGGTGCGCAGACGGTCACAGCTGACTCAATGGGTTAAATGTTTCTGCTGCAACGACAGCAGTTTATCATTATATTCTCACGGTTGTATCGTTTTAATGCCATTCACGATTGTGATAGCAGTGTAATGAGAAGTTGCGATAAGTACCAGTCATTATTTACTTGATTCGATGTTTAATATTAGCTGAACAGCACTGAAACCAGATGTTTAAAAATTGCATATCAAATCAATAACAAAGTAATACTAAAATTAAAAGTAACTAAAATGACTCAGGCCACTCAAGCAGTAGCTGTTAGCAAATAGAAAGTGTATAGACCGGTAGAAAATAGATGATTATGTAATAATAATGTGTGAACTAATCGAGCCAGCAAGAAATTTAGTCGACAGTTGTCCACACAGAAACATGAAAATAACTAGGTCTTTGCGATTGAAAAAGTATGCGTGAAATACGTTAAGAAGAACTTGAGTATCTGAAGCCTTGCCTATTATCGTTTGATCATGGCTAGAAATGCGAATGTTATGTTGCATACTGCACAATAGCTGCATGAAATCATTGAATTTACTCTACGTGCTAGAAGCCAAGTTTCCGCGTTACGCATCAAAGGGAACGAGAACATTCACTTTACTGTTCAATGGTGTAGTGAAGAATAAAATAGTTAATATTCACGAGGGCCATGGCAGTGATTCCTCGTGGACTATCAGTACCCTGTCAATCCAGTAACGAGAGATCTGTATACCAAATGACGGCAATTATTCATGAAGCAATAAGACTTCTGTCCCATAAAGGTAGCGTGTAGATTTCAGTTGTTCGGTTAAAGGAACTAAACAATGCATTTATAAACAGTTGTTCTGCTATAAAAGAAGTTAACGACTAGATTATTCAAGAGCCTTCTACTTCACTGTTAATGAAGTTATTTCTTAAAAAGAGAGAGAGAAAGCGAGAGAGAGAGACACACAGAGAGGAACATATAAAGGAGCTGCGATAAGTAATAGTACACATAAACATTATTCACACATGAGACCCTTATTAATTTCCTAGGTAGCTTTCAGTTCAACTTTTTTTTTATTACGAGCTTAATGAACTCGGTACAGATAACATGTTACACCCTAACCTTCCATGCATTTTTTTTTATTTCGATAAAAGTCAATGATCAGTTCTATGCTATTCTCAGGCAGTCAGTTCGCAATGTTCTTTCTAAAACTGACGCGGTTAAGAGGGTGCAGTGGTTAAGTTAATGGTCTCGTATACGGGGAGGCCGTCCTTCATATCCTAGTCCAGCCGTACTGCTTTTGGTTCTCCGTGCATTCTCTAAATATCTTCGGGTGGAATCTGGGATGTGTCCTTATGCAATCACAGATTCATTTCCTTCCACGTCCTTGACTAATTCAAATGATCCCGATCT
Source organism: Schistocerca piceifrons (assembly GCF_021461385.2). Classification (NCBI taxonomy): domain Eukaryota; kingdom Metazoa; phylum Arthropoda; class Insecta; order Orthoptera; family Acrididae; genus Schistocerca; species Schistocerca piceifrons. The sequence continues at coordinate 76,072,559 of NC_060149.1, forward strand.
TGACGGGACCTTAAACGTTTCACGCCTCCAACTTCAGTGCACACATATAATTTCCTTTATTTCTCTTTTTGAAAGGAATGATCAACCTACACGCCTCTCACCGAACGGAGTAGCAATACGTTCGGCTCGCGTTCGGGAGGAAGGCGGTTCAAACCCCATCTGGAGACACGGATCAATGTTTTTCCCATCCTACCCTAGTCAGAGCTTGTGTTCCATCTCTAATGACCTCATCGTCGACTGAACGTTAAACCTCAATCTTTCTTTACAGTGCTCTCTGCAACCGTTATACGAGAATATACTTGACCTTGACGTATATTAATGTTTTGTTTATGTCTTTGAGGCGTAATTGGGAACTCGATCGGAACACTATTGCCTCTTAGAGGATTGTTAACGTGAACGTCCACGTTCAAATCGTCACGTACTATAGACACAGAAATAGAGAATTCATTCGTTTCTGTTGCTAATCATTCGTTTACTAGTGTATTTATTGTCACGTTCGCCGCTGCCGGCTCCACATTCTCTATTTCTGGTTTCCCCCTCGATTATGATGTTACACAAGTATCATTTAAGCTGTCAAAATACCTCTGGCTGTCCCTGTAAGGCCATAGTTCGCCGTTCAGCTCCTGCGCACTCTCGCCTTCATTTTGTATATTGTCAGAGAAGACAATGACGCCTCCAACATCAATGCTGGAACCCACGTACGTGATGTGTGAAGCGCCTTTTGCCTTGGATGGCGACTTGGCTTTCATTGCAAAATTTAGAATTAACGACATCTATTTAAATCTACTTATAGGCGCGAAACGCAAAATAATGATCTTAACGAATCCTGAGCAACAATATGAAAGAACAGATTAATAATATAAGTAATGTACGTCAGTTTAAGTTAAACCTTGATCGATATAAGTTTTTAAAATATTTTGATTGCTTTGGTTCTATTTTTATGCTTCACACCCATTTAAGTAAAATCAGAAACGAAATGAGCTTCAGAGAGTCTTCCATTTTATTTTGTACTATAGTTGTCAAAGGAAAAGTATCCTTGCCTTATTCTTCCTACCGAAGAGTTCTGTTCCGATATTCGCTGAGTGAAATGGATAGAAGGAAGACAACGTACTTACCAAATAGTTCATGCGATTGGCTCTGTCATTATCCTCTGTAGCCGCTATAATTACTGCAGATCTGTTTTTAGTGCTATATGTCCTTTACTATACGCTAAAATCAACTACCAAAGAAACTAGATAACTATCATGTCCTTTTCATCTGTCTGTATTCCTTGATGTGCAAACGAAAAAATAGAGGCACATTTCCATTGTTATTTCATGTGGTATATACTGAAATGAATCAGAACATTTACCCCTTATGGAAGGGTAAACGCACTTTTTTTTTATATCCATTAAAAGACGCAGACAAAATTGGATCAATATATCAAACTTGTCCTGAAATATTTTGAATGGTTTCGTGATGCCTTCAGCTGCTGTTCTCTTTATTCCATGTACGATTGTACAATTTCGGCCTTAGGCCATTTTCAAGTGTTTTATAGAAGATTCTTTTGTGGTATATTATGCAGTGTACGTCCTTGCTGTGATGACTGCATGTAAATGTCATAAAATAAATTAGAAAAAGTTTTTCGCTATTTTGTAATTTATTTTATGACAGTTACATGTAGTCATAGGAGCAAGGACGCACATGGTATAATACACCAGTAAAGAATCGTCCATAAAATACTTGAAAATACTCTTAGGCCGAAATTATACAATTGAACATGAAATAAAGAGAATGACAGCTGAAGGCATTACAAAATCATTAAAAAAAAGTTCTTCGCAGCTTCAGACTGAAAAGTTATTGTCCTGAAATGCTTTCCAGAACTGTGAAGGGTATAAGACAAAGAGAAAGCATATAGAAATCATACCGTTTAATGATTCTGCTGTTGACAGTTCCTCAGTGACGTAACAGAAAATTAAGTTTTTGATTTGAAATTGCAAAATTATTTAACCGTCAAATTTCATGTAGCAAGTGCCCTTTGAACGGTAGTGGCATGAGTAGAAAGTGACAACTGTGTGCAGTTTGAACATCTGGAAATCCTTTATTGTTTTTTTTTTTATGTTTAGTAGCGTTCGGAAACTAATTTTAATGGGAATTCTTGATAACAGTCGCAAAATCCTTTCACTGATGCGGTGAAAAATCCTGAATTTGTATCACGTATTCTTTCCTTTACCTTTCACTTTTCTGTGGCTGGTGAAAATGATTTCTAAGAGGTCTACAGATAGTTTAATAAAATTGTTTACACTGAAAGATTCCATCAAACCGACAACGAAGTCATTAGAGACTGAGCACAAACTCACACTGGGCAAGAAAACGACCGCATCCCTTTTCAAAGAAACTTCATGAAATTCGCCACGGGAAACCAAAACATGAATGGCCGAAAGCAGGTCCACTGCCTTAACTACTGCGCCACCTCGTTTAAACAGATCTGAATGACAGAACTGTTCTTCGGAATAAAGGTGGTATGCAAAGCGTACTCCCTGACGAGGTCGTTAAAGATGGAGTAGAACCTCAGCTAGGGAAGAATAGGGAGGAAATTCACACTTCTGCAATGGGCTGCATAGTTTTGTGGTTTATTTACTAACTGTAGTAAAGTTTTAACCGGTGCAAGAGAAAATTTCGCCTCCAATTAGCACAAACTAGACGGTAACTTGAACACCCATTCGAGTCCAGCAGTTCAAACTGCATAGCATCTCTCAATGAACCCGTTCTTATAATATGGAACTGATGAAGACACGGATGGACATTGTAGACCAAGATTTCTAGAGTATTTAAGCGAATAAAAAGTATCTAATAAAAACTAACCACAATTTTACGATACATGCGTAGTTAACACTATATTCTACGCATTTCATTAATTGTCTGGGACAGTAATTATGTGTCATTAATGTTTGATTAATCTGTAGTACACTTCCTTCTCGACAAGTTTATAACTGTCAGTTTTGAAGCAATAGCTTTATCATCTACTACATACACACATCAACAGAAAATTGAATTTCATTTAATGTACTGTACGTGCTTGATAGATTTTCTCAATTTATTTCGATAATGTTACAGACTCAAGAAAGATATATGTTTCTTTTTCTTCATTGTGTCTGTTTCCTACTCCTCCTAAAGACACGGTGAGGAACAAGTCTGCATGAAAAGGCGCAAACTCAAAAACTGTATATGTACACTAGGCAGTGAGAACTACAGAAAAGGGAATAATCGTCGTAGTTTATTTATTTATGGTGATACCGTATTTCACTATTTCATAGCCGCACCATCATATTTTGCCAGCAAGGTAGTATGAAACAACTGACATATCCCTTTCATCTGTCCGCATTCCACATCATTCAATCGAAGAAAGATAACATTTTCTCAATGACCAGTTCTCCTGTTCTCAGCAGTACAGGAAAATGAAAGTATAGCTGGAAAATGGAAATTTTTAATCCTAACAGAAAGTATAAAACCTATTGTTTATGTTCGATAAAGAAACACAGGAGGAAGAGCAGTCCTAACACATATATCATTCACTGAATAGATTCTAGCAGTACGTCCGACACACTGAAAGTTTTAGGTAACTCAAAACAGTAGATTAATGTTTCGTTACGAGCACCTCATATTAGTCATCGAGAAAATTTAGCTTTCAATTAAGCTGCCAATGTTACACGAGAGATGTTGCTTGAAAGTAATAAAAGAAGCGGATAGAAGGTCGAAGTTCATGAATATAACACACTTATAGTATTTGGAAACCGCTATAGCGTATTTACTGTCGCCTACTTTGCGGTAGACGTCGTTACGCGCTGCAGACGAACGTCTTCCATCAGTCACGCTTCCGTCTCACTGCAAGATTCGTTCGTTGTTTTATAATTTCGTTCCTACTCGGTAGCCACGATTGCACTTGCATGCATCAGTATTAACAAAAGGTAGTTAGTTTTCAGTGTGGCTCGCAAGTGAAGAGGAAGTTATAAATAGTACCCCAGCTCCCACTGGGCCACGCAAATAATCAGCTTACACACACACACACACACACACACACACACATATATATATATATATATACACACACACAACACTATCAAAAACTCCATTGTTTAAACTGCATTGCAATCTGCGTACCTGCGGTTCCCTATTGTTTCCTTCGAAACGCGGAGCCGGAGAATATATACCAGGGCCAGGTAATTTTTTTCCCTCTTTTTCGCCCGCGAGCGTCAGCAATACTTGGGCGCCGTACAACAGTGGCGGGTCACACGTGCCAACTAGCAGCTCACCGGCGCCAAGAAGCAAGCGTCGCACTTGTGGAGCAACTGACCGCGATAGCGCCCCAGCGCCACATTCTCTACCTCATTACTTTACAGAAATTCAGTGATTACTCCCACGTACCAATATTATTGTATGGATGGAACAAATGTAAACGACATATATACTCGATTTATTCCACGCGAGTTTACGTATTGCTCTACATTCCCCGTGGCCGTTAACGCAATAACAATAAAATTTTTGCTGTCACATTTTTACGTACAGTGTCTGACTCTCAAAATTGAAGCTAAATTGTGTCCCTCTTCTACGAGACAGGTGAAAGTTCATTTGTAAATTATCAGGATAAAATAAGGTACGACAATTCAGTACCTCCGCTGGAATTACTACGGTTTAGTCCGCACTGTATTGACAGTGAAGCTCTCAGAGCGAGAAAATGTTACTTGCGCCAACCCGCAAGTTTCAGTAGTGTAACACTAAGTTTGGTGAAGCAAAAAATTGCAAAAATGGGAAAAGGTGAAGATAAATGCTAAGAGAAAAGAAAAGTGTAGACGAAATGGTTCACCTGTGAGAAGGTTTCGGTGGTGCGGGCAGAGCAGCCCGTGGTGGCGCGGTTCGGTGACGATGCCGAGCGTGAGATCCACGACTTCTTCAGCCGGGAAGATGACGTACATTCTCCGGGCGCTGCACCATGGTGGCGGTGTGTGGCCGCCTGCGCCGCCGCCTGCCTTCTGGCTGCGCACGTGCCCGCCCGCCGGCGCCCCCCACCGCCGCGACGCCACCCCCTCCTCCGCCGCCGCCGCCCCCCACCGCTGCGACGCCGCCCCCTCCGCCGCCGCTGGCGGCCCCCACCGCCGCGACGCCGCCCCCACCACAGCGGCGCGCCGCCTCCCGCTGCCGACGCCGACGCAACCGCCGCCGAGCCACTCACTCCGGAAGAGCTGACATGTGACCGACACCAGTAGTCAGCGGAGAACGTTTCCTTTCTACCCTACACATTGGTGTCAACGGACTGTGACATCCACGTCTTAAGTGGACAATATGTAAGGGACCGATGGCATTTGTAGTCTGGTCCCTTCAACCCCCACAAACCAACCAACCGACAAGATGTAAACAAATGATGTACACGGCTGTAAGCGACAGCTCTGAGTCCCACCTATAGCTTGGCACACACTGTTAGAATCATTCTGACGCAAAATAGTAAAGCGAATGCATTTATTTACTTTAGTAGCAAACAGGGTCCACAGCAGAAAAATATTTTTGAACGACAAAATCTGCCTCAGAGGCTGTCGTACCTTTGATTAGGATATCCTTATATTTTTCTTTTTCACTGCTGTACAGATTAGACTGTGAATCAATTTTCAGTTGGATGGTATAAATCATCAGAGGGACAAATTTGGGTGACAGAGCTTGCACTGGACATGTTGTTGTGGTCTTCAGTCTGAAGACTGGTTTGATGCAGCTCTCCACGCTACACTATCTTGTGCGAGCCTCATCTCCGAATAACTGCTGCAACCTAGATCCATTTGAAACCTCTGACTGCATTCGTCTGTTGGTCTCCTACAATTTTTACCCGACACACTTCCCTCTAAGGTTACTTCGAAAGGGCACGGTCGATTTCATTTCCCCATCTTTCCCTAATTCGATGGGGTCGATGACCTCGCTGTTTGGTCCCTCCCCCAAACGAATCAACCAACAACAACCAGCCAATTCCAAATTGAAAATTCCTTGAGGTCTCAGAATGTGTCCTATCAGCCAATCTGTTCTTTTAATCAAGTTATGCCATAAATTACTTTTCTCTCAATTTCTATTGAATCCTTCCTCTTTAGCTATGCGATCTTCCGATCTAACTCGGCATTCCTATGTAACACAAAGTTTCATAGGCTTCTATTTTTTTTTTTTTGTGTAACTGCTTATCATCCACGTTTCGCTTCCTCAGAAGGCTACTTTCCAGACAAATCCCTTCAGAGGAAACAACCTAACAATTAAGTTTATATTCGACGTGAACTAATTTCACTTCATCAGCAAGGTTTATCGTGCCATTCCCTGTCTACATTTCATATCGTCTCTACTTTGGCCATCATAAAATATTCAAATGTGTGTGAAATCTTATGGGACTTAACTGCCAAGGTCATCAATCCCTAAGCATTCACACTACTTGACCTAAATTATCCTAAGGACAAACACACACACCCATGCCCGAGGCAGGACTCGAACCTCCGCCGGGACCAGCCGCGCAGTCCATGACTGCAGTGCCTAGACCACTCGGCTAATCCCACGCGGCTTGGCCATCATATGTTATTTTACTGCCCAAATAGCAGAAATCAATTAATAATGTTAGTTTTTGTATATCCATCATTCTGATTGGCCAACGGCCTTGCGGCAGTGGTAACACCGGTTCCCGTCAGATCACCGAAGTTAAGCGCTGTCGGGCTTGGTAACCATCCCGTCTGCCGAGCGCTGTTGGCAAGCGGGGTGCACTCAGCCCTTGTGAGGCAAACTGAGGAGCTACTTGATTGAGAAGTAGCGGCTCTGTTCTCGGAAACTGGCATACGGCCGGGAGAGCGGTGTGCTGACCGCATGCCCCTCCATATCCACATCCAGTGACGCCTGTGGACTAAGGATGACACGGCAGCCGGTCGGTACCTTTGGGCCTTCATGGCCTGTGTGGGAGGAGTTAGTTAGTTAGTTAGTTAGTCAATCCTTCTGATTGAAGATCTGAGGGAATTCGGCCGTTCACGTTTGTAAGCCGTCCTTTCGATGTTATTCGTTATGTAGATACGAGTTTTGATGATTCAATACACCATCTTCGGGCCTTAACTGAGGCCGAGGAGATAACTACATCGCACACGCGATTCCATCAGAGGTCAACATCTATGAACTGGTTTCCGTAGACTGTAACATCGATATTGTGTCTCCAACCATCGACTACCAACTCGCTAATATTAATGTTGCATTTACTAATTCTCTCGGAGCCACCTGATTTCATTCGACTGCATTCCGCTTTCCTTGTTTTCTTGACGTTCATCTTGTATCCTCCTCTCAAGACACGATCCATTCCGTTCAACTGCGCTTGCAAGTCCTTTACTTTCTCTGACAGAATTGCAATGTTATCGTTTCTTCCCCCTGTACTTTAATTTGGGTTCCAGCTTTTTCTTTAGTTTCCTTTACTGCTTGCTCAATGTAGACGCTGAATAAGATCAGGGATAGGATATAATCCTATCTCACTCCCTTCTCAACTATTGCTTCTTTTTCGTATCCTTTGTTCAAAATCCAGATGGCAGTTTTAAGGCACAATTTCTAAGAGTTTATCCTAGTCAACACGTTCAAAGGCTTTCTCTAAGTCTACAAATGCTATAAATGTAGGTTTTCCTTCTATTAACCTATCTTCTATGATAAGTCGTGGAGTCTGTATTGCCTTGCATATTCGTTCATTTCACCGGAACCAAAACTGATCTTCTCAGAAATAGGCTTCTACCAGTTTTTCCAGTCCTCTGTAAATGATTCGTGGCACTATTTTGCGGACATGTCCTATTAAACTGATAGGGCGTTAATATTGACACATGTCAGTACCTGCTTTCATTCGGAATTTGAATTATTACATTTTTCTTTAAGTCTGAGAATAATTCGCGTGCATACCAGGTGAAATAGTTTTTTATGACTGGCTTCTCCAAGGGTATAAGTAGTTCTGAGGGTCAACTGTCATATATTGTTAACATGAAATTGGGTGGCCAGACTTAAAAAAAGATCATGCCATTCAGTGCTACTTATATGGTTTTGATGTAAAAACTACTTGCAGTATAACTGTGTACTGTCCATTAAGATCTGACGGTAACGCAAATACGTTCCTTTGACAGTTAACTTGATGCACTTGAAAATAGCTACACAGGCAAACTGTACGGCAGAGAACAAGTAAATTCTAATGTAAGATACAGCAGCCAAAATCGGAGAATATATTTGATCAACAAAAATCCGATCAGTTAGAAAATTAGTGGCGAAACATAAGTTTTTACCATTTACAAATTATTTACTCCAGTGACATGTTTTACAAAGCATGTCATTATTTACATTAACAAAGCAGTGAAGGAAACCAAGGAGAGACTGGGAAAGGACATTAAATTTCACGGAGAAGAAATTAAAAATTTCAGGTTTTCCGATGACATCATAATTCTAGCAGAGACGACAAAGGACTTGGAAGATCAGATGAACGGAGAAGATCGCATCCTTAAAAGGGATTATGAGATGAATATCAACAAAATTAAAATAAAAGGAGCGGGACGTAGTCGAATTAAATCGGGTGATGCAGAGGGAATTAGAGTACGAAGTAAGACAGTAAAAGTAGTGTATGGGTTTTGCTGAATGGGCAGAAAAATAACTGACGAAGTCAGAACTAAAGAGGATATAAAATGTAGACTAAAATTAACAAGAAAATATTTTCTTTATTTGAAATATGTTAATATCGAGTACAAAATGAAGTGTTAGGGAGTGTTTTGAAGTTATTTCTCTGAAATTTAGTCTTGTGCAAAAGTGAAACGTGGACAATAAATAGTTCAGATAAGAAGATAATTGAAACTTTTTATATGTGGTGCTACAGAAGAAGGGTGAAGATTAGAGTGGCAGACTGGGTAACTAACGAAAAGGTGCTGAACTAAATTGTGGGAAAATGGAAACTATGGCACAGCTTGAATAAAGGAATAATCGGGTGAGCGAACACATCCGGTAGCTTCAAGGCATTGTCAATTTTGTAATAGAAGTACGTTTATGTGTGTATGTGAGTGACGGGGTGGGGGCGGGAGGGGGGGGCAGTCAAAATTGCAGAGGAGGAGGCCAAGTCTTGACTATGTTAAGTAATTTCAAATAGATGTAGGTTGCAGTACTTACGCAGACATGAAAAGGCTTGGCAGCATACTCTGGTGTGCAGAGCTGCATCAAATCTCTCTTTGAAATGAAGACCAAGACAAAATTATTATGGTGGCATAGCTTACAATAGTTTTGACCCAAGGTCCTTTTTCAGACTGTGTTTATCTAATTACAAGATTAAATTTTTCAACAGAAGTTGTCTTTTTCTACGTATTTTGTCTGCGAACAATGTTTCTTGTTGTCTTCTGTTACTCAATATGCACTTAACATATTTTAAAATATAAGAATATTGTTATTAAAACATGATATGGGTTTTGGTTGTGAATCAGTTACATGCCAGATAACGATCTAATCTCAAGGTTACGGTGTAAGCTGATACCACACACACGTCTCTAGGCCAATTGTGTGTAGTAAATCCTATATAAGTATGTAACCTGATATTCGTCACGTGTCAAGATAAGATTCTCCCTTCCGCCAACCACACCTGTAGATCAATTTTATCACATAATAATGGCGGGAAAATGAAGTTCACCCGTCCTCTGTACTGGTACAGGACCTAAAATCAAGGTCACCCTTTCCCCACTGATTTAGGTCAATAGGATGACTTACAAATAGTGAGAAAACAAGTTCCCCTGTCCCAATCCCTCTCACCCCTTTCCTCTTTAGAACAGATTTGTGAGCCTCGTCATTCTAGGTCTGTGCACCGTTGTAATCATGAAGCACCAGCAGAAATCAGACTCTGGACAGAATAAAAACAATAAGAAAAGGGCCACATTCGAATGTAAGAAATATTACATCCATCTTTCTCATTATTATTCATTGATTAATATATTTTATGTGATTTTACTTATGAGTCTTTTTTTATTTTAAGAGCGCAGCGCCTCCGTAGTGTTGTGTAGCGGGAATCAGCACTATCTGTTACGTTGGAGCAGGAATTGTACGTGTTCGAGTTTCTATTTTCCACACTACCGCAGCATCCCCCTATTTATCGAATCAGGCGCTCGAGTATCCTACACCACAGCAGCGGCAGCACAAAACTGAATTGTGGGCTGAAAAAACGAAGCCAGTGTATAGACTCCAGCAGCAACGGGTTAACAGAATTTTCTCAACACGCTGAGCAGCAGTTAAGTGGCTCCAGGTTACTGCTCTTCGTCAATACTTGTCATGTGACTATCAAGACTGTGCCAAGGTGTATACACCAGTTCCCTTTAGGTCACTGAAGATATGCGTCGTTGGTTGAGGGCAGGACATGGAGCAAGTCAGGGTACACAATCCACTGTAGTCAATTTTCCCGTTGCCTTTAAGGCAGAGGGGATAGGAGGGGTGGTGGCGTAAAGACCCAAATAACCAGCCTTTGTGCCAATGTTTTATTTATTTATTTATTTATACGTCAAGTTCCATAGGACTAAATTGAGGAGCAAATCTCCAATGTCATGGAAAGCGTCACTACTTGAAATTACAACATAAAAGTAATAACAGATAATAATAAATGTTTATGAACGCGAAAAAAGTCTGTCCATAAGTTTAAGTAAACGCAGTCAGCAATACCACAAGAATCAGCTTAATTTTTCAAGGAACGCCTCGACAGAATAGAATGCGGGAGGCCAGGTGGATGTACCGCCGAATTGCTCAACACGTGGGGCGTGAGGTCTCCACAGTACATCGATGTTGTCGCCAGTGGTCGGCGGAAGGTGCACGTGCCCGTCGACCTGGGACCGGACCGCAGCGACGCACGGATGCACGCCAAGACCGTAGGATCCTACGCAGTGCCGTAGGGGACCGCACCGCCACTTCCCAGCAAATTAGGGACACTGTTGCTCCTGGGGTATCGGCGAGGACCATTCGCAACCGTCTCCATGAAGCTGGGCTACGGTCCCGCACACCGTTAGGCCGTCTTCCGCTCACGCCCCAACATCGTGCAGCCCGCCTCCAGTGGTGTCGCGACAGGCGTGAATGGAGGGACGAATGGAGACGTGTCGTCTTCAGCGATGAGAGTCGCTTCTGCCTTGGTGCCAATGATGGTCGTATGCGTGTTTGGCGCCGTGCAGGTGAGCGCCACAATCAAGACTGCATACGACCGAGGCACACAGGGCCAACACCCAGCATCATGGTGTGGGGAGCGATCTCCTACACTGGCCGTACACCACTGGTGGTCGTCGAGGGGACCCTGAATAGTGCACGGTACATCCAAACCGTCATCGAACCCATCGTTCTATATTCCAAGACCGGCAAGGGAACTTGCTGTTCCAACAGGACAATGCACGTCCGCATGTATCCCGTGCCACCCAACGTGCTCTAGAAGGTGTAAGTCAACTACCCTGGCCAGCAAGATCTCCGGATCTGTCCCCCATTGAGCATGTTTGGGACTGGATGAAGCGTCGTCTCACGCGGTCTGCACGTCCAGCACGAACGCTGGTCCAACTGAGGCGCCAGGTGGAAATGGCATGGCAAGCCGTTCCACAGGACTACATCCAGCATCTCTACGATCGTCTCCATGGGAGAATAGCAGCCTGCATTGCTGCGAAAGGTGGATATACACTGTACTAGTGCCGACATTGTGCATGCTCTGTTGCCTGTGTCTATGTGCCTGTGGTTCTGTCAGTGTGATCATGTGATGTATCTGACCCCAGGAATGTGTCAATAAAGTTTCCCCTTCCTGGGACAATGAATTCACGGTGTTCTTATTTCAATTTCCAGGAGTGTATATTGAGAGGTGATTGTCAAAATACCCAGACTCGTGAACAGGGGTCGACAAGAGGTTCGTGAAATTACACCACTCATTGCTCGAAGCGCCCGTTTCTGAGCCAGAAACATTATTTTAGAACAGGAAGAGTTACCCAAAAATATAATGCCATACGACATAACCGAATGGAAATAAGGAAAGTAGACTAATTTTCATGTCGAACAATCGCTCACTTCAGATACCGATGGAACAGTAAAAATGGCAGCATTAAGTCTTTGAAGATCCTGAACGTGGGCTTCCCACGACAGCTTACCATCTACCTCAACACCTAGAAATTTGAACTGTTCAGTTTCACTAATTATATGCCCATATTGTGAAATTAAAACGACAGGTTTTTTGAGTTGTGTGTTAGAAACTGAAAAAACTGGGTCTTACTGTGATTTAGTGTTAGTTTATTTTATACAAGCCATGAACTTAGGTCATGAACTGCACTATTTGAAACCGAGCCAATATTTCACACAACGTCCTTTATTACCAAACTAGTGTCATCAGCAAACATAAATATTTTAGAGTTACCTGTAATACAAGAGGGCATATCATTTATATAAGAAAGGAACAGGAGTGGTCCCAACACTGATCCCTGGGGCCACCCCCCTCCTCCTCGACCGTAACCCACTCAGACTCCACATCACAGCCATTCTCAACGTTGTGAATAATGACCTTTTGCTGTCCGTTGTTAAAGTAAGAGGTGAACCAATTGTGAGCTACTCCTCGTTTTCTGTAATGGTCCAACTTCAAGAGCAATATTTTGTGATCAACACAATCAAAGGCCTTAGTTAAATCAAAAAATATGCCTAGCGGTCGAAAACTTTTGTTCAACCCATCCTGTACCTCACAGAGAAAAGAGAATATAGCATTTTCAGTTGTTAAACGACTTATAAAACCGAACTGTACATTTGATAGCAAATCGTGTGATATAAAATGATCAATTATCCTTACATACACAGCCTTTTCAATAACTTTAGCAAACACTGATGGCATAGAAACATTTCTAGAATTACCTATATTATTCCTTTCTCCCTTTCTGTAAAGCGGCTTTACTATTGAGTACTTTCATCGTTCAGAAAATTGACCATTCCTAAAGGAAAAATTACAAATATGGCTAAGTACAAGGCTAACATGTGCAGCACAGTACTTCAGTATTCTGGTAGGCACTCCATCATATCCGTGAGAGTTATTAGTCTTCAGTGATTTAATTATTGACTCAATCTCCCTCTTATCTGTATCACGGAGGAGTATTTCAGACATCAATCTCGGAAAGGCATCTGCCAAGACAGTTATATGATTCCCTGTAGAAACTAAATTTTTATTTAATTCAACAGCAATGCTCAGAAAATGATTGTTAAATACTGTACATGTATCTGATTTATAAGTAACAGAAATATTTTTACTGCTAACTGACTTTATATTGTCGACCTTGTGCTGCTGACCAGACACTTCCTTCACAACTGACCATATGGTTTTATTTTTATCCTGAGAATTAGCTATTGCATTTGCGTATCACATACTCTTTGCCTTCCTAATAACATTTTTAAGTACCTTACAATACTATTTATAATGGGTTACTGTAGCCTGATTGTGGCTGCATCTAACATTTTTATATAATTCCTGCTTTGTTGTACATGATATCCTTATCCCACTAGTCAGCCATCCGGGCAACCTGTTGCTGCTAGTACCACGTTTAGAACGTTCTAATGGAAAGCAATTATCAAAGAGCATGAGAAATGTGTTAAAGCAAGGGTTATATTTGTCATGTGTGATATCGGCACTATAAACATCCTGCAACTCTTGTTCCTTGGCGAGGTTTAAAAAACTCTCTATTACCGTTGGATTAACTTTCCTACGCAGTTTGTAATTATATGTGGCATTTGTTTGAGTACAAAAGCTTTTTAATGTTAAAATTTGTGCATCATGGTCTGAAAGGCCACTCACTCTTTTACTAACAGATGCACATATAGTAACGACGGATGAATAAAAATATTGTCTATGGCTGTGCTACTATTTCGCTGCACCCTAGTTGGAAAAAACACAGTCTGCATCAGATCATATGAATTTATTATATCTACCAACATCCTTTTTCTTGCACACTCATATACAAATTTAATATTGAAGTGACCACATATAACTAATTTCTGGTACTTCCTATAAAGTGAATCAAGAACCCTCTCTAACGTGAGCAGGAATGCTCTGGAGTCAGAGTTAGGGGACCTATAAACAACAATAATTAGAAGTTTAGTTTCACTAAAGTCAGCTGCCCCTGCACAACATCCAAATATCTGTTCAGTGTAGTGCCGCGATACGACTATGGGCGCTAATGAAATACTGTTCTTTACGTCTGGATTAAATTCCAACCCTTGTGTCTTACGAAATCAGGTCGTGTGAGACTGGTGAATTTGGTTGGCTCAGCGACCCCATTGGTGCTCTTCGAGAGGGGTAGGCCATGTGCTCGCACAGGGTTTCAGCCTCTGCCTTCTCTCATCATCCCCTCCATGAACACATACATCCATTACAGTCACGATTACCCACGCAGCTCTCATTCTTCACGAAGGAAAGGTGACTGTTGGTGTGAAGGATAGGGAAAATATTTACAATTAAGTAACTGAACTTGCTGCTCAAGATCTCCCAGCCAGTCATGCAACTTTATGCCATTTAATCACGTGAGTGCCAGCATATCGATGCGAGTGAATGTAGACTTAGCACCTAACGTAGACTTGAAAGTTATAGTAAAGTATAGCCAAAGTCCAATATACGTCGTTTGAGTGGGACTACCGACGTAGCATGATGGAGTACATCCAGGAGAAGTTGACGACCGTGTACAGCAACTATCATATTCCTATCAACATCTGCTACTTTGGAGGGAAGAAGTCTGTCATCGATGTGTATGGAGTACTAACGCTGTAATTGAGATTCGTGCAGTTACACTACTGGCCATTAAAATTGCTACACTAAGAAGAAATAGAGATGATAAACGGGTATTCATTAGACAAATATATTATACTAGAACTGACATGTGATTACATTTTCACGCAATTTGGGTGCATAGATCCTGAGAAATCAGTACATAGAACAACCACCTCTCTCCGTAATAACGGCCTTGATACGCCTGGGTATTGAGCCAAACAGAGCTTGGATGGCGTGTACAGGTACAGCTGCCCATGCAGCTTCAACACGATACCACAGTTCATCAAGAGTAGTGACTGGCGTATTGTGGCAACCCAGTTGCTCGGCCACCATTGACCAGACGCTTCCAATTGATGAGAGATCTGGAGAATGTGCTGAGCAGGGCAGCAGGCGAACATTTTCTGTATCCAGAAAGGCCCGTACAGGACCTGCAACATGCGGTCGTGCATTATCCTTCTGCAATGCAGGGTTTCGCAGAGATCGAATGAAGAGTAGAGCCACGGGTCGTAACACATCTGAAATGTAACGTCCACTGTTCAAAGTGCCGTCAGTGCGAATAAGAGGTGACCGAGACATGTAATCAATGGCACCCCGTACGATCACGCTGGGTGATACGCTAGTATGGCGATGACGAATACACGCTTCCAATGTGTGTTCACCGCGATGTCGCCAAACACGGATGCGACCATCATGATGCTGTAAACAGAACCTGGATTCATCCGAAAAAATTACGTTTTGCCATGCGTGCACCCAGGTTCGTCGTTGAGTACGTCATCACAGACGCTTCTGTCTCTGGTGCAGCGTCAGGGGTAACCGCGGCCATGGTCTCCGAGCTGATAGTCCATGCTGCTGCAAACGTCGTCGAACTATTCGTGCAGATGGTTGTTGTCTTGCAGACGTCCCCATCAGTTGCCTCAGGGATCGAGACGTGGCTGCACAGCAGCACGGCGTTCGGTATTACTCTCCTGAACCCACCGATTCCATATTCTGCTAAAAGTCATTGGATCTCGACCAACGAGAGCAGCAATGTCGCGATACGATAAACCGCAATCGCGATAGGTTACAATCCGACCTTTATCAAAGTCGGAAACGTGATGGTACGCATTTCTTCTCCTTACACGAGGCATCACAACAACGCTTTACCAGGCAACGACGGTCAACTGCTGTTTGTGTATGAGAAATCAGTTGGAAACTTTCCTCATGTCAGCACGTTGTAGGTGTCGCCACCGGCGCCAACCTTGTGTGAATGCTCCGAAAATCTAATCATTTGCGTATCACAGCATCTTCATCCTGTCGGTTAAATTTCGCGTCTGTAGCACGTCATCTTCGTGGTGTAGCAATTTTAATGGCCAGTAGTGTACATGACACACTCGAATACTGCGAACTTTCGTGACCTATGCAATGCAGCGAGCTTGATTTGCTGACCGGCAGATGTCCAAGCAATATTCTATGTCTTTGTAAGCTATCTACGTGCGCACAGAATGTGTCTGAGTGAGTTAGAACAATGTATAAATTCGACTGTTCATGCAGTATCTGCGTATGCCGCTACTGCTCCCATAAGTATGGAATCCGCGGACGGAATACCTATGTATTTTGTTGCTCCTATAGGGTTGAATGACACTACAGGGTTAATTTAAGGTGTACAGTAAACTATTATCTGGCAAATATTGCAAAACAGAATGACTGCATTTTTTAAAAGAATATTGAAAATGTATATTAGTACATATGTAGTAAAATAATATGTACTGCAAAACTGATCTCTCTGTAGAGAGATCAAGCCGTCCACATCAACTGCCCCCCTAGCTTCCTCCAGAAGCGTCTCACATAATTGATAGATGAGAGCGAGAGAGAAGTGGAGAATGGCCGCTGTTTGTCACATGGGCTAAAGATAAGAGTCCTGCCAATTGGAATTTATCGTGGTTACCTCTTCCCGAGAGTTGACCGATACACACACACACACACACACACACACACACATCTGAGGGACGCAAATCGCACCTCCTTCTACGGCAGCAGCAGCCTCGATGTTACCGACAGGTCATTACCTATCTAAAAGTCAGGATTCATTTATTCACAACATCCTGTCGTTCAAATGTGAATTAAAAGTTAGTAAAATACCCATAGTCACTCTGTCTCAGTGAGTAAGGTGAAAGAGACATAGTACAGTCACTTATAATCCAGCCAAGTTACTAAGCTACAATGACTACACATATTACTATTATTTTTAAGAAAGAAGAAAAAAATAATAAATTGATTAATGATTTTATTTGTTCCTTTTTACAACCATCACCGTGCAGATTAACGGGAGGAGGTCCATCAGTTTGACACTGTGCATCCAGAATATAGTTTCTAATCGTACAGCAAGGTTCTTACTTAGACATAAGCCCGTCAGTCAGAAGCATTTGAGGTAGCCAGAGAAATCAATGTGAAATATCGCATAAGAATGGTACAATTTGCTTAGGATACAAATATCAGTCAATTGCATTCGAACTATGTTGCCTTCCTGTAAGTTCCCTATAAATGTCTAAAAGCAGCTTACACACATTTTGTATCTTAGACACTCGAATACGTAATAAGCATTAGCAATTTTCTCTTCTTCTCATCGAATCCTTAGATCTCCACTTCCCGCGTCATGACATATTTGGGAATAATTAGGTCCATAATATTTAGAATATCTGGGCTTGTTATATTTCTTGAATACATTAGTGTCATGCTGTCATCAAGGTTCTTTAAAAGTGAGTTAAATGGGTGTTTTCGATGTACAGGCTGAACGAGCAGTATACATTTATTATCCTTTCTTAAATTAACAAAAAAAAAAATCGTTCAAATGGCTCTGAGCACTATGGGACTTAACATCTGAAGTCATCAGTCCCCTAGAACTTAGAACTACTTAAACCTAACTAACCTATGGACATCACACACATCCATGCCCGAGGCAGGATTCGAACCTGCGACCGTAGCAGTCGTGCATTTCCGGACTGAGCGCCTAGAACCGCATGGTCACCACGGTCGGCCTTAAATTAACAGCTATTGCTCTGCATTTTTCAGGGTTTTGTCATAACTTTTTTTATTTTTTCCACAATATCTGCTCGAGTGATGGCAATGAACCGACTGTAGGGCTCATTCTATTTTTTCTTTTATACCTGAAAAAGCGAATATGATGTAAGTTTTGTTTCATATTTCAAACACTGCTGTTAATGTTTGAATAGTACAACAGTTGAAAAAACATTCGCCCAGTTCCATAACAACTCTCGAAGGGCGAACATGTCAAAATGTGTAGCACATATACTTGAAGAATTCTGGTAGTTTTGGTACAGCCTCTTCGTTAAAAATATCGGGAGCTCTGTTTTCTGCCTCCCTCAGTATGACGTAACCCGTTTCTGCATTTCTTGTCAACTCACATTTTTGCATATTGTCTAAGGATTCTGTCTGAAAAAGTCTCTATAGTTTCATGTTCCTTTTCTGTCAACCCTCTCAACTTTTCTCTGAAAAACCTTGCACTATTCTGCCTATGGTAAGTCCGATGCGAACATTACACTGATTGTTCAAATGTACTTGTCTTGCTTAGCGTTTCGTGATACATTACGTATTGCTTGGCTTCACCCATCAGGTGTAAATTGGCCATTTACAGATTAGTTCCATCTGACAAATTACTCATTCCGCCTGTATAACATTTTGCTGGAGAAAGGTGTGACTAGGTTAGCTATTGAAGATTCTACTGAAAAGTGGTTCAAATGGTTCAAATGGCTCTGAGCGCTATGGGACTTAACATCTGAGGTCATCAGTCCCCTAGAACTTAGAACTACTTAAACCTAACTAACCTAAGGACATCACACACATCCATGCCCGAGGCAGGATTCGAACCTGCGACCGTAGCGGTCGCGCTGTTCCAGACTGAGGCGCCTAGAACCGCTCGGCCACTCAGGCCGGCACTGAAAAGTGGGACATTGCTCCTGGCGACTTAAATTCACTCGAATCCATCTGTGACTCATGCACAGCCGGAAGAGATTCTGATTGACCCATCAAATCATCATGGCGTATCTTCTGTTGAGCATCCTCCTCTACCGGTTGCCACACTTGCTCCATTAGAGTGGCTATACTATCACTAGTAGTAGCTGGCCTTGTAGTTAGCATTTTTGTGCACTTTATCACTACCTCATTAATACTGAAAATATTTGCGTCACACAGAGAACCATATCCCAAACAAGGAAAACACGACTGACAGTGGACGTAACTAGACTCAACTACTTCTTTTGCCTGATCATCGTGTAATGACACTCAATACACTCGTATGCTGAACGACCATAGCTTCTACAAGTAGAACAAGTTACTGGAACAAACTTAGAACATGTTCCACCATGACCCACTAAATTATAAGTAGTAAGTGTCACTGGTGCCAAATATGTTTCTCTGCAATTTTCTTTGAATTCTGACAATAATTAAGTTCTGTAGGTTTCACAAAATATTCTTTGGACATATCACACCCATCAGCGCAACTTAAACTATGCCATATCACAAGCAACGGAAACAGAAAGGCTTTTGTACTAACCACATTGCAGTTACAGATGCAATGTTTGAATCTCATAAATGAAAACCACTCCTCCAAATTCCAGGCATTGGTTTCGAACACTCCCAATGCCAAATCATCTTATGTCTGTGTTGGAGTGAACACTTCTGCACGAATTGACAGAAGGGCCGAGCGGAGACACTGCTGCATGAAGTCGGGATAGTTGCTGGGAACCCATGAAGCATCTTCGACGCTAGTAATACATTATTAGAGTTAAATTATTTATTCACAATGTTTAGAAGTCATCACCCGCCAGGGTAGCCGAGAGCGCTAACGCGCTGCTTCCTGGACTCGGGTAGGCGCGCCGGCCCAGGATCGAATCCGCACGGCGGATTAACGGCGAGGGCCGGTGTGCCAGCCAGCCAGCCTGGATGTGGTTTTTAGGTGGTTTTCCACATCCCACTAGGTGAATACCGGGCTGGTCCCCATGTTCCGCCTCAGTTACACGGCTCGCAGACATCTGAACACTTTCACACTTCGTAATCCTACACTCGACGCAGACAGTTGGGGTACACTACTTCCGTCCCAGGGGGGTACGGGGTGGCGGCAGGAAGGGCATCCAGCCACCCCTTAACCATTAACATGCCAAATCCGATTAACAATGGCTGACCCTGCGTAACTGCGGGACAAGGCTCAAGCGATAGATAGTGTTTAGAAGTCATCATTCTTCTACACGAGCTTTGTCTGATGCTTCATTCGACTGAATGCTGGATTCTAGCTGACGTCTGTCCAGTCAGCTCGGTATCTGCATGCCCGAGAGAAGATGTTAATGACTCTGATGTTAGTGGCCCCACGTCGGGTTGAAAGCAAGCAGGCGACGCCGTTGCTCATCGCTAGGTGGTCTCTTGCTGGCTCTTGGAGTGTCCTTTGCCCCACTTAGAACACTACTACTATCTTCGATTATCCATTCACAGTGTTCCTGATGTCGGTATTTGTGTGGCTGGTCGATCTCCTCTCTACATGTCTGATAGATTTCAGCAGCTGCTTGCACCTGGATGTTGCACAGGAACATGGACCCCAAGAGGCCCTGTTGCTGGCTTCCATTTCGAAATTCAGTGCTGGCAGCAACCTGTGATGTTGAATTGTCAGAAAACAGTCAGTTTCTTCATCAGTAGATGGTAGGCAGCGTGTAGCAATAAGTTCATTAGGTGAAGACTACCATCTTGATGACACCTTCAGCTAGTTCATAGACGTTGCTGGAGCATCTAGGACACAGATTCACTACAGCATAGTAATCATGTATTTGCTTGCAATTACTGCGAATGACATCGATCCCAATTATCAACTCATGATAAGAACTGGAAAGAAGAAGTATTAAAAAGGGAGCTAGCATTAGGCTATGGCACAAGAATCAGTTTGTACTGACCGCATGTGTCCTCATTATTCAATTATAATCACTTAACAGGCTGTTAACAGCTGTCTCAGTTCCCCACTACATAATCTTGTGTAAGAGATAGAGTTTGTTGCACCATATCTTACGAGCTAACGGATATGCCTGCCTCACGTCCTTTGATTTTCTCTTTCAGTCCTCTTTCTGCTGAATGTGTATTCTCATTCAGCAGATGCTGTCATAATGTGTCACTGACCTGACCCCCTTGCTTCACACCAGTTCGCTTCCTGCTTCCATCTCTGTGTCATGCATGAGTTAATTTTGCCTGTGGCAAACTTAATGAATTTTAATAAAAGTCTGTAATTGCCTACCCCTTGCTATTCTGTGAGGTAACCGCACAGGATCACCACTAAACGAACATACAGTAGAAATTACTTTCAAAATTTTTAAAACTAGTAACAGCCTGTACCAAAAATTAACAACAGTCGAAAACTATCACATCCAAAAATCAGTAGCGCAAGGAAAGTAAGTTCTAAATAAACACATATCACTGTGCAATAAATTTTTGCCACAATGGAAAACCTATACAAACAGCCCCGACAGCAAAATTGCATACGATCACCCTCTGAAATTAAATTTCCCTACCCCATACTTCACCCCATCACTCTACCTATCTGTCTATAACTCCCTCACCCCCCACCCTCTCTCCCTCTCTTTCTTTGTCTTGGACACACACACACACACACACACACACGAGCATGAAAGAGCCGGCCGCGGTGGCCAGGCGGTTCTAGGCGCTACAGTCCGGAACCGCGGGACTGCTACGGTCGCAGGTTCGAATCCTGCCTCGGGCATGGATGTGTGTGACGTCCTTAGGTTAGTTAGGTTCAAGTAGTTCTAAGTTCTAGGGGACTGATGACCTAAGATGTTAAGTCCCATAGTGCTCAGAGCCATTTGAACCATTTTTTTGAGCATGAAAGAAATGAGCACCATACAGGAATAACAACACGTAACGGCGGCGGAAACTCTATGCTTGGCGAACAAATTTGAGAAAATCCATATGTAAAGACAACAGCTAAAGAAATTAGCGTGTTATCTCGACACAAACAAAGTAAGAAACATCACAACATCAGACACTGTATGTAACATGCAAAATAACCCGATAAACAATGATTTTCAGTCGGACATGCATAATAAATTTAAAAATAAAATAAATAAAAATTTGTTGTTTGCAGATGACAAGCTGTAGATTGTGTAGTAGATCTAAAGCTACCAGCATTTTGAACCAACCGCTTCATATGAGTAATGTCAAGGAATGTATATATCCACTTCATTCTCAAATTTACTATGAAACTAAAACTTTTAGACACATAGTAAATAAACAATACCGTAACTGAGTGATACATGCCTGAACTCTGTATTGTATACAAATTAATGTAAAATATTTGACAGTAATCGCTCATTTTACGAAGTTAAATTTTTTGTACCAGTAGTTTCTTCAGAGATTAACATGTTCAAACAATTTTGCAGAAACAAAATAAAAAAATAAACCCACCGAAATATAGCACAAAAAGTGTTGTCAAATCTTTGGGTGAAATCAAAACTACAAAACGGTGTCTTGCATAACGCAGAATTCCTCTCTAATCATTCATATATACTGTGAACAGTAATGGTACTGTACCACTCCCTTTGGTTACTATCGAAGCTGATTGTGTCCTGTTTGCTAGTAGCTCATCAGTCCAATCACAAAGTTGGTCTGATATTGCGTCCGCTCATACTTTTGTTAATTATGTGATACTATGGAACTTTTGTTAACTATGTAATACTACGGAACTTTTTCCGATAGCCAAGTTTCACGGTGACAACCTGGGTGCCAATGTCTACTGCTATCTCGGTCTCATGAACGAACAGAGCAAATTGTGTTTCACAAGATCTTAGTTTGCGGAATCTATGTCACAATCCTAGAGAGGACATTTTCGGCCTCGATAAAGGTCGCAACACACGAGAGTAATACGTGTTCCAAACTTCTACAAGAGACTGACGTCGGTGGGATAGGTTTCTTGCCTAATTGTATGTATCCGTTCGACGACGAATCTTAAGATTCTTTAAAACGGAAATAAAACGTATATTTTTCTATTCATTTGGAACAAAATGTTTGCTATGACGCTCCAACTTAGTTTAGAAATTGTAAAAGTGTCTTCGTGAGGAATGACATAAACTTCTATAAACCACTGCTCAGTATTCAATATACACTACTGGTCATTAAAATTGCTACACCACGAAGATGACGTGCTACAGACGCGAAATTTAACCGACAGGAAGAAGATGCTGTGATATGCAAATGATTAGCTTTTCAGAGCATTCACACAAGGTTGGCGCCGGTGGCGACACCTACAACGTGCTGACATGAAGAAAGTTTCCAACCGATTTCTCATACCCAAACAGCAGTTGACCGGCGTTGGCTGGTGAAACGTTGTTGTGATGCCTCGTGTAAGGAGGAGAAATGCGTACCATCACGTTTCCGGATTGTAGCCTTTCGCGATTGCGGTTTATCGTATCGCAACATTGCTGCACGCGTTGGTCGAGATCCAAGGACTGTTAGCAGAATACGGAATCGGTGGGTTCAGGAGGGTAATACGGAACGCCGTGCTGGATCCCAAATGCCTCGTATCACTAGCAGTCGAGATGACAGGCATCTTATCCGGATGGCTGTAACAGATCGTGCAGCCATGTGTCGATCCCTGAGTCAACAGATGGGGTTGTTTGCAAGACAACAACCATCTGCATGAACAGTTCGACGACGTTTGCTGCAGCATGGACTATCAGCTCAGAGACCATGGCTGCGGTTACCCTTGACGCTGCATCACAGACAGGAGCGCCTGCGATGGTGTACTCAACGACGAACCTGGGTGCACGAATGGCAAAACGTGATTTTTTCGGATGAATCCAGGATCTGTTTACAGCATCATGATGGTCGCATCCGTGTTTGGCGACATAGTGGTGAACGCACATTGGAAGCGTGTATTCGTCATCGCCATACTAGCGTATCACCCGGGGTGATGGTAGGGGGTGCCATTGGTTACACGTCTCAATCACCTCTTGTTCGCACTGACGGCACTTTGAACAGTGGACGTTACATTACAGATGTGTTACGACCCGTGGCTCTACCCTTTATTCGATCCCTGCGAAACCCTACATTTCAGTAGGATAATGCACGACCGCATGTTGCAGGTCCTGTACGGGCCTTTCTGGATACAGAAAATGTTCGACTGCTGCCTTGGACAGCACATTCTCCAGATCTCTCAACAATTGGAAGCGTCTGGTCAATGGTGGGCGAGCAACTGGCTCGTCACAATACGCCAGTCACTACTCTTGATGAGCTGTGGTATCGGGTTGAAGCTGCATGGGCAGCTGTACCTGTACACGCCATCCAAGCTCTGTTTGACTCAATGCCCAGGCGTATCAAGGTCGTTATTACGGCCAGAGGTGGTTGTTCTGGGTACTGATTTCTCAGTATCTATGCACCGAAATTGCGTGAAAATGTAATCACATGTCAGTTCTACTATAATATATTTGTCCAATGAATACCCGTTTATCATCTGCATTTCTTCTTAGTGTAGCATTTTTAATGGCAAGTAGTGTATTTGGAAGATAATGTGTTCGTATTACGTTGTTCATCCACTGCGACTTCCCACCAAGGAGCCACAGCATTCTGTATTTGTAGGTGTATAATGTATTACTTTTACACCATAAACACTTAGTAGAGTACAAGTACTCCGCCTGATAAAAAAGTTAGGCATCCAAAAGCGTAGTAGGGAACGAAATGAAACTTCACTGGTTGAGGGGATATGTGACGGTAATACAGTGATTACGAATTCCAGTCAAATTTACGAAGAACTTGTCTGTTTGAGCCCACTTATGTGTATGACGTTGCACCCCCTCTGGATGCGTGCACTAATTCGGTAGTGAAGTTTATCATGAAACTGTTACACCATCTCGTGAGGCGTGCTGGTCAACAGCTGTTGTCACTGGCCCTTGATGTTTGGATACGTAACTGCAACGAAGTTAACGTCTAAGTTGGTCCCACACATATTCTATCGAGGATAGATTTGAGGATCTAGAGATACATGCCATATATGGGGGAGTGTTGTCCTGTTGAAAAATGGCACCAGGATAGCCACACGAGAGTGCATGAGAGCTAACATGTGCCATATAGGGAGGAGTGTTGTCTTGTTGGAAAATGGCACCAGGATAGACGCACGTGAGTGCATGAGAGCCAACATGTGCGGACGCGGATATACGTGACATACCATTGTGCCGTCAGAGTTCACTCAATCACTGTCAGCCGTGACCTGTTGTCATATTAGTTGGCTCCCACACCATGACGCCAGTAGAAACCCCCCTGTGCCCTTCCAAAACAGTGGAAGAATGGTACCTGTGCGCTCTCCACCTTACTTGCCGACGATGGCCGTGCGGATTAATGTAGAAACGCGATTCAAAGCTGAACACAGTACGGCGACATCCATCAACAGTGCACGCTTGCCAGTCGCATCGCCACACCAAACGCAGCTGTTTGTGTTGGGGCAGCCTACGCATGGGACGCTAATTCGTAAGTCCAGCTGCTGCTTGTCTCCGACGACAGGTGCAGGACAACACATAGCGTTGCATGCTGTCCATTACTTCTTCTCGGTAGACAGGCGCAGATGTGAAGGGGTTACGATGTGCTTGGTGCACATTCGGCGATCCTCCTTTGCGGTGCTCAAACATGATCGACAGGAACTTTGACGACGAGTATGCCTGCCCTGACGTTCCCATGCAGTCCAAGATGGATCCACTGAATACCCATAAAATCTGGATATTGCACGGTTCGACTATTATGTCAAGTGGAGACCTACTGTGACACACCTTTCAAACTCTGTCAGGTGCCGACATAGCTGTGTGACACGAGTACGCGGCATCTCCACGTGCTTCACACTGATCTCTCAACATCTGATGCTGTCAACGACGCCTCTTATGCATCCTACAACGATTGGTAACAACGCTAAAGACAAACAACACTAATGCTGTCTGGTGGTCTTCCTCCTCCCACAGAGAATTGCGACTCTAATCATTTATATACCCGCCGATGGTGCGTACGTGTACGTAGTTTCAGTGACATCCGTAATAACAGAAAATGATACAGAAATTAAGTGTTAAAGCGATGTATTCCTATCGGGACATCCATAGTATAAAATGTTACTCTCCTAGTTCGGAATTTACGCATCAGTTACCAACTGCTCACGTACATCTGTAATGTGGCAAGACTGGTGCGTGCTACTTTGAGAACTACACTGAAGTGCCAAAGAAACTGGTGTAGCCATGCGTATTCAAATACAGGTAGAATACAGCGCTGCGGTGGATAACGTCTATAGAAGACAACAAGGGTCTGGCGCAGTTGTTGGACCTGTTACTGCCGATCAAGATTTAAGTGAGTTTGAACGTGACCCACAAGCGATGGGACACAGCGTCTCTGAGGTAGCGATGTAATGGAGATTTTCCCGTACGACCATTTCACGAGTGTACTGTGGATATCAGGAATCCGGTAGAACATCAAATCTTTGGCCGGAAAAAGGTCCTGCAAGAAAGGGACCAACGATGACTGAACAGAATCGTTCAACTTCACACAAGTGCAACCCTTCCGCAAATTGGTTGCCTGGTTGTACGAGTCTTGTTTCAAATTGTATCTAGCGGAGGGACGTGTACGGGTTTGGAGACAGCCCCATGAATCCATGGACCCTGAATGTCAGCGAGGCTCTGTAATGGTTTACGGCGTGTGCAGTTGGAGTGATATGAGACCCCTGATACTCATAGATACGACTCCGACAGGTGACACGTACGTAAGCATCCTGTCTGATCACCTGCATCCATCCGTGTGCATTGTAGGTTCCGACGGACTTGGGCAATTCGAGCAGGACAGTGCGATACCCCGCAAGTCCAGAGTTCCTACAGAGTGGCTCCAGAAACACTCTTCTGAGATTAAACACTTCCGCTGGCCACCAAACCCCCCAGACATCAACATTATTGAGCATATCTGGGGTGCCTTGCAACGTGCTGTTCAGAAGAGATCTCCACCCTGTCGTGCTCTTACGGATTTATGGACAGCCCAGCAGGATTCATGATGTCAGTTCCCTCCAGCACTACTTCATAAGCCAGCCGCTGTGGCCGAGCGGTTCTAGGTGCTTCAGTCCGGGACCTTGCGGACAATATTAATGGTAACTTCATACTTTTTGCGGATGCTGCAGTTATCTATAATGAAATACTGCTGGAAAAGCGGTACGAATATTCAGTCGTGAGTTTTGTAGGATTTCAAAGTGATACGAAGATTGACAACTTGAATTAAATGTGTAGAAATGTAAAATTGTGCACTTCATAAAACGAAGAATCGTAAAAATTTGTAGAGATATGAAACGGAATGGTCATACAGGCAAAGTCGTAGGCAAAGCGTGTGGCAGACTTCGGTCCATTGGGAAAAGTCATCAGTCTACAAAGTAGACTGCTTACAAATCACTCGTAACACTTTCTAGAATATTGCTCAGGTGTTTGGGACCCATACCAAATAACACTAACAGGGGATATTGAACTCGCA
This sequence comes from Schistocerca piceifrons, assembly GCF_021461385.2. Lineage (NCBI taxonomy): Eukaryota > Metazoa > Arthropoda > Insecta > Orthoptera > Acrididae > Schistocerca > Schistocerca piceifrons. The sequence continues at coordinate 76,099,863 of NC_060149.1, forward strand.
CTTATAAGAGTAGCATTAATTGCCGTAAATGTATTTCATCCATGGGAGAATGTCACGGACATACTGCAGAAACTGAATTGGCAGCCACTTGGATATGGATGCAAAAGATGGCAAGAAAGTTGACTTGCAACGTTTCAAGAATCAGCTATAAGTAGGGAATCTAGAAATCTAATACAGTCCGCTACATAGCGCTCCCTATGGACCGCCAAGACAAGAGTAGACTAATTATAGCGAGCGCAGAGGCGTCTAAGCAGGCGTTCTTCCCGCTGTTGATACGCGATGCCCTAATAACTGGACTAATTTTGCATAAGTAGATGAAGATATGATATTCACGAAAAGTCCTCTGTAGCAGACGAATTAGCATAATTCACTTATAGGCTACTGAGTGTTTAGCCTGACATCATACAGAGCGCGTTTAGTAAGGTTTTCGGAGAATTTCGAAACAAAAGAATATCAGGGATTAATAAGCCGTCAAAGATGATATAGTCCGGATGGCGTTCATGCTTAAAAGTAACGGAGATGGGGACGTTTTCAACAGAACTAAATCGACATTTCATTTAAGTGGTTTAGGGTTCGATGGAAAAATTAAGTATTGGTCTGTTGACTGGTGTTTTAAACCCACTCATCCTAGGTGCGAGGGCATTATTTACACCTACACCTATACCCTGCGGATCACTGTGAAGGAGCAAGGCGAAGATTGTGTCCCACTGAACCAGTTATTAGGGCCTTTACCCGTTCCGTTCATGTGTGGAGCGCTGGAGGAATGTTTAAATACTTCTGTGGGTGCTGTAATTAATTATGTCCTCATAATCCCTCTGGGTGCGATATGTAGGAGTCTGTATTATATTCTTAGATTCATAATTTAAAACCGCCTCTTCAAACTTTCTTTGTTCACTTTCTCTGGATAGTTTACGTCTATATTAAAGAGTGTGCCAGTTCAGTTCTTTCAACATCTCTGTGACGCACATTATGAAACCTGTGACCATTCTTGCTGCTCTTCTCCGTGTACGTTCAATATCTCCTGCTAGTCCTCTTTGATACAGGTCCCAAATATCTTAGCCCTATACTAGGATGGGTCGCACGAGTGATTTGTAAACCATCTCCTTTGCAGACTGATTGCATTTCCCTAGTATTCTACCAATAAACCGAAGTCAACTACCTGCTGCATCCGCGACTGAGTTTATCTTATCCTTCCATAGCATGTCCCTACTAAGTGTTCCGCCCAGGCATTTGTATCAATTTACCGATTCCAACTGTGATTCGCTGATATTATGATCACAGGATACTATGCTTTCTCATTTTGTGAAGTGCACAATTTTACGTTTCTGAACATTTTAATTAAGTTTCCAATCTGTGCACCCCTTGGAAATCTTACCATTGCTTGACTGAATATTTGTGCAGCTTCGTTCAGACTGTACTTTACTGTAGATAACTGCTTCATCCGTGAAAAATCTAACATTAAAAGTAATGTTGTCCGCAAGAACATTAACATTCAACATGAACAGCAAGGGATCCAACACGTTTCCCTGTGGAACATATAAAAATACGTCATCTTTCAAGATAACAAACCGCATACATCCTAACAAGAAATCCCCAATCCAGTCGCAAATTTCGCCTGATATCCCTTACGATCGTGCTTTTGATAAGACGCGTTTGAGTCACACACTTTTCGGAAATCGAGAAGTACTGCGTTCACTTGACTGCCTTGATTCATGGCTTTCAGTATGTCACGTGAGAAAAGTGGGAGATGGGTTTCACATAATCTATGATATCGAAATCCATGCTGGTTGACTTGGAAGAGGTCTTCCTTTTCGAAGTGCATAATTACATTTGAGCTCAGAATACGTCCAGGATACTGAATGGTAGTTTTGTGGATGACTTCTGCTATTCCTCTTGTAGACAGGTATGACCAGTGCTTTCTTCCAGCTACTGGGACTGTTTATTGTTCGAGGGATCTGCGACAGATTATATTTAATAGAGGAGCTAACGCAACCACAAATGAAAATGTAATGGGCGTGTGGCATTGTTGGGCGGGAGGCCCCATCTGGGGAAGTTCGGCCGCCGAGTGCAAGTCTTATTTCAGTCGACGTCACAATGGGAGACTTGTGCGCGGGTGGTGAGGAGGAAATGATGATGAGGACAACACAACACCCAGTCCGCGAGCGGAGAAAATCTCCATTCCAGCAGGGAATCGAACCCGGGCCCGCTGCAAGGTAGGCAAGCACGTTACCACGCAGCTAAACAGGCGAGCTCAACAGCAAATTGTGCATAGAATTTGATAGTAATTCCATCGGGTCCTGGAGCTTTGTTCAGTTTTAAAGATTTCAACTGTTCCTCGACTCCACTGACACTAATATCTCTTTCACTCAGCTTTTCGCCGGTACGAGAATTAAATTGGAGAAATACTCGTATTGCTAGTTTTTGCTTTGTCAAGGTACATTTGAAAACAGAGCTAAGCATTCCTGATTTTGGTTTGCTACTCTTAATTCCAGTTCCTGTATTGTCCATGAGTGACTGAATACTAACTTCGGTGCCACTAACAGCCTTTACATACTACCAGAACTTAGTTGGGTTTTGTGAAAGATCTTTCGACAATATTCAGATATGGTAGTCACTAATGGTTTCACACAGTGCTGTCTCGACTGCCAACAGCATTTCAATCAGCGTCTGTCTATTTATAGCCCTATGCTTTGCCTTATACCTATAATGCAGCATTCTCTGTTTCCTCAGAAGCTTCTTTGGAATGACCGTATACCATGGATAATCTCTTCCATGATGAACTGTTCTACTGGCATATCTATCCAGTGCATGGTAAAATGTTCTTTTAAATTTGAGCCATAGTTCCTCTACATGCTCCTAACCTGTGCTGAAAGGTTCAAATTCCGCACTGAGATATGATATTAGCATTTGTTTACCTATATTGCTGAACATACAATTCTTTCTACTTGTTTTACTAGTCCTTTGTACTCCGGTACTCATTGTTGCTATAACTGCCTCATGGGCAGTGATACCGGTTTCAATGTGGACATCCTCAGAGAAGTCAGGTCTATTTGTTGCCCTTAGATCTAATATATTTCCAGCGTTAGTGGGGATTCCGAACTATCTGTCCTGAGCAGTTTTCAGAGAAGGCACTTAGTAATGTTTCATGGTATGTCTTGTCACGCCCACCACTAACAAAACTGTAATTTTCCCAAATGAGTGTTGGATCCTCATAGTCTCCTCCAATGATTACATTATGGTTAGGGAACTTACGTAACAGCGACTGAGATTTTCTATTAAGTTTTCAGTTAGATAAGGAGGTGAGTCTGGCGGTCGATAGAACGACCCTGTCATAATTTTATGCCCACCGTTGATACTGAGTCTTGCCCAAAAAATCTCACATGTAGCTTCAATTTCTATCTCGGTGAATTTGAGTATCTTGTCAATTGCGACAAATACACCACCTCCATTTCCCATTTCCCTATCCCTTCTGTATACGCTTAACTTATCCCCAAAGGTCTCACTACTATCAACTTCAGGTTTTAACCAGCTTTCTTAACACTTAGTAGCGAGTGCTTCGGCAGTTGCCCACTAGGAGATTAATACTTTCACCTGCGAGAGGAATTTCTTTGGATTTTACACTGATATTTCTGGGTTTGCTATAGTTATCGTTATCTGGTATTGATGTAGAGTCGCCTAAACTAAAAAAAAAAAAAAACGATCTTATAATTGAGTATGCTTCCGCGGCCAGTCAGTTGACGTAAAAGTTTTCTGGGTATGAAACTGCGTCACAATGCGAAAGAATGTAAAAAAAAAAATTATTGGGGAAACCAACGTTTTGGCCAGGGTTACAGTAGCTTTCTTCTGGCGCTACATACCCTTGTGCGTATTTCACACATAAAGTCAGCTACTCAGGTATCTGTCTCTATGTGTAGTGCACACTTGACCCATTTAGGGGGATCCTACAAATGTCAACACTACGACGCAAGTCTAGGGAGTCACAGCCTAGCTTGCCACATAATTCTCGGAATCTCTGGTTCAGGCTTTAAGTAAGTGGTCATTAAGTTTTGGCTCACCAGTGAGAGCACTGGAGAACGTGCAAAGTCCTCCTCTTCCTGCAACCTGATAAGCTACCCACACAGACCTATCAGCCTCATATCAGTTATCAGCACAATCTTTGAAACCATTCCTGCCCAACGAATCCACCAGTACCTTACAACCCACCCACCCATTCCCAACAGCCACTGTGGCTTTCGTCCCAACTATTCCATTCACGATCAACTTCTTAACCTTATCCACCTTATGTCCTATCAACTAAATAAACGGAAGTTCGTCTTATTTGTCTCTCTTGATCTCCAAAAAGCCTTTGACTGAGTATAGCATTCTGAATTGCTCTTCAAGCTACAAACCTATGCACTCTCAGTCAACTACGTCCGCCTTATAGCATCCTTCCTTCACTTCCGGTCTACATACAGATATGTGAGAATCACCCATGCCTGCTCCTGCATATTCCACGCTACTGCAGGTGTGCCTCAACGCTCTGTCCTTTCACCCCTCCCTTACATCCTGTACACAGCAGACAGTCTCAAACCGCCATCCCCAACATGTCTCCTGCAATATGTTGACGGCAGCGCCTACGTAGCCAATCACCACCCCCTTCAACCCTAACCCTCCCATGCCTCCGTCCAGCACCACCTGAATCTCCTGGCCGAGTGGTGTGACTTCAGGTAAATCCACATAAAAGCATAAACTTCCCATACCTTCTCTTCATCTAGAATCTTCGGATCCGATACATTAATAGCAAAACCTAGGCCCGCCCCTCGATTCAGCAACTTAGCATTGGTCCAGTTACCCTGCTGCGCCACTACAGCTATATTCACCTTCCATGCTCCTTCATGCCATCCATCTTCTCCCGCCCGAATTTCCACCAACTCCCACTGCCCAGCGGTGAAATCCTTCCTGAAATACACTTCTCCTTCCAGCCGCAGTCAATACACTCCACCTCACACCATTTCATTTTCTTCCGTCCCACTTCCTCCACCTTGCTGATTTTTAGTCGCTTCCGCACTTCCACAGCGTGCCATAGTTATACTCATCCTTTCGTCTTCGTCATAACCACGACCATTTTCATACATTACCAGCGTCACCCATACACCAGAGCATCATCCCCATTATCATCAGTGATTGTATTTTAAATGTAATATGAAATCATTAATTTTTTTAAAATCTTCAATATTGTCCACCAGTGTGTTTCTTTTTTCTTAATATTGTCATCTGCATTTCTGCAAAAAACGTAAATATTTTCCAACACTGTGTTCTTAAAAAGTCTTCGCTTACTGTCATCTGTTTTTATGTATTTTAAACCATCTTTACAATCCGTATAGCCTACGGATTAAGAGCGGTTTTATCTGCTGTCAGTTCATTCCTTTCGTGGGAAATTGAAATAACGATACATAGAGGACAAATTATTATATACATAAAACATATATATTACAGGCCACTCAAGATGCTTCACAAGTAAAAGAAACGAAAGGTGTACGGCTCAAAACAAACTGCCTTTCATTTAGTTGCAAAGACGCTATACATTTCCACGAATTTATTGGATTCAATTTAGTATTTGTAAGGACGACTTTGACTGCCTTACGCATCTATGTTAGGGTTTTTTCATTGTGCACTTCTGAATTTCTTGAGTAGAATGAATAGTCACAAGCCAGGTTTAATGGCAACAACTTGCAATTCGTTGGAATTATTGGGAGTTTCTTTGATATGGTGTACTCTTCTAGCGACTTTCTTTGCCGACTGTAACGAGTTGTCGTACTGCATTCGCAGAGCATCCGTATAAAAGCCTTCTGATGACACGATCCTTCGCTGAGAGAATTATGTCAAGCAATTTTTTAAATGACATCATGGTCGCCATTGACTATGGAAATTATTTATTTCTCTATCGCCATTTCGGCCTTTGTCTGACATATGCTGAAGCAAAATCGTTTCCAGTACCATCCGATAATGGCTCAAACGCCGCAACTGCAATAGTGAAATGAATGATTTCTAGCGTCAACGGCGAACATAATATCGTTAAAAAAATTCTACATGACTGTGAACCCCAACCGTGAGAAGTTAACCATATGTCAAGAAAGTTTGTTAAGAACCCACCCCTCAGAGGAACCATATTATTAAGATGACTTGCTTTGTTAAAAGACTACTGATGGCGGGGAAAGAACATCTTATTGATAATAAATGTCCTCTTTCGTGGTGTTTAAATCGTTAGCCTTTTGTCCCACGTACATTCCACCACTATACACCACCTCCTGTGATTATTGACGCTATCTGTCCTAAATTTCTGTTAAATTGCTGAATGAAATTTATTTCCTGTCAGTTGTTATGAAGTCGCGTAGTTATATTCCATTGTGCATCGCAAGTAAATCGCTGGGTCGAATAACAGAAAATTTCTTTGTGACTTCAGAAATGTTCAAATGTGTGTGAAATCTTATGGGACTTAACTGCTAAGGTCATCAGTCCCTAAGCTTACACACTACTTAACCTGAATTATCCTAAGGACAAACACACACACCCATGGCCGAGGGAGGATTCGAACCTCCGCCGGGACCAGCCTCACAGTCCATGACTGCAACGCCCGAGACCTCTCGGCTAACCCCGCGCGGCTGTGACTTCAGAAGACATTGCACACAGTGGAACGCGTATACTGGGTGTAAACGGAATAAGACGCCAAAATTATACAGATGGCACATCTCGCAATGCTTGACAAAAACAGTTCGTCTCAGGATAATGGTTTTTGAAAAGTAGATACTTGGCCGTGCACGTACGTAAGCAATCGGTTCCTGTTATTGCCCGCTGCGCGTATTGACATCGCGAACCTAAATCGTAAACACATAGGCAACTGCGGCCTAAGTGGCTGCGTCATTGTAATACACCGAGCGACCACAGTAGGCGAGTAACCTGTGCAGGTGTTATTGCAACTCTGTTAACTGTTAGGATGGAAAGGAGATTTACTATAGCTGAACTATGCGATATGCATTTAATTTATGGCGAGGCAAAAGGTGTTGCGAAGTCAGTTGTACGAATTTATCGAGAACGCTTCCCACAACGACGAATTCCTGCACGAAAGACATTTGCTGCTGTGCACCAAAGACTTGTGTCATTGTAATTCTCTACTTGTAAGCGATTATTATGCATTTACAACTTAATAAACTACAGTAGTTATCTGCACCTTTGTAAATTTTCGTCCGTATGCGAAACGTATCTTCTCTCCTGATATGATTTCCGTTTTTGTTACATCATGACAGAATACAATTTAATTTCCTTACATTGAGAGATACTGGCTCTTTACTGCCCCGCGCAGAAGGCAGAGGCCCACAACGCGCCGATCGTACATAGGAAGCTGAGGAAAGAATGCTGGACCGCATCCAGGAGGATCCTTCTCAGAGTACTAGAAGCATCGCCCGCCACGTGGGTATATCGCAAACTGTCGTTCATCACACTTTGGAAGAGGAGCGTCTGCGGCCTTACCACATTCAACGCGTAAAAGCACTGAAAGAACAAGATTTCCCTCCACGACGAGAATTCTCAGAGTGGTTTTTGTTAACAGTGCGCAGCATGATTTTGTCAACAAAATACTCGTCACAGATGAAGCGTGTTTCACTCGCGACGGAATAACTAATTTCCATAACATGCACACGTGGCGTGTACACAATCCTCGCCACGTAGTGGCAACACATTTTCAGCGACGATTTTCCGTAAATGTGTGGGCACGTATGCTCGATAATTACATTATTGGGCCCTATGTTTTACCTGCACGTTTGACTGGTAACTATTACCGAACGTTTCTAGAGGAAACATTGTTTCCAACGTTGTTAGAAGACATTCCGTTAGGCATACGTCATAACATGTGGATCCTCCACGATGGTGCTCCACCCCACATTGGTCACAGAGTACGCAGATTTTTGGATAGTCGATTTCCTGGACGATGGATCGGGCGTTCGGCTCCACGTCAATGCCCAGCACGCAACCCTGATTTAAATCCACAGGATTTTTACTTTTGGGGCCATATGAAGGAACTTGTTTATGCTGAGCCAGTAAATAATGTGGACGAATTGGCGCAGAACATTTTAGATGCTGCCAATACCATAAAGGCCAATGTGCATGTGTGTGAACGAGTGCAACGAAACTGGGTTCGCCGTAATGAAGCATGTGTAGAAGCGAATGGTGGTCATTTCGAACATTTATTGTAGTATTGGAGTAAGAGGAAACGAAGTAATGGGTTTTCTTTCTGTTACGATGTTGTTGTACAGAAGGAAAATAATGTGAATTAGTGTTCGTTATGGCATTGCCGTAAAAAGGTGAAACAGTTGATTGTAATTAATGCACAACTATCTACTTGGTGATTGATTGAATTTGTACTAATGGAAATACATTGTGTTTGATATTAGCTTGTCATTACTACTTCAAATGGTTCAAATGGCTCTGAGCACTATGGAACTTAACTTCTGAGGTCATCAGTCCCCTAGAACTTAGAACTACTTAAACCCAACTAACCTATGGACATCACACACATCCATGGTCGAGGCAGGATTCGAACCTGCGACCGCAGCGGTCGCGCGGGTCCAGACTGTAGCGCCTAGAGCCGCTCGGCCACTCCGGCCAGCGTCATTACTACTACGACCTTCGTTATCGATTTGTTGAGAAACAGACTGGTTGTATTCAATTCACGTAAAGCGAATTACACATTCTTGACAGCCCAAAAACCGGTTACATTCCTTTTTTCGGTACCACCTGATTATCACACCGCGTCGTTGTACACGTCCAATGATTTCAATCCTCTGGTCGGCTCGTTGCCTTTCTCTGGCCGCCCCGTCATTGTAGGCAATAAGCTCGGTACTCCGTGTACTGTCGGTTGACTACGTAAACAGAAATGTGTATACTATCTATCCTATTTTTTTTTCTTTATTGTGATTTTGATCACCTTACACAAGGCGGGCTGTTAGCAGCAGAGTACGCCGCTCTTCAGCCTTGAGTTTTACAATAAGTAATACCTAGAGGTGGCACAGAGAATACAATCAAAACGGTGGGCAAAAAAGGTAGACACTTAAAAAACAAAAAACATGGAGCTGTTCACGCTGGACGAGAAACATCACTAACACTAGTTGACACGGCGCACATAACATGGATGATGGCGACGGTACACGTGAACAGTGGTGGCGTGACGGCGAACAAACACTAAACACAAACGAAGGCACACACACGAGACACTGATGGCGATGATATCCGGCGCGCAAATGTCTACTGAGCGTGTACGAGTCCGGGGACCTGCCAAGAGAGGAGGAGGGGGGGGTGTGGGAGAGGGAGATGGGAGAGTAGAGATGCCATGGGCAGAGGAGAGAGGAGGAAAGGAGGAAGGGGGAGGGGAAGCCGGGGGATGGATGGAGGAAGAGGGATGGGGGGAAAAGGAGAGAGAAGGGAGGGAGGGTGCCGAAGGGAAACGACACCGGAAGTGAGGGGGGGGGGCAGGATCAAAGTTGATAGGAGGGGTAGATGGAGGGGAGGAGGAAATCATCAGGGAGGGGGAGCTGGCGGAAACCACCTTGGGAGAGGGTAAGGAGGGTAGAGAGATGGAGACCGGGTGGGACGTGGGAATACAGGTGCGGCAGCAGGCGGGGGTGGGAGAGGATGGGTGAGACAAGTGGGTGAGGAGGATCCAGTTTGCGGGAGGTGTACAGGATCCGTATCCTTTCAAGGAAAAGGAGGAGGTGGGGGAACGGAATGAGATCGTACAGGATCCGTGTGGGGGAGGGGAGACGGATGCGATAGGCGAGGCGGAGAGCATGGCGTTCAAGGATTTGAAGGGATTTATAAAAGGTAGGGGGGGCGGAGATCCAGGCTGGATGGGCATAACAAAGGATAAGGCGGATGAGGGATTTATAGGTGTGGAGGATGATGGAGGGGTCCAGATCCCACGTACGGCCGGAAAGGAGCTTGAGGAGACGGAGTCGGGAGCGTGCCTTGGCTTGGATTGTCAGGAGATGGGGAGTCCTGGAGAGGCGACGGTCGAGGGTGAAGCCAAAGCACTTAAGGGTGGGAGTGAGGGCGATTGGACGGCCATAGATGGTGAGATAGAAATCAAGGAGGCGGAAGGAAGGGGTGGTTTTGCCTACAATAATCGCCTGGGTTTTGGAGGGATTGACCTTGAGCAACCACTGGTTGCACCAAGTGGTGAACCGGTCAAGATGGGATTGGAGAAGGTGTTGGGAGCGCTGCAGGGTGGGGGCAATGGCAAGGAAGGCGGTGTCATCGGCAAACTGGAGAAGGTCGACGGGGAGGTGACGGCGGCGGCATGTCCGCCGTGTACAAAAGGTACAGAAGGGGGAAGAGGACGGAGCCTTGGGGCACACCGGCGGAGGGGAAAAAGGTGTAGAAATCCGTGTTATGGATGGGGATGTAGGAAGGACGGTGGGAGAGAAAGGAACAGATCAGACGGACGTAGTTAATGGGAAGAGCGAAGGTTTGGAGCTTGAAGAGGAGACCGGAATGCCATACACAGTCATAAGCACGTTCGAGGACAGGACTACATGGTAGAGCCTAACCAGAGTGGAAGAGAAAGAGACAGGAGCTTCATGAAGGTGACGGTAGGTGACACGATTGTGACCAGGAGCGGTGTTGCGGTTTGTGCGGAGTGTAGCAATGAGATCCTGTGTAGTGATAGGGGCATTGAGTTCCGTGTGTGCAATGTTGTCCAAGTACTGGAAACCAGGTGCGAGGGGAGGGATGGAGGTGTCAGTTCGATCGCGGACATCTGGAAAGAGGGAGTAATCGAACTGGGGATCATCGGGGATAAAAAACACATTGGAGAGGTAGGAGGCAAAGTGATTGGCCTTACTAAGGGTGTCAGGGAAGGGGTGATCGTCATGGAGAAGAGGATAGTTGGGGGAGGGTTTAGTTCCGGTAAGGCGACGGAAGGCTGACCAGAACTTGGACGAGTTGAGAGGTAGGGTAGCATTTAAACGGGTGCATGTCTGTTGCCAGTCCCGGCATTTCTTAGCCGCGAGCAAATTACGAATGTGTCGCTGGAGTTGCCGGTGGCGTCGTAGTGTGTCCGGGTCACGCGTGCGGAGGAAGGCACGGTAGAGACGGCGGGATTCTTGGAGGAGGAGGACGGCCTGTGGGGGTAAGGTAGGATGGTGGGGATGGATGGCGACAGTAGGGACGTGGGCCTCCACGGCCTCAGACAAGGTCTGCTGGAGAAAGAGGTGGCATGGGTTACATCGTCAGTGTGGTGGTAGGTGAAGGGGTGCCTATTGACCTGGGTTGAGAGGGTATCCCGGTAGGCATTCCAGTTGGCACAGGAATAGTCATGGACGTACTTAGGGGAAGGGTCATTACAAGGGTCGGGGCGGGGGCGACGACCGTCTGAAATGGTGAGGAGGACAGGGAGATGGTCGCTACCAATAGGACATTCACCGTTATGCGGCCCAGGAGGTTGGGGGGGGGGGGGGGGGTAAAGGATAACATTGGGAGTGGAGTTGGATTCGGGACAGGTGTGCTGGGGAATGGGGATGAGGTCGCCTTGAAGGGAGAAGAGGAACCGATGCCACCGCCGCAACTGGGCGGCAGAACGACTATGGATGTTGAGGTCGGCGGCGATCACGTAGGAGGAGAAGGTACGGTCAGTGTGGGAGAGGAAGTCGAAGGGAATAGGGGCGTTAGGGCGGACATAGATGGTAGCGCAGGTAACGGTAAGGCCGGGGAAGAAGAGACTAAGGATCAGGTGTTCGGTGGGGTCGGGAAGGAGAGGTTGGAGCCGAACGGGGATCTGGTGGTGGTGACCAATCGCAACTCCGCCACGCGCAATCGGGAGGGGATTATCAGAGCGGTGGAGGAGATAGGGCGAAGTGTGGACGGTGTAGTGGGGTTGGAGGAAGGTTTCATTGAGGAGGAAGGCATCCACGTGGTGGGTGGCAAGGGTGTGCAGGAAGAGGTTCTTGTTGGTGGGAAGGGAGCGGATATTGTTGAAAAGGTACGGTGCTTTCACGCCATGTCAGGGAGTTAGACAAGGGTGTCAAGACGGGAGAAGGTGAAATGGGCCTGGTTGTTGGAGTAGGTGGCATACATTTTAAGTTGGAAAATGGAACGGGCGGCGAGGGATATCTGTTGGAGAGTGTGGGGGCGCTGGAAAGGATGAACATTCTGAAGGACGATGGTGAGGAATCTGATGATGTCCTCAGCGGTAGGGGGTGGGCGAAGGGAATTGCCAGGAGGGGTGGGGGCGTCCAGAGGACGGAAAGGGATGGTGAGTTCAGGAGTGGTCAGAGGGGGTCGGGCTTAACACTTTTGGGAGTAGGTGGGATGGGGGAGATTGCAGGTATTGCAGGAGGGAGGGGATTGAAGGTTAGGGCACTGCCGGAGGAAGTGCACCTGCCTACAGTGCAGGCAGGTGGGGGCCTTGTGGCACTCGGCTGTTGGGTGCGCGTTTTAGCGCAGACACCTCTGGCAGCGCATGGATTGAGGAGGGGAATGGGAGGGGTCGACCTTGTAGCGCTGGTTGAAGAGGAGGGCACCCTCCTTCAGGAGACGGTCAATGGAGGGGGCATCTTCGGAGAAAACCCGCATAAGGCGGGTGGGGCTGGCCGAGTTGAAAATGCGGCGGACCGCCCACACCTCCAGCGTGGGATGCGCCTTGAGCTCTGCCAATACCTCCTCCTCCGTGATCGTCGGACTAAGCCGAGTGATCACGGCGGTGAGGGTCGGTGGGCGACACGGGGGTTGGGGTTGGTGGGTAGGGGACGGAGAAGGAGCAGGGGTGATGGAGGCATTGGGGCCAAAACGGGTGATGGGGAGGCGGGAGAGGATGTCAGTAGGGAGGGTTGGGCTGGGGGAGGAGATGAGAACGGAATCCCGTCTGGGAGTGAGGAGAGAGATGGGGGCACCAGGGAAGTGTTGGCGGAGGAGGAAGGAGAGATTCCGGGCCTCAAGAAGGGAAGGATCGGGACAGGAGAGGAGGTATTTGTATAAAGAGGGGGGAGGAGGAGGAGGAGAAGGCGGTGGGAGCAGGGCCTGGTGGGGAGACATCCATGGCATCCTGGGGTGGGAAGGAGGACAGGGCGGGGACTTTTTGGGAGCGGAGAAGGTGGTGGTGCCACTAGGGCGTTTAACGGCGGCAGAAGGGTGGGTGATGATATGAGGGACGGGAGCTATAGGGAGGTGACGGGAAGGGGCAGGTCCCAGCGTGGACGCAGCAGCTGGCGCCAGAGATGGTGACGGTGAAGGCGACGGCGACGGTGGTGGCGGTGATGGCGAAGGCGATGGGGAGAATTGGGCATGGGCAGTGGCCCGACGGGCCACCACCCTAGCTGGAGCTGCAATGACAGGCCGGGGGAGTGGGGGGAAAGGATCAGAGGGAGAGGAGCGGGAGGAAGAAGCTGGAGAGGGGGCGACAAAGAGCGAGGGCGAAGGGAGAGTGAGAAGAGGTGGGATGGAAAGAGGGAGGTGTGACTGGGCACACCATGTTATGGTGATGGTGGCGGCGGAGGGGGAAGTATAAACGATGGCTGTGGTGGTAGTGGTGGAGGGGGCTGACATGACGACAGGGAGAAACAAAAACGCACAGTACGAAAAAGAAAGGACAAAAACTGGGGACAGACGAAGACGAAGACGGAGGAAGACGAAGACGAAGACGGAGGAAGACGAAGACGGACGAAGACCAGAGTCCCACGCTGCTGGCGCTGGCGCTGACGGCGACGGCGACGGCGACGGCGACAAGGGTGGCAGGAAAGCCGCAGCTGCTGCTGCTGCTGCCGCTGCTGCTGCTGCCGCGGACGGGGCCGGGGCTGCTGCTGCTGCTGCTGCTGAGCTGGCTGGCTGGACCGCCGCTACTGCTGCTGCTGCTGCTGCAGGAGGACTGGCTGGCTGCTGCCGGCTGGACTGCTGCTGCTGGCCGGGACCGCTGCTGCTGGCCGGGACCGGGACCGGGACCGCTGCTGCTGCTGCTGCTCGGCTGGACCGCTGCTGCTCGGCTGGCTGGCTGGCTGGCTGGCTGGCTGGCACCTGGAAAACCTAGCACTTCGATTAGTGCTGGAATGGCACAATCGAAGGGCGGTAACCTTGCGGAGTACCGCCAGAGATCCCTATCTATCCTACGAACATTAGGTTTTAATAATACAAAAATAAAGTACATGATACAAGAAAATGTCATTAGACTTTTTTGTCAAGCACACCAAGATGTACCATCTGTATAATTTTGGCGCCTTATACTGTTTACACCCTGTATACGAGTAGATAGACCTTGCCTACTCATGGTAAAAATCACATTGGATTCATGAATTGTCTGGTATACAACGAAAGATTTATCCCGTACTTTAATAAAAATCAAAATTCAAAGTCAGATAGTAATCAAACGATAAATCGCATTAACGAATAAAGTAAATAAAATAGAAGAACAATAGGAATCTTTTACGTTGACCTTCCATAATAGCGAAATTACCGATTGGTCAAATTTTATATCGCTTATTAATATTATCTCTAAATATTTAAACGATCTTACGTGCTCCAGATGTTTGCCACAAATCTTCTAATGGGATCCCACCTGACTTTATTATCTTGTTACAAGCATTGTGTTCAATTTTTCACATTTAAAGAGAACTACCATTCATTATAACAAGTGGATATTTTGTCCAAGTCCCTCTGCATTTCATTACGATCATCCGATGACGATACCTTAGGTAGGACTCGTTTTTAATTTCCCGTCCAGCCATCTAGATTTGTTTCTTGTCGTTTGCCTAAATCATTGAAAGTGAATTCCGGGATGGTTCCTTTCCCCAGGACAAGGAAATTTCCATGACATCCTTCCCAAATTCTAGCTTTTGCACTCTTCTCATTCTAACAACAGATGAGGTTTTGATGAAAGTGATAGGAGCAGTGGTGATTAGACTAGAGTTAGTGTAGTAGACTCTGAATATTTCGGAGAAGAAATACGCTTTACTTCAGATACTGAGATGTTTCTAACCAGTGCCTGATATTTTCTTCGGTGAAATGTTGCTGTACTTTGACACTGGCACACTATAAAGCTGCTGTGCTATGAAGCGTTAGTGGGCGGTAGGCTTGTAATCCTGAGAACGCTGTGCTGGGGGTCACGCACGTGTGCTGCCTCGCGCATCAGGGGCTCCCAAGTTATGTCACAGCACGTGGGCCAAGTTCGCGCGATTAACCATTCGTTAAAAGTCTTACAAAATTTTAATTACACTTAAATTTCGGTGTCTCTCCGTGGCTTAGTGGTAGCTTTCAAGTTTTAAGAGGAGTGATTATGAGTTCCCGGTGGGGCACCAAATTAGATGGTCGCAAGGAGCGCTGAGGTGTTCTCACGTTGCTCCTGCCGCTTATATAATCGTCGCTAGCAGCATCTTTTTTAGTTGGTGTTTTTGGAGTGGAAGAACATGGTTGGTGATTCAACGTTCCACGGGAACAGAAGCAAATGGATTTCATATCAGGAACAGGGAGGCAAAAAAAGGTGTTTAATTCTCTCCTGAAAATAAAAAAGTTATTGGAATATTGTGTGACTCCTAAACCCGTAGCGGTTACGTTCGTCAGCATCTAGAATTTTAAGCAGCACTGTCAGAACACAAAGCTGAAAGTGGTTGCCAGAAATTCCAGTGGAACACAACAGGAGACTGTGAGGACTCCAGCACTGTTTAGCTGAATGCGTATGTCCCATGTGCTACAGATCTCAGGAGACCAAAGCAGTAGCTCTAGCAATCAACGATACAGTCCACGTCATTACATGCTGTCTTCGGCCCACATATTTGCAAAAACCATAATGACTCTCTGCAACTATCCCTCTTCCTCCTTCTCCTCCTCCTCCTTTTCCTCCTCCAGTCATTCTCACTGAATGGTCATTAGCGCAGCAATGTATTTTCGCCATCTGTCCCTGTCTTGGGCTATTTCCTTCCATTCACTTTCAATACCTAGGCTCCTCAAATCAGCCTTCACATTATCCCCCCATCTAGGCCTCGGTCTCCCCACAGAACGTTTTCCCTCTAAGTGCCCTACCAGTACTCTGCGTGCTGCCGTGCCCTCATCCATTCGAGCTACGTGACCCGCCCATCGCAACCTACGTGATTTAATAATACTGATTATGTCAGGGCTTGAATAGAGTTCGTGAACCTTTTCGTTATGCAGTTTTCACCACTGTCCGCTAATGTCATCCCTTTTTGCTCCGAAAATTTTCCTCAAAATTTTGTTTTCAAATACTCGAAACGGCTTTTCGTTTTGCACAGTGAGAGACCAAGTCTCACACCCATACAGCATAACTGGTAGAATAATAGTTTTGTATATTCTAACCTAAGAGAATTAATTTCCATAAAAGGGAATATCAAAGCAACTATCTCTTACGTTCATTCTCTGTTTAGTCACTAGCAAACACGTTCTTGGTTGAGGCCTGAAAAGAGTTTTCTTAAGACTGCTGATACACTCACAGCACCACCACAGCAAACGTGGCGTGCTAGAAACCAGAATATACCTGAAGAAGGACTCCATCATGGCCCCAAAGAAGAATGCTCTACCTGGAAGTCACTCGACTGCATCCATTCTTGTGTCGCAAGGGCCAAAATAAATTTCCAGAGATGATATCTCAACGTGCAGGGTGCGTTTTGTGAATAAGGTCTTGAGCAGACCTCAGTCCACTTCCTGTAATATCTCAACTGCCGAGGTCTCGTGCACTATAGAGGACTGAACAAAAGTTACGATCAGTGCATTTAAATTGCCCAGTTCCTGTTTTACAGTTGTTTCAGTTTTGTAGTGTCTATATTTCGCCCATTTTTTGTATGTTGTTTGTTTCAGACACGATAAATAAATAAATCATTAGCATAAACATCAACATTGTTGTTTTCAGTAACGTCTGGCAAGTTTACGGATGGGTTGAAACAAAGGACTGTAACATTTGCCCCCGTGCAGGACACATATATTCATAAGCTATGCAACTCAGAGATGTAAACTATAAGACAGACTTCACTATTCATTTTGCGAAGAAAGACTCAACAGGGTACTCCATATGTTTGGGTCAGCTTAACAAATTCCGAGACAAAATTTCTGACGCAGTGTCCAGGAAAGCTTGAGTGCAAGAGATGTTGAAACAACAGTGGTACTGATTAATGTGGTTTGCGCCTGTGCAACGACGGAGCCCTCCATGCAGGAGTGATCCGCTACGTTACGTGACAACAGTTCACATCGGACTGGCTACGTTCCAATAGATCAGCAGTATGTACCCGCAACCAGGAAGCCCAGAAGACAAAGGTGCAAATAAACACTAGTGTACTTGAATTTATCCATGTTGTGTGGAATTTTTTGAGGTCAGCGATTGTATTACAATACTTATAAAATAATTTTTCGGCTTCAGACACTTTTATTTAACGATATTTATTAGCACGACCCGTTTCAGTAGCATTCTGCCGTCATCAGCTGCTTCACAGTTAATTGCACATTAATTTTTGTTTTAGAGGCCTTTGAAATATGATGAGGTCTATTTGCTTGGTGTGTTAGTGAGGTTACGTACCGGAATCACTCTTTCTGGACGAGGATAAAATTCGGTATGGAAGTAATTAAAGACATACAAGACCTATAGATCGCCTATAATTAAATTTTCCTTGAGACGTATGAGTTTCAGCTTTATCTACGATAATGGTAGAAGCTGAAGAAATGAATTAAAATTTGTCCCGCGGTGGGGCATTGAACCCAGGTCTTCTGTTTACTAGGCAGATGATTAATAGCTAACATATCTAACTAGTAAGCAGAAGACCCGGATTCAAGTCCCGTTCGTGGCACAAATTTTAAATCATTTATTCAGCTTCTATCATTATTGTACATTCAGCGTCAATACAAGCTCTGCCGTTATGTCACCACTGACATTTCCTATGGCATCTTGTGCTTAAACCCTACTTGCACATGAGAATCCCAAAATTTACATCCTGTTCCATCCCGGTTCCCTGAGCCGTTTACGTAGAGGATCGTCGCCTGTGAATATTTAGCCCGTAGCTCGCGCAATGCGTAGTTTAAAATTCTTGAATAAACTGGCAGATCAAATCCGACATCAGGATTAACAACAGTACAGAAGTAACTTTGTTCAAACATGAGAAGTTGTCGTGCTGTCTCTACAAATTCCCCTTCTAGTGGAGGTAGCTTCTTAAACAACTAATTATTAGACAAAGGCATATTGCAGAAAGGCTCTCAATTCAGGACAACTAGGCGCCCTCTGAACAATTGAGCGTTTTTAATTAGGCATTTTATGGCTAAATGTTCGCGCTGCAAATGTAGGGGTGGTTCATTACTTTCAATGATTCAAATGGCTCTGAGCACTATGCGACTTAACTTCTGAGGTCATCAGTCCCCCAGAACGTAGAACTACTTAAACCTAACTAACCTAAGGACATCACACACATCCATGCCCGAGGCAGGATTCGAACTTGCGACCGTAGAGGCGGCGCGGTTCCAGACTGTAGCGCCTAGAACCGCTCGGCTACTCCGGCCGGCTTCATTACTTTCCACAAGTAACGCATTTGTTGGGGTTGACTTCATGGCACAATAACGTAGTCTAAGCACTTTGTATTGTACGTTATTAAATGGTAGTAGTAATACGTCCGTCGCCGAGTCGTAGTCCAAATGTGACCATACTAGGCCACGATGCGTGTTCATGCAGGCTTTGTAGTCTGCACTCTGTGTTACGTCTACCACTACTCTTAACAAGTTAATGTTTCACTCTTGTGTTGGCCAGTTGCTTGTGCAGTGCCCTGGTCTCCGTAAACTTTGATTATGCATTTGTTAAAGTAAGCCACTCTTTCGTGGCTGCCGTGATGGATCGTATGACCTTCTCTGCCACCTTTACCCACGTGACTATGTGCATTGTTCTTGGTGCCTTGTCGTGTGTGATGGTTAATGCAAGGGTGGAAGGACACATCCCAACTCATGTTCCATCCGACAGTGCTGTCCCATCTCAATCATCCTCTATGCAATAGCGACTGAGCCGCTTCTGTGTAGGCTGAAACAACATCTTTCGAGGATCATGCTGAGAGGACACAGTTTCCAATGCCGCACTTACACCGATGACCTAGCCTTTTCTGAATGTTCTGAAGGGGAGATCTAGATGGCGCTAGAATGTATCCAGATGTATGGGAACGCAGTAGGCAGTAACATGAACATGGTGAAGTCATGTGCCACGCAAATCTGCAGAGGGCTCCAGTCTGAGAGTGTGGTCACTGTGGATAGTGGATACACCTCGTTGTTGGGCATTGCACTTATGAGAGATGACCGCTGTACGATAGTGCTGAATTATAAACGCGTTTTACAAGCTACCTGCACAGATGTCCAAGCCACCTTCTCCTAGTGTTAGATGTGGTACAAAGGGTCGCCTTCATTAGCACCCACATGGTGTCCCGAATATCTCACCAGATGCAGATCTTACTGATGATTCTGGTGATGGCACAACGGATCCAAGTGGCCTTTGAATACTTCCTCATGTGAAGGAATTGCCCTCAAGGCACAATATTGTCGCAGAAGAAGTTGAGTAGCTCCGTGGTGTAGTGGTTATGATACTAAACTGTTGCATGGAGGGTCGTGAGTTCAAAACTTACCCGGACTGTACAACTTTAATTTCTATGTTTGGTTCGAGTATATTTAGAAGTATCCACTAATGTCAAGAATCATTTTACTGGAATGTTCTATAGCCGTATATATAGCGTATGTGTTCTGGCCGGAGGCAGTTCGCTCCGCGCTCTTGTATGTGCAAGTGGTGAATAAACCTTCGTTAAGTGAAGTTAAGTGTTCGTCATTCATCTAATCACACATTCTTCTACGTGACATTATTCTGGTGGAGACGCTGGGTACTGGAACGTGTGATAGCTCACATTATCGACGACACAGTGGCTCCCATCAGGCCACGCCAGAGCCACCGTTTACGTGGCGAGAAACCCGACTTCGAGCCATACTCAAGAGATCGCAATCTATCGGAGACAGAAGAAGAAGAAGAGAACGTTACGATGACAACAACTGTGTGCCACCACATGAGACATCCTTCCAGGTTCTATGGTGACGATGGCCATGATCCAAACAAGTGGTTGAAGATATATGAGCGTATAGCTAAATTTAACAAATGGGATGACACAGTGTACACGTTTGGCTAACATATTTTTCTACTTGGAGGGTACTGCCAAGCAATGGTATGAGAACATCGAGGAGAGGACACAAGCTGGGAAATATTCCAGGTGGAACTGCGCAAGTATTTCGGAGACACACAACGACAGAAGTGCAAGGCTGAAGATAAATTAAAGCGCAGGGCACAGCGCCCAGGAGAAACTACAGCATACTACGTTCAAGACGTCTTGGAGCCGTGTAAAATAGTGGATCCTAAAATGAAGGAGAAAAATAAGGTTGCACATCTCATGAAGGGTGTTCCTGAGGACATGTATCAAGCCCTACTCCTGAAGGAGGTTTCGACAGCAGACGAATTCATAAAATGGTGCCAGTATATCGAGACAATGGATCAAAAAAGAATTACATGCAAGAAGTTTGAACGGTTTTCAAACGTCGTATCGATGTCTGTGATAGAGGAAGGAACTGATTTCACAAGTGTTCTTCGTCAGATAGTGAGAGAGGAAGTTCAGAAGGCACTTGGATTGCAATGTGAGCAAAAAACCGACACTCTTCAAGAGGTCATAAGGGAGGAAGTGGAACAGACATTGAACCCAATCTCTCGTCCTTCATTTCCCCTTAAAACGGTGAAAAAGTCGAGACCCAGGCGAAGTTACGTTCCTACAATGCCGCATGAGGAACCTGTTTGGGCACCAAGGAAGGCTGACCTCTGGAGGACCCAGAATAAGTAACCAGTATGTTTCCACTGCGGACGACCGGGACATGTAGTGCGCTATCGTCGAGAAAGGCGGCGGATATTTGATGACGCCCGCGCCAGAAGACGGCAGACCGATCTTAGCCGACGCCAACTCCGGGACGACGAAGACGAACAAGAAGATGTGGGTGCAGGACGACGTAGGTCACCATAGCCGCAAGCTAACCGCTGGAGAGGACGCTCCCCCCACACACCGATCAAGGTCTCCATCGCCGTTTAGAAGCTCCAGCCGATCACCTAGCCGCCGCAACATGGAAAACTAAAGGGTGCGACCTTCCTTGGAGGTGAGGCCGCAGAAGAGAAAAATCCTCCGCCGTCGATCACTACAAAAATGATAGGAAACTACGTCGATATCCTCATAGACTGCCGACCAGCCCAAGCTTCTGTGGACTCTCGAGCATCATATTCAGTCATTTCGGAGAAGTACCGTCGCCAGTTGCAAAAAACCGTATTCGTCGACAGCAAAACATCTCTGCTCAAGGTAGCTAAAGAGAAATATGTAAAACCCACAGGAAGATGTGTCATTCGTGTCTGTATAAGTGGCCACACACAGCCCTTAGAATTCATCGTCTTACAAGCGTGTAGTCATGACGTCTTTCTCAGATGGGACTTTTTGAAAGCTTCTCAGGCAATTATAGATTGTGGTCGCTCGAAGATTATGCTAGACGAGATGACATACTGTCGACAGGAAGTGTGTGGAGACTATGTGTGCTGGATGAAGTGATCATTCCTGCAGTCAGCGCTAGATAGGTAACTGCCACGTGTCATGCCATGCATTAACCCATGGATCTCGTAGTGGAATGTAAGAGAAGCATACCACTGGAGAATAACTTGGTTGGTTCAAATGGCTCTGAGCACTATGGGACTTAACATCTGTGCTCATCAGTCCCCTAGAACTTAGAACTACTTAAACCCAACTAACCTAAGGACATCACACACATCCATGCCCGAGACAGGATTCGAACCTGCGACCGTAGCGGTCACGCGGTTCCAGACGGAAGCGCCTAGAACCGCACGGCCACATAACTTGGTCATCCCAGCCTCTGTCGTCTCGTTTAAGAACGGATCCCGTGAATTGTGGATAGTTAACTGTCGCCGAGAACCGCAGATCCTTCCAAGACGCATGTGTGTAGCAACCTTTGAGCCGTTAATTGAAGAACAGCTGAGCGTCATAGAAACCTCCCATGCCGAGTCTGTGGGCGAAATTAGTGCTACCACTACGAGACAAGATCTTCTAGCTCGACTATCACCAGATCTCACCAAGGACCAACAGAAGAAGGTACTTGCCATTCTTCAAGACTTCTCTCAATGCTTCAATCCACAGGTGAATAGCGAATTAGACAAATCGACGGTGAAGCACCGGTTTAGCACTGGAGACCATGAACCAGAAGCCAGAAGCATACCATGTGTCAGTAACGGAACGTCGAATAATTCGCGGCGAGGTAGAAAAAATGATGAAGAATGACATCATTCAGCCTTCGCAGAGCTCATCGTCGTCACCAGTGGTTCTCGTCAGGAAGAAGGATGGTAGTTGGCGCTTTTGTGTTGATTACAGGAAGCTTAATAAGATAACTAAAAAGGATGTTTACCCCCTTCCACGAATTGACGATACACTAGATTGTCTGAAGGGGGCTACGTTTTTGTCAACCATGGATATGTACTCGGGATACTGGCAAATCGAAGTAGATGAGGTTGATCGTGAGAAAACTGCATTCATCACCCCTGAGGGCCTGTATGAGTTTAAGGTAATGCCGTTTGGTTTGTGTAATGCACCAGCAACTTTTGAACGTATGATGGATAATCTTCTAAGTCACCCGAAGTGGACGATGTGTCTTTGTTATTTAGATGACATTATAGTTTTCTCAGAGACATTTGATGAACACCTAAAAAGACTGAGGGCCGTTTTTAAGTGTCTCCAGAAAGGCGGACTGAAACTTTATCCAAGAAAGTGTCTCTTTGGAGCAAAAGAAATCAAAATACTTGGACACCTTGTATCGAGCGAAGGTGTGCGCCCAGACTCAGAAAAGGGCAGCTATAACGGAATTTCCTATTCCTAAAAGTATTAGAGATGTGAGAAGCTTCCTCGGATTATGTTCTTACTACCGTCGTTTTATCAAAGGCTTTTGTATCAAAGCCGGGCAACTCCAAAAGTTGTTAAAAGCCGATGCTAAATTTATCTGGGGTGGTGCTCAACAAGATTCTTTCGATGTACTGCGAAAAGATCTGACGACTGACCCTGTACTTGGTCTGTATGATGAGAGAGTACCTACAGAACTACACACAGATGCCAGTGGGTATGGGATAGGTGCTGTTCTGGTGCAAATTCCGGATGGAAAAGAGAAGGTTATAGCCTATGCTTCTAGGACACTTACAAAAGCCGAGAGAAACTACTCAACTACAGAAAGAGAACGTCTTGCTGTGATCTGTGCCAAGTGCAAATTTCGACAGTATCTGTATGGAAGGTCATTCACAGTTGTTACAGACCATCATTCACTTTGTTGGTTGACAGGTCTTAAGGATCCAAAAGGACGACTCGCCAGGTGGGCACTACGTCTTCAAGAGTATGACAATACCATTGTGTACAAAAGTGGAAGAAAACACCAAGATGCCGACTGTCTCTCAAGAAACCCTGTGCAAGACCATCAACACTTTGATGAAGATAGTGACTGTCTCGCTGCACTCCAGGATCTCTCTGCTGAGCAGAAGAAGGACGCCAAGATATCTCAAATTATGCTTGCCTTAAATCGGTCAGAGGATGTGAAAGGACAATTTACGGTAGCTAATGGATTACTTTGCAAGAAAAACTTTGATCCGTTTGGAAAGAGGTGACTACCAGTGATTCCTAAACACATGCCCTTAGATGTTCTACAGAAATTCCATGACACATCTGAGGCCGGACATTTAGGATTTATTAAGACATACGATAGGATACACAAGAGATATTTCTGGCCAGGTTTATTTAGGAGTGTCCGTCACTATGTGTCGCACTGTCGAGAATGGCAGAGGAGAAAGGCAGTTCCTCAGAAACCACCTGGCTGACTCATACCAATTCCACCAGCCGAAACGTCTTTCCAGCGTGTTGGGATTGACCTCCTCGGACGGTTTCCAACGTCTGCTACTGGCAATAGATGGATTACTGTTTGCACTGATTATCTGACACGCTGTGCAATTACAAAAGCAGTGAAAACAGCCGAAGCATTCGAGGCAGCCAAATTCATCGTGGAAGACATTGTATTAAAACATGGTGCCCCAAGGTCGCTAATTACGGATCGTGGGAAAGTTTTTCAATCGAATCTTGTGAGATAGACAAACAGTCGGTGCAACATTACTCATCACATGAAGACTTCCTACCATACGCAAAGTAACGGGCTTACTGAACGCCTTAATAAGACCTTGGCCGACATGCTATCAATGTTCGTCAGTGTTGAGCAGAGCAACTGGGACGAGGTGCTACCTCTCGTGACGTTTGCCTACTACGCAGCCAAACAAGACACCACAGGTTTTACGCCATTTTTCCCGGTGCATGGGCGTGAGCGACTACGACGATGGGCACTATGTTCCCGTTGCATCCTGATGACGTGGACGACTACTACATCGGGCAGGTGTTAACCAGAGCTGAGGAAGCACTACAGTTAGCTCGACTCCGCACGCTGCAGTCTCAAGAAGCCGATCACCGAAGGTATGACGCGAGCCACCGCCCTGTTGTCTACCAGCCTGGTGACCTCGTCTGGATCTTCACTCCTGTTCGGAAGGTTGGTCTCTCTTAGAAGCTCCTCAGGCGCTACTTCGGACCTTGTAAGGTTGTAAGACAGTTGCCTGAGGTTACTTATGAAGCTGAAGATTTCGACCACGACACGAGACGACAAAAGATCAGAGATACGGTCCACGTCCTTCGAATGAAGCCATGTAAGGAGCCTGCAACCCAGGGTGAATTCGAAGCTCCAGCGACAGGGAACGCGCGAAGAGCGTAGCGGCAAAAGAAGTTCTAAGAAGATCACCACCAGGGCGAGAATCAGTCATCGGGGGGCGAAGTATGCAGGACCGATGGCTCGTTCCCGGAATAGAACGACGTAACACCGAGACGCTGTTCACTTAAGGAGAGAGCAATGTCACAGGAGAAGATGAGTAGCACTGTGGTGTAGTGGTTATGATACTACACTCTTGCGTGGAGGATCGTGAGTTCAAAATTCACTTAGATTGTACAATTTTAATTTCTATATTCAGTTCGAGTACATTCTAGAAGTATCGACAAATGTCAAGAATCATTGTACTGGAATGTTCTGTAGCTATATATGTACTGTATGTGTTCTGGCCGGAGGCAGTTCGTTCCGCGCTCTTGTATGTGCAAGTGCTGAATAAACCTTCATTAAATGAAGTTAGTGTTCGTCATTCATCTAATCACACCTTATTCTACGTCACAATATAATACCATCACACTCACGCTTCTCAGCGGAGGACTGGACCTTTTCAATGTTCTTGCGCTAGTGGCGGCCCTTTATACCATGCTTAAGATGTGGACCTGTCCTCGGCATAGTTTCACTGGTCTCCTTATCGATGAAGTGGCGCCTGCTTGCCCCCTGTTCCAGTCGCTCACATCGCGCCTGCGATCACCCACATCAAATATTCTTCCTCGATTATAGAAATTTGCAGACGAATTTCCGCTATACCAAGGCCCTATGGCGCATGATGTTTACGGCTGAAGTTGCGCGCTGCCTGGTACCTCCTAGTTACCGAAGAGTTTCCGACGAGATGTAGATAGCACATTTCTCTGGCCGAATCCGTACTCTGCATGCGGTGTTATGCAGTCGACACAGATGAACATTACCTGGCTAGCTCGGCTGGATCTGAGCACTATGGGACTTAACATCTGAGGTCATCAGTCCCCGAGAACTTAGAACTACTTAAACCTAACTAACCTAAGGACATCACACACATCCATGCCCGAGGCAGGATTCGAACCTGCGACGGTAGCGGTCGCGCGGTTCCAGCCTGAAGCGCCTAGAACCGCTCGGCCACACCGGCCGGCATAACCTGGAATTCGGTCCTTCAGCGTACGTGTGGTTTCTAATTCTGACGATACTTCCCTTCTATCTACGAGTGCCAACCCACATGGTCGCTCCCGGAATGCCCCATCGGGCGGTTGAGACCCAATTTCCGCAGTCAAAGACACATGCGATAAACTGGTCAAAGGACTTCCTGTGTACTAACTTTTATGGGATGGTCTCAAAGATGTGCTTCACTTTTGGACTTTCTCACAAGAAAGACACGATGAATTGCAGTACTCTTCCAAATATCGTCAGATGTTGGGTAATTACTTAGGGAGTGTATTCAAGTATTTCCCCCTACCACCCCCCTCCCCACCTCTCCCCCGCCAGCCACGGTGGCCGCGCGGTTCTAGGCGCTGCAGTCCGGAACCGCGGTACTGCTACGGTCGCAGGTTCGAATCCTGCCTCGGGCATGGATGTGTGTAATGTCCTTAGGTTAGTTTGGTTTAACTAGTTCTAAGTTCTAGGGGACTGATGACCTAAGATGTTAAGTCCCATAGTGCTCAGAGCCATACCTCCTCCCCCCCCCCCCCCAATAGCTGGGTTGCACCGGAAGCCATCTAGCAATTCGTGATTTACATCTCGTAATGGACCCTTGAACAAGAATGTGCTCTGAAAAGGCGTACCCGGGTCCCCACTGTGGCGAGTTGGGACCAGATGGTGTTTAGCCTCTGATGTTTCGATTGGTCGTGCTCTCATGTTGTACTACTGAAAAGGTATCCTCAGTTTGGTTGTATTCTGTTTTATACTGTTTCCTAATGAAATACAACGCTGTCACGCAGGTTTCATTGTGTATTTTAATTTTATTGTATTCACTAGGGCCTTGTGAGTCCCATGGCCATAAAAAAAGGTTTAGCGTAGCAAGAGGAAAATTACCTTTTTGAAATCGTATAGCACATTTTCGACCTTATCATTATTGTGAAATTTTTGTAGTTGTGATATTTGTAAATAAAAAAAGAAAAAAATGGTTAAGGCGACCACTCGCGACAAGTGACACATACGGGTTCGAGTCCCAGTCCGGTACAAGTTTTCATTGGTTCTGAAACATCCTACAGCTGATACAGAACCATAATGGCAATTTTTAAGCATTTCGTAATTGAAATACAGCTGTTGCTCGGCAACGTAGTGTTTGTTCCTTTGAACATGACGCTCTGGCTCTGAGCAGTATGGGACTTAACATCTATGGTCATCAGTCCCCTAGAACTTAGACCTACTTAAACTTAACTAACCTAAGGAGAGCACACAACACCCAGCCATCACGAGGCAGAGAAAATCCCTGACCCCGCCGGGAATCGAACCCGGGAACCCGGGCGTGGGAAGCGAGAACGCTACCGCACGACCACGAGATGCGGGCTGAACATGACGCATCTCCGAAGGAACATTACTTCGACCAATACAGTGAAGTGACAAAAGTCATGGGATGCCTCCTAGTATCCTGTCGAACTTCCCTTTGGGCCGGCGTGGTATAGCAAGTCTACGTGACATTGACTCATCAAGTCACCTGCAGAAATACTGACTCATTCTGACACTATAGCCATCCATAACTGCGATAGTGTTGCCGATGCAGGATGTTGTGTACGATATGACCTCTCAGTTATGTCCCATAATTATTCGATGGGATTCATGTTTGGCAATCTGGGTCGTCAAACTGTCCTCTCGATTTGTGCAGAATGTTCTTAAAACCTGTTGCAGACAATTGTGGCCCGGTGACGTGACATCGCTGTTTGGGAAAATGAAGTCCATTAATGGCTGCAAAGTGCCTCCAGGTAGCCGAACATAACCATTTACAGTCAATGATCAGTTCAGTTGGACCAAAGCACCCAGTCTGTTCCATGTACACACACCCCGCAGCATTATGGAACCACCACTAGCTTGCATGGCGTCTTGTTGACAACTTGGACCCATGGTTTCTTGGTGTCTGCGTCGTACTCGAACCCTGCCATCAGCTCTTGCCAACTGAAATCGGGACTCATCTGATCAGGCCATGGTTTTACAGTCGTCTAGGATCTAACCGTTACGACCACCAGCCCAGGAGACTCGCTGCAGGCGATGTCGTGCTGTTAGCAAAGGCACTCGCGTCGGCCGTCTATTGCCACAGTCCATTAACACCAAATGTAGCCGCACTATCCTAACGGATACGTTCGTCGTACGTCCCACGTTGATTTCTGCGGCTATTTCAAGCAGTGTTGCTTGTCTGTTAACATTGACAACTCTACGCAATCGTCGCTGCTCTCGGTCGTCAAGTGACGGTCATCGGCCACTGCATTGTCCGTGGTGAGAGGTAATGCCCGAAATGTGGTATTCTCGGAATACTCTTGACGCTCTGGATCTCGGAATATTGAATTACCTAACGATTTTCGAAATGGAACGTCCCATGCGTCTGACTCCAACCACCATTCCGCATTCAAAGTCAGTTACTTCCCGTCGTGCGGCCATAACCACGTCGGAAACCTTTTCAAAGGAATCACCTGCATACAAATGACAGGTTCAACAATTCACTGCCCATTTATGCCTTGTGTACGTGATACTACCGCCATTACAGTCTGGAACCGCGCGACCGCTACGGTCGCAGGTTCGAATCCTGCCTCGGGCATGGATGTGTGTGTTGTCCTTAGGTTAGTTAGGTTTAAGTAGTTCTAAGTTCTAGGGGCTTATGACCTCAGCAGTTGAGTCCCATAGTGCTCAGAGCCATTTGAACCATTTGAACTACCGCCATTTCTATACATATACACTCCTGGAAATGGAAAAAAGAACACATTGACACCGGTGTGTCAGACCCACCATACTTGCTCCGGACACTGCGAGAGGGCTGTACAAGCAATGATCACACGCACGGCACAGCGGACACACCAGGAACCGCGGTGTTGGCCGTCGAATGGCGCTAGCTGCGCAGCATTTGTGCACCGCCGCCGTCAGTGTCAGCCAGTTTGCCGTGGCATACGGAGCTCCATCGCAGTCTTTAACACTGGTAGCATGCCGCGACAGCGTGGACGTGAACCGTATGTGCAGTTGACGGACTTTGAGCGAGGGCGTATAGTGGGCATGCGGGAGGCCGGGTGGACGTACCGCCGAATTGCTCAACACGTGGGGCGTGAGGTCTCCACAGTACATCGATGTTGTCGCCAGTGGTCGGCGGAAGGTGCACGTGCCCGTCGACCTGGGACCGGACCGCAGCGACGCACGGATGCACGCCAAGACCGTAGGATCCTACGCAGTGCCGTAGGGGACCGCACCGCCACTTCCCAGCAAATTAGGGACACTGTTGCTCCTGGGGTATCGGCGAGGACCATTCGCAACCGTCTCCATGAAGCTGGGCTACGGTCCCGCACACCGTTACGCCGTCTTCCGCTCACGCCCCAACATCGTGCAGCCCGCCTCCAGTGGTGTCGCGACAGGCGTGAATGGAGGGACGAATGGAGACGTGTCGTCTTCAGCGATGAGAGTCGCTTCTGCCTTGGTGCCAATGATGGTCGTATGCGTGTTTGGCGCCGTGCAGGTGAGCGCCACAATCAGGACTGCATACGACCGAGGCACACAGGGCCAACACCCGGCATCATGGTGTGGGGAGCGATCTCCTACACTGGCCGTACACCACTGGTGATCGTCGAGGGGACACTGAATAGTGCACGGTACATCCAAACCGTCATCGAACCCATCGTTCTACCATTCCTAGACCGGCAAGGGAACTTGCTGTTCCAACAGGACAATGCACGTCCGCATGTATCCCGTGCCACCCAACGTGCTCTAGAAAGTGTAAGTCAACTACCCTGGCCAGCAAGATCTCCGGATCTGTCCCCCATTGAGCATGTTTGGGACTGGATGAAGCGTCGTCTCACGCGGTCTGCACGTCCAGCACGAACGCTGGTCCAACTGAGGCGCCAGGTGGAAATGGCATGGCAAGCCGTTCCACAGGACTACATCCAGCATCTCTACGATCGTCTCCATGGGAGAATAGCAGCCTGCATTGCTGCGAAAGGTGGATATACACTGTACTAGTGCCGACATTGTGCATGCTCTGTTGCCTGTGTCTATGTGCCTGTGGTTCTGTCAGTGTGATCATGTGATGTATCTGACCCCAGGAATGTGTCAATAAAGTTTCCCCTTCCTGGGACAATGAATTCACGGTGTTCTTATTTCAATTTCCAGGAGTGTATATCGGTAACCTACGACTTTTGTCACCTCAGTGTATAGTACTACACAGGCACTGAGCTACAGTACAGATATTAATGTACTTTTCTGTTGTCCTTTGCCTATGGTATAATTTCATTCTAGCATTACTCCACCGTGTTTTTACATTTTTCGTCCCACCAATTTGGCGGTTTCTTTGCTCTTGCAACAGTCGATTTATTCTGTGGAATGAACATCATCGTTGCTTCTTCATTTTTTAAAATCATTGATATTAATGTGATCCATTGCTGGGTTTCCTCTAACATCGAATCGGTTCAGTACAGATGCTATGACCGTTATATATTGGCTCTAGTCAGCCTTGCATAGGTTCCAGCTGTAGCTGTAATATATACAGTCGATCTATCAGAACGTTTTGGTATAAATATGTGGATTATCGGAAAATAGTTCGAGGTTAGTGAATCGACAGGTAGCTGACATTTGAAAGTTCTGCCCTGGATGGGACATAAAACACAGGTGGGCTCCTTTTATCTGCTTTTTTAGACAACAGATTATCATTTGTCATCCGTCATTAGTTTAGGTTAGATATAATTTTCTTCCCAAACTACCTTAGCGATGAGATCTTCCAGGATGTAGAACACGTCAGAGAACAAGAATCCACATTAAATTTTCAAAAAGAAAAACGGACATGCAAATGTACTCTCAAGCTTAAGGGAAGGGGGCGGGGGGGGGGGGGGGGGGGGGTGAATGTAACGGAAAATGTAAACATTTATTGAAATAATCATTACAGCCATATTTATTAAAGTACAAATCTAAAATTTTGTGTATGTTTTAACGGAAAAAAAACAATAAAATATGCAGAATTAATACTTTACCAGAAATTTGACGTTTTAATTTTTTATTGTATTTTTTATAAAAAGCCCTAACTCAAATTCGATTCATGCAATTAATCTGAAAATTTTATAGTAGTGTCCCGTGTCCTGAGAGGGTTACAAGACCACTGAACTAAAATTATTAATTTATGGCGCAAACTCTATCATTACCAGAGTTTTTAATTTTCCGCATCCAAAATTAACGTTTTTTTCTACATACAATCATCTAAAAATCAGAATTTAATCGCAGGATATCGAATTTTTTAGTTCCCGGCAGACAGCAACACGTTGCGAACAGTTCCTGAAAATTTCATAACATTAGCGCATTTACTTTTTGAGAAAAGGTTTTTAATAACGTAAAAAATGTAAAACAGAGAAAATGAGGTTAAAAGATTTTCTTCTCATGCTTCTACATGTAATACGCTTACTTCAGTTTTAAAATCCTCCATACTGACACACCTCATCCTCCAGGTTTCTTTTCTCTCCTCTTCGAATCTGCCTGGCCTGTATTTGCAGGTAAAAAAATTGTTCAAATGGCTCTGAGCGCTATGGGACTTAACTGCTGAGGTCATCAGTCCCCTAGAACTTAGAACTACTTAAACCTAACTAACCTAAGAACATCGCACACATCCATCCCCGAGGCAGGATTCGAACCTGCGACCGTAGCGGTCGCGCGGCTCCAGACTCAGGCGCCTAGAACCTCTCGGCCAGACCGCCGGGCTATTTGCAGGTAAGACACTGATCTGCTAGCTTGACCCTGCTTGACCCTGCTTTCGTCGATGGTGTAAAATGCTTTTGTTGTAAATACACCAGGATCTATACCAACTTCAGCACTTCAATTCTGTCATTATTTCCGTTACTGTAACATAAAACTGCATCATAGATACCTATTTGGAGTACTTAAAGTCCACAGAATGTCCTTTTTGAGCATCTAATCCAGACTGAATTATTGAAGCTTTCATTTGCATTTTGTGTATTTCTGTGAAGACACTTCCTCAGTAAGTCAGGGTTTGCGAGAAACCTGGATGTGGGATTATCTGCATTGATAGCAGGTTCTGGTAACGACTATTTATGTGAATACATCTCATTTCTGTTGTTGAACATACTCCAATCGTCTTTCGTACACAGACTGTGCATTGGTGTTTGGTCAGTGGATAGTTTGTGGAAAAAAATTGCCCACACAGCACGCCTCATTGCCTCTAAATTAGGTGTGTTTTCCCTGATAGCTCTCCCATAAAATAACTGAAGAGAATTAATTTCTTTCAGAGCAAGCCTGCCTTTTCCTCCTAGTGGTTTTCCATCCTCAAGTACATCAAAGTACATTTTTAGAGCATCTTACTGCATTTTATTGCCACAGTTTCTCACTTTCTTCATGGTTGGACATTTTCCTTGTTGCACACTGGTGGCAGAATTTAGACATAATTTCTACATCTAAACCTTCACCTAAGTCAATACCAATAACAGATGCAACTCCATACAGAGATGTGTGATCCATTTTCATCCAGGTCCCGTCTACAGACACACGCGGGTCAGTAACATTTGTAGGAGATGCATTTTCTTGAATATCTACCCCAGGATCTATTTCTTTCTGGTTTATCTCCACCAATTCCTCCACTGCTTTTTTCGTAGAAAGTTTGGCAGTATCACATAAAGCGTCAGACTTTTCTCAATTTATTTTTGCAAACCTTGCACAAGGTGGAGGCACGTTCAAAAAACCACACAATAAATTACCTCCTTCTTTGCCCTTTCCAAGGCATCTCAGAGCATATGCTAACCTAAAATTGTTTTCATACGTACCAGTGACAGTTTTTTTTTGGAGGATGAAAATGTCAATTGATAGCCACACGAATTATAGATTAATTTAAAATCACAAGCTATTCCCACTCTTCTTTCTTCAACAACAATCATGCATTCCATATTTTTACAGCCAACACACGAACATGATAACTTTATAGCCTGGCAGAGAAGCTCTAAATCAATAAGTCTGAATCCAGTGGAATCCGTATCAACATGATTCACGCACCTTTACAATTCTCCTGTCCCAAGTTTCGATGCTGGAGAGATTATGTTCTTCATTTCGAGCTGCTTCCCCTCTTTTGTTGGTAAACCGATTCCCATGAAACCTCCGTTTCCTAAACACAGTTTTCCCACCATCCATTATGCATAAATTTTGACTTCCACGTAGAGGTTTGCGAATTCAACCTTCCACCTACTAATATGTGTTACTATCGTCAAAACGTAAATAAACCACATGCAAGAAAGTTTTCAAGCAAAGATACAGATGTTAGCCAGAGATATAGATTCAGTCAAAGATATCGAAAGAAAATAGCCTTCACACTGACAAAAATTCCGCTGAAGCAAGCAGTTTCCCAAATGTTGGAAAAGGTGGGAGTGGCCGCCAGTGCATAGTTGATCAGTTTAATAATTTAAAGGCATTTCTAAAGCTG
This sequence comes from Schistocerca piceifrons, assembly GCF_021461385.2. NCBI lineage: Eukaryota > Metazoa > Arthropoda > Insecta > Orthoptera > Acrididae > Schistocerca > Schistocerca piceifrons. The sequence continues at coordinate 76,133,227 of NC_060149.1, forward strand.
CTATCACGATAAAATTCACACACAACATACATCAAGAAAATAATATTTTTGAAAAATCTATTTTTTGGGCCAAAATCCATTACATCCCCCTTTAAAATTACACAAACAACCAGAATTGAGTTTTACCTCATTTGTATGTAACACACATAACGTAACTGTCTTGCGGGTTCTTTGCTCTCTTTTCAGTACAGTCCTTTGACTACATAAAATAGTTACTATAAGAGGCCGCGAGAGATGACTGCTCCGTACGGTTATCAATCCAGAGGCAAATTAGTATCAGGATAATGCAGATATCAGCAACACGTTATAGTAAATGACATTTCCAAAAAGCAAATTTCAACTGGAAATTACCTTCCTAACATTTTTGTTCTGGACTGGGACCTGGTAATCCAATCCAGTTCCTGTTAACTAACCACGAAAAATATTAAATATGGTTTCAGTCACAAGTAACAATGTGTGCGCAGCTTTATACTTGAAATGACGTGGCATGAAGTTTTGTGTTGGACGGTGTTCGAACCAAGCACCTAATCGGGTTGTTAACTAAACACCATCAGATGTTAGAAATCGTAATTTTCACCAATAGCGCGATGAATGATTGTAGAGATAATGCATTTGTTGGGTTAGTGTAGGGAATTGCATCAAACCAATCTTCGGACTAGAGACCACAAGTGCAACAACAAATGCATAATTCTCTAATGAAGCGGATTTTATTCTGTTGTGGCCTTCTAAACGATTTGATACAGCTAGTCGCGACTTCCTCTCCTATGCCAACCTTTCCTTTTGTGCTAAATGTTTTCTATCATATAACGCACGTATTTCGATATCTGTCTTCCTCTACAGCTTTCGTCCTCTACGGCTCTCTCTAGTGCCATGGATATCTTCTCCTGCTGTCTTAACACTTGTGCTGCCATCCTGGCATAATTAACATTTTCCAAGTATTCCTTTCCTCGTCGTTTCTACAGCAAAGTTCCTCATTTATTAACTTATTAGACAACTAATTTTCAACATTATTCTGTGAAACGACTCATCAAACGGAACGACTCTCTTCTTTTCCGGTTTACAAACGAAAATATATCACGAAAATTGTCAAAGGTGAAAGTTCCTGTGTGTAAGTTTAAGAATAAGCCATTCGAATAGTTAGAATGCATTAAGCATTTGTCTAGTATGATAAAACATTGAGAAGCAACCAGTATCTCGGCTTTCGGCAGTTGTTTTGAGCTTTTGTAAAGTGGTGCTGACTTGTGAAGTCGAGGAACTGCATCGCAAGTGAGAGGTAGACGGAATGAGTCTACAAAAACGTGTTATACTCTTGGGAACGTTCATGCAGGACATACTAATTTTCGGGAAAGTTCTGAACTTTGAAAGATAGGTGGCAGCAAACTGATTATTTATCAGATGGTAACACACAGAACTTCTGCAGTGACCATCATTTCGGTTGTGTACCAGGCGATTAGATTAGTTATTCATAACATCTATGGAATTAACAGACCCGGTTTTAGTCTCAAGCGACACAAGCCGCTGCTTAGTGACGCCAAGCTGAGAGTGAGGGACCACAACTGTAAGATTTCTATACAGGACATATCACAATCAGCAGCGGCTACTACCGGCGCCCCTGACGCCCAAATGCAAGTTGTATACTGTGCGTCTCCCAATTAGTTGCGAAAATTGATACGGGAGAGAATATACGAAGGTAAAGTAGACAGAGGATAGAGAGAGAGAGAGAGAGAGAGAGGGGGGGGGGAGGGGGGGGAGGGGGGGGGGACGCCAGCTTAGCACGTCGCTAAATGATAAGTCGTTTTTGTAGAAAAATGTTCTCCAGCCGGCTATGGGAATTAAAACACTAACTGTAGCAAGCAACGAATTACGGTAGTGAGCAATAAGGTGCTGGAGAAGAGATAGTCATCTGCAACAATGAAGACTTTGGCGTATGTCTGCAATCAGTTATCATTGTCAGTCGATACAGCATTGTCTTTGAGATTTCACAAGGCAGGCAACTCTACTTTCAGAGCAGTTCGGACTTAATCTGCATGTCAGAAGACGAAATTAGAATAAAATTAGGGTCACCGTCCGAGTCATGTTCAAATGTGTGTGAATTCCTAAGGGCTCAAACTGCAGAGGTCCTCGGTCCCTAGACTTACACACTACTTAAGCTAACTTTTGGTAAGAACAACACACACACACACGCCCGAGGGAGAACTCGAACCTTCGGCGGGAGGGGCCGCGCAGTCTGTGACATGGCGCCTCAAACCGCGCGGCCATTCCGCGCGGCGTCCGAGTCAGATTCAGCCACAAGTAGAGTACTATTTAACGTAGTAATCTGTTTTAACAATTACAGTATGTTAATTCTCATATGAAGTTTGTGATAACCTAGACCTAGAGGCTTCGCTACGATGAAAAATCAGGAACTAATGGGGGCAGTCAAAAGAAAAACGAACACCCACCACAGCGAGACAGTGGAATGGTCAGAAGTAATCACCACGCGCGTTAAGACATTTATCCCATGGGAGACGAGACGATCAATTCCTGTGTCGTAAACGCGGTCGGCCCCTGAAGGATCCACGACCGCACCTTCTCTTGCACCTCCTTGTCCGACTGAAACCGACGTCCACGGATGTCTTACTTCACATCACCAAAAATGTTAAACTCATGGGGTGGAAGATCTGGGCTGTACAGAGGATTCCGTGTGTTTCCCAACCAAATCGATGAAGCGTAACCTTCGTCCTATTGTAGTCGCACGCCCGAGGAGCTAGTTTCCCTTTGATCGCTGGAGTCCATGTAGGGGACGGGTGAGGAATGCCGGCCACGTCTGCTACACAACTGTCTGAAGGATAATGGTTCAAATGGCTCTGAGCACTATGGGACTCAACTGCTGTGGACATAAGTCCCCTAGAACTTAGAACTACTTAAACCTAACTAACCTAAGGACATCACACACATCCATTCCCGAGGCAGGATTCGAACCTGCGACCGTAGCGGTCGTGCGGTTCCAGACTGTAGCGCCTTTAACCGCTCGGCCACTCCGGCCGGCTGTCTGAAGGATAGTCGGATCGTAGGAGCTAACCGTACGATACTATGAAAGCTGGACGCCCACAATAGACCAGCCCGCCAACAACTAAGTTCATAACCCAACAGCTGCCTGCACGTGTGATGTGACGCTACGCCGTTCCTCTACCACAGCGGTGTCAGCATCGAAACGTAACAACAGTGGGGCCACCTGCCACGCAGATTGTGGGCTATGACTTGTGATCGGTTTTCATTTGACTGCCCCATATAATTGTAAAGCAAACATAGCCAATTGCGTAAGCGGCTACGAATTTCACCCCCCTGCCCCACTCAGTTTGATGGACCTCTTACTGATAGTTTGTTTCTCTCCGTTTCAAGTGCACTGCCTGTTGACGCGGCCATTCATCAGACGCATATCGCTTTCACTGACAAAGCAATATCAACAATTATATAGTAATCACAACACGCACATTATACTGTCCGTTATTTTGTTTATTGCAGAATGAGTGATGGTATCGCTTAGTGAAGACATGTTTTAGACAATACCGCTAGCATGTTACGTTCCTTTTTACATGTGCTTATAACAGCCGCTTCTCCGTTCGTGTTAGCAGAAGCACGAATCGGATATCCCCTGCACACACTCGCCGCCTACATTTCTTTTCACTTCCTTGATTTGAAAACTTACGCTAAAGAAAGTATTCTTAAGAACAATTGTTTATCAGTTCACAATGATCAAAGAATAAAAAGTGTGATCTCATAATTTTTTCAGGATAACCATGGGTGATGCTGTAAAATAAAGAAAAGTGAATCGCATCTGGCGAATGAGTTTCTCAGTTCGACGGAAAAAGGAATGACGACAGCGACTGAAGAGTACGGCTATCTAAATAATTCCGCCTGCTCTTTATTTATGATGTTTGAATTACAGCTCGTGTGTCTGGATATTATTCATAATTACGAATAAGATCAAAATCATTTCGGCTGCCTGTAACGCAGTAGTACCCGGCGTTGTCACGTCTTCGTAAGACGAGCTTCCAAAGTGATACCCGGCTTAACACGTCATCTGAGTGAACGTATTCCCCTTGTCGCTAGCCTAATGGACAAATGGCAACATTGTAGAATATGTTTGGCAACTACGTGACAGTCGATTTACTTCCCGGTGTGGTGCAGAAGAGTCCTCCAAAATTCTCTTGATATGTCGTTCTCATTTCCGACAAATAATCTGAATGATTCTCACTTAAGGTGTAATACTGGGGTATCAAATTTATTATTCGATTCCGGGAAGGTCATTTCACACAGAATATATAAAAGGGGGGGGGGGGGGGCTCTGAGCACTATGGGACTCAACTTCTGAGGTCATTAGTCCCCTAGAACTTAGAACTAGTTAAACCTAACTAACCTAAGGACATCACAAACATCCATGCCCGAGGCAGGATTCGAACCTGCGACCGTAGCGGTCTCGCGGTTCCAGACTGCCGCGCCTAGAACCGCACGGCCACTTCGGCCGGCTCAGAATATATAACTAATCTCATATTTAAGATTGCTAATTATCTCTGTTAATCAACAACACCGAGGTGAGAGCATCTTCCTAGCAATACCATCTCATTAGTTAAGTGGAAATGCGGCCGCTTTGTGCCCGAGCTGTAAGCCTCCAGACCGAAAACCATTAACGAAATCTTAGTTTCACTATCTTAAGTCTCCTCACATTTTCACTTTAGTACCCTCTAGATAAAAGACGAAAAATTTAAGAAATTGTGACGTTGCATCTTCGTTGGTGGTTTGCCCTTAAAGAGCGCAGTTAGAATGAACTACATGGCCAATTTCTTCTGCTGCCTTCCTTGCTGCCCAAACTTCCTTCATTCGCTCGCTATGTTTGTTTCCGGTCCTCTGTCCATGCTTCTTGTTGGCTTCGTGTCTTCGGCTTCATCTTGGTTGCATTTTTGGGTGCCCATATTTCTTTCATCTTCCGGCTGTGATCTTGTTTGCGTTTTTCGGTCCATTTTACACCTGTTCGTTTGTCACAGTTATCTCATGTATTTTACTTTTCTTAATGATGTTTCTGAATTTCATTCTGCCGTTTATTGTGTCTGTGTGATGTTGAGTTGGTTCAGGTCGTTTTTTACCTCTGCCACCCATTTGTTGTTTCTAGAGGTTACCCAGTCAAAGATCTGTTTTGTCAGTCTGTGTGATGGCATTCTGTATAGGTGTCCATAGAATTGTAGTTTGCGTTTTCTTATCTTTTCTGTGATTGTCTCCGTATGTTTGGATATTTCCTCTGTAGGTTTCTTGATCCATATTCCATTGTTGTTAGTTGGGCCAAATATTTTCCTAAGTATTTTCCGTTCTACTTTTTCTAGTTGTCTGATACATGTATGCCATAGGATTAGTGTGGTCTCTGCTGCATACAGTGCTTCGGGGAGCACCACCGTGTCGTAGTGGAGTAATTTGCCTTTTTGTGGGATAGACTTCTTGTTGTAGTGATTTCACACTGCTTTGTATGTTTTGTCCAGTTTAGTTTTTCTTTCTTCGTTTGAGTCCCTGTTATGCCCACTCATTTGTAATGTTTTACCGAAGTATTTGAAGTTTGCCGTTTTGTAAATCCTGCCGTACTTTGGGTTCAGAGATGGGAGTTTCTTTGTGCTCATAAACTGTGTTTTTTCGTAAGAGAACTGTAGTCCAGTTTTGGAAGCGATTTGCCAAATCGTCTGCAAAAGCCAGCTATCTAATCTGTAGGTTTCCTAAGGTTATCCCCTGTTGTGATATTTCCCATTCTTTTATTGCCTTATCTAACACCAGATTGAAACGGAGATGTGAGAGGCCAACGCCTTGTCTGACACCTGTGCGAATCTCAAAGGGCTCTGATAGTTCTCCACAGAACTTTACTTTGGAGGTCGTGTTGGTCAAGGTTTGCTCTATGATAGTCCGTGTTTTGTTGTCTTCCGGCCGAAGTGGCCCTGCGGTTAAAGGCGCTGCAGTTCGGAACCGCAAGACCGCTACGGTCGCAGGTTCGAATCCTGCCTCGGGCATGGATGTTTGTGATGTCCTTAGGTTAGTTAGGTTTAACTAGTTCTAAGTTCTAGGGGACTAATGACCTCAGCAGTTGAGTCCCATAGTGCTCAGAGCCATTTTTTTTTTTTTTGTCTACTTTGTATTCAGCTAGAATTTTGAAGAGAGTTGTCCGGTCGATAGTCATACGCCTTTTTGAAGTCGACAAAGGTAATGATCAGGTTCTGTTTGTGTTGTAAAATCATTTTCAGGTTCCACATTTGTTCCGCACAAGATCGCCCTTTACGGAAGTCTGCTTGGTATTCCCCAATCAAGTGGTCGGTCTGTAGTTGTTCGGGACAGTCTTGTCACCTTTTTTGTGTAGTGGGTGTATCAGGGCAGTTTTCCAGTTGTCAGGAATTTTCATGGTTTCCCAGATATCTTCCAAGATCCTGTGAATGTCTTTGGTGAATTCTGGGTCTTGTAATTTCCAGATTTCCGCGATGATGCCGTCTTCTCCTGGTGGTCTACGATTCTTGAGTAACTTGATTATTTCTTTAACTTCTTTTAGAGTTGGAGGTTCACTATCTGGATTGTACGTGCTCTTTTCTGTCATCAGCTCTTCCATGGGGGGGGGGGGGGGGAGATTCGTGTTGAGGAGTTTTTCAAAGTACTTGCCAGAATGTCACAATTATTTTTGGTGTTGGTTTCTAGAGTTCAATCCTGTCTTCTGAATCTCAGGTTGGGTGGCTGATATCCAGTCATAATTTCTCTGAACGTTCTGTAGAAGTTTCTTGTATTGTTCATCGAGAAGTCCGATTCGATCTCCGTCAGTCGCCGTTTATCATACTGTCGTTTATCACGACAAATGATTTTGCTTGATTGTTTCTGCGTTTTCAGGAAGTTCATCCAATCCTCTGAGGATTTATGGCTACTAAATTTTTTCCATACACTGATTCGTTGGTCAATAGCTTGGTCACATGTGTGGTTTCAACGGTGTTTCCTTGTGCGTGGTGCTTGTGGCAGTTTCGTGGCCTCTCGGATTCTTCCTGAAAGTTGTGCCCAGTCTGTCGTTTTCTCCATTTTAATTTTGTCTAATATTTGTGTCTGGTTTAAAGTAAGGTATTCTGGATCTGGTCTAACAATTTTGTTCTTCTGGAGCTTTTTCTTGGGCAAAAGACGACCCTGATCCTTAGTAGGTGGTGGTCTGAGTCGAAGTAACCTTTACGTGTGTCTATGTTCAAAATTTCTTTTTGTGAGTCTTTCTGGACTGTTATGTGGTCGATTTGTAGTTTTCGTAAGTTTCTTTTTCGAACCACTCTCGGTGCGACGTTTATATACTTTCGTGGTAATCCAGAAATGCTTCTGTGTAGGGCAAGAGACTTCACCTACACACAGACCACGTTGTTGTTGTCTTCAGTCTTGAGACTGGTTTGATGCAGCTCTCCATGCAAGCTATCCTGTGCAAGCTTGTTCATCTCCCAGTGCCTACTGCAACCTACATCTTTCTGAATTTGTTTAGTGTATTCATATCTTGGTCTCCCTCTACGATTTTTACCCTCCACGCTGCCCTCCAATACTAAATTGGTGATCCCTTGATGCCTCAGAACATGTCCTACCAACCGATCCCTTCTTCTAGTCAAGTTGTGCCACAATCTTCTCTTCTCCCCAATCCTATTCAATACCTCCTCATTGGTTATATGACCTAATCTTCAGCATTCTTCTGTAGCACCACATTTCGAAAGCATCTATTCTCTTCTTGTCTAAACTATTTATCGTCCATGTTTCACTTCCATACATGGCTACACTCCATACAAATACTTTCAGAAACGACTTCCTGACGCTTAAATCTATACTCGGTGTTAACAAATTTCTCTTCTTCAGAAATGCTTTCCTTTCCATTGCCAGTCTACAGTTGATATCCTCTCTACTTCGACCATCATCAGTTATTTTGCTCCCCAAATAGCAAAACTCCTTTACTACTTTTAGTGTCTCATTTCCTAATCTAATTCCCTCAGCATCACCAGACTTAATTCGACTACATTCCATTATCCTCGTTTTGCTTCTGTTGATGTTCATCTTATACCCTCCTTTCATGACACTGTCCATTCCGTTCAACTGCTCTTCCAAGTCCTTTGCTGTCTCTGACAGAATTACAATGTCATCGGCGAACTCAAAGTTTTTATTTCTTCTCCATAGATTTTAATACCTACTCCGAATTTTTCTTTTGTTTCCTTCACTGCTTGCTCAATATACAGATTGAATAACATCGGGGAGAGGCTACAACCCGGTCTCACTCCCTTCCCAACCATTGCTTCCCTTTCATGCCCCTCGACTCTTATAACTGCCATCTGGTTTCTGTACAAATTGTAAATAGCCTTTCGCTTCCTGTATTTGACCCCTGCCACCTTCAGAATTTGGAAGAGAGTATTCCAGTCAACATTGTCAAAAGCTTTCTCTAAGTCTACAAATGCTAGAAACGTAGATTTGCCTTTCCTTAATCTAGCTTCTAATATAAGTCGTAGGGTCAGTATTGCCTCACGTCTTCCATTATTTCTACGGAATCCAAACTGATCTTCCCCGAGATCGGCTTCTACTAGTTTTTCCATTCGTCTGTAAAGAATTCGCGTTAGTATTTTGCATCCGTGACTTATTAAACTGATTGTTCGGTAATTTTCGCATCTGTCAGCACCTGCTTTCTTTGGGATTGGAATTATTATGTTCTTCTTGAAGTCATAGGGTATTTCGCCTGTCTCATACATCTTGCTCACCAGAAGGTAGAGTTTTGTCAGGACTGGCTCTCCCAAGACCGTCAGTAGTTCTAATGGAATGTTGTCTACTTCCGGGGTCTTGTTTCGACTCAGGTCTTTCAGTGCTCTGTCAAACTCTTCACGCAGTATCGTATCTTCCATTTCCATAATATTGTCCTCAAGTACATTGCCCTTGTATAGACCCTCTATATACTCCTTCCACCTTTCTGCTTTCCCTTGTTTGCTTAAGACTTGGTTTCCATTTGAGCTCTTAATATTGATACAAGTGGTTCTCTTTTCTCCAAAGGTCTGTTTAATTTTCCTGTAGGCAGTATCTATCTTACCCCTAGTGAGATAAGCATCTACATCCTTACATTTGTCCTCTAGCCATCCCTGCTTAGCCATTTTCCACTTCCTGTCGATCTCATTTTTGAGACGTTTGTATTCCTTTTTGCCTGCTTCATTGACTGAATTTTTATATTTTCTCCTTTCATCAATTAAATTCAATATTTCTTCTGTTACCCAAGAATTTCTACTAGCCGTCGTCTTTTTACCTACTAGATCCTCTGCTGCCTTCACTACTTCATCTCTTAACCCTTTTAGGGAAAGTGGTTCCATTTGAAACCACCTACAATTTTCTCATTTTGTGGCAAAAGGGCAGTGGCTACATTTGGGACACCATTCAGCAGCCTAGTTGGTGCTGCCCTCTAGTGGCTGTCACTGGAACCGTTTCAAAATATATAAATTATAGCAAGTAGTGAGGCGAGTTGGATAGCCATTTTCGTACGCTGTGCGCGAACGTCTTTGTTCTCAAATTGTGACTGTATTCTTCTGTATTAGGTAACTTTTATGCATGTATTAAATGCAGAATACTGTTCTGTTTACATAAATACTATATGTACTGCAACAATAACCAAAATAATGCTTTATTTCCGTGAATTTTGTGGTGGTTCCATTTGAAACCACTGTTACTGTAACGGCAGCATTAGTAGGTGTGACGATTTCTTTTCCAGTTTCATGTGATGTATTCTCACAGACTAAAGGATGAGAAAATTCTGGAGTGCCTTTTCGCAGATATTCCTTCAGATCCCGACTCAAAGATTGACACTAGCAGTGACAGTGAAAGTGATGTGCTAACTGAAGACAGTGATGTGGATTTGCGAATGAAAACACCTGTTTTATCTCAAATAATTTCGGAAAGTGAGAGTGAGGACCATTTTGACAATGACAGTGATGATAGTTTCAGCACTAATGACGATTTGCCACTGTCTCCCACTGCGAATTTTTCATGGAGAAAGGACGTCAGTGCAGTGAACTTTGCCGCCAATTTTTCAGAGGAAGGAGGTGCGCGAGGAAAACTTAAAAATGACAGTGAAGGTATGCAACCAGTAAATTTTTTTAGGTCTGTATTGTGACACTATGTTAGAACACATAGTTTTCCAGTCTAACCTGTACGCAACACAGAAAGGTGGCAATTTCAGGCCTCTTTCTAAAGCAGAACTAAAAGTATTTTTGGCTATAAACATTCTAATGGGAATCAAGAAACCTTTTTATTATCGTGATTGCTGGTCATCCCATAAGGAACTTCGAGATGAGTACATTTCCTCACTAATTTCGGTAAAAAGGTTCAGCTAAATTTTGACACATATTCACATCAATGACAACGCTGTTATGCCTTCAAGGGAGAGCAGAAATTATGACAAATTATATAAAATCCGTCCACTATTCAATCAGATACTGATAAACTTCAAAGACTTCTATGCACCTACTGACGAGCAAGCTGTAAATGAATGCATGGTGAAGTTCAAAGGACAAGTCGCATTCAAACAATATATGCCCCAAAAGCCAATCAAGATGGGATACAAAATCTGGGTCAGAGCTGGGAAGCTTGGATATATTTGTGATTTTCAGATATATACTGGAAAAGTTGAAGGCATAGTGGACAAATCCTTAGGAGAGAGAATTGTGAGAGATATGTCTAAAGGCTTGGATGGAAAGGGATGCCACATATACTTGACAATTTTTGTACCAGTGTCTCACTTTTACAGAAGCTAAAAGATGACGGACTTTTTGCCTGTGGAACAATTAGATCACACAGAAAAGGACTGCCTACGCTAAAAACAGACAAAGAGTTGCAAAGAGGAGAGTTTGACTGGTCAGTTCGTTCTGATGTCATTGCCTCCATCAAATGGAAAGACAAACGTGTAGTCATATTGCTGTCTACAATTGATTCACCTGTATGTGTTGAAGAAGTCAGCCGTAAAGGAAACGATGGAAAAATCACAAAGGTCTCTTGCCCAAAAATAGTGAAATCATATAATGCAAATATGGGATGTGTCGACAAGGCAGATATGATGAACAGTTTTTATGCAATAGACAGGAAATCACGAAGGTGGTGGCTAATATTATTTTGGTATATAGTTGATATTTCTATTGGAAATGCATTTATTCTGTTTCGATTATGTAATCCAACAGCGAAGCAAGTGCTAAAGGATTTTCGAAGACGTGTTGCCACAGGCCTGGTAGGCAGTAATGTCTTCAAAGATAGCCGTGGCCACCCAGTACACTGTCAGAACCATCTGCAAAAAAACTCAGAACTGTTGTTCCCCATGAGAAACGTATATCGGAAGCATAACATCTGCCAAAACATGGAACCTCAAGGCGCTGTGTGCACCGCAGCACAAAGAAAGGACCCCACAGAAGCAGATGGACATGTAGTCACTGCCAGGTAGCCTTATGCTTACCTGCAGAAAGGAACTGCTTTTTACTGTATCATCAAAAGTGATGACATTTAGCGGGCAGTGGCTCCATTTGAAACCACCCTGTATGTGTTCAGTTTATGTATATTTAATTTAATTTTTACATTTTTCTGTCTCACTGTATGAAAATTAATACAATAAAAACAAGGAAAAATTAAAAATTAATTTTTTTTATTTTGCCCCTGAAAGGGTTAAAGCTACCCATTCTTCTTCTACTGTATTTCTTTCCCCCATTCCTGTCAATTATTCCCTTATGCTCTCCCTGAAACTATGTACAACCTCTTGTTTAGTCAGTTTATCCAGGTCCCATCTCCTTAAATTCTCACACAGACCACATCGGGCTCAAAAGTGCGTAATATCTTGCTGATACTTCATGTTTCGGGCAGGCAGGTGTTACAGATCGTATTTGGCATCCTGGTAAACTGTAATTAATTTACATGAGCACAGAGCAAATTTTTATAGCTTTTTCGTTGAGTTATTGAATATAACAGAACAACATAAGAGAGAAATTAGTCATCAGCAATGTGCACTATGTGATCAAAAGTATCCGGATATCTCAAAAACATACATTTTTCATACTAGATGCAGTGTGCTACCACCTATTGCCAGGTGCTCCATATCAGCGATCTCAGTAGTCATTAGACATCGTGAGAGAGCAGAATGGGACGCTCCTCGGAACTCACGGACTTCGAACATGGTCAGGTGATTGGGTGTCACTTGTGTCATACGCCTGTACGCGAGATTTCCACACTCCTAAACATCCCTAGGTCCACTGTTTCCGATGTGATAGTGCAGTGGAAAAAGCGTACAGGACGACCTCGTCTGTTGACTGTTAGAGACCGCCGACAGATGAAGAGGGTCGTAATGTGTAATATGCAGACAGCTATCCAGACCATCCCACAGGAATTCCAAGTTGCATCAAGATCCACTGCAAGTACTATGACAGTTAAGCAGGAGGTGAGAAAACGTGGCTTTCATGGTCGAGCGGTTGCTCGAAAGCCACACATCATGCCGGTAAATGACAAACGCTTGGTGTAAGGAGCGTAGATATTGGACGATTGAACAGTGTAAAAACCTTGTGTTGAGTGATGAATCACAGTACACAATGTGGCGGTCCGATGGCAGGGTGTGAGTATGGCGAATGCCCTGTGAAGCTCATCTGCCAGCGTGTGAAGTGCCAACAGTAAAAGTCGGAGGCGGTGGTGTTATGGTGTGGTCGTGTTTTTCATGGAGGGGGCTTGCACCCCTTTCTGTTTTGCGGGACACTATCATAGCACAGGCCTACATTGATGTTTTAAGTATCTTCTTGCTTCCCACTGTTGAAGAGCAATTCGGGGATAGCGATTGCATCTATCAACACGATCGAGTGCCTGTTCATAATGTACGGCCTGTGGTGGAGTTATTACACGACAATAACATTCCTGTAATGGATTGGCCTGCACAGAGGCCCGACCAGAATCCTATAGAACACCTTTGGGATGTTTTGGAACGCTGACTTCGTGCCAGACCTGACCGATCGACATCGATACGTCTCCGCAGAGCAGCATTCCAAGAAGAATGGGCTGCCATTCCCCAAGAAACCTTCCAGCACCTGACTGAACGCATGCCTGCGGGAGTGGAAGCTGTCATCAAGGCTAAGGGTAGGTCAAGACCATATAGAATTCCAGCATTACCGATGGAGGTCGCCACGAACTTGTAAGTCATTTTCAGCCAGGTGTCCGGATACTTTTGATTACATAATGTGTCCCTCATTACTAATACAGTCTGATGGTAGTCAGGCAGTTTTTTGGATTACACGTCTGTGTAAAGCTAATTGTTTGGAGATAGAGCTGTCGTCAGTCCAAGCTTAAAGTGCATTTTCATCCACAAAGAAATTTTCGTGATAGTTGTTTGATACGGAGCGACAAATATAACATTTGAAGGCGCTAGTGCAGAAGAAGTACGATAGGGACGGATTTCGGCCAAGGTCCTGGATGTGTTATTTTGTGAAATCAGCAGAGTGTAGGCAGGCGTACACGAACAGTAGCAATACTAGTTGCAGTTACCTTGGTCGCTTTTAGTGTGCTGCGACCTCAAGGTCCCTCAGTCGTTAAAACGGATGCCAAGTGCCACAGACACATATCTGGGATGCTGTTCTTAACACAAAATATCTTTGTGCCACTAAATACATAAAGTTACGCATTGAGGATTTACACTGATCTATAGTTCTATTTTGTCTTTTAGCTAGGGCCAAACATTGTTTTCTGTTTATTGAGTTAACAAAAATGGTTCAAATGGCTCTGAGCACTATGGGACTTAACGTCTGAGGTCATCAGTCCACTAGAACTTAGAACTACTTAAACCTAACTAACCTAAGGACATCACACACATCCATGCCCGATGCAGGATTCGAACCTGCGACCGTAGCGGTCGCTCGGCTCCAGACTGTGGCGACAAGAACCGCACGGCCACTCTGGTCGGCTATTGAGTTAACACACAATGGTTCTAATCCCCTTCTGATTTAGGTTTTCCGATACTTCCTTAAATCGATATTTTTGTCATTTGTCTTTCGTATGTGTGTTTGTCCGTCTCATTCCCGCCAACATCTTCTAATATTGACATCACTCCTATTTCAACGTCGAGCGATTCACCATTTATTCCAACCAGCCTCTTTGAGCCCAACTACACTTTGTCTATCATATTCTGACATCTGCGTATATTGTTCATCGCCTGTCTACGAGGCATAGTTACTGTCGATCTGAGTAAACGGAATGAAATTCGCAAAGACTTTATGCCCTAGCGCTGACATGTCGCCTGTTTACTATCCGTACCAACTGCACAGTGAAATTGCGCTGCGGCGTCACACATTCACTCATCGTCCGCCAGATTTTACAATTTTGGATTTTCCGTCAATACCTGTATGAACATCAATTCTGTGACCAATTCGCAGAACTCCTTAGTTTATCTTAGAGAGTATATTTTTAATGGCAAATTTCATTAAGGAGTAACTATATTGGGAAGCAGTAGTTATCTCTAGTTCCCAAACCAGAAATCTTGAGGGCGTTGTTGAGTTCACATTACAGATAATTCTTACTGCACGTTTTTGGCCTCTGAAAACTTTAGCTTTGTTTGATGAGTTACCCCAAAAAATATCCTCGATGGTATTATGAAAGAAAGTACGCATATTATAATGTTTTCCTATTTTCCTATTACCTGTGATGACAACATTAGCATTGCAAACAGAGATTTGTTTACGAGCTTCAGCAGGCTTGTGGTATGATTGTCCGAGCTAAATTTATTATCAAGTTGTAATCCCAAGCCGGCTGGTGTGGCCGAGCTGTTCTAGGCGCTTCAGTCCGGAACCGCGCTGCTGCTACGGTCGCAGGCTCGAATCCTGCTTCGGGCATGGATATGTGTGATGTCGTAGGTTAGTTAGGTTTAAGTAGTTCTAAGTCTAGGGGACTGATGACCTCAGATGTTAAGTCCCATAGTGCTCAGAGACATTTGAACCGTTTGTAATCCCAAGACTTCAACGGTGTCAACATTTTATATCTGCTTCTCGTCATATTTTAGTTGTATACTGGCGCGATACTTCTTACAAGTTCTGAACAGCATGTAGTGTGTTTCTGCAGAGTTTGGTAACAAAGAATTCGATACGAATCCTTTATTAACGCCTATGTAAATGTCATTAACCGACATATCCAAGATTGCACCTTATTTGCTATTTGATGCAATGTTTGTATCATCTGCAAACAAAACAAACTTGGCATCTGGCAGTGTTTCTCATGGCAAGTCGTTGATACGCACAAGGAAAAATAAGGACCATAAGATGGAACCTAGTGAGATACCACTCGTAATTAGTTGCCAGTTCGATGGTAGTTTAATACACATCTTTTTCCTGTTGACACCCTTTATTTCTTGTCAGAGATAGGATTTGAATCATTTTACAACATTTCCTGTTACACCATAATATTCTAATTTGCTTAAAAGTATATTATGATTTACACAGCCAAATGTCTTTGACAGATTAGGAAATATACCAGTAGCCTGTAATTCATTGGCTAACACAGTAAGTACATTTTCGCTGTGTGTGTTGATAGCATTCTCTTCACCGGAACCCTTTATAAATCTGAATTGTGACTTTGTCAATACAGTGTTTGTTGTCAGATGAATAAGAATCCTATTGTATATTACCTTTTCTAAAATTTTCGAAAATGCTGGCAAAAGTGAAACCTGACGGAAGTTTGATGGCGTTTGTTTAGCTTCTTTCTTAAACAAAGGGTTAAGCTTAACTTCAGCATATTTCAACCGCTCAGGAAATGTTCGACTGGTAAATGGCTGGTTACGCAGATAACTTGATACGTTACTAATCTCATAAGAACACTCTTTAAGACTTTATCGAGGGCATTACGTCTGCTGGTATAGCGAGGGTCATATTCGTATTACTGAAGTTATTTGTAATGAATGGTCTGAGATATTCCATGGCAGCACCTATTGAACCTGAAAACCCCAGATCTTCAGTGACAGCTACGAAATGCTTGTTAATTTGTACAACGCTGCACGGATCTGTTAATCCGCCTCCATAGCTCATTGGTCCGCGTGGCTTGCTGTTATGCGGAGTACCTGCTTTCGATTTCCGGTATTACCAGAGATTTTTCCTAAGCGGAAAGAGTGGAACAGGGTACACTCAGCCTTGCGATGCTAAGTGAGGAGCTACTTGCGTGAGAAGTAGCGGCTCCAACACGAAAAAAGCCGACAACGGCTGAGAGAACGGTATGTTGACGTCTCGCCCCTCCATAACGCATCCTATGACGACAGCAGTATAGGACGACACAGCGGTCGGTTGGTCCCGATTGACCCACCAGGGCTAGAATGTGCTTATCTTTTGCACATCTGTTATCAATATGTCATTTATTCTTAATATTATATCATCTCCTTCATGTCCAGTTCTGTCTGTCTGCCGGCCGCGGTGGTCTCGCTGTTCTAGGCGCTCAGTCCGGAACCGCGCGACTGCTACGGTCGCAGGTTCGAATCCTGCCTCGGGCATGGATGTGTGTGATGTCCTTAGGTTAGTTAGGTTTAAGTAGTTCTAAGTTCTAGGGGACTGATGACCACAGCAGTTAAGTCCCATAGTGCTCAGGGCCATTTCTGTCTGTCTCCTTCTTCATTATATCCCATACCGTCATTATTTTGTTATCTGACGTTATTATCTTTTTCTCGTAATGTGTTTGCTTTTATGCCTATATTATTATCTTTAAAATTTTGCAATGTGCCAAGTAAAGAGCTAAAGCATCAAGATGACAACTGTTTCTGACTGAAGGACACAGTTTCCTTTTTGTCTTGTAAAGGTATCTTTGTTCGTTGAGTAATCTATGACTGCTGTGTAGACAGTATTCGGATAAGGTAAGAAGTTCTATTAATAAACTGATCTTCGTGTCGTGTCATGAACACTATATAATTCACTACAGTTCATGTCTTTGAGGAATGTTCTAAAATAATCAGTGTTTGGCTTACTCACTACACTCTTGAATTTTCAAACTACGTAATTTCAGCCCTGCAGCCGGTAGATGTTCAGTACAGTTCAAGATTTTTGAACTGAGCAACTGCCTGTTATCCTCAGCTGAGCCATCGAAGACTGACGAAGATGTCCTAGAGTTGCCCTCTATCAAATCTACTATTCGGTAGTTTTGGTACAGTACACAAATGACGTAAAATGGTAGGATTAGCAGTAACATTGTTAGAGGAAGAAACGAAAATGAATGTGTGAGGGGGAAACTGAGAGCTGATGCCTTCTCTTTGTTTCTTTTTTTTAATCTGTACGTAATTAGAGCTGCACATCGTTCATTGTTAGTCCTTTGTGTATTTCATATCCCTAAAAAATATAAATTCTGTTTTATAAGTAATAAAAATTGGTTGATCGCTTAACTTCCGCGCTTTTATATAACCAAAATTATTACTTTTGATTCAAACATAAATATAAAAATGTATGTAATTACTGTTGTTATTTTGTACTCAATAGTACGTTCTTCATCACGGAAGGCAAGAGTTCCCTGTTATCAGTGATCAGTGCGAAAGTTGTTTTGAATAACATAAAAAGTTTTATATGAGCTTGACGAAGCAACGCTTGATTTTTAATATTACATTTTTTGAGAAAATAGCGTTTTCTAACGCTATACGATAACTTTCATTTTTTTAATTACAGCATTCCTCTATTTCACGTCAAAAACCAACAATTCGCGAATAAAAACAGAATTAAACACTGACAGTTTTACTCTTGTTATTAATACTGTTTATTTTTAAGTAACAGACGGGAGGAGAACCATGTAGAATAAAAATGTTTCTTAGGATACGCGGCCCTTTATATATGCTCACTCAGTTTTTAGACAGTTCACCACTTCCAGTTTCTAGGGGAATCTAGTAGGACAGCAGTCACACGCAAATAAAAAAGACCAAAATGGGGTAACGTCCGATAGGTATGCAGCACACCTAAAGTGCAGGTGACGCTGTTGCTACCTCAATTGACCAGGGATATAGGAAAACTACAGCAGTCTACGCCTGCTTATGATAGTCAACGGAGCCTACGGTTGTTTCAAGACTCTACGTCCTCCGTTCCGCAATATATAGCACGATGAGTATACCACGCATCCATCAAAATCATGTTGACAGACAGACAACACTAGCTGGCCGTAACGCCCCCACTGATAGAACCGCGAAACTCAGTGTCCTCTGCATTACCGCTCGGCCCGGCCGTCGGAGCACTCTGTCGTCTTCTATTAGAGGAGATCGTGGAGGTAATGGGGTACTGCATCCTGATCAACTCGTAGCCTCTATCATGGTTTGTAAGATTTTCCGCAAGGCTTATTTCCACTGGTTCTCTAATAATGGAGTCCCAGAAAGGTGTTCCTGTAGTCAGGATCATTGTTTTATCAAACTCCATTGAGTGTCCAGTGGGAATACAACGTTTGACAATAGCGGTATTGCTTGGTTCCAAAAAACGAGTGTAGTGGTGTTGAATTTTGAAATTCACACACTCTTGAACTCATATATAGTGGATTTTGTATCCTGTTCAGTATTAATATTTACCAGGAGGAACTGCATTTCATGATCTACTGATTTTGTAATATAATTTTGGTCATTAGATCATTCTATAGAGATGTTATCAATAGCTGTCTTTGAGTTATTAGCTACTCTAGCTGGGAAGTTTTCAGTAGGAATTATGTTAAATGATAGTGTCACTAACTGTAATAAATCCTTTCTGGAAGAGTTTTTAAGAAAATTTGCATTTAAATTACCAGTAACCCCCACATATTTATTTATTTATTTATTGCTGTTAAATACGCCAATAGAGAGTCAAGGTGATTTATGAACAGATTAAAATTACCTACAGGTGCTCACTATACACTTACTGTTATGAAGGATTTATTATGAAATACTGACTGCTTCCGTTGCACATACTTTCACATACTGTTCCAGTCAAAATTTATGAATGACTGTGTTTTAATTTTATGACAGTTCCTGGTGAATGTAACAACTCCTCCATCCTCCACTTCCGCTCTAAAACAGTAAGATGCTAACCGAAGTCCTGTTACCCTTAACATAATTATACCAATGGTCACGTGATGTTCAGAGAGGCAGACTATGTCAGTTGGGTTTGATGACTAATTCAGCAATGCAGAGAATTAGTTCATCAGTTTTACTCTTTAGTTCAAATGGTTCAAATGGCTCTGAGCACTATGGGACTTAACTTCTGAGGTCATCAGTCCCCTAGACTTAGAGCTACTTAAACCTAAGGACATCACACACATCCATGCCCGAGGCAGGATTCGAACCTGCGACCGTAGCAGCAGCGCGGTTCCGGACTGAAGCGTCTAGAACCGCTCGGCCACACCGGCCGGCCACTTGGAGGGGCATATCCGTCTGACCGCTATCTGTCCTCTAGACCTGCCTCTCACGCAGGATGTTGTGCATCAAAGTCGCCCGTTATTAATTGTGGGTTAGTACTGGAATTAATGAGAGTACACAGATGTTAATTATTTATATCGTTATTTGGTGCTCTGTAGTTACGTTAACATTTGCGGTACCTGGGAAAATGACGACATATGTGTATTGAAATTCTGCGTGATTAATCTCTGAGTTTAAAATTTCGTATGGAATCCCACACTTAATTTAAAGCACTCTTCATCCATACCCTTCCTCTCTATCACTGCCTACATTGTGAAAACTGGATATGAGAGTATCAGTCAGTCGAGCAACTCACGTCTCACTTACTTCTCTAATTGCTATATGCTGCTTCTTTGGAAATTAAAATGAACATTTTAATTACTTCTTATAGAGTGCGCGTTCCACAGCATTATAATGGAAGGTAAAACGGCCTTTTACTATTTATTTGCCAATAGCTACTAAGACAGAAGATGTCAAATTGTGAATAAGAGCTTTGAAGCTATTAGTTTGCATCCAATCGCTGATTTTTGTTGTGCTTGACGTATCTCTTAGAGTAGTAATAATATTTTGCATTATACTGTTCACCAGATCCCAGAATTCGAATCAAGGACAACTGCCAACTCGAGAAACTCAGAAGCAGATATCCTCGGTGCAGCGAAGCATTTTTTGCGGGGGGGGGGGGGGGGGGGGGGGGTGGGAGGGGGTGTGTCATCATCCTCTCCTGTGCTAACCTCTTCACCTCAGAGTAGAACTTGTTACCTACGTCCTCAATTATTTGCTGGATGTATTCCAGTCTCTGTCTTCCTCTACAGTTTTTGCCTTCTACAGCTCCCTCTAGTACCATGGAAGTCATTCCCTCATGTCTTAACAGATGTCCTATCATCCTGTCCCTTCTCCTTATCAGTGTCTTCCACATATTCCTTTCCTCTCCGATTCTGCACAGAACCTCCTCATTCCTTACCTTATCAGTCCACCTAATTTTCAACATTCACCTGTAGTATCACATCTTAAATACTTCGATTATCTTCTGTTCCTGTTTTCCCACAGTCCATGCTTTACTACCATACAATGCTGTACTCCAGATGTACATTCTCAGAAATGTCTTCCTCAAATTAAGGCCGATATTTGATATTAGTAGACTTCTCTTGGCCAGGAATGCCCTTTGTGCCATTGCTCCTTTTGATGTCCTCCTTGCCCCGTCCGTCACTCGTTATTTTACTGCCTAGGTAGCAGAATTCCTTAACTTCATCTACTTCGTGACCATCGATCCTGATAATAAGTTTCTCGCTATTGTCGTTTCTACTACTTCTCGTTACTTTCGTCTTTCTTCGATTTACTCTCAACCCATACTCTGTACTCATTAGATTGTTCATTCCATTCAGCAGATCATGTAATTCTTCTTCACTTTCACTCAGGATAGCAATGTCATCAGCGAATCGTATCACTGATTTCCTTTCACCTTGATCTTAATTCTACTCCTGAACCTTCCTATTATTTCCATACTTGCTTCCTCGATGTACAGATTGAACAGTATGAGCGAAAGACTACATCCTTGTCTTACACCCTTTTTAATACGAGCACTTCGTTCCTGGTCGTCCAATCTTATTATTCCCTCTTTGCTGTTGTACATATTTTATATGACCCGTCTCTCCCTATAGCTTACCCTCATTTTTCTCAAATTTCGAACATCTTGCACCATTTTACATGGTCAAAAGCTTTTTTCAGGTTGACAAATTCTATGAACGTGTCTTGATTTTTCTTTAGTCTTGCTTCCATTATTAACCGCAATGTCAGAATTGCCTCTCTCGTGCGTTTACCTGACTCGTCACAATACACCAGTCACTACTCTTGATGAACTGTGGTATCGTGTTGAAGCTACATGGGCAGCTGTACCTGTACACGCCATCCCAGCTCTGTTTGACTCAATTCCCAGGCGTATCAAGGCCGTTATTACGGCCAGAGGTGGTTGTTCTGGGTACTGATTTCTCAGGATCTATGCACCTAAAGTGCGTGAAAATGTAATCACATGTCAGTTCTAGTATAATATATTTGTCCAATGAATGCCCGTTTATCATCTGCATTTCTTCTTGGTGTAGCAATTTTAATGGCCAGTAGTGTAAATTCTGATTCTAATACTGGGTCCCCTATCTCTTCTAAATCGACTCCTGTTTCTTCTTCTATCACATCACACAAATCTTCCCCCTCATAGAGGCATTCAATATATTCTTTTTTCATGCAGCCATTTCGTCTTAGCTTCCCTGCACTTCCTATTTATTTCATTCCTCAGCGATTTGTGTTTCTGAGTCTCCCAGTACATTTTTTTTTACTTCCTCTTTTCATCGATCAAATGAAGTATTTCTTCTGTTACCCATGGTTTCTTCGCAGTTACCTTCTTTGTATCTATGTTTTCCTTCCCAACTTCGATTATCGCCGTTTTTAGGGATGTCCATTCCTTTTCAACTGTACTGCCTAGTGAGCTATTCCCTATTGCTGTAATTATAGCCTTAGAGAATTTCAAGCGTACCTCATCATTCCTTAGTACTTCCATATCCCACTTCTTTGCGTGTTGATTCTTCCTGACTAATGTCTTAAACTTCAGCCTATTCCTCATCACCATTATGTTATGATTTGAGTCTATATCTGCTCCTGGTATGCCTTACAATCCAGTATCTGATTTCGGAATCTCTGTCTCACCACGATGTAATCTAACTAATATCTTCCCGTAGCTCCTGGCCTTTTCCAAGTACGCCTCCTCCTCTTGTGATTCCTGAATAGAGTATTCGCTATTACTAGCCGAAGTTTATTACAGAACTCAATTAGTATATCTCCTCTCTCATTACTTGTCCCAAGTCCATATTCTCCTGTAACCTTTTATTTTACTCCTTCCCCTACAATTGCATCTTAAAAGACTTAATAAAGGCGAGGCCTCCGTTCCTGACTATATACCAGTTAGATTACTTTCAGAGTATGATAATACAATAGCTCCATATTCAGCAATCATACACAACCACTAGCTGGTCAAAGATTCATACCTAAAAACTGAAAAGTTGCATAGGTCTCGCCAATACACAAGAAAGGTCATAGGACTACTCCACTGAATTACAAACGCATATCACTAACATCAATTTGCAACAAGAATTTGGAACATATACTGTGTTCATACATTATGAATTACCCCAAAGAAAACGATTTATTGACAAACAGCCAACATGGATTCAGAAAATATCGTTCTTCTGAAACACAACTAGTTCTTTATTCTCATGAGTGCTATCGACAGGGGATGTCAAATTAATTCCATATTTTTAGATTTCCAGAACGCTTTTGACACCGTTCCTTCGTAAGTGACTTCTAATCAAATTGCGTGCTTGTCGCTTATCGTCTTAGTTGCGCGACTGGATTCGTGATTTCCTGTTGAAACATGTCAATGTATATTTAAGGATGATAATAAAACTAAAGTACTAGCCGTTTTAATTAAGCGAGCGCCAATTAGAATGCAGCTGGATGGCAGGCAGACGGACAGCCAGAGCTGAGGTAGCGTGCCGAAGGGTTACGAGAAGAGCCAAGTCGGGCGCGGTAGGCCTGCACGGTGGCTTGCAAGAACGTGAAAGCGGAATGACACAGAAAAGCCAGGGGTAGCTTAGAAATACGACGCAGCATCCACAGGCGAACACCCCTTGGGAAAGGATCAGGTGGACTTGTCCGACCAGAGGCTGCCGAAGGGTAAAAAAGTAGTTCGTGTGACAAAACTTTAAATTAGAGCAGATGGCCAGATTAAAATTTGCAGAAGAGTGTAAATGAAAAGTATATTTGCGTAAAAGCAACAGGGAAAGTATAAGGTAAAATGTATCTGGTTTAAGGGCCGAGATGGTGGCTGACGTCACAAGCGGTTTAGTGGGGGGAGAAGGAGCGCACAGCTCGCCATTGTTGAGAACTATAGAGATGGGTCGAACTCGTTCGTTCCAGTGAACTACTTCATTCATTTCACTCTTTGCCGTGAAGCGTTCAAATGAAGTTCATTCATGAAGTACGGAAGCCTGGCGAAGTTGCCCAATTCGCCGCTCAGCCGCGACTACGCTCGCTTCGCCTCGCTCGCACAATAAAGCTTCGTAATACTTCACAATTTTACCAACAGATGGCCGAACTATGCAGTAACGTGCACGCAACGTTTTACGCTCTTACAGCGCCTCAGTTAACTTAAATAGAGCATGGTCGAAGGGGACAAAGGAAAGATAAACAGAGAAGCCTGTCACATATAAAGAAGGTATTACATTTAATCTTGCTCGGCATTTTCTCATGGAGCGCCCAAAAAAGTCTTTATCTGCCAAATGAAACATTATTTGTTGTATTCATGGACTGAAATCTAGGGCTACCAACGAAATGCAGTCCAATTTTATGTTCCTTTTAAAATTTAATCCAAAATAGAATGAGTATGTTTACCACTATCACAAAGTCTATATACCTACGTTAAGTAATTATTCAGAAGTTTTCCTGTAGATTTTATTTTTGTTGAGAATAATAACCCTCCAGATTCAAAACGTAAACTGTCACCTGTAGTCATTGGTACGATTTCAGGTAAAATCCCTCTTTCAGTGTTATTAAGTATCTTTAATATTCATTTGTCTGCAAGCGCTGCCAACAGTACGCTATCCGTAGACGCGAAGTGTAACTGCACAAATAGTCACGGGTAATGATGTCAGCACTGCAGGAAGCAACTGACGCTGCTTTCCCCTCGCCCCTCCCCACCGCAAACCATCGCAAACCTATCGTTTTCCTCAAATACCGCGCGATTCGTCGACAGGCAGTAGAGGGAGGACTGAAGTGAAGGGAGAATGAGTGACGTAGCGCCGATGTAGTGGGAGAGGGAGAGGGGAAGAGAGAGAGTGTACGAACTAGAAAAAAGTGTGGAGTGTGCTATCTGTGAAGAGTTTGAAGTACCAGATCATTGAAATTGAGTGGTTAGTTCACACTTCACTGGAGTGAAGCGTTCATTTGAACGACTCATTCACGAGCTCCCCATCACTAGAGGACTAGCGGTTAGACGGGGAGCAGTACGGGTGGCCGGCAGTTGCGCTCCCGCAAGATTAACAACTAAACTTTGCTTTTTGGTTAAATCTGCATAAGACCACGACAAAGCAACGTTCGCGTAGGTGGTGAAGTTATTTTGACTATGAATTAATGTTTATCTTCATATTTGACAGTTACTGAGGTCTAGATGCAAATAGTTGGTCGAGCAAAGCTTAGTGCGTGCTACAACACGACAGTCATTGAACACGGTAAGTCAGCTGCTGTGCTCGCTCCTGCTGTTGCAATTCTGTTTTTGTTTTCTGCCAATGATCATTGTGATCAATTGGTTATGATCATGCTTATTTTTATGTGGGGTATCAAATGTAAGTAAAGACTGAGTTCCGTGGCATCTGGTAATACAATATCCTGGCCTTGTGCACTAAAAGACACGGGTGGCAGCTGAGTGAAGGGTATTAAAACGATCAAAATTGGGATTAGCCTGATTGAGACAACAACCAAAGGCAATCGGTATCCGATAGTGGTCTTAAACCTACTTGGAGGGGTTCAAATGGTTCAAATGGCTCTGAGCACTACGGGACTTAACATCTGAGGTCATCAGTCCCCTACACTTAGAGCTACTTAAACCTAAGGACATCACATACATCCATGCCCGAGGCAGGATTCGAACCTGCGACCGTAGCAGCAGCGCCGTTCCGGACTGAAGCGTCTAGAACCGCTCGGTCACACCGGCCGGCCACTTGGGGGGGCATATCCGTCTGACCGCTATCTGGCTGGATTCTGAAGAGCAAACTACGATTTTGCAACTTCTTTGTAATAAATTGTATCAAAGGATTTTGAAGCCAACGAGTCTCTAGAATATAACAGCTTTTATCAGAGCTGAGTTGCATTATTTAGAAGCACAGGAATTCCTCTCCAAAACCTTATTTCCACGTATTTACTAAGTCCAGAATCCACAGGGTACCGAACAACCTACAAGTGGCTGAACTGCAGTTACGGGAAGGTAAGATTACAGGTCGAGAAAGTGCGGAGGCTGACTATGCCGCCACTGTGCAGGTAAGTCACAAAGAGGACCTGCCACGCACCTCTGTAAGTCTACCGCTTACCGTACCAGACAATCCAAGGGGTCCAGTACGTTATAAGTCAGGGTTTATCATTCCACAGAGGGGATGTTACAAAGTGGTACATCGGCTAAGGGAGTGTACACTCTCAGAAAGGTAACAAACAGCTCGCAATAATTAAATGAAAGTCGTTGAATATAGCAGAATTAATAAAACTACGCTTGTCCATGCTTTTCTGTATTAATGCTGTGCGGTAAGGGATCCGCATCAGATAGGAATGACGGGGGACATCGAGAAAGTTGAAAAAAGGGGAGGTCGTTTTGTATTAACACGAAATAGGGGATAGAGAGCAACGGATATGATAAGCGAATTCGAGTGGCAATCATTAAAACAAAGGCGTTTTTTGTAGCGACAGGATTTTCTCATGAAATTAAAATCACCAAATTTCTCCTCCAAATGGAAAAATATTTTGTTGGTGATCATCATAAAAAAATAAAAGAATTCAGAGCTCACAAGGAAAGATTTAAGTGTTCGTTTTTCCCGCGCGCAATTCGAAAGTGGGACGGTAGAGAAATAGCATGAAGATTGTTCGATGAACCCCCTGCCAGGCATTTATAAACGCATATATTTAAAAAATCATTCTTCTTTTCTATGTCGTAATAGATTGTTTTATAAAGTATGTTTGACCTACGAAAAACTTTTTGAGTCGTACAGAGAGCACACATACTTGCCAAAACGTTGTCTAGTCACTGTCGAGTTTCAGTTTCACTTCTGAACCTCCGTGAGTAAGCTTATGGTTGATCTTTCGATGGGAAGTGGCAAGGTGAAACGTAGCTAGTAGCATGCGCATTTGCGCCTTTGGAGGCACCAGCTCAAAAGCGAGTCGGATTCTGACGGAAACGCAAGAATTGACTAGAACCGTAAGGCTGTAGCCCACAACCGTAATAGAGTGATTTTCTTACAGTCACTTAACAATTATTTATTGTTCTTCAGTGTTCATACACATGTTCCTCTGTTTTTGGAGTTAGTTTTCAAAGAGGAATGATCGGCGTTCAATATCTCTATTTCAATCTTGGAAGAGAAGTGTGAAAGAAAGAAGACTGGTAGGCCGATGCCTCGGCTAGAATTAAAACAAGTGAAAACAAGCCAAGGTAATACATTCTGCAGATGTTTTCATGTAAATGTTTATAAAAGAAATACTTGGATGTTCCACTGCATTTCTACAAATAAACTATCTTGTTTCCTGTGCTTACTGCTTGCTAAGGGTAAACATACATGCTGGACATGCACGGGCATGTCAGTTCTAAGTCATCTAAAGCCGAAAGTTAAGAAGCACAAAAAATTTATTGCACATAAGAATGCTTGTTTAGATTTATCATTCCTTGGGAAAAAGAGAATTAAGACAACAGCTTAGCTCATATTTCAGACAGAACGTAGAAAGACACAGTGACAATGTAGGGAAAAGTCTTCTTTCTAAATTAATGGACTGTACTAAATTCTGCGGTGAGTTTGAACTTGCCTTATATGGACATGATGAAACAGCAGACTCTAACAATCCTGGAATATTTAGAATGCTAATAAATTCCACTTCTGCCCTAGATGCAGTTGTAAAAGAGCACATGAACAATGCTGCAGTCCTTAAGGTTCAAATGGTTCAAATGGCTCTAAGCACAATAGGACTTAACATCTGAGGTCATCAGTCCCCTAGACTTAGAACTACTTAAACCTAACTAACCTAAGGACATCACACGCTTCCATGCCTGTGGTAGGATTCGAACCTGTGACCGTAGCAGCAGCGCGGTTCCGGACTGAAGCGCCTAGAACTGCTCGGCCACAACGGCCGGTAGTCCTTAAGGGTACATCCAAGGACGTACAGAATGATATCCTGAAGTATATACTACGGGTGTGCCATGAGAAAATTAACGCAGAAATAACTAAGGCAGAATGTGTGTCTGTGATAGCAGATGAAGCCTCTGATGTATTTTCTCAATTTCAGCTGGTTGTAGCAGTTCGTTATTTGTTAACAACTTCAGATCCTGTTGAAAGATTTTGGATATTTTTAAATCCATCTGCTAACGATGCTTCCTTCTTAGCAGCTTGCGTTATAAATGTCCTCGCCGATGATATCCAAGAACAGAAAGAAAAAGTAACGTCCCAAATTTATGATGGTACTAGTGTCATCATGTAGGGGTCCAAATACTCGTAATTGTAAGAGAAGAGTTTCATTTCCTGTATTATGTACACTATTATGCACATCGACTGAACTTACTTTTTGTCCAAGTTACAAATCAAAATGAACAAGGGAAACTGTTTTTAGTACTATTACAGAGGTACCAATATTCTCCTCTCTTTCATCTCGATGTGTGGCTATTCTAGATGCAATTGTGAAACAGATAACGAAGAATACCTCATGGATAAGCCACAGCATGGAACTTCAATTTGAGAACAGTCCTTACAGTTCATGAGTATAATGAGTCCGTTCTAGAATATCTCCAAAGCATTGAAGTCGACAACTGTGAAACAAGCATTTGGTCTAAGCTGGAAAAGCAACAGACAAAATTGTCCTTTAATTAGAAGTGTGTTACAGACTAATTCCCCAAATGGCTATCTTGTACTGCCAATTACAAAAGTGTACCTCTGATGCCGGCTCAATAAAGCAATAGCATCATCCGAAAATAAAATTTTGAAAATTAGAAACTACGTGGATAATGTCATAATAGGGGAAGAACCAAATACAGCAAAAAAAATACAGGACATTTATGAGTATTTAAGAAGCAATGTAGCAGCAAAGGAAGTATGTGACATAACAATTCATCGGAGAAAACAAAGCTTTGATTTCACCCGCCACTCATTGGCCTCTAATTTACTTGACCAACACTTCTTCTCTTTACTGTAAATTAAATTTCCTGAAAAATTTTTTTCTCCTATTGCACAGACCTATCCATTTTGAAATAAAGTTAAATGCAGAACTACAAATCATTTATTCTCGGAATGGTTTTCAAGAAATGAAAAGTGAAATAGTTCTTCTGAAGTTTTTAATTGAAAACAACCTGCAAGAACCTTTTGGTGATGTTATGAAATTGTTGAAATTAGTACCTACTAACCCAATGACAACGTGTGAGCAGAGAAGTGTTTCCCCACTTTGTTGCTGATCAATCTACAATGTTAAAGTACTGAGAGGAGGCTCAGACAACTACTTACTTAAAATTAAAATCACATTTACTTCATTAAAGATGAAGACTGGAAGAACCAATAAAACAAGAAGGAAGTAGGACCCACATCAGCTAATTAAAAATGATAAATATCAACAAATAACACAAACCAGTAAAGTAATAGATGATCTAGAAGAACGAGTACAAAGTTTCAAGAAAAAAGCCGAGAATCTATCTTCCCTCAACCCATGAAGAAAGACACTAACCATGGTAAAAGTTTCAAACACACAAAACAGAGGAAAATGCCATCACCCTCAAAAATGAAAGGAAAAGAAGATCAAAAACAACTTAGGAGAACTAAGAGAAGGTTCCATAAAGATTTAATAGACTCTACAAAAGATAATTGCCACAAAACCAATTCCAGGGACTACTACAAAATCTTTGGTAAACAACTACAACAGTGGGAGCCCCATACGCTAGTACTGGAAGATAATGAGGGAAGAATGGCACTCAGCAACAAAAAAATGCTAAAATCATGGCAAAAGGATTTACTAAGCTTTTGAATTGTGAAGAACCCAAAGAACTATTACAAATCGACGTAAATACCCCAATTAAAACCGAACATAAGAAATTTGGCTCTCCCGCCCCTCCCGGCCCCCCCCCCCCCCCACCCTTCCAACTTTCCAAGAAGTAGAAAGAGTCCTCAAAATACAAGAAAAATATAAGGCATGTGCAGAAGACCAGGTATTTGTTAAATGTGGAAATATTCAAATGACACCATCAAGACCTCCTTATACAAGGATCTCACAAAAATTTGGATAACAGAAAAATTCCCTAGACATTGGACCCCAGCCATCATCCACCAACTACCCAAGAAGGGCGATAAGAGCAGTATGGACAAGTAAGGAGGAATATCTCTCCTAGATTGCACAGACAAGATTTTATCCCAAATCTTGTATGGAAGAATCAAGGAACAAGTAGAACAAGAGTTAGGGGAATACCAGGCAGGTTTCAGACCATGACAAAGCTGTGCAGAGCAGATTATTAGTCTAGGATTGATTATGGGATACTACAGGAAACGGAGCAAACCTGTGACAGCAACATTTGTAGATTTTAAGAAGGGATATGTCGTCTCCATAGATCTTCAGTACTAAAAATTTTAAGAAATCTGGGACTCAGTCCAAGACCAATTAAACTAACAGGACTTACTCTAACACCAAATCGAAAAGGAAGAGGATTTCTCAACCATTCTTTAAAAAAGAGGCTTAAGACAAGCCGTACTGTTCGCTTGTGCACTGGAATATGTAATGGTAGAATGGTACAAGGATACTCCAAAGAACATAGGAATTGGAAGTGCTAAAAATGATATAACTTTGAACTGCTTGGGAATTGCTGATGATCTTGCTCTCCAAGCCATCAATGTTCTAGAAACCAGGTAACAAGTTAAATCACTACAAGAGATAGCACAGGGAACTGGCACTAGAACATCATTTGAAAAAACAGAGATTATGCTAATTCACCCACTACTTGGAAACAAAATTGCAGTAGGGAAAAAGAAATCATAGTCATTGATAAATGTAAATACTTAGGTGGAATCATAGCTTACAATCTAAATAAGAAACCAGCTTGGCAACGCAAAATAAAAAACTGAACAAAGTAAATTACATTACCTACAACACATACAACAAAACGCCTACCCATAGATGCAAAATTGAAACATTATAAAAAAAGTTAGAAAACCAGAAATAAGTTATGCAGCTGAAACCATCTTCAGAACAACTAATACAGTACAAATTGACAAAATAGTAAAGACAGAAAGAATAATAATTAGAACTTACGTAAATAAACAATATCAAATTAATGGGCATTGGAAATAGCTTCAAATGATATAATATACAAGAAAACAGAACCAGTAATGAGCACAATCATGAAGAAACGTGTATTATTCATTGGAAATCTGATGAGAACACTAGAAAACAGAATTAATAAGGGAATAATAGAAAAATTGTGGAATAGTAAGAGCAACATTAAATGGATCACAGAAATTAGGGAAGGTATAAGAAAAATCAAAGTTATAGGAGAAACCTAAAAAACGAAACAGAGAAAACCAGAATATTGAATGACACAGAAGCCAGACTACAAATGAAGATCAATAAAAGGGCTACAGGAAGAGTGATCTCAACGAAGTAGAAATGAAAATATCAGAAAGAATGAAGAAGTACTGGGCAGCTAGTAGAGCGTAAATTATAATAATATTTGTATAATCACTGTACTATTGAACTGTGTTATTGAATTATTATTGAACTCTATTTTTGTATAAAATAACAACAATTTTTATAAACCTTTGTTCAGCTAACTAGAGTGGTCCATTGAAATCCGTAAAATAATAATAAATAAATAAATACTCCTCTACAGGAGATTCAACCACATGAACGTCGTCAGGCTCATTTTTGGCAAATTTTAGAACCACAGAAATATTTTAAACAATTTAGACAAATACATTGTTTGGAAGATAAATCGCACAGTGAAGTAGAAGTAGTGAACACCAGTCATTTTAGGCACCAGCAGTCAATGCTGTTGTCATAATGAACCACTTTGCAATGTAGGCACAGCTTGTCGCTCATGGCTTGCAGTCTGCTGAGTTAAAACATGGGTCGCCTGTGGCTCAGATGGGGAGGACTCAGTAGGCACGACCGAGCGACAGGCTCCGGCATCTACACTCATGCTCATAAATTAAGGATAATGCTGATACATGGTGAAACAACGCTCTGGTGGGCAGTTTGCGGGTTTAAATCACCTCGGGGTATGGCCATGTGGTGCATTTGACATGCGGTCGACGCATGGTGGCGCTGGCAGCAGTCCACATATGCAGAGGTGTGTTGGTGCATGTCAGAGTACGGTGCAGCGAGTAAGTGTGCAGACGTTTTCAGACGTGTTAATGGTGACTGTGTGTTGAAAATGGCTCAAAGAACACACATTGATGACGTTACGAGGTCTAGAATACTAGGGCGACTGGAGGGCGATCAAACACAACAGGTCATAGCACGGGCCCTCTGTGTGCCACAAAGTGATTATGGCAACGATTCTAGCAGACAGGAAACGTGTCCAGGCGATACAGTTCAAAAATGGTTCAAATGGCTCTGAGCACTATGGGACTTAATATCTGAGGTCATCAGTCCCCTAGAACTTAGAACTACTTAAACCTAACTAACCTAAAGACATCACACACATCCATGCCCAAGGCAGGATTCGAACCTGCAACCATAGCAGTCGCACAGTTCCAGACTGAAGCGCCTAGAAGGCGCTACAGTACGGGATGGCCAAAGTGTACAACACCACAAGAAGACCGATATCTTACCATCAGTGCCCTCAGACGGCCACGGATTACTGCAGGTACCCTTGCTCGGGACCTTACCGCACCCACTGGAATAGCTGTCTCCAGACACATAGTCTACAGACGACTGAACAGACAGGGTTTATTTGCCCGGAGACCTGCAAGATACATTCCACTGGCCCCTAGTCACAGGAGAGCCTGTAAAGCCTGGTGCCAAGAACACAGTACATGGTCATTGGAATAGTGGTCCCAGGTTATGTTCATGGATGAGTCCAGATATAGTCTCAACAGTGATTCTCGCCGGGTCTTCATCTGGCGTGAACCAGGAACCAAATACTAACCCCTTAATGTCCTTGAAATGGACCTGAATGGAGGTCGTGATGCGATGGTGTGGGGTGGGATTATGATTGGTGCACGTACACCCCTGCATGTCTTTGACAGAGGAACTGTAACAAGTCAGGTGTATCGGGACATCATTTTGAACCTGTATGTCTGCCTTTTCAGGGGTGCAGTGGGTCCTACCTTCCTCCTGATGGATGATAATGCACGGCCCCACCGAGCTGCCATCGTGAAGGAGTACCTTGAAACAGAAGATATCAGGCGAATGGAGTGGCCTGCCTGTTCTCCAGACCTAAAACCTATCTAGCACGTCTGGGATGCTCTCAGTCGACGTATTGCTGCACTTCTTCAAACCCCTAAGACACTTCAGGAGCTCTGACAGGCACTGGTGCAAGAATGGGAGGCTATACCCCAGCAGCTGCTCGACCACCTGATCCAGAGTATACCAACCTGTTGTGCGGCCTGTGTACATGTGCATGGTGATCATATTTCATATTGATGTCGTTGTATATGCGCAGGAAACAGTGGCGTTTTGTAGCACATGTGTTTCGGGACGGTTTTCTCAACGAATACCGTGGACTTACAGATCTGTGTCGTGTGTGTTCCTTATGTGCCTATGCTATTAGTGCCAGTTTTGTGTAGTGCC
The DNA here is from genome assembly GCF_021461385.2 of Schistocerca piceifrons. Taxonomy (NCBI): domain Eukaryota; kingdom Metazoa; phylum Arthropoda; class Insecta; order Orthoptera; family Acrididae; genus Schistocerca; species Schistocerca piceifrons. The sequence goes on from NC_060149.1 coordinate 76,166,195, forward strand.
ACGTTGTATGGCACCACATTCTGCAATTATCCTTAATTTATGAGCATGAGTGTAGCTAAACGTATACGTCATGTGACTAGGGCCTCTCGTCGGGTAGACCATTCGCCGGATGCAAGTCTTTCGACTTGACGCCATTTCGGGGACTTGCGCGTCGATGGGGATGAAATGATGATAATTAGGACAACACAACACCCAGCCCTGAGCGGAGAAAATCTCCAACCCAGCCGGGATTCGAACCCGGGCCCCTAGGATTGATATTCTGTCGCGCTGACCACTCAGCTACCGGGGACGGCATCTAGCTTGCTGGCTGTTTCAGCGAGCGAAGGGGTAGGCGATAAAAGTGATGGTAGTGTGGCTGAGCCTTCCGCTGCTATTGTACTATGAACGACGGACACTGGTTGGGGATGAATCACCTCCGAAAATTGTACCTGGATGTAAAGCTGGTGGATTAACATCAGAACTATAGACGGATGTAATGTAGATCGATCCACCTCCGAACACTACAGAGTGCAACCCCTGCCCCCGCTCCTCCTCCGACCTCCCCCACCTCCCCCACCACTGCAACACGGACTGGCAACTGCTCCGAACATAAATCTGTGTAACTACTGTACATAAATAGGCACAGAAATTAACTGCTGTTCAGTTACACTATCATTTTAAACACGAGCCGCTGGAAAATAGGAAAATAATTAGGAGTTTTATGTGGAGTGACCTAAAGTAGGATGTATAAATTACAATGAATCTGTCGAGCTCAGATTCATTAACAGGAATGTCAAGGGTGCGAAAGAAATTGGTTGCAAAAGACTTGTTAGTCAGATATCTTTTGCTGTTGCTCCTCAGTCTACTAAGAAAGCGCTGGGACGAGATTGTTAACACAGATGAAATGGTTCAAATGGCTCTGAGCACTATGGAACTTAACTTCTTAGGTCATCAGTCCCCTAGAACTTAGAACTACTTAAACCTAACTAACCTAAGGAGATCACACACATCCACGCCGGAGGCAGGATTCGAACCTGCGACCGTAGCGGTCGCGCAGTTCCAGACTGCAGCGCCTAGAACCGCTCGGCCACTCTGGCCCGCTATTAAATCTGGAGGAACATATTCATTTCTCAATTCAGGACCTTTTCAAAGCGATACACCGTGCTTCGAAATTCTACAGTATCCAGTCACATTAATGTGACGACCTGTCAAAAGCCTGAATAAATACCTTTTGTAGAGTGGACCGCTGAAAAACGTACAAAAAGAGCTTCTGTGAGGTTCTGGAAGGTGCTGACAAGGATGTGGAGTCATGCCATGGCACGAATAGCCCGACCAAGGTGGTCGCACAGATTCTCGAATGGATTTCAGTGCGGGACGTCTGGTGGCCGGCGGAGTATGGTAAGCTGATCCTGGTGCTCTTCTAACCATACACATACACTGCGAGCTGTGTAACACGTTCCATTGTGAAGGTGGCAGATGCCATCATGCTGAGGGGAGACAGACTGCACGTAGGGGTGAACGTGGATAGATGCGTACTTGTACTGACCCACTGTACCTTCCAGGATGACGAGATCGCCCAAGGAATACCACGAAAACATCCTCCAGACCATGACGCTTCCTCCTCCGGCCTGGACTCTTCCGACGATTGTTGCCCGGTGTTTACTTTCAGACGTTTCACGCCGTACGCGCCAACGGGCACCTGTCTCATGGAGCATAAACGTGATTTATCTGAAAAGGCCACCTGTCGTTACTCAGTGAACGTCCAGTTGCGGTATTGATGTGCAAATTGCTACCTCCGTCGCTCAAAATGTTCAAATGTGTGTGAAATCTTATGGGACTTAACTGTTAAGGTCATCAGTCCCTAAGCTTACCCACTACTTAACCTAAATTATCCTCAGGACAAACACACACACCCATGCCCGAGGGAGGACTCGAACCTCCGCCGGAACCCCTTCGTCGCTGATGAACAGCAGTCAGCATAGGTGTATCAACCAGGTACCTGCTGCAAAGGCCCATACGCAGTACCGTTCGCTAAACGGTCGTTGAGGGGACACTGCTGGTAGCCCGTTGGTTCATCTGGGTGGTCAATTGCTCAACAGTTGCACGTCTATTCGACCGTACACACATCTGCAGCCATCTTTAGTGTACTATATTCTATGGCCTTGGTGCACCACAGTTGTCTTGGCGCCGTTTTTGGATAGCGCCATTTTGCGATACATTGTGTACTTTAACCACAGTGGTAGAAATGATCAGGCCCTTTTGGACGTCAGATAAATCACTCCATTTCAACATTACGACAACGACTGCACTGTTATCCTTGGCCCATCCCCACCCCCTCTCCTGCCCCCCTCCTCCAACAAGCTTTATACACTCTGTGGTATTGATAGCTACGATGCCACAACGTAGGTGCACGCTCGTAGGTTGGCACTACGAGAGCGGACGAACAACGCCGACCACAGCTCCCTCTGGTCGATGCTGTGGAGCTCCACGAACGCCGCTCCAGATTCAGCCTATCTGATCAAGAGCAGACGGCCTAGCAACTTAGCTTCTACTTGTAGGGGGCTAGCCACTATAAACTTTGCCTTTGTAACTTCTAGTAACTGTTAGCTTCGATACATGAACGGTTTCGTACCTACGTGCTCATCTGTACCAGAAGTTAAGTAATGTGTTTGTATCTGTTTATACACCAGTAAAGGTGCTTTAACTTTACTTGCAGTACCGAAGTACTTCACCTTTTCCTGTTCCTACTAGCGTCCTTCACTCTTGGCCTATTTTACAGAAGCAGTTCACAGGAGCAGATCCAAGCGCCGCCTATCCAGGCGGGATACAAAACACTCTCCACTCCTGTTGCTGCCACCTTCCGTCTATGAGTGGTTATTGCACGTCGAAGTTGAACATAGACAGGCAGTGTTCACAATAAGTTGACTGGACCGTGTATACTGAGGTGGATTATACCTAAAAGAACCGACGTGTCGAGCAGACTTTAACCATTGCCTGTTAAAGATTTCGAGTGTAAAGCATGCATGTAGCACTTCTGTCTCGCTGCAATGGAGTTTTTTTTAACCACGTGGAAGACCGTCTACATCGACAAACAGTGGTAATGTACGATAATTCTACGTACCTTACTTCAGATAATATCGCTCTATGTCACTGGTTATGACTGACCTGCGAAGCAGCTGCATCCAATGACTGCTGCAACTGTATTAGGTCAGTATGTACTAATAGAAAGAAGCTCTGGTAAAAGACGACGTGTTTCTTACGAAACACAAGGCAGAGTGAAGGAAATCAATAATACTGTTACGATGTACCCTCCGCCATGCACTGTACAGACGCTTGCGGGATATTTCTTAGTTATAGATGTAGGATGTTTGCAGATGATGCTTTTGTCTATAAAAAGGCAGTAACGAATTGCAGTAAGACCTATGGAGGATAGAGGTTTGGCGCTTCGCGGGCTGGCAGTTGACCCGAATGTAAATAACTGCTATTACTGCCCATAAGTGGCCTAGAAATACTCTGCTATATAATTACACTATCGCCGGAAACATTGTTGTTGTTGTTGTGGTCTTCGGTCCTGAGACTGGTTTGATGCAGCTCTCCATGCTACTCTATCCTGTGAAAGCTTCTTCATCTCCCAGTACCTACTGCAACCTACATCTCTCTGAATCTGTTTAGTGTATTCATCTCTTGGTCTCCCTCAACGATTTTTGCCCTCCACGCTGCCCTCCAATACTAAATTGGTGATCCCTTGATGCCTCAGAACATGTCCTACCAACTGATCCCTTCTTCTAGTCAAGTTGTGCCACAAACTTCTCTTCTCCCCAATCCTATTCAATACCTCCTCATTAGTTATATGATCTACCCATCTAATCTTCAGCATTCTTCTGTAGCACCACATTTCGAAAGCTTCTATTCTCTTCTTGTCCAAACTATTTATCGTCCACGTTTCACTTGGCTGGCTCTGAGCACTATGGGACTTAACATCTATGGTCATCAGTCCCCTAGAACTTAGAACTACTTAAACCTAACCTAAGGACAGCACACAACACCCAGCCATCACGAGGCAGAGAAAATCCCTGACCCCGCCGCCGGCCAGTGTGGCCACGCGGTTAAAGGCGCTTCAGTCTGGAACCGCGCGACCGCTTCGGTCGCAGGGTCGAATCCTGCCTCGGGCATGGATGTGTGTGATGTCCTTAGGTTAGTTCGGTTTAAGTAGTTCTAAGTTCTAGGGGACTGATGACCTCAGATGTTAAGTCCCATAGTGCTCAGAGCCATTTGAACCATTTTTGAACCTGACCCCGCCGGGAATCGAACCCGGGAACCCGGGCGTGGGAAGCGAGAACGCTACCGACGTTTCACTTCCATACATGGCTACACTCCATACAAATACTTTCAGAAACGACTTCCTGACACTTAAATCTATACTTGATGTTAACAAATTCCTCTTCTTCAGAAACGCTTTACTTGCCATTGCCAGTCTACAGTTGATATCCTCTCTACTTCGACCATCATCAGTTATTATGCTCCCCAAATAGCAAAACTCCTTTACTACTTCAAGTGTCTCATTTCCTAATCTAATTCCCTCAGCATCACCCGACTTAATTCGACTACATTCCATTATCCTCGTTTTGCTTTTGTTTGTGTTCATCTTATATCCTCCTTTCAAGACACTGTCCATTCCACTCAACTGCTCTTCCAAGTCCTTTGCTGTCTCTGACAGAATTACAATGTCATCGGCGAACCTCAAAGTTTTTATTTCTTCTCCATGGATTTTAATACCTACTCCGAATTTTTCTTTCATTTCCTTTACTGCTTGCTCAATATACAGATTGAACAACATCGGGGATAGGCTACAACACTGTCTCACTCCCTTCCCAACCACTGCTTCCCTTTCATGCCCATCGACTCTTATAACAGCCATCTGGTTTCTGTACAAATTGTAAATAGCCTTTCGCTCCCTGTATTTCACCCTGCCACCTTCAGAATTTGGAAGAGAGTATTCCAGTCAACATTGTCAAAAGATTTCTCTAAGTCTACAAATGCTAGAAACGTAGGTTTGCCTTTCCTTAAACTAGCTTCTAGGATAAGTCGTAAGGTCAGTATTGCCTCATGTGTTCCAATATTTCTACGGAATCCAAACTGATCTTCCCCGAGGTCCGCTTCTACCAGTTTTTCCATTCGTTTGTAAAGAATTCGCGTTAGTATTTTGCATCCGTGACTTATTGAACTGATTGTTCGGTAATTTTCACATCTGTCAGCACCTGCTTTCTTTGGGATTGGAATTGTTATATTCTTCTTGAAGTCGGAGGCTATTTCGCCTGTCTCATACATCTTGCTCACCAGATGGTAGAGTTTTGTCAGGACTGGCTCTCCCAAGGCAGTCAGTAGTTCTAATGGAATGTTGTCTACTCCCGGGGCCTTGTTTCGACTCAGGTCTTTCAGTGCTCAGTCAAACTCTTCACGCAGTATCGTATCTCCCATTTCATCTTCATCTACATCCTCTTCCATTTCCATAATATTGTCCTCAAGTACACTGCCCTTGTATAGACCCTCTATATACTCCTTCCACCTTTCTGCTTTCCCTTCTTTGCTTAGAACTGGGTTTCCATCAGAGCTCTTGATATTCATACAAGTGGTTCTCTTTTCTCCAAAGGTCTGTTTAATTTTCCTGTAGGCAGTATCTATCTTACCTCTAGTGAGATAAGCCTCTACATCCTTACATTTGTCCTCTAGCCATGCCTGCTTAGCCATTTTGCACTTCCTGTCGATATCATTTCTGAGACGTTTGTATCCGTAAACGTTAAACCACCGTAAAATAACTAGCAGTAGGGATCTGGAGTGACCTAAATTAGAATGCGTAAAGCAAAAGCATATTTCCGATTAAGATTCATTTTTAGAAATCTTAAGGGAATATTAGGGACTGGCTGTTTATGTAGTCCTCATCACTTCATCATCATCACCATTTGGGACACTGGCTATATTGGACTGTGTAAAAAAATTGGACTGTGTAAAAATTGGGACTTTGTACGGGCGCCGATGACCGCGCAGCTGAGCGCCATACAAATCACATGTCATCATCATTAAGGAAATGTAATCCACCCATGAAAGAAGTAGGTTACAAAACAGTTGTTTTTTACGAGCTTTTGCTTGATATCCTACGGAGAAAACGCTATAAGCTATGCTCTGTTTGTCTACTGCTTCAAGTATATACCTATCAACTAGGAGGGGATTGGTAATACAGTAAGTTGCCACTTACTCTAGTAAGGGTGCAAAAAATTTAGTTAGCAGTCAAATCTTTCAGAATATTATCGTGGCGGCTTATATTAATTTTTTAGTGATGACAAGACAGCGTATCAACCAAGTTATAGACGTTACATTGTCTGAAGAAAAACATTTTGTAAGTTGTCGTGTGTAGTGTACCGATAGTAAAAGTGAAACGTTACAACAAACCTACTACAGTAAGAGCGAATATTTCCTAAACGCCTATCCGTGTACATTTAACAACAGTGAAATCCCACAAAATACTAGACTAGGTTTCTATCTACGGAGTAAGATGCCGGGTGAAGACATTAGTACCATTCATCTTTCAATGCATGAAATGTTTGAAATTTAGATACGTAAGTAATTAGTGTCATAGCAAGCTTAAATGTTACCACTGTGTAGGGTCTCGCAAGGGTCTGAATGTGACCGAGATAAAGACACTTGCGCGGAGCACATCACAAGTTTACGGTTTTGTAGGAAAGACTATTATTCTGTTATATATTTTTATACATTGCTAATATAAATTGTGGAAAATAAAGCACTATCATTAAATTACAGTAATTCTTTCTCTTCCTACATCAACCACACTTACATCAATTCTTGACGTGATTTTAACACGTTCTTCGAAAACCCGATTAGCATTAAACATTAATGATTTTAGGGTAAAAACGGAGAATCGACTTACAATTGACAGTTTTCCACAGGGTTAAAAAAATTATTTTTTCCTCGCAGAGTGTTACTGTTAACACATTGGGTCTATACTACACAGTTCTGTACGATCTGTTAACAAGTACTTCGTGGTGTTGGGATCAGAGGCAGCTTCTACTGTACACACCGCTAAACTAGGAACGACTTGATGCCGTGTCGGGATGTATTGCATGGAACACATCTAACTCCGTTACATAACAATTACTAATCGTAGGCTACAGTGACTTATAGCTACACTTAGAAAAAATCGTTACCCAGTGGAATTGCAGCAGACACTAGAAGCACTATATATACGAGAGAGATGACAACCCATGTGCGTGCTTTAATAGACGGAAACATGGTAGAGACGTGGTGTCACTACGAAACTACGAGGGTTGTTTTTTAAGTAAGGGTCGTTTTTATTTTTCAAAAAAGATACAAATACTTTTGTAAAAAATCTTTTATTTTCTGATTATACATACTTTTACCTATTTTTCTACATAGTTGCCTTGTTTATTTAAGCACTTGTCATACCGTACAATTAAGTTTTTAATTCCCTCTTCAAAGAATTCGGCCGCCTGCTCCGAGAGCCAAGAGTTCACGGCCGCTTTCACTTCATCGTCGTCATTGAAGCGCTGCCCGCCAAGATGGTGTTTCAGGTACCGGAAAAGGTGAAAATCGCTGGGAGCAAGGTCGGGGCTGTATGGTGCATGGTCCAAAACTTCCCAGCCAAAAGAATCAATCAAATCCCGAGTCTTTTGAGAGGTGTGAGGCCTAGCGTTATCGTGCAGGAGCAAAACTCCTTTTGTCAGCATGTCGCGCCTTTTGTTTTGAATTGCTCTGCGGAGCTTCTTTAGAGTTGCACAGTGGGCATCTGAGTTGATTGTCGTTCTCCGTGACATAAAGTCCACTAGCAAAACATCGCGCCGGTCCCAGAACACAGTTGCCATAATCTTGCGTATTTGACAGCGTCTGTTTGGCTTTGACCTTGACGGGTGAGGTTGTGTGTCGCCATTCCATCGATTGTCGCTTGCTTTCGGGAGTGATATGGGATACCCATGTTTCATCTCCAGTGACAATTTGACTCAACATGTCATCCCCTTCTTCCTCGTAACGAATCAAAAAGTCCAATGAAGTGGCAAATCTCTTCCCTTTGTGGTCCTCTGTGAGGAGTCTGGGTACCCACCGAGGACGCAGTTTCTTAAAGTTTAGGTTTTCAGACACAATTTTGTACAAAACCGATCTTGAAACTTGTGGAAATTCCAAAGAAAGAGTGGAAATTGTCAATCTTCTGTCCTCACGAATCTTTGTTTCGACTGCAGCCACCATATCGTCAGGGATCACAGAGGGCCGGCCTGAGCGTTCTTCGTCATGGACGTTTTGACGGCCATTTTTAAACTCTCTAACCCATTGACGCACTTTACCTTCACTCATTGCATTCAAGCCATAAACTTCTGTTAACTGACGATGAATTTATGCAGCTGATAGGCTTCTCGCGGTCAAAAAACGTATCACTGACCGTATCTCACACGCGACGGGCGATTCAATAATCGTAAACGTTATAAAGTAGCACAACGATGCGTACACGTCAGCTACAGCGCTGCAACTTGCACCAGTGTGAACGGGAAGGATGCCGGCAAGTGGCGCGGTGGCTTGTTGCGGTGTCCGCGCGAACTACGGGACTATACGCGCGAACGGCCCTTACTTAAAAAACAACCCTCGTAGCATTTCTCCTACAGGGGAGCAATACTCCAGCAGCAAGAGCCATACTGGGGCAAACTGGCAAGGGCGCATTGAAGACCATTTCGATGAAATATTATAAATCCGTATTCAGAGTGATTGTTATTAACGTCTAAAAATATGCTAAGTGACGTAGCCGACGCTAAGACACGTAATTTAATATAAGACACATGGGGTCACAGTTGTCGGGAAATTCCTCAAAAGTGGATGAAAATGTTGGACGTGGGACGTCACGAGATAATGTAACTCGCCACACGTGCAGCTGTTGAGGCTATCGGACTGTCGCACCTGACCATCTCCAGTCAAGTCAGGTATACACGTTGGTGTGGCTGTGGGTCCACGTGGGTGGGATTAGCGCATGGAGCATTCACACAAGGTTGGCGCCGGTGGCGACACCTACAACGTGCTGACATGAGGAAAGTTTCCAACCGATTTCTCATACACAAACAGCAGTTGACCGGCGTTACCTGGTGAAACGTTGTTGTGATGCCTCGTGTAAGGAGGAGAAATGCGTACCATCACGTTTTCGACTTCGATAAAGGTCGGATTGTAGCCTATCGCGAGTGCGGTTTATCGTATCGCGACATTGCTGCTCGTGTTGTCGAGATCCAATGACTGTTAGCAGCCCAGGCGTATCAAGGCCGTTATTATGGCCAGTGGTGGTTGTTCTGGGTACTGATTTCTCAGGATCTATGCACCCAAATTGCGTGAAAATGTAATCACATGTCAGTTCTAGTATAATACATTTGTCCAGTGAATACCCGTTTATCATCTGCATTTCTTCTTGGTGTAGCAATTTTAATGTCCAGTAGTGTATATTATTTACCGGTCTCGGTGTTTCAGTAGGTTTACTGCAAAGTACAGCACAATGAAAACCTACCGTACTACATCACAAGGAGACGAGTATAAGCTTCCGATTTTCGTCGTTACCAGTAGATAACCTGCGTTTTTTTTTTACTAAATATCTGTAAACAAAAAAGAAGGGACAAAAAGAAAGATACACAAAATAAGAACAACTTTTACTTGTTTACAACGAAGACAATGATTTTGTAACTTCTACGTTCAAATTAGATCACATTTACAAAAGGTACTCGGAACTGGCATCGAAAGCTCGTATGCAAGTACTGCATCGCCTATTCATCCTTTCACGCCAGCCCCAACCGTTTCACGTGCGGCGAGGCACTTCATCTGGTGTCGTCACCTGTTCAGCATTTCTCATCTATTTTTGGGATATTTCCTGACATTTGCGACCCCACGTGTCTTATATTAAATTATTTCTCTCTGCGTCATCTACGTCACTTAGGGCGTATTTAAACGTTAATAAGAATCGCCCTGTATAATGGAAATGGCTGACATTAAAATAAAGGACTACTGCAAGAACTTCACGTACATGGCTTTAGCTTACGCATTTGGATATAATGCATGATTTTATAAGGATTTGTAACAAAATGGATATGTTTAACTATCTAACATGGAACCATGACTTCTGCGTGCAAGAAGAAGACAACAGGGAACGGTAATGTTATTGTAAACAACATTAAGGCTGTTTAACCTGGGAAAGCTATGAATGTAGCGTAAAGATGTGTATGAAAGTCATATGTCAAATAAGAAGCCCATGGGTGTTGCAGTTATGGCAAGTAGCCTACTACGAAACGAGAGGCGGTGTTTTCGAAAACAAAACAAACATAAAACTGAAACACTTAAAATTGACGATCTAGGTGTCAAAAGCCAACATACGAAATAATCTATTTATTCTGACAGTGCAATGGCGTCAGAAATGTATAGTTCGCTGGAAGATTGTGGGTGGTAATCGTGACACAAACACTGAAGACATAAATTCTTATTGTACTGGGGAAAAAATAACGTCGATAAAGATGTAAACGAAAGAAGGATTATAATTAAAACCGAAATTCAGTCACAAAGGAATAGGATTAATGAACGCAGTAGCACGGACGAAAATATAAGATGTTAAAACAAACAAAATGAAATCGACGTTAATATATAAAAACAGTAAAATCATGTAAACAAAGATCGCAAATGAAAAAAGAATGAGAGGAGGTAACAATTAGACCAAATGAAAATGTTCGTACGATGATTACAACGACGTGACACAGGAATAGAAATAAAAAATTGTATTTAAGTCACGTAACTTAATAAACATGATGATGAAAGTAATTTCAATGAAGATTCAAAAATAATAAATGTTAAAGCACCCAACAAAATTCGAACCCTCAGCGAGCTGCACGTGAGCAATAGCTTCTGCCTAGTCCGTTACGACAGCAGTCGACATAATACAATCCTGTTTAAGGCTCCAACATATAACTCGAAATTCCGATGGTTTCAAAACGGGGAGCCCACCCCTGCAGCCAGAAATGTAACAAAAACAGGGAACAATAATGATAATGATGAAGCAATAAATACGATGTTTTCTCATGTCGTTCATGTAAGAACAAAATAATCAAGAATGGAAAGTAACAATAAGTATTCACAACAGAAGATCAAATTGTCGTCTTGAAATCTGAAAACATGTAATATAACGCTGTGTAATGGAGTCCACAAGTATTACAAAATCAAAGGTTTCTGTAATTTCATCAAAGGCTAAGATTATCCTCGCAAGAAGCTCTTCGACGGTGTCTACTGGTATATCGTAGACACTTTTTTCCACATCCCCCACAGATAAAAATCTAAAGGAGTAAGATCCGTCGAACTAGCTGGCCAGGGAACTGGACTACCTAGGCCACTCCACCACTGTGAATACAACGCATCTAACAGCCAAGTGCGGCGGTGCACCGTCATGTTCGTACCACTTTACCTGATCGAGCGCCAGAGGAACGTTTTCTAAATACAAGGACGTCTGCATGGAACCCAGAATGCTTGCTACCGTTTAAATGGGGAGGAAGTGGTAATAGACTCAACAAATAGTTGACTACGACACTTGGCCACGTACTTCACATATATGTCATGAATATTTTCGCCATTCCAACTGTGGCTGTTTCTAGAGTTGAATGACCCTTCTCTGGTGAAACATGCCTCGTCTGTCTGAACCAATCTCCTTTAGAAAGTTGGAATTTCGGTGCAGTGATTTTAGTACCTTAGGGAATACTGATTCTGAGAAGGAGAATCCTCTTCACCAAATCTTGCACTTTCTGTAACCGATACGTAAATAGGGTTTCGTCATGTAGGACGTCCAATACTACAGCGTGTGAAACCTGAAGCGACAAACAAATGGATACATTTTACCACGCTCAGTTTCAGGCATAAATTAAGAAAATCGGATTAACTTTACTTACTCCCGGCGAGTTGTCACTGGCCGTCGAGCTGGTAGTAAGTTTTGCAACAACTATATCAAGAACATTTTCTTAAAAACGATGGGATTTCATGCAACCCCGTCCAGAGTCAACTTTCTTCACGTGGAAACTTCCAGTTTCCCTTATTCGCCTGTCAACCACTGTAGACGTATCCGCGCATGGAATAACGTGGTTCAAAAATCTTGCTTTATAAATTGTGTCGCCTCCAGTACATTTTGATCTGTAGTGTCGTATGCCAAATGTATATCGGCGTGTTCGTCGAAGGAATACCGATGACGCGCCATGGTACCACAGCCTTCACTGCTGTGGAAGTGTGTGTCACCTCTGCCTCCATGGTTGTCCCAACGCACCTCTTTCCGTGTACAATCGGTAAACGAACACTTCTGAGAAGGATCGATTGCATCAATACGATTTTAAAAGATGATCGAACGACTTGCTTGGAAGTCTGATACACAAGCAGATATCAGTAATGCCAGGTGTCCTCATAGTGTGGATGATAATACAAGAGACCCCAGAGCTGTTGGCTCGGGGTCGATCGCTGCTACCGTTAATTCTTTTCACCACAATGTATCTTTATACATAATCAGGAAAAGAATGTTCTACATAGATACCTGCAGTATCTCCTTTTCGAGGGTGCTTGCCTGTCACGGCAGAGGCATCAGACTGGATCTTCATCTGTGCTGCTGTGGTCGGCGGTTTTGATGCTACAGGTAACAGGTCTCGGGCTAGGGATGGCTTTCCACGCCGAAGCATGCTTGTATGAAAACAGGTAACAGCCGGATTATTTGATGAATTTGAAGCAGTAAGAAAAAAATAACAGGTCTTTCCCTTGAAGTGGTTGTAGGAGATGCTGTCTTAACACGCTTCTGCTGGTTTTCTGAGACAATAGTTTTATATTTCTGTGCAGGTATGTGCCTTCGATCACGTAGGTGGTTCATCGACTGATCAAAGTGAAAAGGAAATTTTTCCGACGTTTTACCGGATCGTAGGGCAGTGTGGCTGCTATGGGAAAATGCCCATGGGATCACCGCTTGTCTCGTGCGCACCTGTCGGAGATATTTTTTATGGTCGGTGTTGGCTCCAGGGAATCACGCCGAATGCAGCTGTGTACGGCTTTTGGTGACTACACGAAGCACTCTGGCGCTATCATACGGTATCTTATGGCTTTAAGCTACACCGACTTCACCTTCAAGTCTCTCCAGATCATGAGCATGCAGAGTTATAGCTACCTGATAGAATGCTTACAGCAGCTTAATATTAGCTAAACCCCACCAGAATTCCCATTCAAACCTAGATTCGCGTGATGGTACCTAATAGTGGATGTGAGTAACTTAATATTTATTTCTATGTGATATTGTAAATGCTATTTGATGATTTAGTGTCCATTCGTATATTGTAAATCATACGAGGAAGAATAGTGGCACTTCGCAGATTCGTAAAATACAATTTGCTACCGCGTTTTTATATGGTCTGTAGGCTGTGATTAGACACTTACAGTGCCTCGTTTCCTTTTTATTTACTGTAAGGGGCCACTGTTACGACGCTTAGCGCCAGCGCCATCCGGTATGTTCAAATGGCTCTGAGCACTATGGGACTTAACATCTAAGATCATCAGTCCCCTATAACGTAGAACTACTTAAGTCTAACTAACCTAAGGACATCACACACATCCATACCCGAGGCAGGATTCGAACCTGAGACCGTAGCGGTCGCGCGGTTCCGGACTGAAGCGCCTCGAATCGCTCGGCCACACCGGCCGGCAGCCGATATGTCTCCGAGTGGTAGACACGCATACAAAATACAGTTCTCTTCAGGAATATGCACAGGAACTGAAGCATAAAACAAAGAAGGAATGAATAAACAAATTTCGCTGTAAAACAGACAATTGTAAATACTCAGCTTATACATTGATGATCTGCACATGGTGTAGTACCAAGTCCTTTGTCTACTGACAGTGTTGACATGCGCAATTGTAAGTCTCTGTACAGTACTTCTGTTGCGTCTGAGTGAAGTCAGAGTTCGACAAATATGATTTAATGAAGTTTTTTTTTTTTTTCACTGCAAGGTCAGGATATGATTGATATCTATGATGATGACAATACTCGTATATTGGAGGGCACACTAAGATGTAAGTACATGATAATAACACTGTCTTCGACTTCACATCACTAATTTGCCTCTGAGGGTTTCGTGCAAACTTTGTTCATCTATAGTTTTTGATGATCGTGTTTGCAAGTGCCAAAACATATATGTCATAAATGGTTGTATCTTTATCGTCACATTAACTTATAAGCTTATTTTGTCGTAAATTTAAATTTTATACTTATATCCTTTCCCAAGAACAGATGTACAGACAGAACTACTATGTGGAACCCCAAAAAGTGTTATGTAGTTTATTATTAATACAGTTTCTTATATTACAGCACACGCTGTACGCACAAGGGACGGTGGCCCCGCAGTTATTGGTTATCACGTTTGTTGTTGCTGCGTAAGAATTTTGAGTGTAAACTATGACGCAGGAGGCTGCCAGTGCTGATGCTGTCTATCATTTTTGGATCTACGGTATGTTTTATCACGGAATGGAAGTGTTGAGTACTATTATACTCGATGCGAGTGCTACTGCTGCACATACATGTGAAATTTAACCGACAGCTACACAACATATGACTGCTACTACTATACAGAACTGACTGAATTTATAGGCGTAGTAATAGTGGTTGCTTGAAAGAGAGAGAGAGAAGGAAGTCCTTTTTTAACATAGAAAATTAAATAAAAAAGATATTTTAAAATTAACTGGTACTGATTTCTCCTTTAATATAAAAAAGCTTATTAATTCACAACACACACACACACACACACACACACACACACACATACACACATTATGCAACTCTTATAATAATTGATGTAGACACCATTTAAACGCAGCTTTTCACTAAACAGCTAAGCTTGAACTGGTGCAACTGCATCTCAGATGTGATAGAAGATATCTACATCAGTGTCCCAGTTGAGAAAAGGCAAGATTTTTTATTATTTATGCACACCTGAAATGATAATGAAACAGGTAAAATCGCGTTAACGGGAATTTATATTAATAATTACGTCCATCTTAGATCACTACTCATCTGTGGTGAGAATAAACTCATTGACAAGGACTATAAAAATGTGCTAGATTATACCAACATTACAGTACTGCAACTGATGGTAAAAGATTCAGGCGAAGTCATACGTAGAAAACTGGCTATAATCATTTAAGTTGTAATCACAGCATCCACACGTTCTTAATACAACATTTTCAATACTTAAATTAGCTGCTTATCACATTGTTCAGAGTTCAATTAATAACAAGTAAAATATCATAATTTTGACTATTTTGAAAACCAATTATAATTGGGTAACCCTTTGAGTCCCAATAACATGAAAAAAATATTTTCAAATTTTTTCGCAAAATTAACATTTATTATCACAGTAAGCAAGCAATACAAGTAGAAAATGAAAAAACAAAAACAATTAATTTTTTTAAAGAAGTTGTTTCACTTTGTAACCAGTGGGAAATACAGTTTTCAATCATCCATAATATTATTTGATAGCTTTGAAAGCAATTTCGCTTTTTTTCCTGCACAGAATCCCGCATATCGGAACTGCCATTGACTCATAAGGCCTAAATGAAATTATAGTCCTAAATAACAAATAAGAAAGGGCCTAAAGCTTAATAAATTTATATCAAAAGCACATACTTTCGTAGTGATTTCATTTCGAAACCCCTCATTAAGGCAGTAGTAGTAAAAATTCAAATTTACATTAGGATAACTTAAGACATACTTACTTTCAATGACCTCCTCAACATAACCACTACAAACTAAACCACAATCACCTACAATCACGTAGCACCGTCTCTGCGCCAATTGTTGCCTTGAATGGTGTAAATACATTATATTTGTAGAAATGCCTCATATACCACTAAATGTCCCTGTCTTAAAATTTAACCAGTAGTTTCATGTGAAAGACGTTGGTACTTCAAAACAAATTTAAAATAGTGGTTTGAGGTACAAAACCACTGGTACTCAAATGGGTAAGTTTTAATGGGTACATAAATTCGGAATACATTCATCTCAATTACTTAAAATAGCAGCTTACATTATTATTCAGCGTGTACCTAATTATAAGTCAAACATCATAATTTTAACCATCCTCTATATTCGCATTAGTTTACATGATTCTGAAAACACAGTTATTATAGAATGTGAGTCGTTGTTTTGGGTATTCTACATCGCATTATGGATAACACTTTGTAGTTAATGGCTGGTGGTTATATCACATCATACGTAGCAGCAGATCTGTATGGTACGCCACAGCTGCTGTCGCACCTGACTCGCTAACCACATCACGGAGGAGGCACTATCTATCAGCGAATGACTGCCTGAGTCATCGTGGTTTAACTACAGTGACAGTGCAACAAATATATTGAGATAAGAACACATGAAAACTGGTCTGCGTAGAGGTGCATTTTTTTAAGACAATGACGGCATAGGAAAGTTTATTTACAATACTATGTAAGCATACATTGTCATTGTTCTTCTGGATATCCTACGTAAGCATATCACATGTCAAAACATTAATATGCTAGAAAAACATATTTTCTCTCAATCCAGGATTTTTCTAAGCGACTGGTTTGGAGGACAGGACAGCTAACGAACACTCGAGAGAGGGAGAGAGAAGTCCGGAGATGCTGTCAGCGTCATCGTTAATATGTGGTGGGTTATGCCCATCACTGTTACATTGACGAGATCTCTCAGCAGCTCTTTCTGCCAGCCTGCGAACTCATAGTCACTTGGTTTTTTTAATGTTTAAAATTTTACTGATTTGCATTATTATTTTGTAAAATAAGCAAATACACTTTTGCTATAAAGTGCACCTGGGCGAGGTTAAAACGATTTTCCTCAATTAACATGGGTTTTGGTGCGTTGAGTAAGACCATGCATATCCCTCTGGTCCTGGGGTATCCACGTTGCAGCATACACAAAGCAGTGTAAATCGGTTGCAAATACGATCAAATTTTAGAAGGTTTGATCAGAAAATCAAGTGACTGGAAGTGTTATCTTCATGATATTTACCCGGATGTTTTTGAGTGAATAATGTAATCAGCTAAAAACATTTGCTGTTGGTACATATTCTGATCATATTGATATACTAATAGACATTCCATTGTTTGCCCTACACTTATGCAAGTACTATGACAAACTTATGTTGGATCTAAGCTAGCAGCTTCCAGAGAATCAAAGTAAATACGGTTGATCATGTCGTGGTATACACATACCGGGTAATCAGGACTATAATTGATTATAAAACTATGCCTTGTATGTCTATAGTTTTGATTATTTAACGTGTAAATACACAAACAAGTGGTTGTCCTACACACACAAAGAAGACTCAGTTAATACCAATCTGATAGACACAAAAATAGTAAGTAAATAGTAAGAACCAACGATATTTTGTGTCTCACTCGCGATCTCGTCGACGCAGCTCCAAATGATCCTCTCCTTGTATCTTTGCTTCTTCAACTGTTCGTTCTGATACCACCTGGTTCAAATGCATGATTTGAGTATTGATTTTATTCATTGGAGAGGTGTGCGGAGACGACTATATATGCACTTAAAATTTAAATCAATTGTTATTTCTCTACCATTTCCTACCCTTTGCCATTTGTGGTCGAAATTGTTTACAGAGTACTTTGTAGCAATGCAGGGAGGATTTTTACTTTGTGAGTGTTGTCACAGTACATTATTTCTAAATGCAAATACAGCTTTTTGCTACAGTGTGGAACTACCTATCGTTAAAATGGATCGACTGCTGAAACAATATGTAGTGCTAATGCCAACTTGTAGTCGTAAAACACCTGTCATGATCGACCTCCATCCCTCACATAACACATTCCCGATTTTAGTGGCGTGGTACGTATGGCAAAAAGTAGGTAATTGCTGGAAAACCTTAAACACATACCGGGTTCGATTAATTGTTGTGGCTTATATTTGTAATAGAAACTAGGGGTATCGTCGTTCTTCGATGGAAGCCTATTTTATAATATTGACGACAGGCCAGTCCAGTGTTCACGTATGTACGTTTCCAAACTAATATCACACGAACGTTTATGCTCACATGTTGTAGATTATCGTGTTATTCAATGTTGCTCCAAACTGTAGGTCTCTGTATGCTTATAGGTTGGTCAAGTGATCAAGACGTCTCAACCTAAATTTTTAGTGCACACGTACTCCGCAAACCACAGTATGGCACCTCCTGCCACTCGCAAAAATAGATCGACAGATAAAAGGACTGTCTATATGTATATGTACCACTCCTAATTTCATAAAACGACTGTCTATATGACTCTGTACGAGTTTTTATTTTTTCTGTTGTCTTACGCAAAATCTATGACGGATAGTTATGTCAGTTCTCAACAGTGTTCCCGCCAATAAGACATTGTGCAATTTGAGTCCACGTGTTGATCTAACCTACTGACAGCAAATTTAGTAGTACATGACTGATTTAGAGAAAGCCTTCTACAAAGTTGTAAATGAAAGTGTTACAGCATTTCCGCACGCAGCGAAGGATTTAATGCTACGAAGTACTTCCACCACCCTTACAAACTGAGAAGTAACAAGTTTACAACAGCGGGTCTTACCGGAATAAAAAACATTGATGTATTAACGCATATGGACATCAAAACGTTTCCAGCATTCAGCATAAAAACAGTGTCATTGCTTCGTCTGGGTATTAGAGGCATTTGTAATAAAGAATATGCTTGTTCAATACAGCTTTATTGCAGTGACTTAAACTGACTCTGTACTGTCCGTTTATACAGCTCATACTTCCAGCGATTACAGGTGCGCCGGCCGCAGTGGCCGAGCGGTTCTAGGCGCTGCAGTCTGGAACCGCGCGATCGCTATGGTCGCAGGTTCGAACGTTGCCTCTGGCATGGATGTGTGTGACGTCCTTTGGTTAGTTAGGTTTAAGTAGTTCTAAGTTCTAGGGGACTGATGACCTCAGATGTTAGGTCCCATAGTGCTCAGAGCCATTTGAACAATTTTTTGATTACAGATGCCAGAGGCATGTGGGAGTACTGGCGTTTCTGTCCGTTTGGTGCTTCTAGAAAGCGGACGGTGCCTGGAGAGGAAGACTTTTGGGAGTTACCGTTCTCTCATTGCCCGGGCGTTACTGCTAGTCATTGAGCACTCGTGGTGTCCGCAGTTTGAATACTGTCGGTTGCGTATATGGGTGTGTTGGTAGTTCCTCGGGCTAGTGCGTTCATAAAGAGGTGTGTTCAGCTCGTTGCGGCTTTGATGCTGTTCTCCAGTCTGCCTGAGGATCCACTGTGGTGATGGCAGCGGCTTCGGCAATGGGGGCGGCTGGAGGTGGCATCGGAGGCGGGCGTGGGCGGCGTCGGTAGCACCTGCCGTTGCTCCTGCAGAGACACCCAGCTCCTTGTCCGTAATTGTTCGGTTCTTTATTTTATACTGGTGTCTTTGTAATGTGGTTGGGTGAGAATCGATAAAATTGTAATTCGTTTCGGCTTATTGACAGACGCGTTTACTATACAGCGGCAGAGGTGGCTAATGGGCGCAAAGAGTCAGTGATTGGTAAGCAAAAATATCTCAGTTTTGCTGCACTATGGCCGTTGCTCAGTCTCATTTCGGCGGTTTTAACATTTATATGCTTCTGATTTTTTCCCTAGTTGTTTACGAGTCTTATAGTAACGTCGCAGTTATTAATAAAATTGCAGAGCTTATTTCTTTGTTGTTGTTGTTGTGGTCGTCAGTCCTGAGACTGGTTTGATGCAGCTCTCCATGCTACTCTATCCTGTGCAAGCTTCTTCATCTCCCAGTACCTACTGCAACCTACATCCTTCTGAATCTGCTTAGTGTATTCATCTCTTGGTCTCCATCTACGATTTTTACCCTCCACGCTGCCCTCCAATACTAAATTGGTGATCCCTTGATGCCTCAGAACATGTCCTGCCAACCGATCCCGTCTTCTAGTCAAGTTGTGCCACAAATTTCTCTTCTCCCCAGTTCTATTCAGTACCTCGTCATTAGTTATGTGATCCACCCATCTGACCTTCAGCATTCTTCTGTAGCACCACATTTCGAAAGCTTCTATTCTCTTCTTGTCCCAACTGTTTATCATCCATGTTTCACTTCCAGACGTGCCTGCACTCCATACAAATACTTTCAGAAAAGACTTCCTGACACTTAAATCTATACTCGATGTTAACAAACGCTTCCCTTGCCATTGCCAGTCTACATTTTATATCCTCTCTACTTCGACCATCATCAGTTATTTTGCTCCTCAAACAGCAAAACTCATTTACTACTTTAAGTATCTCATTTCCTAATGTAATTCCCTCAGCATCATCTGATTTAATTCGACTACAGTCCATTATCCTCGTATTTCTTTTATTGATGTTCATCTTATATCCTCCTTTCAAGACACTGTATATTCCGTTCAACTGCTCTTCCAGGTCCTTTGCTGTCTCTGACAGAATTACAATGTCATCGGCGAGCCTCAAAGTTTTTATTTCTTCTCCATACATTTTAATTCCTACTCCGAATTTTTCTTTTGTTTCCTTTACTGCTTGTTCAATATACAGATTGAATAATATCGGCCCGCCGTTGTGGCCGAGTGGTTCTAGGCGCTTCAGTCCGGACCCACGCTGCTTCTACGGTCGCAGGTTCGAATCCTGCTTCGGGCATGGATGTGTGTGATGTCCTTAGGATAGTTAGGTTTAAGTAGTTCTGAGTCTAGGGTACTGATGACCTCAGATGTTAAGTCCTATAGTGCTCAGAGCCATTTTGAATAACATCAAGGATAGGCTACAACCCTGTCTCACTCCCTTCCCAACCACTGCTTTCCTTTCATGCCCCTCGACTCTTATAACTGCCATCTGTTTTCTGCACAAATTGTAAATAGCCTTTCACTCCCTGTATTTTACCCCTTCCACCTTTAGAATTTGAAAGAGAATATTCCAGTCAACATTTTCAAAAGGTTTCTCTAAGCCTGCAAATGCTAGAAACGTAGGTTTGCCATTCCTTAATCTATCTTCTAAGATAAGTTGTAGGGTCAGTATTGCCTCATGTGTTCCGGTATTTCTACGGAATCCAAACTGATCTTCACCGAGGTCGGCTTCTACAAGTTTTTCCATTCGTCTGTAAAGAATTCGCGTTAGTATTTTGCAGAAGTGGCTTATTAAACTGATAGTTCGGTAATTTTCACATTTTCTCCCAAAGAAAGCAGGTGTTGATAGATGTGAAAATTACTCTATTTGCTTAAGTTTCGTAATTGTAATTACGTATCTTCACACCATGTTGGAACACTGGCCGACCAAGACTGGAATAGTCCATACATTTTCTATATTATTAATTAGCAGGATGGTTGGGGAGCTTAATTCTGATTGGTCCAGAGAGAAAGGAGAGGAATTTCTTGCGCTTATGTGCATGACCATTCACATATTTCTCCCGGCACGTTACGTCCTATTTGCTTTCAGCGAAGTGGTCCTCCCTAAGTTCTCAGTTACGTAACTTCGGAGACAATTACACCTAAATTAACGCAAATTTCTTGTCCCTTGCTGTGTTGTCGGTAGAGTAGAGTTCGCGGTCGCAGCCATACTCCGCGCCTTCGTGTTCGAAGTTTGATCTTCACCAACAGGCACCATTTTGTCCTTGGGTCGCAAAGCTGTACCACTGCATAGATCTGTCAGCACTGGCTGGAGATACTGGTCAGTTGTCTAGGAGCGTACTTTGTAGTGATGTGCTATTCTTCTACACACATGACATGTTTTTGGTCAACCATCTTGGAAATCGGTAATCCTCAGAATATTACTATGGCGTCATAAATTTACCATGACGTCATTATTTCAAAATCCGCGCTCGTTTTAAGACATACACAAGCTGGTGATGTAGGTGTGACTTAACAACATTTATTTTGGAATTTGTTTAACACTTAAAGTCTCTGCAACACCGAATTTATCATTAAACACTTCGTTGCAATAAGAGCGTATATACTTCTGTACATTTACATACAGACTATACGTAAAAATGTGGGATAATACGAAGAATTGTAAAAACGTGGAAAAATACGCAAAATTGAGGAAAATACGGAAAAATGTGGAAAAATTAGAGTACTTACACATCTCCGTGAGTGTGGTGCCTGCTGGTACCTGGAGTGACGAAAATCGCATGGCGTAATCACGTAACTTAACGCAATTACAATAAAAAGAATGTGTTATTAACAAATAGCCACACCCTGATCCTCTCCCTATGATGTACAGCTCAAAAAGGAGCCACCTGCTCAAGTGCTTTCATTGTAGGCGACTGGGGGTGACCTTGAATATAACTAGCACCTAACACCGCAGGTGACCTTCGTACAAGATAGTTATTTGAGATTTAGTGTCCACTGATAACCTACTGACGATATTACATGTAAAATACTAAATGACGTATATTCAACAACTGATGAATGGCCTACAATAGTAAAGCTCAAGTGGCTTACAGCACCCATTCATTTCCTCAGTTTCATGATTTTATTTTTTCCACTTCTCATCAGTATGTTACTGACTGGTAAGCTCTTCTAATCAGCATTATCACGTAACAGTCACAGAGAGTGTATGAATACAATGATAAAACTACCTGTTAAAGTAAACCAAGATTGAAATGAGGTGTTTTCATTCAGCATAAGTTTAGAACGCCGTTGATTTATTGTTGTTCTGTTCCGCTGTCTTTACTCAACCACTTACAGTCTCCACAGGGAAGAACGTACAGAAACAAAATGTCAACCAACAGTTCTCTATGGCAAAGAATCGTGTACTGAGATGGCTTCTAGTCATCGCTAAATGGGAAAGGTTTTCTAAAGACCCAATAGAAAGGCACTTTTCCTTTGAGAAACGTGAATATTGTGCCTTACGTGCTGCTCTTTCGTCTCGATGCTGTGATGAAAGCGATGGAATTGTACTGTCGTGGGTGTGTTATTGATATTGATGAGAGACACAGCCTACTCACATCACACAGCACCAAAGGGCCTGCTGATTCTAACGTTTGCATTCGACTGACGTATTCACACTCTTCTCGATTCACTGTGTAGGGGTTTGGAATTTAACCAAATACAGTGGCTTACTCTAGCCTTACCAGCAATACGTTGGTGATAAAATCGAGGAATCGTTGACATCTACGAGAACATACAGGTATTAAGCTAAGGTGACAATGTGTAGGCTACATTCTGTTGGGACAAGACGGTACAGTATGACATAGATAAGACAACAGCACGAGCCAGTTTAATGCGTCTTCAATAATTCGTTTGGGCTGAGGGCTTGTACGCATTAGCTCTGATTACGTGTGCGCTTGACTCACGATGTACGGAAGAAAGATTACTGTTTAACGTCCGGTCGAGATCGATCTCAATACAGACGGAACACAAGCTCGGACTGCTTCAAGGATGAGCAAGAAATCGGCCACAGCCTTTCAAAGGAAACATTCCGGCATTTGCTTGGAGCGATTTAAGGAAATCAAGGAAAACCTAAATCTGGATGGTCGGAGCGGATTTGAACTGTCGTCCTTCCGAATGTGAGTCCAATGTGCTAAGCTCTGTACTGCCTCAGTCGACGACATACGGTATAGTAGAGCAGTTTGGAAACTCAATGCCACATGCATTACTGGTTTGATCATCACAGTGTCTTACTCGGCGTGCTACTGTTGGATGTGGTACACGCTTGCCTTTTTGAGAGAAGAGTACCGACTCATAGCATTCTGTGCGTAATACATGTAGTCTTTAGAAACGACGACTCTCGAAGTATTTGTAATCAGAGGCTCAAAAATGGAAATAAAATTACTGCTTGGTTAATATTCTGTCTTTATTTACCAAACTATTGAAGTAACATTTGACCTAGTTTCATTAAGGGGGTAGGACGTCAAACTGGCCGACTTGAAGCAGGAGAGGCACCACAGGACATTTTAATTTCCACTATCTATACTTTTACAAATAAATTCGTAAAACTTTAACAGCATGACCAGGAAGGATTCAGGATTCATACTCATCGCAGTGGAAGCTCAAAAACGTAACAAAACACATTTGTTTACACGTGAAATTTCATCATTTTTTTCACTTACTACTGGCTGCATTTGTTGCTATAGGTACAATTTTCTTCCTACGTAAGAGAGATTCTTCGATGACTTTTGCACAGCATACAAACCATAGTTACAGGTGTATGAAACTCTAGAAGTTATTTAATTTATGAAAAAATGAATGAACTGTTACATTTTAAACTTCATGTTTAGAAAAAACTCAAGTTTTATAGTTAATTATCTCAATTTTTTCCACAGTTTTTTAACAGATTTGGAAAATTCTAGAGTTTCATACGCCTGCAACTACTGTTTGTATGCTATGAAAAATTCATCGAAGTATCTCTCTTACTTAGGAAGAAAAGTGTACCTATAGCAACAAATGCAGTCAGTAATAACTAAAAAAATGATGAAATTTCACATGTAAAAAAAGGTATTTTGCTACGTTTTTGAACTTTCACTGCAATGAGTGTGAGTCCTCAATTCTTCCTGGTCATGGTGACAAAGTTTTATGAATTTATTTGTAAAAGTATAGACAGTAGAAATTAAAATGTCCTGTGGTGACTTTCCTGCTCCAAGTCGGCCCGTTTGACGTCCTACCCCCTTTAAAGGAATCTACTATTTCATTTTTTCTTTTTAAAATCGATAATATAAAGTTTTTCAAAAGCAAAGTTTTGTGATATAAAGCTAGACAATCTTTGCAGAGAAACTTTTTCGCTAAACGACACGGGAAATGCTCTATACTTGACGGGCCAGTCTACAAGGACACTGCAGTCTCGTCTATGTTGCCACGCGAACGTAGACTAACGCCACAGGAAGAAAGCTAAGCCGGAAATCTTGACATTAACATGTAACTCACTTCTCGTTTCTTTTATAGAAATTTATGTTGCTGTTATTAACAAACGTTAACGCCTCTTCTCCTTTCAAGAGTCGTAGCCTGTTTAGAAGGAAGCAAATCGTTCCCCTAAAAAAATGTAGTTCCTGCAGTATCTTTGTGAATAAAAATAGACATGAGTTTTAATGACACATAAAAACACTTGTTCCTTTGCTTATCATAATATGAATTCGTGATTTTGTTTCTTGAAACCAAACGAGTTGAGGCAGTGATAAGATACTTGACTCGTATGCGGAAGCAAGATCGCTCAAATTCCAGTCCGCCCATCAATATTTACGTTTCCTGTAGTTTCCGTAATCCAGTTAAGGCAAATGGCGGGATGGTTTCCCTGCTAAGGACACAGTCGATATCCCCTCGCACCCTTGTGCTCTATCTCTGCTGAATTCCTCGTCGATGACAATTTAAAGCCTCATCTTCCCTCCTTCCGTCTTTTCTCGAATTGTTTGTGGAAATATTAGGAAGACATCCCCTCTGTGAATTGCAGAAACTCAAAACTGGCGTTCTCCTGTCTGAGTTTACACTCATAAATGAGGCCTTTTCCATTTTAATGACACCCTCTTCTACCTTGCCGTCGAACCAACACCTGATTACTGAGGCATTTCCTCGAATTATGGAAAAAATATCAGTTAGACTCTCAGAACCCATGTACCGAAACATCTGGTACAATTTGCTGTCTGCATTTATAAATTATAAATCACAATGAAAGAAATTTGGAGGTAATAAAAAGCAGAGAGCAGACTCACCATGCCGCGCGCTGGCGCGCCTGCAGCTCACTAGTGTTCGGTACTGGCGGACCCGCAACACTCCGCAATGCGTATCTCACGCATGCCGCCTCGCAGGGAGCTCGTCAGATTTGGCACGTACCCCAGCGAATATGCACGAAAGTTTTCGCACTTGGTCGGGCTCAAATGCCTCTTCTTACGTCAAATGAGACAAAACACCACACGATCCATTCCCCCTGCTTTGTAACTCATGCTTATTACTTGTGAATATATGACAGTCACAGCTTCGATGTAATGAAGTTGATTACCGGTTTAAGCCCCTACAGGCTATCTTCAAATACAGAAAAATGAGACATAAATTAACAAGTCTACAAAAAGTACTAAGACACCCTACTGCATGATTAAATATATACAATCATTTGAAGCATAATACGTAAAAAGTACATTTTATGCTTAGTTACAGAGTAACATGTCATCTACGTCACCGTGCGTGCCTGTCTCAGCATTTAAAAACTGAATCAGAGAGGTGATGGGGGAAGGGGGGGTGGAGGGGGAGGTTACACTCTCCCAACTTACCACGCACAGCTTAGCTTGATGCCTTTAAAGGTACTTCCCGGGATATTTTGCCCCGCCACGATATTTTAATGATGAGATAACCATATACTGCTAGGCTGTTGACGCGTTAGACTGTAAACAAACTGGCTGAAACGATTTTACGTACTTACACATACAGTACGATACCTTGGCGTTTTCTGTATATTTTTAATTTTTGTTACATTTTTGTAGATCAGAAGATGGACCCTTACGGTCGAAATCGACGACAAAATGTGTTACACTGCAGATTTGGCTGTAAAAAATAATCAGTCTTACTTTTCCCACGCTTGCTGCCTCTCTCGATAGACATAACATTTGCTCTTGTACATGACAACTATCAACACATCGACTAATACACTTATTAAACAGCTTAACTGTATTGAAAATGTTCACATGTTGGTAGTTTTCATTGAATTTCTATGCCTTGCAATGGGAGTGATTTCCATTTAACTTTTGTTTCTATTAGCATCAGTTGCGATCAGAATAAACTGAAACGTTATGGATCATGAAAAAAGCTCAACAATAGCTCACTTCATATCTGGAAAGCAAGTAGCAGAATGTAATCCTCCAGTGTCAACAAACAGGCAAAAGATTTGGATCTGACTGGTTTAGGACCGCTCTGTCGAATGGGCACGTAAAATTCCTCTCTGAAAACCATTTTCTTTGTAATGGAAAACAAACCGATGCTTCCCGTCGACATTGCTTGTTGCTTGAAGGACATGATGAGCAGTATTTCTTTGGCCTGACTCCAGCGACACATTGCAAAATCGAAATTGGAAATCTCTGACATTTCTGTACATTTATTACACTACGGGATTATCTGTTGACAATGTTAACTCATTCTGTAAATTTCCATAGTATACAACATCTGTATAACGTATATTACTTCAGTTTGAACTTCATTCACGCTCACATTCAGAACGTCATTCCACTTAATAAGAAATCAGTGCTTCATAGCGCCACTATGCATCACATTTTTGTACGTATCTAACCATTCACGTAAAATACACAATGAGATACAGGGAAAAAATCATTTGTAAATTTAAGTTTCTGTATACTAACACTTTTACAACTAGTACAACACTTTTCTAAAAATACAAAACAGTCACTGTTGCAAGCGTTTTATTAATAATGATGAGTTTTGTACAGTTAACACATCTTCAGATTATCTGTAATTAGTAACAAGAATTTAGTTACACAACAGTTTATTGGCGAACCTATCTAGCATCGATCAGTTTGATAGCTGAGGTAAAGGTACGAAGTAAAGTGATTCACTTGCCTTGATTATATATAGTCTGCATTATACAGATCGCAAATTGGTTAACTTGAAATACATCGCCCAATCCAAACAGGTAGTGAGGTAACAATATGGTTTCGAGACTACCTTCTAACTAAAAAGAGGGGCTGTAAACTATAACCCTTCTTTATCTGAACATCTTACGGCTAGTGGCCTTTGTGAACCGATGCTCAATTCTCCCCTATTCTAAATGTAATACCTAAAGAGAAAAAGTTAACAGTTTTTGAACAGTTCAAGATAACAAAATTTCTCAAGCGCCCGAAAATCTTAAGCCTTAATGATCAGCTGGTCACTAAAAACCAAACTTTCTATGATACCATGACGTCAGCTTTGTCAAAATTTAGGTAGTTTCATTTCTTCCTTTTTCGTGACTCGTGGCTCTATCACTATGGTTTCATGTTCGGTTTTCTCACTATACCACATTTTTTAAGCCTTGTACAGTTTCTGTGGTATTAGCTTATGCATCTCTTAAATACCACAGAGTGATCTCGTTGGCATAAGACTACTTATAAACCTTTTTAAGATCCTGATAACAATACAGTCCTTAAATCTTTCCTGTGTTGGGGAAGCAGAATAGGTATCCATTGTGTTTAGAATTCTCATGATAATGTATGGACCTTTGTACAAAAGCTCCCATTTCTTTGGTCTTTTATTCACCAAAAGTGACTTCAGATGATTGTTTATCAATAATTTGTCTCCAACTTGAAAGTACCTTGACTGCATGATGTTCTTGTCATAAAACGTCTTCCACTGATCAACCTTGGCACTGAAGTTAATTTATGCTTATCTAATTTTGACCTCACATGATCAGATTGCTCTGGTTAGCTTTTAAATGTGTCCTCACTATGTGTTGTGCGTCGTTTTTTGCGAAATGCTGCTGTGGCCTGTAACCATAGCCATCCATACGGAGGGTGGGGGCAAGGAAGGAAACTTGCCTCGCTCCCCTGGAATCTGGAACATGAAATTTATATTCATCACAAAATTTTTATTCATTTCCGAAAGAGAGGCAACAACCATGTCTTCTTGGTTATTGTAAGTTTTCTGTGTTACCTATAAAAACTTAGTTCTTGTCACATGAAATATCTCAAATCTGGCCAACTCATTTCAATCATAAATCAAGTTTGGAGACTTTCTCCCCCTCCCACACTCCCCATGATTAATTTCTGCAGATGTGCATGTCTATAACCACTCGTAATTTGTTCCAGTTAATTCAAAGTGTGTAGATAATTTATTCATAAGCTCTGGTATCGAGCAATATGTTCAGATAAATCTGTTCAGCTCTCTAAAAACACATACAGCAGGATTCGCTTCTGGATGACTTTTTTAAATGAGTGTCTGATGGATATCATTTTAGTACAGATAAGAGTTCCATATGTTACAACAGAATTGCGAATCCATTATCTCTCGACATAGCATAAGTTTTGCCAATATTGATTTAGTAGTCATCATGCATATGCCTAATAACTGGCAAGCCGACAGCTTTCTTCGATGCATACACGTTCACATACTTTGTGAAAATATTGAAAATCTCAAAGTACATACTTCCTCTTGCTCTAAGAAAATGCCCATATACACTATGTGATGTAAAGTATCCGGAAACCTAGCTGAAATTAACTTACACGCTCGTGGTGCCCTCCGTCGGTAATGCTGGAATTCAATATGGTATCGGCCCACCCTTACCCTTGATGACAGCTTCCACTCTCGCAGGCATACGTTGGGTTTTATGGCACTTCATTTCTGATACAAATTTTCTTGCCCCACTTTTGTAAGTCTTTTATGCTGACCGCTCTGCATTCAAGGCAGTCACATTTCTTTTCAATTTGGCAACATTTTGCCTTTAGCCATTTCAGTATAGGGTTTCACATATTTTACAACAATTTTTAGAATCTGAAACTTACAAGAAAGTATCAACAATTTTACATAGATACCAATATTTTCATAAAGACATAAATTACAGTTAAATACAGTGCAGTAACTTCATAGGATAGGTATATTTCATTTACAGTATAATATACATTTTTATTTGGGTATAATTTCTGAATATACTTTATTTGCTCATTCCTAGGGACATACGGTTTGAGATCGACTATGTTACAGACACCACAGGGCTTCTTGGGCTTTGGATAGATCAAATAGTAAGCATTGTTGTGAGGTATATCTTATATTATGGATAACCCATTGTGTATATAGTTAAATTTTGAAATTTCGTGGTTAAGTTAACTTGATTTTTCATGGGTCTTCAGAAGAACGTAGTCTTCGATCTTGAACCTGGAAGACTTCCGGTTAAGATCTCGCTTCTGCCTTCTGCTTTGTTCTCTCTTTTAGCTATTCTTTCTTCTGGGCTAACCCCAAATCTATACACGGTTGGAACTCTAGTTTTTCCTCAATTAAACATTTGCTCTTATTATTGAGCAGGATTTCCACTGGTGTGGACCCAGTCGGGATTGTGGTCTGTTTGGTGGTTACATTATTGTCATTATTTTGTTCCTCCCGCAATAGATCTTGGTCGACCATAATGTCGCTCCAAGACATGTCTTCCTCCTTCAAATCACCTATATCAGGTGGCTTCTTCGATTCCTGAACTCTTCGTTGAAGTGGTACCATATCATCAGGTAGTTCTATCCTTCTTTGTTTAGTAATGAAGTCAGGATTTTGTTTGGAAACATCGTCATTAGTTGGTACCACATTGCAGTTAGTTGCACCTTCATTGGTTTCAGGTATAACGAAATTTTCGTCATCCGAGAAGCCTTCCGAACCCGCGACCGGGAGAGTTTCCTCTTCCTCTGCCCCTACCTCTACATCTTTGAAACACATTGACGTGATAGCCATCACCATCATTTTGTTCGTCATGATTACGATTTTTTTTTTAGTATAATTCTGACGGTTATCCCTGTTTATCGCCAGTGAACTTCTCTTCCACCCTTTCTGAGAACGCTAATTAGCTTCAGTGGTTGCTTCTTATGTATCTTTCGGAATCTTCTGGGAGCTTTTTCCATAGTTCCTAGGTAATTTCGGATTCTTATTGTCTATTTCTTAAGTGTGTCGACTTCCGGTACCAATATTCGCAGAAATGAGAATGAAATTTTCACTCTGCAAAGGAGTTTGCGCTGATATGCGAAAGGCAAAGCTCCTGAGTTCGAGTCTCGGTCCGGCACACAGTTTTAATCTTCCAGGGAGTTTCATATGCAGAAATCTTTTAAAGAATTCCTGTCCCTATTATCATGGAGTTTAGCATGATAAACTCCAGCCACAAGCAATTCTGCTTTTGTTCAAACCAGTATTCGTTTGTGAAGTTTTGTTTAAATTCATCAAAAGTCATTTGCTCAGTATTCAGGTTATGTCCCCAGCGCTTGGCATCACCTGCCAAGACGCTAATCATAGCATTTATCTTTTTATGATCAGATAAATTACCAGGAAAAATTCTTTCGCAATTCTTTACGAAATGTATCGGATGCCATCCATTACGTTTCTTGGCGGGATCGAAACTTTCCTTGCCTTCCAACAACTTGTTAAGTGGTGTTCCGGTACTAATAACATCAGGCTTGCCTCGTATTTTACATTCAAGGTTAGCAATTTTTCCTTGAATTTGCGAAGTGTTTTGATCACACTTTTGATCACATTCAACAACTTGTTTACTTGATATTTTTCAGTATCTGAAGCTGTTCTTTTCAAAATGTGAGATTTCGTTCTTGCACTCGCCTGCTATTTCAGTTTCCAGACCAAACGTTTTCTTTCGTCCACTTTTGTCACTACCGAAGGTCCTATTTTTCCTGGATATTATTGATTTCAGTATCAAC
This sequence comes from Schistocerca piceifrons, assembly GCF_021461385.2. Taxonomy (NCBI): domain Eukaryota; kingdom Metazoa; phylum Arthropoda; class Insecta; order Orthoptera; family Acrididae; genus Schistocerca; species Schistocerca piceifrons. The sequence continues at coordinate 76,197,576 of NC_060149.1, forward strand.
CTTTCATTAATATAATTTATTTGTCCCTCTCCGCCCCTGGTAGCTGAATTGTAGAAAAAAAAATGGTCATCGCGACGGAATGTCATGCCTAACGGCCCGGGTTCGATTCCCGGCTGGGTCGGAGATTTTCTCCGCTCACGGACTGGGTGTTGTGTTGTCCTTACATCATCATTTCATCCCCATCGACACGCAAGTCGCCGAAGTGGTGTCCACTCGAAAGACTTGCACCAGGCGAACGGTCTACCCGACGGGAGACCCTAGCCACACGGCATTTTTCCCTGCATATTAAACATGTTTTCATTTATGGAACTAATTTCATTTTTCAATTTAGTGACAGTAGAACTTAAAGTACCTACTTTTTGGTCTTCCTGTTCAATCTGTTGACGTATTTTTGTATTATGAAACTTCATTTGACTTTTGAGACCGTTAACCTGTGTTTTTACTATTTCAAGATTGCTACCTTGGGTTTTAAGCTGGCTTTCAAGATTGTTGCCTTGGGCTGCAATTCTGTTGTGAAGATCACTGATTTGTGTTTTCAATTGGTCAGACAACATTTTCAAATAGTCAGTCACATCCAACGGTTGTCTAATTTCTTGTTCTACCGAATTTTCTTGCTCTGACTCTACCTCATGTGCTTCTTTCAGTTCTTTATTTGTGGCGAATCAAATATGCCAACTGAGTTGTTCACATAGCCGCTATCGCCTACAAAGTGCTCATCATTTGCGTCCTCTATTTTTTCTTGTTTGATTTGGGACGGTCTCAACATCTCGATCTGTTCATTTACGTGTTCGTGACGTTGCATGTAGGCTAGCTGCCTGTCACTAGTGCCATCTGTTATCCACTCGCGTAAACTACTACATCTGCCGGCAGCATTTCCCATGGCGCCCGACTTGGCGTTCACTCGGTGTAGTTACTGCATTCTCACCTTTGTCCATTCTGAATGTATATTGCAATTTACTTTTGTGTTCAGCGTCTACTGTTATTCACTCTACAGGACTTGATACCACCCTCGCGCCACTGAACATGTTGTGACTGTGAGATAATCTAATGGAAACGGAACAATCAAACTGAGATTCGTTTCCGAAAGACTCCAGCAGACTATAAATAACGGTAAACAAGTAGGTTAGGGAACAGACGTTCTCCCGGCACAAAAGCAGGTTATGGCATTACATACTAATTAGGCATTCTTTTGTCAAGCAATATAATAAAACAAAAGGCAGTGCTAGGGCTAACCTAATCTTCCATGACACACACGCTAAACTCTTTCTTTATACTCATTTCACACTACAACACAGTAACTTAACCGTGCAAATAAATGTACTACTGACCTGGAAGTCAGGCAAACAAATGGCCAATGAAATAGCAAATAGTAACATATGCCTCTCAACACCACGTACCTTAAATGAACTAGATGCAACAGTTTATGGAACCAGTCACCAAAACTAAACAGGGAAGAGCATGAAATGATGCTGATTTAAATCAGGGGGTCTGTTAATGATCATACTCTGTAACTTCATTGCTTAGGGTCTCTATGCCTGTGCATTAACCAACTTACATTAGAATAGCTAACACAGTAAATATTTCTTTCTTAAACTCGGTTTGAAGCAATTGAACGGATTGCAAATCTAACTACACTGGCTCTGAAGGAGCCTTTGTATTACTTCATAAACTAACTAGACTAGTACATGAGGGCCCCTAAACGTTCACGGTTTGAAGGACTTCAATAATAGCGCCCACAATGATCCGCTACTGCTAGCGAGATGTAACCAAAGCACCGCTCAGCTCAGTCTGCTTACACGTAACAAAGGACAAGTTGGCACTTGACCACCAACCACACCTTTTCCACTCCTCCAGGCTACTTCGGTAGCTGTGTAGCTTCCCCATATCTTTTACAATCAACCCCACTTTCTCTAACTATGGACAAAGTCATTTACAATACATTATATAACAATCATTTCAGTAGTTATTTAAATCCACAAGCATAATTTAAACAACAGTGTTCAAAAGTTCACATAACTGAAATATTTATGCATAGTCAAAGAATTTCCATGATAGGTACAACACTCTACATAAGCAACACTACAAACTGACATAGAAATATCGATACAGATACATAAATAGGTCGAAAATAGGTGTTACACCCTGCTGACATGCAGGGTCCATGGATTCATGAGGTTGTCTCCATACCAGTACACGTCCATCCGCTCGATGCAATTTGAAACGAGAGTCGTCCGACCAGGCAACATGTTTCCAGTTATCAACAGTCCAATGTCTGTGTTGACGGACCCAGGCAAGGTGTAAAGCTTTGTGTCGTGCAGTCATCAAGGGTACACGAGTGGGTCTTAGGCTCCGAAACCCCAAATCGATGATGTTTCGTTGAATGGTATGCACGCTGACACTTGTTAAGGGCCCAGCATTGGAATCTGCAGCAATTTGCGCAAGGGTTGCACTCCTGTCACGCTGAACGATTCTCTTCAGTCGTCGTTGATCTCGTTCTTGGAGGATCTTATTCCGGCCTTAGCGATGTCGGAGATTTGATGTTTTGCCGGATTCCTGATATTCACGGTACACTCGTGAAATGGTCGTACAGGAAAATCCCTAATTCATCACTACAGATCCTGTGCCCCTTCACTCGTACGCCAACTAACACCACGTCCAAGCACACTTCAATCTTGATAACCTCAATTGTAGCAGCACTAGCCGGTATAACAAATGCGCCAGACACTTCTTGTCTTATATAGGCGTTGTTGATCGCAGCGCCGAATTCTGCTTGTTTACATATTCTGTATTTGAATACGAATGCCTATACCAGTTTCTTTGGCACTTCACTGTATTTGTTATAGGTTCCACACACTTGAACGATGACCTATAATTGGTCGCATCTGTGTTGGTAACCGGTCTCCCACTACCCTATTACGAACCAAAGTTTTCACCTGCCTTACTGCGATTGACCCTATGTTGTCACAGCATTTCACAACCCTACAAGTTGTTACACTCAGTCATTTGTACAAGTAGATTCAAATTGTGAATTATCGTAACTGTAGTCGTAGGATACTACTACGTTTGTATTATTTATGAAGTACATAAGTTCACATTTTTGAACATTTAAAGCAACCTGTCAGTATTCGCACCACTCTGAAATCTTATCCGATCTGACTGGATATTGGGTCAGATTTTACAAGACACTTCTTCATTATAGGTAACTACATCGATTATCATTGTCTGCCAGGAAATTGATATAGAACAGACAGCTTCGCTACGGCACGCCTGAGGTTATTTCTACGTCTGTCGATCATGTTTTGTGCAAGATAACATACTGTATCCTACTAATAAAGAAATCCTCAATCCAATTAAAAATTACGCTACTGGCTATTAAAATTGCTACACCACGAATATGACGAGCTACAGACACGAAATTTAACCGACAGGAAGAAGATGCTGTGATATGCAAATGATTAGCTTTCCAGAGCATTCACACAAGGTTGGCGCCGGTGGCGTCACCTACAACGTGCTGACATGAGGAAGGTTTCCAACCGATTTCTCATACTCAAACAGCAGTTGACTGGCGTTGCCTGGTGAAACGTTGTTCTGATGCCTCGTGTAAGGAGGAGAAATGCGTACCATCACGTTTCAGACTTTGATAAAGGTCGGATTGTAGCCTATCGCGATTGCGGCTTATCGTATCGCGACATTGCTGCTCGCTTTGTTCGAGATCCAATGACTGTTAGCAGAATGTGGAATTGGTGGGTTCAGGAGGGCAATACGGAACGCCGTGCTGGATCCCAACGGCCTCGTATCACTAGCAGTCGAGATGACAGGTATCTTATCAGCATGGTTGTAACGGATCGTGCAGCCACGTCTCGATCCCCGAGTCAACAGATGTGGACGTTTGCAAGACAACAACCATCTGCACGAACAGTTCGAAGATGTTTGCAGCAGCATGGACTATCAGCTCAGAGACCATGGCTGCGGTTACCCTTGACGTTGCATCACAGAAAGGAGCGCCTACGATGGTGTACTCAACGACGAACCTGGGTGCAAGAATGGTAAAACGTCATTTTTCGGATGAATCTAGGTTCATTTTACAGCATCATGATGGTCGCATCCGTGTTTGGCGACACCGCGGTGAACCCACATTGGAAGCGTGTATTCGTCATCGCCATGCTGGCGTATCACCCGGCGTGATGGTATGGGGTACCATTGGTTACACGTCTCGGCCACCTCATGTTCGTATTGACGGCACATTGAACAGTGGACGTTACATTTCAGATGTGTTACGACCCGTGGTTGTACCCTGCATTCGATCCCTTCGAAACCCTACATTTCAGCAGGATAATACACGACCGCATGTTGGAGGTCATATACGGGCATTTCTGGATACAGAAAATGTTCGACTGCTGCCCTGGCCAGCACATTCTCCAGATCTCTCAGCAATTGAAAACGTCTGGTCAATGGTGGCCGAGCAACTGGCTCGTCACAATACGCCAGTCACTACTCTTGATGAACTGTGGTATCGTGTTGAAGCTGCATATGCAGCTGTTCCTATACATGCCATTCAAGCTCTGTTTGACTCAATGCCCAGTCGTATCAAGGTATTTATTACGGCCGGATGTGGTTGTTCTGGGTACTGATTTCTCAGGATCTATGCACCCAAATTGCGTGAAAATGTAATTCTATGTCAGTTCTAGTATGATATATTTGTCCAATGAATACCCGTTTATCATCTGCATTTCTTCTTGGTGTAGCAATTGTAATGGCCAGTAGTGTACGTTTGATAGCTCGCTTGATCGTACTTTTGTTAATAAACGCTGCGGCAGTACTGTGTTAAAAGCCTCTCGGAAGTCAATAAACACAACATTCACCTGACTGCATTAATCGAAAGCTTCCAAGATGTAACATGAGAAGAGCGCTGGGGATTGTCGATATACGAGCATCATAGCCGAGCAGCGCTGCCGCTGGCTGTTGCTCGCGTGACTGCAAGAGTAATGCTTTTATATTATGTTGGGCAGGAGGTACAAACACTAACAACGTAACCGGACAGAAAATACAATTTGCTGAAATTTCCTGGAGTTCCGACCAAACTTTGGGCCGCTTGGGGACTGCCTGGCAGAGCCGCCCCCGCGCCATAACACGTAATGCGGCACAGCTACTGCAAAGTTACAATGGTAGGCCGAAAACAGATATCACGTGTCGAGAAATACTTTGATTTCAGATGTGGTTAGGCGCAGGTGAAGCTTTACTTCAACTAACGACCGATTTCCAACGATGTTTCAGCAATAATACCAAATTAATAGCAGTATATATCAGTGTCAAGAATACCTACAGTAATGCATCTATACACATTTTAACAGTTAAATTAATTACACAAGGAGAAAGTGATCGACGTGGCAATAGCATACACGTCTCCTACCTAACCGGCAATTACTGACGAAAAGTGCTACCAAAACATATTCCGGAGGACATGTTCACGTGTTGCCTGCTGCCTTCCCTCTCGAGACCTTCGTCCGACGTTTGTCCAACGATTTTGTGATGTTTCACAGCACGAGTGACTGGCAGTACCAATAATTCGTCCTCCATTGCTGGTGGCGGACTGGAGTCGAAACCGTGACCTGAGATTACATGATATCTCCGAGATAAAGTCTGTGGAAGGGGAAGGGTCTGTGGAAGGGGAGGGGGACGTTTCTCTGGTCATTATTGCAGCAGCTCCTCGATTGCTACTTTCAACGGTCTTTCGTTGCAGAACGAACATCCAGGATACGTTTATCTTGATGCTTTCTTCTTTATTGCTAAAACTGTTCTTACTTTTATAAAATTCAATGTCATCATTGACCAACTGAATGTGGTAGTTCTTCTCCGCCGTGAGAACATGCGTGTTGGCCAATGCGCATGCTCCGCTACGGTAGTTTCTCCACCTGTTTCAACCTGCAATACTGTTTATGGTTGATTATCCTGGAACTTAATGAGAGCCCTGTCATTACAAGATATACAGTGTGATTCCACGATGTTACAAACTTTCAGGGACGATGGAGAAGGGTAAAAGTATCAGTTTGAGGTAAGAAACCATGATCTGCAAACGACCGAGCTGAAAGTTACATGCGAAAATCGTCCTTACACGCCTGACAGTGGAATATATGCACCGATATTGTTGTTGTGAAGGCAACTTTCAGAGGTGGTCTGTGGACCAAATCAAGAAAAATATTTGTAGTAAACTTGGGCTCTAAAATGCATGTCTCAAGAACTACAAGCACTTGTTCATCTACTCTACTTTGAAATACATGTCCTCTACTGGACAAGTGCCCATAGTTCTTAAGGTATGCACTTTAGAGTCCATATTTACAAGACAATTTTTATTGTTTTGGTTTATACTACCATCTGTGGAAGTTGACTATCCTACAGTTTAGCAACAACAGTACCGGTACGTGCATTCCAGTGTCAGAAATATCAGAAAGATTTTGGCTTATAACTTTCGATCAGGTCGTCTTCGGGCCAGTTTCCCTTGCCTCAAATTGATACACTTACTCTTCTCGATCATACGTGCAAGTCTGTAACAACATCACGGAATCATCCTGTACCTTTCCGCATGGGGTATATTCCCGACATTGTGAGCGGGCCCCTTCCGTCCTTTGCGAATCTGATACATTCTTTGATCTTCTTGGTCGGTTCGTATATATTCATTATGCCACATATGCGCCATGTATGGTCGATCCCGTCCGCATCCTGGCATTGTGTGGCAGAAAGGCCGTAACCCACTATTCTTCTTGTGAAGTGTCACTTCACTGGGTGTTAGGTTTCGTGTCACTTCTTATATAACTGGTGGAATACCCATTGACCCCTAAAACCCACTCCAAGCGTTTTGACTCACGACCGAGATTCTCTGGCCTACATATACGTTTTGCGAGCGCTACAAGCGAATTAATTATACCTTTTTTTCCGCTCGCTTGCTGATCTGAAAATTTGTGCAGGTATCGGTCTCTTAGAGTTGCGCTCTACCAAAGCTTTGGTTCCGTAGTTTTGGTAAAGTACATACACTGTGTGATCAAAAGTATCCGGACGCCTGACTGAAAATAACTTGCAAGTTCGTGGAGCCTTCCATCGGTCATGCTGGAATTCAATGTGGTGTTGGCACACCCTTAGCCTTGATGACAGCTTCCACTCTCGCAGGCATACGTTCAGTGAGGTGCTGGAAGGTTTCTTGGGGAATGGCAGTCCATTCTTCACGGAGTGCTGCACTGAGGAGAGGTATCGATGTCGGTCGGTGAGGCCTGGCACGAAGTCGCCGTTCCAAAACATCCCAAAGGTGTTCTATAGCATTCAGGTTAGGACTCTGTGCAGGCCAGTTCATTACAGGGATGTTATTGTCGTGTAACCACTCCGCCACAGGCCGTGCATTATGAACGGGTGCTCGATCTTGTTGAAAGATGCAATCGCCATCCCCGAATTGCTCTTCAACAGTGGGAAGCAAGAAGCTGCTTAAAACATCAAAGCAGGCCTGTGCTGTGATAGTGTCACGCAAAACAACAAGGGGTGCAAGCCACCTCCATGAAAAACACGACCACACCATAACACCACTGCCTCCTAATTTTACTGTTGGCACTACACACGCTGGCAGATAACGTCCACCGGGCATTCGCCATACCCACACCCTGCCATCGGAACGCCACATTGTGTACCGTGATTCGTCACTCCATACAACCTTTTTCCACTGTTCAATCGTCCAATGTTTACGCTTCTTCCACCAACTGAGGCGTCGTTCGTCATTTACCGGCGTGATAAGTGGCATATGAGCAGCCACTCGACCATGAAAACCAAGTTTTCTCACCTCCCGCCTAACTGTCATAGTATTTGCAGTGGATTCTGATGCAGTTTGGAATTCCTGTGTGATGGTCTGGATACATGTCTGCCTATTACACATTACGATCCTCTTCAAATGTCGGCGGTCTCTGTCAGTCAACAGATGAGGTGGGCCTGTACGCTTTTGTGCTGTACGTATCCCTTCACCTTTTCACTTCACTATCATATCGGAAACAGTGGACCTATGGATGTTTAAGAGTGTGGAAATCTCGCGTACAGACGTATGACACCAATGACACCCAAACACCTGACCACGTTCGAAGTCCGTGAGTTGCGCGCAGCGCCCCATTCTGCTCTCTCGCCATTTCTGATGACGGCTGAGGTCGCTGATATGGAGTACGTAGCAGCAGGTGGCAGTGCAATGCACCTAATGTGAAAAACGTATGTGTTTGGCGGTGTCGGGATACTTTTGATCATGCAGTGTAAATGACGTAATAAATAATGTGATTACCGGTAGTACTGGTAGCATTGGCAGGGGAAGAAACATAAATGTGTTAGAAAGAAACTGGTGGCCGACGACTTCTCTTGGTTGTTTGTTTGTGGCACTTACTGAATTACATGAAAAAACGCAAATTAGTTACAATCTACGCCGTGCACACACTTTATTCAACATATAAACGTCACTAAAGATAACATGTTCGATATGCCTGTCACCATTGCCGATGATGTGCCGCAGACGAATAGCGAAATTCTGCATGACCTGCTGAACTGTCAGAACATCGACGAACTCCTGAATGGCTGTTTTCAACTCAGCAAGTGTTTTCGGGTCATTGCTGTACACCGTGTCTTTAATACAGCCCCGTAAGAAGGAGTTGCATGTGTTCAGATCCGGAGTGGCCTCTGGGTACCCCAGAGTCAGAATGCAGTCCCCAAAGTACTCCTACAGAACATCATTCTCCTGCTTCGAGGAGACAAGCCCTGTCTTGCATGAACCACATCTTGTCGAAATCAGGGTCACTTTGGATAATGCTGATGAAATCATCTTACAAAACCTTCACGTACCGTTTGGTAGTCACCGTGCCATCATGAAAGATCGCACCGATTATTCCTGACTGGACATTGCACACCACACAGACACCGTTGAGGGTGAAGAGACTTCTCGATCGCGCAACGGGGATTCTCAGTCTCCCAGATGCTGCAATATTGCTTACTGACGAACCCATCCAAATGAAAGTGGACTTCGTCGCTAAACCGAACCATACAGCGCATACTAATTCCCATCATGCCCTGCGGCTAACCGTGCAGTTTGAACGTCCTAACGCAAACCATTCAGAAGGTATGACGATTTCATTTCATATAGTTCAATAACTGTCACCCTGTATATCCCTACAAAATATAAATTCCACTTTGTAAGTAATAAAAATTACTTGATCACTTACATTCTGCGCTTTATGTAACCAAAGCAATTACTTTTGATGAAAGTACAGTTTATATGCACAAACATAAAAAATGCAAGTAATTATTGATATTTTGTACTGAATTGTAAGTTCATCATCGTGTAGTAGTAGTAGTAGAGGGGTGTTGTGGGCGCACGACAGCAAGATCTTCAGCGCCCGTGCAGTATCATAGTGAGGCGGCTGTCAAGAAAAAAAAAAACCTCAGAACATTGACATAAAACGGAACATAAAACACGGGGAACAATCATTGAAAAAATGTGCTCACCCACACCGAAGCGTGGGATGAAGCAGGGCGTCAGCAGTAAAACATGGACAACACAGGAAGAAAATGGTAGAGGGAGCTAAAACAATGTAGCAGATGGAAGTGCTGGCTGACCACAAGGAAAAAAGGGAGGAGTCAGCCACTCTGCAACACACTAAAACCTCCAGCCTAAAAGTTTAGACCAGAGTCCAGACACATCACAAAACTTAAAAACCCTAGACACACACGCCTCATCGTTAGCTAAAACACAAGGCGGAAGTTTCTGGTTATTATTGATAAGTGCGAAAGTTGTTTATGAATAACAGAAACATGTTTTATGTAAGCTCGATGAAGTACTGAAGCAACGTTTCACATTTTTTGTAGTTTTATAATACAACTTTTTTTATCAAATTGCGTTTTGTATCGCTATGTGATAATCAGATTTCATATTCTTCGTTATTCCTACAACATCCCTCTGTTTCAGGTTACAAATTAACAGTCTGCAAATAAAACCAGATTTAAACATCGAAAAATTCAATTTTGTTAGAAACATTGTTTATTTCTAAGTAACACGCAGGACGAAAACTATGCAGGACAAAAATGATTCCTTATTTAAGCTGCCCGTCATGTATCCTCACTCAGCGTCTAGACGGTTCAGCACTTCCAGTTTTTAGCAGAATCTACTAAGACACTGATCACATACTCTAAAAAACAGATATAAATGAGGCAACGCCTGATACGTATGCAACATACATAACATACAGGTAACATGGTTCCGACCGTAACTGACCAAGGCTAGTAGGAAACTGTCGTAGTCTATGGTTACTTATGATAGTCTTCAGCAGCCGACAGCGGTTTTACAACTCTGCGGTGTGTGTACGTCTGGTTTTCGATATACGGGGTGGCCCAAGTTCTCATCATTCATCCACACGATGAATATGTCGTTGTGTACCTGCACCACGCCTTAGATTTACAAGGTGACAAAATAGTGGTGACTGGTTAAGAATTTCTGCATGGAGCATTCAATTCACTATGGAGCTAGAAAACCATCAACAGCTATCCTCTGCAGATGTGCAGATGACATTCCCTTTAACTCATCCGGATTTCGATTTACTTGGTTTCCATAATTCGCTTAAGAACAGTCAGAGATTGGATTCCGTTTCTACTGACAGCGTCAGATCAAAATATGGCAAAATGTGAACTAAAGCTTCGAGAGTCGGTCAACATATTGTTTTCTTTCACATACGTCTCGCAAAATGATCACAGGTTGAAAATTATTAGAGCTAATTCGGAGGTTCACCGCGAATCGTCATACCCTCGCCCCATTCGCGAATGGAACAAGTAAAGGGGATCAGATAATGATACGAGATGTGCCCTCCACCAACACTATGAGATGGCTTGCGGACTGTAATTGTAGATGAAATGCCCTGTTCCCTAGGAGCAGGAGCAAACTTTAGTCATTGAAGCTGGAAATCACCTAACTTCATTCCACAAATACTTTACTAGAAAAGGTAAATACTGTAGGACCAACACTTTCTAGTTATGTATGCTATCAAAACCTAGTCTTTATAATTAACGACGCAGCGAGTAGTTCTATGCAAAGGAAGAAAAAAGTACTACACTTGTAAGTAGGCTGTTTATGTTTTCTTATTGGTAACGCCACGTAGCGCTCTGTATGAAAATCACTGGCTGTGCTGTGTGCAGTCTGTGGCTAGTTTGCATTGTTGTCTGCCATTGTAGTGTTGGGCAGCTGGATGTTAACAGCGCGTAGCGTTGCGCAGTTGGAGGTGAGCCGCCAGCAGTGGTGGATGTGGGGAGAGAGATGGCGGAGTTTTGAAATTTGTAAGACTGGATGTCATGAACTGCTATATATATTATGACTATTAAGGTAAATACATTGTTTGTTCTCTATTAAAATCTTTCATTTGCTAACTATGCCTATCAGCAGTTAGTGCCTTCCGTAGTTTGAATCTTTTATTTAGCTGACAGTAGTGGCGCTCGCTGTATTGCACTAGTTCGAGTAACGAAGATTGTTGTGAGGTAAGTGATTAGTGAAAGGTATAGGTTAATGTTAGTCAGGGCCATTCTTTTGTAGGGATTATTGAAAGTCAGATTGCGTTGCGCTAAAAAATATTGTGTGTCAGTAATTTTTTTAAGGGGACGTTTCACACTCAGAGAAGAAAAGACATAATAGTTTGGTGGAACGCCGAATGCTCAAAACGATAGCAGGATGGAACGACACATATAATAAACATATGAAATTATGTGCTATACAAAAGAGAAAACTCAGAATGAAAAACTGTGAAAGGAGTACATGAAATATTTGTGAATTACTTACTCTAAGTCTCTAACGACACGAATATTTCAAAAATATCGAGAAAAGTAGAGTGGTAGAACGAATTCTCAGGCAGAATGTCATCCCCATCAATAGAAAATGTTCCTACTGAACAAGTAATACAACTAGAATAACACGGGGTCATTTCCTCATTTTCATGAGAACTGGGGCAAGCCCCAGAGATACATAACATAGGCATCCAGTTTTGATTAATTCGACTACCCCATGTTCGAACGTATGCTGAATAATTATACTGCTAAGAGAAATAGCAGCAAACAGTTTAAAGGACCATCCTGTTCATTTAGTTTGTATACCTGGTCTCTCATTCAACGAGTTGAAGAGATTGTGACGGCATTCAACGAGGGAAAAGGGTACAAAAACTGTAGTTCAAGTACACATTTCAACAAACAATGCATGTCTGGGCTCCGAAATCAGATTTGAATCATTCCAGCGATAGGCAAAGGTTGAGGAGACGTTGATCACAGAACTGGTCGTGGCGCCTTGGTTCTGAGTCGAGTTGAAGTCTTGAACCAGAGACATCGAAGGATTTGTGATAAGTGAGAGTGCGGCTTGCACCATAGACTTGAGAACTGTAGGAACCACTAAATGCCTTTAGTGGTGCACTACACGTAGCTGATAGTCAATGGGGAATACACGAGGGGACCTCAGAAAGTAAGTTACACATTATAATGCAGGTCATGTAATGTAAATTTAATGCTGCACTATACTTCAAAGTGGCACAGATGCATTCAGTTGGCCTTTCACCATAGTCACAAAATCTCTCAAATCTCTGTAAAGAGCTGTCGTGAAGCTACATCAATCGTTCAATTCCTCGACGACAGAAATCCGCTACTTAGTCACTGGGCTTCTCGAGAACCGCTGTGTGGACATCCTCATAGCTGGAAAATCCCCTTCCCCCCACCCACCGATATTCTTCCAGCTTGCCGCAGAGATGTAAATCGCATGGTGCAAGATCTGTACTGTATAGAGAATCAGAATATCCAATGTCTGTGCGGGATTGGTGAAATTTTTTGTACCATTTCACTACTGCCGGACGCGACATTACATTTGGTCCATACACCGTAAGAATTTCATGTGAAAACTGTGTGCAATTTAAATGTTTTGCTTACAAGAATCGTACTGTTCCGCGTACTTCAACTTTGGTGTAGGTTTCCTGTTGCCGCGACTTTCACCCTCACACTGTGATACATGTACTATGTACTACTACATGTGTTACTTTCTGAAGTTCCTGCGTAGAAGACCTCTGTCAGGTTAGGCGATTCTCCATCCACTCCAAAACTTATAACTAGGTTCTTATGTCGACCACCTGCTTCAGCCCCAGATATAACCGAATTTTTAACAGGAAACCTAAGCTCGTTATTAAATAAATATCCATATCTAACAATCGACTGCGATTACTACAATTTTAGATATGGTGCGGGTGACAAGACATTCTGCGAAACAATACGAAATATCTGCTCTGAAAACTACGTAGAGTAGACAATTCGGTAAGCCACTCGTGAAAGAAATACGAGTATTACACCCAACGGCGTCAAATAGACCTGACTTCATTGAGGAAGGCCACACTGAAACTTCCCAGTTTCAGTGACCATGAGGTAGTTGTAACAACAATTAATTCCAAAATAGAAATGGATTCTAAAGCAGCTAACAAGTCTTAAATGATCAGCAAACTTGATAAAGAGGCATTACTGTCATATCTCAAGAAAGAACTCGAAACTTTCAACTCACAGTATCAGGACGTAAATGAACTGTGGCTCAAGTTTAGAAAAATAGTTAGCTAAACCCTGGAAAGATAATTACCTAGTAGAACAGCTCATAGTGGAAAGACGCACCGTAAGCTAAGATCTCTGTAAAACAACTTCTAAGAAATAGCGACTACTGCACAATAGGTGTAAATCAAAGCATAGGGCTATGAATAGAGAGATTTTAAATGAAACACGTTTCGCTGTCAGAAGGGCAGTGCGTGATTCAGTTACCGACTGCCGTAACAGAATCTAATCGAAAGACTTCTAAAAAAGTCCTAAGAAACGCTGATCATATCTCATGGTCATCAGTAACATTCATGGGTAACAAATGGACAGAAACTGAGGGTAACAAATGAAAAGTCGAAAGGCCTTAATCTCTTTTCAAATGTTCTTTACAAAGGAATTTTCAGAGGTACTACACAAGTTTAATTCTCGCATCACTCCAGATATTAGAAGTATAGATCTTAGTGTGACTGACGATGACACAAGACTAAATACGCTAAAACTGAACAATATCCGATGTAATTTCTGTCTGATTCCATACAGAATTTGCAGATGAGTTATCACTTTGGAAGGGAGCAGTCAATTCAGCTTTCATGTGATTTTATAATATTATTAACTTCTGTAGGATGTGTTTTCTCTGCCTGCTTTTTGTCAGATCAGGGAGAAAGTTTACGTTGGTAACAGATATGGTTGATTTTTATTTCCTTTTTTATGCCTGATATTTAGCATCCCAAGTATCTTTCTCTAACTTCCTTAAACATGGATGGTTGTATGAATGTGAATGTAAAAAAATGGTTCAAATGGCTCTGAGCACTATGGGACTTCGTGATGTAGTTCCACTTTGCAGCCGGCCGCGGTGGTCTAGCGGTTCTAGGCGCTCAGTCCGGAACCGCGCGACTGCTACGGTCGCAGGTTCGAGTCCTGCCTCGGGCATGGATGTGTGTGATGTCCTTAGGTTAGTTAGGTTTAAGTAGTTCTAAGTTCTAGGGGACTGATGACCACAGATGTTAAGTCCCATAGTGCTCAGAGCCATACACTTTGCATCGCAAGAGAGGTTGCACAACTCGAACTGCTCTAGAGATGGTGAACTACGCCTTCCTCCATTTTTGGGTTTCTGAATTTTTCTTGGACTTAATTTTTCATATTGCGTTCTTCATATCCGGTCCCCAGATGCGTGCGACTGACTTAGTGGTCTCTAAACTAGTAAGACGTTCAAGATAACTCCTGCTAGCCTGTTGGTGAGTATGACTAGCTAGCGATCGCGACATCGACGGCCGGGAGATTGCATCGTCGATCGACCAGAGCATGCGGAGTACGCGGTTGATGGGCCCGAGCACAGCGAACCCTTCGTTGACGGAACAGGGTGGACGGTTCTAAACTTCCTGCAAGGAAGAAGAAACGACAAAATTAATAAATATCTTATTTGTAACGATTTAGAAACAATAATCATATGCAAGTGTCAATTATAAGATCTGGTATTTACTTCAAAATTCGTTAGCGTCCGTATTCTTAAATATGGATCTCATTTCAATATAAATTGGAGTCTTGCCTCGTAACATTGCATCTAGATCAAAGTTCTCCTCCACCGCGATGTCGTTATCGATTACATCTAGGGAAAAAATCTCACAAGCATTGTTTTCAAGTGTTAATTGCTGTAGAAGAAGAGTGAATTACTACTGATGATGATGTCCTCCTCGCCGTGTCCGGCGACAGCGACTCCGTCAGTCTTCTCTGTCCTTGTTGTGGTAGGCTCGGATGTGGCTCGCGAATCCGAATTTCGCTTTGAATATCCTGTTGCATGAAGCACAGGGAAGTTGACCAGCAGAGTTGTAAGTATACGTGTAGACTGGCTTGAGCTGAGATTTTCGGAGCTCTCTTTTAGCATCCAGGTTCATTAGACGCTTTTGCTCGAATTGTTCGATGCTCTTATGTACAGTTGAGCGCCACTCCGATCGGCGCAATGCTAGCTCCTCCCAACGGTTGCTTGGAATGCCACAGGCTGCAAGGTGGCGTTTAATGGTGTCTTTATATCGCAGGTGTTGACCACCTTTCCCCCTCTTCCCGCACGAGAGCTTTGAGTGGAACACCGCTTTAGGTAGCCTACTGTCATCCATGCGTTCTATGTGACCACTCCATCTCAGTTGATGTTTCATTATTAAAGCTTCAATACCAGCCAGTTTCACGCGGCGCAAAATCTCCGTGTTTGGGACACGGTCTTCCCATTTGATGCGCAGAATTGATCTCAGACATCGAAGATGAAATTTATCTAGCTTCTTAATGTCAGCTTTGTAACAGCACCAGGTTTCCGAGGCATAGAGTAAGGTGGATAATACTACTGCTTTGTAGACTGCAATTTTTGTTTGTAGTTTGAGATCATGTGATTTCCATACTCGGTCATTAAGCTTACCCAAGACTGAGGCTGCACTGGCTATACGCGCTGCGATTTCCGTTGTCAGGCTGTTGTCACTTCTAATTTGGCTTCCCAGGTATTTGAAATTTGACACATTTTGCAAGGGTTTGTTATTTATCTCAATACTGGAGTCATCTGCATTAAGACCTCTAAAAAAGTGGCTGTTTGAGAACTTGCGTCTTAGTGATGCTAATGGCTAAGCCAAATCTTCTGCAGGAGGCATTTAGCACATTTATGTAAGTCTGAAGAGTTTCGCAAGAACTAGCCATCATGCATACATCATCCGTGTAGAGAATCTCTAAGGTGGATAGTTTGGTTACGCGACTTTTTGTTCTCAGGCGAGAGATGTTGAAGACACTTTTGTCTGTCCTTGTGTCGAGACTAATTTGATTACTACAGGCTTTGGTCGCGTCTCTCATAACAACTGCGAAGTAAAGTGAGAAGAGTGTGGGAGCCAGAACACAGCCTTGTTTTATACTACATGTCACGGGAAACTGTTCTGAGAGCTTGTCCTCATGGCGGATTTTTGCCATCATGTTTTCATGAAACTACCGAATCAAACTGACAATTTTGTCAGGGCACCCAGTTTTCTTTAGTATGATCCACAGAGCTTCCCGTAGGACACGATCAAAAGCTTTTTCCAGGTCTACAAAGCACATGAACAAAGGCCGATGTTGCTCTAAACTTTTCTCTTGCATTTGTTTGACAACAAATATGGCATCCACTGTGCCTCTGTTTGGGCGAAAGCCACATTGGGTCTCTGGTAGTAGTTTTTCTGCAAAGTGTGTTAACCGGGTGTCAATTATGTGGGCAAGGACTTTTCCCGCTGCTGAGAGAAGAGAAATGCCCCTGTGGGAGCTGCAGTCTGATATGTCACCCTTGCCTTTATAGATCTTGGAAATACAAGCATCTTTCCAGTCTTGTGGAATCATTTCATACTCCCAAATCCTTAAGATCAGAGCAAACAATGGTTTCTTGATGTTTGGCCCCCCATATTTATATAGCTCTGATGGCAAGTTATCTAATCCTGCTGTTTTGTCATTTTTCAGCTTAGCCAGTGCTGAAATGAATTCATCGTAGGAAGGGGCATCCGCAAGTTGTTCCTCAACTGGCAGGTCTTCAAGTGCTTCTATGTATGGAATATCGGTTGTCTGATGGTCGGGATTAAGAACGTCATTAAAATGTTCCGCCCACCGAGACAGGATGTCACTCTGTTGCGTCAGCCGACAACTTTTATCTTTGTTATAGACTGGTGCTATCTTCCCAACTCTTGGACCAAAGATAGTTTTCAGGGACTCAAAGAATCTGCCCGTTTGGTGTGTGTCGGCATATAACTGTATTTCATTTGCTTTATTTGCCCACCAACTGTCTTTGAGAGCACGTACCTTCACTTTCAGATTGTAATGCGCTGCTCTACGCTTGTTATCGTCAGGGGTGCGAAGAGAGGTTCTGAAATCATTAATTAGCTTTCTGATCTCTGTATCTGAGTCGTCAAACCAGTCCTGGTGCTTCTTCTGAGGCTTTCCCAAGACTTCTGAAGCACAGCCACGCAGTCTGCTAGCGTATGCACTCCACTGTTCATCTACAGGGGCAGATTCAGATATCAAAAGGCCATCGACACCAAATTTTTCATCCAATTTTGCTCTCATAGTCTGATCATTGGCCAAGATTTTGCAGGACAATTTTGTTGGTATTTTGTGTGAAGCTCGGTGTGGTGCCTTCAAAGTTATCCTTAATTTGGACCTCATGAGTCGATGGTCTGTCCATCCCTGAGCGCCCTGTCCATACTACTACTATGCGTGTATTTGTCTATCTATGATGGGAGTCCATCTCTGTCTGCTCATGGAGGAAAAAGGTGTCATGACCTGTGATAAATGAATAGATGGTTCATTCCGCTCGATCTCCACGGCTGTGGCGTCAGATAACTTCCCCATCGTTTTATGGTTTTCAATATCACCCAGAAGAAGTAGCATCCTTACCTGAGGTAATGCAGCAACTCCACATATAAACGGGCATTGTTGCTCACAGTGCAAGACCCGGAAAGAGCGCGATAAGTGGATGTTCATTTAAAATGCTGTTTAGTTTTTTTGGAAGGATTACTGCTTGAAAGGTAGCTCAAGCGAGAACGGAGATTCGAGGTAATAGCGACGCTCTTTTCGTGAGGTACTGTTGCGGAAGTTCAGAGAACCAGCATTTGAGGTTAACTGCACAACGATTCTACTGCCGCCAGCGTACATTTCGCCTAACGACCACGAAAATATGATGAGAGAAATTAGGACCGCCGATGGAGTGGCCGCTCGGTTTAGGGCGCCACATTACGGATTGCGCGGACCCTCCCGCCGGAGGTTCGAATCCTCCCTCGGGCATGGGCGTGTGTGTTGTTCTTAGCAAAAGTTAGTTTAAGTAGTGTGAAGTCTAGGGACCGATGACCTTAGCAGTTTGGTCCCTTAGGAATTCATACACATTTGTAGGGCCCGTACGGAGGCTTTTAGACGGTCGTCCTTCCACTCCTCTATTTGTAAATGGAACAGGAAAGGAAATGACTTGTACTGATACATGGTACCCACTGTCATGCACCTTACTGTTACTTGCAGAGTATGTATGTAGATGTACATGTAAGCACAAATGGACGAGCCGATGGGCTAAGAATTATAGAGTGAATGTGGGGTGCCGGCCGCTGGTGGCCGAGCGGTTCTGGCGCTACAGTCTGGAACCGCGCGACCGCTACGGTCGCAGGTTCGAATCCTGCCTCGGGCATGGATGTGTGTGTTGTCCTTAGGATAGTTAGGTTTAAGTAATTCTAAGTTCTAGGGGACTTATGACCTCAGCAGTTGAGTCCCATAGTGCTCAGAGGCATTTGAACCATTTTTTTGAATGTGGGGCTTCTGAGCTTTGTTGTTTAGTATAAGAAGCAAATTGTAAATAACCAATATCGTAAATTTCTATGTGGAGTCTCCTGTTGCAGACCTATCAGGGTCTCTGACCTAAGGTCCAGGTCTTCTCAAAGAGGGAGGTATGTAACGCCATGGCTAATTTTCGGCGCTACTGCGTTATTAGCAGCTCCATTGCAGCCGTGTGAGAGGCAAGTAGGCACAGAGGCGCTGATATGTGTGAGGGATGTTCAATAAATAACACAACAATTTTTTTTTCTGGCCCAATTTCGGTTGAAAAAATGCGGAATTTGTTGTACATCGTGGAATAAACGTATCCCTCAAAATGGCGTCTGTAACGGAGTTGCACTCCAAGCGGATAGCTGTCATTGAGTTTATTTTGGAGGAAAACCAGAGATCATAGATATTCACAGCCGCTTGCAGAGTGTCTACGGAGATCTAGCAGGGAACAAAAGTACGGAGAGTCGTTGCACGAGGCATCTACCAAAATCGCAACAAGGTCACGCAAACCTGTTCGAACTCCCGGCCGGCCGCACGGAGCTGTGACACCTGCAATGTTGGAATGTGCGGACATTCCCATTTGAGGTGATCGACGGAGCACAACCGGATACCTCGCTGCACAACCAGACGTCGCTCTAGGTAGTGTGACACACTCGTCCACCAACTGCAGTATTCGGATGTGTGCCTGCTGTGTTCTTCACCGCTTGCCAGAAGACCATAAAGAGCAACGAAGGACCATCTGTACTGAAATGTTTGCGCCTTACGAGGCTGATCGGGACAATTGTTTGGCGAATATCGTCACAGGTGATGAAACATGGATTCATGATTTCGAAATAGGACCAAAACGGCAATTCATGGAATGACGCCACACCATCTCTTGGTGGTAACTTCCTATGGGACCAAACTGCTAAGGTCATCGGTCCCTAGGCTTACACACTACTTAATCGAACTTCAGCTAACTTACGCTAAGGATAACACACCCACCCATGCCCGAGGGAGGACTCGAACCTCCGACGAAGGTAGCCGCGCGAACCGTCACAAGTCGCCCCAGACCTTGTAACCTCCCCCTCACTTTTCGACCTTAATGACAGTGAAAAATTAAACCGCGTGTACCTAATGGAAATTTGGGAAAAGCAATCGTCACCGAAGTTAATCTGTCGGTAAAGAGGGAAGAAAGTGTTACATCTAAATGAAAGGAAAAATGCAAATGAAACTGGTGGAAATTAATTTTGAAAAGGGGTAAAATTAATAATGAAAGTAAATGTGCGGTCGTCACGTTAACAATTAATTGGCGCTAATTAGATATTTGAGATTTGGGGGAAATTACGATCGCCAGTCCTAAGGACAATTACTATAGTAACTGAAAAAGAAAGTTTATTACACATATAATTAGCACTAGAAGCGTGGCAACTGAGGGTTGACACGTGTAGTGTGAAAACTGAAAGTTTGTCAGAAGTAATAAATTTCACTACACTCTGACTTAATTTAGTAAAAGAATTAATAAAACCGGAAAATCGAAAGTTAATTTAATGACTAAATTTAATAGTGAGCTTTCTTTCTGAAGCACATCAAAATTCAGTAAGATACGGTTAGTCTTGGACTACCTCAACAATCATTTCAAAAGCTAATTGAATCTACGCAATTTAGAAATAAGAGATTTAACTTTGAACTTGAATTTAATGGTTCTGAACAATTAACAATAGTAAAATTTAGTACGTACCAAGCTGAGCTGCAGTCACAGGTAAGCTAAAATACGGTAACAAAACTCGCACTCTTAATTTGTGCTTGTGTAATCTAAATATTGTAGCCAGCTATGAATACCTTAACTGAACTTTGAAATTAAAGCAGTGAAATCGAATGATGCTGGCGTATGAATTTCAACGACACTCGGGTTCATTCCGGAAAAGGAAGGGACCCTGCTTGGTAATGCAATTGGGACAATGAGCAACAAAGGTTCTTGCTACGTTGCTGTAATTTTGTGATTTGAACAGTTTGAAAAGCTGAGGTCTGCCATACAGTTCTAAAACTTTACGTGCTTCCAGTCTTCCTTGTTGGTCAATTGAAGGTTTGAAGCCGTCGATCGAGGAGGTGGCGACAGTCACTCATTGTCGGCCGTCGCTGTTGCAGAAGCTGGATGTTGGCGCGCCTCCTTCTCGACACGGTCACCAGGCGAAACGGGCCCTTGATGTGCGCCAGCTAATGCTTCCCGTCCGCGACACCGTGTCAGAAACTATCATAGCAAGTCGAGCGCAATTACATGCTGCCAAACCCCGAAAGCGCGGCAACTCGCGGGAGCGTCACACAATACACCTGCTCCACTCGCTACTCCAGGCAGACTTCTCTTCCCGCGCTCCACGCGACAGAGTTAACACTACCAAAGATCCTAAACACTTTGGTTCTCCACACGACCTATCGATGTATTCGTTCGATAGCATAGTGTTGCCTACGCCAGACCCAGCGTATAAATACAAATAATATTCACAAAACAAATCAACATAAATGCATAAATATATATATATACAAACAGTAAAACAATTACAATATATAAAGACACAGAAATGTCATATCTTCAGGTAACAAAATAAGGAAAAAAAATTTATAGTGCAGCAGATGGAAATAGGAGGATATGCATTTCCGGCGTTACAACCTCACGGCTACCCCGCGCGGCTACACCATCTCTCCTCCAAAGAAGAAGTTCGAAGTCGCACCCTCAGCTGGTAAAGTTATGACACGGTGTTCTGGGACTGATTGGGTTATTCTGTTTGATACCCTCCCTCATGTAGCAACGATCAGATCTGAAGTGTATTGTGCTGCCCCTAAGGAAATTGAAGAAATGATTTCGGCGTGTTCATCGCTATAAAAATGCAAATGAACTTCTTCTTTTACAAGTCTTCACACTCGAGAGGATCCCATAAAACTGCACTGAACTCTTCTTAATCATCTACGCGACAGTCCAGATCTCTCTCCTTCCGACTTACATCTGTCTGGCCGCGGGATACAGTACGTGGATGATGGGGAGGTTACTAATGCAGCAAAACGTTGGCTCCGACGTGGTCCAGTAGAGAGATACCATGCGAGCAAAGAGGTCCTCCCAGTAAGGTTGCGTAAGGCCGTCACACTGAATGGAATCTATGTTGAAAAATATGGTTTTGTACCGAAAGAGTAGGGAGTAGTATGGTGTACTCGAATCCTGAATAAAACCAACTTGCTTTCAGGAAAAAAATGTGTTGCGTTAATTATTGAACGCCCCTCGGAATTTGACAAACAATCCTGTCATTACACTGCAAGGCGGCACGGCCAAGCCGTGCGATCGTAATGACGCTGCAGGACGGTCATGTAACTACGACACGGCTTGTAGAGCATTTGCACACCATCGAGACACGAAGATGTCGATCTGGACGTTCCTAGAAGCAGCTTATCGTCACAACAAGTGTGTTATTAATCCCTATAAATACCTTCTGATTGTATCACAGTTAAGCGCAGTCCGGCAGTACCCTGCACGACATCGGGTCCACGCAAGTCTTCATCACGCTATGGGCCAGACAGCAGCTGATCAGGGTCTGGGCAGGCAGCTCCACCAGACCAGCTCACAGATCTAAGTCTGCACTTACGGCGCGCTATATTGAGTGGTGAAAACAGTGTCAGCAAAGCACGACACGGACGCCAAACGGCCGTCCCGCCACCGGGATTTTCCGACGTCAACGGCACCTCCGGTGGACCACGCACCCTGCAGAGGGCGTATCCGGGGCCGTTGCAGCACTTCGGCGTTATAGCTCAGGACTAAGTAAAATATTTTGTATCTTGCAGTGGAGCTTTCCTAGCCACACTTTTCCACCACCACCGCCTTCACAAACCGCCAATCTACCATCTCTACGTAATAGCAGCCCCACCTACCCTGGGCCGGTACACAAGGAAAAATCACTAAAAAATGGTTCAAATGGCTCTGAGCACTATGGGACTTAACATCTATGGTCATCAGTCCCCTAGAACTTAGAACTACTTAAACCTAACTAACCTAAGGACATCACACAACACCCAGCCATCACGAGGCAGAGAAAATCCCTGACCCCGCCGGGAATCGAACCCGGGTACTCGGGCGTGGGAAGCGAGAACGCTACCGCACGACTACGAGATGCGGGCGAAAAATCACTCTTCAGGCAAGTAAATAAATACCATTCCATGACTTGTGTCACTTCACAATAAGAAAATTTCCCCGGCAGTGTCAGTCTCATTAAAATCCTTCCGAATGTACCGCTCCGTCATCTTATAAAGTACTAAAACTGTTAATGTACTAAAGTAACCGATATTTCGGTTGTGTTGCAGCAACCTTAAGGGCATGCTCTGCATCAGGGGGCCCGCTGAAAAACAGTCGAAACGTCGTTAATTTTACTATTTTAACATTTTACTATTTCATAAGATGACACTGCAGTACACGCAGAATAATTTTAACGAGAAAAAGTAAATTGTGACCCTGCTCAAAGTAGTTCAAATGGCTCTAAGCACTATGGAACTTAACATCTTAGGTCATCAATCCCCTAGACTTAGAACTACTTAAACCTAACTAACCGAAGGATATCACACACATCCATGTCCGAGGCTGGATTCGAACCTGCGACCTAGCAGCAGCGCGGTTCCGGACTGAAGCGCCTAGAACCATTCGGCCACAGAGGCCGGCTGTTAATCCGGCTGAAGTGGCTTCGCAGTGAAGTATCTGATCATGGAGGTAAAGGCTATCTCGATTACAATCGGGTAATTCCAAGTCCGTTATGCTCGTCAGCCACGATGCTGCGTCAGCCGGTTACCTGCACTTATCTGCACCCTAACTGGGCTAGTTAAGCGATTCTGCCGCAGTTACACCGTACACAAACGGGAAGAGTGAAAAACTCGTCTTCACTGAAACATTAATCATAGAAGGATTTCAGTACTCGAGCATCCACATCATCCTGTTTAAATATACAGGGTTTCCCACGATGAATGGTCAATATTCAGGGATATGACAGGAATGATCATTCAAGATAAAAAGTCCAGTAAATAGGTGCTCTAAAATACATACCTCAAGAGCTACGAACACTTTTTCACCTCCGCTACTGTGAAAAAAATCTCTTCTGCTACAAGCGCTTTGCTTTCCATATTTTGGGAGGAGGTAGTATAGGCCAAAACAAGAAAAACTTTTCTGGTAAACAGGGGTTCTAAAATATATACCTTAATAGCTGTGGTTCAAATGGTTCAAATGGCTCTGAGCACTATGGGACTCAACTGCTGAGGTCATAAGTCCCCTAGAACTTAGAACTATTTAAATCTAACTAACCTAAGGACGTCACAAACATCCATGCCCGAGGCAGGATTCGACCGTAGCGGTTCCACACTGTAGCGCCTAGAACCGCTCGGCCACCCCGGCCGGCAATATCTGTGGGTTCTTCTTCAGTAGAAGAGATGTGTTTCGGAGTAGTGGATATGAACAAGTGCTAATAGCTCCTCAGGCATGCATTTTAGAGCCCATGTTTACTGAACTTCTTTGCTTCGAATGATCGTTCGCGGCATATTGTTCATTCCACTTGGGAGAACCTGTATATAGAACGGCATTTGATTTCAGCTCGTGCGCCGTGCCCGGGCACGAGTGGCCAAGTACTCAGCCTCGCTTCAGATTTCCCCCGCCGCCAAACACGCTGTCTGAGGTTGAGGAGGGGAAGAGCAAAAAACTGCAAACGCATTGCATTTAAATGGCACTGCATGCTATTTGGTTTTATATGTCACATTTCTCAACAACACAGATCATTAACAAGACGAATTTTCAGAATTATTTAATTAGTATTGAAGCATTGATGTCATAATATAATATAATTTTTATCTGGTACAGACTGTGGGCATACGAACAAATATAGACAATTTCACAGAGTTTCGCACGTAATCGTGACTTACTTTGTTTCACATTCGAAAAAAGTCTTTCACACAGGTATGTCGATCGAAATTTTGTAGCACTTTTGAAACCTCATTATGGGGACTTGGAAACTCTACCTGAGGAAAAGCAATGAAGACGTTATAGACAGTTTTAACGTAAAAGCATTGTCATTAAAACTGGAATTACCTTGCACGCCAATCAGTTACATCTGCACATGCACTGGGGCGCTTTCAACTAAAACGGCAAAAGGACTCGAAAACAGCTCGGAAACCGATGTAAGATTGACAGTGCCCTCAAAATCTTTAAAAAAACTATCCTCGTAATTCTTTCATAACCACAATGAATTCTTCAAGCCTCACTTTTTTTAACGTCAGTGAATTTAGGGAATTGGACTGTCTTTGTCATAATGTATCCCTTCTACAGTGCGATTTTCTTTTTAAATGCATCCCCAGCAAATCAGAAAGAAGTTACATTGCAATGTCTTAGCGTAGGCAGTGTGCAGTCAAGTCCATTAAAAATGCGAAGTCTGCAATCCATTCTCGATGTTCTAATTTAAGTTCCCGCACTTCTTAAATTTTCATAACTTCAGCAATAACGAATTTTAAATTTAAAACTCGTTCCAGGTATGCCTCTTTATTCTTTATTTAACCAACGTACTTCGCAGTAGTATATGAACTCTCCATACTCTTCGTTCAGTTCCAATGAAAACTTTTTCAACTGACAACGGAATAATGCGTCCGACTATTCGAACCACCAGTTTCAGAGTATGTATGCAGTACCTGTCTGCGATGCGAATTGAGAATTCTCATCCCTCTCTTCTATGATCCCCACTCATTTTAAAGGACTGCGACGATAGAAAGCTAGACTGCCTCTTTTTGTGCAAACAGCCACTGGAACTGTGAACATCCTTCATACCACGAACAAATGACGGAGATTGAACAGCGCTGACGGCACAGTTTTTCGGAACTTAGAGGGTTGCGTCGACAGAAAAATGCCACACCGCAACACTAAATGAAATGTCGTGATGTTGCATGGACTTCCGAGAAAGAACGAACAAAGCCGAGTGACAGGCCGACCCATAGTTTGCAAGTGGCCCACACACCCTGCACGCGTGAAACTTGACACGCCGTGGCCGGCCCTGATACAGAGGAATAAATTATCTGACAAAAGTATCCAGACACCATTATGTAAAGCTGAATTGACCACTAGGTACCACGAGACCTGAACCCGCCAGTATAAAAGGAAACAGGGAATACTGCGTTGTCCGTCCGGGGTGGGCGAGCGGTTCTAGGCGCTACAGTCTGGAACCGCGCGACCACTACGGTCGCAGGTTCGAATGCTGCCTCGGGCATGGCTGTATGTGATGTCCTTAGGTTAGTTAGGTTTAAGTAGTTCTAACTTCTAGGCGACTGATGACCTCAGAAGTTAAGTCCCATAGTGCTCAGAGCCATTTGAGCCAATACTGTGTTGTCAGTAGAGAAGCAGTAATAGCCAAATGGGCTTAGTGACTTCTAACGTTGAATACTCATTGGTCGTCACCTGAGTAACCAATCCGTTAGGGATGTTTCAATTCTTCTACATCTGACTAAGTTGACTGAGGGTGATTTGACTGTGAAATGGAAATGTGAAGAAACAGCCAGAGCTGAACTAAGACCCGGTAGACCTCATGTACTGACGAAAAGAGACCGCCGAGCATTGCGGAAGGTGGTTGCAAAAATCACATGAAATCAGAGGAAGAAAGCATTCGTGATTTCCAAGGTGCTAGCAGCAGTCCAGCTATTGCAGTGACTTTGAGTAATCAGTTAAAATGTTCGAGCAATTCCTCATAAACCACACAATACTGAAGCCAGTGCTAAGTGATGCGTGAGCTGGTGTAAAGAGTGTAGCCACTGGATAGTGGTTGACAGAATACGCTAGGGGAATACTATTCAAAGGTCTAAGTTTAGCAAATGCCTGGAGAACGTTATCTGCCACTACGTGTGGTAGTAACAGTGAAGTATGTAGGAGTGGTGTTAGGGATGGGGTTTTTTTCGAGATTAGGCTGTGATCCCCTTATTGTGGTTAAGAAAAAACTAAATTTGGAAGCATATGAACACATTTTATTACGTAGTGTACTGCATACTGAATGCTGTGCTCGGACAGACGAATTTAGTGAAACTATACTTTCAATTATAGTTATCTATAGGTCCCCTAACTCTGATTGCACGACGTTCAAGCTAGAGAGAGTTCATTGTTCACTTTACAGACAGCAGCAAAAATTAGCTGCATGTGGTGACTTAAATATGTATTTTAAAAGTGATTGTACAACGAATAGAATATTGTAAGATCTCCTGAATTCATATGACCTGTTTCAGACCGTATTCTTTCCACCCAGAGTTCAAGGCAACAGTAGCTCAACCAAACACAACATTTTTGTTCAATCGTCATTACTAGAGGGATATTCTGTTAGTAAAAAGATAAATGACCTTTCAGACCATAATGCACAAATTCCAACACTAAATGGATTTTGTGCACACACATGTTAAACATAATTATGAACTGTTTAGAAATGTTAATCCAGTGGCAACAGAGTCCTTTTTAAATCTCATTAAACAGCAAGGGTGGCACGAAGTTCATAGCACAGTTAACACAGACGATAAATTTAATTCTTTCTTCAACACATCACTCATATTCTTTGAAAGTTTCTTTCAATTAAAACGTTTAAAACAGAAACTTCCAGGCAGATTAAAACCGTGTGCCGGACAGAGACTCGAACTCGGGACCTTTGCCTTTCGCGAGCAAGTGCTCTACCAAGAGGTCCCGAGTTCGAGTCTCGGTCCGGCACACAGTTTTAATCTGCCAGGAAGTTTCGTATCAGTGCACACTCCACTGCAGAGTGAAAATCTCATTCTTCAAACATTCCCCAAGCTGTGGCTAAGCCATGTCTCCGCAATATCCTTTCTTTCAGGAGTGCTAGTTCTGCAAGGTTCGCAGGGGAGCTTCTGTAAAGTTTGGAAGGTAGGAGACGAGGTCCTGGCAGAAGTACAGCTGTGAGGACGGGGCCTGAGTCGTGCTTGGGTAGCTCAGTTGGTAGAGCACTTGCCCGCGAAAGGCAAAGGTCCCGAGTTCGCGTCTCGGTCCGGCACACAGTTTTAATATGCCAAGAAGTTTCATATCAGCGCACACTCCGGTGCAGAGTAAAAATCTCATTCTGCCACGTTTAAAACAGGTTAATAACGCTAACAGGTAACCTGGATGGCTGACTAATGGAATAAGGATATCATGTAGAACAAAGTGAGATTTACATCAAAGCATTAGGGATAGTAACAATTGATCTGCAACAGCACTTTACAGACACTACTGTAAGTTGTTTAAAAATTTCGTTAGGGAGGCAAAAAGCATGTGGTACGCAAATAGAATAGCTAATTCTCATCATAAAATTAAAACCATGTGATCAGCTGCGGAGGAAGTGTCTGGCCAACAGCACAAGGTTGAGGACATAAAGGCGATACGTAGTAAAGATGTTTGTTACCAATAAGTCTGATATCTGTACTGTATTTATCAGTCATTTTCTGAATATAGAACGTTAATTAAATAACAACTTAGTTTCTACAGCGAGTCATATAACTCACTTAGAAAATAGCTTTCCAATACATCTCCGTGATACAGACCAGGGGAAGATTAAGTCAATAATTAAGTCTATGGTGCCTAAAGACTGTCATGGATAGGGTGGGGTACCGAGCACGATACTAAAGCACTGTTTTGCATAATTTTGTTTATCTGATACTTAGTGACGTTTTTAAATTTTTCTTTAGGAATGGACAGTTTCCTGAACGATAAAAGCACTCAGTAGTAAAAGTGTTTTATGAAAAAGGAGAAAGGGATAATGTAAGCAATTTTAGACCTGTTTCTATGCCAAAAATGTTTGCAAAAGTTATTGAAAAGACAGTTCATATAAGGGTAATTGGTCACGTCAGTTCACATAGTTTGCTGTCAGACGTACAGCTTCGTTTCACAAGAGGTTTAACAACTGAAACCGCTGTATTCTTATTTCTCGGTGAGGCACTGGACGAAAGAAAAAAGTTGCGGACACTACGCATCTTTGAGTTAACTAAGTCGTTTGATTGTGTACCTCACAAAAAATGGGTCATGGTTAAGCGGGTGAGGAGCGGGGAGGGGGGAGGGTGGGACTTAGGGATTAGCACTGGGACTGCTACTGTTTCTTATACGTATACCTTCTAATATGGCAGGTGATTCTAAAATATTTCTGTTTAATGATGACACTGGAGTAAAATGTAAATGTCGTGTGACAAGGGCCTTCCGTTGCCGGGTGCAAGCCTTTCTATTTGACGCCCCTTCGCCGACTTGCGCGTCGATGGGGATGAAATGATGATGATTAGGACAACACAACAACCAGTCCCTGCGCGGAGAAAATCTCCGACCCCGCCACGAATCGAACCCGGGCTCTTAGGATGGACGTGCTGTCGCGCTGACCACTCAGCTATCGGTGGCGGACACCTCCGGACTGATAGTGAAGAATGCTGAGTGCAACACAGACAACGCATCAAATACTGCAGTTCAAGACATAAGTGAGCCGTGCGTCGAATCCTATAGCATGCACCCTCCGAGTTGAGCACCGCCTTTGCCGGTTAGAGGGTCTTTGGTTTTCTCTCTCTGGTGGAAGACAGGAAGAGAGCGAGCACTCGCAACACGACGGTTACGAGTGGGTGGTGTGTCCTGTGGATAGTAGAGGCTTCCTGGAGAACAACTGATGAACATTGCAGGAGCACCGTTTTTCTGGTGTGAGCGTTGGCCTTCGGCGTTCTCCAGGCACAGCGGAGCGGCTGTTGCGCTGTGCTGGGACGGCCTAGTTTCCTCGCGCAGTACTCTGTTTCCTTCCATAAAATTTGGCGCTATTCGGCGAAACCCACCAGCCGTGTACCCCTCCCCACCAGACGAGCTGAACGTCTTCACCGCAGGATTTTGCTGGACACTGAGTCAACACCCTCTTCCGGTTGCTTGGTCGTGGAAAGAGCCCGGGTCTGGTTCCTTAAGATTATGGTAAGCGTCATTTGTATGTTCTCCAGTAACTTGTTTCCATTGCCCACTGTCGGCTGTGTTTCAAACAGCTTGGCACTGGCCTTCCACTTGGTTTTTCAATTTTTGTTGTGCAGCACTCCCCCATTTTCATTTAATGATATTTTGATAGGATTTGCGGCACGTGCTCAACTCTCTCCCGTGGGGAAATTGACTTAAGTTTAGAACAAATATTTTTAAAAATTTTTTGGCACCCAGTTTTAAGTAAAGTGCAGGCTGCTGTTTTAGTGATTTAGGCGCTTCAGTCAGGAACCGCGCGACTGCTACGCTCGCAGGTTCGAATCCTGCCTCGGGCATTGATGTGTGTGATGTCCTTAGGTTACTTAGGTTTAAGTAGTTCTAAGTTCTAGGGGACTGATGACCTCGGATGTTAAGTCCCATAGTGCCCAGAGCCATTTAGTGATTTAATTTTAAGGCTCAGAGGCGTGTTGCTAATTCTAAATCACATCTTGTCACTACGTTGACCTTTAGAAAAGAGATCCGCTTTATTCAGTAGCACTAAGTTGTTTCTTGCAGTCAGTAAATTTTTTTCCATTAGATACCACAACAACCTTTAAGAAAGATAAGTGGACGATGCTTGCCTCTGTTAAATTATATGTGAACTGTGCTAAAGACAACCTTTAAGAAAGATAAGTGGAACTTTTTAAACGATGCTTTCCTCTGTTAAATTATATGTGAACTGTGCTAAAAATAATTCCATGAGGACAGCTGAAGTTCATATGAACCTCTCATTACATCATTAAGGTAATAACAGACCACTGGTATATCTTTGGTTATGGATGCTAGTTTGAAAGCTACTTCTGCATTTATTAGTACTGTCGGGAAATTGGTTCTACATTTAACATACTAGTAATTTTGATCCTTGGCCGGTAGCGTCTGTGGATTTGTGCCGTGACATGACGTGAGACCGCTCTATTACTTTATTAATGTTCAGACTATAGTGTGCCACCGGCATGACTTTCAATGTAAATTATTAATTTTTAATATTTTGATGAAATGTAATTCTTATGAAAAACTATAAGGAATATCTAAATTGTTTCGCTTCTGGTTTTTTACATTTAATGCCTTTTTTATGAATGAAAGCCAAACTTTAACGTGTTTTTAGTTGAGCCTTGTATTTTTGGTTAATAAATTGCTGTAAATAGTACTTGTATTGTATTGTATTTTGTGTTAACCGAGGGCCTAGAAGCGACGGAGAGGCTCCTTCCCCGCCGCAGCCGCAGTGGTCCACAACCCCACGACTACTACCGCAGTCCACTTCACCCCTCCGCCGCCCCACACCGAACAACTCTTTCAGGGTTATTGTACAGTTCGCCCCCCGGTGGACTCCCCCCCCCCCCCCCCCCTCTCAAGGGAACATCTCACACCAGACGAGTGTAACCCCTATGTTTGCGTGGTAGAGTAATGGTGGTGTATGCGTATGTGGAGATAATGTAGCGGAGACGGAATAAGGAGAACCAGCACGCATTCGCCGAGACAGATGGAAAACCGCCTAAAAACCATCCACAGACTGGCTGCCTCACCGGACCTCGACACAAGTCCGCCGGGCGGATTCGTGCCAGGGACCAGGTGCTCCTTGCCAATCCGGAAATCCATGCGTTAGACCGCATGGGTAACCGGGCGGGCAAAGAGTGCTTAGTAACAAATGATATTCAATAGTTCAACCAGCCCTTCGTCTAGGACCTTTAGGTTGGTATCCTCCTAAGATATAAACTCTTGTTGTCCGTGTCAATAAGCTCGTGGCCTGTCGAAAATAAACCGATGCTATGTCACAATAAGACTTACTCTTTACAGTTTGTAACACACAGCTTAGCTGAACCCGACTTTTGATTACACAAAATGGGCATATGAGTAGTGAGCCTGGAGAGTTCAAATTTGTAGGTGCTCAGACGGACAGTAGACTATCTCATGTAAAGCCCATGTTCTGTGCCGGCCGGTGTGGCCGTGCGGTTCTAAGCGCGTCAGTTTGGAACCGCGTGACCGCTACGGTCGCAGGTTCGAATCCTGCCTCGGGCATGGAAGTGTGTGATGTCCTTAGGTTAGTTAGGTTTAAGTAGTTCTAAGTTCTAGGGGGCTGATGACCTCAGTAGTTAAGTCCCATAGTGCTCATAGCCATTTTGAACCATGTTATGGATCTTGTTCAAAAACTGAATGTTGCTATATTTACCATTAGAACAGTATCTGCAGTAAGTGAGGGTTCAACAGAAGGGCGCTCATACAACAATTTGTTGTTAAGGGTGGGTGGCTAGATCTGGACGTGTGGAGAATTTTTAGTATTTTAGTAGGCGAAAGGACGCTTGTAAGTAGCCACAAAAAGTTCAATTCCATCCCCGTTAAAACCTCCGTAATACCGACATTTAAATCATTTTCTTGAAAGAAAAGCACTTGGCTGCACTATATTTTTCCCCTTCACTAAGAGCTAGAGAGTGCCCCCTTGCCCCTAGGTGTGGCCCATCTTGGTTCAAGACGAAAAATAGTCTACGTTGCTTATTTTCATTCGCTTATGACATACGGCATTATATTCTGGGGTAACTCTTCCCATTCACAAAGGGTATTTTTGTCTCAGTTCGAGGGATTTCACTAACCTCCTGTCGACCACCCTCCAGGAGTTTCGGAATTCTGACATTGGCCTCTCAACATATGTTTGCTTTACTGTACTTTGTTGTTAACAATATGAGTTTACTCCCAAGAATTAGCAGCTTGCACTCCATTACTACTGGGCAGAAATCCAGTCTACATTTGGGTCACACCTGCTTGATCCTTGTGCAGAAAGGTGCGCAGTATTCTGCTGCATCCATTTTCAATAATCTACCACGAAAAAAAAATTTAGCAGTAATTCTCACACATCAAGTCAAAACAGAAGAATTTCCTTATGGATCACTCCTTCTATTCTGTCGGGAAATTCCTCGGAAAAAATGAAGATAACTCCTGTGTTACATTGTTTGATTACGGTAACATATACTCGCTGCTTACCATGCAGTTTTTCTCCTTAATTTTGTCCTACATAATGAGTCGTAAAAAATTTAAAAAAAATTTAAAAGGCAGCATGTTAATGCACCTTGTCATAGAACAGCATCTGTGAGACAATTGTTTGTCAGCCGCGCGGGATTAGCCGAGCGGTCTTCGGCGCTGCAGTCATAGACTGTGCGGCTGGTCCTGGCGGAGGTTCGAGTCCTCCCTCGGGCATGGGTGTGTGTGTGTTTGTCCTTAGGATAATTTAAGTTAAATAGTGTGTAAGCTTAGGGACTGACGACCTTAGCAGTTAAGTCCCATAAGATTTCACACACATTTGACCTTTGAACATTTTTGCAATTGTTTGTCAACAATAACGTTCTTGAAATGCAGTGGCCCTTCCACAGTCCAGACCTTAATGTAGCGAAACACCTTTGGGATGAGTTACAAAGTCGGATTGAATCCAGACCCCAGCATTCAATATCACTACTTTATCTGGGTTCGGTTCTTGAGGAAGAATGGGCTGCCATTCATGCACAGACATTCGGACATCTCACTGAAAGTGGCCCCAATAGATTTCACCCCATTTTAATGTCCACTAATGGGCGTTCGGATACTATTGATCAGATAATACACGTAAAACTATGGATGTCTGCAATTATGTCATGAGTGTCTCTGATACGTTATGAAACTTGTCATCACTCCTCCAAATATTTTCCAGAAATTTACATTAAAAATATTACAGACATATAATAATGAAACCTACATGTCATTTTTATGACAACCAATATCAAATGAAAAGTCATGATAATTACTCAGACGACAGGCTCTTGCCACTTTCTCAGGCAAAGAGAGTAAATAGATTAACCTTAATACACAAGTTCGCACATTTTTCCAAGCAGAAGCAGAATGTCAAACTGCCACACAAAGGATAGTAACCTCCCATCCTGGTTCAACTGTGCTGACAGTCAAACGAAAAATTATTATCGTTCGTGTTAATAATATGCTACCATAATTACTGTGATATCTGTTTCTGACGTGCAACTCTTTAACAGAAACGAAACTACATTTTACAGAGGCATGAAAAAACATATTTTGTGACTTCAAAAGACCCTCAGTACATTCCCTTGACTTCAAAGCTGTACAGGAGTTATTACTTTCTAAATATTGCAAATTTATTCGGCACCATTAACCAGTTTTGTAAAAGAGCTCCATCCATATACAGTGATGAGCCAAAACGTGACCATTGGCACCGTGAGGCTGAATGTCATCTGGTGGAGCTGCGGGAACGTGACTCGCTAAGGATATTATATAAGCGGAGCAGAGACGAATGGGGTATCATTCCAGTGCGATATGGGACGACAAAGATGAAATCCACTGCATAAACGACTTCGACAAAGGAGTAATTGTTAGGGCCGTGCACATGAGTACAAGTGTCTCGCAAACGGATACGCTGGCCGGTTGTTCGCGTGCTACTGTCGTGAGCTTGTGTAGAAAGAGTATGAAGGGCGGTGAAACCACGGGTAGGCGACAAGATGTCTGACGTACATGCATCATCACAGAACTTGGAGGTACGAGGCTTGGCTGTTCTTATAGCAAGACAGCTGTGTTGTGTGACAAATGTGACGGAAGAGTGCAATGCTGGTGCAGCCAAAAGTGTTTCGGAGCACATCGTCCAGCGCACAGTATTGAACAGGAGCCCCCACAGCAGATGACCACTAGGTGTTCTCATGTATGCCCAACCACATCGGCAATTAAGATTACAGTTACGGCAGGATCATCGAGATTGTACCCTGTATCAATGGAATCAAGTAGCCTGGTCGGATAACTCACTTGTTTGTTTCACCAGGTTGATATTCGGGTCCGAAAACGCTGTAATCCAGGCGAACGGCTGCTCGAAAGACATTCACCTGGCCTTCCATTGGACACGCGGTGGTAACCGAAGGCACTGTGGACTACTTAAACATCATTACGATAAGTTGCATCCCATCACATTTAATGTCTTCCCCAATGACAATGACATCTTCCAGTATGATAACTGTCCGTATCAAAATACCGGAATCATACTAAGTAGGTTTAAGAGCTTGGTAATGAATTCTGGTTGCTGTCTTGGCCACTAAAATAATTTGATCAATATTCGATGGAACAAGTTTTGAACGCTATTAGGCTACAGCTCCACGGCCCCAAACCACCGGCCGGTAACTTACGGGAATTGCATGGCCTGTGCATAGATATCTGATGCAACATATCTCTGAAAATCTAGAAAAGATTTGTCGAATCAGTGCCAATCAGAATCGCTGTCGTATTGCATGCAAGTGTGGACCAATATACTATTAAGAAGGTGCCGGCCGCGGTGGTCTAGCGGTTCTAGGCGCGCAGTCCGGAACCGCGCGACTGCTACGGTCGCAGGTTCGAATCCTGCCTCGGGCATGGATGTGTGTGATGTCCTTAGGTTAGTTAGGTTTAAGTAGTTCTAAGTTCTAGGGGACTGATGACCACAGATGTTAAGTCCCATAGTGCTCAGAGCCATATATTAAGAAGGTGGTCCTAATCTTTAGGCTCAACAGTGTTGTTGTAAGAACGGAATTTTTTTTACCAGGTTTAAGCTGTTACATATCGTAACTGTGGTGTGCTTAGTTGACACCTTGTGGCTTAAAACTTTACAAACATTTAATACATGAGTAAAACAGCAATATATTTATTTACCCTATATACACATAAAGTAAATTACACTATACGACAAAAGAAACGATGCACCACTAAGACATTAGTCTAATCGGTAGATATGATGTACTCGTACAGACAAACAAATGATTACAGTTTCAGAAAAAGTGGATGATTTGTTCAAGACAAAGAGCTCCACTAACTGAGAATGTGAGTAATACGTTGGACTACCTCTGGAGTTTATGCAAGCTGTTATTCGGCTTGGCATTGATTGATAGAGGTATTGGATGTCCTCTTGGAAATTCTGTGGCCGGGCAATACTTTGCTGAAATGTAAGCCCGGGATGACTTGTTATGAAGAGCAACAAAATGGGGCGTAGAACATCCTCGACGTACAGCTGTTCTGTAAAGGGGCCGGGTATAGCAACCATCGGGATCCAGCTGTGAACAGAAATGGCACCAAAGACCATCGCTCAGAGTTGTCAGGCCGTATGACGGACGATAGTCAGGTTGGTATACTACCGCTCTCCAGAGCGCCTCCAGGCTCATCTGCGGCCTGGAATCTCATTGACTGGAGTAGAATTGTGTTCAGTGCTGAGTCCAGGTTCGAAGTGAGCCCCAATAACCAGCGACAACGTGTCTGGAGCCGCCCCAGACAGAAATTCATACCAACCTGACTCTGTCGCTCACCGTACGGGCTAACAACCGGTTCAAAATTGGCTCTAAGCACTATATGGGATTTAACATCTGAGATCATCAGTCCCCAAGACTTAGAACTACTTAAACCTAACCAACCTAAGGACATCACACACATCCATGCCCGAGGCCGGACTCGAACCTGCGACCGTAGCAGCAGCGCGCTAACAACCGGGATTGATGGTCTGGGGTGCCACGTCTTTTCATGGAAGGACCACTTTAGTTGTCAGCAGCCGCATCGTTACAGCACAGCGGTACGTAGACGATATTCTACTCCCCGTCTTGTTGCCCGTCATCCTGGGATTACATTTCAGCAAGATAGCGCCCGCCTGTACACGGCGAGAGTTTCTCCCCAATTTAGAATGTTTGGAGCGTTATGGGCAGAGCCCTCCAACAAGCTCGAGATTTTGACGTTATACGGTGCCAGTTGGACAGAATTTGGCACGATTTCCGTCAGGAGGACAGTCAATGGCAAGCGAATAACTGCTTTCCCATGGGCCAGAAGTGGTCCAGTGCGTTACTGACGTTCTCACTTTCTCCTGAATAAATCATCCACTATTTCTGAAATTGTAATCATTTGTTTGTCTCTGTGTTACATGACATCTACCGATTTCCGTCCCATTCGAAAAATTCCTTCATGGTGCGTCTATTTTTATTTAACTTTTTATTTATTTTTTTAGTGTATGTTGTGCATATTGTACATACTAAGATATCTTAGCTGTCTATTCCACACTAGTTCTCACTTATCATTCACTGAATTGTCTGTAAAATAGCGGTGAGCACATGCTGACAGTCACTGAATATCAGTAGCGTCGTGCTAGTATGTAAATGTCTCGCTGCGAGTCTTCCGAAATCTAGTGCGTAGCTCAGTGTGCTGTGTCTTAAAAAGACGTGCGGACAGGTGTATTTCCACGCAGTGTAAGCGAGTAAGAGCGAAGAAGGCGTATTCTGGTGGCGTCCGTAGCGGCCTCCGCAGGAATTCGGGGACCCCTGTAGTAAGCGGCTTGTGTTGTGTTTCTGTTCTTCATCTTCTGCTGAGATGTGGGCGACACGTGGCGTAATGTTTGCTGTCGAATTAAGGCTGTATCGACACCGTGCTCCTATTCCTTCCCGCCGGCCGAAGTGGCCGAGCGGTTCTAGGCGCTTCAGCCTGGAACCGCGCGACAGTTACGGTCGCAGGTTGGAATCCTGCCTCGGGCATGGATGTGTGTGATGTCCTTAGGTTAGTCAGGTTTAAGTAGTTCTAAGTTCTCGGGGACTGATGACCTCAGATGTTAAGTCCCATAGAGCCCAGAGCCATTTTGAGCCTATTCCTTCTCCCCCACATCCTGCCCCAAAAAAATTGTCACCGTCCTTGCATAGTGTGGGTGCGGGCGACGATATGACGAAGGTCTACACCGTGGTGCAGTTGATGGTGTTAGATGTAGCTCGGTGGCAGTGACTAACCTCGAACTGAACAACGATGGACGCGGTGGCTGAGGCCGCGGCTGTGTGGGTGAGTGTTCAACGTCATGCACCGGCAAAGGCTGCTCAGCGGCAGTACTCTAGGTTGCAAGCAACCTCTCTGAAAAATGAGAGTCTACAGCATGATCACAAAAATCACGAAAACGAAGCTAGTTTGGTGTCGTCAACGAATCCCTGATTTGGTTCAAATGGTTCAAATGGCTCTGACCACTATGGGACTCAACTTCTGTTCAAATGGCTCTGACCACTATGGGACTCAACTTCTGAGGTCATTAGTCCCCTAGAACTTAGAACTAGTTAAACCTAACTAACCTAAGGACATCACAAACATCCATGCCCGAGGCAGGATTCGAACCTGCGACCGTAGCGGTCTTGCGGTTCCAGACTGCAGCGCCTTTAACCGCACGGCCACTTCGGCCGGCCGCCTGATTTGGTGCAAATGGTGTAATGAGCTCGGCCAGTCGTCTGAGTGACGATGCCGGATTCCAGTTTTGAGGCTTGTTATAGACAATTTGTCCTTCGTGCGGGAAATCGTTACGAAGCTGACCTCTAAAGCTGGATGTCATAACTCTGCTGTCGAAGTGATGTGAAAAAGCAGAGCGTGACAGGTGCTAAGAAACAACAACAAAGCATTTTCCTTCGAGTGTGAAGCACGAAGTTTGGACATCTGAGTCTTGAAAGTACAAACGAAACGTTCTACCTCACCATTTGATTGAGCAGAGAATGGAATTCACATTTTTTCAGTTAACCTGTTCAAATTCTAACGAGGGAAACTGCGGGTCATCCTCCAAAACGATAGTTTGTGGCAAGGCTTGTAAACAAAAGTGTTAACGTTAGTTGTGCAATTCATCGGAATAACAAAAAGATATCTGCCGTATGTATCAATGATAATTAATCACCGTGTCTTCCAGAGAGGACCAGCAAACTCAATAAGGACGCGTTGCCAAAGACCATCAGGTCGAGGCCACTTTAAAAGTTCCTAGCGCGGTGATGCCTGATTGTCCACGCATCTGTGGCAGTGGACAATCATCTTTTCAACCTACTTATCAAGGCCGAGTCACATATAACGTTTGCGCACCAGCTGCTTGGTTTTGACTCTTCCCCAGGGTCATCTACGTAAAGGTTTCAGAACATTTTGCTGCAAAGATGACGGAAACAGGTCTCGCCTTTATTCGTTAAGAGTATGCAGTAAAATCACACCATTCTGAAGAGAAGACTGTTACGTTGGGAGTGGTATTTGTGTGATAATGCTTCTGAAATTGATTTCAGATTACGAGGCCAACCTCTCCAGATGTAGTAACTGAACAATCACAGTGACCGATACTATTCAGTGGCTTCTGTGATCCGTTGAAAATCTATGGGGAAAGCTTCAAGTCTTTGCGAATCTGATTGATCCGATTCTCTCTGGTCTCAGGCGGATATCTGAGTTGGCGAAGACTGCCAGTCCCGCTAGCGAGATGAAGGCAGAGCTCACCATCTGCAGCATCGTCGACAGGACCGATTGCGCACCTTTGGCACAGAGCCGAGTGGAGGGTCTGAATCAGAGGCTCAGACGGTTCTGCGACTGCGTAGGCTGCAGATTCCTCGACTTGCGCCATGTGGTGGTGGGGTTTAGGGTTCCGCTAAATAGGTCAGGTGTCCACTACACACAGGAGGCGGCTACACGGGTAGCAGGGGCTGTGTGGCGTGGACTGGGCGTTTTTTTTTTTAGGTTAGACAGTCTTGGGAAAGATCAAAAAGGGCTCAAGGCTCAAAGGGTACAGGGCAAACAAACGACGAGAATCGACCAAGCAACAGTCGGTATTGTAGTTGTAAATTGTAGTAGCTGTATTAGA
Organism: Schistocerca piceifrons; assembly: GCF_021461385.2. Lineage (NCBI taxonomy): Eukaryota > Metazoa > Arthropoda > Insecta > Orthoptera > Acrididae > Schistocerca > Schistocerca piceifrons. Next base: position 76,237,055 of record NC_060149.1, read on the forward strand.
AAAGTACAAGAGCTTCAAGCACTGATAGAAAACAGTGAAGCTGAAATCATTATAGGAACAGAAAGCTGGCTAAAGCCGGAGATAACTTCTGCCGAAATTTTTACACAGGCGCAAACCGTGTTCAGAAAGGATAGATTAAGTAAAGAAGGTGGTGATGTGTTTGTGTCTGTTGGTAGTAGTTTATCTTGTAGTGAAGTTGAAATAGATAGTTCCTGCGAATTACTATGGGTAGAGGTTATACTCAAGAGCCGTACCAAAATAATAATTGGCCCCTTCTACCGACCCCCTGACTCAGATGATATAATAGCTGAACGGTTCAAAGAAAACTTGAATCTCATTGCAAATAAGTACCCCACTCATACAGTTATAACTGGTGGAGACCTCAATCTACTCTCGATTTGTTGGCAAAAATACATGTTCAAAGCTGGTGGTAGACAGAAAACATTTTCCGAAATTGTACTAAATGCTTTCTCTGAGAATTACTTTAAACAATTAGTTCATGAGCCCACATGAATTGTAAATGGTTGCGAAAACACACTTGATCTCTTAGCCACAAATAATCTTGATCTAATAGAGAGCGTCATGACGGATACAGGGATTAGTGAGCACAAGGTCATTGTAGCGAGGCTCAAAACCATATCAACCAGAATCACTAAAAATAACCGCAAAATATATATATATTTAAAACAGCAGATAAAAATTCGCTTGATGCCTTCCTAAGAGAGAGTCTCCATTCCTTCCAAGCTAATTATGTAAGTGTAGACCAGATACGGCTCAAATTCAAAGATACAGTATCGACAGCAACAGATAGATTCATACCGCAAAGTTAATAAGAGTCGGGACTGATCCACCATGGTACACAAAACACGTCAGAACACTGTTGCAGAAGCAACGAAAAAAGTATTCCAAATTTAGAAGAACGCAAAATCCCCAAGACTGGCTATGTTTCGCGGAAGCTCGAAATTTAGTGCGGACGTCAATGCGAGATGCTTTTAATAGTTTCCACAATGAAATATTGCCTCAAAATATGGTAGAAAACCCAAAGAGATTCTGGTCGTATGTAAAGTACACCAGTGGCAAAAAACAGTCAATACCGTCACTGCGCAATAGCCATGGAAATGTTGCCGATGATGGTGCCGCTAAAGCGGAGTTACTAAATACAGTTTTCCGTAATTCCTTCACGAAAGAAGACGAAGTAAATATTCCAAAATTCGAAACCAGAACAACTGTTAGCATGAGTGTCATAAAAGTAGATATTTTAGGTGTTGCAAAACAACTCAAAAAACTTAAAAATGGCAAGTCTTCCGGTCGAGATGGTATACCAATCAGGTTCCTCTCAGAGTATGCAGACACAAAAGCGCCTTTCTTAGCAATCATATACAACCGCACACTTGACCAAAGGTCTGTTCCTAAAGACTGGAAAGTAGCACAGGTCACACCAATATTCGAGAAGGCAAATAGGAGTAACCCATTGAATTACGGACCCATATCATTGACCTCAATTTGCATTATGAATCACCTTGAAGAAAATGACTTACTGATACATAACCAACATGGATTCAGAAAATATCGTTCTTGTGCAACACAGCTAGCACTTTATTCCCATGAAGTAATGAGTGCTGTCGACAAGGGATCTCTGATCGATCCCATATTCCTAGATTTCCAGAAGGCTTTTGACACCGTTCCTCAAAAGCGACTATTAATCTAACTGCGTGAATTTGGAGTATCGTCTCAGTTGTGTGACTGGATTCGTGATTTCCTCTCAGAGAGGTCACAGTTCGTTGTGATAGACGGCAAATCATCGAGTAGAACAGAAGTGATATCTGGTGTTCCACAAGGTAGTGTCATAGGCCCTCTGCAGTTCCTGATTTATGTAAATGATCTAGGTGATAATTTGAGGAGCCCCCTTACATGGTACTAAAAGCAATCCGATAAATTTTGGGTATACGATAAATCGCACAAATCTAAGGGCTGTCAATTCGACTAAATAGGTGTTCTTTTTTCCCACGCGCCATTCGAGAGTGGAATGGTAGAGTAGTAGTATGAAAATGGTTCGATGAACCCTCTGCCAGGCACTTAAGTGTGAATCGCAGAGTAACCATATACTTGCAGATGTAGATACAGATCAATTTTGAAGACAAGAGGCTTCGGATTCATCGACTTCCGAATCTCTTCCTATAGGATAGGGAGACGTGTCTGTGTTTGTCCGTTATGCCGTAGGGCGGTAAAGAATTTCGTACCAGTTATGACCAACGTGACAGCTTCTGTACTGTACGATCAGGCACATCTTTCGTCGGATGAAACAGAGCGGTCAGTCGCTTATGATGAATCACGAGAAAAAATTTCCTACCATTCAAGTATTGTTGGAATTTCGTGACATCATAAGGCTTCCTTTTCCAACTGACTGTAGTTGACTTGGGTCTTATTCAACATCCTAGACCCGAATGTTATGAGGCTGTATCAACTGCAAACACTACCGATTTCTGCGGAGCTTAATGAATAAGATGTAGTCGACTAAGTAATGCATTTTTCGAGCTTTGAAATGACTGTCCGTGTTCTTCAGTCAATTGGAAAGAACATTTTTACGCCGGAGATGATGCAACGGAGTAGCAATTTGCGCTTTGTTTGGAATGAATTTAATGTAGTAGGTATGTTTTCCAAGAACTGCTTGTAGTTCCCGTACTTTTTAGGAGACTGTAATATTCATATTGGCTCTAAATCTCTCGTTGAGGAAAGAGTGCCGTGGCCGTCAATGAGATGTCACAAGTTTTCAGTTTTAGCGTTGAAAAATCAATATTTCTGCTGATTGCAGTTGCGTTTTGCATCGATTAAAACTCGAAAAATATATTAAAAATCTTTCAGATGCTGTTTCGGTGTTTTTTTAGACTAAATTATCTCATCCAAATAATTTTAACAGGATCGAACTCTCGACGTCAGTTCGAGAAAGCATTGAAACAACGAAGGAGCAGATGCACTACCGAAGAGTATGCGGTGGTATTGATACAAATCGACGTGCGCTGTGACCACCATAAATTTTTAGTTTCCTCATCCAAGAAAAGCTAAAAGTAAGCATTTACTAAATCAGTTCAGGAAAAGAATCGTCCACGTACTAGGTGATCTATAAGTTCCTCGATACGTGGAAGCAGTAAAGAATCAATAACTGTCAGAGCGTTAACTGTAGATTAAAAATCTGCGCAATGTCTGAGTTTCCCGTTAGGTTTCCTTGTGATAACTAGAAGAGATATCTGTTGGCTTCCATAACTGGGTTTCGAAACTCCGTGAGTTACCGGACGTCGGAAGTAAGAATTTGGTTGCCCATTGTCCTTGAGCGTAAAGAGAACCTGAAAAGTATTTGCTCGCCTTAATGTTCCAGCGAACAAATGACGATATTTTTCACACGATTGATGAATGATAGTATGAGGAACTTGAGTATCAGTAGCGTGCACATTGACTTGAATATCCAAACCAAAAAAAATAAAATGAATCCATGCCAAAACTAATGGGGCACGAGCGCTATTGAACTACCGTGAATGGCACTAATGTAGTCGTATTTCGATATTTTGCTCTCCAAATGTAAGTCCCGAGAATAGAATTTTTCTAGCTGATGCACCAGTGTCTAACTGAAACGGTATGAACAGTTTTATTCCTCTGAATATGACTGACAGTTCTGACGTTCTAAGACATCCCTCCAGAGCTTTGCGATTCTTGCTCTTGGGTTCACGGTTCCGGTGAGTGTTGCCAGGAGAGGCGGGTGAGGATTCAGAATGTGAGATCACATTTGTTTCCATTTTCTAGATTTTATATTTATGTAGAACAGAGTATACTTTGCTGGTCTTTATCAGGCACACGTGCTGTGTGTATCCTACCTTTGGCCCTAACGGCTTTCTGCTTGACGGATAAATCAGTGTTTATGGTTATGTGTGTTCAAATGTTCAAATGTGTGTGCCGGCCGGGGTGGCCGAGCGGTTCTAGGCGCTACAGTCTGGAACCCCGCGACCGTTACGGTCGCAGGTTCGAATCCTGCCTCGGGCATGGATGTGTGTGATGTCCTTAGGTTAGTTAGGTTTAAGTAGTTCTAAGTTCTAGGGGACTGATGACCTCAGAAGTTAAGTCCCATAGTGCTCACAGCCATTTGAACCATTTTTCAAATGTGTGTGAAATCTTATGGGACTTAAATTCAAAAATGGTTCAAATGGCTCTGAGCACTATGCGACTTAACTTCTGAGGTCATCAGTCGCCTAGAACTTAGAACTAATTAAACCTAATTAACCTAAGGACATCATACACATCCATGCTCGAGGCAGAATTCGAACCTGCGACCGTAGCGGTCGCTCGGTTCCAGACTGTAGCGCCTAGAACCGATCGGCCACACCGGCCGGCGGGACTTAATTGCTAAGGTTATCAGTCCCTAAGCATACACACTACTTAACCTAAATTATCCTAGGGACAAACACACATACCCATGCCCGAGGGAGGACTCGAACTTCCGCCGGGATCAGCCGCACAGTCCATGAGTGCAGCGCCGTAGACCGCTCGGGTAATCCCAGGCAGCGGTTATGTGTGACATAGCACTTAAAACAAGACTCCGGGGCAAGCGAACTTGGTGCGAAACTGGCTGGGCGCTTCGTGTACTGGTTGCGCCGTTGATTGCAGCTGCCATCAAGATGTGCCACACCTGGACTGAGCCCACTTAGAACAGGCCGCGATCAGCTCTTCCTGATATTCAGTCACTTTAAGTACTCTAGTGAGAGTAGGATTGCGATGCTTCGAAATCTCAGCCAGTATTCTACACTGAGGTGACAAAAGTTATATGATTCCTCCTAATATCGTGTCAGATCTCCTTTTGCGCGGCGTAGTGCAGCAGCTTGACGTGGTGTGGACTCAGATAAGTCGTAGGAAGTCCACTGCAAAAATATTCAGCTATGCGGCTTCTAAATCCATCTATAATATCAGAAGTGTTGCTGGTGCAGGATTTTGTGAACATACTGGCCTCTCGATTATGTCCCATGAATGTTCGATGGGATCAATGTCGGGCGATCTGGGTGGTCAAATCATTCGATAGAATTATGCAGAACGTTCTTCAAACCAATCGCAGACAACTGTACCCCAGTGACATGATGCATTGTTATCGATAAGAATTCCATCGTTGTTTGGAAGCATGAAGTCCATGAATGGCTACAAATGGTCTCCAAGTAGCCGAACATAACTACTTCCAATCAATGATCTGTCCAGTTGGACCAGAGGATCCAGTCCATTCCATTTAAATATGGGTCACTCTATTATTAAGCCACCACCAGCTTGCACAGTGCAATGTTGACAACTTGGGTCCATGGCTTAGTGGGATCTGCGGCGCTCTAGAATCTTGCCACCAGCTCTCACCAATTGAAATCGGGACTCATCTGACCAGGTCATGGTTTTCCGGTCGTCTAGGGTCCAACCGAAATGGTCACGAGCCCAGGAGACTCGCTGTAGGCGATGTCGTGCTGTTACCAAAGGTACTCGCGTCGGTCGTCTGTTGCCATAGCCCATTAACGAAAAAATTTAGCCGCAATCCCCTGAAGGATACGTTCGGCCTACGTCCCACGTTGATTTCTGCCGTTATTTCACGCAGTGTTGCTTGTCTGTTAGCACTAAGAACTCTACCCAAACGCTGCTGCTCTCGTTTTTTTGCCACTGCATTGTTCGTGGTGAGAGGTAATGCCTGAAATTTGGTATTCTCGGCACACTTGACACTGTTGATCTCGAAATATTGAGTTCCCTAATGATGACCGAAGTGGAAGGTCTCATGCATCTAGTTCCAACTACCACTCCACGTTATAAGTCTGTTAATTATCGTCGTACGGCATTAATCGCGTAGGGAACTTGTAACCTCCCCCTCACTTATCGACCTTAATGACAGTGAAAAATTAAACAGCGTGCACCTAATGGAAATTTGGGAAAAGCAACCGTCACCGAAGTTAATTTGTCGGTAAAGAGGGAGGAAAGGGTTACATCTAAATGAAAGGAAAAATGCAAATGAAATTGGTAGAAATTAATTTTGAGAAAAGGGTAAAATTAACAAAGAAAGTAAATGTGCGGTCGTTACGTTAGCAAATAATTGGCGTTAATTAGATGTTTGAGATTTGAGGAAAATTACGGTAGCCAGTCCTATGGACAATTACTAAAATAACTGAAAATGAAAGATTAATGCACATATAATTAGCACTAAAAGCGTGGCAACTGAAGGTTGACACGTGTGTGAAAACTGAATGTTTGTCAGAAGTAATCAATTTCGCTACACTCTGACTTAATTTAGCAAAAGAATTAATAAAACCGGAAAATTGAAAAAGTTAATTTAGTGACTGAAATTAATAGTGAGCTTTGTTTCTGAAGCACTACGAAATTCAGTAAAATAAGGTTAGTCTTGGGCAACCTCAACAATCATTTCAAAAGCTACTTGAAGCTACGAAATTTCGAAATAAGAGACTTAACTTTGAACTTGAATGAAATGATTCTGAACAATTAACAATAGTAAAATTTAGTACGTACCAAGCTGAGCTGCAGTCACAGGTAAGCTAAAATATGGTAACAAAACTAGCTCTCTTTATTTGTGCTTGTGTAATCTAAATATTGTAGCCAGCTTTGAATACCTTAACTGAACTTTGAAATTAAAGCAGTGAAATCGAATGATATTAGTTTAATGCTGGCGTATGAATTTCAACGACACTCGGGTTCATTCCAGAAAAGGAAGGGACCTCGCTTGGTAATGCAATTGGGACAATGAGCAAGAAAGATTCATGCTAAATTGCTGTCTTTTTTTTTTTTTTTTAAATGCAACAGTTTGAAAAGCTGAGGTCTGCCATACAGTTCTAAAACTTTACGTGCTTTTAGTCTTCCTTGTTGGCTGATTGAAGGTTTGCAGTCGTCAATCGGGGAGGTAGCGGCAGTCACTCATTGTCGGCCTTAGCTGTTGCAGAATCTGGATGTCGGCGCGCCTTCTTCTCGACACTGTCACCAGGCGAAACGGGCTCTTGATGTGCACCAGCTAATGCTTCCAGTCCGCGACACCGTGTCAGAAACTATCATAGCAAGTCGAGCGCAATTACATGCTGCCAAACCCCGAAAGCGCGGCAACTCGCGGGAGCGTCACTCAACACACCTGTTCCACCGCCCTCCTCCAGCCCGACTCTGCTCTGCCCGCGCTCTTCGCGGCAGAGTTAACACTACCAAAGATCATAAACACTTTGGTTCTCCACACGGCCTATCGATGTAGTCGTTCGATAGCATAGTTTTCCCTAGGCCAGACCCAGCGTAAAAATACAAATAATATTTACAAAACAAACCAATTATACATCGATATAAATGCATATATATATATATATATATATATATATATATATATATATATATATATATATATCTACATATAGTAAAACAATTACAATATATAAAGACACAGAAATGTCGTATCTTAAGGTAAAAAAATAAGGAAAAATAAATTTATAGTACAAAAGATGGAAATAGGAGGATATGCATTTCCGGCATTACAAACTTTTTCACATGAATAACCTGAGTGCAAATGACAGACAGCTCCTCCAATGCACTGCCCTTTAAACCCTGTGTACGTGACTGTGTATGTACCTATCGCTATCCCATAACTTTTTGTGATCTCAGTGTACTGTCAGTAAAGTTCCGAATAATTCCATTGCGAAGCATTTCGTCTTGAAATGAAGGTTCACAAGTGCAGTTAAATTTACAATACCTATTGAGTTCAGTGATCCATTCTTTATAAGACTGATTACTATGGCAAAGCGTATATTTGAAACAAACAGCAGATACGTGAATCCGAATTTGAGAAAAATCGGCGAGTTTCCTAAATTACTTCCACCCAAGGTAGTGTTTGTGGTTCTACTACGGCGAACAGTTTTCCACATAAACACACTACTTCAACTCCCACAAACGAAAAAAACAAAGAACTTAATGAGCGGCCGGCGATTTTTTAGACTGTGAAATGCTGTTCCATCTGCAATTTGTACTCCATACAGTTCTTGTGTTCAGTTAGCGTCGAAGAAACGGAAGGGAGGAGGCGGCACGTGGCTGCCAGAATTCTGTGCTTCAGTCGCAGTTGGCAGCAGCGTTTGTCGTGCTTTCAGCAGTCCGATAATACTCGACAGTAAGATTTGTCTTTGTTGACCCTGAAACTGAGTAAGTGCAGTGAGTGATGGCTCTCCCGTGGTTGCGATTTTATACAAAAAATAAACGCACTGCAGTATACTCGTAATATAACAGATTTAAGTTAGTTGCTGACCCTGGCCGTGCGGGATTAGCCGAGCAGTCTGAGGCGCTGCAGTCAAGGACTGTGCGGCTGGTCCCGGCGGAGGTTCGAGTCCTCCCTCGGGCATGGGTGTGTGTGTTTGTCCTTAAGATAATTTAGGTTGAGTAGTGTGTAAGCTTAGGGACTGATGACCTTAGCAGTTAAGTCCCATATGATTCCACACACATTTGAACTTTTTTTTTTTTTTGCTGACCCTGATCTACATAACCACCTTCGTTGCCAGAAATGACTGTTGTGTCCGTAACTGATACAAGGTGACACAGACCACTGCAAACTTTTAACAAATAACTAAGACATCAATATATTTATTTAAAATATATACAATGTAACGTATGTTATGCATATCTTAAATGTCTTGGTTGCCTGTATTACACTGGTTCACGTACCACAACACTGATTGTCTGTACAGTAATGTTGATCACTTCCTAGCAAAAAAATGGTTCAAATGGCTCTGAGCACTATGGGACTTAACTTCTACCGAGCGAGGTGGCGCAGTGGTTCGACACTGGACTCGCATTCGGGAGGACGACGGTTCAATCCCGCGTCCGGCCTTCCTGATTTAGGTTTTCCGTGATTTCCCTAAATCGCTTCAGGCAAATGCCGGGATGGTTCCTTTCAAAGGGCACGGCCGACTTCCTTCCCCATCCTTCCCTAATCCGATGAGACCGATGACCTCGATGTCTGGTCTCCTTCCCCAAACAACCAACCAACCAACCAACTTAACTTCTGAGGTCATCAGTCCCCTAGAACTTAGAACTACTTAAACCTAACTAACCCAAGGACATCACACACATCCATGCCCGAGGCAGCATTCGAACCTGCGACCGTAGCGGTCACGCGGTTCCAGACTGTAGCGCCTAGAACCGCACGGCCACTCCGGCCGGCTCACTTGCTACCAGTTTTTGTCACTGACTAGCAGTAGTGTCGTGCTAATCGTGGTTGTCTCACTACGAGTCATTCAGGATCTGGTGGTAGCTCGATGTGCGGCGTCTTAGAAAGATGAGCGGACGGGTACATTTATAACCACAGAGGCGTTGAGGGCGTATTCTGGTGGCGTCCTCTGTAGGAATAGGATGAGCCCTGCAGCAAGCGGCTCGCAGAGAAGCTTGATGGCGGAGTGTTTAAATGACGCATCTTCTGCTGACAAGGGGGTGGGGGGCCGTTACAGGACGCTCTCTGACAGTCGGAACATCGCTTGGGGAAAGAAGGATGAAAATAAAAGGGCACCTATTTTGTCTCATGTGCCTACGCTCAATAATTTCCGATAAAGTTACAGTAAAAGTTTTGATGCTACTTCACCACATGGCGCTCTTGTAGTCAAAGGGTCGAGACGCGCACGTCTGCTTTCATCCCCGCAACTACGAGGGTTATTCCAAAAGTAAGGTCCGATCGGTCGCGGAATAGAAACGACTATGAAAATCCGATAAAGCTTTGCACAGATGTGTTGGGTAGTGTCTCTAGTATAACCCCAGTTAGCATCACGTCGCTCTTCTCATTTCTGAGCTCGCAGTGAGTGCGTAAAGATGTCTAGAAAATAGTGTCTGCCGCCAAGTACGAGGGCCTGGTGAGAAATTTCGCCTGAAGCTATGCAGCCAACATTACATAACTGTCGTGCTGTTTCGTCTTCACGACAATTCTCAGCCGCATTCTGCAGGGGCAATGAAGATGCTCCTGCATCGTTTTCAAATGGAAATGTTAGATTACCCACAATACAGTCCGCAATTGTCTCCGCCTGAGTTTCATCTCTGGTCACATGAACCGCTGTCTTTGAAGACAACATTTTGACACAGACAACGAGGTGTAGGCCAGCGTGGAGAATTGGCGGAAAGCACTGGCGGCTGCCTTCTATGATGAGGCTATTGAAAAGTTGGTACAACGCTATGACAAAAGTCTAAGTCAGAACGGCGACTACGTAGAGAAGTAGCTGAAAGGTGTAGCTAATTGTTACAAGTAAAACATTTCTGATGTTCACTGTGGTTTCAATTTGGCAATCAATCGGACCTTACTTTTGGAATAACCCTCGTAATTCGCTGCTAAAGATCTTAATTATGACCTCACGTCTTTAAACTGCTGTTCATGCTGCACAGCTTCTTTATTTATTTGTGATTCAAACTGTTCTCTATTTTTGAGCATCTCCTTTTCACATTCTGCTATTCTTACGGACAAATAGTCAACAGGCTTATTGATCACGTCCTCAAACGCACCTTTCCTCAGAACAAAATTCTTTGCCTCGCCACCTTGTTCGTAATGTACCTTTTCCAACATGTCCCCAAATTCTTTTCCTACAGTGTCGACTCTGGTGTTAACCAAAAATGTTCAAATGTGTGTGAAATCTTATGGGACTTAACTGCTGAGGTCATCAGTCCCTAAGCTTACACACTACTTAACGTAAATAATCCTAAGGACAAACACACACACCCATGCCCAAGGGAGGACTCAAACCACCACCGGTACCAGCTGCACAGTCCATGATTGCAACACCTCGGACCGCTCGGCTAATCCCGCGCGGCTGGTGTTAACCAGGCCAATTTCCTCAGAAATTTTATCTACATCTGCCATTATAGCTTCTAATTTTGAATCGATCATTCTTTCTATATGAGATTTAATTTACTCCACTCCGCTTTTACTGTTTCTCCTACGCCTGTCTCTACTGAACCTATCTTTGTTTATACTGAAACTATCACCGTACCCAGTATACCCATTTTAGAGTTCAAATTCGCAAAAATGTCTTTTAACCATGCCATTGAATCATATGTAATTACATATTCCTTCCCTGATTTCGAACTGGCTACCCCACTAATATCGTCTCTATCAACACTACCACGTTCAGATTTTATTACCTAAACTACACACTCTACGTGATCGCTTAATCATTGGAAGCCCTATTACTGACGATGACTCCGAGGTTTCACACTTATTAACTCTATCGGAGCAAGTACTTGACTTTTCGGTCGTGCTGGCTGCTTCTGCTATACTGCTGCTGCCCGAAGTGTCGATGCTGATGAAAAATTCGCCGCCGATGGCCCGAGTTGCCGTTGCCGCCAGTGCCGCTATGCCGCCGTCGAGGAGTTCACTGCTGCTGACTTCAACTCAGCACACCTCTACGTAGCTTCTTCTCCTTCCTTGAAGTTCCGCGGCGAACTTCAACACGCCTAGCGTTTGCTACCGATTCTCAAACACGCAACAGCTGCAAAATCTTGTGCTCAGAGCCCCCGCGCAACCTGCCTATCATGCAATAGTTTTGGGACCAGGATCACAGATTATTGTAACGTCTTGGAATTACAACTTCAATTCTTAATAGATTAGGCTCATATCCCGAATGAGAAAATACCAATTGCGACAGTATTTAATGGTTATTGCTGCTGATTTGCTCTCCCAAACAGCATCCCATACGAGCAAACCAGCTGCGCCTTTATCTGAGGTTACTTGTACCTCAGGTTCTTGGGTATGCATGGCTTTGTTTAAAAAACTGTATCCCGATGTAATCATGGGGTTGAGCCGTGCACACGTCTGCTTTCATGCCCACAACTAATTCGCTGCAAATAATAACCTGTAGCTGTGATCCTGTAATCAAATAGTCATGCATTGGCTAGAATTGCGAATTAATGAATTACATAGAAATTTAAAATAAAAGATAAATAATTAATTTAAAAACAAAAGTTCTATTCTAACGTCTGTGATTGATTTAGACCACAGAGAATTATGGTGAATAATGTTTATTCAAAAAAGGACATCTCAAAAAAACTGGAAGTTGTCATACGATATGCAGTTAAAAAATATTCATCATCTCAAAACAGTTCAGAGTTCAACACGATGATTCACATATTGACAAACGCAAGACAAAGAATAGTAACTCATACTCAGTCTCTACTCAGTTCCGTAATACAAGCGGAAAAAATCAGAATCCTCTTCTGAAGCACATTCAGACCTATCCAAATATAACGTCCCTTCAGACATGGTATGACAGCGGCTGTTCACTGCCCAGAATCAAACATCTATACGACAGAATCAAGCAAGTTGCCTCAGGCAGGTCTGCCTTGTTCAAGTATTCGACATAAAGTGTCCAGAATCGCTCCCTTGAGGTCTTAACTCGAGAAGTCCCAGTCTCCACTTGACTCCTGTTGTGTTCCGCTACTGCCAGCTCTTCCATTGGCTGAAGGCCATCCCCACCAAAAACACATCGTCCTTCAGCTCTACAGACGTGATTTGATTCAAGCTGATCACTTCCCGGTTTAAACTAATACATTACAACAATATTTAAATAAAGAAATGTCTTCAACATTCGGTTACACTCAGAAGTAATAGTTGGTCCATAAGTAAATAAGCTAGTATTGCACAAGTGCGCCCACGTCAACCGAAACCGAGTTGTCGTTAAATATTATTTAAATAATTATTTATGACTTCTTGACAGAAGTGTTTTTTGGCACTCTTTTCAATTGTGGTGTCCTCTAACACATGTGTCTGACCACTTTTAAGTTAGCATAGCCTTTTATAGCACTTGCAATCAACATTTAAATAAACTTACTGGAGAAATAGAAAACTGTTAATTAAATAAAAACATAAGTATGACAAAGTATGTGGTACTGATTCTGCGTTCATTTGCTGGGTAAATGTGGCGAATATGATGTTCTGACAGACATGTGCATAATGAAAAAGATAACAAAGTCGTAAATCGATAAATAAAATAGATACAGATACATAGCTTTCAGGGGTGATAGCTATAGTGCAATGCTACCATCTGAGATATTGTTTGTAGAAATCACACGAAGCGATTAAATGCTATTAATTCAGAGGTTCATTGTGTAAATGTTTATTCACTGTGAAATAATAAATTTTGTAGCTTTTAAGATATTGAAATATTGTTATGTATTGGATGCACCTCATTTTTCTGAGATAGCAAATATACATCAAATTTCCATTAACATTTGATGTGAGTTATTGTCGAGTCTCCGAGAGCTGTATCTTCACCATCTTTAAGATTGTGTGATTCTCCGCCATTTCTTGAAGCATCTCCTGCATAAAGACTATGCGAGTAAGTGCCATCTAAGTTCCCAGCTTAGGGATTTTCCACATTTCTGGCGACGCTGCTAGTCTGTGTAAGTGGACTCGCTCGTACCGGTAGCCTAGCCGGTGGTCGGGACTGCCTTGACGAACCCTGAGTCCTGGTCCGCTATCGTTCAGCTGTACGTCGAATTCACTCGCTTGAATATGCGTAACGTTACAATAGCGAAGTGGCTACGAACACAGTTACCAATATTTGCTCTCCGTGTTCAAATTCTATCATAGGTTTTTTCTTTTGTTATCATGGAATTGTGTAACATCAATGACATCAATATTTTTATGATATGGAGAAATAAATGGGATTATTGATAAAAGAAATAAGCATTTTAGATATTATTAAAACATATTTTTACTGTCGCTTATCTTATATAAACCTGTACAATTAACAGTAATTGAAACTTAAAAACATATAAATTCTAGTATTTCATTGTTTGGTTTGATTTCCTACTTTTACACTTTCAAAGAACCACTGCATTCACCAGTGTGATATATCATAAAAACATTCAAAGCATAAAAATTCAGAGCACCATGACGAACGTATGAAGGCATATATGACACACTCGCATAAGGAGTAATAGCTTCGCTCATCCCATGAATCAATAATGTACACAAGGGTCCCATTTTTACATTAAGGTCCCAAAACTTTGACACGTCTTTGGCTTGAAATCTCATTGACTAGAGTACAGTGTCTTCAGCGATGAGTCCAGCTTCAAAATGGACCGCGATGACCAACGAAGCGGTGGGATACCGCCATACGGCCCGACAGCCAGGAGTGGTGGTCTTGGGTGTGCCCTTCATGGCCAGTCGTCCTAGGCTTACATTTCAGCAAAATAATGCCGGCCCGAACACGACTACAGTTTCTAGTGCTTGTCTTCGTGCTGGCGAAATCCCATCTTGGCCAGAAAATTCCCCGGGGCTTTCCCCAACTGAGAAAGGACGGAGCATTATCGGAAGGGTCCTCCAACCAGCTAGGATTTCTGACGGTCTAACGCGCCAGCTGGACGGAATTACGCACGACATCCCTCAGGAGGACATCCAACAACTCAGTCAATTGAACCCCGAATAACTACTTTCATCAGGGCCAGAGGAGGACCAGTGCATTATTGACTTCCCCATTTCCTGGTGCTCTTTCTCTTGAATAAACCATTCTACTTTTCTGAAATTGTAGTTATTTTGTGGCTGTAAATGAAATGTTGAACATCACCTCTTCCGATTTCCGCCCCATTCTGATAATTCCTTCGTGATGCCTCATATTCTTTTTTTTAGTGTAAATATAGTGTAGTATATTGTAAATTTTATTTACATAACGCATATTGTTTCCTACTATCGAGATTTCTTGTTACATTATACAATGACAGGATCTAGGATGCTACAGCTTCTCTGTATTCCATGCTGAGGTGACTGCAATATTATAGAGCTTCCTGTCCGTATTGACAGACACCTCTCTTCGCTCGTTTCTGTGTAAGTATATTGGACAAGGAGTATGCTTCCGTAAATGAATGTTCAGCGTAGATGGTTTCCACGTCGAAGAACCGAGTTAGATTCCCGGTACTGCCAAGAATTTTTACTTGATGGGAGGACTGGTAAGGCGTGCACTCAGCCTCGTGATGCCAACTGAGGAACTACTTGACTGAGCCGTAGTGTCTCACGGTCTGGAAAACTTGCGAAACGGCAGGGAGAACGGCGTGTTGACCATCTGCAGGACGCCACAAGGCTGAAGAAGCGACGGCCAGTAGACATCTATTGGGCCTTCTAATGCCCCCCCCCCCCTTGGCTACTGGAGAAATTATTAAGTATACGTGATGAGAGCAAAAAGAAAAAGCAGACAGACAGCCTCGAAACTTTCTGCTGCAAAATTAATTGTAACTACTTTTCCCTACTCTTATCAGGTCCTCTTTCCTTCCTACCATTAAATGATTTAAATAAATTTGTCCTTTGGTGTTATTTTTTAATTTGGAAATTGAAATTGACGTTTTCATCAAAAGTAAAATATTTAGTGCTGTGGACCTTAATTGCTGTCTTCTTGGCTAAAAAATAGTAAATTACACTACTGGCCATTAAAACTGCTACACCAAGAAGAAATGCAAATGATAAACGGGTATTCATTGAACAAATATATTATACTACAACTGACATGTGATTACATTTTCACGCAATTTGGGTGCATAGATCCTAAGAAACCAGTACCCAGAACAACCACCTCTGGCCGTAATAACGGCCTTGATACGCCTGGGCATTGAGTCAAACAGAGCTTGGATGGCGTGTACAGGTACAGCTGCCCATGCAGCTTCAACACGATACCACAGTCCATCAAGAGTAGTGACTGGCGTATTGTGAAGAGCCAGGTCTCGGCCACCATTGACCAGACGTTTTCAACTGGTGAGAGATCTGGAGAATGTGCTGGCTAGGGCAGCAGTCGAACATTTTCTGTATCCAGAAAGGCCCGTACAGGATCTGCAACATGCGGTCGTGCATTATCCTGCCGGAATGTAGGGTTTCGCAGGGATCGAATGAAGGGTAGAGCCACGGATCGTAACACACCTGAAATGTAACGTCCACTGTTCAAAGTGCCGTCAATGAGAACAACAGGTGACCGAGACGTGTAACCAATGGCACCCCATATCATCACGCCGGGTGATACGCCAGTATGGCGATGACGAATACACGCTTCCAATATGCGTTCGCCGCGATGTCGCCAAACACGGATGCGACCATCATGATGCTGTAAACAGAACCTGGATTCATCTGAAAAAATGACGTTTGGCCATTCGTGCACCTATGTTCGTCGTTGAGTACACCATCACAGGCGCTCCCGTCTGTGATGCAGCGTCAAGGGTAAGCGCAGCCATGGTCTCCGAGCTGATAGTCCATGCTGTTGCAAACGTCGTCGAACTGTTCGTGCAGATGGTTGTTGTCTTGCAAACGTCCCCATCTATTGACTCAGGGATCGAGATGTGGCTGCACGATCCGTTACAGCCATGCGGATAAGATGCCTGTCATCTCGACTGTTAGTGATACGAGGCCGTTGGGATCCAGCACGGCGTTCCGTAGTACCCTCCTGAACCCACCGATTCCATATTCCGCTAACAGTCATTGGATCTCGACCAACGCGAGCAGCAATGTCGCAATTCGATAAACTGCAATCGCGATAGGCTACAATGTGACCTTTATCAAAGTCGGAAACGTGATGGTACGCATTTCTCCTCCTTACACGATGCATCGCAACAACGTTTCACCAGGCAACGCCGGTCAACTGCTGTTTGTGTATGAGAAATCGGTTGGAAACTTTCCTCATGTCAGCACGTTGTAGGTGTCGCCACCGGCGCCAACCTTGTGTGAATGACAAGTATAAGGAATCGTATGCTGAGGAAACGATCCGGGATATGATTATTCGTGGTGCACCAGACAGAGACTTCCAGCATGACGCCCTACAACTTGAGGATCCCTCGTTGACAAAGTATTAGAACTGGCTCAAATGTTCGAAGTCTCGCGCGCTGCAGGCCAAAAATTGGAGATTTGGGCAGAGATTTGAGCCGTCCATGCCCCTCGCCCCGTCATCCTGAGAATCTCTGTACACCCACTGGCAACGCGGAAGTTGCCGCCGTTCACCCCGACCGGCGTCCTGCACACCTGTCCCTATCTCAGCAGGAGCCCGGCCGCTTTTCTCGCTAGTGGACCCTGCACCATCTTCCGTTTTGTCCGGGGTGCTACAAATAACATGCCAGGGACGAATGCCCAGATCTTTGGAACTATTACTCTCTCTGGACCTTACAAGGTCATTTGGCGTCGGTGTGTCGTTCTGCTAAATCCAGGTCCAAGAAAGACTCTTGTAACCATCCGATGGACGTTAATCAGATTTACAATATTGAGGTCCAGGATACTTCCAATAAATTGTTCCTGGACGTCTCCATTCACAACAAGCCACTAAAATTACAGGTCGACACCGGAGCAGCAGCTAGCTTGATCAATTATGCAAGTTATGTATATCTTGGAGAACTCCCCTTCTAGACTCCCTATCGCTGGTTAGTGGCCTACAACAAACTCAGCATTCCTCTCCTGGGCCAGGTCGATCTTCCTACAACTTATCGTGGTGTAACACGGATGATCTCATACTTGGTAGTCATCAGCGGTACTACCACCAACCTTTTTCGTCTTGACGTCTTTCGTGCCTTTGGATTTTCCATCAAGATCGCTGTCAATCTGATTTCTAACAAGGTTCCTTATGCTGACCTTGAAGAGCTTTTTCACGAATACCAAGATATCTTCCGCATGGGATTGGGTAAAGCACGCAATTTTCTGGAACATGTTTCCCTGACGCCTGGTGTACGTCCTCGGTATTTTGGCGCCCCTGTTCTCGCCTGTGGGAACGTCTACACCTTGATTTCGCTGGCCTGTTTTTTGATGAAATGTACCTCATCGTGGTCGATGCTTATTCCCACTTCCCATATGTCTTCCATAGTCCTTCCAGGACCACATCGATTACTGTGTCTGCCTTAGAATGTATCTTCGCCATTGAAGGTATCCCTGAAGTGCTGGTCACTGACAATGGCCCTCAATTCTGCAGCTAGGAATTTCTCACCTTCTGCCTTCACCACGGCATCCTCCATGTTCCTACACCTCTCATCATCCATAGTCCAATGGCAAAGCATAACGCATGGTGCGGATTTTCAAGACTCAACTGCAGAAATATCTCCAGGATCATTCCATGGCTAACGAACTCTCATAATTTTTCAGCTCTTACAGGTCTACTCCGATTGGTAACAAGAGCCCCCTCGAGACCTTGCATGGTCGACAGCCTAGGACGCTCCTCACTCTTCTGTTCCTAGTGCCCAGGTCGGCGCCACCTCTGTCGGCGCCGCGCTTCTGTCTCGGAGCAGCTGTTGGGGCTCAAGGCTTCGGTCACCAACCAAAGTGGCTGCTGGGTGTGATCCTCCAACAGTGGGGCCACAAGGTTTTCTGTGTCAAGATCCGGGACAGGGTCATGCTCCGGCACGCTAATCAGCTCTGTCCCCAGTCGGCACAGCAACCATGAACCACCTGACAGCCAGATCCTCACCGATGGCTGGATTGCAGGCCTATCAGCTGGATTTTCCTCCACCTGCTACGGACCTGCTGGTTCCAGCAGGTGACATCACAACCATTCCACCGCC
Source organism: Schistocerca piceifrons (assembly GCF_021461385.2). Classification (NCBI taxonomy): domain Eukaryota; kingdom Metazoa; phylum Arthropoda; class Insecta; order Orthoptera; family Acrididae; genus Schistocerca; species Schistocerca piceifrons. Next base: position 76,255,580 of record NC_060149.1, read on the forward strand.
TAGGGTCACTGTCCAGTAACTGTCTCCTCACCCTAAGGGTAGTTCAGCCATGCCCAACATCTGGGGCCCATCTGGACCTCAGCTGTTTTCACTGGGAGCACAACCTTAGGTTTCAGACATCGTCCCTGCGCCACAACGCTGTGGCTGGACATGGGGGCCAGATGAGGTGATGCCTCTACAGCTGCCTCCACCACATCAGCCCCAGAAAGGCTTCCAGCCTCGCTATCTCCGCCATCACTGGCGACATTTTCGGACTTACTGCACCACAATCCGCATGAATCCGAACACACAAATTCCAAGCTGTCGCTGTTGGTACCAATAGCAGAACATTGATCCATAATGTACAAAAGGAGACCATCATGCCATCATGAACGTCTGTGAAGTAATGGCAGTTCCTGTGCTATCCTATGAAAGCGAGAGCTGAATTTAAAAAAAAGAATAAAAAATATTCAAACAGCACACATGAGGTTCCTAAGAAAGATAAAGACCTGCACAAGAAGATACATGATAAGAAAGGAAGATATTAGAACATAATTAAATATTTTGAACATGAATTAAAAAATTAAATAATGTAGGGATTGGAAACAACACTTCATGAGAATGCCAGATCACAGAACTCCCCAGAAGCTCCTAAACTACAAGTCGAATGGGGAAAGATATATTCCAAGACCTCGAAAAGATGGGTATGATATTGTTTGTGAATTCGGAACAGGCAACAGCCAAATCCTTGAAAGGAAGATGATGATGATGTATTATGATGATCATTTCTCCCTATGTCGGTCTTTCTGAGGTCCTATACCACCAACGCAATAAGTGTAAATCCACTCTTTTTGTCACCTGAGCATTAAAAAGCCTGTAGTTGTCCAAGACATCTTGATCTCCTTTTTACATCCCAGAGCCACGCACCTCCACTTAAGCATTCCCGCCTTGTGATATTCTTCTTATCTAATTATCCACCTTATGTAAACATCAACTGCCAAAATCCCCATATCTTTCAACTACTGAATGTACAGCCCCTCCTTTACACTTATCTTACAACTGAACCACTTCGTCCTGTCATTATCCTGAAATACGCTGGTAACACAGCTTTCCGAGACCAAAATCTATCTTCCAGGAAGCCCACAAATCGCCAGCTCAATCTCAACTAATTGTAAGGGTGAATATATCGATCCTGTACTGGGAAGGTCGAATCTACACTTCGCTATTTTGTTACAGCGCAGCAGCATCGCTGACTGGGATGCCCTCTAGTTCTAGAAATCTCAGCAAGCCGGCAGGGCAGGTCCAGGGATCTCGTGCTTCGCGCATCGTGGCATAAAACTATAAATTATTTTTGTGATATTGCGGAATATTGTTAGTAGAGCCGGAGCATGACTGCAGAGCATATTCCATATGTACAAAAGAGGCATTTTTGAGGTCTGATTCAAATTTCGAATCGAGAGAACTTTTACATAATAAAAAGCCGATAATACAGTAAGGAACCAGCAATGGTAAACTCATAGAGACTCGTGACAAATGAGTGAGTGCAATCAGAACCATTAGAGAGGTATTATATGAATTTAAAGTGGAATAATATTAACTGCGTCATACAAAGGTATCCTCATATTACAATTTCTTCATTATTAATAGAAAATTTTGGAAGGGAAGAATCATAGAACAGCGTGGGAGAATAGATGGGGCATGCGTCGTAGGCTCACTGTCAGAACTTTAATAATCGGCGCATGTACCTCGACAGTAAGTTTGGTATCTGTGTTTGGCTATTTATAAATCTCCAATACCTACTTTTTCTAACCAGTAAGATTTTAGAAAGTAATAATTCAGTACATTCATCCATAAAAAGCCATAAAATAGCAGGGAGGCTTACATTTTGTGACGCGTGACACCACTGACCTGTTTAAATCTTCAGCTGCAGGCATGGAGAGAAAAATAAGACGATAAAATATATTTTTCGGCAGGTGAAAAAACCAATTTGTTCAATCTTACGAGACGATCGTACGAAGAGTGGAACAAGTACAAGAACAGTTTTCAAACATTTGCATGCAAAAGAAAAACTACAAAATGAAGGACTCAGACCAGAGAACGAGACAAAGGATCAAGCAGATGCCACATCACGACGAACAGCAGCCAGCACCACCAGAAAATACAAAACGTCAGTATCGCACGTTGCTGTGGGCCAGTAACAAAAATTATTGACGTAAAAATAGTTTAATTGTGCAGCATAGGCAAGGAAATGATTAAAACTGCGTGTGACGAAAATTGATATTTCAGAGATTTTAATATAAATAGAAATCCCGCAATATTCAGGAAACATCATACTATGTTGAAAGTTGAAAAAATGGAGCCAGAGTTGCCGGTAAATAAGATCACAAAAGAAAATGTCTCAGATGAGAAACATTACTAGTCGAATGTAGAGCAAGAAGAAAAACTTTCACCAGGAAATGAAATCAGATAGGAAGAAGAGAGTAGTGAGGAGGAAGACATGAGCGGTGACCTGAATGAATTTTCCTTTGAGAATAGCATAGCACAGGAAAACGCGGGAATCTTAGCCATACCCCAAACGATGAACGTGGAAACGTGAACACACTCAGGGCACAAAGGAGCGAAACAGTAGTGGCGTGCAAAGACAGTGGGTATGACTCGTTCGTAGAAACTCCCAAACCAAGGATAGGTAGCGGCTTCGATCTCGAAATATTAATGGAAGCGCTGAGAAGAACTCGAAAGGAAGATATTAGTGAAATGACCCAGAAACGAGAGGAAGTGTTGGGGGAAATGTGGAAGGAACAAAAGCAAGATATTAAGGAAATTACAGTGTCAATAATAAAGAATATGGATAAATGAATGACAAAAGGAGAATTTTAAGAAAACATTGAAAACTTGGGAGGAAAGGATGGATGAAATAATGTTTAACGAGGAAAAAACGGAAATTAACGCAAGTCTGGAACAACAGTCAAACAAGACAGTCAAAAAAGTAACTCATGTGGAACAAGAAGCAGAGAACAAAATTTTCATTACTGACCATTAAAACTGCTACACCAAGAAGGTATGCAGATGATAAACGGGTATTCATTGGACAAATATATTATACTAGAACTGTCATGTGATTACATTTTCACGCAAATTGGCTGCATAGATCTTGAGAAATCAGTACCCAGAACAACCACCTCTGGCCGTAATAACGGCATTGATACGCCCAGGCATTGAGTCAAACAAAGCTTGGATGGTGTGTACAGGTACAGCTACCCATGCAGATTCAACACGATACCACAGTTCATCAAGAGTAGTGACTGCCGTATTGTGACGAGTCAGTTGCTCGGCCACCATTGACCATACGTTTTCAATTGTGGAGAGATCTGGAGAATGTGCTGGCCAGGGCAGCAGTCGAGCACTTTCTCTATCCAGTAAGGCCCGTACAGGACCTGCAACATGCGGTTGTGCATTATCCTGCTAAAATGTAGGGTTTCGCAGGGATCGAATGAAGGGTAGAGCCACGGGTCGTAACACATCTGAAATGTAACGTCCACTGTTCAAAGTGCCGTCAGTGCGAACAAGAGGTGACCGAGTCGTGTAACCAATGGCGCCCCATACCATCACGCCGGGTGATACGCCAGTATGGTGATGACAAATACATGCTTCTAATGTGCGTTCAGCGCGATTTCGCCAAACACGGATGCGACCATCAAGACGCTGTAAACAGAACCTGGATTCATCCGAAAAAATGACGTTTTGCCATTCGAGCACCCAGGTTCTCGTTGAGTACACCATCGCAGGCGCTCCTGTCTGTGATGCAGCGTCAAGGGTAACCGCAGCCATGGTCTCTGAGCTGATAGTCCATGCTGCTGCAAACGTCGTCGAACTGTTCGTGCAGATGGTGGTTGTCTTGCAAACGTCCCCATCTGTTGACTCAGTTATCGAGACGTGGCTGCACGATCCTTTGCAGCCATGCGGATAAGATGCCTGTCATCTCGACTGCTAGTGATACGAGGCCTTTGGGATCCAGCACGGCGTTCCGTATTACCCTCCTGAACCCACCTATTCCATATTCTGCTAACAGTCATTGGATCTCGACCAACGCGAGCAGCAATGTCGCGATACGATAAACCGCAATCGCGATAGGCTACAATCCGACCTTTATCAAAGTCTGAAACGTGATGGTACGCATTTCTCCTCCTTACACGAGGCATCACAACAACGTTTCACCAGGCAATGCCGGTCAACTGCTGTTTGTGTATGAGAAATCGGTTGGAAACTTTCCTTACAGGTATGTTAGCACGTTGTATGGGTCGCCACCGGCGCCAACCTTGTGTGAATGCTCTGAAAAGCTAATCATTTGCATATCACAGCATCTTCATGTCGGTTAAATTTCGCCTCTGTAGCACGTCATCTTCGTGGTGTAGCAATTTAATGTCCAGTAGTGTAGAAATAATCATACTTAAATTTAAGATAACCTCAGAAATTGAGAAATTTCATGAATTGTATGAGGGGCCATACAAAATAATTAGGATACCACACCCCAACGCTGTGAATGTAGCTAACGCAAAAACGGGAGTAAGCAAAGGACTCTACAGTATTTTAGACATCAAAAAATACTTTTAACATCAGTAATACTCAGGGGGCAATAGCGGTCTTTGCATTGCTAGGAAGATGACGACTACCAGGTACTCGACTTAACTAACAGCATTACTTCATTTCCTTTCATGCTGTTCGTTCTTCCTCGTCTTTCATTCTGAGCTGTATTCTGTCTTCTTTAACATTCTTCTCTATCCACGGCTATGACAAAAATTTGAGACGAACTGTGAGAACAAACCCAGTTATGGAGAGCATAGTAACCCAGCGGGATAAACATCTGCATTGCACGGGTGAAAAACAGGAGTTGACGGAATATATGCGAACAGGAAGTTTTATAACACGAAAGCATAGGATCACAGATGCACAAGCAAGAGAACACGGTTTTACGTTGCATTAAGAAACACCAGAATAGCTTTAAATGACATTTGAAACATCTATAACAAAGTACACAGTGGAACGATTCATTTTTGAATTTTAGAGAACCAGCAAGAATAATATTACGCATTATGTTTGAAAAATCTGACAATAGTAGCAGATAAGTGAAACATGGGCTTTAATTATATCAGACATGAAATAGAATAAGTTTTCTAAAGATCAGCTAGCAGTCGCAGAAGAAGGGGACGACGCCAAACCAGGTAAGTGAATATGACGAAAATTACGAAAGAATAAGATTTGGTGGCAGAAAACCAGGTCAGGAGATTACTAGTGCAAAGTTTGTGTTAATCTTGTATGGTGACTCTTACTGTTGAGTGACGCAACGTTTCTGGTAGCCGAAATTATCTTTAAGATATTTATTCTGAAATGTTCTCTCAATATCTGTGAATCGCAACTCTGTGCCTATTAATGATTAAGAAACTGTTGAAGTAACAATTAAAATGAGAATGTATTAACAAAATGTAGATATAACATTAAAGAATATGAGAGGTGTAGCAGTTAATAAGCCTGCGTAGCGAAACGCGCAGAGCCGTCTGCTAGATTTAAGGCGCACGACAACAGCTGACGTCTGTATGAATCGGCGAGTACTTAACGTGTTGTGAATGGACACTGACCTTACGTTGCTACGGGCAACACCCTAGCCATATGTTAGCAGTCACTGTTTACAAACAGTGGCACTGCATGTAAACAAAGAATAATGTTTACTTTTTGAGTCTATTTAGGTACATATTCATTGTATGGTATAAACAAAATTTTATTTCAGGGTTTATTTAAGTTCTATTAGAAATCTAATGTAAGGCATTTTGTATTGTTACATGAATTGTACTGGTCCTGTACGCTAGAGTTGGGGACTGAGAATGGACAGTCACTTGTCAAACCCAGCATCAATTGAGACTGAACTACGCAATGTAAGACCATGGCATGGACAACGGAATTTCAAGTTGCTGATGTGGATCACATGTGTTTGTTCCTGTTATGGTGAGAGTGAAGTGCTATTTCAAAGTGTACGTCAAATAGTGAATTGGAGTTCTATCTTTTCATTCTTTGTATTCCTAAAGTGGACATCAGTTTGACGAAGTGTTAATAAAGTGTCCTTTAAAAGACGGCAATGAGCCGATAATAATATACACTACTGGCCATTAAAATTGCTACACCACGAAGATGACGTGCTACAGACGCGAAATATAACCGACAGGAAGAAGATGCTGTGATACGCAAATGATTAGCTTTTCAGAGCATTCACACAAGGTTGGCGCCGGTGGCCACACCTACAACGTGCTGACATGAGGAAAGTTTCCAACCGATTTCTCATACACAAACAGCAGTTGACCGGCGTTGCCTGGTGAAACGTTGTTGTGATGCCTCGTGTAAGGAAGAGAAATGCGTACCATGACGTTTCCGACTTTGATAAAGGTCGGATTGTAGCCTATCGCGATTGCGGTTTATCGTATCGCGACATTGCTGCTCGCGTTGATCGAGATCCAATGACTGTTAGCAGAATATGGAATCGGTGAGTTCAGGAGGGTAATACGGAACGCCGTGCTGGATCCCAACGGCCTCGTATCACTAGCACTCGAGATGACAGACATCTTATCCGCATGGCTGCAACGGATCGTGCAGCCACGTCTCGATCCCTGAGTCAACAGATAGGGGCCGGCCGGCGTGGCCGTGCGGTTCTAGGCGCTGCAGTCTGGAACCGAGCGACCGCTAAGGTCGCAGGTTCGAATCCTGCCTCGGGCATGGATGTGTGTGGTGTCCTTAGGTTAGATATGTTTAATTAGTTCTAAGTTCTAGGTGACAGATGACCTCAGAAGTTAAGTCGCATAGTGCTCAGAGCCATTTTTGAGCAGATAGGGACATTTGCACGACAACCATCTGCACGAACAGTTCGACGACGTTCGCAGCAGCATGGACTATCAGCTCAGAGACCATGGCTGCGGTTACCCTAGACGCTGCATCACAGACAGGAGCGCCTGCGATGGTGTACTCAACGACGAACCTGGGTGCACGAATGGCAAAACGTCATTGTTTCGAATGAATCCAGGTTCTGTTTACAGCATCATGATGGTCACATCCGTGTTTGGCGACATCGCGGTGAACGCACATTTGAAGCGTGTATTCGTCATCGCTATACTGGCGTATCACCCGGCGTCATGGTATGGGGTGCCATTGGTTACACGTCTCGGTTACCTCTTGTTCGCATTGACGGCACTTCGAACAGTGGATGTTACATTTCAGAAGTGTTACGACCCGTGGTTCTACCCTTCATTCGATCCCTGCGAAACGCTACATTTCAGCAGGATAATGCACGACCGCATGTTGCAGGTCCTGTACGGGCCTTTCTGGATACAGAAAATGTTCGACTGCTGCCCTGGCCAGCACATTCGCCAGATCTCTCCACAATTGAAAACGTAAGGTTAATGGTGGCCGAGCAACTGGCTCGCCACAATACGCCAGTCACTACTCTTGATGAACTGTGGTATCGTGTTGAAGCTGCATGGGCAGCTGTGCCTGTACACGCCATCCAAGCTCTGTTTGACTCAATGCCCAGGTGTATAAAGGCCGTTATTACGGCCAGAGGTGGTTGTTCTGGATACTGATTTCTCAAGATCTATGCACCCAAATTGCATGAAAATGTAATCGCACGTGAGTTCTAGTATAATATATTTGTCCAATGAATACCCGTTTATCGTCTGCATTTCTTCCTGGTGTAGCAATTTTAATGGCCAGTAGTGTATATATTTAAATTTTTATGTAATTTATCTAACCGTGTAATTTTCTGTGTGTCTCTTAAAGGACGGCACTGAGCCGATAATAGGTGATTAATTTTTGAGGTGCTATGTGTTTAGGTAACTTCATAACTTTCTTTGGTGATATCTTCTGGTAAACCTTCCGGGATGTAAGGTCGTGGTCCATGAAACTCTTCAGCTCCTAACGCTTCGTCCAGAGCTGCGCTGGACATCTTCAGAGGGGTGTTTCTCCTCCGGTGAGTCTTGCTGTTAAGTCCCATAGTGCTCAGAGCCATTTCTCTGATTAGTTAGGAAGGACGCTGCAGAGCGACGTCCTGTGAAGTTTTCTGAGACAGCGTCAGCACGTTCAGAGGCCGTGCGCTGCATTGTCGCTGGTTTGAGCCATTTGAACAATTTGAACCACTCTGGATTAGGCAGTCGAGAAGAAAAGACATGTTGCCTGTCGTAGGACGTGTTTCCAATTTTTATTTAAGTTCCTGTTCGTCACTCTGGATTAGGCAGTCGAGATGTACAGTCATGTCGTCTGTGGCAGGATGTGTTTGCCAGTATTCAGTATTAAAAGATTCACTCTGGTAGTGGCTTGGTTCAAATGGCTCTGAGCACTATAGGACTTAACTTCTGAGATCATTATTCCTCTAGAACTTAGAACTACTTAAACCTAACTAGCCTAAGGACATCACACACATCCATGCCCGAGGCAGGATTCGAAACTGCGACTGTAGCAGTTGCGCGGTTCCAGACTGTAGCGCCTAGAACCGCTCGGCCACACCGGCCGGCTCACTCTGGTAGTCATGAGGCACAGACACGTGCCACAAATAGTGTAAAGATACATTTTCGTAAACATTGTGTTTGATAATGTACTTTTCTGTATCAGAAGGTGTTGTATTAAGATCATATAGTTTTCTCGTGTGGCTATATTAAAATACGCGAGTGGCATCCCAAAGAAGTGATACATTATTTCAGAACAGAACCTCGCTAGAAGTCAGTTTCGACCTCAAGATACAGAACCTACGACCTGCGTGTTGTTTTCTGCGCTGGGGACATCAACTTCAAGACAGCAGGTTAGTGAACTATAACAGAACCTTCGTATTCTACACAGTGCAGTGGAAGCAACTAGGCGCCTCACGTGTACTGCATGCACAGAACAAATGTGCTCAGAGATAGTCATGTGCAGTAATGCAGAGGAGGTGATGGAGGATGATCGTTATTAACACCAACAATCAATTCATTCTTCCTTTCTTGCCGTAAATGCAAGCGAAGAAATTTGTGGAGTCCCATGTGTGTATTAATCACAAACGCTTGCTGTGACTGTTCATCTAATAGAATCTGTAGGTAGGTACCGTGCAAATCGATCTTGGAGAAATAGAGACCCACTGCTAAGCAGTCCAAAATCTCATGTCACAGCAGTGGGTATGAATCAACTATTATGAGAGGTTTCATTATCGCTTGAAATTCTGCGCAAATTCTCAATTTCTTTGAAGGTTTATTCATGAAAAGTCACAGGGATGCCCACAAAGTGGCTGTGATGGGTGCAAATGACGTCTTTTCCCTGCCACTGTGCAAGTTCCTTTGCAAAATGTTCACTGAGAACGTATGGTACCACGCGAGCTCTGCACAAGCGGGGCTATGCATTGTCTTTCACCGTCAAATGAGGAACAAAATTGGTAGCTTTACCTAAGTCGTCAACAAACAAATCTTTGAATTCGTCACACAACTGACCAACACTGTCTCTAGAGTCAAACGAAGTAACCGTTAGTGCATTGTTTCCAATACGCAATCCAAACAAGTCAAACAAATCAAGGCCAAAAATATTAGCACCTTCCCGTGACCGCAAAACCTGAAATGACGCAGTTTTTTGCAAATTTTGATAGACAAAGGAAGGCTACACGATACTAATATTTGAAAATCCTGTCCACTATACGCCGTTGGCGTAGTTTCTGATTTCTGTAACTTGGGTTTGACAAGTAGATCATTGAAACTTCCTGGCAGATTAAAACTGTGTGCCGGACCGAGACTCGAACTCGGGACCTTTGCCTTTCGCGGGCAAGTGCTCCACCAACTGAGCTACCCAAGCACGAGTCACGCCCCGTCCTCACAGCCCTACTTCTGCCAGTACCTCGTCTCCTACCTAACAAACTTTACAGAAGTTCTCCTGCGAACCTTGCAGAACTAGCACTCCTGAAAGAAAGGATATTGCGGAGACATGGCTTAGCCACAGCGTGGGGGATGTTTCCAGAATGAGATTTTCACTCTGCAGCGGAGTTCGAGTCTCGGTCCGGCACACAGTTTTAATCTGCCAGGAAGTTTCATATCAGCGCACACTCCGCTGCAGAGTTAAAATCTCATTCTGGAAGTATATCATTAATACTGCGATTTAGCGATGACACTGAGCCGGCCAGTGTGGCCGAGCGGTTCTAGGCGCTTCAGTCTGGAACTGCGCGACCGCTACGGCCGCAGGTTCGAATCCTGCCTCGGGCCTGGATGCGTGTGATGTCCTTAGGTTAGTTAAGTTTAAGTAGTTCTAAGTTCTAGAGGACTGATGACCTCAGATGTTAAGTCCCATAGTGCTCAGAGCCATTTAAACCATTTGATGACACTGAAGCAGCCGTGTCTAACTGAAACTGAACACTTTGGCCAGCAATAACAAGGTCCACAAAAAGTTTGTTGGAGAGGAGTTGCACTGAAGAAACTACTGATTCTTTGTACTGCACAGTTTCACTGTTTTGTTCTACGCCAGCATCACAACTTGGCTCAGAATGAATATGCACTTGAAAGTTCGAGTTATACGGACGCTTGTTCTGAGCGGAAGTCTTTGCCACCTGCAGACAAACTCTTGAACGTGCCCGTTATTACCGCATGCAATCCAAAACGCGAAGGGCACCGGTAACGTTTATGAAATTTGAAACAGCACGGGCAAGTTTTCACGCTGGTAGATTTCCGGTCAAGTTGTTTACGTGGCGAGCTGTGGCGTACCCGGTTGGGCCGCTGTGTGTTTGCCTTCGAAGTGGGCTGCTTACGTTGCCGTGAAATGTTATCTCTTGGGGGGCTACGGCACAAATGTTCCCTGCTTAAAAACTATCAACTGCCCACTCACACGAATGTTGGAAGTCAATAATCTGGAAAACCTGTTGCAACATGGGGTCAGGGTATTTTAAGATTTGTTCACGGATTCCACTGTCTGCCACGTTTTGAGTAACAGCCTCACGAATAATCAAGTCACTATAGTATTTTCCACATTCACACTTAAATTTGCACTGTCTTGTGAGGCCCTGTAAATCTGTCACTCATTTGCCTGTACGTCTGACCGGGTTGTTTTTTGAGCCTAAAGAATTTAAAACTGACATCCTCCACATTGATCTTATCGTCGTAATATTTGTTCAGTGTTTGAATAAATCCTCTTAACTAGTTCTGGCTTCATAATAGGGAATAATTTCGCACAAATATGGTAAACGGCGACACCAGTGGTGGACAGAAAGAGGAACTGCTTCACAGTACCTTGAATTTGGTGCTTCAAATTGTGGCAAATATCCAGACCAGTCTTCCTTTCCTTCTTCAAATTGTCGAAATGGAGGCAGCAGCGAAGGTTGTGTTAGTTGTAGCGGTGCGGCTCGTGACAGAGCCTGACTCCGTTGCTGCCATCTGAGTTTGGATGAACCCCTTCATCAGTGCCGCAAGCTGGACCATTGACTGCATCTGTAACTGAAGAAAGTGATTTAGATCGAGCGGTGGTGCCGCAAGCGTTTGTGTTTGTGGCGCCGCTGACTGACGCAGACAAATGAAGGGTTTGGAACGGTGGGTTTGACTTGGTAAACAAATGCTAATACAAACACACAATAAATCCTGAAGCTAACTTATGATCTACGGCAGTACAGCAAGTAAATAGCAAAAACGAAGAGCATCAATTTGTAACAGAAAATTTCCACAAGCACAAAAATTTAACCAACAAGCAAGCAAGGAATAGCGAAATGTAAATGACGCAGCACCGCGAGCTCGGGAATTCTCGTCGGCAGATAACGTGTACGGGTCGCCCGGGTAGAACAGCTCACTTACGTCATATTAGGTTTAGGTGCTCCTAGGAGGACGGAGAACTGTGACAATGCAAACAAGTTAGTGACACTGAAATATACACTTTATTGCGCTGTGATACTTGAATTGTACAGCAACTCGTTGGATGTGCTTGAGGACAGATAAAACTAGGTAGTGGTCTGTTAAGGCGTGCGTTGCTGAATACAGTGTCAATAAGGCTATGTCCGTCCTGGGCTCCACACTGTCAATCGCTGTAGAAAACACTTGTCCCAGCGGGCACACAGCTTTGAGTTCCCCAACTGGTAGACGAGGGTGTGAGCACTACAAACGGAGGCGTCCATTTGCGCAGCAAGGTGTTTGATAGTGATCCGTCTGCCACGTCGAATGAGAGTGTCCGCACTTTCCAACAGTGCAGTAGTCACAGCTGTGTGCGGCCATCCGGCACACGAGAGATCGGATAGGTTTACGAGACCTTGTTGCGATGATGACGAACACCTCGCCCAACGATTTACAATGCTTTTGTTCACTGCCAGGTCTCCGTAGACATTCTGCAAGCGCCTATGAATATCTATGTTTCGGTTTTGCGCCAAAAGAAACTCAATGATATCTCTCTGCTTCTAACGTACCTCCATTACAGACGCCATTTTGAAGGTCACATATAATGGCGCCACCTATCGGAATTCCATGAAACTATAGCGGCTGAAGTGGGACTATTCCACGATGTCCCATAACAAATTCTGCATTTCTTTAGCCGATACTGACCTAGAAGAATTGTGTGTCGCGTAACTTATTGAAAGCTCTTCTCATTTCTCAGAATCGAATACATGATGTCATCTCCTACTGTGATTTCCGAAAGCTGTGACTCACTGAAAAACTCTGAGAGAAGTGGTCGGAACTGACTGAGGCAGCTTCTTTTATTATGGTGGCTTGTTTTGTCATTCTCATGCCGTCATCTAAAACCTACGTCAGAATTACTGAATAAAATTATCAATTGTATAATTTCATATGACAGTGAATGCCAATTTCGTGTAGATTCAGTGGATCAAAATAGAATTCCGACACCCTCGCAGACTGTCGGTTCTTTTCGCATGCAAATCGTGTTTATATCATACTAGTTGAATCTGACTGACATGGAAATGGAAGAGCTAAAATTATGTAAAAAGAATGTCATTACAACATTAAACAGAATGTAGCCGATGTATAAAGGGCAGTCGAATGAAAACGAGACAGATGGAAGAAACTAACTAAGTTGTTTATTATTTCAAAATCAATCGTCATAACTATTCATACATTTATCCTAGTGTGACAAAAGACAGTAAATGCCTTCACGGAAAAATGTTTGCGGTTGCCTACGGAACCATGATTGTACCCTGGTGTGTACCTCTTCATCGTCTGAAGCAAATCGGCGCCCACATGTTGGAAAGATTGTTTCGACTACGCTGCAGAAGTTTCTCTGGGAAGCTCTTACACATCCTCCATACAATCCCGATCCCTCTCCGTGCGGTTTCCGGGTTTAAGAAGCCCTGAAGGAAGACATTTATGGTCGTCGACTTGCTTTGAACGAATAGGTCGTATCTGGGAACAATAATGGTTCCCTAGGCAACCGCAAACATTTTTCCCCGGAGGCATTATCCGTCTTGTCTCCGGTTGGGTAAGTGTATTAACAGTTATGGCGATTACCTTAGAGATAATAAAGAGTTTACATACTTTCTTCCACCTCTCTCGTTTTCATTTGACTGACCCTTATATGTAATGATTGCATTTGATTCATAGGTCGCAAATGTGAATGTGGATTTCGTAAGTTGTCGATGCTCTTTGTTAATGTTTAATTAATTGATATCCATTAAATCATCATCTTTCGATTGAAACAAATTACCTGTGTTGGGGTGTTTTGACCTCACACTTCAAATATGATATCTTAATTGTCTCAGAAAGCTTTTTAAGGAAATTTTTGAATAGTAACTTGAGGAATCCCCTCATACCACGGTTTGTAGTATAAATTCATGGAAACCATCCCACAGAAAACCTGTTATGCTACTGTGTTTAAGAGATGTTCCTGACTAACAATTAATGTTGTTAATGCTGAGTATAGTTTCTTAAAGGGAAATGAAATGCATAAAATATGAATCAATCTAACAAGGAGACCACACGGCAGTCCGATTTTTTTATTCCTTTACATTTATGATAAGTGAAGTTCAGAATTCAAATATCAATCGCACAAAACCATTCGATGTAACTCTTAAAAATTCTGGAGAAAATAGGCTTATGCTCCTTTGCCACATGTGTGGCCTGGATTCGGCACTCAGTCATGGTAAAATTTCAAGCAAATGTACATTTCCGTGAAGTGAAGCGTAAAATACATACGGATGAAAACAATTTAATTTTAATGTTCTATTTTAATTTTAAGAATCACTTATAAAAGGTCCGTAACGAAAAGGAGATTTCGTATGTGGTATGTAATTAGCAATATGAAAACGTCCATTTTTATAAAAATGACAGTTATATGTCAGTTAATTAACATATATTTCATGAATTTTGTATTTAAATGGCGTAGGTATTCCAACTGAACGGAAAAAACGAAAAAACTAATGGCCGAAACGAGACTCGAACCAGCGGTTACCGGTGTCGGGTGCTATTGAGTTTTTCCATTTTTATCTATTTCACACTTCACGTAAATGCTACTAGAACATGGACCTCTGCTTAAAAATTTGCCTCATTCAGGATTTGAACTGTCGTCAGCATTTCACTCAGGTTGGTTTTTCTCCTTCTTCATCTATAAGAGTGTCGAACATAGCCCGCATCTCGTGGTCGTGCGGTTGCGTTCTCGCTTCCCACGCCCGGGTTCCCGGGTTCGATTCCCGGCGGGGTCAGGGATTTTCTCTGCCTTGTGATGGCTGGGTGTTGTGTGCTGTCCTTAGGTTAGTTAGGTTTAAGTAGTTCCAAGTTCTAAGGGACTGATGACCGTCGATGTTAAGTCCCATAGTGCTCAGAGCCATTTGAACCATTTTTTTTGTCGAACATAATATAGATGCATCCAGTGGATATGACTGCAAAAAATGGTTCAAATAGCTCTGAGCACTATTGGACTTAACATCTGTGGTTTAAAAATGGTTCAAATGGCTCTGAGCACTATGGGACTTAACATCTATGGTCATCAGTCCCCTAGAACTTAGAACTACTTAAACCTAACTAACCTAAGGACAGCACACAACACCCAGTCCATCTGTGGTCATCAGTCCCCTAGAACTTAGAATTACTTAAACCTAACTAACCTAAGGACATCACACACATCCATGCCCGAGGTAGGATTCGAACCTGCGACCGTAGCGGTAACGCGGTTCCAGACTGAAGCGCCGGGAACCGCACGGCCACACCGGCCGGCGATATGACTGGAAACCCCTTGATACTGAATGGACGGAAGTGTGAGAGTATTCAAGAAAAAACCCTTGGAGTTGTTTACCCACGACAGGTAGCTTGCAGTTATAAACAAAGTGCCTTTCACAATTTCTCTGTTGTTAAAGTGTAGGACAATGCTGGGCTGTTGTTGTTTTACACCTTCTGTAGAAGGTGGGAAACACTTCGGACAACCATTTCGAGAGTTCCAAAATTACACACAAATGCAGATTAGTCTGAAGATTTATACACAAATAACTCTATACAACGCTTCCAGCGACTACAGAGCCACACTGCCTGACCAAAAAAATCGTTCTCATTTTAACGTACTACAGACGGTCGGAGTACTTTGTAGTCGATTGTCTCAAGAACTGTTGAGAGTTGCAATTAAGGGCTTTGTGGATTAATATGTGAGTACTGAAAAGTCGTCTTCTTTTAAGATATTTCGTAAAGACAACTTAAGTAAAAATATTAATACGAGACAGACAATTTCAAACCATTTTATGTTCTAGCTGAAAGTGTCAACTATGTTACATAAGAGCCAACTTGTACTACATGAAAATTTACGTTATTATGAACAAAGGATTCTCCTTGTAAAACAAGCTATTGGGTATAGTCCGAGTGCTTGCGGTTTATATTTGACTTACAAAAAGAGCGGGTAGCTTAACAGATTTATATCACAACATGCAATTCACCAAAATATTTGTTGTTGATTAGATGGATTTGTGTGATAGGAACAGCTGTATTCACTTAGTGAGTTCTACATAGAAGAATGCCCTAAATGTTGGAAGTATGTCCCAGACTTTTCCCGAAAAATGTATGTTATCCTGCAGTGTACATTTACGATGGGATTACGAAAGGATTGTAGATGGCCTATACGAAGCCAAAAACTTTGAAGTTATAACTTTCCTCTTGTCAAAATCCTATTCACCGGAGGAATACCTTAGGACTATAAAAAAAAGAACTCCTTCAAGATATATTGTTTTTGTATAAGAACTGCCATTGTTATCCATTTCTGTCAATTGATACGAGATTTCCCTCATCATTTGCGGCACATGCAGAAGTAGTTTCTAATGGTAACCCATGTCCATGATCATTCGTAATCAATATCCATTATAAGACGTGAAATTTCATCTCATGCAGCCAAATTGTTACTATTAAATTACTGTACTTATTTTTTACATATACAATAATTATTCATATATTTTATGAACGTCTTTTATTATCGTGTGACATTATTACACAGGACCTATGACATTAAAAGTCAAATAACGAAAAGACTATAAAGGTTCAAACCAGGACGAACACTTTAGATCAGTCCAAGCCGCAAGAAAGAAATACACAACTAACGAGTGTTTTTGTCAATCCAAATATTCGGAATCGAAGGCGTTTCCCCTATCATGCGGAGCTTCTAGATCACATTACTGTAATATTTCGTCTTTGGATAACAGACAGCAAAGCTTGTGGTAGACGTCTAGACGAATCATTCCCGACCACGAACTTAGCGATTCCCTTCAAGCGCAAAGCCTTTCAAATGCGTCTAGGTGGGATTAAGCTGCCTTGCTTGAGACCGGCAGTCAACTCTTCCGCTGTTATGTTTTTCTAGCGGGACAAAGAAAACTTGATTCGGACACCAACTGAGTCTGCAGTTGTGAATTCTGTTTGCCGAAACTGAGCTACAGCAGGTAATACTTCACTCATTTTTTAAAAATTCTTAGTTAAAGAAATTAATCTCTTTATGAATCCTGGAATTCTAAAGCTGATATTCTAGGACATACTCAATGCCTTCAATGAAACGAACATACACTTGCTGAGAAACATTTCTTCTTGTTTCCAATTGCATGGGAATTCTTCCATTACAATCCACACACCACATGACACAGTCTCGCTCTCTCAGACGTAGTAGCAATGAAACAAGAGTGATAAAGTAAGAGATATTAGTCAGACGTAGGTCCGTTCAAAGAATACCAGAACTTTGTCTACAAAACTTTTCTATGCTCACCTTTTACTTATTCTGCATGGTCTCCTTCGAAATACTCTCCTCCACAATTGATACACCGTTATGAAAGCCATTTCCACTTCCGGAAGTAGTCTTAGTATGCCCCTTGCTGGATCGCGCGAAGCGCAATATGAGAATTTCCTTTTACCTTGTCTATCGTTGCAAATCTTCGTCCTTTCAACAGGTTTTTCAAATTTTTAAGTAAAAAAGTCCACAGAGGGCAGGCCTGGAGTGAGAGTGATTTTGTTTTTCGTGCAATAGTCAAGCACAAACAGGGATGAATAAGCGGGTGCGCTATTATGATCCAAGAGCTATGAATTATCTCGCCATATTTCAGGCCGTTTCATTCTCACGTTTTATTGCGGGCTTCGCAACACGTCCCGATAGTACCATCGATTAACAGCTTGTCCCTGTGGCTCGAATTCGTGATGAACTAATCCTTCAAAGTCAAAGAAAATTATCAGCATGGCTTTCACATTTGACCTGACCTGACGAGCTCTTTTTGGTCTTGGAGAACCTTTCCCGACCCATTGTGAAGACTGAACCTCGGTCTCAACATCGTAACCGTAGATTCACTTCTCATCAGCAGTTATGACTCTCTTAAGGAACATCTCGTTCTCATTTACGCGATCCAAAAGCTCTTCGCAGACAGCGAGGCGAATGTCTTGACTCATGAGCCGTGGAACACAATGCTTTCCAAGATATGGTGTCAGGATCCAACTAACATGTTACATTCTTCTGCAATCTCTCGGACAGTCGGTCTTCGACTATCACACACAATTTCGTTGACGTTCCTGACAAGAGAGTCATCGGTAGACGTCGAAGTGCGTTCTGAACGAGGGTCATCCTTAACCGCCGTCCGGCCATTTTTAAACTGTGTGAACCATTCGTAACACCGAGTACGGCTTAGTCACTCTTCACCGTAGGCTTCCTGCATGATTTGGTGTGTCGCTGTAAAGGTTTTTTCGAGTTTCACGCAACATTTAATGCAGACGCGTTGCTCTTCCAACTCTGCCATCTCGAAATTCGCAAACTGTGCGACACAACATTCTACTCAATACAGCACTGAAAATAACTAACAGACTTACAACCATGAAACTTCCAACAGTACACATCAAATACACTTGTGTGCAGGAATGCCAACCGCATTTCGCTCCAACACACCACTGGCGCGAAATTACAAGTGTTCCGGAGTTTTTTGAACGGACCTCGTACATGGCCCCATCAAAAAGTTTCCGGAATCGGAATGCCAATCAGGCAAATTGCCGTGAGCATTGAAAAAATCATCTCACTAACATCCTCGCTCAGTTTTTCACCAACAAGTGTAACCGGATATTTTGTTCTGTTGTAGCTATAACTGCATTTACTATTTATACGCTATTGTGCATTAAAATTGCTACACCAAGAAGAAATGCAGACGATAAACGGGTATTCATTGGACAAATATATTACACTAGAACTCACATGTGATTACATTTTCACGCAAATTGGCTGCATAGATCTTGAGAAATCAGTACCCAGAACAACCACCTCTGGCCGTAATAACGGCCTTTATACACCTGGGCATTGAGTCAAACAGAGCTTGGATGGCGTGTACAGGCACAGCTGCCCATGCAGCTTCAACACGATACCACAGTTCATCAAGAGTAGTGACTGGCGTATTGTCACGAGCCAGTTGCTCGGCCACCATTAACCAGACGTTTTCAATTGTGGAGAGATCTGGAGAATGTGCTGGCCAGGGTAGCAGTCGACCATTTTCTGTATCCAGAAAGGCCCGTACAGGACCTGCAATATGCGGTCGTGCATTATCATGCTGAAATGTAGGGTTTCGCAGGGATCGAATGAATGGTAGAGCCACGGGTCGTAACACACCTGAAATGTAACGTCCACTGTTCAAGGTGCCGTCAATGCGAACAAGAGGTGACCGAGACGTGTAACCAGTGGCACCTCATACCATCACGCCGTGTGATACGCTAGCATGGCGATGACGAATACACGCTTCCAATGTGCGTTCAGCGCGATGTCGCCAAACACGGATGCGACCATCATGATGCTGTAAACAGAACCTGGATTCATCCGAAAAAATGACGTTTTGCCATTCGTGCCACCAGGTTCGTCGTTGAGTACACCATCGCAGGCGCTCCTGTCTGTGATGCAGCGTCAAGGGTAACCGCAGCCATGGTCTCCGAGCTGATAATCCATGCTGCTGCAAACGTCGTCGAACGGTTCGTGCAGATGGTTGTTGTCTTGGAAGCGTCCCCATCTGTTGACTCAGGGATCGAGACGTGGCTGCACGATCCGTTACAGCCATGCGGATAAGATGCCTGTCATCTCGACTGCTAGTGATACGAGGCCGTTGGGATCCGGCACTGTGTTCGTATTACCCTCCTGAACCCACCGATTCCATATTTTGCTAATAGTCATTGGCTCTCGACCAACGCGAACAGCAATATCGCGATACGATAAGACGCAATCGCAATAGGCTACAATCCGACCTTTATCAAAGTCGGAAACGTGATGGCACGCATTTCTCCTCCTTACACGAGGCATCACAACAACGTTCCATCAGGCAACGCCGGTCAACTGCGGTTTGCGTATGAAAAATCGGTTGGAAACTTTCCGCATGTCAGCACGTTGTAGGTGTCGCCACCAGCGCCAACCTTGTGTGAATGCTCTGAAAAGCTAATCATTTGCAGATCACAGCATCTACTTCCTGTCGGTTAAATTTCGCGTCTGTAGCACGTCATCTTCGTGGTGTAGCAATTTTAATGGCCAGTAGTGTATCATAACTATTTCGAAGTGTTGAATTACAAACTAAAGATAAGATGGCTTATAACATTTTTATCATGTTGATTATAATATAAATACTGGAGATTGTCTGATTAGATGTTAAAGAGGGCCAAATGATGCTAATCCTATCAGCCACCTTCTACATAAACTACTACTTCAAAACAGTTTTTTGGATTAGAATATTGTGAATTAAAGAGTAAAGTCTATTTACTACTTCATCTTCTAAGAGTGCAAATAAATCTTGCCGTATTGTGGAATATATATTAATTCAAAGAATAAACGTAGTGATATCAGTTTTTCACCACGTGTACGCCAAATAATCTGATCATTCACCTTTTTGCAATACATGTACTCGAACTCGGGACCTTTGCCATTCGCGAACAAGTGCTCTACCAACTGAGCTACCCAAGCACGACTCACTCCCCGTCCTCACAGCTTTTGAAGAAAATTATAATGCAAATTTTCCATTGTAATTTTCTTAAAAACCATTATTTGTAAGAAAAAAGCGTTTATTTTGTAAGAACTTCAAAATATTGTTATTAGATTTCCATGAAAGTAGACGGTAATGTGTATTTTTCTCACAATTTACAGTACTCTGAATTTTTACTAAATACACGTATTATTTTGAGCTCCTTAGCCATGCTTCTTAATTGAACTGCTTCAATTACATTACTAATATTCATGCTACATACTTGTAAGGAAAAAAATATATACAATAAAAATAGTTCTCTTCGTTTCTCAGCAATTTGTTAAAAATAATTTTTCCCACATATCTCTTACTCATTTCCTGTCCATATATAACACTAAATTTGAATGAATTATTGAACTTAGGTATTCCCTGCTACAGGCAACTAGGAAAATATTATAGCATTTTTCGTCTGGCATAAATTACTTCTCTAAAAAATTTTAAGTTTTAAAAACTGTTCCCATTCTTTCACACATTTCTTTAATTGTTGTACATCAATATTGTGGTTAATGTTTAAACAGCCTGGGATTTTTCCTGTTAAATATTTATGTTGGACTGACTTTTCCTGACGCTATTTATTGTACAGTGAGTATGATTTTTCAGTTCACTTCACGTTTACCTACAGCTTGAAAAACGACAACTTCTCAGCGAATATCGCATTTCTAAAACCATTATTTACGATCATTGGTCTTTTTAAGCAGAATTATCGTCATCTGATCTCAGTATAGGTTAATACATATGCCCAGTTCGAGCTACAAATGTGCTCCGTATTTTAATTAGCCAGTCAGTTGATGTAAGATGCACTGGCATGTCAATGTTAAAACTAGTATGTACATATGTTCAAAGTTAAAATCAGTCTTTACAAAATGCTTCATCAAGTGCATCTGTCCCATACTGCAGATCACAGAGTACATCACTGATGCAAGAGCCCCACCGAACTGACCAGTTAGCTGAATTGAGCTGAGCTGAAGCTGACCACTTCAGTGACACTCGTGCATCAGTGATGTACTTTGTGATCTGCAGTATGGGACAGATTCACTTGGCGACACATTTTATAAATACTGCTTTGAACTTTGAATATAATACACATACAGCTTTTAACTTTGATATGCCAGTCTATCTTATGTCAACTATCGAGCTAGTTAAGATATGGAGTACATTTTTTGCTCAGATTTGGCACATGTATTAACCTGTAGCGAGATCAGATGATAGTAACTGTGTTTACCAAAAGTGACCATCACAAATAAAGATTTTTACAAATGTCATCTTGGCTGAGAAGTCGTCTTCTTCAAGTTGAACATTTACAGATCACCCCTAATTACTCATCATGAACAAGTTAACTACCTCATTTATCTGTTCGAATCATAATGAGTTTTCACATTTGTTTCTTACAATATTGTATACTGCATTTTTAGCAAGATAACAATAATTTCTATCTTGATTACAAGTACCATAATTATCTCCCATCTTACTAAACTATCACAATTTTCACAATGACCCACTATATTACCTTCATTATCACTAACTTCTGATACTCTCTGTCCTTCTGTGTTTAGTCAGTATTTACACATACTTCACAAACAGATCTTAATTTACCCAGTTCTCACAGAATAAGAACTGTCTTTTTCTTCAGTACATTTAGTAGATGTTTCCACTGTTATTTAGACAAAGAAAAATTTGAACTGAAAATCATATTTAACAAAACGCTTAAAAACAAAAAACAAAATTTTTAAATCCGTATTTTTGTTCTTATAAACACACAGCACGAATGTTTCAAATGTGATGGAAGTTGGCCAATTAAGAAAATTAGCTACATTGATAGAAATAAATATTACAGAATTCATGCAGGAGAATTAATTGAAAATGCTGCTATATATCATCATGATTGTAGACAAAGAACAAGAAGTATTTTTTTAAAGTCTGGCCATTTCGTCGTGCAAATATACAAGATGAATTTTATTATCAGAAGAAAATTATTTCAACAATATAGTTCCATCTTCTAAAAATGTGTTTTAGAAGCCTTAAAGAAGAAATACAAACACTACCAGATCTCAGATTTTTTCTCTCTTCTGCTGATTGTGATTCATCTGAGGTAACTGTAGAACGTCTGTGGGCTTAGTATGTACTGAAGGTTAGTAATAGTTTACTCTGTGACTCTGATTCTCTAATGAAAACTGGGAGACACATGTGAAAGCGTTGTGGCCTAAAGTCAATCGCCGGCACGGCAGTCGGGAATGATAGAGCAGAAAAGGCTGGGAAAAGAAGTCAGCCAATCGCACACTGACCGGATCTCCCTCCAGGACGACAACGTGACAGCAGCCGCCCCTATGTGAAGAGGACGTAAGCGCCACTACCGACTGGTGATGCCCCAGCTCGGTAGCAGCTTCAAGATCAGTAACTTCTATAGCAGCGCCAGTGCTTCATCATTTCACTTGCACTCTCTACGTAACACAGTCGTGGGAGTGTGCGCTGATATGAAACTTCCTGGCAGATTAAAACTGTGTGCCGGACCGAGACTCGAACTCGGGACCTTTGCCTTTCGCGGGCAACTTTACAGAAGTTCTCCTGCTTCATTCTGGAAACATCCCCCAGGCTGTGGCTAAGCCATGTCCCCGCAATATCCTTTCTTTCAGGAATTCTAGGTCTGCAAGTTTCGCAGGAGAGCCTCTGTAAAGTTTTGGAAGGTAGGAGACGAGGTACTGGCAGAAGTAAAGCTGTGTGGAAGAGGCGTGAGTCGTGCTTGGGTAGCTCAGTTGGTAGAGCACTTGCCCGCGAAAGGCAAAGGTCCCGAGTTCGAGTCTCGGTCCGGCACACAGTTTTAATCCGCCAGGAAGTTTCGTATCAGCGCACACTCCGCTGCAGAGTGAAAATCTCATCCTGGAAACATCCCCCAGGCTGTGGCTAAGCCATGTATCCGCAATATCCTTTCTTTCAGAAGTGCTAGTTCTGCAAGTTTCGCAGGAGAGCTTCTGTAATGTTTGGAAGGTAGGAGACGCGGTGCTAGCAGAAGAAAAGCTGTGTGGAAGGGGCGTGAGTCGTGCTTATGTAGCTCAGTTGGTAGAGCACTTGCCCGCGAAAGGCGAAGGTTCCGAGTTCGAGTCTCGGTCCGGCACACAGTGTTAATCTGCCAGGAAGTTTCAGTCTTGGGATTGTTGACACAGAAGAAGATTGCTTATTTTTGTATGGCGCCCTATGCTTGCGACACATCTGTGTAATTGTAAAAGTTAAGTATTGTATTTTTTATTGTAATAAAACTCCTTAATACGACTTGTTTGAATGTTTGTCTAACGAACCGAGTAAGCGGACTTCCTAGAAACCATATATTTGGCGACGAGAAGGTGAACGAATCCCACAGCGACATCCCAGAGCCTGACTGCCACTGTTTTTAGTTTTTTTGTGGGCTTTTGAGTTTCTACCTCGTCTTTTCTTTACAGGGGTGTAATTACATGCTGTAACAGTGTCTCTTATAGCGTTTTTTTCTATCCAGTGTTTTCAGGTGGGCATTACAGAAATGTTCTTTGCTTGTGTGCTTATTTTTATTGCTTGCGTTGTCTGTTTATTGCCCTTGCCTGTTCCGAAATGAAAAACCCATCTCTCCCATCCCTTGCCCAGGCGCCTCAGCTGCAAGCGATAGATGCATCGGAGCTAACACAGATGTTTCAGTTTCAGACGCAGCAGATAGCAACTCTACTAAACACAGCAGCCCCTAAAAAACCAACCTACGAATGCTGCACCACAGGCAGCAACTGCAGGTCCAAGTGCCATACCGCCTTTTCGCCAGTTTAACGAGGAAGAAGAGGAATGGCTCGAGTGGTTGCAACAGTATGAAGCCCACATAACTGCGCACAACGTGTCAATGGTAGGAAGTGCGGTCTTTCGCCTCATTCAGAAATTGTTCCCTGACGCCACTCCGAGTGAACTTTCCTATGATCAGGTTGTAGATTCGCTAAGTAACTATTGTAACCAACAAGTGAATGTGGTGGCCGCTAGGTACCAATTCTTTTATCTCAAGAAAAGATCAGAACAAACTTATTGCGAGTGGGTAACAGATTTGCAGGGTATGGCGAGTAAATGAAAATTCAAATGTGCTTGTGGTGCTTTATAGTCCGATGAAACGTTGCGTGGTGTGATCGTGTACAATGTAACTGATGTCATACTTAAAGAACAGATATTGCAAGAGTCAGATCCGTCATTTCATCACATAGTGCAAATTCTAGATCACTGTGATTCAAGTGGCGTTTCGGCTAACAAATTTGAGTAGCCACCAATCTGACGGTTTGCTTCGTCCCTGCTCAAGGCCGATCCAGTAGGCAGTATGTGAGCTTTCAAAAAAATGTGATCCTCAACTACGTATCACCAGACTCAGAGTTGAAATATTAAAAGTTTTGGCTGGTTTCGTTGTCTAGGGGCTGGGATACGCAGTTGCCGCATTACGAGCCAAATACTGCTGAGTCTACAGTATACAATATGAACATACACATGAATCGAATGGTCGAAGGTTCCTTCGGCAACTGTGAATTTTGAAGGTAACATAGAAATTTATAAATGAGAGATTGCAATTAATTAAAATCTTCTGGTACTGTTTTAACGACTTTAAATGATGAGTACGATAAAAGAAGTACTTTTAAGAATGTCATTTATTACTGCAAAACACTTATTGGTGTCGATTGTCCAGCAATTAAATAAAATATAAGTTGAATAACAGGGAAGCAATAGATTCCTACTTCACGTAATTAGTTATAAGCAACAACATAGCTCGCAAGATATTCACTTCTAAACGCATACCAGCAGACCGCTGTGGCCAAGCGGCTCTAGACGCTTTAGTCCGGAACCTCACTGCTGCTATGGTCGCAGGTTCGAATCCTGCCTCTAGCATGGATGTGTGTGATGTCCTTAGGTTAGCTAGGTTTACGTAGTTCTAAGTCTAGGGGACTGATGACCTCAGATGTTAAGTCCCATAGTGCTTAGGGCCATTTGAACCATTTAAACGCATACTGCTTCTTCACTGCAGAAGCCACGGAAATCTCGCACATGCACAAGTCGGCACTACGAAATATTTCCCCATGACTACACGTAAACTGACGTATTTCCTGCGACCATCTATCGCGCCTTCCCACCCACACTCTTCGTCTCCTGCGTTCACCCAATCCTCCTATCCCAGTTCCATACAGTGGCTACATTGATTTCGTAAGTCGTCTACCACAGCAACGAGGGCTGTGATTGACTAGAACGCTCCCGCCATGTCTCCAAGCCAATGCACACTCACAAACATATTGAAACACATAAAAAATACTGGATTTACATTTAAATAACTCTAAATTAAATAAATATTCCTACTCCAGGACCATAAACACGCTCCAACACACATTATTAAATACATAAACAGATTAAATAAACATATATCAAAGGAACAAAAACAAAAGCAGTCCAGTAGCCTATTGCCTCTGTGATTTCTAAAACACAGTAAATATTAGACCAATTTCTTCATGAATAGTATATATCTGATATAAATAAAGACATAGACGAAAAATACATTTGTAAACATGCTGCTACAGGTTCTTTTCATGTAACTGTGGAATACTTATGGGCCGACGCGATCAATAGTAATCGGCCACTTTGACCTCCAATAACTCATTCAAGTTACATGCTTGTAATTCATACCAATTTAGGTTCACACTAATAGCTTGCTAAGACACGTTGATCGACTAAATCGGATGAGCAGTTTACATTTTGGAAATTCGTTGCAGGGTGTTACTTGTATAATTTACAGTCACATACTAAACTTTAAATTAATAAAGATATTGAAAATATGATTACACCATCAGAATCGTCGTACAAATAATAGTAATGTACATGTTTCTTTTTAAGATATCATGATTCCTCCGGCTATTATTAATTTCTACATGAACTGTGAAATGTCTGCCATTATGCTTTCACAAAGTCCTCCATTTTTGGCACTCCCAGCATACAAATCTCCTTCATCGACACGAAGCATAGTCCTCAACACTGTGCCAACATGGAATTCTCAGCCACGTGGTCGGCCTGGACCACGTGCTGCGGCTACCCCTCTTGCTCCGGCTAATGTTCGGCAGCACGCGGTTGCTGACGAAAATATTTTCAGGGCGCCACATCTCATCCGTTACCTCACAGCGTGTAGTGATAAAAATATGTTTTAAGGTACGGGAAGTAAATTTGTGTCATACTACAATATTCTACCTGTTGTTTATAGTCACGAGAAATTGCTGTAAATTTGAGTTCAAAAATGGCTCTGAGCACTATGGGACTTAAAATCTGAGGTCATCAGTCCCCTCGAACTTAGAACTACTTAAACCTAACTAACCTAAGGACATCACACACACATCCATGCCCGAGGCAGGATTCGAACCTGCGACCGTAGCGGTCACGCGGTTCCAGACTGAAGCGCCTACAACCGCACGGCTACACCGGCCGGCTGTAAATCTGAGTGTTATGGCCATAGTCACGTAGTAGTGTATCATACTGCACTGCAAAAAAATTCATAATGGTTTGCATATTTTTTTGAAACTTACAAAATTATGTAAATCTGCGCTATAGGACACATTGTGACGCTGCAAAAGTGATTTAAAGAGTTCTAGGAGCCACTGACAATGGTGAGGGTCAAAGTGAGTCACAGGAAGACCTTCCTATA
The DNA here is from genome assembly GCF_021461385.2 of Schistocerca piceifrons. NCBI lineage: Eukaryota > Metazoa > Arthropoda > Insecta > Orthoptera > Acrididae > Schistocerca > Schistocerca piceifrons. The sequence goes on from NC_060149.1 coordinate 76,282,669, forward strand.
TCATATACCAACTGAGGAAGATGCACCAGGATTTAATTGGTCCTGACTTTTTTTGAGGTTTCCCTACAGCTGATGAAATAACAAGCAACCAGAAAATAGAAAGTGGATAATCAGTTGCATTAAAACAGATAAACAATTTAAAAAAGTGTTTGAAGGTAATTCAAGACCGTAGGTGGTGAAACAAGAAAAGAAAATGAAAACAAACAAGAGGAATCTGTTTTCCAATTAATATGCCTTGCCTGGAACAATGAAAGATAAAAATGTGGCCCTCTAGATTAATCAGACAAAGAAAATATTAAAAATCAAAATGAGGGAAAGAAGAAAACCTTAAGTCAGCTGTTCAAGATGATTATGTTTTAGTAGGTTTCCCTGGCAAGAACTCATACTAATATATTAGTGAAACGATCAGGAATAAAGATGATGATGGTGACTATGAAGAGATGTTCCTTCATAGGGAGACTGAAAATCCTTAGACAGCTTATACACCATATGTGTCCGAATAAAGTGCAGCAATGGTTTCTTTTATAATATTGTGAACTATTATTCCGTGGTCAGATGAATTTTTTCTTGTTGGTTTCCATCAAGAAATTCATCCAAAAACTGCACAGTAGCCTGCAATATGTTAATAAGTGTGACACTTATGGCTGTTAAAGTTCATACTTCAGCAGTAATTTTACCGAAACATGTTTGATTGGGGAAAACCAAAATGCATAAAGGATGCCTGAAATATCATGTCAATCTAACTTTTTAATGTGCAATGATTATTGTAAAAAAATGGTATTCATATTGTTTTGAAGTATTACATTCATCTAACGTTCAATTTTTGATTGTATTATGAAATAGTTGAATAATATAAGCTAAATCAGTATGAATGTAGTTTTTCATGCTTGTAACACTGCACTTCAGTTTGTGTTACACTCTGCTCTGCAGCAGGTCACACAGCAACACTTTACATTTACACTTAATATACTCACTAACTACGTCAATTTCAAAGTCTCACCGAGTCTCTGAGCTTTAAACTGTATTTAAGGGCCCTTAAAGAACAGTACATAAACAGAACAATCTCCTCAAAAATATTTTTTTTTCAAAATTTAAGAAAATAATCTTTCTGTTGGACTGCGCCCCATCTTCCCCTATATGAAGAATTGTGACTCACATTATTTGTTTTATCATTATCAATCAATAAATGTATGATGAGATAAAAGAAATTACTTAGATAGTGAAGGGAGACGAAATTTTAACAGTCATGGGTGATTGGAATTCGGTAGTAGGAAAAGGAAGAGAAGGAAACGTAGTAGGTGAATATGGAATGGGGGTAAGGAATGAAAGAGGAAGCCGCCTGGTAGAATTCTGCACAGAGCATAACTTAATCATAGCTTGGCTCAAGAATCATGAAGGAAGGTTGTATACATGTAAGAGGCCTGGAGGTACTAGAAGGCTTCAGATAGATTATATAATGGTTAGACAGAGATTTAGGAACCATGTTTTAAACTGTAAGACATTTCCAGGGGCAGATGTGGTCTCTGACCACAATCTGTTGGTCATGAACTGCAGATTAAATCTGAAGAAACTGCAAAAAGGTGGGAATTTAAGGAGATGGCGCCTGGAAAAACTGACAGAACCAGAGGTTGTAGAGAGTTTCAGAGAGAGCATTAGGGAACGATTGACAAGAATGGGGGCAAGAAATACAGTAGAAGAAGAATGGGTAGCTTTGAGAGATGAAATAGTGAAGGCATCAGAGGATCAAGTAGGTAAAAAGACGAGGGATAGTAGAAATCCTTGGGTAACAGATGAGATATTGAATTTAACTGATGAAAGTAGAAAATATAAAAATGCAGTAAATGAAGCAGGCAAAAAGGAATATAAACGCCTCAAAAATGAGATCGACAGGAAGTGTAAAATGGCTAAGCAGGGATGGCTAGAGGACAAATGTAAGCGTGTAGAGGCATATATCACTAGGGGTAAGATAGGTACTGCCTACAGGAAAATTAAAGAGATATTTGGAGAAAAGAGAACCACTTGTATGAATATCAAGAGCTCAGATGGAAACCCAGTTCTAAGCAAAGACGGGAAAGCAAGAAGGTGGAAGGAGGATATAGCGGGTCTATACAAGGGCGATGCACTTGAGGACAATATTATGGAAATGGAAGAGAATGTAGATGAAGATGAAATGGCAGATATAATACTGCGTGAAGAGTTTGACAGAGCACTGAAAGACCTAAGTCGAAACAAGGCCCCAGGAGTAGACAACATTCCATTAGAACTACTGATAGCCTTGGGAGAGCCAGCCCTGACAAAACTCTACCATCTGGTGAGCAAGATGTATGAGACAGGCGAAATACCCTCAGACTTCAAGAAGAATATAATAATTCCAATCCCAAACAAAGCAGGTGTTGACAGGTGTGAAAATTATCGAACTATCAGTTTAATAAGTCACGGCTGCAAAATCCTGACACAAATTCTTTACAGATGAATAGAAAAACTGGTAGAAGCCGACCTCGGGGAAGATCGGTTTGGATTCCGTAGAAATGTTGGAACACGTGAGGCAATACTGACCATACGACTTATCTTAGAAAGTAGATTATGGAAAGGCAAACCTAGGTTTCTAGCATTTGTGGACTTAGAGAAAGCTTGTGGGATTGTTGGCTGGAATAATCTCTTTCAAATTCTGGAGGTGGCAGGGATAAAATACAGGGAGCGAAAGGCTATTTACAATTTGTACTGAAACCAGATGGCAGTTATAAGAGTCGAGGGACATGAAAGGGAAGCAGTGGCTGGGAAGGGAGTGAGACAGGGTTGTAGCCTATCCCCGATGGTATTCAATCTGTATATTGAGCAAACAGTAAAGGAAACAAAAGAAAAATTTGGAGTAGGAAATAAAATCCATGGAGAAGAAATAAAAACTTTGAGGTTCGCCGATGACATTGTAATTCTGTCAGAGATAGCAAAGGACCTGGAAGAGCAGTTGAATGGAATGGACAGTGTCTTGAAAGGAGGATATAAGATGAACATCAACAAAAGCAAAACGAGGATAATGGAATGTAGTCGAGTTAACTCGGGTGATGCTGAAGGACGTTGATTAGGAAATGATACACCTAAAGTAGTAAAGGAGTTTTGCTATTTGGGGAGCAAAATAACTAATGATGGTCGAAGTAGAGAGGATATAAAATGTAGACTGGCTATGGCAAGGAAAGCGTTTCTGAAGAAGAGAAATTTGTTAACATCGAGTATAGATTTAAGTGTCAGGAAGTCATTTATGAAAGTATTTGTATGGAGTGTAGCCATGTATAGAAGTAAAACATGCACGATAAATAGTTTGGACAAGAAGAGAATAGAGGCTTTCGCAATGTGGTGCTACAGAAGAATGCTAAAGATTAGATGGGTAGATCACGTAACTAATGTGGAGGTGTTGAATAGACTTGGGGAGAAGAGAAATTTGTGGCGCAACTTGACTAGAAGAAGGGATCGGTTGGTGGGACATGTTCTGAAGCATCAAGGGATCGCCAATTTAGTACTGGAGGGCAGCGTGGAGGACAAAAATTGTAGAGGGAGACCAAGAGATGAATACACTAAGCAGATTTAGAAGGATGTAGGTTGCAGTAGGTACTGGGAGATGAAGAAGCTTGCACAGGATAGAGTAGCATGGAGGGCTGCATCAAACCAGTCTCTGGTTTGAAGACCATAACAACAACAACAACAACATTATCAGTTTTTATATGGATGGGAAATCTCTGAGTATTTGCCAGGCAATCAGATGGATGAATTATCCAGATTTTAAGCTAATGTTCTGAAAACGAAAGTGAAGGATGATTTTGATTACAGACATTTTTGAAGTAGATTTAGATAATCCAAAAGCATTACATGATTCACACAAAAATATAACACTTGAACCAGAAACTAAAATTTTCCAGGAATAGCTGAATCATAGTTACTGAAAACTTTATTTAATAAGACTAAAAATTTTGTACATTACGTAAATTTAAAATAATACATTGGAATTCTCAATTTATTGCATCAGACTGGTTGAGGAAATACACATACTTCAGTACAGAGAAGAGGGGAAGTCAATAAGGATTTTGTAACAGATTTTTAAGATTAAATTTATAATTATTCGTTTGACAAGAGTATGCAGAATTTTAAAAAAAGTAGAATACATATAAAAGTTCAACTGAAAAAAGAATGAAAAAGTTGTTGGTAAAGCAAATATTAAAACTAGGGTAATGTTTAATGAAGATCTCATAGCTGCACATATATTACTGATAAGATACCGATGAACCGACATTCCGGCAGGTGGTAGTTGAGTGTTTGCTCAGGCGTTTTCCCTATATGGCTCTTTATAACGACACTATAACAACTACTGGAACATATTGATCCTTCCCAGGCTTAATAATGGGAATTAGATCGTTTTCTTTTGGGTGTCAGGCATTACCATGTCTTCCATACAAGTTAAAAATATCCAAGTAGATTTCCATAACATTTCTGATCAGTTGTCACTATATACCGTAATTCTATCATCGTCTGGTTTGTATCCCTTAATGCATTTGTTCTCCTGAAGGGTATCATATCATGACACAAATGTTAGAACTAACGGAAAGCAAGATTCATCAGACCAAGTAACTCTTTTCAGATGTTCCGTATTCCAAACATCATGTTACCATTCCTATACCACGCCTTGTGCCGCAGACACCGAGTGAGTTCGAGCAGTCATACAACACTGGACTCATAGTCCGGAGGACCGGTTATAAGGATTAAGGATTTCCACGATTACCATAAATTGCTTAACGTAAATGCACAGATGATTCGCTTGAAAAGGACGTGACCAACTTCCTTCTCAAATCAGAGACAACGCTCTGACTCTAATCACCTCATTGTTGACGTGTCGTTAAACCTTAATCTTCGTTTTCCTTTTGTGCTTCAGATATTATGAAGCTGGCTTCCACACAGAGAAGGAACTGTTGTACACCGACACCGACACCGAGACTGGTGGAGCAAAGGTATTGTTTCTTTTTAACGTCATTGAAATTAACTTCGACCTTTTTAACTCAGTATTGGAGGTGGGACATTTCCCAGTGTGAGCAGGTTTGTTAAAGCTAAGTGTGGATGAAGACTGAGATTTTGTTTCAGTTGTGAGCACTTCCTTGTGGGTCAATAAACTCTAAAGTTCTATGTAGAAGGAGGGTCGCACGTCCTTTTATGACTAAGATGTGCAATGATATGCAGGACAGGTGTGGTGGGGCAACATATCCCAGACAGGAAGGTGATACGCTGACGTAAACGACTGAATTCGACTATTCTTCAACAACAAATATATTTCGCAAGCCCCTGTACAGTGCGTAGGCAATGATACTTCATACCAGTATAGACGAATTTCTTATTCCATTCGCATGGGGAGCGAGGTAAACACCCTATACGTCTACGTATGTGTCCTATCCACTTTTATCTTATTCTCGTGGTCCCTATCCAGACAGTAGGGCTTTTGCATAACTATAATCTAACTCGAAAATCTGTTCTCCAACTTTATCCCACAAGTTTCAGCGACAACGTATTTTTCCAAAGATTCCCGATCAATTTCTCTCAGCGTCTCCATTACGGTTTGGTTTACGTTTTACTTAGCTATTAAGAACGCAGCAACGCGTCTCTAAACTCTTTCAAAGTTTGCGTCATACTTAATCCATAAGGGATGCAAACGCTGGAGAATATTGTGCAGCCGACTAATAACCGATGCACTTATCTCGACAATCGTTGTAGAGAATCTCGACGTTCACAAACCCACAGTGGATGTTAACATGTCATTAAAATAGCTGCCAAAACATCTAACAGCATTGCAATGTATTTAAACCGGTCTAGAAAAGCTTTAAGAAAACATTTATACAGCAGAAGACAATGGTGGCGCCAGTGGAGCGTCAGGGTGGGCCTGGGACACTCAAAATTTTCTTGGCCCACCGAAATAAGAGGGACGAATTTTAAAATCGAAATCCAAATTCAAACTTTGTCTTATAAAATTAAAATAACTTGTATCCATTTACAGGCATATGGAAAACCGCCCAATTAATTTGCTAAACTATTTTGTATTGTCCTATATTAAAACAAATACATTAGAAGGTGGATTATTTGACGTCGAACTTACAGTTCGACCTACGTTAACCTACCCATTGATCCGTACATGTAGAACAACAAGCATACGAACTAGTCGATCGGTCTAACGGACGAATGGTTCTTCTCTAGTTACTGTTTTGTGTTTGCGCGTGTGTTTTACAATTTACATTAACGTAAACAATAAAAGTATATTTAGTACCATCGTTGTCTGCATTTTGTTTTTTGTAGTAAATTGTTCGTGTTATTGAAACTGAATGTAGTAGCATTGCCAAACGGCCCAACATATCAGATTTCTTCAGTCGGCAACAAAAGATTAGTAAACCAGATGAGGGTATTATAGCGTTTACAACTGTAGTTGTAGAGGTGAAGTAGAAAAAATTGTGTTTAATGATGATGAAAAGGAAGGAGGAAAAGAATTAAAACTGTTGTAAAATGAAAAACTCAGTGAAAATGGAAGGAGAGAGTTATTTTCTAATTCTATCAGTAGCACCAGCAACACTAATCCGTCTGCTTGAGTTTCTGATATATCTACGAAACCTGCTGATGAACCAAAAAGCCTCTATTACAGCATTTTCCTTTTCGCTTGTTTGGAGGACAAAAAGAGTTTTCCCTTTAGGTTCATACAAAATTCATCCACGACTGGGATATAGTATCATAAACGATGCTGCATTTTGTTTGTCTGTCGATTTTTCTGTGCTCAAACTCAAGGCACAAAAAATGAACTGCTTAGTTTTATACTTGAGGGTTTCACTAATTGGAAAAGATCAGAGTCCAATTCCGGCTTTAAGCAGCATAAGAACAGCTTCATATATAAAAACTCCTCAGTTTCTTGGGAGTCTTTCAAAAATTTAAAAAGCAAGTATGGAGAGAGTGCGTTAATTGCTGCACTGCTAGATGAGATATATGTTCTAGAAATTCATGAAAACAAAGGATACATAGAAACAATTCCCGATGTACTTCAAGTAATAGCTCGAAGAGGTCATAATGAATCGAAAGATAATGCAAATAAGTGTAAAGGATGAGCCAGACAATAGGAGATTTTACTTTATTATATGAGCCTCCAACCAGTAACTTCATTTTTCCATTGCGGCCAAGCCACGGCCGGCAGCGTTAGCTGCCTGTAAATTCTTTCGTCCCACGATCTAGTAACAGGAAGTCAGCACCGAGAAAGGGCACCTTGTTCACGCGCCTCTCTCGTGTGCTGACGAGGTAACGCCGTCCCAGGCGTCGCTTAGCAGGCAACGCTCTGGAAAGTTCCATGCCGCCCGCACGGTTTGCTCGGTCCTGACCAATCAGGGTGGAGGAAGCCGCGTGGTGCGTCGAACATACCCGGCCGCCCGTCGCCGGGCCCGCTCTCTTGTATTCTTGCTCCCCCGTGAGTCGGATGCGCGCCCTGTAGCATCGAACATCTTCCGCTTCTCCCGGTGCTGCGGCACTGTGGACTTAGTTTTGGCAGACAACCACTTTCGGTACCTTCGCGAACAATGTTCGCCAAATTGCAAGCTCTGGCTCACCCTCACCTCCCTAGGCCTATGTAGCCCCTTTCATCATGCTTTAGCCAATAAATGGCCTTTCTCTAAAAATTACACTATTATTCCATAACGCCCACCGCCTGCCCATACCCGCCATCCTGTACAATTGGTGTCAGAAGTGGGATTACGCGTGACATAAAGCTAGATGAGCTGTTACAGTGGGTCCTGTTTAAAATTACATTAACATACATAAATATAGAAATGAAGCACACAAGTATCATATCAAATTGTTGCAAATACCATATCAATAACTGAAAAAAAAAGTTAACTGTCTCCTTGGGCTAACCATCCAAGTGTAATAACATTCACATTTTGAGAAGAATTTTCTCGTAACTCAATATATTTGCTGAACACCATTAAGTGAGACTGACAAAGAAAAGTGACACCAGATTGGTGCAGGTGGGGCGTAGATTGTGTTGTAGGATGTCAATGCTGTTGCTAATGAAAGGAGGAAAATAAAACTCGACGAGAATATAGAGATTTCTATAGTGGATACAGAAACGTAAGGAATTGGATTAGAAAAGACTAAGTTGAGCGTAATTTCTGAAGGACTTTTCCTTTATGAAGGTATAGTGCATGGCGCATCGTTGCCACGACGTTATCGCCTAATTAACTGTGTATATGACAATTCTGCGACTCCAAGATATCTCCTTCATACTTCTTCCTCAAACTCGACATCTCTTACATAAAAAAAACTTTACTGCGCGACAAAATTGACCGTCTTTATCCTCTCAACATTTTGCGACTAACTTTACTTTGCGACCAAATTCGCCGTCTTTATCCTCTCAACATCTTGCGACTAACTTTACTTTGCGACCAAGTTCGCCGTCTTCATCCTCTCAACATTTTGCGACTAAACTCGCCGTCTCTATAACTCCATGGTGCTGGCCTCCTCGGGCCCAGCTGGTTGCTTTTAAAACTCCGTCTATCCTTGCTTGTATCGCAGTGTCCTGGGACATGTCATACAGTTAAATGCTACTACTTCAATAGTCGGTATTCCTTCGGAAAATACAACGGGAAAACAAAGAAGGCTCAAGGTTTTGAACAGAGATTTCCGCTTACTGGCGTTTAGCTGCGGGCTAGACGCGGTTCGCGTCTGACGTTGCTTGATCAGCTGTCGTCAGAGAGCACGGAACACTGTTCTCGTGAACTCTTCTTCGAGATGGAAGATCAAAGTCTTGGCTGAATAGTTTTGTGTCTGTTGAAAGTTGACAGATGAAAGTGGGTAGGATGGACTATGTCGCGAAACCGAAAAGTGAAGAAACGACACAGACAGCTAAGGGTTCGCGCGGGTGCCAACCGCGTCACGTAAGGTACGTGCCCTTGCGGGTGGAGCATGACTCTTCAAGGGTTGTTCTGTTGATAGCGGAAAGATGAAAGTGGGTAGAACGGACTATGTCGCGAAACGGAAAAGTGAAGAAACGACACAGACAGCTAAGGGTCCGCGCGGGAGCCAACCGCGTCACGTCAGGTACGTGCCCTTGCGGGTGTGCACGACTCTTCATGTGTTGTGTTGAGAGAGGAAATATGATAGTGGGTAGGTTGGACTATGTCGCGAAACGGAAAAGTGAAGAAACGACACAGACAGCTAAGGGACCGCGCGGGAGCCAGCCGCGTCACGTAAGGTACGTGCCCTTGCGGGTGGAGCATGACTCTTCAAGGGTTGTTCTGTTGATAGTGGAAAGATGAAAGTGGGTAGAACAGACTATGTTGCGGAACGGAAAAGTGAAGAAACGACACAGACAGCTAAGGGACCGCGCGGGTGCCAGCCGCGTCACGTAAGGTACGTGCCCTTGCGGGTGGTGTATGACTCTTCATGTGTTGTGTTGAGAGAGGAAAGATGAAAGTGGGTAGGTTGGACTATGTCGCGAAACGGAAAAGTGAAGAAACGACACAGACAGCTAAGGGTCCGCGCGGGAGCCAACCGCGTCACGTCAGGTACGTGCCCTTGCGGGTGGTTCTCTTGTTCATCCAACAGACTAGGTATATGGCCAAAGCTTGCTCGTTCTGTGGGTGTGATTCTCTCTGTTTACCTTATCTATCACGGGGGTAGGCATGTGGTATGTCCCTCCTGATGAACATTCAAATACAAATGAAAATAAAGCATGGTTACGTCCTAAATTACCCTTCCAAAACAATTTATTACCTAAGGCATCATTATTATTAAACAAATAATTGGCAGTACTCGGGAACTTACTCTAGCATGCTTGAAATCCTACAAAATTATTATCCTCATCAGTATAGTAACACAGCGACACATGGAAACACTAGGCTGATACAAATACTAAATTACTGGTGCTGGCAAAACTTTAGCAAAATTCTCTAAATAGTTAGTAATAAAACAGTCAAAATGAACAACAATAAGATAATACATGGACTTAAGTAATTGGACACAAGTAATTAGACATAAGTAATTGGACGTAATCAATTAGACATAAGTAATTTGACATAAGTAATTGGCAACTCGTCATAGTGATATAAGCGGTGGCAAAGCCGTAACAAAAGCAAAAGTTTAAAATATTATTTCCTTCAAACAAAACTTCCTTATCCTCCAGTTACATTTCGTAGCAAAATGAATGTAAGCATCCCCTGGTATTCCTTTAAGCTCTCGTTTGTATTTTCATTCCAACCGATCTTTGGTACTTCTACCCACAGGAAAACTGTCATTAAGCAATGGCAATGTTGTGTGTAATGCTGTGGAATAGTGTAGTGTCACGTTAATACTTCCTTTAGCAAGATTCTGATGAAAAATGATTTTGTGTCGCCGTTTTTGCAAATATTTGCGATTATCAGTCACCCAGTCAATCGTTCCGGTGTGTATTTGTTGTTCTTTTTTGTTCATTCTCTCACTTACCTGCTTCCATATAATCAATATTGGCGGCTCGACGAAGCTAGTTGCATCTCGGAAGACGTCGATATGACTTACCTGTCGGTGCTTTGGTTTTTTATAAAATTAGAGTTCATCTGTCATATAAAGAGTGTGTAGGGAGCAAAGTATGTTCCTTACTATTGAAAATGTGCGCAAAGTTATTCAAAGGGTTCGTTATATAATGGTTAAGAATTTCTGTGTTAAGATTCAGTGCAGCTTGAGGTGCTAAGGTGCGACACGCGTCGCGCTCGTGAGATTGTAAAGTTGCTGACAACACAGCTGACAGTACGGCTGCGTCCGGTTTCACTGGCTCGGCAGCATAACTGGCGTTCATGCTGGGTCCGTCCTCTCGCTACGCATGGAGTTTATCTCTCGGTACAGTCACAAAATTTCCTTCCAGAGTTATCTTATGTTGTTAACGACAGTTATGCATGGAGGATGTTCTTTTCTAAAGGACTCTAATAACTTCAATCGCTAGAGGTCACAAAACTATCGGCTTACAACTATTTTACTTAAACACTCTGTTCTTCAAAATGTAGGTAAATGGCAGGTGTTAGGCTTCTATATAAACTATATTTTGCAATGGCATTCCAAACCCAACTCCTTGGCTAACGCGTTCCCCACACAGCGGTCGTTTACAGGACAGATATAGCGGCAAGTGCCGGCTTTCTTGACGCCATATAGATCCGTTTATTAACCGTGGTGGTCATACAACATAGCCGGAGATCGATCTGAAATTCCAATGTTTTCTAATCCTGATGGCTTAGACAATGCGTACCAGGAAAAGTTCTCTCTCACGATTTTTGTTCCATACTGAAAATTTAAATAGACAATACACATAGATTCCCGTCTTTAGATAAGACTAATAAAATCTGTAGGGCAATATTAAGCTGGTGACTTTATTTCTATAACTATCACTTTAGGTTTGCTGTTTAAACTGCAACGTACGAATATACGAATGTGTAGCGTGGCTGTGGCACGTGGCCTGCAGGGCGATGGTTGGGTGGTGAGGAGGGGCGAGGGGAGAGGTGCAGATGCTGCACGCACCAAGGACAGAGGCGGTGGGTGGGGAAGGGGGAACTGCAATGGCCGCTCTCTCGGCAGGCCGGTGGATGGAGAGGGGAGGGGGCCGCGTCGCCAGCTGACAGGGAGGGGCGGGACTCGGCGCATGTGAACGGCTGTAGACCACAGTGGAGGTATTTACGCACTCCTTCCGTGGCATTTAATATACAGAAATACGTGGTACCAAAAAACTTACCTCGTTGTCTGTTCAACATCGCATCATGAAAACAATAAAATAGCACTTCAGGAAGACTCCTTTTACTTTAGAGTAGCCTATTTGTTGTTTAACTTGGACGTATTTATTCTTGTTATTATCGTTGTGTGATCATTTAGCAAAACATACATGTAATAGGGCGTCTTTCAAAGTACAGGTAGACGGCTGCATGTAGTCACTGATCTACTGGCAGTTACGAAGGCGTATTAGTATCATGTTTTTATGGTAAAGCTTTAATACCTGTGTTCGTGCACTATTCACTAAATTAACAAGTGAAATGTGAATCTCTTTGATATATTCTAGATTAACTGATTCTTTCTCTAAGTGTTCTGTTGACAAGGACAACTTTCCCCTTAATTCCATGATTAAAGAATGTTTGTGTTTTTAATTCTCGACTGCTACGATAACATTACTGGAGACGTTAAATGACACGACAAAATGATTACATAACTTCAATCACTTCCATTAACATGTGACATCATAAATTCTATTACCAGTTACCAACAGTTGCCAATTCTTATGTCTACTTATAACTAACATGCACAATTTAATTAAATGTATAGTAACTACGGTGTTTTCCGTCAATTAATTCTCTTGCTGCATGCAGGACTTTGCCAACTGCTTACATACCATTCCAGACCTACTTTCAGGAACGCAAATCATAGGGGTTTGACCTTAGAGCATATCTACGTTGCTGTCTAGGCGGTTGTATTACCTTCTTTCTTGCTTTTTTGGGTGGAACTACTGGCGTAATAGGCCCGGTTTCACTGTTAGGTGGGGGTGGCTCGGGTCCTTTATACAGTTTCAATCTGTCAAAATGAACGATCACTGTGCGTTCCGCTAACTGAATTTCCGCATTTACTGGTGAAGTAAGCCGGATGATACGGTACGGTCCTTCATAAGTAGGTGTAAACTTTTTGGTTCTTCCCTTTTTTACTACTGGATTGCTCAACATAACTAGGACTCCTACCTTGTACTCAGGCATTTTTGCTTTTTGATTACTTCTCTTTAGCTGTTGGGCGGTGGCTCGGGCATTGTTCCCTCTTACTTTTTTCCAAATGGATTTTAGACGTCGAGCTAGACCTTTCACATCTTTGGATTTAATTCCAGGGGGCAGTTTGTCAATTTCAAAAGGCGAATTCATAGGGCGGCCATATACTGCTTCATAAGGTGAGTACCCTGTAGCTTCATGGACACGGCTGTTATAAGCTGACGTAACGTATTGAACATACTTATCCCAGTCAGAGTGCTGTTTATTAACATAGTAAGACAGCATGCGCATAACGGTGCGGTGGACTCGTTCCAGGCGACCGTTTGCTTTTGGGTGGAACGGTGTCGTTCGCCACTTTTTAATTCGCAATAACCGACAAACTTCGGTAAATACCGCAGACATGAAATTCGTACCCTGGTCTGTGAGTACAGCTTCAGGGCTTCCGTATGGTAACACCAAATGGGTGACAAAAGCACGCGCTACTGTTTCAGCGGACATATCTGGTATAGGAATGAGAATCAAGAACCTAGAGAAATGATCTATAAGGGACAGAATATACCGATTATTTTGGGGGCTCACAGGGAAAGGACCGACAATATCTGCTGCTACTACTGCCCAGGGATAAGTGGCTTCTGGTACCTGCTGTAAAGGCACTTTCGTTCGAGGTGGTAAGGACCTCTTAACACAAGGTAGACAATTTTGTATATACTTTTGCACGTCTTTCCGTCTTCCTGCCCAGAAATAACGGGCGGCTATTCGGCAATTTGTGGCGCGAAGGCCGTTATGACATGCCTGCAGGCTATCGTGACACTGTGCGATAATCTTGGAACGTAATTCTTTCGGGATTACTGCCTGTTTGCCCAAGTGGGTCTTTCGATATAAAATTCCATCTTCAACGGAAAATTCAGGCAAAGCCACATACTTCTGACATTCGACGTCTCTTTGCTGTGCCTCCCTTAATTCTTCAATAGAAACGTCATTAGCTACGATCACTCTGACCTTTCGGCTTAATGCGTCGGCGTTCTGATGTAACTTGCCCGGTTTGTGTTTCACCTCATACTCAAATTCGCTCAATTTCAAAGCCCAACGAGTTAGCCTACTACTAGGGTCTTTTAAGCTCAACATCCACTGTAACGCGGCGTGATCAGTGATGACAGTGAATTTTCTCCCATACAAATAACATCGGAAATAAGTTACACCAAACATGAGTGCTAGTAGTTCCTTCTCAGTTGTGCTGTAATTTGACTCTGCTTTATTAAGCTGTCGAGACGCATAACCAATTGGTCGTTCTTCGCCATCTATCTCTTGTGACAGGATGGCTCCTACAGCATAATCTGAGGCGTCCACTGACAGTATGAATGGTTTTTCAAAATCCGGGTACGCTAGTACAGGGGCTCTAGTTAAAACATGTTGAATTTGTTGCATAGCTTTATCACATTCTTTGGTCCAAATAAAACTAACTCCTTTTTTCAATAAATTAGTCAGGGGCTTAGCAAGGGTGGCATAATTATTCACGAAACGTCTGTAGTAGTTTGCAAGGCCTAAAAATGACTGTAGTTCTTTGACATTTGTCGGTGTTGGGAATTCCTTTACTGCGGTGGTCAAACGGGGGTCCGGTTTGACACCTTCTCCACTTATTATATGACCTAAATATTGTACTTGTGACTGGGCGAAAGCACACTTTTCTAATTTTACACTCAAATGAGCTCCTTTTAACCTTTGCAAAACGTCCCTCAGTCTTTCTGCATGTTCTTTTATCGTTTTAGAAAAAATAATAATGTCATCTAAATACACCAAGCAGGTTGTAGGTTTCAACCCACGCAGCAGCAAGTCTGCAAATCTTTGAAAAGTGGCAGGGGCGTTTCTCAATCCAAATGGCATCCTTACAAATTCATACAATCCTGTAGGTACAACAAAAGCAGTTTTATGGCGGTCCTGGGGTGCAACAGGGATCTGATGGTACCCAGAACGCAAATCAAGGGTGGTAAAATACTTACAGTTGCCCAATCGGTCCAATGTTTCATCAATGCGCGGTAACGGATATGTGTCTGGTGTCGTTACCCGATTTACTGCCCGCATATCGACACATAGGCGATAGGCTTTCTCCCCATTTACTGATTTCTTTGGCACAACGACCACGGGAGACGCCCACGCACTCGAGGAGGGTTGTATGATTCCTGCAGCTAATTGCTGCTGAATCGTATCTTCAACTACAGACTGCAAATGATATGGTATGCGGTAAGGTTTTTGTGCAATTGGCCGAGCTTCTCCGGTCGGAATTTCGTGCTGAACCAAATCCGTAGCCGGTAGAAACTGCCTCTCTTCAAACAACCACGAAAATTCCTCTAATACCGGCTGTAACATCCTTTTCTCCTCACTGTTTAAATGACCTAACTTCTCTGCTAACTGACTCCTTATCGTCGACGCGACATATCGCACTTCTCTAACTGAACATTTCTTTCCTTTCCTTCCTTTCTTATCTTTATTTCGCTGCTTCTCAGCTCCTGTTATTTCCTCAAAAATTTCCTGACCACTGGCAACAATAGTACCGTTCGGTATCACAACATCTTCTACACCAAAATTATCTATACTTACTGGTATCGCAAAACCCTTCTGTCTCCTTTCCGGTCGGCAGATACTTCTCTTTATATGTACTGACTGACGATCTAAAACATCATTCTGGGTGAGCGGGTCAACCAGAATGTCTGTATTAGGCTGTTCTTGATTTTTGACATCTATCCAGAGAATCTTTCCACTTCCGCCTTTTATCCTCACAGGGTCAGTGGTTTTTATCGCCCACATCTGCGGTTTTATAGGAGACTGTGAACGGCGCCTTTCGCAGCTCCCTCGCGTCTGACGGGGGTGCGCACTGCCAAATCGGTGAATTGCTTCGCCGAACTGCACAGTTCGCGTTCGATAATCCACTATCCCCTGATAACGGTGCAGGAAGTCATTCCCTAGTATGATGTCAAATTCACCCTTCTTTAGCCTTACTACCTCCATCATCTGACTGTATTTACCCTCGTCGATTTGCAGGTTCACTACACACGAACCTTGCCAGCTTTATCTAATAAATCAAATGATCACCTATCGTCAATTGATGACTTGCTAAAACATGAAAAGGACAAATTTCTTACGTTCGCCTGTTGGCACTTAAATGAATGGTAAACAGCCACAAACTAAACTCAACAATAAAGAGAAAACAAGAACCTATCAGGCATGTGCCCTCCCTTTGTTTTAAGAGTGCAATACTAATATTGGAGAAACTAGTGTAGTGAAGTGTTCCCTCAGTGATAACTCCCTTTTCAACTGTGTTTTGAAACATGTGGACCTCCCCTCATACCCCCCTGCGCTGAGTTCCAGTGCACGGACCTGGCCACGGCCACGCCCCCTACCCGCCGGCAGCCTGCACGCTGCCCGCTGAGGACAACACACCACGCCGCCTCGTGCCACTCGCCCTCGCCGTGACTCATCAGTGGTGATGTGTTTAAATTTTCAACTTATTCAAACAAAAGCAAAAAAAAAGACATTTTTACCTCATCTTAGCAACAAGAACACTTAGCATGTTTACCTAATTCACACTTATGTTTTGTTCTAATTTTGTTTTGATATTCTATGATATTTTATGATGTTCTGATGTTTTACAATGTTTTGATGTTTTATGACGATTCTGGTATACACACAATATTATTGATGTAAGTCCCTTTGCGACCCCTAGGAGGTCTTCAGAGTCTCTACATCCTCCCGTAGGTTAAGACCCCTGCCGTCTTCCGTGAGGGCCATTCTTAATCAAGTAATGTTTACTTTGTTTTGCAAGCTAAATTTGTTTACATTCAAATAATAATTACATTGAGCGAATTCACGTACGTTCTCCGCTCCCACGGAAGGGGGAGGAATGTAAAGGATGAGCCAGACAATAGGAGATTTTACTTTATTATATGAGCCTCCAACCAGTAACTTCATTTTTCCATTGCGGCCAAGCCACGGCCGGCAGCGTTAGCTGCCTGTAAATTCTTTCGTCCCACGATCTAGTAACAGGAAGTCAGCACCGAGAAAGGGCACCTTGTTCACGCGCCTCTCTCGTGTGCTGACGAGGTAACGCCGTCCCAGGCGTCGCTTAGCAGGCAACGCTCTGGAAAGTTCCATGCCGCCCGCACGGTTTGCTCGGTCCTGACCAATCAGGGTGGAGGAAGCCGCGTGGTGCGTCGAACATACCCGGCCGCCCGTCGCCGGGCCCGCTCTCTTGTATTCTTGCTCCCCCGTGAGTCGGATGCGCGCCCTGTAGCATCGAACATCTTCCGCTTCTCCCGGTGCTGCGGCACTGTGGACTTAGTTTTGGCAGACAACCACTTTCGGTACCTTCGCGAACAATGTTCGCCAAATTGCAAGCTCTGGCTCACCCTCACCTCCCTAGGCCTATGTAGCCCCTTTCATCATGCTTTAGCCAATAAATGGCCTTTCTCTAAAAATTACACTATTATTCCATAACGCCCACCGCCTGCCCATACCCGCCATCCTGTACATAAGGCACTTTTTTGAATTTTGGGATATAGACAGGAAAGATCCAGTTGTTATGGAAAAACTTGCATCTAACGGAGGAAAAATAAACACATCCTGATACATACAACGAAATTGTTAGCACCATGAGCAATGTCGTGCTAGAACGTACTGTATCAGCTGAAGTGAAAGGAGCCGAATATTGTGCTTTAATGGTTGACTAGTCAAAAAATTGTTCAAAAAACTGAGCAACTATCAATTGTCATTCGATACTATTCAGATGGTACATATACGAAAGACTTCTAGATATTGAACCTGCAAAAACAATGGATGCTTCTTGGATTTCATTTAAACTGCTGTGCTGCACAAACATAGGATGGAGCTGTAGTTATGAGTGGTTCTTGTGCAAGTGATGAAACTCTTTTAAGCAGGAGTCCCGCTAGCTATCTACACACACTGTACGAACCATACGTTAAATCTCGTCATAGTAGAACATGTAAAGGGACCAAGTCGGGTACAGTTTTTTTTATGACACTGCATGAATTGATCGGCAGAGAATCAAATGTTAATTGATACACAAATAAAAACGAATATTGGAAAAGTGGAATTAAAAAAGTTAAGTGAGAGTAGATGGGCCTGTCAGTGTTTCTGAAGACAATGGATACTATCGTTGTGACCGTATTTTATTTTCCATTTATGCCTGTATACTTGTTTCCTAGGAAACCAAGCCACTATCTTATTTCCTTCAGGGCAAAGATTTTGTGCTGCAATCAACTTAGCAGAAACAACAAAAAGAAGTCATCAGCGATGAGCGCCGAAGACGTTCGGCATAGGAAGTCACCCTTGTTCTGATGAGATCGGAAGTAGTGACTATTTTACTACAAAAACGACCGGTTTCTAGAAAATTATACTCCCATCTTCAGGTGTCGAAATCTAGTAGTCTGGTATGAGGTGGTGGCATGCCGTATACATCAGACTGTCTGCAGTCTGGCGTCTACGGCATGCGGCCCCCTCCCAGCTGACTACTAAATTTGTACATGTGAAGATGGGAATACAATTTTCGCGAAATCCGTCGTGTTTATAACAAAATAAATTCACAACCGAAGCGTATATTTTCAGTATCACTGTGCAGCTCAGTTCCGGATGTTCTTTTTTAGATCCCACCCTCATTCTGCCAACGGCCTTGTCAAAAAGGGCGGAGGAGCGAACAGTTGTTCACAGTACTCCCTTACACTTTGGGTGGGGAACTGTCCCTTAAAGGCGCAATAAGCGGCAATGATCAAGGGCATGAGCATGCAGAAGGAAATGGAAACCACCGCATTAGAGAAACATGATGTGTATCCACAGGATATGTGGCCTGTAATGAAAAAAGTGACATAATGATATCTCCTTTGGCACAAGATTTCGGATTACTCCCCCATTCTGATCTCCTTGACGAAATTGACAAGGGGAAGACGACTATGAGAAAACGATGGAATAACAAACAACGGAATAACCTTCTACGAGCCGGAGTATGGAATGTCAGAAGTTTGAACGTAATAGGAAAATCTGAAAAAGTAAATGGATACCATCAACCTACATAGGGTAGGTGTCAGTGAAGTGAAATGGAAAGAAGACAAGGATTTCCCGGTCGACGAATACAGGTAATATGAATATCAGAAGAAAGTGGTATAATGGGAGTAGCATTCGTTATGAATAGGAAGGTAAGGCCGAGAGTGAGCTGTTGTGAACAGTTAAGTGATAGGGTTGTTCTCATTAGATTCGACAAGTACAGTTCAGGCATACATGCAACCGTCCAAAGCAGAAGGTGAAGAGAGAGTGAAAGTGTATCAGGACACTGAACACGTAATTCAGTATCAGAGAGGAGAAAGACTAATTGATTTCTGCAATAAATTTCAGATCGTAATAGGTAATACTCTGTTCAAGAATCGCAAGAGGAGGAGGTATACTTGGAAAAGACCTGGGAGCACGGGAAGGTTCCAGCTGGATTACAGCATGGTCAGACAGCGATTCCGAAATTAGATATTGGATTGAAAGGCGTACCCTGACACAGATAGAGACTCAGATCACAATTTAGTAATTGTGAAGAGTAGACTAAAGTTTAAGAGAATTATCCGTAAGAATCCGTGTGCAAGGAAGTGGGGTACTGAAGTATTGAGCAATGACGATACGCGTTTGAAGTTCACTAAAGACATGGATACTGCGACAAGGAATAACGCAGCAGGCATTTCAGTTGTAGAGTGAACATCTCTAAAGAGGGCAATCAGATGTTGAATAGACAAACATAGTCACAAGGAAGGTAATTAGAAAGAAATCTTGGGTAACGAAGAAATACTTCAACAGATCGACGAAAGCAGGAAATCCAAAAACGTTCAGGGAAAGACCGGAATACGTCAACGTAAATCATTTATGAATGAAATAAACAGGAAGTGCATGGCAGATAAGGCCAAATGGCTCAAGCAGAGATGTGAAGAAATCAAAGAAGAAATGATCGTCGGGAGAACTCACTCAGCTCTTACAAAAGTCAAAACAACCTTCGGTGAAATTTAAAGCAAGAGTGGTAACATTAATAATGTAATGGAGATACCACTGTTAAACGCAGAGAAGAGACCGAATAGGTGGAAAGAGTAAATTCAAGGCCTCTATGAGGGGAGGACTTGTCTGATGACATGACAGGAGAAAAAATTAGAGTTGACATGGAAGACACAGGGAGTCCACTAGAGTCAAAATTCAGATGAGGTCTGAAAGACTTCTGATCAAATGATGCTCGAGGAAAAGATAATATTCTCACAAGCTGCGACATCGTCGCGAAAAAAAAGTGTCCCGTATACGTAATAAGTTTCCTTTAATTTACGTCTGTGGTCACAAAATTTTTTGTTAACACATTACCGGTTTCGGTCTTTAATGACCATCATCAGATCTGCAGCAAAAATTGTAAAAACATAAATTCACTCGCAAGCTGTAACAGCTTAAGAACAATACATAGACCGTAATGAAAAGTAGTACTTACAAAATTTACATTTGTGCGCTTTAAATGTGAAGAGGCATATCTGTTTCATAGAAACAAAATCCTAATGTACTGCAACCATAGTGGCATCGTCAAATGTTAAATGCGGAATCAGCACCAGCATCGTCAAATACGTATAAATAACATCACATGCACGAGTCATGTTGTCGGTAGTACTCCTGTTTAAAACAAGATGTTTGTGTTGTAAGTTCACCAGATGTCGCTAATGTCGGCATACACTAGTTTTCAATAATTAATTGAAACAGCGAAAATAAAGGGGGATACAATAGTTGAAGTCTGTAATAAGCTTGTACCGTATAAAAGGCATTACAGTACAAAAATCAATAAAAATAACACGACAAATGTAATATTGTTAAAAAGAGGAAGAGTTAAAAAGCAGTGGTTGACATGTGCTCCAGTGCCAATATTCTAGATAATGACAGAAGTATTAAACACCGTTGATAGTGCACCGGGTAATATTAAACAACCATGAAACAAATCGCTAAAGGAGCCACAAATGAAGGAAAACATAGTGCTGCACATAATCAGCGTCCTCTGTTAGCGCTAACGCCAGATTCGGCACAGGCGGGAAGTGGTTGGAGGAACGTGACCGCCAGAGGGCCCTCGTAGCCTGCGGTACTCCGTTGCAAGAAAAGAATGATAAAATTCCGTAACAGTGGATGATCCACATTATCTAATTAATGCAGTCTATGAAATGAATAGGAAAGGAACAAGAACGTAGTAGAGTCATGCGTAAAACGTATGAAAACGAAGTAAATATGTGATGCAGTCAATACTAGTTGAACTTATCAACACATTATATATATAACTGAGGCGTGCAATAATTACAGTAAATCATTGTCCAATAAAGCAAAGTAGGCATTGGGTACAAAGTCATTTAGCCACTTAAGCAATTTAGTTGGTTCCCTGTTTTTTGGTTTATAAATGTCAAGCTCCTTTGACACATTAAGAGCACGCATACAACTCTCAATGCTCCCTACGGAACGACGAGTATCAGATAAATGCTGTCCTAAAGCCGTTTTGTTTCGTGGCTGTGAGTGTTCTTTAAACCTTAATTTAAAAGAGCGGCCTGTTTGACCTATATAATATTTGTCACAGTTACTGCAGTCAATCCTGTATTCTCCAGAACCATCAAATTTATCACAGTTCCCTTTCAGTTTATGTTTTATTCGTAGTTTTAGGGTGTTGTTAACCGGAAGCCACATCTGACATCAGACTTTTTAAAACATTTTTCTGTTTGCAGGGACATTTTACCGTTAAATTTCATAGGAATGGTTTTCATTCTATCTTTGCCGGTTCTCTTTTGTGTGTGGGTATGTGTGTGCCTGCTGTTTGTTAAATGTTTCTTTAGCCTACTGTAGGGGCGCGTGACGTCATTTATAGAAAAGCCGTTTGCTACCGCGATCTGCTTTAAAAGGCTAAGTTCCTTAGGTATTTCATTTTCGTCCAAAGGTAGACGAAGGAGCCGGTGAACCATGGGAGTGAAGAAAGCTTTTTGTATCGGGGAGGATGGCATGAACTGGCATTGATGATAATGTCTGTACAAGTTGGTTTCCTAAAAACCGAAAACTTATGTTTGTTATTATAAACACTCCTCAGATTCTTGTAACATTAATTTTTTCCACCAATTTAAGCAAATCGGTATTTGTGAGTAGTCTGTTTGGTAGTATGGCTACGAGTTTTTTTTTATGAATAGGCAAAGTGCTTTCCTTTGGAATTTTAAACATAATCATTTTCCGATACCCCTTGATTACATAATCTTGTTGCCTCTTTTTGCCTGATCAAACTGGTCTGGGGGAATTTTCGCATTTTCGCTGTCCAGACAATGGCTGCTGCTCCTCCAGCTAAAGAGCCAGTCACTGAAACACCCACCAGCATTGTAATTAGAAATGGAAGAATCCACCAACCCTAGGTATTTTAATCGTTCCTCATCTTCTATTTACTTCTTCCTGCATTGGACGCATGTAGTAACACCACTCATTGGATGCAGTGTTTTAAACACAGCACAGATTTTCTCTTCGTCTCCAGTATACAAAAATTGGTGTTCATAACTTGTTGGAAGTTTACTCCCAAACTCTATTTAAGTTTAGTGTGTGTTGTTTTATCGACTGAAAATGCTGCCCTATAATGATGCCTCTTTTACTGCATAGTATTCTAGCTTTATCAACTAAAATTCGATCTGCAACATGACATTCTGAGAGATCTTTTTTGTAACATAACCAATATCATGTCCCTCCAACGCATCATCCAACAGATTAATCCTCTTAGCCCCATCTGCTAGTCGTTTTAGAATCTTTGTTCCCACAGTACTTGTATGCAGTAAGATGAAATTCCACTGGTAGTCGATTGAGAAAATCACCACTACCTCTCATGCGCTTCCTGCCACTGATGTTAGTTTACTGCGTGGGTTAAGGATTGGGCATCCTATTATATACTAAATCATGAGCGTTCACCTAACTGTTGTGCAGTGATGAGAAACCAAGACAATCAACTAAAGCCCTGTTCCCTCGACATGCTCTACGAGAAACATACCTGGTTCAGAGCCTCTCTGTAATTCTGCTGTGTAAAAACTCCCAGTAATATTTTCGCCTTTGCCATTCTTTAAGTTATAAGTTCTACGATTTGTTCTCCACACTTCGGAAACTGATCAGTTTGATAGGTAAGATTTCTCAGATGCTGTCTTGTGCTTTGAAATACGTACTAGGTCATATACATTAATTTTTGTTCATGTGGATTCAATCATTTTGACACAACTGTATACTATATTTAGAAGCTCAGTGTCATGACCATCACCTGGTTTCGTTAACTGCCCAATTATTTGTGGTAGAATATCTAACCATTTGTACAATCCTCAAGATTAAAATGCACCCACATATGTTTTTTTATCCTTCTGTCAAGTGTTCCATGATACTTGCTTTCACGTTGGAAAATGTCGACTAGCCATGTATTACGCACCAGTCCATTACTATCTTAAAATACTTATTATAAAAAATTCGCCTCCATGATCGGTTTGCATGTTGTCTGGGAAACAGTTTACACCCATTCTACCTGTGGGGCCGATGAGGTGGCACCAGCATCAATATACGTTTGTCTCTAGACTCCGAGCATCGTCTTTGGATGCTGAACATTGTCTTGGTCTGTTTTCAGCCACGTCGGTTCTTTGTGAGCATTGGATGGGTTTAGGTGAATAAATGAACTACTGTTAAAATGGTGTTCTTTGATGTAACCAATCCGAACTTCCACCTTACTGGTGACCCCGAGTTGTAACGTCTTCTGTTTTCGCCGTTTTACTGTGCCCGCGACCTCCGCGCCGATTATTTTCGCGTGTATTACACCGACACAGCATTCGAACAATGACTTCGGCCCAGCGCCTAACGCTGATTTTGTGATCGACATGCAACGTGTTGCGGGCGATGTACACCCGTCAGGACTGCAACACGATGCCTCCCACTCGACGATTACGCCGATTTCGCCGGACGTTTTCGAGCCTGCAACAATAAGTGAGGTTAGGAGTGCGCATGACTCCGGCTATCAAACGCCTTTGTTCCCACCACACGTGCCCTCCCTCTTCGACTGTGCAGTTATCCCTTACGGATCTTCGTGCAGTGCGAGACCACTGTCGATTTCTGCAAATGTTTCGTTGGACAACCTACCACCGCCAGGACAACGATTTGCCACGCCGCAATCCGGGCAGTGCCACGCGCATACCTGCCACGTGGCCGGAACTGCTTCGTTTACAGGTCAGCCTCCGCAGCATCCGACCACGCCCGCGCCTGCCTCGGTTCAGCATCAGCACATACCTTCCTACTTCAGTACCTAGGCCTGCAACAGGAACAATAACTTGTCATCTGTGCCTGACCACCTCCGTCCCACTGCTGCGCCTCAGTGTTTTGTGCCACGACATTCACCTTATCCGCACACCGTTTTGAGTGGAGTGACTATTTACAGTGAACATTCACACATTCCGTCCCACATTCGACATAATTTCCCACACTGTTCTTCTGGACAGCCCGCACCTCCGCAGCCTCCCTGCAACACAGGTGGCTCCGGCTGTGATCGTACGTCGAGATTTCCGCGGACTAACACACGTTCTCAAACTATGAACTTTTTCTCACCTGTCGCCCCCGCACCGGCTCCAGTTGAGCTTCCGCTACCGTTCCCGTCCGCGTCAGTCTTCTGCGACGCGTCAATCCGAATACACTCGCAACGTGTTGAGCTTCCACAATCGCAATCGACACATTATGGTGTCTCACCCGCGTCGGCCTTCCGCTTTGCGACGGATCGCGCTCAACCACAACGTGTCACCTCCACGCTGCCAACCGAAGTGACGTCGTTGCCACATCCCCTGGAGGCACACTCTCCTGGAATACTACAACAGCTCGATTCAGTCAGTGCCCCGCCGAACTCAACTCAACCCGTTCTTCCGAACATTCTACAACGCTTACCGACGCTGCTGCCGTTTAATCCCGACAGAGCAACAACCTGGTTCAAAATTGTGGACGAAGTGTTCGACCATTACAAACTCGACGAGTCAACCAGGTTTCTGTGTCTCATCACCCATCTGCACGACCAGGAGGACTCGATTGCTGACCTGGTCGACGCCACGGACTCATCTACCCGGTACGCTCAGCCAAAAAGACAATTCTACGTCGGCTTGCACGCTCAACTGAGGCAACAATACGGCAAGTGCTTCACATCGAGCAACTAGGCAACGACAAACCTTCCCAGCTCTGGAGACGATTACGTGCCCTGTTCAGCGCCCATCTACTCTCTGACACAGCTCTTCTCGCCATCTGGTCAGATGAACTATCTCCTCACATCTGCTTTGCTCTGGCTCAAAGGTCTCCTGAACCTGTCGAGCAAAGAATGACAATTGCTGACAAGCTACACGATGCATCACTGCTCTATTTCGCCAGCCACTGCCCACCTGACAAGTCTCAGGTTCAGGCTCATCGCCCTGCATCCGGACGCGGCTGGGGCCGTAATGTGCCGACCGTTCCACTCTCTCCGGGAAGCAGTAAACAAGCAACTGTGACGTCATCGGCTCCACTCACGGTCACGCCCCCTCCTGCAACCGAACCTGCTGCGGCCACCGAACCTCGGCCACCGCCACTGGCAACGAACTTTCCGCAGGAAATGCAACCGCACTACCCGTACTGTTACTTTCACACACGGTTTGGTGAGGCGGCACAAAACTGCAGACCACCCTGCTGCTTCCCAAACGCCAATCACAGGTAGTCCGGGTGCCACCTCCTGTGCGCAACATGACAGGCACCCCCCCAGTGCTCCATTCTGTCCGGCAATGACCGGATAATTGTGGACGACTTTACATTAAAGACATTTCATCTGGATACCATTTCCTAGTGGACACAGGTGCCGATGTTTCGCTGCTGCCTACGTCCTAAGCGTCGTCGAACATCTGCCCTCATCATACTTCACTGCAAGCCGTGAATTCAACTAAACTACAGTGCTCAGGTTCAACTTCCCACGTCATCTCACTCTCCGCAAACTGCAAACTCGAGTGGACTTTTTTAGTGTGCGAAACTGATGGACCTATGCTAGGTTCAAAATGGCTCTGAGCACTATGGGACTTAACTGCTGAGGTCATAAGTCCCCTAGAACTTAGAACTACTTAAACCTAACTAACCTAAGGACATCACACACATCCATGCCTGAGGCAGGATTCGAACCTGCGACCGTAGCAGTCGCGCAGTTCCGGACTGAAGCGCCTAGAACCGCTCGGCCGCCGCCTCGGCTCCCATCAGATCCGCCGAGTGGCTCCGAACACCACGAGCACGCCTCGCCTGCTCCGCCCGCCACACATTGTAATCAAACCGCCTCACGTGCCGCCGGCAACATTTCCGTCGTCACCAATGACACGGTTCACAAGCTTCGCCTCACGCCAGGTCCCCCGATCTCCAGTAAACCACGTCGACTTTGACCCGAACGCCTCTAGCCGGCCGAAGTGGCCGTGCGGTTAAAGGCGCTGCAGTCTGGAACCGCAAGACCGCTACGGTCGCAGGTTCGAATCCTGCCTCGGGCATGGATGTTTGTGATGTCCTTAGGTTAGTTAGGTTTAACTAGTTCTAAGTTCTAGGGGACTAATGACCTCAGCAGTTGAGTCCCATAGTCCTCAGAGCCATTTTGAACCGAACGCCTCTCCGACCTTAAAAATCAGATTTCTGAACTACTAAGCTCCGGCGTCATTGAACCCTCTGCGAGTAGCTGGTCTATGCCTATACATATGACACCCAAGAAAGACGGGTCCTGGCGCATGTGCGGAGACTACCATCGACTAAACACACAAACAATTATGGACACCTACCCCATACACAACATTGGCGACTTTACCAGTTCCCTCGCAGGTGCGACCACGTTCTCTGTCATTGATTGCAAACGGGCCTACCACCAGATTCCCATGGCACCTGAAGACATCGAGACGACAGCAATCACCACCGTGATCAGGTTATTTCAGTTTCGATTCATGCCCTGCGGTCTGAAAAACGCAACCCAGACCTGGCAACGCTTCATCAACGAAGTGCTATTCGACCTAAAATTCTGCTTTGCATATCTTGATGACATTCTTGTGTTCAGCTCCTCTGTTGAGGACAACATTCGACATGCACAAACTGTTATGAACACTCTCGCGGCAGCAGGCATCGAGACCAACCAGGACAAATTGCAGCTACATCAACCCGCTGTCACTTTTCTTGGTTTTCGGGTCTCTGTCGATGGCATTTCACCACCCTCTGAGAAAGTACAAACAATACTAAACCTACCCAGACCTTCGTCATTCAAAGAGCTCCTCATCCCAATGCGCAGCTTTTTTTTCATCAAAGACGAGAGTGATACTGCCATCGGCGCTGTCCTGAGCCAGACAATCAATGGCCAAACTTCGCCTCTGCAGTTCTTCTCGTGCAAGCTCACCAATGCACAACGGAAATATTCCACGTTTGACAGGGAGTTGCTCGTGGTCTACGAAGCGATCAAGCATTTTAAGACTGACGTTGAGGGACGCCCTTTCTATGTTTTAACGGACCACAAACCCTTGGCTGTGGCCATTACAAATCCGTCAGCTGACCCACCTCCTCGCCGCTTCAGATACATGGACTTCATATCGAAGTTCACCACCGATGTCAGACACATAAAGGGTGCTGACTATATAGTTGCTGATTTCCTTTCACGAGTCGACGCCGTCCATTCGCTGTTAGACCTCTCTGGACTGCCTAACCTCCAACCCGCCGACGAGGAAACACAAAACCTGATTTCAGACTCTACCTCTTCACTACACTTCGTCCGCACCACCTTCTCTGGCATTTCTGATGAGATCTGGTGCGATGACAGTATGGGCACATTACTACGCCCCTCATCCCAACCATGCTCCGTCGAACTGTCTTTAATGCATTGCATAATTTAGCCCAACCCGGTGTTCGTGCATCCGCCCATCTTGTAGCAGAGCGCTTTGGAGGAGAAACGTCAACAAGGACTGTCAGCAATAGGCACGCTCCTTGCGTTGCATGCCAACGCTGAAAAGTACACAAGCACCACTTCACTCCCCCCTCGGCGCCTTTCCAATCCCTCCTGGGCGTTTCTAGCATGTTCATATCGACGATGTCGGCCCTCTCCCCCCCCCCCCCGCCCCCTCTAACAGCTTTCGTTATGTTCTCTCGTCTATCGACCGAACAACTCGCTGGGTTGAGGCTGTCCCCCTCCCCAACATTATGGCAGAAACTGTTGCTCAAGCTTTCGTCGAGTCATGGGTATCACGTTTCAGATGTCCAGCTATCATCACGACTGACCAGGGCAGACAATTTGAGTTGGCCCTGTTCAACGAGATTTGTAACATTTGCGGCATCCGGCGCATCCATACCACAACATATCACCCGCAAAGTAACGGGCTAGTTGAGCGCTGGCACCGCACTTTCAAGGCGGCTCTTCAATGCCATGACTCTCTATGGATGGAGGCCCTTCCCCTTGTGCTACTCAGCATTCGTGCGATCTATAAGGAAGACCTCAAAGGCACAATAACCGAGTTCGTATACAGCCAGAACATTGTTCTCCCTGGCGAACTTGTGAGCCCTTCCGCTTCTCTCCCCCAGTCTGACTTACCTTCCTTCGTCGACCGCGTCATATGCCACTTCATCAACCTCCATATCCCTCCGCCTGCCAGCCATTCCCGCCCTAAGTTTCACGTCCCGAAATCTCTGGACAATTGCGAGTATGTCATGCTCCGAGATGACACTGTCCGGGCTCCCCTCCAGCCTCCATATACCGGCCTGTACCGAGTTCTCCGGCGCTCAGCCAACACCTATGACATCCAGATGAAAGATTCAGCTGTTACAGTCTCTCTCAACAGACTTAAGCCTGCTCATGTTGAGCCTTCTTCTAGCCCCCTTCAGGCCATGTCCACGCCACTCACTGTTGTGGCTCACGACGCTCCGAATACTCCCTCCACGTCAGACTTACACACTCGATTGAGTGACTTCCAGCTCCAATTGTCGAGCTCTCCTCCGACCTCGCCCTCTACTCTGGCCTCACGCACACCGTCGAGTGACCACATGCTCCCCACATCGAGCTTACCTACGATCACGCCCTCACTGCCTGGCCCTTCACCATTCCCTTCTACCTCTACATCGGCGCCTGCCCTCGCCCTGAAGAGGTTTCTCACGCCTCCCCCCCCCCCCCCATCTTCAACGTGCCCTCACTAGAGGTGTTTGTGCCTGTCCCCCCGGACATAATCCGCGACATATCAATAATACTGCGCGATGATACACTGTTCACCGTGTGTTTCTTTTCATCCACCAGTGCTCACGACACAACCTCCACCATTCCCTGCCACCTGGTGAAATGTGTTCCCCTCCTGCCCGACGTCGACCTGGACATGCTTCGTGCGTTCGCCACGCCCACCGGCGACATCGTCGTCGTCGCTCCGTTCCACCAGCAAACCGCTGGCCTACCTGTCGCCGCACGCCCAGCACGCCCAGCACGCCCAGTACGATGCCCACGCGCTTACACGACTTCCAGGTTCAGTGGCCAAACCTTCCTTCACGACGTCTATCCACGCAGCTCCCTGATGACGCTGTCGAGCTGACCGTGGTCTGGCTCCTGCAGGCCACTACCTGCCGACGCCTTAATCACGCCGCCCCCCCCCCCCCGGCCTCTCAAGAGTACTGCGGGGGGGCGTGGGGGGGGGCCTATGTGGCGCCGATGAGGTCGACACCAGCATCGATATACGTTTGTCTCTAGACTCTGAGCATCGCCTTTGGACGCTGAGCATTGTCTTTGGTCTGTTCTGCCATGTTAGTTCTTTGTGAGCCTTTGATGTGTTTAGGTGAATAAATGAACTACTGTTAAAATGGTGTAGTTTGGTGTAACCAACCTGAACTTCCACCTTATACCTATCTGCAGCAACTGTTCAGACTCACATGAAATTTACTTCTTTGTTATTATGTTCATGGGTAGTACCTGGGCGAATTTGAAATACATATCAATAAGCAGTAAAATATATCTGGAATCTTTATTCACGCATGAATATTGCTTTATTTGTATGAGATCCACTCACTTTTATAAGTATACCAAGCACCATATTATAACATGCCTATGTGGAAATGTTTCGTGCACTAGTGTGGAGCTCTTGAAATGCTGTCTCCATAATTATTTGATGATATGTCTTTCTCAAAGTTCAGGATGATTGATATGGTTCATTCTTCTGAGTCGTGCTTCCAGTGGTGGCCAAAGCTGTGAGCAGCTATAGCAGTTATACTACTTCTCTTGGGTCGTCATAGTATGTAAATATTGCAGAAATCAGTTCTTTTATACTAATGCTAAGTCTAGCATCTAATATTGGTTTATTAACGGTTCTGCATTTCACACTGGTTGGGCATTTTTGTTTCCATTGACTTTATTATGCACATCAGACAAGTGCAATATTTCATCATACATTTACAGATATTTCAATAAATAATCCTCATGTTATGAGGCTGTTTGGAATATGAGAGTCACTAAATTCTGCATTCTTTCAAATTTTCTACCACTAATGTAAAGGTTGCATGCCTAACATATATGTATATGTGGTTTTCCTCTGCTAACTCTATATGTTTTATCTGACGTTGCATCTCTGTAACGATTAAAGAAATTGGCAATGGAATATTTTCCTTCTTGTTTTTTCAGGAGTCATTGAAGAGTTCAGCAACTGGCTTAAACGTTTCTCTGAGAGCTTAATCTTAGAAATCGTCATTTCCTTTTTGTCGACATGCTATTGCATTCTAAACTGGTTTCAAGATAGTATGCAATTTTATACAGTTTTGCAAGCTTATACCCATTGATGAATGGCGTTTTCTCATCGTATGTCAAAACCTTTTTCAGTCATGTCAGCCTTAGCATTTACCATATTGACTTACCTTAGAAGGGTTCTAGTGTACCTTCCCAAGCTTTTCTTTCTCTATTATTATTTACAGGAGGTCTTGTTGTATATCTTCAAAGTTTGTTATCAAATTCATGAATCTTTACATTTACCATAGTCATAATTTTCACAGCACATCCCAGTGTTTACATTTCTCTAGTATGATGTTTAAGTGGTTCGTCGTTTTTTTCTGTTTCAATAGTGTAGCTTTTAATTATTTTCTTTATTGTTTCAATTTTCTCATCCACATATGGACAAAGGTTCTGAATATGCACTCCAACTCTAGGGTTTGGTGCATGATATACATGTAAAGCTGTCCAAGTTGCAAAGGTGCAAAGTACTCTGATGTATCTATTGTCTTTACTGCACACACACACACACACACACACACACACACACACACACACATATATATATATATATATATATATATATATATATATATATATATATACACTCCTGGAAATTGAAATAAGAACACCGTGAATTCATTGTCCCAGGAAGGGGAAACTTTATTGACACATTCCTGGGGTCAGATACATCACATGATCACACTGACAGAACCACAGGCACATAGACACAGGCAACAGAGCATGCACAATGTCGGCACTAGTACAGTGTATATCCACCTTTCGCAGCAATGCAGGCTGCTATTCTCCCATGGAGACGATCGTAGAGATGCTGGATGTAGTCCTGTGGAACGGCTTGCCATGCCATTTCCACCTGGCGCCTCAGTTGGATCAGCGTTCGTGCTGGACGTGCAGACCGCGTGAGACGACGC
This sequence comes from Schistocerca piceifrons, assembly GCF_021461385.2. Lineage (NCBI taxonomy): Eukaryota > Metazoa > Arthropoda > Insecta > Orthoptera > Acrididae > Schistocerca > Schistocerca piceifrons. Next base: position 76,314,141 of record NC_060149.1, read on the forward strand.
TTCATCCAGTCCCAAACATGCTCAATGGGGGACAGATCCGGAGATCTTGCTGGCCAGGGTAGTTGACTTACACCTTCTAGAGCACGTTGGGTGGCACGGGATACATGCGGACGTGCATTGTCCTGTTGGAACAGCAAGTTCCCTTGCTGGTCTAGGAATGGTAGAACGATGGGTTCGATGACGGTTTGGATGTACCGTGCACTATTCAGTGTCCCCTCGACGATCACCAGTGGTGTACGGCCAGTGTAGGAGATCGCTCCCCACACCATGATGCCGGGTGTTGGCCCTGTGTGCCTCGGTCGTATGCAGTCCTGATTGTGGCGCTCACCTGCACGGCGCCAAACACGCATACGACCATCATTGGCACCAAGGCAGAAGCGACTCTCATCGCTGAAGACGACACGTCTCCATTCGTCCCTCCATTCACGCCTGTCGCGACACCACTGGAGGCGGGCTGCACGATGTTGGGGCGTGAGCGGAAGACGGCCTAACGGTGTGCGGGACCGTAGCCCAGCTTCATGGAGACGGTTGCGAATGGTCCTCGCCGATACCCCAGGAGCAACAGTGTCCCTAATTTGCTGGGAAGTGGCGGTGCGGTCCCCTACGGCACTGCGTAGGATCCTACGGTCTTGGCGTGCATCCGTGCGTCGCTGCGGTCCGGTCCCAGGTCGACGGGCACGTGCACCTTCCGCTGACCACTGGCGACAACATCGATGTACTGTGGAGACCTCACGCCCCACGTGTTGAGCAATTCGGCGGTACGTCCACCCGGCCTCCCGCATGCCCACTATACGCCCTCGCTCAAAGTCCGTCAACTGCACATACGGTTGACGTCCACGCTGTCGCGGCATGCTACCAGTGTTAAAGACTGCGATGGAGCTCCGTATGCCACGGCAAACTGGCTGACACTGACGGCAGCGGTGCACAAATGCTGCGCAGCTAGCGCCATTCGACGGCCAACACCGCGGTTCCTGGTGTGTCCGCTGTGCCGTGCGTGTGATCATTGCTTGTACAGCCCTCTCGCAGTGTCCGGAGCAAGTATGGTGGGTCTGACACACCGGTGTCAATGTGTTCTTTTTTCCATTTCCAGGAGTGTATATATATATATATATATATATATATATACAAATAAACGCTTGGAGGTTTCGTCTGCCATTTAATTTTCTTGTTTTTTCAATAAACAGAAACAAGTTCTGTCCGCAGTTCCAGCAATCTCCACATATGGTCATAAATTCATTCGTGTCATGTCAGTTCCTACATGCACTTGATAAATGTATTTCAAACTAATACTATCTACTTTTCAAGCTATAATAAGCTTAGCATTAACCCTTACCAACTGTTTCAGAATCCTAAAATATGTTTAACTGAAATAAAAGACGTCACCTTGGCATGACGGTCAAACCAGAAATATTTCCGCGATTGATCCTGATTTTCCACTACAACATTGTCAAATATAAATACAGTGTTTGGCTTTACTCTTTCAGGTAGCGGGGGTATTGCTGTTTGCACTATATGTAGTATATGTTACACCATTGATGCTGTGCACCATCTCCTGTAATAACTGGTATTTGGGCTGAAATAATGTTTTTTTTAAATACATACACATGCTCGAAGTGGATCCCACCTGGGTGTGTTTAGCGAGTGAGGTGGAGCTGATGTCCTAAATATTCTGGAACTGATTAATCCTGAATATTTTACTATGCTGCAACTGGAGTACTATGAATTCTACATGAATGAAGAGGAAATTGTTACTGCTTATTACCTGTTCAATTGCTTTAATCTAAAAAAAGTGTGTAAGCTTGTTGTTGAAATTTTTGAGAAATTTACGGGAAGACGTAGTATGAATGCAATTGACTATTATTTGTTTCTTAAACAATTGCTACCACTGTTACGAGATTTTTACCGTAGCTTACACTGGCTATCTAAAATGTTTCAGAGCGATGCTCTTATTTCTAAGTATGGACCTTGTTTTAAACATCAGAATTTGAATGTACAATGTCAGATTGACGGAACTCCTCCTATTAAACTGCTCTCTGAGACTGTAGAAAGGAACAAATAAAATAATTTTTCAAATATATGTTTTTTACTTTAAAAATGTGCAGTAGCTCTAGCTTCAGGAAGTTGGCGTGAGATAGAAATGACTATTTTTATATTAGCCACAGTTTAAGAAATAAGTACCTTACTCTCTGATCTATAGTGACTGCTTATCTTTATAAACTCTTAAATCACATTAAATGACAGGAAGGAGTAGGTAAAACAAAAAAAATTTGTAAGAAAATATTATTTTATTACAATATATTGATACACTGGGTGCAATAAATTCAAAGATTCTTTTTCTTTCCTGTATCCGCAACTGTATGTTGGATGCAATAAACCATTACCTTTAAGAAGTCATGGATACTTTCTTTTTACTACATAACTGGTGTGCAGTGATTTCCATATAGCTTTTTTGTATGCCCTAAATTCGTGCTGTACAGTATTCAGACGGATAAAGACAGTTACATTCTTAGATATTCCACCTGTAAATTCCGCTTGTGTGGATTTAATACTTAGTGGGTTAATAGTGGCTTACTTTGTCACTGTGTGGGCGCATGTGTGCAGTGCACACTATACTCATACGGACAGCTTACAAAATCAGTGAATCAAGCATTGGCATGTGGCTTGCACCAACTCAGTCTGTCTAACACATTCCATAGTGCCTAGGTCACATAAATTCATAACCTTTGAATGACGTAAATAAGTGGAAGAGTCTCCAGATATTACCTTGAGTGCTGCATCCCCCTACACTCTATGATGGATGGTGTCACACCAAAGAAGCAGATGTCTAGGGGAGAACTAGATCGGTAATACTCCGTCGTCACATGAGTATCAGTATACAGCATCAAGCCATATACCCCATCCTACTGTGTGCCTGTAAACTTCATTGCAACACCATGTTTAACATTCTTGATTTCTATGGCAGTCACTGTCTGTTTGTATATTTACACGTTAAGTTTCACTGGCAGTCAGATTATATTTTCTGGCTAACAGTACTGCCCTGGGACTACACAGTTGCAACTTGATGAGTGATGTCCTGCTCTGAGTTATCAACTAATCCATCTGTATCCTACAATTCGGTGAAATGCTGGAAATCTGAATAGGTTTATTCCTACTACAATATATGAACTACTTCTGGTTTCTGTTCCACCAAATCAGCCACTTCAGCAAACAGAACACAAATAACGAGACTCACACAATTTGTCTAGAGAGAAGAGGGGTGGGAGAGGGATGAAGAGAGGGGTGAGGTGAGGGGGTGATGGGGTGATGAGTAGGGGAAGCAGGAGGGGGAAGAAAAGGAGGATATTGACCCTTGGCCTTGGCAGTAAGGAGAACAGTAGGCTCTTTGCACACTATGCTCACTGCCCAACTACTTATGGAGGTGAAGACAATGGGGTCATGAAAACCTGGTTTAGTGAGGCAGTGCACCAAAACTGTAAATCATTGAACAGACCTTGAGATTTTACTCTTAGGGTAGGATTTTCGGTTTGTTCCAGGAATTAGAGAAGAGGAGATTATTTGCCTGGCTTTAAAGCGAAGCTTAAGACAGTAGACAGATCTGAAAAACGTGAGAAAGTGCAAGAAGTTTGATAAACTAGGAGAAATCATAAAATCGGGAGTATGAGATTAACAGTCACTTTTTGTATTCATGTTTCTCTCAACATATAAATAGGTTTCGAATGGATTCAGCCTTGAGTAGAAGAAAGACAGAATCTTTTCAGAACATATTTGTTTGCTATAAGTTGACTGAGAAATTCAGTTTGAACTAAACTGATGGGAAAATTATTTTATTGCAAAATATGCCTTAGGAACGTAATCCATTCTTATTTCACATTTTGAAATATATTTAAACGCATTACTACCGTTTCCGGCAACAAGTCTTCAAATCTTGATCCTTTTGTTTGTTTTTAATTTATGGGGTACTTATCCACGCCGCAACAGGCAGCGCGGCACAGATAAGTAACGAAACTCCGTGGCGCAGACCATCGCTTATGCCAGCCGACAGCTAATCAGCCGTGCATAGGCTGGTGTGCTTTCCAGATCGATAATAGAGGGGGACCCTTTGCAGGGAGAATGCTGCATGCAACCAGCGCCTGCTACAGGTACCACCGCAAATGAAAGGCAGAAGTCAGCCACTGCAGCTAGGCATCAGGGAACGTGGCGAGAACTGCTGTCTCAGATATGACTTACGTCTTGAGGCTAATACTGTCTCGAGTTTATAATAAGCAATAAACAATAAAAACTGCTTGGAGTAACTCCCTATCGAAAACAAACTTTGGAACACCATGTACTAAATATTCAACGAATTTATTTTTTTCCTTCATTGAGTTTCGATTCCCCCTGAAGGGGGCGGGCTGGCAGCAGCTTATTACGCCACTCTTCAGCCTACAGAATTTGTTTTAAAAAGATGAATATAATAAAAAAATAACAGGCGATAAAATCGGTGACTTAAAGGTAAAATGGCAGAAAATTCTGGAACTTAAAACATAAACACAGGGTTGATGATGCTAATAAAATACACAGGAAGCAGAAAAATAATAGACAGACAATTAAAAAACACGGCAACAGCCTGGTTTCTGTTCGCAAGAGATATAAAATGCACACCCAGCGACAGCATGATTTCTGTTCGCAACACTGTGGAAAGACGCACAACACTGAACACTCACTTAAACACTGCACTAAAAAGTTGGCACAAATATGACATACCACAGCCGAGAGCAGGTGGGGGGAAACTGGACAGATGACGGGAAAAAAAAGGGGGGGGGGAAGGAGAGGAAAAGTGAAGGGGGGATATTCAACGAAAAGCCCATACTAATTTTTTTAAAAAAAGCAAACAAACAAAGAAACAAGAACACAATGGTTCTATACCCTTGGACGTTGTTCCATATATACGGGGTGTTTCAAAAAGGAGTTTACAGCTTTGAAAATTCATATAAATTGATTCCTAGTACATAAAGAGGTGACTGTACTGTCAGTTTGTAGGGAAATACATCAAGTTTTGCCTCGGGTAGTACGCTAGTGTAGAATCGCACCGTAAGGAGCGCTAGCGGCAGTTGCGTTGAAAATGGCTACCTTCACTGGGCCTGAGCGTGCTAGCTGTGTGCTTTGGGTTGAAGAATCGAAGTCGACGACAACAGTTCAGGGTAATTTCCGTACCAAGTACGCTAAGGATCCTCCTAGTAGGCCTACAATTTATGAGTGGCATAAACGTTTTGTAGAAACAGGATGCTCAGTAAGACATGGGAAATCATCAGGTCGTCCAAGATTATCTGACGACGTCGTTGAGCAAATAAGACAACGTTTTGTCAACAGCCCTACGAAATAGACCCGTCATTCATCTCGCTAACTGCAAATCCCATGTGCGACTGTTTGGCGTGTGTTGAGAAACCGTTTGCATTTGAAACAGTACAGATTGACGATCGTACAGGCCATAAAAGAAACTGATAAAATTGCTTTCAAGAATTTCTGCGTGGATATATTAAATCAATTTCATGAGGCTGAACATTTCTTGGACAAAATTATCTTTTCTACCGAGCCGACTTTTCACTTAAGTGTCAACATTAGCACACATAACTGTAGGATTTGGGTCAGTGAACATCCACATTGCAACATGTTCTTGATAGCCCTAAATTGAAAGTTTTTTTGTGCATTGAGGAAGAATAAAGCGTACGGCCCCCTTTTTCCTGTGAGAGAACCATCAACAGGATAGTATACCTAGATATGTTACAATTTCTGATATCACACATCGATGAGGATGACCAAGAACGAAATGTTTACTTCACGCAAGATGGCACGCCACCCCACTACCTAGCTGACGTCCAGAATTTTCTCAGCGACCGCTTTCCAGGTCAATGGACTTCCTGTGATGCGCCAATTGCATGGCCCCCACGTCCCCCGGACATGACACCACTCGATTTCTTTTATGGGGATTCATCGATGATATCGTGTTCGTGCATCCTGTGCTGGCTTCTCTACCTGAACTTACAGCAAGAATTTACGCCGCCACCTGAAATGCTACAGTGAGTCCCGATGGAATGTGTGCAGGATAACCAACGGAAGCCACATCAACATCATCAGTTTAAGGTAAGAAAACTTGACGTGTTTCTCCACAAAATGACACTAATTAAAGTCCTATATCTTCTTTAAATAACTTTATATTAGTTTTTAAAGTTGTATAGTCCTTTTTGAAACACCCTGTATAAAACCTTCATCTGATCAATTCTAACTTATTCAATAATGTTTCGATCTTCGGACAACTATAATTTCGAGCGAGTTACGCATACTGGTACTAGACGTCTGCTTTGACCAGTGGCGTTATTAAGCTGTGGAGTGTGGGTAACCAGAAATTGAATACAACACTGATGCTATGTGTTTTGCTTCTATACTGTTTTTTGAAATGCATGTTGCGGTGACACACTGATCTGCAGCGTAAATCGAGGTCTACGTTAGGATGAAACGTACCTGTTTGATTGTGAGTTGATGAAGCCAATGAGTTTGATTATGCAAATAACTCCAGATGAAATAAATTGTGTTTGAAATTCCCGTTAGAAACTTGGAGGACTTGTAGAGGGGAGTGAGTACATAATATTTTGAATAGGAACTCATGTTAAGAAACATTCTGTCTGGGTCCTTTGATGGTTTCATTCCAGATGTTTAACTCCTCCACTTCTGCTTGAGGACCTGAATTACGTATGACGCAGTACAGTTACTGGGTAACAATTTCAAAGAAACCATAACGAAACACCCGTTTATCACTTAAACACATTTCTTTGTATTAACACTTAAACATTACATGTTTACAGTATTCCAAATGAAAGAAGAACCCATTATACTGTACGTACAGAACAGTACTGATGCATGACAACAGCATTTCGATGTGGCGACCACCATCATTGTTCCTACAAAGCATGTTCTGGTGCACAGTCTCCTTCACACCTGGTGTCCTTCGACCTGTAGTGCAGCGGCCAGAATACGTGCCAGCAGATCTTCCCTTGTCTCTACAGGAGTCTCGCAAATTAAATTTTATATACGACCCCACAAGACGTAGTCCATAGAAGTTAAATACGGCGATCGCGGCGACCACGTGGTTGGACCGCCTTGGCTTATCCATCTTTCAACATATTGTCTGTTGAGATGTCTCCAAACCGCACGTGTGAAGTGAGGTGTTGCACCATCATGCTGAAACCATATTTCGTGACGGACATTCAGTGCTACTGCTTCCAAGAACGGGTCCAATACGTTTCGAAGGAAGATCAAATATGAAGGACCGCTTACTTTGAAAGGAAGGTGGTATGACGCAATCACATAACCATCCGAGAATACCTGCCCACACGTTAATACCAAGTCGGTGCTGAAATCCCTGAACATACGCGACACGAGGGTTTCCATCTACCCAGACTTGGCTGTTTCGCAAGAAACGCCTAGCTTGGTCTTGAGCTCCGGAAGAGCACTTAGAATTGTTTACCTAGGGTAGTGCAGAGCTTTCCCCAACAGGACGTACATGTCACTCACGTGTCTTCTTACTAGTTACTCGGCATTTTTGATGCTGAGGAAGTTATTGTTAAGGTAGGTATGGTTATTAAGGTTACCATGACATCATGGTCCCCTGATCCCCATACCGCTTCATACTAAGTGGGCCAACACAGTTGTTTACTGGACTGCAAAGAATGTGCTGAAGTAAGGTAGTGCAAATCAGGACAGAAAAACTCCGTGTCTGTGCGACAGTCAAATATAGAAAGGGGAAAAAGGACTCCAAAAGCCGAAGGTTATTCAAGAGTGTTTACCCCAGACTCGAGAGGGGAAAGGCAAAGTGTACACAATTGTAAATGTATTAGTAGTTCTGTGACAGCAAGTTTCTTAAGCAGGAATCTAGTGGGCTGAATTTTTCCTCGCAACAAAGAAATTATATAAGGCAGGAGCCCAGTGGTGTATCGAGAGTGTAGGTCACAGACAGTCGAAGTAGCATACCATCACAGTGGCCACATCTTCAATAGCGACCGAGGTCTCTGGGCAGCGACGAGCTTTCAGGAAGTTTCGACAGCACTGAAGTATGTTGCAGTATTCGTCTTCCTCATTAGCAAGCCGACTTTGGCCATACATACACCCTGGCCAGCCAAGCACGTCATCGGCGCAATTGGATTGTGTCGCCGCCTACCCCATGCCGTGGTGTCACTGCCACTCTTCTGACACAGCTACCGTCGTTTTGACCAGGCTACGAACCAATTACCACTTCCTGACAGCCTTATCGAGTCACCTTCACTGCCATGAGTCTGCCTGCTGGGGTCCCGCCACCATCTGACGGTCTGAAGCACGAACTCAGGTCTTCCCATCTCCATCCCAGTGGGGTCCGATGCCGCCAGAAATGACGCCCGTACATTGACCCAGGATTCGTCACCTCGGGCGAAACTTCCACATCCCTTTAGACTAACTACCAGTCCCACTTGCTGCGGCCACCAAGAGCTGGGATGCTGTCATGCCATTCCAACACAGCAACAGCCGGCTGGGGGAATGTGCCAATAGAGAGACTACTCGCCACCATACTACCTTTTCGAGAAACGGTTATAGTGGCGAGTCCATACAGGTGCACGCACATCACTGCTTTAATTCCCATCGCCTTTCGTCCGCTTACTGCAGGCACGCTTCATTTGCCCTTTGTCTACGATTAACAATAAAGGACTTTGACATCCTGCTGCCTTCAACGTCTGTGCAACCAGCCGTCTCCAGCAAAGAACCTCTCGCCCGCTAACCACCCTGATATCTTTTAGATCTCCATTCATGTAAGTCTGCACCTTGCACGGAGGTCGGACCCAGTCGGAACAGGCGAAGTGGATTCTAATTTCTTTAGCATACTTTGGGGACTGGGCAACACCTCACTCATACCCGTTGCTAAGACACATGGGGGCAGCCATACTCCCAGCACCCACATATGCCTAAAGATCCACTCCCCGCATCTGTCTGTTTTCACGTTCTGGTGAGGCCGGAACAGCCAGATAAAGCTCATCAGAAGGCCCCGACGTTGTTAGGGTTTACAGGCAATTTCGGTGGCACGAGATACGTACCGCATTGGCCCCATCGTTGCTGCAGCACTGGGAACCAGTGTGACTTGCCAGCTGCAGCCATTGCTGCCAATTCCCCCAGCATATGTACACAACAATTAATTAAATATAATTAAGTTTGCGAAACTATTAAGGGAATCAGAAGCAGTCCAGTCTGATAATCTAAATAACTGAGGCAACAACGATGGCTAAAGCTGCTTAAACTCTTATCCACTGCTAGGATCACGCGACACTAACGTTGGAGAAGTTCTCAAACAACTAAAAATATTAGTTAGTACTACTCACAGACACATCAACAATTACAATACAATTCTATACACAAGCAAACGAGAAAACTACTGAGCTAAACGTTGTGCAAGCGGTCGCTTCCTTTAAGCACAAATATATGTCAAAGAGACGCAAAATGTTATTATTTTTACATAAAGAAAAGTATTATCTTTTGAAAAATCTTGAATTTTGAATTTCTAGTGTATCCATATATCACCACAATAAAATAAAAACAGTGAATGTTTGGAGGAGTATGAATGAGAACAATGGCGTATTTAAGTTTACAAAAAAAAGACATGTTTTTATTCATCCTTTTATAAGTACAATCGAGTTGATAAATCCTACAAAAAATTACAAACATAAATCAGAAAAGGTATGGTGTTTGATTGGCAAAGCATTTATTTTTTTATACAAATTCTCCCCTGAATTAATCCCTCTTACAATGCAAGCTGATTTTACATGAATCCACAGTGAGGCCCAATTCTGTTCAAATGGAATCAACTACGACCAAGTGCACTACAAACTATGATTCACGGAGAACAGGGAGCTGTGAATATCATTTAACAACCCTACGCCGGTGCAGAAATACTTTACCCTTTCATCTTGATTCAGGTAGCAGCAGAAATCGACGCGCTGTGGGCGAGGAGTGGCACGCTGCAGCAGCTGTAGTGTTCTGACGCGTCCACGAAAATCTGCAAACTACGCAGACAGGCGTTCTCATTATAAGAACGCGTGGATCTTCCCTATAAGAGCCCTGAAATCCCGGCAGATTTCAGTGTGAGGTGCACCTGTTCGCTGATCTGGCCAACCAATTTGACTCACAGGCACGACGGCGCGTGCTGGAATTGCAAAACGTCAGACAGCCGACGAGTAAGTTCACCCTCATGACACACGATATGTCCGAAATGATATGCAATTCCATCATCGGTACATTTGGAAACTGTCACTGGCTCAGTTCACCACAAGTGGCAGACCACAAGTCTCACCCACTAGGGAAACCAGGAGAGGGGCAGAAGACGAAGAAGGCATAGAATCACTCTCTCTTTCGACCAAGCCACGGTATGGGAGCCGAATTAGCAGATAAAAACTGTTTCCACGCTGTACAAACCGATCAAACTATCCTCTCCTCATTGAATCTTTCCTCTTGACTGTTCTACTGGCCCAGTAGCCAATCCAGACACAGCACGGGGGTTCCCATGCTGGGGGAGCAAACCTCTGCTTTGCATATGCTGAGAGGAGCCAATCAGCGACTCAAAATCTCTCTTGTCTTAAAAAATAAATTTTAGATTAGGCAGGCGTCGTTCTCGCGATAAGCATGGCCATGTTCCTGCAAAAAAGGTCTATCCAGGTGGGACCACAGTACCTGATTTATGGATAAATCGAATCTTTTCAGGCCAACAATTTCCAATTTCTGAAAGAAGGCTGTTAAGCTTTCCAGACAGTTGTCCCAATGAAATATATATTTTTGCAGCTTGCTGAAAGGAGACCTGGCGACTTCGTGGCGTCAGGGGAGTAAGTCTTGCCTCCACTAAACACGTGCAGCTGTCTGTTTGCATCGTCCCAGCTGCTAACATAAGAATGCTTGTAATTTTACGACTGTCCCGCTGTTTCCACAAAAGCTCAGATTACAGCAGTCTCTCTTAAATGGCTTCTTCCATCCACTTTCTGCCAACTGATCACCTTAGCGACTGTCTGTTGCCTGGTCCAGGAGCCAGCGCCTTCCTGCTCCCATCCTAAGTGGGAAGAATGGAATGCCACAGCCCAAAGCCCCTCTGCAGCTGCAATTCACTGAGCGCTGCTTCCCTGAATCACTCAGGTCGCTGGACACAACATTTATGGCCTGCAATCCATCATTCTCCCTGTTTTCCGTCACCTCCATTACGGCCCCTCGGGTACAAGTTCTCTACAGGCTACACATGCAGTTATATAAACATTCTACCACACACAATTTCCTCACGTAAAAAAATCATAAACCACACATAACCAAATGTAGTACTGGAGAACACTGAGAGTATGACCTAAAATATGAATATTAATCTGACCGGCAGTGTAGTTAAAGTGAGGGTGTGGTGTCCCATCTCCCAGTTTTATATAAAATAGTTAGTGTTATTGGTTACTGCTTCGTGGTCAACAGCTAAAGCACTAAATTCAGCTCCCGTCCAAGCTCCACTAACTACAACAACTTACAGTTCTCCTGACTTATTCGTCTCTTCGAATGATGCTACATCTAGTTAAATTCTGCTCCCCCCCCCTCCCTCTTCCCTTCACACAGCTACAGGGAGATGACCAAGAGCTACAAAGAAACAATTATCAGTTACTTACCGACATCGAAACACTCGCCACCTAAATTCCGCAATGTCATCAATAGAATGTAAATTACTTTTACCAGTATCTTAAACAAATATTGTATTTGAATCCTATTGTATTAACTGTGTTTACTGTAACAACCGTGTTTATATGTTGCATTACTAAAGTATGTCTCATTATGCACTGTACTAGCCATATTTTATCTTAACTGCTTCTCAAAAAGAGTGGCAGGTATAGGGTCGAAGAACATTCGTACATTGTATCGTAAAACAACCCTGGTAGTTTTATGAACAGGTTTTGTGAGGCGTTAAGTATATTCTTGGCAGTGTTTGCCAATATTTCAGTGACATTTATAAATGACGTAAACAGGCTGGTAACCAATCCCGTTACACATATTGAGCCGGCCGGGGTGGCAGAGCGGTTCTAGGCGCTACAGTCTGGAACCGCGCGACTGCTACGGTCGCAGGTTCGAATCCTGCCTCGGGCATGGATGTGTGTGATGTCCTTAGGTTAGTTAGGTTTAAGTAGTTCTAAGTTCTAGGGGACTGATGACCTCAGAAGTTAAGTCCTATAGTGCTCAGAGCCATTTGAACCATTTTACACATGTTGATACATGCTCGATAATAGGAAAGAAGAAGAACTTAACGTCCCATCGACGACCAGGTCATTAGAGATGAACACAAGCTCTGATTCGGTAGAGATTTAGAAGGAAATCGATAGTGCCGTTTTCTAAGGAATCATCCCAGTATTTTCATTAAGCAGTTCAGGGAAAACACTAAACAATATTCAATCACAAACATTGAATTTTAAATGCTTGTAACGACATTGTTATAAATATTATTATGAGACAGGAACCAAATGGTATGTGAACTATGTTAGATGTGGGTCGGGCATAGGTACTGTATAAATTAAAGCGCGACAGTGTTCTTAAGCAAACGTGCCGTGCAGAGCAATGCATGAAATGTGAGGAGTCTATGTGGAACTATCAGACGCGTCGGACGTGCCTACAGTTATGTAGCTGATCCGTTAACCACATGTCAAAGATGTCAAAGCGGTAGGCTCCATCCACTGGCTGACCCCTCATACCCCTGCATTAATTAATCTTGGTGCATCGAAGACAGATGAGGAGCCTATTGTCGTTAGAGACCGAAAGCAGGTTTTTCCACAAACTACGTGTCGCAGTGTCGCAACATACGAGAAGCTGAAGTGTCAAGTAAAATCTCGCTGCCAAAAGTACTCTCTTTCCATCGGGACCGTTCATTCAACTTTGGTACAGAGCATCCTCGTCGAAATCCTTGTGCAAGTCCTTGGCAAAGCCAGGGTAAGTTAAATAGTTTAACAGTTTACTATATAGAAACAAACTTTCGCAGAGAAAGTTGCGATTGCACTATGACGATCTTCGACTGCTGCTAACTGGAGTTACTCGACAGCTGAGCAAGAACTCAGTAAGACCTAGTTAGAGCTGCAGACGGACGGCCTCTTATCCACGTGATCATTAGCACTGGTGGCGTCTCAGCTCAGGAGGGTTGCAGAGCGGTTATAACCTTGAGTGAACAAAAGAGAACAACCCAAAGTGTTAATAATGGTGCCCTGTTCCCGTCTCCTGCGGGCGCCGAACACTCTGAAAAAGACAACATCGTTAAGTTTAAACTGAATATTGAATGGATACTTAGCGGATCGATAAGGTGGATGATGCAGGTCAAGTAAAGTTCTGTGGTGTCGGCTATAAAGAAAATCCGCAGGTGACTTTTCCTCTCTCAGCTGGGAATGCTAGGAGAACAAGAGTGTTTGTTGAGCCTGTTCTCGACCGTGGGAAGCACGAAATCTCTTAATTTGTTCCTTGAAAGTGCGAACAGAACGTTCCACCTCTAGTTTGGACTGGGGATGGAATGGTGCATTAGTTAGATGTTGTATGCTATTGCCATCACAGGATTTTTGAAATTCACTTGACATAAACAGTGGTACATTGTCCGAAATTATTACTTCATGAAGACCCTCTATACAAAAAAATTTGTGTCAGTGCTTTGATATCTCGAAAAGCGGTTGCGGTCTTCATGAGGACAACAAACGGAAATCTGCTATACACATAAACTACAATTGACCACTGAATGTTCCAAAATTTACCAGTAAAATCGATGTCCAGTTTTTTGCTGTGGGCCAGTGGGTTTAGGCCACTCAAAGAATTTCTGGGGTGGAGCAGCTTGATGCTCCACACAGGACTGGCAGCTACTAGTTAGCTTATCTGTCTGGGAGTCCATATCGACCCAAGCGCAATGGCGTCGGGCCAGTTGTTTGGTTCTGACCATGCCCCAGTGACTATGCAGCGAATGAAACACTTCTTGTTGTAACGACCTTGGTATAAGCACTTATGGATGGAGGGGAATCGCACCCTGCTGAATTGACAGACTACATCGATGTGCCACGTACCAATGAATCATTGAGTTCTGAATCGCCTTTACTGTCCGTGGCCAACCAGTGCAGATATACTGAACCAACACTTGTAAATCGATATTTGCTGCCGTTTCCTAAGCAACCTTCCTGTGTGAGGTTGGGAAAAAGAAGCGTCGTTGCATTCAGGTCATTCACATAAAAATTTGAGTCTTATGATTGTCAAAAACAGGATCAGTCCCAACAAGTAACAATGACAGGGTATTAGCATTGGAGTCCTTAATCGAAGGACGGTAGACTACCTCATACCGATAATCAGACAGAATGAGAGATCAGCGCTGCAGCTTCTGAGCTGTGCATGGCGGGACGGGACCGGCTGAACAGAGAATTCAGTGGGTTTTGGTCCGTGAAAAGATAGAATTTACAATACAGGTACTGATGGAACTTGTTGACACCATAAATTATGGCAAGATCTTCTTTCTATAATTAGGAGTGATTACAATGTGCTTCATTCAGCAACTCTGATGAAAAAGCGATTAGCCTATCTGCATCCTTGATTCTGAGAGGAGGAACTGCGCCGATACCGTGCGATTAAGCGTCAACCGCCAAAATTACTAGTTCGGGCGGGTCGAAAAATGTCAGGCAACGGCCACACGACAGAACCGTTTTTAGTTTCTTGAAAGCTGAAGCACAAACATTGTATCACAAAATAGGAACGTTCTTCCTACGAATTCGATGCAACGGAGCTGCCTGTAATGGTTCTGTGATAAGTCACGAATGACTGAGAGATTCAGCTGTGGCTGATGAATGCCTAATGCGTTTATCACATGTCCTGGATAGGCGACCTCTGTCTGAAAAAATGAACACTTCACGTCCTAGATAGGCGATTTCTGTCTGAAAAAATGAACATTTGTCCTTGTTTCATCGGAGACTTGCAGTGGAAAGCAGCCGGCTGGTGTGGCCGAGCGGTTCTACGCGCTTCAGGCTGGAACCTCGCGACCGCTACGGTCGCAGGTTCGAATCCTGCCTCCGGCGTGGATGTGTGTGATGTCCTTAGGTTAGTTAGTTTTAAGTAGTTCTAAGTTCTAGGGGACTGATGACCTCAGAAGTTAAGTCCCATAGTGCTCAGAGCCATTCGAACCATTTGAGTGGTAAGCTCCTCAAAAAGACTTGACGAATCCAACAAATGTTCTTCCGGCGTATGACCGGAAACCATGATATCGTCCAAATAATTGGAGCAGAAGGTACCTTTGCTGGCAACTGCTCCAAGTATCGCTGAAATATGTCAGGCGCTGACGCATTACCGAAAGGTAACTACAGAAACTTGAACAAGCCCATGTGTGTATTGATCATTGCTGTGATTGTTCATCCAAAGAAATCTGAAGGTAAGCATTTCACAAATCAATTTTTGAGAAATATCAAGCAGCGCCTAATCTGTCCAACAGCCTTCTGGTCGTGGCAACGGATAACAACCCCCAACTCCTTGAGGATTGACAGGGGACTTGAAATCAGCACATAACCATAAGTTTCTGTTTGATTTAGTGAGGACTACTAGAACTGAAGCCCTTTGGCTTTCAGTAATTCATTCGACAACCCCTTTATCTTGCCTCTGTTCTAAATTTTTAGCTGCTTTACTCAGAATAGCTTGTGGGAGCGATAGTGCTCGATAGAATTTCGGTTGTGCATTGCCTTTTAATGTTACTTGTGCCTCCAAATTGTTAGCTTTGACTAAAGTGTCCTAAAAGATTTCACTAAACTCACCGCACCAGTGTGAGACAGTGTCACTATGCATAAAAGTGTTCCCTGATAACACATTTTCTCGTATCTATAAGCCAAACAGGCCGAAGGATTCCATTCCGAGAATCTTAGTACTGCCATTTACATATAAAACTAGAAAACAAAATTGTTTTTTAACCATCTTGAATGTGACAGGGAGACTACAAACACTTAAGATAGGGATATCGTCACCATTGTGTGTAGACAACATTGTTTGTGACTGAAAAAGTTTAGCTGCTTTACACTATGTGATCAAAAGTATGCGGACACCTGGCTGAAAATGACTTACAAGTTCGTGGCGCCCTCCATCGCAATGCTGGAATTCAGTACGGTGTTGGCCCACCATAAGCCTTGATGACAGCTTCCACTCTCGCAGGCATACTTTTCAATCAGGTGCTCGAAGGTTTCTTCGGGAATGGCAGCCCATTCTTCACGAAGTGCTGCACTGAGGAGAAGTATCGATGTCGGTCGGTGAGGCCAGGCACGAAGTCGGCGTTCCAAAACATCCCAAAGGTGTTCTATAGGATTCAGGTTAGGACACTGTACAGGCCAGTCCATTACAATGATGTTATTGTCGTGTAAGCACTCCGCCATTATGAACAGGTGTTCGATCGTGTTGAAAGATGCAATCGCCATTCGCGAATTGCTCTTCAACAGTTGGGAGCAAGAAGGTACTTAAAATATCAGTGTAGGCCTGTGCTGTGATAGTGCCACGTAAAACAATAAGGGGTACAAGGCCCCCCCCCCCATGAAAAATACGACCACACCATAGCACTACGGCCTCCGAATTTTGCTGTTGGCACTACACATGCTGGCAGATGACATTCACCAGGCATTCGCCATACCCACACCCTCCCATCGGATCGCCACATTGTGTACCATGATTCATCATTCCACACAACATTTTTCCACTGTTCAGTTGTCCAATGTTTACGCTCCTTACACCAAGCGAGGCGTCGTTTGGCATTTACCGGCGTGATGTGTGGCTTATGAGCAGCCGCTCGACCATGAAATCCAAGTTTTCTCACCTCCCGTCTAACTGTCATAGTACTTGCAGTGAATCCTGATGCAGTTTGGAATTCCTGTGTGGTTGTCTGGACAGATATCTGCCTATTACACATTACGACCCTCTTCCACTGTCGGTGGTCTCTGTCGGTCAACAGACGAGGTCGGCCTGTAAGCCTCGGTGCTGTACGTGTCGCTTCACGTTTCCACTTCACTATCACATTGGGAACAGTTGATCTAGGGGTGTTTAGGAGTGTGGAAATCTCGCGTACAGACGTGTGACACAAGTGACACCCAATCACCCGACCACGTTCGAAGGCCATGAGTTCCGCGGAGCGCCCCATTCTGCTCTCTCATGATGCATAATGACTACTGAGGTCACTGATATGGAGTACCTGGTGGTAGGTGGCAGCACAATGCACCTAATATGAAAAACGTATGTTTTGGGGGGTGTCCGGATACTTCTGATCACATAGGGTAGATACAGTCTTAGACATAAAAACTGACCGCCGGCCGGCCGCCACAGAGACTAAGTCCGAGTCGTTCACTTAAGGTGGCCAATAAAACTGACCGCCCCTGACAACTCTTAAGTCCGGCCATGTGCACAATCTGGCAACACTGTAAGATGTGGAAGTGTTAGGAGGAAGTGTTGTCTACTTCCGATGTGTGCTCGCATTGTGTGAGCCCGTGGTCTAGCGGTAATAGTCGCACATTCTAAACTGATAGTCGCCCGTTCGCGTCCACGTATATATATATATATATATATATATATATATATATATATATATATTTCGGCCCTCGTATAAAGTTATGAGTCTGATTGAACATCGAAGATAATTCGCTTGACATTCTACCCACCAGCAATAACAAGTATTCCACAAACAATTCCGCAGGACAGCTCGTGGCTGCGTCGCGATCATAACAGCTTACGCTCGAGCGTTTCCTCGCGCTGCAGCGGCTACCGGCCACCGGCCAGACGCCACCCGCCGCCTGAAATCCGGCGCCGCCCATGTGAACGCGGCGCGACGCTGTCAGTATATGTATTAACTGTCATTTTCGAATTTGAAGTTCTAGTTATCATCTTGCAGTTAAGCATTGCATTTTGCATACTTGAAAATCATAAACTACGGTTAAGCATTGTAAAATTGAGTCGCAAGTGGAAGAAGGTGTAACATCTGCAACACAACGTTTACTTTTGGTATAACAGAGGGGTGAAATCAGAGGAGGCAACTAGAGAGATTTGAACTGTGTGTGGAGCGAGTGCTTTTGGGAAAAATATGCCAGAAAAAGATATTCTTGTTTCAACAAAGATCGTTCTGGCATGAATGATTTTCCACATTAAGGAAGTCTCGACTACTGATATATGTGATAGATTACCATTTCACCATCATGCGACATTTGCAATCAACAGGCGAAGTTCAGAAGTCTGGCGTAGGAGTACTGCATGCTCTAATTCGAAACAACAAAAATCATGGAGTGACTATTATTGAACATCATCAAGCCGCTCATTGAGCATTCGTATGCAGTACTGTTATTGGTGACGTGTTATGATGCCTTTATCGTTAACTTCCTAAGAAGAAATGAAAGGCTGAGCCCCACCAAAAGACGTAAACTCGAGCAAAGAGTAGTGTGAACATAATATTTTACATCTGACAGCTCAAAAAGTGTGTTTTGGGCTACGAATTCTGCCCCACGGGGTGTGTGCAACACAGCTGGAATTTGTTGCCAACAACTAAGAGACATTTTGGTAGCAGTGTAAGAAAATCGAGCAACTAAACTACATCACCTGTGCTACTGCATGATGACGCACTCTGTTGATCTGAGAAACAAAACTGTCCAGGAGATTGATGGGAAAGTCGTCTCTCAGGCATTTGTATTGATAGGGAAGTCCTCTCTCTAGCACTTGTCCCTCTCGTCATATATTCGTAAAATTTTACCTTTCCCGCTCTTGATCGATCAACCGTCAAGGCAATTCATTTCTAGACGAAAATACTCTTAAAACTACCCTGGTTTAATGATATCGTTAGAACTAGTGGGTTTCTACGGGCGTAGAATTTGTAAACAACATTAGCATTGTCAGATTGTTTTAGATATCGTGAAAGAAAATTGTGCTCCTGATTAATTTCTGTTTGGCGGTTACTGATGCGTTTAGTAAACTAATGGAAAATTTAATTACAATATTCACTGTACTAATACAAATTAAATTCAGCTTAGCACAGTAACAACACGACGGCAGTCTATCTTAATAAAACATTAAGTGTCTATAAGACGATTGATCCTATTTTAACGCGAATTAGTAGGATATTACCGACTTTTGACATCGAAAAGATCTGTATTTCCTTCATTTCGTGTATCATTCGCAAGTATTATGAAAATGTGTCGTTTCATAGATAAAATTATGTATTCACAACAACAAAAAATATGTAGGCAGAAAACAAAAGTGGCATTATGAATTTGGCAGTACCCTAAGGTATTCGTTCTGACACTAAGGGTTACTGAAAGTAGCAAGATGAGTTTGCTCGAGCGTTGTCTTACGATTCCCTTATTGAGTTTGTATCTGCCTGCTTGTAGCTCTACTACAAAAGAATTAAAAATCTGGCTTTCAGCGAGTCTCGAAAGGCGAACGAATGCAGCTTGCACCTGGTAGCCAAGCATGTTACCTCAGAACTGGTTTTTTCCTAAAGTGGGAAAACATCGTTTTGAGGTTCAATTGTTGGCAAATGTCAGTCACACATGTGCCGTTGGTCTAAACGTTTCGGTGTGTTGAATTTGTATCAATGATTTTTCTACAGATTTTTTCTGTCCCAAATAGAGAGTTGAAGTCTCCCATTAGTATTTTCACTTCATCTTGGTGAATTTTGCTCATAGTATTTTGAGTGTGTTCCAGAATTTTTCGACATTTTCGGTGTTTTTCGTATTTTCGATGTTGGTGGGGGCATGTGCATTGATGAGTTTATATTTTTTACTGGGGCTCTGAATGAGCATAGTCATAAGTCGGTTGTTGATGGGCAGGCCGCGGTGGCCGAGCGGTTCTAGGTGCTTCAGTCCAGAACCGCGCGACTGCTACGGTCGGAGGTTCGATTCCTGCTTCGGGAATTGATGTGTGTGATGTCCTTAGGTTATTTAGGTTTAAGTAGTTCTAAGTTCTAGGGGACTGATGACCTCCACTGTTAAGTCCCATAGTGCTCAGAGCCATTTGAACCATTTGATTGTTGATGGCTGTGATTTCTTTGACAGAGTTGATGATAGATCTGTGTTCGAGAAATGCAATGCCGAAGATTGGTACGCCTTTCACTACCTTTTGTTGTATTTTGCTCCTGAAGATTCAATGGTTTCCGTAATGCAAAGTTTCATTGTCAGTTAGTCGTGGTTCTTGAAGAGCAAGGGTGAGAATTTTTTGTCGGTCGATTTCTTATGTGAGATTATTTAGTTTTCGTGTTTGGATCAATGTATCGATGTTTAGTTTTCAAATGCATGTTTTCTGCTTGTAGGGAAATTTACCCGAGATCTTCGATATTCTCTGCCGTGCTAACCTGGACTCGCCAGAATCCGAAAATCCAACTGCCGCCTGTCGACAGGCGTGTTGTGTACCACCTGGGGTAATGTTGACTTTGATTGCATAGTTCATGTTTGCTTGTGTCTCATTGGTTTGCCCTGTGTGATCCCAGGACCGGACAGGACCATAGGGTGTTGAAGCCTTTGCAACCAAATATTTTCAGCTGAGCTCATTGAGCTGACAGACGGTGTCCTGAGTAGCGGTGATTTTCACTCAGACGTGTCTGGATTTTGGATTCAACGGATTGGGTGGCCGTTCAGGATTGTGTTAGTATTTGGTTCACCCCAAGTATTTGATTTCCTCGGTACCACCCATATGGGGGAGGCTTTCCCCTATCCGCCACACTGGATTACAATTATTATTATTATTGTCATTATGTCAACAGCAAATCCGATATGGTGTATCTTCGAACCACTGAAATAGATGTGTATTGTTCGATTCAGTATTTCCATCACATAAATATGGGTTGTAATTACGTTCCATTGCTGCTAGTAGACATATTTCTCACTTTATCTTAGACAGTTGCTACCTGTTACTCCATCATAGGAATTTATGTCGCAGCATTGTTGCAATGCAGTCGTTCAAATTATACGATTTCTGTAATTTCATTTCGATACCAGATCGTTCTAATCGGATTCAGTCAGTCAGTCTTAATGTGGATATTCGACTACGACTCTCATCATATGATAGGCTGGGTAAACCACATTCTTAATCGGACTGTTGAATCTTGATCACTTATCTATGACAGGACCTGAATTCTTAAACACTGTGGAAAATAATAATCCAATGTGCTTATTACAAACACGTTATTTAAATATAAATATATGAACTAACAACGTAACAGTTTATTTACAGGAGCAGAGCCCCATCCATCATGGCAGAGCAGTGCGAGATTGGTTTCAGGGCCAAGAGAGGATAAAGCTGTGGCCGTTTGTTGCACGATAGCCGAACATCAGCCAGATAGAGAATATGTGGGCAGAAGTAACAAGGTCATTGCCATGTGGACCTACAAATGCAAGCGACCTTTGGACGAATATAGAAAACGTATGGTAGGAAGTAAACCATCACGCTACACTGTCGACAACTTAATGAAATCAATGCCCCTAAGCCTGCGAGAAATCTTGCGTAATTGTCGTTGGTGCGTTGGTTACTAAAAGCATACTCGTCCACAAAACCCATGTGGACAATTATCTGATAATCGGTCAAGCTTTGCTTTGTCGCAGCTTTTTAGCATAAAAGTCCATTTACTTTCAGTCTCCTTCTTACAATTCTTGCAATGCAAGGTAATTGAAAAATCTCATCCACTCGACGCCAACTGAGGAATTGACTGGTGCATGTGTTGTTCAACACACAGTAGTTGTCACCCTCACTGGAATCAATGACTGTTTGTGCGTGTGTGTGTGTGTGTGTTTTCGTGTTCACGCACAATCTGAATCAATACTACTAACACTAGAGAGACAACCAACAATAAATATTGCATCAAATATGACTGTAAAGTATTTTAATGCGATGAAACTGAATTTTTAGCCAACCCACGTCCTGCGTATTTCGTTAAGTAAGATGTATTAACTCCATAGTATCGTTAGCAGAGACAGTGCGCTCTTGTTGTCGAGGCTCGCGACAAGTACAGCGATTAGCAGTGCCCAATGCCGCCGCGCTTTGTTTACGTTGGCAGAGCGTGGGCACTGCAGCAGACGCTTCGCCATAAACAGAAGGAAATCACCTTGGCTCTGACTGCAGTGAGCGGATATCTCTGCCTGCGTGTTCTTATAGTAACCAATGTGAGACTCTACTCACAGGTGCCATGGAGCAACTGCAACGGGTATCATGTCATTAGTCATCAGAATATCAACCAGTGATGAAATATCCACTCTGTTTGAATCCCACGAAAACGAGAAACCTTCTCAGAAAGGAATGTGAGGTGGTATTAAAATTTATCCAACATACAGAAATTAACTGCAGGGTTTTCATGTATGCAGTAGTAGCACACAAGGAAATATTATGTCTTGGAAGCGTATATTTCGTTTCCTCTTCTCATATTAACGCCCTTGTTTTAGTATGAAGTGAGAAAATAAACACGAAAAACTAAAGTTCCTGAGAAGTATTTAAGCCATTACCTCTTCTAATACCATAACGTTTGTTTTAGTATGAAGTAAAAAAAATAGTTTAGGGTTCTGAAGCATAGTATGACACCAGATTCTTATCGTAGGCGCTATCGGAAACGCAAAAACAGGGAGCTGTCCATTCTTTTGTCCAACAGTCTGTTTCCTTTCATGCATTACTCTCGCTAGGAGATTCTTATTTAAGGACTTGTGGGCATACAGCAGAATAAGCCTTATGTTATTGTGCTGATTACGGTACGGAAAAAATGCAACAAAGACGAGTTCCCCTAAAGCAGTGGGGATATTTGCACATGTCTGTATTCAGCAATGACTGCCAGCTGCCACAACACTTCACAGAAACCATGCGGCAGGCAACACAACTGTGCGTGCGCTTCAGACTTCATTCAGTAAGCCGTCAGGAGATGGGTGGAAACGTCAAATTGACGTCGCTTTCCGAGTCGTACTCAATCCAGAATGAGGTGTTATTAAGGTAGTTGAGCGTTCTAGCAATTACACTTTCATAATTCCAATATGAGTATCCCGACAGCCAAAAGAACCCGTTAGTGTGAAACCATCGGGAACTGCATTAATAGCAAACTGCAAGAACTTGAGGCAATACGTCGACTCTTTTCTTCGCTGGGTGACCTATTACTGTTATTTAGGATTCTCTGTGTCCTAGTCGTAATGCAAACGGAACTTCAGAGGTGCTTTCCGCTATTCTTGACAAATATCAGCAACTTGTAATCACTGCGAGTTACAACTGCATGATGATAATGCTTCAGGTTGTCAGTAGTTGTGGTGGTGTTATGCTGTCGAACTGCTTACAGTAACGTTAATGTTGGCGCACATAATTTAGCGCTGACTACCTACTTAAGTAAAGATAGTGTTGTATCGTCGTCGCTTCTCTTTATTTATCCTCAGCTTGAGTAACACAATTTTACGAACATACTACACCATTCGCGAGCTGCTAATGATACAGTGTGACTACAGAGATCATCGTGCGGGTATTACATTAATTCTGCAATGAATTGCTTAACAAATATTACCCTCAGCTATGCAGCTGGAATGACTCATTATACAGGTACTCTATGCTGCATTTGGTTAAGTGATCTGTTCGCTGCAATCCTGCTTCCACTGTTCGCAAATGCTTGTATACTTCACAAATGGTTCAAATGGCTCTGAGCACTATGGGACTTAACTTCTGAGGTCATCAGTCCCCTAGACGTAGAACTACTTAAACCTAACTAACCTAAGGACATCAGGCACACCCATGCCCGAGACAGGATTCGAACCTGCGACCGTAGCGGTCACGCGATTCCAAACTGTAGCGCCTAGAAACGCTCGGCCACCCCGACCGGCATACTTGTATACTGACCATCCGTTATTTGACTAAATATGAACTGCAATCTGATTCGCATATATATGACATGGGTTATCGCCGGCACAAAGCAATGACTAAGGGTTGGATGCCGTTGAAGTCCCGTTACATTGATGGCAAATCTCCTGTGCTGCCTCAAAAAACTATTGCATCTTAAATATCGAAGGACCGACGTCCACACTGTCACAGCACGTTGAAATACAGCAACGATGGCAGATGAAAATTTGTGACAGACTGGGCGTCGAACCTGGACCTCCTAGTTACTAGACAGACGTGCTGATCACTGCACTATTATTAATTTTTTTTATAGTTAGAGAAGACTTTCAGCACCAGGTAGGCGGGGGCAAAGAAGGCAGGTGTCGCTGATCCGAGGCCTCGCCACAATGCTTCCCCCATACCTGTCACTGAGCAGCTGCATTAATCCCATGTATTCCATGTTTGCACCCATATATTCCTTTAAATTGAAGTAGTACTTAAGGTAAAATAAATTACAGTTGCCGCCTCCAATGGCGTGCGTTCCTTGTAGAACATAATTATAACAGTGAAAAGGGTGACGGAAAAACACGTAACAAACGTGTTATTCAGAAATATATTCACAATTTAGGTTATTATGCACTGGATGCATATGAGGTCTGTAAGGAAGCCATATAATTTTCAACAAATAAAAGAAATTTCGGAGCCGGAGGGGTTTTGCCAAATTAGAACAGTTCTGGTTTTATGACCAACGTAAAAGAATATTCCAGGAATAAAAAAAGTGAAAGAATAGTATTCTGCTTCTAATCAAAAAACTGTCCCCCTTTTTGTAGCCCACATAAAGCAATAGATAAAAAACTTTGATACCATTCCTTATATTTGCTATTCTTCTTCAGCTTAAAATGTTCATCTGCAATATAAAAGATGTACTCTTCTTAGTTCTAAGTTTTGCTTGTTACGACATAAACCCCAAACGGTCCCAGATGCCACGAATAACTGTTATTCTTTGCGGACCGGCAACATTTCCAGTCGGATTGTAAAGCTTCAGTTATCGGTATCTGACTTCTTGCTGTTCTGTTGATAGTGCTAATTTCTTCCCAGTCCAGTTCTAAATTCTGGTTCTATTTTCACGTAAGAACATGTGCGCTACAGTTTCTACAAGCCGACATTTGTGGCAGTAGAGAGATGGTCTCAATTTGATTTTCCATAATCGTTCCGCTGTGAGTATGGTTTCGTTTACAACGTCGCACCATACGGCACTGACTCTAGTTGGTAAAATTTTATTGTTGATATTTTTACTGACGTTCCTCCAGTCTTTTGTAGGTTAATTTACCGGAATTAGTTTGTGAAGACGATGTCTGGTATTATAATAATAATAGACGGTTCTAGTGTTGGTTTGTGCTGGTGGAAGTCTTATGCAGCTCCAATCGCCATAGTACTTTCGGACGTAATCTAGGCTGGCGTGCTACATTAACAGGAGCGTTCCTATCCCCAGGATCTAACGAGAGGAACAGAAGTTTAGTGATGCCTATCTTAGGGGCATGTATTAGTTTAAAAGCACGTCTTCAATTCCAAGTCCTCCGGTTTGCCTCTTCAATGTCGCCGTGTGGAAGGATACTTTGAAGATATTTTGTTTCCACTCATACCAAGAGGCTACAGCTAATATTTTATGTGCAGTGACCTGCGGTATCGGTAAGACTGCTGCGACATGATATATTTTGCAAAGTATGTATGTATTTATAAACTGAACTTTCTGCAGTCGGTCTAACGATCGCATGTCATGGTTCTTCAAAAAGGTTCCGATGACATTAATTTTGCGCTTCCAATTGTTCGTAGCTATGCGCTTGGGATTCGCCCTTAACCACAATCCGAGTTTGAGTCTCCACTCGCTCGATGATACATTGTATTCCCGCGATGGTTCGGACGATGACGGGCGTCTAGCACTGAAAACTTTCGATTACCCGTCGAGACCCAAATAATCATACAGGATGTTTCAGGAGGAATAGTAAATATTGTAGGAGGTGGTAGTGTAATCAAATTGCAGAAAAGAGCCATATAACATGTGTCCAATTTTTATTGCGCACATATAGCTGGGCACAACGCATTTTCGTTTCGTATGTTGGTCCTTCCGGCACCCTGTTGTCTACACTTCCTTGAAAATGAGCTTCCAGCGTTATTGGAAGAGTTTCATTTGGCTACAAAGATGCGTAGGTTCCTCCAACATGACGGGGCTCCTGCACATTCTAGTCGTCAGGTGACACAGTATCCAAACCTAACATTTCCTGGAAGGTGGATCAGTAGATATGGGCACTTTTCTTGGCCTTCAAGGTCTCTGGGCCTTATCGCTTTGGATTTTTGCCTGCGGGGATGGTTAAATGCGAAGTCTACAAAGAAAAATTAAACCCAAGAGCCGATTTGATCGTTCGGATTATGAATAGTGCGGTCCTCATAAAAGAACGGGTAGACGACCTCAGAAGAGCTACATGTGGTGTTATCAAGAGGACTCAAATGTGCATTGAAGTTGGTGGGGGAATTTTTGAAAATCAACTTTGAACGTCCTCATTTGCCTTTGCTTTGAGTTTGTTATGGTTACGTATTAACAGCTGTATCTCTGTACTCAATAAAAATTGGACGCATTTATATTGAATTTTTTATGCAATTCGTCTGTATTACCACCTGCTAAAATATCTACTGTTCCTTCTGAAACACCCTGTATATGGATATATGCGTGGTGTCTGTTCTTTCGGACATGTCCGAAAGAAAAGACACTACGAATCCGGGTTCGAATCTGGTCGGAAACAAATTTTCATCTGACGCCGTTGTTCTATTTTAATGCTCATGACAGCCTGGACATCTGTCCTTCAATCTTTAATTGTTTAACACTGCTGTCTATTTCGATTCGTAGTGTCTGTTCTTTCGGAAATGTCCGAAAGAACAGACACACACACACATAAACACACACATTTTTATCTTAAGTGCTATTCGGAAAATGTTTGGCAATTAAGTGATAGTGCCGGACTGGAGCTGCATCAGCCTACCATCAGCCTACTCATTTCACTAGATATAGTTGTAATTGTCTGAACAATTCCTGTTTAAAAAATGACAGCGACAGTGCCTCTCATCGTTTACTTTGTCGGAAACCTGCTTCTTTCTGCCCTAGCCTATACTATAGCAATGAGTGATTGCTAACATTCTTGATACCTCACTGGACGTGCTACTGCAACTGTAGCCAAATATTCAAATCCCGCTGGATGAGTATGTTTCAAGTCAGATGGTTTTGCTCCTCCCCTTTGTCATTGAAAACGATCACAACGAAATTAAGTATAGGTATCCTATGAAACCCTTGAGTTCATATCGCGGTGCTGTGAAGATGAAAAACGTAGTTTTTCACAATTATCAGATGAGAGATGGAATTTGTCACATTCTACTAATTATGATTGCATTATTAACTGTTAGTTAACAGGCGCTTTTCCGCCGCTTATTGTAACTGTTATTTGAATGTTAGAGCTGGAAGAATAGAAACATCAAATTTTCGCCATATGGAATGTCCGAATTCACCTTAAGTCTTCACGTTTCGAGCAAAGGCAGAATATCCGTCAGGAAAGCTGACAACAATAAACCTGGCCATGCCTGTCTTCTGGGGGATATGCCAATGACAGTGATCTCAATAACAATATTGTACAGCAAAGAGACATTGCCAACTCAACCACTGGAGAAGCTCCAAAATTGTGAATCGCGTCTGGTGAATACGCTTTCAAGGTTTCGGTCCGATGAAGACAGTAAAACACAAATAATTGTCGCAGTTACTAATTTATGACATTTAGTTTGCATTCAGTGCATTGCACTCTAGCTCCAAAACATAGTTACAGAATGTGAATAAGACTCATTGACATATAATTAGGGGCCCTTGCCACCCGCAACTTTGAGACGAAGCTATAGTCACTTCTGAGGTCACTCACAGAACACATCGGCTGGTATCCTTCCTGTCAGTATAACTGAAACTTGGCAACAGCGCAGAATATGTTTGGCAACTCTGTGACCGACGAGTTACTTCCTTAATGGCATAGAACTATCCTGCTAAATTCACTTCATATTATCGTGTCATTTCAATTGAATACTGTGAGTGATTTTCTCTTGAGATGTGACATAAGGAGATTAGTTAATGCTTTTGAGTCAACGAAAGTGGTTCCACACGGGAAATACAACTACTCTCGTATCATATGTTGCGATTTATCTGCCATAGCGGCTACTGAGCCAGTAAGTACAGCAAAGGCCCGCACCTGTTCGCTAGCTCCTTGGTGACGTACTTGCCTGTCAGGTGCACGTTGCCTTTGTTCGCCTTTCAAGACTCGCTGAAAGCCAGATTTTTTAGTTCTTTTGTAGCAGAACTATAAGTAGACAGATACAAATTCAGTGAGGGAATCGTAAGACAACGCTCTAGCAAAATTCGTCTTGCTACTTATAGTAAACCTTAGTGTCAAAGCGAAAACCTTACGGTACTGCCAAACTCATAATGCCACTTTTGTTTTCTGCCGACATATTTTTTGTTGTTGTGAATACGTAATTTTATCTATGAACTGCCCATTTTCACAATACTTGCGAAACAAATCATGTGAAGTAACACTTCACCAACTTGTTGGGAAGGTGGAAAAAGCACTATCCTTTCTGGATGCTCTCTGTATCTTCCTGGATGTCGAGGGGGTTCTAGTAATACGACCTTCGAGTAAATAGTTAGAGATGCAGAACCTAGTGGTGAATGAACTCATAGATGAGCTGAATGCGAGAGACTACTCTTGTAAATAATAAGCAGACGATTTATTCACAGTAAGACTCAGAAAATTTGCTAGTACTGTTAAACCTATGTGCACCGAACATTATGAAAAAGTATTTAACGACGAGCCCCACGAAAATTGGTGTAGTATTATTTATGGGGAAGCATGTCCAGCACACATACTGAAAAATTATGTTTCTCGATGAAACTGTAGAGAGACTTGTAGTGCATCTAGCGGTAGCCCTGGATGGAAAACTATTATGAAACCTCACATAAAGAATATCTTCCACTGCGAAAGATAATCTTATAAGCACTAGAAGCTGCTGTAGGGTAAACTGGGGTCTAAACCCAGTACGTACTGGATATACACCTCTGCAAAAAGACCAATGATAATTTGTTGGCCTACAATAAGAACAAAGTTGAACAGAAGGTGGCTGCTAGGGAGTCTGACAAAGTACAGAGACTGCCGTGCTTTCACATACAGATGGGATTAGCAGGACATCCACTCTTAAAATGGATATTATGCTAGACGTGCCTCCAATACACCTGTGGCTTAAAATGGAGGCAGCGGCAGGGACATAAAGGCTAAAAATTGGAAATAACTGGATATAGTTAGAATATACGGAATCCAAAATCAGTATTGTTATGGCTGGGGAAATGCCGACTGAGCATACAATAACTTCTAGCTGTTTCAATAAATCTTGCCATGTAACAGTTGGAAGCAGGGAGCAGTGGATAAACGAACCACAACACCGTGCAGGAGACATAAAATAGTGGTTTACTGACAGGTCGAAAACAGATGAAAGTACCATGTCTGGTGTACTGCCTAGAATCTCTTTAGGGAAAATGGCCACAGAATTACACGGTATCTTCTATCAGCATGTGAACGGAGGAAAATTAGAGTAGACCCTACAAAAATCGTAGCATTTACTTTTATTCAGGCAGCCAAGAAGCTCTGAAACATCTATCAGCCCCTGCAACTAGATCGAAGGTCGTTGCAGAATGCCATCAAGCATTTTCTTTCGGACATGTCCGAAAGAACAGACACCACACATATACCCATATTCAGGGTGTTACACGAGGAATAGTAGATATTTTAGCAGGTGGTAGTGCAGACGAATTGCATAAAAAATTCCATATAAATGCGTCCACTTTTTATTGAGTATAGAGAAAGAAAAAGTAAACCCAAGAGCCGATTTGACCGTTCGGATGATAAGTAGTGCACCCCTCATAAAAGAACGCAAAGACGACCTCAGAAGAGCTACACGTGGTGTTATCAAGAGAACTCAAATGTGCATTGAAGTTGGTGTGGGAATTTTTGAAGACTTCGCGATTAACCATCCCCGCAGGCAAAAATCCAAAGATATAAGGTCCGGGGACCTTGAAGGCCAAGAAAAGTGCCCATATCTACTGATCCATCTTCCGGGAAATGTTAGGTTTGGATACTGTGTCACCTGACGACTAGAATGTGCAGGAGCCCCGTCATGCTGGAGGAACATACGCATCCCTATAGCCAAATGAAACTCTTCCAATAACGCTGGAAGCTCATTTTCAAGAAGGTGTAGACAACTGGGTCCTGTAAGGACCAACATACGAAACGAAAATGCACTGAACCCAGCTACATGTACGCAATAAAAATTGGACACGTGCTATATGGTTTTTTTCTGCAATTTGTCTATACTACCATCTCCTACAAGATTTTCTATTCCTCCTGAAACATCCTGTATAATTACTCAGGTCTCGACGGGTCATCAAAAGTTTTCAATGCTAGACACCCGTCATCGTCCGAAACCTCGCGGGAATACAGTGTGGCCTCGAGAGAGTGGAATAATGGACCGGGGAAATTTGCGTCTGACGAGGAGCGTGTGTAGATAAGTGCTGCAGTGAGGTTGGCTGCTGTGTCCCGACAGTGCCCACCGTCGGGGGTTCGAGTCCCTCTGGCATGGGTGTGTGTGTTGTCCATAGCGTAAGATAGTTTAAGTTAGATTAAGTAGTGAGTAAGTTCAGGGACCGATGAATTAAAGCAGCTTGGTCTCATAAGTTCTTACCACAAATTTGCAAAACTGTAAATCCAAAATACTGCATCTCCATTCTTACAATACTGTATTAGGTGCGCCCTAGTTAGATGTAACTGAAGAGAGACTTCTACTCGGATTGTGGTTAAAGGCGATTCCCAAGCGCATGGCCACGAACAATTGGGAGCGGAAACTAAATGTCATCGGAACCTTGTTGAAGGACGATGACATGCGATCGTTAGACCGACTGCAGAAAGTTCAGTTTATAAATACATACATACTTAGCAAAATATATCATGTCGCAGCAGTCTTACTGATACCGCAGGTCACTGCACATAAAATATTAGCTGTAGCCTCTTGATATGAGTGGAAACAAAATATCTTCAAAGTATCCTTCCACACGGCGACATTGCAGAGGCAAACCGGAGGACTTGGAATTGAAGACGTGCTTTTAAACTAATACATATCACTAAGACAGGCGTCTCGAAACTTCTGTTCCTCTCGTTAGATCCTGGGGATAGGAACGCTCCTGTAAATGTACCATGCCAGCCTAGATTACGTCCGAAAGTACTATGGCGATTGGAGCTGCATAAGACTTCCACCAGCACAAACCAACACTAGAACCGTCTATGATTATTATATTACCAGACATTGTCTTCACAAACTAATTCCGGTAAATTAACCTACAAAAGACTGGAGGAACGTCAGTAAAAATATCAACAATAAAATTCTACCAACTAGAGTCAGTGCCGTATGGTGAGCCGTTGTAAACGAAACCATACTCACAGCGGAACGATTATGGAAAATCAAATTGAGACCATCTCTCTACTGCCACAAATGTCGGCTTGTAGAAACTGTAGCGCACATGTTCTTACGTGAAAATAGAACCAGAATTTAGAACTGGACTGGGAAGAAATTAGCACTATCAACAGAACAGCAAGAAGTCAGATACCGATAACTGAAGCTATACAATCCGACTGGAAATGTTGCCGGTCCGCAAAGAATAACAGTTATTCGTGGCATCTGGGACCGTTTGGGGTTTATGTCGTAACAAGCAAAACTTAGAACTAAGAAGAGTACATCTTTTATATTGCAGATGAACATTTTAAGCTGAAGAAGAATAGCAAATATAAGGAATGGTATCAAAGTTTTTTATCTATTGCTTTATGTGGGCTACAAAAAGGGGGACAGTTTTTTGATTAGAAGCAGAATACTATTCTTTCACTTTTTTTATTCCTGGAATATTCTTTTACGTTGGTCATAAAACCAGAACTGTTCTAATTTGGCAAAACCCCTCCGGCTCCGAAATTTCTTTTATTTGTTGAAAATTATATGGCTTCCTTACAGACCTCATATGCATCCAGTGCATAATAACCTAAATTGTGAATATATTTCTGAATAACACGTTTGTTACGTGTTTTTCCGTCACCCTTTTCACTGTTATAATTATGTTCTACAAGGAACGCACGCCATTGGAGGCGGCAACTGTAATTTATTTTACCTTAAGTACTACCTCAATTTAAAGGAATATATGGGTGCAAACATGGAATACATGGGATTAATGCAGCTGCTCAGTGACAGGTATGGGGCAAGAATTGAGGCGAGGCCTCGGATCAGCGACACCTGCCTTCTTTGCCCCCGCCTACCTGGTGCTGAAAGTCTTCTCTAACTATAAAAAAAATTAATAATAGTGCAGTGATCAGCACGTCTGTCTAGTAACTAGGAGGTCCAGGTTCGACGCCCAGTCGGTCACAAATTTTCATCTGCCATCGTTGCTGTATTTCAACGTGCTGTGACAGTGTGGACGTCGGTCCTTCGATATTTAAGATGCAATAGCTTTTTGAGGCAGCACAGGAGATTTGCCATCAATGTAACGGGACTTCAACGGCATCCAACCCTTAGTCATTGCTTTGTGCCGGCGATAACCCACGTCATATATATGCGAATCAGATTGTAGTTCATATTTAGTCAAATAACGGATGGTCATTATACAGTTTGGAACCGCGTGACCGCTACGGTCGCAGGTTCGAATCCTGTCTCGGGCATGGGTGAGTCTGATGTCCTTAGGTTAGTTAGGTTTAAGAGGTTCTAAGTCTAGGGGACTGATGACCGCAGAAGTTAAGTCCCATAGTGCTCAGAGCCATTTGAACCATTTTTGAAGTATACAAGTATATACGAACAGTAGAAGCAGGATTGCAGCGAACAGATCACTTAACCAAATGCAACATTGAGTACCTGTGTAATGAGTCATTCCAGCTGCATAGCTGAGGGTAATATTTGTTAAGCAATTCATTGCAGAATTAATGTAATACCCGCACGATGATCTCTGTAGTCATACTGTATCATTAGCAGCTCGCGAATGGTGTAGTATGTTCGTAAAATTGTGTTACTCAAGCTGAGGATAAATAAAGAGAAGCGACGACGATACAACACTATCTTTACTTAAGTAGGTAGTCAGCGCTAAATTATGTGCGCCAACATTAACGTTACTGTAAGCAGTTCGACAGCATAACACCACCACAACTACTGACAACCTGAACCATTATCATCATGCAGTTGTAACTCGCAGTGATTACAAGTTGCTGATATTTGTCAAGAATAGCGGAAAGCACCTCTGAAGTTCCGTTTGCATTACGACTAGGACACAGAGAATCCTAAATAACAGTAATAGGTCACCCAGCGAAGAAAAGAGTCGACGTATTGCCTCAAGTTCTTGCAGTTTGCTATTAATGCAGTTCCCGATGGTTTCACACTAACGGGTTCTTTTGGCTGTCGGGATACTCATATTGGAATTATGAAAGTGTAATTGCTAGAACGCTCAACTACCTTAATAACACCTCATTCTGGATTGAGTACGACTCGGAAAGCGACGTTAATTTGACGTTTCCACCCATCTCCTGACCTCTTACTGAATGAAGTCTGAAGCGCACGCACAGTTGTGTTGCCTGCCGCATGGTTTCTGTGAAGTGTTGTGGCAGCTGGCAGTCATTGCTGAATACAGACATGTGCAAATATCCTCACTGCTTTAGGGGAACTCGTCTTTGTTGCATTTTTTTCCGTACCGTAATCAGCACAATAACATAAGGCCTATTCTGCTGTATGCCCACAAGTCCTTAAATAAGAATCTCCTAGCGAGAGTAATGCATGAAAGGAAACAGACTGTTGGACAAAAGAATGGACAGCTCCCTGTTTTTGCTTTTCCGATAGCGCCTACGATAAGAATCTGGTGTCATACTATGCTTCAGAACCCTAAACTATTTTTTTTACTTCATACTAAAACAAACGTTATGGTATTAGAAGAGGTAATGACTTAAATACTTCTCAGGAACTTTAGTTTTTCGTGTTTATTTTCTCACTTCATACTAAAACAAGGGCGTTAATATGAGAAGAGGAAATGAAATATACGCTTCCAAGACATAATATTTCCTTGTGGGCTAATACATGAAAACCCTGCAGTTAATTTTTGTATGCTGGATAAATTTTAATACCACCTCACATTCCTTTCTGAGAAGGTTCCTGTTTTCGTGGGATTCAAATAGAGTGGATATTTCATCACTAGTTGATATTCTGATGACTAATGACATGATACCCGTTGCAGTTGCTCCATGGCACCTGTGAGTAGAGTCTCAAGTTGGTTACTATAAGAACACGCAGGCAGTGATATCCGCTCACTGCAGTCAGAGCCAAGGTGATTTCCTTCTGTTTATGGCGAAGCGTCTGCTGCAGTGCCCACGCTCAGCCAACATAAACCAAGCGCGGCGGCATTGGGCACTGCTAATCGCTGTACTTGTCGCGAGCCTCGACAACAAGAGCGCACTGTCTCTGCTAACGATACTATGGAGTCAATACATCTTACTTATCGTAATACGCAGGACGTGGGTTGGGTAAAAATTCATTTTCATCGCATTAAAATACTTTACAGTCATATTTGATGCAATATTTATTGTTGGTTGTCTCTCTAACGTTAGTAGTATTGATTCAGATTGTGCGTGAACATGAAAACACACACACACACACACACACACACACACACGCACAAACAGTCATTGATTCCAGTGAGGGTGACAACTACTGTGTGTTGAACAACACATGCACCAGTCAATTCCTCAGTTGGCGTCGAGTGGATGAGATTTTTCAATTACCTTGCATTGCAAGAATTGTAAGGAGGAGACTGAAAGTAAATGGACTTTTATGCTAAAGAGCTGCGACAAAGCAAAGCTTCACCGATTATCAGATAATTGTCCACATGGGTTTTGTGGACGAGTATGCTTTTAGTAACCAACCCACCAACGACCGTTACGTAAGATTTCTCGTAGGCGTAGGGGCATTGACTCTGGCTCTGAGCACTATGGGACTCAACTGCTGAGATCATTAGTCCCCTGGAACTTAGAACTAGTTAAACCTAACTAACCTAAGTACATCACAAACATCCATGCCCGAGGCATGATTCGAACCTGCGACCTTAGCGGTCTTGCGGTTCCAGACTGCAGCGCCTTTAACCGCACGGCCACTTCGGCCGGCCAGCGGCATTGATTTCATTAAGTTGTCGACAGTGTAGCGTGATGGTTTACTTCCTACCATACGTTTTCTATATTCGTCCAAAGGTCGCTTGCATTTGTAGGTCCACATGGCAATGACCTTGTTACTTCTGCCAACATATTCTCTATCTGGCTGATGTTCGGCGATCGTGCAACAAACGGCCACAGCTTTATCCTCTCTTGGCCCTGAAACCAATCTCGCACTGCTCTGCTATGGTGGATGGGGCTCTGCTCCTGTAAATAAACTGTTACCTTGTTAGTTCATATATTTATATTTAAATAACGTGTTTGTAATAAGCATACTGGATTATTATTTTCCACAGTGTTTAAGAATTCAGGCCCTGTCATAGATAAGTGATCTAGATTCAACAGTCCGATTAAGAATGTGGTTTACCCAGCCTATCATATGATGAGAGTCGTAGTCGAATATCCACATTAAGACTGACTGACTGAATCCGATTAGAACGATCTGGTATCGAAATGAAATTACAGAAATCGTATAATTTGAACGACTGCATTGCAACAATGCTGCGACATAAATTCCTATGATGGAGTAACAGGTAGCAACTGTCTAAGATAAAGTGAGAAATATGTCTACTAGCAGCAATGGAACGTAATTACAACCCATATTTATGTGATGGAAATACTGAATCGAACAGTACACATCTATTTCAGTGGTTCGAAGATACACCATATCGGATTTGCTGATGACATAATGACAATAATAATAATAATTATAATCCAGTGTGGCGGATAGGGGAAACCATCCCCCATGTGGGTTGTACCGAGAAAATCAAATACTTGGGGTGAACCAAATACTAACACAATCCTGAACGGCCACTCTATATGTTGAACCCAAAATCCAGACACGTCTGGGTGAAAATCACCGCTACTCTGGTCACCGTCTGTCAGCTCAGTGAGCTCAGCTGGAAATATTTGGTTGCAAAGGCTTCAGCACCCTATGGTCCTGTCTGGTCCTGGAATCACCCAGGCCAAACCAATGAGACACAAGCAAACAAGAACTATGCAAGCAAAGTCGACATTACCCCAGGTGGTACACAACCCGCCTGTCGACAGGCGGCAGTTGGATTTTCGGGTCCTGGGGAGTCCAGGTTAGCACGGCAGAGAATATCGAAGATCTCTGGTAAATTTCCTTACAAGCAGAAAACATGCATTTGAAAACTAAACACCGATACATTGATCCAAACACGAAAACTAAATAATCTCACATAAGAAATCGACCGACAAAAAATTCTCACCCTTGCTCTTCAAGAACCACGACTAACTGACAATCAAACATTGCATTACGGAAACCATTGAATCTTCAGGAGCAAAATACAACAAAAGGTAGTGAAAGGCGTACCAATCTTCGGCATTGCATTTCTCGAACACAGATCTATCATCAACTCTGTCAAAGAAATCACAGCCATCAACAATCAAATGGTTCAAATGGCTCTGAGCACTATGGGACTTAACAGTGGAGGTCATCAGTCCCCTAGAACTTAGAACTACTTAAACCTAACTAACCTAAGGACATCACACACATCAATGCCCGAAGCAGGAATCGAACCTCCGACCGTAGCAGTCGCGCGGTTCTGGACTGAAGCGCCTAGAACCGCTCGGCCACCGCGGCCTCCCCATCAACAACCGACTTATGACTATGCTCATTCAGAGCCCCAGTAAAAAATATAAACTCATCAATGCACATGCCCCCACCAACATCGAAAATAAGAAAACACCGAAAATGTCGAAAATTTCTGGAACACACTCAAAATACTATGAGCAAAATTCACCAAGATGACGTGAAAATACTAATGGGAGACTTCAACTCTCTATTTGGAACAGAAAAAACCTGTAGAAAAATCATTGGTACAAATTCAACACACCGAAACGTTTAGACCAACGGCACATGTGTGACTGACATTTGCCAACAATTGAACCTCAAAACGATGTCTTCCCACTTTAGGAAAAAACCAGTTCCCAGGTAACATGCTTGGCTACCAGGTGCAAGCTGCTTTCGTTCGCCTTTCGAGACTCGCTGGAAGCCAGATTTTTAATTCTTTTGTAGTAGAGCTACAATCAGGCAGATACAAACTCAATAAGGGAATCGTAAGACAACGCTCGAGCAAAATTCGTCTTGCTACTTTCAGTAACCCTTAGTGTCAGAACGAAAACCTTACGGTACTGCCAAATTCGTACTGCCACTTTTGTTTTCAGCCTACATATTTTTTGTTGTTGCGAATACATAATTTTATCTATGAAATGACACATTTTCATAATACTTGCGAATGATACACAAAATGAAGTAAATACAGATCTTTTCGATGTCAAAAGTCGGTAATATCCTACTAATTCGCGTTAAAATAGGATCAATCGTCTTATAGACACTTAATGTTTTATTAAGATAGACTGCCGTCGTGTTGTTACTGTAGTAAGCTGAATTTAATTTGTATTAGTACAGTGAACATTTTAATTAAATTTTCCATGAGTTTACTAAACGCATCAGTAATCGCCAAACAGAAATTAAACAGGAGCACAATTTTCTTTCACGGTATCTAAAACAATCTGACAATGCTAATGTTGTTTACAAATTCTACGCCCGTAGAAACCCACTAGTTCTAACGATGTCATTAAACCAGGATAGTTTTAAGAGTATTTTCGTCTAGAAATGAATTGCCTTGACGGTTGATCGATCAAGAGCGGGAAAGGTAAAATTTTACGAATATATGACGAGAGGGACAAGTGCTTGAGAGGGGACTTCCCTGTCAATACAAATGCCTGAGAGACGACTTTCCTATCAATCTCCTGGACAGTTTTGTTTCTCAAATCAACAGAGTGCGTCATCATGCAGTAGCAAAATGGTTCAAATGGCTCTGAGCACTATGGGACTTAACATCTGTGGTCATCAGTCCCCTAGAACTTAGAACTACTTAAACCTAACTAACCTAAGGACACCACACTGCCCGAGGCAGGATTCGAACCTGCGACCGTAGCAGTCGCGCGGATGCAGTAGCACAGGTGATGTAGTTTTGTTGCTCGATTTTCTTACACACCGACCAAAAGGTTGGCAACAAATTCCAGCTGTGTTGCACACACCCCGTGGGGCAGAATTCGTAGCCCGAAACACACTTTTGGAGCTGTCAGATGTAAAATATTATGTTCACACTACTCTTTGCTCGAGTTTACGTCTTTTGGTGGGGCTCAGCCTTTCATTTCTTCTTAGGAAGTTAACGATAAAGGCATCATAACACGTCACCAATAACAGTACTGCATACGAATGCTCAATGAGCGGCTTGATGACGTTCAATAATAGTCACTCCATGATTTTTGTTGTTTCGAATTAGAGCATGCAGTACTCCTACGCCAGACTTCTGAACTTTGCCTGTTGATTGCAAATGTCGCATGATGGTGAAATGGTAATCTATCACATATATCAGTAGTCGAGACTTCCTTAATGTGGAAAATCATTCATGCCAGAACGATCTTTGTTGAAACAAGAATATCTTTTTCTGGCGTATTTTTCCCAAAAGCACTCGCTCCACACACAGTTCAAATCTTTCTAGTTGCCTCCTCTGCATTCACCCCTCTGTTATACCAAAAGTATACGTTGTGTTGCAGATGTTACACCTTCTTCCACTTGCGACTCAATTTTACAATGCTTAACCGTAGTTCATGATTTTCAAGTATGCAAAATGCAATGCTTAACTGCAAGATGATAACTAGAACTTCAAATTCGAAAATGACAGTTAATACATATACTGACAGCGTCGCGCCGCGTTCACATGGGCGGCGCCGGATTTCAGGCGGCGGGTGGCGTCTGGCCGGTGACCGGCAGCCGCTGCAGCGCGAGGAAACGCTCGAGCGTAAGCTGTTATGATCGCGACGCAGCCACGAGCTGTCCTGCGAATTGTTTGTGGAATACTTGTTATTGCTGGTGGGTAGAATGTCAAGCGAATTATCTTCGATGTTCAATCAGACTCATAAATTTATACGAAGGCCGAAATGTGGTAAAAAGAAATACATATATATATATATATATATATATATATATATATATATATATATATATATATATAGGTGGCCGCGAACAGGCGACTATCGGCTTTGAGTGCGCGACTATTACCGTTTTTTTTTTTTATTTTAATCTCATTTTGTTCGCTTTCGTTCGTGCATTTGCTCTAGGCGGACGTCGTAAGACATCCGTTCAAGTTCGTTGTTGATCGATTAACTCAGTTTTCTTTATTACAGAGGGCTGCTAACCCTCCGACCGAACACGCTGAGCTACCGTGCCGGCTAGCAGGCGACTATCAGTTTAGAATGCGCGACTATTACCGCTAGACCACGGGCTCACACAATCCGAGCGCACATCGGAAGTAGACAACACTTCCTCCTAACACTTCCGCATCTTACAGTGTTGCCAGATTGTGCACATGGCCGGACTTAAGAGTTGTCAGGGGCGGTCAGTTTTATTGGCCACCTTAAGTGAACGACTCGGACTTAGTCTCTGTGGCGGCCGGCCGGCGGTCAGTTTTTATGTCTAAGACTGTATGTCTATTAGAAAGTGTGACACAGACTACAGCATCAAGTTGCATTCAAACGTCCTCCTTGGAAGTTTTCAGTGAGAAGGACAACTTGTTGCCTGTCTTTGAACAGAACTTGAATTCAGGGAATCTGACACTGACTTTGACGTTACAGCGCTCTTCTCGTTAGCTGGTGTGAACGTGACTACCTTAACACTCAATACTTGGTTTTTGCAACAATGAGCCCCTGACTTTTTCTGACTGAACTTTTGCATACCAGTTGTTTGAATGTGACCAAGTTTGCTGCATTTTCAATATTTCGTGTCGTGGAAGGGTCATGCCTTCCGTGCCTTCCGCTTGTAAGACTTAAAACGTTGTGGACAGGATTTTACACTATGAATCGAATGTTTGGCGTGGGGCGCTGCGCTGTACGGGCTGTGCTCTACTGGGTTGTGGCACGTGATCTCCGCGCACTGCCTGTTTGCTGTCACTAGTATCCACAACAGGTATGAACGACGACTCAAACCCTACCAATGCACTGTCGAAAGCGTCTTCGTTATCCAATAAACAAAGCACTTGTTTTAAAGTAGGGTCTAGATACTTTAAAGCCGGCCGCGGTGGTCTAGCGGTTCTAGGCGCGCAGTCCAGAACCGCGCGACTGCTACGGTCGCAGGTTCGAATCCTGCCTCGGGTATAGATGTGTGTGATGTCCTTAGGTTAGTTAGGTTTAAGTAGTTCTAAGTTCTAGGGGACTGATGACCACAGATGTAAAGTCCCATAGTGCTCAGAGCCATTTGAACCATTTGAATACTTTAAAATCTGATGCCTTAAATGCCTGTCTCACACATTGTGTCATAACATCACATAGCGTCTCATCACTACAGAACTTGCCATACTCGCATATGAATTTACACTGTCTAGTCAGATCTATTAAGCCTGCTACACATTCCCTGTTTGGTTAATGGGGCTTACTACGAAGTCTGATAAACTGTAATCTATTAGCCATTACATGAATTTGTTCATGAAAGTATCTATCAGGGGCAAGAACTAGCTCTTCATACGAAACACTCTCAGGGTGGGTCGTTGGAAATAACTTGCAACAGAAACGATAAACTACCACTCCCATTGTTGGCAAAAAATGTGCATGTCGATCCTTACTCTGGATGTGGTGCGTGCAACTGCACTATACTCTCCGCCTATTCTTCCTGCTCGGCGGTACACTGCCTGAACTGCGGGGCACATGCAGGTGTTTGCTGCGGTGGTGCTGTGATAGCAGGAAGCAACTTAGTTATTCCTTCCATCAATTGCTGTATCTGCTGTGCCTGGAATTAAACAACCTGTGTCAAGATATTCCTTGCGTGGCCATGGTTCACAAAGCAAAACAAAGCTGTCGCAACCAAAAATACACTAGCAAATGCCCGAGGGAAAATCAACGAACGAAAACAGAAAGCGAGAAGTGCAGTGCTGAAAACAAACCACAACACAATTAGGCCTCTGCCAAAACTCTGTGGAAAGGAAACACTTTAGTACACTGTAACAACTGATGGGCACGACACTGGAGCTGAAATACAATGAAGTGACGTAAGTCATGGGATAGCGATATGTACATATACAGATGCCAGCAGTACCGCGTACAAAAGGTATAAAAGGGCGATCCATTGGTAGAGCTGTTATTTGTACTCATGCGATTCGTGTAAAAAGGTTTCCGACTTAATTATGACCTCACGACGGAATTTAACTGGCTTTGTAAGCAGAATGGTAGTTGGAGCTACACGCATGGGTCATTCCACTTCGGAAATAGTTAGAGAACTCAGTTTTCCGAGATCCACAGTGTTACCTCTCACCTTGGACAAGATAGCATGTTGGACCCTGAGGGACGCGGACCTGTTTTGGACAGCAGAACTTGTATGTAGTTTGGGGACGCACCAGAATGCAGTAGCAAAATCCTCGTCCTTCTCACAGTTACCATACTGTATTTTATACTACTTCGTGTTGAAGGAGTGGGCTTCGTTTGGCACTGACCTTACACATCATGCACAGTTGGCGGATCTCCAACAATATGTTCCCATTTCAATTGAATGGTCAAAACACAGTCCTGTCGGACTAACTCAGTTTAGCCTGTTTCTACACTGCTTTCAGAATGTGGTATATACAGATTTCTCCGACTTCTACTCAGTTCCGACTTAAATTGGAACGGTCAGTGGGTAAAGCGGCGGAAATGGTACATTTGCAACATGCATAGGGACTGAATAAAACGACGCTGGAATTGTACTGTAGCAGATAGGTTGAAGAAAGGTGATTCGTTTCAAGATATGAGAGTGCCAGGAATATGATTCACTAGTGGCTGTAATCATTAAATGACTTCTGCATAGGATCCAACGCAGTTATGTGGTTGACAGGAAAGACTTGATTCCAAATCCCAGACAGCATTTCTACCGAAACCATAGAACTAGAGATCTGAAAAGCTAGTGTACATTTCTGAATACCTCAATCAGCACATCAGCTACTACTGTTTGTGATCCTTCTCAATCAACCATCGCCTATAACACAGTAGATGTATAACCAAACCTCTGATATGGCATCGAGACAGAATGCGTTACAAATACTGGGGAAATATATAGCGGTGGCGGCGTGAGGGAATTGCAAATACCGGTTTCATGCCACACTCCTTAGCTGAATCACTTTCAAAATTCCGTAATTGTATTATGAGGGTACACCGTCTGCGACGTGTAACCGCACTGTTGGTCTGATACTATACCCTCTGTTGATCACTGTCTGTATCCAGTGTCACGGTATTTGTCTGGAAAAAAACGACTTCATTTAGAAGTAATGCCATACGTAGATTTATAAAGCCAGTATAGCTTTTAAGATGGATACTTGTATGCAACTGTAGAACCAAGACCCCTTGTGATGGTAATATGGTTGTTTTTTTTTTTTTTTTACATCTGGCAGACTGTAAGACGATTACGCATCTCTTTCTAAGACACAATGGTACCACTCACAAGAAAACTTATGAGACATGTCCACCCACCGTTGATTTTCGGTCAGCATTATTTCGTATCGCTGGCAATCAGTTATTGGCAAAGTATTATACTTACTGGTAGGGGGTGCATGATAGGTTCGCCATGAGCATCAGTATGTGTGTGTGTTTCGACATTTGCAAAGGAAATGAATATGTCCATTAAAAATGGTCCAAATGGCTCTGAGCACTATGGGATTTAACTTCTGAGGTCATCAGTCCCCCTAGAACTTAGAATACGTAAACGTAACTAACCTAAGGACATCACACACATCCATGCTTGAGGCAGGATTCGAACCTGCGACCATAGCGGTCGCGCGGTTCCAGACTGTAGCGCCTAGAACCGCTTGGCCACACCGGCTGGCATGTCCAGTAATAAGGAAGGTATGGATTTGACGTGGAGTACTGTGATAGCAAAGGGAACAGTACGTCAAGTCATAAGAATGGTACCGATATTTCTATTTCCAGAGCCACAGCCATCAGCAGGGTGCACTTCTGATACTTTGCTCCTTGTCGAATGTCATTCAACTGAGACTGCAATTGTAAAATTTAGTTATAAGTACGGGGATAAAATATATATGAGGCCGTTTTTTTGGTTTTTTTTTTCCTAGGACGATTCTGTCTATGCTTGCTTGGTGTGCAGCGCTGTTGACCTGTGGAGGGAATGATTCACGTTTCCCATTAATGGTAGGATCTGTCTGAATGGAGAG
This sequence comes from Schistocerca piceifrons, assembly GCF_021461385.2. Taxonomy (NCBI): domain Eukaryota; kingdom Metazoa; phylum Arthropoda; class Insecta; order Orthoptera; family Acrididae; genus Schistocerca; species Schistocerca piceifrons. The sequence continues at coordinate 76,357,558 of NC_060149.1, forward strand.
AGCTGTTAGAGTGTAGCAATGTAGCTAACTAAATCGTGTTGCCCTCTGGACGGCCGAATAGAGAACTAATACTTACTATGTGCTGGATAGCATTCATGATTGCGTGGAAATTTGAGAAGATTCAATGTGGACGTGTGTTTGTGCGGGACCGTTATTCCCTCCCATGTAAATTCTTTGGTTGACTGCTTCTGCACATATCGCACCTTTATTTAGTTACAGGAACACCGATTGTGGTGTGTGCATCTTGCAGATGAAAGACAGGTGGAAGACATGTTTGCTGTTTCTCTAGACATGAGAAACACCTTAGCTGACTTTGTAAATTATTCTTTGTATTCGTGAGTGGAAATAACAGTTTCCTCTATTTTTTTCGAGTTCTCAAGTAAAGGTCTTCACAGACGGAATAAGTTTCTAGTTACTCAGTCATTTACAGCATGATCCGCCTTGCTAAAAAAAATGGTTCAAATGGCTCTGAGCACTATGAGACTCAACTGCTGAGGTCATTAGTCCCATAGAACAACTAGTTAAACCTAACTAACCTAAGAACATCACAAACATCCATGGCCAAGGCAGGATTCGAACCTGCGACCGTAGCGGTCTTGCGGTTCCAGACTGCAGTGCCTTTAACCACATGGCCACTTCGGCTGGCGCCTTGCTAAAGTTTCGGGTTTGTAGAGAAATAATTTCCAGTCTATATCTTCAGAACTATGTTGCAAGTGATCGGTAGGCTACTGCTGTGTGCTTGATATCGAGAAATACCACGAAAATGGTGTAATATGATGGCATATCATGCGAAAATACATGTGTTCTTGTAATCGAAGACTCTAGAGGTGGGTGTGGAAAAGCAAGCAAGCAAGCAGGTCTGGACCAGAGACAGTAACGCATTTTTGCCAAGACGAAACGAGCCCGAATTTGTACAACAGTTGTGAGAGTGACTTCAGTCCACTGAGGGCGCTCTGGTCACGTGTCAGGAGTGGATGGCTTGTGACCATCAACTATGGGAAAATATCCAGAGATGCAAGGAGTATTTATGGTGCTGTCTATCTTCATGTTATATGTATGAGTGTCTGGTGGTCGATAGCTTGTATGGCACAGGATACGAAATGTATGTTTACCACATCGACATGGCACATGGCGATATATTGCTGGGATGGAGATCGGTTTCGCACTCTAATATTCAAGCTCCTGTCCTTAGTGGAAGAGCAGCGCAATTGAGTAAGAGTCTTTCTGTATTTGGCGACCTATAGGCAGCTTTGCAAGGTTTAATTGTCAGTGCAATATGGTGATCTGTGCAAAATAGTTTTTTGCTGCTGAAATTCTCGTCTGCAGAAAGTAAAAAGAAAGGCGGATGGTGCTTCCACAATGGCGGCATCAGTAATTCAGAGGGTAAATTTAATAAGAACCAATCATAATGCTCCATTCATTTGAGAAGACATCCTTTGTGCTGGGATGTAGGAGCCTCTACATAGCAGTGGGAATGTTTGTGTTTAAGAGATGTTTGTTGAAAACAGGACTTATGCAGAAAGCAGCCTGTGCTATTCTGGAACTGATTTCTATAGCGCTATCTGTAGTCAGTATCCACAGGTATCACACCAATAATGGTAAGCACAATTGCTCAGAGGTGTTTCGCATATGGGATCGGTGTGAGCGCGTATTGGAGTTCTGTGACATCAGTATAACACTCGAAGAACTCTAATTGTATACCCAAAAATAGATGTGATGGTCACCTGCTTGCTATAGGTGGCAGCGGTGTGAGAGTGGTGGCTCACGCTGGCTTTCATCCAGCAGTGGCTCATGGCAGAGGCGACATGCACATGCAATTGGAGTCTCTGTGGAGCATCTGATATGTTGACAATAGTTCGAAAGTTTTTTTACGTGCAATGAGTGTTTGTGCACTACATTATTTGTGGCTATTTAATCGTTGTGAGCGTGTTGGCAGAGTGTTATATATGCATTATGTTAGTGATTTACGAGTAGTTTGCAGGTCTACACATTGGTAGACCGCAGTATTTCGGTGTGTTACGAGTAGTTTGATGGTCTGTAGGCTGTGTGTCATGGCACCAAACATGTCAAAGTGTGTGTTTTGTATCAGTGTAGTAAATAAACTATGTGAAATCCATCCCTAAATAAATTGCTCGAAAATAAATAAAGTACACTCCTTCCTTTCTCCAGCAGTTCAGCACAGGCTGAGTAATTTTCCCGCCAATTTTCCCCCCAGACTGCCATCTAGGATTATGTCATGGGAGGGATGAAATCACCCTCTGGTGGCAGTACTGTGAACTAGGTCAGTTGGACTCCAGTTCTCATGGTGAACACACTGGATGGAGGTACTGCTTCAAATTGTTTAAATAAAGACAAAGTCCAGAACAGGTTGAGTCCTTTTCTCGTCATTTTCCCTCACCCCAGTCCGACATCTTGGATTATGTCATGGAGTGGACAACAGCGCCCTTTGGTGGCAGTACTGTGTACTAGGTCAGTTGGACTCCGGACCCCATGGCGAACACACTTGATGGTGGTACTGCCTCTAATTGTTTAAATGAAGACTGAAAATAAAGATTTATGTGAACCACAGGCTGAGTCCTTTTCCCACCAGTTCCTAGGAAGAGGTGGTGGTCAGGTGACTTAGGTTAGTTTGGAGGTAGCCCAAGTGCCCTTTTTTCTCGTCATTTTCTTAGTTTAGTGGAGGTAGCCATGGTGTGTTGCATTGTCCTGATGGAATTTGAACTATCTGCCAGGGGGTGTTTCAGGGGTGCATGGCACCTTACCGCCAAAAGACGCCATCTTGGATAACGGTACTCGCATCATCAGGTGACGTCATGGCCGCCATCTTCGATGACGTCATGTGCTGTTGCCAAGTCTATAGGCCGCCATCTTGGATAACAGTACTTGGGCCACACAAACTTGTCCCACTACTCGTACATGTATATGAAAGCCACAATAATTGTGGGTCATATCTAATAAAAGTTATCTTCAGGAAATGTTAATAAACGGAAATAGTTCTACAGCTCACTCCACTGCTTATATCGTACCTGAGCTAGCATTTACTTTCTAAATTACAAAGTGAAGTTTCGGAGTAAATACACGGATTTTGCAAAAATATGGAAATGCCAAAAATACAACTCTTTACCCCTCCTAATATGGTGTAGGAAAACCGTTGTCATTCAAAACAGTTTGCAGTTGTCTCGAAATGGACAAATACAGGTCCTGTACGGTTTTCAGTGGAATTGTATACTATTCTTCCTGTAAAATAAAAGGGAAGTTCAGGTGAAGATGATGGAAGGTGGATAGCGGTCACGAACCCTCATGTCCAAAGCAGATCACAAAGGCTCAATAATAGTGAGATCTAGTGATTGTGGTGACCAGGGGAGACACGGCAAGTGATCTTCCTCTTCACAAAACCAGTCTAGGACGATGCGAGCTATGTGTGAATAGGGGCGCTGTCGTCTAGGAACACAGCATTACCACTGGGGAATAAACATTGTACCATGGAATAGACCTGATCAGCCAAAATTACCTCCTCGGCAGTAGTGCGATATGGATCCCTTGAAATCCACAATATGGCTGCCCAAATCATCACCGAACGCGCGCGATGTTTCTCTCATGGGACGTAAACTCGGTCAGAATTTGAAAGCAGACTGTAACAAGACTTATGTGACCAAATGACATTGTTCCATTGCTCCATAGCCCAGGCTTTATGGCTTAGGCATCACGTTTCCAATTACGGGCGTTTGCATCACTGATGAGTGATTTTGGATTTCCAGCTCGCCCTGCAATTCCCTGCCTGTGGGGCTCCTTGTGTGTTGTTTGAGTGCTGACAGTCGCGAGTGCGACATTCAGTTCTGCAGTGGCTTTTGCAGCTGCCGTCCTCATATGTATCGTCGCAATCCTCTTGAATGACCGTCTGTCACGACTACTATACAGACACTTTCGTCCGCGTTGTGACTCAGCGGAAGATGCTTTCCCCTCTTTCCCTGTATGTGGTGTAAGCCTCCATATTGTGCCTCTTGAAACGCCAAACACTTCGGCTACCTTAGTTATGAAAGCATCCATCATAGGAGCACTAAGAATTTGTTGACTTTCGAATTCAATTAGGTCCGAGATAATGCTCTCACAACTACATGGGACACTGTTCTCACCACTACAGACACTTGCAATTTTTTTAGGACATGGCACAGGTGCCATTCATGGTCGAATAGAATAGCGCAGCCTGTAGGGTTAGCTACCATCTGCATTTATGTTCAAGCGTGCATTTCTAGCCATGTCTCCATATTTTGGTTCAGACCCTCTTCAATGACTATCTGAGTCCAAAATGTCACAAAACGGATATATGTGTGTAATTATTTGTCACTCTGTGACTCTGGGTGGCAAATGTGAATACTGCCGCAAGACTGTTATTAGTTTGAACTTGATGTGCGAGGATTGTGAATTGTAGTTTCATTGGATGGTCTACCCGACGGGAGGCCCTAGTCCACACGACATTGTACTGAGACAGAAGGGCTTGCCAACAAGGTTCGCCAGCTGGAGTGGCCGAGCGGTTCTAGGCGCTTCAGTCTGGAACCGCGCAACCGCTACAGTCGCAGGTTCGAATCATGGCTGGGGCATGGATGTGTGTGATGTCCTTAGGCTAGTTAGGTTTAAGTAGTTCTAAGTTCTAGGGGACTGATGACCTCAGAAGTTAAGTCTCATAGTGCTCAGAGCCATTTGAAACAACAAGGTTCTTACGTGGATGTGTAGGTTATGCTTAAAACACAGGAAAATCGCAGTACAAGAGGCGAAGATTCATGCCCTTGAGGTAAAGAAATGTAGTATTTAGTGGGGAGGGGGGGTGGGGGGGGGAAGAGATAGATAAAAAAAGTGATGTGCGAAAATTTAATCGGAAAGTGGTGAAAAAGGAGTAGTTTAGATAGTTGTGTTACCATTGAGCTCAAGAACAGGTATAGCCTGTTACCTGTTTGCAAGTATGAAGAAGAGCCTCGTGGTGTGTCTGCGGGGTAGCTGTGTGATGCGCTTCAGTGTGGCATCTTCTGGTGTGTTTGTAGTTATTAGTCAACATGAAAGATTTTGCAGTTTAAGCATATCACTAACTATCTAAAGTTGTCATATCACTAGCACAATACAATTGCCAGCAATGTGAAGACGTTGTTTCCTAATTATGCTACCCTGCACAACCTTAGTGTATGCAAATTCATTTTAACAACGAAAGACTCCAGCAAGGTCCTCATTGAGAAATCCATAGCGTAAGAGATTATATAGACTGCAAAAAGACTCAAAATGTAAACATTAATTTAAGCACCCAAACGTAAAGAACTTTATTTGAGAAATTAAGTCTGAGAGATGCTGGACCTACAGAATTTGGGATGCAAGCGCTATATATCTAACATTAAAACTGAAAAGTCAGCTATATGGCTACAAAACATTATTCTGTGTTAAAACAAATCACTGTACAGACATTCTTCAACAAATGTCAAGGTCAATCAGGTAAATGATTCTGTCTACAATTTTTACCGAAGGTAGGTTTGTGGATTCTAACAGTATTTCGTTAAATGTAGATGCTGTGCACAAATAACTGTTACAGTCAGTTTTATATTTCAGTTAAAGTGACTGGTTACCTGTTATCTCTGAAAATATCACCGTAAGACCTAACCTAAAATTTTTGCGTTTAAAGTACTGTCTATGTTGCTAAATAATAGTAATACTTTCTACTGTCAGCTTGCGAGACCGCCTGTGCCTCAAAACTTTCCTCGCTTTTGCTAAGTTTCGTTTCTCGCGCACAAGAGATGGGTCTTTGAAGTAACAAATAATAAACATTTTAATGTTCTCGTGACCAGCTGTATTTGTATTAATTCAGTACTGGTAATATATACAACAGCTTATAAAGGTTGTACTGTTACTGAAGAATTTTCAACAGTAAAAAGAACATGGATATATCCATGAAACCAATTTTACTTTCACAGAAATCACATCTACGCTTAATACCTAGTCAAGGCAAAAAGTATTTAAATTATTTTTACATTGGTTGTTTATTCTTTGGCTCCGCCGTATTTCACAAAATTCCAGGAATGGAGCACACCTTTTCAGTAATGCGTCTAGTGCATGAATAATGCACTAGACATGCACAAAGAATCTGCCTTCATTGACGCAAATATTCCAATACGATGTGTAGTTCTAGTTTTACGATATGATTAAATATAGGCTCAAAATAACAATAAGATGATTTAAACGTGAAATTACGTCTACCGTAGGAAAAGGACTCACAGCATGGTCGGCACCTAAACGCACGTTTATAAGAGGAAATTACAAATCCATATTATTGATCTCAACGGAGGGTGCCTTGAATAGAGTCAAGGAGAAGCCGCAGAATAGGTAACCTCGTTTGCTTTATTCCATCGGACGTCGTCCGAATAATTTAAACACAATCCCCTCCATTTGATGAATACAGCTACTTCCTGAACACAAAAACACGGTTTCGAGAATACGGTTCCCCGTAGTTTCCTGTTGGTATAATCGGCGGCCGAAAACCTCCATTGAGAGAGTTAAAAATAATTACTGACTACAGTAACACAGAACTTGCTTACATCTGCGTCGAATATTCTGCATGACAAAGTTTGCTTTAATATTAAATTTAAATATTTTAGCATATTAACTCCTGCATGCAAACTACCTTCATTAATGCACTAGAAATTTTGATGTACTGGTACTTTCAGTAAAAAAGTAGCATACAATTTTAAAAATAATGTTGCTGAAACTGAGTTTTCTTCACATGCATTATTGCCTAAAACAGCTCCTTAGTAATCCTCACACAGAATTCTTCTTTAATTATAGCATTTCGCTTTGTTAGCCAACGATGAGTTGCCACCCAAATGCTTTACTCATGTTTCAAACATATGGGACGTGTATACTTTTCCAAGATGCGTCATAGCACTGACAAGGGAATTGTCCAGTCGAAACCTGCCCTGAATTTTTATATACGGTAAGAATATACCGAAAGAAACACAATGTCGAACTTGTAGCCGCTAAGAAACAATTCAAGAAGTTTTAAAAAAATGTTGAAATTTGTCGAATTCTTAGCATGCTAGATGGCTGACTAAATATACATCGCTGTAATAGCTGTATCAGACAGTATATGCACAACAAGGCGCGCAAATATCCATAATAATTAGCAGTTGCCTTCGAGATTTCGCTAAGTGTTAACAATGGAGCTAAAACTGAATTAATTTTCATTGTGATTTCTTCGTATATGCTTGCTAATGCCATTCGGTTTTGTGTAGGTTACAGTGTTTCACAATAATTTGGAAACCAACTAATGTTTTCAACCTTACGAAGATGAAATATGAAGAATATAGTATCCTATCGAAATCACCTACTTCCTCCGAAGTTATTATTAGTAAATTTCTTAGGTATTCATTCGAATGCTGTACACATTTCGTCAGACGCTGTGAAAACATCAGAGGAAATAGGCAATATCTCGCACTATTCAGTGAATTGTGGTTCGAACGACGATTGTTGTACTAAATAAAGTTCATAACAAAAACAGAGTACCTTCCAAATCCAAAGAAAACATGTACAGTAATAACTTTCAGTGAGAAAGAAAAGGCTGTAAAACTTTTGGTTAAGCGTAGGGAGAAAATACTTATACGTAAGCAGCATGCAATGCCGGTTTCGTTTCATGAAATCTGAACATGGATTGTATAAATGGAAGAAAGAGTTACACGAAGTGTGAAATATGCGCCAAAATGAAACTCTCAAAAGTCTCTAAGAAAAATTATTCGAGAGATTTAGAACGGCACGTGAACGTCAGTGCACAGTTACCGAGAGGAAATCCACAACACAGAGTGCTCTGAATTGCAAGCGAAATGAACATTACCGATTTCAAGGATTCTTCAACCTAGTTAAACAGAACCGGGAAAACATGCGGAAAACGAAGTCGGAGGATTAGTAAGTTTACCTGAATTAAACTTGTAGGGGAGATACCATACATAAATTTGTAGCTGATGTGAAGACAAGGATTCTTGTTATCCTCTAAAATGCTGCGTATAAAGTCAATTACTCAGGTTTCATGCAAACTGTACTTTACAATTTCGAGTCAAACAAAGACAGAGTCGCTTGTGCAGTCGATGAATGCTATGGCACATTCTTGTGCAACAATACCAGCTGATGGGGTAACAGTTCGATTTTACACAGAGTACGCGAAGGAACTTGTACCCCTTCTTGCAGCGGTGTAGCGTAGGTCTCTAGAAGAGCGTAGCGTTTCAAAAGATTGGAAAAGGGCACAGGTCATCCCCGTTTTCAAGAAGGGACGTCGAACAGATGTGCAGAACTATAGACCTATTTCTCTAACGTCGATCAGTTGTAGAATTTTGGAACACGTATTATGTTAGAGTATAATGACTTTCCTGGAGACTAGAAATCTACTCTGTAGGAATGAGCATGGGTTTCGAAAAAGACGATCGTCTCAAATCCAGCTCGCGCAATTCGTCCACGAGACTTAGAGGGCCATAGACACGGGTTCCCAGGTAGATGCCGTGTTTCTTGACTTCCGCAAGGCGTTTGATAAGGTTCCCCACAGTCGTTTAATGAACAAAGTAAGAGCATATGGACTATGAGACCAATTTTGTGATTGGATTGAAGAGTTCCTAGATAACAGAACGCAGCATGTCATTCTCAATGGAGAGAAGTCTTCCGAAGTAAGAGAGATTTCAGGTGTGCCGCAGGGGAGTGTCGTAGGACCGTTGCTACTCACAATATACATAAATGACCTTGTGGATAACATCCGAAGTTCACTGAGGCTTTTTGCAGATGATGCTGTAGTATATCGAGAGGTTGTAACAATGGAAAATTGTACTGAAATGCAGGAGGATCTGCAACAAATTGGTGCATGGTGCAGGGAATGGCAATTGAATCTCAATGAAGACAAGTGTAATGTGCTGCGAATACATAGAAAGAAAGATCCTTTATCTTTTAGCTACAATATAGCAGATCAGCAACTGGAAGCAGTTAATTCCATAAATTATCTTGGAGTAGGCATTAGGAGTGATTTAAAATGGACTGACCAAATAAAATTAATCGTCGGTAAAGCAGATGCCAGACTGAGATTCATTGGAAGAATCCTAAGGAAATGCAATCCGAAAACAAAGGAAATAGGTTACAGTACACTTGTTCGCCCACTGTTTGAATACTGTTCACCGGTGTGGGATCCGTGCCAGATAGGGTTGATAGAAGAGATAGAGAAGACCCAACGGAGAGCAGCGCGCTTCGTTATAGGATCATTTAGCAATCGCGAAAGTGTTACGGAGATGATAGAAAAACTCCAGTGGAAGACTCTGCAAGAGAAACGCTCAGTAGCTCGGTACGGTCTTTTGTTAAAGTTTCGAGAACATGCCTTCACCGAAGAGTCAAGCAGTATATTGCTCCCTCCTACGTATATCTCGCGAAGAGACCATGAGGATAAAACCAGAGAGATTAGAGCCCACACAGAGGCATACCGACAATCTTTCTTTCCACGAACAATGCGAGACAGGAATAGAAGGGAGAACCGATAGAGGTACTGAAAGTACCCTCCGCCACACACAGTGATGTGGCTTGAGGAGTATATGTAGATGTAATAAGTATCAGTGAATTACTGTTGCTACTGCTTTATATCTGTCTTCAGAACCATCTAAACAAATTAGGACAAAACATTAAATAAAAGGACTGTTTGCTTGCAAAACACTTGTAATCGATGTAGTAAAATCTAGGAAAATGGGACGGAATAATTTTCGTTGTTATATCCAAAACGTCTTCTAACCATTTGCAGAAAATAATTTACTGCTTTTGTCGGACTCTTGACATAGACGTATGGACACCTCCGTCTTTAGTAGGACGGCGAAAAGATGCTTAATGTAATTTAGATTCCACCTGGAACTTATAGTGTAATTCAGCAGTTCGATGAAAAAATATTTACCATTTCTCAGAAAATTGTTAGGTAATACAATTTCCGTTGGGGTTCGTAATTTCAGGTTTATCAGCAGAACAGTATTATCAAACTTCAGTCATTTCTGCACTGCCAGTTTACACCAGCACATTTTATGAACTTGATGAAGTATGCCTGGTATACACCATAATATACAGAACAACGGCCACGACCATGTCTTCCTCCATCCCAGTTTTGTCTAAATAAGGCTGGCAATTACAGAGAAGAGCCAGAATGCATTAATTTTTATCAGATTTGCCTGGTAAAGGAAAACGATTGTTTTCGTCATCCAATAGGCACTTATCATTTTTGTGACAAATGTAGGAAATAAACAAGTAATTGTTAGCAAAATATGCATTATTGAGAAATTATAATAATAACTGTGCTACAGGAATTGTTATAAAATATTTCACGCCAACGAATTAAAGTCCCGATTGATGAAAGCCGTTAGTAATGTAATAACATTCTCTGCTGTGATTTTCTTTCCTCTGCTAGTTACTTGTGTAACACTTATGACCGAGTGCACCAATCTCGATTAACAGTTAACCGCGGTTAAGTCGATATATAATCCTGTTCAGCGCAGTATTCTGGTGCACCAACATCGATCTAAGTTAAACGAGGGAATCGACCGCGGTTATATTTAACCGGGGCTCTTTCCCGGTTTTCTCGACATAACCACGGTTTTAAAAGCATACGCTATTAAGATGGCGGCGCGTTTTGATGTTATTGATGGCATTGAGGAAGATTTGTTATACCTTGACCATTTAAATCGTGACCGAAATCGTGTTGGAGTGATTGTGGAAAGGGGAAACCCTTTTGAAGATTATGGTGACAGGAAGTTTGAAGAGAGATTTCATCTGTCAAAAGAAACAGTGTGGTGGTTATTAAATCAAATTAATGATAGGTTAGAATTTCCTACTGATCGGAATAACCCTGTTTCTCCGATAAACAGACTTTTGATTACTTTAAGGGCATATGCAACAGGTGCATTCAACATTCTTATTGGGGACAACAGTAATATACATCGTACAACACCACAACGAATCATCAGTGATGTATCAGACATCATAGCATCACTGTCTACTCGCTTTATAAAATTTCCAACAAGAGAAGAAGTGCGCTCTGTGATGTATGGTTTTAGTCAATTGGACCGATTTCCTGGCGTTCTTGGTACCTTGGATTGTACCCATATAAGAATTCAGTCTCCTGGAGGACATAATGCTGAACTTTTCCGCAATAGGAAATCATATTTTTCCTTTAACTGTCAAACCATTAGTGATCACAATTTGTTAATAAGAGATATTGTCACTCGATGGCCGGGCTCTGTGCACGACAGTACCATATTTCTCAACTGCGCTCGCAGAGCTCAATTTGAAAACGGAGAAATACCACAAGATCACTTATTGGGAGATAGTGGTTATGCATGTAAATCCTACTTGTTAACTCCACTTCTAAATCCGCAAAATGAAGCAGAGCATCGGTATAACAGGTCTCATATTAAAACTAGAAACACTGTTGAGAGAAAATACGGCATGTGGAAGAGAAGATTTCCCATATTATCTGTAGGAATAAGATCTAATCCACAGGAAACAATGTCAATCATTGTGGGTACAGCTGTCTTGCGTAATATTGCGAGGAGTACAAGTAGTGATGAACCACCAGAAGATCCTGAAATTTCTCGACTTTTAAATCAGTTACGTGATGAGAGAGGCCCCAACATTGAAGACAACGAAGAAGTGCTACCTGGACAGCAGATGTATCGTGATGATACATTACCTGGAAGAGCAGTTCCCCGTGCTATAATTAATGAACATTTCCGATAATCTAACATAAATTCAGACATTGTCCGTAATGAAAAATTATGATTATACACTCCTGGAAATTGAAATAAGAACACTGTGAATTCATTGTCACAGGAAGGGGAAACTTTATTGACACATTCCTGGGGTCAGATACATCACATGATCACACTGACAGAACCACAGGCACATAGACACAGGCAACAGAGCATGCACAATGTCGGCACTAGTACAGTGTATATCCACCTTTCGCAGCAATGCAGGCTGCTATTCTCCCATGGAGACGATCGTAGAGATGCTGGATGTAGTCCTGTGGAACGGCTTGCCATGCCATTTCCACCTGGCGCCTCAGTTGGACCAGCGTTCGTGCTGGACGTGCAGACCGCGTGAGACGACGCTTCATCCAGTCCCAAACATGCTCAATGGGGGACAGATCCGGAGATCTTGCTGGCCAGGGTAGTTGACTTACACCTTCTAGAGCACGTTGGGTGGCACGGGATACATGCGGACGTGCATTGTCCTGTTGGAACAGCAAGTTCCCTTGCCGGTCTAGGAATGGTAGAATGATGGGTTTGATGACGGTTTGGATGTACCGTGCACTATTCAGTGTCCCCTCGACGATCACCAGTGGTGTACGGCCAGTGTAGGAGATCGCTCCCCACACCATGATGCCGGGTGTTGGCCCTGTGTGCCTCGGTCGTATGCAGTCCTGATTGTGGCGCTCACCTGCACGGCGCCAAACACGCATACGACCATCATTGGCACCAAGGCAGAAGCGACTCTCATCGCTGAAGACGACACGTCTCCATTCGTCCCTCCATTCACGCCTGTCGCGACACCACTGGAGGCGGGCTGCACGATGTTGGGGCGTGAGCGGAAGACGGCCTAACGGTGTGCGGGACCGTAGCCCAGCTTCATGGAGACGGTTGCGAATGGTCCTCGCCGATACCCCAGGAGCAACAGTGTCCCTAATTTGCTGGGAAGTGGCGGTGCGGTCCCCTACGGCACTGCGTAGGATCCTACGGTCTTGGCGTGCATCCGTGCGTCGCTGCAGTCCGGTCCCAGGTCGACGGGCATGTGCACCTTCCGCCGACCACTGGCGACAACATCGATGTACTGTGGAGACCTCACGCCCCACGTGTTGAGCAATTCGGCGGTACGTCCACCCGGCCTCCCGCATGCCCACTATACGCCCTCGCTCAAAGTCCGTCAACTGCACATACGGTTCACGTCCACGCTGTCGTGGCATGCTACCAGTGTTAAAGACTGCGGTGGAGCTCCGTATGCCACGGCAAACTGGCTGACACTGACGGCGGCGGTGCACAAATGCTGCGCAGCTAGCGCCATTCGACGGCCAACACCGCAGTTCCTGGTGTGTCCGCTGTGCCGTGCGTGTGATCATTGCTTGTACAGCCCTCTCGCAGTGTCCGGAGCAAGTATGGTGGGTCTGAAACACCGGTGTCAATGTGTTCTTTTTTCCATTTCCAGGAGTGTAGTTATGGAATTTCGCCGTATTTTCAATTTTTCAGATTATTTCAGCATGTAATCCATTTTGTTTCTGCTGTCTAGCGAACATAAAAGTACTCACTGAACTGGGTGTGTGATGCGAAATTTGAGGTTTTGTTGTGCCAGGGACAGGATGTGCTGCCTACAGACAATTACCCAGCTGCTGCTTTTCTGAGATATTTTTTTAGTGTGGAACTGTTGCTAATTCATTATTAAAGATATATTTCTTGCATCACATTGGTTGTGAAAGCAATGCAGTACTCTGTTAGTTATATACATGTTCAGTTTCTGGGTATGTACTTAAATTTGAGAACAAATGACTCCATTACATTTAGAGAGTGTGAGAGTAAAAGCGAGTGGAATAAAATATCCATTATATTTCTGTATTATGTTCACTATAGATCCTAAACATCTCTTAAATTTTCTACTGTAACAACAAATATGTGGATGTCCAACAGTTTTGCAATATTAAAAGAGCACATTCTTTATTATTAGAACCCTACAGTTTAGAGATTATTTTACTGCACTTCTCCTCATTAGTAATGCCGTCTTATCACCTAGATTAGCTTAAAATTGTGAATATGCAGTACACACATGGGCACAAAATAATCATTTGTGTAATAACATAAAATGTCAGATTGGGATTGTTTATTTGTTAAATTGTTTCCATATTAATCACTACTCTTTATTTACAATATGATTTTCTTAAACATAAGTGTGTGTGGCCATAAGGTTGTGCAAAGAATTGAATTACGTTGTTAATTCTAGTCAGTCATGCGTGTAGCAGCACTTTACACAATATTATGCACAACTGTACGCCATTAAAAAAAATACATGAAATTGAAGACAAATTTGTGTTTAGAAATTGCCACCAAAAACAAGTTCTCATCGCTACAAAAGGCAATGGAATATTGTCAGCAATGTCTAATACTTTGGGGATCAGTGCAAGAGCAATAATTAGTTAAGGAGTGTGCTACTTCGGAAGATATGAAAGCAGAACTGTAATGCTGTGAGTTGACAGTACAAAGTGTCATACTTTAAGTTATTACTGAAAACTCCCTCCCTCACCCTGTCACTGATATTGATGCAGTTTTTTCACATATTTAATGCTCACCTGTAGAGAAGGGAATTCCTTGTCATTGCATAGTGCCACAGAAAAATGCCTCACTACAAATACAGTTGTGGCAGAAGTTCTGGGTTGCCATCATAAACATTAGCAGGTGCAGAATATTGCTAAGAAAGCCACACATGCTATGACTACTACAGCAGAAACCAGTGACCCATCATAGGAATGCATTTCTGAAAATATCTTGCTACAAATTTTGCCGTGATAAAAGTTATGGGCTGACATTGTAAACATTAACAGGTGCAGAATATTGCTAGAGAAGCCACACAATTCTAATCTCACTACTGTCCATATTAGCAATGTACGAAGGCAGTTCAATAAGTGATGCAACACATTTTTTTTCTCGGCCAATTTTGGTTGAAATAACCGGAAATTTCTTGTGGAATATTTTCAAATATTCCCGCTTCGCGTCGTATAGTTTCATTGACTTCCGACAGGTGGCAGCGCTGTATGGAGCTGTTAAAATGGCGTCTGTAACGGATGTGCATTGCAAACAACGGGCAGTGATCGAGTTTCTTTTGGCGGAAAACCAGGGCATCTCAGATATTCATAGGCGCTTGCAGAATGTCTACGGTGATCTGACAGTGGACAAAAGCACGGTGAGTCGTTGGGCAAAGCATGTGTCATCATCGCCGCAAGGTCAAGCAAGACTGTCTGATCTCCCGCGTGCGGGCCGGCCGTGCACAGCTGTGACTCCTGCAATGGCGGAGCGTGCGAACACACTCGTTCGAGGTGATCGACGGATCACCATCAAACAACTCAGTGCTCAACTTGACATCTCTGTTGGTAGTGCTGTCACAATTGTTCACCAGTTGGGATATTCAAAGGTTTGTTCCCGCTGGGTCCCTCATTGTCTAACCGAACACCATAAAGAGCAAAGGAGAACCATCTGTGCGGAATTGCTTGCTCGTCATGTGGCTGAGGGTGACAATTTCTTGTCAAAGATTGTTACAGGCGATGAAACATGGGTTCATCACTTCGAACCTGAAACAAAACGGCAATCAATGGAGTGGCGCCACACCCACTCCCCTACCAAGAAAAAGTTTAAAGCCATACCCTCAGCCGGTAAAGTCATGTTTACAGTCTTCTGGGACGCTGAAGGGGTTATTCTGTTATATGTCCCTCCCCATGGTCAAACGATCAACTCTGAAGTGTATTGTGCTACTCTTCAGAAATTGAAGAAACAACTTCAGCGTGTTCGTAGGCACAAAAATCTGAACGAACTTCTCCTTCTTCATGACAACGCAAGACCTCACACAAGTCTTCGCACCCGAGAGGAGCTCACAAAACTTCAGTGGACTGTTCTTCCTCATGCACCCTACAGCCCCGATCTCGCACCGTCGGATTTCCATATGTTTGGCCCAATGAAGGACGCAATCCGTGGGAGGCACTTCGCGGATGATGAAGAAGTTATTGATGCAGTACGACGTTGGCTCCGACATCGACCAGTGTAATGGTACCGTGCAGGCATACAGGCCCTCATTTCAAGGTGGCGTAAGGCCGTAGCATTGAATGGAGATTACGTTGAAAAATAGTGTTGTGTAGATAAAAGATTGGGGAATAACCTGGTGTATTTCAATGCAGAATAAAACAACCCCTGTTTCAGAAAAAAAATGTGTTGCATTACTTATTGAACTGCCCTCGTATTATTCAATAATGCCTCTCTACAAATACTGTTATGATAAATGTTACAGGTTTCCACCACACACATTACCAAGTGGTGTGGCTAGGAAAGCCACATATGCTATGCTTACTTTTGCAGAAAAGAGAACCCACCACAGCAATGTATTTCTCAACATGCCTCACTTCAAATTGTATTGTCATAAAAGATATAGGTTCCCATTATAAACATTACCTGGTGCAGATTATTGCACGGAAAATGACACACACAAAATTATGATTTGGAGCACTTTCCCTCATAATTTAATATGTTAGGATATTCTGGTACAAACAATGCAAAACATGATAACATTGGGCCTCATGTATATAACTGTTACAGCACATATGTTCATTCCAAAGTTAGAGTAACAAGGATGCTTTATTACTATTATTTTGTTTCATTAACAGTCTACCTCATTGTTAAGTCATTTAAGTAGAAATTGGCACCTGACGCTATGGCTGCAGGCCTGCAACTGACATGTATCTTACTTGTGTAAACTGCAGTGTTGCTAATCTGTTTTTATATATGAAGTAATTCTAATTTTAAGTGATTGGATGAAACTTAGTCCAGACCAAATAAGCTGTAAGCAGATATTAGACAGACAACAACTAGGATAGTAGCAGTATCACTAACAGGACAAACAGAGAGAAACATTTTGAACTGTGAGACAACTTTAATACATTAGACAAAATACAACATAGCACAAAAAATTAAAAAAATTCGTTGTCACAGGAAAAAAGAGTCACGTGTCACTGGCATTTTTCTTCTTCCAGTACTTTAATTTTTCTTTTAGGGCCAGAATCTTTAAATTTTTTATCCTCAGCTCCTTTTGGTGCTCTGCCTTCATCATGAGTAATTGGGCCTCCAGTAGTTCCACTCTCTTCTTGCACACATTGTCAATCACTGTTCCCGAACCTGATGGCCTTGGTTTTGCAGGCATCCTGCGACGATTCCATGTATTTTTTGGCGTGCAGATGTTTTTATTCGAGTGATCAGGAGACTATGAAACAGATTGCAACTGGGTGACATCCGCCAGAACATTATTTGGTGTCTCTTTACTTAATAATACGACAGGTGTGTGGGAAGTGGTAGGTTGTGTGCACTCTTCTAACTCGACAACTGAAGCAGGTGGCGTATTCTCACTGCACTGCACTGCACTGCTCTCCATGTTGACAACATCCACAATCATGCTGAACTGTGCATCGGAATCATATGCATTTGTTAACGGTTTCATTGAGGAACGAACAATTTCTAATAGTTTAGCCCGATCATGGATCGTGGTTTTTTGGGTAGGCTTCCCCCCACCTGTTTTATACACTTCCACCTTTTCTTCTGCAAGGTCTTTACGAAGTCTTCTTTTCATATTTTCATAACAGGTTTTCAGCCTGTCACAGGATCTTTTTGTCACACCAGAAATTAAATAAATGTAGTTCGTAGTACCATAAATTAATTCTTATATTATTTGCATTCATAAGTCCATTTTGCATTCTGAGGCTCTTAACTTATAACTGCAATAAAAATCTAAGATCTGTATATGGCTTTTGTTTACATATCAGTTCATTAAAAAGAAAGTGGTATAGGCATATATGAAGAATACGGCACAGGGATAAGTGAGAAACGTATGTTCACAATTTTCAACATAAAAGCTTCCGTTAGTCACATAATATTTAGTTAACAGTAGCACGGCATTGGATTTTAAATTTAAAACTAACAAAACAATTCCAACCGTAAATGTGCATAGTCCTATCACGTATTTCAGTGGTACGCCAATAACAGTTTCAAATTTCAAACTAAAAGCCAGTGTGTCTCATATCCTACGCCTACGATGAACCTAGAAAAGTTATTTATTTGTAAGTAAACTTACCAGGAGTAGAATTAAATTGCGCCTCCACATGGGACCACATTGCCTGTTTTTCTTTTAAGCTGCAGCCGTCGGTTTTCTTATTTTCAAGAACGGATGCATTTGCACCCACCAGTTCAAGAAGTACATCTATCTCGTACTTCGAGAAATTCGGTGTTCTTCTTTTATTCTCCAAAAAAGAAACCAACAGATCAGAAATAGGTACCGAGGTACGTACACACACTTCTGCTTGTCGACGGAAAAAACAGCAAAGATAGAACGTGGCACCAGCGATTATCTGTGCAATTTCTTGTTTACTAACATCTTTGCGTTGCCAGGGCACGTTCCATTGCAATGTAGAGAGTTTACCGCGGCCAAATGCACAGTTGGCTGACGACGGTTTGCTGACCAGCGATTAACGTTGGTGCACTGCAGAAACATTTTAAACGCGATTTACTTTTAACCATGATCGCGGGACCTTTGTTATCATGCTTTTTGACCGGGGTTGGTGCACTCGGCCCTTATATCTTATCCGCGGCTCGTGGTGTTACGGTAGCGTTCTCGCTTCCCACGCACGGGGTCCCGGGTTCGATTCCCAGCGGGGTCAGGGATTTTCTCTGCTTCGAGATGACCGGGTGTCCGGTCATTCACTCGTAAGTCACCTTAGTAGAGTTAACGAACTTTTGGAGCGGCGGCCGAACCGCCCCGCGAGGGGTCTCCCGCCCATCAATGCCATACGCTCATTACTCACATCTTCAACAGTTTAGGTGTATAATATATGAACCCCAAGTTATTCAAAAATGGTTCCAATGGCTCTGAGCACTATGGGACTTAACATCTGAGGTCATCAGTCCCCTAGAACCTAGAACTACTTAAACCTAACTAACCTAAGGACATCAAACACATCCATGCCCGAGGCAGGATTCGAAACTGCGACCGCAGCGGTCGCGTGGTTCCGGACTGAAGCGCCTAGAACCGCTCGGCCACTCCGGCCGGCCCCAAGTTATTCAAAAAATTTATTATGTTAGGCATTTTTGATATGGTTTAAATGCTGAACATCCGCGTGTGTGCAATTTGGACTTGGCGCTACACGGCTATGGCTGTGTGCGCCGCCTTATAGGCGGGTGACCTTGAGCGGGACTTAGCCGTTTACCGAGGCAGGCAGCGAGACGCGGCCCCTAGTATTACTAGGGCCGCGTCGGGCAAAAATCAAGTTTTATCAGCGGAAGTGACGTAGTGATAAGACGCTCGTGAATGGAGCGCTCGGCGCGCTTCCTGTTTCTGCATCAGTCGACTGCAGGCAGCAGCACGCAGCACACAGCCATGCCGTACCGTCGTAGGAGATACACTAGGAGGAGCAGAATGCCAGTTTATAAAACTGTTTTCAGTTTTGATGAGACACCAAGCCCTGTCTCGCAACAGGAGATACTGTCTGGTCCAATAACATTTGTTGGCTGTAAAATTACGTTCTCCTGTACCACAAATGAAGTTGTTCCAGGCAATTCATGGATGACACTTGCTTTGGTGAGAGGAAGTGAAAAGCCTTTGCAAGGATTGGAGGCTTACTACGACAGGGATATTATCTGTTATAAAACATTTTCGATTGGTGTTGTTGGAAGCAGAGATTATGGTACTGCTATTGTAACTACAGACAAGCCTTGTCGCGATTGGGTCGGCTTATTCGTCGATTCGCGCGCCAGGCAGGAAGGGCTGTATAAACCGCTGCTATAAGCGGTTGTTCGTGCTACAAAAGCAAATAACTTTAACTTTTCTTAAAAATTACTTGCAGTGCACCTTAGCAGTTAAACTTTTCGCAGTGCATTTCTTTCCGTGCATTCTTCTCGTGTGAAAACTTTCAGGGCAGGTTTTGGTATGTCCGGTTGGACCATTCCCTTGCATCATATTCAAGAAATTGAACAATCTAAGACAAAAAACAGAGGGGGAGCTGCTGCTCCCTAAGTTTTTAATCATCTCTCTTGCGCTATCACTGCATACACTAACCTTTCCTTTTTTAAGATTTTTAATAGCTGAATATATTAGGCATAATTCTCTCTTCAGACTCTCTTTCAACAATTCCTCAAAAGATTGTTTCCATATCTCCATTATTTCCAGATGATTAAAATTCTTGTGGGTGCTATATCATGTCAATATACAAGATATAAAATACTTTAAAACATATTAACTATAAAACTGACATTTCGGCCGTATTGCAATGGTCTTTGGAAATGTGTCGCTGTTTATTGCATACTACCGGTGTCAGTGCATCATATTTTTGGAACTTCATTGGCCCTAGAACGTACAGGCTAATTATGACGAGAGGGAGAGAGTAGGAAGCAGGCTATTCGTCTGCTATCCGGCTTGTTAATGATTGTCGCCTGTCTGCAATTCAGTGCTTGGCTTCTGGTGGGCATGTTGTGCATGAAAATACCCCGAAAATTTCTATATAGCTGTCTCATCTGCGCTCGGCGAGGCTTCTGCTGGCGACCACCTGCAGCCCGTCAGACTGAGGTACCTGGCGTCTGACGTTTGGAACCATCCTCTCTATTAGTGTAGGCAGGCTGCTTAATAATTTCGACCGCCTGTCGTATTTTGCGTTGGTGCGTCCACAACTTTTTTGCCAGTAAAAGGGCAATAGTATGTTGTCCACACTCACGATCGTGATTCGCTATCGTCAGTTTATTGTTTTGTTCAAATCGCACATATATTCATGTTCTGTCACGGCCTCCGTGTCTCCTCTATGTAGACATCTACACACAACGTTGCTCGTATACTCCCGCACTATTAAGGTTGTACACTTCAACATTGGTGGACCCGATCAAGTCGTAGATCCTGTTGCTGCTGCTGAAAATCAATTTGAAACGTCGTAAGTGGAGGTCGTTGCCTAGGCATTAGCTGACGCCGTTCGCATACGGTAAGTACACTGGCGGATGCCCTCTTCCTCGCCTTCCAGCTAGCCTTGGTTGCCTTTCTTATAATGTTGTTAACAGCTGTTGACAAGAAGGGTATGGTATAGCTTCCTCAATACTTTTTTGATATTATTTGTGTGATTTATTTGATGGGCATGGGCAATCAGCGCATGCAGGGCAGAATACTTCTAAGCTGAATGGCGGTAGCTCTCCACGTGCAGGTATGGTCAGTGTATGTTGACGGCTTGTGTCCCAGTCTACCATTGATGGCTCTACACTGACCAGTCACATTAATGTGACCACCAGTCAAAAACTTTAATAACCTCCTTTTGCAGAGCGAACCGCGGCGAGACGTGCACAAAGAGAATCAGTCAGACTCTGGAAGATACTCACAGGGCTGTGGAACCATGCCGACTCCAGCGCTGTGGCCAGCTGTGCTAGATTTCTCAGCTGAGGTTCCATGACGCGAACAGCCCGATCGAGGTGGTCCCACACATTCTCGATTGGGTTTAAATTCGGGGAGTTCGATGGCCAGGGGAGCACAGTAAATTAATCCTGGTGCTCTTCGAACCTCGCACGTACACTGCGAACTGTGTGACATGTTGCATTGTCCTGCTGGTAGATGTCATTATGCCGAGGAAAAACGAATTGCATGTAGGGGTGGACATGGTCATCAAGGATAGATGCACACTTTTGTTGATCCATTGTGCCTTCCGGAATGACAGAAACATTCCCCAGACCATAATGCTCCCTTCTTCGGCCTGAACGATTGTTGCAGGATGTTCGCTATCAGGCATTTCACGTCATACACGCCAACGGTCATCTGTCTGATGGAGCATAAATCGTGATTCATCTGAAAAGGCTACCTGTAGCCACTCAGTGGTGTTCAGTTGTGGTATTTGCGTGCAAATTTCTGCCTTCGTCTCGGAAGAGCAGCAGTCAGCATGGGATCTTGAACCAGGCGCCTGTGGCGGAGGCCCATACACAGTAAGTTTCGGTGAACGGTCTTTGAGGAGACACTGTTGGTAACCCGTTGGTTCATTTGGGCGGTCAGCTGCTCGATATTTGCATGTCTATTTCCTCATACACATCGCCACAGCCTTCATTCATCCCTGCCATCTATAGCCTGTGGTGCACCACAGATTCCTCAGTGCCGATTTTGGATAGCGCCATTTTGCCATGCATAGTAACTGTGGCGGCATGTGAACAGTTTAGAAACTTAGCCCTTTCGGGAATGCTTCCACTGTTGGCCTTAAATCCAATGATCATGCCCTTCTGGACGTCAGATAAATCTCTCTGTTACCTCATTACGACAATAAATACATTGTTTTCCGTGTTTCTCCTACACGCTTTATATACTCTCCACTGTTAATGCTGCCACATGCCGTCTGTGAGCAGTTATAGGACGCTGACATCGAACATAGGCAATGGTCACATTAATGTCTCTGGACTGTGTGTATACCTCCACGTCCAAGAATGGTATTGTGCCCTTTTCTTTGGTTTCGTGTACAAACTGTATATTGCAATGTAGGCTGTTTAAGTATTGAAGAAATTTCTTCAACCCCCGTTCCACATGTGGCCAGATAACGAATGTGGCATCCACATAGCGTATCTAATAACAGGGGCATAATGGTGCTAAAGCTAGGGCCATTTGCTCCAAAGCTTCCATGAAGACGACCACAGCAACTGGAGGGAGAGGGAAGCCCCTTTGCCACTCCATCTGATTGGTCGTAACATTTTTCCCGCCGGGTGAAGCACTTGGGTGGGATGCATAATTGCACCATATCACAAATATCAGGTGGGAACTGCTCCTGTACGATGTGAATGGTATCTTCTATTAGTTATGTTGGTAATGAGGGACTTAGAAATCAAAGCTAACCAAAATGTCAGTTGACTGTATCCGCTGTTGCTTGATCAGTTGTACAAAGTGGTAAGAATCCCTCACGTAAGACTATGTTTGTCCCACTAGGTGATGCAATTTAGGTGCGAAATGTTTTGATACATAATAGATATGTGAATCGATTCCATTCACTATAGGCCTTAGTGGATAACCCTCTCTGTGTAGTTTAGGTACTCAGGAAATTCTAGGAGGTAAGGAAACTTTAGTGATGAGTCTCTTGGCTGTGTATGAGGTCCCTCGTACTCTTTACTATCCTCGCCA
Source organism: Schistocerca piceifrons (assembly GCF_021461385.2). Lineage (NCBI taxonomy): Eukaryota > Metazoa > Arthropoda > Insecta > Orthoptera > Acrididae > Schistocerca > Schistocerca piceifrons. The sequence goes on from NC_060149.1 coordinate 76,380,502, forward strand.
TTCGATTAGGTGCCCAACACAACCGACCCGATTCTTTTGTCTGCCTGTAGGATCTCAATATCCTTGTTTAACACTAATTGTTTGAAATAAGTAGGGGCGATTTTCCTTCAGTAAAACCAGTTTTGCCATGAGGATGGCCTTAGTAATACGGGGAAAATGTCGATTTTACAGTTTACATATTTTAAAGCTTTTTATGTCTTATGCAGTGACACGGTACAACAACTACGTGAGGTTTAATCATCTTGACATCATCTGTGGAAGACTAAATGGTTATGGTCATTATTTCTGTGTATTTGTTACAATCATACAATGAAGGCTTTCACGACCGGATGGTACTGTTGTTGATAATTCTTCCGGGTTAAATGGCCGTGGTCCACAGAATTCTTCCATTCCTAACGTTTCGTTCAATACTACGTTGGACATCTTCAGAGGTATGGCTGGTCCTGCTGAGTCCTGCCGACTGACGAGTTGGGCGTCGGAGAGCGGCCTAAATATCGAGGAAAGTGGGCGTGGTCTAGCTTGCACATAGTACCAGAGAGAAAACTAGTCAAAGATAAAATGTAACTATCGATAATAGTCCGTCATAGATAAAAATCACTTATCGATTCTGTAACGCCACTGTCCATATCTCGCTTAATTTCAAAGCCTCTTCTTTTCTATTAAAATTATCTTCATGTTTACAAATTTCAATAGCCTCCCTATACAGTCGTGGATAATAGTTCGTGGTAGCACTTAAAACTGTAGTTTCAGAAAACTTAACTACATGGTCCCCTGGCTGAAGTGCATGTTCCGCAACGGCCGAAAAGAGGTCTAATCAGAAGTTTAGTGGACAGGGCCAAACGGATTTGTACGCCGGAACATCTGGATACGGGACTGAATCATCTGAAACAAGCCTTCGAAAAGAACGGGTACTCAAACAAAGAAATTAATAGAGTTTTAAGACCTAATTACAGCAGGCCAAAGGACAAGGATGGTACACAGCAATGGAAGAATACGGTGTCTTTACCTTTCATTAGTAAGGTTACAGATCGAATCGGCAAAATTTTGTTGAAACCTACCAGAAAAATAGGACAAGTACTTCGGTCTGTTAAAGATAGAAGGCCACTATTATCATCAAGCGGTGTGTATAAAATTCCGTGTACTTGTGGCAAGGTCTACATTGGTACTGCGAAAAGAAGTGTGAATACGAGGGTAAAGGAGCATAAAAGTCTTTGCCGGCTGGGAAAAATAGATAAATCGGCCGTTGCGGAACATGCACTTCAGTCAGGGGACCATGTAGTTGAGTTTTCTGAAACTACAGTTTTAAGTGCTACCACGAACTATTATCCACGACTGTATAGGGAGGCTATTGAAATTTATAAACATGAAGATAATTTCAATAGAAAAGAAGAGGCCTTGAAATTAAGCGAGATATGGACAGTGGCGTTACAGAATCGATAAGTGATTTTTGTCAATGACGGACTATTATCGATAGTTACATTTTATCTTTGACTAGTTTTCTCTCTGGTACTATGTGCAAGCTAGACCACGCCCACTTTCCTCTGTATTTAGGCCGCTCTCCGACGCCCGACTCGTCAGTCGGCAGGACTCAGCAGGACCAGCCATACCTCTGAAGATGTCCAACGTAGTATTGGACGAAACGTTAGGAATAGAAGAATTCCATGGACCACGGCCATATAACCTGGAAGTATTTGTTACAATGTTTTACTCCTTGATATTCACAAATTCAGGGGACATTCCTTTTGTTTCCTTGTGTTTTTAAACAGCTCTGGGTATATGCCAGGATTGCCAGGTATCCAGATTTAGGAAAGATCGTCCCTATTTTTCTGATTCCTGATTAGACCTTGCCAGGATAACTAAAAATTCTGGTTGCCCCAGAATGGATAATACAGGGCTACTGTAAATGACACATTCGTTTTCAAAGCTCTATATTTTAGAAAGTATTTCACCACAATTATGATTATTGCGTGAATAGAACTGTCAAGTCATCAAGTTTGCATTTTGCACCCTACAAGGGTTCTCGTCACATGACATACGTACAAGCGGTAGTAAAGTTCTTTCCATACCTGACGTACCAACATCCTGTCAGTGGGCACCACAACAGCATTGATGCCTTCTCTGAACAGTTCCATTGTTCATGGTAGTGGGGGTACGTAAATACGACCCTTGTTGTAAACTAAAAGGAAAAAGTCACAAGGCGTTAGATCAGCCGACCTGGGGGACCAAGGGAACAGAGCCACATCATCTTAACTTCTACAGCCAATTCAGCAATGCGGAAATTCGTCATTTAGGTAGCGACGAAAATCAACGTTTCAATGAGGAGATGCCGCATTTTGACGGAAGTTGAAATTCGCAGAATCAGAAGTCAGTTGTGAAAAACAAATACAACTGCAACGTACAGGTACACTCAACAGCTAAAAGACTGGGCCATTGTAGACAAAACGGCGCAGACTGTCGGTCAATAATAATATAAAAACTGGGCCAGGGGCTGATGTCAGACAGAGAAAGCAGGTCACTGAGTCAGGAAATGCGAAGTATACAATACACACTCTTTATTCACCTAAGCCCCGTGTGCTAAGAATTGCTTAGCTCACGATATCGATTATGGACCTGACTGAATGTATGAATCGCACTGATAGCGTATGGATGCCAACAGATATGAGGTACAGAGGCTATAAAACTTTTAAGAACGTGCTTATAAGGGCTCACTACCTGCCACTCACGTTTAATTAAGAATGAAAGACTAATTCTGCCAACACCTTTTTCTTTCTAAAATTATTCATATTCGTCTTTTGCTTCTTGAAATGGTAACTTCACAAGTTTCAGAATGAAGACAAGAGCCACAAAATTACCTCCAACAGGCGTATCGACTAGAGTGTTCAAGGAGACTGGCATTCTGTCTGTCTCTTGCAACGTAATGGTTAGTAGACTAAAGTGGAATATGACGGTGCAGAGTTCAAAGCGGTATGTTTTCTTTTTTTATCGTTTCTAAGAATTTGCTATAATGAAAAAGACAGCGAAATGTCGGACAATGTTTACAGTTATAAAATCGTACCTGGAAGTAACGAAATGGCTGGTCACATTTAAATTACAGTGAAGCTGACACATATTATTTTTCTGCCAGTAGTTAAAGTCGTGAAAGGTATGGTGTCTTACGTTAGAAAAAAATATCCAACCAGAAAAGCAATTTTTGGAGAGCTATTCCCAAGAGACAAAACCGAACATGAAATCATTACTAGTTCAGCGGAAGAAATGTTTCAGAGTCCTACAAAAAATGGTTCAAATGGCTCTGAGCACTATGGGACTTAAAATCTGATGTCATCAGTCCCCTAGAACTTAGAACTACTTAAACCTAACTAACCTAAGTACAACACACACATCCACGCCCGAGGCATGATTCGAATCTGCGACCGTAGGAGTCGCGTAGATTCCTACAGCTACATCTAACATCCATAAGCCCTAAGTGTTTAGAAACATTGATTACATTTTCCCAATAAATTAACAGCAGAATACATCGGACCAACAGCGAATGAGTAAGGGTGTAACAAGTACTTGTGCATCTATAAACTACCATTCAAGCTCTCATGAATGCACAGTATTATCACATTAGTAATACAACGCTACTGGATCAGCTACTTGTCAGAAAATATTAAATGTAATATCCGTAGTTCCAATTGGTCGCGAAATAGAAACCACTGCGAATATTCGATGAAGCTTTGCAGTGTCTTTAGTATGCTTGTCGATCACGTAACGTCGCTCTTTTCAGTTCTGAATGCACAGCTAGCACGGTAAGATGCACACGAAATGGCGTCTTCCACCAAGTTTGAGGGCCTAGTGAGAGATTTCGCTGATGTCATGCAGCCCACATAACATAACTGTCATGAGATTTCTACTTCAAGACAATTCACGGCCGCACTCCGGAGGGGCAATGAAGATGCTCCTACAGCGTTTTGATCACTCACAATACAGCTCGTAACTGGATGCCCCTGAGTTTCGTCTCTGCCCACATGAACCCCTGCCTTTGAAAACAACTTTTTGGCACAGTCAACGAGCTGTAGACCAGTGTAGGGTATTGGCTACCTCTACGACGAGAGTACTGCACAGTTGGCACAACGCTGCAACAAACGCATAAGACGGAGCAACGACTATGTAGAAACTTAGCTGGAAGGTGTAGCTAACTGTTGCAAATAAAACACTTTTGATTTTCACAATGGTTTCTATTTCGCGACCAATCGGAACTTACTTTCCGAATAGCTCTCGTATTTCCAGTAAACATGATTTCTTTCCTTTTGTTTAAAAATTCGACGTTGGACATACACGAGTTACAGTGGTCATACTCTCGAAATTAGCATTCGACAATTAGGACCAACCGTCATTCAGTGTGTTTCATCGGCATCGATTTTCCTCATTGAGTACGCAAAGGGACAGTACATACACTGTACGAAAGTCACCGTGCCTTGGAAGAATCCAAATTCAAGACAAAATCTAGACAGCTAATTGGCATCTATGGGGATCGGAGAATCTATTTTTGAGTATCGATGGATTGAAATATACACTCCTGGAAATGGAAAAAAGAACACATTGACACCGGTGTGTCAGACCCACCATACTTGCTCCGGACACTGCGAGAGGGCTGTACAAGCAATGATCACACGCACGGCACAGCGGACACACCAGGAACCGCGGTGTTGGCCGTCGAATGGCGCTAGCTGCGCAGCATTTGTGCACCGCCGCCGTCAGTGTTGGCCGTCGAATGGCGCTAGCTGCGCAGCATTTGTGCACCGCCGCCGTCAGTGTCAGCCAGTTTGCCGTGGCATACGGAGCTCCATCGCAGTCTTTAACACTGGTAGCATGCCGCGACAGCGTGGACGTGAACCGTATGTGCAGTTGACGGACTTTGAGCGAGGGCGTATAGTGGGCATGCGGGAGGCCGGGTGGACGTACCGCCGAATTGCTCAACACGTGGGGCGTGAGGTCTCCACAGTACATCGATGTTGTCGCCAGTGGTCGGCGGAAGGTGCACGTGCCCGTCGACCTGGGACCGGACCGCAACGACGCACGGATGCACGCCAAGACCGTAGGATCCTACGCAGTGCCGTAGGGGACCGCACCGCCACTTCCCAGCAAATTAGGGACACTGTTGCTCCTGGGGTATCGGCGAGGACCATTCGCAACCGTCTCCATGAAGCTGGGCTACGGTCCCGCACACCGTTAGGCCGTCTTCCGCTCACGCCCCAACATCGTGCAGCCCGCCTCCAGTGGTGTCGCGACAGGCGTGAATGGAGGGACGAATGGAGACGTGTCGTCTTCAGCGATGAGAGTCGCTTCTGCCTTGGTGCCAATGATGGTCGTATGCGTGTTTGGCGCCGTGCAGGTGAGCGCCACAATCAGGACTGCATACGACCGAGGCACACAGGGCCCACACCCGGCATCATGGTGTGGGGAGCGATCTCCTACACTGGCCGTACACCACTGGTGATCGTCGAGGGGACACTGAATAGTGCACGGTACATCCAAACCGTCATCGAACCCATCGTTCTACCATTCCTAAACCGGCAAGGGAACTTGCTGTTCCAACAGGACAATGCACGTCCGCATGTATCCCGTGCCACCCAACGTGCTCTAGAAGGTGTAAGTCAACTACCCTGGCCAGCAAGATCTCCGGATCTGTCCCCCATTGAGCATGTTTGGGACTGGATGAAGCGTCGTCTCACGCGGTCTGCACGTCCAGCACGAACGCTGGTCCAACTGAGGCGCCAGGTGGAAATGGCTTGGCAAGCCGTTCCACAGGACTACATCCAGCATCTCTACGATCGTCTCCATGGGGGAATAGCAGCCTGCATTGCTGCGAAAGGTGGATATACACTGTACTAGTGTCGACATTGTGCATGCTCTGTTGCCTGTGTCTATGTGCCTGTGGTTCTGTCAGCGTGATCATGTGATCTATCTGACCCCAGGAATGTGTCAATAAAGTTTCCCCTTCCTGGGACAATGAATTCACGGTGTTCTTATTTCAATTTCCAGGAGTGTATGTATATGATCTTTCCTGTGTCTGGACTTGGACTTTCATTCGCGGTTTCCAATTTCTGAAGTCGTCTAGTGATTAACTGCTGATGTGCGAGACATAATGTCAGTAGCTGCCAATAGTGATAGTTGGTCTGCAACTTTGTCGTTCAGATCAGGGACATGGAAACTTGATATGTAGAAGAAACTGCTGTTGTTAATCGATGGCAGCACTACGTAAAAATAACTAGCTTCTTTAAAGGAGAATGAACTATTTGTGAAATCTCTGACTGCTGGATCTGTCTTGCTTTTGAACATGGTATTGAGAATTTATCTTTGCTCAGAATTTTGATGGCACTGCAGTGTTGTAGTTGGGAGTTAAGTGGATACATGTGAGTGGAGACCGATGATAGCAATGTATGTTTCCAGTTCAACAGCAGGAATTTGTAACTTAACATACTGTAACGAGGTTACTAAGAGCAACAGAGTAGTATTTGATGACCCTTGACTAAGCCGGGAATTGATGCGGATCCGTCACAAATTCTCGTATAATCTAAGCCGTTGCTTTAGCATTTTTTTACTTCTTAATGACTTAATCAGGTTCTTCCATAGCGATTCCAAATGTGGCACTGCAAATCTCGATATCTATTTGTCATTCCCTTATGTTATATTCATGCTACCCACAATGCTTCGGTTCAGCAAGATATGATGAGCAATAGTGTGAGGGGACAGGTTCCGGCAACATGAACCTATCTCGAATGCAGTGGCCCACATTTACAATAGCCTCCAAGAATCTGAACTAGTTTAGGACACGTCGAAAACTTTATGGATTGATATCAAAAAATTTCGTTTATCTACCGTTAAACACTGCAGCTACGCTTCTTTCTTAGAGGGTTTAGTCTATACAGAGAACAATATTCAGCTAACAAAACATTAAATTACGTCTAAAAATGTAATTTATGTTCCATATACAGGGTGGAGGAGAATTGTGTCATGAAATTTTAAAGCTGGATAGCTGATGCCAGTAGGAACCAAAATTACTAATGTTGTGTAGGTCGCCAACGCACAGTTTTTAAACTACGGCAGTTTTGCTCCACGAGCTCCGATTGGCCGAGGGATTGCCCTGTTGCTGGATGCTCTGGACAACGCATGACCACGAATGCTTTGCCTGCCAGAGATAGCGATGTATCCAAGGCGGCCCGCACGCTCGGTGGTAGCGCATCTGCCTACCACTGTGGGAGCCTAGGGGCGATTCCGCTTGGTTCCCGACACATCCATTGTAGTTTCATGATAGTCCGCACCGGGAACAAACCCGTCAACACCTGTTAGTTTGCGTACAGAAAGTCTTTTACAAATTGTGTCGGCTCTAAAAAGGGCCTTTTTTGTAACTAGGACATTGTTTACTTAAAGCAGCTGCTCGAACTGGCGACCCTCTGATGCGACACAAGCTCGATAACGTAGAATGGTGTTTTGGGGAAATCTTTCAAAGATTCCTGGCATTGCCCTGATGTGACTGGCGTCATGTTGAATGCGATCCATTAATTCCTCTTCGTTTCTAGGTGGTTCGCATCTGGGAGCATGAACTAGGAACTTTGAAGAATCTCCACAGGAAAAAGTCTGGTGGCGTGAGGTCTGGTGATCGCGGGGGCCATGTCCTACGAGCAATTTAAATATCCGCGCACAGCACGACTGTTATATGCGGGCGCCCCATCATGCAGAAACCACATGCATAGCCATAGGCTAGGTAGAGTTTCTTGCAAAACGTGAAGGCAATATGCCCTGGTAAGTCGAGGAGGTAGGCGGATCGGCCCAGTCAGGTCGTCACCCACAATGCCTGCCCAAATGTTGAGCGCAAATCGTTCCTGGTATCCCTGGACGTACGTGACGTGAGGATTTCCCCTTGCCCAGTAATGAACGTTTAGAGTGTTATAAATGTCGTCCCGATGGAAGGTGCACTCGTCGGTAAACAACCCAATGGCGGGGAAGTCGGGATTTCGTGCAACACGCGCAGAAACCACCGCCAAAACACTAGCCTGTGTGCATAGACCGCCACAGGATTTAGGTCTTGGTCAGGATGGAAACTAAATGGATGCTGGCCGTCATCCCTCAAAACCTCCCAGACGAACCGATGAGTGACCCCCATGTTGTGTCCAACCACTCGAGTACTTGCCACAGGTGCTTCCACGAAGAGCTCGAGAACAGTCTCTTCAATTGCAGCATCCCGTCGTGTTCCAGGTCTTACAGCATCACCATGATATCCAGCTAACGAGCCTGTTTCGTCAAGTCGCCGGTGAATTCCTGTAAACGTTTGCGGGTGTGGGTGGGGTCTTGCTGGCTACCGCTCCTTAAACAACCGCCGAGCTTCACGCGTATTATCATCGGATAGTCTGTAAACAAAAACCTTATCTCGTTGTTCTTCAAATGAATACTGTGCCGCCGTGCTTACTATATGACTAAATCGCAGGTGACGTGTGTGTGCTCCGAAGCGAAGCTTAAGTTTGAATGCCTCTGACGTGAGGTAGAGACAAACAGCAAGACCTATTCGACACGTGTGCGTATCACATTGGGGCAGTGACGTGGCGAGGGACGTTTGTATTTGTGAACCGACAACAGTAGTACAACCCGTCAACCGACGAATGGCAACAGGGCAATCCCACGGCCAATCGGAGCGCGTGGCGCCAAGTTTCCGCAGTTAAAAATTTTTGCGTTGTCGACCTACACGAAATCAGTAATTTTGTTTCCTACTGGCATCAGCTATCCGGGGTTAAAATATCGTTACACAGTTTTTCTCCACCCTGTATGTGCTGTAGGGTGATAGTGTGAAACTGTTTTTTAACGGTTCTGTAGCAATTAAGTGGTCTACTTACCTAGCCAGTCGTTACCTTCTACTCAGTATTTTATCATTTTATGTATCCACGAATAATTTTAAATTTTGTTGGCTGAAGCAGAAAAATGCCGGTGTTAACAAGTTTGTAATTCAGGAATTTCGTAACTTATTTCACCGTCAGATCTAAAACGTACTGAACTGAGATTATGAGAAGACTTACAATGAAGAGGTTTTCTTAAGATTTCCTTGCCGATATCCGGTATGGCAATTTAATGGAGAAGAAAAACCTAGATGCTACGGAGTAGGCCTCCAGCCAGGTTAGAACCTGAAGTGTAGCGCCTAACGTTGTCCACATTGGGATCGGACTTAATGAAGTATGAATCAAGCACAGGACAGCTGGCGTCAGATGCACGAGTGTATGTTGTTTCCATGCGATTTGGTAGAGGTTACGAGCTGACGGACATTCTTTTTTACTTCCAGTCCTGTTTTTTTAATTTTCTAATACTTAGTAATTACTATTATAAGTGTGCTTGGTTATGAGAGTGAATGAAGGTGTGAACGTGAAATAATGGTTCATGTAAAGTTTTTATAGTATACGTTGAGGCCTCCTGAAGAATGTTCGATAATCATGTCATTCGTACTGAGGAATTTGTTATAAACTATTTCGTCAGTTTATGGTACTGGGGAAACGAGATCATGATTTCAGTAAAGTAGTTCTGTTAGGAGGGAATTAATTTTACATTTGTGGGTTTTAAAAATTTATTTATGTTAGTTTACTGCTCTGATTCAATGACTTTTGATTGCTTCTGTATATATGAGAGGGATTGATCGGGTTTTATGCTGCTCTCTAGCTGCCTGTGTTGTTTCTCTGCCAAACAGAAATTAGCATATTCGTGCGTATTATGGGAACTAGCAAGTTCTTTTGTGTAGAGAGATGAGTAGAGTCGGCCGGCCGCGGTGGCCGTGCGGTTCTGGCGCTGCAGTCCGGAACCGCAGGACTGCTACGGTCGCAGGATCGAATCCTGCCTCGGGCATGGGTGTGTGTGATGTCCTTAGATTAGTTAGGTTTAAGTATTTCTAAGTTCTAGGGGACTTATGACCTAAGATGTTGAGTCCCATAGTGCTCAGAGTCATTTGAACCATTTGAGTAGAGTCGGGGCTTGGATCTTATAGTGATCAGATCTATTGATAGGTGGTACGATGAAAATTATTAATATTGCGATATTTCAATAACAAGGTGTTTGAGAAGTGCCTTAAAGTGTGTAAGAGAGATCGATTCAACGCTCGGTGTGAAATTCTGAACTTTTGGTGACATTTTAAATAACTAAATTTCGCTTGGGTGTTACTCACTAGTTTTGTTAGGAGGGAATTAGTTTTACATTTGTGGGTTTTAAAAATTTATTTATGTTAGTTTACTGTTCTGATTCAATGACTTTTGATTGGTTCTGTATATATGAGAGGAATTGATCGGGTTTTATGCTGCTTTCTAGTTGCCTGTGTTGTTTCACTGCCAAACAGAAATTAGCATATTCGTGCGTATTTTGGGAACTAGCAAGTTCTTTTGTGTAGAGAGATGAGTAGAGTCGGCCGGCCGCGGTGGCCGTGCGGTTCTGGCGCTGCAGTCCGGAACCGCAGGACTGCTACGGTCGTAGGTTCGAATCCTGCCTCGGTCATGGGTGTGTGTGATGCCCTTAGGTTAGTTAGGTTTAAGTAATTCTAAGTTCTAGGGGACTTATGACCTAAGATGTTGAGTCCCATAGTGCTCAGAGCCATTTGAACCATTTGAGTAGAGTCGGGGCTTGGATCTTATAGTGATCAGATTTATTGATAGGTGGTCCGATGAAAATTATTAATATAGTGATATTTCAGTAACAAGGTGTTTGAGAAGTGCCTTAAAGTGTGGAAGAGAGATCGATTCAACGCTCGGTGTGAAATTCTGAACTTTTGGTGACATTTTAAATAACTAAATTTCGCTTGGGTGTTACTCGCGAACGTGAAAATTTTGTTACGTGAGACTGATTATCGCAACATTTGAGCGAGCTATTCGAAAGAAACAATCCGTTTGTCAGCTTTTTGTGATGGATAATTAAAAATTACCATAAACTGGTCATGGCTGTGAATGATGTGTGCGTTTGGATTGTTCAGACTTTGTACAGCTTATAGTAAGGCTTGGTAGTAACTGGTGTACGCAAGCTTCCCGTAATGGAGTGAAATTTTACGCACGTAAATACTTTCATTTAACTATTCCTTCCACCGACAAAACAATTTTTAGTGCGACTTGTGGTTACGAGGAGTACAGCTGTATTGGTTTTCCTGGCCAATAACGCCATCATACACACAATTCATTTTGTACTTCACTGCATAGCATTCGCACTATATGAGCGCACTGTCTACTGTTAATAGTTCCCCCTTTTCTGTGAAATACTCCTGCTCCTCTCGCAGAAATCCAACTCCAGCAGGAAACCGGAAGCTGCCCACTTTTTCTTGTCGTCGCTACATATTCTTCACGAAGTCTTGTCCCTCGGTGCTGTAGATCGTTCTTGGGCCATCGTTGCTAGTGGGAAACACCTTCTCATCAGTGAAAATTGCGTTTTCAAAACCTGGTTCAGATGGAGCTCCACTTATACCAGCTGGTATAAAATATGTTCCTCTCCGAGTTCCTGTTTCACATCGGGTCTTTATGCGCCCAGTCCAATTTCCCTCAGCCTTCGATGAACTGTGTCACTCTAACCGACGAAGCTGGTCCGTGGCCGCACTGCTTCGCGTTCAGGAATGGAAGCTGTCGGCTGTCGTGCACATGCTTTCTGTTATCATGGTGCGTTCTCAGTCTCTTCGTGCCAGAGTCATCTCTTTGCGATACTACATGGTACAACATAACTCCTGCCAGTGTCTCTAATTGAAGACGTGCCTTCTTCAATCAGAGTGCCGAATCTGTCCTGGACTGAATGCTCCCGGTGATCCACTGCAACTGACTTCCCGCGATGTGATTTCTGCTTGCCGTTCCTATACTGATGTCTGAATAGGAATTAAACACATTTCTGTAAAAAGGACAGAATGAAGGAAGATCTATTTAAAAACTCTTGCTGATTTAGATCTGCCCTTAATCCAATGTGGCTCCGGCTTGTGGAGGCCGAGCGAACGAAGACACTAAAATACTTTTTCAGAGATGAGGGATTCGAATCACGCCTGTAAACTGACGATCTTGTATCGAGTCTGTGTTTGTCCACGCCTGACTTCGTGTGTCCCTGAATAAACATTTTTGAACCAGTTCTTAAGATAAACTTGCTTTAATTTTTAACAAACAACTAATAGATGCACTGTAATGTAGCTAAATTGCTTGTCTTGTCCTTTTGCATACTTAATGAGTAATAACGATGACGATAAAACACAGTGAATGATTGTTTGGCCTAAATGTCGAATGTCAATTTTGAGAATATGAACCACTGTAACTAGTATATGTCCAGGGTCGAATTCTTGAACAAAAAGAAAATGAGTCATGTGTACTGGGAATATCTACAGCAGACGTATACGCGTATGTCAGGCTGTTGGTGGTTTGTCCTCCATACCATGCATTTATTAAGTCCAGAGCTCAAGTCTAGTCATACACCATTGACATAGCTAGGTTCCAATCATGACACAGGTGGATATTTAATCCACAGTTCCCAAAACACAGGCACATTCCATTTCCATACTCATCCTTGAGATGAACTTGTTTAGCATTTAACATGATGGTTCATCACATGATTTTAGCTCATCCCGCGATCTTCTTCCTCGTCTTCCCTTCTCGTCCATTTTTTTTTTCTTTTAGAGGCGCTTAGTCGTTGTTAATTTGTTTGTAAATAATTGCAGGCGCATCCACACAATGGACAGTGTCCCAGAATTCGCGTCCGTGACATCAATTGTGTATGACGAATATTTGAATAATATTATAAACCACATGAAGAAAATGGAGACTCTTTTGCCACAGAAGGGTTTGTGGGACTGCATTCACAGAGTCCACATTGCACTGGATCCTATGAAAGCATTTTAGTCATGCGAATGGAAATGGAAATAATACTTCGGCACATGTCATGGCCAAAATTTTAGGAATATAATGGTGCCCTGAGATGCAACGTTTTGCTTACCTATACCACCGACAGGAAAATACAACGAATCTTGGTTTTTTACTGTCTTAATTCTTTTACCATGATGGTTGGACTGTATTTAACGAACTATGCCGAACTAAAAGTTCATTATAAGCACTTAACTCATACCCTAGGTACGAACATCTGAGTTCAAACTCCTCTGTAAAACTTGGAATTGTGGGCATAATTTATTTCTACAAGTCGTAACAAACTTTGTATATTACGCTGCTTGATAACTGCTGAGGAACAATTGACACTTGCTAAGGGAAATCTGCCAGTTGCTCCGGAACAACCGACAATTTGAACAGAACACCCGACCAATGATACTAAAAGGAATATAGAGGGCTGGACGTACTGCAGCGAATGTTTTGTATGCATTCGACAATTCACGCAGTACGGTGACTGATGAAGATTGTTGTCGAACCGAATGGCGCGACATTATGTGTAGTATGGCAACGTGTCTGCAGGACATCATTTGAGTGCTTAAGATCGTGGGCGCAGAGTTGGACGGCTCGAAATCGGTCATAGTGGCAGTACTGTGGCCACAGTAATGGGTGAGCCCAAAAGAGTCATTTCCCGATTACAAAAATCCACTGAATATGGAAATGCTATGCGAAAGCATGCCAGTGGTCGTCGAGGAACCAGCACACTGCAAGAAGATCGATACGTAGCCCAGGTGGCGAAAAGGAACGGACCTCTCATTCCTAGACAGATCGCTGCAGACCTTCAGCCGCTACTGGTATATGTATCTCTGCCAGAACCATTTCGCGACGATGCCAGAACCATTTCGCGACGATTAAATCAGTTTGCTTTGTATGGTCGGAAGCCTGTTAAATGCATCTCACTTCAACCACGCTGTCATCAAGAAAGAGTTCGTTGGTGTAGGGAGAATGTTGGTTGCGGTCAAGAACTGAAAAAGAGGAGTGAAACTGAAAAAGAGGAGTGGAACCATATCCCACAAAGACTCTTCAACTGTTTCGTAGGTAGCATGAATAACAGGTGCAACATTTTCATTAGTCCCCGTGCAGAACATATTCCTTACTGAGAGTCCGATATCGGCCTTTTTATTAAGAATCTGACCCGCGTCAGACATGAACGTTATTTATGTTTGTTATTCTGCTTCCCACATGGTGAAATTCGTACCATTTTTCCCCAAAAAATCAAATGAATGTGTGGTCTTATTTTATCTCTTGGAACAAGTACAAGTTTTAGCTGCAGAAGAATAATTTATATTTCACTGTGCTAAACAGTGTCATAGTTGTGTTTCTGTGGACTTCTGCAGTAAGCTCATCTCACAGATGTTTCTTGATTCAAAAACTTCTTAATATATATATATATATATATATATATATATATTACAAAAATCCTAGGCACCCTCGAAAACATGACTGTAATCTATAGGCCATATAAACACTTGACAAGGATGCTGCTGCTGCTGCTCAAATCAAAATCTCTCATGCTTAGAGATGTGATTCGTGTAATGCAACTAAGGGAAAGGCTGTTAGTATTGCGCCATAGGCGTTTCTCTTCTTTTATATGTGAGAAGTAGCAGTGCCCTATAATACATTTTCGTTTCCGTATATAACAATTGCCTTTTACAGGGTGTTCGGAAATTACTGTTACAAACTTCTAGGACTTGTAGAGAACAGCGCGTACATAATATTTTGAATGGGAACCCATGTCCGTTTATCACTTAAGCTCATTTGCTTGTATTAAAACTTAAACATTACGTGCTCCTAAAAAAAAAAGAAGAGAAAGAAAGAATCCAGCATACTGTACGTACAGAACAGTACTGATCCATTACAACAGCGGCTCGATATGGCGATCATCAACGTTGTTACAGATATTCTATCTACGGAGCATGTTCTGGCCCATCGCACCTGATGTCTCTTTAGTTTCTAGTGCAGCGGGAAGAGATCGTGCTAGCAGATCTTCCTCTGTCTCCACAGAAGTCCCGTAAATCAAACTTTGCATGCGACCCCACAAGAAGTAGTCCATAGGAGTTGAATCCGGCGATCGCGGCGACCACGCAGTTGGACCTCTTTGGCCTATCCATCTTTCAGTTGGACCACCTTGGCCTATCATTCTTTCACCATACCGCCTGCTGAATGTCTCCGAACAGCACGTGAGAAGGGAGGTGGTACACCATCATGCTGAAACCACATTTCCTGGTGGCCATTCAGCCGCAAAACTTCCAAAGACATGTCCAATATGTTTTTAAGAAGATTAAGCATGCAGGACCGGTTAGCTTGAGTGGAAGGAGCTATGGCCCAGTCACATGGCCGTCCACAATACCTGCCCGCATATTAATAGTAAAATCGGTGCTCAAAACCATGAACATGAGCGGCACGAAGGTTTTCGTCTGCCCAGACATGGCTGTTTCACGAATTCAGAACACAGTCCCTAGTGAACTTACATTTATCTGCATTCATCTGTGAACTGAACTCCATGTGGAAACAGCGGTGTGCCGATGCACCAGTGCAGGAACGATGCGCAGTAGGCACCGACTTGTGGAAAATCGGCTGGATCCATAGCGCGTACCCTTTGTAAGTGGTACGGATGTAATTGTTGCTCACGCAGAACGTCACAGACGATACTATGACTAACACCCACTGCATGCGCAACTGATCGAGAACTCGTTGACGTTTTCTCTTCAACGCGATGCTGTACATCTTCAAATTTGAGCGTGCGGCGTTTCTGTGGAGCACCACAGTCGTGCCTCCTCACGGTGAAGGTGCCTATTTCTTGGAGCCGCTGCGCAAATTGGGCAAGAAGTTTTTTGCGATGGCGCGTTACGTTGCGGAAATCGTTCGTGATACAGCCGACCAGTAGCTCTTATGTTACCTCGAGCTTCGCCATACACAAGGAGCACGCCTGTGTATTCCGAAAACAAGTACCGAACCATGTTTACTGTGTTGGAGATACACAGGCCTTGAATAGAACTCGCAGCAAGACAAACGTAAAGTGGCATCAGGTGGCCGTCTGACTTAGTACACGTCATCCCGTCTACCCTACTGCTTACCAGAACAAGCAAGTCTGAGACTTTTCTCATTCCCTTAGCAGATGTGGACGAATTACACATCTGAATTGAAACCATCCTAGAACGGATAATGATGATGATGATGTTTGGTTTGTGGGGCGCTCAACTGCACTCAACTACCCATACAAAGTCCCAATTTTTTCACAGTCCAATTTTGCCACTGTCACGATTGATGATGATGATGAAATGATAAAGGACAACACGAACATCCAGTCCTCGGGCAGAGAAAATCCCCAACGCGGCTGGGAATCGAACCCGGGACCCCGTGATCGAGAGGTAGCAACGCTGGCCAGTAGACCACGAGCTGCGGACTCCTAGAACAGAAACGGTACGCTTTTGGATGTGGGTCCCTAATCAGAATATTATGTACTCACTCCCTTCTACAATTCCTAGAAGCTTTTAACGGGAATTTCCAAACACACTGTATAATAATTACGGATTTATTATTACATTAGAGATTTTTTTATTCTCATGTTATTAGGTGAGTACAAACTTCTTAACACACGTTCATGAGGTTAAATTTACCATTTGTTTCTACTTACGTTTTGTTATCTTGTTAGTGCACATGTGCCGTCCTGGACTTCTATTTCTGTTCTGCGTACCCTGGGTGTAAAATTTTCGCTGTTTTACGAACATGAACCGACTTAAATAGAGACATCACAACACATACAAAAGACGAACGAAAAACACAGAGAGGTAGTTGGCAACACTACATGCAGTAGACACACCACTTCAAAACACAATGAACAGTGGAAGTGAAGTGTTAAGTCCAAATGTGTTCGTAAAACCCCGAAAATCGGACAATCTGGGTACGTGGACGAACGAAGTACAACTCCAGGACGGTACATACACTCAGTCGCAAAAGTATTCGGACAGTGGGAAGTTTCACTATGAGTACTCGAGAAACACTGATTATGAAACCCAAACATATTTATTAGCAATATATATGCGTAACAACATTAATTACAAAACAATTATTGTATTATTTCGTTTCCAAAACATAAATAACAGAAAAATTAACAACAAAAATGAAACATCCTGCACACCCTGCTGCTACAAAAGTATTCTGACACTCTCCAATAAATGTTCATAAGTTGTACGACGAAAATGTCAATACCTTGTGGGTCCACCATTCATTTTCAATACCTCCTCCAATCTACTAGGCACACTTTCCACGAGTTTTTCGTGAAATCTTGACCTATATTTGCCCATTCTTGGCGCAGTTTCTCTTTCAAGGTCTCTTTCGTATAGATGTCCGCGCAAAGGGTCCGTTTCAATTTATCCCACAAATCTTCGATTAGGTTAAGATCTGGTGATTGGGGAGAGGGGGGTGCAATACTTTCGGGCAATTGAAGAGCAACCACATTTGTACAATATGCGTGGTATGCTTGGGATCATTATCCTGATAAAAATTAAAATTGTTCGCAATACCTAGATGTCGTGCACTCTGCTTCAAATGTCCTCGCAGTATATTCAAATACGCTTCCTTGTTCATCGTATCATCAATGAACACTAAATCACCCACACCACTGCCGGACATGCATCTCCACACCATGATGCTTCCACCTCCAAACTTTACTTTTGGTTTGAGGTTCCTGGGATTCAGCTCTTCATTGGTCTTTCGCCACACGTTTGCCTTTCCGTCGCTTTGCCGTAATGTAAATTTACATTCGTCGCAAAATATCACCCGATTCACCAAGCCTGATCGTATTCGGCGTATTCCCTCGCAAACTGCTTAGGTTTCTTCTGGTTCACTGCATTTATGAATGGCTTTCGCCGTGCCACTCGACCATGGTACTGCGATCGTCGTAGTACTCTCCGCACGGTTTCGGGATAAACTTTTATACCAAAGTCTCCCTCCACTTCACTTGCAATTCGTGTGGCAGATATTTTAGGATTCTGTTGTGCCTTTCGCACAAGCACACGTTCATCTCTCTGTGAAAATGTCCGTCGCCGTCCTGTACTGCAACGGAATTCCAATCGGTCTTCTTTCTCGAACCGTTTAATAATGTCGTGAACTGTACTTTTCTTCATGTTCACTATTGCGGCAATTTCCCTGCAGGTTTTCCCCTTCGCGTGATGATAAACGTCAAGTTGCCTTTGCTCGAACGTAGAACACTTCCCTCTGCGTCCCATCGTCGACCTGCACAGGCTCGCGATACGTGTTTACTAATCATCGCTATCGTCTTGCGGAAAAGTCGGACACACTGCAGTCGCTTCACCCTCTGTGCGCCTCGGAATGAACTATTCTCTCACGTTGTCCGCCTTGGTCCGAATACTTTTGTTGCACCTTCCCATGCCGTTTTCAGGAAATATTACGTAACAGACACATGTCCAACAACAATTCTTCGTATTTGACGCGTGTTTCACGTTGCGACATCGTACCCAGAGTCCCAAACACATTACAAAGTGCAATTTCTATATTTGTTCATGCGGCAAACTGCAAAATTATGCGCCGTTACGTGCTGTCCGAATACTTTTGCGACTGAGTGTAGCACTAATAAGATCATGAAACTTCAGTAGAAACAAATAGTAATTTAATCTCACGATATCTGTGCTATGAAAAGTCGTTTCTCACCTAGCAACAAGAGAATAGCAACAAATTGTGATAACAAACATGTAATTTGTTTCGAAAAGAAAACAGTTTTCGCTGATTGTGAAACTGTGGCTCCCTGCCTCAGGTAGAATGGACGAGAGGCAGCAGCAGAGTAAAAGCCTGGTGAGGGCTCAGTAACTTATCACTTCTTTACCGAGTTATACAGCTAGGACTCCACCATGTAACAGGTCCGAGGTGACTGTGGACAGGCATGAAAATGAACACAAGTCTTTAATTGATCCATCCGACTCGTACCGTCATCTGAGTGCATTTCCGTATTCACGTAATATCCTGGAGGTGTGGTGAGAGGCGTAACAACGGCCAGAGGCACAGGAACACGATCTGCTATCTCTGTGGTATGCCGACTCGGCGTGCTGACTCGACAGGGTACCACACGTGGCTTTCCGCAGTGCGGGGCGAGGTAGCGGCGGCAGAACGTAACTCTGAAACTGCTGACAGGCGGACTCCAGAGAGCTGGCGAGTCAGCGGTCTGTGAAGGTGGCGGCAGCGTTCTCGCAGTCAGGCAGATGTCCGTGGATCACGGTCCAACTGCGGCAAAGTTACGGCCAGAACTCCGATCCCGCGTTAGTAAATCTCGTAGTGACGACTGACACATGCCGATCATGATGTACTCGGATGAGCTGGCTTTAAATGCCTCTTCCCCCTTTTCAGTTCGCGGATGGGACAGCGTTTTGCTGTCGCTCGGAACCCATTTGGAACAGGGCAATAGCCGGGTCTGGCGTAATCGGCAGTAAGTCGGCTGTAGCAATTTCCTGAAGGCTGGTAAAATACTAGGTGATTCGCACGTGGAACTGTGACAACACAAAAGCGAACATTCGGCAAGGGCGTTGACTTGCACTGGCTTCAAGTCCTGTTACAACTTCACCCTTTACAATTTCCTCCTACCTACGAAGGAAATTTGCTCCCGAACTTCGCTGAAATATGAACACTTTCACTTACACTCATTTAAAGTGCTCATTTTCACCTCCACTTACGTTATCACTTTATCCTTTGCAACATCTTCGCTTTTAGTCCTGCTAGCAGCTGCGTCACTTCGCATCGTGATAAGGTAATGGGAATCAGGAGAGTCATTTCCCCATTCCGATATTTATACACTATGCGATCAAAAGTATCCGGACACCCCCAAAAGCACACGTTATTCATATTAGATGCATTGTGCTGCCACCTACTGCCAGGTACCCCATACCAGCGACCTCAGTAGTAATTAGACATCGTGAGAGAGAAGAATGTGGCGATCTGCGGAACTCACGGACTTCGAATGTGGTCAAGTGATTGGGTGTCACTTGTGTCATATATCTGTATGCGAGATTTCTACAATCATAAACATCCCTAGGTCCACTGTTTCCGATGTGATACTGAAGTAGATGGGTAGATCACATAACTAATGAGGAGGTACTGAATAGGATTGGGGAGAAGAGGAGTTTGTGGCACAACTTGACTAGAAGAAGGGATCGGTTTCTAGGACATGTTCTGAGGCATCAAGGGATCACCAATTTAGTGTTGGAGGGCAGCGTGGAGGGTAAAAATCGCAGAGGGAGACCAAGAGATGAATACAGTAATCAGATTCAGAGGGATGTAGGCTGCAGTGCGTACTAGGAGATGAAGAAGCTTGCACAGGATAGAGTAGCGTGGAGAGCTGCATTAAACCAGTCTCAGGACTGAAGACCACAACAACAACAGTGAAGTAGAAACGGGAAGGGACACCTATAGCACAAAAGCTTACATGCCGAATTCGTCTTTGACTGACAGAGACCTCCGACAGTGTAATAGGCAGACATCTATCCGGACCATCCCACAGGAATTCCAAACTGCATCAGGATCCACTGCAAGTACTATGACAGTTAGGCGGGAAGTGAGAAAACTTGGATTTCATGGTCGAGCGGCTGCTCATAAGCCACACATCACGCCGGTAAATGCTAAACGACGCCTCATTTGGTATGTGGAGCGTAAACATTGGACGACTGAACAGTGGAAAAAGGTTTTGTGGAGTGACGAATCACAGTACACAATGTGGCGATGCGATGGCAGGGTGTGGGTATGGCGATTGCCCGCTGAACGCCATCTGCCAGCGTGTGTAGTGGCAACAGTAAAATTCGGAGGCGGTGGTGTTATGTTGTGGTCATGCTTTTCATGAAGTGGGCATGCACCCATTGTTGTTTTGCATGGCACTATCACAGCACAGGCTTCATTGATGTTTTAAGCACCTTCTTGCTTCCCACTGTTGAAGACCAATTCAGGAATGGCGATTGCATCTTTCAACATGATCGAGCACCTGTTCATAATACACGGTCTGTGGCGGAGTGGTTACACGATAATAACACTCCTGTGATGGACTGGCCTGCACAGAGTCCTCACCTGAATCTTATAGAACACGTTTGGGATGTTTTGGAATGCCGACCTCGCGCCAGGCCTCACCGTCCGACATCGATACCTCTCCTCAGTGCTGCACTCCGTGAAGAATGGGCTGCCATTCCCCAAGAAACTTTCCACCACCTGATTGAACGTATGCCTACGAGAGTGGAAGCTGTCATCAAAGCAAATGGTGGGTCAACGCCATATTGAATTCCAGCATTACCGATGGAGGGCGCCACGAACTTGTAAGTCATATTCAACCAGGTGTCCGGATACTTCTGATCACATAGTGTATCACAGTTCCTCTAACAACACGAACAGAGGTCTCATATATAACGTTAATTCATATCTCATAAGTACAGAAACACTATGACACGCAATCTGGTGTTAACATTAAACATCAGGCACTTCTAGATCTTTAAACTTCTCTTTTCGTCAATCTATATACACAATATCCTGTTAATTTATCACTATGAACTAGCAACTAATGAAATTTATCTCCAAGTATATCATGAAAATCCTGATTTATGTGCTAGTGGGTGACATGGTGAGTTACGTGTTATCACTCGCGCTTGGTTTACGAGATAATGGAAATACTGACGTAATTCACCAGCTTCATCAACATCTACATCTACATTTACATCTAAATGGATATTCTGCAAATTACATTTCAGTGCTTGGCAGAGGGTTCATAGAACCACCTTCACAATTCTCTATTATTCCAATCTCGTATAGCGCGCGGAAAGAACGAACACCTATATCTTTCCTTACGAGCTCTGATTTTCCTTATTTTAACGTTGTGATCGTTTCTCCCTATATAGGTCGGTGTCAACAAAATATTTTCGCATTCGGGGGAGAACTTTGGTGATTGGAATTCCGTCGCAACGAAAAACGCCTTTCTTTTAATGATGTCCAGCCCATATCCTGTATCATTTCAGTAACGCTCTCTCCCTTATTTCCCGATAATACAAAACGTACTGCCCTCCTTTGAACTTTTTCGATGTACTCCGTCAGTCCTATCTGGTAAGGATCCCACACCGCGCAGAAGTATTCTAAAAGAGGACGGACAAGCGTAGTGTAGGCAGTCTCCTTAGTAGATCTGTTACTTTTCTAAGTGTCCCGCCAATAAAACGCAGTCTTTGGTTAGCCTTCCCCACAACATTTTCTACATGTTCCTTCCAATTTAAGTTGTTCGTAATTGTAATTCTTAGGTATTTAGCTGAATTTACGGCCTTAAGATTAGACTGATTTATCGTGTAACCGAAGTTTAACGAATTCATTCTAGCACTCATGTGGATGACTTCACACTTTTCGTTATTTAGGGTCAACTTGTAACACCACAGCTCTTATGCTGTATGGATTCATTTTGTGTTTTTTTTTTGCTTTATTTAATGTTACATTGTTGATCGTTTGTAAATATGTTTGAATCGATAACATAAAATTGTGTACTCTTTTCTTTGCCAAGCCTATGATGTCGTGATTTGATTCTATGCAAAGTAGTGTATCTGTAATTTAAAATTCTTTGTCCCATTTGGAGGGAACAAAACTTACTGTATATAATTGTAATTTTGTGTGAATAATTTTTTGTAGAAGTGTCAATATGTGAAAATGTTCTGTCTTATTTAATGTATTTGTTTGCTGTTATGTAAACTGCTGATCCTCACTTAGGGCTCTTAGTTATTCTGTATGTAAAAGTTGTTGTGGTTCCCCTCGGGAACGGAACTGTGTAGCGCGCGCAAATTGTGGTTTGTGGTTAGCCTAGGTGGAAAAGGTGGAACTGATAGTCAGTCGGGGACGAGCCACCAGTCGGGGACGAGCCAGCTGTCGGAGACGAGCTACGAGTCCGTGCTCTGCCATGTAAAAGATGCATATTGTGCTGATTCCGAGAGAGGCTTTTCCTGCTTCTTTCCAAGGCCTCGGGTGGATGGATAAATAGCTGGAACTATTCTGGAGTTTGTATCTATCATCGCCACCAAGAAATGACAAAGTCCAGCAATTCTGCCTGCAATTCCACCTATCAACATGCAGTTGCCACCACATTGCGCAATCATTGCAACGTAATACTATAATGATGTACAGTGAAGGATCAGCTTAATGGATGTGCTAATGTGCTCAAATATAAGGTAATTTATATCTGAATTTATGTACCAACCTTGATTTTTCTCCTCATCATAACACCTCTCAGGTTCCTTTCCGTTTGAACTAAAGTAACCACCGAGTGTCCCTACTGAAAGAACTTTTATGACCAATATTATGCTAATTAATGCTTCTTGAACTTAGTGAAAAGAAAGTTAAAGTTAATGTGGCAAGACAGTGAGTTAAAGTTAATGATGCTTGCTGAAATAATTTTCCTAGTAAAACTGCTTATTAATGTGTTGTTGCCAACTTCAAATTAAAATTTCTTAAGACGGAGGCTTATAAAGCAAATGATCACATAGTTGTCTGTAGTAAATTCTAAAAGGTGAGTCAGTTTCTTCCAATTTTGTCAACATTGTGTTTCGATGTAGTAAAAGTGAGAAAGCTGCAGTTGTGAAACGTTATATACTCATGTTTGCTAAGTGTTTGTGTATCTTGCGTATTAGAAGTGCATATTAATAGTAATGTTATAAAGACCATTCACTATATGCAAGCCTGAAAGTAATAGGGTGTTTCGGTATCTCTTTTAATTTTGCAAATAGTTTGTGCTGCTCTAACTGTTAGTTTCAATCTTAAAACATAATGTGTGTGTCAGAGTTCATTGCACTCGCGTGTGGCCAAGTCTAGGTTGTGTTTGTCCATTATAGTTACTTATACCTACTTTCATAAACGAGAACATTAATCTTTCTCTTGCCTAATTAGGCTGGCGACCGTTTCCCTTATTCTATAAACAGTATAGCTAGGTAAAATTTTGTTTGTTACTATTCAAGTATTTACGCAATTCTGACTTTCATTTCCGATAAGCCACCTCCGTTAGGAACAACACGGTCAACTTAGCAAAATTCCTCTCAGAGTGTAACATTGTTCTGTTGCTTTATACCATTATTAATCTAACAAAATAATTCTGTTTTGCAAATTGCCTCCAGTTTTGAGGTTATGGTATAACAGTAGCAGGTTGGAGTGTTGCTCCAGTTGTTAGCTTCAATCTTAAAACATATGTGTGTCAGAGTTCATTGCACTCGCGTGTGGCTAAGTCTAGGTTGTGTTTGTCCATTATAGTTACTTATACCTACTTTCATAAACGAGAACATTAATCTTTCTCTTACCTAATTAGGCTGGCGACCGTTTCCCTTATTCTGTAAACAATGTAGCTAGGCAAAATTTTGTTTGTTACTATTCCAATATGTACGTAATTTTGACTTTCATTTCCGATAAGCCACTTCCGTTAGGAACAACACATTCAACATAACAAAATTCCTCTCAGAGGGTAACACTGCTCTGTTGCTTTATACCATAATTGTTATAACAAAATAATTCTGTTTTGCAAACTGCCTCCAGTTTTGAGGGTAAGGTATAGCAGTAGCAGACAGGGAGTGTTATACGTATAACACTCCCTGTCCGCTACTCAGCATCCCATTTGAGCGAGGTATACTCCTCAGATTCTGCGAGATGAACTGCTTCTGTTGCTGTAGATCGATGTCGCTTCTCAAGAGCATGTACTCTTTGAGATGTCGAGGAGTTAGGTTCCTCTACAGTCTGCATACTCTGAGAAAGTGACATATTTGATTCTCCATTTGTTTTTTCAAATTTCACTCAGCTTGGACTAGGCTGGTTACGTTACTTTCACCGTTTGTGTTACCTTGTCCAGCTATTCGTCTACTGCTTTCAATTGGGAATAGAATATTCTGTAAAGATCCGCCATCTTTTCCCAAAATTGTTTCCTATCTGCTTCGACATTTTTGCTGTCTTCTTCCACCTTCCACCTTCCTGTCTCTCGCGCTTCTTTTCTATCTGTTTCCGCTTTCCTATCTCTTTCCTCTGCTTTCCTGTTTCCCTCTTGCATTTCTTCCCTATCTGATTCTGCTTGTTTTCGATATGCTTCAGCTTTCCAATATCTCTCAAGCATTTCTTTAGTATCTGTTTCGGCTACTTCTATCATTTTTTTTACCCAGAATGAATTATTTCCCATATTTCCGAGATTAGAGCTGCTTTGTGCAACCGTCGACCATGTTTTGCGAGCTTCGCTAGTTTTGCACTGTTCTGCTGTCACTGTAGTTTCACCGCAATTGTTGCTGACGCCTAACCCACAGAAAATTATGCTGCGACTTCCTCCGATTCCATTGCATTCTCCTGGCTAAAAATTCACTTTACCTGCCTAGATCGTGCTCGACTAGCCTTAACCATGTACGAAAGAAATTAAATCAGACTCTATTACACAACGAGCTACTGCTATCATAAAATTGATACCAGATACTGAACACACAAAAAATCTTTACACGTAATATGAAAAAAATCTTCACATGAAATACAATTTTTTCCGACATAATCCCTCAAAACACAGATACATTCATAAACGAGCCAATTATAAATAACAAAAGTTCGCATCTGCCACACTAGCAATACCTGCAGCTGAAGATTAATGGGACAAAAATGATTGCTACAACTTTTTGCTCCCCAAGATGTGTCTCACTGTGCCATTCTCGCTGTAGGATATCAAAACAAACCAAAAGTGAGATCGTGGATAAGGATCTACACGAAAGTTGTGTATCGCTGCTACCATTTTAAGGGCAGCATCCGCGAGAAAGTGTGGTGGAATATTGAGTTAGCCGCTGGTAGCTGGTGAGTACCGTGTGTCGTCATTTCAGCTAATGCAACAACGATCTTGATTGTTGCAAGACAGGCTAAGCTTGCTCGGTGCAACCTGACAGCACAGCAGTAATGCATGGCACAGGCAAGGTGATTTCTCCATCATCAGGGTGTTGCCGAGTACATGACCAGAAGCATCACACTGGCGTACCAAGTGCGCTGCTATCAGCCAGAAATACTTCATTCCCAGTCCAGCAGCTTTTCAAAGGGGTTACACCACACGGGGAGGCAACAGGGAGCTATCAGTGGTGGCCACAGCTTCCAGTCTGTCACAGCACCAGCTTCTAACATGTGTGAGACTGGTTCTGATCTATCTTCCTACCGCAGTTGTGCAAGGACGATCTGTGAGTGTATTAGGAATTTGTGTTGGACCTACGGCCTGATAGGTAGGAAGACCCAGCTCATCGTGCAGAGTTCAGAAGAGTGCAGCAGGATGGACAGTGATGTAATCAAACAACGATCTCAAGGTTGGTTCCACTACACTCTCTGTATAGGAAACGTTATTGCTGACAGAAATTAGTATATGGGTTCAGGTGTAACTATATGTTAGTAAAAATGAAAATCATGGATTTTCGTTATTCAGGTTTATATTTTACTCTAAGTATGGCTTTAGACATATCAGTCATAATTTTAATACGTACAGGATGGAAAAATATTAATATTGGGTGTTCACAAATGTGAAGTGAATTTGATAACTATTCTAAGGTTATTGATCATGTTGTGTTCACGATTGTGAAGCGAAATTCCTAACTATTCTAAGTTTTTTAATAGTAAAATGGTTGATGACCATGTCTGGGGGGCGATAAAATACAAACAAATTAAATACAGTTGTGGCTGGAGATATCAATTAAGCTAAAATGCGCAATTGGAATAGCCAAATAATGGATGGGGCTCGGTAAAGATAAATCACGAAGAAGTACACAGTCAAAACAATTCAATAACTTTAGAGTATAAAGCACTCTACAGTGGCTGATCAATTCTTTTCGTTAAATCGGATATCTCGCGTTTCTCCTTCAATTAAGGCCGACATTCGTGAATATGTTTAACTGCAGGTCATGGTTGATTGTACAAATAAAAATAGGAGAGACGTAGACGACCGCAGTTCTGAGGGTCTATTGAATATCACCAGCTGGCGCAGCGCATGCGCCCGTTGTTACCTTTCGTCGTCGGCGGCAGCGGCTGTTGTCGTCGCGAGCTGTGGACCTGAGAAGCTATTCTAAATCTCTCTCGACTGTTAAACACCAGTCGGATACATTTCCCCCGTCGTTGCTCTCAAATCGCTCGCAAGCGTTAACTGTCAGTACTCGGCGTCATTCTCCGTACTAAAAGACTTTGCAATTTAACTCCTTAAGCGTTAAGACCAGCCTGTAAACAAGTGTTCACATAATTACCCTCGCAATCGTCTTAGTGCGGCGCAAGTCGCCTTGCTCAACCACTCGACGATTTTCTGCAAGAGAAAGAGCGAATTTCTCTGTCTGGTGGCCACGAGTTTTCTATCTGGCCAATCAGAGCGTTCGTACTTGTTATAACTCCACCCACTAGAGTTTGTGCAGCCTATCACAGGTGTCGTTTCTTTCGTAGGTTCAAATGGTTCAAATGGTTCTAAGCACTATAGGACTTAACATATGAGGTCATCAGTCCCATAGACTTAGAACTACTTAAACCTGACTAACCTAAGGACATCACACACATCCATGCCCGAGGCAGGATTCGAACCTCCGACAGTAGCAGCAGCGCGGTTCCGGACTGAAGCGCCTAGAGCCGCTCGGTCTTTCGTACGGCAGCGTTTAACTTCCGTTAAGTAATACTGAGAAAAACAGCTTCTTTCCATGCAGGTTTTCACGCAGGTGGCCACAGTGAGTCACCAATGTTTTGAGTTGGATTTCTCTGGACGTTTATCCGCGCCCTCCAGCTATGTTCCTGTAGCAAGGCTTTTTGAAGGGTCGTTGGTAAAAGCAGGGACAAGGGCGCTTTTGCCGACGGCCTGTGCAGTGGCTGTGGCGTCTCACTGTTCGATGGATGTGCCGCTGTGAAGGGTTCAGCCTACATGGGGCGGGAGTTGCCATTGTAAAATTCTCTTTCCCTCAGAACTGCGTCTCGTAGCTCCGGTCTGGGAAATTACCTGAGTACAGTTACTAGTGTGAGTGTTAATGGTTTATATTCACGAGATATCGGTTTGTTTATTCGCTTTGCCTATCAATAAAATTCACACATTTTCACGTAACTATGTTGTGTGACATTTCGAGTTAACCGGAACTGTTTCGGGAATTCAGTGTAAGGTGTGTTATTTGTTTGACACCTTACAAACTTCCTGCACTAAGTGTGCGCTCTGGACTTGGTGCCACAGTGTGGTGGGCCTTTCCAGTTCAGTGCAGCAGCAGCTGGACTCCTGCCCAGGGGCAGTGGGCCGCACCCCAGGCACAGCAGCAGCCGTCTGATAATGTAGTGGGCGCGCCACATTCGCTTTACACTTTGGCCGAGCAGGTATGGGCATTCATTATGAAATTGGCTACATCTGCATATTCTTGTATGTCCCCAAGTGCTAATGACACTGGTGGTATAACACTTGCAACAGTGAAGGAATCAGCACATCAAGATGCGACCACATATTGTAGCCAGCTGGTCGGTACCAGCTACCTAGCCAGCTACTGTCACTCTGTCTGGGGAAGGGGTGTGGTCCCCTCCCTATATCAATGCAGTGCTGTACAAGTAGAAAATAAATTACTGATCTTGATAGCCACTTCTGTCTGGGTCTTCACCAGCCTGCCGCCCAGTCTCAACTCTCTGTCGTTCGACATCCTGACAACTTAGCCTCGCTGCCACCACCTGGGTCTGCTATAAATTATTGTCAGAAGTGATGGCAGCATCTTCAGTAGGCAGCAGAGGGTGCACGATCCATGCAGCACAACATCTGGACCATACCTAAGTTGTCAACAGAGTGACGGGCATGGAAAAACTGTTGGTTACTCTTGGTGTGTATGACAGACGCAGGGTCGAAGATAAAGTGTCACCGTAACTTGAGGTTACTTTATTTAGGCCAGATGAATCAGCTGACGTGTCTGAGTTTTTGGGCAACAGTAAGGAGTACTGTTTGGATCCTGCTAGATGTTCGCAGTGTAACTTGCTTGGGCATTCTGTTCCATTTACTGAGTCAGAATCTGCATATTCTTTTACAAGCCACTGTTCTGGTCAAGTTGCAAGGCACTGTAGGGAATCTAGATGGAGAGATGATCAGGCACAAAGTGTTATTACAGTTCGGAAGCAGTGTAACAAGTACACTGAAATGAGAAAAGTCGTGGGGTACCCTCTAAAAACATTTTTGTATCTTATTTTGCCCAGAGTAGTGCAGCAACTCCAAGTGTCATGGACTCAACAAGTCGTTGGAAGTCCCCTCAGTACTAAACCAAGCAGCCTCTATAGCGTCCATAATTTCGAAAGTGTTGCTGGTGCAGGAAGTTATGCACAGACTGACCTCTCCATTATGTCCCATAAAGGTTCGATGCGATTCATGTCAGATGATCTGGGTGGCCAAATCATTCGCTCGAACTGTCGAAAATGTACTTCAAACCAATCGCGAGTAGTTGTGGCCACGTGTCATGGCACATTGTCATTCATGAAAATTTCATCTTTGTTTAGGAACATTGAGTCTATGGATGGCTGCAAACAGTCTTCATGTAGCCAGACATAAGCAGGACCCAGTAAACACAAGTAGTAGGGCAAAGTTTGTATCAAACCACTCTGCATTGTTGCCAAACTTTTGTGTTCAAGATTATGGATCCAAGATACTGGCGATAATTGTAGCAATGTCGCGTTCACGTCATGATGTAAAGTTCAAATTTTGACGGGGAAAGAGGTCAATTGGGCTACTTCCACTAACATAACACCCCCCTCCTCACCCCTCCCCTCCTACAACTCCCCAAGAAAATCGAAGAAAATTTTGGTATTAAAAATGGTGGGAAAAAAGGACACTTGATATACCTTCACAAACCTAAATCATCCATCCACCACCTCTTCCTTGGAATTGACAGGAAAATGACTCAGTCTGTGCTGGACTACTGCATAGGATGGACGTAAGTCTTTATTTTGCATGCATTGTTTATTTAAACAATTTTATTTGTCGTGGTCTATAGTTGCATCTAGTGTGTTCACCATTAAGTCTGAAGTCCAACTGGCCTAGTACACAATACTTCCACCAAGGATCCTCCCATTCACATAATGTTATCCAAGGTGGTGGTCTGGGGAAAAATGGCGGGAAAAGAATTCAGTCTGTCTCCAGCTGATGGAGAGAAAGCAGTGTCCTTTTTTTCAGTGGAAAGTTGAAATAATTTATTTATGAATGGATTTCCCATGGTTTATTTATTACTCTGAAACAAACACTCGCCCTGACGTGCTTGGGATCACAATAAATAGCCTACAGACCTTTAAACTTCTCTTAAGTTACTGTAACAATGCAGTACACTGATCTATAGACACGCAAAGAGCTTCTAAAATGTCAAAATAACACATGTAAAAAGCTCTGCAAACACGCAAACTAATTTTAAACTGTCAAAATAAAGCACTGCACAGCCTACAGACATGTTCACGAAATAATGCAGTACACTGATTTACAGACAATTTCACCACGCATAAAATTGTCAATATAATGCATGTATAACACTCTGCAAACACGCTCACAACACTTAAACAGCCGAAATAATGCAGTGCACAAACACTCATTGGATGTAAAAACGCTTTAGAAATATCGTTAAGAAATTTGACCACGACATGTCAGATATCTGTGCCCTAGAGAGGTTCAGGGGAGAATGATGACTGGATGTGTCGGCGCGCATGCAGGTCGAGACTGTCTCACATTTGAGACGCGTCTGGTGCGCAGATGTTAACCTGCCCACCATGGCTGGCGCACTGATGCATCGCTTTCGTACCTGCAGACCCAGCGCCAGCCTAATTGCCAAGCAAGATGTTTGCCTAGCGATACGCCCTCACAGGTGCACCTATAAGGATGCCAGTGTTATACTGATGTCTGATGCATATGGAAATAACAGCCAAGTCTCCTTCTGGATGAGCTATAGAAACTGTTCACGAAAACTGTTCACGAAAATATCACAGAATAACATAGGAAGCATTCTTCCTAGCGATCATAATGGGACAGCCAGTCCATTAAATATCAACCCTTCCCAGAAGTCGTAAAGTGACACAGAAATAGTTAATGGTCGCATTTGTTGTAGGAGTTTTCGTGATGTCTCAGCTTGTCTGCATGGAAATTCTTGTCCTAATATGACCTATTTTCGAAAATATCCCAGAATGCATTCTTCCTAATGAGGTACCCCGTCCATCACGTGTTACCCTTCCCGGAAATCGTAATGTCATGCTTTCAATCTACAACTCAGAAATGGTGAATGTTTACTCTTCACCTCACCGCTAAAAGCCTTCATCCTGTCTGTGCATGCTTGCAAAAACACCATTAATCAGAAAAGCATTCTCGTTGTTTGGAAAGAGAGCGCTGTCTAAGCACAGATGGGAAAATCAGAACAAACAAGCAAACAGAATTGCAAGCCCTGTCTTATACAAGAGAAAAATGGCTGTATTTTTCGGAATCATACAGCTGCTAGTCTGGAGATGTCATAATGTCACAATGGCGGACGAGGGACAGCATACCGCCAGCGATGGATGATCTGCTGTAACTTGCCTTTCAACACTTGAGCAAAGAAGACATCACGTTACTCTCAGAACTTTCTGTAGATACCTTGCCCCGCATCTTGCTCTGCAGACAAGGCTTTCAGTGACAAAACTATTTTGTAGAGATCGCTATATTGCACTGACAGTTAAACCCTGCAAAATTGGTGTGAAAATCGTCAGATACAGTAAGACACTTCCTCAATTACACTGCTCTACTATTGTTGAGCAAGCTTGAATTTTTCGGTGCAAAACCCCCCAATCTATTACTACTAGTGTGGGAGCACTGTTCGCCATTTTCTGCAGACGAGACTTTCAGTGGTAAAACTATTTTGCACAGTTTGGCATATTGCACCGACAGTTAAACCTTGCAAAAGTGGTCTACCGATCATGAAATACGAAAAGACACTTCCTCAGCTGTACTGCTCTGCTACTGCCAAGGAAAGCTTGAATATTTCAGCGTGAAGCTGATCCCTAGCGTGGCTATATCACCACATACCATATCGATGCATTAAACACACAATACTATCCTGCGCCATATAAAATCACCACTTCTGCATCCTGCATATAGTTTTCGACCGCCAGACACTGGTACATATACCACGAAGACAGATAGCATAAGCACATGCTCTGTAAAAACTCCCCGCAGCACTAGATATTATCCGAGAGATCGGGCGGTCATCCACCCGACATAATTTTCCACGTAAAAAAAATCTTACATTCCCTTGGCGGCTATCACAGTTTTCCACTCAAATCCATACCTCCCCTTACGACAAGACGTATCCATTTCCCTTGCAAGTGTCGGAATGCACTCACATACTTTATAAGCCTGATGATCAAGGCGAATCTATCATGCATCCCCTACTATTAAGTATAATACTTCGCCAATAACTGAATGCCGGTGATACGGAACAATACTGAGGGAAAATCAGCGGTAGGTGGACACGTCTGATAAGATTTTCTTGCGAGTGGTACCTCAGTGTCTTAGAAAGAGAAACGTAATCGTCTTATAAGCCGCCAGATATTAAAAACACGATCGCCACGACTATGTTACTGTCACAATCTGTCTTGGTTATACAGTTGCTCACAAGTAACGCTAACGATATTCATGTTAAAAATTATTCAATCCTTATAAATCTAAGTATGGCATTACCTCCGAATGAAGTGGTTTTTCCACACCAATATCGTGACACTGAATATAGACAGTGATAACTGGTGTGTGTATTAACAGACGGAAAGTGCGGTTACATGTCGCATTCGGTGTCAGCTCGTAATAAAATCACCAAATTTAGAAAGTGAACCGGCTAATGAACGTGATACGAAGCCGGTATTTGCAGCTCCCTCATTCTGCTGCTAGATATTTCTCCAGTATTTCTAAAGCATTCTGTCTCGATGCCATGCCAGAAGTTTTGTGATATATCCACTGGGTTATAGGTGATGCTTGATTGAGAATGATCACATACAGTAGATGGTGTGCTAATTGAGGTCGTAAGAAATGTACACAGGCTTTTCAGATCTCTAGTGTTACTCTTTCCGGTAGAAACGCTGTCTGCAATTTGGAATCAAGGCTTTCCATTCAACCACACACATGCATTTGATCCTATGGAGAAGTCTTTTAATGATTACAGCCACTAGCAAATCACATTCGTGGCACTCTCATATCTCGAAACGAGTCACCTTTTTCGAACCTATCTGCTACAGTAAAATTCCAACATGGTTTTCGATAGTCCCTATACATCTTGCAAACAGTGCATTTGCGCTAGGTGTTGTCAGCTGTCCTACATTTACAAGCGAGTTTAGAACATGGAACGAGAAGTGATCTCATGATCGCATGAGTAGATTCGGCATAAAGTCTACATAAATACGAAAAATCACAGAAAATACGTATAAATTGAGGGAATATACACCGAAATGCTGGCAAATTGAAGAGCTACTGGCGTGTCTTCTGGTTGGCGCAGAGCAGTGCTTGTACATGGGTACGAGTATGCAATAGCAAGAGGAATCCGAGGAAACTTTGACATGAAAGACTGGGAACCAATGGAGCAGTCATGTTTTTCGTCGAAATAGCATTCTACTGGATGTCTATTGAGGTACTAGTGATACACACGAATTGACGCTGGCTTTGATGCTTTCCTGGAAAAATAGGGAACCATCTGCCACTAAACTTACTTGCATCTGCGTTAAAGGATCACAGAGAGTAGATGGAATGATTGGTTTAGATAGAGTTGTAATGAGGTACGATTCAATGGTAGACTGATGATACATTCTAGATAAAGATGGAGATGTTGCTGCAGGTCATTTGACAATTTTTGTCGTTGTTCTGTTGGGATGCATCTGTTGTGTGACATAACCTACATTCGACTCGTAGACAATTGCGTGTTCTGTGTATGTGACATACAGCACTGTCTACTTGCGATCGTTAACAGCAAACCTCCCGGACATCAGATGACTTCCATCTCATGTGTGATGAAACGTGACCATCCTGTTTTGAGACATTTCTGTAAATGAACGAAGATTTATTCGACGTACTCCATTTCCCTGTCTCATCTTGGGTATAAAATCGAGACTTCAGTTTCATAACTAAGGTAATTCTAAGTTAGCGATAGGTATTTGTGAGGCACTGCTATCCCCATGTATGCATCTGCTTGACAAATGTCCTGTTTACTTAGTGGTGGCATGACGTGTATTTCACATGTCAAACGCCGCTGTTATGCCTATATCTGTTTCCTTGTAAGAGGAACTATCGATTATTTTATGGGAGTGATGCAATCACAGTATAATTTCTGACCCGTGATCAGATGTGAACAGTGAAGCCTATACACATCTGGAAAGCTATACTGTGCAGGTAGCACACAGAATCGATGTTTTAAGGAAACAATTTTTTTCATTTTACCGTTTGTTACCATAGTTTATCGCAGAGAAACCAGCAAGAAGAGTGTATTTCATACGCTGAAAATATATTTCTAACATTTGAATATTATCAGCGTTGCATTCCATACGACTAATAGGTCAGGAATTGCAACGATCTAACATTGTAGCCTGTTTTAAGTGCAGAAACCTGTAGCCTTAGGAGTGCATGAGTTTATGCTCTCTCCTACCAATACCTTTTTGATACTGATCCCAGACACTAGAACAATAGTTCCAAATTGATAGCATAGTTGATTTACGTAAAATGCTTGGAACTCCATCTGTCTGAAGCTCCATTATGCATAAAAACCACCCATTTCTTGTTCTTCTTAACCATCTATTACATCACAACACTTTCATATCTACTACTACACACTGATGAGAGGCGCATCTAGAGAAATCTCATGCACTTGGATGGGTGTAGAAGAGCAGTTTTTGACTCGGCACGCTCTATTCCTTCACGAGACGTGGAATGTAGTGGTCTTCTTCAGGTCAGTTGCAGAGAGAAGTCGGTGACAGTCCTGCAGGGCATGTGGGTCCTAAGAATGTGAGAATTCCCTGTGACTTCCATCAACATAGAGAAAGATGGTAAATTACATCATATAGTCGAAGTGTTAGAAATATTTAGATCGCTGTCTGGTATACTTTGATGTATATGTTTGAGAAATAACAATGAATTGATGTACTGCACAGTCATCTATCTACATTCGCAATGATACATTATCAAAGTAACGAATCTACAGAGTCTGGGAAGCATGCCGCGTCATTGGTGTTGAAATTACAGTAAAATTGCTGAAATTGTTCTCACCATCAACTGTGATGCTTATTATTACAGTACATCGACGGTGTCTTTTCCATCCTATCCATCCACTGGTATGCTGTTGAACTGTCAGTGTAATATGACGACCTCTACAAAATAGTTTTGTCACTGAAAGTCTCATCTACAGTAAAAAATGGCGGACAGTGCTCCCACAACGGCAGCAGCAATTTGATGGATAAATTCAGTAAGATCCAATCAGAACGCTCCATTCATTCACAAGACATCCTTTGTGCTGGGACATAGGAGCCTCTACAGACTGGTTCGAACAAGATGCGGGACAAGTTATCTACAGAAAGTTCTGAGAGTAAGGTGATGTCTTCTTTGCTCAAGTATTGAAAGACAAGTTACAGCAGATCATCCATCTCTGGTGGTATGCTGTCCCTCATCCGCCATTGTGACATTAGGACACCTCCAGACCAGCAGCTGTACGATTCCGAAAAATCCAGCCATTTTTCTCTTGTGTAAGACAGTGCTTGCGATTCTGTTTGCTTGTTTGTGGTGATTTTTCCGTCTGTGCTTAGACAGCGGTCTCTTTCCAAACAACAAGAATGCTTTTATGATTAATGGTGTTTTTGCAAGCATGCACAGACAGGATGAAGGCTTTTAGTGGTGAGGTCAAGAGCAAACATTCACCATTTCTGAGTTGTATCTTTAAAGCATGACGTTACAATTTCCAGGAAGGGTAACACGTGACGGACAGGGTGCCTCATTAGGAAGAATGCATTTTGTGTTATTCTGCGATATTTTCGCAAACAGGTCCTATTAGGAGAATAATTTCCATGCCGAACAAGCTGAGACATCACGTAAGCTCCTACAACAAAAGCGACCATTAACTATTTTTTGTGTCACTTTACGATTTCCGGGAAGGGTTGATATTTAATGGACTGGCTGTCCCATTGGGATCGCTAGGAAGAATGCATCCTGTGTTATTCTGTGACATTTTCGTGAACAGCTTCTAAAAGCATTGCAAAAGATTTCTATAGCGCATCCAGAGGGAGACTTGGCTGTTATTTACATATGCATCAGACATCAGTATAACACTGACAACCTTATAGGTGCACCTGTGAGGGCGGGTCGCTAGGCAAACATCTTGCTTGGCAACTACGCTGGCGCTGTGTCTGCAGGTACGAAAGCGATGCATCAGTGCGTCAGCCACAGTGGGTGGGTAAACATGTGCACACCAGACGCGTCTCACATGAGAGACAGGCTGGACTGGTGTATGTGCCCAGCACATCTGGTCATCATTCTGCCCTG
Organism: Schistocerca piceifrons; assembly: GCF_021461385.2. Classification (NCBI taxonomy): domain Eukaryota; kingdom Metazoa; phylum Arthropoda; class Insecta; order Orthoptera; family Acrididae; genus Schistocerca; species Schistocerca piceifrons. The sequence goes on from NC_060149.1 coordinate 76,416,901, forward strand.
GACCTCTGCAGAGCACAAATCGCTGATATGTCATGGTCAAATTTCGTAATGATATTTCGAGAGCGTTTTTACATCCAATGAGTGTTTGTGCACTACATTATTTCGGATGTTTAAGCGTTGTGAGTGTGTTTGCAGAGTGTTATACATGCATTATATTGACAATTTTACACTCAGTGAATGCATTTGTACATCACTGTCCTGCATTATTTCGGTAATTTGAGAGTAGTATGCAGGTCTGTAGGCTATTTATTGTGATCCCAAGCACGTCAGAGAGAGTGTTTTGTATCAGCGTAATAAATAAACTATGTGAAATCCATCGCTAAATAAATTATTTCAAGTTTCCACAGAAAGTAAATAAAGTACATGTCCTTCTCTCCAGCAGCTGGACAGAGACTAAGTCCTTTTCCCGCCATTTTTCCCCGAGACCGCCACCTTGGCTTACATGATGTGAAGGGGAACTCCCTATGGTGATGGTACTGTATACTATGTCAGTTGGACTCCGGACCTCACAGTGAACGCACTTGATGGAGCTACTGCCTATGACAACTCAAATTGTCTAAATAAACAATGCATGCAAGATAAAGACTCTCTGTCCATCCTATCCAGCAGCCCATCACTGACTGAGTCCTTTTCCGACCAATTCCAAGCTAGAGGTGGAGATTGGATGACTTAGGTTAGTGGAGGTAGCCCAAATGACCTTTCTTCCTGCCATTTGTTCCCACCAAAATTTTCCCACCATTTTCTTGGGAAGAGGAGGGAAGTGGTGAGGAGGAGAGGGGGGATGGGAGGAGAGGGGGGTTACGTTTGTGGAAGTAACCCAATTGACTTTTTCTGCAGCCAAAATTTGAACTTCCCACAATGATGTCATTGCAATGTTGTCAAATCTATCACCAACATTTTGGGTCCACAATTTTGGACAAATTTGGCAGCAATGGAGAGTGAAGTGACAAGAAGTTTGCCCTATCACTAACACAATCTACAACATTATAGAGCCACCACAAGCTTCCACAGTACCTTTTTGACAGCTTTGGTCCATGGCTTCATGGGGTCTATGCCATACTCTAACTCTGGCATCAGCTCTTACCAACTGAAATCGGGACTTATCTGACCAGGTTCGGTTTTCTAGTTGTCTAGGGTCCAATGGTTACGAGCCAAGGAGAGTCGTAGCAGGCGATGCTGTGCTGTTAGCAAACTCACTCACGTCAGTGGTCTGCTGCCATAGCCCACTAACCCCAAATTTAGACGCACTGTCCTAACAGATACATATGTCTTATGTCTCACATCGATTTCTGTGGTTATTTCATGCAGTGTTGCTTGTCTATTAACACTGTCAACTCTATGCAGACACCACTGCTATGCCGGTCGCTGTGGCCGAACGGTTCTAGACGCTTCAGTCCGCAATCGCGCTGCTGCTACAGTCTCAGGTTCGAATGCTGCCTCGGGCATGGATGTGTGTGATGTCGTTAGGTTTAAGTAGTTCTAAGTCTAGGGGACTGATGACCTCAGATGTTAAGTCCCATAGTGCTCAGAGCCATTTGCACCATTTTTGAACCACTGCTATCAGTTGTTAAGTAGAGGCCGTTGGCTACTGTGTTGTCCATGGTGAGAGGTATTGCCTAATATTTGTATTCTCAGCACACTCTTGACACTGTGGACGTCTGAATATTGAATTGCCTTACAATTTCCGTAATGAAATGTCCCATTCGTCTAGCTCCAACTACCATTCCGCATTCAAAGTCTGTTAATTATCATTGCGCGACCATAATCACGCCGGAAACCTTTTCGCATGAATCACCTGAGTACAAATGACAGCTCCCCCAGTGCACTGCCCTTTTATATCTTGTGCACGCGATACTACCGCCATCTTTATATGCGCATATCGCTATCCCATGACTTCGTCACCTCAGTGTATGCCTGAATAGGCCATGTGCAGAATCACAGTTTGACGGGGTCGAGGCGCTTGATTTCCATTTGAGTTAAGAACGTGGGGTAAAAGGTGTTTCGTTTAGACCAGATTAGCGGCCTTTTGTATGGCCATTTCAGCATCTGTCTAACTGTAGCTATGTTGCAGTATTTTGAGCAGGGTTGGAACGATGAATAGGAGCTGGCGCCCATGCAGATTGTGCGAATTGATTAATTCGTTTTGCAAAGATTTTAATTATTCTGAAATTAATGCTAAGCTAATGCCACCACTTGTATGTGCACCACTAGGATTTTACGCGCAAAAACAGTAACCCTCAAATAACACCAGACTGGAGCGAGACTAATGATTCAAGTTTCGTCCACCGGTGTATCTAACCTTGGTCTACGACGGTTTTCAGACGTTTGAAAAAATTTTGCTTCGTTTGATCTTACGTGCAAAAAACTCATTTTTTCTGGGATGTCGTTGAAGAGCACCACTTCTATACTTTAAACTTGTTCGAATCCGTTCAAAGATAGATATATGGATAAAATAAAAACAAATATTTAATCCAGTAATCTGTATCGGTTGTCGAGATACGATGGTTAAAATCGAGTTAAATGTAGTGTGTAAAATTCGTTCTTACGTGCACTGAAAGCGTGGAAATGGTTTAAAGTGAATCAAATAAATAGAAAATGCATTCTTACAATGAAGTTGAAAATTCTGTTTCAAACATCTAGCTTCATTTCGATTTTAGACTTAAAGAACACGTTTTTGTGAGGTTTTTATTTTCACACAACACTTCTGTATTTCAAACGTATGTGAATTGGTTCAGATTTTGTAAGAAGATTGACAAATACATGTAATTAACGGTCGTCCTTTACCCATTGCCACGATATAAGCAACTTTGTTCGAGAAATAATAAAAAACCTATACCGGATCAGTTGTCACTCGAGCCAACAAAAATCTACATCGGTTGCCAAGCTGTTGTGGTCTAATGCCAAAATTATGGCAGAGTAAATGTTAGAAATCAGAATGAAAACGCTCCTATCGTAGCACAAGAAAGCCAAATATGGCCTGGGCACGGATGTAAAAGAAGTGAACTAGCTTTTCAACTTATCTGACAGCCTCACAGACATTTAAATCAAAACATCTTGATACAGCAGTTAATCGCACTTCCCCAGCGCAGTGAGCTCTCTTATACCCACCCCCTGTCATGCATATGTTGAAGGGTGTAAAAACAAATAGCACAAATTTATATGCTTCTGGAAAGTGGGATGCATTTAGAATAGGAAGTATCAGTGAGTGGGTGAATATCATAATAGGAAGTATCCCATACTGGGGATGCATGCATCCTAAACTTTAATGACACATTGTGTCATATTGCAAATCATGACAAATGCCATGTTGGATGACATGATAACATGTACTACATTATATGACATGACATCATGTATCAAGATAGTTTACTTGACACAATGCATTATATTACGTGACACGGGTACTAATACTAACAAGTAAAAAAGCGCGAACATGTCAAGATGGTTTGATTTAAATGGTTTTGAAGCTGCCACAGAAGTCGAAATGCTAATCCCCACCGTTTACATCTCTAACTCTGCCCAGGGCATATTCACCGTTTTTGTGAAACAATAGGAGCATTTTTCATTCTGGTAACTTGTTATTCGTCTTTCAGTTTGGTAATTGTTGCGAATTTGTATTGTATGTGAGTGAAGGCTGAAGATGTTGCAACGGAAGAGTTAGAAGCGCAGAGTTTTACAGGCTGGAAGGCACTTCAAGCGTTGGTTAATGAGGTAGAGCAACGGAATACAGTAATACAGACTTGCTGAACAAGCTAGTTGCTAAGGATGAGGAAACAGCGTTGCTCCAGGCGCCGAGGTGTTTAATAGATCTAGCAGCTGCCTGCATAGTCAGTCCCTTTTCTAGATGGTGGTCCGAGGATGTTATGGCGATCCTGGAGGACCTAACGACGTCAGCAACTATTGGTAGTTGGTTCGAAAGCCAGTTGTTGCAGGTAGCAAAATTATGTCTATCAGAAGAGGCAGAATCTTTTTTGGGATGCACGGAAACACTGAGGAAGGCAGGGACGTTTGAGCAGTTAGAATATGGGCTTCTGCAAAATTATTATAAGCAAAACAGTATGAGGTTCTTTCGGGAAGTCATAGAAGATTTCGCAGGCAGAATAAAGAAAGTGATTGTACGTACATATGAGCGGGGTCAGAGTAACGAACAAAATGAAGTTTTGCTGCAGGAGACCGACTGAAGGGCCGCCGTGCATTCCTAAGAGGCTTGCCACTGGGTATGTGAAGAACGATGTGCACAGCCACCTAGGGAATTCTTTCGGCCCTTAGGTTGGCGGTAGAATGTTAGGAGATTAATGTGTAAGCGGGTGTGCGTGATTGGTGTAGTGAATTCTATGTGAATGTGAAGAGTTACAAATGTGGGCGTATAGCGCATGTCCAGAGACAGTGTCGGCAGCCTCAGTGGAGTAAAGAGGATAAGTTTCAGCAACACCGTTATGGTAACGGTAATTGGGATCGAACAGGGAGGAGCCGGCCGGAGTAGCCGAGCGGTTCTAGGTGCTACAGTCTGGAACCGCGCGACTGCTACAATCGCAGGTTCGAATCCTGCCTCGGGCATGGATGTGTGTGATGTCCTCAGGTTAGTTAGGTTTAAGTAGTTCTAAGTTCTAGTGGACTGGTGACTTTAGAAGTTAAGTCCCATAGCTCTCAGAGCCATTTGAACCATTTGAACAGGGAGGAAGGAAGTAGCCATTAAACGCAAGAGGGTACCTGAAGTCCGTCGGTCAAAAGGCATTTCCCTTAAAATTAGACGCAATAAGTAGGTATGCAGAGATGGAATGTGTAATAGTGCGTCTCGTAAAGTGCAGTACATATAAGTATTTTTCAACACAGGGGTGCATGTGTCGAGAGCCAGTAGCTACCTAGTGAGTCACAGGTGATGGAACCCACCACACTATAGGTTGCGTGTGGTGGCAGATAATGGTATAAGATCAATGGGGGCAGTGGAGATAAATTTTCAAGAGGGGGCTGTTGGATTCAAGTAGTTGTGGAATTAGCACCTCATGTAACTGAGCATTACTGTGTGAAGCTGGGAATGGACTTTTTGCTTCAACATCTCACCAAAATTGACCTTTGGTGATGTATGGTGAAACTTAGTGGAAAGGCATTCCAGCTAGGAGAGAGGAAGGAGTACAAGGGCATGTTCAAGGAGCTGAAGAGGGTTTTGATGTCAAGTCCAGTTCTAGTTTTCCCAAAGTTCTGGAAGGAATTTATATTATCTTGCAATGCATCTAATCATATTTTAGTGTATATCCTTGGTCAAGAGGTTAATGGTAATGAACACCTTTTGTCTTTTGCATTAAGACAACTTACTAGAGCTGAGAAAAACTGTATGAGCACAGAGAAGGAAATGCTTAGCCTCATATATAAAGTGACATATTTATGATGTTACCTTCACAGGAATAAATTTAAAATAGTGACCGACCATGCTGCTCTAAAATAGTTAATAGGTTTGCAACGCCTATCCAGCAGACTAACAAGATGGGCGTTGGGACACAGTGAGGTTGATTATGAAGTGGTTTGCAAGTCAAGAAAGGAACATGGAAATTCAGATGTGTTAAGCAGGAAGGTAGCAGTCATGCAAGAACTGGGTCATGACCTTGCTAAGTGGGATGCAATGCTGAATTCTGACAGTGACTGAAAACTATATGGAAACACAGTTCAGCATGTGTGATGACCTGTTGTGTAGGGCCGTGGGTGGTGATGCTGGTTAAGTTGAAGGATAATGTTGTGAGAGAGATGCATGATCACGTGTTGCTTGAGCATGAAGGAAGCAGAGCAGCCAATCGAAAGGTGGCTAAGAGATATTGGTAGAAGGCAATAAAAGGAAAGGTGGATCAGTATTTACGCAATTGAGTGTAGTGTGCACAATGTGTGGACTTGAGCCGCAAATGATTACCAATACTGAGGCTGCCAGAGGTGTCAAACCCTTTTGAACTGCTTGGGATGGATGTGTTGAGGCCATTTAACTGAACTCCAGTGGGAAATCGTTTTGTGCTTTAATACTAGATCATGTTTCTTGGTATGTAAATATGATTGCTATTTCAAACCAACAGGCAGCTACTGTCAACAGGTGGATACTTCAGTCTGAGATATTGGAGGCAATGATTATGGATCAAGGGACAAATTTTATGTCCTACCTAATGAAGGAATACTTTCACTTCTTACATGTGAAGAGATTAAGAACTAGTAAACTTCACCAACAATCGAATGCTAGGAGAGAACGGGTGCATCAGATGATCTGAAGGATGTTACATTGCTGTGTGAACTCACACGAATGACGAGGATAAATGTTTTTTGTGTCATGGCTGCATACAGTTCAACAGGAGCATCTCTATATGAGGTGATATAGGGAAGAAAAATGCTTTCGTGATTTGATGTGATTAAGGTGAAAAGAGGCAAGGATGGGGAATCTGTCCATGAGTTCATGAGAACAGTGAGAGAGGTATGAAAGCAAGTACAAAGGGCAAACACTAAAGCATTAGAGAAACAGGAGGAAGCTGTGAAAATCACAGGGAGCTTACCACATTACAGAGTAGGGCAATGAGTGATAGTATCCAGCCCTTACCAATGAAGGATAAGACAAAGAAGTTTGTCATGAGGTTCCAAGGACAATACCAAGCGAGAGTGATAGAGACTATGTCACCTATTGATGTTGGATCCCAGGAGTAGTCAGAGTGGAGTCAGAGAAAGAGGGAGAAACAAGATACATAAGAGTATATATGAAGGTACAGATGTACCTGTTCAGAAGTACCATATGCATTAAGGTTAAGAGATTAAGTGGAGTATATTTTTATTGTGTTTGTTGGTGATTATGTAGGTTATTGTGTACGAGGTAGCGTTTTGTAACATGTTAAGGGTGAATGAATAAATTTTGTGTTAGAATAAGAGTTTCTTTAGTTTTATTTTTATGTGAAGTGCTGAGCAGTGACAGTAGCTTTCTGAGGGGGGCAGGAAGGATATGTTCGTCACTGTCCTCAGGTTGCTGTAGAACGAGGCTGAGGATGGGAAGGGTACTAGCTGAGGTGCAGAACCAAAAACTGAATGGAGTGGTTCTGCTTTTCAGACAAGAAGATGTGATGATATTAGACATCAATGGATGCTGAATGTAGTTTTAATTGCACTGCAATTCAGGAATAAAGTAAGGAAGGTGAAAGATATGTTTTCTGGTTTTCAACAGATAGCCAAGAAGAGAACAGTACTTAGGAAATTTTCAGGGAATTCTGAAAAGCTACGGAAGTCGTGTGAGCAATTACGAGAACAAAGGCAGCAAGCAGTGGAAGATGTGCCATGTTCACTATGGCGACAGAATAGAGGTTCGATACACTCCGAGGGAAAGATTTTAAAGACTGTGTTTATAATGTGTTGTAGAATTTTAGAACATGTTTTTTGCTCGCGTATCTTGTCGTTTTCGGAAACCCAGAATCTACTCTGTAGGAATCAACATGGATTCCGGGAACAGCGATCGTGTGAGACCCAACTCGCTTTATTTGTTCATGAGACCCAGAAAATATTAGATACAGGCTCCCAGGTAGATGCTATTTTCCTTGACTTCCGGAAGGCGTTCGAAACAGTTCCGCACTGTCGCCTGATAAACAAAGTAAGAGCCTACGGAATATCAGACCAGCTGTGTGGCTGGATTGAAGAGTTTTTAGCAAACAGAACACAGCATGTTGTTATCAATGGGGAGACGTCTACAGACGTTAAAGTAACCTCTGGCGTGCCACAGGGGAGTGTTATGGGACCATTGCTTTTCACAATATATATATAAATGACCTAGTAGATAGTGTCGGAAGTTCCATGCGGCTTTTCGCGGATGATGCTGTAGTATACAGAGAAGTTGCAGCATTAGAAAATTGTAGGGAAATGCAGGAAGATCTGCAGCGGACAGGCACTTGGTGCAGGGAGTGGCAACTGACCCTTAATATAGACAAATGTAATGTATTTCGAATACGTAGAAAGAAGGATCCTTTATTGTATGATTATATGATAGCGTAACAAACACTGGTAGCAGTTACTTCTGTAAAATATCTGGGAGTATGCGTGCGGAACGATTTGAAGTGGAATGATCATATAAAATTAATTGTTGGTAGGGCGGGTACCAGGTTGAGATTCATTGGGAGAGTCCTTAGAAAATGTAGTCCATCAACAAAGGAGGTGGCTTACAAAACACTCGTTCGACCTATGCTTGAGTATTGCTCATCAGTGTGGGATCCGTACCAGATCGGGTTGACGGAGGAGATAGAGAAGATCCAAAGAAGAGCGGCGCGTTTCGTCACAGGGTTATTCGGTAACCGTGATAGCGTTACGGAGATGTTTAGCAAACTCAAGTGGCAGACTCTGCAAGAGAGGCGCTCTGCATCGCGATGTAGCTTGCTCGCCAGGTTTCGAGAGGGTGCGTTTCTGGATGAGGTATCGAATATATTGCTTCCCCCTACTTATACCTCCCGAGGAGATCACGAATGTAAAATTAGAGAGATTCGAGCGCGTACGGAGGCTTTCAGACAGTCGTTCGTCCCGCGAACCAAACGTGACTGGAACAGAAAAGGGAGGTAATGACCGTGGCACGTAAAGTGCCCTCCGCCACACACCGTTGGGTGGCTTGCGGAGTGTAAATGTAGATGTAGATGTAGATGTATAACAGTGGATGCCAGTGACGTAAGAGATCCAAATAGCACAATGGAGGCAGTGGAAGAGTTGACAGAGGATAATAAGTGACTGGTGAAGCAGCATATCACACATATAGTGAGCTTGGAGAGTGGAGTATTAAACAGTATGCATACAGTTTGGAAGACGAAAAGCAAGGACATGGAATACACAAAGGTATAAGAGCACATGGTGAGCTGATACCTGGGGATCATGCAGGCTCGAGTAGATGTGCTGGATGCAAGAGTCACAATGGCAAGATTGCTGCAATCACTAGCAGACAGTGTTTGGAACGTGAGAGGCTGTTCATAACACACTGCACAGGCAGTTGAGTCCCACCTTGTTGTCGCCAGAACAGTACCTATAAGGGTTGCGGACCATCAAAGCTGAGATTGGTAGTGGAGCCCAAACAGCAGACTGTGCCTTTTTATTATCATATGGCATTGGCAGAGGTGAGGACAGACAAGGCACAGTTGTACATACTGGTTAGGATACCAGTAATTGCAGATGAGTAGGCATGCTCAATTTAGTTTTTTTACCCCATTCACCCCTATCCTGCGAACTCAAGAGCCATAGGGAATTTTTTGCAGGTGAGGACAGGAACTGTGCTACTGATTTCTGAAGAGGGGGACAAACATGCAATGTTTTCAGAGGAGGAGCTGCGACAGTGTCGTATGGAGAGGGTTACAGTGTGTCCATCTCGAGTGATTCCAATTGGTGCAAATGCATGCATGACGCAGCTACTCATGGGCAAATCAGGGGAAAAAGATAGACCGAGGAATAGTGTGAAATATAGACCTTATTTCCAGCAAGCAGGATTGCACTAGATTTATTCTCTATATGACAGCGAGTTGCTACGAGCAAGTAAGGCTCACAGGAGTGATATGATTCGAAATGAAAAGTAGTGGATTCACTATGTGACATAACAAGTCCAACCTTGCATCTGTCAACCATGATGTTAGGAGTTACTCATTTGAATGTAACAGAGAAGAAGCTGTACTGGCCAGATGAATCCCTGGAGATACTCCGAAATCAGAATCTAACTTTCCTGAGCCAATGTTGAAACCAGATGTGGTCCATTCCCTGGAACAGTTAATAGCCGCTCAAGAGGAGCGAATTTCTCCAGAACGCTTGATGCAGCAAGTTAAACAATATTCTGAAAGGCAATTATGAGTCACCGTAGCCTTGAGCCTAATGATACCTAAGTGGCTCTAACTCTGCTGCGCATAGCTTTCACCTGTCTGAGGTGGAATGCTGCCCAGCATACTGATCCACTGTTAATACAAATCCGGGTAGACTCGATCCCTTGAGCATGAATGAAGACTATTGTAGTGTAAATGTCAAGGAGAAATCTATTTCTTACTGTTTAAGAGGGAACGAGGCCAGAAAGTAAGCAGTGAATATTTCCAAAGAGAATTTCCAAGGTCACATGACCGACAGAGCGTTAAAAACTAATGCAATAATGAGTTTCCAGGGAATTAATAAACCGTTTAGTGGGTAGTCGTGAGCAACTAACAAGGGAACCTCCCCATCGCACCCCCCTCAGATTTAGTTATAAGTTGGCACAATGGATGGGCCTTGAAAAACTGAACACAGATCAATTGAGAAAACAGGAAGAAGTTGTGTGGAACTGTGAGAATATAAGCAAAATATACAAACTGAGTAGTCCACGGGTGTGATAGGCAACATCATGGACAAAGTCAGCAGAGGAGCGTCGTGGTCCCGTGATAGCGTGAGCAGCTGCCGAACGAGAGGTCCTTGGTTCAAGTCTTCCCTCGAGTGAAAATTTTATTTTCTTTATTTTTGCACAGTTATTATCTGTCCGTTCGTTCATTGACGTCTTTGTTCACTGTGTTTTGCTACCGCATCGCAAAACCGTGCGATTAGTAGACGAAAGGACGTGCCTCTCCAATGGGAACCGAAAACATTTGATCGCAAGGTCATAGGTCAACCGATTCCTCTACAGGAAAACACATCTGATATATTCTATACGACACTGGTGAAGGCATGTGCGTCACATGACAGGAATGTGTTGTCGACCCACCTAACTTGTACACTTGGCGAATGGGTAAAAAGATTCTTCTACCTTGCCTGATTTAGGTTTTCTTGTGGATGTGATAATCACTCCCAAAAAAGTGATGAAAACATAAAAGTTTGTCACATAAACTGAAAATAAAAAATTAAACTTTTCACTCGATGGAAGATTTGAAACAAGGACCTTTCGTTCCGCATCTGCTCACGTTACGACGAGACCATGGCGCTCCTGCGTTCCAAGTCTCCTTGACGTTGCCTATCTTCCCATGAACTACTCAGTTTGTATATTTTGCTTATTTTTTCACAGTTCCACTCATCTTCTTCCTGTTTTCTCAATTGATCTGTTTTCAGTTTTTCAAGGCCTATCCACTTTGCGAACGTATAACTAAATCTGAGGGGGTTGCGATGGGGAGGTTCCCTTGTAAGTAGCCTAAGAAGAAATTTAGCACATAAAGTTCCTAAGCTAAATGTGGACGCTGAGCTGTGTAAAGTGAGATGCGAGATATGTGTAGTAGAAGTCTGTGTAGACCGCTCTTAAGTAAGACCAGAGGGTTTGGATCTTTTCCATAGAGACGGGGTAGTGTAGCTCCGCTACCATTTTAAGAGCAACACCTGTGAGAAGGTGTGGTGCAATATTGCATTAGCCGCCGGTAGCTGGTGAGCATTTGGGTTAAGGCAACAGCACTACACACTTCGGCAGCCCACGTGCGGTCATTCGTCATGGAGTTGGCTACCTCGGCAAGATTGCTGCCTTTACGCGCACGTGACGCTACTGCTATAGCTCACATAACAGTAGTGTGTGCCGCGCATTGAGTACAGCCACCAGCAAAGTGGGATGCGAGCACGTGTTGCAGTCAGTAGCAGCCATCTGGCCAGCTACCGGCCCTCTTTCCTTGGTTCAGGAAAGTGGTCGCCTCCCCGTAGCAACGCAGTGTTGCTGTACAAGTAGAAAATAAAAAATAAATTTTGACAGCCGCTTCTGTCTGGGCCTTCATCAACCTGCCACTCGGTCTCACTCCTCAGCTGTTGGACGTCCTGACAATGTAGCTGACTGTAGTTGCCACTTCTGGATCGGAGTGAAAGAGTGTAAAGGCAATGATCGTAATGAAACAAATCTTTGATCATACAAGACGAGCAACTTCAATGCTCATTCTTTTCTCTGAATTCTTGATACATGTAATCGATGAGTTTTGCCTCTGTGCGCATCTACAGTGATTGAGAACAACATACATAGGTGTGCACTAGGCTATATTTATTATTAGTGGATCGCCTAATAACGGGAAAGTTGTAATACAATGTAAAGGATCGTGGAATCTAAGAGAAGACTCAGATTAACAGATATTTATTTGCTCTGATGACTGTAAAAAATCCCCATAAAAGTTAACAAAGTCATGTAAAACTCAAATCAAATTAAAAAACAATGACGCTAACACGTGGGGAAGTACCAAAAAGTATGAAAGATTGTATGGAGAAAAGGCTATAGGATCTGCTCATTTAGGCAGTTATAGAAAGACGTACAACCAGTTGCCGCAAATTATAATTAAATTAAGCTACACAAGTTGCGTGTCAACGTAAATAAGTAACTAACTGCTCAGAAAATGAATCACGCTACGGCAATTACGACACTGTCATTTCCCCAAATCAGCAAGCTGTGTGCCCATCAGCACCAAATAATTGCCAGGAAACAAGTGACCCTCACAGCAGGTGGTGATCTAATCACCACGAAACATAGATTTCTCTCCGCAACTCTATGTGGGAGGGAGGATAGTAAACGCTGTTGCCAACGTCACGGGCGATAATGCTGCTAATTTCATCAAGAAAATGAGGGAATACTGCAAAAACTTGCCATTCCTGGCATACAATAAGTACCTTAACAAGCAAGACGTCGGTACTGAGATGGAGCAGAGTCCCATCGATTAGTCGGTACTTCGCGCCAAGCACGGCGTCAGGGCGGCTCAGTTCGATTGGGTACACCAAATTTTGGAGCAAGAGCAACGGACCATCCCACGACAGTCGAGCGGCATCTCGGTGTCTCTTCTTTTGATGTCCAAACCAAATAGGCAATAGTGGAGTGTTCAGTTATTCTCTGGGAATAGCAGTGGCGGCACGGCACCTTCCGCTGACGACTAGGAGAAGCTGTGCCGACAACAGCACGAAGCAAGCAAGCCATAGCCTTACTTCCGCGGAACTACTGAGTTAGCAGAGGACCTTCACTCTTCCTATTAGCATTCATAAACTGCATTCTGCTAACGAATAGGGTCTGGAGTCCACACCAGTAGTATACCTTGCCGAGTGGGAAAAACGTAAATATTTCCTCCTAACGAGTGTGCCCAGTACACTCTAAATAATACACTACTGGCCATTAAAATTGCTACACCAAGAAGAAATGCAGATGATAATCGGGTATTCATTGGACAAATATATTATACTAGAACTGACATGTGATTATATTTTCACGCAATTTGGGAGCATAGATCCTGAGAAATCAGTACCAAGAACAACCACCTTAGGCCGTAATAACGGTCTTGATACGCCTGAGCATTGAGTCAAACAGAGCTTGGATGGCGTGTATAGGTACAGCTGCCCATGCAGCTTCAACACGATACCACAGTTCATCAAGAGTAGTGACTGGCGTATTCTCACGAGCCAGTTGCTCGGCCACCATTGACTAGACGTTTTCAATTGGTCAGAGATCTGGAGAATGTGCTGGCCAGGGCAGCAGTCGAACATTTTCTGCATCCAGAAAGGCCCGTACAGTACCTGCAACATGCTGTCACGCATTATCCTGCTGAAATGTAGGGTTTCGCAGGGATCGACTGAAGGGTAGAGCCACGGGTCGTAACACATCTGAAATGTAACGTCCACTGTTCAAAGTGCCGTCAGTGCAAACAAGAGGTGATCGAGACGTGTAACCAGTGGCACCCCATACCATCACGCCGGGTGATACGCCAGTATGGCGATGACGAATACACGCTTCCAATGGGCGTTCACCGCGATGTCGCCAAACACGGATGCGACCATCATGATGCTGTAAACAGAACCTAGATTCATCAGAAAAAATGACTTTTGCCATTCCTGCGCCCAGGTTCGTCGTTGAGTACACCATCGCAGGCGCTCTTGTCTGTGATGCAGTGTCAAGGGTAATGGCAGCCATGGTCTCCGAGCTGATAGTCCATGCTGCTGCAAACATCGTCGAACTGTTCGTGCAGATGGTTGTTGTCTTGCAAACGTCCCATCTGTTGACTCAGGGATCGAGACGTGGCTGCACCATCCGTTACAGCCATGCGGATAAGATGCCTGTCATCTCGACTGCTAGTGATACGAGACCGTTGGGATCCAGCGCGGCGTTCTGTATTACCCTCAGATTCCATATTCTGCTAACAGTCATTGGATTTCGACCAACGCGAGCAGCAATGTCGCGATCCGATAAACCACAATCGTGATAGGCTACAATCCGACCTTTATCAAAGTCGGAAACGTGATGGTACGCATTTATCCTCCTTACACGAGGCATCACAACAACGTTTCACCAGGCAACGCCGGTCAACTGCTGTTTGTATATGAGAAATCGGTTGGAAGCTTTCCTTGTGTCAGCACGTTTTAGGTGTCACCACCGGCACCAACCTTGTGTGAATGCTCTGAAAAGCTAATCATTTGCATATCACAGCATCTTCTTCCTGTCGGTTAAATTTGCGTCTGTAGCTCGTCATCTTCGTGTTGTAGCTATTTTAATGGCGAGTAGTGTATTATCGTCGAAATGGTATCAAAAACGAATCACTATTGCATAGCGATATGTGACAATAATGTCACGAGATCAAAGATCTTTTAGCCAACCTGCTGTTGTCCATTCATTTATGGTGACAGTGTAATTGTGCCAGTCTTTTGCAGATCGCTTCTGCGATTTTCCGTGCTTTGCTGCAGACTTCTTGCTTTGATCCGTTTTGGCACGTTATTTTAAGATTTCGTATTCTTTCCAGAAATGTTTCTTTGTTCTTTTCATGGCACCTAAAGTTTATGTCTCCCTAATTGGTCTGGAGTTTTGATCACCTTTAACGTTGATCATTACTTTAGCTTTCTCAAAAGGTATATGTGAGCGAGTTTGTTAACTGACTTCTTTGAAAACAATATTTAGATACTAGCAGTTGCTACTTTGAGAGGTGATTGTCAAAATGTAGATAATCTGCTTCAGCAGCCTCCTATTTTTTTCTTCTTTTTTTTCCTTCTCGTAGCTTACAAGCCGACTTCTCTCAACTTCAACCATTATACCTTGGTTATCTCTTTGAGCAGCAGTTAAAAAGTAACAGAGGGAGCCCATCGCCTTATATAATTCCATCTCTGACCCTGCGATCTATAGAAAGTCCACAAAGACTGGCATGAAGCATCTCGACATAAGTATTTAATATTTGATGATAGTTTTGACATAATGGGTCTTTTTTCAATAGTGGAGGCTTTCCGCACTAAAACTCGCTTCATCTTCGTTTATTTGCCGTTGTGTTTTCGAACTCTTGTTGTTTTAAGTTGAGTAATGTCGTGCTTAATTTCATCCTTTGCCAGGAAGACTGAGTGTGGTCCCCAGTGCTGAGAGGTCCATTGTGTTTTCATTGCTTAGAATGTTTTTTTTTTATGTCCGTTTCCGACTCAATAGCTGTGGAATTGGTATCTGACTGTCATATGTAGGACTTGGGCTCTGTTAACGGTACTACGAGGTACTTATCGTTTCTGAGAGTACTGAAACGGGCTGCATTCACGCTCATAGGGATAACCGAGGAGCCGCTTGAATTCGAAGCAGCGGCTCCAAAAATGAGAAAGCTGATAATTCCAGGGAAAGAGGCGTATTGTTTGACGGGACAACGGTTTTTCGGGTGCCATCGCGGAATTTAATTCGCTTCAACATATTAACTTTGCGGTTGGCGAATATTAAATACGTGATGAAAGGTTATAAATGTACGTACGTTCTGTAACTAAAGTCTCTATGTGTGCAAATGTTGTAGAAAAGCGAGCTTTCGACCGCGCTTGACAGATCGAGCAAGTTGCGGCAAAGAGTCTCCCCGCGCCGGCAACAGCAGACATCAGCTGTAGGAGCCAGAGTTGTCATCACATCGAGCTCGGCGCTATTCAACGACACGAAGGCCGTCGTAGAACCTACATTTAATTTTAAAAGAAATGGAATTGTGAAGAGATTGTCTAAGCTGGTTCCCCTATGGTTTTTGGGATTTATAAGTTGAGTTCTGATTTGAGTCTTGCAAAGGGAGGCTACACTAGAACTAGCAAGTGCAAGCTCTAATTAATTATCATGTGTAACAGTCACCGGCAAAGACAATAGATCGCGGATGTAGATGGGATCGCAACTAAAAAATTGTTTGAGAATATCGTCAAGAGGATTTGCTTAATTACTGAGTTGGTATTCGGTCGGTGTTGTCCATAAAGCATGGATAAAGTTTATAAGTGCTCACGTGGAGTAGGAAGCAACGGGCTAACGTGCCGTTGTAAAATTACGTTCTGATTTCGGTGAAACTGTGCTCCATATTTAGGGAAGTTGATGTCTGAAGGTGTTAGTCAGTCACTCGACTGGACCTAAGAGAGCGATTCATGACATTCCTGGTGCACGCAAGACTCTAGAATTCGTTGTGGTTGAATTTGGTGGATGTTGTATTCACGCATGCTCTAAGGCAATCGAGCAGTTGCGGTGTGTTTTGATTTTGGAACGTCCACTCCAAGGTAGTTGAGTGTTGAGCGGTTTACGTTGCTGTATATATTTGAGTACGCACTACAGGGTAAGTGGCGTAATCGTTGTGATTGGTGTTTTATAAAGCCAGGAAACAGTATCGGCACGACTTATGTGAAAGAGGACACAGTTATTGTTTCCCGTAAAATTCGTGGCACTATTATTTCGCATCCCAGCGGAACCAGTTACTGTTATTCGACATACTCAATTCCATTGCTTGGTAAGGTGACGGATTGGCAAATTTAAGTTAGGGACTGTTAGAGGATATGCCATTGCCAACATCTGAGGTTAATGAGTCGTCATTCAAAAGTAGTGGTGCCACATAGGATTTTTCTTTGTTTTTCTTTTGACTTTTTTATACTGATTTGTGTGGGATCTAGATTTTTTAAAGTTACTCGTTCACATGGAAGTTGTGTGTGAAATATTGATCCTAATAAGGAAAATATGAAATGAATTCCTAGTTCGGAGTCAAATCCAACAGTGAAAAGGATTGAATTCCCCCCTGAAAGAAAGATACGCAAGTGTCGTAAATAATAAAGAATGCCATTGATGCAAAGTGCTTAAAAGTCAGTCTTGCAGAGATCAGTCATTTATTCCAGGCCAAAGAATTAGACTGGAAGGATCGATGTCATATCGAGATTTTAACACGATTTAAAAATCAGTCATTAGAAAAAAAGACTTAATTATATTTCATTAAAGAAAAGGCAGGTGTTAACTTCTTTATTCACTTTCCGGTTATTTAGAGGATGAAAGAGAAAGAAATAAGGAAAAGGGACAACAAGCAATAACGTTTACAGTTCGAAACAGAATTAATAGTATCGCAGAGATAAGTATCGATATATCGTTGGTCTGCAATGAAATTATAACTTTGGTTGCTACGTACGAAATTGAGATTTACCGAAAGTAAGTGAAACGTTGGTGACGGTCATATTTATTACTCTTGTTTAGGCGATTTTTTTTATAGTAGTGAGCGAAAGATCTTCGCGTAGTAAACTATACCGATCGTTAGCGTGAATAACGTAAATAACCGACGATAACTATAGCTATTTCGTGTTCTAAAGTTGTTTCATGTCAGTAAGAGTTCTTAACCATTTAAACGATTATTAATAACTTCGTAATTGGCACAAGCTATGAATTATGACGTATGAAATTTTACTGAGAATTGTTGAACTGTTGTCAATAGCAACTCACGTTACGGCTCAATGAACGAGAATATTTAGGTTTCAGATAACATGCAATGTGCACAAGATTTACTTAAATCCTAATAACTGTAACGATAAGTACTGATACTAAACTGTGTAGACCCTTCACCACTTTAACGCTTTGCAGCACTATTGACGAGTCTAGTACTTACAGTGTGTGTACTATGTGATTGGTACGTGTAACCTGTGTACATCTGTTTTAGTCGGATGCGTAGTTTGTGCGCAGTTCCTATTAAGTCCGCTCAATTAAACATCTTGGACTAAAATGTAATGATTTACACACATCAAAAAAGTTTTGCATCACCCCGGTTCCAAGAACTCCTGAAGATAGACGCTGACTGTCGATATTGTATAACAGACACTGTCCGTTTTACTGTTCAGAGGCCGCGCGGGATTAGCAGAGCGGTCTCGGGCGCTGCAGTCATGGACTGTGCGGCTGATCCCGGCGGAGGTTGGAGTCCTCCCTCGGGCATGGGTGTGTGTGTTTGTCCTTAGGATAATTTAGGTTAAGTAGTGTGTAAGCTTAGGGACTGATGACCTTAGCAGCTAATTCCCACAAGATTTCACACACATTTGTTCAGAGATGTCACTAAACCCGCCCAAAGATGTAAACAACCATACATGAGCAGCGCCTATTAGACGGAGGGGGTCCAACACCCGTTCAGTTCCAGTCATTCCACCAGGATGGAGGTACACGGCTCATGTTATGTGTAGTTCAACCATGCCTAGACGATCAATACCGCGGTTTGATCGCGTCCGCATTGTTACTTTGTGGCAGGAAGGGCTCTCAGCAAGAGAAGTTTCCAGGCGTCTCGGAGAGAACTTCAGCGATGTTGTTCGGACATGGAGGAGATACAGAGAGACGGGAGCTGTCGATGACATGCTTCGCTCAGGTCGCCCAAGGGCTACTACTGCAGTGGATGACCGCTACCTACGGATTATGGCTCGGAGGAACCATGACAGCAACGCCACCATGTTGAATAATGCAATGCTTTTCGTGCAGCCACAGGACACCATGTTACGACTCAAACTTCGCGCAATAGGCTGCATGATGCGCATCATCACTCCCTACGTCCATGGTGAGGTCCATTTTTGCAACCACGACACTACGTAGCGCAGTACAGATGGGCCCAGCAACATGCCGAATGGACCGCTCAGGATTGGCATCACGTTGTCTTCGCCGATGAGTGTCGCATACACCTTCAACCAGATAATCGTCGGAGACATGTTTGGGGGCAACCCGGTCAGGCTGAACGCCTTAGACACACTGTCCAGTGAGTGCAGCAAGGTGCAGGTTCCCTGCTGTTTTGGGGTGGCATTATGTGGGGCCGACGTACGCCGCTGGTAGTCATGGAAGGTGCCGTAAAGGCTGTACGATACGTGAATGCCATCCCCCGACCTATAGTGCAACCACATCGGCAGCATATTGGCGAGGCATTCGTCTTCTTGGGCGACAATTCGCGCCCGCATGGTGCACATCTTGTGAATGACTTCCTTCAGGATAACGACATCGTTTCACTAGAGTGGCCAACATGTTCTCCGGTCATGAACCCTATTGAACATGCCTGGGATAGATTGAAGAGGGCTGTTTATGGACGACATGACCCACCATCCTCTCTGAGGGATCTACGTCGAATCGCCGTTGAGAAGTGGGACAATCTGGAGCAACAGTGCCTTGATGAATTTGTGGATAGTGTGCCACGACGAATACAGGCAGGCATCAATTCAAGAGGACGTGCTACTGGGTATTAGAGGTACCGGTGTGTACAGCAATCTGGACTACCACCTCTGAAGGTCTCGCTGTATGGTGGTACAACATGCAATATGTGATTTTCATGAGCAGTGAAAAGGGTGGAGATGATGTTTATGTTGACCTCTATTCCATTTTTCTGTACAGGTTCCGGAACTCTCGGAACCGAGGTGATGCAAAACTTTTTTTGATGTGTGTATATTAGAACTGGAATGAGACGTGTCTATCATTGAAGGCAGAATTATTGTCAGTATACAAATTAGAGTCACGTCTCGACACGCCACTCTGCTTAGATCAAAAGTGGTATAGTACGACTGACCACATACTTCTCCTTAATTAATCCAGTGACACCACTGACAGAGGATACACAGTGGCTTGCCACTGTAATGTGGACTCCCAGGACTGATAGCAAAGCAAATTTTAGCTTTTTTGGTAAATTCCTTGAGCTATTTTCTTCGGCTGAGCGTATCAATCATATCATTCTTTACACTTTATTATCCATACGGTCTGAAGTTTTCTTGCTTTCTTGACACAATGATTTGTCTAGTGACAGAAATATTTCCAGAATTGTCGCATACAGAAAGGCAGTCCAAGCCAGGGGATCCCTGCCACAGTCGCAGATCTCTGAGTCGTTCCTGGAGGAGGAGGAGGGGGGGGGGGAGAGTCACAATTTTTGCTGATTTTCAAAATATTGGGGGAGCGAATACATTTTGTCGTCTGCATCACGACAGATTTTGTGCCATCAGTGCTTAGTATGTCTGCTAATTTTAATTTACTCCTCCCTTCCCACTTCTCCACAAACTTAACTTTCTGTTACTTTCTGTTTTCAAATGCTACAAATATCTAGAGTTTTGATAATAATAGCAATAAAATATTCAAAATGTATTGCACACCAATAATAATTTCTTTATGCACTAACGCAAAAGAATCGCAACACCAAGAAGGAGTAGTGCGACATAAACGGAAGTCAGTAGCCGTTTTTCCATATCTGAATGATGACGTCTATGCAGATTTCGCGCCAGTCGCATGAGACAGGTGTTAATAGCACCACTATGAGAATACAAATCAGATCTTCTTTAAATACGAGGGCATTAGTTGCCTTTGAGATTGAACGTGATGATTTGATGTTAGTCAAAAATACCTTTATGGCGACATAGACGTCATTATCAACACTCCTCTGACTTTGAACGAGATCGTGTAATTGGGTCACAAGAAGCTGGATATCCCGTCTGCGATATTACTGAAGGACTTGGCGGGAATGCAGCCAATGTACATAATTGCTGGCAGTGGTGGTCAGGCTAATGTACTGTCGCAGGAGGACCGGGCTCCGGATGGCTACATGGCACTACTGAGAGGGAAGACCATCATGTTTGGCATATGGCTCTGGCGCATCGTACTGAATCTGTCAACAGGAATTTGAGCAGCAGTTGTCACCACAGTGACGCAACTAACTGTTACAAATCATTTACTTCAAGAACAGCTCGAGCCAGGCGTCCTGTAGCGTGCGTTAACCAGTGATCTAGTAACGTTAATCACTTAAATATGTTACCTAGACAAATGCATTCCTGATATTTCATTACTCTACATTAATTACTATTTTGTGTCGTGATTTTTTTCGTCATGGTATTTGTGGTTAGTAAATGCTTTAGCATACATTTCCAGATACTACTAAACAGAGAAAGGCATGCAATTGATTTAAGAATTATGGTAACAAATTATGGCAACGTCGTAGTCTACACGATATCGAAGAGCGCATCCACCATTATGAATATTTCACTTCACACTTCGACTGTGAACACGGATCTGCTAAGTGAGAATGTGAAGGAGGAGAAGTGTTGTCCCTTTCAGTTGTTCCTACATATACTTGAGAGAGGTAAGAGTTTACCACTTTTGCCCATTTTGGAAGACGTTTCTCTTTCTGTCTTACGTTACTGAACTTTCTGTGGTTAACTGATTCTACCTGCGGACTCAAGAACTGTGTCGTATTTGTTGTTGGTACCTCATACAGTCAGCCCAATAGGCTGCTCGTCCATGGGGGCCCTCAGGCACGCCACTCAAAAATATTTTGTGTCAAACATGGCTTGTAATTTTCTAGACTATCCTGTCAATTTTGACATCCTTACTTTCACTGCTGCTTTATTTTCGTAAAGTTGGTTAAATTTGCTGGAACTGAATGTTTGTAAAATATATATGCATTTTTTGTTAACTGTTCTTTGACAGATCATGAACCCCACGATCCCCCTCCCCCTTGGATATGAATCTGCCTTGTCCTCTACTGTCAACCTTGCACCGCCGTTCTGCCTGAGCAGACACAGACTCCACGGTTCACAACGAAGCAATATTTATCTCTTAATGCTCGTGTCATGAAATTTCTCTCTTATCTCCATCGTATTTATCTGTATGGTGACTTGAAGTCTCCTGAAGACTAAACTCATCATCCTGCAGAAGAGGGTCTAATTATAGAAGGCGGTCAGCGGTCGATGTTGACGACAAAATAGGCCCGGTGAGTGACGTCACGCAGGCTGGTGACGTTCTGCCGCTGCCGCCGCCCACTGCGTCGACGGTTGAACGACTCCCAGCTAATCCCGTCGTCGCCCACTAGAACTCGGCCTCACCTCTGGTCGCTTTATTTCAACAGTTACTTGACTGAGATACCGCGGCCCGAAAACTTTTTAATTTTTCTGTACTCTAGACAAGTCACTGGAGACTTGAGCGGCCTTTGGATTTTTATACACGTAGGGTCTACTGTACGATAAGACTTTCAGCGCGTTACGGGACAAGTAAGCAGCCAGACGCGCATCGAATTCGCACGCCGGATTAGCGACCATTTGTTGGCTGCTGCAACCAGCCGGGGTGTAGTTTTTAGAGCCGGCCGCTGTGGCCGAGCAGTTCTAGACGCTTCAGTCCGGAACCGCGCTGCTGCTACGGTCGTAGATTCGAATCCTGCCTCGGGCATGGATGTGCGTGTTGTCCTTAGGTTAATTAGGTTTAAGTAGTTTTAAGTCTAGAGGACTGATGATCTCTGATGTTAAGTCCCATAGTGCTTGCAGCCATTTGATTTTGTAGTTTTTAGTTGGTTTTCCATGCTCGTTTGGGCAAATGACGGGGTAGTTCTCAATCTCCAGCTCAGAGAGCCCTGTACACAAACAGTTAAGGCACTATTACATACAGAACGAAGTTTATAACATTGGTTAACCGGAAAACGCATACGACTTTTCTTCTTTAGGGTAGCTACCGGTAAGTGACGGTAAGACAGACACATAGCTGCAGAATAAACATTTACAAAATCATGAAATAAAAATTAAACCCGTAACTACAGGACAATGTTTCGTAGAAGCAGAAGAAGAAGAGAAAAGAAGTAAGAGTATCGAATGAGCGAGACATCTCATCACACATACTCTGTTGTCTACAGTATACAGCATGGTGGA
Organism: Schistocerca piceifrons; assembly: GCF_021461385.2. Taxonomy (NCBI): domain Eukaryota; kingdom Metazoa; phylum Arthropoda; class Insecta; order Orthoptera; family Acrididae; genus Schistocerca; species Schistocerca piceifrons. The sequence continues at coordinate 76,439,686 of NC_060149.1, forward strand.
GACCATTTTCGTTAATTATCCTCCCTTTCCTGTTTATCTCGAGAACTGAGCGTGGATGTATATGTCCTAACCGTTCTTGTACGTTATAAGCAGCAGAACCATTTAACAGTCTATTTCTAATGTGACTCACTGAAATGACGCCGATAATGTTACGGGGAAAAAAATAAAAAAAGAGTTCGAAGGACTGATGGTCCCTATAGTACTCTTGTTTGCAGTGAACACAACCCTCTGTGGCCGAGGTCGTTAATACATGCTTGTGTGGTTTCGCTTCACATCAAAGTGGCTTTTTCAAACTCTCTTAATGCCTCGCAAGTGAATAAGAGTTGGTGCTTGTGTACAGGCTGCGATAGCCAGACGTCTCCATGTCGGTAAGCTGTATTAAATTCCAAAGCTTCCTGTAGTGTCCCACGAGGGAAGGGCTCGTAATACTGTCGATGCTGAGGACGTTAAGCCCAGTGAGAGTTGCTATTCGAGAGGAATAGGCTGTGCAGCGTCATTGGGTTTCCCTCTCTCTCTTCTCTCACACCATCATCAACCACATAAACACAACACTGATACTTCACGTGTACTAAACACAGTATACTAAACAGATACATTGAAAACGCAACTCTCACACTTCGCAAAGGAATGGTGCTGTTATCACTAGGAAAGAAAATCTTACCAATCAGCGTTTGAACCTACCCCTAAGGGTCCCCAGTCAACAGTACCATGGGAACTTATCTGTTGTTTTCGTTGGGTTTTTATACTCACTGAACTAACTTGATGTCTTCAATAACCACATTCCTATCCACACTGGAATTTCTAATGCATTGAAACTTTCACAGTTCTAATCTTGTATATATGTTGTCTGTAGCCTCCAAAAATTTCCTAAAAGGAGACATTGTCCGTTGAAGGCTGTACCTTTATATCATTTATTTATTGTATGATTGGCCAATTCCAAATACCATGTCATTATGAAGCACCTGTGAAAGAAAACACCAAGATAAAGAAGTATTGCATTACTTACATATAGCCTGAAGAGAACTCACAAACATAATAATAACCTATTCTTTAATTCGGCATAAGTTAACTTCCTTACTTACATCTGCATTAACAGCATGCGCTATGTCGCACGTGATGTGGCATATACTGTAAATTGAATAATCAGTCCACATGTAAAGCCCCAGACGAAAAAGTCCCCTATACAGCACAACTTAACAACGAAAACACTGTCCTATCACTATAAGATCACATCATATTATATGCAAACCCCAATTACGCAACATGCGGACTGAACTTTTAATCAGTTCTGCCAAAGTTACACTGAATGATAAGCTAGAAGTCTATCTATAATGTATGCCTAGGCGCATGAAATAGGTTACTGGCGTTCCAATTAGTGATAGTTAAATTTTACATTCTAAATTACATTAGATGTAACATTCGTTAGAACGTCAAAATGGTACACATCCAGTTACACAATGTGAAAAATCACCAGTAATAAAATCCGCTACAGTTGTAAAAATTATTTATTTCCAAAAAGGAAAACACAATCCTGTTTCAGAACCTGTGCCCCATCTTCAGGTGCACCTGCAAAATTATAAATCAGTAACAACACCTACCCACATTGTTAACATAAGAAAAGCTAAACAGAACCAACGGAAATTCTTAGAAAAAACCCTGTACGTGCTTTAAAATGTGAATCTATAAAGGATGCATAACTGATATTAAAAGAGGTTAAAGTATTTTAACATAGTACATCTCTGGTACGTGGCGTGAAACAGCATATGCTTTTCAAACCTAGGCCTGCCAGAAAGCCTCTCGCAGTGGAGGACTTAAACATAAGGGCAAAATTCTTCATCTAAAGGAACGGAACCATCATTAAATAAAGTATTAACGACCTAATATCCCAAATCCCATTACAAATTTTACAATGGTCCTCGCTTAAGGGCGTGCCACTCACGAAACCACATAAAAGAAAATAAGCGGTCTTTCAAAGGCTGAAACATCCAAAAAAGGGTATATATAGACTGTGTACCTGCAAGCATGTGTGAAAACACAATGAAACCCCCTGAGCAAAGTTCGCGACTCACCAGTGTTGCATACACACCCATCAGACCGTACCAAGCTCAGCCGAAAGTTGAAATGTCGGCGGGAGAGACCCGGTACCCGTAGGGTGAGCGAGTGGAATTTCCTCGCGATGTGACGGTCAAAATTTGAAATAATGTAATCGCCAGCAACAAGCCTAAGAGGCCACAAATTAGCATCCGCTACTGCGAAAGCTAACTTCTTCGTGCACCAGCGACGTACTAATTACGGACTACGGTGTCAAGTAATTACGGCGTCATTTTAAACCACCCAATAGGATCAAACCAAAGGAAAGTGACATAAATCCTATAATGCCATTCAAGAATTCATATAGCAGGCTTAGAGAGTGTAATCCCAAATTTTTACTTACTTGTACCTATGCAAAGCTGTGGAGCAACTAATGCAGAGGGAAAGAAAACTATAGAAGACTTACAGCCTACCAGCAATTATAGTAAATGCGGCTAAGTTAGAGCAATATTGACCACATTAAGAATAACCATTACCATAAAAAGCACAATTAAAGATTTTTTAAGGAACACTGCTCACAGCAGCACTGACCACATCAGCAAAGTCGAAAATAAAACCAAAATATTGAAAATCACTGATAACAATAACAGCAATAAAAAACACAGTGAACTCCAATAAGGGAGCCTGGAAATGCGCTGCGGTCCAAAGGCACCGCCTGCCCAAGTAAGAATTACTAATTTAATTTGGAAACTGTAGAACACAATGTAACTGTAAAGTTAGCATTAGACAATAACACACCTTTGTGTCACCAACAGAGAGCGATGTCGTCAATTATTCCAGCGTGAGTTTCACGAAGGAAATAGCTTGGCATAAGCAAACTGACAAAATACGGGATGTAACTATAAACGGAAGATACAAACACCCCTATTTTTGGAACAAGAAGATCAGTTTTACCGGGCTGTAACATCTGGCAAGCATTGGATGTAGTTATTAAGTAGGCCCCTGCGCTTTAACTTGGTTTTTTTTTTCTTATATGATGATGAGACACACGTCCTGAAACCGTTTTGTGCTTCCATTTTTAGAAATAAATGATTTTTACAATTGTAGCCGATTTTATGATTCATGACGAATACCAACAGTTATGGATGCCCCGCCAAGATAAACGTCAAAAATATTTACATATATTGAAAAAAACTTATATATGTTCATTTATACACTCCTGGAAATTGAAATAAGAACACCGTGAATTCATTGTCCCAGGAAGGGGAAACTTTATTGACACATTCCTGGGGTCAGATACATCACATGATCACACTGACAGAACCACAGGCACATAGACACAGGCAACAGAGCATGCACAATGTCGGCACTAGTACAGTGTATATCCACCTTTCGCAGCAATGCAGGCTGCTATTCTCCCATGGAGACGATCGTAGAGATGCTGGATGTAGTCCTGTGGAACGGCTTGCCATGCCATTTCCACCTGGCGCCTCAGTTGGACCAGCGTTCGTGCTGGACGTGCAGACCGCGTGAGACGACGCTTCATCCAGTCCCAAACACGCTCAATGGGGGACAGATCCGGAGATCTTGCTGGCCAGGGTAGTTGACTTACACCTTCTAGAGCACGTTGGGTGGCACGGAATACATGCGGACGTGCATTGTCCTGTTGGAACAGCAAGTTCCCTTGCCGGTCTAGGAATGGTAGAACGATGGGCTCGATGACGGTTTGGATGTACCGTGCACTATTCAGTGTCCCCTCGACGATCACCAGTGGTGTACGGCCAGTGTAGGAGATCGCTCCCCACACCATGATGCCGGGTGTTGGCCCTGTGTGCCTCGGTCGTATGCAGTCCTGATTGTGGCGCTCACCTGCACGGCGCCAAACACGTATACGACCATCATTGGCACCAAGGCAGAAGCGACTCTCATCGCTGAAGACGACACGTCTCCATTCGTCCCTCCATTCACGCCTGTCGCGACACCACTGGAGGCGGGCTGCACGATGTTGGGGCGTGAGCGGAAGACGGCCTAACGGTGTGCGGGACCGTAGCCCAGCTTCATGGAGACGGTTGCGAATGGTCCTCGCCGATACCCCAGGAGCAACAGCGTCCCTAATTTGCTGGGAAGTGGCGGTGCGGTCCCCTACGGCACTGCGTAGGATCCTACGGTCTTGGCGTGCATCCGTGCGTCGCTGCGGTCCAGTCCCAGGTCGACGGGCACGTGCACCTTCCGCCGACCACTGGCGACAACATCGATGTACTGTGGAGACCTCACGCCCCACGTGTTGAGCAATTCGGCGGTACGTCCACCCGGCCTCCCGCATGCCCACTATACGCCCTCGCTCAAAGTCCGTCAACTGCACATACGGTTCACGTCCACGCTGTCGCGGCATGCTACCAGTGTTAAAGACTGCGATGGAGCTCCGTATGCCACGGCAAACTGGCTGACACTGACGGCGGCGGTGCACAGATGCTGCGCAGCTAGCGCCATTCGACGGCCAACACCGCGGTTCCTGGTGTGTCCGCTGTGCCGTGCGTGTGATCATTGCTTGTACAGCCCTCTCGCAGTCTCCGGAGCAAGTATGGTTGGTCTGACACACCGGTGTCAATGTGTTCTTTTTTCCGTTTCCAGGAGTGTATTAAGCAGCCTTAAGTCGGAAACATTCCAAGAACTATACAGGACGTCTGCGTTGCAAAATGTGCATCATATGTTCCACCCAAAGTTGAAATGGTGATCAGGAGGGGTTGGATATTATCAAACTGCATGCTCAAGCTGTAATACGCATATCATTGGCACAGTGACATATAAGATAAGTCCTAATAATCAGGATTTCAACTGTATGTGTTACTTCTTGAGCCGTGTGTCGGCTCTCGACATATATCACGCTGTTAAGATTGTTCTGAGTCCTTCCATTCCATCGCTAATTGATTCTTTCTTATTTATCGTTATGCTGCGTACGATTCTGTTGAGATTCCCATCTGGCGGCGTGTCTGGTCTTATCTATCTTCGAGTCGTTGCTTCCTGTTAGCCTTGTGTAAGGGAATAAAATCTGTGGCGGGGGTGGCCGGTTGGTTGCCTAGAGGTGACGAGTCGGTCGGTCGCTCTTTAAAATCGGGAATTAGAGAATGTCGTAGGTTGAGACCGCGGCGTGGCGTGGCGGTGAGAGTTGGCTGCTGTTCCGAGAAGCCGCGTGGTGTATCCTGGCGGTGCGAGACTTGTGGGACGAGTTGGCGGGACAAGGCTGTAAGCTCTTGCTGTTAACACCTGGGGGCCACGGCTGTGGTTCCGAGTCACTACTTGGTGGGAGCGGCAACGGATGTCTTTAAATTTTCCGTCTGGAGGCGGGAATGATGGACTAGTAATTCGCCTAACCTGAGGAGTGGTATTTCGCCGCCGTGGGTGCAGAGAAGACGAGGGCTCCGGTGACAGAGCGCGTGGCGGTGTGACTGTGCCCAGTTGGGTACGCTGGCGACGTGGACACGGTCGGGTGTGAGGAACCTTTGCATTGGAGTTCACCTGCTGTTTCTCTGATAAACTGCAAGTTTAGTTGGTTAAAGGTTTAGATGTTAATTGAAGAATTTTGGTTTGTGCAACCAACGTCTTTTCTGCTTTGTGGCCTCCTGCGTTCGGGTTTCCTGTTCCTGTCGCCGGTGTGTTTATAGACAGTGATCTTTTCCGCTTCTTATTAGTACTGCCCGGTAGGAAGTGTATTTTTGGGCAGGGATTATTGTTTTAAATTACATTTTTTCTGCCTTGTGGCCTCCTGCGTTCGGATTTCCTGTCCCTGTCGTCGGTGTGATTATAGACAGTGATCTTTTGACTTCTTAGTACTGCCTGGGAGGAAGTGTATTTTTGGGCAGGGATTATGGTTCCTGATTTGAGTCCTCCTCCTCCCTTGGCCTCGCGTGAGGTCGATGTGATTGCTGAATGTGAGGCGTTGTGCGTCTGTTAGTCCGCTTCTAGCCTGAGCATCCTCGGGAGACAATTGCGGCCTCCCTTACACCCGGTCGGTTAATTATTTCTATCCCAGGACATTTTGGTGGCAGGACATGGTATTAAAGTTGTTAGTTATTCGAAAATGTTAAATGGTTGTATTTTACTCTGATTGTTTTTGGCCACTGCTTAAAAAGCTTAAGTTTGCCTTTCATTGGTGGGTTTTTCGAAATTACGTGGCTTTAAAATTGTTAGTTATCGTAAAAGGTGAATGACTGTATCTTTACTTTGATTGTTTTAATCTACTTGGCATCCTTTGGAAATGCTAGTTTTGCCTCCCTGTTAGCGAGCACTTGTAATTTAATATCTTGTGAGAAAATTTAGAAGAAGTGGCTCCCTACATGTTCGGTAGCTTAAATGTATGCAAACTGGTGTTTTGTTTCATTACTTGGAAAGTTTTAATTTTGTTATTAAATGCTTTATCAAAGTCTGTTTTAAGAAAAATGGCTTGGCTATTAACGGTAACGTAAAGTTTAATTTCATTATTTAGAAAATTTTTATTTGTTATCAAATGTTTTATCAAAGCCAGTTTTAAGTAAAATGGCTTGGCCGTAATCTGTAAAGTAAATTGTTTTGAAAAGGCACTCATGCCTGCTAGCTTTTTTGGATCTGTTCCTGGTCAAGTGGTAAAGAAATGACTTTTAATGGTTGAAGTAATCAATTAAAAAATTGTAAATTGCAAATCGACAGTAACCAACTAATTTTGGCCCCGTTTCCCAACTGGGGATGTGAGGTGCTGGGGCTAGCAGTGTATTTAACACTAAATTCTAGAATCTACATATGTAAATGATGCTCTAAGCCCCCCCTATTCTAACTCCGACTTTTGCTGTTGCACAAGGATTAAAAAATATACGCGAACTGACTGTAATCAACCCTGCAAGTGGAGTAGAAAAGAGTTTGGCACCTGCAATAATTTAATTTGATAAATAAGTTAAATAAAGGAAGGTTTCATTAACGTAATGAGAAATGATGGGTTGCTCTACCGATTAACAGAATGAAAGTTCTGTCCAAAATAACAATATGATTTATTAAGACTAAACACAAAATAATAAACAAAAACACATGAAACATGTATAATACATCAAATTGGCTCAAATTGGATACTCAAACAAACGCTGTGAAGGTGAAGTTGTCCCATACATTACCAAACTGTCTTCTTAACTGCCAGAACACGATCTGGCGTACCGGAGGCGATGGCTGGTTGCTTCAACGTACTCGACCGAAAGCCGAGAGCCGACTACCTAGAGCACCCATACAGGCCGAACACACAACACCCCCGCCCCCACGACAGTGGCTGTGGTTAAACGTTCCAATCAGCAACTCGAAAACCGGCGGAAAATTCCACTCCATTGCCGGAGCACTACCATTCCACCAATGGACATTCTTGGCGCCAATTTCTGCGCTGATTTTGCTACGTCACGGAGCTATGCCCTGAGCAAGCCGATCACAGTTACTATTTTGCAGAAAGCGCGGGAATTTTCCCGCCACAACTGCCTGGGTACACAAGTCATTCCCACGCCTCGCTGGTATCCCGCCAGAAAGTGTTATCGCTAAGATTCTGCGAAGTAACAGAACCTCTAGCCCAGCTGCTACTTCAGACCCCTCCGAGCGTGTCTTTTGACAATGTCGGCGCCTGCAAAGCATTCGCTCGACTTCCTCACACCCGTCGGCTTAACCCATTCCAGATCAGCAAAGCCCGCCTGTCACCGGACCACCCGGGTGACGAGAGACGCTGCGTGGGAAGTCCGCATTTGAAGGAATAGCGACTTTTCACTGCATGCAATTAGAGAGGAAAATCGTAAGATAGAAATATGAGAGGGGGCTCATGCCACCTCTCATAGCCCCTACGCCATTTTAGATTGTAATTGGTGAGCGGTTGGCTCACTTAGGAGCAAGGTAGTGAGTCAATCGCCCAAGAAAAATCTCGCAAACTGGCTGCACATGCTGCACTCTATAAAGAAAATCACTGCAACTGAAAAATGCAGCTCATAGAGGGAGGATTATTTATGATGTAGCCAACTTCACCTTCTTAATATGGAACACTAACACATCACACATCCATACCCAGGGAGCCCCTTCCAAACACCGATTCACACAGACATTCACTCTCTAAATATGGCCCGGGTATGTGAGCCAACTATGGAGCAATTTATTCTTTACAATCAGAGTTGGAGTGCTCCACAATTAAATGCCCAAGATGTTACAACAATTTTAATCATTAAACTAACCTGAACTCACTCACACATGATACTATTTAAGTTAACAATCTCTTTGTGAGCTTTGAGAATTCAATTACAACCTCCGATTCATTCTGTCTCCCTGCAGCAAGAATAACCTTTACAAAATGTTCCCTGAACTGATGGTCCATTCACAATGACAGTGGTGGTATGTGCTTAAGTTTATGTGGACTTCAGGCACACTGTTTGCATACACACAACAATAAATACAAAATACAAAAAAAACATGGTGTGGAGAACAATACAGTAATTTGTAATAAGAATTGCAGTGTAAAACACAAACACATACAAGGTATAACATACATTACAAAAACAACACAAGAGAAAGAAATTTAAGAAAAAAAAACAAGGTTCATGGGGCATCTAGTTGTGCGTGCACATTGCACAAAGTTCACGACTGTGCTGAGAATGAGGCACTAAATCACATTGTTAGAAATATTCGAAGCACTTCACAAATTCCACAGTACTGACATCACATAGGGCTAAACGTCGGGTGTTGTTGCTATGTTGTTGCAACGGCAGTAGGATGTGCTGGAGCATCTGCAGTACTCTGTTGAGATTGCACCAAACCCACACATATGATCACGGCAGTACGGTAGGAAGACACAGTGATAGGCTCTCCTCACGTCGATTAATTGTCTCTGAGGTCTACTTGTTGGGATACATCTCTAGTCTAGGTCTCTTCTCTCGCTGGACAGTACTTTACGTTTCCCAATATTGCTGTTCGACGAGGGATGATGGCACGTGGAGTGACTCCACAAGTGTGTGAGGTCATCCATACAGGATCGAACTAGGAGCGACGATTGCTAAAACTGCTCTCTAATAGAGAGGAGAAGTTAGAAATGAGACCATTCATTTGTTAGTGTGGCACGATACTGCTTTGTGTATGCAGATCGGCCAATGCTAGTGAGTTGTAAAAACCCAAACAGGTGAGTATATAGCGTCCCTTTCTGTCCTGAGGCACATGAGGCGCAGGTTCTGACACGATATGTGATCTTCTTCGTGTACTCACAACAACGTGGTCTGCCGCAGGGAATCCCTCCAAACGGCTGCTGCGTCCGGAGAGCTAGCAGGCTGTCGCGTGTGGGTCGCGTGTCAGTGTCAACGGCCAGCCTCACTTTCGCTTGTGGCCCGGCGAGGATCTCGCCTAATCCCGCAGGTATACGGCCTGGTGACTGTCAGCTTGCAGGACCGGACGCCCGCCTTCTTGCAGGTAGCCGAAGACCTCTTGTTTTTGCGCTGGCTGGCCTCTGCATTGCCACGATACCCGTCATCTGCACAGTTCTGACAAAAATCTTATGCCTAACTTTTTCCCATGACCTTCTATGTTATAATAAATTTACATAATGACACATTGATGGTCTGTCATTTCAGACACTCTTATTTTACTTTTATAGTTATTAATATATGGCTATCATTTTAACAAAATCTTGGTGTATCAAATTTAGGCATGGAAATAATTTATCTTGATATTTGTGTAGAGACCGGTCTCACTACTGTACATGGTGTGTGACGCTACACTGGATGAACAGCTAAATGTGCGGCCCCGCACTAATATTACTATTAATTATATAGATCGACGGTAGACATGCTCAAGAATTAACTACCATTTGCCAACGATCTACATTCTATGTCTTTTGAATAAATTATGTTATTATGCAGGTCGAAGTTTTACTGAGCTTATAAAGAACAAGCAACTATGCTACGTTCGCTCGCCGGTCGTCCCTCCATCTTGGGTCTGTGATTTGATGACCTGAAAAATAACATCCCAACAGGCGCGCGCCAAACACTTGTGGTAGAAAACCCCCACAATATTAATCTAGTTATTGTTAAATCCTACAGTTTAACTTATCCTAGTATATCGTACGTTTTTTTGTTTTTTTTGTTTTTGTTTGTTTACCTTATACAATACTCTTACATAATTCCTGTTACGTTGAGATGTCTCGCTGCTCGCCGCTATTGACGACAGTGATGTGCGCGCCGTACGACATGACCTCCGAGTTTTCATTACGCCTCACTGAAACTCCAGAGACTGGGTTAGCCATGAATATACACGACAATAAATTTATAGTTGCAACTTCCTTCTCTATGTGATGCGGTTTTCGCGATCAAAGTACACCTTTCCAGAGGCAATGCAATATGACCAAGCCAGGACTGGTTCCTGTTGAGGATTCAGTCGCCCAACACACACCAGCTACACAGTATGTTACGAATATCCAAGTATAAGTCCCTGGTTATTCATGTGTGACAGTCACGAGCAGCACGCTAAATCCTCAACCAGCACATTGGCATGGTAGGCTTTATGCCCGCATTTCTCTCGTCTAAGGCACCATTGGAGTCAAACGCTCACAGGTTCACCCCGACTTGCAAGACAACGATGCTGGCGCAGCTCTGCAAAAAAACTGTACTGCCCATATTCATCCTCGAAATCACGCAATATACCACAATCTTGCAGTGCACTGACGCGTGCCTGCAAGCATTGGTATGAACGTCTCACGAACTGGTTGTGGCCGCTATGGAGCGTATCACGACTTCTCAGAACGCTTCTAAGTGCACGTTCTTGTATGCGCCCGTTTGTGCGACATCTCGTCACTCATCTTTATCCCTTAACATGGACACCAGATAGGAAAGGACAAAAACATTGCTCATGGAAAGGTAGTGCCTCTTATCGCAACGACAGAGGAGATCCCGAACATAGACAAAAAAAGTTAACAGCAGTAAATTCTTATGCGAGAAAACGCAGCGTGTTAATACTTTAACAATCTTAATCTATTAATCCAACGATTATTGTTCCCCGAAGAAAGGTTCATATATTTGCCTATTCTACTATGTACACCACCTAAACTACTATTATTCCACGAACTTCTTTGTGTGAGAGAAGTGGTGGAGTCCTATGGACTAGCGTCAATCCCTTCTTAGACTCCCCCTCCTCTGACGCGCATTAGGATTTGGAGGTCTAATTTCAATCTCCTGGTTCTCCTGTTGTCCTTGATTTCGCTCTCTCCAATTTCGGTCGCTTTGCCGTTCGTCATTCCTCCTGTCCCAGATTGCTTGTCTAGATTGACCCTGTACCCTGACGTTCTGGTTTCCGTGTCTTTGGGTTTCCATAACCTTGAATAGCGTAACCTTGATTTCCGTAACCCTGGTTTCCTAACTGACCAGTGCGGTTATGCGATCTGTTGTCGTCTTCCCTTGCTGGCCCGTGGTATTTGTTATTTTGCGCCTTCTTCCTGTTCTTTGCGTCTTGTTTATCGAAGACTACTTCGAGTTCGCGCAGTAGACTCTTGAATGCATCTATGTCAGATCCACACTTCCCGACAAGTGTCTGTTGATACCTAACTGGCAATTTGGAAAAGCAAAATTTAATGATTTCTCCGTTGCTATATGGACTATCTAAAAACTGATTCTTCTTGAGTAAATCATCAAAAAATTTGGTGGCGCTCCTATGCCCGGACACTTCCAGTTCAGGACAAAATATTATTTCCTCTTTAATCCTATCTTGCGTTTCCTTTGACTAGTAGGTCCGCAGGAATGCACCAACAAATTCCTGATAAGTCCGACACGCCGCTGCCACGCCCCGCATCTTTTCCGCGGCTTGGCCTTCGATGTGTCCACACATGAATTCTACTTTGGCCTGGGTTGGCCATGACGACGGCAGTGAATTTGTAAATTGCATCACCCAGCTCTTCGGATGCATCGACCCCCCATTATCTTTGAATTTCTGGAGTTTTAGTATCGACAGGAAGTGATTGTGATCAAAATTCTGTCCGATTCTCGCACTGGTGTTGTCACTCGTTTCCGATACTTGCACGTCTGCTGAGTGTTCTGATCTATCTTGCTGATAACTGTGATGTGCTACGTCTGTATCACAGTGGAAGTGGCATTCAGCATTCACTCTTCTAAGTGGGCTGCAATTATTGGAGCTATTACTCGCTGTTTCTGCGTGTGCATTGTTCGTTCCGCACGCTGTCACTGGGCTAGAGCACGGCGGGCTTTTCCTCGGAGACACAATCCTGTGTACTCCATCATTGGTATCCGAACGCGCAGTGCTCGTGTGCCCGTTTCGCTCTAGTTTTGCTATCCGACTCTCTACTTCTTTCATTCGTTTCGTGATGTTCGTAACCGCAATATTACCTTGAGTCTTTAAGGCCGCTAGGGATTTGGAGTGGACTTGTGTCGCACGTCGCAAGCGCCCTACGAGTTGAGAAGCTACTCTTGCGATTTTCATTGCCCCTGTTGCTGCAGTTTTGGCTAGGCCTGCTACTTTTTGTGCTACCATTGACATTTGTTTTGCTTCTCCACATTCTTTCTTTATTGTTAATAATTCCCCACGAATTTCCACTATATGCGAAATTATTGCCTCTGTGTCCTTCTTACGCTGTTCGTCAGCTTCTTCTTTCTCCTTCTTACGTTGTTTCTCAGCTTCTTCCTTCTCCTTCTTACGTTGTTTCTCACCTTCTTCCTTCTCCTTCTTACGTTGTTTCTCATCTTCTTCCTTCTCCTTCTTACGTTGTTTCTCATCTTCTTCCTTCTCCTTCTTACGTTGTTTCTCATCTTCTTCCTTCTCCTTCTTACGTTGTTCATCAGCCTCTTCTTTCATTGATCGTAGGAAGCTCAGTATTGGGTTTACGTCATCTTTTTGATCCTCTTCAAACATGGGCGATGTAACTCTGGACACCTGGGCGCTAGAGCTCTGACGTGACCGAGCTGGCCTCTGTCTGCACTCGTTCGTTTGACTATAAACTTCTGCTACCGTCTTGACCTGTGTGCCTGTCTCTGTTCCATCCTCCAATTCACTATCATAATCACGGTCGCAACGTTGCTCTAAGATCGTGTCCAAATCACCTTCCTCATCAATGACCCTGTCGTCCTGTGCTGCTAAAAATGTGCCCATCTCATCTCCGAACCTATCCTCGTCAGTAACCTGCCTCTTATCCATTATGCTATCCTCTTTTGTTTTAGTTTCGCTCGATAATAGTCGTGCCTTACTTCTCGTGATCATTCATGAAAAAACAAATTTATCTAAAATTCACAATAAAAATCATCTACTCCCAATAATTTTCCACATAGACATAAAATTTCAACAACGCCGTTCCAACGCTGTAACTACAAGCACGATTTGTTGTGGTACAGAAACTGCACACAAACCCGACAAAGTGTGATGAGGTATGGACACCACATCAAAGAAACACAAAAAAAACGATGAACACACAAAAAATATATACACTGAAAACAAAAACTGTAACCATGCGCCGCTAATAATAACTAATCGCGGAACTACAAGAAAAAGAACTTGGGTACTAATCATAAAAATAGTAGAGAAAAAAATTTGAAAATTCCTACTAAGAATACTGTTCGTTAATCAGTGATTCACAGGAAAGATCCGAGGCTAAGGGTCGCCATTTTATGCGAGGTGCAGGGGCTAGCAGTTTATTTAACACTAAATTCTAGAATCTACATATGTAAATGATGCTCTAAGCCCCCCCTATTCTAACTCCGACTTTTGCTGTTGCACAAGGATTAAAAAATATACGCGAACTGACTGTAATCAACCCTGCAAGTGGAGTAGAAAAGAGTTTGGCACCTGCAATAATTTAATTTGATAAATAAGTTAAATAAAGGAAGGTTTCATTAACGTAGTGAGAAATGATGGGTTGCTCTACCGATTAACAGAGTGAAAGTTCTGTCCAAAATAACAATATGATTTATTAAGACTAAACACAAAATAATAAACAAAAACACATTAATTGCTGCTACTCAAGACGGAACAAAGTTAGAAAAAGACGAATAGGCGCGCTCTGCTGAGCTCTGATTATCACCTAGGAAAATCCCTATCTGCCGGTGCTGCGGACATACATTACCAAACTGTCTTCTTAACTGCCAGAACACGATCTGGCGTACCGGAGGCGATGGCTGGTTGCTTCGACGTCCTCGACCGAAAGACGAGAGCCGACTACCTAGAGCACCCGTACAGGCTGAACATACAACATTCCCGCCTCCACGACAGTGGCCATGCTTAAACGTTCCCATCAGCAACTCGAAAACCGGCGGAAAATTCCACTCCATTGCCGGAGCACTACCATTCCACCAATGGACATTCTTGGCGCCAATTTCTGCGCTGATTTTGCTACGTCACGGAGCTATGCCCTGAGCAAGCCAATCACAGTTACTATTTTGCAGAAAGGGCGGGAATTTTCCCGCCACAACTGCCTGGGTACACAAGTCATTCCCACGCCTCGCTGGTATCCCGCCAGAAAGTGTTTTCGCTAAGATTCTGCGAAGTAACGGAACCTCTAGCCCAGCCGCTACTTCAGACCCCTCCGGGCGTGTCTTTTGACAATGTCGCCGTCTGCAAAGCATTCACTCGACTTCCTCACACCCGTCGGCTTAACCCTTTCCAGATCAGCGGAGCCCGCCTGTCACCGGACCACCCGGGTGACGAGAGACGCTGTGTGGGAAGTCCGTGTTTGAAGGAATAGCGACTTTTCACTGCATGCAATTAGAGTGGAAAATCGTAGATAGAAATATGAGAGGGGGCTCATGCCGCCTCTCAGGGGTTTTCCTTGATTAATCGTACCACTCGTCTCACTTCTCTACGAACTTCAGTTGTAAAAGCAATCTATAACTGAGAATATAGTCGTATACATCCCAAAAGTCACAAATCATGTCTTAAGTACAGTTGAGAAAGAGAACTTGGGGCACACTGACGAACAATATTAACATAAAAATATCCTCCAGTTGTGGTACATGCAACATAAATATTAATTACGTATTACATAATGAATACAAAACATCATTTTCTACATCAGTGGTCTACAACTCATGTGATGTCTACATCTGCAAATATCGTTGGACATACATTTGCGATATAGAACATGGCAGCGCATCAGCTGACTGGGGAACGACTATTGAACAGAACTGAATGATCATTATCATAAGTACAATGAGCAACTCCTACTCCCTAATTAGTCGTATATTGTTACTTGAAACATTTTGTAGTTGAAATATGAATACTAGAAGCCTAGGAAAACAACTAATATTATGTTGTAGATAAAACACAGAATACACATGAGTGTGGCGTTACAGGCTACACATTTCAGAAATAGGATATGAGTACGACATACAAAATATTTCAGTTACAGCCATGAAACCAGATAAATCTATGAATAGCAACAGAGTAAAGCTATAGTCCCAGCTCATGATATAAAAGACAAGAGCTCCATTCATATCCCGAATTTGAGACTCGGCTGTTATTTATGATGTTTTTTCACCTCCATAACTGAAAAGTCAGTGCGGCTGACTGCCATGCAGAGGACCCGGGTTCGATTCCCGGTACTGCCAGGGATTTTTTTCCGTGGTGGAAGGACTAGAACAGAGTGCACTCAGCCCCGTAATGCCTACTGAGGAGCTACTCGACCGAGTAGTAACGATTCAAGAAGCTCGACAATGGCCGGGAGAGCAGTGTGCTGATCACGTGACTCTCCATATTGCATCCAATGATGCCGTTGGCAGAGGATTACACAATGGTTGGTCAGGCCAAATTGGCGTGTCTAGGGCCAAAACATCAATTTTACCTTTGCTTTATTATTATGTTTGTGAGTTCTCCAGGTTGTATATACGTAATGTAGTACTTTACTATGTTGGTATGTTCTTTTATAGATGTTTGATAACGACGTGGTAGTCGAAATTAGCCAGTTGTCCAACAGATAAATGATATAAAGTTACAGCTTACAATGGACAGCGTTTTGTTTAAAATACTTTCAGGTTTAATAATAAAGCTGTAACGTGGATGTAAAAGGCACATAATTCGCTTAAAGTCTTCAAGACTAGATCAACAGGAATGAGGTCAGATGATTTAAGGATTGATTAGAGAAGGGTGAGGTCAGAAGGAGAGGGAGAGGCACACAAGCTTCCTCATGTTATTTGAATATTCTTCAAAGCTTTATGACACAATCTGGGAGCGATGGCGTAGTGCATTATCTTGAAAGTACTGCAGGATGATACAGTTTAGCAAATGGATGCACATGTTCATACTGTTGGTTCCTATATCATTCCCTTATCAGAGGCGATGGCAGATGTATCAACGAACACATTTCGTCCCATACAAGCACATTCCCCATGATACTCCCTGCACCACCTGCTCGAAAGGTGCCATGTTGGCAAGTGGTATGCGTTGCGTAGTGTGATTTTCTATACTCGCAGCTACTGTCACTTTCCAGGGTTTAATTAGCGAATGAATCGTTGCACTGTGTCGAGACTATCTGCTGTTAGAATCCACGACAGTCGATTGGGTCCACCGTGGTCAGTGCGCAGCTAAGTGGTAGTGGCTTTCTTGTGCACCTACGATAAGGCTGCAGTCGTCACACATCTGGCATGTCCTGCAATCGACTGTGACACCACTGGTTACCACAAGGTCTGACATGCTAGTCATGACTCAGAGCCATACCAAAAAGTATTTGAGTTACTATGACACCAATACTTTTTAATCAATGTTCAGTCATATGGGGAGTCAAACGAAATTTCCGACTAGATTAAGGATTTATTGGTAGTGAGGATGCTTCGGTTGAAATTCATCGTCCGCAGTTCGTGGTCGTGCGGTAGCATTCTCGCTTCCCGCGCCCGGGTTCCCGGGTTTGATTCCCGGCGGGGTCAGGGATTTTCTCTGCCTCGTGATGCCTGGGTGTTGTGTGATGTCCTTAGGTTAGTTAGGTTAAGTAGTTCTAAGCTCTAGGGGACTGATGACCATAGATGTTAAGTCCCATAGTGCTCGGAGCCATTTGAGCCATTTTTTGAATTTCATCGACTGAAATAGAGGTAACGTCAGTCATACTCAAGGGAAGTGTGTTGGGATCATTGCTGCTCATCTTGTATATTAATAAGCTGACAATGCAGTAGATTAAAGTAATGGGACTAGCCTCATATGAACCCACTCTGCATTGGTGCCAGACCTTTTCGCCTCCTCCCCTCATCACCATGACATCATGATGGTTTCCAGATTTCCACCCACAACTCCCACTCCTCTCCTACATACCTACCACACCCCCAGTTCTTTAGACCAATTGTGTGACTTAAAAATGGCGGGAGCATTATAATATTGCTTCCTATATCTCCCCCTCCCCGTCTTCTTTTGGCGAATCGCGTGGCTTAAGAAATTGTGGTGAAGTTGTAGGTAGTGCTGCAGTCGCCACTTATTCAGGCACACTATACTCAGTACTCATGTTCAGTGCACCGAAATAAAATGGTCGGCCACCACGAACCACCCTACCTCCCCCACTGGGAAAGCTAGATTTCAGACATGAGACATATATTACTGTGAACAGTAGTTATTCCAATTTTAAAAATGCAATGTAGGCCACTGACTTTTAAAACAAGTGTCAGACATGATGGAAGAATTACATTGAAAAATAGTTATTCGAAGAATAAAAATGCAAGATAGTGTGCTAATATTGGAGATATGCATCCACAGTCACATCAGTCAGACACGAAAAAATGACTTTACACCCACAAAACCCAGTGTGACATCAAGTGCACTACGTATCACACACAACACATCGCTACGTTTCGGTGACAGCCACTAATTACATGTCCAACAATTAAAGAAGGTGTTTTTTACCCAGTCACGCTGTGCTGCCACGTGTGGTAGGAAGTAGTGGATCGATAACAAGTCCTATTAATAACAAGTACACCGACTGGTGAACACAACTCCCAACAGAGCAGCTACCGCCGTTGGCACTATTCTTGGCTGCGTGAGCCGCAGGTTGGCAGTCCACTGCTCACAGCAAACCCCACTACATGTCTGATGGCTTTAGACATAAAAATCCCAGCAGCACCAATGGGCTCCCCAGACCTCAGCCCTTGCAGGTGCAGTGATGCCTGCAGAAAAGGACGAGTTTCTGCCATGGCACACAGGAGTGGACTAGCCAAGGCACACAGACATTTACAGTCCATCTTCTGGTGGCAGATGTGATCCTGCCCACAGTTGGAAGGCGGCACTGCATGCTCTGCCCTCACATACCTTCCAGAGAACATGTCAAATTATTTCACTGTGATATTTTCCAAAAATAAACTACAGTTTTCTAATTCTGATATGAACTAGCCAAGCTACACAAACACGCTAATGATCCAAGTAGCATGTACAATATCAGCATAATTTTTAAGGATATTATAATTTTTCACTTTACAAATTTGCTATGACCGTCACCATAATTACTGCCCCTTGCCTAAGATCTTCGAGCAGGCACAGGCCTGCCTACCATCCGCTTCACCTTCGTATACACGCCCTCCAGTGCCACCATGGAAAATCGCCGCACCTTGCAGAGGCTGAAAAACCACAGCCGCTGCCTAACATCTATGTTGCAAGGCTGTGGCAGATGCCACTGCACACACCCTGGTAACCACGTTTCTCCCCTCGATTTTATTATGGGAGCACTGCAACCCTGCCACTGATACAGTAATGAATCACTGTCATACAGAATTAATGATTCCTAACAGAGAAGGACATGATTGAAACTTGTTTTATGACCAAAATCAACCGTAGCGCCATAGTAATTTAAATGCAGTTCCAAGGGATATCCTTTTCAATATGATGCTATTAGGTGCCCCTCCTAACCCTAACCTGACCACTGGGTGCACTCATGACAAAGCAACGTGTACCCAAAATGGTGCAGCTGGGCTAGATTTTACAATAGGACTGGAGTTTCAAACAAATGTCGAAGGCATGACCAGAAGTGACGTCATGATCACGTGACTGGATGTGTCACCACCTCGGTTCGTAAGAGTATATAAGAACCTTTGAAAACAAGTCGTTTTCTAACATAGTGAATATCTGGAGTGTTGGGGAGTAATATCTGCGAAAGTGGGTCTTTCATGAGTCAAATGTTAACATCTCGAACTGTTTTTGTACGATGCTTGCAGCTTGTACAGAATGGAAATACCTCCACATTCATCTCCCGAGTTAGCGTTACTGTGCATTTCAGTGCATGATGTACGAGACACTGGGTTAACTCAGCCTAAATTGTTAGCTGTTAAGCAATGTCTGGACAAACTGAGTGAAGTTGATTCTTATATACCAGCAACAGAGATCAAACTGCGAGTTTCCATTGCAGTGGAGGGTTTTAGGTTGGAAAGAAATGCACAGTCCATGGGTTGAACATGCAGTGTGGTTTCCCAAGTGTTTGCCTGCGGTTCACACGAAGGGTAATGATTTTGTAGATGATCTTTGTCAGAGCAAAGACGCAGTCATCACTGCAGAGCATCCAGCTAATATTAAACTTGTTGTCCCGAAAACAGTATGCGACCGTGAAGGCTTTCAGCAACACTCACCTGTGTAAAATTTGCTTCCAGAAAGTTTTGGGAACGCTGTCCCTTCCTTCCAGACATATTACTGCCTGATTTAAAGTGGGTTAAATGTGCACCTCCTCTTTCATAACGTTCTGTTTGTTAGAAACCTGTTTCAGCTGCAGAAAGACTGTTTTTGATGTAATGAATTCGCTATCAACTAATAATTCATAACATATATAAAATGTTTAACTGCATTATTACTGTCCTTCGTAGTGAGTAATATTTATGTGTAGATGAATAAAGTGGGAATTCTACGTTTCATAGTAGCAATTCTGTGTATTCCTTAAATTGACTTTGTGATGCTACTAGGTCATTTTCATATAAGAATTGCAACAAACAACGGTCCTATAACATCACGTGCGGCATGCTGGAACTTAGTTTCATGTTTGCCTTCTGCTCGTTCAGAATGATATACTGAGTTGCGTTTGCTAGAAACTCTTCGATTCAGTCTCACAATTGGTCTGACATTCCGAACGATCGTATTTTCTTCATTAGGCGGCAGTGCGGAACTGTACTGAATGGCTTCCAGAAATCAGGGACCACGGCATCCACTGGGCGCCTGTATCTGCTACTTTCAGGTTCTCGTGGATGAACGCAGTGGGCTAGGTTTCACACGATCGTTGTTTTCGATACCAATGTTGGTTCCTAAAGAGGAGGTTTCCGGTCTCCAGAAATGTCATCCAACCAAATGACTTTTTTCTGTTGCTCCATAGTCCATGTTTTATGGCTACGCCGGCCGAAGTGGCCGTGTGGTTAAAGGCGCTGCAGTCTGGAACCGCAAGACCGCTACGGTCGCAGGTTCGAATCCTGCCTCGGGCGTGGATGTTTGTGATGTCCTTAGGTTAGTTAGGTTTAACTAGTTCTAAGTTCTAGGGGACTAATGACCTCAGCAGTCCCATAGTGCTCAGAGCCATTTGAACCTTTTTTTTTATGGCTACGACACTGCGTTTCCCTGTTATGGACATTTGCATAATTGATGAGTGGTCCTGTATGGTTTCCAAGCGAACATTATTCCATTCTTCTTCCAAAATAATGGCTAATTCGGTAATGACGTTGGAGGTGGGTAGTGATCACGCACACTTATCTACAAACGAGATCACGAAAATAGCATTGTGGTGACAAGGGGAGACGCAATAATTCGTCCTCATGCTCACAAAATCAGTCGTGGATGATGTTAGTTAGTTAGTTATTTGCGTGTTCGATTGATAAATCGCACGGTACGGTAGCCGTTATGATGTGGAACGTGTCAAGTGCACAAGAAATGCACATATGAAACAAAATTTTTTAATTACTGAGTTAAAGATTAATATTTCTATTATTTACCCCATTCCCTTAAATGGCACAAAATGCATGTACTGTATTTATAGATTTATTTATACCTATTCAAGAATTCATCTATGGTATAGAAGGAGTTGTCAAGGAGATATGATTTCAATTTATTTTTGAAGCTATTACTGCTCTCTGTCAGACACCTTACTTCATCTGGTAATTTGTCGAAAATTTTTATAGCAGCATATTTTATCTCTTTCTGTGTCAAAGATAGGTTGAGCAAAGGATAGCCCTTTCTGTGCCAAAGATAGGTTGAGCAAAGGATAGTGTAAGTCTTTCTTTTTTCTGGTATTATAATCATGAACGTCACTGTTGTTTTTGAACTGGTCCATGTTGTTGAGAACAAATTTCAGTAGTGAGTAGATGTATTGTGAGGCTGTTGTAAGAATTTCCAATCTATTAAAAAGATGCCTACAAGATGTGCGACTATGAACCCCACACATTATTCTAACCACTTTCTTTTGAGCAATGAATACTTTTTGTCTAAATGCTGAGCTGACATCAGAGAGTGAAAGTATGCAAAGTATGTTAGCTTACTAATTTCTGTATCCTAAAATTGGCAATTATTCTGATCGCAAAGGTTGCTGAACCTAGTCGCCTTAGGAGATCCAAAATATGAATTTTCCTATTCAGATTCTCATCTATCTGTACACCCAAAAACTTAGTTTGCTCTACCCTGTCTACTGACTTCTGTTGATGTGTTATATTTATTAAAGGAACTGTACTTTTTCCAGCAGAAAATTGGATGTACTGTGTTTTTTCAAAGGTTAGAGCAAGCCCATTTGCAGAAAACTAATTAATGACTTTTCCAATGACCTTATTTGTACCATTTTTAATTGGAGTTTCTTTTACTGGGTTAATAACGATGCTTGTATCATCAGCGAACAGTGTCAGTTCAGCTTCCTGTTTCAGATAGGAAGGGAGGTTGTTCACATATTTCAAGAACAGAAGGGGACCCATGATTGAACCCTGTGGAACACCTAATGTAATTTCACCTCAATTAAGTGAATGGCAAACTTATTTAAATCACTTGACCCATATAAGGAAACTTTTTGCTTCCTGTTCTGTAGGTATGACTTAAACCACTCATATGCTATTCCATTTATACCATAGAATTGTAATTCCTGTAACATAATGTCAAGGTTCACACAGTCAAATGCTTTGGACAAGTCACAGAAAATTCCTATTGGCGACATTTTACTATTTAAAGACTATTATGTGGACAGTGAAATTGTATATTGCTGTCTCAGTGTAACAGCATTTTTTAAATCCGAACTGTGATTTACTAAGTAGCCCATTACTATTGAGATGGCTAACCACTCTTGAGTACATTACTTTCTAGAAGATTTTTGAGAATACTGTAAGCAAGGATACTGGTCGATAATTATTGACAGCTGTGGTGTCCCCCTTTTCGTAGAGAGGCCTGACAATGGCATATTTTAACATGTCTCGAAAAATACCTTGAGTTAGTGATGCATTACGTATGTGACTCAGAACATCAGCTGTAATTGCTCCACATTGGTTCAAATGGCTCTGGGCACTATGGGACTTAACATCTGTGGTCAACAGTCCCCTAGAACTTAGAACTACTTAAACCTAGCTAACCTAAGGGCATCACACACATCCATGCCCGAGGCAGGATTCGAACCTGCGACCGTAGTGGTCACGCGGTTCCAGACTGAAGCGCCTAGAACCGCACAGCCACACTGGCCAGCTGCTCCACATTGTTTTAATATCTTATTTGAGATGTCATCTACTCCAACAGAGTGGGCTTTGTGAACATGGGCCTGTCATATTGGAACACAGTATCGCCATTGGGCATAAAACATTGTTCCATGGGGTGAATCTGGTCATACAAGATGGTGATGTAATCCATGGCAGTAATGCGACCTTGAAAAGCAATCATGGGCCCTTGAATACTATGATATGGCTACCCAGCTCATCATCAAACCCCACCACGTTTCACTGTTGGGAGGTAAACTAGGCCGGGAGTTGGAAACAGTGGGCAACAAGACTCATCCTACCAAGTGACTTTTGTCCATTGCTCTGTAGTCCAGGTTTTATATCTCCAACATTGTATTTCCCTACTATGGGCACTTGCATCACTGATGAACGGTTTTGGAAATCCAGGTCACCCTGCAGTTCCCTGTTTATGGAGCTCCCCTCATGTTGTTTTGATACTGACAAGGTTCGTGAGTGCGATATTCAGTTGCGCATGGACTTTTGCAGGTGTCGTCCTTTTATTTTTTCTCACAATCCACTTCAGTCACTTTCACCCACATCATGGCTTGGTGGGTGATATTTTTCTACTGTCCCTATATGCTGCATAAATCTTCATTATGGTGCGTATTGAAGTATCAAACACTTCAACTATCTTGGTTGCAGAAACACCCACCATACGAGTACCAACAATTTGCCCATGATCGAATTCATAATGTACTCACAGTCACACATAACAATGTTTTGACCAAAACTGACACTTGAAACCTACTGATGGCATTGCACAAGTACCGCTCATGGTCAAATACAACGGCACAATCTGCACGCTTCGCTAGCATCTGCATTTAAGTTCAAGCAAGTATTTATTATGGTGTTTCCATAGTTTCGTCCAACCTCTGTACAAACCTACTGATACATGATTATTCTTCTATCATGTTCACATGCAACTATACAGTCACTACCACACGAACCTTATGTTGCATTATACATTCCACCTTGTTTTTGTAAGCTATTTTTACACTGTTGGTTAAGTGGCATATTCCCTCTATGGCAAAACACACAGCATCATATACCCGTCGTATGTTAGAAACACTTTGCTTTTTCTGCAAGTATATTGTGTGCAGTCCCACAATCAGGTAGTTTCATAACCGTGCCACTGAATACTGTTCTGCTGAGGCAGTAACATGACCACTGCAGCTAATGGTATTGGAGCCTCTGGTGGAAAATATGTTGATGTCAACCTCATGTGTACTATATTCATCAGCGACTTAACTTTTGATGTATGGTAGAATTTTATACAAGCACCTTCACTCTGTTTGATCAAGCAGATCATTTCTGCATTGTTGTACACTCTCTAGTTTAATTACAACTGCAAACTTGTGATCTGGCACTATTCCAACACTAATGCGTTTCGATATACAAGTGGTCAAATAAAATATACCCCTGAACAGCAACATTGCTTTGATGACTAAGTGAACTGGCGGGTTTTGTACACGCTTATCCCATCCCTAACTCAGTTGCTGTCTAATAATTACGATAGCCCACATCAGTCTGAACTGGTGTGGAGGGCTATCAAACTGAAACCACCTAATTCTGAGTGGATAAGTTGGACCTTGTTCAGGTCTGTCGGTCGAAGCAGATAAGATAGGTTACCGAGTCGAAACAAACAGTTCCAGTGTGAGCTAGTTGGAGGTTGATCAAGGCTATCAGTCAATGGTGATGGAGTAGGATGGGCAATTTGAAACCATCCAGTGTAGGTTGGAAAGTTGCACACTGCAGTTGATATATTGATCAAAGTTTTGAAACGACTCTACATAAAACTGCATGACATTTATGTATACCGAGATGCATTTTCCTGTAACTTCACTGTAATACATGGTATCTGTTACAAAATCGTACTGAAACATGGGGTATTTTGCTACACTTTTTTGTGCAATTTCTTATGGGCTAGGGGCAGTCTGTTGTAGTTTGTTATAGGTTTACGAGGGCACTTTGTTACAGCTTTGGGATATTTAGTTACAGTTTGTGGCGCTTTATGATACTTTGTATGGAATTTGTTACAATTTGGAGTCATTCTGGTGTTTAGATACAATTTTTGCTACGACTTCTAGATTTTGGGACAAACTGTTATGCATTTTCCACTGATCGATTTCACACCAAATTCCTGTTTTATGTAAAGTATTCAGAGTCTATACTTTATCTGATTTTTTTCAGAGTCTAACTACGAATGAACATGTTTCAGTGTTCCAGAACCCAGCAACGAATTTTCACTGTGGACTGAGGTAATAACCAACAACAAGCGAACTTTCATTGTGGTCTGATATGTAACGTGAGCATAAGGATATGTGTGTAACCTGTAGGCCAAGAAATGATTTAGAAATCCTATGGAGAAGTTTGATGTACCGGGTGATCAAAAAGTCTGTATAATTTTGAAAACTTAATAAACCACGGAATAATGTAGATAGAGAGGTAAAAATTGACACACATGCTTGGAATGACACGGGGTTTTATTAGAACAAAAAAAAAAAAAAACAAAGTTCACATAATGTCCGACAGATGGCGCTGGACAGCAAAACGTCAGTAACTGCTACCGTGACGGGTGAGAGGTACGCCGATATGCTACAGAATCGCATCATCCCCAGCCTGGCTGATAAACACCTGCTGGAACGTACGATGTTTATGCTGAACGGCGCCCCACCCCATATTGTTAGACGCGTGAAAGATCTCTTGCACGCGTCGTTTGGTGATGATCGTGTGCTCAGCCGCCACTTTGGTCATACTTGGCATCCCAGGTCCCCAGACCTCAGTCCGTGCGATTATTAGCTTTTGGGTTACCTGAAGTCGCAAGTGTATCGTGATCGAGCGACATCTCTAGGGATGCTGAAAGACAACATCCGACACCAATGCCTCACCATAACTCCGGACATGCTTTACAGTGCTGTTCACAATATTATTCCTCGACTACAGCGATTGTTGAGGAATGATGGTGGACATATTGAGCATTTCCTATAAAGAACATCATCTTTGCTTTGTCTTACTTTGTTATGCTAATTATTTCTATTCTGATCAGATGAAGCGCCATCTGTTGGAGATTTTTTGAACTTTTGTATTTTGTATTTTTTTTTGTTCTAACAAAACACCATGTCATTTCAAGCATGTGTGTCAATTTGTACCTCTCTATCTACATTACTCCGTGATTTATTCAGTTTACAAATTTATACTTACTTTTTTATCACCCGGTATATGTCGTCATTCATGTATATTGAGATGTGACATTCACAGTCCTGTATAAGGAACTGTCTACCTCATTGCGTCAGAATGTGTCTGTGGTACAGTGGTCAAATCATGCAGCTTCGGTTTGAAGGTGTATATAGGCCGGCTGCTGTGGCCGAGCGGTTCTAGGCGCATCAGTCCAAAACTACGCTGCTGCTACGGTCGCAGGTTCGATTGCTGCCTCGGGCATGGATGTGTGTGATGTCCTTAGGTTAGTTAAGTTTGAGTAGTTTGAAGTCTAGGGGACTGATGACCTCAGATGTTAAGTCCCATAGTGCTTAGAGCCATTTGAACCATTTGAAGGTGTACATGGTTCACTGTAATGATTGTATAATACACAGAGTCATGTCACTGCTCTTACCTACTCCTGTGTGCTATGGAGTATCGGGTGTTTCAGTTGCATATAGATTGTAGGGGATACACTACTGTGAAAAGCTGTATAAAACTTCTAAAAAAGAGTCTTCCCCATCACATCTGGTATACTTGCAGACAATTTTAACAAAAACCGAGTTCTTTAGTTCCTTAGCCATAGCGATTCCGAGTCAGTGATATGAATTGTTTAGATTCCGTCAGCACCATGCACACAATTCTCTCGTCACTTGCCTGACATTTATTGCAGGAGACAGATCAGGGTGCTCTGCTCTGTCTGCACTGTAAGCACAAGATTAGCATCATAGTACTAAGCTCAGACCTAGAAAATGCTGATGTCCTGTGTACTGATAGTAGCATGTTTTTGAGAGTTCTCTACGTAAAACAACAAAATACCATTCCATTTACGTAAGAAAAATAATAAAAACTTTCTGCATTTATTCGCCTCGATGGGCAATGGATCCGCCACGTTCAGTGTGGATGCACAATTACGTCCTACTGCGGGAATCTCTAAGATAGCGAGCATGGAGGACATGGACAGAAACTGCGAATAGGTACCGCTGGGTAGGAGTGTGGTCTGCCGAGAGGATTGCCGAAATAGTCAGCGCATTTGCGATAAACACTGTGTCTGGGTGGTGCAGTGGTTAACGCAGCTGCCTAGTAAGTAGGATATCCCAAGTTCGAATCCGGGTCCAGCGCAGATTTTCACTCGTCACCGCAGATTCTGCAGAAAAGTCCTGATGCAGCTAATGTCAATGATCCTTTTCTTTTCCTTTCTCTCCCCTCCTCATTAAATTTACATAAAATGTATTTTGAGTCGCTATGGAGCGTAGGAGCGTAGAGCATCGTGTGTTCATGGTCGAGCAGTTCTTAAGAAACAATGATTCTGTGGTCGCAGTTCAACGTCTTTGCCGTTGAAATTTTAATGTCGGACGTCCAGATGCAGTCCTAGAAGGAAACATTGTGCTCCGATGGGTTGCGACGTTTAGAAGTACTGATCTGTGATTAAAATGAAATCACCTTCTTCTCCATTTAGCTCAAACTCCGGAAAAGTTCTTGCTAGTCCGAAATGATGTACTAGGCGACAGGCTGTGTTGCTGGGTATGTCACGTTATTTGCTTCATCGCACCTTAGATGGTGATCTCAAATTTCATCCATACAAAATAATTCGTGTCCAGCAGCTAAGTGAAATGTATTTTACACAGTGTAGAGAATTTTGTGACATAATGGACGCTATTCTTACGGAAAATGCAGATGTCCCAGCATTCATCAGTAATGAAGCCCATTTTTGTCTGGGTGATTATGTTAATATATAGAGCTATAGGTACTGGGCGTCGGACAACCACATGAACTACACCAATAATCTATCCACAGCTCAAAGGTAACAGTGTTTTGGGGTATCTCCAAGATAGGGAGTGTTGAACGTTACTTTTTTGAAGAGGGAGGAACCGCAGTTACTGTGACATTAGCTCAGTACGTTGAAAAGTAGAACAACTTTCTTCGTCCAGAACTTTAAAGGCGTCGAATGAACAGGAGAGAAATTTGGTTCCAACTCGCTGATGCTACAGCTCACAGGGCGAGAGCATCCATTGAAGTGCTTCGTCAGATGTTCCCAGGATATATCACTTCACAATATGGTGATGTTCCTTGGCCCCCATGTTCCCAGGATATGGCGTTTCACGATATGGTAATGTTCCTTGGCCCCCACGCCCACCCGATATATCGATCTCTGACCCATTTTTGTGGGGCTACTTGCAATCAAGAGTTTACGTGAACAAGCCCCGCACAGTCGATGACCTAAATATTTCCATTCGTCAGGAAACTGAAGCTGTGCCGAATGAAACCTTGGAGAGAGCCGTGCGTAAGTTTCAGGAGAGGATCCAGATTTATGTCAGAGAAGAAGGATGTTATCTCAGCATTATTTTCCGACCCTAGTTAAGGTACCAACATTTCAAAAATAAAATAAAAGTACTATTACTGAATGCAAGGATTTTTTAATAAAACCAGATTTCAATTATTCAATAGTGAAAAACAACACTTTCTTCTGCTCCACCCTGTACAACCAATAACGAACGGTGGAAAGCTGACAGTTTACGGTAGGGAATGATTAAACCAAGAGTGTGTTTGAAATATGTAAAACCTGTGTACAGTATCATTCTAGAGACTTCCAGATCTTTGAAAGGTATAACATAAGCTAAACATGTGAACTTAGTGTGGTTCAGATGAGGTACTGCTAAACATGTTGTGATGTTACGAAATAAAAGTGATGTTGTTATTCAACGGAAAGTTGGAAATTGAGATTTAGCTTACTGTTTTATCAATCACAGTTGGCGTAATAATCATGGATTGACCATTGTCATAAAATATTGCATTATGAGATGTGATTAGTTTTTACTTGCAGTTTCGCGTGGCTTGAGGCAGCCACAACTAGCGTGCTATTGCATTATCGTCTTTCTAATTACTTCATGATCGTAGATACGATCATACCCGGTTTTGAAGTTATTGTTATGACAAAACAATTTCCTAAGGGCGCAAAAACAACTGTAACATCACACAAAATGGAAATTCAGTATTAAAGCTGATGCAAAAAACGATAAAACAGTTTTCTTTTTATCAATGTAACACGCACATTGGACTGCTGATCTTGGTGTCTGTAATATTAGCAAAATGCATAATTAAAATGAAAATAATACTGAGGAGATGATAGGAATGAGCACTGCTAAATGATTCAGTATTCCCAGAACAAATATTTATTATAAACTAAAACATATATCGTACCTTAACCTTAGTACTACAATGACGGTAGATTTTTATGTCCGTATCATGTCCATTGAGCGCTCTTTTATATGGCCATTGTCTTCTTTGAGTCGGTCGTGCGTCGTCACGGTAAGTTATAACAGTTCTTTACACTTCACACAAACTTAGACATAACACGTTTTTATACATATAGTAAAAAATTAGATCAGACTGCCACAAATCTGCGTCCGTCTTAATCGAGAAAAACAGTACAAGTCTTTTTAGCGCTCAAGGCTTCATTTGTTCTCCAGCGAACAAAATAGTGAAGGATCGCATATCTATCCGCATTTTTCTGTTTGCCGCCCAAAGACGACGAATTACATAATTTAGAAAATTCCACCGTCGCCATGCGACGCCTCATTATACATTAATCATTATTTACAAACAAGTATTTGCCTTCTGGCTGAAAGTTTTAACTACTCGTATTTGCTGTTTTAATGAAGTCAAAAAATAGCGAATATCACATTGCCTCCCATGAGGAGAGAGGGAATGCCGAAGGATTACCTCGATCCTTATGTCCTCATGAGATATTCGTGATTTTTGGTGTGACATTTCATAATGTTACTGGCGTACTATGTACATAAATTGAAATTACATTTATAAACATATATCAGATATTTATCATTTTTCAAAATAAAGTTTTTCATTCTTTGTTCATCAGTCACTTCATTCCATAATACCAAGATTAACATTTATGTGCATATTTAAGTTTGGTCCATATTTGCTTATAACAATAAGTGAACGTTCATTTCGCTCTTCAGGGGATAGAATTCAGAAATTACTTTCTCTTGAGCTTAACAACTAATACATGAGTACAGTGAGTGCTTATTTTCACTAAACTAGAGTGGACAATGTTCGAGCATCCGTTGACTCATTGTGGTTCAATTACAGTTTAATAACGTAGCACTACACTTCGTTATGCTTTCACTTTCTGTGTTAGCTGTCTACGGCGTTCATCATGCAGTACATCTGTCCTTTCCACTGTGGTGCCAGGAATTCAAGTGGCTTCCCGGGTTTTTATTTACAATATGAAACAGAAGAAGTGGAAAATTATTAGTATAACTTACAACCTATTGGATACATTTGTGTTAAGGATCGGGACTGGTCTGGAGTTCAGGGTCTTCCTATAGTGCACATTCATTTTCTTTGTCCATCAAGAGACAGGATTATAATTCATTTTAGCATTGTTCAGGAGTCCCGGTATTAATGGCTTTAAGGTCTGAGCAATCTAACAATCTACTTCTTACTCATCTTAACTTCAACTCAAGAAAATTGCTTAATTTACGTATGAAGATGTAGTCACACAAGTGTACAAATGTCTTTCCTCCAGTATGTACGATGGAAGTCATGGCGGTTAGCAGTTTAAAGTTTGGATTGTTTCGTCACCCACACGTCAGCCACTCACAGCGGCTGCACAGTGTTGCGTGAGCTCCAATACTCAGTATCCGTTCGCGCTCAGGCTGTAACAGAGCTGCTGGTCGTCGATTGCTCCCTTTTTTGTGAACTTCGTATCACACGAGTGCATCGATACAAACACCTCGCGCGCGTTTTCCATCGGAGGAGCCGGACACTGAAGCTGCCTCCATACTTCTCTGTCAACTGCCTCCCATGAGGCTCACAGGTAAGTGACGACGAATGTTTTAGCTGTCGCTGCACTTAGAACAACACTGAACTTTGCGTTGCACCTGTTGTCGTAACCTTGACTTCTTTTTACACTTGCAGTACAACACTACCACTAATATACAGTGAACAGTTATTTTTATTATGCACGTCGCACTTTAGTGTGCATCTTCACACAGCATTCGTGCTTGTTCCTTCGCCGATAGAGTTCATTTACAAAACAACCAATTTTGCAGGTTTCCTCCATTGGTACAGAAAGACTTATATTCTACTATTTACAAAAGATCACTTACGAGCTAATATTTACAATCAATGGTCACTCCTTTTGTTAAGTCCAGTGAACAACTGCTTTATGAATGGACTCTTTATATCTCAAGGTTTACTTTCACTAGTGAACCTAAAAATATTCTTTCAACCTTTCTTTTAAGGGCTCATCTCCACATTATGAAAACTATAGGTTTCGCAACACTCGTTGCATTTATTCTTTAGTGCAACCAAGATCATTTTCTACTGCCACGCAGCATATCTACTACTTAACGAGTACGCATTTAACGCTGAATCTTTTTTTTTGTGTTTTCCTTTGTGCTTGTCAATTTTTTTAATTTGATGGCAGACTGGATAACAATAGGTCTCCCTCTTCGCTCCATGTACTCAGCAATCATTCTCTGTTAAAAAAAAATAGGGTAACGCGCGTCTACTATTTTTCGCATGAATGGAATTACCGACAGTTCACTGGGTTTACGCAACCGGTCCATAACAAACATTACCAAAGCTAGCGAAGTTCATCACGCTACGTGTCTCATTTCTCATAAGCACTGCTTTGCCTCGAAGCACACGTGCCTTTTACAAGTCGACCCTTGGTCTGGGTTAATGAACCAGGATCAAAATGAACGGGCACAAGGAAAACGGATTTCATAAGAGGAGTGTCTTAGGAGACATTTTTGCAATAAAATCTGCATGTAAATAAAATTATCATAATAAACATAGGCACATATATAAATTTCAACCTCTTTCATTACAGCATGCTTTGCTACTTCTACGTCTTACTCTGGTTATAGTCAGTATTAAGTTTAAATATCACTGCATTGCTTGTTTGGACTTATTTATGATACAGGGGGCTTGCTGTGTGGTTATTTAGTACATTGATTCTACTGAAATCAATTCGTCAGCTAACATTCCTCATATACTCTTTACATTGGGCTCAGATCACAGGGAAATAGTTTACTTTCATAGCAATTAATGGCCTCGTGGAGTACTTACGATACATTATTGATGCTCCATGGTTTGCCTCTATTTGTACTGTATTTCACCTAACTTAGTTTACTACAGCTTATTGTCTCCTTGCGTGAACACATGCGGGTTACCACTTGTTTTTCCATTTAACAGCTCGCTTTAACTGAACTTTAAGCTATTTCTTCTACTCCTGTCCACTGTCTGGAGTGTTTGAACATGTACCCTTTTTTTTTTTTTTTTTTTTTTTTTTAAAAAAAAGCAGGTAATTTGGGCTTTTACAACAGAACTCCAAGTACTTACATTACTAAAAATAAATCTATAAATCTTCTTGTACCTTGAGAGAAGTGCTTATTTACGCATCCTCCTCCATTTCTCACCTTTACATATTTATATAGCTCCGGACAATCGCCTCGCAAGCATTTTTCTTAATACTAACTTAAAATTAAATTGAAATTCTTGGTGCAACCCCAATTTCCTGCTTCAGCTTGTTGAAGAAATATCAGTTCAATGTCCATCACTATAAACAATTTTTCCATACATAGCATTTAATACTTAAAGTTTACATGTAGTAGCTGTTACCATGAAGTCCGTGCGCTGTTCAACACAATACTTATCATTAACAGTTTACACAAGGAAATTTCCAGTACGCAAGAGGCAGGAAACCGAAACAGATTCTGTCTGCAGTTGAGGCTGTGTCTGTAAACTAACTCTCTGTTTCAATGGACCAATCGCTCCCCATATGGAGCAGCCCTGAATCGGCAATGATAAAACTTTTGAAACAGAAGACACCTGTCTGAAGAGACATGGTGACATGACATTGATGTTTGCTCCTGTATCAACAACTGCTGTGAAAGGAATGTTGGCAATAGAAATCTTAATCGCAGCCTGGACCTGTTATGTCTTGAGCTTCTTTGTCACGTGCAAGGTCATCTCGTAAGTCGGTCTCATGGTCGTACCGTATCGCATTAACATACTCAGAATCAGAGTATTCGTTAGTAACCCCACTCAAAATCCGCAGCGACCTCTTGGAGGCTGAAAGGCGCTGCCTCTAATTTTCCGCAGGATGTTTAGTTTGTTTGTCATTCATGGCCTTAAGTGTTTGTTCTGTTTCATATTGGTGCTGGTTATGTGGTACAAATGCCGGTGTAAAGGGGTAAAATCCACTGGGTGCATTCACTTGTGAATAAAATACTTGAGACGGCTGCTGTCGCCCGATCTTTTGGTTGCCGGCAGAACCATTCCCTTGTGAAGGAAAGTTCGCATTTAGTACCGTTTGAAAATTGTTCCGCGGTCCTCTATTCTGTGAAAAGTTGTTCTGATGTTGTGCTGGGTGGCCTCCGCCTTGCCCACACCACTTGTTATTTTTCGACCTATAACTTTGATTGTACACTGGGCCATTTGAAAAATTGCCACTAGTTTGTGGAGAATTTCCATGCTGCTCAGGCGCAGAATTGAAGGGTGGGTTTCCGTACTGATGTTGTACCTGGTGGTTGTAAATTGGGTGGTATCTCTGCTGATTACTGTAATTGGTTTTCTGCTTCCATTTAAAGTTATTGCCGTTTGCTTTTTCATAACGGCTGGCAGTTTGGCAACAGCGGTCGCAGTAGCTCGCTCTCTCCTTCGGCGCATTGTTGTCCGCGTGCGATGCATTCTGCTGGCTGCCAGGGAAGAATTTGCCGCTGCCAACCTTGGAGCGCACATCCTCGCTAATTAAATCTAAGGAATCCAGCACAGAAAGGAATGCATCCGTGTCTTCTTCGGACACATTTACTAGTTTCTCTCTAATAGACACAGGGAGTTTGCTTTTGAGAATCATAATTACGTCCTTGGAAGAAATCAGAGAATCGCAGAATTTAATTTTTGCTAGATACTTCTCGAAGTATCGCCGGAGACTTCCATGCTTCTCATTGAAAATTTCCGCACCATACACCTCCTTCCTTAATCTTTGCTGTACCCCATTACTCCAAAATTTTGCCAAGAACATTTTCTCAAACTCTTCATAATTCCTACACGTGTCTACCATTTCCGTTCCCCATAATGCTGCATCACCAGAAATAAAGCCAGTGACGAACTGAATACGCTGTCTGTCTGTCCAGCTCCAGGGAAATATGCCGGAAAAATTCTTTAGGAACACAATGGGGTGTATTTCTCGCTTCTGCGGATGAAAAACAGGAAAAGTTCGATGCTTAATCACACTTTCCTCTTGCATTAAACTCACAATTGTGAGCGGATCATTTATTTTCCCTACTCGGGACTCAACAGGACTGTTGTTTTGCATGTAATCAGGCGGTGAACGATAAGGAGTTGACTGACATTCGTCACCGTCTAAAGAGTTCTTCCCTATAGTTTGCGTATGCGTGTGCGGATTTTCTACCCAGTTTCTCAGCATTCTGACTTCGTCCACTACTTGCTGCTTCCACTCGGGAAGATCCCGTGTAAGTGTCCTCCGAATCTGTCCCAATTCAGAAACCACTGTGTCTCCCGACTTACCAGGAGCAGCTAAGATTTCATAAGTTACATCCTTGACAGTCTCCCTAAGCTCCTCCCTGACCTTCTTTTCGATAAAAATATCTTTACCCTTTATCCATTCACCGTAGAGTTCCGACAATGCCTCCGCGTGTGCTTTCACGGTGCTCTTAACCTGTTCTTCAATATTGATTGAGTCTATCTGCCTCGACAGATCCTCCACTACACCTTCAATGTCAGATACTGCATTTCTAACTGAGTTTATTTCTTTGGTAGCTGCCTGAATTTTTGTGTTTAATGTTCCAGATACTTCATCTATTTCACTTTTCACCTGTTTCTGCATTTTCTGAATTTGATCACTGATCTTAGTTTGCACCTCACCCAAATGGGTATTTATTTCAGCCGTTATTTCTTTATGCAGATCCGTTTTGATTGTGTCTAGCTGTGTTTTTAATGATTCGCTTACAGCACCTAATCGGGCGTTAACAGTCTCATTTTGTGTTTTTATAGTCTCATTTTGTGTTTTTACTGATTCGCTTACAGCATCTAATCGGGCGTTAACAGTCTCATTTTGTGTTTTTACTGATTCGCTTACAGCATCTAATCGGGCGTTAACAGTCTCATTTTGTGTTTTTATAGTCTCATTTACTGCGTCAAACTGTTGTTTCAGCATTTCCATTAACGCACCGAGGTCATTTGTAGCTGCAGCGGGAAGAATTTGGACTTTAGGGTCACTTTCCCCTGTTACAGACATGGTTAGTTCAGTTTCCACACGGGAACCTACCGTTCGCGATCGTAAAGGATATGGAATACTATTAACGTCTTCACTCCCGTCTCCTGTTGTCACCTGTCTCTGTTTACTATCTGCCATTTTCGTCAGTAAACCACGTGCTACGCAAGGCTTTCGTCGTTTGTCAGTGACGTGGTGAGTCCGCTAAGAGCACCGTCTCGCGTGAGCAACAAATGAAATTCTATCTGGCGAGAAGACAAGATGGAACCTAAACGTTTCAGACAAATGAATGAAGATGCTCTTCACTGCAAATTGCACACACTATCCACCATGTTGAAAATGTAATACAGCTATACTAACAATGGGGGAGAAATAATTTCTATTATCAGACTACGAAGAATTTTACTTTGAAAGATAAAATAAAGCAGATTTTCTATAGCAGGAAGGAGATAGAAATGATGTGGATCGACTTGGAAAAGGCAACGTCGCTACTGAAGCACTACACTGCGTATGCAAAATACTGACTTACTTTTTGATGGCTTGGTTAGCACTATGTTGTCTCAGCAAATTCACGTCTCTTTTCTTTTCTCTCGGTAATTAAACTGCGATATTGACCAGCGTATTTTCTGTCTTACTCACAGAGAGATGATGTGTACATGAAACGACAGAACATTTATTAACACAAGCACATAGAAAATTTTCCAAGAATTTGAACAAATTTTTTTGGTCAAGTCCCTGTTCGGGCGCCAAGTGTGATGTTACGAAATAAAAGTGATGTTGTTATTCAACGGAAAGTTGGAAATTGAGATTTAGCTTACTGTTTTATCAATAACAGTTGGCGTAAGAATCATGGATTGACCATTGTCATAAAATATTGCATTATGAGATGTGATTAGTTTTTACTTGCAGTTTCGCGTGGCTTGAGGCAGTCACAACTAGCGTGCTATTGATTAAGAAATCGCATTATCGTCTTTCTAATTACTTCATGATAGTAGATACGATCATACCCGGTTGTGAAGTTATTGTTATGACAATACAATTTCCTAAGGGACCAGAAAGTTCTTAAGGGCGCAAAAACAACTGTAATATCACACAAAAAGGAAATTCAGTATTAAAGCTGATGCAAAAAGACGATAAAACAGTTTTCTTTTTATCAATGTAACACGCACATTGGACTGCTGATCTTGGTGTCTGTAATATTAGCAAAATGCATAATTAAAATGAAAATAATACTGAGGACATGATAGGAATGAGCACTGCTAAATGATTCAGTATACCCAGAACAAATATTTATTATAAACTAAAACATATATCGTACCTTAAGCTTAGTACTACAATGACGGTAGATTTTTATGTCCGTATCATGTCCATTGAGCGCTCTTTTATATGGCCATTGTCTTCTTTGAGTCGGTCGTGCGTCGTCACGGTAAGTTATAACAGTTCTTTACACTTCACACAAACTTAGACATAACACGTTTTTATACATATAGTAAAAAATTAGATCAGACTGCCACAAATCTGCGTCCGTCTTAATCGAGAAAAACAGTACAAGTCTTTTTTAGCGCTCAAGGCTTCATTTGTTCTCCAGCGAACAAAATAGTGAAGGATCGCATATCTATCCGCATTTTTCTGTTTGCCGCCCAAAGACGACGAATTACATAATTTAGAAAATTCCACCGTCGCCATGCGACGCCTCATTATACATTAATCATTATTTACAAACAAGTATTTGCCTTCTGGCTGAAAGTTTTAACTACTCGTATTTGCTGTTTTAATGAAGTCAAAAAATAGCGAATATCACAATGTGAAATTATCATATTATTCCCAGCTACTCCCCGTAAATATTTAGTTGTTTCGCACTTCCTCATATCTCACTTCACCTAGCGTAGTTGATATCTGACGTACAGTATCGTTAAACTTTGCATAAAACATGCGATGCCATACAGTTCTGGAAACCTTGAAGAATCCATTGTAGCACTCCTTTGTTACTGTTCTCAATCTGCTGGCGATCTTTAGCCACAGTACAGAATGTAGTGTGATTTCTAAGAGAAGACCTATCTACCGTGGTCATTTGCAACTTTGCTCAGCAAAAAATTTTCCACGAGACTTAATACCTTTTTGAATGGGGTGCATCTGTATTCAGGAGAAATGACTTATAAATATTGTGGAAATATTAAGTGTTTATACCATGCTAATAGATTTGCATCTATCAGCCTAAAGCAGCTAGAATCAGAGTTAGTCAGAAGAATCTATGGAACTTTCAACTTCTCAGTTGTGACAGTTTTTATTCTGTTGTAAAAACGGGGCACCCATAACTTAATAATTCAATGGATAGTATTGCCATGTGTCAGAAACACATCTGTTGTGCTACCTGCAGTGCGCTCCAGCAAAGACATTTAACCAACTTTCCTTGTCGTACTTTTCGAGGCTACTCTGCACTCTCCCTGAATGATTAACAAAATCAAAAGTAACGACCGGAATCGGACATGAATTCCTTAAACGACTGATTTTACATATCTCCAGTCACCTACCAACTGAGTGTGTTACGCTAACTCATCGCTGTATTAGAAGATTTCGGTGCAATACTTGTCGATTTCAGCACGTAACTGATCAATATCAACGTACAATTCAACGATTGCACCACTAAATTCCCTGAGTTGAGCCGGTTTTGGGTTAATAGCTGTAGTGACACTAATTGCTGCGTTCTTGCATTGACATGTCCAAACGGAGAGTTGAAATTAGGCGCTAATGTGCTTGTCAGACGGTCGCAAAAGTCTTACACATGCGGCAACATACACATGTAAGCAACATACCTTGCCACCAAACTGAAGTAACGCATCTCGCCAAAACGATTATGATCACGAAAACCTTTGGTAGTAGAAATGGAATCACTCACTGACTTCGAGAAATACAGCTCTTATTGAAAAATGCTATGCGTTACAGGATGAATTTTACATTATGCATTTACAATTGTAGATTTATCAATGTCATCATCAACATTATCGTCACAGAATGAGAGTTGTAACGTATGCCAACACCCTATTAAGCAGTCGTTCCCATTTTCTTAAGAACTTGTAGTAAATCTCATATATTTTCAAATTTCAGTAAAGACGATAAAGAGCTCCAACCGATGGTCTTAGCCATCAAGTAACCATACCTTACCGAGGGGAGAAAGAGCGTATATTTCCGTACGAGTCTCAATTTTGTTATGTCCTCGAGCTCTTTACGTGAGATGTGCGTTCATGGCTGTCGTAAATGTATGTTCCCTAACATTTCTCAATAACGTCTCGCGAAAAGAACGCGTCTGAATTCCTTTGGTGTCTTCCGTAACTGACTTGAACTGAGCCACGTATCGCCTCCTCCAGCGTAAGTCTGAATCAGTAGAAGAGACATCCGAAGTCAAATTCTGAGTGGAATATCATCGCTACGGAGATTGCTAAACAGCAGTCTTCAAAGGTAGTCGCTAAAAAGAGAGGTGTCGTATATTGCGGAAACGTTTACTGCTGAAAGAATCCAAGAGATTACGTTCTGAGCAAGATATTACATCGTCCCACAGGTAATACACAGGTTTCCCTGGACCTGGATTAATGTACCTCCGGCGCCATACACCATAAGGCAGTTTGCATGTAATAGCATCGTCTGGGAAAGGAAAACACATGGAATCGCATGAAAGTTACCATGACATTACCAATAATTCTGGCAATAAAACACAGTTCAGTCGTTTCCTTCTCTATATGCAACCATCAGTCCTATATGAAGGAAATACAATACAATATCAGTGTCAGAGTAGTGATGGTCTGGTATTAAAATGTGGAGGAGACACTTGTCTACCAGGGTGCATACAGAGGCGTATGGCACAACCTTGCATCACAGATGTTAGTGGCTCAGGCCGTTCAGCCTCTGTGAAGTAGAGCAACTTGACTTGGCAAAATTGATGGAGATGTATACTATGCTGATGGCGGTGGCGGGTAGGCCAGTGCCTGCTCGATGACATAAGGGGAGGAGCAAAAAAATATAGTGGCTGTCACAGGAAACTTCTAAAATAAAAAATTAAGACACTCTCAAAAAATTATGGTGAC
This sequence comes from Schistocerca piceifrons, assembly GCF_021461385.2. Taxonomy (NCBI): domain Eukaryota; kingdom Metazoa; phylum Arthropoda; class Insecta; order Orthoptera; family Acrididae; genus Schistocerca; species Schistocerca piceifrons. The sequence continues at coordinate 76,478,901 of NC_060149.1, forward strand.
AATGTAAATGCCACTTTGATCATTAGCGTGTTTGTATAGCCTAGCTAGTTCACATAATTAGTATACGTGTGGGCATTCTGGCACAGCTGGAATACTTACCTGACCTTGAACTCGGTCATTAACTTTTTTCAAGGCCATGCATGACATCATCGATGAGCTTGAAATCATTACATCATCAATCAATCAGTCAACCAATCAATAATTGCAGATGAAACACTTTCTAACCTCCTCACCCCCATCCCACCCCACCCCAACTCACCCACCTCCTTCCCCACCTATCTCCAGCCAATCATGGTGCAGCATTAAAAATCCAAGATGGCAGAAACACGCTAAATGCGTTAGTTGAAACTTAAAAACCCCTCCCTTTCTCTCCCTATCTCCAACCAGTCAGAAATTGCAGTACTTCTTATATCCAGTCAATCACACCACACTATTACAAAACTCAATATTGCAGAAATAGTTGAAATACATTTGTGGAAATGATTAAAAAATTCTCGCCTTCCCCTGTCAAAGGCGTTTGACTGTGTGAATTGTTGTGGCGTAGGTTAACAGCCACGCCACTCGGAAGTAGCCGAAAGGCACGCGTTAACTCACGCAGGCTAGAGATAGGTCTGAAACAGGATACATAATGAATGCTATAAAGAAAATTACGTAGCTGCTGGAATACTTAACTTTAATCCATCCTTGTTGTACATCGCTATTGACGATACAAGTGAGACTCTGTAGATTCAGGCAATAAACTATTAATGGCGCCTTGCTAGGTCGTAGCCATTGACTTAGCTGAAGGCTATTCTAACTATCTGCTCTGCAAATGAGCGAGGCTTCGTCAGTGTGCATCGCTAGCTACGTCGTCCGTACAACTGGGCGAGTGCTAGTCCGTCTCTCGAGACCTGCCGTGTGGTGGCGCTCGGTCTGCGATCACTAACAGTGGCGACACGCGGGTCCGACATGTACTAATGGACCGCGGCCGATTTAAAGCTACCACCTAGCAAGTGTGGTGTCTGGCGGTGACACCACATTCCTCCCCCACAAATCGGCGAACGGTCGTGTTATAAGGCTTCCGCCCGCCGTGGGGAGGACCCCATGTTGACGTATGCGATGAGGTGGGGAGCCTAACAACAGGCGAGGCTGTGCCACCCGCACCCTGCCATTCGGTCCGAGGGGAGCTAGGAAACGCCTGAAAACCTAGTCCAGGGTGCACGTCAACAGGCGGTGTATGCGCCCGTAGAGAGACAGGAGGGGCCGAAGGGTCGACCTCCATTGCGTCGGGGTACCCGACGCGCGAAGACGACATCTGGTCCGGAGCGGGCAAGAGTTCCATGGCGGAGGACAGCTGGTCACAGGAAGCAATCGGCGGCGCGTGACCCAAGGAGGCGCTTGGCGGTTGCAGCGAAGCGTCCACTGCGGGCGGCGCCGGCGGGAGAACAAGCGGCGGCGGCGGCGGCGGCGCGTCGCCATGGGGCAAAATGGAAGGCAGCGTCGGTAACACCTGGGGATGAGGCGAGCCAGTAGATGGGTCCCCAGGGCGCTGAACGGACGGCACCGTCGCTGAAAGCAGACGGGGAGCGGCAGAACCCGGGCGACGACAGAGGCGCAGCTGATTGAGATGCCGAGGCACCTCACCAGAGGCCCCCAAAACCAAATACATCGCGCGGCCGAGGCAGCGAAGAATGCGCCCTGCGAGCCAACGCAGTGAACCTCGATAGTTGCGATAGAATACAACGTCGCCTGGAGCAAAAGCAGGAGTCTGCCGCTGCACAGGAACCTGATGCAGCGGATGCAGCAAAGACATCAAGGTTCGATGAGGACGACCGTGGAGCAACTCAGCCGGCGAGCGACCATCTCAGGGCTGAGAGCAATACGAAGACAAAAAGAGCAACAACGCGTCCTCCCGAGAATGCGACTCTTTTAACTTCAACATCTGTGACTTGAAAGTCCGGACCAATCGTTCAGCGGCACCATTTGACTGAGGCGAAAACGGCGTGGATGTCAGATGTTGAATACCGTTGGCCTTGCAGAATGACTGAAATTCTGCAGACATGAATTGTGGGCCATTGTCGGAAACAATAGTCCGCGGAAGACCTTCAATGCAAAAGATAGCAGACAACGCTTGGATGGTGGCAGATGACGTCGTGGAAGACATCCGGACAACAAAAGGAAAATTACTGAAGGCATCTACCACAACCAACCATCTAGCATTCCAGAATGGACCAGCAAAATCGATGTGCAAGCGTTGCCAAGGGGAAGTGGCTTTGGGCCCTGCAAAGAATTTCTGCGGCGGTGCGGATTGTTGTTCGGCACACGCCATGCAAGAAGAGCACATATTCGTAATCGCAGCATCGATTCCGAACCATGTACAGTGCTGACGAGCAAGTTGTTTCGTGCGCACTATACCCCAATGTCCTTGGTGAAGAAGCCGTAAGACAGAGGACTGTAACGAACGTGGGACCACGACTCTGGACTGATCATATCAGAACGCAACAACAAAACACCACGTCGAACAATAAGTCTCTCCTTGAGAGCAAAAAATCGGCGAACCAACGGATCCTCGATCCGAGACTTTGACAAAGGCCATTGCGTAGCAACAAAACGCAAAACGGTAGCAAGGACAGGGTCAGCAGCTGTGGCTGTAGCTACACGACGAAAATCAATCGGAAACGATTCGACCACGTCATCGGTTTCCGAATCAATGAACATGCAAGCAAGTTCGGAAGAATCGAAAGCTCTATCCTCAGCAACAGGCAAACGGGACAACGCATCGGCGTTTCCGTGCTTAGCAGTGGACCGATACAAGATATCGCAGCAGTACTGCGAGAGGAAAATAGACCAACGAATGAATTTCTGCGCTGTACGTGGAGGTACAGGCTTGGTCGGATGAAAAAGCGATGTAAAAGGTTTGTGGTCTGTGGTGATGGTAAAGTGACGACCATACAAGAAATCATGAAACTTGGTAACACCAAATACGAGAGCCAAAGCTTCTTTCTCTATCTGTGAATAATTCCTTTGCGCAGATGAGAGCAATTTGGACGCAAAGGCAATAGGGTGATCATGCGATCCATCTTTGTGCGCAAGCACAGCACCGATCCCGAAATCCGATGCATCTACCATCAACAAAAGGGGTTTCTGGGGATCGGATGGCGTAAGGCAAGTATTTGAAAGAACGCCGATTTCAACTGGCGAAAAGCGCGTTCGCATTCCTTCGTCCAGACGAACGGAACACCTTTACGGCGTAAGCGATGAAGCGGAGCTGAAATGGAAGAGGCATTGCGCACATTCACTCACACCTTGTGATCCCAAATCATGTAAGGTTCTCGTGACCTCATCACGCAATGCGTGTGGAACATTGCGCGCTCTGAAAAATTTCGGTTGCGCGTGTACTTTCAGTTCCAAATGCGCGTTATAGTTCGTAGCGCAACCAAGGCCCGGTGCAAAAATGTCTGCAAATTCTTCACATAGACGAGAAACACTTTCGGAAGGCACAGTCTGGTTCACTGAGAGAACCTGATTTACTATAGACAAGTTAAACAACTGAAATAAATCTAAACCAAACAAGTTCACTGCATTCGCATGCTTGCGCGGCACACGTGGAGAGCTAGGCGGCAGCTGCGCGGACGAGCGCGAGGGCTGTTTATCGTTTCGTGCAGCGCGCCCGGCGGGCCGGTTAATGTGACACACGGCTGGCGAAGTTTCAAATGATTCCTGTGCAAAGTCAAGTGTGTCTTGTCTATCTAATATGTCCATCACTTGTTGAAGGGAGGGATTAACTAGTTTCAAAATCTGTTCCCGTATACGAACATCAGAAACGTTCTGTGCAATTGCATCGCGTACCATTGTATCTGAATAAGGGAGTCCACATTCACACTCAAAAGCACAATCCCTTGTAAGGCCTTGCAAAGTTTCAACCCACTCCTGATTAGTTTGACCGGTCGTACGTTTTGTACGAAAGAAAGTATACCTTTTTGCAACTACATTAACTGTTTCCTTGAAATAGGCATCTAAAGCAGACAAAATTTCTTCGTAGGACAGAGTTGCTACGTCGCGTCGGGGAAATAATTTCACTATCAGACGGTACGTTTGCACCCCTACACACGCCAATAAATGAAGCTGCCGGTCGTTACCTTCAATTCTGTAGGCGGCGAGATGAAATCCAAATTGGCGTGACCACTCCGTCCAGCTTTCCATAGCTGGGTTAAATGGCCAGAACGGGAGTGCAACAGCATGTTGTGGCTGCGGTAGCGGTGGAGCGGCGGCTGCCGCATCGTTTTGCATTGCACGTTGACCCTGGACGAGCTGTCCAAGGGCATCCAATAACGCCTGCGTCTGCTGATTCTGCAAGCGATAAAATTCGGACAGTACATCTGGAGATTGTGGCGAAGCCATGACACAAGCAAAGTAGAGCAATACGAACGCTAATTCTTCTTTTAAGCCTCGTCGCCAACTGTTGTGGCGTAGGTTAACAGCCACGCCACTAGGAAGTAGCCGAAAGGCACGCGTTAACTCACGCAGGCTAGAGATAGGTCTGAAACAGGATACGTAATGAATGCTATGAAGAAAAGTACATAGCTGCTGGAATACTTAACTTTAATCCATCCTTGTTGTACATCGCTATTGACGATACAAGTGAGACTCTGTAGATTCAGGCAATAAACTACTAATGGCGCCTTGCTAGGTCGTAGCCATTGACTTAGCTGAAGGCTATTCTAACTATCTGCTCTGCAAATGAGCGAGGCTTCGTCAGTGTGCATCGCTAGCTACGTCGTGCGTACAACTGGGCGAGTGCTAGTCCGTCTCTCGAGACCTGCCGTGTGGTGGCGCTCGGTCTGCGATCACTAACAGTGGCGACACGCGGGTCCGACATGTACTAATGGACCGCGGCCGATTTAAAGCTACCACCTAGCAAGTGTGGTGTCTGGCGGTGACACCACATGAATCACAGAATTCTTTTAAGTAAATTAAAATATTATGGCGTCACTGGTGGCGCTGCAAAGTGGTTTCAGTCATATCTTACTAATAGAAAACAAAGGGTGTCATTACGTAACACTTCAGCAGTAGGCAATCAGACATCATCTGACTGGGAAGAAATTACATGTGGTGTTCCCCAAGGTTCCATAGTAGGTCCACTACTGTTTCTTGTGTGTATTAATGACCTGCCATCTGTTATATTACCAGATGCCAAATTTGTCTTATTTGCAGATGATACAAACATTGCAATAAATAGTAAATCAAATATAAATTTAGAAAGGGCAACTAATCAAATTTTTACTGACATTAATAAGTGGTTCATAGCCAATTCTCTGTCATTAAACTTTGAAAAGACCCACTATATGCAGTACAGAACTTCCAAGAGATTTCCTTCTGGTATTTGTATAAAATATGATGTCATGGAAATAGGAGAAGTTGAGAGTGGAAAATTCTTGGGATTACAACTTGATGATAAATTCATTTGGGAGTAACATACTAACGAACTGCTAAAGTGCCTAAACAAGTCCGTGTTTGCAATGAGAATGACGTCAGACATAGGAGATATAAATATAAAAAAACTGGCATATTTTGCTTATTTTCACTCCATTATGTCATATGATATCATATTTTGGGGTAACTCCACAAACAGAGAGAACATTTTTAGAGTACAGAAGCGTATAATAAGAGTAATGAGTGGTGCAAATCCAAGAACGTCATGTCGAAACCTATTCAAAGAATTGGGCATATTAACCACAGCTTCTCAGTATATTTATTCCTTAATGAAGTTTGTTGTAAATAATACATCTCTTTCTCCAACTAACTGCTTAGTACACAGTATCAATACTAGGAATAAGAACAATATACACAAAGATTTAAAATCACTTACTCTTGCCAAGAAAGCAATATTCAGCAACGCATATTTTCAGTAAGTTACCAGCAACCATTAAGAGTTTAGTTTCAGACAAGGCAAAATTTAAACATAATTTAAAAGAATTTTTGGTGGCCAACTCCTTCTGTTCCATCCATCAGTTTCTCAACAAGTGCAGTAGACCATTTTAATGAAAATTTATTATACTTTAATTTTTTACAATACTACCTACTGTGTGAATGATGGATGTATGGAAAGAAGATGTAAGTCTTACATCTCTAAATAGTGGAAGTTTAATTTTAAATCTTGTACATAATCTGACTGTTCTTAACTGAGTATCACTGAAATGAATAATTTATTGTAAATTTTGACAATAGCCAAGAAACTAGCAAATGTCTGAATGATGGATTTAATGAAAGCAGATGTAAATATTAAACCCGTAAATACTAGAAGTTTAAATTTAATTCATGTACATAATTTTACTGTTTATTGACTGAGGATCATTAAAATTAATGAAACTCAAGTTTTTCTAATTACATTTTTGTAATGTGTTTATCTGACATGTTCCACACCCAGGAGGATTCCCTCTTTTATGGGTCTATGGAATGAATAATTAATCGAATCATCTAATCTAATGTCAGCAAATCACTTAGTGCAGTACTCCTTGTCTATAGCGAATCCTAGCGGAGTATTAAAAATTACAAGATGATATAAATAGACCAATTGTGTGCTTCATACACCATGCTCCCTCCCATTCCCAACCAGTCAGAATCTTGCATTTAAAATTTGTTTAAAAATGGCCTCAAATTACATAATTTCCGACATACACTACTCTATCTTTAACCAATCACAGTGCAGAATTAACAATAATGCTAAATATACGGTAAAAATTGCGTATCCCTCTGATTAAAGTGAAAGGTATTCATTATTTCCGAAAGTCATTTACCTCTGGCGTAAATACTGTGTCAAATTACGTCATTGATGTACACATACGTACCTCCAATGTAATATTAAAATGACTCCAAAGTCATTGATCTGTACTGTATGCGTATAATGGTGCACTCACAATGCATAGCGTTCCACAACTACATAGCGTTCCCCAGTCAGAACCTAGTGCTGAAGTGTAACACCCAATTTTAATGTAGCCACATCTGGGTTGTGCTGAAAAGTGCCTGAAAGACCTGAATTATTTACCAAAAAGTATGTTACAGACCTCTCTCTCCTCCAGTCAGAGCCTAGTATTACTATTAAAATGTACTCCATCTCGTTGGTGCTAAAAAATTGTGCGACGGGGTGAAATATAGAATGAAACTTTTTATGGAAAAGTTTCATCGTGCAAGCATTTATAAGCTAAATCTATGAAAATTTGTATTTGGCTTCTCTGTTAGGAATAAAAAAATACACATTACACTGTTTCTGGAATTTCAACCCCTAATCGAGTGTAACAGGGCGAGACTGACTCACTGACTCGTCTCCCAGCCCAAACCGCTATTAACAGAAACTTGAAATTTGTAGGCGGTGTTGAACTTATACTGTATGCATCTTTTAAGAGGGAATTTTTCGAAATTCCATTGCTAGGGGGTGAAATAGGAATGACAAACTTTTTGAAAATGTCACTATAAAGGTAATTTTGAAACTAGAACTACAAAAATCGGCGCTTGGTTTCTGAGTCAGAAATAAAAAACGCATTTGTCAGGATTTTTGGAAATTCAATCACTAAGGGCATGAAGTGAAGGGTGAAAGCTTTTTTGAAAATAAATCATTGTTACAGAATTACTAAAACCTTTTTAAAGCTCTAGCTGTGAAAACTGGTATTTAACTTCTCAGTTAGAAAAAAAGAGCATTTTTAAGTATTTTTGGAAATTCAACCCCCTAAGGGAGTGAAACAGGTAATGAAATGTTTCATGAAATTGTTTCATTATGAAAACATTTACAAAGCTAAATCTATGAAAAATTGTATTTGGCTTTTCTGTTGGAGATAAAAACTATATGCTCCACTGTTTCTGAAACTTTTACCCCTACATGGGTGAAATAGGAGATGAAGATTTTTCAGAAAATATTTTGTTACATTAAATAATTTTAAAGCTATATCTCTCAAAACTGATATTTCACTTCTTAGTCAGATATAAAGAAGTATGTCTTAGGGATGAAAATTTCTGTGGAAATATTATCACAAGAATGCAAAAAGCATGATTAACAAATTCCTTATATTTCAGCTACCAGAATAGCTTATTGGTCAGAAGTGCATTCAGAAATGACCAACATTCTACAGCCTTAATTATCGTGAAAAGTTTAGAAGGTGTTGCAGTTTGCGAACAACATAAAAATTCGATTAAAGAAAAACAAAAAAACTGTGCAGACAGTAGTCTGCGTGAGAGCAGCAGCAGGACATAAGATAGGTACAATAATAAAAACCCTGTTTGCCATTTAGCATCTAAAAAGTAAACGTAAAAATTAAAAATGTGACATAAGTTTATCTATAGAAGGAAAAGCGAACATAAAATAGTTGACCATTATTTAGAGAAAAAGGGGATTACCAAAGGGGAGTACCAGTTAAATGCACAAAAACAAGTGCCCATGATTAAAATGGTTAACGTAAGGAAAGGGAACTTCAGCATAAAAATGGCAGGAAATGCATCACCTAAAAATACATAGAATGGCGTACAGAAAAAACGATTTCAAACAACCAAAGCCGAAAAGCCGGCAAATTAAATATTTTAAAAATCGACATCATGGAGTCGAAGTATTTCCGATTTTCACTAACCAGCTGATTGTTAAGCAGCTGATAATCAACCGCATGCACATGCTTGATAATTTCCCATTATTCCAGAAAAACAAATTTCTTGCCTTTTTGGGCATAAATGAATATCTGTAGATTATCCACTGTGGGAGGTCTGTGCCCTGCTGGCGCCCAGTGGCCAGCAAAGGTTGACTGTCGTTTTATCTGGTCTTTTTTGGTTAACATGTGTTCGTTGAACCTACACTACAATTCTGGACTATGTAGAATTTTTGGCCAATCCCAGTTCATAGACTCCTGAGGTAGCATATGTATCTTTATGAGGCCAATGTTTCTGAACATCTGTGCTGAGTTTTATTTTGGGTTAATTTACAGTTAAAGCTTGAGAGCAACACACTCTGGCTCGATATTTTCCGAAAGCCCATTACTAGTGTTGCTGTCATTCGTCGTGTCACCCACATCGACAAAAGTTACACTTCTTTAGATCTATGGTCGATTGTCTTTGTGATATTCCCCTCAGCACGCTATCTATTAACAGAGAAGTGGAACATTCAAGATTTGTCACAACCACTAATGGATGTTATCCACAGATTGTGGATAAGATGCATAAGAAGAAGTAAGTCATGAGCGGATAGCAACTTGCAAAGAAGAGTAATGCACCCTTACCAGAAATATGTTAAACTTCCATTCTTGGGAAATTATCATACGAAATGGATAAATTATTTAAAAGCTACGACATCGGAGTGGTTTTTCCAACCCAAAATAGAACTCATCTCAGTTATATTCATAATGAACAGCCACATAAAGGCCACAAAAAGCGGGATCCCAACTTCGTTGAACATTGGAAGGCAAAAGGATTCCCATGCTGAGTGATCTCCAGATTTTGCATCATGCCCAAAAAAGAACGAAACTTGATCTTCTGGAAAAACTGGAAATTCTGCATGCTTGTGCTGTTGACTGTTTAAGAATCAGCTGATGAGTAAGAATCAGAAATACTTCTACTCCATAATGTTAGTTATAAATTATTTACTTAGCCGATTTTTGGGCTTTGGTTTTCTACATTGATATTGTTTTTTTATACATTATGTATTTCTGCCGCTTTTTATGCTGAAGCTCCCTTTGCTTATGTAAACCATTTTAATCATGCACACTTGCTTTTTTGCATTTAGCTGGTACTCACCTCGATAACATCCCCCCTTTAGTTCTAAATGATGTCATTCTTTTATGGCTGCTTTTCATCCTATAGATTGTCATATTTTTTACTTCCTAAAATTTTTTGCACTTTTGCTTTTTACATTTGAGGGGCAAAACAGGGTTTTTACCGTTGCAATTAATGTTTATTCGGCGCTACTCGCACATTTTACCCTACTTTTTCCCTTTTGTGGCACACATCACTTTTCAGTCTTTTGCTGCTGTGCGCTTGGCCCATTGCTTCAGTATACGAATTTGTTATCTTTAAATCTTTTTGATTTTTAATATGTATCCCGTTGCATTATTTCGTTACTGGTTTTCGTCCATAGGGCTTCTGTAGCATAGTCTTAGAATTTTATTACAAACCTTAGTCATGGTGTAAAACTGTTAATGAGCGCCATCTGCATGTGTTCCCACAATTTAACTGAGTGTAGCACTCAATCTAATGCTCAATTCCAAGCGCGCTCCACGACTTCTACTGTGATAGTTGGTATTCATTGTACTATGTTTAGTTAAGCAAGATGTGTGCAATCCTGTAAGTGTGGTCCTATCGCTGCACGCTAGACCTGCTGTCATGACTACTGTTTTGGGTACTGTTTTGTTTTTTAACACTTTATTTAGCTGACCGCTACGTCATTTATTGTTTTGTCAGCTGGTGTTCATTGTCTTGGGACATCGATCTGGACACAGCACTGAGAATTCTACGAATGTCCCTCAGTCCATAGTTTGTAAAAATATCCTTCAATATTTTATTACAGTCATGAGTGATAGGACCGTACTTTAACTATCATTTTCACTTAATTCCTGTTTGTAGATACTCTGATGATAGCCTACAAAGACAAAACATATCACTGAAGCAATATTTTCACAAGCAAGACTATTTTTTTTTCAAAAATAATCTTTATATGGTTGCTGTACCAGTTGGCCAGATGAAGTAGGAGATGCTTTATAAAATTACAGGTTAATTTGTTAAATTTCTTACTCACTGGAAGTACAGCGAAACTTTCAAATTAAATACTGACACCTCGAAGTGTCTTTTTTACTTATTGATATACTTTGAATTTGCACGTTTTCAGTACTGGTAAGAGATTTTAGGTTATTTATCACTCGTTTAGGATTAAAGTTCGCTTTGCCTACAACACTTACAAGGTCTATGGACGTTTACACTAAACAGTTCTCCTCTTCCGAAGTGTCTCTGTCACTTATTAAAATACACACAGCTTGCATGATTATCATAATATGCAAAACGTCTACGAAAACTCGAGCGAAAGTAAAGTTGTATTATGCATAAGATTTCACACACATTTGCAACCTTGAAATTAAATACTTCCGCACCTAAACTGTCTGTATTACTTATTAAAATACTCACAATTCGCTTTTTGGTCCTAGCGATAAGTACTTCAGCTAAAGCAGCACTATTAAGAGTTACACAAGTTTTTTATACCTTAGCCTGCTTCTGTAAAAACAAGAAAATGAATTACGTTCTTTTAACAGTAGTGATTTATTTTTCAGAGTTAATGAACTGTTCATTGATACTGAATTTATTATGATAAATATTCTGTTACTGTAGCTAAAACAGGATTCTGACACACACAGAACGTGAGGAGAAGGAAGATGCATGAGTTAAACGTTTCCCTTATCACCCTACCAACTCTATGTACGACTTCATATTTTCGTATCCAACTTCACTTCATTTTTCCCTCCAACTTCAGACGAAAGCCGGTGCTTCTCTAAGTTCCTCTTCAATAGATAGTGTTTCATTGTTGTCTGAGTTATTGCCCACCATTTTCAAAGCCAACAAGAATACTAAGCGCTCTACCAGTTCCTTTGGGTCGGCATCCGCCTGCAATTTGGTGGACACCACCTTTCAGTCATGAACATAATTCTATTCTTCTCCTCTTCTTCTTGATCGTAATTATCGTTTTTCTCACTGCAATAGTCCTCTTCCTCATCTCCGCCTTTTTCTTTCATAAATACAGTTGTTAATGTATTTGTCTGTCTTCTCTTGGAATAGTTGTTCGTATCTCTGAGAAGTAGGTGTGATGGGAAGTTGAAGTGCTTGTTTCTTGTTGATCCACACCTTTCTTTCCTCTGGTAGAATCTGATGAGATTTCTGAGGCACAGTTGGGTTATGGACTAAAATGGGAAGTAATGTCTCATTAATATCTCTGTTAAGTAATGCAAGAGACTATACAAGTATTGTTATTTTACATTTTTTACTCACTTAGTCTGATAAGAACTTCAAGCGCTCGCATCATTTACTCCACCGACAAAACATGGTGAGATTTTCTACCAGCCGCTGTGGCCGAGCGGTTCTGGGCGCTTCAGTCCTGAACCGCGCTGCTGCTACGGTCGTAGGTTCGAATCTTTTGCTCGGGCATGGGTGTGTGTGATGTCCTTAGGTTAGTTAGGTTTAAGTAGTTCTAAGTTCTAGGGGACTGATGACCACAGATGTTAAGTCCCATAGTGCTCAGAGCCATTTGAACCATTTTTGCATGTGCACACCCCTCAAACTGTATTAACTTGGTCCAAAATTGTATCAAATTGCTGCTCAAACCTTATCAACTTCTCACAAAACTGTATCGACTCTCCCTCTCAAACTGAATCAACTTGCCCAAAAAATATATCAATTTACCTCTCAAACTGTTTCAGCCTGCCCCAAAAGTGTATAAACATGCCCAAAAGTGTATCAGACTATTCCCAAAACTGTATCAACTTGCCCCAACAGTGTATTAAATTGCCACTTAATCTGTATCAGCTTGCCCTAAAAATATATAAACTTTCCCCTCAAACTGTATTAACTTTTCCCAAAGGTGTATCAATTTATTCCCTCAAACTTTATGAACTTACCCTGAAAGAGAATCAAATTACCCCTTAAACTGTATTAACTTGCCCCAAAATCAAGGCATCTAAACCGATATTTTCTCACTGTCTCTTAATTTCAACACAGAAAAGTTCACTGTCCTAGTGTAAGATTTGTGTCAGGCAAACTACACTGTCCAAGTACTAGAATTTCCTGTCCGTTGTAAGCAGTTGTGTGTTTGCTATATTTAGAAGGGCGTGGTGAGCCTAATTGTTGTTCGTGGCACGACTAAGCAAAGTGACTGTTGCGCCTGCGTCTAACTGAAAGTTCACACGACGGGCAGCAATCTGTAATGAGAAAAATAGTTTGTTAGAACGTCGTTGCACAGCACTAGGGCAAGAAGGAGGCACAATCTCAATCTTTCTATTGTCAGACCCTGTTGGAGGTTTGGAAAACACGAGCCTGTTTTTTCTGAGAGCGACCAAAACTGGTGTTTCTGTGCCGTTGCAAGCAAACTGCTTGGACATGGCGTTGTTTTCCACACGTGTAACACGCTACGTTACGTGGTGGGCAGTCTTGTCTTTTATGGCTGTGTACGCTCTCGCTGTTGTGTCTGCTTGGGGCGGTCGCGAGCGAGAGCGACTCGACCCGACAAATCGGGGCCTGGTCAAACTTATCAGCCGCTATCGCACCCGAATCGTACTGCTCTAAGATTTGCAACACTTGTGGAAGTGAAGGATCTTACAAGGGAACCTCCCCATCGCAGCCCCCTCAGATTTAGTTATAAGTTGGCACAGTGGATAGGCCTTGAAAAACTGAACACAGAGCAATCGAGAAAACAGGAAGAAATTGTGTGGAACTATGAAAAAATAAGTAAAATATACAAACTGAGTAGTGCACGTCTAACATCAAGGACAATGTGAGTACAGGAGCGCCGTGGTCCCGTGGTTAGCGTGAGCAGCTGCGGAAAAAGAGGTCCTTGGCTCAACTCTTCCTTCGAGTGAAAAATTTTAATTTTTATTTTCAGACAAATTCAGTGTTCAGGCACTCACACATAATCAACTTCGCTCTCCAAAATTCCAGGACATGTTCAGATTTGCTTGGAGATATGCAGGATTTGACGGTCTACACACGGAAAAATTTGAAAACGTTAAAAACATATGTTTTGACAGAGCACAGAGAAAACTGTGCGACTGTGAAACTGTTGCATTCATTTATTGCAGTTTATGTAACACACACTTGCGTTTTCATTTTTTTTTTGGGGGGGGGGGGGGGGGGAGTGATTATCAGATACACAAGAAAACCTAAATCGGGCAAGGTAGAAGAATCTTTTCGCCCATTCGCCAAGTGTGCAAGTTAGGTGGGTCGACAACATATTCCTGTCATGTGGCGAACATGCCGTCACCAGTGTCGTATAGAATATATCAGACGTGTTTTCCTGGATCAAATGTTTTCGGTTCCCATTGAAGAGGCATGTCCTTTCGTCTACTAATCACACGGTTTTGCGGTGCGGTCGCAAAACACAGACACTAAACTTATTACAGTGAACAGAGACGTCAATGAACGAACGGCAAATCACAACTTTGCAAAAATAAAATAAGTAAACTTTTCGCTCGAGGAAGGACTTGAACCAAGGACCTCTCGCTCCGCAGCTGCTCACGCTAACCACCGGACCTCGGCGATCCTGTGGTCGCGTGATCCTTGAAGTTGCTTATGGACTACTCAGTTTGTATATTTTGCTTATTTTTTCATAGTTCCACACAACTTCTTCCTGTTTTCTCGATTTATCTGTGTTCAGTTTTTCAAGGCCTATCCACTGTGCCAAATTATAACTCAATCTGAGGGGGGTGCGATGGGGAGGTTCCCTTGTTAGTACTTCAGGATCTTTCCCATATTCTACTATCGGGGACATTAAATGTTATAGAATCCCGAATCATTAAATCACTGTAAAAGTTGCCACATCTACACTTAAATTTACACTTCCTAGTCATTCCCGTTAATTCTGTGTACCACTGACGGTACGTCTGCTCTGGTTTTTTCTGCAGTCGAAAGAACTGATATCTGGCTGCAGCTCTTTGAACTTGCTAGTCATAGTACTTGGTTAATGCAGCGATTGCTTCGTCATAACTGAATTCGTCCGGAGACGTAGTTGGGAATAGTTTTGACATTAACCGGAACACTGGGGACCCCGCAATCGACAGAAAGTATTGTAGCTTCACAGTGCCTTGAACTCGATGAACAGCACAATGAACTTGCAACTATGTCAGGTATTACTGTCATTCCTCTTCCATGTCGTTAAATTGCCGGAACGGTGGTATGTTGGTCGGCGGCACTTGTTGGGTGTGTCGGTCGGTCTGTTGGACGCCCGCCGTAGCTTGGCCAGAAGTTGTGCTGTCGTCATCAAGGCAGCAATTTGTTGGTTCTGAAACTGAAAAACTTGTGTTAGATCCATTACATTGGCCGTCTGCGGTTGAGGCACTGAGGCGGAGGGTCGAGGGGTAGGGGTAGCCATGATTTACACAAATACGAAACAGCAAAAAAAAAAAAGCAAGCAAAGCCTCTAAAAAGAGAAATTTGATGTGTTCTGTGGCTCTCCTCCTGGAATATATGCAAGAACAAACAACAACAAATTATCAAACACTTTAACAACACAAGAGAAGCAAATTCTTCTTCACTGAAGTTTTCTCGTCGCCATCTTTTAAATCCTCGTCGCCGTCTTTTTATCGTCTTCTCGTTATCTCTGTAGAGCTTTACCATAGGAGCAAGGAGAGGATGTTGTTTGGCGGCCAGTATCCTCTTTCTATAACACAGACTGCACACAAAAATTAACTGGGTTCTTTATTCATAAGAATGGAATGTTTACTTAACTTGAGATATTCGTTGTGGTACAAGCTCTTCTGTATATTCCAAGCTAGCCACACTGCTGGTGATGTACAAGTTCGCTATGTTCACTATTCTGGTTGCTATGGGCTTCCTGATTCTAAGCCAGAGGCTGCCACTACGGCTCCGACCCGGTGACACCCTAGAACTAATTCGGCGTAACAGGCTCGAACTAATCCGAATTAACTGCAACTAACTGGCGCTCCGGTCAGCGGCGGTGATCCTAAATACTGGCGGCCGAGAGGGCGTTCGCAGCGCGTTCCCTGCGAGTCTGTTTTTGGCCTCTGTCGGTTCTTCTTGTAACCTCTATGCCGCATGGTGTGCTGGCGCCAGCTTACGCTAGCACGCTAACGTCTCTGTCTGTCAAAACACACACACACACACACACACACACACACACACACACACACACACACTTTCTCTCTCTCTGTTAGTGACTTCAGTACATAAGCCTGCAATAAAATAGTAATTACTCGCATGTAGCTATGCTCTAACTTTATCTATAAAATAAGTGAAACTAAACAAGTTTTCTCTAACCAGAAAAGTTTTTTTCATTTTCAGTTCGAAAGTAGGTAGTGAATTAGCTCCACTCAACCATATTTTACCGTATATCCTTTGTAAAAATAGCACAGGTCGCGCATTTCTATAACAAGGGAATGAAAGCTAAACTAGAAAAGGAACCATCCTGTATCATTGACACGTCTACTGAACATTTCTGCAAGATATTCTCCTTTCAGATATAATGGTGATTCTTGGACCAAATGTCACCTAGTTTTCAAAAATTGCGGTCGGGTGATATTCAGCTAATTGCTTACACGTATAACATTCTAAGAATCGCGTATGTGAGTGACGTGGCAGATTTAATGCTCGATTTTTTGAAAAGTACCGGACTGATGCCTACTAGAGTCAGCGCGGTAATAGGGAGTATGTAGCTAAATTTCCAGCTGGATTCATTATATATTGATAGGCAGAACGCAGCACGTTATCCTCGACAGAGGAACACAGCTAAGAATCAACGTCGCGAGTGACCCGGAGAAGTGTGGTAGGTCCATTACAGTTCATTTTTAATATTAACGATTCGGCGGTTAATAAGGCTGACACAAAAAACGGAAACTTTTGAAGTTTGTCATGTGCATTTGACTTTACTGCAGTCCTCTGACTGTGAGCTAAAGACAACCCGTCCACAGAGTGGTACAACGAGTAACGTTGTGCTTTCGTAATAAAAAGGTTCTACGAGAACAATAAGAGATTCGAACTTTGTAACACCAAGATCGATTATAAATAATTTATACTGGGTAATTTTATGCATGTAACTATGAAACGTTTGGTTTTTACTTATTAATGTCTTTGAATTGCTAGAGGGAAGTGGAAGTTTGTAAAGGATATTTTGAAAATAACTTAACAATGTGTTTAAATAATGAAACTTCATAATATTATGCCTGTTTATAAAAGAGAATTTGTAATTTGAATACCGGTTCATACTTAGGGAAATTGTATGATGTAACTTAAAAGACATAGGGAACCCCCTCCGCTACGGAAGGGGCTTGGCGCGTGGGAAAAGGTGGATATGGCGGTCAATCTGGGCGGCAAGAGAGAGAGAGCACATTACCCAGTCAGTGGCTAGACGTCGTACTGCTAACAACGTGGGTGCCAAGTGAGGCATTTGGAAGCCAATTTACGTTGAAATTGCCTCGGATGTGGTTTTGGCTGTTGTATGGTGCTCTTGATATCGTGGAATGGCTCTGAAATGAAGGAAATACGTCGCCAACAAGAATTTATAAAAGCATTCAGCTTCAAGAGCAAAGGACCACTTAGCCGCCACGTGCTTGCCACCACTATTGCACCACTGCTCCACCAACTGCAGAAGTTCAGATATGTATCACACAGTATGGACCAGTATATTGATGTGAGTGTGTTTTTCAATAATAATTCCAGTGACATAAAACTGTGTTTGCACCTTAAAAACTGTCCCACTCACAAACCAATGCAGGGTCCTGTCCTTAACGTACAGATAACCGAGCATCCTGTTTCTGAAAATGTAATGGTTTTTTGTTGCACTAAAGGTGCTAAAGTTCAGTGTTAAAAATGTTTAAATGTTGTTATCAAAGTTACCTGCTTCACAGGTACTGAGAAAGGCACGTATATTGTACTATTAGGAAAAGTAAATTGCATTGATTAGTATCATGAACTATTTTCTGAAACTGATTGAGCTTAATATTTGAATAACTTGTTTTAAAGCATTAAAACATAAACAAATTTAAGTGGGGTTAGAAATAGTATCAGGTATTTTGTCTCTGAAATAGTTACAGAATTTGCCAGCAGAGTAATTGACAGTTTATGGGCCTCCACTATATTCTTTTCTATTATGAGAAAGTTAAACTAAACATTGTTTTGCTAAAGAAATCTGAAGTATTTCCATAAATGAGAGAGGGTAAAGAAGTGTTTGTACAGTGTTATTTACCTGAATTTGTGGTGCGTGTGTGTTAGTTAAACAAGGACTCATTTCACACTTCATTTAGTCTCGTGAGGTCTCTGATAACTTTTTGGTGGTGAATTGATTAATGGTTGAGGTGGTGATTATTATCAGTAGGAGTAAAGTGCTAATTATCTTTCTGTGATTGCCAATTCATACAAATGATAACTACTACTTACCACTGGTCAGTTCGTCTGACAGTTGGGTGTTCATTGCACTTTACGAAGAGAGGAGGAATGGAACCCCCTTTTGCTTAATTATATTTAAATTCTTCGAAATTAATGTTCCAAATGATGCATGCCTAATTAGGATGGCGACCATTTGCTATTTCATTTGCATGCGCTTACTACGTTCTTCATCTTCAAAGTCTTTCAGCTTTCTACTAATTGCCTTAGTAACGAAATTCATGTTCGATACCCTCTATCCATTAGGTAAACGCACGGTCAAATAAAAAATTCCGCCCTGAGGGTAACACTTATTGTGTGTTAGTGTCATATTTAGGTGTTGGCGTGCAGTATAGGTGTTATAAGTTGTTCAGAGGGGTTTTCTCAGCTACGTCATTGTCAGGAAGCTCAGTACCGTGTTAGTCTAATAAGAATATTTTTCTGTAGTTTACTCAGTTGTGCGTCCGGTTCACCGTACGAACACGGTGGAACTTGCCACATAGAGTAAGAAAAAACAACGCTTTCAAGATATACCCTGAAGAGCCGAGGAAACTGGTACACCTGCCTAATATAGTGTAGGAACCCCGCGAACACACAGAAGTGACGCAGCACGGCGTGGCATGGACTCGACTAATGTCTGAAGTAGTGCTGGAGGGAACTGACATCATGAATCCTACGGGGCTGTCCATAAATCCGTAAGAATACGAGGTGGTGGAGATCTCTTCTGAAGAGCACGTTGCAAGGCATCCCAGATATGCTCAATAATGTTCATGTCTGGGGAGTTTGGAGGCCAGCGGAAGTGTTTAAATTCAGAAAAGTGTACTGAAATGTGTCTGACATAGAGCAGCGCAGCTTACGCCCAGTTGCACTGTTTTCGTGGGATGAAGTAACAGAGTGAATAGTCGGTTATAGTATATCAAAATCATCTGCCATGCTTGTCGTTATCCGACTGATGCCTTGATCCACCTATAGTGGTCATGTGTTATGCGTACATGGCCAACCATAAATGATATAGACTAGCAGTGAACAAACTACGTTACAAGATTATTCGTTACAAGAGAACGAGTCTGGTCGTGTCGACTCAGCAGTACAAAAATGAAACAGTAACAAAAGTATCGGCGTTTGTCTGTATCCAGACACACCTATGTAATGCGGGATTGACCATCTGATGCAACGAGAGGCAGACTCGCCAGTATAAAAAGAGGCGCGGGGGGGGGGGGGGGGGGTTATTATGTCATTAGAGACGCAGTAAGAGCAGAATGGGTCGATAAGGAGAGCTCAGTGACATCGAATGTGAACCAGTCAGTGTATGTCAGCTGAGTAACAAATCCAGCAGGGACATTCCGACCACTCTAAAGCTGCAAAAGTCGACTGCTGGTAATGTGACTGTGAAGTAGGAACACGACCACAGCTAAAACAAGAACAGGCGCACTTCATGCACTGACGGATAGGGAACGACGACCACTGTGGAGGAGAGTTGTAATAAATTGTATGACATTAGCGGACTGAATCACTCATGAGTTCCAAAGTGCTACCAGCAGTCCATTTAGCACAATGACGAGTGATATATGATCATTAACCACGCTGTATCCTGTGGCAATCCGAGGAAGAGTTTCGTGTTATTTCGTCGAAAACTGACAATGATTAGTATTACTGTATGTCTGGAAAACGTTACATGCCACCACGTCGCAGGATGTAGTGTTACGATGTGATGGTGGTTTTCGTGGTTAGGGTGTGGTCCTCTTATTGCGCGTAAGAAAACGTTAAATGCGAAAGGATATGAACACATTTTATAACATCGTACTGCGTACAGTAGAGGAGCAGTTCGGAGACGATGATTGTATCAGCATGAGAGTGCGTCCTGTCATGAAGCAGCATTTGTGAAGCGATGGTATGTGGACAATAACATTCTTGAAATGGATTGGCCAGTCCCAAGTCCAAACCTTCACCCCATGTAATACTTTTGAGATGAATCATAACGTCGATTTCGCTCCAGACCTCAGCGTCCATCATTACGTTCTCTAGTTTCAGCTCTTAATGAAGAATGGGTTGCCATTCCATCACACCAGAGATATCATGGAAAGTTCCTCAGCAAAGTTCAAACCGTCATAAAGCGATGGGTGGACACACCACATATTAATGTTCATTAACAGGCGTCCAGGTAGTGTATTCCGCAGTCTTCAACTAACCACGAAGGAGCAAAATCGAGGAATGTTCAGTCAGGCTTCCTACACAACAGGTTCTATTTGACCTATAGAGTGTTCCTCTTGTTGACAGTCAGCTGTGATTGTTCATCAACACATAATCCTTCTGGAACTCCAACATGCAGGAACCAGAGATTAAGTTACTACTGCTTGTCCATGGACCACTTTTACAATGATGGGGAATGCTAACAGCCAGAAGGCCCAGTGCGGTGCAAACGTGTAAAGAAGGGAAGAAAACCATGCTACAGAGACGCACTCGAACTTCCAACAGCTATCTGAGCTAGTTTTAAAGCGGAAAAATCGCGGCCTTCGAGTGGCAGGATGGTCCATTCGGAGAAATGCCACACGAGTTGTAGGTGCTGCGTCAGTCGTGCAACGACACTGGAATCAGTGGTCGCGTGAACATTCTCACACAGTTAGGCGAGATTCTGGACGTTCACGCAATACGGACACCAACCAGGATAGTTGTATTGTAAGGGCAGCTGTGGCAGATTGTACAGCTACCATGGCAGAGCTAACAGGTCTTGTGATCTCAGACCTGTTATTAAGAACTGATGCGAACCGGTTATTAGCAGTGGGATTATGGGCACGGACACGTATAGTTCGTCTTCCACTCACGCCACAGTATCGACGTCTACAGCTCGACTTGCGCCGTCAGAAGATCACTTGTAATGGCGCGCAGTGGTCTTCAGCGATGAAAGCAGATTCTGCCTGTACACAATTGATGGTCGTACGCGCGGACAACATGGACTTGGTGAGCACCATCTCGTAGAGTACAATCTTTCGAGGCACACTGGCCCCATCCCAAGTAGTATGGTCTGATGTGCGTTAAGCTACAAATCTCGTTCACATCTGGAATTTCTGGAAGGGACGCTAATAGGCACTCCGTACGTGCAGAATATCGTTAGACCCGTTCTTTTGCCGTTCTTGCAACAGGAAGGTGATGTGTTGTTCCAATAGCGCAATGATCGCCCACACAATTCCCGTGGAACCCATCGTGCTCTGCAGGAGTGCAGCAACTTCTCTGGCCAGCACTATCTCCAGACTTGTCTCCAGTCGAGCATGTGTGGGATATCATGCGATGAAAAGTGACTCGTGCGACTCGTCAACCAACAACTCTTACTGAATTAAGTGAACAGATCGAGCAGGAGTGACATAACGTATCCCAGGACAGTATTCGCCATCTGTACAATCGAATGGATGTCAGAGACAGCGCCTGCATTGCCGCCTGTGGAGGCTACACTACATGTTAATATGGGTGTTTCAGCATGGGTCGATACCTGGTACCTCAGAACCGCTTGTGCTATTGGTTTGTAATGTAACCATTTTATGTACTCCATATGAGCTGACACACTGTTGTAACAATAAATCTTGAGTCAGTTGGAGACCTACAAAAAGATGTACTAATATTTTTTCCAGCAGTATGTTTCAAACTTCTATTAATCCATCCTCTTCTTTCCTATCTCCCTGTCAATCTTTTCCTCCCCCTCTCTATCCGTCTCCTCCTCACCCTATCTCTGTCCACCGGTGACTTCCCCCTCTGTCCATCTCCTTCACCCCCCCCCCCTTCCACGTTAATCTCATCCTCCTACTCTGTATCCTCCTCATCCCCTTCAATTTCATGTATTTCTCCCCCTCTCTTTCTCCATTTTCTTTTCCCCTTTCTCTCTCTGTCCATCTCTTCTTTCTTTTCTGTGTTAAACTCCTTTTCTCCACTCTCTCTGTCCATGTGCTCCTCCACCTGTGTCCACCTGCTCCTTTCCTCTCTACACATCTCCATCTTCTTCCTCTCATTGTCCAACTCCTTCTCCCCCTCTCTCTGTCCATCTCCTCCTCCTCCTCCCCCTCTTCCTACTCCTCCTCCTCCTCCTCCTTCTTCCCTCACTGTCCACTGACCATATCCTTCTCTCCTCTTTCCCTGTCTATCTTCTCCTCTTCCCTTTCCCTGCCCATTTACTTCTCCCTGTCTCTCTGTCCATCTCCTCCTCCCGCCTCTAAATCCATCTCCACCTCCCCCTCTTTCTCCTTATCGCCTCCTCTAAGGTCATCTCCTCTTTCCCTCTCTGTCTGTCGATCTCCTGTGAATGGAGTTAGTAGGCATGAGGTAATAAATTTAAACGTCATGCATGAGGTCGCAGTTTTTCACACATCTCAGGGTTTATGACGTCTTATCTCCTGAACTATGTGTCGTACAATGATATAATTTTGCAGGTACATTCAGTGTTATTTTTGAATACTGTCTGCAAAATGTTTCGCTAATACTGTTTGTAGTAAAGAAGTAAGAAATTAAAATTTCATGTCTGATTTTACAGTTTTACTGCATGAAAAACGAAAATGTAGTAACCGATAAACGTTTTTCCTTTCATCATTTAGTGTGAGTTGTCGCCGAGGAAGTTTCGTAACGGTTTTAAATTATGTGTAAAGTTTGTTGCAGGTCATTCTCAGAAAATGGATGAATAAAGTCTGGGTATTCTCGCAACATCGGCTACGCTTTTTTTTTTCATCCCCATCTTCACCTCTTTAATAGATGGATGGTGGTGGTGGTGGTGGTGGTGGTGGTGTGTGTGTGTGTGTGTGTGTGTGTGTGTGTGTGTGTGTGTGTGTGTGTGTCTGTATTGTGTATTAAACAGGGAACCTAGAAACGACGGAGAGGCTTCGTCCCGCCGTTGCCCTCAGTAGTTCACAACCCCACAACAGGCCACAAGCCACAGCAGTACACCAACCTCACCGCCGCCTCACAACGAAGCCAGGCTTATTGTGCGGTTCGGGGTCCCCAGTGGACCCCCCCCCCCCCTTCGAACGTCTCATACCAGACGAGTGTAGCCCCAAATGTTTGCGTTATGGTGTATGCATACGTGTAGACAGTGTTTAGACAGCAATCGCCGACATAGTGTAACTGAGGGGGAATACTGGGAACCAGCCCGCATTCGCCGAGGTAGATGGAAAACCGCCTTGAAAACCATCCCGAAGACGTTCCTGGCTGCAACCAATCCGCCGGGCGGATTCGTGCCGGGGACCGGCACGCCTTCCTGCGCGGGAACAGCACGTTAGACTGCGCTGCTATCCGGGCGGGCTTAGATAAGTGGTTCTTATCACCACAGAATTCTTTCCAGACAGTAAGTGATATGTATATCAAGTTCGGTTGTAATCTCTCCAGTGGTTTAGGAGGACATGTGGAAGATACAGGCACACACATGTTTATAACATTTATTTTTTTATTTGTAATTTGTATTCGTTTAGTCGATTTCGACTTCCCATGACACTATGAACTAATCCACGCCGATTTCTTCTGTCCTGCACTATCTCCCGAAGACGTTCCTGGTTGCAACCAATTTATCTGTGGTGCAATCATTCCATCTCATCCTTTCCCGTCCTCTTATCCTTATGCCTTCGATCTTCCCCAGCATTAAGGTATTTTCCAGTGAATGATGTCTTTTCATGATGTGCAGTTTTGATTTCAGTATCAGACCTTACAAGAAGGAGCCTGGTTTTATTTACTGTAGTCCCATCTACATCTATATGACTAGTCTGCAATTCACACGTAAGTGCTTGGCAAAAGGTTCATCCAACCATTTCCACAGTATTTCTCTACCGTTCCACTCTCGAATAGCACGTGGGGAAAACGAACACCTTCCGCCTGTCTCTAATTGTCAATTGCAATTTACGTGCTTTTTTTGCGTGGCTGGAAGAAGAATATAGACCGCAAATAATTGATAGTGAACATCATTCTGTACTGTGGTTATAATACTGTTAACAGCGTTATGAAAGAGATTCACAATTAAAAACTTTTCCTTTTGGGGATGCCATTTTCTTATACAAAATTCTCAGGTTGCGGTTTCGTTATCTAAATTGACGTGGGGAGAAGAAGGACCATGTAAATGTGACGTCCTCGGACACGCCATTTTTATAGTTGGTCGAGAATATTATGCCACCAATTTGTACTGTAAGTTTTCTCAATATTGATGAGAAATATGTTATTTGATACCTTCGCAGGAAACCTATAATGGAAGGAAGATTACTGTTTAACGTCCCTTCGACAACGAGGTTATTGGAAACAGAGTACAAATTCGGATTAGGGAAGAATGGGAAAGGAAATGACTGTGCCCTTTGAAAAGAACCAGCCCGGCGATTGCATTAAGCGATTTAGGAAAATCACGGAAGACCTATATCTGGATGGGTGGACGAGGATTTGTCGTCCTCCCGAATGCTAGTCTAGTCTGCTAACCACTGCGACAGCTTGCTCGCCAGGAAGCCTTCTTGTACAGTATCAAGTTGTTAAAGTTGATATCATAAATCCACACTGAAACCAACTGAAGAATACCCAAACATATCGGCGGTATGTCATCCACACCAGAATTCTTCGTAGTCAGGTATTGAAAGCGGAACTACGATAGGTACTTGGACGTGTGTGATCCTGTCCAGCGTTTAAAAGAGTGAATAGACATTCACATGGAAGAATACAGGGACCAAACGTGTAAAAACTTTCAGAATCCAAAACAGTCTACAGTTGCGAAAGTTTTCTTCATTTAACGACCGGTTTCGATCTGTTAGATCATTATCAGACGAATCTGATGATGAGCTAACAGATCGATGAGCTAACAGATAAATGATCTAACAGTTAGAAACCGATCATTAAACAAAGAACAATTTCGCTACCTAAGACTGTTTTCGCTTGCAAAAGTTCTAATTAAGATAACAAACTTCTAAAAAAATAAAAAATAAAAAATGGGAAATTTACCTGTTGACCAGATAGTACTGAAATTTCTTCATTTCTCGTTTTAGGTACTGCATCACTGTATAATGAATGTTATCGTTACCAGGCGTAGTTCGAGCCATAGACAATGCAGAAACCATCACCCACATGGAGAAAGCACGAAGAGTGCACATACAATGACAGCGTCCACCGCAGGGGGTGGCCAAAATACGGAAACTCCAAATATTTAAATGTGTGTGCATTCCTTAGGGATCAAACTGCTGAGGTCATCGGTCCCTAGACTTACGCACTACCTAAACTAACTTACGCTAAGAACAACACACACACCCATGCCTGAGGGAGGACTCGAACCTCCGGCGTGAGGGGGCGCACAATTCGTACGTGGCGCCCCAGACCACGCAGCCACTCCGGGCGGCACGGAAACTCCTAAACGCAACTCATTACAACGCCTAACACGGCGTAGGAAACCGTTGGCATTCAAAACAGTTTCTAGTCGTCTCGGTATGGATGAACGCAGGTCTTACACGGTTTTGAAGGGAATCTTATACAATTCTTCCAGCAAATTAGCGGCAAGCT
Source organism: Schistocerca piceifrons (assembly GCF_021461385.2). Lineage (NCBI taxonomy): Eukaryota > Metazoa > Arthropoda > Insecta > Orthoptera > Acrididae > Schistocerca > Schistocerca piceifrons. The sequence continues at coordinate 76,504,473 of NC_060149.1, forward strand.
CAGGCAGCCATGATAAAAGACGATAGCAATCACGCACCCTACTCTCCAAAGTAGACCACGAAGGCTCAATAATATTGACAACTGATGATTGTGGTGGCCAGGGCAGATGCGACAACTCACCCCACGCTCACAACACCACTCCTACATGATATTAGCTGTATGAGAAGGGGCCCTGTCTTCTTAGAACAAAGTATCGCCGTTGGCGAACAAACATTGTACCATGCGATGGACCTGATCAACCAAAATGGTCACATAATCCTTGGCAGTAGCGCGGCCTTCAAGAGTAACCATGGGGCCCATGCAGTATGACGATACAGCTGCCCAAACCATCACTGAACCCCCTCCATGTTTCACTCTTGTGACGCAAACTCGGCCAGAAGTTGGAAACAGTATGCAGCAAGGCTCATCCGATCAAATGGCTTTCTCCCATTGCTTTATAGTCCAGGTTTTATGTCTTCTGCACAACGTTTTCCTGTTACGGGCATTTGTAACACTGATGAGTGGTTTTGGAATTTCAGCTCGCCCTGCGATTGCCCGCTTATGGAGATCACTTCGTGTTGTTTTGGTGCTGACACAGCGAGTGCGACATTCAGTTCTGCACTAACTTTTGCAGCTGTCGTCCTTGTATTTTTCGTCACAGTCCTCTTCAGTGACCGTCTACCACGATCACTCAACACACGCTTTCGCCTGCATTGTGACCTAGCGAGTGATGTTTTTCCGCTTTCGATGTGTGCGATATAAATCTTCGATGCGGTGCCTCTTCGGCTACCTTGTTTACGGAAGCACCCACCATAGGAGCACCAACAATTGGCCCACACTCCAATTGTCTTAGCTCCGACATAACGAGTGCTATGAATAAAACATAGTCTCTTACTAATCTCTAGGGCCTTGATTTAGCACCAACTATTTGCGGAGTGAGTAATAGAAACTAAGTCTTGGTAGATGTATTCTGTTCAGTCGGAAAATGCAAGTAGATTGTACAGGTGTACATACAACCCAAGGGCAAGATAAATCTTGCTTTTCACTGTGAGTCAGAGTTCGCCTGTTCGCAACAAATCGCAGCTATTCTGTGTCTGCCTTCACCACCAACCACCACCTTTGCTACCCATACTATCCATTGTACTCACACCAAACGCGGGCGCGCAGATGGACGCGCTTATCGCTGGCTTAAGAGCTAATTTGATCTCTGAGCACATTATTGTGTTACAAAAATCAAAAATATCGAAAGTAGTGTCAGAAAAGAAGACTGCATAGAGTACTATTCATCATTATCATCAATTATTGCACATACACAGGCCATTTAGGCCCATGGCAGAAGATAAAAATACACAAATACAAGACATAAATAGAACATAATGAAATGATTAACACATCAAGTCCACGAATCATGACAAAAGAATTGTAACATCACAAAAATTTATTATGCATGTTTGCCCATTTACTTCTGTCTCGGGCATCTTCAGTGCTGGCTGTTGGATCAGCTTCTTCCACTGTCACTGAGGTCCTGTCTCTCCACCTTGTTTGTGGACGAGTTTTTGGACGTCTGCCAGTTGGCTGGTGTAGAAATATTCTCTTAGGGAGAGTGCCTTCTGCTCGTAGAATATCTCCTGCCTCCCAGTATCAACTTTCTTATACCGCCGATACAGATCTTCATTGTGCCTTCTTTCCCATCTTGTAGTTTCACTAGTGCGACGGGTTGTATTGTATGGTTGTGAGACATGTGTAAGTACACGGAAGAGCGCATTCGTTCGTTTGAGAGGAAGATTTTAAGGAAATTTGGTGGCCGAGTGTACAATGCAGAAACTGCAAGATGGAATTCTACTGCACAGAAATATTCTCATGGATTTGGCAAACAGTACAGTGTTTCACACCTTAATAAAATCCTCACTAATATAGAGAGTCAAATAAAAAAGAAAACCGATCTGAAAGAAAGAGGAAATAAATCGATTAAACTTAAAGCTGGAAAGAGGATTTCTTGATATTGCTCTCCCAGGAAGATAATGCTGTTCTTAGAAAGATTCAGGAGCTATTTAGGTTGGTGTCAAGCACGTATCAAACGCTGCTAAGAACTTCGATAGAAATGACGGTCAGAGGGAAACGTCATACGCAGATACATGTCCAGTTGTTACTATGGCGACAACAAAACCGACAACTTCAACACTCATTCGACGTGGAAGGAAAATCCTTGCAGTATATGAAACTGAAGAAACAAAGGCTTGTCCTTACTGCAGCTTCAGAGACTTTTATTGTTGAAACAATTGGAATTACGGAATCTTCAAACAAAAAACGAAAAGAAAAATCTAAAAGAATGGAGAAGACAAATATACTCTAACGGATTATTAGTATGAAAAACAAACACTGTATTGTTAAAAGTTACATATTACCATATCCTTTCCGTTTCTTTATTTATCGTCTAAATAAAAGAAATAAATAAAAATACAATTTGTATATTTTTATTGCTCTCTTGTAATTAGGTGTCTCTCAGTTAAAATTTCACTGCATGTATGTTGCTTTTTTGCAGTTGAATAGTACACAATTAAACAAAAAAACACTAAAATAAATACGAGTATTTGCTGTCGCATCTGTTCACCACTAATCTTGCTTCCACTGCTTTCCAGCTGTCTGTTCAAAAATGGCTCTGAGCACTATGCGCCTTAACCTCTGAGGTCATCAGTCGCCTAGAACTTAGAACTAATTAAACCTAACTAACCTAAGGACATCACACACATCCATGCCCGAGGCAGGATTCGAACCTGCGACCGTAGTGGTCGCTCGGCTCCAGACTGTAGCGCCTAGAACCGCACGGCCACTCCGGCCGGCCAGCTGTCTGTCAGTAGGCTGGTCTTCATCAGGACTCTCACTTTCACTTTATTCTTCTTATTCTTCTTCTTCTTCTCCTCCATCTTTCCTGTCCGCCAATGATATTGAAAGTGATGTTTCAAGCGCTTAGAGATGTTGTGGAGTACAGCACACATTACTGTTAGTTCAGGGACTCTGTTTATAAGAAGTATTACACTGCCGTCTGCTTCACGTCTGCTGTGCAGCGAGCTACCTTAATTTAAGTATTAACTGTATTTTTCTTACTTGTCACTCCTTCTTCCGTGTGTATTTGCTTTTAAGAAGTTTTAATTGTCGGGTGCTATTAATAGTGTTCCATAGATTTCGTGTTTGTTTTGAATACAGTCAGAGAGAGTCCCTTTAGTCAGCCATAGTGCCAGTAGTGTCAGTGTCGTCGTAACTGCCGTCTGCTTCACGTCTGCTGTGCAGCGAGCTACCTTAATTTAAGTATTAACTGTATTTTTCTTACTTGTCACTCCTTCTTCCGTGTGTATTTGCTTTTAGGAAGCTTTAATTGTCGGGTGCTATTAATAGTGTTCCATAGATTTCGTGTTTGTTTTGAACACAGTCAGAGAGTCCCTTTAGTCAACCATAGTGCCAGTAGTGCTAGTGTTTGTTTTCAATACAGTCCAGAGACAGGTAGTGCTATTTTCATTGTTTTCTACAAGAAGTGCCTAGCAACCACAGTTTAGTGAATAAACAGCCGCCTTTAGTGAATTAGCAGTCTAGTTAAAGGTTGATTAACTCTCTTCAGTAAATTAATTCCTTAGGATGGATAGGATGTGTGACTGCTGTGTACGGACGCAGGAGGAGCTGGCCACTGTTCGCGAACAGCTGAGCGTGTTGATGGCCGCGGTCAGCCGTCTTCAGGCTGCTGCCTCGGAGTGTAGCGGCACTGGGGAGTCTGGTGCGTCGCAAGGTACACCCCAGGTGTTACATGCTTCACCCACTGTCCCTGCTGTCGAGACATCTTCGCGTGTACTGGGCGCGGTTGGGCCACCCTCTCCCCAAGGGGAGTGGCGGGTTCAGCGGCGTTCGCGGCGCACGAGGCGGAGGGTCAATGTGGAGGCTGGCCGTGTGGCATCGCCCGCTCTGCCTGTGAGTGGACATGTGGCTGCTCCTTCAGCAAGGTCCGAGCAGGCACACGGGGGGAGGGGTTTATTAGTTATTGGGAGCTCCAACGTTAGGCGGGTGATGGAGCCCCTTAGGGAAATAGCGGGAAGGTCGGGGAAGAAGGCCAGTGTTCACTCTGTCTGCTTGCCGGGGGGTCTCATCCGAGATGTGGAGGAGGCCCTACCGGCGGCGATAGAGAGCACTGGGTGCACCCGACTGCAAATTTTTGCTCATGTCGGCACCAATGACTCCTGCCGTCTGGGTTCAGAGGTCATCCTCAGTTCGTACAGGCGGTTGGCGGAATTGGTGAAGGCGGAAATCCTCGCTCGCGGGGTGAAATCAGAGCTAACTATTTGTAGTATCGTTCCCAGAACCGATCGCGGTCCTCTGGTTTGGAGCCGAGTGGAAGGCTTAAACCAGAGGCTCAGACGATTCCGCGGAGATCTGGGGTGCAAATTTCTCGACCTCCGCTATCGGGTGGAGAAATGTAGGGTCCCCCTGAATAGGTCAGGCGTGCACTACACACCGGAAGCGGCTACAAGGGTAGCGGAGTACGTGTGGAATGCACATGCGTTTTTTTTAGGTTAGATACTTGCCTCCCTAGGCCCGACAAGACGCCTCCTGAGACGCGGCAAGGTAGGAGTAGGCAAAATGCAACAGGGAATAACAATATTAATGTGCTAATAGTAAACTGCAGGAGCGTCTACAGAAAGGTCCCAGAACTGCTCTCATTAATAAACGGTCACAACGCCCATATAGTACTAGGGACAGAAAGTTGGCTGAAACCAGACGTAAACAGTAATGAAATCCTAAACTCAGATTGGAATGTATACCGCAGAGACAGGCTGGACAGTGAAGGGGGAGGCGTGTTTATAGCGATAAGAAGTGCAATAGTATCGAAGGAAATTGACGGAGATCCGAAATGTGAAATGATTTGGGTGAAGGTCACGGTTAAAGCAGGCTCAGACATGGTAATTGGATGTCTCTATAGGCCCCCTGGCTCAGCAGCTGTTATGGCTGAGCACCTGAAGGATAATTTGGAAAATATTTCGAGTAGATTTCCCCACCATGTTATAGTTCTGGGTGGAGATTTTTATTTGCCGGATATAGACTGGGAGACTCAGACGTTCATAACGGGTGGCTGGGACAAAGAACCCAGTGAAATTTTTTAAGTGCTTTATCTGAAAACTACCTTGAACAGTTAAACAGAGAACCGACTCGTGGCGATAACATATTAGACCTTCTGGTGACAAACAGACCCGAACTATTTGAAAAAGTTAACGCAGAACAGGGAATCAGCGATCATAAAGCGGTTACGGCATCGATGATTTCAGCCGTAAATAGGAATATTAAAAAGGGTAGGAAGATTTTTCTGTTTAGAAAAAGTGACAAAAAGCAGATTTCAAAGTACCTGTTGGCTCAACACAAAAGTTTTGTCTCAAGTACAGATAGTGTTGAGGATCAGTGGACAAAGTTCAAATCCGTCGTACATAATGCGTTAGATGAGTATGTGCCAAGCAAGATCGTAAGAGATGGAAAAGAGCCACCGTGGTACAACAACAGAGTTAGAAAACTGCTGCGGAAGCAAAGGGAACTTCACAGCAAACATAAACATAGCCAAAGCCTTGCAGACAAACAAAATTTACGCGAAGCGAAATGTAGTGTGAGGACGGCTATGCGAGAGGCGTTCAATGAATTCGAAAGTAAAGTTCTATGTACTGACTTGGCAGAAAATCCTAAGAAATTTTGGTCTTATGTCAAAGCGGTAGGTGGGTCAAAACAAAATGTCCAGACACTCTGTGACCAAAATGGTACTGAAACAGAGGATGACAGACTAAAGGCCGAAATACTAAATGTCTTTTTCCAAAGTTGTTTCACAGAGGAAGATTGCACTGTAGTTCCTCCTCTAGATTGTCGCACAGATGACAAAATGGTAGATATCGAAATAGACGACAGAGGGATAGAGAAACAATTAAAATCGCTCAAAAGAGGAAAGGCCTCTGGACCTGATGGGATACCAGTTCAATTTTACACAGAGTACGCGAAGGAACTTGCCCCCCTTCTTGCAGCGGTGTACCGTAGGTCACTAGAAGAGCGTAGCGTTCCAAAGGATTGGAAAAGGGCACAGGTCATCCCCGTTTTCAAGAAGGGACGTCGAGCAGATGTGCAGAACTATAGACCTATATCTCTAACGTCGATCAGTTGTAGAATTTTGGAACACGTATTGTGTTCGAGTATAATGACTTTTCTGGAGACAAGAAATCTACTCTGTAGGAATCAGCATGGGTTTCGAAAAAGACGGTCATGTGAAACCCAGCTCGCGCTATTCGTCCACGAGACTCAGAGGGCCATAGACACGGGTTCACAGGTAGATGCCGTGTTTCTTGACTTCCGCAAGGCGTTCGATACAGTTCCCCACAGTCGTTTAATGAACAAAGTAAGAGCATATGGACTATCAGACCAATTGTGTGATTGGATTGAGGAGTTCCTAGATAGCAGGACGCAGCATGTCATTCTCAATGGAGAGAAGTCTTCCGAAGTAAGAGTGATTTCAGGTGTGCCGCAGGGGAGTGTCATAGGACCGTTGCTATTCACAATATACATAACTGACCTTGTGGATGACATCGGAAGTTCACTGAGGCTTTTTGCGGATGATGCTGTGGTGTATCGAGAGGTTGTAACAATGGAAAATTGTACTAAAATGCAGGAGGATCTGCAGCGAATTGACGCATGGTGCAGGGAATGGCAATTGAATCTCAATGTAGACAAGTGTAATGTGCTGCGAATACACAGAAAGATAGATCCTTTATCATTTAGCTACAAAATAGCAGGTCAGCAACTGGAAGCAGTTAATACCATAAATTATCTGGGAGTACGCATTAGGAGTGATTTAAAATGGAATGATCATATAATGTTGATCGTCGGTAAAGCAGATGCCAGACTGAGATTCATTGGAAGAATCCTAAGGAAATGCAATCCGAAAACAAAGGAAGTAGGTTACAGTACGCTTGTTCGCCCACTGCTTGAATACTGCTCAGCAGTGTGGGATCCGTACCAGATAGGGTTGATAGAAGATATAGAGAAGATCCAACGGAGAGCAGCGCGCTTCGTTACAGGATCATTTAGTAATCGCGAAAGCGTTACGGGGATGATAGATAAACTCCAGTGGAAGACTCTGCAGGAGAGACGCTCAGTAGCTCGGTACGGGCTTTTGTCAAAGTTTCGAGAACATACCTTCACCGAAGAGTCAAGCAGTATATTGCTCCCTCCTACGTATATCTCGCGAAGAGACCATGAGGATAAAATCAGAGAGATTAGAGCCCACACAGAGGCATACCGACAATCCTTCTTTCCACGAACAATACGAGACTGGAATAGAAGGGAGAACCGATAGAGGTACTCAAGGTACCCTCCACCACACACCGTCAGGTGGCTTGCGGAGTATGGATGTAGATGTAGGTGTAGATCAGCAATCGTTGCTTCAGTTGACCAATCGCTCTCTCCACTCTCGCTCTTCTCTGGAATGGACCAAACTGAATCGTCACTGACCAGCATTTCTTGCTTGTCTAAATGGAGTCACTAACCATGGAGATATTCCATATCCTGAATCATCACGTAAGCAAGCATCCGCGTTGTACCCTGAAATTACTTTTAGCTCAGGGACTCTGTTTAAAGGAAGTCTTACACAGTTACCCACGGTCAGGAATCGTTGCTTCAGTTGACCAAACCCTCTCTCCACTCTCGCTCTTTCTCTGGAATGGACCAAACTAAATCGTCGCTAACCAGTATTTCTTGCTTGTCTAAATGGAGTCACTAACCACGGAGAAATTCCATATCCTGAATCATCAAGTAAGCAAGCACCCGCGTTGTACTCTGAAATTATATTTCTAATTGGTCTACGTCTCCATATTCTGCATTTATGCTAGTAAGTTTCTCACCAGCCTGTACCGTGGCCTGCACATTAATTGAGGCATATCTTTCCGATTAATGTATTCCTCACCATATAATGCTGGTTCTGTAATTTCTACTTTTGTGCAACTTTATAACAGTCGGCAATCGAACTACTTTTCGCCATTCTAGTTTACCCATATTAACTTTTTCCTGCATTTTAGAAGGGAATCGAATCCAGCCGTGCGCTTTTACAACTATCTGATCCATAACATCGTTTTACACACTGTTGTCCGATCTACTCCAAAATCCTCGATCACACTAGCCTGGAATCCAGGCTCGCCCATGCAACGAAGAAGTATCTCCTTCCGTTTTCGGGAAGGTAGGGCTCCCCCACGTGTTTCATCACTTACTGGCAGAAGGTCCGCAGCTAAAATGTCCACATTTTCACTTGCAAATCGTAGCAGCTCTTCACACCTATTAACATCCCTCCAAAACGTTTGTGATGTCTGACTGGCGGGAACGTCGCCATGGGGCAAACTGAAAGACAGTAGTTAAGAGATAGCATGCCGTACCACCGTCTTACAAATAACCTAGACGTATCTCAGTGTGAAGACTAGATTCTACTCTTTATTCACAGCTTTAATGTAGCTTGTCTGTAAAAGCCATATTAAAATCTACGCCGTTTATTCGCATACAACTTAGATACACCTTAAAATCGTGAAAGACTTAGCTACATCTCGTCCTTATTCACGTTACCCAATGCACGCACAACTACAAAGAACGCTGTTCAGACCACGGCTGACAGCTGCAACTTATTGTGGACATTGCAGTGGTGCCGTTCGTGGTCAAATACGACAGTGCAACCGGCAGGTTTGGCTAGCATCTGCATTTATATTCAAGCACGCTTTTCTCTCCGTGTTCCCATATTTTTTACCACCCCCCGTCCTGGGCGCTATTTTACTGCAACAGGTGGGTACGTGTCGCGAATGTGAAACACGGAAGTTTCACACCCCGCCTTAGGCACTCCGCGCACTGTCGTTCTTTTTTTTTTTCAGGCACACAAAGGGGAGCGCAATATGTTAGTAGACGTCTCTTGGTACAGACCTTCGTGTTCCTGAAACATCAGAATCATACTAAATTCTTCTGTATTCTCTATTGTGATTAGAGAGGTTTTACACGCTCCACAGAGGTTTCTATGCTCCAAAAATATTTCATGAAAGTACATAATGCGCAAGGAGTAGTCTGTCTCTTGTCTGGTTTAGGCACAGGGGGCGGGACATACAACTGTTCAACGCACAGCAACAGCACTTTGCTGGTGTTTTCGGTTCTAATCGCTGTAGCTATTAGGAATTAATATGCCGCTCAACGGTTGAGTTATGTTGATCGTAAGATTATTTCATTTTTAGCCATGTGGATATTTGAAATCTTGAAATGCTACCATGTCTCATATTGCTATTTTGCTTGTCGGTCCTTAGGTTCTTGTAACTTTCTTGAAGCTGTGTAATGACGACGGTCAGTGGACCAAAACTGGTAAACTATTACTAAACAAAGAGTACGACTAGCACTTCTATTTCTTTTGTTTGTTTTACTCGCGTAGTTTACTTTATACAACTATGGCGTTAGAGATAAGGAGTTTGACAGCGACAGTGCCACATTAGTAAAAACCAATTTTATCGAATCCTAAACACCTAGATTGTGACATAAGAAACTTCAGAGCAGGCGTGTGCACTGAAACTGAGGAAGTTATGGACATACCAACGGATGCAAGCGAAAACAAAATGTAGCATCACTGTCAGAATACCTCAGAGAAAAATCTAATAGGCTAAAAAGTAAAGGAACTGGGAGACGTAAGAAGTGAATGGTATTGCTTTTCAATCATTTTTTTTTTTTTTTCATTTGTGTGGCCACCGCATTCGTGTTGTGATTTTCAGTTCGAAGACATCTGATGCAGCTCTCCGCACTAGTCTATACTGTGATAGCCTCTTCATCTCTTCATCATTAAATTGAAGATTCCTTGATGTCTGAGGATGTGTCCTATCACCTGATCCCTTTTTTTAGTCAAGTCGTACCACAAATTTCTTCTTCCCCAGTTCGATTCAATACCTTCTCATTAGTTACTCCATGTCCCTCTCTATTCTTTAGCATTCTTCACACAATTCAATAGCGTTTATTCTTTTATTTTCTAAATGTCCATGTTTCACTTCCACACAAGGCTGCACTCCAGACAAACATTTACAGAAACGACTTCCTAACATTTAAACTTATATTAGACGTTAACAAATCCCTCTTTTTCAGAAACGATTTTCTTGTTACAGCCAGTCTGTATTTCATATTCACTCTATTTCGGTCATCATCAGTTATTTTGCTGTCCAAATAACAAAACTTGTCGATTGCTTTTAGTGTGTGATTTCCTAATCCGTAGTGGCTGAACAATTATTTAAGGAGTAGGAAGCGACGCCTTCGGATTAAGGTGCAAAGTGTATTTTATTTTTTCTTTGGAGTGCAGATACACCCTACCGCTATTACGTTTAGTTTGACACTTCCTTGTTTACTCGAATTCTTGTAACGGACATTAACCTGTGTCAGATAAAGCAGTCAAATCGAATATTGCTAACTCATTGAATCGGTATTATCGGGTAATGGAACGCGACTACAAATTAGTGACTCATGTAACACTGAAGAGCAGAGACCCAGAAAACATGCTTTGTTAAACGTCAGTGACATCGCGTCAAATCGCCGAATAGGTTCCGAAGACGGTGCAGTTGTTACAGCTGCAAGAATATCTGCAAAAGGCAAAAAAGCGACCTTGAGGTTCAAATCGGAACACAAAAAAATAGTGGTCCCCGCAAACGGCGAGACGGGCTGAAAATACGACAAACATTACTCAGTCTGACGTAGTCTCACACAGTGGCGATACGTCCATTACGGTTCTAAGGCTGAGCCTACCCAAAAAAAAATCCAAAGTAATTGGTTAAAACGGAATTTAATCGGATCTGATCACTTAGCCTTGTAAATGTTTTCAAATGTTTAAGTTTGAACTGCGTATATGCAACCGCCAGTATTATAACTCATCACTCCTCTAGCTTCGCAACCAATAGCAACTCGGAATTCCGTGCTTCTTACGAGCATGCGCAGTAAGTCCGTTCCTTTCACGGGGCACACTGGGGTTTCTACGGCATGGATACAGTTTTTAAACGCTGGTGTGTGATTTGTTTCTACTTGGAATGACAAGTCATTTAGCAGTTCCCTAACAGGTAGCGCTACTTCGCATTCTCTAGTACGCTAGCCGCAAGCCGTGCAGAATGAGAAACCATTAACTATTAATTTAAATGTTTACTTAAGACACAAAGAACAAAAAGACATTCATAATTCGCAGAAAATAAATGTGAATGCATCGTTGGATGTTGTTACAAGATGATAGGAAAGAACCTATGTATTTTCATTGTTCCTCATATTACAGTTGAGTAGCATTACTTATTTCAAACGTTGGTTGAACCGTAACATGTCTGTAGGCTTTCATATCAACAATACTACACGTACTTATAATGAAACCAGGAACATGTTTTCTGTAGTTAAAATGTAGTAAGTGATGGCAGTGAGTAACTGATTGTGAACTGCACTGAAGCGCCAAAGAAACTGGTATAGGCATGCGTTTTCAAGTGCAGAGATATGTAAACGGGGCAGAAGACGGCGCTGCGGTTGGCAACGCCTATATAAGACAACTGTCTGGCGAAGTCGTTAGATCGGTTACTGGTGCTACAGTGGCAGGTTATCAAGATTTAGGTGAATTTGAACGTGGTGTTATAGCCGGCGCACAAGCGATGGGACATGCATCTCCGAGGTAGCGATGAAGTGGGGATTTTCCCGTACGACCATTTCACGAGTGTACCGCGAATATCAGGAATCCGGTAAAACGTCAAAACTCCGTCATCGCTGCGGCCGGAAAAAGATCTTGCAACAACGTAACCAACGACGACTGAAGAGAATCGTTCAGTGTGACAGAAGTGCAACCCTTCCGCAAACTGCTGCAGATTGCAATGCTGGGCCATCAACCAGTGTCAGCGTGCGAACCATTCAACGAAATATCATCGATATGGGCCTTGGGAGCCGAAGGTCCATTCGTGTACCCTTGACGACTGCACGACACAAAGCTTTACGCCTTGCCTGGGCCTGTCAACACCGACATCGACTGTTGATGACTGGAAACATGTTGCCTGGTCGGACGAGCCTCGTTTGAAATTGTATCGAGCGGATGAAGGTGTACGCGTATGGAAACAACCTCATGAATCCATGGACCCTAACTGTCAGCAGGGAACTGTTCAAGCTGGTGGGGGGTTTGTAATGGTGTGGGGCGTGTGTAGTTGGAGTGACTGGGACCACTGATAGGTCCAGATACGACTCTGACAGGTGATACGTACGAAAGCATCCTGTCTGGCCACATGCATCCATTCATATTCATTGAGCATTCCCACGGACTTCGGCAATTCCAGCAGCCCACACGTCCAGAATTGCTACAGAATGGCTCCAGGGACACTCTTCTGAGTTTAAACACTTCCGCTGGCCACCAAGCTCCCTAGACATGAACATTATTGAGCATATCTGGGATGCTTTGCAACGTGCTGTTCAGAAGGGAGCTTCACCCCCTCGTACTCTTACGGATTTATGGACAGCCCTGCAGGATTCACGGTGTCAGTTCCCTCTAGCACTGCTTCAGACATTAGTCGAGTGCATGCCACGTCGTGCTGCGGTACTTCTGCATGCTCGCAGGGGCCCTACACGATATTAGGCAGGTGTACCAATTTATTTGTCTCTTCAGTGTATTAAAGCCACGGTCAGAGCATCAGTACCTCCATTTGAGGGAAGCGCTAGCCAGAAAACGTACAAATCTTTAGATAACGCATGCAACAGAAATTACAGAGTCAGCGTATAGACGATATTACTCTTTTGGGGTTTTTGTGTCACCTTAGGAGCATCGTAGGAGAAGAGAGAATAGTTAACGTGACACTACGTCATGCGCCTTAATGGCCGCTACCGGTATTGGCATTGACAGCGCTGGCGGCGTACTAGAGAAGCGACATCGACTCTGTGCGTGCAGTAGCACGCAAAATGTACGTGATGAGAGGTCATGCAAGCACTTCGGTAGTGACACAGGTGGCCAACGATGTCAGCTCGGGGAAGGCTGCCGCTATTCGGAAGAAGCATCAAATAAATGTTAGCGGACAGCTTGGAAGCTTAAAATGCACCGCAGAAGCAGTTGTCAGCACTCAAAATTGGCAAACGGACTAGCACCAGCAAAGACGAAGATGATAGTGTCCATCATTCGAGAAGAATCAAACGGACGGATGGTACAAGGGAAGCTAAACAACCCAGCGTGCTAGTATCATCGTCGTTTTGGTGATCAGGCCATCAGAAGCACGTCCCCATGTACGCAGCCAATCGGTTTCAGGTATGTAGCAGGAGCAGCAGGCCGCGAAATTCGGCAAAAGCGCCAAGACAGAGGTAAAGGCGCAGTATTCATAACTGGCCCAGTAATTAATGACAACTCTATCACACACGAAGGTTCAAATGGCTCTGAGCACCATGGGACTTAACATCTGTGGTCATCAGTCCCCTAGAACTTAGAACTACTTAAACCTAACTAACCTAAGGACATCACACACATCCATGCCCAAGGCAGGATTCGAACCTGCGACCGTAGCAGTCGCGCGGTTCCGCTAGACCACCGCGGCCGGCCACACACGAAGGGAACCGATCATTCTTGCTCACGTAATCGCGTCACTTATATGTAGAGGACTAAAGAGCAAGTTTTTACTATATGATCGACTCGGGATCTGATGTAAGCACTCTGTCAGTCAGGATGAGAACGCATTGGTAACCACTCGTATCCACCTCACAGTAGCCAACGATTCGCTTATAACAACGTACGGTGCTTGTTAGGTGGAAGTGCACCTGGGTGTTAGCAGAAAGTAAAACTTTATGCTCGAACATTTGGTAGAGCCAATATCGTGATCAAATTTTACTAGTCTACAAAGACTGGAGATTAAACTCAGTTCAGCACAGATTACGATGGATGGTGAAATCATTACTAGTACTGTAGGTAAAGATGCTACAAATACCGGCTCCTCGCCACGTTGCTCTCTTGCACAAGAAAATGACGGCCAGATAGGTGTCTCAGTGGCCGAGAAAACTGGCACCTGACTGTTTTGTTGCAGGAAAAACGGAGTTTGAAAGAATGTTGCAAGCTAATTATACTTAGTCCAGGCAGTCCATGGTCATCACTGCTACATTTGGTAAAAGAAAAAGATGGTACCTGGAGACCATGTGGATGTTACCATGCATTAAAAGCACGTGCCATCCCGCATCGCTATCTGGTTCCTACTATAACAGATTCCACAAATGTGCTGGCCGGAGTCATGATCTTCAGCCTGGTTGATTATAAGAAAGTTTACAGTTGGATACCAGTAGCAGAAGAGGACATACCCAAACTGCAGTAATGAAACCGTTTAGTCTTCTTGAGTATCTACATATGTCAGGCAGTTTGAAAAATGCTGCCCGGACATGGCAGCGCTTCGTACATGAGGCGTTAAGAGAACTGTGCACTTATGTTGATGATATCCTCATATTTTCTCCAATAGTCCGACCCTGGTAGCTGAGTGTTCGGCGCGACGGAACGTCATACCTAACTGCCTGGATTCGATTCCCGGCTGGGTCGGAGATTTTCTCCGCTCAGGGACTGGTTATTGTGTTGTCGTTATCATCGTCATTTCATCCCCATCGACACGTCGCCGCAGTGGCATCAGCTCGAAAGACTTGCACTAGGCGAACAGTCTACCCTACGGGAGGCCCGCACCACACGTAATTTTCTCAAATGGCAGGAATTCAATGAGGAATACCTCAGAACAGTGCTCTGGTGGACAAGCAAATATGGTCAAGTAACATACGAATCAAAATGCGTTCTGCACCAGAAGCAGGTATCATTCCTAAGGCATACAGTTTCGGCAGCCGGTATTTGTCCATTAAAGGAGAAAATCTAGCTCACTGAGGACATACTGTGGTCAATGGAGTTCCAGCAATTAAGAAGATCGCTGGGAATCATGAACTTCTATTAACGACACCTAATGGGAGCGGCAAAGATTATGCACTGTTGACAGCAGCACTGTCAGGCAATGACACCATGGGCCAACATTCCCTCCACGTGACACAAGAGATGCAGCGCTCCTTCAAAAACGTAAAAGCAAACTTACAGAAAGCAGTACTGTTGTCCCAACCAGTACGAGATGCAGCGTTATATCTAGTAGTA
Source organism: Schistocerca piceifrons (assembly GCF_021461385.2). Classification (NCBI taxonomy): domain Eukaryota; kingdom Metazoa; phylum Arthropoda; class Insecta; order Orthoptera; family Acrididae; genus Schistocerca; species Schistocerca piceifrons. Next base: position 76,519,615 of record NC_060149.1, read on the forward strand.
GATGCTACCCAGCAGGCTGTCAGTGCATTTCTTCACCAGTATGTCGGAAATACGAGGGCTTTTCGGAAAGTAAGGAACGATAGGTTCTATTTGCAACAGTTAGCTACAACTTCCAGCTACTTATCTCCATAGTCGCCGATCCGACTTAGACGCTTGTCGTAGCATTGTACCAACTTTCCAATACCCTTGTTAAAGAAGGCAGCCGCCAGTACTTTCCGCCAATTCTCTACGCTGGCCTACAGCTCGTCGTCTGTGCCAAAATGTTGTCTTCATAGCCAGCGGTTCATGTGAGCAGAGATGAAACTCAGAAGGAGACAATTACGGGCTGTATTGTGGGTAATCAAACATTTCCAGTTGAAAACGATGCAGGAGCATCTTCATTGCCCCTGCAGTATGTGGCTGAGAATTATCTTGAAGAATAAAATGCACGACAGCTATGTAATGTTGGCTGCATAGCTTCAGGTGAAATTTCTCACCAGGTCCTCGTACTTGGCGGGAGCCACTGTTGTTCTAGGTATCTTTATGTGCTCCCTGTGTGCTCAGAACTAAAAAGAACGACGTAACGCGATCGACGGGCATACTAGAGAGACTGCCCAACACACCTGTGCAAACCTTCATCGCATTTTCACTGTGGTTTCCATTTCGCGACCGATCGTTCCCTACTTTCCGAATAACCCTCGTATCTGGAAGCCCTTGGGTTTTTTCTCCCATAAGCCCACAGAGGCTCAGACCAAGTGAAGTGCATACGACTAAGAGCTATTAGCCATATGTCAAACTGTGAGGCACTTCCGCCATTCATTGTTTATACGCATCACAAACCAATCATCTCTGCTTCTAGTAAGCTCAAGGATATTTGTTCTCTGTGATACTTTCGGCAGCTTACAACAGACATAAGGTACATAAAAGGGACAAAAAACGTGGTAGCTGATCTTTTTTTCGAAAATCTGGGCTGTCTCATGCATCATTAATTACAGTCAACTTAATACGAAGCAAGCTGCAGATAATTACCTGCAAGAATATTTAGAGAACAATTCAACTGCTCTGCAGCTTAAGCGAGTGCAGTTATTAGGTGCTGAGGATCTTATTTAGTGTGATGGTTGTAGAGGATCACTGCAGGCCCAGGAACAGCAGTGTCAGCATTCCAGGAACTGGTGGTGCTTGCACTGCAAGCTCGGGCAGTTGCACTTGTTATATTTTGCTAACATCAGCATCATCATTCCCGGAATTGTCAATGTCAGCATCTGGTGCTCAGGTCAATATACTTTTTATATTTTGATGACATTGGCAACAGTATTTCCAGAATTCCCTCCCTGACTACCTACCCCACATCCCACACCCCTTGCCCACCCCTCATCATGGGAGTGCTCATCAACTTTGTAATGCTGTCAGTCAATGGCCTGCAATCTCGCACCCCACCCCCCCCCCCCACCACCACCCCCACCCCCACCACCTTCTGAGTAATTTCAATTTTTATAATTCGACTGCATGAGTGCCGTCTTTTCTTCACTGTATATACTTCGAGAATTGAGCATTTTACTCTCCATTCTAGCTTAGTACTCAGTATTTGTTTTTTTTTGCCCAAAAGTATCCAAACGATCTGATGCAGTTGCGCCAGTGTATATGTGGCGTGACTGCAGCGTATGCATGGTGTCGCAACATAACACAGGCATAAGGTCACTGCAACACCAGCATTACACCAGTGTCACATCTCCGCTGCTCTTAGGAAAATTTTCGCTCCGTTCTATATCTGTGCTCTATAGTGATAAGATAGGGGTGTCAGTATTTGTTATAAGAAATCAATTTTTTTATTATTCTTATTACATGATTTTTCGCCATTCACTTCAGTGAGAAGACCATTGGTAGCAGAGTTACAAACGGTGAGGTAAGACACTTCCACAGTATAAATTAAGGACATCACAGCATATTCTGTAAAATGATGGTAAATATTAACGTAAGATACTTTGACATTCGGTATGTGTATGAATTACTCAAAAATGTTAGTCCTCTAGGTGAATTGTGTGTGATTGAACCTAAAAATGATAGCCTATTTTACCATAATTAATGGCTTTCACATCTAGCAGTAGAATATTGGACATTCTCTGTAACCACTGCACTGATATTGAGACTGTGTATTGCCTTTACATTAAACATTTGGGAGCTGCGAATATGCATTAGCGACCACGCGTGTTGCATTATTTGTTTGATGAGCTATGTCTGTTATGCAGCTCGTATTTTTTGCTGTCCTACGCACATGCATTCTATATCTTCCTACTTCTGCTGCGGTGGCGTTCATCTGTAGAACAGCCACTCAGGCCCCACACACATCCACTGTGCCGCTAAGCACAGTGCGATGAAATATGGGTTACAATAATACATATGCAAAGTGACTTCTACCGAGTCAGTGATTACTAAAAGTATTGACTAAGTACTTTTTCAAGCCTCAGCATGTCAGGGACAAACATTCCGTCTACTGGTATGTGTAACCCTTGTGCTCTATGTTACTACACAAGTTTTTTTTATATTAAATCAGGAGGAGAAACATATTCTTTTTACCACAATACCATCAAGTAACGTTATTTCATAGATCTGAAGAAAAAAAGAGCTATTGTATCAAATGCAAACTATTGTCTATCTGTAGTGGAGTTCAGATGGCTTTCAGCAGAGTGAGTGGTGGTGGTGATGGGCTGGTGAGCCCAGAGACACACTGCTGACCAAGAGAAATATTTTATTCAACTTTAAGTATGCATAACGACATTATTAATGCAAGACAGACATTCCTCTCTCTCTCTCTCTGACGATCCTGACCGGAGTCGTCTCATAGTGGCTGTTTCCACCCCGCCAGGGAGATGCCCGCATATGCACCTTGTGACGATGATGTTAGGCCAGGTGATAGCTGGCAGCCTGACTGAAGACTACAGTCTGATATCAGCAGCATCTTCCTACTTCAGCTGCGGTGGCGTTCCTGTGTAGAACAGCCACTCAGGCCCCACACACATCCACCACTGAAGTGGGTGGAGACTGCTGTGCATGAGACGTGACCCACAACCCTCTGACAGGAGTGCAGTGACGACAGGCGCTCATTACAGGTCAGCCATACTGTGGTAACAAGTCCTGCAAGGAGGCTCAGTGGAGGCCATACCTGGCTTGAAACCCATGGTTGTAGCTGGCGGTGTCCAGTCTTCTCATTATCTGGTATGGAACTGGCATCATGGTTGTGCTGCTGGATTCCAAATGAATCTACTTCAAACTTCATACCCATTTATACGAATCAGAGCCTCTATTCTTGCATTACTGTCCATCCTCTGGTCACATGGCACACAACAAGGGTACTGGCCAGTGTGGTGACATTGTCCTACCCACTATGTTATTACTGCTACACAGTTAAGGTTTCCTCTTAGTATGGCTAGCCCGTCTCACAATCACTTTGCATATGTATTATTGTAACCCATATTTCATCTCACTGTGCTTAGCGGCCCTCAGTCGCTACTGCAATACTTACTTGGGGCTTTCTTATAACTTCTTACCAGTGTCACTAAAATTTGGGTAGAGACACCACACAGTCTACAGTTTTAATTATTTATCAAAGAATTCGAGACACTTTTGTATTATATCCTGCAGCTTATGGTTGATCTATTTTTGTGTGTTAAACTTCAATTTATAGCTGCAGTATTTACCATACACACATGAGGATGAAGGTATTATACTACTGCACTGTGGGTGCACTGAAAAAAGTAGTATTAGCATGTTCAAATGTCACCCTTTTCAACTGTGACCAACTGTAAAAGGGTTGTGAAATAGACTAAAACACAAACGTAAAATAATTGGTAGAATCAGCTACCTGATGTTAAGATAACACATCTCCTTTTGAGCAACTGAACGGCTGCCTTTAACGTGGTTAGAGGCAATGTCTCCACTGTAAAGAACGACAAACTTTTACTGCGTGCCAGAAAATCGACGTTGTCTGTGTGCAATACAAAACATGACTGTCACAAACCTTTTACATACGTGCACAGTAAGGCGATACCTGCAGCAAAATGAAGTTCCCTACATCTGCAACAACGTGATTTGCCCTGTCATATGACACCCTCACCACATGCATAAGACATCATACGTAACAAAACTCCCAGCTGAGCTGCTCACTGCAGACAGTCCTCCAGACGGGTAAAAGTCATGTTTTGCCCCAGAATACTAGAATAATGCGTAACCTGCATCCATATACATGTTAGCACCACATCTTAATGCATACCTATAGATGAACATTTAGAGATGTACACATGTTCTTTGAGTTCCCATAGTTACTGTCATGGAGGCTATGACTCTCACTAGGCTTATTCTTAATAACAGCACTGGGAAGGTGTGCTTGTGCCAGATATCGCAACTACAAATAGTCGTATGTTGGAGTAGTGGTCGAAAAACGTCGGAATCCAGACCGTTTACTGCATTGAGGGACACACGAAAAACTTTCTTTATGTTCTCGATTCACAACTGGGTCTACTTGAAGAAAGGGATGGTACATTGCATCCAAATGTGGCGAACTAGATGTTGCACACCTCGGCTCAGCAAATGAATGAATGTGTTCCACTTTAAACCGAAACAGAATCTTACAGCTTGGAACAAAATGGCTCGTGTGTTTGAACCTGTACAAAGACCAATAAACAGCGTTTACAGCTGCGCTGTGTGCCAATCACTTCAGTGTAGTATCAGTTAACAAACAACTTACGGAACAGATGTTGTGAGGTGCTTAGCAGTGTTCTGAAGAGTGTCTACTGGGATAATAGCCCCCTAATCATTGTTGATGCGTTATGTACGCAAAACAGAAAACTGAAGATGCAGAACATCAGAGTCAAGAAACGAAAAACTGGAATGTATGGATTAGACAACTGCCATAAAGGTATAATATGGTTCTTTTAAAGATAAATGCAGTAACAGCCACTATTAATAATGTTATTTATTTAAGTAAGTAACACCGTAACCAGTTTCATCTTCAGATGGCTGTTGACACGACGAGCGTTTATTTGAAGATTACATAAGGTTTGTCCATTTTATTTCCCCTTGCGGCAAAAGATTCTTGGTGTGGTGGTACCCTGCAGGAAAAAACGATGTTGGAAACGATTTGTTTAAACGCAACTATCATTCATAACGATCGAACACATTACGAACAAATATTTAAGACTGATTAAATAACAAATGGCTACCTCTTCTGAACACCCGTTATGTCTTTGAAAACAACTATTTCATTAGGAATTAAAGATGTGCACATCCACCGACAGCTGGCACACCTATAGAGGACACTGTAAATATAATCGGGAACAATCTAGTTAAACATAAGAAACAGAGGATGGTAGAGATCTAGGAGCTCATTGAGTTACTAACGTTGGTACTGCCATACAGTTACTATAGTGTTAATAACAAAATATACAGACAGAATTGTGAGTTGGTTATGGGTTGCAACCTAGCTGGGAAGTTAGTAGATATTTACATAAGCCACTTATCGCTAACATTTTTCAAAGCTAACGATCACATCAACAGCAAAGTATCTACTGTAAAAGGTATGTGGATGATACAATTATTCTTTTTGATGGAACCAATTTGGAAATTGACACATCAGCATCAAAGCTGAGCAGTGCGTACAAAAACTGTTGAGCATGAATCCAATAACAGTATCAACTTCTTAGACTTAAAAATCTCCATCTAAAACTAGAAACACCATTTTGAAATTTACAGAAAGCAAACAGCTATGGATGTGTGCATCAACAACTCATCTTGCCACCCAATAAAATGATATATTTTAGGTCCACAATGAATTACCTATACAAAATTCCACTTGAGACGGTTGAACAACATAAAAAAATCAATATTATTAAAACTGTAGCTTCAAACAATGAATATAGCGCTCACATGATTGGTAAAATCCAAAAAACCTCAGACTATAAAGCCTCACATCAGACACCAATGTATTTAACACAAAACACAGTAGAAAGCAGCAGAAAATATGTCTTACTTCCATTTTTAATTAGCATATCCTACAAAATAAGTAATCCATTTAAAAACAAAAATGTAAGTTTCCACGCAAACCATAAACTTCAGCAGTTAGCTGTAGACAACTTAAGGACTAACAGCCTCAAATACAAAAGATTGGGTATATATAAACTCAGTTGCCAAAACTGCCTCTCGTTCTATATAGGACAAACTGGGAGGAGCTTCGAGATTTGGTTCAAACAACATTTAGAAGCCATATATTTGAACAATCTATCAAAATCTGCATTTGCTATGCATACTACTCTCAACAGGCACGGACTGAAAACCACTGAGGTCTACATCCAAATTTTGCGTCATGCTGAGAAACGCAGCCTTAAGAATCTACATGAAGACATAAAAACATATGTACATAAAAGCATATCACTACATCATCTCCTCAATGAATGGACGGAGATAGCCAGTGCAACCTTTCTATAAAATTTCACTCATCTATTTTACAGCTTAAAACATAAGAAAACACTACTCCTTTTCGCAACAATATCCAGTCAGTAATTCAATAAAACACTACACTAAAATATAGCAACCTGCTCAGTCACACATAATGGAACTGTTAAAATCATTTAAGGGGATACGGAATCGGATTTTGGGTTAAAAAATCGAATTTTTTTTTATTGGCGTATTATATTCTGCCATGTTTCCTCTTTAAAATGACGTATCATACATAGCTCTACTACAATTATAACTATTTTATTTTTATATATTTGTGAGATCGGGTATTGCGCTTTAGTTATACACGTCTCTCGTGGCTGACCATGAACTTTTTGGCAGTACCTTTAAAGTGACATGAATTCAAATATCCCGGTTTCCAGCGACTATTTATACACTAGTTGCCCGAAAATGTTTCTCTCTGGTTTCCTCAAGTTACTCTTTGACTTTGTGGCGGGACTGTTTTGTAAACAGTGTGATATAAGAAAGTAGTTGTTGTTGAGTTATTTCGTATTTAGTGCTTCATTTTTCGCAGTGAAAACGCCTAGAGCTAAAGCAAAAGTATTTAAAAAGCGTGTGAACTGGCAAAAGAAAAGAAATAATGATTCATTAGCAAAGCAAAGCAGTTCATCATCATCACTGTTAAAAAATGTGAATCCACTTATTACTGATTTGCCGAACGAACTTACACCAAATGAAAACAGTGCTTCTCATAAAAAACTAAGAGATTTGGAAGAGAAATATAATTTACTTGATAGAGGGAATGAAGTTTTTGAACTCATTGATACGAATATATTGTGTGAAGCTCTTGAAAACAGTTTGTGCTGCAAAAAATGTCATGGAAACGTTTCTCTGAAAGTAGAATCCCATGTTGGCCTGGCTGCCCAGTTTAATTTAATATGCAGTGTTTGTAAATACAGCTGTAAGTTTCCAAGTTCGTTTTCAGTAACTGTAAATAATGGATACAAGAAAACTGAACTTTATAGTGTAAATATTAGGTTAGTTTATGGATTGCGAGCAATTGGTAAGGGCAAAGCAGCTGGTGATATGCTATGTGGTGTTCTAAATCTTCCAAGTGCACCTTCAAAGTTTGAAGCTTACAATTATGTACTAGGATCTACAGTTGAAGATGTAGCACAGAAGTCAATGCAGGTTGCTGTGGAAGAAGCAGTGGAAGAAAATGACGGCAGTCGTGACCTCACAGTGGCGTTTGATGGCACGTGGCAGAAAAGGGGCCACACCTCCAACAATGGTGTTGTAACAGCAACTAGTGTTGATACTGGCAAGGTTATTGATGTTGCAATAATGTCTAAATACTGTAGGTGCACAGGCAGGCTGAAAAATGAACACAGTGATGACTGTATTGCTAATTATTATGGTAGTAGTGGTGGCATGGAGGTTGCTGGGGTGAAGAAAATTTTTCATCGCTCTTCACAGTGGTATAATGTTCGCTATGTCAAATATCTGGGAGATGGTGACTCTAAAGCATTCAAAGAAGTTTTGGAAAGCAAACCATATGGGAACAGTGTAAATATAAGCAAACTTGAATGTATAGGACATGTGCAGAAGAGAATGGGTGCCAGGCTGAGAAGGTTAAAATCAGTTATGAAAGGGAAAAAACTAGATGATGGGAAAACCTTGGATGGCAGAGGAAGATTGACTGATTCCATAATAGACCACATTCAGAACTGCTATGGCCTTGCAATCAGGCAAAATACAGGCAATCTTGAAGAAATGAGGAGAACTATATGGGCTTTATATTTCCACACCGCATCCACGGATGAGCATCCACAACATGGTTTGTGCCCCAAAGGTGAAAACAGCTGGTGTAAATACAATAGGGGACTAACAACAGGAGAGAAATACATTCACCACCACAGTCTACCATCAGCCATCATGGCAGAAATAAAGCCCATTTTCAGAGATCTGGCTGACAGAAGTCTTCTGATGAAATGTCTTCACGGAAAAACGCAGAACCCCAACGAGTGCTTGAATAGTGTGATATGGCATCGTCTCCCAAAAACAGTGTTTGTCGGAATTAATACACTACATTTTGGTGTGTATGATGCTGTGGCAACCTTCAATCTTGGAAATATAACTAAATGCCAGGTCCTTCAAAAGTTGGGTATGTGTGTTGGTTCCCGTACAGTACGTGCTATGTTCTTTTTAGATCAGCACAGACTAAGGCATGCTGATAATATAATCAAGACATTAGTGAAAAAAGCAAGACAGGTGCAGAGGGGTGCCAAAAGAAGACTTGAAGATGATTATGAAGACTGTGAAGGGGGTATTAGCTACGGATCAGGAATGTTTTAATCTTCTTTCTCCGTTTCCCGTAAGTTTACTTTTTACTTCATCTAGGAACATTATCTCAGGTACTGGTCAACCTAGAAGTCTGAAATTTTTATGACGTAGTGACATAGGTCCCTATTACATACTGAAACAACGATTTTTTAATTACTTGATTTACAAAAGACTTAGGGGTGATAGTCTAGTAAAAAGCGATGGAAAAAATTTACTTAAAAATAAATGTACAATATCTCTGTAAGAAAATACTTTGACAATAAACTGTTGTTTCAGTATTGTTGTAACATATGAATGCACATACAGTAAAATTTTTACCTCTCTGTCTCCAGTAGTTTGTGAGAAAATGTTCCCTATAGTAGGCATATATTAACATTGCGGGGATAGGTGATTCCGTATCCCCTTAAACTATGAACTAGCCATCGTATGTTTATATAATGTTGTTTTCTATGTGTGCCACAATAGTTACATAATGCCATTTAAGTAACATTTCCAAACAAACTGGGTACTACATCTGTAGACTTTCTTTGTAATTAATGCTCACTGAATGTTACATGCATACTGTGGTGTCACCGCCAGACACCACACTTGCTAGGTGGTAGCTTAAATCGGCCGCGGTCCGTGTAGTACATGTCGGACCCGCGTGTCGCCACTGTGATCGCAGACCTAGCGCCACCACCAAGGCAGGTCTCGTGATACGAGAGAGGACTCGACCCCCAGTTGTACGCGAACCTAGCCATCGCCCAGATGTATGAGAACCTAGCTACCGCCCAGTTGTACGCGAACCTAGCCATCGCCCAGTTGTATGAGAACCTAGCTATCGCCCAGTTGTACGACAACCTAGCTACCGCCCAGTTGTACGAAGCCTTTCTCTCTCATTAGCCGAGAGACAGAATAGCCATCAGCTAAGTTAATGGCTACGAACTAGCAAGGAGCCATTTGTATCAGTGCCTATAGCTTACGAGTATTCAAGAGAGATGTATTCCAAGGACTATTAAAAAGATAAGTAATAAGCATCTACATACTTTTCTTCTTATTCATTTATAAGTTCTCATGTTCCAGACTTCACGCCCGTCTGCTTTATGCCGTGCGTGCACTATCGGCTACAGCGTTAGTCTAGCATTCCTTTTCAGCAATTAACTTCACGGTGTCGGCACAGCTACCGACACAACATTTATTGGCGACGAGGATGGGATAAGTGAACTTTTTCTGATTGCTTACATTTAATTGTGTCATGGCTTCGCCACGTTCTCCAGATGTACTGTCCGAATTTTATCGTTTGCAGAATCAGCAGACGCAGGCGTTACTGGATGCCCTTGGACAGCTCGTCCAGGGTCAACGTACCATTCAAACCGATGCGGCCGCCGCCGCTTCTTCGCTACCGCTGCCACTAAACGCTGTTGCACCTCCCTTTCGACCATACGTGGCAGCCGATGAGACGTGGCAAGAGTGGTCTCGCCAGTTCACCTTCCACCTTGCTGCCTACAGAATTCAAGGTAGTGAGCGGCAGCCGTTTTTGCTTTCTTGTGTCGGTGTGTCCACATACCGTGTGATAGTGAAATTGTTTCCCCGACGAGACGTAGCAACTCTGTCCTACGAGGAAATTTTGTCTGCATTAGATGCCTATTTCAAAGAAACAGTTAATGTGGTTGCAAAACGATATACGTTCTTTCGTACAAAACGTACGGCCGGTCAAACTAATAGGGAGTGGGTAGCAACATTGCAAGGACTTACTAGGGACTGTGCCTTTGAATGTGACTGTGGTCTTTCTTATTCAGATACAATGGTGCGTGATGCAATTGCACAGAACGTTTCTGATGTTCGTATACGGGAGCAAATTTTGAAACTAGTTAATCCCTCCCTTCAACAAGTGATAGACATATTGGATAGACAGGACACACTTGACTGTGCTCAGGAATCTTTTGAAACTTCGCCAGCCGTGTGTAACATTAACCGGCCCGCTGGACGCGCTGTGCGACCCGGTAACCGGGCCTTGCGCACGTCGACACAGCGACCGCCGCGTGCTAAGCCAGGTGTGCCGCGCCAGCACACAAATGCAGTGAAATCATGCCCGCGGTGTGCTACTAGACATTCGCGTGAACATTGCCCGTCACGCCAAGCTATTTGCTTTTTCTGCAATAAGAAAGGACATGTTCAAAGTGTTTGCCAGAAACAGCTCAGATCAGACAATCACAATCATTCCAGGCCCTTTGCTTCGCGCCGGAATCGAACCAAGGACACTCAGGCTCGTGGACCTTCGCCTATGGACATTCATGTCGTTAATTCCACTTCGTCCAGTGACACTTTCTCTAACTGTAACTGTGTTCGTCCCACAAAAACTGTGCGTCGACGTCGCCGGAAATCACGTCAATTAGCAAGTGATTCTGTACCAGTGTCTGTTCCAATTGCACGAAACAGTCGCTCTTGTCGTCAGCAGGACAATAAACTTTTTGTGGACTTAGACTTTGAAGGCAAAGTGATACCATTCCAGCTCGATACCGGAGCTGCAGTTTCATTGCTCAATCACGACACATACAAACAACTGGGCGCACCTCCGTTGCGTGCCGCAAATGTTAAGCTAACTACATATTCCGGACAGAAAATTCCTGTGTTAGGACAGTGCAGCCTTCTTGCAACATACAAGGGACAAACAAAACTTGTGTCATTTTACGTTCTTCGTTCTTCTGCAGTGAACTTGTTTGGTTTAGATTTATTTAAGTTGTTTAACATGTCTATTGTAAATCAGGTCCTATCAGTGAATCAGACTGTGCCTACAGACAGTGTTTCTCGGCTGTGTGACGAATTTGCAGACGTTTTTGCACCGGGCTTAGGTTGCGCTAAAAACTATGAAGCACATTTAGAACTGAAGGTAAACGCGCAACCGAAATTTTTCAGGGCGCGCAATGTTCCCCACGCATTGCGTGATGAGGTCGCAAGAACGTTACACGATCTCGAATCACAGGGTGTAATTGAACGTGTGCAAGCTTCTCTCTGGGCCTCACCCTTAGTCATTTTGCCAAAACCTTCCGGAAAATTGAGACTTTGCGTGGACTTCAAGGCCACAGTGAATCCACAGCTAGTGACTGCTACTTTTCCTTTGCCCCGCCCGGAAGATCTTTTTGCTAAACTGTGCCCGGGAAAATATTTTTCAAAGTTGGACCTAGCCGATGCGTACTTGCAAATACCGGTGGACGACGAATCCCAGCGCGTATTGGTGATTAACACGCATCTGGGATTGTACCGCTTCAAAAGACTGCCTTTCGGGTGTGCATCCGCCCCTGCCTTGTTTCAGCAATATTTACAAACTATTTGTGCGTCGGTCCCTACTGCAGCAAACTATCTGGACGATATAGTGATCTCCGGACAGACAGAAGAAGATCATCTTGCGAATTTACGAACATTATTTCAGGTCTTGCGGCACAATGGTCTTCGCTTGAGGAAGGACAAATGTGTGTTTTTTGCTCGTGACTTACCATACCTGGGACATGTCATTAATGCCCAAGGCATACATCCGAGTCCAGAGCACCTCCGTGCCATACAAGACTTGCCTTCCCCTCAAAATCTGAAACAGCTACAGAGTGTGTTGGGTAAAATTAACTATTATCATAAATATGTGCGCAATGCCTCTTCCATTTCAGCTCCGCTTCATCGCTTACGCCGTAAAGGTGTTCCGTTCGTCTGGACGACGGAATGCGAACGCGCCTTTCGCCAGTTGAAATCGGCGTTGCTTTCTAATACTTGCCTTACGCCATTCGATCCCCAGAAACCCCTTTTGTTGATGGTAGATGCATCGGATTTCGGGATCGGTGCTGTGCTTGCGCACAAAGTTGGCTCCCATGATCGCCCTATTGCCTTTGCGTCCAAATTGCTCTCGTCTGCGCAAAGAAATTACTCACAGATAGAGAAAGAAGCTTTGGCTCTCGTGTTTGGTGTTACTAAGTTCCATGATTTCTTGTATGGTCGTCACTTTACCATCATCACAGACCACAAACCTTTGACATCGCTTTTTCATCCGACCAAGCCTGTACCTCCACGTACAGCGCAGAAATTCATTCGCTGGTCTATTTTCCTCTCGCAGTACCGCTACGATATCTTGTATCGGTCCACTGCTAAGCACGGAAACGCCGATGCGTTGTCCCGTTTGCCTGTTGCTGAGGATGAAGCATTCGATTCTTCCGAACTTGCTTGCATGTTCATTGATTCGGAAACCGATGAAGTGGTCGAATCGTTTCCGATTGATTTTCGTCGTGTCGCTACAGCCACAGCTGCTGACCCTGTCCTTGCTACTGTTTTACGTTTTGTTGCTACGCAATGGCCTTTGTCAAAGTCTCGGATCGAGGATCCGTTGGTTCGCCGATTTTTTGCTCACAAGGAGAGACTTTTTGTTCGTCGTGGTGTTTTGTTGTTGCGTTCTGATAATGATCAGTCCAGAGTCGTGGTCCCACGTTCGTTACAGTCCTCTGTTTTACGGCTTCTTCACCAAGGACATTGGGGTATAGTGCGAACGAAACAACTTGCTCGTCAGCACTGTACTTGGTTCGGAATCGATGCTGCGATTACGAATATGTGTTCTTCGTGCCCGGCGTGTGCCGAACAACAGTCCGCACCGCCGCGGAAAGTTTTTGCGTGGCCAAAAGCCACTTCCCCTTGGCAACGCTTGCACATTGATTTTGCTGGTCCATTCTGGAATGCTCGATGGTTGGTTCTGGTCGACGCCTTCAGTAATTTTCCTTTTGTTGTCCGGATGTCTTCCACGACGTCCTCCGCCACCATCCAAGCGTTGTCTGCTATCTTTTGCATTGAAGGTCTTCCGCAGACTATTGTTTCCGACAATGGCCCACAATTCATGTCCGCAGAATTTCAGTCATTCTGCCAGGCCAATGGTATTCAACATCTGACATCCGCGCCGTTTTCGCCTCAGTCCAACGGTGTCGCTGAACGATTGGTCCGGACTTTCAAGTCACAGATGTTGAAATTGAAAGAGTCGCATTCTCGGGAGGACGCATTGTTGCTCTTTTTATCTTCGTATCGCTCTCAGCCCCGAGATGGTCGCTCGCCGGCTGAGTTGCTCCACGGTCGTCCTCATCGCACCTTGATGTCTTTGCTGCATCCGCCGCATCAGGTTTCTGTGCAGCGGCAGACTCCTGCTTTTGCTCCAGGCGACGTTGTATTTTATCGCAACTATCGCGGTTCACGGCGTTGGCTCGCAGGGCGCATTCTTAGCTGCCTCGGCCGCGCGATGTATTTGGTTTTGGGGGCCTCTGGTGAGGTGCGTCGGCATCTCAATCAGCTGCGCCTCTGTCGTCGCTCGGGTTCTGCCGCTCCCCGTCTGCTTTCAGCGTCGGTGCCGTCCGGTCAGCGCCCTGGGGACCCATCTACTGGCTCGCCTCATCCCCAGGTGTTACCGACGATGCCTTCCATTTTGCCCCATGGCGACGCGCCGCCGCCGCTGCAGCAGCAGCAGCCGCCGCCGCCGCCGCCGCCGCCGCCGCCGCTTGTTCTCCCGCCGGCGCCGCCAGCATTCGACGCTTCGTTGCAGCCGCCAAGCGCCTCCCAGGGTCACGCGCCGCCGATCGCTTCCCGTGACCAGCTGTCCTCCGCCATGGAACTCCCGCCCGCTCCGGACCACATGACGTCATCGCGCGTCGGCTACCCCGACGCCATGGAAATCGACCCTTCGGTCCCTCCTGTCTTATTACGGGCGCATACACCGCATGTTGACGTGCACCCTGGACTAGTTTTGCAGGCGTTTCCTAGCTCCCCTCGGACCGGATGGCCGGGTGCGGGTGGCACAGCCTCGCCTGTTGTTAGGCTCCCCACCTCATCGCATACGTCAACATGTGGTCCTCCCCACGGCGGGCGGAAGCCTTATCTCACGACCGTTCGCCGATTTGCGGGGGAGGAATGTGGTGTCACCGCCAGACACCACACTTGCTAGGTGGTAGCTTAAATCGGCCGCGGTCCGTGTAGTACATGTCGGACCCGCGTGTCGCCACTGTGATCGCAGACCTAGCGCCACCACCAAGGCAGGTCTCGTGATACGAGAGAGGACTCGACCCCCAGTTGTACGCGAACCTAGCCATCGCCCAGATGTATGAGAACCTAGCTACCGCCCAGTTGTACGCGAACCTAGCCATCGCCCAGTTGTATGAGAACCTAGCTATCGCCCAGTTGTACGACAACCTAGCTACCGCCCAGTTGTACGAAGCCTTTCTCTCTCATTAGCCGAGAGACAGAATAGCCATCAGCTAAGTTAATGGCTACGAACTAGCAAGGAGCCGTTTGTATCAGTGCCTATAGCTTACGAGTATTCAAGAGAGATGTATTCCAAGGACTATTAAAAAGATAAGTAATAAGCATCTACATACTTTTCTTCTTATTCATTTATAAGTTCTCATGTTCCAGACTTCACGCCCGTCTGCTTTATGCCGTGCGTGCACTATCGGCTACAGCGTTAGTCTAGCATTCCTTTTCAGCAATTAACTTCACGGTGTCGGCACAGCTACCGACACAACACATACAATGTAACTTTATTTGTAAATTTGCTACTGTTAAATCAATGTATTTATTGTAATATTTCTGAGAGAGAATTTCTTTGGCACTGTTGTATTTGTGATACCCCCATCTTTGGGTACATTTCCCATGGGGCAAAAACTTTTTGGTGTGTGTGTGATGCTTTACACAATGCTGTTATATACGAATCATATATATTCTGCATATGCTCTACAGTATTTTGTGGATACAAGCCAACAACACCCGAATCTTAAATGTTAGTTCACATTGTGTGTGACCGTTATGAAGGATAGTTACATTTCAATATGTCTTACTTCCCTTCGTAGCAAAGTTTCAAGAACCAGCTTTAAATGATTGCTCTAGGAATATACTGCAATCTTCTGCGTATCGATCACATAGGGATCGTAAGAATAAGATTAGAGTAATTACTGCACACACCTCTAGAGGCTTTCAAACAATCATTATTCTCGCGCTACATACCGGTATGTGAATGGACCAGGAAGAAACCCTAATATCTGGTACAATGGGACTTACCCTCTGCCGTGCACCTCACGGTGATCTGCAAGATGTAGATACAGAAAAAAGCCGTTTGTAACATCGTTTTCTTACTTCAGGGCGTCACCATCCCAAGAATCTTTCACCACAAGGGGAAATAAAGAGTAATAACCTTATGTAAACTACAAAGAAATGTGTAATCTTTGTGAACAGCCATCTGAAGATGAACCTGTCGGTTCGACATCGGTTATGGCGCTATTTGCGTAAATAAATATTATTATTGATAGTGGCTGGTTGCTGTCTTTTCGTTGAAAGCACCAACCTACAGTCTGTACACAGCCACAGTCTCAAAATGTCAGTTTTAGACAAACTGGAATATATGAGGGCATACCGAAATGTTATCGCACTGTTTTTTTTTAATTATGTTCTCCATATCGGTTGCAGTTCTACATGTCACGCATAATACTCGGTTGACTTTACCGCTTCGCTGATGCAAGTTGCAACCGTCTACCACTACAGGGTCCGAATTGTAGCATGTAACATGCTAGTGTGTAACGTAACTATGTTGGTGTGTGGGAGACGGTATGCTGTAATCGAGTTTCTAACCACAGAATACTTCGTTCACACATGAAACACCCTTTCTTTCAGCACGACAATGCCAGAGCACACACGTGCACTGACCTCTGTAAAAATCTGAGGCCTTCGGTTTCGTCATCTACAACCCCCTTTGTCACGAACCCGCTCTACTGTGCAGGAAAAGTTATCTCCATAAGGACACCGTTACGGTGTGGCTAATGGCTGTATAGTACTTTAGCAGAGCTGGCCATGATGTCTCCTTTGTTGATGCTGCTGAGTCTGCGTTGTCCATGTGGCTTCTCGTTGTCTAGGCGATGATTCCTTTGCTGCTCTGGGTCCAAGAAAAGGTGCGGATCTTCTAATTATTACTGGACTATCGAAAAATGACGCAGTATTCCACGGTTTCTTTGTATCAAAAACACATTTATTGCCAAAACTATATACACAACTACACTCAACCGCGGCCAACACTCAAGTGGCCGAAAACCCATTGTAGACCAAAGACCACGGTCATAAGCTACAAAGAACATACAATTCCAATATCGATTATTGATCGCAACACCTAACTTAGTATTATCTTAAGCAAAAGCTTTTTTAACACGACTTTAGTGTATAATAAAATAAAATGACGTCCATTTGTCAGTTGCATTACAATAGCCCCCCAAGAATTTTGTAAGTATGAAAATGTGAACAAAATTCTGACACCAGAATAATGGAACTGCCAAGAATATGTCTTTAAATAAATTAAAATTTTTAATAGGACTGTTTCCTTTGAATTATGCTAACACTGAAATTGTTATACTCAGTAAAGGAGAACATACAATTTTTAACCTTAGAGTAAATGAAATACGAAAGAAGATTCACAATTTTCACTTAGAAGAGTCCATAATGTTGTAGCACTTCACATGAAACCATTGAAAGACTGTGACTTTTAACTGCAGCCTTGTTTTATTTTCTTTTGTTGCCCACTTTTCACACTACTCACAGTCTGTCCCACATTGTCCATCTGCACATAGGTCCTGCTTGTCCTGCAGTGCGTCTATTTCCAAAGCTTAGCTGTTTGTATCACTTCATTGACTATAATGCCATGTTATCTAAAAATCACATACAGAGATCACATTTTGGTTACATAATGTTTATATGTAAGTACATGGTTAGGATACATAGTTAACCTTCTGGTAATGTTTATCTAGTGCGAGAAGTTTACAGTATCTGTCTGAGTAATACTACACAGATATGAACTGGTCAAAAAAAAGATTCTTTAAATACTAATAAATTCAATAAACATGTAATACAAATGCATTAACATATTGGGTGTAAAATATCTTATCACAGAGACATAACTCCAAGGATAAAAAAATTCAATTATTTTCAAAAGTAAAGTTACAGACAGTTTGTTACGAGGGTTCATGTTCACAGTAAAAGTGCAAAGGTAGAATCATGGATGAAAGTTTTGGAATGGTATGTATTTATCAAAATTCAAAAACATTACTGCCTTTGCATTTGCAGTGGTTGAGAGATAAATATACAGTAATTCATGTGGTTTACTGAAAATGATTGTCTCCTTGTAGAGTTGGACATTTCAAATACTTAAGTGTGTAGTAATTAGGACTCTGCTGTTAAGAGTAAAAAATTTAAAAAACTTAATTGTTGCAAGACAGATTTAGTGCTGATTAGTTGCTTGCATTTTGAATGACGTCTCAACAAGTGTGGTGTGAGAGTTACACAAACTAAAATTACACAAATTATTAAACATCAATCAAATTGCATAAACATACAGAAATATCAAAAACTAACATGGCTAGCATATTACACAGAAAATTCATTTCAAACTCTTCATACAGTGAATACATATTAAACAAACAATAAACATTTTCAAGGCCACAAAACTGTATCAAAATCAGACAATTTTTTATATACAAAATATCTAGTGAAAAACTTTTGTTTGAGTCACCTTTTAACTTTCTCAGACTAGTCTTATCCCTTTTGTTTATACAATTTCAACGAAACAATATTCCTCAGCACGAGAACTTTCCTGGATTTAGGATACACCAACCGGTATGCATTTGGGTGTGGATGCTCTACAATCTCGAATGGACCCATGTATATATCAAAGAATTTCTTTATTTCAGAAGTTAGAATTTTTGATTTCTCATGTGATTTTACTAAAACATAATCTCCTACTTTAAACTTGGATGCATTGATCTTGCCATCATGTCGTCTTTTTCTAATTTCCCCCAGTTTTATCATTGTTTCTTTGACTATGGCTTCACGTTCATGCATAGTCATCATTGTGCATGGTGGAAATTCTACAGGTTCAGTGATAATGTTGTCTGGTTTTAGATGAAAAATAATTTCATAAGGTGAAAATCATGTGGAAGTGTGTTGCAAGCTGTTCATAACATCTTCAGTGTCTCGTACATGGTCGTACCATGTAGGATGTTTATGACTGCAATATGATCGACATAAGCGACCAATCTCGCGCATATACCTCTCAGCTGGGTTTCACGATGGATTATATACAGATATTTGAACATGTTTGATTCCCGATTTATCAACAAAGGCTTTCCAAACTTTTGACAAAAACTGAGAACCGTTATCCGACAAGATTGCTTTTGGTTTCCCAACATTTAAGAAATAGTCTTTTTCAACTTTTGTAACTATCTCTTTACCTGTGGCTTTTCTGACAGGATACAACTTGATTAGTTTAGAAAATACATCCACCATGACAAAAATGTAGCAGTGGCCACTCCTACTCCTTGGAAGAGGCCCATAGAAATCAACAGCGACTAAGTCTAGAGGTTGTGCAGGAATAATGTTTTGCATTTCGCCTTGACATTTTCTGTTACTTACTTTGACTCGTTGGCACTTATCACAAGTTGATAATTCTTTTCTAACTTTCTTGGCCATATTGTAGAAGTATATGTTTTCTTGTAATTTCTGCATACACTTCTGTATGCCACAATGACCATAGCTCTCATGAGTATATCGAATTAACCTCTCAGCTTCCTCCTCAGGCCAGCACAGTCTCCAATTGTCTGAGTCTTCGTCAGTTCTCCTAAACAGAGTACCTTTAAACACCTTATAGTACTTATCTAATTTTTCATAGATCTTTTTCCCTAAACAGCCCTTTACTAATTTCCAATTTGCATCATGGTTCTGGTTCCTCCTGATTTTATCACACAATGATCTAACAACTTTTTCATCTGTGACCCCTTTAATATATCTCATTTTAAACTGTTTTTCTTCATTCTGATCAAAAATTTCTGTTTCCTCTCCTACTGGTAGCCTTGATAGAGCATCCGCAACTATGTTGTCCGTGCCTTTAATATACTTAATTTCAAAGTTGAATTGTTGTAAATACAATGCCCATCATGTAAGCCTATCATGATAGAGCTTGCATTCCTGTATATAGCTTAAGGCTTTATGATCAGAGTACACTATTACCTTATGTCCAAGTAAATAGGTCCTGAATTTTGAAAATGACCACTGTATGGCTAATAGCTCTTTTTCTGTTACTGTATAGTTCTTTTCATGCTTCAGTAACATTCTGCTTCCAAATGCAATTGTAGCATGAACTGTCTCCCCATTGACTTCTTTTACTTGAAATAATTCAGCACCTAGCCCATAATCACTGCTGTCAGTATGTAAACAGAAAGGTAAATTGAAATCTGGTCTGTGTAACAGGTTCTGGTTATTCAGTTCCATTTTTATTATGTCGAAAGCCTCTTGACAATCTTTACGCCATATCCAAACAGTGTCCTTCTTTAACGAGTTACTTAGACAGGGTGTGTTTAAGCTTTGTTTACTTATAAATTTTCTGTAGAAGCCACATAGCCCATAAAATGATTTCAGTTGTTTTCTGTTATGGGGTATAGGAAACTCTGCAATAGCTTTAATTTTGTCTGGATCACCCAAAATTCCTTTTTCTGTTATGACATATCCCAAAAATTTTAACTCAGGTACTGCAAATTTGCACTTTTCTAGTTTTAGTGTCATTCACCCTCTTCTAAGTTTCTCACATGCCTGTCTTAAAAGCCCAACATGCTCATTCCAATATTGTCCAGTTACTAAAATGTCATCTACATTAATCACTAATTTGGATACAAGTTCCTGCCCAAGCACATGGTCTAAAGCTCTAATGAATTCTGCTACCGATAAGTTCAAGCCAAAAGGGACTACACAATACTGATAGCAACGGCAATTGGAAAGAAAAGCAGTGTATTTCCTAGATTTGGGTGCCAGGGTACTTGGTGAAAGCCTGAGGTTAAGTCTAGACTTGACATTAATTTTATGTCCTTGAACTTGTGCAACAGCTCATCAATGTTTTCAGGGTGGTCTGTTTCCCTGTATAAGATCTTGTTTAAAGGCCTGGAGTCAAGAACTATTCTCACTCCCCCATCCCTCTTTGACACAACTACCAGAGGGTTATTATAAGCACTGGTACTCCTTCCAATAATGCCACACACTTCCATCTTATGTAATTCTTTCTAAACTGCTGTACATTTTGCTATGGGCACACCATATGGTTTTATGAAAAATGGGTCATGTGGTCTTACTTGCAAAGTACATTCGTAACCTCTAACTTTCCCTGGAATGTTGCTAAAGACATCACTGTATTCCCATAACAAAGACTCTAGTTCCTGTTTTTGCTCATTGTTTAGACCGCTAGCTTCGGAAATCTTTGTGTTTACCAGTGTGTTGAAATCTACTTCACTTAAATCTAGCTCTGTTATGTGTTTGTCAACATATCTTTTCTCCTTTACAAGATTTATAGTGTTAAATTTATCATTACACAAAACTGTATTTGATCTGACAAACTCGGTGAAGATACACCCCTATTTGGTGTTGTTGTGATAAGTTTTTGTCCTCCCCAGTCAAATCTTGCATCTACCCTCCGAATCCATGTCATCCCAAGAATACAGTCCTCACTGAGGCCTGGTATAATTAGGCATCCATGTGTAAATGTGACTCCCTCAATTGTAAAAGATAACAAAGTTTGTCTTTTCACAGTTTTACTATGTTTTCCTGTAGCCCCTCTTATTTTCACCCCGATGACTGGCATTTCAATGTAATCATTCTCGCACTTCAGCTCTTTGCTTAGAATTTCAGGTATTCCTGACACCTGACTCCCTGTGTCTATAAGGCACTTGCCTTCCCAGGTACCAACTTTTGCTCTAATGAACAGACTACCTATATCATCACCTTTTTCAGGCTGAACATATTCATACAATAAATCATTTTGAAGTTCACTGAAACAATGACTTTCTGACTTACAAGTACCTATATTGTCACCTTTATTATCTATGGTCATTACATTAACATACACATCATTAGCGCTGTCGCTTGCATTGATAATTTCGTTGATCCAAATATTTTCACCCATATAACATTGCTCACCACTAAGGTATTTATCCTTCAGTTGTTCAACAATAATATGTTTAGTGTTTTGCTACCAATCAGGATATAATATTTGAGACATATTAAGAATCATTTTTCTAAAATTGCTATCATTTTTAATTGCATCACTATTTAGCCACATATTATAAAGAAATAATTCACCTTTGTTCATTGCAAATGGTAGCCTACTTGCACAGTCAGTTTTACTGTTCAGGGAATCTTTATCAACTGCTCAGGTTCCTTCATAAGATGTTGGATTACAGAGCCTATTGGTTGTGACACTGGCATTAACACCACTTAAACTGTTAATAACATCCTTGGGTACATCTACAACATGCATATCAGTTTCTCCCACAATACCTAATGCCTCCATTTCCTCTTTCAAGCAAACAAAATATTTTTCACCATCATCATGTATCATTAAATCTTCATTTTCCCAAATACTACAATCATCAACCTCTCTCTTCCGAAAACTTAAAACGTTGCTTTCACACCCAAGTTTGCTCGTTAAATCAGTGTCAACAATATGCTCACCTGGTTCCTTCATCAGTGCATCAATTCCTAAATCATTTAAATCGTTAACCTGCTGGTCCTCTGACAAACTACAAGCTTCTGCCCATTCATAAAATTCAACTAAGTCAATTATTTTCTCTGGCTCTTTATTATAACCAATGTGTTCATTCTTAACAGGTACTGTGTTTAGAGGGTAGTATACATTCATAAGATAACTACTCATTACTTGGGACATATCTCTTGGTGCAACGTAGTCACTGTTATTGGTCCATCTATTATCTATGCTTTTCGCCCCTACCTTGTGGACCGACAATGGAGCGCATGCTAGTTTTTTACTTCATGACTTCCCATAGCATTTTGACTACTGGTGTCACTATGTTCACGCCAATTCCTGTTTTCAGACTCCCTGTTATTACTTCTGTTCCAATTGTTCCCAGATTGTCCTCTTGAGTGGAAATTATAGTTTTCCCTTGAATGGAAATTATTATTAATATTCTTACTATTTTGTTCCCTATGATGAAAACTATGGTTGTTGGGCCTACCGTTTTCCCTCCCATTAAAAGTAGTGTTTCCCCAACTATGATCCCCACTTCCTTGTGCATGATTGTAAAATTTTTTTGGTTTCCCCACTTTGTCTATAATCCCGTCGAGTTTGTCCACTCAGTCTAAAAATTGTTCAATGTTGTCATCTGGTCCATACACTAGGTCCCATTGCACATCTGTTGGCAACCTTCTCTTTAAAGCATCTATCTGTGTGAGGTCATCAAAGGGTTTACTCAAATGTACAAGTTTCTTCAGTTGATTCTTACAAAACTGTTTCATAGTCCCCTGTGTTTCTCTATAATTTGGTCCATTCAGGAACTCGCTCTTTATCCTGGCTTGTTCAGTTTCTGACCAGAACCGTTTAAGAACTCAATTTCAAACTCTGCATAAGACATGTCCATAGAAAAATTTTGATTGGCCCATGACAAAGATTCCCCCTCCAAAAATTTTTTAATAAACTTAATTTTGAAACTTTCACTCATATTGGGCAAAAAATTGTCTCTACAACTCTGCAGAAAGTCAACAGGATGCAAACTACACTCATTAGAAAAGTTTTTAACTGGAATATTGGATAATAAGGTACATGTGTTCATAGAAAAGTTTTTGTTAGCTACATCATTGCTAAATATTTCAAACTTTTGGTTTAACTCTGATACTGTACTTTATAATTCACTAACATCTGTCTTCGTTTCAATCTCGTGGAGTTTTACTGCGTTGCTGACTGTTTCCACTTTATCATTCACAACATTTGGTTTCGAGTCTACTCTACTTTCAAGATCTACTGCCATAGCTTTTACATTTACACAAACTGTATCTATTTGACTATTAACATTAACAAAACACTTTGCATTTTTCTCTCTGTCTGTGACCAGTTCATTTTTTACAGACTGAATTTTGTTACTCAGACTAGATTTTACTTCTCCCACTTTAGATTCTACCGCCAAAATCTTTGTTTCTGCCTTGCTAAGTTTCTTGTCTATCTTTGACATATCGTTGCGAAATTTATTACCCCAAAGTAAGACATTATCAAATTTTTTGTTCATAGCTCCCTCTAGACGCGACACTTTCTGATTTATAACACGAAAACTGTCCGCGACCGTCTGATTCATGCTTTGCAATTGTTCTTCATTAGCTTGTAAGCGGGCTGCAACAGTCTGATTTAAAGCTAACGATTGTTCCATCATTTGTAACAGTGATTTAATGTCCGACGTCTCACGTTCTGATGAATTAAGACTTTGATCCGCTTCTTTGACTGACTCATCTTCCGTTTTTATCGGCATGTCTACGTCCCCAAAGACTAACAAATTTTCACAATCCTGCTCGGATTCAGCACCACTTTCCTCTTACACAATGGTCATTTTCGTGAAATTTCACACACAAAATAATAAAAGGAATAAACAGCACTACACAAATGTACTTATCTTTTCAGTCTGGGTCCTCACACGTGTGGTCAGTCCACTTTACTGCTTCGTTTCGTCTCTCTTGGCTTCCATGTATAGCACTTCTTCGTACCACGTGGTCATTAGACTTCTGCACAACATATTTCGTCAATCTAGTACATATAAATGTCTTAATCCCGGCAAAGAGCCCCCAGTTGTCACGAACCCGCTCTACTGTGCAGGAAAAGTTATCTCCATAAGGACACCGTTACGGTGTGGCTAATGGCTGTATAGTACTTTAGCAGAGCTGGCCATGATGTCTCCTTTGTTGATGCTGCTGAGTCTGCGTTGTCCATGTGGCTTCTCGTTGTCTAGGCGATGATTCCTTTGCTGCTCTGGGTCCAAGAAAAGGTGCGGATCTTCTAATTATTACTGGACTATCGAAAAATGACGCAGTATTCCACGGTTTCTTTGTATCAAAAACACATTTATTGCCAAAACTACATACACAACTACACTCAACCGCGGCCAACACTCAAGTGGCCGAAAACCCGTTGTAGACCAAAGACCACGGTCATAAGCTACAAAGAACATATAATTCCAATATCGATTATTGATCGCAACACCTAACTTAGTATTATCTTAAGCAAAAGCTTTTTTAACACGACTTTAGTGTATAATAAAATAAAATGACGTCCATTTGTCAGTTCCATTACACCATACCGTCCTGACTTGGCCCCATCCAACATTCGTCAGTTTCCAAAACTTAGAGAACACCTTTGTGGACTTCACCTAGGTAGTGATGAAGCAGTGTCTGCGAAGGTGAAAGCGTGGGCCTGTCAATAAACTCAAATATTCTACACTGATGGTATGAACAAATTGGTCTCTCAATGGGATAAATGTGTTCGTCAACAGGATTTATATGTTGAGAAACAAAATATATTGACAAAAAAGTTCATAACACAAAGAAAGGTAAGTGCGACATTAACGAAAGTTGGTTGGCTCTGATCACTGTGGGACTTAACTTCTGAGGTCATCAGTCCGAAAGTTGGTGAGCGTGTTTCTACATCTGAAAGATAACGTCTCTCTAGAGTTCGCGACAGTAGCACAAGAGTGGCACTAGTAGAGCTAGGCTCGCTTCAAATACATGCTGTAACTGCCGCGAACGTTAGTTACCTTTAAGATTGAATGCGGTGAGTTAATGTCAGTCAAGAATGCCTTAAAGGTGACATGACGACACTATCAACACCTCATTGAGTTTGCACGACGTCGTGTAATAGGACTACAAGAAGCTGGATATTCCTTCTGCGATATCGAAGAAAGACTAGGCACGAGCGTACCCACTGCAAATTATTGCTGGCAGCAGTGGTCTCGGGAATGCACGATCGCAAGAAAACCGGGCTCCGGATGGCCACATGGCACTACCAAGAGGGAAGACGTGTGGCTCTGGAGCATTGTACTGCGTCTGTAGCAGTAATTTGAGCAGCAGTTGGCACCACAGTGACACAACGAACTGTTACAAATCGGTTACTTGAGGGACAGCTACGAGCCAGACGCCCTGTTGCATGCATTCCACTGACTCCAAACCGCAGCCATTTACGACTTTAGTGTTTTCAAGTGAAAGCTCATTGGAGGTCTGTTGCGTTTTCTGATGAAATCTGGTTCTGCCTCGGTGCCAGTGATGTCTGTTTGTTGGTTAGAAGGAGGCCAGGTTGTTGTACACCTACCTCTATGCATGAAAGTAGCACACCAATTTATACCAAAATAGACTCTTATAGCTGGCGACAGGATGGATTGTGTGTTTCACACTATCCAATGACCAACAAAGAGTTTTTACAGCTATACTCTGTGCCAATCGCTTTCATGTTGTATCAATTAACGAATAGATTGTAGAATAACTGCTGTGTCTTATTTAACACTGTTTTGCAGTTTCTCTACTGCGGTAATGAACCTATAAGCCTGGCTAATGTATTGTAGTGAGACTGGAAATGGAGGACATTGTAGTCAAGAAATGGAAGACTGGAGTATATGTCGTAAACAACTGCTCAACAAGGAAAGAATATATAAACTGAAATTGAAAAAAAAAAACGATGAAGCTGTTGCAAAGTGTAAAAGCAAGATTTTTACATACCGCTTTAAACACAGGAAGATATTAGCATTTACTGTAAATAGCAATGGTAAGGAGCCATATATTGGAGTACTGGTCGAAGATGCCACAATGAGACTGTTTACTACATTAAGGGATGGATGGGAAACCTGTTTATAAACCTCCCTTTACATCTGGAGCTGCTTAAAAGGGATGGTTACATTGCATGCAAAAGTGGCAGACTAGATCTTGTACATCTAGCAAAATAACAACCGTTTGCAGAGTTTCAACCCGATGGAATAACAGCTTTTAACAGGAATTCATTTGCCAAAATTGTTAAGTTCTATCCTGATACACGATGTTAGACTCGGTAGCCTGCTGCCATACTCCAGTCTATGTACAGTAAAATGCCAATCATTGTAATATACGGTCTGATGTACACACCTCATCTGGAAAGTGTACTATTTTTCCTAAACTTCATGCCCTGCACTGCCAGACCTGTGCACACACAACGTGTTCAGTGCAAACGTCAATGGCTGACTATGCCCCAGGCCCTGTTTTCTTGAGCGATATTGCATATGCTGCAATCTGCAAACAGTTATTTTGTTTCTAGGTGTGCAACATCTAGTCTGCTGTATTTAAATGCATTCTTTACTAAGTAAATTTCAGATGTGAGTGGAGTTTTGTAAACAGATTTTCTGTCCGTCCCTTAATGCAGTAAACAGTTTCGATTCTGGCATTTTCCAACAGTACTCCAATACATGGCTCCTTGCCATTGCTATTTACAGGAAATGCTAATATCGCCCCGTATTTAAAGCAATATGTCTAGATGGTGCTGTACACGAGAGTAACAAATGGGAACGTGAGGATTTCCTCATTTAAGCGCTAGCCACCAGATGAGGAGAATGGAACCGTAGACTAATCGTGAGCTTGCAGACATGCACTGAATGTATAAAATAGCTGAGTGGATGGAGAAGGTGCTGGATGCTTTTATAGAGAACGCTTTTCAGATAAACATCAACTGCAAAACAGTTTGCATATCTGCATCGAAATTTGTGCAAGTACAGGTCATTAAGAATGGCCAGGATTAGTGAAGGCAGGCCATATTGGCACGTTCAGTCAGTAGGGAACAAAGTGTTTTGGATACCCTAGAGAGTAAGCCAAGCACCAGCATATGTGCCACTGCCTCACACTTAAGAATGTCTTGTAGCAGTGTACAGAGTGTCTTGAATGCTCAATTCTTATATCCCTTTCATCTCCAAAGAGTGCAGTTACTGCACTGTGATGACCATCCTGCATGTATGCATTTCACACAGTGACTTCTTCAACGAGGTGTCCAAGATATGCATTTCCTAAGTTATATGTTGTTCAGTGATGGGACCACATTCACTAGGGATGCCGTCAATCACCACAATGAGCATTTGTGGTCGTCAGAGACCCCCACAATGCATGGCACCATGTGGCACAACACTGTTTCACATTTGTTGTGAGGGTGGGTTTGGCTGGTGTCTGCTTAGTTGGGATGTACGTTTTACCATCCTAATTGACTATTGCAAATTGTCAGACATTTCTGGAATGTGGTGGTGCACTTTGTGATTTTTCACTTTGCATACGTGGTGAAAGGTGTGGAAATGTATGACATCATTGTTTTATTAGAATCGGCAACATACGTGCAGTAAAAAGTTCATACCATAAGAGTGTAATATTTTCTGGCACACAGTAGTGGAAAAATGGGTGACATCATTGCTTTTAGTAGACTCACTTTCCACACAGTAGTACATGAAAGCTTTTGGTCACACCAAAATTGACGGCACATGTGCGAAGTGCACATGCAATCACAGGAAATTGCGTGACATCATTGTTTTCTCCACGGAAATGCACTACTGGAAACATCTTGCCTGACATTCAAATAATTTTTCCCGTTACATGTGTACATGGAACCAGATGCATGTGCATTTTGGCTGGCGTCTATACACAATTAGCAGTGAACGGCTCCTACCCATTTCAGTCTGATCAGCATCATGAAACAATCAGTACATACTGATGGTGATGGAGAAAGTAAGCACATACACTCTAAGGAGAGAGTTGACCATCATGATGATGCTGCTGCTGCTGATGATGATGATGGGGTGATGGGAGGTCACAATCACTGCTCCTTGATGTTACATTATATGCAGATTTAATACACAGTTAGGATACCGCATGTAGGTAGCAGTTGTTTTATATGTATGCCTAATTTTTCTGAATTTATAGACTGTTTTGTTGTTTTTAGGTTTCGTTCATAAATTTTCGATGAATCTCACAGATATGAGTAACGGACCAGATATAATTGGTGTTGGTGTGTAACATATCCTATACATAGCGTCTCCTTTTTTCCAACTTAGCCAGCGTTTTTTATCACTGTTTCAGAAACCACTGTTCATAATAAGCCATCATCATTCAGAGAAATAGAGGGATGGCATGTGGATATAAGTCCATGTACTGAAATGTTAGCCATGCCAAAAATGGCTCTGAGCACTATGGGACTTAACTTCTAAGGTCATCAGTCCCCTAGAACTAATTAAACCTAACTAACCTAAGGACACCACGCACATATATGCCCGAGGCAGGATTCGAACCTGCGACCGTAGCGGTCGCACAGTTCCAGACTGTAGCGCCTAGAACCGCTCGGCCACTCCGACCAGCTTAGCCATGCCATTCCAGATATCTACCAATGATGATGACGATATGTAGTGTGTGTGTGTGTGTGTGTGTGTGTGTGTGTGTGTATTTTATAAATAAATTCCGACTGTTGTTCTTTTTGTTGTTTCACATCTACTTAACAAGCGTTCTTGTTTGTTCTAGTGAGTCAAATATGTGACGCTGGTGCTGATGATGCAGAGTTTCTACTACTGCTTGATATATAAACTATACGATCAAAAGCATCCGGACACCTGGCTGAAAATGACTTACAAGTTCGTAGCGCCCTGATGACAGCTTCCACTCTTGCAGGCATACGTTCAATCAATTTTTTGGGGAATGGCAGCCTATTCTTCGCGGAGTGCTGCACTCAGGAGAGGCTTCGATGTCGGTCGGTGAGACCTGGCACGAAGTCGGCGTTCCAAAGCATCTCAAAGGTGTTCTCTAGGATTCTAGTCAGGACTCTGTGAAGGCCAGTCCATTACAGGGATGTTATTGTCGTGTATCCACTCCGCCACAGGCCGTGCGTTTTGAACCGCTGATCGATCGTGTGAGCAGATTGTGGGGGGGATGTGTGCAGTTGGGCAAGATGGGGTTTTTTTAGTAAGCAACTGTCTACATGTACTTGCGTTTGTGTGTAATTTCACATGATATTTATAAACAATTGTCATTTGTGTGTTTCAGATTTGACGACCTGAAACTGCCACCTTTGCAAGATGTATCCAGAGGCGGACTTGCTGCACCTCAAGTTCTGCAACCCAGACCGTCGTGAGCAACAACACCACTGCTGCACCTGGTCTGGGCCCATCTGGCTATCATTCTCAGCGTAACAGCAACACTCCCACAGCCAGTGTTGTTAATAAACACCTGGTAGATCACGCAGCTGCAGCTACTCTATGGCTGCCAATACTTTCAGGGATAGGATCTTCCATCCCACACTGATAAAACAAATGTGGGGTTTTAAGATCTGATTACCTTCCTTCATGCATGACGAGCAGTGATGGAAAGATACCTCCCTGATATCATCAACACCCAGCGGAATCCTGCCATCAGGTGCAAAACAGTTCTGCACTGTGAGCTGCAGAACCTCCAAAAAAAGGCCAGCAATGCTGCTGCAGGGAAAAGCATTGTTGAGATTTGGGGGAGGGATGGCGTGATATTGCAGGGCGATTCAGTTGCACAGGTCGTATGTAACTTTTACTGACAACTTTGTACTGAGCTGACTTTCTGATATGTGGGAACGAGGATCTGGTAAGGTGCTCAGATGTAGACTCCACCCTGATTTTTACTCTCATGAGTTTGATCCAGTTAACGGGTGGGGGGGCCACTAAACAGGCATCTGACCAGAATATAGATGAGAAGGGTAAATTTTGTTTCACATCAGCACTTCTGGCTTGCGATAGATGTTAATTGAAAAATACAATGGCTAGAAGTACATACAGGACATCCAACATCTGTGAGCATTGTAACTTCAAAAGTATCAGATTCCCCGTCACAATCACAGACCTGCCAAAATCCGAGAGGCAGAACCCTGTTATTCTGTTCATATTTACTTTCTGGGTGTAGATGAGAAAAAAATAAGCCAGAAGATGTGATGCATAAAGTAGCTGGACTGCTCTACTTTTCCAAAGTAGCCAGTTAGCATCCCAAACACATTCTCTGAAGGTGAGAAGCATCACTATATCAGGATCAAGAATATGTCTCAATTACTTTCCTCCCAGTTCTCGAAACATTTTTGTTTTACAGTTCAGTACACGTTCTTCCTGTTTTCATGATTGATCTGTGTTCAGTGTTTGACGGGCTATCCACTGGACGATATTACCATTAAATCTGAAGGAGATGCGATGGGGAGTTTCCCACAGTCTGTTGAGGGCTTGTAGGATTTATTTCCGCTTCTGAAATCTGTTGATCTAACAGTGAGCCAGGTTTACCTGTGCTGTAGGCCCACACAGCATATTTGAAAATTCTCGAAAAACTGTATCACTGTTTTCTCTGATATTCACTTAAATGTGGGATTGACGGCGGTGTGCTTTAGGCCCTTATGGATCCCAGCACCTCATTTGTATTCTAATTAAGTGACCAAGTTGGTAAACATTACTACTTGAATTTAATCATTTCCACAAATGGCACTTTGTGTTTGGAGTTGGTTGTTTACTGCGCGGGAACTGGCTTTCATGTGCAATGTAAACATGAACTGTGTTGAAACTATTTTAAATGCTGACAGGAAAGTAAAGCTGCGAGGCCTGGATGTGAGTCGTGCTTGGGTAGCTCACTTCATGCGGGTACAATACCCACCAGATCGATGGCTGTCCTTCGAAGAAGCCTGAAGCTGTACATCTCCTGCAGCGATTACGATCTTACAGTGAAATAATGTTATGAATAATAAATGTCATGTACGTCTTTAATAGTGTAGTCATTCTGCTGTTGTCCACTCTCGCACGACTTTCACTTTAAGTGTATGAGTTTTAATATTTTTAACGTGGTCAGGTTCTGAAATTTCGTTGGTGTGAATAAACCAAGTTTAAAAAAATGACGGTAGAGCACTTGCCCATGAAAGGCAAAGATCCCGAGTTCGAGTCTCAGTCCGGCACACAGCTGTAGTCTGCCAGGAAGCTGCAATCAGCGCACACTCCACTGCCGAGTGAAAATCTCAATCTGAGAACAGAGAAGTAAATTACCAAGAAAAGTTAGCCGCAAAGGAACTAGTGCCTCCGAGAACATATTCCTTGATTAAGACAGTGTCGAAATCAAATAAGCGTGACTACAAGGAATCATTTAACAAGGAAGTGTACAACCGATTATGCTCTTCACAGATACGCTGCTGGATATGATTGTCTTCAATACACGATATTTCGGCGATCCATCTAGCCGCCATCTTCAGACGCGGTCGCTGAGACACAATCACGCTGGAACTGAATGAAAATCTGTTTTTTCTTTATTGTAATTTCAATCCCCTGCCCCATATTGGCAGGGGAGGGCCGTCAGCAGCACAGTCTACCGCTCTTCAACCAATTGGCTTTACAAAAATTCAGAATGGTGATTACATAAAAAGGGGGGATAAAAAGGGGGACATAAAAACACAGTAAACGAAGATTATGGGAGTTAAAATATACACTGCGATGGGGAAATGCGCTGGGAGATGGTTAAAAAGTCGACATAAAGTTAAAAGAACACAGCAGGCAAATCAAAGTGCACTTAAAAAAACACTGGAGGCAAACACAAGTTAAAAGTCGGCCACAGGATAAAAATCACACAGATACACATAAAATACACTGGAAACGATGGGGCACTCATGAAGAATTAAAAAACCGCTGGTAGGGACCTGTCAAGGGACTGGAGGCTGGAGAGGAGGGAAAAAGAGGGGAGGAAGGTTTGGTGGGGGGCTGGGGGGGGGGCATAAGAGGAAAGAAGGGGCGGCAGGAGGCGCACCAAGAGGCAGGAGAAAGGCAAGGCGGGAGATGGAGAGGAAAGACAAAGCAGGAGAGAGTGCAGAGACACTGAAGGGGAGCACAGGAGAGGGAGAGGGTGTAGGAGGGGGAAAGCCACTCAGAAGAAGGGAGGGGGAGGAGAGGGCGCCCTGAGGAGGAGGCAGGAGGAAGGTGGGGTTAGAGTTCGTAGAAGGGGTAGATGTCAGGGAGAAGCTCATCATCCAGGAGGGGCGGTGCTGGAAGTTGCATAGGGAAATGAGGTGAAGAGTGTGGAGATGGAGAGAGGGCAGGACACAACGGTAAAGGTACAGCAACAGGCTGGGAGTGGAGAGGAAGGGGGACACCAGGGGGTGTGGGGGATCGAGTTTGCAGAAAATATACATGGTGCAGACATGTTCTAGGAAAAGGAGAAGGTTGGAGAAGGGGATGAGGTCACAGAGGATGTGCATGGGGGACGGAAGGCGGATATGGAAGACAAGGCGGAGTGCATGGCGTTCTAGGATTTGGAGTGCTTTATAGAACCTGGGAGGGGCGGAAATCCAAGCAATGCTGGCATAACAAAGGATGGGGTGGATCAAGGATTTGTAGGTGTGAAGGATGGTGGAAAGATGCAGTCCCCATGTCCAGCCAGACAGGAGTTACAGGAGGAGGAGCCTGTTGTGAGCTTTGTGTTGGATTGTAAGGAGATGGGTGAGGCCAAGGCATTTGAGGGTAGGAGTGGGGTGGATAGGACGGCCATAAATGGTTAGGTAGAAATCACAGAGACAAAAGGAGTGGGTGGTGCAGCCTATGATGATCGCCTGGATCTTGGAGGGGTTGATATGAAGGAACCACTGATTGCACCAACTGGTGAATTGGTCAAGGTGGGTTTGGAGGGTACGTTGGAACTGTTGAAGGGTAGGATAAAGGGCTAGCAAGGCGGTTCATCAGCAAACTGGAGGAGATGAACAGGCTGGGGAGGTTTGGTCATATCAGCAGTGTACAGGAGATAGAGGAGAGGGGAAAGGATGGAGTCTTGGGGCACGCCGGCAGAGGGATAGAAGGTACAGGAGTTGGAATTATGGATGGTGACATAGCAGGGACGACGATGGGAGAGGAAGGAAGCAACGAGACGGACGAAATTGTTAGGGAGGGCACAGGTCTGTAGTTTTAAGAGGAGCCTGGGTGCCAGACATGGTCATAGGAGTTCTGGAGTCCAAGGGAAACAAAATTAGCTGAGTGACAGGAGTTAAGTTGGAGGGAAAGAAGATCGGTAAGGTTAAGGAGCTGACCATCCGCTGAGAACGAAGGCCAAAAGCCACACTGGGTAAGCGAAAAGAGGTGGTGCTGGTTAAGGTGGCAGTGAATATGGCGGGAGAGGATGGTCTCGAAGATCTTACTAAACCTGGAGGTGAGGCAGATGGGACGATAGGAAGAGGTATCAGAGAGCGGGTTTGTAGGGTATAGGGAACAGCAGGACATGGGAAGTCTTCCACAGGTCAGGGTAAAAGCCAGTGTAGAGGAGGATGTTTTTAAAGGTAGAAAAGGCAGCCAGGAAGGACGGGGGGGGGGGGGGAGGGGGGGTCGGGGATTCCTCGACATGACAATAGGTGACGTCATCATGACGGTGTTGCATTTGGAGCAGAGGATGAGTGTGATGTCGTGTGCAGTGATGGGAGTGTTGATGTCTGAGGGAGGTAATTGATCCATGTACTGGAAACTAGGGGCGAGCTGTGGGAAGAGGTATCAGTGCAGTCAAGGACGGCGGGGAAAAGGGAGTAATCAAAATGGGGATCGTCTGGAATGGAGAAGACCTCCTAGAGGTGGTACGCAAAATGGTTAGCCTTACAGAGGTTGTCAGGCAAGGGGCGATTGTCGTGGAGAATAGTGTAATGTGGGGTGGGATGGCTACCAGTAAGGCGGTGGACGGCTGACCAGTACTTGGAGGAGTTGACAGGAAGGCTGGAGTTGAGGAGTGTGCATGTCTGGCGCCAGTCCCGGAGTTTCTTTGCTGTAAGTAGGTTCCAGATGTGCTGCTGTAATTGCTGGAGGCGGATGAGTGTATCCTGGTCATGGGTGCAGAGGAAGGAGTGGTAGAGCCTGTGGGATTCACGAAGAAGGACGGCCTGTGGAGGAAGCGTAGGGGTGTAAGGGTGGATGAGTTTGGTAGGGGAAATGAACATCAGAAACAGCGGCTCCTTTATACCCCAGGTCCAGGCCACTGCACCTGTGTGAGAAGCGGAAGAGCTGCCCCCTGGTATTTGCACTGTTCATGACCGATGTGAGGAACATCAGCGTCACAAACGTTTGCTCCAGCCTGAAAAATCAGCTGTCGCCGGACATTGTCTCAATGAACAACATGTCATTTAAAGAGACGCAAATTGTTGCTACGGCTTCTCGTTACTGGGATTATGTACCCAAGGAATCAATCGAAATACGATTATCCGATGACACTATTAACAGAGACAGAGGTTTTCCTTTAAGCAAGATATGGAACCCTATTTTATCTGATATAAAACAACGACGGTCTGGTTTTCGACCCACTACATTTTAATTTGCGATTTATCACTTTCGTCAGTTTCTACCGCCGGTCCCGCGTCCGGCCATCCTGATTTAGGTTTTCCATGATTTTCCTAAATCGTTTCAGGCAAATGCCGGGATGGTTCCTTTGAAGGGGCACGGCCGACTTCCTTCCCCATCCTTCCCTAATCCGATGAGACCGATGACCTCGCAGTTTGGTCTCCTCCCCCCCCCCCCCCATCCCCAAATCAACCAACCAACCAATCTACCGCCGGCGGCGCTGCAATTCTTCGCTTCGCAGGAGGCAGCTCTTCTGCTTCTCGCGCAGGCGCAGTGGCCTGGACCCGGGGTATAAAGGAGCCGCCGTTTTCGATGTTCACACCTCTCCTCTATCTCCTGTACACTGCTGATATGCCCAAACCTCCCCCTCCTGTTCATCTTCTCCAGTTCGCTGATGACACCGCCTTCCTAGCCCTTTATCCTACCCTTCAACGGTCCCAACGTACCCTCCAAACCCACCTTGACCAATTCACCACTTGGTGCAACCAGTGGTTCCTCTGTGTTAATCCCTCCAAGACCCAGGCGATCATCATAGTCCACACCACCCGCTCCTTCGGCCTCCATAATTTCTACGTCACCATTTATGGCCGTCCTATCCACCCCACTCCTACCCTCAAATACCTTGGCCTCACAATCGACCGCCACCTCACCTGGACTCCCCATCTCCTTACCATCCAAAACAAAGCTCACAACCGCCTCCACTTCCTGAAACTCCTGTCCGGCCGGACGTGGGGTCTGCATCCTTCCACCATCCTTCACACCTACAAATCCTTGATCCGCCCCATCCTCTGTTATGCCAGCGTCGCTTGGATTTCCGCCCCTCCCCGGTTCTATAAAGCCCTCCAAATCCTCGAACGCCATGCGCTCCGCCTCGCCTTCCGCATCCGCCTTCCATCCCCCACGCGCATCCTCTACGACCTCATCCCCTTCCCCCATCTTCTCCTTTTCCTTGAACACATCCCATCACTATATATTGTCCGCCGCCTTGATCCCCCTCACCCCCTGGTTTCTCGCATCCTCTCCACCCCCAACTAGTTGCCGCGCCTTTACTGTTGTGTCCCACCCTCTCTCCAACTCCACATCCTCCATCTCCTTTCCCAACACAACTTCCACCGTCTACCCCTCCCAGATGATGAGCTTCGCCCTAACATCTACCCTTCCTACCAACTCTAACCCCATCTTCCTGCCTCCTCCTCAGGGCTCCCTCTCCTCCCCCTCCCTCCTCCTGAGCGGCTTCCCCCTCCTACTCCCCCTCCATCTCTTGTGCCTCCTTTCAGTGTCTCTGCGCTCCCTCCTGCCCTGTCTTCTCTCTTCCTCTCCCACCCCACGTGTCTCCTGCCTCTTCGTGAACCCACTGATGCCCCTCCTCTCTTCATCCCTCCGCTTCCCCAGTTGCCCCATGCTCTCCCCTCCTTTTCCATCCTCTCTGACCTTTTCCCTCGGCAGGTCCCACCTGGCAGTTTTATTCTTCGTCGTGTGTGCTCCAAGTGGGTTTTAAGTGTGTTGTTCCAGAGTGTTTTTACTACTGTGGCCGACTTTTAACCTGTGCCTGCGCATTCAGTGTCTTCTCTGTGTTTTAAGAATCGCCAACTGTGTTTTTTTTTAACTTTATGGTGACTTTTTAACTGTCCCCCATGAACGTCTCCATGTCAGTGTATATTTTACCTCCATTTTCTGCCCTTACTCTGACAGCTGACAGCCCTCCCCTGCCCATATGGGGCGGGGGAATGAAATCACAATAAAGAAAAAAAAAAAAAAGATGTTCATTCAGTTCCGGTGTGATTTTGTCTCAGCGATCACACCTGAAGATGGCGGCCAGATGGATTGTCAAAATATCGTGTATTGAAGACCATCATATCCGGCAGCATACCCGTGAAGAGCATAATCATATAAGATGCCGGGAAAATCTACGGGATCACAAGGAAGTGTACAGTTAGCACAAGTTGCTGTGTGGGTGCAGCGTAAAAATATCTGATTTTTCAGTACGGAAGTAAATTCTTGAACTAGTAGTTCTCTTAGGAATCTTGCACATTTGTCCGAAAAAATAGAAAAGCGCGAAAACTCCCACTTGCACAAAAATGCGAAATGGAGAGTTGCGTAAGCTGACGTATTATTTCGTTATTGCCCTAAACTGTACATAATTATGTACAAACAACAAAATTCCACAAAAACAATTCTTTCTTTTGTCAGATAAGTTATGCATCTCATTATTATTATTATTATTAATGTTGTCATTGGCAGCAGCTGTACTTGTATAAATTTGTTGATAATCATAATTATTACACAAAAAAATGCTGTTGATTTCACGCTCTCAAATTTTTCCAAATCAAAAATTTGTGAACACCCAGAATGTATACTCACGATCCACCACTGAGTGATTTAGTTACTCATTTTTTCTCCAAGAAAAATCGCTTATAACACCGGTTTGTACAGCCCTTTCTTCCTAGTACGCGAATTGGGGAATAAGCAGAAGCAGCAGTGACGAGAGAACGTTGCCTCGTGTAGCGTGCAGTCCAAAGTGCGCACACGCCAATTATAAGCACTTAAACCATACCAAAAATGTCCTGAATTGTCATTTTTTTAAATAAATTGCAGTTCATATCGGCAGCTGAACTGTTGCAGAATTAATTGTTAAACAAGTGACTAGCAGAGGAAAGAATATCAATGTTGTGTAGGATGTTACAATACAGGTGTCTTCTGTAAATCAGTTGTCCAATATTTTATAACAGTTCACATTCTGTTGTGATAAGTTTTGAATACTGTAAATTTTACTAACTATGAAACAATTCCTTGTTTGTTCCCTGTAGTCGTCACAAAAAATGCAAAGAGTATATTGGATCGTAAAAACAAACATACATACTTTCCCAGGCACACCTGGCAAAAGAAAAATTAATGCATTGGGGCACTTCATGGTTATTACTAGCCGCTTTTATGTGGATAGAAGTGGTACTGAGTAAGAAATGGTAATGGCCGTTGTTCTGCTGTGCACCGTGCGTAATTGAACAAATTCGTAAAACGTGGTGACGCAAACTGACAATGTGGAAACGACTGAACTGCTAAAAGACGTGAAATGACAAAGAACTATCGAGAATTAAGTTGTCCGAAAATTTCTTAAGAACTACTTTCTGCCGTTGAATTTGTTTATATCAAGAGGTTGCATCACACTATTATTTCCTGGAGGAACCCAAATTTCCTTTTGTTGTTTCCCAAAGATAGAAGTGACATTAGTATTGGGGCTTGGCTGGTTCTATTCCAAAGTACCGTTGTCCAAGATTGCTCCGATGACGTCATCAAAGATGGTGGCGATGACGTCAATCAAGATGGCGGATTTTGGCGGGAAGATTGAATTTTGGTGGCAAAGTGCCACGCCCCCCTCACCCAGAGAAATGGCGCGAAGTTCAAATTCCAAAATGATAATGCATCACACCCCGATTATCTCTACTAAGCAAAGAAATTGGTGGGAGAAAAAGGACTTGTCTTTTATCATTTAACCAATTTCAAGCAGGTGTGTTCTCCACTGGGTCTGGACTCCAACTGGCTTAGTTCGTATCGGTGCCAACAGAGGGCGCTCTCCTGATGTCAGGTGATGACGCAAGAAACGTCATTCAAGATGGCTGCACCCGATGTATCAACCACGAGCTTACGTCACACACCTTCAGCCGCCACCTCCATACCGCGCCGGACATGTGCTAACTACAGTAATGCCCACATTACTCATCTAACCTATCAATTACCTAAGTACTTATTTCCATTTCAATTTTAATCATATTTAATAAGTCAATTTATAATTTCAAAATTCAATGATCAAATGACAAGTTCCACATTTTCCCACTATCAGCTCGGTGTCCATTCATGATCTAGCACAACCCACCCCTAGAAACTGCACTCCTATCGGCTACTGCATTAGTCACGTGATTTGACTTCATGGAACCTAGGACTTGGAATCAATTTTCACCAATGCCCCACCCACCTAGACTTGGAATCAAATAGTTAAAGTCTCCACCACGATCCTCAACCCAGCACCACGCCCCCTTACCGACCCATGTTGGTGGGCTTGTAACAACAACTACTGAACATACAATAAATTTTTTCTTTGGAATTTCGATGAATTAATGTACGTAATGTTTTAATTTCATTTCTTTTTCTTTTCGTGTCATTATGTTAACGAAAATGTAAGCAACTTTAGATGTGAATATTAATATTAATATTAATGTCAGATTTCAAGCAATGCTATAACAAAATTGAGGTGTAATCCCTGTTGAATCTATTGCAACATGTCTGAAATTGTAATTGTGCGCCTGGTCCATGCGTAGGCAATGTATTAAGATATGTGGAATGTAAAACCTTTGGTGAATACCCTATCTGTAGGGGAGCAGTAAAAGGTGGATGGCAGGCGAGCGCGGGAAAATGCACACGGGCGCGGTACGGCATAACGGGCTCAGCAGCGGTACTAGTCGGAGTTGGGCATCGGTCTGAGGAACACGTACCGGATCGAGGAGGCTATCCTGGAAAAAGTGGTTCCATTGAGCCTCGGATGTGCCGTGTCCGACGACTATACAGCATGGCTATATTCTAAAGGCACTGGATTGAAAAGGATTACGACGCCAAGAAGAAGCAAAGTGCCGCTACAGCAAAAGCCATAGCTGTGATTGTATGTGTGCTGTGCGTCTCGCCATCTCGCCGCCCGCCAACCGCCGCATCGACTCGCACAGGTTGAATCTTTAGAATTGTATTCGTGTGGACCAGTGTTAATTTTGTTCCTGACAGTTCAATAATAACTTAACTTTTACCAGAATTGTTCTATCAATGAATTATCCTAATCACTCACCTAGACAGGGTCCTTTCCACATGTTGTGCAATCCGAGTGTCCCGAAATGAAGATTTAAAGTTTATGTTAATAAGAATTAACTGCAGACCTGTTTATGCTAGAATGAATCTTAATGAGCTTTATTGTTAATGAAAATATGAGTAAAGAGCAAAGGTCTGGCAGAGTACTAAGATAAATTTGGAATTGACTTAGTAAGGAAGTTTAATTAATTTGAGACAAAAATAATGGTAGTTAAATGAGGAAGTAATTGGACAATAAGAGTAATAAGTCATATTTTTTTAAATCTTGAGTAATTAATGTTTCCAATAGTTAATGGTTTCAACATTGTGATCATAACAGTTTCAGGGTCCCCTCCCCCTTCTTTCACTCTTTTCTTTTCTATTCATTTAAATTCTGAAGTGATTGCACTGATTTGACCAGCAAAGTTAAAGTCAAGATAAAACTTAAATTTATCAGTGTTTTACCATTATTAAAATTGACATTATATGTGTGTGTGTCAAAAGTGCTATTGCTAGGGTGACTTATGTCCGATTCCAGTCGGATCAATAGACAAAACGCAGTTCATAGTAACCATTGTAGTGTAATGTTGTGTATTTATAGCTTGCTCAAATTAGTACAGAAAGAGAAAATCTTAGTTCATTAGATTTTTCTGGTTCAAAAATTCACCATATAACACAGTATTACTAC
The DNA here is from genome assembly GCF_021461385.2 of Schistocerca piceifrons. NCBI lineage: Eukaryota > Metazoa > Arthropoda > Insecta > Orthoptera > Acrididae > Schistocerca > Schistocerca piceifrons. The sequence continues at coordinate 76,560,070 of NC_060149.1, forward strand.
GTGTGGTTATGCCTGTACGTACATCTACTTGTACAAGGGAAAAACTCACTCAATGCCTAATTAGGCTGGCGACCGTATTATTAACCATTGGTAGCATCTGCGATGGGTGTTTCTTACCTGTCCTAACGTGTAGTTGCACTTATACTTGCTTGACGTATCATTGTTGTTGCTGACTGGGTATAAGTCCGATTTTGCTTCCATTTAGGTACACGCGGTCAACATATGTACTAAAATCCTTTCCTATAAGGTGAAGCCCGTCAACTTATCATAGTACAGGCTTTAAAGAGTTAACGTACGCCCGAGCGTGGACGTTACAGGCTTACGTGCACTAACGGACACTAACCTGTACTAACCTGCACTAATGTGCACTAACCTGTACTAATGTGTACTAACATGCACAGCGCATGTCGTCAGCCAAGATGGTGGGGCGAAATGACGGGATCTGAATACAAGTCTTTATTTTGCAGGTGGTGTCCCCACCACGAGGTTTACTGTCCAACTGACATAGTACACATTACTGCCATCAGATTGTACTGTCATCCCTCCTGTGACCTAATCCCAGATGGTGGGCTGTAGGGGTGAGAATTATGCTAAAATTACTCAGGCTGTTCTAAGCTGCTGAGGAGAGTAAGGAAGGAATCCACTGTATTTACTTTCGAACATTTTATTTAGAAATCTAATGTATTTATCACACTGAGGCATCTTATGCTTGCGCTCACAATACACAGTCTTCAGACACGCAAACAACTCCTAATTTAAGCAAATAATTTAATTACAGACATTAATACTCCTCCTAAATAATTCATCACACGTATTTCTAGACACACTCAGTTCAAAATGGTTCAAACGGCTCTGAGCACTATGGGACTTAACATCTTAGGCCATCAGTCCCCTAGAACTTAGAACTACTTAAACCTAACTAACCTAAGGACATCACACACATCCATTCCCGAGGCAGGATTCGAACCTGCGACCGTAGCAGTCCCGCGGTTCCGGACTGCAGTGCCTAGAACCACGAGGCCACCGTGGCCGGCAAGCATACGATGTCTCAGTGTGATAAATATATTCGATTTCTAAATAAAATGTTCGAAACTAAATAGAGTGGATTCCTTCCTTACTCTCCCCAGCAGCCTAACGCAGCCTGAGTAATTGTAGCATAATTTTCGCCCCTACAGACCACCATCTGGGATTAGGGCATAGGAGGGATGACAGTACGATCTGATGGCAGTAATGTGTACTATGTCAGTTGGACAGTAAACCTCGTGGTGGAGACACTGCCTGCAAAATAAAGACTTTTGTTCAGATCTGTTTTCCCATCATTTCGCCCCACCATCTTGGATGAAGTCATGTGCTGTGCACGTTAGTACACGTTAGTGCAGGTTAGTGCACATTAGTGCAGGTTAGTACAGGTTCGTGTCCGTTAGTGCACGTTAGCTCGCCAATCCCATTTGATCACTGAATATTGAAATTGTAAATTGACTTATTGAATATCATTAAAATTGAAATTGAATTATGTACTTAGGTAACTGATAGGTTAGATGAGAGATGTGGGTGTTACTTTAATTAGCATATTCACAGAAGACTACGTCAAGTGCGAGTATGTAGGTGGCGGCCGTGGGGTGTGTGACATAAGCAATCGGACTCCCGCGGGCCGGTGACGTGGTGCGAAAGAGAGCGGACGATCTTGTGTCATTAATCGATGTCATGGTAGCGTCCTCTGGTGGCCACGATATGAACTAAGCCAGTTGTGCTCTGGATCTCGCGGTGAACACACTGTATACGGCCATCTAGAATGCCGGTACTTGCGTCATCACCCGACGTCGTGGTGGCGTCCTCTGGTGGCACCGATATTAACTAATCCAGTTGGGCTCTGGAGCTCGTGGTGGACACATCGGGTGCAGCCGTCTTGAACGACAGTAATTGTGTCATCACCTGACCTCAGGAGAGCGCCCTCTTGTGGCCCCAATATGAACTAAGCCTAGTGGAGAACACACCTGCTTGAAATTGGTTAAATAATAAAGTCCTTTTTTCCCACCATTTTCTTTGCTTAGTAGAGATAACAGGGGTGTGACGCATTATGTTGGAATTTGAACTTCGCGCCATTTTTCTGGGCGATGGGGGTTTGGCACTTTCCTGCCAAAATTCAGACTTCCCTGAAAATCCGCTATCTTGATTGACGTCATCTCCGCCATCTTAATTGACGTCATCACCGCCATCTTGGATAACGGTACTTTGGAATAGAAACAGCCTAGCCCCAATACTGTCATTATGTAATTATTTTCTGCAAATAGTAAGAAGACGTTTCGGATGTAGCATTGAAAATTATACTTTCCCATTTTTCCAGATTTTATTACGTCAATTACAATATTTTTGCAAGTAAACAGCAGTTTTTCTAAGTTTTTGAACGTAACTTGGCTTTGAAAACGGGTGTAAAGCTGCGGAAACAGTGATCCAGTGATACTTATCACTGCCATTGTTGTATGAGAATGTATCATAGCATTCATCAACTGCGCAAGCGACTGTGTCTTCTTTCTCTCGAAAAGATGAAGTGTGGTTTCCGCGCCGTTCTCGCACGAAAACTGATTAGCTGGCTGTATACCTGACATTTTAGGAAATAACAAGAAGCTTCGTATTCGCGTAGATATGGATCTCTCCATAGTATTACCTACTAATTACATCTTCTCTACACGTTTATTTGAGGTAAACATCGTAATTTTGTGACTTCCTTTTCCATATAATTTCCTGGATCTGTTTAGCTATATCGAAGAAGCCTGGAAATCAGTAATATTCGTATCACTGACAATTCAGAGCGTTAGTTTTGTAAATCTCCCTCGGTCACAATGCACTGACTATCACGAGCTGTTCTATACCTTTTGAACGTACTAGGACATGCATTGATACCATGAAACAGTGCGTTGAAAATGGCTGAAATCGAGATGTGCCTCATAAAACCTGAAAGAAAAGGACGACTGATTGCTGTGCTCTATCATTTGAAAGTCATATCATAGTCGTTGAGTGCACCCACATTCCAAATGAAAGGTGACTAGCTATTACTGTACATGTTTTCTTTGAGCTTGGAACGTATCCTATTTTTCTTCTGGCCTTTAATTAGTGCATCATCGTTCGAACCACCATATATTTCACTCAGTCGTCCACATTATTTTCTGTTTGTTCTAATGTTACCAGAGTTTCTAACGAAATGTCGACACCACTCGAAAGAACCACAGAGAAATTAAGTAATAAATAACACATATGTAAGTCTTCAGGAGAAATAGTTGATATCCATTGCATGCCATGTTCTTTACATTGCATCTTTGCAAGGTTAAAAACATTAACTGGATTACACACTACCGCGAAAGTCTGGAATCTGCTCAAAGACAGATGCTATTAGCAAGCATATATGAAGAAATGACAACAAGTTATTTCAAAAAATGGATCAAATAGTTCTAAGCACTAAGGGACTTAACATCTGAGGTCACCAGTCCATTAGACGTAGAACTACTTGAACCCAACTAACCTAAGGAGATCACACACATCCATGCCAGAAACAGGATTCGAACCTGCGACCACAGCAGCAGAGCGGTTCTGGACTGAAGCACCTATAACCACTAGGCCACAGCGGCCGTCAGTTAATTCAGTTTTATCTCCATTGTTAACACTTAGCAACACAGCAAAGGTAAATACTAATTATTATGGATATTAAATGAATTGCAAATTCCAGCAAATAGTAATTCTGAACAATTTATTATGTCAGTATCAACAGAAACTGAAATTCGCTGTTGTTCTCCTTTGATTGACAGGTACTTAACCTATGTTCTCCTTGATTAACAGGTCCTTAACCTATTGTTCCGTTAAGTGGTTTTCCATGTCATTGCACTTAACCCATTACCCCTCCACCACCTCCCATTCCCCTCCCCCTTCAGGAAACCACCCCTCGCTGCTACAGGTGCACTTTAAGGTCTGAGTTATTGGAATACCCCCTGTCACTACTATCAGTTTGATTGACTACTTAATTAAGTTAATAAATTAATTAATCTCCCCCCCCCTCTGGTATACCCCCTCCTCTCCCACCTTCTTCTCCCTCCCAGAAAATGGCGGTAGAAGGACTCAGTTGATCAGTCATTTGGAGGGAAATCGATTACTCTGTATGGAATATTGTTTAAACAATTTAGACAATGTATGGAATATATGGAAAGAGTATATTGTTTATATATAAAAAATTCAGTTTGTGGCGGTTGGATTTCTCTTGCTCATCATTCTCTGAAGTTTGGAAACATCAGGGTCTTACAGGAAGCAGTTACATGGAGCAAACATTTTGCATAACCTAATGTTCAGCACTGTACTCTGGGTGTCATAACCTAATGTTTGGGCCTTTGTCGCCACTTAACCTATTGTTCTGTTAAGTGGTTTTCCATGTCACTTCCATTTCCTTAAACTATTGTACCACTTTTGATACCAAATTAAGTAATTAGTTATCTCCTCCTACCATTTTCTGGTACACTTTCCGAATTTCACATGCTTCGGAACGCCATTTCTCGTGTATTCTTCTCTGTCATCCTCCCCCTTAAACTATTGTACTGCATTTCACATAAAAATTATTCAAATTAACTTAGTGTTCTGCACTTAACTTGCTGTTCTGCTCCATGTCACCCACTTACACACAGCCTCCCTTTAACTATTATAGTGCTAACACCATGTTGACATAAAAATTTATGCAAATTTATTAAATCGATATTCTTCACATGTATGGGGTGGTTTTCTTTTAATTTGCAGCATCCTATTGGTCTTAGAGTATTGTTTGTCGGTATGGGGGGGGCCCTTACCAATTGGGTCTGATTCAAGTGATTGAGAAGGTCCAAAGAAGAACCTTAAGATTCGTAACTGGTACATTTAGCCATCATGAGAGTGTTACAAATCTCATTGAAAGTTTGAAGTGGAACACACTTGCAGATAGACAATGCGCTAAGTGGAAGGGGCTGCTCATGAAATTCCAAAATCTTATCTTCACCGAGGATGTAGAGCATAGGTTATTATCACCAACTTTCATATCATGCAATGATCACCATTCAAAGATAAGGGAAATTAGAGCTCATACTGAGGCATTCAGACAGTCGTTTTCCCCTTGTGTGATCCGCGAGTGGCAGAGAGGGTGGGAAATATGACTTGGACGTGAACAATGCACTCCACCACACACAGCTTGGTTGCTAGCGGAGTATATATGTAGATGTAGATGAAATATAGTTTAAACAAAAGATAGCTGATAAAAAACACATCCCGCCACCCAACACCCCACACCAACGCAGGAGTTGTGTTGCATCAGCAGTCCCCACGAACCTACGATGCGACCGTTCGGGCCACGCAACGATGAGGCGAGAGCATCTCTTTCATACTCGACACCTAAGAAGTTCCTGACGAAATACGTATTCACCTAGGTATCATTAGTATTGGGACAAAGCCGATTACGAGCACAGTGTGCATTGTTGCCAGATGTATCCAAGATGGTGGCGATGACGTCATACAAGATGACATTGTGTAGACTTGGTAACAGTGCATATCATCCAAGATGGTGGTCATGACGTCAGCTGATGACGCAAGTACCGTTATCCAAGATGGCGGCTTTTGGCGGAAAAGTGTCACGGCCCCTACCCCAGAAAAATGGCGGCAAGTTCAAATTCCAACAGGATAAAGCACCACACAATGGTTATCTCTCCTAAGCAAAGAAAATCGCAGGACGATAGTTCACTTGGCCTACCTCCACTAACCTAAGTCATCCAAACGCCACTTCTTCCTATGAACTGGCGAACTGGTGCCAAGTTTGAATTATAGCAGTAAAGAAAGGTCACTTGGGGTTTCGCTGCTAATCTAAGAAAATGGAGGGAAAAAAAGGACACTTGTAATAACCTCAGTCACCTGACAGCCACCTCCTCCTAGGAACTCGCGCCAAGTTTGAATTTTGGCAGTAAAGAAAGGTCACTTGGGATTTCGCTACCAACCTAAGAAAATTACGGGAGACAAAGCTCACATCCACTAACCAAAGTCACCCAGCAGCCACCTCTTCCTAGGGATTCGTGGGAAAAGGACTCAACCTGCACTAGGCTGATGGAGAGAGGAAGGCGTGTACTTTATTTATTTTGGAGCAATTTATTTAGGGATGGAGTATATTTATCTCAGTGATACAGAACACGCGCTCTGACATGCCCCATAGCATACAGACGTGCAAGCTACTCCTACATAACTTATGCATAATGCTCTGCATACACACTTGCTATTTGTAAACCGTCAAAAATAACGCATTGCACAGCATACAGACATGCAAACAACTCGTATATAATGCAATTCATTTATGTCCAGAGAGCCAAACAACTCCTAAATTTTCAAAATAATAATCCATCTCAAATACTCTGCAAACATGCTTGCTAATCATCAACTGTGCGAAATCATACACCAGTCTTTATTTAAACAATTAGAGGCAGCATCACCATCCAGTGTGAGGTCTGCACCCAAACTGACCTAGGACATAGTGCCACCACCAGAGGGCACTGTCGTCCAAGACAGCGGCCATGACATCTGGTGATGACGCAAGTACCGTTATCCAAGATGGCGTCAAACAGTGTGTTCACTACAAGGTCTGGACCTAGTACTGAGTACCCCCACCAGAGAGTGCTATCATCCGTATCATGATATAACCCTAGATGGTGGGGGTAAATGGCGGGAAAACGACTCTGACTGTGCTGAACATGAGTTTTTATTTTGCAGTTAGTGTCTCCACCACGAGATCTAGACTACAGCTGACCTAGTACACAATATAGCCACCAGAGGGTGCTATCATCCCTCTTGTGATGTAATCCAAGATGGTTGGGTCAAATGGCGGGAAAACCCCTCTGGACACAAGTCTTTATTTTGCAGACAGTCTCTCAACTATGAGATCTAGAGTCCAACTGAACTAGTACACAGTACTGCCACCAGATGGTGCTGTCATCTCTCCCGTGACATAATCCAAGATGGTGGTCTGTAGGGGGGAAATGGCGCGAAAATGACTCAGCCTGCCCTATTTATTTTGGAACATTTTACTTGAGGATGGAGTACATTTATCACACTGATACAAAAACACACTCTGACATGCTTGGGGCCATGTCACACAGCCCACAGACTTGCAAAAAACTTCTAAATAACGCTCTCCAGACACGCAGACAACTCTTAAATTTACAAAATAATTCCAGTACACACTTGCAGACTCATCCTAAATAATGCAGCACACTGATGTGTAGACATACACAGTACTCGTAAACTGTCCAAATAACGCACAGATCTGCTCGCAAAATAATGCAGCAGAAACGCGCAAGAACCCTCAGCCAACCTCGGTCATCACACGAAGTGACGCAGCCGTGAGCCGTCAAACCACACACAGACACTCGTTCAGGACTGGGCTCACCATCACACCTACCACCGCCAGACACAGGTGAAAGCTGTTTCTATGTTCGAGTGCACATTTACTGTTATATACTGACATCACAGAACTGTAAGGTGCAGCCCCCATATGTGAAACACATCCGGCAGCACGTGTCTTTACCATTGATGACAGAGCACCACAGGGTGCATTACTGATGCAATGCTGCGAAGTGCATGCGCGTAGCTACAAACGCATCTAAAAGGTTCTCAGCGTTATTCTTACGTCACATGGCTTTGTAAAAAAATAACAGCTAAATCGACCTCTCAGGAATTGTATAGTGTCCCAGAAATAGTTAACACTCACTTTCTGGATGTCGCAGCTTGTATGCACAGAAATTCTTACCCTAACAGAACCTGTTTACGAAAATAACATCGATTGCACTCTTCCCAGCGCTCCTAACGTGATAGCGTTCATGCTCTTATGATACGCAAATGTTCTCACAGCTATATAGCGGTTCCTGTATCCCAACACAAAGGATGTGAATGAATCATGCATTATGATTGGCCCCTCTGGAATTTACCCACCGAATTACCGATGCCGCCGGTATCGAAGCACCCTCCACCTTTTCTTTCTGGGACTTTCAGAGGTAAAATTATTTTACACAGATCGCTAAAATGCAATGACAGTTAAACCCACAAAGTTGTCTACAGATCATCAAATACATACGAGACTCACAAGAATATTGGAAGCTAGGAAAATTACCTGGTAACTACAATTAAATATTACCATTGCTGCTACAGTCTGACACCGATCGATGCACAGGTAGTGTCTCCTCTTAACGACTGTGCTTCTTGAACGGATCTCAGTATCTATTTCACACATAATTTTCCACGTAAAAAATCTCTCTCATACCCACGCTGTTATCGATGTGCTGAATCTATATGACCCTCACGATAGGACGCACTACTCATGCCACAACATAAACCACAGTAACTTTACAATACAATACATGCACGTTTTATACAAACAGTGCGCTTATCTTTTATATCCGTACAGCACCCGAAAAAATTATGGTATGCCTACACTCACACCGACTATATGTCACGATGCCCCTCAGTCCTAGGGAAGCACCGTCACCCTTTTCTTTCTTTCTACAGACGTGACATTCAGCAGCAATACACTATTTTACACTGATCAACATAGTGCACTGACAACTAAACCTCGCAAAGTTGTCTACAGATCATTAACTACATACCAAACTCACAAAGAATATTGGAGCTGGAAACCGAACTCCCAACTCAGCAATATATCAACACATACTTTTTCGATGTAGTTAACCCTGGAAGGGACGGACTGGGTCTCTCAGACCCAAGCGGATTTAGTTTTAAAAATATCCACAAGAGTACACTACTTACGAGTCAGCCATCCATTGTAGCTTACAGTTAATGTTCCTAGAGGACACTGCTTGCGTCATCATTTTTCTTTGTTCGCCAGTTGATTGTTGACGTGGAAGGAAGCGTGGTGTTGGTCTGAGAGACCCAGCCCATCCATTTACGTTAGCTTTTTCTGCTTATGCACACTTCTTATTATACTGACTGCGAGCAGTAAAACTGCTCGAAAATGGCCTTGCAGCGTCCTCTAAGTGATGAAGAAATTGAAAAACTGTCATTAGAAAGTGATAATGATGAGTTGGATGTAGATCGTGTTTTTATTCCCGAAAGGGGTCACAACACAGAAAGCGAAATGAGCGACGAACAGCTGGACAGCGAAGATAACGTGGTTATTCCTGCGAGAAACGTGAGTACACTCACTAATACATCTCGAGATTCTGTATCAACTAGTGTGGTTGGTTCGGGTCCCTCTTCCAGTGAATCATCACCTTGCTATTTGTCGAGAGATGGACGAACTGGCAGAAAAAGGTTCCCAACCAAAATGTACATGCCAGATCAGACAATATAATTACACATTTGCCTGGTGTCAGTGGGGAAGTCAGAAATGCTAACAACATTGTCGAGGCCTGGAAGCTGTTCATTGACGACGATTTGCTCGATTTGATAATAGAGAGCACAAATACTTACATAGATCACGTAAAACCACTTTATAAAAGTGACCCAAATAATGTAAGGAACATGAAAAAAATAGGAGTTCCAGGCATTTTTGGGTCTTTTGTACATTTCTGGCGTTCTTCACGGAGGCAAAATGAATATGGAAGAATTTTGGGACACTTATGGCACAGGGACAGAAATCTTCCCTCCAAGTATGTCACTGCGAAGATTTCGTTTTCTTCTTAGATGTATTAGGTTAGATAGTATTCACACAAGAGAGGAATGTAAAAAAAATGATAAAGTGCCCCTGTAAGTGATGTTATCGAAGCATTCACTAAAAACTGCACAAGGCACTACACAACAAGTGAATACCTTACAGTGGACGAGATGTTACTATCTTTCCGGGGACGTTGTTCTTTCAGAATGTACGTTCCTTCAAAATCCGGAAAGTATGGGATCAAAATATTTATCTTGGCAGATGCAAAAACGTACTATGTAAAAAACTTGGAAGTGTATGTAGGACAACAACCTCCAGGTTTCTTCCATGTCAGTAACGCAGCTGACGATGTTGTGCTCAGACTTGTGGAGTCAGTGAAGGGAACAGGACGGAATATTACCCTTGACAACTGGTTCACAAGCTGCGCCCTTGCAAGAAAACTGCTCACAGACTGTAACCTTACACTCGTTGGGACACTGCGCAAAAATAAAACAGAAATTCCATTGGAATTCTTGCCTCACAAGAAAAGAGAAATACATTCGTCCTTATTCGCATTTTGCGACAATTTCACATTGGTGTCATATGTGCCAAAGAAAAATAAATGTGTAATTTTGCTGTCTTCAATGCATACAAACAATAAAATCGATGAAGAAACCGGTAATAGGAAGAAGTCAGAAATTATTACATTCTAAAATTCAACAAAGAGTGGAGTGGACGTGGTTGATGCTATGTGTTCAGAATATAACGTTCGAAGGCAAACAAGACGCTGGCCATTGTGCATGTTTTCTGCCATTTTGAATATTGCTGGTATAAATGCATTTGTGGTATACAAAGCAAACACAGGACTGGACATTTCAAGAAGGATATTTCTCAAGTAACTCCGTTTGGAACTCATAAAACCACACATGGCACAGAGAGCCAACCAGAAGAATCACCTGGGCAACATTTGATAGCTGGCAGCACATCTATCCGGGATTGCCATTGACAAGGAAGTTGTTCCAGAAGGAAAACAAGGGCGTTGTTATAAATGCAAAGACAATAAAACAAAATATTTTTGTAAAAGTTGTGGAAAGTGGCTGTGTCTCTCCCATTTTGTAAAGTTATGTGAAGATTGTGCAGAAAATACAGATCAGTAAAATGTATATCGTAACAAGAGAAACCATTTTTATTAGATTATGCTATGCACTGAAATGTATAATATATTGTAATAGCGTGCTTGACAATCCTAATTTCATAACTTGTGAGGACGTGAACGGTCAAAAGTAAAATAAAACTGTTTTAAATGTTCAAGAACGTTTTTAAATACTGAATAACTTTACTTTCGGATTTTCGGAGAAATACAACGTTATTTTCAAAGAAATGTATGGTAAATTTAAATATTAATAAACAGTAAAAGAAGTATAGTAGCACTGGTGTTGAAAATTTAAGTCTTACTTATTCTGGAATGTAAATAAAACGGTGGGTCTGTCAGACGCAGCTCGACCGTTTGTGTTACTTTTTTTCGCCCATCCATTTTGGGGGTAACATACAATTCGTATCCTACACCATACAAAATCACCCCTTTTACATCAGAAAGCCCTCACTGAATCGAAGTCACTCTCAGAACTGATATGCAAAAACAGGCTCGTATCCCCCTCGGTACAAACGAGCTACTGTTTCTGGTCCGGACCTGCCTGATTACTTGCATTTCTACACCCATCTTCAGACTCTGGGATTACACGAACACAAGTATTTCTGCATCGTTTGCCATAATATTATATCATTTTCTCGGTACTTCTCGATATCAAGCACACAGCAGTAGCCTCCCGATCGCTCACGCAACATAATTCCGAAGATACAGACTGGAAATCATTTCTCTGCAAACCCGAAACTTTATCTAGGTAGAGCGTGCTCTAGACCACTGAATAACAAGAAACAAACAGATGAAAAATAATATTTCCACCAGCGTATACCAATCTCGCTGATGTAACAGATTCCAAATCATCCCTATAATTTAGAAACCAACCAAGGTCTTTCCCAATGATAGAGAACAGGCAAAAGTCTCTTCCATATGCCAGATGCACACACCACAATACATCTTCTCTCAACTAAATAAAGGCGCTAAATGTGCAGAAGCAGTCACCCGAACAGTTTACATGGGAGGGAATAGTGGTCCAGCACAAACGTCCCTCTATACACAATCTTCTCAAATTTCCACTTGATCACGAAAGCCGCCCATCTTACAATCACTGTCTCAATTGAACGTCATTCAACAATGAGCGAAGTATCTGAAATACACCCAGTTCTCGGCAATGGCTCTAGAAATATAAATATCACAACCTTTCTTAAGACTCGATATACTCTTCCCTTTGCTATCACAGTACTCCAAGTTAAATCCATACCTCCTCTACGACTGGACATAGTAATTTCCTTTACACAAAGACATACTTTATAAACCTGATGCTCAAATGCGAACATATCACGCATCCCCTACTACTAAGTATAATACTTCGTCAGTAACTGATTGCCTATGATACGAAATAATACTGACCGAAAATCAACCATGTTTGTGCATTTCTCTTATATTTCTTCCTGTAAGTGCTACCACTGTGTGTTAGAAAGAGAGACGTAATTGGCCAGATGTAAAAAAAAAAAAAAAAAAAAAAAAAAATCGCAACAACTATCGCACTACTGTCACAAGCGATCTTGGTTCTACAAGTGCACAAAAGTATCAATGTTGAAAGCTATACCCGCTTTACGAATCGAGGTACAAGATTAACTCTGAATGACGTGTTTTTTTTTCTGGACAAATACCATGATGGTGATCTTAGGAATATGTATTACCAGCCCACGATGCAACCTACTGATAAAATTACCTCATTTTGAAAGTGTTTCGCCTAAGGAACGTAGTATGTAAGCGGTATTTGCCACTCCCTGAAACCGATAATTCTATAGCGTTTGTAGTGCAATCTGTCTCAACACCTTATCAGAGGTTCTGCGATATATCCACTGAGTTATAGCCGATGACTGATTGAGAAGGAACGCAAACAGTAGTAGTAGATGATGTTCCGATGAAGGCCATAAGAAAACGTCCACTAGCTTCTCAGATCTCTAGTGATACGCTATCTGATAGAAATGATGTCCATGATTTTGAATTGGCTCTTTCCATTCAAGCACATACCTGCGTTGGACCCTATTGACAATAACTTTAATTATTACAACCACTACTCAATCATATATCTGACACTCTCATATCTCGCATTAAGTCAACTTTCCTGAACCTAGCTGCTACAATAAAATTCCAACGCAGTTTTAGTCACCCCCTACGCATCTTGCAGCTGCTCCCACTTCTATAGCTTTCTGCATGTGATCGTTCCAATTTAAATCGGAACTGAGCATAAGTCACGGAAAGACATATCCACCACACAAAACGACCTGACTTACTGCAACAGGACTGTGTTTTGACCATTCAGTGGAAATCCGCGCAATGTCGTACGTGTCCAAACTCTAGACATGGGAAATACCTTCGTTGGCTTGTAAATTATAGGGATGATTTGGAATCTGTTACATCAGAGAGATCGGTATTTGCGGGTGGAAATACCATTTTTCATCTGTTTGTTTCTTGTTATTAAGTGGTCTAGAGCACGCTCCACCTAGCTAAAATTTCGGGTTTGCAGATAAATAATTTCCAGTCTGTATCTTCTGAATTATGTTGCGTGAGCGATCGGAAGGCTACTGCTGTGTGCTTAATATCGAGAAGTACCGAGAAAATGATATATATTATGGCAGACGATGCGGAAATACTTGTGTTTATGTAATCCCAGAGTCTGGAGATGAGTGCAGAAACGCAAGCAATCCGGCAGGTCCGGACCAGAAACAGTAGCCCGTTTGTACCTAGGGGGAAACGAGCCTGTTTTTGCACATCAGATCTGAGAGTGACTTCAATTCACTGAGGGCTTTCTGAGTAAAAAGCGGTGATTTTGTATGGCGTAGGATGCGAATTGACTGTTTTCTACATCGACATGGCAGCGGTGATATATTCGCTGGCTGGAGATTGGTTTCACAGACTAATGAAAATGGTTCAAATGGCTCTGAGCACTATGCGACTTAATTTCTGTGGTCATCAGTCGCCTAGAACTTAGAACTAATTAAACCTAACTAACCTAAGAACATCACACACATCCATGCCCGAGGCAGGATTCGAACCTGCAACCGGAACGGTCGCTCGGCTCCAGACTGTAGCGCCTAGAACCACACGGCCACTCTGGCCGGCTCACAGATTAATATTCAAGCTCCTGTCCTCAGTGGGATAACAGTGTAAATGAGTAAGAGTCTTCCCGTATCTGAAGATATGTATGGCACTTTGGAAGGTTTAGTTGTCGGTGCAATATGGTGATCAGTGTAAAATAGTTTATTACCGCTGAATGTCACGTCTGTAGAAAGAAATAAAAGGTAGACGGTGCTTCCTAGGACTGAGGAGCATCGTGACATAAAGTCGGTCTGAGTGTAGGCATATGATAATTTTTTTCAGGTGCTGTACAGATATAAAAGATAAATGCACTGTTTGTGTAAAATGTGTATATACTGCATTGTAAAGTTACTGTGGTTTATGTTGTGGCATGTTTAGGGAGGATGACTGTGTGTCCTATCGTGAGGGATGTATAGATTCTGCACATCGATAATCATGAGGGTATGAGAGAGATTTTTTATGTGAAAAATTGCGTGTGCTATAGATACTGAGACTGGTTCCAGAAGCACATCCGTCAAGAGGAGACATTACCTGTATATCGATCGGTGTCGGACTGTAGCAGCAATCATAATATTTAATTGTACTTACACTGGTAGATATGTTCCTGGCTTCCAATACCCTTGTGAGTCTGGTATGTGTTTGATGATCTATAGACAACTTTGCGTGTTTAACTGTCAATGCACTTTAGCGATCTGTTCAAAATAATTTTATCGCTGAAAGTCCCAGAAAGAAAAGTTGGATAGTGCTTCGGTAACGACAACAATAGTAATTCGGCGGGTAAATTCTATAAGAGCCAGTCATAATGCTCGATTCATTCACATCCTTTGGGCTGGGATATAGGTGCCTCTACATAGCGGTGAGAACACTTGCATATCATGAGAGTAGGAAGGGTAACAAGTGATTGAGTGGGTACCACGTTATGTCCACGAGGAAGACTGCATTCGCCATTATTATGCGTTATTTTCGTAAACAAGTTCTGTTACGGCAAGAATTTTCGTGCATACAAGCTAAGACATCAAGAAAGCAAGCATTAACTATTTCTGGGACACTATACAATTTCCACGAGGTCGACTCAGTTCTTATTTTTCACATAGTCACGTGACATGAGTATAAGATTGAGAACATTGTTAGATGCGTTTGCAAAGGTTTGTAGCTACTCTGTCATCAATGGTAAAGCACGTACTGCCGGAGGTGTCTCACATATGGGGGCTGCGCCTTGGAGTTCTGTGATATCAGTATATAACAATAAATGTATACTCGAACACAGAAGCAGCTTTCACCCGTGTCTGGTGGCGGCGGCTCACGGGTGTGACGGTGCGCGCGCGTTCCTGGCCGTCGCGCCAGCACCTGTGTCTAGAGGAACACATATTTGAATAGGAATTTCTCTGGTGTCAAATATGAAAGGGATGTGGCCGCCTCATGCCTGAGGGCATCGGTGTGTAGTTTGGCAGCTGATGACCACGTCACTTGGCGGGTGTTGCCGCTGACCTCCTGTGTGCTCCAGTGGATAGGGGGTGACGGACGGTGCTTGTGCATGTTGATTGCATTATTTTGCGAGTGGGTCTGTAGTTTGTGCTATGCGTTATTTGGTCAGTTTACGAGTACTGAGCGTGTCTACACATCACTGTGCTGCATTATTTAGGAGGAGTCTTCATGTGTGTACTTAAATTATTTCGGTAAATGAGGAGCTGTTTGCGTGTCTGCAGACTGTGTATTGTGACCCCAAGCACATAAGAGAGAGTGTTTTGTGTCAGTGTGATAAATACATTCCATTCCAAAATAAAATGTTCCAAAATAAATAGAGTGCACTCTTTACTTACTCTCCCCAGCAGCCCAATGCAGCCTGAGTCATTTTCGCGCCATTTTCCCCCTACAGACAACCATCTGGGATTAGGTCACAGGAGGGATGACAGTGCCCTCTGGTAACAGTAATGTGTACTAGGTCAGTTAGAGTCTAGATCTCGTGGTGGAGACATTGCTTGCAAAATAAAAAACTTATCTCCATCATAGGCAGAGTCGTTTCCCTGGCATTTCCCACCACCATCTTGGATTACGTGATGCACTGTGCACATTAGTACACTTTAGTGCATGTTAGCCTGACAACAAGGGCTGGTAAGGGGATGTGGCGGTCGGTTGAGGATCGTGGTGAAGACTTTAACTATTTCCTTCCAATTCCAGGTGGGCGTGGCATTCACTAAAACTCCTTCCAAGTCCACAGTAGCGCATTCTGGTGGTGTCAATATGTACTAGGCCTCGTGGTGAACACAGTCTATACCACCATCTTGGATAACGTCACAGATGAGAGCGTCCTCTGGTGGTGGCGCTGTGTACCAAGTCAGTTGGAGTCCTGACCTCCTGGTGAACATACCAGATGGCTGTACTGCACGAAATTGTTTAAATAAACTGTTGGAATTTGAAGTTGCCGCCATTTTTCTGGGGGCGGTGGGGTCAGGTGACTGAAGTTAGTCCAAGTGTCCTTTCCTTCACGCCATTTTCTTAACTTAGTAGAGATCACGAATTGACCTTTGTTTACTGCCAAAATTCAAACTTGGCCCCAGTTCACAGGGAGAAGTGGCGGTCGAGTGACTTAGGTTAGTGGAGGTGGCACAAGTGAGATATCTTCCACTATTTTCTTAGGATGGTAGAGAAACCCCAAGTGACCTTTGTTTACCATCAAATTTCAATTTGGCCCCAGTTCATAGGAAGAAGTGGCAGTTGGGTGACTTATGTTAGTGGAGGTAGCCCAAGTGGCCTATCTTCCCAAGATTTTCTTAGCTTAGTAGAGGTAACTGTTGTGTGATGCATTGTCCTGTTGGAATTTGAGCTTCCTGCCATTTTTCTGGGGGACGAGCGTGTGGCGCTTTAACGCCAAGATTCAAATTTCCCACTAAAATCTGCCATCTTGGATAAAATCATGCGCTGTTGCCAAGTCTAAACGCCGCCATCTTGGCTAACGTCATCGCCGCCATATTGGATACATCTGGCAACAATGCAGACTGTGCTCGTAAACGGCTTTGTCCCAATACTACCGTTGCTTGAGTGATGATGCATAGGGTCCAGTGCGGAAAGAGAGATGTTACAGTACTTCCCAGAATAGCACGGGGTGCGTTCCTAACAGTACAGCCTATCCATCACTGAACTTACCCGTCAAACTGCTGTTTCTACCGGTGTGGGAGTACCATCCGCCCTTTTTTCTGCAGATGAGACATTCAATGCCAAAATTATTTTGCACAAAAAAATGGCTCTGAGCACTATAGGACTTAACAGCTGTGGTCATCAGTCCCCTAGAACTTAGAACTACTTAAACCTAACTAACCTAAGGACATCACACACATCCATGCCCGAGGCAGGATTCGAACCTGCGACCGTAGCAGTCGCGCGGTTTCGGACTGCGCGCCTAGAACCACGAGACCACCGCGGCCAGCTTATTTTACACAGATCGCTACATTGCACTGACAGTTAAACCCGCGTAAGTTGCCTACAGATCATCAAATACATACAAGACTCACAAGAATATTGGAAGCCAGGAACATATTTACCAGTCTAACTACAATTAATTATTATGAGTTTTCAGTACCCAAAAAAATTATGGTATACCTACACTCACACAGGCTATATGTCTCGATTCTCCTTGGTCCTAGGAAATTATCTGACAAAACTCGTCGAATAAGCGCTTCTGGAAGGTGCTGCATCCTGCCAAGATTCTGTCAAACAAGTGTTATGAAGGACAGGCGTCTGCCACAGTGTGATAATGAATACCACACCCGCGGACGTAATGCTTGGAAAGGCATTGGAAAGGCATCATCGACGCGGGTTGGTGTACTGTATCAACATCACTACCGTTAGAACAACAAGGGAAAAGCTAGGGTATGCTTAGGGGGTGCCTATGAGGGGGCATATTGTTGCAGCCGCATTGCCTGTCCTGTTTGTACACCATAGCAGGTCCAGTTGAACACTTGCATTGCCATATTGTGCAGCTGTTTACGAAATTTATCTGTCACCACATACGTTCGGATACACTTCTCAGTGTGTTGAAATCACAATTCACCATGTCCAAGCTATTCTTCTATTACGACTAGACATATGCAATCTTTTCTTGTTCTTGTGTGAATAGTAGTTTGATTACTTCCCACAAACGTATGTCGGAACATAAGCCACGGTACCTTCACGTTCAAGCGCCAGCATAACATTTCTATCAGTTATAGGTGTATAAAAATATTATGATACCTCACACTTGCACCAGCTGGGTTTAGTTTTCGCACTGAAAAAAAGTCTCTTGCCATTACGTATTAGTCGATGAATAAAGGATGTAATTACAATTTAATAAAGCTGTAGAGTATTTTCGGTTTATCAATTTCACCACTTCTACGAAACCTTTTGGTATTTTCGATACTTCTAAAACCAGCCAACACACAGTGTCGTCTCACACACACAATTCTCCCCTCTGACTAAGAAATCATTCTGAGTGCGAAATATACTAGAGTACGTTCATTCGGAGTTAATTTCCACGGGCGGAGTAGCTGGGGGGAGGAACCGAAAAACTGATGTAGTCTTAGCGTAATTTTAAGTTCATGTTGCTAAGCGCCGTACCTGTTTAACAGTTTGGAGCAGGAGTAGGATCACTGAGAGACGGATATGTTGTTTCAATTGGCAAAATTGAGTTTGTTACGAAAAACAAAAGAGCCTGTGAGAGCGTCATCCAAAGATATTGTTTGTTACACGTGCGAGAAACGGTAATACAACCCTTTTTTGATCCTATAACGTGTGTGTGTGTGTGTGTGTGTGTGTGTGTGTGTGTGTGTGTGTGTGTGTGTGTGAGCTGAATTTTCAAAAAGGAATATCATGTTATGTAGAAACCTCCTATAGGCTTGAATGCAAAGAATGCTTTATTACAATCGTGCAATAGACTTGTGTTTGTCTCTTTCAGTGCACTAGCTTTATGTAACTGAATTATCACTATGATTCCATCGTAATTCAGTTATCCAACTTCAAGTGGGTCCTGGATGTCTGTGAAAGAGGTAATGCCGTAGTTCTGAGGAGCTGTAGTGAGTGTAGTGTGCAAAGTATGGTCATGCTTTAGTTATCGCTATTAAAGGGGGATAGTGACTGCGCGACTCCGCTTGTTCAACAACAGAGCTCTAGCCACACATTAGAAAAAATACCCCATAGCTCCCACTTCGTTAATATGTTACGCCAATTAACCTTGAGAACTAAGGATTCAATGGAGGCCTGCCGGAGTGACCGAGCGGTTCTAGGCGATTCAGTCTGCAACCGCGTGGCCGCTACTGTCGCAGGTTCGAATCTTGCCTCGGGCATGGATGTGTGTGATGTCCTTAGGTTAGTTAGGTTTAAGTAGTTCTAAGTTCTAGGGGACTGATGATCTCTGCTGTTAAGTCCCATAGTGCTCAGAGCCATTTGAACCATTTGATTCAATGGAGAAGAGAATGTTACTGCTTATAGCGTGTTTGAGCTGGTGAAATCAAGAGCGTGTAATGTGCTCTTGGATACTTATATGAAACTGATAAAGAGTCGTCACCACGTGAACGCTTTTGATTATTACATTTTCCCTACACAACTTGTACCATCACTGCGTGATATATATTTTATTTGCCACATGGCGTATGTCAAAGTATGAGCCACACTTTAAGCAATATGACTCGAACGCTTGATACCACATTGATGGGCCCCATTCTTATGGCACTTTAGTTTAAGATTTACAGCAACGCGATTCTCTGTTTTCTGTGTCGTGTAGCGGTAATTTGAGAATAACGTGTTTGGATGCTTCAAGTGAACTCAAAGCGCCTGAAAGGAAGTTTTAATTCCAAGGAAAAACATTCACGCCGATGTTTCTTTATAAAACGAGTGAAGCGTGACTATGAAGCCGAATGCGGATAGGGGAATATTAGATATTAGTATCATTTAGCTGACGTAAAGTACTTAAAGAATTGGACAGTTACTTTGTTTCGAATTCATTCAAAGAAAGGCAATTAGTAACAGCAGCGAAATTAGCAAATGTGCGGTCATACCGTTAAAAAAATTATCATGTCTTTGAAATCGGTGAACTATACTTTCTCGCTAAGCTAGAAACTGTTTAATGTTTCCAAAGCCACAAAAAGCGTAACGTTGGGCATAAAAATATCAACAGCAATTGTAAAATAATTGTTAGCACCCAATACCGGCAAACAAATAAGTAGCTGCAGCTATTCGCAACTAAAAGCAGCATTTGCTCCAATCTTTCACTATTGTAAGCTTTCATGAAGTAGCCAGCTTTGCCCGATTTATCCTTCACAAATTACGTCCATTTTTGGTCAATTTGAGGGAAATGTCCCGGTTTGTCAGATAGAAATTGTGGCAACCCTAGTAACATAGGAAGCTGAACGTAAAGTTATCGCGAAATCTTCGTTCAGTTTTGTCGAATAGGAAAAATTCCACAACCAGCTGGACACAGGCAATGCTCGCAGACCGGCACTGACTTATCCAGCATGGTCATGCTGGGACTGACCTGTCCAGCGCGCACAGACAAGCATTCACCTGCTGGTGGGGTGTAATGATGCGTTCCTATTGGCTCCCTGAGGGAGATGGTGGGTTGATGGGGCAGAGGGTATATGAAGACCATTCTACCCTCAGTTGTCCTCATTCTTCCGTCAACCACCGTAGTCTGAAGTCGATCGTCTTGTTCTTGCTGCTGTGCATCAGTTTGCTCCTTTCTTGCGTATGTGTTATCGGTTTAGGTACAAAAATGAAACATTCTGTAGCGGCATCAAGTACCGTCGGTAGTGCCAGTGGCAGCAAATGGTAGAAATCATTAGAGCATGATGGGGAATTACCTGGTGAGTATAGATTCAAATCGGTGACTCTAACTTTTCTCTTCCACTAAGAATTTCATAGTATTGAATCCATTTCATCTTCTTATTGTTTTTTAACACATATCCACCAACACCAAAGCGCGGGTGATATGAACCCTGTCGTGCAACAGCAGACACAGTGGCACCAGACGCTCCATCAGCAGCAGCAGTAGCATCAGTATCATTGAATACATCTTATTGTTTCAGCATGCCAATGTGTCCATAGGCATGCGAAGGCAAACAACCCACAGATGGGTGACAGGTTCAACACATCCCTTGCTTGGAGTTATATAATGTCGCTCGACATGAGTAACTTATACGGGCAAGCCATCCAGCAATCACTGTTGATTGGCGAGTTTCGATGGGGGTCTTAAGACGAATGCAAGGGGTTAGGTGGAAAAATCATGGAGCATATAGCAGCTGATTCTGATGTAGTGTGTGTGATAGCGGCAGAACTCACACACTTTATTAGTTTGCATGTTGCACATACCAATTTGGCGTTGTGTCCAGAGCAACTAGTTCTGCGAGGAGGCTCCACACAAAACTGATGACTATGCTGGGGGATAAGCGGAGATACATTATTCATTATTGTAACCTCCAGCAATGCCTCAGCTTGGGTATGGAGTTGGTTAGAATCACCTGGGCTATCTCCTTCAAGCGGTCCCCCTGGTTGAAGGAGTATATCGATTTGAATATGAGACAGAGAGCTTCTACGACGTTTGACTTTGAGAAAGATTTTTATAAATTAATGAATAATTCAATTTTCGGTAAAACTATGGAGAATTTGAGGGGGCAAAGTGAATTTTTTTTTTTTAGAACCGAATGGGATGGGCGTTATGGCGTAAGAACCAAATTTTAAGCAGGTCACCAAATTCAATAAGAACTTTGTTGCTGTGGAGATGGCGAAGACTGCAGTAGAGTTTATCAAACCTATTTATGTGGGGATGTGCATACCAGACGTATCCAAACTCCACATGTACCGCTTTCATCATGGGTTTGCGAAAACTCATGTCACATATCCTAAATTACTTTATATGAATACAAATAGCTTCATCTATTGGATGAAGAACTGCGATCCATATGAAGTAATTAGGTGCCATGGCAATGAATTCGACACGTCCTCATATACAGCCGATAATCCTTATGGCATTACTTCGCAGAGCAAGAAGGTTATCAGTCTTATGAAGGACGAGTCGAATGGATTGCCGATTGTGGAGTTTGTAGGTCTACGCTCAAAAATGTATGCGTATCACGCATTGGAAGGTGTCACCCAGAGGCGGGCTAAGGATGTGCATCACATGGCATCGAGAGCCCTCTCTATCAAAGACTATTTGCGGTGTCTGCGCTAAGGTGTTCGCGGTGGTGCACCACAGCCACCACATATGGTGCAGCAGACTAGTATTTGATCAAGAGGACATGAGGTGTACACTGTACTACAGTCTAAAATCGCTCTGTGGCCTCATGACTATAAAAGGGTCATTTGTGATGATGGGATTGAAACCCGCCCGTACTCGCACTACTCGGTTGTAGCGGGAGAAGGGTTTGGCGCCTCTGATTGAGTGATAGTAAGAGAGTGAGAGAAAGAGAGAGAGAGTCTGCAGAGTAGTAGTATGACCCTTTTATCATAGTGTAATTAATTTTGTATGTGTTTGTGTCGTGTAAATATTTTTGTGTACAATGTACACACGTATATAGAGAGATAGAGAGAATGTGTGGAATATTTTTTTGTACTATGTACATGCGTATCTATAGAGAGGAAGAGAGAGGGGGAATGTGTGGAAAAGAACAGATAAAATCGAAAAAAATAATAATAAAAAAATTTATCTTTATATATGCACACCATGTGTGCGAAAGAAATAAAAAAGCACAAAAAATTTTAAAAAAAGTATATATTCATGTATTTCTTGATACACAACGTGTTTCTATGCTGCAAATATATCTACACACCATGTGTGTGTTTTAAATAGAATAACTTTTAAGTTTTTCACTTGCCGCTAGCCACCCAAGCCAGAATGGTATTTAGTATACATATATATATATATATAGTTCACAGTCCATCAGAATTGTTATTGTAAAAAAACTTTTGCTATTGTGGACCCTTGAAATTAGATTCTAAGCGTGTGCAGTCCATCAGAATTATTCTAAAAGCTATGCTACTAGGGCTGTCGAATTTAGTTATAGTACTAAGGAAAGTATCTCCACTTTAGTTTTTAGCATAGATTTTATTTTTAAGAAATTCCTACTGGTGTTACTGTTGTAGCGTGCAAGTTAAAAGTATTTCTGCATTGGAATAGAAGAGTCAATTTGTAAATCAAGAATACTATATTGTACCTCAAGAATACTATACTGTACCTGAAGAATTATATTGTACCTCAATAACTACACTATATTTGTGTGAACTGAATAAAGCAAGAAACAAATTAGTTACCATACATCTTTGTTGTTATTTACAAAAATAAACACCATCCCTATTGCATTATGTATGTATTGGTGTATATATAAATGCTGTGCATGTCTCAAATGACATTAGTTTTGCTGAAGATGAGTGCTATTAAGGAGGTGAAGTTTAACATTGATGATAACAAAATATATAGAATGTATTCATGGAATTCCGCCTATCATGCAGCACAAATTGGGTTATGGGAGCAAGAGGCATGTAAACATGTCCGCTTCCAAAGATATAGAGCAGATATGTCCAAAATTATATCTCCTGTGCTTGAAGAAAAGCACAGACATAGCATGTGGTTAAAAAACAATGTACATTGTCACAATGGGAACAGGGTTAAGAAAGAAGAACACAGAGGTTGTGAGGTAAAAATTCACTTATTTCTCATCCAACTTAAAAGTAATTTTACATTTTCATAAGTAGATACAGCAACACTTATTTCATACAAATTCTTGAGTCAATGGAGAGAAGGATACCTGTAGAATTCCAGGTCTTGAATACTGGCAAACTTAAAGATTCGACGAAACCATGAGATCTTTTCCTTCCCCTTCACATAGATTATGGTATCTATGTGATCGAATAATGTAAGCACAGTCGCCATATCTTTATAGGGTATGCCAGGATCATCCCATTGAATTCCATGGTAGAAATGCTTTAACCTTATTCCACTCTTCCATGTCTTAGCACACTTCACATACTTGAAAGACCTTGGTGATGCATTGTTTGCTTAGAATGTCTCTATCATTCCTGAATCTTCAGTGTACACCACATCTTTAAATGTTATCTGTCTACGCTCATCATCATAAAAACCATGAAGTAAAGAAATAGGTCATTAAAGAAGTAATAGTATCTTTCCTGCCTATAGAACATACATTATTATTGATGTTTTCAGCTCTACACCCAAAACAATAAATTTTAGTTGATAGTGACTTATCAATGTGGCATCACACATTCAAGTCACAGTGCTTAAAGCATGACTCATACTTTGACATACGTCAGGTGGCAAATAAAATATATATCACATAGTAATGGTACAAGATGTCTAGGGAACATGTAATAATCAAAAGCGTTCACGTGGTGACGACTCTTTATTAGTTTCATATAAGTATCCAAGAGCACATTACACACATTTCTTGACTTCACCAGCTCAAACACGCTATAAGCAGTAACATACTCTTTTCCATTGAATCCTTAGTTCTCAAGGTTAATTGGCGTAACATATTAAGGAAGTGAGAGCTATGGGATATTTTTTCTAATGTGTGGCTAGAGCTCTGTTGTTGAACAAGCGGAGTCGCGTAGTCACTATCCCTCTTTAACAACGATAACTAAAGCATGACCATACTTTGCACACTACACTCACTACCGCTCCTCAGAACTACGGCATTACCTCATTCACAGATGCCCCGGACACACTTGAAGTTGAAAAACTGAATTACGATGGAATCATAGTGATAATTCAGTTACATAAAGCTAGTGCACTGAAAGAGACAAACACAAGTCTATTGCATGATTGTAAAAAAGCATTCTTTGCATTCAGGCCTATAGGAGGTTTCTACATAACATGATATTCCTTTTTGAAAAATCAGCTCCCGCACACACACACACACACACACACACACTCACACACACACACACGTTATAGAATCAAAAAGGGTTGTATTACCGTTTCTCACACGTGTAACAAACAAAATCTTTGTATGACGCTCTAACAGGTTCTTTTGTTTTTCGTAACAAACTCAATTTTGCGAGTTGAAACAACATATCCATTCCACGGTGATCCTACTTCTTCTCTAAAGTGTTAAACAGGTACGGCTCTTAGCAACATGAACTTAAAATTACGCTTCGACTACATCAGTTTTGGGGTTCCTCCACCCATCTGCTCCGCCCGTGGAAATTAACTTCGAATGGACATACTCTAGTATATTTCGCACCCACAATGATTTTTTAGTCAGAGGCGAAAATTGTGTGTATGATGGAAGCAATGCATGGAATGCACTGACGCAAACCTCGACTTGGCTATATATATATATATATATATATATATATATATACGCCACTGTGTGTTGACTAGTTTTTCAAGTATCGAAAATACCAAAACGTTTCGTAGAAGTGGTGAAATCGATAAACCGAAAATATTCTATGGCTTTTTTAAATCGTAATTACATCCTTTATTCATTGACTAATACATAATAGCGAGATACTTTTTTGTAGTGAGAAAACTACACGCAGCTGGTGCAAGTGTGGACGTATCATAATTTTTTTATATGCCTGGAACTGATAGAAATGTTATGCTGGTGCTTGAATGTGAAGGTACCGTGGCTTATGTTCCGACATACGTTTGTGGGAAGTAATCAAACTACTATTCACATAAAAACAAAAACAGATTGCGTATGTCTAGTTGTAATAGATGGGTAGATTGGACATTCTGAATTGTGATTTCAACGCACTGAGAAGTATATCCGAACATATTTGGTGATAGATTCATTTCGTAAACAGCTCCTCAATATGTCAATGCAAGCGTTCAACTGGACCTGCTATTGTTTACAAACAGGACAGGCAATATGTCTGTAACAATACGTCCCCTCATAGGCACCCCCTAAGCATACCCTAGCTTTTACCTTGTTGTTCTGTCGGTAGTGATATTGATTGCCGTACACCAACCCACGTTGGTGATGCCTTTCCAGTCATTGTATCCGTGGGTGTGGTTTTCATTATCGCACAGTGACAGACGCCTGTCCATCATAACACTTGTTTGACAGAATCTTGGCAGGATGCAGCACCTTCTAGTAGCGCTGATTCGACGACTTTTGTCACATAATTTCCTAGGACTGAGGATAATCTAAACATATAGCCTGTGTGAGTGTAGGTGTAATATAATTTTTTTGGGTGCTGTACAGATATAAAAGATAACTGCACTGTTCCTGTAAAATGTGTGTATATTACACTGTAAAGTTACTGTAGTTTATGTTGTGGCATGACCAGAGAAGATGAGTGTGTGTCCTATCATGCGGGGCGTAAAGATTCAGGGCATCGATAACGCCAAGTGTATGAGAGAGTTTTTTTTTGTTTTATGTGGAAAATTATGTGCGCTATAGATACTGAGGCTTGTTGCAGAACTACAGCAGTCAAGAAGAGATATTACCTTTACACTGATCGGTGTCAGACTGCAGCAGCAATCATAATAATTAATTGTAGTTAGATTGGAAAATACATTCCTGGCTTCCAATATTCTTGTGAGTCTTGTATGTATTTGATGATCTGTAGGAAACTTTTGCAGGTTTAACTGTCTGTGCAATGTAACGATCTGTGCAAAATAATTTTCCACTGAAAGTCTTGTCTGCAGAAAAAATGGGGGGATGGTGCTCCCACACCGGTAGCAGAGGCAGTTTGACAGGTAAGTTCAGTGACAGACGGAATACACCCTGTGCTGTTCTGAGAAGTACTGCAACACCTCTTCCTCAACGCTGGACCCTATGCTTCATCGTGCCAGCAATGGTACCTAGGTGAATACGTATTTCGACAGGAATTTCTCAGGTTTCGAGTATGAAAGATATGCCAGCGCCTCATCCTTGTGGGGCCCAAACGGTCGCGTCGCAGCTTTGTGGGGACTGCCAGTGCACCCCGACTCCTGCGTTGGCGTCGGGCGTTGGGTGGCGGGATGTGTTTTTTATTAGCTATCTTTTCTTTAAACTATATTCCATCTACATCTACATATATACTCCGCTAGCAACCAAGCAGTGTGTAGTGGAGGGCACTATTGGCATCAAAGTCATCTTTCCTGCCGTCTTTTCAACTTGCAGATCGCGAGAGGGGAAACGACTGTCTGAATGCCACAGTATGAGCTCTAATTTCCCTTAGCTTTGAATAATGATCATTGTGCTATATGAAAGTTGGTGATAATAATATATGCTCTATATCCTCAGCAAAGATAGGATTTTGGGGTTGGTGTTGGGTTGTTTGGGGAAGACCAGACAGCGAGGTCATCGGTCTCATTGGATTAGGGAAGGACGGGGAAGGAAGTCTTCCATACCCTTTCAAAGGAACCATCCCGGCATTTGCCTGGAGCGATTTAGGGAAATCACGGAAAACCTAAATCAGGATGGCCGGACGCGGGATTGAACCGTCGTCCTCCCGAATGCGAGTCCAGTGTGTAGGATTTTGGAATTTAGTGAGCAGCCCCTTCTGTTCAGCGCGTTGTCTATCTGCAAGTGTGTCCCACTTCAAACTTTCAATGAAATTTGTATCACTCTCATGATGGCTAAATGTGCCCGTCACAAATCTTGTGGTTCTCTTTGGACCTTCTCAATCACTTGAATCAGACCCAACTGATAAGGGCAACCCCCCTCCCCCCATACAGCCATATGGACAAACAATACTCTAAATCCAACAGGATGCTGCAACTTAAAAAAAGACTACCCCATACAAGTGAAGAATATCGGTTTAATTAATTTGCATTAATTTTTTATATCAGTGTGGTGTTAGAACTACAATAGTTAAGTGGGAACTGTGTGTTAGTGCAGGTTAACTGCAGAACACTAAGTTAATTTAAATAAATGCAGTACAATAGTTTGAGGGAGTGGATGACAGAGAAGAATGCATGAGAAATGGCGTTCAGAAGCATGCGAAATTCAAAAAGTGTACCAGAAAATGGTGGCAGGAGACACCTAATTACTTAATTTGCTATCAAAGGCGGTACAATAGTTTAAGAAAATGGAAGTGACATGGAAAAACACTTAACAGAACAATAGGTTAAGTGGCGACAAAGGCCCAAACATTAGGTTAGGACACCCAGACTACAGTGCTGAACATTAGGTTATGCAACATGTTTGCTCCATGTAACTGCTTCCTGTAAGACCTAGATGTTTCCAAACAGCAGAGAATGATGAGCAAGAGAAATCCAATCCCCGTAAACTGAATTGTTTATAAATAAACAGTATACCCTTTCCATATATTCCATACATTGTATAAATTGTTTAAACAATATTCGATACAGAGCAATCGATTTCCCTCCAAATCACCGATCAACTGAGTCTTTTTCCCGCCGTTTTTCGGGAGGGAGAAGAGGGTTGGAGGGGAGGGGGTTTACCAGAGGGGGATAGATTAATTAACTGAGCAACTTAATTAGTTGTCCATCATACTGATAGCAGTGACAGGGGTTATTCCAATAACTCAGCCAGCCGGGGTGGCCGAACGGCTCTACGCGCTACAGTCTGGAACCGCGCAACCGCTACAGTCCCAGGTTCAAATCCTGTCTTGGGCATGGATGTGTGTGCTGTCCTTAGGTTAGTTAGGTTTAAGTAGTTCTAAGTTCTAGGGGACTGATGACCTCAGAAGTTAAGTCCCATAGTGCTCAGAGCCATTTCAACCAAAAACTCAGACGTGAAACTGCACCTGTAGCAGCAAGCGGAGATTTCCTGAGGGGGGAAGTGAGTGAGAGGGGGTGGAGAGAGGGCAACAGGTTAAGTGTAGTGACATAGAAAACCACATAACAGAACAATGGGTTAAGGACCTGTCAATTAAAGGAGAACAACAGGTTTACCTCTGAGTGCATGCCTGCCCCTGATGTGGGCAACCTGCACTAACAAATGCGCTCATTCAAAGTTTGATTTACTACTAGCATTGTGATATGTTACCTGGTTACTGATGTGCCATCACCCAAGGACATGTGCTCTCGAGTTGTGCATTTGGTGTGTGCTACAGCTCTGACAGCGATATACACTTCTCCAGCCGACTGGAAAGCTGCATATTACTATTGGAGCAAAGAGAGCACCACCCCACTTTCCATCGTTGCCAGATGTATCCAGGATGGCGGCATGTATACTTGGCAACAGTGCATGACTTCATCCAAGATTGCGACTGTGACGTCATCCAAGATGACAGATTTTGGCGGGAAAGTGCCACTCCCCCCTCCCCTCCTCACCCCCAGAAAAAGGCGGCAAGTGCAAATTCCAACAGCATAATGCATCACACCCTGGCTATCTCTACTAAGCAAAGAAAATCGTGGGAAGATAACTCACTTGGTCTAACTCTACTAACCTAAGCCACTTGACCGCCACTTCCTCCTACGAACTCACGCCAAGTTTGAATTTTGGCAGTAAGCAAAGGTCAATTCGCATGTCTCTACTAAACTATGAAAACGTCGAGAAAGATAGGACACTTCGCCCGACCGCCACCTCCTCCTAAGGATTTGTGGAAAAAAATGACTTGGACATAAGTCTTTATTTAGACAATTTCATCCACGTGTGTTAACCACGAGGTCTGACTCCAACTGACATTGTATACATCGCCACCACCAGAGAGCACTGTCGTCTGTTTCGTGATGTAATGCAATATGGTGGGGGAAATGGCGGGAAAACGACCCTTGACACAAGTTTTGATTTTGCAGGCAGTGTCTCCACCACGAGATCCAGACTGCAACTGACATAGTGCACAATACTGCCACCAGAGGTAGCTATCATCCATCCTGTGACATAATCCAAGATGATGGGGGGCAAATGGCGTGAGAACAACTCTGGACACAAGTCGTTATTTTGCAGGCATACTCTCCACCACTAGATCTAGAGTCCCACTGACCTAGTACACAGCACTGCCACAAGATGTTGCTGTCTTCCCTCATGTGACATAACCCAAGATGGTGGTCTGGGGGGGGGGGGGGGGGGGGAAATGGCATGAAAATGACTCAGCCTGCTCTGGGCTGCTGTATTGAGTAAGGAAGGAGTGCACTCTATTTACTTTGAAGCAACTTATTTAGTGATGCAGTATATTTATCGCACTGACACAAAACACACGCTCTGACATGCTCGGGGCCATCTCACACATCCCACAGACATGTAAACTACTTCTAAATAACGCTCTCCAGACACGCAAACAACTCCTAATTTACCAAAATAATTTCGGTACACACTTGCACACTCCTCCTAAATAATGCAGCACAGTGATGTGTAGACATGCTCAGTACTCGTAAACTGTCCAAATAATGCTTAGCATAGCCTCAGAACTGTTCGTAAAATAATGCAATCAATACGTACAAGCACCCTCCACCATCCCCTGTCCAATAGAGCGCGCATGCAACCCCAACGAAGTGACGCGGCCGTCAGCTGTCAAACTACACACAGAGCCCCACTTCGGTCCTGCAAGTATGAGGCAGCGACAACTCATTCATACTTGGTACCTGAGAAATTCCTATCTAAATACGTGTTCACCTAGACACCGCGGCCGACATGAACGCACGGGAGCGCAGATGTTCGAGGGGAGTCATGAGCCACCGCTGAATACAGGTGAAAGTTGCCTGCCTCTACTTTCGGGTATACAGTCAGTTATACTGATGTCACAGAATTCCAAGGCGCGCTCACACGAGACACCTCCTAGCAGCACATGCCTTTACCGCTGATAATAGAATAGCACAGGGCGCATTGCTCCTAGAGCAATATGACACACGCGTTTATCCATACTTAACTACCCAGCGTGTCTCTAGCATCGACGCGAAACGTCTGCGTGGCGACTCGACATTTAAAACGTTCTCAATCTTATTCTTACGTCACATGGCTTTGTAAAAAAACTAAGACCCAATTCGATCTCTCTGGAATTGTATAGTGTCCCAGAAATAATTAGCGCACGCTTTCTAGATGTCTCAGCTTCTATGCTCGGAAATTCGTGCCCTAACAGAACCTGTTTAGAAAGATAACATCGAATGCACCCATCCCAGGGCTCCTAACGTGATACCCTTCCTACTCTCAACATACGCAAACGTTCCCTCCGCTATGTAGAGGCTCCTATATCCCAGCACAAACGATGTGAATGAATCGGACATTCTGATTCGCTTTTACGGAATTTACCCTCCGAATTACTGATGCCGCCGGTATTGAAGCACCATCCACCTTCTCATTCTCGAGCTTTCAGAGTTAAAACTATAATGCACAGATCGCTAAATTGCATTGACATTTAAACCCACAAAGTTGATTACAGATTGTGAAATACATAAGAGACTCACAAGAATATTGGAAGCCAGGAATATATTTACCAGTGTAACTACAATTAAATATTATAATTGCTGCTATAGTCTGACACTGATCAATCTACAGATAATGTCTCCTCTTGACGACTCTACTTCTGCAACGAATCTCAATATATATAGTGCATATAATTTCCCACGTTAAAAATCTCTCTCATATCCTTGTGGTTATCGATGTGCTGAATCTACGAGTATACGTCCTCACGATAGGACACACAGTCATCCTCTCTAGTCATGCCATAACATAAACAATAGTAACTTCATAATGCAATATATACACACTTTACATAATGTAAGCCACAGTAACTTTACAATGCAATATATACATATTTTACACAAACAGTGCAGTTATCTTTTATATCTGTACAGCACCCGAAAAAATTGTGGTATGCCTATACGCACACTGGCTATATGTCACGATGCTCTCCAGTCCTACGAAAGCCTTTTCTTTCTTTCTACAGACGCGACATTCAGCGGTAATAAACTATTTTACACTGATCACCATTTTGCAGCAAAAACTAAACCTCCCAAAGTGCTATACATATCATCAAATACGGGAAGACTCTTACTCATTTACACTGTTATCCCACCAAGGACAGGAGCTTGAATATTAGTCTGTGAAACCAATCTCCAACCAGGGAATATATCACCGCCTGCCGTGTCGATGTAGTAAACACATAATTCATATCATCCGCCGTAAAAAAATCATCCCTTTTACTCATTCGTACATATACCGTGAAGACAGACAGTGCCATATATATACTCCTCTCAGCACTAGGGCATCTACACCTGACGGGTGCCCACAGCACCTCAGAACTGATCTACAAATTCAGGATCGTTTCCTCTTGGCACAAACACTTTTCGATATCAAGCAGTAGGCAGCATCTTACCGATCGCTAGCGCAACATAATTCCCAAGATATAGAATGGAAATTGTTTCTCTACAAACTCCAAACTTGAGCGAGGTGCAGCATGCAGTAAACCACTGGGTAACTAGAAACAAATAGGGGAAACTGATATTTCCACTCTCGAATACCGATGTGACTGATGTAACAGATGCCAAATCATCCCTATAATTTACAAGCCAACTAGCGTCTTTCCCATGTCTAGAGAACAGGCAAACGTGTCTTCCACTTGCCTGATGCACGCAACACAATCGATCTTCTCTCAACTAAATAAAGGCGCGAAATGTGCAGAGGCAGTGAACCAAACAATTTACACGGGAGGGAATAACAGTCCAGTGCAGAAGCACCTCCATACACAATCTTCTCAAATTTCCACTTGATCACGAAAGCCTCCCAACACATACTAAATGTCGCTATTCGGTCGTCTAGATGATGGTAAAGTTAACTCAGGTACATTCCTACACTCCATGCATTCGGACAGTTGCTGTTGCTAACGGGAAACGAGAATCATTCCCACCACAGGCAATGCATACATGGAATCATTCCAGAAAAGCGGTCACATATATGTTTTATCATTATACTTACAATTAAATGTTTCGATCGCAGTCTCAATTGAATGGCATTGGACACTGAGCGAAGTATCGGAAATACAACCTGTTGTAGGCAGTGGCTCTGGAAATAGAAATATCTCTACCTTTCTTATGACTTGACATACTCTTCCCTTTGCTGTCACATTACTCCAGGTCAAATCCATACCCTCCATACAACAGGACATAGTTATTTCCTTTCCACAAACACATACTTTATAAAACTTGATGCTCAAACGCGAACATATGACACATCCCTTACTACTAAGTATAATAAACCATCAATAACTGATTGCCTACTATACGAATTAATACTGACCGAAAATTAGCGATGGGTGTGCGTGTCTCTTAGGTTTTTCTTGTGAGTCCTACCACCATGTCCTAGAAAGAGAGACGTAATTAGCGAGACGTTAAAGAAAAAACAGATAGCAGCAACTACTGGATATGTTACTGTTACAAGCGGTCTTGGCTCTATAGGTGACCGCAAGTATCTATATTAAGAGCTATACCCACTTTACAAATCGAGGTACGACATGACCTCTGAATGAGGTGTGTGGTTTTTTTTCTGGACAAATACCGTGACGGTGATCGTACGAACGCATATTATCCGCCCACCTTTTATCGGCGTGATAAAATCACTGAACTCAAAGCGATTTGGCTAAGGAACATGGTATGTAAGCGGTATTTCCGACTCCCTCACACCTCCCCAACTGGATAATTCTACAGTATTTGTAGCGCATTCTCTCTCGATACCAGATCAGAGGTTCTGCGATATATCGTCTGAGCTATAGGCGATGACTGATTGAGAAGGAACACAAACAGTAGTAGTAGATGATGCGTCAACTGAGGTCGTAAGAAGAAAAATGTACACTAACCTCTCAGATCTCTAGTGTTACTATATCCGCTAGAAATGATGTCAATGATTTGGAATCAGGTCTCTCCATTCAAGCACATACCTGCATCGGATCACACCCACAAGTGAATCATATTTCTCACACTCCCATATCTCGAAACGAGTCACCTTACCCGAGTCTAGCTGGTACAGTAAAATTTCAACATGGTTTTAGTCACCCCTACACATCTTGCAACTGATCCCATTTCTACAGTTTTCCACATGTGAGCGTTCCAATTTAAGTCAGAACTGAGCAGAAGTCGAAGAAAGACATATCCAACACCGTCTGCAACCCGTGTAGAAAGAGAACGACCTGAGTTACTGCAACAGGACCGCGTTTTGACCATTCTGCGGAAATGCGCCCAATGTGGTACACCCTCAGACTAGATACAAGTACTACAGATCCACGTCGATTCAAATAAATCAGCAGAACATGCTATAATCGTTATTCTCTACCCCCAACAGAAAAAAAATTACGAATTATGCAAGCTCATACGAATTAGAAGTCACCTAGGAACCGATGAGGGCTAAATGACGTAAAGATGCGATTGGGCCTCCTAAATGGAGAAAGAGATATCCCAATACTTCCCAGAATAGCGTAGCGTGCAGCCATCCAAACATTCCTAATGGTATACAACGTCCCTCACCGAATTTACACATCAAACTGCTGCTGCTACTGCTGACTGTATACCCGAAAATAGAGGCAGGCAACTTTCACCTGCATTCAGCGGCGGCTTGTGACTGTGTGCACCCCCTGGAGCGTCTGTGCTCCCGCCCATTCATATAGCCCGTGGTGTCTAGGTGAACACGTATTTAGATAGGAGTTTCTCAGGTACCAAGTATGAATGAGACGTTGCTGCCTCATGCTTGAGGGACCCAAGAGGAGGCCTGTGCATGGTTTGACAGCTGACGGCCACATCTCTTCATTGGGGTTGCCTGTGCACTCTACTGGACAGGGGGTGGCAGAGAGCGTTTGCACGCATTGCCAGAGGTGTCTCACATATGGGGGCTGCGCCTTGGAGTTCTGTGATATCAGTATATAACAATAAATGTATACTCGGAAATATAAGCAGCTTTCACCTGTGTCTGGTGGCAGCGGCTCACGGGTGTGTCGGTGCGCACGCATCCCTGGCCGGTTCGCGCCAGCACCTGTGTCTAAATGAACACATATTTGAATAGGAATTTCTCTGGTGTCAAATATGAAAGGGATGTGGTCGCTTCATGCCCGAGGGCACCTGTGTGTAGTTTGTTGTTTGCATGTCTGGAGAGCGTTGTTTAGATGTAGTTTATATGTCTGTGGGATGTGTGAGATGGGCGCAAGCATGCCAGAGTGTGTGTTTTGTGTCAATGTGATAAATATACTGCATCACCAAATAAGTTGCTTCAAAGTAAATAGAGTGCACTCCTTCCTAACTCAATACAGCAGCCCAGAGCAGGCTGAGTCATTTTCGTGTCATTTTCCCCCTCCTGACAACCATCTTGGGTTACGTCACATGAGGAAAGACAGCAGCATCTTGAGGTAGTGCTGTGCACTAGGTCAGTTGGACTCTAGACCTAGTGGTGGAGAGTCTGCCTGCAAAATAACGACTTGTCCTCTGGTGGCAGCATTGTGCACTAGGTCAGTTGGAGTCTAGATCTTGTGGTGGAATCACTGCCTGCAAAATCAAAACTTGTGTCAAGAGTCGTTTTCCCACAATTTCCCCCCACCATGTTGGATTACGTCACGAAATGGACGACAGCGCTCTCTGGTGGTGGCGATGCGTACAATGTCAGTTGGAGTCAAGACCTTGTGGTGAATGCACGTGCATTAAATTGTCTAAATAAAGACTTATGTCCAAGTAATTTTTCCCACAAATCCTTAGGAGGAGGTCGGGCGAAGTGTCCTATCTTTCGCGACGTTTTCTCAGTTTAGTAGAGATATGCGAACTCACCTTTGCTTACAGCCAAAATTCAAACTTGGTGCAAGCTCATAGGAGGAAGTGGCGGTCAGGTGGCTGAGGTTAGTGGAGTTAGACCAAGTGAGTTATCTTCCTGCGATTTTCTTTGCTTAGTAGAGATAACTGGGGTGTGATGCATTATGCTGTTGGAATTTGCACTTTTCGACATTTTTTTGTGGGAGGGGAGGGGAGTGGAGTGTGACACTATCCTGCCAAAATTAAAACTTCCCGCCAAAATCCACCATCTTGGATGTCATCACAGCCATCATCTTGGATGATGTCATGTGCTGTTGCCAAGTCTATGTGCCACAATCTTCGATGACATCATCGTTGCCATCGATTGTACATCTGGCATCAATTGAAAGTGGGGTTGTTCTATCTCATATTTGGCAATCTACAACATTTTTCAAAAAAACTTGCAGTGTGCCTTACCAGCTAAAATTTTGCTATTCTGCTTCTTTCGGTATATTCTTCCTGTGTAAAAAATTTCAGGTTGGGTTTTGACATATCCAGTTGGTCCATTCCCTTCTAATTCCAAGCAGTTCACGTAAATGGCCAATAAACCTGGCCGCCCCTCAGAATTCTAAATCTGACCATATTCATGATTTTTCAACACTGAAGCGTGTGGAATTGTCTGGAGGAAGTGTTAGTGCTACAATACTCCATATGCCCATGGCCTAGTGGTAGTCTGCCTGTGTCAGTGACAGCTTGCATACTGGGGCACGTGGTAGTTATGTCAGTGCAGCGAATCGCGACTGCACAGAGTGCCTTAGCTGTAACTGAGACATCTCCTGTGCGGACTTTCTTGGAATAATGGCTCAAGCAGGTGGTAAAGAGACCTCGAACTATGCCTCTGACAAGAATTTTCATAAACCAAACTCATTTAAACTGGAATTATTGCTAGAATGTATCGTTAAAATCACCTTCGATGATGTTGTACGTATCAGTTTATCAATAGTGAGCAGAGCTGTTTACTTCAACCTGAAAACCTCGGAAATTTGTGATAGAATCATAGAACCTTGAGAAAGGGCTTTGAAATTCAACCATAAAGACTGTAATGTTAGCAATGTAGCAATTATGAATTCCGGACTTAGCATCCACACATTATGGAATTTCGAGCTACCCTTCGAAACTACACAGAGCAGATAAATACTGTAGTATCGCCATATGTCAAGGTGCTCAATAATCTTCTAGAAAGGTGGTCTAACATTCAGAAATTCCTACAGCTTAAGGGGGCGATGCAGGTTAAGGTACACCTTCAGCAGAACATACCTTCTTATATCGTAGTAGGTGGACATCACACTATAGTAATATATGATGGACAACCACGCACATGTGCTGGCTGTGACTTGCTGGGCCATGTTCACACACAGTGCATATGACGACGAGTGGCAGCCAAAATCTCTCAGACAAATAGAAGCTAAACGATGTCAAAGTTAGCGTAAGGAGGGCTATGCGTGAAGCGTTCAGTGAATTCGAAAGTAAAATTCTATATACCAACTTGACAGAAAATCCTAGGAAGTTCTGGTCTTACGTTAAATCAGTAAGTGGCTCGAAACAGCATATCCAGACACTCCGGGATGATGATAGCATTGAAACAGAGGACGACACGCGTAAAACTGAAATACTAAACACCTTTTTCCAAAGCTGTTTCATAGAGGAAGACCGCAATGCAGTTCCTTCTCTAAGTTCTCGCACAAACGAAAAAATGGCTGACATCGAAATAAGTGTCCAAGGAACATAAAAGCAACTGAAATCACTCAACAGAGGAAAGTCCACTGGACCTGACGGGATATCAATTCGATTCTACACAGAGTACGCGAAAGAACTTGCCCCCCTTCTAACAGCCGTGTACCGCAAGTCTCTAGAGGAACGGAAGGTTCCAAATGATTCGAAAAGAGCACAGGTAGACCCAGTCCTCAAGAAGGGTCGTCGAGCAGATGCGCAAAACTATAGACCTATATCTCTGACGTCTATCTGTTGTAGAATTTTAGAACATGTTCTTTGCTCACGCATCATGTCGTTTCTGGAAACCCGGAATCTACTCTGTAGGAATCAACATGGATTCCGGAAACAGCGATCGTGTGGGACCCAACTCGCTTTATTTGTTCATGAGACCCAGAAAATATTATATACAGGCTCCCAGGTAGATGCCATTTTCCTTGACTTCCCTAAGGCATTCGATACAGTTCTGCACTGTCGCCTGATAAACAAAGTAAGAGCCTACGGAATATCAGACCAGCTGTGTGGCTGGATTGAAGAGTTTTTAGCAAACAGAACACAGCATTTTGTTCTCAATGGAGAGACGTCTACAGACGTTAAAGTAACCTCTGGCGTGCCACAGGGGAGTGTTATGGGACCATTGCTTTTCACAATATATATAAATGACCTAGCAGATAGTGTCGGAAGTTCCATGCGGCTTTTCGCGGATGACGCTGTAGTATACAGAGAATTTGCAGCATTAGAAAATTGCAGCGAAATGCAGCAAGATCTGCAGCGGATAGGCACTTGTTACAGGGAGTGGCAACTGACCCTTAACATAGACAAATGTAATGTACTGCGAATACATAGAAAGAAGGATCCTTTATTGTATGATTATATGATAGCGGAACAAACACTGGTAGCAGTTACTTCTGTAAAATATCTGGGAGTGTGTGTGCGGAACGATTTGAAGTGGAATGATCATATAAAATTAATTGTTGGTAAGGCGGGTACCAGGTTGAGATTCATTGGGAGAGTCCTTAGAAAATGTAGTCCATCAACGAAGGAGGTGGCTTACAAAACACTCGTTCGACCTGTACTTGAGTATTGCTCATCAGTGTGGGATCCGTACAAGGTCGAGTTGACAGAGGAGATAGAGAAGATCCAAAGAAGAGTGACGCGTTTCGTCACGGGGTTATTTGGTAAGCGTGATATCGTTACGGAGATGTTTAGCAATCTCAAGTGGCAGCCTCTGCAAGAGAGGCGCTCTGCATCGCGGTGTATCTTGCTGTCCAGGTTTCTAGAGGGTGCGTTTCTGGATGGGGTATCGAATGTATTGCTTCTCCCTACTTATACCTCCCGTGGAGATCACGAATGTAAAATTAGAGAGATTCGAGCGGGCACGGAGACTTTCCGGCAGTCGTTCTTCTCGCGAACCATATGCGACTGGAACTTGAAAGGGAGGTAATGACAGTGGCACGTAAAGTGCCCTCCGCCACAGACCGTTGGGTGGCTTGCGGAGTATAGATGTAAATGGACATGTAGATGTACCTGCTGGCAAAGCCACAAGTCCCTGTGTGCCAACGGCACTGCTCCTGACATACACAGTGGCGGTCACCAGATTCAAACCCTAGACTGATTCAAACCGTATTAACGCGAAAAATCTTATGGAAATTAATGATGAGACAAAGACAATGACGACGAACGAAAGAAGAACGGAAACGACTGATGCTCTCCCCTGGGAGCCAGGACGAATCAGGCATTGTACCTATGGAGGAACAAAAGCTGAGAAAATGATGGAACTCGAATGCTGAAAAGAAAGAAAAT
This sequence comes from Schistocerca piceifrons, assembly GCF_021461385.2. Classification (NCBI taxonomy): domain Eukaryota; kingdom Metazoa; phylum Arthropoda; class Insecta; order Orthoptera; family Acrididae; genus Schistocerca; species Schistocerca piceifrons. The sequence goes on from NC_060149.1 coordinate 76,599,100, forward strand.
TCAGAAGGGAGCTTCTGTAGAAACGGAACTGGCACACCAGTGTGCTCATGAAGTAGTGTCACTACTTCTAGAAACAGCAAGGAAGTAGCCGACTGATCCAGAAACATTCTGAAAATCGTAACCTCAGCCAGTCTGCATCAAGACTGATGCACATGAATGTGGCAGACTCCCTTGCAATGAGTGTATACCAAGAGCTACTTGATGACCCTGTCAGAAGACCATCTCGTTGCTCTATGCCAGACCACTGTCAGTCCAAAAAAAATAGAAGATGACTCGTACTGCACTACACGAACAGGGAATTGGACTGAAGAAATTGTAGTAACGACAGTATAACGACATGACTAGGATCCTGAAAACTGTTGAAGAGTCAATTTCATCCCAAAAATAGAAGCACATGTCAACAGGAGAGAATACTCCAAAAGAACTGATTTTGGAACATGGGCTTGTGTTGTAGTGCCTCACGAGAAAAGTCCATTAACCCCCAACATCTACCCTACAACATGAACCAGCCTTAAGTCTATAAATAAAAGAACTTCTTTGAGTATATAATATCCAGTCTTACCTGCAACGATGCATTCTACAAGACCTCTTATATGCTACAGATATAGACATTTTTACCTAACACTCGTCACAGGACACACAAAATGTGAAGGACATCACCAACAGTTCAAAATAGTGCAAGTGAGAGTAGATTAAGTGGTTTCTGTTCTGGTTATATATCGGCAGTTGGTTTCTTAGCGAGCTGTCATGGCAGTGGTAGATAACGACGCGCAAAAGACCTCGGTGAGACCCCACCCGGGTTCAGTGACGCTGCCGGCTGGCGACCAGTCCCATGCTGAGTCTAGCAAGAGTCCTCCACAGAAGCAGAGGCAGCGTCCAGTGCTGGTCTGGTAGTACCCAGATCAGCTATGATGATACAATCAGTCCTTACTCTGTATTTGTGGTGGTGACAGAGGCGCCGGCCAGCAAAGGGTGCTAATGTGGGTGTGTTACCACACTCCTTCTCCCTTGGGGAAGTGATGATGGCTGCAAGACCCCCATGCCAAGTACTGCTAGCTTTGTAAGATGGTATCCATGGCATGTGGGACTGATTCTAGTGTTGACAAAAGCTCTCTGTTGGTGGGAACTGAGAGTAAGACCAGAAGTGGTCGCTGCAAAGGTGGCTCCACCTCAGTCAGGAGTGCCATGGCCCAGGGCAGCTGCTGGTTGCTCTGGCTCTGAGGCTGGAGCCATATAGACACCTGGTTGCTAGAAGGTACGGGTGTGAGTGTGCCACGGTTCCTCCTGGACACTCTATATTGCATCTCCTGTGGTAGGCCCCCTCTAGTTGAGGAAGCTAACAAGTATGCTATGTGGATGGATGAGCACAGTGCAGGATGAAGGACCATAGGAGGCTCATTGGAGAGGATGATTATAGGAGAAGTTGGAGTGGTTGGCTAAGACTGCTAATGAGGTGATGCAGGTACATGTACGGGTGATGGTAGTAGAACCACAGCATGGAGTCACTGCTGGTTTTGTTTGCAGGCTAACCACCTGTCACCCACCAACAGTGTGAAGAGCGCCATCTGTGGTGCTTGTGGATGACTGTGGGGATCCAGTGCTCCTGCTGGCTGAAGACGTGAGTTCAGACTTGGGACCCTGGTTTGAATATCAGTGACGATGGTGCCTGATGTGGGTGACGGACTGGCGTGAGTAGATGCTGCAGGGTGTGTGGCTGGCACCCATGCAGCAGCTCTGTTGGGTTCTTCCTTTAGACATGTGGTGTTCTGCTAAGAAAGAACATTGGTGCATCCTCTACTCGAATGTCCACCATGTATTCTTTCATTTGAGTTTCGAACATCCATACTAGGTGTTCTGCCTCTCGATTTGCTTGAGGTTAAAATATAGGTGCTCTTATGTAGTGAATTCCACTCTTAGCACAAAAAACTTTAAAAGTTCTTGATATGAACTGCAGCCCATTATCAATCATTAGAGTTTGCGAGAGTCCTTCAGTCAAAAAAATCTTCATGAGTGCTCATACAGAGCAGTTGGTGTTGTATGGATATTGTAAATACCCGTTAATAACAACTGGGTATTCTGCATCGAGAAAGGGGCCCACGGATATGTTTCTATGGCGGTATGGATGTTGACCACTGTGAAAAACAATGCAGTGGGGTAACTTGTGTCACACACTTCGTTCATGCATGAATGAATTGCTCGATTTGTGTGTCTATGCCTAGCCACAAAACAAAATGGCAGGTGAACAGTTTAGTTCTTGATATCCTTCACCACACCATAGTATGGGATGCAGTAGCTGAAGACATAGTTTCATAGAGATGCTGTGATTATCAAGAGGATAGAGGTATTTTTTGTTATTTAACAGAACGACGACTTCTGCCAGAATTCATCTGTGTAACAGAACATATTAGCGATGTACAGCGCCTGACTTCTGTCTTGGTGGTCATCCAGGCCACCCTTGTAGGATATCGTGCCATACCTGTTGTAAAACAGCGTTCACGGTGATGGTGTCAGCGATGCATGACATTGTAATCTGTAAGGTATCTATTACTCGTTGAGGCTCATAATCTAGATAAAAACCGAGAATTTCTTGTTGGTCGAAGCTTGGGTCTGGACTCATTGAAAGACAAGACAACTTTTCTGCATTAGCGTTCTATGCTGTTGTTCGAAAGTGAATTACGTAGTTGTAGTGGCTTTGAAGCATTGTTCGGCGTTGTAGCCAGCAGGCCGTTTTATCTGGCAACCACTCAACAGGGTTAAATATTGAGAGTAACGGTTTGTGGTCAGTGATGAGGTGAAATTTCACGCCATATAAAAAGACACTGAACTGTGATAACCAAAATCTATTACATTGTGAATCTTCTAAGTTCCTGGGCATTCTAATTCATGGGGAGTTAAACTGATTTGGGCATATTCTAGATCTTCATAAAGGCTCGGAGTGGCAGCTTATTCACTACGTGAAATTACTCCCGTTTGTGACATGGATTCTATCAAAGCCACATATTTAGTGTATTTCACTCTGTCATGTCATATGGTGCATCTTTTTGAGGTTAAACAACCTTTAACCAAAAAAAACCTATAGTGCACAAAAGAGAGCAGTTAGAGTAATGAGAGGTGTTCATCCGAGATATTCTTGCAGAAACCTGTTCTGTAAGTCCCAAATATTAACAACTATGTGTCAATAGCTATCTCTTTGACGATTTATGTCTCTAATAACCATTTTCTTTTTACATCTAACAATGCATAGCTCACAATACAAAATCCAAAATGATTTACATAGGGAAATAAAATATGTAATTCTTGTACAAAAAAGTGTTCATTATCCTGCCACAGAAATCTTCAATGTTGTTCCATCAGATATCAAAGTTCTCATTAATGTCATTTCTACATTAAAACCTAAATTAAGAAAATGCCTTAGTCATAAATCCTTCTTCTCTCTTTTGAGCACCTGTATTTTCTTTTGTATTTATGCTTTGAGACTTTCTGTTTATAGTGCATTAGCCATAATTCATCTTTCTTGTTTAAGATGGTCAATGTATAAATATACTTTATTCTATACCTAAAGTTTTTTCTGTAATTTGTGTTATGGTTACTTGAACTATATCTTATTACTTTTACTTCAACTGTCGTGTTTACTCACCAATTTGCAACATTTTCGTTAGTGTTAGTTTGTTTATTGTGTCTCTGTAAAGATGTAAACCTGATGGATACTGCAGATTCACAGAAATTCTAATAAATAAATGAATAAAAATAAAGGTCATCGTTGGATGATGTTACTGGGCAAATCCCAGATTGTGTCCTTAAAGAATTCCATAAGAGCTCCATTAAAAAAATAATCAAAGAATCATTCAAATCTGGTTGGTTTTCCTAGGCACCTAAAACAAGCAAAAGTAATACCTGTACTTAAAAATGGTGGTGTAGAAAATGTAGAAACCTGCAGACCAATCATCCTACTGTACAACATTTCCAAGGTTATTGAAAAAGTAATGAAAACTAGGTTAATGCAGCATCTAAATAAGTTTAACTTTCTTTGCAAAGAAAAACATGGTTTCAGGCCCAAAAGAGGTACAGAATCGGCTATTGCACAGCTTAGAAAGGCCATTCTTGAGGTACTGGATGAAGGTCACCATGTGAATGAAATTTTCTTGGACTTATCAAACGCATTTGATACAGTGGACCACATAATTTTAATGCATAAATTAGAGTTGCTAGGAATAAGAGGTGTGGTTAAGAAGTGGTTTTAGTCCTGTCTAGAAAATCGGATGTGGCATGTTGAGATTTCACATACTTCACAAGGATTTCTAGGCAAGGCAAGGTAGTATATTAGGTCCAATCCTTTTACTTATTTATATCAATGATTTGCTGTAGAGTATCAGATGTGTGGAAAAAATATTATTGGCTGATGACAGCAACATACTGATCACAGCCAAAACGCCAATACAGTTGACAGAAAATACTAATGCAGCCCTCAAAGACGTTCAGAAGTGGTCACTGAAAAATAAAGTAACTTCAAATGTAAAGAAAACGAATTGTATGTACTTCCAGTTGAATAAAAGACACAATGATGATAAATTAACAGTTAACGGTGATGTAGTAGAATGTGTACTGAATACCAGATTTTGGGGTTGACGGTAGATTGTCAGTTAAAATGGACAGAACATGTAAAAGCTTTAAGTAAGAAACTATCCACAGCATGTTACGCTCTATGAATACTTGCACCATCCAGCGGGGTGGGGTCAGTCATCTTCGTTCTCTCTATTACTTATCGAAAGTCCACCTACCTCGATATTCCTTTCTTTCGACGTCCCTTCACTCTGTAGTTGCAGATACGTGCTAGGCAGTGTAAAGCAGCCTTGATGAAACCACTACCTAATACCTATCAAAAATCGGATGTTCGAAGGATGCAGTCTACTTGCAGAAAGTATTTACAAAATAGATAGAATCTGATTTTTTATTCATATGGGAACACATGAAATGGCTATTAACTCCATATGTAATATAGTAAACTTTATCCTTCAAAATTCACTGTCTGTATAACAAATTTTCACTCCAAAAGCAGCCAGAATTTTTGCCAGTCAGACCTGACTAATTTTCACGATCTAACAGTCACAGACCCACCACTCTTCATGTGTTAAACATTCGGTGGTTTCAATGGTCTTCTTAGTAAGAAGTGATCGCCAAAGTATTCCTTACAGAGCACGAAATATGCCACATGGAATTGTTACTATAACCAGAAAGTTCACGCGCTCACAAATCTCCAACTATTTAATTTAGAAACACCAAACTTTCATTAAAATGTTCGTAACTCCAGTCGCCTCAGTCACGACACGTTCTACCTGGACTGAACCCACTAGTTCCTCATCTTATAGACTATTTTTAAGGAGCTATCTAACATGGTGTTATCCATAGACCGGTTAGCAAGCGACTATTTCCAGCTCCTCTACTCTCTGCCCACCTTACAATATTCATGCGGGAACAGCTTAATTCTCATTGGCTGTTGATCTAAACGACCAATTAGAATGTTCCTTCCAGATCATTCTCACGGAAAAACTTGCCTTATCCAATCACTAATCTGATAGTAATTAACATCATTAAAACTTCAGTTTCTAGTATATTGTTTAATCAAAATAAGCAAAGTTCAATACATTCCCCAAATTGATAAACAAACTTATTCTGCTTCTAACTTTCGTTCTGGCTGCTTTTATACAAAACCAAGCTCACACTGACATACATCATCTAAATCATGGTGCCAATATAACTTTCCCATGGTTCCTTTGTACAACATCTTACATAAAATGAAATTAATTTTTTACATACATCCCACATACACTCTCTCAATCATTCTCATTCATTCACAAAAAAAGTTACCAGCAAATAATGATTTTTGAACGATTTTTGTATTACATAATATAAAGTAACAAATGTTTTGATAAGAAAATTCAATATAATTGATTTTATGCATTGATAACTTTGTAATGGTTTCAAATGACTCTGAGGGTCAATTTGTTATTGTCCCTAACTGGGTTTTAAAACATAAGCGTCAGTTTCAGGACTTTTGTGTAATTTTCATTATCTCTGGGACTAAAATAAATAAAAGTCTGAAATTTTGGCAGCATCAAACTATTAATAACAAAAGGCTGTGTACCAAATTGGAATAATAAATAATATGGATTATTTAGATTCGTAGAGAGGCTGAATTTTCGCACCGAGCAAATGTTACTCTACGCAGTTTTCACAGTAGGCAGTGTCAGCTGTGCTGTGAACAAAGTGAAAAAAAACTTAGATATCCTGCAGCCACCGTACCAAAAGGCTACATGCCTTGCTAAACGAATGTCATCTCATAATAACTTGCTACATTACACACCCCTATGAATCAAAAATAACTTTTAAATGCATTTACGGTTCAAATGGCGGCAATGTAATTTACTGAATTCTTTAAATGATCTGACAAAATTAACTATGGGATTTCTAATGGAAATTGTTCCCACTTACTATTTATTTTCAAGTAAATGAAATACCAAAATTACTTTACAGTCTTTTACAATGTAACATCAGATTTCAAAGGCTTTGACTTTATAGCAAACATCAAAACCGATTTACAAAATTTCCTTTTTTCCTTCAGAAATAATATCTTTTGTACAATTCTGAATTTTAAAATTTTTCAAAAAATGTTATTTATCACATCATTTACATTAGTAAATATTCAAATTTTCCTCGAAATTAAATTTTTCTTCGAAGAATTACTTTACAAATTTCTATATCGTTTTGAAATGAATTAAACACTTTACAGTTGCTATGTTAGCGTTCCTGAAACCTAATATACTATTTTAACAGCTTTGGGGAGCGTCCTTTTTATATATTAAAAAACACTGACTTTCTATAGCAGCACTGGGGTCTATCAATTTTCTTTTTCACACTTACACTTGGGTTACTTTAAAGGCCCTTCTCTGTGATACCAGTCCTCAGTCTTAAGCTTTCTTTCTTATAGTCTCATATCAGGTTTTTCCAAATTTCGAACCTGTGACATACAGTACGTCTAAGCCACCATTTTTAATTTCTGCACACTAATTTTACACACATACATGTATCATAGTTCTTATTTTTTTCTCAAGTTTAAGGGAAAAACTTTGCGAGGAACCTTCCAGGATTTTAGTGTACTCAAAAATTACTGCTTATTTGCACAAAACTTTTTTTTCAAAAACACTCTATATTAATAGAAATTCATTATCATTTATCAAATAATTCTCTATAGTACTAATTATTTTAAGTAAATAATGAATTAACCATTATTCAGAAATAATAACAGTTCCCAAATTGTCACTATTACTTCACGTTTTTTCAAAAAATCATTATAAGCATTTTATAGTAAGAGAATTCTTGAGCAAGTTCCTGCAGAAAACAATACTTATTCCTATATAAGCAAGCCAAAAATTTGCAGACATTTTCTTCATTAACTTTTTTTTGGAAAAAATATTTACTTCACAGTTACTATTAAAATCTCTTGACATTACATAAAATAAGCTATTATATACATAGAATGCAAAATAACTGGAAATGTTGAAAATATTTTTGCCAACTTATGTGGCTCTCAGAAACACATCAGATACATAACCTATTTACTTACTTCTACTAGGCACATTCCTTATTCTTCTTACCACAAACATCTTCCAACATCATTTCAATCTGTTCTGAAACTGGTTTACAAATCACTTATTACATAGTCACATTACATTATTCCTTTCAGTATCCCTTTTCTCATCACTTTCATACCACATTCATCATTTAATTCCAAAAATATTTTTCTTTTACCAATTCTTTTATTTTCTGATGGTATTTACTCTCTATGTACATTTTATGTACATTATTTACTACAATAGGGAAGAAAGAAAGAAAATAGCAAAAAGTTCCAAATGATGAAGAGTTAGGTTGACTATATAAAACGAAAAGAAAATAATATTGTCAACAACTTGGGATGCCTGATGTTTGTCAAACACCTGATGAAGCTAAGAATATGTGCCCCCTAAGGCCAGTTACTTACTACTGTTCCTGTCATCCTTCTATATGTACTTATTCCAGTCACTGATATTTCGCAATCCCTCTATCTCAGAAGGATCTACTTCCTTCCTTTCGCCATACTCATTATATGCCACAATATCCTCTTTCTTTCTGCAGTAACATATAGGCATGTCAATTTGCTTATCAGATTCATATTGCCTTTTTCGATAAAAGGAATAGCTACAGTTCTTCCCTGTACCACAATAGCCATTTCATTACATCCAAAATCGACTTTCCCTTGATATTTTTGTAAGAAATCTGTTCCCACCAGCATTTTGAAACTTCAGTCATTTATTATTAAAATATTTTAGTAGAATAATTTTGTATGTTCTGGCTCACTAACCCAATGTTAAAATAAACACCGTATTTTATATATAACACAACTGATTTATTTAAAATTAAATTAAAAATTCGGTATATATAATTAAATCTACTGCTTTTATTAACGTTAAACAAATACCGGTTTTTTTACAATATCATAACTAAATACGTTGAACAACTGACATATAAGTTCATTATTTAAGTTACTACTTGATTGTGGCACAATAACAAGTATTAGTTAATAAAAGTAAGTTATTTTTTAAAAAATCACGAATACAAGTAAATAATTAAAATTTATTAATTATAACAAAAATAGATTATTTAAAAAATCTCATTGCAAATGTAAGTAAATTAATTGAAATGTATTAGTTAATAAAAAACATTATTTTAAAAAATAGCATTGTGAACTCTATCATGAAATTCATTATTTCTATTTTTAAGTTCCTTTTGTCCCTTATATTTCAATTTCATTTGTCCTTTTTTCAATATTTCAAAATCTAAATCATTAATCAATTTAGAAAATTCATTTGGTAAAATAACGTTAAAATCAATATTAAGTTCCAGACATAGTTGTTCTCCAAATCAAGTATATAGATACATATATATATTTGAAGTTCATAATATTATATAAAACATTTATTTCTACCTCATTTACTTTTCTAATTTCTTTACAATGACTTAAATTATTTAGCTTCTCCATTAAAGTAGTTTCCATTGATATACAAAACACTTTTATTAGTTTTACAAAAGTAAATTTGAAGTTTATATTAAACATATATTTTAAAAATTGTAATTTTTGCACTTATAGCTAAATTATTCATTCAAAATTATTCTTTTATTATTTTTTACAAATCTAATTAAATATTATTTCTTATAAATGGAAAGCAATTAAGAATTGCAAATTAAAGCAAACGATACTTATGTACTAATTCAGCAATGAGAAAAAGATATTGATTATCCTATTTGCATAATTGATGAAAATAATCAATTTTTGAAACAAATTGCGATCATATTTTTCATAAAGAATGTATTGATGAATTGTTAAAAGAAGAAGAAAATTGTTCACTTTCTAGAACTGTTAATAAAAATAAAGTACAATAAATAATTAACATAGTTAATATTTTCGTTTTCATTGATGTTCAAGATGAAATAGCAATTTTTTGTGATCCAGCATATCGATATGATTATGATTAATTAAATATTTAAATTATAAAAATTTACATTTTCCAATATATAATAAATTTTTATATATAAATGGAGCAAGTTCAAGAAGAATCTTGTGAAATCTAAATTTTGTGGACATTGTAATACAGATAAACCAATTGATAATTTTACTTTACAAAAATATACAAAAGATCGTTATAGAACTATATGTAGACCATGTATAAATAAATATCATGTAAAAAATTACAATAAAAATCGAATTCCTTATGTTTGTGGAAAGAGTCTTGCTAAAAATTATTTCAAACAACATTTACAACGATATCCAAATGAACACCATTGAAAAATATTATGATCAATGGGTAATGAAGAAAAATCTACAGCTACATTGAATAATGAAGAAGTTGTTACTGAAGAAACTTTTAATCTACAAAGAAATGTAAATTTTTGAAACAAATTGCAATCATATTTTTCATAAAGAATACATTGACGAATTGTTAAAAGAACTTTCTAGAAATGTTAATAAAACACTAAAAAATTAAATATTTAAACTCTTTTTACATAAATCATTCACATACTTATAAACATAATAATAAATGTAAGAAATGTACTTTGGAATATACTAAGAAAAATAAAGCTAAAGAAGAAGAGGCATCTTGAACTTTATGAAAAATTATGTATATAATAATAATAATTCTTTTTCATGAATTAAAATAATCATTAAAACTAATTCTTATAAAAACTAATTGATTGTTAAATTAATTGATTATTAAATTAAATAGTAAACTAATTCTTCTAAAAACTAATTCTTTTTACTTTGAACTATGATTTACCAATGTTTAAAAACTAACTGTTAAACTAAATAATAAAATAATTCTGCTTTTGGTAATTATCTATTAAATAATAATACTTATCCATCTATTAAATAATAAACATTTTATTAAATACTACATTTACAAACCGAATGATTTTTTTGTAATAAAAAACGAGCAAATGGACAGTTACATGACTGCTCAACAACTAGAGCAATTTACTGTTTCTAAACTTCATGAATTTTGTAAAATAAATAATTTGTGAGGATATTCCAATATAGGTAAAAGCTGATTTAATTACATTTATTATTAGTGATCGTTCAATAACTGTTACAAATTACCCATTTTCTTTGAAATAATACGTCTGAAGTAAGTGAAAATAATACAAAAATGTTAAAAATTATAATAAATCTGTGGTAAGTGAAAATTATGAAAGTTATATAACTGAAGTGATTAACAATTATACAAATGTTGTTAAAATTTATATACCTGAAGAAGTAAGTGAAAACAAGAGATAGTAATATAATTAAATATTAGTTAGTTGAAAAAACATTTCAAAATAGACTACAAACTTCATATTTTTAAGCAGTATAGTTATACTTGATCCAAGTCATTTATGAAACAGCAGTACAAACAAAAATTTTTTTTAAATTATTAAGGATTATTTGAAAGTACATTATGGTTTAAAAAGATTTAATTTATATTAAGAATTTAACTATAAACAAATGAAATAATTGAAAAAGTTCAAGAATTTGGACAACAAACACGAAACAATACTATTTTGACATAAAGATATTAATAAAATGTTAAACAAACTAAAAGAGATATTTTAAAAAATATCTAATTTGCAACCACAAGGATCAGGATGGTCATTAAATAGAACTATTGGTTTGCAACTAGCAAATAATAAACATATTCCACTAATATATATTCCATAAGAATCATCTAATATTGATTACCGGAAGTAATAAAAAACAAAAAAAGCTTGTATATATCTAAAAAATATAAATGAAACATGTTATTATGGTCTATAATATCACCTTTTTTTCCTGGAGATAAAAATGCTGAAAGAATAACAAAATATAAAGATGTTGGTCTTGATCTCGATAAAAAAACTATAAAATATTGAATTTCCTGTATTAGTTGATCATATTCCAAGAATAGATAATATATTAATGTATATATAAATGTTTATTCATTTGGTGTTGATTATAAAAATATGAATTGTATCCATTAAAAATAACAAAATTTAAGAAAAACGAGTAAATCTACTTCATTTTAAGAAAGACAATAAATCACACAATTGTTATATAAAAAAAGTTATCTACACTTGTATCAAGTCGAATGACTAAACATAATGAAGTAAAATTTAAATGTGATTTATCTTTACTACATTTCAATAGTAAATAAAATTAGATAATCATACACCAAATTGTTTAACTAACAAAACAAAAGTTGAAATGCCAGATTAAGGAGAATGTGTATATTTTAAAAATTATCAATATACATAAAAAGGTTTTTTTTCAATTTTGCTAATTTTGGAAGTTCAATTTTAAATATTGATAATTGTGACCCAAAACCAGAAAAACTGTATACAATGAAATTACAAAAACTAGAACACGGTGGGATTGGTCATTATATTAAACATATAAATTGACATTATAAAGATCCTTTTCTTTATAGAGAACCAAATTGACACAAAAAAATTTATTGATTGTACAAAACAAGAAGTTGAAGAAATTGGAAAACTTTATTCAAAATTTGAAGAAATGAAACCATTTACATTTGGAGAAAACACGATACATAATAATTCTATAATATGTACATTGTGTAAAAGGAAATATAGAACAAGTAATAAGAAAGTTTGCCATCATGATCAACTAAATTCAAAAGATAATGCTCCATTGTGCAATAATTGTAATTTAAAACTAAAGCAACCTGATTATATAACTATTTTTTTACATAATTTATCTGGTTTTGATTCTGATCTTTTTGTAAAAGAACTAGGTTATGATAGTAAAGAAATAGAATTAATACCAAACCCTGAAAATGAAACATAAAAAAAATTTAAAAATGAGATTTATTCATACAGTTAAACTTACGGCTGCTTCACTTGAATTACTTTCAACAAATTTAAAAAAAAATCAATTAAAAACTACTAATTATAGACTTTCGTAACTAGAAAAAGTGTTTATCCTTTTGATTAAATGGATTTTTTAAAAATTAGAAGAAACACAATTACCAACAAAAGAAAAATTTTAAAATAAGTTTAATATTTGTAACAACTAATGAAAATTATGAACATCCAAAATTAGTCTCGAAAAATTCCATTTCAAAAAATCTTGGTGAATATTATGATTTGTGCCTTAAAACTGGTGTTGTCTTGTACAGTGATGTTTATGAACATTTTTGAAAAACATGCATACAAACATATAATCTAGATCCTTCTTGGTATTTAACAGCTCCAGGTTGATCTTGGGATGCAATGTTAAAAATTACTCAACAAAAACTTGATTTATTATATGATTATGATTTGCTTTTAATGGGTGAAAAAGGAATAAGAAGAGTTACTTCTCAATGTTACAAAAAAATGTGTTAAAGCAAATAACAAATATTTAAAAGATTTTAAAAATTTAGAATTATCAATTATATAACATTAGCTAGGTGCAAATAAATTATATGGTTATCCGATGAACCAATATTTACCATATGATGGATTTCAATGGGATGTACCAAATAATTTCAATTGTCCAAAAATAAATGAAATTTCATACAATTGTGAAAATAGGTTTATATCTGAAGTAGATTTAGAATTTCCAAAAGAATTACATGCTTTACAGAAAGATTTACCATTATCTCCTAAATCTAAAAAAGACAAGATATAAAATAAGTTTCAAATAGTAAAATATGTGATACACTTGTACCTATACAAAACTTAATACTATATTTAGTGAAAATGTTGTTACTATTCAAATGAATAAAACTAAAATAACATTTGATTAACCTATTTATGTTGTATTAAGGATGCTTGATTTATTTACACAATTAATTTTCACTATAGGGATATGAAACCAAAATATGGAGAAAATATTGATTAAGTTATCAAGATGCAGATCGTTATACTTAAAAATTTAAAACGGAAGATTTCTATGAACATACCATACAGCAATAGATTATTTTGGTACAAGTGATTATCCAAAAGATAATATTTGTATAATATTCCACAACTAAACAAAAACGTTTTTTGTAAAATAAAAAATGAATGTAATGGAATAGTAATTGCAGAACAGTGTGGTTTAAGAGAAAAAATGTATGCTTATAAGGTTAGTGGAAATATAGAAAGAAATCTAAAGGAATAAAGAACAATCTTGTTTAAAACAAAATAAGTTTAGAGGATTTTAAAGATTGTTAGTTTAATAATATAGAGCAATACAGAGAATTTAATTTAATTAAAAGTAAATACATGATATATATACAATTCAAGAAAACATAAAAACAGTAAGTCCTTAAGAAAGCGAAAGATATGTATAGGAAAATAAAATAGATACATTACCATATAGTCATTATAAGTTTTTAAAAATATATAGTAATATTATTTCTATACAAAGTTAATAAAATCATTTCAATATAAATTTAATAAAAAATTTCATATACAAAATTTCTCTAATTAAATGGAAACCTTCATACTAAGATCGAATTAAACATGAAGATTTTTGTATACAAAAACTACAAAAATTGAATGAAATGAACAATTAAATTGCCTTAAATCATCTATATTAGAAGAAATAACATTTCTTCTTTTCTAATTTTTTTTTAATTGGTTTATGTACTTCATTAATTATTTCTTCATGAATATTATTTAAACCTATACCTTTTACCAATTTTTTAAACAAATTTACTCTCTTTAGATTTACAAATTTAAAAAATATCTTCAATTTTTTGTGTACCATTTTTAGTTGTTACTCTATGTGGATTACGAGTTTCTGTAAATTTTTTGCACTTTAAACAAAAACTGTGAAAGTCATGTGACATATGATTTTACATTTATATATATAGATTAAAATATTTAATAATGTTAAAATTAATGTACTGATTTTAATACTTATAGATCTACAACTACTTTTTTGTGTAAGCTTTTATTAATTTCTGAAACTGATGATTTCTACTGAATCAAATTTATCTAATGCATGAATGAGGTCTTTCCATATCGTTTATTTCTTTATTATAATGTGCCATAATACCATCCATAAAACAACTTCTTTGCTTTAAATCTAAAGGAAACTTGCTACACTTTTCTTCAATAACAATGTTATTAAATCATGTTAAAATGTTTGTGTATTCTAGTATTGTAACACATTCTTTTCCTAAGTAGTGTTTGTTAACTACATCTTTTGCACCAATTGGATTATTTACATTAACAAGTCCTCTATTTTTATAACCAAATTAAACCTTAGTTATTTAAAATTAATATTAAATTCTTTTGAAATTGTTTAACTGCATTAGTAATCCTTGTATCTATTAATAATTGAAGTTATTTAATACTATTTTCAATTTTTTAAATTTTTCCTAAATTGAATATAGGTGTATTCATCACTTGTTCATTTTATTTTTTTTACTGTATCTTATATTTAAAAATGTCCATTTATTAGATCTAAAACATCTAAAAATTATAATTCTCACATAACAATTTTAAAACTAATACCCATAAATGACCACATATTACATCATCAAAATTTTGTTTTCTTTCTGTACTGCAGTATAGTTAATTTTTTCGTAAAAAGTTAACTAATTGTTTTGGTATATTACCACCAAATGAATCAAGAAACAAATTTGTTATCATTATTTTTATAATAACAAATCTAATGAGTACCAGGATTATCAGATGTATCTAAATTGACTATACCAAATTCAGTTTTTAATTCCTTATTTGCTAATTCATCAATTGTGTAAGCATCCCCAAAAATGCTTAATATTTAATTGTTTGGTAAGTTTGTCTATATCAAAATTACTTAATCTACTAGGGTATTTATCAATTAATTATTGAAATTTTTTGTTTTCTTTATTCCAATACCAATCTTTTTTGCATTACCACCCTTTATTCCATATCTAAGATATGTCTTTTTTGGTCTTCTAAATCTTTATCATTTTTTTGGTTTAGTACTGCATTTGCAATTGCTGATGATTCTCCAGCTATTGAACCAATTGTTGCTAAATAAGGTAATGCAGCTAATAATAACGATAAAATCAACCTTCATGTTGTGTCATTCCCATAACATCATTTTTCTTGTTACATATTCAATAATTTTTTTAACAACAGTAATAGCTAATGTAACGAGCAAATTTCCACAGACTTTCGTTTCTTTTTTGCTTTTTTTGAGGAACTGTTAATATTGGTTCAATAGCATTTAATTGTTCGTTATTTCACTTTAATTTAGTTAACTTTCGTTTAGTTTTAACACTAGGTAGCAAAGTATAATCAATTGTATAATTATTCATTTACTTAGTTAGCAATTTTATTAAAATATGATGTAGTTGAATATTTATATAGTTAAAAATTTATAAACCTTTTATACCGTTTAAGAAATGTATAAAGATTTTTATATAATTAAAAACAATATAAAAATTACATATATATTTTAAAAACTTATAAAGACTTCTATAACCCCAACCATTTTCATCAATATTAATATTAATTTCCATACCTAATTTTCTTTTTCCATCTAACAGTTGTTACTGCAACTCTTTCACCAAAGATGTCTCATTTGCATACATTCTTCCTTTTGCAGCTAATTGAAGTTCTTCATCAGCTAGATATCTTTCTTCTAAATCTTTATTATCTATATAAGCAATATCTTGTTTTTACTAACTTCATCTAATTGATTTACATCTTTATCACCTTCAGCTAATCTATCTTCTAATTTTGTATGTGGACCATAATAATTAAAGCCTGGAAATGGCATTTCAAATGGTAATTTGTTAATTAAAGTGTTTACTAATAATTTTCCATATTTATCACTTTTCCAAAATGTATGTGGAAGAGTATTTAAAAATCTAATTAAATACGGAATTCCTTTTGGATTATCAATTATAAAATCACTAAATTTAGATGTTAACATTAGGGTGATACTAAAATTTTTCATCATCATAATTTTTATTGCCAGCTAGTTCTTCACCATGAATTACTGCTAATCTATGGATTAACTGCCTAATGTCATTTAACCAAACATATTCAATTGATTTATCTGTATATTTTTTTTATTAAATCTCCATCTATTTTTTGTTTTGCAGGAGAACTAATATCTGAAGAAATTATAGTTTAATTTCTTCTTAAGTTTGGAAAATAACCATAAACAATTGCTTTCATTAACTAATTATATTTATTATCTCTACTTGAACATATTTTATTCTGGTTATTATCAGAATAAATTGTTCCTGAACTATATAATATATCAGCATTATTTGATCAATCTACACCATCAAACTTTTCATTTAAATCATCTATAGTAATTTATTTTTCAACCAAAAGTCTCATTAATCCATTTGTTCCTTCTTATCTTTTTTAACCAATTTTTAATTTATCATCATTAAATTCTACAGTCAAAGTACCAACATATTTAACATACCTTCAGGTATTAAATCAAATATTTTATCTTCACTATGATTAATGTTCTTAAACATCCTTTGACTAACATTTATCTTCTTAGTTTCGTTTATTATTTTTACTTTCTTTTTCTTCTTGGTATTTATTAAATGTATCTTGAATTTCTGTCACTTAATGTGTAATCATATTTTCCAAGAATATCATCAAACCAATCTGTTAATTTTTTAATTGGTGATTAATCTTCAAAATCTTCTATATTCTCATCATATGGAATCATTTGTTTTTCAACTTCTCTATTTTCTTCAATTGCTTTTCAGACATTATCACCTTCCCTTCAATACCTTGTTTTACTTTTTCAATAGCTTCAATACCAGGTTGATCCTTCTTTTTCTATTTCCCATATTCTGTTCTAGGTTTTTTTTTTTCAATGCTTACATTTGTCTTTTAGATTTTTAGCTTTCTTTATATTTTGTTTAACTTCTTTAACAAATTTTTCATCATACTTTGCAAACATTTATTGATGAAGAAAAAACATTAATTTTGTTTATGTTTATGTTAATGTTAAAGTTAATGTAAATGTTAATGTTAAAGTTCAACTTAAAGCTAATGTTAATGTTAAAGTTCATGTATAATGTTTTTATTTAATGTTTAATGTTTTTATTTAATGTTTATGTTGTTAAGAAATGTTGTACTTTATTTCTAAACTTACCTTTTTTTGATCTTCTTGACATAACTATTGTTAAGAAACCAAAGTCACCATTCCAACATTTACTGCATATTTCTATAAAAGTACTAAACCTTAAATCTCCACCAAAAAATACGTGGTAAATATGCTTTAAATTTGTATCATCTTCTCTAAAAATATTTAAAAAATTAACATTGTAACTAAGAGTTTTGGTATTTTTGAGTAAGATTGTGCTAAATAAAAACAATCTGTATCCTTGTGTCTACCCCTAGTAAAATATTCTCTTCAATATCTTCATTTTCTAAAATAAAATCATCAAATATAACAAATGAATATCTTCACATTAATCTAAAGAAACAATTTCCCCATTACTTTCAAAAAAATACAATGTTTTCATTAATTTTAACTTCAATTTTTATACTGTTTTATAAATTCTTGATATTTTGGTTGTTCTAAACATTTTGAATAAACATACAAATGTTTAATTTTATTCCAGTTTAACCATCCTGCACCTACAACATATTTATCAATCATTACTGTTGGTTTTCCATAACCACTTGGTCCAATTAATGCACATCTTATAGAATTTGGTATAAGTTTACCATGTTCTTTTTTTTAAATATTTTCTGGAATTCTTACTTTAGGTTCCCAATCTGTTTTGTTGATGTGTTAATATTTTTTCATTTATTAATAATTTTTCATTTATTAATATGTTTTACATGTATTAATAATTTTTCAATAGTAAGTGAGTAGATTATTTCAACTGTAACACTTCTAACACTAAATGTAACTGGGTTTTCCCTTTTGATGCTAGTCAATTGCCAGGATGAGCATTACTGCAAAGAGCATTTGATTGTAAAACATTCTGTCAGGGTGAAAATACTAAATTAATTAATTTTTCTCTCTTAACAACATGTGGGAAAGGTGGGTTCTTCCTTGGCTCAGGTATGAGGTAGAGTGAAACAGCATTTTTACATAAGATAACTTTTGTTGCAAGCTTCGTACAACTGTTTCCTTACTTGATATTCTGTCTCGGAGAACGGCAGCTGTGTCGTTTGCCATGCCTTCTGCTGCGGCGGCGTCTGATTATGCGTGGCAGTGTGTATCTCGTGTCGCCGTCTAGCCCAGTTGATTGGAGATGCGCAGTACGTGGTGGCCGTTTAATTATTGCGAGCAAAGTCGTGTATCGTATGGTGATACCTTGGATGTGGTGTCCCTGTGTTTCTCTTCTCTAAGCGGCCGCATGTGTTGTGCGTCGGCCAGCAGAGCGGCGCGGCGGGGTAAGGCCAGTGTCCCGGACTCGAACAATGGACTCCCACTTGCCAGTCTTAGGCTGTCACATCTTCTTCCCAGCTCACAGGTTGCTGCTGATGTGAGGCCGTCTTCTTCCCGTCCTCACGAGTCACCTGGGTACGTAAAAATCAGACTGCAAATACCTTTTAACTTCTGTCTTCTGGCGCCGAGGCTGCTGCTTGCTATTCCTTTAAAGCGGCGGACTTGGTGTGTCTGTGTATGATGTAGTCTCTTCTCGCATGGCGGTCCTCAGCACCGAAACTAACTGAAAACTACTGCTACTCTTCTTCACTTCTTTGTCTTCTTCTTTCTTGTCAGGCCCACTGTGTCTCGCATATTTATTCACTTCAGTTCACTGGAGGTGAAATAACTTCACGGTCATTGCCTCGTCAGTCACATTGAAAAGCTTCTCAAAGAATCTTCTTAATGTCGGTCATTGGCTCTTGGAATGTAGGCGAGGGCCTTTGCTCACATGTGACAACTGAGAAACACGTGAGCCGGTCGGGCGATGCCCTGAGGGCTGAATCAACAGCGTCCGCTTCTGTGGAACTTGCTGACTTCGTGGTCATTGTCTATTCTGCTCAGTTCTGCCCGCAGTTTGCCAGTGTGTTATTTTTCTAAACTAAAATAAGTTTTTCATTTATATTCTAATTTCTACTTCACTTTGATTTCACTAATTTATTTACTTAAGTACCACTCAACACAACTTAGTGATAAATCTTCTAAACTTACAAAAAGATCAACTAATGTTTCATAAGTTGGTATTTACTCAACTTTTTTAACACCAAGTATTACAACAAAAAATAATAAACTTTATTGTGATGGAGAAACAATAGAAATACCTTTAGGTCAATATAGTTTTAAAAATTTTTAAAAATTTATACATTTGAAAAAAACCAATATACACATTAAAGCAGATGAAATTTTAAACAGAATTGTTATTGAGAGTGATCTAAAATTGTATATGGATATAACAGATACTATTGAAAGTTTACTTCGTTTTAATAATCAAGTTGCTCAAGCTAATGAAAACGTTACAGCTAAAGATGTTCCTAAAATAATTCCTTTTGAATGAATAGATATAAATTTTAATCTTGTTGCTGGAATTTATGTAAAACGTAATGATCATTTTCATAAAGAAACTAATATCATTCCTTCATTTAAACATAATGCAAAATTTGGTGGACCAGTAATTTATGAAGCAAATTATTCTGTAAATGTTCCAGTTTTTAGTACAATTCAAGATTTAGAAGTTACTATACCTGATGATAATGATAATTTAATTGACTTTAATGGTGATACCATAACAGTTATTTTAAAAATATCTTAATACACATTATCCTTAATAAGTAAGTTATTGCTAAAACAATAATGAATAAAATTGAATGTTATCAGTTTTGTTCATTCCTTGTTAATGAAAAAACTAAAATAATTTAAATTTTCGTAACAAAGATACAGAAATTGAAATAAATATTGGTGAGGGTTGGCTTCAACCAAATTATGCACAATTACACATGAATTTTAGTATTATTGAAAATGATGGTACAGATTATCCAACTTATGATGGAAAATCAAACAAAAATTAATTGATAGCAATGTAACTAAATTGTTTGACTTTATAACAATAAAAAAAGGAAATAATATATTATCTAGAAATGAACATCCTTTTATTTCATCAACAGTTTTACTACATTTAATTTCATCTGTTACTGACAAAATAAGTTTAGAAGGGCATATTCTTAATACAGGAAAAATAAATAGAAAAGAAATGAAGTACTTTATCCATTGTCAATGCTTGGTGGACTTTTTAAACATTATAGAGAAATTATGTTTGAAGGAAACTTAACTAGTTTTTACGTGTGGTTCATCTTCTGGAGATGCAATTTTACCTTGGTTTGATAAAAATGATACCGGTTTTGAAATAAAAGATATTCTTCCAAAAGAAGGAAAAATTATCACAGAATCTGGGGAAATTCGTGTACCAGTTGTTAAATATGAACCAAATTATGAACTTGAACAGAGTGAAAATATTTTTAAAAATCCTTAAATTCTTATTTCTTTTTATGAATTTCAACCAGAATAAATTGCTGGTTTATCTAATAAAAATAGTTTTGACCTAGATACAATAAATGTCGATAACTCTACAGAATTTGATATGCCATATTTTGTTTTTGTTGTATTTCAGACAAATCGTACAAATTATCAATTAGTTGATGCATCATTATTTGATCATGTTAAACAACAGAATATATATTTAAAAAATAGTAAAAATGAAGTTTTTGCTCAAGAAATGTGGAATATTAATCCACCTTAAAATTTTCTAAAAGCATTTGATGCATTTCTATATTTTAAAAGAATTACTTTACTAAAATCAGATATTGATATTAATCCATTTAATTTTACAATTAATTATCCAATTTATTTAATCAATATGACTTATAGAAACAATGTTATAACTAAACAAAAAACAAATATCAAACTTTGTGCAACTTTTTATGATAAAATACCAAATGATACATTTGCTTTTGTAATTGTGTATGGAAAAAAGTATCTTATTTACGATGCACAACGTAGATTACTTGGTGAAAATTTTTAATTATTAGTATTTGCTTCTATATAAATGAATGAAAAACTTAAATAATTTATAAAAGTGTTAACTTCTTGCTTATATACATTTCTGAAAAATTTTAAGGAAGATAGAAAAAATATGAACTGAAAACTTTGATATTATTTACTTCTGTTAACTAATAAATTTTAATTAATTTACTTACATTCACAATGTAAAATTTTTGAAATAATGTACTGCTCTTAACTAATACATTTTGATTAATTTACTGATGTTCACAATGCAATTTTTTTAAAAAGATAGCTTACTTTTATTAACTAATACATGTTACGATGCTACAATCACGTAGCAAATTAAATAATGAAGTTAGATATCATCTGTTTATTGTGTTTAGTTATGTTATTGTAAAAATAGTTATTTAGTTAACGTTAATAAAATCGTTTGATTTTATTAAATATACTGAATTTTTTATTTAATTTCTAAAAATCGGTTGTTTTATATGTAAAATACAGAATTTATTTTAACATTGAGTTAGTCAGCCAGAACATACAAAATTATTCTTCTCATTTTGGTCCGATTGTTCATCACTGATCCTGACAGGTACCATAATTTCGTGTTTAACTATTTTCTTATTTTTCCCTGTGGCTACTATAATATTTATGCAACTCACTGGCATTATAACCACATCCTTATTAGCAGGGAGTGCAGTTACAAAACCCTGTGATACTGCACATAAATTGGAAGCACTATCCAGTAAAATAGGAACTTTCTCATTAAAAATAGCAACTTCTATTACAGGCTGTCCTGCAGCTTTTTCTTTGGCTTCAGAATAAGGTTCGCCTACCAAATCTAGCACTACATCATGTCTATTGACTCCTAGACCTTCTTTGGAAATTATGCACATATTCACGGAGTCTTCTTCCTCTCTAACGGTGGAAGCTTTAATTAGTCTGTCCACTACTGACAAATCGCAACAATTCTCCAAACACTCTCCTTCCTTACGAATAATATCAGATTTTGCAACTTTTCCTATCATGTTGTCAGAATTATCAAAATGGCCCCCTGCTTTCTCCATTTCTGTTCCTTCTTCATCATTGTCAGAAACTACTCCTTCTAATCTTTGTAAAACTTCCTCTGCCCTTTTATATTCTTTCTCAACTACTTCTAATACCGTTTCCCCTATTATCATGCTAATTCCACAGTTCACTGTAAGCCCCTTATCTGCATTTCAGTGCTGACTCACACTAATATCCTGTTTTAACTCCTTATTTTCTAATAACTGTTCATCATTATCCTGGTTCCTGGAATCACCTTTTTGACCTTTTCTTTCGCAAAAATCTACTTACGTCCCAGAAAAACACAATTTTTAACAGTGTCCCTCTCCCCTGTAATATTTGTTTGTACGATATCACCTCCAAGATGTTCAGCTTACGAAAGGTTTTGCTAGCAGATTTAAACTACGCTGCTGCAGCCTGCAAGCGCTAGCACCATTACAGACTGCCATTGGTTTTCCCCTCTCCCATATGTGGTCATTGCCACTGATATTCCTTTTGGCTGGCGGTCTGCGCCACTCATCCCTGTCAGCGGATTGCTGCTGTCTATATTCAGTGGTTCGATCTCTGTTATTATATCTACTTCCAACAGGACCCCCTCGCCCTTTGTATCTGCCTCTGTAATTACTAGGTCTTTGCACTCCTACTCTGTTTACATGTATCTCAGCTCTGGTTTCATTTTGCCTAACAGGAGGCCTATAATCCTTTCTAGCATTCTCCTCCTCTTTTAAAATATTTTATACCCTCTCAAGGTAATGAATAAATCTATCAATATATTATTTTATTACGCCAGTACAAAGCCAACTTATTCTCTATCCCCATAATGATCTTTTCTGTCTCCACTTTAGAGCTGATATACGACAAAGTTATGACCCATTTTTGTAAAATACTCTTAATAATCTCTTTCCTTGGATCATATTTTCACCTGACCAGAATTTGTTTAAAACTTCCATCTGTTTTCGTTTCCCCAATATCCCTCAAAAATGACTGTTTAAAATCCCCTATGTCGTCATATTTATCTACTGCCCCATTTCCCCAAACTCTAGCTCCCCCCTCAAATTTGATGTAATGAAACTAATTTTTTGTTTATCATTCCATGATTTGTGCAAGACGTCCTGAAAATCAACCCATAATTCCTTAGAATGTACATTTTTATTTGGATCGAGTTGCAAAAACTGCCAATGTGTCACACATGCAATTTCTGAAGATTCTACCTCACCACCTTAGATATTAAATATCCACTATTGTTAGGAACACTTTGTTCTCCTCTTTGTAGTCTACCATCATGGTTACTCAGTTGTTCATCTACAGCTGTACTAAACTGATTTATGTTAGTTTCCATGTTAGTAAATTTAGCAGCCACTTGCACACCAAATTTCGCACACACATCCTTTCTTTCCTTGATTTGATTTTCCATTATAATGTGACTGTCCTCACATTGTTTTCCCACATTATTTACTTGTTCCTGGATTTTATTTAAATCTGTATTTAATTGTTCATCTGTTTGCTGCCAACAGCAACTTGCTTAATCCGAGACGTCAATTCATTTTTTACAGTTACAACATCCTTATTACATTCTTGTTTTACTTTACTAATGTCACTTTTTGCACTGTCAGTAAATAAAGTCATATCGTTTTTCCATAAATACCTTAATTTAGAAATTTTGTTTTCCATACAGGATTCCATTTCTACTGACAAGTTAGTAATCCCTTGATTAACATCAGAATGCAACCCATTCGTTTTAGTGTTCATTTCAGAACCCGATCCATTAACTTCAGTATTCAAACCATTCATTTTAGTGACAATATCAGAACCCATTTCCTTCATATGTATCAAAACATTCGCTAACATTTCTGAAACATCATCTTTCTGTTCAGAAGCAATTGGCAATGGTTCCTGGTTTATTCATGTAACAGTAACAGGCATAAACTTGACATTGGTTTCCGCCATGTTTTGTTCATTGTCTGTCCCATAATTAGAAGACATTGAATGTGGCAAGCCACTATCATTCGCTTGTGATGCATCAAAACTAAATTCACCAGCCACTGTATCATCTGCATATAGTACTTTACCCAAATTTATCCCCACACTCTCGTCTACCATAGTATGGTTATTATTTTGCTCCACGTTCACAAGTTTCTTTGCACACACACACACACACACACACACACACACACACACACACACACACACACACACACCAACACACACCACACACACACCAAACGAAGTAGAATACAATTTAGCTTTTCACGATTGTTGTAAGCATGGCAAGATGTTACAGTGGGTCCATTCGTCAAGCTCTCCCCGCAGGTGTAGTTTCTGGGTCCACACTCCGTCCTCTACTGCCAACTGCTGCAGACACCCAGCTGCTGTTGCTCGTTATCACGCGATGTTCAACTGTTGCCGACATCATTAGCCACCTTCTCCACAGGTTGTTCTAGCCGGTAAATCTTCCACTTCGCTATTGCTGTCCTTTCTGAATCACCTTTCCCTGGATCACATGGTTCCTCTGTCTTCCTATTAAAGTTCATTTATGCATGTGAGGGTCTTTCTTTTATTGGGTGAGGACAGTCACATTATAATGGAAAATCAAATTAAGGAAGGAAAAGATGTGAGTGCGAAATTTGGTGTGCAAGTGGCTGCTAAATTTTCTGACCTGGAAGCTAACATAAATCAGTTTAGTACAGCTGCATTTAAAGTTAGCACTCACTTGAACTTCACATTTCCTGGACGCTAAATGCACCAATTGTGGTGGGGCAGTGTTGCTTGTCTTTGTTCACTCTGTCACTTATCGAAAGTCCACCTACCTCGATATTCCTTCCTATCGACGTCCCTTCACTCTGTAGTAGCAGATACATGCTAGGCAGTGTAAAGCAACCTTGATGAAACCACTACCTAATACCTACCACACAGAGGCTGCGTAACTCGAGTTGAAAGTCAGTTCCTGAAAGTTTATATTTAAAAAATCGGACGTTCGGAGGATGCAGTCTACTTGTAGAAAGCATTTACAAATTATATTGCATCTGCTTTTTCATTCATATGGAAACACATGAAATGGCTATCAAGTCCGCATTTAATATGGTAAACTTTATCCTCCAAAATTCACTGTCTGTAGAACAAATTTTCACTCGAAAAGCAGCCAGAATTTTTGCAAGCCAGACCTGACTAGTTTTCGCCATCTAACAGTCACAGACCCACCACTCTTCACGAGTTAAACATTGGGTTGTTTCAGTGGTCTTCTTAGCAAGAAGTGATCACCAAAGTATTCCTTACAGAGCACGAAATATGCCATATGGAATTGTTACTATAACCAGAAAGTTCACATGCTCACAAATCTCCAGTTATTTAATATAGAAACACCAAACTTTCATTAAAATGTTCATAGATCCAGTCATCTCAGTCACAACACGTTCTAACCAAACTGAACTCACTAGTTCTTCATCTTACAGACTATTTTTAAGGAGCTATCTAACATGGTGTTATCCATAGGCCGGTTAGCAAGCGACTATCACGAGCTATTACATTCACTGCCCACTCCACTATATTCACATGGGAACAGCTTAATTCTGTTGGCTGCTGATTTAAATGACCAATCAGAATGTTCCTTCCAAATCATTCTCACGGCGAAACTTGCCTTTCCAATCACTAATCTGATAGTAATAAATGTCATTAAAACTTCAATTTCTAGTATATTGTTTAATCAAAATAAGGAAAGTTCAAAATATTCTCCTAATCGATAAATAAACTTATTCTGCCTCTAACTTTCATTCTGGCTGCTTTTATACAAAAGCAAGCTCACACTGACATACATCATCTGAATCGTGGTGGCACCTTAACTTTCCTACCGTTCGTTTGTACAAGATCTTACATAAAATCACATTAAGTTTTAACATATGTTCCACATACACTCTCTCAATCATTCTCATGCTCTCACACAAAAAATTATAAGCAAATAATAATTTTGAGCGATTTTTGTATTATGTAACATAAAATAACTAAAGTTTTGAAAAGAAAATTCAAATTAATTGATTTTATCCACTGAAAACTTTGCAATGGCTTCAAATGATAATGAAAGGTTTTAGGACTTTTAGGTAATTTTTATTATCTCCAGAACTATAATAAATAAAAATCTGAAATTTTGACAGCATTATTCCATTAATAACAGAAGGCTGTGTGCCAAATTTGAATAAAATGGAATAGTAACTAATACGGATTATTTAGTTTCGTAGAGCGTATGAATTTTCATACCGACTGAATGTTGCTCTATACAGTTCTCACGGTAGGCAGTGCCAACTGCGCTGTGAACGAAGCAAAAAAAACGTAGCCATCCTGCAGCCACCGTACCAAATGGCTGCATGCCTTACTGCAACAAATGCCATCTTGTAATAACTTGCTACATTACAACGAGTGTGCAATATTTCTTGCCTCAAAATGACATATTTTGGATACATACACTCAGTCCTCGGTTACGGACTCATGTTTTGGGGAACAAGTGATGGAAATATTGAGTCTGTCTTCAAGGTACAGAAAATAGGTGTACGGATAGTAACAATTGCAGAAATTGGGCCCATTGTACTGATTTATTCAAAAAACTGCAAATTCTGACTGTCTCGTGTGAATAAATTTTCCAAGCTGTAATGTATGTAAGTAAAAATATTCATTTATATGCTACAAACAGCTCAATAGATGGCCATGAAACTAGATCCAGCAACTGCTTGTACCTAAACAGGAAAAACAAGTCCAACACACAGAACAGTATGCTATATAATTACCTAAAACTGTACAACAGACCCCACAAGAACTAAAAGGTGTAAATGAAATTCATATTTTTAGCCATAAGCTAAAGACATATTTTTTTAAGAAAAAGTTTTTACTAGGTATATGAGTATTTAGAATAATCGTAGATAGCTATTTAGTAGACACAAATACCACATAGGTCTATATAAAGTGACAGATTATGGCATAATTATAAATATTGTAAGAATTGACCTTTAAAAATTGTAGGAATTGAATTATGAATATTGTAAGAACCCATGCATGTTTTTAGTACATAGGACACAATTAACAGCATCCATACAATTTGTTTTGTTGTATGGATGAATAAACATATCATATCAATCAATCAACAGTTTCTATTCTCAATTTGTTCATCAAAACACAAGCTACAATATGTCGAAGATCGTCACTGTATTTTTATTACATCCCATGTATATGGCCCATCATTGAGATAAAAATAAGGAGAACTGTCATGATGTCAAAAAGTTGAAGTCAATGTCTCCCATATTAGTTGCCCAAAACATTACCCTCAGGTACGATGTTGCAGTGCCTGTATTGTTAAGAAGAATGATGCAATGTTCCTTCAGACATTCATGCACGTTTGGAGGAACAAGCACTGAGGCGAATACAGCCATTATGAAATACCTACATGAAATGTAATTGCAGTTGCGAATATGAAGAAACATCAGCTCTATGGAGGAATGACGACAACGAAAATTCATGCCGGGTAGGGACTCGAACCCGGATTTCCCGCTTTATGCGAGGGGTCCCCTTAACCGCTTTGGCTATTCTTGCACTACTCACGGTTAAATTCGAACTTCCATGTGTCGTCGTTTCTACGTCACAGACTGTGCTCATACACAAATTATGTAATTCCCATACAGTGGAGTATATTTTACTTGAAAGTCTCTACGTGGTATTGGCGGATAAATACGATGTTGCAGTGCAGTGTGTTGTTAAGACGAATGATGAAACTGTTCCTTCAGACATGCACAAATTTTCAATGTCGTCATTCCCTTATTGCAACGTTTTTGTTCGCATTCGCAACTGCAAATACATTTCATGTGTTTCATAATGACTGTACTCGCTCCACTGCCAGTTCCTTCTTCTTAACAACAAAGGCACTGCAACATCGTATTTATCCGCCAATACTAGGCAGTGACTTTCAAGTAAAATGTATGGGAATTACATAATGTGTGTACGAGGACAGATTGTGACGCAGGAACGACAACATATGGAAGTTTAGATCTGACCGGAAGTCGTGCACGGATAGCCAAAGCAGTTAAGGCGATTGGTTGCCTAAAGTGGGAAATATGGGTTCGAGTATCGGTCCGCTGCAAATTTCCAATGTTGTAATCCTTCGTACAGCCGATGGTTGCTCGTATTAGCAACTGTGAATTCATTTCATGTATTATCTTTTGGTGTTTTGATTGTTTCGAGTGATGAAAGTTGCTTGATCAAAAATACCAGCTTGTGTCGTTTATGGGTGTGCTATTCGCTCTGATCGCACCGTAGTCTGAAATGTAAAAGAATTACATTTCATTCGTAAGTGGACTCGTTCAACCGTTATTTACTTTCATATACATGAATTTTGGTTGCATTGTTTACTTTTACTGTAGTGATTTTATTTCTGTCATTTGGTTTTAGATATCTTATCAGTTCAACTCGAATAGCTATCTGGGCGAACGCTGTGAAAAACATAGCTAAATATTTTCTCAGGTTTTTCAGCAAGAGGACATAGACCGAAAATCAACTTTGTCAGGCTGTATTAAGGAAAATTCTGGATTACAAAAGCAGCCTTTTCACGTCACATATTTCTCTTCTTAGTTATTCGTAATGTCTAACAAAAGGAAAGGTACATTAATGAGGATCAGTTAGTCGTATTACTGATTCAAATGTGCATTCAAGGCCAGAAAAACGATCGAAAATATCTTCCTGACGTTGGGTTACTCAAGGAAGCATTATAACATTTTATATCTAAAACAGATGTTGCGTGCACACAACACAAATTAAGAACAAGTAGCAATTATAAACAGTGGTCTGCTAATGTTTTGGGGCATCTAACATGGCGGCGCCGGCTTCAAAGCAACGTTCAGCGTCTGTAGCGCCATCTCCCCTTATTACACCTCTATACGGCACACATTCTCATGTTAGACTGTGACATCGCCTGTGATTAATTTATTGATTTTCTCGATTAAGTGAAAAATGAAAGATCTATGGTGGGAGTGTCACGTAGTAGCAATATCTTTGTTTTGTGCAAAGGCAATTGGATGGAATCGCGTTTACATCAAGCCGATGGAGTTGTCATTCTGTGTCTGAAAATGTAAATATTTGTGATAAACAAATGAGACTATGGATTTTTCATATTATGGCATTGAACACTAATGCTCATGACTATACAACACTTCATACGTGGTACTTCAACACTCTTAAATGGGTCCCTGTGCTCTTCATATTTACGATCGTCGTGCATGCGACTGGTTGTGTTATGCACACGTACTTCTGATGTGTATATGTGAGTATAAGTTTCATTGTGATGTTATCTTAGTTACCTACGTAATGGGTTTTCAAATATCCATTTTTAGAGTTCCTACTGTACATGTTTGTTGTAACTTTAAGCGAAACTTTGCGGCAATAGTCGTGTTATGACGTTTAGTATTTTCAAACGTTAATCGGGAGAGTATTCCAAGAAATTTGAGATAGTAATTCGTAATTTTTAGTAACTTCGTTGCTCCAACATCTTTATGCGTCCTCGTAAACAAAAAGCGTATTAAGAATGTCACAATGGCATTCTGCTTGAACATGGTCACAATGGCAGTCTGCGAGAACATGGTATTTATAATACTTTCATTCTACTGTCTTACTTAGACTTTGTTCCACCAGTGCTAAGTAGTACATCTGGCTACAGGTTTCCTTCAGCTGCCAGGATTTCACCCTCCACCCAGTTCACGTCCATGGATTGACGATCCCTAGCCAAAGTTCGTTTCCAGGTGTTACAAGGTCTTCTACTTCCGCATCCATCCGTTCGTTTCTACAACAGTCCTGATTAGGGGATTCTTCCATCTGTTGTACGTGACGTGCCCAGAAAACTTCAATATTCTTTCAGCAACTGTTTTGTGAAGGCTGTAGCACCATTACTGATGACTTCATTATTTGAAACGTGGTCACTATATCAAATCTTCAGACTTATGCCCAACCATCATTGGTGAAAAACATTGAGCTTGTGTGCTGATATGATCGACATTTTCACGTGTGTGTATATGGCCATAGAGAGGTACAGTCGAAACTTTGTGGTCATACTTATGGGGTCTAATAGCCGTGTGTTTCACATTCATTGGAAGACTGCAAAAGCATTAATAATTCTGCTTCTGATGTCCGCATCTACATCCCCGTTGTTACGGATAAGGCTGCTGAGATTCGGAAATCACTGTACTATTTGAAATTTGTTTACACTCCATAAAATATGGAAACATGTTTTGAACAACATTCATGGTGTTGTGTATTCAGTTTAGCTCAAATTCTCGACTTTCGCTGTTCATTACATCTTTTGGTGCTATAGATTGTCAGTGTATTATTGTCTGTGGTGTATATCACACACTGAAAGTTATCTTGAGCTAATTATGTACATTTCTGCTTTGGAGACTTGGCAGGGAACGTTGCTCACCTAATTAAGTTGTGGAGCCTTTTTCAGCTCAAGAATATGTATAATAAATACTCTACTGTAACATGCATTTGTAAAGTGATATGTGATTCCATAGCGGTTTTGAGTCTCTGTAACATTGCACTGTGTGACAATAACAGTTGTGTCAACAACAGAAGTGTGAGGCCATATGAAGTGAAGTGAACCAATAAGGGTTGCTTGACCATTTATGAGTTCTGTAATGACTTTTTTATTTGTTGATATACAGTAAATAGCTAGTTCAAAACAGCTTTTAAAATTTATCATCTTGAGCCTTTTCAGAGAGGCAGATATGTCTCTTGAGCTGCGGGGTCACATTTGAGGCTTTACAGACATTTATGATAAATTAAGTATCCTCAGACAGGGTAATGCTACAGGAATGAAACACACACCATTTTTATCAGAACATTCTTTCTATAGTTAAAGTCCAAAAACAATAGCATAAAACTAATCCTAGTTCAAGAACATGGGTACCAAACTTTTAAATCACGATTGAATAAAATACTGTTTTCAAGGGTTAAAATTTCAATGAAGGAGTAAAACACCACAGTTTATTTTCATAGCACATTCAAATATGTTACACACCATAACACTGACAGAGTCCAAAATAAATCTCCCTCATTTTTTAAAAATTTTTAAAAAATCTTAAAAACAGGATTATTTTTCACATATGTTAACATATAAAAAATCAAAAATGGTCAAGCAATCCTTACAATATTACTTCATATGGATTGACTCAAAAGTGTCAAATCATTTTTGATTTTCAGTTAAACAGAATATTTAAAGTTCCTCACTGGTCCAGAATATTTCATGATTCTTGCAGCGTTTCTTCACACACTTTATTAGAGAAATAGGAGCCTTATCATTGATGCTGTCTTGACACTATTTTATCACATTGAACAATAATCTTTATTGAGTTAAGCTGGCGTTTTCACCTTTATGGTCTAACACACACACACACACAAATATATCCATTGGTCCTCTAAGGGTCTGTCTCTCTTGTCAGCTTATTACCTTTTCATGTTCTACATTTATGCTTCAGGTTCATCTTCTGTCAGTGACTTCACCTTTGTCGTATTTACTTAGCTCTTGAATGTTTGTAATTTCTTCATTCTCATTTCTGATTGTACATCTTGCTGTATCAGCCCTATTTAACTTGCCCTGTTGCAGGAACAGGTAGATGGAGGTAATTGAAAGTAAAGGAATAAACAGGAAATTTGATAGTGTGCATAATAATTTGATACTTGCTGGTCACAACTATTGTGAAATACACTGCTGTGTTTATATGTAGAATTATTATTATTATCCTGTATGACAATGACTGACTGTGTAATTATTCACAATTTTGTCTGTGCAGCAGAATTTCATAGGGATTTGTCTGTAGCATTTTTGTGCATTTCGTGTGCAGCTCCAGTAGTAATAAAAAAAAAAGTGGTGGGGGGGGGGGGGAGGGGAGGAGTAAGATTAGAGTTTAATATCCTGTTGTCGGTATGGTTCTTAGAGGCAGGAATGAGGATCAACCAAAAATTGTGATTCCACCGGTCTGCTTTCATCCGGGGCATAACTGTTGTGTGACATAATGGCACAGTGCCTTTGAGTTGGATAGTGTTTGTATACGGCTTGTTGCAGTATTTGGTTGTGCTTTCATGTTGGATTTATATGTTTCAAAGTTGTTCATTAGGTGTGTTACTGAGTCGTTTGACATTGTGAGTTGAGTTTATCAGGTTGTAATTGGAAGTGTTTGTTCTGGTTTGCTAGTGAGTTACTTGGATTTTATATATCGTACGTGATGGATTCATGTTTGAGTTCGGAACTGTTCACGCCATGGTGCTTCTTATTTATTTATATTTATTGTTCTTCTTCTTCTCCTTCTTCTTCTTTTGTCAGTTGTGTATATGACACAGATATATGGGTCACTGCTTCATAGCAATGGACGTAGATAATTTTTCTTGTAGCAGTTCACGGCAAGGGTCGGTACTACCTTGCAGGTTCATGATTCAGCTACTTGTGTCATCTGGAGCCTCATGTCTGAAGATGGCCCCATAGATTAAAACTGGTTACCAGTATCAAAAATAAATAATTTATTGTAATTTGGACTGCTTTTTCTTTTTAAAAAAATTGAAATTGTTTGCCAGAGTTCTCTTTGTCTAACATTTTTTATTAAAATTCAAAAGTAACTTCCATATCTAATTTCTTTATTTCATTTATTTTATAATCTATCATCTAAAAAGCATGAATCTTAAACATTCGAAATACTTTACTGATGCTGCATATTGAAGGTACTAAACATCCTGAAAACAGCACCACACCAAAGTGGTTCTGAAATTCCTCATCTTTTTTATCATATCATTGACCTATGTGAACAAATAAATATGAGGAATTAAACAAAGTTGGAATTAGTAAA
Organism: Schistocerca piceifrons; assembly: GCF_021461385.2. Classification (NCBI taxonomy): domain Eukaryota; kingdom Metazoa; phylum Arthropoda; class Insecta; order Orthoptera; family Acrididae; genus Schistocerca; species Schistocerca piceifrons. The sequence goes on from NC_060149.1 coordinate 76,632,505, forward strand.
AGGCTATATTATTCTAAATAACCTGTACATAGACCTTCCAAATCATCAAAGTCTTTGGAACAATGTGGAAGGTTGCAGGTAATTCCAGAATGTATCAGAATATTATAGAACAGTCTGGAAAATAACAGAAGCAAAAATTAATAGAACTATTTAATATGATGTGTTGATTATTATTTTATGGTTTTAATTTTTAAATAAAAATATTTTTAGGTAATTTCAGAGTATAACAGCATCTTCTAGAACAGCCTGAAATCATCCATATAATTCAGTGTGTTTTGGCTAGAAGATAAAGGTGAAGATGTAGGAGTCAGCAATTTAGTTGTCAACAGGCAAACAAACACAACATTTCAATTTATTGTCAAACAGTACCAGTAAGCTTTTCCGAAAATGACAGTGGTTGAATTTTAGGGCGTTTTCTGGGAAAGATTGTGTTTTTAGGGTGTTTTGCAGGAAAGATTGTGTTAGAAGTGTATTCTGAATGGGGTCACAGGATAGCATCGTGTGCTGATTAATTACATATCCATAAAAGAATGATGTAGATGAGTGTCAGGAACTAGACTTTCTTCAGGTTGTGAATATGTGTGCTCATTTCAAGACTATTTGAAAGTTAAAATATTTACAGTGGTGACTTAATCTGTGTTTAAATGCTTTGACAGAGTATCAGTGACAGTGAGCAGACAAGAAGTAGACTCCTGTGATGTGGGTGATACAGATTTCATGTCTGCAGAAGAATTACATTCCCTGAACTAGTGATTATAGAGGTTGGTGTTACCTCTGTTAGGAAACCATGGTCAGTTAAGTCATAATGTGTATCCATTAAGGAAACTGAGAGAATTTACTTACTCTTTAGAGATGACACCAAAATGAAACCGACCAAGCTCTTCAGAAGAAGATGAACGAAAAGAAGCTTGCGCAACTTTTCAGGGATTCACATCAAACACGATGTTAGCTGACAACATAGTTTTTCATGACAACGTTCTTGGATGAATAAATAAATAAATAATGTTCCGCTGATTTTTTGCTGCGTCAATGAAGGTGAGTGAGTTCTTACTGTTGCCCAGTGTCCCTTGCAAAGAAAAATATTTTTTATGCCATTCCATCTGTGTACATGGTGGACAAATCTAGGTGCATGGTAACTGCAGAGGAATGTTTGGAGAACCAGATCCTTACTATGGTCATCCTGTTAACAAAACAAATGTTCAAACTGCATAGCCATATTAAATGAAAGATAAATGGTACTGTTTTGACCAGAGTGCCAACAAAAATGACATTGGAATAGTTGCAGGAGAAAAAGTGGTAAAAGTTAAAAGATACATGACCCGCAGTATTAAAGAAAAATTTGCCATATATAAGAAGAGACATCCAATATTCCACATTCGAATAACAAAATCTTATGCACTACAACCTAAATTGGTAACTTGGCATTCATCTAGAGATATCTGTCTATGTGTGGATTGTGCAAATTTTGAACTTTGAAGAATTTGTTTCAAATTGTCACATATAACATCTCAGTTGGATGTGGGAAGCCATTAGTCTTATGTAATGTACTGTAGAATAAGAGACTTTGTTTCAAGAGTGTGGTGATTGCCCTGGACTCACCTTAAAAACATTTTGTCGAGAAAACATAACAGATTACTCTTCTGAAGTTACATGTGTACTATGGGACGAGAATAAACTTGCTAAGAAAACTGTTGTCATTGATACCTTCTTTGGTGAACTGAAAATGGACAGTGAAAGCAGCAACACACAAACATCTGAAGAAATTGCAGCAGCAACAGCATATTGCAGAAGTGATGGGACATAGTGAGGCTTAACAGGCGTGTTTAGTGCTTCACTATGGTTTTGCTGAGTAGCGGTCTGTGATTATGCCATAGGAAGTACAGGGGTATGACTGCAGTAAAGACCAAGTTTCAATATTTACAGGAGTGACATATATTCAAATGAGCTGCATCCACAGACAGAAAAGATCATAATCATTTCTTATCGTGTCCCTTACCATTTCAAAAATCAGTACCAGCTGTTTGAATTAACATAGTCAATAGTGCCAGCTGTAGGATGGATAATGTATTATTGGTCGTGGCAGGGGCCTTGTAATGAAGTAGGAGGTCGACTGAAGTACAGTGCTATGAAACATAATCTTTCCTGCTGAGTACAGCTGTAATTCAGAATGCTGAGGATTTTAGAAGAGTGGTAAAGCCATAGGCCCAACACATCAACAGCCATCATCCTGTTGCCAAAAGCGCACCTTGAAGAATTCTGCCAACAAAAAATAGAAGAATGGTCCAACCAGTCTACCTGGGAACAAAAATTCAGAAAAAACACTTCTGGATTCAAAGTAATGGTGACTGAACGTAGCCAGCCGCGGTGGCCAAGCGGTTCTAAGCGCTTCAGTCCGGAACCGCGCGTCTGCTACGGTCGCAGGTTCGAATCCTGCCAAGGGCATGGATGTGTGTGATGTCCTTAGGTTAGTTAGGTTTAGGTAGTTCTAAGTTCTAGGGGACTGATGACCTCAGATGTTAAGTCCCATAGTGCTCAGAGCCATTTGAACTGAACATATGTTGCACAAACTTTAAGGAGTAAGAAATAAGAAAATTCCATTTGTCCAACCAAGATCTCATAAACAACTGAAGATTGTTCACATTCACAACCTACAAAGATGGATTTCATTGACCTGTGTGTATCATTGTGATTGGTGATTTGCAGAAGTTATAGATATCAGTTACGAGTTGATTGAAATCATTATGAACTTAAAGCTACTATGTAGACCAAGTGCTGTATGTAGATTTGAAGCTCCCAGACAGCAACGATACCTCCAGTGCTCACTTCCACTCCATGGCATTTTGAAGATTTCAAACACCCCAGTTCCTGTTGGTGCCACAGGAAAGCATCACTGAGTGTCAAAGGAAGATACCGACCCAGTTGAACACATGTTTAGTGTATTGAATTGCTGATTTCAGTTTTAAATGCAGTGCACAAAGGTGTTGTTGTTTGGAACCTAAATGTTTTAGGATTTCAATATATATTTTGGAAGTTTTTATGATGTTTGAAAACTGCCTAGTGAATATCATTAAGAAGAATTAAAATGCTATGTCAAAGAAGACTAGGTTTTGATTTCATGGTATCAGTATACTAGAAAACAGTAGTGGATGTTTAAAAACCTCTTATTAAACTGAAAAGTGGAAGTTTTCCTTTTTAAGGAATACTGTACTATGTGGTACTGATAAACATTAAAAAAGACTAATTTATTATGATTGGCAAAAAATATGTTTTTTTTTTAATTCTAATTAAATATGTGGACACCTATAGCAGATGATCTTGGACACACATTTCTCAACCAAGGATACTGTTTTAATGATAAAATTGTTATATGTCACATTTAAAAATCTCAAACCATTCCAGAGATGGAGCATTTTAAAATTTTTTGCACATGATGAATGTTTCCAGATTTGCCATTTTTGGCAGCCTGTATATCAGATCAGCAGTTTCTCCCCCCCCCCAAAAAAAAAGTAAATAAATAAATAATATTATCTTATAATGTTGGCCTGAATTTTAATGTATCTCAAATCCAATAACATGTGAGACTGTGAAGGGGAGAATTTTTTCCTTTGCTTACATGGATTGATGTGGATTGAGCCAGCAGCATCTTCTGGACTGCAGCATAAATAAACTATGGAAACTTAGTAATAATATAAGTTTAAAACAGAACATAAAATAATTAGCCATGCACATTACACATGGTATTTACTAAGAAATATTCCGTAACTAACATCTGCAGCATGAAAATGTGGTTCTATTATTCAGAGACCATTTATTGATTTATTCAGAGTTCTGAATCTAGGGGACACTTGGCATCTGATATCCTTGGCCATTGAACATATCGGTAGATGCAGTGTTTACCAGAGTTCATGGCACAAACTTTGATTACAGTAGTATTGTAGGAAAAATGTAATTTTTTTCATCCATAGAATTTTCTAATTAATTACATTCATATATTACTGATTCATAAGTAGCAAACAACTGGAGAATGAAATGAACTGTGAATTATTCGTGTGGATGACATACCATTGTAGTGGGGAAAAAAAATTAGTATTGAGTCTGCTGCTCATATATTAAATTTTGTTGCTCATGCTTGTGATTTCTTTTGGCAGATTATCAAAAACAGGCTCTCAATTTTGCATTGCAGATTTTTTTTCCGTTGAATATTAATGACTAAGCTACCTTGCAAATAATGAAAGTTACAGAATGTTGGAAAAAAGAATATTTTGTATCTGGTATCTGATAAAGCAGTGACTTTATACAAATCCCACTTCCTTGAGAGACTGTTGAGAAAAGATGAAAGTTGTTGTTGTGTTCTTCAGTCTGGAAATTGGTTTGATGTAGCTCTCCATGCTAGCCTTTTGTTCTCTGCATAACTACCACATCCTATATCTATTTGAATATAAATGCCTTTCTTGCTATTGTGAGTGTACATTTGATATAGCCTCCCTATTTCAGTAATCATCAATTACCTTGCTGCCTAGCTAGCAGAGCTCCTCTACATCTCCTCACATCTGCCAGTCTAATTCTCACAGCATCTGATTTAATTCAGCTACTTTTCATTACCCTTGTTTTACTTTCGTTGGTGTTCATCTTAAAATGTCTTTTGAAGACACTAAAAATTCCATTCAACTGCTCTTCCAAGTCCTTTGCTGCCTGTGACAAAATTACAATGTCATTAGTCAACCTCAGAGTTTTTATTTTTCCTCCCTGAACTTCAATTCCCTTTCCAAATTTCTCCTAGGTTTCCTTCACAGCTTGCTCAATGTACATATGAATTACACTGAGGATAGACTGCAACCCTGTCCCTCTCCCTCTCCCTTCCCACACACTGTTTCCCGTTAATCTCTGTTAACTCATAACAGCAGTCTGGTTTCTGGACAAGTTGTAAATAACATTTCGGGTCTTGTATTTTATTCATGCTACCTTCAGAATTTCAAACAGTGTATCCTGGTCAGCATTATCAAAAGCTTTTTCTAAATTTACAAATGCTACAAACATAGGTTTGCCTTTCTTCAACCCATTGCTTAGGATAAATCATAGGGTCAGTTCTTCCTTGCATGGTTTTTTTTTTTCATTTCTCCAGAACCCAGACTGATCTTCCATTTTTCTGTAAATAATTTGGCTCAATAGTCTGCAGCTGTGACTTATTAAACTGTTGGCTCAGTAGTATTCACACCTAACAGCTCGTGCCTTATTTAGGATTGGAATTATTACATTCTTCTTAAGTCTGAGGGTGTTACACCTGTTTCAGATATGTTGCACACCAGATGGAATAGTTTTTTTCATGGCTGGTTTTCACAAAGTTTGTCACCTGAGCTCTTTTCTCCAAAGGTCTCCATAGTTTTCCTGGGCGTCTCTCTTTCCCCTAGTTATGTGTGCTTCTGCAACCTTGCCTTCTAGCCATTACTGCTTTGTCATTTTGCACTTCCTGTCAATCTCATTTTTCAGACATCTCTGTTCCTTTGTGTGTGCCTCATTTGCTGCATTTTTTGCATTTTCACTAGTCCTCAATTAAATATAATATCCTCTGTGTTATCCAGGGATTTATAGTAGGCCTTGTCTTTTTGCCTATGTAATCCACTGCTGCCTTCCATATTTCATGTCTCAAAACTACCCATTCATCTTGTGTTGTATTACTTTCCACCATTTCAGTCTAACATTGCCTAATGCTTCCTCTGAATCTCTCAACAACCTCTTATCCTTTCAATTTATCCAAGTCCCATCCCTGTAATTTCCTACCTTTTTGAATTTTTTTCAGTTCTCTGCAGTTCATATGAAATAAATTATGATCAGAGTCCTCATCTGCCCCAGGAAACGTCTTATAGTGCAAAATCTGGTTTCAAAGGGTCTCTCTTACTAGTATATAATTAATCTGAAACTTTTCAGAGTCCCCTGATCTGTTCCATACAACCTTCTTTCATGATAATTAAATGAAATGTTGTTGAATCAATTATTCTCTGTGCAAAACTCTACATGGCAACTTCCTCTTTCATTTCTTTTCCATTTCCACAGTCCATGTTCCCTTGCTATTTTCCATATTTTGCCTTCCATACTACTGAATTCTAATTAAATTTTCATCTCATTTAACATCTTTCCTTTGCTCATCACACTTTCTTCCAACTGTTTGTCATCTACAGAGCTAGTTGGCATATAAACTTTTGGCTTCATGTTTGTCATTTTTACAATAATGCATTCTCTGTGCTTTTCTTGGTAGTGTACCCCCATTACTGTTTTATTATTCATCATCAGATCTTCTCCTTCTTTACTCTTATTTCATTTTGTATTTATAACCCTGTACTCACCTGACTAGAACTCTTTTTCATCCTGCCACTGCAGTTCAACAATGCCTACTATATTTAATTTCAACCTGTCCATTTCCCTTTTGAATTCTCAAACACACATATTGTATTAAATGATCTAACAATCCACATTCCAACTAGAATGCCAGTTGTGTTTTTACTAGGGAGACTATTTTAACTCTAGAATATTTCACCCAACAGGGTGCCATCACCATTTAACCATACAGTAGAGCTGCATGCTCAGGGGGGGGGGGGGAGGGAGGGAACTAACAGATGTGCTTTCCCCTTGTTTTCAGCTGTTCACAATAACAGCACAGCAAAGCTATGTTGGCTAATGTTACCAGACAAATCAATCAATCATCCAGATTGTTATCCCTGCAACTACTGCAAAGACTCCTGCAGAAACCACCCCTATATTGTGGTTGCACTTACGGTACAGTTATCTGTAATGTTGAGGCGCACAAGCCACCTCACCACAGCAAGGTCCATCGTTCATGAGAGGGATGTAAGTTATCCAGTCAAATATTTTCGGGTCTGTTGTGTCTAGACAAGACAGCCTAGACACAATGAGAGGGAGCCGAAAGGCACGCACTACGCTCACGCGGATGGCGTGAGGTCTGAAACAGGATACATAATGAATGCTATAAAGAAAAGTACGTAGCTTCTGGAATACTTAACTTTAATCCATCCTTGTTGTATACATCGCTATTGACGATATAAGTGAGACTCTTTAGATACATGCAATGTTACTAATGGCGCCTTGCTAGGTCGTAGCCATTGACTTAGCTGAAGGCTATTCTAACTATTGGCTCGGCTAATGAGCAATGCTTCATCCATGTAGTCGCTAGCAAAGTCGTCCGTACAACTGGGGCGAGTGCTATCCCGTATCTCGAGACCTGCCTTGTGGTGGCGCTCGGTCTGCGATCACACAGTGGCGACACGCGGGTCCGACATGTACTAATGGACCGCAGCCGATTTAAAACTACCACCTAGCAAGTGTGGTGTCTGGCGGTGACACCACAGGGTCATGCACCATCATGTAGAGAAAATACATCAGAACAACATATGTATACTGGCCAGTGCTTGCAACAGGGAAATGGAACAAAACTCTCTGTCCAAATGTTGCCCATTTTGTTATGAAATGTTAGAAAAGTCTTTCTTTCTATCCCCTTCTGGCAACATATTCATGGGAAGTGATCATGAGTACTCACTCATTCAAACGATTGTTAATGCCAAAAAGGAAATACAGTGACCCCATGCATAAAATACTGCATTTCTTGTTAATTGAAAGGCAGAGTATTTTGTATGCCTTGAAAGAGTCATTCCTGTGCTTTTGGCACCTAAAAGGCTATGTCAGTATCTTTTGTCACCAGGGTAACATCAGAAATTGCTTTGGCAAATATGTCACAGCTAAAACAATTGTCATCTTGGGTATGCCCAAATGACACATTGGAAGTATCTAACACTTCACAGTAAAATTTTGGAAAATTAATTTAGGATACTTGTCCAGTAAAACTTCACATGTTGTCATCACAGTTATACCTCTACACTCGTACATTTAGTTTGATTGTCACATGAAGGATTATGAGAACTCTTTGGGTAGAGTAAAGATGTGCCATATTTAATACGTTCTTTGAGTGGCTGAGGAACTGCACAGGGCTGTTGTATTATTCCTTAACCTTCTATGTGAGTATGACGGATATGTCCATCCCAGCTCTGCAAATTTACAATGTGTTGGGTGGATATATCTGTCTGCTGCATTCTGTGGCTAGTAGCTGGTGGGAATGATGGAGTTATCAGCTTGCTGTTGAAGCTGTGGTATCAGTTGAGTTTTGTCCACTATATGGCAGCTCTCTTCAGGCGACAAAGCATATTCTGGGCTAGTTATAACACTTTCCACTCAAGCATGCATCGACAGTACGCACCCTGTGAAGCAGCTGCAAAAGCACAACTTTTTTGTCTGTTTTTCCCACTGTGTTAGTGGTCTTTTGCAATGGCAGAAAGAAGTCATTTATTGGATTCAGAGATAGAGCAGCTGCTTTTAGAAAGTGATGATAATTTCAGTGACAGTTCTGAAACTTCTCAAGATATGGATCTTGAGGCTAGTGAAGGTGACTTCGATTCAGAAACTTCTGGTGATGAGGCACTACTACTGCAGATGGTACCTAGTGCATTTGAGCATGCTAGTTCAGTTCGTGATCAATATTTGTGCAATGGTAGCAGTGGTACGGTTGTGCCCCTAAAACAGTATGCTATGGCAAGCTGTTTTGTGTGTTACATGCATGATGCTTAGTGCAAAGTAATAGCTGAACAGATAAACTTATATGCACAACAGTTCATAGCTTCTCTCCACAATTTAGCAGCCCACTCCATGGATTGCCATTGGCAGGATACTACAAGGGATGAGGTTGCCTGCCGTCATAAAAAAGGAAAAACTGAAAAAACGAGAGTACATAACAGAGTACAGAGGCAAGCAGATGATAATGAAATGGAAGAACAAAAGAGGCATTGTTGTGGTCAGCACCTTACATGACAATGCATCTTTAAATGTCAACTCAAAGAAGGGAATCCTTCAGAAGCCACATGTTGTCACTGATTGCAACAAGAATATGGGAGGCATGGATAGGTGTGATTCTAAGTTGCAGAATTATCAGATGGCTAGGAGCAGACAGAAAAAATATTATCATGTTTTCTGCCACTTGCTGGAAATTGCATGCTTCAATTCATACATTCTGTACAAGAAGCATGGTGGCGAACAAAGCAGAATGAGCTTCAGTGGAGAGTTGGTCATATCCTTCACCACAACAAGGGCCATCAGTGGGACGCCCATCTTGAACACCAAAACACAACGCCTTATAGCCAGGCATTTTCCAGACTTTATGCCATCCACAATGATAAGAAGATCAACAAGGAGACGTGTAGCGTGCACAAGAAAAGGCCTTCACAAGAGACTATACTGGTGCACAGAATTTGAAGTTTCTTTGTGTGCAGCATTTTGCTTTAAAATGTTTCACACTGAAAGCAACTTGTAATATCATGAAAATAAATTTTCATTAACTTGTGCAATATATTTTATTCATTTCTACCCAATATCAATTTGAATTCAAAAATGAAAAGGGGCGCACTGGTGCAAAGTAGCCACCGAGGAAGAGGCATGTGCACATGAAGAGGTTAATAGTCTTTGCAGTAGTTTTATCTGAACTCATGTGCTGCTGTTAACAAACAGATCCTCTGGTTATTATAAGAACAGTAATCACAGTAACATTTTTTTTTATCCTGTTGATGTGCATTATCTTGAAGGTGTCCCCATTTAAGGCAAGCTTTCTAAGTCATTTAGAATTTTGCTACTGTTAGTGGGCAATACAGTTGAAGATCTTTACTTAACTCTAATAGTGTTTGTATGTTTGCGTTTCAAACATACAACAAACTCCCAGTTCTGCAATTGTTGAATAAAATATGAAGTGAAGGCATAATTATTCTCTTACTATTAGCACAAATGTTTACTTTGAGAATACACTGTTGTGGCGTAACAAGCTAGCTACGCCACACTGAGAAGGGAGCCGAAAGGCACGCGTACGCACACGCCGACTGGCGTCAAGTCTGGAACAGGATAAGTATTGAATTCTAATAAGAAAAGTATGCAGCTCCTCGAATACTTATCTTTTATTCTTTGATGTGAATTACAGCATTCTTGATGAGACATTTCATACGATAGCTATCAAACTATGTAAGGCTAATGGCGCCTTGCTAGGTCGTAGCCATGGACTTAGCTGAAGGCTATTCTAACTGTCTCTCGGCAAATGAGAGAAAGGCTTCGTCAGTATAGTCGCTAGCAATGTCGTCGTACAACTGGGGTGAGTGCTATTCCGTATCTCGAGACCTGCATTGTGGTGGCGCTCGGTCTGCGATCACACAGTGGCGACACGCGGGTCCGACATGTACTAAATGGACCGCGGCCGATTTAAGCTACCACCTAGCAAGTGTGGTGTCTGGCGGTGACACCACATACACTATTATGCATTTGACAAGTCTTATGGCCAGAAGATGGTGTGGATCCCAATCTGCCATTAGACATCCATGAAATATTTTTCTATTGTTTTCAATTGCTTCTCCATGTAAATACAGTGACTTGTATGTGGCCAGTTTCTTCTTCCTGTATGTGTTTGTTTAGCCATTTCACTAGAAGCTAAAAGTTGATAATTTCCAACTCACTTAAAGCTGGTAGTAAAAGAAAATGCTTTAGGTTTTCTTCTGACATATTTCCCTTCAGAATTCGTGCTGTATATTGATATAAAATGAAATCATACTGTTGCCTAGTGCCAGGAGGAACTAACTGTTGATCATACAGCTGCTGAGTGATCTCAGTAGTAGCTTCTAAAATGGATCATTGACAGTGAGTGTTACTTGTATCATATTCTTGTTGTTGTTGAAATTACAAGCTAGGAAGATGACATATAAACACAAATGTGTTGCTCTAACCATCAAAAAGGTATTAATAGCTATTGATAAGTTAAAAAACAGATAATCTGCACTGAAACTTTTTCAGACTAGACAAATGAACAGTGAGAGACTTAAATAAAAATAAAGAAAAGCTGTCATACTTTGCAACTAAAGCTGACAGTAAAGGTAGACGATCATAGTGCAATTGCCTGATAACTTCAACTTAGTCAAAACTAGCTGATGCACTGCACTTGTGATTCCGACAGAAGAGAGCAAAATATGGTCCCATATCTTTTCTTATGTTAAAAGAGGAAGCAGGAGGGTTCCAGGAAACTCATGAAATTGAAGTAAAATTTAACACTTCATCACAATGCCCTACTTGATTAAATATTGTTTAGGGATTTGAGAAACAGGGTGAGAAACTTAGTCCTAACAAAGATACAGCTGATGCTTTTTACAATGAATTCCTTCAGTTACATCAGATAGAACAGTTCTCTTTGAGAACAGATTTGCATCACTATTGAAATTGGACTATACTGAAGGCCATCCTCACACAAACATTAGCCTCTCAGGCTGGAGCTCATGCTACCTGGCATAAGCCTAGTACAGAAAGCCTGACTGTTCTTTTCTGCAGCAATTCAATGGGTGCATGCAAATCAAAAATGCTGTGCGCATTCACTGGAATAACAAACTTGCCAATATATTGCAAGCATCAGGATAGGACCCAAATGAGCAGTACTGTCCTCGGAAATTGGTTCTGTTCTGCATTTGTTCCTTCTGCGCATACGTATTTTGAGTGGAAAGGTTTATCTGCAAGGGTTATTCTTTTGATGGACAAGGCACATTGTCACCCTGCAAAAGATGTACTTATTTCAGATGACGGATTGATTTTTGAGAGGAACCTCCAATCTAATGTTGTGTCGCTTAGAGCCATTGGATCTAGTTCCTTGGAGAAATCCGTGATAAACACTGTGCTGTCTTATAATATATTTATTCACAACTGGTTTCGATCTTTGATCATCTTCACAGTGGAAAAATATTGTGACAACTTCACATTTCATACATACTATTTAACAGAAAAGATGCCATAACTGACTTGGAAATATCAGAAAAAGATACTTCACACCATAATACCAGCTTAAGCAAACAGAAAACATGGAAAAATGAAACCATGTGTTAGCAGTAAGTGCACAGCGCCATTGCTCAGGCACGACAACATCCAGTAGGTTAACTCACAAGTCTTGACGTGTGTGTTAAGTATTAATTTTCGCCTTTTCTGAGTATTTAACATAAAAAATAAATACTGTCTTGTGCTTGAAAGCTTTTATCTATGTAAAAAACATTAGTTTATGGATAATGGGAGTAGATAAATTCTGCTTTACGATAAAATGGATGTTAAAAATTCATAACCTAAAAGTTGAGTTACACCAGACATTTGGTTAATATTTTGTAGCCTAAAGTAGGCATAGGGCCCAAAGCCATTAACTAAGAAGCCTTTTTTTAAAAAAAAAGATACTGATGCACACTTTTCCATAATTTTGTTAGGGTTAGTAATAGTTGTGACATCCCCCCCCCCTTCGCCGCTCTCCCACCTCTATATATGAGAGTCATGGTAGCTGGATGGAAGATGATAAGATGATCTAATTGAACTGGATAAAAACAGTACCATTGCAGGTGTACGTAAACACTGTCAAAAGAGGAAAACAAATGACATCAGAAAAACAGAGAAAGTAATTATGGACAGTCTTACACAACAAGAAAGGGAAAAATGGCTGCATAAAAATCATTCAGCAACCATAATTGAAACTGCAGAAAAAAATATTTTTCTAACATTTCAGAGCAAGGATGAATAAATATGTCTGAATCTTTCAAAAAATAGGGCCTCTCTCTCTCTGCTCAGAATGGATTGTTATGTGGCCTAATGAAACAGAAAACATCACATTAACAAATATCAGTAAAAATAAAAAACAGAGAGAACATTTTTCACGGGACCATAGACGGAAGAAGTAAAATACTTGGTAAAAAATACGTCTGGCAAACACTCAAAATCTCTGGTAGAATGGTCAGAACCATAAAAATGGTAAAACATGGAGAGCCTCCAGATAGATAAATGAAGCAAGAAATTTTCTGATAATAAAACTCCAGAGAAAAAAAAAATTGATAGTACATGCTTACATAGTATCATTCCTGTGTTATTAAACAGGTTATACTAGATCCCACAACCCAAACAGAACATATTTATCAGAATATTTGAACATTCGACTGCTATATAATTTGTACAAAGAACGTGTTGAAAGTTTTGGAATAGAGCCAGTTGTAAGACACATTTATCATAGAACTTTGAACAAAAAATTCAGCTTGCTTTTCCATGCTCCTCACAAGGATATTTTTGTACAGCTTGATACTTTTGCTGATAAACCCAAACATTCAACAGATGACCAGGAAAAGGTAAAGTTTCAGCAGGACCATGAATTGCATTTATGCACAACTGAAAAAGCTTGCAAGTCATTGAAAATGTATTTGAAAAGTCAGTTTCTGGTAGGACCTACTATGTCTTCCCTTTTAATTTAGGACGTTTTTATAGACCGCAACAAATGTCACAGAATGTTTCAGGGAAGGTCTTGAGTACATAGGAAATAAATATCCAAATTATCCATTAGTTATAGGTGGAGACTTTAATCTGGTATCCATTGACTGGGAAAATTACACGTTTATCACAGGTGCAGAAGTAAAGACTCGTGTGAAGTTATTCTAGGAGTGTTCTCAACAAACAACCTTGAGCAATTGGTTAGAAAACCAACTTGAAATGGGAGCATATTAGATATCTTGGTGACAACAGACCTGATCTTTTTGAGAAGTTAATCTAGAAGAAGGGTATTAGTGACCATGATATCATTGTGGCTTCTGTGTCAGTGGGAGTTGGGGGGGGGGGGGGGGGGGGGGGTGGGGGGGGGGGGGGGGGGGGGGGGGGGGGGGACCAAAGAGACAGCATAGAGTTTTCTTGTTTGGGAAAGCAAATAAAAGTGTCATTAATGAATATCATCATAGTCGACTCCAAGCATTCACTGCGAATATCATCATAGTCAGCTCCAAGCATTCACTGCAGGACACAAAGATATTGAGAATCTTTGGTCTGAATTTAAAGGTATTGCCCACCACGTGCTAGAGAAATATGAGTCTAGCAAAAATATAAGGGAGGGAAAGGATCCACCTTGGTTCAACAAACATATTAGGAAGTTTCTGAGAAAGCAGATAATTTTGCACAGTCATTTTAAATGTAGTCACTGCCCCACTGACGAACAGAAATTATGCAAAATGAAAGCAGCTGTCTAAAGATCAATGAGAGAGTCTTTTAACGACTTTGAAAGCAATATTTTATCTGCAGATTCTAAAAATAACAAAAAAAATTTTTTTGGTCTCATAAAATCTATGAATACTACAAATAATCCAATACCTTCTCTTGCTGACAGTATGGGTAATGTAACGGATGATGATAAACAGAAGGCTGAAATCCTAAACCTAGCTTTCAAAAACTTATGGTAGAGGACTGCAGCACCCTTCCCCATTTCAGTTATCGAACAAATGAAGGGTGGCTGACTTAATGTTTAGTGTATCTGGGATTGTAACACAGTTAAGATCCTTAGATGCCAGGAAGGCATCTGGCCCAGACGGTATCCCCATAAGATTTTATGTTGACTGTGCTACAAATATAGCCCCATTCTTATCCATCATCTATCAGAGATCACTGGAACAGTGAAAAGTTCCATGGGACTGGAAGAAGGCCCAGGTCATAGCAATCTATAAAACGGGTAGAAAATCGAATGCACATAATTACCAGCCAGTTTCACTGACATCGATTTGTTGTAAAATCATGGAACATATTTTGTGTTCAGACATAATGACCCTTCTAGACTCTAGAAGCTCATCTGCAGAAAACAGCATGGGTTTTAGGAAACAGCAGTCATGCGAGACACAGCTGGCCCTCTTTGTGCGTGATACAACAGGCTCGAAATACCTGCTCCATGGTTGGTGCCATATTCCTCGACTTTTGAAAGGTATTTGACTCAGTTCCACACTGTTGCTTGTTCCAAAAAGTGTGCACTTATGGGCTACCTGAAGGTATGTGCGGTTGGATGGAAAGTTTTCTAACAGACAGAGAGTAGTGTGTTGTCCTGAATTGGGAGACTTCAACAGAAATTAGCGTAACATCAGGTGTGCCCCAGGGCAGCGTAATAGGTCCGCTGCTTTTTACGATTTACGTAAATGATCTGGTTGATGGTATTGACAGTGGCATTAGACTATTTACTGATGATGCTGTAGTGTACAGGAAAGTAGTATCACACAAAAGTTGTGAACAAGTCAATGAGGATTTACAGAAAATAAATGCATGATGTAATGACTGGCAGTTATCTCTCAGTATTAGTAAGTGTAACCTACTGTGTATAACAAAGTGAAAATCCCCATTAATGTCTGCGTACAAAATAAATGTCCAGTCTTTGGAAACGGTAACATCCGTCAAGTATCTGGGTGTGACTATTCAAAATGATATCAAATGGAACGATCATATTACACAAGTAACGGGTAAGGCGAACTCTAGATTGTGGTTTATTGCTAGAATCATGAAGCGACGCAGTCCTTCAACAAAGGAAATTGCTTACAATATGTCAGTTTGTCCAGTCTTAGAGTATTGTTCGTATCTGTGGGTCCCTTACCATTTGGGTCTGATTCAAGAAATTGAGAAGGTCCAAAGAAGAGCAGCAAGATTCGTGACTGGTACATTTACCCATCGCGAGAGTGCTACGAATCTCATAGAAAGTTGGAAGTGGGACACACTTGCAGATAGATGATGTGCTAAACAGAAGGGGCTGTTCACTAAATTCCAAAATCTGATCTTCGCCAAGGATGTAGAGCATATATTATTACCACCAACTTTCATATTGCGCAATGATCACCATTCAAAGATAAGGCAAATTAGAGCTCGTACTGAGGTGTTCAGACAGTTGTTTTTCCCTCACGCAATCCGCGAGTGGAATGGGGGGGGGGGGGATAATATGATTTTGGCGTGACTACTGCCCTCCGCCACACGCCGGTTGGTGACAAGCGGAGTATATATGTAGATGTAGAATTTAGAAAATTCTATACTAGGATTCAAACTTGGGACTTTTGCCTTTCACAAAAAGAGCTCTATCGACTGAACTATCCAAGCCCGACTCACGACCCACCCTCACAGCTCCTCTTCTGGCTGTATCTCTTTCAGTAAATTATATACTTTTTGTTGTCACAAGTTCTCATTAGTATTAGGATTCATGTACTGCTGGGACAGTGTGCCCTAACAGAATGACGTGGGAAGTAGCTGTGACATTAATAAACTCGTTTTAAGTGAAAAGGATAACACTGAAATCATAGACCAAAAGTTTATGCAAAGTGGGCATTCCTATCTACCCAGTGAGGATGATTTTGGCTGAAAAGGAGATTACAGAAAGACACAACATGTATTTTGACACAATCATTGGTATAATATTATTGCCAAGTCAAGGAAAAATATCCCTTTCATGTCTCTGTAATGACAAACAGTGACTTCTTGTTTATGGTAAACTTGTTGGAGTCAGTCACGAAAAGGAACACTGACACTGAAAAATCCAGTACCGTGACTGAAGATGTGGTGGATTCAGTACAGAAGAGTGAATTCTTTCAAATATTTCCAAGGAAACACTTTCAACGGACATGCAATTTTACAAGTTGAGTTCGAGCTGGTATTTAAAAAAGGTCACTCAGTTTCTCTGGCTAATATACCACAGGGAAGGCTGCACTCAGGGACATGGGTTGTTACAAAAGAAGAGGACTACTTGGAAGACCTTTTGCCCTTCATCCCACTTGTTCATCACCAGTAAATTCAGAGTCTTCTTTCTGCTGATAATGCTGAAGACATTGGGCTGCTGAAAGGAAATAATATTGCTGGTGAAGTGTAACAAAGATTATCTAGAATTATGTATGTACAGTGTTGTTGATTGCCATGCATATTTTTATCATAAATAAACTCCTTTACCTGTTCACATCACAAGTCGTGTAACGTCGTTTGGAACCTTGTGTAACAGGATAAAATTTATTAAAATTGTTAATTGATAATTCTGTTTAACACTCTTCATAAGCCATTAAAAATCTCAAGACAAGAATAGTGTGAGCTGCGCCACTTGAATTTTATGAGGCTCATTTATAGGTAATGCATTATGTTCAAAGATTATTGTATGCTATTGTCAGACTCCCCCCCCCCCCCCCCCCCCAGTAAAAAAAAAAAGATTTAAATGGTAACTAACAGTTATTGGCCAATTTCACTGTCAGCATATTTTTCTTTAAAAAATATTTTAGCATCTGTCTAAGAATGTGACGAATAAGTCACAGTATGCATTACTGGACTACTTAGCCAGTGAAAATGTTGTGTACAGTCACAAACCTAATAAATAAATTTTAATGACATAGTAGCACAGAACTGAAATTTTTCTATATTTTGTGCACCTGTAAGAATCAGAACATTATGTTTTATGATGTCAGTAGCACACAGTCATCTTAAAATAATTCCGTTAGTATGTATGAATAATAGTCTTATGTCTGGATACAAATCATTACAGGTGTTCCAAAGGGTTCAATACTGTGTAGACTACTATTCTTATTATATGTGAGTAACCTCTTATTGTATATGCATAAAGTATAATTAACTCTCTTTGATGATACAGACATCATAATCAAGTCTCCTAAGATGTGCCATGAGAATAAAATGCAAATGAAATCAAAAATAAAATTATTAGTCTTCTGTAAATAGTCTGGCTCACTTACAACAGAACACTCATAATTCATGTACTTTCGTACAAGGCAGATTGAACTTTGGAAGTAACATTATAATGTGGTGTAAATGTAATTTATCTACATGTACACTCCACAAGTCAATTTACAATGTGTAGCTTAGGGTATATCTTACCAATATTGATGGCTTTGTGCTATTCCATTCACATATTGAACCAGAGAAAAATTGATGTTGATATCTCTTTATATGCACTCTAATCTCTCTTATGCTGTTCTCATTATTGGTGCTGCTGCTGCTGTTGTGTTTGATGATGATGATGATGATGATGATGATTGTAATCTTCAGTCCAAAGACATATTTGATACAGCCCTTCATGCTAGTCTATGTTACGCAAGTCTTTTCATGTGCATCTTTATGTTTTTGCAGTGCAATGACTGCTCCCTCAATTTTTTGGGTGTGTAGCTGCATAATTTCCACTTATTCTAACATTTTGGGTGTATACCACTGAGCCATCTTCAGAGTGAGCCAAATGACTGACACAACAGCACATGCTCCATCCTTTTAAACTTATAGACCATGCTGTTACACATGCGGCAACAGATACACAAGTGTCAGAGACACTAATTGGTGGCAATGAAGTACACGTTTGCATGAATTAGGTCTGTAACTACCAGTCGATCCACACTGGGAAGTTGATGTATCACTATTAGCAGCACTGTGCCAACATCTTTGCAAGTTGATTAGAAGAAGCACCTACTTCCATGACTTATCCAAGCTGATACTGCTGTCTCTATTAATTAATTTCCTTGCCAAATGAATTTCAGCAGTTTCTTTCACTGTGAAGTCCCAAAATGATGAAGACAATACTAGAATTTTGACATTTTCGTACAACATAGCTGGTCATTGGGGCTCAGTTCAAAGTGAGACTCATCACTGAAGACAATTCTAATCCAGTGAATGAGATTCCAGGCTGCAGATGTGTCTGGAGATGCCCAGGACAGCAGTGGGATAGCAACCTGACTGTTGGCTGCCATACAGCTCTGACAGCCAGGATTGATGGCCTGGGGTGCCATTTCTTTTCATAGCAGGACCCCTTTGGTTGTTATCCACAGCACACTACAGCACAGTGGTACATCAACAGCATTCTATGCTCTGTTTTGTTGCCTTTTAAGGCAAGCCATCAGTTTAAATTTCAGCAAGATAATCCCCACCTGCACACAGCCAAATCTTGTACCAATTGAGAATGTATGAAGCATTATGAGCAGGGTCCTCCAACCATTTCATGATTTTGTTGGTCTAATGTGCCAGTTGGACAGAATTTGGTGCAGTATCCCTTAGGAGGACACCCAACAACTCTTATCAAACAATGCCAAGCCAAATATTGCCTACATTAGATCTAGAGATGGACCAATGCATTATTGACTGTCTCAATTTTTGAAGCTCTTTCTCTTGAATAAATCATCCATTTTTTGGAAATTTTCATTGTTTGTTTGTCTATACATGTACACCTCATCTACTGATTTCCATGCCACATGAATAACTCCTTTGTGGTGTGTCTTTTTTTAGAATATTTGTTACCCTGGTAGGTTCACAGTTCCAGAAAGTATATTCAAGTCAACATTGTCAAAAGCTTTTTCAAGATTTAGCAGTATTCAAATGTGGGTTTGTCTATCTTCAAGAAAAGCCAGGAGATTATTCCGGAACTTAACTAATCTTCCCCCAGGTTAAGTCTATTGGTGGTTCCATTCCTCTATAGATAATTTGTATTGTGTTTCTCCCCCTGTCAATTTACCTGAGAGAGAAATGTTATAGAGGCAGCAAATCATCACACTGTCTACCTCAAATACTGGTTCTCTAAATTTACTTCATTTTGTCTGAAGAATGTCATTTTTTCCATAGATTACCATTTAATTTCCTAAATATGTATGTTACAATTTTGTATTCTCTGCACTGTCCTGTTATAACCCTAGTAGTGTCTCTTTCTAATTTTGATATCCACCGACATGTGTCCTTTCTGACTTGCACTCTCTTTTAAGTTAAACTAATTTTTCATTTTAGTCCTATTTCAGATTGCTGCATATCTTCCAAAGTTTTTCTTGTGAGTAGATTTAGTCACTGAGCTACAATCCTAAGAGGTCTGTGCAATATTAGTGTACAGCTCTCATACCCTCTTTCTTGAACTCAAAACATTTTCCAATTACAAATTTCTATTACATTTGATGATATGCAAAAAGTTACAAGGTGCCAAATTGTACAAATTTGAGGAGAGGCAGGAGGAGATAATTCCAGCAATGCGTACCTATCCCACAGTTTTAAATTTATGTTGTGTACTATGTGAGAAGTAGCAAAATGGAAGTTATTTGAGTTATTTGTTAACTTACTAAAAAATATAAACAGAGTTTTGCCGTTGTGAAACCACCTTTGTAGGACGACGCATTGTCCTGAAAAAATATTTTTATTTGTTGTAATAATTCAGATCTCTTTCCAAATGTTTTTCTGTCCAGGCAGTTCAGAAGACTTGTGTAGTAGTTTCCAGTTATTACTTCACTGCAGACAAGGCATTCAGTAAGAAGACTGTCTTAATTGCATCGTATAAAACACTGACAATAACTGTCTGTCAAAACACACTTAGACTTCTTTGGTGCAGGGCCACCAGTTTTCACAGAGTGCACTGTATCAGTTGGATTCTTTTGAAAATGCCCCAGATATTTACTGAGAAATTAATTTTTAAATTTGCTTTTGGTCAAAAGTCCACTGATGTGCTATTCATCTTGTGCAAAGCTTTCTGGTAGTTAATCCTTCATGTAAAACTTTACATGCCCTTTCTTCTGAGGAACTGGACATTCCATACACCTTTAACTACTATCATCCTGCACCAAATTATGCTCTTCCTCAGTCTTCTCATTTCTTTTTGAAGTGCTGGAATCTCCTTCACATGAATCATCTTCAAGACAAATGCAGTCACATTTGAATCAACTGTTGAAAATCAAAAATCATACTCCTGATAAGTAATCATTTATGTCCACAGCAAACAGTCAAGAACAGAGACTTTTATAAAGGAACAGCATTCCATTCATGTATATGACCATAGTCATTATTATCATTTCTCTGCTGTAGCAAGTTGGATGTAGGTCCTTGGGGTATACATAGTAATTTATCTGTCCATAGTAGTTTGTATATTTGAACAGCTTTGGTGTGTGTAGTAATAGTTGTTGCAACCAATCCATTCATCTATATAGTTATAAAAATCTGTTTTGTGCAGGCTAATCTTGGAAACCTGTCAAAGTATTTCATTCCTAAGTACCTGATGTACTGTATGTTAGGACTTGGTATTATCCAAAGGGACATCATTATGCACTGTTAGTACTGAAAGTTGTCCACCTATCTCATCATCTCCAAGTCTTAGATGGACTGTTGGGGAAAATCTGCTCAACACTAATGTCACAGTTTTGCTGATTTTGAGACCCACTGTTACAAATTCTTCATACCATAGATCTAGTTTAGTCTATACTTTCACGTCTGCCTCACCGCATTCTGTAGTATCACTGGTTAAGAATAAAACATTAGGTATTGAAACCTTTCTGTTGAATGCTTTTGGAACGTCATCCATTACTGTTATGACAATCAAGGGAGGTGAGATAACTCATTCTTTTAGACCTCTTCTTTCCTCCCCCTCTCAAACAAAAGTGATCTCCCTCTGGTGTGCATCTGTATGCGACTCTTGAGTCTACAAACTCAGCTATGATGTCCTTAATCACTGTCATATACCTCAAATAACCCAAAACAGTGTGTTTAAAAATGTGTTACGTATCCCTACAACAGTATAGTATTGGTCAAAACTAGAAGAAAAAAGTTCCTACAGTGATTTCTGAAAACCAATACCTTTTGAGATATTGACCAATCTGTCCTCTCATGTTGTAACTGAATGTTACTATTAATTCAGCTCAAACATCCACAGTAGCAGAAAACAGTTTCCCTGCTATGGTTACTTAATGTTGGCTGATATTGCACACTTGCAAACAAACACTTGTGCGATAGGGCAGCACAATAAGAAATAACTACAACTACAACAACAACAACAGTAATAGCTTCAAAAATAAATTGAAATCGTGTCTCCTTGACAACTCCTTCTGTACCATAGATGAATTCTTGAATAGGAATAAATAAATCTATAAATATATTATATGCATTTTGTGCCATTTAAGGGAATGGGGTAAATAATAGAAATATTAATCTTTAACTCTGTATTGTAATATATATATATTAAAAAATTTTGTTTCATCTGTGCATTTCTTGTGCATGTGACACGTTCCACATAATAATGGCTACCGTACCGTACAATTGATCAATGGAACAAGCAACCAACTAACTAACAACAACAGCAATAATAATAACACAATAAGAAATAACGAATAACATTTATTAAGAGTAGGTTATAAAATGGTGCTATGTTATAGTTTGATGTGTGGCACTTAAGGTCCTATACCTAATATAGTGGTATCTAAAATAACTTTACAATTTTAAACATGGCTGTCTCTCATAAACTGTGTAATAAGTTTCAACATAGGAATCATACAACCAACTGCTTGCAAATAACTGTTTGGTACATTGATTTACTCGTAGGTTTTGACATTTCTGAGGATGTCTTCATCAGAATGAAATTTTAAGAAACCGTAAAATTATTGCGAGAATGCCATGGTCAAAGTTTAGATCAGATATGCTCAATTGAAAAATTAAAATTAAACTTGTTACGGCCTTTAGCATGTATTCTTGCTAGGAATATCATCAGACGATTTCGTAAAATTTCATTCTGTTGAAGACATACTTAGAGATGTCAAAACCTAGGTCAATGCACCAAATAGTTATTTGCAACTGGTTGGCTGTGTGATTCTTTCATTGAAGAAAAGTAAAATAACTTTGCTGTCTCTTGGCAAACTATATATTGTCAGTATGACTGATGGTAATGTTAGCAGACACTCTGCTACTGGTCATAATTCTCCGTAGATAGCAATGACTGTGTTGGAAGGTACTGCACTGAGCTGACCATGGGCACTGAATAGTACTGTCTAATTGCGGATACAGAACTCTGTGTATTCACAGCACATCATGTTTTGTCACCTGTCAGCGAAAGGATTTCCATGCTCACCAGCACAAGGCAGAAGCAATGTAGTCCGCAGTTCACAGTACTCCCTATTGGTCATCCACAGTATCAGCAGACATAACAATGCGCTGGAATTAGTGGTGTGGAAGCAGGAAGAGGTCCGTGTTTGTGAGTGCCATCTGGAGACTGTTTTACGGAACTGAGAGATGCCAAGTGAGTGATAGGGCCTGGGTGGTGGTGGCGGCCTGTCGCAGTATTTGTTGTGTACCTCTTGATTGGTACACAATAATTACGTAGAAGTACGCACTACAGATATTGCAGTTACCACACATACTTCAGCCCTTCTTCACAGTGAATCAACGACTCTATCAAATACACCTGGCTACATTTGGATCATGCATTGGTTACACATTCCTGTAATGTCTGCACATTGTTGATGCATTAGGAATTCACCAATTCCTTTAAATGTTCCCACAGCCCAAAATCCAGTGGATTCAGGCACAATGGTTGGGGAGGCCATGCTACTTTACATCCTGGACCAAACTGACACCCATGAAACATTGCGTTGGGGTAGCGTCACATGATCCGTAGAAAATTGGATGATTCGCTGTGGTACATAAACCACAGTCATTGTTTCTCTGTAAAGGTAATGGTCTTCAGTAGTGTTGGTAAGTCATCATGCAGAAATTGGTGATACATAGCACCTGTTAATTTTTTTTGGTAAAGTGTATGGCCCCATGAGTCTGACACCGGCAATTCTGGCCCATACATTGACACTGAAACAATTCTAATATGTCACCTCGATGATTGCTCAATGACTTGCATTTGCCCTCTCATGCATATTGTGGTAATTCACTTGCCATTTCTTGTGAATCCTACCTCATGCTGAACACTACACACTACTCGTCAAAAGTAAAACAGCCCATATTTCTACAGGTATTTGTTCCTAGATATCGTATTATAGGAACTTTTCTTCTTGTTTCAACCAATACTACCATATGTAGGAATATGGCACCTTTTTTTAAACCACCTTGTAAATGTGGCACATAATCCTTGATGTACAAAACAACTTTTAGGAGCATATTCCCCCCTCAGCCATGAGTAAGTACAAATCTGCAAATCCATAAGTCCAGTGTTCACCTGCAACAGGACCATTCCTGGGAAAGCACTGCAGTATTCAAACCACTCTGCAGGTTGATGACAGCTTTATCTCTCATAAAACATTCTAATAAAAATTATGTCAGTAGTTGACCTTTGAAGCCAAAACATAGCCATTTTTCGTGGTGTGTATGTGGATTTCTTTTCCCACTTTTTTTAAGTAGTAGGCAAAAGGCTATCCATTTCGAAATGCTCTGTCTCTGATAACATCATTGTCAATGGGATGTTAAACACTAATCTCCTCCCTCCTCCTATTCCTCCTCCTCCTCCTCCTCCTCCTCCTCCTCCTCCTCTTCCTGTTCAGAATGCTGGATATTGGAACAACTTTCAACATTCTCTTGAGCAGCCTGTACAACCATTTCCTATCAGTCCCTCAAAGTGTGCAGTTATGTGTACACCAAATACAGCTGCTGCACTCTTTTTCAATTTATCTAGTGCTATCTTCACTTCCAATGAGGGCACCTATCTGCTTTTTTACTACTATCAGAATCATGCAGCCTCGCAGTCAAAGGAATGTTGTTCCTTTTGTACACTGTTGGCCATTAAAATTTCAACTCCAGGAAGGATAGCAAATAAAAAAAACTATACATATACAGTATAGCAGAAAGAATACAGTATTGAATTTGTACATGAATTGAAGATATAGGGGATGAGAAATTTAACACACAAAGTTGCTATGTCTGACAGCAACAGTGGCTCCAACCCGGCTGGGCATTGAGTCAGAATGATATTAGTTGACAGGTACAGGTATGTCACTCCATGATGCTGCTTCAACTACAGTCCACAGGTCATCAGCCATAGTGGCTCATGCATGGTGGCATATCAGTCTTTAGGTAACCCGTGATTGGTCTTTATGAGTAATGAGAGATCTGGAGAACGTGCTAGCCATGGCAACAGTCAAAATGTCCTCTGTATCGCAGGAGGTCAGCATGGCACAGTCTTTGTACATCTCATCACAGAAACGTCAAGGATTTGGTGTGACTCCTGTTCATAGTAGTTTCATTGGATGCACCACTGTCAGCATACCTCTCTGCGAATGCAGCAAGGGAAGCTGCAACACGTCATGATGACAGTTCATGGTGTTTCAGATGTCATCACACTGTCCGTGTTAATACCAGACTCATGGTACCTGATGGGACTGTATGGTCCTGTGTGACAAATTGAACAATATGTCTGTCCTCTCAGTTGCTAGCCACACGAGGCCATTGAGATCATGCACGATGTTGGATATGGCCCTCTTACACCCATCTACTCCTGAACAGTGCAAGCTGCAGTATTGCGGAATGATGGAGGTGGGCCACAGTCCTGCCAATATCAAATGCCAACACATACTGTTAGACATTTCCCCTAAATACACGAGGCATAATAAAGTCTTCTTGTACACGAGCTACACTCAAATGTGGTTTGTTAATGAGAAAAATCCTGTGTAATATTTCCTTATATGTATTTGATATTACTCCTAACCACTTTATGTGGTTGCGTTTGTAATACTTGCGTGAATTCAGAAATATTTTGCTGTAGAAAACATCTGGTCACAAGGTAATACATCAGTAAAATCAGATGTGTTGAATTTACTGAAAAATAAACTTGCTAATATCATTAAGATTAAAGAAATGTTGACTGTGAAAGTATTACCTAAGTATAGATAGTTACCCAATTTCATAATTGCTCAACACAGTTCCCACTACTGTTGCTATGTTATTTATAATAGTAATTTAGAAGCTGAGTACATGTCAGGGTATAGAAAAGTGCAAGAGTAGTGTTTAAAAGGGGCAATAAAGCTTCATTCATGTAAGTTACAGCGGTTTTATAAGTGGTTGCCAGACCAGTTTGGACATGCACTTACATTAACCATATGTTCATTAAGTGCAGCTTTCACTACAATTTTTAACAGCTCTCCTTTGCGTGGCATTAAGTGGAAATAGTACAAATATATATATATATATATATATATATATATATATATATATATATATATATATATATATATATATATATATATATATATATATATATATATATATTTTTTGAGCAGTAATGAAATTCATTATTGAAACTACTTCCTCACAGTAATGTGTGCTACTGTGATTCACTAATCGTTTGTTAATCACTCGGTGACAGTGCTGGTAAATTCACACAGGAATGGCACATTAAGTTAAGTCACAGAAGTACTTAAGAAACTGTAATTTCAGAATCATTAACTGACTTATTCATAATATTTTCTCAAATTATGAGA
Organism: Schistocerca piceifrons; assembly: GCF_021461385.2. Classification (NCBI taxonomy): domain Eukaryota; kingdom Metazoa; phylum Arthropoda; class Insecta; order Orthoptera; family Acrididae; genus Schistocerca; species Schistocerca piceifrons. The sequence continues at coordinate 76,658,577 of NC_060149.1, forward strand.
CTATCCAAAAAATGAAATTATACTTTTGACTCATAAGTTAAAGTAGTAAAAACTTAATCATCTGTGTTGTTTGAGCTTGCTTAAAAACTTCTCATATGTAGTGAACAATAGAATTTCTTCAGACGTTTGACAATTATTCTTAAATATTTTTCCCATACAATGACACTAAATCCCAAAGTTTATGAATTGGGGAAGGAAACCAGTTTGAGGCAATATGAACTTGGTCAATCACATCCTACACGTGCACTTGAAATAATACAACTGTATTTCTACATTCAAACCACATACTCATCCGTGCATTTATGATACTAATTGGTATTTTGCCTGTAGGTTGTAAGATTATGTGCCAAGTTGGATGTCAACATTTACACAGTCTGTGCAGCCTCTTTCCATATATGGCTTTTACATTGCACCCATCTAGGACCATATTTCAACTGTTTATACCAGTGCAACCACTTGCTATGTACTGTGGAGCCCACTTTGTCTTCTTCTTATACTGCAGACACAATTATATCATTCATGTGAAGCAATTTCATCATTTTTCTTACACCATGTTATTTTCATCCTGACACCATGTAACTGTTCAGTAACTTGTATTTGACTGTCTCTGTGATTGCTTCGCGTGTTCTCTCATGGAGCCAACCATCTTTTCCTTTGGTGCCTTTGTGCCCCCTAACCACAGAGATACTTTCCCCTTGTTTATCCTTACCTAATGTTACAACCTCTTTGCTATGAATCGATCCTGGACGGGAATCAGTCATTTTCAATATGTGAGGAAATATTCATATAAATCTTAACATTCATAGAGTATAGTGTATGTCTGACATAATGTGGTAGTGTAACACACTGAAATGTTAATCATTTGCATTCCATCTTCATGGTGTTACAGTTTTAATGACCAGTAGTGTTGTCCAATTGTGTGTCAAAGTACCTTCTGAAACTGCTGTGATATTATGGGGTCATCATTTGTTGCATCTCTGCACTCTTTCATGCTACAAATGTATCTCAAGAGTTTAGAGTGTGTTTTTTTTTTCTTTGAGACATCAGCATAATTCATTGACATGACCATATAATATAACAGAGAGAAACATTCAAAGTTGTTTGTTTTTTTACACCAGTTAGGTGGTACAGTTGTTTGGAGTCAGGACTTGTACTTGTTGTCCTTGTCATCCTGATGTAGGTTTCCCTGAAAAGTAGGCCAATTCAAGCTTGTTCACCATTTCTAATAGCATGTTTAGACAGGATATTAAACCCTAATCTTTTAATTGGAGAGGATGTACTATGAAAAGTCACTGTAACTAACTAAAAAATTTTTTGGTATAATCTTTTGTTTTTCTTGTTGAAAATGTTATATAGATAACTTTTTAGCATTGCACTGATAGCCACAGTTAGTTGTATGTATGGTATATAATCTTTATATATATGGATCATATGTGAAAAATGCAAACTGTGTATGGTACACTTTCATCTCCAGAGCATGGGTTTTGCATGTTATGCAGTCTGAGCATATCACTCTCATTGGTTGTGGAATATAAAATATTGATTGCCACTATTGCTGTTCTGTGTGGTGATTACTGTTACTCAGTTGGCTGGAAAGAGTTTTTCTTTGAAATACGTTAGCATTACTTAGGTTAAAGCCTTGTTGTACAAAAAGTATGTCCATGGTGATAAGTCCATATTTATGTTGTTAAAGTGATCAAAGGTAAATAGTCCATGACAGTAAAACACTGTTATGCAAGTGAAAGGTCAAAATGTAATTTATTTAGATGTCTAAAGAAGTTTAATGAGTGGAGAGAAATTTGGAGGAGGGGGGAGGGGAGCACTGGGTTAAGATAAGAAATGATAAATGGGCCCTCAATGAATAGCGCAATAAGCTACAAGAGTTTGATTCACCATGGGCTTCTTGACAAACGTCAGAATGGTTGCCACATTATCACAAAGCAGCCAGTAATTATTTGAATTGTGTCGTCAATTTCCCTTACAAGATAAGAAAAATGTTGAATCACCTGGAAGGTGTGAGGGATGTTTTAGGAAAAAGTGTTTTTCTCCATATCCTGTAGAGTTGCACTGCTGAATTTTAATCCTCTGGTATGAAATTGCGTATGCATTTCTTGCAGTGTATGCAGGTAAATGTGCATGCAGTTTTTAATGTAAATAAATTGAAATACCATTCTGTCATGTAATTAATTGCAAAACTACATCGTATGCATTTTTGGGGCACCATCCAGACAGGTACTGGTTATTCTTCATGTTTTCATTTTATTTGAAAGGATGTGTAGCATTTTTATTTTCATGTGCAACCATCATCTTCTGTCCTTTTCTGTATTATACAGAAATTTGGTTGGAGCTGGTGGAAATATTGTGACACCAAAACGATGGGATTGCCCTTGCGACATGTTCCATAGATCATTTGAATGATTCTTTTATCAAAATGGTTTGGAGTGAGTCAATTTATAGGACATGTACACATGCCTAGTGTTAACTTTAATGTAAATATTACTTCCTCCAATTGTCTCTTCCGTTTCCTTGTGGTATTTAGACAGGGATCCTACAGATTGTTCCAGCTACCCTGGGTAGCTCAGTTGGTAGAGCACTTGCCTGCGAAGGGCAAAGATCCCGAGTTAGAGTCTCGGTCTGGCACTCAGTTTTAATCTGCCAGGAAGTTTCATATCAGAACACACTCGGCTGCAGAGCGAAAATCTCATTCCAGTTTAAATTTTGCCCATAATTCCTCTACATCCAAGTGGTAACCACTCACTTTCTAAGTGGGATGTTACGCAGCAGAAATACTCTCCTAACATTCTTGATGGATTTATTAACTTTAGTAACCACCGTTTCTAAGATGGAAAACCAGTCCTGAGCAAAGAAGGTAAAACAGAAAGGTGGAAGGACTATATAGAGGATCTATGCAATGAAGATGCAGTTGAAGGCAATATTATGGAAATTGAAGAGGATGCATAGGAAAATGGAAAGGGAGGTATGATACTGCATGAAGAATTTGACAAACTGAGAGACTTAAGTCGAAACAAGGCCCCCGGGAGTAGACAACATTCTGTTTGAACTACTGTTGCCTTGCGAGAGCCAGCCATGACAAAACTCTTCCATCTGGTGAGTAAGATGTATGAGACAGGCAAAATACCCTCAGACTTCAAGAAGAATATAATAATCCCAATTCCAAATAAAGCAGGTGCTGACAGGTGTGAAAACTACTGAACTATCAGTTAAATTAGTCATGGATGCAAAATCCTAACACAAATTCTGTACAGAAGAATCGAAAAACTGCTAGAAGCTAACCTCAGGGACAATGAGTTTGGATTCCGGAGAAATGTGGGAACACATGAGGCAATACTGACCATACAACTTATCTTAGAAGGTAGGTTAAGAGAAAGCAAACCTACATTTATAGCATTTGTAAACTTAGAGAAAGCTGACTGGAATACTCTCTTTCAAATCCTAAAGGTGGCAGGGGAGAAATACAGGGAGCAAAAGGCTATTTACGATTTGTATAGAAACCAGATGGCAGTTATAGAGTCGAGGGGCGCGAAAGGAGTGAGACAGGGTTGTAGCATATCCCCGATGTTATTCAATCTGTATATTGAGCAAGCAGTAAAGGAAACAGAAGAAAAATTTGGAGTAGGACTTAAAGTCCAGGGAGAAAAAATAAAAAAAATTGAGGTTTGCCGATGACATTGTAATTCTGTCAGATACAGCAAAGGACTTAGAACAGCAGTTGAACAAAATGTACAGTGTCTTGAAAGGAGGATACAAGATGAACACCAACAAAAGCAAAACAAGGATAATGGAATTCAGTCAAATTAAATCAGGTGATGCTGAGGGAATTGGATTAGGAAATGAGAGATTTAAAGTAGTAAATGAGTTTTGTTATTTGGGAAGAAAAATAACTAATAATGGTCGAAGCAGGGAGGATATAAATGCTAAAAAAAGTGTTTCTGAAGAAGAGAAATATGTTAACATTGAGTATAGATTTAAGTATCAGGATGTCCTTTCTGAAAGTATTTCTATGGAGTGTAGCCATGTATGGAAGTGAAACAGGGATGATAACACAGTTTAGACAAGAAGAGAATACAAGCTTTTGAAATGTGGTGCTGCAGAACAATGCTGAAGATTAGTTGGGTATATCATGTAATGAATGAAGAAGTACTGAATAGAATTGGTGAGAAGAGAAATTTGTGGTACAACAGGACTAAAACAAGGGATTGGTAGGACACATTCTGAGGCATCAAGGGATCCCCAATTTAGTATTGGAGGGAAGTGTGGAGGGTAAAAATCATAGAGAGAGACCAAGAGATGAATACAGTAAGCAGGTTCAGAGGGACGTAGGTTGCCGTAGTTACTCGGAGGCTTGCACAGGATAGAGTAGCGTGGAGAGCTGCATCAAACCAGTCTTTGGACTGAAGAAGTCGACGACGATGACAACAACAACAACAACAACAACAACAACCATCATTTCTGTGGTGTCATCATGATTACTAATCACTGTCTCTGTAGTGACACTGTCGATAAGGTCAGGTCTGTTTGTAGGTACAAGATCTGAAGTATTTCCATTGTGCGTGGACTATGGAACTAGCAGGTCAAGACAGTTTTCTGAAAACATTTTCAGAACTACTTCACAAGACTGTGTCCATGCTAGCTGCAATGAATCTATAGATGTCCCAGTCTATACTCAGCAGGTTAAAATCACCTCCAACTAATATTACATGCTCTGGGTTTTTCCACGCTACCGATCATAGAAGCCCTTTGAATGATTCTGAAACTGTCACAATAGACTCAGGTGGCCAATAAAAATCCACGATAATTAGCTTGAGTTCACCTACACGTATTATGCACGCCCAGATAACATCATAGTTAGACTCAGTTTATCACGCTATAGACACACTACTTATTTTGACTGCAGTGAACACTTCCCCTCCTACGGCATCTAACTTGTGCTTTCGATATATGTTGCCTGCCTCGCTAAATATTCGGGTGCCTTCTACTTCACGTTTCATTCACCTCTCAGTTCCAAGAATAATTAGAGCATGACAACTTGCCTGTGGGGCACTAAAATCAGGAATTTTGTTACAAATACTTCAATAATTCACTGTTAAAATTTTGACAGTCAAAGTGTCGTTACTTAGTACACCATCTCATTTTGCTCTCTGTGTATTGAGTGGCGAGTATTCATCAGAGGGCCTCAAAACTAGTGCCTAGCCTAAAAAAAAACTCATATGCACTCCACAAATACTCTGCTACCCAAATAACTGCTTCCTTTGTGTAGTGCGCCCCTGACCTGTCTAGGGGAATTGTACATTTCTTTGCTCCATAACTCAGGTCCAAAAATATGTAGCCAAGACAGTCACAATAGGACCTTTGGTTGAGCCAAAGCAAAGGACCCTGATCAACTCTGGCAGCAATGCTTCAGATTGTGAGCTCTGCTTGCACACCACGAGCAAGGCCAGCAGTCTTCACCACTTCTGCCAGATGTCCATACGAACTGAGAATGGCCTCAGAACCAAAATGACAGATATCATTGATGCTGATGTGAGCCACAACTTGCACATGACTGCACCCTCCGCACCTGATAGCTGTAGGTACCCCCAGCAGCCATACTGAGTTCACATTGGATTTCTTTCCAGCCCTGGATGCTATTTCCCTAAAGGACATAATCACACGCCCAGCATTGAAGCTCCTGATAACCAGTAAACACCCCCACCCCCTCTGCCCCTGCCGTGTGCCTGCTCAGTTCCTGTTGAAGGATGAAAGAGCAAGTCCACACAGCCAGCCTCCACATTGACTCTCTGCCTCAGGCAACACCACTTACCTTGTGATGAGGATGATGGATCCCTCAGGTCACATATCCCGCAAGGATGCACCAGATTCTCCACCACTGCTACACCCCGAGGCATTAGCCTGAAGATAGCTGACCACGGCCAAAAGCGTCTTCAACTGTATGCAAACTGTGACCAGCTCCTCCTTTGTGTGCACACAGCATGCACACATCCTGATACTACCAACTTAAGAATTAACTTTAAATGCATATACATATGATGACAGCCAACTTCTTGAATGTTTATGGGATGATTTTTTGGTTGGTTTCATAGTACATGTGGATTGAGTCTGGAGTCATAAATGTATTTTATGAAGACCATTCAATATGATCTTTTTACATGGAGAGTGAGTTGAACAGGTTAGCACTTCGTCACCATCAAGTAGTACAGCTCACTTTATTTTGTGATAGATGTTTGTATACATTAAATCTTGTGCTTTTTCTATTGTTTTATGTGTAGTACATCCCACTCACTTTCATCAAATTATCTTTCTCTGTTAGAAGATTTTGTTATTGTATGTATTTGAGCATACCTGATTTTCTAGAATTTGTTTATTCATTGCATGTTTTAGGGGAGTTATCAAAGATTAATGCATTGTCAGTGTGATATGAAGTGATTGACACTGCATTGGTTGTGAAATACTGAACATCCATAGACGTTTCTACTTTCCTTAGACTCAGATCTGTGCCTACATGAAATTTAAAGTAGCCTTAATGTATTGTGTACCAAAATATGTGAAAAGCTTTTTTGAAAATCATGTTTATGCATTGAATTTACCAGAAAGTACTCATTGGTTGATACTTTTTGGAGAAATGAGTAACTATAATCTTGAGCAGAGTATCATTAGAGTAATTATAATTGGGGTTTATCTGAATTGATTTGTGATATGTATCATCTTGCAGGTGCAGTTGCATACATCCGACATACCGTGCCGTAGACAACTGAAAGCGGCCAATATCTCTGTGGTCATGAAAGGTGTACAAGCAGCCTGAAGATGTCACAAAGACCCAAGGAAACTAGTGACGAACAAAGAGAGAGAAACAGAGAACGGATGAGGCGTTATCGTGCAACACGAACTGCAGAGCAGGCAACCATTGACCGCCAGAGACATGCTCAGTATGCTAAAATACGTCGTGAGAACATGTCACCAACTTCCAGGGCAAAAATGAGGCAGCGGGCTTGTTTACGGGCCAGGGAAAAGAGGGCTTCATTATCTGATGAAGAAAAAGCTGTGTGGCGTGCAAAAAATGCAGAATATCAAAAGCTTAGACGATCGCGATTGTCTGATGAAGAGAGAGAAAGAGTTAGGAGACGCAATGCAGAGAGAACAAGAGCAAAGAGAGCTATAAATGCTGCACAGCCGTCTGTGGACACTGATTACTCCAACCAGTATGCAAGTACGGTAGTACAGTCAGATCCTGGAAAGAATGATATGTGGGAACAATCTGATTTTATACACCCAAGTTTTGCAATGCCAACTGACGATTTTGACTATTTTCCTTTCAATTTAAAGACTGAAAATCATGACGACTGTGAGGGGAACCAGTTTTGGAACTGTTTTGGCCTTATGAGGCATGTTAATTCTGATGAGGTCAGAGTCAGGTGTGAGCCTTTGCCAACAGACTCATTTTATTATTCATATTGAGATGGTTGTATTGGCTGTGCTTAGAGTTCACACCATGTCATTAAAGTTTAATAGACATCGTATACAGTATTGTGTCTTTTGTGACAAACAGAACTGGTGGATTTTCTGTGGGTTACATCTAGAACAAAATGATGAAGACTGTTTCTTGTTCAGAGTGAGATATAGTTAATTGTGTTTTCTGTAAATTTTTATACTGCAAATTAAATTAGCGAATTGAATGTGAAACCTGATAATTGCATAACTGTTTTCTGGTGAGAAGGGTGAGCAGTGGTTTTGGTTATCTACACTGTTAGATTGTCGTGTCAACTGAAAGTAAATGTAACAATAGATTTTATGGTTCTGATGGAAGATTAATGGTGGACTACAGAGGTAAGTCTATAATTGAACTTTTTTTTCAAATGGAAGACAAGAAATAAGCCAGTGCTACTCATTAGAAGGGTTTAGTTATACGAAAAATAAGAGCTCTAGAAAACTACATAATTTATATATTTGATTGTAGTATATTTTGCAATGTGGCTTCAAACTTTGAGGAATCTTTGTGTGTGGGGTGTTTTTTTTTTTTTTTTTTTTACTCAAAATGTGTAATTTAAAACCACAGTTAACTCCTTTTCAGTGTAGGTGAGAATTTTGAGAGTGCTAGTGAATATTACAATGAGTTCTAACACTTTTCTCTCATACACATTAACTCGATTAACCCATACTGGTTATGAAAGACATGTCTTCTACAACCTCTGAGTATTTTCATGAATGATTCTGGATTCTATTGATGTTCTAATCTTATCATAAACCATATGTTGTAACAGAAGAGGAATATATTAATCTTATGGGCCACTCAGGCCAAAAAATTTCTGATGTTAGAGAAGAGCAATCTGCCAGTGTAAAAATTGCTAGTATGCATCGTATTACCACCAAAGTGACCTAGAATAGTACAGTAGTTAAGACAGTTAAGGAATGAGATTGAGGCTCACACATGGTAGAAGATATACTTTTATTTCACACTAATATGTAGTGACAGTTGTTGACCCCATTGCAGGTCACAATGATGTTGCAGGCTTGTAGACAGGACAATGAGCACAGAGCGTCAGCTCCTCAGCCACCGTGGAATCATGCTAAAACTAAACTCCATCTGAACAAGCCTCAGAAGGCCCAATGGTACCGACAGAAAGCCGTATCATCCTCAGCTGATTGGTGTCATTGGATGCACGTATGGAGGGGCATGTGGTCAGCATGCTGCTGTCCTGGCTGTTATCAGTTTTCGTGACCAGAGCTGCTACTTCTGAGTAGGTCCTCAGTTGTTCTCACAACAGCTGAGTGCACCCCACTTGCCAACAGCGCTTGGTAGACAAAGACAGTCGTCACCCATTCAAGTGCTAGCCAAGACTGACAGCACATAACTTCAGTGATTTAGGCGGGAACTGGTATTACCACCACAGCAAGGCCATTGGCACCATGGAATCATACAGGCAGTGAAAATAACAACAGGTTTATTTTACAGAAGCTGTAGGCATCATCTTGATGTAGTATGTACCCCAGTGGCATGTGGTGGCCCTGGGCAGTGGTGCGTGCTTGGTTCAGCATGCAGCAGCAGTAGGCGACCACCAACATGAAGAGTCCAACTGGACAGGTGGCCACATAAGCAGCAATTTCAACACCTCAGCAAGTGTAGACCTGCAAACGCAACCACACAGTGGCAGTAAACTCCAGTGTAAGTCGACCACGCCGTTAGGCATAAACACAGTGACCAGCCAGCAACTAGCGGTGGACCTGGTGCAGGAAGCACCCAAACAAAGCTGCAAACCAAGGATCCTCAGTGTAGAATGCAGCTCAGTAGCATGCACACACAAGTCTGTGGTAGCGGACTGCATGTACACAGGGTGGGCGGTAACTGGGCAAAAGTTGGGTGCAGCTGGCACCTAAGCGTGAGTGGTAAGCTGTGGACACAGGAAGGCACCCTGGTGTCAGGTGATATCAGACTGCAGTAGGCCTCCAGCTGGAAGGCACCAGTTCAGCTCCTGGCAGCATCAGGAATAGACATGGCCTATAGACCAGTGGCTAGCTGAAGGGGCATCTGGTAGTACAGTTAAAACTGAATGACCATCATCAGGTTGACAATGGGCATGACATACATCTTGGATGTGGTACTTGAGGCTGCTGAACATGGCCCTTTTGTGTTGATCATATAGATTCCAGAAGCGGCACAGTGCCAGGCTCAAGCACAGTGTAACCCGGTCACCCCTGTGGTGTCCTGTCCATCGTACAATGCTGCATCGATAATGTTCCAATCCCAACAGCAGGTGGCATGGCTAAATGTGTGGTAACTGGTTTATTCTGGTGCCAAAGTGGAGAATTTCGTCATTTCATCTCAGCCCCTTTCCAGGTTCTGGCAGCGAAACACGGTGGCAGCCTTCTAGCTTTACTTGTTATGGATGTCAGTTTAGAAAGATAGTGACGTAACACATATTTTACATAGGGGTATATACTTTCAAATACAGCATAATAAACTGGAATATACTAATCTGCTTCCTGTTATTCATGCGTGTGTGACTCAGGACATGTAAGGCCAACAGAAAAACTTGGCAATGTAATTACTGTCCTCTTTATACATCTGCATTATTGGAAATGTTAGGCTGGTATCTCAAAGGTATGGGGACAAATCCTTTAATCATATGTTCTGATGTGGACAAGTGTAATTAGACTCTTTCCTTCTGTTGCACAGCAATACTGAGTTGTCCATGGAGTTTTGTAGCGGATGACTTTCTGTATGGAGAAGATATCATATTGAATGGCCAGTGTGCTCCCAGGATTCAAATACTTTTAAAATATTTTGTATTCACTTGAAAAATCCGTTATAACAAGATTAGAACTCTTATGACTTTTCCTAAATCTACGGACTGCTCCTTTGAACACTGGCAAAATGTACCACCACAACCACAATTTTCCATTTTGCAGAGACATTTGAGTAATCTCTACAAATCCATGCCACACAGCCAGATTGAAAGAGAGCATTTAGACAAGTTAAGCAAAAATTAGAAATCTAAGTCAAGGGATTGCACCGCAGTAAAAGCATGTCATTTCTGTAGCTTGTTTTCTGACTATCAGTAACAAACCAGTTGAGTTGGCTCAGTGCTCAAGGCACTGAACTCATGTACAGGATGAGTGAGGGTCAAATCCCTGTCCAGCCATCAACATTTAGATATTCCATGTTTTCCCTAAATCACCCCCTGCCCCCCATCCTCTTGTAGCAGATATCCTATAAAAGGTGTAAAAAATGTATGATCATAGTTTAAAGCAACATTCCTCATCAATAGAGGAAGAAAATATGTTATATAGATATGGGTTCATAAACACGTTATTTCCATGTTAGAGCTCAGTTTCTAATTCTCTTCTTAATTACATTAATCATGAGAAACATGTAGAAACAGAGCATATCAGCATTACCTGAAAAATTTTCTTATGTGTTCAAAATACCCTTTTGGTTAGAATGTACATAAATTTAAATCTTTAGGCTCACAGCCAGTGTCTGTTGTTCCAATTGAATGAAGGTAATGTTGACATGTAATACTACACTTCATTGCTTTAATAGCATCAAGCACATAGTATCAACAGTTTAGGTTGAGCTTCCACTGGAACTATATTGTTCCAACTAGTTGGAGGCCACACATGGTCGACTAATCCCAAGACATGTAGCAGCTTGGGCACATGCACACTGCTTATGACCAAGTTGGCCATTAAAAGCCGGCTGACAGAGGGATCCTAGTGAAATGTGTTTGGTCAGACATAGTCATTGCAAGTGAGCACCTGTTATTGCTTGCTATTGGATTTGTTTTGTACTTAATTACCAACTATGGATGTAGAGAAGCTTATATTGTGAATGAGAGCAGGCCACTGTGAGATACGGATGACAACATATCACCTCCATGAGCTATGGAGCAAACTGCGGTTGAAAGCTGCAGAAGACATGAGGGTGGAAGGTAAGTAGAACCGCTGATCGTAACTTTGCAAAAAACATAATATTGTGCAATCAGATTTATTGAATACATGTCTTGGGACTAATTCATTTTAGCCAGGAGATCTTTGAGATTATCTTGTTTCCTCTACCTCTCAACTTCAGATATTTGCCTCACAGTGACTGCTCTTTAACATCACCCTCAAGATTCATGTGACTTAAAGATTGGAATACTCAACAGCAGAGTACTGTGCATCTGCCTGGCTTAATGGTCCATTTGTGAAAAAGATAGACATATAACTTAATAAAGCCATATTTTTTGGCAGTGGGTCAATAAGATTCCTTTCACATACTGGTTACCCATTTTGAGTAACATTCCTCCTGATGCCAGGCAGAAGTGTGTGTGCTAGTATGTGTTTACAAGAAGATTGTTGATAATGTCGACCTTTCAGTATTGAATGATGTAGTCCCTGTGGAGAGACAAAGATTAAGATCAAGACGTGCCACTCTTATCACAGCCAGCATTCTAACTGAAAAGGAATTCAGTGCCATCGATGAATGGAAATGCTGGTGCCAACAAAACTGTCCTGCACAATTCCTGATACTGTCCTGCATTGAAGAGAGAAACCCCATAGATTTGACTAGACTCAAGTAATCTGAACTATGGTGAACCACATCCAAGTGGGCCATGGAAGATATGGAGACATTATGTACAAGTGGAACAAATCTTCATTACCGTCTTGTGACTGGTGCAGAACAGCAGACGGTTGCTCATGTTGTATCAACATATCCTGCACGTGCCTGCAAGGGTTCTTTCAAAGATTTCCTGACAATGATGAGTGGTGTGATAAACTATACAAAAGACATTGATATTTTCCTATATCTGTCATCATCCGTGTTATATTATGCTGGAGACCTGCGTTGATATGTTGTAGTTTAGTAATGTTTGTGCATTTATAACTGTTCTTTGAATTCAAAACTCTTAACATGTGCCATACAATACGTAAATAAGTATTGAATACACGACTTTTTACTGGGAACCTAGTAATGACTTATGTGACTTAAAGTGTGCATTCAATAAACTGGCATTTCTCACCCTAAACCTTCTACCTAAAGTAATGTACTAGTGTTTAGAAAGAAGAAGCAGTTGCCACTAAACTGCAACAGACAATGGCATATGCTGTGTGACTCTTTCCCAGCATAGGCATAAATGTTGTTAAGATTGTTGGGTTTTGCATCAGATGGTGTTGCTGAAATTATAAAATATTTACAGAGAGCTCTTATGTATCACCTTCTGGCAGGGTTGCCAGATGTCCTGGTTTTCAGGACAGTCTCGGTTTCAGAGTAAAGAAATCGGTATAATGAAAAATACTTTCCGGGCAGCAGTTTGTCCCGCATTTCAGAGAAATGTGCTCTTATTATCTATTTTTGCTCCAGATTCTTGCATGGATCTACATTTCAACTCCAGCTGTTAAGCTAAATAATGGCAGTTTTTATTATCATAACTGACTGAGTCCCGTTCAGGTTATTATTGCATGGTGTTTGTGCAGTGACGTTACTGGGTTTCTATCATTGTCCCTTATCTCAGTTCAGTTTAAGCTTTGCAGCAATGTGGTTCTCTGTTTCTCTGTCTGCGTCGTATTGCAGTTAATTTGTTATTAAAGTGTTTTCAAGTTAACTCAAAATGCCAAAGAGGAAGTTTTTCATGCCAAGGAAAATATTCAGAAGAATGGTTCTTCATAAAACAAGCAAAAAGTGACTATGAAGCAGAATGTGTAATTTATAAGTAGTATGTTTCCGTTGCACCAGGGGGGAAGAGCAGATATTAAAGGATCATTTAGCTAGCATAAAGCACAAATCAAATGTGTACTCTGCTAGCACTTAAAAAAATGGACAGTTATTATGTTTCACATTCATTTAAACAGGGCAAATTAGTAACAGAGTTAGCAACATACTTTCATGCCATTAAACACCACATACCTGTGAAATCAGTGGCTGTTCTTACAGCCTAAGCTCCAAACTTTTTAATGGATCCAAAGCAGCAAAAAAATGTGATGGGCAGAACAAAATCAACAGCAATTGTAAAACCAGTCTTAGCACCCGACACTGTCAAAAGAATATCTGATAATCTTTCAAAGTTCCATTATTTTGTTATAGCTACAGATGCTAGTAATCACAAAGCCAAGAAAATATTTCTATTGATTGTTCAGTATTTTATACTGAAAAATGGAATTCAACTGAAATTATTTAAATTAACTTCTCTACCAAATGAAACTGCTTCTGTAAGAAGTATGTTTTGCATCACTGGCTTAGAGAAAAACAAAATTGACAAAAGTAAATGCATAGTGTTTTGTGGTGACTATGCCAACACTAATTATGAAGGAATACGACTAGCTGGTACAATGTTTCTGAAAAATATAAAAGTGAAGTAAACAAAAATCTTGTAGAGTTGAATGCCCTGCACACATATTACAAATGCTGGCCATGTGGGAAAATTTGTTATTAAACTTTTCAATTAAATTTCCATATACACAGTACAAAAGGAGTGTAAAAGAATGTTTTGGGTTTGTTGGCATAGAGTGTCATGCATTGTTGTCACGTATAAAAAAAAAGGTGGTTATCCTTGTTGCAGAGAGAGAGTACTAAATTCTTCCTCTCAAAAGATAAAGCACCTTAATTTCTGAAAATTGTGTTTCAGAATCCAGTAAGTGAGCCATAATTATGGTTTTTCCAATGTCAGATGAGAGTATTTCATAGGCAAATACATAAACTTGAGAAGGCAGATAACAGTATTATAGAAGTAGTTGTGATTTTGGAAGATGATGTCATAGCTATGGAACAGTGTAAAGAGGAAAAAATTTGTCCATTGAAAGTGGTATCTATCTTGCAGAAAACAGAGGTTGCATCAGCTAGGGATGTTCAGAAATTTCGTTCTGATATTGAACAGTTTAACGAAACATGCGGATTATTTAAAAAAAAAAATAAAAAAAAAACTGGTCAACAAACTTCAAGACTCTTCCATTTTGATATGGATGTAGCTGGACTCATAGCCAATTTGGAATGAAGTGACAAGGACAGTAAAATTTCTGCAAGATAAAGGATTATCAGTAGATGATAGTGCATTGTTTGACCAGTTTTGCTTTCTCAACCAGTTCACTGAATCACAATACAGCAAGAATAGTGATAATTGGTCTAGCAGATCATGTCAAGAGAAATCGACCAATTTCTTTGAATGGTGTGGACACACAGGGCTGCACTGGAAATTACTAAATATTGGAGAATTCACTGTTAGTGTTTCAGAACATAGTGCTGATGTGGAAAGAATGTCCTCTCTCATGAATATTCAGTTGGCTGGGGAATGAAATAGATTACAAGTATCAACAGGTGAGGCAATAGTAAAATTTGTTTTTAATTATGAAGCGAGCTGTTCTGACTCTCTTATGATTATGCCATTCAATGGCAGGATCTTCTCTCTAAAGCTCAGAAATCGTATAAATACCAAATGTAGAAGAGAGCAGAAAATTTCAAATGAAATTTTGTTAGTTGTTTACAATCAAAACTCTGTATTTCAACATATTTAAATATTTGATTTTGTGTGTCACAATGCAAAGATGTTAAAAAATGTAACTGGGTGCCTTATTAATGAGAGCATTCAGATAAACGTACATCAGGCAGTTCCTCAACTCTGCGCCTGACTTATCAACTGTAAAGCAAATCGCCTGCTACTTGCATCACACACAGTGAATGAACTTACAATCAACTGATCAAAAATTGCAATGTAAACAGTGTACCACTTGAGTGGGCCCACTAATATGAATGCCCTAGTAAGGAAGTGTGATTATTCTGACAATAATGGAATAGTGCCAGTTCTAAAACACACACTGCTAGGATAGTGAATAACTATCTGCACTGTTTCGAGGCTACTGCATTTGAATCTGTAAAGCTTCATATATCTGTCTAGTTAAGTGTTTTATATATATATATTGGGAAAAGAAAAGAATTGGAAAAATACGCAGGTCTATTAGTTCACCAAAAATTTTTAAATTCGTGCTTCATGAATGTGAGTACTTCTGAGTGCAGATAACAGGTAAAACAGCAAATGTGTAACTGCACCTTTATATTCAATCTTTTATGCAGCTACGTCCTGAACAGTCTTGTAACAGTAATGTGTTGTCTCTGCAGCTTTCTTCTCCTCCTCTTCCCCCTTTTCTTTTCCACAGCTACAACAGTTCCTACTTCTTCCCCCTTGAACATAGTGTGACTCATTGGCTGAAGGGCAGATGTTATCTGAGTTGCCTACTGTGAGCAGCAAGCTTCAGTGGTTCCCAATGTCCCAGCAAAAAGGGGCGATTTGCTTGCATCTTACACCTTCTGCAACCTTAAGAGAAGTCTCCCTGTTTCTGCTTCCCAAATTATGTCCATTTTTAAGTCAGTTTAAGAGAAATTATGGCCACCGTACCTTCAGGAGATGATGCTGACTGTCAGTTTTATCATCTGTAAGTGACCAACAGGCACACCATGGATATATTATGTAGTTTGAGTGTTACCAGTTGATGTGGTAAAGAAGAAATAGCATACTGGAGAAATGTTTTTCATAGAAAATGCATACAAATGTATACAAAAGAGTGAAGACATGGCACCTCTAGAGAACATCTCATCATGACTACACTTCCAAACTGTACTATTTTTGAATGAAACTGAACACAGAAGACTCCATGGGGACATCTCAGTTTTTGAAGAATAAATATCACACATTGCTGACTTTGAACTACAAAGTGGTTTTGCATTTTATGTATCGCAAGAAGGTGAACTTACATCTGGTACATCACATGCATCTTCAGTGAGGAATCCACCATTGCTGAAGGTTCAGTCCAACAGATGCTCCTCAGTCACCAACTTCTATGCCAAGAAGCATGGAAGCACCGCCTAACCTGTCAATGGGAAATGTCGGCAACAAACTTGAGCTATGTCAAGTTGAATGTGATGACCCATTTCTATCAATAGACAAGGAGAAACCGAAATTTTTTTCCAGCAATGCTGCATTGAAGCAAGACGGCAATTACATGTTTTTAATGACACTGCTACCATTTTTAAAGAACATAACTACCCACTGGAAACTTGCAGTTTTTCCCAAACTGCAACAAGTTCTTCTTGATGAGGATCAATATGCTGTGTCTACCACCATCATATCCTATAGTATATCTCCTCAGTAATCAAGCAGTGAATGTTCGGGATACAGACTACCTGTGAGCTCTTTGTTTGAGAGAGACAGTCTATTCCGAGATATAGTGATACAAGTTGACAAATGTCAACTTCATTGATGTAAATGAAACAGTCCCTATACCAACTGTGACCACATACTGTCAAATTTTGTGGAGAACTGTACAGACTCATAAACAAAATGTTTTATCAGTTCCATATGCGAGTACTATGATCTCTCCATTGGTACATATTTTTCATAAACTGTGTTGTAATACACTTTTGGAATATTATTATAGAACTAGCATTGTACAGTATTTTTTCATTTGTGGCCATTAAATGTATGTGCAAGTTATGCCAATATGAAACTCAAACATTCCTCAGGTTGTATAGTTTCCCTGAAATTCAACTGTTTCATAATCACAGGCTGAATAGCTGTAAGGATATACTGAAACGTTGCTGTGTTAATCGTGTAGTAGCTGAAAAATTTTCCTGTTCCCTATTCAGCCTTCTTCAATTGTGTAGTATAGGGCTGACCCGGAACTTCATTCATTTTAGTTTGGTTCTTTGACTCATGAAGAATACATTTGCTAGGAATTACAAATCACTTTCCATTGTCCAATCAAGCAATTCAGTTGCCCCATGACTGACTGTGTCAGAGTTTACTCGGCTGAAGTGGACGAGTTTCAGTAGTCGGCCATAGATGTATGACCTTGTGGGTAACTTGTTAATCAGACGAATATGGCCCCAGTGGACATCCAGGCCATGTTCATCATCAACTGTGCAAGCATGTAGCATCAACTGTTTGGTGTTTTTCATGAACACGGTTTCCAGTACAGTGCAGTGGAAGTGTACTCAAATGTGGAGTTGGCAGTTCCACATTTGTTGTATGGAGTATCAGATGGTAATGGCTGTGGTGATCAACATTTGTATCAGGAGAGATTTCCAGAATGACAGTGCCCTAACAAGACGACATTTGAAATAACTGATCTTTGTTTTAGGGAGTGTGGTACGCTTAAGCCTACTACTTGTGACTCGGGGAGGCATAGAAGAATCAGGACATCTCAATTGGAGGAGAAATTTTTTCATGCAGTTGCACCAATGCTAGTGTCATTGTAAGACAATTAGATACAACAAGTAATGTGGATCACATGACTGTGTGGAGGGTGATACAGGAGAACCTGCTGTATCTGTACCACCATATGCAGTGAGTGCAGGCACTACCAGCAGCTCATTTTCTTGCAGAGGCATACTTCTGCAGATCGTTCATTCAACATGTGTCAACCCTCATTTCAATACATATGTGCTGTTCACAGATGAGGCTTTGTACAAAGTAGATGATGAATGTGTTGAAGAGATGTAGAAACATAGCTCTAACATGAAAATAAAGTGTTTCTGGACCCATGTCCATATAACATAGTTTTTTCCTCTACATTTGAGGGCTGTTTCCTGAAAGTTTGGCCATACCTTTTTCTTTCACCCTATATATGTATGTATGAAGAATATCTAAAGCTGCCAAACAGGATAAAGCAATGAGTTCACTATGCCACAATCAAGCATGTTTGTTCCATTGTTTTGCAGCAGTATGAGCTTTGCGATTCTGTGGAAGAATCTCTGCAGCTTGGGTGCAGTAAAGACAAAATCAGAAACTGTTTTTCAGGTCTTAGTTGATCAACAGAATGCATTTTATAAAATCAGCTCCAATGCTGTAAAGAACTGTCACCTGCAAAAAGCTCCAGACTGTATATCTAACCCTGACCCTTTCCATTTATTGCACATTACAATAAACACAGTGAGAAAAGCAATAATGAGCATTTCCTCTGAAGCGATAGTCAGTGACTATATCAGCAATAACATCATCAAGAATGTTGCAGATAGCTTAGTATGTCTTGACAGGCATATCTAATTTTTTCTCTTGTGAAAGTGATGTACCCCACTTGCATTGTACAACTTGTGCTGAAGAATGAAAACTAACAAACAACTTGTGATTAACAGGTAATCTTACCCACTATTTCCAAAGCCCTGGAACAGCCCTCAGGGGCTCAGAATTTGTTTGCTGGGTACAGGCTCAGCAATCCCAGGGTTCCTGAGCTGGGGACTGACACGTGCCGCCAGTCCTTTGTCACTGTAAGCTCTGGGCATGCTTCAGCAACCACTGTGCACCATGGCAGTGGAATGTTGTGTCACAGGCAATGGGAACCTTGGCTTGACCACCCAGATTGTGAAGATGGTAAAAACCTCAAGCTCAAGGTGTGCTGCATGCCAGTGAGATGTATGGCTGTTGAGGTGGGACAGTAGTTAGTGGGCTATCTCTGGGGAACCTACCACACATCAATTGTATAAGTTTTACATAGGCACATGGGACTCTGCCTTGGTGGAAATTTATTTTCCTAGCTGCTCATGGAACCCTCGAAATCTTCTTCTCGTCCTCCAAACGGAATGTGTGAGCTGCTAGTAGGTACCAACGTGCAGTCACTCAAGAGGCCTCGTGATGAGCCCTCCAGATTCTGCAGCTGTTAAAGGTAGTTCAGTATTTAGTAACAAAATGCATGCTGCAGGTCAGATTGTATTTTTGATAGTTAAGAGAGGGAACCTCTGAGAAAGTCTGAGCTTCTTACATTCAAAAGTGTTTTTAAGGCATCACAGGGACATTAAAATCAGTCAAGCAGATGTGCAGTGGGATGCTGTTGGTTGAAACCTCTAGTTCCCAACAGGCAATGAACCTGCAGAAAGCGAAAAGCTAGAAATATGCCATCGAAGCTCAGCTACGCACCATGTTGAATTTCAGCATAGGTGATATGACATGCAGGGATCTGATGGACATTTCTAAAGAAGAACTGAAAGCTGAGTGGGCTCAGAAAGGAATTGTTGATGTGCTGAATATCATGAAAAGGCTGGATGGCAGTTTGATCACACCAAACTTGTTTATACAGATTTTCAACAGCACGAAACTTCCCGAGCATGTCATTGCTGATTTCTTTTGACTCAACATGCGTCCTTATGTTTCCCAACCCAGTGCAGTGTTTTAAATGATACCACTTGGGCACGTGAGTCTTGGATTGTAAGGGAGAAGCCACTTGTGCCAAATGTGATTAGGTCGGCCATGAAGAATTGGTTGTTCATCTCCTCTGAAATGCGTAAACTGCTCTGGGGATCGCCCTGTCTGGAGAATGAACTGCAGTGTCTTCCTTGAAGAAAGGAACATACAGGAGATAAATACAAATAAGCATGTCTCACATGCTGAGACCAAAGAGCTCTATCAGACCATGCAGCCCCCAGTGTTTGCTACCTCCTTTGCTTCTGTTCTCAAACAGCTTGTTCAGAAGGTAGATGCTTCTACACAAAGGAAGGTTGCTAGTGTCAGCGTTAGTACCTGTGTTTGTTACTTCCTCCCAGAACATGATGAGAGGCCTTGGTTGCCAATGTTGTGCAGCCCCCCTGCTCCTCCAAAGGTTCTGTCTGGTCCAGCACTGCCACTACCAACTTCACAGTTGTGGCTCTGAAGCATCCCCAGGCAAAACAACATAAATCAGTGAAAGGCAAAGAGTAAGCCACTTAAAGAGATGGTACTTAAGTAGTCTAATGATGTCAATGTCCCTCTCAATGAAATCTCTCATGATTCATCTTCGGAGCTGATGGCCCTTAGTGTCAGACTGGGGTACACATCTTGCCCGAACATTGAGGCTCTGCCCTCTACAGGTTCCCTTCCCCAGCAGAAATACAGGGTGAAAGCACAACCGCTGTGATAAATAGGGCCCGGATTTTAATTACCTAAAAACAGTGAAATATGCAAGCATTTATCACCTAAAACTTACATAAATATGACCTTAAAAATAAAATATGACTTAATAGAAGTTTATTTAAAGCATTCTTGTATGTTTATTTAATTTCTTATTCACCATAAACTAATACAAAATTTACTTCTCAAAATATTGTAAGTATAGTTCTTTATTTCTGTAGGGTTTGTGGCTAATTTGCACCTATTTTTTTAATGTCAGAATGTTTTATTTTCTAAACACAAAGCACAGTGAAAAGATCATCTATCGAAACAGTAAAACAATGTTTTTATTTCTACTTAGTATTTAAAGCATTTCACATTATTTAATACCGTATGTCGATCTTCAGTATCTGCAAAGTTGCATTGGATTACAAGGTGCATTTTCAGGTTTTGCATTCTCAAAGATCTACGGTTGTCACTGAGGATAGTTTTGTATCTTCAAAAGCTCCTCTCCATTTCACAAGACGTCACTGGAGCGTATTTGAAGGCAGCCAGGTCACTGGAGTTCAGCTTTGTTTCAGTATCTTCAAATGTTGCGGCATTCCCTGAAAGACTGTCACTAATTTTGCACAGTGTAGAATATCCAGGATTCCGTTGGAGAACACTTTGCAGTTTGCTTTTCACTTTGTCAGCCACATGACCATGAGCTCGACCCAACTCACTCTGCACATGTTGCACAATACTCAGGGCCTCACATAGCTGAGTGCCAACAGCTTCCAGTCATTTGATGGCTTTTGATATCACTGAAAAATTGACGTTGATGTATGCCAAGTTTCGAAACAATGTATCAGTAAAAACTTATTTCACAATTTTGATAGCAGTTGATTCATCGCTATCAAGCTCACAGAAGATTGTCTTTATTTGGGTGTAGTTGGTGTAGTAATACTCAGCAGCATTAAGCCAAGAACCCCATCGTGTAAGAACAGGTTTAGGTGGGAGGGGCGTTGAAAATGCTTGTTCCTTGAATTTCTGCACCTGTAGCGGAGCCTTCACATAGATTTTCTTGCCACAGGAAATTAATTTGTCCACGTCAGGGTAATTTGATCGCACCTCTTTGGCAACTCTGTGCAACGCATGTGCAAGGCAAGTGGCGTACACCATACTGGGATAGAGAATCTGAAGCCCTTTGGCTGCTTTAGCCATATATGAAGCACCATCTGTTACAAGCAGCAAAATGTCTCTTTTCGCACCATCAGGTCACAGTAGCTTCAGAGAGTTGTCAAACAAAATAGCAATCTTCGAATTGTTTACTCTATCGAGAGATTCACACATTAGTAGGAACATATCTCCAGGGCCATCAATTTTTAGCACACCAATAACATCATTTGCAATATATCACCCACTAATAGCCATAGTTACATCTATCGACAGCCAGATCTTTTGCTCAGCAATAGTAATTCATATTTTGTTGAGCACATCATTGTAGCATACGGATAAATAGTTCTTTATCAGTGTAGATTCATCTGAAACTGGATGTGTTGTTCACTTCTCCAAGAACCATCTGAAGTGTGGATTCTTCAGCTTTTCCAATGGGATGTTGCAAGACACCATCATCTCACACAAATCCTTGCAGAATGATTGCACGGTTGACGATTGACCTGTCTGTTCAAATAACAGCGTTTGCCTGCTGTTATTTTCAGCACTTCGTTTCACACAGCTGCTGTGTTTAGTGGTATTACAGTGTTGTTGCACATTAAAGCACTTTTCTGCACTAACTTTAACTTCACACAGTTTACAAAATAATATTTTCCCATCAGTACTAAAGAACTTCTTTCCAAATTCTCGAACATATCCTCACAACTTCACGCTGTCGGAGCAATTTGCTTTAGGCATGTTGAACAAGGCAAAGGCTGTATTCAAACTGGTTACTGGGAACACCTGTGCGACTGCAATGATTATTACGGCAGAAGCCGCCTTTGTTGGCTCTGAGTGCGTATTGCCGACTCTGCGTAACAGTGTTTTACATTCGCGAGACGACTTTTGTGGTACACCGATTATCTGCTACAGTCCTGAGAAATAAATCTGTGTACTAATTTATCTGTTTATCTTTCATAATATCACGTTAAATATTGTCTCGTGAGCAACATATTCATTTTCTTATTTGTGTGTCCCTTAAGATACAAGAAAAACGGTATATGCATTTTTGGCAAAAGTTGACGGAAATATGACCTATTATGTTAAAAGTTAGGCGCAGTATGACATATTACTAAAATTTGTTGAATATGACTTTATATGCACAATCAAAATACATTTTTTGACACTAAAATGCCTAGATTTGTTTATAAATTGTTCTAAAATTCACCCTATAGTTCAGAAAAAAATATGACTCGTCATTAAAATCCGGGCCCTAGTGATAAATGGCTCCCTTGCTACAGTGGAACATTAATGGGTTCAGGACACATGAGGAAGAACTAGAGGTCCTAGCACAGAAATGCTCCCTGTGCTTGTTTTTTCAGGAAGTGCATTTTATAGCATCTGATGTCCCTGTTGCAAGGATCACCTGCCTTGGGAAAGGATCAAGGGAGGGGTTGCTGCCGGCCGGAGTGGCCGAGTGGTTCTAGGCGCTTCAGTCTGGAACTGCGTGGCTGCTATGGTCGCAGGTTCGAATCCTGCCTCGGGCATGGATGTGTGTGATGTCCTTAGGTTAATTAGATGTAAGTAGTTCTAAGTTCTAGGAGACTGATGACCAAAGATGTTGAGTCCCATAGTGCTCAGAGCCATTTGAACCATTTGAGGGGTTGCTGTGTTTGTCAATAACAAACACCATTTCTCTGCTCTCTCTCCTTGGTTACTGATCTGCAAGCCATAGTCATTGCAGTTCATGTGGGTCAGACACTCTCACAGACCTTATTGAACAACTCCCCTGCCAGTTTCTCTTACTGGTTTATTTCAATGCCCATAATGTATTATGTGGTTTAAACTATATTTGCCGTGGTGGTCAAGTTTTGGAGAACACCATGATGTCTCAAGAGCTGTGAATACCCAACACAGCTGGTACCACTCATTTCTTGGCTACTACTGGGCCATCCTCAGCCGTTGACCTCTCTTTCTGCTCTCCATCCCTTGAAGACTCTGCTCATTGGGAAGTAACTGATGAACTTCATTCTAGTAATCATTTACCACTGTGGATCTACCTACTGGATGGAGCATTACTTGGACAGAAGTCGCCGAAATGGATGGTCAGCTGGGCTAACTGGACACTGTTCACCCAGGTTGCTGTGTTTGAACACTGCAGCACAGTCCAGGAGAAGGTGGACCACACCCCAAAGTTCCTTGCGTGGTGGGAAAATGGCTATGTACGTAAAAACCAGTATTCCATTTGAGTCCATAGATGTATCACGGCACTGCACTGAACAGATATTTGAATGTTGTGCAGGAGCAGTTGAAACTAAACTTCTAATTGTTGTTGTTTATAGCTCCCCTGACTCTGACTTCAGAGCATTTCTGCTCAAGCTAGCGAGGGTTCTTGATTCACTTTGTAGGAAAAACCAGAAATTAGTTATATGTGGTGACTTCAATATAAATTTTGTATATGATGGAGCAAGAAAAAGAATGTTGGTAGAGCTCCTAAATTTATATGATCTGATGCAGACTGTTTTTTCTCCAACTTGGGTGCAGGGGAACAGTAGCACAGCCATAGGCAATATTTTCATTCTTTCTTCATTACTAGATGGCCATTCTGTCAGTAAAAGGGTGCATGGCCTTACAGACCATGATGCACAAATTTTAACACTAAAAGGCTTTTGTACTCAAACAAATGTCACATATAATTACAAATGATGTAGGAAAGTTAATCCAATTGCAATAGCGAGTTTTTTAAACCTTGTCAAGGAACAAGAGTGGCAGGATGTTTATAGTGTCGATAACATAGATGATAAATGTAATGCTTTCATTAACACATTTCTCATGCTCTCTGAGAGTTGCTTTCCATTAGAATGTTTTAAACGGTGTACTAGCAGTAATAGGCAGCCCGGGTGGCTGACTAGTGGGATAAGGATATCATGTAGAACAAAGCTGTAATTATATCAAAATGTTAGAAATAGTCACAATCAAGCTACAGTAGCCCATTACAAACGGTATTGTAAGGTGCTTAAAAATGTTATTAGGAAGGCAAAGAGTATGTGGTATGCAAATAGAATCGCTAATTTTCAGTATAAAATTAAAACCATATGGTCAGTTGTGAAGGAGGTGTCTGGTCAGCAGCACAAGGTCGATGGAAATGGAAATGAGCGTTTGGCGTCATTGGCCGGGAGGCCCCTCGCGGGGCAGGTCCGGCCACCATATCGCAGGTCTTATTACATTCGGCGCCACATTGGGCGACCTGCACGCCGGATGGGGATGAAATGATGATGAACACAACACAACACCCAGTCCCTGAGCGGAGAAAATCTCCGACCCAGCCGGGAATCGAACCCGGGCCCAGAGGACGGCAATCCGTCATGCTGACCACTCAGCTACTGGGGCGGACACAAGGTCGATGATATAACGTGAGTTCATTGTAAAAATATTTCTTCTTCGTTTGCTTGTGCCTTATTCTACAGTTTTCACAGGGTCGGCATAGTTACGATCGGATTTGGCATGATTAATTGAAGGGGTGGCCAGATGCCCTTCCTGCCGTCACCCCGTACCCCCCAGAACGGAATCAGTGTACACCAGCTGTCTGCGTCTAGTGTAATCCATGTAATAGTGTAAATATATTTCAAATAGCTGCGAGTCGTGTAACTGAGGCAGGACATGGGGACCAGCCCAGTATTCACATAGGATGTGGAAAACCGCCTAAAAACCACATCCAGGCAGGCCGGCACACTGGCCCTCGTCATTAGTCCGCCAGGTGTATTCGATCGGGGGTCCGCACGTCTATCCAAATCCAGGAAGCAGTGCATTAGCACTCTCGGCTAACCTGGCGGGTCGTAGTGAAAATATTTCTGTTACTGATAAATCAGATATATGTACAGTATTTAACAATCATTTTCTGAACATTGCTGGTGAATTAAATAAAAAACTTTCTTGGCAAATACCTTTCTGAGATTGATGTCTGAAATACTCCTCTGTGATACAGACAAGGGGAAGATTGGGCCAATAATTAAATCACTAAAGACTAAGGACTCTCATAGGTATGATGGAGTGCCTAGCAGAATATTAAAGTACTGTGCTGCACATGTTAGCCCTGTATTTAGCCATAGTTGTAATTTTTCCTTTAGGAAGGGTCAGTTTCCTAAAGGATTAAAGTACTCAGCAGTAAAGCCGCTTTATAAAAAGGGAGAAAAGGATGATGTAGACAATTTGAAACCTATTTCTATGCCATCAGTGTTTGCTAAAGTTATTGAAAAGGCTGTGTATGTAAGGATAATTGATCATTTTATATCACACAATTTGCTGTCAAATATACAGCTCAGCTTTAGAAGTCGTTTAACAGCTGAAAATGCTATATTCTCTGTGAGGTACTGGATGGGATAAACAAAAGTTTTCAACCCCCCAGGGGGCTCGCCACTCTTTGGCGGGTTCGTGCTTGGCTACCACGGGGCCTCAGCCTTTGCAGCACTTTTTCCCTTCCATGCTGTATGTCTATCCTCTTGCTATTCTTTTTCCCCTCCCTTGGGTAACATGTCTGGGGTATTATTGGGAATGTTCTGCATTCTGTCGCTGACCTGTGAACAGTCTCAACTTTCTTTTTGGCTCCATTTTCCTTTCCATGTTTCCCTTCTCCTCCGTTTCGGCGTTTGAGGATCCTCTTTTTTCTTCTTCCTCCCTGTGCATTCCTGAAGGCTGGCCCATGCGTCTGACACGTAAAAGATGACTGGGTAACGCCTAATTCCCAGCCCCGGGTCGACAGGTAGGGTTCGCACATACCCCTGGTACAGGCCAGGCCCAGGGAGGGGTGACTGCCTGAGCTGTAACCTTCCTGACTTACCAGTTGGTCCCTCCGTCAGGTGTTCAGGAGGTGTGACCTGATCACCTAAGGTGGGTTTGCCCTCTTGTGAAGGGGGCCCCCAGTTGGAAGGAGCACATCATCGGAGACGCTGGCAATCTTGGATAATTTGCTCGCGATGAGTCAATCGTCCTCCCCATCGACGGCGACGAAACGTAAGCGTAATGAGGCTACTGATCCACAGACCTTTCCCGCTGCACCGCGGTTCCTTGTGGTATCACGTACTGGAGACTGTCAGTCCTTTGCTGTGGTCAATCCGTTTATTATTCAGAAAGGTGTTGATGCCATTGCTGACCCTGTGAATTCCTGCTCTCATTTACATTGTGGCACTTTGCTTTTGGAGATGGCTTTTGACTCTCAAGCACAACAACTGCTTGCTGCCTCACTTCTCCACGGCTACCTTGTTCGTGTCGAAGCACATAGAACTTTGAATTCTTCCCATGGTGTAATTTACACCAAGCTTCTTGACGGTCTAACTGAGGCTGAAATACACTCATACCTCTCTGATCAGGGTGTCATTGCTCTCCATTGTGCAATGAAAAAGGTCAATTCCTCCTTGGTGCCCACCCACACTCTTTTCCTCACCTTTGATAGGGTGGTACTGCCTTCCAAGATTAAAGCAGACTATGAAATCACCGCAATCCAGCCATACATTCCGAATCTGATGCGCTGCTACCAGTGTCATCATTTCAACCACACTTTAACATCTTGTCGACACCCAGCCAAATGCCTAACCTGTGGCAGGGATGCACGCGAGGGCGAATGTCCGCCTCCTTCTCCCCACTGTATCAACTGCAATGGTGGCCATGCTGCCTCCTCCCAGGATTGTCCCGTGTATCTAGATGAGCGGGGTGTTCGAGAGATTCAGGTAAAGGAAAAAGTGCCGTACCCAGTAGCTTGCAGGTTACAGGCTAGTTGTAAACCCTGTGCTCTTCCGTGTGGCACCTATAGTTCAGTTCTTGTTACACTTCGCTCCATGAAGGACAAGGCCACACAGACATGTAACCTCAAATTTGGCTCTGAGGTTGTGAAGTCGCCCAGTGTCAAGGTAGCATTGCCGACTCCACGTCCCGCAGAGAAACAAACTGGTAAACTCTCACCTAAAGGGGTGAAGCTACCCGCTACATGACCGGCAGGCAGGAAAGCACAGGAGGAGGATTCCCGAGAAGAATTCCTGCGTCCCTCCAGCCAAACAACACCCAAGTCTTCCTCCAACCAGAAGTGCTCGAAAAAGTCCACTAAAGGCAAACAGTCTTCTCCTTCGCCTACTCGAAGATCCTGCCCGACAGTGTTGCCACGTGGTCACTTAGCCCGGCCGGCCTCTGTCTCGCCGGTGCACACCACCAACCGGTTTTCGCTGTTGTACTCTACAGACTGACTGCACAAGCACACCGATGCTTTTTGTGGACCCCATGGAGCAGGATCCTCCTGCTTTTGTGCCCTGTAGTAGCGACTCCAGACTGGCTGTCCATCGGTGGCCGCCGAGTTGACGCCCCTACATCTCTTCCTCCTCATGACTGTCCTCCAATGTAATGTTCACGGCCTTTGGTCCCACAAAGAGGATTTATGGCTGCTTCTGGCATTGCAGCATCCCCTTGTACCCTGCCTTCAGGCCCTCAAGACTGCTTTGAGCTTCCACATTAATTACTGATTCGTTTTGGCTCAAATGGCTCTGAACACTATGGGACTTAACATCTGGGGTCATCAGTCCCCTAGAACTTAGAACCACTTAAACCTAACTAACCTTAGGACATCACACACATCCATGCCCGAGGCAGGATTCGAACCTGCGACCGTAGCAGTCGCGCGGTTTCGGACTGAAGCACCTACAACTACTCGGCCATTGCGGCCGGCACTGATTCATTTTGACCTTTCCCCTGAAGTCGGTATTCCACCTCATGCGGGTGTCATGCTGCTCATATGTGATGACCTTCATAGTCAACCCATCTCCCTGACTACCCATCTTCAAACTGTTGCAGTTCACCTTTTCCTTCCCCACCTTATGTTCTCCCTCTGTACCATTTATGTACCTCCGTCCTTAGATGTCACCAGGGCAGACTTCCTTCAGCTTATTGGGCAGTTACCTCCCCCCTTTTTGCTACTCGGTGACTTTAATGTGCACCATCTCCTTTGGGGTTCTCCCAGGACCTGCCAGAGAGGTGCCCTCTTGGCTGACCTTAACCAGCTTAACCCCTTCTGCCTTAACACAAGAGCACCCACTTTCCTTTCTGACACCTCGCGCACCTATTCCCATTTGGACCTATCCTTTTGCACTGCCCAGCTTGCCCATCATCTTGAGTGGTCTGTTCTTTCTGACACCTACTCGAGCGACCATTTGCCATGTGGTCTCCATCTGCTGACTCTTACCCCATCCACCTGCATGCCCAAATGACAGGTTGCCAATGCTGACTGGTAGCTTTACTCCTCTCTGGTGACCTTGGCAGAACAAGATTTCCCTAGCTGTGATGACCAGGTGGACTGTCTCACCAACGTTATCCATCCTGCTGCAGAACGTTGCATTCCTCGCACTTCCTCTTTATCACATTGTGTCCCAGTCCCTTGGTGGACTGAGGCATGCCGTGACGCAATTCGCACATGGAGACGTGCTCTCCGCGTTTTTAACAGCCACCCTACACTGCAAAACTGCATTCATTATAAACAGGTGCGTGCAGAGTGTTGTAGAGTTCTTCGGAATAGCAAAAGAGCTAGTTGGATTTCATTCACTAGTTCTTTTAACAGTTCCACACCTTCCATTGCCCCATTTCCGGCCTGACAGTAGGTGCTGATGTCATCATGGATCCCATTGCTATCTCCAACACCTTGGGCCGCCATTTTGCGGAAGTTTCGAGCTCTTCCCACTATCACCCTGCCTTCATCCATCGGAAACGAGTGGAGGTGGTTCGGATAATACCCTTCTCTTCCCTGAATCGTGAGTGCTGCAATGCCACCTTCACTATGAGAGAACTAGATCATGCTCTCAGTTCATCTTGATCCTCTACCCCAGGGCCAGACGCCATCCACATTCATATGTTGCAGCACCTCTCTCTTGCAGGCAAGCACTTTCTGCTTAAAACATACAACCGCATCTGGGCTGAGGGCACTAAGCCCGGTAAGGACAGAAACCTTCCTTCTAGCTACCATCCCATCTCTTTTACCAGCTGCGTTTGCAAGGCGATGGAACATATGATTCATGCCCGGCTGGTGTGATGGCTCGAATATCACCATTACTCACAAATGCACAGTGTGGATTTCTCACATGGCGTTCTGCAGTTGACCATCTCGTTACGTTGTCCACCCATGTCATGAATTTTTATCTGTGGAAATCCCAGACTATGGCCGTGTTTTTCGATTTGGAGAAGGCCTACGACACCTGCTGGAGAACAAGTATCTTCACATGTGGGACTTCCGTGGGCGCCTGCCCTGTTTTTTTTTTCAGGCATTTTTACAAGACTGAGTTTTCAAGGTGTGTGTGGGTTCTACCTTGTCGAACACTTTTATTCAGGAAAATGGTGTGCCTCAGGGTTCCGTCCTGAGCGTCATCCTCTTTGCTATCGCCATTAACCCTATAATGGCCTGTCTCCCGCTGGGCGCCTCTGGCTCCCTTTTTGTCGATGTTTATGCCATCTATTGCAGTTCTCCACGGACCTGTCTCACTGAGCAGCGTCTTCATCTCTGTCTTGAACGTTTTCACTCCTGTAGCATCGCCAATGGCTTTCGCTTTTCCACTGCCAAAAGCGTCTGTATGAATTTCTGGCGGCGCAAATGGCTTCTCCCACCATCTCTACTTCTTGGGCCTGTTGCCCTTCTGTTCGTTGAAACTACGAAATTCCTGGGGCTCATGCTCGATAGGAAACTCTCTTGGTCCTCCCATGTCTCTTACCTGGCAGCCTGCTGAACGCGCTCCCTCAATGTACTACGTGTCTTCAATGATACTTCTGGGGGTGCCGATCGAACCACCCTCTTCCGTTTGTACCGGTCCCTTGTCCGTTCGAAACTCGACTATGGGTGCTTTGTTTATGCATCTGCACGCCCATCCGTTTTATGCTGTCTCCATACTATCCACCAACATGACATCCGTTTGGCCGCGGGTGCCTTTTATGCCATCCCGGTTGAGAGTGTATGTTGAAGCTGCTGAACTACTGCTGTCCTACCGCTGTGACTTTCTCCTCGGCAGATATGCATGCCGTTTGTCTGCCATGCATGGCCACCACTCCTAACACTCCTTCTTTGATGATTCCTTTGATCGTCAGTATAGGGCCCGTCCCTCTTCTCTGTTACATCCTGGTGTCCGCTTTCGCCACTTGCTACGGCGGCTTAACTGCACGCTACCTGCAACTTTCCCAGTGGGTGTGAACCCTTCACCACCTTGGCTTCGTGAAGTGGCCCATGTTAAATGTGGCCTTCATTCGCTTCCTAAGGGCACTACTCCAGCCTTGGTCTATCGCCTTCAGTTTCACGATCTTTGCATGGAACTTAGCGATAGTCCCTTTGTATAAACGGATGGCTCTCAGACTGACCGTGGGGTCAGGTGTGCCTTCACCATTGGCACCCATGTCTTTCGATATCGGCTTCCGGCACACTCCTCAGTATTTACAGCTGAGGTTTTCGCCTTGTATTAGGCCACAGAGTACATCCGGTGACACAGCCTTTCCAATTGTGTCGTCTGCTCAAACTCACTCAGCGCCCTCCAGAGTCTTTGTGCACTGTACAGTGCTCATCCCTTCGTGCTGTGGGTACAGGAAAACTGTCACTTGCTCACTCTTGGTGGAGCCAATGTCATGTTTCTGTGGGTCCCTGGTCATGTCGGTCTGCCAGCAAATGAGGCTGCTGACGCTGCTGCCAAGGCTGCAGTCATCGTACCTCACCCCTCGAGTACCTATATTCTCTCCTGTCAGGAGGTGGTATCCCTTTGGCATCGCCAATGGTCCTCCTTTCACGGGAATAAGCTTCGGCTTCTTAAGCCTCTCCCAGCACCTTGGACGACCTCCTCTCGGCCCTTCCACTGGGAGGAGATTATTTTAACTCGGCTGCGTATTGGGCACTGCCTAGTGGCGCTGCCCCACCACTTTGTACGCATTGCACACAAATTTTAACTTTCTGCCACTTCTGCTGGAGTGTCCTTTTTTACCAGTTTATGTTCCAGCTTGGGTTTGCAATCTGATTAATAGCCGTTTTAGCTAATGACACGTAGGGGTCGACCGCGTTTTACTTTTTATCCACCAAAGCAATATGGCAAATGCCATTTAATTTTTAGCTCTAGACCTCCATTTTTGTATACTGTTTTCTAGCCCTTTTCCTAGTGCCTTTTTTTTAGCTGTCTCCTATTGTCCATTGTGACTGGCAAGAGTGAGCAAGTGACAGTTTTCCTGTACCCACAGCACTAAGGGATGAGCACTGTACAGCGCACAAAGACTTTGGAGGGCGCTGAGTGAGTCTGAGCAGACGACACAATTGGAAAGGCTGTGTCACCGGATGTACTCTGTGGCCTGATACAAGGCGAAAACCTCAGCAAAACCTGATGTTTCCCTCGTCTCTGTGTTTGTGTTCTATGGTTTTGACTTGGGTGCATATGACCCCAGTTGTTTTTTGCACCCTAAAACAAAACAAAAAGGGTTTTGAACACTAGGCATATTTTTTATTTAACTAAGGCGTTTGATTGTGTTGATCACAAAATATTGCTCCAGAAGTTGGACCATTACAGAATACAAGGAGTAGCTCACAATTGGTTCACCTCTTACTTTAGAAAAAGACAGCAAAAGGTCATTATTCACAATGTTGATAATAGCTGTGATGTGGGATCTGAGTGGGGTACAGTCAAGTGGGTGGTGTCCCAGGGATTAGTGTTGGGGCCACCCCTGTTCCTTATTTATATAAATGATGAGCCCTCTAGTATTAGAGGTAACTCTAAAATATTTCTGTTTGCTGATGACACTAGCTGGGTAGTAAAGGATGTTGTGTGCAACATTGACCCAGTTTCAAATAGTGCAGTTCATGACCCAAGTTCATAGCCTGTAGAAAATAAGCTAACGCTAAATCACAGTAAGACTCAGTTTTTACAGTTTCTGACACACAATTCAGCAAAACCTGATGTTTTAATTTCACAGAATGGGCATGTGATTAGTGAAACTGAACAGTTCAAATTTCAAAGTGTTCAGGTAGATAGTAAACTGTCATGGAAACCCCACGTTCAGGATCTTGTTCAAAGACTTAATGCTGCCATTATTACTATTCGAACGGTATCTGAAGTGAGTGATCGTTCGAAACGAAAATTAGTCTACTTTGATTATTTTCATTCACTTATGTCGTTTGGTATCATATTTTGGGGTAACTCTTCCCATTCTAAAAGGAAATTTTTGGGCTCAGAAACGGGCAGTTCGGGCAATAAATGGTGTAAGTTCACGAACCTCTATTCTACCCCTGTTCATGAGTCTGGGTATTTTGACATTGGCCTCTCAATATATTACTGTCATTTCTTGTTAACAATATTAGCTTATTCCCAAGAATAAGCAGCTTTCACTAAGTTAATACTCGGCAGAAATCAAACCTGCATTTGGGTGGGACTTCCTTAACTCTCGTGCAGAAAGTTGTTCAGTACATTGCTGCATCCATTTTCAATAAACTACCGCTCGAATTCAAGAATCTGAGCAGTAACCCACACTCTTTCAAATCGAAACTGACAGGTAACCATGTGTTTGTGGGGTGTTGATATCTCATTTAGTTTTCGTGATAGGCCTACTGTTGTTTGAATGCAACATGTTGACGTGTTAGTGGCGATTTTTGGAATGTGCAATTTTCTGGAGCAACGATACAACATAAAATTTTGTGTTAAACAGGGAAAAACTTTCACAAAAACGTTTCAGCTTTTAAAATAACTTTATAGGAATGATGCTCTGAGTTGTACGCGATGTTTCAAATAGTTTTCACGATTTAAAAGTATAGTCGTCAGTCAGTTGAAAACAATCCTCGACCAAGTAAGCCTGCACTACATCTGACGACTCGCACATTCAGAAAATCAACTATCTGGTGTGTGCGAATCGCCGATAGGCTGTCAGGGAAATTGCAGAAGAGGTTAGCATCTCAACTGGGTCATGCCATGAAATTTTTACGAAAAAATTGAACTTGTGTCCAGTTGCAACATAAATTGTTCCTCGTTTGATGACACAACAGAAAGAAATTCAGTTGGATATTCGCCATGAACTCTGTGAATAAGCCAATGACGATGAGACATTCTTGCAAAAGATCATAAAGGGAGTCGAAACCTAGGTTTATGACTATGACACTGAGACAAAAGTTCAATCATCACAGTGTATTGGAAAGGATCCCAACACGCTCGTATTCAATCGAATCGTGCATTTTGAATTGTTGTCCCAAGGTTGAACACTGAATCGTGTAACCATCAAGGCGTTTTGCAGCTGTTAAGTGAAAAAAAAGTGCAAAAGGAGACCAAAGCTGTGGCGAGACAACTTAGGGTTCTTGCAGCTTTCCAGTGCGCCCAAACACTTAGCTTTGTCAATTCATCAGTTTTGTGCCAAAAATCAGGTGACAGCCCTCCCACAGCCTTCTTACTCGCCAAACCTGAATCCTTGGAATTTCTTCTTATTTCTAAAATTGTAATCAGTGCTGAAAGAACGCCATCTTCAGAGTATTGATTATAGCAAAGCAAATTCGTCACAGAATTTAAAGGCCACCTCAGATGAAGCTATACAGGACTGATTCGTAAAATGGAAACAGTGCTGGGAAAATTGTATGAATAGTGCAGGGTACTACTTTCTACACCTACATAATACTCCACAAGCTATCGTACAGTGCATGGCGAAGAGTACCCTGTACCGCTAATATTATCCATTTAATAAAGTTTGACCCCTGACTTTGAACTCATATTCTGGTCACATGACATGACGAACATGTGTTGTACCTTTCCGGAATCGTGAGAATGTCTACTTTTATTTGGTGTATGAATATTACGTTTTAGTTGAAAAGGGGGCGGCATACGCGGTAGTATTTAAGAGGAAGGGTGCTTTTTCTACCATTTTTTGGCGAGTGTCATATTTTAGGAGTCATAGAAGTCTGACCACAATTAGGAGAAATGGTTCCTTTGCACAGTTTAAAGATACAACCATACTCAACTTCCAGGCGAATTGTCGTTGCTTCCCAATTAGTCGTTTTGTCCCAGTAATGGCAGGCGCAGATTTCTGCAGTTCGCCTAATTGTGATACATACACTCATGGTCATAAGTAACAGAACATTTTGAACGACTTGAGATAGGACTTTCGTATTCACAGGGCATGTACACTAGTATGTTCTACAGAAGTGATTACCATTCCAGTCACCTTGATTCAGCATGTGTCCTGTTTCCTAGTGGGCACAGGGTCCACCATGAGCTGTGATAACTTGTTCCACTCATGATGGCATTGATGCATATGGGATGTGAATGGCATCCTGTGGTATAGTCACCCATGCTGCATCCACCTGGTTCCAAAGTTCATCTGTGGTGTTTGGCATTGGGTCACAGTGCTGCACCCATCATTTCACCATATTTCACACATTTCCAATTGGCGTCAAGTCTGGTGAACTGGCAGGCCAGGGCAAAAGGCTGACCCAAAGAAGGCATGTGTTCATGCTGTAAGATGCGGTCGTGCATTGCCTTGCTGAAAAATGACACCCCACACCATAAAGCTCGAGTTAGTGTTGTTTGTCTTGTGTGAGTGCAGTCACTGTGATGCCGCTCCCCCTCTGTGGCGAACCAAAATGCGGCCATCATTTTCAGACAAACAGAACCTGGATTTGTCTGAAAACAGTCTGATGTCATTCCTGTCCCCAGTGACGCCGTTCCATACAGAATTATCATCTAGCATGTTTCTCCAAATTCATCAAAGGTAGGCAGAGAAGTGGGCGATGCACACGTGACCCATGCCGTAATAAACGGCAACGGACTGTCACCCCTTGATAGTGCATGATGTGTTACACTGTTCTACTAGAGCCAAGGACGACTCAGATCTGTCCTGTAATGCTTTTTTAGATGAGGTATCCATCGTCTCGGAGGGTAGTCTGGTTGATGCAACCTGACCCATCTCGTCATGGTCTACGGCCTTCCATGAATCATTCTGCACATGCTAGTTGCACTGCTGAAACACTTCATCCCACACGAGCATCAGTTTCCTGAAAGTATGCATTACAATCTCTCTTGCCAATAATGCGACCTTTTTCAAACTCACTGATTTGACGGTATGATTCGCACAGATCTGCTCAATTCACACTGAAGAAGAAAAATCTACGACTTCTGTGTGGGAAAGTACTTTCCAAGAGTGCCAGCTGTGTTAGAAAAGTGGAAGACTGAATAGTAAGCTTTTCTTGATATGAGTGAGACAACCATTTGGTGTTCTATTCAAAAACTGGGCTTCAGATACAAAAAGTTGAACAAAAAAACCTGTGCTGATGGAAAATAAGCAAGAAGCAGGAAAAAGAGACGAGTGCTTGTTGGAAATAAGACACTTGCACAACACTAGATGGATTATTTATCGCACTGGCGAGAGTTGGTTTGGAGCAGATTATTCCAGGAAGTTTTGTCGGCAGGAGCAAAAAATGCCCTATGCATCAGAAAATGTATTCTATCATCACAGAGGAAGTGCTCAAGAGTGAAATGGCTGGAAAGGAGGAATTCAAACACCATCCAGTTCTGGAAAAAGGTTTATAGTGTGCCACTATGGGAATGAAAATGGGTTAAAGCAAAATGCTGGCGTATATTTTATTGGGAAAAATGGAGGTGAAGATCATCATTCTGAAATGAATGGCAAACACTATGAAGAGTGGTTTAGGAGGTTCTCGAGAAATTACCAAACAGATCTGTGATGGTTTTAGAGCAGGCTTCATATCACATAATGATAAATCCAGTGTCACGAAATCCATTCACAAAATGGAGAAAGGATTCTAGTATTAAATGCATGGAAAGCAATAATGTAGAGCTTCCATCTAATGCCATATCATATGAGGAATTTACTAAAACTGGCCTACTGGAATATACGTGACCGCACTTCAGGGTGCAGGAATACATTTTGAAAAGTACGAGGGTAATCCCAAAAGTAAGGTCTCCTATTTTTTTTTTTTTTTTTGTAAGTACATAGACCTGTTTATTTCTACAATGGTTTAGATCAGTTTACAACTTGAACATTTAGCTGTTTTTCTACATAATCACCATTTCTGTCGATGCATTTTTGTAGACGCTCTGGCAGTTTTTGTATGCCCATGTCATACCAGCTCGCCGCCATGCTGCTCAGAAAGTTATGAACCTCTTCTTTCACCTCGTCATCGGAGCTGAATCACTGGGACCACAATTAACGCTGACAGGTACTGTGAGACTCTGAAAGAACTCAAACGGGCAATTCAGAACCGGAGAAGAGGAATGTTGAACAAGGGCGTACACAATCTCCATGACAACGCTCGCCCACACATCGCTCGGCAAACCGTTGCCCTCCTGCAAATGTTTCAGTGGAACATAATCACCCACCCACCCACCCTATAGTCCTGACTTGGCGCCCAGTGACTATCACCTGTTCCCTAGGTTAAAAGAACATTTGGTTGGAAAGCAATTCAGCTCCGATGACGTGAAAGAAGAGGTTCATAACTTTCTGAACAGCATGGTGGCAAGCTGGTATGGCATGGGCATACAAAAACTGCCACCGCGCCTACAAAAATGCATCGACAGAAATGGTGATTGTCAAAAAATAGCTAAATGTTCAAGCTGTAAACTGATCTAAACCATTGTAGAAATAAACAGGTCTATGTACTTATAAAAAAAATAGGACACCTTACTTTTGGGATTACCCTTGTATATTGCAATCAGTGGACAAGGGCATTCGACAAGAAAAAAATAGCAGAGGAGAACAAGAATGTTAAAATGAATGATACTTTACAGTTGTGTAGCTCCACTCTAGAAAGTGTTCCCCAAAGTGTATGGAGGAATTCAGTTAGTCATGTAGACAAAC
This sequence comes from Schistocerca piceifrons, assembly GCF_021461385.2. NCBI lineage: Eukaryota > Metazoa > Arthropoda > Insecta > Orthoptera > Acrididae > Schistocerca > Schistocerca piceifrons. Next base: position 76,695,884 of record NC_060149.1, read on the forward strand.
TTGAAAATGGCAATGCGCAAAGAGCTCACTGCCTTGACATAGCAACAGAACCGTCACTGAACAAGTAGACGACTGCAATAGCAGCCAGCAGCCAAAGTGATTAAGGTAGGTGTTATTTTGGTCATTATTTACTGCAAAATTTATTTGAGCTAATCGACTTTTCCATTTATTGTTGAAATGTGCTTTACAAATGTTCATTTATTGTGAGCTACTTGCATATTGAGCATTTATTTTACAATTTCCCATATTATTTCCTTCTACTTGCAACAAAAACTGAATGTGGTAGTGCTGTACTGGAATGCTACTACAAAGGTCCCATTCTTTGCTGATGATAAACAGGCGCTTATGGCACATTAAAACAGTGGTGGCGTGCTGGTGTAGCAACTACACTCCACCACAGCCTCGTATTATTGCTTACTGACACAATTGCTTTACAAACTCGTAATTAATTTTTAGTGAAGGCATATGATGTTCCCAAAAGTTCAATCTTAACGCCAGTGCCTTCTCTGTCGCAATAGCTACAATGGTAAGCTCAGTCACAGCGTCTTGCATTTTACATCACAGTGATGAAACACGTAATCAGAAAGTAATGAAAATCCACATGTAAATAGAACAAGGTTGTATCTTTAACCTATCCAATGACAATTTTTATTCAATTAGGTCTGATTTTGATGCAGCCTTAAAGTTGACATTCGCCGAAAAAAACTAGAAGCAGCACAGTTTCTCTTAAATAAGAACAGACACCAGTTTGATTCTCCAACCACCATGGATCAAGACACAATGGAATTAAAGACATTACGCGCCAGTGAGCATTGATTTATATTAATGGGGCAAGTTGAAAATATGTGCTGGACTGGGATTTGAACCTGTGTCTCCTGTGTACTAGGCAGATGTGCTGACCTCTTCACCATCTACTTGTACCATACACTACTGATGTAGCGCCCCTGTCTGAAAGAACAGACACCTCGTATATACACTGATGGAAACAAAATCACAACACCAAGAAGAAGTTGTGTGACATAGACAACAGTTAGTAAGTGTTGAAATTTTGCACCAGTCACAAAAGAGTGGCGCTAGGAGCGCCACTGTGTGGATGCAAATCAAGTTTGCTTTAAATACATGCTGTAATGTTCATGAGCATTAGTTACCTTCGAGATTGGACATGATTAGTTGATGTTTGACAAGAATGCCTTTAAGGCAACAAAGACGCTATTATCAGCACCTGACTGAATTTGGAATAGGTTATGTTCTGTCTGCGATACTCAAGAAAGACTAGGCAGGAATGTAGCCACTGTACATGACTGCTGGCAGCAGTGGTCATGAGAATGTACAGTCACAAGAAGGCCAGGCTCTGGATGGTTAGATGGCGTTCAGCATATGTCTCTGGCACATCGTACTGCATTTCAAGCAACAATTTGAGCAGCACTTGGCACCACAGTGACACAACAAGCTGTTACAAATTGGTTACTTGAAGGACAGCTCCAAGCCAGACCCCAAGTGGTGTGCATTCCACTGACCCCAAACCACTGCCATTTGTCAATGGTGTCAAGCGAGAGCTCATTGGAGGCCAGGATGGAGGTCTGTTCTGTTTTCTGATGAAAGCTGGATCGGCCTAGGTACCAGTGATGCCTGTTTGTTCGTTAGGAGGAGGCCAGTTGAGGACCTGCAGCCGATCTGTCTGTGTGCTAGACATGCTGGACCTGTACCTGGAGTTACGGTCTGGTGTGCAGTTTCGTATGACTGCAGGAGCACTCTTGTTGCTATCCTATGCACCGTGACTGCAAAATTATATGTTAGTCTGCTGGCCTGACCTGTTGTGCTGCCATTCATGAATAGTATTCCGAGGAGGGTGGGAGGGCCACTGTTTTCCATCAGGATAACGCTCGCCCATGTATTGCTGCTGTAACCCAAAATGCTCTACAGAGTATCGACATGTTTTCCTGGCATGCTCGATCACCAGATCTGTCTCCATTTGAGCACATATGGAAAATTATCTGACAACTCCAGTGTCATCCACAAACAGCATTAACAAAACCTGTATTGACTGACAAATGCTACAGGCATGGAGCTCAATCCCACAAACTGACATGCAGCGCGTGTATAACACAATGCATGCTTGCATTTAATGTTCTGACGGCTACGCCAGTTATTAATATAGCAGCATTTCTCATTTGCACCTGCGTTAACCTGTGATACTGCAATGTTACGCATTTAAATATGTTACCTAGGCAAATGTATTCACAAAAGTACATTACTTTAATTATGTTTTCATGTCGGAACTTTTTTCCTATCACTGTAATTATGGTGATGATGGTCAGTGATCCCTTGAGTGCAGATGCATAGCAAGCTCAAAGTCTTATGGGAATCAGCATGATGCTGCGAGTAATGAGGCTAATGAGCAGGGACACTATCTGTAGGATGTGCTATAAGCTGAGAATTTGAGTCTGACGAGAGGTGTACAAGGGTAGTCCATGCCTTTGTGGTGACCACTGTGTCTGGATGGCATAGTGGTCAGTGCATCTACGAAGTAAGCAGGAGACTTGAGTTCAAATCCCAATCCTGCACAAAGTTTCAGCTTGCCACATTGATATAAATCGGTGCTCACTGACAGCTTATGTCATTACTTCCTTTGTATCCCTCCACCACCATCATACTTGTGTGTTGTTGAAACCTACTGCTAAGAAATCAAGCAGCCCTCCTCTGAATTGCTTTGATGTCTTCCTTTAATCTGACCTACATCTACATCCAGATCCATACTCCGCAAGCCATCTTACGGTGTGTGGAGAAGGGTACCCTGAGTACCTCTATCGGTTCTCCCTTCTATTCCAGTCTCGTATTGTTCGTGGAAAGAAGGATTGCCGGTATGCTTCTGTGTGGGCTCTAATCTCTCTGATTTTATCCTCATGGTCTCTTCGCGAGATATACGTAGGCGGGAGCAATATACTGCTTGACTCTTCGGTGAAGGTATGTTCTCAAAACTTCAACAAAAGCCCGTACCGAGCTGCTGAGCGTCTCTCCTGCAGAGTCTTCCACTGAAGTTTATCTATCATCTCCGTAACGCTTTCGCGATTACTAAATGATCCTGTAGCGAAGCGCGCTGCTCTCCGTTGGATCTTCTCCATCTCTTCTATCAACCCTATCTGGTACGGATCCCACACTGCTGAGCAGTATTCAAGCAGTGGGCGAACAAGCGTACTGTAACCTACTTCCTTTGTTTTCAGATTGCATTTCCTTAGGATTCTTCCAATGAATCTCAGTCTGGCATGTGCTTTACCGGCGATCAACTTTATATGATCATTCCATTTTAAATCACTCCTAATGCCTACTCCCAGATAATTTATGGAATTAACTGCTTCCAGTTGTTGACCTGCTATTTTGTAGCTAAATGATAAGGGATCTATCTTTCTATGTATTCGCAGCACATTACACTTGTCTACATTGAGATTCAATTGCCATTCCCTGCACCATGCGTCAATTTGCTGCAGATCCTCCTGCATTTCAGTACAATTTTCCATTGTTACAACCTCTCGATACACCACAGCATCATCTGCAAAAAGCCTCAGTGAACTTCTGATGTCATCCACAAGGTCATTTATGTATATTGTGAATAGCAACGATCCTATGACACTCCCCTGCGGCACACCTGAAATCACTCTTACTGGTGCTGGTCCTAAACACTTGAGCAGTACTCAAGAATAAGTTGCACTAGCATCCTATGTGTGGTTTCCTTTACAGATGAACCATACCTTCCTAAAATACTCTCAATAAATCTAAGTCGACCGTTGGCCTTTCTTACCACACTCCTCACATGCTCGTTCCATCTCATATCACTTTGGAACATTACCCCCAGATATTTAAATAACGTGACTGTATCAAACAGGACAGAAATAATGTTGTGTCCTGACATTACAGGTTTGTTTTACATACTCATCTGCATTAACCTACATTTTTCTACATTTAGAGACAGCTGCCATTCATCACAGCAACTACAAATGTAGTCTAAGTCACCTCGTATCTTCCTACAGTCACTCATCTTCAACACCTTCCCATACACAACAGTATCATCAGCAAACAACTACAGATTGCTGCCCACCGTCTTCACCAGATCATTTATGTATTTGGAAAACAATAGGAGTCCTATCATACTTTGTGTGGCACCCCTGACGATAACCTTGCTCTGATGAACACTGCCCATTGAGGACAATGTACCGGGTTCTATTACTTAAGTCTTCAAGCTACTCACATATATGGGAACGTAATCCACATGCTCAGACCTTCATTAAGTCTGCAGTAGGATACCATGTGAAACGCTTTCTGGAAATCTAGGAATATGGAATCTGCCTGTTACCCTTCATCCATGGTTTGCAGGATATATGTGAGAAAAGGGCAAGCTGAGCTTCACATACATCATGCTTTCTAAATGTGTGCTGATTTGTGGACAGAAGTTTTCCTGACTCAAGGGAATTTATTGTATTTGAACTCAGAATATGTTCAAGAATTCTGTTGCAAACCAGTAATAAGGATAATTGTCTGTAGTTTGGCAGATCCATTCTTTACCCGTTCTTATAAGCAGGAGAGATGTGCTCTTTTTTCCAGTCACTTGGGAATTTGCACTGGTCAAGAGATTAGTGATAGATGCCAGCTAAGTAAGGGGCCAATGTTGTAGAGTACTCCTTTTAAAACCAAATACGGATTCCATCTGTATCTGGCAACTTACTTTTCTTCAACTCTTTCAGGAGTTTCTCTGTGCCAGGATGCTTATTAATATGTCATTCATATGGAACTGTGTGCAGTGGTGATATCACGGTTCCAGTATGTTTGTACCATTCTCCTGCATGAACAATTTCTTAAATGCAAAATTGTAAACTTTGGCTTGGCTTTTGTTTTGCTGTCTGTTACGGCCACACTTTACGGTCAGTGAGTGACTGGATTTGAAGAGGACAGTGCCAATAACGTACGCGCGCGCGTGTGTGTGTGTGTGTGTGTGTGTGTGTGTGTGTGTGTGTGTGTGAGAGAGAGAGAGAGAGAGAGAGAGAGAGAGAGAGAGAGAGAGAGAAAATTAAATGATTGTTATGCTACATAACTCGCTATTAGCCGTATAAATGCAAGTTACTAAGATAAAAATAATACACAACTGATGCACTTCAATTATTACTATGCATTAATAGTGTCTTTCAATTGATGATGTAACATTGCACAACTGTAGAAGTTGCTTTAAAAGGCTGTTCCTAGCTGCATGGGGTAATATGTAAAACTTCATTATCTACCACAATATCCAAGTAAGTACAGAGTTTTTCAGTGGAATAATGTAATTTTGAGTTCTATTGATAGCTGATTAAATGGGAATTCTATTGGTTTGCAACAACATAAATGAAGAAATTAGACATTTATTTTTATACCAAGAATGATCTTTTTCATAAGTTATTGACCTCTCTTTTCCTCTGTTGCTTGTTTAATAAAACAGTTCGAGGCTTCTGTTGCAGTGACAACTGGATTAGCATGTTAGTGGCAAACGATGCAACTTTCAACTCAACAACAAGATAAGTGTAGATGGTACTCAAAACTCACCGCTGATAACACACTCCTGCGTGCTTCAGTAATGGAACTAGTTGATGTGTAAGAATTGACCACAGCGACACCGTTCGCAGACTCGTCGTACTCACAGAAGTAGTGGGAAGGAGAGAAGCCAGAACTTTGATTTCTAATGTATGCAGCTTTCAACATTGGACTCATACGTGTTCCATTTCAGATCTGTACTCTTTTCTATGCATGTATTCCAGTACCCCATCAGGTGTCAGATACCTATCATATCATCGTATTCGAAACACAAGGTATCACTTATCCAGTTTCCTACTTGTGTCTATCCATAAATCAAAAACTTTTGCAAACTCCTTCTCTGTCGCTGTGTCCACCTCTGTACCAAGCTACCCTGCCCTCCCGGTGCATTCATGAGAAAGCTGAATAATATTTTTCCTAAAAATTACCACACTGTGAAACATAAGGAAAATACTGCCACCTTCTCTGTGCTTCTTTCTCTTTTAATTTCTCAGCCACAGCATGACACTTTCTTTCCCCCCTCTCTCCACTATTTGTGTTTCTGTCACAGTTGTCTTCTCTCTCTTCCTCTACTTTCCATTGCTGCCTGTGTCCTCAGTTTAAACCTACTGCATTTTAATCTGCTTTTGTTGTTCTACTATTTGCTAGTGCACCTACTACTGCTTTTCACTGTTGATGTTACTTCTAAGTCTTGTATCCAATATTAAATGTAAGTCTTTTTATACTATCTATGTCATCTTGTCAACATAATGTAAAATATGTAGAATGCCTGGTTAGATGTAAGAGAGGGCCTCATGCCCCTAATGTCGCCAGGATACATAAATCGTTACATAAAAAGAAAATAATATGCATTAATCTACTCATTGCAAATTTGTCTTTTATGTAATAGAGATTTTCTGAATTGCCTTACAGATTTAGGCATTTTAAAAGAAAAATGTTAAATATAGGGCTGTTACTGAGTGGACTGGTATCAAAATTAGAAATAGTTGAACCAATAATATAGCAGTGTTCACACACTGTCGCAATGATTTGTATTAGATATGGAGTAAATGTTACTAATGACACACATAGCCTTTGGAATACACTGTAGATTTATCTTGTACCACCATCTTTCATTGTGTTCACCACCTCACAACTAAATTGTCACCTTCCAACACTGAAACACACTAGTCAGATGCTGTGGCTGTTCCTTTAAACAGGCAGGTTGAGAGTCTTCTTGCACATGGGGACAGTATTCCCTGCCCAGTGTAAGTGCTAATCCAAAAGTACTCTCAAGTTCTTAATGATTTTCTGATATGGTCTGGGAGTCCATCAAGAAGCATAGAAGGCAGTTTTTCACAGAATTCAGAACTAAATCATTTTTGATGGGATACTAAAATTACTTGTGACTTCTTTGTATATAGTTTAAGTCCAAGGGTCTGTGCCTTTCTGAATACTGAATACAGATCACCATTCATGTGGAAAACAGCAGTCTTGATACCTCCAGGTTTGCATCGTAAGTAAAGCTGGAGGATGTGGGCAAAAAATGATATTTACAGTAGGACAGAACCAATGAGATGTCATTAACATACAGGGAGAACTGTAGTGGACCCTGGATTGATCCCCATGGCGCTTCCTCCTTCACTTTTCTTGAGGCTATGGCTGCAGTCTCTTTAATGACCTCAATGCTGACAGAAAGTTAAACTGTAATCTTCCTTCTTTTTTGCCTGCAGGCATTTCAACCATGTGCTACAGCATCCTGAGGAGCATTCTGAGGTCACTGTGGTGTTGGCAATCTACTGTTGTGTCGGACCTTGCAGACTTCCAGTGGGAGCTAATGAATTGTCAGTGTCAGCTTGCTTGGTGCATCCTGAATCAGTGTAAATCTACTAGGATTACGTAGAACTGTTATGTTTAGTGTCATGATAGAGTAGAAGAAAACTCAAAATTAATGACAGAGATGGGAGAGCATTAGAGAAGATTACTAACTGTTTTAAGATTATTGTCATGATAGTAATTGCCAAGCTTAATATGCATCCAGAAAATGCATTGACCACAAAAGCTGTACAACAGCACACAGAGATCATTCATGGCAGAGCTGCTTGTTCCAAACCTATTGTAAACCAGATGAACATGAATGTTGGAGTATAGTTCAAGGAGCACAGAACCTGGGCTACCATTCAGTGGAAACATTCGATGTAGTCCACCAAGCTTTCTTGTACCCCATACCTCACTACAATACATGTAGATTTAAGGAGAAAACCAGAGGTTGTGTTCAATCTACACTCCTCTACCAACTGTGAAGTGTGGTGGCAGTTATCTAATGACTTAGAGGTCACATTATGGTTTAAAAAGGTATCTTATGGTTGAAAGGAAATGAAACACATTTAAATTATCTGTGGTGTATATATCTAGTTTATTCAATGGCAAAAACATTTTTTCCAGCTTGGGACTGGCATTTCCAACACTGTGGTGCTTGTTCATCCAGGTTTATCAAAACTTGTTTGGATGAGCAAGTGTATGAAGTAACACAATTTTGCTGGGCTCAGCACTCACCAGATTGCAATATTTTTGAATGGTTGTGGTCTTTATTGAAAAAACTGTTAAAAGCCATTTACACCCTTCCAGCACCTCTCAAAGAACTGTAACAATTTCTTTGTGAGGAACTGTATGAAGTTCCATCAACCACCTGCAGTATTTAAGATTTATATGCAGTTCAAGCTATTCTGGATGCAAAATATGGCCTTGCAACATATTTGGTGGCTGTTTATATTGTTTATTGTTTTGTTTGACATGGGTATGTTGATGCATTTTTGCTAGATAATTACATTTGCATTATGTATCTCTCAAAAAATTGTACTCCAATCACACAGTTTATCCATTGGAACAATTCTGAAAACATTGGTTTCCCTGTATCTTCATTCTCAAGCAAAATACTTGCAGTTGAGACTTGCCACAAAAGTACCTCACTATTCTTTCTTGACTGTCTCTCTGAATGAAGACCACTGAGCATCTTTATTAATGTCCAGACATATGGAACAGGTGTAAATCTCACAGCTCTTTCTTTTCCTGTTATTCCTAGCCATTTCTTCATGATCATATTGAGAAAGCCTGGAATCCCAACAGTATTAAATAATAGTTTGCTCGAGAGTTCTGGAAATAATTCTTGTAAGGGTAAGCCGCATTCCCAAAGTTGGTCTAAGTGAAATCAGTAGAACGTTGTTTTAGCAGTAGTCTTTCTGTGTTTTGTCTCTGTGTGTATTCCTGACCTCAGTGATATCCAATTTGAAATCATAGTGAGTTATATTAGCTTAGATAGATAGATATAATCCATAAGAAGTCATTTTTTAAATATGTCAATTGTGAAGGCTTTTAAAATATAAAATGCATCTACTTAAGCTTTGTGTAGACTTCTAAAGTGAACTTCTTAAAAATTGCAAAGATGGACAAGTGCGCTAATCATTTGTTTCCTAGAACAAAGACTGTAAATATAGTTGTAGCATGTATATGTTGTACAGTACAGACTATTACAGAGTGGCAAATGTCTGACAACGTTTGGTTCCATTCATTGTAGTGATACTTTTGCAAAAAAACCTCTGTGTCACAAGGCAGTTGGTTAGTATGGAATCAGGACAGTGAGTGAAGCTACACAAGTGGAATCAGAAACATTACATTGTCATAATAGGACTCTAGAGGGAGATGAATTATCAAGCAAAATGACTGTTATGTCCCATACATTTGAACATTCTGTCAGACAAACAGCTGTTCCATTTCAAGTAATTTCATTATCAGATATATCATAACCTAATCATCTCTTAAAGCTGTGTGTGTGTGTGTGTGTGTGTGTGTGTGTGTGTGTGTGTGTGTACATTTGAACATTCTGTCAGACAAACAGCTGTTCCATTTCAAGTAATTTCATTATCAGATATGTCATAACCTAATCATCTCTTAAAGCTGTGTGTGTGTGTGTGTGTGTGTGTGTGTGTGTGTGTGTGTGTGTGTAAATTTACCATGTAGAAAGACTGTGTAGACAGTAACTACTTCCACTGTCCTCCTGACAGTCTGATCTAAAAGCTTTTCTTTATTAGGGCATTTGAATTCTTGTGTGTAATACAAAAATGGTCTGGTTTGAAGAAGGGTCACTGTTGGTGGGTGATACTACTTTCCTAAACAAAAATGAGTCAGTTCTGGAAAATGAGACAATGTTACGAAAGAACAGTCAACTAGTTTTTGTATGTTAAGTTAACAAGAAGTTGGTATCCATAGAGTATATTAAAATATGTTCCAGATTTCAACAAAAATTTTACATTGTTTTATTTTTGTTGTCTGGTGTTTTATATGTTAGAAATAGTAGTGGTTTGTTCCCTATGTAAGTTTGCATGGTTTGATATTTTGTATAAAAACAGAAGCTGGAATAGGAAACTTTATGGTAATGTTTACTCTATAGAGTATGTTTCATAGCAGTAGTTCAAGTGTACTACTTAACTTTGTTTTGACTTTTGTTGCAGTTTAATACAGCCATATTTTTGTATCATGTACTTCTGTATTTGGACAGTCACTAAGCAAAGCAATTCTAGAATGACGTCATCTATACCTTTACTATTTATTTTCCTTTTTAAATAACATTGCAGTCAGTAAGAAAGTGAACAGCCAATTAAGTAATTTTTATGCAAGACAAAATTGATTTCCTATTCCTTTTGCCAATTGTTATGCGTTTATAGCATTTTTTTAAGTAGCTTCTACAGTAGTTCTTATTCTAAGGCTAAACTTTTGCATGTTTGAATCTCATAATTCTTTTGAAACTAACTATTTTTACAAGTACTATCCTGTATGTATTTTTATGATGAAAGCACTAATGGAAAACAACAGTTAATAAAATGTGAATGCAAACTGCTGCTTTTGTTACGTATATGTGGAGAGTGCCTCTTCCAACTTTGTTTACATTTCAATAGTTTTTTTCACCTGTAACAGTTTCACTATACAAATCTGCTGTTCATTTGATTTTTCTAGAAAGATGAATATGCTGTGTGGTAGTTGAATGAATAATGAAGTAAAATACATATATCAGCACTATTCATGTTCTACAAAAATGTGTATTTACGTAGAGATGAGAATAGTGAAGCTGCAGTCATTCTCAGAAATGAGTTCTCTCATATGGAATATGTGGATGAGCTGTGGATTAAGTTTTCCTTCAAGCTGAAAAGTGAAATGGCAAAAGTGGCAATAAATAGTTCATCCAAGTATGAAACAAAATATTAGGAAATCACGGGAATTGGTTTAAAACAAACTATTATTCTGCTGTTTCATAATCAATTTAAAAATGTACAGCTATGAAAAGACCATTGTAAAAATTCTCAGTGACTGTTGTAGTAGAGCTTTATTGTGCTCTAATAGTTTTTGACGAAGTTATATAAATAAATACATACACACATTAATCAGAAGTTCACCACAAAAAAATTAAAATAGTGTATTCTGCAATCTGCTATTAATTTAGCAGTGCTTTGTTGCTCTATAAATTGAATGGTTTTGGAAAAAAGTAATCTTCATGTTATGGAAGTCTCAAATTTGTTGTTGAATTGACATCACTTTTAGCTATTATATATTTCCAATCTGAGACTGTCACAGTCAGAAATAGGATTAAACATACGTGCATCAAGACTACAAGAGAGACATAAAGTTATCAAAGCATGTCCCTAAGAGCTTGCTTACTTTATGACTGTGGTGAACTGAGAGTGCAAACATAACAAAATGCCTCAACTATGAAAATTATCTCGATACTAAACAATGAGAATGTTGGAGCCATTGATCATATGAAACCTAACAAGTGGACTATTCATCAAGATAATCAGGTATGCCTTGTGGCTCTGTTTGTTCTTTAATTCGGAAACATTGTTTCACCTGGTGGAAAGACTTTAGTAGGATGACAAACAGGGGGTTGGAATGGTTATATCCTGATAGTGTGTCACCAGGAAGACATCTCTGAACACAGGGCACAAAACTGTTGAACTGTCTGTCCTGTAATACTCCTGGAGCTTGTCAACTTCTGTGTAATTAGGTAAATATGTATCATTCGATGTACAGCATCACTTTGCTCCTCAATTCCTGTGCTAATATTCCAGAGATCTTAACGCTCAAGGAGGAACATCCATCAAGCGGAAAGATAAACACGTTCTTCCTGACAACAATCCCACAGCGCATGGCCCAGCTTTTCACATTCATATTATAATCTGCACAGACTTGCAAGTTTCATGTCCTCCAGGGAAGTATATACTCAGGAACGCTCCAATTTTCCATAAGGTCACCTACATTTTTCCTAATTTGCCACTTTCTGACAACAATCCCACAGCGCATGGCCCAGCTTTTCACATTCATATTATAATCTGCACAGACTTGCAAGTTTCATGTCCTCCAGGAAAGTATATACTCCGGAACGCTCCAATTTTCCATAAGGTCACCTACATTTTTCCTAATTTGCCACTTATCAGCCACAACCACGCATATGGTCTGATGTAAGAGAAGGACTGAAGTTCCTAATCTAACCAGGTTAAATAAATAATTAAAATATCAGTGGAGGCATGAATTTTGTTTTTTCTTTGACATTGGGATGATGTGGTAGCTGGTTACAAGGTCCATGGGGGATGTGCCAAACACATGTCTGAGCACATCCAACTCCACTGTTTCCAGAGCTTGCTTAATGGAAGCTTTTTTTTTTTTTTTTTTAATGATGACACACTGTGCCATATAATGCAATGCGTCTTATTAATGTTTTGTAGCATTTCAGTTTTAAGGAGAGTGAAATTTTCTTATAACCCAGGACATTTGTAACGAGACATCATCCATCACCATACAACCAATTTGAGAAATATGGGAATGTAAAATGTGATTTATTAGTCTCATTACATACATTGTACAGATCATATGATCAGTTGTACAGGAGACACGTCAAGCTTAGCAAAAATATAATGTATAATAATTAACAGAAATTCTTTTTACACTATTTTAAGAATAATGCCAATAAATACAACACTACAATATTTACTATAAATTAACAGTTTACCAATTTCCTTTGTTGTACACAGACAACACTGCAATATTAGCTATAGGTTTTTATTGCTCAAAGTGTCAGACTGCCTTCCATGAATTCTTCAATGGTGCAGTAACATTTCTCTGTTAAAATATTTTAGAGTAAACTTTTCAGCGAACCAAGGTCCATTGTTCCTTTTAATATTTTTAGCCCCATGTACAGTGGTGTCTGAGCATAAAGCTTTAAGTGAAGCGAAGGAAATTTGAAGTTTTCCTCGTGACAAGAGCCGTAGCTGTGCTTAAAACGGACCTTTTTAAACTTATATTGATTATTATATACAAAAATCAAAATTTCAAAATTCTACAATGAAGTAAATGTTAGTATTTTTAATTTCTTGAGCAATGGGCAACAAGCCATGACCTCACTTCATGGCTTGTCGAAAATAAACTAACGCTAATTCACAGGAAGACTCAGTTTACAGTTTCTAACACACAATTCAACAAAACCTGACGTTTTGATTTCACAGAACGGGCATATGATTAGTGAAACTGAGCAGTTCAAATTTTTACGTGTTCAGATAGTTAGTGAGCTGTCGTGAAAAGCCCACGATCAGGATCTTGTTCAAAGACTTAATACTGCCATTTCTCCTATACACGAACGGTATCAGAAGCGAGTGATCGTTCGACACGAAAATTAGTTACTCTGATTATTTTCATTCACTTATGTCATATGGTATTATATTTTGGGGTACCTCTTCCCATTCTAAAAGGATATTTTTGGCTCAGAAACGGGCGGTTCGGGCAATAAGTGATGTGAGTTCACAAACCTCTTGTCAACCTCTGTTCACGAGTCTGGGTATTTTGACACTGGCCTCTCAATATGTATATTCCTTATTGTCGTTTCTTGTTAATAATATTAGTTTATTCCCAAAAATGAGCAGCCTTCACTCGGTTAATACTCGGTAGATGTCAAACCTGCATTTGCATCGAACTTCCTTAACTCTTGTGCAAAAAGGTGTGCAGTACACTGCTGCACACGTTTTAAATTAGCTGCCACTCGAAATCAAAAATCTTAGCAGTAATCCACGTGCTTTCAAATCGAAACTGAAGAGTTTCCTCATGGGTCGCACCTTCTATTCTAATTTTTCGAGGAACTCCTCAATTCCTTGAAAAATTAAGCTGATTCTTATTGTATTGCTGATAACGTTTACTCAAAATTATGGACTGACTTTTTTCAGGTTAATGAACATTTATTTTTATCTGTTATTACTTTTATGTTGTAATTTCATGTACTGACACGTTCCATGACCTTTGAGATTTGCTCCTCAATTTGGTCCTACGGAATTTGACGTGTAAATAAATAAATAAAAAAGTCATTTTTGTGGGCAGCACACACGTTTCTGATGATTTTCTTCTGAAGAATTAGTTGCCTCGTACCGCTTCTAGAGTTTCCCCAGAAAATTATACCTTACCGAATAACAAATTCAAAATAACTGTGGTAAACTGTCTTTCTTGTCTCCATATGAGTGGCACCAGGCAAAATAAACATTGCAAAAGCTAGGGAATTTGATTTATTTGCCAGTAAGTCTATATGTGTCTTCCAGTTTAAACTTTTATCAAGGTTTAGACCCAAGAATTTCACATGGCTCACTTCTGTCATCAGTTGATTAGATTGGGCTATTTGTACAGGACATATTGCTCACACAATTTAGAGACAAATTGCGTTATCTGGGTCTTAGTGACATGAGCTTTAGTCCATTTTTATGGAACCAGGATTCCAGTTTCCCCAGAACATTTTCTGTACTATCTGAAATCTTTTCTATTGTATCATTTTCTACCAGACTGAGGTGTCATCTGCAAACAAGATCAGGTAAAGACCCAGTATTGAACCCTGTGGACTCCTTGGGAAATCGTTTCCCATTCGGAGTGGTAGTTAACTGAATTTGATGTTAAAATAACTTGTTGTTTCCTTTCTGTCAGATAAGACTTGAAACACTGTAATGCAATATCTTCGATCCCATAGTTCTTCAGTTTGTGAAGTAATAATGAGTGGTTCACTGAGTCAAATGCTTTCGTTAGATCACAGAATATTCCTGAGGCTTTTGTACCCTGGTCTAGTGATGTATTTTTTCTGTAAATTCTCTTCGTGGCACTTATGGTGCTTTTTCCTCTTTGAAAACCAAACTGATCTTTACACATAATGTCATTTACTGCAAGGAAATTTTCTAGTTGTTTTGCCACACGTTTTACAAGTATTGTAGAAAGAACAGGAAGAGAAGAGAGAGGCTGGTAGTTTCCCATATCTGTAGGTGATACCCTTTTTAAAGAGTGGCTTCATCTCTGCATATTTTAGGACATATGGGAAAGATTCGTGTTCAAAGGACTGGTTTACAACAATAGTCAGTGGGTCTGAAATAATATTGCATACTGCCTTGATTACCATGGAAGGTATTCCATCCCATCCACATGAATTTTTGGTTCTTTAATAATAATATTGTGTCTTCCACATATTTCTGAGAGATTTTTCTGAATTTTTTAAAACAAATGTTTTGTATGTCATCTCTGTGCCTGAAAATGATATTGCCCTGATGGGCTGTCTTGTCTCCATCAGATTTTGCTATATTGACAAAGAAATCATTGAAGCAGTTTGAAATTTGAACATGATTTACAGTGTCATCCTGATACCTAATTTGAGAAATTTCTTGACTTTTAACATTGACTCCCAAGTCTGATTTCACAACAGACCGAACTGCCTTTGTTGTATTTCTTTGTTTGTTTATCAATATACTATTTGCCAGTTTTGTTGCTGCCAGTAACACTTTTTTGAATATAGTCTTATAGTGCTTAACAGAAGCTACAAGCTACAAAATTAGGGTTTCTATTTACTTTGAACTCATTGTGCCGCTGTATTTTTCTGGCACTTGAAATTTTTATGCCTGGTTAAATCCAATTTCGTTTATTCCTGACTCTCCTTTGATAAGATTTTAAGGGGAAATGTTTCATTGATTACACCCAAAAAGCAATTTAGAAATTTATCAAAAAATTTGTTGCTTGAATCACAGTGGTTTAAAGGCCAGCTTATAACAGTTAACTTATCACGAAACAACTAAATTTTCTTTGCTAAAATTTCTTCTTATATAAGATGCAGACTTTAGTTTATCTCCTTAGGGGAACTCTATAAACAAAGCTGAGGGATCCGATATCTCTAGATCTAGGCAAAACTTCCTTGTATCATCAAACTGATAATTTGTAATAATATGGTTGCTGAGTGGAAGTTTTCACTAGTGCACATAGTAAAGTTTAACTTGAAACCAGATTTTTGTATTAAATCACGTAATTTTTCAATGTCACTGCTTTCAATTAATGTATTTCAGTTGAAGTCTCCTGCAACCACAATCTTTTTCTTGCTTTCTTTTTTAAGTTTATCTAAGAGATATTGAAATTTTTCTAAAAACAATTTAGTAGCAGAACTTCCAGGAATTCTGTAAATAGACATTATCACAGTATTTAAATCACACAGCTCTACACAACAGCTTTCAAAAATACATTCTTCATTTAGACAACTAAAATCTTCTTTCACTTTAAAGTTTAAGGAGGCATGCAGTAAGATACAGAAGCCCCCCCCCCCCCCCACAAGATTTGTTTTTTTCTACAAAAGCTGCTGGCAAGTTTGAAATTACTAATTTTATTTAGAACGTCTACACATTATTTTGTGAGGCAGTGTCCATTTAAGCAGACTGCCTTTATGTTTGCCAGTTCAGAAAGTAAAACTTGCAGTTCATCAATTTTAGAGTAACATAGATTTGGATGTTTTTCTGCTAAACCGTTTATATTTAGATATATCAAGATACATTTTTTTTTTTGAGTTTGTTTATACTTTGAACAGCCTCACTTGTTCCATTACACTTACAGTTTCCATTTTGGATCACCACTTTTGTTTTCTCAACCCTTTCGGAAGTTTTCAGTTTCCCTTGCTTTTAATGATTCTGTGGATGTCTGCGATCATTTCACTGAAAGTCGTTGAACCTAGACTATTCAAGTGTACCCCATCCTTTCCCAGACATTTATAAGCATATTTGAATCTACAAAAATTGCACCCAGCTTGTCGTAGGCCTACTGTTCCCTGATTCCACTGTTTATCTTTTTTTATATATGTATCACTTACTAATCTTCTGTGTAAAATTCCACTAATTGATAATGTTTGAATTTGCAAATACACTGTTTGCTGAGTGGATCAAGTTCCGTGTTTCAGTGATTATGTTTTCCTCACTTCTGTTCCGGATGGAATTTGTTCCGACATGAATGAAAATAGCTTCGTATTTGCCCTTTTTTTCATTTCCACTTTCAGTTTCACTTCGTTTCGAATTTAGAATATTTTGAAAGTGTCTGCTGATCTGATGCGATCGGATTCCGGGATGGACATCAATTTCACAGCCTGGAGCTGTAACATTTTTCAGCACGGAGTCGCGTGGTCGCCAACAAGAAAGTCCCGTTTTTCAATCGGTTTTGCTGCTGCACTTCCACGTTTGTCCTTTTGTAGGTCACTGTTCCCCATTTATATTTGTTTACAGATAGTTTGGTGGGTGGGTTTTTGATCACATTTCACACACAATTGTATTTTGAAGGTTTTGTTTCGTACTTGGCTGGTGTTTTTCATAAACCCTGGATTCCGCTTCGCTTATTTCCGTTTCATGAATATCACACACACAGAAATGTTTTTCTTGAGTTAATCTATCATTTTATTTCTTTGTAGTCAGTAATTCGGTTTTCCATGCTTCAACGTCCTTGTGTACCGGAAGTTGCTTTATAATTTCGTTTTTTGTATATTTTATTTCACAGGCCTATTTTTCCCGCATTAATCTATCTTTTTCTTTTTTTATAGTCACTATTTCGGTATTTAATGCCTCAATGACCTTTTGCAGCAACTTTATAACTTCGTTTTTTGAGTCCACTGTACTTGCAAGATCGGCTGTTTCAACTCGTAAACAAACGTAACATTTCCGTGGAATATCATCAGTGATGAATTTTGGGTTCACTTTCGCGCAGCCAGTAATTGCACTTGACACACAAAATACCCTTCATCGCTCGGTTTTCACATTCTCTACACGAAAAACTTTTTTTTTTTTTATGAAAGCGAAACGTTACTACACATTCTTATCGGCGCCATCTTGAACTATGAATAAAGGACTATGTTGATAAGCAAAATTGTACCACTTTTTTGAATGCCTTATTTTACATATTCTGTTTCAAGAAGGTACAGTCTCTTGCGAAAACATAAATTCCCTCCACCACTCAGCATGTAAGTTCCTCTAGAGTTTAGCTGATGATGTCGGTGTAAAGCAGTCTATGAACACCACTTGTACATTTGGTAGTCAGGCATTCATACTATGAAAGAAAAATAGTAGTGATGAAGCTGAATCTTGGTATACTCATATATGAGGTGCAGTGGTTGGTGCCTTGTGCTATGACTGACGTTTTACTGTTACTGTGAAGTAGTTGAGCCCAGCACACACAGATTTCTGAAATACAGTGTATCCACATTGACTACTATATAACTTAGCTCATGGGAGCCTCAACCAAAAGCTTTCCCTTGCTTGATGATCAGGTGGAGACTGATTATCAAATTCTTCTTGTTCTACAGGTTCAGTAAGTGGCCAGCTGTTTCTTTGTTGCTCTGATCATTTACAGAACTGCATTGAGTAACTGACATGTCATAAAATCAATCTCTAAAGTATCTTTAAGGTAAGATATTACAGGAGGTTCAATGATTGATTCAAGAGATTATATCAACTTCTTTCTTCCAAAATTGGCACATTTATGTTGTCTGGAGGTAGCAGCTCATTGTGTCTATAGCACGTGTTAAATCACTTCCACATGTCAGTCCTGAAATCATATTAAACACGTCTGTAGAAATGTGTATGATTTAAATCATGTAGGAGGACCAATTGAGGCAAATAACTTAAGGGATTTTTGTGTACATGTATTTTCCCCACATCACAAACTGTGTGAACAGCTGTAAATGTCATAAGATGTGAGAGGAATAAGACTAACAGATAATGGGTTTTGGGAGCACTTTACTTAAGTAATGATCCAAGGCAGATGTGGAGCTGAGCAACTATGCAGATTGGACCACTCCATTCCCAGCTAAAGTGGATTGTGAAGGCAAATATTTCACTTATTGATGTCTTATGTCTTGTTCCATATTCTTGTAACATTGTGCTTCCATATGAAGAGATTCACAATGCTACTGAATCAAGTATAGAATGGTGCAGTCTCATAACTATGGAAAAGATCAATATACAGTCTCGCAGGTGAGCATACTATAAGTAAGTAAACATAACTGAGGCTAAGGGCCCAGAGCACTGGGCTTGTATTTGGTTGTTGTGCATGGGGCACAGTATGTGCTTCACCATCCGTCTATGTTGTGAGGCGACCTCTCTAGGCCACCTGTGGGGGCACTTGTATCACACTGTTTGATTACGCACAGTTGCACTTCAGGGTTACAACACTCCTTCCCTTGGGGAAAATTGTTCAGTGTGGAAATGTCCATGTCTTGCATCAGCAGGTGATGCCTGCAGGAGCAGATGTCTTGCTGGCACAAGAGAATATGGTCTGAAGTGGCGTAGGCACAGACAGACATGGCACCCACTCCCTCACGAGAGGCCATAAGGGAGCACTAGTGATGATGGTGCTGTGTCCATGTTCACATCTGGGCAGGCACTCCGTGACTGAGGCAGCAGAGAAGACGGCAGCAGCAACAGTGACGTGGGCTGTGGGGATGGAGGCGGCTTGGCGCTGAATACTCATGCTGGCTACAGCAGCACTTAGAGCGAAGGGAGCACTGGAACTGGAGGAGGCATGGACCATGCTGCAGGAGCTGACCCAGATGGTGGTGGCAGCCGTGGGGGTGGAGGGCTCTCTGGTGCACAGTTGGTCAGGTGTGGATGTAGCTGGTCATAGTGTCGTGGTACCAAGCCACTGGAGATGCGCCCACCGCAGACACAGTTGCAATGGACAACTGCTGGTATCCATTAGGGCCAGATGGCAGAGTCTGGAATTACTGCAAGGCAGGGACCAGCGGGTGACCAGGCATCAGCCGGAGCAGATGAAGCAGCATACAGAGCTAGTGGCTGTGAAGCAGCTTCACCAGGATACGGTCATCGACTGGAGTGAACATATATGAATTCAAGACCCTATTGAGGACTTCTTTGGGAGAAGATTGAGTCAAATATTTCTCATCTGGGTTTCAAATGTACGGACCACCCTCTTCACTTGACTGGGGATGAAAGGTTCTTTGTACAAAAATCTACAAAATCCTAAGACACCAACTGTGGGCCATAGTCCATCACAACCGTATATGGCAGACCTTCTAAGAAAAAGGTCTTTGAGAGGATCATTATTGTAACTGTTGTGGATGCAGATGGGTAACATACCACACAAGGAAATTTTGAGAAAGCATCAACTAATACAACCCAAAAGGAGTTAAGGAATGGACCTGAAAAATCAGCATGCATACACTGCACATACACTCCCAAGGGCGCTGGAGAGGGGGGGGGGGGGGGAGGATGGGGAAAGAGGAACCTGTGGTGCCACTTGATGAGTGGCGCTCTGAGGGTAGGCTGTAATAATGTGCATAATCTCCTTGTCAATACCCAGCCAAAAGATATGTCAGTGGGACAGCAATTTTTTATGAGTAATGCCCGTATGGTCTAGGCAGAGAAGGCGCATGATGTGCTGCCATCAGATCAGAACCCTGGGCACCGACTCTTCAGTAGCCAACAGTAACACACCATCAACAACTGAGTGGTGGTGGCACAGAGAAAACAACTATGCAGAGGATCCGATACTTGGCCTAGTGCTTTATCTGGCCAGCCATGATGCACAAAGTGAACAACCTCACGTAAGACAGGATCGGTCATGAAAGAGAACTGCTGATCAGTGAACCATCCATGATGTTTTGGGCTTTAACGTCCGAATGGAAACACAACAATTCATCCTGAGCAAATGCTGGATTGGGGCGAATGGGAAATTGAGAAAGAGCATCCATATTAGCATTTGTGCTGTGGGTCAGAAATGAATCTCATAGTCATAGCAAGACAAAAACAGAGCCCAGCATTGCAGGCGATGGGCACTGTTTTGTCTTGTGAAGATGTCGAAGGATTGAAAAGAGAATAATCCAGAGGTTTATTATCAGTAATCAAATGAAACTTAGAACCATGTAGAAAAACATTAAATTGTTTGAGTGCATACAGTGTAGCAAGGGATTTTTTTCTGCAAGTAGAGCTGTTGTGCCTGATTCAGAATTTTGCAAGCCAGTGCAGTAGGGTGTTTGGAACCATCAATCCATATATTTGTGCACGAGGTTGGAGGATAACCAAGTAAGGTACCAAGTATAATTTGACTTTAATAAAGCAAAAGCACACGTGCAGGTGGGTCACTAGTGGAAAGGAACATCTTTATGTAAGAGAGCATGAAGTGGCTGGGCCAATGTGGCCACACCAGAAAGAAATTCCGGATTTTAGGCAGTCTTTCTGAGAAAGGCTTGCAACTCTTTGAAAATGGTAGGATGCAGTGAAGCTGCAATGGCAGTGACGTGCTGCTATAAAGGCTTGATGCCAGCACGTGAGACTTCAGAACCAAGATAGAAAATAGACAGCTGAAAAAATTGTGATTTGTTCAATATACATTTCAAACTGGCAGCCTGTAGCACCGTGAAAATGTACAAAGATTTCACAAATGTTCAGCTGACGAGTAATCTGAGAACACAATATCATCCAGGTATTTAATGCAACCTGGCACGGAAGCCGTGAGTTGCTCCGAAAATTATTTAAAAATGGGAGGGGCACTAGCTGCACTGAATAGCAGACACTGGCCTTGACATACACCCAGAAAGGGTATTCAGTATGAGGAAACATTTGAAATCAACAACCAGAGTAGGCTTCTGACAAATCTATTTTGGAAAAATATTGGCCCCCGCAAAGCCGTGCTAAGAATTCATCCCGACAGGGTTAGGGACAGATATCAATAATAAACAGTGAAATTACAGACACTTTGAAATCACCACAAAGCTGAATGTTGCTGTTATTTTTTTTGACAATTGCCAATAGAGTAAACTATTCACTAGAGGAGACAGGCATGATAACACCCAACGACGCAAGTCAATCTATTTCCAATTTGACTTGCTCCCGTAAAGCTACTGGGACTGCGTGTGTAAAAAATTGGGGTGTGCCATCAGTTTCATTGTGATGTGAGCTGTGAAATTGGTAGCAAACCATAAACCTTCCAAAAACAAGGAGGAATATTTCAAGCAAAGTGTGTCCAGTTACTGGTATCGATTTTGTTGATCCAATAACAGATGCACTTCATCAGAAATAGATAACCCAAGAATTCTGAAGCTGTGTAACTGAAATAAGTTTTCATTGTTGGCATCATCCACTACTAGAAAGGTCAAGACCGAACAACTAATTCGTTTGCTACAGAAGCAGATAACTGTACCAGTATGGGCATTTGTTGTTTGTTGTAACTCACTAACCGATTACATACAGGGGACAATTCCAGTGATTCAGGATCCAAATAAGTTTGAGAGTTTAACAAAGCCACTGCTGCACCCGTGTCTACTTGCATGCAGAGTTTCCTTAGGGCTACCATGACTTACTGAAACGCTGTTCACATCCATGTTCATGTCTGGTGAAGGAGGTTGAGAGTTGCACTTATACACAATAAGTCTCTTCTTAATACACTACTGGCCATTAAAATTGCTACAACAAGAAAAAATGCAGATGATAAACGGGTATTCATTGGACAAATACACTCCTGGAAATTGAAATAAGAACACCGTGAATTCATTGTCCCAGGAAGGGGAAACTTTATTGACACATTCCTGGGGTCAGATACATCACATGATCACACTGACAGAACCACAGGCACATAGACACAGGCAACAGAGCATGCACAATGTCGGCACTAGTACAGTGTATATCCACCTTTCGCAGCAATGCAGGCTGCTATTCTCCCATGGAGACGATCGTAGAGATGCTGGATGTAGTCCTGTGGAACGGCTTGCCACGCCATTTCCACCTGGCGCCTCAGTTGGACCAGCGTTCGTGCTGGACATGCAGACCGCGTGAGACGACGCTTCATCCAGTCCCAAACATGCTCAATGGGGGACAGATCCGGAGATCTTGCTGGCCGTGGTAGTTGACTTACACCTTCTAGAGCACGTTGGGTGGCACGGGATACATGCGACGTGCATTGTCCTGTTGGAACAGCAAGTTCCCTTGCCGGTCTAGGAATGGTAGAACGATGGGTCCGATGATGGTTTGGATGTACCGTGCACTATTCAGTGTCCCCTCCACGATCACCAGTGGTGTACGGCCAGTGTAGGAGATCGCTCCACACACCATGATGCCGGGTGCTGGCCCTGTGTGCCTCGGTCGTATGCAGTCCTGATTGTGGCGCTCACCTGCACGGCGCCAAACATGCATACGACCATCATTGGCACCAAGGCAGAAGCGACTCTCATCGCTGAAGACGACACGTCTCCATTCGTCCCTCCATTCACGCCTGTCGCGACACCACTGGAGGCGGGCTGCACGATGTTGGGGCGTGAGCGGAAGACAGCCTAACGGTGTGCGGGACCGTAGCCCAGCTTCATGGAGACGGTTGCGAATGGTCCTCGCCGATACCCCAGGAGCAACAGTGTCCCTAATTTGCTGGGAAGTGGCGGTGCGGTCCCCTACGGCACTGCGTAGGATCCTACGGTCTTGGCGTGCATCCGTGGTTCGCTGCGGTCCGGTCCCAGGTCGACGGGCACGTGCACCTTCCGCCGACCACTGGCGACAACATCGATGTACTGTGGAGACCTCACGCCCCACGTGTTGAGCAATTCGGCGGTACGTCCACCCGGCCTCCCGCATGCCCACTATACGCCCTCTCTCAAAGTCCGTCAACTGCACATACGGTTCACGTCCACGCTGTCGCGGCATGCTACCAGTGTTAAAGACTGCGATGGAGCTCCGTATGCCACGGCAAACTGGCTGACACTGACGGCGGCGGTGCACAAATGCTGCGCAACTAGCGCCATTCGACGGCCAACACCGCAGTTCCTGGTGTGTCCGCTGTGCCGTGCGTGTGATCATTGCTTGTATAGCCCTCTCGCAGTGTCCGGAGCAAGTATGGTGGGTCTGACACACTGGTGTCAATGTGTTCTTTTTTCCATTTCCAGGAGTGTATATTATACTAGAACTGACATGTGATTACATTTTCACGCAGTTTGGGTGCATAGATCCTGAGAAATCAGTACCCATAACAACCACCTCTGGCTGTAATAACAGCCTTGACACGCCTGGGCATTGAGTCAAACAGAGCTCTGATGGCGTGTACAGGTACAGCTGCCCATGCAGCTTCAACACGATACCACAGTTCATCAAGAGTAGTGACTGGCGTATTGTGATGAGCCAGTTGCTCGGCCACCATTGACCAGACGTTTTCAATTGGTGAGAGATCTGGAGAATGTGCTGGCCAGGGCAGCAGGCAGCAGTCAAACAATTTCTGTATCCAGAAAGGCCCATACAGGACCTGCAACATGCTGTCACGCATTATCCTGCAGGGATTGAATGAAGGGTAGAGCCACGGGTCGTAATAAATCTGAAATGTAACATCCACTGTACAAAGTGCCATCAATGTGAACAAGAGGTGACCGAGATGTGTAACCCATGGCACACCATAGTGTCACCCCAGGTGAAACGCCAGTATGGTGATGATGTCGCCTCAGCCCGCGACTCCACCGACGGCGCCTCTGCTGCTCACACCTCCGCCACGGACGCTCCTGCCGT
This sequence comes from Schistocerca piceifrons, assembly GCF_021461385.2. Classification (NCBI taxonomy): domain Eukaryota; kingdom Metazoa; phylum Arthropoda; class Insecta; order Orthoptera; family Acrididae; genus Schistocerca; species Schistocerca piceifrons. The sequence goes on from NC_060149.1 coordinate 76,720,276, forward strand.
CATAGCCCCTGCCGATCTGGTCATGCTCCGATGAAGCTAAGAGCTGTGCTGGTGGTAGCGTAGCTAATGGCAGGGTCACCCAAGCTGGATTGGTCTCGATGGAGGAGACAGATGAAGTGTGTCCCGCAACATAGGCCAGGGGGTCTCTATAGGCATAGGGAAGCCTGCCCTCCTAGGGGAGTGAACCCTAAAAAAATTCTGGTCCTTCAAGATGGGGGTTGGGCGTGGGGCTAACAACCTCACTCCTGAAAAAAGAGCTTGTTATGGAACCAAAGGACAAAGAAAACCAGATGGATGTAATGGTTAAATGGCCTTGGCAATGGAAACGGCACACGAATTGGTATTTAGCAACATGGCAGGTGGAGGGACTTAGGGGCGGCGCAACTGAGGGGGCAGACAGCGAAACTGCCGGGGCGTGCTGCCCACCCATGACCCCAAATTACTTGCAAAGGGGCGAGGAAAACGCCCCGTGGAAAACCTGCCCAGGCCGCGCACCGCCACTGGGTATGCTCGGATGAGGAGGCAGAGCAACGACCTCAACGGGCGGCTGCGGCGGCGGCGTGACGGCAGCCGCAACGTCCATCGGTTCTGGCACCGTGGAGGAACACGGCGGCGGCGGCGACGGTGGCGGCCGGAGGTGGGGCCATGGCGGCGGTGAGAGGTGCTCGTCCGGTGCAGGTGACCAGACCGGCAACGGCGATGACGGCAGGAGCGTCCGTGGCGGAGGTGCGAGCAGCAGAGGCGCCGTCAGTGGAGTCGTGGGCTGAGGCGGCGGAAGCCGCGAAGCCTCCAATTCAGCTCGAAAACAACCAGCGGCAGAAAACCGAGGATGGCACAAACGGATCTGGTTCCCGTGTAGCTAGACAGTGTCAGAGGGACCGGAAATGACAAATAAGGCGCGGCCAAGCTGGCGAAGAATGCGCCCCTCTTCCCAGCGCTGCCTACCACAGAAAACGCCATAGAACACCAAATCGTGTGGCGCCAAGCCAGAACGAGGCGAAGCAGCGGGAGCGCGTGGCGGCGGGTGCAATAGCTGCAGGAGCAACCGATGGGTGCGGCCACGTAGCAATTCCGCTGGGGAACGGGTGCCACACGGCTGGGAGCAATATGAAGCAAGGAAAGTTCAGAGTGCAGGCTCATGAGAGTGCGTGGCGTGCAACTTGCTCATCTGCGACTTAACCGTATGCACAGAGCGTTCAGCCTCGCCGTTCAGCTGGGGGTGTAACAGGGATCAGGTCAGATGGCGAATACCATTAGCAGTGCACAACGCTTCAAACTCGGAGGACACAAATTGGGGGCCATTGTCAGAGACAATAACTTCAGGAAGGCCCTCAATACAGAAAATAGATGTCAAAGCCCGAATGGTAACGGCAATTGTAGTAGAAGACATAGGTACAACAAAAGGAAAGTTGCTGTACGCATCAATGACTATCAACCAGCCGCGGGTGCCCCAGAAAGGATCCGCAAAATCAATATGAACGTGCTGCCAAGGTGCAGTAGGAGTCGGCCACGCAAAGAAGCGCTGGCGGGGAGCAGATTGATGCTCTGCGCAAGAGCGACAATTAGCAAGCAAATTCTCAATTAGTTTATCAATGCCGACCCAAATAAAGTGACGACGCGCTAATTGCTTCGTCTGCACGATACCCCAATGACCAGTGTACAGTAATCTGAGGATTTCTGACTGCAACGAACGAGTTACAACCACACGAGACTGATCATTGTCAGTTTGTAACAAGATAACACCGTGGTGTACAGACAAGTTATGACGTTGTGCAAAGTAACACCGTAGAAGGGGATCACTAATCTGGGTAGCAGAGGGAGGCCATTGAGTACGAGTATACTGCAAAAGAATCTGCAAAGAAGCATCGGCGGCTATCGTGGAAGCAACGCGACGAGAATCCAGCTGAAAACCATCAGCTAATTCCTTATCTTGCGAATCAATAAACATGCAGGACAGTTTGGAGGAATGAAACACTTCGTAAGGACCGGCGGGCGGACAAAGCATCAGCATTGCCATACTGGGCCGTAGGCCGAAACAAGATTTCGTAATTGTAGTTAGACGAAAACAAGGACCAACGTTGCAACTTTTGTGCAGTACGGGCTGGAACTGGTTTTGACAGGTGAAACAACGACGACAAAAGCTTATGGTCGGTGACCAAATAGAACTTTCGACCATACAAAAAATCATGAAACTTAGTCACTCTATAGACAATAGCTAAAGCTTCTTTCTTGATTTGAGAATAGTTTTGCTTGGCAGAACTGAGAAACTTAGACGCAAAAGCGATCGGGCGATCGACAGAATTAATGCGTTGTCAGAGAACCACTTCGATGCCGTGAGAAGATGCATCGACAGCCAAAACAACTGGTTTGGAGGGATCGAAAGGAGTCAAACAGCGGTCACTCAACAAAGCAGATTTGAGCTTGTGGAAAGCAGTGTCACATTCCGAAGAACAAACAAAAGGAACGTTCTTACACCGAAGGCGATGCAAAGGCGCTGCAATCTGCGCTGCATTTGGTATAAACCGAATACAATATGTAATTTTGCCCAACACAGACCGAAGTTCTTTCAAGTTCCTGGGTGCTGGCAAGTCTCCAATCGCACTGAGATGTGATGGCGAGGGGTGGATACCCTGTCCGTTAATCATATGTCCTAAATACTGAACCTCAGTTTGAAAAGAGTTGTACTTGTCTCTGTTACACTTTAGTCCTGCCTGCAAAAGTACAGTAAATAAGGCACGCAAATTCTGCAAATGTCCGTCAGGGGTACGACCTGACACGACAATATCGCCCAGATAATTGGAACAACCAGGTACAGTCGCACACAACTGCTGCAAGTAAGACTGAAAAATAGCAGGAGCCGAAGCACAACCGAACGGAAGGCGGCGAAACTTGAACAATCCGAAAAGGGGTGTTGCCGGCCGGTGTGGCCGTGCGGTTAAAGGCGCTTCAGTCTGGAACCGCGTGACCGCTACGGTCGCAGGTTCGAATCCTGCCTCGGGCATGGATGTGTGTGATGTCCTTAGGTTAGTTAGGTTTAAGTAGTTCTCAGTTCTAGGGGACTGATGACCACAGCAGTTAAGTCCCATAGTGCTCAGAGCCATTTGAACCATTCGAAAAGGGGTGTTGATCACAAAATAGCACTGCGACTATTCGTCGAGCGGAATCGGAAAGTATGCGACCCGCAAGTCAATTGTGGGAAAGAATTTTCCTGCACCAAGCTTATCAAAAATGTCTTCAGGACGCGGTAAGGGAAACGTAGCTACCCCTGTCTGGCGATTTACTGTAGACTTAAAGTCAACACAAATACGGAGGCGACCGTTTGGTTGCTTCACACACACTATAGGCAAAGCCCATGGCAAAGCAGAAACAGGTTCAATGACATCACTGTCTTGCAAATGCGTAAGTTCAGCAGCCACGGCGTCGCGCAGTGCTTGCGGTACAGGGCGTGTGCGCCGGAAAATAGGCATGGCATTGTCCTATAACTACAACATGCGCTGCAAAGTCTTTGGCCCAACCAAGGCCATCAGAAAAAGAGTTCAGCAAAATCATCACATTGTCCTGAATTACGAGGCCAAAAAGGTCAAATGCGTCCATGCCAAAAATGTTTGTAGCATCACTAGAGTAGAGCACATGGAAAGAGACAATTTTCGTCGTTGCACCATACATGGCTTACAAACTACACACGCCGAGCACTGAGATTTCCTGTCCAGTAAACGTAGTCAGTGTGGAATGTGAATGACGAAGCGGGGCCAAACCAAGTAAGTCATACGTTGATCTGTTCAGTAAAGAAACTGATGCACCAGTGTCCAGCTGCATGCGAAGAGAATGTTCACACATGTGAAAAGTCACAAAACGTTTCCTTGCATTGCTCTGAATGCGAGAGGAAGTGTTTGGTAAAAATTGATTCATACGATGAGCTGTAGAAGCACGTGGCCGTTGCAGCATCCCTGAATATGGAAGTACATAGGAATGTAAAAAAGGGAGGAAGGTTTATCTGTTCAGCAAGAGTAATAGAAGGCAGATTTCAGACTACCTAACAGATCAAAACGAAAATTTCTGTTACGACACTGACAATGTTGAGTGCTTATGAAAAAAGTTCAAGGCAATCGTAAAATGCGTTTTAGACAGGTACGTCCCGAGTAAAACTGTGAGGGATGGGAAAAACCCACCGTGGTTCAACAACAAAGTTAGGAAACTACTGCGAAAGCAAAGAGAGCTTCACTGCAAGTTTAAACGAAGCCAAAACCTCTCAGATAAACAGAAGCTAAACGATGTCAAAGTTAGCGTAAGGAGGGCTATGCGTGAAGCGTTCAGGGAATTCGAAAGTAAAATTCTATGTACCGACATGACAGAAAATCCTAGGAAGTTCTGGTATTACGTTAAATCAGTAAGTGGCTCGAAACAGCATATCCAGACACTCCGGGATGATGATGGCATTGAAACAGAGGATGACACGCGTAAAGCTGAAATACTAAACACCTTTTTCCAAAGCTGTTTCACAGAGGAAGACCGCACTGCAGTTCCTTCTCTAAATCCTCGCACAAACGAAAAAATGGCTGACATCAAAATAAGTGTCCAAGGAATAGAAAAGCAACTGAAATCACTCAACAGAGGAAAGTTCACTGGACCTGACGGGATACCAATTCGATTCTACACAGAGTACGCGAAAGAACTTGCCCCCCTTCTAACAGCCGTGTACCGCAAGTCTCTAGAGGAATGGAAGGTTCCAAATGATTGGAAAAGAGCACAGGTAGTCTCAGTCTTCAAGAAGGGTCGTCGGGCAGATGCGCAAAACTATAGACATATCTCTGACATCGATCTGTAATAGAATTTTAGAATATGTGTTTTGCTCGCGAATCGTGTCATTTCTGGAAACCCAGAATCTACTCTGTAGGAATCAATATGGATTCCGGAAACAGCAATCGTGTGAGACCCAACTCTCTTTATTTGTTCATGAGACCCAGAAAATATTAGATACAGGCTCCCAGGTAGATGCCATTTTCCTTGACTTCCGGAAGGCGTTCGATACGGTTCCGCACTGTTGCCTGATACACAAAGTAAGAGCCTACGGAATATCAGACCAGCTGTGTGGCTGGATTGAAGAGTTTTTAACAAACAGAACACAGCATGTTGTTCTCAATGGAGAGACGTCTACAGACGTTAAAGTAACCTCTAGCGTGCCACAGGGGAGTGTTATGGGACCATTGCTTTTCACAATATATATAAATGACCCAGTAGATAGTGTTGGAAGTTCCATGCGGTTTTTCGCGGATGATGCTGTAGTATACAGAGAAGTTGCAGCATTAGAAAATTGTAGCGAAATGCAGCAAGATCTGCAGCGTATAGGCACTTGGTGCAGGGAGTGGCAACTGACCCTTAACATAGACAAATGTAATGTATTGCGAATACATAGAAAGAAGGATCCTTTATTGTATGATTATATGATAGCGGAACAAACACGGGTAGCAGTTACTTCTGTAAAATTTCTGGGAGTACGCGTGCGAAACGATTTGAAGTGGAAAGATCATATAAAATGAATGGTTGGTAAGGCGGGTGCCAGGTTGAGATTCATTACGAGAGTCCATAGAAAATGTAGTCCATCAACATTGGAGGTGGCTTACAAAACTCTCGTTCGACCTATATTTGAGTAGTGCTCATCAGTGTGCGATCCGTACCAGGTTGGGTTGACAGAGGAGATAGAGAAGATCCAAAGAGGAGCGGCGCGTTTCGCCACAAGGTTATTTGGTAAGCGTGATAGCATTACGGAGATGGTTAGCAAACTCAAGTGGCAGACTCTGCAAGAGAGGCGCTCTGCATTACGGTGTAGCTTGCTGTCCGGGTTTCGAGAGGGTGCGTTTCTGTATGAGGTATCGAATATCTTGCTTCCCCCTACTTATACCTCCCGAGGAGATCACGAATGTAAAATTAGAGAGATTGGAGCGCGCACGGAGGCTTTCCGGCAGTCGTTCTTCCCGCGAACCATACGCGACTGGAACAGGAAAGGGTGGTAATGACAGTGGCACGTAAAGTCTCCTCCGCCACACACCACTGGGTGGATTGCCGAGTATAAATGTAAATGTAGATGTGAAGCAGAAGGCTGTGAATAAATGGCATTAACGTCTATAGGCTGATGTGAATCATGATCACAGCAGTTGCTGTTGCGGTGACACCCACGCGAGTCACACGAACGGGAGACAATTTGGGAATTATAGTTTCTCTTACTACACACAGCTTGCACATGTACTTTATTATTACAAAAATAGCACTGTGCTTGATGAGATGGGCAACTGTCCCGTGGGTGGGCACGAAAGCAGTTCGGACAAGATTTCAGTTTCTTAGTGGGTGCCTGGTTTGAAACTTGTTGACTTGCGCACAAGCAGAGCGGCGTGGCGTGCTGTGCTGGGACCGAGTGGGAGGGCACGTATTGTGCCGCGCTAACACTACACACACCCGGGGTCACATCGAACGCAGAAGTAGCCATGTCTAGTGTATCTTGTCTGTCCAGCAAGTCCACTACTTCCTGCAAAGACGGGTTTTCAAACTTTAGGGTTTGTTTGCGGATGTGGTGATCTGCCACATTCTGTGCAATAGCGTCTTTAATCATTATATCCGCATATGAGCGTCCACATGAGCAATTAAAGTCACAGTCAGATGTTAGTCCCTGAAGGTCCGCTAACCAAGATTTATTGGACTGAGTAGGACCACGCCGGAGACTAAAGAATTTGTAGCACGCAGCTACCACTATCACGGAAGAGGGTGTTCAAAGCGTCAATCACTTCGTCGTAAGTTCTAGTTTCTGGGCGGGTGGTGGGAAACAATTTTACGAGCACACGGTATAACACAACACCCACATTGGCGATTGAAAAGGCAAGCCGCTCAGTACCTGATAATGTTGTATGCTGTGAAGTGTGCCTTGAACTGGGCGATGTATTCTGGCCAGTGTTCAACGTCGGGATTGAAGGCACGAAATGGTGGCGCTGGAGGCGTCATCGGCGTCGGTACAGGCGGTGGCGTCGGAGGCGCCAAAGTAGCTGCAGTTTGTAGTGTGACCAGTCCATTTAAGGCAGCAAACAGCTGCGTCATTTTCTGAGCCTGAAAACGTACAAGACCGGACAGCGAAGCCTGTTCCTGTGGCGAAGCAGTGGTTGCTACAAATTAAAGTCTTAGAGCCAAGGGTGCAAGCAGTCACACTGGGCTAGCACGAAAAGAAAGAGTACTAAAAAAAAAAAAAAAAAAAAAGGCATATCCTCGTCGCCAGTTTTTGTAGCCCACATGGAAGGTGGCGCATGGGTCAGCTCCTGTAAATGGAAGGGTAAGCCGAATGTAGGAAGCGAGTAGGAGCAGGTGAGGTAAAAATCTCTCGGTACAGCTTTTAAGGTAAAGGTGGTTTTACTAGCTCACAACAATAATAACTTGAATACATAATGACATGAATACCTAACTTTGCACTGAGGAGCACGTAGGTGCGAAGCCGGATGTATCAAAGCTCACTAAAGTTACACAGGCAAAATCTGTAGTGGCTCGCCCACTATGAAATAGAAACAATGATGGTTGGTCATCGGCTCGGAATCAAATAGGCTGAATGTGGAGCGGCGCTTATATAACTGCCCAGTGCTGGCTAGAGGGTGCTGTCGTCTCTGTCAGTGTCGTAGTGCCAACCTACGAAACTGGAACTACGCCGTGGCATCATAGCTATCGATACCACATGGCAGATTACTGGAGAGACAAGTTGTAAGAGATCTGTTCTGAACAAGGTGGAGAGAGTAATATGTGTCTGCGTAGGTCTCAGTGAGACTCTTGGCATATTTGGAGGGGGACTGTTCAACCCTTCAGAGGTGAAGACCATGGAGGCCAGGCTGTGTGAAAGGGACTCGGTAAGAAATGGATGGCAACTATGAAAATGGAAGTTTTGGTAGTTGGTAGGTTGATGTGGACCAAGGTACTGGTGGAGCCATCTGTAAGGTGGAGATGAACACCAGGGAAGGTGACCTGTTGAACTGAGGAGACCCAGGTGAAACTAATGGGAGAGAAGGTATTGAAGTGCTGGAAGAATGTGGATAAGGTATCCTCAACTTCAGTCTAGATCATGAAGATATCATCAATGAATCTGAACCAGGTGAGGGGTTTGTCATTATGGGGGGCTAGAAAGAATTCCTCTAGAAGCCCCATTAACAGGGGTGCATAGGATGGTGCCATGAATATGTTTGATGATGATGCCTTCAAAGGAGAAGTAAGGATACAGTTAGTCATGGCGACCAGGAAGGAGGCTGTGGGTTTTGAGTCAGTCAAACATTGGGAAAGATAGTGTTCAGTGGTTGCAAGGCCATGGTGTTGGAAATGTTGATGTAGAGAAATAGTTGATGTAGAAGAAGGTAGAATTGATAGTGATGAGAAGGCACCAGGTGGTGAAGGGACAAGAACTGTGGAGACTCAGTGGAAGAAATGGTTAGTGTCTTATGTAGTAGGGTAATTTACTGGTAATAAACTGAAGATGTTGGTCCACAAGGACAGAGATTCTCTCTGTGGTGTCACAGTATCCATGCACAATGAAGCAATATGGATGTCTGGGTTTATGTATTTTAGGAAGTATGTTGAAAGTAGGAGTCCAGGAGTGGTGGTGATGAGGTGGGCAATAGACTCAGGCTCTCTATGGTCCTAGGGATTTGATAAGTGACTGGAGACTAAGCTAGATTACTGGAAAGGGAACACTGTGACATGGCTCGTTTTTAGATGTGTCCAACAGCTGGCAGAGGACCTCAGCCAACTAATTCCTATGGCTCATATCAACAGTGGTGGAGTTGTTGTCAGCATGTGTATTATAAAATCATGATCAGTTGTTAGCCGGTTCTTTCTACATATGTGAGGTAGGTTTCCAAGTTGAGGGATTTGGGAAATGATGGTGAGGCAAGGATTAGATTATGAAATTCGGGAAAGTTATCATGGGATTATTCAGAAGAGTGGCCTTGGATCACTATTAGATGGAGAAGTAAATTGAGAGATGCAGGATTCAGTATTGGTTTTGATTTGAATCTGATTGGCAGGGTTGGTGGCGAAAATGTGTTTCTACTGCAGGGACTTGGTGAAGGAAAGGAGTTCTCCAAAAAGCACATTGTGACTGAATTTGGAAGTGATGTAAAGAAAGGACAGATACTTCTGTGGGACTGAGGCTTTTGGAGGACAGGCTCATAACTGTGTTGTGGGTCCGTTTAGGCTCTGAGTTCTGTACAGTTGGGTGGAGGAAGTTTCTGTCAGTGTGACGGTAGACTAGCAAGTCAGGGTTTGGCAGCTATGGAGGGTGTGGGGGAGATTTGATGGAGGCTCTTGTGATGACTGTGGACAGTGGTGATCCAGGGTAGGAATACAAGGTGAATGGATTGGACAGTTTTGTGAGAAGGTGTTTAGTTTGTGGAGGGATGTAGGAGTCTGGGACTGCAGAGCAGGATTTCAGGAAAACAGCAAAGGTAATGCAAGGTAGCGTGTGCCAGAGTTACGTGGTTTTGCAGAACTAGGACGGTGAGTGCTATGGACTGACAGAACTTGAATAGATAGAGATAATTATAGTAGAATGGGTTCCAGCCAGATATGAGTATTTTTATGGCCAGGCCATTGGAGGGATTCCACAAGATAGGAAACAATACAGGAATAGTATGTAGGACTGGATTATGGCTCGGGATAGATAAACTTTTCTGTATTGATATAGATGGATGGAGCAAGGATCCATAGCGGAGGGTACGAAACATATAAAGCCTCATCGACAAGCCTTAAATATGCTACTCATAAAGAACAAAACAAGATGAAATATAGTAGAACACTGGTGCAAGAATGGGATGGCTTGAGTCAAAATAGAAATAAAAACGGTATGGTGATAATTATGTCAGGGTGGAAGCAGATACGAGTGTGCAGAGAGGGGGCAGCAATTGCAACTGGTTTGGCTGAGGTGTGGTGTGTGTTTCATTATGAAAGAAAGTGGGGGGGGGAGGGGGGCATGGGTTGTTAGGGTACAAGGGATTTGACTATACATGTGGCACAGGCATGGCCAGAAAACAAGCAAAAATACACGTGCTGAAGGCGGATGGTGGGGTCAATTGAAGATCCAGCGATAATTATAACAGTGAGGAGAATTTGGGATGCATAGTGCTGGAACTACAATATGCATGGACATGATTCCATGTATTATATGAGGGAAACAATTGCAACAGTCTAGAACAGAAGTCGGTTCATCAAAGTGTGAGTAGTAAGTGGATGGAAAGCATGTGAGGTTTGGGAAGAGAAAAGGAAACAAAAAGACAGGCACTGAATGATGTATTGGGATGGAGAACATCTATAAAGGGAAACAGCATTGGGTTGTAGGATGGAAGAAAAGCCACAGTATGAAAAGAGAACAATGGAAAATCTGGACTGGAATAACAATACAAATTAGAAATTAATGCTACTTACCACATGGAGGAAGTGTTGAACAGCAGGCAGGCATTTTTTAGATATTGTCTGTTAGACACACACACACACACACATGTGAGGGGGGACAGACAGAAAGGTAGGGGTGGAGGAAGATGCTATAGTGCTGCCTGTGGGAATGTGCAGAGATTGGGGATGAGGGTGGAGGGGGCGAAATAAGAGAGAAGCAGAGTGAGGGAATGGACTATGCAGATGAGAGGTGAGCTGTACCCGGAGGGTAGGGGGGGGCATGGCGGCATTAGTGTGCATGTTTAAGGCTCCAATGGGAGCCTGGAAGGGAACAAAGGCAGGTGGAGGATGCAGGGACTACCGAAGATTGAGCCCAGATGGGTTACGTGAATGAAGGATATGTTTCGGGGAGAATTTTCACCTGTGCGGTTCAGAAAAGCTGGCGTTGATGGTGGGAAGGATCCAGATGGCACTAGCTGTGAAGTAACTATTGAAGTCAAGCACACCATTTTATATGTCATGCTCTGCAAGTGGGTGGTCCAGCTATCTCTCAGCCACAGTTTGGCAATATCAAATCGTGAGACAGCCAGCTTGTTATTGGTCATACCCACATAGACCACCACACAGTGGTTGCAGCTTTGATAGATTACGTGGCTGCTTTCACAGGTGGCCCTGCTTTTGATGGGATAGGAGAAGCTTGTGACAGAATTGGAGTAGATGGTAGTGGGAGGATGCACAGGATGTGTCTTGCATCTACGTTTTACGAGGATACAAGCCACTGGGCCGGGGTTTGGAAGCAGGATTGGAATAGGGACAAACAAGGATACTGCACTGGTTGGATGGGTGGCGAAATATCACTATGTGAGGAGTGGGAAGGGTAATTTTGGTCTATGAAGGCTTCAGCAAGACCATCTGCAACATCGCGAGTCAATACCCAATAGCATTTTATTGCAGTAAGCTACTTTGCTGTATGACTCGTAGCTTTGGAGCTGTTGGTGGTGACAGAAACGGCCCCTTGTATCTCAGCGTGACTCATTCCCACCTGTCACTAGCCTACCCATGGGAAGTGGTGCCTGTGTCAGTTCGAGCGACAGAATACTCAAGACCCTAAGAATCTAAATAAACTATATTAAATATTATTCAATTTAGTTAAAAGTCAATATACTGCCCTTCGTTATTAAAAAGAAGATTGTGTAAAAATCTCAGCTTTCTAGCTGACATGCTTTCAGAGTTAGAGAAAATTACCTAAAATTCAATATTACCTCATGTTAAACATTACGTAACTATGTCATGGGAAAGTGTTAAGCAAGCAAGTTGCAATGAAAAATGTAGTTTCCCCACCGTGCTGATGACGTATGTCAAAGAGTACTTGAATTTGTAAGAAGGCAGCAAGATTAGTCGTTTGAAGAGTAATAGTTTTCTGAAGTTATTTCAAGATTAGTTTCCTTTTCGTTTGGTTTTGTTAAACATTTTATTAATATTTGCATTATTAAGTGATGTAAATGCATCTGTGAATGTTGATTGGCGTATGACAGTTTTAGCTCGAAAATGATCTCCAAGGAATGTTTTGATTGGCTGGTTATTCTGAACAACCAATCGAAGCTAAGCAGTTCCCGTGCACTGCCATGTACTCATGTAGTTATAGACTGTGGAAGGAGTAGCATTCTGGAGTTGCTGGCTAGCTATCGGACGTGCAGGTTATATTGGAAGTGTCCGTCTACATTATGAGTAAAATGAAGTAATTATTGGTTTCTTGCGTTCGGATTGTATTGCCGCGAAAGCAGGTTGCAAAAGTCTGAGCTTTGTGAAGTGATCTGTTGCAAAGATAAACGCGTGTGAACTTTCGGCCTTTGTAGAATTCCGCGTGGCATATTTCATACCTGTTTATGCAATAATTGGCGAGCAATTTCTTTATTAGAAATCCACTGAAAAAAGACCGAATGTGAAACTTGAATACTGTAGCAGAGTAATGACTATAATCGCATAACAACTCAAGTCGGACTTAAGTGCATTCCTGGCTTCCTTGTGTGTGTACTGGGTTGTATGAACTGTGTGCTGAGGACAGTGATATAATTCCAGAATGATATTTTCACTCTGCAGCGGAGTGTGCGCTGATATGAAACTTCCTGGCAGATTAAAGCTGTGTGCCCGACCGAGACTCGAACTTCGGGACCTTTGCCTTTCGCGGGCAAGTGCTCTACCAGCTGAGATACCGAAGCACGACTCACGCCCGGTCGTCACAGCTTTACTTCCGCCAGTATCTCGTCTCCTACCTTCCAAACTTTACAGAAGCTCTCCTGCGAACCTGCAGAACTAGCACTCCTGAAAGAAAGGATACTGCAGAGACATGGCTTAGCCACAGCCTGGGGGATGTTTCCAGAATGAGATTTTCATTCTGCAGCGGAGTGTGCGCTGATATGAAACTTCCTGGCAGATTAAAACTGTGTACCTGACCGAGACTCGAACTTCGGGCACACAGTTTTAATCTGTCAGGAAGTATCAGTGATATTATTCATTAATTAAATACGGGCTGATGACAAGTGTTTAATTTTGAACCTAAAGAAATAAAAGAACTCGTTGCAGAATATTGCCATTTTTCTAAAGAGATGAAGCAATCGCCCTCCACCCGAAATTTGTTAGAAGATATTAAGCCCGTATTACACGATGCGCCTAAGCTGTACAGCTATACACCGGCGCCCCTAACGTGCATACCTGTAACTACACTGGTTCACTTCCGACCTATTACACCATACACACGGGGGATATACCTAGCGTGCATGCACTGCAGCAGACGAGATGCGTGAGCTGCAGACGATACGCCAAAAAGAAAATAGATCTCTCTGATGTCGTGTAAAGTCATCCTTTCTACCGCCAGCAACTCAAGGGCGACTTTATGATAAACTGGAACGTCATACGTTCAAATTGTGTCTGTGAACTCAAGGTTCCTATTTAATAAGAAATTGTTTTTTTACCATTATTTAATAAGCAATTGTTTTTCTCTTATGTTCTGAATTACAGACTCCACAGTTTTATATTGCGACACTTGGTTACACAGGTATATCTATATCGAAATTTACATTTATACAGCATATTGCGCGTGGAGGATGCAGCTGTTTTTGGAGTTAATGCCCTGGCAGTGACAGTAAATCTTCGAATTAGGGCAGAATCGCGATGAAAACGAAAAGTCAGACGTTGTTGGGTTCGACCCTGGCTGAAATGAAGGGACGAAGGCAGGGAAATATATTCACTGTTAATAAAAAAACTGAGGCCCGAAGATTCACAAGAATTTCGGAACTTAGGATGGACATGGCCAGTTTCGAGAAGCTGCTGTCTATGATAGAAGATGGAATCAGGAAGTGTGACACAGTCATGAGGGAGGCTCTCACCTTCTCGAAGGTAAGAATTATATGTTTATACGTTTTGTAATCATACCAGCCAAGATCACTGATAAAATACCGGTAAACGCCCTGTTACGTTGCAGGCTGGTTGTAACATTACGTTTCCTGGCGAATGGGGAGTCTTTTAAGAGTCTGGCTTTTAGCCACAGAATAGCACAACCCACCATTTCAAAAGTTGTTGTGGATATATGCACTGCAATTTGCAGCATTTGAAAGGACCAATACTTAAAGGTGTACTTGTGTTATTTCTCCAAGTTTTGAATATACGGTATGTAAGTGCTCCTCAGAGTTTTTCGGTCCTCGTCTATCGCCCTGGGCGAAACTGTACGTACTTTGTCGATAATCACTGCCAGTTTCTCTTTTCTGGCATGCTGAATAAACAAACTGGGCTCTGAGCACTATCGGACTTAATTTCTGAGGTCACCAGTCTCCTAGAACTTAGAACTACTTAAACCTAACTAACCTAAGGACATCACACACAGCCATGCCCGAGGCAGGATTCGAACCTGCGACCGTAGCGGTCGCGCGGTTCCAGACTGTAGCGCCTAGAATCGCTCGGCCACTCCAGCCGACCTGCTGAACAAACAAGAGATGCAATCGAAACAAACATGAACTTTCGTAACCTAAGGCATTACGATACAAATCGAAAATCATCGTGTGCCATTATATGCAGATTTCTCAGAAAGAAACAATTGCCGACGTATCTTTTATGATACAGCGAGTCACATGTACAGTTGTACACCTTTTCTCGCTGTATGCCTGAATTAAGACGCTTGACGCCTCTTTGCTCCATTTCATTTCTAGAATACGAAGTAATCAATAGAAATTATGCTTTCATAAACAGCTAGTATAATAGAAAGTCTACTGGCAAAAAAAGTTTTTTCTCTGCATTTATGAAAAAAAAAACGTGGAAAATTCCCAACATGAAAATCTGAAATGAGCTACTAGCCACCAAGCAGTAGGAAAATAACAAGCAGGAAACACTACAATAGCCCCTTCTGCGCATGCGCGCGTTATCGCTGCCTATTGCGCATGCGCCGACCGCAGATCGATGGCAGTTTAGAACGAGAACTGGTCTCTATTCCGGCGCGCGGATGATGTGTCTGCTAATTTTCATAATTTCACCTGTTCTACAGCTAGATGACTGTCGCGCTAGACCAGTACCGTTTGCTGCAGATAGTCGTGTAATACCGGCTTTACAGTATAGCTTGCTACCTGAGTTTATGCGGACTTTGCAAATGTAAGCATTGATGGTGTTTTTCTTCAACACTGCTTTTAACATCGTCTGGACTGTATCTATGTATGCAGAGAAACGGGCTGGTGATCAGACGCAGTACTGAGGTAGGTGGAACTTTTGTAATGCCCAGTATGACAAGAGACAGTGACAGACATTTATGCCACATTATCTATGACCCGCCGCACAGCAATTGATGCTCATCGGCCGGGGAAAAACAATAATAAAGTTCGAAAATGTAGAAACTTTATAAAAGCAGCAGTGTCAAGTGAGCCCGTGAAGTGTTCACACGCATGTGTAAAGGAACTGTAAAGTTGAAAATGATTCCATGAGTAGTGGTTTCAGTTTTGATGTGTCACAAGCTAATACGAGTAGTAGTTTGCCAGTTTTTATGCATGCTAATTATGGGACTGATAGTGAACAAAATGTATGGGAACCCAGTGTCCCGTTTATACCTGTTGCTGTAATTACAATAAAACAGGATCCAATGTCAGTAGCTGATGAATAAAAAGATAGTGTTTCAGACATGTATCAAGTATTCTTAAACATATTGGTCAGATGAATACTAATATTGACAATAAAATGAGTCAGGTAGATTTTGAAGTGAGTAAAATTGGGGTTGATATTAAAAATTCATTAAGTTCTGAAATAGAGGAATTGAAATCCAGGATGGAAAATAAAATTTCAGAATTAAGAGATTCTTGGAAAGATGACATGAGATCGTTTCATGGTAGTCACAGAGCTGACTGGGCTCAGACAAGAATGTAACATGGGAATTGTAACAGTGAAAAATGAAGTAACTTGACAGATAAAGCAAGTTGCTAAGGATAATGTTCAGCTAGAAGAAAGAGTGAGTTCGGAACTCGACAAAGGTCATGAAAAGGTTCAAAATATAGAAAAATGCTGTGAAGATAGTCATGTTACCTTGGAAAGTGAAACTACAGGAGGAAAAGAAGTGTGTGTTCAGACTTCAGTTTGGTTTGCAAGTGACAAGTAAACTTACTAACATAGAATCTAAGATTCATCAGTTTCATGCAAATGTGAATGAGCAGTTATGTGAGCATGAAAGTAGACTAACAAAAGTCGAACAAAATATTAAGAACAATAATGTTTGTGTAGTATCTAATGGTACATTGGAATCAGATGAAATTGTCTGTTACACATCGCCAATTTTTCAAATTTGTTCCAAGTAAGAATGTTCATCCAAAAGAATTATGGAATGACAAACAAAAATGGGGTTTATTACTTCTAATCTTGTGGGAGAAGCTAGAATCTGGGGTAATTTAGCTTCAGATAAATATGACCAATTAGTAGAGTTCAAACACACTTTTTTTCGATGAGTATTGGGGAAAAAAGAAAACAAATGGAAGTTTTGGTCTGGGGAAAAGTAAGATCCCAAGAAAGAAAGTGTTAAAAGATTTATACAAAAATGGGTTATGACTTTGTCCTATTTGAATTCTAAAGTAGAAACAGAGCAATTTATTATGGGGATTGAGAACAAGTTGCCATTATGTTGGCGAAATAAGATCATATCGGCACCCAGGGATCACATTGGCCAGTTAGTTCATTATTTGGAAAGATTTTAGAAACTTGTGAAAGAGGAAGAGTGTGCTAGGAGAGAATATAGGCCTCCCGCTAGACCTAATGAAAACAGGGGACGTCAATGTAAACATGGTCGGAATGCCATGAGCGAACAGTTACAGAGGAAGAGGGAGAAGAGGAGGTGCTGGTGGGGGCAGTTTCATTGACAAAGTCAGTTATTTCGGGTGCAGTCAGCTGCAGGCCGATGACGTAATGGGCAGGCGCGGACTGACAGGTGATAGAAATGTCAGAGGCAGTGACATTACATGGCAGGAAAACAGTTAGCAGTCTGTGATGATGCTAGCGTTTGCAGACTGAACCCATACAGAGTAAACCCACTAGTGACACCCTTAGTAAAGAAGGCACCTACTAAACAATGTTTTGGAATTAATGTTAATGAAATCAGGAAGGCATAGGAGAGCGACACTGAAAAACAATTTGATTATCCAATAAATTCAGTAGCTTTTTGTGAGAGGGAAAGTTCAGATAGAGATCACAGGAACCATTTTAAGGAGGACCCAGGTACAGAAAGTAACTACTCAGATCAGTAGGTGGGGTGAATCAGCACTGCGGAACTGATGAGAGGCTACCTGTAGACAGTGGAATTAATACTATAGAAATACAGGAGGGAGAGGATGAAAGTGTTGAGGAATTTTTGAATAAAGTGAGTGGAGTAATTTCAGAAAGTGAAGACGAAGAATCAGGAGAGGAAGAAGAAGAAGAAGAAGAAGGGGGTAATGTAAATAGTTCTGACGACACCGTAGGAAGGGTTGCAGAAACAGAGTATATTTCAGATGAGGTGGAGGAAGATGATGGTGATGCTTTTTCCATTTTGAGTAGTTTAGTGAAAGCTGCTAGTAATAAAAATAAGGTGAAAGAGGATCCTGTAAATGTACAGTTATTTTCCACAGGAGGCATAGGTCTTGACAGACGAGAGGTGGTGCAGGATTTGCTAGATGAGCCTGAGTCTAAATATCTAAAAATAAATCCAAGCCGGCCTATAATTGAGGTAACAGTTTTTAATGAAAAGCTCGTGGTCGTGGGGTAGTGTTCTCGCTTCCCGCGCCCGGGTTCGCGGGTTCGATTCCCGGCGGGGTCAGGGATTTTCTCTGCCTCGTGATGGCTGGGTGTTGTGTGATGTCCTTAAGTTAGTTAGGTTTAAGTAGTTCTAAGTTCTAGGGGACTGATGACCATAGATGTTAAGTCCCATAGTGCTCCGAGCCATTTGAACCATTTTTTTTAAATGAAAAAGTTGAGTTTTTAATAAACAGTGGTTCCGAGGTGTGTGCAGTGTCGCAGGAATTTGTAAATGCTCTACCTGAAAGTAAAGAAGTAACTATTATGCCAATAAGTGGATTAAAAATAATTGGGGCCACTGGTAGAAGCAAAAAAGTAATAAAACAAGAGTTAATTCAATTAAATTCAATTTATTAGTGTCCTTGTAGTACATCATCAAAATGATATAGGACTTGTCAGTAAACATTACAATTTAAAATACATGTACATGAAAATTTATGATTGAATTTACTTGTCTTTTACACTTTACAATTTTAATAGAACTATAAGAACATTAACATAAAATATACAAGTAGGATAACAACATAAAAAAAGCTAGTGATTCTCACATCAAAGATTATTTCCATTCTTACATTAACACTGTTTCACAATTTCATAGAAACAGCAAGTATTTAAATATGAGCAATTACACATATTTATTATGTCAGGAAAATATTAACTGCGCTTTTATTGTCAATGATTCATAAACTCTTCAGTACTGTAAAAACTATTGCTCAATAACATGTTTTTAATTCTCTTTTAAATATGTGCAGTTTTGGTATTATTTTTAGTTCTTTGGGGAGAGCACTGTAGAGGATTTTGGGTTGGTATGAATTTCTCTGTGGAAATCATTCCTGTTCCTTGTTTCGTAGTTATGAATTTATCTGTTTAATGGAGAAAATTCCTCATGTTCTTTTAAGAAACATATGCTTTCATATATGTATAAGGATGGTAGTGTCATGATTTTTAATTCTTTGAAAGCATGCCTACAAGAGTCTCTATATCCTATACCTTCTATTATTCTGACTGCCTTTTGTAGTCTAAGTTCCCCCAAAACATTACACCGTATCTTAATAAACTGTGCATGAATGAGAAATAAACACGTAACACTGTTTTAATATTACATGAGATTTTAAGCATTCTAAGTATATAACATGTTTGACTTAATTTTTTGTTCAGTGATGTTACATGCTTTTCCCATCTTAAGTGTTCATTAAACCATACTCCCAAGAATGTAGTGTATGATGCTTGTTCAGTCTTACACTTACCCAGTCCTACTGTAAGGTTAGTTTTTATTTTATTTGTAATATGAGTGTTTTCATTAAACCATCTGTCTGCTTTGTCCGTTGCTAATGTGATTTTTTCCTGTAAGTCAGCTTCACTATTTGCTTTAACAAACAAACTTGTATCGTCAGCAAACAGTACTGCCTCTGCTTCAGATAGTTGACTTGGTAGGTCATTGATAAATATTAAAAACAGTAATGGCCCTAATACAGATCCCTGGGGTACTCCGTACAAAACTCTCTCGAATATGTCCTCTCTGCATGGCTTATCTCCACCTTCTGATACCTGTCCGACAGATATGATTCACACCATTTGTGGCCAACTCCACGTATCCCATAGGTGTATAACTTCCTAAGCAGTAACTTACGGTTGATGACATCAAAGGCCTTTGATAAGTCTAAAAACAATCCACAATTTAATTCCTTTCTATTTATGGGATTTAGAACAAGTTGCAAAAAATTAAAGATAGCTGTTTCAGTTGATTTATTTTTACGGGAACCATTTTGCGCATTAACCAATATTCTATTCTTAATAAGAAATTTATATAGTCTATGATACATTATCTTTTCTATTATTTTTGAGAAACCTAACAACATTGATAAAGGCCTAAAGTTATTAACATCATATGTCACCATTCTTGTAAAGTGGCTTTATAGTTGACATTTTAAGTAAAAAAAAAGGTAATAAAACAAGAGTTAATGATACCCATTACTATAGGTGGGGTTCAGAATGAACAGAATTTTTTGATTATTAATGGAATTAGTGTTGAAATGTTGGTAGGGGTTGATTTCTTACATAAGTACAAAGGAAGGTTAGACTATGGAAAAATTGAGGCAGTAATAAATGTACAGGGGGAAATTGTATCCATTGCTTTTGTCGGAGAAAAAGAATCTATTGTCAGAGATCTGCATATATGTTATTGCAGGACCATAGTAAACATTGAAGAGATAGATGATAATGTAGAAGGGAAAGAAGCAGGTCCTTCTGGGACAGGAAAAAGTCACTATGTTGATATAAAATCATTCAAGCAGTTGGGAATCTAAAACATACTGGACCTGAAAAGATACTTGATGGAGCAGTAATTAAATAGCAGTAACTAAGAAGCCTCGGGGGACATGCATTCTTTGCGTTGTCAGGTGTTTTGATGAACACCAGGCATCCCAAGTGGTTGACAGTACAATTTCCTTTTCTTTTCGTGTGTCAACCTCCTTCTTCATCATTCAGAACTTATGCTATCATTTTTCCTTCTTCCCTACCAGTAAATTGTGTAGTACAAAGAATAGAGAGGCAGGACAAGCTGGTGTTCCAGTAGATAACTAAAACACTAATTAGAATGAGAGAGAAATGAAAATGACATGGTAAAGCATACAGTAATGTGATTAATTTTCCAAAGTCTGTGACATGTAGAGACATTGTTGTAAGAAATGTGTTCATGGCAAGAGAGGATTGTCTGCATAATGAGTAAATGAAATAGTATATGAGGTGTCTTGAAAGCCACAGAGAGGTTGGCTTAAGTGTGTTTAGTAATTTCAGTAATGTGTATTTTTCTTGGAATATTGTGTATGAGATGGATTTGAGAGACACATGAGTTTGCATGAATCATGTTTAGTATTTTTCTAAAAGGACTTTTTGTATTTACTGTATATTCATATTGTGTATTTTGGTATATGAGATAATGAAGAGCCACAGTAGTTGGCTAGTAAGGTGTATTTGCAGAGCCACATACGTTGGCATGAGTAATGTTTCAGTATTTTTCTATAAAATTATTTTCACTTTATATAAGGTGTATCTGACGTGTACTGGAAAGCCACAGAAGCTGGCATAAGTTATTTTCAGCCTGCATAATGATATGGTAATTTTTGTGCATATAGCAAGTGTGTGAGAAATTTGCTAGAACAGAAGCTGACAGGAATAATTTTCAGTAATTTTTAAGAACTTTTCATTAGTTTGGTATTCTCTGTGTATAATATGTGGGTGAGATGTTCTTTCAGAATTACTGAAGTGGGCATGAGTAATTTTCAGTAATTTTATAAAATTGTTTCTTATTCTTTGTATATAATGTATATAGGAGGAGTTGCAGAACTGCAGAAAGTGGCCTGAATAATTTTCAGTGTTCAATAATTTTGTATTTCTTTCTGTAGTTATAATGATATTTTTCAGAGCCACAGATGGTGGCAGAAATTTATTTTCAATATATTTAATGATGATGTATTTTTTCTTGGTGTATAATAGCTTATTTGTATAAAGTCAAGCAGTAAAATTTTTTCTGATAAAAAAGGTTAAGAAAGAAAGAGTAAAATTTTGAATCAGCAATATTTGTAACAGTAACTTGCTTAATGATTAAAACAGATTTTTAAAAACGATTTCAGTACTAGTGCCAATCTTGGGTACTGTTAAACTTTTGGGAGATAGTTAATTCACTTTTTACTGAAAAGACTAATATGAAACTGTGACTACAGTAAAGTTTGAAAAAAAAGTTTTCAAACAGTTCTTTGAAGAAATTTTTACTTTTGAATCTGAGAGTCAAACTTTGAGAAATATTATTTATTTCGAATAAATGTGTAAGTTAGTTTAGGATGTAAATACTAAGGATGGACGCTTAAATGTAGTTTATTGCAGGTATGAAAAGGGGACAGAACTGGATATGGTACTGAGAGAGAACCTGATGTTGAGACAAAGGCGGATGCTGTACCCCAGTGATGAGCCCTTATGTGATCCAGGTGTAAGTGTTTGTGATCGGTACCCATTTACTTCATCTGTGAAAGTAGTTGGAAACCCCCAATTTGTTGTAAGAACAATGTTAAATTTAGAGATGACCGCCACATCGCCGTCTAAGGCGTAGGAAAGGACACCATTCGTAGTGCCAGAGTTATATTTCAGTGAACTTTTAGATGCTACTTAAGCAACGAAATAAATTATTGTTTTTGGTTAAATATTATGTGTAAAATGTAAAAGTTTGATTAGAAAAGAGGTTGTTGTTTCAAGAAGTTATGTAAATTTTCCCTTTTATGAATGTTTCGTAGATTTAAATTGAGATGAAATGTTGTACCATTGGAGTGTGGGAGAAAAGAGTTTAAAATTTTTTGTATAAGAATTTACCGTATGCCATCAAGCCCTAGCCATTGTTTAGTTGATGTAACTGTATATAATGTTGTAACATAATCTTAGATATTTTGTTTATTTGCGACACTTCAGTTCAACATAGATTTTAGTAAGAACATTTTAGATTTGACAGTGTCGGCGTAGCTATCGAAATCATTCTTAAATAGCATTTATGGCAGTAAGAACCGTAAAATATACTCAAGAGAAATTTTGGGTTCTTAAGGGGTGTGTAACATCACAAGTCGATATGCAATAGCATTTTATTGCAATAAGCTACTTTGCAGTCCGGTTCGTAGATTTGGAGCCTTTGGTGGTGACAGAAACAGCCACTTGTACAGCGCTGTGTGCGCCGCCTTCTAGGCGGGTGACCTTGAACGGGACTTAGCCACAACACGAGGCGCCTGGCCGGATCGCACCTGTCACTAGCCTAGCTGTGGGAAGCGGTACCTGTGTAAATTCGAGTGACCAAATATTGAAGCCCCTAAGAATCTAAATAAACTATATTACATATTATTTAAGTTAGTTAAAATTGAATATACTGCCTTCTGTTATTAAAAAGAAGATTGTGTAAAAATCTCAGCTTTCTAGCTGGCATACTTTGAGTTAGAGAATTACCTAAAACACCCCATACTGACACTTGTAAGATTAAAGTCGGTTAGGATTCATAACAGTTTGTCCTTTAGTATCATTTGGAATCATTACTGAAGTCCACGAAGTGTTTGGTCAGTTAGTTTGAACTTTCATAATTAAAAATGTTAACTATTTTTCATTTTCGTAATATAAAAGTCAGAAAAGATCAGTATTTAATGTGTTGTTGTGTGAGTAAATGAGAATGAGTGTGTGTGTATGTGGGACATATGAAAAAATTCAGTATTATGTCATGTTAAACATTACGTAACTATGTCGTGGGAAAGTGTTAAGCAAGCAAGTTGCAATGAAAAATGTAATTTCCCCACCGTGCTGATGACGTATGTCAAAGAGTATATTTCATATCTGTTTATGGAATAGTTGGCGAGCAATTTCTTTCTTAGAAATCCACTGAAAAAGGACCAAATGTGAAACTTTTATATAGTCGCAGAGTAATGACTGTAAATCGCATAACAACTCAGGTCGGACTTGAGCACATTCCTGGCTGCCTTGTGTGTGTATTTGGGTTGTATGAACTGTGAGCTGAGGACAGTGATATTATTCATTAATTAAATATGGGCTGTTGGCAAGTTTTTAATTTTGAACATAAAGAAATAAAAGCGCTCGTTGCAGAATTTTGCCATTTTTCTAAAGAGATGATCAATCACCCTCCACCTGAAATTTGTTATAAGATATTGCAGGATAGCT
The DNA here is from genome assembly GCF_021461385.2 of Schistocerca piceifrons. Classification (NCBI taxonomy): domain Eukaryota; kingdom Metazoa; phylum Arthropoda; class Insecta; order Orthoptera; family Acrididae; genus Schistocerca; species Schistocerca piceifrons. Next base: position 76,743,670 of record NC_060149.1, read on the forward strand.
TGCCACCAGAGTTTATGCGCACTTTGCAAATGTAAGCATTGACAGTGTTTTTCTTCAATACTGCTTTTAACATCATCTGGACAATATCTACGTATGCAGAGAAACGGGCTGGTGATCAGACGCCGTACTGAGGTAGGTGGAACTTCTGTAGTGCACAGTATGACAGGAGACAGTGACAAACATTTATGCCACATTATCTATAACCAGGCGCGTCGCGCCGCTCCTCGACATACCTTCACTTTCCCTGAAAACACACACACACACACACACACACACACACAGTGTGTGTGTGTGTGTGTGTGTGTGTGTGTGTGTGTGTGTGTGTGTGTTTCTTAAACTGATGGAGTTCATATAACTGCTGAAAAGTCTAAGTCTACTTTTAAATGTAGCCTTGTCAACTTCCTTTTTGACATTCTAGATTGTGTAAACAGACAAGAAGTTCCATAACGAATCCTCCACCCTGCAGTGGAGTGTTCAACAATTTGGAATTTCCTGGCAGACAAACTGTGTGCTGAACTGCAAATTGAACATGGATGTCACTATGTTCAAGTCCACATTTGGCACAGTTTTAATCTGCCAGGGAGTTTCAAACAACCACATCCTCCTCTGCAGGGTGAAAGATTCATTCTGGAAACAGTTAGCTAGCATTCAACTAACACGGACATCACATGTCAGTTGGATTTTTGTAATCTTTTTACATTTTTGACACATGAAGTTCATAATTCAAACATCAATCTCCCACAGCAGTTTCATGCAGTTCTTAAAAATTTTTGAGAAAATTGACTTTGAAGTTTCCTGAGTGTCATTAATACTGTAAAGAAGGGTCAGTATATTTCGACAGGCAGCCTGGCTCTGTGGTAAAATGCTTGCCTGCCATGGAGGAGTCTTGAGTTTGATTCCTGGCCAATGCAAATTTTTCAACAAAGGTGCATTTTCTGTGAGCATTTCTGTGAAGTGCAAAATACATAAAAATGAGAAAAAACAGTTGCACTTGAGACTTAATTGCTGGTTCATGTCTCGTTGCGGTAATACTTTTTTTTAATTTTTTTTTTTTCTGGACACTTTGAATACTTATATCGATGAAATTTAAAATTCATCAAATATATGTTAATTAACACAGATGTAATTGTCATTTTATGAAAAATGCAAGTCTTATTATTTTCGGTTACACATCACACACCAAAACTGCAAATATAAATTCTTAATACCCAAACTTTTACAAAAGTTGTTGGTAAAGATTGTCTAAATAAAAAAAAGAAAAAAATACAGAGTAAATTTTTTTCAGCTTTATGTAATTCACGCTTCATGGAACACACAACTTTCTTTAAAAATTTACCACAGCTGTGACAACATGACTTGTGCATGTGATGTGATTTATATGTAATTGACAATGCTGGTGCTGATTCCGCATCTAACATTTCACGATGCCACTATGGCTGCAGTACATTAGGACTTTGTTTTTATGAAACAGGTATGCCTCTTCATATTTAAAGCACACAAGTGTAAATTTTGTCAGTACTACTTTTCAATATGCTCTATGTATTGTTCTTAAGCTGTATACAGTTTGCGAGTGTATTTATATTTTTCCCATTTTTTGCTGCAGATCTGATGATGGTCATTAAAGACCGAAACCGGTAATCTGTTAAACAAAAAAGATTGTGACAATAGACTTAAATTAAAGGAAACTTCTTTCTTTCCTTCTATTTTTTGGGAAAAGAAACATCATTCGTTCTAAGACCACTTCGAACTTGACTTAAGATAATCTTTATATTGCCGTTTTAATTGGTAATAATTGAATCTCTTGTTGTTGTTGTTGTTGTTGTTGTTGTTACCACCACCACCACCAGTATCCTTATTTTACAAACACAATACACCTAAATTTTAGTGGAGAAGGAAAAACAAAAGTCTGAAAAGCAAGTAGGTATTTATTTTGTTTCTTTGTAGACTTAAAAAATGTTAAGCACAAATTCAAAGCAGTTTTCCTTTGCACAGTCTGAGAAACAAATTCTTTCATAATGCCCTTACGATTAATGTTCTCAACGCTACTGCGGTGAACATGAATGAGGAGTAGACAGTGAGTCTTTACATCTGAGGTAGGTTTTAAGTCATTACTTTAACAACGTCACTCCATTCACACAGTTATTGTCGCTCTTCGCCAAGCTCACTTCCACAGCTTTCTCAGTACGTGCCTGCCTGAAACAGTTGAAACAGAGAAGCAAAAAAAATGGTTCTAAGCACTATGGGACTTAACATCTGAGGTTATCAGTCCCCTAGACTTAGAACTACTTAAACCTAACTACCCTAAGGACATCACACACATCCATACTCGAGGCAGGATTCGAACCTGCGACCGTAGCAGTGACCCGGTTCCTAACTGAAATGCCTAGAACTGCTCGGCCACAGTGGCCGGCAAACAGAGAAGCAGTACCAGAAAAATTCTTTATATAAAAGAGGTTATGAAACATATCCCACATAGTCTGGGAGAAATTGGCAGATCTGTGTCAACGCAAATACTTTATTTATTCCTTATTTATTCCTCAATACCATAGATACATTAGTTATTGACATCTTTTGCAATTTTTTTTTCTTGAATACACCTATTGTTTTGTATTATTTATTTGTACACTCAATGCTTCAAGATTATCTTACATTTCAATATTGCAGTGCTTGTATAAGGGAATGACAGTTTCCATTATCATTCCCTTATAGAGCTGCTGGTTGTTTGTATTCATAATTTCAAATCCATTTCATGTATTTCATAACGAGTATAGTTACCGCAGTGCCTGTTCCTTCAGAAGTGCAGGCATGCCTGAAGGAACATTGTGTCATTCTTATTAACAAGACAGGCATTACAATATCATATTTACAGATTTCAATTAACTGTCCTCCCCTGTACGGGAATTATGTAATGTGTGTATGAGTACAGGCTTTGATGTATGGAAGTTTGGGTCTGGCTGTGAGTCATGCAAAGATAGCCAAAGCAGTTAATGTGACCGCTCACATAAATCAGGAAGTCCGGGATCAAGACCCAGTCAGACAAATTTTCATTGTCACCATACCCTTATACAGCTGCTGGTTGTTGATATTCACAACTGCAAATACATTTCATGTACCTAGATTTATATAGTGTACTGTTCTGATATAGTACTTATCTTGTTTCATAATTGAGATCTTGGCTGTTTAATGCTGAAAATTAATTTTGTGCTGTAAGGTAACATGCACATTCATATACATATAATCCTGAAACAGTTAAAATTTTAAACTTGTCCTTAATCATCACATTTGAATTTTAAACTTGTTTTGAAAAACTTATTTTTCACTCAGAACAACACTGTTAGAATGGTAAAGGACAAAAAGTTAATACACTTCTTATCTAACTTAAAACTTTGTACCGGACTAGGACCAGAAACTCAAAACGTTATCTTTTGTAGGCAATCGTTTTATCAGCCGAGCTATCCTGGTATGACTCGTGACCAGCTCTCACAGCTTCACTTCCAACAGTACCTTCCTCTTGCCTTCCAAACTTCACAGAAACTCTCCTATGCATACCTTGCTGGATTAACTTTTTTGGAAGAAAAGATAACTGGGAAAAACGGCATACAGGGAGACCACAAGGCAATTGGATTTTTATATTTTTCTGTCTTTATAGTACGTGAAATTCAGAACTTAAATATGTCGCCAAAAGCAGTTGCATGCAACTCTCAAATTCTCAAGAAAATCGACTTCTAAGTTTGCTGTTCGTCATTAATACCTTAAAGTAAGGTTGATTTATGTCGACAGATTACCTGGTTCTGTGATATAATGCTTGCTTATCCTGTGGATAAAGTATAAAAGGTGTTACAGTAATAAAAAGTAGAACATAACAAAAGTAATATTGTTAAAAAGACGAAGAATTAAAAAGCAGTTGTTCACATATGCTCTTGTGCCAGTATTCTAGACAATGACATAAATATTAAACACCGTTGATATTGCACCAGGGAATATTAAACAACATAAAACAAATCGCTAAAGGAGCCACAAATGAAAGAAAATGTAGTTCTGCATGTAACACTTTCTATACTTTATAAGCTTATTATAGACTTTAACTAGTGTATGCTGACATTAGCGACATCTGGTCAACTTACAGCACAAACATCTTGTGGCTACTGTACGGCAGCTTGTTTTAAACAGTAGTTTTACTGACAACATGACTTGTGCATGGTTATGTGATTTATATGTATTTGACGTTGCCACTATGGCTGCAGTACATTAGGACTTTGTTTTTATGAAACAGGTATGCCTCTTCATATTTAAAGTTCGCAAATGTAAATTTTGTCAGTACTACTTTTCAATATGCTCTATGTATTGTTCTTAAGCTGTATACAGTTTGCGAGTGTATTTATATTTTTCACATTTTTGCTGCAGATCTGATGATGGTCATTAAAGACCGAAACCGGTAATCTGTTAAACAAAAAAGATTGTGACCATAGACGTAAATTAAAGGAAACTTATTACATATACGGGTCACTGTGTTTTTTCGCGACGATGTCGCAGCTTGTGAAAGAAAGAAGTTGTTTCCAAGAAGCAGGACCTATAAAACAGCCCATTTTGATGTACTCCAATCTCTGTCTTCCATTACAGTTTTACCCTCTGCAGCTCCCTGTAATACCACGGAAGTTACTCCCTCATGTCATAACAGATTTTCTACTATCCTGTCCCTTCTTGTCAGTGTCTTCCATATATTCCTTTCCTCACTGATTCTCTGAAGAACTTGCTCATTCCTTATCAGTCCACCTAATTTTAAACATTCTTCTGTAGTACCACAACTCAAATACTTCAATTCTCTTCTTTTCCAGTTTCCCCACAGTCCATGTTCCACTACCATACAATGTTGTGCTGCAAATGTACATTCTCACAAATTTCTTCCTCACATTACGGTCTACATTTGATACTAGTAGACTTCTTTCGGCCAGGAATGCCCTTTTTTGCCACTGCTAATCTGCTTTTCATGCCCTTCTTGCTCCATCTCTCATTGGTTATTTTGCTGCCTACATAGTAGAATTCCTTCACTTCATCTGCTTCATGATCACTAATCCTGATCTTAAGTTTCTCGCTGTTTTCATTTCTGCTACTTCTCATTACTTTTGTCTCTCTTTCTTTTACTACTTTTAATCCATAGTCTGTACCCATTAGACTGTTCATTCCATTCAGCAGATCCTGTAATTTTTATTCACTTCCACTGAAGATAGCAATGTCATCAGTGAATCTTGCCACTGATATCCTTTCACCCTGATTTTTGTTTTAAGGCGTAAAAACAACTGGGGTCGTACGCGTCCAAGTCAGAACTAGATAACACGATGACAGAGAGGAGTTAAAAAGCGACTATATGTCAATACCAGTTGATGTAGGAGAAGACAGCTAAAAACAGGGACATGGGGAAAGGTCTATAAAATAAACCATAGAGAAACAGAGGTCCAGAACTAAAAATTAAATGGCATTTGCCATATTGCTACGATGGATAAAAAGTAAAACACGGTTCACAGCCTGCGCGTCGTTCACTAAAATAGCTGATAACTCAGCCAGCAAACCCAAGTGGCAATGAAAACGTGTAGGCATTCCTTCAGGAGATGGTGGCCAGTTAAAACTTTGGCGCAATGTGCACAAAGTAGTGGGGAGCACCTCTTAACAAATGGCGATGGCTAAAGAGGCAGTGCCCAATATGCAACCTAGTTAAAATGATCTCCTCCCAGCAGGAGGGCTGAGAGGGGGTCGTCCAAGATGCTGGGAGAGGCTTAATAATATGGAGCTTACTCCCATGAAGGGGCAACCAGTGGTGATGTCAAAGTGACACCACCTCCTGACAGACAGCAACACAGAGATCACTGGAGGGCATATATGAACTAGTGGGCTGAGGTACGAAGACTGCAGCTTCGTTTCCTGGATGACCGACATGACCAGGAACCCACACAAACATAAAGAGTGAGCAAGTGACAGTTTTTCTGGACCTGTTTCCACTAAAGGATGGGCGGTGTCCAGTGCACAGATACTTTGGAGGGCACTGAGTGAGTGAGTCTGAGAAGAGAACACAATTGAAAAGCCTGTGTCGCCAGATGTAATCTGCGGCCTGATACAGGGCGAAGAGCTCAGCTGCAAATACTAAGCAGTGTGCCGGAAGCTGTCACCGTAAAACATCTGCGCCAATGACAAAGGCACACCCGACACCACGGTCAGTCTGAGAGCCATCAGTGTACACAAATGTCCTATCGCAAAGTGCCATGCAAAGGTTGTGAAATTGAAGGTGATAGAGCAAGGCTGGAGTAGAGTCCTTAAGAAGTGAATGAATGCCAAGGTGAACACAGGTCACTGCATGAAGCCAAGTTGGCAAAGGATTCACTTCCACCAGGATAGTTGCATGTAGTGTGAAATTAAACCACCAGTGTAAGAGGCAAAAGTGGACTCCAGGAAGTAACAGAGAAGAGGGACGCGCCCCATACTGGAGATCAAAGGAGTCATCGAAGGAGGCGGCATAGGATAGGTGGCCAAGCATGGAAAACAAATGGCATGCGTACCTGCTGAAGAGAAAGTCAAGGCGGTAGGACATTGGTAGTTCAGCAGCTTCTGCATACAGACTCTCAATCGGGTTAGTGTGAAAGGCGCCAGTGGCCAAACGGATGCCACAGTGATGGGTAGTGTTGAAAAGGTGTAAGGGGGACAGATGTGCAGATGCATAAACAAAGCAGCCATTGTCTAGTTTGGAACGGACAAGGGACCAGTGCAAACGGAGGAGGGTGGTTTGATCTGCACCCCAGGAAGAACCATTGACGACACGTAGGGCACTAAGGGCCGCATACAACAGGCTGCCAGGTAAGACACATGGGAGGACCAAGAAAGTTTCCTATCGAGCGTGGGCCCCAAAAATTTTGTAGTTTCAACGAACGGAAGAGCAACTGGTTCAAGATGTAAAGATGGTGGGAGAAACCAATTGTACGTGCAGTTGTAAAACGCACAGGAGGGGCTAGATAGGATGAGGAGGGAGAAGGGGGTTGGGGAATGGGAGCTGGCTGTTGGCAGAAGATCTGCTAGGAGAAGAAGATTTTCAGATAGTTTTACTATTGGTGTTTACAGTAGATATGACCAACTGTCAGAGTCTAGTGGAGAGGAATCTCTAGTAGCTGTAGATGTAGGAAGTATGCAGCAGACCTCAGTAGTTACAGTGGCTAGAACAGTTGCAAAGTCGTAGGAGGAAGAAGAAGGTTCTGCTGTTAGGTAGTTCTCATGGCAGAGGTGTAGGCCAGCAGTTGCAGGAAGTGCTGCGGAGTGAGTACCAGGTCACCAGCATTGTAAAGCCTAATGCAGGATTGGCTCAGGTGACTGTTAACATAGGGGGGTTATGTAGGGATTTTACTAAAGAGGATCAGGTAGTGATTGTGGGTGGGGCTGGTAACAGTATTGATAGGGATGGGGAGTAAGACATAGATGGTGACCTGGAAAAGATAGCCACTCAGACTGGAAACACGAATGTGCATTTCGTGGAACTGTTTCAGCGTCACAATCGGCCTCATCTTAATACAGCCGTCAGGCGTAATAACTTGAGACTTGGGGGTGCACTGATGACAGAAAGCATGGGTCACATTTCAGTGGTGTCGGTGGAGTCTATCAGCAGGACGGGTTTCACTAGACATGGCCTGCACCTCAACAGGTATGGGAAGGGGAGGTTGGCAAAGCTTATAGGTGACAGCATAGGTGGGGTTGGTGGGATCACTCATGGGAAAATTCCTGCAGTAGTGGGTGTCAGAGCTGCACCTTTTTTAGATTGAAGTCAGCTGATAGGTATTCCTGCTTAAGGGAAGTCTCTCTAACAAAGGAACCACTTTTGACAAAGCTTAGGTATTAGAGATAAAGTTAGCGAACTGATTATAGATGTTGACTCTCAAATTATTGGTATATCTGAACACTTCTTAAATAAGGAGATAATTCAGAGGCTTCCTTTGACAGGATACAGGTTGGCTGGCAGCTTTTCGAGGAGCTCTTTGCGGTGTGGGGGAGTAGCCATGTATGTGAAAAACGGCATCCCATTTGAGTCAATTGATGTTTCAAAGTACTCCACTGAAAAGGTGTTTGAATGTTGTGCAGGTGTGGTTAAATTTAATGGAGCTAAACTTCTAACTGTTGTTATTTATAGATCCCCAGACTCCGATTTCACAACATTTTTGCTAAAGCTAGAGGAGGTTCTTGGTTCACTGTATAGGAAATACAAAAAGTTAGTTATATGTGGTGACTTCAATATTAATTGTATAAGTGATTGTGCAAGGAAGAGGATGCTGGTAGACCTCTTTAATTCATATAATCTTATGCAAACCATATTCTTTCCAACGAGAGTGCAAGGCAACAGTAGAACAACCATAGACAACATTTTTGTTCATTCCTCATTACTAGAAGGGCATTCTGTTAGCAAAAAGGTGAATGGCCTTTCAGATCATGATGCACAAATTTTAACTTTAAAAGATTTTTGTGCTGCAACACGTGTTAAATATAGTCATCAGCTCTTCAGGAAAGCTGATCCAGTTGCTGTAGAGACCTTCGTAAACCCTATAAAGGAACAAGTGTGACAAGATGTTTATAGCGCTGATACAGTAGACGATAAATATAATGCTTTTCTCAAGACTTTTCTCATGCTCTTTGAAAGTTGCTTTCCGTTAGAACGTTTAAAACAGGGTACTAGCACAAACAGGCAGCCTGGGTGGCTGACTAGAGGGATAAGAATATCTTGTAGAACAAAGAGGCAATTATATCAAAATGTTAGAAACAGTCAAAATCTAAATGCAGCAGCCCATTACAAACAGTATTGTAAGGTGCTTAAAAATGTTATTAGGAAGGCAAAAAGTATGTGGTATGCAGATAGAATAGCTAAGTCTCAGGATAAAATTAAAACCATATGGTCAGTCGTAAAGGAAGTTGCTGGTCTGCAGAGACAGGTCGAGGATGTAGAATCAGTGCGTAGTGGGAATGTCCGTGTTACTGATAAGTCGCATATATGTACAGTATTTAATAATCACTTTCTGAATATAGCAGGTGAACTAAATAGAAACCTAGTCCCAACAGGGAATCATACAGCGCTCTTAGAAAAAAGTGTTCCGAGACTGTTACCTGAAATTCTCCTCCATGATACTGACAAGAGGGAGATTGAGTTAATAATTAAATCACTAAAGACCAAGAACTCTCATGGATATGACAGGGTATCTAGCAGAATACTGAAGTATTGTTCTATGTATGTTAGCCCAGTTCTCAGCCATATCTGTAACTTTTCCTTTAGGAGTGGTCGGTTTCCTGACCGATTAAAGTACTCGGTAGTGAAGCCACTTTATAAAAAGGGAGACATTGATAATGTTGACAATTTTAGACCTATTTCTATGCCGTCGGTGTTTGCTAAAGTTATCGAGAAGGTTGTATATACAAGGTTAATGGAGCATTTAAATTCACATAATTTGCTGTCAAATGTTCAGTTTGGTTTTAGAAATGGTTTAACAACTGAAAATGCTATATTCTCTTTTCTCTGTGAGGTTTTGGACGGATTAAATAAAAGGTTGCGAACGCTAGGTGTTTTCTTTGATTTAACGAAGGCTTTTGACTGTGTTGACCACAAAATATTACTACAGAAGTTGGACCATTATGGAGTAAGGGGAGTAGCTTACAATTGGTTCGCCTCTTACTTTAAGAACAGAAAGTAGAAGGTAATTCTCCGCAATATTGAGAGTGGTAGTGATGTTCAGTCCTAATGGGGCACTGTTAAGTGGAGCGTTCCCCAAGGGTCAGTGCTGGGGCCACTGCTGTTTCTTATTTATATAAATGATATGCCTTCTGCTATTACAGGTGATTCAAAAATATTTCTGTTTGCTGATGACACCAGCTTGATAGTGAATGATCTTGTGTGTAATATTGAAACAGTATCAAATAACGTAGGTCATGAAATAAGTTCGTGGCTTGTGGAAAATAATTTGATGCTAAATTACAGTAAGACTCAGTTTTTACAGTTTCTAACTCACAATTCAACAAGAACCGATATTTTGATCAGACAGAATAGGCATATTATAAGCGAGACGGAACAGTTCAAGTTCCTAGGCGTTTGGATAGATAGTAACCTGTTGTGGAAAGCCCATGTTCAGGATCTTGTTCAGAAACTAAATGCTGCTTTATTTACCATTAGAACAGTATCTGAAATAAGTGACACTTCAACATGAAAAGTAGTCTACTTCGCATATTTTCATACGCTTATGTCGTATGGTATTATTTTTTGGGGTAATTCTTCTGATTGAAAAAGGGTATTTTTGGCTGAAAAATGGGCTGTTCAGGCTATATATGGTTTAAGTTTGAGAACCTCTTGTCGACCCCTATTCAATAGTCTGGGAATTCTGACACTGCCCTTACAGTATATATTTTCTTTAATGTTGTTTGTTGTTAGCAATATTAGTCTATTCCCAAGAGTTAGCAGCTTTCACTCAGTTAATACTAGGCAGAAATCCAATCTGCATGTGGAATGCACTTCCTTGACTCTTGTGCAGAAAGGAATGCAGTATTGTGCTGCATCCATTTTCAATAAGCTACCACAAGAACTCAAAAATCTTAGCAGTAGCCCAAACTCTTTTAAATCTAAACTGAAGAGTTTCCTCATGGCTCACTCCTTCTATTCTGTCGAGGAGCTCCTGGAAGAGCTAAAAAATTAAGCAAATTCCAGTGTTACATTGTTGATTTTCTTTATTTAAATTTACGACTTGTCACGTGAATATGGTTTTTTATATTTAATTTTATCTGTTTCTAATATCATGTTATAATTTCACGTATTGACTTGTTCCATGACCATGGAGATTTCTCCTTAATTTGGTCCCACGGAACAATAAATAAATAAATAAACCAATTGTGCTGCCAGAAATTCATACAGATGGTTTTGTGACTGGAAAAACAAAAGCCATTGTCCTTGCTCCATGAGTAAAGATGATCGAGACATCATTGTAGAAGTCGCTCAATGAGACAGGTCTGCAGAGTACAGAGGACACTAGTTCTCCATCAGGTGTTGCAGGTCTTCTCTAAATCAAAAACATGGTTACAGTCTGGGATTTTCGCAGAAAACCATTCATGACATAGGTTGACAAACTGATGAGATGGTCAACTGCAGAACGGTGTGCTTGAAATCCACACTGCGCAGTGGTTAGTAAATTGCAAGACTTGAGCCACTGTACCAGCTGGGCATGAATCATACGTTCCATCACCTTGCAAACACAGGTGATGACAGAGATGGGGTGGTAGTTATAAGGAAGGTGTCTGTCCTTACCAAGCTTAGGTACAGGTAAGACAGTGGCTTCATGCCAGCGTCTCGGAAACACGCCCCCTGCCCAGATGCAGTTGTACGTATTAAGCAGGAAGTGCTTGCCCGCAAGTGAAAGGTGATGCAACATCTGAAAGTGGACAGCATCTGGCCCTGGGGCTGAAGATCAGGATGAACTGAGAGCATGATCTAGCTCACTCACAGTAAAGGCGGCATTGTAGCGTTCCCGATTCTGAGAAGAGAAGGGTATCACCCGAGCCTCATTTCTGGTCGAGGGAGGCAGGATGATAGTGGGAAGAGCTTGATATTTCCGCAAAATGGTGGCCCAAGGTTTCGGAGATAGCCATAGGGTCCACGATGACATCATCTGCTACTATCAGGCCAGAAATTGGGGAATGGATCTTGGTCCCAGAGCCGTCAGAGGTTGGCCCGCACGCCAGAGGAGGATGGAACTGTTGAAAGAACTAGTGAATGAAATCCAGCTAGCTTTTCTGCTATCCCGAAGAACGAGATGACATTGTGCACACATCTGTTTACAATGAATGCAGTTTGTCATCATAGGATGACGGTTAAAAACACAGAGAGCATGTCTTTGTACAAGAATTGTCACGGCATGCCTTAGTCCACCAAGCGACTGGGACACGGCATGGTAAAGAGGAAGTGAGAGGAATGAAACATTCAGCGGTGGTAAGGATAATGTTTGTAAGATATTCCACCTGGTCATCACGAATGGGGAAATCTTGTTCCTTGAAGGTCGCTAGGGAGGAGTAAATTCGCCAGTCAGCCTTAGTGAGCTGCCATTTGGCTGTGCACGCAGATGGGGTGGGAGGCAGGAAACGGTAGCACATGGGAAATGTTCACTTGAGTAGGTGTTAGAAAGAACAGACCACTCAAGATGATGGGCAACCTGGGCAGTGCAGAAGGACAGGTCCAAATGCGAATAGCTGTGCGAGGAGTCTGAAAGGAATGTGGGTGCTCCTCTGTTAAGGTAGGAAAGGTTAAGTTGATCAAAGTCAGCCAAGAGGGCACCTCTCTGAGAGGTTCTGGCAGAACCCTGAAGGGGATGGTGTGCATTAAAGTCTCTGAGCCACAGAAATGGGTGCGGTAGCTGCCCAATAAACTGTAGGAAGTCTGCCCTGGTGACATTGAATGACAGAGGCATGTTTATGGTACAGAGGGAAAACGTCAGGTGAGGAAGGAAAAGGCGAACAGCAATAGCTTGAAGACGGGTAGTCAGGGAGATGGGTTGACTACGAACATCATCCCATATGAGGAGCACGACTCCCAGACTCCCCCATGAAATGGAATGCCGACCTCAGGGGGAAGGTCAAAACGGACTGGGAAGAAATGCGAAAACTCAAAGCGGTCATGAGGATGCAATTTTGTTTCCTGAAGGCAGAGTACACGGGTCACTGCAATTCTAAAAGCAGCAGTACATCCTCTTTGTTGGATTGAAGGCCGCGAACATTCCATTGGAGGAGAGTAATGTTGAGAAAAAAATGCAGGGGTTTCACCGTGGCAGCTGTCGAGCGCCAGCCTGCGAAGACCTACTGCCACAGGGCATACAGGCAGGAGGATCTTGCTCCACGAGGTCCACAGAAGCATAGGCTTTCTTGTGCAGTCAGTCTGTGGTGTCCAATGCAGAAAAACGGTTGGTGGTGCACACTGGCAACACAGAGGCCAGCTGGGCAAAGGTATCACGTGGCGATATCGTCGAAGAGGATCTTCCGAGTCGGCAAAGGAGAAGACTGTGTGCCTTTGTTGGGCTTCTTCGAGTCTTTCCAGTTAGCAGAGGAAGACTCAGGTGTTGATTGGCTGGAGGGATGTAGGAAGTCTTCATGGGAATACTCCTACTGTCCTTTCCGGTCTGCCAATTGTGTAGCTGGTGACATCATCCCTTGACGTGAGATTTTGACGGCTTGTTGCACAGTTGGACGAGTGGACGGCATTGCTACTTTGACACAGGGCGATTTCAAAACCGCAGAGCTGAATTTGAAGTCGCATGTCTGCGTGGCCATGTCCTTCATGGAATGAGATGTAGCAAGAACAGTACCGTAAGTGCCATACAGTAGAACGCAGGGTTTGGGACTAGCCAATAACTTGCGAGCGACCAGGTAAGGAACTTTTTCTTTCACCCAAATCTCCTGGACAGCCCACTCATCAAGATACACAGGACAATCTCGAAAGGAGGAGACATGGCTGCCATTGCAGTTGATACAGTGGGGAGAAGGAGGCAGTCGCCCTGGCGCACATCCCTACCACTGGTTACTCATTTGGCCTGGTGTCGACAAGACCTTTGAGTGTGGTTTGATGACACTCGTAGCAGCACATTGGGGTCGGAATGTACGGTTGGACTGTTATAATTTCATAGCCTGCTTTGATCTTGGACGAAAGCACCACTCTATCAAAGGTGATGAAAAAGAGTGCATGTTGCACTGTGGAGGAATCTACCTTTTTCATCACCGATGGACAGCGATGACACCCTGATCAGAGAAGTATGACTGGATTCAGCATCAGTCAAACCGTCAAGCAGCCTAGTGTAAATAACAGCATGGGAAGAGTTCAAAATTCTATGTGCCTCGACATGAACAGCATAGCCATTGAAAAGCGAAGCGAAGTGGCAAGCAGTCGTTGTGCTTCAGAATCAGAAGTAGTTTCCAAAAGCAAAGTGCCATTCCGTAAACGAGAGCAGGATTTCATATGGCCGGCAATTGCAACAGATTTCTGAATAATAAACGGATTTACCGTCATGAAGGACTGACCATCTTCAGTCCGTGAAACCACAAGGAACCGTGGTGCAGCTGGAAGGGTCTTTGAATCATTAGCCTCATTCTGTTTACATTTTGAAGATGTTGATTGTGAAGATGATTGGCTCACTGCGAGAAAATGACCCATGATTGCAAGCATATCCAATGGCACGCTTCTTCCAACTGGGGCCCCCTTCACATGGGGGAGCACCTGCCATAGGTGATTGTTCACACCTCCTGAACGCCTGACAGAGGGGCCAATCGGCAATTTGGGAAGGTAGCAGCTCAGAGAATCACCCCTCACTGGGCCTGGCCTGTACTAGGGGATACAAACGAAGCTTTCCTGTCAACCCAGGGCTGGGAATTATGCGTTACCCAGTCACCTGTTATGCATCAGACGTGTGGGCCAGCGTTCAGGAGCGGAGGAAGAAGAAAAAGAGGAACCTCAAATGCCGAAGTGGAGGAAGGACAGGAGAAGGTAAACAAAGAAAGGAAAATGGAACGAAAAACAGTGGTGAGACTGTTCTTATGTCAGCGATGGACAAAGCGGAACATTCCTATTAACATCCCAGACATGTTCCCCAAGGGAGGGGAAAACAATAGGAAGAGCATAGATATGCATCACGGAAGGGAAAAAGATGCTGCAAAGGTAGCCAAACACGAACCCGTCAAAGAGTGGTGAACTCCCTGGGGACCTTGAATTTTAATTCCACTCTTGATCCTTTCTTTTATTTCCGTCATTGCTTCTTCAATGTATAGAGTGAACAGTAGGGGAAAAAGACTATGTCCTGTCTTACACTCTTTTTTAATCCAAGCAATTCGTTCTTCATCTTCCACTCTCATTGTTACCTCTTGGCCCTTGTACATATTGCATGTTACTCATCTTTCGCTATAGCTTACCCTATTTTTCTCAGAATTTCAAACATCTGGCACCATTTTACATTGTTGAACTCTTTTTTCCTGGCCAACAAGTCCTAGAAACATGTTTTGATCTTTCTCTTGTCTTGCTTCCATTACTAACCTTAACATCGGAATCACCTTTCTGGTGCCTTACCTTTCCTAAATCCAAACTGATTGTCACCTAACACATCCCCAATTTTCTTTTCCATTCTTCTGCACACTATTCTTGTCAGAAACTTGGATGCATGATCTCTTAAGCTGATTGTGCAATAATTCTTACTCTTTTTGGCTCTTGCAATCTTTAGAAAATGTGTGGATGATGTTTTTCCAAAACTCTGGTGGTGTATCACCAGTCTCATACATTCCACACACCAATGTGAATAGTCATTTTGTTGCCACTTCACCCAACGATTTTAGAAATTCTGATGGAATGTTATCTATCCCTTTTGCCTTATTCAATCTAAAGCTCTTTTGAATTCTGATTCTGTATCGACTCGTGTTTCTTCTATCACATTATCAGACAAGTCTTCCCCTTATAGAGGCCTTCAGTGTACTCTTTCCACCTATCTGCCCTCTTGCCTGCATTTAACTGTGGAATTCCCATTTCGCTCTTAATTTTACCACCCTTGCTTTTAACTTCTCTGAAGGTTATTTTGACTTTCCTATATGCTGACTCAGCCCTTCCAACAATTATTTCTTTTTCGATTTCCTCACATTTTTTATGCAGCCATTATGTCATAACTTTCATGCACTCCCTGTCGGTTTCATTCCTAAGAGACTTACTTCTGTATTTTCCTGAACATTTTTGTACTTCCTTCTTTCAGCGATTAACTGAAGTATTTCTTCTGTTACCCGTGGTTTCTTTGCAGTTCACTTCCATATACCTGTATTTTTCTTTCCAACTTCTGTGATTACCCTTTCTAGAGATGTGCATTCCTCCTCAACTGAACTGCCTACTGAGCTATTCCTTACTGCAGTATCTACAGCCTCAGAGAACTTCAAGCATGTCTCCTCATTCCTAAGTACTTCTGTATCCCATTTCTTTGCCCATTGCTTCTTCCTGACTGGTCTCAAACTTCAGCCTGCTCTTCATCACTACAAACTTCTAGGAAATAGTTACTATGTGACTCCCAGGTTTCTTCACCTGGAGACTGGTGAGCACTACAAAGCCTCTGTAACTATAAACCCTGGCTACACTTCAGCTACCGTCTCACATGTTGGTAGAACATCGTGTTTCATAAGGAATGGTTATCTTTGCTTAATCTCCCAGATCACAAGTACAGTACAAATATCTATAGAAAAAATCTCACCCTTAAAGTGTGTTATGTGCTGATTAAGTGGATAGCAGTTGAGACAAAAAGTGCCCAGTGGGCAACCTCTAGGGCACCAGCTGCTACGTAGTTGTTTTGGACTTGCTGAGGTATTCAGGACTCTGCATGAGATGAAATGTATTTACCAAGCTGCTCGTAGTATGAACACTCATATCTGTGGATCTAGTGCTTGAAAGTACCACCCAAGAGAGTTCAACAGAAAAGTCCTCCCATGCAACTGACATACAGTGTTAAAAGTGAGAGTTCTTACAGAGTACATCTCTATCAAAATGTATTTGTTAGGATTAAAAGGGAAGAAGGGATATTCTATAAGTTGTCACTTTTTTATGCAGTGAAAACCTTAGGATGTAGAATTACATTCCTAAAAACAGTGGAACAGCTTCCAAACAGAGTGCCGATTAGTGCCAAACACACAAACAAGCTGTATTTGTATATTTATTGAGACATAGCGCTCTTTCTTATAGTGTAAATCTCACTGAAGATATATTATGCACGTATTCATAATAATACCAGAGTAAGAATAATTTCAAATAATAATGCTGGTCATAATCAAACAGAAAAAGTTCATTGATGGACAATAGGTTATTTCCAACGAAACAGTTTTATTCTAAAACATAATACAAAATATATAATTTAATTTATGATTGACCACATTCACGGAAGTCTTGTGTGCTGTAAAAGCATTGCCTTTTTTTTGGTTTAATACTTTCTACTTCTTTCGGGAAATGGTTGTAGAGTTTGATTGCCAAACATTAAACACTATTGCAATACAGTTTAGTAGAAAGGGGAACTAGTCTTAACAATTTTTTTGATCTTGTGTCATGGTGGTGACTGTCCAGATTCCCATGCAATGTATAGATGTTTTGTTTAATAAAAACGGAAAATTTGAAATATATATTGGCTATACAGAGAGGCAGTATGTTTAACTTTTGAAAGAGCAGTTTACACATTTCTCTTTGCTTTTTGCACAGGGTTCCCAGTATAAATAATTTCCGCGATCCAGTATTATGACCCCAAAAAATAATTCCATAGCATAGTACTGAATGGAAAAGAGCATAATACATGAATGTCAATGTACTGGCATTTAGCACATCCCCCACTGACTGGAGCATAAAACAAACTTTGCTTAGCATAGAACTAACCATGTCAATCTGGTTTTTCCAAGTGAATATATCAGTGATGCCAATCCCTAAGAATTTTGTTTCGTTGACAAATTCTACATTGCTGCCATTTAGTTTTATTGTTGAAACCTGGGGAGCTATGTTCTGAATGGTGTAGACCGTTAGGCGTACTGTCTTTCTTGCATTTGTGATGCAAGCCATGAGTCTAATTGGGTTGTATTTCTATTAACACTGTCTGAAGAGATTCATCAGGAGGTTGTGGTGGAAAAAATACAGGGTTATTACAAATGATTGAAGCGATTTCACAGCTCTACAATAACTTTATTATTTGAGATATTTTCACAATGCTTTGCACACACATACAAAAACTCAAAAAGATTTTTTAGGCATTCACATATGTTCGATATGTGCCCCTTTAGTGATTCGGCAGACATCAAGCCGATAATCAAGTTCCTCCCACACTCGGCGCAGCATGTCCCCATCAATGAGTTCGAAAGCATCGTTGATGCGAGCTCACAGTTCTGGCACGTTTCTTGGTAGAGGAGGTTTAAACAATGAATCTTTCACATAACCCCACAGAAAGAAATCGCATGGGGTTAAGTCGGGAGAACATGGAGGCCATGACATGAATTGCTGATCATGATCTCCACCACGACCGATCCATCGGTTTTCCATTCTCCTGTTTAAGAAATGCCGAACATCATGATGGAAGTGCGGTGGAGCACCATCCTGTTGAAAGATGAAGTCGGCGCCGTCGGTCTCCAGTTCTGGCACGAGCCAATTTTCCGCGGGCTACGCGTGAAACTTGCCCGCAAGCGTTCAACCGTTTCTTCGCTCACTGCAGGCCGACCCGTTGATTTCCCCTTACAGAGGCAACCAGAAGCTTTAAACTGCGCATACCATCGCCGAATGGAGTTAGCAGTTGGTGGACCTTGTTGAACTTCGTCCTGAAGTGTCGTTGCACTGTTATGACTGACTGATGTGAGTGCATTTCAAGCACGACATATGCTTTCTCGGCTCCTGTCGCCATTTTGTCTCACTGCGCTCTCGAGTGCTCTGACAGCAGAAACCTGAAGTGCGGCTTCAGCCGAACAAAACTTTATGAGTTTTTCTACGTATCTGTAGTGTGTCATGACCATATGTCAATGAATGGAGCTACAGTGAATTTATGAAATCGCTTCAATCATTTGTAATAGCCCTGTAATTACTTTAATTTAAGCAAATGTGTGAACTCTTGCTGTGATATTGTGAACATAGAGCCAATAGAATTCCTGAAGAAATCACTGATGAAGTGGTAAACAGTTTTCAGAAAAATTATGAAGTGAATCACTGATGAGACAAAACTTGCATCAGCAAGGTCACTATTACACTTCCACATTTTCAGTTTAATCTTATTCCATGTGTTTTAGATCTGTATCAAAGAAAGTGACATAAAGGAACCAACACAAGGTAAGTTGTCTTAGGCAATAATACCCATATCTACAACTACATACATACTCCGTAAGTCACCATACGGTGCTTGGCAGAGGGTATCTTGTACCAATACTAGTCATTCCCTTACCTGTTCCACTCAAAAATGGCACAAGAGAAAAAAAATCTCTCTCCAATAATCATCATGAAAGTAAGATAAATAATTTGTTTGTACACCACAACAAAGTATAGTCAGTCACCAATAAGCATGTAGAAACTGAAATGTTATTTACTGTATGGTTGAAATGAGCTATGTAAATGCCCTATGCATTACTAAACAGTTCCTAAAATCACACGATATGTGCTATCAAGTCCTTACTGCAGAAGAAGTCATGAAGGTTGCAGGTACTGCCATAATTATAAATATTCTTAAAGATATAGAAGTCATTGCCATTTAAGTTTCCACGAGAAAGATAAGAGCTTTGAGCTAGCTGTCATTGATATTGTAGACAGCTTTGTAATTACTGCATATCATTATCACTCATCAGCTGTCAGTATCAAAAGTCCGTTAAAAATCTAGTGACAGCCTTAAACAAACTTCATCAAAACAGAAAACTGCTGATTCTATATGACAACTTAAATATTTATTCCCCAAAAGATATAAATAACATAGCAATTTCTTTTTCCAACAGCCCATTCCTGATCCCAGTGAATACAGTTTGTGCTTACCACTGTGTCCATATTTTCTGCCTTTTTAATGTTCTCTCTTTAGACTGCAGGAACAAGTATGCATTTGAAGTCAGATATTATGATAATAAAATTATAAAAACATTCATCCTTATACTAGCAGCAGACAAATAGTGCATTGTGTATGAAGTAGATGGTACTAACCAAAAATTGAATTGTTACTAACAAAAAGCTACGAATACAAACAAGCATATGGATGAAAGGGACAGATTTTTGACGAGGCACATATATTGTTCTCTCTCCTTGCAGAAGTACATAAAGCTGTATGTTAAAATCTATAAGGAAATTATAACAGAAGCCTAGCAGTTTGCTATTATGGCACTCATGTGACACTGTATGCAAACAAAGTTAAAGCCGTTTGGAATGTAATAAGTTATGAAAGAAGTCAATTGTCCCCTGAACATGAGAATATAACATTGATTGACAACTACTTCAAAACCGTAAGAACTTGAAAATATAGTTTGTGGCGATGCTCACAGTAGTTAAACATTGAGCATCACAAGCTATGAAGGTTTCATTTCTCTTTGCCATGTTCTTCGGAGCGTCAAGCAGAGACCCACATTTTGGCGCCCTTTACTTTGTCTTAGTCACCACTAGCGCCAGTTTCCAACACCGCAGTTGAGGCTTGTACGGCTCGTACCCCCTCACCACCAGCGACACCTCCTGTGCCGGACCCGCTAACTAAAGACAAGGCCGTCACTACACGCAAGCGTAACGCACTTTTTTCGCTGACTCCGAAAGCGTTTGTCACCCCTGCGTGGCAGACATCTTCCCTAGAAATGCC
This sequence comes from Schistocerca piceifrons, assembly GCF_021461385.2. Classification (NCBI taxonomy): domain Eukaryota; kingdom Metazoa; phylum Arthropoda; class Insecta; order Orthoptera; family Acrididae; genus Schistocerca; species Schistocerca piceifrons. The sequence goes on from NC_060149.1 coordinate 76,764,009, forward strand.
CGTCGCGCCACCAACTCAGATTACGGCCACACAGCACACTACGTCAGCAAGGACACAAACAGCTGACCTGAAGACAACTGAACAGCACCCTTGGAATACTTCAGACCTGCCGAACCACACCGGGCGCGTTGACCTCGCACCACTCAAACAGGCTGCTGCACAACACACGAGTGCTCACAAGTACGCAGCCACATGCATCGACCCAACAGTCTCGGTTGTTACAAACGGAACCATCCACAAACTGCGCCTAACTGACGGACCTCCAATCTTTTGTAGAACTAGATGCTTAAAACCTGAACTCGTGCAGACCGCAAAGGAGCAAATTACTGAGCTTTTACAAGCCAAAGTGCTGGAGCCTTCCTCCAGCGCGTGGTCTATGCTGATACATTTCGTAGATAAGAAAGATGGTAGCAAGAGAATGTGCGGAGACTACAGACTATTCAATGACCGCACTATTCTTGACAAGTACCCCGTACCCAACATAGCCGATTTTACACACGCACTGTCTGGCTGTAGTTATTTTTCGGTTATCGACTGCAAACATGCGTATCATCAGATACCTATGGCACCCGAAGGCGTTGAAAAGACGGCCATTACCACACTTTTTGGCCTCTTTGCACACCGTTGCATGCCTTTCGGCCTTCGTAACGCAGCCCAGACTTGGCAGCGAATCATAAATGAGGTTCTCTTTCACCTCGATTTCTGTTTCGTCTATTTAGATGACATCCTTGTGTTCAGCCCTTCACTAGAGGACAACAAGACCCATGTACAAACTGTACTTGATACCTTGCAGGCAGCAGGTATCGAAACAAACAATAAGAAGTTGCAGTTACACCGGTCCTCCATCGACTTCCTAGGGTTCGTGGTGTCATCAGCGGGCATTACCCCCCCGCCCGCTAAAGTGCAATCAGTGTTAGATATGCAATGCCCGACTACCTACAAGGAATTGTGCCGTTTCTTAGGAACAATACACTATTACAGGAAACACCTACCTGCTGTGGCAGAAGTCCAGGCTCCGCTTATGGATGCGCTCGCAGGACAGTTAACTTCAGGCACACAACCCGTACCTTGGACAGAAGAAATTATCTCTGCTTTCGAGAAATTAAAAAAAACTTGTTGCCTCAGCGGTTACCATAGCACACCCTCACCCAGAGGCAGAACTATTCGTAACTACAGACACTAGCAAAAACGCAGTAGGCGCCATCCTGAGCCAAACGGTCGGCGACTCTACCTCCCCACTGAGTTTCTTCTCGAAGAAACTGAACAACGCACAGAAGAAGTACTCCGCCTTCGATCGTGAACTATTAGCGATCTATGAGGCCATCAAACATTTTCGTCCAGAGATCGAGGGCCGAGGACTCTTATGTACTCACGGACTACAAACCGTTAGCCGCTGCCATAAAGAACTATCCCGAAAGATCTGCCCCACGCCGTTTACGATATTCCGACTTCATATCACAGTTTACCACTGATGTGCGGTATATCAGGGGTGCCGACAACATCGTCGCAGACTTCCTATTGCGAGTGGACGTGGTGATGTCACTTTTCGGTATACCGAACCTCACTACCTTGCAAGCAGCAGATGAGGGACTCTTGACACTGATTTCCGACCAAAACTCGTCACTCAAACCAGTACGCACTACTGACCCAGGGTGTAGAAGCGAGATTTGGTGCAACAAATCCACCGGGACCCTACGACCGTTCATCCCGCGCGCCTTACATCATGAAGTGTTTCTCAAGCTCCACAATTTAGCGCACCCTGGCATCCACGCGTCCACAAGACTCGTGACGGAACGTTTTGTTTGGCACAACATGAAGTGTAACTGCTAAGAGTGGGCCCGCAACTGTACACCATGCCAACAGAACAAAATATCACGCCACACCATACCCCCACTGCATAGTTTCCCCACACCCACAAGCCAGTTTCAACATGTCCACATAGACTTAGTGCCCCCCCTCCGAGCGGTACAGGTACATCCTTTTGGTAATTGACAGGACGACACGGTGGGTGGAGGCAGCGCCCCTGCCGGACATCACCGCAGAGACTATAGCACGAGAATTCTTCTCTGTGTGGATCGCTCGTTTTGGCTCCCCTGCCACCATCACCACCGACCAAGGTCGGCAGTTCGAGTCCACATTGTTCAACGCGCTCTTTGCGGCGTTGCTTGTGTTACACCACAGCCTACCAACCCCAAGCCAATGGATTAGTTCAGCGATGGCACAGGACTAAAGACTGCAATTCGATGCCATGGAAAGTTATGGACAGAGGCACTGCCGTTCATACTGCTTGGCCTCTGCACCACCTACAAGGAAGGCTTGAAGGGCACAACTGCCGAGTTCGTGTACGGACAGACACTCGTCTTACCTGGTGAACTGGTCAATCCCTCACCTGAACCCATCCTCTCCGAGCTACCCACCTTACTCGAACGCGTCAAACTGCATTGCTCCAAACTCCTACCACCCTGCCCCGCCCCCTCCAGCCACAATCCCCCGCACACATACATCCTGTGAACATTGGAAACCTGCACACACGTAATGCTCCGCGACGACACAGTATGGACTCCCCTAAAGCCTCCCTATACTGGCCCACATAAAATTATTAAACACACAGACCAGACATTAGACATCAAGGTCGAAGGCAGCCCAGTCACTGTATCACTTCACCGGGTAAAACCAGCGTACATGGAGCCGACGTCCCCGCCCCCTCCTTTCAAGGATGCAAATTCCTCTAATCACATTCACAGCTCACAATTGAGCTCCCTTATTTTGCCCCCAGCCATTCCCACTTCTAGGACCCCTGCAACTTGCAGCACTCCCAGCTCACCCTTCTGAGGATTCTTGGCCTGACCTTCATTGTCCAATTCATCCCAAGGCGAGTCCAGTGACACCAACAGCTCTCCGTGAAGCTCTTTACCCCCCTCTCAGACCTCTCTCCCCACGCCGGGAAAATCAAGGTACTCCCAACCAAGCACATATTATCCCCACACTCCCGTGCCCCCTTCGCCGGGTTGGCACAAACCCCTGACCCCTCCCGGCTCTCCATTCTGAGGCTTCTCAGCACCCCTACCTAGAACTGACCAGGGCCTTCCACTGGAGACCTGCATGATTGAACTGCGGGTGGACATTTCCCCAGAGGACATCACGAACCTCTCTATTACCATCCGAGGTGATTCTGCATACATACTGTTGGTAAAACCGAGTGTGTTACTCCCTACTTCAACACCAGCCACCTCAGTAGTGTGACGATTCCCACTCCTGCCCTCCACATCTGTCGATGCTATCAGAGCATTCGTGTGCCCTAACGGGTTCATGTCCCTGCGTGTGCATCACAGATCTCCTCACCACATGCACACTCGAGGGCCGGCCAATGCCTTTGCCACCCTCAGAGATTCGACGACTACACTGTCCAGTGCCCCCCCCCCCCCCTCCCTCCCTCGAGGTGCGAGCACAGCCATCGCTGCCGATCCCAGACGACGCCGAGGAGTTACCAATCATGCATCTGCCTGTCGGTCCACTGCCCCCGTCCACTGACGAGTACTCCATACTGCAAGGGAGGGGGCTACATGGCGACGCTCACAGAAGTAGTTAAACATCGACCGTCACCGACGAAGGTTTGATTTCTCTTTGCCATGTTCTTTGGAGCGTCAAGCAGAGACACACGTTTTGGCGCCCTTTACTTTGTCTTAGTGCTGTATACATTGTGCCATCAAGTACAATAATTCAGTGTTTTTAGTAATGGGTGTATTATTCGGTATTATAGTAGCTACTTATACCCCATAAGTTAATAATTGCTGTAAAAGTTTTGTAATGTAGTTATTACAAAGCAACAAAAAACCTTCACACAATTCTCAAAGTCAAATTAAATTTTCCCTTACCTCCACAACATACTTCTTTTACATATATTATATCGCATGACATTGGGTGTATTCTGCAATACCCACAGAGAGGAGGTCTCTGTACTGCGAAAAGCGGTCAAGAATTTACATTTTATGTAAGTGTAATACCATGAAATGACGTAACATCATGAACTATTATTATACTACAGCACTACTGCTAGTTATACAAAAACTTAAAACATTACATTTAAGAATTTCTGGGGAGATAGTCGTCAATGGGGTGGTCTGACAAAAAATTCTTTCATTTAGGCTTAAACTCACATTACCTATAAGATATGCTCTGGTAGATTGTTAAATATATGTGTGTGCACATATCTGACTCCTTTTTGTACTAAATGTTAACCATCTGAAATCTTTGTAGAGGTTGTGTTATATTTGTTATTTGTAAAACTGCGACTTAAAAAAAGGAGGCCTCTGACTGATGTCCTGGAACTACTACTACATTTAATTATTTTAACATGCTTCTGTATTCTAAAAATATTATCCCTGTAAGCTGACTTTTCCCAAAACTGAATCTGCAACTCATTAATGATTACAAATATGAAGAATAAATGTTTCTTTGATTTTAAATCACTCACAGCAGTAATCATAAGTAATGCAAATGTAACTGAACTAAGGTGCTTCAACAGTTCTTAGGTGCGGGTTCCCCAATTAAGGTTGTGATCTATCTACAATCCCAAAACCTTAACACTTTCTAGTTCTTGTACATCTAAGGTTGAGTAGAGTATTTTTATAGCTGGTGGTGTTCTATTCAACTTTCAGGATTGTAGGTACTGTGCCTTGTTAAAATTTAATCATAACACATTTGCCTTGAACTATCTGTTGGTATTTTCAGATATTCTGTTAGGTTTCATTAGTTGCATTTTTAGTGAGACAACTAGTACCACTTTTCATTTCTATACTTGTTCTATTGTGAAAAGGGCAAAATTTGTATCTTCTGATATTGCAAATGGGAGATCATTTATATATCCCAGAATCAACAGTGTGTCCAAACTGGAACCCTGCTGTAAATCAAGTCTGTGTCTTCAAATGTTGAGTGCCTACTGCCATGCAATTGTCACAGAACTCATAAGCTCTGCAATTACAAACAAACCTGCTGTGTCTAATATTCCATAATATTTTAATTTTTGCATTAGGATAACCAGAGTGACAATGATGAAATTATATCTAGTAAAAAGTGTCAAAAACATTAATTGGCAACTGTGATTCCCTGATTTTGTCATTAATAACTGTACAAGTGAAATACCTCCCTCTTTATCAAACATATAAAATTCATTCACAGCGACAAGTACTATTTATGACTGCTTAAAAGTGTAAAAAGTACTTTAACTTTTCAAGAGAGGCAAGAAAATAATGCTGATTGCTATCAATTCTCAAAAGGTTAGTTTATCAAAGATTAATTAACTTCGTGGATTGGAAGCAAATTCTCTTTGATGCTTAGCATGGTTTCAGGAAGATGAATCCACAAATACTGCTACATACAAGCACTTGTGCTTCACCTTGGACTCTATTTAGAGGCTCTTTCTAGAAATCAAAAGAATTTGATCTACCACAGTTTACCAGAAATGATGTTGATGTGAACAATCATTTTCAAACTAAATGTACCCATTTCTTTCTCAATCTTGGGGGGGGGGGTGGGGGGGTGGGGGGGGGGGGGTGTATGGGCGCTCAACATCGAGGTCATCAGCATTCTTTCTCAATCATTTCTCCATAGATCCTTTTTATTACCACCACACATTCTACTTGTTACTTTTGATACACACTATCTGGTACTCTAATCCCTCACAGCCATGGGTTTACAACCATCAAATACCGCTTTTCCCAATGTCCTGATGAAACATGGCTCTTCATAACTTGTACATATATCTTACCTATACTTCCACACAAAACCTCTCCTTAGATGGAAATATCTGCAAATAAATCCACAACACAAATGTAAACACTCATATTACACACTTGTATGCACCTTCTTCATGGTTTACCAATAGGAATCAGTATTAGCACCCACAATCTTATATCCTAACCTGGTTCAGATTCATTGAATACATCTTCATGATCTGGATGAAGGCTAAGACATTATGTCCTTGTTCCACACAACTTCAACAAAATGTATGTTTCACTTGGTCCTCTACTCCACAATGAGTCTTTCAGGATGTCGATTCTCTCTCTCTAATGATGGCTCTGTCCATATTATCCTAACTGAATACCACAAAAACATCTGTTTTGATAGCTACCACTTCTTCCCCAGATGATAAGACTTCCCCATAGTCTCGCTAGTCACAGTTAACACACGTGCAATGATATACAATCCTTCTTCCAATATACTGAAAGTCTTGCCAAGGCCATTTCAGAAAGGCATTACCCACACAACCTCACCCAGAAAGAAATCTCCCATGCCAAAACATGGTATGTCCATCACATCTGTGTGGCTAACTAGCCATACATGTGTACCCTCATTTGGAACAGCAGAAGGTTATCATCCTCAAAATCTTCCTACCCCTTCCAAAATGGAACTTTGCCGTATTAATACACTTGCAAAATATTATAATACAGCCTTACACCACTCCTACTCTGAATGTCTTACCACATGGGCCATATCAGTATGAGATACCCAGATGAAAGACCTGTCCCACGTATCCACCCAGTCAAGTCACTAGTATGTTTTACTACATTTGAGGCAAAGTAACTCATGAATGGTCTCATGCAAAGTATCAGATTTTCCTTTGTGTGACCACCAGTCGTCTGTTTACAAGTATGAAAAGCCGTTCCAGTTTCTGAGCAGCATGGTCAAGTTCAGTGACTTTTTCACAACTCCAGCCATGTGAATTTACAGTAAACCCATAAACCTCACCCAACGAAACACTACACTGGATAGATCAGAATTGTCTCTACGAAACATCCTTAAATCCCAGAATCCGTATAGTCTCAATTTCTACTAGTCCCTGCCCAACTACATCTGTCCCTCTTTTCGACCCACATTGTGACCCCTCCAGCCTCACACTTTTTGTTCCATCCATTAATCATGTTTATATGCCTACACACACCTATACTATTTTCTTTGTGGTATTCCCTATTCTAATTTCAGCAACAGTTGGACATGTGGTTAGGTATCACAGAATTAAAATCAACTCCACAACAATGCTCACCTCATCAATCATTTTTATTAATAAATATTTATTTTAGAGAATTCGTTTTAACATAAATTCCATATCAGTTCACTTATAGGTCTCTCAGCATCCAGAACAGTTTTACTTGATGGCTTCTGGTAATCTATTGTTTTTACGCTGCCGCATGATATACATTTCATGTCGAATGCATTGTCTAATGCACTCCATCTGTAACAAATTCATAAATGTATTTACCACTTGGGGCACAACATTTGGCTATAAAACAGCACAGCATGAAGATTACATCTCATTAACACAGCAGTAGTAAATGAGAAGTACTAAATAGACAAAAAAAAAATCAGCACAAGTATATACAGGCTGCAATATTTGTACAAGAAATGCACTAAAATATTTACTGCTAAGCTTTCAGATATGAGTGACATCACAATTATTTATGCATAACTAATGCAACAGTCCATCATAAAAGCATGTTGTATTCAGTACCATTAGTCAATAATACTGTATATGTGATAATCCTTTCACCATGTTATGTGTGTAATGTTATAAATAGGAACCGGATTATACACATGATAAAAACCCTAAAATATGCATGCAAATATGCATGAAAAGTGTCGAAATATGCAAGATCAAATAATAAAAAAACATGGTAGTTACTGTGTGCATTATATTTCAAAGTCGAACCTATACATATCAATTATAAGAAAGTGTGCCGGCCACACGAAAAATCAGCACACTTGGAATGCTGATATAATTTTCTGAATACTTTCTGGTAGAGGTTAGGAAGGGGGGCTTCTGGGATTATTTTCTAAAAATTTGCAAAATTGGGACACACATCGTGTTTAAAGAATTGTTCCTTTTTTGCTATTGTTGTCTGTAACAAGTGGATGTGATGCGAGTGAGTTGCAGCGAAACAACCGATATGTACAGGAGAGATATATTGCACACAGAGATGCATGCTCAAAAACTCCGTAATATTTTATTTAAAGAACAACATACGATCATGAATTTGTTTGAACAGCATTATCTTTTAATTAATACTATTCGACCAAAGCACCATTTACAATTTATTTTACATTTTTCTACTATTGTGAACATAAAAGACTAAGTACTGTTCTAAATGTTTGGTAATAAGATTGTGTCTTCGATCACTCAAAACATTTTTATAAGCAGAAAAGGACCGTTCTACATCAACTGAGTTAACTGGGCAGTATTTGAATTTGGGTGCTATGTTGACACTTATTGTTTATGGTAAAAGTTCACCCGTCCCATTAATAAAACTACCAATTTGGCACAAGGACTCAAAGCCTGGGTTATTGTTTAAAATGTTTTCAAACTTTTCTTTAAGTTTCCTTGGGAACACCTCCAGCAATGAGGAGTTCACTAGAATAATTTCATTCATTAACTGAATAGATTCATTCAGTGCCAAACCTTGAGTTTCAAGCTTTTTAACACTTGCAGGTATATGGGAAAAATGAGTGCTTATCACAGCAATGTCTTTTTTAATACCGGAATCATTGAAAGATACCTTGCACTGGCAAACTGCCAAAGCCTCTTCAATATTAAAGTCATTTACTACCTCTCTAATGGCCTTGAAATGTTCATTTTAAAACAACGCAACTTCGACCTATGTACCTCAACAAGTTACCACTGGTTCAGGAGGTAAAGGCACATTTGGTAGTTTTTGTTTGTAGGTCTTGACGCGAGAATGAGCCTTTAGAAACACTTTCTTTTTGAATGAAATCAGTTTATTTACATTCAAAAACATGGAACATACTTCTTCAGCAAGGCAATGTATTCCATGAGTGAAGCGCATCACATGAATCAAATTGGGATAAAATACTCGGAGGACTTTTCCTGCTTTGATCATATTGGGAGCAACATTTGAAATACACACAAACACCCTTTCATCTGCAGAAGATCCTAGAAATATTTTTCTAATACCCTCATTCACAAATCTGGTGATCTTAGAATGATTTACTTTTTCAAGTTCTTTGCAGACCACTAAATATGAAGAAGAAGGTTCTTCTTTTAAAGCACCAACAATTAAATTTGTAATGTAATGGCCACAAATGTCTGTAGTTTTGTCAACTGAAATCCAGATAATGCTGTCCTTGAGTTCATGGCATATTTCTTCCAGAACATTTACATAAATTGTCAGTATGTAAGTTTTATGCAATGTTGATTCATCTGGTATATTTTTGATTTAAGCAATATTTGTGCAGGAAGCCTTCGCGGATAGGGTTTGTAAGTTTGTGAAGGGTATTTATTTTATTTATTTATGAATGCCTAACATAGACAGATGTTAAACCGACTTTTTTTGGTTACCTTTGGACAAATCCTTGCTACTGCAACTTGCTGTTGTCAGAAGTTGTGTCGTGGTGCTTTCATCTGCATTCCTGTGATATGGAGACTTGCCTTGACATGCTGGTCTATTTCAAACTTTTTTTGCATGAAACGTCTTTCTCGCAAACTCAACAATATAAAACAATTCCGTCATATGTAAATGTTCCAGGATGGTCAGCTATCCACAAAAAGACATTTCTTTTTTTGGGCAGCATGGCGCACAACACATTACACACTACACATTGTAAATGCGTTCAACCACGTACAAGAAAACAGAAAGCTAATCTGAAACAATGGACACGTGACTAAAAGCTTGCATAGTTTAAGTGTTGCCGATGCGTACGGTATGACAGCGGAGGGCATTAACCAGGGGTGCAGGCACAGGAGCACTGACCCTGTCTGCCTGTTCATGCCTCTTCCACAATGATTTCGTTAGGCAGTGGCCTCTAGGTTAGCAATTGCACGCAGTTCTAGGTCGCAGTCAATCTGTGAGATATCAGAACTAGATTGAGCTTTGGTGGCCGAACTTCCCTGGATGGGGCCTCCTGGTCAACGATGCCATACACTCATTTCCATTTTAGATTGAGCTAGAGACGGCCCTTCTAAATTTTTAAGAATGTTTTTCAGAAGTAGAAGAAAAACACACACACACACACACACACACACACACACACACGTACGTCCACTGTTTCCAGGCACAAAGGCCAATTTCTTAAGTGATGGTTTATGTATCAACCATAGCCTCTGGTAACAGAGGTACAAATTATATCACATTTTTGGCAAGCAACTGTTTCCCTATAATGTATCTCCAAGAACATACAAATAACATTTAACATAATGTGTTATCAAAAATGAAAGAGGAAATTATGTCTGGAGTCATACATAGCTCTGGGAGCCCCACTAACCAACGTTTGTGTGGCTGGCTCATACAGGCCTTCCAGTCCTCAGGGTAAGAGATAGAGCACAACTTTCAGAATCTTATTGGCCTAGCCACTGGAACATTACCTATACAATGAGTTTTCTTGCTGTAAAAACCAACAGTCTTTGATGTGGCATGCTTATAACTCTGTGTGTGTTGCCTACATACTTTCAGACGAAAACAGTTTTGTCTGAATACACAAGTAAATCAGAGCAAACTTCCTTTCACATATTCAAGAAAAGACAAAAACCTATGCTTCTGCTGCGATACTAATCAAGAAGAAATATTAACAATCAATCCTGACACTTTGTAATATGTAATAATTAACTGTCGTAAATAAATGCTGCCAGTATTCGGTAAGTATAGATAATAAATTGTCGGCTAACCCATCAACCTGTACACATTTGACCTACATAGTTATAGAGCTGCACTAAGCCACACAATCTGGTGGATAAATTGGCTAATGATCAACCCACTGAAAGTCAGCCCATCTGGATACACCACTGTCAACAATGCCACCATCTGGCTGTCTTAAATTAGACGTAATAAAATTATAAGTAAGTCCACAAATAGTACAACTTCTTCTACAAGATTAACATCAACACAACAATATCAATATATACTGTAAATTAATAGTTACATACATGATGTAGGAATAGATTGTTAACAATAAATATTGCTACTTGCCATGCAGCTTCTAAGAATTTTCTGTCCTTTCATACAGATAATCAGATAATTTACAGAGTGGCTATTAAGATGTGTTTTCAGTTGTCTTTGGAATTCACATGGATTCCCAGCTAACTTGTTTTACGTTAGTTGGGTTTTTGTTGAAGACATTTTCACATGAATGGAAAAATGGGCTCCAATTCTAAACAGGATGGCGAAGTATACATGGATATTATTTTTGTGTCTCGTATTCTCGTTTCGTAAATCACAGTTCTTCTTATTAAAAACTAATACCATTAAGTATCAAATATACTAAGAAATGATGCAAAAATTCCTATATCTTTGATGTGCTCCTTGCAATATTGCCTACTTTACATACAGTGTTCTTACCATTTGATGTTTCTAAACAATAAAAAAAAACTTTTATTTTATTTCCATTGCCCTAGAAGATGACATGCAGTAACAGTAGGAGAAATAACCTAACAATCTGTTCTTCAAACTGATACAATGAGATATGTACTGAAACCCATTAGAATTGCAACACCAGAAATGATACCAAACAATGAAATTTTACTTACTGCCATATACAGTATAGTAGAATACATGATTAAATCTTCAGGTGATATGGAATTATATACAGTGCAAAATTTAGTACACAGAGTTCTTACCTATTCTTGCTGCAAAATGGTTCTAACCCAGCTTTGCATCGAGTCAAACTGAGCTTGGATGACAGATATGGCTATGTCATTCCATGCTGCTTCAGCTCTATGCTAGAATTCATCAACAGTAGTGGCTGACAAGAAGCAGCATACCAGTCTCTCAGCAAGGTGTGACCAGACGTTTTCAACAGATGAGAGATCTGAAGAACGTGCTAGCCAGGGCAACAATTGAACAGCCTCTGTTTCAAGGTAGGGCAAGACAGCACAGGCATACTGAAAGATAAAGTCAGCGAGACCTCTAAGGTAGACCACACCCATCAGCCTTAACACATCATAAATGAAACATCTGAAGTCCAAATTTCTGACCGTGCAAACCAGCAGTCACTGTGTTTGCACCAAATGGCACCTAGTATCATCATGCCAGGAGCTGACCCATATGAGTGACAAATGCAATCTGGAAATGTTTGTTGTCCTCATATCCTCCACACTTCAATATGCCCATCGTGCATTTGCACAAGAACCAGGACTCACCTGAAAAGGTGGCATGGCAAAAAAAAAAAAAAAAAACCCGCACATAGAAAGACTTGCTACAGTACAGTACGATAGTACAGAACGTGACTGAAAGAAATACGCTGTGAGATGAAGAGAAATGACACTTTTATTCAAAGACAATAATTACAATAAAGTCACCATGATTCATTATGGTTCCTTAAACACTACAAATGGCTGGATATGGGTCTTAATAGAGTGTGTGATCAGCATGGATGGCAATACATGCTCTGTACCTCACTTCCTTGCTGCCCACATGGTTAGTATGGAGTTCTTGTGGTAGGATGTTCCATTCCTCGACCAATGTGGTTGACAACTGCTGGATGTTTCCAGAATGAAATTTTCACTGTGCAGCAGAGTGTGTACTGATATGAAACTTCCTGGCAGATTAAAACTGTGTGCCAGACCCAGACTCAAACTCAGGACCTTTGCCTTTCGCACGCAAGTGCCCTACCACACTTGCCTACGAAAGGCAAAGTGTCCCAAGTTCAAGTCTCGGTCTGGCACACAGTTTTAATCTGCCAGGAAGTTTCACAACTGCTGGATGGTAATTGGTGCATTGGACATGGTGCAACATGTCTCCCTAATGCATCCCACATGTGCTTGATGGGGTTTAATTCAGGGGAATGGGCAAGCTGGTCCACACTGAATGTCCTCTCATTCCAAAAGCCTCCACCTGTGCAGTTTGATATGGTCAGTCCGGGCTGAAAACAATCCTGAAAAGATGCACGTGGGGAAAGAGTACAGTGTCGCAATAATGCTGACCAGTGATTGTATCACGTTCAAAGATTTGGAGGTCATTAAGTCCATGCAACATTATGTCTCTCCAAATCACATCACATCACCTGGACCACCAAAACGATCATGTCCAGCAATGTTCGTGGATGCATTACATACCCTCATATGAGAGGGAAGGGCAAATATTTCACTCGACTATAGATACATAAAACCCAAGCAACTCAATGTTCATGAAAGTAGTGGCAGAAGAGGAGCCGGCATAGGCTATGAAAAAGCTGAAAGCAAATAAGTCTGCTGGCCACGATGAAAACTCCCTAATCAAGTAGGTGTCAGCAGAAACAATTACATCATTACTGGACATTGTCACCTGTTCATTCCAAGCTGGAGATGGTGCTGATGACTACTGACCTGGCACATATTGCTTTGGTGCCAATGGAGACACTCAGGAGATGGAGCTTCACTAGACATGGTCTGCACCTAAACAGGACTGGGAAAGGGTGGTTGATGGAGTTAATTAGTAAGAGTATAGCAACAGAGAGTGGGGCCACACATGAACAAATACCTGTTGTAACCTGTAGGACGACTAGGATAAATCATGACAACACTCTCTCTCCCTTAAAAGTGTCTCAATCAGTTGATAGATTTTTCAACATGTGCATGGAAAACAATAGAATGCACTACACTGGAGCCCACAAACACCAGTGAAATTTACTCGGCATTATCTATTCTTCATCAAAATGTGCAATCTGTAAATAATAAAGTACACCATACTGAAGTTGAATTACAGTCTTTGGACAGCATAGTAATATACATTACATTGTACTGGTGTAGAGACACTGATATACAGCATATAATGCTATTGTTATATGAATGAGCAAGTTGCTAATATAAAACTACTTTAAAAGGTAGAAGATTGTGTATTTATATCAGAGGGGGTACACATTTTAGACCTAGAGAAGATCAGTGTAGATAAAGCATACTGCACTAGTGTCATATGAATGTGCAAATTGCTACTTTAAAACAACCTTGAAGGGTATAGAACTGTGTATTTATATCAGAAGAGGCACACATTTTAGAGCTAGAGAAGATTAGTGTAGATAAACATTAACAGACTGGACACTTTCTTCAACAACTTAACTGAAGTCCTAGAAAGAGTCTCAGCCCCAAATCTAACACAATAATTCGTGGAGACATGAATATTACCATAGGTGTTGAGGGTGAATTAGTAATGACTTCCTAACATTTTGAACGTTTTTGGTGAGTGACAGATGATAAACGCTGCTGTTAGGGTATCAAAAAGTTCAGCATCAGTCTTAGACCATATACTTAAGGACACCAACAAGGAAAACTGTAAAATATTTATAAAAGCTCTCAGCATCTCTGATCATTACTGTCAGATAAAAAAGCTAAAGACAGTCTTGGTGAAACCCAAAAAACAGCAGGCCTACAAAAGGTTATTCTCAGAAAATAAAATACATACTTTTTACAGGGTACTGGCAAATAAAACCTGGGATGAGCTGCACATGGAAAACACTGTAGATGCTAAGTTCTTTGAATTCTGCACATTTTTTAAATTACATTTTAAGGAGACATTTCTAAAAGCTGCAAATTTAACAGCAGCTACTAAGGAAAATGGCTGGATAACTGTGGGTATTAGGAAGTCCTCCCAAACACTTAAATTTCTCAGTTCTTTACAAAGTACTACACAATCTACAGTTCCTAGATTATTATCACAAATACAAGAAGATATACCAAAGGACACTGCTTGCCCAAAAAGGAAAAGGAAAAAAAAGTCACTAACAAAAATAATATATAATGCAGAAAATAAAAGCAAAGTAGTCTGGGATGTCAAAGAATGAAACTGGAAAAAGTAGACAAGTGTAGTAACATACAAATCAAAGTTGTGGGTACAGTAATAGAAAATTCATGGGAATTGGGAAATTTTGTAAATAATTATTTCTCAGGTATTGTGGGAATTTGATACAAAATTTTCCTAAAACATATGTAACAACCAACCACAACGACTTACACAGTACGCACAATGATGTTGTGCTTGAGGTCAGAGAGACAATCTAGAAACTAAAAAAATATGAAGTCACGCAGGCATAGATGACGCACCAGTCCCTGCTGTGAAGACATGCACACACAGCCTACAAACTCTGTTAATAAGTATAATAAGTGAGTCTCTAGTTCAGGTATTTTCCCAGAGAACTTAGCGCATGCATGAGTTGTGCTCTTACTAAAGAAAAGTGATGTAGAAAGTGTTGAAAACTACAGGTCAGTTTCACTGCTGCCTGCACTCTCAAAAATAATTGACTCAATCATGAAAGATAGACTAATGGGTTACAAGAATATACAACCTTTTTAATGAAGCACAGTTTGATTTCCATAGAGGAAGAATAGCAATGTCAGCCATTACAGAGCTCACAAATCTGGTACTTGAACCTCTTGATAAGGATGAATGTGCTATAGGCAGCTCCATAGACTTTTGCAAGGCATTTGACAATGCTGACCATAAAATATAACTGAACAAGCTAGAAGCACTAGGTGTAATAGGAACAGCAAATTAATGGTTCTAGTTTCCCCTGGAAAACTGGGGGCAAATGGCAGAGATGCTTCACATGTCTGCTGCTGATAAATTTTTAGTAAAACAATTGTCTGCAAAGCAAACATATAAACATAGTATGCTGCCTCATGGTAGCATATCGGGTCTAGTTCCGTTCTTAAAATATATCAATGATTTTCCATATAGTTTAATAGACAGAGAAAAAGTTGTGTTTGCTGATGACAGCAACACCCTCAAGGATGTTTATGATTGGACAGCATGTAATGAATTAACATTGAACACGAAGAAAACAGCATAAAAAGGGAAAACAACTCTGTGAAATTAACCCATAACTGGTACGGTTGAGTAATGCAGGCCCCATGGAATTTTTTTATTTAGTTTGAATGTTTGTAGCACTGCAGTTCTCGGTACCATTCAGACAGTGTGCTCTGAACTGCTGAACAGAGTGGTTGTGTTTACAGCAGGTACATTTGTGACTGTTGAACAATTCGTCTTTCCATTTGGGATTGACCCAACCATAGTGAGTATGAGATTTTGTTAACAAATTATTTTCTGCTGTCCTAGATTGAAATGGTCTTATCTTTCCATAATGAAATGAAAGTAAGTGACCTTAAATTCAGTGAATGGGTACATCCAATCCTTGTGAAGTAGAGATGAGTTCTGTTACACTGATGACTCAGCTTTTGATCTGGATTGTAGAAAATCGTTGTGAAGTTCTAATTCAGCTATTTTAAGTGTGTTCACCTTGAAATATTAATAACCATTATGATTATGTTGATTGTAAGAGCTTGTTTTATTTTCATTCCTGTAATTTGGAAATTAAAACCTGTGGTGTACACTGAGGTGACAAAAGTCAAGGGAAAGCAATATGCATGTACCCAAATGGCACTAGTATTGCTCACACAAGGCATAAAGAGGCAGTGCATTGGCAGAGCTGTCATTTGCACACAGGTGATGCACATGAAAAGGTTTCTGACTTGATTAATGCCACATGACAGGAACTTACAGACTTTGAATGTGGAATGGTAATTGGAGCTACATGCATGGGACATTCCGTTTTGGTGATCATTAGGGAATTCAATATTCCAAGATCCACAATGTCAAGAGTGTGTCAAGAATACCAAATTTCAGGCATTACCACTCAACACGGAAAATGCAGTGGCGAACAACCTTCACTAAATGACTGAAAGCAGTGGCATTTGCACAGAGATGTCAGCGCTAACAGACACAAAACACAGGGTGAAATAACTGCAGAAATAAATGCAGAACATACAACAAACATATCCATCGGGACACTGCAGCGAAATTTTGCGTTAATGGGCTATGGCAGCAGATGACTGATGTGAGTGCTTTTGCCAACAGAATGACATCACCTGCAGTGCTTCTCCAGGGTCTGTGGCAATATCGGTTGGACTCTGGACATCTGGAAAACTGGGGCCTGGTCAGATCAGTCTTCATTTCAGTTGTTTAGAGCTGATGGTAGGATTCAAGTGTGGTGCAAACCCCATGAAGCTATGGACCCAAGTTGTCACCAAGGCACTGTGCAAGCTGTTGGTTGCTCCATAATGGTGTGGACTGTGTTTACATGGTATGGTCTGGGTCCTCTAGTGCAACTGAACTGATCATTGACTGGAAATAGTTATGTTTGGCTACTTGGAGACCATTTGCAGCCCTTCATGGACTTCATGTTCCAAAACAATTATGGAATTTTTATGGGCGACAATGTGCTATGCCACCAGGCCACATTTGTTTGCAACTGGTTTAAAGAACATTCTGGTCAATTCAAGTGAATGACTTGTCTGCCCAGATTGCCCAACATGAATCTCATCGAAAATTTATGGGACATAACCATGAGGTCAGTTTGTGTACAAAATCCTGCACTGGCAATACTTTCACATTTATGGATGGATATAGAGACAGCAGAGCTCCATATTCCTGCTGGGGACTTCAAACGACTTGTTGAAACCATACCACTTCGAGTTGCTGCACTACACTAAGCAAAAGGAGGTCCGACACAATATTATAAGGTATCCCACGACTTTTGTCACCTCAGTATATATCAGGCTAAAAGTTTTATTGATAGATTTAACCTACTCCTAAATGATTTTGTTATCCTGTTTGAAGCTGTATTTCCTGAGAGAACTGCAAAAGTACCAATCTGAATTATTGCAGGAGAGAATGGCTTACTAAAGGAATTAAAACATCATGTAAAACAGAGAGAATGCTTTATACTTCACTCAGAAATTCTAATAAACTTCAGGATAGAGAACACTACAAATTAAACTGTGGCATCCTTAAGAATGTGATTAAAAAATTGAAGAAGACATTGATTAAATCTGAACTCGTAGCTCAAATAATAAAAAGAAAAACAATCTGGAAGGTGGCAAAAAGGGAGACAGGAAAAAGCTCAGGGGATATAGACAACATCAAAGTGTGTCATAATGGCAGATGGTAAGTGAAGGTGAAATATTTGCTAATATCTTCAACAACCATTTCTCGACAGCAGCAGATCAAATTGGTTGTAGAGGATCTATGGCTGAAGATAGAACCTTCTACAAAAATCAGTACGGAAAAAATTAGCCAGATGCACGTATGCTACAATACAACTGATGAGGCTGGGAAGATAAGCCACATTAAAAACAAAAATGCCACTGGTTTGGACAATATATTAATCAAAGTACTGAACCAGTGCTGGAAGTTTATCCTTAAGTTCCCTGTAATATATTTGATGGCTCTCTAACTCACAGTACTATCCCTGATATACTCGAATATGCAACTGTCAAATCATCACTTAAAAAAGATGCTAAAGCTGAGGTTTCCAACTGCCGACCAGTTTCATTACTAACAAGTCTCTCTAAAATCCTACAGAAGCTTATGTACAAGAGCAATTAAAAAGTAACAGCAGACTATCAGTATTAAATGCAATTAACACGTCAGACGTTCTAAACTACCGGGAAGTGAAGATGCATGCTTTAAGAAAGTTCTAGCAAATGCCAACAGATGGCATGGCAAGCTGAATAGGAAAGACAGTTGAAACAAAATGTCTGCATCCCTAGATGAGTGCACCATAAAAGAACAGCAATCAGTAATACAATTTTTGTGGTCGGAGGCATAAAACCTCGAGGAATCCATAGAAGGATGGCAGAAAGGTATGGAGATAGCTGCATAAGTGAGAGAAGAGCGTATAAATGGGTAGATGCTTTTAAAGGTGGACTTGCGTGTGTCACAAATAAGCAACATTCTGGACGTCCCAGCATGGCGTTACTGATGAGGATATGTGACACACAGACACCATGATTCATGGGAAATGGCATATTTCTGTAGAAGATTTAGCCAGGGAACTGAGTATCAGTGTTGGATACCCATATATTATTATTAGTGAGGTTCTGAAGTACTGTTTTCTGTGTGCATGATGGGTACCTAGGATGCACACTGGTGAACACAAGATGATGTATGTTCAGGCTGCCACATCATTTCTGGCGCGATATAACACTGAAGGACAGGACTTTCTGACACGTATCGTCACAAGAGAAAAAACCTGGGTTCATCACTATGAACCAAAAAGCCAAGAAGAAATTCAAGTCTCGGCCCTCCACCAGAAAGGTCCTTTTCACCCTCTTCTGGGACATCTATGGGCCAATTTTAGAGCAATGGGACATGAATGGGCCAATTTTGGAGCACTATCAGCAAAGAGGTGAAACAGTGAACAGTGCCTGGTACAGTGCCATGCTGGAGAATGAGCTACAGCCAGCAATATGGAGCCATCATAGAGGACTTGTGTCTAGAGGTGTTCTTCTTCCTCATGACAATGTGCATCCCCACACTACCACTCCAACTCTTACCATCATTCGGTGATTGAGATTTCAGATTCTACAGCATCCCCCACACAGCTCTGATCTCGCTCCTTCCAATTACTATGCATTTGGACCCTTAAAGGACAATCTCAGAGGACAAAGATTTGGAAGTGGCGATGAGGTTAAAGAAGTGGTGCAGTTCCTGCTGTGGGTACAACCACAAATCTTTTATTTGAATGGAATTGTAAAGCTGGTGCAATGGTGAGAGACCTGTATCAAAAGGAGGGTAGTTATGTCAAAAAATGACATCTTGTTTGTATCTGTAAGTGAAATATATGCATCACAAAAAATAGTTTTCTATTATTTTTTAAATCACTCTCTTACAACAGGATCACGAATAATCTAAATAAACACAATATGCTTAACAAAAATCAGTTTTAGTTCCAAAAGGGTACTTCACCTGAACAGGCCATTTTCTCATTTGTCAACCATCTCCTCGAATCCATAAACAAAAAAATGTCACCAGTTGGAATCATTTGCGATCTGTCTAAATAATTTGACTGTGTAGACCACAAAATTTTACTTAGGAATGCTGAGCTCTATGGCTTAAAGGGTAAAGTAGGGATGTGGCTCGAGTCATTTCTCAATGACAGAAAACAGAAAATAGTGTTTAATAATTTTTGCAATGGCACATACATGCTCTGATTCAGGTAAAGTGAAATGTGGAGTATTGCAGGACTCAGTGCTTGGTTCCTTACTGCTCTTAATCTTTATCGATGACCTGCCATGGTCGATGAGCCAAAAAGCATATATCACCCCATTTGCAGACAGCACAACCGTTATGATTGACAAAATGCCCAGTGCAGTGTAAATAACACCGCGTCCACTATATTTGAAGAAGCCCTAGACTGGATCACTTCAAACGGCTTGTCCCTGAATGTTAGCAAGACTCAGTTCCATCAGTTTCACACAGCACACAAAAAACAGGAAGATGTTGAAATAAAATGTGATAACAAAGAAATATTGAGAGTTTCGTCTTACAGACTGCTGTAGTTACATATTAATAACAACCTAAACTGTCAGTTCACATCCTCAATCAACATAAAAGACTGAATTCGACAGCATTTTCTATTCACTTGATTGTATCTGTTTGTGACTTGGAAACCATCAAAGATTCAATACCTTGGATATTTCCATTCACTTATGACATATGCATCATATTGTGGGGAAATGAGTCACACACAAATGAAGTCTTTATTGCACAGAAGAGAGCCATCAGAAATTTGAGCAGAGTTTGCTCTAGATGCTCTTGCAAAAGTTTGGTCAAACAAAAGAGGACCCTCGCCATGCAACACCAATACAATTTTTCACTTATGTGCTTTGTCAATAACGATCGCACATTCAGAGCTCTCATAAGGTTTAATTGTATAATAACAATTAATTAAGGCAATATTATATCATGAATAAGTAAATTAATATCTATTGTAAGCTAATAATTGAACGTTTCACTTTTATTTGCACGTTTTTCGGAAAAAGAAAACATTACATACGCACAAATTTTGACCACGTTTTCTTTATGTTGTCAGATACTCTAAGTTACATGATTATTACAGTAAAGCACAGTTTGTGTTGTTAGTGTATTCTTTTACACTATGCCTTTGACTCTCTAGTCAGTAGCAAAAGTGAAATGTTCGAAAATAATTGAGAAGTTCATACAGTGTAGGCTATTCAATATTTTTCTCATGGTCACCTCCCTCTTTGCAGTCCCCTCCCGGAGATCCAAATGGTGGTCTATTCCGGAATAATTGCCAATGGAGAGATCATCATGACACTTTTTCAATCACAGGCAACATGTCCTGAGGATACATGTTATGTGTCTGTAATGCAGTGGTTTCCATTGCCTTCTGCATCCTCATGCTGTTGATCATTTCTGATTCTTCTGCCTTTAGTGGCAGTTCCCCAACCCAAGGACAAGAGAGTGGCCTGAGCCTGTGTCTGCTCCTTTGCACTCTTTGACAAGGTTGCTGGCACAGCCAAAGTGGCATCCATAATAAAATCCTTAACATCAAAGTGTTCTAGTGGTTATAATAACATATCAACAAAGTTAATCAAAGAGTGCTCATGTGAGTTGAGTTCTATCTTAAATTATTTGTGTAACCAATTTCCTATCAGTAAAACATTTTCAGACTGGCTAAAATATGCTAAAGTTAAGCCTCTTTACAAGAAGGGTGATAAAGAGATACTGTCAAACTATTGACAAATTTCACTTTTGCCAGCTTGTTCAAAAAATTTGAAAAGGTTGTGTTCAAGCATCGTCTTAAGCACCTGACTGCAAATAAGATACTGTCCAAGTCACAGTTTCTGTTCCTTAAGGGTTCTGATATAGAGAAAGCTACTTACATGCACAGTGAGAGTGTACTTGAATCATTTGATAACAAATTAGAGGTTACTGGAATTTTCTGTGACCTGTCAAAAGCCTTTGATTGTGTGAATCACAGCATTCTCTTAAGTAAATTAGAATATTGTGGTGTCACGTAAATTAGAATATTATGGTGTCACTGGCAGTGCTGCCAGATGGTTTGAGCCTCACCTAACTAACAGGAAACAAATGGTGTCATTGCAAATGAGTAAGCAATCAGTCTACATCTTATTGAGAATTAATTACATGTATTGTTCCTCAAGTTTCCATTTTGTGTCCATTGCTTTTTCTTGTGTACATTAACAACATATTGTCTGTTACATTGCCAGATGGTGGTAAGGTTTTTTTTTTTATCAACATCACGGAAAAACCGTTATGATGTGGAACATGTCAAATGCACAAGAAATGCGCACAGGAAACAAGGTTTTTTTTGCGTTATAGTGTTATACCTAAATATTTGTACTATCTATCCCATTCCCTTAAATGGCACAAAATGCATATATTATATCTCCAAACATTGCAATAAGTAGTAAGTCACGTACAGATTTATAAATGGCTGCTAATCAAATTTTCACTGACAATAAATGGTTTAAAGCTAATTCACTGTCATTAAAGTTGGAAAAGACCCACAACATGCGGTTCAGAACCTGTAAGAGATTTCTTTCCAGCATGTGTATAACATAAGAAGCTATGCAGATCAAAGGGGTTGATGGTGTTACATTTCTGGGATTACAACTCGATAATCAATTCAGCTGGGAAGGGCATACCACAGAATTTCTGAAGCACCTAAACAAATATGTATTTGCACTGAGATTAATGTCAGGCATGGGAGATATAGAAAAACTTGCATACTTTGCTTACCTTCATTCTATTATATCATATGGGATCATATTCTGGGGTAACTCGTCTAACTGAGCAAAAGTTTTTAGCATGCAAAAGTGTAAATGAAACTCATTTGTGGTGCAAATTCAATAATATCACGTAGAAACCTGTTCAAGGAACTTGGTATTCTAAGCACTGTTTCACAGTACATTTATTTCTAAATGAAATTTGTTGCAAGTAATATGTCTCTGTTTCCAACCAATAGCTCAATTCATATTATCAGCACTAGGAATAAGAACAATCTATATAAAAACCTAAAATCACTTACCTTGGTTGAAAAAGGGGTCCAATATTCAGGAATGCACATTTTCGATAATTGTCAGTAACCATTAAAAACTTGGTTTCAGATAAAGCACA
Source organism: Schistocerca piceifrons (assembly GCF_021461385.2). Lineage (NCBI taxonomy): Eukaryota > Metazoa > Arthropoda > Insecta > Orthoptera > Acrididae > Schistocerca > Schistocerca piceifrons. The sequence goes on from NC_060149.1 coordinate 76,786,925, forward strand.
GTTTAAACAGAGTTTGAAAGACTTTTTGATAGGCAACTATTAGAGATGAATATCTTAGACCAGCTTAAGTAAAAAATGTCAGTCAGATTTCAGTTTTGACAGTACTTGGTCACAACAATCAAGATTAGACATTTTGTGTATGATAAATTTGTTAAAAGTGCATAACTATGTTTCATTCTGGCAGAGAATTAATTCTGTAATACTAGCAGTTCCAGTGTACTGTAATGTGTTGACATATTTTGACAATCTCCTGACAAATGATCAAGGAAGTGAGCATTATATTCAAGTGTTTTATGGTATACATTTTCTGACTTGTTCCACACCCATGAGACTCATCTCCTTTTAGAGTCTATAGAATGAAAACCTAATCTAATCTACAAAATAAACAGTAGATATCATGATTACGATACAAGAAGTAAACACGTCCTTTGTAACGATATATAAAATCTCAGCGTGGTACAGAAGGGAGTACATTATTCAATATTAAAAGTAAATAAACACCAGTTCATATCAAGTAAATCATTGGGGATCTGGTTAAATTCAAAAAATAGCTAAAGCTTTATCTCATGAATAGCTTTTTCAGTTCAACACACGAATTTTTTTGAAAATGTGTAATACTTTGTGAACTGTTAAGCATTACGATCTGAACGTAGTATGTAGCACTGTGTCCCATTCATTGTCAGAATACTTAATACATGTTGCCCCAGGAGGATGGCCAATATTCAGAGCTATGACAGGAATGCTCATTTGAAGAAAAAAAATGTATACTTGTTTTTGGGCTTGTGACATATATGTGTGTCTTATCTATACAATCTCTTTGAAGTATTGTTCTAGCACAAACATTCAGTAGTCCATGGTGTGTGAGTAAAGTAGTGTGAGGGATTGAGAGTGTACTAGAGAGAAGCATTGGTTAACTACACTTTAAACACAGGGGCTAAAATGCCACACATCTACATTAATGAAGAATACATAGATGTGGTGTACATTTATGGTTTCTGTAATGGTAAAACTCCTGCTGCTTCCAAATAAAACTGTCAACACTTTCTGATACATCAAATTCTTGATCATAGAGTGTATACCAGAATTTTCAGCACATTTCATGGAACAGGTATTCTTCCAAGATCCTATTTTTCTTCTGGACATGTACGAGAGGTGTTTGATAAGTAATGCAACACATTTGTTTTCTCAGCCAGTTGAAGTTGCAAAAATGTGAAATTTGTTGTAGGACATTGTGGAATGTTCCTGCTTAAATCCCTGTAGTTTCATGAAGTTTTGATAGATAGTGGCACTATACGAAGCTTTCAAAGTGGTGGCTGTAATGGAGGTGCACTCCAAGCAAAGTGCTGTAACTGAGTTTCTTTTGGCGTACAACCAGATCATCACAGATATTTATAGGCACCTGCTAAAGGTCTATAGAGACCTGACACTGAACAAAAGCACAGTGCATCATTGAGCGAGGCATCTGTCATCATCGCAAGATCACTCACATGCTGGCTGCACACAGTTGTGACTCCTGCAATCCTGGAACATGTGAGATGATCAGTGAATCACAATCAAACACTTCACTGCTCAACTGGGTGTCTCTGTTGGTAGTGCTGACACACTGGTCCACCAGTTGGGGGTACTCAAAGGCATGTGGGGACTGATGACCATAGCTGTTAAGTCCCATAGTGCTCAGAGCCAGCCAAAGGCATGTGTCCGCCGTATTTCTTGCCACATAACAGGAGGTCATACAGAGCTATGAAGAACCATCTGTGAGGAATTGCTTGTGCATTACAAGGCTGATCATGACAATTTTTTGTCAAACATCATCACCATGCAGGCACACAGGCCATCCCAGTAAGATGGTGAGAGGCTGTTGCATTGAATGGAGTTTATGTTGAAAAGTAGGATTTTCTAGCCAAAAGATTGGGGAATAATATGGTGTTTTGGAATTCCAAATATAACCAACCTGCTTTCAGAAATCGAAAATGTGCTGCATTACTTACTGAATGCCACTAGTAGTTCAACAACCTGTGTAGGAACAGCAGTACATTGTTGAAATGATGCAGCATAGTCCTACTACCAGCACACAGTGACTTTCTGCATGTATCATTGTCCCACAAACAAATGTATCGCAAACATTACATGCAAAAAACTTATACCCATTTCAAAGACAACACATTAAAACCAATGCCATATGACTTGAATTTTGTCACAGGTAAATGACAATCATCATTTGCTTCCATTAATATGGAATGGAATACACAAGAAACATTAGCGCCACCTGAGCTCCAGCTGACTGGTCTAAACAAGCTAAGATACGCGAAATGTCAAAATATACTCGTCTCAAGGCCCAACTGCAAGACAAGAATGTACAATGTCGACACACCGTGTTTAATCTCACGGATAAGATCTTACGACAACACAGTGGTTTCAGTGCTCAAGAAAGGTTTGAACTATGCATCAACTTGTGGAACAGCTCCAATCCAAAGTGACAGCTGGGATTCAGCAGGCAATTTTGAAACTTCCCAGTGATGTTGCGGAAGAGATTAGGAGAGACACCTGATAAACTTTAATACAAGCACTGCCAAAAAAGTTTAATATCAGTTCAGCATAAACAAAGTCTCTGCAAGACTTGAGAGCACACACACACCTCATTATTTTACCTGCCAACACGAGGAACACCACTGTCCTCCTCTCATGATCTGAATACAACAGCAAGATACATACACTGCTTGAGGCCATACATATCTGTATGGTGGACAATCTTATCAACAGTGATGCAAGTTTTCAATTAAGTGTGGCCTGGAATCCAGCACTGGCTGCCATTAATCAAAACAGGAGAAACAGGACCTTCTGACCCATGGCTTGACGTAGTGCACTGCTGAGGTTTAATTCAGCTTTTAACCACAGTAGCAGCTGGCAGCACAGTCATTGCCCACAACACATGTGCGGAAGGCTCACGCCAGGGGTCACTATCAGTGTCACTTTCTTCCAGCTGCGAGCATCTTTGCATGCATTTGTATTGCCTGCTCCTGGCCTGATAAATTTTGATGACACTGAACACTTATCATCGGCGCATCTTGTAGCAATGACAACAGCTGCTACCACCGCCTGAAGATGTTGGACAGTTGTATCAATGAAATATTGTGGAATGTGATCTAACTGCAAACCAAAGAAGAATATTTGCAACAGATCTGCCAGGAAAGACTGAAAAATCACAACATAATAATCACTGATAGGCACAGAAAAATCCACTTGCTACCATGGAAACCAATTTCTGAGTTTATTTTTCGATATGTCTGGTGTGGCCTGATTGGTAACATGTTGATAAGTCCAGTCATTTTAGTACAGCAAATGATGATACAGAATTACCTGCAGTTTTTGGAAAATTCGTTTGTCAAATATTTTGAGGATATTCCTTTGCCCACAAAGACTGCATTATGATGGAGTTCCTCCACATTTTACCAGACTTGTGAAGGGAATATCTCAAGCTCACTTGCTCTAATTGCTGGATTGTTTGTGGCAGTACAGTTAATTGGCCACAAAGATCAACAGACCTTAGAGCATTAAATTTTTGTTTATGGGGTTGCATGAACTCTGAGTTGTACAAACAGAAGGTGAATATGCGAGATGAACCATTTCGTCGTCTTATGGACATTGCTGCAGGGCATTCAGAGGCACCCAAGACAAGCAACACAGCATGTTCTCCTAACAGTACATCAGTGCACTGAAGTTGACATAAGGATATTTGAACATTTATTGTGAACCTTACAACAGCTTTAATGTGTACATACAATAATTCTTACAGTTGAATGTGCCAAAAACACATATTTTTCAATTGATCCTTTGTAAAATGCATGTTGTGATGTTTATTAACTGTTGTACGTGTGTAAACCTGACAGTGTAATGAATAACAATGTACATTAAGTGTTTGAAATAGGGAATATGCCCATGCGAAGTTTTGTGCTTCAAATGATAGATCCTGTCATATCACTGAATATTGACCATTCCTGCTGGGCACCTTGTAAGTAAAAATCAGAATATAAGCCTTATAATTTGTTTATGTGCCTATTATTACTATTATCTGAACTCTTGGACTCACATTTCTTGTATCTGTATATGACTCACATTTCTTGTATCTGTATATGACTCACATTGTAAGTGTTATGACCGTTTACATATAGCGGTTACTGTAATAATCTGGCAAGTTCTATATCCTAACAGTACACTTGCATTAAGGACCCATTGAACTCCAGAATAAATAAATACCAGTTGTGCAACAAAAAATTCAACATGCCAGTTATGAATTAAGCAGAGATGATAAATTCATAGACTGTGTAACAAACACTGGTGAAAGGAATGTCATCGGCTTGTTATGCTCTTAGGGTTCTACCAGTGGTTTGCAACAGCCAACGTCTTGTGGTGGGGGAGAGGGGGTTGAAATACCCATCCTGCTATCCATATGCAGGTTTTCCATGGTTTCCCTAATACATTTATGGCAAATGCCAGAATGATTCTTTAGCAAACTGGAGCTTCTGATTCACTTAGCATAATAAGTGTTTAGCATTTTTCATACAAGTGATTCAGCATATATTATGGCTTAAGAAATATTGTAACACATATAAAAATGAACACTTTCAAAGTTATAAACAATACCCCTTGAATGCCCTTTCTGTGTGACAGTGGGAGAGCAATAAATTTTAAATATGATGAGACCAATACTCACTATCATACAGAACCAGATCGAAATACGTGCAAAATTGTCTTTAAACAATGGTATTTTTGTTATTTGTTACAATCATTTAGGGCACACATTAAACTAGATGTGTAAATTATCATAACTGAGAAAAAATTAATGAACAGAAACACACCAATCAATCTTTAGAAATTCATCAATATATAATGCTATCTTTTAACAAATTGGTTGTGATGTATAGTCCAATATATGTCGTATGTAGCATGCTACAGGGCAATAGATGACTAAAACCCTTTAAATACCTTAGCTAAGGCGTTAGCAACGAAAGCAGATCAATTTTGTTATTCAACACTAACATGATCAAGTGTGTTCTGAGTATTCAGACGTACTAGAATTTCTTATTATTTTAGTTGTCAATTTTCTGTTGTGGATTTTTTCCAAGAATAACTCTAGTACAATCAATGTTTGACGAATTTATGTCTTACAAAAGTCACCGGAAATGAAAAAATACTCTTTGCATAATTATCACGATTTGGGCAACGTGCGAGACTTATCAGAAACTAGATTAATATAAGAAGTAAAATATTGAGCTAATGGGGCTAAACATAGAACATGTAGCAGTAGTTACAGAACTGCAGAACAAGCGTCAGTGGACTGTTACTGTTGTATTTAGGTGTACATGGTCACATTTCCTATCCACTCTGAACGTGTGCTGAAACTTTTTTTAAAAAAATGTGTTAAGTAAATATAAGTTTGTACGTCAGGACAATAACAAGCCCCAATTACCTCCTCTGGAGTAACAGTAGTCGCGAACAGCGACACGCACCGCATAACACATTTTTGTGCCACCTTTATATAGTCATCAATAAACTTGTCTGTCTGCAAGAGATAAGTTGTTCATCAGTATGAAAATTAATTACGACATTATTAATATGTCGTGCAAATTACTTACATCATCATCATCTTTTTTCCCTGACATATTCATCAGAAAATATAGTCCACGAGCTTACTGTAGTTGAACCACTTTTCTTCGCGCCCAAATAACAATCGACAGTGTATTACTTTTTGCGCCATGCAGTGTAGGTTTCGCGCCGAAGATATACTGGTTGACGCTCTTCATTTCTGTAAAAAAAATTTAAAAAACTATACAGTTGAAAAGGCAACACAAATTGCGCAGTAAAGAATCAGGAGAAACTAAACTTCGGTATTACTAAGGAAATTTAGTTGTATCTTGGAAAATTCACTTACAACCAGGGAGGTGTTGTTACCGTCGCAGATCTTACTCGTTGAAAGTAGTACGTTTAGCAGTTCAGCGTAACCGTTAATTTCTAAGCATCACTGAAAGTGAATGACGATTCTGAGCTGTAAATTGAGGTAACTGAGTTACTTAAATATGAGCGCAGGAAATATCCAACTGTCGACGACGTTATTTAAATGTATGAACAATTTGATGCACTCTTAATGGCAATAGCGATAGATATAGTTTTTTTGTCCTTGGGTCATTCTGTACAGTGATATTGGACACATCATGCTTAATTTGCATTTAAAAATTTACACAGTCACAAGTTTAAAATTAACACAATTATACGAATGTATCAACAATACGGTATAAATGATTGTCTTAATAAAGTAGGCCTATCTGAAAACACTGATGCACCCAAAGATATTTTTAGCATGTTACATGGAGTTACACAAATATACAGCCATAGAACACAAAAATATCAAAGGAACGCAAAGGACGACAGTAGCGCTACTAGCGGCCTGGCAGTGAACTATCAATACGTGCAAATATGGCGCGTAAATTCGTTTTTTTAGTTCAAATACACTAATTAGATGACAATATTTCTCATTTAATGGGCGGTGTAGTCTAGTTGCATAGTGCGTACCTGGAAACCGAAACGATTTTGTGACCTTGCAAAATAAAACATTTGAGTAATCTCAGTCAAAAACTAAGATTAACTTCTCGTAGCTGGGGTTCACAATCATGTAAAATTTTGTAAATGACGTTTTGGTCGCTATTTGGCTGTAAAATTTTTGTTTGTAAAGCCGACGTTGCAATTTCGAACATGTCGCCACTATCAGCTGACCATAATTGGGCCTTACCACATGTTAAAACCAAATCATGTGACACATTGTGACACAGGAACCGGTTTCATTGCAGTGTGTTCCTGATTACGACTTCTTGTATGTATTGCACTCTTTGAATTGCACTGTGAATATGTTATTTGTGCTCTGCTTTACTTTAAACTTGTTTCGTCGCATAGCGTTCTGTAGGCTCTTATACTCTTCTTCCTGCTTACAAATCCATGTTTGAACTGCTAGATTTAAATGCATTGTAAGTGTATTGTAAATATTGTACTTTATTTTAGTTCGCATCCGCGTTCGTACTTTGTAGCCATACATTAATACGACAAAGCATACTCAGTGGCGAAGAGTAACACCATTCAAAGCAGAAAAACGTAGCTAACTGAACGCGCAATGTTAACACTCGGCGCGGTGTCTGATGGGAGTGACGATAAATGGGAAATGCCTTTACAGTCGCTCCCATCAGCTAACTTTGCGCGTACAGTACTCCTTCCGTCACAAGATGTAATAAAGCTGAATACTAACTCTGTCAAAAGCTGCTAACATGGAATTCTCCATCAAATGTGAGAAAATACGAAAACCAGGTGTAAACTAAAATGAGGAGCGCCGGAACAAAAACCGATTAATCTGCATTTGCTGTTAATACAGAAAGTAACAAATAGTGCTCTCTAAATGGCTCCACAAGCTATAAAAAGAAGAAACACACCATAAAACACTTGTTTTGTGCTGAAAATTATTTTGTGGCAGCATGTATTAGGCCTACTCCCATATCTCCCCCCTACAGCTCAAACACGCGAATACAGCAAAAGTGGATATATTGGGTTTTGTTCCGGCGCTCCTCAAATAAAGTAGAATACAAACTATATACTTATAGCACATTTAAATCGACCAACTTACGCACGGATTGGTAAGCAGGAACTAACACTATGCAATGAAAGCAGTTTCTGTTTTATATGAAACAAAAGTAAATATGGAATCATTTATTCCGCACAATATTACGGGTGTGAACAGAAATAAAGCAGAATATGAGCAACATATTCGCTATGCAAATCAAAGAGAACGATACACACACAAAGTTATAACCAGGAACACAATGCTATGAAAGCAGCATCTGTTTTGGACGATTTTTTTTTTTTGCTTTATTGTATTTCAATTCCCCATCGGGGCGGGCTGGCAGCAGCATATGCGCTGCTCTTCAACCGAAAGACATAGAACAAAACAATAGAAGACATTTAAAAACAGCAAAGGAGAGAATAAGGTGAACATAGATATAAAAAAGGGGGAACAACATGGAAGGCAATAGACAAAAAAAATGGGGTGACTAAAATGGAGATAAAAAACTGTTTAAAAGTAGCACACACAAAAAGCCACCCACTGCGACGATTAAAAGAACACAAGGCACAGTATAAAGGTATCGACGGATGGCATGGCACATAACATAACACTGACGGCGAACTTCAAGGCAGTACACAATTAAAATCACACCTCTTGACGCACAGGAGAAACAGCACTAGACAACACTGATGTGGCACACTGATGATGATCAATACAGAGGATCTGCCAGGCGCTAGGAGATGAGGGGGACCTGAAGAAGGGAGGGAGGGGAAGGGATGGAGGAGATGAGCGGGGTGCGCGCTGAAGAAGGCCAGGAAGGGAGGGATGTGGGAAGGAAAGAGGCAAGTATGGGGTGCAGGGTCTCAGGGGAGGGGGGGGGATGGAGGAAAATCCGCTCTGGGAGAAGGAGGGAAGAGGAAAAAGAGGAAAAAGGGGGCCCTGGGGGGGGGGGGGGAACAAGGCCAGGTTATAGTTGGAAGGAAGGGTAGATGTCACGGCGAAGTTAGTCATCCGGGAGGGGGAGGCGTTGGAAATTGCCCTGATGAAGGAGATGGAGGGTGTGGAGGTGGAGAGAGGGAGGGATACAGCGATAGAGGCGCGGCAACGGGCGGGGGGTGGAGAGGAAGGAGGAAACCAGAGGGTGGGGGGGATCAAGCCTGCGAACAATGTAAAGGATGCGGAGATGTTGGAGGAACAGGAGGAGGTGGGGGATTTTGGACGAAACGAAAACAAATATGGAAGACTGAATCACCCAATAAGAATCCGAGATGATGGATTGATATACCCGCAGCGTTACAAGAGGGCTGACAAGAAACCTAGGTCGTTTTACTGGAAGTTCCTATGAGTTTCATCCCCTCGCGTAAACGGTAACTGTTTAAAATGTACCACGGTGGTACGGAGGAAGTCTAGATGAAAAGTTTAACACAGGGCTCTTGCGTTTTATCAAGTCAGGGAACCACCTCAGCTACAGCGCGTGCACATCGTGCGAGATTTACAGTATCCTCACGTTCCCAAGCGCAAACTATTAGTCATAGAGAAAGAATGAAAATGACCTTTTTAGTCGGAAATTTAATGTAATTTAATTTTGAAGTGGAATACGCTGTCGCTACAGGCCGTGGTTTTCGATTTGTGGTACCATATTAAAGAAAAGCAAAAAAAAAAAAAGTGGCCTCCAAGCGCACCGCCACTCCCACACTCATCCATCACTGGTCATGACTTTTTGTATGTTGTTCATAGCACCCCTTCCTAACGGTTTACAAAAAATTGCGACTACACTAATTATTCCCCATATCCGACCTTTTTCAGTCTTTATGGACTGGGCTGTGTAACATAATAGATTAAGGGTCGACCTGCGACAGCAATCGCACAACTCGCGTACGGGCCGCTAGACGCCGCCGCGAGCGCTAAGAGTGCATTGCAGTCGCAAGCGCGTGTTGCGTACGGGCCGCGAGGTGCCGCCACGAGCGCAACCGTATATAAGTGCCGACGGAATTCGGCCAGCTCTCATTTTGTTGGCATCTCAGTTTTGCCTGTTCTCTTATTTGCGTAGTTGCTTAGCTCTTATTCGTTTATGGCTTATGTTATTGTGCTCTCTTTCAGCCATTCTGATTGTTTTGATTTACTCCCAATTGAGAAGTGCTCATTTTGGCATTTCACTTGTGCATATTTCTCATTTTGCTAATAATATGCTACTTAGCTTTTTACAGTTGAATTGATTAACATAGTCTTATGTACTGTTTGTTCATTTCAGCCTGTTCATATTTTGATGTTCTTTAAATACTGTAATAATTATCGAAGCATTTGTCCCCTTAAACTTGCGTAAAGTATTCTCGATGTATAATTTGTTCCGTGACACAGGTGTAAGGTTTTGAATATAAATTATATACGAAACTGTGCTTTAAAAGGAATTTATTTCTTCAGTTTGTACTGCATCAGACGACAATTTAGTGATATGAGGGAGAAATTTGAGGGGCGAACCCATGGAAATAGTCTTAAGTGATCCCCTTTAAAAATAAAAATTTGTGTGACACTGAAAGACGTGACACTGTAGGCACCGAAAAAATATATATAAAATTATACGTCACAGCTGCAATACCATCGGCTTAGGCGACTTTTCTGTTACCGTACGTTATAAATTTTAACTTTCCCATGAGAGTAATGAATAAAAAAGACTTTTGTAAACGTTATGCAAAACCTACAAGGGGCGTTCACTAAGTAATAAAACACTTTTTTTTCTGTGCCAATTTCGGTTGAAAAAAATGCGGACTTTATTGTGGGACATCATGGAATACTCCCGTTTCAGCCCCTGTAGTTTCATGAAATTCCGATAGGTGGTGGCAGCATACATAGCCTTCGAAATGACGTCTGTAGAGGAGGTGCTTTCCAAGCAGGAAGCTCGCATTGAATTTCTTTTGGCGGAAAACTAGAGCATCGCAAATATTCATTAGCTTTTGCAGGATGTTTATGGAGACCAGGCACTGAACAAAAGCACGGTGAGCCGTTGGATGAGGCGTGCATCATCATCGCAAGAAGGTCGCGGAAACCTGCCCGATCTCCCGGTGCCGGCCGGCCGCACACAACTGTGACTCCTACAATGTTGCAACGTGCGGACACTCTCATTCGAGGTGATTGATAGATCACAATGTCATACTAAAAATGGTTCAAATGGCTCTGGGCACTATGGGACTTAACTTCTAAGGTCATCAGTCCCCTAGAACTTAGAACTACTTAATCCTAACTAACCTAAGGCCATCACACACATCCATGCCCGAGGCAGGATTCGAACCTGCGACCTTAGCGGTCGCGCGGTTCCAGACTGTAGCGCCTAGAACCGCTCGGCCACCCTATCCGGCACACTGTCATACTGTCTACATCCTTAAATCGTAGTCCACTAAATGCATCATCTAATGCTTGCAACTTTATCTGGAATCCTGCACGAGAGAGAATGAGGCAACGATATAAGGATGTAGACAGTATGGCATATGGAAGTTTGGGTCGGTCCGGTGAGCGTGCACGGATATCTGAAGTGGGTACGACCGCTAACCATAAGTGGGAAATTCATATCCGAGTCTCCGTCTACTGCAAATGTTCGTATGTCGCTACTGGACAGCAGAACTACGTATACCAAATACAGACCGAGCGAGGTGGCGCAGTGGTTAGCACACTGGACACGCATTCGGGAGGACGACGGTTCAATCCCGTCTCCGGCCATCCTGATTTAGGTTTTCCGTGATTTCCCTAAATCGTTTCAGGCAAATGCCGGGATGGTTCCTTTGAAAGGGCACGGCCGATTTCCTTCCCAATCCTTCCCTAACCCGAGCTTGCGTTCCGTCTCTAATGACCTCGTTGTCGACGGGACGTTAAACACTACCCACCACCACCACCTAATACAGCTGGTGTCAAGGAATTCGTAGTCAGCAAATTAATGTCGAAAATATCTCGTACAGCTGTGGGTCATCAGCAGTGCCTGTTCTTTCAGACAAGCATGTGAGTATTGTGAGGTAAAATTTATATAAAAGTCAATTTTACAGGTAGTAAGTGCACGACTAAGCCAGAAGTGTGATTTCCCAGTCAACGAAGACAAAAAAGGTCGGATATGGGAAATAATTAGGTGTAGTAACAAACCCCAATCTCCTTACAGTGGTAGGAGGGAGTGCAATGAATAACATACTAAAAATCCTGCCCGGGGAGGGGGATTGAGAGTGGGTGTGGGGGTAATTTATAGGTCACTTATGTACGTTTTTCTTGAATAACTTGAAAATCACGGTCTCTCAGAACAAAATTATTCTACATTAAATTTCGTACAAAAAGGTCCGATTCATTTTTTCCCTAGAACTAATGGTTTGTGCGAACAGAGCGAGACAATACTGAAAATTTCGTGCGACGCACGTGCTCTGTAGCTTATGTGATTCTTGTAGGCCAATTTGAGGTAGTTTCCCGACACGATAGACCACAAATATCCTACATCAGATTGTTCGTCTCGATTCCTCTTCACCACAGTGGTACAGTGTAAACAACCAACGTTTACATCCCGTTTATCAATAGAAGAGATGCTTATTTATCTTAAAATAACTACCGGTATTTAAAAACAAGAAATACATAAAGATGTAATTACCATACACTTAAGTTAGTTGACGCTATCTGAACAATTTGTTTTATTTCTAAACAATGTGCGTGTGTAGTATGTACAGTAACTGGGAGTGACAAATTATTAAAATATTTCTTTGTAAACAGTATTGTATACAAGGGATAAACTGAAAGGGGTAGCACGTTCTTTTTTTTTTAATTGAATGGCTTTGTACTCCGGAGGATAGAGACGCCAATATTCATCTAGCCTTCCTGATTTAGGTTTTCTGATGTTTCTCTAAAGGCGAGTGCCTGGGTGGTTTCTACTGTAAGGCCACGGCCGACTATCTGTCCGATCCGTTTCAAATTACGATCTTTATATATTGTGGCAAACTGTTATGTAGAAAGAGTTGTGAATTTAAAGGCTCTTTTCAGTTAATTTGGTCGATTTCCTTCATTTTTAGTTCTTGTAAAGTCATAGATATCTATATTTAACGATGCAGTACAGTTAGTTTTTACAAAAATAGTTGTTTCATACATGTTTAGTGACGACATTGTTAATATGCTTAGTTTCTTGAATTTATTTCTTCAGGAATCTCTTGGTTATAATTTTCCTATACATCTCACAGTTTTCTTTTGTAACATCAGTAATCTTTGTATGTGCACATCTACAGCATTTCCCCAGATCAGGATCTGTATTGCCACGAACTGTGCTGCATACCATGTGGTGTAGCAGTTAGCATTGCTTGCTAGCATGCTGTGGGGCCACCAGTTTGAACCCGGCCAGCAGAAATTTATTTGTTATTTAGAATGTACCATTTCTGGAAGGTTCTCAGATTTTCTTTTGTTTATAATGGCTGCCTATTCTGGTATATACGATGTCTGTATAAATATCAGTATTCACTGTGCAGGAGTTGACCTCTGCTCTGTCTGTACTGTAGCAGGTGTGGGACTGCTCTGGTGGACGAAGGTGGGTCAGGGTGAGACAAAAGCCACTCAGTGACAGTAGAAGCCCTTTATTATTTTCCAGCTGTTCGTATTAAGGGGCGCGTAGGATGTCAAACGGGCCGACTTGGAGCAGGAGAGGCACCACAGGACATTTTATTTTCTACTGTCTATACTTTTACAAATAAATTCATAGAACTTTGTCAGCATGACCAGGAAGGATTCAGGATTCACACTCATAGCAGTGGAAGTGCAAAAACATATCAAAATAATTTTTTTAGGTATGAAGTTTCATAATTTTTTCACTTACTGTTGGCTGCATTTGTTGCTATAGGTACATTTTTCTTCACAAGTAAGAGAGATTCTTTGATGAATTTTGCACAGTATACAAACGATACTTACAGGTGTATGAAACTCTAGAATTTTCCAAATCTATTAAAAACTGTGGTAAAAATTGAGATAATTAAGTACAAAATTTGATTTTTTTCTAAACATAAAGTTTAAAACGTAACATCTCATTCACTTTTTCATAAATTAAATAGATTCTAGAGTTTCAGACACCTGTAAGTATGGTTTATATGCTGTGCAAAGTTCATCGAACAGTCTCTCTTACTTATGAAGAAAAGTGTACCTATAGCAAAAAATGCAGCCAATAGTAAGTGAAAAAAATGATGAAATTTCACACGTAAAAAAAATAATTTTGTTATGTTTTTGAACTTCCGCTGCTACGAGCGTGGATCCTGAAACCTTCCTGGTCCTGCTGACACAGTTTTATGAATTTACTTGTAAAAGTATAGACAGTGGAAATTAAAATGTCCTTTGGCGCCTCTCCTGCTCCAAGTCAGCCCGTTTGATGTCCTACCCCTCTTAATAGCTCAAGCCCACATCTAGCGGGAATCGGAAGATGAGAATCGACCCTTAGACCTCGGCGGCGAAGTGTTGTGAAGACGTCTGCAGCTGCTACGCCCACTGCAGCCCAGGCATGGACCAACCTTCCCAGCCAGCGGCTGAGCTACGTCAGTAGCTAGCTGATGCAGCAGAATGATATTGCCAGGCCAAGTACCGGACAGGCTGGCAACTACCCCAGCCGATGGAGTGTAAATGTCCAAGAGCAAACCCTGATCCGGTGCCTGGCTTGAAGTGCCTGGCTCTGGCTCTGCGGCTAGGACAGCTCAGTTCGATCCTCTGCCCATCAGTGCTGCGTCTGGACCCCTGGCAGGCAGTCCAGTGAGGATGACGGTAGAACGGTAGCGACCTCACGGTGGAAGCTGATATTGAAGGACGTTGACCCGATGACTCAACGATTCCGTGACTTGCTGGCCAGACGACTGGTATTTACATGTTCCAAAGTGGTTTGTTGTCATGTTGTCGCAGCAGATATTACATACGTGTGCCGAAGTGTTCATAGTTTTTGGTGATGAGGTTGTCTCACCAAGGAATCCATGACACACATATAGTCTATGACTTTGAGGTGCCCCTTCGCAGCTCCACAGAGCATTCTGAAGGTTGTCTCGCCAAGTAGTCTATGACACACTTATAGTCTATGGCCTTGAGGTGTCAATTTTCTCTTAGGGATAGGGTTTTTGGATTTCCGGGAGGCGTCCTACAACAATATGAGTACTCCTGCTTGACTTGTCTAACATTACAGAACTACATGCTCGCTCTTTTCCACGAATTATCCTCTTCTACTCTATACCTATCTTCACCAATGTATCATTCATCTTCATCGAGCTATTGATTCTGTTCCCCACGTTACACATTATCTTAGTAGCCCATTACACTTCAAAAGGAATTCGTGATAAAGTCACTACAGTCGCATTTCTGATCTTATTACCTGGAAAACTATCGCTTAAACCCTGAAATTTATCCTCTCATCCCCGAGAGATCCATAGAGCATATCGAGCCTCACGAGCTCTGCAATGCTACTGAAGTATGTATTTAACCACAGGAGTTTTAACACCTACAACCCGTACCCCTTAATTCAACTCCTACAACTCCATAACGTTTTCTCTTCGCGATATTTCTCTGAAACCCGATACGTTAGTCCATTATGACTCCCATTATTTCTTACACTGATTCTGACAGTCACCTTAGGTGGATTCTTTATTATCAAGATAACTCAATTTCGAGGGATCATGAGCGGTATAACGATGACGTCATGGAAATTGACCCATCCCACATCCTTGAATCTCAGAGACGTGGAACGCCATTTGAGTCAGTTGTCTCACTCAAGTATTCTAATTATGCTGCCTGGCATAATACCCTCTTTGCCAGCATTTCAAACGTACCGCGTCATGTCACTTCGCAAAGGAAGTTACGTGAGTTAGTAGGTTATACTGCGTACATACAACTGGGTTCATCACCTCATTCCTTGCGCACTTCCCAGGTACCACAACTCAATCTGTTCCTGACATAATCAAGCCACATGAAGTAGGACAGCAGGAAGAGGACAAATTCAGAAACAATACACAGAAGGAATCCACTAGTGGTAATAGAATGCACATACTGCTACTTTCTCTCGACTGTGTTGCTGATGATGGTAGCATATCCATCGATCCTATTTCTGACACCACTTGTAGAGGGTGTTGTCAGTATGTTCTGACAGAGGATGGTGGGCCCAGTGAGTCAAATAACTTTAAAAGTTTAAATTTATCATAAGATCTTATGGCACCAAACTGCTGAGGTCATTGGTCCCGGAGGTTACACACTATTTAGTCTAACTTAAACTAACTTACGCTAAGGACAACACACACACCTATGTCCGAGGAAGGACTCGAACCTCCGACAGAGGCAGCTGCGCAGACTGTGACATGGCGCCTTAGACCGCACGGCTACCCCACACGGCCACAGTGAGTCAAAAGCCGTTTTATGACTGAGCCGTGGTAAAATTTGCTGGTTTGAAGAGCGCACCACAGCGCGTAGTGTGAAGCAGTCGCCCCCCGTTTCTGGCGGTGGCGCCGCTGTGGCAGTCGCAGCTTTGGTGGGAAAGGTAGCCTGTTCATGTGCATTTAAGGGGCGCTATGAGCTCGCTAGGTGGCGAGTCTAGTCAAAAGGTCAGCCGGGTCAGTGTGGGGCAGTCAGTGTCTGTCTGTCGTCCGGAGTGCTAGTATGTGTTAGGCCGCCGGTCTGCTCGAGTTTGTTCAGGCAATGGTCATTGGCGGTTGGATCGATCGGTTGGTCGGTCGCGCACTGAGACACAAGATGACTTGTCCGTCTTGAGCGTCGGCGCATGTGAGGTCCCCACGTCAGTCCAGTGGTCCGCGCCGTATAGCGAGGGGTAGTGGCTTCGCGGCCGACATGAGAACAACAGGAGTCAACCCACGACATCGGTCTGGCCGGCGCGAACTGCGACGCCGTGAGACGGGAGATCGGCGCGCCTTCCTGCGTCCGTTGAAGGGGCTGGCAACGGACGGTTCGCGAGAGCGTTTTGGGCGTGCTGCGCCAGGTCTTCGCGACATCGCAGTTTAATAAAAGCTAAGTGATTCTTGATATGTTGTTTCATTTACTTGTTAAATTCTACTTGTGTTCTTGGTCAGTCTCTCGTCCCCAGCTTGCTCGTTTGTCTCTCGTCCACATTTGTTAGGCAGTTAGTGTCTGTCTCTCTGTCCGGCGGTCTGCCGTACTTTAATAGCTGCCTCTGTCATGTTTGTCGGATTCGGTGTGTTAACGAATTTATTGCTTGACATGTAACGGCCGAATTCCTGAAATTTGTTTTTATCTTGCCTATCATCTTGAGAGGCGGTATATGTGTAATGTAGAGCATGTTGTATATTTTATGTAAGACTGCATTTAATGTTTTTTTTATTTAAATGGTCATTTTAGTATATAAAGTTGCCACCGTTCCACCGTAAGAGCTTTTTTTTTAAAAAAAAATCAAGTTCCACCTTCGGTGGCAATTTAATTTTTTTTTAATATTAGTGTTTTGTACCATTTCTATCCCTCCTACGGGGTGCATAGTTTATGTGCTTGTGTGAGTTGTTAAAATTTTTAGTTTAAAGTAATTTGGTGTGTTGCAGATTTGCACCAGTGCAGTCTTACAGAGGTTGTTGTGAGCGGTCGTGGCTACAGCCGTGTCAAAAGGGAGCGGCAAGGTTCTCAGTCCGAAAGCACATACTGTCAAAATTTGTTCTTTCTGCCTGTGAATAAGTTGTAACTTGATATTTAGAGGGTGCTTTCTGATTATAATTTTAAATCTGTTTTTTTAAAAAAAGGCTTTTAGGAATAAAATTTCCATTTGAATTTGTTTTCATCAGTTACCCACTGGCAACTTCTTCCACGCTCACATAGTGCGATTAAATGTGTTAATGTTCTTGATGAATCGCTAGTAAATAAAGTAAATTCTTAAGAAAAAGGTTTTGAAAGTAAATTCGCGGTTCAATGACAATAGAATCTCTCTATTACTTTCCAACAGTTAGTGTTAGTAGCTCAAGCTCTCGTCTGTCAGGTGCTGGAAGGTGAACATCAATCCACAGACCTGCAGCTGTTAGGCCCAGTGCAGTCAAGGTGCAGTGGTCATTGCGTGGTAAGCATTTCTAGCTGGCGGCTGAGCTATGTCAGGAACCGATGCTGCAACTGGCACGGCCAAGCCGAGTTTGGACCAAACTGGCAGACTGCCCAAGCCGATAACTGCAGTAGGAGTGTAGACATCCAGGGAGTGAACCTTGAGCTGGTGTCTCACTGCAGCATCTGCTGCTGGGTGACACCTAGTGGATCAGTGGCTAGCAGGGCCTCAGGTTGTCTCTCAACCTATCAGTGTTGCACCTAGATCTCCTGGCTGGCAGTCCCGTTAAGATGACGATTGAGTGGTGGCGACCACATGGCGAAAGCTGACACCGTGACAGGTGACGACTCGATGACTCATCAGTTCAATGATCTCTTTGGCTGGATGGTCAGAATTTATATGTAGTAAAGCAAGTTTGTTGTGGTGTTAAGGCAAAGGTCCCGAGTTCGAGTCTCGGTCGGGCACACAGTTTTAATCTGCCAGGAAGTTTCATATCAGCGCACACTCCGCTGCAGAGTGAAAATCTCATTCATTTTGTTGTGGTGTTGCTGCTGCAAATGTCACGCACACCATGGGCTGAAGTGTCCCTGGTCTTAGTAACTAGCTGAGCACTGGGAGGTGGGAAGGAGCCATGGCATAGCGCTGTGCCAGTGTATTGTGGCAAGTGTCCTTTTCATGGCATCGAGCCTTCTTGCCTAGTTTCGCGCCCTTGCAGTATGTTGGTGTTGATAATAAACGTGCTTTCAGTGTAAGTGTTGTATTTCATTGCCGACCGTGCATTCTGATTGAGACTTGACTGTGTTTAAGACGTGACATTGTCTGATGGAGACGCCAGGTGCTTCGAAACATCTGCATCACTGTGGCTCCAATTAGACAACGTAAAAGCTGTCGCCTACACGGACAGGAACCGGAATACAAGCATTACATCTTTTCCAGGGTTCGTACATTCATTGGCCCCTTACTTAGCTTGCATTTATCGCCAATCTCTCGCCCAGTGCAAAGTCCCAAGCGACTGGAAAAAGGCACAGGTGAGTCCTGCATATAACAAGGATAAAAGAATGGAACCGCAAAATTACAGAAAAATAGCTTTAACATCAGTTTGCTGCAGAATCTTTGAACATATTCTAAGTTCAAATAAAATAAATTTCGTTGAGAGGGGAAAGCTCCTGTCCAAAAATCAACACGATTTTAGAAAGCATCGCTCGTGCGAAAATAAGTTTGCCCTTTTCTCACATGAGATACTGCGAACGATGGATGAAGGGCTACAGACGGATTCCATATTTCTTGATTTCCTTAAAATATTCGACACAGTGCCACACTGTCGACTCTTAATGAAGGTGCATTGATTAGGCTCCGCCCGCCGGTGTGGCCGTGCGGTTCTAGGCGCTTCAGTCTGGAACCGCGTGACCGCTACGATCACAGGTTCGAATCCTGCCTCGGGCATGGATGTGTGTGTGATGTCCATAGGTTAGTTAGGTTTAAGTAGTTCTAAGTCTAGGTGACTGATGACCACCGATGTTAAGTCCCATAGTGCTCAGAGCCATTTGCACCATTTTTTTATTAGGCTCCTGGTATGTGAGTGGCTCGATGACTTCTTAAGCTACAGAACCCACTAAGTTGTCATCGACGGCGAGCGTTCATCAGACACAAGGGAATCGTCAGGAGTGCCCCAGGGAAGTGTGATAGGACCGCTGTTATTTTCTGTATACATAAATGATCTGGCGGAAAGGACAAGCAGCAGCCTGCAGCTGTTTGTTGATGATGATGTGGCGTAGGGAAAGGTGTTGTCGTTAAGTGACAAAAAGAGGATACATCATCACTTAGACAGAATTTCTAGTTGGTATGACGAATGACTGCTACCTCTTAATGTAGAAAAATGTGAGTTAATCAAGATGAGTATGAAAAATAAACCCATGAAGTTCGAATAGAGTATTAGTAGTGTTATGCTTGACACAGTCACATCGATTAAATATCTAGGTATAACGTCGTAAAGCAATATGAAATGGAAGGAGCATGTAAGGTTTCTAGTAGGGAAGGCGAATGGTCAGCTTAGGTTTATTGGGAGAATTTTAGGAAAGTGTGGGTCATCTGTAAAGGAGACAACGTATAGGACACTAGTGTGACCCAATGCGAGATGCTTTTAATAGGTTCCACAACGAAACATTGTCTCGAAATTTGGTAGAAAATCCGAAGAAATTCTGGTCGTATGTATGCGGCAAGACGCAGTCAATACCTTTGCTGCTCAGTGCCGATGGTACTGTTGTGGGGCGGCGGATGGAGTGATGTTGTTAATAATATTTTGTATTTGCAATGTAGAAAAGATGCATTTCCCGGCCGATTAACCATATGTGGGGCGGCCGGCGGAATTAATTATTATACAAATGTTCCTATTATTTATGCTGTTACTTGCCGTTCTCAACACTGGCTCTCTAACAAGAATATTTGCAACCAGAAAGTCATTAGCAAAACGTGAAGCCTGTAATTAGAATTCCTAGTGCCCACTTCGTCTGAGAAATACACTTATAGCTACAGCTTATAGCTCTAAGGAATTAGGAGATTGTCTGGGATTCATAATCAAAAATGATCCTGTAAAAACGTTCGCTATATTCTGAAAGTCACAGATCGAAAAAAAGAATCCACACAATCCAATTACCAGAGCAGTTCTGAGTCTAATGCGCTGATGAAACTATAACTGTCCAAATTAAATGTTTAAGTAAATGATCGCCATAATTTGATGATAATGCTCATCAAACGCCACGCTAAATAATGGTAGAATGTCTGTCCCGCGGCGGCACGTGAAAATACGACATACGCAAACTGAAGATAGATCATTAAAGTCATCTCAGAATTAACACTTCGAAAATGATTTCATGGTTACGCATATCCTGAGTAACTTATTACGGCATCTGAGGCTGTTTATAGCAATGATACCGACGCGACGCGACTCCTGGCGCAGGTGGTGTGCTATTCAGCGTCTGGAGAGAACTGGGGCCTTACTCTCTTGCGCAGCGTTCTTATATATAAAGCTGCGGTGCGGACGGCTAAGGGAACACCTGATCAAATCGGCTCTCCCGACTAGCCGCTGGGCTAGTAATGCACCACTTTAAGTTATTGAATAAATCATTGCTTCCTCTGCTGATGGCCTATGAAACTCTCAATTTAAATGTGCAATCAGCACACAGGTAAGTAATCATAATAAAAGTCTGATGTGGCTAAGTCAATTATTTTGGGCGAGAGAATTAATTTAATTACACTACATGCAGTAGACGAGCTCTGAACTTGCCCTTTGGAGATACGCTATCGCTATAGTTTTATAGTTACTCAATTGAAACTTCTCACATCTTTATGATTATAGCGGATCTCCCTTCTACCTAAATTTAAACATCCTAGCCTTATTTATTCGCCTACTTAATCTATCTTACTTCCTTAATTTCTAAGACAAAAACCAGAAAATCATGAATTTCAACAAAAATTTTAATTTGTGAGATCCTGAATACTTTTTCTACTAAATTATTATGAAAAAGGAATCTAAATATAAATTTTTCAGTTTCTAGCTCTTTTCTGTTGCGCCAATGATTTTTACAGAAAAACGTCCAAATTTCGAAAATGGTTAAAGTTATTGAACTGACATTCAACACATATTGATATAGTATTACTCCTGACATGCTAGAAACGTTTCAAGTGATTTACTTGATTTTTAAAGTATTGTGCAACATTTATGACGTCAGAGCTAGCCTGGCACACACTGGAAAGACTGATGTGAATTTTATACGGTGTGAGTAGGCTGCCTCCCTACATCACCCTCTACTTAAATTTTTTTTTGAATGTTTATGAATGAAAAAAAATTAATTACAAAAAGAGAAGCAAGAGTACTGCTTAACTCCCTATGAAAAAAATTAAAATTGAAATGTAAACATATAGAAATATTAAAAGAAAACTTATTACCTACTTCAATTATTTAAATTGCTGGCATGTTCACTGCCTCTCAAGCAACATTATCACTCAAAATTTAAGCAAAATCAATGAAACACTTTGGCATACATATTGCCTTAGACAGACACAAACATAAAAATATGTAAAATTATGAAAATCTTAAATCCATTAAATACATTTTTACATACACAAATTCAAAGAAAGTAACACAGTTATTCATGATACATAAACAGATAATTATATCTTAGCAGTCTTTTCTAAACCTGAAAGAAAATTTCACAAATCATGACAATTTCATTTTTACACACGTGGTTGTAGCCACTTTGGCTGGCGTTCTACACTTCCATTCGCAAGGGTAGAGGAGGGGAAGTTGCTATGGTGTGCGTCCTTCACGTTCACTCTAAATTACATGGGGAAAGGGGAGGGGTCACTGTGAGTTGTGTCCAAGTCACTCCACGCTTTCACGCAGCTACCAGGCTCCCATTACCTGGTTTGTCCTGTAGAACAAACAAAAAGAGTGCCTCAGACTCTGTTCACTTATTATCTAAGGGTGGGTCACAATGAAATGGGGATATATACATTTTATCTTTCAATATGTTGCTGGAACCAAGTTAACAGAACTTTTTCAATTTTACTCTTGCAGTTACTTAACTGTCATAAAATCGGTAAACAAATGGCTCAAAACGCCATTAGTCACGTACTAGAGAAAATTTATGCTCAAGGCATACAATCATAAATCCTATTTAATTTCAATTTATTATTTCTGGGCCGGAACACTGAACCAATGCTCGGTACATTCCTGATACATTTGTATTTTATTTACTTAGCTGACTCATCTTCGATTACCTTATTCTTAGAGATAGTATGAGTATATTTGATTAGTAGTTGTCTTCTCAGCTTCTTTGTACCTGTGAGTAACTTGTGGTAATAGTACAGTTCTGAGTGTTCAAAACACACTACGTTGAGTTGACTACTAAATCCACTTATTGGTCCTCTGCTGTTGTGTCAGTTCCACATCTGCAATTATGTACTTACTTCATCGAAGTGTATTTATGCTGAGCTATAAATAATGTTTCACATCTGCCAATATGTTATTCAATTATGTCGCTAGTGTATGTACTTATTTAACACTCACTCTATTAACATTCAAAGCATAGGATAGCACATTTATTTCTTATCTATAGTGTATTGCAGCTGATCAGCTTGCTCACGTGGCAATTCATTTCCACTCGATCGGACGCTGAAACCACAGGTAGTCTTTCTCGACCTACCACTAAAGTGCATTAAGTAATTATGGACGAGCGTAATGCTAAATTCCTTAAACCTATAGGACACCATGAGCTGCTCTGTCTCATCTAACATAAGGGTACCTATGGTCGCATTCACGCCTCCAACTCATAACCTCAATACATGTAGGTGTGTCCTGTCACACACTACACCAAATAACGGCCAGCTCCAACCTTATAAATACTGCAGGGACGTGTCCTTCACGTCTCAACCACAAACACTACTCAATTCTATTATACTGCCATTCCTTGCTACACAAGGTGAGTTCATTCTTACAACTTATCTGCATTATTTTCCATAACACTAAGCAATCTCTTTTACTATTAATTAGTTAGTTCTAATGCATACGCTAGGTTTCACTGCCACTTCAGATCCTGCTTCTACATGAATTTGTATATCTTTTTTAAATATTATTGTGGGACCATTTCCAATAAAACAACACTTTGTACTTATAACATTACCAGTGTTCTATACATACTTGTTACTCAAATACCTTTGTATCTTAATTACATCATACTTCTCTGTTGTTTATGTCACTGTTAGATTTGTCACATTAGGTTTTTTTTCACTAATCGGTGGATAGAATGGTTATAGAACTCATGGCTTGATAGCCATGACAGAAAATTTTAGTATTGCAGAGAAGGAGTCGGAACTTTAGTGGATAGGAAAGATGAAGAATGAGTGAGACCTGAAAAGGAAAGAAGATCTCACACAGCTGGGACTGCACAGCTGCCACGCTGTGTAGAGGTTACAGAACAACCTCCTCCCTACAGAACTCATTAGTTTATTATTGGCTTGATAACCATATCGGAAGATTTTGGTATTTGAGAGTAAGAGCCGAAATTTTGGTGGATAGGAAAGATGAAGAATGTGTGAGACCTGACAAGGAAAGAAGATCTCACACAGCTGGGACTGCACAGCTGCCACACTGTGTAGAGGTTACAGAACAACCTCCTCCCTACAGAATTCATTAGTTTATTAAAATTTTCATATTGGAAAGAAGGGGTCGAAATTTTTGTAGATAGGAAAGATGAAGAATGAGTGACCTGAAATGGAAAGAAGATCTCACACAGCTGGGACTGCACAGCTGCCACACTGTGTAGAGGTTACAGAACAACCTCCTCCCTACAGAATTCATTAGCTTATTATTGGCTTAATAATCATAACAGAAAATATAATGTGTTTGAGAGTAAGAGCCGAAATTTTGGTGGATAGTAAAGATGAAGAATGAGTGAGATCTGAAATGTGAAAGAAGATCTCACACAGCTGCGACTGCACAGCTGCCACACTGTGTAGAGGTTACAGAACAACCTCCTCCCTACAGAATTCATTCACTACCTATGAACTCCTTTAGGTCGATCACGTTCCTGAGACCTAATAGCTTTTTACTCTTAGGGTACTCTAGCCTATATGCTTTGGCATGTGGTTTTCCTATGATCCTGAAAGGTCCTTGGTATACGAACATGAATTTCTTTGTTTCTGCATTTATTTTCTTTGATTTTTCCTTGGTTTTGACAAGGACTAACTGACCTGTTTCAAAACTGGTGGGTACAGCTTTTGCGTCATGACGCTTCTTTCTTTCTAATGTGTTTAGCTTACTTTTACTAAGATTAACACCTTCGTCCCAATATCTCCTATTTTTCAGAACTCGTATAGGCAGCTCCCAAGTTTCATCATTAGTTACTACACGTTTATCAATAAAAGGTACCGTAATTACTCCAGTTAGTGGCAAGACCATTTTTAACTGGCTTCTTTCAAAGTCAACAACACTCTGATATTTTGACAAGAAATCTATGCCAATTAAAACCTCAATACTGAGATTGTTTACAATTAAGCATGGATGATCAATTAAATTACCATTAATATCAAAGGGCAGCAAAGCTTATTGCTTTACCGTTTTTGACACCTTGCCAGTAGCACCAATTATTCTTAGTCCTGATACCCCCATTACTGTAAGGTTGTCTTTACCAGGTAATGCATCAAAGAAGGACTGAGATATCGCACTCACCTCACTTCCACTGTCTAAGAGACAACGTACATTGATAACCAACATATTCAATATTATTATAGGGTGGCTTATTCTAGTTTGTACAGGTGGTTCCTCAAATTCATCCAATAGTTCCTTTTGGATTTGTCTCCAACTAAAGTGATCGACATCTGCCTTCATTACATTTAGGTCAAAGTGTGTAGGGGTTTCCTGAATTACATTTTCAGCTGCCTTTTCCAGTCGGTCTATTAATTTCAAATCGAAACACCGCACGACTTCATTACATTTAGTTTGCTGAACATGACCCAAATTACTGTAGTCTGAGCGATTGTGCGCCTCCAGACCGGGCATAACACTAGTTACAGCTAAACCACTTTCACTATTCTCGTCGGGTTCCTTCTCAAGTGACAACAGCTACTGGGTTCATCGATCCCCAACAGGCTATCCTCTACATTCTCACTTACCTCCTTTCCTAAATCTATTAGTACAGTATCAACATCCTGCACAGGCACTTTAGATAAGAGCACATCACCCTCATTGTAAATATAAGCATGAATTTCTTCTGCTTCTTCACCTGACAATTCAATATTTTGTAGCTCCTCCCTACCGTTACACTGCTGCGCCTTCTCTTTCTCTTCCCACTAAGAAAGCGTCTCTAACACGGTATCTATCAAATACTGTGAGTGATCTAATACACTCCTGGAAATGGAAAAAAGAACACATTGACACCGGTGTGTCAGACCCACCACACTTGCTCCGGACACTGCGAGAGGGCTGTACAAGCAATGATCACACGCACGGCACAGCGGACACACCAGGAACCGCGGTGTTGGCCGTCGAATGGCGCTAGCTGCGCAGCATTTGTGCACCGCCGCCGTCAGTGTCAGCCAGTTTGCCGTGGCATACGGAGCTCCATCGCAGTCTTTAACACTGGTAGCATGCCGCGACAGCGTGGACGTGAACCGTATGTGCAGTTGACGGACTTTGAGCGAGGGCGTATAGTGGGCATGCGGGAGGCCGGGTGGACGTACCGCCGAATTGCTCAACACGTGGGGCGTGAGGTCTCCACAGTACATCGATGTTGTCGCCAGTGGTCGGCGGAAGGTGCACGTGCCCGTCGACCTGGGACCGGACCACAGCGACGCACGGATGCACGCCAAGACCGTAGGATCCTACGCAGTGCCGTAGGGGACCGCACCGCCACTTCCCAGCAAATTAGGGACACTGTTGCTCCTGGGGTATCGGCGAGGACCATTCGCAACCGTCTCCATGAAGCTGGGCTACGGTCCCGCACACCGTTAGGCCGTCTTCCGCTCACGCCCCAACATCGTGCAGCCCGCCTCCAGTGGTGTCGCGACAGGCGTGAATGGAGGGACGAATGGAGACGTGTCGTCTTCAGCGATGAGAGTCGCTTCTGCCTTGGTGCCAATGATGGTCGTATGCGTGTTTGGCGCCGTGCAGGTGAGCGCCACAATCAGGACTGCATACGACCGAGGCACACAGGGCCAACGCCCGGCATCATGGTGTGGGGAGCGATCTCCTACACTGGCCGTACACCACTGGTGATCGTCGAGGGGACACTGAATAGTGCACGGTACATCCAAACCGTCATCGAACCCATCGTTCTACCATTCCTAGACCGGCAAGGGAACTTGCTGTTCCAACAGGACAATGCACGTCCGCATGTATCCCGTGCCACCCAACATGCTCTAGAAGGTGTAAGTCAACTACCCTGGCCAGCAAAATCTCCGGATCTGTCCCCCATTGAGCATGTTTGGGACTGGATGAAGCGTCGTCTCACGCGGTCTGCACGTCCAGCACGAACGCTGGTCCAACTGAGGCGCCAGGTGGAAATGGCATGGCAAGCCGTTCCACAGGACTACATCCAGCATCTCTACGATCGTCTCCATGGGAGAATAGCAGCCTGCATTGCTGCGAAAGGTGGATATACACTGTACTAGTGCCGACATTGTGCATGCTCTGTTGCCTGTGTCTATGTGCCTGTGGTTCTGTCAGTGTGATCATGTGATGTATCTGACCCCAGGAATGTGTCAATAAAGTTTCCCCTTCCTGGGACAATGAATTCACGGTGTTCTTATTTCAATTTCCAGGAGTGTAGATAGCATAGTGCTATCTATGTGGCGGAGTGGGCAACTGGCCATCTGATTGTAGAAGTAGGAAAGGTGGGAAGCACTGGCAAGGGAAGCTGCCTTTAACCGCTAACGGGAGTGCTTCAAGCGTCGAAAGGCAGTGTCGATAAACCGTAACACTGCAAAAGTTAGTGCACAGACGGAATGCTGGTTAGTGGGCTTGGTGAGCGGCAGAAAACAGATTTTTGGTGAACACGGGAGAGGATGTGTCCGTTATCAGTCGTGGGAAAGAGGAGAATGGGCCACCACAGTATAGGCTACATGGAGTGTGTGATAATAGTGTGGAATCATTGAGTATGACGGTTCTCGAGTTTTCGGTTGTGTAAACTAAGTCCAGGGAACGCATGGAGGTAGTGCCATGCATAGGCAAAGGTTATCAGTGATCCTCGGGCTATACTTTGTAAACAAACATCATGCTGAGGCTGATCTTTGGCGCCGCAAAATACAGCTCAGAAGGACTTTGTTTCACCTGGGGGAAACAGTAACAACTGAGGCAATGGTGCAAGGTTCACCTATAATTGGGCTGAGACCAACTGAACTGCATACGTTTTCAGTAAAGATCGATAGACGGGATAAAATATTAGTAAATTTGGGGAAGATAGTGTGGCTTTCACCGATTTACTGAGAGGAACATAATGTGTTTCAACCGCTCTTGAGCAATGAAGAGTTTGATAGTACGCTCCGTTAGTTAGCAGAAGTTTGTCGCGTAAGAGTGCATTAATGGGGAATGGATGATTCTGGTTAATGTGGAAAACTTCGGCAGAGGGGAGGTGACAGAATGAAAGGGCACAGTAATAGTCACTCTGGAGGTCTAGAAAGATGAGGACTTTGATCGTAGAGTCTACAGGAAAGCCACAAGCAAACCATTGACATGTAAGTGTTATGAGGGAAAGTGGGTCACTCGAAGGTTAGTGATCGAAGGGCTGTGGAAAACTTGTTGTTGAGGTTTAGTGATTTATTTTGTGCAGACCAGCAGCCCCGGTGACACGTCATATACTGACAGGGGATAGCACACAGATTTACTGGAAACCATACCGTATGGCAAGGCAACTACAACCATTAGTAAAAGTCGTATTGAGCAACAACTAGGGGACGAGATCATGGAACTGAGTGACAGACCTTGGAGTGCTAATGTAGTGGTTATGCTAAATAAATTGGCGGATGGAACAAGGAAATACTGATTTTGCTGTGGCTACAGATATCTAAATACGTGGCCGCTATCATGCAAGTGCATGCCATTTGGCCTAAAGAACGCACTGGAAACTTTTCAGCGGTTGTTAGGTGAGATATTAAAAAAAAAAAAAAAAAAAAAACTGAACTCCGTCCAAACAGGCCATGAAGGCCCAACGACATCGACCGGCAGCCGTGTCATCCTCAGCCTGCAGGCGTCACTGGGTGTGGATATGGAGGCGCATGTGGTCAGAACACCGCTTTCCCGGCCGTATGTCATTTTACGAGACCGTAGATGCGGTATTGATAGGATTAAAATTTGTGCGGTATATCTAGATGGCTTAACTGTCTTTTCAAAGGATTTACTGGACCATGTGAGACGTTTGGAGGATGTCTTTAGTAGACTATGGTCGGCATGTTTGACGTTAACTATGGACAAGTGCCACTTTGCGCAAATGTAGGTAAACTATCTGGGGCATATGATTAGTGAACGTGTGCACAGATTGATCTTCATCTTAAAGACACAGTTCAAAATTTTGCAACACCATGAACAACTAAGCAAGTACAATCGTTCTTCGGCCTCCGTAATTATTGTAAAAGGTTCATGAGGGACTTTGCAAAAATAGCTGTACCCTTGAACAAGCTGCTGAAAAAGGGGGCGAAATTCCATTGGTTGTAGAAACGTCAAGTGTCATTTGAAAAACTAAAAGAAATATTAATTTCAGGTACAGTGTTGGTTTTTTCCGGATTTCGAGAAAGAGTTCATCCTTTCATGTGACGCGCAGTGGGCTGTATTTTCGGACAGATGGCAGATCGTCAAGGAAATCTGGTAGCTTACACTTCGATTCAGTTAAACAAGGTGGAGCGTTAACTACTCGAAAACTGAGAAAGACATGTTGGCGGTCAAATACGGTATTACGTATTACCGATATTACCAGTGTTTTAGGGAGTTTGTCATGACAGCCCATATATCATTGAAATGGTTGCTTGGTTTAAAGGAGCCGTCTAATAGATTAACTCGTGGGCACTTAAGCTTAGTGAATTCGTGTACGAGGTAATCCATAAGCCGGGGAAATCGTATGCAAATGCAGATGCATTAGGTCGTAAGGTAGCGATGTTGACGAAGTTAGGTAGGAATGTGGAAGAGTAATAGGGAACACAGGCAAAGGGTAAGGACTGCCACATTTTGTTATTCGTGAGGATTTGTTTAGTACAATAACGAGGTGTGGACCACGTACGGTGGTTCCAGCTATTTTTCAGAAAGAAGATTTGCAGCAAGCTCATGACCATATGTTGTCAAGGCATGGAGGATAATGTGCGACGGATAGGCTTGTAGCAGAGAAGTTTTGGTTTATAAACAGGAACGCAATGTGGATTCCTGTGTTAGGAATTGTGTGCCACGTACACAAAGGACCGATGTGCGCATCAGAAAGTACTGTTGCAAAGATTACCAGAGGCGTCCTATCCGGTTTTATTGTTAGGGTTGGATGTCCTCTTGCCATTTAATAAATTACCTGCAGGGAATAGGTATGTTCTCACGATCTTCGATCATTTTTCTCGATTTTTGGCAATGATACCGATGCCAGACTAAAGGGCTAGTCCCGTGGCGCAGCCAATAGTAAACAACTGGATACTGAAGTTTCAGGTACCTAATACCATAGTTGCAGATCAGGTAGAAACTTTTTGGCGGATTTAATGAAACAACTATGCCGCGTGTTGCGTGTACAGACTTCACGGACGAGTCCGTTTCATCCGCAGACCACTAGGAGAACTGAATGTATGCTAAAGACAGTTGCATAAATGTTGCCTTGTTACGTTAATTAGGCATGATGACTGGTACACCTATCTCCCATATGTCCTGTGCGCCTATAAATCGAAGGTCCATACTGCAGTGAGCTTGTCGCCAATTGAGGCTGTGTATAGCAGGAAGGTGTCGCCTCCCTTTGACGTTTTGATTCCTAAATTAGGACCAGATGGCGAGTCGGTAAGGAAGTTGGCCAGAAGAATAAGCGAAGTTTGGAGGAATGTACAGATACAAATACGAAGGCACAAGAACGGCACGAACAGCGGAAGAGATGCATAGGCAAGCTGCCTCAGTACCGCGTGGGATAGTGGGTAATGGTCACGAATCTCTATACACCAGAAGAGGAAACAAAGAAATTTTAAACAAAGTACCAGGGGCCTTACCAGGTCGTGGAAATGACCTCACCGGTCAACGTGAAGAAACAGTTTCTCACAAAACGTCTGTTATACACATCAGTCGCATAAAGCCATTGAAAGGAGTGTTAGAGAGGATACATAACTTACTGGCAACCATCCAGGAGGAGAAAGTTACAAGGGGTAGAAAGAAGGGACCGGCAATTGGGGAGCAACGTAAAATTTTGGAAATTTGTGGTAAGGTCTTATGGGACCAAACTGCTGCATCGGTCCTTAAGCTTACTCACTATTTAATCTAACTTAAACTAACTTACGTTAAGGACGACACACACACCCATGCCCGAGGCAGGACTCGAACCCCCGACGGGGGGAGCCGCGCGGACCGTGACAAGACGCCTAGACCGCGCAGCTACCCCACGCGGCGAGCAACGTAAGATGCATGATGTGACATATAGGTTAAGGTCGCGTAAGTAAGTTGTATGATTGTAATTTGTTGGGGTTTTCTGGGTTAGTGTTTCAGAGAGTGAATATCTTTATTGCCATAAGGGTATTTGTTTTTTTGTGGAGTACTGTTATTCTACAGGTGTCGAATGCGTAAGGATATCCTGGGTAACGAGGATGGCTCTGCTGTTGCTGTGCTTCATCAAGGGTGAGGCAGGGCATGTAACGGTTGTTCAGTCTCTACAATCGGGTGTGGCGTTCTTAAGAAAACCGAATGAATGGCTTTCTAGTTATAAATGGACGCTAAAAGCAGCAGTGGAGATCTGTGAGATTAGAAATCAGGTACGTAGGCTAGAAGATGTCCTTTCAGAACTGTATGAGGAGGTATAGGGAAATAATTTGTTTAGGGAGACAAAGGGAGAATACTAGGAGTTGCAGTTCACTTACAGTAAATTAAGGACGCACTTGTTACGGTAGATCCATGTAGTTCTGCAAGCCAGAAGTCGGCAGAAGAGGGTCTGGGTAATTGTTGCAGGAAAATTGTTAAAGACAATATACCGAAAAGCAGATGAAGAGGAACTGCAGGAGTTAAACAGCACAGTTGTTCAGGTTCAGCAGATAGCAAGTTCTATGAAGGATGCAGTGGAGTGGCACACAACGCGGTTATCAAGCTTGGGACAAGGGATGTTGAATAACAAGAGACTCCTATGGGAACTGGCATTAGAGCTAACCTGATTTGCTAGTGAAACGAGGGAAGTGCTGAATAGCGATTTTGAGAGAATCGAGAAGCAGCTGAATGCGCTGGACAACGAACTGAATATAGCATGGTTGCTACGTCAGTTAGCGGATCAACGTGTGGATGCTAGGATTGGAGTGGTGGTGTTACAGGAGGCCATGTTTCATGAGATAAAAGGGAAACTTAGTCCTGTATTGGTTACACCTAAGGCATCCGCACAGTTACAACATGTAGCCGAAGTGTTGCAGGAAAATCTGGCACTGTTCTTCCATATGGCTAGGGTAGAAATGGAAACAGTTGGATCCAGGATGCATTTAGCGATCGGTGTACCTGTTGCAGGGAGAGACCCGGAGATTTAGTGTTGCACCATTCACCCGTATCTAGTGAAATGGGAGTATTGGGGAAGTGGGTGCAGGTGGGAGCACGGGAAGTATTCCTATTCTCAAAGGAGAGGCGGAATCATGTGGTAATGTCACACGACACACATTGGTTACGCTTAGAATTCAAAATGTGGCAGCACATACACCATTTCTGGGAACAGCAGCAGCCCAAAGTGTTAGCAGTATGTCTATCGACTACCAGTTGTGGGGTGTTTCTAGCAGGCTTTTGCGCCTTTATTTCTGGGTAAAGCGCAGACACAGTCTGTAGACGTGTCAACACACCAGTTACCAGTAGAATGGTTGATTGGCACTGGATGGGGAAGCAATTACTTTTAAGGACTTAAATAGATATAATAGTACAATAGGGGCACATGGTAGTTAATTAACCAGGCATCACAAGTTTGTGAAGAAATTCCGTGTGGGTACACTACATTGTAAATTGGGGGGAGGGGAGGAGGACGGAGATTGTCCTCAACGTATTAATTATTAGAGCTAAGGTAGTTTGGTGGGAGCCCGATACTAAAGATTCGAGATGAAGTTTCTCGAAAGGGGGGAGGAGGTATGCTGTGCCACGAATAAATATAAGCATGAGTTTGGGGAATTCTTGAAAATTTTGCGGAGCTATGGCCGCACGGTAGAAGTTAAGGGACCGATGGACACATCAGGTATTGGGCGCTGGCAATGTTGCTATTACGAAAGCAGTTCCGCGAGACAGGTTTACGCTACCTCCCACAGGAGAGGAGCACGGCGTTGGCGGCAAAATAAACAAATGTGGAGATGGGTGTGGAACAATCAGGCGCAACACGGGGCACTGACATGCTATGATGAACCGGTACGTTGTGTTTACGACAGCGCCCAGTAACCGTTTATGTGGGGGCCGAAGCAGGCAAAAAAAAAAAAAAAAAAAAGGCTGACGTAATTATTAAGGAACACTCCACTTATCCCCTCCAGAATATGGAAAGGGGATCCCAGAGGCTCCAGCCAGGCCAGTCGTGTCGCCATTCTTGTCCACATCTGGAACCGGAGAGAATTTGTTTAAGTGGCAAGCCTACTACGACGACCATCTGGTGATGAATTTCCGTGGTCAGTTGCCCTACTGAATCAACCTGCTGTACGGACGCGCCACAGCCGTAGCGAGATGGGTCCGAAACTTGGCGCTGCAGTGAAATGGTTCAAATGGCTCTGAGCACTATTGGACTTAACATCTTAAGTCATCAGTCCCCTAGAACTTAGAACTATTTAAACCTAACTAACCTAAGGACACCACATACACCCATGCCCGAGGCCGGATTCGAACCTGCGACCTAGCGGTCTCGCGGTTCCAGACTGAAGCGCCTAGAACCGTTCGGTCACTCCGGCCGGCGCGCTGCAGTGATGAGGGTAGCAGGGGCCCGGCCAGCCTCGACTCTCTGACGCACTGCGAGCTGCCTTCTGCAAGGGTGGAGCCAGGATGCGATCTCATGGCCCACCGGGTCCGAGGGGGTCTTCGATCACCGACCGAGCCGCTCTGGGCAGGAGACTGGAGCTGCTGAGGCTCTGCTACAACGACAGCTACTGGCTGTTACCCTTTGACACTCTACCTGTTGACCACGAGAAGCACTTGAGCGAATAGCCGGCCGTGCTCGGGATGGCAGACACGGGACTTCTGGCTCGGCCGACGCTCGCTAGCAGCCATTATGCCCGGGGCGGGACAGGAGCCGTTGCGTCACGTGGAAGGAGCGGCCGCGCGTGCCGTAACAGCAGATTTCGGCGCTGGTGTTCGCGCTGACGCACGGAAGCCCGCCTCGCCGCCGTCGTGTGGATCAGCAACGGACTATGCATTCTTCGATGGAACAAATGTCAATGCCAAACCTGTTTGTGTATCTCTGCACGCCCCAGCGTGATCCACCCCTCTCTCCCAAACCACACCTGTCAGTCATCCTAGCGTATTACGACTCTTGCGGTCGGGAGTTGTAATAAAAAGCCAGTACGTCGACCAAGTTACGGTCCAGTTACGTTTGAAAAACCCACTAAATTTCGTCTCATATTTATGGAGAGTAACGTGTTCAAACAAATGGACGGCGATTTTATAGTTTTGTTGTTAGTATAGATATAGAATAGATATGGATGTAGAAAAAGATAATGGTAACACTCTGCAGCTGTATTAATATCACTAAATTTATTCGCAATTGCGAATTCTTTTGACATCATCCGTGTTAGGTGTGGAAATAATACCGATTGGCGACACATGAAAATTTGTACTTCGTCGGGACTCGAATACAGAAAACGCCATGGGACTGGTGACCTCAGATGTTATGCCCCATAGTGCTCAGAGCCATTTGAACCAGCCACAGAAAACTACGGCACAAATTTTCGTGTGTCACCAGTAGTTGTTATCGGGACTCGAATACGGAAAACTCCAGCACAAATATTTATGTGTGACTAACAGGTATTAGTTCCATATCTAATATATATGATGTCAAAAGAATTTTGTGAATAAATTTCGTAACATTAATGCAGCTGTACATCGTCACCAATGTGTGTTACTTCAGACATGCATGCGTGTCTGAAGGAACAGACATTGTAAAATAAACAGAGATGAAAACTGGGGAGATTAGGTCTAATAGACTTCAGCAATATTCAGATATGAGCCGCAGAAGCGTTTTGTATGCGATCTCCATCGCAGATAAGCTGCAATTTCCGTTATTTAATCAACGAATCCTAACTTGGCATTTGTTTTGCTTTGCAACTGAGCCTATTTTAGTGTTCATTTCGGCTACACACGTTTCTATTCCCAAGTATTGTCATTATTATTGAGACTCCTTAATCCGGTAGTCAAAGGGTACGGCGAATCTTTGGACCAAGCAGATATTTTGTCAGAAACTAAGTGCATATTACTGAAATTTTTATCGGACTGAATTTCCTCATTTATAGCTGCGTTATCAGCAACAAGTGTGAGAATGTGACTAATTTTGTATCAAATACGATAAGTGGAGAGTACGACAGGGGTACGAAGGGTACCTTGAGACTGAAGAAAAGCCCGGGTCATTCCTGCTTTCAAGAATGCGCATAATCACAGGCATATATCTCTGACGTCAGTCTGTTGTAGAATTATGGAAAATGCTTTAGCCTCACGTTTTACGACGTCTGTGGAGAAAGACACTCTCCACTACAAAAACTAACACGGATTCTGCAAACGGAGATTCTGCGAAGCACAGCAAGCTCTGTTCGTCCACGAAATCCAGAGCGCTGAAGACAAACACGTCCAGATGGACTGACCAATTTCCAGGTAGGGATGGGTGGATTTAATTATTTGATCAATTTAATTAATTAGTCAATCAAATTGATTTCAAAAGTGTGCTTGTATTGGCGAAGGAGTTCCCTGAGGAATTGGGGGAGGAGGAGATGTAGGGTGAGGAGGAGGAGGGGAAGGGGTGGGGGGACATAACCTATCAATCAAAAGGAAGGATTATTCCCAGAGGGCCTTAATCCTCTTAGCAGAACAATAGGTGAAAGACCTGCCAGTCAGAGGAGAACGATAGGTTTGTCCCTGAACGTATGCTTTCTCCTGAGGTAGCCAACACTCACTAACAAAATGCACCAGCACCGCTCTTGCCCCCCGCTGTACATATAAGTGACTGAAGTTTCAGATGAATGCAGATACTTTACCACAGAAAAAAGATATTTCGGTAACGGCCTCACTGCTTCGATTTCAGTCTCCAGTTCGTTGCTACTGACGTCTGAGTCAGTGATCTTAAATGTTTGGTGGACTATTGCCATATTGACCCATTACTGTGATGAGGGGAGGGTATGACTGCAACTTCTCAGGAGTTTTAATTACTGTCCAGAATATCCATTACTAGTAACACACTAGGTCTAGGAAGATATTCTAAGCATATGGTGTGGAGGTTACCATCTCATTGTGAAGATTTTAGCTGCAGTGTTCTCTGTACTGAACGCATGAGCCATTGGATGTCCACTTACTGTCATAGTAGTCTGAGACACACGTGTAACCGGAACCAAATTTTTGTTCCCGGGGGGGGGGGGGGTTTGGGGACGAGTCAGTAGATAGGATATATCACAAGGATGGCTAAATGTTAGATATCCTTGGAAAATGTTGAAAAAAGTAGGACCTAAAATCACTCTTTGGAGAATTCCGGATGCCTCAGATTATTTATTTTAATGGAACTTATAACTCCTAAAGCGTGCCCATTGAAGCCTGTATTAAAAAGTATTTTGCGATTAGCAAGTATGAAAAATTATATAATATTAACTTGTAAGTTTATTAACAAAGTGTATGATTATTATGTATTATGTCCTAAGCATTTCTGCAGGGAAGCCTCAAGGAAAAATAATATGTATAGAACACAACATACTATACGCTTTATTTAGACAAACCGAAGAAGTCTTCGTTGATCCATTATGGATCGTGGGACGACGGCTGGCAAGAACTTCTTGATGTAATAATTTACCAACAGCCGTATGATTTGCAGAAGTTTATTTTATTTTATGAACTTCTATGTGCTACCAGTTTCGGCATTATATTGATGCCATCTTCAGGCCCCACTCGTCATAGTCGTAAAATCGCTATACACAGAAGGAGCCATATAACTGGATTCGTGAATCAATCGTCCTGCAACAGCTCTTGGTGGCCAGGCGACACACACTCCTTCCGTGTATAGCGATTTTACGACTATGACGAGTGAGGCCTGAAGATGGCATCAATGTAATGCCGAAACTGGTAGTACATGGAAGGTCATAAAATAAAATAAACTTCTACAAATCATACGGCTGTTGGTAAATTATTACATCAACAAATTGAAAAAGCGTTGGTAAATTCCTACAATCAAGATTTTCTGCCACACTGTAGTCATAAAATTGAGTAAATTGGAATACATATTGCAATAAACATTTACTTGACATCATTCCTTTGCCCTTTGAAAGGAGACAATATTGATTGAATTTGCGTTGAACTCTCCTTATCGTAATTCCTCTTGATAGATATACTGAGTACAGCTCTATTATTTGGAAATTTGTGGTAAGTCCCTGTGGGACCAAACTTCTGAGGCCATCGGTTCCTACGCTTACACACTACTTAATCTAACATCAACTAACTTACGCTAAGGACAACACACATACACCTATGCCCAAGGGAGAACTCGAATCTCCGACGGGGGGGAGCCGCGCGAACCATGGCAAGGCGCCTAAGACAGCGCGGCTTCCCATCGCGACGCTTCATTATTATACCAACACGGGTCTAGAAGTAATTGTCGCGTGGTCTTTGATTTTTAGCCGTCTGACTCCTGGGCATTCCTCCTACAACTTACAGCAAATCTATGCAGATCCGTGCGTATTTACCCCACACCCTCATCAGTCGTTGTCGTACAAAGACAATTCATTAAAACTTGGCATTTTGTCTTTTTAGTGAAAATATCACTGGATTTGAGTTATTGGCACGTTAACAAATGCAGAAAATCATTAATTGTTATTGCACAAGAGGTTTCAGTATGCGTACTTAGTTAAGCTTGGTATGTTCATTCAACTATACGCCTCCACAAAAGTTTGGAATATCATAGAGTTTACAATAATACACCTACTGAGGTTAGCACGATACCTTAATAACAAAATAAACATAATTCCTTGTGGAAACGATTTTGATTAGTCACAAAAAATCATAGCAAAATAAAGCAGGCTCTCTCCTAAGTGCACGTCTTAAAACCAGAAACAGTGAAAATCTTTATCTCATGACGATGTTCATCAATCTTTAGTAGTTAGTATGTTCTTCCCGCACATGGATGAGTTCGTCCACTCTGCGAGGCATGCTTTAGATGAGACAATCAAGCTTATCTCCTCAATGGCAGCTTCAGTGAGGTCCTGAAGATCGTCATGTGGCTTCGGGTTCTGTGCAATGGCCACCTTCAACATGTCCCATGCATGCTCAGTTGCGTTCATGTCTTCCCGGGTTCGATTCCCGACAGGGTCAGGGATTTTCTCTGCCTCGTGATGACTGGGTGTTGTGTGCTGTCCTTAGGTTAGTTAGGTTTAAGTAGTTCTAAGTTCTAGGGGACTGATGACCATAGATGTTAAGTCCCATAGTGCTCAGAGCCATTTGAACCATTTTTTTGCTGGGGACTGTGCTGGTCAATGCATTCAGGCATTAGGAATTTTGCCGGCGGTTATGGCCGAGCGGTTCTAGGCGCTTCAGTCTGTAACCGCGCGACCGCTACGGTCGCAGCTTCGAATCCTGCCTCGGGCATGGATGTGTGTGGTGTCCCTAAGTTAGTTAGGTTTATGTAGTTCTGAGTTCTAGGGGACTGATGACCTCAGATGTTAAGTCCCATAGTGCTCAGAGCCATTTGAACCATTAGGAGTTTTCATATTGGACGAACAATGGAAATTATGAGACAGATTGCCATTGAAGATAATAAATGTGCGAATTTGGTCCTACTAGTGTGAAACTTGATTAACTTATGCAGAATAAACCCGAACTGAACCAACAAAATTTTAGCGTTTGGTTAGAGGTATTTTCGGAGTTATTTCGGTATAAGGTAACCGTTCTCTACTGTGGTTCGGTGCAGAGTAATTGCATTCCGTTCGATTTCTTAATTCTATTCATTTTTCTGTCTGCATTGCACTGAAGTCCGCCGCTCGTGGTCTCTCGGTAGCGTTCTCGCTTCCCGAGCACGGGCTCCCGGATTCGATTCCCGCCGGGGTCAGGGGTTTTCACCCGCCCCGAGATGACTGGGTGTTGTGTGTCGTCTTCCTCATCATCATTCATCCTCATTACGGTCGGAGGAAGGCAATGGCAAACCACCTCCATTAGGACGTTGCCTAGTACGGCGGTGCGTGTCTCCCGCATCGTTCCCTTACACTTTGTCAAGCAGCATGGGACTTCATTTCCATTTTCCATTGCACTGAAAATGTCGGCACAATAGTGCACATATCGACGGTATTTGGAAACGAACTTGTTTAATTGAGTAATGATTCTTGTTGACAACAGTGATACCCACCTCACTCTTCGCCCTCGAACTTGCACGCTGCGCTGTTCGGTTCTCTATCGGGTTTGTTTTTCCAGCAGTGTTTGTTGTGCGTTAACAGCGATACACAGCAGTGTGGATAGGTTTACTGAGAGTTGGCCGGTAAGTACCTCGTGTGTGGATTCAACGAATGCAATGGGAGAGCGGCACGCCTGACCTGTTCTCTCAGCGACAGCAAACAACTTCACATCGTGGGCTCTGAGGCTTTCCTGGCGTATATGCTGCTGACAAGATTCTTGATCGGACACAGTTGTCAAAGATACACGACACTGCGGCAAACAACTGTTCCGCCATACTCAGGTAGTGCTGGTGGAAGGAAGTGTCTTCTGGGTGCTAGCGGCATTTTCACCTGCCGGTCCTGAGTTCGGACCCCGCCGGCCCCGCGCCATGCTCGGTGGTGGGCGGGCGTGCCGCTGCGATGGTGGAGGGGAGAGTGAGTCTCAGTCGCCTTCCGCTCGCCGTCTCTTTCGCACCTCGCGTCCGGATGTCACGTTCTGCCTTGATGGAGCTTAATATTGGCTCCCATGCCTTGCTCAGTTGGAAGCCTGTGTCCTTGTTGATTCAGTTATCAGTCACACGGATTTCAATTGCTACTTTGAAAATACTGCCTCAAAATTTATCGGTGGCAGCTAAGACATTCGTTTAGTGGTTATTCATTTCGTATCCATTTCCAGTGAAGTGTTCCGCTATTGCCGACTTGTTGGGCCGCAGTAAGCGTGTGTCGCTCGAGTTCTGCACATGAAGCTTCAGTTGTGCGGACAGTTTGTCTAATATAAGTTTTTCCACATTTACACGGGATTTGTTACACCCCCGCATTTTTTAGACCCGGCATGCATTTCAGTGTACATAACAAAGCTCGTATTTTGACTGGCGAGCGGAAAACTGGCATTCTGTGGTGTTTTCGCAATAACCCTCACAGTACTTTTGAATCTGTCAAAGGGCTGTCGCTTTAATCTGTGTTTTGTGTTCCACTTTACAGCAACTTCTAATAGCCGAGAGCGTATTCAGTACTATTTATTCCTGATGATTGGTTTCAACCGTTGAGACTGTCATCTTCCGATCTTCAAAGGAAGAACAAGTTTTTTGAATGTGAGAAAATGACAGTCGTGAATGTCGACACCGGTCAAGAATAAATAGTACTGAATGCTATCTTGGTCATTGCTATCTTGGTCATTAAAAGTTTCTTCAAGGCAAATACACATCACTCCTTCTAATCTCTAATTAGAAATTTCAATCAATTTGTGTTTTACGTATTGGTGATTGCATATTACGGGATTTCCACTGTTGTGAAGGTGTAAACTCGACACGAGCTTTTCGATTTAATCTATATTATCTGTCAACACCTTACTTCTTTTAAAACACACACACACACACGTTGGATGTACGTACGAACGGTCGTGCAAATGGTCACTGAATTTCACTACAATGGCACCTGTCACAAACACGAAAGCCATCTTAGCCGGTGCACTGGACACATCACAACTCGAAGTAAATAGAACTGTTTTCTGTGAGCGGTACGATTGTTCTCTTATAGATTACCACATTATGCTTACCTGCTAGCAAAATTTCGATTAAAAATACCAACAATCCTTATGTAAATGCAGTTATCCTTTTAGGATGTTTACCTCTAGATGGAAAATAATAGACCAATGTATCTAAAAGTTGATACTTTCCTGTTGAAACCTTTGCGGCTTATCAGATGGAAGATCAAGCAACGTTTCTAGGAGTTTCCTAGTCGACGTATTCAAGTCACGTTCGCAACAATGAATATTCCAAAGAAATTCCGCTTTGTCATAAACGTGTAACTCGTTCTAATTCTACATACATTTTAATATTAGGGGTACTAAATGTATGACAAATTATTCTTTATGGTATACTACTTAGTAAAAATAAGTGTACTGTTTGATATGTCAGCATTAACATGTCTGATCTACATTTATGCCGAAATGGAAAGGCCGGCCGGAGTGGCCGAGCGGTTCTAGGCGCTTCAGTCTGGAACCGCGCGACCGCTACGTCGCAGGTTCGAATACTGTGTGTGATGTCCTTAGGTTAGTTAGGTTTAAGTAGTTCTAAATTCTAGGGGACTGATGACCTCAGAAGTTAAGTCTCATAGTGCTCAGAGCCATTTGAACAATTTGAAATGGAAAGGAAACAACAAATTACCATGCTAGAAAGCGCTTTAGTGATACCGACAACAATTCTGGGTAAATTAATGAACTGATGCGGGAATCACGTTGCAGTAGAGCAGCAGCCTTTAAATGTATTATTTAATTTATGTACAGATAGTAACTTATTAAAGCCAATATTAACGGAACATCGGCTGAGTGCAATGAATGTATATTTACGTTTAGCTATTTTTCAACGGAATTTGTTGACGTCTGCAACTGTTTCTAGAAGTTAAAAAAACTTGAGACGTTTTGTGTTTGAGCCTGTTTCTGGGTGAAGCAGAACACATGTGGAGTTTTGTAAATACTACGCAAACGTTTTATTTAAAGGGGTATCGTACGTAGAAAAAACTTAAATTACAAAATATAACGATCTATAAAAATACTAGGAGTATTAAAAATTTGCCAGGTAAAGTCGTAACAGTGTACGATTGCTTACGACGCACTGGAACTAACAGCATTCACCGTTCATTTCATTTCATTTCTGCAGTTGTGTAAGCAG
Organism: Schistocerca piceifrons; assembly: GCF_021461385.2. Classification (NCBI taxonomy): domain Eukaryota; kingdom Metazoa; phylum Arthropoda; class Insecta; order Orthoptera; family Acrididae; genus Schistocerca; species Schistocerca piceifrons. Next base: position 76,828,461 of record NC_060149.1, read on the forward strand.
TGTGTGTTTCTCTTATATAACCGTGTGCCTCAAGGTCACGGCGCCGTAACGGGTATCGTGAAACCAGTCCTCTCATCGGAGCGCAGCTACCTATGCGCGCTGGATCCACACAGTGGCTGCACCAGTGTATGAAATAATCACTGACAAATATTAAATCATTTCATTAGTACATTTACCAGCAAAGGTTCACAATTCAGTTGCATGAGTACAGAATTGCGACACTGCTCCAGATTCTGTGTGGTATACAATTTTTTTACACAATTTACGTCACTCAGAATCGAATCATTCATGCTACTACACTTATTCACTTCACTTTGATGGCCCCTGGGAATACGCAAGAGTATTTACTAATGACCTCTGTGGTGGTGGTAAGTTCCTATGGGACCACCCTGCTGAGGTCATCGATCCCTAGGCTTACATACTACTTAATCTAACTTTAACTTACGCTGAGGAGAACACACACACCCATGCCCGAGGGAGGACTCGAACCTCCGACAGGTCGTGCCGCATGACCTCTGTCTCGCAGCGTTTTTGAGAATCTGGCCTTTCAAGTAGATATCAACACCAGGAAAAAGAAAGCATAATTTCAGTAATGCTGGTGCTGCATGTGCTTTTCTGTAATAAATAATCAACACATGTAACTATTTTCCTCCAAAAAGGACATAATGTAAAATGACAGTCACAACATGAACGAGAAAAAGTATACACCTAGCAACAGCACAAAAATTAGGACACGATCAAAGACATATGAAAATACTTGAAGGTAAAGTTCTTGCAAAGCAAAAATATGTTAATACGATTAAGCAATTAATATGTACATACTATATCACTCTCCATAGCTGATCAATGCCAAGCATCTGTATATTCTACGTTTGTTATCGTTTAACTTCCAGTGATTTTGTTTTCTCATATGGAACACATGTGGTTGATTCACAGATATGGGCTGTAATGGCCACATGTTTCAGAAAGACAAATAATAAAAGTGCTGAAATATTCACAACTGGTTTTACGTAGTTGTGTGCATATAGTTCATATGATACACATACACGTAAAATACGAGTCACTCACATCAAATGATAAAAAGCAAACGGGAATGTGGTCCCTCTTATGCCACAGTGGTGTCTGAGTGAGGAGGGTAGGGGGGGGGGGGGAGCTGGAGGGGGAGGCAGTCAGGCTTTCTGGAAGTATCTTGGCTGTGGCCCTTGGCAGCGTATTGTGAACAGGAAAGTGTTCCAGACAGAGCTCAGTTGATACCCACCGTCTCTGTTTATTAGGCCACCACTGTTCCTGGTTTCGGTGTCTTTCTTCATTAAGCTGTCCAAAAATCTACATAATCTGCACAAAATCGAATATATGAGCAGTGGGGCTGGGTATGTACGAACACAGCCTTAATTATTGCCACATTTATCCAATCCTTCTCCTTCTCCCCCTATGACATCATTTATGACATCATGTATTGCTGCCAGATTCCTACCATTCCCCTCTCCCATTCTTCTGACGTCATAGGACAATTCCCCTATGTATGTAAAGGCGGGAAATTCAAAAACTGATGGAAAATTCAGATATATTGTTACAGTGTTTTCCCACACTCATATGATGTCTCAGCTCAAAGCCCAATTATCCTAAGTGTAAACCGGTGCGAAATCCAAACTGGAGAATTGTTGTGTGCCTATCAGATATAAAAAAATCAAGATGGCGATCCAGGACGGCTGCTTTGGTAAATCACAATTGAAGATGGTTGAGCTGAGAGTAGGAGCACAACTCTATGACATTACAAACCAAGATTGCTGACCTGGGAATACGACCACAACTCTGTGCCAACATAATTCAAGATTAAATGCGAGCACAGCCTGCATGGTTGTCAGATCACTTGTGCTGGGTATAGAATTCAAGACAGAGGCCTTGAGCATACAAGCACAGCCTGCTTGGTTGCTGGGTCACTTATCCTACGTGTAGAATAAAATCATAAGTTTTAATTGGTGGAAATATTAAAATATCACAAGTTTTCCCCATTCCTGCGACGTTACAATACACTTGCTAACCCAGATTAGGATAGCACTGCGGGTTCTGGGATAGGTAAACATCGGGCGTCACATCACGTCCAGTGAGCACCCGTTCCAAAACACCTTGACAGGCATGGAGAAAAGTTGCAGGATTTCGATACCCCGTAGCTGTTTTATCAGTATGGGCATGCGGTTTGATAATGCAGCAACTGACAAGCAGCAGGGTAGCAAGATGGGAATGAGAAAATTCTTTTCTTATCACTGATAAGGTAAGGTGGGTATCAGATGACACATACGGTGTCACGTTACCGCCTTGGGCAGCTTGTATTCAAACTCACTGCCCACTCCCCTGGGAATCGATTAAGTTCACCAAGAGGAACCCCCAATCCTCCCCTCCCTTCCTCCCTCTCTCCCCTTCCTCTCCCATCCCCCTAGACCAACGAGATTGAAGCAACGTCCTCCCCATTTTCATCTTTTTCAACTGGGGCACTTGAGTGGGTGGGCTTCACTGTGGAGATGGGCAGAGTAAGCAGAGGATAAGGCTGTGTTTATCTGTTAATAATAAATTACGTTAAGTCAAATCACTTGACGTCTGTTTGTTAATAACAAATTAATATTATGTGATTCTAATCTTTAGACGCACTAGCAGAGATCACACACTGGCAGATATGTGAGTACTCTTATTCTTCCCGAGTCTTACGTATTTTTCACTCATTTTCGTATTTTTCCATATTTTCCACAATTTACATATTTGCCCACGTTTTTCGTATTTTTACAAAATTTTATCCACTTCTGCGAGTTCCAGTCCTCTGCTTCCGACGTCACGTCAGCATTGTGTCACGTCGCATCGACGTCAAGATGCTCTCAGCCAGTCAACTGTAGCTGGGGTCCGAATTACGCGTGTGTGACGCAACAGTGTATGTGTTAGAAATGAAAAAGTTGGTAGAAATACAGTACACTTGCTAGCCAAGATTAGGATAGTACTGCGTGTTCTGGGATAGGTAAACATCGGGCGTCACGTCACTCCCGGTGAGCACCCTTTGTAAAACATCTTGACAGGCATCGAGAAAAGTTGCAGGATCTTGATACCCCGCAGCTGTGTCATCAGTATGGGAATGTGGTATGATTACGCAGCAACTGGCAAGCAGTAGGGTAGGAAGATGGGAATAAGCAAATTCCATTCTTATTAGTGATAAGATAGGGTGGGTGTCAGCATAGAAAATTCTATAAATACTACCGATCTCCAAACAAAGATAACTTATGTGTAAGAAATACCAGACTACGATAGATAAACCCTCTGCTAAGCCACCACCACATTACTAGATTATGTGACATCGTAGTAAAATTCTGATGCTTCCAACCAAAGATACTGTGTGTGTAGCACAATACTAACATGCACATATACAGGGTGTTACAAAAAGGTACGGCCAAACTTTCAGGAAACATTCCTCACACACAAAGAAAGAAAGTATGTTATGTGGACATGTGTCCGGAAACATGCACATATACAGGGTGTTACAAAAAGGTACGGCCAAACTTTCAGGAAACATTCCTCACACACAAAGAAAGAAAGTATGTTATGTGGACATGTGTCCGGAAACGCTTACTTTCCATGTTAGAGCTCATTTTATTACTTCTCTTCAAATCACATTAATCATGGAATGGAAACACACAGCAACAGACCATTTGCACTGAAACGAGGATTGACACATTGTTGGATGAACCATTCGCAGAAGTGTACCCGTGGAGGCCAATCAGCTGCTGATAGTGCCTGCACACGCTGTACATGGTACGGAAACAACTGGTTCTCCCGTAGTACTCTCCATACAGTGACGTGGTCAACGTTACCTTGTACAGCAGCAACTTCTCTGACGCTGACATTAGGGTTAGCGTCAACTGCACGAAGAATTGCCTCGTCCATTGCAGGTGTCCTCGTCGTTCTAGGTCTTCCCCAGTCACGAGGTCCGCAGCTCGTGGTCGTGCGGTAACGTTCTCGCTTCCCGCGCCCGGGTTCCCGGGTTCGATTCCCGGCGGGGTCAGGGATTTTCTCTGCCTCGTGATGACTGGGTGTTGTTTCATGTCCTTAGGTTAGTTAGGTTTAAGTAGTTCTAAGTTCTAGGGGACTGATGACCATAGATGTTAAGTCCCATAGTGCTCATAGCCATTTGAACCATTTGAACCAATCGCGAATCATAGGCTCCCTAAGACGCCGATCAATTGCTTCGAACGTCTTCCTGTCGGGACACCTTCGTTCTGGAAATCTGTCTCGATACAAACGTACCGCGCCACGGCTATTGCCCCCTGCTAATCCATACATCAAATGGGCATCTGCTAACTCCGCATTTGTAAACATTGCACTGACTGCAAAACCACGTTCGTGATGAACACTAACCTGTTGATGCTACGTACTGATGCGCTTAATGAAGTACTGTAGAGCAATGAGTCGCATGTCAACACAAACACCGAAGTCAACATTACCTTCCTTCAATTGGGCCAACTGGCGGTGAATCGAGGAAGTACAGTACATACTGACGAAACTAAAATGAGCTCTAACATGGAAATTAAGCGTTTCCGGACACATGTCCACATAACATCTTTTCTTTATTTGTGTGTGAGGAATGTTTCCTGAAAGTTTGGCCGTACCTTTTTGTAACACCCTATAGAGTATTTCTTAATTTGAGTCTTGTGATTTTACAGATGTTTTGCAAAATCTTAGTCTATCCACACATCTAGGTGAATTGTGGGCGCGATCGCTTCGGCGAGGTTAGGCTAGAAGGAATACCGCAGTTCGATATATAAACACTTACAAGGTCATTTCTACAGTACTAGGGTGTGTTAAAATGAGCTCGGTATCATATTGGTGAAAATAAACGAAGTCATAACAAAATTCCAATGCTTTCAATCAAAGTTACTGTGTGTATAAGAAATAGCACAACACTACAAAACATACGCACCTAGAGAGAGGGACAGCTGACCAGCATCTGCAACCAACTCAGCGAAAAGAATGTCATCTGCAGGGTAATCCATCCGTCGGACTCCGAAGTGTGGTGTATAGCCGTGAACACTGCCTCCTCAAACCAGTAATGGCCGAGACTATCACCATGGATTAACTTGAAAAAGTTAAGCATTGGTAAGGCAACGCATGAGGATGAAACGAAGTTAATCAAATATATTAAATATTCCGTGATGAAACCTAAATCATTTCTTCCGTAAGTATTTCCCTTTTGAAATCGCCCCTACATAGTCGTTTTAAACACTTTGCTAACTCGAGGTCGCAGTCTGGAATTTCCGTCACCCTATGCTATTTTCATCCCAGTCCCAGTGTGATACAATCCTCAACTAGCATCCTAAAATTTCATTGAAAAGCTCAGCAATGACATAGTTCCAGGAAGAGAGTCAAAAAGAGGTAATAAAGAAGTGCACAAATCACGGGAAGTGAAACATGTCTGTTTCCACGGGATCAATACGGTTTCATCTTACTTTAACTAGTCTAATATCAAGATAGCAGTCCTGTGCACGCGGGACGTGGTGATTAATTTCGATAGCATATTAGTTTCTCAAGAAATTCCCCATTGTTAGCTGTGTAGGGGCGATTTCAAAACGGAAATACTTAAGCAAGAAATGATCTAGGTTTCATATTGGGATGTTTCATTTATTTCATCAACTTCGTTTCATCCAAATTCGTTGCCTTACCAATGCCTAATTTTTTCAAGTAACTCTGTGGTGACGTAAAGAGTGATTTTTCTAGTCTCCATGCCTATTTGCCCTTCTCGTTTTACACTATTTATGTGACTCTCAACTTTTTAGTTCAACAAGAGCCGATGAGTAGTTGTATCAGGAGACAAATTAATGTGCGCAAGATCTATCTTAAAAGCGTCATTAAGCTCTTCCAATAATCTCGAAGATGAAATGAAATTAAAATTGACCTTGTCCACGGAGCCACAAGTGCCGTAATATTTGAAGTAGCAGTCTGTTTTGACAATAACACCACGATAATTCTCATATGGATGTTGTGATAATCTAGAGTGGTTGTTAGCCCGCATCTCGTGGTCGTGCGGTAGCGTTCTCGCTTCCCACGCCCGGGTTCCCGGGTTCGATTCCCGGCGGGGTCAGGGATTTTCTCTTCCTCGTGATGGCTGGGTGTTGTGTGCTGTCCTTAGGTTAGTTAGGTTTAAGTAGTTCTAAGTTCTAGGGGACTGATGACCATAGATGTTAAGTCCCATAGTGCTCAGAGCCATTTGAACCATTAGAGTGGTTGTTAGTGTGAAACAGCCAGGAAATAACGTATGAGCAAAATACGCCAACTGCGAGATACTGCAAAGAAATGTCGTTCCAAGCTCGCCTAGGGTAGCCTCATCTTGTTACTTTGGTTCCTCTCTATATTAAGTTGTCTCAAATTGAAAAGCTCACAAGGGAACCTCCCCATCGCACCCCCCTCAGATTTAGTTATAAGTTGGCACAGTGGATAGGCCTTGAAAAACTGAACACAGATCAATCGAGAAAACAGGAAGAAGTTGTGTGGAACTATGAAAAAAATAAGCAAAATATTCAAACTGAGTAGTCCATGTGCATGATAGGCAATATCAAGGACTTGTAAGGTCAGGAGCGCCGTGGTCCCGTGGTTAGCGTGAGTAGCTGCGGAACGATAGGTCCTTGATTCAAGGCTACCTTCGAGTGAAAAACGTAATTTTTTATTTTCAGACAATTATTATCTGTCCGTCCGTCCGTCCTATGTGAGGTAACTGCGCCGTAGTATGGGGACGCTACACCTATACCGAAAAATTTGAAAACGTTAAAAACATATGTTTTGACGGAGCGCAGGGAAAACTGTGGGACTGTGAAACTGTTGCATTTATTTGTTGCAGTTTACGTGACAAACTCTTTATGTTTTCATCACTTTTTTGGGAGTGATTATGACGTCTACAAGAAAACCTAAATCGGGCAAGGTGGAAGAATCTTTTTACCCATTCGCCAAGTGTACAAGTTAGGTGGGTCGACAACATATTCCTGTCATGTGACGCACATGCCGTCACCAGTGTCGTATAGAATATATCAGACGTGTTTTCCTGTGGAGGAATCGGTTGACCTATGGCCTAGCGATCAAATGTTTTCGGTTCCCATTGGAGAGGCAGGTCTACTAATCGCACGGTTTTGCGGTGCGGTCGCAAAACGCAGACACTAAACTTATTACAGTGAACAGAGACATCAATGAACGAACGGACAGATCATAGCTTTGCGAAAATAAAAAAGTAAAGTTTTCACTCAAGGGAATAATTGAACCAAGGATCTCTCGTTCCACAGTTGCACACGCTAACCACGGGACCACAGCGCTCCTGATTTCGCATTGTTCTCGATGTTGCTTATCTTGCGCATGGGCTACTCAGTTTGTATATTTTGCTTATTTTTTCCATAGTTCGACACAACTTCTTCCTGTTTTCTCGATTGATCTGTGTTCTGTTTTTCGAGGCCTATCCACTGTGCCAACTTATAACTAAATCTGAGGGGGAGTGCGATGGGGAGGTTCCCTTGTCAGTAATCAACCGCTTTTCGATTTTTTAACAAAACATCGCCAGCAGTTACATTGTAACCCTTATGAGAAAACTTTACCATTCGTCTCTGCTTTTTATAGAATGAATGATAGTTTTGCTTAAGAACGGCATTTTTGACACATTATTGTCGGTACTTTTGTTCGTTGTTTCATATTATTAGCACAAATGCTTCTCCTTTCATGTTATCGGAAGCTGGTTACCACACGTGAAAATCTAGTGTTGTGTTTTCATTTGTGTTAATATTGCCGGCCGGGGTGGCCGAGCGGTTCTAGGCGCTCCAGTTTGCAACCGCGCGACCGCTACGGTCGCAGGTTCGAATCCTGCCTCGGGCATGGATGTGTGTGATGTCCTTAGGTTAGTTAGGTTTAAGTAGTTCTAAGTTCTAGGGGACTGATGACCTCAGTAGTTAAGTCACATAGTTTTTTTTTCTTTATTGTTATTTTAAACACCTTGTACAAAGGTGGGCTGTCAGCAGCATAGTACACTGCTCTTCAGCCTCGAGTGGTACAATATAAGACATAAAGGGGGTTACACATGATACAATACAAATGGCGGGCAAAAAACTGTAGACACTGCAAACAATATACATGAAGCCGTTCACACTGGACAAGAAAAAACACTAAAACCTGTTGACACGGCGCAGACACACTGACGACTGCGACGGCACAGGTGAACGGTGGGGCGTGACGGCGAAAGAACACTAAACACAAACATGATGGCACACACACGAGACACTGATGGCGATGATCTCCGGCGCGCGAATGTCCACTGAGCGTGTACGAGTCTGGGGACCTGCCAAGAGAGGAGGAGGGGGGTGGGAGAGGGAGAGGGGAGAGCAGAGATGCCACGGGCAGGGGAGATAGGGGGGAAGAAGGAAGGGAGGAGGGGTTAGGGGAAGCCTGGGGGAAGAGGGGTGGAGGAAGGGGGATGGAGGGAAAAGGAGAGAGAAGGAGGGGACAGTGCCCAAAGGAAAAATCACAGGAAGTGGGAGGGGAGGATCAAAGTTGGTAGGAGGGGTAGATGGAGGGGAGGAGGGCATCATCGGGGAGGGGGAGCTGGCGGAAGCCACCATGGGAGAGGGTAAGGAGGGTGGAGAGATGGAGAGCAGGTGGGACGTGGATATACAGGTGCGGCAGTGGGTGGGGGTGGGAGAGGATGGATGAGACAAACGGGTGAGGAGGATCGAGTTTACGGGAGGTGTAGATGATCTGTATCCATTCGAGGAAAAGGAGGAGGTGGGGGAACGGAATTAGGTCGTACAGGATCCGCGTGGGGGAGGGGAGACGGATGTGATAGGCGAAGCGGAGAGCATGGCGTTCAAGGATCTGAAGGGATTTGTAAAAGGTAGGGGGGGCGGAGATCCAGGCAGGATGGGCGTAACAGTGGATAGGGCAGATGAGGGATTTATAGGTGTGGAGTATGGTGGAGGGGTCCAGACCCCACGTACGGCCGGAAAGGAGCTTGACGAGACGGAGTCGGGAGCGTGCCTTGGCTTGGATTGTCTGGAGATCGGGGGGTCCAGGAGAGGTGACGGTCGAGGGTGACGCCAAGGTACTTGAGGGTGGGGGTGAGGACGATAGGACGGCCATAGACGGTGAGATAGAAATCAAGGAGGCAGAAGGAAGGGGTGGTTTTGCCTACAATGATCGCCTGGGTTTTGGAGGGATTGACCTTGAGCAACCACTGATTGCACCAAGCGGTGAACCGGTCAAGATGGGATTGGAGAAGGTGTTGGGAGTGCTGCAGGGTGGGGGCAAGGGCAAGGAAGGCGGTGTGATCGGCAAACTGGAGAAGGTGGATGGGGGGGTGACGGCGGCGGCATGTCCGCCGTATACAAAAGGTACAGAAGGGGGGAGAGGATGGAGCCTTGGGGCACACCGGCAGAGGGAAAAAAATGTGTAGGAGTCTGTTGTTATGGATGGTGACGTAGGAAGGACGGTGGGAGCGAAACGAGCCGATCAGATGGATGTAGTTAATGGGAAGAGCGAAGGTTTGGAGCATGAAGAGGAGACCGGAATGCCATATGTGGTCATAAGCACGTTCGAGGTCCAGGGAGAGGAAGATTGTGGAGCGACGGGAATTAAGCTGTTCAGAATGGAGATGAGTGAGGTGAAGGAGAAGGTCGTCAGAAGAGAAGGACGGCCGAAAGCCACATTGGGTAACGGGAAGGAGGCGGTGCTGGCGGAGATGATGGTGGATACGTCGGGTGACGATAGATTACAGGACCGTGCTGAAGACCAAGGTAAGCCTGATGGGACGGTAGGAGGAGATGGCGGATGGCGGTTTGCCAGGTTTAAGGAACATCAGGATATGGGAGGTTTTCCACAGGTCAGGGTAGTAACCGGTGGACAACAGGACTACATTGTAGAGCCTGGCCAGGGTGGAGAGGAAAGAGACAGGAGCTTCACGAAGGTGATGGTAGGTGACACGATCGTGACCAGGAGCGGTGTTGCGTTTTGTGCGGAGTGTAGCAATGAGATCCTGTGTAGTGATAGGGGCATTGAGTTCTGTGTGTGCAATGTTGTCCAAGTACTGGAAACCAGGTGCGAGGGGTGGGACAGAGGTGTCAGTTCGATCGCAGACATCCGGGAAGAGGGAGTAATCGAACTGGGGATCATCGGGGATGGAAAACACATTGGAGAGGTAGGAGGCAAAGTGATTGGCCTTAGTAAGGGTGTCAGGGAAGGGGTGATCATCATGGAGAAGAGGATAGTAGGGGGAGGGTTTAGTTCTGGTAAGGCAACGGAAGGCTGACCAGAACCTGGACAAGTTTATAGGTAGGGTAGCATTTAAACGGGTGTATGTCTGTCGCCAGTCCCAGCATTTCTTAGCCGTGAGCAAATTACGAATGTGTCACTGTAGTTGCCGGTGGCGCCGTAGTGTGTCCGGGTCACGCGTGTGGAGAAAGGCACGGTAGAGACGATGGGATTCACGGAGGAGGAGGACGGCCTGTGGGGCTAGGGTAGGACGGTGGGGGTGGATGGTGATAGTAGGGACGTCGGCCTTGATGGCCTCAGACAAGGTCTGCTGGAGAAAGGAGGCAGCATGGGTTACATCGTCAGGGTGGAGGTAGGTGAAGGGGTGGCTATCGACCTGGGTGGAGAGAGTATCCCGGTAGGCATTCAAGTTGGCATGGGAATAGTCATGGACGTACTTTGGGGGAGGGTCAGTATGAGGGTCAGGGCGGGGGCGACGACCATCTGAAACGGTGAGGAGGACAGGGAGATGGTCGCTACCAATAGGCTCCAGGACATCCATCGTTATGCTGCCAAGGAGGTTAGGGGAGGAAAGGACAACATCGGGAGTGGAGTTGGATTTGGGACAGGTGTGCTGGGGGATGGGGATGAGGTCGCCTTGAAGGGAGGAGAGGAACCAATGCCACCACCGTAACTGGGCGGCGGAACGACTATGGATGTTGAGGTCGGCGGCGATCATGTAGGAGGAGAAGGTACAGGCAATGTGGGAGAGGAAGTCGAAGGGGATAGGGGCGTCAGGGCGGACACAGATGGTGGCGCAGGTGACGGTAAGGCCGGGGAGGAAGAGACTAAGGCTCAGGTATTCGGTGGGGTCGGGAAGGAGAGGTTGGAGCCGACCAGGGATCTCGCAGTGGTGACCAATGGCAACTCCGCCACGCGCAATTGGGAGGGGATTATCGGAGCGGTGAAGGAGGTAGGGCGTAGTGTGGACAGTGTGGTGGGGTTGGAGGAAGGTTTCATTGAGGAGGAAGGCATCTATGCGGTGGGTGGCAAGGGTGTGCAGGAAGAGGTTTTTGTTGGCAGGAAGGGAGTGGATGTTGTTGAAAAGGATATGGTGCTGTCGCGCCATGACAGGGGTTTAGATGAGGGTGTCAAGATGGGAGAAGGTGAAATGGGCCTGGTCGTTGGAGTAGGTGCCGTAAATTTTTAGGTGGAAAACGGAACGGGCAGCGAGGGATATCTGTTGGAGGGTGTGGGGGCGCTGAAAAGGATGAACATTCTGAAGGACGATGGTGAGGAATCTGATGATGTCCTCAGCGGTAGGGGGTGGGCGATGGGAATTGCCAGAAGGGGTGGGGGCGTCCAGAGGGCGGACAGGAACGGTGAGTTCAGGAGTGATAGGAGGGGGTCGGGCCTTACATTTCTGGAGATTGGGGCACTGCCGTAAGAAGTGGGCTTGTCTACAGTGCGGGCAGGTGGGGGCCTCGCGGCACTCAGATGTCGTGTGCGCATTATACCGCAAGCACCTCTGGCAGCGGAGGGATTGAGGAGGGGGATGGGAAGGGTCAACTTGGTAACGTTGGTGAAAAAGAAGGGCACCCTCCTTCAGGAGACAGTCTATGGAGGGGGCATGCTTGGAAAAGACCCGCATAAGGCAGGTAGGGCCGGCTGAGTTGTGGATGCGGCGAACCACATGCACCTCCAGATGGGGCTGCGCCTTGAGCTCCGCCAACACCTCCTCCTCCGTGATCGCTGGACTAAGCCGAGTGATCACAGCGGTGAGGGTCGGCAGGCGACGCGGGGGTTGGGGTTGGTGGGAGGGAGATGGGGAAGGAGCAGGGGTGAGGGAGGCATGAGGGCCAAAGCGGGTGACAGGGATGCGGGAAAGGAGATCTGTGTGAAGGGAGGGGCTGGTGGAGGAGATGAGTATGGAATCACGGCGAGGAGTGAGGAGGGAGATGGGGGCACCGGGAAAATGTTGGCGAAGGAAAGGGTGAGGTTCCGGGCCTCAAGAAGGGAAGGATAAGGACGGGAGAGGATGTAGCGGTAGGAGGAGGGGGAGGAGGAGGAGGAGGAGGGGGCAGGGACAGGCGGCGAGACATCCATGGCATCCTGGACAGGTGAAGGGGGACGAGGCAGAGCGTTTTTGGATGCAGAAGAAGCAGGGGTGGTGCTAGGGCGTTTGACGGCGGCAGAGGTGGTGCGGGGGACGTGAGCAACTGGAAGGTGGCGTGGAGGGGCAGGTCCCGGTGCTGGAGTCGGCGCCGGAGACGGTGAGGGCGATGGCGACGGTGACGATGAAGACGATGATGAGGGCGAAGGGGAAAGTTGAGCGTGGGCCGTGGCCCTCTGCGCCACCACCCTAGTGAGGGCCGCGGAAATGGAAGGAGCAGAGGGGGGAAGTGGAGGGAAGGGATCAGAGGAGGCGAGGCAAGGAAGAGACGGGGATGGAGCAACAAAGAGTGAGGGAGATGGGAGAGTGAGGAGTGGGGGGATGGATTGAGGGGGGGGGGATTGGGCACACCACGTGATGGTGGTGGTGGCGGCAGAGGGAGATGTATATACTATGGCAGTGGTGGTGGCTGTAGTGGTGGTGGTGGTGGGGGTTGACATGGTGACAAGGGGAAAAGCACAGGACGGGACAAAGAAGCAAATGAGGGACGCACAAGGCGACGAGAAACACAGAGTAAAAGGGACGGAGAAACGATGAAGGAGACTGGGGCCGAAGCCCCACTCTGCTGCTGCTGGCGGGGGAGCCGACCTGGCTGGCCGGCCGGTGGGGACGCTGCTGCTGCTGCTGGCTGGGGCCGCTGCTGGCTGCTGGATGCTGCTGGCTGCTGGACGCTGCTGGCTGCTGGACGCTGCTGGCTGCTGGACGCTGCTGGCTGCTGGACGCTGCTGGCTGCTGGACGCTGCTGGCTGCTGGACGCTGCTGGCTGCTGGACGCTGGCTGCTGGCAGGAACCGCTGCTGGTTGCTGGCAGGAACCGCTGCTGGCTGCTGGCTGCTGGCAGGAACCGCTGCTGGCTGCTGGCAGGAACCGCTGTTGGCCGGGACCGCTGCTGGCTGCTGGCTGCTGGCTGGACCGCTGCAGGGTGGCTGGAACCTGCAATACACCTAACGCTTCGATTAGAACCGAAAGGCCAATCGAAGGGTGGTATCCTTCCGGATTACCGCCGGAGATGTTCAAACGTACCTACGTTCTGTATTTTAATTTAAAAAACCTACCTATTACCAACTGTTCGTCTAAAATTGTGAGCAAATTGTTGTGACTATTTCAGCGCCATCTATCAGAAAGCGATAAAAGTGGTCCAACTAAAACATTCATATTTCTTTACATACTACACGAATATGTAAAAAAAAGTGGGGGTTCCTATTTAAAAAACGCAGTTGATATCCGTTTGACCTATGGCAGCGCCGTCTAGCGGGCCAACGATAGCGCCATCTGGTTTCCCCCGTCAAGCTAGACAAGTTTCTTTCTTTGCAGTTTTTTCGTTTGACGCTTATTTCGTGAGATATTTGGCCCGGTCACGATCAATGGACCACCCTGTAGATGAAACATTCTGAATTACTCTCACTTAAACAATGACAAAGTGGTAGCAAATTTCTGTTTTTGAGTCCAGAAAGTTCGTCCCAACAAAAACTGTAGCTTCCTAAGCCATTTACGTTGCGAATAATTATCATTCCTAACTATCATTTGGTCAAGGGAGTCGTCTGTGAGGTAGACGTATGCCAACTTAGCGGTAAAGTTTTTGCCCTTCTAGCGAAATATGGTGTTAGTTTTCCGTTATAACCTTACAGGAGACAAGAATTTTACCTCTTCTGTAAAAAAAGCCACTAGCAAGCAGATCGACAGTCGATAAAGAAATTGTAAGACTGCTCCTCCCTCGTAAGTTTTGTCACTATCTTGATTCTGTACCCTGCTTCTGTCAATTGTATTGATTGAACTGTAGCAGTGTATGGTATGTTATCTGGATTTTATTGTGTATTTACCCCTACTGCTACAGTTGGATGTTTTCGTGGTAGTCTTGTAAGCCAACTTCAGTACGATTGTGGACTCAACGTACAGACCGTTTCGAAGCAAAAAGTTTTATTATCCTACAAATTAGTGAGAATCTGGGATACTTTTTCTTATATTTTCGTATTGATGAACTAGGATCACGTACAAACTTCATTCCTCTTCTTTCGCTGTTGTTGTTTCCTGTTTTTCGCTTTTTTCTACGTTGTTCCCATTTCTTATTACTACTGCATTGAAAGCCTTCTAAATTCAGTATTTTATTCTTAAAAAGATTTCTGCCTTCTTTGCAGTACTTTAATGTCGTTTCTTTGTAGTTCTATCCTTATTTCTGTAATCCGTGCTATTGTCGATTTCTTCTTCCAGAAATACAAGAATATTTGTTTCGTTAGCCTGTTCTCATTTATTCGGTAGAGATGTCCATAAAATAACACCAATCTTCTATGTATGTGTGGTGCCTGACATTTCGGACACTTCCAAACCACTGTGATCCAGGTGCCACTAAGAATTAAGACACAATGGAATTACAGACTTTGGCTGTAAGTGGACACTGATTTGAATCAATGGGGAAAGTCGAAAATTTGTACCAGAGAGGGATTCGAACGCTGGTCTCCTGCTAACTAGTCAGATAGTCTGACCACTAAGCCATCTGGATACGGTGCTTAGCGCGACTGTACGGACTTCTCTAGAATGTCTCCCGTCAGAACCAAATTCTCAACTTATCCGCACACTAGTCATGTGCGGCCCCTGCCCATTATCCTCATTGCTCACGGCATTTCGCCGATTCCCATAAAAATTCGAGCCTAGTTGGCACTCGCAATGAAGAGGCCATTGGCCGTCCTCGCCTTAATTATATACAGGGTAATTCAGAAGTAATTGTACACACTTCGTGGGCGTAATGTATGGATCAATTATATACAGGGTAATTCAGAAGTAACTGTACACACTTCGTTGGGGTAATGTATTGATCAAAATAAGGGTAAAATTTCAAATAAGGTTTGTTATGAAACTGGTTTATTTCCCAGTGATAGAGCATAATGCCATTTGTGTTAGCCACTACGTCATGGGCCAGTACGGGCTTTTGGCGTCTCGTGTTCGCCTGCGTATCGACTGATGTTGCTTTGTCACAGTGCCCCTGCACAAATGTTCAAATGTGTGTGAAATCTTATGGGACTTAACTGCTAAGGTCATCAGTCCCTAAGCTTACACACTACTTAACCTAAATTATCCTAAGGACAAACACACACACCCATGCCCGAGGGAGGACTCGAACCTCCGCCGGGACTAGCCGCACAGTCCATGACTGCAGCGCCCTAGACTGCTCGGGCCCCGCCGGCCGCGGTGGCCGTGTGGTTCTGGTGCTGCAGTCCGGAACCGCGGGACTGCTACGGTCGCAGGTTCTAATCCTGCCTCGGGCATGGGTGTGTGTGATGTCCTTAGGTTAGTTAGGTTTAAGTAGTTCTAAGTTCTAGGGGACTGATGACCACAGATGTTAAGTCCCATAGTGCTCAGAGCCATTTGAACCATTTTGCTCGGGCCCCTGCACATTTCAGTCGGTAAGCAAGAGAATATCTCACAGCTGCTGACCCCTACAAGTGGACAGGTTGTACTGGAACGGTTGCTTGGCCCGACAGATCTCCGGATCTTAAGCCCTGGACTTGTACATTTGAGGCTGTCTCAAGGCGTTGGCAGCCCTGATGCCGACTACGAGCGATTTTCGCTTGCTGTGTTACGAGATAAGTAATTTAGCTAGTAATTAATTATTTTTGCTGTATATTATGTAGTATTTACGTGCATTAGTGTCAGATAGACTTGATAAATTGAGAGTTTCTGTTTCTATTTGCGTCTGAATAGGAAAAGCGAAGTTTCTGTTTAGGAGGGTATCGCGTGTAAGCAAACGTCTGTTTACATTCTTAACTAACGCTAAATAAGCGGGATTATAAATGAAGTTAGTGTACAATACTCAGGATTTATGTATATTAGTGTCATTTAGACTCGATACATTAGAGGTAGCCGGCCGCGGTGACCGAGCGGTTCTAGGTGCTTCAGTCCGGTTCCTATAAAGTAGAGTTCGTATTTGTGCTTTACATTCTGAACCCTTATTGTTAGCCAAAGGTATTGTTTTGTACCTGCATCTGTCAGTGTACAATACTCAGTGTTGTACGTTTATTAGTGTCATTTAGACTCGCTACATTGAAGGTAGCAGTTTTTATAGTTTTACTAGGTCATTTTCGCGTGTACATAAACGTTTGTTTACATTACAAATACGAGGGATAATCAGTTGCTGTAGCTTACCGTAGGTTACTGTTTAATTCGTTAATAATATTCACTAGATAGCTCCTAGCAGGAAATAAGCACCAGATCTAGCGTCTACCAAACATTTTTATTGTTTTTCATTGATGAGTGTCCTTTCTGCCAACTAGTGTGTAGCTGTTAACCTTGTGTGGCAGTAGGTGTCCTTAAGTTTCTTACAGTAAATCACATATTAGCTAGATGGATAGGGATTGTGTCTGTTGTGTGAGGATGCAGGAGGAGTTGGCCACAGTCCAAACGCAGCTGGAAGCTTTGTTTGCCACAGTCAACAGGCTCCAGAGTGCCACATTGAGGTGCGGTGGGGATGGGGTGCCTGGGGCAGCGTCCGCTGTACTAGATGTGAAAAGGAGGGGGAGGGGGGGGGTGGGATGTCACAGCTATCTGTCACTGAGTCGCCCTCAGGTACGACTGAGCCGGCCGGCCCACTCTCGCCTCAGTGTGGGTGGCGGACGATGTCGAGGTCTTGAGCCTCAAGGCGAAGGCTGCATGGGGGACGCAGGCTCCTGCCAAATCCCATGCACTTTGCTAATAGATTCAGTGTGCTATCTGATGCAGGTGGGGAGTCTGAGCCGGATCAGAATGCACCTTCTGCCAGGATACTGGCCGCTCCTTCAGCAAGATCCAGCCAGACAGGCACGTGGGGATAGGGGTTTGTTAGTTTTTGGGAGCTCCAATGTTAGGTGGGTCATGGAGACCCTCAGGAACATAGCGGCTAGGGTGGGGAAGAAGTCCAACGTTCACTTGGTGTGCTTGCTGGAGGGCCTTGTCCGGGATGTGGAAGAGGCGGCTATCGAGTGTGTGGGGTGCAGCCAACTGCGGATTGTTGGACATGTCGGGGTTCTGAGGAAATCCTTTGGTTCTTTCGACAGCTAGCTAAATTGGCGAAGACGGCCTCCATCTCTCGAGGAGTGGAAGCCAAGCTGACGATTTGCTGCATCGTACCCAGGGTGGACTGAGGTCCTCTGGCTTCCAGTCGAATGGAGAGTCTAAACCAGAGGCTACGTCGACTCTGTGACGAAAATGGTTGTAGATTCCTCGACCTACGCTATGGGGTGGAAGGTTGTAGGACGCCCTTCGCTAGATCAGGGGTGCACTACACACAGGAAGCAGCTACATGGGTAGCACAGTACTTGTGGCGTGCACATGTTTTTTATTTATTTATTTTTATTAGGTTCCTCTCCACGGGAAACAAACCATTGGCCTGAAAAATTACCAGTTCATGACACTGATGTGGGTGTGCCAACTGTAAAAATTGTTAGTTCACCAAAACAGGTCATTCCAAAGGATTTAAATATGCTAAATCTCATGTTAGTAAATTGTCGAAGTGTCTGTAGCAAGAGCCCCGAGTTACTCTCCGAAATAAATAGTAGTAATTCCAATATTGTATTAGGTACCGAAAACCGGTTGAAACCAGACATAAATAACAGTGAAAAATTGAACTCGGTTTGGACAAAGTTTAGGATGGATAGAACTGATGCTATGGGAGGTGGTGTGTTCATTGCAGTTAAAAGCTGTTTAAGCGCAGTTGAGATCGATACTGGGTCGGATTGTGAAATAGTTTGGATAAAGCTGTCAATCAGACAAGTAGTGACCATTGTATTAGGATGCCTTTCTAGACCATCAGCATTCGCAACAAACGTCGCAGAACGTTTCACGGAAAGTCTAGAGTACATAGGAAATAAATATCCAAATTTTCCATTAGTTATACGTGGAGACTTTAATCTGGCGTCCACTGACCGGGAAAATTACACGTTTATCACAGGGGGCAGAAGCAAAGACACGAGTGAAGTTATTCTAGGAGCGCTCTCAACATACAACCTTGAGCAGTTGGTTAGAAACCCAACACGAGATGGGAACATACTAGATATCTTGGCAACAAAAAGACCTGATTTTTTTTTAGGAAGTTAATCTAGAAGAAGGTATTAGCGACCGTACTGTCGTTGTGGCGTCTATGTCAGTGGAAGTTGCAAAAAAACCAAAGAGGCAGCGTAGTGTTTTCTTGTTTGGGAAATCAAATAAAAGTGTCATTAATGAATATCTTGATAGTTCGCTTCAAGCATTCACAGCGGGACACAAAGGTATTGAGCATCTTTGTTCGGAATTTAAAGGTATTGTCCACCATGTGCTAGAGAAATATGTGCCTAGCAAAAATATAGGTGAGGGAAAGGATCCACCTTGGTTCAACAAACATATTAGGAAGTTGCTGGGAAAGCGGAGAATTTTGCACCGTCATTTTAAACGTAGTCACTGCCCTGCTGACAAACAGAAATTATGCGAAATGAAACAGTCTTTCAAAAGGTCACTGAGAGATTCTTTTAACGAGTTTGAAAGCAATATTTTATCTGCAGATTCTAAAAATAACCCCCAAAAATTTTGGCCGTACGTAAAATCTATGAAAGCTACAAATAATTTAATACCGTCTCTTGTTGACAGTACGGGTAATGTAACGGATGATGATAACCTTTCTAGACTCTGAGAAACTCATCTGCAGAAACCAGCACGGTTTTAGGAAACAGCGGTCATGCGAGACACAGCTGGACCTCTTTGTGCATGATATACAACAGGCTCTAGATGCCGGCTCCCAGGTTGATGCCCTATTCCTCGACTTTCGAAAGGCGTTCGACTCAGTTCCGCACTGTCGCTTGCTCCAAAAAGTGCGCGCTTACAGTCTATCCGATGACATGTGCGGGTGGATGGAAAGTTTTTCTAACAGGCAGAGAGCAGTATGTTGTCCTGAATGGGGAGACTTCAACAGAAACAAGCGTAACATCAGGTGTGCCCCAGGGCAGCGTAATAGGTCCTCTGCTTTTTACGATCTACATAAATGATCTGGTTGATGGTACTGACAGCGGCATTAGACTGTTTGCCGATGATACTGTAGTGTACAGGAAGATAGTATCACACGAAGGTTGTGAACAAATCAATGAGGATTTTCGGAAAATAAATGCGTGATGTAATGACTGGCAGTTATCTCTCAATTTCAGTAAGTGTAACCTACTGCGTATAAGAAAGCAAAAATCACCATTAATGAACGAGTACAAAATAAATGCCCAGTCTTTGGAAGCGGTAACATCCGTCAAGTATCTGGGTGTGACTATTCGAAATGATCTCAAATAGAACGATCAGATTACACAAGTAACGGATAAAGTGAACTCCAGATTGCGGTTTATTGGTAGAATCCTGAAGCGATGCAGTCCTTCAACAAATGAAATTGCTTACAATACGTTAGTTCGTCCAGTCTTAGAGTATTGTTCGTCTGTATGGGACCCTTTCGCGTTGGGTCTGATTTAAGAGACTGAGAAGGTCCAAAGAAGAGCTGCATGATTTGTGACTGGTACATTTAGCCATCGCGAGAGCGTTACAAATCTCATAAAAAGCTTGAAGTGGGACACACTTGCAGATAGACGACGCGCTAAACGGAATGGGCTGCTCGCTAAATTCCCAAATCTGATCTTCGCCGAGGATGTAGAGCACTGAGGCGTTCAGACAGTCGTTTTTCCCTCGCGCGATCCGCGAGTGGAACAGAGGGGGGGGGGGGGGGGGGGGGGAATACGACTTTGGCGCGAATAGTGCCCTCCGCTACACACCGCTTGGTGGCTAGCGGAGTATATATGTAGATGTAGAAGGAGTTCGGGTACGGAGTTGCAGTTGAAAATGTAGCACAACTACAGCAGCGTATTGAAAATAGCTGTGCAACTGTGTAGAATGATATGAACGGAGCTCGCAATATTCCGAGGGCGCTCAGCAGTCGAGCACGCCACTGTGATCGTCTACATGGGCATCATTTTGAACATGTCCTGGGTTAAACGTACAGTACAGTTGAGTTTAATTTCGAGTCCTTTCGTGTCATTGCCTTCTGAGATGAATCAATTTTGACATTGTCTATGTTGCACTTGTGATCCCTACCCTGCTGCATAACTTTGCAATAAAGCAATTGCAGACAAAATTTTATTTAACTATTTACTCTTATTTTGATGTATACGGTACACCCACGAAATGTGTACAGTTACTTCTGAATCACTCTGTATATGTTGTGTCTGTTTTTCTTGCTCTATTGGCGGAAAATCTTCCTCCAGGTTTTGTGGTATAGGTGAAAATTCGAATTTAACTGTTGGAGCTGTGCAGTTTAAGACCTTGTCAAAAAATTATTGCCAGTATTTCACAATTTCCTTTGTAATTTAATAATTTTTTCCATTTTCGTCTTTGAAACAAATACTTCGTACTTGTTACCCTTTAAGTGAATGTTTAAAAGTTTGATAAAATTTTCTAGTATTAATTTGGTAAAATTTTCTTGTATTTCCGTAAGTTGAGGCTTTTCGAAAGTTCTTTTGATTTTCTGGACTGTTTCTTGTGTTTATTTTCTTTGTTGTCTAAATTCTTCCAAATGTTGTTCTTTTTTCAACGTTTGAGTTTTCTCAATGTTTTAGCTCTTTCTTCAGCTGCTCTTCACGCTCTTCGTTCCATCGTGTCTCCTTTTTATTCTTGGTCAGTTCTAAAGTTTTCTCTGCTGCTTTAGTGATTCGTACCTGGAGTTCATGCAAACATCTTTCTTGCTGCCACAACCTCTTCTCTACATTTTTCATATTTTTTGCAATATTAGCTGTGTTGGAGTTGTGCCTGATTACTTTCTTGGTTGTATTATTGTTTTAGATGGGAGAAATAATATTTTAATCTTAGAAATATAACGAGCTGAATTAAATTCCCCATTTCTGATTACTTTAGCATTCACAGTTTCCATGATATTTCTTTTAGAGATGGACATGTGATCCGGTTGAAATGCTCCTAGTTTAGGATTTAGAGATATCCAGGTATTGGCGTTTCTTGGTAGTTTGCGAAAATGTTTGAACATGAGCTTTAACTTTAACATTTTTCACGTATTGATCAGTCTTTCACCATTTCTGTTTGTTCTTAAGTGTCCTGGATCTTCGCCTACAATATTCTTAAATTTCGTTTTCTTTCCAGCTTGCACACTGAACTCGCGGCGAAGTATCTACGGTTTTTTTAGGTGCGTTGGATATTTCAGATTCTCAGAAATTCAAAAACTGATTTACTTTCTGCATACTTTGTCTGTTATCATCATTCATAGGAGCATGGCAGTTTATGAGGGTATAGCTTTTATTTTTACACTTTATTGTCAAAATGGACAATCTTTATGATTTTGACGTAAATTCTGTTATACTATGTATGATAGTTCTGTTTATGTAAAATACTGTACCAAACATTGGCATGTTTCCATTATTCTTAGGTTGGTTTTTCTTTGTAAATTCTGCAATGTCGTGTATCAAATACATTGTCATCTAAGAATCTCGTTTCCTGCACTGCTAAAATTTGTATATGTTTCTTCTGTGAAAATAATTCCAATTCCTTCTGTTTCCCATTCTTCAGAAGAGAATTTATATTTAATGTTTCACAGTAATACTTCTTCTTGAACGTAAACTTAGAATACATTTCAGTATAGTCCATTTTTTCATCATCGCAAATGTTCGAACTGCCCAGAAGCCTAGGTCCCAATACATTACAGGGTGTGGTGGTGGGTTCCTCATCAGAGTTAATAGCTGGAGTACTGCATACATTGTGCGAACTTTCCATTTTGCTATTTGAAGTTGAGAATTGTTGGGAGCAGGAAATCCAGGGTCATCCCCGAATATGCAAAAAAGACCAGCTTGTTAGCCAGGAATATTCCCGATTCAACCACCACTAACATGTGGAACAGACGCTGTCGGGGTACCGCCACTAATATGTGGAATAATCGTGTCCTCTGTCATTTGAGCCTTGGACAAGGGACTGCCTCTTTCACCAGCTCCGCCGTATCGAAGACTCATCTTCTTCATTCTGCCGGTTTTTTGTTTGTTGTATTAAAAATGATTTTTATCGTACCATTATGGTAAGTTGTAAATCATATGTATTAATACAGTACATACTAAATAGCGTGTTTCGTTAGTTATTCAACACAGAAGATAAATGTAAGAGATAAATTGATCAGCAGCAAACTACACTCCTGGAAATTGAAAAAAGAACACCGTGAATTCATTGTCCCAGGAAGGGGAAACTTTATTGACACATTCCTGGGGTCAGATACATCACATGATCACACTGACAGAACCACAGGCACATAGACACAGGCAACAGAGCATGCACAATGTCGGCACTAGTACAGTGTATATCCACCTTTCGCAGCAATGCAGGCTGCTATTCTCCCATGGAGACGATCGTAGAGATGCTGGATGTAGTCCTGTGGAACGGCTTGCCATGCCATTTCCACCTGGCGCCTCAGTTGGACCAGCGTTCGTGCTGGACGTGCAGACCGCGTGAGACGACGCTTCATCCAGTCCCAAACATGCTCAATGGGGGACAGATCCGGAGATCTTGCTGGCCAGGGTAGTTGACTTACACCTTCTAGAGCACGTTGGGTGGCACGGGATACATGCGGACGTGCATTGTCCTGTTGGAACAGCAAGTTCCCTTGCCGGTCTAGGAATGGTAGAACGATGGGTTCGATGACGGTTTGGATGTACCGTGCACTATTCAGTGTCCCCTCGACGATCACCAGTGGTGTACGGCCAGTGTAGGAGATCGCTCCCCACACCATGATGCCGGGTGTTGGCCCTGTGTGCCTCGGTCGTATGCAGTCCTGATTGTGGCGCTCACCTGCACGGCGCCAAACACGCATACGACCATCATTGGCACCAAAGCAGAAGCGACTCTCATCGCTGAAGACGACACGTCTCCATTCGTCCCTCCATTCACACCTGTCGCGACACCACTGGAGGCGGGCTGCACGATGTTGGGGCGTGAGCGGAAGACGGCCTAGTGGTGTGCGGGACCGTAGCCCAGCTTCATGGAGACGGTTGCGAATGGTCCTCGCCGATACCCCAGGAGCAACAGTGTCCCTAATTTGCTGGGAAGTGGCGGTGCGGTCCCCTACGGCACTGCGTAGGATCCTACGGTCTTGGCGTGCATCCGTGCGTCGCTGCGGTCCGGTCCCAGGTCGACGGGCACGTGCACCTTCCGCCGACCACTGGCGACAACATCGATGTACTGTGGAGACCTCACGCCCCACGTGTTGAGCAATTCGGCGGTACGTCCACCCGGCCTCCCGCATGCCCACTATACGCCCTCGCTCAAAGTCCGTCAACTGCACATAACGGTTCACGTCCACGCTGTCGCGGCATGCTACCAGTGTTAAAGACTGCGATGGAGCTCCGTATGCCACGGCAAAGTGGCTGACACTGACGGCGGCGGTGCACAAATGCTGCGCAGCTAGCGCCATTCGATGGCCAACACCGCGGTTCCTGGTGTGTCCGCTGTGCCGTGCGTGTGATCATTGCTTGTACAGCCCTCTCGCAGTGTCCGGAGCAAGTATGGTGGGTCTGACACACCGGTGTCAATGTGTTCTTTTTTCCATTTCCAGGAGTGTATATTCTCCCACATTATCTAAAACAGTCTGACAATGCTCGGATAGTTTTTCGACTTCACGCCTTTAGACAATATGTTGGTAGCACTTTGACTCTTTGCATCGTATGCTGACTTAACAGACAGTAAGTCGGTGCAGTTAAGCATAACGATAAGACGAGGCTTCGCGCAAACTGTATCACTGGCTGTACGTGTACCAAGTTACATTGACGTCTGACAATGCCTTCTAGGTTCTTCACATTTTATGTCAGGCAATGTAATTTTCTAAAATCATTGAAACAACACATCCTGGACGACCATACAAATGCTAGGAAAGAGAAAGCTGCTCATCGCTCCTGATAAGTTTATTTGAAAATATTAGGTTTCCACAACTTTTGTCTGAAAAACCTTAGCTAGTCAGTCAAGTTTATATTAACTGATAGCATGAATTGCAGTTTCGAAATCAAACAATATCTTGACTTTCAAATTCTTGCCTTACGGGTTGCTTGTCTTACAGACCTCTTTGGGGATTGAAGTCGAGTTTCCATTAGTTTTCTTCTTCTACGCAGCCGACAGGCCACCGCAGACCTCCGTATACGTTTTTATGGGTATTAACAATATTCACAGTTATTACAGATATATATCTCTGCTCCAAGTAGCACGGAATTTTTGTTAAATTGTACTACTGGCGATTGAAATTGCTACACCACGAGGTGACGTCCTACAGACGCGAAATTTAACCGACAGGAAGGAGATGCTGTGATATGCAAACGATCAGCTTTTCAGAGCATTCACACTAGGTTGGCGCCACTGGCGACACCTACAACGTGCCGACATAAGCAAAGTTTCCAACCGATTTCTCGTACACAAACACAGTTGACCGGCGTTGCCTGGGGAAACGTTGTTGTGATGCCTCGTGTAAGGAGGAGAAATGCGTACCATCACGTTTACGACTTTGATAAAGGTCGGATTGTAGCCTAGCGCGATTGCGGTTTATCGTATCGCGACATTGCTGCTCGCCTTGGTCGTGATCCAATGACTGTTTGCAGAATATGGAATCGGTGGGTTCTGGAGGGTAATACGGAACGCCGTGCTGGATCCCAACGGCCTCGTATCACTAGCAGTCGAGATTACAGGCATCTTATCCGCATGGCTGTAACGGATCGTGCAGCCACGTCTCGATCCCTGAGTCAACAGATAGGGACGTTTGCCAGACAACAACCATCTGCACAAACAGTTCGACGACGTTTGCAGCAGCATGGACTATCAGCTCGGAGACCATGGCTGCGGTTACCCTTGACGCTGCATCACAGACAGGAGCGCCTGTGATGGTGTACTCAACGACGAACCTGGGTGCACGAATGGCAAAACGTCATTTTTTCGGATGAATCCAGGTTCTATTTACAGCATCATGATGGTCCCATCCGTGTTTGGCGACATCTCGGTGAACGCACATTGGAAGCGTGTATTCGTCATCGCCATACTGGCGTATCACCACGCGTGATGGTATGGGGTGCCATTGGTTACACGTCTCGGTCACCTCTTGCTCACACTGACGGCACTTTGAACAGTGGACGTTACATTTCAGACGTGTTACAACCCGTGGCTCTACCCTTCATTCGATCCCTGCGAAACCCTACATTTCAGCAGGATAATGCATGACCGCATGTTGCAGGTCATGTACGGGCCTTTCTGGATACAGAAAATGTTCGACTGCTGCCCTGGCCAGCACATTCTCCAGATCTCTGACCAATGTAAAAGTCTGGTCAATGGTGGCCGAGCAACTGGCTCGTCACAATAAGCCAGTCACTACTCTTGATGAACTGTGGTATTGTGTTGAAGCTGCATGGGCAGCTGTACCTGTACACGCCATCCAATCTCTGTTTGACTCAATGCCCAGGCGTATCAAGGCCGTTATTACGGCCAGAGGTGGTTGTTCTGGGTACTGATTTCTCAGGATCTATGCACCCAAATTGCGTGAAAATGAAATCACATGTCAGGTCTAGTATAACATATTTGTCCAATGAATACCCGTTTATCATCTACATATCTTCTTGGTGTAGCAACTTTAGTGACCAATAGGGTACATTCTAAACTGTCTTTGGATTTTACGGTCGTGTTCTCTTATTTCTAACAAGACTTCAGGACAAATTCCATCTCCTGAAAGCTTTGCCGTATTTCGGCCATTATATTAGTCAGTTATAGCTACAAAAAAAAAAAAAAATAGTCAGAGCTATAGACATTCAAAGAAGCTCTCTCTTAGGATAGTTGCAACAGTTTTTTTCCCTTTTTTTCCAGCACCTCACAGTTCTCTGT
Source organism: Schistocerca piceifrons (assembly GCF_021461385.2). NCBI lineage: Eukaryota > Metazoa > Arthropoda > Insecta > Orthoptera > Acrididae > Schistocerca > Schistocerca piceifrons. Next base: position 76,854,744 of record NC_060149.1, read on the forward strand.
CTGTAGCACACATTATCAGTGTATCGGCCATCCGATTAAGCTGGGTTTTCTTAAGAGCAAGAGTTTTACGCCGCGCGAGCAGGACAGGGCGTTTCACGTCGGCGGGGACGCAAAACTTAAATACGTTGCGCATATGTGCTTTCCCAGAAAACGAAGCTGTAAGCGCATTAACTATTCTTCCCACATGTGTTGTCTGGTAAGTGCACTATGTGAAAGCAATTTTCTTATAGATGTTATTAATAATTTTTTATTATTTGCAAGTGCTTCAGTGAAACAATAAACATTTTACAAGCCTAACATACAACAAAAGCCTCAGCTACATGCAACCTCAGAACAATTTTCATAGATTCCAGCGAGTTTTGTAAAGCAAATAAAGCATGGAACCTTATACAAACTACTATCTTGTTCTGTATTGTTTGTTGCATTAGTACCGCTCATCAGTAAGGTCATTTAGTGAAAAGCCGAGTACTTCAGTGACAATGTCATTTTTTTGAGTAACTTCACAAAGAGGTGGTGCAGACTCGTCAGTGGTGGCCATGGGGAACGGCGCTGAAGAATGCTATGTGGACGAATGACTTTCATTGTAATTCACTAATGAACTAGAACCGTCTTGTTGCTGCTGGTTTAACGCTTCCATCTCTGTGACAATTCGGAAAACTCCAATCTAGGACTGCGTAATGAGATCTGGAAGAAACGTTATCATGACTTTGGAGAACATGTCTATTTCATCCCGTTGTGGTGGTGATTTGGACGGCTCTTCCAGACAGGTTTTAAATGAAATCGGTCTTCTTTATCCTCATTTAAATATTGGAAAGGCCATCACTTTCGATCCTCTTTTTGGTCGGAGAGCGTTGGCATATGGCTGAATGGCTGAAAGATGTGGTTCCGATGTTTGTTGAGAATCGAGGAAGTGGATCACACTCAATTATGTCTCTACAGTTACTGTCAGCATTGCTGTAGAGGTCGTTATTGGGTTGTTCGCCTCCTTAGCTGAGTTCTCAGTACGTCTAACTATCATACAGCAGGCCCTGGTTGGATTCCCGGCTGGGTCGGAGATTTTATCCGCTCGAGGACGGGGTGTTATTCTGTCCTCATAATCATTTCAAGTCGCCTAATGTGAGGACAACTGAAATGACTTGCAACTCGGCCTCAGAACGTCCCCAGGGATTCCCGGCTGTCAGTACCCTATGATCATTCCATGTTTCATTATTGGGTTCCGCCGACGTTAGGGCAACTTCCCATATTTTAAGTGTGTTGTATAACATTATTTTTCTCTGTATTTCGTAGTGATGACGGATACTCTTCCACCTTCTTTGGCATTAATTCACTAGAATTAAGTGCACAACGTATTAGACTCGTCCACAACCAATCACCATGTAACGCCTGACGTAACGCGTTGGCGCACTACGCATTGTGTTCTGTATGTAACCGCCTTCACTCTTACGTGACTATTGAGTGGACGACGCAGTACGCCGGGGGCACTGTGTGTTACGCAGGGCAAAATTCTTGATCCTAGGAAAACCCGACCTTAGCTCTACGTGTAAATCCCCACACAATTACCTGGTCGTGCAGCGTAATGCACAGCTCGATATCTTACGAGACTGGAAGTGGAATCAGACCATTGGTGCACTTTTCAGCTGGAGTGCCATTTTTAAGCGGTTTTCCACGCTCGTTTAGGCAGATGCTGCATTGGTCCTTACGTTCTGCGTCAGAGAATACGATACACAAACAGGTAAAATATGATCCCGCACAGAGCAGAGTTTTCACAGCGCACAGACATGGGGCGCGGCTTCCCCCCTCCCCCCCCCCCCCCCCCCGCCCTCCACCACCCTTTAGATAACTGACTACTGCGGGCATCCGGCCGCAAAGTTAAATAAAATAAAATTGCCGAAACTTGAGTACAACGGAACCCGTTGTAAACGCTAACGCAAAGAAGAGAGAGTAAATCAATACACAACGTGTTTAAAAAAAGTGCCTCATAGTCTTACATGATATAGTACAGGACAGATGATGCAGAAAATATCGTTCTTGTGAAACACAACTAGCTCTTTATTCTCACGAAGTAATGAGTGCTGTTGACAAGGAATGTCAAATTGATTCCATATTTTTAGATTTCCAGATGGCTTTTAACTCCGTACCTCAGAAGTGACTTGTAATCAAATCGCGTGCCTATGGAATATCGTCTTAGTTGTGCGGCGGGATTTGTGACTTCCTGTCCGAAAGGTCACAACTCGTGGTAAACGACGGAAAGTCATCGAGTAAAACAGAAGTAATATTTGGGGTTCCCCAAGGAAGTGTTATATGCCCTCTGCTGATCTACATAAACGATTTAGCAGACAATGTGAGTAGCACTCTTATACTTTTTGCAGATGACGCTCCCATTTACCGTCTTATAAAGTCATCAGATGACCAGAAAAAATTGCGTAACGATTTGGACAAGATGTCGGTATAGCGCGAAAAGTAGGAATTGACTATAAATAGTTAAAAGTGTGAAGCCTTACAAATGAGTACCAAAAGTAATCCGCTAAATTTCAGTTACACGATAAATCACACAAATCTAACGGCTGTAAATTCAACTAGATCATTAGGGATTAGAATTGCGAATAACTGAAGTTGGAACGATCACATACACAATGCTGTGGGTAAATCAAACTCGCCCTTTTCTGGAGTATTGCTGTGTGGTGTTGGATCAGCATGAGATAGGATCGACTGAGGATATCTAAAAAGTTCAAAGAAAGAGAGCTCGTTTTATAATACCGCGAAATGGGGGAGAGAGCGCCACACATATTATACGTGAATTGGAGTGGCAATCTTTAAAACAAAGAAGTTTTTCGTTGTGGCAGGATCTTCTCTTGAAATTTCCATTTTCTTGGCGTCCACCTATATAGAGAGGAATGGTCATCACAATAAAATAAGAGGAATCAGGGCTCGCACAGAAAGATTTAAATGTTCATATTTCCCGCGCGCTTTTCGAGAATGCGACGGTACAGAAATAGCTTGAAGGTGGTTCGATGAACCCTCTGCAAGGCACTTCATTGTGAACTGCAGAGTAATCATGTAGATGTAGATGTAGAAACGGAAGCAAACACTCTGAGGTGCAGGGCATTTTACTTGTATTGAGGACGTTCAATACTGACTAGTGAAGGCCGTCTTCTTATGTACGTTTGTTGGCCCTTCCTTATTGATTGTGTCTGTATTTAGTTTTCTGACAGTGATACTGTTCGCAAACTTCATATGTGCTACTGGTGCTTTATTTTCTGACAAAAGCTGACCAACTGTAACGTATCAGTTTGTTTACAGCAACAAAAAATGAAGTGAAATATTTATCGGATGAATCAATTTGCTGCTACCTAACAACTGGTACGAAAGCACGCAATCACTTAATAAATATAGTGGCTCGTCTGCTAACATATGGGTCTGGTTGTGCGCTGTTGCGTTGTGCTCTTAAGAATTTTTTAAAAATAATAGTAAGCCAACCTAAGGAACCGACACTGCATATAAAACACAAATAAATATGAAATATTAAATAAGATGAATCGGGAATAGTCCGTTGGGCAAGGGTGTACTCTGACAGAAGACTTACGTTCAATATTCATTTTATTTTAGTCACGAAAACAAATTCTCTGAAGAGGTAGTCTCACAATGATAATACACCCAAGAATTAAATACGATTTTGGAACAGTAGTGTAGTCGAAGCGAGCAGAACCTACACAAACAAAGTTTACTTTAATGCCAAAGGCATTGTCCGGCGCACAGATTCGTTTATCTAAGCGAATTCCCCACATCTAACCAGTTCACAGAAGTCTTTGGAGTAACTAGTTCTCGAGCAAAGTTCAGTATAGTTGTTCACACAAACAAACTAAAAAATCAAAGCTCCAGAATTATAAACTTCTGCATTTAGATGACTAAGTTCAACCATGTGCACCCCACATTAGCGTAAGCGGCTCAGAGGCTGCACAAGGTCTTACCCAGACCAAGGACAACTACCTTGAGACCAGTAAGTGTGCGCTGCTCGCTCCATCCTCTCCTCTGTAAAAGGAACACCGCTATAGTTATGTCAACTGATAACTTATAAACCACCATTTGATATTATTTACAGATTTTTAAACATATTTCACAATTAACAAACGGGATATATTTTATAATTAATTTTAATTTCATTAATAAAGAGACTAAAATTACATGTAGCCGAAATTATGTTTTTTACATAACTATTTTACACTATGCATCGGAACTGCATGAACCTAGTCGAGTTAACAACTTACTCCTTCATGTCCCTGTGGTACGTCTCTAGTCAACTAACATTTTTACAGCATTTCGTTACCAAATTTTGTTATTAATGTGCATAAATAATAAAAGATAATGATATCAATAATTTATACAGAGTCTGGCTCTTTTGTGTGACTGTGGCGAACATCTTGTTTGGCACTCCATAACAGTAAGACGATGGTTTATTCCTCTTTCAAAATGGTTCAAATGGCTCTGAGCACTATGGGACTTAACAGCTGTGGTCATCAGTCCCCTAGAACTTAGAACTACTTAAACCTAACTAACCTAAAGACATCACACACATCCATGCCCGAGGCAGGATTCGAACCTCCGACCATAGCAGTCGCGCGGTTCCGGACTGCGCGCCTAGAACCGCGAGACCACCGCGGCCGGCTATTCCTCTTTTGTTTAATTGTGTGTCACTAAGCTCATTCTACAGCTACCTTAATTCTCTTTTAGATTGTATGTCATTTGTTTATGAAGATTCCATGTATTCGAGAATACATCCACTATAAACAATTTACATATAAATGGCAATAACATTGCTAATATTGGTATTACATGGGGGATGGTCTCGAACTATTTTTACTGTTTTTAGTGCATATCTTAAGAATACACATATCGGCGCTGACGTTCTCTCGCCAGTGTTGCTTGCAACGTGCAGAAAGGGCGGGCACTTAATTTTGTGTTACAGAAGAGCCAACACCGTGTTACTAGTGGAGGCCGAAATGCACGCCTTCTAGCACACGCAGACTGGCGTGAGGAGGGAAGAACTATACTGACGTGAGGTCTGGAATAATGACAAGGAATGAGAATTCAGAAAGCGGACGTAATTAGTTTGATACTTAACTTTAATCCATTAATGATGAACGTCGCTCTTGACGGTACATGATTCACAATATTATCTGTTCAGAATACATTCTTGAATATAGTAATTATAGTAACTGAATATGGCGCCTTGCTAGGTCGTAGCAAATGACGTAGCTGAAGGCTATGCTAAACTGTCGTCTCTGCAAATGAGAGCGTATGTAGACAGTTAACCATCGCTAGCAAAGTCGGCTGTACAACTGGGGCGAATGCTAGGGAGTCTCTCTAGACTAGATCTGCCGTGTGGCGGCGCTCTGTCTGCAATCACTGATAGTGGCGACAAGCGGGTCCGACGTATTCTAACGGACCGCGGCCGATTTAAAGGCTACCACCTAGCAAGTGTGGTGTCTGGCGGTGACACCACACTTAACGCCTGGGCAGTCCACACAGGGTCTCTGCCGGCAGCTGCTATCCCAACACTTGCGCCGTTTCCGAGTTAATTAGCATCGAAGTTTGCCAATCAGGCCGTTACGCGTGCAAATTCAGGCGGTCCGCCAGATGCAAATAATGTCAGTTTTTCTTGAAGCGTAGATTGTAGCGCACAAGACAGCTCAGCCTTTGACCCAGGCTCGATTTTTACTTTGCTCCAAAACAAATTTTTGTATCGACCTCTTGGTCAGTTTTGGGAAACCAAACGAAGAACATGTTTGGCGACACCATCTCTGGCCGCTTGAAGCATTTCAGGCTGTTTCTGACACCCTGTATGTATCCTGCTTGTAACGTCACATGTTCAAATGTTCAAATGTGCGTGAAATCTTATGGGACTTACCTGTTAGGGTCATCAGTCCCTAGGCTTAAACACTACTTAACCTAAATTATCCTAAGGACAAACACACACACCCATGCCCGAGGGAGGACTCGAACCTCCGCCGGGACCAGCCGCACAGTCCATGACTGCAGCGCCGCAGACTGCTCGGCTAATCCAGCGCGGTTGTAATGTCACATGTTGTCGGACACAGTGCTTACAGCTGTCCCCTATATCATCATTCCATACGTTTTTTGTGCCATTCATAAAAACGAGATGAGTGATTCCGTGGAGTGTGGAAAACGTAAACAATAAAATGATGTCCTATTATTCCACGCGGGAAATGGACATAGTGATATCCTGCTGTGGTTTAGCCAACAGCGTTAACCCACAGTCACATGTCATGTACGTCGAATAATATCCTCAACACTGCATTACATTTTAAAAAATCGGCAGGTTTTACCAGAGGCTTTCTGAAAGGAGATTATTCGCTGCAGGAAAAAAGGGGTTGCGGTGGACTCGGCGCAGGTTGCACGCCGGATTTGGTGGAGAGCCTGCTTCGATGAGTAATGGATGATCCGGAGAAAAATCTTGAAAGAGAAACGGGTAAATGTTTGGTGAAATGATTTGCCTAAAAGTACTAAATAAGACGGATTAGAGAAATATTTATATCAACTTTGAATGATGCTTGAAATCATGTACAGAAAGTGAGACTGCACGGTCTACATTATCCACCAGACAAATGTCCTCTAGTAATGTTTAAAATCCTAAGATTCTATGTTAAACATTCAAAGTCAACTTCTCAATTGGCACCTGCTCCACTGTGCATGATTTCGAGCATCACTCAAAGGCCCATGAAATGTTTCTTTACTCTGTTTTCTTTCTTACTTATAGACAAAGCGTTTCATAGAGTATTTGACCATCTGTTTTTCAAAATTTTGTAGACTGGCTGTTAAGTATCAAACTAATGTAACTTCTTATGCGCAAAATACCTGGCCTTTGAATAGACCAAGTTTTTGACGCTTTATTTACATATCTAACAGTAGCTATTTGTGAAATATTTCAAATTTCCTGTCAAATCCCTAATTAAGTTTTCTTAATTACGCTGATTACTTTAAAGCAATTAAATCTTTTTTGCAAAACTAGACCTCACGCTGGTCAGTTTGATACCCCATTTACCCGTTTAACACGCTTCGATTGGCTACGAAAATTCTGACAAAAATCCATTGCGCACTTTGTGGAATGACTTTTTTTTTGTTCCGCTCAAACATTTGACCAACAAGAATGTGAATAACTGAAGCTGCCGAAGGCATAAAGCACGATATTATGTGACTAGCTCTGCACGAGGTGTTATCACTTAGAGCAGGCGTACGCTCTCAGGCATCAAGACCACCATGACAGATTACAGTTCTGCCAGTCGATTCTTAGATGGGGCGCTGAAAATTCGTCGTTCATGACTTGCATTTTATTTGCATATGAGGCGGAATTCACACAGATTGGAATAATAAATCATCACAATAACCATGTGTAGCCAGATGAATATCCTCTAGTGATTATGGAAGCAGCAAGGCATTAGGTTCGCTTTAATATCAATATGTCGACAAGAGTTGTGGGTGACAGACTCATATGAGCAATACGTATTACAGAACAAATTGACAGGTGCTGTTTACCACCAATTTCTACCTGAAAAACTACTCGCGCAATCGGAGAACATTACCCTTCCCGAAAGACAACGGATATGGTTTATGCGCTCCATTTTTTAGTCTCGTGCGGCTGTACTTAACACAACCATTTGATGAGCGATGGATTGGTCGAGGTGGACCTGTAGCGAGGCCTCGTCACTCATTTGACCTTAATGTTTTATTGTTATTTATTTTGGCTTTGCCAATATTTAAAGTAATTAGTGTATTCCACATCCACTGACAACGTTATAGGAACGTGTCCTCCATCCACACTTTTCGCGGATGATGCTGTAGTATACAGAGAAGTTGCAGCATTAGAAAATTGCAGTGGAATGCAGGAAGATCTGCAGCGGATAGGCACTTGGTGCAGGGAGTGGCAACTGATCCTTAACATAGACAAATGTAATGTATTGCGAATACATAGAAAGAAGGATTCTTTATTGTATGATTGTTGGTAAGGCGGGTGCCAGTCCTTAGAAAATGTAGTCCATCAACAAAGGAGGTGGCTTACAAAACACTCGTTCGACCTATTCTTGAGTATTGCTCATCAGTGTACTAGGTCGGGTTGACAGAGGAGATAGAGAAGCTCCAAAGAAGAGCGGCGCGTTTCGTCACAGGGTTATTTGTTAACATGATAGCGTTATGGAGATGTTTAGCAAACTTAAGTGGCAGACTCTGCAAGAGAGGCGCTCTGCATCGCGGTGTAGCTTGCTGTCCAGGTTTCGAGAGGGTGCGTTTCTGGATGAGGTATCGAATATATTGCTTCCCCGTACTTATACCTCCCTAGGAGGTCACGAATGTAAAATTAGAGAGAGTCGAGCGCGTACGGAGGCTTTCCGGCAGTCGTTCTTCCCGCGAACCATACGCGACTGGAACAGGAAAGGGAGGTAATGACAGTGGCACGTAAAGTGCCCTCCGCCACACACCGTTGGGTGGCCTGCGGAGTATAAATGTAGATGTAGGTGTAGACAAGTAACGAGGGAGATCTGGTGTGTTCGCACGAATTTGTAATTCTTTGTGAAGAACGACTGAGTGATGTGTAAGAATGAATGGTAACCACATTGAACAGATCCTGTATTGTCAACAGGTAGATGTCCACCACAGGATAGAATCGCTCGTATCTCAAGTATTTGTTTCCGTACATACGTTTGTAGGAATCTTTTATAGTTTTGACCAGTACGATCGCCAGCAAGAATGTGGTACACATTTTTGAAACAACCTGTTGAGTATTCAAAGAATGCACCCGAACCAACCACTGCAAGTGATTTCCTCAACTTTCAATAGAATGATTATAACATGTGTATGTTGGCTATACATAACCAGCCAAGAGACTCAATGTGCTAGTTTCTCTGATCAGTTCGTTTTACTCACTGTGAATGGATACCGAAATTCTACAAATGTGGTACTTTCGAATGCGACGAAATCCGAAAATAACACTCACACAGTAAATTTATTTTCGATTGCGTAACGCGTATTAGGCGCTGACCCTTCTCAGCTGTCGTTTATCTACTCGTACAGTGAGGCCCCGGCGAGGTGGCGCCGTGGTTGGCGCATTGGATTCTCAGCCGCATCACTGCCGTTCAACATTCCGTGCAGCAATCCTGTTTTAAATTTCCCGCGGTTTTCTTACATTATTTAAGTTGAATGCTTAGAGAGTTCCCATGAAAATGAAAACGCCGATTTTATATCCCAACTTTGTTCATTCCGAGCTGCGTTATATAAAGTTAACTTGTCGTTGGCACATTGTTAGACTGTAATCTTCCTTCCTTCACATGATGAGACCAGTCTCACACAAATAAGTGTACAGACCCGAAGACTCGTCGTTAACTGAGAGAAATTACCCTTTAAGTACGAATACTAAACTCGAAGTTGTCATAAGTATGAGAAACATAAAACATTATTACCGGGTTCTGGTCTGTTACAGGGGGTTCTGGTTATCATCCCTCCAATCTCCAGTTCTTTACAGTTGGGACATACCATTCCTCGTACGTGATGGCGTACACGGTAAAGACGCCTACTGTGGATTATGTGCAGGCCTGGACTTGGTACTGATGGCGTTGCTAATGCTACAGCTGGACCTTTGAAATCGCGCGGACGTGACAAAAAGCATCTACGTTTGCGTATCTGGATGCCAGCTTGAAATAGCTCCAAGCACTATGGGACTTAACATCTGAGGTCATCAGTCCCCTAGACCTAGAACTACTTAAACTTAACTAACCTACGGACATCACACACATCCATGCCCGAGGCAGGATTCGAACCTGCGACCGTAGCAGCAGTGCGGTTCCTGACTGAAGCGCCTAGAACCGCTCGGCCTCAACGGCCGGCTTTTGAAATAGATCTTGTGATAGTAGTTACTTAAGAAGAACGGCCAATGTCGAAATCCTTGCGTGGTCTCTTCACGTAGGCGGCAGCTGAAGCCGAAGAGGGCCAACAGCGGCCTACGGTCGGTAACGGGGTGAAACTATGGTCAATGTGTGCACTGTGGTCAATGCCTTTGTGTCAGTTTGCTTATCGCTTATCGCTTTGGAAGAATGTGTCGTGAGCTTCCGACCGTGGGTTTTGCGACCCGAGACGTCAATGTGTTGCATCCGACGACAAATATTTTAGCCGTGGGTTTTCCAACCGTAAAAGCAAACTGCAACAGTGCGGGGGTTCTGTCGAGCGTTTTGTGATGAGAACATCCCTTCACGTTTTACCCAAGCTTAGGACCAGTTATGTACACAGTACATAATCATGTTTAAATTTTCTTTCATTTTTTATTTTTACCCTTTTATTTTTACCCTTTTCTTTCTATAACGTATCTGCAGCAAACGATTAAACTTCTTGTATTATTATACGAATTATCGTTTCTAGCAAAGTTTTTTGTAAAAAAGTCATAGGTTTTAAACGTCTTCTTAAATCCGCCAGTCGTTATATATTCTTGTAACGTATTTTAACATTTTGTCAAGGTCTATGTATCTTTTTCTTCTTTTCTGAAGAACCAGGCTAATGAAATCTTTTTTAATTTCTAATATAACATTTACTGCTTCCTCCCTAAGCTTATTTATCAGAAAGTATACGTTCAGATGTTTTCGATTTATTGAGGAGTTTAGTATCCTATCCTAACCTTCGACAACACTGGTGGTCATGCGCCGCCACCTTCTGTGTGTAGGTGGTTTTATCGTGGTCGCTATAATTTCACCAAAGTGATGTTGCCTGTGGCACCCCAGGTCTATGTGCTTCGGCAAGCTTCTAAAGGGTATATGGTAATTACTTACATAATGAATTTATGTCCGTAGTGACCGACGTGTTCACTTTCTTAACACACTTCGGGATGAAAACTGGCCTATGCTTGCAAAAAATCTGCTGCTGTGTATGGATGGTCGTATTATACACAGAACTCCTATTCAGTATTATGTTTATATCACATCGAATCCTTCCACAACAAATCGATACCTTAAAGGGTTCAACTGAAAAGCTCCGTAGTTCCTGTTGCAAAATTTTTGAGGAATACGATTACCCTCGGTAATTTTTTTTAGCGTACCTCCTATGCAACACGAGCGAACGCCAGTCCAAAGCATTTGGAAGAACTGATGAAAGTTGTCACTGTAACTAATTCCATTGTTTGTATTCTGTTATGTAGTTCTTCAGATTACATGCTGGTTATGATGACTGGTTCAAATGATTCAAATGGCTCTGAGCACTACGGGACTTAACATCTTAGGTCACCAGTCCCCTAGAACTTAGAACTGCTTAAACCTAACTAACCTAAGGACATCACACACATCCATGCCCGAGGCAGGATTCGAACCTGTGACCGTAGCAGCAGCGCGGTTCCGGCCTGAAGCGCCTATAACCGCTCGGCCACCACGACTGGCTACAATGACTGGTAATTTAATCAAAATTTACTAGCCGTACAGCATGAAGAACTATCTGTTTTCTCGCCTCGTGAAAGACTTGTTAACTGACGTTATGGGCCTGTGTAGTAACTGCCTCTCAGATATTAGGAATTCTCACGTGTTTTAGTATTGCACAGCGTGTGACATGTGAAAAAAGCTATTCACTGTATGGTGCGTTAACTTGTCCCGTTTGATTAGTTTTGCTCCGCTATGGAACTACTGTAATCTTGCTTGATAGGTTCCCGGGAATTACGCCGGATAATATTGCAGAAAACGCACAATATTTCAGCGAGACAACTGCCCGCCATCTTCAGGTGCTACTGTCGCGTCGCTTTTTTTTTTTTTTTTCTTTATTGATTTTCAATTCCCCCCGAAGGGGGCGGGCCGGCAGCAGCTTACTACGCTGCTCTACAGCCTACAGACTTTTTTTTAAATAAAAGAAGAAGAAAGAAACAAGGAAAAACAGGCGATAAAATGGCGATTTAAAGTGTAAAATGGCGTAAAATTGCGGAAAGTTAAAACAGAACGCAAAAGGGGTTGGCAATGTAGATAAAAGACACAGGAATCAGACAAGTAACAGAGTAGACACACAATTAAAAAAAAAAACATGGCGACAGTCTGGTTTCTGTTCGCAAGTGATAAAAAGCACACCCAGCGACAGTATGATGGCTGTTCGCTACACTTCCCAAAAGACACAACACGGAGCACGCACAGGAAAAACACACTGTAAAACACTGCACGAAAAAGGCGGCACAAAGATGGCACTCCCGATCCAAGGCAGATGGTGGGGGGGACCTAGAGTAGGGGGAAAAACAAGGAGGGAGGAGAGGAAAAAACGAAAAAGGGGGGGGAACCAAGGAGGGAGAGGACTAATAAAGGGGGAGAAGGGCAGACGCGAGAGGGAATGAGAGGAGGCAGAGGAGGGAAATGGAAAAGGACGCGGGGGAGAGAAGGAGGCAAAGAGAGGGGAGGGGGGGAAGAAAGAGGATGGAAGTGGGGGGAGAGGGAGCCCGGGAAAAGGACAGAGGAAAAGAGGGGGAGTGAGGATCAGAGTTGATAGGAGGGATAAATGGAGGGAGAGAGGGCATCATCCGGGAGGGGGAGTTGATGGAAGCCACCTTGGGAAAGGAGATGTAGGGTGTAGAGATGGAGGGTAGGGGGTCGCGTCGCTGAGAAGCTCGCCAATTTATATGCTTGCTTTCTAGAACAGCGCAGGCGCCAACGGGGCATAACGTCATCGAAGACCAATCGTAGACAGCGTCGAATACCAGAGCCGTCTGCTGGAGAAACGGGTCGCGGTCTGCGGAAGCGCGCCGCGGCTCGGGAAAATGCGGCCGGGAGCAATGGACCCCGTACGCGCGCGCGAGGTGTTGGCGCGCGATGTTAAGTATCTGCGCTAAGGCTTTCCATTTTCGTTGACTCGGTGCGGTTGCTAATCTGCGACTGACGATTCCTTAGTGCCGCCAAGGCTGGCTCCCAGGCTTTGCTCAGGTGAAACCCTGTGTCTCTGTTTATTAGGTCACTGCTTATACGTATTTCGACCGCCTCTTGATGATGAAGTCCCAGTATGTGGAACCATGCGAGAGGATCTTGGGTTCTTCATAATTCATGCCATGTCCCGTGTCAAGGCAGTGTTCAGCAACCGCAGATTTCTCTGGCTGACCCAACCTCGTGTGACGTTTATGTTCGTCGCATCTGTCTTTGACCGTACAACACGTCTGGCCAATGTAAGACTTCCCACATTGGCACGGGATTTTATATATTCCTGGTCTCCTCAGGCCGAGGTTGTCTTTAACAGAGCCCAGAATTGATCGCACTCGTGCTGGGGGCCGGAAAACACATTTATTCCGGTATTTCTTGAAAATTCTGTCCCTCTTAAAAGACACGCCACCGACATACGGTAGAAAAACCAACCCCGTGGTGTTCTCTGCTTCTTCAGGATGTTCTTGAGGTTTGGAGCGTGCCTGTCGAAATGCGTTCCGGATCTGCTTCTCGGAGTACCCGTTCTGGGCAAACACAGAGCGGATATGGCTAAGCTCTGTGGATAAGCTGTCCTGATCTGAGATGGCTCTAGCCCTATGCACTAGCGTCCGTAATACACCGCTGCGCTGTGAGGGATGATGACAGCTCGTAGCTTGTAAATACAAGTCTGTGTGCGTAGGCTTCCGGAACACACTGTGACCCAAGGAGCCGTCTCCTTTTCTACGAACTAAAACATCCAGAAACGGGAGCTCACCATCTTTCTCTACCTCCATGGTGAAACAGATGCTTGGATGGAGGGAATTCAGATGTTCCAGAACAGAAGGAAGCGTTGCTGTCCCATGCGGCCACACCACAAACGTATCATCTACGTATCTCTAAAAACATTTGGGTTTCAAAACCGCCGTCTGAAGTGCTTTGTCCTCGAAATCTTCCATAAAAAGATTAGCTACTATGGGAGCCAGAGGGCTACCAATAGCAACACCGTCAGTCTGCTCAAAATACTGGTCGTTAAATAAAAAGTAAGTCCAGGTAAGCACGTGTTTGAAAAGGTGTAAGACGTCCTCTTCCAGCTTAGCTCCTATGAGTTGTAATGAGTCCGCCAGAGGCACCCGTGTGAACAAAGAAACCACATCGAAACTCACTAGTAAGTCGGTAGATTCAAGGCGCAGGTTCTTCAGTCGCCGTGTAAAATCTTCTGAGTTTCGAATATGGTGTTCACATTTCCCCACCATGGGACTCAGAAGAGAAGGCAGATGTTTAGCTAGGTGGTATGTTGGGGCACCTATATTACTGACGATAGGACGAAGCGGAACATTCTCCTTATGTGTCTTTGGTAGGCCATAAAGTCGTGGTGGAACTGGTGCTCGTTCTCTTAAACTCTTCTTCAGATGGTCAGGAAGTTGGCTGGATTTGAGGAGAAGGGGTGTCTTCCGTTGTACGGCATCCGTCGGATCTTTCTGGAGACGACGATACGCTGTATCCTGCAGTAGGTCCATCATCTTGCCAAAATCAGATGTAGCAGGCAGAAGAACAGTGGCGTTACCCTTGTCAGCTGGTAAAATTACTATACCATTGTCTTCTTTTAAAGAACGGAGCACTCTTTTTTCTTCAATGGTGACGTTCTGCTTGGGTGCAGGCATCCTGGTTATTGATCTGCAAGCCTCTCGCCTTATTTCTTCAGCAGAATCATTCGGAAGTTTTAAAACACCTTGTTCAACGGCACTGATAAATTCCTTGATGGGCAAGGTCTTGGGAGTAGGCGCAAAATTAAGTCCCTTTTCTAACACTGACATTGCAGCGTCACTCAGTGGTTTATCTGTGAGATTAAACACAGTCCGTCTGCTAAATTTCTCTTCTTGCAATGACCGGTGTGTAAGGCATAGGACTTAGAAGTTTGACGCGCCCAGTCCGAAAGCGCCCAAGTAGAGCTGTCTGCCCACTCTCAGGAATCCGCTGGCAGACACGACGAGATCTTCAGATGAAGTGAGAGCAGGTTTCTGTAGACTTGGTCTAATACTCGTCTGGTATAACGGATTCTTTCTCTCACTAGTGCCCTGCTTGCTCGTTGTTTAATTCTCCTGGCCGCCCCTGAGCCCACATAATGGGTAAACTTGGCGAAAATCGGTGTAATTTGCTGGTCCCGACATCTCAGTAAGAACGCGAGAGAGCACAACAGTCTCTCCCTTTTGTTACGGAGTTTATCGAACTCACGTTCTGTGTTAACCATCTCCTCCCCGTAGAGGTACCAGATGTGCTGTTTGAGGCTTTCCCGGCGCTGCATCTGCTTGATAGGTTCCCGGGAATTACGCCGGATAATATTGTAGAAACCGCACAATATTTCAGCGAGACACCTGCCCGCCATCTTCAGGTGCTACTGTCGCCAATTTATGTGCTGGCTTTCTAGAACAGCGCAGGCGCCAGCGGGGCATAACGTCAACGAAGACCAATCGTAGACAGCGTCGAATACCAGAGCCCTCTGCTGGAGAAACTGTAATCTTGCTGTTGCAAGAGTTGCAGAGTGTTGTTAGGTGAACCTTGAAAATTTCTTTAAAAAAAGTACAGAGTTATATAGCCATGAAGTAGTTCAGGAAAACTTGTAGCCCAATTCCTTTTCGAGTTACAGAAAAATTATTTATTTTTCAGCGCTGTAGCCGAGGTGTCTGAGGATCATAGAAAGGTTATTAAGTTCTAGTATTCTGCTACAAAACGTCAATATAATCAGCCTTCGATTGATATATGGTTCAATGTCTCACTTCTTAAATCACTCTGTTTGAAAATTATAAAACAAAATGGTATTTCTTGATGTAAGCGCTCCTGTCTTACTCTCCTTCAACCACTACTTTCGTTCCACATTATTTCTAAAAAGTTTTGGAAATGATCTATGAAACATGTCAGTAATTCGAGTGGAGAGCATATTAAGCGATCTGCGCTTGGTTTTACCATGAATGGACTAACACACATTCTTTGCAGTTACCCATATGAACTACACTAATATTGCCGAGTAACTGGACTACTGAGTTTTATCTGACGACACAAGAGAGGAACGAAAGATCAAACCTTAGTGTTTCGTTATAAAATGGAAGATTTGGGTTTAACACCCTATTGACGACGAAGTAATTAGAAAAGGAGCAAAATCTCTGTTTGTGGAAGGAATGGGAAGAAAACTGGCCATGGACTTTTGAAAGGAACCATCCCCATCATTTTCCTTAAACTATATACGGAAGTTGTGGAAACCCTAATTCTGGATTGCTGGGCAGGAATTAGGTCCGCCAAGTCACTGCGCACATAGCTCGGCTGTTTCAGACGAACAACATAGATTCGGTCTGCAAATGATCCAACGCAACGTCGGCCTCAAATGCTTCAAGACACCCACAGGACAACTGGACGTGTATTGTACCCCAGCTTCGACAGAAAATCAGTCCATTACACCATTTCGAACTTTTGCTGGAAGGACTAAGGTGAAAATATGTAGTTCTTCGTAGGAATTGTCAAAATATGAACAAAACATAATTTACTTCCTCTACATCTGCATCTACATGGTTACTCTGCAATTCACAACTAAGGGCTTTGCAGAGGGTTCAACGGACCACCTTCAAGCTATTTTTCTACCGTTCCACGCTCGAAGCCGCGGGAAAAACGAAAACTCAAATCCTTCTGTGCGAGCCCTGATTGCTCTTATTTTATTGTGATGACCATTACTCCCTATGTAGGTGGGCTCCAGCAAAATATTTTCATTTTCTGAGAAGAAAGTTGGTGATTGAAATTTCATGAGAAGATCTTGCCGCAACGGAAAACGTCTTTGTTTTAATGATTGTCACCCCAATTGATGTATCATATTCGTGGTGTTCTCTCCCCTATTTAGCGGTATTATAAAACGAGCTCTCTTTCTTTGAACTTTTTAGATATCCTCCGTCGATCCTGTCTGATGCAGATTCCACACAGCACAGCAATACTCCAGAAGAGGACGTATAAATGAAGTGTAGGCAGTCTCTGTAATAGACCTGTTACATATTCTGTGTTCAGCCAACAAATCGTAGTCTTTGGTTTGCTTTACCCATAATATTATGTATGTGATCGTTCCACCTACGGTAATTGGTAACTGTAATCCCTAAGTATTTAGTTGAGTTTACAGACCTTAGATTTGTGTGATTTATCGTGTAACTGAAATTTAGCGGTTTCTATTTGGTACTCATGTAGGTGACTTCACACTTTCTATTATTTAGAGTCAATTGCCACTTTTCGCGCCATACAGATATGTTGTCCAACTCGTTTTGAAAATTTTTTTGATCGCAAGATGACTTTAATAAGATCGTAAATGACAGTATCATCTTCAAACAATCTAAGACTTCTATTCAGACTGTCAGCTAAATCTTTAATGTAGATCAGGAACAGCAGAAGGCCAATGACACTTCCTTGGGGAACGTCAAATATTACTTCCGTTTTATTCGATGACTTTCGGTCAGTTATTACGAACTGTGCCATTTCTAACAGGAAATCACGAATCCAGTCGCACAACTGAGGCGATAGACCACAAGCATGTAATTTGATTAGAAGTCGCTTGTGAGGTACTGTGTAAAAAGGCTTCTGGAAATCTAAAAGTATAGAATCAATTTGACATTCACTGTCAACAGCACTCATTACTTCGTGAGAATAAAGAGCTAGTTGTGTTTCCCGAGAACGATATTTTATGAATCATTGTTGGCTGTTTGTCAAAAATCGTTTTCTTCGAGATGATTCATAATGTTCGAACACAGCACATGTTTCAAAATCGTACAATAAGTCGACGTTATCGATATGGGTCTGTAATTTACCAATTACTCCTATTTCCTTTGTTACAGTATATAAATTATCCTTAGATTGGAAAGTGACACGTTCGTAAGAGGAACTAACACAATCTAAATACATTTATATGATTAGCAATATGATGATCCTTGAAAATATCGCGCAATTCCTTCAGTCGTTTCCTAATCAACAAAAAACATGCAGATAATTGAAATACTATAGTTGGAATGCTAACATAACCAGAGGGTTTCGATGTTTGGGATCCAGCAAACATATCGAACTCTTTTCTAAACGCTGATCAAGGATACGTTTCCTCTTTGCTACTCTGTTATCTGAACTAGTAGGTGTAATAATTTACATCTCGTCATTCACTTGCATGTTGCAGCTTTTTTCTAAGTTCCTCGTACAAATGAATATTTTCTACCCTGAATAGTTCAGCCTGGTGCTCTTCAAGAAGGAAAGAAGAATAGGGTTTCACGTCCCGTCGTTGAGGATGTCGTTAGAGACAGACCTCGTGATTGGATTAGGAAAGAATAGGGAAGGATACCGACCGTGCTCTTTCAAAGGAGTCATTCTGGAATTTGACTTAAGAAAACCAAAAATATCCTAAATGTGGATGACTGGGCAGGATTTCAAACGCCGTTCTCCCGAATGCGACTCCATTGTCTTCCTAGTGCGCCAACTCGCGCGGTGGGTTTTCTTCATATGTTGACAGATGTGCAAAACGCGTCTTTCTTATTAACAGGTGAAGATGGTATCAGTAAACTGTGCAGTCGATAGTTGAAAAAGTTGCCTTATTAACACATATGATATAAATGCTAGCTTTGCAGCTGCAACGCAGAATGTGCAGAAATGCCCCGACGGGAACCTCCAACACGCAGCTGCTACAACACAACTCTGCTCACGCTGCATATTACTACTTCTTATCCAAATCCTAGAAAAGCTGTTCAGTTTTTCAAGATCAGCGAAGCGTATTGTAATTCGGCTTTTTTCCCACTCTGGTAGGCTCCTGGGTGAATACAGTTCTCGGTGAGCGTGGTCAGACGAATGTATAACGCACGATATGCAGTGGGTGTGGAAAATGTTCGGATATTTGTATTTTGCAGCTACTGAGATAACAAAGACGTAGATCGGAAATAACTGGTGAAGTGACTTACTCGTGCGAAATAAAAAACGTCACAAGATAATACACATAGCGAACAAATTAATTGAAACCATAAGTAACCGTTACTTTACTGTATAGAAAAAGAGGGGTATACAAAGAGTTCGTATGAAGTTTTTCTGTTTTGGTATTAGAGATAAGAGTTCGTATGAAGTTTTTCTGTTTTGGTATTAGAGATTTTGAGAAGCTCCGACTCATCTGCGCATGATGTTCCTGGTCTACCTGAACACATGACGAGAAAAATTCAGTCTAGAGACTGATACTTAGAGTAGTGGAATTATTTCCTTTTGTTCCATCAAGTCTGTTCTGGAACAGACGCTGCTGGATTTGGGCTGCCTCTTCCGCCAGTTCCGCCGTACCTGTGATCTTCATCTCCCCCTTCACTACCGTTGAAATCTTCATCGTTACCCTGGCAATGGGCCCTCTCGAGGTAATATCATATGGAACAGGTGAACTAAGGTTTTTTAACGACGTATTAATCCTCCCCCTCCTTTTTTCTCAACCGGGCTTGGTTGGGTCTGGCTATGGCAGAATTATATACATTACTGAATATCTAAAATTACTGAATATGTAATTACTGGATATATAATTACCAAATATGCAAAATTACTGAATATATACACTGAAGTGGCAAAGAAACTGGTATAAGCTTACGTATTCAAATACAGAGATATGTAGACAGGCAGAATACGACGCTGCGGCAGGCAACGCGTGTGTAAGACAAGTGTCTGGCGCAGTTGTTAGATCGGTTACTGCTGCTACAATGGCAGGTTATCAAGATTTAAGTGAGGTTGAACGTGGTGTTATAGTCAGCGCACGAGCGATGGGGTGTACGCCCATTTCACGAGTGTACCGTGAATATGAGGAATCCGGTAAAACATCAAATCTCCGACATGGCTGCGGCGGAAAAAGATCCTGCAAGAACGGGACCAACGACGACTGAAGAGAATCGTTCAACGTGACAGATGTACAACCCTTCCGCAAATTGCTGCATATTTCAATGCTGGGCCATCAACAAGTGTCACCCTGCAAATCATTCAACGAAACATCATCGATTTGGGCTTTCGGAACCGAAGGTCCACTAGTGTACCCTTGATGACTGCACGACACAAAGCTTCACGCCTCGCCTGGGCCCATCAAAACCGACATTCTACTGTTAATGACTGGAAACCTGTTGCCTGGTCGGACGAGTTCCGTTTCGAATTGTATGGACCGGATGGACGTGTACAGGTATGGGGATAACCCCATGAATCCTTGGACCCTGCATGTCAGTAGGGGACTGTTCAAGCTAGTGGAGGCTCTGTAATTGTCGGGGGCGTGGGCGGTTGGAGTGATATGGGACCCCTGATACGCCTAGATACGACTCTGACACGTGACACGTACGTAAGCATTCTGTCTGATCACCTGCATCCATTCATATCCATTGTGCATTCCGACAGACTTGGACAATTCCAGCACGACAATGCAACACCCCACCACGTCCAGAATAGCTACAGAGTGGCTCCAGGAACACTCTTCTGAGTTTAAGCACTGGCCACCAAACTTCCCGAACATGAACATTATTGTGAATTTTAAAATTTTCCCGGCGAATTGACTGTTCAAACAAATTTCGGGCTTGCAGCCGGTCGTCGTTCAATACTTCGCACGATATTTCAACTGGGCACCTGCCAGTCATCTTCAGGTGAGCCGTCGCAGACTGGCGATAAAGTTCTCCGCTCCGCAATATATAGCATACTGTAACTATTCTGCGCATGCGTTGAAAACTTGATAGTTGAACCAACACTGCCCGCCGGCCGCGCCCTCGCTGGTGGAATAGCGGAACTCAGTCGCCCTCTGCGTTGCTGTTTGCCACGGCCATCGACGCACTCTGTCGTCTTCGATTTGAGCAAATCGTGGAGATGATGGGATTCCATGCACTGTCCAGCTGGTAGCCGCTGTCACGGTTTAACAGATTTTCCGCCAGTCGTATTTCTACGGATTCTTTAATAATGGAGTCCCAGAACGACGTTGCTGTAGACAAAATCATTGTTTTCTCATACTCCATTGAATGCCCAGTAGAAATACAATGTTCAGCAATAGCGGACTTGCTTGGCTGCAAAAGTCGGGTGTAACGCTGATGTTCAGTGCAGCGTTCTTTCACGGTGCGTGTGGTTTGACCTATGTAAGCCATACCACATTGGCACGGTATCTTGTAAATTCCGGCCTTTCGTAGTAACAGGTTGTCCTTAACTGATCCCACAAGGTCCGCAATCTTCGATGGTGGGCGGAAAACCACTTTTACCTGAAATTTTCGGAGGATTCTTGCTATTTTAAACGAAGTGTTGCCAACGAAAGGAAGAAAAGCTAAAGATTGTTCCGGCATGTTCTCCTCCTTATAAGAAGTGGTTTTCCGCCCACCATCGAAGATTGCGGACCTTGTGGGATCAGTTAAGGACAACCTGTTACTACGAAAGGCCGGAATTTACAAGATACCGTGCCAATGTGGTATGGCTTACATAGGTCAAACCACACGCACCGTGAAAGAACGCTGCACTGAACATCAGCGTTACACCCGACTTTTGCAGCCAAGCAAGTCCGCTACTGCTGAACATTGTATTTCTACTGGACATTCAATGGAGTATGAGAAAACAATGATTTTGTCTACAGCAACGTCGTTCTGGGACTCCATTATTAAAGAATCCGTAGAAATACGACTGGCGGAAAATCTGTTAAACCGTGACAGCGGTGACATCTAAATTAATCCGACAGACTAAAAGAAACTACGAAAATGCCCAAATTTTAGAAATCGAAATGGGCTTCCAAAAGAACAATGCAAGAAACTTTTATAAAACATTCTAAACTAAACTAACCGGTTATCAACCTCAAAGTCTTTGCTCCAAAACTGAAAATGACAGTTTGGTTCTTAACAACCAGGAAAACTGTAAGGTACTTGCTAATTATTTTGAAAAACTATTGAACTGTCCAGAACCAGCAAATAAATTCCAACCACAACAAACTAATAACACCAGTCCTAACTCTAAAGAACCAGACGAAATCGAAATAACTGAACAAATTAAGAGACTTAAAGACAATAAAGCATCCGGAGAAGACGGTATAATTGCAGAACTACTAAAATCGGCTGGCTCTAACATAGATGAGTCAACTAACAGGACATATCTGGCAAACTAAGAAAATACCTGAGGACTGGAAAACTGCCCTAATTCATCCATTGCATAAAAAAGGGGATAGAATCAATGTTAATAATTACCGAGGAATCTCTCTTCTCCCGGCACATACAAAATTCTCTCGCAATGTTTACTTGATCGAACCCGAGAACAGTTAGAACCTAAAATTGGTGAATACCAAGTAGGCTTTAGACCAAACAGATTCTGTCCGGAATCATTTCTTAATTTAAAAGTAACCTTTAGGCACCGAAGTACTTCTAGAAAGAATAATGTATGTACACTTGTGGATTTTAAAAAGGGCTACGACTGAGTTGATTGTGAATCTCTTTTGCAAATTTTAAAGGAACAAGGGCTAGATAATAAAACTCTAACACTAATTAGGGAAACATTAACCGACACTAGCTCTTAAGTTAAATTCATGGGAGAAATTTCTGAACCATTTGATATGAAGACTGGTGTTAGACAGAGAGATGGACTCTTCCCATTACTTTTTAACTGTTTTTTGGAAAAGGTAATTGCAGAATGGTAAGGGCAAAAGTGGAGTCAAAATATAGATCAATCAATCAAGTTAGGTAGAAGTAATATTAAAGTATATTGCCTCGCCTCTACAGATGATCTGGAAAATTTAACTCGGGATATTACCACAGTTCAAAAACAAATTGCAATTCTTAAAGAAGTTGCGGAAAAAGTAGGACTACAAGTATCATTCGAAAAAACGGAATATGTGACATGCAACAAACAAGCATACAAGTTTCTGATTATGACATATGGAAAAAAAAGGGATTTCTCAGTTTAAATACTTGGGGGAAATCATACAAGAAAACGGCCAGGAAAAAGGCGCAAACGAAGTTCGCTGTCAAAGATTGGCAACTGGATTCAGATTAACACAAAATATTTATAATAAACAATCACTTTCTAAGTTCAGTAAACTTAGGCATTACAACACTGTAATCAAACCTGAACGTCTTTATGGAGCAGAAACTTTAATTTTAAATAAAAACAGGGATATTGAAGAAATTCAAAAGAAAGAAAGAAAGATTATTAGAAAAATATTAGGCCTCAAAATTACTGATGGAGAAACTTACAGGCTGCGAAGTAATAAGGAAATAAATGAATACACAGACATACATACTGACACGAGAAAACGAAGACTTAAATTTTATGGGCACACTAATAAAATGTCGCCCACAAGGTTGACAAAACAAATAGCAGAAGTCTACGAAAACAGGAGTAAGGCCAAAACTGAGCCAGTTAAATGGATCGCTGCAGTTAAGGTTGGTAGAACTCAGGTAGATTTTACTGATGGAAAAACATTCAGGCAAAAGATATTTGATTGGGAAGTTGGTCAAAGGGAAATTAGAAAACGGACTGGAGCACCATGCTCTGATGAAAGAAAGAGACTTCATTCTGAAAGGATGAAACAAATTCGCTCACAAAGAGAAATGCCAATTATAAAAAGCGACATTGGTTGATTGTACCTCACGTGGTTTGGACGCATATGTGAATAAAACACACACACACACACACACACACACACACACACACACACACACACATATTAGGGTGTTACAAAAAGGTACGGCCAAACTTTCAGGAAATATTCCTCACACCCAAAGAAAGAAAATATGTTATGCGGACATGTGTCCGGAAACGCTTACTTTCCATGTTAGAGCTCATTTTGTTACTTCTCTTCAGATCACATTAATCATGGAATGGAAACACACAGCAACAGAACGTACCAGCGTGACTTGAAACACTTTGTTACAGGAAATGTTCAAAATGTCCTCCGTTAGTGAGGATACATGCATTCACCCTCCGTCGCATGGAATCCCTGATGCGCTGCTGCAGCCAAGGAGAATGGCGTATTGTATCACAGCCGTCCACAATACGAGCACGAAGAGTCTCTACATTTGGTACCGGGGTTGCGTAGACAAGAGCTTTCAAATGCCCCCATAAATGAAAGTCAAGAGGGTTGAGGTCAGGAGAGCGTGGAGGCCATGGAATTGGTCCGCCTCTACCAATCCATCGGTCACCGAAACTGTTGTTGAGAAGCGTACGAACACTTCGACTGAAATGTGCAGGAGCTCCATCGTGCATGAACCACATGTTGTGTCGTACTTGCAAAGGCACATGTTCTAGCAGCACAGGTAGAGTATCCCGTATGAAATCATGATTAGTGTGCTCCATTGGGCGTAGGTGGAAGAACATGGGGCCCAATCAAGACATCACCAACAATGCCTGCCCAAACGTTCACAGAAAATCTGTGTTGATGACGTGATTGCACAATTGCGTGCGGATTCTCGTCAGCCCACACATGTTGATTGTGACAATTTACAATTTGATCAATACATACTGACGAAACTAAAATGAGCTCTAACATGGAAATTAAGCGTTTCCGGACATATGTCCACATAGCATCTTTTCTTTATTTGTGTGTGAGGAATGTTTCCTGAAAGTTTGGCCGTACCTTTTTGTAACACCCTATATATATATATATATATATATATATATATATATATATATATATATATATATATATATATAAGCCCAATTACTGAATACGTAAAATTACTAAGGATCACTAAGATTAAGATATATATATATACATTTCTGGTAAGGACCACTAAGATTAAGATAAAAGAAATTAGAGATCGTGAGGAGGCATATGGACAGTCGTTCTTCCCTCGCTCTATTTGGAATGGAACAAGAAACGAAATGATCAGTAGTGGTGCAAGGTATCCTCTGCCATGCACGATACGATGACTTTTGGCGTTTGTTTGTGGATGTGGATGTAGCTGTACTGGTCTTGACCTGGACTGTTTATCCCACTATTTCTGTTCGCATTTGTGTGTAGTCGCTGGTGCTCATCCACTCGAATTATATCTACTGTGTACTTTGTTGTTTGCAATAAAACTGTAGCTACTACAATTTTCATGTCGTGGAATAACATTTATATATTCAGTAATTCCTCCTTTTTCCACAATGCATCGACATGAAAATTGCAAACAATAAAGTACACAGAAGATACATTTGGAGTGAATGAGCACCAGAGACTACACACAAATGCGAACAGAAACAGTGGGATAAACAGTCCAGGTGAAGTGCAGTACAGCTACATCTACATTCACATACAACGCCACAAGTCATCGTATCGTGCATGGCAGAGGATACCTTGCACAGCTACTAATTATTTCGTTTCCTGTTCCACTCCAAATAGAGCTAGGGAAGAACGACTGTCCATATGCCTCCTCACGACCTCCAATTTCGTTTATCTTAATCTTAGTGATCCTTACCCGAAATGTACGTTAGCGGCAGTAGAATCTCTCTGCAGTCAACTTCAAATGTCGGTGCTCTAAATTTTCTCAACAGTGTTCCACAGAAAAAACGTCGCCTCCCCTCCGGAAGATTCCCGTTTGTGTTACTGAAACTTCTCCATAATACTTGGGTGTTGATCGGACTTACCAGTAACAAATCTAGTAGCCCACCAGTAACAAAACTAGCAGAGAATCAACGTTGAGGGGATCCCAAACACTTGGGCAGTACTGAGCAATGAACCATACTTTCTCAAAAATTCTCCAAATAAACCGAAGTCGACCATCCGCTATCTTACTAGAATCCTTACATGCTCGTTCCAGCTCATATGGCTTTGCAACGTTACGCCCAGATATTTAATCAATGTGACTGTGTCAAGCAGCGCTGTATTCGTACATTACAGGGTTGTTTTTCCTAAAAAGCAGGTTCATCATTACAAATCATACAACAGACCTAATCGGCAAGAAGAACGTTAAGAGAGCACGAACGATACAAGAGAGACAGGGCCGTGCTGCTGGTGTGCCGCTGTCTCCACTCAGCTGGCTGTGGTGCTGCAAGTGAAGCAGGCACTCTCCTTTCGTTCTCTCGCTGACGGCGCCAAATGCGAACTCTGTGGGTGTGATGGCGGCGGTGCAAGTGGACACGCCATCATATATCTCCTCCCTTTGGGGAGATGGCACCAAAGGCGTCGGTGGAAAAAGGCGGGAGGCAAAGCGATCACGTCTGCTGCCAGATACGGACTGGTGTGGCCGAGGAGGCCTTGTGGTCCACACAGGTGACCTTCACAGTAACAGCACGAGGAGCATGTAGTGGTACTTGAGTTGCGTAACCATTGCGGCACCTCACCTCAACCTCTCGATACCAGCAATATTCTACTGTGTTTCTGTAAAGTAGTTAACATATTTCTGAGACAACATTCAGATTTGATTTCATTAATGTAGAGGTACTTTGATACATCGATATGTTTATATTGCAATGATATTATTCTTATGCGTATTCTTTCTTTTGTCACTATGATCTTTGACGTACTTGTAACTCTGATTTTTGGGCGCGTAAGCGGTTATTAGAGTGTCAAGTATTGGTCGTCATGTTGAAAAGACGCAAATTGTAGTCGGTTTATAAAATATGAACTTTAACAGTGAGGAAGATGTTTTCAAGTATGTTTTATATTGTGTGGTGATGTTTTGTGACTTACGTGATATTGCAACAAAAGTAATAAAAAAAAGTGTAACTTAAATTCGGAGTGCTGATTACTTTTTTTACATCACCATTGTGCTAACTTTCAAAGGTTTAATCTTCAAGAATGGTTTGTGAAACACATCTATAAAACTTTTGAATATCGCAGAATAACACCTAGGCCTCTTTGTATCCGAGCTTGGAATCATAACCACCTAGATTTTCGACGATTGAGCGATGATTTCACGAGACCAGCGTGGGAAACACGAAAAGATGAGTGTCTAATTTATCCATTATTTCATGAAATGATTTTATTAACCGTGCTCTAATGACACCTGCCACATAATATAACTTTGTTGTTGCTCGAAAATGCAATATTTAGCAGCGTGGGCAACACTACAAATCATAATTAATTTTTGACCTTTGTTGTGGTAGGGTTGTTAGAAGCAGCAGTGACGCAATGACAGCTGCCTGTTGATAATGTTCGCAGCATTAGGCCATCAACTTTTTCTGTCATGCCTGTATGTGGCCCCGACGATGCCAAGCAAGCTGGAGGAATGACACGTACGTATCGGTGGCATGGAAACCATTCTGCCAGCAGTGAGTGATGAGAATAGTAACGACTGAAGTAAGGCAGACAGGTGCTCCTGCTGGAGAGCAGCGTCGAGATTACACATCGGGGAAGGATTTGACGCGGATAGCAGCCACATCTCGATATCTTCGGCCCTCAATAGCTCCTCAAGCAATGGTACACTCTTAGTGCACGGCCCTTCGAATGGAGCGATGCTTGCATGCAGACTACCTGCCGGCGTCTGCTGTGGCTGCGGTTGCGGCGGTTTGGCACTCAGCGGAGTGCGCAGCTAGCTCTGATGGCAGAAGAATGGTACACCACCGGCATCGACGGTGAACATTCGCCGACCACGCATCGACTGCACTGTCGCTGGCATCCAACAGGGCTGCCGAGTGAAAGTATGTGGCCAGACAGGGATATCCAAGGTGTAGCGCGAAGAGTGTAAGCTCACCTCAGGCCTCCGCACAGGACACAGCACGTGCAACAGAGTTCAGGGCTGTCAGCCAAGGAGGATGTCCCCTAAGCTTCTGCCACGCAGCAGTGTGATCCTGGAGGTGCTGAGAAACAGAGGCAATGCCGAGGCTGCCACGTACTATTTTAAGGGTTTCTGAATAGTGTACACTGTATGCTCCATTTGTCGATTGATTGTGGGGTGAGACAGTGTGGACAAGAGGTGTGTAATACCATTGTGGCCGCTGAAATCTTGAAACATCACTCATGAGAAATGCAAGCTGCTATTGGAGGCGATCGTCCAGGGAAACCCTTTCATTCTCAAAGACTTGAGTGAGAGCCTGCACTACAGCTTCCATGTTGGTGGAGAACATGCGCAGAACATACAGGTATTTGGACAGTTTGCCGACAACCACCAATGCATAGAATGACAGTAGGGGTCCGGAAAGTAATTGTGAACATCGTCCCATAGCTGACATGGCATGGACGATGAGGTAAAAGTTCTTGGCAGTGCTGGCTGCTGTTTGGTTCACTGTTTGCACTCACGCATTATCCTCTCAGTTGTCGAGTCAGTGCCAGGCTAGTAGACAAAATGCTGTACGATGACCTTCATGTGGGTCATACTCCAGTGCCCGATGTCTAAGACAGCAAGATACAAGTCCGCAGGTTGACAGGGACAGTGACTCGGGGGTTGTCTGAATCAGTGCTAAGAAGGAGAGTACCGTCGACAAATGCCAGCCGACAGAGGAGAAAATATGTGCAAAGCAGAGCAAACTCCTTGGCTCGGGCCAACCATGGCACACAAAATCGATCACCTGTCAGAGCACAGGTTCTTACCGGTTGCGAACCGCAATGGGCCATCACAGCAAGTCTATCTGCTGGGTGTTGCTAGTGGCCACTGTTTTAGAAATAGACAACTTTGGATTTGTCAAAGGTTGTGTTGGGTCCCATGGACAGGTATGACAATACGTTAGCGTTAGCATGCTGTGCCATGGATCTGTAATGAATCTCACAGTGGTATGCACTCGAAAACAAAACCCATGGCTGGCTTGTGATCGGCGATGATATTGAATTTATTGCTGTAGAAGAAAACATAGAATTTCAGCATAGCATACACTATGGTTGGAGCCTCCTTTTCTATCTCAGGATAAGTGTGTTCAACGGCTCTCAATGTTTCGGAGGCATATGCAAGAGACTGTTCTGTAGGCTAACATCAGTCTAAACGTATTAACGTAGCATCAATTGCCAGGATGAGGTCTTTTCCTGGTGTAAAGTTACCGAGGCACAGAGTTGTCTTTAGAAGTGTCTTTACGTGGGTGAACCCTCTGTCACAGGCTTATGACCAAACGAAAGGAAAACTTTTTTTTTTTAAACTCGTTCAACGGATGAGTTTTGTGTGCATTAGGGTGAAATTTCGAATAATAACTGTCCTTTCCCAGAAATGATTGGAGCTACGGATTTTAAGGAGGTTTTCAGTCATCGATACCTGGTGTTTCGTAGATTAAACGCTGTCCTTCAGAAGAAGGTGGCCCAAATATTCGATTTCTAACTGAAAGAAGTTTGATTTTCCCAAACTGCACTTGAAGCTAGGTCCTTGCAGTTAAGGAAGAGAATCCGACAGTTAACGAGATGTTCCATCCATGAAGGAACCATGACGATGATGTAATCAATATAGTTTTCACAGAACATAACGCCTTACTTTAGGTTTTATAAAAAGCTCTGGAAAATGGCGGACACACTTGTGAAGGCAAACTGCAGACTCATATAATGGTACAACCCAAAGAGGATGTTGATGAGTTTTATCTGTTCAGAAGCGGAATCTATCTGAAGTTTCAGGTTTGTTTCCATGAAATCAGTTTAGGAAAGCATTCACTGCCTGAAAGCTGCGTGAGTGTTTCTTCTGGACTTAAAATACCTACATAAATGAAATGCCTGCGTAGGCTTTTGGATAACAACCAGAGGCGTAGCCCACTTGCAGGAAGGAGTGGGTTCAGTGGTGCCCAGGGCGTGGTACCAGTCCAATATTTCCTCAACCGTCGACCGCAGAGCAAACGAAATAGGCCGAGCACGACAAAATTTGGGAATAACCATCGGTTTTAGTGTCATGTGGGCCTTGTAGTCTTTTGCAGCACCCAGTCCCAGTCAAAACAGTGACCCAAACTCGTGCCAGAGGTCATCAAATGCCTGGAACTGGATGGAGTCGGAAACGAGATGCACACCATCCTGAATTTAAAAACCAAAAACTGTGAAGACCAAACATGTTTTCGGATGTCGTATTTCGACGGCCATAATCCTGACCGCCCGAATGATATACTGATAGCCATCGTCGATCGTGAACTGGCCGTCGACAGGAATCGGCCCATCGCACTGACCAACCAAACGATTGCTGGAGGAAAGAGAACGGAAACCCAAGTAATGATACATTTAACATGCACGGGAGACACAAAGGACGCGGTATCGACCAGGTAACATAATTGTCATTGCCGAATCTGCAGAGTAATGTAAATCTTGCTGGGAACCCTGAGTTCCTGGCTGAGCGACGGCGTCACACTATGGACCTCTAGGAACTCAACGGCCACGTCTGAGGACTGGCCGTGCTGGTAACCATGTAGTCACCACATGGGCTTGTTTACGGTAAGCCGCACGTCATGCAAGATGCTGCAGGCAGCAACAACGGACGTGTGTTTGGAAATAATCAGGACATGTCAGGAAGCTGCATCAGAAAGAGTCATCGTCCAATGGGATATGCCGCGGACAAGGAGGAAAAGACGAGGACGTCAGTGAACGACGCCATTGCTGTGGTATCAAACACACCGCCGCTTTCTCCCACTGCATTAACCTCAAGCTGTTCAGTCACAGCCAATGATACTTTGAACACGTGAGCAATAATTATCACCTCCTTGACTGTGAGATCTTCCAAACGTAACACCTCCCGATGCACCTCTCTTTCAGGAGCACGATAGTCCACAACGTCGTGTATCAGAGAGTCGTCATGGACTGTTGACAATGATCACACGCAAATGTGCACTTCAAACTCAACCCCTGGAGATTAGCCAGCCATGCCTGATACGACTGGCCTGGTTTCTGTTGTCGCTGATGAAAGTCCATATGGTAAGCCACAAAGTGGGTTTGCTAATTATTGAGCAACACATACACGAACGACAACGCCACAAGGTCTCTTAACGGAGCAAGTTTCCGAACCAAAGAAAACGTTTCGGTCTCGATCCAAGAGAAGAAGAAGGATTTTTGTGAAGTCGGATCCACTACCTGAAAATCTGGATAAAGCCGCTGCAAATGGTGCACATACGAGACCCACTCTTCCTTCGCCTTTTGGAAAAGCTGGGGCCGCAGGTGGGTGTGTCCAGGGCGAGTGTTGAAGGACCGTAACACCCTGTGAAGTCGTCACCAACTGTCAAAGCTGTTGGAGCTGCTGCTATGTGTATTGCAACAACTGAACAAACGCTGAGTCCGTTATGATCACGGATTTCATGCAAAAACGAAACGACCTCGTCCGTATAAATTAGAGTATCTACAGTTTCATTGCAAATAAGCAAGTGCATAGTTGCAGCGAAAGAGCACCAGAGTCTATGCACGCACGTGGACAGAAATGATGGGAAAAGTAGTCTAGGTCAAGACTGGTAACAAGCAAGTTCGTCATAACCTATCACGGAGCAATCCTAATCGGCAAGCAGAACCTTCACAGAGTACGGACGATGGAAGGGAGGGTGGGCCACGCTGCTGGTCTGTGGTAGTCACTCGGCTGGCTGTGGCACTAGCAGCAAGCGAACCAGGCGCTCTTGTTTCATTCTCTCGCCGGAGGCACCAAATGTGAACTCTGTGGGCGTAATGGTCACGTCGTAACTGGACATACCACCACAAAAATGGTACCAGCCTGTAACAAGTAAAATTTAATTTCTTTATCCCTATGACTACAAGGCTTTCAGAGAGGCACAGAACATTGATCCCCTTAAAATTCTTACCCATGTTTATTTAGTCTGAGGAGTCTTCGACCCTCTCTTAGATCGGAGCAGGAACCATAAATACCAAAAAAATCTACAAAACATTGTTTATCGAACTTCTCAGTTTCAATACATACTTGAGGCTCTGTTATGCACACGACCGAGACAGTATGAATATAATTATGGTTACCAACACAAATAATAATGGTAATAAGAACAGTTATCAAGCACTTTTCAGGCTGTGTCTAATATTATCAGGAACAGGTAAGTTGATGGCAGAGGAGAAGATTGAAATAAGAGTGATAGTAACTGTCACGAAAGAGGAACCAGAATATTTCTGCTATACTGTGCAGACAGGAGTGTTCGAGTCGAAGATCAATACGAGGGAGTGCAATGGCTAGGCAGATGCTAGAGCAAACAGAGGGTATGACCGTCTCTATGCTTATCTGCACATAACTGTCATAGGCAGTAGTGAATAGTCGAAAAATTAATTTTGCAGTATATCTTACATACATATTCATCAGCAATCGGATGTCAGCTCTGACCTGAATGTCTTTGAAATATTTTATAAAAGCAGTATTTTTCTTTTTACAGAAATGTTGAGGTTCAGTAATCGGTAAGATGATGGTGAAATATATATTCTAAAACTGTAGATAATGCTGATAGAATGCAAACAGACGAGTAGTCTGAGTGTTCTTTGGCAGATCCATGCTTGGGTTATGGTTCTATAAGTCCCTGGTTCCAGGCTATTAGGAAGACGCATTACGCTGGAGAGTAGTTAAAGATGTCTGTTGTTTTGGGCAGGAGTGGACTGACAATAAATTTGATCGTTTGCCTGGTAATGATTGGTAATGGAACAAAGCTGGAGCTGGGCAGGTTGCATTGTTGCCAGATATTCCCAAGGTAAAGGTCACCCCCTTCTCCTCTGTCCACCCCTCTCTCGCTACCTTCTACGCCAACTGTGTGATGTACAAATGGTGGGAAATTCAAATTGGCGTCATCATATTGGTCTGAAAAGCTAGGCCAGCTTGCATGATTGCCAGATGACGCCCAATTAGTATATGTCAATTTTCGTCATCCCCCTCTACAGTTTAGTATCCAATTACTATAATTTATGACCTATCTCTGCCTCCTCTTACCTAATTAGTGTAATTTATGATCCAAAAATGGCTGTTAAGTATTTTTCCGCAAAAACAGATGTTCCAGTTCCCATGGCATAGCAGTCGCTTCTGCCCACCACTAATTCAGGCATGCTAACCATCAGGTGGAACTGTCACTCATGTTTTGCTAACTGTAGTGAAGGAATCATCATGAAGCATCATCACAGATATGCAGACAACCTTGCAGGGCAACCACAACTATGAGATCACCACAGATCTGCCTCCAGCTCCAGACAAAATAAAAAAAAAGAAACTGACTCATACATTTGAATGCACATGTTAACGCTTTCCTCACTGTACATTATTCATTGTGTATACATTTTTTGCAAATACTTAGAGTATTTTCTTTTCCACAGTTCAACGGCTCCCTGATGCATAGGAGCAGAAATGATCACTGATGTACTGGAGCAGGAAATCCAAGTTTCTAAGAGTATGGTCCATCTCGTCCTCTTTCAGACATTTGCTTCTTTAGCATGAATATGTCCACACCGACATCTAGGGGAATGCAACACTGAAATTAACATCTGGAGACCCTTGTATTATTTAAATAATAAGAATGTTATGAACTTATGTGGCCTAAACAGCGCATAAGAAATTGAGAGAGAAAGAGTGACTTGTTGGCAACCATAAGTCAAACCACTATTCAGTAACTTTCTAAGCTATCTGTGTGAGTATAGACTACATGTGAATGTGTTGTATGAATTGTATAAATACATGTATTCATGCAATACCAAAGTCTGCTACTATTACTCCCATAAGCATTAAATACATAAAAGTGTAGTGTTAAATACATACAAGCGTAATTTATAGATGGAGTACCTAGGTATATTACTGTTATTATCGGTGTCAATACAGGGTGAATTTAATGCATATAAGAAATAATTATTAGAAAAAATATTGCAATGGGTTTGATATGGAAAATAGAATGATCGTATTTTTTAACGATTGTGGTTCTAAGTATAAAAATCCATACATATTATAAAAATAGATGTATGTATGTATGTATGTATGTACTTATGTATGTTCCACATCTCTAAACAACTTCATCGATTACAAATAAACTTGGCACAACTACCACCTAATGTCTGGGAAGAGTCGCTGTGCGGATAAGAACCACCTAACTGTCAAAGCGATGGGGCGAAAAAGACGTGCAGCCAACGATGCGCCAGTACCCAGATTTTATTCATCCAGTATTTGAGAATGAGAGCACTTACTGACTTGCAACAAAGTTGACACAAAATTTCAAACTTAACGAATTTTTTGTCGCTTACAACGCCCACAAAATGATCAAAGGAAAGAAATACACTATTTGCGTGTACCATTGAACGGACCTGCAAAATGAAATCATTTTACGACACATAGTTTACGATATATGACGTCATAAGCGCTAAGATACCTGCAAAATTATCGCATAATGCATGACGCTTAAATTTATTACTTCTTTGCAGCTACATCTATATTTTCATCTACGTGACTATTCTGCAATTCACAGTTAGTGCCTGGCAGAGAGTTCATAGAACTACCTTCGGAAATTTGGAAATTCGTGGTAAGTACCTATGGGACCAAACTGCTGAGGTCATCGGTCCCTAGGCTTACACACTACTTAATATAACATGGCTGCTTGTCCTGTTTCTGAGGTTGCCCCTCAGTCTGCAAGATCCGGGCGGTCGTAGAGGGTGGGCTTACTGGTAGTTGGGAGCTCCAACGTCAGGCGCGTAATGGGGCTCCTTAGGGATATGGCAGCAAGAGAGGGGAAGAAAACCAATGTGCACTCCGTGTGCATACCGGGGGGAGTCATTCCAGATGTGGAAAGGGTCCTTCCGGAAGCCATGAAGGGTACAGGGTGCACCCATCTGCAGGTGGTCGCTCATGTCGGCACCAATGATGAGTGTCGCTATGGATCGGAGGAAATCCTCTCTGGCTTCCGGCGGCTATCTGATTTGGTGAAGACTGCCAGTCTCGCTAGCGGGATGAAAGCAGAGCTGGAAATGCTGGAAAGAGTGCTTGCTAAGGTGCTCAGCAATGTGCCCTGCCTGGATATTCACTCATGTGTTATTGCCACGTTAAAGGGAGGGTTCTCCTATATCTCTCTTCCAAAGGATACAGTAGCTAAAAAGGCTACTATTAATGTCCAAAATCTTGATGAGGACGACAACTTTTGATTTGCGTGGTCAATCCTGGCTTGTGAAACAAATTACAAGACACATTCTGAGCGTATAAGTCAATACCACATGTATAATATTTGTGAATATTGTAACTTTGACAGTATTGATTTCCCCGGAAGTCTTCAGGACGTACTTAAATTTGAGAGGCAGAATTTTGTATATCTGTTCACGTTTACAGTCTGAAGTAATGCAGGCCAGAGGAAAACAAATTTGACAGATCCCTTCATTTCTCCAATTTCATCGGTCGGTGTCAACAACATGTACACCTGCTGCTTTTTTCCCAGCGGGAAAACAACTCGCAGTTGATGATTACTTGGAGAACGTGTTCTGCGGAGTTCTTGGTTCCCCACCTCCTCCTCCTCCGCATATGTGCAGAAAATAACCGTTCAAGAGCGAGATGATATGTTAAACTTTGTTTTGCAGTTGAGAATCGGCTTGTCATGCCATGGTGATGAACGTGTCATTTCTGAGAACGGAACCGAAACCCTACCAAACTAACGCTATTCACTCGAGTGATAGAGTGAATATACACTCTAAGGAAGAAAAAAGTATCATGAAGGAATTATCGGAGTGAGCTAAAATTCTGTATATGTGATTTAAATGTGCAGACAGACAAATGATGACAATTACACGGATAATTCCTTTGTAGTGCGTCGTTTCCTTTTTTAGTGTGTTTTTGTAAATGTGTGAGTGTATGCAGAATAGTATTATCCTTTTGTAAATAGGTGTGTGAGTGTGTGTATGTGTGTGTGTGTGTACTGTGCACTTTTTTCACCTCCCGCAATTCGTATACGTCAACAGTATTTAGTCTCATTTCCCATGTTAGATCACTATCTTTATAACGCTGCAACAATAAAACCTGTAAAGTTTGATAGCAGGGCTTTAAATCTGCACTGATATTACAACAACTGTAAACACTTGATATCACCATTGTAAATGTGTTCTGACATTGTAAAAATTTAATAACATTCAAGCAACAGTGAACTATTTAAAAGACTTTCGTGAAAAGTTATTGTATATATTTAACTGCGTACTATGTAGTATTTTTAGTATATATGCAGGGTGTCCCAGCTATCTTGTCCACCCAAAATATCTCTGGAACAATAACAGCTATTGGAAAACGACTTTCACCGGTATCAATGTAGGGCTGGGGCCCATGAATGTACATATTTGGAAACATTCTAAAACGAAAGCATATGTGTTTTTTAACACAAACTTATGTTTTTTTAAATGGACCTCCTATATTTTTTCTTCAGCAATCCATAGCACAACAAAGCACATACACAATGGCGTTGATTGCATCGCAATATTCCCATTGCGTCCCGAGATATTAAGACGCGAAGTTGACGCTTGAAACACCCGACATGCGCTGCTAGCGCACGTCCTGAGGCTCAGGCGTGAACCCCATGCTGCCCGTAATCGCGATGTGATTGACATGCGTAATCACACCTCCATACTTATCAAGAGATCCGAAACGAATAATACGGTCTGCTGCCATCAACTCTCATAATCACATAATGGTTTCCCTCTTGCACATTTTACATATCTACGTACACAATATGAACCAGTAGCGATCGGTGTACACCTGTCAGGTTGTCTTATTTATCCTGCAGACCCAAAATAAGGTTTATCTAATGCGTTATATGACCCATTGTGCTTGTCGCGCAGGGCCTGGCTCTACCTAGTCAAGTGTCCAACTTAGTTCCCACTACTGCCACAGTTACCACTTCGCCTTGTTTATGATTTGCGACCCATGCAAACTCCTGTACTCCACCACCCTCCGAGCATCCCATTTGTTGTTGCTTTGGCGTGCAGTACACCGCTTGCCAGTGTAGTCGTGCATCAGAGTAATCTAGTGACGGCACGGAGGTAGTACACATTGTGAATAAACGTTGTGTTGTGGAACTTATACTGTACAGTATAATGTACACACATGAAGATATGGTAGAAATGCTGCTGATCTATGGAGAATGTACGTTGACGGGAAATACGTTATGAGATTGCTTGTTTGTTGATAGTACTGTTAGCGAACATTATGATTATTAAGTTAATATGTCTGTTTTCTACCCTACTCTAAAAAAAATGGTTCAAATGGCTCTGAGCACTATGGGACTTTACATACATGGTCATCAGTCCCCTAGAACTTAGAACTACTTAAACCTAACTAACCTAAGGACGTCACACAACACCCAGTCATCACGAGGCAGAGAAAATCCCTGACCCCGCCGGGAATCGAACCCGGGAACCGTGGCGTGGGAAGCGAGAACGCTACCGCTCGACCACGAGCTGCGGACCTACACTACTCTACATACCTGTACTGTACCCTGTTGTAGGTGGACGAAATGCTGTTCAGGCAGAACGACTGTACAGAAGACGATTCCCTGACAAAGCATCGCCTTCGCGCCGGATGTTTGGTCGTCTCACATCTCGTCTACGTGAAACGGGAAGCTTAAATCCAAGACCTCGACATCGTCCTAGAACACGCACAGATGAACGTGCTGAAGTTGCTGTGCTCGCTACCATAGCTGTGAATCCTCAAATCAGCACACGTCATATTCAACGTGAAGTTCGTGTGTCGAAATCAAGTGCACAGCGTATTCTTAAACGTCATAAATTTCATCCTTACCACGTTCATTTACACCAGGATCTTCATGGAAATGACTTCCGCAGTAGGGTAACATTTTGTCGGAGGGCTCAGCAAAAACGTCTGACTAATCCAAATTTTTTTGCAGATGTTCTCTTTACCGGCGAGGCATCATTCTCCAACAAAGGAATTGTCAATAGGAAGAATATGCATTATTGGTCCGCAGACAATCCAAAATGGCTCCGTCAGGTAGAGCATCAAGGTCCGTGGAAAGTT
Source organism: Schistocerca piceifrons (assembly GCF_021461385.2). NCBI lineage: Eukaryota > Metazoa > Arthropoda > Insecta > Orthoptera > Acrididae > Schistocerca > Schistocerca piceifrons. Next base: position 76,892,431 of record NC_060149.1, read on the forward strand.
AATGTTTGGTGTGGGATTATTGGAGATACCATTATCGGACCTTTCTTTATAAATGGCATCCAAAATGGCAGACAATACTCCAGATTTATACGACACAATCTTCCTGTTCTCCTGGACACCGTACCTCTGAACCGGAGAATGGTCATGTGGTATCAGCATGACGGAAGCCCTGCACATAACGCCTTACGAGCACGACGACTTCTGAACTGTAAGTTCCCTGGTAGGTGGATTGGAAGAGGTGGCCCAGTTAGGTGGCCTGCCCGATCTCCGGACCTTACACCGCTGGATTATTTTCAAAAATGGTTCAAATGGCTCTGAGCACTATGGGACTTAACATCTGTGGTCATCAGTCCCCTAGAACTTAGAACTACTTAAACCTAACTAACCTAAGGACATCACACACATCCATGCCCGAGGCAAGATTCGAACCTGCCACCGGAGCGATCACGCGGTTCCAGACTGAAGCGCCTTTAACCGCACGGCCACACCGGCCGGCGGATTATTTTCTTTGGGGAGCAGTGAAGGATGCTGTTTACCAACATGAACCAACAACACCAGAGGACATGAAGCAACGCATTATTGATGCTTGTACAGCCATCAAAGAGGAAACAGTAGCACGAAGTAGGGCATCCTTCATCCGCAGAGTGACCCTATGTATGCAAGCCAATGGGAATCACTTTGAGCATGATATGTGAACGCTATGTTTAGTATGTAGTGCTGGTATCACAGTGGAAGTTTCTACAAAGGATCATTTTACCCAGTGATGTTAAGAAACATTTGTTTGCAACAATCTGTCATTTAACGCATTAGATAAACATAACATTGATAATTATGTGATAATAAAACTAATTGGTTAAACATGTTTACATTCATCTTCTATGTCCTACCTGAACTTCCCAAATCAAAACATTTTTACCTAAACAACGGTAAAACTTTTAGTCCACTTGCTCGTTTCACTAAAACCATCAACATGAATTTTACTATTACGAGTGAATGATTAACTGTCACTTGCGCTAGATCTACAGTAAAGTTTTAACGTTGAACGGCATTACCTTTTTAGTAACGGATTAACGATAAGCAAAGTTAACTTTGTGACTAACGTTGCGGTATACAGATATGTTACAGAACCGCATCACCCCTAGCCTATGAGATAAATACCTGCTGGAATGTACGACGTTAATGCAGGATGGCAGCAGACCGTATTATTCGTTTCGGACCTCTTGATAAGTATAGAGGTGTGATAACGCATGTCAATCACATCGCGATTACGGGCAGCATGGGGTTCACGCCTAAGCCTCAGGAAGTGCGCTAGCAGCGCATGTCGGGTGTTTCAAGCGTCAACTTCGCGTCTTAATATCTCGGGATGTAATGGCAATATTGCGATACAATCAACGCCATTGTGTATGTGCTTTGTCATGCTATGGATTGCTGAGGAAAAAATATAGGAAGTCCATTTAAAAAAACATAAGTTTGTGTTAAAAAACACATATGCTTTCGTTTTAGAATGTTTCCAAATATGTACATTCATGGGCCCCAGCCCTACATTGATACCGGTGAAAGTCGTTTTCCAATAGCTGTTATTGTTCCAGAGATATTTTGGGTGGACAAGTTAGCTGGGACACCCTGTGTATTAGTTTTTCCATGCTACTAGTCATTATTGTTAGTGTAAAAAGGCTGTACAAGAAATCGCTGTTTTTTAGTTTTTCCATGCCATCAGCCATTATTACTCAAGTATCTCTAAACATATTGCACAAAAAATGTTACCAAAGAAAAAAATAAATAAACCAAAAAGAAATCTCTTACCATATATTCTTGTTCTGATTTACATAATGGCTCTAAGCACTGTGGGACTTAACATTTGGGGTCATCAGTCCCCTATACTTAGAACTACTTAAACCTAACTAACCTAAGGACATCACACACATCCAAGCCCGAGGCAGGATTCGAACCTGCGACCGTAGCAGCAGCGCGGTTCCGGACTGTAGCGCCTAGAACCGTTCGGCTACAGCCGCCGGCGTTCTCATTTACAACCCATACCATGATTCCTAAGTCCAATCTCACACACACACACACACACACACACACACACACACACACACACACACACACAAGTTGAAACTAGTTAGTACAAAATTAGCAGTAGACGTGAGTAAAAAGAAGGAAAAGCAGCTTATGACTGTTCTGCATCTACATCTACATCTACATTTATACTCCGCAAGCCACCCAACGGTGTGTGGCGAAGGGCACTTGACGTGCCACTGTCATTACCTCCCTTTCCTGTTCCAGTCGCGTATGGTTCGCGGGAAGAACGACTGCCGGAAAGCCTCCGTGCGCGCTCGAATCTCTCTAATTTTACATTCGTGATCTCCTCGGGAGGTATAAGTAGGGGGAAGCAATATATTCGATACCTCATCCAGAAACGTACCCTCTCGAAACCTGGACAGCAAGCTACACCGTGATGCAGAGGGCCTCTCTTGCAGAGTCTGTCACTTGAGTTTGCTAAACATCTCCGTAACGCTATCACGCTTACAAAATAACCCTGTGACGAAACGCACCGCTCTTCTTTGGATCTTCTCTATCTCCTCTGTCAACCCAACCTGGTACGGATCCCACACTGATAAGCAATACTCAAGTATAGGTCAAACGAGTGTTTTGTAAGCCACCTCCTTTGTTGATGGACTACATTTTCTAAGGACTCTCCCAATGAATCTCAACCTGGCACCCGTTTACCAACAATTAATTTTATATGATCATTCCACTACAAATCGTTCCGCACGTACACTCCCAGATATTTTACAGAAGTAACCAGTGTTTGTTCCCCTATAATATAATCATACAATAAAGGACCCTTCTTTCTACGTATTCGCAATACATTACATTTTTCTAAGTTAAGGGTCAGTTGGCACACCCTGCACCAAGTGCCTATCCGCTGCAGATCTTCCTGCATTTCGCTACATTTTTCTAATGCTGAAACTTCTCTGTATACTACAGCATCATCCGCGAAAAGCCGCATGGAACTTTCGACACTATCTACTAGGTTATTTATATATATTAAGAAAAGCAATGGTCGCATAACACTCCCCTGTGGCACGCCAGAGGGTACTTTAAAGTCTGTAGACGTCTCTCCATTGATAACAACATGCTGTGTTCTGTTTGCTAAAAACTCTTCACTCCAGCCACAGAGCTGGTCTGATATTCCGTAGGCTCTTACTTCGTTTATCAGGCGACAGTGCGGAACTGTATCGAACGCCTTCCGGAAGTCAAGGAAAATGGCATCTACCTGGGAGCCTATATCTAATATTTTCTGGGTCTCATGAACCGATAAAGCGAGTTGAGTCTCACACGATCGCTGTTTCCGGAATCCATGTTGATTCCTACAGAGTAGATTCTGTGTTTCCAGAAATGACATTATACGCGAGCAAAAAACATGTTCTAAAATTCTACAACAGATCGATGTCAGAGATATAGGCCTATAGTTTTGCGCATCTGCTCGATGACCCTTCTTGAAGACTGGGACTAACTGTGCTCTTTTCCAATCATTTGGAACCTTCCGTTCCTCTAGAGACTTGCAGTACACGGCTGTCAGAAGGGAGGCAAGTTCTTTCGCGTACTCTGTGCAGAATCGAATTGGTATCCCGTCAGGTCCAGTGGACTTTCCTCTGTTGAGTGATTTCAGTTGCTTTTCTATTCCTTGGACACTTATTTCGATGTCAGCCATTTTTTTGTTCGTGCGAGGATTTAGAGAAGGAACTGCAATGCGGTCTTCCTATGTGAAACAGCTTTGGAAAAAGGTGTTTAGTATTTCAGCTTTACACGTGTCATCCTCTGTTTCAATGCCATTATCATCCCAGAGTGTCTGGATATGCTGTTTCGATCCACTTACTGGTTTAACGTAAGACCAGAACTTCCTAGGATTTTCTGTCAAGTCGGTACACAGAATTTTACTTTCGAATTCACTGAACAGTTCACGCATAGCCCTCCTTACGCTAACTTTGGCATCGTTTAGCTTCTGTTTGTCTGAGAGGTGTTGGCTGCGTTTAAATTTGCAGTGAAGCTCTCTTTGCTTTCGCAGTAGTTTCCTAACTTTGTTGTTGAACCACGGTGGGTTTTTCCCGTCCCTCACAATTTTACTCGGCACGTACCCGCCTAAAACGCATTTTGCGATTGCCTTGAACTTTTTCCATAAACACTCAACATTGTCAGTGTCGTAACAGAAATTTTCGCTTTGATCTGTTAGGTAGTCTGAAATCTGCCTCCTACTACTCTTGCTAAACAAATAAAACTTCCTCCCTTTTTTTACATTCCTATTTACTTCCATATTCATGGATGCTACAATGGCCTTATGATCACTGATTCCCTGTTCTGCGCTTACAGAGTCGAAAAGTTTGGGTCTATTTGTTATCAGTAGGTCCAAGATGTTATCTCCACGAGTCGGTTCTCTGTTTAATTGCTCGACGTAATTTTCGGATAGTGCACTCAGTGTAATGTCACTCGATGCTCTGTCCCTACCACTCGTCCTAAACATCTGAGTGTACCAGTCTATATCTGGTAAATTGAAATCTCCACCTAAGACTATAACACGCTGAGGAAATTAACGTGAAATGTATTCCAGATTTTCTCTCAGTTGTTCTGCCACTAATGCTGCTAAGTCGGGGGGTTGGTAAAAGGAGCCAATTATTAACCTAGCTCGGTTGTTGTGTATAGCCTCCACCCATAATAATTCACAGGAACTATCCACTTATATTTCACTACAGGATAAACTACTACTAACAGCGACAAACACTCCACCACCGGTTTCATGCAATCTATTCTTTCTTAACACTGTCTGTGCCTTTGTAAAAATTTCGGCAGAATTTATCTCTGGCTTTAGGCAGCTTTCCGTACCTATAACGATTTCTGCTTCGGTGCTTTCTATCAGCGCTTGAAGTTCCGGTACTTTACCAACGCAGCTTCGACAGTTTACAATTACCTGAGTTCACAAAATAAATACCTGGGAATTTGCATATCGTGCTGCAGGTATTGGTCTATGGAAGCAGGTGGCATTTGATCATTGCCGGTTCCATAGACGTATAGAAGCCATATTTAAAAAATTACATATCCTAAGTTGGATGACCAGCATGGACAATGCATGTGAACGAAAATGCAGCACATGTGCCATATACATAAATCCTTATCTGCCCATGAGGTAGTAGAGCAGCTTATTCAAACCTGTGGAGGAAGAGGGCAAGGAAATTATTCAGACAAGTTGGTGAGACTAGCTAGTACAGGAGCTTGTTTAGACCTGTCAATGGAGGATGAACTGAACAAATAATGTACAGTGTTTTAAAATTATCATTTATTTGCCGCGCGGGGTAGCCGTGCGATCTAAGGCGCCTTGCCACGGTTCGCGCGGCTGTCCCCGTCGGAGGTTCGAGTCCTCCCTCGGGCATGGGTGTATGTGTTGTCCTTAGCATAAGTTAGTTTAAGTTAGATTAAGTAGTGTGTAAGCCCAGGGACCGATGACCTCAGCAGTTTGGTCCCATAGTCCTTACCACAAATTTCCGATTTTCATTTATTTGTCACTCAACTTAAAATTACTTTCAAGTTGGGTGAAAAATGAACGTAAAAGTACTTTCACATTACCTGAAGCGCACATAACCCCAGTTACTTGCCCATACGTCTGCTTGACCTACTGGAGGAGTGGACATTTTTATAATTCCAGGTTCCAAATTTCAGCATGTTTGTAGATACACTGACGCAAAAAAGTCGTTACACCAAAAACTAATTAATGTAGAATAATGAAGTTTTGGGAATACATTTGTCTAGGTAACATACACTGCTGGCCACCGTAAATGCAACACCAAGAAAGACAAAAGGTAGCACAACAAAATTTATTTTGTAGATAACATGTTGACCAAGTATCAAATTATTACATTTACAGACGTCTGTGACATGTGGTTCCTGCCAGAATCAGTAGCCAGAGTAGCCGCCATTGTTGGAGATCACCGCTGCCACACGTCTCGGCATTGAGTTAAAGAGACGTTGGATGTGTTCCTGGGGTACAGCAGCCCAAGCAGCTTCCACACGTTGCCAAAGATCATCTGGTGTGGCAGCTGGGGATGTAATCTGGGTCACTCGTTGAGCAACCATGGACCACATGTTTTCTATCGGCGAAAGATCCGGAGAGCGAGCCGGCCAGGGAAGCAATTCAATCTGGTTATTGACGAAGAATCTTTGGACAATGCGTGCCACGTGTGGTCGCGCATTATCCTGTTGAAATATGGCTGTGGCCGAGCCCTGAAGGTAAGGAAGGACAACTGGCTCCAGCACCTCGGATATGTAGCGCCGGCTATTTAAAGTACCGGCAGTGCGTACTAGAGGCGTGCGAGAGTAATATCCAATACCGCCCCATACCATAATACCCGGTGCAAGACCAGTGTGGCGGTGCATAATGCAGCTGTCCAGCATCCTCTCTCCACGGTGTCTCCACACTCGAATCCGACCATCGTGGTGCTGCAGACAGAAGCGTGCCTCGTCAGTAAAGACAACGTCATTCCATTCTGCCGTCCACATCCGTCTGTCATCACACCATTGGCGACGGAGACGTCTGTGGTTCTGCGTCAATGGTAGACGAAGCAATGGACGTCTTGCGGACAGACCACTCTGCTGTAAACGGCGTCGAATGGTACGCGCAGACACTGGATGATGCGTTACAGACGCAATGTGCTGTGCTATGGTTCGGGATGTCACTGAGCGATCCGTCACTGCCATGCGCACAGTTTGCCTATCTGCACGTGCAGTGGTGCACCGAGGTGAATGCGATCGACCACGTCGGTCCGTCGTACCCTCCTGCATCCAACGGTCACATATCCGCATTACAGTTGTTTGGTTTCGTGCAACACGACTAGCGATTTCTCTGTATGATAATCCACAATATCGGTAAACCACTATCCTTCCTGTGTCGAACTCGGATACTTGATCAAACGATGTTCGCTGTTGTCTACGAGGCATAACTGATCGTCTTGTGAAACAACCACAAGGTAAACACACATGCCGAACGTACACTCGTCGAAATCGCCAAGCCTTAAATGGCGCTATGAGGTGGCGCCACAGGCGCGCGTGATGTGCGTCTGCGCTGAAATTCTAATCAGTTGCATATCTCATGGCTGCAAACCCATGGTGTAAATTTCACTTGATTCGGATGCTTCCTTCAGGGTGTTGCATTTACGGTGGCCAGCAGTGTATTTCAGTGCTTAACATTGCGAGATCGAGCGTTAATGGAAGCCACTGCAAATGTGAAATGATGGTACATTAATAACCGGTGTAACCGCCAGAATGTTGCATGCATTTTGTTGTACAGAAGCCTGATGTCAGTTTGTGAGATGGAGTTCCATGCCTGATGCACTTGGTTCGTATATGCAGGGACGGTTAATGCTATTTGTGGACGACAGTTGAGTTGTCGTCTTATGATGCTCCAGATGTGCTCGATAGGAGACAGCAGGCCAAGGCTACATGTCGACACACTGTAGAGCATACGTGTTACAACAGCGGTATGTGGGCATTATCCTATTGGAAAACACCCACTGGAATGCTGTTCATGAATGGCAGCACAACAGGTCGAATAACTGGAATGACGTACAAATTTGTAGTCAGGGAGTGTTGAATAACAGCTATAGTACTCCTGCCGTCATTAGGAATCGCAACCCAGGCCATAATTCCAGGTGTAGGTCCAGTGTGTCTAGCACGATGATAGTTTGGTTGCAGGTCCTCAGCTGGCCTCCTTCTAACCAATACATGGCCATCACTGGCACCGGAGCACAGCCAACACCGACTCAAAGGAAGGCCTCGGCGCTTGTTCGTGACGTCACGTCAGCTAGGCACGCCGAACGCCAGGTCTGTTGCAGGCATACTCATAATGGTGGTGTCTCCCTCCCTGACACAGGAAAATGTGAAACTATTGGCCGTAGTTGACCAACACGCGTTATTGGTTCAAATGGCTCTGAGCACTATGGGACTTAACATCTGTGGTCATCAGTCCCCTAGAACTTAGAACTACTTAAACCTAACTAACCTAAGGACATCACACACATCCATGCCCGAGGCAGGATTCGAGACTGCGACCGTAGCAGTCGCGCGGTTCCGGACTGAGCGCCTAGAACCGCGAGACCACCGCGGCCGGCAACACGCATTATTCTGAAAGATTTCTGCAATCAATTAATTGTGCAATTCATTACACTTCTTAACAAATAGTGTACTCCTGAACTTAAATTTCCACCTGTTTTAAGGATTGACATACAAAAACAACTTCATGGTCCAGCAGCAACAGAATTCGTGCTTCTTTACCTTATTTGTGAATCTGAGGAAGTTACATTTGTACTGGGTTGCTTTTACAGGAAACTGTGAACATATTGGTGCTCTTCTTTAGGTATATTGGTTGACTATGGGGTGAGGAGCACGAATGTTAATTAAATATCTTGCGATTGTACAAGATGGGGGGGAGGGGGTGGGAGACAGAAGAAGAGGCAAAAGAGAGGTACTTGTTTTATCAAATAAAATTTTTTTATCTTATAAAGTTTCTCCTTTCAGTTGCAAGAGGGGAATATTTATCTTTTCTAATGTGCATGTTTAAAAAAGTTTAAGCTCAGCAGTATTTTCGATGTATGAAGCTATTTTGTTTCCTGTTTAGAATTCCTTTCGTTGAAAACGACTGTAATCTAATGACTGGCAACAGTTGGACATTTAAACATGTAATTTAGTTCACATTTCCAGTGACGATGTCAAACGAAAATAAATAAATAAATAAATAAAAGAAACAAGTTAATTGCAAGGGGGTTGGGGTAAGTTTCGATAACAAAATGGATCAAGTAGATATAGTTACTTGAATGTAAAATTTCTGAAGCTTGCAATGGGGCAAAGCATCTTCTCATATTGATCTACGTTTGTTTCGACAGGATTCCGTAATACAGAACTATGATCTTCATTTGTAGCTTTACGATAGTAAGAAAATCTTTCATCTAAATAAAACTGCAGAATCCAAAACAATACCAAACATTTTGTCCAAAAATAAGAGATTTATAGTGATAAGCACGCCCAGGCGTTTCTGCATGCAACAGACCTGGCGTTCGCCGTGCCCAGCTGACGTGACGTCACCAACAAGCGCCGAGGCCTTCCTTTGAGTCGGTGTTGGCACAGCCACCTTTCATCGGAAAACGCAACAGATCTCTACCCTCCCCTCAATGAGCTCCCGCTTGACACCACTGAAGTCGCAAATGGCGGTAGTTTGGGGTCAATGGAATGCACGTTACAGTGCGTCTGACTTTAAGCTGCCCTTGAAGTAATCGATTTGTAACAGCTCATTGTGACACTGTGGTGCCAACTCGCGCTCAAACTGATGCTGCAGATGCTTATGATCCGCCAGAGCCATACGCTGAATACGATGGTGTTCCCTCTCGGTGGTACCACGTAGACTCCTGCAGCCCAATCTTCTTGCGACTGTTCATTCTCGTGATCACCGCTGCCACCAATTATGTACAATGGCTACATTCCTGCCAAGTCTTTCTGAATTATCGCACAAGGAGTATCCAGCTTCTCGTAGCCCTATTGCACGACCTCGATCAAACTCAATGAGATGTTGATAATGGCGTCTTAGTCACCTTAAAGGCATTCTTGACTAACATGAATTCACCACGTCCAATCTCAAAGGTAACTAACGCTCACGGCCATTACAACGTGTATTTAGAGCAAATCTGATTTGCATCTTCATAGTGGCGCTACTGGTACTACTCTTATGCCACTGGCGCGAAATCTGAATAGACATCATCATTCAGAGGTGGAAACACGCCTACCACCTTTCGTTTATGTTGCACCACTCTTTCTCAGTGTGGCGATTTTTTTTCCGCCAGCGTCTTACACGTCCATGTAGCCTTCTCACCGCACTTCACGTACAGGATTGTGTATATGCAGCCAAATACTTGAAGCGATGTCACTATATCTTCGTAAGTCATGCCTGGTTCGTTCCAGTGAATTCACTTGTCAAAATGCATTAACCATAACGCAGTTCGTCATGTTTTAGAAGCCTTCATGTCCCTGAAAGGCTTCTGTGATGCGACATTTGTGGAGACTGTCGTTATAATACGTCCAAAAATTGTGGATGTGATGAAGGGTATATCATTAAATAGAAACAGCCCCTCCCCGTAGTCTACCATCTTAACGTTGGCGGGGAGGTTTGTGTGTCTCAGTGATCCACTGAGCTATGCTGGCGTGAGGAATGCGCCTTCTAGGGTCACCCATGCCTGACTAGTCAATTGGTGAGATTCCAGACAATGTGTAGTCCTCTTAGGGGGCTCCCTTCTTGGGAGTATTTGGTGGCAACTGCATGGGTCCTTAGCTAATTCTGACATTACCTCCACTTACTTGCGTCAACTTTTCTATGGACCGCCCTTATCGAAATGTTTCTTTCCACTCCAATGTCCGTCCCCGGTAGCTGAGTGGTCAGCGCGACAGACTGTCAATCCAAAGGGCCCGGGTTCGATTCCCGGCTGGGTCGGAGATTTTCTCCGCTCAGGGACTGGATGTTGTGTTGTCCTAATCATCATCATTTCATCCCCATCGACGCGCAAGTCGCCGAAGTGGCGTCAAATCGAAAGACTTGCACAAGGCGAACGGTCTACCCGACGGGAGGCCCTCGTCACACGACATTTCATTTCATTTTTATCCACTCCAACAATGTTAGATTTTGAGGCCGGAGGGTGTCTTTCATTTTGGAGATGAAAGGGAGGGCTGTAGCCTATTCTTGATGTTATTCAGTCTGTATATTGAGCAAGCAGTAAAGGAAACAAAAAGAAAAATTTGGATAGGAATTAAAATCCATGGAGAAGAAATAAAAACTTTGAGGTTTGCCGACGACACTGTAATTCTGTGAGAGACAGGAAAGGACCTGGAAGAGCAGCTGAACGTAATGGGTAGTGTCTTGAAAGGAGGATATAAGATGAACATCAACAAAAGCAAAACGAGGATAATGGAATGTAGTCGAATTAAATCAGGCGATGGTGAGGGAATTAGATTAGGAAAAAAGACGATTAAATAGTAAATCAGTTTTGCTATTTGGGGAGCAAACTAACTGATGTTGGTCGAAATAGAGAGGATATAAAATGTAGAGTTGCTATGGGATGGAAAGTATTTCTGCAGGAGAGAAATTTGTTAACACTGAGTATAGGTTTAAGCGTCAGGAAGTTTTTCTGAAAGTATTTGTATGAAGTGTAGCCATGTATGGAAGTGAAACACGGACGATTAACAGTGTAGACAAGAAGAGAATAGGCGCTTTCGAAATGTGGTGCTACAGAAGAATGCTGAAGATTAGATGGGTAGATCACGTAACTAATGAGGAGGTACTGAGTAGAATTGGGGAGAAGTGAAATTTGTGGCACAACTTGACTCGAAGAAGGGATCGGTTGATAGGACATATTCTGAGGCATCAAGGGATCGCCAATTTAGTATTAGAGGGAAGCGTAGAGGATAAAAATCGCCGGGGGAGACCAAGAGATGAATACACTAAGCAGATTCAGAAGGATGTAGGTTACAGGAATTATTCGGAGATGGAGAGGCTTGCACAGGATAGAGTAGCATGGAAAGCTGCATCAAACCTATCTCTGGACCGAAGACCACAACAACAACAACATCAAAATACACTCCTGGAAATGGAAAAAAGAACACATTGACACCGGTGTGTCAGACGCACCATACTTGCTCCGGACACTGCGAGAGGGCTGTACAAGCAATGATCACACGCACGGCACAGCGGACACACCAGGAACCGCGGTGTTGGCCGTCGAATGGCGCTAGCTGTGCAGCATTTGTGCACCGCCGCCGTCAGTGTCAGCCAGTTTGCCGTGGCATACGGAGCTCCATCGCAGTCTTTAACACTGGTAGCATGCCGCGACAGCGTGGACGTGAACCGTATGTGCAGTTGACGGACTTTGAGCGAGGGCGTATAGTGGGCATGCGGGAGGCCGGGTGGACGTACCGTCGAATTGCTCAACACGTGGGGCGTGAGATATCCACAGTACATCGATGTTGTCGCCAGTGGTCGGCGGAAGGTGCACGTGCCCGTCGACCTGGGACCGGACCGCAGCGACGCACGGATGCACGCCAAGACCGTAGGATCCTACGCAGTGCCGTAGGGGACCGCACCGCCACTTCCCAGCAAATTAGGGACACTGTTGCTCCTGGGGTATCGGCGAGGACCATTCGCAACCGTCTCCATGAAGCTGGGCTACGGTCCCGCACACCGTTAGGCCGTCTTCCGCTCACGCCCCAACATCGTGCAGCCCGCCTCCAGTGGTGTCGCGACAGGCGTGAATGGAGGGACGAATGGAGACGTGTCGTCTTCGGTGATGAGAGTCGCTTCTGCCTTGGTGCCAATGATGGTCGTATGCGTGTTTGGCGCCGTGCAGGTGAGCGCCACAATCAGGACTGCATACGACCGAGGCACACAGGGCCAACAACCGGCATCATGGTGTGGGGAGCGATCTCCTACACTGGCCGTAAACCACTGGCGATCGTCGAGGGGACACTGAATAGTGCACGGTACATCCAAACCGTCATCGAACCCATCGTTCTACCATTCCTAGACCGGCAAGGGAACTTGCTGTTCCAACAGGACAATGCACGTCCGCATGTATCCCGTGCCACCCAACGTGCTCTAGAAGGTGTAAGTCAACTACCCTGGCCAGCAAGATCTCCGGATCTGTCCCCCATTGAGCATGTTTGAGACTGGATGAAGCGTCGTCTCACGCGGTCTGCACGTCCAGCACGAACGCTGGTCCAACTGAGGCGCCAGGTGGAAATGGCATGGCAAGCCGTTCCACAGGACTACATCCAGCATCTCTACGATCGTCTCCATGGGAGAATAGCAGCCTGCATTGCTGCGAAAGGTGGATATACACTGTACTAGTGCCGACATTGTGCATGCTCTGTTGCCTGTGTCTATGTGCCTGTGGTTCTGTCAGTGTGATCATGTGATGTATCTGACCCCAGGAATGTGTCAATAAAGTTTCCCCTTCCTGGGACAATGAATTCACGGTGTTCTTATTTCAATTTCCAGGAGTGTAGTTCAAATGGCTCTGAGCACTATGGGACTTAACTTCTGAGGTCATCAGTCCCCTAGCACTTGGAACTACTTAAACCTAACTAACCTAAGGACATCACACACATCCATGCCCGAGGCAGGATCGAACCTGCGACCGTAGCGGTCGCGCGGTTCCAGACTGTAGCGCCTAGAACCGCTCGGCCACTCCGGCCGGCTACAACAACATCCACATGGGCGGCGACAGCGTGGAGGATGGACCTCAGTACAATCTAGCAGGCGGGACGGTTTCTTAATTGAACATCCAATAAAGGTGCCTACAGTTTAGAGGGTGTAAACCCTATGTGGAAATTTGATTAAAGCACAGGGTGGATCGAGCCCTTAAGTCGAGAACGACAATCGGTATAAAGGAAGAAAACCTTGATAAGGAAATTACTTGGTCCTCCAGGTTGGGAGTTGAGGTGATGGCCCTGCTCTCTATCACTCGGAAAACTTCAACATCCAAAAAATCCAGGTGTATGCCCTCAGAACCAGATCGTTATTATCCGGAATCGACTAAGTAAACGAAAACGGTATAAGAATTTTGGTGCATGTCTCGCTCAGGGCATTGCAATTAAGAAAACTGAAGTATTCAAATAAATCTATTGGAATAATGTACGTGTAATAGCACTAACAGAAAAAAGTTATAGGAGTAGAGGAAATATATGATTAAGTCCACATTTAGAGTGCAGTGTTGCGGTATATAAAATGTGGAATAAAGAAGGAAGATTATGGTTTAACGTCCCGTCCACATCGAGATCATTAGAGATGGAGCACAAGCTCAGAATGTTTCAAGGGTGGGGAAGGAAAGTCGGTCGTGATCTTTCAAAGGAACCATCCTGGCATTTTCCTGGAGTGATTTAGTGAAATCACGGAAAACCTAAATCTGGAAGGCAGGCAGGACGCGGATTTGAAACGTCGTCCTCCCGAATGCGAGTGCAGTGTGCTAACCAGTGTACCACATAGCTCTATTATAAAGTGGGAACGCTGCTATAAAAATGATACTGTGTGAACTATTGTCTGATGTACGTAGGTATAAAGCTAAAAAGATAGGACGTAGCGGTCACTGCAACATATCCACTCATAGATAATGCTACTGTCGCTAAGAAGAATAATTTCTTTGATGATTGGACAAACCTCGTAGATGGCGTTAGGAATAGGTTGGTTCAAATGGCTCTGAGCACTATGGGACTCAACTTCTGAGGTCATTAGTCCCCTAGAACGTAGAACTAGTTAAACCTAACTAAAGTAAGGACATCACACACACCCATGCCCGAGGCAGGATTCGAACCTGCGACCGTAGCGGTTTCGCGGTTCCAGACTGCAGCGCCTAGAACCGCACGGCCACTTCGGCCGGCTAATAGGAAGGAGCTGTATATTTTAGGAGGTTTTAGTGGACGAGTGGGTAAGCAGGACGCTAGTACGGTTGCAGCCAATATTGGGGAGGATGTTGTGGATAATAATGGAGAGAGGTTGGTAGAAATGTGTGAGCAGTACAGTCTTAAGATATGTAATGGGCTTTTCAGCACAGAGAGATCCATAAATGTACACGGATGCAGTCTACAAGGAAATTACACACTTTATTGATTATGCTATAGAAAAGAAAATTATCGTATAAAAGTGGGGGATTGCAAAGTCTACCGGAGAACGGAATGTAAAATGACCATTTTCTGTTTCGGTGTGCACTTTGGTTTCCATTTCAAACAACAATTGGCGAAAGGGTCCGAGCCGGAAGAGGGAGCGTTATAGTCTGGGGAATATTTTCATGGCATTCCCTGGGTTATCTCGTCATTCTGGAAGGCATGATGGATCAACACAAGTATTTATCTATCCTTGGGGACCATGTTCACCCTTAGATGCAGTTTATTTTTCCTTGGCACGATGGCAACTATCAGCAGGACAATGCAACATGTCACGCAGCTCGCAGTGTACGTTCATTGTTCAGAATATGTTTTTCATACTTCCCTGCACACCAAACTCCATGGATTTAGATACAATCGAGAATTCATGGGAGGACCTTCTTCAGACTGTTCCTTTCATGGATCCTCAACCGAGAAACCTAGTGCAGCTGGCCACAGTGCTGCAGCTGGCATGGCATCACACCCCTGTCATTACCTCACTGACTCTAGTACGTCTTGTAGTGATCTTCACTGCAAAAGGTGGTTATTTAGGCTTCTGGCATGTCGTAACATTAATGTGACTGGACAGTATATACAATGAATTAATAAATAAAAATTTGTTACCCTATACACCTGTTGTTATTTCCAAACCATTCTTTGAATCCCAAAACCCGATTGCATTGGCAGTTCCGCTGCAACTAAATGTACGAAGAAAGTCAAAGCAGTACCATTGCATTTAAATGTATACAGGGTGAGAAGCGTAAGACGTAACACCCCCATTATTCCGGGGTCGATTGCACGTATCGACAAGCGGTGTTCGGCGAATCATAGCCGACTATGGGGCACTTACTTTGGTACATGCACAATAATCACAACGATTATACTGACCGAGAGAGGCAAGTACTTGTTTTTTAAATGGGACGCTATACTTTTTTTATCATCATTCGAACGCTCTGGAAAAGACGCTATAGTGATGTAACGCATGTTGCTATTGTGATTCAAACTTCGCTTAAAAGACGGTGGGAAATATTGTACGGTTGAAGGTCGAGGCGGTCGGAAGCGGCTGCAGACTAAACACGCCTCGCACGACCCGCAGGCCGAGTTGCCGCGCTCTATGCAGCATGCACGGCCTACGCTACGAAGGTAAATCCTCATCCGCCCTCTTTTAAGTAAAGTTTGAATCACAATAGCAACATGCGTTACATCACTATACGTGTCTTTTCCAGAGCGTTCGAATGATGGTAAAAAAAGTATAGCGCCCCATTTAAAAAAACATGTACTTGCCTCATTATCTCGGTCAATATAAACGTTGTGATTATTGTGCATGTACCAACGTATGTGCCCCATAGTCCGCTATGATTCGCCGAAAACCGCATGCCGATACGTGCAATCGCCCCCGGAATAAAGGGAGTGTTACGTCTTACGCGACTTACCCTGAATAAAAAGACTGAGAGACACATGTCTTGTGTATACACATGTGACATATGTGCAGATGGGAAACACAACTCAGTTCACGAAATAAATTAAATTTAAACAGCTATTTTGGGGTGAAACAATCCTTGGCAGGTATTTTGGGTCATAAATTACACTAATTCAGTAACAGGAGTTATGACGGATTATAAATTATAATAACTGAGTGAAAAATTGTAGCGGTGGCACGGCTGGAAGTGATATATTATCTGGGTGCTGTTACAGAACTGCTGAGAACTCACTGGGTATCGCGATGTATTAAAGCTATCTCCTCGATGGTATCACGCAACAGACGTCGTCACGTACTTCTCTGCTGTCCTATTCCCAGGAGGAGGAATGTAGACAATTTTTACACAGTTGTAAAAGGTGCAGTTAGTATTTTGCCAACCGTGTATCAATAAAAGCAACTTGGCCACTTCCAGTCATCAAGATCAAGTGGACTCTAAACATAGATCAACTAATAACAAATGTGAAGAACGAACTCTGATGAGAAGCTCGTAAGTGTTACTTCCGCACTAGAAATACACTGGCGGAAAAAATCGCTGCACCAACACCTACTTAATGCAGTGTAACGAAATTTCGGCAGTATTTGTCTAGATAGCATATTTAAGTGATTAACATTGTAAGACCACAGGTTAATGTAAGCGCTGAGTACGTCATTGCAAATGAGAAATGCTGGTGTATTGATAACAGGCGTAACCGCCAGAATGTTGCATGCAAGCACACAAACGTGCATGCATTGTGCTGTACAGGAGCCGGATGTCAGTTTGTGGGATGGCGTTCCACGACTGTTGCATTTGGTAGGTCAATGCAGAGACGGTTAACGTTGTTTATGGATGAAGCCGGAGTTTTCGATCGATGATGTCCCATATGTTCTCAGTTGTAGACAGATATGGTAATCAAGCACGCCAAAGCAAACATATCGACACTCTGTGGAGCACGTTGGGTTACAACAGCGGTATGTGGGCGAGCGTTATTCTGTTGGAAAATTCCCCCTAGATGCTTTTCACGAATGGCAGCACAATAGGGCGAGTCACCAGACTGACGTACAAATTTGCAGTCAAGGTGTGTGGGATAACCACGAGAGTGTTCCTGATGTCACACGAAATCGCACCTCAAACCATAACTTCAGGCGTAGGTCCAGTGTGTCTAGCACGCAGCCAGGTTCGTTGCAGGATCTCAACTGTCCTCCTTATAACCAACACACATCCATAACAGGCACCTAGGCAGAACCAGCTTTCGTCACAAAACATAACAGACCTTCACCCTTCGTTCCAGTGAGCTCTCGCTTGACACTGCTGTCAAATGGCTGCGGTATTGGGTCAGTGGAATGCACGCTACAGGGCGTCTGAGTCGGAACTGTTGTTGTAACCGCAGGAAAAAGTCAAGTCTAATTACAGTCGTTTCAGGCAGTACGCCGAGAATAGTACGTAGGAATGAGTTAAAATTGTAGCGCTGGACGCCTGGCGTGGCCGAAGGGTCAGCCGAGGCGGAAGTCAAACTGTTGGGCAGCGGCGCTTGATAAGAAAGCAAACAGCCAGCAGATACGAACGAAGCTCTGTGTAGGGACTCGTGATAAGCATTCAATTAAGAGTATCAACGCATTCCTGGCTAGTCTAACAACCCTACCACAACAAAGATCAGAATTTAATAACGATTGTGGTGTTGCTCACGCTGCTAAATACTGCATTTTCGGGCAAAAACAGTCATATTATGTGGCAGGTGTCATTAGAGCACAGTTAATAAAGTCATTTCATGTAATAATCAAAAAACTAGGCACTCATCTTTTTGTGTTTCCCACGCTGGTCTCGTCGTAAAATCATGGCTCAATCGTTGAAAATCTAGGTGGTTATGATTCCAAGCTCGGATGCAAAAAGGCCTAGGTCTTATTCTGCTATATTCAAAAGTTTTATAGATGCGCTGCACAAACCATTCTTGAAGATTACACTTTTACTGGACAATGGTGATGTAAAAAAATAATCAGCACTCCGAATTTAAGTTACACTTCCTTTTAATTGCAATATCACGTGACGCACAAACATCACTTCACAATTCAAAACATACTTGAAAATATCTTCCTCACATTTAATAAGCCAACTACAAAATGCATCTTTCCAACATGACGTCCAAGACTTGACCTTTTCAAGGTCTGACTCTCTAACAACTCAACAACTAACTATCTCTTACGCGCCCAAAAATCAGAGTTACAAGTACGTCAAAGATCACAGTGACAAAAGAAAGAATATACATAAGAATAATATCATTGCAATATAAACATATCGATGTATCAAAAGTGAAATCAAATCTGAATGTTGTGTCAGAAATATGTCAACTACTTTGCAGAAATACAGTAGAATATTGCTGGTATCGAGAGGTTCAGGTGTGGTGCCGTAATGGTTGCGTAATAAAAGTACCATTGCACTAGAGAGAGAGGTCTGGGAGTGGAGAGAAAAGGAAAGAGGGCCCTTGGTGGGGACAGCACTACGTCATGAGGAGCCAATGAAGGGCCCCGGACGCAGTGCTTGACCATATAGGGAGAGGAGCCTCTATCCCTCCACCCAGCCTCTGAAGAACAATAACAACAACAATACTTTAACGATACCAAATAAGGACAAGTTGCCTTCGACGCTACGTCATGCCAAGCGCTGGCGGGGTCGAAGGGGGAACGCTAACAAAACTCGAGAGCACGCCGCTCTGCCTTCTTGCCTTGACGGTGGTGAGCGTGACAACAGCAGCCGACTTGGGCTGAGGAACGGGCTGTAGGCAGGCAGCCGGAGATAGTCGCTGAAGAGCGTTAGGGCGTAGCCGCGGGACTGTGACGTAGGGCGCTAGGAAATATTGCAGAGCTTCTAGTAGGCAGTCGGAACGGTGGAATCAGTCACCGTCTCTGTATTAGACTTGGCCTTCCTGAGAATGCAATCACCACGCAGTTAGGGTGAGCTGTAATTATTCGGAATAATCTGCAATTTGTTAAAGTTAGCAAGTCTTTAATTCTACCCGCTTCCTAGCCTTGTACCTTCACACCGGAGATTTCCACATCTTAGCCAGATCAAAAAGTCTCCCTTTCACTAAGGTCAACCGGCTAAATCCCTTTCACGAACCGTGTCGCTCAATCCCTCGCAATACCCACGCTTGGGACGCGACACTGTCCTTGAAGTAACCAGTTTGTGACAGTTCGTTGCGTCGCTGTGATGCCAACTGCTGCTTAAATTGCTGTTGCAGATGCAGGACGATGCGCCAGAGCTATACGCCAAACACAACGGTCTTCCCCCTCGGTAGTGCCACGTGGCCATCCAGAGCCCGGTCTTCTTCTGATGCTACATTATCGTGACCACCGCTGGTAGGGGTCATGTTCAGTGGCTACATTACTGCCAAGTCTTCCCGCAATATCGCGGAAGGAACATCCCCCTTCTCGTAGCTCTATTACGCAACCTAGTTTAAACCCAGTGAGGTGCTGATAATGCCGTCTTTGTCGCCTTAAAGGCATTCTTGACTAACATTAACTCACCACATCCAATCTAGCCTTCACGACCGTTACAGCGAGTATTTAAAGCAAGTTTATGTCCGTCAGTGTGTAATGAGACAGACTTTTCTCTTAAGAGTAAATTAAGTTGTGGTTGATTTCAGTATGTAACACAAACAAAAATTATAAAGTTTTGTCTGTGGCATAGAAATGACCATCCACATGAGTAATTGTACATTCGAGCATTATCAGCAAGCAAATACGGAGGGGATCCGTGAAGTAGTAGGTCTAATTGTAAATATAATTACAGACTTTGCAAATATCGAGTATTTCTAAGGAAGTCAGTAAACGTTTATTTGTCAAATATTTAGGTAGTAATTTAGTTCGAAGTTTATTCAGTATTATTCTGCTTTTCCCTTATAAGGTATTAATAACTTTTGTTGCTGATAATCCTTTATATACCTAGCGTAAAGCAGTATTTGGAGAAGCTTGCACAGGATAGAGCAGCATGGAGACATGCATCGAACTAAACTTCGGACAAAAAACCAAAATAACACATTAGACGCAAAATTACAACACTACAATATATGACAATAAACTAAACCGAACTGAATATTGAAAATAGGTGTGCACTGAGTTTTAGGAAAATCGGTGCAGAAAAAATGTGTTTCCGCAGTAATAAGAAAGATTGGTAATGTTATCCAGACAACCTCACACACATATAAAACTAACAGTTTTAAATCCAGCTCATAATTCCACGAATATGTCGCATTAGACACTCTCGCATTTAATGTCAATAGGGTCTCAAGATAAATATAAGGAAAACGTGCTTTAAGGGGAAAGGAAAAGCAATAAGTAAACGTCATTTAATCGGGTGAAGTATCTAGTCGCCAGGAAAAAAAAATGATTTTTAAAATAATCATGTTTTGCCAAGCGCTGACGAAACGCTCAGTTAATATAATTAAATGGAGTTGCAGGTCCGGTTAGCAGTGATGGCAAAGACGCTGCGCTTATAATCAAGAGGTGTCAGTTCAGGTCTTATCGCGCGGATATGAATATGTAAATAAGGCAAGTTTACTCACTCACTCTTAGCTAATTATGTAACTTGCACTAAGAGAAACATTCTCGCGCTACAAGGACAAATATAAATAGCTACCGGGTGAGAGCTAAGTGTTTCTTACCATGTCAACAGCGCGAATAGAAAATTGTTACAGTGGAATATGTGTACCATGACGCCATAATTAACACGGCATTTTCATTCACTTTAAACGAAAGTTCGTCAAAAACTGTGCATTGCCATGGAAAATGTCCTTTTCTTATCTAGTTCATACGAAATATATAAATCTTTTCAGAAAATATTAAAGTATGATTACAGAGTTTATTCACTAGTGAAGTGAACTATACTTTGCCCACTGTAGCTTAACTTTGTATTCCTTTTTTTTTTTTTTTTTTTTTTTTAGAAAATGATAGTACAGATGTACATAAAGATGCAGCAGAAACGTTTCAGGTAAAACTTAAATTACGACTTGAGAACACACATTTCTTACACATTGATTACGAGAAGAAATATGTCAATTTGTGAAAAATGCAAGCACCAGAGCTAATTAAAAGAACAGCGTTATAAAAAAAGGCTGTCTTATCAGACCCATTTTGCTTAAATAAGCAGTTATAGCCAGAAAATCACAGATAAGCTTAACCTCATTGTAACAAAGACATATATATTTTGTGAAAAATTATCAGTAAAAAGCACTCAATAACCAGGTGCAGAAAGCAAAGAAATCAGAATTGTCCAACAGCCCAACGTGTTTCGCGTGATTTTACTGACTTACATACACAACATATTCATCTCAAAATCACTAGGTGTCATCAGACCAAAGCTCCTGAAACAAATGGATCTGGAATTGCCAGAAATTGTTGAACTTGCGGATCTACTTCCACTTGAACTAAGCTGAAGCTACAACGCCGAAAAAAAAATGCAAGAGTCTCAAGAACATGGGCGTTTTTTATCAGGTGAGGTGATAGGTAGTTCATCTTTGTAGAAATGCATGATAGTAAATTCAGACCAAATGAAGGACCGAAGTCACATGAAACGGTGCCCGAAGAGTCCCATCACTACACAGTGCACCTCCTCTGACGGCGTTACAAGCGTGTATTCTCAGATGCAAACGCTCATAAAGGATCCGAATGGGATTTTGTAATACATCTACATCTACATCTACATGATTACTCTGCAATTCACATTTAAGTGTTTGGCAGAGGGTTCATCGAACCACAATCATACTATCTTCCTACCATTCCACTCCCGAACAGCGCGCGGGAAAAACGAACACCTAAACCTTTCTGTTCGAGCTCTGATTTCTCTTATTTTATTTTGATGATCATTCCTACCTATGTAGGTTGGGCTCAACAAAATATTTTCGCATTCGGAAGAGAACGTTGGTGACCGAAATTTCGTAAATAGATCTCGCCGCGACGAAAAACGTCTTTGTTTTAATGACTTCCATCCCAACTCGCGTATTATATCTGCCACTCTCTCTCCCCTATTACGTGATAATACAAAACGAGCTGCCCTTTTTTGCACCCTTTCGATGTCCTCCGTCAATCCCACCTGGTAAGGATCCCACACCGCGCAGCAATATTCTAACAGAGGACGAACGAGTGTAGTGTAATCTGTCTCTTTAGTGGACTTGTTGCATCTCCTAAGTGTCCTGCCAATGATACGCAACCTTTGGCTCGCCTTCCCCACAATATTATCTGTGTGGTCTTTCCAACTGAAGTTGTTCGTAATTTTTACACCCAGGTACTTAGTTGAATTGACAGCCTTGAGAATTGTACTATTTATCGAGTAATCGAATTCCAACGGATTTCTTTTGGAACTCATGTGGATCACCTCACACTTTTCGTTATTTAGCGTCAACTGCCATCTGCCACACCATACAGCAATCTTTTCTAAATCGCTTTGCAACTGATACTGGTCTTCGGATGACCTTACTAGACGGTAAATTACAGCATCATCTGCGAACAACCTAAGAGATTGTCCCAAATATCTGACGCCTTTTGTTGCGATTCTGCAATGGTTCTTGCAATCCCTTGAGAACGGGTAGGTTTCCGCTTCGTCATGTACCATACGTGTTCGATTGGAGAGAGATCTGGTGATCTTGGTGGCCAGGGCATTTCTTGCATACCACGAAGAGCACTTTACATCTCCGCAGCCGTATTTGGACGTGCACTGTTGTGCTGAAAAGGCACATCACTTTCCTGTCGAAGGAATGGCAGTACCACGGGAACAACAGTCTGTGCAATGTAGCGGGTACTGGTTACTTTACCCTGCACGAAAACCAAATGTGGCCACGAGTTGCAACTGATGGACCCCCACATCTGGGATGGGACCTGTGTGTTGCATGCGGATGCACACTGGAATAGGCGCTCACCAAGTCTACGTCGTACACGTGTATGTCTATCTCTCGCATACAGACAGAATCTACACTCATCACTCAACGCAACACAGCGCCATTCCACTCTCCAATCAACTCTTCCCGATATCAGAATGGCCATGCTTGATGTTATCGTAGCGTTGATGGAGGCTTGGCCAGAGGCACACGTGATCGTAATCCTGCTGCAAGCAGGTGGTTCCCAATGGTCACTGATGGTATAGCAGGTACATGTGCCCTCTGCTCGCACAGTGGATGACACGCGTAAAGCTGAAATAATAAACACCTTTTTCCAAAGCTGTTTCACAGAGGAAGACCGCACTGCAGTTCCTTCTCTAAATCCTCGCACGAACGAAAAAATGCCTGACATCGAAATAAGTGTCCCAGGAACAGAAAAACAACTGAAATCACTCAACAGAGGAAAGTCCACTGGACCTGACGGGATACCAATTCGATTCTACACAGAGTACGCGAAAGAACTTGTCCCCCTTCTAACAGCCGTGTACCGGAAGTCTCTAGAGGAGCGGAAGGTTCCAAATGATTGGAAAAGAGCACAGGTAGTTCCAGTTATCAAGAAGGGTCGTAGAGCAGATGCGCAAAACTATAGGCCTATATCTCTGACATCGATCTGTTGTAGAATATTAGAACATGTTTTTTGATCGCGTATCATGTAGGAGACGAGGTACTGGTAGAAGTAAAGCTGTGAGTACCGGCCGTGAGTCGTGCTTCGGTAGCTCAGTTGGTAGAGCACTTGCCCGCGAAAGGCAAAGGTCCAGAGTTCGAGTCTCGGTCGGGCACACAGTTTTAATCTGCCAGGAAGTTTCATATCAGCGCACACTCCGCTGCAGAGTGAAAATCTCATTCTGGATCATATAAAATTAATTGTTCGTAAAGCGGGTACCAGGTTGAGATTCATTGGGAGAGTCCTTAGAAATGTAGTCTATCAGCAAAGGAGGTGGCTTACAAAACACTCGTTCGACCTATAATTGAGTATAGCTCATCAGTGTGGGATCCGTACCAGGTCGGGTTGACAGAGGAGATAGAGGAGATTCAAAGAAGAGCGGCGCGTTTCGTCACAGGGTTATTTGGTAACCGTGATAGCGTTACGGAGATGTTTAGCAAACTCAAGTGGCAGACTCTACAAGAGAGGCGTTCTGCATCACGGTGCAGCTTGCTGTCCAGGTTTCGAGAGGGTGCGTTTCTGGATGAGGTATCGAATATATTGCTTCCCCCTACTTATACCTCCCGAGGAGACCACGAATGTAAAATTAGAGAGATTCGAGCGCTCACGGAGGCTTTCCGGCAGTCGTTCTTCCCGCGAACCATACGCGACTAGAACAGGAAAGGGAGGTGATGACAGTGGCACGTTAAGTGCCCTCCGCCACACACCGTTAGGTGGCTTGCGGAGTATAAATGTAGATGTAGATGTAGTGCATCAATCTTGACGTGCATCTGTACTGTGCGAACATCCAGAGCCTGGTCTACAAGTGTGGGAATGTTCTACAGACCACTGTTGAAAGCAACGACACACCTCCGAAAGACTGTGCTCAACATGTGCAACGATCCGTCGATACGACCATCTAGCTTCCCAGAGGCCCAAAATGCGATCCCGTTCAAATCACGGAAGCTGGTTAACGGGAGTATGTAATCATCGCTGAGGCATGGTTGTAGCCTAGAATGACTGTTACAATCACTGTTCACCTCCAAACTCTGTGAAGTTACTGCTTGCAGCGTCAAAACACAGGGTGCACAGCGCTATCTGATCGCCGATGATCGTGACAAATGAATCACTAACACTACAACCCCTCAGTACGCACGTATCAAACCCTGCTACCACTGAACGTAGTCCTTAAGGAAGTTGCATTTTTTCTGTCAGAGTATTTCACATATAGCAGTAATATACACTGATGAGCCAAAGCATTATGACCAGCTGCCTAGTAGCCTGTTTGTCCGACTTTGGAACGAAATACATTCCTGATTCTGTGTATCATGGAATCGACAGTTTGTTGGTAGGTTTTTGGAGGTATGTGGTCTTAGATGTCTATGCACAGGTCATGTAATTCGCGTAAATAACGGGCCGCTGATATTCGTACGCTCTGATGGCGCCCGATAGCTATCCATATGGATTCCATAGGATTTACATCAGGCGAATTTGGTCACTGAGACATCAGCGTGAGTTCACTATAATGCTCCTCAAACCACTTTAGCACGGTTCCGAGACACGGACAGTTATATTGCTGAAAGGTGACATTGCCGTCGGGGAAGATAACAAACATAAAGGGATGCAGGTGGTTCGCAGCTGTCAGCGTGTCCTCGATTACTACCACAGCTGCCATGCAAAGTCAGGAGAATATCTCTCATAGCATAATACTGTACCCAACAGACTGCGTCCGTGGGGTGCTGCACGTTTCGAGCCGCCGTTCACCTCGATGATGGCGTTTGTGGAAACGACCATCGACCTAGTGTAGCAAAAAAATGATTCACCTGAAGAGTCTACACGTCTCCATTAATCGACGGTCAAATCCCAATAGTCCCGTGCCCACTGCAGTCGTCATTGACGATGTCGTCGGGTCAACGTGTGAACACGTAGGGAAGGTCTGCTGCAGAACTCCATGTTCAACAGTGTACGACGTACGGTGTGCTCTGAAACGTGCGTGTACCAGCATTGAACTCTTTCGGCAGAGATGCCACAGATCACCACCTATCCTACTTTGCAGAACAGACAAGCCTCCGAACCGCACGCTTCGTGAAAAGTCGTGGACTTCAAACCATTTTGCTCCTAGTGGTAGTTTCACTGTCCTACCTCTTTTCGTAGATGCTCACGACAGTAGCACGTGGGCATCCGACCAGCTTTGCCGTTTTCAAGATACTCGTTCACGGGCTCTCCGCAATTATAACCTGTCCTTTGGTGGTGGTGGTTACTGTTTAACGTCCCGTCGACAACGAGGTCATTAGAGAGGGAGCGCAAGCTCGGGTTAGGGAAGGATTGGGAAGGAAATCGGCCGTGCCCTTTCAAAGGAACCATCCCGGCATTTGCCTGAAACGATTTAGGGAAATCACGGAAAACCTAAATCAGGATGGCTGGAGACGGGATTGAACCGTCGTCCTCCCGAATGCGAGTCCAGTGTGCTAACCACTGCGCCACCTCGCTCGGTGTAACCTGTCCTTTGTCAAAGTCGCTTATCTCAATGGATTTCCTCTTTTCCAGCCTTTATCTTCGGTAGGATGATCCCCCGTCCGTGTCTGCTCCGCTTATATACGTTTGTTACCGTGTCATGTGCCCGCAACACTACCAGGCGGCATCCAACGTCACGGTGGACATTGTCATAATGTTTTGAGTTATCAAGTGTGTATACATAGAGGAAGGTCTCGTAAACTGGTTCAAGCTTATCAGATGTAATTGTTAATAGATACACAAATCAAACATCTGGAACAAAGAGACACTCACAATTAAATCTTCTTACATAGATAAAATAATTTAGTACAAGCATTATGTTCATGATACACTGCTCCTAGTGTCTACCACATGATATTAAGTACGTTTTTCAAGTTCTGAACAGTCAAGATATAAACGTCAAATTTGAAGTAAAACATTAAAAGAACAATAGCATTACTTTCCTAATTTTAGCCATCAACAAAGAAAACGACAAACACGCATTTAAGGTTAACAGAGAAGGTATAACTGACATCACCATCCGCAGTTCATCTTGCCATCCAGTAACACATCACTCAACAAAAATGGGCATTAAGAGAAACTCAGCTCTATCAGATAAATAGTGCAAGCCAATGGCTATGACGACACGTTTTTAAACAAGACAGTTTCATAATTAAAAGTAAAAGCAGCAAAATCTAGCTGCTACACAGACCTTCGAAAGGAAATCGATTGCTTGTTTACCTTTCGCTGGAAAACTCTCATAGAAAATAGCACGTACATGAAACTACTTTGAATCAGTATTGTTTTCGTAACACAAAATAAAGTAAAACACATCCTCAAACACATATACAAAATTGTATGTGATACATGTAAAGCTAAGAATATAGGCCTAAAACCGAGATTTTCTGAAACACTACACTGGGCACATCAGTGAATATCACACAAACAATTGCTCCAAATTAGCTACAGCCATTCACAACATTGACACTGGCCACCCGTTTCAAGATATTAGAAATGATCGTTGCATAATACATAAGGGACACCAGATCGACCTATATGAAGTAAAATTTTTGAAAAACAGGATCGCAGTACTGAAAAAAGTTGCTGAATGATGAATTGGAATGCACCAGTTTGAAAGAAGTTCTTCACATTAGAATTGTTGTTACTTTAAGCACCTAAACACTCGGTAATTTCTATAATATTTTCTTCATAAAAATATATTAAGATGTATATTTTCCCATGATGTCTGCACAGAATATTTGTTCTGGTTTAAGTTGTGTCGAAATGTAATTTATATATATCAATATCTGTATTCAAGAGTAATAACTGAACAATTTAATTTCCTTTGACAGTTCCAACCTCTCCAGTACAAACAGTGCTCTGTGTAAATATAAATGTAAACGATGTTTATCTTTTTGCTTAGTACTCTGTATGCTATTAGTAGATGGCCACCTGATAATGATATATTCTGCCGGAATGCTTCGTATCAAACTGGATGTTGTTGTTAACTGGACTAAAGCAGAAATCTGTGTTACGTACAAAATTTTTCATTCTTAAACACTCTCAAGTTCAAAAACGGACTAGTTTTCTGCAGTTTTATATTTATATTTAGTGAAATAATCCTCAACTTTCTTCAATGGAGGGAATATTAGAGAAATTCCGTACGTAAGGTGATGGCCTATTTCATATCCAATCCAAACTTAATGCCTCCTCACACCATAACATGCAGACCACCATAAAGAACCATGTTCGACTATGTTCCTGGGAGCATTACGCTTTCCCATCTGTCGTCATATGAAGGTATGTCCAGTACTACAAATTTGTACTTCGAGAATTTCTTGAAAAATATACTGCCATAAGAATTTATAGTTACTCGACATTAAGAAAGAACTAACTCGCTGCACTTTATGCTGAGATCAGTCCAAAAAGAAATGGGAAATAGGCACTGATAATGGTAAGTTATATGTTACAAATTCTCCTCTGATTGTAAATTATTTTCTTCTAATTTATCGGTTGTAGAAGAATGTGAAGCTGGAAACCGCCATTTAAGCTTTAATAGCGTGTGTGGCGAAATAAATAAAAAACATTTGAATTTATTGCGTTTTTTTTTTGAAATGAGGAAAAATTATGGATATGGAACTGTAATTTTAGAATTTTTGAAGGCCTTTTTTACGGACTGTATTGACTGGCTTGAATGCGGACAAATTCAGTGCTGCGTGAAATATGCCTGTAATATAATTTACCATTCCAAACTGATAATGGTAAGTTATATGTTACAAATTCTCCTCCGGTTGTAAATTATTTTCTTCTAATTTATCGGTTGTAGAAGAATGTGAAGCTGGAAACCCCCATTTAAGCTTTAATAGCGTGTGTGGCGAAATAAATAAAAAACATTTGAATTTATTGCGTTTTTCTTTTTTTTGAAATGAGGAAAAATTATGGATATGGAACTGTAATTTTAGAATTTTTGAAGGGATTTTTTACGGACTGTATTGATCGGCTTGAATGCGGACAAATTCAGTGCTGCGTGAAATATGCCTGTAATATAATTTACCATTCCGATTAATTACATTTTGAATTCTACATCACTGTTGATTTAATCAGAGTTCTCACCTTAGACGTAGAATTAGTCCTTCTGCCACAATATTAATTCATTAGTCGCCATCGATGTTCTTCTCTTTGTTGACCGTGTGTATCTTGCTAAGTCGGCATCGGTTCACTTCACGAAGACGGTGGAAATCAAGGAATACAATGCAACGTTGCTTTAAATAATTTTCGTAACACTTCGACACTTCTCACTATTTTTTATTCACAAGACAATAAAACTTGCTCTGCTCGTCGCACAAACCATAATTACTGACAATATGGCTGCCTTTCCGCACACACCAAAAATTACGTCCATCCTCCACGAGGCAACAATCGAAAGTGTCCCTTAGCTCCTTGGAGTATGAAACAAAAGAGAATCCAATGTGAACATTACAAAGATTAAAATCTACATGCCTCTCAATTTAATCTTTGGCGCAGCTTTTAAGGTAGTGTATGTCTCTGCGTCGGAATGTGTCATTACAGCTGCCCCCCTACTGTATACTGTCACTAGAAAATTTTATTTGGTTGACAGGATACAGTAGTCGCCCTTGCAATTGATAGGTTTGGAGGTCTTTTATTTACAAACTTCATTTTTACTGTCTCATTATCATGGCACTGTGAATTCTTTGGTATTACTAAGTGTGTGTCAGTTTCTTGGTATACTTATGCTAATATTTACAAACCTTAATACTAATATACAAAGTTTTGGTTAATACTGAAAAAACGACATCATGTGGTAAAGTTTGTACAATAAAATATAGAATGAATACAACGTTATTTACAAATGTTTCCTTCATCATCAGAGGTGAAAATTAAGTCCTTGTATTGCTTTCTGTATTTATTCTGGGGCGACGAGCTTTGTTCGCTAGCCCCGGTGTTGAATATGGGCGGGTGATACGCGAGCCTGATTGTTTGGTCGTCCGTTAGCGGGCGACGTTGGTTGAATGCACGCGCCAGTGCACTGAATAAACACCAACGTGCGGGTACCGCCGAGACTTCCGAACCTCAGCATGCGTGTGCTTTTTGTGGTTCCTTCCAGTACTTAGACTGGATTCGACGAGGTACGTTGGAATATGTGCCCCGAAGAACACACCACACTATGTGCAAGGAGGAGTACGCTCCCGTCGATGCAGCTCCAGGTAAGAAGCGTACCATGTCAAACTTGTTTGGCATTGTCTTTTCTTATTGTGACGCCATGGGTCGTTTGACGATACAAGCTTCAATTTTCCATGTCACTTGTTTAGGCTCGCTGACACTTGCAACATAGCACTACTTTGCACAATTTTAATTTTTACACACACCACTTTAACAGGGAGTATTGCGATCGAATCTTTCTTTTTCACTACACTTTTTTTTCGCATTAACTCCTTTTACCTATTGTACCGAGATTTATTTCCCTCAATACTTCTGGTCAATGTACGTAAGTATTCACAAATTTGTAAGTCACGGGACTTGGCATGAAATACAAAATACATCACATACAATGGAATAACATATAACACATACCATATAACACATACAATACATTGGTTACATTAATTACAGGAAAAAACTATTGACGAAAATTGAAAAAATTTTTGACCACTCATAGTGGCTTCTTCGTCTTGGATTTTACTGACACACACACCTTTTTCCATTAATCTATTAGAAGGAACAAGTCCTTTGTTTTCCTCCTTGAACTCGAGTATAAGTTAAGGTTTACCTCCGTTACGTATTCTTCATACGCAACGAGGTGCATCAGCATGCAGAGAATACACCTGTAGCCGCTCCACTGAAGCTTGGGAAGGGAATTTTCTACCTTCTACTTAGGGTAGTGGCAAGGACTACGTGTATGCTACGGTTTTTACGTATAAAATCTGAAAATGCACGAAATAATCATTTATATGCAGCATAACCCTAATATGTACAGTGTTTTTGGTGTAAGCACATTCTGGTGTGCTTGTAAATCATTAACCCTAATAAAACTTCCTACATTAACATGGACATATAAACATAAAACTTTGAAGTTCAGGGTGTAACTACTATTACTATGTACAGTGTTTCATAATAGCGGCACGCCCTTGTGTGCGTGTATCATCTTCAATTAAAATGCGCTTATAGGCGTCTTGTGGTGTCATTGGAGAAAAAATACAGACATTTTAATACATCGGTTGTCATGAAAATCTATGTACACGAATAATCCGACTTTCATAGCTTCAGTGCAGCATGAAATTCTGTATGACGTTTATTTTTTCTTCATAGTTTATTTAATAGACGATTCCTTTGCTTACAGGTCGTCGATCACACTACTTACCTGTTTCTCGTATAGCGGCGATATCATTTCATTCTTTGTGACCGTAAATCGTTATATGTATGAAAGATATAATTTGGACATTATTTATCATTTCATATTTCAAGTGTGTAAAGTAATTCATACCTTCCTTCTGCATACATGAGTGAAGAATCGCTAATGTTGCACTGGGTATCAGGTTTTTCGTATTTTCTCGTAAACTCGTAGAGTCTTACGGTTTTAATTAAGTTATTTCATGACGTTAGGTATATATGTTTATACGAGGTTGTCTTAGAGTTTAATTTTCCTTATACACTTCTATGTTGTTTAGGTTCCGTACATGTACAGAGCTTCTTTCGCCTTTCACACATTCATACATACGTTTATACACACAAAAAATATCTACCACTATAATATACACTTTGCTGGTGGGGCCCTTTTTCGGTACCCTGCACCATTCCCTCAATATTCCAGAATAATTCAGGGTGTGCTGAGCATCGTCCCCTCATACTAATAATACTTACAACTAAATATTTCTTCTTACATACATAACTGCCTTACGGTCCATTAATGCGCAATCATTCCATATTTTCCTCCTTTACACTTTAGTTTTCTTACATGTAACCTCGTGTATAGCTTATATATTTTACAAAGTTGTTTGCTGAGTGTTTTAGGTGTTTCCTAACGTTAATGTGTTTCTCTCTCTATAAATCCTAGGTATTTGTTTTGAGAGCGATTCAGTTCATTACTCACGCTGCATAGATCTGTTTATTATTTTCCTATTTTAAAGCTTGTGTCATTCTTTTCCTTAGTCACAAAAATTCACACGTTTACCTTGTTGTTCATTCTGAAAATCGCTAGCTACTGTGTAATGTAAATGTATGCGTTATCTCTTTGCTTTCCTCTTTGCTGCTTTTTCCCTATATGTAATTGTGTGTTGTTCTCGTGTACATAGCCTTTCTTCCGGTTATATATCTGCATTATTTATTTATTTATTTTTTATTTTCTTTCTCCTTCCGTACAAGCTAAGATTTTTACTCAGTATAATATAATATTACAATACCGTCCATGACCAGTATGAACTTGTATGTTCACTTTTATTACGTAGTACCAGCTTATAATTAAATTTTCTAAACTACTATTTACAAGACTTGTGTACCATTTTCTTTCCTGTTTTTGAATGGCTTTCATCACTGTGTCTCATAGTAAGAGTGGTCTCAAAACTTTTAAACGTTCCGCGCATGCGCGCTTATGTATCACGACTGGACTGTAGGCGCGGGGAAAACTCTGCATTGTTGGTGAACATTATTCGTGATAGCCACCATCGTTTAATAGAGTCACGTGACGCCTGGATTCGACCGCGCATGCGCCTTCGCGCTTTGTATACACTCAGCTGATCGGACAGGGAAGGGGGAAGATTTCTCCCCGGCTCGCTGCCTACAGCGCGGCCAATGACCTCGTCTTGACATGCAGCTATCGCGTGCTCATGAGCTGAGCGTTGGATTGCAACTTCGACGCGTAGTTTGTTGCTCGTCTCAAGCGAACAAACTCTGACCTTCGCGCTAATTTGTCTTTGTTTCTTTCTCTTAAATAACTGAGTTAGACTACAAAAGTACCGTATGGTTTATTTTATAGTGTTAAGACTCACAGTAACACATGTTTCATTAGGTGTGGTTAACTATGCGTTGTTTAGCTGGCATATGCCCCCAGTTGATTACTAGTTTCGATGTTTAACTGAAATTTCAGTTCTGTTTTCTATAATTGACCATTACGCTCTATTGTTGACTTTACAAGATTGACCTTCACACTACGACTGCCCACTCGGAAATAGCAAAGTCCACTGCCTATGTCGATGTTAACTTTATACTGCCGGAAAACTTCCATACCTACAATACAATTGACGATTAACTTGTCAACGATTAAGAATGTACAGTTTATCGTGACATCGCTAATGGTAACAGGTATTTGCGTCTGCCACTTAATACTTTTTGACTTGTTACCTATAGCTGTCAAGATTTTACAATTTTCTGTTGGCAACACTGGTACTTTTAATGCTTTCGAAACTTCTTTAAATAAACTGTTAGAAATAATATTCGTAGATGCGCCTGTATCTAAAATTACGTTGGTAATTATAGTTCCTATATTTGCTGTTATTACAGCCTGCACGAGGTCACTTACCTTGTCCGGTGCTTTCATCTCTTCTTCAGATAGATCATCTTCTACGGTCGCATCCTGATCATATCTTAAAAATAATTGTTTAAGATGTAATGTGTGCTTGTTTGTGCCCCCTGTTGTCAAAATGGTCGGCCGGTGGGGGCTCATTACGACCGATTGTTGTTTACCGGGGGAGACAACGGCGTTGCTTCAGTACTGTCCGTTACCTCTACAAAGTGTACTGAGTGGTTATTCTGTCGCCAATTAGTTTCCGGACCGCTGCGTGCAACATTTTCTTGCGACCGGCCGTCGCTATTCCTCCTTGGTCTGTCATTCCTATTACTGTAACTATTGTAATTTTCATTTGTGTGCCGCCTTTCATCACGCGAGCCTGACCAATCATTCACGTGATTTCTATCATTTCCATACCGGCGTGGACCGTAATCTGTACTATATCTTCGGTCTTTACGTCTCTGTGGCGCTGAATTCCTCCGATTTCCGTAATTCCAGGTTCCATTATTTGGCCTTGTCGCATACGGATGCCAACTGTGATGGTTTGGTCCATTGCCATTAAAATGATTCCCGTTACCGTTGTTTTGATTGATTACGGAGTGTTCATTCCGATTACTTGTGATCGGCTCTTCTTCATATATTAGATCAATTGAGTCAAGCACGGAAAGAAAGCATTCAAGGTCGTTCTCCGGTATGGTTACCAATTTTTCGCGTAAGTTCGCGGGTAGTCTGTTTTTCAGAATTTTGAGAACATCTACGTGCGGTATTGGATTGTTCCAATAGCGCGTCTTATTCAAATACTTTTCGAAATACTTTCTCAACCCGCCGTTTTTGAGGTTGAACGGTTGTGGGTTGAATACCTCACGTCGCAGTCATTCTTGGACCCCAGCAGACCAATATTTCTCCAAGAAAGCTCGTTCAAATTGTTCGTAGGTGACGCACTGTTCAGCCATGTCTGTGGCCCACAAAAGTGCGTCGCCTTGTGTGAAGCCTACTACATATCTGATCTTCTGTGCCTCAGTCCAGTTTCTTGGTAAGACATTTTTAAATGCTCTTACGAATACGACTGGATGAGTTTTTCTGGATTCTGTGGAGAAAATTGGAAACTGTCTATGTTTCAACAGGCTCTCATCGACTAGAATCGTCGAGATGCAAGGCGACACGCCTACTGCCTGTTGCAGCACCGCGTTTGGCGAATAGCCATTGTTTGCCTGCGCCGGTGCGTGCACATACGCCGGACTGGGTGCGTGATGTTCTGCGTTATTGACATCGTAATCTGGCACGGGCGATTAAGTGTCGCGCTGCCTGTTGCTTGACGTAGGCAAGTTATTTGAAACATTCAGTCTACCAGCAATTTCCTTGCGTATTCTGTCCTCGGCTACTTTGATTTCATTACCCAATTTTTCAAAAAGTTTTGTTTCCCGGTCAGTTATTGATTCATTTACATTACCGTTTTCTAAAGTTTCATTTATTTTGATAATGTCCGCGTTGATACGTCGAGTCTCCTGTTTCAGAAAACCGACTTCTTCGTTAACTTTATTAACTTGGTCAGGTATTTCTTCACATGCGGACTGTACTCTTGTTAAATTTAATTGAATATCCTGTACATTTTCGTGTATTTCTTTTTGTACCGTTTGTGTTTGATTGTGTGATTCTACTATTTCTGACAGTTCCTGTTCCTGTTTGTTTGTAAGATCTGACAATTTCTTTTCTAAGTCATTTGCCAATACATTATATACACTATTGACGGCTTTGCTGACTTTGTCTTCGATCTTTTGATCGATTTCATTGGTGAGCTTATTTAAGCGTTGATCGAAATGTCTGTGCATGTTTTCAAATTGCGTGTTTACACTTGAAAACTGCTGTTGGAACCCAATTTCCATGTTTGACAATTTTGTGTTTGTCATGTTGTGGCTGATTTCTAGATTCGACAGTTTTGTGTTGGTTGTGTTGTGGCTGACTTCTAGATTCGACAGTTTTGTGTTCGTTGTGTTGTGACAGATCTTTAAATCAGATAATTGCTCGCTCACGTTTGACATCAGACTATATAATGCCTCAAGCGTAACTGACGAAGCTTGTGTGTTTGTATTTATGCCATTATTTGTTGCCATTGTTTCTCTGTCACGGTCTGATTGAATCGAAACCGGGCTAGGTTCACTGATTTCACGCGAAATATTTTCATCTGACCTGGTAATCGAAGCTTCATCGACTGTGCACAAGGTTTCATTTTCAAGTGGTTCGTTATTGTTAATCCCTGTGGAGTGCAATTGAATTATATTTACTTCTACATTATGTTGTGCTGAAAAACTAATTGCGTCATCATTTACGTCACTATTGTCAGAATCAGTGACGCGTCCATGAACATTTGTCAAATTAAAATTCTCCGATTCCATTGTGGAGATATTATTTTTATCTGTACTTTACTGGTAATTTAAATCTTAAAATTCTCTCGCAGTTGAATTAATAAAAATATCTCGCAATTGTTATTTGTTGCGCGTCGGAAATTTACAAGATGGCGCACTACGTCTTCTAATTCTGCGATTGTTGAACATAAAAAAGTAATTATCAAAGTGTAATTGTGTGTTGCCACAAACACTACCAGGATTTTAATATGGAAAGGAAAAGGTTCTGCTTTAAGTGGAGCTAAGCCAAGGTGCAGCCGCTGCATGCGTTTGCGCTTTCCTACCTTATTTCCAGCTGAGCTGCGTCACTCACGATTACGTTAGTTTTGTAAATCCTTGTCCTTGTTCCTTCTGGTTATTGTGCCATCCGTTTATACAGTTAACATTGTTTCACCTTATTCGTCATTTTCCATGTGCATCATGTAACAGAGAAACAGTAATTAGTACAAGTACATTTGTAGTACAACAATCAAGTACTTACTCTTTGTTCCACCAGCACTGTCCCTGTCAGCGGTCGCCAGTGTGGCGAAATAAATAAAAAACATTTTAATTTATTGCGTTTTTTTTAAATGAGGAAAAATTATGGATATGGAACTGTAATTTTAGAATTTTTGAAGGGATTTTTTACGGACTGTATTGACCGGCTCGAATGCGGACAAATTCAGTGCTGCGTGAAATATGCCTGTAATATAATTTACCATTCCGATTAATTACATTTTGAATTCTACGTCATTGTTGATTTAATCAGAGTTCTCACCTTAGACGTAGAATTAGTCCTTCTGCCACAATATTAATTCATTAGTCGCCATCGATGTTCTCTTTGTTGACCGTGTGTATCTTCCTAAGTCGGCATCGGTTCACTTCACGAAGACGGTGGAAACCAAGAAATACAATGCAACGTTGCTTTAAATAATTTTCGTAACACTTCGATACTTCTCACTATTTTTTATTCACAAGACAATAAAACTTGCTCTGCTCGTCGCACAAACCATAATTACTAACAATATGGCTGCCTTTCCGCACACACCAAAAATTACGTCCATCCTCCACGAGGCAACAATCGAAAGTGTCCCTTAGCTCCTTGGAGTATGAAGCAAAAGAGAATCCAATGTGAACATTACAAAGATTATAATCTACATGCCTCTCAATTTAATCTTTGGCGCAGCTTTTAAGGTAGTGTATGTCTCTGCGTCGGAATGAAAAGAAATGGGAAATAGGCACTGATGATGGTAAGTTATATGTTACAAATTCTCCTCCGGTTGTAAATTATTTTCTTCTAATTTATCGGTTGTAGAAGAATGTGAAGCTGGAAACCGCCATTTAAGCTTTAATAGCGTGGTGAAGTTGACCAACCGCACTATGACTGATTCATTATGTACCTATAAATTAATACGTAACTACTCTTTGGGGATGCTGCAGTTAAAGAAAGCGTCCTCGTGTCTTCTAACTTTGAAGATATTGAGCTTCCCTGGGCGAGCCCAGTCAAGTGCTCTCCTTGCAGCTACTCATTGTCCTCGGAGGACCCCGTAGCCTCTCTGGCTCAATAATCTTGTAACCAGTTATACGCTGGCGTCAGCAATGTGCACATCTCAGCTCTCACCCGGAGAGGGACGGCACCTCACTAACAATAAGTTGTGATTGGAATCGTGTATGCGACTTGTTTACCGTCGCATTATGTCCATACGTTTCTCTCCGCAGCAGCAGCAGCTGAAAAATTAAGATATTAAAGCCATAGGAACGTGGGTTCTGAGTGTAAATAACGTTCGGCAACTCATAGAGAATAAATTTGACGTCCATTAATTTTTATTAGCGTAGTACGATCAATAACTAGATTAAAAACAAATAACTTGAGCAGAAAGCATCTGATATTCGATAAGTGTTTGCGCACGAAACTTCGGTCAAAAATTTCTCAAACTCTCGGACAGTTTCGATTACATTGAACATAATGATGACATTTGGCAATCTTGTGGCACTATAGTTCAGTAAAAGACGGTACTGCATTATATCATCAAAACCGAATCGAAACCACCCACTACTTTCTTAAAGTATCACACGTTCACGTTTGTTTTCCACAAGAAAAATGTGTCCTTACACAATAACAGCAAAAGTCCCTATACAGTCT
Source organism: Schistocerca piceifrons (assembly GCF_021461385.2). Taxonomy (NCBI): domain Eukaryota; kingdom Metazoa; phylum Arthropoda; class Insecta; order Orthoptera; family Acrididae; genus Schistocerca; species Schistocerca piceifrons. Next base: position 76,930,215 of record NC_060149.1, read on the forward strand.
TCCGAAATAGGCACCACATGGCGTAAACTGTGCAAGGTGGGACGGCTGTTCCAACCGCGAAAGCTCAGGTGTCGAAACAAACCGAAAAATGTCTACGTCCCGTGAATCGAAAAAGATATCTAATATTTGCACTGTTACAAAATCAAAACATTTATAAGCTCTGAAACTACGTAATCAATATACCACGCAATCCCACATTCGTTCCGTGTCCGTCCATAGCCAAAAACCGACTTCTCTCAACGCGCTTTTTAGTGGAGCTCGTCAAGGCCTGCCCTTGCACGGTGACTGTCCAGAAGTTGTACCGTCACTCACGACATGCATAAAGTTAGCAGGGATCAGAGGATGCGGGTCAGCAATGTCAACGTGTGGGAGGTATCGTACACCCATTTAACATATTTCCATCCACGAGACGTGAACTAACAACAGATAACAGCAAACAACAGATCAGTGATTTTGCTAAACTTCCGCGAGATTGTAGAACGAAGTTAGTAGCTGTTAATGTTGATTTAGTATAATGCGCTGTTTAAGCGTTTATAAGAAACTGAATGAATTTATCGATAAATGTTTAATATCCTTACGATACCTTATTATACGTCCAATACGTTTCTCCCCGAATGTACGGTCTTAAAAATAAAAACTGGCCTCCGGCGGCCACCACAGAGACTAAGTCCGAGTCGTTCATTTAAGACGGGGATCATCATCATCATCGTCATCAAATCGGTGATCGAGGACCCTGTAGATCATGCGCCGACGCCACAATGCTCCTCGATAGACGGCGATCTTGTGCGCTTTGGATCCAGTTGTCACGGACTCCTAGTTGGCAAATGTCTTTCTGTAGATCATCCTCCCATCGCTTCCTGGGTCTTCCAAATTGGACGGGTACCATCAGGTCTTCCTATAAGTACGGCTTTTGCCCGAGAGGTGTCTGTCCTCCTAGAAAATGTGACCTGTCAAGCTTATTCTCAGCGCTTTCAGTTTTTGAACGATGTTCGGTTGCCTCATCAACTCGTACTATTCGTGTTTTTTTTCCACGTCTCCACGAGCTCCCTTCCAGGACAGGTCCAAAGATCCTTCTCATAATTTTTCTTTTGAAGACCAACAAGTTTTCTTCATCCTTCTTTGTTGTGCTTAGGGTTTCTGTCCCATACAACAATACTGGCACTGTCACGGCATTGTATGCTTCAAGTTTGGTCTTAACTGACAGATTCTTGGATGACATTATCTGCTTTATGCTGAAATAAGTTTTAGACCCGTTTATAATAAGTTGATTTATTTCCTGATTTAAATTATTTTGCCTGTTGAACCATGTACCAAGGTATTTAAAATTTTCCACTTTAGCAATTTTCCATATCCCTACCTGTAATGGGATGTCATTAGGGGCTTCTCTTGATACCTCCATTACCTCGGTCTTTTCCGCATTAATACCTAACCCGAACACTGGACTCGCATTCGGGAGGACGACGGTTCAGTCCCGTCTCCGGCCATCCTGATTTAGGTTTTCCGTGGTTTCCCTAAATCGCTTCAGGCAAATGCCGGGATGGTTCCTTTGAAAAGGCGGCCGATTTCCTTCCCCATCCATCCCTCACCCGAGCTTGTGCTCCGTCTCTAATGACCTCGTTGTCGACGGGACGTTAAACACTAATCTCCTCCTCCTCCACCTAACCCGATTTTACTTGCATTTTGCGATAGGACCTCTACAGTTTCCTCCACCTCTTCCTCTGATTCTGCTAGAACTGCGATGTCGTCTGCATAACCCAATAAATCTGTCCTTCCATTTAGCGTCACTCCTTTGTTTTCTCTTTTCATTTCTCGGATTGCTTTCTCTAGGACCAGATTAAATAACAGTGGTGAAATAACATCACCTTGTCTCATACCCGTTCTGATATAGAATTCCTCGGACAGCTCTCCTTGGTATTTGACTTTGGCTATTGTCTCCGCTCTGCACACCTTGACCATATTTATTTTAAAAATGGCTCTGAGCACTATGCGACTTAACTTCTGAGGTCATCAGTCGCCTAGAACTTAGAACTAATTAAACCTAACTAACCTAAGGACATCACACACATCCATGCCCGAGGCAGGATTCGAACCTGCGACGTAGCGGGCGCTCGGCTCCAGACTGTAGCGCCTAGAACCGCGCGGCCACTCCGGCCGGCTGACCATATTTATTATCTTCATTGGTACTCCAAGCTCTCTCAGGATGTTGTACATACTTAATCTGTGGATACCGTCGTAGTCAACCGTTTTAAGCTATCACAGAATTTTGTATCTGCTAGCTGTAAAAATTTCTAATCGTCCACCGATATAAAAATAATTACATATAAGATACAGTATATCAAAGTTTTATGAAAATATTTTTAAGATCCCCACCGTCTACCACCCACCACGAAAGCTGGAACGCCCACTTGTGAGCAATAAGTAACAGATTGACTACCACTGGGTCATACGCACGATGTGGTAACACCGTAGAATGCGGAAGCGCCTGGAGGAAGTAGTGTCTTCTTCTCGAGTTACTTCATTGCTGTATCAGTTTGGGGTCTAGTGGCAGTCTGCCGCCGGCCGGAGCAGTCACGCGACAGAGCTCCGCTGGCGCGGCACGTGTTGCGTTTACTCGGTCGCTCCTCAGCGCCGCCTTCCTTATCGATCAACATGGCGCACAGTTGTCTCAAAATGACTTCAGGTTTCGCCTTGTGTTCAAACTTCGCCCGTCCCAAGGTGCTGGACAGCAAATGTTTTCTTCGCGACGACGTTGAAATTCCACCTCAGGATCTCATTACAATCCACCTGTCCGTAATTAATAGTGCCATATACGTCCATGTGATTAACGACGCAGCGTGCGAGAGGGTGCTACAGGGGGCCAAACGTGGACTACGTTCCTGTTATTCCGACGGCAACGTGGAGCTCGTTAGCATCGATCACGCCGGTCTCGAAGTGCGGACGATACGGATATGCGAACTGCCATTCGAACCATCCAGGACGCCGTCATTGCGTCACTCCGACCCTAAGGCAACTTCCTGGAATATGTCCCCGAACGATGGGTACAGTTCCGAACCTGTCCCGTCTTAAACGGTGCCAGGAAGAATCACATTGATCTGCAGAGGCGCATCCCTTCCAATCTTCGTATCGGAGCCTGCCGTGTCATCATAATGTATGACGGTCAGTCCCGCACCTGTTCCGGTTGCGGGAAAGATGACCATTTGCGGTCTGAATGCGTCCAACGACGACTCGAGCTGCATTTGTCAGAAGAGTTCGTGCTACCCACGCTGACTACCCTACCAGTAACTTATGTGGCCGCCTTCGCCGCGCCTACAGCTTCGCCCAGCCCGCCCGGCACGTCCTGCCATCCCACCACCCTTTGGACGGTGTAGTCGCTCCACCCTACGACATGGTCGCCACCTGGACTCCCGCGACGGACGTCACGGAGACGGCCACCTCTCCACAACTTTCGTTTGACTCCTTCATTGTACTGATCGAGGCTTTCGAACCAGGTAGACGCTCCTCCTTGTTGTCGTCCGACACAGAGGAAAACATGCGCAAACAATGTTCGCCGCATCGGCGCAAACGTCATCGCCACTCGCTCACAGGTCCTCACAACACTCTTCCCCAAGACAATGTAGACGCCACCCAACTAGCCGACGATACCATGCAGCCATGCAGATGTTGGCGGACAGCACTAGCGATGACCAACACATTCTGCCAGATGGGCAACCAGTGGAGGCCACCACGAACATAGTACTGACTGGTGCACAGGTTGAGATGCCTGTCTCCCTGCTAATGCCTCATGATTTCTCTCACAAAAAAATGACACGACGTTCACATTGGCATTGGACAGACCCTCAGTACATGGGCATAAGGTGACGGAGTGGACGACGAAATGACTCCTCCACAGGACAGGACTGTTGAACACATCTCCCCCCCCCCCCCCGCCGACGAGGTAGTCTGTTAATATTGGAAATGACTCTTGTAGCCAGTGGGTTGGGCCCTCCTAGTGGTCTCCACCCAACGCCACCCTGGGTGATAGTAGACTTGTGTCCACTATTGCTAGGACAGACGTATCGGTTCGCTACATTGAATATCAACATGATCAGCGCTGCACCAAAGCTGCAGCTCCTCCTTGATACGCTTCAGGCCTCTGCTCTGCTGTCAATGTCGTCCTTCTTCAGTAAGTTAGTGTTGTCATGCTACCACCCATTTGAAGCTATGACTCACCCATTTCTGTAGGCAATCACTTAGCATGCGGGTTGGCTTTCTACATATACAAAGGGATCCCATTCACGGACATGACACTCCTCTTGTCCAGTCGGGGCATGGCTGTCACCATCTTTGAAATGTGAATTGTCAAAATCTACGCCCCATCTGGCTTCACGAATCGTCAACAGTGGTCCAGACGACATGACTACTCTGTTTACTGGACACTATGATCCACTCGTTGTTCAAAAATGTGTGTGAAATCTTATGAGACTTAACTGCTAAGGTCATGAGTCCCTAAGCTTACACACTACTTAAGTTAAATTATCCTATGGACAAACACACACATCCATGCCCGAGGGAGGACTCTAACCTCCGCCGGGACCAACCGCAAGTCCATGACTGTAGCGCCTAAGACCGCTCGGCTAATCCCGCGCGGCGATCCACTCGTTGTGGGCAGCGATGTCCACTGTATCCTCTACCCAAAGGACTAGACACCTTGTTATTCATCATGCCCAACACTGAATACCTTGCCGGCCGAAGTGGCCGTGCGGTTAAAGGCGCTGCAGTCTGGAACCGCAAGACCGCTACGGTCGCAGGTTCGAATCCTGCCTCGGGCATGGATGTTTGTGATGTCCTTAGGTTAATTAGGTTTAACTAGTTCTAAGTTCTAGGGGACTAATGACCTCAGCAGTTGAGTCCCATAGTGCTCAGAGCCATTTGAACCATTTGAACTGAATACCTTTGTCAAGGACTTTCTTCTCGGTGAGGTTTGGGAATCATGGCGGTGTCCCCGGTTATACCCATTACACAACACAATCTGTGAGCACACTCGAAGGATTTTATGTGCCTGTCCACTTTAGAAACGAAGTCTCCCATGCGTTTTAGGACCAATGTACCATCATCTGCACACTCCCTCTACCACCTCAGGTGGTATGGCGCAACAAAGGATTCTGGAAGTTTAACACTTCCCTGCTTGGATAACCACACTGGCGACGACATACTGCCACCACATGGACATTCTGCGAAAAGCGTCTCCCACGGTGTGTGTCCATGTTGCACTGGTGGTACAAGTGTGTGAAAGCTGCAATCACAGAGGCAAGGAAACGGTAACACTGCATTGTGACACCACCAGCTCTCACTACACCATCCTTCACGAGCTTGACATGCTCCCCAAATCACCTGACGTCCGCAGGGGTGCCAGCGTACTAAACCCGTCTCCTCACTCTACAACACGAAAAACTGTAAGGCGTCATGGCGTATTTACGACAGCACGATCTTCTACACAGGGAATCACCGTCCATGGTCTGTGCTGCATCTGACCATCGTCATCAACGTTGACTCTTCACCTCTACCCTCATCACCTCTGATAGTACTCGCCACACAACACAGGTGGTTACAATATCTGCCTTAGCTGACCACTACCACAACTTTTACAATGAAGATACGATGGCGGCGTCAGTTCCTGACGACCTCTACCCCAGTCGTGAACGCACCCTCACCGTTGCAGAGTCGACACCAATGATGCGTGCGATCACTGTGGATGAGGTGGTGTGTGCTATCGACAAAGGGGTGAAGAGCAAGTCACCAGAATGGTATGATCTTCATGTGGAGTTGTACCAGGTATTCTCATCTTACTGCCCCCTCACTGGACGGAGATGCTTCGGGAGCTCTTTACTCTGTCCTTCTCGATGCCACCCAAATTTGTCACTGACGTTCATTTACTGGTGCCTAAGCCGTAACGAGAGACAAAAGACTCCACATACCACATCTTTACACGAATGAACACGGATTACAAAATGTATGTTACATGGGCTATGCAGATAATCTCCTATTTTTTGCCTGCTCCACAACAGAACTCAATGACGCCATCCACTGGATCCAGCTGCATGGACATACTTCAGTAGCATTCTTTACGTCTGCAAGTCGACAGTAATGCGTATCAGACATGGACTCTAGGTTATGGCACTGGTACCCATTGGTATCACCATTAATTTTTTAGGGATCGACTTTACGGGCTCCACACACCCCACCACAGCATTGGCTCACCACCAGCTTTTACAGTCCATATGACACCATGCCCACTGTAGCTTGAACCAACTACAGTGTGTGTTCTATGTCAAAACATATGTGGCTCCTAAACTGGTACATGTTGCCCAGATCCTCCCAATACCATTACTCCTTGTTCGTCAACTTCAGTCGTTCTTCGTATGCTTTGTGTCAGCAGGGGCCCTTTTTAAGGTCTGCTACAACACTAACATTGTCCCGTCTAAAAGGCGGCCTCTGACTCATCAACATGCGAGCGCTATCCACCACCCTCTTTGTGCATACTATACTGCTGCGCTATCGGGGGGTCCTGTCCTAACACACAGTCTTTTGTTTATCCTTCGAACAGCTTCTCTACAACCACAAATTGACTTAGCACATATCTCGCTGTTAATGTAGACACATTTAAAAAAATTTTGCATCACCTCAGTTCCCAGAACTTCTGAAGATAGACGTTGACTGCGGATATTATATCACAGAACAGTCCTTTTGACTGTTCGGAGATGTCAGTAAACCCGCCCAAAGATGTAAACATCCATGCATGAGCAGCGCCTATTAGATAAAGGGGGTCCGACAGCCGATCAGTTACAGTCATTTCACCAGGGAGGAGGTACACGGTTCGTGTTGTCTGTAGTTCAACCATGCCTAGACGGTCAATACCGCGGTTCGATCGCGTCCGCATTGTTACTTTTTGCCAGGAAGGGCTCTCATCAAGGGAAGTGAGCAGGCGTCTCGGAGTGAAGCAAAGCGATGTTGTTCGGACGTGGAGGAGATACAGAAAGGCAGGAACTGTCGATGACATGCCTCACTCAGGCCGCCCAAGGGCTAATACTGCAGTGGATGACAGCTACCGACGGATTATGGCTCGGAGGAACCTTGACAGCAACGCCACCATGTTGAATAATGCTTTTCGTGCAGCCACAGGACGTCGTACTACGGCTCAAATTGTGCGCAATAGGCTGCATGACGCGCAACTTCACTCCCGACGTCCATGACGAGGTCCATCTTTGCAACCACGACACCATGCAGCGCAGTACAGATGGGCCCAACAACAGGCCGAATGGACCGCTCAAGACTGGCATCACGTTCTCTTCACCGATAAGTGTCGCATATGCCTTCAAGCAGACAATCATTGGAAACGTGTTTGGAGGCAATCCGGTCAGGCTGAACGCCTTAGACACAGTGGCCAGCGAGTGCAGCAAGTTGGAGGTTCCCTGCTGTTTTGGGGTGGCATTATGTGGGGCCGAAGTACGCCATTGGTGGTCATCGAAGGCCCCGTAACGGCCGTACGATACGTGAATGCTATCGTTCGACCGATAGTGCAACCATATCGGCAGCATATTGGCGAGGCATTCGTCCTCATGGACGACAATTCGCGCCCCCATCGTGCACATCTTGTGAATGACTTCCTTCAGGATAACGACATCGCTCGGCATGTTTTCCAAATATGAACCCTATCGAACATGCCTAGGATATATTGAAAAGGGCTGTTTATGGGTGACGTGACCTACCAAGCACTCTGAGGGATTTACGCCGAATCGCCGTTGAGGAGTGGGACAATCTGGACCAACAGTGCCTTGATGAACTTGAGAATAGTATGCCACGACGAATACAGGTATGCATCAGTTCAAGAGGACGTGCTACTGGGTATTAGAGGTACCAGTGTGCACATAAATCTGGACCACCACCTCTTAAGGTCTCACTGTATGGTGGTACAACATGCAATGTGTGGTTTTCATGAGCAATAATAAGAGCGGAAATGATGTTTATGTTGACCTCTGTTCCAATTTTCTGTACAGGTTGCCGAACTCTCGGAACCGAGGTGATGCAAAACTTTTTATGATGTGTGTACCATATCGTAACTTATTTCGTCGAACTCAGTTACACTCGGAATGATCTCTCAGTCACCTGCCATTCCTGTGCAAAGGACTTTTATCCTTTGTTTGCATCATCCACGCCTCGCAGTGTCATGGAGCTACAGCAGCCAGCCATTAACGGACGGATAGTTTGGGTGTGATTCCACGCACCATTTTTTCCATCGAACTATGTCATTGTCAATGGTAGAGTTCCACCAATCGTCGACTTCATCATATAGGACTGGTTACTTTACCACTTTGCTCTGACTACCAACTCGATGACACCAACGAGCATTGTCTTACGCGCCTCGTGAAATGGAGCGTCTGACCTCTTATCCAACGCATTGCTGGCTGTTATCTCTGCACCCCACCAACGACGGTTACCCCAGAGTTCCTACTGTTGCCCCACATTTCACACTACCCTCTTGCAAAACTTCGTGCACTGATCTGGTTTTGAAGAAAACCCCTTTCACAACAGTATAGATACGGTCCTCGACTTCTGGAACTGGGTAGCGATCTCACACAGTACACTCACCCGATCGCTCCACCTTCACAGGATATGTCTACAGCGTCTTTCTTGACCCTCCCCATAGGAGGGGTGTGCCCCGTTTCCCCATTTCATGACACATACGTAATCACTGAGACGTACAGGCGAAGAAACTGGTGTAATAGGAACAAAAAAAAATCCTTGTTACTTGGTTGTTGGCTCTTCCTATCCCTCATTCCTTTCGAACTTAAGGACTGGTACTTAAACGATTGCCCATTTAGTTACCTTAGTTTCCTTAGGTGGGGGAGGGGACAGGAGGGGGGGGGGGGCAGGCTCAAGTGTACTTAGGATGGCAACGCCTGTAGAGGGACCAGTTTTACTTTTGTCTGGAAGGATCATAAGTGGCGGTACCCTGTACGGCTAGTGCTTCTTTTTTGTTATCTTTTGTTAGATATCCTTAACGCGCGAATCAGCCATAGGAAAAAGTGGTCAGCGTGGCTGACTGCCACGCAGAAAACACGTGTTAAAAATGATAAAAGTCGTGCAATGTAGAATCAAAGTCCTCAGATCAAGACCATCGCTTCCTCAATTTTTTAAACTCTATTTCGGCTGTCTGCTAAACTTATCAGTATGATGGAAATCCGAAGATAATTCGCTTCGCTTTCTGACCCACCAGTAACAGCAAAAACTTCCAGAAACAACTCAGCAACAGCACGTGTCTGCATCAAGATCAGAACGGTATAAGTTCGAGAGTTTTCTCGCCCTACCGGGGCCACAGGATACGGCAACTGGACACATGTCACCCGCCGTCTGACGTCAGCGCCGACCGCCAAGGTGAACGCGGCGTTTCGTTACGAGTATATACAGCAACTGCCATTTTCTTATCTGAAGTTCTAGTATTAATCGTGCTGTTATGTAGTGGAGTTTGACTAATTAAAGCTTATGAACAATGTTAAGTAGAGTCGCAAAAAAGTTCTAACATTAGCGTCATATCGTTCTCTTTTTACTTGATAGAGGGTTGAAGGCAGTGGTGGCAGCTCGAAATTTTTGTATTGTGTGAATGATTTTGCGAAAGACACGTCAGAAAAGAGTTTTTTTGTTTGAAGAAAAATCGTTCTGGAATGAATGGTTTTTCCACATTTAGGAAGTCTCGATAGCTGACATACGTGATGAATTGCGACCATTTACCCTGCACAAAGGTGTGCGACATTTGTGTTCAACAGGAAATGTTCGGAAGTCAGGTGTAGGAGTACTACATGCTCAAGCTCAAAGCAACGAAAATCAAATGGGGAGAATTACTGTATTTTTGCTTGAAAGTCATCAGTTCGGTCATTGAGTATTCCTACGCAGTATTCTTGCTGGTGACGAGTTGTGATGCCTTTATGTTGACGCCGTAATATGATATTAACGCCTAAACCCTAACAAAAGACATACTCAGGCAATGGGCCGTATGAACACAGTATTTTGCATCTGGTGGCTCAAAAAGGGTGTTGTGCCCTATGAACGTTTCTTCTGTCTATCACAGCTGGTATTTGTTGCCAACAACTGAGACACCTAATAGACGCAGTGCAAGGAAAACGACAGACAAAACTACCATGACATGTTGCTACTGCACAATAACGCACTCTGCTGATATCACAAAAAACATATCCAGTAATATGGATGGGAAGTCATCCCTCACACACTTATCCTTTTGATCTTATGCCCTCATTGTTTACTTTTCCCTTTCCTTATCGAACAAAAACACTCAGCAAAGCACTCGTCTTCAGGCCACAAGTGGCCCATCGGAACCATCCGACCGCCGTGTCATCCTCAGCTGAGGATGCGGATAGGAGGGGCGTGTGGTCAGCACACCGCTCTCCCGGTCGTTATGATGGTTTTCTTTGACCGGAGCCGCTACTATTCGGTCGAGTTGCTCCTTACTTGGCACCACGAGGCTGAGTGCATGTTGTGGATTGGCAAGAGAGCCAACCCACTATGAGAGGAAGCCGAAAGGCACGCGTTTTAGCTCACGCAGGCTGGCGTGAGGTCTGGAACAGGTCAAGGAAATGAGGCTAGCAAAAAAGGACGTAGCTGTGGAATACTTAACTTTAATCCATAAATGGTGAACATCGCTCTTGACGGTACATGTTTTACAGCCTTGCTAGGTCGTAGCAAATGACGTAGCTGAAGGCTATGCTAACTATCGTCTCGGCAAATGAGAGCGTATTTTGTCAGTGAACCATCGCTAGCAAAGTCGGTTGTACAACTAGGGCGAGTGCTAGGAAGTCTCTCTAGACCGGCCGTGTGGCGGCGCTCGGTCTGCAATCACTGATAGTGGCGACACGCGGGTCCGACGTATACTAACGGACCGCGGCCGATTTAAAGGCTACCATCTAGCAAGTGTGGTGTCTGGCGGTGACACCACATTCCTCCCCCGCAAATCGGCGTACGGTGGTGTTATAAGGCTTCCGCCCGCCGTCGGGAGGATCCCATGTTGACGTATGCGACGAGGTGGGGAGCCTAACCACAGGCGAGGCTGTGCCACCCGCACCCTGCCGTTCGGTCCGAGAGGAGCTAGGCAACGCCTGAAAACCTGCTCCAGGGTGCACGCCAACATGCGGTGTATGCGCCCGCAGAGAGACAGGAGGGGCCGAAGGGTCGACCTCCATCGGGCCGGGGCACCCGACGGGCGAAGACGACATATGGTCCGGAGCGGGCAAGAGTTCCATGTCGGAGGACAATTCGTCACGGGAAGCGATCGGCGGCGCGTGACCCAGGGAGGCGCCCGGCGGCTGCAGCGACGCGTCCACTGCGGGCGTCGCCGGCGGGAGAACAGGCGGCGGCGGCGGCGGCGGCGGCGGCGGCGGCGCGTCGCCATGGGGCAAAATGGAAGGCAGCGTCGGTAACACCTGGGGCTGAGGCGAGCCAGTAGATGGGTCCCCCGGGCGCTGACCGGACGGCCCCGTCGCTGGAAGCAGACGGGGAGCGGCAGATCCCGTGCGACGACAGAGGCGCAGCTGGTTAAGATGCCGGCGCACCTCACCGGAGGCCCCCAAAACCAGATACATAGCACGGCCGAGGCAGCGAAGAATGCGCCCTTCGAGCCAACGCCGTGAACCTCGATAGTTGCGGTAGTAGACAACGTCGCCTGGGGCAAAAGCAGGTGTCTGCCGCTGCACAGGAACCTGATGCGGCGGATGTAGCAAAGACATCAAGGTGCGATGAGGGCGACCGTGAAGCAACTCAGCCGGCGAAAGACCATCGCGGGGTTGAGAGCGATACGAGGACAAAAAGAGCAATAACGCGTCCTCCCGAGAATGAGACTCTTTCAACTTCAACATCAGGGACTTGAAAGTCCTGACCAAACGTTCAGCGGCACCGTTTGACTGTGGCGAAAACGCCACGGACGTCAGATGTTGAATACCATTGTCCTTGCAGAATGACTGAAATTCTGCGGACATGAATTGTGGGCCATTGTCGGAAACAATAGTCTGTGGAAGACCTTCAAAGCAAAAGATAGCGGATAACGCTTGGATAGTGGCAGATGACGTCGTGGAAGACATCCGGACAACAAAAGGAAAATTACTGAATGAATCTACCACAACCAAACATCGAGCATTCCAGAATGGACCAGCAAAATCGATGTGTAAGCGTTGCCAAGGGGAAGTGGCTTTTGGCCATGCAAAGAATTTCCGCGGTGGTGCTGATTGTTGTTCGGCACACACCATACAAGAAGAGCACATATTCGTAATCGCGGTATCGATTCCGAACCAAGTACAGTGCTGACGAGCAAGTTGTTTCGTTCTCACTATACCCCAATGTCCTTGGTGGAGAAGCTATAAGACAGAGGACTGTAACGAACGTGGGACCACGAGCCTGGACTGATCATTATCAGAACGCAACAGCAAAACACCACGTCGTACAAAAAGTCTCTCCTTGTGAGCAAAAAATCGGCGAACCAACGGATCCCCGGTCCGTGACTTTGACAAGGGCCATTGCGTAGCAACAAAACGCAGAACGGTAGCACGGACAGGGTCGGCAGCTGTGGCTGTAGCTACACGACGAAAATCAATCGGTAACGATTCGACCACGTCATCGTTTTCCGAATCAATGAACATGCAAGCAAGTTCGGAGGAATCGAATGCTCTATCCTCAGCAACAGGCAAACGGGACAACGCATCAGCGTTTCCGTGCGTAGCAGTGGACCGATACAAGATATCGTAGCGGTACTGCGAGAGGAAAATAGACCAGCGAATGAATTTCTGCGCTGTACGTGGAGGTACAGGCTTGGTCGGATGAAAAAGCGATGTCAAAGGTTTGTGGTCTGTGATGATGGTAAAGTGACGACCATACAAGAAATCATGAAACTTTGTAACACCAAATACGAGAGCCAATGCTTCTTTCTCGATCTGTGAATAATGTCTTTGCGCAGACGAGAGCAATTTGGACGCAAAGGCAATAGGGCGATCGTGCGAACCATCTTTGTGCGCAAGCACAGCACCGATCCCGAAATCCGATGCATCCACCATCAACAAAAGGGGCTTCCGGGGATCGAATGGCGTAAGGCAAGTATTGGAAAGCAACGCCGATTTCAACTGGCGAAAGGCGCGTTCGCATTCCGTCGTCCAGACGAACGGAACACCTTTACGGCGTAAGCGATGAAGCGGAGCTGAAATGGAAGAGGCATGTGGAACATATTTGTTATAGTAATTTATTTTTCCCAGCACACTCTGTAGCTGCTACAAATTCTGCGGTGAAGGCAAGTCTTGTATGGCACGGAGGTGCTCTGGACTGGGATGTATGCCTTGGGCATTGAGTACATGTCCCAGATAGGGTAAGTCACGAGCAAAAAACACACATTTGTCCTTCCGCAAGCGAAGACCATTTTGTCGCAAGACCTGAAATAATGTTCTGAGATTGGCTAAAAATGTTCTGAGATTGGCTAAATGTTCTTCTTCCGTCTTTCCGGAGATCACAATATCGTCCAGATAGTTTGCTGCTGTAGGGACCGACGCACAAACAGTTTGTAGATATTGCTGAAACAATGCAGGGGCGGATGCACACCCGAATGGCAGTCGTTTGAATCGATACAAACCAAGATGCGTGCTAACCACCAAAACGCCCTGGGATTCTTTGTCCACCAGTATTTGCAAGTACGCATCTGCTAGGCCCAACTTCGAAAAATATTTACCCAGGCACAGTTTGTCAAAAAGATCTTCCGGGCGGGGTAAAGGAAAAGTTGCAGTCACTAGTTGTGGATTCACTGTTGCCTTGAAGTCCACGCAAAGTCTCAATTTTCCGGAAGGTTTTTGCAAAATTACTAAGGGTGATGCCCAGAGAGAAGCCTGCACACGTTCAATTACACCTTGTGATTCCAAATCGTGTAATGTTTTTGCGACCTCATCACGCAATGCATGGGGAACATTGCACACTCTGAAAAATTTCGGTTGCGCGTTGACTTTCAGTTCCAAATGTGCTTTATAGTTCTTAGCGCAACCGAGGCCCAGTGCAAAAATGTCTGCAAATTCGTCACATAGACGAAAAACACTGGCTGAAGGCATAGTCTGGTTCACTGATAGGGCCTGATTTACTATGGACAATTTAAACAACTGAAATAAATCGAAACCAAACAAGTTCACTGCAGAAGAAGAACGAAGGACGTAAAATGACACAAGTTTTGTTTGTTCCTTGTATGTTGCCAGAAGGCTGTACTGTCCTAACACAGGGATCGCTTGTCCTGAATAGCTACTGAGCTTAACATTTGCGGCACGCAACGGAGGTGTGCCCAGCTCTTTGTACGTGTCTTGATTGATCAGTGAAACTGCAGCTCCGGTATCGAGCTGGAATGGTATCACTTTGCCGTTAATGTCCAAGTCTACAAACAGTTGATTGTCCTGCTGACGACAAGAGCGACTGTCTCGTGCAACGTGAACTGACACTGGTACAAAATCACTTGTGACATGACGGGATTTCCGTCAATGTCGATGCACACTATTTGTGGGACGAACACAGTCACTGTTAGAGAGAGTGGCACTGGGCGGAGTGGAATAAACTACATGAATTTCCATGGGCGAAGTTTCATGAGCCGGAGTATCCTTGGTTCGATTCCGATTCCGGCACGAAGCAAAGGGCCTGGAATGGTTGTGAGTGTCCGATCTGAGCTTTTTCTGGCAAACACTGTGAACATGTCCTTTTTTATTACAGAAAAAGCAAATAGCCTGGCGTGACGGGCAATTCTCACGCGAATGTCTAGTAGCACACCGCGGGCGTGATTTTAGCACTGAATTTGCTTGCCTGCGCGGCACACGTGGCTGAGAGCCTGGTGGCAGCTGCGCGGATGGGCGCGAGGGCTGTTTACTGTTCTGTGCAGCGCGCCCGGCCGGCCGGTTAATGTGACACACTGCCGGTGAAGTTTCAAATGATTTCTGAGCAAAGTCAAGTGTGTCCTGCCGATCCAATATGTCCATCACTTGTTCAAGGGAGGGATTGACTAGTTTCAAAATTTGTTCCCTTATACGAACATCAGAAACGTTCTGTGCAACTGGATCACGTACCATAGTATCTGAATAAGGGAGTCCACATTGACACTCAAAAGCACAATCCCTAGTAAGGCCTTGCAAGGTTGCAACCCACTCCCGATTAGTTTGACCAGCCGTACGTTTTGTACGAAAGAAGGTATACCTTTTTGCAACTACATTGACTGATCCTTTGAAATATACATCTAATGCAGACAAAATTTCGTCGTAGGAGAGAGTTGCTATGTCGCGTCGGGGAAATAATTTCACTATCACACGGTACGTTTGGATGCCTACGGAGGAAAGGAGAATAGGCTGCCGCTCATTACCTTGAATCCTGTAGGCGGCGAGATGGAATCCAAATTGGCGTGACCACTCCGTCCAGCTTTCCGTTGCAGCATCAAAAGGACGAAAAGTTGGTGCAACAGCGTGTTGTTGCTACGGTAGCGGTGGAGCGGCGGCTGCCGCATCGTTTTGCATTGCTCTTTGACCCTGGACGAGCTGTCCAAGGGCATCCAGTAAGGCCTGCGTCTGCTGATTCTGCAAGCGATAAAATTCGGACAGTACATCTGGAGATAGTGGCGAAGCCATTACACAATTAAATCAGGGCAATATAGTTACGAACGCGAATTCGCCTCGTCGCCAAAATGTTGTGGATTGGCAAGAGAGCCAACCCCTCTATGAGAGGAAGCCAAAAGGCACGCGTTTTAGCTCATGCAGGCTGGCGTGAGGTCTGGAACAGGTCAAGGAAATGAGACTAGCAAAAAAGGACGTAGCTGTGGAATACTTAACTTTAATCCATAAATGGTGAACATCGCTCTTGACGGTACATGTTTTACAGCATCAATAGTAACTGGTAATGGCGCCTTGCTAGGTCGTAGCAAATGACGTAGCTGAAGGCTATGCTAACTATCGTCTCGGCAAATGAGAGCGTATTTTGTCAGTGAACCATCGCTAGCAAAGTCGGTTGTACAACTGGGGCGAGTGCTAGGAAGTCTCTCTAGACCTGCCGTGTGGCGGCGCTCGGTCTGCAATCACTGATAGTGGCGACACGCGGGTCCGACGTATACTAACGGACCGCGGCCGATTTAAAGGCTACCACCCAGCAAGTGTGGTGTCTGGCGGTGACACCACAGTGCACCCCGAAAAACGGCAACAGCGCATGGCGGCCCGGATGGTCACCCACCCAAGTGCCGGCCACGCCCGACAGTGCTTAACTTCGGTGATCTGACGAGAACCGGTGTAAGCACTGCGGCAAGGCCGTTGCCTTCCTAATCGGACAACCGCCAAGTTTTTTTTTTCCTCAGGAAAATGGATTACAAATTCCGTTTGACAACGCCTTTAACTCAGAACCTGTAGGTTTTTTTCAGGCGTGCTATCGATTAACGGCCTGAGCTCCGCCAGACTGTTTTAGATAATGTACTGGAATATGTTAGTGATGATAAAAGTATCTCTTATGTTTGCTGTTACATTCTTTAAATTAATGGAAAACAATAGTGAAATACGCACTGTGCTAAGACGAAAGAAATACACCTTAACACGATAACCTTGCTATGAATCTCACTTTTAACAAAACATGAAGTATCTGTATCATGAGCATTTCTATATCATAAGCATAATTTTTTTTCTCTTTTTTCTGTTTATTTTGTTGTTTAATTTGATTACTGGAGTTTTTGACTCTTCCAATCATCCCCTCAGAAGCCATTGCACAGACTGCCATTTCTCTGTGTGATTTAGAGCATCGAGCTGTACTAGCCTGGCGTTTGCTTGTTTTAAAGTTATATTTTCGTTCAGGGAAGGCTATGATCACGTCTTCTCATGCTGGTTCACTTTGGTTTCAGAACAGGTGGAGGGTTGTATGAAGTTCCATCTCCTCATGCTGGTCCAATGTTGGTTCACACCAGGTGGAGCGTTATGTAGGATTCAACAGGGATTTGGATGGATAAGGGTTTTAGGGCATGATCGCCTCAGAATATGGAGGCGAGGAATAACAGGAGTACATATAGGGCAGAAGTCGCCACTCACTGAGATGATGCTACTCCCATTGGGATTATGAGAGTGAACCACCTGCAGCCGTGGCGTTACACATCGATAATTCTCATATCAATGTTGTGGTAACCTAGAGCGATCGTTCGTATGAAATTATCAGGGGGCCACAGGATACGGCAACTGGACACATGTCACCCGCCGTCTAATGTCAGTGCAGACCGCCAAGGTGAACGCGGTTCTTCGTTACGAGTATATACAGCAGCTGCCATTTTCTTATCTGAAGTTATAGTATTAATCGCGCAGTTAGATACTGGAGTTTCACTAATTGAAACTTATGAACAACGTTAAGTAGAGTCGCAAAAATGTTCTAACATTAGCGTCATATCGTTCTCTTTTTACTTGGTAGAGGGTTGAAGGCAGTGGTGGCAGCTCGAAACCTTTGTATTGTGTGAATGATATTGCGCAATACAAGTCAGAGTACAGTGTTTTTGTTTGAAGAAAAATCGTTCTGGAATGAATGATTTTCCACATTTAGGAAGCCTCGATAGCTGATATATGTGCTGAAGTGCGACCATTTAACCTTTGTGCGACATTTGTGTTCAACAGGAAATGTTCGGAAATCAGGTGTAGGAGTACTACATGCTCAAGCTCAAAGCAAGGAAAATCAAAGGGGGATGATTACTGCATTTTTGCTTGAAAGTCATCAGTTCGGTCATTGAGTATTCCTACGCAGTATTCTTGCTGGTGGCGAGTTGTGGTGCCCTTATGTTAACTCCGTAAGATGGTATTAACGTCTAAGCCCTAACAAAAGACATATACTCAAGCAAAGGGCCGTATGAACACAGTATTTTGCATCTGGTGGCTCAAAAAGGGTGTTGTGCCCTATGAACGTTTCTTCTGTCTATCACAACTGGTATTTGTTGCCAACAACTGAGACACCTTCTAGACGCAGTGCAAGGAAAACGACAGACAAAACTACCATGACATGTTGCTACTGCACAATAACGCACTCTGCTGGTATCACAAAAATTTGTGTGGGAGACCATCTCTCACGCAATATTCTTCTGATCTTAGGCTCTCAAATGTTTGCATTTCCCTCTCGTTATTGAACAACTGTCGAGTAATTTTTTTCCGGACGAAAACGCACCACAACTCCCGTTTACGACGCCTTTAATTCAGAACCAGTAGGTTTCTATAGGCGTCGCAATGGTAATTGACTTGAGCTTTGCCAGACTGCTTTAGATAATGTGTGAGAATATGTTATTGATGGTAAACGTATCTCTTATGTTTGTTGTTGGATGCAATAGATTAATGAAAAATTCTACTGAAATATGTACTGTACTAACACAGAAGAAACACAACTTAAGACGCTAACCTTACTACGATTCTCACTTTTAATAAAATATGACGTATCTGTATCACGACTGTGCGTGTATGACACGAATTATAGATATTACTCACGTTGGACTTCAAAAGGCTCTGTGTTCACTTTCTATCCCGTTTCATACTTAAGTATTATGGAAATGTGGCATTTCATAAATAAAATTACGTGTGTACAAGCCAAACTTTTGTCACCAGATATGAAAGAGGCATTATCAGTTCTGAACTATCGTAAGTTTTTCGCCCTTACACTGTGAGCTACTGGAAGAAGCAAAACGACTTTTGATGGAGAATTTTTCTAAGGATTTCCTTACTGATTTTTGATATGGCTGTTTATTGCTCTGTATCAGAGCGGTTAAAAATCTGGTCTTCATCGAGGCTAGAAACCCGAACCAAAGCAGCCATTACCTTAGAGACAACCACTTTGCCCCAGAAATAGCGAAGACCTGCCATATTCTTATCTCACTTAATGCCCAGTCGTGGCTAAGAGAAATTCATTGTAACGTGAAAGACTACATTAGCTGCATTTTCCATGTAGAACGACTTTTCTGAACTCAAAACCATAAATTGATAACCTTATGTAAGACCATACATGAAAACCACCGATATTATTCAGTGGAAATGATACGTAAAACCAACTGAGTTTAGGAGGGTAATTCTGTGCCATCCTGAAAGTAACTCGAGAAAACTCTCGAGCGTATACTGTTCTGATCTTGACGCTCAAACTTGCTGTTGCAGAGTTGTTTTTGGAAGTTTTTGCTGTTACTTGTGGGTCAGAAAGCGAAGCGAATTATCTTCGGATTTCCATCATGCTGATAATTTTAGCAGACAGCTGAAATACGGTATAAAAATAGAGGAAGGAGTGTTTCGAGCTTGCGACTTTGCGCGACATTGACAACTACACCACGAGCCTGTACAGCATTGTAACAACTCGATAAGAAGACTGCACTTCCTCTAACATTTCCGCATTCTCCAGTTGTACCACATCGTGCATGTGGCCGCACTTAGAATACTTAAATATACTACCGAGACTTACTCTGCGGCGGCCTGTCGGCGCCCAGCTTTTGTCTGCAACTTGTGACCGAACCATCACTATTTTATATAGTTCAATTTGTGTTTTTATGAGGCGACAACTAGCGCGCAAGTACCTTATTTATCAGTTATTACACGACTGATATTAAGTCACCCGTTGGTCTTATTACTGTTTGTAGCATGAGTTATTGGCATTTAAATGTGCAAAGAGCAGTCAAAACATTTATAATGCGTTACGAAAGCGACTGTTCCGTGTCGCCGGCCGCTTCGTGTGGAATCAGTCGCTGCACCTGATCTCTGCGTGCCTGTGGCGAACGACCTTGGCTGTGAAACAGGTCATAACTTTTACCTTCACGGAAGTTTTCAGCAAACGTAAATGCCGTATTAATGTAGCTGTAACGATATTATTGTAACTGTTTTTACAGGTCTGAACCGTGTGTGCACGAGATGGACTGTTGCTGGACAATGAAAGCAACTGGCTACTAATTCCGAAGTAACCGATGGATGTAGGGGCTAGATCGTATGTTTCACCTACTATTATACAAGTCACTGCCTTAACTGTAACACTACCTATTTTCGGTATTGTTTTGATACTGTGATTACATCAGCCAATTGAACAGCTTTTTGTCGCAGGCACAGGGAAAGAGATGTTTGCAAATCACCTTATTAAACCCTCTGAAAAAAAAAATTACGTCTAGGTTCTTACGGTTACCAAGCTGTGAAGGAACTAATTTAATTTTAATAATTCTGAAATTTACTGTGAATTTAATAAGAAATTTTGTTAATTGTGCTTTGTACTTGTATAGTACGGAAGCAAGCAATAATGATTCTAATGTCGCTTCCAGGCAGCCATGTTTAAAGCTTTTACGTAATTAATTCTTAATAATTGTTAATAGGATTGTGCACTTCCTTTCAACAAAATTTACGCCAGCAAATGGAAAAAAATGGTTCAAATGGCTCTGGGCACTGTGGGGCTTAACAGCTGTGGTCATCAGTTCCCTAGAACTTAGAACTACTTAAACCTAACTAACCTAAGGACATCACACACATCCATGCCCGAGGCAGGATTCGAACCTGCGACCGTAGCAGTCGCGCGGTTCCGGACTGCGCGCCTAGAACCGCGAGACCACCGGGGCCGGCCAAATGGAAAAGCGAAGGCAACCAATGCATAAGGTTTATTTTCCAATCAATTTAAAGGAACTGTATTGTTAACAACGGATTTTGAAATACCAAAGTTTACTAAAATGTAATTACGATCCTGAATATCGTAAACTTAGCACAAGTTGTTATTCTGCAAAAAAGTGGCAAAGGGCTGAGGATAGAAGAGTGAAGGAATGTTTAATTTTAAGTTGGTTACTGGTAAAAATGAACTATAATATACAAGTTAACTGAGTATTCACACTTTGACCATTATAACTGATACTGTATCTGTAACCTTGAGTAAAAGGAGTTAGAGTCTTGCTTTGACGCGGTTGCATCGTCGGAAGTGTGTTGGACGATGATGTCATATCGTCCCTTCAAGTCTTTGATAAAGTAACATAAACCATCCACCACGACGTTTCCCAAGACCATTGTTCCAACGGCAGCCGTGGCTCACACAACTTCACAGCGTAATAAGTCCGGAAACTCTTGCGTTATTTTGTAACTTCATGATTTCGGAGACAACAGCGTGTAAGTAAAAGCCAGACCACTTTTATAACGCTTCGACGCACTGTTTAGCACCGCAAAAGCTCTACATCCTGGGCCATCGACATAGCTTTTACACATCAATGTCTCATCACTGTCTCTCACCCTGCTACTGCTGCGCACGTCACCACAGAGCGCGTCGAGCCAACCGTCCAATATTGCTTGAATTTCATGGCAATATTTTTATTCTAATTAAATCATCATTTAAGCCCGTGGAGTATTGCAGCCATTTACAGTTAAAGAAATAACAATTGTATCTTTTTATTTTTCGAACATAATGTACATATAAAAATAATTCACTTTGTAAATAACGAAGGTGTTTCCATCTCCAATGTACACATATCGCCTCGAGATTAATCGATCGATAATTATACCGAAAATAATTTTGAAAAATTTATTCCTTTTTTGTTTTTTTAAGTATACAGTGGACACTCGAGTAACTGAACTAATTGTTGTCGTAAGTGATTCGGGTGATCGAAAATGCGAATAAAGTGAGTGTACTTTTTGACTCACGAAAGATAAACCACGTCGCCCGCGTATGGTTATCTTTCACATATGTTGTCGTATAGTTACCTGTCTATGGTAAATATACAATGTTAGGTATTTATTCATGGTAAATATATAATGTTAGATATTTATTCAAAACAAGAAAAAATAAACTTATTAAAATCAACATAAATCAATATTTATTAAGAGAATTGAGACACATTTTGTTACGTACATACATATTTTCTTAATATTCATAAATGAAATAGCCAACAAATGTCACATAGGAGTTTTATGAGGAAAATTGGAATACCAGGAAGAGACGAAACAGTAGCCAACAGCTGACAGAAGTACACACATCAACAAAAGTTTAGCTTCACCACATTATTTCGAGGTTTATGGCGTAGAAAACAACAATTGGTTCTGAGGCATGGGTATAAACGTCGTGGCGTACCGTCGATGAGATCATTAAGCCAGCCTTGGTCCAAATCGTCCTACTCTTCAGTGTCAATTTCTGTGTAAGTCGCACGGAGTACGTGGTCGTTCTCGACGTCCAAAAACAGCTCGTATCAACTCATCCTACATATGTTCGATAGGATTCGTGTCCGTGGAAAGACAGGCCTCTCGATTCTGGTGACCCTAGACTGCTCAAAGAATATGTTTACGAGAACAGTACGATGAGTATGCGAGTTATCATCGATCGAGATGAAATATACAGTCCTACTATTGGATACAGAATGTCGTCACTGTACAGTAGAGAATGACATTGCACACAACAACTACAAGAGGCGTACAGTGGCCCCATGTAATGCCACACCAAAACATCACTTCCCTATCACCTTGTTGCACATTTGGGATATGTATGTGCGTTCGATATTACCAGGTTGTCTCCAAACAAGTTTTCTGCCGTTATCAGGACACAAACAGATCCGAGTTTCGTCCATAAACAACATCCGACGACAATCCTGCGGCGTCCATTTTGCTTAATTTCTTGTCCATCTGCAACGGAGCGAGGTGGCGCAGTGGCACTGGACTCGCATTCGGGAGGACGACGGTTCAATCCCGCGTCCGGCCATCCTGATTTAGGTTTTCCGTGATTTCCCTAAATCGCTCCAGGCAAATGCCGTGATGGTTCCTTTCAAAGGGCACGGCCGACTACCTTCCCCGTCCTTCCCTAATCCGATGAGACCGATGACCTCGCTGTCTGGTCTCCTTCCCCAATAACCAACCAACCAACCTCCTGTCCATCTGCAACGGAGTACAAAGTGTTGTCGTGTACGACATGGTGCTCGCCATGGTCGTACGGAATGGAGTTTCACATCATTCAATCGTCCATTAACAGTTTGATGCGATAAAAGCCGCCCTGTAGCCTCTTCGAAGGCCGAATGCAGTTCTGGAGCACTCAGCCCACCACTCCTTTGACTCAAAAGCCGTAGACAGTGACCATCTCGCGCTCCGTCGAAGGTGGGCGGCCTGTGCGATGTAAGTCCTCAACTCTGCCTGTCAATCAGAACCGATTCCATGTCCATTCCTGTGCACACGTCGGGCAAGTTCCCTGATTGACAAGCCTTCTGCGCGCAACGCGATGATGCGGACCCGAACGTAGGTCGCGACTGTTCTTCGTGGCACGATGAATGTTCACTCTACTGTTCCACAGACACCGATAAGGCGTCCCTACTGGTGCTTTACTTTCAATTGAAATGCTGTAATCAATTCGACTGAGGCTGGCTCAAATGGTTCAAATGGCTCTGAGCACCATGGGACTTAACATCTGTGGTCATCAGTCCCCTAGAACTTAGAACTACTTAAACCTAACTAACCTAAGGACATCACACACATCCATGCCCGAGGCAGGATTCGAACCTGCGACCGTAGCAGTTGCGCGGCTCCGGACTGAGCGCCTAGAACCGCGAGACCACCGCGGCCGGCTCGACTGAGGCGGCCTACCCGTAGCGCTCATGGCAAATGAGGGTCGTGCTGTAGCGTTCTCGCTTCCCACGCCCGGGTTCCCGGGTTCGATTCCCGGCGGGGTCAGAGATTTTCTCTACCTCGTGATGGCTGGGTGTTGTGTGATGTCCTTAGGTTAGTTAGGTTTCAGTAGTTCTAAGTTCTAGGGGACTGATGACCTAAGATGTTAAGTCTCATAGTGCTCAGAGCCATTTTTGAAAGTATATGATTCAGTGGAAGTTACACGGTTCAACAACAGAGGACACCCCGACTTTAAGTTTTCTTTATTTGTTTTACGCAAATCGAAGAAAACTATATTAGATTATATGTTTTTCGCTATCAGCCTATTGCGTACAGTTGCTTTTCCCCGGACTATCAGCACCAATAAACACAAATGTTCTGGTTGAGAGACATATTGGAACAATTGCGCCCCTTCTGGAATCGTTCGTAGTATTATAAAATTCTTCAGAAAGAAAATAAGTTATTTACCACAAAGCATAGGTGTGGAAATGTAAAAGCATTGTTCATGCCCGTACGCCATATGAAGATATTTAGCATCTCCGGACAATTTTTATGGATGACCGACCTATTTTTGTGAACATAAGACTTCAATCTCTCTCTCAATGTGAATCTGTATACTCTGGCAAGGTAAATAAGGCGAAATCTGCATTTACCGTGCTCTTTCCCTACGAGAAGATTTCTCAACTTGAAGGAAAGAGTGCGGGTATGTAGATCAGACAATTTATGGTCATTCTTTACGACAGAGTTTTTCAGTGTCATTGTGGGGATTTTGGCTGTTAAGATGCACTCCCAGTCCGAAGATAACTAAAGGACCTGTGAGACAGTCAACAACACTATGTTGGCCAACAATACTGTCGAATAAGGGAAAATACTAACATATAATAGCAAGAAGGAAATTCAGGTCGATTGTGACAAAATGCTGAGTGGCAGGTTGCTTTTTGTATATCTAAATGCGAGCTAGTAAAGAGTATTACGAGAAAAAAGTCCAGTAGATATATTGGTGTGAGACTCTACTCTCATATCTGTTCAACTCCGAGACCCAACTTCAAGGCACTATTTGAAGTGGGACGAAAATACATGCATCAAAAAAAGTTTTGCATCACCCCGGTTCCCATAACTCCTGAAGATAGACGTTGACTGTGGATATTGTGTCACAGACACAGTCCCTTTGACTGTTCAGAGATGTCATTAAACCCGCCCAAAGATGGAAACAATCTTGCATTAGGAGCTCCTGTTAGACGGAGGGGGTTCGACAGTCGATCAGTTCCAGTCATTCCACCAGGAAGGAGGTACACGGCTCGTGTTGCCTGTGATTCAAACATGCCTAGACGGTCAATATTGCAGTTCGACAGCGTCCTCATTGTTACTAAGTGCCAGGAAGGGCTCGAAACAAGGGAAGTGTCCAGGTGTGTCGGAGTGAAGCAAAACGATGTTCGTCGGACGTGGAGGAGATACAGAGAGATATGAACTGTCGATGACCTGCCTCGCTCAGGCCGCCCAAGGGCTACTACTGCAGTGGATGACCGCTACCTACGGATTATGACTCGAAGGAACAATGGTAGCAACGCCACCATGTTGAATAATGCTTTTCGTGCAGCCACAGGACGTCATATTACGACTCAAACTGTGCTCAATAGGCTGAATGATGCGCAACTTCACTCCCGGCGTCCATAGCGAGGTCCATCTTTGAAACCACGACACCATGCAGGGCGATACAGATGGGCCCAACAACATGCCGAATAGACCACTCAGGACTGGCATCACGTTCACTTCACCAATAAGTGTCACTTATGCCTTCAACCAGACAATCGTCGGAGACTTGTTTGGAGGCAACCGGGGCAGGCTGAACGCCTTAGACACAATGTCCAGCGAGTGCAGCAAGGTGGGTGTTCTCTGCTGTTTTGGGGTGGTATTATGTGGGGCCGACGTATGCCGCTGGTGGTCATGGAAGGCGCCGTAACGGCTGTACGATACGTGAATGCCATCCTTCGACCGATAGTGCAACCATATCGGCAGCATATTGGCGAGGCATTCGTCTTCATGGACGACAATTCGAGCCCCCATCGTGCACATCTTGTGAATGACTTCCTTCAGAATAACGACATCGCTCGACTAGAGTGGCCAGCATGTTGTCCAGACATGAACCCCATTGAACATGCCAGGGATAGATTGAAGAGGGCTGTTTGTGGACGACGTGACCCACCAACCACTCTGAGGGATTTACGCCGAATCGCCGTTGAAGAGTGGGACACTCTGGACCAACAGTGCCTTGAAGAACTTGTGGATAGTATGCCGCAACGAATACAGGCATGTTTCAATGCAAGAGGACGGGCTACTGGTTATTAGAGATATCAGTGTCTATAGCAATCTGGATTACCACGTCTGAAGGTCTCGCTGTATGGTGATTTTCATGAGCAATAAAAAGGGCGGAAATGGCGTTTATGGTTCAAATGGCTCTGAGCACTATGGGACTCAACATCTGTGGTCATCAGTCCCCTAGAACTTAGAATTACTTAAACCTAACTAACCTAAGGACATCACACACATCCATGCCCGAGGCAGGATTCGAACCTGCGACCGTAGCGGTCACGCGGTTCCAGACTGAAGCGCCTAGAACCGTACGGCCACACCGGCCGGCAATGATGTTAGTGTTGATCTCTGTTCCAATTTTCTATACAGTTTCCGGAACTCTCGGAACCGAGGTGATGCAAAACTTTTTTTCATGTGTATATAAAATTAATTGTAGGGTCTGCTTCGATTATTGGTATATTTATGTAAGAATGATTACATCTGTCGCGGATGAAGCGTACTATACAGCTATTTTTTAGTAGCAGCCAGCTGTTTGAGTAGCCATGATGGTCTTATGGGTACAACATTAGATTATATTTTTCACGATAAAGGATGACAGCCAAAAACAGTTGCAACTGTTTTTGGCTGTCATCCTTTATCGTGAAGAATTTCAACAGTTGCTGTTGCAGCCATGTTTAAAATCTTGAAATTAGATGATATCCCTGGAAGTGCTGTGTTCAGTCCAATGCATCTTTCCGTGGTGGGGGGGGGGGGGGGGAGTGGGTAAAGACAGCTGTGGTGACAAGTCCTCCACCTTCCTCCACCTAGTGCCATGGAGACGAAATGCTGTTGTCGTGATCGTAGGCTATTTTAATTATCAATCATACTGTCAAGAGCGGAAAACTCTGTGAAGCACATCTGCGTGATCCACTTGGCATCTCGCAGACATCCGGAAGATACAGAAAGTGTGACGTCTGAGAATAACAAGCCCCACTGAGTGGAGGTGTGGGCCATTGCTAGGTTGTCACAGCAGATTTTCGACGAGGAACTCTGCCTACTACAAGGAAATCAACACGGCCATGCAGAGACGGAATATTCCGGAAGCCTGTGAGTCGTGACGCCCGGAAAATATTCTAAGTTCGGAGTTGGCGTGGACCCATGGGCCGCTCCGCAAGCCGGGGCTCATCAGCAACCGTGTGGTGCTGAACATAGCCGGAGCAAGAGGGATAGCCTCAGCGCGTGGTTCAGGCTGACCGCGTGGCTGGGAATTCTATGTTGACGCTGTGTCGAGCACTGTGCTTTGTGTCGATGAAGGAGATTTGTATGCCAGGAGGGCCTAAGATGGCGGACTTTGCGAAACCATAATGGCAGACATTGCACAGTTCATGTAGAACTTTAACAATAGCCAGAGGAATCATGTGTGGTGTCACCGCCAGACACCACACTTGCTAGGTGGTAGCCTTTAAATCTGCCGCGCTCTGTTAGTATACGTCGGACCCGCGTGTCGCCACTATCAGTGATAGCAGACCGAGCGCCGCCACACACAGGTCTAGTCTAGAGAGACTCCCTAGCACTCGCCCAGTTGTACAGCCGACTTTGCTGGCGATGGTTCACTGTATACAGACGCTCTCAATTGCAGAGACGACAGTTTAGCATAGCCTTCAGCTACGTCATTTGCTACGACCTAGCAAGGCGCCATATTCAGTAATTAGAATGAATTCTGAACAGATAATATTGTGAATCATGTACTGTCAAGAGCGACGTTCATCATTAATGGATTAAAGTTAAGTATCAAACTAATTATGTCCGCCTTCTGAATTCTAACTCCTTGTCCTGTTCCAGACCTCACGCCAGTATAGTTCTTCCCTCCTCACGCCAGCCTGCGTGAACTAAAACGCGTGCATTTCGGCCTCCTCTAGTAACACGGTGTTGGCTCTTCTGCCAACACAACATCATGATACCTTAAAAAGAAACATGTACATTACCATTATTTGCACGAAGATTCTGATGGTGTAATCAGATTGTCAATATCTTTATTAATTTAAAGTTTAGTATCTGACTAAATTATACAAGTAACACACAGCAACGAATTTCCAAAATCTAAATGGTTCATCCAATTTTGTCAATCGAGGTGTCTTTAGAAATCTATGAGTGTAAATCTAAATAAGTATGAATTACAGGCATGTAGCTTGAATAGTACATGAGTTATTGGAGGTCAAAGTGGCCGACTACTATTGACTGCGTCAGGCCATAAGTACTCCACAGTTACACGAAAAAAAGGTAGCAGCATGCTTATAAATATATATTTATTCGTCTATACCTTTGTTTATATCCGACATACAGGGTGTTACAAAAAGGTACGGCCAAACTTTCAGGAAACATTCCTCACACACAAAGAAAGAAAATATGTTATGTGGGCATGTATCCGGAAACGCTTACATTCCATGTTAGAGCTCATTTTATTACTTCTCTTCAAATCACATTAATCATGGAATGGAAACACACAGCAACATAACGTACCAGCGTGACTTCAAACACTTTGTTACAGGAAATGTTCAAAATGTCCTCCGTTAGCGAGGATACATGCATCCACCCTCCGTCGCATGGAATCCCTGATGCGCTGATGCAGCCCTGAGCCCTGGAGAATGGCGTATTGTATCACAGCCGTCCACAATACGAGCACGAAGAGTCTCTACATTTGGTACCGGGGTTACGTAGACAAGAGCGTGGAGGCCATGGAATTAGTCCGCCTCTACCAATCCACCGGTCACCGAATCTGTTGTTGAGAAGCGTACGAACACTTCGACTGAAATGTGCAGGAGCTCCATCGTGCATGAACCACATGTTGTGTCGTACTTGTAAAGGCACATGTTCTAGCAGCACAGGTTGAGTATCCCGTATGAAATCATGATAACGTGCTCCATTGAGCGTAGGTGGAAGAACATGGGGCCCAATCAAGGCATCACCAACAATGCTTGCCCAAACGTTCACAGAAACTCTGTGTTGATGACGTGATTGCACAATTGCGTGCGGATTCTCGTCAGCCCACACATGTTGATTGTGAAAATTTACAATTTGATCACGTTCGAATGAAGCCTCATCCGTAAAGAGAACATTTGCACTGAAATGAGGATTGACACATTGTTGGATGAACCATTCGCAGAAGTGTACCCGTGGAGGCCAATCAGCTGCTGATAGTGCCTGCACACGCTGTACATGGTACGAAAACAACTGGTTCTCCCGTAGCACTCTCCATACAGTGACGTGGTCAACGTTACCTTGTACAGCATCAACTTCTCTGACGCTGACATTAGGGTTATCGTCAATGCACGAAGAATTGCCTCGTCCATTGCAGGTGTCCTCGTCGTTCTAGGTCTTCCCCAGTCGCGAGTCATAGGCTGGAATGTTC
This sequence comes from Schistocerca piceifrons, assembly GCF_021461385.2. Classification (NCBI taxonomy): domain Eukaryota; kingdom Metazoa; phylum Arthropoda; class Insecta; order Orthoptera; family Acrididae; genus Schistocerca; species Schistocerca piceifrons. The sequence goes on from NC_060149.1 coordinate 76,959,528, forward strand.
CGTGCTCCCTAAGACGCCTATCAATTGCTTCGAACGTCTTCCTGTCGGGACACCTTTGTTCTGGAAATCTGTCTCGATTCAAACGTACCGCGCCACGCCTATTGCCCCGTGCTAATCCATACATCAAATGGGCATCTGCCAACTCCGCATTTGTAAACATTGCACTGACTGCAAAACCACGTTCGTGATGAACCTGTTGATGCTACGTACTGATGTGCTTGATGCTAGTACTGTGGAGCAATGAGTTGCATGTCAACACAAGCACCGAAGTCAACATTACCTCCCTTCAATTGGGCCAACTGGCGGTAAATCGAGGAAGTACAGTACATACTGACGAAACTAAAATGAGCTCTAACATGGAAATTAAGCGTTTCCGGACACATGTCCACATTAATCTTTTCTTTGTTTGTGTGTGAGGAATGTTTCCTGAAAGTTTGGCCGTACCTTTTTGTAACACCCTGTATACTACTCATGAAGAAATTGATCAAATATTTACAGTGTTTTAGAAAGCATAGACGCATTAGACTACTGGCTTACTTTTTCTTCTCTTCCTTTGATATGTTTATTTAACTGGTTTATGTATTTAATAATGTGTGCTAGAGCGTGTTTATGGTCCAGCTGTAGGAATATTTATTCAGTTTCAAGTTATATAAATGTATATCCAGTATTTCGTGAGTGTGTGTTGGCTTGGAGATATGGCGGTAGCGCTTTAGCCAATCACAGCGCTCGTTACTACGGTAGGTGACTACCAAACTCAATGGAGAGACTGTATGGAAGTGGCGGAGGAGCATGGGGTGGCATAAGACAGGGGAGTGCTGGACGGGAAGGCGCGATGGACCGTCGCAGGAAAGGCTTGGAGAGTGTTGAGCAGTTTGCGTGTGGTCGCGGGAGATAGAAATAGTTCGTAGTGCCGACTGGTGCACTTGTGAGATTTACGAGGCTTGTGCAGTGAAGACGTACTATGCGTTTAGAAGTGAATATCTCTCGAGCTATTTTGTTGCTCATAACTAATTACGTGAAGTAGGAATCTGTCGTTTCGTTGTTACTCAAGTTAAATTTTATTTCATTACTGGACCATCGACACCAATAAGTGTTTTGCAGTAATAAACGGCATTGTTAAAGGTACTTGTACTATCGTACTCCTCATTTAAAGTCATCAAAAATAGTACCTGCAGATTTTATTTAATTGCATTCTTTCATTTATAAATTTCTATGTTACATTCAAAATTCGCAATTGCCAAGTGATAGGAACCTTCGACCATTCGATTAATGTGTATATTCATATTGTATAATGTAGACTCAGCAATATTTGGCTTGTAATGCGGTAACTACGTATCCCAGTCCCTAGACAACGAAACCAGCCAAAACTTTTAATTTTTCAACTCTGAGTCTGAGGGTACGTAGTTGAGGGCCACATTTTTTTATTTGAAAGCCCGCAAACCCCAAAAAATAAATTGGTAATAAAGGGAAAGCGGATGCAGTGCACCGTATCCGAATGAGAAAGGCCTTTGTATGAAAGGGAAGCAATAGCAGTCACAATGACGCAGGTCATCATCAAGTAAACATCGAGCAGTGAAGCCGAGACAGTGAACAGAGGCATCTGAGGACAGCAGCTACAGTCGTAACCACAGCAGCAACCGATGGAGAGGTACAACTTCATTTACGACAAGACAGTAACAGTTCAGCGACGTGACACTACTGATAGATAAGTACTAAGTGTATTACAAGTGTCTGATGTATTTTCGTTATTAGTATTGAACAAGAACAGTTGGTCTCTGTCTCAAGCAGTAAGTTCTCAGTTTTAGTTGTCAGTAGGATCAAGCAGCTGTAAAGTACTCGTCTCCTGTGAATTAGCCCAACGGGCCAATTGATTTAATAGCAGACAGAACGAATAGCAGTAATTGTGTTTGTCTCTCTCTCTCGGCTCTATTATACAGGTTAATTAGCGGAGACATTCCTCCCAACAGAACAATATTGTCATTGGCGTCCTGACTACCCGACGCACGCTGTACTAACTCTGTACTGGTAGACTGGAGCTGTGCTGGGACGCGACATTGCGTTCTACACACAGTCAGTCCAGTAGCCCAGTCACGGGCTTGCGCCACAGACTTTACCTTTACCTTTTATTCAGCTGTTTGGGATTTTCAGCAGGTGAGACTAAAAGAGAAAATCTTTGGAATTCAGCGGTCTGGTGTTAAGATCGGTCATTACCAGAGTTCTCTGTAGATGAAGAGAAGGACGTTGTTAGTTTAGAGAACTGCTGAAATGTAACTTTCGAGAACCAATATTCTAGATGTATTGTAAATTGATTCTACTCCGACTACCACATATCTCTCGTATGGGTTATAAAAACAAAGAAAGAGCGTCCTACAAGTAGGCATTTTCCTCCTGCAACATCTCACAAGTGGAAGAGAAGCAGGAAAGCCTGAAAAGTAGCAGGAAGTGCCCATGGAATGAACAGTAGCTTGCGGAGTAAATATGTGGGTCCAAGATTAGGAATGAAAGACCAAATTTTAAGTCTCTTGTGGACGTTATAGGTGAAGTGCTAACTGACGTGAAAGAGGGTAGGCAAGAGAATCGGCCAAGTCAGTGCAGAAACTGTCTGCATTATACTCGCCTGAAGTAGTTCAGTTGGGATCTTAATTAGTGCGCCATTACGCTCGGTTCTGGATGCGTAACGGTGGGACAGGTTTCCTTCTCCACAGATCTGAGCTAAATTGCTTGGGCCAATACCATAACAAAGTGTTAGTACATTAGAAGTCCAAAAAGTCGTCCTCGAACGAGGTGGGAAGCCAGAACTTTAGTCACACTGGAAGAAGCAGATCCAACAGCAGCACTGAGAATGCCAGAGGCTGAAGTAAATGGGCAAACATATGTAATCAATGTTTGTGATGTTACAATTCTATTTAGTCATCACTCATGGATTCGATGTGTTGATCATTTCCTTATGTTTTATGTTTATGTCTTTGAATATTTTTTTCTTCTGCGGTGGGCCTAAATGGCCTGTTTATGTGCATTAAGGGGAGCTGGACGTCAAGAGCGTCGAAAAATGGAAATTTTTTATTTGATATAATTCTGTGGTTCTTCCTGATTCTAAGAATGTATAGAGGTAAGGGTGTAAATGTGGAAACCCAGTTTGTTTTTACTGTATAAAAGAAATGTTTACTTCTCTTTCAGCTTCAAAAATTAGCCAAAGATAATTCATAATGTTTTAGCAATGAATGTAATATTATGAAACACAAAAACTAAATATGTTAAAAATTAAAAAACATTTTCTGCTTGCACAACAACTCACTAATTTTTCAAGAAGTGCGGGTAATGTGGAAACGCCTTAAAATTGTGGGAAACTGATTACTTCAAACAAAAGCTATTGAAAATGTTAGAAACTATTTTATTTTATATCAAATTTAAATTATAAAAAAATATTTTTAAACGCAACTGTATTAGAAAAATGCTTCATAAGCGAAGTTCACTTGCAAAAATCGCGTAAGTAAATATCTCCTTCATTTCCGGCACACAAAGAGTGACTCCACTCCTCACACGCTACACACTTAATCCACAATGCTCCCCGAATGCCTTTGGAAAATGCTCCTTCACAAAAAATACAAATTGGATCTTCTTCAGGAGGTTTTTCTTCTCCAACTGCGAGACCCAAATGTTACTCGCCTGAAGAGACAGTTGGTGCATTGGGCTCTTCATCTGAATCCTCAGATAACTTAAGCCGTTTTTTGCACGGTTTTCTAGGAGGAGCTTCACGTTTTTCCTTGCTTTCGGCAGGTGCCTTAGGAAGCTTCTGTTTACCCTTCAGTAAGGAGTCTTCAAGGCGTGTTTTATAAGGCGAAGATGTCAAAACAGTTGATGAACCTGGCTTACGACCTCTGTTGGAAACCGTCCTCTTTAGAGGAGGGACTGGCATGATATCTTGTGGAGACACACACGTATTTGATGAGGTATTTGACAACGATGTTGACCTTCTGTTTTATCCATTTCATTGAGATACTGCACCAACTGTTTCTCAATAGCATCGGGTAGTACAAGCTTACGTCCAAGTCTCAAAGAAACACATTCTTCAGGTGACATATCACTATGCACAAACCTTTGAAGTGTCGTCTGAGGTACACTGAAAGCTTTTACTGTTCTTCTTAACCCCACCTGCTTTCCCTTGAGGCTATTATAGCCTTAATCATGTTTTCAGCATCCCACTTCTTCACAATAGCCCTTGGTTTCCGATCAGTTAGCTTTCGTGGCATCTAGAAACAGACGCAAAACGTATTAGAAGTAATGTATTTGATGTTGGTATTGTGGAAAAGTTTCCACAATGCCACTGTATGTATTCTTCCACATTACCTACACAATGGCCATTTTAAATTTCGGTAGATTACATTAAGCAACTATACATTTAAGCTTGACAAAGGACTTCTAAAACCTTCTATGCACCTCCCTTTATAAGCTATCAGACGTAAAGAAAGATAACTACAAAGTATATAGATAAATATAATAGCACAACTTACCTCGAAAAAAGTTTAGAAAATGCGCGAGCGTAAATTGCATCACTGTCACGGCGTCTGTTGCTCAACTGACTTCTAACCCTCTACCGTGACAAATAGGAACTATTGCAACAATTTCTGGCGGCCCCACTACAGTGCAGCACTCTGCAGACCAGATACTAGACGTTTCCACATTACCCACACGCTTCCACATTTACACCCCTACCTCTGCCGGCCGAGGTGGCCGTGCGGTTCTAGGCGCTGCAGTCTGGAACCGCGAGACCGCTACAGTCGAAGGTTCGAATCCTGCCTCGGGCATGGATGAGTGTGATGTCCTTAAGTTAGTTAGGTTTAACTAGTTCTAAGTTCTAGGGGACTAATGACCTCAGAAGTTGAGTCCCATAGTGCTCAGAGCCATTTGAACCATTTGAACCCCTACGTCTACTTTATGTATAGTATCTCATCATTTTCGTGTTCAAATGCACTTCTAAAGCGGATGTGGTGCGTGAATGCCTAGCTGTCACGCTACAGTCAAACACAAAGACTTGCCTACAATGTCTAGTTATTTAATTTTGGCGTTGCAATTTCCATAGCAACTCATTTTTGTAATATCCTCGAAGAACATATCCACTGTACTATGAACAGGTATTTATTGCAATCGATCTTTTCTGTCGATACAAGTGGATTACTTACGTTTTCCGCGTGCATTCGTGTTGTAAACTTGCTGTTCTGACTGCGTATTTCAACCATTTTACACTGAAAATGCCAAGAACAAAGAAGTTTAATTGCAATCGTAAGTTCCATGATAATCAACACAAGTATGTTGTCAGAAATCGTAAATATGAAGAAACTGTTATGCCGCAGCGAAGTGAGGTTAGGCCTTAAAGTTCTTCAAGTAGTCCTTCAAAATGGAAGTTGAAACATCTTACCGAAAATGAGCAAAATGTTGGTGTTATAAATAGCGAAAATAACGTTTACATTTTGATTAGTAAGTGCAAGCTTTCAGAATGGCTTTTGTCTGTTTCTAAATGTAAATACTGTAACAGTCAAAAATCCCTTACACTTAGTCAGGAGGTAAATGAGAGAAGAGACTCATCCAGCAAAACTGTAGTGTAATGTCAATTGTGTAAAGTAACGAAATATGCAATGGTGTCTCCTGCAACATGCACAAAACATCGTGAGTATTCGCCTTCCATATTCCATAAGGTGTATTGTCAATGGAAGAAGAACTTCCCAGATATTCTGTGATATGAAGGATCTCACGCCATTCCCTGTAAAATTTGAAAGGTATTATAAACTTCTGCATAATGTCCAAACATAATTCAGAGAAGCATCTATGTATAGTGCAGTGAAAGAAACTGTAGACATTTGTCAATCTACTGGCTGTTGCTGCATTGGACGGTTCCTGGCGGAAGAGAAGCCATACATAGCTGAAAGGTGTTGTCACAGATAGGGGCAAGGTGCTGTATTATGAATGCCTGACAAAACACTGTCGAAGGTTGTGCTAGTAGGATAAATGAACTCAAACGTGACAAGAAGTTTGAAGATATCAGTGGTGGTATGTAAAGCAAGGGGGCAGTCTCTATTTTTAGTAGGTCAATTGCTATACTTTGATGATGGTGACTCTAAAGGCTTCAATAGTGTTGTGGATACTAAACAATATGGTGAAAATGAAACCAAAAATGGAATATATACGACATGTCAAAAGAGAATGGGGGCGACGGCCGTGTCCTACGTGAGCGACAGAAGCGAGTGACAGCGCGCGACAGCTTCAGGCGACAAAACACAACCGCAGGTGTAGTTACGAAAGTGTCCTACGTGGGCGACATCTGTGTCGCTGCCAGTCTCCCGCTGCAACTGGCGGCGTTTGAATTCAAACGTGTTTTAATCTTGTCGCTGCAGCACGCGCGACAGAGGGCGACAGCCTCGTGTCTTCTCGGCAAAGCAGTGGAGCGGACGCGTCGGCAGCTATCTGATTTTAAGAAAACTATTCGGTGAAAAAATTTGATGCTTCCGCAACCTATAGCTTGATATCTTTAAACGATAAATGTCTGAATTTATTTTCGTTATTCGTTATAGTTACTGTGCTGCACGAAATTGAGTACATGGCTGCACGAAACTTTTAAGAATTTGCAGACGTAAAATCACAGTGTATAGACTTTCCGTATAGTTCATTTAAAGCCATACATTACTGCGTATGAAATGTAACCAATATATTTAAATTGTTTTTAAAGTTGAGAACCTAACCTAACCTAACCTAACCTATATTGGTTGTTATATCCGCGGACGGTTCGCTCGTGGCGCGTCGGAACCTTTCCTGTGCTTCGGGAATCAAGTGGTCGTAAAAATCGTCGTATCTCATAAAAGGTTCAAGATATCGAAACGACGACTTTCTGAAATGACAGCATAATCATATGATTAACACTCGATACGTTTTTGTAAACGCGTAAGCAGAACGAAATCAAGACTCCCTACAACTTACAGCATGATGTTTTGTCCAAATTTTCATAGCCAAACGAAGAGAGAGAAACAGGTGAACAGTGTATCAAAGTGACCAGCATGAGGCCTAGTTTGACATGAAAATATTTAACTGCTTGAAAGTAATCAGGGTAACAAACGAAAACTTAATTAATAAGCTGAGGAAAAATTCAAATATTTCACGAAAAAACTGCTGTAAATGAAGTGCCAAAAAATCATATGTTCAAGACCTAGCTATTTTGCACATAAAAAGATACATTGGTCAGGTATTTAAATTTCAAAACGGCCTGGTTTGTGTAAAAGAAATAAGTAGATCAGAGAAACGTTCTTCGTGCTTTTGAATGATGCTCGAAATCATGAACAGAAAATGAGGTGCACCAAACGTTTCCCTAATATTTTTTATTTCATACTTTTAGGCAAATCATTACACAAAACATTTGATTGTCTTTTCAAAAATTTTGTAAGCTTTACTTTTAGAGACTACTTAGAGTAATTGAAACGCTTGGCCTTAACATTGACTGCTGATAAATTACGTTCACAACATCAAACATCTGTAAAATTTCATGGATCATTGTAATTTATTAGGAATTAAATGTGTGTGATATATTGGGATAGGTGTGAAGATTAAGTTCTTTGCCAAGACCTTAGAAATACACTTGTCGATGCAGTGTAAACAGTATACATAAAACTAAGTATACAGAATTGTAACTGAGTCAGTAAAAATACAAGAACGGCCCACAATCAATCCCAGGACATTTACCTAACACGTAATCACGAACTGTATATGTTACCCCTACACCACAGCTAGCTTTTGCCCATTGTTGTCAATCTTTATACTGATGTTTGTTTTTAGCATAGTTAGTCATGTAGTAGTCATTCCTACGCGTTTATTGGCTGTTAAAAGTCTTTGATCATGTAAAAAAAACATTCGTATTTAATTTATTGATGAGCTAGTCGAATGCTCCTCTGCTCATTCATGTGTATTCGAAGAATTTGTCTGGCGATCTTCGTAGTTAATGATATTTATGAAATTCTCCATGGAGATTCCTCCCTTTGTAAATTTCATGCACAGCAGTCCTTTTCGCTGTATTTTCTTAAGTAAACCTAATTCTGTAGCCTTACTCTCCAGCTACAGTATTCTACAGGTTAGGGACGCTGTGTTGTAGAAACAACTAGTTGGCTCTAAGCAGCCATCTTGTAGCGTGACATGGTCGCTCGCACGCAGGACACCCAAGCTTTTCACACGATGCTGGACTGTCGCGTATCCAGAAGTCGCTAGCTGTCGTTCGCTTCTATCGCTCACGCAGGTGACGGCCTTATGAAGCTCTGCAGAAAAATGACAGGAAAAAAATAACTTTCTGATGGCAAAGCAAATGACGGACAAGGCAGGCTCATCAAATCAGAAACAGGAAACCTCACAGAATATTATTGTCTAGCCGTCAGGTGAAACAGCGAAAACGTCAGTGAGATGAGAAAAGCAATACATGTAACTCTGTTTCACATAATGTCCATTGATGAGCATCCACAGAATGGTCTCTGCCTAAAAGAAAACACTTCACAGTTGTGTAGCAAATGGAGAAAAATATACACATGCACACCTCATGCCAGAAACTGTTATGGTAAAACTAAAGCCAATACATAGAGATCTTTCAGATTCTAAACTTCAGGTTATATGTATATGTTTACATGACAAAACACAGAATCCAAATGAAAGCTTCGGTACCTGCATTTGGGAAGGCTTGCCAAAAATTGTTTTTGTTAGCATTTCAGCTTTTCATATTGGCGTGGTGGACGACATAATATGTTTTAATGATGGAGTAACAAGCAGATTAAAAACCATGAGCAGACAAGGCATCAAAACTGGGGACAATATGAAAAGTGGGCAGCTATAAGTGGACAGGCAACTTGTTGCTGAAACTGAAAAAGCTATTGAAAGTACGGCAAAGGAGGCCAGAATAATAAAGAAAAGAAAGAAAACTAAAGAAGATGAAAATGGTACTCAGAATCAACAAGATTACGGAGCTGGAATTTTTTGGCATGTTATCATTGAGAAGAAAATGAGATGCAAATCCTTAGGTTCAGTTTCCCATGATCAACATTGTTGCATACTTAGCTATCATTATCTCATCCAATATTAAAGATACAAACACAAAATTTTGCATGAATAATAAAATAGTGCTTGCCTACACTGTGAAAAACATCATTCAACAATGTATTAAATATTTTAAGCTGGATCATGCCATACGTTCTTAAATTATTAGAAGAAAATCTGACTTCATGAAACATTTTTCTTTAAATACAATAACTACGATTGGTAAATATTCCTGGTTTACTGTTTCAAAAAGTTATAAATTAAATGCATAAAACTAGTTTTAACCATTTATTTTGAATAGTTTGGAAGTACAGTGTCCCTAAAATAAAAATTACACGTAATTCTGTACGTAAGATAAAAGTCAATTTCACCGTTTTTAAATTTATTTGCTTGGAGGTAAGATTTTACTAATTATTTGGTTAAAGTTTCATTCCAATATCTATTAATATTTCTGATTTATAGAGTTTCAAAATGCCAGTAAAAATTAGAGGCTATGGCGTCCAGGTCCTTTTATGATGATGATAATGAATATTCCTTACAGCCTCCTTTCTGAATCGTGCAGTATTAGTAGTGTAATATTGAAATAGAACAATGTATTTGTTAGTGTTCTGTGCATGAAGTACATTGTTGCCATGACACTTAGTACAACTTGTAGCTTTTCCATGCCTCTATGAATGGGTTGTCGAATCGCGAGCGAGAAACAAGTTCATGGGCGCTCAATGGCGAGGTGACCAGCGCACAAGAAACAAGTCAAACATGCTGCAGCTACGGAGCTGATTGATTAAAAAAAAAAGCAGATTTCAGATTTTTAAATTTGGGAGTCGATCTGAACTGGCGAAATTGGCGACTCTGGCTGGGGGGGGGGGGGGGGGGGGTTAAGAAGGAAGGTTCATCGGCCCTGGAGGCGGAGTATTATTGGCATGTACAAGATTTTATCAGGGTACGTGGACTTATTCCAAGCTAGCGTTACTAAGTGACGTCAATGTTTTTTATCAAATCACTGGAAACAGTAACAAAAATAAAATATCGAGAAGAATATCAATGAAACTTCTCTTTCTTGCCATATTAACTCACATTGTATCGGTGACGTTTCGGAAGGCATGTACTCTCTTCCCATATTCTGGTTGGAAGAAGAAAATATGTCTTCCGAAATGTTGTGGACACATTGTGAATTAACACCGGAATAAACCCGAGAAGATTTGATTGCAAAGACACGCAACGAGAACCTTCATCTGCACAACTAGGAGTATCCACCCGGAACGAGCTAAAGTTGAAAGACCACATAAAACTAGTTGTAAGAAACAGGTGGAGTTTCTCTGAAAGAATCCCAGTGAAATAATGCATAGCTTACAAAATGCTCGTTCAACCGATACTTGAGTCTGGCTTCTTTCTCTGCGACCATTACGGTAGAGAGAGAGATGATCCAATGAAGAACGATGCGTTTCTCACGGTTTTATTTAGTAAATGCGGGAGCATTATGAAGATGTTCATGAAATTCCAGTGGAAGACACTATAAGACAGATGTTGTTCATCATGGAGAGATTTATTACTAAAAATCTGAGAGCGTTCACTCAACAGCTAAAAGCAGTCTCACTCTAAACTAAACAGCAGAAAAATTGAACAAATTGGCAATATCAGCAGAAAAACCGGACCAGGGCGTGACATTAGAAAGAGGATGAGAGTCATTGATTCGGGAAATGTGAGATATCTGATGCTCACCTTGTATTTACATACACCACACGTGCTAAGAATTACCTGACTGGCTAGCAGAGGGCGGTCTGAATCTATTGGTGGCTACAACGGAGATTTCGGACCTGGGTTAAAGTTTGAATTGTGGCCACAGAACCGGGATACCAACAAATATGATGCACAGAGGCTATAACACTATGAAAATGCTCCTATAAGGGCTCAGTATCTACCATTCAGGCCTAATTAATGGGAGATAACTAAGAAAGAAAGATTTTTACGTACAAGTTTTCTTTTCTAAAATCGCTTATCTTTGTTTTTTGCAGCTTGAAAGTATAAATATGCATGTATTGAAATGAGGATTACCTGCCATAAGCGTATGGACTCATGTGTTCAAGAAGACTACTCCTGCGCTTGTTTTCCATGACACAATGGTTAGAAACGTCGAGTGGAAATCTATACGCTTCCATACTTTCATCGTTTCGACGAACGAACTCACCAGAAAGAAAATGCTGATGAAATTTTCGGTCAATGTTTATCCAAATTGTGAAATCGACTGTGAGACTAGATAAAGTCGCAAAAGAGAGTTATTTCTTGCGTAAGAGAAGATATCCAACCGCAAAAGCAATTTCTGAGGGCTATTCTAACAGATTGGACTGAGCATAAAATCATTGTAAGATATGTTACAAAAATCCCTGCAGCTACAAATAATAGTTATTATTCCTAAGTATTTCGAAGCAGTTTCTACATTTTCCCAATATATTAACGATGGAATACTGCGACCAACAGCGAACGGACGAGTACTTGTCCGCATACAGACAGCCATTAAAGCTCTCTTGAATGGGCAGTATTATCTCATTAGTAACATAATGGTACTCGATCATCTACTTCTCATAAAATATTAACTGTAGTACACGAAGTTTATTACGGACTTTTAGAAGTAAATCATGCCCACAATTCAAAGCTTTACGGAGGAGTGTAACTCAGATATTGACATTTCGAGGAACGAGGTACGTGCAATTAATCGACGTTTGGTTGGCTATAGTTTGTTAAATACAAACTAAATATCATGGTAAAAGGATGAAAACTGTGAAAATCGTCATTCGTTGTATCTTCCTGTCACTTTTCTGGTTAAGTATAATGTTGCATAATAATGCACTACTATATACAAACAAAAATTGTCTGTCGCATGTGCAGAACTATTACTTCACTTTCTATTCCCATGACTTAAAATGCTTGCGCGGCCCCTCCTGCCGGAGGTTCGAGTCCTCCCGCGGGCATGTCCGATCTTATGTCCGATCTTAGGCGTTGGGTTGGGTTGTTTTGGGGAAGGAGACCAGACAGCGAGGTCATCGGTCTCATCGGTTTAGGGAAGGACTGGGAAGGAAGTCGGCCGCGCCCTTTGAAAGGAACCATCCCGGCATTTGCCTGGAGCGATTTAGGAAAAACACGGAAAACCTAAATCAGGATGGCCGAACGCGGGATTGAACCGTCGTCCTCCCGAATGCGAGTCCAGTGTCTAACCACTGCGCCACCCCGCTCGGTCCCGCGGGTATGGGTGTGTGTGTTGTTCTCAGCATAAGTTAGTTTAAGTAGTGAGTATGTCTAGGGACCGATGACCACAACAGTTTCGTCCCATAGTAATTCACACACATTTGAACATTTGAACTTAAATGCTTGTGCAGGATCAAGTGCAATGTCGGCGCTGTGAAATGCAGTTCCGCAAACACTTCTATGGCAACAAAGTCTCCAATATGTTCATGTGGTTTTTAACATTTTTCGGGAGGTGAATTCTGAGACACCGTATATCGTGTGGATTATTTTCGGACAAATTAATAACAGACTAACAGCCACTAAAAGGAAAAATGAGAAGTCGAGGAAGAGAACAGCGAGAGGAGCTGCAAACACGTGGTGGACCATCACGGCAACAATAGCAAGGGACACACAGCAGTGGATCAAGTCGGGAAAAGCCTTCCAACAATAGCGGAACATTAATTAATAGTAACAAGCGTAACAAATAAACACAGAACAACAAACCAATATACTAATCGATGTCATTACTCATAGCCTAGTTTCTGCTCGAATCGTTGAGCTCCGGTTAACTGTAATATGCCCCTAGTGATGATGGTGGATGGATTGCTGTACCTGAGGTGTTGCCAAAATGGTTTGTGACTTGTATCAGACATAGCATAATGATCTGATGTTGATACATCTTTTTGCTCGTCCTGATGGAGTCGAAAGTTCTCCGACCACACGGTCTGTCCTCCAATGTGAGCCAAGCTGTAGCTAATTGGATTCAGCAAACGCCTGCAGTATGCAAATAAAGTGACTTGCTATCCACACGTGTCACGTATTTGAGACATTTATGAGTTTTTAAGTATCTTGCATCCGGATGATAGCGATTGAGCGTCAGTAAACATGTTGAAGGCTATATAAATTCACTTCAAGTATAACTGGGAGTGGAAGTTTTCTGTGTATTGGGAACTCCGGATTACATATCGCCTCATGTGTTGGCTAGAATCTCAATATCATCTGCCGTCAGGTGATGTTTGAAGCGATCGCTAAATCAAGAAAAAAATCTACAGATACCAATTTTTGAATGCTGGCCCCTATGTGAACTGTAACCAAGGTCGTAATCTTCCTAAGCGTCGGTCAGGGGGCCTGATGATGACGTAATATATCGCCAAAACTGGTATTCCAATAAAATAACGGTTTGGAAATTAGACGACTGAAACGTGTTTGATTTGACATTCTGTGCTGAACAGCCAGTGTCAGGAATCATCTCTGAAAAGGTGGACATACAGGAACTAAGTGATGTCAATTCATTGTCTATGTACGATGTTAACAACTGCTTATCTGCTCGTTCAAGAGGAAATACTTTCCTAGCCTTCTTGATTGATTTACTAACTTTCGTAACCACAGTTACTATTATGACATCATAATCGCCAATCCCAGTTTCTATACGGATGTTGTCGATCATGTCCAGCCTATTTGTAGCTGCAAGGTTTAAGATATTTCCACTGCGTGTGGGCTGCCGAACTAGCTACTCAGGACAGTTTTCAGAAAACATGTTCAGAAGTACTTTACGTGACTGTCTGTACGCCCTGCAATGAATACATAGACATCAGAGTCTATACTCGGTAGGTTAAAGTCACCTCCAACTAGCAGTACATGATCCGTGTATTTACGCACTACTGACCCTAGACATTCTTTGAAAAACTTCAGTCAGTCACCACTGCCGCTCCTTTTGACTTATATATGTTTACTTATTCCCAGGAATCAGGATACGAGTGGCAAGAAGAAAGCATATCGTGGGCAGTCAATTGCAATGGCTCACTGGGGGCGTTCAGGACTCGTATCCTGATTCCTGGGAATAAGTAAACATATATAAGTCAAAAGGAGCGGCAGTGGTGACTGACTGAAGTTTTTCAAAGAATGTCTAGGGTCAGTAGTGCGTAAATACACAGATCATGTACTGCTAGTTGGAGGTGACTTTAACCTACCGAGTATAGACTCTGATGTCTATGTATTCATTGCAGGGCGTACAGACAGTCACGTAAAGTACTTCTGAACATGTTTTCTGAAAACTGTCCTGAGCAGCTAGTTCGGCAGCCCACACGCAGTGGAAATATCTTAAACCTTGCAGCTACAAATAGGCTGGACATGATCGACAACATCCGTATAGAAACTGGGATTGGCGATTATGATGTCATAATAGTAACTGTGGTTACGAAAGTTAGTAAATCAATCAAGAAGGCTAGGAAAGTATTTCCTCTTGAACGAGCAGATAAGCAGTTGTTAACATCGTACATAGACAATGAATTGACATCACTTAGTTCCTGTATGTCCACCTTTTCAGAGATGGTTCCTGACACTGGCTGTTCAGCACAGAATGTCAAATCAAACACGTTTCAGTCGTCTAATTTCCAAACCGTTATTTTATTGGAATACCCGTTTTGGCGATATATTACGTCATCATCAGGCCCCCTGACCGACGCTTAGGAAGATTGCGGCCTTGGTTACAGTTTACATAGGGGCCAGCATTCAAAAATTGGTATCTGTAGATTTTTTCTGAGTCGACGCTCTGATTGAAGGAGTCAGGTTTTCAATTACAGATACTGACAGGAGGTATGGCGTGGCACCTACTAGTGCAAAGAGATGGTGGAGGAATTATGTTGAACGAGGCACTACCAAAAGAGTTCCTGCCTCGGTCAGGGAGAGACTGAACACACTCTACGATTACAGAGAGCTTGTGCGTGAGAGTCGACGGCTTCCCTTCCTAAGCCGGAGCAGTTGCGACGAGAGACCAACTTCGCCAGTTCCAGTGATATAGTTCGCCGAAGGCTGAAGGAAACTGGACTGCAGGCACGAAGATCCGCTGTGAAACAGGAAATCAGAAAAAATGTTTTATACACGTTGGTATTCGCAGAGCTCCATCTGAACGAAATGTGGGAAAATGTAATTTTCTCTGATGACAAGGTATTCTTCACGAGCAACTACGGTCCAGTAGTGGTATACAGGCCGCGAGGGACAAGACAACGTGAAAAATACGTAGCGACGAGAACAAGAACTGGGCGGCCATCGGCTTCCTGACAGTGTTATATTTCTGTGAGAGGAGCAGGAGAACGTCACAGAATTGAGGGAACTCTTGATAGCACTCAGTACGCCCACGTATTGAATACTTGTTTTTTTAAATAAAACCGCCTTTTCCTGCTGCCACTTAATTTATATTTCCCAGACGCGTTACGACTTTTTCTTGCTCTAAGGCATCTTCAGTGGGATGATTTGCTGTGATCTGCGTTTCCTCCCATCTGGTCTGGAGGTCGTACTACCACTTTATTACCGACATATAAGCACAATTTTGAGTTCCGCTCTTTTTCACACTGTTCACCATGTTTCTCCTTCTTTTTTGCGCGGTACTATTGTTCTTTTGCCACTCGTTATAACTATTTCTTGGGACACTGTCAGTGTCCCAGGCATGGAGTGTAACCAGCAGTTTCTGGTTTCTGAAGGAGTGCAGTGGTTAAGTGCAGAGGTGCAAGACATTACGGCAGTAGCTCCCATTAGTGATGGCTGGTTGGGAATTTCGTAGTTCAAAGTAGACACGTGGAAAGTAGAGACGTAAATGAAGCTGGTGTTGTTAATCGAAAGCGTCACATCGTGAAAATGACAACTGGCCGGAGACTAATTAAAAGGTGAATGAATTACACTGTTTCTGTGAGACCTGACATGCTTCATTACCTGTGACTGTTGGAGTTTTCTTGCTTTGAACTCTGGGCTAGACAGTTTATCTTTGCTCAGCTTTTTGATGACATTGCAGTTTTCTGGTTGGAAGTTTAGTGGAGAGTGCAGACTGCTAGCGATGTATCTTTTCGGTTTAGTGATAGAAATTTGGAACTTAACGCACTGTAAGCAGGTTGCTACAGAGCTTATATATGTGGTAAAGTTTTTATCCACGTCTCGAGGGTCAAAGTGAGGCTTGTGACCCTTTTCTAACGTATTCTGGTAATACTCAAGAGTTGGGAGTTGATCAGGGCCCGCTGATAAATTTTTCCGCATTGGTACAGTTGCCTCGTCTAGTGAGACTACGCACCTTGCGCAACAGGACTGCGTGCACGCGAGCTGCGATAGTAAGAAAACGTCTATGACCGGATTACGGGTTTGTTCGTAACTTAGAGACAAATAAACATAAAAAACTAACAGACGCAATGCACTTTCTTTGGTGCCTAAATGTTTAATTTGTTGCATTCTCATATCATCAAAAACCGCTGCTTTAGCATATTTCGAATCGTTAATGACTATGTCTAGTTCTTCAATGGTGGTTCCAACTGTGCGATTGCTGGATATCTATTCCCTTATTTTACTATTCTTGTGACCCATAATTTTTCGGCTAAGCAAGAGCTCACGAGCAATAGTACTCGTATGAGGAGACGGATTGATGTCCCCAGGACCTATCTCCAACGCATTAGTCTACGTTTACAATAGCGTCCAAGTGTCTTGACTGGTTTAGGACATGCTGAACACTGTACGGGCTCAAATCAAACGATTTTGTATATCTGCAATTAAGAATTTCAGCTAAATCTTTCCATCAGAGGGTTCATCTGAAAGAGACAACGATATTCACATAAAACAACATTGCATTTCGTCCAGGAACGTAATTTACGTTCCATCCATAAGCTAGAGGTTCAAGGTAGAATGATCGTCTGAAACAAT
Source organism: Schistocerca piceifrons (assembly GCF_021461385.2). Lineage (NCBI taxonomy): Eukaryota > Metazoa > Arthropoda > Insecta > Orthoptera > Acrididae > Schistocerca > Schistocerca piceifrons. The sequence goes on from NC_060149.1 coordinate 76,976,484, forward strand.
TGTTTATTACTTCCACGACAAGGTCTCACATGTCAGTTTGCAACGGACGAAATTGTCTGCCTATTCATCAAGTTGTTCATTGCCACTCAGTATTTAATCAGCTAATGTATTCTCAAAAAAATAAGCTTTTTGAATGTAGCAGTAAAATTCTGGTATTAGCAATTCAGGAATCTTCTAAATTTTTCACCTTCAGATCTAAAAGATACTGAATCAAGAGTATGAGAAAAATTACGATGCAGAGGTTTTCTTAATATTTCCTGACCGATTTACAGTCAGGCAGTTAAGTAAAAAGAAAAAAATGCTGTTGCAGTATAGAAGTCCTCCAGTCAGCTCAGAATCCACGGCTAATTCTGTCACCGCTTCGGATGGCATGGACATTACTACTGCTGTGTTCTCTGCTTTGTCATTGCCATAGTGACAGCTAACACAGATAATTTGCAATGTAAAAGACGAGAGTGGTTGTATTTTCTTCGTGGAATGACTTTCTTGGGCTCAAAATCATAACTTTAATAACCCGATGTCACACCCATACTCATACATGAAAACCATTCGGATTATTTAACGGAAATGGCAAGAAAATATCAAGAGACTTTAGCAGGACAGTTGTGTACCACTCCACTACGGAACTTGACGATCATGGAGTTGCCAAAAATAGCATGCGATGTTACCAGTTACACTAATCACAGGAATAATACGTTTGCACAGCCGATGGTTTCTCTAAGCAGGTTTGGAAGTGGGGAGCGTAGTTCGTGCTTCAAAGATGAATCGCCGAGTTAAAGGTGATATCACCGTCGGGGAAGGCATCAAGCATGAAGGGATGCAGGTGGTTCGCAGCTGTCTTCGATTACCACCACAGGTCCCATTCAAGCTCAGGAGAATCTCTCCCATAGCATAATACTGCTCCCACCGATCGGCATCCGTGGCGTTCTGCACTTTTCGAGTCGCCATTCACCTCGATGACGGCGTTTATGGAGACGACCATCGACCTAGTGTAGGTAAAATGTGATTCACCTGAATCAGACTGGATGCTTACGTACATGTTATCTGTCAGAGTCGTATCTAGACGTGTAAGGTAGCAGTATTTTGCACCTTACTGTAATATAATAATTGTTGCAAAGACGAGTTAGGTATCGGTTATTATGTTATTTATCAGGCAACCAGCCTATTGAAATTAATATAGGGAGTATCAGACGGCATAAGACGCGTATTAACTTTAAGAAGTTCGCATGTTGCATGAAGTCGGGGTTCAGGTGATATTTTCACGGAGTTTGGCTGGAGCGGACGAGCGGCACTGCTCAAAGGCAGGACAGAGGGGTGCGGAAGTTTACAACCGACCATTATAGTCTGTCGGTAAACTGAAGAGCGAGCGAGCGAGTCCCCACTCTGCCTACCGTGCTACGTCACAGGGCGCTTCTACAGGCTGTTTCACAACGTAGTGCCAGCCCTGCCGTGGCGCGCACTTCAAACCTGTGGCGAAGCCGTGTACAGATACGTCACGGCTGCGTTTATTTTTAGACAAATGCATTAAGACCAAAAGGAAAACAAATTCGTCCGAAACACATTATAGATTAAATAATACTAACATCAGAACGTAAGTGAGGATTCTACTACAAACATAGAACCAAATGCCTGTTCATGTGAATGTATGTTCCTCTATTGCTATTCGTAAAACGAACCCGATATAATGCAATCAGTCTGTAGAATTTAAGGCTTGTTCTTATTTTGTGTGCCGGCTGGAGTGGCCATGCGGTTCTAGGCGCTACAATCTGGAGCCGCATGACCGATACGGTCGCAAGTTCGAATCCTGCCACGGGCATGAATGTGTGTGATGTCCTTAGGTTAGTTAGGTTTAAGTAGTTCTAAGTTCTAGGGGACTGATGACCACAGCAGTTAAGTCCCATAGTGCTCAGAGCCATTTGAACCATCTTATTTTGTGTTTCTACTAAAAGGCAGAAGTTTTCTTTGAAGGACTGCATTGAAACTTAACAATTCTTGCAACACGAAGAGTGTTTAAAAACTAAGCAAAATTTATAATTTTGTGGGTTATATTAGTCCGATTTGCACTACTTTTTTGTCACTGTCTTCGTAAGCATGCCTCAAAAGTATGTGTGCAATGTTACGCCTATTGGATGTTTACTCTGTTGTCCGCTGTCAGAAATGTTACATGTGTTTTGGTAGCATAAAAATAAAGAAGAGAATCTGTTTTAATTTTTGTTATAAGAATGTAATAAAGTGTATGAAATTTTTAGAAATGGTAAATATTACTTTTGATGAGTCTGTTATGAGTAAACCAAGGGAATACAAGTGGTATAAACATTTCAAAGCAGACCTTAAAGGACAACGATTTTACAAGCGTGGATGAGATTAAAAATGCACAGTTAAGAGACCTATCAACTATCCCAAAGGAACAGTTCCTAAAGTGTTCCGGGAATTGGAAAAAGCACTGGCATAATTGTATACTATGTAATGAGGAATATTTTGAAGAGCATAACATTGCTGTAGACTAACAAATAAAGTTCCCACCAAAAAATAAAAATTAATATGTGAACCCACCTCGTATGTCAAGCTTTTTGCTTAGAAGTCCAGAATCTGTGTACATGTTTCGAAGCAAATTTCAGCAGTGTTTAGAATAGCTATTGCACACATGTTTTAAGCAATATGTCTTCTTCGAATCAGGTGAATAGTGACCGAGACAGAGATTTAGTGTTCCATAAGCATCAAATGTTTAACGTGATTTTGAAACTGTCTATAACGATGGGTTTCCTCCCAGAATTATTAGTTTTCCTTCGTGGCGATTCCAGTAAACCGTGCGGCTTATTTTCGCGTTCCTTCCTTATGCGTCCTACCCTTTGATTGGAACTGGTAATATTAGCAACAGTTCCTTTTCGGTCGCCTCTTTAATACACGACCTAATAACATTAGAGACGATCGAACGCTCGTTACTCCGCAAATACCTCCACTTCTTCGTACTCTGCACATTTTCTTGCAATGCTAGACGATTATACATCACTTCCGGATATCGAAGTACATCAGTAAGTATACAAAGTTAACTCACCGACACTGGCAACTAAGATCCCACGAACAGAAACGACGTATATCACTGCACGCCAATCTACACTGCTAGACAGGTAACGGGCAACAGATTTTGGGTGCCCCTGTAGGCCGGTGGCAGCGTTCTTCCGGGAAAGGCCACTTCCCCCACCAAAGGTGCTGCTCGCTCTTGAGTTTACAGACAGAGTCGGCATGCGAAAGCGTCCCACTGGGGGAGACTCGCCGCCGGAGCAGGTAGGCACCCATTGCGGGGACAACAGAGGCAGGCCTTCGAGGGACGGCGCCTCGTTGGCGCTGGGCGTTACGCCGACGCCACTATGTGGAGATGAGCTGGCGCCTAAGGGAGCCTGCCTTCGAGGGACGGCGCCTCGTTGGCGCTGGGCGTTACGCCGACGCCACTATGTGGAGATGAGCTGGCGCCTAAGGGAGCCTTCCCACGAATCTTAACGTTTTCTGTGGCAATCTAAGAAACGCGGTTAAGTTAGTGCAATGACCTTTTCCCGCGCGAGGGCTAACAGAGAGACACAATTGGTGGGTTCAATTTTGAACGGAGTTTCAGTTTGTTCCAGAACATTCTAGGCGCAAATTTTTTTCATTTGGCTGGAAGAAGCCAGGAAATAATAGTGGGAGCGAACTGTGCTGGTCTAGAGCCACGGGATTGGCCAGCTCGAAAAATAGCGTGGGGGTGCTGATTTTCGCAGAGGGAAGCTTTTGGAGCTGTTATCGAAGAGAAGCGTCTTAGCTCGTGTAGCGAGCAGACGTCGTGCTTTCGGCTCTGATGTAGGAAAGTAAATTCTTTTCAGTGTGCTGTGCAGAACTTTGAATAAGTCTGCTAGCTGCAACTGAAACTAGTATTCAGTTAGGGGTACTGTCATGTTTTACTGTTAGAGACAGGCTGATTCCGCTAATTATGGTTGGGAATACTGTGTCACAGGAAGCATACAGGAGCAGAGCAATTTCCTTGAGTCACACTTTATCAAAGACGTTACTGGATTCCACCTTTGGGCTGGTGAGTCCCGTCTTAACGAGTGCGAGACGATTGGAAAGAAAGCAGAATTAGCTTTTGAATAGGAGTTTACGAACAGGAAGCCTGTTCGCGAAAATAAATTCATTTTGTTGCAATTGAGGCTCCTCGACGACGCAGATGCCATCGGCAGCTTGCTGACCTGTCCACGGCGCTGCATTTGGTAACGTGACGCTCAGCTTCGGCATTTAATACGATATTACGCACGCCTGTGATTACCAGAGCTCAGTTTTCCTGCCACGCACTTATTGAAAATTTGGTAATTGAAGTAAGTGCCCGCATCTCGTGGTCGTGCGGTAGCGTTCTCGCTTCCTTTGCTCGGGTTCCCGGGTTCGATTCCCGGCGGGGTCAGGGATTTTCTCTGCCTCGTGATGGCTGGGTGTTGTGTGCTGTCCTTAGGTTAGTTAGGTTTAAGTAGTTCTAAGTTCTAGGGGACTGATGACCATAGATGTTAAGTCCCATAGTGCTCAGAGCCATTTGAACCATTTTTTTTAAGTAAGTTTGTCTGACGTATTTTATGCCGTCTGACAAGGTGAGAGAGGAGAAAATAACAAGTACAGATGCGTTATCCGACCTTAAGAGTTAATTTTGGAATTTAAGGGCTATTGCCATTACTAACTTGATTTTATCACTTATAAATGTATGTCTTCGTTCACTTTGATGTTAGGAACATTATTGTTAAATAAATGTGTTCAATGCTATCCTTGTTTGTTTGGTAGTGATCAGTTCCCTGAACACTACTTAATTATTAGATATTAATCAGAATTAGTAAAGGGGCAGTTTTAATTAACAGGTTGGGTCTCATAACAGGCCTTCAGCCAGAGCCAACGACCCGATCCAGTAGGGAAAGTGAACAAGTAAAAGCATTCTTATTAAAACCCCTCGACATTTGGCGGACCCGCCTAGGATCCCTAATCTTCATTTTATTGAAAGAAACACCTTCCAGACCTATCAGGGGTCCCATATCACTCCAACTACACACGCTCCACACCATTACAGAGCCTCCACCAGCTTGAACAGTCCTCTGCTGACATGCAGGGTCCACAGATTCATGAGATTGACTCTGCTGTATCCTGCCTACTCGTCAAATGTGCGATGTTTTGGAAACCTAGTTCTCGGATCGCTAGACAACAATTCAAGCAAATAGTACTAATGAATTTTATCACCGAAAATAAATCACACTACTTGACTTCGTATTTATACAGATGGGTCGCAAGCAAAGGGTGACATGCAAATAAGAAATCTCTTCAGTATATACAGTTCCTAATACAAGTGCAATAATACAGCTGAGGCTTCTTCCAGGTCGGTAGTCTTAACGCTTCTGTAGAAGTCGTAGAACTGGGCACGGCCAGTCGGGTGCAGCGCTTATGTTCCCTTTACGTAGAGGACGCTGCCGTTGCGTTGTCGTCTTAGAAGGGGTCGGTCTGCATGCAATTGGCTGACATCTTCTTCACAGCCCTCTCTGCTCTAACATTCCCGACCAGCGTGCCGGCGCTTGACTTTACGCTCGAACAGTCATCATACCTGTACACGTCCATCTGCTCGATACAATTTGAAACGAGACTCATCTGACCAGGCAGAATGTTTCCAGTCATAAACAGGCCAATGTTGGTGTTGACGGGCCTAGGTGAGGCATAAAGCTTTGTGTCGAGCAGTCATCAAGGGTACACGAGTAGGCCTTTGGCTCCGAAAGTCCATATCAATGATGTTTCATTGAATGGCTCGCAAACTGACACTTGTTGATGGCCCAGCATTGAAATCTGTAGCAATTTGTGGAACTGTTGCACTTCTGTCACGTTGAACGATCTTCATCGTTGATCCCGTTCTTGCAGGATCTTTCTCTGGCCGCAGCGATGTCCGAGATTTGATGTTTTACCGGCTTCCTGATATTCACGGTACACTGTTGAAAGGGTCATACAAGAAAATCCCCACTTCATCGTTACCTCGGAGATGCTGTGTCCCATCGCTCGTGCGCCGACTATAACACCACATTCATCTGACTCACTTAAGTCTTGGTAACCTGCCATTGCAGCAGCAGTAACCGATCTAACAACTGCGCCAGACACTTGTTGTCTTCTACGGACGTTGCCGACCGCAGTGCCGTATTCTGCCTGTTTACATGTCCCTGTATTTGAATTGACATGACTATACCAGTTTCTTTGGCGGTTCAGTGTATATCTAAGTAACGAGAAAAAGTGTGTCTGGCCAACTTTCTGTTTGCAGGTGGATCTGAGGCAGTAAGATGGAGGTCGCCAGATCGAATTTTGTCCAAGGCACGGTGATTATCATATAGTGTTTGTGTTATCTTTTTTCATACTTAGTGAGTAACAACGATGACGATAATACGCAGTGAACGACCGACCGACCTAATTGCCGAATGTCAGTTTCGTCAACATGTATGTGTCCAGCGTCGAATTCTTAAGCAAAAGGGAAAAAGATCATGTGCACTGGAAATAGCTGCAGCATGCGTATGTGTAATGTACGTCAAGGCTGTTGTTGGTTTGTCCTCAATACAGTGTATTTATTGGGACCAGAGCTCAAATATACACTACTGACCATTAAAATTGAAACCAAGAAGAAATGCAGATGATAAACGGGTATTCATTGGACAAAAATATATTACACTAGAACTGACATGTGATTACATTTTCACGCAGTTTGGGTGCATAGATCCTGAGAAATCAGTACCCAGAACAACCACCTCTGGCCGTAATAACGGCCTTGATACGCCTGGGCATTGAGCCAAACAGAGCTTGGATGGCGTGTACAGGTACAGCTGCCCGTGCAGTTTGAACACGACACCACAGTTCATCAAGAGTAGTGACTGGCGTATTGTGACGAGCCAGTTGCTCGGCCACCATTGACCAGACGTTTTCAATTGGTGAGAGATCTGGAGAATGTGCTGGCCAAGGCAGCAGTCTAACATTTTCTGTATCCAGAAAGGCCCGTACAGGACCTGCAACATGCGGTCGTGTATTATCCTGCTGAAATGTAGGGTTTCGCAGGGATCGAATGAAGGGGAGAGCCACGGGTCGTAACACATCTGAAATGTAACGTCCACTGTTCAAAGTGCCGTCAATGCGAACAAGAGGTGGCCGCGACGTGTAACCAATGGCACCCCATACCATCACGCCGGGTGATACGCCAGTATGGCGATGACGAATACACGCTTCCAATGCGTGTTCACCGCGTTGTCGCCAAACACGGATGCGACCATCATGATGCTGTAAACGGAACCTGGATTCATCCGAAAAAAATGACGTTTTGCCATTCGTGGACCCAGGTTCGTCGCTGAGTACACCATCGCAGGCGCTCCTGTCTGTGATGCAGCGTCAAGGGTAACCGCAGCCATAGTCTCCGAGCTGATAGTCTATGCTTCTGCAAACGTCGTCGAACTGTTCGTGCAGATGGTTGTTGTGTTGCAAACGTCCCCATCTGCTGACTCAAGGATCGAGGCGTGGCTGCACGATCCGTTACAGCCATGCAGATAAGATGCCTGTCATCTCGACTGCTAGTGATACGAGGCCGTTGGCATCCAGCATGGCGTTCCGTATTACCCTCCTGAACCCGCCGATTCCATATTCTGCTAACAGTCATTGTATCTCGACCAACGCGAGCAGCAATGTCGCGATACGATAAACCGCAATCGCGATAGGCTACAATCCGACCTTTATCATAGTCGGAAACTTGATGGTATGCATTTCTCCTCCTTACACGAGGCATCACAACAACGTTTCACCAGGCAACGCCGGTCAACTACTGTTTGTGTATGAGAAATCGGTTGGAAACTTTCCTCATGTCAGCACGTTGTAGGTGTCGCCACCGGCGCCAACCTTGTGTGAATGCTCTGAAAAGCTAATCATTTGCATATCACAGTATCTTCTTCCTGTCGGCTAAATTTCGCGTCTGTAGCACGTCATCTTAGTGGTGTAGCAATTTTAATGGCCAGTACGCAGGACAAGACGGAAGTTCCAACCCATCGCATGAGGTGATACGTATATACAGTTATCAATACATGGGCAACTTTCATTCTCATAGACATACTTGAGGCGAACTGATATAGACTTTGACAATTAACAATACTGATGCTTAATCTGTATCACGTGGATGCAGGATACCTAAAAACTCATAAATGTGGGAGATATGGGCATGTGTGGATTGCAGTCACTTTATCTGAATACTGCAGGTGTTTGCTGAATCCAGTGCAGCTGTGGCTTTGCTCTCATTGGAGGTCAAGCCATGTGGTTGAAGAAAATTGCTTTAAACACGTTCGAGAAAAGAGATAAATCAGTATCAGATCATTTTGCTGTTCCAGAGATAAATGATAAGACAGTATGACAACACTTCTGTTATAGTCATCCATCCACCACGAGCACCATGAGTACGTTACAGTTAACCGGTGGTCAATGGTTCATGTTGAATTCAGGTAACGTATAGTGACATTCATTGGTGTATTTGTTTGTTTCTCTATATAAATACTGGTCACTTTTGTAATAGGATTATTCTGAATCTCACAGCCCAACCAGGATGATGGGCCGTGCTGGACGAGGATGTGACATGGACCTGCCAGTAATAGTCACCAGTTCTACGCAGTAAGCCATTCCCAGACTTCGTGCCATGGCGCAGCAGGCAATCTCGGGATATCTCCAGCAACATGGCCGACTCCTGCCCAGTGGCCAACGGCTTTTTCGCCGTGCACACCAGCCGTCATTTGTCATCGCTGGACAGGCGTCTCATCATCGACTGCTGTGACACAGCTGGGCATCACGAGGGACCGTAGCAGATACATCATCGTCAAGAACACCCCACTGGCGCGGAAACTGCACAGCCGGCTTACGTAACAAGGCCACTGGCGCAATGGAGTAACGCGCCAGCAGAGCAGAATTCAGCGGCCAGTCGGTCACTGACCTAGTGTAACAAGTAGCACAGATGTGTCAATCAAAGAACTTTTTATATTTGCAGCTGCCTTTCTCTGCAGCCACCTGGGCTCCAGTCTCACCTCCAACAACCTCTCACACCATCCTGACTCATAAGCTACCTCACTTGCATTAGAGTGTGTTATGATTGGTGTCCTCTGTCTGATCTCTGAGCCCATCTCCACGCCGTTGGGTGACAGCATAGGGAGCGGCAACCGCCGTCCACGGATGAAGAAGCTGACTCAACTATTGCAGGGGTGCAGTTTCGTCGACACATGACACATGGTGGGGTGAGTGCAGTCCTTCCTTTTTTTCGATTGCGGGTCTCATGGCAAGTCAATGTGTTTTACCACAGGTTGAGCTGTACTTGTAAGTTCGGCATGCGACAGGTGAATGTAGACGGTATTATAAGGAGGCGTGTTAATATAAATGTTAGTTTTCACATGGTTGATACGTTAATATGGGTGTTACGACCTAGAGATGTGTCACATTGTCTAGTGGTATATAAGCTGTTAACCATGAGTAACGAGTCTGGAAGTGAACCTGATTTTAGTCACTTTTTGGACGTGTAGTAGTAATCAGCAGCCACTCAGGTGAGAGTAATTAAATTACAGTAAGAAGTAATATGGTAGTGTTATGGTTAAGTGTTCTCGTAATTTGATTGTGTTTTGGTCAGAGAAGGAATATGGCTCGGTATTTAAGAATGCAAGATAGTGAGACAGTGGTATTTTAAGTGTTTCTTGTCGTTTAATTTTGTGTAATTGATAACGGATAATGATGTCATGGTCAGTATCACAGGGAGCAAAGTTCTCGATGCCGCAAGGAGCTACCACGAACGAGGTTTTAAAAGTTTTGGACTCCAAAGTAGATAGGTTCGAACGGAAATTGCAGAGTTGTCTAAAAGACTGGAAGTGATTCGGGCTAGGGTGAAGAACAAAGCTGAAAGGGAGAGGAACAGGCTTGTGCCCAGTTTACCCGTTCCTGAAGACGTCGGATAACCGTTTGTGTTGTTAAACCTGTCAAATCTGTGAGGGGTAAGGCGGAACTTGACGACCTGGTAGATAATATTTTAAGCAGAAAAATGAAGATAGTTACAGGGAGTGGTTTCATTGTACACATTCCTGAGGATAGTAACGTAATGGGTGTTAGAAAGAGGCTAGTAGTGTCACCGGATCTCACCCCAATTGAGAACGTTTGGAGCGTTTTGGGCACGGCCCTCCAACCAGCTCGGGATTTTGACGATTTTTTTAATTAGAGCGTATATTCAATTGTCTAAGTCCCCAATCTATGAAACTTAGTTTATGCATAGTTCTTAACACGAACCAGTCTGCTGAATGACTTTCATACTTCAGCTAAAGCCGTGGTAGAAAGTAAAAGATGCGTTCGAAAATAAAGTTGAAATTTTAAGCTCGTCCACCTTATTCAGAAGGTCTACTTGTTCCAAAGCAATTTATTCAAAGTTTGAAGTATGAATAGTTTCCAAATACATATTTTCTTCTTCTAAACCTGGTGTGACAACATTAAGGCATTGCTTGATAAATAAGTTGCATGCCTCAGTGATCTGATCGTCAGTCGTCTTTGAATATTTCCACAAAAACCCAAATGTTTCATCTATAATCTTTTCTGTTTCACATCAGGTTTGCAAGTAAGAAACTATTTTGTCCAAGATGGCATGAAAACATTTATCTTGAATAAATCTTCTGACTTTACATCTGCCACTTCATACCTAGTTTCACCATGAAATGGTTTCCTCTTCTTAGCGTGCACTTCTAGAAAATCAGGACTGGTATTAATTGCACTGGCAACAACTTAAGATTCAGGGAGAATGGTGTCCCAATTTTGCGAAAATATTTTAAGTCATTTAATAATCTCTTAAAGTGTCTTACATTAATATCAATAGTAGTATTTCGACGTTGTAGTAGTTTGGTTCTCTAGCCAATTACTACCAAAAACATTACCAAAATTGATGCTATGGTTAAAAACCTGAAAGGTCTCCCACAGTTTAAAAAAACACATACAGCAGGACGTGTTTCAGCTGACCCATTTAAGTTACTGAGAGTTTCAACAGCAATATCAGTCTTGGGCGGGAGAGTTGCTATTGATCTTACACGTCCACCTGGGCACTAAAAGTGGTATCAGACATGGAATATAAAGAAATTCCAACAATCTGTTTCAAAGTTTCCCGTCGTTGTGGACTGCAACTAAATAGGGTGTAAATCAAAAGTTGAACGCTACGAATAAAGTATGTGCTTAATGATAGCTCTCAGCTACATGTACATCACATAAGGCTATGAAGAGCACACAGAGAGAATTTTGCACCACTGAAGAAAACGTGTCTGAGCTCCTTTATGACTCTATGTCTTATTACTTCTATTACTTTAATCTTGTCCGCGGCATTCATTAACAGGACCTGAGTCTTTCATATCTATAGATCGAATTAAATTCCTTATTGAAGTTACCTGTTCAACATGATTTGAATTAGGAGTTGCATCAACAATAATTAAGTGATAATTCTAATTTTTTCTCTGTTCCAAGATGGCACTCCTGACGTGACGGGCACAACTAGAAATGAATTCATTCTGACGATCAGATGACGCCGGCCGGTGTGGCCGAGCGGTTCTAGGCGCTTCAGTCTGGAACCGCGCTACCGCTACGGTCACAGGTTAGAATCCTGCCTCGGGCATGGATGTGTGTGATGTCCTTAGGTTACTTAGGTTTAAGTAGTTCTAAGTTCTAGGGGACTGATGACCTCAGATGTTGAGTCCCATAGTGGTCAGAGCCATTTGAACCATCAGTTGATGGATAAAGCACTTGTAACCGCTTTCCAGCTTTTTGTCCATCTCTGACCTTGCTAATGCGTTTTGAAGACCTGGATCGTAGAGATTCAAAAGCTCTAATATTCCGACGAAATTTCCGTTATTTGGATCTCCATTTTTCTGAGATGAGTCTCTGGGGGCCAAGCTTCTTTGACCAAGAAATAATGTCACAACAAGTAACATGCGGGTTCTCATATAAGTTGGCTATTTTATGGAACAACAAAAGAAGAATATTACCTCTTTACTTCCCACCAGCATTAGAATTGCCAATTATCCTCTTTCGTGTCATTTCATTTCCTCATATTTACTGTTTTTCTAGAAAAACTATATAAACATAGATATTTCTTTATTTTGGGTTTATTCTTGAATACAAAATATTTTCTTTACATTTCATGTAAAATCGCTTTTTGATGGAATCAGAAGTGCCTTATCTTTGACCGTTGTTGACAACCCAGCCAAATTATAATTACGTTTCACAGCTGTTGGCGTGAACATTTATTGCCAAAATGTGTGGGTAGGTATTCCAAGACATTTAACGAAAGCACAGTTTAGATTCCATCAAAGGTAGTTTTAACACACGATGTCTAGAGGAGAAATTGTACATTCAACATTAAACGCCAAATAAAATTGTATGCAATTGTGCAGTAAAAATCATAAAAGTGAAGAACTGAAGTGGAAAGCAAGGCTATGTTGGTGCTGGGGTAATGTTCTTTTATTCAACATATTGTGGGGCGGCGGGTGGATATTTTTAGAATAAAATGTTTTGTATTTATGCTGTTTGCCGTTCTCAACACAGGCTCTCTAACTACAATATTGGCAACCAGAAAGTGATTAGCAAAACGTGAAGCCTGTAATTAGAATTCCTAGTGCCCACTTCATCTGAGAAATACATTTATAGCTACAGCTTATAGCTCTGAGGAATTAGGAGATTGTCTGGGATTCATAATCAAAAACCATTCTCTCTAAAATGTTCACAATATTCTGAAAGTCACAGACCAAAAAGAATCCACACAATCCAACTACCAGAGCAGTTCAGAGTCTAATGCGCTGATGCCACTATAACTGTTCAAATTAAATGTTTAAGTGAATGCTCGCCATATTTTGATGATAATGTTCATCAAACGCCACGCTAAATAATGGTAGAATGTCTGTCCCGCGGCGGCACGTGAAAATACGACATACGCAAACTAAAGATAGATCATTAACGTCATCGCAAAATTAACGCTTCACTCGAGAACGATTTCATGGTTACGCGTATCCCGAGTAACTTCTTACTGCATCTGAGGTTGTTTATATCAACGATACCGACGCGACGTGACTCCCGGCACAGGTGGTGTGCTAATCAGCGTCTGGAGAGAACTGGGGCCTTCTTTTTCTCGCGCAGCGTTGTTACATATAAAGCCGTGGTGCGGACCGCTAAGGGAACGCCTGATCAAATCTGCTCTCCCGACTAGCCGCTGGGCTAGTAATGCACCACTTTAAGTTATCGAATAAATCATTGCTTCCTTTGCTGATGGCTGATGAAGCTCTCAATTTAAATGTGCAATCAGCACACATGTAAGTAATCATAATAAAAGTCTGACGTGGCTAAGTCAAATATTTTGGGCGAGAGAATTAATTTCGTTACACTACACGCAGTAGACGGGCTCTGAGCTTGCTATTTGGAGATACGCTATCGCTATAGTTTTATAGTTATTCAGTTGAAACTTCTCACATCTTTATGATTATAGCGGATCTCCATTCTACTTAAATTTAAACATCCTAGCTTTATTTATTCGCCTACTTAATCTATGTTGCTGTCTTAATTTTTAAGATAAAAACCAGAAAATCATGAATTTCAGCTAAAATTTTAATTTGTGCGATCCAGAATACTGTTTCTACTAAATTATTATGCAAAAGGAATCTAAATATAAATTTTTAAGTTTCTAGCTCTTTTCTGTTGCGCCAATGATTTTTACAGAAAAACATCCAAATTTCGAAAATGGTTAAAGTTATTGAACTGATATCCAACACATATTGATTTTGTATTACTCCTGACATGCTAGAAACGTTTCAGGTTATTTACTTCATTTTAAAGTATTGCGCAATATTTATGACTTCAGAGCTAGTTACAGCGGACTGGCTGGCACACAATGGAAAGACCGATGTGAATTTCATACGGTGTGGGTAGGCTGCTTCCCTACACACCCCTCTACTTAATTTTTTGAAAGTAAATGAAAAAAATTAATTACAAAAAGGGAAGAAACAGTACAGCTTAACTCCCTATGAAAAATTAAAATTGAAATGTAAACATATAGAAATATTAAAAGAAAACTTATTACCTACTTCAATTATTTAAATTGCTGGCATGTTCACTGCCTCTTAAGCAACATTATCACTCAAAATTTAAGCAAAAATCAATGAAACACTTTGGCATACATATTGCCTTAAACAGTCAAACACATAGAAATATGTAAAATTATGGAAATCTTAAATTTATTAAATTGCCTGTAAATATTTTTTTACATACATAAATAACACGGTTATTCAAGATATATAAACAGATAATTATATCTTAGCAGTCTTTTCTAAACCTTACAGGAAATTTCATAAATCATGACAATTTCATTTTTCCACACGTGGTTGTAGCCGCTTTGGCTGGCGTTCTACACTTCCATTCACAAGGCTAGAGGGGGAGTGGGGGAAATTGCTATGGTGTGTGTCCTTCGCCAGCCGAAATGGCCGTGCGGTTAAAGGCGCTGCAGTCTGGAACCGCAAGACCGCTACGGTCGCAGGTTCGAATCCTGCCTCGGGCATGGATGTTTGTGATGTCCTTAGGTTAGTTAGGTTTAACTAGTTCTAAGTTCTAGGGGACTAATGACCTCAGCAGTTGAGTCCCATAGTGCTCAGAGCCATTTGAACCATTTTTTTGTGTGTCCTTCACGTCCACTCTAACTTACATGGGGAAAGGGAAGGGGTCACTATGAGTGGTGTCCAAGTCACTCCACGCTTTCACGCAACTTCCAGGCTGCCATTATCTGATTTGTCCTATAGAACAAACAAAACGAGTGCCTCAGACTCTGTTCACTTATTATCTAAGGGTGGGTCACAATGAAATGGGGATATATACATTTTATCTTTCAATATGTTGCTGAAACAAAGTTAACAGAACTTTTACTCTCGCGGTTACTTAACTGTCATAAAATCGGTAAACAAATGGCTCAAAACGCCGTTAGTCACGTTCTAGAGAAAATTTATGCTCAAGGCATACAATCATAAATCCTATTTAATCTCAGTTTATTATTTCTAGGCCGAAACACTGAACCAATGCTCGGAACATTCCTGACAAATCTGTATTTTATTTACTTAACTGACTAATCTTCGATTACCTTATTCTTAGAGATGGTATGAGTATATTTGATTAGCAGTTGTCTTCTCAGCCTCTTTGTACATGTGAGTAACTTGTGGTAATAGTACAGTTCTGAGTGTTCAAAACACACTACGTTTAGTTGACTGGTAAATCCACTTATTGGTCTTCTGCTGCTGTGTGAGTTCCACATCTGCAGTTATGTACTTACTTACTTTGCTAGTGTATGAACTTAAGTAATACTCACTCCATTAAAATTTAAAGCATAGGATAGCACATTTATTTCATATCTATAGTGTACTGCAGCTGATCAGTTTGCTCACGTGGCAATCCATTTCCACTCGATCAGACGCTGAAACCAGATGTAGTCTCTTTCGACCTACCACTAAAGTGCATTAAGTAATTATGGACGAGCGTAGTACTAAATTCCTTAAACTGAAAGGGTACAGTACCGCCCGACATTGAAAATAGGTACAACATACTTCATTATTTTTGTCAGAACAACACATTTTTTTGTAAAATAACTCAATTTCAATTAATACAGCGAAGCCGGATACCAGTGTGGGAAAGAATGACAATTTATTTATTTAATTGATCACATGTGCAGTCCCACAAAGTAAATCCCTACATCCAGTTTGGTGAGAGCTGTGAAATGAATGAATGTATGGTCGTCTGCTAACCGCAGATAGTGAATGTGAATATATGATCATCTTTGAGTCGATCCTTTGGCCACCTTTGGTGGGCCAAAGAGATGAAATTTACCAGAGCTTTGAGCGCCTGAAATGTGGCTGACCAATACGATAGCAAGGTGCTTCCCCCACCTCGACAGAGATGGGAGAGGACGTAGAGAACGGCCATGTTTCAGCACTCTGCCGCTGGATCTTGTGCTGTTAAGACCTGTTTTAGTTGTGCTTCGTAATGATGAAAGAGTGGAGACATGGTATGCATGTGGAATATTTAAGAGTAGTTTGAAATAATAATTTTTCTATTTCAGGAACTTTTGTGGGGAGAATTAAATGTCAGGCAGGTAATATTAAAGGGATTGTAGTAATCTTCAGAAGTGACCAACGGTCACAATGAAACCACGTGTAGCAATAAGTTGAAATACTTCCGTGTGCTTAAGTTAAGCTGAATTACTAGCGTGTGTACAATAAGTTGAAATATTTAAGAAATAGCGTGTGTACCATAGGTTGAAATATTTAAGAAATGGCGTGTGCAGGACTTGAAATTAGAGACGAGTACTTCCACGTGGTGAGTACTGTGTGAGTCTCAATCTGTGTATGAGACAAAGGATAAAGAGAAGTACTCGTCCATGGTATCAGTTGAGGACTCGCATGTGTGATGAATATGTTCTTAATGTTACTTTGCGTGATATGATTCCGTGTGACGCTAGATTTAAATTCTGAGAGAGAATCAAGGTGAGTCGGCCGTCTATCCAGCAACGCCACTTGGCTTGCATTGCACAGGAAGACGTGCATATATCTCCAGAGTTCATAGTAGGAAAGTAGAATTACGAAGTGGGGCAGTGTCGTGTGTAACTGGGATAAGTATTAATTGAAGTGGGAAAGCTGAAAGTGATAATGTTGTGACGAATCTCTGTGTAGTATTTCCTATTGTAGTGTGGTGTATGTCATGTAATTTGGGTATGTGTGGTTTGCATGGGAGAGTAGCGAGGTAGTTTCAAAAGACTAGTGGGCTATGCTTGTTCCTTCGGTACCGCTCGGTCTGGAGGAAAGTTTAGTGATGATGATTGTGAGAGTCGAAGTGTGAGGTATAATAAAAGATCCACCATCCTATCCAGGAAGTGCACTGTAGCGTTAAAAATAATTACGAGACCATAATATAGAGATTCACTATTGTAAAGCCATGCCCACTCGGCGGAATTTCTCATGTGTTATTGTTGTAGGTTGTAGAATTTGTGTGTTTAGGTTAGAGAATTTATCGGAATAAATAAGATAGTGAAAAGAAAAAGATTGGTGGACTTTTCCTTCGAATTGTATGTTGTCATAATGTCCCGAATTTATAATGTGTGCGCCATTCATATTCAGTGCGGTGGCCACATGGTGACAAAAGCCGTTAAATAAAAGACAAAAAGAAAATGTGGTATTGCCAGTGCGTAGTGTACAGTCAGAGTTCTGTAAATTACTGATAGTCAGATGCGTGTTTCCGTTGCGTATTAATCATATAGGAGGATAACTTGTAACTTAAGTGTGAGTACTAGAGTTCATGTTACTCGATAAATAAGAATGAATCCACTCGCTTGGCAGACCACTCATCTTGCAGGCCTGACTGCTTGATGCCACAGTATGAGTAAGGCATGTGAGTGCCTCTCAAAACCTATAGGACACCATGAGCTGCTCTGTCTCATCTAACATAAGGGTACCTATGGTCGCATTCACGCCTCCAACTCATAACCTCAATACATGTAGGTGTGTCACCACACACCCAACACCAAAATAAATGGCCAGCTCCAACCTTATAAATACTTCAGGGACGTGTCCTTCACATCTCAACCACAAACACTACTAAATTCTATTACACTGCCATTCCTTGCTACACAAGGTGAGTTCATTTATACAACTTATCTGTCTATTTTTCATAACACTAAGCACTCTCTCTTACTATTTATTAGTTAGCTCTAATGCATACACTAGGTCTCATTGCCACTTCAGATCCAGCTTATAAACGAACTTGTATATCTTTTTTAAATATTATTGTGGGACCATTTCCAATGAAACAACACTTTGTACTTACAACATTACCAGGGTTCTATAAATACTTGTTACTCAAATAAATTTGTATCTTAATTATGTCATACTTCTCTATTGTTTATGTCACTGTTAGGTTTGTCGCATTAGGTATTTTCTTCACTAATCGGTGGATAGAATAGTTACAGAACTCATGGCTTGATAGCCATGACAGAAAATTTTAGTATCACAAAGAAGGAGTCGAAACTTTGGTAGATAGGAAAGATGAAGAATGAGTGAGACCTGAAAAGGAAAGAAGATCTCACACAGCTGGGACTGCACAGCTGCCACACTGTGTAGAGGTTACAGAACAACCTCCTCCCTACAGAATTCATTCACTATTATTATAGGGTGGCTTATTCTTGGTTGTACAGGTGGTTCCTCAAACTCATCCAATAGTTCCTTTTGGATTTGTCTACAACTAAAGTGATCAACATCTGTCTTCATTACATTTAGGTCAAACTGTGTAGGGGTTTCCTGAACTACATTTTCAGCTGCCTTTTCCAGTCGGTCTATTAATTTCAAATCGAAACACTGCACGACTTCATTACATTTAGTTTTCTGAACATGACCCAAATTACTATAGTCTGAGCGATTCTTCGCCTCCAGACCGGGCATAACACTAGTTACAGCTAAACCACTTTCACTATTATCGTCGGGTTCCTTCTCCAGTGACAACTCGTCACAGCTACTGGGTTCATCGACCCCCAACAGGCTATCCTCTACATTCGCACTTACCTCCTGTCCTAAATCTGTTAGTACAAAATCAACATCCTGCACAGGCACTTTAGATAAGAGCACACCATCCTCATCGTAAATATAAGCATGAATTTCTTCTGCTTCTTCACCAGACAATTCAGTATTTTGTAGCTCTTCCCTACCGTTACACTGCTGCGCCTTCTCTTTCTCTTCCCACTTAGAAAGCGTCTCTAACATGGTATCTATTAAATACTGTGAGTGATCTAATATTTCTGCAGTATCATTGGATGCTACCGACCCATCATCCGAATCCTCAGTTTGAGTATTCTGATCTGTCATACTAATTACCGTAATTACTGGCTTAGAAATAGCAACCGCCTGGTGAGCGCCAGTATCCTCATAGACGAGAACTAGTTTTCCAGCCTCTGCCTACTACTGTTACCTTTATTTGCATTATACTTAACTGGCACAGCATTGCTTTCAACACTGTTGTTTACTTGCACATTTTTGTTAGGAACAAAATTACTATCATTTGGATGCCATTGTTGGTTCTGGTAATTATTTGTCCAATTCCTACCTTTCTTAGGATGGCGAACACCTACTGTTCTGATGTTTACATTGCCATTCTGCTCGTTCTTAAAATTACTACTAGTGTTATTAGCATTTCTGTTATTACATGCTTGCTCCTCATTGGCAGCCACACGCTCTACACGTTCCAAATATTCAATGAAACGATCCAGATTGTCTCTATGGGCAGATATAATTCTAGTTTGCCAATACCATGGCAGTTTGGCTTCAAGACCTAGTATTATCATTTCAGGTTTTAGCTTTTCGGCCAAATGTGACAAACGTGAGATCCATGACCTCGCAAACTCTTTAATAGATTCCTTGCCTGCATTGAAGCATTTTCCACTCCAAAATTCTCTCAACACTTCATTTTGCTTATTGCTAGACCAATACTCATTAATAAAAAGCTGTTTTAAATTCCGCTAATGTTTTACACTTTAACATAACATCAGCTGACCAACGCATGGCGTCAGCCGCTAAATGGCTTCTAATAAATGAGATTTTCTTTCGTTCAGACCAAGTTGGTGGAATCACATCTTCAAAATCGTTCCAGAAATCTAGCGGGTGGATATTTTTATCTGGATCGAACCGCAAGAACTGCCGACACCCGATAAAAGCGGCGTTTGCAGCTACAACTTGCATACTACCATTACCAGAAGTTACTGACGCTACTTTACTCTCAATGTTAGCAATGTTAGTACTAATATTTTCTACTCTCATTTCAACATTATCTACTCTTTGCACAATATGAGTAGTATCAGTTTTGATTGCGTCTTCTTCTGCTTGACATATGTTTACTTTTATATTAACATCTTTAAACCTATCTGAGCACAGTTCAGATTCCGCCTCGATCTTTTCTGTTAACTTGTGCTCCAGCTTCACATCTTCCATTTGGAAGTCTTTGCGAACCTCAGCAACTTCGGATTTGACTGTTTTATACATCTCAGATAACTGTTGAGCAATCTTTTTCTTAATATCCTCATGGTTGTAATCAATTTTATAATTTAAACTGTCCAGATCCTCTTTCAACTTATTGCAACCAGTCTTGAAGGAAGTTTCTAATTCAGCTTTATTGGATTCTAATTTATTGTCCATTGCCTCAAACCGTTTATTAAAATTGGTTTGGCTGGCCACAATCCTGTTATTTACCTCAGTTATATCCGATTTTAACTCAGCTGTCATTCTAGCATTACTGGCTGACATTTTTGCATTACTGGCAGCTATTGCTTGTATTACATTTAAATCAGTAGCCCCAGTATCTTTGGGTTGCTCACTAGCTGGCTTTTTATCACACTCAGGTGACGAAAAACTAGCTCCAACACCAGAATCATCAAAATTAAATGAAACTTCTGATTGATCAGTCATATCTAACTTCTCCTTTTTAAACTCTACCATCTCTGATGACTGTTTCATTTTTAATTCATCAGAGAAACTATCATCCAATAAATTAACACTTTCTGATTTCTGCTTTACTACAGGGGTCTCTACTATTGAATCGTTGCACTTTTTCACACTACTGTCAGGAGACACTAGTTCGGATTTCACTTTAACATTACTATTTTCATGCATATTTACACTTGAACCATTGTCTGGATTTACAGTTCCTTCAACAGACATGGGTCCTGATTTAGGTTTAACTTCCGTTTCTTTTTGCGGTTCTATCGCCGACAGTCTTTTAGTGCAGGTTAGTAAAAGTTTTAACAGCATTTCACTTAACTTAGTTCCTGCTGCACGACGTATGGCGTTGCCGGCGCAGCGTACCAGGATTACTGATGTGACGTGGCGCGTTGAACTGCAGATGGCACCTCAACAACTGCTGTGTTGTGGGCGTAGCCCGCAACAGCAGACGCGGCTCCGGTCGCTCCCACGGATGACTGCGGTGCGGCGAGACTTACTTCTCGCGATGCCAGTAGTGCAGCTAGACTCAGCGCCAGCTCCGTCAATCCAGATGCGTTGTTAATCCAATTGCGTCGTCCACATGCACACGTAACACTGTCTATCACTGTTCCATTGCTCAGTTGCGTGTCGCATTTCACTTCCAAATCCGAATATTTAAAAATCACTTTCACTTTTACTTAGTTTGTTTCCCGGACGGTTAGCAACTTATGTGGGGCGGCGGGTGGAATAATAGAATAAATGTTTTGTATTTATGCTGTTCTTTGCCGTTCTCAACACTGGCTCTCTAACTACAATATTGGCAACCAGAAAGTGATTAGCAAAACGTGAAGCCTGTAATTAGAATTCCTAGTGCCCACTTCATCTGAGAAATACATTTATAGCTACAGCTTATAGCTCTGAGGAATTAGGAGATTGTCTGGGATTCATAATCAAAAACCATTCTCTCTAAAATGTTCACAATATTCTGAAAGTCACAGACCAAAAAGAATCCACACAATCCAACTACCAGAGCAGTTCAGAGTCTAATGCGCTGATGCCACTATAACTGTTCAAATTAAATGTTTAAGTGAATGCTCGCCATATTTTGATGATAATGTTCATCAAACGCCACGCTAAATAATGGTAGAATGTCTGTCCCGCGGCGGCACGTGAAAATACGACATACGCAAACTAAAGATAGATCATTAACGTCATCGCAAAATTAACGCTTCACTCGAGAACGATTTCATGGTTACGCGTATCCCGAGTAACTTCTTACTGCATCTGAGGTTGTTTATATCAACGATACCGACGCGACGTGACTCCCGGCACAGGTGGTGTGCTAATCAGCGTCTGGAGAGAACTGGGGCCTTCTTTTTCTCGCGCAGCGTTGTTACATATAAAGCCGTGGTGCGGACCGCTAAGGGAACGCCTGATCAAATCTGCTCTCCCGACTAGCCGCTGGGCTAGTAATGCACCACTTTAAGTTATCGAATAAATCATTGCTTCCTTTGCTGATGGCTGATGAAGCTCTCAATTTAAATGTGCAATCAGCACACATGTAAGTAATCATAATAAAAGTCTGACGTGGCTAAGTCAAATATTTTGGGCGAGAGAATTAATTTCGTTACACTACACGCAGTAGACGGGCTCTGAGCTTGCTATTTGGAGATACGCTATCGCTATAGTTTTATAGTTATTCAGTTGAAACTTCTCACATCTTTATGATTATAGCGGATCTCCATTCTACTTAAATTTAAACATCCTAGCTTTATTTATTCGCCTACTTAATCTATGTTGCTGTCTTAATTTTTAAGATAAAAACCAGAAAATCATGAATTTCAGCTAAAATTTTAATTTGTGCGATCCAGAATACTGTTTCAACTAAATTATTATGCAAAATGAATCTAAATATAAATTTTGAAGTTTCTAGCTATTTTCTGTTGCGCCAATGATTTTTACAGAATAACGTCCAAATTTCGAAAATGGTTAAAGTTATTGAACTGATATTCAACACATATTGATTTTGTATTACTCCTGATATGCTAGAAACTTTTCAGGTTGTTTACTTGATTTTTAAAGTATTGCGCAATATTTATGACGTCAGAGCTAGTTACAGCGGACTGGTTGACACACAATGGAAAGACTGATGTGAATTTTATAAGGCGTGAGTAGGCTGCTTCCCTACAATATGACAAACAATTTACTTTACAATAGCATTCTGATATTTGCCAACTGAACACCCTAAGGGATCCGGACACTTGGAAGACTTGCCCCCCCCCCCCTCCCCATGGGGCTTGGGCCCCGCGGATCTTGCCCTGCTGCCCCCCCCCCCCCTACCCCCCCCTCTCGTCGGGCTTGTGTTCAGGAAGACCTTAGGGGTTAGATGACTATCGTTTAAACGCGTTAATCCATAATGATCCACGTCAGGCTACTCGACAACTGACAAATGTGATGAACTGTAACCATTCTCCTATCGTGCGACTTTTTCACGCAATGGAGAAGGTTCAAAAATCGAGTATACGGCTACCACATGCTCTAAGCCAAAATAAGAAAAGTCAGTGGGTCACCATACGTGCATTTTTGCTTGCTCGTGATCTATCGGCCGCTAAACAACACCGACCATTCCTATATCGTATCGTTACTGGTGACGATAAATGGTTGAACCCAAACAAAGCAGCAACCACCCGTAGGAGGGCCTGGGAACGTCGCCAAAAGATAATGTTATGCATCTGCTGGAACAACGACGGTGTGGTGTACTACGAATAGCTTCGCCGATGTGTATCCATGACTGCTGACATTTATTGTCAACAACTGAGACGTTTCTAGACGTAGTTCAGAATCAACGAACAGGAAGACTGCATCAACTGATTCTACTCCACAATAATGCCCGTCCACATTCTACTAGACTGACATAAAACAGTATGCAAACGTTGGATTAGGAAGTCATTCCGAATCCATCTTATCAATCTGGTCTTGTGCCCTTAGATTTTCACCTTTTCCGATCTGTATCGAACAACCTTAAAGGAACTACCTTTCCGGGTGAAAATGCGCTCCGGACGTGGCTCGACGACTTCGTCACCTCAAAATCATGTGATTTCTACAGTCGCGGAATCGAAAAGTTAACCTAGCCTTGGCAGACTTTTGTAAATAGGGAAGGAGAATATATTATTGATGACTAAACGCTACGAACGTATGCACCAACCCAACATTAATACCGCTGGTGATAAATTGGGAAAAAAGAAAATCTGCTTCCGTGTTTCCTCGCAGGGGAAGTGAGGTCATTCAACAACAGCCAGCTGACGTGGAAATAATACCGTGCAAGTAAAAAACGTAAACCGGGTGTATGCAGCCTCCATTGTGAACTTGCATACACCTTCGATACGAGACAGCTTCCTATGTGAGAAGCAAAGCTTAACCAAAATAGTTCTAGATATTGCAGTGAGTGTATGACATCATGACATTATCGGTTTGCAGAGAGAGACGATGATTTCGACATCATATTATACAGAAAAAGAGATGAAATAATGTGAATACAACTACGATACCGGTGGCAAATTACTAATAATTGTCTTAATATTCCATAACAGAGTTGAGTATCGACCCTACTAATTGACGTTAGATAAGCAGGATAGAGATTCTCCAGAAATTCTCCAATAGCTGTAACTGTAGGTTCCTAGCACTCAACACAGTCTAATCAACTTAAGTCACAGCTTCATGAACTGTTGCAATATGTTCCAATATTAATTATATAAAATGATAAAAAACTATATATAACTCAGCCCTACGATATTAAAATGTACGTAATGGCGATTCTCTGCTTTAGGAACGACGCGTGGTGAGTCAGCTGGCGGTACGCTCAGCATAATGTCACGTCACTGCGCGCGAACACACACTCGGAGATAAGATACGCCCACGCTCGGCCGCTAAAAAGGTAGACGGGGATCTCTGTAGGGTATGGAAACTGAAAACACGGTTTGTCCCGTGCTAGAAAAAATGCAGAATGGAGTCATAATTTTTAATGTCTAAGAGCGAAGTAGCTGGCCTAACCGAGTTAACCCGAAGTCCAGCGATATAAGAGGCCTGTAGTCTTACGTGTATCATCACACAGTAATTATTATTTATTTGGATTGTTATCCAAGTCGCCTTTGTTTCTGTGAAAATAGTCTCACAGAAGCGAAACAGCTGGTATTTTTCTATTACCACAGTTCACAGAATAATGAAACAGCAGCCTCCATACCCATCTCCACCACAGTGCGTTCAGTCTGTCTGCGATAGTGCAGCAGTTCTATACCCCGCAAGCCAACCAACGAAGCGTAGCGGAGGATACTTTGAGAACCATTGTCACTCGCCACATTTTCTGTTCCACTCAACAATGATTCGCTTGAAGAACGATTGTTGGCAAGCTTCCGTGTGACCAAAAATCTCTCTCCAAGTTTTTCACCGTGATCTTTCCGTGAGAGGCCCCAAGGGGAAAGCAATATATTGGCTGACATTTTCTTTTTAAATGTGTGTGAGATCTTATGGGACTTAACTGCTAAGGTCATCAGTCCCTAAGCGTACACACTACTTAACCTAAATTATCCTAAGGACAAACACACACACCCGTGCCCAAGGGAGGACTCGAACCTCCGCCAGGACCAGCCACGCAGTCCATGACTGCAGCGCCTTAGACCGCTTTTTTTTTTTTCATCTCATTTTGTTCGCTTTCGTTCATTGCATCTGCTCGGGGCGGATGTCGTAAGACACCCGTTTAAGTTCGTTGTATCGATGAACTCAGTTTTTTTATTACAGAGGGCAGCCAACCCTCTGACCGAACACGCTGAGCTACCGTGCTGGCAGCTCTCATTTTGCTCTATATTGGTCAATGAATTTGTTCGTGGCGGACGTCCAATGACAGCCATTCAGGTTCTTTGTTGATCCGTTGACTCAGTTTTTTATTACAGAGGGTAGCTAACCCTCTGACCGAGCACGCTGAGCTACCATGCCGGCATTTTGTTCGCTTTCGTTCATTGCATCTGCTCGGGGCGGACGTCGTAAGACATCCGTTAAAGTTCGTTGTTGACCGATTAACTCAGTTTTTCATTACAGAGGGCTGCTAACCCTCTGACCAAACATGCTGAGCTACCGTGCCGGCTTTTTTTAAATCTCATGTTGCTCGTTTCATCTGCTCGAGGCGGACGTCGCAAGACACCCGTTTAAGTTCATTGTTGGTCCATTAATTCAGTTTTTTTTTTTATTACAGAGGGCAGCCTAACCCTCTGACCGACACGCTGAGCTACCGTGCCGGCAAAAATCTCATTTTGTTCGCGTCTGTTCGTTGCAGACCGCTCGGCTAATCCCGCGCGGCATGTTGGCTGACTGTTCTAGGAATGTACGCTCTCGCAAGTTTAACAATGATACAGTGATGCGGAACGCCTCTAGTGCAGCGTCTGCCATTGGATCTGGTTGACCAGACGTGTTGTAGACAACTACAGGATGTCGCAGGAGGAATGATCAGTATTCAAGGGTATGACAGGAACGATCACTCGATCACTAGAAGCCAAAAAAGAAAAAGAAAAAGAAAAATCTAGTAAATATTGGCCCTAAAATCCATACCTTAAGAGCAACTCAAAACTCACAAAGTTAGCTCAGCATATCACCTCAGATAGCAATACAAATGGTGTGATCAGCGTCGTAAAATCAAACGTGCCTGTAAGTTCATTTTTTCCGTTCTGCAAGCTGAATTTCATATCCGTGATTGTCGCAACCATACCTGTTGTTATGGTGTTTTGTTGGAGACATCATTACGTGCTGCTCTTCCCACACTGCTCTGTGAGTCATGATATACTACAAGCACATGACGTTTTCTGAGGCGTTGCTTGATAACGTTCAATGGAACGAAAATAGATGCCTCTCAAAAGACTATACTCATCTATTTCATGGTCTTGTGTAGCCTAATATATCTAAAGAATAACCTCGGAATCACGCAAATATTCAGAATTACTTTAGGTTCGACATTTCAGTAGGCGCACGTGCAAGGACGGACGAAAGTTATCGCGTCCCCACTGGACACACGCGTAATCTTACATTTCATGCACCCTGCATATTATTCGTACAAAGATGAACTTGGCATCAATGTATCCTTGAATAATTTCACTATGGCTTCATATTAGTTTTATCTACAGCAGAAAAAATTTTAAGGCAAGATTACAAAAATCCGCTTACTGACGACGTTGCCGAAATTACGACAAGTGGAAGACTTCTTTATTATTGATGTTCGGCGTACTTATTATGGAAAAGAAATCTCGAAAATAAATCACATTTACATCTGTTATAAACCGGAGCTGCGACAGAAATGAGTAACAGGGAATACGGTGAGTTAAATGTGGTGCACAGTGGTCCACTATTTCGCGCGCCGGGAATTAAGCGTTGGCCCGCTGGTCCTCATTACGAGAAACAGACCGCTTGTTTCATAATTAACCGGCTATTACATTGTAAGACCAGTCACGCTGCTGTATTTCCTCTCTTCATCACAAGCTTCCGTTTATAGGAATGGCCGTAGTGAGAGCCCAGTTCCCGCAGAACTGTAAATAGCGCCGTGCGAGCTATATGGAGAAAGATCTGCATCCTTAAATATGTTCAAATGTGTGTGAATTCCTAAGGGACCGCAGGCCGCGGTGGTCTCGCGGTCCTAGGCGCTCAGTCCGGAGCCGCGCGACCGCTACGGTCGCAGGTTCGAATCCTGCCTCGGGCATGGATGTGTGTGATGTCCTTAGGTTAGTTAGGTTTAAGTAGTTCTAAGTTCTAGGGGACTGATGGCCACAGATGTTAAGTCCCATAGTGCTCAGAGCCATTTGAACCATTTTGAACCTAAGGGACCAAACTGCTGAGTTCATCGGTCCCTAGACTTACACACTACTTAAACTAACTTACGTTAAGGACAACACGAACACTCATGCCCAAGGCAGGACTTGAGCCTCCGGCGGGAGGGGCCGCACAATTCGTGACACGGCGCCTCGAACCGCGCGGTCACTCCGCGCGGCATCTACTTCCGAAAGGGCGAGCAAGAATGTGCTGAACGACTGATATTCTTTACGTTATATAATAAACATGATGCACTGCATCCTCAGCAAATGAATCTACGAGGGCTATTCGGAAAGTAAGGAACGATAGGTCGCGAAATGGAAACCACAGTGATAATCAAAACTGTTTTATTTGCAACAGTTAGGAACAACTTCCAGCTACTTATCTCCATAGTCGCCGATTCGAATTAGACTTTTGTCGTAGCGTTGTACCCTCGTTATAGAAGGCAGCCGCCAGTGCTTTCCGCCAATTCTCTACGCTGGCCTACAGCTCGTTGTCTGTGCTAAAATGTTGTCTTCATAGCCAGCGGTGAGCAGAGATGAAACTCAGAGGGAGACAGTTACGGGCTGTATTGTGGATAATCAAACATTTCCAATGGAAAACGATGCAGGAGTGTCTTCATTGCCCCTGCAGAATGCAGATGAGAATTGTCTTGAAGAAGAAAGCGCACGACAGTTATGTAATGTTGGCTGCATAGCTTCAGGCGAAATTTCTCATCAGGCCCTCGTACTTGGCGGGAGACACTATTGTTCTAGGTATCTTTAGGTGCTCCCTGTGTAGTCAGAACTAAAAAGAACGACGGGACGCGATCGACGGGCATACTGGAGACACTGCCCAACACACCTGGGCAAAACTTCATCGGATTTTCACTGTGGTTTCGCGACCGATCGTTCCTTACTCTCCGAATAACCCTCGTATCTTACCGGCACAAAATTTCTCCGATAGAGTTTTCTTCTTCGAAGATTTCCCTACTTCCTCGTCCTTGTAAACTTCCTTGACAATCTTTATGATTGCAATTTTGTTTATATTCATAGCTGCCGCAATTCTTTCGATCATCTTGTTAACGGACATATGCAGTCATCTATTATACTTTTCTTTCACTGGGTAGACATGGACACACAAATCCTTTATCTCCACTGACATCGTACGCTCTCCTGACCAAATAAACGAAATTACTTCTGCCATTGTTAAGCATAACAAAACACGTAACAAATAAAATAATAGCTTCTTCAGCTATAAGAAATGCCACAAGCAAAATCTCAGCGCACAGCGAACGATCACAAAGGACAGCAAGTTGCTTCAAATCGTGCAGGTGGCAAGTTTTCGATGGTGAGGGCGAAGGTTTTCAACGGCAGGTGCTTGCTGTGACTACAAGTCACGTGGTATTCTACACCTACACTTATACTCTTCAAGTCACTGTGAAGTAGATTATGAAGCTCAGGAAGGTTGACCGTTTAAACGTTTATGTGTGCATATTAATGTTAACCTAATCTTGTCCACTCTTTCGCTACAGAGCGATAAGTACAGGATTGCGGTATATTCATAGGGTCATCATTTACAGCAAGTCCTTGAAATATTCTTACGTAGAGTTTTCTCGGGATCGTTCGCGCCTATCTTCAAGTCTCTGCTGGTTTCATCAGCATCTCTGTGACCATATTCCAGGGGTAAGATATCCCTCTTTCTGCGGTTCTCTGCATTCGCTGAATATCCCGTGTTAGCCCTATTTGGTACGAGTCCCACACACTTGAGCAATATTCTAGGATGCCTCGCACGAGTATTTTGCGTGCAGTCTCCTTGTAGATTCATTGCGCTTACCTAGTATTCTACCAATGGAGTGAAGTCTGCCTCTTGCTTTATCTACGGCAGAGCCTATGTGATCTTTCCGTTACATGTCCCTACGAAGTGTTACATCTAAGCATTTGTATAAATGACCAATTTCCATTGTGCTTTGTTGACTCGGTAGTCATAAGATACTACATTTTTGTGTTTTGTTAAGTGCACAATTTTACTTTGTTTCTGACATTAAAAGCAAGTTACCAATCTGCTCGCCACTTTGAAATCTTACCAAGATCTGACTGAATATTTTTGCAGCTTCTTTCAGACAGTACTTCACTGTAGATAATTGCGTCATCCGCGAAAAGTCTGGGTTCAAATGGCTCTGAGCACTATGGGACTCAACATCTTAGGTCATAAGTCCCCTAGAACTTAGAACTACTTAAACCTAACTAACCTAAGGACATCACACACACTCATGCCCGAGGCAGGATTCGAAACTGCGACCGTAGTAGTCCCGCGGTTCCGGACTGCAGCGCCAGAACCGCACGGCCACCGCGGCCGGCGAAAAGTCTGGGGTTACTACTAATATTATTTGCAAGCTCATCTATACACTACATGAACAGCAGGGGTTGCCGACACACTTCCTCGTGGCATGCCCGAGTTACTTCTACATCTATCAATGACTCTACGTTCAAGGTAATGTGCTGCGTCCCTCCTACCAAAAAATCGTCAATCCAGGCACAAATTTCACTTGATAACCCATACGATCGTACTTTTGACAATAAGAGCAGATGTCATACCGAGTCAAATGCTTTTCGGAAATCGAAAAATACTGCATTTATCTGACTGCCTTGATCCACGGCTTTCAGCATATCACGTGAGAAAAGTGCAAGTTGAGTTTCACATGATCGATGTTTTCGGAATCCGTGCTGGTTGCAATGCAAGGGGTCATTCTGTTCGAGGCACCTCATTACGTTGCAGCTGATTATATATTCTAAGCTTCTACAACAAACGACCGTCCAGGATATTGGAGGGTAGTTTTGTAGATCGTTTCTGCTACCCTTCTTGTAGACGGATGTGACGTGTGCTTTGTTCCAACTAGTGGTCACAGTTTTTCGTTCAAGTGATCTACGGTTACAGTTAAGAAGAGGAGCTACCTATAGCTCAGTGCGGTGTGCTAAAACTCTAAAAACGGCGGCGTGGTTGACAGTATTTAACCACGCAAATCGCTGGGACGATGAAGGTGTGGCATAAGAAGATTTTGTGCCATCGCTCCGAATGTATGACCAAAGAGATAGCATAGTTTATGTCAAAGGTCGTGAGATTTCCTGGCTTCAAGAAATTAATAAATATGCATCCATGCAGAATCTGTAAACTGAAGCATGTCAAACCCTCGAGCAGCTGAAGGAGAGACACAGACAACGTTTACGAACGCTTCAGAAAATGTACAACTATTATTCAGTTGGCTTAACAATAAATAAATTTTCTTTTCTTAAAAAAAGCTTTGTATTTATTTGTTCACTTCCTATTTTCCGCGTCCTCACTTACAGGCTTCGAGTGAGTATTTAACCTGGGCTGTCCGCTGTGCTTCCCGTGAAGAATACGGCGATCGAGCCACCAGGGACCCTCGTAAACAGACGCACTGCAGCTGTGGGTGATAAGCGGGAGACATAATGCCAGGAGGCGTTGACAGGCAGCGTGATCTTGGATAGGTTACGCTAAGTCATCCGGAACACTACTGCTGTACCGCGTCTGCATGCATAGCCCCACGTGCAGGCGCAGTGGGGCACAGCTACCGTGAATGCGTGAGTAGTACAAGTCTACAGTTCTCGCAGGCGTTTTGGATTTCACGTACATACATGTGTGAGCTAGAGCTAACTCTCGCTCTTACGAAAAGCGTGAAATTCTGGAATTTGTGGTAAGCTCTTATGGAACCAAACTGCTGAGGTCACCAGTCCCTAGGCTTACATACTACTTAATCTAACTTAAACTAACTTACCCCAAGGACGACACACACACCCATGCCCGAGGGAGGACTCGATCCTCCGACGGGGGGGAGCCACGTGAACCGTGACAAGGCGCCTTAGACCACGTGGCTACCCCACGGACAAAGCGCGGATGTAGTGGCGTGTGCAGACATGTGACACATGTGCAGTGAAAAGCAAGAATGTCAGCACAGCACTATATTCACACAAACGCAGACGTTTGTCTCTCTTGGTACATGTCTATCTGCATGCAGATGCACGTGATATATATACAGGGTGTTACAAAAAGGTACGGCCAAACTTTCAGGAAACATTCCTCACACACAAATAAAGAAAAGATGTTACGTGGACGTGTGCCCGGAAACGCTTAATTTCCATGTTAGACCTCATTTTAGTTTTGTCAGTATGTACTGTACTTCCTCGAATCACCGCCAGTTGGCCCAATTGAATGAAGGTAATGTTGACTTCGGTGCTTGTATTGACATGCGACTCATTGCTCTACAGTATTAGCATCAAGCACATCGGTACGTAACATCAACAGGTTAGTGTTCATCACGAACGTGGTTTTGCAGTCAGTGCAATGTTTACAAATGCGGAGTTGGCAGATGCCCATTTGATGTATGGATTAGCACGGGGCAATAACCGTGGCGCGGTACGTTTGTATCGAGACAGATTTCCAGAACGAAGGTGTCCCGACAGGCAGACGTTCGAAGCAATTGATCGGCGTCTTAGGGAGCACGGAACATTCCGGCCTATGACTCGCGACTGGGGAAGACCTAGAATGACGAGGACACCTGCAATGGACGAGGCAATTCTTCGTGCAGTTGACGATAACCCTAATGTCAGTGTCAGACAAGATGCTGGTGTACAAGGTAACGTTGACCACGTCACTGTATGGAGAGTGCTACGGGAGAACCAGTTGTTTCCGTACCATGTACAGCGTGTGCAGGCACTATCAGCAGCTGATTGGCCTCCACGGGTACACTTCTGCGAATGGTTCATCCAACAATTTGTCAATCCTCTTTTCAGAGCAAATGTTCTCTTTACGGATGAGGCTTCATTCGAACGTGATCAAATTGCAAATTTTCACAATCAACATGTGTGGGCTGACGAGAATCCGCACGCAATTGTGCAATCACGTCATCAACACAGATTTTCTGTGAATGTTTGGGCAGGCATTGTTGGTGATGTCTTGATTGGGCCCCATGTTCTTCCACCTACGCTCAATGGAGCACGTTGTCATGATTTCATACGGGATACTCTACCTGTGCTGCTAGAACATGTGCCTTTACAAGTACGGCACAACATGTGGTTCGTGCACGATGGAGCTCCTGCACATTTCAGTCGAACAACAGATTCGGTGACCGATGGATTGGTAGAGGCGGACCAATTCCATGGCCTCCACGCTCTCCTGACCTCAACCCTCTTGACTTTCATGTATGGGGGCATTTGAAGGCTCTTGTCTACGCAACCCCAGTACCAAATGTAGAGACTCTTCGTGCTCGTATTGTGGACGGCTGTGATACAATACGCTATTCTCCAGGGCTCAGGGCTGCATCAGCGCATCAGGGATTCCATGTGACGGAGGGTGGATGTATGTATCTTCGCTAACGGAGGACATTTTGAACATTTCCTGTAACAAAGTGTTTGAAGTCACGCTGGTACGTTCTGTTGCTGTATGTTTCCATTCCATGATTAATGTGATTTGAAGAAAAGTAATAAAATGAGCTCTAACATGGAAAGTAGGCGTTTCCAGACACATGTCCACATAACATATTTTCTTTCTTTGTGTGTGAGGAATGTTTCCTGAGTGTTTGGCCGTACCTTTTTGTAACACCCTGTATATCGTGTGTGAGATGACTACTGTTGTTGCATAAATAGCAAACATCCCTGTTTGTTTGTTCTAGTGAGTCAAGTATGCAGCAGTGATGTAGAATTTCTACAACTGCTTCAGAAATATGACATACCATGTCTACTGCCTCCACCCATAGCAGCTCCAATAGGGCTCTCAGATGGAAGGAAGATTGCAGATGAGGCAGGGTTTCTTAGTGTCTCTGTCTAAACATATCTGTGTGTGTGTGTGTGTGTGTGTGTGTGTGTGTGTGTGTGTGTGTGTGTGTGTGTGTGTGTAATTTGGCATGATAGTTATAGACTGCTGTGATGCATGTGTTTTAGAATTACGCGAAAACCTTGTGCTGCCGCCCTTGAGTGTTGTGTCTGGAGGTGGTCTCACAACACCTCGGCCACACACATCACTGACGTGGTCATTGATGCCTCTGCCACCTCAGCGTAATGGTAGCAGGGCAATACCATGGGCACCATTGCCACTACTTCCAGGTTAGGTCGAGATTTTTAGTAAGTATCAGTCTAAATATACTTTTGTGTGTGTGAGTTTGATTTGACATGAAACTTATAGACTGCTGTGATGCATGTGTTTCAGAAATACTCAATGAACTTGTTTTGCTGCCTTTGTGTGATGTGTCTGGAAGACGGCTTACATCACCGTGACCATTGACACCTGTGTCACCTCAGCCTAGAGGTAGCAGGTCAGTGTCATCGATGCCTGTATCACCTTGTCTGGGGCCATCAGGCTACCACCCCCAGTCTAGCGGTAGCAGGACAGTACTGTCAGTGTCATTGCTGTATTGCTGTCACCTCATCCTTGGTCTAGTAGTAGCGGCCCCACAACCCATCTTGTTCACCAATACCAGGTATCACACAGCCACATTAAACGACTCTGGGGTTGCTGGTGCTTTCAGGGCAAGGATCTTAAAGTCCCACGTTGATAATGTCAATGCTGGATTTCTAGATCCAGCTATCTTCCTTTGTGTCTGTCACGCAGTGTTGGGAAAGCAGCTCCCTGAAATCATCAACACCCAGTGGTATCCTCTGATCAGGTGCAAATCATTTCTCTATTGCGAGTTGTCGCATCTCCCTCCCCCCCCCCCCCCCATAAAGAAGGCTGCAGAGACAAGCACCTTCAAACTTTGGGAGAGGGATGGCGTAATTTTACAGGGCATGTCAGGAGCAGAGTGATATTAAACTTTTACTGAGAGCGTTACACTGAAGCATTTTTCTGATATAAAGGAAAGAATTTGCGGTAAGGCACTTAGTCTCATACTCCACCTTGATGTGCACATGCACATTTTTGACCCACTTAATGGTGGCGGGGGTGGGGGGGGGGTTCAGATTCATTCTTCTTCCAGGTGATATTGCCGCAAAAAAGGGGTGTGTTAATGTCCAGAATCTAGATGAGAGGGATGAATACTGCTTCGCATGGTCATTTTCAGCTGCAATAGAAATTGCCCAGAACATGCCATTCATACTGATTCATACAAGGCATCTAATG
Organism: Schistocerca piceifrons; assembly: GCF_021461385.2. Taxonomy (NCBI): domain Eukaryota; kingdom Metazoa; phylum Arthropoda; class Insecta; order Orthoptera; family Acrididae; genus Schistocerca; species Schistocerca piceifrons. Next base: position 77,010,983 of record NC_060149.1, read on the forward strand.
TCTGTGGTCATTATAATTTCGAAGGCACCTCCTTCCCCATCACAGTTCCAGACCTGCCAAACTTCGAGAAGCAGAGTCCTAATTGCTTGGCTCACGATTATGGTCTGGATGCAGATGAGAAAAAAAGCAAGCCAGGAAACGTGAAGCATAAGGTAGCCAGTTGGACTCCTCACTTTTCCAAAGTAGCTGGTCAGCGTCCTAAACATGCAGATTTATTGCAATTTTCCAAAGGTGGGAAGCTACACTACGTCTGGATCAAAAAAATGTGCCTCCCTACTTTCCACCCAAGTATCGAAACATTATGATAGAAAGAATTTTTGCCACAGACGCCTCAACTCTTTTACTAGACGTGAGTATATAGAAATATACCTGATTGACTGCTCAGGCCAGGAACTGTTACATGTGGTGATACCCACTGACGATAAAAAGTTCTTAAAGTTTAAGATTGCCCGTCATCAGGAACGGAGTCCCTTTCTTGTAGCGTTCTCGCTTTCCACGCCCGGGTTCCCGGGTTCGATTCCCGGCGGGGTCAGGGATTTTCTCTGCCTCGTGATGGCTGGGTGTTGTGTGCTGTCCTTAGGTTAGTTAGGTTTAAGTAGTTCTAAGTTCTAGGGGGCTGATGACCATAGATGTTAAGTCCCATAGTGCTCAGAGCCATTTGAACCAATTGAACCTTTCTTGTATATGCTGACTTTGATTACCAGTTCCTGTGATGCGTTATGAAGGTGATCGCAATGCCTCTCACACCACTTTCACAGAGTATCGCATACCGTATACAGCAGCATGTCATGTATGCTCATATGATTCCAGTCAGAACAAAAGCCGGTCGCTGTAACCGAGCGGTTCTAGGCGCTTCACTCCGGAACCGCGTTGCTGCTACGGTCGTAGGTTCGAATCCTGCCTCGGGCATGGATGTGTGTGTTGTCCTTAGGTTACTTCGGTTTAAGTAGTTCTAAGTCTAGGGGACTGATGACCTCAGATGTTAAGTCCCATAGTGCTTAGAGCCATTTGAACCATTAGAAATAATTTGACTCATACGCCAGGGATAATCCTGTGAGGTGGCTCCTCTCTGAGCTCAAAAAACTTGTGTGGGCTTTTTGAAGGTCAGTATAGCAAAAACATCACAAATACCGACTTACAGGAGAATGGTGGCTTATACGAGCAGGCAGTTAAGTGTTATGTTAGTGACCTGCCTTTGAACAGAGAAGTGGAAACTGCATGTAGAGACCAGTGTCATCTACCAGGGAAGTTCTGCAATGCAGCTCGCAATGCATGCAACTTGAAGTACAAACTGCCACAATACTTACCTGTCTTCTTCCATGATTTGAATTGGTATGATGCTCACTTTCTTGGTGAGACTTGGGTTCTTTCGGGCTGAAGAGCGATAAAGTCAGTATCATATCTGACAATATAGAGAAATACATTTCATTTTCCAAGTGAATGAGACCAAGAATATCATATTGTTTCCTGGATCTGCTAAGATTTATTCAGGCACCTATTCAGAAACTTGCTGTGACGATGTATCGAGAGGATATGCATATCACTCGAGCTGTATTTCCCAATGATGAAAAATTTCGGCTTACGGCAAAGATACAAATATCTGTATTCGATACAGAAACTCAGCGAAATCACGTTGGCGAATATAACCACATTCACCAGCAAATTCAAAATCATTGCTATAACAGACGCAAAGTTTAGGGGCATGGTGAATGTTTGGTGACAATTCAACTATTCTGATTTAGGGGTGTGTGCTAAATTGCCTTTGTGAACTTACTTGCAGATGTTTTTGAGAAATTCGAGAATGTATACCTGGGCACATACACTCTGTATCCTGCCTTTATTGCACTGTGCTATGACATGCAATGTTAAAAAAACCATTAATCAACCTCATACTGTTGACTGATGTTGGTATGTTGCTTTTTTTCGAACGCAGGATTTGTATGAGACTTTGCCAGTGCATCCACAGGTATACCAAGACAAATAACCCATGATTGACTGAGGAGGAGTACAGACTGTATGACGATTTGAGTTAAATACTATACCTGGATGTACAGATCTCTGCTGATAAGGCATGCTACAAACTATGCTGTTTGGAGTGTTTCCAGTTTCTGTCCAAAGATGAAATCGCCGGATTGAAGGATAAGATCCTCGACGTGGCTGCGGATGCTGGTAGGGGCTATGTCCTGGAGGTAGACCTGGAATATTCCACCAGTTTGCATGATGAGCAGAATGGTTTACCACTGTGACTTTAGCGCCTAGTCCTGTGAAATGATTACGTTCCCGAGCTGATGATTACGCTGAGAAATATACAGAGACATGTTCTACACTATAGAAGCCTGCAGCAGTTTCTCAGGTTGGTGAGGCGACTTCACAGCATCTGCTCAGGCCACGAACTGTTACATCTGGTAACACCCACTCTGATTGAAGTAGTACTTTGATTTAAACACCAGACAGAGGTCTCTGGCAGCATGTAACTTTGAGAAACATTTTTATAGATTAAAAATTCAGTTTTCTTCAAAATTATAGGGAATGTTGGAAACTGTCATGATATTCATTCAGTTTACCACTGGTATGGGCATTGTGGTGCAAGAGATTGCGTCGGCGGCCGAAATTTTAAGTGGGCCACAATCATCAGTGTAGGTGTAGTCACTGTAGAGACGGGTAAGGTTTCACTGGAGTTCACAAAGCCTGTCTCTATCGGTATGTGTGTTCTGGACCTCTCCAAACTCCATATGTATCGATTCAACTACAAGTTTGCAAAACCAAACTTCGCTGATATCCAGTTACTTTGTATGGGTACAGGCAGTTTCATCTGATGGGTGAAAGGCTGCGATCCATATGAATTAATTATGTGCAGTCCAAAGGAATTCGACATGTCCGGATATGTGGCCAATAATCCTTACGGAGTAACACCTCAGAATTAAAAGGTTTTCAGTCTGATGTAAGACAAGGTGAATGGCTCGCGGATTGTGGAGTTTGCAGCCTTTAGATCGAAGATATATGCATACCATGTAGATGCAGGTGCCACCCAGTGATGGGCTAAGGGTGTACATCGTGCAACCTCACAGGCACTCATGATTAAAGATTATAAGGAGTGTCTATTTGCTGATGATGAACCTCCTCAGACGGTGCAGAACGTAGTCTTTTGCTTGCGGCACCATGAGATGCATATTGCACTGCAACTGAAAGTCTACTTGTTGCATCATAATGACAAATACTTCATCTGCGCAGATGTGCTGAGGATCCTCCAATTCTCTCATACTATTCGCATGAATTTATGCATGTATATTTTGTATGTGCATGTGTGGTTCTTCACCTGCTGCTGCTAGTCCCTATATACTGTAAATTTTGTAAATCCATAAAATGGCATTAATGCAATGCATCTCTGCTGCTGTAAATATTGTATAGTTGAGCAGTTGCCGCTACATAAGTAAAATCATTCTGCATTTATGTAATTTATCCTTTTTTTGATAAAAATGTGTTGTTTCTGATAATAAAACATTACTTAATTTGCTATATCTGCGTTATTGTGCCTGTCACCATTAAAGTTATTGCAGGTAGAAGCAAAAAATAAGAACAATTTAAGAGAACATTTTTTATTTATACAATTAATCAACTTCACAAAAGTAACCAAATAACTGTATTTATATGCTTTGAATTCCACCTGAATTATATTGAGGCCTATAGGTGCAATTATATACAAGGGGAATGCCTTCACTAAATCAGCCTCCACTGCTTTTGCAGTTACAGGCTCAGTACTTACACACTTTGGTATGGGGAAAATATAGGCGCTGATGCACTACTCTACTTGATATCTATTTACACTATAAATGTGCAAATACTCAACAAAATCATAGTATGCTCCTCTCACATATGGACACCAGCAGCTCAGTCTGTCCGCAGCAATCAATGAAGCATTATACTGATCACTTAAATTTACCACACTAGATTGTTTAACAAATATGCTTGCACCTTTAGATTTTAACTCAGGAACTGGCTCCTCATACATATCAATAATTGATGCCTCACCCTTTCACATACTAATTTACTAGGAGTATTTGATGGATCGTATTCAGCTGTCATCTTTATCTGTATGAACTCCATTATACTACACAGGTAGTCCCACCCATGCCATTAATACTGCACTGTAGTGCAAAGACGTTGAACATGTGCTATTTCAGTCACAATATCAATGTCACTATGAGGTGCTAGGTAGACATTTACATGTTTAGAGCCACTGGCAGTTAAATTGTACATATTGGTAAACAGCGGTATTCTGTGAAACTAAAGTTCAGGATGCTGCTGTGGCTGCACTATCTCATAGTCAAGCAACACCAGGTCCGACAGGTCAGGAAGACATACCGTGGGCTATCGATGCTGTATTGCTGCCGAAAGTTGTTGTGTACCCTCATCCAGCACCAGATCACAGACTGTAACAATAATAGCAAGGAAAAGTATAATGAAGCATACAAACATAATAATAATAATAATAATAATAATAATAATATAATATTATATATAATTATATAATATTCCCGTGGAGGCCTGGGAAAAGAATAGGCTTCCGGTATGTTCTGCCAGTCGTAAAAGGCGACGAAAAGAACAAACCACTAATAGGGCTAACCCCCTTTTAGTGTGATTAGTTGGTTCAGGAAAGAACTAAAGAAGCCTCGGACAAGCGCCGTCATGGTCGGGGACGACGCTTGAACCATATGCCCGGCCACAATGGTAAAGACACTGCTAGCCGATTGGAAAATGATTCAAATCCAAATAGAGGTGTTTTGCAGGATACGCTTCCTGCAACCACCCTAGAAGGAAAACAAAGACAGAGGATGAGATGGTCAGATGAAGTTAATCGACACCTCATGTTCTGTTATTACCAAGCAACAAACCTAGGAACCAACACAACTGGATACAGATCACAAGTATACACAACATTTATTACCAGATACCCAGAATTAAAAATTTTAACAGAACAACGACTAGCTGATCAGATCTGTGTAATAATCAAAAATAACAGGATACCCCAGTCAGAATTAGAAAACATCAAACAACAAGTACAACAAATACTGGAACAAAATAATGTGCAATCAGAAGAAGAAGAAAATACAGTAAGGGGCTCAAACATCCCAGAGCAAACAAACAAAGAACAACACGCATCAATTAAACAGTCAGAGGAAAACGAAATCTTAAGACAGCCACCAGAACAAGCACAAATAGAACACGAAGTGACACACATGTTAGATATAGAAGACAAATTTCAGCTGACATATATAGAATGCAAAGACACAAATACAGACATCAGACCATTCTTGCATAGACCGCCAAATAACCCACAAGTCGAAACAACAATAAAAACTCTCAACACAATCATACACAACAAAATAAATGAAAACACAACTATGGAAGAGTTACAACTACTGGTTTATATAGGAGCACTCACTGCACTAAATATACACACTAGGCAGAGATCAGAACCAACCAACACACAGAAGAAACCCACAAAACCAGCATGGCAACACAGGCTACAGATCAGAATAGAAAAACTGAGAAAAGACATCAGACAGCTAACAATTTATAAGAAATGAAACGTCAGAAAAAAAAGGAGAAAGGTTAGGTAAAATCACACAAGAAGTGATAGAGCAATTAGATGAAAAGAAGCAGAAATTACAAGCATTGGCCAAATGACTTAGAAGATACAAAAAAAGTGAAAATAGAAGGAAACAAAACCAAACATTCAACACAAACCAAAAGAAAGTTTACCAGACAATAGATAACACACACATTAAAATAGACAATCCACCAAACATAACAGACATGGAACACTTCTGGAGCAACATAACAGGCATGCACGGTGGATACAAGCAGAAACAGACTCATACAAGATGATACCACAAATGCCTGAAGTGATAATTTTGCAACATGAAGTCACCCAAGCAATTAATTCTACTCAAAATTGGAAAGCCCTTGGAAAAGATAAAATAGCAAATTTCTGGCTAAAGAAATTCACCTCAACACATTCACATCTAACTAAATTATTTAACAGTTACATTGCAGACCCATACACATTCCCTGATACACTTACACATGGAATAACTTATCTGAAAGCTAAAGATCAAGCAGACACGGCAAACCCAGCTAAATATCGCCCCATAACATGCCTACCAACAATATACAAAATATTAACTTCAGTCATTACACAGAAATTAATGACACATACAACACAGAACAAAATTATCAATGAAGAACAAAAAGGCTGTTGCGAATGGGCATGAGGATGTAAAGAGCAACTGATAATAGATGCAGAGGTGACATATCAAGCTAAAACTAAACAAAGGTCGCTACACTATGCACACATTGATTACCAAAAAGCTTTTGATAGTGTACCCCACTCATGGTTACTACAAATATTGGAAATATACAAAGAAGATCCTAAATTGATACAGTTCCTAAACATAGTAATGAAAAATTGGAAAACCACACTTAATATCCAAACAAATTCAAATAATATCACATCACAGCCAATACAGATTAAGCGTGGAATATACCAAGGAGACTCATTAAGACCTTTCTGGTTCTGCCTTGCTCTGAACCCACTATCCAACATGCTAAATAATACAAATAATGGATACAATATTACTGGAACATACCCACACAAAATCACACATCTGCTATACATGGATGATCTAAAACTACTGGCAGCAACAAATCAACAATTCAGCCAACAATGATATAAATATAGCTTTTGGAACAGACAAATGTAAGAAAAATAGCATAGTCAAGGGAAAATACACTAAACAAGAAGATTACATATTGAATAACCACAGCGACTGCATAGAAGCGATGGAAAAAACAGATGCCTATAAATATCTAGGATACAGACAAAAAATAGGAATAGATAATACAAATATTAAAGAAGAACTAAAAGAAAAATATAGACAAAGACTAACAAAAATACTGAAAACAGAGTTGACAGCAAGAAACAAGACAAAAGCTATAAATACTTATGCTATACCAATATTGACCTACTCATTTGGAGTAGTGAAATGGAGTAACACAGACCTAGAAGCACTCAATACACTTACACGATCACAGTGCTACAAATATAGAATACATCACACACATTCAGCAACTGAAAGATTCACATTAAGCAGAAAGGAAGGAGGAAGGGGATTTATCGACATAAAAAACCTACATTATGGACAGGTAGACAATTTAAGAAAATTCTTTATAGAATGAGCAGAAACTAGCAAAATACATAAAGCAATCACTCATATAAATACATCGGCTACACCACTGCAATTTCATAACCACTTCTACAACCCTTTAGATCACATATCATCAACAGATACGAAGAAAGTAAATTGGAAGGGGAAGGCACTACATGGCAAGCACCCGTATCATCTAACACAGCCACACATCGATCAAGACGCATCCAACACATGGCTAAGAAAAGGCAATATATACAGTGAGACGGAAGGATTCATGATTGCAATACAGGATCAAACAATAAACACCAAATATTACAGCAAGCATATTTTTAAAGATCCCAATACCACAACAGATAAATGCAGACTTTGCAAAAAACAAATAGAAACAGTAGATCACATCACAAGCGGATGTACAATACTAGCAAATACAGAATACCCCAGAAGACATGACAATGTAGCAAAAATAATACATCAACAGCTTGCCTTACAACATAAACTTATAAAACAACATGTTCCCACATACAAGTATGCACCACAAAATGTACTGGAGAACAATGAATACAAATTATACTGGAACAGAACCATTATAACAGATAAAACAACACCACATAACAAACCTGACATCATACTCACCAATAAAAAGAAGAAATTAACACAACTAATCGAAATATCCATACCCAATACAACAAATATACAAAAGAAAACAGGAGAAAAATTGAAAAATACATCCAACTGGCTGAGGAAGTCAAGGACATGTGGCATCAGGATAAAGTTGACATCATACCAATTATACTATCAAGTACAGGAGTCATACCACACGATATCCACCAGTACATCAATGCAATACAGCTACATCCAAACTTATATATACAACTACAGAAATCTGTAATTATTGACACTTGTTCAATTACCCGAAAGTTCCTAAATGCAATGTAACATATACCGTACAGTTAAAAGGAAGTCACGCTTGATCAAGATCCGCGTCACCTTCCATTTTTAACCAGACATAACGTCTGAGACGAGAAAGAAATAATAATAATTAGAGATGGATTGACGTTATTTATGTTGATAGTCTTCTTCTCCTTCTTCTCAGCAGATCGCTGCTGCTCCTGCTGCTGCTGGCTGTGCTCCATGGTGGACAGTTAATGATGACACACACACCATCACATTATTATAAAATTAAAATGCTCAAGGAGTGGGAAACTAAGATTTCATGCCATTGGCTGCAGGGTGGCCGTGCTTGGGGTGGGGGTACTTCATGCAAATTGTAGAGGTGCGGAGAGGCAGTTGGTCCCTCTCCTCCCTTCCCCTCCCCTTCTTTGCCTTGGCACATAATTCCTGGTATAATCTTGGAGATAAGAAAGTGTTGATGCTGCTATCAGTGACATATAATATGCACATTTGTCTCACCTGTAATATGAGATAAGAAAGCTCTGATGCTGATGTCAGCGTTTCTCAGGACAGAAAATGCGCTGTCCTGCTACTAATAAAAGATATGCTTCTAATCGTTCATGATCCTTAAAATGTGATTAACCTTGGTTTCTTAGTAAACACTGCGTAACTGTATTTTAACACATCAACCAATCCTTGCTTTTGTTCGTCCACTAAATAAGATAATTCTTGAATTTTTCTCTCATTTTACATTGAATTTTATTTGCGTCTTTATTTTCTTCAGTTGCACTGGTCTGTCTATAGGTGTAGTTACCACATTGACTTGAGCTTTAACTTCATTTGCTCATTATGGTACATCAATATATTTTGAATCTTGCTTAGGTTGTCAACATCTTATTTCAGGGCGCACAGTATCATCTCTCCTCTTCTATCTTGAATAACTACTCTACTATTCACAAAATCCAACCTACATTTCCTGTAGATTCAGTAGGCCAGTCAGTGTCAATCAAGAAATCAACATATAAAGATGAAATCACTATGTCATCTTCTAATTTTCTTTCATAAGTGAAAAACTTCAAAAATATTTGGTGATGTATGGATTAACTTTTATTTCCAGCCACACTGATTATTCTCAGACTCTTTACTGGAAATACCAGAAAGCTCACAAAATTGCAATATTACTGATATAATTTCTCCAAAACTGTGATCAGTTGACTGCCACTGTTCAAAAGGCATTAAAATTTAATCCACATATTTGAACTTGTGTAACTGGCATTAAGACATCATCTGTAATTACTTTGCACACCCTCAATAAATCTTCTTTTACGTCATGGTCATTGTCGTATGATATAGCATAAACAACACGTTCTGACCCATTCTGTAGCAGTGTTTATGCGAATCTACTCTTATTCGAAACTATACTCAGTTTTATGGATGATGATGTGCTTGCATCTGTTCATCATGATTTGATCTTTCAGATGACTTGTCGCATATTCGTTCGTCATGGCTGATAAAGTTCTCAATACTGTCGGTGTTGTTCATTGACATACTGATTATCTACCTGCCTGCGATGTTCATCTTTCTGTCGGTTTCAATTGCGCTGCTCAGTACCTTGCATTTGGACAGAGGCGCTGCACAAATTAAGATGTGAAACACGAAGAGCCATGAAGCTACAGCAGAGCAGCATGACCCAAGAAGAGTCCGAAAGTTGCAAAGATACAGTTATGTTAAACAACTGTTTAAGGAAGAGTTACGAAAAACAAAAATGGGACGATGAAAGCAATTCATGGAGGATAATTTAGAAACCGATCCCTGGGGTATGCCGTACAAAATAGTGTGCGAGAAAATACTATCACCAACAGTCTTATCCACGGTTAAAAGGAATTATGGGACGGTAACAAAGTTATGAACCGTCAGCTGCCCCCCTGATGGAAACACTGTTTCCTGACGACAGAGAAGAAGGCGAGACAGAAGATCAGCGTAGATTACGAAAAATGTTAGGGGATGACTGTAGAAACAATAAACTTGTGCACCGATTCTCACAAGAATAAATTAGCCAAATAATTTTAAGATTGAAATAGAAAAAATCTCCAGGACCGGATTCGGCCCCTACCAAAGTAATACAAGCCCTATGTGATCAATTAGATGGTTACTTCTGTGCATTGCACAACGAGTGTCTCTTGCAAGGAAGGTTTCCAGAACCGTGGAAGAATAATGCAATGGTAATAATTAGTAAAAGGCTCAAGTGATTCTCAAATCCTATGGGTCAGTTTTTTCTTTTGCACATTCTCGGCAAGACATTTGAAAAATTGTTAAACAAGAGATTACAAGATCATAGACAGTAACAAGGAATGAACTCTCACCAGTACGGGCTTAGAACCGAGAAGACAACTGAAGATGCAATTAAAAAGGTGATTTCGCTAGCGACAGATACTTATTCTACGTACGCTCTAGCTATGATGATTGATATTGCTGCCTCGGGCATGGATGTGTGTGATGTCCTTAGGTTAGTTAGGTTTAATTAGTTCTAAGTTCTAGGCGACTGATGACCTCAGAAGTTAAGTCGCATAGTGCTCAGAGCCATTTGAACCATTTTTTTTACATTGCTGGCGCTTTCGATAACCTGTGGTGGCCGTCTTTCTTTGGTCGCCTTAGGGACTTGAAGTGTCCAGAATCGCAGTACAGCTGCCTGAGAGATTATTGTAATAAGCGATATGCTTCTTATTATGGTCAGGAAAGAAGATAACGAAGAAAATAACAGAAGGCTGCCCGCAAGCATCAGTGTGTGGTCCAGAGTTTTGGGACGTAGCACTGGAGCCCATACTACATAAGTTACATGATAGCAGTAACATAAGCTGACTGGTAGCTTTTGCAGATGATGTGCTGTTTGTTGTAAGTGTTGACTCCAGAAGAATTATAGAAGATTACTGTAATGCGAACTTGAGGGCTGGCGTTCAAGTGTTAAATTGTAACAACGTACCTCCTACTGAAAGGGAACCTAGCAAGAAACTATAAAATAAAATTATATGTTGTAACGATTGGGAGAAGAGCAGTAATGGGATCTAGGTGTATTTCTGGACGAACGTCGTAACTTCGCACATCATGTAGAGGAAGCAGGCAGAAAAGGTACAAACGTGAAGAATAAAATTACAACTTTTCTAAATAGGTAACTTCAGCTTCCAGTGAAAACAATCAGAGCATGTCACCAATGTGTATTAGCATCAGTCGTAGGATATAGTGCTAGCGTATGGGCTCGTAGGAGCAGCCAGTGAAGCCAGCCTCATTAGTGGCAGGAGTTCTACGAGGAGTGCTACTAAGATTAACGAGTGCCTACTGCACTACCGCAAATGATGCTTCGTTAGCAATTCTAGGAATATGCCCGCTGGACGTGGAAATTATAAAAAGGGGAGCCTTTTACTGGTTACAGAAAGGCGGTGAATGGGGCTGAGGTCAATATGAAAAAGTTAATAAAAGACCGCATATTACAACTGTGGCAAAATGAATGGGACATTTCGATTACAGACAGGAAAACATACGAATTTCTCGCTGACATCAGAGGGAGCTTAATAATGAGATTTATTAACCCGTCGAGTGGACTGACACATTACCTAACTGGCCATGGCCCGTATGCTACATAAAAATACCAAATCAAAAGAAGGGTGTATGATAGTGTTCTTGCATCAGTGTGGGCACACCAGAACACACATTATGCGACTGCGTGCTGTACGAAGATGCGGCGGATAATCACCTTCAGGCAAGAAAGATATTGGATCCCAAAGCTGCACTAACGAGCGAATCGATCTGGCGCATTAACGAGCATTTTGGACGATATTGCGGCAGCAGTATCCAGGAAGGTCCAGAAGACTCCACGAGGCATTCAGCCACATGTCAGCATCATGCCATCACAGCTGGACAACATACTCTGCAGATGGAGAGAAGCCAACTCAGGTAGGTGACCACCGAATAAAATAGTTTTCCAAGAATTTACATTGCGTTGGTGCAAGTGATCATGGAAACGTGAACAGCTATCTACAGGTAAAATGCACCAAAATAAATGAACAAACACAGAACAGATTCTGTAGTGCTTATTGTAGTGTTAGTAGCTGGTTAACTGGTTAAGGATTTTATTGTGGTTTCTTACCAGTAGAAGTAAATGCAGTATTAAAAAAATTAAGTATCAGAAATAAATAGTTAATATTTAAATTTATTATTATCTAAGAAACTGTGATTTGTATAGTCTGTTTTAGCTTTCCAGATAATAGACTGTAATTGTGAAGAATAAATAAATAATGACGCTACTCAGTACTATTATTTTAGTGTTGTAATTTCTGCGCACAGGAATTTGATTGTGTCGATTATTTTAGTTTCCTTCCTGCATTTGATGTTCATCATTAATGACCTCCATGCGACCGAGCATCAACAACGTGTTCAAAATCGTGGTGCTGCGTCACAACAAGTTGCTCGTGTACAGCGAATGACAGTCTTTTTATTAACAATTGCATTAAATCTTTATCCTTTTTATCGGGTCGTCCAGATATGTATTTTTATCCGAGTGATATTGAAAATAGCTACTCATTGTACCTGTATTTCGATCATTTATCGGTGGCGGCATTTAAGTCAGTTCTAATTTTTTGCTGGAAGCTTGGAGGTCAATATTTACACAAAACTGTCTTTCTCAAGTTCTTGGAATGTTTTACATGTTTAGGTGCTTACATGTTTTACATGTTTATATGCTTTGTCTCCCCATATATATGCTCCATCTTTCAAATAGTTTACACCTAATGAGATTTTCACTCTGCAGCGGACTGTGCGCTGATATGAAACTTCCTGGCAAATTAAAACTGTTTACCGGACCGAGACTTTTTATTAACAATTACATTAAATCTTTATCCTTTACCGGGTCGTCCAGATATATATTTTTATCCGAGTGATGAGACGAGGTACTGGCAGAAGTAAAGCTGTGAGTCGTGCTTGGCTAGCTCAGATGAACAGTCGTGTTCAGGCGCTCGGCCAGTGCACATCGGACGGTGACGGGCGGTAGCGCGGGCCAGTGTTTACGTCGCGAGCAGTGCTGAGGTGGAGAGCTGAGCAGCGTGTGCGAGCGCTGTTAACGTTTGTTTCTGTATAACTGTTGTAAGTACGGTGTCGACAATTAACGGAGCGAACAGCTTTCAGTGTGTTTTCGATCGCGCTGCATTGCGACCGGTGGTGTTTGAAATTCACGAGTGGATTTTTGAGGATTTGAAATTGCCTGAAGATATAGTCGACACGTTCTTGTTGGACTTTGTGCAGTACCCGTTATTTGTCAAATTTATTTCGAGTGACACTTATGAGAAATTCGTTGAGGAGCATGCTGGCGTGAGACTATTTCGTCATAATGATGGCAGTATTAGTAATGTCCAAATCGTACCTTCAGGATATGGAGTGAGAACCGTCAGGGTATTTATTGTGCTACCTGAGTGCCCTAATGATCTGATTGTACGTTCTCTGTCACTGTTCGGCGCTGTTTTGACAGTTACCAACGAAAAATGGTCGAGTGCATATCGCTACCAAATTAACAGCGGCGTGCGAAGTGTACGTGTAAATTTAAAGAAGCATATACCCTCATATGATGTCATTGGCGGCTGTCGCGCACAGGTAACTTACATTGGACAACCCCCTACCTGTTCTATCTGCCATTCAACAGAACATCTGCTGATGAACTGCACACGTCGACGTCCATTTCAGCTTCCACGGGAACGTCCTGCAGACGGTAGTGAAAGGCTTGTTCCATTATTGAGTGAGGTAGTCGCGGGGACTGTACAATAACCCCGGCAGCCGGAACATGTTTACGAGGCGGAGATGCCAGTTCAGGTGGAATGCAGTGTCAAAGACACTCGCGGTAGGACGGACGTCGATTCGGCCACGTCATCCTCGCCGGGACAGCTACCGCTGGATACCAACGATGCGCCAGCCACCTCTGAAACTAAGCCGTGTGAGACGCAGGAGCGGGTGCAGATCAGTTTGCCTGAAACACCCCTATCGGCAGAGACTGCAGCAGAAACGACGAAAGGTCGCCGAAGGAGAAGCAAAGGGAATAGTAGCAAAGAGGAAAAGTCGGATGATTTGAGACCCGTACACATGTCAAAAAGTGGCAGCGAGACTGAACCTCAATCTTCTTGCTCAGTGTGCTGCGAGAACACCGCGAGGCAAGAACGCATTCGTGATCAAACCAAACACGTGAAGGCACTACTGAGCGCTGAGAGGGAACAGAGCACCATAACGGCTAAGAGGAAGAGCGAGCAGAGCAGCGAGCAGCTGCAGCAGCGCTCCCGCAGGAACTCACTGACGTCAGTCGCAGCCCCGCGTGGTGGCCAGGCGGATGCGACCACGTTGACAGACTCAGCCGGCGGTGGCGGGCAGGGCGGCGCGCGCACCGCGCAGCACCCCGACAGCAATGAGCCGCGGTGGCAGCAGGACGAGGAGATGCAGCAGTAGCTGCTCTCGCGCATGACCATCGCGCTGCGACCTTTTTGCACTCTCTGACCCGTTATGGCTTTGACGTTTCGCCTCATACTCCAGACGTTTCCAACGAGCTCGGTTCAAAGCCGTCGAGAAGGACGATCCCAACACTCAGAGCTCATTGTCCTCTGAGCCATCACGTGCGACAGCCAAACCTACAATATTTCCACACTTAACGTCAATAGGATTCAAAGTGTGGTGAAACTCCGTTCGCTAACTGATTTCTTGTATGGTACCAGCGTTGTCATTGCCCTCTTACAGGAGGTAGTCACAGTCTTAGAAGTGCCCGGTTACGTTCTTATTGATAATATCAATATCCAGGATGCTGTAGGCACTGCCATACTTCTGCGCGACGGTATACCCTTCACGGACGTGCAGCGGCTGCCTAGTGGTCGTGGCATTTCTCTTCGAGTGAATGGTGTGCAGATTGTTAACGTGTACGCCCCCTCAGGTAGCACTCATAAGAGAGATCGTTCAAATTTTTATATAAACGAGGTTCCAGTTCTTCTTAGCGCTTATCGTGTACATCTCATCCTTGGTGGTGACTTCAATTGTGTGCTTAACGACAGAGACCAAACTCCTAACACGAACAGGTGTATCGAACTTGAACATTTAGTTCATGGCATGCGTCTTCACGATACATGGGAACAACTGCATGGTGAACGGGTAGCGTACACCTTCGTAACCAGTCATTCTGCCAGTCGGCTGGATAGGATCTAGGTGTCCGATGCCCTCCAGCGACACACTGTGAACTGTGACATAGCTCCTGTCAACATCTCCGACCATTGCGCATATCAGTGTTACCTTAACCTACTACAACGCCAGCAAATTTACCGTGGGAAAGGTCGCGGGAAATTGAATGTCAGCCTTCTGCAGGATGCCCAACTTCAAGAGGAGGTGAACATAACATGGCAACAGCTCCAGCGGCACCGACGTCGTTACGCTAGCGTTCTACAGTGGTGGGTTCAGTGTACCAAGCCTAAATTACGCCTCACCCTCATGAGCTACGCCCGACAAAATAGCTTTTCGCAGAAACAGACTATTGAATTTTATTATCGCTGTTTGAGAGAACTGTACAGTCGCACTACCAATCCTTCTCGCGATATCGATGTAAAGATCAAACGATATAAAGCGAAAATCACGACGATACAACGCAAACGAATGAAGGGCCTCATCGTGCGAGCCCACCCCAAAGACGTTGCCGCCGAATAACGGGCCTCTCTGTACCACATCCTGAGAACGACGAAACGGTGTAAAGCCATGTTGATTGAAGCCGTCGTTGATGACGCTGAGAATGCCATCACGAAGCAACGTGACATCATCTCGCACGTCTACGACTATTATATTCAACTTTACAAGAAGCAATCCGTTGATGAACACTCGTGCGACGATTTTCTTAGGACCTTGAGCTGCCGCTTGTCACAACAGGACAATGCAAATCTGGAATCTGTTTTCACAAAGGACGAAATCCGACTGGCAGTCCACAGTGCAAAGAAAGGGAAATCACCAGGACCCGACGGTCTCAGCGCTGAGTTTTACCAGCGATACTGGAACCTGCTCGGTCCGACACTCCTCGAGATAGCGATTGAAATCTGGCACCTGGAAGTCATACCCAAGGCATTTACGGAAGGTATCATCTTGCCCTTAGCGAAAAAAGGTAACAGCAGGAAGGTCGAAAACATGCGACCCATCACACTCCTGAATGCCGATTTCAAAATCGTTACCAGATCGATTAAGCTACGGATGCAAGGTTTTAGGCAGTTACCAGTACAGTGCAGTGCAAAGCCGAAGTGCAATCTCACAAGGGAACCTCCCCATCGCACCCCCCTCAGATTTAGTTATAAGTTGGCACAGTGGATACGCCTTGAAAAACTGAACACAGATCAATCGAGAAAACAGGAAGAAGTTGTGTGGAACTATAAAAAAATAAGCAAAATATACAAACTGAGTAGTCCACGCGATCATAGGCAACATCAAAGATAATCTTAAAACAGGAGCGCCGTGGTCCCGTCGTTAGCGTGAGCAGCTACGGAACGAGAGGTCCTTGGTTCACGTCTCCCCTCGAACGAAAAATTTTTCTTTATTTTCGCAAAGTTATGATCTGTCCATTCGTTCATTGACGTCTCTGTTCACTGTAATAAGTTTAGTGTCTGTGTTTTGCGACCGCACCGCAAAACCGTGCGATTAGTAGACGAAAGGACGTGTCTGTCCAATGGGAACCGAAAACATTTGATCGCAAGGTGATAGGTCAACCGATTCCTCCACTGGAAAACACGTCTGATATATTCTATACGACACTGGTGACGGCATGTGCGTCACATGACAGGAATATGTTGTCGACCCACCTAACTTGTACACTTGGCGAATGGGTAAAAAGAATCTTCTACCTTGCCCGATTTAGGTTTTCTTGTGGATGTGATAATCACTACCAAAAAAGTGATGAAAACATAAGAGTTTGTCACATAAACTGCAACAAATGAATCCAAAAGTCTCACAGTCGCACACTTTTCCCTGTGCTGTGTCAAAACATATGTTTTTAACGTTTTCAAATTTTTCCGTGTGTAGACCGTCAAATCCTGCATATGTCCAAGCAAATCTGAACATGTCCTGGAATTTTGGAGAGCGAAGTGCCTGAACTTTGATAATTGTCTGAAAATAAAAAATTAAAATTTTTAATTGAAGGAAGAAGCGAACCGAGGACCTGTCGTTCCGCAGCTGCTCGCGCTAACCGCGGGACCACGGCGCTTATGATATCTAGCTATGCTTGAAACTTCTTATGTTGCACGTGGACTACTCAGTTTGTATATTTTGCTTATTTTTTCATAGTTCCATACAACTTCTTCCTGTTTTCTCGATTTATCTGTGTTCAGTTTTTCAAGGTCCATCCACCGTGGCAACTTATAACTAAATCTGAGGGGGGTGCGATGGGGGGGTTCCCTTGTCAGCTGCCTGCGATTTGAGGGACATCATCTGTTCATATGCTGAATCCAAAGGACAGGGCGCTCTGATCTTTCTAGATTTTGAGAAGGCTTATGACCGTCTACGTCATGACTTTCTCTTTAAAAGCATGAAGAAACTAGGATTTCGACCTCATCTCATAGAATTAATTCGCAAACTTACTACAAACGCCTTTTCACGGATTCTCATTAATGGCCATTTTACAAAAGAAGTTTCCATTGGGCAATCCATCCGCCAACGATGTCCTCTGTCAACGATTTTGTACGCCATTGCAGTAGAGCCGCTACTGAAAAATTTAGCGCATAGCGGGATCGGGCTTAGCGTCGAGTCTGTCACTATCCCATGCACTGCGTATGCTGACGATATATGCGTAACTGTGTCATCATTACAACAACTTCTGTCAGCAGAAACTCTTTTACAAATATTCACGTTTCTTTCAGGAGCAATACTAAATAGAACTAAAACCACAGCTTTGCAGATCGGAGGCGGTATCGGGGACATATCCCATGACCTGGTGCAAGGTCAAGGATTATCACACAACTCTCGGTGCTAACTTTGAGGCCAAACTAGACAAATTCCTGACGAAGAACTGGTCACACATGCTTAATAAATTACGTGCTCCTTTGATACTTCACTCCGACCGTGACTTGAACATACTACAAAAAGTTAAGATCATAGAGTTCGCCATTACAAGCAAGATGAATTATTTGGCGCAAATTCTGCCTATCTCCGACCATCTAGCCAAGAGTATACAACAAGCGTTATGTTGGTTTCTTTTTAGAGGGCACATTTTCAAAGTTCAATTCGATACCTTAACCTTACCTTCGTCCAAAGGTGGCCTTAACCTCATTAAGGTACACAAAAAATGTGTCACCCTGCTCCTAAATCGCATCAGGAAGGAGTTTCGTACCCGGAGGACCAGTATCATCACATACCTCATTCAGCGGTGGAAGCCTCATAGCCTTGACCCACCCGTTAATTTCACCGGCATTCCACTTTCTTACCGACATGTGCGACTGTACTACATGGAAATGAGCTAAATTCGACACAACATCGTCGATAACGGAAGCCTGACGAACAGGAACCTTTATGACCTTCTCATGACAACAAACCACAGAAATGGTCTCTAAGAAAAACATCCACATACTCATTGGAGTATAGTATGGAGGAATGTGCACAGCGACATGTTACCATTACGCGTCATAACCGACTGGTATCTAACAGTCAACGATAAAGTAGCAACGAATGAAAAGCTACACTACTGGCCATTAAAATAGCTACACCAAGAGAAATGCAGATGATAAATAGGTATTCATTGGACAAACAAATTATACTAGAACACTTTCACGCAATTTGGGTGCATAGATCCTGAGAAAACAGTACCCAGAACAACCACCTCTGGCCGTAATAACGGCCTTGATGCGCCTGGGCATTGAGTCAAACAAAGATTAGATGGCGTGTACAGATACAGCTGCCCATGCAGCTTCAACACGATACCACGGCTCATCAATAGTAGTGAATGGCGTATTGTGACGAGCCATTTGCTCGGCCACCATGGACCAGACGTTTTCAATTGGTGAGAGATTTGGAGAATGTGCTGGCCAGGGCAGCAGCCGAACATTTTCTGTATCCAGAAAGGCCCGTACAGGACCTGCAACATGCGGTCATGCATTATCAAATGGGTCAAATGATTCAAATGGCTCTGAGCACTATGGGACTCAACTGCTGAGGTCATTAGTCCCCTAGAACTTAGAACTAGTTAAACCTAACTAACCTAAGGACATCACAAACATCCATGCCCGAGGCAGGATTCGAACCTGCGACCGTAGCGGTCTTGCGGTTCCAGACTGCAGCGCCTTTGACCGCACGGCCACTTCGGCCGGCTGGTCATGCATTATCCTGCTGAAATGTAGTGTTTCGCAAGAATCAAATGACCGGTAGAGCCACGGTCGTAACACATCTGAAATGTAACGTCCGCTGTTCAAAGTGTCGTCAGTGCGAACAAGAGGTGTCCGAGACGTGTAACCAATGGCACCCCATACCATCACGCCGGATGATACGCCAATATGGCGATGACGAATACACGCTTCCAATGTGCGTTCACCGCGATGTCGCCAAACACGGATGCGGCCATCATGATGCTGTAAACAGAACCTGGATTCATCCGAAAAAATGACGTTTTGCCATTCGTGCACCCAGGTTCGTCGTTGAGTACACCATCGCAGGCGCTCCTGTCTGTGATGCAGCGTCAAGAGTAACCGCAGCCATGGTCTCCGAGCTGATAGTCCAAGCTGCTGCAAACGTCGTCGAACTGTTCGTGCAGATGGTGGTTTTCTTGCAAACGTCCCCAACTGTGGACTCAGGGATCGAGACGTGGCTGCACGATCCGTTAAAGCCATGCGGATAAGATGCCTGTCATCTGGACTGCTAGTGATAAGAGTCCGTTGGGACCAGCACGGCGTTCCTGAACCCACCGATTCCATATTCTGCAAACAGTCATTGGATCTCGACCAATGCGAGCAGCAATGTCGCGATACGATAAACCGCAATCGCGTTTGGCTACAATCTGACCATTATCAAAGTCGTAAACGTGATGGTACGCATTTCTCCTCCTTACACGTGGCATCACAACAACGTTTCGCCAGGCAACGCCGGTCAACTGCTGTTTGTGTATGAGAAATCGGTTGGAAACTTTCCTCATGTCAGCACGTTGTATGTGTCGCCATCGGTGCCAAACTTGTGTGAATGCTCTGAAAAGCTAATCATTATCATATCACAGCATCTTCTTCCTGTCGGTTAAATTTCGCGTCTGTAGCACGTAATCTTCGTGGTGTAGCAATTTTAATGGCCAGTAGTGCACATAAGATAGGCCTTCATCCAACGCTAAACTGTGACACATGCGCAAGAGTCGGTACGTTTATTCATAGGCTCACGTGCGGACATGCAGGAGAAATTATAACATTTCATCGTCAACGATTGTCGGCGATAGACCGTACGACGCCCAGTGGTGTAGACACAAAAACTGAGAAATCCACGAGCAAAAAACAACGCTGCAACGTGGATCACGGGCCACACAGCATCGTTTATAGTTCAGAACAGGCATGCTACTTTCCTAGATTATTATTCTTACATCGAAACTGAGCACCTTAAAGTGAGCCAACATTGTGACTACAGGATGATATTTGGAAATATGCTGAAAATCATAACTAACGGTTAAATACTTCAAATCCAATATTTCGGATAGCAGAGATTGCCAGTGATCTGTATGTATGAATCCTAGTTGCTTCCTGGGACTTTAGTTCTTGTCGGAATTTTAAGATAATATACAGACGCTTACCAATGCAGAAGGCATTTTTTCTTTCCCATTTTTGTTTTAACATTTTCCGTCTCACACAGAGCAGCGGAGCAACTTTCCTTCAACAATGAAGTGATAGTCCTTTGTGCACCATAAAATTTTCTATTTACTACATGGCAAAGAAAAAAAAATACTCAAAAAGACATTTCATTCCTTATATTGCGCAACGGCAGCCTGAGCCTGGAAATGATATATACTTTGTTCATTCTACTCTCATTAAAAAAAAAAATGATGGTAGAGCACTTGCCCGCGCAAGGCAAAGGTCCCGAGTTCGAGTGTGGGTCCGGCACACAGTTATAATCTGCCAGGAAGTTTCATATCAGCGCACACTCCGCTGCAGAGTGAAAATCTCATTCTGCAAACAGCCCCTGGGCTGTGGCTTAGCCATGTCTCCGCAATATCCTTTCTTTCAGGAGTGCTAGTTCGGCATGGTTCGCAGGAGAGCTTCTGTATAGTTCGGAAGGTAGGAGACAAGATACTGGTAGAAGTAAAGCTGTGAGGACGGGCCGTGAGTCGTGCTTGGGTAGCTCAGTTGGTAGAGCACTTGCCCGCGAAAGGCAAAGGTCTCGAGTTCGAGTCTCTGTCCGGCCCACAGTTTTAATCTGCCAGGAGGTTTCAGTTTACACATATTTTGACTTTTTTCTCTTCGAGATAAACATTACGCAATTTTCCTATAAAAGCAACCGAGTGTGTTCCATTTCCAGGGTGAAATTCTTGACTTTTTGCAAATTGGAGTAACCGTTAACTCCTGTTCTAATACCGATACTAGAAAATTATTTCTTTGTTCCAAACACCTGTTAATTTATTGTTTTAATATTTCTCGGTCAACCCCTTCCACATTACTGCCAGGATGCCGGTGGTATCATTAATGCTGTTACACCTAGCTTCAAGCGTCGTGTCTTGTGTCTGAACATCCATAAACAATGTATAAATTATATTGTGTTTTGCGACACAGTACCATTTAATTTTAGCAGTTTCGATGTTTTGTTGAGTAACGAGATTACCTGTTACGTCAGCTGCCTGCTGGGAATATTCTGTGTGTTCATATAATTTCGTTTTTACAGTCACGATTGCAGTTTGAATCTTTTCACATCGCGGATCCAATTCAGATTGCAGTTTATCGTATCTGTGTGCTAATAAGTGACTAAAGTCTCGCCACGTACCTGTTATTTCCTTACTGATCCCAGCGCTATCCCTGGAATAGAATTCGTCTTAGCATCCATATCTTGAATACTGGAGTACATGTTCTATATTCCCTGGACAATCTCTAACAATAAGCCATAATACAAGGTTCACTTCCTATTTCTGAGCATTCGTAGCCTGTATATTTACATCTACATGGATACTCTGCAAATCACATTTAAATGCCTCTCGTATAGCACGCCGAAATAATGAACACCTATATCTTTCCGTACGAGCTCTGATTTCCCTTATTTTATCGTGGTGATCGTTCCTCCCTATGTAGGTCGGTATCAACAAAATATTTTCGCATTCTGAGGAGAAAGTTGGTGACTGGAATTTCGTGAGAAGATTCCGTCGCAACGAAAAAAGCCTTTCTTTTAATGATTTCCAGCCCAAATCCTTTATCATTTCTGTGACACTCTCTCCCATATTTCGTGATAATACAAAACGTGCTGCCTTTCTTTGAACTTTTTCGATGTACTCCGTCAGTCCTATCTGGTAAGGATCCCACACCGCACAGCAGTATTCTAAAAGAGGACGGACAAGCGTAGTGTAGGCAGTCCCCTTAGTAGGTCTGTTACATTTTCTAAGTGTCCTGCCAATAATGCGCCTTCCCCACAACATTTTCTATGTGTTTAAGTTGCTTGTCCGCAGCTCGTGGTCGTGCGGTAGCGTTCTCGCTTCCCACGCCCGGGTTCCCGGGTTCGATTCCCGGCGGGGTCAGGGATTTTCTCTGCCTCGTGATGACTGGGCGTTGTGTGCTGTTCTTAGGTTAGTTAGGTTTAAGTAGTTCTAAGTTCTATGGGACTGATGATCATAGATGTTAAGTCCCATAGTGCTCAGAGCCATTTAAGTTGCTCGTAATTGTAATACCTAGGTATTTAGTTGAATTTACGGCTTTTAGATTAGACTGATTTATCGTGTAACCGAAGTTTAAAGAGTTCCTTTTAGCACTCATGTGGATGACCTCACACATTTCGTTATTTAGGGTCAACTGCCACTTTTCGCACCATTCAGATATCTTTTCTAAATCGGTTTGCAGCTTGTTTTGATCTTCTGTTGACTTTATTAATCGATAAACGAAAAGGTCATCTGCAAACAACCGAAGACGGCTGCTCAGATTGTTCCCCTAATCGTTTATGTAGATAAGGAACAGCAAAGGGCCTATAACACTACCTTGGGGAACGCCAGAAATTACTTCTGTTTTCTGTCAATTACTACGAACTGTGACCTCTCTAACGGGAAATCACAAATCCAGTCACATAACTGAGACGATATTCCATAAGCACGCGATTTCACTAAGAGCCGCTTGTGTAGTACAGTGTCAAAAGACTTCCGGAAATACAGAAAGACGGAATCGATTTGAAATCCCTTGTCAATAGCACGCTACACTTCATATGGATAAAGAGGTAGTTGTGTTTCACAGGAACGATGTTTTCTAAACCCATGTTGAATGTGTGTCAATAGACCGTTTTCTTCGAGGTAATTCATAATGTTCGAACACAATATATGTTCTAAAATCCTGCTGCACATCGACGTTAACGTTATGGGCCTGTAATTTAGTGGATTACTTCTCCTACCTTTCTTGGATATTGGTGTGACCTGTGCAACTTTCCAGTCTTTGGGTACGGATCTTTCGTCGAGCGAACGGTTGTGTATGACTGTTACGTATGGAGCTAATGCATCAGCATACTCCGAAAGGAATCTAATTGGTATACCGTCTGGACCAGAAGACTTGCTTTTATTAAGTGATTTAAGTTGCTTCACTACTCCGAGGATACTTACTTCTACGTTACTCATGTTGGGAGCTGTTTTCGATCCGAATTCTGGAATATTTACTTCGTCTTCTTTTGTGAAGGCATTTCGGAAGACTGTGTTTAGTAACTCTGCTTTGACAGCACTGTCTTCGAAAGTATCTCAATTGCTATTGCGCAGAGGAGGCATTGATTGTTTCTTGCCGCTAACATACTTCACATATGACCAGAATCTCTTTGGATTTTCTGCCAGGTTTCGAGACAAAGTTTCGTTGTGAAAACTGTTAATAATAAGCATCTTGCATTGAATTCCACGCTAAATATTTGTGTAGTTAACAATGGTACATTTTAATCAAAATCTACTTCGCCTCTGCTTTGAGTATCTTCAATTTTTATGAAATTTTCCCCTACCGAATCATTTAATACCACACCTCCTCTTCACCGACAAAATTAGCTGTACTAGACATGTTTATAGTTTGAGTTATACCGTTTCACAGTTAAAGGCACCAACAAAAAACTACAGAATTTCACTGTCTATGTAATTCACAAGAATTCTATCCAATGCACCTCTTGTTGAACTTTCGAGGAGCAGCAAAGCATTTATTTGCAAACTCACCGTGATTTTACTTTTCCTGCTGGGTTGGATCGGATCTATCCTAAAGCGGCGTGGCGTTCGAAGTCCCGTCACAGTCGCCACTTCTTTTCTGTCTTGACGGTCACAGTATATAAACACTTTTAATTGAGTCGATATATTCCAGGTCTGAAAGGAATCTTGTCGTCAGGTCAACGGATGGGTACCAATCACAGTCTACTATGTTTATCAGCGATAGCGACAAACGTGTTAAGTCACAAATGTGCTGCATGTCCGAAGGGACTTTGCATCGTAATTCGGAACAACACAGCTACTGCAATATCGTATTTATTCGCTGACATCGGAAAGCGACTTTCGAGTAAAAAGTTTCCCTGTACGGGAATATGTATAATGGATGTACGAGTACAGGTCGTAGACAAAGGGTTGGCAACATACGGAAGTTTGGGTCTGGCTGTGAGTCGTGCATGGTTAGCCAAATAGCTGGCGATAAGCGGGAAATCCGGGTTCGAGTCTCGGTCCAGCACAATTTTTCATTGCCGTCATTCCATTATACGTCTGATAGATAACCCCATTCGCAATACATTTAATGTGACACCTATTGTGCTTGAATTTGGGCGCGCAGTCGCCTGAATGGCTAACTTAAGTGCTAATTAACTTGGAAACATAGAATCGTATCGAATTTGTTACCTAAGGATTATTTCTCAGCACAATCTACCCTGCAGTATCCTTACAAGCCTTTCGGACTGTTTCTGACCACCCTGAATATAACTGAGGTTCAAATGGCTCTGAGCAGTATGGGACTTAACATCTGAGGTCATCAGTCCCCTAGAACTTAGAACTACCTAAACCTAACTAACCTAAGGACATCACACACATCCATGTCTGAGGCAGGATTCGAACCTGCGACCGTAGCGGTCGCGCGGTTCCAGACTGAAGCGCCTTTAACAGCGCGGCCACACTGGCCGGCTATAACTGAGGGTAATTTTCTTGAGCGAAAGAAAAAGTGTTGAATACTGACACAGCAGATAAGTCACTGAAGAGTATAAATACTTAGTAGCGTTGTGCTACGTCGATGTTCTCTTTCTCACGGCATTCTTCTGTACGAATGTCGAAACTCTGAGCGCGGCTGTTAAGAATGAAGCGCCGAGCACTCAGAGTCGCAGGCAGTGAGGTCATGTGAATTCGCCATCCTCTTGTGGTGTGTATGTGTGGCAACCCCCATCAGAGACAGCAAGAGACGGAAAAGAGCGCTGTTGGGAGAGTTACAGGTAAATATCTCTCGCGTAGCTGTGTGCGGCGTGTAGAGTGCCCAGTGTGGTCAACGACAACGCTCTCACTATCAAACAATTACCTTCTACACGAGCTGTTAGCATGTTAAAAGGAAGGAAGTCACCAAAATTCGGCCATACACCCCTGAATTATATTGTGAAGATAAGAGTTTAATGTCCCATTGAGCCGGCCGCTGTGGTCGAGCGGTTCTAGGTGCTTCAGTCCGTAACCACGTGGCTGCTACGGTCCGAAGTCCGAATCCAGCCTCGGACATAGATGTGTGTGATGTCCTTAGGTTAGTTAGGTTTAAGTAGTTCTAAGTCTAGGGGACTGATGACCTCAGATGTTAAGTCCCATTGTGCTCAGAGCCATTTGAACCATTTGTCCCCTCATTCGAGACGGAGCATAAGCTCGGTGTGCGATCGGCCATGTCTCGTCTCATTTTGAATGGAGCGGTCTCAGAACTGACCTTAAGCGATTTTTGGAAACAATGACAAACCCAAAGATAGGTGGCCAAATGGAGATTTTAACTACCTCCCAGTTAAGTGGAGTCCGGCGCCTTACCAGTGCGCAATTTTTTCCATGTGTATTTGAAAATTAAGCACCTTTGAAACTAGACTTACATATCCATGAAAATGCTGACTCTAATATTCTTCTCTTGTAAGAGAAACTAAAATTTTGTCAGACTTAACAAAAAATTCTTCATTCTTCAAAAATGAAAATATTTCTTTCCTCATGGTAACTATCTTCCTTGAAAAAAAAATAACATCGACCAGTCGCATGTTTGGCTACAGCTACACCTATTAGGGTTTCACATCGATGCGAAAAATAGCACATAAAAAGGACTCTTGTAATTATTTAAGAGTGAAAGCAAATGATATGGTCCAAACCCATGGCAGAAAATAGCGTTTCTGCACAAAATGGTCACTCAAGACGAGTTTGAGCTCGTGGTCAGAGCCCAAACCTTGCTTATGGCCGCCAATGGTACTTCACATCGGTGCGGGATGCGGTACTTAAAAATAAAAAAAGAGACACCTAAACTAAAATGAGGTACTAAAATGGGGCTGACCAATCGACAATAAAGGCAACGTGATGAAGGGGTGGGGTGGACGAGGAAAGAGAGGAGCAGAAGAAGAATAAAGTTGGTGGTGTGGCTATGCGTGGCACGAGTAAGCTAGCAGTGAGGATGTTTTTCAACAGACGCCTATAAGGTGCCTGCAGTCGATGGGCAGGTCGCCAGTGTTATGTTTTGAGGTGCACCCGTAATTACTCCACTTTGAATTCTCGTAGTTCCTAAAGAACTTTGGTCGAATTATCTCACCAAATACACATATATACACAATTCTTACCAGGTGGGAAGTTACTCCAGTCCACACCGAAAAGAAAAGGCAAATCAAAAAATTGATGGAGTTGCCTGTACAATAACAGCCATCTTGTCCCTGATGCAACTCAGAAACGCAGCGTAGTCCCTGGAAGCGAAGGTACGTACCATCTTAACTATAATTGACATCGTTCGCAGCCGCGCGGTTTGAGGCCACATTCACGGATTGCGGGCCCCCCCCCCCCCCCCCGCCCCCTCGCCGGAGGTTCGATGTGTGTGTGTGTGTTGTTCTTAGCATAAGTTAGTTTAAGTAGTGTGTAAGTCTAATCCTGCAAGAAGCGTTGCCCCAAATCCGTGGCCAGGTGTAGTCTGTGTTGCGTAAATCGGCGGGATGCCGTAGACGTCAAAATACATATCATGTCTTTCATGCGGCGCCCAGTGTCGACGGAAAGCGTCATTTTGTTCCCCATTAACGAGCGAAATTATTTTTAAAGTGGAATTTTACGCGCCTATTGGATAGAGCGGTGCCTGATTAGTCTAGTGGGATATTCGTATTGTCGACATGTTAGCAGGGACAGTAAAATACGGAGAACACCCAGTACTCCAGCAGCGACAGCATGTCCATGGCCTGTGACGACCGCTACTGCCATGCAACAGCCCTCCTCTTTCACTGCTGGAATACAGCTCATTCTTTGTGTCTTAGTGTCCTGGTTAATAAATATCGCGCGAGACTAATTTGGGAAACTAACTGACGCTTTCCGTCGACACTGGGCATCGCATGAAAGACACGATCACTAGTATTTGTTTTGGGTGTCGGATAGACCGTCAGAGACAGAGCACCTCGTGTTCCTCCTGCTAATAAGGCGAGTACACCGTTCGTTCGTTATAAATTTTCACAAGATTCCAACGGGAGTGACTTATTTACAGGTACCTGTGTAGTTACTAGATTATTTTTGTAATTTTTTTCGTGTTCGAGTGCTTACTAGGCACAAGCTTTTATTTTAATAACACTGTAGCGTATAGTACCGCCGTTGTTACCGACCCTCGTATCGTATAGGCTTTTGTTTGTTTTGGTTAGTGCAGCTCAGTATCGTTTAGACCGTTAGTGAGAGAGCACTTTGAAGTCCTGTTGCTAATAAGCCGAGTAAACTGTTCGTTTGTTACATATTTTTACGAGCTTCAAACAGGCGCGACTGCAGTAATGGATAGGAACTGTGATTGCTACGTACAGCCGGCCGGAGTGGCCGTGCGGTTCTAGGCGCTACAGTCTGGAACCGAGTGACCGCTACGGTCGCAGGTTCGAATCCTGCCTCGGGCATGGATGTATGTGATGTCCTTAGGTTAGTTAGGTTTAAGTAGTTGTAAGTTCTAGGGGACTGATGACCACAGCAGTTAAGTCCCATAGTGCTCAGAGCCATTTTTGCTACGTACAGATGCGAGCTGAGTTGGCGACCCTTCACTCACAGCTCCAGACTGCGTTGGCTTCCGTCACACAACTTACGGCTGCTGCCAAGGGGCATCACTGCGGGGGGTCGGACGCGGGGATGCGAGGGACGTAGAGCACATCCCACGTGTCCCCCCATCGGTCCACTGCTGTAGCCGCCCCAGGTACTGCCTGCACTGAGGTTGACTCCTCACCAGTGGTCGAGTGGAAGATCATTCCAGAGTCTGGCAGGCAGCTAAAAATTCCGAGAGGCCGATCGTAGGGCCTCCCCAGTTCGTTCGACTAACAGGTTTCGGGCGTTATCTGTGGCTGACGATGTCTCTCAGCAGGATGTAATCGTCCACACTGTTCCAGAGGAAGCTTCTCGGCCTGCAAGGTCTGGGCATTCACAGAGGATGGGTTTGCTGGTAGTTGAGATCTCCAACGTTAGGTGCGTAATAATAGGACCCCTTAGGAACATGGCTGCTATGGAGGGGAAGGAAGCCAGTGTGCACTCCGTGTGCATACCGTGGGGAGTCATTCCGGATGTGGAAAGGGTGCTTCTGGATGCCATGAAGAGTACAGGGTGCAGCTAACTGCAGGTGGTGGCTCAAGTCGATACCGATGACGAGTGTTGCTTTGGATTGGAGGAGATTCTCTCTAGCAGCTATCAGAAGTGCTAAAGACTGACAGTCTTGCTTGCGAGATTAAGGAGGAGCTCACCATCTGCAGCATCGTCGATAGAACCGACTGTGGTCCTTTGGTACAGAACCGAATGGAGAGTCTGAATCAGAGGCTTAGGCGGTTCTGTGAACGTGTAGGCTGCTGATTCCTTGACTTCTGCCATAGGGTGGTGGGTTTCCGGGTTCCACTTAATAGGAGTCCACTACACACAGGAAGCGGCTACAGGGGTAGTGGGGACTGTATGGAAGGGACTGGACGGTTTTTTAGGTTAGAGAGTCCCAGGGAACCACAGAAAGGGCGTCCGTCTAAAAGGGAACAGGTAAAACACAGTAGGTTAATTGTAGAAACGATCGGTATTTTAGTCGTAAATTGTCATAACTGTGTTGGGAAAGACCCATAGCTCCAAGCTCTATTACAAAGCACTGAAGCTCGAATAGCTAAAGGTACAGAAAGCTGACTAAAGCCGGAAATAAGTTCAGCCGAATTTTTTTCAAACTATCTAGCTATGTTCAGAAAGAATAGATTAAAAACAGTTGGTGATGGAGTATTTATTGCTGTCAGAAGTACTTTGCCTTGTAGTGAAATTGAAGTAGATAGTTCTGCGAAATAGTATAGGTACAGGTTATACTTGACACTCGGACTAAACTATTAACTGTATCGTTTTACCGACCCCCCGACTCAGAAGATATAGTTGCTGAACAGTTCAAAGAAAACTTGAGTCTCATTTCAAATAGGTACCCCACTCCTACAGTTATAGTCGGAGGTGACTTCAGCCTACCCTCGATATGCTGGAAAAATTATACGTTTAAAGCCAGCGGCAGGCATAAAACATCATCCGAAATTGTATTGAATGCTTTCTCAGAAAATTCTTTTGAACAATTAGTTCACGAGCCCACTCGAAGCGTAAATGGTTGTGAAAGCATATTTGGCCTCTTAGCAACAAATAATCCAGGACATATAGTGAGTATTATGACGAATACAGGGATTAGCGACCACAGGGCAGTTGCTGCTAGGCTGAATGCCGTAACACCTACAACGCCGTTTTGAGACAGTCTTCACTCCTTCCGATCTGATCATGTAAGCGTAGAAAAGTTGGGGAATGATTTCAGAGATATATTATGGACAGCAGTTGAGAGATATATACCACATAAATTAATAAGTGATGGTACTGATCCCCAATGGTACACAAAACGGGTCAGATCGCTGTTGCAGAAGCAGCGAAAAATGCATGCCAAATTTAAAAGAACGCAAAATCCCCTAGACTGGCAAAGTTTTACAGAAATTTGAAAAATAGCGCGTACTTCAACGCGAGATGCTTTTAATAATTTCCATAACGAAGCTCTGCCTCGAAATCTGGCAGAAAGCCCAAAGAGATTCTGATCATACATAAAGCACACCAGTGGCAAGACGCAATAAATACCTTCACTGCACGATAACAACGGTGAAGTCACTGATGACAGTGCCACTAAAGAAGAGTTATTAAACACGGTTTTCCGAAACTCCTTCATCGAAGAAGATGAAGTAAATATTCCTGAATTCCAAACAAGAACAACTGCCAAGATGAGAAACATAGAAGTAGGTATCCTCGATGTCGCAAAGCAGCTTAAATCACTTAATAAAGGCAGGACTTCTGGTTCAGGTTGTATACCAGTCAGGTTCCTCTCGGAGTATGCTGATGCAATAGCTCCAAATATAGAAATTATATACAACCGCTCGCTCACAGAAAGATCCGTACCTAAAGACTGGAAAATTGGTCAAGTGACACCAATAGCCAAAAGGGGAAGTAGGAGTAATCCGTTGAATTGCAGGCCCATATCACTAGCGTCGATTTGCGGCAGGGATTTGGAACATATACTGTATTCGAACATTATGAAGTACCTCGAAGAAAACGATTTATTGACTCATAGTCAGCACAGATTCAGGAAATTTCGTTCTTGCGAAACACAACTAGCTCTTTATACTCATGAAGTAATGAGTGCTATCGACAGGAGATGTCAAATTGATTCCATATTTTTAGATTTTCAGAAGACTTTGGACACCGTTCCTCACAAGCGTCTTCTAACCAAATTGCGTGCCTATGGAATACTGCCTCAGCTGTGCAACTGGATTCGTGATTTCCTGTCAGAAAGGTCACAGTTCGTAGTAACAGACGTAAAACAGAAGTAATATCCGGTGTTCCCTAAGAAAGTGTTATAGACCCTCTATTGTTCCTGATCTATATTAACGACATAAGAGACAATCTGAGTAGCCGTCTTAGATTGTTTGCGGATGATGCTGTCAATTAACGTCTTGTAAAGTCATCAGATTACCAAAACGAATTGCAAAATGATTTAGATAAGATATCTGTATGTGCGAAAAGTGGCAGTTGACCCTGAATAAAGAAAAGTGTGAAGTTATTCAAATGAGTACTAAAATAAATCCGCTAAATTTCGATTACGCGATAAGTCACATAAATCTGAAGGCTGTAAATTCAAATAAATATTTAGAGATTACAATTACAAATAACCTAAACTGGAACGATCACATAGATAATGTTGTGGGTAGAGCAAACACAAAGACTGCGATTCATTGGCAGAACACTTAGAAGGTGCAACAGGTCTACTAAAGAGACTGCTTACGCCACGCTTGTCCACCCTATTCTGCAGTACTGCTGTGCGGTATGCGATACGCATCAGATTGGACTGACGGATAACATCGAAAAAGTACAAAGAGGGGCAGCTCGTTTTGTACTATCGCGAAATAGGGGAGATAGTGCCACAGACATGGTACGTGAATTGGAGTGGTAATCATTAAAACAAAGGCGTTTTTCATTGCGACGGGATCTTCTCATGAAATTTTAATCACCAGTTTTCTCGTCCGATTGCGAAAATATTCTGTTGGCATCTACCTACATAGGGAGAAATGATCATCACGACAAAATAAGAGAAATCAGGGCTCTCACAGAGAAATTTAAGTGCTCGTTTTTTCCGCAAGAGAATGGAACGGTAGAGAGACAGCTTGAAGGTGGTTGATTGAACCCTCTGCCAGGCACTTTACTGTGAGTAGCAGAGTAATGACCTATGGCCTGCACCTCAACAGGTATGGGAAGGGGAGATTGGCAAAGCTTATAGGTGACAGCATAGGTGGGGTTGGTGGGATCACTCATGGGAAAATTCCTGCAGTAGTGGGTGTTAGAGCTGCACCTTTTTTAGATTGAAGTCAGCTGATAGGTATGCCTGCTTAAGGGAAGTCTCTCTAACAGGGGAATCACCTTTTGACAAAGCTTAGGTATCCGAGTAATGAGGGAATTAGTATATTTCATCAAAATATACAAGGTATTAGAGATAAAGTAAGTGAACTGCTTATAGATGTTGACTCTGAAATTATTGGTATATCTGAACACTTCTTAAATAAGGAAATAATTGAGAGGCTTCCTTTACCAGGATACAGGTTGGCTGGCAGCTTTTCGAGGAGCTCTTTGCGGTGTGGGGGAGTATCCATGTATGTGAAAAACGGCATCCCATTTGAGTCAATTGATGTTTCAAAGTACTGCACTGAAAAGGTGTTTGAATGTTGTGCAGGTGTGGTTAAATTTAACGGAGCTAAACTTCTAACTGTTGTTATTTATAGATCCCCAGACTCCGATTTCACAACATTTTTGCTAAAGCTAGATGAGGTTCTTGGTTCACTTTATAGGAAATACAAAAAGTTAGTTATATGTGGTGACTTCAATATTAATTGTATAAGTGATTGTACAAGGAAGAGGATGCTGGTAGACCTCTTTAATTCATATAATCTTACGCAAACCGTATTCTTTCCAACGAGAGTGCAAGGTAACAGTAGAACAACCATAGACAACATTTTTGTTCATTCCTCATTACTAGAAGGGCATTCTGTTAGCAAAAAGGTGAATCGCCTTTCAGATCATGATGCACAAATTTTAACTTTAAAAGATTTTTGTGCTGCAACACGTGTTAAATATAGTCATCAGCTCTTCAGGAAAGCTGATCCAGTTGCTGTAGAGACCTTTGTAAACCTTATAAAGGAACAAGTGTGACAAGATGTTTATAGCGCTGATACAGTAGACGATAAATATAATGCTTTTCTCAAGACTTTTCTCATGCTCTTTGAAAGCTGCTTTCCGTTAGAACGTTTAAAACAGGGTACTAGCACAAACAGGCAGCCTGGGTGGCTGACTAGAGGAATAAGAATATCTTGTAGAACAAAATGGCAATTATATCAAAATGTTAGAAACAGTCAAAATCTAAATGCAGCAGCCCATTACAAACAGTATTGTAAGGAGCTTAAAAATGTTATTAGGAAGGCAAAAAGTATGTGATATGCAGATAGAATAGCTAAGTCTCAGGATAAAATTAAAACCAGATGGTCAGTCGTAAAGGAAGTTGCTGGTCTGCAGAGACAGGTCGAGGATATAGAATCAGTGCGTGGTGGGAATGTCCGTGTTACTGATAAGTCGCATATATGTACAGTATTTAATAATCACTTTCTGAATATAGCAGGTGAACTAAATAGAAACCTAGTCCCAACAGGGAATCATATAGCGCTCTTAGAAAAAAGTGTTCCGAGACTGTTACCTGAAATGCTCCTCCATGATACTGACAAGAGGGAGATTGAGTTAATAATTAAACCACTAAAGACCAAGAATTCTCATGGATATGACGGGGTATCTAGCAGAATACTGAAGTATTGTTTTATGTATGTTAGCCCTGTTCTCAGCCATATCTGTAACTTTTCCTTTAGGAGTGGTCGGTTTCCTGACCGATTAAAGTACTCGGTAGTGAAGCCACTTTATAAAAAGGGAGACATTGATAATGTTGACAATTTTAGACCTATTTCTATGCCATCGGTGTTTGCTAAAGTTATCGAGAAAGTTGTATATACAAGGTTACTGGAGCATTTAAATTCACATAATTTGCTGTCAAATGTTCAGTTTGGTTTTAGAAATGGTTTAACAACTGAAAATGCTGTATTCTCTTTTCTCTGTGAGGTTTTGGACGGATTAAATAAAAGGTTGCGAACGCTAGGTGTTTTCTTTGATTTAACGAAGGCTTTTGACTGTGTTGACCACAAAATATTACTGCAGAAGTTGGACCATTATGGAGTATGGGGAGTAGCTTACAATTGGTTCGCCTCTTACTTTAAGAATAGAAAGCAGAGGGTAATTCTCCGCAATATTGAGAGTGGTAGTGATGTTCAGTCCCAATGGGGCACTGTTAAGTGGGGCGTTCCCCAAGGGTCGGTGCTGGGGTCACTGCTGTTTCTTATTTATATAAATGTTATGCCTTCTAGTATTACAGGTGATTCAAAAATATTTCTGTTTGCTGATGACACCAGCTTGATAGTGAAGGATCTTGTGTGTAATATTGAAACAGTAACAAATAATGTAGTTCATGAAATAAGTTCGTGGCTTGTGGAAAATAATTTGATGCTAAATCACAGTAAGACTCAGTTTTTACAGCTTCTAACTCACAATTCAACAAGAACCGATATTTTGATCAGACAGAATAGGCATATTATAAGCGAGACGGAACAGTTCAATTTCCTAGGCGTTCGGATAGATAGTAAGCTGTTGTGGAAAGCCCATGTCCAGGATCTTGTTCAGAAGCTAAATGCTGCTTTATTTACCATTAGAACAGTATCTGAAATAAGTGACACTTCAACACGGAAAGTAGTCTACTTCGCATATTTTCATACGCTTATGTCGTATGGTATTATTTTTTGGGGTAATTCTTCTGATTCAAAAAGGGTATTTTTGGCTCAAAAACGGGCTGTTCGAGGTATATGTGGTGTAAGTTCGAGAACCTCTTGTCGACCCCTATTCAAAAATCTGAGAATTCTGACATTACCCTCACAGTATATATTAGCCTATTCCCAAGAGTTAGCAGCTTTCACTCAGTTAATACTAGGCAGAAATCAAATCTGCATGTAGAATGCACTTCCTTGACTCTTGTGCAGAAAGGACTGCAGTATTCTGCTGCATCCATTTTCAATAAGCTACCACAAGAACTCAAAAATCTTAGCAGTAGCCCAAACTCTTTTAAGTCTAAACTGAAGAGTTTCCTCATGGCTCACTCCTTCTATTCTATCGAGGAGCTCCTGGAAGAGCTAAAAAATTAAGCAAATTCCAGTGTTACATTGTTGATTTTCTTCATTTAAACTTACGACTTGTCACCTGAATATGTTTTTTTTATATTTCATTTTATCTGTTTCTAATATCGTGTTATAATTTCATGCATTGACTCGTTCCTTGACCATGGAGACTTCTCCTTAATTTGGTCCCACGTAACAATAAATAAATAAATAAAAAGTAGATGTAGATGTGAGTGACTCCAGCAACACATTGCTGAAACGAAATTGCAAATTACTGGCTAGACACTAGAGAAGTTGCGCCTACCGTCGTATATACATGTCTCTCTTGTATGGGAAGTCGAGGCTCATTTTCTATGGTGTTTCGGCAGATATTGGAAATTTCATTTTTGCAATGTGTAGCTGGAATCAGTCCAAACGAAAACCGCACATCAAGTCTCATGCGACGCCCAGTGCCGCCAGAAAGCGTCAGTTTCTTTCCCGTTACGAGAAAATTGATTTTTAAAGTGGAATTTTACGTCGCCATTCGATTGAGCGGTTCCAAATTAGCGTAGTGCCACATTCGTTTTATCGACGTATGTTAACAGCGACAGTAAAACATGGAGATTAACCAGTAATCCAGCAGCGGCGGCACCGCCCAGGCCTGAGGTGACTGCCACCGCCATGCAGGAGCGTTGCTCAGCAATAGTACTGGCTACTCACAGTACAGGGAGATTCAAAAAGAATACCACAACTTTAGGAATTTAAAACTCTGCAACGACAAAAGGCAGAGCTAAGCACTATCTATCGGCGAATTAAGGGAGCTATAAAGTTTCATTTAGTTGTACATTTGTTCGCCATTTCAGCCAATAAAGTTTTTGGTCCCTTTTTCTTCGAAGGTGCTACTGTAACTGGACTACAGTATCTGGAGATGTTAGAGAATTGGCTGTTCCCTCAGCTCGAACAAGAAGCACAACAATTCATATTTCAGCAGGATGGAGCGCCACCACATTGGCACTTATCTGTCCGTAACTACCTGAACGTCAACTACCCGAGGCGATGGATCGGCCGCCAGGCAGCCCGTGACAGAGCACTTCATCACTGGCCTCCAAGAAGCCCTGATCTTACCCCTTGCGATTTTTTCTTATGGGGGTATGTTTAGGATATGGTGTTTCGGCCACCTCTCCCAGCCACCATTGATGATTTAAAACGAGAAATAACAGCAGCTATCCAAACTGTTACGCCTGATATGCTACAGAGAGTGTGGAACGAGTTGGAGTATCGGGTTGATATTGCTCGTGTGTCTGGAGGGGGCCATATTGAACATCTCTGAACTTGTTTTTGAGTGAAAAAAACCTTTTTAAATACTCTTTGTAATGATGTATAACAGAAGGTTATATTATGTTTCTTTCATTAAATACACATTTTTAAAGTTGTGGTATTCTTTTTGAATCACCCTGTATTTTACTGTCTCTGTCAGTACATATCGAGAAAATGTACTGTGAGGCTGTTGTAAGAATTCCTAACCTTTTAAACATACACCTACAAGACGTGCGACTATGAGCCCCACACCTTATTCCAAACACTTTATTTTGAGCAGTGAATACTTTTTTCCAAAGTGTTGACTTCCCCTATTATTCCTTATGACATCAGAGAGTGAAAGTATGTAAAGTATGTTAGCTTGCTGATTTCTATATCCTCAAAATAACCAATTATTCTGATTGCAACAGTTGTTGAACCTATTCTCTTTAGTTGATCCAAAATATGAATTTTCCAATTAAGATTCTAATCTATATGTACATCCAGAAACTTAGTATTGAAGGAACTGTAATCGTTGTACTGCCGGCCGGTGTGGCCGAGCGGTTCTAAGTGCTTCAGTCCGGAACCGCGCGACTGCTACGGTCGCAGGTTCGAATCCTGCCTCGGACATGGATGTGTGTGATGTCCTTAGGTTAGTTAGGTTGAAGTAGTTCTAAGTTCTAGGGGACTGATGACCTCAGATGTTAAGTCCCATAGTGCTCAGAGCCATTCGAACCATTTTTAATATGGTACCAATCAATCGAATGGGTACGTAAAATTCCACTTCAAAAATAATTTTGGTCGCAATGGGAAACAAATTGACACTTTCTGTCGTTAGTGGGCGTCGCGAGAAAAAATGCGGTGAGCAGTATTTTTTTGGACTGACTCCAGCTAAACGTTGTACAAAAGAAACTGCAGATATCTGCCGAAACACCAGAAAAAATGCACCGGAAGTCTCTTAGAGAAAGGTTTTAAAAAAGTATTCCATATTTTGAAAGGTGTTAATATGGACCAAAACAAGACAAAAATGTCCAGTAAACATGGGCTCTAAAATGCATACCTTGAGAGGTATAAGCTTTTGTGCATCTTCACTAAGTGAAACACATCTCTTCTACTGTTAGGTCTTTGCTATTACGAACGACCTACAAAATGCGGTAAACAAATGGGGATATATTCTCCTGTTATTGTCCAAGGGTGAATCATGCTGTAAACGTCTGTTAGTACTGTTACTGTAAATCGTTTTTAGAGTTCTCAGTAAGTGCAGCATATAACAGGTGATCAAAAAGTCAGTATAAATTTGAAAGCTGAATAAATCACGGAATAATCTAGATAGAGAGGTACAAATTGACACACATGCTTGGAATGACATGGGGTTTTATTAGAACCAAAAAATAGAAAAGTTCAAAAAATGTCCGACAGATGGCGCTTCAACTGATCAGAATAGCAATAATTAGCATAACAAAGTAAGACAAAGCAAAGATGATGTTCTTTACAGGAAATGCTCAGTATGTCCACCATCATTCGTCAACAATAGCTGTAGTCGAGGAATAAAGTTGTCAACAGCACTGTAAAGCATGTCCGGAGTTATGGTGAGGCATTGGCTTCGGATGTTGTCTTTCAGCATCCCTAGAGATGTCGGTCGATCACGATACACTTGCGACTTCAGGTAACCCCAAAGCCAATAATCGCACGGACTTAGGTCTGGGGACCTGGGAGGCCAAGCATGACGAAAGTGGCTGCTGAGCACACCATCATCACCAAACGACGCGCGCGAGAGATCTTTCACGCGTCTAGCAATATGGGGTGGTTCTAATAAAACTCCATGTCATTCCAAGCATGTGTGTCAATTTTTACCTCTCTATCTACATTATTCTGTGGTTTATTAAGTTTTCAAATTTATACTGACTTTTTGATCGCCCGGTACATTAACTGTAATTCTACCAGGTCTTGTTTTGATAAGTTTGCGAAATGTTTTCACAATGTCGCTTTATCTTTGTACTTACCAGATCGAAAAGTTGAAGATATGATCTTCTGGTACGGGCTGGCGAATTCAGCCAACGGCCAAGCCTGTGTCCTGTGTTCTGAAAAATATCCAGAACGCAGGGTGCCATCTGCACAATTATTCAGCCGTCTTTTGCAGTGCCGGAGGATAAACGCAGATCTCGCATAATTCCTACTCCTGAAGACCCTTGAATTATGTAGAATTTCAGATTCTATCAGGGTTAGTCATCCTCTTGTCTGCACGATCCTGCTTAAGTAGTTGCTATACCTACATTGTGCACAGTGTGTCCACGCCCTTCGGTGACAAGATCAGCCTTTTAGAAAGGAGTTCTGCCAATAACTATTCCAACGATCTGGAAAGGTCCACTTTCCACAACAAAGATGCTGTTTATAGACGAGACTGGTCTCACGCGAGGTGGGATTGTCAATTTGCGTAAACAATATGGGAAGGCCGACGCAAATCCATCCACCGTTTTTAAAAAAAAGCAAGGCATAAAGGCCGATTTTTAGTTAATGTGCAGGAGGAAATTATTGGCGATAGACTAACAGGACATTATGTACTACGAAACAGGTTGAGTGATGCAAGGCATTTTCAGGTTCTGTCAAACGACTTGCCTGTCTAACAACGGTAGGAGATGTAGTTCATGCAAGATGTAGAACTAGCCGATATTCTCCGAATTGTCCAAAATCACTTCACACGGACATTTTATGGGCAATGGATTCGTCAGGGAGGTCCAGTACGTTGGCCGGTTCGTTCCCCTGACCTTAGTCCTTTGGAATTTCGGTTGTGGGTGCACTTGAAATCTTTGGGTGCATGCAAGACCCCTTAATGATATACAAATACTACAGGAACACGTCGTTAGTTAGTTAGTTACGTGTTCCATTGATCAATCTCATGGTAACTGTTATGATGTGGAACGTGTCAAGTGCATAAGATATACACCCATGAATCAAGGTTTTTTTGTTTTTTTAACTTAAATTTTTATTACCTAACCCATTCCCTTAAATGGCATAAAATCCATATATGATACCTATAGATTTATTTATTTAATCCTAGTCAACAATTCATCTGCAGTATAGAAGGAGTTGTCAAGGAGATATGATTTCAATTTATTTTTGAAACTATTACTGCTGTCTGTCAGACTTATTTCATCTGGCAATTTATCGAAAAGTTTTACAGCAGCACATTTTATCCATTTCTGTGTCAGAGATAGGTTAAGTAGAGGATACTGGATACTATAAATCTTTCTTTCTTCTGGGATTATAATCCTGAATGTCACTGTTGTTTCTAAACTGGTCCATATTGTTGAGAACAAATTACATTACTGAGTAAATGTACTGTGAGGCTGTTGCAAGAATTCCTAACCTTTTAAACATATACCTACAAGATGTGCTACTATGAGCCCCACACCTTATTCTAAACATTTTATTTTAAGCAGTGAATACTTTTTGCCTAAGTGTTGAGTTCCCCAAAATATTATTCCGTATGACATCAGAGAGTGAAAGTATGCAAAGCATGTTAGCTTGCTAATTTCTGTATCCTCAAAATTACCAATTATTCTGACTGAAAAAGTTGCTGAACCTATTCGCTTTAGTTGATCCAAAATATGAATTTTCCAATTAAGATTCTAATCTATATGTACATCCAGAAACTTAGTATTGAAGGAGCTGTACTCCTTGTACTGTGTTTTTCCAAAGTTCAGAGGAAGCCCATTCGCAGAAAACCAATCAATAACTTTTCCAAAGACATTATTTGTATCATTTTCTGTTGTAGTTTCTTTTACTGGATTAATAATGATGCTCATATCATCAGCAAACAGTGTCAGTTTAGCTTCTTGTTTCAGATAAGAAGGGAGATCATTCACATATATCAAGAACAGAAGGGGACCCATGATTGACCCTGTGGAACACCAAATGTAATTACACCCCAGTTAGGGGTGGAAACTTCCTTAAATCACTTAAACCATATAAAGAAACTTTTTGTTTCCTGTTCTGTAGATATGACTTAAACCACTCATATGCTGTTCCATTTATACCATATAATTGTAATTTCTGTAACATAATGTCATGGTCCACACAATCAAACGCTTTGGATAAGTCACAGAAAATTCCTATTGGTGATATTTTACTATTTAAAGACTCTATTATGTAGGCAATGATGTATATTGAACTATATATGACGGTAGTATCTGTTCCCGAAAGAACAGTTACCGTGGATGACCATGCAGCTTTGCTAGAAATGAAATGATAATTAAATAGACACCCTAGCTGCAAGCAGGCATTGATACACTTCATTGGGGACAAAATATGGGTTCCCGGCCTTTGACCTTCTTGTGCGAACGCACACGCTATGCCCGAACTCGTACGGGACTTGGAAGATTAATCTGCCACGAGTAATGAGTATGATGGGCAAACATCTATTAGGCGCACTACGAATGTAGTGTTGTGGACATGTTGGGAATGTGGATCTCACGGGGAGCGTGCAAGGGATAAGTCCCTGCAGACGCACTATCCTCTGTGCCCGCGGTGGCTCAGATGGATAGAGCGTCTGCCATGTAAGCAGGAGATCCCGAGTTCGGGTCTCAGTCGGGGCACACATTTTCAACATGTCCCCAATGAAGTGTATCAACGCCTGCTTGCAGCTAGGGTGTCTATTTAATTATCATTTCAATCCTGTATATTGCTGTTCCAGTATAACAACATTTTTGAAAACCAAACTGTCATTTACTAAGTATCCCTAAGTATCCCATTACTGTTGAGATGGCTAAGCACTTTTGTGTTCATTGCTTTCTCGACGATTTTTGGAAATGTTGTAAGCAAGGAGACTGGCCTGTAATTATTGACATCTGTGCTGTCCCCTTATTAGTAGAGAAGCTTGACAATGGCATATTTAACCTGTCTGGGAAAATACCTTGAGTTAGTGATGCATTACAGATGTGACTCAGAACATCAGCTATAACTGCTTCACATTGTTTTAATATCTTGTTAGAGATGTCATCTACTCCAACAGAACATTTATTTTTCGGAGATTTAATGATTTTCCTTACGTCACAAGAGGTTGTTAAATGAAAATTAATCTAAAAAGGATTTCTCAAAACTGACTCTTCCACGTACTGCTTGGCTTTTTCTTTTGAACTATT
The DNA here is from genome assembly GCF_021461385.2 of Schistocerca piceifrons. Lineage (NCBI taxonomy): Eukaryota > Metazoa > Arthropoda > Insecta > Orthoptera > Acrididae > Schistocerca > Schistocerca piceifrons. Next base: position 77,052,630 of record NC_060149.1, read on the forward strand.
CTCACCAATTTTTTCACAAACACTTAACAAATTGTTGTTAAATGCATTAGCTACTCGTGTTCTGTTGGTTAAGTTGGCCTCATTCTCTTTAATCGTTATACTACCTACCCCAGTGTCTACTTTTCCTGTCTCTCTTCTAACAACGTTCCATATTGATTTGATTTTATTGCCCGAGTTGATAATTTCATCTCTAATATACATATTTTTTGATTTTCTGACAACTTTTGTCTCTATGTTACAATAATTTTTATAGTGTAAAATTACTTCTGGGTCTTTACTAATTCTTACTGCCTCATACAGTTTTTTTTCTTTCTGAAGACACTTTAATACATGTAGTAATTGAAGGTTTCTTTGAAAACTGTTTGGTGTTACATTTAGTAATTCTTTTGGGGCAAAAATGTTCGAAAAGGGATATAAATTTATCAAGAAATATGTTGCATTTATCATTAGCATCTGGCTCATTATATACATCTCCCCAATTAACCTTTCTTAAAATTTCTCTGAAGTGCTCTATAGATGTTGGGTTGCAGAGTCTTACAATTTTACTTGATGCTTTCTGAACTGTACACCCTGCTAGGTTTTGCAAGTTAATCAGTTGTGCATGATGGTCTGACAACCCGCTTATCACAAGGAAAGCATGTGTTAGTTTTACATCCTCTTGCTGTACAAATACATTATCCATTAGGTGCTACTGTCTTGAGCTATACATGTAGGGAAGTTGATCACCGATGCTGAGTTATATGACATTAATAACACTTCTAGTTCACTTTTCCTATCTGAATTGTTTAGAAAGTTTACATTGAAATAACCACAGATTAATAACTTCCTCTTTTTGTCTGACGGGCACTATAATAGGGAGTCAAAATTTTCTTAGTAGTTCCCAATCTCCTAATGGGGATGTGTACATTTTTGCTAATATCAACACTACATTATCTAGCTATAGTTCACATACACAAACTTCAAAGTGATTATAGACATAAAATTTGCTTACTTTTACAGTTTTGTACTTATCCCCTTGTTTTATATAAATGGCAACTCCTCCTTTTTCCACGCTAGATCTGCAAGTGTAGGGGGTTAAATTATACCCATTTGTACTGACACTTTCCATTCCCACAGTTACATGGTGATCAGACAGACAAAGTATATCAATCTGATTCTTATTTTTGAGATTATCTAAACACAGTAACAGCTCATCTACTTTATTTTTTATTCTCCTGATATTGTAATGAAGCAAATTGATACTGCCCTTAACTTTATCCCTATTTAGTGCACATAAGCTTCTTTTATTCTATTTTTCTTGAATGTTGTCTTTCTGGACGTTGGCTTTAACCTAAAAAACCTGTCTGTCTGGTCCCATTAGCCACAGGGATCATCCCTTGTGTGACTGTGGCATCCCTTACAGTATCTGCTAGTAGAGAAGCTAACTTATCTTTCCCCTTCCTAGTTAGGTGCAGGCCATATGTAGTGTATCCCCTTAACATGCCTTACAGCTGTGTTTACCTAGGGCCGATCATGGCGCTAAAAGACCTCCACAAACAAGACATTAGTGTGTGCAGTTTCTGCTCCTATTTTGTCCAGGTCACGCCTAATACTATATCTTGGATTCATAGCCAGGCTGTTTCCTGCTCCGCCAACTCCTGATCTTCTTTCTCGAAGTCCCTGCATAGCTAACCTAAGTTTTCTGTCACCTGGCTGAGGTGGTTTCACAAAACTTGTGACCTGGTACCCTGCACCTAATTTCTCCTGAAGCTGCTGGCCTACTCCCCTCACATGACTTCTACCTAGAAGCAGAATTCTTCTTTTCATATTCTGATTTGATCCCGACTTGTATTTTTCCTTTAAGCTAATATTCTGGTTCGACCTACATTCATCCACATTTGGATGAGGGATTCCTTCACTACTTCGTCTATATCTCCCAGCGCATACGTGACCAACCTGGAGTTTTTCAGAGAGAGCATGTCGCTAAGACGTCGTTGCAAAGAGATATTAAACGGAACGAGCACATAAAGATAGTGGTAGGGAATATAAATGGTTGACTTCAGTTAACTGGAAGAATGTTAGGAAAGTGTGGTTCAGCTGTACAGGGTACCGCGTATTGAACACCAGTGTGACCCATTATGGAGCACTACTCTAGTGATTTGGATCCCCACCAGGTCGGATGAAAGAAAGACATCGAAGCAGAAAAATGGTTCAAATGGCTTTGAGCACTATGGGACTTAACTTCTGAGGTCATCAGTTCCCTAGAACTTATACCTACTTAAACCTAACTAAACTAAGGACATCACACACATCCATGCCCGAGGCAGGATTCGAACCTGCGACCATAGCGGTCGCGCAGTTCCAGACTGTAGCGCGACATCGAAGCAATTCAGAGGCGTGCTGCTAGATTTGTTACCGGTAGGTTCGCTCGTCGTGCGAGTATTACGGAGATGCTTCGTCACATGGGAACGTCGGGAGGGAAGTCGACAATCTTTTCGCAAAACACTATCGATAAAATTTAGAAAACCGGAATTTCTATTTGACTGCAGAACAGTTCTACTGCCGCCAACGTACATTTCGCGTAAGTGCCACGAAGTTAAAATACGAGAAATTGGGGATCATACGCAGGCATATAGGTAGTCGATTTCCCTTCGTTCTGTTTACGAGTGGAACAGGAATTGAAATTACTAGTGGTAGCTTCCACCATGCACTGTATGGCGGCTAGCGGGGTATGTATGTAGATGTAGATAATCAACATCACCGTAAAATCGCGAAATTATACGAACACATACTTCGTCATTAACTATCTTGCTGTACAATCACATTCGCCAAGAAGTCGCATTGAGAACCAACTTGTAAAGCTATTACATCCCTTGTTCACTAACAAACCTTTACAACGCGTGAAACTGCAGACTTTCTTGCCGGTAAGGAAAGGGCATTTTTTCCTAACTGACAGCTCCGTAGTATCAGGGTATACAGTACTCACAGCTTGGAGAGACGATGACACCGGCTACATGTCACAAAAACTGCTGTGCGAAGCCTCTGCTGGGGGGCAGTGAGTTGCGACTTCTCTCGGACACGGAATTCACCTCGCTTGGTGGTAACACCGTAGGATGCGACAGTATTTAGTGAAAGTGTTGTCTAAAGCTCAAACTGTTACGTTGCTGCAGCTGCTCGTGATTTACTGGTTGTAGTATAAACACAATGTCAAGCGTTAGATGTAATCTAAACCGCATTTCGTCAGCATGACAGAGTATCTGTCTCATGGAAGCATAAAAATAAAGTATTTCGCTTTCTGATATGCCAGTTTTTAAAACCTTCGAAATATATTTACGCGAAAACTTTGGTGGCTGTCTGTCCAGTTGAGAAGACTTGTGTCCGACCTTGATGCAGCATACACTGGCTGATGGCAACCGGACTCCACCCGTCTTTTTGCATAGCATCGTATCCTGTGCCAGTGTCCTCAGCACATGTTGCTGCTCTCGTTTTAGCTAGCACAAAATTCTTTATTTTTGCAGTTTCAGTTTCCGTGCAAGAAGTCTATAAATAAACGAGCGAACACCGTGCAGTAACAACAAAGACGTGACAACTACATCTCATGGAGTGGAAAACATTAAAATATGGAATCTACCATCACGATTAAAATTTTCATGAAAACATTAGGTTCACGAATAAGTTCATAGCGTTTAGTGACTGGGGTTCTACATTTTTTATTTCATGCACTATACAGGGCAACGTTTCGGTACATATGAAAACGTCACGTGTAGAAAGCACAGACAATTTTCAGATGAAAATCACTCTTCCAGTGTTTTTTATTTAACAAATCGTTTACTCACTAATTAAGGCCAAACTCATTTGTTTAGTGGAACAAGTCTCGGGCACCGTATGTCGCTGAACAGGCAGCTGCAAGCAACCAAGAGGGAGACATGTTGACAATATGCGATGGATAACACAAGGAGAGGTCATCTCACTAAGTAGCACTGCCTTTTGCACGTCGTGGACGCGAATTGTTTCGCGCAACTGCATCTACTAAATTCCAAAGCTGTTTTCTGTGTACCCTCCCCTAATGATCCCATCGAAATTATTTGCAGAACACTTTGCTAGCCCTCCTGGTGACTTAAGGCCCTAACGGATTGTAATGAACCTGAAGGTGACAAGAATAATACTTGGTATTAATCAATGGGACCATTGAGGGAGGTACATAGAAAACATGTTTAGAATTTAATAGATGCAGTGGTGCGAAACAATTCGCGTCCCCGACACGCAAAAAGTTTGTTTAAAAGCTGACCAGTGAAAACGATTGTTCTTCCAGTTCTGTGTTCGTAATACGTAACTGCAAATGTTTTGTAAAAGACCCACTGTAATTGCTGTATGACGACGAAGACGCCATTACCGTGCCACGCAGACTAATTTTAGCAAATAAAAAGAAATATGCCGCAACCCAGAATCGAATCCTCTATCTTCTGCATGCTTACCCAAAACGCTAACCATGGCACCAACTGCACAACACTACTACAATGCCTTGACAGAGGGTAGTTCCCGTACACAGGATTACAGTGTTACGAGATTGCCGATCTTTAACGTCCATTTTCTGCCCGAAATATGCGCAGGACGAAATTTCGCGAGACATTTTTGTATTGCCTGTATGAGAGGAATTGCACTGCGAAGTCCGAGCGCGCGAATTTTTCTTCACCCTATATATACAGCGTGTACATAAAGTACGGGAACACTTCCAAATATTTATTGCACAGATGCCATACATATTGCATTTTGAAGATAAACCCTGAAAGTTTTTTTTTAGCAACATTCTATATGCGAACCATGAGTGACCCGGCAGGCGTCAATACGATGATCGAATTCTTGCCATACCGTCCCAGCATGGCATCGTCGACTTTGGCTGTCGCTTCCCGTATTCTCTCCCAGAGCTCTGCTACATTACGTGGTAGAGGCGGTACATACACCAGATATTTACTGTGTCCCCACAGAAAGAAGTCACACGGAGTGAGATCTGGTCATCGGGGAGGCCATTTCATGAAACAGCTGTCCCCTTCTGTAGCACGGCCGATCTATAGATGCGGCAACGCAGTGCTCAGGTACCCATGAACTTCACGATGAAAATGGGGTGGAGCCCCATCCTGTTGAAAGATGAACGGAGAGTCCGATAGCATTTGAGGCATCAGCCATTGCTGCAACATGTCCAGGAAGGAATATCCAGTGACAGTGCTCTCCGCGAAGAAGAATGACCTTTCGATTTTCGACGTGACAAGGCACAAAAAACATTTACCTTTGGGAAATCACGCTCAAATTCAATTCATTCGTGTGGATGCTTTGTACCCCAGATTCGACAGTTGTGCCTGTTCACTTTCCCATTAGTGTGAAAAGTGGCTTTGTCGCTAAAAATTAAGCGATCAACAATGCCATCACCATATTCATTCAATTATTGCAGCTGCGAACAAGACTCAACGCTTGTTTTTGTCGTCGTCATTGAGCTTCTGCACTAGCTCCAATTTGAATGTTTTCATAGTCATCTTCTATCGCAGGAGTTTCCACACTGTCATTGTAACCATTTCGAGTTCACGGGATGCACGACGCACCGACTTCTTTGGACTTCTTATGAAGGTCTCTCGTACGCGCTCCACATTCACTTCACTCACACTGGGACGTCCGCTTCTCTTTGCCGGGTACAAGCAACCCGTCGTAACGAATTTGTTGTGCCATTGGTAAATGGCCTTCCTTGTTGGTGGCTTCTTACCATACTTGGTTCTAAACATCCGTTGAACAGCTGTAGCACATTTGTTTTTGACGAACTCCAACACACAGAAAGCCCGCTCCGCACCTGAACTCGCCATGTTTGCGACTAGCGCTGACTATCGGCTAATTACCAAACTACGCTGTGGCGCTATAGATGAAAAAAACGTTCAGGGTTTCTCTTCAAAATGACATATGTATGATATCAGTACAATTTTTGGTTCTTGTGCAATAAATAGTTGAAAGTGTTCCCAGACTTTATGTACACCCTGTATATACCGTATAATACGTAGCCAATGTCCATCCGAATGTTCATTAGAACATCATGTAAAAAATTTGAAGTAAGTTGGTCAAGCACATTTCCAGATATTTGGTAACAACATTAAACAATGACTTGTCTTCATATACCACTTGCGAATCCGGCAGTACTTCGCGACTACTAAATATGTGTCGTTACTAGAAAGACATCCAAATCTTCTCCCCCCCCCCCCCCTCTCTTTGTCCATCATCTCTTCCTTCGTCTCCCTGTTCATTTCCTCCTGCCCCCGTCTCTATCCATGTCCCCCTCCCACCTTTCTTTGTTCACCTCCTCCTTTCCCTTGTCTATGCCTATTTCCTCTCCCTCCTCTCTCTGTCCATTTCTTCTTCTCTCCTCTCTGTGATCTTGAGCCTCGTTTATTGTTATTGCAAATTCGTATTCTGCAGTACTATTCTGATCATAGGCCATCATATAAACAACTTTCCTGTTTTCTGCGAAAACCGACTGCAAGGAGGAAAACAAAATTACTGAAAGGAAGGAAACAAAATTACACATTCTTGTGCATACAATTTAAAAAATATGTATGATTAATGACACAGACGACATATGGGAAAAACAAATTGTCTGACTGTGAAAAAGAAAAGAAAACCGTACATTTTCATGGCAGAGCACAGTACAGGATTTTCTTTCTCCCAGTCTATTTAAACAGAAGAATATTTAGCCCATGCTCGTCTGAATGTGTGTTAGAATATTGCATAAAAGTTTAAAATAAATAGGTCAAGCACTTTTCGAGAATTTTGGCAATAATGTTTCGGAAGAAGCTTAAGGGAGCTCAACGTCGAGGTTATCAGCGAATAATATTTCTCCTTTATGTATTACATTTACAGAATTCATATTACGTACTTCCAGACATTGTAGAGGGGACTCAGTAGATCAAGTTTCTCATAGGGACCCATATCCGGAAACGTCACCCAACGACGCTACAGAACGTCAAAGTTACAAGCGCCAGCACTTCTTAATATGTGTACATACAGGGTAATTCCGTGACATCGTAAAAAATTTTCGAGGATGATGGAGAAGGATAAATGTATCAATTTGAGGTAAGGGTCCCCGTACCGCAAATGAACGATTCGAAAGTTATAAGCGAAAGCCGTTAAGATACCTCCGACAGTGCAGTGAAGTACATGTACTGGTACTGTTGTTGCTAAGAACAGGTGGTAATATGGCCCAAAACAAGAAAAAAAGTCAAGTAAACGTGGGCTCTAAAATGTATACCTGAGGAACTATGAACACCTGTTCATCTTCGCTGCTGTGAAACACATCTCCTCTATTGAACAAGTGCTCATAGCTTTCAAGGCATGTATTTTAGTACCCATGTTTACTAGACATTTTTTCTTGTTTTGGTCCATACTACCATCGCTGAAAGTTGCCTGCCGTACAATCCTAGCAACTACAATACCGGCACATGTATTCCACTGTCAGAGATATTAGAATGATGTTCGTTTGTAACTGTCGAGTCGTTCGTTTCCGAACCAGAGACCCTTACCTCAGATTGATACATCTTCATGAAATTACCCTCTATATACATACAATTAAAGACGTCGGCGCCTATAATTTTGACGCTCTGTAGCGTCGTTGGACGACATTTCCGGATATGGGCTCCTAGATAAACCTTGATCTGCTAAGTCACGCCCACAACCTCCGGAAGTGTGTAATACGAATTGTGAAATATTCTTCATATTCATACACTACTGGCCATTAAAATTGCTACACCACGAAGATGACGTGCCGCAGACGCGAAATTTAACCGACAGGAAGAAGATGCTGTGATATGCAAATGATTAGCTTTTCAGTGCATTCACACAAGGTTAGCGCCGATGGCGACACCTACAACGTGCTGACATGAGGAAATGTTCCAACCAATTTCTCATACACAAACAGCAGTTGACAGGCGTTGCCTGGTGAAACGTTGTTGTGATGCCTCGTGTAAGGAGGAGAAATGCGTGCCATCACGTTTCCGACTTTGATAAGGGTCGGATGGTAGCCTATCGCGATTGCGGTTTATCGTATCGCGACACTGCTGCTCGCGTTGGTCGAGATCCAATGACTGTTAGCAGAATATGGAAGCCATGGGTTCAGGAGGGTTATACGGAACGCCGTGCTGGATCCCAACGGCCTCGTATCACTAGCAGTCGAGATGACAAGCATCTTATCCGCATGGCAGTAACGGATCGTGCAGCCACGTCTCGATCCCTGAGTCAACAGATGGGGACGTTTGTAAGACAACAACCATCTGCACGAACAGTTCGACGACGTTTGCAGCAGCATTTCTATCAGCTCGGAAACCATGGCTGCTGTTACCCTTAACGCTGCATCACAGACAGGAGCGCTTGTGATGGTGTACTCAACGACGAACCTGGGTGCACGAATCGCAAAACATCATTTTTTCGGATGAATCCAGGTTCTGTTTACAGCATCATGATGGTCGCATCCGTGTACGGCAACATCACGGTGAACGCACAATGGAAGCGTTTTTCGTCATGGCCATACTGGCGTATCACCCGGCGTGATGGTATGGGGTGCCATTGGTTACACGTCTCGGTCACCTCTACTTCGCATTGACGGCACTTTGAACAGTGGACGTTCCATTTCAGATGTGTTACGACCCGTGGCTCTACCCTTCACTCCATCCCTGTGAAACCGTACATTTCAGCAGGATAATGTACGACCGCATGTTGCAGGTCCTGTACGGGCCTTTCTGGATACAGAAAATGTTCAACTGCTGCCCTGGCCAGCTCGTTCTCCAGATCTCTCACCAGTTGAAAACGTCTGGTCAATGGTGGCCGAGCAACTGGTTCGTCACAATACGCCAGTCACTACTCTTGATGAACTGTGGTAACGTGTTGAAGCTGCATGGGCAGCTGTACCTGTACACACCATCCAAGCTCTGTTTGACTCAATGCCCAGGCGTATCAAGGCTGTTATTACGGTCAGAAGTGGTTGTTCTGGGTACTGATTTCTCAGGATCTATGCACCCAAACAGCGTGAAAATGTAATCACATGTCAGTTCTAGTATAATATATTTGTCCAACGAATATCCATTTATCATCTGCATTTCTTCTTGGTGTAGCAATTTTTATGGCCAGTAGTTTATATTAATTAAGTATACAGTCCATGTTCGTCCGAACGTTCATTACAGTATTGTGTAAAAATTTGCGATCAAGAAATTTTCGGCATTTTTGGTAGCAAGGTTTTCGCTTCATATATTACATATATGTTTATGTACTGTATACATTATAAAATTTATAACCTATGTCCGTCTGAATTTTCATTAGAGTAGCCTGTTAAAATTTTCGTAGTTCTTAGTAACAACTTTTCCCTTTGTGCATTACATATATATTCAAATATTTTAAAAAATATATGTCCTGTGTCCGTTCGATTGTTCATCAGAATGTCGTGCAAAAATCTGAAGTAAATGGATCAAGAACTTTTCGAGATTATTGGTAACGTTTGCGCTTTATATATTCAGTATATAGTTGCATATAACAAAAAATATGTGCGCTATATCTGTCCGGATGTTCATTAGAGTATTGTGTAAAAATGTGAAGTAAATTCGTCAACAACTTCTCGACATCTTGGTAACAACTTGACAGGAATGTAGCGACTGTAAGTGATTGCTAGCAGCGGTGGTCACAGGAAGGTACGGTCGCGAGAAGACCGGGCCGTAGACGGCTACGTGGCACTACCAAGAGTGAAGAGCGACATGTTCGTCGAATGGCTGTGGCGCATCGTACTGCGTCTGCAGCAAGCAGCAGCAATTCGAGCAGCAGTTGGCACCACAACGACACAACGAACTGTTAACAAACGCTTACTTCAAGGACAGTTTCGATCCAGAAGCACTGTAGCGTGCTTTCCACTGCCCCCAAACCACCGCAACTTGCGACTTCAGTGGTGTCAAGCGAGAGCTCATTGGAGGGCTGAGTGGAGGTATGTTGTGTTTTCTGATGAAAGCTAGTTCTGCCTCGGCGGCGGTGATGGCCGTATGTTGGTTAGGAGGAGGCCAAGTGAACGCCTGCCTTCGGCGTAGAGACACTGGACCAACATCTGGAGTTATGGTCTGGGACGCGATTTCATATGACGGTAGGAGCCCTCTCGTGGTTATCCACGCACCCTGACTGCAAATTTGTACGTGAGTCTGGCGATTCGACCTGTTGTACTGCCATTCGTGAACATCTTTTCAGGGGATGTTTTCCAAGAGGATAACGGCCGCCCACATATTGCCGTTATAACCTAACATGCTTTACAGAGTGACAAGTTGTCTTAGCTCGCTCGATCTCCATATCTGTGTCCGCTCCGGCGCGTATGGGACATAATCGGACAACAACTCCAGCACCATCCTTGTATTGACGAACCAAGTGCAACAGGTATGGAATTTCATCCCACAAACTTACATACGGCACATGTACGACACAATGCATGATCGTTTGCATACTTGCTTTCAACATTCTAGCGGTTATATCGGTTTTATAACGTATCAGCATTTCACATTTGCAATGGCTTTTCTCGCGCTTGTATTACTAACCTGCGGTGTTACACGTTATCACTTAAATATGTTATCCAAAGAGATGTTTTCCGAAATTTCATTACTCTACATGAATTACTCCGTGGTGTTGGGATTTTCTTCCGTCAGTGTAGTAGATGTATAATTATATACCACGTACGTTTAGAAGAGAGTAGCCGATGTCCGTCCGCACATTCATTAGAGTATCCTGTCAGTTTGTAAGTTTGTGTCTGTCCCTAGGTTTATTAACTTATCCTGTAAAAAATTGAAGTAAATCGGTCAAGAACTTTCGATATAACGTTTTCTCTTTATATATTACACGTTTTTAAAGTATTTTTAGAGAATTTTGGTAACAACGTAAAACAACGACTTGCCTTTATAAGCTGTAGTCCTACAGATCACTTACCAAATACTTAACGTCAAAATTTTATGAAAACCTAATGAATATATATTTTTAAACTCCTAGCGCCTACCACCCACCATGAAAGCCGAAATACCCCCTAGTGGGCGGTAGGGAGCAGGTTGACTACCACTTATCTATAGGATGCAGTTTCATTAACCCTTTGAGCCCCAGTGGCTTCTGCCTGAAATCACCATTTTATTATTATTTTTTTATTTACCAGTGCCTTTCGCGTGAAACCACCAATGCTATTGTGAGACACAAACTCCGAACGGTACATTGAAGAACTTGCATGAACGTATTGCAAGACAGGAGTCGATTACAGGGTTCAAAGAAGCAGTCGACGCAGAGTGCCTGCTACGCGACTGTATGAGATTTGTTTCTGCAAAAATTTTTTATTTACCAGTGCCTTTCGCGTGAAACCACCAATGCTATTGTGAGACACAAACTCCGAACGGTACATTGAAGAACTTGCATGAACATATTGCAAGACAGGAGTCGATTACAGGGTTCAAAGAAGCAGTCGACGCAGAGTGCCTGCTACGCGACTGTATGAGATTTGTGTCTGCAAAATTTTGTTACATAATTTACTTGACGTGTAGTTTTTGCGTAATCATAATACTGAGCAGGTCATTGTCAGTGAAAGTGAGTGTAGCTTAAGTTAACGTAACGTAAATCTGAGATTTTACTATAGTTATTGTCAATGGTTTCGACAAGAAACATCTGGGACTGTATGTGCTTTTACACTTACTTTTATAATTACGTGTAAATTTATTATTAAATTTTAGCCTTTTTTTGACTGTTACTTGGGACTATACGAGTAATTTGTTTCGGGCTTCATGTGTTCATGGAAGTTTCGAGACGTCACCCCTGATATACCACAAACGTCTGTCTTGTAGAAGAAGAAATTGCCAGTGATTTGGATCCAGAGGCATCTGAAGCAGAAATTGACCTTAGAGATACTTCTTTGAATGTACTCTATCAAGCAAGTACGTCAAGAACGTCAATCCCTTTGCCTGGTCCTTAACTACTCATTGAAAATGCAATTCATGACGATTCTGATGACAACAGTGAAGACGAGCCTGTCATGGTAAACTCACAAATAAAATGGTCTGCATCGTACAGATTATCGGCTTGCATGACTTCTCCGAAGAGATCGGACCAAATTTTGATGTAAGCCCTGAATCACCCATAGAAGTGTTTCTGAACTTGTTTCCACAGGCAATGCTGGCATGTCCCAGTGGTTCCAACTGAAACGGCCGCCATAAAACAACCGGTTGTTTACTTTTTGACAATATCTTGTCGTGCTCGTTGCTTATGATGACAATAAAGGTAAATTTTGCGAAAATTTTTAAAATTATATATTTCTGAAGATTAAATCTTTATAATGTGATCATTTTACATACGACTCACTTAGTTTTATGTTCTTCTGTCTTGTAGATTGTGAGGCACAGAAATACAATGATACCTCGTAAATACTGGTTTGCATGAGTATAGTCCGTGAGACGAGTGATTGGTACTGACAGTTCCGGCGGGCAGACGGCGCTGTTGCCGAACGTGGATCACAGCACGCGGCGCCCTGTCTGCTACACGCATTCTCTAGCAGCAGAAATAAAAGCGAGACAAAATACAAGTCGTATCGGTACGCGTGAATTTATTTAAAGTTGATGCTTGAAATATATTAACTCGAAAACTGATAAGAGCTATTTAGTACAATATCTAAGATGCTGAAACATAATAAAGTTATTTGTTAAACTTCACAACTGAAATGAAAACTATTTTCGCAAGTTGTTGAACATTAGCAGTTTTGGTTTCCACTGTTAAGTATTAGCATTATTAATTTGTTCTACTACAAGCTACAGAATAATTGGTCAATGTATTAAGAGTTATAATCTGAAGATAGTACTCACAATCTGATGATCTGGTTGTAGATCGATAGCAAACGCCCTCCTTACATTCCTGAATACGTTGTAGTTACTGTAATGGAAAAACACCACTCACATCACTGTCAGAATCTGATTTGACATTGTCTTCCTCAGCACTACTGGAACTATCATTGCTCTCTCCCAGATGTATAATTAAATTTTCGATGCATACTTCCACAACCCCTTCGGTTTTGGCTGCCTCTCTGATGGCACTTGCAGTGCTGTTTACAATTTTAGCCCACGTCTCGCTTTATTGATAGCTGCTGGAAGGAGAGTTTCCACTTCAGAGATCGTGAATTTTTTATTGTTTGCAGCAATGTAATTTTTTATCTGCGCCCACACTCCTTCAATTGCATTGAAGTGACAGTGGTATGGAGGAAACCGAACGATTTCATGCCCGTGCCTTTTAGCAATCTCGTCAATTACATATGTTGGAAATTGGGGTTTCTTTTGTGCCACAATTTCGAGCAGTTCCGCCTTCCTTAAATCTTCTCTGAAATCTACTTTTCGAGGTTTCAACCACTGAATGATATCGTCTTTTTTTGTTGCCAAGGTTGGTGCCTTATCGTGAACAACGGAATGATAAGGCACATTGTCCATAACAATCACTGATGACTTGTCAGATTCGTCATAAGCGATGTCTCGAACCATTCTTGAAATATTACACTGTTCATTTCTTCATGGTAATATCCCGTCTTTTTTGACCGAAACATTTTCAAGCAGTTTGGCACAAAACCTTTCGATGTTCCTGCATGTAAGACAATAATACGCCCTCCTTTGCCAACAGGCACTGCCATTGTCCCCTCGGGCGTTCCATCATTCCAGCCTCTACGTAAAGAATGGCTGGCATTGACCCAAGTTTCATCTAACCACACTATACTTTCGAATTCCACACCCATCATCCTGCGCAGAAATCTGCACCGCCATGCAACTACATCTGTCCTTTCCATTAATATTTTGCGTCCGTTAAACAGTGAATAGCTGAAGCCTATGTCTTTCAACACTGTACGCAATGAAAATTTGCTCCATTTAAAAAGATCGTCTTTCTGAAGCGACACCTGTAATTTAGATGTTCCCTTCTCTTATAATAGCTGTATATATGACGACGAATAGCGTCTTTCTGAAAATCGTCCAAAGCTGTCACCTGCTTATTTCTCGGTCGCTTCTTTCCTGGTGTGTGCAGCTTTGTTGTGCCACTCTCGTCACAATCTACACTATACTGTTCTTTCTCTATCTTTACAACAGTGTTCTTACTTATTTTCAATGCTGCTGCAGTTCTCTTCACAACCTGAACAACAGGAATTAAGGGCCCACCTTTGTCCTTTTCTTTCTCAAAGTAATCCCTCACAGAGCACACGAATTCACGGGCCTGGGTGTGTAGCACATTTTTCTTCCTCCGTTTCACTTCTTGTGTTGGGCTGGTACTACCCGCCGCACTAGACATTGTTTACAACGAAACATAAACAAAGAAACACTAAAAACAACAAAAACGAAATAAACTGCGAATTCAACTTCGGACAAACGACGAACGACCGCACCGCCTGCACGCGAGACACTGGTAAGTTTCATAAGCGCGCGCGACCGGGTTTCAGAGCGGCAACGTGGCCCTTGCTACCCGCTCAAAGTCAGGCCGTCATTGGCTGCCTGCTTGCGGTCGCTAGGCAACGGAAAGACGCTACCGAGCTGTCAATACCAAAGACTCGTCTTCCAGACTATAGTGTAGCTCCTCCATTTCTCCATCAGAGTGCATTGTTGTCAGATTTCTCCTTCCCTTACACTCTCATATTGTAACAAGTGACATCATTCATTGTTTCCCCCACCACTATGAGATAGGATAGTTACCCCATGTAAAAATGGTGGGAAATTCAGGAAAGGTGGGAATTTTTTTAAAAAATTGCGGAAAACTGAAAACAGCCCAATTGTACTACAGGGTTTCTCTCCACTCTTCTAACATCACTGTGGAAAAAAATGGTTCAAATTTCTCTGAGCACAATGGGACTTAACATCTCAGGTCATCAGTCCCGTAGAACTTAGAACTACTTAAACCTAACTAACCTAAGGTCATCACACACATCCATGCCCGAGACAGGATTCGAACCTGCAACCGTAGCGGTCGCGCGGTTCCAGACTGAAGCGCCTAGAACCGCTCAGCCACCAGCGCCCAGCAAATTCTTCACTGTGGAATTATGCCTGTTTTACTAAGAATAAATAGACATGAAAATCAAGAATTCGATTTGTTACATTGTTGTATTGGTGTGAAATTCAAGGAAAAAGTCTGTTTTACATCATAAGTTACGATGACAACCCGAGATGATGGTATGACGATGATAGGAGAATTAGCACTGTCTACTCAAGGCGAGTATGTATGGCGTCAGAATCCAAGTAGGCGATCCAAGATGGCGGCCTTAGCATTCTAGAGCAGATACTGATTGGGAAAGAAGGCCACTGATATTCACCACAGATAACAATGTCCAGGAAATCGAGGAACTGATTGACTCTAATTACAGATTTTCCAACAACAATCACCATCACACAGCAGTTCTTGAATGACTCTGTGCTGAAGGAGCGAATTTCCATCGTCGACGAATTAAGCTATTGGTACAATTTTCCAACCGTTGTTTAAGAGACTTAGTGACTATGTTAAAAAATAAAGTCATGTTCTGTGTTACTTTGAAGTGTAGTGCAGCATTTAATAAAAGTTACTTTGCTTGCTAAAATAATATATAACTTCCTTTCTGAAGTCCTCTGGTATATCTGTTTCTCAAGGTTATTCATTGGCATACACGACTGGATAAATTACTTTTCAAATTTGGAAACTCTGCAAGGCCTCTGAATTACTATCCCATGTGTAGACGTATACCAGTTTCCCACTTTTGCAGCAAGTGTTGTGAATAAACCCTTTAATAGTGTGTGTGTGTGTGTTGGGGGGGGGGGGGCATTCGAGAGACGTGGTGTTAGGACGAAATTGTTACATTATCCTGCACATGAGCAAAAGTATCTGACATCAGACAAGGACTTCTTTGTTGCAAGAGGAATGCTACCAGAGCTGTGGTGAGTCTTCTGTAAGCAGCAATAAGGCTGTTACATCTCCTTTGGCTAATGGTCGTGGTGCTTACTTCCTCATAAGAAGTTGCTGCTTCTTCGTGTGCATTTTCGTGCAGCAGGGCAGTGTATCAGCTATCGACAATATTCGTATCGGTTTTTCCTCGCTCTATTTCCTATACATAGCCTTATCCGTCAAAACCAATGCTACTACTAATGATAAGCGCGACTAACGCGGGCAGTGTGATTCAGGGTACGTACGTTTCCGACTTAAAAAGTCTTATAACATCCATTAATTTCCTAAGAGACTGAATTGTAGTCTCCTGACTTCGTTCTAGTTGGTTTATAAGCACCTCGATCGGCGGCTATACGCTGACGATGCCTTCCTAAGACACCAGGATAATGTAGAAGAAAGTAATTTTATCATTTTAAAGTTTGTCACCGTAGTGACTGAGGTAGGAAACTTGCGGCGTGGTTGTATGTCTGATGTTGGCCAAATGTATCCTCCATTATAGTATTTAGAGCGTTTCATTCCGTACGACTAATACTTCGACAACCACATGGCTTTAACAATACAATATTTTTAGGTGCAGAACCGTGTAACCAAAGGAGAGTGTTTATGCTCTGCGATCATATCTCTCAGGCTGGTACCTTCGTGGTACTGACTCCAGGCAGTTGAATAATACTTGAGAATTGATAGCACAATTGAGTTATGTGAAATGTCGCAAACTCCATCCATTTGGAGTTCCATCGTGTATAAGCCACATGTGTCTTCTTAACCATATGATATGTCACCACAAGATTCGCATGTCTTCTACACACCGATAAGAGGTCCTACTCTCCTCGCCATGCACGCATCTGGAAAGATCTTGTTAATTTGGATGGATGTCGTGGGGAAGATTGGTGTGGAACAGTCTTCGCTGAACAGTAGTTACGGACACAGCTCTCCCTGTTCCTTCATGAGACATGGTATGTAGTGAGAGTAGGACTTTCATACTTCTGGTCAGCTGCAGATTAAATTGGCTACCATGTTGCTGGCCACCATGTTGCAGGGGGGATAGGTCAAGGACGATATGGGAGGGGATCTTCAATCTCCGACTTTATGCTACGAATGCCAGAATACTCTGTGATACCCAGCCACACAGGGATAAATGATCAGTCGTAATCGTAAATTCTGCACTATGATAGATGTGCTGGAAATATGAAGATAACCTGCATGCACAGGTATAGGACGCTGTCTGGTATACTTTGGTGTATATGGCCAAATCGACATACTGCACAGTCATCTATCTGCATTCGCAATCTAGTATATGGTACTTGCAAAGTAGTGGAGGGGTGATTTAGCGATGATACAGAAATTGGGAAGCATTCTGCTGTGTCACTGGTTGGCGTTCAAATTACAGAACAACTGGTATACTTTGATGTACATGACCGAATGGACATAAGTAATGGGGTGGGGTAAATAATTTATCAATTTAATTAATTTACATATCAATTTTATATCAAAACTGCGCTCATGCCAACCTTACCCTATTACTCATGTGTCATAGTGATAAGTAGGTTCATACTGTGAAGATCTTTGTAAGGTTAACTCGAATTTGTAAGACCTGATATAACATTGGATGCCCCTTTAACATGTGAAGTTTCATTTCTTTTCCTCCTCCCTTTCTGGGCACTTCACATTTTTTGCAGGGAATGTAGTTTTACAAAAATGAGCTCAATGTTACGAAATATATCATGAAGTATTGAAAAGGCAAACTTACATAATTTTATTGAAATTAAGAAATCATCTTTTGGATGAGTGAATTTACAACTACAAATAAGTGATGACAATGCTAAGTGCATAATGGAGTTTTATGCTAGATAAAATGACAGAAGTTTGGCATTAGAGGTGGACAGTGGGTGGGGGGATGAGAGGGTTGGAGAAAGGGGAGGCACATGCAACCATTCCATGACAGTAAGTGGGGGAGTACACTTCACTAATCCTGACAATTTGTATTTTTTCATGTACAGTATTTGGAAAAACTTCTGGCCACCGACCAGGTATGAAATGATAAGGCATCTGAGTTGTGCACTTAAGGTTAAAATAAACATGAGATTCCTCAAAATAGATGGAGTGCAAAATAAATGGTGTTAGTGGAAGTTAAACAAAATTGCTTTATCTCGTTCGTTTATGAGCTATAAAACTCCCAAAATAATAAAGATAGCGCCTGGGCACGTAAAATGTCTCCTGATGCTATTGGTCTCAGTAAAGAAGTAATTCTAAAACTACAGATTATAAAAAAATAATAGAATCCAACAACCTCACATAGAGAGAAGCACATCATTTCCCATGGAAACAATGTGAGTAGATTATAAATATACGTTCTGGGACGCTAGGACAATTTTATGAAAATAACAAAATCGTTCATTGACACTCATAATATTTGTTATTTTCATAAAATTGCCCTAATCCCCCAAATCATACATTTATCATCTAATATCCATTTTACCTAATTATATTATATTATATTATAATTTTAGCTTCAATAGGTAATGTATCTTTTGTTTCAATTCCAGCATCATTTTATCAGACCAATGCAGAACTACATCTCCAGAAGATGAACTATGTGTAATAATTACTGTTAAGACTCCTTCAAACATAATTTCCTTATAATCTTTAAAAAATCCACCAAGTAAAAATTATGGATAAAGTACTTCATTTCTTTTACTATTAATTTTTCCTGTATTAAGGATATGTCCTACAAACCTTATTTTGTCAGTAACAGATGAAGTAGTAGTAAAGCAGATGAAGAAATAAAAGGATATTCAATTCTAGAATTAAATCATTATTTACTTTTTTTATTCTTACAAAGTCAAACAATTTAGTTAATTTAGTTACGTAATAATGAAATAACGTTTTGTTTGATTTAACATCATAATTTGGATAATCTATACCATCATTACCAATAATACTAAAATTCATGTATAATTGTGCACGATTTGTATGTAGCCAACCATAACCAATACTTTATTCAATTTCTGTATATCTGTTAGGAACATTTAAATTATTTTTAGTTTTTCATTAACAGGAAATAAACAACAAGGATGATAACTTTCAATTTTATTCATGATGTAGTCTAATATTGTCTTAGTAATTATTTATTGAGGAAAAATTATTAAGATATTTTTAAAATAAATGTTACAGTAGCACCTTTAAAGTCAATTAAATTATCATTTTCATTAGTTATAGTAACATTTAAATCTTGAATTGTATTAAAAATAAGAACATTTACACTATATTTGGTTCATAAATTATTGGTCTACCAAATTCTGCATTAGGTTTAAATGAAGCAATAATATTAGTCCCTTTATGACAATTATCATTATGCTTTACATACGATCCATCTTCAAGATTAAAATTTGTATTTATTATTTCAAGAGGAATTATTTTAGGAACATCTTTAGCTACAGCTTTTTCATTAGGTAAAACAACTTGATTATTAAAACCAAGTAAATTTTCAGTATTATCTTGTATATCCAAATATAATTTTACATCACTTTCAATAATAATTCAATACAAACCTTCATCTCCTTTAATACGTATATTAGGTTTTTTAAATGTATAATTTTTTTTAAATTTTAAAATCTATATTGACCTATAGGAACTTCTGTTGTTTCTCCATCACAATAAAGTTTATCTTTTTTGTTGTAATATTTGGTGTTGAAAAAGTTGAATAAAAACTAACTAATGAAACATTAGTATAATTATGATGAATTGGTACAGTTAATCTTTTTCTAAGGCTACTAGATTTATCACAAAGTTGAAAAAGGCGGCTCATATACTACTGAAAAATTATTAATAAATATAAAAAACATTAAATAGTTAAAAAATATAAATAATTGTTAAAATATAAATAAATGAAAAATATGGATAAATAAAAAATATTAAACAAAACAGATTGGGAGCCTAAAGTAAGAATTCCAGAAAATAATTTCAAAAACAAACAAAGGTAAACTTGTACCAAATTCTATAAAATGTGAAATAATTGGATCAAGTGGTTATGGAAAAACAACATTAATGAATTATAATTATATTTTAGCTCCAGAATGGATAAATTGGAATTAAACTAAACATTCCTATTTTTATTCAAAAAGTTTAGAACAACCAAAGTATGAAGAATTTATAAAACAATGTAAAAAATTGAAGATAAAATTAATAAAGAAATTGTTAGTTTTATTCAAAATAATGAGATATTATTCCTTTATATGAATGTAAAGAAAATACAGTTGCATTTCATGATTTTGTTTTACAAAATGAAGATATTACTTTACTAGAGGCAGACACAAAGGTCTAGATTGTTTTTATTTAGCTCAAACGTATTCAAAAATACCAGAACATTTAGATAGAGGCAATTTCAATTTTTTAAATATATTTAGACAAGATGATACAAATTTAAATCATATTTATCTTGAATTTGTTGGTGTAGATGTAAAGTTTGATAATTTCAAAAGAAATGTGTAGTAAATGTTGTAATGATGACTTAGGATTTTTAACAACATGTATGTCAAGAACTCCAAATCAAGGCCAATTTAGAAATAAAATACAACAACAGAAACATTAAATACAAACATTGACTTTAACATTAACTTTAATGTTAAATAAAAACATAATCATAAATATAAACATTAAATGTAAACATAAATGTTAAACATCAATGAAAAATGTTAAACATAAACATTAAACATTATTCATGTTTTTTCGTGCTAAAAAAATGTTTGCAAAAATATGATGAGGAAGTTGTTAAAAACGCTTAGCAAAGCAGAAAGAAAACTGAAGAATTAAAAGAAAAATTTAAACTTTGGAGAAAGCAATCAAGAACAGAATATGAAAAATATAAAAACGAAGATCAACCTTTTTATTGATGCTATTGATAAAGTATAGCAAGGTATTGAAGGTTTAATTGATAATGTTTTAAAAGCAATTGAAGAAAATAGGGAAGTTGAAAAACGAATGATTCTATATCATCATCATATAGAAGACTTTGGAGATTTATCAGCAATCAAAACATTAAACATAGGTTTTATGATATTCCTGGAAAATATGATTATCAATTAAATGAAACAAAAATTTATGATATATTTAATAAATATGAAGAAGAAACAAAAATAAAAATATAAATGAAAATAACAGTATAAATATAAACAAAACTAAAAAGATAAATGTTACTGAAAGAGTGTTATACTATATAATTCATAGTGAAGATAAAGTATTTGTTTCATAACCTGTTGGTATGTTTAAATATCTTGGTAATTTAGCTGTAGAATTTAATGGTGATAATTAAAAAATTGGTGATAAGAGATATGAAAGTGCAGATGGATAAATGAAACTTTTAACTGAAAAACAAATTACTATGGAAGATTTTAATAAAAGTTTAATGCTGCAGATTTATCAAATTATGCAGATCTATTATTAAATTCAGGAGCATTATATTGTGATGATAATCCAAATAAAATAAGATATAGTAGAGGTAATAAATATAATTACTCAATAAACGAAATTGTCGATGTTTATTTTCCAAATTCAAGAAAACAAACTATAGATTCTTCGAATTAAAAGGTAGCGGCTTAATTAAGAAATATACAGATAAATCAATTGAATATGTTACGTTGAATGATGATGGACAATTAATTGATAGATTAGCACTAATTTATGGTGAAGAGTTACCTGGAAATACGAATTATCATAATGAAAACGTTAGTATTGCACAAATGTTAACAAATCATTTTAGCGATTTTATAATTGACAATACAAAAGGAATTAAATATTTATTTAAATCTTTACATAATCGTTGACATACATTTTGGAAAAGTGATAAATGTGGAAAAGGATTAGTAAATACTTTAATTAATAAATTACCATTTGAAATGCATATTCCAGTTTTTAATTTCGTAGTCCAGGTACAAAATTAGAAGAAACATTATCTAAAGGTGATAAAGGTATGAATCCATGAGATGAAGCTTGGAAAAACATAATATTGCTTATAGATATAATAAAGATATACAAATAAGACATGAAGATGATAAAGAACTTCAGTTAACAGCAAAAGAAAGAATGGATGCAAGTGATGTTTCATTTGGTGAAAAACTAGCAGCAAGAGCTATTAGAAGAATAATGTATGGGAAAGAATATTAGATATGGGTTTAGATCTTGATGTAAATGGCTGGGGATTATAAAAATAATAATAAATTTTTAAACTACATATATTTTTAACAATACCAAAATCATTATATATTTTAAACATTATATATATTTAAACTTTATAAAAATGCCTATTAAATTGTTAATTATAAAGATGAATAACTTTACAATTGATTATACTTTGCTACATAGTGGCAAAACTAAACAAAAAGTCAGTTAAAATAAATGTATATAATGAACAATTAAATGCAACCAGATGTTCAAAAAAGGAAAGAAAATCGGTGGAAATTTACTAGTTACATTAACTATTTCTCCATTTCTCTTGTTACAAAAATATTAAATATTTAATTAGAAAGAAAAGTGGTAAAGGACTAACACAATATCAAAGTGGATATTTACGATTATTATTACCTGCGTTACCATATTTAGCGACAACTGGTTTATTAACGAGAGGATCTCCAACAATTGCAAATGCGGTATTAAATAAAAAGAAAAATGGTAAGAATTACAAGAACAAAAAGACATAACTTAGAAATTGGAAAAAGGATAGTAGTGGAATAAAGAAAATAAAAAAATTCTAAAAGTAATTTATAAACACCCTAATGCTTTAAGTAATTTTGATACAGAAGTACCTACTAAACAGTTAAAAATTGAAAACTTTCGTGGTGTATACATTATTGATGAATTAATAAATGACCCATTAAAAATTGAATGTTACATAGTTGATTTAGATACATCTGATGATCCTGGTACACATTGGACTTGTTGTAATAAAAATAATAATAAAGAAGTTATTTTTGATTCATTTGGTGCTAATATACCAAAACCATTACTTAATTACTCAGGAAAAAATGAATTATTCTACAATACAGAAAGAATACAAAATTTTGATGAAGTATTATGTGGTCATTTATGTTCATTTGCTTTAAAACTGCTTTGTGAAAATTATAGCTTCAATGATATTTTAGATTTAATAAATGACCATCTCTGGAAATAAGATACATATAATTAAACAAAATGAGTAAGTAGTTAATACATCTACATCCAGTTCAGAAAAAATGGAAAATACTATTAAACAATGTGAAAAAATTGAAAATATTATTCAACCACTACATTCATAAATAGATCCAAAGATAACAAATGCAATTAAACAATTTCAGAAAGAATTTATGCTATTTTTAAAATAACTACATGTTATATTGATTTTAAAAACAGAAGACTTGCTAATGCAAATGATCCAGTTGATATAAAAGATGTAGTTACAAACAGTACTTAGAAAAAGAATACACAAGATTTCAAACACAATTTAATAACTATGTCATGATACACAATTTAATGAAAAAAACTAACAAGATTCATAAAGATAACTGCAACATTTCCAACAATTTCTTTACAAGTAGGGAAATAGGAAAATCTTTTTCAGATTATTTCACAAAAACAGTTTTAACTCCATACTTACATGAGTTAAATAATCTTAAAGATAAAGTGTATGATAAACGAATAATTGAATTTACTTTTTAACAGGTGGTGAACAAAAATGTACAATTTTCAGTATGGTTTCATACTTAAAAGGATTATTGTTGTTGATAAAAGTATAATTAGAGATTTATACTCCAATGATTTTAACATAACAGTAAATGTAGCTGATAAGATATATCAAATAAATAATAATAATCAATCAATTATGGTACATAAATCTAATTTTATAACTGTAATATTGGAAGATTCTCTTAAAACTGTTCCTGTAGTTGTAAATATAATTGTATTTGGTGAAACAATTTGTAATTTAATAAATTTTTTACCTGTATAAGTAAAAAATAATTCTTCATATGATTATCATATTTACTGTTTTAAATGTAAAAAGTTTACTGAAACACATAATAAACATAGAGTATTAACTAAAAATGGAATACAAAGAATTGAACGTCTTTGTACAATTTGTAAGGAGATATGGTTTATGTTAAATGGTTAGGTTTTGATAATTCACACAACTGTTGCATACATAAAGATAAAGTAATTTTATAAAGAACTCGTTTACTATTTTGTTAGACAATCAATTGCGTTTTACAAAATAAATATTAAATACTTCCATCAAATTTTGAATTTGAACATATTTTGATTTAATTATTTCATTTTTTTAAATTCTTTTATCTATTCATTTAATATGTTCATCTTTTAATTTTATTCTATTATTTTCATCCTAATTATTGGAGTGTTTAATTTATCTAAACTTGTAGTTTTTGTATACAATAAACTTTGTGCTTTATGCGATCTTTGTAATATTTTATTTTATCTTTGTGAAAAGATTCCATTTATATATACATATTCTATATATATAAAAATACAGTTATTTTATATTTAAGTAATTACATTAATTTCATAAGTTATAGGGTCCATATGGTAATGTATCTATTTTATTTCCCAATACACATCTTCTATTATCATGAGGAAATAGTGCTATTTTGTATACTTGAATTATACGATTGCAGGATTTTCATTTTTTTAAATTAAATTTTCTATATTGTTCTACATTGTGAAACAAACAATCTTTATAATCTTCTAAACTTTTTTGTTTTTAACAACACATTTTTTAATTCCTTTTGATTTCTTTTCTATTTTGTCACCAACTTCATAAGCATTTATCTTTGCTTTTAAACCACAAAATTCTTCCATTGCTTTTCCATTACATTCATCTTTCATTTTACCAACTCCTTTTTTTTATTTGTGGAATACAAAATATATTATCTGTTGGATAATCACTTGTATCAAAGAAATCAATCAAGGTATTCATATGATCATAGAAATCTTCTTTTAACTATTAATAAAAGAACTATCTGTATCTTGATAACTTAATTCAATATTTTCTTTATATTTAGGTTCCATAACATATAATGAAAATCATACATTAATTCTTTAGATAAATCAAGAATACTTAATCCAATATAAATAGGTTTATTTTCATTACTTGTACTTCTATGTTTAAAGTTTGGTTACAAGTGTATCATATTTTATTATTTGAAACTAATTTTATATCTTGTCTATTTCTTATATCATCCAATGTTTTAGCAAATACAGAATTAGTCATTAATTTATAGAAATCTTTTCCAAAATCTTTTGCAGCTTGAGTTCTTAAACGTGTGTTTAGATCTATATACTTCTTTAACCAATCAGATTGTTTAAATTTTTAAAACATTATGTATTTTTAAAATTTGCATTTCTAAAGTTAAATATTGTTTAAGATTTCTATAATAAACTACATAATTATGCTTTTTATCTAAAGTAGTTATTAATTTACTTTTGTTTTGTACCTGGAAAAAGTTTTGATTCAGGAGCTAATGGTAAATCTTTATTTAAATCATGTAATTCTTATCGATATTCTAATTCTACTTCAAATATATAACCATTTTCACAACTTCATTTACTTTTGTATAATTACAGTTATATCGTTCTTCCCATTTCAATCCACCAAAAGGGATCTAAATTATATGTATTTGCATATGTTTTTCTAAAATTTTCAAAAACATCACTTAACAATAATACATCATTTTTAAGATATAAATCAGACATTCACCAAGATTTTCTATATTTCATTTTTCCCAAACTAATTTTGCATGTTAATAATCTTCATCAGTTATATCACAATCACTTAATTTACTATAAAATTATGTTTCTACAAATTTTTTCCAGGAATCCATGTAAGCATATGGATGAACACCTTTTCTAATTACTAAATTAAATAGTTCTGTAGAAAAACACTTTGTGGTGTATTTTAAATGATTTTTTTTTTACATTTGATGAAAGTTTGTCAAGTAAAGAATCCATAAATCTAAGTGTACCAACAAATCTCTTTTTTAATTTTTTTGTGCATTTACTAAAACTAAGGTATTTATATTAATTGTTTGGTATTAGTTCTATTTCTTTATTATCAAAACCAAGTTCTTGTACAAAAAGATGTGAAACATAACCAGATAAACGATGTAAATAAATAGGTACCAAATTAGGTTGTAGTTTTAAATTACTCTCATCAAACTATGGAGCAATATATTTAAACTATGGAACAATATATTTTCCTGTTAAATGATCATGTTGACCTACGTTTTTTATAAATTTTTGTGCATAGTGTACAAACTGTAGATTTATGATACATTTTGTATTCATCAAGTGGTTTCATTTCTTCAATTGCAGAATATACTCTTCCAATTTCTTCAACTTTTTTTTATACATTCAATAAATTTTATGATAATTTGGGCCTTTATAAACATTGGATCTTTATAATTTCCGTATATGTATATGTATATGGTGTATATATGTATATGGTGTTACTGGATTTGGTTCACAATTATCCATGTGAAAAACTGATTTGTACAAGAACTTGCCATTTTCTGGGTGCACTCAGACTCATGATGCCGTTTGAGAGGCTATTCGACGGAATATTAGCGGCTTCAGTCAAGAATTCCATCATAACGACTGCAAGAGCAGGATGCTGACCCCATGCCCCTCTTATCACCATCCTCCCCTAAGGATAACACGGTGGTGAGATGGTCCCTGGCGATGGAGTGAGTGGGTTCAAATACAATAGTTTGCTGTTTGTTGTCAAAATTCTTGAAATTTATTATCTGTTTCACCTTCTTTTAGTATACATTCACAATATAAGTTAAAATTTATCTTTACACCATGATGTACCTTCAAATATTCCTTAACAATTTAAAAAAAATTTATTTTTACTGTATTTAAGAAATGTTTACGATCATGTATATCTATACTATTTTCTAAATTTATACTCTGTAAGCCGTTTTCAAATGCATTTCAACTTTGTATTCTTTAATTGTATTCTATCTCTTGGTTTTAAGAATATATTTCTAGAAAATGGAAATATTGTTTTTAAAGGTTTAACCTCTTTAGTTAAAAAAACGTGATAAATATCATAAAATCTCAATTTTTCACCTTTTTCATTTTTAACAATATTTGTATTAACTTGTTCAGGTATATGAATATTAATAATTCTTTTATAATTTCTACTTACTTCAGTTAGATAACTTTTACCTACTTCAGCAACATTATTATTAACAATACTTGTATTATTTTCAGATGTATTATTTTCAACAATATTTGGATGATTACTAATAATTGAACGATTATTAATAAGAAATGTAATTAAATCAACTTTATTTACATTTGAATAAGCTGGTAAATTCTTTATTTTACAAAATTCACAAAGTCTTGCAACATTGAATTGTTGTAGTTGAGCAGCACTGTTATTTTCCATTTTGCTCTTTTATTTATTACAAAAAATTTATAAGAGTTCAAAAAAATTATTTTTTTATATGTTGATAATTATTTAATAGATGGATTATTTAATAAATAATTAATCAAAAAGAGAATTCGTTAATTATTTAATTTAACTATCTATTAGTTTTTAAAAAATTAGTTTAATAATCAATTACTTTTTAAACAATTAGTTTATTATTTAGTTTTTAAACAAATGGTTTTTATTAGAAACAGTTTGCTATTTAGTTTGCTATTTAGTTTAATAATCAATTCGTTTGGTCTTCTATTTATTACAAAAAAAATCATTAGATTTGTAAGAATTATTTTTACTAATAAAGTAATAACTATTTAATAGATAGATAAGTATTATTATATAATACCATGAAGAATAATTATTTAATAAATCATAATGTTAAGGCTTTCTTATTCCTAATATATTCTAAGGTACATTTCTTATATTTATTATTATGTTTGTCTTTAAGTGATGGATTTGTATAAAACCAATTTTAATCTTCAATTTCTTCACAAACTTTACATTTCTTTGTAGATGTAGATTTTTCTTCAGTTATAACTTCTTCATTATTCATTGTAGATTTAGATTTTTCTTCATTTTCCATTGTTAAATTTTTGTATTTTCTTCACTGGATTTCATCTTAAATGTTCTTTAAAATAATATTTAGCGACACTTTTTCTACATACACAAGGAATTCAATTTTTATTGGAATTTTGTACATGATATTTATTAATATATGGTCTACATGTAATTCTATAACCATCTTTTGTACATTTTTGTAAAGGAAAATTATCAAATGATTTCTCTGTGTTGCAATATTCACATAGTTTAGTGTTAACAGAACAATCTTGTTGTGCTTGCTCCATTTATATAGGAAAAATTTATTAGATTTGTGAAAAAGTAATTTTTTAATTATTCAATTTTAATTTTAAATTACTCATATAAATTATTTTAACAATAAGAATCTTCAGCATCATCATCAGATTCATAATACTGATTTCTAAATTGTTGAAGTCTATCGAACAAATCATCAAAAGATCTTGTAGTTATTGGCAAAGAATAAAAAAAAATGATCAGAATATCTGATTATTGTTGCTGGTAAGGAATCAACTGTTGTCAATACTTCAACTGATGTTACTTCTTTATTTTTAATAATACTTCTACAAAGTGGACGCTTTTGTTCTTCCTTTAACCATTTATCAATACAGTCTTTATGAAAAATATGATTGCATTTTGTTTTAACAATTTGATTATTATTTTCATTACTTAAACAAAAAGAACAATCAATATCTTTTTCACATACCGCAATTACTACATAAGTTTCTTTTAGGTTAGTTTGCATTTAGTTTTGGTTATCCATTTATAAGAATTAATTATTATTAGATTTACAAAAAATTAATAATAATAAATTTCAGTTAATCATTTAGCTATAATTTCAAAATTTGATTTTTTTAAAAAAAGCAAATTTTGAACTCTGTATCCTGAAAGTCATTATTTCTATTTTTAAGTGTATTCATTTCTCTATATTTAAGTTTCATTTGTCCTTTTTTAATTATTTCTAGTTCCCAATGATCAATTAATTTGTAATATCTATTTATTAAAATAAGTTTTAAATTATTATTACATTCCATACAATTTTTACCCTATATCTAGTATTTAAATATTCTCAGTCAGTAATATCATATAAAACATTTATCTCTAGTTCAGTTGTTTTTTAATCTCTTTCGAGACACTAATATCATTGAGTTTCTTGATTACAGTCTCCATTTATATAGAAAATTATTTAAGAGTTTACCAGAAAATAAGTTTGTAATTTATGTTAAAATATATTTTTGGAATGTACTTTTTAACTAATGTATTTTCATTTATTTACCTACATTCACAATGTAAAACAAAAACTCATAATAATCTTATGGCCACTATAGCAAAAAGTAAATAATTTTTATATGCATTTTGTAATATAATTTTAAAAAACACGTTTTTCACAAAAGCCAAAAATAGGACAATTTTTGGGGCTAAGAAAAAGTCGAAAAAAATGCTTTTTAAAAAAAAATTTTTTTGAAAGTAATTTTAAAAAACACGTTTTTCACAATAGTCAATTATTGGACAATTCTTGGGACTAAGAAAAGTTGTAAAAAATGCTTTTTTAAAAATTGTTTTGAAAATTATAGTTACTTCTCTAATATATTTAATTTATTATATGTAATTACATTAAATTCACCTATGGGAGATGTATGTCTACATCTACGTCTACATCTACATCCATACTCCACAAGCCACCTGACTGTGTGTGGCGGAGGGTACCTGGAGTACCTCTATTGGTTCTCTCTTCTATTCCAGTCTCGTATTGTTCGTGGAAAGAAGGATTGTCGGCATGCCTCTGTGTGGGATCTAATCTCTCTTATTTTATCCTCATGGTCTCTTCGCGAGATATACGTAGGAGGGAGCAATATACTCCTTGATTCCTCGGTGAAGTTATGTTCTCGAAGCTTCAACAAAAGCCCGTACCAAGCTACTGAGTGTGTCTCCTGCAGAGTCTTCCACTGGAGTTTATCTATCATCTCCGTAACGCTTTCGCGATTGCTAATTGATCCTGTAACAAAGCGCTGGTCTCCGTTGCTTCTTCTCCATCTCTTCTGTCAACCCTATCTGGCACGGATCCCACACTGCTGAGCAGTATTCAAGCAGTGGACGAACAAGTGTACTGTATCCTACTTCCTATGTTTTCGGATTGCATTTCCTTAGGATTCTTCCAATGAATCTCAGTCTGGCTTCTGCTTTACCAACCATCAACTTCATGTGATCACTCCATTCTAAATCACTCCTAATGCGTAATCTCAAATAATTTATGGAATTAATTGCTTCCAGTTGCTGACCTGCTATATTGTAGCTAAATGATAAGGGATCTATCTTTCTATGTATTCGCAGCACATTACACTTGTCCAAATTGAGATTCAATTGCCATTCCCAGCACCATGCATCAATTTGCTGCAGATCCTCCTGCCTTTCAGTACAGTTTTGCATTGTTACAACCTCTCGATATACCACAGCAAAGTGCATAATTTTTTCTATAATAATTATTGTTATATTATATTATGACATTATTAGGTATAATAGATAGTAGATAATAAATGTATGTTCTGGGGAATTAAGGCAATTTTATGGAATATATAAAAATGTGTGTTAATGAGCAAATTTTTATTTTTTATAAAATTGTCCTAGTGTCCAAGAACATATATTTATTATCTACTAATGTGCTTTGTTCTCTATGTAACAAACCTCTCTCGCGTCCGTTGGCCATCGTAATTTAATGTATATATTATTATTGTTATTATTATTTTTTGATTGTTGCCGACTAACGTGGTGGGGCTTAATAAAAATGATATTTCATTTAATTTTGATTTTACGTTTAAATGCTTTCCTGAAGTTCTCCTTTTTTAACAATATTAATCTCAAATTATTTGTTACGTTAATGAATGTTTGACTCGTTGAATCTTAAAACATGAGCATATAAGTTGTACAATGTAATAAACTTTTCATATTAATTTCCTCGGCTAGTCAGTTCACCTTAAAGCAAAAGATCTTTAGTTATTAATTAAAATCGCGGCCCACACAAGCGCGAGCGTATTTTTCTTACCTCCATTAACCATTGTATTGTAGTCAGAGTCCTGGCTCTGGGTCTCGGCTATGGTACTGAAAATAAGAATCTTAAAGCAAAGTATTTTCTGCAACGTCGGGCGGCTGTGGAGAAAAATTAATATTATGTTAATAGCGGGCGAGTTTGCCGCTTCCGCTAATTTTTCATAAGTTAATATCGCCACGTAATGGCGTCGTTGGCTGCATCGGCCGCTGCGATTGTTGAACTGTAAATCACCCGAATGCAGGCTAATTCAAGGAAGGCGGACATGAAATCGCGATCACCTCTTACAAATTAAAAGTGCACAATAGTATTAAATCAGTATATTATATGCTTAACTCATACAAATATGCTTACATTTGCCAGCACTCGCAAGATGTCTAGTGCTACACAATAAAGACAAGAGAAGAAGTAATGAAGACGACTAAAAAATTAACAAAAGAGTGTATCTTGTCACCTCTTTAGATCGTTTTGTCATAAATTATTTCTTTGCATTTGAAACTTGGACAGAGAAATTATTATTTTACGGCTACATGAAAAAAAATCTCTTACAAATTATGAATGTCTTCTTTATAAATATTTTCGTAATATGGCACTGGGGACGCTATATTGCCCCCCGAAATGTTGATGTCATAAAAAATGTTCGTGTTTTTTTTACATAAATATTTCCTCTTTCATGTCCACAGTGTCCACACGCAGATTTTTCTTTCACAGTTTACATATGTCACATCATATGTCGTAATTACTGAGGTGCGTTGCACACAAAGTGTAATACAGATGAAGTTATCTACTTAACAATATAATACACAATTGGTTACGTATACAGTCATGTACAAAAGGACATAGAATACAATTAATTTCATTTTGGCTGCTTCTTTTTCGGTTTGCAACTTTTGCAGTGTTCAAAGGTATACAAGCACTAGTTAGTCTGGAATATTTGAAGTCCCAGGGGTGTCAACTGTTCGCTCCCCATTTGGCGCGGCCGTAGGGAAACCTGGGGAAAACCTCGGCGGAGCGACAGACTAACTGCTTGGGTCACTTTCACTTAAACGTTTCTGGGATGTCATTGGAGTACAGGATGTCCATATCTACGCCGCGGCGTTTAGCTCGCGACGGCGTCGGTTGGTGTGTTCGGTGCTCGGCGGTCGCGGCGGCAGCGGAGAGGCCAACGCCCGCTCGACGCCAGCGTGTCTCTCACCGTCGCGGAACGTCAGAATCAGCTGATCGGCTGCACCGTTGGCGATGCGCTTCTGTCTCGCCCGGGCGTGGCGGAGTGGGATGATATTCGCCCCCCGCTCTTGTTGGCAGGAGTCAGCTCTACTACGCATCTCCGATGTAGTACATGAAACATACACACAACCAACGTAATATTTGTTTCCCGCTGCAGATGGTTACGCTAGTGGGAAAGAAGCATTTATTAGTGCGGCAGTAGTTGTTAAGTTTTCGCCAGTTTCCGAGGGTCAAGCCAGCACTGTCTTGCAGAATACATGACATGGACCTTCTCCCGTGAATGCAGTTTTGATGCAATACTGCTTCCATTACACGTCAGTTTTTGTCTTGACAAAATTATTTGTTTTCGCCGCACCCGCAGGCTCTGGTGAGTGTCCCAATACGAGCTTAGCACAAACATTCGCCGTTTCTGCGGTCGCTGTTTTGCAACAGTCCACGCATTGCATTCCAATCTCGCATTGTTGTACTCCCTGAAATTACAGTCTGTCCCAAAAATATTGACTGTGGGTTCACTTCACGTTAACAGTTCACATTTATAAGCAAATTCACAGTTTTCCGTGCGTAATATTGGCGTTTGGCGTCTTTACCGCTGTTGAACGTTCAATACTAGCACTTCACTGTCCGTATCACAGTTTCACCTTCACAGTTTTTCACTTGGCAGCGAGCACGGCCCTTAAAATTACTAGGGCCGTGCGGCCGAGTTTGCCTATGTATTTTAACATGGGACGCGCTAGCGTGAGGCCGAGTTAACGCAGCGCTCGCGCTGCTGGCGCGCGTCCAAGAGGTTATATAAGCGAGCGATAAGCGCCTGAGCGCCATTCGCGCTGCTGCTGCCGCACACGCAACTGCATTGAACGCTGCCAAGATGTATAGAAGGCGGTGGAGACGCCGTTCAAAACAGACTGTATATAAGACTATTGAAGATGTTGAAATGTCAACGACCGCCACCGACAAGAAGAAGAATACAATTAAATCTGTTGCTGCACACGCATTGCTAGATGGACCTTCTGTTTTTTGTGGTTGCAGATTGAATTTCAGCATTGATTTGAATGATACATTTTCGCATGGTAACGGCTGGTTAACAGTAGCAGTTGTACGTGGTGGGAGTGGCGTCCCGAACGTGTCTGGATTGGAAAGCTTCGTCGACAGAGACATCATAGCCTACAAAACATATCATGTTACAGAAAATGCTAATAAAGACTTCGGCAAATCATCATATATGTCCCCTTCACCTTTTGTCCTGTATACCCGTAAGAGAGCTAAAATTAATGTAAATGAAAGTGTATTTATCTGGTGTAAAGGAAAAGGTGTTTGTGAATACATTAAATTCGTTGGAGATTGTACACTGTATTTTCATAAATAAAGTTATTGATTTCACACACACACACAAACACTAATGTATTTCATTCAGTCTGAACTGGATTTTGGCTCGTGCTGGATTTTACCAGTCTCTCGCACTAATTGTCTCTTTTCATTTTCCACTTAGAGTCGTACTTGCTTTCAGATTTTTTGACTATACAATTGTATTTCCGTCTCATCTGAAGTAAGTCCCCATGTCATGTGTGCCCACTCATTGCGTACTTGCCCTCCAGAGCCAGGCTCGACTTTACAAAACTTTGCCTCTCGCATTATTGTAGACATTTTATAATCTAGGCCTAGTGTGCAAGTTCCTAGATTAAT
This sequence comes from Schistocerca piceifrons, assembly GCF_021461385.2. Classification (NCBI taxonomy): domain Eukaryota; kingdom Metazoa; phylum Arthropoda; class Insecta; order Orthoptera; family Acrididae; genus Schistocerca; species Schistocerca piceifrons. The sequence goes on from NC_060149.1 coordinate 77,086,553, forward strand.
GTTAGATTTGTGACTTTTGTTTACACTACAAATTCGTGCAAATCTCTGCCTTAGCTGATGGCAATATATTTTAACAGTGCTTAGCGGTAGTCGCGTTTACTGATTTGCTTTGTACCTTGTCCACAACACATGAGGTACCTTGGGTGATGTACACCCTGCACTCATGTTGTTTAGTAAAATATGATTGAGCCTATTTCAAGATCGGTATAGACATAAATACATGGAACAACATATACACTATAATATTGAATTTCATAAGTTGCATAACTACTACAGTTCAAAAATATTCATGACACACCAATGAAAAATTCTTTCATCGTTACATGCTGTTGGATTTTTTTTTAATATTTTTCAATATGACATTTGTAAAATATTCTTAAATCTATGTTCATTTTTTTTCAAAATGCAATTGTTTAAAAATACTATGATTCCTTAACATCTACAAAATTGAATCACACTAATCTTGTGTGCCTCATTGTCTTTAAATGTTACACTAAATTCTTAACATTTACACACAAAAAGAAAATACACTATAAACTTAACCTACTACACACAAATGTAGAAGTTACTCTACTGAGCGAACTTCTTTAAGTCTTTGTAAGTATTTTTCTTGTTTCTTTCGTAATTGCCTCCTTCTTTGACCATGGGATGGTGTAGTTTGCGTGACAGAAAGTATCGTGAGGTACCACTTTGATGTTATAGGTGTAGCCCTCGATAACATCGGGTTTTTCCGAAAACACATTCTCATAATCTGTAAGTAGCTGAGTCAATTCGTTTTGTTGTGCTTCAGTCTAATGTTCTGACTCCCTAACTTTCATGGCTATCAGTTTCCTTTTTTCCTCTTTATCTCCAGTAATAAAATCTTTATAACATGCTTGTCTTGTACTTAAGTCAGAATATAAATTCATTACCTGTATTCCTTCGAATCTCGACTGAAAGTTCCGGCAATATTTACCGTGCACTTCCCGTGTCCTCAGCAACGGCAAAATTACACGTCTACCCTCATTCATAAGGCTTACTTCCCCGCACAAGAGGTCGATTTTTGCGTCCCTCTGGCGTAAAAATTCTATCCCCAGGATGCAAGCAACACCTAATCCCTTAACTACTAGGAATGAGCTTTTCATTGCTTCATTTCCTACCATAAACTCGACTTGCACCTGGTGCCTTATGATATGAGATTGTGCACCTATTGCACCTGTAACACGACAATTCTTCACTGGCAATACTGGTATTCTATTATTTTGACTCAAGTACTTGTAAAAATTTGCGCTCATGACACTGGTTGACGCACCGGTATCGACTATTATGTGTATTGGTGCTCCATACATATCTGCTTGCAATATAGCCTGCACAACACTTTTGTCGGTTCGGTTACATTTCTGCGGTATGTCTACAAGTTCCTTTTCTATTTTTGTTCCTTCATTGTATCTCAGCATACAAAGTTTATGGCTGTCATCCGTGAATGTGCCCTCACTACACCATCCTGCAGCCAACAACGGAGAGCGTATTGTGGCTGTCTTTAGTTTAACGGATGAGCATTAGTGGGTTGACAGTTGTCTGTCACTTCCACTAACCCCACATTGTGGTTCTGGTTGTTGTTGTTGCTACTGTTGGGTTGGCCGCCCTGCCTCCCCGTTGGTGTAATTTGATATTGTGTATGGCTCTGGTTTTGCGGTGGTCGGTTGTAACTTCCTGACATGTTCTGTAATGGACCTGGGTTGGCGTTCCATTGTGGCGCTGTGTTTTGTTGCCACTGTGGTGTCGGTTCGTTACGACCACGCCACTGGTTTCGGTTATTCCGCCATTGCGGATTGCCGTTACCATTATATCCATTACTCATGCGTCCATCATGATGTCTCTTTCGATTTTGACGATTATAACCGTTGCCGTTATAACCATTGCCATTGTTTGTGCCTCGATTCTGTTGCCGGTGCTCTTGCCTATTCCCGTTACCATTTGGTACTAAGTTACTACCGTTACTGTGGCTGCTATTGTAATCGGAATTTTGTTGATTACAGCCTGCATAGTTCCACTTGTTTTCGGTTTTCATATCTTGGATCAATAAGTCAACAGAATCCAATGTTTCCATGAATTGTTCTATATCGTACTCTGGCACATTGATGAAATATCTTTTAATTTCACTGGGCAACTTCATTTTTATTAATCTGATTATGTCATGATCGGACATTGGCTCGTTCCAGTACCTGGTTTTGTTTATATACTTTTCGAAATATTTGCGTAACGTTCCCATCTTAGGATTGTACATTTCTGGACTGTACAACTCCCTTCGTAGTCTTTCTTGAACGCTATCGGACCAGAATTTTTGCAAGAATGCACCTTAAAACTGTTGCATCGTTAGACATTTTTCGGACACGTCGGTAGCCCACAGTGCCGTGTCACCTTGAATAAAGGAGACCACGAACTGTATTCTTTGTCTTTCCGTCCATGTCCTGGGAAACACATTCCTGAAGCTCTTAATAAATACAACAGGGTGGACATTTCGTTTTTCGCTATTGAAGGGTTGGAATGTCCTATGTTTTATTACATTGTCCTCTTTTTTGCACATCTGATTGCTACATTCTGTGACATTCATTACTTCGTGATGTGCGCTGCACGGTATCGCATGTTGTTCGTGCTCATAATTCGCATTAGGTTGCGGTTGCGCACTCGCACCCTGCATACCGTCAGCGTTATTATAGTAATCAGTAAGCGGAGTCGGATTCATGATCTGTCCGCCACTGTTTACATTGCTTTCCAACGCAGACAGTCTCCGCGCGACCTCCTGTTGCCAATTTGGCAACTCCGCTGTCACACGGGATTTGATCTGTGTTAATTCGGCATGTAGTGCAGCAGCGCTAGCGTCAATATTTACACTCGCGGCCGCAGTCGCTTGTTCTACAGCTGTTTTTACGTCGCTTTCAATCTTTGCAGATATCTCGTGATCCTTTACTTCTAGCCATTCATTTAATTCTTTTTCTACTTTTTGAGCTTGCACTTCCAAATATGCGTCAATACTTTTCCGTGCATCTATCTCCACATTATCCACGCGGTTGGTTAAAGTCTGGACATTATCTTCAAGCCTAGCCTGCGATATCTCTAATTTTTGCATCTCGCCAGCTAAGCTTTGCACAAGATCGGGGATCTCTTTGCAAGCGTCCCACATCTCGGCAAGTTCGCTTTGGATACTATCTAGCTTCGCTTCACTGCGCTGCTCTTGCTCATTGAGCTTTTGCATTATTTTTTTCTCCTGCTCATGCAGCATCTCAGCCAGTTTTTCATCTCTTTGCCTATCTCTTTCTTCGAGCCTACGCAGAAATTCTGCAAATGGGTCTGCAATTGGTGACCATACTGGTGTCCCGCTTAATCTAGCACTCGATTGGCCCCCCTGCCCAGGCAGTGGAGTTGTTACTCTATTCCCATTCTGCTGTGGAGCGTCATTCATCGTCCACAGATCCTCGCCCCCCGCTCCGGAAATTATGTTATCCGAGGCGGTGGCTTGGGATTCGTTTACGTATTGCAAATGATCCTCACTTTCCATATTAACAGAATTTTGTTCTTCTGGTACGGATGCTTTAGGTTGTCCTATCTTACCAATACTAAATTTACTTTAAGCCACTGACGAATCTTTAACACTGATACACACACGATTAATTATCCCCTCCAAAACTAAACATATAAATAAACAAAACGAATAATTATCCCCTCCAAAAATAAACACATAAATACACAAAACACCGAAGGTATCTCATGTGCACATGGGTTCGATATTCCGCACAGAGCTACACGGGATGCTTGCACAATAGGCCTTACCTTACTTATTTTTCTTTCTCACAATCCTTTTTCTTTTCTACACTTTTTCCTCTCCAGATCTCCTCAGGGTGTGGTTTTGTTGTTGTACATGTAAAAGAATTCATATAAGCATTAATATTTTACAATAATTAGACACATACATAATTACATTCAGTACAATAGAATCATATTAATCGGGCCCCAAAGTTGCGGCGCCAATCTCGCGTCCGTCGGCCGTCGTAATTTAATGTATATATTATTATTGTTATTATTATTTTTTGATTGTTGCCGACTTACGTGGTGGGGCCTTAATAAAAATGATATTTCATTTAATTTTGATTTTACGGTTAAATGTTTTCCTGAAGTTCTCCTTTTTTAACAATATTAATCTCAAATTATTTGTTACGTTAATGAATGTTTGACTTGCTGAATCTAAAACATGAGCATATAAGTTGTACAATGTAATAAACTTTTCATATTAATTTCCTCGGCTAGTCAGTTCACCTTAAAGCAAAAGATCTTTAGTTATTAATTAAAATTGCGGCCCACACACGCGGGAGAGTATTTTTCTTACCTCCGTTAACCATTGTATTGTAGTCAGAGTCCTGGCTCTGGGTCTCGGCTATGGTACTGAAAATAAGAATCTTAAAGCTAAGTATTTTCTGCAACGTCGGGCGGGTGTGGAGAAAAATTAATGTTATGTTAATAGCGGGCGAGTTTGCCGCTTCCGCCAATTTTTCATAAGTTAATATCGCCACGTAATGGCGTCGTTGGCTGCATCGGCCGCTGCGATTGTTGAACTGTAAATCACCCGAATGCAGGCTAATTCAAGGAAGGTGGACATGAAATCGGGATCACCTCTTACAAATTAAAAGTGCACAATAGTATTAAATCAGTATATTATATGCTTAACTCATACAAATATGCTTACATTTGCCAGCACTCGCAAGATGTCTAGTGCTACACAATAAAGACAAGAGAAGAAGTAATGAAGACGACTAAAAAATTAACAAAAGAGTGTATCTTGTCACCTCTTTAGATCATTTTGTCATAAATTATTTCTTTGCATTTGAAACTTGGACAGAGAAATTATTATTTTACGGCTACATGAAAAAAAATCTCTTACAAATTATGAATGTCTTCTTTATAAATATTTTCGTAATATGGCACTGGGGACGCTATACCTCGCCAAGTCCACCTACATGATCAGTACCAATCCCTGCTAGGTATTTGCATGACAATTTAGGATATATTTGCAACAGATGAAGAACAACAGATTCTCGTATACACTCTTACACTCTACTTTGAAAATGACAAATTCCGATCACCTTTCACTACTGGAAGGTGCCATAATAACGTTACACACCCTGTACATGTGCCATGAATGGCTGCCACACACCTCTCCCATTCCTCTCACTGGTGGATCTACCTTCGAACAGTATCACAGATGTACTGCACTGCAGATAAACTTCTAGAAACAGTTCTGGATATAATGTGTGGTGGATTCACCTGGCAGGAGGACTGGGTCCGGTTTATTGGAGCCATCCGCAACACATACGGATATGCACATACAAAAAATAGAGTAAATGCTTTGCATCCATAGAATACTTGGTTGTGAGTTACTGGGGCATTAGTGTACAGTGCTATACTATGCCGTCTGACTAATGTGTTGTTCTATCTCGTACCTAAGAAGAATGCTCATGAAGGCCTGTCTCCCTCCATCCAATGGACATCTAGCATTCAGAATAGCGGAACTGGGATGATCATGTGTTGTCATTGTGGATCTTTAAGAGTATAAAACGAGGTGTGATAGGCACAGGAGGATGCCTTGGTTTGTTGTTATTACTGGAGAATCTAGCAACATTGTTACGAAATATTGGTAATGTAAAGTGCATCAAAGATGTTATGCTCTTTAGCAGGAGGAATTTAAACGTGCTTACAACCCTTACAAAATCATTTTGCAAAGAGTTTTTTGCCATTTTTTGGGCTCTAGCACTGTCGAAAATAACGTACACGTTGCTTAAAATGGAGTCTTCGTGATTGGTAATATGCATGCATAGTCTCTAAATGTTTGTGTGTAGAGCTGTGAGCGGCGGGTGGTTGTGGTTCGAATGTGTAACTTGCTAACTGTTCGTCTATGAATTACGTTGCTGTGGGTGCACACTCTGTAGCTACAGGGAAGGGAAACTCTCATGTTCCAGGATGATAAGTGCACTGGACGCACTGTCAACTAACGAATGACTTATTTCTAGGATACAAAAATACTCGAAATCTACAGTTCGTAGATGTCCTGACTCGGTTGTGGGGACGTATCTGATTTAGAAGGTGTAAACAAAATTAGTAAAGCTCATCTGGTAACCAGTAAGATCATATACATATGGGGAAAAAATGTCAGAGGAGCAGTAGAAATCAACTCTGTACACATGTCAACTCCCTGTTCCAGACCCCTACACAACAGAGTGGAAGTCAGAAGAACGTGTAGAACTGTGCCAGACTTTGAGTTTCCATCAAGTGCATCGCTATATGGGTCTGCAGAAAAGCTCTCTGACGTGTTATTGCAGTACAAGGGTTTGTTTGCAAACTATGAGTTTCCAATCTGCACTACTTGTTGAGTGTCATCTAGGTACGAGGCGAGTGTTTCTACACTTTTCACGATCTTCCTATCCAAAATGTATAAATGTAGATCATCGGGAAGACGGGAATTCTTAGGATTTTCTAGTACGCTAGTGTATAGGACACGCAAATACTCCCATATAAAATCAAACAATGCGTGAGTATGCCACAATGTCACCATAAATGTACGACATAATATAAAATGACAAATAATATAAAATGACAAAAAATAGGTAAAAATCGAGAAAACTTGGTATAATTAGGACAGATTAATGGGAAATACTACGAAATAGATAAAATCATGGAAAAACTTGCAAAACTATGTAAATTGATTGGGGCTACATAAAATTAGAGAAAAAGTACCATGAAATGCGGGGAACTGAGGTGGGTTGGGTGTTCCCGGACACTCAGGACCAAGAAAAGCTTAAAAGTTGTCTCTCGCTGAATTCAGTTTTAACTCTACCCCTGTAAACTACATGTGTATTACACAGAGGCGCTATATTGAAGCATACAAAACGTATGTATCCAAACCCATAATTGTGTTCTCACACATGCAATCAATATAGATATTACTGTATGATGGTTGCTTCTCAGAAGCAATGTTATTTCTTAGGTATTAAGGAGAAGAATAATTGCTTCAATAGACCATAAACTATTCCCTAGAGTCTTCTGCAGGTGAGTGGACCGATGCCACATATATCATATTTAATAGTGTGAGAGGAATATACTTGAAGACATGGAGTTAGGACGAAGTTGCTCTATTATCCTACACATGGGCAAAACTACCTAATATCAGACCAGGACTTCATTATGGAAGAGGAATGTTACCAGAGCTGTGGTGATGCTACTGTAAACAGCAGTACGACTGTCACAACTCTTTTGGCTACTAATCGTGGTGCTTGCTCCCTCGTAAGAAGTTGCTGCTTCCTTGTGTGCATTTTCGTGCAGCAGGACATTGGTGTTACCTCAATGTATCAGCTATCGAAAAATATTCATGACGCTTTTTTGCTTGCTGTATTTCCTAGTGAGACATAGCCTAATCTGTCAATAGTGATACTACTACTAATGATAAGCACAACTGACATGGGAAGTGTGATTGAGGATATGTATGTGTCCAACTTAAAAAGACGTAAAAATTCCGTTAATTTCCTAAGAGACAGAACAGGAGTCTCCTGACTTGGTTCTAGTTGCTTTATAACCAGACTGAGCGGCCGATATACACTGATGATGCCTTCCTAAGACACCAGAATAGTATAGAAGGAAGTACTTTTAATATTTTAAAGTTTGTCACTGTAGTGATTGAGGTAGCAAAATTATGGGGTGTCTGATTTTGGACAAATATATCCTGCATTAGAGTATTAAGAGCGTTGCATTCCGCACGACTAATACTTCGGAAACCATATGGCTTCAACAATATAGCATGTTTAGGTGCAGGACTGTGTATCCATAGGAGTGTGTGTTTATGCTCTATGGCCATTTCTCTCATGCTGGTACCTCCCTGGTACTGACTGCAAACAGTGGACTAATACTTCAAAACTGATAGCACAACTGATTTGCGCGAAACGTTTTAAACTCCATCCTAATGTGCATGAGTATAGGACGCTGTCTGGTATACTTTGGTGTATGAGGGTGAATCGACGTACTGTACTGCACAGTCATCTATCTGCATTCGCTGTCTGGTATGTGGTGCCTGCAAAGTAGTGAAAGGGTGATGTAGTGATGATACAGAAACTGGGAAGCAACCTGCTGTGTCACTGGTCCGCATTAAAATTACGGAGCAACTGGTAAAATTGCTAAAATTGATTGCACTATCAACTGTGGTGCGTGTTACAGTACATCATCCCATATCAACGGTGTCTTTCCCATCAGGTCTGTCCACTGATATACTGTTGATATAATTAATGATTGATTGACACCACTTGGTTGAGATGGAAAGAGCCTTGGTGGAACAGTTGATATGTGCTACTTGTCACTGTGGAGCAAGAGATTAAATGTAGAGGTCAACACCTTCAGATAGTTGTTTGGAAGCGTTCCTCAGTGCTGCAAAATCGTCCTACTTCCATATGCTACGATGCCCTCCACATGTTTTTTTTTTCACCAATAAGCTAAAAGTACCTGATTTTATTTCTACACCCTTGTGCGTGTTGTGAACAGCACCTTCTGGCGATGGTCAACACTGGAATAGTAATCATGTGGTCTATATGACTGCAAAATGAGAAAGCAATGCTCTTCGAAACAGAACACCAAGACATCCGCTACCCCATCGCTGTGGAAGATGAAATTAACTGCATAGGACAGCTGTTGGAAACGCTCTACAATGCCGCAAACCCTTCTGGTTTCCATATGTTGCGATGTCTTATACATTTTTGTCAATTGGAAACATCATCTCAGTGTTTCATTTTCTCCAACCTGTGTGTTGTGGTGTAACACCTATTTTCGACCCATTTTGTATCTCTATCGATATTTCGAATTCAATTTTGTAGTGTTGCTCATATAAGATGTTGTATCTCTCATGGAAGTTCTTTGACTTTGTATACATGTTTCAGTTATGTGAAACATTTGAGCGATGTTGTTTAAAATATGCTTGTGAATTTAAATAACTACTGAAGTGATTGTTATATAATACTGTTAATGATTTGGTCCATAGTTAGGGAACGTAGTGTTGAATGTAAAAGATGTGGGGAAAACCCACAACTACGGAAGTAGACTGGCGAAGCGGAAAAGGTGTGGTTGCCGCGCAAGTAGCAATTCGTTCTTTATGACGGGGAAGGAGTCTGGGCTGAACACTGCTGTGGTTAATACCTTGCTAGCTGTAGGGGATCATTGTGGCTCATATTCCTCGTGTTTTGAGGCCAGAAGAGCTTAAGGGCAGTACTTATGGATATCAGATGCTGCATTTGGTGATACCACTATCATGACGTGGTTTTTAGCCATATATGTATTTCCGACGCCAAGAAGATATGTAACAGAGCGAGGCCAACAGTCTTGCTATGATTGCTCGCCACCAGGTTAATAGCCACTGAAAATTGCACCACTAGTACCACCAACCTTCCACTAAATTGTTTATATTTGGCCCTCTGTAAATGGACCAGGTATTTCTGAAATTTGGTTGATTTCTTAATAATAATTGTGGTTTTGCTAAAAACTCTATCTTACACCCGTGATTATCCCAAATCACAAACCTGGACAGTAATCCTATCCTAGTGAATCTAATTCCAAGTGTCCTCATTTATTATGAGAAAGTGGTTAACTTGAATTTAACGTTGTGTTTTCTTTTCACAGCAAATTATACTTCTGAGTAGGTCGAAAGACTGCTTATGTTTGCACATTTGTTATTCAAAGAGTTATAGTTGGTTGTGCTTTAATTAATTAATAATTAATGATAAGAGTACTTACCATTTCTCACACATAATTCTGTAGGTTTGATTATGAGTATGGTTATTCAAGCCGTGAAAGTGTAAGGATCCTCATGTGCTAGGCTAGTTAGTCAATGAAGCAATGCAAAGGCTCCTTCAGAGCCAGTGTAGTTAGATTTGCATTTTGTTTAGTTGCTTCAGTCTGAGTTTATGAAAAAACTATTTACTGTGTTATCTATTCTAATGCAAGGTGGTTAATGCACAGGCATAGAGACCCTGTAATAAGCAATGAAGTTATAGATTATGATCACTAGCAGACACCCTGATTTAAATTCAGAATCATTTCAAGCTTTTCCCTGTTCAGTATTGTTACTAGTTTCATGTGTATCGGTAACTGGTTTTATAGACTGTTACACCTAGTTCATTTAAGGTACATGCAGTTGAGAGGTATATGTTACTGTTTACTATCTCATTGGCCATTTGCTTGTTAGTAGTACTTTTATCTGCAAGGTTAGGTTACTGTGTTGCAGTATCAACAGATATAAGGAAAGAGTTTAGTGTGTGTGTCAAGGAAGGTTAGGTTAGCCTCAGCACTGCCTTCTGCTTTACCATTTTGCTTGACACAAGAATGCCTAATTAGGCTGACAACCGGTTTTAGTATGTAATGTTACAATTTGTTTTTGTGCTGGGAGAACGTCTATTCCAGACCCACCGTTTACTCTGCTGGAGTGTTTCAGAAACGAATCCCAGTTTGACTGTTCTGTTTCCATTAGGTTATCCAATGGTCTCAACTTTCAAATATTCCTCACAGAGATATAGCATTAGCATCGACTGCCATTCAAGGTGATCGGTGGTACCGTTACACTTTGCGATTGTGACGGGACATTTATTCTTCTCTATCATAAAATACAATAAGTAACTAGTGAAAAACTAGTGTGGTTCAAGCAGTGAATGTCCAGTGGTGCGAGGGTTCAATCAAGTCAGGAGAGTGAACAGCAATTGTCGTTGTGTACAAAAGTAAATTGTAATACAGACTGAGAATATACAAAGGTGTGAATGTAGTAACTATACTCACTGAACGAAAAGAAATAGAGTCGGGCGCCATGGGAAGTGCTGCCGGCAGAAATAAAGCTCACATGAGGCAATAACAGATGGCGCAAGTGATAGGCAGCTTGCCTACACACAATATCATGAACACGTAAATAAACAGATCGAGATGCTGAAAGCATCCCAACTCAAACCAGAAATAATAGAGGAAGCAAATGATGAGGACTTTGTAGACATTAGTAGTTATGTGAGCAAATCAGTTGACATGTTTGATTCGTCACAAATAAAGACAGAACATAAAGTAGAATATGAGGTAGAATCAGAACATGAATGTTCGGTGGAACAAGAAAGGAGACAACCGCTGAGTGTGACTGACTATTTAAAAATGTTGTCTGATCAAATGAAAACAATAGGTAGCAATCTTGAAAGTCAGCTTAAAATCTAAGGTAGCAATCTTGAAAGCCAGCTTAAAACACAAAGTACTAATCTTGAAATAGTTAAAGTACAGGCTAGTGAACTCAAAAGTCAAATGAAGTTTCATAACACAAAGTTAAGTTAACAGATTGAACAGGTAAACCAAAAAGTTGGTGCTTTAAGTTCTACTGTCACTGAAATGAAACATGAAATTAATTCCTTTCGCAGCAATGCAGGCTGCTATTCTCCCATGGAGACGATCGTAGAGATGCTGGATGTAGTCCTGAGGAACGGCTTGCCATGCCATTTCCACCTGGCGCCTCAGTTGGACCAGCGTTCGTGCTGGACGTGCAGACCGCGTGAGACGACGCTTCATCCAGTCCCAAACATGCTCAATGGGGGACAGATCCAGAGATCTTGCTGGCCAGGGTAGTTGACTTACACCTTCTAGAGCACGTTGGGTGGCACGGGATACATGCGGACGTGCATTGTCCTGTTGGAACAGCAAGTTCCCTTGCCGGTCTAGGAATGGTAGAACGATGGGTTCGATGACGGTTTGGATGTACCGTGCACTATTCAGTGTCCCCTCGACGATCACCAGTGGTGTACGGCCAGTGTAGGAGATCGCTCCCCACACCATGATGCCGGGTGTTGGCGCTGTGTGCCTCGGTCGTATGCAGTCCTGATTGTGGCGCTCACCCGCACGGCGCCAAACACGCATACGACCATCATTGGCACCAAGGCAGAAGCGACTGTCATCGCTGAAGACGACACGTCTCCATTCGTCCCTCCATTCACGCCTGTCGCGACACCACTGGAGGCGGGCTGCACGATGTTGGGGCGTGAGCGGAAGACGGCCTAACGGTGTGCGGGACCGTAGCCCAGCTTCATGGGGACGGTTGCGAATGGTCCTCGCCGATACCCCAGGAGCAACAGTGTCCCTAATTTGCTGGGAAGTGGCGGTGCGGTCCCCTATGGCACTGCGTAGGATCCTACGGTCTTGGCGTGCATCCGTGCGTCGCTGCGGTCCGGTCCCAGGTCGACGGGCACGTGCATCTTCCGCCGACCACTGGCGACAACATCGATGTACTGTGGAGACCTCACGCCCCACGTGTTGAGCAATTCGGCGGTACGTCCACCCGGCCTCCCGCATGCCCACTATACGCCCTCGCTCAAAGTCCGTCAACTGCACATACGGTTCACGTCCACGCTGTCGCGGCATGCTACCAGTGTTAAAGACTGCGATGGAGCTCCGTATGCCACGGCAAACTGGCTGACACTGACGGCGGCGGTGCACAAATGCTGAGCAGCTAGCGCCATTCGACGGCCAACACCGCGGTTCCTGGTGTGTCCGCTGTGCCGTGCGCGTGATCATTGCTTGTACAGCCCTCTCGCAGTGTCCGGAGCAAGTATGGTGGGTCTGACACACTGGTATCAATGTGTTCTTTTTTCCATTTCCAGGAGTGTATTTTGCACAAACATTTGGACATGAGAAAGCTATCTGCAGGATGGATTCCGCAATTGCTTACGCTCGTATGAAGTGTGCCAAAGATCGTTTGCAGCTGTTCAGGAAGAATCTGCAGAACTTTTAGCATCGTTTCGTCACTGTAGATGAAACATGGGTACATTATTATACTCCTGAGACCAAAGAACAATCTAAATAATGGGTTACCAAGAGAGAATCTGCACCAAAAAAGGCGAATACCATTCCTTCGGCCAGAAGGTTATGGCGACTTTCTTTTGGGATTCGCAAGGGATAATCCTCATAGACTATCTGGAAAAGGGTAAAACTATTACAGGTGCATATTATTCATCGTTATTGGACCGTTTGAAAACCGAGCTGAAAGAAAAACGCCGACGATTGGACCGCAAAAAAGTCCTTTTCAATCACGACAATGCAACAGCATACACCTCAGCAGTTGTGGTCACAAAATTAATGGAAATAGGATTCCAACTCGTTTCACATCCTCCCTATTTTCCAGACTTGGCTCCCTCGGACTACTATTTGTTCCCCAATTTGAAGAAATGGCTGTCGGGACAAAGATTTTATTCAAACGCGGATGTGACTGCAGCAACTAATACCTATTTTGCAGACTTGGACAATTCGTATTATTCAGAAGGGATCAACAAATTAGAACAGCGTTGGACTAAGTGTATAAATCTTAAAGGAGACTATGTCGAAAAATAAAAAAGGTTTATTCTAAACACATAAGCAGTTTCTATTTTTGCACGAACTTTTCAAACGGCCCTCATACAACGACAGGTGCGAGCTACAGTGATTCCCTGATAGCAGGCAGTGGGCCCAGCATTAGCAAACGTTTAACCTATCAGAGAGCAACGACTGGTGCGAATGTTCCAGCCGTTCGAAGAGAAGCCGTATATGAGGTGGCGGAACAGAATGTAAATGTTACAGTAGACAGAAGCGAAACCGCTATGGAAAATAATAGTTCTGTAGTTGAGGAAAGAGTGGGCGGATTCATAGACGTAAGAGAAGGCATGATTGGCAGTACAAATAGTAGTGTAAGTGGCGAAAATGACTTTTCAGAGGTGACAGAATGGCGTGTGCAGATGGACGATCTGTACAGGGGCCTCACACACTGCGAATGGAAGGATTTTAAGAAACCATATGTGACCAAAAAGTTAATTGAAAGTAAGAGAGATTATTGGGACATCGATAAGGTGATGTGGCCTGAAAATAAGGAATAGGAAATAAAGAGCGCCGCACAACGATCGCGTGCAGCCAAGGAAAAGGCCGTTATGGATGGAAGGATGTTGGAGGACGAACTCCTCAACATTGATGGTGAAATAACCTGTGTTAACGATTCGCAAACAGGTACTCACTGCTACCAAAAGGAGAGAATTTGAAGATAATGAAAATATAGACAATTGTCTACATGTTCCTGGAACCCATAAAGATGATACGAAGTATGAAGTAACTGTGGACGTTATTAGAGCTGATGGGGATGATAGCTCATTAGAAGAAAACTGCGAGCCTGTGTTAAGATCTGACGAGAACTCAGAAAACAAACTTAGCACCTGTGTTAGAAAAGATTTCATGTTAGATCCCAAAAGTGATATAGAATGGTTGCATTCGGACGACTGCTCGGATGACGAAAAGTTTGGTATACCTGAAACCAATGAAGGTGCAACCAACAACAATGTTGTACCAACTACTGTCTGTTTTTCCAAACAAAATCCTAACGTCTTTAGTGGACAAAGAAAGAAAGAACCACCAGATGACATTTCAATGAAGAGTACAAATAATTAAAAACTTTGAACTCCAGAAACCAAAGAAGCCACCTGATATAGGTGATCTGCAAGAGAAATAGGATGGTGCTACCTATTGCCACCATAACCATCGAGCAGAGTGCAGATTTGTATATGAATTTGAGAGTAACGAATACTTTGCTCCTGAATTTACTGGCTTTACACCTGATGAAATACTGCTCAATAATAAGAGCAAATGTTTAATTGAGGAAAAACTAGAGTTCCCACCATGTGTAGATTTGGGACTAGCCCATAAAAAGAATTGATAAAAAAAAGCAAAAAGCAGAAGCCAGATCTAAAAGGCACAATAGGAAACTGATGCTTGCCAGTTTCAAGATTACAGACTATGTTCTTCTGAAGACTCACGAAAAATCAAGTGAAAGTCAAAATTTTAGTGTCTATTTATAATGAGCCATTCATAAGACAAGATATACCTCACAAAAATGCTGCCGCGCGGGATTAGCCGAGCGGTCTAAGGCGCTGCAGTCATGGATTGTGCGGCTGGTCCCGGCAGAGGTTCGAGTCCTCCCTCGGGCGTGGGTGTGTGTGTTTGTCCTTAGGATAATTTAGGTTAAATAGTGTGTAAGCTTAGGGACTGATGACCTTAGCAGTTAAGTCCCATAAGATTTCACACACATTTGAACATTTTTGAACAAAAATGCTTACTATTTAATCTATCCAAAGTCCAATAAGTACCTTGGTTTCTGTAACATGGTGCATCTCAAACCGTATATCCCTAGGAATGAGTAACGAAGTATATTCAGACATGGTACCAGAATAGAAATCTATATCATACTGTCATAATATAAATATACCTACCTTATAAAGTTACTGTAATGGATTTTACTGTAATTTATGTTTTTGCTCGTATAAAAACGTCAGTACTTATATAAAATTGCTGATACTTCCTTGTAAGTTTCAGATTCTAAAAATTATTGTCAAAAATGTGAAACCTTGTGTTGAAATGACTACAAGCAAAATGTTGCCAAATTGAAAAGAAATGTTGATTGCCTCAAATACAGAGTGGACACCATAAAAGACTTGCCAAAGTGGGACAAGAACATATATCTGAAATATACTGCCAAAACCCAAACTGGGCAGCAATTGATTAATGTGATATATATATATATATATATATATATATATATATATATATATATATATATATAGTGTTGGAATGTTTGCAAACATAGACTGCCAGATGCTATAGCACGCAGAAAAATTATTTGATTATTATCTCGGTTAATGTTGTGTTTTGCTATGGTTTTGAAAGATGGACTGCTTGTTTCAAGTAAGGGCAGTGAGAAAGTAATACTTCAATTTAAATATGTTTATCCGTTTATGTAAATATCAAAGAATGAACTGCTATTATTTTAAGAAGAATTGAAAATTTCTCGATTAATAATTTCAAAATTATGCTGTCAGATGTGTTACATGTACAGTGTTAAAATTCCTTGTGATATTGTTAGGCGCATATTTGTATATGTGTACCTAAAGTTTTTGAATAATTTCAACATGCTACTCAATATCCTTGGTAATATAGAAAAATTTTGATTACTACTTAATTTATTGTTTCACAAATGAAAGTCAGTTATCAAAGATGTACAGAATTGAATATTGATGCTTATGTCTTGTTTTGGTAATGATGTGTATAAACAGTATTGTGTTTTAGTGTATTTTGTGACTTTTTTTTCATGCTTGACGCTACTTGGATTGATTATTTTTTATTTTTTATTTTTTTATTTTATTTTTTTTTACTGCTCGACACTGTTTAGGTGTTATTGATGTTTCATTGATGTATCCCTAACAGGAAACATCAATGAACCATGGGGTATATGTAATACCTATTTTTGACCTATTTTGTATCTGTATCGATATTTCGATGTCAATTTTGTAGTGTTGCTGATATAAGATGTTGTATGTGTCATGGAAAATCTTTGACTATGTATCTATGTTTCATTTATGTGAAACTTTTGAACGATGTTGGTTAAAATGTGCTTGTGAATTTTAGTAATTAAAGTAAATGACTTGGTCCATAGCTAGGGAACGTAGTGTTGAATGTAAAAGATGTGGGGACGCCCCGCAGCTACGAAAGTAGCCTGATGGAGTGAAAAAGGTGTGGTTGCCTCGCAAATAGCAACTCGTTCTTTGTGATGGGGAAGGAGTCTGGGCTGAACACTGCTGTGGTTAATACGTTGCTAACAGTAGCGGATCATTGTGGCTCATATTCTTGGAGTTTTGATGCCAGAAGAGCTTAAGGGCAGTATTTACGGACCTCGGATGCTGCATTTGGCGATGGGTTTTGCCCCTGTAAGTATAATTCTGATGCCAAGAAGATATGTAACATGGCGAGGCCAACAGTATTGCTATGATTGCATCGCCACCAAGTTAATAGCCACTGCGAATTACGCCACCAGTACCACCAGCCTTCCACTAAATTGTTTATATTTGGCACTCCGTAAATGGACCAGGTATTTGTGAAATTTGGTTGATTTTTTAATAATCATTGTGTTGTTGCTAAAAACTCTATCTTACACCCATGATCATCCCAAATCCTGGGCAGGAATCCTATCCTAGTGAATTTAATTCCAAGTCTCCTGATTTATTACGAGAAACTGGTTAACTTGAATTTAATGTTGTGTTGTCATTTTCACAGCCAATTATACTTTTGAGTAGGTCAAAAGATAGCTTATGATTGCACATTTGTTATTCAAAGAGTTATAGTTTGTTGTGCTTTAATTAATTAATAATTAATGATAAGAATACGTACCATTTCTCATACATAGTGCAGTAGTTTTGATTATGAGCATGTTTCTTCAAACCATGAAAGTTTAAGGGTCCTCATGCACTAGGCTAGTTAGTTAATGAAGCAATGCAAAGGCCTCATCAGCACCAGTGTAGTTAGATTTGCATTCTGTTTAGTTGCTTCAATCCGAGTTCAAGAAAGAACTATTTACTGTGTTATCCAGTCTAATGCAAGATGGTTAATGCACAGGTATAGAGACCCTGTACTAAGCAATGAAGTTATAGATTATGATCATTCGAAAACCCCTTCAGAATCATTTCAAGCTTTTCCCTGTTCAGTATTGTTACTAGTTTCATGTGTGTCGGTAATTGGTTTTATAAACTGTTACACCTAGTTCATTTAAGGTACATGTTGTTGGGAGGTACACTACTGGCCATTAAAATTGCTACACCACGAAGATGACGTGCTACAGACGCGAAATTTAACCGACAGGAAGAAGATGCTGAGATATGCAAATGATTAGCTTTTCAGAGGATTCACACAAGGTTTGCACCGGTGGCGACACCTAAAACGTGCTCACATGAGGCAAGTTTCCAATCGATTTCTCATACGCAAACAGCAGTTGACCGGCGTTGCCTGGTGAAACGTTGTTGTGACGTATTAGCTTTTCAGAGCATTCACACAAGGTTTGCGCCGATGGCGACACCTAAAACGTGCTGACATGAGGCAAGTTTCCAATCGATTTCTCATACGCAAACAGCAATTGACCGGCGTTGCCTGGTGAAACGTTGTTGTGACGGATCGTGTAAGGAGGAGAAATGCGTACCATCACGTTTCCGACGTTGATAAAGGTCGGATTGTAGCCTATCGCTTTTGCGGTTTATCGTATCGCGTCATTGCTGCTCGCGTTGGTCCAGATCCAATGACTGTTAGCAGAATATGGAATCGGTGAGCTCAGGAGGGTAATACGGAACGCCGTGCTGGATCCCAACGGCCTCGTATCACTAGCAGTCGAGATGACAGGCATCTTATCCGCATGGTTGTAACGGATCGCCGGCCGGTGTGGCCGAGCGGTTCTAGGCGCGTCAGTCTGCAACCGCGCGACCGCTACGGTCGCAAGTTCGAATCCTGTCTCGGGCATGGATGTGTGGGATGTCCTTAGGTTAGTTAGATTTAAGTAGCGCTAAGTTCTAGGGGACTAATGACCTCCGATGCTAAGTCCTATAGTGCTCAGAGCCATTTGAACCATTTTTTGTAACAGGTCGTGCAGCCACGTTTCGATCCCTGAGTCAACAGATGGGGACGTTTGCAAGACGACAACCATCTGCACGAACAGTTCGACGACGTTTGCAGCAGCGTGGACTATCAGCTCGGTTACAGCATCATGATGGTCGCATCCGCGTTTGGCGACATCGTGGTGAACGCGCATTGGGAGCGTGTATTCATCATCGCCATATTGGCGTATCACCTGGCGTGATGGTTGGGGGTGCCATCGGTCACCTCTTGTTCGCCTTGGCGGCGCTTTGAACAGTGGACGTTATATTTCAGATGTGTTACGACCCGTCGCTCGACCCTTCATTCGATGCCTGCGAAACCCTACATTTCAGCAGGATAATACACGACCGCATGTTGCATGTCCTGTACGGGCCTTTCTGGATATAGAAAATGTTCGACTGCTGCCCTGGCCAGCACATTCTCCAGATCTCTCCCCAATTGAAAACGTCTGGTCAATGGTGGCCGAGCAACTGGCTCGTCACAATACACCAGTCACTACTCTTGATGAACTGTGGTATCGTGTTGAAGCTGCATGGGCAGCTGTACCTGTACACGCCATCCAAGCTCTGTTTGACTCAATGCCCAGGCGTATCAAGGCCGTTATTACGGCCAGCGGTGGTTGTTCTGAGTACTGATTTCTCAGGATCTATGCACCCAAATTGCGTGAAAATGTAATCACATGCCAGTTCTAGTCTAATATGTTTGTCCAATGAATACCCGTTTATCATCTGAATTTCTTCTTGGTGTAGCAATTTTAATGGCCAGTAGTGTACATGACACTTTACTATCTCATTGGCCATTTGTTTGTCAGTAGTACTGCCTTCTGCTTTACCGTTTTGCTTGACACAATAATGCCTAATTAGGCTGGAGACCGGTTTTAATATGTAGTGTTACATCTTGTTTTTGTGCTGGGTGAAATATCTGCTCCAGACCCACCACTTATTATTGTTTGTACTCTGCTGGAGTGTTTCAGAAACGAATTCCAGTTAAATTTTTCCGTTTCCATTGGTCTTTCTCATGGTCACACCTTCCAAAATTCCTTGCAGAAGTATAACGTTAGCATTGATTGCCATTTACGGTGGTCGGTGGTACTGTTACAGTATGAGCCGCATAATTCACACCATGCGATGTTAAGGTTTCTGTGAGAGCCAATGGATCAAACGTGTTAATGTCAGTTCAGCACCTGACACAGACCTCGAAGTGACAGTAGTAAACAAAGTATATGGCGATGTAAAAAGCTGTAGTTGTACACTACTTGGATGTCTTACAGCCAAAAAAAGAAAACAACATATGAACTGATTGTGAAGGAACAATACAGGAACCTTTTCTTGTGATTGGTAGTCTGCTGGATATGGTCTTCCCCCAGTACAGGCGACAAAACTTTGCACAGCTCTGGGAAGCAACTTTGACTATTGGCCACCAGCTTCAGTAGAGTGACATGTGTATATGTAATATGTTTGATGTCAACACGGGGACGATATTTGCTTTCCGATATACTGTAAGAGAGATCATTGTGGTAAAATCTTATAGGAGGTTCTATTACAAGGAGTGGTATAACTGGCTAAAGTTTGGATGCGTGTATTTCTCTCAAAACTACACCGATTTTGCTCAAAAAACTAATAGAAACTGACTGTATTCATTCTCGTGGACTCATGACTGTTTCTATTACTATTGTTATTATTATCATGGCTGTGTGTTTAAAAAAATTGCGTTCACAGAATTCGTATATTATTTTGTACTTCATAACCTCTAATTATAAACTAGACACCACTTAAATTATAGCTCATTGTGGAACCTCAAAGCGTAGGTTTTCCCAACATGTGATAAGATTGTGTGAAACAGGGTGTGATGATCAAACTGTTCACAAAACTAGAACGCAAGAATCTACTGCTATTCCGAATGATTGGCTGTTGTATGGTAGAAACTTTACAGGCTGGTCAGTAGAGGAGAGCAAAAATGTCAGATGTAGGCATGCAGTTGATATTTCTTTTCGATTTATCAGAAGAGATAGATGCAGTAAAAGTTTGTAGCAGGTTCTATTACAAGACAGGCTCTCACAATTTGTTTCATAAACGTCATTGTGATATATCATTGCACTGGTACAATGGAACCTGCCATAGTGTACAAAACAGCTACGTCCTCTTGACTTATAACTTGCTGTTTTCGAACGTAAAATGATTGTCTTTTTTCTGACATGAGGGCAAATGGCACGAAAGGTTGTATTCTGTAATGTTATTTCACGTGCCTGAAATGTTTGTAATGTACACGTGCATGATTGTTTATTTACAGGCACTGATATGAACACAAAAGATGCTCTCAGGTCGTGTAATTTGTTCATCAAGCTGAAATAAATTGCTTAACATAGAGGTTTGTTTCTTTGGAGTTTAAATTCTGGCTTTTTCTTTACTCCGATGACGGTTTCGAAATAACGAAGACATTATGCGGTGATTGGTAGTTTTTGCAGCAAAATAGTGGAAGTTTTTTTCAGATTTTACACAGGGTGGACGTGTATGGACCTCTGCAGTCTGGTCATCTTTAACTGGCGGCGGTGCTGCAGTTTTTTCCTCTTCGTTGGATGTCACAAAATAACGAGATCAGAATTGTATCCTACAGTCGAATGTAAAAACTGTAACGATTTTGCTCGTAAAAAAAAAGAAAATGGACTTCACCTATTTTTGTAGAAAGTGCACATTTATTATCGTCTTGATTGTGTTTTCCTTTTTAATAAATGCTCAATTATAAAAGATGCGTTGACGTTAAATACACTTTTTACAGTGCAGTGTTTTCACATTCAGAATGGCGGGCACTTGCACGGTGGTGTGAGGGTCCTTACTTCAATTTCCCAACCAAAATAAATAAAGTACACTAATTTAACCTTCCTTTCCTGCATCTGGACGCTTTCCATCTGTTTTGGGGGGTGCACTTGGGCTTTCCATTCAGAAGGTCCAGAGTTCGAGTCCCAGAAAGGGCACCACCATTTTTAATTTCCCGCCAATTCCTGGGTGGGGGTGGGGGGGAGGGAAATACGTCAGTACTCGCCTGAGACAAAGAAATACCCGTCAAAATTCGAAACTCCCGCCAAAATTCGAAATTCTCACCAATAGGGAGGGGGAGGGGTTGAGGACCCACTAGCAGGCTGAGGAAAACATATGACATCACCCAGGAGCGGGGGTGGAGGTGGGTGTGGGCGGATGGGGTAGGGTAATTAATTGACCAGTTTAATTAATTTGCACATCAATTTGATAGCATAATTGCTCTTGTGCTGTCTTTACCCTACTATTCACATGTTTCAACAGAAACAAATGTGGAGATCTGACTGGCCACAGGAGTACCTCAACACCACGCAGACAGTTCATAGTGACAACTGGCATATGCACACGAGCAATGTCGTGTTTGAAAAATGGCATTACAATACTGTCGCATGAGAGACAACACATGAGGATGCAGGAAGTTTGTGACGTACCATTAGGCCAGCACAGTTCCTTAAATCAGTGCTAGCCATGATCAAAAGTCATAATCAATGTCTCTGCACACTATGTGACCAGGAGTAACACCGCTGTGCCTGTCCAAAACATTGACAGAATGGTCATCGAGGGTAAGCAGAACCACGATGCATCGTGAACATAATGCTGCGTCATTCATCAGCAGCCTATACTTCCTGGTCACGTGGCCGCTCCGCATGCAGCTGTTTCTGTTGTGGTGTTAATGGCGGCCTATACATGGGACGGTAATTCCCTAGTCTAGTTGCTACTGGTTTTCAATGAACAGTGCAG
The DNA here is from genome assembly GCF_021461385.2 of Schistocerca piceifrons. Lineage (NCBI taxonomy): Eukaryota > Metazoa > Arthropoda > Insecta > Orthoptera > Acrididae > Schistocerca > Schistocerca piceifrons. The sequence goes on from NC_060149.1 coordinate 77,108,833, forward strand.
GATAACACAGAATATTGTGGATCATTATTTGTTCTCGAATGGTAGGTGTAGATGTTAAGTGTTTACAGTGTAATTCATGAACAAGTCAGCAGTCCTCCCTTGTAGTGGTCAGACGTGATCGAATGGAACCTTGAAGATGAGCATGAATGTACTCATGTTCCCATGCAGTCCAACATCTGGCCACTGTCAAGTTTCAATGTCCCACAAGTCTGGATACTGCACGATTTGACCAGCTGAGCAAATCGACATCGACTATAAGACCCCTCCAAAACTCAGTTAGCTACAGATAAGGCTGTCCCACATGCGTATACAGAATCTCTGTGTCCTTCACAGTTATCACTCAACATCTGACACTGTTGACGTCCCTGATATATCTTACCAGGCCTAGTATCAACGCTACACATGAACAACACTAATGCACTCCAGTGACCATTCTACCTGGCATACAGAATTACAACTCTAATTATTTGGATATCCAGCGATGATGTGTACATGTACAGAATTACATTGACATCCAACCTTGTCTCCTACATGATTTTTTTCTTTTTTTTGTCAGGCACCGTAAGTATTTTCCAGATCAAAGTCGTTTCATCGATCCCTTCCCGAATTTGAGTGATTACTGAAAGGAATTAATTCCACCCTCGTATTTGTATCAGGCTCCAGCCTTAAAATCTCTTTAATTGTGGGTGGCACAACAGTTTTCCATACTGTATGTGGTTTCCCACTTGTCAGTATGAATAATGTGAATTTGTAGAAAGCAAAGAGGCCTTTTTCAGCTCTGAGAGTAGAGTTTTCGTTTAACTACACCCCAGTATCGCGTTTTTCAAACTTTGGTTTTAACAATCAGCAACATTATTCAGTCACTGGGAGAAAACCTGAGAGATCACAAGGGAACACCTTTTTTTACTATATGATATAAATAGATAGGGCAGATACAGTAAAGACTTAAAGCCAAGTGTTTCTGAAGACCATGGCGCTACATTTTGCCATAAGGAGGTTGAATGTGATTTTGCTGGTTGTGATAAAGTGGACTGCAAACTAATGGAGCCGAGTTGACTGGTAGAGCTAAGGGAATTGTAAGGTGACTATAATTTCACACCTTACAAGCACTCGTCTACATACTTTGCCATGATTTATAACTAGAATTAGGTATCATTTGATAGGTTTTACATTGTACATACGAATATTTAATGAAGACTGACATTGTTACGTACACCTTGTAAATAATTGTTAACGCTTACTGCATGAAAGGACATGGATTGTCTTTATTACCAAAACGGCGTAATGAATGATTGTCTATACTAGAAGGGGTTGTAACTCCAGTGGAAATGAAACGGCAGGTGTAACTCAAGCCCTGTGTGGAAAAGCCCGCACAGGTGTGTTGGTCCTGCTAAACACAGGAAGTAGCCCAAGACGGACAATTGGGGCACCTGAGCGCTGAAGCACAATACAGCGGCAGATGCCCGGTATTGTAGCGAGGCCAGAAGGATAACCCGATAATACTTTGAAACTCTGAAAATCTTGGACGCAGCAGAGAGGAATGAGGAAGTGTTACCTTGGAAATCACACAGGCTGGGTGATTACTGAGGATTTTTACTCTGAGAAGCGTACCATTGTATGAATTGTATGAATGCCTAATTAATGGGGATAGGTATTTCCTGGCAAACTTTCCTCGCTGGACAACAAAAGACTAAAATATGGTTGGTCGGCGTTCGGAAGAATCTGTAGAGAGGGAGAATATTATGTGGTTTCGAGAATACGATTCGCTTTCTGCAGTTACGAGGGAGGGGGACCGAGCTTTGCTGGGAAGCTAGCAGTGGAGAGAAAGAGATCTTCCGTTTTGAGCGCCCGTGTTTGACGGTCGCTCAGTATCAGCTTTTGTCGGTACAGACGGACTTTCTGTCTTTGCTCTCAGGAGATTTCGTGGTTAGAACGGTTAGGCACTGTACTGTTGTGAACTTATACGATTCTGGACTTCGCCGCAAGGTAACGAGTCGTCGTTGAGTATGCAGTGTTCAGTGACTGGGAACACTTCTTCTGTCTCTATTCAGGTTGAGACGTTATCTGAATTCCGTCCTTGTGACTGGAAGTTAGCGTTTCTTGTCTGTAGAACACAGAGAGGAGAAGGCAGTATTAGATAATACTAGTCAGAGGACCGCCTTCTGCTGTCCTAGTATTTGAATGAGTTTTTTATACTGTGGCTGAAGTTCTTCCATCATCGCAGACGTGTATAAGAACCATCACTCCGACGCATCGGATGCAGTACATACGGTGATATTGCTGATTGCTTCGGCTTGTTAGGGCTAAATAGCTAAACAGCTGTGATCACATAAGTTTTCTGTCCACTGAGTTTGCACATCACCGTAGATCATCTTTGAAAGTAGTGTCTTCTAGCGTTTGGTATGTAAACGCTGTCAGTCATCTCGTGTAATTTATATTACATCGCGTAGCCATATAATGGAGCAGATCTGGGCATTTGATCAGTAATATTAGTTAAAAAATTCATTTGTATCTCTTTACGTCTTTTGGACATTGATATATAAACTTTTGTAATATATAAATGGGTTTTAATATACAGTAAATGTATAAGCAGAAACAACATTTATCATTTTGTGGTTACTAGTTCCCTTAATAATTCTTTTATGTTTATGCTGTAATTTATATCTTAAGGAGCAAGAAGGAGGAAATAACATCACCAATAAGAGATTCTAAGATCTGCTTCACGGGGTAGAAGACAGGGCCAAATCTTCATGTTTGCGTTCAGTATTTTCTGTTGCGCACATTCATTTTTACACCCGCCTGGAGTAGCATCTCGGAGAATAATTCAACGTAATCCACTTTGTTGCGCAACTCCATGGATTGAATGAATAGCTCATGTTACTCTCTTAGAAAAACTTAAAATTCATGGAACTGATCACTCTACAAACAGCTTGTTTAATTCATACTTCACAAAAAGAATGCGAAAAGTTGTGCTGAATGATTCAAATAATGTTGGAGGCAGACAAAATTTTTGCTGCTGGGGACAATTTACTAAGAGCATACCATAGGGCTCATTTTTTAGTCCACTCCTATTCCTTATATACTGGATGGCCCATTGATCGTGACTGGGCCAAATATCTCACGAAATAAGGATCAAACGAAAAAACTACAAAGAACGAAACTTGTCTAGCTTGAAGGGGGAAACCAGTTGGCGCTATGGTTGGCCCGCTAGATGGCGCTGCCATAGGTCAAACGGATACCAACTGCATTTTTTTTAAAATAGGAACCCACCATTTTTTATTACATATTCGTGTAGTACGTAAAGAAATATGAATGTTTTAGTTGGACAACTGTTTTCACTTTGTGATAGATGGCGCTGTAATATTCGCAATCATATGGCTCACAATTTTAGACGAACAGTTGGCAACAGGTAGGTTTTTTAAATTAAAATACAGAACGTAGGTACGTTTGAACATTTTATTACGGTTGTTCCAATGTGATACATGTACCTTTGTCAACTTATCATTTCTGAGAACGCACTCTGTTACAGCGTGATTACCTGTAAATACCACATTAATGCACTAAATTCTAACATTCTGCGTGGTGTCTGTTTGTTCTATATCGCGTCTCCCTACCACTTTCGCGCAACGACGCTCTGAGCGTGTTTTTTAGGCAATTGACTAGTTTGAACCTGGGACCTGTTGCTGGTAAGGAGACGCCAGACCACACATGACATGTAGAGTTCAGAAGAGTTCAGTGAGACTAGCAATGATATAACCAAATACTTAATGATTTCAGCGTCAGCTCCACTGCACTCCCTGTAAAGGAATCTTAATACTAACTAAATTTAGTGGAAGGGCTTCAAGGCTTTCCTATTTTTAGTTAGCTGGTAAAATAACGTCGAAAAAGCAGTTAAGTTTACCATTGGAAATTGTATTCTACTCACAAAACATTGTTTATAAATTGCACTATTGATAAAAGGAAATGTTTTAATACAGGATGGTAAAAACCAACTGAATTCAACAAAAATTTGAACGAATATTCCCTGAATGGGTTTCCAAGTTCTACAATGGATCGAAGGATGACCTATGCCATATCACATCTATAATCTAGGTTTAAATTAAGTTTCACAAGAGAGGAAACTATCAAAATGGTATACAGTGACCCTCAATTGTCTTTAATTACTTATCTAACGTGTCGTAAATTACAGTGGGTGATGTGGCTTCTCAATAACTATATAACAGAAAAATCATCGCGTTTCAGATTTTTACTTCAAGTGGCAAATGTGAACACCATGAGCTTTAATTGACGATCGACACTAGTATTACGCAAAAAGGGGGTGTAACAGATGAGACTTCTGCAGTTCTGGGTGAAGCTTTATGCACTGTTAAGCGGCATCGCGTGCGTTCATTACCTTGTCGGTGTTCGTCAGGGGGCGGCGGTCAGCACAGCTCCGCTCACCTCGCCGTCTCGGAAGCAACTCTCTCCTAACTTGTCCTTACTACTACAATTTACCGAAGTTGATTCAAAAAAACTATCTGGCTGTGTTTTCATCTGACCAATCAGGGTCTCAATGTTAACCTTAAGCTCCACCTACAAAAATTCTGTCTATCCAATGAGAAACGTTATACTTTTCGTGGTGGGGCAATGTTTTTAAGGTTTGCAACGTAACAGAGACGCGAAAAAGTCTCACGCTAAAACTTGCAGCTGGTGTGGTCCTTTTAGTGTTATCGTAAGATCTATACTGTTCTTCTGGAGGGCTCTATCTTTTAACATGGGCAGGGGGGTGGTCCTGACGTAACAGAGACGCGAAAAAGTCTCACGCTAAAACTTCCGACTGGGGTGTGGCCCTTTTTGTGTTACCGTAAGATCTATACTGTTCTTCTGGAGGGCTCTAGCTTTTAACATGGGCTGGGGGGTGGTCCTAGCGGTTAGCTGGCGACGTGGGTGTCCGTCCCCTATCGTAGGGCCTTCCAGCTTAACACGATTCTGCTCTCGGCTTCTGTTCTCGTTTCTCCCCTCGGAACTGCATCTGTCTCACGGTGGGGAGGTATGACATGCATTTAGGCATTCTTGTGTTAGTCTGTGGTATTCCATTTGCTCACTCATTACTCGTATTACTTTGGTTAATTTAATGTCACGATTTATTCGGAGTTATGTGACATACTACTGGATTTGCTTATCATGTCAGGGTTTTCATGGAAGGTGTTGGATTTGCCTGACACCTTACAAAATGCTCAAAATTATTTCCGTCAACCTCAATGCATTTAGCAATACGTGTAACGGCATTCCTCTCAACAGCGAGTAGTTCGCCTTCCGTAATGTTCGCACATGCATTGACAATGCGCTGACGCATGTTGTCAGGCGTTGTCGGTGGATCACGATAGCAAATATCCTTCAACTTTCCCCACAGAAAGAAATCCGGGGACGTCAGATCCGGTGAACGTGCGGGTCATGGTATGGTGCTTCGACGACCAATCCACCTGTCATGAAATATGCTATTCAATAACGCGTCAACCGCACGCGAGCTATGTGCCGGACATCCACCATGTTGGAAGTACATCGCCATTCTGTCATGCAGTGAAACATCTTGTAGAAACATCGGTAGAGCATTACGTAGGAAATCAGCATACATTGCACCATTTAGATTGCCGTCGATAAAATGGGGGCCAATTATCCTTCCTCTCATAATGCTGCACCATACATTAACCCGCCAAGGTCGCTGATATTCCACTTTTCACAGCCATCGTGCCCAATAGTGCATAATATGTCGGTTTACGTTACTGCTGTTGGCTTATTAGAACGCGTGCAAAAAATCTGTCATCATCCAGTAATTTCTCTTATGCCCAGTGGCAGAACTGTTCACGACGTTCAAAGTCGTCGTCATGCAATTGTTGGTGCATAGAAATATGGTACGGGTACAATCGATGTTGATGTAACATTCGCAACACCGTTATTTTTTGAGATTCCCGATTCTCGCGCAATTTGTCTGCTACTGATGTGCATATTAGCCGCGACAGCAGCTAAAACACCTACTTGGGCATCATCATTCGTTGCAGGTCGTGGTTGACGTTTCACATGTGGCTGAACACTTCCTGTTTCCTTACATAACGTAACTGTCCGGCGAACGGTCAGGACACTTGGATGATATCGTCCAGGATACCGAGCAGCATACATAGCACACGTCCGTTGGGCATTTTGGTCACAATAGCCATACATCAACAAGATGCCGACCATCTCCGAAATTGATAAACGGTCCATTTTAACACGGGTGATGTATCACGAAGCAAATACCGTCCGCACTGGCGGAATGTTACGTGATACCACGTACTTATACGTTTGTGACTATTACAGCGCCATCTATCACAAAGTGAAAAAAGTGTTCCAATTAAAACACTCATATTTCTTTATGTACTACACGAATATGTAATAAAAAATGGGGGTTCCTATTTTGAAAAACGCAGTTGATATCCGTTTGACTTATGGCAGCGTCATCTAGCGGGCCAACCATAGCGCCATCTGGTTTCCCCCTTCAAACTAGACGAGTTTCGTCCTTTGTAGTTTTTTCGTTTGATGCGTATTTCGTGTGATATTTGGCCCCGTCACTATCAATGGACCACCCTGTATACACAATGCAACAGTTCTTCAAGATACAATTTAAACATATACAAATGATTAGAAAATATATTAAATACAACAAAATATAACACATTGTGTATTCTTCCTTTTCTTCTTCTCCTTCTTCTTCTTTTATGCATGGGAACGTGGATAAGGTTGTTGCATCCTGTGACATGTAGGCATGGCACACCCCAGCTTTGAGGGGGGTCAACGAAGACGCTGCGGAGATAACCGGCAAACGTTTGTCGGTAAGACGGTTTTCAGATGAGGGTGCTATACGCGGTCACAACTTTCTACCAGAAGTCGAGGACTGTATGCGAACCACTCTGAAAAAGGTGTTCTAAAGCCTGTCCTCGAAACCAGATGAGCGTATGGTGCTTAGCAAAAGGGTAGTGGAATGTCTGGGGCAACAACAAGAAATCTGGGGTTACCGTTGCTCGATGAGGAGCCAAACATTTCGTTTTAGGGGGCACGTAAGACGGTGCTCGCCGGTGTCTTCGAGCTGACAGTCAGGGCAGAGTGGGGAGGTGGAGCCGGCCGAAGTGGCCGTGCGGTTAAATGCGCTGCAGTCTGGAACCGCAAGACCGCTACGGTAGCAGGTTCGAATCCTGCCTCGGGCATGGATGTTTGTGATGTCCTTAGGTTAGTTAGCCTTAACTAGTTCTAAGTTCTAGGGGACTAATGACCTCAGCAGTTGAGTCCCATAGTGCCCAGAGCCATTTGAACCATTTTTTGGGGAGGTGGCCAGTCCTATGCGATAAAGTCGACTATTAGTCGGGAATTTGCCATAGACTAAAACATACCAGAGTGCAGACACAGACGACGGTAAAAAGAATACATGCACACATCCCCAAACCGTTCGCCAGTTAATGTCAGGGTGCTGTAGCACCATGGGGTCGCAAAAGTTGGACAGCATAAACAAACGATAATAGTCCTTTGTACGGGGAGGACGGGTGACTGGAAGATCGGCTCGAACGTAGCTGAGTTCTATGAAACAATTGGCGACATGGTACAATAATGGAAAAATAGGTGCCACATTGATCGGTGGATCGAGAGAAGCTGGTCTCCTCGACTGCGTGTTAAGGACGGGACCGGCCCCCGCCAGTGCCGCCACATAGTATGGACAAAGAGTGCAGAAGATGGTGCCCGCACGTTGACAAGTCCGAGGCCACCTTTTGCAGGAGGCAGTGTTAAGAGTGTTGCAGCGGACTTTGAAAAGTGCCCCTGCTGACACGAAATATCCAAAGGCTGATTGGATGCGGCGGCCAAGGAGTAAAGGCTTTGAGAGGATCTGGGCGACGTGTACCAGTTTAGGGGCGACATATATGATGACATAGGACACACGTTGGAGTTGGTTTAAGTTACGATGCACTTGACCGCGAACACGGTGCCGAATCGACTGCAAAAGCCGCCGGTAACCCAATGTGCATCATAGTCGATTTGCGGACATAAAGAATGCAACCCGGAATACGTTCATGCTGGTGGATCCATTGGATGACGTCATTGAGTTCCGTGGAGGAGCAGGTGAGAACGAGGAGGTCGCCCGCATAAGCCCTGCAGTGAAAGGTGCAGTCACATAAAGTGATACCCTGCAGTCTAGAGATAAGACCAGTGACGAGGGGCTCAAGTGCGGTGGCATATAGTAAAGTAGACATAGGGCATCCTTGACGCACAGAGCGGCGTATAGGAATCGGCCCTACAAGCCTCCCATTGACTTGTATCATCGAGACCGCGGGAAGTAGTAATCGACGAATGGCATCGACAAAGAGTAATGGGAACCCCATACGTGTCCCCACCATGAGGAGGAATGGGTGTCGAACGAGATCAAAGGCACTCGTGAAATCGATGGATACCAGTGCTGCACGAAGGCGACGAACTGCCGCCAGTGCAATGAGGTCACAGCATTCTCCTAGGGCTGTTTGTAGGGTGGCCCCACAACCACGTGCAGTCTGTTCCGGTGAAAGGACCGTATGCGCGCTGCTGAGAGGCGTGCAGAGATTTTATAGTCTGCATTCATTAGTGTAAGGGGGCGATATGCAGAAACATGAGGCCCTCCCTTCGGCTTAGGCACAGGCAGAAGAATTCCAGTGACGAATTCAGGTGGAATTGCGAAGAACGGGGTAAAGAGTTCCTGAATCATTTCTGTCCAGCGAGGAAGCATTAACGTGGTGAACGCCCGGTAAAACTCCACGGGGAGACCATCCGGTCGTGGTGATTTGTTCTTGACCGCCTTGTTGATCGCATCTACCACCTCTTCTGCGGTGATTGCAGACATCATGGACGTTGACTCCGCTATGGTGAGGGTCCGATCAGGGGAAGGATGGAGACCATCAGGAATTGGCGTTGCCATCGGTTCGTCCTCATAAAATAGGCGATAATGTTCAGCAAAGTCAAACACCACTGCCACCTGTGTTGTGTGGTGAACACCGTCAGAGGTCGTGATGTTGGGGACGAAAAGTCGACGTCGACGACAATGGTCGGATGCGGCATGATGGATTGTGGATGGCGTTTCGTCGTGGAGGATGTCCTGTCGTTGGGAATGCACCACGACACCATACAGTCATGCACGTTGCAGAGAGAGGAGACGAGCTTTAGTATGCTGTCGTTCCCTATGGGTTTCAGGTGATGGAGGGAGCAAATCTAGCTCACGGAGAACGGCGTAGTGAAATTTTGTGGTGTCTCGATGCCATGCTACTGCTTCCTTGACACATTGCATGAAGATCTTTGTGATCGCAGGGTTGGCACATTTGAGCCACCAATGTGTGTGTACTGCGGGAGGCGTCGTTCGCAAGACGCCCATGTAGTGGCAATACATTATCGAAAGTGTGGATCATTAAGGAGGGAGGCATTAAGCTTCCAGTAACCTCTGCTGCACCATACTGATTGAGGTGGCAAAGCCAGGGAGCAAATGACGGCGCAATGGTCCGAAAATGCAAAGGCCCATCGTTCTGCTTGGGTGACTTCGTTGCCAAGGTGGGCAGAGACATAAAAGCGATCCAGTCTGCTCGCAGAATGTGCTGTAGAATGGGTAAAACCGGAGAAATTGGCATGAATTATCTCCCAAACGTCCACTAGATGAAAATCTTCGATTAAGGTGAGCAGCGCCGGGCATGGCGAATAACCAGGCATTTGGGCGATCATAGCGCCCAGAAAACAGGGGAGCCACTCATTTCCGAAAAAAGTAGACCTCTGCCGACAGTTCGTGGAGCCAGACGGAGCGTAGGTATTGATGACGTGCGTGTCGAAGACGGTAACAGCCATGCCCCTACCAGAGGGAAGGATTGTTGAGTCCGTGAGTGGAATTCCTTCGCGAATGTAGAAAGGCACTCCACGCCCTGACTGATCACTTGTGGACGTGTATGAGTCGTATCCGTAGACCGGTGGTAGTGTCGGAACGTGAACTTCCTGAAGAAGGGCGACGTCGATGTTAGAGGCCCGAAGCATGTCACATAGGAGCTGCAGCTTGGGTGCAGTGCCGATCATGTTGATGTTCAGTGTGGCGAACCGGTACGTTTGTTTCAGTGGTGGTGGACGCGCATCTACCATCACCAAGCGGAGTATGAGGAGGGCACCGACAGGAAGCCCTGTCCCGTCTGCTGCAGTCCCTCGCTTTTGATGTTAACAAGCAGCCTCGTCCGGGGGAGGCAACTCATTCGGAGGAGGGGACATACCTTCCTCAACGTCGTCGGTCCATGCTCCTGTGACGTGGGTATGTCCAATGTCCATGGGAATTGCATCGTGGTGAGAGAGATCTGGAGCAGTCGGCGGTGAGACAGGCGTCTCAACCTGCGCACCGATCGTTACATTGTGCGTGGCGACCTCCATGGTGGCCCCGTCCTGTGAAACGTCTTGTTCATCGTGAAAGCAGTCCGCCGACCTCTGCGTGGAAAAGTCGGCTGGGTGGGTGTCGTCTTCGTCGTCTTGGGAGGCGACGATTTGAGAGCCCGTGGATGAACAGCGGCGGCATTTGCGCCTACGTGGCGAGCGTTGTTTGCGCACGTGTTTCTCAGTTTCGGACAACGGCAAGAAGGAGCGTCGACCTGTTTCGAAGGCGTCGGTCGGTACAATGACATTGTCAAACAGGTGGTGTGAAGAAGTACTGGTATCCTCAGCGTCCGGTGCGGGAGACTGTTCGGCGGCAAGGTTGTCAGGTGGGACGTCTGCACCGTCCGTAGGTGAGTGGGATAGTGGGACGTGCCGATTGAAGGGACCGGGCGACGGGCTGGACGAAGCTGTAGGCGTGGCAAGAGCCGCTGCGTAAGTGACCGGTAAGGCGGTCATCATGGGAGTGACGGACGCTTTCGACAACGGGAGCTGCGCGACACGTCGTTGAATGCATTCAGACCGTAGATGACCTTCTTTCCTGCAACCGGAACAGGTGCGGGGTTGGCCGTCGTACATTATAATGGCACGGCAGCCTCCGATACGTAGATAGGAAGGCACGTGTTTCTGCAACTCGATGCGGAACTGTCTGACACCGTTTAAAACAGGATAGCTTTGAAATTGTACCCATCGTTCGGCGACTGTTCCAGAATGTTGCCATAGGGACGGAGCGCCGCGATGACGACGTCTGCAGGTAGTTCGAACGGCCGTTCCAAGATCCTTATCGTTCGTGTGCCGAGACCAGCGTGATCGACGGTAACGGGTCCGACATTGCCGTCGGAATGACAGAAACGCGGTCCACGTTTTGCCTCTCGAAGCACCTTGTCGCACGCCGCATAGTTGATCATTTGGACGTATGCGTTACTGCTAACTATGGACAGGTGGATACCAATTAGATCCTTTGGTGGTATTTTAACTTTGTCGTGAATAAATCGTTCCAGCTCCAGGGCCTTGGGTCGGGCGAAGTCTGTACAAGAGTTGAAACGTAATGTCTTCTTCCGATAGTTGTACGCCATGGTGGTCTAGAAGGAAAACGGCACTTGCAGCGGCCGAAGTAAACACAAACTGAACATTATCGCCTCGTCTGCAGTGTTCTGACGTGTGACCGCCTCGCTCCACTGCCGGCGGCAGACTGACCACTCAGCTACCAGGGGCGAACATTTTAAAAATAACTTAGAAAATCGCTTCACCCAGTGGTACTGGATTCAGTTGTCACGTATTATTGTGCCAATATTTAGGAAATCAAATTAACGTACAGATCTCTCTGTTAGTAGTTAAAATGACAATAAACAAAGCAAATTCAGAAAGCTGGTCCTAACCCCAGAGCCATCTTTTCTCTAAAACGTCCCCCTGTCGCCCCATTTCTATATAACACCACCTCAAAAAGTGAAAAGACCCCTACGAGGCGGAAACGCCCAGGCTGGGAACCGCTGCTGCAATCGATCTCTGCCCTTCAGAATGCAGTCGGGTTGCGAAGTCCCGAGTGCTGCAACAAGTCTCTTTCAGTGACAACGTCTAATCCAGAGGGTCTGACTCCGGCACATTTCACACTGTCTGTCTGCAAGTTTATAAAACTTCAGCACAGAAGGCCAGAATACAGGACAAGTAAAACGTTGAACGGCCGTATCACAGATAGGACTGACGAGCTACACATGAGATAAACGAGCGTGCCAAAATGCTAGTGCCACCCCTCGTTCTTCAAAGTTATCGCTAGTTCTTCCTACTGATCCATGAAATTACGAGGGTGAGTCAAATGAAAACCTTAAATATTTTTTTAAATATTATTTATTGTGCAGAAGTGGTACAAAGCTGTATCACTTTTCAATATAACCTCCCACACGCTCAATGCAAGTCCTCCAGCGCTTACAAAGCGCATAAATTCCTTTAGAAAAAAATTCTTTTGGTAGTCCGCGCAACCACTCATGCATCGCGTGGCGTACCTCTTCATCAGAACGGAACTTCTTTCCTCCCATTGCGTCTTTGAGTGGTCCAAACATATGGAAATCACTTGGGGCAAGGTCTGGTGAGTATGGTGGATGAGGAAGACACTCAAAATGCAAGTCTGTGATTGTTGCAACTGTTGTACGGGCAGTGTGGGGCCCTGCACTGTCATGTTGCAAAAGGTCACCTGCTGACAGCAATCCACGTCGCTTTGATTTCATTGCAGGCTGCAGATGATTTTTTAGGAGATCTGTGTTTGAAGCACTGGTGACAGTGCTCCCTCTAGGCATGTAATACTCCAAAATGACGCCTTTTTCGTCCCAAAAGAGAGTCAGCATAACCTTCCCTGCCGATGGTTCTGTTCGAAACTTCTTTGGTTTTGGTGATGAGGAATGGCGCCATTCCTTGCTCGCTCTCTTCGTTTCCAGTTGGTGGAAGTGAACCCAGATTTCGTCCCCAGTAACGATTCTTGCGAGAAAGCCATCACCTTCTCGTTCAAAGTGCCGAAGAAACTCTTCACAAGCATCAACACGTCGTTCTCTCATTTCAGGAGCCAGCTGCCGTGGCACCCTTCTTGCAGACACTTTGTGAAACTGAAGCACATAATGCACAATGTGGTGTGCTGACCCATGACTAATCTGTAAACGTGCTGCAATGTCATTCAGTGTCACTCGGCGGTTTTCCTTCACTATGGCTTCAACTGCTGCAATGTTCTGTGGAGTCACAACTCGTTGTGCCTGACCTGGACGAGGAGCATCGTCCACTGAAGTCACACCATTTGCGAACTTCCTACTCCATTCGTAGACTTGCTGCTGTGACAAACATGCATCACCGAACTGAACTTTCATTCGTCGATGAATTTCAATAGGTTTCACATTTTCACTACGCAAAAACCGAATAACAGAACGCTGTTCTTCCCTGGTGCAAGTCGCAAGTGGGGTGGCCATCTTTATACTGATACTGCGACGGTATGTGTGCATCTGCACTATGTTGACACCTACAGGCCATTCTGCACGCTGTCTGTAGCACGCGTACCAACTTACAGGATAACGGCGCGAAATTTTGATTTGTTATTACAAATTTAAGGTTTTCATTTGACTCATCCTCGTATCTTGCAGAAGGAGCAAAGTCTTGGCATGCAAAACCTCCGCGAAGTAGCGGGAGCTGTTCAGATTGTCCTCAGTAAACAACAACATCAGACAAAAATTAGTCACCTCAAGAAGACATCAGGTTAATGCCTCCAGCCTTGTAATGGCCTCAGTTTTGCAATGAAGAATTTCATCAGTTATGCCATACTCAGCGAAACCACTCATTGATGCCTATACCCCATACAGTTACCGAATTGCGGGGATGTCGATTGCTACATTTCTCCTGCTGTTCCCAATAGTCCCAGAATTTTTTTATCGGATTAACATTGGGTGTCTTAGTGGGCCAATCGAAGTGCAATAGAATGCCTGAGTGTTCGTCAAACCAGGAGTGTACGTGTACAGTCCTGTGGTAATGGCTGTCATCGTAGAAGACGGGAGTATACAGAGTATATTATAAAAGTATAGAAGGAAGGGCAACACTTGATCACCGAACATATTGAAATAAAACATCTATTCATGTTAACGATAAGCTGAGTGAATGTCCCCAAGTCATGGTATGAAAAGCACCCCCACCATACTAAACGACTTCTGCCCTGAACTACACCCTTCACACATTACGGATTAAACGTCTCATTTGGCCGATGGTTCACTCCACTCCTTGCAACATTTGAAGAGAGGCAGAATCGCGGCTCTTTGCACCACACTATGTGGTTTCAGTTAGCTGCTGTCCAGTTTCAATATTGTCTGGCTTGTTAAATACGTGCAGCTTTATGTGTCGCTGTGAGTAATGATATTTTTACAAGGTACCGACTCCAAATGTCAACTGTATGCAGTTCTCTTCACTATGTTCATTCGGAAACTGAGTGAGAGAGACCTGAACGCACTGACAGCAGTAACTCTTGTTGGTTTGAAATAGATTTTCATCAACAAAGAGTGACGCTCGTCTTTGGTACCTGTCGGCTGGAATACTTATGCGACCACTGTTCACACGACTGTTACTTGGCTGTGAGCGGTACACCATTCCTTCTAGCTACGTAGGACAGTACACACTGTTACCCCAACAAATCGACCCATTTCATACATGATGTGGTCACGGGAACCTCCAAACCCGACGTGTGCTTTCTTCTGTTCTATCACGCCAGCACGCCGACTCGTCTCACTGAGCTGATTCCATGCATATATACATCATTTCACTGACATGACTTAGTAGGTCGTGGAGGATCTCATGACCACCTGGTGGTATATATTTTATCTTTTGAGTTTCTGCCGTGTACATCGGGGGTCTCAGACGTTACACTCGGTTTCTGTACGGTATGCTCCCAGCGACGTCGCAAATTGCAGTACCGTTTTCACTGGAAAAATAAACCGTTTCTGCGTCTATAGGGAGAGCCATCGAGCAGGTTACCCGGTGATCTTAGCCCCTTTGTCTCCTGGAGAAGCTGCGACACCACGAAGGCTATCCCCAGGTTTACTGGTCCATACCATTTGAAGGCGAGTCAGTGTATGCCGTCTCTCGATGTAGTAGAGGCCAAGCTCGCTGCCGAGTTTTGAGTCCAGCGAGCTTGTCAGGTGAAGATGGCACACGACTTTCGAAAAATATACGTTTTTCAGAGTTCTTGATAGATATGCTGTAGTTCTAGAGTTCACTGTGCAAAATTTGAATAGATCTGTAGAATTTTGCGAAGAAAATAACTACTCGTATTTGGGAAAATTTTAATCTTGTAAAATATTATTTGTCAACTTGCGAAAAAAGTTACGATCACAATTCTGAATATCTCCCCGAGAATACTACAGAAAACCCTATGACATGTTTTCTGCAGAGAATATTTTATGAGATAATTGCAATATAGAGGAACCCATTTTCACTACTTGTGAAGTCGGCACCCGACTTCCGAGAAATATATGTTTTTTTCCAGATTTCTTGATAAATATGCTATAATTCTAGAGTTCTCTGTACAAATGTGAATAATTCTGCAGAATTTCGGAGAAAATACAGAAAACCCTAATAATATTTTCTGTGCTGATAGTATACTATGTGATCAAAAGTATCCGGACATGTGGCTGAAAATGCCTTACAAGTTCGTGGCTCCCTCCATCGCTAATGCTGGAATTCAATATGGTGTTGGCCCACCCTGAGCCTTGATGACAGCCTCCACTCTCGGAGGCATACGGTCAATCAGGGGTTGGAATGTTTCTTGGGGAATGGCAGCCCATTCTTCACGGAGTGCTGCACTGAGGACAGGTATCGATGTCGGTCGGTGAAGTCTGGCACGAAATCGGCGTTCCAAAACATCCCAAAGGTGTTCTATACGATTCAGGTCAGGACTTTGTGCAGGCCAGTCCATTACAGGGATGTCATTGTCGTGTAACCACTCCGCCACAAGTCTTGCTCGATCGTGTTGAAAGATGCAGTCGCGATCCCCGAACCGCTCTTCAACAGTGGGAAGCAAGAAGGTGCTTAAAACATCAATGTAGACCTGTGCTGTGATAGTGCCACGCAAAACAACAAGGGCTGCAAGGCCCTCCATGAAAAACACGACCATATCATAACACCGCTGTTGGCACTATACATGTTGGCAGATGACGTTCACCGGGCATTCGCCATACCCACACCCAGCCATCGGATCGCCACATTCTGTACCGTGATTCGTCACTCCAGGCCGGCCGTTGTGGTCGAGCGGTTCTAGGCGCTTCAGTCCGGAACCGCGCTGCTACTACGGTCGCAGGTTCGAATCCTGCCTCGGGCATGGATGTGTGTGATGTCCTTAGGTTAGTTAGATTTAAGTAGTTGTAAGTATAGGGGACTGGTGACCTCAGATGTTAAGTCCCACAGTGCTTCGAGCCATTTGAGCCATTTTTCGTCACTCCACACAACGCTTTTACACTGTCCAATCGTTCAGTGTTTACGCTCCTTACACCAAGCGAAGCGTCGTTTGACATTTACCGGCGTGATGTGTGGCTTATGAGCAGCCGCTCAATCATGAAATCCAAGTTTTCTCACCTCCCGCCTAACTGTCATAGTACTTACAGAGGATCCTGATGCAGTTTGGAATTCCTGTGTGATGGTCCGATAGATGTCTGCCTATTACACATTACGACCCTCTTCAACTGTTGGCGGTCTCTGTCAGTCAACAGACGAGGTCGGCCTGTACGCTTTTGCGCTGTATGTGTCCCTTCACGTTTTCACTTCACTATCACTTCGGAAACAGTGGACCTAGGGACGTTTAGGAGTGTGGAAATCTCGCATACAGGTATGTGACACAAGTGACACCCTATCACCTGACCACGTTCGAAGCCCGTGAGTTCTGCGGAGCGCCCCATTCTGCTCTCTCACGATGTGTAATGACTACTGAAGCCGCTGATATAGAGTACCTGGCAGTAGGTGGCAGCAGAATGCATCTAATATGAAAAACGAATGTTTTTGAGGGTGTCCGGATACTTTTGATCACATAGTGTAGTTTATGAGATAATTGCAGTAATGGTTAACAGAATAATAAATTCGTACAACAGTTCTGATCACAGATCTCGATAGCACCACAAGAGTTCGACCGAAAATGATCAGCTGAACCCTTACTCGAGCTCGGAAAACTCTGTCCTCGCACAGCAGGGCGTTCCAACCTCCAACTGGTCGGCCACCTGCGCCCTGGAGCTGGAACGATTTATTCACGACGATGTTAAAATACCACCAAAGGATCTAATTGGTATCCACCTGTCCATAGTTAGCAGTACCGTATGCGTCCAAATGCAGTAGTGTTTCGTTGCCTAATGTAAGTTATACATTTAAAGTAAAACTGCGGCAGGGGTAGATTTTGTAGCGTTTTTAATGATAGTGGTAACGTGCATGTAATCGGCAATACGAAGTGTTCTACAGTCTGAAGTACTATGCAGACGTGGTGGTAAGAATTCGCGGTGCTCTTTTAATTTATTGACTGGAGCAGCGGCAACTTATTTTCAAGTTTGGAGGGTGATCATGAGCACACACCATCTCCAGAATATTTATTACGCTGGAAAATATCATTGAATTCCGTTAAAAGAAAAGGCGAAGATTTGGATGACACGTCTTTAAAGTTTATGCCTAAAGAAGTATCTTTTTAGCGAAAAACGTTATTACTTTCAACGTAATTATTAATACTGCGCTACTGCATTAGCTTTAGTAATACAAAATATAAAGCAACTACTTACTAAGCGTGTGAGGCAAATACGACGAGAAAATAACATTTAATTTTAAACATACTTGTCCTTTGACAATTTCTTTGATCCTGGAACCTTAAGGAGATATTCACACACAGCCTGAAGTATATATGGCTTTTTTTTCTTGCTTTTTGTAAATTATTTATTACAGAGCTACATGAACATGACGCCTGTCTCAATCGCACCATTTACAACCTTTAGTTTAGTAACTAGGTATAGAGCATTGACATTTTCATTTACAGGCCACTGTCATAAAGAACTTGTCACTCAGATCGGATTGTTTAAATATACTTATATTTTATTAGAAACGAGCTATTCAGTTCCATTAGTTGTAATTTTTGGTATTTGACCGATTCCTACTTGACTCCTTATGTGTATCTTCGTCTGCTGGTTATGCTTCACGATTCTGTGTAGTGACTGTTTTAATTTTTGGTTCAGAAGATTAAGACGACAGAACAAGTGACTGGAACCGTAAACGATATTTCAGTTTTTGTAAAGCGACACATGGAATATCTTTATCGACAACCTGATAAATACATGTAAGGTTTTGAAAGAAATCTGAAATCCAAGAGCAGAGCCTTGGCTTTGAAGCGACACAGGGTCATGTTTCGACATAGATAGCGGCAAGCAAACCACGAACAGAACAAATCGCAGTCTGCTTCTGTGGTCGTAATTCAACTTCATCAAGGAACATAAACTTTCTCAAAGCATAAATGGTTTTCGCCATCCATCTTACGTGGTGGATCCCTTTGCAGTACGGAAAAATACTCGATGTGATGGTTAAACTCAAAAACTGTCATTACAATCATGTCATATATCTTATGCCTGCAAAGTAAATACTAGAGATCATTTTCTAAAATGTTTTCAATCAAAACACACGGAACTCTAAAAGTGGTCGTATTATATGCCGTTGTGACACAAACTAATGATTTAACAGAAAAGCCATTCAGTGCGAGTTTCATGGATAATTTATCCTGTACTTTTCTATAGTAAGTTAAACTACTAAAATATGCAAAAAGTAACAGCATGAAACTAGTTGTGTATTTAGCTTTTCTTTTCCTTTTGAAATACGTTTGTGTATAAAATTTATCCTTTAAGTACATTAATGCATAATTTACCAACTCCTCGATTTTCATATTCGCTTCACTCTAGTCTGCTAATGGTTGCTTGTGCTCGCTCAGAAGTCCTCTTTCTCAAATAACTGATTATTGATTTCATGCACGTATTTTCGAGTGCTTTTCAACTGCTGACTGATCGAAAACTGGTTATCTTTTTCGATTGTAAAGAGCTTCAAAGCAATGACGTGTGTTACGTCGTCTAGGTTTTGAAAAAAGAAGTCTTGTTTCTTTCCACTTGTTAAGTTTCGACGATCTCCCAGTATATTTATATAGTTGCCACCGTTGCTGATACAGACTTTCTTATTTTAGTATGCAGTTCAGCTCCTGTGTCGGAAATCGTTAATTTCCCAAATAAATTTTCACTTCTCGCACAGTATGACATTTTGACGCATAGTTAATTTACACGCTCAAAAATTTTAAAAGTAAATTATTAACGTTGGTTTGACAGATGGTAGTTTATTTCCAGTTGTTTCAAGCTACTAATGCCCACATAAATATATACACTACTGGCCATTAAAATTGCTACACCACGAAGATGACGTGCTAAATTTAACCGACAGGAAGAAGATGCTGTGATATGCAAATGATTAGCTTTTCAGAGCACTCACACAATGTTGGCGCCGATGGCGACACCTACAACGTGCTGACATGAGGAAAGTTTCCAACCGATTTCTCATACACACACAGCAGTTGACCGGCGTTGCCTGGTGAAACGTTGTTGTGATGCCTCGTGTAAGGAGGAGAAATGCGTACCATCACGTTTTCGACTGATGAAGGTCTGATCGTAGCCTATCGCGATTGCGGTTTATCGTATGGCGACATTGCTGCTCGCGTTGGTCGAGATACAATGACTGTTAGCAGAATATGGAATCGGTGGATTCAGGAGGGTAATACGGAACGCCGTGCTGGATCCCAGCGGCCTCGTATCACTAGCAGTCAAGATGACAGCCGTCTTACCCGCATAGCTGTAACGGGTGGTGCAGACACGTCTCGATCCCTGAGTCAACAGATGGGGACGTTTGTAAGACAACAACCATCTGCACGAACAGTTCGACGACGTTTGCAGCAGCATGGACTATCAGCTCCGAGACCATGGCTGCGGTTTCCCTTGACGCCGCATCACAGACAGGAGCGCCTGCGATGGTGTACTCAACGACGAACCCGGGCGCACGAATGGCAAAACGTCATTTTTTCGGATGTATCCAGGTTCTTTTTACAGCATCATGATGGTCGCATCCGTGTCTGGCGATATCGCAGTGAACGCACATTGGAAGCATGTATTCGTAATCGCCATACTGGCGTATCACCCGGCGTGATGGTATGGGGTGCCATTGGTTACACGTCTCGGTCACCTCTTGTTCGCATTGACGAATCTTTGAACAGAGGACGTTACATTTCAGATGTGTTGCGACCCGTGGCTCTACCCTTCATTCGATTTCTGAGAAACCCTACATTTCAGCAGGATAATGCACGACTGCATGTTGCAGGTGCTGTACGGGCCTTTCTGGATACAGAAAATGTTCGACTGCTGCCCTGGCCAGCACATTCTCCAGATCTCTTACCAATTGAAAACGTCTGGTCAATGGTGGCCGAGCAACTGGCTCGTCACAATACGCCAATCACTACTCTTGATGAACTGTGGTATCGTGTTGAAGCTGCATGGGCAGCTGTACCTGTACACGCCATCCAAGCTCTGTTTGACTCAATGCCCAGGCGTATCAAGGCCGTTATTACGGCCAGAGGTGGTAGTCCTGGGTACTGATTTCTCAGGATCTATGCACCCAAATTGCGTGAAAATGTAATCACATGTCAGTTCCAGTATAATATATTTCTCCAATGAATACCCGTTTATCATCTGCATTTCTTTTTGGTGTAGCAATTTTAATGGCCAGTAGTGTATAATTTTCTGTAAACGAACTGAAAACCAAGGCATTGAGCTTTCTACGACTACGAGCTTCCCTCGAAAGCGAATGACAATTGAGGTTGTGCGCGCTGGACCGTACACAGGTTCCGTTCAGCTTGGCCTGGCCTCTGTCTGTCTAGCTTGCGCTCACTGGCCTGCCACATCACCCAGGTAATCAGACGCTTTCTGAGAACACATTCATGTAAGGAAAGCGAAATAAACAACCTAACTACATTAGGTAACCAATGAATTTACCACGCTCATGCAAAAATGTCGCGTATTTGACATTTTTCTCGAATTTTATCTAAAATTCATGCAGCACACAATAACACAAAAAAATGAGTTAAAAATGAGCGATTCCCAAAAAAATTATGATCATCAGTGAACTAGTTCCCAAAGATAAATGAGTCTGCCCATTTCTAAATCAGCTATTCAGCAATTTAGAGTTGTGTTCATAACTTTTTAGCGAAATTCTGTAGAGCTATTCAAATTTTGCACTGAGAACTCTAGAACTATAGCATATCTATCAAGAAGTGTGGAAAAAATTATTTCTCGAAAGTTTGGGGCCAGCTTCACAGCTATTCAGAATTGTGATGATATTTGTTCTCAAATTCGTCAATTAATTTTTTTTACAAGATTAAAATTTTCTCGAGTAATATTGCTTTTTTGCGGAATTCTGCAGAACTATTCAAATTTTGTGCAGAGAACACTAGAAGTATGGCATACCTAACAACAACTCTGAAAAAAAATTATGTTTCTCGAAAGTCGGGTGCCAACTTCACATGACTCATCGAGCTCCAGTGGGAGACGACGATTTTCATCTGCTGCCTTCCTCAGACGCAGGTGGGCTCCCGGACTGCATCTTTCCACATATATTTTCGTTGTGGCTTTATTCGAAACATTGCCACCTGTATCGACAGTTGCATTTCGTATCGGTGACGTCCTCATTCCGGTTACTTATTCCTTGTGTCTCCTCTGTAGCAGTATGACAATCTACCCCAGACACGACAGCTCGCTCCGTGCTGTGCGCTTTGGATGTGCGATATAGAGTCATATGCTCCCGTGATTTCCCTACTACCGGGCTGAGTTATGTAGACACTACCCCAACAATTATATCTTGGCATCTTGCCTTTCATTGGAAGCGAAATGTTACACAGCTTTTAAGTCACAATTTACGCTTCGTAATATTTCATAATCGAACCTTCAGTCATCCAGAGATACAGTTTGCAGCTTCTCTATGATCGTCGGTGACTAATACACTTTAGTTTTTTATTAACAACATTCAGTAATAATTAAATAATCATGAATGATTTTGTTTTGTATATAGAGAAAAGGAGGGTTGATCCTACAATTAATCTCAGGAATTACGGCAAGTAAAATGTCCGTGAATTTTACAGTTCGTCACTCAAAGATATTATAGCAAAGCCTATGGTGTAGTCCTCCTCCGTCGATCTGCTGCAGTCGACTTCTCTGACGTAGGATATTGATGTTGTTATCTACAGTATATACCCGACTTTTCGTTGTTTCTACACATTATATGGAGCAGGTACAAACATCTTCACTACAACGGCGACGAAATTTCGGGTTTCCATAATTATCATTAATGTTGACTTTTTGCACAGTCGATCACCCTTCATTTGTTGCTGCGTTACCGAGGACAAGATAATTGATAACGTCTATGGCTGTGCGTTGTTATTTAAACTTCCTGTTACCGACATTACTACTGTTTCTGATTTTGTATTATTTCTGTCCGACTGGAAATAAAATGTTAAATAACTTTTAAGTCAACATTTACACTTCGTAATATTTCGTAATCGAACCTTCATTCATACAGAGATACAAATTGCTGCTTGCCTTAACTAATACACACGCTATTGTGGAATTCACTTTAATTTTTTATTAACGGCATTTAATAACAATTAAATGATCATGAATGATTGCGTTTTGTATACAGAGAAAAGGAGGGCTGATGCTACAATTAATCTCAGCAATTACGGCAACTAAAATGTCAGTGATTTTTATAGCTCGTCACTCAAAGATATTATAGCGAGGGCTATGGTCCATTACTATACTCCGATACAGTCCTTCAGACGTCGTACGCTTTTACTGTCATAAAGCTAAAGGTCCAATTCCGTTCGTATATTCAATTTAACGTCCCTTCCTATAGTCCACAGATCCTATTATCGGTTATTCGGCAAAACTGGACGTACTCAAACAGTTCTCTCTTGACTTATTCCGATCATCATTAAACTGACTTACAATATTTTTAGTGCAACGCAGTCTGACTTTCAATAAGCCCTACAAAATAATGGCCCTGACTAACAATAACCTACACCTTTCATGAAGCACCTACCTCACAAAAATCTTCGTTACTCGAACTACTGCAATACAGCTAGCGCCAGTACTGCCAGCTAAATAAAAGATTCTAACTACTGAAGGCACTAACTACCGATAGGCATAGTTATCAAATGAAAGATTTTGATAGAGAACAAACAATGTATTTACCTTAATAGTGTTCAAAAGTCATAATATATATATCGGCTCATGACATCCAGTCTTACAAATTTCCTTTTTCTGACGGACACACGTCCAGATCGTCCGCTCTCAAAACTCTGGCATCTCTCTCCCCACATCCACCACTGCCGGCGGCTCACCTCCAACTGCGCAATGCTACGTGCTGTTCACATCCAACTGCCCAACACTACACAAGCGAATATTCCAACAATGAGTCCAGGCAGCCACAGACTGCACACAGCACAGTCAGTGATTCTCATACAGAGCGCTACGTGGCGTTACCAACATTAAACCTAAACAGCCTACTTACATAGCCCCGATGCTCACCATAAGAAATTTTACAAATTGTTTTGGGCAATGCCCAATATTGATTTGAATGAAATTTTCATAATTACAATAACAAAGATATCAATTGCACACACTTATTGATACACTGTTGGTCAAAAGCATATCTGTCCATAAAGACAAAAATGCTTCAAATGGCTCTGAGCACTATGTGACTTAACTTCTGAGGTCATCAGTCACCTAGAACTTAGACCTAATTAAACCTAACTAACCTAAGGACATCACACACATCCATGCCCGAGGCAGGATTCGAACCTGCGACCGTAGCGGTCGCTCGGTTCCAAACTGTAGCGCCTAGAACCGCACGGCCACTCCGGCCGGCCCATAAAGACAGTTCTGATCATTCATCACAGTAGTAAGAGGTCTGAGCGGTAAAAGAAAATGCACACGGAAGTAATGGATTTCCATGCAGTCTTGAAGAAGTAGTGTTGTCCTCCCAGCGGAAAGACAGTGCTGACTCTTGACATTCAGACAGGTAATGGGCCACAACAGAGCAAACCCAAAGCAGAGTCAGTCGAAGTTTTGAAGAATATTGATAGGTAGGTCATCACAGAGCAGACCCACAGTATTTCTTGTAGAGATACTGGTATTGGTGGGCCACCACAGGTGCAGACCCACTGTAGTCCTTGTAGAGATTATGGTATTGGTGGACCATGAAAGATGCAGGCCCACTATAGTCCTTGTAGAGATGGCCAGCAGCCATCCGTTGCGACTGTGCAGGTGCACAGTCACCACCGAAGAATCTTGCGGATAATATAGCAAGTCCATAAACCACCACTTGCGCACTCACAAACTTTTTGGAAAATCCTTAGAACCAGCAGTGCTGTTAACTAGTCCCTTGCTGAATTATCAACACACGTGCGAGCACTAACAGCCCCCCCCCCCCTTTTTTTTAACTTCTCACATATTGTGCGTATACTAGGACCAACAGAAACGTGTGCAGTGAAATGAAATTAATTTGAAGAACTGGTGTCTATACAATTATAAATTTACATTTTTTTCTGTGGAGAAAGTTGAATGACATTTGCTATCGTGATCCACCGACAATGCCTGACAACATGCGTCAGTGCATTATCAATGCATGTGCGAACATTACGGAAGGCGAACTACTCGCTGTTGAGAGGTATGTCGTTATACGTATTGCGAAATGCACTGAGGTTGACGGACATCATTTTGAGCATTTATTGCATTAATGTGGTGTTTACAGGTAATCACGCTGTAACAGCATGAGTTCTCAGAAATGATAAGTTCACAAAGGTACATGTATCACATTGGAACAACCGAAATAAAATGTTCAAACGTACCTACATTCTGTATTTTAATTTAAAAAACCTACCTGTTACCAACTGTTCGTCTAAAATTGTGAGCCATATGTTTGTGACTATTACAGCGCCATCTATCACAAAGCGAAAAAAGTGGTCCAACTAAAACATTCATATTTCTTTACGTACTACACAAATATGTTATAAAAAATGAGGGTTCCTACTTTAAGAAATGCAGTTGATATCCGTTTGACCTATGGCTGCGCCATCTGGCGGTCCAACCATAGCGCCATCTGGTTTCCCCCTTCAAGCTAGACAAGTTTCGTTCTTTGTAGTTTTTTCGTGTGTAATTATCACGTGGTATACGTCGGTAAAGAATACTGGAATTTTTCCCAAGCTTAGCTTATGTTATTTTTCTCAAGCCCAGCTGGCGCACGTGGCTGACTGCGGTGCAAGTCATTGTCTACTGTCTCTTTGTTGTAGAGCGTCGTTATTGGGATTTGCAGACCTAACTTCTACAAATTCACCTTGTCGAGAGGGCACTGCCCTGTTTGAATCCTGCCAGTTCTGATGAGATTCAGGTCTGTCGTTATGATTATATCGTCTGTCGACATGTCGGTAGTTTCTGTATTTTTTTCTTGTCGGGTAAGTGGTGGAGAATTTCTCCCGGAATCGTAACAGCAAGGTGGACCGTTGTGTTTGAAGTCATTCTCTCTCCCTTGATAATAATTATTTTGGTTCCTATATTGTCTGTTTCTATGGTTGTCTCTGCCATAGTCATTACTGCAGAAAAGTGACCTTTCACTGTAATTAGTATTACTCAGGCAACGGTTGTCATACAGGTGGTATCTCTTTTGGTCACGATTTGTGTTGTGAGAATAACCTTGTCGTGTCCAGTTATTTTTTCTGCCGCCACGGAATTGTGACAAATGTGACCTGTAATTATTGTTCTCCTGGTTTCACGTCCCACGACTGTCTGTGTCAATTTCTAATTCTTGTAAAAGTCCCTGATAACCTTCGATGTCGTCTTTGCAACGTTGTGCCAAAATAAAATGTCTTAAATGTTCAGGCAATTTGATTAAGCAAATGCGGATGAGTTTTGAGGGGCTGTATGGGTTTGACAGGTACTGATTTTTGTGCAACATGACTTCAAAATATTTCACAAGACTGGAGAATTCAGATTGTTCAAAGTGTTTCATCATTATGATGCTATATTTTACGCGATCTTGAGTAGCTTGAGACCAATATGCTGAGAGGAAGGCATGATAAAATTCTCCTTCACTGTGACTATCGTGAATGACCGATAGCATTCTTACAGCTGGTTCATTCCCTAAGTAGCCACACATAAATTCTAATCTGTGCTCTAATGACGAGTTGGGAGGAAAGCAATGAGAGAATTGATCAATCCATGCTTGTGGATGAATGTCGTTGCCAGAATTCTTAAATGTTTTGAATTTACGTGTAGTAATAAAGAGCTTATAGTCAAAATCATCATATCGGCGAGTCGCATATCGGTCATTGTTACATCGTGTCAGCGGTTCCATATCAAAATTCGGTGCACCTTGCCAATTTCTTTCATAATTTCCGAAATGCCCTGTGTTATTATTTTGTGGCTTTTCCGTATTTCTATATCCCTCTTCCCGTATCGGAGCTCGAGTGTCCTCTGAAATACGTAATTCTTGTAT
The DNA here is from genome assembly GCF_021461385.2 of Schistocerca piceifrons. Classification (NCBI taxonomy): domain Eukaryota; kingdom Metazoa; phylum Arthropoda; class Insecta; order Orthoptera; family Acrididae; genus Schistocerca; species Schistocerca piceifrons. The sequence continues at coordinate 77,135,359 of NC_060149.1, forward strand.
TAGTTGTGCCAACTGATCTTGTACTTCCCGGATTTGTCTTTTGTGTTGCGTATTAATTTGATTCTGATTTTGTTTGAATTTTCTAATTTTTTCCTACTGTTCTGTGTCAGTGAAGGCTACCGGTCTTGTGTCATTCAGATCATCATTTACCTATGTAGATAAATTAGTGAACTGATCGGAAAGTTCGACTACTTTCTACGATAATTAACTTAGTTCCTCCGTGTGTTTTTCTGAACCAAGTTTTAGAGTATCTACTGTGTCCTTTCAGTTTTCCTGAATTCTTACAAGTTGCGTAACCGAATAGGTAGATGCAACTGAGTCAGTTTTAGCCATCAAGGTCTCGTGATGAACAATAATTTGCAGTTCTTTTATGTCTGCTTCGTGATTCTGTAATGCATTTCCATGCCGCGAAAAAAGTAGGTTGAAAATGCTCACAAATTTGTGTTTTTACGTCATTACAGACTTTTTGACATTTCGATTCGATGTTAAATAACTCAGCAGTTAAACCTTCGCGTGTTTGTTCAAGCGTTGTGTCTAGCTTTTGAAGCTTTTGCTATGTTTGTCTCTGATTTTGTTCCATTGTGTCTAACTTTTGAAGCTGTTGCTGTGTTTGTCTCTGATTTTGTTCCATTTGTTGTTGTGATTGTTTTTCATTTTTTTCTATTGCGTCTAACTTTTGAAGCTGTTGTCCCATTTGTTGCATTAATTGTAATAACAATGCACTGGTGTCTGAAACATGTTCCTCTGTACTTTTCGGCAGTGCATTTGCACCGGCAACATTCGCATTTTGAAAAGTAGAAAATGTGTCTTGGCTTGACTGAGAAACGGGTAATGACACAAAACCAGAATCTACAGTATTTGCAAGATTGTGTCCTGTCATTTCGGATTCCTTGTGCGAGCAATTGCCGACCGATCGATCGACAATAGTACCCTGTTTACTATCCGTTTCACTTTCTGCACCATTATTTATTGCCTGGTCCATTTCCCTATGCACAATCACCAAATTACTATGTTGAACATTAGTTAATTCATTACACGGTGGCGCTAACACACAACTCTCGTCTTCACTGTCATTTCTCAGTTTACTTTGGAGCCTAGTATTACGTTTTTCACAAGCCATAATTGTCACAATATTTCACACGATAACACAGAAAAGCACAATTTGAAGAGTAAAATAAGAAAGCACATTAAGATAGCATTAAAAATAATATCTAATTAATTGCAAGCACGGCTGCGAAATATTTAGTGCAAATCTGCATGCATGCCACAACTGTTTTATAGTACAACAATGAAAAACTACAACTACAAAGGAAATTGTCTCTACAATTACGCGCTAGCACTAAGCAATAACTACACTTATTACACAAACTACAAGAAAAAATCAGAAGATTCCAGTGAGGTATCCTCGGCTAAGGGTCGACATATGAAACGTCCCCTTTGGAAAATTATGAATTACTGTGCTGGTAAACCTCTTACGTTATTTGATTTTCAAACAGCTGAGCAAAACTGGACGTACTCAGACAGTTCTCTCTTTACTTATTCTGATCATCACTAAACTGACACACAATATTTTTAGCGCAACGCAGTCTGACTTTCAATAAGCCCTACAAAAGAATGGCCCTGACTAACAATAACCTATACCTTTCATGAATCACTCACCTCACAAAAATCTTCGTTACTCGAACTACTGCAATACAGCGAGCGCCAATACTGCCAGCTAAATAAAACATTCTAACTATTGAAGGCTCTAACTACTGATAGGCATAGTTAGCAAATGAAAGATTTTGATAGAGAACAAACAATGTAGTTACCTTAATAGTGTTCAAAAGCCATTATATATATATATATATATATATATATATATATATATATATATATATATTGGTTCATGACATCCAGTCTTACAAATTTCCTTTTTTCTGACGGACACACGTCCAGGTCGTCCGCTCTTAAAACTCTGGCATCTCTCTCCCCACATCCACCACTGCTGGCGGCTCACCTCCAACTGCGCAACGCTACGTGCTGTTCACATCCAAATGCCCAACACTACACAAGCGAATATTCCAATAATGAGTCCAGCCAGCCACAGACTGCACACAGCACAGTCAGTGATTTTCATACATAGCGCTACGTGGCGTTGCCACCATAAAAACCTAAACAACCTTCTTACATCTTGCGCACACAATTCCTCAGATATTCTTCTTAGTCCGTGGCCTTACGACAAAAGTCCGTCTCTTATAAATTAACTATAGTCACTTCTCTTGCAGTTTAACATAAGTGTCTTGATCCCTAAGGTAGTATATCACACGGAATATCCAGCTACACGCATCAAAAAAAGTTTTGCATCACCCCAGTTCCGAGAACTCCTGAAGATAGACGTTGACTGTGGCTATTGTATCACAGACACAGTCCCTTTGACTGTTCAAAGATATCACTAAACCCGCCCAAAGATGTAAACAGCCATGCATGAGCAGCGCCTGTTAGACGGAGGGGTCCGACAGCCGATCAGTTCCAGTCATTCCACCAAGAAGGATGTACACGTCTCGTGTTGTCTGCAGTTCAACCATGCCTAGACGGTCAATACCGCGGTTCGATCTCGTCTGCATTGTTACTTTGTGCCAGGAAGGGTTCTCATCAAGGGAAGTGTCCAGGCGTCTCCGAGTGAACCAAAGCGATGTTGTTCGAACATGGAGGAGATACAGAGAGGCAGGCACTGTCGATGACATGCGTCGCTCAGGCCGCCCAAGGGCTACTACTGCAGTGGATGACCGCTACCTACGGACTATGACTCGGAGGAACAGTGGCAGCAACGCCACCATGTTGAATAATACTTTTCGTGCAGCCACAGGACGTCATGTTACAACTCAAGCTGTGCGCAATCGGCTGATTGATGCGCAACTTAACTCCCGACGTCCATAGCGAGGTCCATCTTTGCAACCACGATACCATGCAGCGCGATACAGATGGGCCCAACAACATGCCGAATGGACCACTCAGGATTGGCATCACGTTCTCTTCACCCATGAGTATCGCATATGCCTTCAACCAGACAATCGTCGGAGACGTGTTTGGAGGCAACCCGGTCAGGCAGAACGCCTTAGTCACACTCTCTAGTGGGTGCAGCAAGGTGGAGTTTCCCTGCTGTTTTGGGGTGGCATTATGTGGGGCCGACATACGCCGCTGCTGGTCATGGAAGGCTCCGTAACGGCTGTACGATACGTGAATGCCATCCTCCGACCGATAGTGCAACCATATCGGCAGCATATTGGCGAGGCATTCGTCTTCATGGACGACAATTCACGCCCCCATCATGCACATCTTGTGAATAACTTCCATCAGGATAACGACATCGCTTGACTAGAGTAGCCAGCATATTCTTCAAACATGAACACTATCGAACATGTCTGGGATAGATTGAAAAGGGCTGTTTATGGACGGCGTGACCCACCAACCACTCTGAGGGATCTACGCCGAATTGCCGTTGAGGAGTAGGACAATCTGGACCAACAGTGCCTTGTTGGACTTGTGGATAGTATGCCACGACGAATACAGGCATGTATCAATGCAAGAGGACGTGCTACTGGGTATTAGAGGTACCGGTGTGTACAGCAATCTGGACCACCACCTCTGAAGGTCTCGCTGTATGGTGGTACAACATGCAATGTGTTTTTCCATGAGCAATAAATAGGGCGGAAATGATGTTTATGTTGATCTCTATTCCAGTTTTCTGTACAGGTTCCGGAACTTTCGGAACCGAGGTGAGGCAGAACTTTTTATTTTTTGATGTGTGTATATCGCACGCCACAGCTACGTAGACTTATTCAGAGTGCAGAAAACAAGACAAGAGAACTAACAATATAGTAGAATTTAAAAACAAAAGTAGCCGCGTTGAACCCTCTTTGTTTTCTCTGAGCCGCTACTTTGCTGCGGGCGTTATTCTGATGAGAGATTATATACCGATAACTTTAATTAAAACTTTTGCAATTCTGTTAATAATTTCCGATATTATCCATCACCTCTCTCCTATATGAAAATAGGCCTGATAATATTGTTCTCAATTAAGAGAGCGGTTATAGCTTCCACTGTAGCACTAAGACAATCCACCCCAGACACGACAACTCGCTTCGTACCGTGCGCTCTAGATATGCGAGATAGAGTCATCTGCTCCCGTGATTTCCCTAATACCAGGCTGCCTTACGTAGACACTACCCCCACCATTATATCTTGGCATCTTCCCTTTGATTACACCACTAACGTATTTCTTTTACTATATTTAAATTACACGAGCTGCATCAAGTCTACACTACTGAGCATTAAAATGGCTATACTAGCAAAGATAAAAAACAAAATGTTACTTTTGTGCGTATACAATATAGTAGAGAGAATGCATGATTAAAATTGTAGTTGATTTGGGAGTACACCTCTTGCCGCAACAAGGGCTCTAACCTGGTTGCCCATGAAGTCGAAATGAACGCTAATGACATAGATGGGTACGTGTGTCACTGTTCATCATTAGCAGGGGTGAGCGAGTGGTGGCGTGGCAGTCTCTCAGCAACCCATGGCCTGATGTTCTCAATGGTCGAGAGCTTTGGAGAACGAGCTGTCCAGAGCAACAGACGAACATCCTAAGTATCGAGGTAGGTCAGGACAGCTCGGGCAGCATATGGTTTTTAGTTATCTCTTTGTAAGATAACGTCATGGAGACCTCGAAGATAGAGCTCAGCCATCGGCCTTAACACGTCATAAATGTTCTTGCCGCTGTCCAAATTATGGGTCATGCGAACCACAGGTAACGGTGTTACGTATCCAATAGCAACCCACCCTATCACGCCAAGTGTTGTGCCTGCATGATGCTGACGAATGTGGAATGCAATATTGAAATGTTTGTTCTCCTCACAGCCCCCACACACAGATATTTCCATCATGATGCTGTACACACAACCGACACTTATCATAAAAGACAACATGGTGCCACTCCTGTGTCCACTGTCATGGCTGGGTGCACCTCTCACTGCTGATGTGTCAACGGAAACTGCAACAGTGGTTGCCACGCTGCCAATTCATGGATCTCTACAGGGTGAAAAGTATTTAAACCCACAAACTCTGGGAGGTTGTAGGGGACATCAAAACAAATGTTTTTCCCTAATGTCATTTTTTCCTATGAGGAGTATTTAAACCGGTAGAGGAAGATTTCTCTGGCGGAAAATTAATTAAACTAACAAAAACTTTTCCATTTCCTTATGACCAAGAGACAACACATTAACACAACCCAATTTCAGTTGCAGTAGATTTTCAAAATTGCCTCCATTGACACGCAAACAAAGGTTACACCGTCGGATCATGTTCTGTCTGACACGGGTAAAAACCCCAGGAGTATCCTGAATTGTTCCTGCTGCTGCTACTACCCGGGCAAGCAGACCCTCTTCTGATGCAGCAGGAGTTGCGTAAACAAGGTTGCGCATCTCTACCCACACAAAAAAGTCCAGAGGGGATATATCTGGGGATCGAGCAGGCCATGGTACAGGACCATCTCTGCCAATCCACGTTTCTGGGAACCGTCGGTTCAGGGATCGACGCTCACGACGACTGAAATGTGTCGGCACCCCGTCATGTTGGAATCATATGCGTTGTCTTGTAGGGAGCGGGACGTCTTCCAGCAATTCTGGCAATGCTCTGGCGAGAAAATTGTAATAGTGCCTGCCAGTTAATGGCCTAGGTAGCAGATACGGCCCAATTAAACAGTCCCCAACAACACCGACCCACACATTAACGAAGAACCGCACTTGATGAGCGCTAGTAACTGTGTGGGTTATTCTCACTCGAAACATGCGAATTGTGCATGTTGAAGACTCCATCATGCCCGAACGTTGCATCATCGGTAAACAACACAGAGGATGGAAATGTAGGATGCATTTCACACTGTTCCACTGCGAAAACTGTGCTCTGGGTGGATAATCAACTGGTTCCAGGTTGTGGACACGCTGTAAGTGAAATGGACGTAACAATTGCTCTCGAAGGACTGTTCTTACATTCGTCTGATTCGACCCCATGTTACGTGCAATTGCACGAGTGCTGATTGAAGAATCTCGCTCACATGCTGCAAGATAGCTTCCTCAAATTGCAGCGTTCTTACCGTGCGACGGCGTCCCTGTCCAGGTAATCTGCTAAATGACCCGGTCTCACGAAGACGTTGGTACACAGCAGCAAAGGTCGTATGATGCGGGATACGGCGATTAGGATACTGTTGTTCATAAACTCTCTGTGCTGCTCGTCCGTTGTGGTTCGCTACGTAGTACGCACTAACCATATCGCCCGCATCTCGTGGTCGTGCGGTAGCGTTCTCGCTTCCCACGCCCGGGTTCCCGGGTTCGATTCCCGGCGGGGTTAGGGTTTTCTCTGCCTCGTGATGGCTGGGTGTTGTGTGATGTCCTTAGGTTAGTTAGGTTGAAGTAGTTCTAAGTTCTAGGGGACTGATGACCATAGATGTTAAGTCCCATAGTGCTCAGAGCCATTTGAATCATTTTTTGAACTAACCATATCAGTATACTCCCTCCAGGTGTATCGCTCCATCGGTAAACAGAGACAGTGCACTACTACACTGGTGGACAGCAGTTGCCTACAACTCAAGAGCGTAATATGCCCTCTAACAGCTGAAGATCGTAATACGGCCTCTAACAACTAAAGAGCGTAATACGGCCTCCACCGGTTTAAATAATCCTCACAGGAAAAACTGACATTAGGGAAAAATATGTGTTCTGATGTCCCCTACAACCTCCCAGAGTTTGTCGGTTCAAATACTTTTCACCCTGTATATGACATTGCATTCTCCGTGTGGACACTTACGCTGCTGCAGACAAGCCCATTTCCTGACTCAAGGCGCATGACGTGGCTGCACAACCATGCACAGCCGAACGAAGATCCGTTGAGATCCCGCATGGCGTTGAGTATGGCCCTCCTGAACCCATCGTTTCCACATTCGCACGACAGTCGTGGGATCCCGACTAATGCAGAACTAAAGACCGCAGTTTTGATAGGCCTCAAAAAACCAACATTCAAATGCAATATCTGCATGAGAAACGCTCCGCATAATATTCCTTTGTATACAGAATACAGATAGCGTTACTCAATCCAACTCTGTGCAGCTACGCTGAAATGCTAATCATTTTCATATCAAAGCATATGGTACACTTATGACCACTTTGACGTTTGTTGCATAGCGATAGCTCTTGAGGAGCGTAGTGCAGTGACATCTTACTGACCACTGTATCAACTGTTGTTTGGTGACAATTAATTTTCTTGGAAAATGTCTAAATACGTATTTTAACTTGAGAACTCATCAGTTAATCCTTAAACTAGAAATTCATGTTTGACATTTACTTTTTAATAATGGGCCTGATTTAGTCGTAGATTAAATGGCACTGACACTTATTAATCACACAAATTCTGGATGTGGCGCCATCGTGAGTGTTCAGCGTGAGATGTCCTTTGCTACACTTTCTCCTAGCACAGGGCCCGGGAAATCGCTGTGTCACCACGCGGACAACTCTCTACCTGCTACGCTCGGTTGGTTTCCCGGTGCCAGTGACAGCCGAGGCGGACTGCAGCTTGCAGCTAGTGACGGAACTCCCATTGTGTGGTACCGCGTCACTTTACCTTGTCGAAGTGACAACGGCGCCACTCACCTCTCTTCGTCACCATTCTACCTACTAGTTATCACACCAAATACGATCAAGCAGTGCCCCATAAAGTGCATCAAAATCGGTTAAAATAAATCCGCTGCACACACTATATGATCAAAAGAATCCGGGCGCCCCGATTAAATGCGGAACTGACCGCTAGATGTCCGGAGAAGCGGACTCGCCAGTATAAAAGGAGGCGGGGAGTATTCAATTGTCCCTCACCATTGACCATCACCTCACCTGGATCCCTCATCTCCGATCCATCCAATCCAAAGCCCACAACCGCCTCCGCCTCCTCAAACTCCTCTCTGGCCGGACATGGGGGTTGCACCCCTCTACCATCCTCCACACCTACAAATCCTTAATCCGTCCCATCCTCTGTTATGCCAGTCCTGCCTGGATATCTGCCCCCCCAAATTCTATCAGTCCCTCCAGATCCTTGAGCGTCATGCACTCCGCCTCGCCTTCCGTATCCGCCTCCCGTCCCCCACGCGGATCCTCTATGATCTCATTCCTTTCCCCCATCTGCTCCTATTCCTCGAACATATCCGCATCCTCTACACCTCCCGCCGTCTTGAGCCCCCTCACCCCCTGGTTGCTCCTCTCCTCTCCCATCCCCGCCCCCTGCCACGTCTTCACCGTTGTGTCCCCCCTACCCTCCATCTCTACACCCTCCATCTTCTTTCCCGAGGTGGCTTCCATCAACTCCCCCTCCCGGATGATGCCCTCTCTCCCTCCATTTATCCTTCCTATCAACTCTGATCCTCCATCCCCCTCCTTTCCTCTGTCCTTTCCCTGGGCACCCTCTCCCCCCCCCACTTCTGTCCTGTTCTTCCCCCCACTAAACCTCTCCCTACCTCCCTTCTCCCCCCCTAGTCCTTTTGTATTCCCCTCCTCTGCCTACCCCACTCCCTGTCGCGTCTGCCCCCCACCCCTCTTATGGGTCCTCATCCTCCTTCAGCTCCTTTCCCGGCTCCCCCCTTCGCTTTTACTCTCCTTTCCCCCCCTTTTTCGTTTTCCCATCTTCTGTCCAGTTTCCCCCCACCTGCTCTCGACTGTGGTGTCACATTTGCCAACTTTTTAGTGCAGTGTTCCAGTGACTATTCAGTGTTGTTTGTCTTTCTCGTGTTGCGAACAGAAACCATGCTGTCGCTCGGTGTGAATTTTATTTCCTTTGCGAACAGAATCCAGACTGTCGCCGTGTTTTTTAATTGTCTATTGTTTTCCCTGTCTACTTCGTATGTATTTTTATTAGCGTCATCATCCCTGTGTTGTTGTTTTAAGTTCCACGATTTCTTTTCGCCTTGTTACTCTCTAAGTCTCCGATTTTATCGCCTGTTGTTTTTCTTATTTGTTCTCTTGCTCTTTGTCACAAAATCTGTCGGCTGAAGAGCGGCGTCCTAAGCTGCTGCCAGCCCGCCCCCTTCGGGGGGAATTGAAATTCAATAAATGAAAAAAAAAAAATTCAATTGTCAGTAGAGAAGCCCTAACAGCAGAATGGGGCGATCAGGAGAGCTCAGTGACTTTCATCGTGGACTAGTCGTTGAAAGTCACCTGAGTAACAGATCAGTCTACCTAGAGCAATGACTGCGCTTAGGGATTCAAAAAGAATTGTGTGCAATAGTTGAGCAGCTCCTAGTAAGGCACACAGTTCCGTAGTCAACGCTAAGCAAGGCTTGACGCGATGTAAAGATTATGGAGCTGGAATGTTTTGACATGTTATCATTGAGAAGAAAATGAGATGCAAATCCTTAGGTTCAGTTTCCCATGATCAACGTTGTTGCATACTTAGGTATCATTATCTCATCCAATATTAAAGCTAAAAACACAAAATTCTCCACGAATGATAAAATAGTGCTTGCCTACCCAGTGAACCACATCATTCAACAATGTATTAAATATTTTAAGCTGGATTATGTCATACCTCCTTAAATTATTATGAGAAAAAAATTGACTTCAAAAAACATTTTTCTTAAAATACACATAATTACGATTGGTAAATATTCCTGGTTTACTATTTTAACAAGTTATTAATTAAATGCATAAAATTAGTTTTAACCGCCGGCCGGGGTGGCCAAGCGGTTCTAGGCACGACTGCTACGGTCGCAGGTTCGAATCCCGCCTCGGGCATGGATGTGTGTGATGTCCTTACGTTAGTTTTTTAGGTAGTTCTAAGTTCTAGGGGACTGATGACCTCAGAAGTTAAGTCCCATAGTGCTCAGAGCCATTTGAGCCATTTAGTTTTAAGCTTTTATTTTGAATAATTTGGAGGTACAGTGTCCCTAAAATAAAAATTACACGTAACACTGTACGTAAGATAAAAGTCAATTTCACAGTTTTTAAAATTTTTTCGCTTAGAGGTAACATTTTACTAATTATTTGGTTAAAGTTTCATTCCAATATCTATTCCAATATCTATTCAAGTTTCAAAATGCCAGTAAAAATTTGAGGCTACGGCGTCCAGGTCCTTTAATGATAATGAATATTCCTTATAGTCCCCTTTCTGAATCGTGTAGTATTAGTAATGTAATATTGAAATAGAACAATGTATTTGTCAGTGTTCTGTGCATGAATTACATTATTGCCATCACACTTAGTTTGTAGCTTTTCCATGCCTGTATGAATGGGTTGTCGAATCGCGAGCGAGAAACAAGTTTATGGGCGCTCAATGGCGAGGTTACATGCGCACAAGCAACAAGCCAAGCATGCTGCAGCTACGGAGCTGATTGGAAAAAAAGCCCAGATTTTTGAATTTGGGAGTCGATATGAACTGGCGAAATTGGTGATTCTGGCTGGGGGGGGGGGGGGGGGGGTGTGGAGAAGGAAGGTTCATTGCATTGGCACCTGGAATCGGGAGTATTATTGACATGTAGAAGATTTATAGGGTACGTTGACTTGTTCCAAGCTGGCGTTACTAAGCGACGTCAATTTTGTTATCAAATAACTGGAAACAATAACAAAAACAAAATATCGAGAAGAATATCAATGAAACTTCTCAGGTTTCTTGCCACGGGAATTCACATTGTGTCGGCGACGTTTCGGGAGGCATGTACTCTCTTCCCATATTCTGGATTCTGGTTGGAAGAAGAAAATATGTCTTCCGAAATGTTGTGGACACATTGTGAATTAACCCCGGAATAAACCCGAGAAGATTTTATTGCAAAGACACGCAACGGAAGCCCTCATATGCACAACTAGGAGTATCCACCCGGAACGACCTAAAGTTGAAAGACCACATAAAACTAGTTGTAGGAAACAGGTGGAGTTTCTCTGGAAGGATCCCAGTGAAATAATGCATCCACGAAAGAGATAGCATAGATAATGCTCGTTCAACCGGTACTTGAGTCTCGCTGCTCTCTCTACGACCATTACGGTGTACTATTAACGGTAGACACAGAGATGATCTAATGAAGAACGACGCGTTTCTCATTTAGTAAATGCGAGAGCATTATGAAGATGTTCATGAATCTCCAGTGGAAGACACTAAAAGACATGTTGTTCATCATGGAGAGATTTATTATTAAAAATCTGAGAGCGTGTACTCAACAGCTAAAAAAAAGTCTCACTCTAAACTAAACAGCAGAAAAATGGAACAAATTGGCAATAGCAGCAGAAAAACCGGACCATGGCGTGACATTAGACAGAAGATGGGAGTCATTGATTCAGGAAATATGAGATATCTGACGCTCACCCTGTATTTACATACACCACATGTGCTAAGAATTACTTACTTGACCGGCTAGCAGAGGGCGGTCCAAATCTGATGGTGGCTACAACGGAGATTTTGGGCCGGGCTTAAAGTTTGAATTGTGTCCACAGAACCAGGATACCAACAAATATGAGGCACAGAGGCTATAAAAATATTAAAAATACTCCTATAAAGGCTCAGTATCTACCATTAAGGCCTAATTAGTGAGAGATAACTAAGAAAGAAAGATTTTTACGTACAAGTTTTCTTTTCTAAAATCGCTCATCTTTGTTTTTTGCAGCTTGAAAGTATAATTATGCACGTATTGAAATGATGATTACCTACCATAAGCGTATGGACTCATGTGTTCAAGAAGACTACTCCTAAGCTTGTTTTTCATGGCGTAATGGTTAGAAATGTCGAGTGGAAGTCCACACGCTTCCAGCCTTTCATGGTTTCGACGAACGAACTCACCAGAAACAAGAAATGCTGATAAAATTTTCGGTCAATGTTTATCCAAATTATGAAATCGAGTGTGAGACTAGATAAAGCCGCAAAAGAGAGTTATTTCTTGCGTAATAGAAGATATCCAACCGCAAAAGCAATTTTTGAAGGCTATTCTAACAGATCGAACAGAGTATAAAATCATTGTAAGATATGTTACAAAAATCCCTGCAGCTACATCTAATAGTTATTATTCCTAAGTACTTCGAAGCAGTGACTACATTTCCCCAATAAATTAACGATGGAATACTGCGACCAACAGCGAACGGACGAGTACTTGTCCGCATACAGACAGCCATTAAAGCTCTCTTGAATGGGCAATGTTATCGCATTAGTAACATAACGGTACTGGATCACCTACTTCCCTGAAAATATTAACTGTAATACGCGAAGTTTATTACGGTATTTTATAAGTAAATTATGTCCACAATTCAGAGCTTTACAGAGGAGTGTAACTCGGATATTGACATTTCGAGGAACGAGGTATGTGCAATTAACGGATGTTGGTTCGGTATAGTTTGTTAAATACAAACTACACTACTGGCCATTAAAATTGCTACACCACGAATATGACGTGCTACAGACGCGAAATTTAACCGACAGGAAGAAGATGCTGAGATATGAAAATTATTAGCTTTTCAGAGCATTCACACAAGGTTGGCGCCGGTGGCGACATCTACAACGTGCTGACATGAGGAAAGTTTCCAACCGATTTCTCATACACAAACAGAAGTTGACCGGCGTTGCCTGGTGAAACGTTGTTGTGATGCCTCGTGTAAGGAGAAGTGCGTACCATCACGTTTCCGACTTTGATAAAGGTCGGATTGTAGCCTATCGCGATTGCGGTTTATCGTATCGCGACATTGCTGCTCGCGTTGGTCGAGATCCAATGACTGTTAGCAGAATATGGAATCGGTGGGGTTCAGGAGGGTAATACGGAACGCCGTGCTGGATCCCAACGGACTCGGTATCACTAGCAGTCGAGATGACAGGCATCTTATCCGCATGGCTGTAACGGATCGTGCAGCCACGTCTCGATCTGTAAGGCAACAGATGGTGTCGTTTGCAAGACAACAACCATCTGCACGAACAGTTCGACGACGTTTGCAGCAGCATGGACTATCAGCTCGGAGACCACGGCTACGGTTACCCTTGGTTGGTTGGTTTGTGAGATTGAAGGGACCAGACTGCGATGGTCATCGGTCCCACGGTTACCCTTGTTGCTGCATCACAGACAGGAGCGCCTGCGATGGTGTACTCAACGACGAACCTGGAGGCACGAGTTGCAAAACGTCATTTTTTCGGAAGAATCCAGGTTCTGTTTACAGCATCAAAATGGTCGCATCCGTGTTTGGCGACATCGCGGTGAACCCCACAGCATCACCTGGCGTGATGATGTGGGGTGCCATTGATTACACGTCTCGGTCACCTCTTGTTCGCATGGACGGCACTTTGAACAGTGGACGTTACGTTGCAGATGTATTACGACCCGTGGTTCTACCCTTCATTCGATCCCTGCGAAACCCTACATTTCAGCAGGATAATGCACGAGCGCATGTTGCAGGTCCTGTACGGGCCTTTCTGGATACAGAAAATGTTCGACTGCTGCCCTGGCCACCACATTCACCAGATCTCTCACCAATTGAAAACGTCTGGTCAATGGTGGCCGAGCAACTGGCTCGTCACAATACGCCAGTCACTAGTCTTGATGAACTGTGGTATCGTGTTGAAGCTGCATGGGCAGCTGTATCTGTACACGCCATCCAAGCTCTGTTTGACTCAATGCCCAGGCGTATCAAGGCCGTTATTACGGCCAGAGGTGGTTGTTCTGGGTACTGATTTCTCAGGATCTATGCACGCAAACTGCGTGGAAATGTAATCACATGTCAGTTCTAGTATAATATAATATAATATAATGAATACCCGTTTATCATCTTCATTTCTTCTTGGTGTAGCAATTTTAATGGCCAGTAGTGTAGTAATATGAAGTGATGGCTCACCGTATACTCAGTGACAATCCGGTGGAAGGGTTTCGGTTTCGCGAATGCCTGGAGAATGTTACCTGCCATCATGTGTAGTGCCAACAGTGAATTACGCTGGAGTTGGTGTTACAGTATGGGGATGTTTTTCGTGGTTAGGGTGTGGTTCCAACATTGCGCTTAAAAACATTAAATGCTGAAGGATATGAACACATTGTACAGCATTGTGTACTTCATACAGTAGACGAACAGATAGGATATTATGATTGATTTATCAGCATGACAGCGCACCCTGTCGTAAATCAGCATTTGTGAGGCAATCGCTTATGGACCATAATATCCCAGAGTCTGGAACTGAACCCTATGGTACTCCTCTGGGATGAGTTAGAGCGTCGACTTCGCTTCAGACCCCGATGTCTATCATCAGTACCTTCTCTGGTTTCGGCTCTTGAAAAAGAATGGGGTGCCATTCCTACCCACACGTTCCGACAGTTCATTGAAAGCGTCCCTAGCAGAGTTCAAGCCGTCATAAAGGCAAAGAGTGAACACACTGCATGTTAATATCCACTAACAGATGTCCAGATACTTTTGATCAGATTGTGCACCTACTATATTAATCAAACAATTATATTGACTCTTCTCAATTAAAGGGAAGCATACGGAAATTTAATTAAGATCCATATTAAATTAATTAAATGTTGTATGTCGCTGTTGGGTGGGATACCCCATGGGATGATTTCAACCGAGCGAGGCGGCGCAGTGGTTAGCACGCTGAACTCGCATTCGGCCATCCTGATTTAGGTTTTCCGTGATTTCCCTACATCGCTTCAGGCAAATTCAGGGATGGTTCCTTTGAAATGTTACGGCCGACTTCCTTCCCCATCCTCCCCAAACCCGCTGGGACCGATGACCTCGCTGTTTGGTCCGCTCCTCCGAATCAACCAACCAACCAAGGGACATTTCAGCCAACTTGTCGGAAAGAATGTTCTTTCTCAGCGCACACTGGTCCCTTTCCTTGTGGATATGTGAGAGTTGTGTCACATGTGTATTTGTGGAATGTAGGTGAGTGTAATGGATGCGTGTATAGTATAATTTTATGTTTGCGTTCTATGATATGAGGAGAGAAGGAAGGGGTTGAAACTCGGTGTCAACACATGGCCTACTCATATAATGAACCGCCGAGCTTAACGTCTTCATCCGACGGAACAGATCACCATCAACAGCGTCGTATGAGCTCACTTCATGAAACACTGCAGGGAGGTCTGAAATGTAACTCAGGTATTGGTGCAGTCTGGTCATTAGGAATCGTAGCTACCACATATTCTGCCCTTGACAAATACTGGCAATGAAAATTTCATGCACCGTCAGTATATCAAATTCGAACTGGCTTTCCTCTGAGTTGTGCACCACTGCGCCGACCCGCGTTAATGGCCTCGGCAACGGAGGCGGACAACATAAGTATAAAATTACTTAAAGATCGGTCGGTCTAGAATTTCATTATAATTATTGCCAACAAGCATAAAATAGAACAAAATGAATAGACAATAAAACATGGCATTCGAAGTAATATCCTTACATCCAACAGTGCGTTTATAGAGGGTGTCCCTCCAAAGAGTCGTCACGGACATTTTCTCTGATGTTTCAGCAGTTTTTTGCTATTTACTTTTTGCAATGCGTATCTGGAACCAGCCCAAACAAATACTGCTCATCAAGTCTTTCTTGCGATGCCAGCCGGCCGAAGTGGCCGAGCGGTTCTAGGTGCTACAGTCTGGAACCGCGCGACCACTACGGTCGCAGGTTCGAATCCTGCCTCGGGCACGGATGTGTGTGATGTCCTTAGTTTAGTTTGGTTTAAGTAGTTCTAAGTTCTAGGGGACTGATGACCTCAGAAATTAAGTCCCATAGTGCTCAGAGCCATTTGAACCATTTTTTTGCTGTGCCCAGTGTCAATGGAAAGTGTCGGTTTGTTTCCTGATACAAACAAAATTATTTTTTAAACGAAATTTTATGTGCTCATTAAATGATGTGGTCACATATTAGTGTACTGAGATACTCCTTTATCAATATATATTAACAGGTACAGCAAAACAGGGAGAAAAGCCAATACTCCAGCAGCAACTGAGCAGCGCTGCTACATGGCGGTAGCAGTCAGCGAGGGACAGGGCTGTGCTGTCACTGCTGAAATACTGGCTATTATTCCTTTTTTGGTGTACGTGTTATGACATGTCGATAAAAAGAATATCGCACTATGCTAATTTGGGATCGATCTATCGAATGGGCACACGAAATTCCGATTTAAAAATCATTTTGTTTGTACTGGAAAACAAACCAACTCTTTCATTCAACACTGGGCGTTGTATAAAAGACGTGAAGAGCAGTATTTCATGGGCCGACTCCAGCTACATATTGCAAAACGGACTTGACGAAGGCTCAAACCCAAAATCTTGCTTTTTTCAGATAGTTCTCTTACCGATGGAGCTACCCAAGCATGACTTACAACCTGGTCCTACAGCTTCAGTTCTGCCAGTGACTCTCTCCTACTTTCCGAACTTCACAGAAGCATTTCTACGTATTCTTCTTGATTAGCTCTCCTGGGAGAAAGGGCATTGCAAAGCAATTGGTAAGCCAAAGGCTAGGGAATTATTTCCAGAATGAAAATTTTACTCTGCAGCATAATGAGCGAGGTGCTGAAACTTTTTGACAGAGTAAAGCTGTGTGTCAGTTTGGGACTCGATCCCGGACCCTTGTCTCTCATGGACAGTGCTTTTACTAAAGGCTTGTCTCGATAGATCAGTTGTTAAGAACATTTTTCGTTGTGGCCCTCTCCATTCGGAGAGACTTCACATATTTAGAAAACACATTCATAGCTAGGAGGACGTATTTCAGACCTCCTCAACTCCATATAACTGGTCCTGGCAGATATCACAGTCTGCAGTCAATTTCGCACCCATTGTGTCATGTTAGTAAACAATAGATTTGAGCCGCGCGAAGTGGCCGCGCGGTCTCAGGCGCCATGTCACGGACTGCGCGGCCTCTCCCGGCGGAGGTTCGAGTCTTCCCTCGGACATGGGTCTGTGTGTTGTTCTTAGCATAAGTTAGTTTAAGTAGTGTGTAAGTGTAGGGACCGATGACCTCAGCAGTTTGGTCCCATAGGAATTCACACACATTTGAACATTTGAATAGATTTGATCTGTGTTACTACTGTCTCCTCTAGAAAGCCTAGTCTCCATTTTACTTTTGTGCTATCTTTTTCTCATAAATCCTATAGCACGAGTACATAGGCAGCTTTACATACATTTACTTTCGAAGTTCATCGTTATCATTTTTAGTGACGGATGTCCATTTTATGTTTGCGTCATCTCTTTGCAAGTTGATTTTATTTCTTTCTCCTATTCAAACCCCTGAAAGTAGAATATTCCGTATTTACGTTGCTGTCCCCCTTCGTCCATGTAGTCGATGTCATCTACTGGAAGGTGAGGTGATGTTCAGGCAATTTGTTGTCTGTCCACAATACACTTAATCTCTACTAGGACTGCTGTAGGTTTGACTATTTATAAACCATCCATTGAGTGACTTACACTCTGGCACATAGCCTTAGGTTTTATGGACAGTGTAAAATATTATCTCTCACTCGCGTGGGTAGATACCAAATTTCTCGAATCCGAAGATTATTGCCAATCGCACTTTTTGTGGCTCACCTCAAGTCTTTCTCGACCTTCGAGAGATTGCTTCTAGAGAACGTTGTGCCATGTTGCTCCTTTTCACTGACAACCGCCTACTCTTGAGCTAATCGTGTGTCTACGCTGTAGTCGGAGCATTCAGTGCCCAGGACATACCGTAAGTTGGTAGCGCACGAACGGTTTTTCACCACTGTCACATTCCTCAGACCTAGTCCACGGCCTGCTCTTTTTTAATAACTTTAATAAGCTCCGAGATTTCTTTACAGACGAATGGAAAAACTTGTAGAAGCCGACCTCGGGGAGGATCAGTTTGGATTCCGTAGAAATGTAGGAACACCCGAGACAATAGTGACCCTACGACCTACCTTACAAGATAGGTTAAGGAGGGTAGGACGTCAAACGGGCCGACTTGGAGGAGGAGAGGCACCACAGGACATTTTAATTTCCACAGTCTATATACATTTACAAATAAATTCATTAAACTTTGTCAGCATGACCAGGAAGGATTCAGAATTCACACTCATAGCAGTGGAAGTTCTAAAACATAACGAAGTAATTTCTTTTGCGTGTGAAGTTTCATCATTTTTTCACTTACTGATGGCAGCATTTGTTGCTATAGGTACACATTTCTTCATAAGTTGGAGAGATTCTTCGATGAATTTTGCACAGCATACAAACCATACTTAAAGGTGTACGAAACTCTAGAATCTTCCAAATCTATTAAAAACTGTGGTAAAAATTGAGGTAACTAACTATAAAATTTGTGTCTTTTCTAAACATGAAGTTTAAAATATAACAGTTCATTCGTTTTTTCATAAATTAAATAAGTTCTAGAGTTTCATACACCTGTGAGTATGGTATGTATGCTGTGCAAAATTTTAGCGAAGAATCTCTCTAACTTATGAAGAAAAGTGTAACTATAGCAACAAATGCAGCCATTAGTAAGTGAAAAAATTACGAAATTTCGCACGTAAAAAATTTATTTTGCTATATTTTCGAACTTCCACTGCAATGAGTGTGAATCCTGAATCCTTCCTGGTGATGCCAACAAAGTTTTATGAATTTATTTGTAAAAGTATAGACACTGGAAATTAAAATGTTCTGAGATGCCTCTCCTGCTCCAAGTCGGCCCGTTTGACGTCCTACCCCCCTTAAGGCAAGGCAAACCTAAGTTTATAGCATTTGTAGATTTAGAGAAAGCTTTTGACAATGTTGACTGAAATACTCTCTTTCAAATATACAGGGAGCGAAAGGCTATTTGCAATATGTACAGGAACCAGATGGCAGTTATAAGAGTCGAGGGGCACGAAAGGGAGGCAGTGGTAAAAAAGGGAATGAGCCTATCCCCGACATTATTCAATCTGTATATTGAGCAAGCAGAAAGGGAACAAAAGAAAAATTTGGAATACGAATTAAAATCCAGCGAGAAGAAATAAAAACCTTGAGGTTTTCCGATGACATTGTAATTCTGTCAGAGACAGCAAAGGACTTGGAAGAATAGTTGAACGGAATGGACAGTGTCTTGAAAGAGGGATATAATATGAACATTAACAAAAGCAAAACGACGATAATGGAACGTGGTCGAATTAAATTAGGTAATGCTGAGGGAATTAGATTAGGAAATGAGACACTTACAGTAGTAGATGAGTTCTGCTATTTGAGTAGCAAAATAAGTGATGATGGTCAAAGTAGAGACTAAATAAAATGTAGACTGGCGATGGCAAGAAAAATGTTTCTGAAGAAGAGAAATTTGTTAACAACGAGTACAGATTCAAGTGTCAGGAAGTCTTTTCTGAATGTGTTTGTATGGAGTATAGCCATGAATGGAAGTCAAACATGAACGATTAGGCACGAAGAGAATAAAGCTTTTGAAATGCGGTACTACAGAACAATGCTGAAGATTAGATGAGCACAACAGAACTAATGAGGAGGTACTGAGTAGAATTGGGAAGAAGAGGAATTTGCGGCACAACTTAACTAGAAGAAGGGATCGGTTGATAGGACACGGCCTGAGGAATCAAGGGGTCACCAATTTAGTACTGGGGGGGGGGGGGGCGGTGTAACAATCGTAGAAGGAGACCAAGAGATGTGTATACTAAGCAGATTCAGAAGGATGTAGGTTGCAGTAGTAGCTCGGAGAGGAAGAGGCTTGCATAGGATACAGTAGTATGGAGAGCTGCATCAAACCAGTCTTTGGACTGAAGGCCACAACAACATGCTCGAAGAGTTGACCTGTAATTGCTGACGAATATCTGATGAAATGCACTCATTTCCATAGAGAACTAGCGCTGTTTGAGACTAAGACACCTCACATTTAGCACTCGGCGGTGAAGCTGATTCCTGCACGTGGTGTCCCTGCATAGGTATCTGAAATAGGTACTAAACTGAACATCAGCATTTCAGAAGAACTTATGAGTTCAAACAAGATACGTTTAAATAAACGGTTCTTTTTAGAACCTGTTCTAACAGTTATTCAGTAAATACTGAAGGCATGCCACAACCTAAGCAACAGCTGCTTCAAGAACTGTGCGTTTGATCTACTGTGCACACAAGAAACTCACAGAGATATCCAGCAAAGACAACCGAAAATACCTGGTTTACCTGGTTTGCAGCCAGCTGCAGAAATACCTCATGCTAAATATGCAAGTGCTATTTTCGTCAAGCCAGAAATCCAAGTCTTGAGTGCCAATTGTACACATGACAATAACATCGAGATCATCACTTAGGAACTCAGTAACTATGTGATCACGTCAGTGAACAAGCCTCCTTCCGAAAAATTGTCCTTTGTTCCACCTAAAAACTTTGATTCGCGGAATATATCTGTGATAACAGGGGATTTTAATAGCCACAGCCACGCCTGGGGATACACTCGAGATAATAAAAATGGTGAAGCTGTTATATCTTGCGTTGAAACTAACTCCCTCTCCCTCATTCACGATAGTAAACTACCTCCATCCGTTGACAGTGGAACGTGGCAACGAGGGTACAACCCTGACCTCTTATTTGTGAGTGAAAATGCAGCGCAACAGTTCTCAAACCAGTGTGTCATCCCATACCTAACATACAACATAGATCAATAATGTGCCGACTTCTTCCCATCATAAGACCCCGAGAAATTGGTATTAGACTAAGGTATAATTTCAAGAAGGCAAATTGGCCGAAACTTTCTAAAATGTTGGACGATAAAGTTCATCCAATTAAGCCTGTGCCTGAAGAGTATGATCACTTTGTTGAGCGTGTTAAATTCTGCTCGCGAACATGTATCCCGAGAGGCTGCAAGACAAACTACCTGCAGGGTGTAACTTCAGAAACAGCTACATTGCTCGAGGAGTATTATACCCAATACCATGAAAACCCATTCAGTGAGGAAACCCCCCAAGTAGCTAGATCTGTCCTCTCCTCAATCTCCGAGGCAAAGAGAACACAGTGGGAGAAACTAATGGAAGACTGTGATATGAGTAGAAGTAGTCACGAGGTCCGGAGGCTTCTAAAACGCTTGAATAATGACCCTTCACAGACGAATATGAATGCGAATGTCCGAGCTGATCAAATTGCACACCAGCTCATACAAAATCGGAAACCACCTTACTCAACCAGGCCTGGTAAGAAGACATGTGAGAGACGTCCTGTCCCAGAAACCAATACTCTGCTTCAATCATTTACCCAGACTGAGGTGGATCTCGCTCTGATTAAGTGCAAAAATGGGAAAGCGGCAGGCCTTGATGGTATAAGAGTTGAGCAAATAAAGAATTTTGGGCCGATAACAAAAGCATGGCTGAGAGACCTAATGAACAACTGTGTCCAATCCTGCAAGGTTCCTAAACTCTGGAGGAAAGCCCAAGTTATAGCTATCCGCAAGCCAGGCAAGGACCAAAATGATCCTAAAAGCTACCACCCTATATCTCTCCTATGTCATCTGTAAAAACTTCTTGAAAGACTCATCCTACACCGACTAACGGAGAAGCTAGAGACAATATACATTCCACAGCAGGCTGGATTCAGACAGGGAAAGAGCTGCACATCTCAGGTGTTGAAACTAACACAGCACATCGAAGATGGTTTTGAAAGGGAAGAGATCACAAGAGTTGTATTTATAGAACTGACAGCAGCTTATGACACAGTTAATCGTAGAAGACTTATGAAGCTGTACAATGCGACTAGAGACTACCAGATAAACTGTTTCATGAGCAATCTCCTTGAAAATAGAAGTTTTTTGTTGAATTCCAGGGCAAGAGAATCAGATGGAGATCCCAGAAAACCGGATTACCCCAGAAAAGTGTGCTTGCTCCAGCTTTGTTTAACATCTACAGAAATAATCAACCACTGCCTGAAGGAAGACAGAGCTTCATCTGTGCAGATGATTGTGCTAACACCGCCCAAGCCCGCTGCTTTGAAACTCTTGAAGAGAATCTGTCCAAAGCATTGAGTGAACTGTCAGCTTAATACAGGGAAAATCAGTTGAGACCAAATCCCGGAAAAACACTGACTTGCACTTTCCATCTTAAAAACCGGTAGCCAGCTAGAGCCCTCAAAGTCATCTGGGAAGAAACATCACTAGAACACTGTACGTATCCCAAATACCTAGGGGTCACCCTTGACCGTGCATTAATATATAAGAGGCACTGCCTAAATACCGAGCAAAAAGCGGCAGCCGGGAACAATATCATCAGAAAGCTAACAGACACAACGTGGGGAGCACACGCCAACACTATGAGAACTTCTTCCCTTGCATTGTGTTACTCCGCCGGAGAATACGCAAGCCCAGTGTGGTTCGATTCTTGCCACGCCAAAACAGTAGAATGTCGTAACATCACCGGGTGCCTGAAGCCTATTCCTCTGGATAAACTGTGCAGCCTTGCGGGAATTGCACCCCCCGACATCCACCGAGAGGTAGCAGCAAAAAGTGAGAAGAAAAGCCTATATGGCTGTCAACCAGCAAACCCACGACTAAAATCCAGGAAGAGCTTCCTCAGATCTACCGAGGCTCTAGTTGTGGCGCCACAGCAATGCCGAATCCAACTATGGAATGCAAGGCTTACCAGTACTGTGGGATGGATTATACCAAGCGAAAGACTACCAACCGGCTACACAGAGAATTGGAGTACATGGAGATCCCTCAACAGACCACGCTCGGGTGTCATGAAGTGTAAGAGCAATTTGACTAAATGGGGTTTCCTAGAGGAGCCGCCACTCTGTGAGTGTGGAGCAACGCAGACGGCCTCCCACCTGCTCCCGCGTACCCAAAGTCCAGCAACATGCACAACAGAAGACCTGCTACATGCAACGCCAAATGTAATAGAGGTCGCTAACTTCTGGGCGGCAAAAGTGTAAATAATTGTCTTGTAAATATATATACACACGACATGTAAATATTGCACATTATTTTATACATCGTAAATGCTTCTGACATGGATAAATAAAATTTAGCACTCGCTTTAATATTGTTTTTGTTCATTAGTACACCATCAGCTGTTAACACGTGTCTGAAAAACGTTAGTTCTACGTGTACGAGCTCACATATATTGATTTTCAGTAGTGTGCAAAACATGGTTTAAAGTTCGCAAGAACACTTCCACTGAAATCGATAATCCAAACGTTACCTATCCGAAACCCTATGTTCGCCGTTTCAGCAGAAAGTCCTCTCTAAAAACTCAGATACCAGATCCATACTCGTCATTAGTCTTATTTCTCTGAAATTTTAGACGAGCTAATACATGTTTCCTGCTTGTTTATTCTCACTGACTATGACTTTGTCAACTCTTCTCTTGGCTACTACGATCCTCACTGAATCATCATTTTCTTAAAAACCTGAAATGGAGGGCAGCAATCACTCCTTTCCTATTCGATCGGATTACATTCTAGCATCTTGTGTAATTTCGCCCCAACAGCCTCCCTATCCGCCAGCACAACGGGGGCACATACGGCCTGACCAAAAAAGTGAAAAATGTGGAAGATATGGACATATGGCAATGTAATTTCGTATAACGGTCATCATAGTGCATTAGTATTGTTCGTGTTAAGTGCTGTTGCCAGGCCTGGTAGGGTATATAAGGAGCGTCAACGGTGTGAGATGTTGAGTGATCACTGTGAAGGACACAGAGATTCAGTGTACTCATGTGAGACAGCGTTTTCAGCACCTGACAGCGTTCGGAAGACACCTTATTGTGGATCTCTATTTGCTCACCTGGTCAAATTCTACAATATCCAGATTTACTAGGCATTTGCATGTGGCATGTTCGACGATATGGGAACGTGAGGGCAACCATACTCATTGTCACATTTCCAGTCGACCATGTCTGACTACCACAAGGATGGATCGCCCTGTTGTGGACCAAGCACATCGTAACCCTCCCAAGATCAAGTAATAGACTCCCTATAACATTCTGCGTCGTCCTGCATACCTGGTCGGAGACTAACAGCAGGCAGACTAGAGAATTACTGTTCCATCCGTACAGAGCCATTTACACCACAATCCAAAAGTCTGTATTTCGAGTGGTGCCATGACCTAAAAGCGTAGACTGCTGATGAAAGGAATCGGCTTACGTTCAGTGATGAATAGCAGTTCTGCACTACCTTGGATCACCATCGTCGAGGAATATGGCAGAAATCTGGAGAGTGATCTCATTCTTCCAGTGATGTGAAGAGGCACAGCAGTGTCACTCCTTATGTCATGGTGTTGGCAGCCGTTGCGTATGACATCAGGTCATGGGTGGTAGCGATCGAGGGAGTTCTGGCAGAAGAACAGTATATCATGAAAGTATTGCATCCTCATGTGTTACGTCTCATGTGAAAGTACTGTGGAGCCATTTCTCAACAGGAGAATGCTTCTCCACATATGGTACATGTCTCTATGAACTGTTAGGGTAATTCTGAGGTACTACTGTGACCAGCAAGATCCCTTGATCTATCCCAAATATAACGTGTGGAACCAGCTCGGGTTTCAACTCCGTCCCAGTGGCAGTATCCAGGTTATCAAGAATCGGTTACAACAGTTGTGGGACAGCTTGCCTCAGGAGATGATACAACGGCCCTATAATAAGTTCCGGACTAGAGGAAGTGGAAGGGGGTGGGGGGAGGGAGGGGGGACGTCAATAGGTAAGTGGGTTCATATTGCCAAGTTCAGTGTAAATGTGACTCGACTTTTTAATCACTGAAATGTAATCACATACTCTTCCAAGCTGTTAAGTTTCGTTTCGTTTATCCCTCCCCTTCCGTGTGCTTTATTTTTTTTTGGTCATGCAAAGCATCTGACCTTACTTACGTTACCATGAATTTGCTCAGTGATGCTACCATCTCACTTCAATATTCATATCCCCGTAAATTTGTGTCATTAAGATTTTGCCTTGTAGCAACCTTTTAAATCAATTCTTCAAGCAATTTCACTAATCTATCCTTACAATTAATATTGTACGAATAGGTACACACTAAATTCAGTCCCAATGTTATGACCCCAGATAATCCCGTAATTTCTACACATGGAACCTTACACTCATTTTTGTCACCACAGTGAAGTGCCCGAGACAATGTCAATCCGAAATTCCAAGGTAACGTCCAAATTTACAGCTTTACTGTGAACTTGCCGCGCAGTCAGTCTCACACCACAGACCGGCAGCATCACTACGTTTCTATTCCCAACTGCGCCCATAAATTCTTTGCACGTATTCCACATAACATCATTTTCGTTAAAATCACATGCAAGAAATAACATAAAAACACAGACGCAAATACAGTAAGACCTGTATGGATCTGAAGATGGATGTACAGGTTCCGAAATGTCATATTGGGAATTTCGTTTTCAAGTTTTTTGTGACGCACGTTAGATGTAAAATTAAGGATAATATTTCGTGCTTCGATCTGATTACTTTAATTGGGAACTAACATCTACAATACATATACCTTCCACAAACCACCTTCCGGTGTGTGATGGAGGGTACTTTGTATACCAATGTCACTTCCGCTTCTTTTGTTCCAGTCGGGAATGGTTTGCTGGCAAGCCTCTGAGTGAGCTCGAAATTCTCTAATTTTATCTTCATGAGCTATTCCCGAGATATACATAGGAGGACGCAGTATACTGTTTGGCTGTTCTAGGAACGTGCGCTCTAAAAAATTTAACAGTAAATACACCGTGATGCAGAACGCCTCTCTTGCAGCGTCTGCTATCGGAGTTGGCTGAGCATCTTCGCGACGTTATCTTGCTTACTAAGTGACCCTGTAAAGCAATGCGCTGATTTTCTTTGTATCTTCTCTGTTTCCTCTATCAGTCCTATGTGGTACGGATCACAGACTCACCGGCAATATTCAAGTATAGGCTGAACGACGGTTTAGTAAGCTACCTCCTTTGTGACTGGACAACAGTTCCTGAGGACTCTTACACTGAATCTCAGTATGGCATCCACTAGGTCTGTTTGTACTGTTCTCGGGTCTCCAGCCGGATGTAGTCGTTTTCAAACCACGATATTTCGACAGCGTCCCTGCCGTCATCTTCAGGTGATACCTGCAGAATGAGCGTCTCCACTCACACTCACTCACCATATTGATGGGCCTGCCTTGACCCGAGGTGTAGGAGTTTAAGCTTGGTTAAGCTGTTCCTCCTCGAATCCCCTCTGTTGGGAATGTTTTTCTTCTCGGTTTGGATTGGCCTCTGGTTTCTGTAGATGAAGAATTATCTGCCGGATGCTTCCGGCGGCTTCTTATTCTTCTTTTTCTTGCTGCTTCCTGGCTGCCCGAATTCTATCTGCTTCAGGCGGGAGAAGTCCACTGGCGGCGTCTGTTGCTGGATGTACAGGACTACTTGGTCAGTCATGTACCGCCAGTCCTCGTCGGTGAAGATCGGGTGCTTGTTATCAGCTCCAGATCTGCACGCCTGACGAGTTCCCTCCCGTGGATCTTCTGGTTTAAGGGTTCGCACCCCCAGTGGAATGGATACGGTTTATGAGGTAGGGGAGGGATGTTGTTTACCGTGAAAGGATAGGGATTGCCATGATGAGGGTAGCTGCCCTCGCGCAAGGAATCTGCGATCTTGGTGAGCACCTCCCTCACACAGTTCTTGTTGGGGAGGGGGAGGCACTCGAACTGCTCGTCTTCTTCTTCTCCCTCGGTTTCAATCGACATTTCCTGTGTCGTCTGCGTTTCCGCAGAGACGGGAGTGACGACTGCTTCCGAGGGAGCCGTCTCCTTGTTGTCGGCGGTTTTCCCCGACTGCATGACCACCTCCCTATCAACCTGCGTTGCCGCGTCGGCCAGGGAGGCGGTCGTTTGTGTTGCCGCGTCTACCCCCGTACTGGTGGGGGTCGGTGCTAGAGTCCTGCATGACCGAGTAAGCGAGCACAAAATACGAGGTGGGGCGAGCACACCCTAACTGGATAGGCTGCCCGCACTAGTTCTTGTGACCGATCATAGAAGCCGTGACCGAATACGTAGCACGTAACTTCAAACATATTACACATATCATTATCCGTGTGACATTGCAGCCAGTACGGGCTTCTCATTTGTGGTGTGTCTCTCTATGGAATCATGCAGCGCGAGGAACCAGTGCAGTGAGACGTAAGATTGAAACCAATGTTTACACACTGAAGAAACGGGAAGGTCTAAAAAGCCAAGTATGGAGTACATTTCTGTTGGTTGTAGACGAAAACAGTGCGTCTACTGGGTACGTATCGTGCCTAAACTGCTCCAAATTATTGTGTTTCCAGTCGGGAACCACTCATTTAAAGAAACACAGTTGCAAGAAACCTCACAAAGATACACCTCCTTCAGGGATACCGGCAGTAATAAAACATCCAACCAGGGTGCCAATGTGATAAAGGCTTTGGAAAATCACTAAAGGATTCCTTGTGCTGCTCACTGTATAAACACAGCACTTAGCCACATTTTCGATGAAGATAATTTCTTGTTAAATCATGCCCCGAACATCGCATCAACAATAAATACTGCAAAATGCATCGTAAGGTACATTAAGAAAAGTGGCCTCTGCTCGTCTTTGAAATCATCGTTGAAACAAGAGGTCTGTACACTCTGGAACAGCTTGTACACTATGTTGGAATCCTTACACACTCAGTATAACGAAGTTGCTGCTTTGCTGACGGCGCTTAGAGATTGAAAAATTGTGTAATTTCTGAGACCATTTAAAGAGGCCACAGATGAATCAGAAGGCGAAAAAGAACCGACAGTCCAGTTATTTCTTCTTTGGTTTCACAAACTGCAACAAATTTGCAGTGTCTATGACATTGTCTGTCAGGTGAGTGATTACTTCAGTTAAAAGCACTGTTTCATTGTGATACGTGATAGATTTATAATTATCTACCGTAATAGATGTGTACTAACAGATATGTATTTTTCAACAGGAGGTAAAAAGGATTAAAAATCGAGCCTTGAAGATTATGATCACTTCCAGAGATAAAATTGCTTCGTTTCTTTGGCCGTCTTTCCGTGATCTTAATATGCTTGAAATAAATGAAAAGCAGGAAATTCTTAGCAATGTGCGACGAATGTGTGCTACTTACGCAGGTACAACATGCAATCATTAACATAATCGTTTTTGCATAGTTGGTGGATAGTGTATTACAGAGCAATGGGAATGCTATAATTTGTATAATATTTCATTAACGTAAAACATCTCGTTTTCACGGGGACGTTTCGATGATTTCCACATCAGTTGTGTAGTACTTGTCTCTTTTGTTTATTGTCATACATCCTTCAAGTACTGTGTCATCACCACCCAGAAAGAGAGATCGTTTCAAGGAATGGAGGAACAACAGATCATCCGCAGCAGATGAAGTAGATCTCTACATTTTAATGCACCTCGAAGATGAGGATGACATCTTAAGGGGTGGAGCAGACATGAAACATATCTGCCAGGCCTGGCTGCAGTTGCAAGACGTATTTTATGTATCCCAGCAACACGCGCACTTAGTGAAAGATGCTTTAGTAAAGCCGGCATGTTACTAACAAATCGCCGCAGCCAGTAAAATCCGGAACGCTTTAGTGATTTACTGCTGATCAACAATAACTATAAATTTGTTTCTGTTGCAAACAAGTGAAAAGTATGACAAGTTACGTTTGTAAATGTTTAATGTTCTTTATACGCTTTCTTTATGAAGATCGTTGTCTTCTAGATTACAGGGAAAGCACTTATTTAATGTTTCTTGTTAATGAAAGGAAAAATAAATCTTCTGTTTGGAAATGAGACTCGTCTTCTATCCGCGATTGTACTGAAATATCGTTTTACTTTCCAATTTAGGTGTGTCACGTACCCGTTCTACTAAACGTTACTTTTCTATTAAAAGAGAGAAAGAGACAGAGACAAATACATTGTGTGTTATATATATATATATATATATATATATATATATATATATATGTGTGTGTGTGTGTGTGTGTGTGTGTGTGTGTGTGAGACAGAGAGAGATAGAGAGGCCTTGGATTTGTACAGTACAGTGCAGCGAGCCGGGGCGGAGCGAAGTGAGACGTCAGCGGTGACCGGTCATGCTCGGTTATCCGCGTGTCCGGAATCCGGACATCAGACATGGGGCGAGTACGTGACCGAGCCGAGTCGTGTGGGGCCGGACACGAGCGGCTCGGTCCCCGCGTCAACAGGCGAGGCGTGACCGGTCAAACACAGAGCGCTGCAGCACTCTGGTCGGTGCCACGTCCGGCGTCGTGCGGGACGCGAGGTACAAGGCGACCTTTAGTTGGGTCACCTCCCGACGCGTCGCTTCTAGTTCCGCTCTCAGGGCCGCACATTCCTCCGCCATGGCGGATTTGAGCGCGGTGATTGCGTCCTCGTTGGCTTCCCGCAGTGCTTCGTGGAAGGTGTCCACGTCGTCTTTGTGGCGCAGCCCGCTTCCCCTACTAAGGTAGGAGGGCGGGGTGTCCACCTTCTCTTCTTGTTGGTCCACCTCTTCCACGTCTTCAGATAGCTGCAGCTGCGCGCGTTTCCGGCGTACGAGCCACCGCAATTTACGCACGTTGCTGCAGTACCTCTTGGTTTGGTGCAGTTTCGTGTGTCGTGCGGTTTACCGCACTTAACACACGCAACCACGCCGTCGCATTCCCTGGCTTTGTGTCCCAGCTTTTGACACTTATGGCACTGTAATTGTGCCACAGGCTTCCGCTTCTTCTTCTTGTTGCCGCAACCGTTGCTCCCGACTGCGTTTAGCAGGAGCTCGACAGCAGCAGCAATGTTGCCCCTTCCTCCATTCCTACGTCTCGGCATGGCGTTGGGCTAGTGGCGTTGGTGTGCGCGAGCAACGGTAACGAAGTGAGCCGCAGCGAGTCGAGCAGCGGCGTGCAGCGTGCCTGTGGTGAACGTCTCCGCGCTGCAGAATATATTGGGGCATCAAGGATTGCCCAGTCTGAGAATAGAAGTTCAAGTCATGCGGCTACGCTTTCAATAATAAAACTGACATTAAAACAATAGCTTTTTGGTTGCCATATTTTTTCTGCAAGCGTCTCCGCTGAATCTCCTCCCCTTTATACTCTTATCGCTCCCTACCCCTTCCCCCGGGTCCTGCCGCACGCGCCGCTGCGTGGAGGGGTGGTGGGGAGGGGCGGGCCGATGGCTGCTGGATGCGAACTGCGGACCATCAGATGTCCTGTGGCCTCCGTCGGGAGCGGGAGTCGCTTTGGGTCGGCGCTGTGCTTTTAGTTGGCTGAGTGCTGGGTCCCAGGCTTTGCTGAGGTTGAACCCGGCGTCTCTGTTAATCAGCTCATCAGCTACACGTATTTCAATCGCCTCCTTCACAACACAGTCCCAAAAAGACGAGGCCTGCCGTAAAACCTCCGCTTTCGCGTACTCCGTAGTATCTCCAGTAACCATGTAATGTTTCGCAACTGCAGATTTTGTAGGCTGCTTCAGTTCAGTGTGTCTTCTGTGTTCCTGGCATCTTTCTTCGATTGTCCGTACAGTTTGCCCGATGTATGTCTTACCGCATTTACACGGAATACGGTAAACATCCGGTTTGCGGAGCCCAAGGTCATCTTTTACCGTACCTAGCAGGGCACGCGTTTTCGGAGGTGAGCGGAAGACACATTTGATGTTACACCGAGCCAGAATTCTGCCGATTTTGTTGGATACTTTGCCGGCGTAAGGCAGGTAAGCCATTGTCTTCTCGTCCTCTTCGTTCTCTCTCTGCTGGGCTAGTGAATTCTGCCTGAAAGCACGTCGAATTTGACTCTTGTTATATCCGTTCTTCTTCAAAACGTCCTTAAGGTTGTTAAGTTCTCCTTGTAGGCTTTCCTCATCCGATATTGCGCGGGCCTTGTGTAATAGACGGCAAATCATCGAGTAAAACTGAAGTTATATCAGGTGTTCCCCAGGGAAGCGTCCTGGGACCTCTGCTGTTCCTGATCTATATAAATGTCCTGGGTGACAATCTGAGCAGTCCTCTTAGGTTGTTCGCAAATGATGCTGTAATTAACCGTCTAGTAAGGTCACACGAAAACCAGTATCAGTTGCAAAGCGATTTAGAAAAGATTGCTGTATGGTGTGGCAGATGGCAGTTGACGCTAAATAACGAAAAGTGTGAGGTGATCCACATGAATTCCAAAAGAAATCCGTTGGAATTCGATTACTCGATAAATAGTGCAATTCTCAAGGCTGTCAATTCAACTAAGTACCTGGGTGTTAAAATTACGAACAACTCCAGTTGGAAAGACCACATAGATAATATTGTGGGGAAGGCGAGCCAAAGGTTGCGTTTCATTGGCAGGTCACTTAGAAGATGCAACAAGTCCACTAAAGAGACAGCTTACACTACACTCGTTCGTCCTCTGTTAGAATATTGCTGCGCGGTGTGGGATCATTACCAGGTGGGATTGACGGAGGACATCGAAAGGGTGCAAAAAAGGGCAGCTCGTTTTGTATTATCACGTAATAGGGGAGAGAGTGTGGCAGATATGATACGCGAATTGGGATGGAAGTCATTACAGCAAAGACGTTTTTCGTCGCGGTGAGATCTATTTACGAAATTTCAGTCACCAACTTTCTCTTCCGAATGCGAAAAGATTTTGTTGAGCCCAACCTACATAGGTAGGAATGATCATCAAAATAAAATAAGAGAAATCAGAGCTCGAACAGAAAGGTTTAGGTGTTTGTTTTTCCCGCGCACTGTTCGGGAGTGGAATGGTAGAGAGATAGTGGTTCGATGAACCCTCTGCCAAGCACTTAAATGTGAATTGCAGAGTAGTCATGTAGATGTAGATGTAGATCAGGGCTTCATAACATACGTGCTCGCGGAGCAAGCTGTGAGCAGCAAGGCGCGAGTACGGAGCAGCGCGAGCACGCTACCCCCACTACCGGGCCAGAGCGGAGAGTGGGGAGAGTCACGTGGGGCACACAACAGCTGCCGTCAGTCAATGTAAATCCGCGGCCACCTGCAGGGTGTGACAAGTGAAACAAATAAAGGAGAATGTACACGTGCCACATAATTTTATTAGCTTAGTGTATGCCTCTACATTCGTATTAATTTGTGAACTGTTACACAATAAAAGGTGTCACTGAAGTGTGGGATTCTCTGTTATCTTGTACTTTTTGCCCTTTACAATTGCGTCTATGTTCGGAGTAATTGTTCTTGTGCATCGTAGGCGCAGCGTGCAGTTTAAATTTCGATCAGACAATGCGTTTCTCAGGCGCGTCTTGTTACATTTCATTGCAGAGAACAGCTATTCGCAAACATACATGGAACCGAACATTAATATTATTGTAGCCGCCAGTTTGTGCAAATGAGGAAATCTATCCTGAGGGAAGTGTCTGTAAAATTCCAAAATGTTTTTCTTGTTCTGAAATTTGTCTCTGTATTCTCTGTCACACTGCAGGTCAATAATTTCTAGTTGCAGCTCAGGACGAATCTCTTCAATATTCGCTGAATATGGAGAGGAGAACAGATCAGAATCATTGTCTAGTGCTGTCAGATCTTGAAAGCGTTGATCAAATTCTTCCTTAAGGGCATCTAAACTATGTGAATAACGTTCACAGTCTTTGTGAACATCTTGCATGGATGATAATTTAGGAAAATGAGCTAGATTTCCTGTTTCCAGCTGACTCACCCAAAGTGTCAATTTCATTTTAAAAGCTCGTATTCGATCTATGAAATGAGTAATTAGCAGATCTTTACCTTGTAGTGAAATGTTCAAAGCATTCAGATGTCTAGTTAAATCTGCTAAGAACGCGAGATCACATTTCCATGAAGGCTCTTTCAATTCAGGAACACACATGTTATTTATTTCCATGAACACATTTATCTCATCTAATAGGCAAAAAAAATCGATTTAATAATTCGCCACGACTAAGCCAGCAGACCTCGCTGTAATAAGGCAGGCTACCATACTGGCTTTCTACATCCTCAAGAAAGCATATAATTTGCCTGTGTTGTATGCTTCCTTATATAATTGGTTGTACGAACAACAACACTCATCACAGTTTTTAGAGTGATACTCATTGCACATAAGTTTTCCTGGTGGATCACACAGTGAACGCCCCTTATTTCATTCGGCACAGTCAGTTTTTGCATTTTCTCCTTCAACAGCGCAACGAAATATTGTTTTTTCCCTGTCATCGCTGGTGCACCGTATGTAGACACTGAAACTAAAGAATTCCACGACAATCCTATATTTTCAACACTTTTTTCAACACTACTTAAAATATCACCTCCAGTTGTAGTGTTCTTCATGGCTACAGCATCGAGGAGCTCCTTCCTCACCTGAAGATCTCTATTAACACCTCTAATAAATGTGGAAAGCTGCGTTGTTCTAGTGATATCAACACTTTCGTCCAGAGCTAGAGAATACGGCATAAAATCTTTATAGATATTTGCAAGCTGGCTCTGGACGTCGTCTGACATGTCCTGTATGCGACGCATAATGGTCATGTTAGATAATGGCACAATCCGAAATTGTTCAACTTGAGATGGACACAAATGTTCCGCTGCAACTACCAAACATCTTTTATTAAATCGCCATCAGTGAAGGGGCGCAGGGATTTTGCTAAAAACAAAGCAATTTTGTAGCTCACTCTGAGAGCTGCCTCAGTTGATTTTTCTTCGTCATCCAGATCTTCTTCGGATAGCTTCCTTTTAAGTTTAATAACTTCCTGTGTACGATCTGGTCCATCACATTTTCCACTTCCGTTGTCTTTCGCGTGGTACGACATATAATGTCGCTGCAAATTAAATTTCCTAAAAGAATTCAGCGTTTTGTGACGTACTAAACATTTTGCAACACCATCTTTTTCTGTAAACAGATACAATTCCTCCCAATGGGGGTTGAACTGCGAAAGCATGGTTGGGGTTACACAACGGCGACTTGACATGATTCTTAACCAGCGAAGTGCCTGTTAGAGTTGATCGTAGTACTTTTAACGTTACACAGTCGGCGCGAATTCAATAGGCACGCTGCGGTCCTATTCATACGTGCGCGCGCATTTCCCCTCCCTCCCCTCCCTCCCTACTCAGCGACCATGCACCTGCTCGCGAGCACGTGCCTGAGCAGACGCGAGTACTCGCGCTCAAAACCGGCCAGTTGTTAAGCCCTGATGTAGATGTACCAGTGTTCGCAGTACACCCTCGCGCTGTGAAGGATGATGGCAGCTGGTAGCGTGGAGATACAGATCAGTGTGGGTTTCTTTCCTGTATACACTGTGTCCCAAGGTGCCATCAGCTTTGCGCTTGACTAGGACGTCCAGAAACGGGAGCTCACCATTCTCTTCCATTCAGTGCTGCAGTTTCCAGTGCTTTCTCTTCGATGTCCTCCAGAAACAAGTTTGCTACCACCGGTGACAGGGGACACCACATGGCAACACCATCCGTTTGTTCTTAATAGTTTCCATCAAAGAGAAAGAATGTTGATGTGACGACAAATTCGAAAAGATTAGTCACTGTCGGGTTGAATTTCTCCCTAATCAACTTAAGAGAGTCATCAAGCGGCACTCTGGTCAAAAGTGAGACCACATCGAAGATCACCATGAGGTCCTGATTACGGAGGCGCAGCTCTTGCAGCCTTTGAATGAAATGCACAGAATTCCTGATGTGATGCTGACATTTCCCGACGTGAGGGCTTAATTCCGCCGTTAAATATTTGGCTAGCTGGTACGTTGCTGACGACAGGGCGCAAAGGAACATCCTTTTTGTGCATCTTTGGTAACCCATAGGGCCTTGGGGGTGCAGCAGCTCGAGGTCGGAGCTTCTTGACGATTTCCTTCGCCAGGCACTGGCGTAGAAGCTCAATAGTCTTCTTTTTTACCCTGTTGGTCGGGCCTCCCTTCAGTTTTCTGTATGCTGGATCCTGGAGTAGGTCGTATATTTTGTGATTGTACTCTGATAATGGAAGCAGTACAGTTGCATTTCCTTTAGCAGCGGGTAAAATAACTATTTCAGGATCATTCCGTAGCTCACATTTGTGATATGGCCACATGGAAGAGATAAACTTCAAGAGTTTCTCCAACATGTGAATTCTCTGCATCCTAACATCAAATTCACAATGGAGATGGAAGAGAATGGTGAGCTCCCGTTTCTGGACGTCCTAGTCAAGCGCAAAGCTGATGGCACCTTGGGACACAGTGTATGCAGGAAAGAAATCCACACTGATCTGTATCTCCACGCTACCAGCTGCCATCATCCTTCACAGCGTGAGGATGTACTGCGAACACTGGTACACAGGGCCCGCGCAATATCGGATGAGGAAAGCCTACAAGGAGAACTTAACAACCTTAAGGACGTTTTGAAGAAGAACGGATATAACAAGAGTCAAATTCGACGTGCTTTCAGGCAGAATTCACTAGCCCAGCAGAGAGAGAACGAAGAGGACGAGAAGACAATGGCTTACCTGCCTTACGCCGGCAAAGTATCCAACAAAATCGGCAGAATTCTGGCTCGGTGTAACATCAAATGAGTCTTCCGCCCATTTCCGAAAACGCCTGCCCTGCTAGGTACAGTAAAAGATAACCTGGGGCTCCGCAAACCAAGTGTTTACTGTATTCCGTGTAAATGCGGTAAGGCATACATCGGGCAAACTGTACGGACAATCGAAGAAAGATGCCAGGAACTCAGAAGATCTGCGGTTGCGGAACATTACATGGATACTGGAGATACTATGGAGTATGCGAAAACGGAGGTTTTACTGCAGGCCTCATCTTTTTGGGACTGTGTTCTGAAGGAGGCGATTGAAATACGTGTAGCTGATGGGCTGATCAACAGAGACGCCGGGTTCAACCTTAGCAAAGCTTGGGACCCAGCACTCACTCAAGTAAAAGCACAGTGCCGACCCAAAGCGACCCCCGCGCCCGACGGAGGCCACAGGACATCTGATGGTCCACAGTTCGCATCCAGCAGCCAGCAGCCCCCCCCCCCCCCCCCACCACGCCTCCACGCAGCGCCGCGTCCGGCAGGACGCGGGGGAAGGGGTAGGGAAGCGATCAGAGTATAATGGGGAGGAGATTCAGCGGACACGCTCATTCTGCAGGTATCACCTGAAGATGGGGGCAAGGAATGCTGTCGAAATATCGTGGTTTGAAAATGACTGCACCCAGCTGGAGACCCGAGAACAGTACAAACAGCTAATTTGCTGGGAAAGTCTAAGATCACACATCCACTAGGTCATTTATATAGCTTTCAAAAGCAATGGTCCAGTGACACTCCCTTATGGTACCCCAGAAGTTACTTTTACGTCTGGAGATATTTTTCCGTTGAGAATGACATGCAGTGCTCTGTTTGTTACAAACTCTTCAGTTCACTCACACAGGTGGTATGATAGTCAATAATCTCGTATGTTGTTCTTTAGGTGGCACATCAGACACCTTCTGGGAGTAAAGAAACAAAGCATCTACCTGGGCGCCGTTATCTATTGCTCTTTTGGTGTTATGGACGAACAGAGCAACCTGGGTTTCACACAATCATAGGTTTGTAGCATGGCTATGTTGAATCTAGTTCACCTATTCAAAAGTTTTAATTTGTTTACAATTGAGACATCACAAGCCAATCCATCTTATCTATGACTTCATCGTCATGACATCACCGCTCTTAGCAATGACGTCATCGTCAACGCATGACACACTGTAGCCCATTTAAAGACGCCATCGTCCCCATCTGTCTCTCATCTCCCGACAATCGAAACATAGTATTTTAGTGGACATTAAAATGAGGTAGCCAATCACAATGTAGCTGCCAAATTACGCAAAGTTCACTGAATTGCATAAAATGGCTCCGTGTTCAAAGATACACGGTGTTTTCATATCAAAAACAAAGTACATAACCTTCACTTGAATTGTATACAAAATGGTGCCATGTTCAAGAAGTTAAGTAAGCTTTACTTGAATTGCACAATAAATCACCTACGCATCTTCACCTGAATTGCATAAATTGGCACCATCACACAAATGCGTGTGTGCGCGCGCACACACGCACACGCACACACACACGCACGCTCACACACACACACACACACACACACACATACATACATCTACTGACGCTTATCCACAGTAGACCCCTCCTCCACTGTCGTGATGACCTGAAGAATATACGACATGCCATAACTACAAGAACTACGATAGACACCCACCTTACGCAAACCAAGTTCTCCTTTAAGTATCCTATAAGGGCCCTAATCTTAGACGGCTGTCGAAAAACGCGTTTCACATCACATATCTGCAAAATACGACCTGTGTAATTGGGGGGGGGGGGGGGGTAATGGTGCCCAATTTACAGGGTGACCACCGTTCCTTCCCCAGTCTTGGGGCGAGTGGGGTGGGGGGTGGGGGGCAGCTCTCGGTCCCAAGAATAATCTGAGAGCTAGAACTTTCCTGGTACTTCGACAGTTTACTTTGTTTATAGAAGACTTGGAGGAACGTTCCTTAGAGTCGGCGACATTGAAACTTGCATTTTTTCAGGAATGTAGATGATAATTTTGTTGTATGGCCTCACGGTAATCAGAATTTAAACGGCTTTTTAGAACGTCTGAATTCAATCCATCCGAATATTCGTTACACGATGCAGGCGGAAAAGGATGGCAGCCTTCCCTTCCTCGTTGTGTTTGTCAGAAAGAAGATTGTTGGTACGTTGGAACATGCCATTTATAGGAAGCCAGTTCACACCGACTTGTATCTACAGGCCGATCGTTGTCACCATCCAGCTCAGTATGAAGGGGTACTTCGTAACTTGGTTCACAAGTCCCATGTAATTTCATACCCTAAAAGCTTGTCAGCTGAGTTAGTCCTTCTCGAAGTCACCTTTCGTCAGAATGGTTATAGTGAAAGGCAGATCAGACCAACCGTGCACCGGGTGACTGGTAATTATACCGAAGTGGCCTTTTTTCATGGCGCAAGAAGCATTTCCAATACATTAGGTCGTATTTTGCAGATATGTGATGTGAAACGCGTTTTGCGACAGCCGTCTAAGATTAGGGCCCTTATAGGATACTTTGATATCGATTTTAACCAAACTAAGATGAGTTTTTGAAAAGTCTAGTAGTTGCAAAAATTTTTTTTTTTACTTTGGTGCAAAGGTCAAATTATTCTCGTCGACAGTGATGACAAGCAACAGCCAATGGGTCAAACAGCTCCCACTAGTGGCGCAACAGTTACTGCACTGTGCTGCCCTCTTTTGGTGGCGACAAGTATGAGTAAGACCAGTCAGAGTTCTTTAGGAGAACAAATCGGCGTTCTGAAGTAAAACACATCATCAGGAAGTATGTGTTCCTAATTCGTTAACAACATTGCATAAACAAATCTTGGTTTGAACTTTGTGACTTGTAAGTTTAATACTCATTCTCATATTCCTTGGTGAGTTCTATAGAGTTTCCAGCGAGGGGTCGTTTTGGGAAAGGAGACCAGACAGCGAGGTCATTGGTCTCATCGGATTACGGAAGGATGGGGAAGGAAGTCGTTTCCAGCGATCAGGCCCACAAGCAACCATGTGTCATCTGCTTTGTGACAACGAGTAAGTGTCGTAGCAGTGTCGTGCCTTTTAGTTAGTGGTATGAAGCGGCGGATGATTTATTTCAAATTTAAAAGTTTTGGGAATAATAGTCGAAGCAAAACTCGTCTTCAGCAACTATGTATACCTAATTTGTTAATAACATTGCATAAGTGAATAATGTGTTGTAACTCTATATGGTGATTATGTTTCATATTCATTTCCATATTCCATAGCTAATGTTATACTGTCACGTAGAGGAAGGTGTAACTAGATGAATGACGAACACTAACTTCACTTCGCGAATGTTTATTCAGCACTGGCACATAAAAGAGTGCAGAGCGAACTGCCTCTTGCCAGAACACACACGGTATACATACAGCTACGGAACATTCCAGTACAATGATTCTTGCCATTTGTGGATACTTCTAGAATGTACTCGAATCGAATATAGAAATTAAAATCTTTTAGTTTAGGGGAGTGTTGAACCCACGACCCTACATGCAACAAACTGGCATTACAACCACTACACTATGGCTACTGCACAACACGGCTTCTACGACAGTACTCCCTCCTTAAGAGAACAGTGTCTCGGTGTTACGTCCTCCTAGTCCGGGAACGAGTCATCGGTCCTACATACTCCGACTCCCGATGTCTGACGCTCGCCCTGGCGGCGATCTTCTTAGAACTTCCCTTGCCGCCACGTTCTTCGTTGCCTTTTTTCTTGTTGCCTGTCGCTGGAGCTACAAATTTACTCTGGGTTGCAGGACCTTTATAGGGCTTCATTCGAAGGACGTGGACTATGTCTCTGATCTTTCGTAGTCTTGTGTCGGGGTCGAAATCTTCAGCTTCATAAGTAACATCAGACAACTGTCTTACAACCTGATAAGGCCCAAAATAGCGCTTGAGGAGCTTCTCAGAGAGACCAACCTTGCGAACAGGAGTGAAGATCCAGACGAGGTCACCAGGCTGGTAGAAAACAGGGCGGTGGCTCGCGTCATACCTTCGGCGATCGTTTTCTTGAGCCTGCAGCGTGTGGAGTCGAGCTAACTGCCGAACTTTCAGCTCTGGTTAATACCTGGCCGATGTAGTCGTCGTGCACGTCATCAGGATGTAACGAAAACGCAGTGTCCATCGTCGTAGTTGCCTCACGCCCATTCACCAGGAAAACTGGCGTAAATCCTGTGGTGTTGCAGGCATAAGCCACGAAAGGTAGCACCTCATCCCAGTTGCTCTGCTCAACGTTGACGAACATTGATAGCACTTCGGCCAAGGTCAAGACGTTCAGTAAGCCCGTTAGTTTGCGGACGGTAGGCAGTCGTCAAGTGATGAGGAATGTTGCACCGACGGTTTATCTCCGTCACAAGATTCGATTGAAAAACTTTCCCTCGATCCGTAATTAACGACCTTGGGGCACTGTGTTTTAATACAATGTCTTCCACGATGAATTTGGCTACCTCGAATGCTTCGGATGTTTTCAATGTTTTTGTAATGGCGTAGCGTGTCAGATAATCAGTGCAAACAATAATCCATCTATCGCCACTAGCAGACGCTGGAAATCGTCCGAGGACGTCAATCCCAACACGCTGGAAAGGCGTTTCGGCTGGTGGAATTGGTGTGAGAAGGCCAGGTGGTTTCTGAGGAACTGCCTTTCTCCTCTGGCATTCCCAACAGTGCGACACATCGTGACGGACACTCCTAAATAAACCTGGCCAGAAAAATCTCTTGCAGATTCTATCGCAGGTCTTAATAAATCCTAAATGTCCAGCCTCAGGTGTCATGGAATTTCTGTAGAACATCCAGGCGCATGTGTTTAGGAATCACTAGTAGCCACCTCTTTCCAAACGGATCAAAGTTTTTCTTGCAAAGTAATCCATTAACTACTTTAAATTGTCCCTTCACATCCTCTGACAGATTTAAGGCAAGCACAATTTGAGATATCTTGGCGTCCTTCTTCTGCTCAGCAGAGAGATCCTGGAGTGCAGCAAGACAGTCACTATCTTCATCAAAGTGTTGATGGTCTTTCACGGGGTTTGTTGAGAGACAGTCGGCATCTTGGCGTTTTCTTCCACTTTTGTACACTAAGGTAATGTCATACTCTTGAAGACGTGGTGCCCACCTGGCACGTCATCCTGTTGAATCCTTAAGACCTTTCAACCAACAAAGAAAATGATGGTTTGTAACAACTGTGAATGGCCTTCCATAGAGATACTGTCGAAATTTGCCCATGGCCCAGATCACAGCAAGACATTCTCTTTATGTAGTTGAGTAGTTTCTCTCAGCTTTAGTAAGTGTCCTAGAAGCGTAGGCTACAACCTTCTCTTTTCCATCCGAAATCTGCACCAGAACAGCACCGATCCCATACCCACTGGCATCTGTGTGTAGTTCTGTAGGGGCTCTCTCATCATACAAACCAAGTACAGGGTCAGTCGTCAGAGATTTACCAGTACATCGAAAAAATCTTGTTGAGCACCACCCAGGATAAATTTAGCATCGGCTTTTAATAACTCTTGGAGTGGCGTGGCTTTGACACATAAATCTTTGATACAAGAACCGTAATAAGAACACCATCTGAGGAAGCTTCTCACATATCTAATACTTTTAGGAATAGGAAAATCCGTTATAGCTCTCACCTTTTCTGCATCTGGCCGCACACCTTCGTTTGACACAAGGTGTCCAAGTATTTTGATTTCTTTTCTTCCAAAGAGACACTTTCTTGGATTAAGTTTCAGTCCGCCTTGTTGGAGACACTTAAGAGCGGCCCTCGGTCTTTTTACGTGTTCATCAAATGTCTGTGAGAACACTATAATGTCATCTAAATAACAAAGACACACCGTCCACTTCAGGTGCCTTAGAAGATTATCCATCATTCGTTCAAAAGTTGCTGGTGCATTACACAAACCAAACGGCATTACCTTAAACTCATACAGGCTCTCAGGGGTGATGAATGCAGTTTTCTCACGATCAGCCTAATCTGCTTCGATTTGTCGGTATCCTGAGTACATGTCCATGGTTGAGAAAAACTTAGCCCCCTTCAGACAATCTAGTGTATCGTCAATTCCTGGAAGAGAGTAAACGTCCTTTTTAGTTATCTTATTAAGCTTCCTGTAATCAACACAAAAGCGCCAGCTGCCGTCCTTCTTCCTGACAAGAATCACTGGTGATGACCATGGGCTTTGCGAAGGCTGAATGACGTCATTCTTCATCATTTTCTCTACCTCGTCGCGAATTATTCGACGTTCCGTTGCTGACAGACGGTATGCTTTCTGGCTTATTGGTTGATGGTCTCCAGTACTAATCCGGTGCTTTACCGTCGATTTGTCTAATTTGCTCTTCACTTATGGATTGAAGCATTCAGAGAACTCTTGAAGAATGTCAAGTAGCTTCTTCTGTTGTTCCTTAGTGAGATCTGGTGATAGTCGAGCTCAAAGATCTTGTCTCATAGTGGCAGCGCTAATTTCGCCCACAGGCTCGACATGGGAGGTTTCTATGACGCTCAGCTGTTCTGCAATTAACGGCTCAGCATTTGCTATACACATGCGTCTTGGAAGGATCTGCGGTTCTCGGCGACAGTTAACTATCCATAATTCACCAAATATGTTCATAAACGAGACGATGGAGGCTGGGATGAGCAAGTTATTCTTCTGTGCTATGCTTCTCTTACATTCCACTACCAGATCCATGGGTTGATGCATGGCGTGACACATGACAGCTATCTTTCTAGCGCTGACTGCAGGAATGATCACTTCATTCAGCACACATGGATGCGCATTTTCCTGTCCACAGTATGTCGTCTCGTCTAGCATTATCTTCGAGTGGCCACAATCTATAATTTCCCGAGAAGCTTCCAAAAAGTCCCATCTGAGAATGACATCATGACTACACTCTTGTAAGATGATGAATTCTAAGGGCTGTGTTTGGCCACTTATACCCACACGAATGACACATCTTCTTGCAGGTTTTACATATTTCCCATTAGCCACCTTCAGCAGAAATGTTTTGCTGTCGACGAATACAGTTTTCTGCAACTGGCGACGGTACTTCTCCGAGATGACTGAATATGATGCTCCAGAGTCCACAAGAG
Organism: Schistocerca piceifrons; assembly: GCF_021461385.2. NCBI lineage: Eukaryota > Metazoa > Arthropoda > Insecta > Orthoptera > Acrididae > Schistocerca > Schistocerca piceifrons. The sequence goes on from NC_060149.1 coordinate 77,177,876, forward strand.
CTTGGGCTGATCAACCATCAATGAGGATATCGACGTAGTTTCCTATCATTTTTCTAGTGATCGAGGGCGGAGGATATTTCTCTTCGGCGGCCTCACCTCCAAGGAAGGTCGCACCCTTCAGTTTTCCAGGTTGCGACGGCTAGGTGATCGGCTGGAGCTTCTAAACAGCGATGGAGACCTTGATCGGCGTGTTCGGGAGCGTACTCTCCAGCGGCTAGTTTGCGGCGATGGTGACCTACGCTACGTCGTCCTGCACCCACTTTCTCCCTTATGACCTCGTGAAGTGTCTCGGTTTTCTGCTCGCCGTGTAATCCAAGTGCCTTCTGAACTTCCTCTTTCACTATCTGACGAAGAATACTTGTGAAATCAGTTTTTTTCCTCCATCACAGACATCGATACAATGTTTGGAAGCTGTTAAAACTTCTTGTGTCTATTTTTTTTTTATGCATTGTCTCGATATACTGGCACCATTTTATGAAGTCGTCTGCTGTCGAAACCTCCTTCAGGAGTAGGGCTTGATACATGTCCCCGCAACACCCTTCATGAGATGTGCAACCTTATCTTCCTCCTTCATTCTAGGATCCACTATTTTACACAGCTCCAAGACGTCTTGAATGTAGGATGCAGTCGTTTTTCCTGGAGGCTGTGCCCTGCATTTTAATTTGTCTTCAGCCTTGCACTTCCGTCGTTGTGTGTCACCGAAATACTTGCGCAGTTCCGCCTGGAATACTTGTGAACTTCTCCTCGTTGTTCTCATACCATTGCTTGGCAGTGCCCTTCAAGCAGAAAAATACGTTAGCTAAACACACGGTGTCATCCCATTTGTTAAATTTGGCTATACGCTCATATACCATCAGCCACTTGTTTGGATCTTGGCTTGCGTCACCATAGAACCCGGAATGTAGTGGCACATAGTTGCTGTCATCGTGACGTCCTCTTCTTCTTCCCTCTCCGATAGATTTCGATCTGTTGAATATGGCTCGAACTCGGGTTTTTCGCAACGTAAACGGCGGCTTTGTCGTGGCCTGAAGGGAGCCACTGTGTCGTCGATAACGTGCGGTATCACAAGTTCCAATATCCAGCGCCTCCACCAGAATTATGTCACGTAGAGGAAGGTGTAAGTAGATGAATAACGAACACTAACTTCACTTAAAGAAGGTTTATTCATCACTTGCACATACAAGAGCGCGGAGCGAACTGCCACATACGGTATATATACAGCTACAGAACATTCCAGTACAATGATTCTTGTCGTTTGTGGATACTTCTAGAATTTACTCGAACCGAATATAGAAATTAAAATTTATCATTTCAGGTGAGTGTTGGACGCACGACCCGCCATGCAACAATCTGGTATCATAACCACTACACTATGGCGACTGAGATACTCGGTTTCTTCTGCGACAATATTGTTTCCAGCGGTGTACAGTTGCTCCTTAAAGTAGCGATTAATCTATGCATTTATATTAACTCGCTTAGAATTGTATTATGACAATGTAATGTTCCATAATGAATTGAGCTACATATCTCAGTGTTTTTCTTGTGATCTCTACCTGTCATACTTTTATGAACTTTCATACTAGATAGAATATTCCAATTCCTTCTTGAATTGCGTGAATTATATCATGTGATAGCTTTTAGAGTTAGGGCTTGCATGTCTGTAGACAAGGAAAGTATATCAGTTTCATTACGGAATTACCATCACCACTAGACAAGAATGATATTATGCCCCCTTGCCCATCCTTATCATAGGATGCTCTCTAATTAGCGAATTTCCAAAAAATTAGGTAGAAAATGGTGGTTGTGGCATGACTTAAGAATTAGTTGAAAATGTGATTCTTCCACTGTAATACTGGGCTATGATTGGGATATATATATATATATATATATATATATATATATATATATATATATATATATATATGTATATGTGTGTGTGTGTGTGTGTGTGTGTGTGTGTGTGTGTGTGTGTGTGTGTGTGTGATGTGTGTTTTGCTAACAAGACAGCACTTTTACTGACCAGGCAGAATCTTTGCCGAGCATGGCTGCATATGTGGCTGGCTGGGTTTCTTGACTGGAAAGCGTTTCAGTGGGCATGGCTCATCTCAGGCACTAATCGTGAGGATTTATCCTAGAGTCAGTCTGAATTCCTGCTTAGTAGATTGCTACATTTGTGGGTCAGTTAAGTACCTGAATGATTTTACGGGCATACAAGGAACCTTCAAGATGTTATGAATAATTTTCCGACTATTTCTAGAGGTTGCAACACGTATTTTTTTCCCTCCTATTCTATGTTGAGTTTTTTGTACATCAGGTATGCGTGTCTTCTGGTAATTCAATTCGTCTCGAGTCAGTAGCACCTGACTGCGCAGATAGCTGTCGTGGCCAACTTGTATGGTCGCTACGCTGAATTTTTCGTCCTAGCGCCTAAATTTTCGTGTTTACGACTGCCGCGTTTTCTCGCTGAAGATGTGCGCAGTCACTCTAGAGCGATCTGCTAGACATGGGACCTCAGCCATGTCATGCAGCTGAGCTGGCCCTTGCTAGGAGCAGAGCCAACCATAGAGCACGGTTCTGCACTCTTTGTAGCGTCTGTAAGTGTGCTTCATCTGTTTGCCCCCACACAACGGCAGCGTATTCCGGAACAGGGATGTGCAGCGCCTCATAGAATGTGATGCCAAGTTGCAGCGGTAGGGTGGAAGAACGATCGATGGCTTTGTTCCGTTACACGATGGTCTAGCGTGGCAAGATGTTCTGCAGTGTCATTCTGTGGAACAGGGCTGCCTGCGAGTAGGGGAGGGAGGAGAGTGGCAACCCAAACGTTCGGGTTGCCTACCCTTAAGGGACAGTGACATCAGCTGATGACACGATTGACATCAAGACTGTGGCCATGACGTCAGCTGATGACGTGAGACCATTATCCAAGGTGCGCCTTTTGGCGGGAAGGTGCCACGACCCCCTGGCGGGAAGTTTGAATTTTGGGGTGAAGATAGGTCAATTAGGCTACCTCTACAAAGCTAAGAAAATGGTGGGAGAGAGAGGGCACTTGGGTTATCTCTCTGACCTAAGAAAATGGCGGGAAAGAAAGGGCAGTTGGGCTACCTTCACTAACCTAAGTCGCCCAACCGCCACCCCTTCCTAGGAACTGGAGGGGAAAATGACTCAACCTGTGCTGGAATTATGTCTTTATTTAAACAATTAGAGGCAACACCAACATAAAGCATATTCGCCACTAGGTCCGGAGTCCAACTGACCTAGCACACAGTACTGCCACCAGAGGCTGCTGTCATCCCTTCCATGATGTAATCCAAGATGGCGGTCTGGAGGGGGAAAATGGCGAGAAAATGACTCAGCTTGTGCTGGGCTGCTGCAGAGAGGAAGGAGTGTGCTTTATCTATTTTTGAAACAATTTATTTAGGGACGGATTCCACGTAGTTTATTTATTACACTGATACAAACCACATGCTCAGACATGCTTGGGGTCGCAATTCACTGCCTACAGACACGCAAACTACTCGTAAATTACCGAAATAACGCATGTTAAACACTTTGGAGACACACCCACTATGTCTAAACTGTCCAAATAATGCACTACACAGCACACAGACATGCTAACTACTCGTAAATTATCAAAGTAACGCAGTACACTGATGTACAGACACGAAATCAACATGTAAATTATCCAAATGATGCGTATAAAATGCTCTGCCAACTCGCTCACATAGCTTAAGCAGCAGAAAATAATGCACTGCACAAACACTCAGCCCGCAGCTCGTGGTCATGCGGTAGCGCTCTCGCTTCCCACGCCTGGGTTCCCGGGTTCGATTCCCGGCGGGGTCAGGGATTTTTCTCTGCCTCGTGATGACTGGGTGCTGTGTGCTGTCCTTAGGTTAGTTAGGTTTAAGTAGTTCTAAGTTCTAGGGGACTGATGACCATAGATGTTAAGTCCCATAGTGCTCAGACCCATTTGAACCATTTTGAACAAACACTCAGTGCATGTAACAGACACTTTCGAACTATAGTCAATCCCAACATATCAGAGGCTCCAACGCGTGCACATGTTGACGCCGCCACGAGCCACCACCATTGCCAAGCCATGCACAGGTGTCTGTTGAGGCCGCACAAGCATGAGACAGCGGCATCCCTTTCATACTTGACACCTGAGAAATTCCTGTCGAAATTATGTGTTCACGTAGGCATCGTTGCTGACGCAATGACACATAGCTGCGGTGCGGGTCCAGCACCGAAGAGATGTTTGCATAGCAGGTAAAAAATTCGCAACGTTATACTGACGCCACAGGTCGCACTATAGAAATATGGTTGACTGTGATCCTAACAGGACAGTCCATTTGTCACTGAATTTACCCATCAAACTGCTGCTGGAGTGGTAGCACAGTCTGCCACAGTTTTCTACAGACGAGACTTTCATCGGCAAAAAACTATTTTCTTTTTTTACAGATTGCCATATTGCATTGAGAGTTAAACCCTACAAATGAGCCCTACATATAATTAAATACGGAAAGACTCTTATTCAATTACATTGCTCTGCCACTGAAGATGGGAGCGAAGACGAGACAGGACCGAAGACCTAATACCAGAGCGACTCACCCTCGCATACACTGCAGAAATCCGTTCCACTGCTTCCCAAAATAGCACACACTGCTTTCTCTTCTTCGCTATCCTAATGGCACATTCGAGCTCCATATAGCCGTGCATGCATGCTTACCTGCCCAGCATGGCAGATGCGAAATGCGCGCGCATAGCTACATACCATTGCAAGTGCATCTAACAAGGTTCTCTATGTTATACTGATGTCACATGGCTATGTAAAATAAGAACCAAGTAGACTACACACAACCCCCTCCCCCCCCCCCCCCAAGATGCTCAATACCCATTGCTCCACGCTGAGATCACGTGATGCTGTGTCACCACATCTATATAAGGAGTCGCTTTCCAATAGTCTTTCTCACTCATCTTTCGTTCTTCTCAGCGTTCGTTCGTGTGTGTGTGTGTGTGTATGTATCAGCATTCTTACACCATGAAAAGGAGCAGAAACCGTGTTCCTGATGGTTCTGATGAGGTGAAACATGTCCACTCATCCAAGACGCAGCATTCGTTATGAATATCTTTTTTTGTTTCAGTTCTTGTGCATACGTGCCACGGAAATTTTATTCCTCTTTCTCTCCTACACTATATTCGCTCGTTTCGTTTCAGCATTTGGGATAGAGATGTTGAGAAAAATAAATCGGAAGTTTGGGGAGGAGATGAGAGAGCAACAGCGGTCTTCATCACTTCAAAACCGTGAGTGTGAATTTACTGATCTTTTAATATTGTGGTTCTGTTGGTGCATCCTACTTTAGAGTATATGTACAGACATCTGATGGAGACGGTATTACCTTGCACAGTTATACTTTAGAGCATGTTTGTTTAATGAAATTCCTTTGCTGAATTCATGCGCTTCACGTTACAGAGTCTATTGATGAGGGTATGGCTGTAGATTCGCGTCCATCCTCCACAGTGCCTGAGTGGGTACATGAAATGGCCGATCGGGCATGGATGTGTGTGATGTCTTTAGGTTAGTTAGGTTTAAGTAGTTCTAAGTTCTAGGGGACTGATGACCTCAGTAGTTAAGTCCCATAGTGCTCAGAGCCATTTGACCCATTTGAAATGGCCGAGGAGTAGGGATACACAATGCCAAACTGATTGCAAGACATTCCCCTGGATGCAGATATTTGGGAGGAGATGCAGTCCTGGCGGCAGAGTGAATTAGGTAATTACCATTATTATTATTATTATTATTGCTATTATATGAACAAGTATTCTCTTCCTCATATCATGTGGATGTGGGTACTTATTGCTTCCATCCTATCTCTACAGAACCACCTTCTCAGCACACGGTGCGCGCTCCTGCAGCCACCCCAGATGTACACAGGCCTGCAAAAGCCATAGGTCCCTGCTGACATGCGTCGCCAGCTCGCACCCCCTCGTTGGCTGCTCGGCAAAGGTTGCAGGCGGCTGCAGGCGCCTCTAGAAGTGCTTGTAGACTAAGTTACGCCGTGGCAAGTCCTCAGAAACGAGCTAGCATCATCTGTTATGCTCCGCCTGCGCCCAGCCCGGGTTGCTCTCACTGGGAGGAGGTCAGAGCCGCCACACAACCCTCACCACTACCGCCCACAACCAGGTATGGCACACTCATAAGCGGTGCGTAACTTTGCAAACCCCATCACCCGCTCAGTCGTCCACATGGTGGACAACATCTGGTAGCAGTACTACCACTAATGATAGTGAATTCATGGTTAGTGGCAGCTCTCTAACCCGTCCTGTTAGCGATAGACTGGAGGGGGTAGTCGAGTGGGTGAATTAAAATACAAAGTGGTTGCTAAGACTTTCGAGGGGCGCGTCTCTTTCAACTGGATTGAGAATCCGGCAGGAGGGTATCACAATCCAGATATGTTTCTGGACACGTACCTCCCTGTGGTTGAAAGAGAGCTCCACGAAGTCCGGCGTAACTCAGACTATCATGCCGTGAAGCGCAATGCGGTTCTCTGCTGTGAACTGGCGTACCCCACAGGTTTGAAGGTTCTGTGGAGGAGAAGAGCGTAGTGTACATTTGGGGTGGATAACTGTGTGTTAACCCAGGGAACAGAAATCGGCCAGTGGTACTAGGAGTCAACCTTCAGAGCTATTCTTGATCATCCTACCGAGATGCCAGTAAGATGATTAGGAAAACCTCTCAGACAGATTTTACACCTCCACGTTCATATACATGTCTATGATCCAGTAAATGGTGGGTCTAGTCATATCAAGCTACTGGACGATAGAGTAACCAAGCGAGCTTGTCTTAACGTAGAGAGTAAAGATCAGTACTGTTTCGCGTGGTCAATCCTTGCAAGTCAGCGAAATTATCATTACAGAGACCATGCTGAGCGCCCAAAATCATACAGTAAAGGTCTCAATGTGTGTGGACTCTATAACTTTGACGGAATCGATTTCCCCGTGAAAATCCATGATATAGCTAAATTTGAGGCACATAATACCGTAATATCGGTCCATGTTTACGGACTGAAAGAAGTAGAGGAGAAAAAACATGTAGTTTTTGGACCGTACCATTTTTTCAAAATTTGCAGGTGAGCGACCCCATCATGTAAACATGCTGCTTTTCTCTGAAGGAGAAAAGCAGCATTACATCTGGATCAAAAAGACATGTCGAGTCTTATTTCCAAGCATCTTAATAACCACAACGGAAAATAGCATATTTGCTTCAGGTGCTTGAGTTATTTTCGTAACGAAGAGCTTCTAACGAAGCATCTAGTAGAGTGCTCTTCCAACGAGCTGGTACATCCTATTATGCCCACAGAGGAGGATAAATTAATGAAATTTAAGAATGCTCACCACCAGGAGCTTTGTCCATTTGTAGTTTATTGCGATTTTGAATGTCTCCTGGCCCCTGTGACTCGATGTGAAGGTGATCCCCAGGCCTCACACAGCACCTTCACTGAAAAACATGTACCGTATGCTGCAGTGTATCAAATTGTATGTTCCTATGACTCTAGTTGCAACAAATACAATTCGGATATCGAGGATAATCTCGCGTTTTGGCTGCTCTCTAAGCTTTGGGATTTCTCATTGAAGGTGGATAAGCTTTACAGCAAACCCATATCCAGGATAATAACGCCAGAGGATGTACAAAAATACGAAAGCGTGACTAATTATCATATCTGTGAGCTGCCGTTAGATAGGAAAGAGGAAACTCCCCACTGGGATCACTGTCTTCTCACTGGAAATTTCCGCGGCGCAACTCACAACATATGCAATTTGAAATATCAGCTTCAACACTACATACCTGTATTTTTCCATAATTTAAGCCGGTATGATGCAAACTTTCCCGTCGACCAACTAGCTAATTTCGGCATAAAGAACGATCAGGTGTGTGTCCTGTCTGAGATTGCCGAAAAGTACATTCCCTTCTCCAAACGAATGACGTTGGGGATTACGCTGTGATTCTTGGATTCATTGCGATTTATCCAAGCCCCACTCCAGAAACTACACTCTTGGAAATTGAAATAAGAACACCGTGAATTCATTGTCCCAGGAAGGGAAACTTTATTGACACATTCCTGGGGTCAGATACATCACATGATCACACTGACAGAACCACAGGCACATAGACACAGGCAACAGAGCATGCACAATGTCGGCACTAGTACAGTGTATATCCACCTTTCGCGCAATGCAGGCTGCTATTCTCCCATGGAAACGATCGTAGAGATGCTGGATGTAGTCCTGTGGAACGGCTTGCCATGCCATTTCCACCTGGCGCCTCAGTTGGACCAGCGTTCGTGCTGGACGTGCAGACCGCGTGAGACGACGCTTCATCCAGTCCCAAACATGCTCAATGGGGGACAGATCCGGAGATCTTGCTGGCCAGGGTAGTTGACTTGCACCTTCTAGAGCACGTTGGGTGGCACGGGATACATGCGGACGTGTATTGTCCTGTTGGAACAGCAAGTTCCCTTGCTGGTCTAGGAATGGTAGAACGATGGGTTCGATGACGGTTTGGATGTACCGTGCACTATTCAGTGTCCCCTCGACGATCACCAGTGGTGTACGGCCAGTGTAGGAGATCGTTCCCCACACCATGATGCCGGGTGTTGGCCCTGTGTGCCTCGGTCGTATGCAGTCCTGATTGTGGCGCTCACCTGCACGGCGCCAAACACGCATACGACCATCATTGGCACCAAGGCAGAAGCGACTCTCATCGCTGAAGACGACACGTCTCCATTCGTCCCTCCATTCACGCTTGTCGCGACACCACTGGAGGCGGGCTGCACGATGTTGGGGCGTGAGCGGAAGACGGCCTAACGGTGTGCGGGACCGTAGCCCAGCTTCATGGAGACGGTTGCGAATGGTCCTCGCCGATACCCCAGGAGCAACAGTGTCCCTAATTTGCTGGGAAGTGGCGGTGGGGTCCCCTACGGCACTGCGTAGGATCCTACGGTCTTGGCGTGCATCCGTGCGTCGCTGCGGTCCGGTCCCAGGTCGACGGGCACGTGCACCTTCCGCCGACCACTGGCGACAACATCGATGTACTGTGGAGACCTCACGCCCCACGTGTTGAGCAATTCGGCGGTACGTCCACCCGGCTTCCCACATGCCCACTATACGCCCTCGCTCAAAGTCCGTCAACTGCACATACGGTTCACGTCCACGCTGTCGCGGCATGCTACCAGTGTTAAAGACTGCGATGGAGCTCCGTATGCCACGGCAAACTGGCTGACACTGACGGCGGCGGTGCACAAATGCTGCGTAGCTAGCGCCATTCGACGGCCAACACCGCGGTTCCTGGTGTGTACGCTGTGCCGTGCGTGTGATCATTGCTTGTACAGCCCTCTCGCAGTGTCCGGAGCAAGTATGGTGGGTCTGACACACCGGTGTCAATGTGTTCTTTTTTCCATTTCCAGGAGTGTAGTTGGAACTCTACCTCAGAGTGAAATGCATATCACTCGATCTGCGTATCCCGATGAGGAAAAGTTTCAACTTGTGACTAGGAAAGGTGTTTCCCCATATGAGTACCTGGATAGTATGGGGAAACCCAGTGAAACCAGGCTACCTGACATAATGGCGTTTTCCAGTAACCTCACAGGCGATGCCTTAACAGATGCTGATTATGAGCATGCTGTAAATAAATGTCTGATGGGAATTCAGCACACCCAATTTGGATGAGTACGCAAGGCTATATATGGACACCGATGTGCACCTGCTTGCGGACGTTCTTGAGAAGTTCCGGAGTGTATGCATGACCACATACTCTCTGGATCCCACCTTTTATTATATGGCACCTGGGTTGTCCTGGGATGCAATGCTCAGGAAAACAAGACGGAACATTGAACTTCTGACCGATGTTGACATGCTCATTTTCTTTGAGCGTGGCATTCACAGCGGGCTTTGCCACTGCATGCATAGGCACGCCAAGGCAAACAATCTACAAATGGGCGTGAGGTTCAACGCATCCCTCAACACCAATTACATCATGTACTTAGATGTAAATAACTTGTACAGACATGCCATGATGCAACTGCTGCCGGTTGGCGGGATTCGATGGATGTCCGACGAGGAGTGTGAAGGATATAGATTGGCTCTCAATAAAGAAGAAAACTTTAAACCCGATTATTCTCCTCAGGGGTATGTTGTGGAGGCAGACCTGTTATACTCTGATAGTTTGCATGATGCGCACGGCGACTTGCCGCTTTGTCCAATGCAACAAGTTCCGTGAGGAAGTTCCATGCCCAAGCTGATGAAAACGCTGGAGGATAAGCAGAGATACGTAATTCACAACCGAAACCTCCAGCAATGCATCAAATTGGGTATTAATCTGGCTATAATCACCTGGGGCAACGTCTTCAACCAATCCCTCTGTCTGAAGCTGTACATTGAATTGAATACCGCAAAAAGAACTTCTGCGACCAGTGATCTTCAAAAAAAAAATTTTTTTTAATTAATGAATAATGGCATTTTCGGGAAAACAATGCAAAATTTTAGGGGTGAACGCGATGTTAAAATTAGAATGCGATGGGATGAACAATGAGGTTTACAGAAATTGATTGTCAGACAACATTTTAAGTGGGTCACGATATTTAATGAGAATTGTGTCGCTGTGGAGATGGCGAAGGCTGTAGTAGAGTTTACAAAACCTATTTATGTGGGGGTGTGCAAACCAGACCTATCTAAAGTCCACATGTACCGCTTTCATAATGAGTTTGCGAAAACTCATTTCACAGATCCTAAATTACTTTATATGGATACAGATAGTTTCACCTATTGGGTGAAAAACTGCGATCCATATGAAGTAATTAGGTGCCACGGTAATGAATTCGACACGTCCTCAAACACGGCCAATGATCCTGATGGTATTATTCCACAGAACAAGAAGGTTATCGGTCTTATGAAGGACGAGGCGAATGGATGATTGTGGAGTTTGTAGGCCTACACTCAAAAATGTATGCGTATCGCACATTGGAAGGTGCCACCCAGAGGCAGGCTAAGGGTGTGCATCGTATGGCATCAAGAGCCCTCTCTATCGAAGTGCCTGTACGGGGTTGTTCGCGGCGCTCCACCGCAACCACCGCATTTGGTACAGCTAAGTAGTATTCGATCGCGAGGGTACGAGGTGTACACTGTACTGCAGACTAAGCTTGGCCTGTCGCATCATGATGATAAAAGGGTCATTTATGAAGACGGGATTGAAACCCTCCCGTACTCACACTATTTACTGCGTGAACGTGAGGGGGATGGAGGGACTCTACTTGAGTGCGAAGGAGTGAGTGAAAGAGAGTGAGAAAAAGTGTGTGCGTCTGCGGAATAGTATGACGCTTTTATCATAGTGTAAATAGGTTATTAGAGTTAAAAGAGAGAGACTACCATAGGTATTCTTCCTAGAAGAAAAGTATCCACACATCATAGATGCATTTCCCGTCCATGCACCAAAGGTGCTTATAAGTATCGTTCATTTATACACCATAGGTGTGAGGAAGTCCTCTTCTGCATGATTGTAAATACCATTCAGCCACGCACCATAGGCTAGATATAAACAGCATACTACTAGTCATGTGTACACTTTCTCTATTGGAGTCAGCATTATTATTACTACTATTATTATTATTATTATTATTACTATTATTATTATTCCTCACCTACGCTTCATCACACCATAGATGTTTTCATCAAAAATTCTAGTCATACGTACTTACCAAAGGTGTTTTCTCAACTGCCTGAATGTATGTAAAATGATTCTCAACAGCGCGTCAAACGCACCTTGAAAATACTAATAATATTTCACATATGAAAGTTAGTGACAGGTAAGTGGCAGCATTCAGAACTTTTAAAAATTTTCAGCATTCCTCGTCAGCAACACTGATGTGTGGCATTTTCCATATTACACTGTTAATCTTGATTTCAACTTCCTCTGCTGCTGCTTGAGTGTATGAATTGGCATCACTTGCACTCCGCACCAAATTAAGTTCCTGTTTGGCGTTCATGATAATTCGTTGCATGTCCTCAAAGTATCCCATTAAGCATTTTTAGAGGCACGCAAGCGGTAAATCGGGTGTATCCCACTTCTGGCTCGTCTATGAACCACCCCGCATTTTCCAAGCTGTTCGAATCGGAGATTGAGGCCGAAACGTACGTCATAAGGGTTGATGCTAGCCCGACATTACGTGTGCAGTCGATTTCTATTCCATTAAGTTCATAACGGATCTCTTGAAACAGGAATGCTAGAGCATTACGTGTCAGTTTCGAGAGTGTTACCGCAGCGCCATCAGTTTTCTTAAATGTGTGGGGGTCTGAACTGTCTTATACCCGGTTCCAACTGTAGGGAAAAATCCGTAAACAGAGTGAATCAACTTATCGTTGAGATATGAATTTGTAGCTATATTACACTCAACGTGGAATGTGCTGACTGGTAGTATGTCCACAACCTGATCTGATGCGTAACATTTATTGGAATCCTTCAGCAAAACACGGTCTTTCGAAAAACCTAGCAGTGAACCTACTGAATCTTTCTGCCTAAAGTCAATGTTGCATTCTCTGTTCGTATTTCAGATTTAAGCATATATATGTTTGAGCGTAGTTCAATTCCTTTTCCAGAGTGTTTTAAAAAGCACTCTGTCCTCAGGCCACGAGTGGCCTACCGGGACCATCCGACCGCCGTGTCATCCTCAGTGGAGGATGCGGATAGGAGAGGCGTGGGGACGGCACACCGCTCTCCCGGTCGTAAGAAGGTATTCTTGACCGAAGCCGCTACTATTCGGTCGAGTAGCTCCTCAAATGGCATCACGAGGCTGAGTGCAGAGTGTTTTAAGACTTAGTTTAAATCATCAATGTCGTAGGCGTTTGTGATATTTGGGATGCTGTGAAATTTAAAATTTTCCCGGCGAACTTAATATTCAAAAAGATTTCGGGCTTGCAGCCGGTCGTTGTCAGCTTCCATCCACGATATTTCGACTGGACAACTGCCAGCCATCCTGAGGTGAGCCATCGAAGACTGACGAAGACGCCCTCCATTCCGTAATACATAGCGTGCAGCGAGTATTCCACGCATGCGTCAAAATCATATGGAGAGACGAACCACACTACCCGCCAGCATCGCCCTCGCTGGTGGAACTGCAGAACTCAACTGTCTTCGGCGTTGTCAATTTCCGCAGCCATCGGAGTACTCTGACGTCTTCGTCTGGAGCATATCTTAGAGATGACGGGGTTCCACACATTATCTAGCTGGTAGCCATTGTCACAGTTGATAAGATTGTCTGTCATGCGAATTTCCACTGATTCTTTTCTTCCTTCCACACCGGTCTCCTCTCCCGCATCCCCCGTATCCAATTTGGCCAACATGCAACCCTCACCCCCTACCACACCTCGTCCTCTCCCTGTCAGCCTCAACCTCCCCAATATCCGCCAACCTTCACCGCTGTGATCATGAAGCTTAGCCCCGTGATCACGGAGGCTGTGGTGTTGGCGGAACTCAACTCCCGGCCTGACATTGAAATCCGCTCGGCCCGTCGCATCTTCAATGATGTCGGGCCGACTTTTCTCATGCGGATATTCACTGAATCCTCCTCCTCCATTGACCGCCTCCTCACCGAGGGAGCCCTCATCTACAATCGCCATCATACGGTGGACCCCTCCTGTTCCCCAGTCCAATCCTAACGCTGCCAACGCTGCCTCACATACAACGACCATGTTACCTTTGCCTGCAAGAATCCCCCTACGTGTCACCACTGCAAAGCTTCACACTTCCTCAAGGATTGCCCCAACCTTACTTCTTCCCCCTCATGCAACACCTGTAATGAACCACATCCTACCTAGTCCTCGAAGTGTAAAGTGAAACCTCCTCCAGTCACCCCTGAGCTCACCGTCCATGACCATCCTGTTGATGACCCCATCCACCCCAACAACTCGCTCTGCCCTCCACCTACTGCAGAGGACATCATCCGTTTCATCACCATTGTGCTCCAAAACATCCACCCCTTCCAGCGCTCCCACACCCTTTCCCAAATCGCCCTCGCTGCCCGTTCCATCTTCCATCTTACCACCTATGCCACATACTCCCACAACCAGGCCCACTTCACCTTTACCCCCCTCACCACCCTCGTCTAACTCTCCCCTCCCATGGTACAAAAACCCTACCGTATCCTGTACCACAACATTCGCTCCCTGTCCACTCACTATCTCTAATGGTCGCCATCCCCGCAACGCTCCTCGCCCCGACGTCCCTCCTAAACTTGTCCATGATTACTCCCGTGCCAACTGGGATGCCTACTGGGACTACATTCACACCCAGGTTGATGGCCACGACCTTACCCTCCAATCTCCTGATGACATCTCTCGCACTGCTGCCTTCCTGCACCAGACCTTGTCTGACGCCGTCGCCACCCATATCCCCACCAAAGCTGTCCACCCTCACTGCCCCGCCCTGCCTCCACAGGCCGCCCTTCTGCTTCGAGAGTCCCGCCGCCACTACCGCTCTTTTCTCCGCACTCATGACTGGGATACACTTACCCGCCACTGGCAATTACAACGACACATCCGCAACCTGCTTACTGCGAAGAAACGCCGTGCCTGGCGCCAGACATGTACACAACTCAACACCACGCTCCCCATAAACTCTTCCAAATATTGGTCTGCTTTCCACCGCCTTACTGGGAACCGCCCCACCCCCCAGTACCCTCTCCTCCTTGATGACTGTCCCTTCCCTGACATCATGGACCACACAAATACCTCTATTCCTCCCCTTGCTCCTAGCTTCCAGTACTTGTGCCACACACCACCATCTGAACTCAACACTCCCATCAGTACACAGGACATCAGCCAACCACTTTGCCTCTCACCTCTCAGATGTTTTTTTTCCATCCCAGATGATCCCCACTTTGATTATTCCCTCTTCCCTGACGTCATGGACCGAACAAATACCTCTATTCCTCCCTTTGCTCCTAGCTTCCAGTACTTGGGCCACACACCACCATCTGAACTCAACACTCCCATCACTACACAGGACATCAGCCTCACACTCCGCACTAAATGCAACACTGCTCCCGGCCACGACTGTATTACCTACCACCACCTCAAACACTGCCCTTCCTCCTTCCTTTCAGTTCTTGCCACCCTCTACAATGTCATCCTTGCTTCTATCCTGACCTGTGGAAAACCACCCGTATCCTGATGCTCTCCAAACCCACAAGCCTCCATCTGATGTCTCTTCCTATCGTCCTATCTGTCTCACATCGGTGTTCAGCAAGCTCTTGAAATCCATCCTTGCCCGGCGCATCCATCACCACCTCCGCCAAAACCGCCTCCTCCCCAACACCCAATGTGGCTTTTGACCTTCCTTCTCTGCCGATGACCAACTCCTCCGCCTCACTGATCTCCTCTCCCCCCAGCTTAACTCCCGTTGCTCCGCCATTTTTGTCTCCCTCGACCTCAAAAAGGCCTACGGCCGTGTCTGGCATCCCGGTCTCCTGTTTAAACTCCAAACCTACTCCCTTCCTATCAACTACATCCGTCTGATGGCCTCCTTCCTCTTCCACCGCCCCTCCTATGTTACCATCCATAATGCCAATTCCCACACCTTCTACCCCTCTGTAGGTGTGCCCCAGGCCTCTGTCCTCTCCCCTCTCCTCTACCTCCTGTACACGGCAGATATGCCCCAACCCCCCCCTCCAGTCGACCTCTTGCAATATGCTGATGACACCGCATTCCTCGCCCTCGCTCCTACCCTCCAACGGTCCCAACGTGTTCTCCAGAATCACCTTGACCTTTTCACTGCATGGTGTAACCAGTGGCTCCTGAAAATCAATCCTTCCAAGACCCAGGCAATCATCGTAGGTCGTACCACTCGCTCCTTCCGGCTCCTGGATTTCTCCCTGTCTGCCCGTCCTGTTCGCCTCACCCCCACCCTCACCTACCTTGGCCTCACCATTGACCGTCACCTCACCTGCATCCCTCATCTCCGCTCCATCCAATCCAAAGCCCACAACTGCCTCCGACTCCTCAAACTCCTCCCTGGCCGGACATGGGGGTTGCACTCCTATACCATCCTCCACACCTACAAATCCTTAATCCGTCCCATCCTCTGTTATTCCAGTCCCGCCTGGATATCTGCCCCCCCCCCCAAATTCTATAAGTCATGCACTCCGCCTCACCTTCTGTATACGCCTCCCGTCCCCCACGCGGATCCTCTATGACCTCATTCCTTTCTTCCATCTGCTCCTATTCCTCAAACATATCCGCATCCTCAGCACCTCCCACCGCCTTGATCCCCCACACCCCCTGGTTGCTCCTCTCCTCTCCCATCCCCGCCCCCTACCACGTCTTCACTGTTGTGTCCCCCCTACCCTCCATCTCTACACTCTTCATCTCCTTTCCCAAGGTGGCTTCCATCAACTCCCCCTTCCGGATGATGCCCTCTCTCCATCCATTTATCCCTCCTATCAACTCTGATCCTCACTCCCCTTCCTTTCCTCTGTCCTTTTCCCGGGCTCCCTCTCCCCCCCTTCCATCCTCTTTTTTCCCCACCTCCCCTCTCTCTGCCCCCTCTCTCCCCTGAGTCCTTTTGCATTTCCCTCCTCTGCCTCTTCTCATTCACTCTCACGTCTGCCCTGTCCCTCTCCCCCCTTATGAGTCCTCTCCCTCCTTGGTTCCCCCCCTTTTGTTTTTTCCTCTCCTCCCTCCTTGTTTTGCCCCTCCTCCAGGTCCCCCCCCCCCCCATCTGCCTTTGGTTTGGGAGTGTCATCTTTGTGCCGCCATTTTCGTGCAGTGTTTTACAGTGGGTGTTCTACAGTGAGTGTTCCGTGTTGTGTCTTTTGGGAAGTGTTGCGAACGGCCATCATACTGTCGCTGGGTGTGATTTTTTTATCTCTTGCGAACAGAAACCAGACTGTCGCCATGTTTTTAATTGTGTGTTTACTATGTTACTTGTCTAATTCCTGTGTATTTTATTAACATTGCCAACCCCTTTGCTTTCTGTTTTAACTTTCCGCATTTTTCCGCCATTTTACACTTTAAGTCACCGTTTTATCGCCTGTTTTTCTTGTTTCTTTTCTTCTTCCATTTTTAAAAAAGTCTGTAGGCTGTAGAGCAGCGTACTGAGCTGCTGCCAGCCCGCCCCCTTAGGGGGGAATTGAAAATCAATAAAGAAAAAAAAAGCGTCTTCGTCAGTCTTCGATGGCTCACCTGAGAATGGCTGGCAGTTGTCCAGTCGAAATATCGTGGATGGAAGCTAACGACGACCGGCTACAAGCCCGAAATCTTTTTGAATATTTGGGATACTGTTATACGTCTCCAGAGCAATCAACGCAATACTCCAATCACCAGAACTTAAATCAATTGGTGGAAAGTAATTTGCACGTAATACAGACGCTCGTTGTTTTAACATCAGAGAGTACGACATCACATCGAAACCTCAATTGATGGGGGCGACGTTCAATAATGGCTCTTATACACATCAGTCGTCCTGGATGTTGAGCATGCACTTTTCTTTGGTGTAGTTTTAGATGTTGTTTCATCAAGGATGTGAGGAGGAACATAATGCAGAGATGTCCACACAAGTATGTGTTAAAGACCTGATATAGCTGAAAATTGTAGAAGACTCGTCTTTTGCTCGTGAAGTATCGTTGCAGTTCTTCAGGTGGTTGTAAATCTCCAAACGAATCAAAATCATAGACTGTATTTGCGCTTTTCTTGACATATAAAACCCAATGGGTTCCTGGACCCCCTGCAACATCTAAATTTACAATACCACATTCATTAGTTCGCCACATGGTCTTTGGTAATGTACCTTGCATAAAGACACCACGGAATCCTGAAATGTGGAGTTTTTCTTTAACAACCTTAAGCTGATCTTTATTCGTGACCGCTCTATCAGGTAGAACAGCTAACGGGCTTTTATTTTTATTTATGAAGAGGCCCAGTCCTTTCTTGTATGGTTTCAACTGTAGACCTTTTCCAATGGCTGCAGCTTCCATGGCACGATTGTGTCTTCTTGCCTCCTCTAGCTGTGCTCGAACGTTTTGGCTAGTCTTGACTGTTTTGGCCACAGCCGCAGCCCTCCTGTGAGTGAGCCTACTGCTGATAGGGCCGCAAGGGCTGGAACGAAGAATGGAATAGTTCCACTTGATGTCTTTGGTAAAGATAGAACCCAAGGTGACTTAAACGTAGCCTTCTTGTTGTTGTTGTTCTTCTTCTTCTTACTCATCATTGCGTGCTTAGCTGCACACATCGATGTGAGAATGCAGCTTTTCAGGCAGTGTGACTTCTTCTTCTTCTTCTTCCCCAAAGCAGAGCGCAGTGCTTTCACAATTCGTTTGAAATTCATCACTCCTAAGCCTAACTAAATTTTACCATGCATGGTTTTACCAACAACGAATGCAGCCACACGTTGACTTATACCGATATCTTTTCTTTGTCTTATTTCCTTGGCTCTATCAGCTAAAATTCTGTCAGCGACGTGACGGGCTGGGGGACCGTTATTTGTGGCATAGGCTATGTCGTGCTCCAGGCAGGCTTGGTCGAGTAGCTTAATGCCTCTATCGCCACACGCCAGGCGTTTCTGAACCTTTGTTCCTGGTCCACAGAAGTTATATCCCGGAATGCGCAATTCAACTGGTAATTTATCGAAAATACCACCTCCACCTCTGTAAAGTGGGTGCTTATTCTAGAATTGAGAACAACTGTGTAAGTTGAAATGAAAAGTCTAATGTCGCAAATTTTAGTACGAAAAGTACAGCTTTTACACAGTTTTCAACTCTACGACGTAAAAACAATTCAATGGATAACGCATCTCGCCAACATCAAAAAGTGAAATAATCCTAAACACTACACTATTAAATATTAACTCTCTGAAAGAACATTAATCCTAAGCACAATAATATGGAGGTTTAATTGGAAGTTTCTTTACAAAATTGCTCCTACACATACGTTATCATATTGGTCAGTACGACGAAAATCATCCGATTCCGGTTCAAAGTTCGGTACTGTTTTGGATGACAATCAAAACTACGGTGGATGGTTAGTTATGTGACAAATTTGAGCGCAAGATTACCCAAGGCTGCTCGAGTTTACAGTGGACGCAAGCTGGTGAACCAACAAAGTTTACTCCTCTGCACGCGGTATTTACCGTAAGCTGCGACGAGCTGCCGACTCCAAGGCCGCTCTCTTCCACTGAAATTCCTACAAAACTAATCAGGCCTTCACTGAACTTTCCAGCAGAAACTTTCCCTATGTTTCTCGTTATGCGAGAAAACATGTACTCAGCCCTAGTCTTAGTATGTGGCAATATACACGCGAATGGTTGGAGCAGTGTGCATGTTATAGTGCCCTCTCAGTTCTCACAAGAACAATTAACTAATTTGGCTGGTTCGTTTCTCCACAGTTGGAGCTAAACATTGCTACAGCTAATCTGTAGCCGGATTGCAGCCGCTGTGAACGCAGTGTCCACACAAATTTCTTCTGTGCGTCATACAGAGCGTTAAGCGCTCCGTTCTGCACTTGACGCCAGTTCAGAGAAGAGTCACCGAAAATTTTTATCTTCTCTTAATCATGGCAGAACTTCCTCCCCCACTTGGGTTCATTCTTCATTCTTCACGTCACGGCCTTTTTCGACCAATAGGAGCGTTCCTCTTATTTTGTGGAAACTCTCTTTACCAGTTGCAATGTCCATTCGATCAAACTGCGCCGAAACTTCAGTATTTTTCTCCTTCCTAGTGCGTTTCCGCCAATCGGACGTTTTGTGCCCGTTCTAGACGTCTGAAGTACATTGACTTTTCCGTATGTTGCTCTCGCTGGACACGTGATCGAAATGCATTGCTAGGTTTTGTTCATATCCCTTTGGAATTCCGAAACGCAGCTTTCTAAAGCTTTTTCTCTGTCCCTTGTGCGGATGTGCCGCTATACGCGGTCCTCCCACCTGAATCACCTGGTTGGGGTCGCTAACCTTCCTCCTGACATCCCGTTAAGTGGTTTCCGTCGTAACCCCTGCAGTGCACCTTCGCTATGCCATTGTCCGCCTGGCTTTTCAAACTAAAAACGACTTGTGTTGCCTGTTCCACCTTCTGCTCAAAGACATGCATTGTATAGGAATGGTGTGTTAATTATCGTTGATTGACTGTCATCTCTTTTTGCATTACATACTGATATGCAAATGTTCTCATAACCGCTGAATTACATTAGGTGTCATATTCACCTTCTCGTTGCGATGCATAAAGCTCTCACGTAAGGTGCAAATCTGACCATTTATTCTGCCACCTTACACCTCTTGTTATGATGTGTCTCCTATCATGCATGGTATGCTACTGAGGTGATTGAGGTTTACACATACTATTATATACGAGGGTTGGAACTTTAATAGTGGCAACTATTTATTTACAGCTCATACAAAGTAGGTATGTGTTTCAAAGTTTTACTGACCTTCAAAGTAGTCACCGGCATTGTATATAACCTGTTGCCAACGATGTGGAAATCATAGGATACTCTTAGCAGAGCCAGTTGTGTTGACAGTTCGAGCGGCGCGGTCTGCTGCTCGACGAATTTGTAGCAGTTCTGAAGTGAATGCCGTGAAGTTTTTCCTTCAGTTTAGAAATCGAGTTGAACTTATGAGGGCATAAGTCAGGGGAGTGCAGTAAGTAGTATAGCACTTAGCAACCCCAGTAGTCAAACAAATCAGTAACAAGTTGCACTGTACATGCTTGAGAATTGTCCTGCAAAATGATGGTCTGGTCCTGCAGAAAGTGTCATCACTTCTGTCTCTGTGCTGTTAATTTTTGAAACACAACCTACGACCGAGTCATGAACATCAATCAGTCTCTTTTTTATTGAACTATGTTTGGTTCGATTATAGCTTGCTATTATATGTGGCAGGATATCCGTCCACTTGTATGAACCACGAAGGTTAAATCACTTCCGCAGTTGAGCTTTGACTGTCCTGTTCAGACGCTCCACAACACTCCCTTTCAGATGGGTAGACGTTGAGAGTGGTGTATTCTGTACCACTCCATCACAGCCTTGAAATGTTCATTGTAAAATTCACCACCATGATCGGTTTGAAGGTTGTCTGGACATCAATTAGTGCCTGTTTGCAGCAAACGTTCGAACACCGCGGCAACATCTCTCCCTGTCTTTGTTTTCACAGGTAATCCCCATGCAAATTTACAGTAAGTATCAATAACCATTAAGAGTACTTGAAACCTTTATTCTCACGGCTGTACAGACCCATATCCACAAGATCCGGCTGCCACAAGTCATCCAGTCCTGTGAGGGTGTGTTCTACGTGCTGGTTTGTGCAGCTCCTGAACTACTGTCCCCATAATTGGTATTATTATTATTCGATAACTCCTCTTTCTCTAAGCTCTGAAATTATTGAGACAACCTCATTCAAATGTGCTGTATTACTCGCAGCAGCTGAAGCCATCAACAGCTGAGGTCCATCTATTAGTTCATCAGCCTCATCGTAATAGTTGAAGTTTTTTGAGTGCCTTAGGAAGATAAGATTCATTGAGCCTGGTTTTCTTTTAAACTCCTTATTCCCGATGTGTATTGTGGTATCAGTTAAACTTAAATGATTGAGAGCCGAGCATGTATGGCCTCCTCTTGCTGACATCAAATGTTCTATCTATGCTAGCCATTGGGTATTGGTTTGTGAACTCAGCAATTGGATCATCGTCAACATTATCATCACCACGTGATGTTAGCTTTCCGATAGATTCGGTAACGGGTTTAAAAGTCTCTATTAGTGTTTGCTCCCGATATACGCCCCATCCTCAACAATCGTTATTTCTCTTGAACAGCTTTACGCGCCTGAATGACTTTATGCTTAGTCGACATTTTGATGCATACTAATGTGAGCTCTGTATATCGCGAGGCTTTATATATGCTTTGTTGTTGTTCTTCTTCTTCTTTCCCAGATCCTCCCCATCCTCCTCCTCAATAATAAGAGCCTCAGTTTCTATTTTCGTCTCAACTGTGCGAATTCTTTTCTCTAGCCGGTGTTGGTCAACTGCAAAAACTTTCTGATTTTCTGTTGATTCCCTTACAGCCTTTCCGAATATGTTGAGTCTTCTCTCAAGAGTTTGAAATTTAATATCAGTATACATGCGAGCATTTTGTGTATGTAAACCTAACCCCTCAGACTGAGCGCCCGACGTGCATGCGAAATTGTCCGTGGTGTAGAGTATACTGATGCACTCACCTATTTTGTACGATTATATATGGAGAAACTCCTGGAGGTTCTGACTGTACCTACCATCATTCAGTTTTCGAATTTTATCAATAACGAGAAACTCATACTGTGAGTGATTCCAACAATCTCCACGTATCTTTATAATTTAATTGTATGACATGTTAGTCCCCACATGAACCTGGTAGATGTGTTTTAAATTGATATAGCTTGTTTGAATGTTATAATGAGTTTGGCATTATCCCTGGATTATGTTTGACACAGATAAAATATGTCAGCACCTATATGACGACCAAAGCAGAAATATCATTGGATCTGGTCCTGCTTTTCAACATTTACATCGTCAAATATGAAGACCGTGTTTGGCATTACTTCTTCAGATAGAGGGATGTCTTCGCTTTCACTGAATGCCCTGTACGTTACACCATCTACGCCATCTAATATTCTCTGCAGTAAATTATACACTACTGGCCATTAAAATTGCTACACCAAGATGAAATGATAAACGGGTATTCATTGGACAAATATATTATACCAGAACTGACATGTGATTACATTTTCACGAAATTTGGGTGCATAGATCCTGAGAAATCAGTACCCAGAACAACCACCTCTGGCCATAATAACAGCCTTGATACGTCTGGGCATTGAGTCAAACAGAGCTTGGATGTACAGGTACAGCTGCCCATGCAGCTTCTATACGATACAACAGTTCATCAAGAGTAGTGACTGGCATATTGTGATGAGCCAGTTGCTCAGCCACCATTGATCAGACGTTTTCAATTGGTGAGAGACCTGGAGAATGTGCTGGCCAGGGCAGCAGTCGAACATTTTCTGTACCCAGAAAGGCCCATACAGGACCTGCAACATCCGATCGTGCATTATCCTGCTGAAGTGTAGGGTTTCACAGGGATCGAATGAAGGGTAGAAAATTGTGCAAATGGCTCTGAGCACTATGGGACTTAACATCTATGGTCATCAGTCCCCTAGGACTTAGAACTACTTAAACCTAACGAACCTAAGGACATCACACAACACCCAGTCATCACGAGGCAGAGAAAATCCCTGACCCCGCCGGGAACAGAACCCGGGAACCCGGGCGCGGGAAGCGAGATGAAGGGTAGACCCATAGGTCGTAACACATCTGAAATGTAACGTCCACTGTTCAAAGTGCCGTCAACGCGAACAAGAGTTGACCAAGACGTGTAACAAATGGCACTCCATACCATCACGCCGGGTGATACGCCAGTATGGCGATGACGAATACACGCTTCCAATGTGCATTCATCGCGATGTCGCCAAACACGGATGCGACCATCATGATGCTGTAAACAGAACCTGGATTCGTCCGAAAAAATAACGTTTTGCCATTCATGCACCCAGGTTCGTTGTTGAGTACACCATCGCAGGCGCTCCTGTCTGTGATGCAGCGTCAAGGGTAACTGCAGCCATAGTCTCTGAGCTGATAGTCCATGCTGCTGCAAACGTCGTCGAACTGTTCGTGCAGATGGTTGTTGTCTTGCAAACGTCCCCATCTGTTGACTCAGGGATCGAGACGTGGCTGCACGGTCCGTTTCAGCCATGCGGATAAGATGCCTGTCATCTCGACTGCTAGTGATACGAGGCCGATGGGATCCAGCACTGCGTTCCGTATTACCCTCCTGAACCCACCGATTCCATATTCTCCTAACAGTCATTCGATCTCAACCAATGCGAGCAGCAATGTCGCGATACGATAAACCGCAATCGCGATAGTCTACAATCCGATCTTTATCAAAGTCGGAAACGTGATGGTACGCATTTCTCCTCCTTACATGCGGCATCACAACAAATCGGTTGGAAACTTTCCTCATGTCACCACGTTGTAGGTGTCGCCACCGGTGCCAGCCTTGTGTGAATGCTCTGAAAAGCTAATCATTTGCATGTCACAGAATCTGCTTACTGTCAGTTAAATTTCGCGCCTGTAGCACGTCACCTTCGTGGTGTAGTAATTTTAATGGCCAGTAGTGTACTTAGGTTGAAATAGTGTTTTGGAGAATATGTAGATATGCTCGAAGCGAACTCCATCAATGTCTGTTAGTAGAGCCATGAGAACATTGGCTTACCACAACTGGAGGGACCTACAATTATAGCTCGTATGCTGTCGGGGAGGAACACACCATTCTTCTTAATCTTCTCTTAGTCTTCATCTTCACAGGACCAGCCGCCTTCAACAAAGTCCTTGTGGCGAGGCTGCTTCACCCAGCCTGCCATGATACCTACTGTGTTAGGTCCTGGCGTGCAATAGGCTTTTATACACTCCTGGAAATGGAAAAAAGAACACATTGACGCCGGTGTGTCAGACCCACCATACTTGCTCCGGACACTGCGAGAGGGCTGTACAAGCAATGATCACACGCACGGCACAGCGGACACACCAGGAACCGCGGTGTTGGCCGTCGAATGGCGCTAGCTGCGCAGCATTTGTGCACCGCCGCCGTCAGTGTCAGCCAGTTTGCCGTGGCATACGGAGCTCCATCGCAGTCTTTAACACTGGTAGCATGCCGCGACAGCGTGGACGTGAACCGTGTGTGCAGTTGACGGACTTTGAGCGAGGGCGTATAGTGGGCATGCGGGAGGCCGGGTGGACGTACCGCCGAATTGCTCAACACGTGGGGCGTGAGGTCTCCACAGTACATCGATGTTGTCGCCAGTGGTCGGCGGAAGGTGCACGTGCCCGTCGACCTGGGACCGGACCGCAGCGACGCACGGATGCACGCCAAGACCGTAGGATCCTACGCAGTGCCGTAGGGGACCACACCGCCACTTCCCAGCAAATTAGGGACACTGTTGCTCCTGGGGTATCGGCGAGGACCATTCGCAATCGTCTCCATGAAGCTGGGCTACGGTCCTGCACACCGTTAGGCCGTCTTCCGCTCACGCCCCAACATCGTGCAGCCCGCCTCCAGTGGTGTCGCGACAGGCGTGAATGGAGGGACGAATGGAGACGTGTCGTCTTCAGCGATGAGAGTCGCTTCTGCCTTGGTGCTAATGATGGTCGTATGCGTGTTTGGCGCCGTGCATGTGAGCACCACAATCAGGACTGCATACGACCGAGGCACACAGGGCAACACCCGGCATCATGGTGTGTGGGGAGCGATCTCCTACACTGGCCGTACACCACTGGTGATCGTCGAGGGGACACTGAATAGTGCACGGTACATCCAAACCGTCATCGAACTCATCGTTCTACCATTCCTAGACCGGCAAGGGAACTTGCTGTTCCAACAGGACAATGCACGTCCGCATGTATCCCGTGCCACCCAACGTGCTCTAGAAGGTGTAAGTCAACTACCCTGGCCAGCAAGATCTCCGGATCTGTCCCCCATTGAGCATGTTTGGGACTGGATGAAGCGTCGTCTCACGCGGTCTGCACGTCCAGCACGAACGCTGGTCCAACTGAGGCGCCAGGTGGAAATGGCATGGCAAGCCGTTCCACAGGACTACATCCAGCATCTCTACGATCGTCTCCATGGGAGAATAGCAGCCTGCATTGCTGCAAAAGGTGGATATACACTGTACTAGTGCCGACATTGTGCATGCTCTGTTGCCTGTGTCTATGTGCCTGTGGTTCTGTCAGTGTGATCATGTGATGTATCTGACCCCAGGAATGCGTCAATAAAGTTTCCCCTTCCTGGGACAATGAATTCACGGTGTTCTTATTTCAATTTCCAGGAGTGTATAAAAAAAGAAAATGTGTATATTCACATATGGCATTCTATGTAGAATCATTTTGTTACAAAAGTAAACGTGTGTAAACGTGCATTACGTGCGTAAACGTGCATTTACGTGCATTTAAGTGCGTAAACGTGTGTGACATTTCTATGTAGAATCATTTCAAATTGGTTCAAATGGCTCTGAGCACTATGGGACTTAACATCTGAGGTCATCAGTCCCCTAGAACTTAGAACTAGTTAAACCTAACCTAACCTAAGGACGTCACACACATCCATGCCCGAGGCAGGATTCGAACCTGCGACTGTAGCGGTCGCGTGGTTCCAGACCGGCCGTCTAGGATCATTTTATCTAGAGAAATAACACAAACACAAATTTGAGATTATGAATATATTTGCTTATTGACGATCAACAGTTATATATGCCATTATCATCAACTTTAAAAAAAAATCACGTGCTTCTTTTTTAATCTGTGCAGCACCAGTACAGTATTTAGAAAATAGCTGCCTCTTATGTCCCTCAAATTCTGCAATATATCTCGCAATGTTATCGGCGCACTGGAATAGTCTGGTATTCCATCAGTAAATTTGAGTTCAACGTTCTCCACAGCTATTTCACGAATAGCTCAAGACTTCAGCACTGCACTTATACAGGTACTAAAACAATGATCTATATCTTCTATGTGAATGCTGCATGTGTGAAGCCAGTTAATGATATCACTGTATATGGCTTGAACATATGGGAGCCATCTATTTAGTCTGTCCATCGTAGTAGTTATCGCCAAGTCTAGATTGAAAAAATTATCAACAGTCGAGTGCTGCATGTAAATACTCTGACCCTCAGCACTTTTAACTCTTAGTGTAGCATCATCACACGTTGATAATATACTCACTGTTAGACCGCGGCAGTAGATGTCCTGGTAGGAGCGGGATGGAACATATTCTGTAGTCATATGCTTCTTGATGTATGTTTTTGCACAAAAGAGTTCGTCCCACTCGTAGTCTGAAAACCGCACTTTAATATTTTTCGGCACATTCTCGAGCACTACCACAGTTGACAAATTACCGTCTCGTGAAACTTCAATTCCTACATGAAGACGTTCTGAACCGCTAACCGTTAACACATAGCATGAGTCGAATAGTAAAGGTGGCAGTGCACTGGAGGTTTGTATCTTCTCATCCACAACATCCACACAAGCACGTTTAGCCATCTGTTCTTGCACTGATGCTGGAATGTCTCTTGTGCGTTGCTCAATGGAAGGTGCGTACGATGGACGCCAGTACGATGCTGCACCCTCAACAGTATCGAGCGGCACTGACAACAGAGTCTCGTTATCGTGATCCAGCATGCTGAGAAGCTGCACTAGGGGGTCCTGCATGATTGAGACTGAAGCCGCTGATGCCAGGGGTTCATGCGGGTTGGAACCTGCCAACCCCAACATGCAGGAGCTTGGCGCCGCCGACACAGGTGATGATCCCGATTGGTTGGAACTTGCCAGCATCTACAGGTTGGAACTTGCCGGCACCACTGGTGTGGCCCCCGACAGCGTGGAGGGGGACTCTACAGATGCATCTGGTCGAGAGAGAGAAGAATAATCACGAGCATAATATGTTGCTGCTACAGAAATAATAATAATAATAATAATGATAATAACAATAGGGCAAAGTATATACTTACTTATCTGCTGCTTCCTCCTTCTATTTTGCTGGGCTGACCGGCGCTTCATCATCCTGGCTGAGTGGTTGACTGACAACGATAGATTTGGAGCAGCTGCTAGGCTCTCCTTATATACACCATGCCTACGTCATCAAGATGCTGTGCTCCTACTGGCTGAACTGCACGATCACATGACCTATTGCAGTGCTCTCTAGTCGTGAACTCGTGAACTAGGTCAGTTCTTTGGTCTGCTGGATTCGAGGCAGTTGTCTCTTGTGGGGTGGGAGCTTATATGTAGGTTTTAGAAATGACAGACAGATCCAGCAGAGACAGATGTTTGCAAGTATTGTGTAATGCATCTTTAATTCATCTCGATGCAAAGCATTTATTTGCAGGACCGTATCCTTCCTCTTCATATGTTTAAGCATTACTGCTCGCTTCCATTCTACATGTAGGAGACTATGGGGGCAGTCCTCAGCTGTAAGCCGGCCGAAGTGGCTGTGCGGTTCTAGGCGCTGCAGTCTGGAACCGCGAGACCGCTACGGTCGCAGGTTCGAATCCTGCCTCAGGCATGGATGTGTGTGATGTCCTTAGGTTAGTTAGGTTTAACTAGTTCTAAGTTCTAGGGGACTAATGACCTCAGAAGTTGAGTCCCATAGTGCTCAGAGCCATTTGAACCATTTGAACCTCAGCTGTAAGCTTACAGGCAACATGGCTGTTAAACTCCTGCCGGTCAGGCACCAATAGCTCCTAGATAGAACACATTCCGCACAGTCATGAGGATGGGGATGAGTAGCTGCTCTTCAGTGGTATATATCGTGATTCAGGCTATACCTCACTAGATTACTTCTCTGGAACGCTATTTTAACACTGTATGGTTTAAAAATGTTCGCAATCTTTTGCGAGACTGTTCCATAGCATGGGGTGGTGACCATTTTCATTTTATCTCACCTACTTTGTTTTGTGGCGGTGTTCGTAGCGACAAGCAATTCGCTGTAGAAACGGCTTACGAAGTCACCGCCACACTTTTAATAGCGGGCCGACCGGTCCGCTGGAACAGTGAACAGAAAGATGAAAACCCAAACACTGATTAAATAAAAGTCGGTACTTATCTTTATTCACGAAAATACAGAAACAAGGTCGTGAACTCCGTGTCTACGGAAATCTGTCTAGTTCGAGTCGGAGCGGCTAGGTCAGCGTTGGCTGACGCAAACAACAACTCTGCTGCGATGAACACCCAACTGACTAGCAAGTACACAATTCGGTGGCGAGTATACAACTGAGCGGCGAATACAGAACTGACCTAGCGCTCGCGACTCCAGCGCTTAAGAAGCCAGAAGCCAGCGGTGGCGCGCGCAGACTTGCGGCGATTTCCTGTATCGCTGGCGCTGCTTATGCGGACGGCGTCCGGACTTTGATGCTGCCAACCTTTTGGCAGCGGGCTCGGTTGGCATTACTGGCTAGGATATAACACTTTGTAACCGTTATTAACCGCTATCTTCTTAATCGTGAGTAGTTCGGTCTCTGTATCCTGCCTGGTATTGCCATATTGGCTGCTCTGTGCACTAGACTACAAACGGTAGCTTCTTTACAAGCCTGTGGATGGCATGAATCATTAGGAATCACAGCATCAGTTGTTATCAATTTACTGCTAATGGTAAGAGCGTGCTTATTTCTCTGGTTTTTTTATGTTCTAGTCGATGAATTGTAGACTGCTGTCAGTCTCACGATCCACGGTAAACCCGGTTTTGTTACGGATGTTGTAGAAGAACAGGGATTATTATAAAACTTCAAGAAAAAGACCGTTGAATTCATTGCACGTTTACAACTGATTGAGAGTGAAGTAGTTAAAATCTTGTAATCATAAGTTTTATATTCATGACAATGGTTTAGTCGTGGGTCCAGCATTTGAAGGGCTAAGCCTGATATTTTTATCATTGAACCACAAGACAAAGTTTTAAAGACTGACCAAGACATTCTGGCTAAAACTCTTTCTTATAAACGCTATGTAGGCGATATTTTGTTGTTTGTTGACGGTTACGATTAAGATATTGATGAAACAGTAAAAAAGTTCAACGATGCCCATAACAAATTTGAGTTTTCCGTGGAGCATGAAACTGACAGCACTTTAACATTTCTCGATCAGAACATTAAATAGCAGGGCAATAAACATTCATTTACCGTTTACAGAAAACCGACAACTGATGCTGTGATTCCTAATGATTCATGCCATCCACAGGTTTATAAAGAAACAGCTTCCGTAGTCTAGTCAATATGCTAATGAGCAGGAAGGACAGAGAAACAGAACTAAACATCGTTAAGAAGTCAGTGGTTAACAACGGTTATAAAGTAGATATTGATAATAAATTGTTGTGTAAAAGTAATAAGCCCAAAAAGAATAAACTTAACAGAGATAAAACGAAAATTAACGCGATGTCGTGCCATGGAACAGTCTCGCAAGAGATCGTGAATATTTTTAAACCGTACAGTGATAGAATAGCGTTCCAGACAAATAATCTAGTGAGTATTACCTGAATCACGATGTCGGTAAAAAGATAAATAAGTTTGAAAGATCTGTATCTTAAAAATTCCTTGCGCGTCCTGTGAAGAAAAATATGTTGGACAGACAGGAAGAATATTTTCGATCAGGTGCTAGGGACATGTAGATGAGTTCAGACTGAGTACTTACGACAAATCAGCTGTTGCAAATCATATGTACGAAACAGGCCACACCTTTAAGGGAACAGAGGAAGACTTACAAATCGGCCACCAAGTGTAAATAAAATGCAACTAGGACTGTTTTAAGACACATTTTTTATTCTTATTTTATCGTCAATATCTTCTTCTTCGAGTTCCTTTTTCCCACTCTTTAGTGGCATTCTTCATGGCGCAGTCAGAAAATAATGTAAATAGAACAACTACTACTGTATTCCGTTCGGGATCCCGGGTTCGATTCCCGGCGGGGCCAGGGCCTACTTTAAATATATGTTTAAATTGTTTTTATGTTCTGCAAATGAATTTATGTTTTTCATAGTCGTAATACGTGAATCAATTATCTAAACACGGTGTGCCAGATGGTACTATGTTAAACTTGTGATTATTAAATTCTGCATATTACATCAATCAATTTATCTGTCCTTTAGCTGGTTGAATGCCTAACACTTTTCGGAAGGTATAAAATATGCTGTCGCAAAGTTAACATGACATCGACGAAAAGTTCCACGGAGTACCTTTTCCCCATTACTAATGAGCATAACAACATTAATTAGTGGTGCTGCAAGAATGTTGAGACCACGGGACTCCAGGCCACTTCAGACCACAACCCTACGATGTAAAATTTCGCCGTCAATTAATCTAAATGGTTAACAGAGACACTGAGAAACAGTGACCATATTCATTTCCCATTCCTGTCCAAACGTCTAGCCTTTCTTATGACGTGATATAGGCTTAGTTGATGTTACCACACTAGTAGAATTAAAATGGCTCTCGAAGATATTCATTCGTTTTAATAGAAGTGGAGACACTGCTGGATTACGAAGAGAAAGCTATATAAGAATTCGGTTTTATTAGTCGTGGGCATTACAACAGAGACAGTTCCACGTCTAGAAGTACACATTTGTAATCAAAAGGTGCGTCGTAGTGTGAAGGTTAGTAAATCAGTTAATCAGTTCACGTATAAGGGGGTCTCAGTGATAAGGCAGTGATAGCATATATTATTACGGGTATTAGAAGGAATGGTAAGAAAGGTAGGAAAATATTTTTGCTTAGCAAGAGTGACAGGACACGACATCAAATATTCAGGAACAATATGTAGAGTACAAATGAATAAAATTCAAAATCATCGTTCAATGTGCCTTAGACAAGTATGTTCCTAACAAAGTCTTAAGAGCTGGGAAAGGTACACCACTGTTTAATAACCGTGTTAGGAAACCGCTACGTAAACAAAGAGAGCTACATCACAGCTGCAAGAGAAGTCAAAGCCTAGCTGACAAACAACAGCTGAACGAGGCGAAAATAAGCGTAAGGTGATCTATGAGAGAAGCGTTCAGTGACTTTGAAAGTAATATTTCACCAACCGTTCAGACTAAAGACCCTAAGAGATTTTGGTCTCACGTAAAACCAGTAAGCGGAACGAAATCATCTAGTCAGTCACCAAGGGACCATAGAGGCACCGAAACGGAAGATGACAGAGAGAACGCCGAAATACTGAATTCGGTCTTCCGAAATTATTTCATCGCGGAAGATCGTAATACGTCCTTTCAATCATCGTATGAACATTGAAACTGCAGATGTTAAGATAACTGTTCGCGAAATAGAAAAGCAACTACAATCGCTTAGTAGTGGAAAGGTATCAGAACCAGATGAAATACCTGTACGATTCAACAGAGATTATACGAAAGAACTTGCTCCCCTTTTAGCAGCAGTTTATCGAAAGTCGCTGGAGCAACGAAGCCTACCTAGCGACCGAAAAAACGTGCAAGTCATTCTCATTTCCAAGAAGGATAGTAGGACAGATGCTCACAATTATAGGCCTATATCACTGACATAAATTTATTGTGAAATAACATGTATTATGCTCACGCGTTATGACGTTTTCGGAGAATGAAAATCTCCACCATAAAATTAAAGTAGATTGCGGAAACATAGATCTTGTGAAATTCAGCTCGCTCTGTTTCTGCATGAGATCCACAGCGCTGTCTACCCGGCGTTGAGGTTGATGTCGTGTTCCTAGACTTCGGGTAGGCATTTGACACCATCCAGCACTGCCATTTAGTGAAAAAAAATCGAGCTTACCGAGTATCGGACCAGATTTGCGACTGGACTGAAGACTTCCTTGGTGATACAACTCAACACGTCGCTCTTAAAAGAACAAAATCGGCAGATGTAAAGGTAATTTCAGGAGTACTCCAAGGAAGTGTTATAGGCCCCTTACTGTTTACAACATATATAAATGATCAAGTAGAAAGTGTCGGAAAATCCATAAGGCAGAGGACTTATGAATGGTGGAGGGGCTGGCAGTTGACCCTGAACGTAAATAAATTTAACATACTGTGCATACACAGGAAAAGAAATCCACTATGAACAACTACATTATTGATAAAAAAAATTGCTAGAAACAGTGTCTAAGTGTCTACCGTAAAATATCTAGGAATAACCATCCGCAGCGATTTTAAATGGAATGACCACATAAAACTACTTATACCTCCCGAGGAGATCACGACTGGAACAGGAAAGGGAGGTAATGACAGTGGCACGTAAAGTGCCCTCCGCCACACACCGTTGGGTGGCTTGCGGAGTATAAATGTAAATGTAGATGTAGATGTAAAACGAACAGTAGAAAAAGTAAATACTAGACTGAGATTCATAGAAAGAACCTTAAGGAAATGTAGCTCATCCACGAGATAAGTGCCTTACAAAACACTTGTTCCAACGATTCTAGAGTACTGTTGTTCACTCTTGCTAGGTACGAATAATAGAAGAGATAGAGACGGGTTGTAAGTCGGTGCGAGAGCGTTGTGGGGATGCTCTAAAAACTCCACTGGCAGACGCCACAAGAGGGGCGTTATGCATCACGGAGTGGACTACTGCTGAAATTCCGAGTGAGTACGTTCCGGAAAGAGTGGGACAACATATTACTTCCTCCCACACACGTCTCGTGAAATGAACTCATCGCGAAAATTCAAGAAATTAGAGCTAATGCTTACCGACAGTCATTCTTCCCACGCGACATTCGTGGTCGAAAGAGGCAGGGGAGATAAGATAGTGGTGCGAAAGTATCATCCACCAAACACCGTCAGGTGGCTTGCGGAGTACTGATGCATATATTATCCTAATGAACGGCGTTTACAGTGAGGAAGTAATTAACAACCTCAGGCAGAATTTAAACAACGACACCAGGGTAACTGAGTTCCGTATTTAATGTTTCTAATCATCTTGAAAAATGCGCTGTATTAGAAACAATTACGATACCTTTCTTCGATGAAGGCTGATGGAAACAATGCTTGCTAGCTCTGCGCCTTAAAAAGAGAGAGAAAGCCAAGTAGGTTACGTCCCTGAATTGTTGAGCTGGACTTTAGAATGTCCGCGATTTCGAAAGGCTACGGTCACTGCTAGCGGTGCAGTGAATTGAGACGGCCGCCGCAGACGTCTGGCCCGCTAAGGCCACTGAGAAATGTGGCTATCCAAAACAGATGAGGGAAATGACGCGGAAGTTAAGTTCAAGACTGTATCCGTCAGCACATTCTGCTAACGAGGTGTTACAAAGCTGTAACCGAGCGCGTTGGTTCAGTGATTAGCACACTGCACTCGCATTCGGGAGGAATACGGTTCAAACCCGCGTCCGGCCATCCTGATTTACGTTTTCAGTGATTTCCCTAAATCTCTTCAGGTAAATCCCAGTATGGTTCCTTTGAAAAGGGCACGGCCGCCTTCCTTCTCTAATCCTGTGGGACACCTGGTCTCGTTGTCTGGTCCCATCCTTCGAATCAATCAACAAAGCTGTAGCATAAAGAGAAGTTTTTAAAATTGAAATCTACACGTCACGGGTGTCGATAACTGCATCGTCGTATCTGTGATTAAACAGAAAAACAAGTAAATAAGGAGCGAACCCGTTCTTTATCCTGATCTACTGAACAATAAAAACGTGGAGAAAGATTCAAACACGCCACACAAAAACACGTTCCTCCCAGGAATAGATAACCAGCATTGAGTCAGATCTGTACATACTTGGACCAATGTAACTCCGAAATCGATTACTTCCCACAGTTCATGTTTGTAGAAGCAACTTATTTCTGGTTGAAAATGCTTATTTTTATATCTTTCAATGCTTTTAATGTTTAGTAGGTCAGGAAAAATAATATCTAACTCAGTTCGAATGTATTTGCTCCTTATGTACTTGCGTGCCTGTTCTACCACAGATTTTACGTGGAGTTACCAAACCCATTCTTGTATTCAATTAAGACAAGCTCCAACAGAGACTTAGAACAGGAAATTGTCGAGTAGGATTTTAATGGAATATCGTCCACAATTTTCAACGTAATCTTCTCAAAATAAATACTGAGCATAACCGTAATCTCGATCCAGCAATGGCTATTAATCTGACGGGAAGCTTTACAAGAGTAAAAATCTCCGCTGCAGAATGGAAACTTCATCGACATCCTATCAGTTTTTATTTTGTAACGTGGAAACTTCTTCCAATAGTGTGTTTGCAACTAAGTGGATGTGTGAGAGATATAATGAAATTGCTGGTTGATGCCATCTCTCAGCTTTGACTATAGTTCCAACGACACAAAAATTAACTCTTTTAGTGTGGTTAAGGGGTTAGAACGGAGGAGTGTGCAAGTTTAGTTAGCGATCTTAAAACTTGACGAGGTCGCTATACACTAAATACCTTGGAATGACAATCATGAGCAACTTAAATCGGAAAGATCACATAAGTAACGTTGTGGGGAAGGTGAACCAACGACTGAGTTTTATTGGCAGAACGCTAGAAAGAGGCAACAAACCCATTAATGAAACGGCCTACACCATGTTCATCCGTCCGCTGCCACAGTACTGCTGCGCGGTATGGGATCCTTACCAGACAGGATTGATCTACATCTACATCTACATTGATACTCCGCAAGCCACCCAACGGTGTGTGGCGGAGGGCACTTTACGTGCCACTGTCATTACCTCCCTTTCCTGTTCCAGTCGCGTATGGTTCGCGGGAAGAACGACTGTCTGAAAGCCTCCGTGCGCGCTCTAATCTCTCTAATTTTACATTCGTGATCTCCTCGGGAGGTATAAGTAGGGGGAAGCAATATAATCGATACCTCATACAGAAACGCACCCTCTCGAAACCTGGCGAGCAAGCTACACCGCGATGCAGAGCGCCTCTCTTGCAGAGTCTGCCACTTGAGTTTATTAAACATCTCCGTAACGCTATCACGGTTACCAAATAACCCTGTGACGAAACGCGCCGCTCTTCTTTGGATCTTCTCTATCTCCTCCGTCAAACCGATCTGGTACGGATCCCACACTGATGAGCAATACTTAAGTATAGGTCGAACGAGTGTTTTGTAAGCCACCTCCTTTGTTGATGGACTACATTTTCTAAGCACTCTCCCAATGAATCTCAACCTGGCACCCGCCTTACCAACAATTAATTTTATATGATCATTCCACTTCAAATCGTTCCGCACGCATACTCCCAGATATTTTACAGAAGTAACTGCTACCAGTGTTTGTTCCGCTATCATATAATCATACAATAAAGGATGGAGGACATCGAAAAAATTCAAAGCAGGGCAGTTCGATTTGCACTATCGCGAAACAGGGAGAGATTGTCCCAAATATGATACGCGAGCTGGAGTGGCCATCGTTAAAACAAAGGCGTTTTTCGATGCGGTGAGATCTTTTCACGAGATTTCAATCTCCAACCTTCTCCTCCGAATTCGAAAATATTCCCTCTACAGGGAGAAATGAACATCGTGATAAAATAAGATAAATCAGAGCTCGCACGGAGATATTTCAGCCGGCCCGTGTGGCCGTGCGGTTCTAGGCGCTTCAGTTTGGAACCGTGTGACCTCTACGGTCGCAGGTTCGAATCCTGCCTCGGGCATGGATGTGTGTGATGTCCTTAGGTTCGTTAGGTTTGAGTAGTTCTAAGTTCTAGGGGACTGGTGACCACAGATGTTAAGTCCCATAGTGCTCAGAGCCATTTGAACCTTTTTTTTTTTTTTTTTTAGATATTTCAGTGTTCCTTTCTCCTGTGTGATGTTCGAGAGTGGAACGGCAGAGAAATAGTGTTACAGTGATTCGAAGAACCCTCTCCAGGCACTTAAGTATGGATTTCAGAGTAAACATGTAGATTTAGTTGCAGATGGCGTGTAACTAAACCGTGTAGCATACCCCAGGAACTTATTTTCGTAACATTTAACCCCCCTATTCAGTCTACACCTCCACTATTAATTGTGTATCAGTTTAATGAAACTGTTTCCTGTAAGAATGGAAGCATGCAGACTGTCACTGCGGCAGCACACATAGCAGCATAATACACTGAAGGGCCAGAAGAAATTGGTACACCTGCCTAATATCGTGTAGGGCCCCCGCGAGTCCGCAGAAGTGCCGCAACACGACGTGGCATGGACTCGGCAAATGTCTGAAGTCATTCTGGAGGGAATTGACAACACGAGTCCTGTAGGGCTGTGTATAAATCCGTAAGAGTACGAGGGGGTGGAGATCTCTTCTGAACAGCACGTTGCAAGGCATGCCAGATATGCTTAGTAATGTCCATGTCTGGGGAGTGTTAACGGGCCCAGGCGAGGCTTAAAGCTTTGTATCGTGCAGTCATCAAGGGTACATGTGTGGGTCTTCGGCTCCGAAAGTCCAGATCGATGATGTTTCGTTGAATGATTCTTATGCTGACTCTTGTTAATGGCCCAGCACTGAAATCTGCAGCAGTCTGCGGAAGCGTTGCGCTTGTGTCCCGTTGAATGATCCTGTTCAGTGTCGTTGGTCCCATTCTTGCAGAATCTTTTTCCGGCCGCACGGACGTCGGAGATTTGATGTTTTACCAAATTCCTGATATTAACGGTACACTCGTGAAATTGTCCTATGGGAAAATCGCCACTTAATCGCTATCTCGGAGATGCTGTATCGTATTGCTCATGCGCTGACTGTAACAACACGATCAAACCCACTTAAATCTTGATGACCTGCCATTGGAGAAGCAGTAACCGATCTAAGAACTGCGCCAAACACTAGTCTTACATAGGCGTTGCCGCCCGCAGCGCCGTATTCCGCCTGTTTATATATCTCTGTACTTGAATAAGCATTCCGACACCAGTTTCTTTGGCCCTTCAGTGTATAAACGTTCCAGCCAGAACTGAGTGTTCTGCTGTCTGTATTCAGTGGTCTTCAAAGATCAGACTTAACTCCAAGCAGAAATAAATGCCCATAGACGAAGAGAGGATAGTGTCAACCTTTCGTCAGTAGCGAGTTCATTAGAATTGGACCTGAGCAGAGTAGGAGATAGATGGAGCATGGCCTCTTTAGAAAACATCCCAGTGTTCGTCTATAGTGGTTTAGGGAAATGCCAGGAAACAAAAGTCTGGGGGACTACGTTCCATAAGCAGAGCGCAATTTTGCCAGGTAATTTCCTAGAAAATTAATTCAGATTTACAACGCCTCGTTTTGGAAATGGTATTATTGAATATGCCACTTTCTTAACCAGAGCCTGTAAATTTAGATAACTTTCGCTCAGGTCATAGGTCACTGAGCCCGTTATAAAGCGAACCATTTCACTGATACGATATCCGGTATACTCCAAGAGCGTGAAGGTACCAGGTGACCTTATTACTTATTTCCTTTATTATTGTAATTCTGTCAAAGACAGCAAAGGACTTAGAAGAATAGTTGTACGGAATGGATAGTGTCCTGAAAGAAGGACATAAGACGAACATCAACAAAAGCAAAACGACGATAATGAAACGTGGTCGAACTAAATCAGGTGATGCTGAGGGTATTAGATTAGGAAACGAGACAGTTAAAGTAGTAAATTAGTTTTGCTATTTGGGGAGCAAAATAACTGATGATGCTCGAAGTAAGGAGGATATAAAATATAGACTGGCTTTGGCAAGGAAAGTGTTTCTGAAGAAGAGAAATTTGTTGACATCTAATATAGATTTAAGTGTCTGGCAGTATTTTCTGAATGTATTTGTGCGGACGATAAACAGTTTAGTCAAGAAGAGAACAGTAGCTTTCGAAATGTGGTGCTACAGAAGAATGCTGAAGATTAGATGGGTAGTTCACGTAACTAATGAGGAGGTACTGAATAGAATTGGGGAGAAGAGGAATTTGTGGCACAACTTGACTACAAGAAGGGATCGGATGGTAGAACACGTCCTGAAGCATGAAGGGATCACAAATTTAGTACTGGAGGGAAGCGTGGAGGGTAAAAATCACATAGGGAGACCGAGAGATGAATAAACTAAACAGATTCAGAAGGATGTAGGTTGCAGTTATTATTTGGAGATGAAGAGGCTTGCACAGGGTAGAGTAGCGTGGAGAGCTGCATCAAACCAGTCTCTGGACTTAAGTCCACAACAACAACATTTCAGATATTACTAGCTCTACAGAGTGGTCAGGCGTACACAACTAGACCAATTATTTGGCCGTAAGCACGGAAGCAGGGATATTTTTTTAAATATTTTCCTCATTTGAAAACATATTTCTCTTAATATTCAGGTGAATAACAGTTATCAGTTTTTTTACTCCTCTGCTGGAAAACACTTTTACGTATGAACTGGAAATATGAACGTTTCAAGCTTTTCTCAAGATGATTCATTAGTGGTGAGCTTTTGTATGTTCAACGGAGTTGTTGATACCTTTTTCTGCACGATAGTTCAACGATCGAACCAGTCGTTTCCCTCGCATGCTGTGAGCTGTGTTACTGTGCGCACTCGCCGCCTGGACGCCATCCAGATTGTGAACTATACTTGTTGTCGCGTCGATATTTATAGAAACGTTCGACTGCCGGCGAACGCTAAGCCCTTTGCTGCTCAATTGCTTTTCTCAGCCATATTGTTATTCCGTGGAACGCACATTTTCTCAACACTTTCCATCTCTGATGGAAGACATAGCCGGCGAGATCTTAATAAATTGAGTGCCGCATCCCAGAGTACGCCTCAATTGAAATTTCCACCTGCTTGATTAAGTTCTCCGACTTCTTTATTTCAACAGACTCCTCAATTACGCTGTCCCAGAAACTTGGCGTTTGCACCACGACACTGATCTTTAAAAACTTTGAGGTTCGCCGATGACATTGTAATTCTGTCAGAGACAGCAAAGGACTTGGAAGAGTAGTTGAACGGAATGGACAGTGTCTTGAAAGGAGGATATAAGATGAACATCAACAATAGCAAAACGAGGATAATGGAATGTAGTCGAATTAAGTCGGCTGATGCTGAGGGAATTAGATTGGGAAATGTGACACTTAAATTAGTAAAGGAGTTTTGCTATTTGGGGAGCAAAATAACTGATGATGGTCGAAGTAGAGAGGATATAAAATATAGACTGGCAATGGTAAGGAAAGCGTTTCTGAAGAAGAGAAATTTGTTAACATCGAGTATAGATTTAAGTGTCAGGAAGTCGTTTCTGAAAGTATTTGTATGGAGTGTAGCCATGTATGGAAGTGAAACATGGACGATAAATAGTTTGGACAAGAAGAGAATAGAAGCTTTTGAAATGTGGTGCTACAGAAGAATGCTGAAGATTAGATGGGTAGATCACATAACTAATGAGGAGGTACTGAATAGAATTGGGGATAAGAGGAGTTTGTGGCACAACTTGACTAGAAGAAGGGATCGGTTGGTAGGACATGTTCTGAGGCATCAAGGGATCACCAATTTAGTATTGGAGGGCAGCATGGAGGGTAAAAATCGTGGAGGGAGACCAAGAGATGAATACACTAAGCAGATTCAGAAGGATGTAGGCTGCAGTAGGTACTGGGAGATGAAGAAGCTTGCACAGGATAAAGTAGCATGGAGAGCTGCATCAAACCAGTCTCAGGACTTAAGACCACAACAACAACAACAACAAATGATCTTGTTGTATTTCATTTCATGACGGCAGTGCTCTGCGACAGCTAATTAGCTTGATTGTTTTAGTAGGGCTTGTAGTTGATGCTGTTTGCACCTCTCCTCGACTGCTCTATTAATCTACCACATAAATAATATGCCACATTCGCATGGAACACGGTATTCTCCCGACTATCGAAGACCTAGATCGTCTTCAACAGCACAAAGTCTTTTTACCTCTGTTAACGGGACCGAAATACAGTGGATATCACGTGTTCGTAGAAAACTGCCGATCTTTCCAATGTCTGGGCCAGCTTCGAGCTGATTAGCGATTCTTGGGATTCCACAGTCTTATCCGTTATTGATTTTGACTGTAGCGGCCGCTCAGTTCGTCGACCTGAGTGCACATTTCTTGGGATCACTGTTTGTAAGTGTTGTAAGACTTCAGCGAGGCTCTCCTTATACTTAGAGTGGAATTTCTTTGACATAGCTGGTGATTGTTCGAGGCGCAGAGACAGGGGTTAGTGTGGATGAATTTATACACACACTTTCATTCAGAGATCCGTTCGATCTTCTCTTAACGAATACTTCGATGAAATGTGATTGGCCCTCTTTTTCAAGTTCCGTAGTGAATTTTATATTAGGATGAATAGAGTTTAAATGTTCCAGGAGGTCTTCACGTTTCATCTTTCCATGTGGCCATACCACAAAAGTGTCATTTAAGTATCGATAGAAACACATTGGCTTGAACTTGGCGGGTTCTAGTGTGTATGTTTTAAACTGTTCCTTGAATAGGTTCGCTACGACAGACAATATCGGACTACCTATCGCCACAGCAACGTTTTGATCATAATATTTTACACTGAACAGGAAATACGTTGACGCGATAACGTGCCTAAATCTTCAGTGAAACAATCGCTGAACTCTCCCGCAATTATTTACAAGTATTCAGATACCGGGAATCTCGTAAAGGGCGAAATCACATCAAAACTGGCTACAGTAATCGTCTCCCGAAGGCAAAGTGAGTGGAGTTTCGAATGTGGTATTCTCCTTTCCCTATATATTAAATGAGTCTGCGTTTCAGATATTTTGCCAGCTGGTAGGTGGGTAAGTTATTATCACTAATTATGGATCTTATTCGAATGCCTTCCTTGTGTGCCTTATGGGGCACATACTGTTGTGGTACTACAGGTACTCGTGTTCTAAGACGTTAAATAATATTACATGCCAAGCCTGACACGCTGAGAACGATCATCATCTTTATCAATTTCATTAGTGGGACCGATGTTTATCTGATTGTAAGCAACGTCTTCCAAAAGATCGAAAAGCTTTTTGTTGTGGTCGACGCATAACATAAGGATGGTGTAATTAATGAGTCTGTTGAACTAGAGATGGCGGAAACCTAATAAACCAGGACCGGAGTTTCAATTTAAACAAGGTTTGGAATGCAGAACCTATTTCTTTCTTAAGATGTCGTCGGCCATGTCATCCATCAGAACTAGAAAACACTGACTGAAAGTGCGTTTCGCGGAAATACAGTTAGGGCTCCGAAAAACAAATGAGCATCCAAGGCCGCAGAGGGCACCGGCAGTCGGACTCGGATATTAATAGCGGCACGACACCAACAACTCTAGTCACATTCTGCTGTGAGTTGCCGTAACGTGCGCTTCGGCCGCTCGTCGGCTGCTCTTTCATTCTGCGTTGACGACTCCAGGTTAGCCGGATTCTAACAAGGGAACCTCCCCATCGCACCCCCCTCAGATTTAGTTATAAGTTGGCACAGTGGATAGGCCTTCAAAAACTGAACACAGATCAATCGAGAAAACAGAAAGAAGTTGTGTGAAACTATGAAAAAACTAAGTAAAATATACAAACTGAGTAGTCCATGCGAAGATAGGCAACATCAAGGACAATGAGAGTTCAGGAGCGCTGAGGTCCCGTGGTTAGCGAGAGCAGCTACAGAACGAGAGGTGCTAGGTTCAAGTCTTCTCTCGAGTGAAAAGTTTAATTTTTTATTTTCAGTTTATGTGACGAAGTCTTATGTTTTCATCACCTCTTTGGGAGTGATCATTACATCTACAAGAAAACCTAAATCGGGCAAGGTAGAAGAATCTCTTTACCCATTCGCTAAGTGTACAAGTTAGGTGGGTCGACAACATATTCCTGTCATGTGACGCACATGCCGTCACCAGTGTCGTATGGAATATATCAGACGTGTTTTCCTGTGGAGGAATCGGTTGACCTATGACCTTGCGATCAAATGTTTTCGGTTCCCATTGGAGAGGCACGTACTTTCGTCTACTAATCGCACGGTTTTGCGGTGCGGTCGCAAAAGACAGACACTGAACTTATTACAGTGAACAGTGACGTCAATGAACGAACGGACAGATCATACCTTTACGAAAATAAAGAAAGCAAAATTTTCAGTCGAGGGAAGACTTGAACCAAGGTCCTCTCGTTCCGCAACTACTCAGGCTAACCACGGGACCACGGCGCTCCTGAGCTCACATTCTCCTTGATATTGCCTATCTTGCGCATGGACTACTCAGTTTGTATATTTTGCTTATTTTTTTCATAGTTCCACACAACTTCTTCCTGTTTTCTCGATTGATCTGTGTTCAGTTTTTCAAGGTCTATCCACTGTACCAACTTATAACTAAATTTGAGGGGGGTGCGATGGGGAGGTTCCCTTGTAAGTGGAGGATAGGGAACTTATATGTCCCCTTCATGTAGGACAAGCCTGTGCACACGAAATGAAACGCAGATACTAGGCTTATTCTGGCATCTGAGCTAACCGTATTTCAAATTCCGCGTTCATCCCAGTCCGCTGCAGAGTCCGCAGGAACTATCACGACTAATAGGGCCCATATTTCCCAATCAGACCACACAGAACACAAATCACTCGGCACTCACGTACAAGGGACTTTGACAGGAAATATCAAACAGTAT
This sequence comes from Schistocerca piceifrons, assembly GCF_021461385.2. Lineage (NCBI taxonomy): Eukaryota > Metazoa > Arthropoda > Insecta > Orthoptera > Acrididae > Schistocerca > Schistocerca piceifrons. The sequence continues at coordinate 77,220,977 of NC_060149.1, forward strand.
AAAAAAGCATAAAGCACAAAATACGCACTTGTAAGCAGGAACAGGTGTAACACATTCCCGCCACACATCTGTCGCAATCAGGAAAGTTTCTCCTACCCTGTAGCAGCAGACTATACATTGCATCGTACATGGACACAATACCCGGTGTGGTGTGTAACAGGGTGGCACATTCAAGACGCTCATCACCGCACTCTGGATGGCTGAGCTAGCACACATCAAGTTCCTGAATGTCGATTCCTGAAAGTGAATGCACTGCGTACTATTCTCGATGTTGTACATTTGCACTCTTCTTGGATAGCCCCAACACTGTATGGTAATCCACTAACACTGCAGGCATTTTATAACACTGCAGGCATTTCAGCATTGAGTATTTTAGTTATTTGTGTTGAATTCTGACATAATAGATACCATTCATAGTCTGAAGGTACTATTTACTTGTCATCAAACCATGGATATTCAAAAACTACCATTACATTCAACTCATAATCTGAGGAGACGTCGCGTTTGATGTCATTCATTTAGGCATCTCCTTAGATCCTGAATAAATCATCGTGACATGTTTACTATCACTCTTCAGCAACTTTTGATCTTTCGGTTAGCGTTGCTGACTCTCTATCACAGGGCCCTGGATTCCATTTCCAGCTGGGTCAGGCATTTTCTCCGCTCAGGAATGAGGTGCTTGGTATGGTTTGTCCTGAGAAAAATTTCGTCGTCATCGACCCACAGGTCACCGAAGTGGTGTGATATATATACAGGGCTATTACAAATGATTGAAGCGATTTCATAAATTCACTGTAGCTCCATTCATTGACATATGGTCACGACACACTACAGATACGTAGAAAAACACATAAAGTTTTGTTCGGCTGAAGCCGCACTTCAGGTTTCTGCCGCCAGAGCGCTCGAGAGCGCAGTGAGACAAAATGGCGACAGGAGCCGAGAAAGCGTATGTCGTGCTTGAAATGCACTCACATCAGTCAGTCATAACAGTGCAACGACACTTCAGGACGAAGTTCAACAAAGATCCACCAACTGCTAACTCCATTCGGCGATGGTATGCGCAGTTTAAAGCTTCTGGATGCCTCTGTAAGGGGAAATCAACGGGTCGGCCTGCAGTGAGCGAAGAAACGGTTGAACGCGTGTGGGCAAGTTTCACGCGTAGCCCGCGGAAGTCAACGAATAAAGCAAGCAGGGAGCTAAACGTACCACAGCCGACGGTTTGGAAAATCTTACGGAAAAGTCTAAAGCAGAAGCCTTACCGTTTACAATTGCTACAAGCCCTGACACCCGATGACAAAGTCAAACGATTTGAATTTTCGGCGCGGTTGCAACAGCTCATGGAAGAGGATGCGTTCAGTGCGAAACTTGTTTTCAGTGATGAAGCAACATTTTTTCTTAATGGTGAAGTGAACAGACACAATGTGTGAATCTGGGCGGTAGAGAATCCTCACGCATTCGTGCAGCAAATTCGCAATTCGCCAATAGTTAACGTGTTTTGTGCAATCTCGCGGTTTAAAGTTTACGGCCCCTTTTTCTTTTGCGAAAAAAACGTTACAGGACACGCGTATCTGGACATGCTGGAAAATTGGCTCATGCCACAACTGGAGACCGACAGCGCCGACTTCATCTTTCAACAGGATGGTGCTCCACCGCACTTCCATCATGATGTTCGGCATTTCTTAAACAGGAGATTGGAAAACCGATGGATCGGTCGTGGTGGAGATCATGACCAGCAATTCATGTCATGGTCTCCACGCTCTCCCGACTTAACCCCATGTGATTTCTTTCTGTGGGGTTATGTGAAGGATTCAGTGTTTAAACCTCCTCTACCAAGAAACGTGCCAGAACTGCGAGCTCGCATCAACGATGCTTTCGAACTCATTGATGGGGACACGCTGCGCCGAGTGTGGGAGGAACTTGATTATCGGCTTGATGTCTGCCGAATCACTAAAGGGGCACATATCGAACATTTGTGAATGCCTAAAAAAACTTTTTGAGTTTTTGTATGTGTGTGCAAAGCATTGTGAAAATATCTCAAACAATAAAGTTATTGTAGAACTGTGAAATTGCTTCAATCATTTGTAATAACCCTGTATATATGACCAGGCAGTTGAACTCTCCAGAAGAGAATTCCCAGCCGAAACTGTCATTGGCACATTATTATTATTATTTTCTGTTATTCGATTCAGCTATTACAATGCAGTGAATAACACCACTTTCATAGCTGCATCATAGCATGGTAGCAGCTCAACGAGTGGTGCAGATGTTGGTGATATGGAAACTCAAAATCTGGAAACAATTCTGCAACTGAATTTATTTCTGCTCCATTGTATCAGGTGCACTAGGCTATGCTAGTGGCTCAACAGTTGGCGTGGAAACAATTCTCCGTCCTCCTCTGACATATCAGGTGCTGCATCATGTTGTCTATCAGTGTGCTGACTTGATTTCTGCTGCTGCACGTTTGTATCAAGCACTGCATCCGCTATGTCTGGGTGCTGTCGTGTTCAGGGAGATATAAATGAAGATGCGAAAATATTTTGTTGACACCGACTTACATTGGGAGGAACGATCACAAAGATAAAATAAGGGAAATCAGAGCTCGTACAGAAAGATATAGGCGTTCATTCTTCCCGCGCCCTATACGATATTGGAATAATAGAGAATTGTGAAGGTGGTTCGATGAACCCTCTGCCAGGCACTTAAATGTGATTTGCAGAGTATCCGTGTAGATGTAGATGTAGAAGATTGTGAAAACACATACATACACGATGAATAATAACAATAAACACTGAGAAAGAGGTATGGATTAATACTTATAATCGAGTACACAAATTAGTTTTTTCTGTCTGGAGGTGGCGGATCTCTGATGACGTTTCACGATGATCAGTCGTTCATCAGAGTGTATTGAACACGTCTGCTGAGTTGAGTAAACCGGATGAGTGGATGCTGAGGATGAGTGTTGAGAGCGGGGAGGGGGGGGGGGGCGCAGTAATTGGAAGAACTATTTTTGACTGGCACTGTTGCAGGCTTAATTCAGATCCCCAGGCCACCTTCTTGGATCACATTCTCCGATTCTGGTATCATTGATGATGTCATGGATCACCATCTTGAATTCTTAACTTAGAACCACGTAGACTGCGCCAGTGCCCTCAGGATCGTCATCTTGGATTGCTCCCATACAGATTCCGATAAGGTCAGTCATCTTGTTTACAGTTTTGGAGCAAGGTGTTACAGTTTTGGGGCAGTCTGTTACAGCGTGGGTACATAGTTTTGCAGTTTTGAAGGCAGTTTATTAGAATTTTTGCTGAATATGTAAATGTATAAGGTGAAGTGTTGTATAGCCTTTGCTGTACCCCGCACATATCTTTTGCTTCCCAGCATATCCCCACTTCATATGTAATACTCAAAGCCCAAAAGTTGTCCAGCATTTTCAACTTCTCGCGGCGTAATGAACAGTCCATTAAATTTCGGGCATGCAGCCGCGCAACTAAAATTTCTTCCACTGATATTTCAGCCGCTTGTCGTCCGGCCATCACCAGAGTGAGTCGCAAGACTGACAAGGTACCAGGCGCGGCCTTATAAGCTCCACCGCGGCGGCCAGCGCATGCGGGTCACGTACGCTGGTCGGCGGCAAAGGCATACGCTTACACACGCGCCGCCACAGGCATTGGTTAAAACCAAAATCATGTGTGAAATACGCCCCTGTACACTGTGTACAGTACAATTCTCGAGACTTCCAGAGATTTGAAAGGTATATTGAAAGGTTCCTTCTGTTTGGTTATGCATCGTTACCTTTTTGTATCTCTCTTCCTCTGCTTCCTTCTATCTATGCTAAAGCGTGCCGGACGTGTGTGTGGCCAAGTCGCCTCATTGACACATGCTTGCCCGCTTGATACGTTGCTCGGAAGGACTGAATTTAAGGGGCCGGCCCGAGGTTTAGTTAAATGAACTGATGATTATTATGTTAATATTGCGCAACGGAGACGCGGGGGAGGGCTCAAACAACCAAGTGGGCAAGTCAGTAAAGGCCCCGCTCTATCATGATCTATAAGGACACCACTTTGTTGGTAACATTGCTCTCTACACAGGACTGGGGTTTGTAATGATCATTAAATTCATTTCATTGCCCTCGACACAGGACTGGGGTTTGTAATGGCGACCAAATCCATGACATCAAGTTTATAGGACATTTATTGTCTAGATTCCCAGAAACTTTACAAACTTAATATGACATTTATTATCTATATTCCCCAAAACTTTACAAATCTAATAGTTGCAGCAAACAAAGTCAAGTCAAATAACTTCTAATTTTGTCTTGCATTGAACGTGCTGAAACTAACAGGCATCTCGTTTCTATTTAAACACTGGGAAAGAGGATGGGACTACGTTGCTGCCCTTGTGGTCCGTGTGCTGGGACAGTGATCGAAATTCGCATCCAAGATTACTACTAGGACCGAATAACAAAAATTCTCTTTGGCGGAAAAATGGGGGAACAAAGTGATGTGTCGACAGCAGTGCCGACACAGTGTTATTTTGAGGGGGCCGATAGGCACGCTATCTAACGCAGACGGGCGTGAATTCTGGAACAGGATAACTATTGAATGGTAGCAAGAAAAGTACGTAGCTGCTTTATACTTAACTTTATTCGTTGATGAATACAGCGTTCTTCTGGAGATATTTATACTATAACTCTCAAACTATGTAAGGCTAATGGCGCCTTGCTAGGTCGTAGCCATGGACTTAGCAGAAGGCTATTCTAACTGTCTCTCGGCAAATGAAAGGAAGGCTTCGTCCGTATTGTCGCTAGCAATGTCGTCGTACAACTGGGGCGAGTGCTCGTCCGTATATCGAGACCTGCCTTGTGGTGGCGCTAGGTCTGCGATCACACAGTGGCGACACGCGGGTCCGACATGTACTAAATGGACCGCGGCCGAATTAAGCTACCACCTAGCAAGTGTGGTGTCTGGCGGTGACACCACATTCCTCCCCCGCAAATCGGCGAACGGTCGTGAGATAAGGCTTCCGCCCGCCGTGGGGAGGACCCCATGTTGACGTATGCGATGAGGTGGGGAGCCTAACAACAGGCGAGGCTGTGCCACCCGCACCCGGCCATTCGGTCCGAGGGGAGCTAGGAAACGCCTGAAAACCTAGTCCAGGGTGCACGTCAACATGCGGTGTATGCGCCCGTAAAGAGACAGGAGGGGCCGAAGGGTCGGCCTCCATTGCGTCGGGGTAGCCGACGCGCGATGACGTCATGTGGTCCGGAGCGGGCGGGAGTTCCATGGCGGAGGACAGCTGGTCACGGGAAGCGATCGGCGGCGCGTGACCCTGAGAGGCGCTTGGCGGCTGCAGCGAAGCGTCGAATGCGGGCGGCGCCGGCGGGAGAACAGGCGACGGCGGCGGCGGCGGCGGCGGCTGCGGCGGCGCGTCGCCATGGGGCAAAATGGAAGGCATCGTCGGTAACACCTGGGGATGAGGCGAGCCAGTAGGTGGGTCCCCAGGGCGCTGACCGGACGGCACCGTCGCTGAAAGCAGACGGGGAGCGGCAGAACCCGTGCGACGACAGAGGCGCAGCTGATTGAGATGCCGACGCACCTCACCAGAGGCCCCCAAAACCAAATACATCGCGCGGCCGAGGCAGCGAAGAATGCGCCCTGCGAGCCAACGCCGTGAACCTCGATAGTTGCGATAAAATACAACGTCGCCTGGAGCAAAAGCAGGAGTCTGCCGCTGCACAGGAACCTGATGCGGTGGATGCAGCAAAGACATCAGGGTTCGATGAGGACGACCATGGAGCAACTCAGCCGGCGAGCGACCATCTCGGGGCTGAGAGCGATACGATGACAAAAAGAGCAACAACGCGTCCTCCCGAGAATGCAACTCTTTCAACTTCAACATCTGTGACTTGAAAGTCCGGACCAATCGTTCAGCGGCACCGTTTGACTGAGGCGAAAACGGCGCGGATGTCAGATGTTGAATACCATTGGCCTGGCAGAATGACTGAAATTCTGCGGACATGAATTGTGGGCCATTGTCGGAAACAATAGTCTGCGGAAGACCTTCAATGCAAAAGATAGCAGACAACGCTTGGATGGTGGCGGAGGACGTCGTGGAAGACATCCGGACAACAAAAGGAAAATTACTGAAGGCGTCGACCAGAACCAACCATCGAGCGTTCCAGAATGGACCAGCAAAATCAATGTGTAAGCGTTGCCAAGGGGAAGTGGCTTTTGGCCATGCAAAGACTTTCCGCGGCGGTGCGGATTGTTGTTCGGCACACGCCATGCAAGAAGAACACATATTCGTAATCGCAGCATCGATTCCGAACCAAGTACAGTGCTGACGAGCAAGTTGTTTCGTTCGCACTATACCCCAATGTCCTTGGTGAAGAAGCCGTAAAACAGAGGACTGTAACGAACGTGGGACCACGACTCTGGACTGATCATTATCAGAACGCAACAACAAAACACCACGTCGAACAAAAAGTCTCTCCTTGTGAGCAAAAAATCTGCGAACCAACGGATCCTCGATCCGAGACTTTGACAAAGGCCATTGCGTAGCAACAAAACGCAAAACAGTAGCAAGGACAGGGTCAGCAGCTGTGGCGGTAGCTACACGACGAAAATCAATCGGAAACGATTCGACCACTTCATCGGTTTCCGAATCAATGAACATGCAAGCAAGTTCGGAAGAATCGAATGCTTTATCCTCAGCAACAGGCAAACGGGACAACGCATCAGCGTTGCCGTGCGTAGCAGTGGACCGATACAAGATATCGTAGCGGTACTGCGAGAGGAAAATAGACCAGCGAATGAATTTCTGCGCTGTACGCGGAGGTACAGGCTTGTTCGGATGAAAAAGCGATGTCAAAGGTTTGTGGTCTGTGATGATGGTAAAGTGACGACCATACAAGAAATCATGGAACTTAGTAACACCAAACACGAGAGCCAAAGCTTCTTTCTCTATCTGTGAGTAATTTCTTTGCGCAGACGAGAGCAATTTGGACGCAAAGGCAATAGGGCGATCATGCGAGCCAACTTTGTGCGCAAGCACAGCACCGATCCCGAAATCCGATGCATCTACCATCAACAAAAGGGGTTTCTGGGGATCGAATGGCGTAAGGCAAGTATTAGAAAGCAACGCCGATTTCAACTGGCGAAAGGCGCGTTCGCATTCCGTCGTCCAGACGAACGGAACACCCTTACGGCGTAAGCGATGAAGCGGAGCTGAAATGGAAGAGGCATTGCGCAGAAAGCGATGATAGTACGTAATTTTACCCAACACACTTTGCAGCTGCTTCACATTTTGAGGGGAAGGCAAATCTTGTATGGCACGGAGGTGCTCTGGACTCGGATGTATGCCTTGGGCATTGATGACATGGCCCAGGTATGGTAAGTCACGAGCAAAAAACACACATTTGTCCTTCCTCAAGCGAAGACCATTTTGTCGCAAGACCTGAAATAACGTTCGTAGGTTCGCAAGATGATCTTCTCCTGTCTGTCCGGAGATCACTATTTCGTCCAGATAGTTTGCTGCAGTAGGGACCGACGCACAAATAGTTTGTAAATATTGCTGAAACAATGCAGGGGCGGATGCACACCCGAACGGCAGTCTTTTGAACCTGTACAATCCAAGAGGCGTGTTAACCACCAATACGCGCTGGGATTCATCGTCCACCGGTATTTGCAAGTACGCATCGGCTAGATCCAACTTCGAAAAATATTTTCCCGGGCACAGTTTAGCAAAAAGATCTGCCGGGCGGGGCAAAGGAAAAGTAGCAGTCACTAGTTGTGGATTCACTGTGGCCTTGAAGTCCATGCAAAGTCTCAATTTTCCGGAAGGTTTTGGCAAAATTACTAAGGGTGAGGCCCAGAGAAAAGCTTGCACACGTTCAATTACACCCTGTGATTCTAGATCGTTTAATGTTCTTGCGACCCCATCACACAATGCGTGGGGAACATTGCGCGCTCTGAAAAATTTCGGTTGCGCGTTTACTTTCAGTTCCAAATGTGCTTCATAGTTTTTAGCGCAACCTAAGCCCGGCGCAAAAATGTCTGCAAATTCGTCACACAGACGAGAAACACTGTCTGAAGGCACAGTTTGATTCACTGATAGGACCTGATTTACAATAGACATGTTAAACAACTGAAATAAATCTAAACCAAACAAGTTCACTGCAGTAGAAGAACGAAGAACGTAAAATGACACAAGTTTTGATTGTCCCTTATATGTTGCAAGAAGAGTGCACTGTCCTAACACAGGAATTGACTGTCCGGAATATGTAGTTAGCTTAACATTTGCGGAACGCAACGGAGGTGTGCCCAGTTGTTTGTACGTGTCGTGATTGAGCAATGAAACTGCAGCTCCGGTATCGAGTTGGAACGGTATGACCTTGCCATGAAAGTCCAAATCTACAAAAAGTTTATTGTCCTGCTGACGACAAGAGCGACTGTCTTGTGCAATTTGAACAGACACTTGTACAGAATCACTTGCTAATTGACGTGATTTCCGGCGACGTCGACGCACAGTTTTTGTGGGATGAACACAGTCACTGTTAGAGAAAGTGGCACTGGACGAATCGGAATTAACTACATGAATGTCCATGGGCGAAGGTCCACGATCCTGAGTGTCCTTGGTTCGATTCCGGCGTGAAGCAAAGGGCCTGGAATGATTGTGATTGTCTGATCGGAGGTTTTTCTGGCAAACACTTTGAACATGTCCTTTCCTATTACAGAAAAAGCAAATAGCTTGGCGTGACGGGCAATGTTCACGCGAATGTCTAGTAGCACACCGCGGGCATGATTTCACTGCATTTGTGGGCTGGCGCGGCACACCTGGTTGAGAGCGCGGTGGCAGCTGCGTTTGTGTGCGCGAGGGCAGCTGACCGGGCCGCGCAGCTCGCCCGGCGGGCCGGTTAATGTTACACACTGCTGGCGAAGTTTCAAAAGATTCCTGAGCACAGCCAAGTGTGTCTTGTCTATCGAATATGTCTATCACTTGTTGAAGGGAGGGATTAACTAGTTTCAAAATGTGCTCCCGTATGCGAACATCAGAAACGTTCTGTGCAATTGCATCACGTACCATTGTATCTGAATAAGAAAGGCCACAGTCACAGTCAAAGGCACAGTCCCTAGTAAGTCCTTGCAATGTTGCTACCCACTCCCTATTAGTTTGACCGGCCGTACGTTTTGTACGAAAAAACATATAGCTTTTTGCAACCACATTAACTGTTTCTTTGAAATAGGCATCTAAAGCAGGCAAAATTTCCTCGTAGGACAGAGTTGCTACGTCGCGTCGGGGAAACAATTTCACTATCACATGGTAGGTGGACACACCGACACAAGAAAGCAAAAACGGCTGCCGCTCATTACCTTGAATTCTGTAGGCGGCTAGATGGAAGGCGAACTGTCGGGACCATTCTGGCCACGACTCGTGCGCCGCATTAAAACTGCGAAACGGAGGAGCAACTGCATGTTGTGGCTGCGGTACCGGTGAAGCGGCGCCTGCTGCATCGGTTTGAATGGCACGTTGACCCTGGACGAGCTGTCCAAGGGCATCCAATAACGCCTGCGTCTGCTGATTCTGCAAGCGATAAAATTCGGACAGTACATCTGGCGAAGCCATGACACAAGTAAATGTAAGCAATCAGAAAGAACACTTTTCCCTCGTCGCCAAATGATGTGTCGACAGCAGTGCCGACACAGTGTTATTTTGAGGGGGCCGATAGGCACGCTATCTAACGCAGATGGGCGTGAATTCTGGAACAGGATAACTATTGAATGGTAGCAAGAAAAATACGTAGCTGCTTTATACTTAACTTTATTCGTTGATGAATACAGCGTTCTTCTGGAGACATTTATACTATAACTCTCAAACTATGTAAGGCTAATGGCGCCTTGCTAGGTCGTAGCCATGGACTTAGCAGAAGGCTATTCTAACTGTCTCTCGGCAAATGAGAGGAAGGCTTCATCCGTATTGTCGCTAGCAATGTCATCGTACAACTGGGGCGAGTGCTCGTCCGTATCTCGAGATCTGCCTTGTGGTGGCGCTAGGTCTGCGATCACACAGTGGCGACACGCAGGTCCGACATGTACTAAATGGACCGCGGCCGAATTAAGCTACCACCTAGCAAGTGTGGTGTCTGGCGGTGACACCACACAAAGCACACACAAACATCTCCCATATTCACAAAAGAAAGCAAATTCTTAAAAAAAAAATCCTGTGAAATACGGCACACGCAAATAATCAATTAACAGCACACGTAAGCTTCCTCACCTTAACTAATTTCCAAGAACGAACTGGTAGCTCGCTGGTAGTGCGATTCGGCACCACGTGGGTGACCGACACCAACAGCTAATTTCTTTGTACTCGCCCCTCTGTTCGTTCTTGCTTTCCATACTATACAATCATTCACATGCTCAACCTATTCTTTACCAAAGTACACTTAGGACGTGCTGCTTGCAAATGGGGGTTAAAAAGGAACTGTGAACAAAATTTATGAGATGGCCTATAAAAATTTTACGTCACACGCTTAGAACCTTAAGTATGTCTCACACGCATCTCCTAACAGGTTCCACACGGAATCGTCATCCAAATTACTCATCAGCCGTTACGACCAGATGTTAACTAGGCAGGGTGAGGCCCCAGGTTACTTTAACATTGCAAAAAAGCCGCTTCTAAAAGTGAAACTATACGATTTTTTTAGAGCTATTGCTGCTCTCGTGTGCTGAAGGCACCAAGTGATTACAGCACTATAAATGGATAACGCGGGCCCCCACGCTCGCCTCTGAAAAAGAGACCCTAACTGAAAACTTTAATTGTAAAGGCAAAATTTCTCAAAAAATGAATGAATGGCCGTAACGACACGCTAACTATTTCAATCCTGAAAAAGAGCGGATTAGTAACAGTGAAATTGACGGCAAAGACGGAGATTGCTCTCGATTCCGTCCGCTCAGTTCAGTCGCTACCCCAAGAGTGACTATCATGGCGGCTCTCAACCGAAATCTATAGTCCTGAAGAGGCGCAGTACAACGTGAACTTCGAGCAGCAGCAGCAGCGTGAACATCTTTCGACTACGCGGGGACATACAACGCTGGAAAGAATGGCTCTGAGCACTATGGGACTTAACGTCTGTGGGCATCAGTCCCCTAGAACTTAGAACTACTTAAACCTAACTAACCTAAGGACATCACACGCATCCATGCCCGAGGCAGAATTCGAACCTGCGACCGTAGCAGTCGCGCGGTTCCGGACTGCTCGCCTAGAACCGCTAGACCACCGCGGCCGGCTCGAGCGTAACATTCCGAGAGACTTGTCAAATGATAGTTCATGCAATACAACTACAATAAAGAATTTTTCATTATTGTCATCAGTACCAGTGTTTAGCGGGAAATCCGAAGATGATGTGAAAGTGTTTTTTCGTAAATTTGAAGGTGCCGCCCTGTTAGGATCATGGACAGATTCCGATAAGCTAGTGGTTGCCAAATTAAGAATACAGGGAGCAGCACAAGATTTCATTAGCGCGGAGCCTACTTGCGTGAAAACAGAAGATTACAATGAGATTAGAACGATTGTTGTTCAGAGATTTAAACGTAAAAACGCGATCAGATTTTACAGAGAGCAGCTTCACAGTTGGCGAATGCGACGAGACGAATCTATCGAGCAGTTTGCCGACAGAATTTGAAACATCAACGCTCAAACGCACGAGTTAGTAGAAGATGAAAATGAAAATCGAATTCAGTTGTTCGAAGCCGACCAGTGAGCCTTGGACACATTCATTCATGGATTGCACGGAGAGGAAGTAAGCAAAGCTGTTAGATTGGCGCGATGTAAAACGTTTCAGGAAGCAATAGAATCAGCTGTTGGTTTCGTTGAAGCGCTAAGACGACCGAATGAGATGCAGTAACAAGAGCGTAGAGTTTTCAACACAACAGTACAATGCTACAGATGCAATAAGCTGGGTCACAAGCGTAAGGATTGTAAAGAGAATCGAATCTGCTATCATTGCGTGATGCAGGGTCATGTTTCGAGAGATTGTTGCAACAAGAAGAAAGGTAATGCGAACAACAGACAATCTGCCAGATCTTTAAACGAGTACGGTGACGTAGAGGCCACCACTCCGTCCGCCCCTTGCCAGAGACAGTGATTCCCGTTAGTTCCAGCGAAAATCAGACCGGAAATGACTTCCTGATAGGTGCTGTATATCGTGGGAGAAACATCAAGCTATTTATTGACACAGGAGCACAGACTTAATTAATGTGGTGTTGCATAGATAAACGGGATAAATTGAAAACGCCGCTATTAAAAGTGCGAGGGTTAAGCGGATGAAAGCTAAGTAACTATGGAGAAGTTGACGTAGAATTAATTCTTGGCCAAGGCGAAGATGAAGGTGAAAATAAAGATAAATACAGAGCAAGGGTGCACGTAGTTTCAAATAACGAAACGCGTTATGACGGCGTACTTGGATTTGATTTCTTGTCCGCTAACGAGGCAGAGATATTTGTCGCAGAAAGAAAGATCAGACTAGGCCGTAGTAACTACAACCTAGGAAATCGTTCTTCGGATCGCACTCAAAGGAGCACCAATACTGACGTCATGGGAATGGACCGCCCAAACGATGCATCAGTTCAAACCGTCCGAGTCGATGTTCAAATTGATCAGCCTCAGCAAATTCCAGAGGGAGCAGGAAAGACAATCTACGTTGAAGTTAAGTCACCCCGATGCAAGGAAGGAACTTTGTTATTAATTGAGCGATCCGAGTAAAGTGAGTTACTGGATACAATGCATTGTTATGTTGCTAGAAGTGTAGGTGTCGCTACAATGGTGAGACAGAATGTCGCAAAAGTCCCGGCTACAATAACGAATATGAGCAATGGGGATGTTGTTTTGCCACGAGGAACGAAAGTTGCTGAACTGTCGAGCGTAAGTAAAAATGACGTAATACAGATTCAAGATGAGGTAACAAATGCTGCAGTTATAAACACAGATTTTTGTAACAGTACCGCAAAATTGCAACGAGGAGACGAAGTTAATAATGAACTGAAGCGCATGATTTGGGAAAAGATAGAACATTTGACAGTTGATGAACAGAAGATTTTAGCGCCTGTTTTGCTGGAGTATGCAGATTTATTCCGAGAACGTGCAAATTTACCTGTCACTCATTTAGTTCAGCATCGTATTCATACAGGGAATGCAGCTCCAATCACACAGAAACCTTACCGAATACCATTTAGTCAAAGTCAGTTGGTAGAAGACATGGTTTCAAGATTTTAAACATGGCTGTAGCAGCAACTGTTAAAATTCTTCACAATAAGCCATGTTTAAAATCTTGAAATTTGTACCTGCCCAGGTTTCAAAGGCTGTTTCGAAATACATGGAGATCTCATTTAAAATCCTGAAAACAGGTATGGCTATTAACTTCACTAAACAGTGTGAGAGACGCCATTTGACACCGAATTACGTGAAGGCTTTTATCAATGTGAAACAGTGTAAGAAGTTTCCATCTACTAAAGCTAAACTGGTGAAACAAATTATGTGTGACAGAATCAGTGACCTTTATAAGAAGAAAGATAAACTAAATGAAGAAGCTTACTCTTTGTATCTCTGTATTAGTAGAACTTTTAAAGATTATTTTAACTTTCAAGTAGACAGTATCTGGTATAGTGTTAATGAGTGGTTACACAATCGTAAGGTTGAAATTCAGTGTAGGCATGATTTTAAACTTCATAAACTGGAAAATGTTACCCCAAAATCTAATGTTGTTCATGCAAAAAGAACCGTCAATTGCGAACACCAATTTTTCGACAGAGTACTAAACAAAACTTATATAAGCTTTACCCCTCAAGAAAGCGCTATGCTAGCGAGAGGTTTTAAATACAATTTCATGCCTAATATTGACGATCCTAAAGTGGTAGATAATTTTATTGTTGACCTTAAAGTTGGTCTTGACTCCGTAAAAACTGAAAAATCCCAACAAAATAGGATTGCTCATGAATGTAGCGCAATTATAGAAAGAGAGGTCAAGTCGGTAAAAAACAGTGATTTAAAACAGAGGGGGCAGCATTATTATTAGTATTAACCGTAAATTAAAAAATAATGAGGCTCTTATAACTAAATCAGACAAAGGAAATTCGCTTGTTGTAGCTTATAAAAGTGAATACATTGCTAAAACTTTGGCTTTTTCGAAGAAAATGGTATATTTGAAATTGAACAGGATCCTACCCCTACGTCACAAAAGCAAATTAGGGATACGTTAAGAAGAAACGAACATCTTATGAAAGAGTTTCAAAAGAAAACCTTAATTAATATGAACCCTAGAGCACCTATGCTCAGAAGTCAGTTTAAGGTACATAAAAGTCAACACCCAATTCGTCCCATCGTTAACGGAATAAAGAGCCCACATCATAAATTAGCGAGATTTTTACACACTAAAATTAAAGAAGCCTTTGTTTTTGGAAACAATTATTCTGTTAAAAATAGTGCTGAGGTAATAAATAAGCTAAAATCGATAGAGATCACTTCTTCCTCTCGTTTGGTTTCGTTTGACGTCGTAAGTTTATACACTAACGTTCCAGTGGATATCACTCTTAAGATTATTGAAGGTAACATTCGACAACATAGAACTCTAAGCGAGCTACAGTTGTCAGAACTTATGTCACTACTGCAGGTTGTACTAGATTATAATTACTTTCAGTTTAATGGTAAAATGTATGAGCAACCATTCGGCTTAGCCATGGGTTGCCCGTTAGCTGGCATCTTAGCTGACATCTTTGTGAATGCACTAGAAGAAAATTTCTTCAAAAACAATCCTACGTTAGGCAATAAGATTTCTTTTTATGCTCGTTATGTTGATGATATACTCATACTATTTCAAGGGTGTGACCAAGATCTACAACAATTGTTTCATGTTTTCAACAGTTTCCACGAGAAAATGAAATTTACAAAAGAGATACAAAATAACGAGAGAGAACTCCATTTTCTTGATTTGAAACTTAAGTTATCTGGTAATACTATTAGCTTCGACATTTTTCGTAAAGAAACTTTTTCTGATAATGTTATTCCAGCAGATTCCTGTCATCCTCAAACTCACGAGATCGCCTTTTTTTCATTCTGCAGTTCATCGCACTGTGAGCATACCTTTAGCACAGAATTGTTTTGAAAATGAAATATCTTTATTAAAATCAATAGCTACTAACAATGGATACGACCCTAAATTAATTGACCAAATTGCTAAGAAAAAAACAGCTGAAAAATTTTCTACTTTAGGAGATAACAGGGCAAAAAAGTATGAGAGTAATAACTTTATTTCTATTCCATTTTTGGGGAACATTTCATATAAGATAAGAAGACTTTTA
Organism: Schistocerca piceifrons; assembly: GCF_021461385.2. Lineage (NCBI taxonomy): Eukaryota > Metazoa > Arthropoda > Insecta > Orthoptera > Acrididae > Schistocerca > Schistocerca piceifrons. The sequence goes on from NC_060149.1 coordinate 77,236,330, forward strand.
CAGAAACAATACGGTTATAGAGTTGCCTTTTCCGTAAATAATAGCCTGAAACGTAGAGTAATTCATAATATTGGAGCACGAGAAGAACTCAGCACTAAATCCGGGGTATACAAAATTACTTGTAACGACTGCCCAAACTATTACATAGGGCAGACAGGTAGACCCACTAAAGTTAGGTATAAAGAACACATGTTAGGTAAAAATGGGGAAAACGTATATAATTCCACCTTTGCTGAACATCTATGGCTCTTACGGCACACGCCATGTGAACTGGACGACGTAGAACTGCTTCATGAAGCTAATAATGGTTACAAACTAGACTTGCTTGAAGAACTAGAGATTTTCAAGCATCTGTCTCTAAAAAATGGTTTTGTTCTTAATGAACAGGTGCAGCTTCGAAACAAAAATTTTTTAGACAGTTTCAAACCCCTCATTGCCTTACTGTAATATAGTTTGGCTGACTAGTAGTTATTTTCTTGTTTGTTGATGCCGGTAAAATGCGCTTTTCCTGTCTTGTTGGGATTCTACGTATTTTGATGTTTGTTAGTTATGAATTTCAATGTGTATGTGTGGTTAAATGACTACTATGTTTTATTCATAATGACAGATGGTTTCGTTTTATTATAACATTTTGGTTGTTTCGCTAGTATGTATTTCACTGCCTACGTTACGCGAGACTCTCGCGCATTACACTAGTGCCCTCTCTCGTTAGATGTTCCAAGCGCAAGCTTTATCCGTTTGACACTAGGACACAGGTAAATTGGTTTTATAGTTCTATTTTACATAAATGTCTTTAATTGGCCTGATACGTTTTATTTATTAAGACAGAGTTTGAATTAACACAACCTTTAATAATTTGTGATGCGCTTATGTACGTATTTATGGGTTTTTAATATGCGCGAGTCTGGCACATGCAAGTGCCCTATCTCGGCGAAACCATCTGCCCTAGTGCTTTCACACTCGTGTCTCAATAGTTCATAAGCGAAGTAATGGTGCTAAACTGTTCGCTTTGACCCTGTGCCCATTACACATGTTATACAAATGGAGATGATATCTTAATTACTGACGACGCCTTTGGCATAATTGTTTTATTATTCAGCATCGCATGATGTAATTTTAGTAAGTACTAAAGATTTTGTGCCTGTATTACTTTGGTAATTTCACCGTTACTTAAGCTTCTGTTTCTCATTTTAGTTGAGATTCGAGGGTTGGATTCCCTCATTTCCTCATCGAGGACTCGCACTGCCTGGGCTACTCTCAGGGTGTATCTTCGATGTGGAAGAGCCCCAACCGTGCTTGTCGCGTTGTTGCCCGTTTGCGCGCCGTCACTGCTGCCTGCCGCCGCCGCCGCCGCCGCCACCGCCGCCGCCGCCGCCGTCGCTTGGTCGCCGTCTGTCGGTGCTCGCCGCTCCCTCTTCTGCCGCCGCCACCTGGTCGCCGCTTCTTCAGCCGCCGCCGCCGCTGCCGCCGTCTCTCGGTGCTCGCCGCTTCTTCTGCCGCCGTCTCTCGGTGTTCGCTGCCGCCTGCGATCATGGACGCCCCAACTACCACCATCATTTACACCTCTCCTTCACCTGCCCCCACTGTAACGTCATGGAGTGCTTCCTCTGGGATTCACTCGTCTCATGCACCTCCCCTACTCACAGTCTCCTCCCCATCTATCTCCTCTCCATCGATGTATCCCCACCTGTACGTCACTCCTGCTCCTACCCCTGCTGCTGCCCCTGCTGCTTCTCTCGCTCCTGCCTCTGTCCCTGCTCCCAACCCCCCTCCCCCTCTTGTCGCCCGCTGAGACGACTTTCCCCCTATCCCCCCTGCGACTACCGCTGCTTCCCCTGCCAGAGTCTCCGCCCGCCGCGCCACAGTCGCCGCCACAGAGCGCCCTACCCTCTCATCTGGTGCTACTGCCTCACAGGAGGGCCCTGCCTCCCACCACCTCCCCATCCATCCAGTCCCTCATCCCTCATCCCAGGCAACACTCGCCAAAAAATCTTCCAAACGGCCCAGTGGCGACCTCTCCTCTACTCCTTCCTCCAAAAAGCCACTGCCCGCCCCACCTCCCACTGACCCCGCTATGGATACCACCCCACCTCCCTCCTCTCCAGCCCCCTCCCTGTATACCTTTGTCCTAGCCAACCCTGATCCGAAATTCCTGGATGCCCGCACCTTCACCCTTGAAATCCGGAAGTACATCCCCAGTGCACCCATCACCCAACTTATCCCTCGCAGAGACTCTGTCCTCATCAAGTCTCCCTCTCCGTCCTTCCATACTGATCTCCTCCGGCGCTTTCCCCGCATCACCTTTGGGCCCCACGCATCCCTCACCCCATTCCTTACATCCTCCTCTCCTCGTCAACCCCAACCGCCTTGTCGTCCGCCGACCCTCACTGCCGTCATCACAAAACTCAGCCCTGTGGTCACGGAGGCTGAGGTGTTGGCGGAACTGAATGCCCACCCCTCCCTGGAAGTCCGCTCTGCCTGCCGTATTTACAACTCCTCTGGCCCTACTTTCCTCATGCGTATCTTTACAGAGTCCGCCTCCTCCGTCGACCACCTCCTCACGCAGGGAGCCCTGATTTTCAACCGCCGCCACTCTGTTGACCCGTCCTGTTCCCCTCCTCAATCCTACCGCTGCCAGCGTTGTCTTCTGTACAATGACCATCTCACCCAAAACTGCAAGAACCCACCCGCCTGCCCCCATTGTAAAGCCTCCCACTTCCTCAAACAGTGTCCCAACCTCGCCTCCCCCCCCATCCTGCAACACCTGCAATGAACCTCACCCCACCTATTCCTCCAAATGCAAAGCCAAGCCCCCTCCCACCAACCCCGAACTCACTGTCCCCGTTCGCCCCATTGACCCACCTATCCACCCTAACAATTCCCTCCGCCCTCCCCCTACAGCAGAAGACATCATCCGGTTCCTCACCGTCGTCCTGCAGAACATCCACCCCTTCCAGCGCCCCCACACACTCCAGCAGATTTCCCTCGCTGCCCGCTCTGTTTTCCACTTAAACACCTACGCCACATACTCCCACAACCAGGCCCACTTTACCTTCACCCGCCTAAACACCCTCGTTTAAGCCCCTCTCTCCCCTTCCCACACTCTTCCCGCACCCAACCCCATGGCTCGTCAACAGTATCGTCTCCTCTACCTCAACATTCGCTCCCTCCCTGCAAACAAATACCTCTTCCTGCATACCCTCTCCCAGCACCAGGTTGACTCCTTCATCCTTAATGAAACCTTCCTCCAACCCCACCATGTGGTCCACATCTTCCCTTCTCTCCTTCACCGCACTGACAATCCCCTTCCCCTAGCTCGAGGCTCCTCAGCCTCTTTTTTCCCTCCCTCACTGTCACCTGTGCCACTATCTACATTCGCCCCGCAGCTCCTCTCCCCTTTGACTTCATTTCCCATGTTGACCGTACCTTCTCCACCTATGTGATCGCCGCTGACCTCAACATCCACAGCCGTGACCCTGCCACCCTTCGGTGGTGGCATCAGTTCCTTGCCACCCTCCATGGTGACCTTGTTCCTCTCTCACAGCCCACCCGTCCTGAAAGTAACTCCACCCCCGATGTTATCCTCGCTTCCCCCAACCTCCTTGGTCGCATTGCCGTTGATGTCCTTGATCCCGTCGGTAGTGACCATCTCCCTGTCCTTCTCACCATCTCCTCTACCTGTCCTGCCACTGCAGCCACCCGCCCACCTGCCCCTCCAAAATCTGTCCATGACTACCACCGTGCCAATTGGGATGCCTACCGGGAATCCATTGCCTTACAGGTCGAAACCACCCCCTCACTTTCCACCACCCCGATGACATCACCCATGCCTCTTCCTTCCTTCAGAAGACCATCACTGACGCTGTGGAGGCTCATGTCCCTACCAAACTCATCCACCCTCACCACCCTACACTTCCTCCACAGGCCGTCCTTCTTCTGTGTGAATCCCGCAGGCTCTACCGCTCCTTCCTCCGCACTCGTGACTGGGATACTCTCACCCGCCACCGGCAATTACAGCGGCATATCCGGAACCTCCTTACAGCAAAGAAACGCCGGGACTGGCGTCAGACATGCACACGCCTCAACTCCACCCTCCCTGTCAACTCCTCCAAGTACTGGTCAGCCTTCCACCGCCTTACTGGTAGCCATCCCACCCCGCATTACCCCATCTTCCATGACGATTGACCCTTTCCTGACAACCTCAGTAAGGCTAACCATATTGCTTCCCACCTGTCCGAGGTCTTCTCCATTCCTGACGATCCCCATTTTGATTACTCCCTCTTCCCAACTGTCCTTGACCGCCCTGACACCTCTGTCCCCCCGCTCGCCCCTAGCTTCCAGTACTTGGATCGGCTACCCCCCTCTGACATCAACACTCCCATCACCATGCAAGACATCACACTCGTCCTCCGCTCCAAACGAAACACCGCCCCTGGTCATGATGGCGTCACGTACCGTCACCTCAAGGAATCCCCTCCATCCTTCCTGTCTGTCCTTGCTACCCTGTACAATGTCCTCCTCTCCACTGGATTTTACCCTGACCTGTGGAAGACTTCCCGTGTCCTGCTGTTCCCTAAGCCTAACAAACCCCCCTCTGCTACCTCTTCCTATAGTCCCATCTGCCTCACCTCTGTGTTCAGTAAGGTCTTTGAGGCCATCCTCTCTCGCCGTATCCACCGCCACCTTAACCAGCACCGCCTCCTTCCTCTTACCCAATGTGGCTTCCGGCCTTCCTTCTCTGCTGACGACCAGCTCCTTAACCTTACCCATCTTCTTTCCCTCCAACTTAACTCCCGTCGCTCAGCTATCTTTGTTTCCCTTGATCTCCAGTACGCCTATGACTGTGTCTGGCATCCCGGGCTCCTTTTCAAACTCCAGACCTATGCTCTCCCCATCAACTTCGTCTGTCTCGTTGCTTCCTTCCTCTCCCATCGTCCCTCCTATGTGACTATCCACAATTCAAACTCCCGTACTTTCTACCCCTCTGCCGGCGTGCCCCAAGGTTCTGTCCTTTCCCCTCTCCTATATCTCCTGTACACTGCTGATATGCCCAAACCTCCCCCTCCTGTTCATCTTCTCCAGTTTGCTGATGACACCGCCTTCCTAGCCCTTTATCCTACCCTTCAACGGTCCCAACGTACCCTCCAAACCCACCTTGACCAATTCGCCGCTTGGTGCAACCAGCGGTTCCTCCGTGTTAATCCCTCCAAGACCCAGGCGATCATCATAGGCCGCACCACCCACTCCTTCCGCCTCCATGATTTCTACCTCTCCATTTACGGCCGTCCTATCCACCTCACTCCTACCCTCAAATACCTTGGCCTCACACTCGACCGCCACCTCACCTGGACTCCCCATCTCCTTACCATCCAAAACAAGGCTCACAACCGCCTCCGCCTCCTGAAACTCCTGTCCGGCCAGATGTGGGATCTACATCCTTCCACCATCCTTCACACCTACAAATCCATGATCCGCCCCATCCTTTGTTATGCCAGCATCGCTTGGATTTCCGCCCCTCCCCGGTTCTATAAAGCCCTCCAAATCCTCGAACGCCATGCACTCCGCCTCGCCTTCCGCATCCGCCTTCCATCCCCCATGCGCATCCTCTATGACCTCATGCCCTTCCCCCACCTTCACCTTTTCCTTGAACACATCCGCACACTATATATTGTCCGCCGCCTTGATCCCCCTCACCCCCTGGTGTCTCCCTTCCTCTCCACTCCCAACCAGTTGCCGCGCCTTTACCGTTGTGTCCCACCCTCTCTCCATCTCCACACCCTCCATCTCCTTTCCCAACACAACTTCCACCGTCTACCACTCCCGGATGATGAGCTTCGCCCTGACATCTACCCTTCCTACCAACTCTAACCCCCTCTTCCTGCCTCCTCCTCAGGGCTCCCTCTCCTCCCCCTCCCTCCTTCTGAGCGGATTTCCCCTCCTACTCCCCGTCCATCTCTTGTGCCTTCTTTCAGTGTCTCTGCGCTCCCTCCTGCCCTGTCTTCCCTTTTCCTCTCCTGCCCCATGTGTCTCCTGCCTCTTCGTGAACCCACGGTTGCCCCTCCTCTCTTCATCCCGCCGCTTCCCCAGCTGCCCCATGCTCTCCCCTCCTTTTCCATCCTCTCTGACCTTTCCCTCGGCAGGTACCACCTGGTAGTTTTATTCTTCGTCGTGTGTGCTCCAAGTGGGTTTTAAGTGTGTTGTTTCGGAGTGTTTTTAATACTGTGGCCAACTTTTAACCTGTGCATGTGCATCCAGTGTCTTCTGTGTTTTATAAATCGCCAACTGTGTTTTTTTTTAACTTTCTGGTAACTTTTTTAACTGTCCCCAATGAACTTCTACATGTCAGTGTATTTTTACCTCCATTTTCTCCCCTTACTCTGTTTTATGTTCCCCTTTTTTACCTCCTTATGTATGTATTATTTTATTCTTGTTTTAGTTGTCATTCACTCGGCTGAAGAGCGGCGGATTGTGCTGCTGACAGCCCTCCCCTGCCCGTATGGGGCAGGGGCATGAAATCACAATAAAGAAAAAAAAAACATTTTAGTTGATATGGCTTTTCTAATGAATGTGTCTTTCTGTTCAGGAAGTTTTACTTCTGATGAAGGTATATTTATATGTACCGAAACCTTGGTCAAGAATTTCAATAAAAAAATTTTATCCTGCAACTGTTTTTGGCTGTCATCCTTTTATTGTGAAGACATGGTTAAAGAACAATTAGAAGCCGGAATTATAAAACCAAGAGATCCTTCAGACCCACCGTGGTGTTCGCCTGTTGTAATTGTAAACAACAAATCAATGTCTGGAGAACCACAGTTCCGTTCTTGTGTCAATTACCGATCTTTGAACGCTGTGACCACACCCGAAATTTACCCCTTACCAAATTTAATGGAAACCTTGGATTACTTTGACAGATGTCGAATGTTTTCAGTATGTGATTTAACAAGTGGTTACCACCAGTTAACAGTGCATCCAGATGATCAAGCAAAAACTTCGTTTGTAATAGCAACAGGAGTATACAAGTATCTTCGTATGCCGTTTGGACTTCGTAATGCTCCAGCTACATTTCAACGCCTTATGGATTCAGTTTTACCAGGGCTCACCCCAACACAGGCACTTGTTTACTCTGATGATGTAATAATTTTTGGTGAAAACATGAAGCAGCATACTGAGAGACTACAAGCTGTTTTTGAGCGTATAAGAAGTGCAACCCTGTCTTTATCAATAAAAAAGCACTCCGTCTTCAGGCCACGAGTGGCCTACCGGGACCATCCGACCGCCGTGTCATCCTCAGTGGAGGATGCGGATAGGAGGGGCGTGGGGTCAACACACTGCTCTCCCAGTCGTTATGATGGTATTCTTGACTGAAGCCGCTACTATTCGGTCGAGTAGCTCCTCAAATGGCATCACGAGGCTGAGTGCACCCCGAAAAATGGCAACAGCGCAAGGTGGTCTGGATGGTCACCCATCCAAGTGCCGGCCACGCCCGACAGCGCTTAACTTCGGTGATCTCACGGGAACCAGTGTATCCACTGCGGCAAGGCCGTTGCCAGTCTTTATCAATAGATAAATGTCATTTTGCACAAAGTAAAGATAACTACCTTGGTCATGTTATAACCAGTGAAGGTGTTTGACCTGATCCAAAATTAATTGAAGATGTAAAGAATTTTCCTGAACCACAGAATTTGAAAGAACTACAATCATTTTTGGGATTGTCAAATTTCTACAGACGATTCATAGCCGGTTATGCAAATGTAGCACGTCCAATGACACAGCTACTTAAGAAAGGAGCCACATTTAATTGGTCAACAGAATGCAAAAAAGCAATGGAAGAGCATAAAACTGATCTAACCACAGTCCCAGTGTTAGCCTATCCGGATTTCAGTAAACCTTTCCTTCTTTCAACTGATGCATCCAATTTTGCCATAGGTGTAATCTTGTCTCAAGAAGTTGATGGCCATGAACATCCAATCTCATTTGCTTCCAGACAATTAAACAAAGCAGAATTAATTGTACTACTACTGAGAAGGCGCTTTGTGCTTTGCTTTTGGTGTAACGTATAACAGATGTTTCTTAACAGGAAGAGAATTTACAGTTATTACAGATCATGCCGCACTTAAATGGTTATTGAGCTTAAAAAATCCAAATTCCAGATTAACAAGATCGGCATTGAGACTGAGTGAGTACCAATTTAAGGTTATTCACCGACCTGGTAAACAACATGTGAATGTTGATGCAATGAGTCGAAAAGTCAATGTTTGTGTTACAATAAGTCGAGAAGAAGAGTTAAAGGGAGCTCAAGAAGATCCACAATGCAAATTATGGAAAAATGCTCAAAGTTTTGTCGAAATAGAGGGATTATTGTACAATATCACTAGTAAAGGAAACCGCCTAGTTATTCCAGAAAGCATGAAAGAGCAAATCATGAGAGAACAACACAATTCTTTATTATCAGAACATTGCGGTAAAAAAGCAACAAACATTAAAATAGCTCAAATGTTTTGGTGGCCGAGTCGCAAAGCTGACGTTTTCGAGTTTGTTTCACAATGTGATTCCTGTAACAGACGGAACAATGTAGGAAAAAGTAGAGCGCCATTGCAAGAGCTGCCAGAAACAAGTGAACCATTTGAACGAGTAGGACTAGATGCCGTAGGACCGTTGCCTAAGACTAAAGATGGAAACAAATACATATTGACAATGTTAGATCATTTCTCTAGATACCTTCTCATGATACCAATACCTAATCAGAGTGCTAAGACTATAGCTAAAGTTTTTGTAAAATAATGGATTCTTAAGTTTGGATCATCATTAAGTATAATTAGTGATCAAGGAACGAATTTTATGAGTGAATTACTTAAACAGACTTGTAAGCTCATGAAAATAACTGAGTTAAGGACTACACCAGCACACCCTGAAGGAAATGGAAGAGTCGAGTGAGTCTACAGAACAATTATTAAAATGGTTAGCTATAATGTGAGCAGCAAACACGACAATTGGGATGTCTGTTACCGTACTTGGTAAGTTGTTAGAATGCCAAAATGCACAGATCAACTGGCCTAAGTCCATATGAGATCTTCTACGGAAGAAGAATGCATTCACCCTTGGACTTTGCAAGATCGACTGCCAGAATCAGCAATGAACATGTAAGGGATCTAGCACGCAAGCTAAAGGAAGCATGGAGGGGAGTGAAACAGTGGAATCAGCAATCCTTTCTTCAGCAAGCAAGACAACATGACCGCCAAGCAGCATTGCCACAGTATCGAGTTGGAGATGTTGTGCATCTGAACAACGTGGTGTTAAAGAAGAGTCAAGTCAAAAAGTTTAAGAAGTTTTGGAAAAGACCATATCCAGTCTTGGAGGTGTTGTCGCCAGTCACTCTTAAGCTCCAACTGCCCTTTCGTTCGACTGTCGTTCATGTCAATCGTGTAAAGCCATTTCTGGGTACATTTCCTGTAGTATCGCAAGACGACGAGGACCAACCGAGAGGTAGACCTGCTGTTCTCAAGCCCAGGAAGCGAGAATCGCGAGGTCGCAGTCCAGACTTCGAGGCCGAGGCATCGTCACGTTCCGAGCGATCCTGTTCCAGACACCCCTACAATCTGCGTAAACGTGTGTAGTGTGTGAGAGTTCAATGCGTGTGTTTATTTAAGCCATGTGCTTATGTGAATATGTTGTGAAAATTTAGTATTGAAGCTATTGCACGAGTGCAGAAGTGAAACTAAACCTTTTATTCCACAGGTTACCCCAAGAAACTCATTTATTTTATGTCCATTGTTAACTCTAGTATTTAGAACTAATTAATCACGTTCATTTCTATTTGAATGTTTGCTATGATAGCGTATTCTACTAATGCTGTAGTAATAGTACCACAGAGTACAGGTGGTTTGTTTGAACCACTATCAGACATGGTAGTTTCAACAAGTAATATAGAACTTGTCCTCAAGTACAATCTGAGTGAAATCCAGCAACAGTTCAATTCTGTATAGAAGCAAATTGACCTAATTCGTTCTGTTAAGGGTAATGATATAGTTTTGGAAATGGGTACATCTTGGTATAATAACTGGATCATGGCCAAAATGCAGGTAGAGTCTACATTTGCTATTTACGAACAAGAGATTTACTGTTTTTAAAGCTTTTACTACACAAAACTTCAATTAGGCATAAACGTGCCTGGTTTGATTTTGGAGGGAGTATCCTTCGTACTGTATTTGGTACTTTAATTAGTCAAGATCTACTGGAAGTGAAAGAAAAATATTAGCTCTTGAACAAGAGTCCAATGCAGATTCAACTAACCTCCCTAATGAAATTATCGTATTAAAGAATGTGCAAAGAACCATTACTAACCTAACAGTTTTCATTGAACAGATTGTAAAGCAATTTATCTCACATTTGCACGTACTTCGTAATGAAACAAACGCAAATATCCAAGAACCATTCCAAGGATTAAATGCTGTGAGTGCACACTTAGATTTAAATACTCTTTTGTCAAGGATTACTAATAGTTTATCAAATGCTAGAATTGATGCCTTTAACTTAAGAACAGCCTTAGAAAATAGTCCAAATGATTGTCTGAGCAGCGTACTACTACATCCAGAACAATTTTTACAGATCCTACTATCAATCGAAGGAAAGCTAGATGCAACATATACCATGATTTCCCCTGTTAACTCTTACAATTTATATGCTTACTATAAGTTAACTACCACACACTCCTTAGTGATTGAAGATGAATTAACTGTTATTGTTTCTATTCTCATTGCTAGATCAAAGCATAATTTTGAAATGTATAAGATTTATACTTACCCTGTGAAATGGAGACAGACAGGTTCACGTAAAGTATGTACTGAATGATTATCTACTGATAAGCATGGATCGAAGATATTTTGTGTCTCTAAATGAAAATGATTTGCATATGTGTAAACGTAGTCATAAGTTAATTTGCCCTGAATCGGCAGTATTCTTAGACAGTTGAGTGTACAGCTGTGAGAAAGAGTTGTTATGAATCATCCCCCAAGAGATGATTGCCCTATAAATTTAACACATCTTCATCAGTTTCTTAAACGGTTTTCTGAAGGTATAATTTTCTCATTTAACTCCACCCTTGATGTCACATTTACATGTAAAAACTATGATACACCTGAGCTACCCTTTACACTAAAATTGAACAATAGTGGATTATCCTTGAATGCCGCACATTGTGATTTATCATGTGAACTATTTGATATGCCTAGTGTGTTGCCAACTACATTTCATGCAACTGGACATTTGCCATTAACTAGAATGTTATCTGTTTATTGCAATGATTCATACATATTAACATATGGAAAGCATTCTTTATCAAGTTTTTCTGTAGACAATAATTTGATTAAGGACATCCATGAAAATGTAATCTCTTCAAATAATGAGTTAAAATTCACTGAAGCAGCAAATAAAATTAAGTCCTTCGATTCCTCCAGTAATGTTAATGCTCACTTGATTGTCAGTATTGTGTTTTTATTGCTTTTATTAATTTGTCTTTTTTCAACAGCATTTTTCATGTATGAAATTGTCATCTTGAAGGCACGCTTCTCTGTACCGAGCGTTACTGTGTCTGCAAATGAAATACATGTTGCAATGCCTTCTGATGCCACAAATGGCGAAATAGATTCATAACTCCCAGGAGGTCGTTTTGGGCCACCTATGGTTGCTCTTTTTCTCTGGGGAGAGTGATGTAAGGGTATACCGATTGTGTGCAGCCGTACGGTACGTTAACGCGCGCCTGCCAGCCGACCTGTCTGGAATGCTGACGATTCGCGTGGTCAGTAGACCCCCATCCGGCCGCACTGCGACGGAGAGTACGCGACTGGCCGCCGTCCGCAGCGGGCAGTATTAACTAGCGCGGCCTCGGGCGCAAATATATCTCTTTCCTTAGATCACCATGTAGCCTTTCGATACGACCGTAATTATCCGTTGTTAGGATCTCAGACACAGTGGTGATGGGTGCGCGTAGCATGCGTGTTTTATAATCCGCCTTTGTTAATAAAACTGTTTAAACTTACTTCTCGTGTTCGCATTTTGCCATACCTCAAGGACCCACTGCTTACAAATTCTGACAAAATATTCGTGTAATCATCATCTGGGGTAACAACACACACTAATCCCCTTATAATATCACAATCTTGATTCCAGAAGGCCTGCTCGACTGAGAATGCTATTTATACATTCACTCATCAAATAATACAAGCCTTAAGTAATAATATATCGTCAGTTGTTATTTTTTATGATCTTTCCAACGCATTTGACTGTGTAGATCATGTTACACTACTCAGGTTTCATGGGATTGGTGGCTTTACACACAACTGATTTATGTACATCCATCCTTCTGATTAGAGGTTTGAGGGATTTCGGCCGTTCACTTATATAATAGAATGGATGCTATTATTATATGGCTACCAATTTCGGTGCTTTAGTGCACCATCTCACCTTAGCTGACGCAGAGAGGGTTAACTCCAGTCGTATACACGATGCCAGTGGCCAACATCTATGAACTGGTTTTCACAGACAACCTGTAACAACGATGTCGTGTCTCGAACAACCAACTAGTTCATAGCTGATGGCTGGAGACACAACATTTTTGTTACAGGTAGACTGCGAAAACCAGTTCATAGATGTTGGCCACTAATGAATCGTATATACTATTGGAGTTAACCCTCTCAGCGTCAGTTAAGCCCTGAAGATGGTGCACTGAAGTACTGAAACTGGTAGCCATATAATAAATAACATCTTAAGGATGGCTGTAGGTGTTCCATTTTATTACATTACACACAGTTTGTTTAAATCATACTTAACAAACAGAATGCAAAACGTTGTACTGAATAATTAAACCAATTTTGAAAGAGCAGAAAATTTTAGTGACTGAGGAGACAAAAGGAGCTTCACAGGATTCAATTCTGGGTCCACTCCTATTTCCTATATATGAGAATGACCTTCCACTTAACATTCAACAACCAGAATTGGCACATTCTGCAAGTGATACTAGTGTTATAATAAATCCCATTATAGAGAAAGCAACAGCAAAGATTGTTATTGACCTTCTTCAGAACAAATTAAGTGGTCCCTAGAAAATGGACTCTCCCAAAACATTGAAAAACAGTACTGTATAATAAAAAGTCATACCAACAATTGATGTAGCACATGAAAAGAAGTCAGTAAATACGGTAGAATTCTCCAAATTTTTGGGTGTACATACTCATGAAAACTTGAACTGGAAGAATCGTATTACTGAGATACTTAAACAATTAAGTTCGGCTACTTTTTCTCTTTGAATAATGGCTAGTCTTGAAAACAAAGGAATTAACTTCATGACATATTTTGCATATTTTCACTCAATAATATCTTATGAGATAATTTTCTTTTCTAGGATAACTAACAGCTTAGCAAGTAAGTATTGAATATACATAAGTAAACAGTAGGAATAATACACGGCATTCATCCACGAACATCACGTAGTTACCTCTTCAAGGAGTTGCACACTTTAAGAGTACTGACACAACATACATATTCGCCAATGAAATTCATCTACATCAATACTCCAAAAGCCCCTGACAGTGTGTGGAGGAGGGTAACTCTATTATCACTAACTGATCCCCCTTTCCTGTTCAACTCGCAAATGCTGCGTGGGAAGAATGATTGTCGTTAAGTGTCTGTATTGCCTCTAATTTCTGTTGGAAGCGTCTCAACAGCGCGACAGATCAGGGCGGGAGTGCCACAGGGGTCTGTATGCAGGCCCCTGCTATGCACTCTGTACTACGTAAACCCTGAGAGTTGGTCTGGCGTTATACACCAATGACACTGCGCTGTTCACGCGCCGTGTAGGTATACACATAGCAAGACATCACCTGCAGCAAGCTTGCAATGTGCTTAGAGCTTGGGACACAAAGTGGGGACTCAAAATGAATGCAGCAAGATGCCAGGCTTTAATCATAGCAAGAAAAACGCTACCAGCAGACTTAGTACAGATTCGCATCATGCGAGGCCCCATCTTGGGTGCGTACCGTAATGTACCTAGACATGGCCCACGATAGACATTTGCCGCGCGGGGTTAGCCGAGCGGACTAGTCCCATAAGATTTCACACACATTTGAACATTTTGATAGACAACTAACGTGGGGACTGCTTCTCTGAGAGGTCAGGGGGAAAGCGCTGGGGCGTATGACAACGCTCTACCCCATATTAAACCCCAGTTCGACTCTACATGCAAATTGTGGAGCAACATTGTATCTGGCCCTTATACGGCCTGTTCTAGTATACATTGCTGTAATGTGGGTCAATGCAGCCAATAAACGTATTGACACAATACAGTGGGTACGAAACTAAACTTTAAACCTTGCACTACATCTCCCAAGGCGTAAACCGAGTACCAAAGACGTGCCTGAGATGGTAGGCGCGCCATTTCTAATTAATATGTTTAAATAGACTGCTCGTCAATTTTACACACTGGCGCAGCAGTCAGAGAAAAGGTATATCGCCAATCTGGACAACCAGGTCCACTGAGGACCGACCATTCGCTGGCCAGACATGCTACTCGAACAGTAATTATGTGACAATTAGCAAGAGCAGTTGTAGAGTCCAGATACCTTCACAAGTCAACGAGTGTTTTGTACGTCGCACTAGTCTCTCTGTGTACTCCCAGAATGACAAACTCGTAACTACTTGAGAATGGCCATAGTGGCCGAAAGAGCTCGTGGTGATCGAGAATATAAGTATAGCCGGTGCTGCTATTTGATTTCAAATATCATTTTTATTCCATTTGCTCGTTGACAAGTCCAAATCTATTTGTTTTCTTTTGGAAAAAGTAGTAATAACACACATTTTTGTGGCAGTGTTGACACTTTATTTAGCAGTGCTACAATCATAGGCCTTCAGCAGGAACAGAATAACACTGAGCAGAAATGTGAATCGCTAGTATATCTTGTAATAATGCACTGATCTATCCCAAATAGAATCAAGATAGCCAGAAGAAAGGGATAATTAATATGCTCGTGCTGCGAGCAAAACGAATATGTGAGCCACAGCATCTCTTGTGCGATGTACAAAACTAGAAAAGTGTTCTGAAGCGCAATGGGTAATCCACAAGTTATATTAGTAGTATAACAGATTCAACCCCCCCCCCCCATGAACCATGGACCTTGCCATTGGTGGGGAGGCTTGCGTGCCTCAGCGATACAGATAGCCGCACCGTAGGTGCAACCACAATGGAGGGGTATCTGTTGAGAGGCCAGACAAACATGTGGTTCCTGAAGAGGGGCAGCAGCCTTTTCAGTAGTTGCAAGGGCAACAGTCTGGATGATTGACTGATCTGGCCTTGTAACAATAACCAAAACAGCTTTGCTGTGCTGGTACTGCGAACAGCTGAAAGCAAGGGGAAACTACAGCCGTAATTTTTCCCGAGGGCATGCAGCTTTACTGTATGATCACATGATGATGGCGTCCTCTTGGGTAAAATATTCCGGAGGTAAAATAGTCCCCCATTCGGATCTCCGGGCGGGGACTACTCAAGAGGATGTCATTATCAGGAGAAAGAAAACTGGCGTTCTACGGATCGGAACGTGGGATGTCAGATCCCTTAATCGGGCAGGTAGGTTAGAAAATTTAAAAAGGGAAATGGATAGGTTGAAGTTAGATATAGTGGGAATTAGTGAAGTTCGGTGGCAGGAGGAACAAGACTTTTGGTCAGGTGACTACAGGGTTATAAACACAAAATCAAATAGGGGTAATGCAGGAGTAGGTTTAATAATGAATAGGAAAATAGGAATGCGGGTAAGCTACTACAAACAGCATAGTGAACGCATTATTGTGGCCAAGATAGATACGAAGCCCACACCTACTACAGTAGTACAAGTTTATATGCCAACTAGCTCTGCAGATGACGAAGAAATTGAAGAAATGTATGATGAAATAAAAGAAATTATTCAGATAGTGAAGGGAGACGAAAATTTAATAGTCATGGGTGACTGGAATTCGAGTGTAGGAAAATGTAGAGAAGGAAACACAGTAGGTGAATATGGACTGGGGCTAAGAAATGAAAGAGGAAGCCGCCTGGTAGAATTTTCCACAGAGCACAACTTAATCATAACTAACACTTGGTTTAAGAATCATGAAAGAAGGTTGTATACATGGAAGAACCCTGGAGATACTAAAAGGTATCAGATAGATTATATAATGGTAAGACAGAGATTTAGGAACCAAGTTTTAAATTGTAAGACATTTCCAGGTGCAGATGTGGACTCTGACCACAATCTATTGGTTATGACCTGTAGATTAAAACTGAATAAACTGCAAAAAGGTGGGAATTTAAGGAGATGGGACCTGGATAAACTAAAAGAACCAGAGGTTGTACAGAGATTCAGGGAGAGCATAAGGGAGCAATTGACAGGAATGGTGGAAAGAAATACAGTAGAAGAAGAATGGGTAGCTTTGAGGGATGAAGTAGTGAAGGCAGCAGAGGATCAAGTAGGTAAAAAGACGAGGGCTAGTAGAAATCCTTGGGTAACAGAAGAAACATTGAATTTAATTGATGAAAGGAAAAAATATAAAAATGCAGTAAGTGAAAGAGGCAAAAAGGAACACAAACGTCTCAAAAATGAGATCGACAGGAAGTGCAAAATGGCTAAGCAGGGATGGCTAGAGGACAAATGTAAGGATGTAGAGGCCTATCTCAATAGGGGTAAGATAGATACCGCCTACAGGAAAATTAAAGAGACCTTTGGAGAGAAGAGAACGACTTGTATGAATATCAAGAGCTCAGATGGAAACCCAGTTCTAAGCAAAGAAGGGAAAGCAGAAAGGTGGAAGGGGTATATAGAGGGTCTATACGAGGGCGATGTACTTGAGGACAATATTATGGAAATGGAAGAGGATGTAGATGAAGATGAAATGGGAGATATGATACTGCGTGAAGAGTTTGACAGAGCACTGAAAGACCTCAGTCGAAACAAGGCCCCCGGAGTAGACAATATTCCATTGGAACTACTGACGGCCGTGACAAAACTCTACCATCTGGTGAGCAAGATGTATGAAACAAGCGAAATACCCTCAGACTTCAAGAAGAATATAATAATTCCAATCCCAAAGAAAGCAGGTGTTGACAGATGTGAAAATTACCGAACTATCAGTTTAATAAGTCATGGCTGCAAAATACTAACACGAATTCTTTACAGACGAATGGAAAAAATTGTAGAAGCCAACCTCGGGGAAGATCAGTTTGGATTCCGTAGAAACACTGGAACACGTGAGGCAATACTGACCTTACGACTTATCTTAGAAGAAAGATTAAGGAAAGGCAAACCTACGTTTCTAGCATTTGTAGACTTAGAGAAAGCTTTTGACAATGTTGACTGGAATACTCTCTTTCAAATTCTGAAGGTGGCAGGGGTAAAATACAGGGAGCGAAAGGCTATTTACAATTTGTACAGAAACCAGATGGCTGTTATAAAAGTCGAGGGACATGAAAGGGAAGCAGTAGTTGGGAAGGGAGTAAGACAGGGTTGTAGCCTCTCCCCGATGTTGTTCGATCTGTATATTGAGCAAGCAGTAAAGGAAACAAAAGAAAAATTCGGAGAAGGTATTAAAATTCATGGAGAAGAAATAAAAACTTTGAGGTTCGCCGATGACATTGTAATTCTGTCAGAGACAGCAAAGGACTTGGAAGAGCAGTTGAATGGAGTGGACAGTGTCTGGAAAGGACGATATAAGATGAACATCAACAAAAGCAAAACAAGGATAATGGAATGTAGTCTAATTAAGTCGGGTGATGCTGAGGGAATTAGATTAGAAAATAAGACACTTAAAGTAGTAAAGGAGCTTTGCTATTTGGGGAGCAAAATAACTGATGATGGTCGAAGTAGAGAGGATATAAAATGTAGGCTGGCAATGGCAAGGAAAGCGTTTCTGAAGAAGAGAAATGTGTTAACATCGAGTATTGATTTAAGTGTCAGGAAGTCGTTTCTGAAAGTATTCGTATGGAGTGTAGCCATGTATGGAAGTGAAACATGGACGATAAATAGTTTGGACAAGAAGAGAATAGAACCTTTCGAAATGTGGTGCTACAGAAGAACGCTGAAGATTAGATGGGTAGATCACATAACTAATGAGGAAGTATTGAATAGGATTGGGGAGAAGAGAAGTTTGTGGCACAACTTGACCAGAAGAAGGGATCGGTTGGTAGGACATGTTCTGAGGCATCAAGGGATCACCAATTTAGTATTGGAGGGCAGCGTGGAGGGTAAAAATCGTAAAGGGAGACCAAGAGATGAATACACTAAGCAGATTCAGAAGGATGTAGGTTGCAGTAGGTACTGGGAGATGAAAAAGCTTGCACAGGATAGAGGAGCATGGAGAGCTGCATCAAACCAGTCTCAGGACTGAAGACCACAACAACAACAACAGATTCAGACATTAGGCAAAGTGACAAATCAGAAAAAGAAATGCCGGGTACGATCTTTCTGCCATATATTCTCATAGTGACTGACAGAATCGGCCGTATATTTAAAAACCGACAAAGAAGATCAAAGAGTGTCTCAGATCGGCAAAGTAGAAAAGGGACCCACTGGTAACGACGGGAATATACCGCATATCATGCGTATGTGGAAAAGTTTATGTTGGAATGATTGGACGATCAATCAACACCAGGGTCACAGGAAATAAGCAATATTGCAGGTGGGGGCAGTTGGAGAATTCACCTGTGACAGAGCACGCACTGTGTGAGACGGACTACGTAATAGAATTCGCCGACATGAAAGTTCTGGCTGTAGTGAAGAACTATCACACCTGCTTGTTCAGAGAAGCTATAGAAATACATAAACACGAAAATAGCTTCAACAAAAAAGAAGAAAGCCTCAAAGTAAACTGATCCTGGCTTCCCGTGCTGCAGTGAACTACCTTCACAAGCAGCCAGAGAACCGCACCGTAAATGATAGTGGAGAAGCCCTTGGACGATTGCGCGCGTACATATAGTTTGCGGCCGCGAGCTCGGCTCCGGTCCACGCCAGTAATGGAGTGTGAAACTCTGACAATTCCAGCCACCCGTGCTGCTGAAACGTCAGAAAAACCATCAGACAAACGTCGGCCAAAGAGCTGGAGACAGAAGCCAACAGACAGTTCGCCAACAAGTGACCACAAAAGCCTTAAAACCTTTGTATTACTCCTCAATGAGGAGGAGGTTTGCAGATTGTACCGGCGCCTTGACGAACGACGGAAAAAGAAACCGCGATTGATGTCCTCTCTCGCCTTTCTAATGCCGTGCTGGGATGAAGGTCCTACACTGAAGTTCTTGAAATGTCAGCACCTATTCACCACCACCCAAGCATATCGTATCTATGTCAGAATGGAACAAGCTTCACTTTGTGAGTGAATTCACACAACACAGAGAGACTCGGCAAGAATGGATGAGGAACTTTTGGACATTTTCTATGAACTAAGTAGCAAAATGCATGGAGAAGTAGTGGAACAAGGGGGACATCACTTAACATTCCATTGTTGTCAGATGATCCAAGATGGCGGCGATGACGTCATCCAAGATGGCGTCGTGTAGATATGGCAACAGCGCATGATGTCATTCAAGATGGCGGATTTTCGCGGGAAGATAGGTCAATTGGCTACCTCCACTAACTTACCCTTCCAGAAAAAATGGCGGGAAGTTCAAATTCCAACAGGATAATGTGTCACTCCTAAGAAAATCGCTGGAAGATAAGTCACTTGAGGTTACACTGCTAATCTAAGAAAATCATGTGAAAAAGCTCAGTGGTCTACCTCCACTAACCTAAGTCACCCGACCACCACGTCCTACGAAGCCGGCTGGTGTGGCCGTGCGGTTCTAGGCACTTCAGTCTGGAACCACATGACCGCTATGGTCGCAGGTTCAGATCCTGCCTCAGGCATGGATATGCGTGATGTCCTTAGGTTAGTTAGGTTTAAGTAGTTCTAAGGTCTAGGGGACTGATGACCACAGATGTTAAGTCCCACAGTGCTCGGAGCCATTTGAACCATTTTTTTTCCTCCTACGAAATGGCGACAAGTTTGAATTTAGGCAGTAAACAAAGCTCACTTGAGGTTTCGCTACCAACCTAAGGAAACGGTTGCAAACGAAGCTCACCTCCTCTAACTTAAGTCACCAGACCGCCACCTCTTCCTAGCGGCTGCTGGTAAAAGGACTCAGTCCGCACTAAGCTGATGGAGAGAGAAAGGAATTTACTTTATTTATTTGGGAGTAATTTATTTAGGGATGGAGTATATGTATCACAGAACACATGCACTGACATGCCCCACAGCATACAGACCTGCAAACCACTCCTACATAACTCATTTATAAGGCTCTACACACACACTTGCTAATTGTAAACCGTCAAAAATAACACACTGCACAGCCTACAGACATGTGAACCACTCGTAAATAATGCAATACGTTTACGTCCAGATAGCCAAACAATTCGTAAATTCTCAAAATAATAATCCATCTAAAAGACTCTGCTTGCTAATCGTCAACTGTCGAAATAGTACACCAGTCCTTATTTAAACAATTAGAGTTGTTTGGCTCTCTGGACGTAAATGTATTGCACTATTTACGAGTGGTTTGCGTGTCTGTAGACTGTGCAATGGGTTACTTTTTACTGTTTACAATTAGCAAGCATGTGTGTCTGTAGAGTCTTATACACGAGTTATGCAGGAGTAGCTTGCAGGTCTGTATGCTGTGGGACATGTCAGAGCACATGTTGTGACAAATACATTCCATCCATAAATAAATTGCTCCAAAATAAATAAACTAGCCATCGGCCTAGTGCAGGCTGAGTCCTTTTACCAGGAACCCCTAGGAAGAGCTGGCTGTCTGGTGACTCAAGTTAGTGGAGGTGAGCTTCATTTGCAACAGTTTTCTTAGGTTGGTAGTGAAACCCCAAGTGAGCTTGGTTTACTGACTAAATTCAAACTTGGCGCCAGTTTGTAGGAGGAAGTGGCGGTCGGGTGACTTAGGTTAGTGGGGGTAGCCCATTGAGCTTCTTCACGTGATTTTCTTAGATTAGCAGGGAAACCTCAAGTGACTTATCTTCCAGCGATTTTCTTAGGAGTGACACATTATCCTGTTGGAATTTGAACTTCCCATCATTTTTTCTGGAAGGTTAGTTTAGTGGAGGTAGCCCAATTGACCTATCTTCCAGCCAAAATCCGCCATCTTGAATGACATCATGCACTGTTGCCAAATCTACATGACGCCATATTGGATGACGTCATCGCCGCCATCTTGGATACATCTGGTAGCAATGGAATGTTAAGCGATGTCCCCCTTGTTCCACTACTTCGTGACACCTGGAACAAGATCGACAGCGTCACCCACAGGGGCATGCAGAACGAACTCGAGCGCTGCATTGAGCAATAGAAGAAAAAGTTTGCAAGATGCCAGAAGCAGACTGACAAGGCGATTCCTGACATGTCACACACAGTAGTCAACCTCAATACTGGATAACTGACCGAAGAGGAAGTGTCTATCCTTCAAAAAGGAGGGTATTTTGCCATCATCCTGAGTACTATACCTATGGAGGACGTCATTGCTAATACCGAAGCGGCCATTTGGGCCCTTCCTTGTGAAAGAGCAGAGGAAATACGCACTGAGACAGCCAGAATACTGCACCGAGCAAAACCACCATCTTGTAACCTGAAGAAAGAAGAGGTACAAGCAACTAAGAATCTTAGTGGCGACAAGAGTATACTGGTACTGCCTGCCGATAAGGGAAATGCGAACGTCGTAATGAGGCCCGAAGATCATGAGCAGAAGATCTGGGAGTTTTGCTAGAAAAACGACAGCATCAATAATACAGTGCAACACTGCTCTCCAGTGAGACTCCTCTTTTTTTAACTGGTCTTGCAGCTCTCTGTCAATGCCTCCGCTTCCAAGAGAAGTCTCTAGAGTCTTCAAAGAGCAAAAATAAAATTTATGGTTTGATGCATTTTCGTGGGCAAGCAATTTTTCACTAAGCTTTTTCCAATTAACAATCCCTTCCTCTTTGGCTAAGAATGATTTCGACTCAGAATCTGAACCTAAGTGACAAGATAATCTGCAGGGAATGCAATATAAAGCGTTTTTGCTCTCACTATAACCTAGCCATGATCTTTTAACTTGTCCCATTTTTTTAACCGCTTTATAAACCAATCTTTACTTAAACTGCGACCTTCTCTAAAGCTCTTACTGATGTCAGGATCATGTTCATTTTCTGTTCTCATTTTTATAATGTTACATCTTTCAGAGTCAGAAAACCTCTTCGGCCATGTACCAGGATCGTTAAACTCAAAGTGAAACTCAGAAGTTTCATCCTTTTGCTCAACAGTAGCTGATGTTCCAGGAAGTAGTGTTTCACATTTCTTCACAGTGTCGTCTACTACCTTCGTACACGGGCCATCTTCGGTTTCACCTGAAACCAAAAAATATATAATTATACTGAACCTGAGAGATTTACTGTCTTTGAGTAATTTGTTTACGTCCTTCTCTCTTGTGGTAGTGTTACAGTAACTGTAAGGGATTGATCCCTGAATCAATCAATATGAAGTGGTCCAGTGAGGATTGATTGACCATTTTTAAATATTTTAATTTTTTATGTGATTACCCTATAATTGAGAAGTTCAAAACAGCTTTAAAAAAAATTACCTTGCCCCGTTACTCAATGTCGGCCATTTTTATTTGTAAGTGCAAGACGATTTTCCAGTTTGGAGACGTTAGAGATAATTTACAGATCTTTGATTGGGATTAAGTTACAACTTTGCAATTGGTACACTTGTTTTTAGAAAAGGCTCCTTTACAACATTGTTCATTACACAAAATACCCTAAATTCAATTTATATTATATAATCTTACCTGATGTTTTGTTTTCTTTGCTGACAGCAGGCTTTGTGAAAAAAAAATCCAATTTTCTTGTCTGAGATAACACCTCACTTTTTTTTTTCTTCTTCTCTTCTGCTATTTTTCTGTACATCGCCCCATTACTCCGTTTTCGACCATCCATTACTATATAAGTTATTAAACAAATTTTAATACACAACACAAGAACAATAGATATTAATACAACAGAAAACAATGATGCGCCATGTAACGCCGTCGCGCCCCAACAAAAAATAGCGACGGGAGAAGCTAGGTTGGGCGTGCATAATGTCCGAGAGCTTTAGTGTGAAACTATTCCCTGTCAGCCGGTGTTGACTTCTTAGCCGATTTTCGGCTGATGCTCGCCGATTTAAGGAAAATGTTTTTGATAGTCGACAGCTGAAATTCTGGCAATTTTCTTGTATTGCTGCACATACAATTAAATAATTTAATTTAACTTACTTGATGCACATTGTTATTAAAATATTAACACTTAAGCATGGAGTTCCAATAAGTAAATAATGGTATTAATATTTTGAATGAACCATTAGAACAGATAGCTTAATACATTATTTGAGTCAGTATTCTGATTGTTGCTGCCAACTGCGTGACGCCTGGTGCAATAAGGCTGAAGCGGGACAACAGTGGTTTCTCAAATAACTATCGCACTTCATAGGAGCAGCCAGTATTTGATTATGGGACGGTTTTTCAACAAATTGGCATTGTAATAACGTAAACTTGTAATAGAACTTTAAAACGCACTAGCACTGTATGTATTGCATCTTGATCTGCCCATTTAATTCAAAAGAACTGTTTGCTAGATAGTCACAATAGCATGAATGCAACATTAAGGAGCTTCCTAAGAAAAAATAAATAGAGCCCCCCAAAATTTGCCGCCCCCCTCCCAAAAAAAAATCTGCCGCCCGGGGCAGAGGAGCAATGGATACTCCACAAGTTATAAGTTATATTAGAAGTATAACAAACATTCGGCGAAGTGACAAATCAGAAAATGAAATGTCGAGTACGGTCTTTCTGCCATACTTTCCCGCAGTGACGGACAGAATCGGCCGTATATTGCGCAAACGCGGCGCAAAGGCTATTTACAAACCGACAAACAAGATCAAAGAGTGTCTCAGATCGGCAAAGGAGAAAAGGGACCCACTTACAATGCCGGTAATATACCGCATACCATGCAATTGCGGAAATGTTTATGTTGGAATGATTGGACGATCAATCAACACCAGGCTCACAGAACAAAAGCAACTTTGCAGGTTGGGGCAGGTGGAGAACTCAGCTGTGACAGAGCACAGTCTGTGTGAGATGGACTACGTACTGGAATTCGCCGACATGAAAGTTCTGGCTGTAGTGAAGAACTATCACTCCCGCTTGTTCAGAGAAGCTATAGAAATACATAAACACGAGAATATCTTCAACAAAAATGAAGAAAGCCTCAAAGTAAAAACGGATCCTGGCTTCCCGTGCTGCAGCGAACGACCGCATCAAGCACCAAGAGAACCGCACCCTAAGTGATCATGGAGAAGCCCTTGGACGTTGGCGCGCCAGGTAAAAAAGAGTGGTCTTATGTCAGAATAAATTAAGTGACATATTTTTTTAAAAATCCTGTGTTATTCACAGTTTTAAAATGGTGGGGCTTCATTTTGTCTTAGGCCAAAACGAACTTTCTGACAACTCGCCCCGTTTCGTTGCTGAGGCAAGGGATTTCTTTGGCAGAAGGTTGGTACATTTCATTATCTTATTCCAAACTGAACCATGGGACATCACAATATGGCTACTGCGATACATAGCTCGGTCGCTCGTCCCCACGCAATGGCAGAAAACGATACTAATTGTGAAGACGAGCTCTTCTGATGATATAAACCTAGTCATAGCCCCTCTCAATCATCAGATGATAAGTGTATTTTAATAACCAGTTATACTTTCCTTTGTAGAATAAACTCGTTTGTTTTAGGTTACGATGTTTATTTCACATCCCAGAATGTACCATGACCTGGAGCGGTAAATCTAAGGTCACTGCGGGCATGGATGTGTGTGATGTCCTTAGGTTAGTTAGGTTTAAGTAGTTCTAAGTTCTAGGGGACTGATGACCACAGATGTTAAGTCCCATAGTGCTCAGAGCCATTTTAAGGTCACTGCACAATCAATAGCGCTGCCACACAATAATGAAGGGAGAGGAATATTGACTCTGGAAAGAAATACCTCTTTATTTAGGGCGGGAAATAAGATTTAACGTGGAGCTGGTTCACTCTGACAAAAGAGTTCGTCAGCCATCAAAGTAATGAAATGGATTATCTTAACTTAGTCTCTTAATAAGTCAATTTTTAAAACGAATTTCTAGATCTAAGTACTTTGTTTCTCAGATGATCATGTAATTTCTGGCAATAAACGAAAAGAAGGAAATAGGGAACAATGGAAGAAAACCCTAAGGAAGAAGAACCGAAATAGTGGGGAAACTTATGTTAAGAGCAAAGGGGAGACTGTCCCAGGAAAGACATTTGTTGATTTTAATTGTTCATGTTGAGAAAAACGCTGGCAAAAAAACAAATTGTGAGGAGAAAAGAAAGTTTTTGACACATTTTATGGAAGTGGGTCTTGGAATCTGCAGACATCAATAATATATGGTTCAGCTAAAAATGCTCCCATCAAAAGGAAGCATTCTAAAACAGACTAGGAGAAGTTTTCTAGAAACTATTATATTTCTAGTACGAATGGAAGTGATGTGAAGGTATACAAAGAAACTTATCTAAAGACTCTGCAGATTTCTGGCAGCAGAGTGCATCGAGCCATAGCCAAAGCAGAGACAAGTTCTTTATGCGACCAGAGCGAAAAACATGTACCTCATAATAAAAGTGCTGACTCAATGATTATTCACATCCATAATTTTGTATCCCGCCTGGAAGGCGGCGCGTGGGTCTGCTACTGAAATCTGAAAGTTAGGCCGAATGTAGGGAGCTACGAGGAGCAGGTGAAGTAGAACACTTGGTACTGCAATTAAAAGTGGTCTTACTATATCACCACACAATAACTTCAATAGATCAATTGTACTTAACTTTGGCTGAGATAAGCACGTAGGTGCGAAGCTGCACATCAAGTTGCAAAGGCAAAATCTGCAGTGGCTCACCCACTATGAAATAGAAACAATGTTGCTTGATCGTCTACTCGGAATCAAATGGGTTGAATCCGGAGCGGCGCTCGTAGAGCTGCACAGCGCCTGCTAGAGGGCGCTGTCGTCGGTGTCTGTCGTAGTGCCAGCCTAAGAACTTGCACCTACGCTGTGGCATCGTAGCTATCGATACCACACATAATAATATTAACAGTTTTCCCACTACATCGAGTCACTACTGCAGAAGAGATTTGTCAAAAAAGTACTTGGACAGCAGACGTAATCTTAGTTTGATGTACAGATTATTCATTGACAAGCTGAAAGAAGAAGATCCCAACGTTAAACCTCCCAGACAATCACTGTACGAAAAAGTATTTAGATGAGGCTTCAATCTCAGTTTCAAGCCGCCTCAAAAGGATACATGTCAAACATGCGACATGTTACATACGCTAATTAAAGCAGAGGAGACACTTATGTCTGGTGAGGTAGACACTGAGAAGCTACAAAGATTAAGAACGGAGCACGAATTGCACCAAAGGAAAGCTGAAGCTGCAAGAGATTGTCTGAAAAGGGATATAGAGAACTCCAAGGCAGAAGATAATCATACAGTTTTTTTCATTTGATCTGCAGAAAGCATTACTGCTGCCAAATTGACAACAGGTGTTAACTACTATAAACGTCATCTCTCCTGCTTTAATCTTGGAATTCATGACTTTAAAAGTGGAAAGGCAGCAGTGCATTGCTGGAATCAAAAAAATGGCTCTGAGCACTATGGGACTTAACTTCTGAGGTCATCAGTCCCCTAGAACTTAGAACTACTTAAACCTAACTAACCTAAGGACATCACACACATTCATGCCCGAGGCAGGAGTCCAACCTGCGACCGTAGCGGTCGCGTGGTTCCAGACTGAAGCGCCTAGAACCGCTTGGCCACTCCGTGCTGGAATCAAAGCTTGAAGAGGAGCTACAGAGGGGGCTCTTGTGTATTGAAGTATATGGAATCTCATGATCTTGGTCCAAGGATGCTATTATGGTCACATTCGTGTGGGGGGCAAAATAGGAATTTTAAAATTGTGACAATTTGGATGTATTTTGTTCAGAGTGACAAAAATAACATTGAACAAAATACCCAAAAATTTGCTGAACCTGGTCACTTGTATCTTTCGAATGACGGTAATTTTGGGGATATAGAGAGGAAACTACGACGTTATCCAGAAATATTTGTCCCACAACTACTTTCTTGTTTTATTGAGAATGCCAGAGTGAAGAAAGGTAAATTTGATGTTGTAAAAATGGAATGTAGTGACTTCAAAAGTGCTGTGGTACTGGAAAACGCAATGACTAACAGAAAAGTAAATATTTCTTGAGAAAAAATTGATTGGCTTAGGATGAAGGAAATGAGATCTTCAGAAGAGAAGCCAGGGTAATGCAGTACAAATACAGCCACAATGACATGGAAGAATATTCTTCAGTGAATTTCAATAAACAACTAAATGCTCACTACTGTTCTCTTAGTCAAATTGCACTGCCTACATTGTATTCACCAGGGCGCGCTCTTTACACCCTGAGAAACTGAAAGTTATTCAGAGCCTTCTAATGTATGTACCCCCAGTATACCATGAGTTCTATAAGGGTCTCAAAATGGCTGAAGTAACAGAAATGAGCAATGACAGTAATGAAGAAGATGAGTAATAGAGTACCCATATGGATAATAGGGAAGCATAATGTTCTTTCCTAATTCCAAAAATTGTTTAATAATGCTGTATTACATAAATACTTAAATTATTTCTGTGTGTTTCTGTTGCCAGATAGATCCACGTATGAATATAATACAAAAACAAGAAAACTTTACTTTATGTCATGTATCTGAAGTGAGTTAATGTGGTGTGAAAACAAAATAAACTGACGTACATGGATATTTCACATTGAACCTCTGCAGCATTAAGTTTCATACTGTAATTAAATAATGTGCTGCAAGGCTCAAAATGCTTGTAAAAGTTTTTCACACACATTATACACCATACCACATGTGTAACCATATATATTTTTTAATAAATAAGTTGCTGCAAACTCATTACTTCAATCATTTATTTCTCAAAACTAACTAACTGTCACTTAGTTCGTTCTGGCAAAAGACCACTCAAATGTTTGCGGCCGCAAGCTCGGCTCTAGTCCACCACCAGCAATGGAGGGTGAAACTCCGACAATGCCAGCCACTCGTGCTGGAGAAACGTCAGAAAAATAATCAGAGGAACGTCGGCCAAAGAATCCGAGACAGACGCTAACAGGCAGATTGTCAAATATAATACACTTTCTCAGTGAAACATACGACAACAAGCCAACCATTTACAATAATCTTTAATTTTCTTTCCTACAGTGATTTATACTTAACTCTAGATGCTATCTCCTTCATCCCATCTCTCTCCCCTCTTCCAATCCCCCTGCTCCCCACTACCCTCTTCCACCCTCCCCCTCCCTATCTTTCTCCCCTCTCCTCCCTATCTCCTCCAACTCCCCTCTCTCCCCCTTTCTCTCCCCTGCGCCCTCCCTTCCACCCATCTGACTTCCTTCTGCTCCACATTTAAATCGTCAGCGATCCGAGTAATATGAAACTCCTCCTCACATCAGTCTTCCTATAGCCCCCTATCACTCTGTAGGGATGACGTGACTTCTGATCATCAAAAACTTGTTGTCCACTGCAGTAGTTTACAGGTATGGAAACATTGTCCCTGCGATACTGAAAGTTTGCATCTAGATCTACATTCATACTATGTGAAACGTCCCCTTAGAAAAATTAAACATGACTGTGCTTAAACTGACACACAATATTTTTAGCGCAACGCAATCTGACTTTCAAAAATCCCTACAAAAGAATGGCCCTGACTAACTAACCTTTCACAAATCACTTACCTCACAAAAATCTTCGTTACTCGAACTACTGCAATACAGCGAGCGCCACTACTGCCAGCTAAATAAAAGATTCAAACTACAGAAGGCACTAACAACTGATAGGCATAGTTACCAAATGAAAGATTTTAATAGAGAACAAACAATGTATTTACCTTAATAGTGTTGAAAAATCATAATATACATAGCAGTTCATGACACCCAGTCTTACAAATTTCAAAACTCCGCCATTTCTCTCCCCACATCCACCACTGCTGGCGGCTCACCTCCAACTGCGCAACGCTATGCGCTGTTAACATCCAGCTGCCCAACACTACAATGGCAGGCAACAATGCAAACCAGCCACAGGCCGCACACAGCACAGCCAGTGATTTTCATACAGAGAGCTACGTAACGTTGCTAATAAGAAAACATAAACAGCCTACTTACATAGCACAGCTAGTGATTTTCATACAGAGCACTACGTAACGTTGCCAATAAGAAAACATAAACAGCCTACTTACATAGCCCCCATGCTCCGCACAAAAAATTTTACAAATTTTTTTGGGCAGTGGCCAATACAGATTTGAAAAAATTTATCATAGTTACAATACCAAAGATATCAAATGCACACACTTATTGATACAATGTTGGTCAAAAGCTAAAATTTTCTCACAGTCCATAAAGACAGTCCTGATCATCCATCACAGTAAAATTGCAGTGTTTTTTTTTCTCAAAGTCTGAGCAGTAAAAGAAAATGCACACAGAAGTAGTGGATTTCCATGCAATCTTGAAGAAGTAGTGTTGTCCTTCCTACGGAAAGACAGTGCTGACTCTTGACATGCAGACAGGTATTGGTCCACAACAGAGCAAACCCACTGCAGAGTCAGTAGAAATTTTGAAGAGTATTGGTAGGTAGGTCATCAAAGAGCAAACCCACTGTAGTCCTGGTAGAGTTTACGGTACTGGTGGGCCACCAGTGGTTCAGACCCACTGCAGTCCTTGTAGAGATGGCCAACAGCCATCTGTTGCGACTGTGCAGGTGCACAATCACCATCGAAGAGTCTTGCGGAGAATATAGCAAGTCCATAAACCACCACTTGTGCACTCACAAAGTTTTTGAATTGTCCTTAGAACCAGCAATGCTGTTAACCAGTCCCTTGCTGAATTATTAACACACGTGCAAGCACAAACAGTCCCAACTTCTCACATATTGTCCATATACTATGACCAACAGAAACGTGTGCAGCGAAATGTAACTTACAAGTTACTTAATTTGATGAACTGGTGTCAATTACAATTTTATAACATAAGAATACAATAACAAAGGTACAAAATACATCATTAAAGAACATAACAATACAGATAACATTTGCCGTAATATGGGCTTTACAAAAGAATCGAAATAACATATACATCAGTGTTACAAGAAATATGACATAAGTAAATACATAAAAGATCAGAATAATTATTGAAACATCAATTTCACACGTGAGCATTACAACAGAACAGAATTAATAATGTCTAACATCTTTACAAAGTAAATAACATATTATTAATGAAAATTATATTTGAGGATAACAGTATTCCTCATCATAGTTCATGTAGCTGAGTATTAGAAAAATTCTACAACATAAGTCTTATCAGATAAACATACAAAGACAGGAAGAACATAAATACACAAGGGTACACAAAGACATAGTGGGATAACACAAGGAAAGGACAGGGTTTGTTTTACTGCAGTATTTTGCAAATAAAACTTTCTTTACTTCTCGGATATCTCCCTTCATTCTTCATTATTTCCAAAAAGTCCTATCTATACCTGCTTTCTGTACTTTTTTCGTATCTCTTCTCAATGCGTTTCTTCCAATTCATCACAACTCATTCTCTTATATAGTCTACCCCTCTTAAGCTAACTTAAATCTACTGAGCTCAGATGCTAAACTAAGGGACGAGGCAATGCAGCAGCACAGAACAATTAACACATACAGCAATGACAAAAAAAATGGAAATTGGCAAAGCAAGCAGCAGCAAATGCAATAACTTATATCTAAACATGATAAAGCTCAAGCAGAAAAAATATTACAGTAAAAATGGCCATGTTTAATACCTACGTCAGATCTTAACACTAGAGTGATGCATCACGAGAACTTACACTAGCAGATAAGTTATCAAATCGTAAAAAAATTATTTATGCAATTCCTGTGAAGGGAAATGTCTATTTATCTGCCCTCGTTTTCTTGGAAGTAGATCATAAATTTCTTATTGACTGGATCTGTAGGCATAAAATAACTATATTAGTACATCTATTAAATTTTATTTTAACCAATGCTGCAGTGCAGCTAGAAACTAGATATTAAACAAAATGAGTAAATAAATACATAAAGCAAGTCATATGGCATTTCTCTCAACTAGTAAGACAATAGCCGTGAAATGTTTCTCATCGTTTCATTAGGCATTTTAGTAAATATCATAAATTAATAGCTGCACAGTGTAATCATATGTTTTCAAGTTTGGGCGTGTCGTATTTACGATGCGTTCTACAAAGAAATGTCAATAACGAGGATAATGGCCTCTTTTTTTTCTCCACCTGTGCCTCTGAAAGGCACACACTAATGGCTTTTTTCCAGGCGACTGTCGTGCAGCTGGGTGCTTACAGTGACCTACCGAAATATTTACGACGTCAGTTTCCGCTACAGTGACAGTTGGATACAAATAAAATTTCACAGGTCGAAATATTTGCGTCACAAATCTGTAGAAACAAAATCTTGTAAATATAATAGTGTCCAAAAAATCTTCGTCAGCATTGTGGTACATTCACGCATTTACACACATTATATAACTCTTGAAGTACGATTCTTGGTTTCCAACATCCTTTTTCGCAAACCAGAGTCCCTAACCACTACTCATTATTCCTTATCTTATTACACATATACATATTCGTTGACACTTCTTCAATATTTCATCATAATAAATACATGTTGTTGTTGTTGTGGTCTTCAGTCCTGAGACTGGTTTGATGCAGCTCTCCATGCTACTCTATCCTGTGCAAGCTTCTTCATCTCCCAGTACCTACTGCAACCTACATCCTTCTGAATCTGCTTAGTGTATTCATCTCTTGGTCTCCCCTATGATTTTTACCCTCCACGCTGCCCTCCAATACTAAATTGGTGATCCCTTGATGCCTCAGAACATGTCCTACCAACCGATCCCTTCTCCTGGTCAAGTTGTGCCACAAACTTCTCTTCTCCCCAATCCTATTCAATACTTCCTCATTAGTTATGTGATCTACCCATCTAATCTTCAGCATTCTTCTGTAGCACCACATTTCAAAAGCTTCTATTCTCTTCTTGTCCAAACTATTTACCATCCATGTTTCACTTCCATACATGGCTACACTCCATACAAATACTTTCAGAAATAACTTCCTGACACTTAAATCTATACTCGATGTTAACAAATTTCTCTTCTTCAGAAACGCTTTCCTTGCCATTGCCAGTCTACATTTCATATCCTCTCTACTTCGTCCATCATCAGTTATTTTGCTCCCCAAATAGCAAAACTCCTTTACTACTTTAAGTGTCTCATTTCCTAATCTAATACCCTCAGCATCACCCGACTTAACTCGACTACATTCCATTATCCTCGTTTTGCTTTTGTTGATGTTCATCTTATATCCTCCCTTCAAGACACCATCCATTCCGTTCAACTGCTCTTCCAAGTCCTTTGCTGTCTCTGCCAGAATTACAATGTCATCGGCGAACCTCAAAGTTTTTATTTCTTCTCCATGGATTTTAATACTTACTCCTAATTTTTCCTTTGTTTCCTTTACTGCTTGCTCAATATACAGATTGAATAACATCGGGGAGAGGCTACAACCCTGTCTTACTCCCTTCCCAACCACTGCTTCCCTTTCATGTCCCTCAACTCTTATAACTGCCATCTGGTTTCTGTACAAGTTGTAAATAGCCTTTCGCTCCCTGTATTTTACCACTGCCACCTTCAGAATTTGAAAGAGAGTATTCCAGTCAACATTGTCAAAAGCTTTCTCTAAGTCTACAAATGCTAGAAACGTAGGTTTGCCTTTCCTTAATCTTTCTTCTAAGATAAGTCGTAAGGTCAGTATTGTCTCACGTGTTCCAGTATTTCTACGGAATCCAAACTGATCTTCCCCGAGGTCGGCTTCTACCAGTTTTTCCATTCGTCTGTAAAGAATTCGTGTTAGTACTTTGCAGCTGTGGCTTATTAAACTGATTGTTCGGTAATTTTCACATCTGTCAACACCTGCTTTCTTTGGGATTGGAATTATTATATTCTTCTTGAAGTCTGAGGGTATTTCGCCTGTTTCATACATCTTGCTCACCAGATGGTAGAGTTTTGTCAGGACTGGCTCTCCTAAGGCCGTCAGTAGTTCCAATGGAATGTTGTCTACCCCGGGGGCCTTGTTTCGACTCAGGTCTTTCAGTGCTCTGTCAAACTCTTCACGCAGTATCGTATCTCCCATTTCATCTTCATCTACATCCTCTTCCATTTCCATAATATTGTCCTCAAGTGCATCGCCCTTGTATAGACCCTCTATATACTCCTTCCACCTTTCTGCTTTCCCTTCTTTGCTTAGAACTGGGTTTCCATCTGAGCTCTTGATGTTCATACATGTGGTTCTCTTATCTCCAAAGGTCTCTTTAATTTTCCTGTAGGCAGTATCTATCTTACACCTAGTGAGATAAGCCTCTACATCCTTACATTTGTCCTCTAGCCATCCCTGCTTAGCCATTTTGCACTTCCTGTCGATCTCATTTTTGAGACGTTTGTATTCCTTTTTGCCTGTTTCACTTACTGCATTTTTATATTTTCTCCTTTCATCAATTAAATTCAATATTTCTTCTGTTACCCAAGGATTTCTACTAACCCTCTTCTTTTTACCTGCTTGATCCTCTGCTGCCTTCACTACTTCATCCCTCAGAGCTACCCATTCTTCTTCTACTGTATTTCTTTCCCCCATTCCTCTTAATTGTTCCCTTATGCTCTCCCTGAAACTCTGTACAACCTCTGGTTCTTTCAGTTTATCCAGGTCCCATCTCCTTAAATTCCCACCTTTTTGCAGTTTCTTCAGTTTTAATCTACAGTTCATAACCAATAGATTGTGGTCAGAGTCCACATCTGCCCCTGGAAACGTCTTACAATTTAAAACCTGGTTCCTAAATCTCTGTCTTACCATTATATAATCTATCTGATACCTTTTAGTATCTCCAGGGTTCTTCCATGTATACAACCTTCTATCATGATTCTTAAACCAAGTGTTAGCTATGATTAAGTTGTGCTCTGTGCAAAAAACTATCAGGCGGCTTCCTCTTTCATTTCTTAGCTCCAATCCATATTCACCTACTGTGTTTCCTTCTCTCCATTTTCCTACACTCGAATTCCAGTCACCCATGACTATTAAATTTTCGTCTCCCTTCACTATCTGAATAATTTCTTTTATTTCATCATACATTTCTTCAATTTCTTCGTCATCTGCAGAGCTAGTTGGCATATAAACTTGTACTACTGTAGTAGGTGTGGGCTTCGTATCTATCTTGGCCACAATAATGCGTTCACTATGCTGTTTGTAGCAGCTTACCCGCATTCCTATTTTCCTATTCATTATTAAACCTACTCGTGCATTACCCCTATTGGACTTTGTGGTTATAACCCTGTAGTCACCTGACCAGAAGTCTTGTTCCTCCTGCCAGCGAACTTCACTAATTCCCACTATATCTAACTTTAACCTATCCATTTCCCTTTTTAAATTTTCTACCCTACCTGCCCGATTAAGGGGTCTGACATTCCACGCTCCGATCCGTAGAACGCCAGTTTTCTTTCTCCTGATAACGACATCCTCTTGAGTAGTCCCCGCCCGGAGATCCGAATGGGGGACTATTTTACCTCCGGAATATTTTACCCAAGAGGACGCCATCATCATTTAATCATACAGTAAAGCTGCATGCCCTCCGGAAAAATTACGGCCGTAGTTTCCCCTTGCTTTCAGCTGTTCGCAGTACCAGCACAGCAAGGCCGTTGTGGTTAGTGCTACAAGGACAGATCAGTCAATCATCCAGACTGATGCCCCTGCAACGACTGAAAAGGCTGCTGCCCCTCTTCAGGAACCACACGTTTGTGTGGCCTCTCAACAGATACCCCTCCGTTGTGGTTGTACCTACGGTGCGGCTATCTGTATCGCTGAGGCACGCAAGCCTCCCCACCAATGGCAAGGTCCATGGTTCATGGGGGGGGAGGAATAAATACATAGCATAATCAAATTCCTCATATATCATCAGCTTATTGATCATAAACATACCTCAACAGCATAATACACATCGTAGTCGTGAAAATAACATCATAACACCTCAGTCAAATCTCAAAAACGTCATAGCTTTCTGCAATAATGTCAAAACCTAAAAAAATTCTCTGCTCATTTCAATAGTGTCATCTACCTCAAACGTACTTTAAAATCATGCTCCCTTACCAAATACATCATTCAAAGCTCTCATAGTATCACAATGGTTCCGAAAAAATATGAACAGTTCACAAAGTAAAGACAAAATAGAATTTCATAAGTGTGAAGTTACCCAACTGTGTAATTGCGTAAACATGTGTCACTGATGTAGTAAAAAAATGTTTATCTCTCTGTTAAATGATCAGATAGCTGTGTAATTTGTGTGTTAGAGAAATATGGTACTGATGTGTGAAGTTGTATAAGCCAATACCATATTAGCTAGGGCTCCTTGTGCTTGCCAAACACATGGTACACAAAGTAAGCGTGTACCCCCCTGAGGATTAATGTAATTATGCCCTCAGGTGTTACAGATTACCGCAATAGAATGAAATGTATCACGGAAAACCTTTGTATCATTGTATTTCAAATATCTTTAAAAATTAATGTTTTAAGTACAAAATTAATCACTCAAATACGTGTACTGTAGCGCTAAACTGTACGTCTTGTTGTAAGATAATCTCTGTGGAAGTGTCGTAGTTATCATCCTCCGAAAGGTAAGTTCCGCAAAAGTCAATGTACTTACCTCATGATAAACAAAAGTGAAATGCTTTGCGTATAGATATCTTAGTTATTACGCTTATTGCCATGATGAAGAAAGTACTGTGCTGTAACGTATTGTTGTGCTACGGAAAAGGCTGTCTCATTGTAGCTATACCACAAAAGTTACTACTAAAACATGTTTTACTTTCCAGAATAATTCAGAAGAACTGTGCAGATATGAAACAAAAACACCGCAAAAGCAACGTTGTAAATTGTCACTCATTAGTAGCGTCGTGATACAATCGTGTAGCTGTCACATAAACCAACCACTGTGTCATCTGGTATTTCACAGAAAGTACTTTAAATCCAGAATGTATTTTCAAGTAAACCAAAATGTTGCATTAAAATCTCATTAGCAGTACCAGTATATGTTCTAAGTATGTAAGCCTTATAGTCGTTATGTAATCGTGCAACTAACAAGCAAGAATGTACACACACAATAACACTGTGACGTCTGTTCACTATAACAATCCATTTGTAATTTCTGTTTAAATAAGTTCTCTTGGTTCTTGATTGGATATTTAACTTCAAACATTGTTGCATGGTAACAGTTTCTAAGTCTGACAATGCATACTAGAAATGTGAAGTGAAAAGTTTTATGGCAAAGACAAAGTTAAAAAGTAGATTATCTTTCAATAAACGGTTTTACATGTGAAATGTGGTGTAAACCTTTACTCTTCCTAGTATGCAGAGTTTCAACTTCAATGCAATTATCATGTGGTATACGTCGGATTCTGTAAGGTCCATTGTAAACTAGAAAGAATTTGTGACTCAAGTGTTTCTTCTTATGTGACAATGAGTGAGCTTTAATGAGAACTTTCTGACCAATATATAATTTCTTTGCATTTGCTTTACCGTGTAGTTTTCTCCTTTTGTCTGCTGCAGATTTTATATTTTTAAGAGCCAAATCAATTATGTCTTTGTGTCGAAGTTTATGTGTATTCAGGAAAGGTACAAGCTCTCTGATTCTGTTCGGTGGTTCTTCATTCTTCAGTACAAGAGTAGGTGGTAAAGCAGTGGAATCATGAGGCATTTCATTCAGCACATTTTGAAATAAGTGTAAATATCTGTCCCAATGCTGATGCTTTCTGTGACAATAAAGTCTGCAAAGCTTATTGATTTCTTTCATAATCCGTTCAGATGGGTTACAATGTGGTGAGTACAATGAAATAAAAACAGGTTTGATTTTATGATTCCGAAGCATGCGTGACCAAACACCATATCTGAATTGCGGTCCGTTATCTGAAATGACTTTACTAACGTGTCCAACTTCACGTAAGAAATTTTTAACAAAGGCGTTAGATACAGACCGTCCAGTGGCTTTACATAACGGTGTGAAAGAAACAAATTTTGAAGTAAGTTCAACAGCGACTAGAATGTACGAAAATCCATTAGATGTTCTGACATGCGGTCCCAAGAGATCAACAGCAGCAAATTCTTTTAATTTAGAAGGAATAATAGGAAACAACGGAGCACGATGTGAGATAGTAGATGGTTTCGCCTTTTGACAAAGTTTACAAATAGACAAGACTCTTCGAATTCTCTTTTCCATATTGTTAAAATAACAAGTCGTTCGAAGAATATGATAACATTTTCGTGGACCAAAATGTGCGTAGCTGAAATGAATGTACCAAATGAGCTTATTAACAAAATCGTCTGGAATGCAAAGTACCCATAGCTTGTCATCAACAGTGCAGCGTTTGAAGAGTATGTTGTTTCTAACCAGATAATAATGCCGAATCTGAGTGTGTGTCTTTTCGTGCCATTTACTTTTGATGTCTTTCCAATGCGGATCTTTATCTTGTTCATGAGCAATGTCCTTTAAGGATGTGGAGATGAAGTTTTCAAAGGCGACTTTCTGATTGTAAAGAATACTGAAATTTTTCTCAAGGTTAGCTTATGTTATTTCTCTCTGAGCCAGACGGTTCACGTGGCTGCCTGCGGTGCAGGTCATTGTCTGCCTCTTTGTTGGCGCGCGTCGTTATTGGGATTTGGAGGTCTAGCTTCTACAAATTCATCTTGTCGAGAGGGCCCTGCTCTGTTTGAATCTCGCCAGTTCTGATGGAATTCAGGTCTGTCGTTTTGCCGGTAGTTTACATAGTTTCTTGTTTGTCGGTCATCTGGTGGAGAATTTCTCCCTGAATCGTAACTGCGCGCTGAACTGTTGCGTCTGAAGTTATTCTGTCTCCCGTGATAATAATAGTTCTGGTTGTCATATTGTCTGTTTCTATGGATATCTTTGTCATATTCATTACTACGGAAGTGCGATCTTTCTCTGTAACTATTATTCTGCCAACGGTTGTCATACGGGTGCTGTCTGTTTTGGTCACGATTTACGTTGTAAGAATAGCCTTGTCGTGTTTTCTTTCTGTCATCGCGGAATTGTGACAGATGTGACCTGTAATTGTTGTGTTCCTGTTTTCGCGTTCCGCGATTGTCAGTGTCAATTTCTAATTCTTGTAACAGTCCCTGAAAAGCTTCAATGTCGTCTTTGCAACGTCCTGCCAAAATAATATGTCGTAAATGTTCAGGTAATTTGATTAAGCAAATGCGGATGAGTTCTGAGGGGCTGTATGGGTTTCACAAGACTGGAAAATTCAGATTGTTCGAAATGTTTCATCATTATGGTGCTATGTTTTACTCGGTCTTGTGTAGCTTGAGACCAATATGCTGAGAGGAAGGCATGGTAAAATTCTCCTTCACTGTGACTATTGTGAATGACCGATCGCATTCTTACAGCTGGTTCATTCTCTAAATAGCCACACATAAATTCTAATCTGTGCTCTAATGACCAGTTGGGAGGAAAACAATGAGAGAATTGATGGAGCCACGCTTGTGGATGAATGTCGTTGCCAGAATTCTTAAATGTTTTAAATTTACATGTAGTAATGAACAGCTTATAGTCAAAATCATCATGTCGGCGAGTCGCATATCGGTCATTGTTACGTCGTTTCGGCGGTTCCGTTTCAAAATTCGATGCACCTTGCCAATTTCTTTCATAATTTCCGAAATGCGCTGTGTTATTATTTTGTGGCTGTTCCGTATTTCTATGTCCCTCTTCCCGTATTGGGGCGCGAGTGTCCTCTGAAATACGTAATTCTTGTGTTACCTGTGTCAGCTGATCTTGTACTTCCCGGATTTGTCTTTTGTGTTGCGTATTAATTTGATTCTGATTTTGTTTGAATTTCCTAATTTGTTCACACTCTTCTGTGTCATTAAAGACTACCGGTTTTGTGTCATTCAGATTATCATCTACCTTCGTAGATAAATTATTTAGCTGATCCGAAAGTTCAACTACTTTCTCTGATAATGAACTAATTTCCTCCATGTGTCTTTCTGAACCAATTTTCAGAGTATCTACTGTGTCCTTTAAGTTTTCCTGAGTTTTTGCAAGTTGCGTAACCGAATCGGTAGATGCAACTGAGTCAATTTTAGCTTGCAAGGTCTCATGATTTTCATGAACAATAGTTTGCAGTTCTTTTATGGCTGCTTCGTGATTCTGTAATGTATTTTCATGAGGCGAAAAAATAGGTTGGAAATGCTCACAAATTTGTGTTTTTACCTCATTACAGACTTTTTGACATTTCGATTCGATTTTATGTAACTCAGTAGTTAAATCTTCACGTGTTTGTTCAAACGTGGTGTGAAGATTTTGTTCCATTGCGTCTAACTGTTGCTGTGTTTGTCTCTGGTGTTGTTCCATTGTGTCTAACTTTTGAAGATTTTGTCCCATTTGTTTCTGATTTTGTTCAGGCGTTGTGTCTAACTTTTGTAGTCTTTGTCCCATTTGTTGCATTAACTGTAATAACAATGCACTGGTGTCTGAAACATGTTCCTCATTGCTTTTTGGCAGTGAAGTTGCACCGGCAACATTCACATTTTGACAAGCAGAAAATGTGTCTTCACTTATTTGAGAAAACGGTGAGGACCCAAAACCTGAATCTGCAGTATTTGCAAGATTGTGTCCTGTCATTTCGGATTCCTGAGGTGAACTGTTGCTGACCGATCGTTCGATAATGCTTTCCTGTTCACTAATTGTTTCACTGTCTACACCATTTGCCGCCCGCTCCATTTCCCTATGCACAGTTACCAAATTACTACTTTGAACATTAGTTAATTCATTACTCGGTGGCGCTAATGCACTGCTTTCGTCTTCACTGTCATTTCTCAGTTTACTTTGGAGCCTAGTATTACGTTTTTCACACGCCATTATTGTCACAATAACACAGAAAAACACAATTGGAAAAGTAAAATAAGAAAACACATTAACATAGCACTGAAAATAATATCTAGTTAATTGCAAGTGCAGCTGCGAAATACTTGGTGCAAATCTACATGCATGCCACAACAACAATGAAAGACTGCAACTACAAAGGAAATTCTCTCTACAATTACGCGCTAGCAATAAACAAAGGCTGCACTAATTGCACAAACTACATGAGAAAAAATGAGAAGATTCCAGTGAGATATCCTTGGCTAAGGGTCGACATATGAAACGTCCCCTTAGAAAAATTATACATGACTATGCTTAAACTGACACACAATATTTTAGCGCAACGCAATCTGACTTTCAAAAATCCCTACAAAAGAATGGCCCTGACTAACATTAACCTATACCTTTCACAAATCACTTACCTCACAAAAATCTTCGTTACTCGAACTACTGCAATACAGCGAGCGCCACTACTGCCAGCTAAATAAAAGATTCAAACTACGGAAGGCACTAACAACTGATAGGCATAGTTAGAAAATGAAAGATTTTAATAGAGAACAAACAATGTATTTACCTTAATAGTGTTGAAAAATCATAATATACATAGCAGTTCATGACATCCAGTCTTACAAATTTCAAAACTCCGCCATTTCTCTCCCCACATCCACCACTGCTGGCGGCTCACCTCCAACTGCGCAACGCTACGCGCTGTTAACATCCAGCTGCCCAACACTACAATGGCAGACAACAATGCAAACTAGCCACAGACCGCACACAGCACAGCCAGTGATTTTCATACAGAGCGCTACGTAACGTTGCCAATAAGAAAACATAAACAGCCTACTTACATAGGACAGCCAGTGATTTTCATACAGAGCGCTACGTAACGTTGCCAATAAGAAAACATAAACAGCCTACTTACATATGTATGCCACATACAGTGCATGGCAGAGGGCACTTCAAACCATAACAGGTCATTTCCTTTCCTGTTCCTCTCGCGAATGGGGCGAGGATCAAAACGACTGTCTACATGCTTCCATACAAGGTCTGACTTCTCTTATGGTGGCTTAGCAGTCCTATTGCGAGATATACGATGGTAGCGGTAGAATCGTTCCGCAATCTGTACATTATGACTCTGAATTGCTTCGATGTCTTCCTTTAATTCGATCTGATGGGACCCAAAACATTCGAGAAGTACACAAGAATGGGATGCACAAATGTTTTGTATATGGTCTCCTTTACAGATACTTCCCTAGAATCCTCCCCATACATCAAAGTCGATCATTCGCCTTCCCAACAACCAGCCTTAAGTGCTCGTTTCATTTTATGTCGCTTTGTAACGTTACGCCTAGATACTTAAGCGAAGTGACTGTGTCGAGTAGCACAGCACTAGCACTGTATTCGAACCTTACAAGATTGTCTTTCCTGTTCATCGGCATTAACTTACATTTTTACGCAGTTAGAGCAAGTTGCGATTTATCACAAAAATAGAAATTACCCTCATATCACTCTGCACAGTCACCTGCGATTACACTTCCCCGTTCATTGTAGTGCCTTCAGGAAACTGTCGCAGATTCCTGCTCACAATATCCGTCAGATCATTTATGTATACAGAAAACAGGAGCTGCTCTATCATACTTCCATGGCGTTCTCCTGACGATACCTTTGTCTCTGAAGAACATTCACCATCCAAGACAATGTACAGGATTCAACACACATTAAAAAAAGTTTTGCATCACCTCGGTTCCGAGAGTTCCGGAACTGTACAGAAAACTGGAATAGAGATAAACATAAACATCATTTCCGCTCTTTTTATTGCTCATGAAAACCACACATTACATGTTGTAATGTAGGAACTAGGTGCGAGAAATTGGGAGATCGGGAAAGATTTGACGTCATTGCTAGCTGAAACCCAGTCCCAGAGAGAGAGTGCCATCTGGATCCAACGCTCCATGTGACAGCTGACAGCCAATACGTGATTTCTCTCCCATGCTCCCTACTGGTACTCACAGCGGTGCATGGTGACTGTTTGTCAGCACGTTCTACAGGAACAAACAACCTTTGCTGAAGCAACGATCCTAGTTGGCATGTAAGCGACAACTGGAACACTGCAGGGGAATACTGAAATCAAAAGCCGGCCGTAGTGGCCGTGCGGTTCTAGGTTCTCCAGTCTGGAACCGCGTGACCGCTACGGTCGCAGGTTCGAATCCTGCCTCGGGCATGGATGTGTGTGTTGTCCTTAGGTTAGTTAGGTTTAAGTAGTTCTAAGTTCTAGGGGACTTATGACCTCAGCAGTTGAGTCCCATAGTGCTCAGAGCCATTTGAACCGTTTTTTTGAGATCAAAAAATTAGATATATAATAAAAATATGTAATACCCCTAGCCGACCTGCAAAGATCTCTGATGTGCTATGAACCACGCGTTTTGCATTGAGTATCATTCCACTTTTAAAATCGGTTAACCCACGACGTGCTGCAATGTTTACTACACACCTATGTGTAAAATCCGCTCAGATATCGTGTCTACACCTGTGCCATCTAGCGGCAACATTAGAATATCATACTTGATACGTGTTCAAATGGGGCAAAATGCCTCATCCAACAGTGACAGCGATAGAGACTCTTCGACAAGTTTCATCAATTTGCCCTCCGCACCGCCAGCTTACACTGGGAGCGGTGCTCCAGGCGGCGGACACAACCTCTGGCCACCGAGCGAGGTGGCGCAGTGGTTAGCAAACTGGACTCGCATTCGGGAGGACGGCGGTTCAATCCCGCGTCCGGCCATCCTGATTTAGGTTTTCCGTGATTTCCCTAAATCGCTCCAGACAAATTCCGGAATGGTTCCTTTGAAAGGGCATGGTCGACTTCCTTCCCTGTCATTCCCTAATCCGATGAGTCTCTTCCCCCAAACAACCCAACCCAACCCAACAAACTCTGGCTCTATGTAGGGGATCATGACGCCAATCAGTGGTCTCTGGGGCGTCATAAGGAGATTGGGACAGCAAATCACAGACAGATTCGTGTGTATATTCCCTCGCTGTTACCTTGATGCGCTCCTATCGCATCACGAGATGATCACTCTTGCATACTCCACATACACTCTCCGGGTTACTGTGTTGGCTGGATTCTCGCTTGCTATTTACCGGCCACTGTGCCTGGACTTAGTTCTAGGTATTGGACTCATACGGCTGTAACTGTTCTATTACCTGTGATCAATGACCGTGAAGTTGCATCACGCCACAACACAATTATTTCTGTAACTTTTGGCGACTCAGTCCATTACTAAATGAAATACTAACTAACATGGCGTGGCGTGTAATACACACAGAAAATAGATACATATACCATCTGCTCAAATGTATGCAGATAACTGTTAGTAGACATTAATATGGGGTGTGTACACCCTTTGCCATTATGACGGCTTGAACTCTGCTGGACACACTTTCAGT
Organism: Schistocerca piceifrons; assembly: GCF_021461385.2. Taxonomy (NCBI): domain Eukaryota; kingdom Metazoa; phylum Arthropoda; class Insecta; order Orthoptera; family Acrididae; genus Schistocerca; species Schistocerca piceifrons. Next base: position 77,279,948 of record NC_060149.1, read on the forward strand.
GAGGTGTCGGGATGTCTGGGGAGGAATGGCAGCCCATTCTTCTCCAACAGCCGAAACCAGAAAACGTAGTGACGTTGGAGTCAAGGGTGAAGCTAACGTTCTAACTCATCCCAGAAGTGTTTCATTGAGTTCAGAGTGTGTGAATGGACAGGTCATTTCATTTATTGTCCACAAAGCATTGCGTCACGCGTGGTGCTTTGTGAGAGGGTGCAGGTCACGCTGATACAACCATTGTCACCAGACTCTTCCTCTGTTCTACGTAGTACGCAATATGTGAAATGTGTTCATCTCTTTCCGCATTTAGCGTTGCATTAAACACAATTAGGGGACCGCACCCCAAGCACCAAAAACACCGCCATGCCGTGACACCATCCATCATTTTTCACTGTTGGCGCTACACATAGTGGCACGTGAAGTTCTTCAGGCATTCGCCAAACCCAAACCCTTCCTTCACATTGGCACAAGGCATAGCGTGATTCATCACTCCAAATCTTTCGTTTCCAGTCATTCGCGATACAGTGATGTCGTTTCTTACACCACCTCAAGCGTTGCGTAGCGTTGGCTTCAGAAATGTGTAGCTTATGAAGAGCTGCTCACCCATTGTATCCCATTCTTTTTAATTCAGTATGCACAGTCGTTGTCATAGCTGAATTACTGGTAGCACTTTGGAACAGGCGAGTGATTCCTGTCGCTTATTTCAAGGGATTTTTTTACAACAACCCTCGGCTATGCTCAGTACATAATGTCCGCTTGGTCTTGGTTTAGTTGTGGTTGCTCCTTCGCGTTTCCGCTTCACAGTCACATCACCAACAGTCGTTATGGTAAGCTTTAGAAAGGTTGAAATATCCCTAATGGATTTGGTACTCAGATGATGCCCAATAACTCGCCCAGGTTCTCTGCTGACAACACAACAGTTCTAGCGTATTCTTATACTGGCGGGTCCGTCTCTCGTGACATCGTGTGGTCAATTTCGCATTACACGTGTGTGTCCGGGGCACACAGGTGTGTTCAGATAGTGTACACATACTTCGTCAATTTACGGTGTTATTGGTTTGAACTTCTTGACTATAAACTAGCGTTCGTGCTGAACATTTGGGATGTCATGCTGGTGCGTCCAGCAGTAGTCAGCCAATATCGCTGCACTCCATCAATTGTGATAGCGTGACTCTATAACCATCCACGAAAGAAACGCTTGCTATGTTCATCATTGCCTCAACCTATGCTCTCAAGGAAGAAGTCAAGATGCGAGTCAAAAAGATGTCTTCTGAGCGACGAGTTGCAACTCAGCACTAATAAACTTCACATTTACGTTTCCCAGGAAAGCTGACTACGTCTGACTTGAATTCATGACTTTCAGCACCACTCAGTAAGTCTTAGAAGGCTCTGTCGGCAATGATTTTCCGAATTTAAGGACTTACAAACACACCTACTTTCACATTTACATGGCTCAACCCCAGAAACTTGTTGCACAGGTACCGAAATCCATCTAAGCCTTTGTCTAGCTCCTTTTCAGAACTCTTCATAAGCCCCAACCTTATACGCACCGGTGAAATTAATAACAGCGCATGATGGACGTTTTGGTTCCCTGGCTGCAATTTATCTCCGATTGGCCATTTCTGCTTTACGTGGGATGGTTTCCATTTCAGCTGTCCCACTTTCTGATAGAACGGCAGTACTGTCTGCATTCCCACTAGACGAGAATGGTCATTATTTTCAGGTCACCGCAAATACTAGCGATAGTAATATTGTCAAAAAAGTGACCTAGCAACTTGCTTTCGTATTTCGCTTTTAGGTGGTCAGAATCTCCATCTAGTGCTGATGCATATGTTTCCCTTGTGGAGTTATACCGCCTTCAGTTTTGTCTCACTCAGATGAATCAATGAACAGCCGCACACTTCCACGTTTGTTCTCACTGACGCTTTACGTACGACTTTGCGCATTCGTTCAGCAGCAAATAATGCCACAAGCTCTTCGGCTGTGTCGAAAGTACGAAGTCGTGCCTGGTGCACACAAAACTTGATCTCTTTTATGACGTGAATAGAGTTGTTTTGCTTGGCCTTCTGTTAGTGTTAAATCCCATACGAGATCCCGAAATTTAGCATAATTTATCTCCTGAATATCTTCAAAAGGTCAGTAGTTAGAGTTACAGACGTTGAAAAGAGATATAAAATCATTTGTCTCCTTGCATCTCTTCGTCAACTGCGGCTGCTGATGTCATTGGAGAAGTGACAAGATCATTTTGAATTGTTTTATAAACTGGGGAGATTCTGGGTATTTTACAGATACATGAGTTTTGATGAAGATTGTCGTGGTGTCTGTCATAACAGAAATAACAGTTGGTGGTGTGGTTTCTTGCTTCACGCCCTACCACTGAAACTCGAAATGTCAAGGGACTGTTCTTCTTCAAAACTGCGCAAATTGTATGCACATGTCAAGTAGATAAATCTTGGTACCCATACCTTACCACTGCCTATCTTCATATCAAAGAAGTACAGTTCACACACTTTCCTCAGAAACGGTGTGAAACTCTTTTCAAGAAATTTGTCTGTTACGCAGCCACACACACGAAAAAAAACTGTCAACAGAAGTGAAACTACACAGTGCTCTTTTTACATTCGTTTATGGCATAAAAGAGTCATTTCTGATTTCAGTCTTGAAGTACAGTTCACACACTTTCCTCAGAAACGGTGTGAAACTCTTTTCAAGAAATTTGTCTGTTACGCAGCCACACACACGAAAAAAAAAACTGTCAACAGAAGTGAAACTACACAGTGCTCTTTTTACATTCGTTTATGGCACAAAAGATTCATTTCTGATTTCAGTCTTGATTATATACGTGATGAATTAGTATCATCAATGTAGTTTACCAAACAATGTACGATTCTGCAGCAGCAAAAGTATGTAGGCCTCAAAATCATCTGTTTATACACGAATGAGAAGAGAAGTACTGCTGTTGCTGTGAACCACTAGAAACGACTCATCGTCAACATCGATAAAAAGAATTAACCTGCAGCCATTAGAGTGACTCCAGTGGGCAATGTTACCCCCAGCTGACGGCAATTAACCTTGAAAATATTTCTATGTACCGTACGCAACAAAAATTAACGTGATAGAGCAAAGCAGTTTTTAGATTTAAAAACATAAACTGCAATGTAAAAAGGAAAAATCGTGTAAGATATTTACAGTTTATTTATAGTGGTCTTTGTCCCCTGTCGTCGGTTGTTGTTGTATTACGGCGTGGAACACGTTCGTATAGATGATTAACAGTTAATTAATTTCAAACCTGCTACATTTTGCATGAATCGAGCGTATGAGTCTATTTTGCTGCTTAATTGTGCATAAAGGGGCACTATTGTCCACATTTCAGTTCTGTAAGTTATCTATTTGTCATTATATAATTGGTCGTTAGCTGCCGCATTCATGTCTGGAGTCAGCACAGAAATTCCTGTCATTGCTGACTGATATCTCTCATATGACAGGAAGAGCTGTTAGTTTCCCCTCTCTTGTATACGGTTCTCATACACTCAAATGGGACTGATCAGAGAAGACATTCGGACTATTTTTCTGACATTTTAACTAAAGACAATTAGGCTTCATCTAATTCCTTATCGATTTTTCCCAACACATTGACATAGAATAAGTGGGTTAGTTTCACATTTTGAGTTTTCCTGAGATTTTTATCGAAAGTGACATCATCATGCTACTGCAGCAACTAGAAGTGGCATGATTGGAGGTGCAAACTGAACCTCTGATAATACTGTCATTGCTGTATTACTATTGAGTTGCCCTAAGCTGAGAACAAAGTTCTCTTAATGTTGTTTTCAGAGTTTGCGGAGCACTCAGGCTGAGCTTTCAGACTAGTTTAATTTGGCAGAAGGCTGTCGACTGACCTCAGGAAGACATCTAAACAGTACTGTAAATATATAATCAAAGTAGCAGAACCATAGAGGATGTTTTAGTAAAAGTGAAGCTATAACTATAGTGTTGATTGGCTAAAGTGCTGTAATTTTCATCGGTTTTCTGGGGTTCCACTGAAGCTTGTAGTGATGTGTCATGGAACTGAGGCTGAAGATATTGCAATATTGATTTCGTTTCGTCACACCAATTATTCGTGCATGAAACTACAAACCAGAATGAATGCGCTAGGTATTTGTTTTTATTGAAACACGCCAGTGTCTATTTCTGTGTTGCCTGTGATAGATTAACAACTAGTAGCATCCTGAAACACAAATTCGAGAAAATATGAAGATTTGCAGCAAATGAGTTTCCATGTGCTCATTGCCACTACTAGTATTAAAAATATCTCTGTTAGATACAGTATATTCTGGTTTAAAAAAAATTTCGCGTTGATATAAAAAGTAGACAGCCATGAGACTTGTGGATATCACATATGCGATGAAAAAGAACTGAAAATTGTAAGACAAAGAAAAAGCTAATGTAGGTCAACAGGGTTTAGTGAAAATACAAGATGGAAGTATTCTTTTTGAAATATGAAACTGTGTTAGAGGAATGTTTTGAGAGTAAGAATTTTACCAGTTAACTTATATGACATAGGTGTAACATGAGGCCACAGGTCTCATTATCCTCTGAACGGCTGCACTTTTCGGCAAGAAGCATCACGAGGGACTGTCTGTAGCTTAGTTCCTTTATCGTCCGCACAAACCAAGCTGACACTCGGCGCGGTGGCTGATGTGAGTGACCGTAAAGACATCTTCCATTTGTGCAGATAATACTTCGGAAGAAATCCTAAGAGGACAACCAAGACAGATGACTGTAGGACACAAATCAGTTGCATATAGTTTCGCGCTTTTTAGCAGAGTGAAAGTTGCTGTAACAATTTAACCTTTCATTATTAATTGCATATGACATAACATTGTTTAAAATCCAATGCTGAACTTTCAGTTGTGTGTAGCGTAACAACTTCAAAAAAGTACTGTGCCAGACGCTTTCCCGGTCGTGTCATAGCCTTAGTTTGAGTCTTAGGTTAAATCATTATATGTAGAATTCAACCTATATGCGTATCTCGACCATCATAAATATCCCAAGCATTATATACGGATTTGGAAGAAAAATTAGCCTTTCTTTACAAACTATTGATTTCAATCTGTTGCACAGCGAAGCAAATCTATTCTTTACCTTTGATAAATAGCAGAACTTGACAATTTAGTTTCTCACAGCAAACACAAAAGTCATTTTCCAGTGAACATTGATTTTAAACTTTAAAACTCCGCTATTCTCACGACAAAATCAGAGCTACTAACGTCACGGCCTCCTAGAAGTCATATAGAAGGCTACGACATTTCAGAAAAAACGAAGCTAGAGAAGCCAGTGCTTCGATCGATTTTTAATGTCATTGCTGTCTAGGAGTATTGACAGTTCGCCAGCTGTTGCCGGTGAGGAACAGAAGGGCATTAAACTTCGTGTGACAGGTATGGCCATAATATGCGATATTATTTGTCATTTGTTTTGATAGTCCTGGAAATCGTGAATTTGAATGAGAAGCGTCCCGCGTTCTTTGATGATGGTTTGAAACCAGTATGATCAATAGACTACCTGTTGCCCACAGAGTTAGCATAAGCTTTAGTTCATCACATGTGTAACATGTCTTGAACAACAGCCCTATTTGAAAGTCAAGAGTTAGTTTGGTAGTATGATTATCGAAATATGTATAGTGCAGACAGTACTGTTTTGGTAGTAACTCTTCAGTAAACATGTACTCTCTGTGCTGTTATCTCATAGTCGTCGCCACTTGTAAATGCTGGTGTACGGTATGAATCATTTGTTGATGAACTTATAGGTACAAACTGCAGTGCAGTTCTCCATTTAGAGTTATTAAAATCATCAAAAACATTTTTCACTACATGAAATATACGTGGTACGTGTAGTGTAACTCGGAACCTTTGAGGATCAGCTCGCATGTCCAGATTTTCTTAATTTTAGTTTGAGATGGCAGTCTTTAAATAAATAATAGGATTTACGGTATTTTAGAGTACGTTCGGTACCGGCGTCATACATTTTTGTGACGTAACATAGGCCATTATTGTAGTTGCTTTAACGTGTAAATTGGCGGTTCAAGCATATTTTGCTGTTACAGAAAAATGGAGGCACTTCATCATGATCACAAAGAAGGCTTCACTTTAGCTTATGGATTGGCTCAGCTTACAGGAACGGCAGCAGTTGTAATGGTTGTCGTTTGGGCTGGTTACTACAAAGGAGGATTTTCATGGCGTTCAAACCCATCAGTTGAATTTAATTGGCACCCAGTGTTGATGCTGATTGGAATGGTTTTTTTGCTTGGAAATGGTAAGTGTGTTTGGTGCAGCTACTGTAAATATTTACTTTTATGCTATGTACCTTATGACATAACATCAGTAGTTATGTAATCAACTTACTGAAAGTGACAAGAGATGAGAATGTTACTAATCAACTGAAGGATCCATTTTAAACTTACAGGACGTTGATGGTTAAGTTTTCAATAAAAGCGTTATTCCATGCTACACCTTACATATTAGTAAGTGAACATACATAGTACATCACCCAAGGACATGTACTACAGTGGTTACATGACTAAATGTAATTGCTGTTTGAATTTCTCTTTTATTATTCCTCTGTCTAGACAATCGGAATGGCTTTGTGCTGTATGCAAAACAAATTGGTGAAATTGATGAAAACTGAAATGTACCACCACTGAAGATTTATATGCCACAGCACCACACATTTTATAATCTTTAAGCATCAAAGGGCCACATCTGTGATACAGGTTTTGTGAAGGTAATAAAATGCAAATAAACAGCTCAAAATATGCAACACATCCTTTACTGGGGTAGGACAGATTGGCCTGAGGATAAGGCAAGTAGTAGGCTGTCGGCTTGATTCAGGACCCATCCCATGACTTAGGAAAAGACAAATCAGGATGGCTGGACAGAGGAACTCCAGCCTCTCAAATGAGGTCAGTGCTGTGAAAGCTGTACTTCCACATTGAGTTGGTCCCAATTGTACAGTTTTCCTTGAGTTACTGAGTTTATTTTGGGTAACTCCTTAAACACATTTTTGTTCTTGATTGCTGAACACAGTGACACTTGCTGGAGACTCCTGGACTATGAAGATGCTACTGTGCCCTTTGCACCAACTCACCTAGGCAGAAAACTGATTCGTGCCTGTACATATTCAGCTATGCTTCTCAGTCCTGTCTCTCTTCAAAAATTAATTTTAACAATGTGCAGAATTTAAAGAACTTTGCATTTACAGTAATTTCCATATACATTTTGTCACATGTTTGTTTTGCCAGTGCCCTAGGAAAAAGTAGGTTTCTTATGTTCTAGGAAGATTCTTTTGTGGTCTTCCAGTTTAGCAGGTTTTACAAAGTGTCTTTAGCTTTATTATCTGATTGTAATGATCTGAAAGGCCAATCTCTTATGAATACTTTCCCCTGTCAATATCTATAAGTAGATGGTCTAAAACTGATGCTGAACTTCTTGATACCCTTGTTTCAGTGTTTATTATCTATGCCAGACCAGAATTGCTCAAAATGTTTATTAATTTCACTCTGAACCACTACATTAATTTTCATATCTCTCCATATTATTATTATTATGTTAGTTTTTGGGGCTGTGGCACTTTCCAGGACTTCAGTTACTTCAACTTCAAGATGGTGTACCTTATTTTTAATGTACTTCGCATTTAATGAATAAGAGAGACTTAAAAGCAAATTCTTTAGTGTATGTGCACTCCAGTGTAGTACATTCTATTTTCTGTGTACATTATGAAGAAATGTCTCAGCTGATTGAGATACTTCAAAGGCTTGGTCCTCCTAGCCATAACAGCTGTGACCATGTGTGGCCCCCACACCCATCTGCTGTAATCTCACTAATAAACTCTTACAACCTCTTTCTCAGTCCTGTTGAGGTACAGCCAATGCCTAGTGCAGCACCATCAACTGATAGTCCCCACAGGCACGAAAGCAATGTGGACATGGCCAGTAGTTATCATTGCCATCTTCGTCTCCCCATTGGCTCGCCATACAGCACTGCCACTGGAACAAGTCTGCTAAACTCACTGTCGCAGCCAATTAAGGAAACTTTCATGCTCAGGTCACCACCTATGTTGTACCCACTGTCCACATCCAAGTGGACCCATTGTCAGTACCTGATGATCTTTTATAAAATCCTTGCACAAAGGCCCTAAACCCTCAATCACTTGATTCAACCCAGCACTGGGCTTGCAAATGCTGGTGACTTGATACTCTTCCACTAAATCCTCTGGTAATTAAGGACTAAATCTCTGCCATGACTGCTACATAGCAGCAGTGCTCTCCTCTTCATAACATTTGTGGTTAAAACTAAGGAAGTCTCTTAGAACTTTGGCCACACAGAAGAGTACTATACAGTGAAGTTTCAAAATAATATCGAGAAGTTGGTACATAAATAACAATGGTAATGAGTTAATATTCTAGCAGATGTAATAGTGGCAGTAGCCGATGTTTCTAGTTGCTTGCTGTGAGGTATCACAGTAAGGAGAGGATGTGTCAGCTGTTCTACATAGTCAATAAGAGCAGCAAGCAGACAACACAAAGAAATAAAACAGTGTTGGAAGTAATTAGATTCAGAACAGAGAGTGAAACATTGCTGTGAATGAGAATTATAAATTAAATTGCTCCTTGTTTCACTAACTGGTACCTGCTAACCTAAGAACAACCTTGTAGTACATCATTATACTTTATAGAACAATGAAACATTTTTGACAATAAAGGTGATAAATGTAATTGCTGCTCATTTTGCTAGCAGCAATTTATTCTGTGTTATTAGAGTAAACCTAACCACAACATAGTAATTCATGATGTGTTTGGGGAAAAAACAAAATATTTATGAAGAGTAATATTATTACATAATTTAATTTTTGAGTCACTGTCATATCTCAATCTAACATAGACCTGAAGCTAAGCTATAGATCAGTCTGCCACCACAAGCAGATTTTTTAGCTTTGTTTCATTGGCTTCAACAACTAGCAAGCAAACTTTCACATCCGAACATAAAAAAAATTATGGTAAATGACATAGTTATGAAAGACAGCCAAATATTTGCAGCAGCATTATGCCATGCAGGAACCATTCAATAGATGCCTATGCGCAGTCTATAGTATTTGTTTGGACACCTTTCGTCACATCCTTAAACATCAGTTTGTGATTCATGTTAGTGTTGGAACATCCTTTTGGAGAAAAAAGTCTTATATTGCTGCTGCCCCTACCAAAATATTCTTTGGTTACCAGCAAAACAGCATTTTTCCCCTCTGTGAAACTTAGTTTTGCCACACAGAGATTCAGTGATATCAACAATTTGCCCTTCATAAAGTTTCTCGTTCTGTCTTGCACGTGCTTAGACACAAATTTCTCTATAAAAATTCTCGTCAACCAGCTTCCTTCACCAAGTCAAATTCTCAGCATGTAAATTTAAATTTACTCGTAGACCCACAAATAAGTAAATTGTAGAATGGTATTCATTTTTAATTTACTTTTGGAACATTTAGAGAAGGGCAGCTTTTGCTGCACTTCAGGTGATTCCATTGACAGAAACCTTTGATTCTGTCAGCCATTTTTAACCCCATTTGATAAATATTCATTTCTTGGCAATTAATCCATGATACATGTTTCCATACAGAACCAAATCACTTAAGGCATTCAAATTCATTGAATACACATGTGGTAATCACAGGCAAGTAGATCATGTAACTTGGATACCAAAATACAGTGAGCAAGACAAATTGAATTTCGGTGCTAGAAATACGTTGCCTCTCTCCTCACCTCTTTTTGGTTACATGAAACTTTCGTCCCATTGGCTATGCGAAACTGACAGTGTCAGCCTACGAGAAGTATAGAAACACTGTTGCGGCAACATATGGCCCTGATCTAAACCAGCCCAGGTTGCTGAACTACTGCTGGAGCATCCAGTCTGTGATGAAACTTTGAAACTGAACAATGCAGTATAATATATTGATTGGAGACCACTCAAAAGTAACTCTTGTGAAAGGGTTCAGGTGACTAGGCTCTAACTTTTGAAGGAACAAGTAAACAAATGCATATCATTTTATATTATTGTCCAGGCAGTTTCTTTCTGAACTTAGACAATGTATTGGGTGATAAATGACATAAAAAGCATTCAGAGTGTACACACATTGTCTCAATCATACATATTGAACAAGACTGTGTGAATAATACTATGAAATTATACACAGTTATTATTTTCTGTAACTGTATCTAGTATTACTATAACCTATATTATTATATTTTCCTGCATTTATTGCACAGAGTAGTTATTCTTCACTTTTTCAATACTTTTAACTATTCTCATGATAAAAACAGAAACCATTAGTGTAAGGATTTGAATTAGTCAGTCAGCAAGTAACAGCTTTAGACACTGAGCCGGCTTTACAAATGTAGTAAAGTGCTAAAGTGTGATTGGTAGCATAGTTCTTTTTTAAAGTAAGACATAATGACCTACACTTTGTCTGGACACATGCAGAGACTAAACTGCTTAACTGCCTTGTAGGATCACCTTACCCAAAAGGAATACCATTTGTGAGGTACTTATTCTCACATTTTGTGGCAGTATTCATTGGCATTGACAGTCTATGCTGAGCTATGTCTGTCATCACCCCATTCTATAATAGGAAACGGCACTACAAAATTCAGGGTCAGATACCTGAACGACGTCCTGGATCATGGGGTTCAGGATTTAGATTCCTGGCCGAGTTGCAGATTTTCTCTGCATGGGGACTGGGTGTTTGTGTTGTCATCATTATTTCATCATCATTCGTGACAGTGAATAGATTTGACTGTGTACAAAACGGGACTGTGAAAAAATTGGGACTTTGTATGAGTGCTGATGACTGTGCAGTTGAGTGCCCCACACACCAGTCATCACCTGAATGACCTCAATTTGTCAAACCACATTCTTGATCCATGTGTGTGCCTCATTATCAACAGGCTATATGTGACTGTCATTGCTCTTGTGGAGGAAATTAATTAGGTGTCAGTCTGGAGCATATTATGTTCCTTAACACACTGTACAACAATGGATAAAACAGTATTGTGATATTGGTACTGAAGAATATTATAGGCATGTGGGGAACGGGTTTTGCATAACTACAGTGCGCGTCATATATCTTGGCGGCCGAGTTTAGGTTCGTTCTGCGCATCTGACGTCACAAAACACAGTCAGCCAATGAACAGAGAACGACGTTGCCAGATCTCAACAGCAGTGCACTGCACGGACGAGTGTCTTCAGTTTTAGAAACGTTCAGTCATAAATAAAGTAATAGAACAAAAGCAATGTCTTGATAGCAGACTTTCTTTTACAGAAAGTTTGGAAAAAGCATTCTTTATACCAATTGCTTCATATTCTATTAATTAAACCAAACAAGCAATAAGACTCCTAATTCACGCGATAGCAAGGAAAGGTGTTTGTTTCAATCTCACGAACTGCTTTTTCGCAATAAAGAACAGCGGTAATTGTTTATTTCCTATTGTACTTCGACGAAGCGTGAGTAATTCATAGTCGTACCAACAGTGTTTATAAGTAGTTGCGTGAGGTGTTAGTCATTATGGAGTTACACTGTTCGATGAGCTGAGGTAGCGGAACGGTTAAGGTGTTGGGTTGCCAAGTGAAAGGTTATGAGTTCAAACCTCGTGCGGTGCTTAATATTTTCTTCATTTAGAAACAATATTGGAGTGCCTTACTTCACGAATTTTATTCGTTTGAATTAAATTTCTAGTGCTTTGCCTCTTCAACTTTTTCGCTGCTGCAGACACGTGCTCCCCGCATTCCGCGCTGTGCGCGATTTTGTCATCACTGCACTTCTCGCCTGTGCAAACACATGGTGTTCCCACTGCTTTGACACACTTATCATTAGATTTCACAAAAACTATTTGGCCAAAAAATTTGATTTTTACACGTCTTCTTGCCTGATACTTTCCCCCCATAAATGACTTAATTTTGTTTTGATGTGCGGCATTAAATGTAGTAAACCATTGCACGAAATTTTGAAGAGTTTGCAGAGGTAAGTCCATAGCGTATACTTTCCGTATGGTCGATTTGTTGCCACAATGTTGAGAATGAAATGAGGACAAGATACCTAAATTTCATATAATATTTACTGTATAACAATCTCATTTAATTTAAGTACCACATAGGTGTCGTATGTAATATTGAGAAATATTCCGTCTTTCACGACTGTAATAAAAGTTTTATGTACACACGGCGCATTTGGCTTTATTTTAAAGCACTTCCATCGGTGAAAGGTATGGCACATACACAATGGTATTCATGTTCTATTTCTTGTTTTTGTTCAACAGTTGCAGTTTTACCAATGGTATTGAAATATATCCCTCTTCTGCAACTGTAATAAGCGACTTATTTAGACCAGACACGTTTCTCTCTTTTGAAGCATCATAAGAACACTGTATTTTGTGTCCTCCATTGCCAAGTCACCTTTCGTAGTTTTGTGCTGCGGTAGCACAATATTCAAAGTTTGTGTTGGCTCATCAGTGTTTTAGCAAATAAATGCTGTATTTGTGTGCCACACACAAAATTATATTTGACATAGCTCTGAGCACTTCACTGACAGACAGTGTATTGAAGTCCTAATGTTTTTGTAAGTCCACAGTTTTGTTTAATGTATTTTGTCTACTTCCTTTTGATTGATTGAAGTGTTTTAAAATAAAGCCAAACGTGCCCAGTGTAAGTAAAACTTTTGTTACAGTCGCGAAAGGTGGAATATTTCTCAATATTACATACGACACTTATGTGGTACTTAAATTAAATGAAATATATAGGTATCTTGTCCACATTTCATTCTCAACATTGTGGCAACTAAAATCAACCATACGGAAAGTATACTCTATGGACTTTTACCTCTGCAAACTCTTTAAACTGCTACCAGTTGCTGACCTGCCATATTGTAGCTAAATAAGGGATCTGTCTTTCTACGTATTCACAGCACATTACACTTGTCTACATTGAGATTCAATTGCCATTCCCTGCACCATGCGTCAATTCACCGCAGATCCTCCTGCATTTCAGTACAATTTTCCATTGTTACAACCTCTAGATACACCACAGCATCATCCGCAAAAAGCCTCAGTGATCTTCAGATGTCATCCACAAGGTCATTTATGTATATTGTGAATAGCAACGGTCCTATGACACTCCCCTGCGGCGCACCTGAAATCACTCTTACTTCGGAAGACTTCTCTCCATTGAGAATGACATGCTGCGTTCTGTTACCTAGGAACTCTTCAATCCAATCACACAATTGGTCTGATAGTCCATATGCTCTTACTTTGTTCATTAAACGACTGTTGGGAACTGTATCGAACGCCTTGCGGAAGTCAAGAAACACGGCATCTGCCTGTGAACCCATGTCTATGGCCCTCTGAGTCTCGTGGACGAATAGCGCGAGCTGGGTTTCACATGACCGTTTTTTTTTTTTTTTTTAACCTATCTTGATTCCTACAGAGTAGATTTCTAGTCTCCAGAAAAGTCATTATACTCGAACATAATACGTGTTCCAAAATTCTACAACTGATCGACATTAGAGATATAGGTCTATAGTTCTGCACATCTGTTCGACGTCCTATCTTGAAAATGGGGATGACCTGTGCCCTTCACCAATCCTCTGAACAGAATTGACAAATACATATATGTATTGTGTATCTTCAATAAATGTATACACACAATCTACATATTATGTATCTTAAATATCCTATAATAAGACAACTGGTCTAAAAGACCAGAAATATGTTAAACTATGACCTGTCCATACAGTTCAGACCTATTTTAACATTTCAACATGCACTTGAAATGAAATGCTACAAAGCCAGCACATCAGTGGAACTCGCCAGTGTTCATCGGACCACTCCATCACTCTCTTGGCCCTGTGGCGTAGTGCATTATCTTGTAGAAAAATGCCGCTGCCGTCAGGAAACACAATAGTCATGAAGAGGTGTAAATGGCCTGCAACCAGTGTATAATACTACTTGACAATCGTAGTGCCTTGCACGAGCTCCACTGGAACCATGGATGCCCATGTGAATGTTCCCCAGAACTTAATGGAGCTGCTGCCAGCTTGCCTTAATCATGCAGTACAGGTGTCAGAGCTGTTCCCCTGGAAGAAAATGGATTAATGCCCTCCAATCTGCATGATGAAGAATGTATCGGGCTTAATCAGTCCATGCAATGCTCCGGCAGTGGACGTCCACTGCTGATGATTACATGCTCATTTCAGCTGTCGTTGCCAGTGTGTTGTTAACAGTGGCACATTAATCGGTTGTCGACTGTTGAGGCCCATCATTAAGAGTGTTGGTGCACTGCGTGTTCCCACACACTTGTACTCCATCCAGCATTAAAGTCTGATATTAGTTCCACTGCAGTTCGCTATGAGTCCTACGTCAGACATCTGTAATGTGTGGTAGCTGCTCAACTGCATGACATTTGGACACTGTTTCACCATGTGTTGGAAGACTAATCACAGTATTCCTTGAACATCCAACAAGTCATGCAGTTTCCAGTCAGTGTATATCTCATTATGCATAAAATTCCAATCTGTATGCTTTACAGATCTGATGATGGCAACTTAGATTACGAAGACCAGTCATCAGAATAGTTTGTATTTACCAATCTTGGCTGTTTGAAGCTTGTGTTTCTGTATTTCATGACCTTGATATATTTCTCATAAACAGGGAAAGGATAAAAGAATCTAATGTTAAATTGTGTACATTAGTTTGTTGAACTTGAGCAACTCGGGTGATGCATATTGACAAAAAGAAAATGCACAAAGTAATCATACCTAAATTGTCAAAATAGTTAAAAGGAAGCTCCGGGGACATACATATTTGTCTGTCCTCAAACTGCTCCTGACTTTCTTCTAGGTCACCTGACCCCTAAATTACTGAGCACCTCTGAGATACCACTGAGTGAAATAATCATTTGGGATACAATTCAATGCAATCTTCATACATATTGCTTGATAGTAGAGGAGTTGTGCATTGGGGTGGCTCTGTTATGTAAGGTCTCTCACAATCCATCCTGTGAAGTTTCACTGCTGTCATTAGGACAAAAATTCTGTTCATTGCTAGGGAAGTTTCTTTAATTCATTTTTTGTAAAGTGCATTTGCTCCTTCAATAAATGGCCCTTCTACATTGGGGAGTAGAGTACAGAGGACTTCGTTGTCTTTAAAATATTGTATCTGGCAACCACTGACAACAGGGTAAAGAGCACTTATTTTTAACTGTTCATCACACAAGACAGTCTTTCAATTTTTTTATGGTATTTGTTTTATTGGTATTAGGCTGTGGTCCACAGCATATTTGTCTGCCTGAAGTTCAGTCTCTCAATGCTAGAGACATTGAAAATAAAACACTGAAAGTAACTAAAATTTCAAACAAGCCTAGAAGCTGAATTATTTATATGTAGACAGGCAACAGTTGGTTTGTGACATCATCGTACCACAGTATATAAAATCCCATGCACATACAGTAAAGTGTACATAGAAATTACAAAAAGAAGCATTACGTCACCTTAAGGAAGATGATCAGTTGTCATCTGGGCAACATGGATAAATCAGCAGTAGCAGGATGTGCACTGAAACCATGAAACAACCAAATTCATTTATCTGATACCATGATTTTATCAAAGTTGTATCATTACTATGGTAGGAGGTACAGAGGAGCCATAGAAATTCAAAAACACAAAAGCAATGTAAACAGGAGGAGGCTTGAAACTGGGGAAGTTGGGGGGCCAAAGTACTACATAAAGCTCAGTAACACAGGCTCAACTCCACAATCTGAGGCACTGGTCTGATGTTATGAACCACCTGTTGGCTGGGCATGTGTAAACTGTTTGGCATGCTGAGCTTATTTGAGATTGTAATTGATTTCTGAACTGTTGTAGCATCTATCTTGTCTAGCACTGGAAGAGGAAATGTTAGGCAGAGAAATGTCTTGGAATAGGGTGTAATCCCCATAAAATAAGATTGAAAGACTGGTAAATCTTTCAATCTTTTATTAAGAAAAATTACCTCAGTTGCAAATGAGGGACGCTGTTCTGGATTTTAAAATGGCTGAGAGGTTCCCACTTACCATTGACAGTCAGGTGGGGTAATAAAGAGTAGAAGACTTCAGGGTGGACATTTGAAGTCTCAAATGTGCTAGAATGCCTGTGTATGCAGACATTGCTTACAGCTACATCCTGAATATTGGTTTTTCATCTCTGCCTAGTCTGCAACTGTGTAGTTAACATATCCAAAAAGGTGCTGGAACCTGTCAGTTGGAGGTTAAAGTAGTGAGCTGCATGAGTTGGAGGCCTTCATTATTCTTATTTTGGATGCTAGCATACAGCTCTTCCTCAATTGTTTGTCTGAACCTAGACTGTACCTGCTACCTTCTCGTAGCATGTGATGGTTGATAGGTTATTCATTAAAATTTGTCGCAGAAAAATTTCAGTACAGGTGAAAGCAGTCTTCTACTTTAAATGAGGTTACAGCAGACAAATTAACTTTTTGACTTGTAATCTGTTTGAGCCAAAGCCATGTGGGTTTGGAAAAAGGCGTCATTTGTCACACAAAGAGTGCAAAATTCTTCTGTCCATATGGGTAATTCCATAAAGTCAATGAATATGTTGACAAGCCTGATCTCCACTTGGAAGTATGTTCCACTCTGTTGATTTGCAGACAAAATGTTACCTTATTTTAGGTACGTTCTCTGTTGTCAGATGTGATGATCTTTTCAGTTCTCACAAAGGAGCTTTAAGTGTTGATAATGTATGAAGAGTAAGAATATTGAACATCTCGCAGATACTTTCAAAGAACTTGGTCCACATTTGTGGATGTGTAGTAAAGATAATTAGCCATCATAGTGTCCATTATAAATAACACTGCAAAGACATCTACTATTGGATTAACTAGCAATGGTGGTAGTACTGACATTATCCAAATTTTTAAATTTGGACGCCCTATTGCAACACCTACTTTCTTTTCCTGTGCTGAAATCTCCTATCTCAGACTACCCTTCCTCTTTTTGTCTTTCTTATGTTGACAGCCTTTGATGTTCTGTTTATTTCCCCACGTTCCATTTTCAACATCTTTATTCATTTCCCTTACATCACTTTTGGCTGAAGTAACTTTGGTCACCTTTTGTGTTTGACCTCAATTTTCAAAATTTTTTCCTGGGGAAAAAATGCCTTAAATAGTGTCTACTGCCTAGATGACTTTCTGCACACTGCAACTGCATCAACTCATATGTGCTTAAAGGCCAACACGGATCCAGTGTGGTGGGATCATTATGTAGCCTTTCAGTAGAGCCCCCTAACAATGCAGCATCACCACTTCTGATGCAAGAACTGCTACCGTCTCACACATGCTGCAACTGGGTGGTGCTTGTGGGGAGAGTCCTTGATTGGAGTAGGTGGTATCAGAGTGGGCATTTCATGTATGAAACATTCAGTTGAACTAACACAGTAGCCACTCTGCTTCAGCTGTCCAGACACAGGTCTAGATATTTCAACACAGGCAGTTACAATCTTGCTGCTTTCCTTGCCTGGCTTCCCCATGGGGTAGGGGACAGACCTGACTACTGTGAGTTAAATAATTTGCTTAATGTGTGGTGTGTAGCAGAACAGATGGAGGTAAGTTTATGGTGACAAAAGAATTAATTTTTATTAAACAAATGACAAATTTAGAGAAGTTGACTCATTGGAAAAATTGTGCCCTGGATCACTATTAAGGCCACCTCTGCTGCAGTTTAAAGTTGTGCAGACACCTAAATGATTAGGTGACATACCAGTGACCATTGTCCCACTTAGCACTTTGAGTATGATGCTAGGATTTACCTTTCGTAGAGACCTTATACTCCAGACACAAAAGAATCTCAGAGCAAATCTTGGGTAGCAAGCTGTAAAATCTGACACACAAAATAAGAAAATAGCCTCCCAGTAAAAACTACTTATGGTGTAAAAGTGTGAAGTGAAACCTTATGTCCCAGTGCGCATGAGGTTTCCAACGTTTAAGATTTGGTTATATATCATGCTGTACAGCAGATGTAAATGCGAAAACTACAGACAATAACTCCATGAAGCTTGTCCTTGATCATAATTGCCTGTGTGTCATTTGCACTGAACATCGTCTACATTTACTGGTTTGCTCAGTAATCAAAGATGGAAATAAAATAACTTGCTGCTTGTTGCATATTGAGGCAAGGAAAAAAAAAGTTCCTGCATCCTGTTGATGTGATAACCAATTATGCAAAAAATGACTGCAGTTACTCCCCATCTCAATTTTTTCCAAACCAGATTACCACCACCCTCCACTCTTAGTTCCTGCAACCATTTCCCACACCCATCTGGAACAGCAGCTTCCTCTTAGTGTCTACAGGTGACCCTTCTCCCCAGAAACCACATAGCAAAGACTAGACACTAGCCATTGGCAGAAGGAGCACAGCCCAAAGGGCCCACATCTGCTCATTCTTCATCTGTACCCATGCCTACAGCAAATAAGCCATCATGAGAATCTCGGACACCAAAAGTTCAGGAGGAGGAAGCTGCTGTTCCTCCACTCCATCTATCAAATTGCATTGGCGAGGTTGAGGTAGATGTCTCAAACACAGCCATGCCGCAGGGAATGCTGTTCCTCTTTCATTAGATGTGCTCCAGCCAGTCCCATGATGGACCAAAGACATTCCAACAGTTATTCAGAATCATCGTAGGGTCCTGCAGCATCTCAAATGGCATTCTTCACAGGCTGCCATCTTCGCTTTTAAGCTGCTGTACACAAAAGCTTTCTATAGAAGTTGGACATTCCCCTATGTTTCACCCCACTGCCACAGAGCCGAATTATATAATGAACCTTTCACTGACTGAGAACTGCTTCATGCTCTTGCCTTGTATCACGATTTGGTCCCCAGACCCGGATTCAGTTCATTAGATGCTCCTAAATCTGAATTTTACTCAAGGGCTCAATCTATGTAGGTTATTCAACCATATTTCGCCCGAAGGCATCTTCCCATTGCAGTGGTGAAATATCATCCTAATCTTTAAGCTAGGCAAAAAACAAATATCTGTTGATAGCTATCCACTGATTAACCTTACCAACATGCTCTGCAAACTGCTTGAAAGAATATCTACCCTCAGATTATGCTGGGTTCTCAAATATCAGGCTTTTTGTCCCCATACCAGTGTGCAGTGTGGTTTCCTGGAGAGATGGTCATCAACTGACCATATGGTTAGATTAAAAATGACAATCCAATTGTCTTTTTCTAAATTTCAATGTTTTTCCACATACATAAGGCATCCCATTTTACTTACCTTCCATGAATGGACCTTTTGAGGCTCCCTATTCATTTTCATCTGTTTTTTTATCTCACCAGTTGTTCAGGTTGGAGTTAGTACTTCACTCATCTCTTTATGGGTCCGAGAGAATGGCATTCCACATTGCTCTGTGCGGACTGGCACAGTTTGCCATCAGTGGGATAGTGACTGCTGTTGGGGCCACTATTCAACCTGTACTGTATGTTGATGACTTCTGCATTTGGTACAGCTCCCAGTCCATAGCCTCAGCTGAACACCAGCCCCAAGGAGCCATCTGAAGGGCCTCCACTTGGATGCTATCCCATGGTCTGGAGTTCTCTCCTGCTAAAATGTTGGTCATGAATTTTTGTCATACTATGGTCCATCTTGACGCAGGATTTTACTTGGGTATAGAGCACATAAACATAGTTGCAGAGTCTCACTTTTTGGGCCATCTGCTTGATAAAAAATGGACTTCGCTGCCCCATTTTAGTCAACTGCATTCAGGGGCTAAGCACTCTCTGCTTCCTTGCACACACCTCATGGGGTGCATATCGTGCTACTCTTCTGTATTTACTAGTCTGTAGTCTTGTCTTAGTTGGACTGCAATTCCCAGTTTATTGCTCACTTACACAATAACCATAACACAGTTCCATCGTACAACGTATCTCATTATTTTTGGATACAAAGGACATTGACCTTCCTGGTACTCGCTCTCGATTGGGGTTACCAGTTCGAATGCACCTCGCAGCCCTCTGCCAGAATCTGTGCCTAACCTTAGAATGCACTCACCCTCTCACCTCCCCTTTTAGCTGGTTCTCAGGTGATGAATTAGGTCTGATCTATTCCACAGTCCTAAACTTTGTTGCCCCATGACCTTTTAGCATCTGTTCCTTTCAGTTAAGAGTGTGTTGGGGTGCTACCATGATTTATACGGACAGTTCTAAAACTATGGAAAGGACAAGATAGTCTTCTATGCCTCCCACCAGTCAGGAATAAAATTTATTACTGGGGACACAGTGTTTTTACAGTAGGGCTAATAGCTATTAAGAGCCCTAAATTTTACCAAACAACCCTCACTTGATTGTGTTTTAATTTGCAGTGACTAGGTGAGCAATCTCCAGGCAATCAATCACTGTTACTCTTGCCCCTCTGAGAGATCTGCCTCTGACCTTAGTCTTACTGCCTGCTGAGTTCTCTCTGGGTGACACATCATATGGGTGTCCCAGGAAATGAACTGGCAAACTGTTTGGCTAGGGAAGTGATTACTTCCTCCACATTCACTTTGGTGATCCCAGATGCAGATTTGACTGCAAATAAGGCCTCTGCTCCCTCAGAGATAGGACAACATATTGACGGCTGCTGCCTCATGATAATCTCCACACTGTCAAGGATACTACTGCAGCCTGGCGCCACCGTTTCCATTAGTGACAGAAGGAATCCACCAGACGGACACATTGTTGTATTTCATATAATGAACCACCCTACACTAGTTGTGGAGCCTTACAAATAGTAGGTCACATCCTGGTGAATTTCCTCCTCCTTCTGGCCCTCCATTCTGAGCAAGATCTTCAGGATACTTTGCCTCTAATGTTGGCAGTTGATTCACAGACAATCGAACTGGTTCAGAGTTTCGTAGTCTCAGATAGAAGGTTCCAAACTACATTTGGGGCAGGTATGGGGTGGCTGGAGTTGAGGTAGTCTCCCACTGCATGCTTGGTCTGGGGAGACCCTCACCCCCCTACTTCCTTTGGCAAGCTGCCTCTTACAGCCCTCTTTTACTGTTCTAATTGGTTTTGAGATTGTTTGCTTCTTTTTCTTTCACATGCTGTTTCCCCATTTTAGGAATAGCACTCTGCTGCATACTGAGTGATCAGTAATGGATCAGGGGTGGGACAGCCACCATTGCATCCAAAGCTCAAGGGACAGTCTTACCTACTACCCTTGTATTTATTGTTGATGTCCATTACATTTTTAGCCTTCTCACATTTACTGTTCTGAATCTTTGACTAAAAGACAGTCTTCCCTGTGTAACTGTCGTATCTCTAGATAGAGTTGGTGGGGGTCGGATGTGGGTGGGGTTTCACTTGCCATAGGTGCATCCCATGTCTGCTCTGATGTACATACCAGCCCAATCCATGTACTCCTCTGTAAATTATTTCACAACTCTAGCATCAGTGTTGCCTTGAGTGCCTCAATCTTTATGGCTCCTACATATCCACATTGGAATGCATTTCTGATGGAAGTCACTAACTCAAGTTGAACTACCTCTTGACTGCAGGACCAGCCACATCAATGTTTAGTCTCTTAACACCAACCAACCATTGACATTCAGAAGCAGGAACTTTTTTGTTGAGAGCATACCCCAGTGTTGAGTCATCAGGGGGAGAGAATAGTGAGGGGCCTGTAGTGTGGGACATCCAGCACTCTAATAATGGTCACTTAAAATCTGTAATAGATAAAACCACACCAGAAGACACAATTTCTGTATGGTCATTGCACCCCTATATCTAGTTCAGAGTTTTCCAGTATTCTGGCACAAAATACTTGACTGTTGATCACACAAATAAGGTAAGAATTGGAAATGCCTAATTATTAAAAAGCAAAACTAAGTATCTACAATTAATCTCACTAACTGTAAATCAGAAATATTTGGTGTTGGTGATTGCAAATACTTAACAATATGAAAGTAGTGTACATAGCAAAATAACTTTAGGTGTTTTGTACCTTGTTTCCTGTCAACAAGGACTGTTATACTTAGTTGAAGATGAAGAAACACAAGAATTAATTGTAATTTGAAGGAAAAGTGGCAGGTTTTTTTCTAAAGTGGGGACCTTTCTTCTGGTAAATGTTATGGACTACCATTTTATAAGACTGCATAATGTAGTTAGTCTTCTGTGACATAGGGACATCTATGTTAATGATAATTATTAAGGAGTAGTACACAGGCACAGTTTTCATAATTGCTTTTCTACTTCTTTATTACTTTCACTTTTTGAAGATTTATTTTCCATAGATCCCATGATTAAAAAAGAGTAGAAGTTTTAGTGGGAGCTTAGATAAATTAGGTGCAAGAGTTTTGATTTTAAATCCATTTAAGTTTAATTCTAGATTACTGTTTTGTGTGTGAGAGCAAGACTAGAAGATTTAGTTTTTATTGCCAAGTCGTTAATTTCAATGTACAGATTCCCTGACCAGGAGTGTAAGTTTGGCTATGTTCAAGTTACCCTGTGGTTGAGGGAATTTGAGGGTATCTTCAGTTGACCTGTTAACATGATTTTCTACAAGCCAATTCACTAAACTTCCTCATCCACAAAATTGTTTGAGGCGTTAGGAAGCTCTGCAAAAGGTAATTGACTGTAAAAGTCTTCTGGTAAGTGAGACTAATTCTCAGTAGTGAAGAAAATGAAGAATCATAAAATGATATTTTAGTGTTAAATAGTAAGCTTCAGGATATTAGAACAAGGGGATGGAGGAATTGGTGGTGCTTTAAATTTTTGTACACTGGTGGGAGGTAGTGCCATGAACAACATACTAAAAATCTTTGGGAGGGAGGGGGATTATGGATTTGTGGGGTATTTAAGGATCACTTTTGAACTGTAGTTTCTAGAAAAAAAAAAATGTTCCCTAGTCCAAAATTAAATTACATTAGATGTGCTACAAAAAGGGCCTATTCATTTTTCTCTAGGGCTTATAGTTTCTGCCGAGGAGGAAATGGAAGAACCTCAGATTAAGAATAATATTTTATCAATATAGAATTGATGTTTATTCTTAAATGAAGTGGGTTAAGACAAAAGTGTGAATGTATGTAAAATAAGTGCATTATAGCCATATTAAGGAATAAATTGTGTTCTGCAGGTGTAGCAGGGTGGAGGAGGGAGGACAGGTGGAGGTCATAGAAGCACAAGGAAAAGTCACTGGATTGTGGTCGTGTACTTATTTACTTCATAGGCCTACAAACTGAAGTCTGAGTAGGCCATTCCCCACTGTCACAAGAAGCAACTACAGGGTTTTTAACAAAGTTACGCTGACCATTCCGAAGTACACATTATTAATCGCAGGTAACATACTACACGCGCATGCCTTGGGGAGGGGGTTTCCTGCAGTGTGCTTCAACACTAGATGGAATACAGCTGTGAGCTACTAATAATAGAACAAGAAATGGATATGGTTGGGTTCTATGTAAATACAAACATACTGTTCCACACTACCAGAGGGAAAATAGATTCTTAGTCACTTGTATAGGGCTTCACACTCATCCTCAGTCCCGGAGACTGAGCCAGTGAAGTCTTCAGAGCCAGGGAAATCCAAGGAGCAGCGAGATAAATCCAAAAAGAAAACCCCTAAGACCAAGGAAACTGTGGTGGCAAAAACACAAACGCTACCTACAAGCTCTGTGGCTGAGGATGGGGTGGAGATTTTTGTGTCTGCTGATGACCTAGATCTTGCCAGACCTTCAGACACAATGGGTATAGACTGCTCAGGCAGTAAATCAGTGGCAGCAGGTGACTGAGGTGTAAACTGCCTCATTGAATGTTCCCTGCCTTCACAGTGTCATCCTCCAGTGAAATCGTGGTGGTTTTCTCCACCACCTGGCTGAGCTACAGCAACTGTTAAGCTTTACACCTATCTGCATTGCCCTCCAGGAAACCTGGTTCCAGCAATGCAAACCCCCCTACCCTCCTTGACTATAAGGGATGTTACAGGAACCATAGCGACTATAATAGTGTCAGGTGGAGTTGACATTTATGTCCTAAACTCAGTCTGTAGTGAACATATGTCGCTTCAAACCCCTCTTAAAGCTGTGGCTGTCAGAATAAGGACGACATAGGAAATAACTGTCTGCAATGTATATATTCCTCCAGATGGTGCAGTACCTCTGAATGTATTAGCTGCACTGATTGATCAACTCCCTAAACCTTTCCTACTTTCAGGAGATTTTAATGCCCATAACCCCTTGTGGGGTGATACCATGCTTACTTGCTGAGGCAGAGATGTCGCGACTTTACTGTCGCGATTCGACCTCTGCCTCTTAAATACTGGGGCCGCCACACATTTCAGTGTGGCTGATGGTAGTTACTCAGGCAATCAAGGAACATCGGCAAGCTCTACAGCGGCATAAGCGGCACCCTTCCCTGGAGTGCCTCATAGCCTTTAAACAGCTCTGTGCCAGTGTTCACTACCTTATTAAACAACGGAAGGAAGAGTGTTGGGAGAGATAGGTCTCCACCATTGGGTGCCACACATCACCTTCCCAAGTCTGGGCAAAGATCAAACGTCTTTTCGGGTACCAGGCCCCAGCAGTTGTCCCCGGTGTTACCATAAATGGCGAGTTATGTGCAGGCGCGAATGCGATTGCCAAGCACTTTGCTGAGCACTGCTTGAGCCTCTGTCGGAGAATCACCCCCCAGCCTTTTGCACACTCGAACAGTGGCTGGAAGGGAACATCCTCTCATTCACTACACTCTGCAGTGAATCCTACAACGCCCCATTCAGAATGGGAGCTCCTCAATGTCCCTGCACATTGCTCCGACACGGCTCCTGGGCCTGATCGCATCCACAGCCAGATGATTAAACATCTCTTATCTGACTACAAGTGACATCTTCTCGTCATCTTCAACCAGATTTGGTGCGATGGCGTCTTTTTTCCATCACAATGGTGGGAGAGCATCATTTTGGTGCTCAAACTCTGTAAAAACCCACTTGATGTGGATAGCCATTGGCCCATCAGCCTCACCAACATTTTTTGTAAGCTACTGGAACGTATGGTATGTCGGCAGTTGGGTTGGGTCGGGTCGGGTCCTGGAGTCACGTGGCTTGCTGGTTCCATGTCAGGGCGGCTTCTGCCAGGGTCGCTCTACCACTGATAATCTTGTATCCATTGAGTCTGCCATCCGAACGGCTTTTTCCAGACGGCAACACCTGATTGCTGTCTTTTTTGACTTACGTAAAGCGTACGACACGACTTGGCGACGACATAACCTTGCCACATTGTATGAGTGGGGTCTCTGGAGACCACTCAAGATTTTTATCTGAAACTTTGTCACTCGGTACTTTCTGTGTACAAGTTGGTGCAGGGCTCTGTGTGTGTGTGTGTGTGTGTGTGTGTGTGTGTGTGTGTGTGTGTGTGTGTGTGTGTGTGTGTGCCATTAACGGTGTAGAAGCAGCTGTCAGGCCCTCCGTCTCACCTCTGTATGCAGATGACTTCTGCATTTCGTACTGTTGTTGTGGATGGCTCCCTGGAGGTGCCGCTCAGCAAGGCGCAGTCATGGGCTCTAGCCCACAGCTTCCAGTTTTCAGCCACAAAGTCGTGTCTCATGCACTTCTGTAGGCGTCATACCGTTCATCTGGAACCTGCACTTTACCTTAATGATGATCCACTCACTGTAGTGGAGACATATCAGTTCCTAGGACTGGTTTTTGACACTCGATTGACTTGGCTCCCTTATGTTCGTTGGCTTAAGCAGAAGTGCTGGCAGCACCTCAATGCCCTCTGTTGCCTGAGCAACACGAATTGGGGTGCAGATAGCTCTATGCTGCTGAAGCTCTAAAGAGCGCTTGTCCAATCCTGAATTAACTATGGGAGTGTGGTTTATGCAGCGCCTTCAACATTGCATTTACTCGACCCTGTGCACCACTGTGGGGGTTCTATTAGTGACAGGAGCTTTCAGGATGAGTCCGGTGACCAGCGTACTGGCAGAGGCTGGTGTCCCTCTACTGCAGATCAGACATGCGCAGCTCGCTAGTTATGCGGCACACATTCATAGTTCCCCTGAGCATCCGAATTATCGTCTCCTTTTCCCACCCGCAGCAGTCCATCTCCCGCATCTGTGGCCCAGATCAGGGCTAACAATTGTGGTTCACGTCTGGTCCCTTCTCTCCGAACTGGAGTCCTTCCCTTTATCACATCTACTTGTGGTCCGTTCACGTATGTCTCCATGGTGTACGCCTTGGCCACAGCTTCGCCTGGACCTTTTGCGTGGCCCTAAGGATTCTGTTAACCCCACTGCTCACCACTGTCACTTCCTCTTGATTCTTGGCATGTTCCGGGGCTGTGAAGTGGTTTACACTGACAGCTCAATGGCTGATGGTCATATAGGCTTAACATATGTTCATGGAGGACATATTGAGCAGCATTCCTTCCCAGTTGGCTGTACTATTTTCACTGCAGAGCTGGCGGCAATATCTCGTGCGCTTGAGTACACCCACTCATGCCCTGGCGAGTCATTTCTCCTGTGTACTGACTCATTGAGTAGCCTACAAGCTATCAACCAGTGCTACCCTCACCACCCTCTGGTAACGTCCATTCAGGAATCCATCTTTGCCCTGGAACAGTCCCGCCGTTCCATGGTGTTTGTGTGGACCCCAGGACATGTCGGAATCCCAGGCAACGAACTTGCCGACAGGCTGGCCAAACGGACGACGCGGATATCGCTCCTTGAGATAGGCATCTTCGAAGCTGACCTGCATTCTGTCTTACACAGCAGGGTTTCTGGCTTTGGGAGATGGAATGGCATAACAGCACGCACAACAAACTGTGTGTGTCATTAAGGAGACTATGAATGTGTGGAAGTCTTCTGTGCAGACCTCTCGCAGGGAATCAGTTGTCCTCTGCCGGCTCCGCATTGGCCATATGTGGCTAATGCATGGACACCTACTCCGTCCCAAGGACCCACCTCAGTGTCGCTGTCATCCACCTCTTGCTGGACTGCCCACTTTTAGCTGCTCTGTGGCAGACTTTTAACTTTCCCAGCATCCAGCCTTCGGTGTTGGGCAACTGCCTCCACAGCAGCTTTAGTTTTAAGTTTTATGCATGAGAGTGGGTTTTATACTTCTATGTAGGTTTTAGCGCATGTCCTTTGTCCCTCTGTGTCCTCCGCCATAGTGCTTTTAGGGTGGAGGTTTTAATGTATTGCAGAGTGGCTGGCTTTCCCTTTTTATTCTTGTGGTTGGCCAGCCACTGTAATCTTTCATGTTTTACTCTCTTCTGTTTCTAGTGTGTCTGTTGCTTTCTTGTTCTCTTTTGTTCCTTCTGGTGTTCGTTGTCTTCCCTTTGTTCTTGTGGCTTTCCCTCCCTTTCCGTTTTTTGTTATGTTTCATCTGTTTTGTTCTCACATTTGTGGCATTGTTTTATTAGGAACAAGGGACTGATGACCTTGTAGTTTAGTCCCTTCTCCCGCCTCTAAACCAAGCAACCAAACCAACCAACTTAGTCACTTGTAAGGCAGTTGCAGCATTTTTCCAGAAAATGAGACTTCCCACCATGATTGCTGCTTGCTTTCAGTTTATAGACAAGCTGTACCACTGCAGTTTTTCATGTCTAGTTATCCTATGTCAGCAGACAAAAGAACTTCACTGAGTTCATGTTCATATAAGGGGGCTATTTTCAGTTTGAGTGAACACTAATTTACAACTGGTAAGTGAGATCTTATGTCAAAAAATCCCAAACTCCGCAACTAGAACTGTCAAATGTCTAACACACTGAACAGTATGCCCCAAGTGTAAACTGCTGTCAACATGGATTCAACAATGCCAATTTTATTGTCTACACTATCACTGGCTGGAATACTTATCACATGAGGGACAATCAAATGAATCACCCCAGTCTCAGCCCTCCTAACATTTGAAGTAGCTCAGAGGCTTAAATTGGCTCCCTCACCAATAGAAGTCATCTAGGTGTTGTGGGACTTAGATATAAATATTTAAAGCTTCAGGCAAACAATGCATTACAGGAGATTACTGTGTATGGCTTAAACGTGACCAGTTCCATCTCATTAGAGGTTCACACCCACATTGTAAGATGGGCTGTGGATGTGTGATAAGTGGTTCCACTCAATGCAGCCTACTCAGTTGCCAGAAATTCCTGAGTGGAAGAGTGGTTACTTGCCTTATGCTGCCAACAATAGACAACACCAAAGTGCCGCATTAACAAAGCCAATACGTTTCCCACCAACAGCGCCTAGGTCCCTGCGAACATAACACTAACAAGATAAACACTTTCAGCCATTATTTATAGGAACATACCTTTTATTGTACATAAAAGCTCTGTTAACTAGGAATGAGTAAATCCACTGAATACAGCTGAACTCAGGGAAGTTATTTCGTGTATTCTCATAATAGAACAAGACAGGAAATGCTGGGGAGGTATAGTCTGTCTGTAAACTGAAAAATAATTAGCAGTAATGGTGATGGAAGTCACCTTTACTAGAAAGACGGTAAAACTGCCTACCAGGATGGCTAAATACAGTATATCTAATCCCCCCCCCCATTATTACACCACCAGAACATAATTTATCCCAAACATGGCTCTGCTGCACTTTGTTCTTAACCCCCTTCATTTAAAAAAAAATTAATACCACTAAAACTATTCTAATAACCTGCAGATTTTTCCATCCCCTGCTATGTGGAAAGTATTAGTTCTAGAGAAAGAAATGAGTAAATATTTTTCATAGGAAACAGAGTAGTTTAATTTTGAACTAGGGAACAGTTTTGCTACAATCTGTGACTTTAAAGGCACTAATGGAAAAGAGTTGCTTTTAAATGTGTCCCCCTGCCCACACACTCAAACTCCACTGGTTGGGAGTTCTAGTATGTTGTTCATGGTGTGCCCTCCTACAGCTGTACAAAAATTTGGGACTGAATGAATTTTTGCATTCTTAGACCTTTTTCTGCTCTTTGTTGACTAGGCTGTGTGTATAGCTGATGTAGTTACACAAATCTGAAGATAATTCATGGAGATTGAAACTAGTCATACTGCATAAAGAAATGTAAAACTGGGACTGAAAAATAAATTATATTTGAAAATTATTTTAAATAAAAATTCTATCAAGTTTGGGCACTTTGTAGAGTCAGATGAATGTTATTGGTTTATTAGCATCTTCCATTTTAAGGCCAGTACACAGTGAAGACTAAATACTGAAATCGGTACTTCAATGTTTCTTCTCTGAAGATGACACTGCTGTCCATTCTGGCACCTCTTCTAGTAATAGCTCACATTTATTGTATTCTGGTCGGTAACATAGTTAAATAATTGTTGTAAAATGCAAGAAGGCTTCCTGATAGTGTTGGATTACACATTTGCTGAGCAATTTCTAGCCAGTTAGTACCCAAACATAGTGTTTCAGGGGGAGACTTAGTTGCACAGTTCTGGAAGTGTGCCTTCAGAAGTCAGGTAACATGTTACTGTCTCCCAGATACTACCCATATGAGAGTGACTAAAATTAGCAAAATTCAAGCTTACACAGTTTACGAACTGCAATTTTTATGAACAAAATAGGATAGTTAGTAAAATTATATTGACACGCTATTAACCCTCCTTCTCATGTAAAGTGCTCGCAGGATTTAACTGTATGAATACACTCTCCTGAGCACTGATGGCAACTATGTTGTTGTTCAGTGAATTATGTTCCTGTAGAAGTAAGTTCCTGCAGGTGAGACTCAATAAAAAAGACATATTCAGTCTTAAAACTTACAAACACACACTTTGTTCCAACAACACAAGTTTCATAAAGAACTTGGACCATAACTTTGTGTCAAAGAACTTTGGAATACCATGACTGACTTCAATCATACCAGGACAGTGACTGGATTAACTTTAAAACAAATTGCTTAGGTTAAGATGTGTAGTGGCATCTGTCTCAACTACTTGAGTATGATGAAATCCATTATGAAGATTTGTATAAAATGGCTGTATAGTCTATTACTTCATTTTCTATTATTATTATTTCTTTCTTGTCTCGGACATTATGTCTGATTAAAAATGGAAGGTGACGCGGACCTTGATCAAGCGTGACTTCCTTTTAACTGTACGGTATATGTTACATTGCATTTAGGAACTTTCGGGTAACTGAACAAGTGTCAATAATTACAGATTTCTGTAGTTGTATATATAAGTTTGGATGTAGCTGTATTGCATTCATGTACTGGTGGATATTGTGTGGTATGACTCCTGTAGTTGATAGTATAATTGGTATAATGTCAACTTTATCCTGATGCCACATATCCTTGACTTCCTCAGCCAGTTGGATGTATTTTTCAATTTTTTTCTCCTTTTTTCTTTTGTATATTTGTTGTATTGAGTATGGATATTTCGATTAGTTGTGTTAATTTCTTCTTTTTATTGGTGAGTATGATGTCAGGTTTGTTATGTGGTGGTGTTTTATCTGTTATAATGGTTCTGTTCCAGTATAATTTGTATTCATCATTCTCCAGTACATTTTGTGGTGCATACTTGTATGTGGGAACGTGTTGTTTTATAAGTTTGTTGTAAGGCAAGCTGTTGATGTATTATTTTTGCTACATTGTCATGTCTCTGGGGTATTCTGTATTTGCTAGTATTGTACATCCGCTTGTGATGTGATCTACTGTTTCTATTTGTTGTTTGCAAAGTCTGCATTTATCTGTTGTGGTATTGGGATCTTTAATAATATGCTTGCTGTAATATCTGGTGTTTATTGTTTGATCCTGTATTGCAATCATGAATCCTTCCGTCTCACTGTATATATTGCCTTTTCTTAGCCATGTGTTGGATGTGTCTTGATCGATGTGTGGCTGTGTTAGATGATACGGGTGCTTGCCATGTAGTGCCTTCCCCTTCCAATTTACTTTCTTCGTATCTGTTGATGTTATGTGATCTAAAGGGTTGTAGAAGTGGTTATGAAATTGCAGTGGTGTAGCCGATGTATTTATATGAGTGATTGCTTTGTGTATTTTGCTAGTTTCTGCTCATTCTATAAAGAATTTTCTTAAATTGTCTACCTGTCCATAATGTAGGTTTTTTATGTCGATAAATCCCCTTCCTCCTTCCTTTCTGCTTAATGTGAATCTTTCAGTTGCTGAATGTATGTGATGTATTCTATATTTATGGCATTGTGATCGTGTAAGTGTATTGAGCGCTTCTAGGTCTGTGTTACTCCATTTCACTACTCCAAATGAGTAGGTCAATATTGGTATAGCATAAGTATTTATAGCTTTTGTCTTGTTTCTTGCTGTCAATTCTGTTTTCAGTATTTTTGTTAGTCTTTGTCTATATTTTTCTTTTAGTTCTTCTTTAATATTTGTATTATCTATTCCTATTTTTTGTCTGTATCCTAGATATTTATAGGCATCTGTTTTTTCCATCGCTTCTATGGAGTCACTGTAGTTATTCAATATGTAATCTTCTTGTTTAGTGTGTTTCCCTTGACTATGCTATTTTTCTTAAATTTGTCTGTTCCAAAAGCCATATTTATATCATTGCTGAATACTTCTGTTATCTTTAGTAATTGGTTGAGTTGTGGATTGGTTGCTGCCAGTAGTTTTAGATCATCCATGTATAGCAAATGTGTGATTTTGTGTGGGTATGTTCCAGTAATATTATATCCATAATTTGTATTATTTAGCATGTTAGATAGTGGGTTCAGAGCAAGACAGAACCAGAAAGGACTTAATGAGTCTCCTTGGTATATTCCACGCTTAATCTGTATTGGCTGTGATGTGATATTATCTGAATTTGTTTGGATATTAAGTGTGGTTTTCCAGTTTTTCATTACTATGTTTAGAAACTGTATCAATTTAGGATCTACTTTGTATATTTCCAATATCTGTAGTAACCATGAGTGGGGTACACTATCAAAAGCTTTTTGGTAATCAATGTATGCATAGTGTAGCGACCTTTGTTTAGTTTTAGCTTGATATGTCACCTCTGCATCTATTATCAGTTGCTCTTTACATCCTCGTGATCCTTTGCAGCAGCCTTTTTGTTCTTCATTTATAATTTTGTTCTGTGTTGTATGTGTCATTAATTTCTGTGTAATGACTGAAGTTAATATTTTTTATATTGTTGGTAGGCATG
Source organism: Schistocerca piceifrons (assembly GCF_021461385.2). Taxonomy (NCBI): domain Eukaryota; kingdom Metazoa; phylum Arthropoda; class Insecta; order Orthoptera; family Acrididae; genus Schistocerca; species Schistocerca piceifrons. The sequence goes on from NC_060149.1 coordinate 77,312,109, forward strand.
TTATGGGGTGATATTTAGCTGGGTTTGCTGTGTCTGCTTGATCTTTAGGTTTCAGATAAGTTATTCCATGTGTAAGTGTATCAGGGAATATGTATGGGTCTGCAATGTAACTGTTAAATAATTTAGTTAGATGTGAATGTGTTGAGGTGAACTTCTTTAGCCAGAAATTTGCTATTTTGTCATTTCCAGGGGCTTTCCAATTGTGCGTAGAATTAATTGCTCGGGTGACTTCATGTTGCAAAATTATCACTTCAGGCATTTGTGGTATCATCTTGTATGAGTCTGTTTCTGCTTGTATCCACCGTGCATGCCTGTTATGTTGCTCCAGAAGTGTTCCATGTCTGTTATGTTTGGTGGATTGTCTATTTTTGTATGTGTGTTATCTATTGTTTGGTAAAATTTCTTTTGGTTTGTGTTGAATGTTGGGTTTTGTTTCCTTCTATTTTCACTTTTTTTTGTATCTTCTAAGTCGTTTGGCCAATGCTTGTAATTTCTGCTTCTTTTCATCTAATTGCTCTATCACTTCTTGTTGTGAGATTTTATCTAACCTTTTTCGTTTTTTTTCTGACATTTCATTTCTTATAAATTGTGTTAGCTGTCCGATGTCTTTTCTCAGTTTTTCTATTCTGATCTGTAGCCTGTGTTGCCATGCTGGTTTTGTGGGTTTCTTCTGTGTGTTGGTTGGTTCTGATCTCTGCCTAGTGTGTGTATTTAGTGTAGTGAGTGCTCCATATAAACTAGTAGTTGTAACTCTTCCATAGTTGTTTTCATTTTTGTTGTGTATGATTGTGTTGAGAGTTTTTATTGTTGTTTCGACTTGTGGGTTATTTGACGGTCTATGCAAGAATGGTCTAATGTCTGTATTTGTGTCTTTGTATTCTATATATGTCAGCTGAAATTTTTCTTCTATATCTAACATGTCACTTCGTGTTCTATTTGTGCTTGTTCTGGTGGCTGTCTTAAGATTTCGTTTTCCTCTGACTGTTTAATTGATGCGTGTTGTTCTTTGTTTGTTTGCTCTGGGATGTTTGAGTCCATTACTGTATTTTCTTCTTCTGATTGCACATTATTTTGTTCCAGTATTTGTTGTACTTGTTGTTTGATGTTTTCTAATTCTGACTGGGGTATCCTGTTATTTTTTATTATTACACGGATCTGATCAGCTAGTCGTAAGTTCTGTTAAAAATTTTAATTCTGGGTATCTGGTAATAAATGTTGTGTATACTTGTGATCTGTATCCAGTTGTGTTGGTTCCTAGGTTTGTTGCTTGGTAATAACAGAACATGAGGTGTCGATTAACTTCATCTGACCATCTCATCCTCTGTCTTGTTTTCCTTCTAGGGTGGTTGCAGGAAGCATATCCTGCAAAACACCTCTATTTGGATGTGAATTATTTTCCAGTTGGCTAGCAGTGTCGTTACCATTGTGGGCGGGCATAGGGTTCAAGCGTCGTCCCCGACCATGACGGGGCTTGTCCGAGGCTTCTTTAGTTCTGTCCTGAACCAACTAATCACACTAAAAGGGGGTTAGCCCTATTAGTGGTTTGTTCTTTTCATCGCCTTTTACGACTGGCAGAACATACCGGAGGCCTATTCTTTTCCCGGGCCTCCACGGATAATAATAATAATAATAATAATAATAATAATAATAATAATAATAATAATAATAATAATAATAATAATAATAATAATAATAATAATAATAATAATAATAATAATAATAATAATAATAATAATAATAATAATAATAATATAAAAAAATGGTAATAGGCTCATGAGTTTATTAAAAAACTTATTAACATTCACTGTGGAATACCTTTTAGTACAAATTCTAAAGTAAATAACAGTAGTTGAATGTGTTAATAACACAGTAACTGCTGTCTCTGACATAGTTGGGTATTCACTGTTTCTTTACAACCAAAATGTATCTAAAGAGACTTCAAAAAAATTTTGATTTCATTGTTTTGTCTGCGTTCTGATCTGCCAGTTCTTCCTGTAAGCCTAAACCTAAGGTATTCGGAAGATGCTTTGAATCCACAAATGGATCACAAATCCAGTCAAAATCTTCTACACTTTCTCCAAAATGTTTTTGAAATTCTGCTGTAAGATTACTAAATGTTCTTTAAATTCTTGCCAGCTGGTGTGGCCGAGCAGTTCTAGGCACATCAGTCTGGAACCCCGCGACCGGTACGGTAGCAGGTTCGAATCCTGCTTCGTGCACGGATGTGTGTGATGTCCTTAGTTAGGTTCAAGTAGTTCTAAGTTCTAGAGGACTGATGACCTCAGAAGTTAAGTCCCATAGTGCTCAGCCATTTGAACGTTTTTTTTTTAGAAATCAATAAACACCTTGTTAGCTGTAGTTAAGGGCATTATGGTTGGAAAAGTGTCATACAGGCAATTTTAAATTGTCTGTTTCCACAAATTTAACTTATTCTGACTAGGATGGATAATATTAAAGCATTATTAATATTTTTGTTTCTACCTTGTATTTTTCTGTTTGGTTAATACTTTACTGCTCCAGGCAGAAGACATGCTTTGTTACTGTTGAACAGTTTCATGACTTTGACTGATATAGACTGACATTGTAGTGTTCATCTTTGGTATGCCAGTGTAGTCACGCAAAAAATTTGTTCAGTTTGCACATTTGTGTATATGTAAAAGCAGACTTCAGAAACCACATGTGCTGAGATTTGCATTTTTTACTGTTTGTGTACTTTCTGCACAATCTTGTATTGATTTTATCAATACTTTTTTGTGCTGTGATGTATTGTGCAACTTCACATTTGCAAGTGCTGTGATAAACTCATGCTGGTTTTAGTCAATTGTGAGCTTAAAACTTACTTGTGCTCTTCTAATATTTTTTAGAACAGTAGTCCTTTGCATAAACTAACTCATAATAAATTGGCATTTGATTGTTACTGTAGCATGTGTTGTAACTAAAACTGTTAAATCTAGTTTCTCCTTTCAAGAGGAGTGAAGACTACCTACATTTTTGTGGCTATAATTAACCTTAAAGTTTCAGAATTTTAGGCATGGGTGACTGCAGCAACTGTAAATAAAGTTTTAAATATAAAAAGTGTATATACAACAGGTTCCATAAGTTTAGTGTAAAAGTTTTGAGAAACTAGTAATTTTTACCACAGCTTTTTCCGTTGCCTTAATAAAACTCATTTTGTGTATTTGCTTAAATTCTTACATGGAATTAGTAATTCTTTAGATCAACAGATTAAGATAGTCAGCAGGTGTAGTTTAAAGTTATTTGTTCACTGCCCTGTAAAACAGTGCACCAGCCACAATGCAGCACAACTGTGAATGCTGATCTCACTAACAAAAAATAAGTTAGTTGATGTTAACAAGCAGCTGGAAATCTCCCTGACTATTTTCAAACAATTGGGTGCTGCAAATTGATATGTTGGAAGAGCTCCCTAGAATCATGTAGTACCAAAGGTACATAAAGTACTATCCTCTGCTGTAGATACAGTGTTCTCCGTGATAAGTATAGAATCTCACTACTTGTCCACTTGACTCTGACTGGCGTGCCAATGGTAGAGCTAGGCATCCTATATGGGGTAAATAGAGATGACAGATGACTGAGGGTGTTGTATCGATCCCTGTAACAAACAATAACAAGTTGCTCTCTTTAACTGAAACTGAGCCAATGGGACTCTCCACTTGTGGACAAATTTACTTAATTCCATGTCAGTAAGAGGCAAGTGCAAAATGGTAGACATTTATGTATCAATTAACCATCAGCAGTTCAAACTTCTTGCCGACTAATGGTACCCTTTTGGGAAATGACAGCAAGGGACAGGAACACAAAGTGCTCTGTGTCTGCCTGGTGCCTCATTCAACATACTTAAGAGGTTATTCTGGCAGCCATTGATGACAGAATGCAACCAACTGCAGATTATGGTGCATGTTGAAACAAATGCCTGTCAGAGTTAAGAGGTCATACTTGGATCATCTAGTGACTACTAGTTAAGACTGAGAATACCAGCCTTACACATGGAGTTTCATTGAAGATCACAATTCACAGCATTTTCGCAGAATAGACTTTGCTTGCTCCCTCTCCCCCACACTTCTTAGTTGAGTGGAAGTACTGAACTGGAGACTTAGAATGTTCTGTGGCAAGCTAGGCTGTGACTTCCTGAACTCGTACCATAGTTGAGAGCTGTAGGGTCCCCTTAAAATGTGTCATGTGTGCACTACACATCAAAGGCTGCTACGTAGGTAGCTAGCTCTGTGTGGGGTGTGCACAAGGGTTTCTTAGATTGGATGACTCTCCATCCAGTCCAGATGATGACAGCTGTAGGGGACGCAGAAGTCTAAGGAATTCCCCCACAAGTGAGAGGATTAAAGTTCTTGTAGTTAAGTGCTGAAGCATTTGCAACAAAGTGCCAAAGTTTGAAGCACTCCTGAAAAGCAGTGAAGCTCACATAATACTAAGTACAGGAAGCTGGTTGAAACCTGGAATTGATAGCTCTAAAATTGAAAAGGACAGTTGACCATGTACAGGATATATACGTGCCCAGTAGAACCATTGATGATGGAAAGGTCCTTACATAGTATACAGTCTCTGCAGAGAACTGTCCAAAGGAAACATATTACTGCATAATAGGTGTAAAACAACTTAGATCTATAGATAGAGGTGCTGAAAGAAACACAATTGTCAAGAGACTAGTGTGATAAACCTTTAATGATCACTGTAGCAGAATATTGTCAAATGGACTTAAACAAAGAAATTCTAGCCATATGTAAAGGCTGTTAGTGTTAGTGGCACTAAAGTTAGTGTGCAGTCTTTAGGGAATGAGATACAAACTGAAATTGTGGGTAGCTTACCAAAAGCTCAAATGCTTAACTCAGTTTTCAAATGTTCCTTTACAAAGGGAAACCCAGGAGAACTGCCCCATCATACCACTGAAAAGATGGGTGAAAAGTGTTACTGTCAGTGGTGTTTAGAAACAGCTGAAATGATTAAAATTGAATGAAGCTCCAGGGACCAATGAAATCCCTGTCAGATTCTATCCTGAATTTGTGGCAAAGTTAGTCCCTCTAACTATACTGTATCATAGAGCCCTTGAACAAAAGTTGTGACCAGTAGTTAGAAGAAAGTACATGTCACAACTATTTACAAGAATAGTAGTAGACATGATCCCCAAAACTACTGCCCAATATCGACATCAATTCGTCACAGAGTCTTTGAGCATATTCTGAGCTCAAAATAATGAGATATCAAACAGAATGATCTTCCCCATTCCAACCAGTGTGGATTCCAAAAATATTGATCATACGAAACCCAACTCTCACTTTCCTGCCTTAAGATACTGAAAGTTTTTTTTAGAGAGACAGTTGTGTAGGTGGAGTATTTCTTGATTTATGAAAAGCATTTGACTCAGTACATCATCTACACTTATCATCAAAATTATGATCATGTTCGGTATCAAGTGATATTTGTGATTGGATTGATGATTTTTTTTTTGTAGGGAGGATGCAGCAGGTTTTCGTGGATAACTGGTCATCAGATGTAGAAGGAACTTCGGGCGTATCCCAGGAAAGTCTGCTCTGAGTCCCTTGCTGTTTATGTTGTGAATTACTGACTTTATGGACAACATTAATAGTAACCTCACTTTCCTAGATGATGTAGTTAACTATAATGAAGTACTGTCAGCAAGAAGCTGCATAAATATTATCAAATCTGGATAAGATTTGAATGTTGTGCAGATTTTGAACATGCTTTAAATGTTCATAAACATAAAACTGTGCTTTCATGACATGAAAATTTATCTTAAGATGGTAATTTTAGTGAGACATAATTAGAATTGGTCAAATCGGACAAATACTTGGGTGTAATACTGTGTAGGGATATGAAATGGAATGGTCACACAGGTGTAGTCATGAGTAAATCGCTGATTAGAATTCAGTTATTGGTAAAATATTGGTGAAATACAATCAGTATACAATGGAGATTGCTTAAAAATCACTTGTGTGATCCATTCTAAAATATTGTTAGTGTTCGGGATCCATACCTGATAGAACTAGCAAGGGATATTGAATGCATGCTGAGGTCAGCACGAATGGTTGCTAGCTTGTTTGGCTGAACCATAAGCCTCTAGAAGATAGAAGTAAACTGTCATGAGAAAGGCTACTTAAAAAGTTCCAATAACTGGCTTTAAATGATTTCTCTAGGAATGTACTGAAACCCATATGCATTGCTCACATAGGGTGCTTGAGGACAAGTTTACATTAATTACAGCATACACAGAGGCATGTAAACAACCATTCATCACATGCTCCATACATGAATGGACACATGCAAGCATGCATGCAGGCATGCACTCTCTCTCTCTCTCTCTCTCTCTCTCTCTCTCTCTCTCTCTCTCTCTCTCTCTCTCTCTCTCTCTCTCAAAAAGCCACATATTTAGAACCATGGGTTTTACTACTTTGCACATTACAATTTTGAGAGGAGATGGCAAAGACTTCAAACAACAGTGGCTTCCCAGTGAATGAGACAATGATCAGTTTGTTAGGATTCAGTTTGTGTGCATTACCCACAAATCCTTTCTCTCAGCATGTCATACAGGCAACTCTTTCTGTACTAACTATAATGCAGTCCTCCCCCAGTAATTCATTGCAAACCACAAATTTTAGTTACAAAAAGAAATTACTTGAAATGATCTGGAGTGAGAACTTAAAACTGGTCTTTTTCTTCTTCATAATTTGATGCCTCTGGACATGTCACTCGCTCAGCAGCTGATGGTGTCAGCAGACAAAGGTTTTCAAATTTCATTAGCATCTTCTGAACCAAGGACTATTTTTACCATTTCTTTATATGTGGGCATTTACTGTGTTTCTGCTACTGTGTGTGATTCTTTTTGGCATTTACAATAAGGTAAGATCCTGTACATGTGCTGATGTAGCACTAAGTTTCACTTGTTTTCGTTTTGTTCTATCAACCGACAAAAATGATTCATATCTTTGCTTAAAAGAGAGGAATGTTTTCTTGACAAATGTTTCAATTTAATGGGAACTGCAGCAGCATTAGTTTTAACAGACAACACTGTCTGTGATTGGGCATATTTTATCACCACACCAAAGACACTGATAAGAGTGATAATCATTACTGTATTGACTTTGAACTGCTTTCTTTGGGCTCAATGGTTTCAGCAATTGCACTCAAGGTCAGATGACACCATACAATGAACTTATCCATATCGAAAAAAATTTAAGACTGTAATATAAAATGCTGGTGTAGCAATTGCAATATTCATTAGTGCAGAGCACAGCTGTAATAAAACTGAACTGAAATGCTCTGTGAGAAGTCCAGAATGTAATAACAATATTGTCAAACTGAAATACTGTATTGTCTGACAATTTGTGGGTCCTTTGGCAGTGAATGAAAAGATCAATAAAGTTTAAGAATTGGCTAAAAACTGGAACAAATATCGCACTAAGGCAATAAAAATGAGGGTGTAATACCCAGAATTTTAGGGGAAAATATGGTATTACAAAGAATTTCAATCTTAATGGCATAGCCAGTATACTGATACAGGCAGGAATACAATCAACTTAAGCGAGGTATAACAACAATATTGAATAAATAAAATGTTTAGTTTGTGTGAAAGTATGTTATCTGCATGTATTAAATAAAGAATAAAGTACCTTTTTACTTGAAGCTGAAAGAAATAATTCAATTTAAATTTCTTTTCAAACATAAAAATTTGTAGTGTCTAAAATAGACTTATCTTAATTTATTACAGTAATATTTAAATGTTCAGGTAACACCCTTCAGTTTGTGGTGGCACAACAGTGTGCCACAACACACCAATTGCAGACCACTGATGTAGACTACGCAATAAGTGAATTTTAAATGTGGCTCCTTCCCCTTTATTTGAACTATAACTTTGTTGTTGGTCAGTTCCCATTTTACAGATAAGTTTTGCACAGGTAAAGAGAAGCATACCTCTTCCTTCATAAACATATCCAGAAGAGAACTAATTCAACCATTAGTCAGAGGCACAGTATTTGTTGCACTTTACAATGGCCTAATGTACAGTGACAGAAACATGGAAATAAGTGCACATAACAAAACTTGCTGTACAGTCACCAATCTGAAATACACTGTGCAGAAATAATAGTGGCCAAATATTAACAATTTGAGGATACACACACAATACTTACATCTTACACATGATGTCACAGCACAGATTTTAAGACATCGTGTGTTGTATACCTCGCTCAGGGTTCTCATTACATCATTGTTTGCCTGTTGCAGGCTTAAAGCTGCATAGATGTTCAGTGTTATTCCCAACAACAAACTTTCACTTTGACACACACAAGAGTTAACATGTTGCCAGGCAGACTGATGATTTTGGTGGAGGGGTGACTATTTAGACAGATGTAAGCATATGGCGAGATTTACGAAACTCCTCAATGCTTTGAAAATCGTTAGTTTTTACTATTTTGCACAGACTCTAATACATCATTATTATATGGTATATGGTAAGTGTTGCAGGTTATTATATTATAAAAGTACATAGAACATTAATAATAATCTGCAATGTGACATCCCCTATTTACAAGTATGGCATCCAGCTTGAAATCAGTCTGTTATGATCCTAAGTTTCTCAATCATAGTGACTAAATTAATTAGTGAGAAATGTTTTCTGATTCAGAAAACATAGCAATAAAATGCTTTTAAGTTAAGAATCTTACAGGAATTTGAAATTAGGATTCAAACTTTTAATGTCGGTTATTTCATATGTAAATTATTTTCAAATAATTTAAAATATGTTTCCAAAAAAACTGGAAATGTTTGCTTTCTAATGAGTGGTAACAATACCACTTATGATGCCTATTAGCTCAAAATGGTTTCTAATGAGATGACATTGTAATTTAGTTTAACCATAACTTTAAATTGCTCAGGCTTATACTAAAACCAATTGTAACCTTGTAATCAGGAAGGTAAAATAAAAAATTAACTATACATTCAAATGGAGTTTATCTTGAGTAACAATTTGATGTATGCCTCTATGTATTTCATATTGCGTGTGCAGCTGTATTAAATGTAGAATAAGAGTGAAAACATTTTAGTTATTCATGGGAGCAGAACACACAGAAAATTGAGTAGTTTCCAACTTGCTATGTCTCAAACTGTTTTTTTGCATAATGTACCAAGCTTCGTCAGAATAGATCCACTTAGTAGCAATGGACAAGCAGTTCAGTACAGTCATGCCACTGTGCTCCACCAGAAAATGTGCAGAACAAAAGGAGATACACGTGATGTAAAGTTGTGGACTTCTGAAATAAGTTCATTTATTGGTTGTCACCTTCAGTGTTCAACCCTTTGGGCATCTAATGGCCATAGCAGTTTCTTCAACTATTTGAAACATTTCAGAGGGTTATTTACTGGAAGGCATTTCTAGATGCTAGTAGTGCACAAGAACATTTGTGCTGGTTGCACTTCTGAAAGGGCTCAACTAGATCAGAAGACTGTAATGAAAAACAGTAGAATCATAGCTTCATTCATATGATGAAACTTTAAATTTTCAGAATGAGTCTAGACTTCTGGAATGAATGGGAAGGACAAAAAGAACTAGACCTCTCTACTGTTGGATGATCTGTCAAGTGCAAATTGTATGGCATAAAACAATATTTATTAAGATGCAGTTTATGCATATGAATGTTATCCCTATTTTTTGTTTCACAGGTGTTATGGTGTATCGTGCTTATCCAAATTTCCGCAAGTACCACTTGAAGGTGACCCATGCTGTGATGCAGATAATTGCTTTTATATTATCTGTGATTGGCCTTCAGGCTGTCTTCGATTCACACAACCTTGCTACACCTCCAATTCCTAATATGTACTCACTTCACAGCTGGATTGGGTTGACAGCTGTTATACTATTTGCTTGCCAGGTATTAGAAAATAAACTTTTTTGCGTAGAAGCATTTGTAGTGTTAACAGAGCTTAACTGTAACAAAACATTTGTCATCAGTTTTGCAAACTTCCACATTACGTTCTAACTAGCACTGCTGTGTGTGAATTCAAACATGGACATAATGTTTCTAATCTTTTTTCTATAAAATTTGTGGAAGTTGTTTGCTGAGTGTGTGTTAATCTTAGTCAGTCAGTTGTGAAAAAGACTGAATGGTATTGGTAAATGTCATTTTTCATTGTTCCCAGAGGCACAGAGGTATGAGCAAGAGCTTGATCTAGTGTAAGACGATGCGAAAGTGAACTGTCAACAGATTACTGAACGATAAGAAAAACTAAATAACTTATTTTTAAATGAACAATATTGTCTTTCCACAATGAATATTTGAGGTGTATCTTGTGTATGTTTGTGTTAGAAGAAATGTAGAATTGTTAAATTTTTGAATTCACAGGTAATTCACCTTGATAAGCAAGTCAAAGATAGTTATTAGAATTATTCCATTTGGTATGACAATTTCTGGAATTCATAGGTGGTTCTTCCTTCACCTGCATGTCACCTTTATCTTCGTGCTAGTTTGTGAAACTATGCTAAGAGTCTTTGTTTATTAAAATAAACAATGTTTAACAAAGAATCCTCAGTTGAATCACTTAAAAAAGTAACTTTCACCATTCATATGTTATTTGTTCCTTTTGTTTTTGTTGTATGGAATGTAGTTGAATTAAATCAGGTGGTGCTGAAAAAATTAGATTAGTAAACGAGACACTCATAGTGGATGAGCTTTGCTATTTGGGAAGCAAAATAACTATGGTGGAAGTAGAGGATATAAAATGTAGATTGGCAATGGCAAGGAAATCATTTCTGAAAAAGAGAAATTTGTTAACATAAGTGCAGCATTAAGTGTCAGGAAGTCTTTCCTGAATGTATTTGTATGGGGTGTATGCATGTATGGAAGTGAAACATGGATGATAAACAGTTTAGGCAAGAAGGGAATAGAAGCTTCAGAAATGTGGTGCTACAGAAGAATGCTGAAGATTAGATGGGTAGTTAATGTAACTAATGATCAGAATTCGGAGAAGAGGAATTTGTGGCAAAACTTGACTAGAAGGGATCAGTTTGGCAGGACATGTTTAGAGGCATTAAGGGATGAGCAATTTAATATTGTAGGGAAGTGTGGAGGGTGAAAATCAGAGGGAGGGAGAGATGAATACTGTAAGCAGATTCAGATGGATGCAAGTTAAAATAGTTACTTGGAGATTAAGACGCTTGCACGGTATAGAGTAGCATGGAGATCTGCATCAACCTGTCTTAGGACTAACAACAACATATTGCTTGGGTGCATGGCTCATGTATTTCCCTTGGCTTGTTTCCTGTTGATTCTCCAACCATTTCCTTTTCCATGAATTGAAAGCAATACACAGTTGTTCCTTTCCAGTCAGCTTTCTACATTGTAAACTTAAAGTAGGTTGTATGTCATCTTTGATGGACTAAATACATTGCTTCCTCTAATTGGTTGTTTAGATTAATACCTTCCTGCCTCAACTACCTGGTTTGATTTCTGTTGGAAATTGCTGTAGCAGTGTAATGGTGGTGAAGGAAGATCATGAACTGTGCTAATTCTAGAGTCCATTGTGGGACATTTATAAAAGCTTATTTTTTGGCTGTATATATTACTAAAATAATAATGTTAATATCTCCACACAGCTGTATGCACAGTTTATTTTGATGTTCAGTTCAAGTGCAACCAATTGACGGGAAAGTCTCATCAGGTACCTCCAGAAAACAAAGTAGATATGTAATCACCCTCATTCCAGTTCTCACAATGTAAAATATAATTAATAAAGAAAAAGCAAAAAACATACCATTGAAAGAATTTATACATAATATTATTTGCAACCATTGTTACTCAGTTGCTACTTAAATTATGCTTAATCATCTTTCTACGTCAGAACCACAACGGAGTCCAAATCCAAGGGTAGACTTGTTAATAAAGTAATATACTTAGTGCTGAAAGCACATATACTGCTGACTGACACCCCCACACAGTCAGAACAGAAGTGAACTCCTGCATGGAGAGTGCCACTGTTCTTATTAACATCCTAGAATGCTGGTGTTCATTTCAACCTTGAATATTTAGACATCATGTTCATAAGATATTTAAATAACATTCCAGAACTGAGGAACACTACATAAAAAATTACTAGTGACCTGCAGCACACCAGCTAGCATTGTTAACCTCTACCCCACACTTCTTACTATAGAGCCCATGATGATATAAATAAGAGAAACTTCCACTTTCTGCAACTGAGTTGTATTTTTTACATATCAGAACATAGGTGAAACATGTTTGATAGGCAAAAATAAAACTTTAAATGGCAAGAGTTTTTCTTACCTGTATGATGCAGCACAATAAGAATTTTACTTGTAAGTAAAGATAACGGGAAGTGATCTAAGCAACTAAATATCAGAACCTATCAGTAAACACCAGTAAGACTACTACATCACAGAACTCTAAAGAGTTAACCTCTTTCTCTCAGAATCATCTGTGGATGTCATATTTGAGAGAATAAATCTTTTAAATTATCAATAAAGTTTCACTTTTGTATGATCATCTACTAATATTCAAGAAGCTATATTCTACTATGGCATACTATATAAAGGGCTTGAGAGCAACGTACTTTTATGTATATGAGGTGACATTATCAAGTAAAGTATTGGACTGGTCCATTTTTAACATATTGTTAGAAGTCTGCGTATAGGCTGTTTCATATGCTGGGGTTATGACAGCACAATGTATCTATACTGCACACTCTCCTTAGCAGTCGGAAGTTAATGATCTTGCTTAGTTTGTATTCAAAAAAAAATTAAGAGTGTGTATTAAAACATAAAGCTTACGTTTCTAAGCTTAACAACACAAACTAGTAAAAAGCTTCCTACAAATAATTAACAAATTCTGTTTCAGTTTATAACTGGGTTCGTCACATTTCTCTTCCCTGGCTTAAAAATATCACTGAGGTCGGCATATTTGCCTATACATGTATACTTTGGAAATATGGCCTTTGTATGTTCTGTCGCCGCTTCTCTTCTTGGTATGACTGAAAAGGCATTCTTCATGCAGACTCCGTAAGTAAAATTTTTGTACTGAATGTTAAGTAAATCATGATTTTTAAAAATCTGCATTTGCACACCAGGGAAAGAGCATGGTGACACAGTAGCAGAAATTTATATTTTTGAGTTGGGAGTGTTAAGGTTCACTGGTTGGTCGGGCATGTGAAGAGCTTGTATTTGGGGTTAGTTTAAGACAGTCTTCATTCACAAAAGTTGATATCAGTGAAAAGTAGTTGACTGAGAAATTCATTAATAAAAATAATGTGCATATAATTTTGCTCTTTTAGTAGTCTGTGACTTGTCACTGTTACTGATGACTGAAGAAAAATATTGATTTATATAGAGCCATGGGAATTGAAAACGCAAGGAAGAAAAGTGGTGTGTAACTAAGTAGTCCTGTTGTGTTGTCACATGAAGACCTGTTGCTGTCACTAATTATTTTGTAAATATATTTTTAATTTGATTTATTATTTAACATTAGCTTTTAGATTTATTCATTTTTATAAACTAAACATTGCTATCAAATGGCAACGTTAGTGGTGGGACATTTAAGTGTTATCCATACTGTGTATTCCTACAGGAAGTGTATTAGTATTAGTATTATTAGTATTAGTATTATTAGTATTAGTATTATTAGTATTAGTATTATTATTAGTATTAGTATTATTATTAGTATTAGTATTATTAGTATTAGTATTAGTATTAGTAGTATTAGTATTAGTATTAGTAGTATTAGTATTAGTATTAGTAGTATTAGTATTAGTAGTATTAGTATTAGTAGTATTAGTATTAGTAGTATTAGTATTAGTAGTATTAGTATTAGTAGTATTAGTATTAGTAGTATTAGTATTAGTAGTATTAGTATTAGTAGTATTAGTATTAGTAGTATTAGTAGTATTAGTATTAGTAGTATTAGTATTAGTAGTATTAGTATTAGTAGTATTAGTATTAGTAGTATTAGTATTAGTAGTATTAGTATTAGTAGTATTAGTATTAGTAGTATTAGTATTAGTAGTATTAGTATTAGTAGTATTAGTATTAGTAGTATTAGTATTAGTAGTATTAGTATTAGTAGTATTAGTATTAGTAGTATTAGTATTAGTAGTATTAGTATTAGTAGTATTAGTATTAGTAGTATTAGTATTATTATTATTATTAATTTTTTTGCAAGATAATCTAGTCTCCATAAAACTAAAACTGTAAATAACTGGAAATTTTTGGACTCCTTGTGGGAATTTTAACTCAAGAGTTCAGATCTTTTCCTGTTACAAAAAGAAATCTGAAAGGTTAATACATTAATGTTTCTTTGATATCTATTGACACTATGGATAAAGAAGATTGTTAGCTTAGTTAATTTCCCACAGACACTGAAGCAGATAATTTGTTGCTTGAACACTCCTTAATAATGAAATAATGCACGACTGATGGTGTGGCACAAGTTACTGGAATGGTATGATTACTGTCTCTTGAGAAGAGATGAACATGTTAGGAATACTAATAAAGGTTATTAAAGGGGGGGGGGGGGGTGAACATAATGTCTGCAATCCTTCTTGTCATTATGCAACTATATTTGCACATCCAAAATTGAAATGACCCCTCAAAGCACAATGTGCAAGAGCTTTATTACATCATTCACAATTAGACAAGATACAGTCTTCTTAACTATGAAAGCATACCACATCTTTTGTAAAAGCTTTAATGCAAGTTCACATAAATTTTGAAGTTTCACCCCTTAGTTTTATCAAATGTCATGAGATGTAAATGGGTTGTGGTATACTAAATAAATTAATTATGCTTGTAATTTTCTTTTCAATTTGTGTGTGAAATATTTATCACTTTCAGAAAATGCAATATGTTTTATTTTTATTATAAATAAATATATTTAGCTGACAGTGGTTTAAAAACTTCACTATTTTACATGCTCGTGCAGCTGCAGGTAGTTCATTCTGTCCAGACAAATCAATGTGTGAGTATTGTTATTGCTTTATCCAATGAGGAAAAGAATTCTGATCATTGTTTAAACTGTAATACTCAGGCTGTTGCTGTTGCTGCTGCTGCTGCTTTGTTTCTTTAAAGTGAACTGAGCTGACAGGAGAAGATATTCAAAACAATATCTCCTGTACCACAAAGTGTCCGTTGGTCACAACAGTAAAAGGAATGAGGCAGTAACACTCTGAAGAATCTTACACGTATGAAGAAATAGCAGAGGGGTTGGATGGAGGCACTACAAAGTCGGGTTGAGAAAAGTCCGTGAGCGGTATGAAGAAACTGAGTTAACAAAATCTGCTCTAAGAACTGTCAGAAAAGCAATCTTGACTGATCAAAATGTGTAGCTTGTGTTCTCCCTGATCTCAACATAATTGAGGCTGAAAGGCTGAAAATCGGTTACATGATGGAATCCCAGTAAAGAGGGAACTGATACAGTAACTGCTCACTTCAGGGTTCATAGTTATCTATCGAGATCATCTTGGACACCTGGTAGACTTGATACTGAGCGGGATTGAGGCAATGACTAAATCGAAAGGTTATCCCATGAAATGCAAAGAAACATTGCAATAACTTTGGTACCAAATAATTTATAACTTCCTGAAATTGTTAAGTCATGAGTATTTTGTTTAATTGTAATTAGGTTTAATTAATTTTTATATTTGTCTCAATTTTTCAAACAGCAGACATTAGATCGTGTTCCCTTAAATTTTGTTAAAATTTATGGGTCTTTAAACTAAAATAAACCACTGTATGCATTATTCACTGAATCTCCAGTGTCCTGAAATCTCACATTTGTATGTAAACACATGATACCACATTCATAAGTGCAGGTGGGTTTGTTTTGTGCAGAGCATTCCAAACTAGCACCACTAGAATACCACCCATACTTGATGCCTAAACAAATACCAAAAGTGTGGCAAATCTTGCTTTGTATGCTCAGTTCTTGAGGGGTAAATGTGTTCACTGCTTGTTATATAACTATCACTTCAAAATTACTAAGCAATGAACTGTAATAGACTTGAAAACTAAGCTACTACTCAAAATTGCATCTCGGGGTTGCCACTCCTCGGCGGGTTCGTGCTTGGCTAACACGGGGCCCCAACCTTTGCAGCATCGTGCTTGGCTAACACGGGGCCCCAACCTTTGCAGCATCTTTCTTCCCCTCCGTGCAGCATGCCTATCCTCTTGCTATTCTTTCTCCCCTCCCTTGGGAACATGTTTGTGTTGTTTTTTGGGAATGTTCTGCATTGTCTGTGGCTGACATAAGAACAATCTCACTCCTGGTTTTTGCTCCTTTCATTTTTTACCTTCTCCTAGCCTTCCTCCGCTTCAGTGTTTGAAGTTCCTCTTTTTCTTCCTCTCTGTGCACTTCTGAAGGCCAGGAAACATGTCTGACACATAACAGGTGACGGGGTAACACATACTTCCCAGCCCTGGGTCACATGTACCTAAAGGCCAGGTCCAGGGAGAGCTGATTGCCTGAGCTTCCAAAATTGCCGATGATCCCTCTGTAAGGTGTTTGGGAGGTGTGACATGAAGTATGAACAATCACTTACAGCAGGTGTGGCCCCTTGTGAAGGGGGCCCCCAGTTGCAAGGAATACACCATCGGAAATGCTGGCAATTGTGGGGATTTTCTCGCAATGAGCCAATCATCTTCACAGTTGGTCTACAAAACGTAAACGAAATGGGATAACTATTCAGACCCTTCCAGCTGCACAAAGATACCTCGTGGTTTCACATACTGAAGACAGTCAATTGTGATGGTAAATCAGTTTATTATTCGGAAAGGTGTCGATGCAATTGCCAGCCCTGTGAAATCCTGCTCTCGTTCACAGAATGGAACTTTGCTTTTGGAAACTACTTCTGATTCTCGGGCAAAACTGCTTGCTGCTTTGCTGCTCAACGGTCAAAGGCCGAAATCCAAAGATACCTCTCTGGTGAGGGTGTCATTGGCGTCCATCAGGTGAGGAAATAAGGTAATGACTCCTTAGTGCCCACACACTTTTTTTATACAGTGCTGCTTCCAGAATGAGATTTTCACTCTGCAGCAGTGTGTGCGCTGATACAAAACTTCCTAGCAGATTAAAACTGTGTGCCAGATCGAGACTCAAACTCGGGATCTTTGCCTTTCATGGGCAAGTGCTCTGCTGACTGAACTACCCAAGCATGACTCGTCCCCACAGCTTCATTTCTGCCAGTAGCTCGTCTCATACCTTCCAAACCTCGCAGATGTTCTTCTGCAAACCTTGCAGAACTAGCACTCCAGGAAGAAAGGATATTGTGGAGACATGGCTTAGCCACAGCTTGGGAGATGTTTCCAGAATGAGATTTCACTCTGCAGCAAAGTGCGTTTTGATAGGGCACTTGCCCACGAAAGGCAAAGGTTCCACGTTGGAGTCTCGGTCCGGCACACAGTTTTAATCTGCCAGGAAGTTTGAGTGGTGCTTCTGTCAAAGATCAAAGCAGGCTATGAAGTTGTCACAGTCCACCCGTACATTCTGAACCCGATGTGCTGCTACCACTGTAGTCATTTCAGCCATACTTGAATGTCTAGTTGACACCGGGCCAAATCTGTAACCTGTGGTAGGGATGCGCAAGAGTTAGATTGTCCACCTCCTCCTACCCGATGTATCAACTGCAGTGCTGACCATGCCGCTACCTCTAAAGATTTTCTCATGCATCTCAATGAATGGGCTGTCAAAGAGATCTGGGTAAAGGAAAAAAATTTCTTACCCGGTCACTTGCAAGTTATTGGCTAGTCGCAAACCCTGCATTCTACCATCTGGCACTTACAGTACTGTTCTTGTTACATCTCACTCTATGAAGGACATGGCCACGCAAAGCTGACCTTAAAATCAGCTCAGAGGATGTGAAAGGATGTGAAATCGTCCAGTGTCATGGTAGCATCACAGTTCCCTCGTCCTGCTGTGCAAAAAAGTCTGTCAAACTCTCGTCACAAGGGGTGAGGTCATCTGCTACACAAACAGCATGCCAGAAAGGACAGGAGCAGTAGTCCCGTGAAGACTTCCTACGTTCCTCCAGCCAACCAGCCAACACCTGAGTCTTCCTCTGCTTACCCGAAAGGATCAAAGTAGTCCAACAAAGGCAAATGGTCTTCTCCATCGCTGACTCAAAGATCCTTTCTGACGGTATCGCCACGGGATACCTTTGCCCAGCCAACTTCTATGTTGCTGGTGTGCACTACCAACCATTTTTCTACAATGGACTTAGTGAGACAGACAGCACAAGACAGCTGGTGCTTCTGTGGACCTCAAGGAGTAGGATCCGTCTCAACAGCCTCTGATCTGACACTCCTCCATTTTTCTCATTGTGACTCTCCTACAATGGAACATTCATGGCCTTTGATCCAACAGAGGATTTACAGTTGCTTTTAGAATCACAGCATCCACTTGTACTCTGCTTTTAGGAAATAAAATTGTATCCTCACAACCACTTGAAGCTTCTGCATTTCTTCCCGGTCCGTTTTGACATTCTCCCCCCCTCCCCCCCCCCCCCCCCCCCCCCCCTCCTCCTCCACCCTGAGGTCAGCATTCGGTCTCGTGGGGGAGTCATGCTGCTCATAAAGGGTAATGTTCATAGTCAACCCATCTCCCTGACTACCCATCTTAAAGCTGTTGCAGTCCGCCTTTCCTTTCTCACTGGACCTTCCCCTTTTGTACCCTTTATATCTCTCCATCATTCGATGTCACCAGGCAAACTTCCTCCAGCTTAATGGGCAGCTACCTCACCCATTTCTGCCGCTTGGTGACTGTAATGTGCACCATTCCCGTAGGAGTTACTACACAACCTGTCGAAGAGGTGCTCTCTTGGCTGACCTTCTTAATCAACTTAACGTCTTCTGCCTTAACATAAGAGCACCCACATTCCTTTGACTCCTTGCACACCTATTCCCATTTGGACCTAACCTTCTGCACTGCCCAGCTTGCCCATCGTCTCGAGTGGTCTGGTCTCTGACACATACTCGAGCAACCATTTCCCGTGTGCTATCTGTTTGCTGACTTGTACCCCACCTGCGTGCACATCCAACTGACAGCTTACTAAGGCCAACTGGTGGGTGTACTCCTCCCTGGCGACCTTGGATGTCCAAGATTTCCCCAGCTGTGATGAAGAGATGGAATATCTTACAAATGTTACCCTTACCACTGCAGAACATTCCATTCCTTGCACTTCCTCTTAAAGCCATAGCCCAGTCCCTTGGTGGACTAAAGCTTGCTGTGATGCAATCTGCACATGAAGACATGCTCTCCGCAATTTTAAGCCATTCCATGACAGCAAACAGCATTCATTATAAACAGATGGGTGCACAGTGTCGTCGTATCCTTAGTGATAGCAAAAAAGCTGGCTAGATTTCATTCACTAGTTCTTTTAACTATTCCAAAACACCCCCCCCCCCCCCCCCCCCCGCACCCCCATCATGTGGGCTAACCTCTGATGGCTCTCTTGGACCAAGATGCATTCCCCAATTTCCAGTCTGACAGTAGCAGACGATGTCATTGTGGACCCTATTGCTATCTCAACACCTCGGGCTCCCATCTTGCGGAAATTTGGAGCTCTTCCCAACATCACCCTGCCTTCCACCATTGGGAATGAGCAGAGGCGGCTCAGGCAATACCCTCCTCTTCTCAGAATTGAGAGTGCTACAATGCTGCCTTTACTGTGAGGGAGCTAGATCATGCTCTCACTTCATCCTGGTCCTCAGCCCCAGGGCCAGATGCTGTTAACATTCACATGTTGCAGCACCTTTCTCTTGCAGGCAAGCACTTTATCCTTCATACATACAATTGCATCTGGGAAGAGGGCCCATATCTGAGATGCTGGCATGAAGTCACTGTCGTATCCAGTAAGGACAAAAACCTTCCTTCCAGCTACTGCCCCATCTCTCTCACCAGCTATGTTTGGAAGGTGGATTCATGCCTGGCTGGTATTGTGGCCTGAGTCTCGCAATTTACTAACCACTGCAGAGTATAGAATGAGAGCGCACTGTTCTGCTGTTCAATATCTCGTCCCTTTGTCAACCCAGGTTATGAATGGTCTTTTGTGGAAATCCCAGACTGTGGCAGTGTTCTTTTATTTGGAGAAAGCCTAGGACACCCACTGGAGGACTGGTATCCTCCATACTGTCTACACGTGGGGCTTCTGTGGCCATTTGCCTCGTTTCCTTGAGGAATTTTTAAAAGACAGAGTTTTCAGGGCCCATGTGGGTTCTGCCTTGTCGAACACCTTTATCGAGGAAAATGTTGTGCCTTAGGGTTCTGGCCTGAGCATCGTACACTTCGCTATCACCATTAACTCTATAGTGGCCTGTGTCTCACCAGACATCTCCGGCTCCCTTTTTGTTAACAATTTTGCCATCTATTGCAGTTATCCAGATATCTCATTGAGCGGCACCTTCAGCAATGTGTCGATTGTGTTTACTCGTGAAGCATTGTCGATGGCTGTAGTTTTTTCCACTGTCGAAACCCCATGTGTTAATTTCTGGCGGCACATGTGGTTTCTCCCACCATCTTTACATCTTGGGCCTGTTGTTCTTTCTTTCTTTCATTCATTGAAACTACGAAATTCGTGGGGCTCATGCTTGATAGGAAACTTCCTTGGTCATCCCATGTACGCATTCCCTCAACATCTTGTGTGTTGTCAATGATGCTTCCTGGGGTGCAGATTGCGTCACCCTCCTCAGTTTGTACCAGTCCCTTGTCTGTTCAAAACTACGCTATGGGTGCTTTGTTTATGCATCTGCACATATGTCCCTCTTACGCTGTCCCTATACTATCCACCATTGTGGCATCCATTTGGTCACTGACACCTTCTACACTAGTGTGGTTGAGCATATGTATGCAGAAGCTGCTGAACTACCACTGTCCTACTGCAGTGACTGTCTCCGCAGGAGGTTTGCGTGCCATTTGTCTGCCATGTGTGGCCACCCAACCTATTCTTCCTTCTTTGATGACTCCTTTGATCTCCTGTATTGGGTGTGTCCATTTTGTCTGTGTCCATTTTGTCTGTTACCTCCTGGAGTTTGCTTTCGATTCTCGCATAGAGTACATCCGACTACGCAGGCTTTTCAATTGTCCTCTGCTCACTCTCTCAGCACCCTTCAAAGCCTCTGTGTGCAATGGGTCCAGGAAAGCTGTCGCTAACTCGTGCAGTTTTAGAAATTGTGCTTGAAAAACAAGAACCATGAATGACTCACAAATGAAATGCACAGTTAGCACTTGCAACAGTCTTAACCAGACAGTGCTTGAAATGTCGCCATCACTACACCAAACAGGGTCCAGCGAAAAGTGTCAGACTTCAATCTTCAGAGCGTGCCGGAAGATGAATTTTGGCAACTACATTTCTCATTATCTCATGCTGGTTAGAGTATCGGAGGTCGTGAAGATAAGGCATACGAGGCAGTGCAGAGATTTTTGCCATTTGCCTATTGACCTGTGAGGCAGGTTAACTTCATAAAAAATGTGACTAATGCAAAGCATCCTTCTGCAGAATGTGTGAATTAGGAAGCAGTTTGCAGTCCATGCCCCAATATGTTTAAACTACAGTGAGTGCTGGTTTACTTTTACCCCAACTACTCAGGTATCCATACATAGTAATTGTGTGGCGTCAAAAGAATAATGATAAAAAGCCAACTGCAGATCGTGAAAGTGCAAAACATTTTTTTCAGCAGTTTGTGCTGTATTCTGCAACCATGCTTAGTAATGGGAAGGCAGGCTGAAACGTGCTGTGTGAATTAACTTCCCTTATCGAAGTTGCAATTTTGGCATGGACTAGTTACACACAAATCATTAAATACAGTACTTGAAGGTTCTTTTTTTTCCCAGAAAATGGAACAAATTATCATGTACAGTTTTGAAGCAGTTATCAAGATTTGCATCATGTCCTCAAGAAATTCAAAATTTAATAGAATCCTGCATTTGAATTTGCATTCTTAGTGTGGGCATAGGATGTGACATTATTTTTAAGAGGATAAGGTTCAATATACCAGATGCATGATACTAAATCTTAATTGGGGCTTAACAAAACAGACTGTAATGTCAAATTTTCTGGCAAGTCATTGTAATCATTTCCCTTAAGATACATGACACATGTTGGATACCAACTAATATATATTGCTAAGTAGCTTTAGAATTGTCACAACAAATTGAAATGATATTAAAAACAGTTGTGTGTGCTGTATAAGTGATCGTAATTGCATGCATTAACTAGACATTTGCGTATTTGTTACTTCTTCTAACTGAAATCCTTTTTCAGTCTGTTATTTACCTTTAATAAATATTAATGCAAAACTTCTGTTATCTCAGTTTATAATAAAATGTTTTCTTTGAGCATGTTGTGAATTTGGACCACAATTAAAATGCAGAGTCTCGTTTATATTAATTATAGTAACATATCTGGTTTCACTGGTTTACATCATCTTCATTTTTCCATTTAGTTTTGAACATTTGTGTTTTCAGTTCAGTGACCTCACTTTCAATACCCTCAGTGATTCTAAGTTCATAGTTTCCTACCCTGAAAAGACTATGGTCTGCAAATGTGAAAAGAATTAGCACAACTCAGTTATAGGTAGTATTATGGCATAGTTGTATAATTATGTTAAATGCAGTGACACACTTCAGAAATTGTGCTTCTACAGGCAGAGAAGTTTATCAGAGATTTTAATGGCATCCTAAGGAGGCAAATTTCTGTGCATATCCACAAGAGCAAAATGACTGTTGGAGGTAAAAATAAGAGGACAAGACAACCAGTCACACGAATAAATACTAACTCGAAAGGTAGAGGTATTTCTTAACAATATGGAACATATGTCCAGTGCATTCAGATCCCTGAGTTGTGTGTATACATCCAAAGTAAAGGCACCAACACTTCTTTACGTTACACTGCACTGTAGAACGAATTTCAACCTAGTTGATACTTCACTGCTTGCTCCTGCATACCAGCCCACTCATTTAGAAAGTATCGAACTTTCTCCTTCAGTTACTAAGTATAGTTTCATGGAAGTAAGATACATATTTTACTATACAAGGTGGCCTGTTTGATACAGGTGAAGGGTATCTCTCATTTGTTCCAGTGAACTTAGTTGATCTGCTTTTGTCTCCTAACTTGAGACAGGATTGTTGTTTATTTTTCAGTTTCCATGCACTGAGATACCTGAATGTAAGATTACCATGTACTTAATATTCTCCCTCCAAAGTGTTAGTAGTTTTGAGCCAATAAATTGTGATGTAGTCTTGAGTATCCTGAGTATTTCATATCTGCAAGTAATAAAATTATAACTATTACTGCTTGAATTTTTTTCAATTCATTAGTCTTGAAATAACAAAAGTACTCTAATTACCTCATTTTTCATTCCAGGAAATACAGTGACTTGACATCTGAAACATTATTAATTAACTTCATCGGTGTTGCTGTTGTGGTGTTTGCATGCCTGGTAATGTTTATTTTGACAGAGTCAAAATACAAACGCCAGCCACGACCTGAAGATGAAATACTTCTTGGTGGAGGTTATGAATAATCTGCAGTAAACATTTTCGTGGTTGGCCTAAACCTTGTGATATTTTCTGTTATGTAATTTTAAATGTACAGTGCTTGCTGTTGCATTCCATGTACTTAAGTTATTACTTTTTATATGTCTTTACCTCATTTTTATTTGTGTACTTTTTGACTATTGTATAACAAATAGTATGAAAGTATAATACAGATGTTTGTCCTGTTTAGTTCTGTATAAACATTAAAGCAGAAATAAAACAGAGATAAAATGCTGTAGAGAAGTTTTTGTTGGACATGTAGTGCTCAGAATACAGTAGTTTTAAAAATGCAATATTGCTAAAATAACTGGCTTGATAATACACCATGTGTGAAACTACAGTTCCAATTGCAGAATTAATTCAAATTTAGATCATGCTTGAAACAGGACTGCAGAAGACCCAATCAACCATTGCCTAAAAGGAGTCGTTGCAGATCTGGTGAGGCTGCATATTATTAAGAGAGGTACATTATTCACTACTGTTGGCAAATTCCAATGAAACTGTTATGTTAAAATGCACATGTGTATTGACATATGCTCTCTCTCTCTCTCTCTCTCTCTCTCTCTCTCTCTCTCGTAAAAATTCTTGCAGTGTTATAGCAGCACTTTTTTTTAGACTGAATGCAGCTGATAAATATTTTTGCTGAGGTAAATGTCTCTAACAAAGGAACAAAAATGAGGTATTAGAGACAGTGAACTGTTTGTTGATGTTGACTTTGACATTGTTGGTATACTAGAGCACCACTTAAGCAGTAGGACAATTCAGATACTTCCTATAACTGGGTACAGATTAGCTGGCTATTTTTCAGGGTGTTCTTTGCAGAGTGGGGAGTGGCCATACACATGAAAAGTGGCATTTCATTTGAATCTGTTGATGTATCAAAGCACTGCACTGAATAAGTCATTGAATGTTGTGCAGGGGCAGCTGGATTCTGTAAAAAAAAAAAAAAAAAAAAAAAAAGTCTCTTTAAAAAAAAAAAGGTGCATGTCAACCCCCTCCTGTGCTCTGATAGCAACGTTTTCCAACTGTTACACATTAGATAAAATTACCTGTAAATCCTTTAAGTCTGTTCAAGCTAGAAAGTTCTTGGTTCATTTCATAGAAAGCATGTGTGCGTGCACATTTGTAGGAACACAACATAGAATTAAAAACATATTTAAAAATATTAATCTACTGGCAACAAATAACTTAGAAATTCGTAGTGCACATATCTTTAGAGAAGAAATATAATGCTTTCCTCAACACATTTGTCATGCTCTTTGAAAATTGCCATCCATTAACATGTTTAAGATAAGGTGCTGGCACTAACAGGCAATGTGGGTGGCTGACTAATGGGGACAAGGCTATGATTTAGAACAAAGTGGGAATTATATCAAAATTTTAGGGGTAGTAACAACTGAGCTGCAATAGGTCATAACAAAAACTAGTACAAGGTGCTTTAAAATTTCATTAGGCAGGCAAAAAACATGCTGTATGCAAATAGGAAAGCCAATTATCAGGATAAGATTAAAACCATATGGTGAGTCATGAAGGAAGTGTCTGGCCAACAGCACAAGGTTGAGGATATAAAATCGGTATGTAGTAAAGATGTTAAAGATGTTTTGGTTACCAATAAAGCAGATACATGGGGTATGATGAAAAAGTAATGGAATTTTTAATTTTTTGTGCTTTGTACATAACTTTTTAAAAAAAGTTAGTGACATGGTGCCCAATATATGTTTGCATTTTCAGCCGTCTGAAATATTTAGTTTATTGTTGACAACCAAAAAGGTTATATTTATTTCAGTGCTAGGCAAATTTTTACCTTCAAAGAAGATTGCATTAAATTGTACTTGAAAAATGAAATGAACTGCAGCACCACATTCAAAATCTTGACTTTGGCTTTTGGCACCTGTGCTATGATTAAGACAAAGTTTACAAGTGGTATAAACGTTTCAAAGATTACTGAGAAGACATTAAGGAAGATCACTGCCCTGAATGCCCTAGCACATAAATCACCAGAAACAGTGAGAAAGAAATAAAAAAAATTTTACCAGAAAATCAACTAATTGCCATCGGACAGATTGCTGCTGTGTAGGCATATTCTTTGGCATATGCAAAGCAATTTTTTTTACCATTTTGGGCATGAAACATGTAACATTAAAGTTTGCTCTGTAGGTATTGAATTTTGACCAAAAATGTCGCGTAGACAGTGCTCAAGAACTGCTGAATTAAGTCTATAATGATCCAAAACTTCTAAAGGTTATAATAGATGCTCAAACATCCTAATGGAAACTGCCTGAAGAGCAAAGGCTGAAAAAAAGTTTGGTGAGTTCAAAGATGTGTGAAGGTTCTTCTCACTGTTTCCTTAGATTACCATGGGGTTGGTGCATCATGATTTCCTACTTTGTGATCGAAAATCACTTTGTGATCAAATCTCCCCCCCCCCCCTCTCTCCCCCCCCCCCCCCCACACCCAATGCACCCCCACCCCTCAGGTTGGCTGTGCCTTTGTCATCGGGGCCGCCACCTTTAAATACCGGCTCCTCGACCAATGTTCGAGCTTTACGGCAGAGCTTTTTGCTCTCCATCAGGCCGTTCAGTATGCCCGCCGCCACCGCCATTCATCGTATGTACTCCGCTCTGATTCACTCAGTGCTCTTCAGAGCCTTGGAGCTCCCTATCTGGTCCATCCCTTGATTCAACGGATACAGCAGTCCCTCCATTCTTTTGCTGATAATGGTTCTCCTGTCAGCTTTCTGTGGGTTCCCGGACATGTAAGAGTGCCTGGGAATGAGGCTGCGGATGCTGCAGCCAAGGCTGCAGTCCTCCTGCCTCGGCCAGCCTCCCATTGTGTCTCGTCATCTGACGTTTGTGGGGATGTTTGTAAGAGGCTTGTCGTTGTGGTGGGATGCTTGGTCATCCCTCCAAGGAAACAAGCTCCGGGCAGCAAAACCGCTCCCAACTGCTTGGACAAACTCCTCCCGACCATCTCGGCGAGAGGAGGTCCTTCTGACCAGGTTGCGGATTGGGCATTGCCGGTTTAGCCACCGCTACCTGCTCTCTGGTGACCCAGCCCCGCAGTGCCCTTGTGGTCAGGCATTAACAGTGCGCCATGTTTTATTGTCGTGTCCCCGCTTTAGTCAATCTCGTGTTGTCCTGTCCCTGCCATCTACTTTACCGGATATTTTAGCTGATGGCGCTCGAGCAGCTGCTCATGTTCTGTGTTTTATAACTTTGACTGGCTTGTCCAAAGACATCTAACCTTTTTACTTATTTTATCTGCATCTTTGTCAGGTCTTTCTAGTGTCCCCCTCCTCCCCTTAAGTTTTACTAGATTCCATGTGCTCTAACAACAGTGACTGGGCGCTAATGACCTCAGTAGTTGAGCACCCTTAAACCCCACAAAAAAAAACCCACCCCTCAGCCCCTTGGGGGCTCCAGACTCTAAAGAGTTCGTGCTTGGTTACCACGGAATCCCAGCCCTTGCAGAATCTTTTCCTTTGCATCCTGAATTTCTATGCTCTTGCTGTTCTTTCTCCCCTGCTGTGGGGGGCCATGTCTGGGATTTTTTTTTAGGAAATGTTCTGCATTTTTCAGTAGTCAATAGCGGAGAAGTCTCTTAACTTCTTTTTGTTCCTTTTTCTTCTTCTTCGTTCCCTTCTGCTATCCTTCGTCCACTTCTGCATTTGAGGTTCCTCTTTTTCGTCTTCCTCCCTGTGCAATCCTGAAGTCCAGCCCATGTGTCTGACGCATAACAGGTGACTGGCTAATGCGTAATTCCCAGCCCTGGATTGACAGTTAGGGTTTGCAGATACCCTGTGGTACATACCAGGCGCAGGAAGGGGTGATTACCTGAGCTGCTACCTTCCCAAATTGCTGATTGGTACCTCTCTCCGGTGTTAGGGAGGTGTGACCTGAGGTGAGGACAATCACCAAGATGGGTGGGCCCCCTTCTGAAGGGGCCCCCAGTTGGGAGGAGCATGAACATGCCATTGGAGACACGGGCAATTTTTGGGGATTTCTTTGCAATGAGCCAATCATCTTCTTCACAGTCAATGGGTATGAGACATAAATGGAATGAGGCTAACGATTCAGACCCTCACAGCTGCTCCATGGTTCCTCGTTGTTTCACATACTGACAACTGTCACTCCTTTGCTACGGTAAATATGTTTATTATTCAGAAAGGTGTTGATGCTACTGGTGGCCCTGTGAAATCGTGCTCTCATTTATGCAATAGCACTTTGCTTTTGGAGGCCCCTTTCGATTCTAAAGCACAACAACTGCTTGCAATTTTGCTCCTCCACAGCTATCCTGTTGGTGTCGAGGCCCATCAAATGCTGAATTCTGCATGTGGTGTCACTTACACTAGGCTGCTCAATCATCTGACTGAGGCAGAAATCAAAGAGTACATCTCTGATCAAGGTCTCATTGCAATCCATCAGGTGATGAGAAAGGTAGATGCCTCCTTAGTGCCCACACACTCTTTTCCCATTTTTGGTAGAATGGTGCTTCCACCAAAGATCAAAACAGGTTATGAAGTTATCAATCAGACTGTACATTCTGAAGCCGATGCGCTGCTGCCAGTGTTATTGTTACCATCACACTTGAGTGTCCTGTTGACACCCGGTCAAACGTGTCACCTATGGTAGGGATGCTCAAAAGGGTGAACATCCACCTCCTGCTCTCCACTGTATCAACTACAAAGGAAAAAGTATCTAACCCTGTCGATTGCAACTTGTTGGCTAGTCAAGACACGCTTTTTACCACGCAGCACTTACAGTACCGTTCTTGCTACTTCATTCCACAAAGGCCGTGGTCTCGCAGGTGTGCAACCTCAAATTCAGCACTGCAATTATAAAATCACCAAGGGTCAGGGTAGCAGCCCAGTCTCCTCCAGCTGTGCAACAAGCCACCAAAGTTTCGTCTCACAGGGTGAAGTCACCTGCTACACTACCAACAGGCCGCAAGAGACATCCTACATCCTTCCAGCCAACCAGCACCTGAGTCTCTCCGCCAACTGGAAAGGTTCCAAGAAGTCAAACCAAGGCACTCGAAGATCCTCTACAATGGTGTTGCCACGTGATACCCCTCACCCTGCAGTTTTCCATGTTGCTGGTGTGCACCACCTACTGTTTTTCTGCTCTAGACTCCGCAGACTGCAGACACCTCCATAGATATCATGAAGCAGGATCCTCCAGCCTCTGTGCCCTGTAGCGGTGAGTCTTCGAAGGCTGGCACTTGGCAGTTACTGAAATGAAAACCCTTCATTTATTCCCTCCTTCCCTTTCATTGTCATGACTCCTCCCATGGTACATTTGCAGCATTCGATCCAACAAAAAGGACTTACGGCTGCTCTTAGAATCGTAGTGTCTGCTTGTGCTATGCTTACAGGAAACAAAATTGTCCTCAACATTGTTTTGAGCTCCCACAATTCTTCCCGGGCCACTTTGACCCCCCCCCCCTCCCCCCCCCCCCACCCCTCGAGCACAGAATTCCACCTCATGGGGAGTCCTGCTGCTCATCCAAGATGACTTTCTTAGTCAAGCCACCTCCCTGAATATCAGTCGTCAAGCTGTTGCAGTTTGCATTTTCCTTCCTCACTTCCCCTTTTGTACCACTGACATCTCCATTATTCAGTGTCACAAGGCAAACTACCTCCAGCTTACTGGGCAGCTACCTAACACATTTCAGCTGCTCAGGGACTTTAATGTGCACCATCCCCTTTGGAGTTCTTACAGAACCTGTCAGAGGGGTGCCCTCTTGGCTGACCTTTTTAATCAACTTACTCTTCTGCCTTAACATAGAAGCACCCACATTCTTTAGACTCCTTGCACACCTATTCCCATTTGGACCTATCGTTCTGCACTCCCCAGCTTGCACATTATCTCAAGTGGTCCGTTCTCTGACACATACTCGAGCAACCATTTCCCGTGTGTTATCCATTTGCTGACTCCTGCACCACGTACATGCACGCTCTGTTGGCAGCTTTCTAAGGCTGACTGGAGTCTACTCCTCCCTGGCGACCTTTGACAATCATTTCCCCAGTTGTATTGACCAGGTAATATATCCTACAAATGTTTTCCTTACAAAGTAAAGCATCCCATTCCTTGCAGTTCCTCTTTCCCCCATCACGTCCCACTCCTTTGGTGGATGTGGACAGAGGCGATGCCATTCATGTGGGGAGAAATGCTCTCCTCATTTTTATCTGTCATCCTATGATGGAAAACTGCATTTATTATAAACAGTTGTGTGCAGTGTTGTCACATTCTGTTTGATAGCAAAAACGCTGGCTGGATTTCATTTAAAAGTTCTTTTAACAGTTCCATTCCCTCCTCTGTTGTGTGGGCCAACCTCCTACCGCTCTCTGGGACCAAGGTCCATTTCCCAATTTCCAACCTGAAGGTAGCAGTTGATGTCATTGTGGATCCTATTGCTATCTCCAACGCCTTGGGTCACTATTTTGCAGAGATTTAGAGCTCCTCCCACTATCATCCTGTCTTCCTCCATCAGAAACAAGTGGAAGAGGCTCAGGTGATACCCTTCTCTTCTCAGAATCAAGTGTTACAATGCCACCTTCATTATCAGGGAGCAAGATCATGCTCTCACTCCATCCCCATCCTCTGCTCCTGGGACAGACGGCGTTAACATTCAGATGCTGCAGAACCCCTCTCTTCCGGACAAGCACTTCATCATTCACACATACAATTGCATCTGGGCAAAGGGCGCATTTCTCAGATGCTGGCATGAAGACTGTCATATCCATACCTAAGCCCGGTAAGGGCAAACAGCTTCTTTCTGGTTATCACCTTATTTCTCTCACCAGCTACGTTTGCAAGGTGGTGGTACACGATTCATGCCCAGCTGGTATAGTGGCTTGAGTCTCGCAATTTACTAACCACTGCACAGTGTAGATTTAGAGCGTACCATTCTGCAGTTCACAATCTCGTCACCTTGTCAACCCATGTTATGAATGGTTTTCTGCAGAAGCACCAGACTGGCCATGTTTTTCTGTTTGCAGAAAGCCTATGACACCTGGTGGAGGACAGGTACCCTCTGTACTCCCTACACGTGGGGCTTATGTGGCTGCATGCCCCATTTCATTCAGCAATTTTTTAAGATCGTTTTCAAGGTCGGTGTGGCTTCTGCCTTGTCAGATATTTTTATCCAGGAAAACGGTGTGCCTCAGGGTTCTGTCAGTGTTGTCCTCTTTCCCATGGCCATTAACCCTTTAATGGCCTGTCTCTTGCCAGGCATCTCTGGCTCCTTTGAGAATTTTGCCATCTATTTGCAGTTCTCCACGGACATGTCCCCTTGAGCGGCATTCTCATCGATGTCTCCATCATATTTACTCATGGAGCATCAACAGCAGGTTTTGCTTTTCCACTGACAAAGCAGTTTGTATAAATTTCAGACAATGCAATTGATTTCTACTTCCGTCTTTGTCTTGGGCCTGTTGTGCTTCTATTTGTTGAAAGTACAATGGTGGGTGTATAGTTATCTAGCCAATGCTTTCGCCAATCCAAAGCAATGCGCCCATTTGCCAAAACTGATGGAGTGCAGATATCATAAAGATCAAATTTTTCACCTTCTTTCAAACTCGTTTTTGACCAGATCTCGCAGGGCTCTGAAGGCGGTGGGAGATGCATCGCCTTGAGCTACACTCCTGGAAATTGAAATAAGAACACCGTGAATTCATTGTCCCAGGAAGGGGAAACCTTGACACATTCCTGGGGTCAGATACATCACATGATCACACTGACAGAACCACAGGCACATACACAGGCAACAGAGCATGCACAATGTCGGCACTAGTACAGTGTATATCCACCTTTCGCAGCAATGCAGGCTGCTATTCTCCCATGGAGACGATCGTAGAGATGCTGGATGTAGTCCTGTGGGACGGCTTGCCATGCCATTTCCACCTGGCGCCTCAGTTGGACCACCGTTTGTGCTGGACGTGCAGACCGCGTGAGACGCTTCATCCAGTCCCAAACATGCTCAATGGGGGACAGATCCGGAGATCTTGCTGGCCAGGGTAGTTGACTTACACCTTCTAGAGCACGTTGGGTGGCACGGGATACATGCGGACGTGCATTGTCCTGTTGGAACAGCAAGTTCCCTTGCCGGTCTAGGAATGGTAGAACAATGGGTTCGATGACGGTTTGGATGTACCGTGCACTATTCAGTGTCCCCTCGACGATCACCAGTGGTGTACGGCCAGTGTAGGAGATCGCTCCCCACACCATGATGCCGGGTGTTGGCCCTGTGTGCCTCGGTCATATGCAGTCCTGATTGTGGCGCTCACCTGCACGGTGCCAAACACGCATACGACCACCATTGGCACCAAGGCAGAAGCGACTCTCATCGCTGAAGACGACACGTCTCCATTCGTCCCTCCATTCACGCCTGTCGCGACACCACTGGAGGCGGGCTGCACGATGTTGGGGCGTGAGCGGAAGACGGCCTAACGGTGTGCGGGACCGTAGCCCAGCTTCATGGAGACGGTTGCGAATGGTCCTCGCCGACACCCCAGGAGCAACAGTGTCCCCAATTTGCTGGGAAATGGCAGTGCGGTCCCCTACGGCACTGCGTAGGATCCTACGGTCTTGGCGTGCATCGCTGCGGTCCGGTCCCAGGTCGACGGGCACATGCAGCTTCCGCCGACCACTGGCGACAACATCGATGTACTGTGGAGACCTCATGCCCCACGTGTTGAGCAATTCAGCGGTACGTCCACCCGGCCTCCCTCATGCCCACTATGCGCCCTCGCTCAAAGTCCGTCAACTGCACATACGGTTCACGTCCACGCTGTCGCGGCATGCTACCAGTGTTAAAGACTGCGATGGAGCTCCGTATGCCACAGCAAACTGGCTGACACTGACGGCGGCGGTGCACAAATGCTGCGCAGCTAGCGCCATTCGACGGCCAACACCGCGGTTCCTGGTGTGTCCGCTGTGCCGTGCGTGTGATCATTGCTTGTACAGCCCTCTCGCAGTGTCCGGAGCAAGTATGGTGGCTCTGACACACCGGTGTCAATGTGTTCTTTTTTCCATTTCCAGGAGTGTATATTCTGTCAACAGCCTCCATCACCAAGAAGGTGACTTTCCTACCACATTTATACCCAACCCGGACCACATGTTGCAATGCAGTGCTCAGGGTAGTCAGCTGCTCCAGCCTTGCCAATTGCATGACATGTTCGATGCTTGGATATACTCTGACAGGGTCTGCAGCTGCAGGTGGTATTCTGACAGGAGTGGATTCTTCTATAGCTGGGAGCACACTGGTGATTGTTATTGCGTTTTCCCAGATTGGATACTTTTCCACCCTGTGCGTTTCACTTTTCTGCGTGGCCACTACCACAGGATGCTCTTGCCGCTCTAGGTCTTCAGTCGGCCTATATACCCGATTTTGGGAGGAGGGAGCTGCAGCCAGCATAGGAAGCTCCGTCTGTATTCTGATGATCATTTCTATTTCTTTGGGTGCCTGAAAGCGACCTAAAAATTCTTTAAATTGGCTTGCCCTCATTGCGTCCCTCCTCCTTTTGTTCAGGAATTTTCTCTTTGGCATCCTGTTCCCTTTTACATTCCATGCCATAATCAATTCTTGAAATTACTATCTGTCTGAGCATCCTATATGTAGGGCAGTTTCGACCAGTGACACCACATGATCTTTTACCTCGCTTTTTACATGGAATGCATACCCTTCGTGTATGATTTTCCTCGCTACACTTGGAGGAAGCCGACCCCATGGTACAGTGCTTGAGAATGTGGTCCAGGTCCCCACAGTTATGGCAACGAGGTACCACAAGATAGTCCCTTACGTTGACTGCGTGAAAACCTGTGTACAGCTTGCCCATTGATATTACTTTCCTCTACATAGCTCTGGTAACTTCAGCAACGTGATGGACATCATCACATTCCCGAGGTCCCATTTTAAATCTCAGCTTATAGCCATTTTTGAACTCGTCGTCCTCTGTCTTCAAAGTTCTGCCTTTCTATTGTTTCGTATAGTTCCTCATTTTTCATACAGAGGCTACATCATATAGAATAACAAGGGGATTTAGTTTCTTTGGTATTTCGCATTTAACCACCTTACATAACTTTTGGTTATTCAGCAATTTTTACTTATCTTCCTCCGTTGCTACATCTACAATTGTTTTTCCCTGGTCGACCTTATTAATCTTAATTTTGTCTTTTACTGGGTTTACAACTGCCTTAATAATTTTTTGTACTTTTTTAATGCCCTGGCCAGAGGGGCCTAAAGAAGACAGCCGTGTCTGGCCATTTGGTAACTCTTGCAATCGTGTCTTGTGTGGTTTGTGGTTTGGGTGGCGCCTGCGCGACCACGCCCGCCCAGGTCTTTATCGGTTGCTTGCGTAATCTGTCGTTCTTTTTCAAGCTCTTCAGTGTGGCCTTCGAGTTTGGCGTTGACAATTGCCCATGCTGCCGACTCATTTTTGATGGGCGTCAGAGCCGCTTGACTTATGTTACCATTTCTAATGTTCTGCTCCAGGAGCAGCGTAATTCTAGCATGCCTACTTATCACATACTCATCTGTGGCCTGTCCCAGCTCGTCCTGAGGAGAGGGGTCAGACATCATAGATGCCCATGAAGGTGCACTTGTATCATATGTTTCTGTGTCAGCCATCATGTACTAACGAGTGATAAAAAGGTGGCAGCCCATCTCTTTCCCTGGACCAGCCTCTCCCCTAGGCCAAGGGCACTCCTGAGCTGGGGGGGGTTCAGCATGCCATCGCCAACGTACTGGTCCTTCATCAGTGGCCCCGTCATGAATGATTTCACTTAGCACTACTCGGCAAGTACACACCACACTCTGGAGAAGTGGATGCACTTCTCATCCTTCACCACCTACAAGCCCGAGCTTCCACCTCTTGGCCAGTGACCCAATCCTACTCAGGTGATGGGCCAGTCATTCAGCAGTCTGGACCCAGTTAACCTGGCCCAGGTGATGTCACCACCTCCTGTGTTTGGCAGAACACGCCCGTTACCGATGGGGGCAGCGAAGCGTCCTTGCTGAGTTGCACTAAGATCCCATGCCGACAAACTAGAACGCTGGCATGCAGAGCACCGGGTGTACTGTGCTCTGCACAGAGAGGAAGAGGAGCAGCAGCCGCCCAGCACAGGGAGTCGCACACAGTGAGCACCAGTCCCCAGCCTAGCAGCCTCGCTCAACCCTCCCCTTAAGGGACAGATCCTTCGGTCCCTGGACACAGCTCCCTGTGCCATGCACCCTTCACTTCTGCATCAACCTAGGTCGCAGCTCTCCCTTGTGATGCAAGGCAACATCTGGGTGGGCCTGGGAAATGCCAAGCTTAACATCTGGCATCACTGGAAGACTGAAAGTGCCACTTGGGAAGGAGAGGCTATGTATGACGTGTCACCCCTCCCCCCCCCCCCCCCCCCATGTGAGGCCCGTCGCCGCCATGGCTGACCAGAAGCAATACGCCCTGGTGTGAGATTCCGTGTCTTACGGCACGCTGGCGACAGGGGGGGGCCTGCACCAAGTACACTGTGCATGCGACCAAGGAACTGCGAGCTTGTGCCCACGCTCAACTCATCTGACCTCCCTCTTCCATTGTGTGGACCAACCTCTGGTGGCTCTCTGGGACCAGAGTTCCAGTCCCCAATTTCTGGCCTGATCGTAGCAGATATCTTGTAGACCCCATTGCTATCTCCAACAACATAGGCCGCTATTTTGCGGAGGTTTCAAACTCAGCTGACTATCACCCTGCCTTCCTCCATCAGAAAAGAGTGTAGGAGGCTCGAGTGATCTACATCTACATAGATACTTCAGAAGCCACCATACTGTGCGTGGTGGAGGGTACCCTGTACCAATACTCTTGGTTTCCCCTCCTGTTCCACTCACAAATAGAGCGAGGGAAAAACGACTGTCTGTACGCCTCTGTACGAGTCCTAATTCCTCATATATTATCTTCGTGATCCTTGCACGTAATGTTTGTTGGCGGCAGTAGAATTTTCTCAATAGTGTTTCTCGAAGAAACGTCTCCTTCTCTCCAGGGATACCCATTTCAGTTCCTGAAGAATCTCCGTAGTGCTTATGTGTTGTTCGAACCTACCCATAACATATCTAGCAGTCCACCTCTGAATTACTTCAATGTCTGTCTTCAATACAACCTGATATGGATGCCAAACAGTCGAGCAGTACTAACGAATAGGTCTCTCCAGCCTGTGGTCTCCTTTACAGGTTAACCACTCTTTCCTAAAATTCTCCCAGTAAACCGAAGTCGACCATTTGCCTTCCTTACCACAGTTTCACATGCTCGTTCCACCCCATATCGCTTAAAAACGTTATGCCCAGATATTTAAACGACTTCACTGTGTCAAGCAGGACACTAGTAATACTGTATCCAAACGTTACAGGTTTGTCCTTCCCACTCACCCACATTAACCTAAATTTTTCCACATTTAGGGCTAGCTATCATTCATCACACCAACTGGAAATTTTGGCAAAGTCTTCTTGTATCTTCCTACAGTCACTAAACTTCGACACCTTACCATACACCACAGCATCTTCAGCATACAACCGTAAATTGCTGGCCACCCAGTCTGCCAAATAATTTATGTATACACAGGACAACGGTGGTCCTATCGTACTGCCCTGGGGCACTCCTGATGATACCCCTGTCTCTGATGCACTCACTGCTGATGACAACATGCTGGGTTCTATTACTTAAGAAGTCTTCAAGCCACTCTCATATCTGTGAACTTATT
Source organism: Schistocerca piceifrons (assembly GCF_021461385.2). Classification (NCBI taxonomy): domain Eukaryota; kingdom Metazoa; phylum Arthropoda; class Insecta; order Orthoptera; family Acrididae; genus Schistocerca; species Schistocerca piceifrons. The sequence goes on from NC_060149.1 coordinate 77,348,416, forward strand.
CCATATGCTCATATTTTCGTTAACAGCCTGCAATGGGCCACCATGTCAAATGCTTTTTGGAAATCCAGAAATATGGAATCTGCATGTTACCCTTCATCCATAGTTCTCAGAGAAAAGGGCAAACTGTTTTGCACAAGCAATGCTTTCTAAAACCATGCTGATTCATGGACATACGCTTTTTAGCATTATGAAAGTTTATTATATTCAAACTGAGAATATGTTCAAGGATTACGCAGCAAACAGAAGTTAGGGATATTGATCTGTAATTTTACAGGTCCGGTTTTCTTTTACCTTTCTTACATACCAGTCACCTGCACTTTTATCCAGTCACTTGGGACTTTATGCTGGGCAGGAGATTCACAATAAATGCAAGCTAGATAAGGGGCCAATGCCAGTTAAGTGATACCCTTCTCTCAGAATCGTGAATGCTACAATGCTACCTTTACTGTGAGGGAGCTAGACCATGCTCTCAGTTCATCCAGATCTTGCGTCCCAGGGCCAGATGCTGTTCACATTCAGATGTTGCAGCACCTTTCTCTAATGGGACAGCACTTTGTTTCATTCATACAATTGCATCTGGGCAGGTGGCATGTTTCTCAGGCGCTGGTGTGAAGCCACTGTCATATCCATATGTAAGCCTGGTAAGGATAAACACCTTCCTTCTAGCTACCGCCCCATTTCTCTCACCAGCTGTATTTGCAAGGTGATGGAACATATGATTCATGCCCAGCTGGTGTGGTGGCTCAAGTCTCACATTTGTGGATTTCAAGTGCACTGTTCTGTTGTTGACCACTTCGTCACTTTGTCAACCCACGTCATGAACGGTTTTCTGCGGAAATACCAGACTGTGGTGGTGGTATTTTAGTTGGTGAAAGCCTGACACTCCTGCTGGAGGACTGGTATCATCTGTACTCACTACACACCAAGGCCGCCTGTCCCGTTTCCTTCAGGAATTTTTAAAAGACACGAATTTCCGTGATATGTGTGGGTTCTGCCTTGTTGGACATCTTTATCCAGGAAACCAGGGTGCCACAGGACTCCAACTATAGTGTCATCCTCTTTGCTATAGCCATTAACCCTATTATGGTGTGTCTCCATTGTGCATATCTGCCCCCCCCCCTTTTTGCCGCCAATACTGTGACATATTGCAGTTCTCCATGGACTTGTCTCTTTGAGTGGCATCTTCAGTGAGGTCTTGATTGTATCTGTTCGCCGGCCGGTGTGGCCGTGCAGTTCTAGGCGCTTCAATCTGGAACCACGTGACCGCTACGGTCGAAGGTTCGAATCCTGCCTCGGGCATGGATGTGTGTGATGTCCTTAGGTTAGTTAGGTTTAAGTAGTTCTAAGTTCTAGGGGACTGATGACCACAGATGTTAAGTCCCATAGTGCTCAGAGCCATTTGAACCATTTTGTATTTATTCATGGAGCATCGATACTAGCTTTCGCTTTTCGACTGATGAAACCGTTTCTTCCACAGTCCTTTCATTATGGGCCTGTTGCTCTTCCATAGACTGAAACTACGAAATTTCTGGGGCTCATGCTTGATAGGAAACTTTCTTGGTCCTCCCATGTGTCTTACCTGACTGCCCACTGTACCTGGTCCCTCCGTGTTAGACGGGTCCTCAGCAGTACTTCCTGCTGGGGAGTAGATCCGACAACCCTCTTCCATTTGTACCAATCCTTTCTCTGTTCGAAACTAGATCATGGATGTTTCATTTTTGCATCTGTATGTTCATCCATCTTACGCTGTCTTAATACAATCCACCATTGCCTAATCTGTTTGGCCATGGTGCCTTTTACATTAGCTCGGTTGAGTCTCTGTGCAGAAACTGCCGAATTACTGCTGTCATACTGGCGTGATATTTTCCTCATTGCCAATTGTCTGCCGTGCCCAGCCACCTATACTATGCCGTCTCCTTCGATGACTCCTTTGACTGCCAATATGTGGCCTGTCCCTCTTCTGTCTCTCTCTCCGTGAGACATTTTAGCTAGGCTGCGTATTGAGCACTGTCACTTTAGCTATAGCCATTTTTAAGTGGTGGTCCCCCACTATTTTGTGCTAGTTATCATAAACCTTTGATGGTTCACAATTTCCTGACAGAATGCCCTTTTTTAAATCACTTGCACTCTGATGTATGTTTGCCAACTGAATTATCGGCCGTTATAACAGACGACCCACAGGCTGTCGCCCGCATTAAAATTTTTTTTTTCCATCGTAATAATATGGCAAAGGACATTTAATGTTTAATTTGGAAACTCCTTTGTCTCTACGGCGTATTTTGTGGACCTTTCTCCATGAGGAAGTCCTTGTTCCTAGTTCTTTCCTTCCATCTACTGGGCCTAACATGTAGTCGTTTTTAGGTCCTTTTTTTGTATCAGTGTTCCAAGGTTCTGACATGGGTGCATACGACAGTATTGTTTTTGCGCTCTAAAACAAAACAAAAACACTCATCTCAATGCTTGTTTGTGATTTTTCAGCAAAAAAATTTGTTGCCTCAGCCACCATATTCGCCAGACTCCCTGCAACTTCTTTCTATTCCCGAGGCAGAGGAGAACCGTGAAAGGGCGTCATTTTTGCCACCATTGATGCAATAAAAACCAGCTCTGAAGGAGCTGAACTCCGAAACGAAATGTGAGCTACGGAAGTCCTTCCAAGAGTGGAAAAACTGCTGGCACAATTGTATTATATCTGAGGCAGATTACTTCAAAGGAACAGCGTTGGTGTGGTGGTGGTGGTGGTGGTGGTGGTGGTGGTGGTGGTGGTGGTGAATAAATTCTTTAGGAAAAACAAATTCCATTCCTTTTTGTTCACACCTTGTATGTACAGTATTTAACAATCACTTTCTGAATATAGCAGTTGAATTAAATAAAAACAATTTCTATCTGAAATACGCTTCTGCAATACTGACGGGGGGGAGATTGAGTCAATAATTAAATCGAAGACTAAGGACTCTCGTGGATACGGTATGATATTGTTATGTACAAAAAGGTGTGATTAGATGAATGACTAGCACTAACTTCACTTAACTAAGGTTTATTCAGCACTAGCGCGCACACAGAAGTGCGCGGAGCGAACTGCCTCCAGCCAGAACACATACAGTATATATTAGGGTGTCCATTTCATTGAAAAAGGGGACATTTAAAATAAATTAGAGAAAAACCTGGGACAATCAAGGAAAAAAAACGGGACATAAATATTGTATTGACTAAATTTAATACAAGTACAAGTTTACCTTTACAACGTGCACTCAAATGATCCCAAATCAATTTTTACAGTTATTCTGCCACACTATCACCGTACTTTTCGCTTTTATGTACTTTATCAAGAAGTGCACTTTCGTTTGAAACTGTATCATAGAAGTCAGTACACGATACACCATTAAAGTGTGTTTTGACAATGAGCAAGGCCATCACTGTTTCAACTTTCATTCTGTTTTTTTCATCTGACCACAGAGTTCACTAACGAAAACACACGTATCACAGCAGCATTTGACCCAGGAATTGCCAGACAAAACTCCACCAGATGAATCATGTTTTTCATGTTAATGTTTTTACTTTTGAAGTAAGCAAATATTTTACACAATGTTGCACTAACACTTTCTTTGTCTCTTTCTTCACTTTTTATGAAGTTCTGTGCACATGAAAATTCTTCGAACAGTTCGTCTTCATAAACAGGAAAATGTGGTACAATACTTTTAACAAAAACACAACAGTCCTGAATATCCTTTTTTGTAGCTGCTCCTTTTCAGTATTAACCCAGTCAAATGCCTTAAAAGGTGTGAGAAATGATAAACACCATTCTTTAATGTACTCAATGCAAGAGTCATAGAAGATGTCAGCATAAATATAAAATTGTTCTACAGTAATTTCACCCTCTTCTTCCAGCTTTCTTAGAGTCTCATGTACAAAGGGTGTGAGAAATCTTTCAGATTTTCTACATTGTAATTTGCCCAATAATTTGTTTATTCTTGATAAACTTCCACTATTGTGATTTCTTGTTTCGCAATACATTTAATTGTTGTGGAAAAAGGTTTTAGATGGCTAACAAGAAAATGTAGAACAATAGACACAGGGTTATCAAAGAATTGTTTAAGGATAACAGGACACTTATCAAGGGAAATGAAATATGATTTCAAAGCAGGAAATATATCTACAATTCTTTCCAATGCTGGTAGCAGAGATAGCCACCTTGTCTTGCTATGCCAAAGTACAGTTTTGTATTCAGTTTCAATAAACTTAAAGAATGACTTCAGAGATTCAACCCTTACTGTATATATGTGGAAATGCTGGTAGATTTTGTTTACAATTAATTGGCAGTCGATGGGTAGGCAATCTGAGCCGGTTTGCAGGGAATTGTGCACTACATGTGCTGGACAGCCAACACGTACTATATTATTCACTGTGTTCTGTGCAAAACATTAACAGTGTGGTGACGAAAGCCAGAGAGCAAGCATCAGTGGTGTAGAGTATCTCTGGACCGAAAGGACGGATTCAGTGGACCGATTTAGAAGAGAATCTTCGTTGTTATTCGTAACCTATAGTGCATTTAAAATTACTTGCGATTGACAGTTCGGTACATGTTTGGGGTATGCTGAAAGTCATCACACGCTTCCTAGCGTAAATAATTGCGCAGTTAATAGCAGGTCAAACAACCAGTAGCGTAAAATACTCTAACCAAGCGGAATCATAAAAAAACGGGACATTTGAGCGTCCCCAAAAAGCTTTCCGGGCAGCGGGTCATTTGGTAAAAAACGGGACTGTCCCGGAAAAATGGGACGAATGGTCACCCTAGTATATACACAGCTACAGAACATTCCAGTACAATGATTCTTGACATTCGTGGATACTTCTGGAATGTACTCGAACCGAATATAGAAATTAAAATGGTACATTTCAGGTGAGTTTTGAACTCACGACCCTCCATTCAACAGTTTAGAATCATAACCACTACATCACGGCACTACTCAGCTTCTGCGACATTGCTCCCTCCTTAAGAGAACAGCGTCTCGGTGTTACGTTCTCCTAGTCTGGGAACAAGTCATCGGTCCTGCGTATTCCGGCTCCTGATGACTGATGCTTGCCCTAAAGGTGATCTTCTTAGAACTTCTTTTTCCGCTACGCTCTGTCGCCTTTCCGCTTGTTGCCTGTCACTGGAGCTTCGAATTTGCCCTCGGTGGCAGGATCCTTGTAGGGCTTCATTCGAAGGATGTGGACCAGTCTCTGATCTTTCGTCGTCTTGTGTCAGGGTCGAAATCTTCAACTTCTTAAGTAACATCACACAATTGTCTTACAACCTTACAAGGTCCAAAGTAGCGCCTGAGGAGCTTCTCAGAGAGACCAACCTTCTGAACAGGAGTGAAGATCCAGACGAGGTCACCAGGCTGGTAGGCAACAGGGCGGTGGCTCGCGTCATACCTTCGGCGATTGTTTTCTTGAGCCTGCAGCCTGCGGAGTCGAGCTAACTGCCGAGCTTCCTCAGCTCTGGTTAACACCTGGCCGATGTAGTTATCGTCCACGTCATCAGGATGTAACGGAAACTGTGTCCATCATCGTCGTCGCCTCACGCCTATGCACCAGGAAAAAATGGCTTAAATACTGTGGTGTCTTGTGATATGTATGAGGTGGAACTATGGGCCTCATGGAAAGAGGGTGACCCGGCTGAGTCACGCAATTTGACTCTGTCTGATCATGAGGTGTGGCCATTAATTGCACGCATTGATCATGTAGACTGAGATGAGGATCAATGAACTATACTTGATGGGATGTATCTGAAACATCTTAGGTGATTAGAAAGTTAGTAGACAGGAATACAATTACTTAGCTTTAATTCAGCATCAGCGGTGAACGTCGATCTTGACTTTGTACAATATTATTTACAAGTGCAGTTATAGACTGAACTGCGAATACTTCTTTACAATTCTGATTGCTTCACACATATAGATCAATTGTCAATGCATAAACTGTATATGGTGCCTGGCTAGGTCGTAGCTACTGACTTAGCTGAAGGCTATGCGAACTAGCGTCTTTGCAAATGAGATCTCTGAAGCTATGAGGTGAACCATTTCTATTAAAGTTGGCTGTAGAACTGGCAGTGCGCTAGCTTGTTTCGTAAGACCAGCCGAGTGGCGGCGCTCGGTCTGCTAGCGTCGACAGTGGCGACTCGCGGGTCCGATGTGTACTGAAGGACTGCGACTGATTTCAAGCCTACAACCTAGCGAGTGTGGTGCCTTGCGGTGAGCGGTGACACCACATCTTGTTCGGCAGTGTTGTAGGCAAATGTCACGAAAGGTAGCACCTCATCCCAGTTGCTCTTCTCAACATTGACGAACATTGATAGCACGTCGGCCAAGGTCTTATTAAGGCGTTCAGTAAGCCCGTTAGTTCGCGGATGGTAAGCAGTCGACATGTGATGAGTAATGGCTCTGAGCACTATGGGACTCAACTGCTGAGGTCATTAGTCCCCTAGAACTTAGAACTAGTTAAACCTAACGAACCTAAGGACATCACAAACATCCATGCCCGAGGCAGGATTCGAACCTGCGACCGTAGCGTGTGATGAGTAACGTTGCACCGAAGGATTATCTCTGTCACAAGATTCGATTGAAAAACTTTCCCTCGATCTGTAATTAACGACCTTGGGGGCACCGTCGTTTAATACAATGTCTTCCACGATGAATTTGGCTACCTCGGATGCTTCGGCTGTTTTCACGGCTTTTGTAATGGCGTAGTATGTCAGATAATCAGTGCAAACAATAATCCATCTATTGCTGCTAGCAGACGTTGGAAATCGTCAGAGGAAGTCAATCCCAACACGCTGGAAAGGCGTTTCGGCTGGTGGAATTGGTATGAGTCGGCCAGGTGGATTCTGAGGAACTGCCTTTCTCCTCTGGCATTCTCGACTGTGCGACACAGTGACGGACACTCCTAAATAAACATGGCCACAAAAATCTTTGCGGATTCTATCGTAGGTCTTAATAAATCCTAAATGTGCGGCCTCAGGTGTGTCATGGAATTTCTGTAGAACATCTAAGGGCATGTGTTTAGGAATCATTCGTAGCCACCTCTTTCCAAACGGATCAAAGTTTTTCTTGCAAAGTAACCCATTAACTACCTTAAATTTTCCTTTCACATCCTCTGATCGATTTAAGGCAAACATAAGTTGATATACCTTGGCGTCGTCGTCCTGCTATGGTAATGTCATACGCTTGAAGATGTAGTGCCCACCTGGCGAGTTGTCCTGTTGGAGCCTTAAGACCTGTCTACCAACAAAGTGAATGATGGTCTGTAACAACTTCCATACAGATACTGTCGAAATTTGCACATGGCCCAGATCACAGCAAGACATTCTCTTTCTGTAGTTGAGTAGTCTCTCTCGACCTTTGTAAGTGTCCTAGAAGTATAGGCTATAACATCTTTTCCATCCGAAATTTGCACCAGAACAACACCGATCCCATACCCAATGATGTCTGTGTGCAGTTCTGTAGGTGCTCTCTCATCATACAGACCAAGTACAGGGTCAGTTGTCAGAGCTTTTCGCAACACATCGAAAGAAACTTGATGAGCACCACCCCAGATAAATTAAGCATCAGCTTTTCACAACTCTTAGAGTGGCCTGGCTTTGATACAAAAGTCTTTGATAAAACGATGATAATATGAACATAAACCGAGGAAGCTTCTCACATCTCTAATACTCGTAGGAATAAGAAATTCCGTTATGGCTCTCACCTTTTCTGGGTCTGGCCGCACACCTTCGTTTGACACAAGGTTTTGATTTCTTTTGCTCCAAAGAGATACTTTCTTGGATCAAGTTTCAGTCCACCTTGTTGGAGACTCTCAAGAACGGCCCTCAGTCTTTCTATATGTTCATCAAATGTCCCTGAGAACACCATAATGTCATCTAAATAACAAAGACACATCGTCCACTTCGGGTGACCTAGAAGATTATCCATCATCCATTCAAAAGTTTCTGGTGCATTACACGAACCAAACGGAATTACCTTAAACTCATACAGGCCTTCTACCGCGATTTGCCAGTATCCCGATTACACGTCCATGGTTGAGAAAAACTTAGCTCCCTTCTGACAATCTAGTGTAGAGGGTAAACGTCCTTTTTAGTTATCTTATTAATCTTCCTGTAACCAGCACAAAAGCGTCAACTGCCGTCCTTCTTCCTGACGAGGACCACTGATAATGACCATGGGCTCTGCGAAGACTGAATGTCATTCATCATTATTTTCTCTACCTCGTCGCGAATTATTCGACGTTCCGCTCCTGACACATGCTATGCTATCTGGTTTATTGGTTGATGGTCTCCAGTGCTTCACCGTCGATTTGTCTAATTTGCTCTTCACCTGTGGAGCTTCTTCTGTTGTTCCTTAGTGAAATCTGGTGATAGCCGAGCTAGAAGACCTTGTCTCGTAGTGGTAGCGCTAATTTCGCCCACAGACTCAGCATGGGAGGTTTCTATGAGAGCTCAGCTGTTCTTTAATTAACGGATTAACGGCTCAGCGTTTGCTACGCACGTGCATCTTGGAAGAATCTGCAGTTCTCGGTGACAGTTAACTATCCACAATTCACCGAATACGTTCTTAAATGGGACAACAGAGGCTGGAAGGACCAAGTTATTCTCCAGTGGTATGCTTTTCTTATGTTCCACTACAAGATCCATGGGTGGATGCATGGCATGACAATGACAGTTACCTTTCTAGTGCTGACTGCAGGACTGCAGGAATGAAGGAATGATCACTTCACCCAGCACACATAGTCTCCACACACTCGGATGCACATATTCCTGTCCACAGTACCTCATCTCGTCTAGCATAATCTTTGAGCGACCAAAATCTATAATTGCCTGAGAAGCTTTCAAAAAGTCCCATCTGAGAATGACGTCATGACTACACTCTTGTAAGACGATGAATTCTAAGGACTGTGTGGCCATTTATACCCACACGAATGGTACATCTTCGTGCAGGTTTTACATATTTCCCATTAGCCACCTTCCGCAGAGATGTTTTGTTGTTGACGAATACGATTTTCTGCAACTGGCGACGGTATTTCTCCGAAATGACTGAATATGATGCTCCAGAGTCCACAAGAGCTTGGGCTGGTCTGCCATCCATGAGTATATCGACGTAGTTTCCTATCATTTTTGTAGTGATCGACGGTGGAGGATTTTTCTCTTCAGCGGCCAAACCTCCAAGGAAGGTCGCACACCCTTTGGTTTTCCAGGTTGCGGCGGCTAGGTGATTGGCTGGAGCTTCTAAACGGCGATGGAGACCTTGATCGGCGTGTTGAGGAGCGTCCTCTCCAGTAGCGCACCACATGGCCCGGTCGTCCGCAGTGGAAGCAAACTGGTTGGTTATCCTGGGTCCTCCAGACATCAGTCTTCCTTGGTGCCCAAATAGGTTCCTCATGCGGCATTGTAGGAACGTATCTCCGCCTGGGTCTCGACTTTTTCACCATTTTAAAGGGAAATGAAGGACGAGAGATTAGGTTCAATGTGTGTTCCACTTCCTCCGTTATGACCTCTTGAAGCGTCTCGGTTTTTTGCTCGCCGTGCAATCCAAGTGCCTTCTCAACTTCCTCTCTCACTACCTAACGAACACTTGCGAAATCAGTTGCTTCCTCCATCACAGACATGGACACGACGTTTGCAAGCCGTTCAAACTTCTTGCGTGTAATTCTTTTTTGATGCATTGTCTTGATATACTGCCATCCTTTTATGAAGTCGTCTGCTGTCGAAACCTACTTCAGGAGTAGGGCTTCTTCATACATGTCCTCAGCAACACCCTTCATGAGATGTGCAACCTGATCTTCCTCCTTCATCCTAGGATCCACTATTTTACACAGCTGCAAGACGTCTTGAATGTAGGATGCTGTCATTTCTCCTGGACGCTGTGCCCTGCATTTTAATTTATCTTCACCCTTGCGCTTCTGTCGTTGTGCGTCGCCGAAATACTTGCGCAGTTCCGCCTGGAATACTTCCCAGCTTGAGAATTGCCCTCCAAGTAGAAAAATACGTCAGCCAAACACACAGTGTCATCCCATTTGTTACATTTGGCTATACGCTCATATACCTTCAGCCACTTGTTTGGATCTTGGCCATCGTCACTAGAGAACACGGAAGGATATCTCATGTGCTGGCACGCAGTTGCTGTCATCGTAACGTCCTCTTCTTCTTCCGTCTGCAGTAGATTGCGATCTGTTGAATAGGGCTCGAACTCGGGTATCCCGCCACGTAAACGGCGGCTCTGTCGTGGCCTGATGGGAGCCACTGTGTCGTCGATAATATGCGCTATCACAAGTTGAAATACCCAGCGCCTCCACCAGAATGTCACGTAGAGGAAGGTGTAAGTAGACGAATAACGAACACTATCTTCATTTAACAAAGGTTTATTCAGCACTTGCGCACACACAAGAGCACGGAGCGAACTGCCTCCGGGCAGAACACACACAGTATATACACAGCTATAGAACGTTCCATTACAATGATTCTTGCCATTTGTGGATACTTCTAGAATGTACTCGAACCTAATATAGAAATTAAAATAGTACAGTCCAGGTGAGTATTGAACTCACGACCTTCCATTCAACAGTTTAGAATCATAACCACTACACCATGTTACTACTCATTTTCTTCTGCGACATTATGACGTTTAGAGAGATCCTAAAGCACTGTGCTGCATATTTTAGCCCAGAACTTAGCCACATTAATTTTTCCTTTAGGGATGGTCAGTCTCTTGAATGATTAAAGTCTCTATAGTTAAACCACTTGATACGAAATGGGGTAATGTAAACGATTTTATACTTGCTTCTATGCCACTGGTGCCTCCTAAAGTTATTGGAAAGGATGTACTTTCAAAGGTAGTTGATCATTTCAGTTCACACAGTTTCCTGTCAAATGTACTGTTTGGTTTCAGAAGAGGCTTGGTAATTGAAAACGCTGTATTTTATTTCTTGGTAATTGAAAACGCTGTATTTTATTTCTTGGTGAGGCACTTCACGAATTAAATAAAAAGTTTCAAATGCTAGGTATCTTCAATATAACTAAGGTGTTCGTGTGGAACACAAAATACTACTGCAGAAATATGGTCATTATGGATTAAGAGGAGTGTTTCACAATTGGGTCCTCTCATAACTTAACAACAGGCAGCAAAAGGTCATCCTCCACAAGAATGAGAACGACCATAAGGTAGTGTCTGATTGGGGCATGGTTAAACTGGGGAGGTGCTTCAGGGGTCAGTGCTAAGACCATTACTGTTTCCTTCTCCTAACATTACAGGTCATTCTAAAATATTTGTTTGCTGATAACAGGATCTTGGTAGCGAAGGATGTTGATTTCAGCTTAGCAAATTTATCAAATATTGCTGTTAAATGCACTACTGGCCATTAAAATTGCTACACCAAGACGAAATGCAGATGATAAATGGGTATTCATTGGACAAATATATTATAGTAGAACTGACATGTCATTACATTTTCACGCAATTTGGGTATAGATCCTGAGAAATCAGTACCCAGAACAGACCTCTGGCTGTAATAACGGCCTTGATACGCCTGTGCATTGAGTAAAACATAGCTTGGATGGCGTGTACAGGTATAGCTGCCCATGCAGTTTCAACACAATACCACAGTTCATAAAGAGTAGTGACTGGCGTATTGTGACGAGCCAGTTGCTCTGCCACCATTGACCATACGTTTTCAGTTGGTGAGAGATCTGGATAATGTGCTGGTCAGAGCAGCAGTCGAACATTTTCTGTATCCAGAAAGGCCCGTACAGGACCTGCAACATGTGGTCATGCATTATCCTGCTGTAATGTAGGGTTTCCCAGGGATCAAATGAAGGGTAGATCCACGGGTCGTAACTCATCTGAAATGTAACGTCCACTGTTCAAAGTGCCGTCAATGCCAACACGAGGTGACAGAGACATGTAACCAATGGCACCCCATACCATCATGCCGGGTGATATGCCAGTATGGCGATGATGAATACACGCTTCCAATGTGCGTTTACCGCGATGACGCCAAACACGGATGCGACCATTATGATGCTGTAAACAGAACATGGATTCATCCGAAAAAATGACGTTTTGCAATTCGTGCACCCATGTTCGTCGTTGAGTACACCATCGCAGGCGCTCCTGTCGGTGATACAGCGTCAAGGGTAACCGCAGCCATGGTCTCAGAGTTGATAGTCCATGCTGCTGCAAACGTCGTCGAACTGTTCGTGCAGATGGTTGTCTTGCAAACGTCCCCATCTGTTGACTCAGGGATATAGACGTGGCTGCACGATCCGTTACAGCCATGCGAATAAGATGCCTGTCATCTCGACTGCTAGTGATAAGAGGCCGTTGGGATCCAGCACGGCGTTCCGTATTACCCTCCTGAACCCACCAGTTCTATATTCTGCTAACAGTCGTTAGATCTCGACCAACGCGAGCACTGAGCAGCAATGTTGCGATACGATAAACCGCAATCGCGATAGACTACAATCCGACCTTTATCAAAGTCGGAAAAGTGATGGTACGCATTTCTCGTCCTTACGTGAGGCATCACAACAACGTTTCGCCAGGCAACGCCGGTCATCTGCTGTTTATGAGAAATCGGTTGGAAAATTTCCTCATGTTAGCACGTTGTAGGTGTCGCCATCGGCGCCAACCTTGTGTGAATGCTCTGAAAAGCTAATCATTTGCATATCACAGCATCTTCTTCCTGTTAGTTAACTTTCGTGTCTGTAGCACGTCATCATCGTGGTGTAGCAATTTTAATGGCCAGTAGTGTATGTAAGTTCGTGGTTTGGAGGAAACAAATTGATGCTAAATCGCAGTTAAGACTCAGTTTTTTCGGTTTCTAATGTACGATTCAACTATAATTGACCTTTTGATTATCCAGAAGGGTCATATGATTAGCGACTCTGAACAGTTCACATGTTTGTGTTCAGATAGGCAGTGAACTGTTGTGGAAAACCCATGTTAAAGATCTTGTTCAAAAACTGAATAGTGCTATATTTCTATTAAACAGTCCAACACGAAAATTAGTCTACTTAGCTCATTTTTATTTGCTTATGACATATGACATTATATTCTGGGCTAACTTTTCGCTTCATAAAGTGTATGTTTGGCTCAGAAGCGTGCAGTTCAAGGAATATGTGGTGTAAGGTCGTGAACCTCTTCTCGATCCCTGTTCAGGAGTCTGGGAATTTTTACATTGACCTCACAAAATATATTTTCTTTAATGTTATTTCTTACTAACAGTTGAGCTTATTCCCAAGAATTAGCAGCTTTCACTAAATAAATACTAGGCAGAAATCCCATCTGCATTTGGGTCACACATCTTTGACTCTTGCTGGTTGTATTTCATTGGTCCTGTTGGCTACAAAATCAGCTTATTCATAAGACATTGGACAGGTCAGTTTATAAGTATGCAGGTGAAAGTGATTTCTATGTATACTTCTCGAAGATTACGGTACAATAATACAATTAATACACACAGTATTTATGTAGAAAACTTCATAGATTTAAATATTCTTCATTTGAGTAAAAGCAGCGATGCTGTAAATATGACTTTAAGGATTTTCCAAATTTTTACCTCGGCAATTGCTTTTATGTTTTGGGCCGGCCGTGGTGGCCGAGCGAGTCTAGGCGCTACAGTCTGCCTCTGGCACGGATGTGTGTGCTATCCTTAGGTTAGTTAGGTTTAAGTAGTTCTAAGTTCTAGGGGACTGATGATCTCAGAAGTTGAGTCCCATAGTGCTCAGAGCCATTTGAACCATTTTTTTTTATGTTTTGGGATATTTGTTACGAAGTTTAACCTCCATACGAAAAGCACCATTTTCGCATAGCCATGTGTTGATTTGGGTCATATGTCAGTTTTCGTTTTGTGAAAGTAGGTATTATATGCATTCATTACTGTTTTCTCACTACAACGGGATTTTAGTGAACAAAGAAGGAAGCATGTCTTCCTAATACTTTGCAGCCATATTCCTAAGAATTTGGTCTCTACTCTGTTACCAACCGGTTCATTTTGAAAGACAAAAGTGCGACTTAGTCTTAGACATAAAAGCTGGCTACTGCAGAAACCAAGCCCGTCATTCCCTTAAGGCGCCAATAAAACTGGCGACACCTCAGAATTCAAAGTCCAGCCGCCTACACAATTTGGTAATAGAGTATAATGCGGAAGTATCTGGAGAAAGTGCTGTCATCTCGAGTTGTAGTACTGTTTCAGCTCATGGTCATAGTGACAAATGTCGCGCAATGTAGACACGAACTCGTGAGTTAGTCCACAACTTCCTCTACCTTTTTGGCTGCCTGCTAAAGTTATCAGCCTGCTAGAGACTCAAAGATAACTCACTTCACTTTCTTACATACTAGTAATAGCAAAATCTTCCAGAAAATCTCAGGACAAAACAGCTCATGACTACATCTGCTACATCTAAGGTTAGCTCGAGTGTCTCCACGCCCTACTCCAGCCACGGGCTACAAGCCACACACTGCCAGATATCCTGCGCTGTCAGACCAGGTGTTCGCTGTGCAGTGCTACATCTACATCTATACTCCGCAAGCCACCCAACGGTGTGTGGCGGAGGGCACTTTACGTGCCACTGTCATTACCTCCCTTTTCTGTTCCAGTCGCGTATGGTTTGAGGGAAGAACGACTGTCTGAAAGCCTCCGTGCGCGCTCGAATCTCTCTAATTTTACATTCGTGATCTCCTCGGGAGGTATAAGTAGGGGGAAGCAATATATTTAATACCTCATCCAGAAACGCGCCCTCTCGAAACCTGGCGAGCAAGCTACACCGCGATACAGAGCGCCTCTCTTGCAGAGTCTGCCACTTGAGTTTGCTAAACATCTCCGTAACGCTATCACGGTTACCAAATAACCCTGTGACGAAACGCGCCGCTCTTCTTTGGATCTTCTCTATCTCCTACGTCAACCCAATCTGGTACGGATCCCACACTGATGAGCAATGCTCAAGTATAGGTCGAACGAGTGTTTTGTAAGCCACCTCCTTTGTTGATGGACTAAATTTTCTAAGGACTCTCCCAATGAATCTCAACCTGGTACCTGCCTTACCAACAATTAATTTTATATGATCATTCCACTTCAAATCGCTCCACACGCATACTCCCAGATATTTTACAGAAGTAACTGCTACAAGTGTTTGTTCCCCTATCATATAATCATACAATAAATGATCCTTCTTTCTATGTATTCGCAATACATTACATTTGTCTATGTTAAGGGTCAGTTGCCACTCCCTGCACCAAGTGCCTATCCGCTGCAGATCTTCCTGCATTTCGCTACAATTTTCGAATGCTGCAACTTCTCTGTATACTACAGCATCACCCACGAAAAGCCACATGGAACTTCCGACACTATCTACTAGGTCATATATATATATATATATATATATATATATATATATATATATATATATATATATATATATTGTGAAAAGCAATGGTCCCATAACAATCCCCTGTGGCACGCCAGAGGTTACTTTAACGTCTGTAGACGTCTCTCCATTGATAACAACATACTGTGTTCTGTTTGCTAAAAACTCTTCAATCCAGCCACACAGCTGGTCTGATATTCCGTAGGCTCTTACTTTGTTTATCAGGCGACAGTGTGGAACTGTATCGAACGCCTTCCGGAAGTCAAGGAAAACAGCATCTACCTGGGAGCCTGTATCTAATATTTTCTGGGTCTCATGAACAAATACAGCGAGTTGGGTCTCTCACGATCGCTGTTTCCGGAATCCATGTTGATTCCTACATAGTAGATTCTGGGTTTCCAAAAATGACATGATACTCGAGCAAAAAACATGCTCTAAAATTCTACAACAGATCGACGTCAGAGATATAGGTCTATAGTTTTGCTCATCTGCTCGACGACCCTTCTTGAAGACTGGGACTACCTGTGCTCTTTTTCCAATCATTTGGAACCTTCCGTTCCTCTAGAGACTTGCGGTACACGGCTGTTAGAAGGGGGGCAAGTTCTTTCGCGTACTCTGTGTAGAATCGAACTGGTATCCCGACAGGTCCAGTGGACTTTCCTCTGTTGAGTGATTTCAGTTGCTTTTATATTCCTTGAACACTTATTTCGATGTCAGCCATTTTTTCGTTCGTGTGAGGATTTAGAGAAGGAACTGCAGTGCGGTCTTCCTCTGTGTAACAGCTTTGGAAAAAAGTGTTTAGTATTTCAACTTTACGCGTGTCATCCTCTGTTTCAATGCCATTATCATCCCAGAGTGTCTGAATATGCTGTATCGATCCACTTACTGGTTTAACGTAAGACCAGAACTTCCTAGGATTTTCTGTCAAGTCGGTACATAGATTTTACTTTCGAATTCACTGAACACTTCACGCATAGCCCTCCTTACGCTAACTTTGACATCGTTTAGCTTCTGTTTGTCTGAGAGGTTTTGGCTGCGTTTAAACTTGCAGTGAAGCTCTGTTTGCTTTCACAGTAGTTTCCTAACTTTGTTGTTGAACCACGGTGGGATTTCCCGTCCCTCACAGTTTTACTCGGCACGTACCTGTCTAAAACGCATTTTACGATTGCCTTGAACTTTTTCCATAAACACTCTACATTGTCAGCGTCGGAACAGAAATTTTCGTTTTCATCTGTTAGGTAGTCTGAAATCTGCCTTCTATTACTCTTGCTAAACAGATAAACCTTCCTCCCTTTTTTTATATTCCTATTAACTTCCATATTCAGGGATGCTGCAACGGCCTTATGATCACTGATACCCTGTTCTGCGCTTACAGTGTCGAAAAGTTTGGGTCTATTTATCAGTAGGTCCAAGATGTTATCTCCACGAGTCGGTTCTCTGTTTAATTGCTCGAGGTAATTTTCGGATAGTGCACTCAATATAATGTCACTCGATGCTCTGTCCCTACCACCCGTCCTAAACATCTGAGTGTCCCAGTCTATATCTGGTAAATTGAAATCCCCACCTAAGACTATAACATGCTGAGAAAATTTATGTGAAATGTATTCCAAATTTTCTCTCAGTTGTTCTGCCACTAATGCTGCTGAGTCGGGAGGTCGGTAAAAGGAGCCAATTATTAACCTAGCTCGGTTGTTGAGTGTAACCTCCACACACAATAATTCACAGGAACTATCCACTTCTACTTCACTACAGGATAAACTACTACTAACAGCGACAAACACGCCATCACCGGTTGCATGCAATCTATCCTTTCTAAACACCGTCTGTGCCTTCGTAAAAATTTTGGCAGAATTGATCTCTGGCTTCAGCCAGCTTTCTGTACCTATAACGATTTCAGCTTCGGTGCTTTCTATCAGCGCTTGAAGTTCCGGTACTTTACCAATGCAGCTTTGACAGTTTACAATTACAATACCGATTGCTGCTTGGTCCCCGCATGTCCTGACTTTGCCCCGCACCCTTTGAGGCTGTTGCCGTTTCTGTACTTGCCCGAGGCCATCTAACCCAAAAAAACCGCCGAGTCCACGCCACACAACCCCTGCTACCCGTGTAGCCTCTTGCTGCGTCTAGTGGACTCCTGACCTATCCAGCGGAACCCGAAACCCCACCACCCTATGGCGCAAGTCGAGGAATCTGCAGCCCACACGGTCGCAGAACCGTCTCAGCCTCTGATTCAGACCCTCCACTCGGCTCTGTACCAAAGGTCAGCAGTCAGTCCTGTCGACGATGCCTGCAGATGGTGAGCACTGCTTTCATCCCGCTAGCGAGACTGGCAGTCTTCACCAAATCAGATAGCCGCCGGAAGCCAGAGAGGATTTCTTCCGATCCATAGCGACACACATCATTGGTACCTGCAGATGGGTGCACCCTGTACCCTTCATGGCATCCGGAAGGACCCTCCCCGGTATGCACACGGAGTGCACATTGGTTTTCTTCCCATCTCTTACCGCCATATCCCTAAGGGGCCCCATTACGCACCTGACGTTGGAGCTCACAACTACCAGTAAGCCCACCCTCTGCGACCGCCCAGATCAACTGTCATTTCCTTATTTGAAGTTCTAATATTTATCTCGCAGTTGCATATTGGACCTTGCATATACTTGAAACTTACGAACATTGAAAAAGTCTAACATTTACGACGTTATTGTTCACATTAGGTTTTATAAACGGGTGAATGCAGCTCGGAACCTTTGTATTGTGTGTGGGGCGACTGCTTTTGCGCAAAAACATGTCAGAAATGTATTTTTATTGTTTGAAAAAGGATTGTTCTGGAATGTGTGTTTTCCTCTTGCAGGAAGTATCGATAACTGACATTTGTGATGAATTGCAAAAATTTAACTGTCTTGTGACGTTTACATTGAATAAGCAGGGTTCAGAAGTCGGGTGTAGGAGTACTGCATGCTCTAATTCAAAGCAACAAAAAAATCAAAGTGGTACCTATTACTGTATTTTTGCTCAAACATAATGAGTTCACTTACTCTTATTGGCCATTTCTATGCAATATTGTTACTTTTTACAAGTTATGATGCCATTAAGTTAACTTTTTTAAAAAGAAACTGACTGAGCCCTAACAAGATATATACTCAAGTCAAGGTCAGTGTGAACATAATTCGAATCTGAAGCCTCAAAAAGGGTTTAGTCCCCTACGAACTCCTATTGAGCTCGTACATGTTGCCAGCTACCTGAGACACATCAATTTACAGGAATCAGACACTTCCCTTGATCTATATAGGTCAACCACAGCTGACGATACCAATACCCACATACAAAACTACGAAAATTGGAATCAGTCATTTCCCTTGACCTGTATAGGTCAACCATAACTATTGATACGAAGAAACCACCACCTACAACTACGAAAAACAAAAACAAAACCACAACACCTGACAAACTCAAAAAATTAAAACACATTCAATACACAATTAATACACAAAAAACACAACAAGACGACATCTATAAACACAACCAACTCATAAACTGTGTCATGACGTCACACGCCACAACACCCTTACGTCATGGGTCAAAGCAGATGGGTGGAATCGGACGCTTCCATTGACCCCTAATTCCCTACATTTCGGTGCTTACACAGTGATAGTATAAGTAATTGTGAACAAAAAATGATATATGAACATAGGTCCGCAAATGCTTCGTTAGGAAGGTGTGGGTATTGAAAGGAGCTTTAATTCTACAAAATTGATGTGCACAACGTGAACATATATGCAATACAACTAGACCGTAACAAGATTTTCTTGAAAACAATGTTACAGAGAAATACAGTAATGTTACACGTTTTTATATAATTATTTACTTTGCTTTCAGTACATAATGCATTACAACATGCTTGTTACATGGATTCAGTTGAAAAAGACATACCATGTCTTTTACAAACAGCTTTAACATTTATCGTACAGATGTTGTACAGGCCACAGAACAGGTTCGAATATCCCAAAATGTATGTCAATGTGCTTCTGGGCTCTAGCAATAAAGTGTTATGTTGCTTGTTCAATTGATGGTTCCTAATAAATTCAGCAGTGTCCATGATGCAATGAAGCAGTTCATCTCATATATTTACCTTCACTTTGTGCACCTCTGATTTCATCCAACCCCATAAACAGAAATGGTGATATTGGTGGCCAGTTAATAGCACTGCCATGGCCGATCCAGTGATTAGGGTAGATGTGGTTGAGATGGTCCCTCACATGTAAGGTAACATGTGGAGGGGCACCGTCATGTTGAAAGTACATTCCAGTTGACTTGGCTAATGGAATGTCTTCCAATAGCTCCACAAATGGATTTTCCAAAAAATTCAGGTACCTCTCTCCCGTCAATCAATGACTGATAATAAATGGACCTATCAAACGGCTACCAATCATGCCGCACCAAACATTTATGCCAAAATGAACTTGGAAATTGTTATCCACTGAAGCATGTGTATTTTCCCATGACCACCGATGATTTTCGCGTGTGTTGTTTATTCCATGTCATGAAAACTGGGCTTTGTCGGTGAATAGTATGCATGGAAGCAAGTGACTATTCTCGATTACCCAGTGAATTGAAGTCATTGGGCATTGTCGCCAATGTGGAGATTTTGGACACACTGTATGTGAAACGGATACAGGTTTTCCACACGTAATGTTCCCCGTACACATGTCTGTGGGACATTCATACACAGGGACATTCTTCGTATGCTCGTACTGGGAATTCGCTCAACACTTCAATAATTTCTTCCTGTTCTTGCAAAGTTTGTTGACGTGCATGCTCAGACGAAAAATGTCTACTTGGAAGAGAGCCTGTTTCACGCAAAGTGATAAACACCCTGCGATCAGGTAATCGTGGAGTCGGAAAGCGCCTGTGGTATTCTTTTCTTGCAGCCGTAGCACTACCATCGCAGAGGCCACAAACATACACCATATCTGCGTCTTTCTCATTACTGGAAATGTGTGGCATTGTTAGTAGCGCTTGAGCGAACACAGTTAACACCATACACTACACAGCTAACTGATCCGTCGCTGGTACACTACACAATGTGGCTTACACGGCACAGCTGCACAAACAACAGGTGATTGTACTACATACCCTTACATGACCATAATGTGTGGTAGGCTGCGTAGCGTAAACATGACATTTACCTAGGCATCGTTTGCAAGAAAATCACGTTAAAATCCAATTGCATTGCGTATACATCCACCTTGTGCACATCAATTTTGCAGAATTAAAGTTCCTTTCAATACCTATATCTCCCTGACAAAGCATTTGCAGACCTCTGTTCGTATAACATTTTTTGTTCAGAATTACTTATATTATCAGTGTTTGAAATATTGACCTTTCCTCCCCAAACACCCTGTATGCCCACATTGGAGTCATGCTGCACTGCATATACACTGCAGCAATGTCCTCAAATGTAAACTTTTTGATCGCCCCTGTGCTGTGCAATTCTTTTGTTATTGGATCTCTTATGAGGACTTTACTTTTGAGGAAACTGCTGATGAGGCTGTAAGCAAGTTTCCATAAGCAATGCCCTACTATGGAAATGCTTTATAGATCTGAGTGTACCTGATTTTCCCTGTAAACATTTCAATATACAGAGTGGATACATACTGTCACATGACATTTCTTTAGCAACTACAAAAACATTTCGACACAAGTTCTGTTACAGGTGTTTACCATTTGCTCTGCTACCATATTTTTTTAAAATTATGGTTTTAGGGCGCCAAACTGCTACAGTCATTAGTGCCCATTCTGTGGCTTAGTGAAGGGTAAAAAACCGAAAGTTAAATCAGCAACAATGGAGTGAAACTCATGGAGGAGGGAAACTAAGGATGCAGTCGGCTGAGCGCGTCATCTGCTAACAGGGAAGATATAACAGGCGTGTAGCAGATTAAAATAAGGGCACTGAAGTAAAAGGTGTCTCACCGTCCAGGTTTGAGAGCAGTGGTGACAAAGCAGGGGAGGATCACCACTTAAAAGATGTTGATGGCTAAAAAGACACTGCCCAATCTGGAGTCTAGTTAAAATTACTTCCTCCCAACGATGAGGCCAGGAGGAAGAGATACAAGCACAAGGAAGACATTTTAGGTCCCATAAATTATTATTGGGAAGTACAGACCAATACGTGTGTCGTAAAAGAGCAATATGATGACATAAAACGCTCTGTAGATCGGCAAAGGGAACGATGCAATCAGTGGGCCGGGGAAAAGAGACTGCAGCCTTTGCCACTATATCAGCGGCCTCCTTTCCAGATACCAACATGCCTGGGATCAATAGGAATGCTACAGAGACACCCCTCAAGTGGAGCATGTGCAGGCAGTCCTGAATCTGGTGGACAGGATAAAGAGCTTGGAGGTTGAGAAGAGATCTAGGCGAATCCGAGCTTATGGCGACAGCTGTATTGGACAGCCTGGAGAACAGCATAAAGCTCTGCAGTAAAAACTGAACACTGGTCGGGAATCCCAAATCTAATAGGGGTGTCGTCAACAATATAGGCACTCCCAACACCAAAGGTGGTCTTTGAGATGTCAGTGTAAATAAATGTGGCATCCTCCATTTGTGCGCATAGAGCAGCAAATGCCTGACAAGCAACTATTGGTGCGTGTGCGTGCGCGCGCGCTCGCACACTATTCTTGGGAAGCTGACAAAGGTCACGCAGAAGGCAGGTCCAAGGGCGAAGCCAAGGTGGCGCTGTAACCCCATTTGTCAAGACAGTTTTACGAAAGTGGAAGAAAAGGGGATATAGCAGTTGACAGAAGCGGATTACCAGTGGTAGCAGAGTGGAAGGGTGGCCTGCCTCCAAGGAGGCGTTGAAAAAAAGGGTATGGGTTGGATGAGCAGATATGGAAGACAGATGACTAGTGTA
Organism: Schistocerca piceifrons; assembly: GCF_021461385.2. Taxonomy (NCBI): domain Eukaryota; kingdom Metazoa; phylum Arthropoda; class Insecta; order Orthoptera; family Acrididae; genus Schistocerca; species Schistocerca piceifrons. The sequence continues at coordinate 77,370,720 of NC_060149.1, forward strand.
ATGACTCAGGACAGTGGAGGTCTAGCAATCTCAGCGTAAATGCTCTCTACGGGGCTGGTGTAAAAAGCTCCAGACGCTAAACCCAATCCACGGTGGTGGACAGAGTCTAGATGTCGAAGAGTAGACGGTCATGCAGAGTAGTAAACTCTGCTTCCATAGTCCAATTTCGAGTGACTAAGGCATGATACAGGCGGAGGAGGACCACTCGGTCTGCTCCCCAGGAGGTACCACTCAGAACACGGAAGGTGTTGAGGGATCGCAGACAGCAAGCCGAAAGATATGCAACGTGGGAAGACCAGCACAGTTTTCTGTCAAACGTACGTCTCAAGAATTTGGCAACATCTGCAAACAGAAGGTCGACAGGGCCTAGATGTAGGGAAGGTGGATAAAACTCCATACGGCGCCAAAAATTTACACAGACCGTCTTACTGGGAGAAAATCGGAAGCCTGTTTTGATGCTCCATGAGTGGAGGTGAACGAGACATCCTTGAAGACGTCATTCAAGAAAGCTGGTCCATTGAGAGCTGTAATAGATAGTAAAATCATCGATATACAGGGAGCCCGAGAAGGAGGCAATCCATAATTGGATTTATGGCAATGGCAAACAGGAAAACACTTAGCACAGAGTCCTGGGGAACCCTACTTTCTGGGAAGAAAGTACAGGAGAGAATAGTGTTCACCTGCACCTTAGAGGTGCGCTTAGTCATAAATTGACAGATAAAAAGGGGTGGCCGACCTCAAAAGCCCCAAGAGAACAGTGCGCAGAGGATGCCCGACCTCCAACAAGTATCGTATGCCCTCTCCAGATCAAAAAAATATAGCTGCCGTTTGGCGTTTACTGAGAAAACTGTTCATGATATAAGTGAAGAAAGCAACAAGATGGTCAACTGCGGAACGACACTTTCGGAATCTGCATTGGGCAGGTGTTTGGGACTCCAGCCACCAGCATAAACAGCAATTTACCATACGCGCCAAAACCTTTTGTACACTACTCGTGAGAGAGATGGGGTGATAGCTAGAGGAGAGATGTTTGTCCTTTTCAGAACAGGAATGACGATAGCTTTCCGCCATCTTCTGGGAAAGGTACTGTTAGTCCAAATTCAATTATAAACGCGAAGGAGGTAACGCAGACTACGGTATGATAAATGCCATCTGGTCCTGGGGCAGAAGAGTGAGAAGAAGAGAGTGTGTGTTGGAGTTCTCGTATAGAAAAAAATTGTATTATAGATTTCGCTATTTTGAGAGGAGAAATCAAGAGGTCACACTTCCGCTGCTTATTTCTTCAGGAGAAAGGCTGGTGGGTAATTTGAAGAGCTCGAAATCTCAGTGAAGTGTTGACCCAATGAATTAGAAATTGTGACTGGGTCCACTAAGGTATCCTGTGCGACAGTTAGCCCAGAGATCAGGGAGAAACTAGACGTACCGGATAACCATCAAATTCAATTCCAAACTACAGATGAGGGAGTGAAGGTTTTAAAGGAGCTGGTAAAGAAGTCCCAGCTTGCCTTCTTGCTATCACGGACTATGTGACGGCATTGCGCTCGTAACTGCTTATAGCGGATACAGTTGCCCAATGTAGGATGATGGCAGAAAACGTGAAGAGCTCGTCTCCACTCATGTATTGCGTCACAGCACACCTTGTTCCACCAAGGAACTGGGGGGCGCTGAGGCAAAGGGGAGGTATGAGGTATTGAATGTTCCGAAGCTGTAAGAATAAGTTCCGTAAGATGAATGACTTGATCATCAATGCTAGGAAATTGACAGTCATCAAATGTTGGTAGAGAGGAGAAAAGTGTCCAATCGTCTTGGGGAAAACTTCCAGCATATTGGGCGCATAGATGGCAGTTGTGGCTGTAATCGAAGGACACGTGGAAAACGGTCATTAGAGTGTGTATCAGCAAGAGCAAACCATACAAAGCGCCAAGCTAGCTGAACAGTACTGACCGAAAGGTCCAAATGAGAGTAGGTTGACGTGGTGGCAGACAAAAAAAGTTGGTCCCCCAGTGCTGAGGCAAACAAGATCCACTTGGTGGAAGAGATCAATCAATAGGGAGCCTCTCAGACAAAGAGGCGGAGATCCCCAAAGTGAGTGGTGGGCATTTAATTCCCTAACCAGGAAATAGGGGGGTGGGAGCTGACCAAGGAGATGAAGGAGATCAGCTCTTGCCACTGGTGTGGACAATGGAATGTATATGGTATAAAGAGAGGTGTATCCAGAAAGGGAAAGACATACAGCAACAGCTTGGAAGGAAATGTTTAAGTGGATCAGGTGATCATGGAGAAGAATCATAAGTCCCCTGAGTGCTGGAGTGCCATCAATGGTGGGGAGATCAAACTGGACTGATTGGAAATGAGGGAAGACAAAGCAATCATGGGGACGTAGCTTTGTTTCCTGAAAACACAAGACGATCAGGGAGTAGGATTGTAAGAGGATTGACAATTCATCCCGATTGGAGCGAATTCTATGGATATTCCAATGGATAAAAGACATAGAGTGGACAGAATAGGGAAAAATATCACCACAGTTGCCGTCAATTCAACAACTGCTGAGAGGCGGTGGCCGACAGCATGGAACGGCATTCGGCCAAAGGCAGAAGCTCCTGATCCATAGGTTGTTCGGGAGCAGCTCCTGCCGCCAGTGATCAGCCACCAGCGGTGCGTCTCAGCGACACGGAAAACAGCTGAGGGCGGCTAACGCTGTGTGACTCTGTAGACGAGAGACGCCGTGGCAGAGGAGAGGAACTTTAGTTTCTTATGAGCCTTCTTGGAAGCAGGACATTGAGATGAGGAGGAGTCGATGGTTATGGGGTCCAGGTATGTAAACAATCTTCAGGAGTAGGCTCTTTTTTTGGAAGTCTGGGCGTCCAATTTTGGGGCCCGTGGTTTGGCAGGAGCCGATGAAGGTTGAACCTTAGAGTGAGCAGTTGATAGTGCAGAGGTTGGACAGGCGATCTTTGGGGTGGCCAATCTGACAACTGTGGCACTAAAGGTGAGGTCACAACTCTGCATAGCTATCTCCTTAGTAGGTCGAGGAGAGGCGAGGGCAGTGCTATATTTACCTACTTGGAGCACAGTGGGCTTTCTACTGGCGAATAACTTACGAGCAGCAAAGGTAGAAATATTTTCCTTCACTTGGATTTCCTGAATAATTCGTTCATCTTTAAAAATAGGGCAATCTCTAGAGGAAACAGTGTAGACGCCTATACAGTTGATGCAACGAGGGGATGGAGGGGGACAATCACCCTCATGGGCATCCCTGTCACAGGTAACACATTTGGCCATATTGGAACACAGCTGGCTGGTATGATTAAACCACTGACAACAGCAATGCGTAGGGTTGAGGATGTAGGGGCGAACTGAAATTATCTCATATCCTGCTTTATTGTTTGATGGAAGTTGAACTCTGTCAAACGTCAAGAAGAGAGTGCGGGATGGTACCAATTTCTATTCAACCCTTTTCATGACTCGATGTACGGCCGTTACACCCTGATCAGAGAGGTAATTTTGAACATCTTCATTGGATAGTCCGTCGAGTGATCTTGTATAAACCACCCTGCATGATTAATTTAAAGCACGGTGCACTTCCACCCGAACAGGGAAGGTGTGTAGCAGTGTAGTTCGAAGCAATTTGTGTGTATGGAGGGCACTGTCTGTTTCTAACAAGATGCCATTTCATAACTGGGAACAAGACTTTACAGGCCATGCAATTGCGTTGACACCTTTCTGAATAGTGAAAGGGTTGACTGCATCAGACCTAGAAACAACTAGGAACTTTGGCACTGATGGAAGAATCTAGCTTTCTCCTTTGGGCAGAAGTTGTAGAAGTAGAAGAAACCATTGCAAAAGTATCCCCCATGATTACCGGCGTCTCCAATGGCACGCTGCTTCCTAATGGGGTCCTCTCTGAGGGCACTCCTACCTTATGTAATCACTCCTCCCTGGGCCTGACCTTTACCAGGGGGTACATGCATGTCCTAATTGTCTACCAGGGGTGGGGAATTATGCATTACCCTGTCACTGGCTATGCATGGGTCAGCCTTCAGACACACACAGGGAGGAAAGAAAGAAAAACGGAGGAATAAAGAAAAGGAAAGAAGAGAAGAATTCTCAAATGCTGCAAGGGAGAAGAAGGTAAAGAGAAGAATCAAGGAAAAGAGGACAAAATAAGAACATAGGCTTTCCAGCATAGAGGTAAAAGAAAAGAAACCATGTCTTACACTCACAAGCGTCTGTCTCCGGACAAAAGCACAAAACATACTCCCAGAGAGAGGGAGAAAGGGAAGGGAAAGGGCGGGGGAGGATCAGGGACGGAGGGGGGAGTGGGGGAGGGATGTGGAAAGGGAAGGTATGCAGCCTGGAATGGAAAGAGAGCTGCAGTAGTTCAGGGTCCCGTGCTTGCCACACACGTATTCGCAAATAGAGTTGTGGACCCCCGGGGGACTGCTACCATATGAGGATATAACAGGTATTTGGATGTTTACACGACTGTATTAAGAAAAAGTTAAGAAGTTTGAGGAAAAATTTTTGTCTGAACTTTCATTGCCAAATGGACAAATGGGGTATCAAACTGAACAGTGTTAGATGTAGCTTTGAAAAAAAAAATAATTTTGACTTCCTTCAAATAAAATACTAAATTTAGGACATCTCAAGAGCACAAGATAATGTAAAAGCAAATAGAGGTGTCAAAAAATTTCTCTCTCTTGCAAGTGTAGCTGCACTGTGTATAAAAAGTTGCAATGGTATCACATTTGATTACTAAAATGGGTTCCTTCAAATCAAGTACTAAATTTAGGACATTTAGAGAACAGTTTTCTAAACAAAACTTGAGAATAAATTTAAAAAAAAAACTGTAAAAAAAGAAAAATGTCAAATCTTTTGTGAAATAATTTGTCTAAATGTAAGAAATAAAATAGATTAGATAAATTGATGCACCTTTGAATGATGCTTGAAATCTATATCAAATTAGGTGCCAACTGAGAATGTGCAGCCTCTTTCCCGATATTTCACCATTCTCTATTGAAAAACTATTGGAACTTTTTTACATCTTTGGGCATTGATGATAGAAATATGTCAAGGCCACACAACAGCATACTGCACAGTATACATAATCCACCACACAAATATCTTCTAGCACTCTTTAAAATTTTAAGTTAAAAGTTAATCATTGAACTTTAGACTTTCAATCAGCACTTCATTTGCTGTATATGATTTTGAACTTTATTTTTTATTTATTTTATTTTTTATTTATTTTTGCCAGTTACTGATGATTCTGTGATGTATGGGAAAGTGTTGTCAATGAGAGACTGTAGGAGAATACAGATAACTTAAGACAAAATTTTTAGTTGCTGAGACAACTGTCAGCTCGCTCTAAATGTAGAAAAATGCTTGTTAATGCAGATGAGTAGGAAAAACAATTCTGTAATGTTTGAACACAGCTTTAGTAGTGTGCTGCTTGACACAGTTATGTCAAATAAATATTAAGGTGCAATGCTGCAAAATAATATGAAATGGAATGAGCACATAAAGACGGTAGTAAGGAAGGTGAATGGTCAGCTTCAGTTTACCAGGAGAATTCTAGGGAATCATAGCTCACCTATGGAGACTGTACATAGACCATTCGTGCAACTCATTCTTGAGTTCTTCTCGACTGTTTGGGATCCCCACCAGGTTGAATTAGAGGAAGACATTGACATAACAGAAAGTTGTGCTGCTAGGTTTGTTACTGACAGGTTTGATCAACATGCAAGTATTATGGAGATGCCTCATGAACTCAAACGGGATGCCTGTAGGGAAGACAATGCTCTTTTCAAAAAGTGCTATTGAGAAAATTTAGAGGACTGGCATTTGAAGCTGACTGCAGAATAATTCTGTTGCCACAAATGTATATTTTGTGTAAGGACCATGAAGACAAGAGAAATTGGAAGCGTATCAACTGTTGTTTTTCGCTCATTCTATTTGAGAGTGGAGCAGGAAAAGAACTGTCTAGTAGTATATGAGGTACTCTCTGCTGTGCACCATATGGTGGCTTGCAGAGTATATGTGTAGATGTACAATCCTGCACGTTTTACCTTGGGATAGAAAATGAGTAAATATAAATAAATGTCATGTGCCTCCCAGCAAAGAGTAAGCTTTTCAATATGATGTCACTTTGGCAACTTGTAAGTCAATTTTACCACTTATTTTATTAAGCAGCTTTCTACCTAACCTCATGATGCTAAGTGGATCCTATTCCAGACCTTTCCACCACAGAAAAATCTGAAGAGTGACCAAGAATCAAACCTGAGCCCAATATAGTACCGAGTAAGCCTAACCAATAATAGATTATGGAGGTGACTACAATATGAAGCAATTAAGTATATTTAACTTGTTTAAAATTGCATCTATATAAATTATATAGGCTTTTTTATTTATTTATTTATTTTTTTTTTTTTTTTGCAAAATCATTTTATTTCTAGAAATCATTTTATTTCTAGTATCATCTCCATCCTCTTAAAGTATCTCTCATATTAAACTGATCTGAAAGCACAAAGAAATCCAAAGACTACATGAGAGGTTAAATTACCTTGTAAACAGAAAAACAACTTTAATGTAAAAACTATTAGAAGCAAACATCCTGTTGTAGAGTCACATTGTTAGAACTAATAAATTTATACATTAATTCACAAATTAACAATTCAGGAAAGAGTTAATTCTGAGTAGAACGCATTGAAAGAACAACCGGCTACAAACAAAGATTATATTACCATTAGGCAGCATGGAAAGTTCATATATAAAAATTCTCAGTCAATTAGTATATTCAATAATAAAATATAACATAGAAAATTCAGTCAAATGACTCAAAAGAAGCAAGGGAGTTTATTGGAAAAACAAATAGGACAAGAAAGTTAATTAACTGAGTTAATTACAGAATGTACGTATAGCCCCCTCGGCTGCATAAAATTGTTGTCAAATTGACCATGGTTTCGACAGCTCTAAGGCTGTCTTCATCAGAATAAAAATTACATAGGGTTACCTAGGAAATATGACGACACCCGCATTCTCATAAGATGGCCTTTTTTCATTCAGCTATTCATAGAGCCACCTCCACACTCCTTTCTTCTGAAAATCTCAATTCTGAAATCAGTTTGATTAAAACTGTGACTGTCAATAATGGCTATGATCCTTCTATAATAGATAGTATTTTTAGAAGGAAAACCAATAAGAGTGTCACTACCCTAGGCCTTTCTAATAACAAACCTAATGAAAAGAAAAAAATTTTTCTCCATACCATTTCTGGTTCCAATTTCTTACAGAATACAGCATTTACTTCAAAATAAATATAACTGTGGAGTAGCCTCCTCCACTAATAATTCTTTAAAAAGCAATATCACACATAACTTGAAACCTACGCTTTCTCCACTGCATAATTCTGGTGTCTATAAAATTAGTTGCAGCAATTGTCCTGCCTATTAAATAGGCCAAAAAGGCCACGCTATTGCGACAAGATTCAAAGAACACCTTCTCAGCAAAAAGGCACCAATGTTCACAATTCAACTTTCACTGACCATTCACTTAATCACAGTGCATAATCCTAAAGGTGTAAAAGACGCCCAGATCTTGCACTCGGAGAAAAAAGGCTTTAGGCTTAACATCTTAGAAGAGCTAGAGATTTTGAAACACCTCTCTCTGAAGGACAGTCTCATTCTGAACGAACAGTTGCAATTACACAATAGAAACTTTTTTTTAAGGTATATAGCCGCCAATTAAAAATGGTCTGAATGGTGATACTCTCCTCAATGTAGACTCTTAAACATTGATTTCCTTTCCAGTTTCACATTTTTATGTACATTTGAACTATATTTCATTTATAAAATAAGACCGTTATGGTATGTTGTAATTTTCATGCACTGATTCCTGTTATTGCCTGTAATGGTAATTGTACATACAGTGCCTCATTTGCTCTTGTCTGTAATTTGATCACTTCTTGCTAGATGGAGTGAATCTGTTTTCGTGTACAACTCGTGGCTGCCTTGGCCTGTTAGCCGTCTAGTCTGACGGTAGTGGCAGTTTGGCTTTATGCGACCTCGTGACTGCCATTGTATTTCGATGGAACATTTTATTCCAATTGACAAACATGTTACATTTTCCCAGTTTAATTTTTATTATTGTGATTAATTTGACAAAAATTTTTTTTTCTCAGATGTTTTTCAACTATGGTGTGATTACATGTAAGTACACTGCTTGTACAGTATATGGAAGTAATCCTATTAATTTATATTATATTTTTGAGCCATGTCATTATATTTTCTAGGTAATCCTATGTAATTTTTATTCTGATGAAGACAGCCTTAGAGCTGCCGAAACCATGGTCAATTTGACAATAATTTTATGCAGCCGAGGTGGCTATACATACATTCTGTAATTAAGTTAACGCTCGATTGCTGGACTTCAGCCTATAACAATGTTTAAAATTTCAATTAACTGAGTCCCAATCTCAGTTCATCTACATCCATACTCTGCAAGCCACCTGATGGTGTGTGGCGGAGGGTACCCTGAGTACCTCTATCGGTTCTCCCTTCTATTCCAGTCTCGTATTGTACACGGAAAGAAGGACTGTCTGTATGCTTCTGCGTGGGCTCTAATCTCTCTGATTTTATCCTCATGGTCTCTTCGCGAGATATACGTAAGAGGGAGCAATATACTGGTTGACTCTTTGGTGATGGTGTGTTCTCGAAACTTTAACAAAAGCCTGTACCGAGCTACTGAGCGTCTCTCCTGCAGAGTCTTCCACTTGAGTTTATCTATCATCTCCATAACGCTTTCGCGATTACTAAATGATCCTGTAACGAAGCGCGCTGCTCTCCGTTGGTTCTTCTCTATCTGGTACGGATCCCACACTGCTGAGCAGTATTCAAGCAGCGGGCGAACAAGCGTACTGTAACCTACTTCCTTTGTTTTCGGATTGCATTTCCTTAGGGTTCTACCAATGAATCTCAGTCTGGCATCTGCTTTACCGACAATAAACTTTATATGATCATTCCATTTTAAATCACTCCTAATGCGTACTCCCAGATAATTTACGGAATTAACTACTTCCAGTTGCTGACCTGCTATTTTGTAGCTAAGTGATAAGGGATCTTTCTTTCTATGTATTCGCAGCACATTACACTTGTCTACATTGAGATTCAATTGCCATTCCCTGCACCATGCGTTAATTCGCTGCAGATCCTTCTGCATTTCAGTACAATTGTCCATTGTTACAACCTCTCGATATACCACAGCTTCATCTGCAAAAAGTCCGATGTCATCCACCAGGTCATTTATGTATATTGTGAATAGCAACGATCCTATGACACTCCCCTGCGGCACACCTGAAATCACTCTTACTTCGGAAGACTTCTCTCCATTGAGAATAACATGCTGCGTTCTGTTATCTAGGAACTCCTCAATCCAATCACACAATTGGTCTGATAGTCCATATGCTCTTACTTTGTTCATTAAACGACTGTGGGGAACTGTATCGAACGCCTTGCGGAAGTCAAGAAACACGGCATCTACCTGTGAACCCGTGTCTATGGCCCTCTGAGTCTCGTGGACGAATAGCGCGAGCTGGGTTTCACACGACCGTCTCTTTCGAAACCCATGCTGATTCCTACAGAGTAGATTTCTAGTCTCCAGAAAAGTCATTATACTCCAACATAATACGTGTTCCAAAATTCTACAACTGATCGACGTTAGAGATATAGGTCTATAGTTCTGCACATCTGTTTGACATCCCTTCTTGAAAACGGGGATGACCTGTGCCCTTTTCCAATCCTTTGGAACGCTACGCTCTTCTAGAGACCTACGGTACACTGCTGCAAGAAGGGGGCAAGTTCCTTCACGTACTCTGTGTAAAATCGAACTGGTATCCCATCAGGTCCAGCGGCCTTTCCTCTTTTGAGCGATTTTAATTGTTTCTCTATCCCACTGTCGTCTATTTTGATATCTACCATTTTGTCATCTGTGCGACAATCTAGAGAAGGAACTACAGTGCAGTCTTCCTCTGTGAAACAGCTTTGGAAAAAGACATTTAGTATTTTGGCCTTTAGTCTGTCATCCTCTGTTTCAGTACCATTTTGATCACAGAGTGTTTGGACATTTTGTTTTGATCCACCTACTGCTTTGACATAAGACCAAAATTTCTTAGGATTTTCTGCCAAGTCAGTACATAGAACTTTACTTTCGAATTCATTGAATGCCTCTCGCATAGCCCTCCTCACACTACATTTCGCTTCGCGTAATTTTTGTTTGTCTGCAAGGCTTTGGCTATGTTTATGTTTGCTGTGAAGTTCCCTTTGCTTCCACAGCAGTTTTCTAACTCGGTTGTTGTACCACGGTGGCTCTTTTCTATCTCTTACGATCTTGTTTGGCACATACACAACTAACGCATATTGTACGATGGTTTTGAACTTTGTCCACTGATCCTCAACACTATCTGTACTTGAGACAAAACTTTTGTGTTGAGCCGTCAGGTACTCTGTAATCTGCTTTTTGTCACTTTTGCTAAACAGAAAAATCTTCCTACCTTTTTAATATTTCTATTTACGGCTGAAATCATCGATGCCATAACCGCTTTATGATCGCTGATTCCCTGTTCTGCGTTAACTGTTTCAAATAGTTCGGGTCTGTTTGTCACCAGAAGGTCTAATATGTTATCGCCACGAGTCGGTTCTCTGTTTAACTGCTCATGGTAGTTTTCAGATAAAGCACTTAAAAAAATTTCACTGGAATCTTTGTCCCTGCCACCCATTATGAACATTTGAGTCTCCCAGTCTATATCTGGCAAATTAAAATCTCCACCCAGAACTATAACATGGTGGGGAAATCTACTTGAAATATTTTGCAAATTATCCTTCAGGTGCTCAGCTACAACAGCTGCTGAGCCAGGGGGCCTATAGAGACATCCAATTACCATGTCTGGGCCTGCTTTAACCGTGACCTTCACCCAAATCATTTCACATTTCGGATCTCCGCCAATTTCCTTCGATACTATTGCACTTCTTATCGCTATAAACACGCCTCCCCCTTCACTGTCCAGCCTGTCTCTGTGGTATACATTCCAATCTGAGTTTAGGATTTCATTACTGTTTACGTCTGGTTTTAGCCAACTTTCTGTCCCTAGTACTATATGGGCGTTGTGACCGTTTATTAATGAGAGCAGTTCTGGGATCTTTCTATAGACGCTCCTGCAGTTTACTATTAGCATATTAATATTGTTATTCCCTGTTGCATTTTGCCTACTCCTACCTTGCCGCGTCTCAGGAGGCGTCTTGTCGGGCCTAGGGAGGGAATTCTCTAACCTAAAAAACCCCCATGTGCACTTCTTGTGAAATCCAGGAAGTTATCGGTTCACTAACAAAGTAAAAGCTCATATAGCTTCCACAGACAATAGACTACAGGAACTGTTCTCACGCAACAAGTAATAACAAGAATATGTAACACAATCCAGTTTTGGACATTTCTTCAGAGAGATTAAAATGTGCCATGTTTAACTTCTTTACAATAAAGACATGTCTAAAATAATTCCCTGTTTAATGCTGATATTTACTAAAATTTTTAAGTTGGTAACAGTCATAATACAAATACCCTCGGGTCCTCACTACAGATGGCTCAAATGGCTCTGAGCACTATGGGACTCAACTGCTGAGGTCATTAGTCCCCTTGAACTTAGAACTAGTTAAACCTAACTAATCTAAGGACATCACAAACATCCATGCCCGAGGCAGGATTCGAATCTGTGACCGTAGCGGTCTTGCGGTTCCAGACTGCAGCGCCTTTAACCGCACGGCCACTTCGGCCGGCTCACTACAGATGGTTTTCTCTTATCCAGGGGTCACAGAGATGTTCCCTTCCTGTTTAACTTTCAATATATCACTCTCTGCTCCCCCCCATGAAGAAACTAATAGCTAGGATGGTGGTGTTACTTTTACCTTCATGTGTGTATATTGGCAGTACTAATCATTAAACCTCTTGACGGTAAGCATTGGCTGGCAATTGTGCCTCAATTTACCAAATACGATCCTCTCACTGTTATAAAAAGAAAACCAAAATTCAAAATTTACTGTAATTAATGCATAAAAACTGATAAAAGAAACAATGCATTCAACCTAACATGATAAATGTCAACAGATCTGAGTGAATCATATTTGTCATCAAATATTGCTGCACTCAATACACACAGTCTGCAAACCAGTGAGATGATGCCCAGCTATTGGGATCTGGCAGATGAAATAAAAGCCATGTGGAAAATGAAATTTGTGCACATCATCACTGATGTTGCCTCCAAGCAGTCTGAAGACCCTACAGTAGCAGGCAGTAGTGCTAAACACACGCAAAATAGTTCACTTAGATCTCAGAGAAGAAAGTTACTGCTTAAACTGTCCAAACAAGTGAGGCAATAAATAATATAGTTAATGAATAAGTCTGAATACAGAAGTGTTGCTCACTCTGAGGATTACAGAACAAAATAGTTTCAACTCATATTTTGTTACATATCCAAGACTTTAGAGTTAAATTATAATATTTTGCAAGAAAAGCTGAGTTGTGCGAAATTAATGGTGCAGAAAACAATTGGTCCAAAATGTATATCTGAAAGACTGCACAAAATGAATGGTAGGAAGGAAAATTAGGGTGTAACATCCCTATAATACAAGGTAAGAGATGGAGCGAAAGCTCGGACTGAAAAAGACCGTGGAAGGATACCAGCAGTGTCTTTTCAGTGTTTGACTTAAGTGATATATGGAAACCATAAGAAACCTAAATCTGGATGGCTGGACAGGAATCCGAATAGCCAGCCTCTTGTACATGAATCCTGTGTGTTACCACTGTGCATCCTCACTTAATAAATATTGCACAAGGTGAAAGTAATTCAGGAAATGGAGACAGGAAAGGTTTTGAAAGTGAGAAGTAATTTTCTTAGGTTCAAAACTTAGTTATACAACTACCTATAATTAAAAAAAACTGTGTAGTACTGCTGTGCCTCAGTGGCTAAGTATCTGACTACACATCCAAAGGTTCCGTCTTATGTTAAGTCTAGGATGTTTTCAGTTATTTAGTGTTTCTTTCAACTCTGGCAATGATTTGTATACTTGAAAACTACTACGTTGCAACATGGTAAGGAGTCCTTGTCGAACTGTACACTTCCCTACAATGGACAGTGTAAGTCTGTTCAGAAGTCAGAGAAAGAAAAGGTCATATGACTGTCAAGTACTGTGGTGCTCAAATTGCACAAAGGACAGATTTAGTCTGTAAACGATCAGTAACTTATCAGAGAGGAAAAATTCTGCAAATTTTTGGGTGTAGATGTGGACATAATGAGCAGTGCGTAATCATATATGAAAATTAAATATATTAAATAGGCCATATCTGATACAGCCAACACTATTATATGTTGTAAATATAATTTATAGATGTGTACAATCACAAAGGTGACAATGAGCAGTGGATAAGCAATAAACTGGAATTTGAACAATATGACACCAATACTTACTTTCTTCTTCAGAAAACGTGCACATGCACATACATAGTAGTACCACATAACTGTTTATGGCCATGCTGACTATAAACTGACCTTTTTACAAGATGAACACAATATTTCCATAAATTTCCAAATCTCTCTTGCTGAAATATCTGGTTTTCAAAAACCATGTACGCGTAGATACCAAAACAGCTCACAAAATCAACAGGTTTTTCTTCAGTGGTTTGAATAGGAAAGTGAACAACTCGTTGATTTACTGTGATTGGCAATGAAATTTGGGTGCCTACTAAACTCTCAAGATGAAATCATGTAGTGGTCATATTCCTCCTTATCATCAGTGAAAAAATTTAAAATGGTTATTTCGGCACAAAAACTATTGGCCTCTGCCTTTCGAGACCATAAAGGGATCCTCACTGAATTTGTGAAACGGAGGAAAACAATGTCGCAAGGTACTGTGAAACCCTAAGAAACTGTGGATGGTGATACAGAACAAAAGAAGGGGAATGTTGAATGAAAGGAGCATACTTTTTGCATGACAATGAACATCGACACATAGCCAACACCATAAAGCAAGTTTTGGCTTCATTCGACTGGAACATTGTCAACCAACCCACTTACAGGCCTGATTGGGAACCTTCACCTTTCTGAAGCCTTCTGTTGAAGAAGTTTTTCTACAGACAATGAGGTCCACAGTGCTGTCAAACAATGTCCCAAAAAGGTGGCAGGAGACTTTTTTTGATAAAAGTTATCAGAAAATTCATCCCTCGGCTCACAAAGTCCATTGAGAGCAAATGTGACTACGTCGAAAAACAGTGCTTGGTGTACATCTGCGAATCTGTAAATTTTGATGAAAATATTGTCTTTTTGATCTTTAAACAATTAAAAACTCTTACTATCAGGACACGTCTCAAAAGAATTTCTATTACAGAAAGGCTAAACTGAGACACTTATAAGAAGCTGAATGCATTTCTTATGTCTCCATATGTCGATGCTTGTGCATCTTTGTAATGCTCCCATGACACACAACAAATTTTTCACAAACAGAGCATTTTTCCCCTTCTTTTCTTATGCTTCAATTATTAATGAAAGACTGCAGGTGGATGACCACCCATTGCGGTAAGCGTGCTGCTTCTTCCACAGTTAAGTCACACCCACCCAGAACTCTCGGTATCGTAATCAATCTGGCATCTACTTTTTACCATTACATGATTTTTCACATTTAACCTATGCTGCTGCAAAGCAGTCTTATGATCATTTGTAAAAATAGGAGCCACTCATGTTCCTTTCCTGTCACCTGTGTCAGTAAGCATCCGCTGGCCAAGACAGAGCAATAACAGGGAAGTAATCGATTTTGTGACAGTTCACGATATTTTAACCAGAAGCAAATTATGAGTTTCATCTGCGTGTCTTGGTAGTTTACTTTTTCTGTGTGTTAATTTAATATTTAATAAACACAGTTCTAGCATTTTTGTCTGTGTCATAAAATAAACCAATTTTGCAGTTCAGTTTTTGAATCTCTACATCGCACTTTTTGTCAATGCCTAAAGTAGAGATTGCCAATGTGTGTCGCTAGTCCTTTGTCTGTCTGTGTAGTGTAGTTTTGCAGGGTCTTTAGTATGCGTAGGGACAGTGATTGCTGTGCTCAGATGCAAGCCGAGTTGGTGACACTTCGCTCTCAGCTCCAGGTTGTTAGCTTTGGTTATACACTTGAGGCTACAGTGGATGGGCATCACTGTTGTGGGAATCCAATGGATGTCCAGCACAGTGCACGAGTCAACCTGTCACCAGTGGTTGAGTGGGAAGTCATCTAGGAGCCATGGAAGGTTGCGAAAGAGTTCCCAGGGTTGGAATATTAGGCCTCCGTGGTCAGCCTAGCAAACAGGTTACAGGTACTGTCTGTGACTGACACTGTCCCTCAGTCAGATGCAGCTGTTTGTCCTATTCTAGAGGAAATTTCTCAGCCTACAAGATCCGGGCAGCCACAGAGGGTGTTATTAGTGGTAGTTGGGAAATCTAATGTTAGGCGTGTTATGTGGGGCCCCTTAGGGACATGTGTGTCAAGGGGGGAAGACCAGTGTGCACTCCATGTGCATACCAGGTGGAGTCATTCCAGATGCGGAATGGGTTCTTCCACATGCCATTAAGAACACAAGGTGCAGCCAACTGCAGGTGGGGACTCACGTAAGTACCAATGATGTGTGTTGCTTTGGATCTAAGAGATTCTCTCTGGTTTCGAGCGGCTATCAGAAGTAGTAAAGTTTGCCACTCTTGCTTGTGAGACGAAAGCACAGCTCACCATTTGCAGTATAGTCAAATGAACAGATTGCGGATCTCTGACTTCTGGTACAGAGCCTAGTGGAGGGTCTGAATCAGAGGCTCACGCAGCTCTGTAACCATGCAGGCTGGAGATTCTTCGACTTGTGCCATAGGATGGTGGGGTTTCAGGTTCTGCTAAATAGGTCAGCAGCCCACTACACACAGAAGGCACTTACACGAGTAGCAGGAGCTGTGTGGCATGGACTGGGTGGTTTTTTTAGGTTAGAGTGTCTTGGGGAAAGAGAAGAAAAGGATTTAGTCTCAAAGGATGCCAGTTGAACATAGGAAGGCCGTAGATCTAGGAACCTTTGGTACAACAGTTGTAAATTGTTGTAGGTGTGTTGGGAAAGTACCAGAGCTTCAAGTGCTGATAGAAAGCAATGGTGCTCAAATTGTTATGGGCACTGAAAGCTGGAGATACGTTCAGCTGAAATTTTTGTGAAAGACCTAACAGTGTTCAGAAAGGATAAGCTAAATACAGTTGGCAGTAACATGTTTGTTGCTGTTAGAAGTAGTTTATCTTGTAGCGAAATTGAAGTAAATAGTTCCTGTAAGCTAGTGTGGGTAGAGGCCATTCTTGGAAATCAGAAAAAAATAAACTGGATTCTTTTATTGATCTTCCAATTCAGATGATGTAATTGGTGAAAAGTTCAGAAAAAACTTGAGTCTAATTTCACAGATTTATCTGACTCATACTATTGCCGATAGTGGTGACTTCAATTTACCCTCGATATGTTGGCGAAAATACGTATTAAAATCCGGAGGTACACACAAATGAAATTGTGCTAAATGCAGTCCCTGAAAATTATTTCGAGCAAGTTCACGAGTCCACCCGAATAGTAAATGGTTGTGAAAACACACTTCATCTCTTAGCAACGGATAATCCTGAGATAAAAACAAACAGCAAAATGGATTAGTGGAAACAGGGTTGTAGCGAGACTGAATATCACAATTCCCAAATGCTCCAAAAATAAATGAAAAATATCTCTACTCAAAAAAGCTGATAAAAATTTGCTCAATGCCTTCCTAAGAAATGATATCCACTCCTTCTGAATTAACAATGTAGGTGTAGACCAGACGTGGCTTGAATTCAGAAAAATAGTACTGCCACTAATTGAGAGATTTATACCAAATAAATTAACAAATGATGGGGCTCAGCCCCATGGTACACAAAACAGGTCAGAACAGTGTTGCAAAAACAATGAAAAAAAGCATGCCAAATTTACACCTATGTACAATCCCAAAGATTGGAAATCTTTCACAGAAGCTTGAAATTTAGAACAGACTTCAATGCGAGATGCTTACAATAGTTTTCACAATGAAACTTTGTCTCGAAACCTGGCAGAAAATCCAAAGAGATTCTTGTCGTAAGTAAAGTTTGCTACCGGCAATGCACAATCAATGCCTTCTCTGCGCAATAGCAATGGAAATGTTATCGATGAAAATGCTGCTAAAGCAGCCTTTCAAAATACCTTCACCAAAGAAGATGAAGTAAATACTACAGAACTCGACTCAAGAACAGCTGCAAACATGAGTAACTTATAAGTAGATCTCATCAGAGTAGTGAAGCAACTTAAATCACTTAACAACAGCAAGTCTCCCAGATCAGATTGTATACCAGTTAGGATTCTTTCAGTGTATGCTGATGCAATAGCTCCATACTTGACAATCATACACAACCACTCGCTCGACAAAAGATCCATTTCTAAAGACTGGAAAGCTGCACAGGTCACATCAATATTCAAGAAAGGCAATAGGAGTAACCCACTAAATTACAGGCCCATATCATCAATATCAATATGCCACAGGATTTTGGAACATATATTGTGTTTGAACATTATGAATTAACTCTAAGAGAATGGTCTATTAACATACAGTCCACACAGATTTAGAAAACATCATTCTTGTGAAACGCAACTAGCTCTTTACTCACACGAAGTGTTCAGTGCTATCGACTGGAGATTTAAATTTGATTCTGTATTTCTAGATTTTCAGAAGGCTTTTGACACTGTAACTAACAAGCAGCTTGTAATCAAATTGCATGCTTATGGAATATTGTCTCAGATATGTGACCGGATTGGTGATTTCATGTGCATGGAAAGTCATCGAGTCAAACAGAAGTGATTTCCAGTGTTCACAAAGGTAGTATTATAGGTTCTCTGTAGTTCCTTATCTACATATATTATTTACGAGACAATCTGAGCAGCCATCTTAGGTTGCTTGCAGATGATGATGTTGTTTATCGTCTCGTAAAATCGTTAGGAGATCAAAACAAATTGCAACATATTTAGAAAAGATAGCTGTATGATGCGAAAATTGGCAGCTGACCCTAAATAATGCAACATGCGAGGTCATTCACATGAGTGCTAAAAGGAATGCGTTAAAACTTTGGATATATGGTAAATCGACCAAATCTAAAGGCTGTTCATTCAACTAAATACCTAGAAATTACAAACAACTTAAATTGGAAACAACTTAAACTGGAAAGAATGCAAGAAAATACTACAAGGAAGGTGAACTGAAGACTGCATTTTATTGGCAGAACATTTAGAAAATGCAACACATATGTTAGAGAGACTGGCTGTACTACGCTTGTCTGTCCTCTTTTGGAGCACTGCTGCATGGTGTGGTATCCTTACCAGATAGAATTAACACAGTACATTGTGAAACGTCCTGGCAGATTCTGGATACATTGTGAAAGTTCACAGAAAGGCAGCATATTTTGTATTATCGAGGAGTAGAGCAGAGAGTGTCATGATACAGGATTTCAGGTGGACATAATTAAAACTAAGGCTTTTCTCATTGCTGTGTGACCTTCTCACCACATTTCAGTCACCAACTTTCTCCTTCGAATGTGAAAATATTTTGTTGATGCCAACCTATGTAGGAAGAAACGATCATCATAATAAAATAAGGGAAATCAGAGCTGGCATGGGAAGAGATAGGTGTTTGTTTTTTCCGTGCACTTTTCGAGAATGTGATAATAGAAAATTATTATTATGGTGGTTCAATGAACCATTGGTCAGGCACTTAAGTGTGATTTGGAGAGTATCCATGTAGGTTTAGATAACACAGAATTTAAAGGAAAGCTATAAGGTCCAAGAAGTAACAAAATTAGCCACGTTGGCAAGATGAGCCTTAAAAAACTCCCCAGATCATTAATTTAAACCTTAAAGTAAATATCCTTACAACATTTTAGCAGGTACCTATGACAGGGTAATTCTGCAATATTACAGAAAAGTCAGTGAATCATGTTGCACAAAATTGTTTTGAAAGCACTGAGTTCGACAAACCATACAAAAAATTTTGTTCATGTATAACATGTTCAGAAATATTAGGTGTAACAAAGAATACACTTACACAAAAGAGCACACAAGAGTAATGAGTCATCATATCAAAATACAATAAAAATATAATTACCAAATAACTTAATATGTGAAGTATTTCAGGTGGAGTTACAAAGTTAAGACTGTAACAAAATACATTCTTTTCATTTAATAAACAATTAATACACACAACACAGCTCATGTAATATTTATATTTCTATACATCAAACTTAATTTGTGTAGCATTTATTTAACAAATATTTCACAAGCAATATATTTTATCTGGCGTTGTACACTTTATACATAAATTACATTTCAGTGAAATTAGGACATACAGTTACACATTTATCTGTGTATAACTTTGCCTACATAATAGTCTGATTTCAAAACACCAGTCAGTAGAGTTTAAAACAACTCTCTTAAAGAAATAACACAGCATTCACAACAAATGCAATTAACATATTTTGTCATATATCACATTCTTTCATTAAATGAGAAGAACATTCATAACTCACAGTTAAAACAGTTATGTATGCACAGTACAGCAACCACTCACTACCGTTACTGGCTATCACCTCCCACAGTATCCTCGGTATGAGTCTGTATATCGAGGGGTAGGCTACGATAGGAACACGAGTGGGGAACATCGGCAGCAGTAGATTCTCTACCAAAAGGAGCCGACCACCTCTGTGAGGAATTTGCGCTCACTTCCTTTGAATCTTGTGGCCTGTCATGATCAGTACGGTGCAACAAGCTGTGCAGCAGCAATGCACCACTCATTCCTTGTATAGCACAATTTGGCAGCAGAGAATTCGTGACACTTTCGTGCTCACTCACTTCTGGGAATGGAGAAGATATTTTTAAGCAATTAGTAGTCCAGTGTTACAGCAATAATTAATTATCTTACTATAGTATGACTAATAAGGTTGAAATCATTGGTTGAAAATTTATTTTATTGTGTTGTATCCACATATGGTTAAAATAAGATTCATTAAATTAGTGGCTAACAATATCACACAAAAATGATTTCTTGCCAGTCAAGCTCAGTCATTGCCTCCATCTGCTATGTTTTTAAAACATGACTAAAACTGGATCAAGCACAAAAAGCCTTAATTTTAAGTTACTATGCCAACAACACTCATGAAATCTATCAACAAAATTTAAAACAATACAACATATGGTAAATATGCTGCTGTGCCTATCTTTACATTTATTAACACAATGGTAAAATCTAAAATTTATTTTGAACTACTTTTCTATGTATCAAACAATATGTATTCTTACTTGTCACATTCATTTCGTGTATGTCACTCAATTCTGATGATAGCTAATTGTGCACCATAGCTACTAAACACATTAAATTGGTCTACTTGGCAGTTAAATCTATGACTATTATAAAACTAGCCTTTTCCCCATGGCTCCATTCATATACGAACGCAACGCACATATTGCAATCTTCTTCTGACCCCCGCTCCCCTCCTGGTGTTCGCCTCTCCTCCTCCTGCTGTCTGTCCACCTCATCCTCCTACCTCGATCTGTTCATCTCCTACTCCCCACTCTCTTTGTCCATCTCCTCCACCCCCTCTCTGGCCATACATTCCTCACCCCTTCCTCTGTCCATCTTCTCCCCCTTCTTCCACTTTCACCTGCCTCTACACCTTGCACTTGTCTACTGCATCTCTCTCTCCTGCCCCTATCTCTGTCCTCCTCCTCCTCCCCACTACTATCCATCTGCTCACCCCACCCCCTCTGCTCAGCTGTGCCCATATGCTCCCGCAAGGCATGCAGACACTAACAGCACAATATGCCTGTCATGAAGGGCAGCCTACATGTCAGGGAGTAGAAAACCCCATTTTGGCTGCATCTCTACTCCTATGACAGCTAGGACACCCACAGTGCTGATTCTCATACAGCAAGTAGTATGTGCAACAAATTTGGTTGAAATCAATGTAGTGGTTTAGAAGGAAATGCTGGACACACACACACACTCACTCTCTCTCTCTCTCTCTCTCTCTCTCTCTCTCTCTCTCTCTCTCTATTTCCTGCAACTTCAATTGTGTATGCATTCGTCACATCTATTGCCCCCTACTTCCTCCACTGTGTGTGTGTGTGTGTGTGTGTGTGTGTGTGTGTGTGTGTGTGTGTGTGTGTGTGTGTCCACCTCTCCTCCCACCGTTTCTATCCACCCGATTCTGCCACCTCTATCTATCTACTCCTTTCCCTCTCTTTGTCCATCTCTTCTGCCCCTCCCTCTGTCCATATCCTCCTCCACACACTCTTATCATCCCCCTTCTCTCTGCTCAGCAGTGCCCATCCTTGTGTGTAGCCCCTACAAGGTGTGCCATTACTGCATGCACATGCCACTCCCCTTTATCTCTGACCATCACCTCCTACCTGCTTTCTCTGTCCATTGCATTCTCTCCTTTTTTTTCTCTGTCTCTCCTCCCTGTCTGTCTATTTCCTCCTCCCCCTTTACTGTCTACATCATCCTTACCCCCTCTCTCACTCTCCATCACTCCCACCGCCAAGCTCCGCACGTGTAGCTCCTGCAAGGCATGTCGATACAACACTTACAACATGCAGGGCAGCCTACATGTCTGTGATTTGTGTACCACCCTGGCCCGTGCTGATGGCTACCTCCATGCGGCAGCATTACTCAATCACTGCTGGAGTACTGATTATTCTTTGTATTTTACAGTCCCTGTTATGACATGTCGATAAAATGAATATTGCACTAAACTATTTTGGGACTGCTCTATTGAATGGACATATAACACTCTCCTTTAAAAACTCTTTGTTTGTGATGGTAAATAAACTAATGCTTTCTGTTGACACTGTGAGTTGCATGATACACATGACAAGCAGTATTTGTTTGAGCAGTTTCCATCTACACATTGCAAAACTGAAATCGCAAATATCTAAAGGATAACTTTTAGAAGAGACACACTGTACAGAAGGCTGCATATTAGGAGTTTTTAATGCCCTGAATGCAAAATAAACACCACCGTGGGGGCCATTTTGGCAATAACAAAATCATGTCAGCTGAGGGAAAAAATACAGGTAGAGGAAAGAGAACAGTCAGAGAATACAGTAGGAAACTATTTTGCAAATTTCTGATCTACATATACTACCGCAAAGAGGGCAAAAGCAACTACCAAAGTGTTTTAAGAATTTTAATCACATACTCATACTTGAGAGCAACATTTCAGCTACTAACTGTAGTCCACAAAATGTACACTATATTCTGAATACAGTATGTACAATGACCAATTTCTGATTAGGGCACTCTATTTGTATTTAGTGTAATTTTTTTTTTATCCTTCCATTTTGCTTAAGTTATGAAGGGAGGAAGATCCAGGATTTAATGGCCCATTAAAAATTAATCATTGCATTCAGATTGGAAAAGGATGAAGCAAGACACATTGAAGCATTTGCCTGAAGTGATTTAAGGAAATCACAGAAAACCTGAATCTGGACAGAAATGCAGATAGATAGATATTTGACCCCTAGTCTCCAGATAGTGAGTCCAGCATCTTAACCACTGGGCTGCTTGTGTTACAACTTTCCACTGACAATCGGTATATGAGAGACAGATCCACACTGAGTGAAGTTACGAAATGTAGTTGGCAATGATTGATTCGAATGATTTTTGGTGGTATGGGAATTTGCTTGTGGTGAGCAAATTGTTATTAACTGAGAATTATTTATCAACAGTTTATTACAGAATCACTGCATTTATTGTTCCTGATCTTAAAGTCTTAGAAGTAACAAATAAAAGTCAAAGGGCTTTATGAAACCATAATATTGCACTGAGATGTTCTCTGTGATTCTCCACCATTACTGTTGTAGAACACTTGAGAACAGTGTCCAGAAAAGAAGTATGATGCCACATTTTGCATTATTTCAAAAGTAACAGTATTTCTACAACTTCATCAGCAATTTACATCTAATGGAGTGGACAATGGAAGAATAATGGAGCAGGGAAAAAAATGCTGATTGGAATAGCATGAAATGAAGTGAGCACATTGCTGAACAAGAATGCTGTTTCTGCTATCAATGTCACCTTCATACATGAAAATACAATTCAAGCCAATACAAATGCTACAAAAAAGGTTTTATTTGCCCAGTTGTTCTCTGACAAGGGTGTAGTCAGTCGTGAAAATAAAGGTTTCAGAAACCTTAAACATGAAATATGAGACAGTAATTGCTCAATAACTTGGGATATGATTTTATATTTTTTCCCAGCCAGAAACTTCTTTCACAATACCCTTTTGACCAAACAACATCAATATGTACAACCATCCATGCACTGGAGGTATATGTAAATTTGCATTTTCAGTGCAACGTGTCTTCAATCATGAATGAGACAATGAAGCTTGTATACAAAATCCAGAGTGTCACAACAACATCATTAGAACATTCTAATACTGTGATGAGACACAAAATGTTGAACATTTGTCTGTTAGTGACCAATCACTCAAAACCACCACCAGATTGCTGTCACCTACATATTACGAGTTGTAGTTATCTTGAGGAAAATGCAACAGAACAGCAAACTATTTTCTTAGAGGCAACTGGGAGGTTTATGTCAACCTGGACAGTAAGCAACCATCTCCACATGATCAATTTGACCTCCAGGCATCCATCTCAACCAACAATAAAAAGGCAACACCATGGTGAGGTTGGTTGGTTTAAAAAAAGGGGGAAGGGACGAAAGGTGCGTGAGGAGGGTGGGCAAATGAACACGTGAAATGGAACCCGAATCAATGACATATGGCATCACTTACAAGTACATGACTGGAGATCATCTGATGATCATTATAGAAGCGTGGAGAGGGAGCAGCTACCGATGGATATCTCAGGCATGCAGTATGCAGCTGCATAGTCTCAGCAGGGAAGTACGTCAGATGCCTCTCAATGCTATAGAGGCCAATCTGAGGGCTGTGCACATTGAGACAGGATCATCTAGCTGATTGTTCAGGCCTACAGTCAGCATTTTGGAGACAAGACAATAGTATGCAGACATGCCATGCTCACCTCCCACTTCACACACACATTCAACAGAAGGTAGGAATCAAGCAAATAGAAAAGTTTGTCATATCTGCTGACATAAACCCAACTGAATATCCATCAGGAAAGTTGGGGCTTGCAATGCAAAGTCGCAGAAACCCTCCTCAAACTTCAGGAGGGCTACCACCGAAGAGCAGGACAATATGAGGAGCAACTAATTATCGCCTTCTGGACAGCATGACGAGGAGAATCTAAGCATGTTACAGTGTACAAGGTGGAGCAATACAGTACTGAATGTTATCCAGATGCACAAAGATGTGCAGTTTAGTTCTTATTTCACCAAAGTTATGTTTTTAGTTTAAGAAGTTTTGAATCTAAGCTCACACACTTTCGCAGATATGCAGGTGGTATAAAATTTCTTTTTTACTATAGAAGTTAAAGTCAAATGTGTTACATTGAATAATGCCACAATGAAAACCAGCTGAAAGCTGACTATGTCCCATTCACTGAAACACGAGAGGGCCTGTAAGCACATCAAGGCACATCATCATAGTACTGCCACTGAGGGGTGAACAAGTCATGGTGAGCTTGCTCAGTGTGGCAATGTCCTTTGCAGGTATAAGCTTGTCAGTGTGTGTTGTTATACATCAGTAATTTTAGAATCTGATTGTAAAGTTCATCTTAAAAGACATATCAAAGACCAGTTGTTGATTATTAGCATATGTACCAGTGTTTGTAATTACACTCAGCACTCACTGTTTCTGTTCCCATTCAATAGCATCACACAGTGTTTCCACTCCCCCCCAAAATTAGTAGCACATAAAAGTAAACTCATTACGTCATCCTCCACACAGATACAGCAATCGAGATCAACATGTCAGTCAAACCAAGAAGCTTAAAAAAAAATCATTACATCCTTCAGAGAAACATGTGGTCCTTAATGTGTGTAAAATTGAGCTGTTGTATCCAGAGCAGCCAGTGACAAATACTCTTTTGAAAACAACTGCATCTACAAGTATTGGTCACTCTCTTTGAAGTCTCCCAAAACAGAAAAATCACGACAAAAGCTTTCCATGTCTTCGACAGAAGTGAGATACAAAGGGAAGAACATGTATTTTTTTTTTTTTTTTTAATGAATTGCCAATGACTGACAAAATGCTAGCTGCCACAAATGAAGATCCAGATAACTAGGCTCTACAGATTATTAAGAGGCATTTACTAGTTGGACGAGACATTGTTGAACACAGGGCATACCCAAAGTAACATTTGGGTAGATAACATCATAAAATCCTCAAAACAAGTGTTTCCATCCAGAAACAAGGGTCCATCGGGTAAAGTAAACTGACTGATTAGCACACACATTGGGAGCAAAACGGGTATGGTTGAAAGCTGTTTGTCGATTTTTGAATCCAAGAAGAGTGGAGATTTTCATGAGGAGAGGTGTGTCAATACGTTGAAGACGGGGTTTTGAGATGTCCTTCCTCCGCTACAGGAAAACACAGTTATGGCACTAGATGACGCCCCATAGCATTCTCATAGAAAAAAAAGTTCATAATTTGAATTCTAACACTCAAGATACATAATAATGGCTAAAATCCTAAAATAAAAGTTCATAATTTGAATTCTAACACTCAAGATACATAAGAATGACTAAAATCCTAAAATGTCACTTTTGAAGATAGTGTATTGATGAAAGGACTAATAGGTATCATTAAAGAAACACAAAGTTGTGCACAAAAAATACACTATAGATGAAATGGCTAATAACAGGGAAAACTGTTCTTCAAATTCTTCCCTACCACTGCAATTAAATGCTGCAGAGTTAGTTTGGGCCAGAAACAAACATTAACGACATACAAAATGTCAGAGATTAAAGAACTATTATAACAAGCAGTAAGAACACTGACTCCAGAAGAGTGGAACAAGTGTGTCCTTAATGTGATGAAAAAAGCTGGAACTCAAATGTGGAAATTAGTCAGCATTATAGAGGAGAGAGAAGAGCATTTTGTAATAAACTTGAATGACAATATTTCAAGTCTGACCGAATGAACTTAGTGTTTTTCTTCTCTAATATTATTGTAACTGGTACTGTTACCAAAATTGCTTGTATCTGAATCTGCTATGCCACTTGTAGGTGTTTTATGCTTTATTTAATTACATTGCAGCCCAAGTTAATAATACAGGGTTTTTCATGAGCGACACATGCTCCGCTGTGACGTCAGCCTGGTGGCGAACTGCACATTGAGCGCGAAGGATTTTTGACCCCACTACACATCATGTGAACACTGAATGCTTTCACTAGAACAGGTAGTGGCTGGTCACACGAAACTGTTTTGGCTTCGTCCCAGCTCTCAATAAACTGACTATATAAATGCAGCAGAAATGGAATACCTAAGACAGTATCAAATCCTCTGTCAAGTGACAAATTTATTCAAAGAAAAAAAGAGACAGGTAAATTATCCCTGTGTGTGTGTGTGTGTGTGTGTGTGTGTGTGGTGACCAAAGAAATTATAAATTTAAAACAGTTACAAAAACAGAATAATACGTTGACTATAAATTGAAGACATTATCAATACTATTATAGCCCAGAAAGAACCGGAAAGAAAAATTCTGAGAACTGGAAAAAGTTATTTAATGGCAACTACCAATATGACCATGGAGCTGCAGCTGTTGACGAGTAGGGAAATTAGGACTTGTAGCGACAGGCGGAAGGAGGAAAGTTGGCAGGAGTTGAGATAACAGCAAACATTGTAGAAGACACTTACTTTGTGAACTCTAGAAGAGATATTGAGAGTCTTACGATTGGGGGGAAATTATAAAATTACTGTTCAAACATAGGCATTACCTATGGAGGAACTGACTTACTGTTGCATGTTGTTAACTTAATGCTAGACTTGTTTCAAACAACTTACAAGAATAAAGCTGCTCATATTTCAATAGGTAATCACCCAGTCATTTTCAAGGCACAAATACAAAAATAGAGTGCTGTGCAAGGAAATTTAAACCCTCATCAGGCGGGGCCTTGCCGACCAAGAATCATAGTACAGCGTAAGTGGAAGTACAATAAACACACCATAAAAAAGACTGGCCTCACCACACAACCAAAGATGACCAATGACAGAAGTTACTGATTGTGAATGTTAATTACCAACAGATGAGCAAGTAGCATTAACTCAGTCATTTGTAGTTTGGCCAGGGAGAGTGCAGAATTCCTCGCAGAATTTAAGAAAACACCTCCATTTCTATAAGGCCACTTGCTAATTTAATCTCAACTGATTCATTAACAACACTATCTCAATAGTTTGAAGTGTACACCAGAACCTCTGTGTTGTTATACTACATAGGATGACTGATACCAAGGTAGTGTTCTGTAATAGCAGATTTGCTCTGCCGTTTCAAGTGTGTGAGATGATTATGCTCAGCAAACTGGTCCTCTGCCCTCCTTATGGTCTGACCAAAATATGATACGCCCAAGTTCATAGGATTCAGTAGACACCCACCTCACACAAACCAAGATAATACTTTACAAAACCTAAAAGGGTCCTAATCTTAGGTGGAGGTCAAATAACACACATCACTGTTTTTCTGCAAAATAAGACCAATCCTGTTGGAAATGCTAATTGCATATGGCAAAAAGGCTATAGATTTTAAGTGTCATCTTGTTGTTTTCATCACTTATCCATTTCACGGGTGGTCAATAGCACAAGCCGCATCTGATGTGTGTTTCGTATAACCATCTGGAGAAAGGTGAATTGGAGTGGGCTAACTCTGCTGCAAAATCTCGGAGTCTGAGATGATGTGGGTCCTGTGAACCAAGGTATGAAGTACCCCTCATGCTGAGCCAGATGGTGGCAACTATCATCCTGAAGGGGGTAGGAGGGGGGGGGGGGGAGAGGAGGAGGAGGAGGAGGAGGAGGAGACAGCGAGAGTGGTCTTCATATAAATATTATGCCCCAAACACCACCAACCTTTCTCCTGATAAACACATAAAGGAAAGGAGGGCCGCCATCCTTTTTCACCTCTATAGGGAGCCAAACAACAAATGTATTGTTCATGTATATTTAAAAAAGCATGGAACTGTTAGTGCCACCAACTCCAGAGCATGTTCCTTGATATCTTCTATGAACATATTAGCAATAATAGGTGACAGAGGGCTCCCCATCACAATTGCACCTGCCCTTGGTCACTGAATAAAAAGTAAGAAGAGGTCAACACAATGACAATTACCCATGACAACTCAGGCAGAGGAATGTGAGTGAAGAGAAAGACGACCAAACCAACATAGAAAATTCACCGAGTTCCTAATGTGATGAACACACTGGGCTACTAGTGGTCTCAACAGAGTAGCAATATGCGTTTCACTATGAAGGTGGAAAAGAACTGTTGCTTTCCCTTCCTTGATGTGTTAGTCCCAGGGGAGGTTGCTGATATGTTGGGACATACTTTTTATAGGAACCCAACTCACACTAATTTGTATCTTCAGGTCATTAGTTGTCAGCATCTGGCTCATGTAAAGGGGTACCTCCTACTTTGGTACATAGGGCCCATGTCATCCCATACTGACAGTTTGTCAGTTGAGTTAACCCATCTCAAAGTAACTTTTCACCAGAATAGTTGTAGTGAAAGACATTGGATGAGCATTGCACTATCGAGCAACTGTGAACTGCGTGAGTGATGAAAATAGTGAGGTGGCATCTAAATCTATGGTCTCTTTGCCTTATGCAACTACCATTTCCAACAGAATCTACTCTACATACATACTCTGCAAGTCACCGTATGCTGCGTGGTGGAGGGTACCTTGCACCACAGCTAATCAGTTCCTTTCCTGTTTCACTCAAAAATAGAGCAAGAGAAGAACGACTGTCTATACGCCTCCTTACAAACTCTAATTTCTCTTATCTTACCTTTTTGGTCCATATGCAAAATGTACGTTGGTAGCAGTAGAATTGTTCTGCAGTCAGCTTCAAATGCCAGTTCTCTCAATTTGCTCAATTGTATTTCTTGAAAAGATCACCGTCCCTCCAGGGATTCCCATTTGAGTTCCCAAAGCACCTCCGCAATCGAACCCACTAGTAACAAATCTAGCAGTACGCCTCTGTATTGCTTTAGGGTCTTCCTTTAATCCGACCTAGTTGGGCTCCCAAACACTCAAACAGTACTCCAGAATGGAGTCACATTAGTGTTCTATATGCTGTCTCCTTTACAAATGACTCACACTTTCCCAAAATTCTCCCAATATATCAAAGTCTACCATTTGCCTTCCCTACTATAGTGTTTGCATGCTCGTTTCATTTCCTATCACTTTGCAACATTACACCTAGATATTTAATCAATGTGACTGGGTCGAGAAGCACATTACTAATACTGTATTCACACATTACAGAATTGTTTCTCCTACTCATATAAATTAACATATATTTTCCTACATTTAGAGCAAGCTGCCACTCATCACACAAACTAGAAATTTTGTTGTGTCATCATGCATCCTCCTACAGTCACTCAATTATGACATCTTCTGGTACACCACATCATCATCAGCAAACAGCTGCAGACTGCTGCTCACCCTGCCCATCAAATCATTTATGTATATAGAGAATAATAGCATTTATCACATTTCAAAGGGGCAGTCCTGACAATACCCTTGTCTCTGATGAACACTCACTGTCGAGGACAATGTCCTGGGTTCTATTACTTAAAAAGTTTTAAAACCACTCTCATATCTGCGAATCTATTCCATATGTTCATACCTTCATTAACAGTCTGCAGTGAGGCATCATGTCACATGCATTTCAGAAATCTAGGAACACGGAATTTGCCAGATGCCCTATATCCATGGTTCACATGATATCATGTAAGAAAAGGGCAAGCTGAGTCATGCGTGAGTGATGCATTCTAAATCCGTGATGATTTTTGAACAAAGACTTTTCCACCTCCAGGAAATTTATTATACTTCAACTGAGAATATGTTCAAGAATTCTACAAAACAAATCTATGTTAAGAATATTGGCCTGTAATTTTGTGGGTCCATTCTTTTACCTTTATTATGTACAGGATTCAGCTGCACTTTTTTCCCCGTCTCTTGGGACTTTTTGCTGGGTGAGAGATTCATGTTATGCAAGCTAAGTAAGGGGCCAATGCTGTAGAGTACTCTTTGTAAAATTTGATTTGGATTCCATCCTGACCTGGTGACTTATTCATTATCAGCTCCTTCAGTTGCTTCTCTATGCCAGGGTTTCCATTACAGTGTCCTCCATATGGGAATCTGTGCAATGACCAACTGACTAAGTTTGTATGACCCTCCTGTGCGAACGATTTCTTAAATACAAAATTTAAAACTTCATCTTTCCTTATGCTATCTTCTATTACCACACCAGACTGGCCAATGAGTGACTGTATAGAAGCCTTTGGACTGCTAAGTGATTTTAAGTAGGACCAGAACATTCTTGTGTACTCCGCTAGATCCTTTACTAAGGTATGATGGTGTAATTGTTGTACGCTTTGCGCATCCATCTTTTTGAAGATGCATGAATCTCTACTAAGACTTTGGTTGAGACTCTCTACTCGGCTCTAAACCAAAGAACCCCAATCAACTATGGGAAAAATGCTGTAAATTGTGAGCTCTACTTGCACCCTGCATGTGAGACCAGCAGCCTTCACTACTTCTGCCAGATACTCGTATGAACTGAGAATGGCCTCAGTACCCAAGTGACAGGTGTCACTGGTGCTGAAATGAGCCACAACTTATAAGGCCTCCGCCACATTTTGCACGAATCCCCCCCCCCCCCCCCCCCCCCCTCCCTCCAATCCCAGCAGACATACTGAGTGTACATTGTCTTTCTTTCTGGCCCTGAACACATGGGGCTCCATTACACACTGAACACTAGAGCTTCTAATAACTAATACTCTTGATACTAATTGGTTATATTCTGCAGAAACATGGTGTTAAGTGCATTTCCTGACTACCACCTAAGATTAGCAATCTTTTAGGGTCTGTAATGGATGATATGAGCCTTGTTTACATAAGGTGGGTGTCTATTGTATTCTGTGTAGGAGTAGCATGTAATACATTGGTCAGACCATCAAGATCATGAAGGACAGTGTATAGAGCATAAAGGTCACAACACTAACAACTGCTCAGCAAAACTTATATTACAGAACACTGCCTTGGTATCTGTCATCTATGTGCACATTTTATATGTCTGGAAAAAGAACAAGTTTCACAATGCAAAACAAGCTGACAGTAATACTGAAGAGCTGAGCTAACATAAAAGAGAGAGAGACAGAGAGACAGAGAGAGAGAGAGAGAGAGAGAGAGAGAGAGAGAGAGAGAGAGAGAGAGAGAGAGAGAGAGGGGGGGGGGGGGGAGGGAAGAGAGGTGGTAGGAAGAGAGGTGGAAGGAACAGGGGGAGGGAAGAGTGGGTGGGCCGAGAGAGAGAGTGTGGGGGGGCCGAGAGAGAGAGAGAGTGGGGGGATAGAGCGAGAGTGGTGGGGGGTAGGGCGAGAGTGGTGGTGGCGGGGGGTAGGGCGAGAGTGGTGGGGGGTAGGGCGAGAGTGGTGGTGGCGGGGGGTAGGGCGAGAGTGGTGGGGGGTAGGGCGAGAGTGGTGGTGGCGGGGGGTAGGGCGAGAGTGGTGGTGGCGGGGGGTAGGGCGAGAGTGGTGGTGGCGGGGGGTAGGGCGAGAGTGGTGGTGGCGGGGGGTAGGGCGAGAGTGGTGGTGGCGGGGGTAGGGCGAGAGTGGTGGTGGCGGGGGTAGGGCGAGAGTGGTGGTGGCGGGGGTAGGGCGAGAGTGGTGGTGGCGGGGGTAGGGCGAGAGTGGTGGTGGCGGGGGTAGGGCGAGAGTGGTGGTGGCGGGGGGTAGGGCGAGAGTGGTGGTGGCGGGGGTAGGGCGAGAGTGGCGGGGGGTAGGGCGAGAGTGGCGGGGGTAGGGCGAGAGTGGCGGGGGTAGGGCGAGAGTGGCGGGGGTAGGGCGAGAGTGGGGGGGGGGGGTAGGGCGAGAGTGGTGAGGGGTAGAGCGAGAGGGGGAGAGGAGGAGAGGGGGAGAGGGGGATAGGAGGAGAGGGGGAGGTGGAGGGTGAGATGGGGAGAGGGAGGGAGGGAGAAAGAGGAGGGCGAAAGAGGGAGGGAGGGAGGGAGGGAGGGAGGGAGGGAGGGAGATAGGGAGAGAGGGATGGAGAGAGGGAGGGGGAGAGGGGGAGGGAGGAAGAGAGGGAGGGAGGGGGAGAGGGAGGGTGGGAGGGTGGGAGGGAGGGAGGGAGGGAGGGAGGGAGGGAAGCAGGCAGGGAGGGAGGGAGGGAGGGAAGCAGGCAGGGAGGGAGGGAGGGAAGCAGGCAGGGAGGGAGGGAGGGAGGGAAGCAGGCAGGGAGGGAGGGAGGGAGGGAAGCAGGCAGGGAGGGAGGGAGGGAGGGAGGGAAGCAGGCACGGAGGGAGGGAGGGAGGGAAGCAGGCAGGGAGGGAGGGAGGGAAGCAGGCACGGAGGGAGGGAGGGAGGGAGGGAGGGAGGGAAGCAGGCACGGAGGGAGGGAGGGAGGGAGGGAGGGAAGCAGGCACGGAGGGAGGGAGGGAGGGAAGCAGGCACGGAGGGAGGGAGGGAGGGAAGCAGGCAGGGAGGGAGGGAGGGAGGGAGGGAGGGAGGGAGGGAGGGAGGGAGGGGGGGAGGGGGCAGGTTTAGAAATGATTCAGTAATGACTGAGTAACTACGGTATAGAGGTACAAAAGTTGTCTGTGGCCTTCTGAACAAGTCTTAATTTCATTAAGTTTGCCACTTAACAGACCTCAAGATTAAAAAAATACACTTCTGAGAGTTGACCAAGTAGCAAAGACTGCTGTTTTACTGCCCCCCATGTTTAAGATTGTTGAGAGAGGAATGATACCTTTTGAACCCATAGTAAAACTAACTAAATAGCCCCCAATATTGTAGAACATAGGTTAGATGATAGTGCTAGTACCTTTCACACACAGCAGCTGATGGTAATACTCTAGCTGGTATGGTTCATTCCTTGTCAGAGTAGGTGTGACCAAAACTGCTTCTGTGTACGAACCACAACAATTACCACTCGGGAACATTCTATTAAAAGTATTTCTCAATTCTCATTTTTCAGGAGTTGTACCCTGCAAGAAAATGCAGTACCTAGCTCCCACATGAAGAATGGCTAGTTGTTTCTTTTCAGTGTTGGAGCGAGAGTGGGGGGGTAGAGAGAGAGTGGGGGGGGGGAGAGAGCGGGGGGGGGAGAGAGCGGGGGGGGGGGGAGAGAGCGGGGGGGGGGGAAGAGAGCGGGGAGGGAAGAGAGCGGGGGGGGTGGGAAGAGAGCGGGGGGGGTGGGAAGAGAGCGGGGGGGGTGGGGTGGGAAGAGAGTGGGGGGGGGAAGAGAGCGGGGGAGAAGAGAGCGGGGGGGGAAGAGAGCGGGGGGAGAGAGAGCGGGGGGGGGAGAGAGCGGGGGGAGAGAGAGCGGGGGGAGAGAGAGCGGGGGGGAGAGAGCGGGGGGGAGAGAGCGGGGGGGAGAGAGTGGGGGGGAGAGAGTGGGGGGGTAGAGAGTGTGGGGGGGTAGAGAGTGTGGGGGGGTAGAGAGTGTGGGGGTAGAGAGTGGGGGGGGGTAGAGAGTGGGGGGTAGAGAGTGGGGGGGTAGAGAGTGGGGGGAGAGAGGGGGGGGAGAGAGGGGGGGGAGAGAGAGTGGGGGGGAGAGAGTGGGGGGGGAGAGTGGGGAGGAGGAGAGCGGGGGGAGAGTTTTATTCTATCTTTGCAGCTTGCTTTTATGTGGAAATATCTGTCTTTACAACTAGATTTTTCATAAGTGATGCAAATTACGTGGCAAATGTTGGAAGCTATTTTGACTTACTCATTTTCTATGTCTCAAAGTCGTGCAATTTCCTATTAACTACAGAATCTTTTTCTCTTCTAGAGCTAGTAAAAATTTCTGGCTCTGCACTAGGTGTTTTGTAGGACAATATTTGCTATAAATGAAATGTACGCTGATCACGGCATCTGTGCCGAAATTCTCCCAATTCGTATTTTACAAGTCTTTTTGTGTTGTTATACTTAACATTTCCATTGTCACACAGAATTTCAAGAAAAATGAACATATTTAGCATGATAAATCAAGATTTTAAAGTATTACCGGACAATCATACAGATGAAGGTTCTTCTTGAAGTAGCTGTTTTCACTAGTTCATCACTGAGCAGCTTCATTATGTCTTGCGCAAACCACTTAATCTCTTACATTTATTGGAGATCTAATATTACAGAACCATGCACTTGAGAATGATCAGTACAGTCAAAGATTTTCTGTTTGGTTCTTGAGTACTAATGTGCATGTCTTAAGTCTAAAGGGTTGAGCCACAGACTATAGGAGGAGCTGTGATGAACTTTCCTATCAAGATACTGCATACTCATTGTGTGCCAGTTTCTATGATCCACAAACACGATATCCAATCTTCACAACTTCACATATCTATCTTCTTTATTCAAACTATCGATTACCATGTATTACCGCAGTATTTGAATGGTCCAATTAGTAAAATATTTGTATATTACCTTTCAGCATTTTGGCCAGTATGCTGTGAACGGGAATATAAGTTGTGTTTGGCCATTAAATGGAATTTACCATTTAAAGGGATAATGTAAATTTTATACTTCACTTGATAATGGTCTGTTGTTGAACCACATATTTCTTACATCAAGTGAAGCATTAGTATTATATTAAATGTAGTGTAACTGTTAACATCTATATTTATAGTCACGAAATGTACATGTTTACAACTTACCTTCTA
Source organism: Schistocerca piceifrons (assembly GCF_021461385.2). Taxonomy (NCBI): domain Eukaryota; kingdom Metazoa; phylum Arthropoda; class Insecta; order Orthoptera; family Acrididae; genus Schistocerca; species Schistocerca piceifrons. The sequence continues at coordinate 77,405,633 of NC_060149.1, forward strand.
GAGCTACAGCGTGCCCATTCTCTAACAGGAAATCATCACTACTGCGCTTTGCAGAATCACCTGTGCCACTATCTTTATCACTTGACTGTTCTGATGTTACATCAATATAGAGATTGGGAACAGAACCTCTGCAGTCCGGATGTGACCGCAAAAGTGTGCTCGGATAAGGACAGGCATCATTTCCGGCTTCCATTAAACCCATTCTTTTACGTGTATGATAGATAATGACAACCCAAATCACCGAAGTCCCAACTGCACAACACACTACAGTTATGATGATGATTCCTGTTATATCACCATCTGTCACACCAACAGCAGATGCTAAAAAGAGATGTATATATCAATTCATTGTATGAAACAATAAAAAATCACATTACCTAAAATTTTCTGGTTCTTGTACCACAAAATACATTATATATCCAAAAAATTACAGCTAATGAGAAACATGTGATGCATTTATTATAAAACACTTTGGCAAAAAACAGTAAAAAAAGAAGGAAAAGAAGAGGGAGGGCTCTTTCAATTGTTAGTATTTTGGTATCCCACAGGTTCTAGTGGTAAAATTAAATTCTGCAGTATTGTTATAAAACCCTTCCACCTTTCTGGCCAAAAAAAGGTGATTTAAATTATCCGAAGATCAGCTGAAAGATATTTCATTCAAAAAATTTAGTAAATATAATTTGAAAGAATAAAACCTTACTATTTATGAATAGCTAATTACATGACCTATTTCAGTAAGAGAAATCAGAAAACAATCAATAGTAATGTGGGTGAGCACTGACAAATGAACAGAACAGAATAAATCAGTAAGGCAAAATATTCTGATTAAACTATTTGAGAACTACTATCATATTTTTACAAAGCACTTACAATACAACAGTTCATTTTTCTAGGCAACATACACTTTTTACTAACATACCACTGGCCATTCAATTCGCAACACTACAAATGCAGCATGCACCAAAAATCAAATTGGCAGGAACTGTAAGCTTGGCTACGCAAATGATTAGCATTTCAGTGCACAAAGTAGATACAAGTAATGTCATTTACATTCTGTATTTTACATACGATTACGTGTCAGGTTTCTCACTGAGGAATCACATTAAAATGTTGTTTGTTAGTGAGAAGATCATTTCATGCAATATATAAGAAAGAAATGTCTACTAACATCTGCTGGAATTCAACAATGGCAGGATTGTGGCCTATTGAGCCTGTGGTTTATCATTTTGTAATACTGCTATTCACAACAGTCGGGATCCCACAACTATCACGTGAACACGGAATCGAAGAGGTCAGGAGGGACATACTTAATGTCATGGAGGATCAGAATGGCCCCATGCTGATAGCGTCCATGAAGAAAAACAAATAATTTGCTCGGTCACGATGTATCACACAGCTACGTCATATACCTCGAGTCAGAAATGGGCTTCTTTGCAGCAAGATAAATATCCAGATGAACAGTGCAAAAATGTCTGAAGCACCACAGACTGTCAGTACGGTGACCATTTTCATGGCTTCTCTCAATGCAGCAGCAGAGAGGTGCCAACAGGGGTGCACTCAATGACAACAGTAGACAATGGAAGTGTCAGTGTATGGAGGCTATGAGGAGAGCGAACATGGTGATTCTATTCATCATCACGATCATAAAGGCATCTAGTTCTCACCGTCAGTAATCTGGACAATAACCAGTGGATGCACCCTATTTTGAAAGTCTCCACGATGTTACCTTGCAACAAGAAAATACAAAATCACAAATTGCCCATGCTGTCCCAATCTACCTCGATACAGAGTGTCTTCAACTGGGGCCCTGGCCAACCTGTTTTCGAGATTTCTCAAGTCCCTACAATTGATGAACTCTGGCATAGTGTTGGAGCAGCATGGAATGATGTGCCCATATCTATCATCCAAGCTCTGTTTCACTTGATGCCCAGCCAGTTAGAGCTACTGTTGGTACCAGAGGTGGCAGATCTGTGTACTACAACTCACAAGCTGTGTACCACAAAATCACCTACATGTTTTATTCCTATATACTGTGTATATAATGTAAATAAAATTTCTTTATTTCCTATCCTTCCTTGTGATGTAATTTCAATGACCAGCAGTGAACTTGCAAATCACATGTGAAACTAAATTGCTGCTGTGATCCATGAATTAACCACACTTAGGATTTCTCCAATTGAAACATAATCATAAACTACAATGGCCAAAATTTGTATTCTGTAACTCTGAACTAAATGGCCATACATAACCTTCAAGCAAATGAGCACACGATCTGCATTTAATCTACATCTGATTCAAAGCTCACTTGTGTGTACTTTAACATTACTACTTTCATAAGTATTATTGTGAAGTTGCCAAACTTACCTGGAACAACAGTCAGCTTGGAGTAACCCCTTTCGGTTCCCAGAGTATTGGACATCTCGCACTCATAGGTTCCTGCATCAGAAGGTATTGTGTTAACAATCACCAACAGCTGATCTTCAGCAGTAAAAAAATGTCTTTCTGTTGTAATCAAATTTCCTCCATCTTTTTTCCAAACCAGTTTTGGTTTTGGTGAGCCCGATGCCATGCACTCTATAACAATTGGTTCTCCTGCTGTTATTTCCTTGCTCTCCATTGGCTTCACAAATGATGGAGGTTCTAAATTATAAACAAACACAAAACTTTAAGTCAAAATTATGCAATAAAATAATATATAATTGTACAATATATTAAAATGTAACATGAATATTGTAAACATGATTTCGAATCATTTGGACTACAGGTACCTGACCACTTAACGTATATGAACAGGTAACAAAACTGGCACCGTAGAAGTTAAATTGTGACTCTCAACAGCGCAGTTTCACCACGCTCACTCCATTTTTAGGGGATGAATGCGGTTAAAAGGTAAATATTTAAAAAGTTCCTATGATAAAAGTTCAGTTAAAATCTCATCCACTCTCACTCATTTACACTGATCATCATTTAATCACTCACAATCATCCATAATTTAAAACTACAAACAATGCCTGTCTGTCAAATCTGTTTAAAATGGGTAGAGTAAGTAAGAAATACCTAAAATAGCAGCTCAGGAAAATGTGGCTGGCCAATTACCTACAAAAACAATGGAAGAAACAGCCACAGCTAAAAAAAGACATTTTCCAAAAGCATAGCTACAAGTTTGATCTTGTTTATGTACCTGTCTACCAATCAATGCCTCAACTACACTGTTTAAGCTTTTGTGTCTCTGTATCTTCAGAATCCAGACCTCATTGTATAAATCCTCATCTGAAATGGCACTTTCACCTTACGTAAATGTTCTGCAGAATTATTCCTCGCTTTATTAGCCCATATTTGTACATAATTGAAAGCAAGCTTTTGCAGTGGATTTTTACTGGGCAGTTACAGTTTTTCAGAAAACCACTTAAAGGATTCATCCGATTATATTTATGAGTTCTTCTCAAATGACATCTCACAGCATGAAAAAATGAAGTTCTTCTTTAGGACATTACCATTTATCACATTTTATTTTCTATCAATAAAGCTGTTAGTGAGTTTCCAACCTATTTCAGGACACAGGAAGGAAGGAAGGAAGGAAGGAAGGAAGGTAGCTTAGGGTTTAACATCACATTGACAACAAATCATTAGAGACAAATGACAAGCTTAGATTGGGGATGGCAAGGAGTGAAATCAATTATTTATATTTCAAAGAAACCACTCCATCATTTGCTTTAAGTGGTTTAGGGAAACCATGAAAAACCTAAACCTGGATGGTCAGACAGGGATCTGAACACTGTCATACTGAATGCAAGTTCAGAGTCACTGCATCACCCTGTTCAGTTATTCAGCGTACATCTGATTTTTGCTACCTAAGCAAGTTATTAAGATAATTTTTCCAACTTTCTCCAGTTCTATTTTTTACGACCAATTACACAATTGTCTCTTAAATATTGTTTATCTGTGTGTCGGTCACATGATCAAATGATTTTAAATTGACTGAACAGTTTTCCCTCTCTAGTTTCCCATCCTGTCTGAAAACATGAAACCTTTAGGTAAGAGTAAAATTAATAAATATCTTTAAAGTAATGTAAGTACATTTTTATTATGTGTATTGGAACACCTGTCAAGAATTTGTTAACAAGCAAGGTTTGTACTCACCCAAAACACTTAAGGTAGCATTTGCGACAATGAATCCAGCCGTGTTCTTGGCAGTGCAAGTGTATACTCCCATATCAGATGCCTTAACATTAACAATGAAAAAGACATCATCTGTAGGCATTACATGCATGCGGCGTTCTCTTGCTGCTGGAAAGTCATTTCCACCATCTTTCTGCCACACTATTTCAGGAAGAGGCAGGCCAGTGGCTGCACATTCCAAACGGGCTGTACTCCCAGCCTTTGTAGTTACATCAGTAGGAATTTTTGTAAAACTAGGAAAGGCTGTGGAAAAAGAAGAAAGAGTAACTTTTGTCTTTGTGATGTAAAGTAACATTGGTGTAAAGTTTCTTCACACACCCCAAAAAGAAAAAAAATACCAGTGAATTAATACCAGTATTTCTGGAAAACAATTCAGTTTGTGAACTATGTTATCACAATATTTATTGCAACAAAAAGTCTGGAACAACATCTTCAACTGGTTAGACAAACCACACTGTAAACTCCTTATGCAACAAACCTCATAATTCCCTACACAAATAAAGTCTATCTCTGAGATTAGTTACTGTGTTGGAGAAAATGGTTATTTGCATATAGTTATGAGAAATGTTAATACAACTTTAATGGAATCCTCAGATCTGATGGAATATACAGGGTGTCCGAGGAGGAATGCTCAATATTCAAAGGTATGACAGGAATAATCATTCAAAGCAAAAAAGCCTAGTCAACATGGATTCTAAAAGGTATACCTTAAGAGCTACAAGCTCTTCTTCATCTTTGCTACTTTGAAACATCTCTCCTACTGAACAAGTGCTCATAGCTCTTACGGTATGCAGTTTACCATGTTTACTATACTTTTTTGCTCTGGATGGTAGTTCCTGTCATATCCCTGAATACTGACCCTTCCTCCTGGGACACCCTGTATACAGGAAAGACACTCTGAACTCAAGTGATGATGGCATACTATTTCCACCAAAACCACTGTCAACTACAAGAAGTTAAACAACAAAAATAAGCATTAAATATATACAAGAAAGCAGCTGATCAATTATATCAAACCAAGTAACAAAACAGCACAACGTAATTGTCAAGACTTTCACTGTCATTTCTCGATGTTTTGTCTATTTTGCAGTCTTGGGCTGACGACTGTTCTATCTATTATCTTTAGTTTTGTCAACAGAAGTGGCTGGTAATCTCAAAGAATCATCCTCCATCAGATGGGGCAAAATGTTTCAAAAATATTTATAGAATACCAAATATACATTTCCTGATCAAGCAAATTGTCAGGAAGTATTTTTTTTTATTTGTTAACAAATTACAGAGAGATGCATGTATTTGTAGACGTGGCAAAGAAAGAGATCTATGTGACACTGTATTTAAAATGCTTGTTAATTAATTATATAATCCACTAACAAGGACACTGTTCATTTTTTCATCAAAAACCTTTATCTCACACAACCTAGAATTTGAGGAACAACAGAAAACTGTTCCCAAGCTTATGCAGTCATTTGTAACCCCTGAAAACAAAATGGCATCAGGTGTTCTGATTGGGGCATTGGAATTTTTTCAGTCATTCCACAGAATGCATAATAACCTCTAAGACTTCATGAATGGGACATCAGTGAAGAGTGTTTCATGGCTTTGGTAGCAGCACTGAACACGTGTCAGAACTCACAGTGTTCACTTGACAATGATTTAACACCACACTAGAGTACTTAGGTCCTTATTCTGAAGTAAAATCATCCAAACAGTACTGACTGGTCTGCTGACCACACATCTATAAGAGCTGCATAAAGACCTGCTGTTTTCCTCACAACATAAGATGGAGCTACTTGACAGGGAACAACCACTGTAACTCCAGGGAAGAATGTTTGCACTCGGCAGTATAAAGGTTCTGGATGTTATAGCTACAATAATTGAACAAATGCCAAGTTTGCTTTGTACTACAAAATGCGCAGGTGTTTCTAAATAACACTGTGAAGTGTTATTATAAGAACGATTAACTGCAAGAGTTACATTCACAGTCAATGAAATGGGAAAATCCATCTAAATGTCTTGATCTATATCTGTTAAAAATTATGTTGCACTCCACATGACGGCTCACAATTATCGGCAGATCAAGCATACTAGCAAAGTAGTTCTACAGCAGTTTCTTCCAATCTGTCATTGCATGTTTACACACAACTCCTGTAAATAGCAGGTGTAGAGCTTATGCCAATAATGTCCTATATGAATTTAGATCGGATGATTTTGATGGCTAGGACCACAGTAGCATGATTTGAGACTTATACCGTCAATTAAAGGATGCTTGTGCAAGAAAATGCACTATAATAGTTCACACAGATGTGCGGTCAGTGTGGTGCAGCTTGTAGAGAACTTGTGGACGTTGTAGCAGCACGTTCATTCCATAGAGTCAGACAGTATATCCCATGGAAAATTAAGTAAGGTAGTTGCAGCAGATTCATAGTATAGTTTCAAATAGGTTCCCCACTAACTGTAGTAGTAGTAGTAGTAGTAGAAGAAGAAGATTCATACCATAGATTTTAAGCTAAGTGTACCACAATGGCCATACACTTATTTGTTAGAGAACAGTATTATTCTTCAACTAATACTGATTTTTGTTGTGGGTACGCCTTGATGTGGTGGAAATTTGATACTGATGTATACGAAATGTTAATCTCCAATCATCCTTGATATAAACTGAAAGTGACCTAACATCCATGCTAGCATCACATTCTTATGAGATTTTTACTTGATTCCTCACATCACTTGTGTTTTATGTTACACAAAAGACTTGTAAAACTTGCAGCAGATTCCTAAATAGCAACAGATGAGGAATCGGATGGTGTGAGCAATACATCCAAGGTTTTATTGATTGGTGGGGCAGTGAGGCTTCTATTTGCAAACTTCCACAGGATTTCTAAATCACTATCTTTGACAGTATCAGCGCATCCATTGTCAACATGTCTGGAGGTGATATGATGAGATTAATATCTCAAGACTCAAAACAGTGACTATATTTAAAGCATCCAAGTGTCGTGAACCCGCGCAGCTTATACGCTGCAATATGGATCGCCATGGACAGACAAAATCTATAATAACGCATGTTAAACCACTGTTTGATGATTATGTCAAGTACGTGTTGGAACATAGAGTTTAAAAAGAGGCATTAGAGAAGTGTGTAGGTGTGAGTACGTCTGCTAGTATTACTCCTATAAACAGAAATTCTAATCACACTTAAGTCTATTGGTGCTCCAATTGATTTCCATCCAATAGAAGCTAAATTTAAAGGATATAAAAACAGGAGTTATTTGGATCATGTAGTCTTTGATACATTTATGGAAGTGACTACCATGATGGGCAATCTGCTCCCATGGACCAACATCCCATGCAGTTATTCTGTGAAATGACATTTTTTTTTACAAACTGCACTTTCTTCTTATTATCACACAAAGTAAAATGTGCATTTAACAGTTTAAAGCTTCTTATACATGCTCCAAAATCCATGACGGTAACACCACCTGTGGCAGACAGTTGATCCCGTATATACTAGTCTAACATATGCCATATACCATGTGATAAGATGAATCACAATTGTGCGTAACTGGAATTATATGTATTGAACTGACTGGAATTGAAGTATGTACAGGTGAACTATACAAGATGTATATGGGAGGGAGATTGCTCAGTATCTCACCATATTCACACTTGGTACAAAATATTCAATGTCCAATCTTCATCCAAAATATTTCAGGGTAGCCTTCACAAAATCCAGCTCCCCACAGCCTAGAACAACTGTAAGTTCAATGATTTTCAGAAATATTTTACTACAGTCACACATATTTCAATGCCCTAAAACCTAGAAGGCTTATAGAATTTCTCCAAGCTTGCACTCACATCACATCTACTGACCATTGCTATTATGACCAGCAAAAGATCTCCTGCACGAAGTCTCTTGTTGAAGGAATCATACTGACATTCATCAAAAAATGATTTAGAAATCACGTGGAAGTTTGCAAACAGAGGTTCCACTATCCAATCAGTGTAATGGTATGAGCAATACATGAAAGGTTTTCATTATCATAATTGTACGATAATGAAAACCTTTCATGTATTGCTCATACCATTAGATTCCTAAACTGTCCCATTTGGAAATCTACTGGAAGCATTACATGCCTTATGTATAACATAAAACACTTACAATTTAAGTGAGGAATCGGCTTAAAATCACTTAAAATTGCAAAGCTGGCCTGGACATTAGACTGCTATTTGTTTAAAGGAAGGAATGGAGTTTACCATTTTGTCTACATCAATAACAAATTTCCATCACAGCAAGGCATAACAACAGTGGAAACCAGTGTTAGTCAAAGAACAATACAGTAGTGTCATCCATTAAAAACCATTTGCTCAATCCAGTAGGGCTGCTGCTGCTGCTGCTGCTGCTGCTGCTGCTGCTGCTACTACTACTACTACTACTACTACTACAACTACTACTGCAGCTAGTGGGCAACCTATTTGAATCACTAGTATAAATCAAATGCTACCATCTCATTGAATTCATCACAGGATCTGCTATTTGAATCTATGGGATGACTGTGCTCCTGCAACAACCACTAGTACTCTTATCAACTGCATCACACTGACCACACACCTGCATGAACTATTGTAGCGAGTTTTCCTGCATAAGCATCCTTTACCTGACTGTAGTATAAGGTGGTTTGAGGAGCACTCACAATGATGGCTTAACCATCAGATTCATGTAATATGAATGCTTCATGGATGTTATTGGATGTCAGCTCTACACCAGCAATTTACAGGACTTGTGTGTAAACATGCAATGACAGATTGGAAGCAACCACTGTAAAACTGCATCACTAGCATGCTTGATCTGCCACCACTCTAAGTCATCATCTGGAGTGTGATGTATGTTGTAACAACAGTAGATAGAGACAATGAGTTATATTTTCATTTGAATATATTTTGATTGACTGTGAATGTAACTCTTATAGGTAATCATTCTTACGATGACACTTCACAGTGATATCTAGAAAGAACTGTACATTTTGTAATTTGAAGCAAAAATGGCATTGGTTAAACATTATTGTAGCCATAACATCCAGAACCTTTATACCGCTGTGTGCAAACATTCTTATATGGAGTTACATTGCACTTTCTCTGTCAAGTAGCTCAGTCTACACTGCTGGCCACTGTAAATGCAACACCCTGAAGGAAGCATCCGAATCAAGTGAAATTTACACCATGGGTTTACAGCAATGAGATATGCAACTGATTAGAATTTCAGCGCAGACGCACATCACGCGCGCCTGTGGCGCCACCTCATAACGTCATTTAAGGCTTGGCGATTTCGACGAGTGTATGTTTGGCACGTGTGTTTACCTTGTGGTTGTTTCACAAGACGATCAGTTATGCCTCTTAGACAACAGCGAACATTGTTTGATCAAGTATCTGAGTTCGACAGAGGAAGGATAGTGGCTTACCGAGATTGTGGATTATCATACAGAGAAATCGCTAGTCGTGTTGGATGAAACCAAACAACTGTAATGCGGATATGTGACCGTTGGATGCAGGAGGGTACGACGGACCGACGTGGTCGATCGCATTCACCTTGGTGCACCACTGCACGTGCTGATAGGCAAATTGTGCACATGGCAGTGACGATCGCTCAGTGACATCCCGAACCATAGCACAGCACATTGCGTCTGTAACACATCATCCAGTGTCTGCGCGTACCATTCGACGCCGTTTACAGCAGAGTGGTCTGTCCGCAAGATGTCCATTGCTTCGTCTACCATTGACGCAGAACCACAGACGTCTCCGTCGCCAATGGTGTGATGACAGACGGATGTGGACGGCAGAATGGAATGACGTTGTCTTTACTGACGAGGCACGCTTCTGTCTGCAGCACCACGATGGTCGGAATCGAGTGTGGAGACACCATGGAGAGAGGATGCTGGACAGCTGCATTATGCACCGCCACACTGGTCTTGCACCGGGTATTATGGTATGGGGCGGTATTGGATATTACTCTCGCACGCCTCTAGTACGCATTGCCGGTACTTTAAATAGCCGGCGCTACATATCCGAGGTGCTGGAGCCAGTTGTCCTTCCTTACCTTCAGGGCTCGGCCACAGCCATATTTCAACAGGATAATGCGCGACCACACGTGGCACGCATTGTCCAAAGATTCTTCGTCAATAACCAGATTGAACTGCTTCCCTGGCCGGCTCGCTCTCCGGATCTTTCGCCGATAGAAAACATGTGGTCCATGGTTGCTCAACGAGTGACCCAGATTACACCTCCAGCTGCCACACCAGATGATCTTTGGCAACGTGTGGAAGCTACTTGGGCTGCTGTACCCCAGGAACACATCCAACGTCTCTTTGACTCAATGCCGAGACGTGTGGCAGTGGTGATCTCCAACAATGGCGGCTACTCTGGCTACTGATTCTGGCAGGAACCACATGTCACAGACGTCTGTAAACGTAATCATTTGATACTTGGTCAACATGTTATCTACAAAATAAATTTTGTTGTGCTACCTCTTGTCTTTCTTGGTGTTGCATTTACGGTGGCCAGCAGTGTATATCATGAGGAAAAGTCACACGTTTATACAGCGTTTAGAGCTGTGTCTCCAGCAGACCAAACAGTACTTCTTGGATGATTTTACTTTAAAATAAGGACATAAGTACTGTAACATGGTGTCAAAACATTGCCAAGTTAATGTTGTGTTCAGTTGTTGTTGTTGTGGTCTTCAGTCCTGTGACTGGTTTGATGCAGCTCTCCATGCTACTCTATCCTGTGCAAGCTTTTTCATCTCCCAGTACCTACTGCAACCTACATCCTTCTGAATCTGCTTAGTGTATTCATCTCTTGGTCTCCCTCTACGATTTTTACCCTCCATGCTGCCCTCCAATACTAAATTGGTGATCCCTTGATGCCTCAGAACATGTCCTACCAACCGATCCCTTCTTCTGGTCAAGTTGTGCCACAAACTTCTCTTCTCCCCAATCCTATTCAGTACTTCCTCATTAGTTATGTGATCTACCCATCTAATCTTCAGCATTCTTCTGTAGCACCACATTTCGAAAGCTTCTATTCTCTTCTTGTCCAAACTATTTATCGTCCATGTTTCACTTCCATACATGGCTACACTCCATACGAATACTTTCAGAAATGACTTCCTGACACTTAAATCAATACTGGATGTTAACAAATTTCTCTTCTTCAGAAACGCTTTCCTTGCCATTGCCAGCCTACATTTTATATCCTCTCTACTTCGACCATCATCAGTTATTTTGCTCCCCAAATAGCAGAACTCCTTTACTACTTTAAGTGCCTCATTTCCTAATCTAATTCCCTCAGCATCACCCGACTTAATTAGACTACATTCCATTATCCTTGTTTTGCTTTTGTTGATGTTCATCTTATATCCTCCTTTCAAGACACTGTCCATTCCATTCAACTGCTCTTCCAAGTCCTTTGCTGTCTCTGACAGAATTACAATGTCATCGGCGAACCTCAAAGTTTTTATTTCTTCTCCATGAATTTTAATACCTATTCCGAATTTTTCTTTTGTTTCCTTTACTGCTTGCTCAATATACAGATTGAACAACATCGGGGAGAGGCTACAACCCTGTCTTACTCCCTTCCCAACCACTGCTTCCCTTTCATGTCCCTCGACTCTTATAACTGCCATCTGGTTTCTGTACAAATTGTAAATAGCCTTTCGCTCCCTGTATTTTACCCCTGCCACCTTTAGAATTTGAAAGAGAGTATTCCAGTCAACATTGTCAAAAGCTTTCTCTAAGTCTACAAATGCTAGAAACGTAGGTTTGCCTTTCCTTAATCTTTCTTCTAAGATAAGTCGTAAGGTCAGTATTGCCTCACGTGTTCCAGTGTTTCTACGGAATCCAAACTGATCTTCCCCGAGGTTGGCTTCTACTAGTTTTTCCATTCGTCTGTATAGAATTCGTGTTAGTATTTTGCAGCTGTGACTTATTAAGCTGATAGTTCGGTAATTTTCACATCTGTCAACACCTGCTTTCTTTGGGATTGGAATTATTATATTCTTCTTGAAGTCTGAGGGTATTTCGCCTGTTTCATACATCTTGCTCACAAGATGGTAGAGTTTTGTCAGGACTGGCTCTCCCGCGGCCGTCAGAAGTTCCAATGGAATATTGTCTACTCCGGGGGCCTTGTTTCGACTCAGGTCTTTCAGTGCTCTGTCAAACTCTTCACGCAGTATCGTATCTCCCATTTCATCTTCATCTACATCCTCTTCCATTTCCATAATATTGTCCTCAAGTACATCGCCCTTGTATAAACCCTCTATATACTTTCCAGAATGAGATTTTCACTCTGCAGCGGAGTGTGCGCTGATATGAAACTTCCTGGCAGATTAAAACTGTGTGCCCGACCGAGACTCGAACTCGGGACCTTTGCCTTTCGCGGGCAAGTGCTCTACCAACTGAGCTACCGAAGCACGACTCACGACCGGTACTCACAGCTTTACTTCTGCCAGTACCGCGTCTCCTACCTTCCAAACTTTACAGAAGCTCTCCTGCGAACCTTGCAGAACTAGCACTCCTGAAAGAAAGGATATTGCGGAGACATGGCTTAGCCACAGCCCGGGGGATGTTTCCAGAATGAGATTTTCACTCTGCAGCGGAGTGTGCGCTGATATGAAACTTCCTGGCAGATTAAAACTGTGTGCCCGACCGAGACTCGAGCTCGGGACCTTTGCCTTTCGCGGGCAAGTGCTCTACCAACTGAGCTACCGAAGCACGACTCACGACCGGTACTCACAGCTTTACTTCTGCCAGTACCTCGTCTCCTACCTTCCAAACTTTACAGAAGCTCTCCTGCGAACCTTGCAGAACTAGCACTCCTGAAAGAAAGGATATTGCGGAGACATGGCTTAGCCACAGCCTGGGGGATGTTTCCAGAATGAGATTTTCACTCTGCAGCGGAGTGTGCGCTGATATGAAACTTCCTGGCAGATTAAAACTGTGTGCCCGACCGAGACTCGAACTCGGGACCTTTGCCTTTCGCGGGCAAGTGCTCTACCAACTGAGCTACCGAAGCACGACTCACGACCGGTACTCACAGCTTTACTTCTGCCAGTACCTCGTCTCCTACCTTCCAAACTTTACAGAAGCTCTCCTGCGAACCTTGCAGAACTAGCACTCCTGAAAGAAAGGATATTGCGGAGACATGGCTTAGCCACAGCCTGGGGGATGTTTCCAGAATGAGATTTTCACTCTGCAGCGGAGTGTGCGCTGATATGAAACTTCCTGGCAGATTAAAACTGTGTGCCCGACCGAGACTCGAACTCGGGACCTTTGCCTTTCGCGGGCAAGTGCTCTACCAACTGAGCTACCGAAGCACGACTCACGACCGGTACTCACAGCTTTACTTCTGCCAGTACCTCGTCTCCTACCTTCCAAACTTTACAGAAGCTCTCCTGCGAACCTTGCAGAACTAGCACTCCTGAAAGAAAGGATATTGCGGAGACATGGCTTAGCCACAGCCTGGGGGATGTTTCCAGAATGAGATTTTCACTCTGCAGCGGAGTGTGCGCTGATATGAAACTTCCTGGCAGATTAAAACTGTGTGCCCGACCGAGACTCGAACTCGGGACCTTTGCCTTTCGCGGGCAAGTGCTCTACCAACTGAGCTACCGAAGCACGACTCACGACCGGTACTCACAGCTTTACTTCTGCCAGTACCTCGTCTCCTACCTTCCAAACTTTACAGAAGCTCTCCTGCGAACCTTGCAGAACTAGCACTCCTGAGAGAAAGGATATTGCGGAGACATGGCTTAGCCGAGTCCCGAGTTCGAGTCTCGGTCGGGCACCTCTATATACTCCTTCCACCTTTCTGCTTTCCCTTCTTTGCTTAGAACTGGGTTTCCATCTGAGCTCTTGATATTCATACAAGTCGTTCTCTTATCTCCAAAGGTCTCTTTAATTTTCCTGTACGCGGTATCTATCTTACCCCTAGTGAGACAGGCCTCTACATCCTTACATTTGTCCTCTAGCCATCCCTGCTTAGCCATTTTGCACTTCCTGTCGATCTCATTTTTGAGACGTTTGTATTCCTTTTTGCCTGTTTCACTTACTGCACTTTTATATTTTCTCCTTTCATCAATTAAATTCAATATTTCTTCTGTTACCCAAGGATTTCTACTAGCCCTCGTCTTTTTACCTACTTGATCCTCTGCTGCCTTCACTACTTCATCCCTCAAAGCTACCCATTCTTCTTCTACTGTATTTATTTCCCCCATTCCTGTCAATTGCTCCCTTATGCTCTCCCTGAATCTCTGTACAACCTCTGGTTCTTTTAGTTTATCCAAGTCCCATCTCCTTAAATTCCCACCTTTTTGCAGTTTCTTCAGTTTTAATCTACAGGTCATAACCAATAGATTGTGGTCAGAGTCCACGTCTGCCCCTGGAAATGTCTTACAATTTAAAACCTGGTTCCTAAATCTCTGTCTTACCATTATATAATCTATCTGATACCTTTTAGTATCTCCAGGGTTCTTCCAGGTATACAACCTTCTTTCATGATTCTTAAACCAAGTGTTAGTTATGATTATGTTGTGCTCTGTGCAAAATTCTACCAGGCGGCTTCCTCTTTCATTTCTGTCCCCCAATCCATATTCACCTACTATGTTTCCTTCTCTCCCTTTTCCTACACTCGAATTCCAGTCACCCATGACTATTAAATTTTCGTCTCCCTTCACAATCTGGATAATTTCTTTTATTTCATCATACATTTCTTCAATTTCTTCGTCATCTGCAGAGCTAGTTGGCATATAAACTTGTACTACTGTAGTAGGTGTGGGCTTCGTATCTATCTTGGCCACAATAATGCATTCACTATGCTGTTTGTAGTAGCTTACCCGCATTCCTATTTTCCTATTCATTATTAAACCTACTCCTGCAATACCCCTATTTGATTTTGTGTTTATAACCCTGTAGTCACCTGACCAGAAGTCTTGTTCCTCCTGCCACCGAACTTCACTAATTCCCACTATATCTAACTTCAACCTATCCATTTCCCTTTTTAAATTTTCTAACCTACCTGCCCGATTAAGGGATCTGACATTCCACGCTCCGATCCGTAGAATGCCAGTTTTCTTTCTCCTGATAACGACATCCTCTTGAGTAGTCCCCGCCCGGAGATCCGAATGGGGGACTATTTTACCTCCGGAATATTTTACCCAAGAGGACGCCATCATCATTTAATCATACAGTAAAGCTGCATGCCCTCGGGAAAAATTACGGCTGTAGTTTCCCCTTGCTTTCAGCCGTTCGCAGTACCAGCACAGCAAGGCCGTTTTGGTTATTGTTACAAGGCCAGATCAGTCAGTCATCCAGACTGTTGCCCCTGCAACTACTGAAAAGGCTGCTGCCCCTCTTCAGGAACCACACGTTTGTCTGGCCTCTCAACAGATACCCCACCATTGTGGTTGCACCTACGGTACGGCTATCTGTATCGCTGAGGCACGCAAGCCTCCCCACCAACGGCAAGGTCCATGGTTCATGGGGGGGGGGGGGGGGTTGTGTTCAGTATGACTACCAAAACCATAAAAAACATTTCACTGATGTCCCATTCCTCAAATCTTTGATAATATTATGCATTCTGTCATAATGATTGAGAAGATCGGAACTGCCCAATCGGAGTTGTCTACTGGTTTTCCACAGATTTCTAAGACTCTCTTGTACGAGATAGTGACAGCAAGATTGGGTTACCATAAGTTCTGTGCACGATGGGTGCCCAAAATTCTTACCGACCACCACAAAACTCAAAGAATGGCCTCTGCATTAGACTTTCTGTCACGTTATGAGGACGAAGGAGAACCATTGTTAAACAGAATCGTGACTGGTGACGAAACCTGGATTAAGTACGTGAACCCTGAGACAAAAGAACAATCAAAGATGTGGGCACATTCAAATTCATCTACCAAACCAAGAAAAGCCTCGCAAGATTTTTCTGCCAGAAAACTGATGGCAACGGTGTTTTGGGACGCCAAAGGGGTGTTTTTGGTTGAATTCATGGAACGTGGTACGACCATTAATCAAGACGTGTACTGTGAAACAATAAAAAAGTTACGACGGGCTATACAGAACAAACGCCGTGGTATGCTGACTTCCGGTATCGTTTTTTTGCACAATAACACCCGTCCTCACTCTGCTCGCAGAACAACGGCCCTTCTTGAGTCCTTCAAGTGGGACGTTATCAACCATCCACCTTACAGCCCAGACCTGGCACCAAGTGATTATCACCTCTTCATGCATTTGAAGAAATGGCTCGGGTCACAGCGGTTTGATGACGACGAAGAGCTCAAAGATGCAGTCACAGGCTGGCTCCAGGCACAAGCGGGTGATTTTTATGCAGAAGGAATTTCAAAGCTTGTGAAGAGATACGATAAGTGCCTCAATCGCTATGGAGACTATGTAGAAAAATAGTGCAAAGATGTAGTTGTAAGATGTATATATTAAAATATTTTTATTTAACTTGGTGTATTTTTTTAAATCAACCGGAGGTTACTTTCTGAACGGCCCTCGTATACTTGGTTTTTGAATGTACAGGTTGAATGGTAGGGGAGCAGGTCTGACACACAAAAATGAGATGATCTTATAAAAATAGTATTAGGAAGAGCTAATGAAAGACAGACTTCTTGGAGTAAAAAAATTGTCATGTACCATAATGGAGATGGCACTGAAGATGCCAGTAGAATCAAGTGTACAAATTTGTTTGGTATGCTTATGAAGTATGTATGACAACAGAGACCAAACAAAATGAGAGACATTCTTCAAGGATCATAAAAGATACATTCTTCAAGGATCATAAAAGATACATGTAATCCAGACGAAACTGTACTGGTAGGGAGCTGGTTAGAAGTACCAATATATTGATTTAAGTAGAAAATTTCATTAATTTTCGTACAGTATTTGTTGACTTTGGAATAAAATTGACACAAAGATTCAATGATTTGCTGTATGGACTATACTGTATATATCCCACCTTTCTAGCAAATAGAAGTATCACTCCCAAGCGATCACTTATGGGCACGACGTTTCACAATTCAGCAGCACTGGACTGAAACTTGAGTCCCTCCAGGCCAATAGGGGATGCACAATTCTATAAATGGGCAGATGACTGCAGCAGCATTGTGAAGTGGTGATTGGAGCACCTGCGTCATACCTATGGAATGTGTTTATGAATGATGGTGCTCTTTCCTGGACAGCATGTAGTGTTCAGCATCCATCAAACAGGGGGCACTGGAGTCTTGCCCATATCACTATTGGTACTTTTTAATGTTGAGATGCAGAGTGCACAACAACTGACTGCCACTGTTGTAAAATGATGGTATTTTCCTGTCACATGGATTTGCCACACTTTTGACAGTTGCAAATGAAGTTGTAAACACATGTAAATGTGTGGGAAAAAGTACCACCACAGCTGTATATTTAGAAAGACTTTGTCTCACACGACTAGCTTCGGCGGCACATTACCACCATCCTCAGGCCCCACCACTGCCAAATGATTATTAGATTTTCTTGGTGCATTTATTGTGGCTCAATACAAGTACACATGTGCTAGCTTTCCTCAGGAGTCTCTACTCACAACTGTGTTGTCTCCAATGCAACAGAGACAACACAGTGTTGAGTAGAGACTCCTGAGGAAAGCTAGCCCATGTATAGTGGTAGTAATGAGGAATCCACAATAAATGCACCATGGAAATCTAATACTCTTTTGGCAGTGGTGAGGCCTGAGGGTGGTGGTAATGTGCCACCAAAAATAGTCATGTGAGACAATAATGTCATCCTCAAGATAGAGCGTAAGTCCCTCATTGATGCAATAAGACAGACATCCATAAATTATATTTTGCTTTAAAATGTCCCTAAGACACAGCAGGTGTAAGTAAGTTTGAGGTGTTTCGAGAGAGTCTGGGCATGTCTATGTACAAGGCAAGTTACTGCCTGTTTTAGTAGTTGCCATCCACCACACACATGAATGTTTTGTGGTGAATTTTACAAACACAGTACCTGATTTTTTTTTCTTTTTTTTTTTTGCTCCTGAGCCACTGTACAAGTTCTCACCACGCAACAAATATGCTTGAATTTTTTTTAATTTCCCTGCAGAAGGTCTGTGTGGGATATCAATCATTTTAAACTTAGAACATGTTGGTTCTTTGGTTCTAAGCTACCAGGACCAGTTGAGTGGCGGGTGAGATGCTGCCAGCACACAGCTCCACTCCTCCGATACCAGTACAGTACAGTGACTTGGCTTGGTGAGGTAGGTGATGGAATGGCGGCCTTATCGTACTCGGTTGGTATGGAAGCCCAGCACGGTGGTGGTAGCACGGTGTTTGTGAACTTTGGAATGTGCATGGAAGGGACTCTTCCCGTATTTTTTGTTTAAAGAGAGACACAATTGTTCCTATCCTATTCCTACTACACAGCACAAGCGAGCAGAAAACTGGGATGGGAGAAACTGTTTACACATAGCAAAAGCAGAATTAAACTTTGATACAGTTTACCATAATATAACACTTAAGATAGGACTCTACACTCAGAAGACATAATATCTGACAACCATGCAGCCTGCACCCGTATTCCCAGGTCCTCCATCTTGGATTCTAATGTCATAGGGCTGCACAAATATTGCCAAGTCAACCATCTTGGAATTTTTTAATTTCACACAAACAGGATAATGTTCCATCATAGATTTTTTTTTTAAATTTGCCACCATTTTACACTTAGGACAATTACCCTACTTCCACATCTACATCAATACTCCACAAGCTGCCTGACAGTGAGTTGTGGAGGGTACTTCTGGTACCACTAACTGATCCCCCCTTCCCTTTTCCATTCGTGAATGGGATATGGGAAGAATGATTATTGGTACACCTCTGTATCAGCTCTAATTTATTGAATTTAAAGTCATTTCACAAGACATATCTCAGAGGAGGTAATATGCTGTCTGAATCTTCTCGAAAAGCACTCTTTCGAAATTTCAATAGCAAACCTCTCCGTAACACCTCTTTTGCAGTGTATGGCAATGGAGTTTATTGAGTGTCTCAGTGAAGCTCTAGCACCAAGTAAATGATCTTGTGTCAACACACACCATCCTTCATTGGATCTACTCTCTCTCTCTGCTTTCAGTCCCACCTGGTATGGGTCCCAAATTGATGAACAATGCTCAATAATCAGTCACACAAACACACTCCAAACCACTCCTTTCATGGATGAGTTACATTTCCTGAACATTCCTCCTATGAATCTTAGTTTGGCATCTGGTTTTCCCACTATTTGTTTTATGTGGCATTCCACGTAGGTACTCCTACATATTTTTTGGTATATACTATTTCCAGCAATTTGGAGGAGGAGGGGATTAGTGTTTAACGTTCCATCAACAACGAGGTCATTAGAGATGGAGCACAAGCTCGGGTTAGGGAAGGATGGGGAAGGAAATCGGCCGTGCCCTTTTGAAGGAACCATCCCTGCATTTGCCTGAAAGGCTTTAGGGAAATCACGGAAAACCTAAATCAGGATGGTCGGAGATGGGATTGAACCGTCGTCCTCCCAAATGCGAGTCCAGTGTGCTAACCACTGCGCCACTTCACTCGGTCAACAATTTGGCATCAGTAGTGTGGTTGCACAGTAGTGTATTTCTTTTCCTGTGTATGCACAATATATTACATTTAATCTCTATTAATGTTCAGTCTCAATTGAAAGACATCGTTCATCAATCCTCTGTAGATCATTTTGTAAATCGATTCTGTCTTCTGGCATTGCTACTTTTTTTTACATATGACCACATCATCTGCGAATAGTCTTAAAGAGCTTCTAACACTTTCTACTGTATCGTATATATATACACACTGTAAACAATAACTGTCCAATTACACTTCCGCAGGGTACATCTACATATATATCTACGTGATTACTCTGATGTTCACAATTAAGTGCCTGGTAGAGGGTTCAATGAACCATCTTCAAGCTTTCTCTACCGTTCCCCTCTCTAACAGCGCGGGACAAATGAGCACTTAAATTTTTCTGTGTGAGCCCTGATTTCTCTTATTTTATTGTGATGATCATTTCTCCCTATGTAGGTGGGTACCAGCAGAATGTTTTCACAATCTGAGGAGAAATCTGGTGATGGAAATTTCATGAGAAGATCCCGTCGCAACAAAAAATGCCTTTGTTTTAATGATTGCCACTCCAATTCAAGTATCATGTCTGTGGCACTATCTCCCCTATTTCGCGATAATACAAAATGAGGCGCCCTTCTTTGAACTTTTTCAATATCACCTGTCAGTCCCACCTGATACGGATCCTACATCGCACAGCAATACTCCAGAATTGGGCGGACAAGCGTGGTGTAAGCAGTCTCTTTAGTAGATCTGTTGCACCTTCTAAGTGTTCTGCAATGAATCACAGTCTTTGGTTTGCTCTACCCACATCACCTATGCGAGCGTTCCAATTTAGGGTAATTGTAATCCCTAAGTATTTAGTTGAATTTACAGCTTTCAGATTTGTGGGACTTATCGCGTAATCGAAATTCAGCAAATTTCTTTTAGTACTCATGTGAATAACTTCACACTTTTCTTTATTCAGGGTCAATTGCCACTTGCTGTACCACACAGATATCTTATCTAATCATTTTGCAATTCATTTTGGTCATCTGATGATTTTACAAGATGGCAAATGACAGCATCATCAGCAAATAATCTAAGAGTGCTACTCAGATTGTCTCCTACGTCATTAACATAGATCAGGAACAATAGAGGGCCTATAACACTTCCTTGAGGAATGCTGGATATTACATTTGTTCTACTCGATGACTTTCCATCTATTACTATGAACTGTGACCTTTCTGACAGGAAATCATGAATCCAGTCGCACAACTGAGGTGATATTCCATAGGCACACAGATTGGTTAGAAGACGCTTGTGAGGAACGGTGTAGAAAGCCTTCTAAAAATCTAAAAATATGGAGTCAATTTGACATCCCCTGCCAATAGCACTCATTACTTCGTAAGTATAAAGAGCTAGTTGTGTTCCGCAAGAACACTATTTTCTGAATCCGTGCTGACTATGTGTCAGTAAATCGTTTTCTTCGAGGTACTTTATAATGTTCGAATACAGTATATGTTCCAAAACCTTACAGGAAATTGACATTAGTTATATGGGCCTTCTCCTATTTCCCTTTTGGGGTATTGGTGTGACTTGAGCAACTTTCCAGTCTTTAGGTACTGAAATTTCTGTCAGCGAGTGGTTGTACATAATTGCCAAATATGGAGCTATTGCTTCTGCATACTCTGAAAGGAACCTGACTGGTATACAATCTGGACCAGAAGCCTTGCCTTTATTAAGTGATTTAAGCTGCTTTGCTACACCGAGGATATCTACTTCTATGTTTCTCATCTTCGCAGTTGCTCTTGATTGGAATTCAGGAATATTTATTTCGACTTCTTTGGTGGAGGAGTTTCGGAAAACAGTGTCTAATAACTCTGCTTTGGTGGCACTGTCATCAGTGACTTCACTGTTGCTATCGTGCAGTGAAGGTATTGATTGTGTCTTGCCACTGGTGTGCTTTATATGTGACCACAATTTCTTTGGGTATTCTGCCAGATTCTGAGACAGAGTTTCGTTGCGGAAATTATTAGCATCTCGCGTTGAAGCACGTGCTATATTTCAAACTTCTACAAAACTTTGCCAATCTTCGGGATTTTGTGTTCTTTTAAATTTGGCATGCTTTTCTCGTTGCTTCTGCAACAGCGATCTGGCCCATTTTGTATACCATGGGGGATCAATACCATCACTTATTAATTTATGTGGTATATATCTCTCAATTGCCGTTGATACTACCTTTTTGAAATCATTCCACATCTTTTCTATGCTTACGTGATCAGATCAGAAGGAGTGGAGACTGTCTCTTAAAAAGGCATTAAGAGCATTTTTATCAGCTTTTTTAAATATATGTACTTTGCGTTTCTTTTTGATGGTTGCGGGTGTTAAGGTATTCAGCTTAGCAGCAACTGCCTTGTGGTCATCAATCCCTATATACTCCCTATTTGTCCAGGATTATTTGTTGCTAAGAGGTCAAGTATGCCTTTGCAACCATTTACGCTTCGAGTAGGCTCATGAACTAATTGTTCAAAATAATTTTCTAAGAAAACATTCAGTACAATTTCGGATGACGTTTTATGCCTGCCACTAGCTTTAAACATATAATTTTTCAGCATATCAAGGGTAGATTGAAGTCGCCACCAACTATAATTGTGTGAGTGGGGTACCTATTTGAAATGAAACTCAAGTTTTCTTTGAAATGTTCAGCAACTGTATCTTCTGAGTCCTGGGGGGGGGGGGGGGGGGGGGGGTCCAGTAAAACAATCAAATTAATAGTTTAGGCCAATTGTCAAGTATAACCTCTACCCATACTATTTCGCAGGAACTATCTACTTCAATTTCACTACAAGGCAAGTTACTTCTGACAGCAATAAATACTCCACCACCAACTGTATTTAATTTATCCTTTCTGGACACTTAGATCATTTGAAAAAAATTTTGGCTGAACTTATTTCCGGCTTTAGCCAGCTTTCTGTACCTATAACCATTTGAGCTTCAGTGATTTATATTAGGGCTTGAAGCTCTGGTTCTTTCCCAACACAGCTACGACAGTTTACAACTACAATACCGATTGTTTCTACAACTACCTTACTGTGTTTTACCTGCCCCCTTTTAGATGGACACCCTTTCTGTGGTTTCCTGAGACCCTCTAACCTAAAAAAACTGCCCAGTCCCTTCCACCCCCCCCCCCCCCTTACCCGTGTAGCTGCTTCCTGTGTGTAGTGGACTCCTGACCTATTCAGCAGAACCCAGAAACCCACCACCCGATGGCGCAAGTCAAGGAATCTGCAGCCTACACGGTCACAGAACCGTCTGAGCCTCTGATTCACACACTCCACTCGACTCTACATCAAAGAACCACAGTCTGTTCTGTCGACAATGCTGCAGATGGTGAGCTCCGCTTTAATCTCGGAAATTACCTTTACAGTTGTTGATTTTGTTCTGTTAAGAGCGACATGTTGATTTCTATCTGCAAGGATGTCGCAAATCAGGTCCGATACTCAGTAAGCTCATATTTTTTTCATTAAATGGTAGTATGAGACGGTGTCAAATGCCTACCTGAAGTCAACAAACATGAGTTGAGCTTTTCAAGATCTTTGTTTGCAGAATCCATGTTTATTTTTATGCAGGAGATTTAATTTCTCCAAAAAAAGTCATAATTCTTGATCATTACATGTGTTCCATAAATCTACAACACACTGATATTGACGATACAGGCTTATAATTATGTGCATCTGTCCTATGGCCCTTCTCAAAAAACGGGAATGGCCTGCGCTTTTTTTCCAGCCACTAGGTACTCTTGATTGCTTCAGCGAACTACGATAACCAGCTGCTAGAAGAGGAGCACATTCTTTCACATCTTTGTAGAATCTTATATGTATCTCATCATGTCCGGATGCCTTTCCACTACTAAGCAGCTGTAATTGCTTTTCTATTCCATAATTGGTTATCCCAATATCTGCTATTTCAACGTTTGTATGATGATTGAAAGGAGGGACAATATTACAATCTTCTGCGGTGAAACAATTTTGAAAGGCCAAATTCAGTATTTAGACTGTCTCTCTGTTACCTTCTGTTTCAGTGCCTGTATATTAAATGACTTACTGAATAGATAATTTTGAACTGCTTACTGGTTTTACATATGAACAAAATGTCTTAGGGTTTCTAGTCAGATCAGCTGACAAAATTTTACTTTCAAAGTCACTGAATGCTTCTCTCATTGGTTTCCTTATGGTTATTTTTCCTTTTTTGCCTTGTTCAGTTTTTGTTTGTTTGCTAGGTTTTGACTTCTCTTGAAACTGTGATGAAACTCTTTGTTTATGTATCAGTTTTCTAACATACCTATTAACCCACACTGGGTCCTTCCCATTGCTCAAGACCTTCCTCAAAACATACTTGTCTAAGGCATATTGAACGACACTTTTGAAATTTTTCCATTTGTTCTCCACATGTTCATCCTCAGCATGGAGTATTTGATGTTGACTACTCAGATATTTGGCAATTTTTATTCTCTCAGCCTTGCTAATTTTCCTACTTTTATTAACATTGCTTGTAATAAATGTAGTCATAGTTACTATCATAGCCTTATGATACCTTCTTACAGAGTAACTGATTGGGCAAGTACAGATCTTTTCATTGCTAGGCTTAGAAGTTTCCTTCTCGAGTTGATTCTCTAATTATCTGCTTGAAGTAATTTTCAGACAAAACATACAGAATAATGTCACACGAATCTGTTTCTGGCACCAATTTTGACAGCATGACTCTCTCAATCTATGCCTGGAAAGTTGGAGTCATCCCCTATTACAACAGCATGATCAGGAAAGTTATTAATTATATTTTGCAAGTTTTCTCTGAAGTGCTCTAATACTACAACCCCTGACTCATGCAGTCTATAAAAGCATCTGATTATCGATTTTGGCTGACCTTTGATGCTTAACTTCACCCAGATTAATTCGCTTTCAGAATCCGTGATGACCGCATTAGATATTATTGAATTCTTTAGTGCAATAAATATGCCGCCACTCTCGATGACTAACTTATTCCTAACATAAATATTCCAATTTGATATTAGGATGTTGTTGCTATTCCCTTCCACTTACAACCAACTTTCTGGGCATTATAATCTCCAATTAGCAGCACCAATTCTAGGACCTTTCCTTGGATACTTCTGCAGTTTACTAATATCATATTAATCTTCCACCACCAAATCAGCTATCCACTGAAAGTAGCCTCCATGTCTCAGACAAGCCCCCTCCCCTCCCCCTGCCAACATACCAAGTGCACACCGGCATTCCCCCCACCAAGGGGCCCCATTACCTGCCTTAACTTGGGAACTCCCAATTACTAGCATACCCCTCATCTGCACTCGTCCGGATTGGGGAGGAAAATAGGTTGGGTTGTTTTGGGGAAGAAGACCACACAGCGAGGTCATCGGTCTCATCGGATTAGGTAAGGATGGGGAAGGAAATCGGCCATGTCCTTTCAGAGGAACCATCCCGGCATTTGCCTGGACTGATTTAGGGAAATACGGAAAACCTAAATCAGGATGGAGGAAAATAGGCTGCTGGGCCAGCAGGAGAGGCATCCCGCATTGATTCAGAAGTATTATCAACACTGGGTAGCACTTCCGTGTCTGTTGCTAAGGTGTAAGGAAGCAGCCATGTGGTCTGTTCCCTCTTTTGCCTTCCACTTTGACTTACACAGCAACATCATATGAGTGGACAAAAACCCTGCAACATAATTGGGTTACTTTTGAATTCCCTGCCTTTTATAAGTTTCTGCCATTTTTATACAAAGGGCAATTGGCCAACAGTATTATAGGAGTGGGAGGAGGAGAAATCTGGTAACGATGCATGATGTCTTAATGATGTCATGAGGGGGGGGGGGAGGATGAGAGGGAGGGGATCTGGCAACAATGCAGATTGCACTCTAACCAGTGTAGCCCTACTACTGCTGCCTACACTCAACATTTTGTGTAGTCCATGGCACGTCTATCTGCAGCTGTTACTCAGGCACATGGTGGAGTTACATAATGTTACAAGTGGACTATTTGTGTGTCAGGTGAACTTAATTATATGTGTACACCAACACAGAATTAAAATTTTACTGTAAGGGTTGACAAGCTTGTTTGACAGATGGAACAATATCCTGTGACTTTACAACAATGCACATAGAAAAATTTTGAATTTAATCTGTATCACGTTTTATGCCACCACTTATTACCAAAACTCCGATAATTAAAATTTCTTATACTATTATGAATTGAGGCAGTTACCTCTGGGTTACTATTACCCACACCACTGTTACTTATTAATCTTGACAAATGATGGAATGTACAACAGGAGTCATGCCATTAAACTAAAATAACAAGAAAATTACATAAATACCTAAAACAGTTATCCTGGACTTGTTCGAGTATGTAGATCCAAAATTGTTTGAAACCACACACTGGTATCGGCCAGTTTCACGCAGACTTATATTGAATATCACTAGCTCTGAAGTCTGTTCACAACCTTTATCTCCTAAACTTTTTGCTGTCTGCTTTGTACTTGCGGCATTAAGATTAACATTGTCCTTCTTCCAGTGAAAAGCCATTGGATGTAGAGAAGAAGAAGATGCCTTGCAGTGCAATGTAATGTTATCTCCCTTCAATGCTACAAGGCTCTGTGGACTTTCAATTATATTGGGTTTAGGAAATTCATCTGAAACAAACCGAACATTGAGGTCATGTTTAAATATCTTATTCCAGGTCATAAAATCACTGTGTGTCACAGTTGGAGTACATTCACACAATTAATCATTATGGAACACTTAAAAATATAGAATTAGCACATTCTATGATTTTACACTAACCAAATAGGACGTTACAGGTGCACTGATGGTCACTTTAGGTCATAACAAACTTGAGTTTATATATATAAAATGTGTGACACACAACAAAGTAAAATTTTGAAAACAAACTGAAAAAGTTTCTCCTTGACAACTCTTATTCCATAAAGGAATTTCTATTATTGTAATGTGTAAGAGGTGGTGGGTAAGAATTACCAACTCACATCTGTATTTTTATAAAGATGAAAAGCAAAAAAACCTTATAAATGTTCAGCATGTAAAATGCCTTATTCCACATCATTACAATTTCTGTGTTAACTGATTCATGGAACATGAAACTAACTAACTAACTACTTTCAGAAAATATATACATACTATCTGCCTTGTCAAGAACTACATATACAGGTCAAATAATTTGCTATTAGACAAATCAATGCAAGCTATTAAACACTTTTTTGTGCTAACTAATGCCATGTACATCCAAATTTGAGACAGATTTGCTTTGTGCAAAGCCTCTTATTTGAAACTGTTGGGTATTATGACTGCACATAATGAAGTTAAAAGCAATCAGTTGATTATTAACAGTAGATAATACAATGTTCAAACCCCTCAACCCTCCTCAACAAGTAACATTTCGTGTACAAGCAGAACTTCAAGTTTCAAAGTTTATATGTTGAAGATCCATCTCCTCTTATTCCAAATCAGTGATGTTATTTCATAACAACAGTTTGAGATGAGGCAACTGCATATTACCTTTATCAATAACATGTTCTGTAGAGAGACACAGAAATTATTTTCGCATAATAACCCACACTTCATGATGAGTATGTATACTTAGTACTGCCAGTAATTGCTGGCACAGTGCATAATAATACTTTAAACTTGGTAACCCTGATTTTTGATATCACATAATACAAAATTTGAATGCTGTAATAACTTGTACTTACCACAAGTAAAATCATTTATAGAAACTTGCAAAACTGGTACACCTCTCAGCCTTTCAGGAAATGCACAAACAGCCATCACTGACTTGTTAACACTAAACTGTTTCAGCCAAATAGCAAACCATTTCATTTTACAATCACATAACATATCACTCGTATTCATGCGAACTTCTTTCAGATGTTGAAGAGCACTGAAGCTATTTTCTTGAATGGATACAATACTATTGTTTCTGAGATCCAGTCGAGTGATTCGGTCAAGACCTATAAATGCTTTCTTGTTGATAGTCTTTATTTCATTAGAACATAAGCTCAATTCTGTTAACTGTCGTAAGCTACTGTATACACCATCGATATAATCATCTTCAACTGTCCATGCAATTCTGTTACTACTTAGTTCTCTGAAATCAAAAAGAAAATTTTCCAGTTAAAAAAGGATAAGAAGATTTCATTTTTATTTCTTTAGTTAGCAAACAAAATCTGTACACCCATTACGACACGCCACACATTTGAAATAATAAATGTGTCATCTGATCCAATGTGAGAAGCAAGGGAAAAGAAAACTCAAAATAGCAATAACAGTGGTGATGACACTATTTGTAAATAACCTCAGTCACTGAGGAAACAAGAATATTGTCCTGACATTTCTATTCAATTTTCTAAGCAAAGCAATGTTTGCTGCAGATTACTCTTCCACTACTGATTGTCATCCATGTTACTCATCATAGTGAACACTATCACATCTTGATGAACATTTACACATCCTCATATGAATTACTGACTCTCTCCCTGTCTTGTTCCCATACACAGAACAGCTTTAACATTGGTTATAATGCTTCACACATCCAAAAACTGAATCTCAGGGGCAGTTGTTGCTATTCTGTTCCCCCATTATACATACCACCACCATGGTATATATTCATGAGTTTACATTCACATTGGAAGTAACACAGCAGATAAGGAGAAAATTACAGAAACTTGTGAAAGAAGTATAAGTAGTATGAATGTGTAACAACGAATACAAAAGTTTCAATGTGTGTTTCTGAAATAATTTAAAACCAAGCTCTAGATCATAATGTATGCGGCCTATCTAATGCAAATACAAACATTGCACTGTGCTGTTAACAGAAGCACTATGATGACATAAATCCTACGAACATAATGAAAGTTAAAACAATTTTAGATTTCCACACGTAGTTAAGTCATGATTTACATGTTTTTGGGTTTTCAGATGAGTTAACTGTTATTTTCCTTTCACAACATTTCATCAACTTCCCTATCTGTCTTCAGCAAGTGTCTAGCTAAGAACTGAACACTGTAGTGGCCCAGGGTTGAGGGGCCACTATGGTGTAGAGGTCGAGCTGCGGTGGGAAGCTAGAGATGGCAGTGCTGGCCAGCCATAGCAGTCAGAGACATTGGTCATGCGTTTATGGGCTGTGCTTGTGTGAATTTGTGTATATTTTCTACTTTGGAAGAAGGCCTTTTGATCAAAAGCTTAAATGTGTAACTGTTTTTGTTGTGCCTGTCTGCAGCTCAACATCTCCTCTATTTAGTGAGTAGCAATCTATCCTTTTCATAACCTTGTCGTTATTACATTCTAGACTCTTCATTGTTTGATCTGGTCATAGGCTGGTGAGAGATTGGCATGCCTCCACCCACCGACCACTAAGATCAATGGGATAGCAGCATGGAGTTACATGCCCGAATCAATCATCCAAGTTCAGTTTGACTCATTGCCCAGCCATGTTAGACTCAACACTGCTGCCAGAGACAGCTGTGCTGCATACTAAATTCCACAGCCCGTATACCCACAAATCATCTTCCTACTATACTGTGTTCACACGATAAGTAAAATTTCGTTGTTTTCCATCATTCCTGGTGCTGCAGCTTTAATGGCTAGCAGTGGACTTTATTTTCAATGATTCATAATTATTTCTTACAATTTTATTTTTACTACTGGTGTCACAGCAGGAATGATTTCAAGTAAACTGCAATAACAATTTTTGTATACTACAAATTTATATACTGTTTTTGGTATGCTAACTACTTGTCATTACATGTATCTTCATACAATGAAATTATTTTCTCTGCTGTTATACAGTTGCCTGATGATGATCAGATAGACTGAAACAAATAGTAAATAAAAGGTTTGTTTATTAGCAGCTCATGATGTTATATAAAAATGACCTGCTTCAAATGCCTACAAGGTATTTTTTCTGAAAACTTTGGGTAAGGATGCTGAGGGAAAGAGCTCTACAGTCTATGCTTTGATTTTTATCAAAAAGGTCTTTACTCTGATGCTGCAAGGTTTTAACTAGGCAAAACTTCACAGTATCAATGACCACAGACAGACACACAAATAATGAGAAAACCTACAATGAAAATATGTGGTATAAGATGTCTAAGAGAACACAAAACCAAATAAATTAAAGTTTATCACAAAAGGTACAGAAACACAATTTTTCAGTTTCTTCTGGGAATCTTAAGAAATCCATGAAACAAAAATGTTTAAATGTTAATCATATACTTACAGAACTTCGAGTGATATCAGGCCATCAAAAGCGCCATCAGCAATATATTCAATTATATTGCCATTCAAGCGAAGAACTTGTAATCTTGTTAACTGTTCGAACATTCCCTTTGTAACAGCTTGAAGGCGGTTCTGAGAAAGATCCCTTGAAGATGAAAGAGAAAATAATAACAATTAAAACTAATGTCATACAATCCCATAAATATAAAATACTTCACAGTCTTACAAATTAAAATCTTATTTATTACACTCACTGTAATGATAAAGTAGTTGACTCAGAATGAGAACTGACACTGAGTTACCAAAACAATGCAAAATAACGAGAGAGTAAAAAACTTCAGTATGTACATTAACTATGATACGTATATATTAGAAATTTATTATTGCAGATGAAAAATTTGTAGCGACCAGTCACTATTTACGTTAACAAATTTATTTTATTACTTTTTAGTAGTTTCAGATAGTTTTTCATTTGTTGAGTGTAGCTATCAAACTATTAATTGAGGTTAAAGAATGAGAACATGTATCCAACACTAACCAGAACTTGACTTCATTATCAACTTGCGCAGAATTTTATCCACAGACTGCATTGTCTGTTACGAGGACTATTACAGATTTATCTTACATTGGAGTCCATACATATATCAAAAATTTAATTTAAATATACTATGGCAAATACTAATCTCTACTAGCTGGTATGATATTACTGACATACATTCTTTGGATATACAACATTTCTTCTACTGGCAGTAACACATACAATTTATTTAATATTTTTATCAGATATTATAAAATAGAAATGGAAATGTCGTGTGGCTAGGGCCTCCCGTCGGGTAGACCGTTCGCCTGGTGCAGGTCTTTCGATTTGACGCCACTTCGGCGACCTGCGCGTCGATGGGGATGAAATGATGATGATTAGGACAACACAACACCCAGTCCCTGAGCGGAGAAAATTTCCGACCCAGCCGGGAATCGAACCCGGGCCCTTAGGATTGACGGTCTGTCACGCTGACCACTCAGCTACCGGGGCGGACATCAGATATTATGAATTCATTATATATTTACTATTTTGATATGAGAGTAATGATGGTCTTTGTACAAGCAAAAAAGTTTCTTAACCTATTAAAAATCAGGTGCGAATGAAAGTTTTTCTAAATATTTGTGGATCACTGTGATTGTCTGTCCTCCCCCTCCCCTCCCCTCCCTCCAGCACGCACACGCACACACAACACATTCTGTTTAATCAAAATCACAAGTTAAGTTACTCATCCAAATACACCTTAACAAAAATGATGCACCACGAAGAAATTATACAAATGGGTTGAAAATCAGTAGATGTGATGTACATGTACAGACAAACAAATTATTGCAATTTCAGGAAAATTGGATGATTGATTCAAGAGCTGAAGCTTCACAAACTGAGAAAGTCAATAGCATGCTCTTCTATTTCTGGCCTTTATGCACGTAATTATTCAGTTTGGCATTGATTGACAGAGTTGGTGGATGTCCTCCTCTGGGATTTTGTGTCAAATTCTGTCCAAATTGTACCTTAGATTGTCAAAATCCAGTCCTGGTTGGCTGGCCATAACCATAATGCTCCAAACATTCTCAACTTGGGAGAGATCCGGCGATCTTGCTAGCCACGGTAGGGTTTCGCAATCACAAAGACATGTGGTAGGTACTCTCGACACATGTGGGTGAGTATTATGTTGGTGAAGTATAAGCCCAGTATGGCTTCTCATGAAAGGCAACAAATCAGGGCGGAGAATATCGTTGACATACTGCTGTGCTATAAGGGTGCCATGGATGACAACCAAAGGAATCCTTGCTGTGAAATGAAATGGCACTCCTTGTTGTTGGGCTGTATGGCAAGCAACAATCAGGCTGGTATCACAGTGCTCCAGGACGCCTCCTGGCATGTCTTCACTGGTCATTGGGGCTCAGTTTAAAGTGGGAGTCATCACTGATGACAATTCTACTACAGCCAACGAGATTCCAAGCCAAATGTGCCTGACACCACAGCAAACAGGCTTGTTGGAGTACAGAAATCAATTGCAGTTGGCACTAGGGGCACTGTGAGCTCAATCCCATTTCTGTGAGCCACCTATTAATCGTCCATGTGGTCACTGAAACACTGAAGCACCAGTGTTGGATCGATGATAATGATGAATCTGTGGCTCCAAGAGTCCCTCTGATTGTTGCTCGGTCCTCTCATTCTGTCTTACCTCTATGTCGAATGCTTCGTTCTTGACGCTGTGCTTGGCCATGGTTCACCCATTCCTACCAACATTGTCGAGCAATGGCATCATTCCTATACAAATGGTGAGTGATAAACTGATTACTCCAACCAGATTCTTTGAGCCCAACTATGCATCCCCTCTCAAATGCTGACATCATATACTGTTCACACGCCAGCCTATGGGGTATAATTATTGTCCAACTGAGTATACGGAATGAAATTCGCATAGATTTTATGCCCTGCTATTGACACATCCCCTTGTTGACTGTCACTGCCAGCTGCACAGTGAAACTGCGCTGCAGCATCACACATTCATCCACTGGCTGCTAAAGTTTACAGAGCTGCATTTTAGGTCGATACCTGTACGAATATAAATTTGTGAAGAATTTGGACAACTCTCTCATGGTGTGTCTTTTGTTTTACAGTGTATCTTAAGATCCACAAACAAGTTAAAACTATTTATTGTAAACTAATGTCAATTACTCGTACCTAAATTACCTACTACGAGAACATGTATTTTGATGTGGCATCTAATGTTACAGCTGTACTGAAGAGCAATAAAAGTGCCCTTGTCAGAAGGTTCATGTTATTCCATTAGGCAGATTAGACAATGCTGAAATTTAACTAAAATTTCATAGCAAATCATTGGAAGTGGCTGACATAGCTTTGTTCTCTCTCCTTTTTTTTCCACATACTGTATATCTGCTGCTCTAGTTCAATTTCACGTATAGAACAGGCATTCACTATCTGATGCACCAACTAGCATCCACTTCTGTGGCACCAAGTTTCCACATTTTCATCTTGTCATACAGTCATTAATGGTTCAAATTAATTAATAATGATTTACTTTAAAGTTAGTACTGCAGTATCTGCACAGATAAATTGTAAACTGTAAAGTTGTAGGCAGAGTATTTTGACAGAGTAACACACATGATTTACATTCATTACTGACTTTTACAATTTTCCTCACTCCACCAATTAGGGACCTTGTTACGATGGGCTGGCTTGCATGTTACAATGATACAGATAATATTACCATCAAGATTTTGTGGAGAAGCCACACTAACATATCGTTCCTGAAGAGGGACAATAGCCTTTCTAGTACACACATGGGCAACTGTCTGGGTGACTCATTTTCCTTGTAAGATTAGCTATGATGATTGTCTTTTGTTGGTACTGTGCATGGCTGAAAGCACATAGAAACTACAGCTGTAATGTTTCTACAGGACATGACGTTCTACGGCATGGTTTAATGACAATGGCATCCCCTTGAGCAAAATACTCCAGAGGTAAAAGAGTTCCCCACTCGGATCTCCAGGCGGGGCCTACTGATGGTGACATTGTCATCTATGGGAGGAGGGGAAAAAACCTTAGCTTTTTATGGGCTGAAGCATGGACTGTTAGACCCCTTAATCAGGTAGGTAAACTATAAAATTTAAAATGAGGAATGGATATATTGAAGTTAGTTATACAGTGGAATTTATTGAAATGCAGTACCAGGAAGAATAGGATTTTTGGTGTTGCGAGTACAGATGTAACAACACAAAATCTAATAGGTGTAATGCAGCAGTATGACTAATAATGAATAAGAAGACCAGAGTGCATGTTGTAATGTCTCTTGCAGCGGTCTCTCCGCGATATTTTCAGAAATTTTATAAATTATATAACTCAGTACATATCTCGAAATATCTCTTCTTATCTTACCAATTATCAATGCAAAGTAGTTTCAAGCCCAATTATTCCTTGGAGCGTCCATTTACTCCATGGAATAGCTTCTCTGCTATCTATGTTTTCTCTTATAAAAAGAATAGGGGACTTTTTGCCGATTAGTCGTGAAAGAAGGATGTATATGTATGTATTGTTGAGCTAGTCGCCATCTTGATGAGATTCTGTATGAGAAGGAATTTAATACATGAACTAAACTAAAGTAAGTGTGTTCGCGTATTATTTAACTTATTATTATTGACAGTGTCTGCTTACTACGCTGCTGCGGGATCAGTGGGGAACGCCTTATTTACACTGGACGAACCTGCCGTTTTGTATGCTCAAGATATCCAGTTACTTCAAATAAATAGGCTAACATGGTCTTACCAGCAGATCTCCGGTCTTCCCCATGTGATCACCGAAAGTTAATAATTATTACAAATGTTTCCAGGAGATCGACTGACAATTTTCGTCGCACCGAGACTTCGAAATTGCTTCACTGCCTTAAGGAATTTAAGTTAAGCTCAATTTAATCAGGATAGAACAGTATTGAACTGTGTGAATGTGATAAGCCTGCTTTGTGAATGAAAATTCCCTTAACATATGCATGTTTTTACTATCCTGATCAGTGAAGCTAAATCAGGCCGGTGTGAGAGAGGTTTTAAAATTTTTGATCCCACACAAAATATATTAAATTTGGCGACCGTGACAGGACTCATTTTTGAGCATTACTTAAACATTGTGTGAATTTTATGTTGCATGTGCACGAGAGAAAAGAAGACGAGGCCTGTTCCAGAAGTCACAATTTCGCCACAACCTACGAGAACGTCGTTCAGGCCAGACAATATACAATTAAATTTTTGTAGATAGAAATTTATAATAACTATTTAATTGTCTATCGGTTTGAATCAGATTGATTGGGTTGAACTTTAGGTAGGAAGTGTTTATTATAAGTGAGTATTATGCAAAGTTTAGGTCAGTGACATTATTAACTCAGATGCGAGTGACTTTATATATTTGTTGTTCTGTGTATTAATGGTTCTTACTAGGGCGGCTTATAAAATGGCAATGCAACAGCAGAGCGAATCACAACAGCCCTCAGCTGTTTCTGAGGTTAGTGAAACACTAGACGCTAGCTTAACTGAAGTAGTGCCTAGCGGCAGCATTAGTCAGGCACCCCAACAAAGCTTAAGTGTTTTGATGTCATCTGAGCAGGACGAAATAAACCCATTGACTGTAATCATGCAGTAGTTAACACTGTTAGCCAAAAATGTAACAGACTTAACTAAAGCGCAAATAGAGACTAAAAGGGAATTAACTAAAGCGCAAATAGAGACTAAAAGGGAATTAACTAAAGCGCAAATAGAGACTAAAAGGGAATTAACTAAAGCGCAAATAGAGACTAAAAGGGAAATAACTAAAGCGC
Organism: Schistocerca piceifrons; assembly: GCF_021461385.2. Taxonomy (NCBI): domain Eukaryota; kingdom Metazoa; phylum Arthropoda; class Insecta; order Orthoptera; family Acrididae; genus Schistocerca; species Schistocerca piceifrons. The sequence goes on from NC_060149.1 coordinate 77,441,105, forward strand.
AAATAGAGATTAAAAGGGAAATGAATGAACAATTAGCAGCCAATCAAGTGAAAGTCCAGGAGCAATTAGAAGCTAATCAAGCGGAATTAAATAATAAATTAGTAGAGAGTTTTCAGAAACTTGATGATAAATTAAATAAAACGGCGGAAGAATTGAAAATTCAGAATGAAAAGACAGAATTAAAATTAGCTGCTCAAATTGAGCAAGTCACTCAGCAGTGTAATGAAAATGCGAAGAAGTTACGCCTAGAGCTAACTGAGTATGTTGCTACTAAGTGTGATACTATTAAAGAGCAGGTCGAGTCAATACCACAGATAGTTCAAGCACAAGAACAGATGCAATGTTCTATCACGGTAATTCCGGTATTAGTTGAAGTTCAAGATGAATTAAAGCAACAAGTAAATGAGATGTCAGCAGATATGCAGGATTTGAGACAATCACAAGACAAGATCCCAAAGGACATCCAAAATTTGGATAAATCCATAAATAACATAAAGGAGAGACAAGACGAAGTTGATCATAAGGTAAACATTCTCGCGGGAAAATTCTCGCAGTTAAGTTTAGAAAGGCAAAGCATTTCTTCAGACAATATTGAACATACGGTCAGAGCAGCTATACAATCTATGACTGAGAGTTCTGAAGAAAATTTATTTAATAAAGGTTTTCGAGAAGCCAAAGAACAACTAGGCGAAGAACTTCAACAATGGAAAGAAAACATTGAGAGATCTTTAAATCTATCTCGAGAAGATTTGTGTTCCACGCAAAGAAATGAACCCATAACAAGATCTATCAATGAAGCTACATTATTTACCCAACCAAGTACAGACAGGGACATTAATGCACACGTTTGTTTTTGCAATCAACATCAATCACAACACTATGAGGGTAGTCATAATGACTAATTGTAAAAGCAATACTGAGGAGAAAATGTTGAAACGTCAATTCCAGATCTACAACCCAGACAAGAAAAATGTTCATCCCGTAGTGTTTATAAGAAGTTTTAGGGGAGTATTGGCAAAAAATTGGAGTGAATGGCAAAAGGTTAGTTTTGTGACCGGTTATATTAAGGGGTCAGGAACTATATGGGCATCTGATATGATATCAACTTGGGACACTTATGAAGATTTTGAACGAGCATTTTTATCCAAATACTGGTCTGAAGGAGTACAAGAACGTTTAAGGCAGGAGGTATGATACCCGGAACCTTTTTCCTTTTCACGTGGGTCTTTAAAGAAATACTTTGAGAAATATATAAACAAATCGCGGTATTGGGATAAGGCTATGCCTCTACAAGACGTGATTGGCATATTAAAATCTCGACTTCCGGCCAGCATCAGAAATAGAATGCTGTATATTAATGAGCATGACCTTGACTCTTTCATGACTACGCTTGACACTATAAATATGATCGAGGAAGATGAACATCGGCCAAGACAACCGGTTATGCAGAGGAGAGCGATTGAGGTGCGAAACGCAAACCAGAATGGAAACGGATTTAATAATTATTATACTAGGAATAGTCAGAGATTCAACGGAAATGGAAATTTCAATAACTGTGCTGCGAGGGGCAGATTCAGAGACAATCGAACAGGTCGCAGATACAACCCAATGTTTGGAACTGCAAGAGATTATCAGAACCAGCAGTCTTCAAATAATAATAATAATGCGTACAGAAATTACAGAAATTCTGACCCTCGATTTGAAGCAAATAACACAACCAGTCATCAACAACAACCAGTCATAACAGAAGTAGTAGATGATTCAAGAGGAAATAATAATAGACATTTAAACTGAAGAGGGCCGCTTTATGCTCCGTAAAGTCGGCCGGGGAATACAAAAGGGGCAAACCTGTTTTAAACGAAATTAATTCCGTGGCAATGTTGAGATATAATGAAGGCGAATTAATGACAGATGAATTGACGAGAGAATTAGAGGCCTGTGTAGTCGAAGATAAAAGGGTTCCTGTGTCTGAGATCATCACAGAAGTGGGAGGAATTTTAACCAATGTTGTATTGGACACAGCTTCATCTACAGACGTAGTACCTGGAAATTTGTTTCGCAGAATTAGTAAAATTAAGAAAATCCCTGTCCTACCAGTACAAAATTGCCGAGTTATAGCGCTTATAGAGATAAAATTGGGAAATGTAGCTAAACAATGCACATTCCTTGTGGTGGAAAAGTTGTTAGTAGATTGTATTCTTGGCATTGGAACTTTGCAAGCCTGCAGTTGCAAGTTGGACTTGGTAGAAGGAAAGGTGCATTTTAAAATCGAAGATCAATTTGTTACACTGATCTTACTGAGAAAGGAGGCAGTGTATGAGCGATATTTCCGTGGTGCTGCTATGCAGTTGATTTGTGCTGAAAATAATAATATGTGCTGACTACCGATCAAGTCAATTCAAGAAGAGGATTTCAGACAAACAGTCGAACAGAAGATTGCTGAGTCAGATTGCCTAACGAATAGTCAGAGGGAACAATTATTCAATATATTAACAGAATATGAGTCAGTTTTCGATGAAAAGCCCGGAATTATTAGAGGATATGTTTGTACATTACAGATTAAGCCCCATAAGACATTTTGCCGCACACACTATCCCATTCCCTGGCGATTAAAACAACCAGTTCAGGAAGAGATACAAAAAATGTTAAACTGGAATCTTATTGAACCGTCGAACAGCCCATATTGTTCTCCGTTGATTGTTGTACCAAAGCCAGGAGGAAAAGTTCGATTGGTATTAGATGCAAGGGAAATTAACAAAATTATAGTACCTGTGCGCACACATCCGGAGAACATCGATGAGTTAATACAGAAATTTCAAGATGTATCCTATTTAACCAGTATTGATTTGAGAAGTTCGTTCTGGCAAGTCCAGTTAGACAAGGACTCAAGAAAATATACTGCTTTTATATATGGAGGGAGAAGCTATCAGTTCAAGGTCGTTCCGTTTGGTCTCAATATCAGCTCTGGAGTTTTATTTCTGCGTTGGACTATGCCCTAGGACCAGAACTACGTAATCGAATAACAATTTTTGTGGGCGATCTATTAATTGCCTCTAAAACTTGGGAGGAACATGTACAACTTATTAGGAGAATTTTTGCTGTGTTCAAACAAACTGGTGTAACTGCAAATCTAAAAAAATCCCAATTTTCTCTACAGAGAATTAAATTCTTAGGACATATGATTAATGCAAAAGGCATTATTCCAACAGAAGCGAAGATCAGTGCGATAAAAAATTTTCCAACTCCAAGAAACAGAAGACAACTGAAAGGCTTTATAGGCTTAGCTTCATTTTTTCATCGATTTATTAAAACTCAAGCAATGAACTCCGAAGCATTAAACCGGCTCCTGAGGAAAGATGTACCATGGCAATGGTCTAATGATTGTGAAAAGGCTTTTTGTGAAATTAAGGATCAACCGATAAATGCTCCGTTATTATACCACCCTGATATGAATGTCGGATTCTGTTTAGCCACTGATTCATCAGATGTCGGATTAGGATCTTGTTTATTTCAAATTAGGTACATCGATGGTGTAAAAACCTTTTGTCCAATTGCATTTGCTAGCAGAGTTTTATCCACCTGTGAAAGAGCATATACCACTACGGAATTGGAAGCTTTAGCAGTTATTTGGTCTTTGAAAAGGTTTAATTATTATGTATATGGCTCAAGGATAGCCGTTTATTGTAACCATCAATCACTAGCCTTTTTACAAACTTGTAAGTTGCTGCATCCTCGCTTGTCAAGGTGGACGCTGGCGCTGCAAGAATATCAGTTTCAAATTATTCATGTACCTGGAAAAGAAAATATTATAGCTGACGCGTTGTCAAGATCTCCAGAAGGAATAACACCTGAACTGGATGTAAATAATAAGGCAGAATTTCCAGTGCTTCTTCTTCAAGAAAATAATTACAAGTTATATTATATTCATTTATGTAAGACAATGGCTCAGCTTCAGAAGAAGGATCGATGATGGAATGCTATAATACGACAATTCAATCAACAAAATCCTATGGTCAATTTGGAATACTACCGGCTTGTGAACAATATTTTATTTTTTAAATCTGGGAAGGCTGAGAATCCAAAGTGGTGTGTCTGCATACCCGAAGAATATGAAGAACGATTAATTTGGTTTACACATTTGACCTGGGGTCATGTTGGTGTTGTAAAGTGTGCTAATAAGATTAGATATTATTGTTACTTCCCAAATATAAGGTGAAAAGTGCACAAAGTCATACAGAAATGTATTCTCTGTCAAAAGGCTAAGCCGGACAACAAGGGAAATAAAATTGTGCTTCACTCAATAATACCTGAAGCACCAAGATCACTTATATCATGTGATATTTGTGGACCACTTCCTAGAGCCAGAGGTGGTGTTAAGTACATTATTGGATTCCGTGATGTGTTTACAAAATATGTTAAACTATATCCTATAAAATCAGCAACTGCAAGAGCTGCCGCAGTAAAGTTTGTAAATGACTACATTCCTCATGCAGGGATTCCAAAATCTATAATCTCCGACAATGCGAAGATATTTACAGGATATTTATGGAGAAAATTAGTGTCACAACTAGGAATAAAACAGATATTTACATCTTGCTATCATCCACAAGGGAATTTAATTGAACAGGTTTTTCGAGAACTAAACAGATTCATGAGAACGTACTGTCATGATAAACAAACTACCTGGATAAACTATTTGACCGAGTTTGAGCAGATTTATAATAATTTACCTCATAGTTCTACAAACTTTACCCCGAATGAACTGATGTTCAGAGATAACGAAAGAAACTTTTGGGTAGATAACTTGCCTAAACTCGAGGACACCAAAATGTCATGGGAAGAAAAAATTCGCAATGCTCTCATTAATATTACGGAGAAAGCAAGACAGCGAAAGGAAATCCATGACAGAAACATCAAACGGATTCAGACTTTCAATATCGGACAGAAAATTCTTTTAAGAAGACACATCAAGTCATCAAGGTTGAAGAAGACCATCAAAAAATGGAATCTAATTTATACAGGTCCATATATAATAGTTGATATACCGAATCCTGGTGTGTATTTATTAGCATATCTGGATTCTGGAAGAATAAAAGGATTATTTCCCCATGTAGACCTAAAGAGGTACTTTTAAGGAAAGTGTTTCAAATTAAATGAAAAGTCTGTATGAAGTATTTGAGTGTAAAAAACAAAAAAAATATATAATAATAATAATAATTGAAGTGCAAAGGACAGTATGCCTCAGCTACTGCGATAGGTTAAATGACAGCATGCCAAGCATCTGTGATAGTTTAATGAACAGTAAGCGGTTGCTTCTGTGATAGTATAGGAATATTTAGAAAAGTAAGTGGAACTGTAGCTATTGCTGCTGTGAAGACTTACGGATTATCTGTCTACAGGATGATCACCAAAGAAGCTTGTGCGTGTGAAATAATATACATTCAGGGAGTGTTAATCTCCAGTGAGAATAAGTTTACTGAAACTATATGGTCGAATACGGCGCTTGCGTGTGAAGTTAGTGTTTGTAAACTGACAGTTCACAGGAGAACAAATGAACTGCGTTAGGAAATTAGAATCGATTGCTACTGTCCACAGATATAAAGACTCGCTTTTTTTTTTTTTTTTTTTTTTTTTTGTGCGAGCTAAATTCTATTCAAGAGAATTTAATTAACCAGCTTAGTGTGTGATTATAAAATTAGAGTTAATAAGAAAGTTCTTCATTGAATTTATAATAATGTGTCATTTTCCAGTTGGATTTGTTTACTGTTATATTGCATTCATATATGTTCATGAGAAAATGCGGCATTTGGAGTATAAAAGAGAAAAATTAATTTCAGCTGGAGAGGTCATGCAGCAAGACTTAATTAAACGTTCTCTTTCAGCAAAATTTCATTTTAATCATGTATGAGTAAGATATAATTTTTTTTGGAAATTGTCTCAAATAATAAAGTTTTTAACATTCTGACATGCTATCCACATTCGTACTTGAAACCAAATTAGGAAAGATTCAGATCTACTTCCACCTGGAAAAGCCAACAAAAAATAAATAAATAAATAAATAAATAATTAAAACCAGGATTAGAACCTTTCGGCTTACTCAAGAAGATGGATGAACTTATTCATGTTTTCAAAATTGTTTTCCGATCTGGAGTTGTGATATTGTGCAACTACAGTATCGATTAAGACACCTAGGTGTGGAAAGTATAAGATGAATGGATTTTCCCATTCCTCAGATGGAAGATTGGATGGATCAGGTCCATATTTGAGTTCAAAATGAATCTGGAGAAATTCAACTAACCATTCTCTTCCAGGAAACTTTAATAGTTGACCATTCCTTAGACGAATTTCGATTGTTTCATGCCACAATCCTGAGTACCTGTTCCTGAGGTTCCTTCTGGTCTCTCAAATCCGTTACGTCTCCTGTCCGGTACGCCAATGCGACGCCTGTCCTCCGTGCAGTGTCCCATGTTCCTGTTCGATCACTTTCACCGCAGTTCAGCAAGACATCGATGAAGAAAATTTTTCAGAATATTGTAAAAAAAAAAATTAAAAAAAAATTTGCATGTGTAAAGTTTTCTTTTTTTTTTTTTTTTTTTGCTATGAGGCAGATTTTATCTTTCCTATGAATTCTAGATAACTCTCAAATTTCTACATTATTCTGTCTTTCCTATCATCTGTGATACCTAGTAGTTGGGGTCTAAGCCTCCAGGTTTTCCGGGGTTTCCCTGTGAAGGCCAGTTCCTGAATAGGTAGACCTGATTAACAACTACATAAGTCCATCTTCCCTGGTTGTGTACGTGGGATGCGGGTATGCCCCAGTACACGTGAAAGCAACAACTAGGTATCTAGTAACGAAGATACAAAATCTCTTTCAATTCTTGTAAAAAAAAAAAAAAAAATCTTACTAACTTCTTAAAATTTATAGGAACGTATGTTCCACAAATTGTAACGAGTTAGCTAAGCCAATAGTTAGCTCGCAAAGTGGATACATATCAACTTCGCTCGCTGCGAGGAGCGATGAAATGTCTCTTGCAGCGGTCTCTCCGCGATATTTTCAGAAATTTTATAACTCAGTACATATCTCGAATTATCTCTTCTTATCTTACCAATTATCAATGCAAAGTAGTTTCAAGCCCAATTATTCCTTGGAGCGTCCATTTACTCCATGGAATAGCTTCTCTGCTATCTATGTTTTCTCTTATAAAAAGAATAGGGGACTTCTTGCCGATTAGTCGTGAAAGAAGGATGTATATGTATGTATTGTTGAGCTAGTCGCCATCTTGATGAGATTCTGTATGAGAAGGAATTTAATACATGAACTAAACTAAAGTAAGTGTGTTCGCGTATTATTTAACTTATTATTATTATTGACAGTGTCTGCTTACTACGCTGTGTTGCACAGGATCAGTGGCGAATGTCTTATTTACACTGGACGAACCTGCCGTTTTGTATGCTCAAGATATCCAGTTACTTCAAATAAATAGGCTAACACGGTCTTACCAGCAGATCTCTGGTCTTCCCCATGTGATCACCAAAAGATAATAATTATTACAAATGTTTCCAGGAGATCGACCGACAATTTTCGTCGCACCGAGACTTCGAAATTGCTTCAATGCCTTATGGAATTTAAGTTAAGCTCAATTTAATCAGGATAGAACAGTATTGAACTGTGTGAATGTGATAAGCCTGCTTTGTGAATGAAAATTCCCTTAACATACGCATGTTTTTACTATCCTGATCAGTGAAGCTAAATCAGGCCAGTGTGAGAGAGGTTTTAAAATTTTTGATCCCACACAAAATATATTAAAATGTCAATTACTGCGAACAGCATATGGAACCCATTAGCATAGCCATGATACACACAAAGCCAAGGCCTACCACAGTACATTTACAGGGTGACAATTATTGAATTATATGAAATAAATTTGTCTTAACTTCTGAACGGTTTGTGTTACGACATTCAAACTGCACAGTTGGCTGCGGGGCATCATGGGGATTAGCATGCGTATGTACCTTGTTGTTGTCGGCCATTTGCACATGAAAAATGTCACGGTTCAGTGTGCCTGAGCATATAGCGCTAGTGAAGGCTTACTATGCGAGCAATAACAGCCCAACTGCGGCTCAAAGGAAGTTTGTGACTTAGTTCAAGCTGAAGGCAATTCATCAAAGTATGCTAACAATCAAGAATTTGATTCACAAGTTTGAGAGAACAGATAGTGATCGTGATGACAGTGTTGGCAATGTTGGTCATCCTAAAAGGGTGACAACACCAAAAACATCGAGAAGATACGTGCTGTGTTTCAAACCAGCCCCAGGAAATCAATCAGAGGAGCTGAACAACAGGTGGGAATCTACTGGGAGACACTGTGACAAATTGTTGTTGAAGACCTGCACCTCTTCCTATACAAAATTCAAACCTATCAGCCGTTAAACCTAAGGGTCACGGGACAAAGGTCGTGTGTCGCCAACACTATTGTTCACAGAATTGACGAACAGGACTTTGATGTGAACTGGGTTTGGTTTAGTGACGAATGCCACTTTCATATCGATGGGTGCGTCAATAAGCAAAACTGGCACATTTGGAGGACTCACAATCCGCATTTTGCGATTGAGAAGTCTCTTCGCCCTCAACGAGTGATCGTGTGGTGTGCAATGTCCAGTCATGGAATAATTGGTGCGATATTCCTTGATGGCAAAGTGACAACTGAATGGTATGTAAAGGTTTTGGAAGATGATTTCATCCCCATTATCCAAAGTGGTCCAGCTTTCGACAAGATGTGGTTCATGCAAGACGGAGCTTGACCCCATCTTAGCAGGAGAGTGTTTGATGTTCTGGAGGAGCACTTTGGGGACAGCATTCTGGCTCTGAGGTACCCCGTGAACACTGTCATGGGTCTCAATTGGCTGCCATATTCTCCGGATCTGAACACATGTGATCCCTTTTTGTGGGGCCATATTAAATTCAAGGTGTACAGCAACAATCCCAAAACCATTGCTGAGCTGAAAACAGCCATTCATGAGGACACTGACAGCATCAATGTTCCGAGAACTTCAGTGGGTCATGCAGAATTTCGCTATATGTCCGTGCCACTTCATAGCCAATGTTGACAGGCATATCAAACATGTCATAACCTAAATCCAAATATCTGTAGTAACATTACGTGTTGAATAAACAGTGTGCACACCATAGTTTGTAACTAATTTATGTTTTTTTCATATAGTTCAACAATTGCCACCCTATACATTTACATCTACATCAATGCTCCACAAGCCTCTGTACAGTGCACAACAGATTATATTCGTGGTCCTTACACGAAACGAACATCAGTGGCAGTAGAATCATTCTACAGTTACCCTCAAATGTAGGTTCCTTAAATTTCCTCAACAGTGTCTTTCCTCCAGGAAGAGTAGTACAAGTGTAAAAGAATACTAGTTCCACAGACAATGAAGAGATTGAAAAAGTATGATGAGATAAAAGAAATTATTCAGAATTAAGGGAGGTGAAAATTTAATTATGATGGGCAACTGTAATTCAATAGTAGGAGAAGGAAGAAAACGAAAAACAGAATGGGGACAAATGAATGAATGAAAAGTCATATGATAAAATTTTGCACAGAGCATAATTTACTCACTGCTAATACTTGGTTCCAAGAATCACAAAAGAAAGTTGCATACACGGAAAGACAGTACACATACCGTAAGGTTCAGAAAGAATATATAATGGTAAGGAAGAGATTCTGAAACCAAATTTTCAACTGCAAAACATTTCCAGCCACAGAAGTAGACACTGACCATAATTCATTGGTTATAAACTGTATAAATTGCACAAATGCAAGAAATAAAGGAGATGGGACCTCGATAAGTTTAAGAGCCTAGATGCTGTTGGGAGTTTCAAAGGGAGCATTAGGATACTATTGACTGAGAAAGGGAGAAAGGAATACAATAGAAAACAAACAGGTAGCACTGGGATATGAAGTATTGAAGGCAGTAGAGGATCTAGTGGGCCCAGTCAAAAATCCTTGGATACACATGAGGTACCAAATGTAATTAATGAAAGAACAAAATACAACAATATAGAAATGAAACAGGCAAAACAGAATACAGACAATTAGAAAAGGATATTCACAGAAACCACAAAACAGCAAAGCGGGAGTGACTAGACGAGAAATGGAGAGCTGTACAAGTATGCTTGAGTATGAGAAAGATAGATGCAGCATATAAGACATTTATAGAAATTTTTGGAGGAAAGTGAATCCTGTGTATGAATACGAAGTGCTCATATGGCAAGCCAGTACTAAGCAAGGGAGAGAAGACTGAAAAGTGCTAGGAATATACAGAAGGATTACACACAGAGCAGAAACTTGAATACAATATTATGGGAAGAGATGAAGATAAAATGGCAGAAGTATGGTATGAGAAGAGTTTGACAGAGCACTGATGGACCTAGATCAAAACAAAGCACCCAGAGTAGACAACATTTCCTCAAAATTGTTAGTGTGATCCTTGGGAGAGCCAGTCACAACAGAGCTATTTTACAAGATACACGTGACAGATGAAATACCACCCGATTTCAAGATGACTGTACGAATCATAATTCCAAAGAAGAAAGGTACTGACAGGTGTGAATGTCAACAAACCATCAGTTTAACAAGTCATTGTTGCAAAAAACAGAAAAAATTGGTTTACAGAAGAACAGAAAATGTAGAAGCAGAACTCGGGGAAAGCCTGTTTGGATTCTGGATAGATGCAGGAACACGTAAGGCAATACTGACCCTGTGACTTACCTCAGAAGATAGGTTAAGGGAAAGCAAACCTACATTTATAACATTTGTAGATTTAGAGAAAGCTTTTGGCAATGTTGATTGGAATACACTCTTTGAAGGTAGCAGTGTTAAAATACAGGAACTGAAATGTTACTCACAACTTGTACTGGAACCAGGCTGCAGTTGTTAGAGTTGAAGGATATGAACAGGAGACAGTATTTGAAGAGTGAGAGAGACAGGATTGTAGCCTAACCATCATATTATTCACTACGTACATTTAGGGCAATATTATAGTAAGGAAAGATGAAGTTGTGTGCATCACAACTTGACTACTCTCGTATTATTTGTACCATTGCTTCCTATGACAATTCTTGAATTTTTGCCACAGTGAAGCTTTTCTTATTTGTTGTCACATATTAGCTGAACTTTGCAAAAATCATTTCGATGATGTTAATGCATCAGTGATATGGTAGAAACCAAACAACCCAACGACGGTGTTCTTTTGCAACCATGTCAATGAGACACTGTTGAAACTGTGACTAACTTTGTTTCATAAATTTCAAGAGCTCTAACTTAATACAAATCATTCAGAACTTGCAGAGTGTGATGGTTTCATCATTCAATTGAGTCAGCTTTTTTTGTTAGCATCGTTGGAGCTCTATCTTTGATAACTGAATGATATATAACATTATCCATTATACTGACAGACAGCCGACAAAGTTTTCTAGCGGCTGTCCCTGAACCATTTATGAAAAAACTTTTTAATTCATTTCGTCATGGTGGTCACTCATTTTCCTCAATTTGTAACACAGGAGACAGTTCAATATGAAACCAGAGGAAGTTCCTGCATACAAGACAGTAATTACTGTCAGCACGGGAACAGCAATGCTTCAATATATGCTGTCACATATCCATTCTTTCCTGACACAATGACCAGCTTTTACTAAAGTTTCATCCCATCACACAATGTCTTAACAATGCCAACTGACAGCTTTGACAACTGTCGACAAAGTTGGTCTTTTTACTGTCGTGTGCTCTTTGCTCTTGCAAGAACAACATAATGACAACAAACATTTTGCTGTAGGTTTTTGATCTAATAAGAGTGAACATAATTGGTAATAGAAGTTAATTATTTCTGTAGTTATAGTGATATGGAACACAAAACGAAAGTTGAGTTGCAAAGCAGAGTTATGACAGTCAGCACAAACAGTGGATCAATAAATCATTGGAACATACTTATTCACTTATTTATTCAATTTAATATAAAAAAATTTTCCACTAGGCAGATCAGTCTTTAGGCTGAACTGAGAAAACAATATCTTACTAGTCAATAGCTAGCACGAAATGGATGACTTTTTCCAACACAATGACCTTGGTACACTTAACTAGCATCCCAATTAAAAATATCTTAATTAAATCTGTACTTACATAACTGTCAACTGTTGACAGAACTGCCATCCATCAGCTTCAATGGCTGAAATTTGATTGTTACTTAGGTTCAAATGATTCAGTAACACCAGACCATATAACCATCCTTTTCTAATGGCACTTATATTGTTGAAATCAAGATACCTACAAAAAAAGATGACATTCATAGTAAATACATTATCTGTTTGTTAACTTCATGTTCCATATAGATGTATGATTTATATCACAAAATGTAGAATAAGTCAGTATACATGTTACATGAAAATTACTAAATAGCACAATTACTTAAATTTAACACAAATTTGTATATTAATCTTTGATCCGACATGTCATAATATATACACCTTTACACTACATATTATGTTTTTCAATACAGATGTGAGTAATCCCTACCCACGCTCTGTTACAAATTGCAGAAACTGAAATTCTTCTACAGAATAAGAGGAACTGTGAAGGAGAAACTGTTTCAGTGTCTTTTCAAATTTACTTTTGCTGACTGCCAGACATTTTCTATCACTGTGCAAGTGATCAAAAATTTTTGTTGTAGTACTGCGTGTCTCATTATATACTAAACACAATCTTAATGTGGACTAACGAAAATCATTTTCTCTTGTTGGATTTTAATTAAGTACATCATTGTTCCTTTTGAGCTGCAGTGGATTCTTTATAACAAACTTTATGAAAGAATAAATATATTATGAGGCAGTAGTCATAATGCCCGACTACTTAAACAGATGTCTTCAAATGGCTCTCAGCACTATGGGACTTAACATCTGAGGTCATCAGTCCCCTAGAACTTAGAACTACTTAAACCTAACTAACCTAAGGACATCACACACATCCATGCCCAAGGCAGGATTCGAACCTGCGACCGTAGCGGTCACGCAGTTCCAGACTGAAGCGCCTAGAACCGCTCGGGCACACCAGCCGGCAAACAGATGTCTACAAGATGATCAGTATGAGCATCACATATTACTGTTACAGCAGATTTTTGAGCAATTGTAACATAATGCATATGGTAGTGAGTTATCACCCAGATGGAAAATTTAAGAGTTGGCTCGGCTGAAGGAGCCGGGGCAAAGAACAATGGCTAAGGCTTTCACAGCAGGCTGTGCAGTCACTGGCAAAGCTAGTGCTCAGATACGTCTAATCTGTGGGTTTTTCGAAGAAGCAGGAAGTGGCTGGACGATAGCAAGGCTGGTCTGCTGTGAGTGGTTTTTACAATAGCAACAACATGATGGAAGATAGCTACCTTCAAACACTTTATAATTCAGTAGTAAAGTGATACCCCACTTTCACACTTTTCAAGGGACTTCAAAAACATGATGTAAAATGCAGGAAAATATAAAATGTGGGAAATAGCGTTTTAAGCTGTAAAAGTTACATATAGAATACCCCCTTGCATTTTCGCACTTTATGTATGATATATGTACATAACAGGCATCAAAAGACTTGTCAGGGACTTTTTATTATCTAATAAAGGTTTATTATCTTATAAAAAACGCTGATGTAACTGGAATTGATAACTGTCTGGGAAGTAGAAACTTTTGACTTAATTTCAAACGTCATAGTCGATGTCTTTCGAAAGACTGCAGCTGTCACTCATTATTTAAATAATGAAATACTGCACTAGGTACGTATTTTTCATGCTTAGTGATGTGTTTCAAGAATTTTTTCTTGTTGTCAGGTGCAAATATGTACAAGTATTTTGTGTGGTGTTTGAATACATGTTATTCTGCATCTCAAGCATTGCAGTCATCTTTTTGAGGTTATCAGGTTCTGTGCCTCCTCAGTTATGTAGAAAACCACACACACTCAGACTATCACTCACACTGTTTGTGTAACAGCACAAAAAATGAAACGAAAATACTGCATCTGACAACAAGAATAAATTCTTGAAACACACTTTGCTCAGCATGAAAAAATTTCACAACTGGCACTGTGCTTAAACTAAGAAAATTTGAGCAACGCAAAGTGAATGATGGTTTCAACTAGCGCTACATGGGGGCCAATGACGAAACACACTAAATATGGTTCGACAAAGGTGTCACAATGATCACAACAATCACGAAACTGCATTTGCACGGTAGAGAGTTTGGAAATGGTTGTGAATGGTCATGACATCTTTATTCGAACGAACCTAGTTACGCCCACCAGCCATCATGCCAAGTAGTGCTTGGCAGTGGCGGGAGGTACAGCATGAACTGTTCCAACTTTTACACATTTACCGGTTCAAATCCGCTGAGCACCCTGGTGTCAAGAAACTTAACTACATAATATTTGTAAATACTACTGGACACCCAACATCATTCCAGCGTCATTTTTTTCTCGACAAATCTTTTTTCATAATGCGTAAATCGCATGAAAATTATAAATATGTTGATGCAAAATCGGGTGCAAATTAACATTATGGTCATAGGAAAACTGACGGGAATGACAAAAAAAAAATGTCGTAAACGACAGGAAAATGTTAATGCTGGGAACGTAAAAGTGGGGTTATACTGTATTTTAATGTCTAATTGTAGCGCAAATCCAGTCATATCAACTTATCCACAGCACTGATTTATTAAGACTTAAGTGACTACAGTAATTGAACACATTTACAATAATCACTGAAAACTATTAAGTATAGAACAATTAATACAACTGTGCCATACAAGATGTTAGATGATAGCTTATCAACGCAGCTATCATTGCAGAAAGCCACAAATTTGTACGTACTTTATTTACTGCAATTTTATGTAGTTTAAATATTTTTAATTACGCAAATGTGTCACATCATATTCTCCACAGACATGCAACACACGAACGCAGTAGAGCATTTCTCATCTCTTTCCACACATAACCACATTACATTTGTCTAGATTTATAATTTTTTCTGATTTATTTAATTAACAGTTAATTCAGCCACTATTAAAATTGGTAAAATGTTCATAAGATCTGATAGCATCACTAAATTTAGCATGAAAAGACGCATCAATTGAGGAGGCCAAGTTTATTATGGCATACCTTTTAACACACATACTTTGTTACGGATCATAAGCACATATGCACTACATCTATGATTAATTATTTATATATTAACTTTTATATATAGACTATTGTCTTTGGTCTCAATATAACTGAATGAGAAAGAACCATTATTTCAGTAATAAGTCAATTTGTAATATTATTATTATTCAAATGGTGATTCATTTTATGTATCTTAAGCAAGTTGTGGAATTTCGGTGGAGGAACGCAAGTTCTCACAGACATGACCAAAGAGACGCTCAGGCATTCTGTGTCATGGAAAAAATCTTGGGACCAAGGAAGGATTCAGGAGCGAGTTGAGTTTGGAACAGTGTGTCAAGTCAGCAGAGGATTAACTAGTCAAGTTTGATGCAGGGCAGACTTTAGGTAATGCATTAAGAATCTAGCAGTGGGTTAAAGTGTTAGTTTTTGGATGGCAGACAGCCATGTGAATACGCTAAAATTCATTCTCACTTAGATAAAATGCCAAATGGGACTTTGATTCGAGGAGTTATAGGGAATCATCATCATACGGTGTCCATTATACACTGAAGCACCAAAGAAACTGGGACAGGCATGCATATTCAAATACAGAGGTATGTAAACAGGCAGAATACAGCGCTGAGGTCGTCAACGCCCATACAAAATAACAAGTGTCTGGCGCAATTGTTAGATCAGTTACTGCTGATACAATGGCAGGTTATCAAGGTTTAAATGAGTTTGAACATGGTGTTATAGTCGGCACACGAGCAATGGGACACAGCATCTCCGAGGTAGTGATGAAGTGGGGATTTTCCCGTATGACTGTTTCATGAGTGTACCGTGAATATCAGAAATCCAGTAAAACATCAAATCTCTGAAATTGCTGCAGCCGGAAAAAGATCCTGCAAGAATGGGACTAACAACGACTGAAGAGACTCATTCAACGTGACATAACTGCAACCCTTCCACAAATTGCTGCAGATTTCAACGCTGGGACATCAACATCTTTGGTGTGACGTCATAAGCGAGTGACTGCATTTGAGATCGCTCTCCAAGTTTTCATATATTTTTAGGTTTCAGATACATATTTTAACGGTTTTTGTGATAATATTTACTATATAAGTGACATATTAGTGGTTTCTTCATTCACCTCTGCCTTTCTTGTGTTGTGACCTGATATTTGTGAGTGTTTTGTATCGAGCAACTTAACCTCTTGCCTGCGTTTACATTCCGCGCTGACCAGTTGCAGCTGTAGCGGCGCATCGAAAGCTAAGTACTAATTAATTGTTTGTGTATAGTGGTTTATTTAGAAACTTTAGTAGTCTTCAACCGGTGTTCTTGGTGTTTTCTGGTGAAATAATTTCAGAAGAACGTTTTGGGAACTGTTTTCAGCTTTGTTACTGTGTCATTAGACGTTTGATTCTCTTTCTGTATTAGTCTTTTGTTATATTCACATTTTTTGTTTATTAATACTGTTAATAATAGTAGTTACTTCCCTTGTAGAGTAAGTTTGTGATTATTGTAGTCAGGTTTTTAACATCATCTTACTGTAGTAGCGGAACTTAGAAAAAGTAAAATTTTACCATGAGTGACAAGTGTGGGCTTTGCCGTAGGTTCGTGAGTAGTGGATTGCGGTGTGAGACTTGTTCGAAGTATTTTCACTGGGGGGAATGCAGTGGGAAAGCTAGTGGGCATTCTGGTGAGATCCTCTCCTGGAACTGCAGGTTATGTAGCAAGAGTAAGTTGATAGAGGAGCAGGAGCGTAAGATCTGTGCCCTTCAGGTGCAGTTGAAAAACGCACAGGGACAGCTAGATAGGATGAGGAGGGACAAGGGGTTTGGGGAATGGGAGCTGGCTGTTGGCAAGAGATCTGCTAGGAAAAGAAGATTTTCAGATAGTTTTACTATTGGTGTTTAAAATAGATATGACCAACTGTCAGAGTCTAGTGGAGAGGAATCTCTAGTAGCTGTAGATGTAGGAAGTATGCAGCAAACCTCAGTAGTTACGGTGCCTAGAACAGTTGCAAAGTCGAAGAGGAAGAAGAAGGTTCTGTTGCTAGGTAGTTCTCATGGCAGAGGTGTAGGCCAGCAGTTGCAGGAAGTGCTGGGGAGTGAGTACCAGGTCACCAGCATTGTAAAGCCTAATGCAGGATTGGCTCAGATGACTGTTAACATAGGGGGGTTATGTAGGGATTTTACTAAAGCGGATCAGGTAGTGATTGTGGGTGGGGCTGGTAACAGTATTGATAGGGATGGGGAGTAAGACATAGATGGTGACCTGGAAAAGATAGCCACTCAGACCGGCAACATGAATGTGCATTTCGTGGAACTGTTTCAGCGCCACAACCCGCCTCATCTTAATACAGCCGTCAGGCGTAATAACATGAGACTTGGGGGTGCGCTGATGACAGAAAGCATGGGTCACATTTCAGTGATGTCGGTGGAGTCTATCAGCAGGACGGGTTTCACTAGACATGGCCTGCACCTCAACAGGTATGGGAAAGGGGGGGGGGGGGTTGTAGTAGAGGGGTTTTGGGGGCGCACGACAGCAAGGTCTTCAGCGCCCGTGCAGTATCATAGTGAGATGGAGGTATGGGAAGGGGAGGTTGGCAAAGCTTATAGGTGACAGCATAGGTGGGGTTGGTGGGATCACTCACGGGAAAATTCCTGCAGTAGTGGGTGTCACAGCTGCACCTTTTTTAGATTGAAGTCAGCTGATAGGTATTCCTGCTTAATGGAAGTCTCTCTAACAAGTGAATCACTTTTGACAAAGCTTAGGTATCCGAGTAATGAGGGAATTAGTATATTTCATTAAAATATACAAGGTATTAGAGATAAAGTTTGTGAACTGCTTATAGATGTTGACTCTGAAATTATTGGTATATCTGAACACTTCTTAAATAAGGAGATAATTCAGAGGCTTCCTTTACCAGGATACAGGTTGGCTGGCAGCTTTTCGAGGAGCTCTTTGCGGTGTGGGGGAGTAGCCATGTATGTGAAAAACGGCATCCCATTTATTTGAGTCAATTGATGTTTCAAAGTACTGCACTGAAAAGGTGTTTGAATGTTGTGCAGGTGTGGTTAAATTTAATGGAGCTAAACTTCTAACTGTTGTTATTTATAGATCCCCAGACTCCGATTTCACAACATTTTTGCTAAAGCTAGAGGAGGTTCTTGGTTCACTTTATAGAAAATACAAAAAGTTAGTTATATGTGGTGACTTCAATATTAATTGTACAAGTGATTGTGCAAGGAAGAGGATGCTGGTAGACCTCTTTAATTCATATAATCTTATGCAAACCGTATTCTTTCCAACGAGAGTGCAAGGTAACAGTAGAACAACCATAGACAACATTTTTGTTCATTCCTCATTACTAGAAGGGCATTCTGTTAGCAAAAAGGTGAATGGCCTTTCAGATCATGATGCACAAATTTTAACTTTAAAAGATTTTTGTGCTGCAACACGTGTTAAATATAGTCATCAGCTCTTCAGGAAAGCTGATCCAGTTGCTGTAGAGACCTTTGTAAACCTTATAAAGGAACAAGGGTGGCAAGATGTTTATAGCGCTGATACAGTAGACGATAAATATAATGCTTTTCTCAAGACTTTTCTTGTGCTCTTTGAAAGTTGCTTTCCTTTAGAACGTTTAAAACAGGGTACTAGCACAAACAGGCAGCCTGGGTGGCTGACTAGAGGGATAAGAATATCTTGTAGAACAAAGTGGCAATTATATCAAAATGTTAGAAACAGTCAAAATCTAAATGCAGCAGCCCATTACAAACAGTATTGTAAGGTGCTTAAAAATGTTATTAGGAAGGCAAAAAGTATGTGGTATGCAGATAGAATAGCTAAATCTCAGGATAAAATTAAAACCATATGGTCAGTCGTAAAGGAAGTTGCTGGTCTGCAGAGACAAGTCGAGGATGTAGAATCAGTGCGTAGTGGGAATGTCCGTGTTACTGATAAGTCGCATATACGTACAGTATTTAATAATCACTTTCTGAATATAGCAGGTGAACTAAATAGAAACCTAGCCCCAACAGGGAATCATATAGCGCTCTTAGAAAAAAGTGTTCCGAGACTGTTACCTGAAATGCTCCTCCATGATACTGACAAGAGGGAGATTGAGTTAATAATTAAATCACTAAAGACCAAGAACTCTCATGGATATGACGGGGTATCTAGCAGAATACTGAAGTATTGTTCTATGTATGTTAGCCCAGTTCTCAGCCATATCTGTAACTTTTCCTTTAGGAGTGGTCGGTTTCCTGACCGATTAAAGTACTCTGTAGTGAAGCCACTTTATAAAAAGGGAGACATTGATAATGTTGACAATTTTAGACCTATTTCTATGCCATCAGTATTTGCTAAAGTTATCGAGAAAGTTGTATATACAAGGTTACTGGAGCATTTAAATTCACATAATTTGCTGTCAAATGTTCAGTTTGATTTTAGAAATGGTTTAACAACTGAAAATGCTATATTCTCTTTTCTCTGTGAGGTTTTGGACGGATTAAATAAAAGGTTGTGAATGCTAGGTGTTTTCTTTGATTTAACGAAGGCTTTTGACTGTGTTGACCACAAAATATTACTGCAGAAGTTGGACCATTATGGAGTAAGGGGAGTAGCTTACAATTGGTTCGCCTCTTACTTTAAGAACAGAAAGCAGAGGGTGATTCTCCACAATATTGAGAGTGGTAGTGATGTTCAGTCCCAATCGGGCACTGTTAAGTGGGGCGTTCCCCAAGGGTCGGTGCTGGGGCCACTGCTGTTTCTTATTTATATAAATGATATGCCTTCTAGTATTACAGGTGATTCAAAAATATTTCTGTTTGCTGATGACACCAGCTTGATAGTGAAGGATCTTGTGTGTAGTATTGAAACAGTAACAAATAATGTACACTCCTGGAAATTGAAATAAGAACACCGTGAATTCATTGTCCCAGGAAGGGGAAATTTTATTGACGCATTCCTGGGGTCAGATACATCACATGATCACACTGACAGAACCACAGGCACATAGACACAGGCAACAGAGCATGCACAATGTCGGCACTAGTACAGTGTATATCCACCTTTTGCAGCAATGCAGGCTGCTATTCTCCCATGGAGACGATCATAGAGATGCTGGATGTAGTCCTGTGGAACGGCTTGCCATGCCATTTCCACCTGGCGCCTCAGTTGGACCAGCGTTCGTGCTGGACGTGCAGACCGCGTGAGACGACGCTTCATCCAGTCCCAAACATGCTCAATGGGGGACAGATCCGGAGATCTTGCTGGCCAGGGTAGTTGACTTACACCTTCTAGAGCACGTTGGGTGGCACGGGATACATGCGGACGTGCATTGTCCTGTTGGAACAGCAAGTTCCCTTGCCGGTCTAGGAATGGTAGAACGATGGGTTCGATGACGGTTTGGATGTACCGTGCACTATTCAGTGTCCCCTCGACAATCACCAGTGGTGTACGGCCAGTGTAGGAGATCGCTCCCCACACACCATGATGCCGGGTGTTGCCCTGTGTGCCTCGGTCGTATGCAGTCCTGATTGTGGTGCTCACATGCACGGCGCCAAACACGCATACGACCATCATTAGCACCAAGGCAGAAGCGACTCTCATCGCTGAAGACGACACGTCTCCATTCGTCCCTCCATTCACGCCTGTCGCGACACCACTGGAGGTGGGCTGCACGATGTTGGGGCGTGAGCGGAAGACGGCCTAACGGTGTGCGGGACCGTAGCCCAGCTTCATGGAGACGGTTGCGAATGGTCCTCGCCGATACCCCAGGAGCAACAGTGTCCCTAATTTGCTGGGAAGTGGCGGTGCGGTCCCCTACGGCACTGCGTAGGATCCTACGGTCTTGGCGTGCATCCGTGCGTCGCTGCAGTCCGGTCCCAGGTGCACCTTCCGCCGACCACTGGCGACAACATCGATGTACTGTGGAGACCTCACGCCCCACGTGTTGAGCAATTCGGCGGTACGTCCACCCGGCCTCCCGCATGCCCACTATACGCCCTCGCTCAAAGTCCGTCAACTGCACATACGGTTCACGTCCACGCTGTTGGGGCATGCTACCAGTGTTAAAGACTGCGATGGAGCTCCGTATGCCACGGCAAACAGGCTGACACTGACGGCCAACACCGCGGTTCCTGGTGTGTCCGCTGTGCCGTGCGTGTGATCATTGCTTGTACAGCCCTCTCGCAGTGTCCGGAGCAAGTATGGTGGGCCTGACACACCGGTGTCAATGTGTTCTTTTTTCCATTTCCAGGAGTGTAGTTCATGAAATAAGTTCGTGGCTTGTGGAAATTAATTTGATGCTAAATCACGGTAAGACTCAGTTTTTACAGTTTCTAACTCACAATTCAACAAGAACCGATATTTTGATCAGACAGAATAGGCATATTATAAGTGAGACGGAACAGTTCAAGTTCCTAGGCGTTCAGATAGATAGTAAGCTGTTGTGGAAAGCCCATGTCCAGGATCTTGTTCAGAAGCTAAATGCTGCTTTATTTACCATTAGAACAGTATCTGAAATAAGTGACACTTCAATACGAAAAGTAGTCTACTTCGCATATTTTCATACGCTTATGTCGTATGGTATAATTTTTTGGGGTAATTCTTCTGATTCAAAAAGGGTATTTTTCGCTCAAAAACGGGCTGTTCGAGGTATATGTGGTGTAAGTTCGAGAACCTCTTGTCGACCCCTATTCAAAAATCTGGGAATTCTGACATTGCCCTCACAGTATATATTTTCTTTAATGTCATTTGTTGTTAGCAATATTAGCCTATTCCCAAGAGTTAGCAGCTTTCACTCAGTTAATACAAGGCAGAAATCAAATCTGCATGTAGACTGCACTTCCTTGACTCTTGTGCAGAAAGGAGTGCAGTATTCTGCTGCATCCATTTTCAATAAGCTACCACAAGAACTCAAAAATCTTAGCAGTAGCCCAAACTCTTTTAAGTCTAAACTGAAGAGTTTCCTCATGGCTCACTCCTTCTATTCTGTCGAGGAGCTCCTGGAAGAGCTAAAAAACTAAGCAAATTCCAGTGTTACGTTGTTGATTTTCTTCATTTAAACTTACGACTTGTCACCTGAATACGTTTTTTTATATTTCATTTTATCTGTTTCTAATATCGTGTTATAATTTCATGTATCAACTCGTTCCATGACCATGGAGACTTCTCCTTAATTTGGTCCCATGGAACAATAAATAAATAAATAAATAAACAAGTGTCAGCATGCGAACTGATCAACAACAGATCGATACAGGCTTCAGGCCCACTCGTGTAACTTTGACGACTGCACTTCACAAAGCTTTACGCCTCGCCTCAGTCCATGAACACTGACATTGGACTGTTGATGACTGGAAACATGTTGCCTGGTTGGACGAGTCTCGTTTCAAATTGTATAGAGCAGATGGACATGTATGGGTATGGAGACAACCTCATGAATCCACGGACGCTGCATGTCGGCAAGGGACTGTTAAAGCTGGTGGAGGCTCTGCAATGATGTAGGGCATGTGCAGTTAAGAGTGATATGGGACCCCTGATACATCTAGATACGACTGACGGGTGACACGTACGTAAGCATCTTATCTGATCGCCTGCATCCATTCATGCCCATCGTGCATTCTGACGGGCCTGGGAAATTCCAGCAGGACAATGCGACACCCCACAGGTCCAGAATTGATACAGAGTGGCTCCAGGAACACACTTCTGAGTTTAAACACTTTCATGGGCCACCAAACTCCCCACACATGAACATTATTGAGCATATCTGGGCTGCCTTGCAACATGCTGTTCAGAAGAGATCTTCACCTCCTTGTACTCATATGGGTTTATAGACAGCCTACCGGGTTCATGGTGCCAATTCCCTCCAGCACTACTTCAGACATTAGTCGACTCCATGCCACGTCGTGTTGCGACACTTCTGCATACTCACAGGGACTTTACACGATATTAATCAGGTGTACCAGTTTCTTTGGCTCTTCAGTGTAGAATTTAATGTAATTTACTTTCTGTTCAAACGGAAGTGAATTTACTTATAATGTCACAAAAATTAATACTGTGATTGATAAAGGTTACTATATACATTGATAAGTTTGGTGATTATGTGTGCCTAGTTAAATATGGGACTATTCTTTTTGGGAACCAGCAAGTTTAACCGCAAATTAATATTGTATTAATTTATTTCTAGCTAATTGGATTATTGTAAGACCACCATGTCTGCATTTTCTTTCTAATGATTACATGAATAAACTATCAATTTGTCCAACACAAATTTTGTGGTGTTATCTAGCAATTATAAGTTGATAGTTATCCTCTTTTTGTTTATTTTATTATTATTACATTTCATTGTAATTTAATCTTTAAATTTTGAACTTGCCAATGATTAGACTATTTGACTGAACAATCAGAAACTATGTAGCTACTTCTTCAGCTATCTTACCTAATGGGCATGAAAGCACACTTGTAACGCTTGACCCTATGACTACATCGAGCAAAAGTTTCAAATAGAGCCATATAGCACTCAACCACGTTTATTGCTAATTCTCACCTCATGGATTTATTTTATAAGAAAACAATAAATACTGGCAACTTACACAATGAAGACTTTTATCAAAGGTTGAGTTACTTCAGAACATTATTCCATAATTATTTGCACTGAACTAAGTTGTTTCAGGAGTCCCAAAATATTGTTCTCCCCCCCCCCCCCCCAGTTTAATTTGTCATTGATACGACACTTAAAATTTTTGAGTTTCCACCTTAGTGTTTTCTTACCATGTGTTAGACATATCACCTTTTGATGTGCAGAACTGAATATAGTGTTCCTATTTAAATTGAGAGTGAGACTATTTGCTGAAAACCACTCAGTAATACTTTTAAGAACATTATTTACTGTTTATTATGTGGCTTTATGTAGGTATGGATACATTTCAATATTAGTGTTACCTGCAAAAAGAACTAATTCTGCTTGCTGTATACTACACAGAAGATCATTTACATATAAATGAGAATCAATAGTGGACCTAACACAGGGCCTTGTGTAACCCCTTCAGTGATTTCTCGGTCAGAAGAATCTCCCCTGCTTAATGTAGTGCCACCACATTGTGAGCCAGGGGCCAGCACTTGCAGTATCGACAACAGCAGAAAGGTGACAGCAGGCCAGTTACCACACCTTATGGCTGCGCCTCCATTTTGTGAATGTGATTGGAAGCGTTGCATCAGCAAAAGAAGTGGGCACTGGACCTGTACAAATACTGATCGTTTTCAGCCACAGGCCTGGCAGTATGAACTCTGTGGGGAGGTGGAGTTCAGCATCTGCAATGGCACCCTGCCCTGAGCTGCAGATTCATGACGGGACAGTGCACGTGCCACTTACTGTGCCTCGAATTAGCATTTTGGACGACCTGCCAGTGGACCGGCTACTGGCTGCCCATTGCCTCAGCAACATCAGCTCTATGCTGTCAGCACACACCGAAGGGGCGTTGCTACTATGGGACAACACTACAAGTGCTATGCACTGTAGGGAGGCTTGTATAGTACCTATGTAGATGTAGATATAGTTTAAGTGCATTTTGACAACCTCATAGATCATGTGACCTAAAAGTAATTGTGCTAATACCAGTCCTAAACAATTCTGTGCACATATTCAGAAGATTCCCTATATCATAGGCCCAGCAAGTAGTTGTAGTATTCTACAACACAACGTTTCAGTGAATCTCAATCAAATGATGAGAAGTCTTCATGGCACAAAAGTTGGTTAACTGGATGGTACACTATTTCAAAACATTATTATATGGCTGTTCTGATACATCTGGAACACACTGGCCACACATTTATCTAATTTCACTGATGTGGGTGTTTTCTCCTTTTCTTTGGACCCACAGTCTTTGTGAAGATGTCATGACTGTGATGTCATTTGATGTTCAGATGAGTCCATGTAATGTCTCACTTCAAAATTTTGGAACTGGCCAACAGTCCTCCCTTCTCTGCTCCCATTTTTACATATATTTTGTGCTATTATCAATAGAACTTGCTTTGAGTTCTTGTAGGTATGATCCTTGAACAAACATAAAATAATTTTTTGCATTGACACTGAGGCTATAATACTTTGAAAGTGATCTGTAAACTAAACATATCTAGCAGCTACATGGTGGAAGTTCTTTTCTCTATACATTGGGTACTGAAGCTATGGCCTTTCTATTAAATATTAGCTATGGCAGTTCTCAGTGGAGTTGTTAAAAGTGAATATTTCAGGTCATAACCACATTTTAAATACTTACAGTGTATGCAAATTTTCCAATTTGAAAAACGCGCCATCCCCCAGCATGCTGATGAAATTTCTTCTGAGTTTTAGCACACTTAATTTATTTGATCCTTCAAACGAAAGTCCTTCAATTTCAGTTATGTTGTTTCTGTTTAATTCCCTGAAATAAAAACAAGAAATCAGAATGTATTGGGTATTGTATGGTATTTGAACTGAAAGTGTCTTTATTGTAGCGCGTTGTTTTATTGAAATTCTTATCATTGACAATGACAATCTACATGTCAGTAAAACAGATTTGTCTACAGCTACAAGTGAATTTTTAGTTCATTAACTGCAATAAGAGAATGTTTACAAATCCAAAGTCACAATTATGAGGATGTCAATTTCCCAAAGACACAATATGACAAGAAGCCATATACATAAATTTGAATTTGCAAGTAACAAAAACAGAAGTAGTAATTTTGGGAGTTTGTCCAAATAAAAGAATTGACACTCAGTTTATTATATCTCTCAGTGAAAAATACTGCATATGTCAAAAATGAACTAGTTCTTGTGTGCGTGTGCGTGTGTGTGTGTGGAGAGAGAGAGAGAGAGAGAGAGAGAGAGAGAGAGAGAGAGAGAGAGAGAGAGAGTTGGTGGTGGTGGTGGTGGTGGTGGTGGTGGTTGCTGTTGAGACTACAACACATTTACTCACACAAAAGCTAGCCTTTGGCTCTGATACTAAAATTTTATGAGAGAGTTGTAGTAAAAGTGATAAAACATTAAAAGACTAATCTTACTGGGGAAAGAGAATCTATAGTTTATAATGAGGAATCTGGACCATGTGCCTTTCCTGGCTGCTTCAACTGACTGTAGTGGTTCCTTGGCTTACAATTACATTTCGTGCAGCATACGTGCACAAAGGTAAAAGCAAACAGGGATTGCACCTGTTTGGGTGCTGCAGAAATTAATCATTGACTGTAAACAGTTGGGGTTTCAATGGCCCTGGTCAGAAGACTTCAGGATGCTGCCCTGGGCATGATGGTATTGGGAGCACCTGCAGCTGACTCTAGCATCATCTGAGACCGTGTTATCACTGAGCCTCCTAAAGTGTCTGATCTGGGCAGTTCAAACTCACCTTGGGGCGAATAATAAAGGACTATGGGATCACGAATGCCTCGGCAGAAAGTGGAAGCGGCTACTGGCCACATATATGCCCCCTTATGCCTTCAAAACAGATTTGAGGTTTTGTCCATTGTTACCATAGTTAAGAGAAGATCAAAGTCAGCACAGAATGCTACGTCTGCTGGGAGATGTGCTTAATCTCCCTGAACAGTCTAGCCAAGCATAAGAGAAGGTGGGTTTGCTGGTTATTGGGAGCTCCTAAATTAGATGGGTGATGAACCTCTCAGGGAAATAGTAAGCAGGTAAACAGGTCAGAAGATAGAAGGCAAGCGTCTACTGAGTATGTTTGCAACGGGGTTGGGGAATGGGGGGTCTCATTCTACATGTGGAGGGGACTCTGCTGGCACCTACTGAGCATACTGGGTAAAGCCAGATCAAATCAAGGCTCATGTCAGCCTGAATGACATCTGCTACCTGGAGCTGTGTCATTTTCAGGTCCTGATGAAGCATGTGGAGTGAAAAGCATCACTCAATGAGTGCTCACTCCCCCTGGCTTGGAGCCAAGCAGAAGGTCTAATACAGACTCTAAAGCAATTCTGTGTGGTTTCAGTTGCCTGTAACTACATGCGTGCATGTGAGTTGCGTTTACACGTGCGCGCGCGGTCTGTTGTTGACGGAGGCCTTAATGGCCAAAAGCTTTATTTGTGACAGTCTTTTTGTTGTGCCTATGTGCACCTCCACTATATGGTGAGTAGCAACATTCCTTTTCATAATATTGTTACATTCCATCCTGGATGTTTCAGTGTTTGAATTTTGTGACAATCTTCGATGCAAATTTCTTGGCCACTGCTATCTAGTGGAAAACCACGGGAGACAACCATCAAAATGTGAGGAAATAAAGTATGCCGTCATATTCGCCTTTTAAATTACTCAAATATCATCTGAGCTCTCAATGATTCATGCTATACCATAGAATCTGAGACATTCCACTACAGTTTTCAATTCTTTAGCTGAATTTCACTCTTTGGCATACAGTGCCACTTAATAAAAAATACTGAAATAGGTGTTCACAAATGTACTATTAAGACTAAATATGTACTCATGTTGAGTTGCATCAATAGGGTTAGAACAGTCTATGAGAAATATAAAGTTTTCCCCAAGATGATGATCCAACCATTCATTTTCTCTCCTTACAAACATTTTCTAAAAAAAGTTATTTACTTCTTTCTGTGAATAATGATGAAAGGTGGAATTTTTAGATTCTGAAAGAAACTTGTGTGTATTACTAGGGGGAAAAAAGAAAGAATATCTATAGGAATGTTTGCGAGACACATCTCTCATGCTGAAATTATATGAATCAGTATGCTGCCTTGAAAGAAATGTCTAATTGTTAGAATTATCCGAAAAAGTGCTCTACAGCACACATCTATTAATCAGGTTGTTGAAGAAATTATTAACTTAGTCTTAATAAAAGTTAATAGGTTTAGATGATTCACTCTGTACAGCAACAATAAATCAAATTATTAATAGTTTTCAGTTTGCAGATGAGCAAAAAAACATATAATTTCTACCTCATAATAAACAAATGAAATTTTAATTAAGGTACACTTACAATACTTTTAAGTTGACTAAGTTTTTGAATAGCTCCTTAACTGATCCTGTCAAATGGTTCCTGTTGATCTTCAATTCGTGCAAGGCTGAGAGCTTCTCAAATGTCCCTTCCTCAATATCAGATATTTTGTTGCTACTAAGATTTCTGAAAAGTGAAACATTATCATTGTCTCCTTATGCTCTGGTGTACACACACACACACACACACACACACACACACACACACACACACACAAAAACCAGAAAAAACTACCAAAAGCATTTTGTTATCCAGGTATTTCACTCACAAGCAATGTTTAGTGAAGTTTGTGCAAAACAGGAAAATAAAAATTTAAGTTAGAAGCAACAAATTAGTTTGCAGAGTACAAGAGAGAGATAAGACAGAACAAAAGGAGGAATGTAGGTTCAAAAGTTTTCACTGACTTTTTTTTATTTTTCTATGACAGAAAAATCTTAGTTAAATTAAATATTACATTAATCATTTTCAAAATGAAAATCAACACCTTTCCTCATTAAAGTCCTGATACTCTTGAATACAAATTATGGATCAACTCAAGCATCTGATACCACTCACCTGCTTCGACCCATGACATAACTGTGTTCTGCTGTGTGATGTCATGGTGGTGCAACATATTTGAAATGTAACAGGTCTGCAAAGGGCATATAGGAGTGTGTGATGGTGCACTCTAGTGGGGATGTCTATATTTCTAAATTGTTTGTGAGAGTTGTTTGTGAAATTTGATTTCTTGAGTGCTGTCTGCGATAATATTATTGGAAGTATTTCTGACAGTTTGTTAGTGAGTTATTTTGATATTGGCAGCTATGGGCAATAGATTCGATTTTGGGTTTGGAATTATTAGTGTGGTGTGTTGTTTATGGTTGTGGATTTAATAGTATGTTTCATCTTTTGTTAGTTGTGGGTGTGACAATGAAGTTCAGGAGTAGGTTGCTGCATATCACAATGAGGGACAACATGTTGAATATGATAAAATTCCTACTGTTATTTGGTTTAATTACTAATTATGTGAAGTGTTATGTTCCTAGAGGAGGTATGACAATGACCAAAGTTGCTGCACCTCCGACCAGGGACCAGTATATGTATGTTTGAAATTGGTATTAATGCATGTTCCTTTTTAATTTTTTGGGTTGTTTGATAGTTGTTGGTAATTATGTTGGATTGAGTGATCCTCACAGACGAATTGCTCTGAAAGTAACTTGAGCACGATTTATTATATTTGCGATACACTTCTAGCCAACATAGGTGTGTAATGCAATTTTTTTTATTGGTATTGGTCTCTCAACGTGAGCCACAGGGGCAGAACTTAAGCTGTTGATACCCCTTTCTGTTAGTTTTCACGATTTTTTTGCTATTTATTGTTTCTGTTGTTGTGATGTTTTGCGCACTGTACTATTAATGTGATTTTGCAGTTGTTTTTCCTCGGTTGTCCCAATAGTTCCAATATTTGTTATTAAAAATTTGGATAATTCTATACTTTGTGATTAAATTGTGGTGCCATGGAAACTTTTAGGAGTATCGGTCACTATTTTGAAATCATATATGTGTTGCAGGTTGGGGCCTGGATGACGGGTGGTATTGTATGCACTGGTTTACCCCAAATTACTTACCAGTTTTCCCATGAATAATATTTAACGTCATTAATTTTTCTGACAGCTAGCTAGATATAAAAAGTCTCATTTGTATTGTAGATGCAACATTTGTACATGAAGTGTAAACCGTTTGGAACGAAGCAGGAGCCAAAGTGACACAGTAAAGAGCAGCAATGGGGTTGGTACTGTTATACAGGTCTTAATCTATTGTCAAGTTGAGTAAAACTAAGTACTTTAAGCTACTGTGAAGACAGGACATACTGCTGTTGCTTCTTGCAAAGGACAAACCATGAGAATGAATAAAAACATTGAGAAAATGATCAATTCACACCCACAGACTGTAGTAACAAAAAATTTTCTGAAAACGAAAATCCAAAATCTTATAGCCAATTTTAGTACAGGTATAATGTTTTTACTTCCATACAGATGCTTCAAAAGTGTGATCTAAAGGCATATTAAATTTTTTACTAATGTCTAAAAATCTAATATGTACTTTCAATTTCCCATCTATAAATACTGTTGTCAACACAACAACACCTAGAAGCTACAAAATTTACAAATAAATTTGATGCAGAATGTGTTGTTACTGGCTGGTTGATAAGCAATAACATCATTTGGTAATTAATCAGCTATATGCTTTGCTCAGAAATCTGTCTTAGTATTTGGAGAAATTTCGCTGATCATCACATACTTATTTTTCATAACACTGCAAAGATGAAGGGAAGACAATTTGCTACAGTGAGATGCCTCTACAAAATAAATAAGAGCAAACATTCCTGAGAAGGCTAAAATATTATGTCTTTCAGGTGTTTGCTGTGAATTAACGACTAAAACTATTTTGTCTGTCATCCAGTCAACAATGTGAGTGACAGTTATCCTACTGCACATATTTATTTCTCCCTTCCATGCTCACAGACGAATTGCTCTGAAAGTAACTTGAGCACGATTTATTATATTTGCGATACACATCTAGCCAACATAATACAACTGAAATTCTTACAATAAATTAACTTGCCTCTCTAAAAAGTATAATACGCTAAATTCTGTTCAAGTACTAGTTACAAATTTATGTCTTCTTACTTGTGAGCAGCACTATCTCAGTTAACTATAATTTTTGCATACAGTCTCACTACATTTGACCTGTATCATGAACAGTTATAACACTATTACCTTACTCAGTGGACAATTTTTTAGAGTATTTCTGAATATGAAAGCAACAAAATCACACCCTGTGCCCTTTATTTTAAATACAGAGTGTGTGGGAAAGCTTATCCACTTTTATAAGATGCACGATACACTTGTGTGCTTTAATTTTGGCAAAATAATAAATCCAAGCAAGGACCTCAATAATTTTCCTGAAGGATTTTGCCTCATTTCAAAATTAAATAAATAAATCCAAAAGTGAACATGTGATGTGTCTCAGTTATTTCACCAGATTTATCGGGCTGGTATTCCTGTTAAATACACTGATAGGTACACTATTTCCATTCTAAGAAAAGCATTTTTTCTTCTTCTAAATAATAAGTTTGGGGTTAATACTTTGATGAATCATAGCAGACAAGGTAGATGAGGAAATCAGCCACAGCCACGAAAGGAAAAATTTCACAGTTTACAATCAGTAATGCAGATAAGGATTGTCGGATGTAGATTTGGCTACTGCTCCTGCTACCCACAGGAAATCACAAATAAATTCAACTTGCAACTATTTTCCATAATCTGACTGTTGCCATAAGATTATTCTAAACACAGATTTGGAAGTGTGTACAAATCTAAATACGCTAATCAAACCTTTTTTACATAATGAATGACAACACACAAATATACAAATATAGTGTAAATAAAATTATTTTAAACAAATAAACTGCATTCTGTGAATGTTACTTGCTCAAATTCGCAGATGAGGTACCATTTGGATATTTTCACTCAGCTGATGATAAAAAATTTCATCATTATCAAAGTATATCCTTTTTGATTTTTTGACAGGTGGAAGAGCCCTACAGAGCAACTTCTTGCCTCTGACTTGAATTCTTCCAACTGGAGCTCTCAACATTACATGTAAACTGTTCAACATTCACTTTTAGTTTAGAGTAGTGTGGTTTATCCATTTAATTCATTATCAGGCACTGCTGACAGTCCATTTAATTGCCTCTTGCTGCAGTAAATAAAAAAGCACTTTACCTGTGTTGATGACCCTCTCCCTATTGTCAAAGCCTTAAACAAGACCCACCTAATGTGATAATGTTGTAGCATCACATGATAATCATAAAAAACAAGTAGTTTTAATCAAGTGCAATGTCTGATGAAGTTAAACTAAGAAAATAATCTCACATAATTTATTCTTGAGACATAACAACGGGGGCAGAGGGGGAGGGGGTAGGGCGGTAACCAGTTCTGCAGTCATACCAATAAAAGAAGAAGATGATATGGTGGTCTGGGTGCATGACAACAAGGCCTTCAGCACCTGTACGAGTGTTGATAAAATACAATTCATGGAATTATAAAACTTCAGCTACAACTAACAATAATGAAAACTCACGTGCATGCCCCCCCCCCCCCCCCCCACACACACACACACATGAGAGATTCTAGAATTTTGACTAAATACAAGCATATATTTCAATACTTACATAATTTCAATTGATGAGTTGTCCGGAAAGCTTTCCAATGTAACTTCTCTTATATTATTATAACTTACATCCAATGACTTAAGGGTGGGAAGATTGTGAAGTGCATTTGCATCAATTTTTCTAATTTGATTGTGAGCCCTGTGAACAGTCACAAATCCGGGTTAAGTACATAACAGGGTAAGGAGCAATTTGCAAGCCACATAACCCTCAATCAAACACTGCATTTGTTGAACAGATAGATGAAAATATACCCCTCAATGTTCATATGTTAATGACTAATGAAGTTTTTTGCCACTCTAGCCTCTGAATAGCAACAGATCCATCTAAAAACATATATGGCAGCAGAACACACACATAAAAGACATTTGTAATTGGCAAGCTTTCGGAGCCAATGCCGGCTCCTTCAAGCAGAAGGGTTGAAGGGAGAGGGGTGAAGGAAAAGGGGCAGATTTTTGGGGAAGTCACCCTATGGTAGCTTAAAGGTAACACATACACTTGATAAATCGCAATGAAAATTCACAAGACAGAATTGATGACCAATTTTTACCTTCATGAGGTGACATTCTGGTACTGCCACTAGACAAATGTAAAAGCACATACACTATCCTTGCTTTTAAAACTAGTAGTTCATTCCTCGAGGAAGACAGAGGGACAGGTCAGGGAAGATTGAAAAGGAAGGGCAGGTCACTTGGACCCCAACTTCATAGGGCTCACAACATATGATGCCTAGCATGGATTAGGAAATGTACTGTCAGCCTTTCCCTCTCCCTTTGCCAAAGAATGAACTATTAGTTGAGAAACCTAGGATATTGTATGTCCATTTATATGTGTCAACTGAAAGTAAATATTGGCCATAAATCCTGTCTCATAGTTTTAAAAACAAAAATCAGAAAGACACTGTAACAAAACAGAGAGAATACTAGTAACTCTTAATGTTACGCTAGTATTAGACATCTCTACTGACATTTTTTCCTACTATTTTGAATTTGTTGCCTCTTTTTTTCAATACATGTTTCATCTCCAATTGTTTCACTGCACTTTCCCAGCTAGTTATAAGTAGTCCTATAGTTTAATGTTGACTCTTAATCACAGTGCAATTTGGTAGTTTTTTCACACATACAAATTGTTGTAAAATGTGAAAGGAGGAACTGCTTTTAACATTAGTAATTTATTTGCCTAAGTATCATTTTATAATGATATAGGATTTAGCAACTTAATACAAGGAAAACGTAAGTAATATACACAGGCATATAAATATACACACGTGTTTAATGGGGTCAGGGCAAAACAGGTGACAAAAAAATCTTAGGACCAACTTAAGCCACAAACAGATGTGTCCTATGCCTGAAAATTCACGACTCATACATAGTAACAGCCAGCAACAGGTAGCAGGCCTTACTCCTCAAGCAAAAGTTTTGACCATTTTGCAACATTCATACTTTCAGTTTTGTTTTAGTATGAGAGATGATGCTGTATTTTCAATTCTTTTATGATACTAACAATGACTAGCCAAGACTCATTATGAACCTATGACATGTTCTGTAACAGTTTACCTAATTCCACAACATGTTTCAGAGGTTTAAACTACCACAATTACTGTGTCAAATGTGAAGGTGTATGTGATATAACACGAGAGAAAAAGAAGGAGCAAATAATCATTGGAGACAGTGTCAAGGGTTCCCCAGAGGCATGACATGGCACATATATGTCCTATCAGTCTACACAACTCCACCTGATGATAGAGGTTTAAAATTATGAAACGTAACATACAAATAAATTGTAACTACTAGTAGTAAACTTGTTGTAGCATTTGATATCAATTATAGTCACAGTAAAGCTGAACCAATAATGTTTTTATTATAAGTTCTTTAACATATTTTATCTGTTACTATTCATGAAAACATACCTAAACAGTTTCGGGGTACAGCACACGCTGGCTTTGACAGTAGTGATGGAGTTTACTAGTGGTAAGATAACATACACTACAGACTTTTAAGGTTTAACATTCAGTCAGCACTGAATGAATTGGATAAATATGTCCACTTGTATTCGACAATCTTTCAGAGTATATTAGGCATAGTCCATATCTATTCAGGCAGGCTACGAAAAAATCTTACCTTCATAGTCTCGGATGTTAAAATGAAGGTCTAAGTAAAGGAACATGTATTTTTTTGTTTCATTCAAAAAAATTTCTGCTCCGAGATACAGCCCTTCATAGTCTCGGATGTTAAAATGAAGGTCTAAGTAAAGGAACATGTATTTTTTTGTTTCATTCAAAAAAAATTCTGCTCCGAGATACAGCCCTCCAAAGATGACACTGCACATACCATTTTGAAGATGCGAATTTTGGAAAAAATTTTCAAATGTTGTATCTTTGGAACAGTTCTAGATATTTTTTTTTTTTTTTTGAAAAATAATTGTTTCATGATTACAAAGAAATCGTCCATTTGGACTTATCTGTCAAAGTCCTTTTACAAGGTGTACACCTTAGTTTCCACCGTTTTTCCCCCCAACGTTTGAGGCTTTAATGAAACAAACTGGTTACCCATGTATCATTCAAAGTATTTTCTATCGCTGGCCACTACTTCCTCCCATCTTTTGGGCAGTGTACGAATCCTGCGTCGAGAAAATTGTTCATCTTTTGAAGCGATCCACGAATCAATCCAATTTGTGACTACTTCATGAGATCTGAAGTGTTGGTCAGCCAGGCCATGGGCCACTGATCTCAACAGGTAATAGTCAGAGGGAGCAATGTCTGGAGAACACGACGGGTGGGCTAGGACTTCCCATTTTAACGTTTCCAAGAACGTTTTGACCTCTTTTGAAACGTGGGGTCAAGGGTTGTCGTGCTGCAAAATCACTTTATCGTGCCTCTCGCTGTATTGCAGCCGTTTGTGTTTTAATTCTCTGTGCAAACACATTAATTGCATTCAATAACAAGCACCTGTGATTGTTTCACTTGGTTTTAACACCTCATAGCACACGATGCTGAGCTGGTCCCACCAAATGCAGAGCATGATCTTGGAGTCGTGAATATTCGGTTTGGCCGTCGACGTGGAAGCATGGCCAAGATATCCCCATGATTTTTTGTGTTTAGGGTTATCGAAATGAACCCATTTTTCGTCCCTGGTCACATTGCCATGCAGAAATCCCTTCCATTTTTGCCACTGAAGCAACTGTTCACGAACACACAAATGCCGTTCAACGTCTCTTGGTTTCAGCCCACACGGAACCCAAGTTCCTTCTTTCTGAATCATGCCCATTGCCTAGGGATGTTTTGAAATGGCTTGCTGTGTCACTCTCACTCATCCTGCCAATTCTTCTTGAATTTGATGTGAGCATTCACTCAGCAATGTCTCCTATTCTGCATCTTCAAAAACATTCTCTCTCCCACCTCTATGAGGCTCGTAAACTGACATTTTCAATCAAGAACAACTTTATGAGGCAGACACAAATCTACTAATGTTTGAATGATGTTATGTTGACCGAGGTCCAAGCTAGCTGCCTGACATCTGCGACCTGTTTTTTTTTTTTTGATCGCTACATACTGCTTTTGCCACCTATGAGCAAACGGCGGAAGCAAAGTTGTACACCTTGTACTATAGTGTTCTGAACTTAATTTTACAATTTAAGAATTTTTTTTTCAAAAATGCCAATCCATAAAATTTTGATTTTTTTTCTGTTGATTAGTACCATAGAGTTCTACATTCCCTAAAAAAGAGAGCTTCCACTTTTAGGCTGAACATGTTTTATAAACAATTGAAATTTTTGCCACATGTAAAAGCTGTTTTATTACCACTTGTCACATAACGGGCTCATAAAAATAAAAACCTAGCCTTATTTAACATAATTTTAGTTTTCAAAGAAAGATTTTTCAAGCATTTTAAATGGGTCCAAAACGTATGTGAAAGCTGCAAAGACTTTCAATTTATACAACTTCTGTGCAATCTGTTTTGTACTGAAATTAGCCAGTCAATGATCTAAAAATGTGTTCCACTGCTTCAGTATCTTCCTTCTGATGCCTTCCTGCTGTACCAATAGGAACTGGAGCACTTACAATCTTCAAAACATTATGAACAGGAAGTGAGCATTGATGGTGATGTTGCTGTCCTTCATCCAGCAGCTGGTCCATGCGGTAGCATAAAGTTCACTACAATTCTGTTTAAATCATAACTGGTGTCTATAATCTCTGCAATCCACCAGACACAATCATATACACACACCACAAATGTCCCCCTTCTCAGGTTGTGAATCTGAATATTATTCTGCTGTTTCTGAGGCGCTGGCCGAACGAATGAAATTTCTTCTTTCTTGCCCTTTCAAGTGAGTGCAATATGAGTTTGCCCATCACTTGAGTCCAAAAATGTGTCTTCTGAATTTCTTTCACAGGAGTAGTTTGTTTGGACCATTCTCCTTTTTTCTGCACACAGAGTTCTTCGATTTCCTCTTTGGACAAAAGAATGAGGGCTCTGGATGTGTAAGATTTCACGACTCTTGTAAAAGCCTCAGCATTCTTAATCACAGCTATATTTGATCTGGATAGATTACATTTTGTAGCATGGTGCTTCAGCAGGCCTCCTACACCATCACAAGGCCCCTTCTCGTAACCAGTAGCACTGTATACCCAAACAGTTGGCAAAAGTGACTCACTCAATTGAAACAGCTGGTAACGATTTTTAAAATGACTAGGAGCATGATCAGAAATAATAATAATCTTCTCTGCCCCTGTTTGCATTTGAATTTTGCGCATTGGTAGCAAAGTATGTGCTGAGTTATGTCCCGTGTGATCACTTATAACTGCAACACTTGTGGTCTTGTTTTGAAAATATGTCACTCCTGTAAAAATTGAAACCTGGTCATTACTCCAATGATACCCTTGCACTTCTTGTGGGAGAATTACAGACCAGTTTTCAGCAAAATCACAGTGAAGCACTAAATGTAGCTCTTCGGCCTGTACAAACCCTTTCACTTCTGCAATGTGTTGTTGTTGCAATTTCTTCATATGCTGGTGTGTTACTGCTTTCACTGACCATTCACCAAGTTCATCAATGGAACTGTCAAAAGCAACAGTTCTCTTAATTAGTTTATTTTCTTCCCATGTCATATATAAAATTTCTGCAGAGTTATCTGCTACGTCTTCCAGGCCAAGTGTCTGTAAAGACAGTCCTCCCTTTCCAGGGCAGTTACCACATTCTTGACACAAACAAGTCTCTTGCTTTACGACACAGACTACTAATGACTTCACACGCTCAATCAAGTTGTCCTATGTCACCCAGTAAGTTCTTCAAAGTTACCACACAAAGTTCAAAATTCGTGCAATACACACATAAACAGCCATCTCTAGGTGGATGTGGAACTACCCACTTATGTCGTAGCGCATAAAATTTTGATCTTCCAATTTGTGACGTTGTATAGTTGCTCTCATAAACTGCAAAAGTTTCTTTAACACTGCGAGTAATGTACCTCTTCACTTTCACAACTTTCCGACCTTCAACTGTTACAGTTGTAGTGTCTCTTTTGTTAGCACTCTGCGAGAACAGTCTCATTTATCTTCCAAATAAAATAACTGCAGTATTTGAACTCAAGCTGCTTCTACAGGATGACCATAATAGGGATCTGGTCTTCCAAAGACTCCTTTTACAGACGTCACATTTCTTGATTTGCCTACCATGTACTTTGATACTGATGGGACGTGGCATAATAGTTAAAACTTGCACCTTTTCACTGTCGGATGCACAATATTCAATAGCTGAATTGATATTTGTGAAAAATTCCTGGCAAGAGGTCCAAGAGTGCTCTGGTACATTTTCTTCTGAAGACTGAATTCCTACTTTGAAGAGTGTGGTCAGTTTTGCTGTAGTGTAATCAACTATAGCTTTAGTAATTTTTCTGTGCTTTCTTGATGCACAGAGCTTATGATTCAACTTCACTGACCACAGTTTCTTAACATGACTAACAACTACCTCTGTAGTTGACTGATTCAGGGTATTTAATTCTTACTCTATTGATGCAAAATCTACATCATCCGTACCGCAGGAGGCTTCACCTTGCTTAGATACGATCATTGTTGTTATTCTGCCAAAACATTTAGAACATAAAAATGTCATCACTGGAAACATCTTCACTTTGAAACACAGTCTTCAAATGAGAACACTTATTACCAACTTAAACAACATCTATTTTTGTTTGTCTTCTATATCACTCTCTTATGAATATGCAAATACCTCACGAAAACACAGAACTCACTGGATGGTCTCAGATTTCTTAGAAGCCTCTTCAGTAAAAAAATTAGCACTGGACAACTACAATACAGAAATCTACAATGAACAACCACGACAAAGAAACTGACAAGAAACTACAACAAAGTGTACGAAATATCTGCACCAATGAAAGTGAAAAGAAATAACTGCAACAAAGAAAGTGATAAGAAATAAAAAAATAAAAAGATATTTTCTAAAATAAAACCTGTCCAACTTAAAAGTGGAAGCTCTCCTTTACAGAGAATATAGAACTACATGGTACTAAGCAACAGGAAAAACCTAACTTTTCTGGATCGGCATTTTTGAAGGAAAAAATCTGTAAATTATAAAAAAAATTCAAAACTCAGCATTAAAAGAACTTTAACAGATTTTTCTAAATGGAGGACACCATTGTAATCACAAAGCAGTTATCTTTCAAATAAAGAAAACTCTAACAAAATATCTAGAACTGTTACAGAGATACAGCATTTTAACATTTTTTTCCAAAATTCACATCTTCAAAATGGTGTTCACAGTGTCATCTTTGGAGGCCTTTATCTTGGGGCAGGATTATTTTTTTTTTTTTGGAGAGGAAAAAAAAAGTGTGTTTCTTACTTACTCCTGAATTTTAACATATGCTAAATTCATTAACATCTGAGACTGTGAAGGTAACCCC
Source organism: Schistocerca piceifrons (assembly GCF_021461385.2). Taxonomy (NCBI): domain Eukaryota; kingdom Metazoa; phylum Arthropoda; class Insecta; order Orthoptera; family Acrididae; genus Schistocerca; species Schistocerca piceifrons. Next base: position 77,480,419 of record NC_060149.1, read on the forward strand.
CCAGCCTGAAGTGATACGGATTATGCCATTAAATGTACTGTGGACAGTGTGGCATAGTTTAATATGTTCATCCAGCCAAAAAGATCACAATTACTGTACTGTACTAACAGTTTCAGTTGTCATGACAACTGAAAAGAGTAATGTAGTGCAATAACTGTCATTCTGTCAGTTAAATATAGGTAAACCATGTCTAAAAGACTTTCAGTTCAGTAACTCGTATTCTCAATGAGCATCTCTTCAGAAACACTTAAAAACTAATTGTAATGTAAATAAATATTGGAATTTTTTCACAATACAAGCTCTCTAAATGTTATTTCATGCTGGACTCAAGGATAAAATGTACACTCTCAATATCTTTCCGCATCCCGAAAGCACCCTGGGAATAATTTATGTGATGTAATGTAATATTCACAACACTTGCTTTTTAGTAAGTTTTGTCACAACGATTTATTCAGCACACTGTTACATTTCACTAAATGCATTATGAGCAACTTGTGTCTACCTACTCTTGAGAAAAGCAAAGCTACTTGCTAAAATAATTGTACTTACAGGCTCAGAGTTGTGAGATTCAACTGAGCATCCACAGCTGGTATTTCAGTTAAGTAGTTTTTATTCAAATTCCTGCAAAAAAATTGATTTTTATTAAAAGCAGCACATACAAAGTTGTTGTTATAAACAGATTCACCACTGGTGCCACTAGTGGCACATTTCTGTCAAAATACTGGTGTTTTATGAGATGATTCCACATTATTGTCCTCCCACTATCCCTGGAGCTGAGTATTGTTAGATATGGTAGCCTACCTTATAAGATCCACTTTGGATTTCAATAATACTGTCATCTCCCCCTTCCTTTAATATTGCTTGTACCAAGCATAACAAACCTGCCAAAGATTTGTGCTTAGTCTTGCAGCTAGTACCCCGTGGGAGGAAGTTTGGCTGAAGCGGTACTTTGTATAGCCTATATGTTTTTCAAGTTGTCATGAATTTGGCCAGGTGTCAGTTTTGGTATTATAATTAGGGAGAGCAGGCACCACATCTAGTGTGGTGGTTACACTGAGATTGTTGAATTCATCAACATCAATGTGACAGTACTGAAGTTACAATTGTACTTCGTCAGAACCTTTTTGCCAGATCATCACTCATCTGGTTGCAACATTTACGTAAGCTGCTGACTATAAGACGTAGATGACAGCTGTCAAGCAAATGTAAAGGTTTCAATTAAGTATAGCCATTACCAGCACACACAAAAAAATGTGTGACTATAAGACGTAGATGACAGCTGTCAAGCAAATGTAAAGGTTTCAATTAAGTATAGCCATTACCAGCACACATAAAAAAATCTAAGTGCCTGTAAGAAAACAGAAGGACTCATTACAGCAGTAGCAGCTGGTTCAGCAAGTGGCAGATCATATTCTTAGAGACAATATACTACCAGAATGTTATAGCTTTGGCCATGTTCTGATCTGCATTTATCAAATCCCCAACATTAATTAGAAAAGTTACATTGTGACAAATTCTTTTAAATCATTAACCTACAATGGCATACTTGTATTTTTTGTTTGTCTGTATCTGGTACCTTTGATTTAGCAATATAATCGTCTCTCCCTTCAACATGTTAACATTCTATTCAAAATTACAAACAGATTCACTGAATCCATATACTTAGGCTATGAAATATGTCACTACTAAAAATTGAACTTCAGAGGCCAGAACTGCCAAAAGGCAAAATAAATCAAAAGGATGCAAAATTAAGTGGTACACAGCTACAACACTAGAAGAAGGGATGATGATCACTATTCTGGGTTAAATCTGACTTTGGTACAGAAAGGGGTGAATTATGCTGCCAGAGATATCTTTGGACATCTGCAAAATATCATTAAAAGTCTGACAGATAGCCAAACAACAATTTAAAAAAATTAAAAGAATTTCTGAATGACAACTCCTTCTACTCAATAGATGAATTTTTAGATATGAAGTAGAAAATGTAAAACATAAATAAATAAATAAGTAAAAATTATACTGTGATATGAAAACTTATGTTAAACTGACATGTTCTACATCATTACGAAATGTTGTATTCATAACCTATGGAACAAGTATTAATGAAATGAACACACAAAAGATTTTTAAGTCCAGTTGAACCTACTGAAACCAGGCATCAGCATTGACTATTGATGTAATGAGGTGCCGTGTCATGCAAATTCAAACAACCAGAGGTAGATCAGAACACCGACAATATTTGTTTTGCTTCTATACAATTTTCGACATGTAGAGTGTGAAGAAAATGTGATATGCAGTGTGGCCAAAGGTCTAGTTTAAAATGGAACAGGGCAACATGGCTGTGAACTGGTGAAGCCAATGAATGTGACCTCATGATCATAAACATAATAATGTTACATGGCACGTAGTCTATGTGTATCAGATTTTGATAAGTATTTCATGTCCATCATTTTACTGTTATCGGTCAAAGGAAATGGATGGTATCAGTAGGTTCAATACTTACACGGATTTTGTTCAAATCTCACTTTGAGGAACTTTGTGAATACTAACCTACATTCTTGAATAGGTCCCACTGTGCTTGCTGACAATAACACACAGCCTTCACTGATATTTATTATGCTTTACAGGAATGTTCCCCAAATTTCTTGTTCCCAATGCAGACAGATCAGTTGTACAGAAATTTTAATTCACTTATTATGATAACAATGTTACAATTTAAACATAATGAATAGGAAGTTTTATGCTAATAGGTGTTGTGGCAGAAAAACGTGTCATCTGATACGTCATACATATAAACATTTTAGTTGAGATGTTCTCACTGCATCCAGTCAAACGTGAAGTTTATAAATTTTAAACTGTTTTTTCCTTTACAAAAATGGGTGTGGCGCAACATAAGCTCAAACAAAAATATTTGGTAATGGAAAGAGGCATATAACTGACAATCATTATGTCACTTAAAGGCAAAGGTGTGTCTAACCTTCCTGACCCCCAGAATGATTTAGTTATCCACATGAAAGACTGAAATTTACTATGGAAATATACATGGCTCCAGCCAGATAAGTGAAACATTTACAACTTAAAAACTTCACCCCAATGTTAACATACATGATATTTAAGCATACCGATCATATGCAAGAACGTGACCTCTTCACCACAAAAGAACTAAAAGTTTAATTTTTTTCGCATATACAGCTTTCCACTTCAACAAGTGACCTGCCATTTGATGGATTCTGAATTCATTACAGTTACTCAACATCTATCAGTTAGTGTCATAAAATATTAATATATTACTCACAGTTCTTCTGTCCAGGTTGGCAAATCGGCTGGTATGTGTTGCAACTTTTTCCTACTACAGTCAATAAACCGACCCAAGCAGGAACATGAAGATGAACAAGGATCATTATTAGAAGCTTCCAACTGTATCACAGTGAACATAATATGGCAAGTAAACAATAGTATTAAGTTTGCCATATTTTACAATACTCATTCCACTGAGGGAACACAATAACAACTCAGGTGTTCGCCACCATTTTCACTCAATTCCTACATTGCAAATATACAATCGCCGAACGAAAAACAATACCACAAAAACAGGTACTTTATCTATGAGTATGTCCATTACGAAGCAATACTTTATAGCATAAACTGAAAGTTAAAGTAAAACCTCCAGATCACGGTATATACATAATCAAACATAACACCACCACATACATCAAGTACCTTCACCAATGATATACATCCAATCACAGATGTTATGCATTACAATGAAATGTAAAGCCAGAGATGTTACAACATAATACTTACTGGACTACAAACGCTGACTCAATTAAGCCTGGTTTCCACATGCAACAAAAGTGACGCCACTTGGCCTTCATTCTCTCAGCTCACCGAACCTGCGTGAGGAAACACCCAAAATCCTGTGGCGGCACTGGAGTAATGCCACTTTTAGCCATGTCACAAAAGTTAAAGTCACTCTAACTCTATGACGACACTTTCCTTCTCCCACCAACGATTATCGTCACAAGAAAAAAAAAAAAAAAAAAAAAAAAACAGCCACCATTTTGATAGCGAGGCTTCCGAAGCTATTGTATCTGGCATTTTTCTGGTATTTATGCCTGCATTTTACGAAATTTTGCAGTTTCAATCACACACAGCGTTAAAGATCTCTATCTAGCTAACTCTCCAAAATGCGTAGTTTTAACTAGGCTTTGTTGTGGTACAGTGGCAGGAAGTGCGACTTTAGTACGTACGTACAATCTTCATGAGCCCATCATGATTAATTTACATATTTTAACACATAATGTTCGGAAAAGCTTTATGTAAGTAAGCAAGTATTATATAATTATTAGTGGAAGTTTGCTTGTTGTTGCATAGTCGCTTACTTATTTCTTCAAGTGGTGCGAGTTAATGCAGTGTTGCCAGTATATTCACATTCTGTTATATTAACACTTGCCCAGTGGATCTGAGAAAGGAAATAACAAGGTTTCAGATTGAATGCAAGTTTAATAAAGGAAATAAATTATATTACGGCGTCTTTTAGCGCACTTGTACGAAACGGAACTCCAAAATTCAGTAGATTATTAGTATTTCGTCCTTTTTAAGTGATGAGTGGAGCAAGAGTGAAAATATAAGCTTTCAAATGAATCTTCATGGCATTGTAAATAGCGTCCAACACATCGCACAAGAACATTGAAATTGTAATTTTGAGGACGTGGTATAAATATTACAGAGATGATGGGTAATCACCAGATGTCAAATGTCAAAATGTCATTTATAGTGTTACTGCAGCAAGTACTGACTCCGAAATGAGAGCACCTGATTTTGTAATAGAGCTCTATATGGAGATCAAAAGTTACTCGAAATTTACTTTTCTTATCTGAAAGTTGCACACGAATGGATTTTCGTGTATGAACGCTACTTTGTTTATAAGTAGATCTGAGGCCTCTGTGTTGCTGCTGCACAAAATCCACTTTCAAATCCAACAGTTATGCTCTCTCTCCTTCTTATTGGATTCTAGGCTCAACTCTAATGCAATTACCTAAATGACAACAAAAATGTCTGTTCAAGTAATCTCAGATGATGCCACTTTGAATGTCGTGCAATTAGAATTTCGACAGGAGTGTGTGGAAACAGCAGTACATGGCGTCACTGCCATATCAGGTGTTGTGTAACTTGCTGCGGTGCCATCTTAGTTGCATGTGGAAAGCTGGATTAAGGAGATGGTGGTTCTATTGGAGATGGTACAGGTAGTGGACAGAAATATGAAAACACCACAAACACATCACATTATCATGCCTCATATGCTATAGGAATCCGGTTGTCATTGAAAATAGCTTCCAGTCGTCTTGGACTGAATAATATGTAAGATAGCAAGAACTATGCCCCTTACATGAAGTCATTAAAGATCACCTAACTCACGTTGAGAGAACAGTAGGGCTGAACAAAAATGACTGACAAGGCACAATGCATCTTGTAGAGGGTATAGTATGGACGTATTGGAATAATTAACGTCGGGTGATGGATTAAAAGCAATTCACACGATATGAAAACTTTGTGGAAACGCGTCGATTTACTGGGGGCTAGTTTACCCCAGGGAAGTACTCAGAACTGACCCTGGCCGCCAGGGGAGCGACTAAGGGAAGCGACAATAGGCAGCTTAGGGCGGCTCAAGCTCTGAGAAAGCGGTAATGGGGCGCGGGCTCCAGCCACCTTAAGATGAGTGACAGTGACTGGGTGGTTGACCCCGACTCCATGCTGGTGTACTGGGAAACAGATGGAGAGCTTGTACACCTGTTGATAAATGTCCGTCGTCCCGTTTTCTGTGAAACATGCGAGAAAGCGGCGCAAAGCTACGGTGGAGAGGTCAAAAGAGGTCAAAATATGCGTGTTCGTGACTATAGCAACTTCATGCTGAATTCACAGTCAACAGAGTCTGAAGTAAATCAGGTGAAGAGCGACAGAATGAAATACGCCGACCTCTGATGGGAACGTAGGACCGAGGAATTTAAAGTACTCTCCTGGGAGTCAGAATTCCGGAAAAAATGGTGTTTGTGCAGATGCTAACCTTGATGGGTGGCCTGGGAGGAGCTAAATAGAAGAAGTTGAGAGGAAGGGAAATTTTGTGGGAATTTGTTCACTTCCCAGAGCAGGCATTGGTCGGCGATGGGAAGCAACGCATAATTAACGCGATTTGCGCTGCAATTGGCGTAAGTGAGTTTGCTGGAGGGGAAACCGATGCGAAGAGCGGACTGGGAGAAGTCCCTGTAGAGGTCTTCTGTTCCCAGCTTGCCTAGAGTGCGGACGTGGCGTTCTTGACTCAGCTTGCCTGAGAAAGAGTGAGCATCTCTGCTGTTTAGGACTTAGCAAAGGGAACGATTGAGCTTGGAGATAGGAAGTTTTGGTTCAGCTATGTACTGAGCAAGATAGCTAGGAGTGAGTAGATGAGCGCAGCCTTGCAGCACCATGAGGACGGCCGACATCCACACAACGACGACGCACCTCCATGCTGTATTCGCAGATATTGCATCCGCTCCGGCCACTGATTAATTTGTTGGATCACGTCAGCAAAGTTTCCATGAGGGTTTCATGGGCCATGTATTGTAGAATTCTTCTCGCACTTCGCATTACACCTGGGTCAGTCGATAGGAATTACTTTTAAGTATCGCACTTTACTCCACGCAAACGCAATTTATTACCACTGCCTGATAGGAGAGTCTTGTAATGTCATGATTGAAGGTCTTGAGTTAAAATAAATTTGTGCTAATCAACTGCATCTGTTTTCAATCAAGTAGTTGTAATCCCAAGTCACTTTCTTAATACATTTTATGTTCAACATTTGCATCTGGTGTTCAATAGCGGAATATAACATCAATGTGCACCCCTTTTTAATTAAAAGTGATCAATTCTGAATAAATTCATGTCAACACTGCCACTGCAGTTCAATCAGGAGTCACAGGGCCATATTACTCTTTTGCGTTATCCGATATTGCGGCAGTTTTGCACTCTCTGTTGGTCAATTAGTTGGGGTGAACACACGCCAAAAACCAGCTAAGTGACGGGTGGGGTGTTACATATGGCTGACCCATGCCAGGATACGATACTTCGGGATTTGCTAGGAAGTAGTCTTGAAATAGGAAATTTTTCCACGTGATCCATTGCTTAGCCATTTTAATTGAAAACAGGTAGCATTAGTTACAATAAGTTACATTGTCTTCTTCCTGTGTTGTCCTTTCAAATTGACATTTATAGGTGGTTGTTACTTGTATTTGTGATTTGTTGGAGTACTTATGATGTGCAGTGCCGTAATCAGCTGATGCTGAGCACACAGAACACAATCATTGATACAAGCCTTTTTTGGGGGAATGCTTCATGAACTGTTTGTCAGGTCACTGCTCACGCCCAGTGTATCAATTTGTGTCCTGATATATGTTTTACGTTATCTAATTATTGAGAGTATGGGGTACCTGGGATTTCAGTTTTCGTGTAACATAAAAGAGCAAATGATAACGAGGGGAAAAGCCAAGACAGCGGCAGAATATAATCAGACTGTTACTCGGGAGAACATGGGTGATAGTAGGGAAAGCTCTACCGATGAGCGTGACGAACGCGAGTTGCAACTTCCTGAAGCTGCATCTCACGACTGAATAGCAAGGACGTTGATTCAGGCAGTGATACTGAGAGCTCGGGGGACGCAGGGAGTACAGGATTAATCCATAAGTATGGAAGAGCCAGCCTAAGAAGCCAGAGTGTGTTGGAACAAAACGGTGTCTGGCCATTATCAAACGATTCATTCACAAGTGATCCGACGGGGGTGTGGAGACGGTACTTGCCTAGATATCGAAGGGTTCCTCAGAACAGAGGAGAAGAGTCGCATTTTCAACCACAAAAGAACGAGGATCAAAATGCGGCTACTCTCAAAAACATTACGGTCCTGTTGCAACAGATGCAAACGGTGAACTTAGAACAGAGCGCCAACCTTAATGCCGAAATTAAAAAGGCGAATTCGGAGCTGAACTATAGGCTCACAGAAGTTCATAGGGAAGTAAAAGAGGAGGTAAAGAATCTCGGCGTCAAAATAGAGAAAGAGATTGCCATCATCAAACGAATGGCAATTGAAGCCAAATTAATTGCGAAAGGTGCAAGGAAAATAGCGAGGGGAACTCGGGACTCCACGCAAAGCACGGCAAAAGTAGGAAAGGTCATATTATCAAGGCTACAAAGCCGGATAAAACGTGTCGAAGAAAAGCAACAAGAACAACCGGACATAGGGCATAACGAGATGTTGAAAGAGGAGGTGGCGATATTAAAAGAAATTTAGAGGATGAGGTAAAACGTCTCATTACAGAGACATCAGGAAAGGAGAAGGGTGTAATTAATGCGTCAACTGAACCGTCACTTGCCGGAACACAGATAACCGCTTCACGGTGTGACAAAGTTGACACTATAAGCAACGGGAGCCACGCTTTGATTCACAACTCTGAGGCAACGACCGAGGTAAACACGGACAGTGCGCAGCAGTCCAGTGAGCACAATTGCTGTCAGCTGCTTAGATGTACCGAACAACTGTCGAACATACAGGGGGGGAGAGATGACGATAGCGTGTCGGAACGAATTAGTGCACGTCCTGAAGTTCATACGAATCGTAAGAACGGGCGAAACGATAACTGGAATGATGACCGGTTTGACTACAAGCATTTTGTATCAGTCCGAAAGTTCCATCACTACAAGGACGAAGGTAACTGCTTGCATCCAAAAACTTTTATGGGACGATTCGAGTTATCTTTGCCCCCACACTGGCCATTGATGTACCAGCTGGATTTTGTGTGCTCCCATATGGAGGGCGCGACCGCTGAGTACATGAGAAAAGTAGCGAAGACGAGCGTCTCGTTCGAAGAATTCAAGAATGCCTTCTTGGGCAAGTATTGGTCTAAAGAAACCCAAGAAAGGACCAAACAAGAAATTATGATGTCCAGAGATATGGAAGGAGCAGGGTACTGGAGTCCGTTCAAATTTTTTGAAAATATGACAAAATGGAACCACTACCTAGACAACCCATGTAGCGGAGCGGAAATCATCAGATTATGCTACATGAAACTTCCCATCTCGTATCAACAATCACTTGCCGGTCGTTGTGGTAGCGGTACTGAAGTATTTAAGGGCATTTTGCGCGAACTGGAATTCGCATTTCAGGAGGAACAGGCGCGGGAGAAACGCCGACAGCGTGAACAAAATAACAACCGTCGCAATAATGGACCCTAGTGGGATAGTAGGCCAGTACCGAACTACAACGGCCACAATCAAGATAAGAGTAATGACAACTCGAAAAGAAGGTACAAGGAAGAAGAGCGACACTCTCCGGTGCAACATAATAAAATACAAAGGACTTGAGGCGGTAACCAGCAATCGGGAAGGAACAGGAATAATGGTTACCAAAAATAACAACCAGGAAGAGGTCGAAGTCCGCCCTCTGAAGCCTGGTCCATCCCACCTTAACGGGCAGGATTACGAATGACTAGACCAGAGCGCGGGCATAGTAAATATAGGCTTAGAATAAGGATTTTGTTAAAGTGTCTTGTTTGTTTGTGTATATACTGATCTTAGTGGTAGAATTTCTCATTTATATGTGCCTATATTTTGTGTTTTATTATTAATAATGATATCTCGCTTCTCGATATTGTGAAAGTGAACCACTAGATTATTTTGTAAAAACACATGACTAAACAATGGAATACAAGTATTTCTGGGCATACTCCTAGAAAAAGATAGCTTAGGAACTCTGTAAATTACAGAAAAGTTCCCGTAATTGTATCTCCGTCATTGGAGAACATATTTAAGGTGGCCAGTCCCGTCGGTCATTACGAGGACGCACCGACGCATCTCGTATGCCCCTGGATACGTAAGAGGTGGACAGCTGTGCGCAGTTGCGTGAATTAGCTCACCCAGTGTATGTTAAAATGAACCGGATGTAATCATCTACAGAGCGAACAGCAGCATTGATACGCCAGAAATACTTGTTGATACCAAGATAGTGTAACAACTGTGAGTGTGAGCAGTGAGCTATATTTGTGTTGTGCCATTATGACATTGCTAATCTGAAACATATTCATAGGCCTTATAAAACCATTCGTGACAAAAGGAGAAAACGGGAAGAAAATAGAGGAGAGAAGAAGTGTCGCAATAGAACACGATTAAGGACGCTATCCAAACTTCCAACAAAAATCTTGGTAAGACTGACACATGTCTAAGTTTGTTGTGTTTTATACATGTTCGCAGGCACAATAAGAGGGACGTCTGCCACATAGGGAACTCAGAAGAAAAAACAAGATTAGAGATAAAACGTAGTAAATAGTAAATATGTAGTCGGGTTGGCCAACACCGTGTTAGTCAAAGGAATTAGTAGTTAGGAATGGTGATGGGATCCTGTCCAGATTATCTTGATTCCCTATCCCTTGATTGTGTGTGTGTGAATGACTGTGAGGCAAGTTGTCTTGTACATTTTTTATGTTTATGTATACAAAAAAGTTCTGTTACATTTCAATTTTAATTGATCCTGAAGTTGATTTACAAACAAGAAAATCATTCCTTTTGTAATGAGACAATGTCATTGTCTTAAAAAAAGTATGGTACTGATGGTTAAACATCAGCACTTTCCATGCACTAAAATTAGTTGTCTTAGTTTGTTAAGGTGGCGTAACTGAGCGAGAGGAAGTTGAAGCGACGACGCCTGGCACACCACACACGAGCTGACAAGGAACGAGGACGACATCAATGAGGGGAGCACACAGTTGACGATGATGATGGCATGCAGACCACGCCCTGAATCGATGGGGCCGGTGGTCAACTTAGCAGCCAAGGAGAGGTGAGATCCAGCATCTGTGTGTACAACAAAGAGGTCAGTCCTGGTCTCTGTACACAGTGCGGATCGGGGGCAGTAATGAAGAGGTCCAAGAAGCTTTCTATATTTGTTGCTCGCCACGACAGGCGGAGCGACAGCCCAGCTGACCTTTTGTACCTAATGACACCAACTTTGAGGGCCTGAGCAAAAAATAGGCTCTCGTCTGATCACGATCCCTCCCTCGCCCTAAAGCGTCTATAGAAGGAGCAATGATGGCATGCAGACCACGCCAGAGCTGCGAGAGGTCACTGGTCATAGATGCACCGATGGGATCTTGGGCCTGTCGGACAAGATGTCAACAATGAGCTCTTAGGTGTGAGCCATCCTGCCTCAAGAAGATGCGGGTGCCTGTGGCGCCATCTCCGTAATCGATGTTGCTCTCTTCTCAGCCGTTAGCCATCCCTGATTTTCTTGTTTGTAAATCAACTTCAGGATCAATTAAAATTGAAATGTAACAGAACTTTTTTGTATACATAAACATAAAAAATGTACAAGCCATCCCTCAACTTGCTAGTCAGAACTAATGTCACTACCGTTCCTGCAAGAAACTTGTGCCGTGTGTGTGGATTCAAATGAATAACATGCACCTCAACGAACGTACTCATTTGTTCTGTTTATGAATATGTTATAAGAAGGTTATGATTTTATAAACGTGTCTTTTGTTAAAACGTCATATATTTGTCATGCCAAGTCTCTTTGTGTTAGAATAAGATTTCATACTTATACCTTGCTACAAATACACAACAGTGGTTGCTCAATACGCAATGATTCTTGTCATTTTGGTTGTCCAGACACTGGACTGAGCCAGACCTTGTTCAACTGTCAACTAAAGATGACACTTACACCATGCCCAATATAAACGTCCAGAGACAGTGAGTCACAAAAAAAAAAAAAAAACCTTTATTTAGAAAATGTCAAACGGGTGTTCACATATAATTGAATGAGAGCAACCACTATCAACTTCACAAAATGTTACACAATTATTGTTCATGTATGTTTTTAGTAATTTAATTCGAGCAGGGATGGATAACTGAGAGTGAATGGACCTTAAGTTATAATTGTGGGTCTTGCCATTCAAATGACAAGCACAGAGATGCTTAAACATGTGTATTTGCCCTTTGCGATGTGTGTCCTTGTAATATAATTGTAGTTTTCTTTTGAGTACTCTGACCAATAATTGTCTCAGGAATTGGCAGAGATTAAAGTAAAATTAGACTAAATAATGACCACGTCTTTAACAGTAAATCCAGTCAATGAAGGCAGGTACCCTAGGAATGAGTGGGATTGTGCATCAGAGAGGAGGCAATGGTAATCAATCGCCCGTAACCAACCACGCGAACAGATTAAAATAACAGGTATGGGTTGCGTTGTTGGGTTGGGTCGTTTTGGGGGAGGAGGTGGTAACACCATAGGAGTCATCACCTGTACTACAAAATTGATTTTAAGAGAGAGGCTATGTAAGATGGCAAGAACTATGCCCCTTACATGAAGTCATTAAAGACACCTAATTCACGTTGAGCGAACAATAGGGCTGAACAAAAATGACTGACAAGGCACAATGCATCTTGTAGAGGGTATAGTATGGACGTATTGGAATAATTAACGGCGGGTGATGGATTTAAAGTAATTCACAAGACATGAAAACTTTGTGGAAAAGCGTTGATATACTGGAGGCTAGTTTACCCCAGAGAAGTACTCAGAATTGACCATGGCCGCTGGGAGAATAGCTAAGGGAAGCAACAATAGGCAGCTTAGGGCGGCTCAAGCTCTGAGAAAGCGGTAATGGGGCGTGGCCTCCAGCCACCTTAAGATGAGTTACAGTGAGTGGGTGGTTGACGCCGACTCCATGCTGGTGTACTGGGAAACAGACGGAGAACTTGCACGCCTGTTGATAAATGTCCGTCGTCCCGTTTTCTGTGAAACATGCGAGAAAGCGGCGCAAAGCTACGGTGGAGAGGTCAAAAGAGGTCAAAATATGCGTGTTCGTGACTATAGCAACTTCATGCTGAATTCACAGTCAACAGAGTCTGAAGTAAATCAGGTGAAGAGCGACAGAATGAAATACGCCGACCTCTGATGGGAACGTAGGACCGAGGAATTTGAAGTACTCTCCTGGGAGTCAGAATTCCGGAAAAATTGGTGTTTGTGCAGATGCTAACCTTGATGGGTGGTCTGGGAGGAGCTAAATAGAAGAAGTTGAGAGGAAGGGAAATTTTGTGGGAATTTGTTCACTTCCCAGAGCAGGCATTGGTCGGCGATGGGAAGCAACGCATAATTAACGCGATTTGCGCTGCAATTGGCGTAAGTGAGTTTGCTGGAGGGGAAACCGATGCAAAGAGCGGACTGGGAGAAGTCCCTGTAGAGGTCTTCTGTTCCCAGCTTGCCTAGAGTGCGGACGTGGCGTTCTTGACTCAGCTTGCCTGAGAAAGAGTGAGCATCTCTGCTGTTTAGGACTTAGCAAAGGGAACGATTGAGCTTGGAGATAGAAAGTTTTGGTTCAGCTATGTACGGAGCAAGATAGCTAGGAGTGAATAGATGAGCGCAGCCTTGCAGCACCATGAGGTCGGCCGACGTCCACACAACGACGACGCTCCTCCACGCTGTATTCGCTGATATTGCATCCGCTCCGGCCACTGATTAATTTGTTGGATCACGTCAGCAAAGTTTCCACGAGGGTTTCATGGGCCATGTACTGTAGAATTCTTCTCGCACTTCGCATTACACCTGAGTCAGTCGATAGGAATTACTTTTGAGTATCGTGCGTTACTCCATGCAAACGCAATTTATTACCACTGCCTGATAGGAGAGTCTTGTAATGTCATGATTGAAGGTCTTGAGTTAAAATAAATTTGTGCTAATCGACTGCAATTGTTTTCAATCAAGTAGTTGTAATCCCAAGTCACTTTCTTAATACATTTTATGTTCAACATTTGCATCTGGTGTTCAATAGCGGAATATAACATCAATGTGCACCCCTTTTTAATTAAAAGTGATCAATTCTGAATAAATTCATGTCAACACTGCCACTGCAGTTCAATCAGGAGTCACAGGGCCATATTACTCTTTTGCGTTATCCGATATTGCGGCAGTTTTGCACTCTCTGTTGATCTGTTAGTCAATTAGTTGGAGTGAACACACGCCAAAACCAGCTAAGTGATGGGTGGGGTGTTACAAAATACAGGGCCTATACGCCTTTCAAAAGAATCTTATGCCATTCTTCCTGCAAAACAGTGGCAATCTCAGGTAATGATGACACAGGGTGATAACGACCACGCACAGTTCTCTCAAAAGTAGAACACAAAGGCTCAATAATACTGAGATCTAGTGACCATGTTGACTACAGTGATGCAACAATTCAACCCTGCGCTCACAACATTGTGCCGTGGGATGGACCTGATCAGATAAAATCGCCACACAATCCTTGGCAGTAATGCAAACTTGTAGAGTAACCATGATGAACATGGAATGCCACAATATGGCTGCCAAAATCATCACTGAACCCTCACCATGTTTCACCCTTGGGATTTAGACTTGGCCAGGATTTGGAAACAGTGTGAAACAAGACTCATCTGACCAAGTGACATTCTTCCAATGCACCATAGTTTAGTGAGCCATGAGGAAACTCTTCAGTTTCGATTTGAAAGCGCGTGGATTACTGCTAAGATTTTTGAATTCCAGTGGTAGCTCATTGAAAATGGATGTAGCAGTACGTTGCACACCTTTTTGCCCAAGAGTTAAGGGAGTCCGATCCAAATGCAGGTTTGATTTCTGCCGAGTATTAACCGAGTGAAAGCTGCTCATTCTTGGGAATAAGCTAATATTGTTAAAGAAAGTGACAGTAAGGAATATATATATTGAGGGGCCAGTGTCAAAATACCCAGACTCGTGAACAGGGGTCGACAAGAGGTTCATGAACTTACACCTCATATGCCCGAACTGCCCATTTGTGAGCCAAGAATATCTTTTTAGAATGGGAAGAGTTACGCCAAAATATAATACCCTACGATATAAGGGAATGAAAATAAGCAAAGTAGACTAACTTTCATGTCAAACGATCACTCACTTTTGATACCATTAGAATAGTAAAAATGGCACTATTAAGTCTTTGAAAAAGATCCTGAACGTGGGCTTTCCACAACAGCTTACTATCTATCTGAACACCTAGAAATTTGAACTGTTCAGTTTCACTAATCATATGCCCGTTCTGTGAAATTAATGTGGCAGATTTTGTTGAATTGTGTGTTAGAAACTGTAAAGACTGAGTCTTACTGTGATTTAGCGTTAGTTTATTTTCTACAAGCCATGAACTAAGGTCATGTACTGCACTATTTGAAACCAAGCCAATGTTGCATACAACAACCTTTACTACCAAGCTAGTGTAATCAGCAAACAGAAACATTTTAGAGTTACCCGTAATACTAGAGGGCATATCATTTATATAAATAAGGGACAGGAGTGGCCCCAACACTGATCCCTGAGGCACCCCCCACTTGACACTACCCCACTCAGACCCCACATCACAACCGTTATCAACATTGTGAATAATGACTTTTGCTGTCTGTTGCTAAAGTAAAAGGTGAACCAGTTGTGAGCTACTCCCCATATTCTGTAATGGTCCAACTTCTGGAGCAATGTTTTGTGATCAACACAATCGAATAACTTAGTTAAATCAAAAAATATGCCAAGCGTTCGAAACCTTTTGTTTAGCCCATCCAGTACCTCACAGAGAAAAGATAATATAGCATTTTCAGTTGTTAAACGACTCCTAAAGCCGAACTGTACATTTGATAGCAAATCGTGTGATATAAAATGATCAATTATCCTTAAATAAACAGCCTTTTCAATAACTTTTGGAAATACTGAGGGCATAGCAATAAGTCTAAAATTATCTACATTATTACTTTCTCCCTTTTATAAAGCGGCTTTACTACCGGGTACTTTAATTGCTCAGCAAACTGACCATTCCTAAAGGAAAAATTACAAATATGGCTAAATATAGGGCTTACATGGGGAAGCACAGTACTTTAATATTCTGCTAGACACTCCATCATAACCATAATTATTGATTCAATCTCCCTCTTGTCTGTATCACGGAGGAGTATTTCAGACATCAGTCTCGGAAAGGCATTTGCCAAAAAAGTTATATGATTTCCTGTACAAACTATATTTTTATTTAATTCACCAGCAATGCTCAGAAAATGATTGTTAAGTACTGTACATATATATCATTTATTAGTAACAGAAATATTTTTACTGCGAACTGACTTTATATTGTCATCCTTGTGCTGCTGCCCAGAGACTTCCTTCACAACTGACCAAATGGTTTTAATTTTATCCTGTGAATTAGCTATTATATTTGCATACCACATACTGTTTGCCTTCCTAATAACATTTTTAAGCACCTTAAAATACTGTTTGTAATGGGCTACTGTAGCTTTATTGTGACTGCTTCTAACATTTTGATATAATTCCCACTTTGTTCTACATGATATCCTTATCCCACTAGTCAGCCACCCGGGCTGCCTGTTACTGCTAGTACCCCATTTAGAAGGTTCTAATGGAAAGCAACTCTCAAAGAGCATGCGAAATGAGTTAAGGAAAGCATTGCATTTATCATCTATGTTATTGGCACTATAAACATCCTGCCACTCTTGTTCCTTGACAAGGTTTAAAAAACTTTCCTTTGCTGTTGGATTAACTTTCCTACATGGTTTGTAATTAAATATGGCATTTGTTTGAGTACAAAAGCTTTTTAGTGTCAAAATTTGTACATCATGGTCTGTGAAATTTGATTAATGATAGGATGTTTCTATCAACCATATTTAGACACAATAGTCGAATAGTCATTCAAAGACAGACTAAACTCTATGGGATGGAAGCACACCATGAGCATCCTGTAATACTAGGTGGAGATTTTAAATTGACTGGTATCGCTCAGAAAGCTATGCATATGTTATGAGTAGTAAGGACAAATGGACATGTCAGATAAATGACTCAAGCAGCTTGTCCAACAGTAACAGTGTGAAACAAACACTTAACATCTCCTGGCTGCAATCGAAACTGATCTTTTCGAGGATGTTACCAATGGGAGATGCATTAGCAACTATGAGGGTTAGTCAAAAGAAAACCTTAAATTTTTTAAAATATTATTTATTGTGCAGAAGTGGTACAAAACTGTATCACTTTTCAACACAATCTCCCCCACGCTCAATGCAATTCCTCCAGCGCTTACAAAGTGCATAAATTCCTTTAGAGAAAAGTTCTTTTGGTAGTCAGCACCACCACTCATGCACTGTGTGGCGTAGCTCTTCATCAGAACGGAACTTCTTTCCCCCAATTGCGTCTTTGAGTGGTCCAAACATATGGAAATCACTTGGGGAAAGGTCTGGTGAGTATGATGGATAAGGAAGACCTCAAAATGCATGTCTGTGATTGTTGCAACTGTTGTACGCACAATGTGGGGCCTTGCATTGTCATGTTGCAAAAGGACACCTGCTGACAGCAATCCATGTCACTTTGATTTGACTGCAGGCTGCAGACAATTTTTTTAAGAGATCTGTGTATGATGCACTGGTGACAGTGGTCCCTCTAGGCATGTAATGCTCCCAAAAGAGAGTCAGCATAACATTCCCTGCTGATGGTTCTGTTCAAAACTTCTTTGGTTTTGGTGATGAGGAATGGCGCCAGTCCTTGCTCGCTCTCTTCATTTCCGATTGGTGGAAGTGAACCCAGGTTTCGTCCCCAGTAACGATTCTTGAAAGGAAGCCACCACCTTCTCATTCAAAGTGCCGAAGAAGTTCTTCAGAAGCATCAACAAGTCGTTCTCTCATTTCAAGAGGTAGCTGCCGTGGCACCCATCTTGCAGATACTTTGTGAAATTGGAGCACATCATGCACAGTGTGGTGTGCTGACCCACGACTAATCTGTAAACATGCTGCAATGTCATTCAGTGTCACTTGGCGGTTTTACTTCACTATGGCTTCAACTGCTGCAATGTTCTGTGGAGTCACAACTCGATGTGCCTGACCTGGTCAAGGAGCATCTTCCACTGAAGTCACGCTACTTGCGAACTTCCTACTCAATTCGTAGACTTGCTGCTGTGACAAACATGCATCACCGTACTGAACCTTCATTCGTCTATGAATTTTAATATATTTCACACCTTCACTACGCAAAAACCGAATAATAGAACGCTGTTCTTCCCTGGTCCAAGTCTCAAGTAGGGCGGCCATCTTTATACTGATACTGCGACAGTATGTGTGTATCTGCACTATGCTGCCACCTACAGGTCATTCTGCATGCTATTTGTAGCACGCTTAGCAACTTATGGGATAACGGCGTGAAATTTCGATTTGTTATTACAGATTTAAGGTTTTCATTTGACACACCCTCGTATGTTGCTATTACAGGATGAATGGTTACCAAAGTCATCAAGAAAACTAGGAGGATTATTTTGTTTGATCAATCTTGTATAATAGTAACTAACAATAAATTAGTAGACAAACTGACAACATTTAGTTTAAATCCGAGAAACCCTAAACAGTTGTGATTAATTTCAAAGGCATTATAAAGGATAGTCTCGAAAAGTAACTAACAGATAAAGCAATAAAAGATGGCAAAGACCCACCTTGGTTGAATGGTACCAACTGTAGAAAGTTGAGAAAACCTGGTCGATTGTACTCTCACTACAAACGAGACTGTAGGACAAAACTTAATAGCATCTCATACACCCATAACAAGGGATATGTCTAAAATGTGCATTATTTTCCTCAAACAGAACTCAGTGAAAGATTTATCTCATGAGACAGTGTTATGGAAATGCCAAAATACCTAAACTGACAGCATTAACTGTCCTCTGAAGACCTTCTTACAAAGTTATTCAGAACCAGTGTTAATGGAGGTATCTGAAAATATACTACAAACATCAATGACCTATCCTACAAAAGCCTATTTACAGAGTTTCAAGAACTAGTACTGAGAGAGAAATCTAGTAATATACTACAGTCCCCAACATATTATTCCCATAAGGACTGTGATGAGCAGATTACACTACTTACAGTACACACAGCCAGAGGCATTTAAGCAATCATTCCTCCCATGCTCGGTATGTGGATAGAATGGAAAGAAATCCTAATAAATGGCACAGTTGTGAGAACTATATTCTGTGCACTTGACAGTGATGTGAAGAGTAAGAGTGGTGGGTTACGGGGCATTCTGGCAGCATTAGTTATGCATCCATCAGCACTTTATTATCGGCTTCAGCACTTTCTTATCATCAAGGCCACCCCCAGTGCCCACACACCTGCCCTCTACAACCCTGTGCTCCTGTCCCTGCATCCCAATACCAAATGTCCCTGGTCAACATCATGCTTCCAAATGGCATGCATGCTCAATGAAGCAATTTTGCATACTGTCAGCCAGCTGCACACAACCTCCCCACTCTTGAAGCAAATTTAATTTGACTGCATGTGAGCTGGAGGAACTGCCGCCAGCAGCAGCAGCACCAGCGCTCAGGTGGGAAAAATAAGACTATGAGTATGTATTTTGTCTGTCAGTATCTAATTATTATTATTATTATGTGTGTATATCATTGAACTTATGGCTTTGTTATTATTGTTACAGATAAGGACATGCAGACATTGCCCATGTCACAGCAGTAGCCACAGTCTGCAGGATGTCTTCCTGACCTAGTGTTGTTCAACTATGCAGTAGCAACAGCAACTAGCCCCTGATCCAATGCTGAACGAGGACGTGCAGATGTGACTGAACCACAACAGTAGCAGCAGTCACTACCTACAGCATGTCTTCCCAACCTTTCAGACCTGGTAACACTAGACTATCGTGTAGCACAGCCACAGCAGGCAAGTCCTGCACGAGTAATATTATTTGATAGCACATACAATGTGACTACTAGTGGTTCTAAACACTTGAATATAGGTCTAGCACACTCCAAAGACTTTGAAGTACTAGGAGCATTCAATAAGAATGCAACACATTTCTTTCTCGGTCAGTTTCGGTTGAAAAAACGCGGAATTTCTTGTGGGTCGTCGTGTAATATCTCCGTTTCAGGCCCTATAGTTTCGTGACGTTATGATTGCTGCAGCGCTATACATAGCTTTCAAAATGGCGTCTGTAACAGAGATGCGTTCCAAGCAAGGAGCGATCATTGAGTGTCTTTTGTCAGAAAACCAGAACACCACAGCTACTCATAGGTGCTTGCTGAATATCAGTGGAGACTTGGCAGTGAACAAAAACAACGTTTCACCCAGTGAAGGATGCTCTCCATGGGAAGCAATTCATGGACGCTGGGGAGGTTATCGACACGCCAAGCCACTGGCACCAGGGTCGACCCGTAGAGTAGTACCATGCAAGCCCACAGGCGCTCCTAGTAAGGTGGGGTAAGGCTCTTGCATTGAATGGAGATTATGTTGAAAAATAGGGCTTTATAACCAAAAGAGTTGGGAATAATATGGTGTATTGGAATCTTGAATAAAAAAGACCTGCTTTCAGAAATAAATGTGTTGCATTACTTATTGAACACGCATCACCGTTATGGAGGTAGAAAATGCATGATGTGTGTTTTCTGGGGAGCAGTATTCATGGTATGAGAGTAACAATTTGTCCAGCATGATGGAATTTATAGACAGGAAGATAATGGGTGAGCATGAAGCATCTAATACCCCTATAACATTCATATATTTGGTCTTTAAGTGTTTGTAGTAGGTATGTATTGTTGCTTTCCAACTTTGTACAAGGCAGCAAACGGTTAAAATTTTCTAAGTACCAGAGTGAAACGACCATACTTCCATTATGGCGGTACTGACACAAGGTGGGCATGAAGAATAACATTTCACCATTGAGAGCAGGTCAGGGAAAAACATAACATCGATGTTTCTACCGAGCTAGATGGCTGACCTTAGCACAAATGCAGTAGGCAGTGGAACTAGACACAATCACATCACCTTCATTATGTGATGAAAGAAACGGTACTGCTAATGCAACAACACATGACAAGAGCTTTTACGCACCCTACATAACGTTCGCTCTCGGTTCCCTGATTACAATAAAGTGACGTCTGAATCAAATCTGTCGTAGATATCCTGTATGCTACTGAGCAACAATAGCCACTACTGTGAGAGGTGGTTACCTCACCATGATCACCAGCCTCAGAGGTCACTGTAGTGTCACAGTCTACTGTTGTTGTAGATGGGTGGACTTGGGGGTCTTCCCTAAGTCCCCAGATCAGGACATCAGTGTTCCTGATATTTCAGCGGACACGCCAGAGCCTATCTGAATGGCAGGCCAGGATCACCTTATTCCACGGCTACACAGTAACCATCATTACGTTTCGACAAATGAAGAAGGGTGCCAGTGAGCGAGAGGGGACAGAGCACCTCTCAAGCTAGTGTAAGTCCAACATAGCCGCTGCCTTCACTCCTGATGCAGCATTGTGGTATGGGCAGTGACAGCCATATCAGCAGCCAGCTAGGAATGGTGCTTGCGGTGTCAGCTACTCTGAGCAGACTGAAGGTCGTTTACAACATGATTCCACAATGAGCATAAACAGTCGACATCAACAGCGAGTCAAGACATGGATTGTAATTTGTGGAAATAGATAGCGCATTCTGATTTTCTTTCACAGTCCATACCGGCGGCAACAGGTCACTGCCATCCTTCTGAGGAAAACTGGAAAAGAGTGAACAGGGAGACTGCCACCTGACACAGAACCAACTCTACTTCCACCCTCACAACAGTCACTGCTTGCAAATTTTGTGTCAGGAATTGGTTGTGCTTCTCACTCTTGCAGCATCAGAAATCAGAGTGAGTCTCTGAAAAGCTTTGTTGCTCACATGGTTATGTTTTTGTTGTGATTGGGTACAGAGTAAGATGCAGTGAGTTAAGAGTTACTTCTGTCAAGCCTAGTGGACCTATAGATATATCTGAATTTAAGGGAAATTATAGAGCTGTACCAGTAGATTGTAAAATTTAGAATTTGTCTGGCCACAGCCCATCTTGTGATAAATTTGTCGCTGTGACAGGTTCCACTAGTGGGAAGTATGGACATGCAAAAGAGGACTGCGTTAAGTGTCGGTGGGAGCCGATAAGACGAAGAAATATGTGATATTTGGTATTCATGACAGTGTGTATTGTGTGTAGGGCAGAAAGCTGACTGGGATGGAAAAGGAAATTGCACAAATATGGCACACATGGGAGCAAGTAACGCAGAAGACATGGTATCAGCTCTGATAGCGCAGGTTAAATTGTTAAAGGAACACAGTGGGCAAATGGCTCAGCAATTGCATAGTTGAACAGGAGATCCTTCATAGTCAGGTGCCAGTGAAATTAAGTTAACACTGACAATTCCTGACCATCTGTGTGTCTTGTAGCCACTAGTATTATTTCCCTGTTTGCTGGCAGAACATCAGAGGATGTCACTATTTTTTTCAGGATGTGTTATCCATAGCCAGCTTGTGCAACTGGTCTCAACAAACATCATTACAGACGGCCAAATTTCGGTACCATGAGGGAGTTTGAGTATGGTACCGCATTAGCAGAATTGGCAAATGATACAGAAAATAATGCTCGTTTCTTTCGAGAAAATTCTAAGTAATTTGAGACAAATACCAAGTGAGACTGTAGAAGCATTTTCGGACAGGGTACGCAAGTTGAACGTCCAAACTTAGTAGTTGGGTATCGAACTGGACGCAGTCTTGCTGAGAGAGGCTGAGGATAAGGCATTAGATGTTTTCCTAAGGGGGATATCTCCAGAATTTTCTCGCTGAGTGAGAATGGAAAATCCATAATACATATCAACAGCACTGTGTGTAGTCACTTATATGCAAGAGAAAGAGAGTGCATCTACGTCCCAGAATAATGAGAAAATGTTTGTGTTAAGCAAAGAATGTTACTGTTGTGGAGGAAAGGGTCATTTAAAAGCACAGTTTTACCAGTCACAATGTTTTAGTTGTCAGTGGGTTGGCCATAAGGCACAGCAGTGTAGAGCAAAGAAACAGGGTAACTATAATGGGAAAAATAAGTCGTCAAACGACAGCAGGAATGTTATTTCCATCGAGAAGTGCTTCCATTAAATAGAAGTACATTAAAAGTAAATGCAGAGAGGGACTGTTCATTAGTGGCTTGGTCAAAAAAAGGGTTTTTGGTAGATACAGGGACATGTGTATTCGTTGCCACTCTGGATCTCGTGGATAAGAGGAGATTACAAGAACCAAGGTACAGGTTGCACACGATAGGTGGCAACACAGATGAGTAAATCGGGACAACATGGCTCGAGCTTAAGACAGGAAACACAATGTTTCATGAACCAATGGAAGTGTTGCCAGCTGTGGGTCAAGGGCTTGCTGTGATATTTTCTGTTTAGGCATCATGCTAGTTTCAACATTTAGCAAGAGACAGCTGAATTCGGTAGTAAATTATTTCTATGGGTACAACAGTTGAACATATTTCTATATCAAAACATGTACCCATTGCAAAAGTGGCGTCCATTAGAACGTTTTGCATGAGAGATTACCAGCAGGTACAGAAAAACTAATGTGGGTATCAGCAGATGTTAACGTTCTATGGGATATGGCGCATTTGGTACAACCTCTAACAAGTAATGACATGTTGGACGAACAGCTTTGTTTTGTATGTGAGTGTCTAATGCATACAAGGGATGTAAAGGGTCAAGTTATGGTACCAATAAGCCTTGATAATTTTAGGAAAGATGAAGTCAGTCTTCCAAAGGGATTACTGATACCCACATAAGAAGGTATTTAATAGTAAGATATTCTAGGGTACAAGGTAGAACAGAATGAACCCTTGTCATATCTGTGTTGTGAGGAAAAGTGAAGCATGGAAGCATATTAAGGGTGATGAAAGCCCATTAATAGAATGAGTGTCAATATGATATAAGGATTTGTTCATTCCACAAGGAGTGTTACTTGCTACACCAATCATACAGCATAGAATACCAAAAGGTAAGCAGCTGCCAGTATTTAGAAAACAGTATAGGTTACTTAAGCATTTACTGCCTTTAGTAGAGCAATTCGTGGATCAGCAGTTACCAGATGGAATTGTAGAAAATAGTAATAACCCATGGTTAATGAGCATAGTAATTGTACCAATAAAGTCACTGGCTAGAACAAAGAAATATAGGTTTTGTTGTGAGTACAGATTCTGAGTAGAAGAAAATGGTAACAGATCGGTATCCCGTCCCTAACATTACTGACACATTACACAATTAAGGTCAGTGCAAGTTCTTTTAAACTCTAAATTTAAGAAGTGGATATCATCAAATTGAGGTACACCCTGAGGATAGACCTAAAACGGCATTTACCACATCTTCAGTTCACTATAAATTTTGTAGGATGCCTTTTGGGATGGAAAACTCGCCAGCTACGTTTCACTATTTATTAAATAGTGTCCTCAGAGGTTTAAAACCAAACAAATGCATGGCCTATTTAGATTATATAACTGAATTCGCCAAAAGTCCAGAAGAGTGTGTTCAGCATTGGGAGACAGTTATTGACAGGTTGGAAAAGGATCAACTTACGCTTAGAGTTGGAAAGTGTCACCTTGCATAGTCACAGGCAAACTATCTGGAGCATATAATTAGCCAAGATGAAATAAGGACAGATCTGCACCTTACATCAGCAGTACATGACTTTCTGGTCCCTCAGACAGTTAAATGAAAATAATCTTTTCTTGGGTTAGCAAATTACTATAGAAAAATCGTGAAGGTGTTTGTTGAAGTGGCACAACTATTAACAAAATTATTGTAGAAAAGTATTACGTTTAGCTGGACACCTATGTGTCAGAAAGCGTTTCAAAATTTGAAAGAAATATTAACTTTGGATCCAGTTTCGATTTTCCCAGATTTCACAACAGAATTCATATTTTTGTGTGATGCAAGTGGTACCGCTTTAGGAGTAATTTATGGCAAATCATTAATGGGAAATAACACTCAATCGTGTATGCATCACTTCAGCTTAATAAGGCTGGGCAAATTATTCTACCACTAAAAAGGTGATGTTGGTATTAACACATGGTATTTCTTATTTTAGAGGTTATCTATAGGGATGTAAGTTCACAGTGATTACTGCTCATGCAGCTTTAAAATAGTTTACTTATACTAAAAGATCATTCAAGTCGTTTAACGAGATGGGCTTTGAAACTTAGTGAATTTCAGTTTGATGCACTCCACTAACCAGGTGTTCAGCACGCAATTGATGGCACTCTTAGGAGTAAGATTGGGGCATTACAAGTCTCTGAGTTCGACTAAAAGATCTGAAGAAAGCGCTAGCAAGTGATAGAGAGTGTAAGATGCGATGCAAACAACCACAATTTTGTCATATAGAAAATGGGATATTGCATAGATCAATCATGTGTGGACCACACGTTATGTTCCAGCAGTTTTGCAGACAGAAGTATTATGGTAAGCACATGATTATATATTATTGGGTCATACATGTAAGAGATCAGTGGATAGAAGAATAGCAGAAAGGTTCTGGTGGAGAACAAGATCTGCTGATGTTGAACAGTGCATCAAGAACTATATTCCATGTGCAAAATGTTATGATTTATACCACCAAACGACACAATTACAAAGACTATCCAAAGACTATCAAAGATCAGTAATCCATTTCAGGTGCCAGGAGCCGATATTTTGGGACCGTTTCACTGGGGTCAGTTGGGTAAAAGGTAAATAATAACGGTTATCTATCACTTATCATGGTATTAGTAATGGTAGCGAAAGCAGATCAGAAAGCGAGCACAGTAGCTCATGCTACGCTAAATCACTGGATACTTAAATTCACAGTACTGTAAACAATTATTACACACCAAGGGACAAATTTCATATCTGATCTCTTTAAGCAGTCATGCTGCGTACTAAAATATAAGAAATTATGGATGAGTCCATTCTACCTGCAGGTAAACTGTCACACCAGAAGAGTTCATAGGACTATATCAAAGATGATAAGCCATCGTGTGAATTCTCAACACCTAGAATGGGATGTATATTTAGATTTTGTGGTTAGAACCTACAATTCAAAAACTCATACAGCAACAGGGTTATCATCTTATGAGGTTGTATATGGATGCAAAATGTCATCTCCATTTGATGTAGTTCAGCCAAAGTTAGGAAAAGAATGTGAACATGTTGAAGTATTTGCAAAAACTCTAAAGGGAGTACAGCAAAAAGTAAAATGGGCCAAAACAAAAGCACTACAATGTCAAGAGCGTGTGGGGTTAACCAAGTGGAATTTATTATTTTATTCATGGTTTTAACTTTCAGCAACTGTAGTATATATTTTACAGTAAAAAATTTAGTCATCAGTTGCAAATATATTTTTTATTATCCTTTGTCAGTTCAAACAAATTAATTGGTCATCTTCATTATGGCTACTGCAAATCTTTAGACCTTTGCTACACATTTATGTACAGTATTAGTAGTATATTCCAATAACTTGGTATTGGTTTGGCAAATGTTGGTATCTTCTTCAAAGAAGTATAATGCAGTGATATCTCCAGATATTGTAAGTGATTATTGTAAACTGAAGTATTGAGGTGCCCCTAGCCCCTTCTGCAACTTCTGAAGAACTTCATAATTTAAAGTATATAGTGGTCAAAAAGAAATCCTTGTACAAGACTTTATAATAATAAAAGCAACAAGAACATAAATTGCTCCACACTCAATAAAATGGCCTTACTGTAAAGAAATGCACTACAGTACCATTTCTAGGTGACATTTTGTATCAAATAGCTAATTTATTTAAAAAACTCTGTGTCCTTTACCATCAATCCATGAAGTTATTCTTAATACATAATGATAAATCTCCAACTGACAAATTTCTCGAATCTGGTGTATGTAAAATACAATGTAATACATGTCTAAGTTTTTATATAGTACTTTTGGACAACATCTCAAAATAAAGAAATGCTCTCTTCCTCCTTGATCCTTGCTTAAATTAGCCCATTCCTTTCATATATTAGAACTATATGGCATGTTTTTTTCAAATGTATTATATATAACTTCTTTATACATCTTGGTTATATTTTTATATGCTTTTATATACATTCCTTGCTGCTAGCACAACAGCTTGACATATACATGGATGTGATTCAGTTACTGTAGATTGTCAATCTGTGTTTACAATAATCACATGAAATAGTACATTTATGGAAATATCATGGCAGTATGCTTCTCTGAAGAAGATATCGACATCTGCTAAACCAATACCAACTAAATGTATGTCATATACTACTTACTCTTCACATAAATGTATAGCCAAGGTCTAACGATTTACGACATCCCTACTTTTGTAGGCTTCTAAAGATGACAAATTAATTGATCAAAACTGGTAAAGAGTAATAAAAAATATATTTGTAACTGAGGACTAAGTCTTATTCTGAAACATAAGAGGAATTTACTACAGTATCAGACATATCAGACAGGTCAGTGAGTATTGCTTGTGAACCCTTACACTCTGAAGGGTAACACAAAAAAGTTTTTGATGAAATTTCAGGGTCCTTAACAGGTGATCACGGTAAAGTCGCCTGTAAATGTTAAATTATGATTACCAGGACGAACTTCAGTAGTTCTCAACAGTTGAATTAAATCTTTCCAAGGGGCCATAGATTCCTTTTCTCAAGTAGCAGTGGAAATGCCATGTACTGAAATTAAAAAAGCAAAAGAGTTGAGAAATATTACAGAATAGGCTATACAGGTTGAGAGCAATGAATATGTAGTTGGAGTTGTAGAGATACATGGGTTATAGTAGGATTTTTTCTTCTTTTCCATTGGTTCATGTAGTGTACTTAGGAATGTAGATATTTTTTCTTGGATTCCCACCTTTTCCTAAGGAGGGAGGGAGTACATGTAACTTATTTCTTCTAGATGATGGAGTTAGGGGGTGTTATGATCTTGCTCATCTTTGGAATGGAAAAAATTGTCAACTAGACTTTCTGGAATGTGGTTTTGTTCGGACAGTAGTTGGACGTAGTCCTCACGAATCACAGATGGTCATTGAGAATGACGTTTGACGTAATTACGATTTATACACATGTTCATTTGGTGACATTCCATGTAATCTCCTAAATTAATCATTTCATTCAGTGCTCACCTGTGCTCTTTCGATGATGATGCAATGTTTATGAAGAAATAAATGGTTTGTGGAATGTACACAACATGTAAATACTAACTTATTTAATAATGTGCGTTTCTTTCATGACTGACCGTTTGATTAATCTGTAGCATTTGACTTATGCACCAATATACAATCAAGCCTACTGAATCTTAGTTTGGCCATTCCAATGAGCCTAAATAAGGCGTAAGGCCAAACATTGGCGGTATCTGGATTGAATCTGGAAAATCCATGTCTCTCACACGAATAATTGCATGCTGCATGTTCACGGGTTCACAAAGCACCAGACCTGTACAATTTCCACCACCAGTAGAAGGAATAACTAAAAATACTGCAACGCACTGCCATGAAAATAAATTCATTCCAACATTTACTATTACTTAAGTTAGATTTCAAAGACAAACAACATTCATTATCTAGATTTAAGAGATCCATTTTTCTTAATTTTATTCTTCATTACCTAATTACAGTAATGTATTTGAGATAATTCAATTACACTGAATAAAAATTTTAGTTCAAGAGATACATTTTACTAGTGAGGTGTGGCAGGACAACATCTGCCTACTAGCTGCTGCAGTTGAACTATTAAAATTAAAGTGGCATGGAAGATGGAGGCAAGCTTGCGTGTCGTTGGTCATCTCGCGTTTTTACGAAACGTGTAACACCATTGGCTACAGCGGTGAGGAGGAGGTGGAGCAAATTCTGGGAATAATTTCATTGTCCCCACAGCCAAATGCCGGCGTCAACTGCAGTACAGCTGATGCTGATGTCAGCAATTTTCTGCCCAGAACTGGCACTTATTCTCTATCACTCCCACAACAAGGAACTTCGGTTCAAAATGGCTCTGAGCACTATGGGACTTAACATCTGAGGTCATCAGTCCCCTAGAACTTAGACCTACTTAAACTTAACTAACCTAAGGACATCACACACATCCATACCCGAGGCAGGATTCGAACCTGCGACCGTAGCGGTCGCGCGGTTCCAGACTGTAGCGCCTATAACCGCTCGGCCACTCCAGCCGGCAGGAACATCGGTCTCTTTGCCGTATACACTTACTTTGAGTGGTTACTACTTCCTGTAGCTCGTTGTGAAGGTGATCTCAATGCCTCTCACACCACTTTCGCAGAACGACATATATCATATGTGGCGCTGTATCAAGTTCTATGCTCAAATGGCTACAATCGCAACAAATCTGGGTCGTATATTGCGGATAATGGGGTAAAGTGGTTGGTCTCTGAGCTCGAAAAATTCACACAGTGTTTTAATTTCTTTATAGCAACAACATTACAATGGCCAACTCACACGAGAATAATGCCTTATACAAACAGGCAGTTAACTATCATATTTGTGGGCTGCACTGTCATATAAGTGTGAAGTTCTGCGGTGCATCTCATAATGCATGCAACTTGAAGCACAAATTGCCGTACCTGTCTTCTTCCGTAATTTGAGTGGTTATGATGCTCACTTTGTGGAGCACTTGAGTGATTTTGGCCTAGAGAACGATACGGTTAGTATCATACCTGACAATGTAGAAAAATACATTTCATTCTTCAAGCAGTTGACACAAAAAATAGCGCTCTACTTCCTCTGCTTCTTACAATTTACACTAGCGCCTCTTCAGAAAATGCTGAGACTGTGCATCATGAGGATGCACATAACAAACTAGTCAGATATGCCAACTCTGCAAAGCTTCAGCTTGTGACGAAGTTGGACTGAATGGAGAGACTTAGCGAAACCATCTTGCTTGATATAACAGCGTCCACTAGCAGGCTTACAGGCACTGACTGTATAACGGATGAAGAGTATAGGCACTTGTTGAAACGTCTCTGATTTATAGAGATATGCTAAACTGAAGATGGAGACAAATGTGTGATTACTCACAGACGTTTTTTGAGAAATTCTGGAGTGTATGCCTGGCCACATACATTTTGGATCCCATGTCAGGGCTTCCTTGGGTCGCAGCACTAGGAAAGGCATGCATCAACATTGAACTGTTGACTGATGTTGATTTTTTTTTTCGATCACGGGATTAGGTAAGGGGTTTGTCAGTGCATCCACAGGTACATCAAGGCGAATAGTCCATGACTGAGTGAGGAGCAGTACAGGCCATCTGACGATTTGAGTTACATACTTCTGTATTTGGAGGCAGACCTGAAGAATCCTACTAATATGTATGACAAGCACAGCGACATCTATATCTACATCGATACTCTGCAAATCACTTTTAAGTGCCTGGCAGAGGGTTCAACGATCCACCTTCACAGTTCTCTATTATTCCAATTTCGTATAGTTGGCGGAAAGAAGAATACCTATATCTTTCCATACGAACTCTGATTTCCCTTATTGTATCGAGGTGATCGTTACTCCCTATGTAGGTCGGTGTCAACAAAATATTTTCGCATTCGGAGGAGAAAGTTGGTGATTGGAATTTCGTTAGAAGATTCCGTCGCAACGAAAAACGCCTTTCTTTTAATGATGTCCAGCTAAAATCCTGTATCATTTCTGTGACACTCTCCCTCATATTTCGCGATAATACAAACAGTGCTTCCTTCCTTTGAACTTTTTCCATCAATCCTATCTGGTAAGGATCCCACACTGAGCAGCAGTATTCTAAAAGAGGACGGACAAATGTTGTCTAGGCGGTCTCCTTAGTAGATCTGTTACATTTTCCAAGTGTCCTGCCAACAAAACGCAGTCTTTGTTTAGCCTTCCCCACAACATTTTCTGTGTGTTCCTTCCAATTTAAGTTATTCGTAATTGTAGAACCTAGGTATTTAGTTGAATTTACAGCTTTTAGATTAGACTGATTTATCGTGTAACCAAAGTTTAACGAATTCCTTTTAGCACTCATATGGATGACCTCACACTTTTCGTTATTTAGGGTCAACTGCCAATTTTCGCACCATTCAGATATCTTTTCTAAACTGTTTTGCAATTTGTTTTGATCTCCTGATGACTTTATTAGTTGATAAACGACAGCATCATCTGCAAGCAACCGAAGACGGCTGCTCAGATTGTCTCCCAAATCATTTATATAGATAAGGAACAGCAAAGGGCCTATAACACTACCTTGGGGAACGCCAGAAATCACTTCTGTTTTACTCGATGACTTTCCGTCAGTTACTACGAACTGTGACTTCTCTGACAGGAAATCACAAATCCAGTCACATAACTGAGTTGATATTCCATAAGCACGCAATTTCAGTACAAGCTGCTTGTGTAGATCAGTGTCAAAAGCCTTCCGGAAATCCAGAAATACGGAATCGATCTGAATTTATCATAAAATACACATGTTAGTTTCTGTGCTATCGTTTGCAAAATACCTCCTTTCAATATGATGAACTGTTCATGAAATGTTGACTATGTGTCAGTAGACAGTATTCTTCAGGGAAAATAGATCAAATGGGCTACGTCCACTAACATAACTCCACCCGCTTCCCCTCCCCTCCCCCGTCAGGAAATTGGCGGGAAATGGACTCATTCAGTGCTGCACTACTGGATGGGATGGAATTAAGTTTTCATTTTGTATACATTGTAGCATATTGTTTATTTAGGAGTCGAAGACTGTACCAGTCAGTCTGACCTGTGAGCATTGTTTACAATTCCTGTAAAAGATCTCGTTCCCTCTCTCTCTTTACATTTTACTTTATTTAATGGAAAAGTGGCCATATTTTAGTTTCCGTTCTCTGTTATTACGCTGTTGTGCTCTGCAGAAGTTGAGCGCTCCTCCTCATTATTATGGCGTATCATTGTCTTTGTTCAGATGAAGATTTACTGCATTATGTGAGCAGTTTACCAGAAGAAGGTTTTTGAATTTGATGAGTTAGGTGATAAATATGACAAAGATTAAATAGATGACACAGAATATCAGCCCAATGAAGCAGAACAAGGCTAATCATCAGAGTTGGGAGATGAGTATTCAGAACCTGTACAACAATATACGAATAACCCAGTGATTACACATTAAATTCCAGTGGCCCCACAAATTCCCATTCGCAGTCAAGGAAAAAAAGGAAAAAATAACTCAGCATCCAGAATTTGGAAATGCAGAGACTGCAGCCGACAGAACAGTGTGGACTTGAATTGCACTAGGGCATGCACCTGGAAGATTAGGGCATCACAACATGTTGGTAGAAACTCTTGGGCCAACTTGTAACGCTAAGAAACTTATTGTTATAGACAGTTACTTGAGTGCATGGTGAGAGCTGATAGACAATAATATTCTACAGAACATAAAAATCTTTACAGAAATTAAAGGGCAAGAACTTCTCCAGGATGACACATAGGTATTTCATATTGCCCAATCAGAAGCTGCCATAGCTATAATGTATGCACTTGGGGTGTATAGCCCAAAGAATTCCCCTTGGAACTTCTGTGGTCTCAAGTGTGGGCGCTGGCCTTTCTTTCACATACTATGGGAAGAAATAAGTTCATAGAAGTCATGTGATTTTTAAAATTTGATGACAAGCACACTCATACCAAAAGACTCAAGACCGATGGTTTAGCAGCAGCTACCGCAGCCTGGAATTCATTTATAGCTAACTGTATCCAGAACTACAAACCAGGTGCATGTATAACCATAGATGAGGAGCTCTGTCCATGAAAAGCACAGTGCCACTATATACAGTACATGAGTAACAAACCAGACAAATTTGTTTGGAAGTTCTGGTTTGCAGCAGATATCAGTAGTGAATACATGGTGAATGGATTTCCTTACTTGGGTAAACAAAGTGAAAGACCCATTTACATACCTGTTACAGAGCATGTTGTACCACATCTCATGCAACCATATACTTCGAAAGGAAGAAATGTAGTATGTGAAATTTCTTCACAGTCAAACATCTTGCAGGGCAGCTGAAGTAGGGGGAAAACAACCATGGTGGGTACGCTGAAGAAACCCAGAGAGATGTTCCTCCATCAGCGAAGTCTATTGCTGGATCTTTGTACGATACTATTTTATACCAATCTGGTGACGCAACAGTTACTTCCCATCGGGGGAAGACCAAGAAAAATGTCCTCCTCTTCATCACAATGCACCAGTTAGTTGCAGTGGACGAACAAATACAGAAGAAACTCCCTGAAATTGTGACTTTCTACAATTCCACTAAATTTGGAGGTGATATTCTCGACCAGATGTCTTGTCTGTACACTGTCAAGTTCGGCTAGTGCAGATGGCCTTGTCCTAGATCTTGCTGGAATCAACACTTCGATACTTCACAGAGAGACAACCAGAGAAAAACTTAGCTGTGAGATGTTTACATTTTCCCTCCTCCGCGTTGCAAATGTTTTGAGTGAAATGCCCAGTCGTTGCGCTGTTGTTTTCACGTCAATTCTACCAACATTGAGAGTTGTTTAGTTTCCGGGGCTTTGTAAAATTCCTGGATTCATGTCTCGTCGCTGTGCAGCCTATGAAAAGGATTGCGGGAGACTCCCAAATAAATTCCAAAGTACAGTGCAGTTTTAAAACCAATATATTTCCAGGACTCTGGTGTCCGAACCTGGTGAACTGTACCAGTTACATCACATGTACCCAAAGTTGACATTAAACGACACAAGAGTTCACCCCAAGGCACCTGCGTGACTTCTATTTATACTTTTGTTAACAACTACCTACAATGAAAATTACAATTTTATATAAAATCACAATTAAAACTTAAACAGAATATGAGCTACACATTGCTAAAAATTTGGAATCTCAGTGCTGAACAAGGTGAACCTATTTCCAACTTAGTTACGAGTTAATATAACATTTTCTGACTAATTATGTTACAGGTAACAATTAAATTTCTAAATCTGCTTATAACAAATCAACTAGTGCCTGAATTTTAGTGCTAACATATATTGGAGATTCAATTAATGTGCTTTTTTTATATGTTCTATTTAATTTGCTGTAGTAATTTTATAATGATAAATTTACCGGTACATCCTGACCATGTGCTACATTTCTTTCGATTAGTTACAGTATTAATTACACATTTATATTGTTTTTCTCACATAAAACAATGTTAATCAGCAAAGCATCGTTTTCGAATTATATGTATTCTGAAATAGTGGTTATTTTTGTATGTAATTTGGAAACAGGTCACTTTACAATTGGACAATTAGGACTGGTGTTAATCTTTAATGCTCTTCAAGGGATTCTGATAGGTAGCAATGAGATACAGTAATATTTCAATACCCCGCAAAGAGTTTTGCCTAGCCTTATAGACGAAACTCTTCTCACAGAAATAATAGTGTGATTGATGTGATACAGTACTAGTTGGACAAAATAACACAAACTGAATATATTTTAAAAGGTACAAAACTGGATCATGAAACTTTACATACAGATAAATTTTCCAAATAGCTACAAACATAACATCAAGAAAACAAGAATTGGAAATATGAGATTACAAAGAAATTTCCAAACGTTTACAAAATCAATATTTACATCAAATTTTCTGAATGAACGTTTTTCCGAAACTATCACTTCTAGAGCGTCCTTTTTTTTGTCACTTCTAGAACGTCCATTAATTGTCCCTCCTTCAAACACTCAAACACAACTAAGCTAACAAATCACAAATTTGATTGGATTGATTACGTTGCATTTTAAAGTGTCCATATGACATTTTCTAGAATAATATTATCATATAAAAGAGAGAAGAATAAAATTTATCCTAACAGTTTGCAATACCATAAAAATCTTGTCAAACATGAATATTCAAAATTATATATGTATATTTATATTGTGACAGTATAGAAACTGTTCATTTATATTCAATCCGTGTTGTTGTCACAAGTATCTGAATATACTATGTATAGTCAATATTTCTTGGCTTTTTACATCAAATGCAATGACGTTTCAAAATGTTTACCAGACATCCAGAAAGTCAGATCAAATTAACACCGTGAAACAGCTTCAAGATTTTATAAATTGTGACAAAATAAGTATTACGTCAATAAAATTCCTGAAAGTGGCAAGATACACTTAAGCAAGTGAAAATGTAATTGTGCTATAGTCAGCAACCTTGTAGTAAGGAGATTTTGTAAAAAAAATCCAGAATCTTGTCACATGGCATCTTATATTTCATTTCGTCAAAGTCCTCAGTCTGTCTATTACAGTAGTCATTTCCTACCCCTCAATACCAAACCAGTCTCCAGATTGTGTCTTGTGAGATGTGAGTAGTGTAAAATAATAGTTTTTCAATGTGATTTGTGTGCTATGTGTTGTCATAGTTGTTCAAAATAACTCTCAAGTTTAATTTCACAGCGGCATTTCCTTCAATCAAAATGTGTAAGAGTTCTACTTCATGCTATTCAAATGATACATTAGTTCTGTTATGTGTGACTGCACAGTACCATCATCATCATAATCGTCTCAATTAAACGAATCATCAAAACCATTAATAAATGAGGGTTGAATACCACCAACCACCTCAGCAGCATTGCATATCATATAACCTAAACCTATCATCATCATCATCATCATCATCATCATCATCATCATCATCATCATCATCCTCATCCAAATACCCCTACGATATCAAATCAAACCACTTCCATCAATTAACCGTAAACATCAATTCATGTGAATCAGAAACAGGAATGAGTCTGCAACCTCAAATCCTTAATACAAATGGAAATCCCAACATCACTTACCTTATTTCAAGACAATCCTCAACAATTCAGCAATTTCAACATCTCTCTTGTGTGTACATAACTGAGAGAAACATGTATATAGTATATCATGGCGATAGTCCCTTCTTAACAGCATAAATCACTTCAACCCTTTCATAAATCATAACGTCTTTCAACATCTCATGCGTTCTTATATACAGTAACACACAAATTCAGTTGTCAATCATATAATGGCATGAGAAGCAAAACATAGTAATTCCTTCCATGTGAATAATATATATAAGATAAAAACAGTGAAAAGATGTGTATAGTTCTTCTTAACTGCACAAATGTACCATAAAATCTGTAAGTATATATTAATAAGCTTAGTGTATCTTCACACAATTCATCTATAATTTCTGGATAAGCTGATATAAATACAGATGTGTAACTGTTCCTCACTAGAAAATACATATTGGTTTTTCCTGGGAACATAAGTTCAAATCATAGTCCTCACATATCAGTAATAGTCACAATCGGTAGGATGTAAATGTCAAATTATCAATACATCTGATGATGCAGATTACTCAATCAAAACATAATGTATCTTGTACTACAAATTAAATCACATGAAAATATCTTACACAACAAATATAAGCAAACATAGGTACAAAAAATTAACATATATATTGTTGGAAGTTTGTGTGTCAGAAAGGTATTGTAGAATATAGCATCAGTGTTTTCAAGGTGTAAATGCCACATTAGCTGGGACACCTTGCATAAGCCACATGCATAGTACACAAAGATTGTGTACCCCCCTGAGGGAGTGCAATTATTGCACATAAGGTTTCAACTGAGTGACATTTCTTAAACCAAATAGCTTTTTTGATTTGGGATTGATAGGTCGGTAGGCGTTTGGCTGCGATTTCTCATAAACTTCAAATGGATCAATGTAAAATCGAAAAATTTATTGATTTCTCTATTAATTGCCTTGGATTTCTCATAACTTTTGGTTAAGACTAAATCACCTACATTGTACTGTGTAAACTTTCCTTTTCAATCATATTTCAGCTTTTTCTTGGTACAGCGTGTTTCAATATTTTTCTTTACTATTTCCATTCTCTCGTCCGGTGTTAACTCATTACAGACAGGAAAATTGATCAATTCATACAAGATGTTTGGTGGGTGTTTGTTAAAATGGACTTCATAAGGCGTAAAGCCAGTTGTTGTATGTTGTAAGGTGTTGAAAACATCTTCAAAATCACATATGTAACTTGACCAATTTGTATGATCTTTAGAGCAGTAAATTCTACAAAGCCTGCCTATTTCACGCAGATAGCGCTCAGTCGGGTTACAAGACGGAGAATAAACAAAAATAAGGACGTGCTTAATGTCTTCATTTTTCAAGAAATCTTTCCAAACGTTAGATGTAAATTGGCTCCAATTGTCTGAAAGAATGGCTTTTGGTTTTCCAATTTGTGTGAAGTAATCATTACAGAAACAGTTTAAAATTGTCCTGCTTGTTCCCTTCTGTAGTGGATACAATTTTACTAGTTTAGTGAATAAGTCAACAACTACAAACAAATATGTATAACCCTCTTTTGTTCTCGGCAATTGGCCAAACATATCAATTCCTATCAGTTCCAATTTGCCTTGTGGCACAATACTTTGTAAATAACCTTGGTATTTCTGATTTGTGACTTTTACTCTTTGACACCGATCACATTTTTGTATAACCTGTCTTATTCTTCTGAACATATTATTAAAGTAGACATTTTCCTTAAGTTTGTCAGTGCATTTCATGATTCCACAGTGTCCATAGCTCTCATGTGTGTACTTAATTAAAACGTCAACACATTGCATAGGCCAACAAACCTTCCAGATGTCAGAGTCAGTGTTATATCTCCTGAATAAAATACCTTTAAAATTTGATAATACATGCCAACCTTCTCATAACCCTTTTTACCAATAAGGCTTTTCACAAGTTTCAAATCATCATCCTGGTTCTGGTATCTCCTAAGCTGACTGCAAATGTTAGTAATTTCCTTTTCACCCATAATCCCTCTCATGTACATTATTTTAAACACTTTGTTATCCCATAGTTCTTCTTCCAGACCACCCCCCCACAGGCAATCTAGACAAAGCATCAGCAATTACATTCTGATCACCGTCTATATACTGAATGCTATAATCAAATTGTTGCAAAAATATGGCCCACCTGGTTAATCTACTATTGAAACGTTTACAGTCTTGAATATAACATAGAGCTTTGTTATCCGTGAAAACTATGACTTTATGGCCTCCTAGATAGTTCCTGTATTTAGTGAAACCCCATACAATGGCAAGTAGTTCCTTCTCAGTCACCGTGTAATTATGTTCATGTTTCTGCAGACCTCGGTTGGCAAAACTGATTGAAAGATGTTCTATTTTTCCATCAATTTCCTTCTGTTGAAACAAATGTACACCCAATCCGTAATCTGAACTATCTGTCATTAGGCAAAATGGTAGTGAAAAGTCAGGTCTGTGGAGTAATTGACTGTTATTTAGTTGTTGTTTGATCTCATCGAATGCTGCTTAACACTGATCTGTCCATTCCCATATGGTGTTCTTTTTTAATAGCTCTCTCGATCACGGTGCATTTAAAGCTTGTGTGCTGACATACATACGATAAAAATTACATAAACCATAAAATGACCTCAGCTGTTTCTTGTTCTTTGGACATGGGAACTGGACAATTGCAGAAATTTTATCACTGTTAGGTAGAATTCCTTCTCTGTTAATTATATGGCCTAAAAACTTCAAGTCTGATACTCCAAAATTGCATTACTTAATTTAAGGGTCATACCGCCTTGCCTGAACTTATTGACTAATTTGTATAAAGTATCAAGGTGTTCCTCCCAAGTTTTGCTGGTTATTAATATATCATCCATGTAAATAATTAGTTTAGATAGTAGTTCACTTCCAATCACATGATCCGAAGCTCGAATAAACTCAGCTACAGACACATTCAGCCTGAACAGAACAACACAATAACGAAAACATTTACCATTATATAAAAATGCTGTGTACTGCCTTGAATCCTGTGCTAATGTGATTTGATGAAAATCTGAGGTCAAATCCAGGCTAGAAAAATATTTTGTATCATTGAATTTGTACAAGGGTTGCTCCATGGATTCAGGATGATCTGTTTCTCTTTCCATAAACTTATTCAGGTGACGTGAATCCAATACCAGCCTAACACCACCATCCTTTTTTGATATACTGGCTATCGGGCTGTTACATGGACTGTGACTTCTCTCTATTATTCTCCATTTTTGCATTTTCTGGAGTTCCCTCTACACTTCATTCCTTTTAAAGATAGGTACCCCATAAGGCTTAATGAAAAAGGGTTTGTGTGGCTTTAATTTCAAATGGCATTCATAATCTTTGACCCTACCAGGTTGATCACTAAAAATGTTACAGTTTTCCCAGAGAAAATTTTCTAATTCCTGCTTTTCAGACTCAGACAAGTCATTTACTTCTTTTACCTTCTCTGATATGATTAGGGAGTAACAATCATCAACCAAATTCTGGTTATTGTGATCCCTATTTTCCTCTTCCTTCATGTAGTGGCTACACTCTAGATAAATTATTTCCCTAATATGGTTACTACTGTTTGTACTTGAATTTAACTGGATCACTACTTTTCCTTGAATACTGGCCTTTGGTTCAGTGAACAGTAATTCTGAATTTTGCCAATCAAAACTCATCTTTGCTTTAACTATCCAGTCCATTCCTAAAATCATTTGCTCATTGAGATCTGGAATAACTAAACATTCGTGTTCAGAATTAATGTTGGCAACAGAAAATGTAATTAAAATCTTGTTTATTTATTAACTTACTAAACTTGCCAGTGGCACCTTTAATCCGTACACCTGTGATTGGAAATTCGATGTAACTTTCAGTGTCTTTTATCCTGTTCCTCATCTTGTCTGAGATACTACTAATGGGACTGCCAGTGTCAATCAAACAAAGTCCTGACCTATTGTTAATGCTTATTTCTACGTAAGGGCTACCTAAGGTAATATTTGGGTCACTATTCACATTCTCTGCCAGCAAGTCACTTTCTAATTCAGTTGTATCGATGTTGTTACATACTTCTTCACCACAGGTTTCAATGCCAGAATCAACATAAGATTGAGTGTCATTATGACTTGAATCAAATACACATGAAACAGATACCTTACTTTCACTAGACTTAAAATTATCTTTCATGAATGGATCTGATTTGATGACTTAACTTTCCTTATTATTATCTAAACAAACTTCATTTTCACTGATAATAGATTCCAAAATCTTCTCACCTATCAACTTAGCTTGTTCCTTCTTATTAGTAGATTTACTTAAAATTTCTTTTATACAAATTGGTACCAATACATTGTTTGCACTCTTAATATCTTCCCATGAACCAACTTCGCTTTCAGAGTTACTTTCAGCTGCAACACCATTATCAATAACTTCAACATAAATAATGCCATCTAATTCCTCTTGTGTACATATATCATCAAATGCATCATCCTTCACAACACTATCTTCACCAAAATCATCATCAAAATAATCTGTGGGTGATACCACTGCATGCACATCTGCCGCAACTACTAAGTGTTCAACATCTGAAGTTACACTACTGAAATTGCTATCTGTTTCATTATCAGAGTCAGGTGTAATTTCCTCATTTTGGCTACCAATTTCTACTAATATAGACACCTCATTATCCTTACCTTCGTCAGAAAACTAGCTAGTGATACCATACATATCATAAGTTCTTCCTACATCAGGTGTTAATGTGTCATCGATTAATGGTAAGTCATGTTCATTAAGTTCAAACTGTGGTTCTGCTTGAGTATGTGCATTATTCAATTCACTCAACATGTGATTCCAAAAGTTTCGCTTATAACTAGTATCATCTAAAAAGTAGTCCCTATTTACATTACATTTATGATTGCTTTTACGTTTCTGTCTCTTTAACCTCCTATTTGCCTGGTTTGTGCCATAACTATTCACCTCAAATTGACAGGCTCCCAACGACGTGGTTACCTGTTTCCCTGGTTGATATTGCTGTTGTGAAGCTGGTTACTGTTTCTCTGTTCTTGGTGGTTTTCATGTCTGTTGTAACTACTGTTTTGGTTACCGTGCCAGTTATTATTTCTGTGTCCATTATATTGTTGTGACCCCCCATTCCTATTGTGAGTGTTTCTGATGTTTTGATTGTACTGTCTGTCATCATTCTGCCATGCACGGTCAATTTTGTCTACACAACGTAAAAATTCGTCAACACTGTCATCTGGTCCATATACAAGTCCCCACTGAAAACGGTGTGGTAGGCGTCGTTTCAGTGCGTCAATCTGTATAAGTTCATCCAAAGGTTTGCTCAAACGTGAAAATTTCCCTAATTGTTTTTCACAAAATTCTCACATGCTAATTGCAAGACCTGTGTGATATTTGCTACCGTTAAGAAATTCGGATTTTAATCTTGCCTGTTTGATTACCGACGAAAACTTTGCCAAGAATTGGCATTCAAAATCGGCAAAAGACGTACTATTTGTATTAATGTTTTGGTTCGCCCATGTAACGGCTTCACCATCCAAAAAACGTTTCGCAAATTTAACTTTAGCAGACTCTGGCATGTTATGTCGGAAACTGTCTTTGCACTGATGCACAAAGTCAACTGGATGCAATTTCGCATCACCTGGGTAACATTTTAAACTAACCTTGTTACAACTATGCACAAACATCTGGTTTGAATCAAAATTGGACATTATATTATTTTGCAGTTTTGATACTTCAGAGCTGACTGTTTGCAGTTCTATTGTTACACTTTCTACTTTCTCGTCAATACGAAATATCTTATCAGAAACAACTCCAGAATTTAATTTCAATCTTTCCCCTACGAATTCTTTTTCTGAAACAAAGACTTCCTGCAACATTTCTAACTCGTCTTTTCGGTTCACTAATTCATTTAAAATGACTACTTCTGTGTTTTGACACGTTCGTTAACTTGTTCAATGCTTTTGTTTGTTTCTTTAAATTCGGAGATTGTGAAAGCCTCCAAACAGTCAACTTTGGTTTCTATACTTTCTATGTCACATGCAACAATTTGTGGCTGGCTCTGAGCACTATGGGACTTAGTATCTATGGTCATCAGTCCCCTAGAACTTAGAACTACTTAAACCTAACTAACCTAAGGACATCACACAACACCCAGTCATCACAAGGCAGAGAAAATCCCTGACCCCACCGGGAATCGAACCCGGGCGTGGGAAGCGAGAGCGCTACCGCACGACCACGAGCTGCGGACAACAATTTGTACTTTGTTATTTGTTACATTGATTTCTTCTCTCAATGATTCCAAATTTTCGTCCGGCTTCTCTGTGACCTCTTTAATGTTGCTACCTAAGTGGTTATTTTGAGTTACCAATTGTTCTAGTTTATTATTTAACAATTGAGATATCTGATCAATTAAATTTGGTTGCTGATTTGTTCCCGAAAAACCATGAAAAGGCGAACAACTACTGCTCGCGGAATTTGCTTCACTGTTTAAGTGTACATATGGAGTTGAAGCATGAAATTGACGGCCTGACAGCGTGGTCATGCCTATTCGATTAAACTGAGTTTCGCTCATGTTGATCAAAGTGGCTAAACACTAGACAAAACACTTTCCTGCCTATCAGGTGAAGTTGTCAGACGCACACAATGAAACAAAAACAGAAAATTGTAGGACACTCTCTGCGACTGAAATGAATACAATTAAAAAGGGTACTTATCTGATTGATTTGCGATGTCATTCCAGCATTTCACTTTTGCTCCTGGGGACGTCCGTGGCGCAGTCTGCAACGTACAAGATTACGGTTCCTGCCTCTTGTACATGGAATTCTTGCAAGTCATGTTCTGCACAGTCTTCCACTTGATCCCAGCTCCTCCACCATGTTGAGATGTTTCAATTTTCCCTCCTCTGCGTTGCAATGTTTTGAGTGAAATGCCCAGTCGTTACGCTGTTGTTTTCACGTCAATTCTACCAACATTGAGAGTTGTTTAGTTTCCGGGGCTTTATAAAATTCCTGGATTCATGTCTCGTCGCTGTGCAGCCTATGAAAAGGATTGCGGAAGACTCCCAAATAAATTCCAAAGTACAGTGCAGTTTTAATACCAATATATTTCCAGGACTCTGGTGTCCGAACCTGGTGAACTGTACCAGTTACATCACATGTACCCATAGTTGACATCAAACGACACAAGAGTTCACAGCAATCAACAAATGAGTGAGCCTACAATACATTTGCTCGCAACCCTAGCCAAAAAACGAGTGCCCCAAGGTGCCTGCGAGACTTCTATTTATACTTTTGTTAACAATTACCTACAATGAAAATTACAATTTTATATAAAATCACAATTAAAACTTAAACAGAATATGAGCTACACATTGCTAAAAATTTAGAATCTCAGTGCTGAACAAGGTGAACCTATTTCCAACTTAGTTACAAGTTAATATAACATTTTCTGACTAATTATGTTACAGGTAACAATTACATTTCTAAATCTGTTTATAACAAATCAACTAGTGCCTGAGTTTTAGTGCTAACATATATCAGAGATTCAATTAATGTGCTTTATTTATATGTTCTATTTAATTTGCTGTAGTAATTTTATAATGATAGATTTACTGGTACATCCTGGCCATGTGCTACATTTCTTTCGATTAGTTACAGTATTAATTTCACATTTATATTGTGTTTCTCACATAAGAACAATGTTAATCTGCAAAGCATCGTTTTCGAATTATATGTATTCTGAAATAGTGGTTATTTTTTAATGTAATTTGGAAACAGGTCACTTTACAATTGGACAATTAGGACTGGTGTTTATCTTTAATGCTCTTCAAGGGGTTCTGATACGTAGCAATGAGATATAGTAATATTTCAGCCGGCAAATGTTTCTTTTCTAATTAGTCAAACAACTTTCCCCTATGTATGTACAATCAAGGAAAGGACCTGTTCATACATTCTTTGTCACCGCTGAAATAATAATGTACCAGTACGAAACACCTGCCAGATAAGAGGAAGGAAAAATTCAAACAAGACTAAAAATTTGTGTATGCAGTGCAAGAAATACGTATATGGGCCATGTGTTGGAAGTGATCAGCATATGTCTACAAACTGTTTTGACGAAGATGGTGGCTTTGACTGAATAGATGTCATAGAATGAAAAAAATTTATTTTCTCGTTATTGCTACAGCAATTTGTGCCCATTTTTCTTTATTTTTCGTACTAAATATATGTTTAAAACCTATTTGGGACTTTGCCTCAGTAGAAGTCGTGCAGAAGAGAAGTTATTGTATAATTATATGTTTGCTTGAATTTGTAAGTTTAGTTTAAACTGATTTTGTATTTAAAATGTATTCCTTACTGCGATTTTTTTGTTTAATTAAATATACTTTCTATAGAAATTTTCAAGCAAAATGCATTTATATGGGAAGCGTAATTCAGTGCCATACTGAAGTAACTTAAGAGGTAAAACTGAAAATAAAGAAGAAAATTTTCTCTTGTCAACATGGTTGGTAGCAGTCCTTTTGGGTTATTCGCTAATGCCGGCT
Organism: Schistocerca piceifrons; assembly: GCF_021461385.2. Lineage (NCBI taxonomy): Eukaryota > Metazoa > Arthropoda > Insecta > Orthoptera > Acrididae > Schistocerca > Schistocerca piceifrons. The sequence goes on from NC_060149.1 coordinate 77,524,685, forward strand.
CTCCTAGTGTTAAGCAATTTGAGTTGTCATAGACAGTAGCTCCATATTCAGACATCTTCGTCGCTATGTTATTTGTTCACTTCTTCGCCATATTGTTGTGTCTAGAAACACTGCATACTTGGTTCACAAGACAAACAATCAAACAACTTATATTAATGAGTGTTATTATAATAAGACAATTACAATACTTAACTTTGATAAATGTGTCACAAGCAAATGTAGACATATTAAATAATCAGTCTTCTTCAGAATAGACAAACACAAGTCTGCGCTACATAGAGATATCATGATAGAGGCTACGATGCGTCGGCTAATGAAGTGACTAACGATGAAGCTGCTATAAAAGTGGGCTGCCATCAGTCGGCGTGGTGCTTGTGTCCTCTTCACCTAGGGGCCGCTGCCGTCGCGTTGTTGACCTAGAGGGAGGTCGGACAGTGTGCGATTGGCTGGCCTCTTCTCACAGCTTTCTCTTCTCTGTCGTTCCCGACTGGCTTGCCGCGGCCGACTTTACGTCGTAACATCATCAAGTGTGTTCACCTTGACGTCCAGAGTCTAACTGACTTGGTTAACAACACCACCGCCAAAGGGCGCTGTTAGACCTCCTCCCTCCCTTCCCCATCCCCTCCCCCTCCCCACCTGTGCGATAATCTAAGATGGTGATTGAAGAAAGAATGGCAGGAAATTCGCTCAGTAGGTGCTGAACTACTCAGGTGGATGGACGTAATTGTTTACTGTGTACTATGTGTTCAACGAATAAGATGTCTGCGAAGGAGAAGGAGTTTAACGGGTATATTAATTGTATTCATGCAGGTGAGGATGACGTCCATAGAGACCTGAACGATACTTGGAAAGCAGTGATATTTTGTACATGCATGAAGAAGACGAATATGCTTCATCAAATAATGAAGATGCAGCAGGATGTGGATAAGATACACTTCACAACTCATGCTGATATATGTGTGTTCTGTAACTGTAAATCATTTGATGAAAGTACAGTCAGTCTTCCGAAGCACAAGAGGCATGACATTCACCCATTGCAGCGCACGCGCTCCCTGTCCCAGAGTCTCAGCGCCCTCTGGAAGAGGCTACGCGATAGCTACAGGGCGGCTGCGTGCTAAGTACTTCCTGCCGCTTTGGAAATTCCCACAGCCTCCCACCTCACCTTTGGCGCACGTATACCCTTTGTCGTAGAACACGAACTGCTTCAGGAGCTATTATATTTGGTGTTTAAGCAATGTGCGGAATCTTGTCATATACATATCTTGAAGATGTGACAGTGTATAAACGTACCACTGCGCGAAGAGAGAGAGAGAGAGAGAGCTTTGCAGATGACGCAAGAATATTTAAACAATTTCCGATGTAAATACATTTTTTATTCCGAGGAATAAAACCACCGCACTTGAATACGGACTCTAAAAAATGATCGCGACACTCTTGTGAAACCACACTTGAGACACATCGCGCGCTTTGAGGGAAATACCACATCCTTCCCTTGTCTTTCAGCACGATCTGCTTCAGGAGTTACTAAATCCTATTCAATATGTCTCTAAATATACTTTCAAAAAGGCCGCTGCACTGTACTTAGTTTCAATTTTGCGATGTATACCGCCACACTTGAAAACCGACTCTAAAAAGATCGCGGCACACTTATAAAACCTCCCAGTTTTCATCCCAGAGACACTTCACACGCTATTGTGGGAAATAGATCCCGAAACCGATATCATTTGCAATATCCGATTTTAAACGCCAAGAGGACGATATTTAGAAGTCGAAATAAATATCTCTGTAACTCTAACCAGGACGCTCACCACTTTCCGAGCTTTAGCTGTTTTTTGAAGGTACTGCGAGAGAGAGAGAGAAAGCTTTCTCAGTCTTACAGCTGCTGTGGTGTTCACTACTTTTCTGAAACGCTGAGTGGGCATAATTTATATTTGCTGCTGCTGGAGTCAGGGACGTTATTTTCCTCACTTATCGAAGCACACTGTTGTCTAAGCACTGGGAAAATCAGAACAATTACAAGTTCATAACATATTTCGAATTCGACAACAGATCGCGAAAAAAAAGGAAACAGAATTCGAAGCACTGTCCGACAGACGAGAAAAATGGCTGGAATTTTCGGTGAATTTTCGATTTCCTACAGCTGCTGGTTAGGAGGTGCTCTAAAGCCACAACTGCGGGTGGGGGAGAGCATCCCGCCTGTCCAAACCAGAGGAGGATGGTCTGCTTAGACTTGTCTCTGAATACCCAGACGAGGAAGATATCATGTGACTCTGAGACGTCACAGACCAGTCCGCAGATACCTTGCCCCTGTCTTGTTCGAACCGATGTGTAGAGGCTCGCTCCTACATCCAGCACAAAGGATGTCTTGTGACTCTCTGACGTCATGGAACTTCTTGTGAATCGAGCGTTCTGATTGGTTCTTGTTGTATTTATCCGCCAAACTGCTGATGCCGGGCTGGCCGTGGGGCCGAGTGGTTCTAAGAGCTTCAGTCTGGAACTGCGCCACCGCTACGGTCGCAGGTTCGAATCCTGCCTCGGGCCTGGATGTGTGTGATGTCGTTAGGTTAGTTAGATTTAAGTAGTTCTAAGTTCTAGGGGACTGATGACCTCAGATGTTAAGTCCCATAGTGTTCAGAGCCATTTGAGCCATTTTGATGATGCCGGTGTGGGAACACAGCCCGCTATACTGTCTGTTATCGAGTTCCCCTAAATGGCAGGCAGCACCGTATAACAGCCACGCTATGAGGGAAACAAACCAACAGCCAAACAGGCGAAGACATCAGGTAAACACGCCGAAGATTCCAGTCGATTAATAGGAACCTTTCCTTGCAGAGGTCGCCGCGACATATCCGGCCACGGATTCCTATGCCGGGTTTCTATTGGCTCCAGCTCACTATATAGGCCCAGCCGGTCGAAGGCAAGACTCGTCCTTCTCTTCCGACGACCTTCTCCTTCACCTCACTCATCTCCTTTCCGAACAGCTTAATTCCCGCCGCTCCGCAATCTTCCTCTCCCTGGACCTCGAACGTGCATATGACCGCGTATGGCATTCCGGTCTCCTCTTCAAGCTCCAAACCTTCGCCCTTCCCATTAACTACGTCCGTCTGATCGGCTCCTTTCTCTCCCGCCGTCCTTCCTATGTCACCATCCATAACACCGATTCCTACACCTTTTTCCCCTCCGCCGGTGTGCCTCAAGGCTCCGTCCTCTCCCCCCTTCTGTACCTGTTGTACACGGCGGACATGCCGCCGCCGTCACCCCCCGTCCACCTTCTCCAGTTTGCCGATGACACCGCCCTCCTTGCCCTTGCCCCCACCCTACAGCGCTCCCAACGCCTTCTCCAATCCCATCTTGACCGGTTCACCACTTGGTGCAACCAGTGGTTGCTCAAGGTCAATCCCTCCAAAACCCAGGCGATCATTGTAGGCAAAACCACCCCTTCCTTCCGCCTCCTTGATTTCTATCTCACCGTCTATGGCCGTCCTATCGCCCTCACTCCCACCCTTAAGTACCTTGGCGTCACCCCCGACCGTCGCCTCTCCTGGACTCCCCATCTCCAGACAATCCAAGCCAAGGCACGTTCCCGACTCCGTCTCCTCAAGCTCCTTTCCGGCCACACGTGGGGTCTGGACCCCTCCACAATCCTCCACACCTATAAATCCCTCATCCGCCCTATCCTTTGTTACGCCCATCCAGCCTGGATCTCCGCACCCCCTACCTTCTATAAATCCCTCCAAATCCTTGAACGCCATGCTCTCCGCCTTGCCTATCGCATCCGTCTCCCCTCCCCCATGCGGATCCTGTATGATCTCATCCCCTTCCCCCACCTCCTCCTTTTCCTTGAAAGGATACGTATCCTGTACACCTCACGTAAACTTGATCCTCCTCACCCGCTCGTTTCCCCGATCCTCTCCCACCCCCGCCCGCTGCCGCGCCTGTATTCCCACGTCCCACCCGGTCTCCATCTCTCCACCCTCCTTATCCTCTCCCAAGGTGGCTTCCGCCAGCTCCCCCTCCCTGATGATGTCCTCGTCCCCTCCATCTACCCCTCTTATCAACTTTGATCCTCCCCCCTTACCTCCTATGTCCTCTCCTTTAGGCACCCTCCCTCCCTCCCTTCCCTTCCCTCCTCTTTCCTATCCCCCCTCCCTCCTCCCCTCTCCACCGGGCTTCCCCTCCCCCTTCCTCCCTCCCCCTCTCTCCTTTGCCCATGGCATCTCTGCTCCCCCCTCTCCCATTCCCCTTCCCATTCCTCCTCCTCCACCTCCTCTCTTGGCAGGTCCCCGGACTCGTACACGCTCAGTGAACATTCGCGCGCCGGAGATCATCGCCGTCAGTGTTTCGTGTGTGTGCCTTCGTTTGTGTGTAGTGTTGTTCGCCGTCACGCCCCCACCGTTCACGTGCCGTCGCCATCATCCATGTTCTGTGCATCGTGTCGCCCAGTGTTAGTGATGTTTCTCGTCCAGCGTGAACGGCTACATGTTTTTTCGATTTTTAGTGTCTACATTTTTTTTTGCCCACCGTTATTACTGTCTACTCTGTGCCACCTTTCTGTACTACTTGTTGTAACACTCAAGGGTGAAGAGCGGCGTATTGTGCTGCTGCCAGCCCGCCTTTGTATAAGGTGTTAAAATCACAATAAAGAAAAAAAAAAAAAAAAAAAAAGAAGGCAAGACTAGTCTTCGTCCGCTGCTAATGGCAACCGCTATAGCAGAGTCTCCGAGAAGATATCACCGAAGCCGCTGTACTGCACCGCCGATCAAACTACTAGCCAACCGAGAGGAGCCACATCTCCGGCTAGATCGACGGACGTCTACATCTATTGTACAGCCAGCTATTGTATTGTAGAAGAAGTTACGTTCAATAAACTGTTGGAGAATACAACACCCGCCACTTTCTGCAGACGGACAGATTACGAGACTTTCAAAGGCAAAATATATTGTACAGATCGAATGAAACATACAGCAGTCATACTGCAGTCAGTTAAACCCTGCAAAAGTGGTCCACATGTCATAAAATACGGAAACTACCGCCAAAGACTCTTCCTAAATTATACTGTTCCGCTGCTGTCAAGGAAAGCTTGACTTTCTCGGTATAAAACCGATCTCTAACCAGGCTACATCACCACAAACAATTGTACCGCCATTCCATATCGATGCCGTAAAACAAACCTCATATCCTACACCACAGAAAATCAGAACCTCTGCATCCTGATATAGCTATCGACCAACAGACATTCGTACACACACCGCGAAGACAGACAGGCTCCAAAAAACATTAGCACATGCAGTGTATAAAGCCGTAGCACCAGATATTTCCCGCGAGGTCGTTCTGTCATCTACCGCGGCCAATGGTCGCGAGTCAATTGCCCACCGCACGCGCTGGCCTGATGCGCGAAGTTTTATTATTTCCGGCCCCGACCTGCTTGTTTCCTGCCATACTTTCTACAGCTATCTCCAAATTCTGGGGTTACAAGAACATACGTATTTTCTCATGGTTTGCCAAAATATCATACCATTTACGCGAGAGTTCACGATATCAAGCCATAACCCAATGCTACCGAACGCTTGCACAGTGTAATTCCCAAAATAAAGAGTGAAAATTATGTATCTAGACACCCGGAATTTTAGCGAGGTGCAGCGAGGTGGGACGCTCTGCAAACGACTGAGTAACCGGAAACTTATCTCGTCTCCGAAGATCTTTATGTGAAAACTCGAAAAACTAGAGGCAACTGGTGGTTCCACTCGCATTTTTTTGACGAATACGATGTCAATCATATAACAGATTCCAAATTATTCTTGTAGTATACAAAGTCAACTAAGGCGTTTCTCATGTCTAGAGAACTTGCAAATGTTTGTTACACCTGTTTTTCACTATACTGGTGCACACAATACACATAACAATCGACCTTCTCTCAACCAAATAAAGACACAAATGTGTGGAATGATACTACAAGCACTCAACCAGTCAGTCTACATGGGAGTGAATAACTGTCCAGCACAAACGCTTGCTGATGTTGAATTTTCTCAAATTTTCGTGCACAATACTCGCACCACACGCAGACACGAAGGCTGCCCACTTGATACTGAGTATTACTTCGCTTTTCACCCACCTAGAGGGCGACATGGTTAGGTCAGGTGCATTCCTGTGCCCCAGCCTGTCTAGGTGGGACGGCTACTACCGTAATCCAGAAATGTCAGTCATTCCGACCACAGGCTAACTCGGTCTTGCGCCCTCCACACACCGTACACAATCATCCTAGGAAATCATTACCACTGTACTTAGGATTAAATATTACGATTGCAGCCTCAGTCTGATGACATTCGACAATGAGCAAGGTGTTGGAAATATCCCGTCCTGACAACTGTGGCTCTGGAAATAGAAATATCTATATTGTCATTATGGCCTGACTGCATTTTCCACGTAAAATCTTTTATCCTCCTTACAACTGTCGATGTGTTGAAATCGCAGTTTTCCGTGCAGAGTCGCCGAGTGGCTAGATGTGCTATGTGACGGATTGTGCGCCCCTCTTGTCAGATATTTGAGTCCTCCCTTGGGCATGCATGTGTGTGTTGTTCATAGTATAAGTTAGTTAATGTAGTGTGTAAGTCTAGGGAGCGATGATCTTAGCAGCTTGTTCCCTTAGGACTTCACACATATTTGAACATTTGAAATCACAGTTTTCTGTGTCAGGGCCATACCTTCCTTATGAGACAAGAAGGTCATTTCCTTTGCTCCTGGTGGAATACCGCCCACAGTAACTTTACACCTCAACACATACTTTATAAGCCTGCTGTTCACAGTGAATCTATCACACATTCCCTACTACGTATAATACATCGCCAATAACTGAATGCTGGTGACACCAAACAAAACTGAGCCTAAATCCCCAATGGATGGACGTGCCTCATTTGTTTTTGTTGCGAGTGGTATCAGTGTATCTTAGGAAGAGAGACGTAATCATCTTATAAGCGACCAGCTATTAAAAACGCAATCGCAACGACTGTGTTACTGTCACCCTGCATAAAATACGGTCTTGCTTCTACAGTCATACACAAGTATGGCTAACGATATTCATGTTAAAAACTATACAAGGTTTATAAATCGAGGTATGGTATTGCTTCTGAATGAAGTGCTCTTCGACGCAAATACATAGACTTTGAATGTGGACAGTGATCGCTGGTGTATTAACAGACCGAAAGCGTGGGTGCACGTCAGCGGCGGTGTAAGCTCGTAATAAAATTACCAAATTTAGAAAGTGATTCGGCTGAGGAATGTGATATTAAGCCGATATTTGCAACGCCCTGTTGCCACTGCTAGATATTTCTCACGCTAACAAACAATATTTGTAATGCATTGTGTTTCGATACTATGTCAGAGGTCTGCGATATACCCACTCGGTTATAGGCGAGGGATGATGATGAATGATTGGGAATGATCACATACAGTAGATGGTGTACTTTGTGACGAATCACTGAAAAAAATCAAAACTAGATTGAGGTCATAAGAAAAGTACAAAATCAAAGTCCAATACACAGACTTTACAGAGATTTTCAGATGTATAGTGACACACTTTCTGGTAGATATGCTGTCTGCGATTTGGAATCAAGGCTTTCCATTCAACCACGTACCTGCATTAGAACCTATGGAGATGTCTTTTAATGATTACAGCCAGTAGTGAATCATATTCGTGGCAGACTCATATTTCGAAATGAGTCAGCTTTTTCTAACCTATCTGCTAAGTATCTCATACAGTAAAACTCCAACGTGGTTTTAGACATTTCATCTGCATCTATTAATTGTTCCTCAGTCTCTGCCCCACTTTCCCTGCAGTTTTGCTAATGTGATCATCCTAATTTATTTTGGAACTGAGCAGAAACTGGAGAGCGCTATGTATACCACCTTCTGCAACCTGTGTAGAAACAGGTTCAGCGAGTTACCGAGTTAATGTGACAGGACCTATTTGCATCACTTGGTGGAAAATGGGAACATGCTGTCATAGCTCCGCCAACAGTGTACAATGTGTAAGGTCAGGGCCAAACGAAGCTTTCACCTGCAACATGAGGCAGTAGAAAAGACAGTATGAGCAATTATGGGAACTGGGAGACGAACGTGGGTTTTGCATGTCTTGCCTTTCCAAACTATATACAGGTAGTGCAGCCTGAAAGAGATCTGCATCCCTCAGCATGTATCCACATCTGTCACCCATCATACTCTCTGTTATACCGGAGTCAAGGTAGCCCCTGAGGGCCGGCAACCCATATTACACCTCAGAGGACGACGTTGTCTATGCCCAAAAAAAGTTCAAATGTGTGTGAAATCTTATGGGAGTTAACTGCAAGGGTCATCAGTCCCTAAGCTTACACACTACTTAACCTAAATTATCCTAAGGACAAACACACACACCCATGCCCGAGGGAGGATTCGAACCTCCGCCGGGATCAGCCGCACAGTCCATGAGTGCAGCGCCTCAGACCACTCGGCTAATCCCGCGTGGCTGTCTATGCCCAAGGCGTACCAAAAGCACCATGGTAAACACTGGCTATTTACATAAAAGGTAATGGAAACAGACATTCCGAGCACTACTTCCTGCATGGGGTGCTCGAACCACGGCCTGCAGGAAGTATCACTATGCCAAAACCTGACTGGCTGGAGACAGCTATATAGGGGCTAGAACCAGCCACGAAGTTCAGTTCACTCCAGTTGCCGACCTTGTGTACTGCGACCGTTGAAGATTACGTCTTCGTCTCGGAATTGGACTGTTACTAGTGTGTGAGTGTGTTACCACGAACCTTTGTGGAAAATTAGAAGTGAACTTTTGTTTGCCTCAATTAGGAGACTTTTACTGGCATCGATATTGTTACCTTTCGTTTGTATGTTCAGTCATCAACCTTGTGAACTTACATCAATAAAAGTTGTGTTTGTGAAAAACTGCGAATTGTCAGTCACAACACTCTCCATCAATGTTATGTAGTAGCATCGAGCAAAAGTGGACATTCTATTAAATATACACTTATCAGTCTAGTGTAGCAGGTGACTAATGATGGAATTCACTTGCTCAGACCACTGTAAAATTTCATCGTCTGTACTATAGGAAGACCATTTTCCACAGACTGCCAGTTGCAAGAGAGGGTCCCCATGTTTTATCTGATACATTTAATCTTATCTTTCACAGTGATGGGGTAGCAGATGGTTTGGTGAGCTGTTTCGATTGATTCCTCACATTTCAGTCATGCACGCGATTACTGTTTCGGTGCTAGCCACTCCTGGAAGGTGTTGCTCCACCACCAAGACTCCCTCTCCACCTCAAACAAATCATTTTTGTCAATCATTTTGTGGTAATCAACAACATACCAGTGGATGGATGGGATGGAAAAGACACTGTTGATGTACTGTAATAAGCATCACAGTTGATAGAGCGATCAATTTTAGATAATTCACCAGTTTTTCTGTAATTTCAGTGTCTACCAATGACACAGCAGCATGCTTCCCAGTTTCTGTATCATCACCAAATCATCCCTCCATTACTTTGCGATTATCAAATACTAGATTGTGAATGTAGATAGATGACTGCAGTATGTCCATTCATTGTTAATTCTCGAAGATATATATACCGAAGTATACCAGACATCGATCTGCATATTTCCAGCACTTCGATCACGATTGCGATTACCCATTTTTCCCTATGCTGACGGGAGTCACAGAGCATTCTCGCATTCTTAGGATAAAGCTAGGGACTGAAAGAAACCTCGCATTGTCTTTGACCAACCCTACCTGCAACACCGTCACCGATTTAATTGGCAGCTGACAAGAAATAAACTGCTACATTCCATGTCTCATGGATGGGCAGAGCAAGCCGAAGCCCTAATTGCTGTTCAGCAAAGACTGTTCCACGCTAATCTTACTCACAGCACCCATCCAAGTGCACAAAATCTCTCGAGGTGCGCGCATTTCGAGCAGGTTAGCACCCCTTATCGGTGTATAGTGGATTTGAAAGTGTTGTGATGATATAATAGGCGCTTAAGGAGAGGGAAACGTGTGATTTTATGCACGATGGAGCTGCAGATGGATGGAGTTTGTGGCATTTTATGTAAGCTAACTTCAATTCTAAAGTATCAATTCCAAACTATTGGTGTAGTGTATGGGATCAGTAGCAAGAAGGTATTGGTAAGAGAAAGAAATGATCACAGAAAATAATCACATGCGCTCTAATTCAGGACATAAATGTCCAGCATCTGACTTACATTCACTCTGCTAGTTTTCTATACCACTCACTACGGTGACAAACTTTAAGAAGATAAAACTACTTTTTTCTACACCAAAGAAAAAACACATTGAGTCTTTGTAATTCATGCACAATATAGTTTTCCAGAGGTGTATAGTGCCCAGTGTCCACATGCGATCATTGTTCAGAAATTATACTATGCTCACATCAACCTATAAAATGATAGCCTGCAACAGAGAATGCCTCTTACAAGGAAACTCTGTAAACAGGATAACTGTCAAGCAGATGTATACACATGGATTGCAGTACCTCACGAATAGCTGCCACTAACTTAGAATAAGCGTCGTTATGAAACTGAATACTCGATTTTATGCCCCAAGATGCAGAGAGGAATGGAGTACATCACATAAATCTTCATCGTGTAGAGGAGAGCGTCGAAACAGGTATTCCACCGATGGACATGTTTCATCATCACATATCAGTTGAAAGTCCTCTGATGACTGGGAGGTTAGCTGTTAATGATCGCAGGTATATAGTGCTCTAAGTCACACACACACACACACACACACACACACACACACACACACACTCAGAACACGCAGTTGTATATGAGTCAAATACAGGTTATACCACCCCGACAGAACAATGTTGAAAAACCGGTAAAATTAGGGATAAATGACCTGCAGTAACATCTCCCTCTCTCTAGAATGCATCATCAGTCTACCATTAAATCATACCTCGTTACAAACAGATCTCGACCGAGCACTCCATCCACTTTCTCTCATCCTTTACGGCAGATGCAAGTCAATTTAGAGGCAGATCATTCTCTTTTTTTGAGGACAGCATCAACGACAGCAGTAAACTTGCATGTATCACTATTACCTCAATAGACATACAGTAGAACGTTGTTGAAAAACCACATAGCAACTGTTTGTGAGGTATTTGTTAGCTGACACAGCAAGTTTGTGTTTGGTGGAGAGTACAGAGAAGCACATTGTAAATACTGTTTTGTAGGGTTTAAAACAACTAATGAGTCTCATACAGAGTCAAACACGCGATCCATTCTGTAGTTGTATACTGCAGTCCCCCAACTGGTGATGCAACACTCTTTAACTAAGGACACTTTATAAAAATTAATGAGCTTGTTGCCAATAACGTTGGGGACGCACCTTGGCTTGTGGTCCGACATGTATATAAACTTATTACTCTACATTTTTTGGTCATCCACGTTAAACATTCTGTTTCAGCCTTCTTATCACCGTCGACGAAAAAATAACTGTTCCCTGTGTCCTGGAGCTTCCAAGTCAATTTTTTCTTGTATTCTTATTACTGCCACGTACTCGTTCCTAAGTACAAAAATTGCCCTGCACCTAGCAGAAGATATGCAAGTGCCCCCTCAATTTCCCTGCATTTTGGCGTATTTTCTCTCAATTTGTATGTCTGACTGAATGAATTTACACTTAACAAAAGCCCGAGATTATCTCTGCTAAAAAGAAAAACACGAACGAAATTTAATAAATATGCTACGTGGAAAACACAGAAAAGAACAAACATTTAACTTGCTGCTCTGTAAACGCACTCGTATCCCAGCCGAGAGCTGGAGCGTGGTCGCCTGCTCCAATGGACCCATACCTGTATATTTAATAGGATCGCAACATATGCTAGATGCTGGCACACGGACGGTATTTGTTTTCGAAATATACATCAGAAGACAGGGTTATGGTAAAATCTTACTGAGTTCTCTAAGCGGGTAACATTAGTGGAGTTTCTATAGTTTGTAGTTTTTGTCTCTGCTGGATGGAACAAAAAGGCGATGATAGACAGAATGTTCAGGTGACACACGTGAAGGTAAGCTGAGGGATGCTGATCTCCTTCAGTACTATGTAATTTGGAAACACATTGCGCTCCAGCAGCAAAATCTTTGTCCTTCTCCTAGTTCCTGTAATTGCTCGCAAGTATTGGGACAACATATGTATCATTCCACTCTGCATTGTTGCCACATGTATCCAAGATGGCGGCGATGACGTCACCCTAGATAGTGTCGTGTAGACTTGGCAACAGTGCATGACGTCGTTTAAGATGGCTGCCATGACGTCATTCAAGATGGCTGGTTTTGGCGGGAAACTGCGATACCCCCCTCCCCCAGAAAAATGGCGCCAAGTTCAAAGTCCAACAGGATAATGCACCACACCTCGGTTATCTCTACTAATCAAAGAAAATGGCTGGAAGAAAGGTCACTTGGGCTAGCATAAGTCACCCGACTGCGACTTCCTCCTATGAACTGGCACAAAGTTTGAATTCCAGTAGGATAATGCATCACACCCCAGTTATCTCTACTAAGCAAAGAAAATGGTGGGAAGATATCTCAACTGGGCTACCTCCACTAACCTAAGGCACCCAACCGCCACTTCATCCTACGAACTGGCGCCAAGTTTGACTTTTAGTGGGAAGATAGGTCACTTGGGGTTTCACTGCCGGCGCAAAAGAAAGGACACTTGTACTAACCTGACCTCCTCCTAAGGATTCGTAGGAAAAAAGGACTTGTCTTTATTATTTATCCAATTTCAAGCAGATGTGTTCGCCACTGGGTCTGGACTCCAACTGGCTTAGTTCAGATCGCCACCAGCAGGGGCACTCTCATGTCATCAAGTGATGACACAAGTACCGTTATCCTAGATGGCGGCACCGAATGTGTCCACCAACAGGTCCAGAGCCCATCTGGTTTAGTTCATATCGTCGCCACCAGAGGGCGCCACCGTGATGTCGCGTGATGACGCAAGTACCGTTATTCAAGATGGCTGCATACATTCTCTTTACCATGTGCTCTAGGACACACGGCTACTGCACGGTCCCATTACCTAACCCAAGATCGTCTGCTCTCTCTCTCGAGCGTTCATAACGGCATACGCGTTGCGTCAGCGGCCCACGAGCGAGCGACCGCTTACGTCACAACCTCCAGCCAGCACCTTCATACTCGCTCAGGAGATAGTCTTCTGTAAATATCATAACTATTGTAACAACCACATCACGCATCTAACATATTAATTACCTAACTACTTAATTCCATTTCAATTTTAATTATATTCAATAACTGAATGTACCACTTCGATATTCAATGAACAAATCAAAACATTCACATTTTCCCACTAGGAGCGCAGTGTTCCTTCATGACGTAGCACCTCCAACCCCTAGAATGCTGCTCTCCTATTGGCTATTGCATTAGTCACGTGATTCCCGTCATAGAACCCCAGATGGTGGTCTGTAGGGGATAAATGGCGCGAAAATGGCTCAGGCTGTTCTGGGCTGCTGGAGAGAGTAAGGGAGTAAGGAAGGAGTGCACTCTATTTATTTTTGAACATTTTATTTATCACACTGATACAAAAGACATTCTTCGAGCCAACTCACGCAGCCAGCAGACCTGTAAACTACTTCTAAATAATGCTCTCCAGACACGCAAACAACTCCTAATTTTCCCAAATAATTTCATTACACACTTGCAGACTCCTCCTAACTAATGCAGCACAGGGATGTGTAGACATGCTCAGTACTCGTAAACTGTCCGAATAGCGCATAGCACAGCCTACAGGCCCGCTCGCAAAATAATGCAATCAACGCGCAAGCACCCTCCGCCAACCCCTGTCCAGTAGGCACACAGAAAACCCCAATGAAGAAGTGCGGCCATCAGGTGTCAAACCACGCACAGGCCCCCGCTCAGGTCCTGCAAGTATGAGACGGCCACATCCCTTTTCATACGAGACACCAGAGAAATTCTTATCGCAATATATGTTCACCTAGACACATGTCCTGATGTCCTGGCGGGACCGGCCAGAGACGCGCACGCTGTCACAGCTGTTGCAAGCCGCCACCGAATGCAGGTGAAAGATGCCTGCCTCTATTTTTCTGTATACACTTGAGCTTATACTGACGTCACGGAATTCCAAGATGATTTAATTGTCAGTGCAATATGGCGATCTGTGTAAAATAATGGCTGAAAGTCTCATACTACCGATATAAAACACTGTCAGACTTTTTTCCTTCTGCAGATGAGACTGTGTTCCCACACCGGCATCATCAAAATGGCTCAAATGGCTCTGAGCACTATGGGACTTCACATCTGAGGTCATCAGTCTCCTAGAACTTAGAACTACTTAAACCTAACTAGCCTTAGAACATCACACACATCCATGCCCGAGGCAGGATTGGAACCTGCGACGGAGCGGTCGCGCGGTTCCAGACTGAAGCTCCTAGAACCGCTCGGCCACACCGGCCGGCCCGGCATCAGTAGTTTGGCGGATAGATACAGCATGAACCAATCAGAACGCTCGATTCACAAGAAGTTCCATGGCGTCAGAGAGTCACAAGACATCCTTTGTGCTGGATGTAGGAGCGAGCCTCTACACATCGGTTCGAACAAGACAGAGGCAAAGTATCTGCAGACAGCTCTGTGACGTCTGAGAGTCACGTGATATCTTCTTCGTCTGGGTATTCAGAGACAAGTCTAAGCAGACCATCCTCCTCTGGTCCGGACAGGCGGGATGCTGTCCCCCACCCGCAGTTGTGGCTTTAGAGCACCTCCTAACCAGCAGCTGTAGGACATCGAAAATTCACCGAAAATTCCAGCCATTTTTCTCGTCTGTCGGATAGTGCTTCGAATTCTGTTTTGCTTTTTTCGCGATCCGTTTTCGGATTCGAAATATGTTATGAACTTGTAATTGTTTTGATTTTCCCATCTGTGCTTAGACCACAGTGTGCTTCGAAAAGTGAGGAATATAACGTCCCTGACTCCAGCAGCAGCAAATATAAATTATGCTCACTCAGCGTTTCAAAATGGTTCAAATGGCTCTGAGCACTATGGAACTTAACTTCTGAGGTCATCAGTCCCCTAGAACTTAGAACTACTTAAGGGGATACGGAATCACCTATCCCCGCAATGTTAATATATGCCTACTATAGGGAACATTTTCTCACAAACTACTGGAGACAGAGAGGTAAAAATTTTACTGTATGTGCATTCATATGTTACAACAATACTGAAACAACAGTTTATTGTCAAAGTATTTTCTTACAGAGATATTGTACATTTATTTTTAAGTAAATTTTTTCCATCGCTTTTTACTAGACTATCACCCCTAAGTCTTTTGTAAATCAAGTAATTAAAAAATCGTTGTTTCAGTATGTAATAGGGACCTATGTCACTACGTCATAAAAATTTCAGACTTCTAGGTTGACCAGTACCTGAGATAATGTTCCTAGATGAAGTAAAAAGTAAACTTACGGGAAACGGAGAAAGAAGATTAAAACATTCCTGATCCGTAGCTAATACCCCCTTCACAGTCTTCATAATCATCTTCAAGTCTTCTTTTGGCACCCCTCTGCACCTGTCTTGCTTTTTTCACTAATGTCTTGATTATATTATCAGCATGCCTTAGTCTGTGCTGATCTAAAAAGAACATAGCACGTACCGTACGGGAACCAACACACATACCCAACTTTTGAAGGACCTGGCATTTAGTTATATTTCCAAGATTGAAGGTTGCCACAGCATCATACACACCAAAATGTAGTGTATTAATTCCGACAAACACTGTTTTTGGGAGACGATGCCATATCACACTATTCAAGCACTCGTTGGGGTTCTGCGTTTTTCCGTGAAGACATTTCATCAGAAGACTTCTGTCAGCCAGATCTCTGAAAATGGGCTTTATTTCTGCCATGATGGCTGATGGTAGACTGTGGTGGTGAATGTATTTCTCTCCTGTTGTTAGTCCCCTATTGTATTTACACCAGCTGTTTTCACCTTTGGGGCACAAACCATGTTGTGGATGCTCATCCGTGGATGCGGTGTGGAAATATAAAGCCCATATAGCTCTCCTCATTTCTTCAAGATTGCCTGTATTTTGCCTGATTGCAAGGCCATAGCAGTTCTGAATGTGGTCTATTATGGAATCAGTCAATCTTCCTCTGCCATCCAAGGTTTTCCCATCATCTAGTTTTTTCCCTTTCATAACTGATTTTAACCTTCTCAGCCTGGCACCCATTCTCTTCTGCACATGTCCTATACATTCAAGTTTGCTTATATTTACACTGTTCCCATATGGTTTGCTTTCCAAAACTTCTTTGAATGCTTTAGAGTCACCATCTCCCAGATATTTGACATAGCGAACATTATACCACTGTGAAGAGCGATGAAAAATTTTCTTCACCCCAGCAACCTCCATGCCACCACTACTACCATAATAATTAGCAATACAGTCATCACTGTGTTCATTTTTCAGCCTGCCTGTGCACCTACAGTATTTAGACATTATTGCAACATCAATAACCTTGCCAGTATCAACACTAGTTGCTGTTACAACACCATTGTTGGAGGTGTGGCCCCTTTTCTGCCACGTGCCATCAAACGCCACTGTGAGGTCACGACTGCCGTCATTTTCTTCCACTGCTTCTTCCACAGCAACCTGCATTGACTTCTGTGCTACATCTTCAACTGCAGATCCTAGTACATAATTGTAAGCTTCAAACTTTGAAGGTGCACTTGGAAGATTTAGAACACCACATAGCATATCACCAGCTGCTTTGCCCTTACCAATTGCTCGCAATCCATAAACTAACCTAATATTTACACTATAAAGTTCAGTTTTCTTGTATCCATTATTTACAGTTACTGAAACCGAACTTGGAAACTTACAGCTGTATTTACAAACACTGCATATTAAATTAAACTGGGCAGCCAGGCCAACATGGGATTCTACTTTCAGAGAAACGTTTCCATGACATTTTTTGCAGCACAAACTGTTTTCAAGAGCTTCACACAATATATTCGTATCAATGAGTTCAAAAACTTCATTCCCTCTATCAAGTAAATTATATTTCTCTTCCAAATCTCTTAGTTTTTTATGAGAAGCACTGTTTTCATTTGGTGTAAGTTCGTTCGGCAAATCAGTAATAAGTGGGTTCACATTTTCCAACAGTGATGATGATGAACTGCTTTGCTTTGCTAATGAATCATTATTTCTTTTCTTTTGCCAGTTCACACGCTTTTTAAATACTTTTGCTTTAGCTCTAGGCATTTTCACTGCGAAAAATGAAGCACTAAATACGAAATAACTCAACAACAACTACTTTCTTATATCACACTGTTTACAAAACAGTCCCGCCACAAAGTCAAAGAGTAACTTGAGGAAACCAGAGAGAAACATTTTCGGGCAACTAGTGTATAAATAGTCGCTGGAAACCGGGATATTTGAATTCATGTCATTTTAAAGGTACTGCCAAAAAGTTCATGGTCAGCCACGAGAGACGTGTATAACTAAAGCGCAATACCCGATCTCACAAATATATAAAAATAAAATAGTTATAATTGTAGTAGAGCTATGTATGATACGTCATTTTAAAGAGGAAACATGGCAGAATATAATACGCCAATAAAAAAAAATTCGATTTTTTAACCCAAAATCCGATTCCGTATCCCCTTAAACCTAACTAGCCTTAGGACATCACACACATCCATGCCCAAGGCAGGATTCGAACCTGCGACTGTAGCGGTCCCGCGGTTCCAGACTGTAGCGCCCAGAACCGCTCGGCCACTCTGGCCGGCTCAGCGTTTCAGAAAAGTAGTGAACACCACAGCAGCTGTAAGACTGAGAAAGCTTTCTCTCTCTCTCTCGCAGTACCTTCAAACAACAGGTAAAATTCGTAAAGTGGTGAGCGTCCTGGGTAGAGTTACAGAGATATTTACTTCGATTTCTAAATATCGTCGTTTTGGCGTTTAAAATCGGATATTGCAAATGATATCGGTTTCGGGATCTATTTCCCACAATAGCGTGTGAAGTGTCTCTGGGATGAAAACTGGGATGTTTTATAAGTGTGCCGCGATCTTTTTAGAGTCTGTTTTCAAGTGTGGCGGTATACATCGCAAAATTGAAACTAAGTACAGTGCAGCGGTCTTTTTGAAAGTGTATTTAGAGACATATTGAATAGGATTTAGTAACTCCTGAAGCAGATCGTGCTGAAAGACAAGGGAAAGATGTGGTATTTCCCTCAAAGCGCGCGATGTGTCTCAAGTGTGGTTTCACAAGAGTGTCGCGATCATTTTTTAGAGTCCGTATTCAAGTGCGGTGGTTTTATTCCTCGGAATAAAAAATGTATTTACATCGGAAATTGTTTAAATATTCTTGTGTCATCTGCAAAGCTCTCTCTCTCTTTGTGCAGTAATACATTTATACTCTGTCACATCTTCAAGATATGTATGTGACAAGAATCCGCACATTGCTTAAACACCAAATATTATAGCTCCTGAAGCAGTTCGTGTTCTACGACAAAGGGTATACGTGCGCCAAGGGTGAGGTGGGAGGCTGTGGGTACCTCTAACGAGGCAGGAAGTACTTAGCACGCAGCCGCCCTGTAGCTATCGCGTAGCCTCTTCCAGCGGGCGCTGAGACTCTGGGACAGGGAGCGCGTGCGCTGCAATGGGTGAATGTCATGCCTCTTGTGCTTCGGAAGACTGACTGTACTTTTATCTAATGATCTACAGTTACAGCACACGCATTTATGAGCATGAGTTGTGAAGTGTAACTTATCCACATCCTGCTGCATCTTCATTATTTGATGAAGCATATTCGTCTTCTTCATGTATGTACAAAATATCACTGCCTTCCAAGTATCGTTCAGGTCTCTATGGACGTCGTCCTCAGCTGAATGATAACAGCTAATATACCCGTTAAACTCGTCCTTCTCCCACACAGACATCTCATTCATTGGACAGACAGTAGATAGTAAACACTTATGTCTGTCCTCTTGGGTAGCTCAGCACAGAGTAAGCGAATTTTCTGCAATCTTTTCCGCAGACCACCATCTTGGATTACATCATGGGTGGGGAGAGTGAGGGCAGGGGGTGGCCTAGTAGCAGTCCCTGGTGGTGATGGTGTGAACTAGGTCAGTTCGACTCCTCACCTCAAGGTGAACACACTGGTTGGAGCTACTATCTATGACAACTCGAATTGTTTATGTAAACAATATACCGCAATACATACATACAAAATAAAGACTTACAGCCATAATATTCATCAGACTGAGCCCTTTTCTCACCAATTTCCAGATGGGGGTGGGGAGGGGAGGTAGGGAAGTTAGGTTAACAGAGGTAGCCCAACTGACCTATTTTCCTGCCAAAATTTTAACTTCCTGCCATGATGTCAATGCAATTTTGCCACATCTATGGTTGCCTTCTTGAACAAATTTGACAACAATGCAGAGTGGGGTTGCACTCCTGTTGCCCTGCTGCTGCCATGCACTATCAGAAGTGACAGTCTGCCATGGTTTATTTCAGCATGGGTTGTGTGCGCGCTGTCCACTTCTCGGCCTACCACTGACGAATGTTCAGAAACATTCTACACAGCAGTGGTGTATGAAACGACGTCAGTGGGGCCTGGAATGGCATCAGATAGTGTTTTCATGCGAATCTAGGTTATGTGTGATTGGAAATAATGGCTGCATTTTGGTTCGCCTCAGAAAGGGAGAGCAGTATTGCAATGACTGCATTCACACAAGACGTACAGTGCCAACTCAGAGCCTCATGGTGTGGGGTGCTATTGGGTACAACCACAAATCACACTTGGTGCGTATCCAGGGCACTGTGACCAGTGTGAACTACATGAATGACAATTTATCAGCAAGACAATGCACAACCATATGTTGCTGCCTGAACATGTGCCTTTTTGGTGTCAGCCTCTTTCTCTGGCCTACCAGATCACCAGACTTGTCGCCAATCGAAAATATGTGCGATATGGTGAAATGATGGGTGCAGCACTGTGACACAATGCCAACCACCACAGATGAACTTCGGAACCAGGTAAATGCAGCAGGGATAACTACATCACAGGACGCCATATGCGCCTGATATGCATCAGTGCCATCATGCATGGAACAAGTTAAGAGGCACATGGCGGACCCTGTGCCTATTAGGCAAAAGGACACTTGCTGAACAGAGGTGACCGAAATGCTAATTCTTTCTCAGAACATACTAATGTAGATGTCCTGCGCATATGAACGTCCTACCTCTAATCGTTCAAGGTGTTCTGTTTTTTTCTGAACATAAGTGGTAGTAAAAGATATGTTTTGGTAATTTGAGAAATTTTCTTGTTAAGAGTTTTGTAAGAAAATGGTGACAAAAGAATTTGTGTCAATGTTCTATTGAACCGTGTATGCTGTTCGTTGCTGTCTGGCCCAGTTACACCACTCAACAATGTATTAGACTAGTTAAAGAGTGTGCTAGAGCATTGCACGTTCAAGAGCTATAAAAATCAATAATTCGAGAAGAAAGTGAAATATCATTCTGCTCTCAGTTGTAAATGAAATTTCGATATCTTATCTACATTTCTTACACAGCAATGTTTGAGCAAACGTCAACCACAGGCAAAGTTCACGCAAAGCCTTTGTACGTCTGCAAATTCTTTAAAATTTCGTGATATGCTTTACTTAATTTGATGCAGTACAGCAACTATGGAGAATGACAAAAATATATTCGGTCCTATATCGGGCGAATATATTAAACTGTAAGATGTGTAAAAATCTAATTTTTTCAATAAATATTTTTTTAAAAATTTGACGATAAATATTTGATACTGGCCGGAACGCGGTCTCTCAGCAAATGTAGCAGCATTGGGCAAACAGTACAGCGACAACAAAGCTACTTCCAGCACGGAATGTAGAGAGCATATCTGTGCAGTGAAAGGGTTCAATTTTATAATGAACACTTTAACAAGAGTAAAATTTAAAAAAACGAAAAAATGTTGGTAGCAATAGGATTCGAACTCCAGGTGACAAGTTACCACCCTATGCACTAAAGCAGTCAGCCACAGTGTCATTATAACTATCACTGCTCTAAAATTCCTCGTACTCTACGGTTGCACAGTACTTTACATGCATTACTCAAACAAAAATACTGACCTAGAGCTGTGAGCACCATAGCACTATCAGTGCTGGCAGGGATGACGTCACATTGCAGCGTACACAGTCGAAAACAGATAGCTGCATCCCTTCTCTGAATTCATCGTAGCACGGCTGACCATGATTTTAGCATTTGATACTGGTTTCTTGTTATTGTCGAGAGAGTGCTAGAAAACAAGTTTTCACCATTTTATTTGTATACCAGCACACATTCTAAGAGAACTGGCGTAATTTCAGTGTGATTTCCAGCTCATTTTCGAAGATAAGAAGCGTAATTTTAGTGTTATTTCCGGCTTGCATTGGAAAAGAAATGGCATAATTTTAGTGTCATATATACACTGTGCTGCAGCAGATTAGCACATGAAAACCAGCCGCCAGTGTTGTGGATATAATTTCGTTGTGATATTAACTTATGAAATGTTGAAGAAAAAGGAAATAATCATTTTTCTTGCGAGCGACAATTTTATTGAGATATAAATTGAGGAGTGAATATGCAGTAGCAGTGTCACTTCTTGCAATTAAGATCTGAAGATCTAATTCATACCAAAATAGATAACGATTGTCAGATTCCACTGAAGACAATACGAGTGTTTATTTTGCTCTATTGATTAAATAATTACATACCTGTCTTTTCCAAGAACTCTAATTGCATTCGCGCAGCATAAATATTAGCTAGAAAAAGCAAAAGATTTGGAAAAACTTCATTTTGATTATGTAAATCATAAACAGGGTTGCTATATAGGTAAAAATATATGATAGATTAATAATGGAAATGGAAAGCAGATCTCACATATATTGCACAATTTCATCTGGCTTTAATTTCGTTTCAGGAACTGCATTAAATGAAATCTCTGCATCTCATCTTGAAAATGGTACAACTGATGTTGGTTGCAAATATAGCAACGACATTGATACAACAGAGCTACTTAGTGAAATAACAGCTTTCAAGTTCCAGGCCAAAGAGCTGATGAAGAACATTGACATGGCTTCCCATTTACATATTTTTAATTTTTTTTCAATAATGGTTTATGAGGTGTTATCCAAATACTGAAATAGCTTTAAGAATATTTATGACAATGCCAGTAACTGCATCATTTTCTAAACGCAGTTTCAGCTAGTTAAAGACTACAAAAACTATTTGACTTTTCAAGTCAATAAACTTTTCCAACTGCCGGACACTTTAAGATATTTTATTTTATGTGACTTTTCATGCTTTCCCGACGGATCTGGTGCAAATACACTTCACGAGTTTGCCGCCGGATCGTATTGTGTAACTCGCACAATATTTCATCGATGCAACTGCCCGACATCAACAGGTGGTGGTAGCTGCTGCTGTCACTGCTGCAAGGCGCGACTGATGATAATCGCGCAGTGGCGTCGGAATTTATCATGCCGGGAGCAGGCAGGCGGCAAACCCGAGAAGAGCATTTTTTGCACCAGATCCGACGGGAAAGCATGTAAAGTCACATCTGGTACCTCTACACGGAGGAGATGGCCAAAGACGTACGTAAGTTGATAAGTTACGTAATAAGAGAGGTAGACTGCTGTGCGCTATGGCGTTTTTATTGAGATGCCGTGACAAGCAGACTGTCCCAACGTTTGCTAAATTTAAACATCATATTGAATCTGCGGCCGCAGTTAGAATTAAACGACGGGCGAGCACAGTCCTAGTGAGAGAGAGGGTACGTTATACAGGGTTATTACAAATTATTGAAGCGATTTCACAGCTCTACAATAACTTTATTATTTGAGATATTTTCACAATGCTTTGCACACACATACAAAAACTCAAAAAGTTTTTTTAGGCATTCACAAATGTTCGATATGTGCCCCTTTAGTGATTCAGCAGACATCAAGCCGATAATCAAGTTCCTCCCACACTCGGCGCAGCATGTCCCCATCAATGAGTTCGAAAGCATCGTTGATGCGAGCTCGCAGTTCTGGCACGTTTCTTGGTAGAGGAGGTTTAAACACTGAATCTTTCACATAACCCCCACAGAAAGAAATCGCATGGGGTTAAGTCGGGAGAGCGTGGAGGCCATGACATGAATTGCTGATCATGATCTGCACCACGACCGATCCATCGGTTTTCCAATCTCCTGTTTAAGAAATGCCGAACATCATGATGGAAGTGCGGTGGAGCACCATCCTGTGGTACGTTTAGCTCCCTGCTTGCTTTATTCGTCGACTTCCGCGGGCTACGCGTGAAACTTGCCCGCACGCGTTCAACCGTTTCTTCGCTCACTGCAGGCCGACCCGTTGATTTCCCCTTACAGAGGCATCCAGAAGCTTTAAACTGCGTATACCATCGCCGAATGGAGTTAGCAGTTGGTGGATCTTTGTTGAACTTCGTCCTGAAGTGTCGTTGCACTGTTATGACTGACTGATGTGAGTGCATTTCAAGCACGACATACGCTTTCTCGGCTCCTGTCGCCATTTTGTCTCACTGCGCTCTCGAGCGCTCCGGCGGCAGAAACCTGAAGTGCGGCTTCAGCCGAACAAAACTTTATGAGTTTTTCTACGTATCTGTAGTGTGTCGTGACCATATGTCAATGAATGGAGCTACAGTGAATTTATGAAATCGCTTCAATCATTTGTAATAGCCCTGTACAAGTTGGGAACTGCACATCGTGTCCACAAAATTGCTATCACTGCATGTGAAGATCTCTTTGAAACTCTCAGCGTTAGCCTGGGATTGGACAGAATGCGCTACCTAGGCGCTAGCTGACTAATCGAAACAACAAGCCAAGGTCCGCCAAATGTCCAAGTATTCTCGTCTCGAGGCCCAACAGCAAGTACGGAATGCACCACGTCGACGCACCGTGTTTAATCCCACGGACAGAATCCTGGACGACGCAGCTGCTGCAGTGCTCGAGAAAGGTTTGAAGTATGCATCAACACCACGGACAGCTCCAATCCGAGAAGTCATAGCTGGCATAGAACAGGCAGTTTTGAAGCTTTCCAGTGACGTTGCAGGAGAGATTAGGAGAGACACCTGCCGAATTTTAACACGAGCCCCACCGAGCAAGTTCAACATCAGCTCAGCAGAAAGGAAAGCTCTACGAGACTTGAGAGCGGACAAAGAACTCGTCATTTTACCTGCCGACAATGGAAACGTCACCGTCCTTCTCTCACGAGTTGAATACAACAGCAAGATGGAGGCACTGTTCGACGATCCTGCCTATCGCAAGCTAAGAGAGGATCCGACAGGCAAAATCCAGAAAAAAAATTAGATCTTCTCAAGAAGAGTTGTATTCCTTCTAAACTGACCAAAAGCCTACGCCAACAGACTGCAGTTCCCTTAAGACTGTAGGGCCTACACAAGATACACAAAGATGGATCACCGCCCAATAGTGAGCGTCATTGGAGCTCCTACTTATTTTCTGGCCAAACATCTAACTACCCTGTTGGGAACTCTCATAGGCAAGTGTGATCACCATATCCGGAATCCAGAGGACTTCATAGGACGCCTGAAGCTACAAGCGTCGGATATTATGGTTAGTTTTGACGTTATATCTTTGTTTACGAAAGTATCTCTGCAGGACTCGTTAGACCTTATCAGCAGCCAGTTTGAGACAGACATTGTGACATTATTTAAACATGTGCTTACCTCAACTTGTTTCTTAGTCATTCACCAATATTTTGAACAAGTGAACGGTGTAGTCATAGGAAGTCCTCTGTCTCCCATGGTGGCCAACTATTTTATGGAAGACTTTGAGGAAAAAGCACTGCAGTCGGCAAGTCTCAAACCTTCTTGTTTCTGGCGGTATGTGGACGATACTTTTGTGGTGTGGCCCCACGGAATACAGACATTACCTGTGTTTCTCCGGCATCTGAACTCGCTCCATCCCAATATACAGTTCACAATGGAAGTGGAAAAGGATGGCATCTTACCATTCCAGAACGTTTTAGTCAGAAGAAAAGGTGATGGTACATTGGGACGCAGCGTCTATCACAAATCAACTCATACAGAGCTATATTTGCGGGCCACAAGTTGCCATCATCCTGCACAACGTGGCAGTGCCCTACCCTCTTTGGTGCATAGAGCACATGTAGTCTCAGATACCGACAGTCTACCCGGTAAGCTACAACACCTGAGAACGGTATTCCAGCAGAATGGCTATTCCGATAGGCAGATACGCCATGCATTCCGTTCTAAGCAAACTCGAAGCAGGGATGTAAATGAAGATGCGGAGGCACTCAATGCAACAGCATTCTTGCCCTATTTTGGTGGCATGTCTTCGAGTATAGAAAGAATCTTCCAAAAGCACGAAATCAAATGTGTTTTTCGGCCACCAGCAAAATTGAGGAATTTATTGTGCTTGGTCAAAGACGATCTTGGCCTTAGGGAACGTGGCGTGTATAAAATCCCATGCCAATATGGAAAATCTTATATTGAACAGGCATGCCGAACCGTGCAGGAACGATGCGTCGAACACCATCGTCATACACGCCTGGGGCAACCTGATAAATCAGCGGAAGCGGAGGATTGCCTGGACACGGGGCACCGTATGCTTTATGAACAGACGGAAATTTTATCCCCAGCGTCATCTTTCTGGGACTGTGTTGTTAAAGAGGCCATACATATCCGTACGGCGGACAATCTCATCAACAGGTATGCAGGTTTTCAACTATGCGCCGCCTGGAATCCAGCACTGGCTGCCATTGAAACATGAACTTGCGATTCATCAAGTGACGCAACGTGCAACTGAGATTTAGTTCAGACTTTAACCGCAGGACCGCCCGGCAGCACAGTCATTGCCCATAGCGGATGGCCTTTCTGCGGCGACAACAGGGGGCACCAGGAGCGCCGCTTTCCTCCAACTACGAGCGTCTTCCCGCGCACGCGTATTGCCTGCCCCCGGCATGATAAATTCCGACGCCGCCGCACGATTATCATTAGCCGCGCCTTGCAGCAGTGACAGCAGCAGCTACCACTACCGGATGATGTCGAACAGTTGCATCGATGAAATATTGTGTGAGTTACACAATACGATATGGCGGAAAACCCGAAGGCGTATTTTATTTTATTTTGAAGCAACTAGTTTCGGCAATTCATTTTGCCATCTTCAGGCCCCATACGTTTTTTTCGAATCAACGAACTTACCGTACAGCGCCATAAAACTGGATATCGCGAATCCCAATCGTTGTGCAGTTGATTCATACGAAAGGGTTTTCATATGAATCAGCTGCACAACGATTGGTATCCACGATATCCAGTTTTATGGCGCTATATGGTAAGTTCGTTGATTCGAAAAAAACGTGTGGGGCCTGAAGATGGCAAAATGGATTGCCGAGACTGATTGCTTCGAAAATAAAATAAAATATCTTAAAGTGTATGGCTGTTGGAAAAGTTTATTGAATTGAAAAGTACCTACCAGCCGATGTCCCCTGGCCGTAATGGACCAACAGAGATTAAAACTATTTAAGGTCGTGTGTGGGTAAAAGCAGGCTATCATTTAACTATGTTGTCGATAGAATACTACACAACTGTTAAACTTGACTTCAATGAGATAATACATGATTTTGCTTCGCTCAAAATAAGGAAATGCGGCATAAAATTGTAATGAAAACACATTTCCCAAAATGAATATTTTATGTATTCTTTATTATGGCTATGAACTCTTAATTATAGCTTCTTTTCTTGCATTTCTAATTAATAATTTATAGACCATCAATAATTTATGATGAGCAGATATAATATGTTCTGTATTATACATCATAATAAAACCACTGTGATACTGGGACAGACTGAATTTCACATGTGAAATATTTTTCATCAGTATAGTAAATTTAAGTAACATTTTTAATAATGCTTCACTTTTATTAAACCGTCACATGAAATAATAAAATTTGCTAAACCTTTGTAGAAAAAATTGCAGAAAGGTAATTTTAGGTGCTGGGAGAACGAGGGGGGGGGGGAGGGGGGCCACGATGCTTTGGCAGTTCTGCCAATTGTGCAGGATCACATTCGTACGGAACTGCTCTAAAAAGAATTCACACAGTGCACGGTGGAGGGTACCTTGTATCATTGATGGTCATTCCCTTTTCTATTACAGTCGCAAGTGGAGTGATGAGGAGTGAGAGAACAACTATGTGCATCTGTACATAAGAGTTCTCTGTCAAGCAACTTCATCTATGTTGTTTGCAAAACGTCTTATAGTGCTTATAGTCCAGCAGACCAATGCAGTACTGCTTGAGTGACTACTTTAAAATATGGGCCTTAGGACTGTAGGATGACGTTTAATCAGTGTCAGGATCAAGTTTCGAGTTCTGACACATGTTAATTCTATCAAAAACCAGAAAACACATTTCATAGACGACCCATTCTGCAACCTTTCGCTGTCATTCTATCGGAACGATGAAAAATCGCAAATGCCAAACTGAAATCTGATGGGAACATTTGATATCGTATACCTCAGGGCTTGCGTCACACAGTATCATCAATGTATTTGGTGGAAAAGGTATACCAATGCATTATTTAAGCAGATCTTCGCTTGCACTACCTGTACTATCCAAATAGAACTTCGTTTCATTATGGGTATTAACAAATTTCAATCACACCAGATGTCTACACACAACAACAACAAATCTGTGAATAGTACTGTTGTGTATCAAAAAGTATCTGGTTGTTGGAGTTCCTATGCGGTTTGTCTACTGAAGTTTCTACCCATTAAAGTCTGTGACCAAAGTGAATAAAATGAAGAAAACCCTTTCTAAGTGATAGTATATCAGGCACTGGAAATAGATTTCCGGCTCCGGAATCTTAATAGCGAAGCATTCCAGACGACTATGAGGCCTGAAAAAGTTGCCACAAACGTTCACTGGGACACCACATCCCTCTAGAAGAACAGCCCATGGCCTGTCCTAATTTTAAAGCATGTTTGAGAGTGAATCATATAACTGGTAGTGGTGGAGACGTTCGCTGCCCACAAGATACAACAGCTGACTGACAATTGCCCACATTCATAACTGATGATGAGGCATAATGACACTAACACACTGCAAGATCCGACATACACTGTTGGAAGTGTGCTGCAGGGTACATAGAACCTGCATGATGCCATGCAGAGCGGTACCACACTATCCACTTGAACCTACAAAACGGAGCACTAAAGGCCTGCGGCAGTTGAGGTTTGGCACGCTGCCTGTCAGTCGGATGCTGTTAGCACTGCAGCCAGACTGCACTAAATTCCTTACTAGGGGATGTGGTACACCAACTGGCAGTTCATCATAAGTATTCTGTGCACAAATGAAAGTGTCCAGCCGCATTTGGAGAGAGGACTTCACGTCAGGTGCCTGTAGCATGCACGTCACCACCAGTCTGCGGTGAGGCACAGACAGCTGCAGACTGGGGCAGCATTGGGGCATGGAGTACCTGAACACTGCTGCAACATGGTATGAGTTCTGTGAGCAGATCTGTATGGCATGTTTAAACAAATAAAACGCAATTACATATATCTCCCATTCCTGTCCTACCACACATGATAGTGACAAGTGCCGCGCGGGATTAGCCGAGCAGTCTGGGACGCTGCAGTCATGGACTGTGTGGCTGGTCCCGGCGGAGGTTCGAGTCCTCCCTCGAGTATGGGTGTTTGTGTTTGTCCTTAGGATAATTTAGATTAAGTAGTGTGTAAGCTTAGGGACTGATGACCTTAGCAGTTAAGTCCCATAAGATTTCACACACATTTAAACATTTTGATAGTGACAAGTGTTTAAAAACCATAAAAAAACAAAAGTTGTATCGGTGAGCTATGCAATTGTAAAGTTAGGACAAGTGGTCTAGTTCTGACTGCTAGTAGTCTTCCCATCATTTTAAACTTATGGTTAGTGGAGGTTCCAGCGTTATTTTACAATTGTGAGTGCATACTTATTCCTTCATTATTGCTGCAGATAACACAATGATAAGTTGTGTTTTCACATGTCCAACTGAGCATCAGTAAGGTAAAATAAACAATGAACTATGTAAGAAAAAATTTACAATCCATGCAAGGAAATGACCCATATTCCGAGCTAGCAGCACAATCCCACAATGAGGAAGGTATCTACGTGATAATTAGCAATCAAATAAGCGGTTAGTAGAGATCTAATTCACCTGCACTGTTTAGTGCTTCAAATGGGTCATTACTGTGGGGTAAACTTATATGCAACAACAGAGTGTTATAGTGAAGTTTATTTTATTATTGTGAACGATCGGTTCTAGGCGCTACAGTCTAGAGTCGTGCGACCGCTACGGTCACAGGTTCGAATTCTGCCTCGGGCATGGATGTGTGTGATGTCCTTAGATTAGTTAGGTTTAATTAGTTCTAAGTTCTAGGGGACTGATGACCTCAGCTCAGAGCCATTTTTATTTTATTATTGTTGAATTAAAAAGTGATTTAGCTTGTATAATGTAAGTTTATTTTATAGCTGTTTGATTAAACTAAGATTAAACTTTGATTTTACTCACAGATGTTTATTTTGGTAATATAAAGAGAGCTATTCTGTACACGTGTACATAGTACACCACATGCCTGCTCGTGTTGTGAGAAACGGCGCGCTCACTCGAGGGTTAAGCAGCACACGTGGTGTGGGGAAATTTGTTTCAACTGTGACTTCAGAGAGTTAGGGATATTGTTCAAACATTAATTACGACCATAACACAACTAGGCTATTCTGAGTTTCTGCACATTTTTGAATTTCCCACAGTTTTACACTTGGGGTAGAATTCTAAACTTAGAACACACGAAATCTGATAACGATGCAGCGTCCACCCATATGTCTTAAGTCTGTCATATTACATTCTGGTGTCATATGGCTCGAAAAATCTGACGACCATGAAGGCTGTGCCTGTAATCCCAGGTCCTCCATCTTCAATGGCTACCTTGGATTATAACATCTTAAGGCTTTGCTCATATTACCAGGTCCACCGTCTTGGATTTCCATCTTGAATTTTTTTTAATTTTACACCAACAGGTCAATGGCCCATCATGTACTTTTTGAATTTCCCACAAATTCACATTTAGGACAACTGGCCAACTTCCACAGTGACATCGTAGGAGTGGGGGGGAAAACCCATAACACAATTGGACAGTTCCGAATTTCCCGCCATTTTATACATAGGGCAATTGACCTTTTGTGGGGAAAGTGAAGAAGGGAAATGTGGCCACAATGCATGACATCATTGATGACATCATACAGGAACTGAGAAAGTGAGAAATCTGCCAACAATGCAGACTGCCCCATTCTCATCGACACCTTTCTTCGATGTATTTTTTTTTAATAACAAGTTATTTGTACACACTGATGGTGTCGCCAAGGGGAACCGTCTGCCTCCTTTTTATGGAAGAGGCTGAGGAGCAAGCACGCGACTCATGTCTTTTAAGTCCAACAGTTTTTGGTGGTATGTTGATCTTACTTTCATACTTTGGCCTTATGGTTTGAACAGTTTCCAAGAGTTTTTTCAACATCTGGACTTCATGTATGAAAACATAAATTAACTATAAAGAAGGAGAAATAAGGCTGTTGGCCGTTTTTAGACGTCTTGGTATGACGTAAGAGCGATGGCACACTTCGACATTCGGTATTTCAGAAGCCCACAAGCAACAGGCGTTCTGAAGACCTTGATCCACAAAAATGGCGATAAGTTGAATGTGGAACTAGAACACCTACGCACCATATTCCGAATAGTGTATTTTCGTCTCAGCAAGCACAGAGAGCGCTGCAGACGTATAAATAGTAGAACAAGGAAGACAGTGAGACCTTCAAAGGAACAACTCCACCATGTACTGGAAATGTTTCTTCAAAAATAGGCATAATATTAATGAGACATAAAGTTGAAGTGATCTTTCGTCTTCCATCAAAATCTCGGCGCCTTTGCAATCAGTAAAAGATGGCTTGCACAAGACACAAGAGTTGCACAAGACAGGTGTTCGTAACATTCCGTGTGAGTGCAGCAACCTGGCAATCAAAGCGCACTATGCAGGAACGCATCATGGAACACTAGCATCATACTCGCCTTCTCCAAGGAGGCAAAGTCACTATTGCAGAACACTTTCTACTGGTCATTCGATGAAATACACTTCAACGAAAATTGTGTCCCATACGTCAAATTTTGTAGCTTGATCATCAATGAATCAGTGGAAATAAGACTGTCTGAGTCCCTTACGAATCAAGACAGCAGCTTCATGTTAGATTCTGCGTGGAATTCAGCCACAGAAAAACTTCATGCTTCGCGTTGCCGGCGTCGTTCTGAGATTTTACAATTTGAAGACGTTCAGTAAGACATCGATGAGGTGGACTTTCACCACGGAGGGTGCACTACACAGCACACTGACTTGCAGGAGGACCACGTTTGCTCAAGCTGTGCATGCTCTGTGACAGCTGGGAGTAAAGCGGCAAAGGGGGTGACATCCCACTCTGCACTGTTGTCAAATTTATTCAAGATGGCAGATCCAAGATGGCAGCCATAGATATGGCAACGTCACAGTGACGTCATGGCGTGAAGTTCAAATTTTGGCGAGAAAGAAAGTCAGTTGGACAACCTCCAAAACTCTAACCCCTCTCCCCTCTCCTCCCCTCCCCTTGATTGATTGACTGATTTTAACAGGGGAGCCAAAACAGCTTGGGTCTAACCCGCCACTGCCCGCACCGAAACTAGGTTTATTGTACGGTATCGCTCCCTGTATATCTAGTAAAGCCAACCAGTGGCCTTAAATAGTGCAAGGAGTCCCTCTACCAGCTTTTTGTTAGCCACAATTTCTTCCGGTCTAGTTGTCCCGAAGATTCTGTATCTTTTACTCTCCAATGCCATGCAACCAAAGATTAGGTGTGATGCAGTTTCTTCGCCCTCATCACAGATCCTACATTTAGGGTCCTCTTCCATTATACCCATTGTGTGTAGGTGTTTTTTGAAGTTCCCATGGCTGGTCATCAATCCAGTCATGAGTTTGATCTCTTTCCCGTTCAATCCGAGGATTACAGAGCTTCTTTTAAAATATGGCTTGGTCATCATTACCATACCATGTTTTTGTTTATGGACCTTGGTCCAATATCCTACGTGCTGTTTCCTAAGCCAGTTCCATAGTTCTAATTTGATCATAGCCTTGGTGATTGTCAAGACAGGTTCCGATCCAAAAAATGGAGTTGTTGCCCCCACCCTAGCCAATCTATCGGCTTGTTCATTGCCACAGACCCCTGAGTGGCCAGGGACCCACACTAGGTACACCTTATTGCTTCCCCCTAGTTCCATGAGAACCCAGTGGCAATCTGCAACAATCTTAGATCCTGTTGCAGGAGCTGCCAATGCTTTCAGGGTTGCCTGACTGTCTGAATAGATGTAGATGCTACAGTCATATTCTCCTCCACACATACTCTGACTGCAGTAATTTCGGATTGGAATACAGAGGCCGGTTTCCCTAGAGAATTGCTGTTCTCCAGTCTTGGCTGAACCCCCATACAACCCTGCCCCAACGCCTTGATCTGTTTTCGACCCATCGGTGAACCAAATGATGTTCCCCGTACGGTGTCGAACTGTTTTCTCTACCCCTTCCCTTCCTCACCCCTCCTCCATCTAGAAACTGGCAGGAAAAGCACTCAGCCTGTGCTGGGCTGCCGGATAGGATGGCCGTTAGTATGCATTGTTTATTTAAACAATTCCAGTTGTCATAGGCAGTAGCTCCATCCAGTGTGTTCACCATGAGGTCCAGAGTCCAACTGACAGTTCACAACACTGCATCAGAGGACGCTGTCGTCCCTCCCCTTCTCCCCTCCCATGACGAAATCCAAGATGGCGATCTGACAAGAAATGGCGGGAAAAGGACTCAGTCTATTTCTAGCTACTGGAGTGGGAGGATGGACGTAATTTTGAACTGTATTCAAAAGATGAGATGTATGTGCTGGAGAAGGAGTATATTAACATCCGAGGGCTATATCGATAGCAATGATATTTGATGTAGACGAATACGCTTCACAAAAAAATGAAGATGATGGTACGTTACGCTTCACAACTCATACTGATAAATGCGTGTGCTGCAACTGTACATCATTAAATAAAAGTGCAGTCAGTGAACCTTCCGAAGCGCAAGAGGTAAGACGTCCACCCCAGAGTCTCCGCACCCTGCTGGAAGAGAGGCAACGCGCCGTCTTACGACACGGCCAGCGAACGCGCCGGCTTATGGTACGGTCACACAGTACGTGCTAAGCACTTCCTGTCACATTGGAAATACCTGCAGCCTTCTCCTTCCCGTCCCTGGCGCTCAGATACCCTTGAACACGAACTCCTTCAGGAGTTATTACACCAGATGTTGTGGAATATGGTCACATACAGAACTTGAAAACATCACAGGAGCTAAATGTACCACTGCACAAAGAGAGAGAGAGAGAGAGAGAGAGAGAGAGGGCTTTGCAGTTGACACGAGAATATTTAAACATTTACACGTTTTTTCCGAGGTATGCCACCACCACCACACTTGAACACGGACTCTAAAAGAAGAACATCGCTACACAGTTGTGAAACTCTCCTAGAGACACATCGCGCGACTTTATGGGGAGTACCATTACCTTCGAACACGAGCTGCTGCAGGAGTTACTAAATCCAATTGAATAAGTCTCTAAAAGCCCTTTCAAAAAGATCAATGTGCAGTAGTTTGCTTCAGTTTTGCGATGTATACCGCCACACTTGAAATGAGACTCTAGAAACAGATCGCGGTACACTTGTGAAACCGTCCCTGAGACTCTTCGCGCACTTTTCTGGGAAATACTCTTGTCTTTCAGCATGGACTGATTCAGGAGTTACTAAATTCAGCTGAATATGTCTCTAAATACATCTTCAAAAAAGATCGCTGCACTGTAGTCTGCATCAATTTTGCGATGTATTCTGCCACATTCGAACATGGACTCTTAAATGATCGGGCACACTTGTGAGACCTCAAACAGAATTCGAAGCACTGTTCTACAGATGAGAAAAATGCCTGGAATTTTCGGTGTCCTACAGCTACTGGTGTGGAGATACTCTAAAGCCACAACGGTGGATGAGGGAAAGCATCCCACCAGAGATGGATGCTCGGCTTGGACGTGTCTCTCAACACTCGAACAAAGAAGACATCATGTTATTCTCAGATGTCACAGAGAACTTTGTCTACATTCATTTTCCCCATCTTATTAGAACCAGTCTGTAGATGGTCCTAAGCTCCACACAGAGGATGTCTTATGAATGAATGGAGCATTCTGATTGGCTCTTATTGAATTTAGCCGCCAAACTGCTACTGCTGTCTGTGTGGGAGGATTATCCGCCATTTTTTCTGCAGACAGACATAATTATGAGTTTTTTCGGTCGCAAAACTATTTTGACACATCGAAAAAAAAAACCATAGAGCAGCCATATTGCGCTAATAGCTAAACCCTGCAATAGTGGTGTGCAGATCATGAAATACGGAAACTTTCGCCAAAGGTTCTGCCTCAATTACACTGCTATGTTATTTTCGAGGAAAGCTTGAATTTTTCCGTGTAAAACGAGCCAAACAGCTGCTGCTGCCGGTGTGGGAACACTTTCTGAGACGAGACATTAAGTGATAACACTATTTTGTACAGATCGAAAAAAAGATACAGCAGCCATATTGCACTGGCAGTTAAACCTTGAAAAAGTGGTCTACAGATCATGCAGATCATGAAATGTGAAAAGACACTTCCTCAGCTATATTGCACTGCTATTGTTGACAAAAGGTAGAATTTTCAGCGTGAAACCAATCTCTAGCCGTACTATGTAACAGCATACCATATCGATGTAGTAAAATTAATTCATATCCTGCGCCATACAAAATCATCACTTCTGCATCCTGCATATGCACTACTGGCCATTAAAATTGCTACACCACGAAGATGACGTGCTACAGAGGCGAAATTTGACCGACACGAAGAAGATGATGTGATATGCAAATGATTAGCTTTTCAGAGCATTCACGGAAGGTTGGCGCCGGTGGCGACACCTACAACGTGCTGACATGAGGAAAGTTTCCAACCGATTTCTCACACACAAACAGCAGTTGACCGGCGTTGCCTGGTGAAACGTTGTTGTGATGCCTCGTGTAAGGAGGATAAATGCGTACCATCACGTTTCCGACTTTGATAAAGGTCGGAATGTAGCCTATCGCGATTGCGGCTTATCGTATCGCGACATTGCTGCTCGCGTTGGTCGAGATCCAATGACTGTTAGCAGAATATGGAATCGGTGGGTTCAGGAAGGTAATACGGAACGCCGTGATGGATCCCAACGGCCTCGAATCACTAGCAGTCGAGATGATAGGCATCTTATCCGCATGGCTGCAACGGATCGTGCAGCCACGTCTCGATCCCTGAGTCAACAGATGCGGACGCTTGCAAGACAACAACCATCTGCACGAACAGCTCGACGACGTTTGCAGCAGCATGGACTATCAGCTGGGAGACCACGGCTGCGGTTACCCTTGACGCTGCATCACAGACAGGAGCGCCTGCGATGATGTACCCAACGATGAACCTGGGTGCACGAATGGCAAAACGTCATTTTTTCGGATGAATCTAGGTTCTGTTTACAGCATCATGATGGTCGCATCCGTGTTTGGCGACATCGCGGTGAACGCACATTGGAAGCGTGTATTCGTCATCGCCATACTTGTGTATCATCCGGCGTGATGGTATGGGGTGCCATTGGTTACACGTCTCGGTCACCTCCTGTTCGCATTGACGGCACTTTGAACAGTGGACGTTACATTTCAGATGTGTTACGACCCGTGGCTCTACCCTTCATTCGATCCCTGCGAAACCCTGCATTTCAGCAGGATAATGCATGACTGCATGTTGCAGGTCCTGTACGGGCCTTTCTGGATACAGAAAATGTTCGACTGCTGCCCTGGCCAGCACATTCTCCAGATCTCTCACCATCTGAGAACGTCTGGTCAATGGTGGCCGAGCAAATGGCTCGTCACAATACGCCAGTCACTACTCTTGATGAACTGTGGTATCGTTTTGAAGCTGCATCCAAGCTCTGTTTGACTCAATGCCCAGGCGCACCAAGGCCGTTATTATGGCCACATGTGGTTGTTCTGGGTATTGATTTCTCAGGATCTATGCACTCAAATTGCGTGAAAATGTAATCACATGTCAGTTCTAGTATAATATGTTTGTCCAATGAATACCCGTTTATCCTCTGCATTTCTTCTTGGTGTAGCAGTTTTAATGGTCAGTAGTGTAGCTATCGACCACCAGACACTCCTACATATACTGCGAAGACAGACAGATTCCCCACCCCCCTGATATAAAAAACGTAAGCACATGCACCGTACTTAGTCCTTGCAGCACTAGATATTTCCTGCGAGGTCGGTCGATCATTCAGCGCATCCAACAGTCACGAGTCAATTGCCCCCACACAGAGCTTGCCTGATATGCGATCAGGGCGCCTTCCATGGACAACAGCCACTCTCCAAACTGTTATACACAGGCTGGGCCGGTTCCCCTCAGCATAGAGACGTTACTGTTTCTGGCCCCAACCTGCTAGCTTGCTTGCTTTCTATTTCCATCTCCAGACCCTGGGATTACAAAATGGTTCAAATGGCTCTGAGCACTATGGGACTTAACTGCTGAGGTCATCAGTCTCCTAGAACTTAGAACTACTTAAACCTAACTAACCTAAGGACAACACACACATCCATGCCCGAGGCAGGATTCGAACCTGCGACCGTAGCGGTCGCGCGGCTCCAGACTGTAGCCCCTAGAACCGCTCGGCACTCCGGCCGGCTGGGATTACAAGAACAAATGTATTTTCACATGGTTTGCTAGAATATCATGCCATTTACGCGGTAGTTCTCGATGTAAAGCACATAGCAGTATGCTACCGATCGTCTCCACAAAATAATTCCGAAGATAAAGACTGGAAATTACATCTCTAGGAACCCCAAACTTTGGCGAGATGCAGCGAGGTGGAACGTGCAGCAAACGACTGAGTAACTAGAAACTTATCTCGTCTGCAAAGATCCTTACGTTTATACTCGAAAAAATAGAGGTAACTGATAGTTTCATTCAGGAATACTGATGTCAATGATATACCAGATTCCAAATCATCCTTCTGCTTTACGAAGTCAACTAAGGTGTTTCTCATGTCTAGAGAACCAGCAAACGTGTCTTCCAGCCATCTTTCATCATCTAGAATCTAGATGCAAACAACACACACCAAAATCGATGTTCTCTCAGCCAAATAAAAACGGGACGTGCAGAAGTAGTCAAGTGGACAATTTACATGGGAGGGAATAATGGTCCAACGCTAACACATCCATATTGAATCTCAAATTTCTACAGAGAACACACGTGATCACGAAGGCTGCCCAACACATTCTGAGTATTAGTTCGGTATTCAGCCGTCTAGAGAGTGACATGGTTAGGTCAGCTACATTCCTGTACCCCAGATGGCCTCTTCATTTGGACGGCTCCTGCCACATGCTGGAAACGTAAATCGTTCGCCCGCATCTCGTGGTCGTGCGGTAGCGTTCTCGCTTCCCATGCCCGGGTTCCCGGGTTCGATTCCCGGCGGGGTCAGGGATTTTCTCTACCTCGTGATGGCTGGGTGTTGTGTGCTGTCCTTAGGTTAGTTAGGTTTAAGTAGTTCTAAGTTCTAGGGGACTTATGACCACAGCAGTTGAGTCCCATAGTGCTCAGAGCCATTTTTTTTCGTAAATCGTTCTGGCGACAAGCCACTGCCGCCGCGCGCGCCGAACCCCAGGCAGAATCGTCCTAGGAAACCAACCACATATGTATATTTTGATTGCAGCCTCAACCTGACAGATAAAAAAATTTTTCATTTCTCTTATGGCTATCACAGTTTCCCACATCAAATCCATACCTTTGCTTACGTCAAGCTAAAGCCATTTTCTTTGCACATGTCGGAACGCACACATATAAGCCCGTTGATCAGAGCGAATCTATAACACATTCCCTACGACTAAGTATAATATTTCACCAACAAGTGAATGCCGGTAATACTAAACAATACTGAGCGCAAATCAGCGATGGTGGATATGTCTCATAAGTTTTTCTTGCGAGTGCAGCACTGTGTCTTAGAAAAAGAGACGTAATAGTCTTACAAGTCACCAGATGTTAAATACACAATCGCAACACCTATGTTACTGCCACAAGTGGTCTTGTTTCTACAGGAGCACACAACTATTGCCAACGATATCCATGTTAAAAACTATACAAAGCCTTATAAATCGAGGTATGGCATTACCCCCGAATGAAGTGGTTTTTCGCTCAAGTATGCGACACTGAATATAGACGGTGACCGTTGGGCTGTGTATTAACAGAGTGACAGCGCGGGTGCGCGTCACCGACGGTATAAGCTCGTAATAAAATCACCGAATTTAGAAAGTGATTCGGTTAAGGAACGTGGTATGAATCCAGTATTTGCAACTACCTCATCCCAACGCTAGATACTTCTCCATTATTTGTAACGCATTCTATCTCAGTGCCATTTCAGAGATTCGAACAAGATAGATAACATATATTCTTTGTCTGAGTGTTCAGAGACACGTCCATGCAGGCCTTGCATCTCTGGCGGGACGATGTCCTTCATCCGCCATTGTGGTTTCAGAGTATCTCCAGACCAGCGGCTGTAGAGCATCGAAAATTCACCGAAAATTCAGCCATTTTTCTCGTCTGTAGGAGAGTGCTTCGAATTCTGTTTGCGTATTTGTCCTGATTTCCCCGTCTGTGCTTAGACAGTACTTCGAGAAGTGAGGAAAATAGCATCTGTGACTGCAGCAGCAGCAAATATAAAACTAAGCCCACTCATCGCTTCAAAAAGTGATGAAGACCACAGCAGCTGTATGTCTCAGAAAGTTTTCTCTCTCTCTGGCAGTGCCTTCAAACAAGCAGCTAGAACTCGAAAAGTGTTGAGTGGCCTGTTTAGAGTTACAGAGATATTTATTTCGACTTCCAAATATCATCATTTTGGCGTGTAACATCAGATATTGCAGCTGATATCGGTTTCGGGATCTGTTTGCCACAAAAGTGTGTGAAATGTCTCAGGGAGTTCTCTCAAGTGTGCAGGGGTGTTTTTAGAGTCTATGTTCGAGTGTGGCGGTATACATCGCAAAACTGATGCAAACTACTGTGCACCGGTCTTTCTGAAAGTGCGTTTAGAGACATATACAAGTAGATTTAGTAACTCACGAGGCAGCTCTCGCTCGAAGACAGTTGTACTTCCCAAAAACGCGCTCGAAGTATCTTTGGAATGGTTTCACAACAGTGTCGCTATCTTTTTCTTTTAGAGTCTATGTTCAAGTGTGATGGTGGTGATATTCCTCAGAATAAATCCTGTAACTGTTTAAATATTCTCGTATCATCTCCAAAGCTCTGTCTCTCTTTCTTTGTGCAGTGGTAGATTTAAATAATGTGATATCTTCAAGTTATATATGTGACAATATTAACACCAAATGTAATAACTCTTGAAGCAGTTAGTGTTCAACAACAATGGGTATCCATGCGCCGGTGATGGGGAGGAAGAAGGCCGAGGGTATTTCCAATGTGACAGGAATTTCTTAATGGCTACCTCGTGACTGGGCCGTAAGCCAGCGCGCTCTCTTCCAGTGGTGTGCAGAGATTCTGGGGTGAACATATTGTCTCTTGCACTTCGGGAGACTGATTGACTGGACTTTTATCGAATGATCTACGGTTACATCTCAATGAATTGCAAAGTGTAACTTGGCCCCATCTTCATTACTTCATGAAGTGTATTCGCCATCACCAAATATCACTACTATCGATACAGCCCTCGGATGCTAATATATCTCTTCCATTGAACACAGTACGCAATTACGTCCATCCTCCCACTTCAGTAGCTAGACACAGACTGAGTCCTTTTACCGCCATTTCCTCCGAGACTGCCATCTTGGATTACATCATGGGAGGGGAGAGGGGGAGGGACGACAGCGCCCTCTAGTGGCAGTGTGTGAATAATGTCATTTGGACTCCGGACCTCATGGTGAACACGCTGAATGGAGCTACTGCTTATGACAACTGAAATTGTTTATATATACAATGCAGACTTATGTCGGTCCTATCCAGCAGTGCAGCACAGACTGAGTCCTTTTCCTGCCAATTTCCTGATGGGGGAGGGGGTAAGAGGGGAGCAAGACATAAAAAATAAAGTCTTACATCCATGCTATCCAACAGCCCAGCACTGTGTACTTTACCCGCCAATTTTGAGACGGTAGAGGAGTGTGTAGGGGGGATAGGTGAGAAGGGGCGAGGTTAGGGGAGAGAGGAGGGGATTAGGTTAGTGAAGGTAGTCCAGTTGACCCCAAAACTAGAACTTGCCGCCTAGATGTCACTGCGATGTTGCCAAATCTATGGCCGCCATCTTGGATCTGCCATCTTGAATAAATTTGGCAACAATGCAGAGTGGAGTGACACCCCCTTTGACCTATTGCTACTGAGTACATTGCACATGTGATTACGGGGTTCTAAATAGGGAACCTCTCTGTATTTTCACCAGTATTTACTTGAAGATG
The DNA here is from genome assembly GCF_021461385.2 of Schistocerca piceifrons. Taxonomy (NCBI): domain Eukaryota; kingdom Metazoa; phylum Arthropoda; class Insecta; order Orthoptera; family Acrididae; genus Schistocerca; species Schistocerca piceifrons. The sequence continues at coordinate 77,565,371 of NC_060149.1, forward strand.
GCCAAAAGACTCTGTGCCAAAACATCGTAGCAGCAATTACAGACGTCCAGTGGTTCGTCCGAAATTTCATGGAGCAATCTATATGCCAAGTAAGTTTCAAATTTTGGAACAGGCAATTTTAAAGGTTGGAAATTATGAAGTGCATCTGAGGTTTCGATAATTTACATGAAAGAAGAGCGAGGTTACTGAGCTCAGTGATATTTTTCTTTAGTTGCAGAGACCAAGGTGTTACTCTAAAGTTTGCTCCAAATTATGCATTTTGTTAATACTACCACTGCAAAATGGCGTCAAATGCGAAGCGAGCATGGCGCTGGTAAGAGAGAGGATTCGTTTTTGTCGGCTTCAGTTGGATTCTGTAATTAGAGTCCTGCACGACCGAGTAAGTGAGCACAAAATACCGGATTGGGCGAGCACACCCTAACTGGATAGGCTGCCCGCACCAGATCTTATGACCGAGCATAGGAGCCGTGACCGAATACGTAGCACGTAACTTCAAACACATTACACCTGTTATCCGTGTGAGACTGCAACCAGTACGGACGTGTCTCTCTCTATAATCATGCAGCTCGCGGAAGCCAGTGCAGTAAGACGTAAGACTGAAATCAATGTTTGCACATTGAAGAAACGGGAAGGTGTGAAAAGCCAGGTATGGAGTACAATACTGTTGGTTGTAGACGAAAACAGTGCGTCTTCTGGGTACGTATCATGCATAAACTGTTCCAAAAAAAAAAAAAAAAAAAAAAAAAATGGCTCTGAGCACTTTGGGACTCAACTGCTGTGGTTATCAGTCCCCTAGAACTTAGAACTACTTAAACCTAACTAACCTAGAACATCACACACATCCATGCCCGAGGCAGGATTCGAACCTGCGACCATAGCACTCCCACGGTTCCAGACTGCGCGCCTAGAACCGCGAGACCACCGCGGCCGGCAAACTGTTCCACCTTATTGTGTTTCCAGTCGGGATCAACTCATTTAAAGAAACGTAGTTGCAAGAAACCTCACAAAAAAAGACAGCTCCTTCAAGGATACAGATAGTAATAAAAAATAGTATTACAGCAAAATTTCTTGCAACGTGTGCTAAAGATAAGAGACATTTTAATGCTGTTTCCGGTGAACGTTTGAGAGAAGTAGGCCAAGAATTAATACATCTAGGTGCGCATTATGGAGAAGTTAACGTGGCAGATGTCATGCCCCATCCCTCTATTATAAGCAGACATGCTAAAGAACAAGCTGATGCAATACGAAACAGCATAATGCCTTCTGTTATTGCGGAAGTTATTAATAAAACATATGCTGTGACAGATGATATGTGGACTGATTCGCATAATCAGGTGCACTATTTGACGCTTACAACACATTACATTAACACTCATTGGTCTCTTGTGAAGAATGTTTTATTTACCACAAAATTCCCGGACGTTAGGAAGATGGGAGCAAATATTATGATAGAAATTGAAGAGAGGATGGCTGATTGGGACATTTCGCCAGACATGTGCACAGTTCTGTTTTTGTCTCCGACCAGGGTGCCAATGTAATAAAGGGTTTGGAAAATCACGAAAGGATTCCTTGTATTGCTCACTGCATAAACACAGCACTTAGCCATACTTTCGATGAAGATAACTACTTGTTAAATCATGTCCCGAACATCGCATCAACAGTAAATACTGCAAAATGCTTTGTAAGGTACAGTCTTAGGCAATAAAACTGACCGCCGGCCGGCCGCCACAGAGACTAAGTCCGAGTCATTCACTTAAGGTGGCCAATAAAACTGACCGCCCCTGACAACTCTTAAGTCCGGTAATCTGCACAATCTGGCAACACTGTAAGATGCGGAAGTGTCAGGAAGAAGTGTTATCTACTTCCGAGACGTTGTTGGAGTATGTGAGCCCGTGGTCTAGTGGCAAGCGTCGTGTGTGCTAAACTTACAGTCGCCTGTCCGCGTCCAACTGTATTTTTTTTTTTTTTACCACAGTCGGTCTAAAGTTATGAGTCTGACTGAACATCGAAGATAATTCGCTTAACATTCTACCCACCAGCAATAACAAGTATTCCAGAAACAATTCAGCAGGATAGCTCGTGGCTGCGTCGCGATCATAACAGCTTACGCTCGAGCGTTTCCCCGCGCTGCAGCGGCTACCGGCCACCGGCCAGACGCCACCCGCCGCCTGAAATCCGGCGCCGCCAGGTGAATGCGTCGCGACGCTGTCAGTGTGTGTCTCAACTGTCATTTTCGAATTTGAAGTTCTAGTTATCATCTGGCAGTTAAGCAATGGATTTTGCAAACTTGAAAATCATGAACTACAGTTAAGCATTGTAAAATTGAGTCGCAAGTGGAAATAGGTGTAACATCTGCAACACAACGTTTACTTTTGGTATAACAGAGGGGTGAATGCAGAGGAGGCAGCTACAAACATTTGAATTATGTGTGGAGCGAGTGCTTTTGGGAAAAATACGCCAGAAAAAGATATTCTTGTTTCAACAAAGATCGTTCTGGCATGAATGATTTTCCACATTAAGGAAGTCTCGACTAGTGATATATGTGATAGATTACCGCTTTACCATCATGCGACATTTGCATTCAACAGGCAAAGTTCAGAAGTCTGGTGTGGGAGTACACCATGCTCTAACTCCAAACAACAAAAATCAACGGAGTGACTATTATTGAACGTCATCAGGTCGCTCATTGAGCATTCGTATGCAGTTCTGTTACTGGTGACGTGTTATGATGCCTTTATCGTTAACTTCCTAAGAAGAAATGAAAGGCTGAGCCCCTCCAAAAGACATAAACTCGAGCAAAGAGTAGTGTGAACATAATATTTTACATCCGATAGCTCCAAAAGTGTGTTTTGGGCTACGAATTCTGCCCCAAGAGCTGTGTGCAACACAGCTGGAATTTGTTGCCAACAACTGAGACACCTTTCGGTCTCAGCGTAAGAAAATCGAGCAACACAACTACATCACATGTGCTACTGCATGATAACGCACTTCTTGATTTGAGAAACAAAACTATCCAGGAGATTGAAATTAAAGTCGTCTCTCAAGCACTTGTATTGATAGAGTCGTCTTCTCTCAAGCACTTGTCCCTCTCGTCATATATTCGTAAAGTTTTACCTTTCCCGCTCTTGATCGATCAACCGTCAACGCAATTCATTTCCAGACGAAAATACTCTTAAAACTACTCTGGTATAATGATATCGTTGGTAGGTTTCTACTGGCGTAGAATTTGTAAACAACCTTAGCATTGTCAGATCGTTTTAGATATCGTGAAGGAAAATTCTTTTGCTGATTAATTTCTCTTTGATGATTACTGTTGCGTTTAGTAAACTAATGGAAAATCCAATTAAAATATTCACTGTACTAATACAAATTAAATTCAGCTTACTACAGAAACATCACGACGGCAGACTATCTTAATAAAGCATTAAGTATCTGTAAGACGACTGAGCCTATTTTAACACGAATTAGTAGGACATTACCGACTTTTGACTTCGAAAAGATCTGTATTTACTTCATTTCCTGTATCATTCGCAATTATTATGAAAATGTGGCATTTCGAAGATAAAATTATCTATTCGCAACAACAAAAAATATGTCGTCATTATGAATTTGGCAGTATCGTAAGGTTTTCGCTCTGACACTAAGGGTTACTGAAAGTAGCAAGGCGCATTTTGCTCGAGCGTTGTCTTACGATTCCCTTATTGCGTTTGTATCTGCCTGCTTGTAGCTCTGCTCCAAAGAATTAAAAATCTGGCTTTCAGCGAGTCTCGAAAGGCGAACGAAAGCAGCTTGCACCTGGTAGCCAAACATGTTTCTTGGGAACAGGCTACTTCCTAAAGTGGGAAGACATTCGTTTGTGGTTGAATTGTTGGCAAATGTCAGTCAGACGTGTGCCGTTGGTCTAACCGTTTCGGTGTGTTGAATTTGCACCAATGATTTTTCTACAGGTTTTTTCTCTCCCAAATAGAGAGTTGAAGTCTACCATTAGTATTTTCACGTCGTCTTGGTGAATTTTGATCATAGTATTTTCGAGTGTATATCTTCTATAGGGGCTCATAAGTCGATTGTTGATGGATGCGATTTCTTTGACAGAGTTGATGACAGATCTGTGTTCGAGAAATGCAGTGCCGAAGATTGGTGCGCCTTTCGCTACCTTTTGTTGTATATTGCTCTTGAAGATGCCATGGTTTCCGTAATGCAAGTTTTAATTGTCAATTAATAGTGGTTCTTGAAGAGCAAGGATGAGAATTTTTTGGCGGACGATTTCTTTTGTGAGATTATTTAGGTTTCTCGTTTGGATCAATGTATCGATGTTTAGTTTTCAAATGAATGTTTTCTGCTTGTAGGGAAATTTACCAGAGATCTTCGATATTCTCTGCCGTGCTAACCTGGACTCCCCAGAGTGAGAAAATCCAACTGCCGCCTATCGGTGGCCAGGTTGTGTACCACCTGGGGTAAAGTTACCTTTGCTTGCATAGTTCATGTTTTCTTGTGTTTCATAGGTTTGGCCTGGGTGATACCAGGACCGGACAGGACCAGAGGGTGTTGAAGCCTTTGGAAGCAAATATTTTCAGCCAAGCTCATTGAGCTAACGTACGGTGACCAGAGTAGCGGTGATTTTCACTCAGATGTGTCTGGATTTTGGGTTCAACGGATTGAGTAACCGTTCAGGATTGTGTTAGTATTTGGTTCACCCCAAGTACTTGATTTCCTCGGTACCACCCATATGGGGGAGGGTTTCCCCTATCGGCCACACGTTATTTAAATATAAATATATGAACTAACGGGATAACAGTTTATTTACAGGAGCAGAGGCCTATCCATCATAGCAGGGCAGTGTGAGATTGGTTTCAGGGCCAAGAGAGAATAAAGCTGTTGCCCTTTGTTCCACGATCACCGAACATCAACCAGATAGAGAATTTGTGGGCAGAGGTAACAAGGTCATTGCCATGTGTCCCTACAAATGCAAGCGACCTTTGGACGAATGTAGAAAACGTGTGGTGGGAAGTAAACCATCACGCTACACTGTCGACGACTTAATGAAATCAATTCCCCCACGCCCTCGAGAAATCACACGTAATGATCGTGGGTGGGTTGGTTACTAAAAGTATACTCGTCCACTAAACCCATGTGGAGAATTATCTGATACTCGGTCAAGCTTTGCTTTGTCTCAGCTCTTTAGCATACAACAAGTCCATTTACTTTCACTCCCCTCCATACAATTCTTGCAATGCAAGGTAATTGAAAAATCTCATCCACTCGACGCCAACTGAGGAACTGACTGGTGCATATGTTGTTCAACACACAGTAGTTGTCACCCTCACTGGAATCAATGACTGTTTGTGTGTGTGTGTGTGTGTGTGTGTGTGTGTGTGTGTGTGTGTGTGTGTGTGCGTGCGTGCGCGCGCGCGCGCGCGTGTGTGTGTGTGTGTGTGTGTGTGTGTGTGTGTGTGTGTGTGTGTGTGTGTGTGTGTGTTTTCGTGTTAACGCACAATCTGAATCAATAGTATTAACATTATAGAGACAACCAACAATAAATATTGCATCAAATATGACTGTAAAGTATTTTAATGCGATGGGAAGTTACAAACTGAATTTTTACCCATCCCACGTCCTGCGTATTACGTTAACTAAGATTATTAACTCCATAGTATCGTTACCAGAGACAGTGCGCTCTTGTTGTCGAGGCTCGCGACAAGGGCAGCGATTAGCAGTGCCTAATGCCGCCGCGATTTGTTTATGTTGGCTGAGCGTGGACACTGCAGCAGACGCCTCGCCCTAAACACAAAGAAATCACCTTTCCTCTGACTGTAGTGAGCGGATATCACTGCCTGCGTGTTCTTGTAGTAACCAACGTGAGACTCTACTCACAGGTGCCATGGAGCAATTGCAACGGGTATCATGTCATTAGTCATCAGAATATTAACCAGTGATGAAATGTCCACTCCATTTGAATCCCAAGAAAATAGGAACCTTCTCACAAAGGAATGTGAGGTAATATCAAAATATATCCAACATACAAAAATTAATTGCAGGGCTTTCATGTATGCAGTAATAGCACACAAGGAAATATTATGTATTGGAAGCGTATATTTCATTTCCTCTTCTCATATTAACGCCCTTGTTTTAATATGAAGTGAGAAAATAAACACGAAAAACTAAAGTTCCTGAGAAGCATATAAGTCATTTCCTCTTCTCATATCACAACTTTTGTTTTAGTATGAAGTTCAAATGGTTCAAATGGCTCTGAGCGCTATGGGACTTAACTTCTGAGGTCATCAGTCCCCTAGAACATAGAATTACTTAAACCTAACTAACCTAAGGACATCATACACATCCATGCCCGAGGCAGGATTCGAACCTGCGACCGTAGCTGTCACGCGGCTCCAGACTGTAGCGCCTAGAACCGCTCGGCCACCCCGGCCGGCTTATAATGAAGTAAAAAAATAAACAGTTTAGAGTTCTGAAACATAATATGACACCAGATTCTTATCGTAGGCGCTATCGGAAACGCCAAAAGCAGGGAGCTGTCCATTCTTTTGTCCAACAGTCTGTTTCCTTTCATGTATTACTCCCGCTAGGAGATTCTTATTTAAGGACTTCTGGGCATCAAGTTCTTCAGCAGAACATGCCTTATGTTATTGTGCTAATTACGGTATGGAGAAAATGCAGCAAAGACGAGTTCCGCTAGAGCAGTGAGGATATTTGCACATGTGAGTAGTCAGCAATGACTGCCAGCTGCCACAACACTTCACAGAATCCTTGCGGCAGGCAACACAACTGTGCGTGCACTTCAGACTTCATTCAGTGAGACGTCAGGAGATGGATGAAAACGTCAAATTAACGTCGCTTTCCGAGTCGTATTCAATCCAGAATGAGGTGTTACGACAATGGTTCAGGTTGTCAGTAGTTGTGGTGGTGTTATGCTGTCTAACTGCTTACAGTAACATTAATGGTGGCGCACATAATTTAGTGCCGACTACCTACTTAAGTAAAGATAGTGTTGTGGCGTCATCGCTTGTCTTTATTTGGCCTCATCTTGAGTAATCCGGTTTAACGAACATAGTACTCCAATCGCGGGCTCCTAATACAGTATGACTGCAGAGATTATCATGCGGGTATTACATTCATTCTGCAACTATACAATAATTTCTAGCTGTTTCAATAAACCTTCCCATGTAACAGTTGGAAGCAGGGAGCAGGGGAAGAACGAACCACTACACCGTTCAGGAGACAATATATAGTGGTATACTGACAGATCGAAAACAGATGAAACCACCGGGACTGGTGTACTGCCTAGAATCTCTTTAGGGAAGATGGCCACAGTATTACATAGTATCTTCTATCAGCACGTGCACGGAGGAGAATTAGAGTAGACCCTACAAAAATCGTGGCATCTACTTTTATTCAGACAGCCAAGCAGCTCTGAAATCTCTATCAGCCCCTGCGACCGAAGGTCGTTGCAGTATGCCATGAAGCATTTCCTTTCGGACATGTCCGAAAGAACAGACACCACACATATATCCATATACAGAGTATTTCAGGAGGAATATTAGATATTTTAGCAGGTGGTAGTACAGACGAATTGCATAAAAAAATTCCATATAAATGCGTCCACTTTTTATTGTGTACAGAGATACAGCTGTTAGTACGTAACCCTAACAAACTCAAAGCAAAGGCAACGAGGACATTCAAAGTTGATTTTCAAAAATTCCCCCACCAACTTCAATGCACATTTGACTTCTCTTGATAACACCACGTGTAGGTCGTCTTTGTGTTCTTTTATGAGGGCTGCACTATTCATAATCCGAACGATCAAATCGGCTCTTGGGTTTACTTTTTCTTTGTAGACTTCGCCTTTAACCATCCCCGCAGGCAAAAATCGAAAGAGATAAGGTGCGGGGACCTTGAAGGCCAAGAAAAGTGCCCATATCCAATGATCCATCTTCCAGGAAATGTTAGGTTTGGATAATGTGTCACCTGACGACTAGAATGTGCAGGAGCCCCGTCATGCTGGAGGAACATACGCATTCTTGTAGCCAAATGAACCTCTTCCAATGACGCTGGAAGCTCATTTTCAAGGAAGTGTAGACAACTGGGTCCTGTAAGGACCAACATACGAAACGAAAATGCATTGAACCCAGCTGTCTGTACGTTCAATAAAAATTGGACGCATGTTATATGTCATTATTTCAACAATTTGTCTATACTACAATCTCCTAGAATATTTACTATTCCTCCTGAAACATCCTGTATAATTATTTGGGTCTCCACGGGTCATCGAAAGTTTTCAGTGCTAGACGCACGACATCGTCCGACCCTCGCGGGAATACAGTGTAGACGCAAGCTAGTGGAACAATGGCCGGAGGGTACCGCGCATGTGGTACGCGGCAAAAATGGGAATTCGCGTCTGACGAGGAGCGTGTGTAGCTAGGTGCTGCAGAGAGGTTGACTGCTGTGTCATCATAGTATCCACCGTCGGAGATTCGAATCCTCCCTCCGGCATGGGTGTGTGTGTTGTCCATAGCGTAAGTTAATTTAAGTTAGATTAAGTAATGTGTAAGCTTAGGGACCGATGACCTAAGCAGCTTGGTCTCATAAGTTCTTACCACAAATTTACAAAATTTTAATACCAAAATACTGCATCTCGGTTCTTACAATAGTGCAATAGATGCGCACTGGTTAGATGTAACTGAAGAGAGTCTTCAACTCCGACTGTGGTTAAGGGCGAATCCCAGGCGCATGGCCCCTAACAACTGGGAGCGGAATGTCATCCGAACCTTGTTGAAGGACCATGACAGAAGCGGATCTTCGACCCCTGCCCTCTTTGCCTCCGCGTACCTGGTGCTGAAAGATTTCTCAAACATTTAAAAAAAATAATACTCCAGTGATAAAAAAAAAATGGTTCAAATGGCTCTGAGCACTATGGGACTTAACATCTATGGTCATCAGTCCCCCAGAACTTAGAACTACTTAAACCTAACTAACCTAAGGACAGCACATAACACCCAGTCATCACGAGGCAGAGAAAATCCCTGACTCCGCCGGGAATCGAACCCGGGATTCCAGCGATCAGAACGTCTGTCTAGTAAGCAGCAGGTCTGGGTTCGAAGCCCAGTCGCTCACAAATTTTCATCTGCCGTCGTTGCTGTATTTCAGCGCGCTGTGACAGTGTAGTCGTCGGTCCTTCGATATTTAAGATGCAATTCTTTTTGAGGCAATAGACGTGATTTGCGAACATTTGTCTTGCCATCAATGTAACAGGACTTCAACGGCACCCAACCCTTGGTGATTACTTTGTGCCAACGCTAGCCGATGTCATATATATGCGAATCAGACTGTAGTTCATATTTAGTCAAATAACGAATGGTCAGTGTACAAGTATGCAGGCCGGGGTGGCCGAGCGGTTCCAGCCGCTACAGTCGGGAACCGCGCGACTCCTACGGTCGCAGGTTCGAATCCTGTCTCGGACATGGATGTGTCTGAGGTCCTTAGGCTAGTTAGATTTAAGTAGTTCTAAGTTCTAGCGGAGTCCCATAGTGCTCAGAGCCATTTGAACCATTTCTGAAGTATACGAGTATTTACGAACAGTACAAGCAGGATTGCAGTGAACTGATCACTTAACCAAGTGCAACATGGAGTACCTGTGTAATGAGTCATTCCAGCTGCATAGCTGAGGGTAAGATTTGTTAAGCATTTCATTGCAGAATTAATGTAATATCCGCACGATAATATATGCAGTCATACTGTATTAGGAGCCCACGATTGGAGTACTATGTTCGTTAAATCGGATTACTCAAGCTGAGGCCAAATAAAGACAAGCGACGACGCCACAACACTATCTTTACTTAAGTAGGAAGTCAGCGCTAAATTATGTGCGCCACCATTAATGTTACTGTAAGCAGTTTGACAGCATAACACCACCACAACTACTGACAACCTGAACCATTATCACCACGCAGTTGTGACTCTCAGTGATTACAGGTTGCTGATGTTTGCCAAGAATAGCGGAAAGCGCGTCTGAAGTTCCATTTGCATTACGACTAGGACGGAGAGAATGCTAAATAACAGTAATAGGTCACCCAGCGAAGAGAAGAGTCCACGTATTGCCTCTAGTTCTTGCAGTTTGATATAATGCAGTTCCCGATAGTTTCACACTAACGGGTTTTTTGGCTATCGAAATACTCATATGGGAATCATAAAAGTGTAATTGCTAGAACGCTCAACTACCTTAGTAACACCTCATTCTGGATTGAATGCGACTCGGAAAGCGACGTTAATTTGACGTTTTCATCCATCTCCTGACGTCTCACTGAATGAAGTCTGAAGTGCACGCACAGTTGTGTTGCCTGCCGCAAGGATTCTGTGACGTGTTGTGGCAGCTGGCAGTCATTGCTGACTACTCACATGTGCAAATATCCTCACTGCTCTAGCGGAACTCGTCTTTGTTGCATTTTCTCCATACCGTAATTAGCACAATAACATAAGTCTCGTACTGCTGAAGAACTTGATGCCCAGAAGTCCTTAAATAAGAATCTCCTAGCGGGAGTAATACATGAAAGGAAACAGACTGTTAGACAAAAGAATGGACAGCTCCCTGCTTTTGGCGTTTCCGACAGCGCCTACGATAAGAATCTGGTGTCATATTATGTTTCAGAACTCTAAACTGTTTATTTTTTTACTTCATACTAAAACAAAAGTTGTGATATGAGAAGTGGAAATGACTTATATGCTTCTCAGGAACTTTAGTTTTTCGTGTTTATTTTCTCACTTCATATTAAAACAAGGGCGTTAATATGAGAAGAGGAAATGAAATATACGCTTCCAGTACATAATATTTCCTTGTGTGCTATTACTGCATACATGAAAGCCCTGCAATTAATTTTTGTATGTTGGATATATTTTGATATCACCTCACATTCCTTTGTGAGAAGGTTCCTATTTTCTTGGGATTCAAATAGAGTGGACATTTCATCACTGGTTAATATTCTGATGACTAATGACATGATACCCGTTGCAATTGCTCCATGGCACCTGTGAGTAGAGTCTCACGTTGGTTACTACAAGAACACGCAGGCAGTGATATCCGCTCACTGCAGTCAGAGCAAAGGTGATTTCTTTCTGTTTAGGGCGAAGCGTCTGCTGCAGTGTCCACGCTCAGCCAACATAAACAAATCGCGGCGGCATTGGGCACTGCTAATCGCTGCACTTGTCGCGAGCCCTGACAACAAGAGCGCACTGTCTCTGCTAACGATACTATGGAGTTAATAATCTTAGTTAACGTAATACGCAGGACGTGGGAGGGTAAAAATTCAGTTTGTAACTTCCCATCGCATTAAAATACTTTACAGTCACATTTGATGCAATATTTATTGTTGGTTGTCTCTCTAATGTTAATAGTATTGATTCAGATTGTGCGTTAACACGAAAACACACACACACAAACAGTCATTGATTCCAATGAGGGTGACAACTACTGTGTGTTGAACAATACATGCACCAGTCAGTTCCTCAGTTGGCGTCGAGTGGATGAGATTTTTCAATAACCTTGCATTGCAAGAATTGTAAGAAGGGGACCTAAAGTAAATGGACTTGCTGTATGCTAAAGAGCTGCGACAAAGCAAAGCTTGACCGATTATCAGATAATTGTCCACATGGGTTTTGTGGACGAGTATACTTTTAGTAACCAACCCACCCACGATCATTACGTGAGATTTCTGGAGGGCGTGGGGGAATTGATTTCATTAAGCCGTAGACAGTGTAGCGTGATGGTTTACTTCCCACCATATGGTTTCTATATTCGTCCAAAGGTCGCTTGCGTTTGTAGGGACACGTGCCAATGACCTTGTTACCTCTGCCCACATATTCTCTATCTGGTTGATGTTCGGTGATCGTGGAACAAAGGGCAACAGCTTTATTCTCTCTTGGCCCTGAAACCAATCTCACACTGCCCTACTATGATGGATGGGTCTCTGCTCCTGTAAATACATTGTTATCACGTTAGTTCATATATTTATATTTAAATAACGTATTTGTAATAAGCACATTGGATTATTATTTTCCACAGTGTTTAAGAATTCATTCCCTGTCACAGATAAGTGATCTGGATTCAACAGTCCGATTAACAATGTGGTTCACCCAGTCTACCATATAATGAGAGTCGTAATCAGATATCCACATTAAGACTGACTGGCTAAATCCGATTAGGACGATCTTGTATCGAAATGAAATAATAGAAATCGGATAATTTGAACGTCTGTATTGCAACAATGCTGCGCACGTAAATTCCTATGATGGAATAACAGCTAGCAACTGTCTAAGAAAAAGTGAGAAATATGTCGACTAGCAGCAATGTAACGTAATTATAACCCATATTTATCTGATGGAAATATTGAATCGAACAATACACATCTATTTCAGTGGAGGGAAGATACTCCATATCACATTTGCTGATGACATAATAATAATAATAATAATAATAATAATAATAATAATAAAAATCACGTGTGGCAGATAGGGGAAACCCTCCCCCATATGGGTGGTACCAGGCGAACGGTCTACCCGACGGGAGGCCCTAGCGACACGACATTTCATTTTTACCGAGGAAATCAAATACTTGGGGTGAACCAAATACTAACACAATCCTGAACGGCTACTCAATCCGTTGAACCCAAAATCCAGACACATCTGAGTGAAAATCACCGCTACTCTGGTCACCGTCTGTTAGTTCAATGAGCTTGGCTGAAAATATTTGCTTCCAAAGGCTTCAACACCCTCTGGTCCTGTCCGGTCCTGGTATCACCCAGGCCAAATCAATGAAACACAAGAAAACATGAACTATGCAAGCAAAGGTAACTTTACCCCAGGTGGTACACAACCTGGCCACCGATAGGCGGCAGTTGGATTTTCTCACTCTGGGGAGTCCAGGTTAGCACGGCAGAGAATATCGAAAATCTCTGGTAAATTTCCCTACAAGCAGAAAACATTCATTTGAAAACTAAACATCGATACATTGATCCAAACGAGAAACCTAAATAATCTCACAAAAGAAATCGTCCGCCAAAAAATTCTCATCCTTGCTCTTCAAGAACCACTATTAATTGACAATTAAAACTTGCATTACGGAAACCATGGCATCTTCAAGAGCAAAATACAACAAAAGGTAGCGAAAGGCGTACCAATCTTCGGCACTGCATTTCTCGAACACAGATCTGTCATCAACTCTGTCAAAGAAATCGCATCCATCAACAATCGACTTATGAGCCCCTATAGAAGATATACACTCGAAAATACTATGATCAAAATTCACCAAGATGACGTGAAAATACTAATGGTAGACTTCAACTCTCTATTTGGGAGAGAAAAAACCTGTAGAAAAATCATTGGTGCAAATTCAACACACCGAAACGCTTAGACCAACGGCACACGTCTGACTGACATTTGCCAACAATTCAACCACAAAAGAATGTCTTCCCACTTTAGGAAGTAGCCTGTTCCCAAGAAACATGTTTGGCTACCAGGTGCAAGCTGCTTTTGTTCGCCTTTCGAGACTCGCTGAACGCCAGATTTTTAATTCTTTTGTAGCAGAGCTACAAGCAGGCAGATACAAACGTAATAAGGGAATCGTAAGACAACGCTCGAGCAAAATGCGCCTTGCTACTTTCAGTAACCCTTAGTGTCAGAGCGAAAACCTTACGGTACTGCCAAATTCATAATGACGACATATTTTTTGTTGTGAATACATAATTTTATCTATGAAATGCCACATTTTCATAATAATTGCGAATGATACAGGAAATGAAGTAAATACAGATCTTTTCGAAGTCAAAAGTCGGTAATGTCCTACTAATTCGTGTTAAAATAGGCTCAGTCGTCTTACAGATACTTAATGCTTTATTAAGATAGTCTGCCGTCGTGATGTTTCTGTAGTAAGATGAATTTAATTTGTATTAGTACAGTGAATATTTTAATTGGATTTTCCATTAGTTTACTAAACGCAACAGTAATCATTAAAGAGAAATTAATCAGCAAAAGAATTTTCTTTCACGATATCTAAAACGATCTGACAATGCTAAGGTTGTTTACAAATTCTACGCCAGTAGAAACCTACCAACGATATCATTATACCAGAGTAGTTTTAAGAGTATTTTCGTCTGGAAATGAATTGCGTTGACGGTTGATCGATCAAGAGCGGGAAAGGTAAAACTTTACGAATATATGACGAGAGGGACAAGTGCTTGAGAGAAGACGACTCTATCAATACAAGTGCTTGAGAGACGACTTTAATTTCAATCTCCTGGATAGTTTTGTTTCTCAAATCAAGAAGTGCGTTATCATGCAGTAGCACATGTGATGTAGTTGTGTTGCTCGATTTTCTTACGCTGAGACCGAAAGGTGTCTCAGTTGTTGGCAACAAATTCCAGCTGTGTTGCACACAGCTCTTGGGGCAGAATTCGTAGCCCAAAACACACTTTTGGAGCTATCGGATGTAAAATATTATGTTCACACTACTCTTTGCTCGAGTTTATGTCTTTTGGAGGGGCTCAGCCTTTCATTTCTTCTTAGGAAGTTAACGATAAAGGCATCATAACACGTCACCAGTAACAGCACTGCATACGAATGCTCAATGAGCGACCTGATGACGTTCAATAATAGTCACTCCGTTGATTTTTGTTGTTTGGAGTTAGAGCATGGTGTACTCCTAACACCAGACTTCTGAACTTTGCCTGTTGAATGCAAATGTCGCATGATGGTAAAGCGGTAATCTATCACATATATCACTAGTCGAGACTTCCTTAATGTGGAAAATCATTCTTGCCAGAATGATCTTTGTTGAAACAAGAATATCTTTTTCTGGCGTATTTTTCGCAAAAGCACTCGCTCCACACACAATTCAAATGTTTCTAGCTGCCTCCTCTGCATTCACCCCTCTGTTATACCGAAAGTAAACGTTGTGTTGCAGATGTTACACCTATTTCCACTTGCGACTCAATTTTACAATGCTTAACTGTAGTTCATGATTTTCAAGTTTGCAAAATCCATTGCTTAACTGCCAGATGATAACTAGAACTTCAAATTCGAAAATGACAGTTGAGACACACACTGACAGCGTCGCGACGCATTCACCTGGCGGCGCCGGATTTCAGGCGGCGGGTGGCGTCTGGCCGGTGGCCGGTAGCCGCTGCAGCGCGGGGAAACGCTCGAGCGTAAGCTGTTATGATCGCGGCGCAGCCACGAGCTATCCTGCGGAATTGTTTCTGGAATACTTTTTATTGCTATTGGGTAGAATGTTAAGCGAATTATCTTCGATGTTCAGTCAGACTCATAACTTTAGACCGACTGTGGTAACAGGTTCAAATGGTTCAAATGGCTTTGAGCACTATGGGACTCAACTGCTGAGGTCATTAGTCCCCTAGAACTTAGAACTAGTTAAACCTAAGTAACCTAAGGACATCACAAACATCCATGCCCGAGGCAGGATTCGAACCTGCGACCGTAGCGGTCTTGCGGATCCAGACTGCAGCGCCTTTAACCGCACGGCCACTTCGGCCGGCTGGTAACAGGTGACTGTAAGTTTAGAACGCACGACGCTTACCACTTTTTTTTTTTTAATCTCATTTTGTTCGCTTTTGTTCGTTGCATCTGCTCGGGGCGGACGTCGTATGACATCCGTTTAAGTTCGTTGATGATCAATTAACTCAGTTTTTTTATTACAGAGGGCACGTATCCCTCTGACCGAACACGCTGAGCTACCGTGCCGTCGCCACTAGACCACGGGCTCACATTGTCCAACAACGTCTCGGAAGTAGATAACACTTCTTCCTGACACTTCCGCATCTTACAGTGTTGCCAGATTGTGCAGATTACCGGACTTAAGAGTTGTCAGGGGCGGTCAGTTTTATTGGCCACCTTAAGTGAATGACTCGGACTTAGTCTCTGTGGCGGCCGGCCGGCGGTCAGTTTTATTGTCTAAGATTGTACATGCAGAGAAATGGTCTCTACTCGTCTTTGTAATCATTGTTGAAACAAGAGGTCTGCACACGCTAGAACAGCTTGTACACTATGCTGGAATCCTTACATACTCAGTATAGCGAAGTTGCTGCTTTGCTCACGGAAAAGGACTCCGCTTACAGATTGCAAGGATATGATAATGAGTTTGCAGGAAAAATTGCGCATTTTCTGACACCATTTAAAGAGGCCACACATGAATTAGAAGGCGAAAAAGAACTGACAATCCAGTTAGTTCTTCCTTGCTTTCACAAACTGCAACAAATTTGCAGTGTCAATGACACTGACTGTCGGGTGAGTAATTACTGCAGTTAAAAACACTGTTTCATTATGATACGCGATAGATTTATAATTAACTAGCGTAATTTATGTGTACTAACAGATATATGTTTTACAACAGGAAGTACAAAGGATTTAAAATCAAGCCTTGACTTTCGTTTGTGAGAAGATTGTGATCACTTCCAGACATAAAATTGCTACGTTTCTTTGGCCGTCTTTCCGTGATCTTTATATGCTTGAAATAAACGAAAAGCAGGAAATTCTTAGCAATGTGCGACAAATATGTGCTACTTACGCAGGTACAACATGCAATCATTAACATAATCTCTTATGCATAGTTAGTGGATTGTGTATTATAGAGAACCGGGAATTTTATAATTCGTATAATAATTCATTAACGTAAAACACCTCGTTTTTACGGGAACGTTTCGATGATTTCCACAACAGTTGTGTATTACTTGTCTATTTCGTTTATTGTCATCGATCCTTCAAGTACTGTGTCATCACCACCCAGAAAGAGAGATTGTTTCAAGGAATGGAGGAACAACAGATCATCTGCAGCAGATGAAGCAGATCTCTACATTCTAATGCACCCCGGAGATGATGACATCTTAAAGTGATGGAGCAGACATGAAACAGGTCTACCAGGCCTGGCTGCAGTTTGCAAGAGGTATTTTATGTATCCCAGCAACAAGCGCACCTAGTGAAAGATGCTTTAGTAAAGCCGGCATGTTACTAACAAATCGCCGCAGCCAATTAAATCCGGAACGCTTTAGTGATTTACCGCAGATCAACAATAGCTATAATTTTGTTTCTGTTGCAAACAATTGAAAAGTGTGACAAATTACGTCTGTAAATGTTTAACGTTCTTTGTATGCTTTCTTTATGAAGATGGTTGTCTTCTAGATTACAGGGACGGCACTTATTTAATGTTTCCTATTAATAAAAAGAAAAATATAACTTCTGTTGGGAAATGAGACTCGTCTTCTATCTGCGATTGTATTAAAATACCATTTTACTTTCCAAGTGGTTTATGACTTTAGCTGTGTCACGTACCCATTCTTGGAAACGTTACTTTTGTATTAAAAGAGAGAGAGACACAGATAAATACATTGTGTGTGTGCGTATGTGTGTGTGAGAGAGAGAGAGTTACAGTGGCCGAGCGGTTCTAGGCGCTACAGTCTGGAACCACGCGACTGCTACGGTCGCAGGTTCGAATCCTGCCTCGGGCATGGATGTGTGTGATGTCTTTAGGTTCGTTAGGTTTAAGTAGTTCTGAAATGAAATGATCGTGTGGCATTGTTGGCCGGGAGGCCCCATTCGGGGAAGTTCAGCCGCTGTATTGCAAGTCCTTCTTAGTTGACGCCACTTCGGCGACTTGCAAGTCAATGATGATGATGACATGATTATGAAGACCACACAACACCCAGTCATCACGAGGCAGAGAAAATCGCTGACCCCGCCGGGAATCGAACCCGGGACCCTCTGCTCAGGAAGCGAGAACGCTACCGCAAGACCACGAGCTGCGGACTAAGTAGTTCTAAGTTCTAGGGGACTGATACCGTCAGCAGTTAAGTCCCATAGTGCTCAGAGCCATTTGAACCGTTTGAGAGACAGAGGGGCATTGGGTTAGTACAGTACAGTGCAGTGAGCAGGGGTGAGGCGAGGTGAGACGTCAGCGGTGACCGGTCACGCTCGGTTATCCGCGTGTCCGGAATCCGGACAACAGACACGGGGCGAGTACGTGACCGAGCCGAGTCGTGTGGGGTCGGTCCCCCCCCCCCCTCCCCCCCCCCCCCCCCCGTCAACAGGCGAGCCGTGACCGGTCAAACATTGGGCGTTGCAGCACTCTATTCTGTATATTGGTATATGTATCATCTGCATATAGTAGCGGCCGCTACTCCATCTTCGTTGTTTTGGGTCTGTATGGATGATGTGGTCAGCGTGGCAGAATGTCAATCCAAAGGGCCCGGGTTCGATTCCCGGCTGGGTCGGAGATTTTCTCCGCTTAGGGACTGGGTGTTGTGTTGTCCTAATCATCATCATTTCATCCCCATCGACGCGCAAGTCGCCGAAGTGGCGTCAAATCGAAAGACTTGCACCAGGCGAACGGTCTGCCCGACGGGAGGCCCTCGTCACACGACATTATTATTATTATTACTTGTGAGCTGTGTCAACACAAGCAAAACGCTGCATTAAACAAGCACTCGCCACGGTAACCTACATTTAGACATACAGAGTGAAGTGGAACAGTGGATAAGACACTGGCTCATGAGGGCGGTTGTTTATATTCCAATTTAAAGTAATTGTAAACTGTCGAAGCTGCGTTGGTAAAGTACCGGAACTTCAAGCGCTGATAGAAAGCACCAAAGCTGAAATCGTTATAGGTACAGAAAGCTGGCTGAAGCCAGAGATAAATTCAGCCGAAATTTTTACAAAGGCACAGACGGTGTTTAGAAAGGATAGATTGCATGCAACCGGTGGTGGCGTGTTTGTCGCTGTTAGTAGTAGTTTGTCCTGTAGTGTAGTAGAAGTGGATAGTTCCTGTGAAATATAATGGGTGGAGGTTACACTCAACAACCGAGCTAGGTTAATAATTGGCTCCTTTTACCGACCTCCCGACTCAGCAGCATAAGTGGCAGAACAACTGAGAGAAAATTTGGAATACATTGCACATAAATTTTCTCAGCATATTATAGTCTTAGGTGGAGATTTCAATTTACCAGATATAGACTGGGACACTCAGATGTTTAGGACAGGTGGTAGGGACAGAGCATCGAGTGACATTATATCGACTGCACTATCCGAAAATTACCTCGAGCAATTAAACAGAGAACCGACTCGTGGAGATAACATCTTGGACCTACTGATAACAAACAGACCCGAACTTTTCGACTCTGTAAGTGCAGAACAGGGAATCAGTGATCATAAGGCCATTGCAGCATCCCTGAATATGGAAGTTAATAGGAATACAAAAAAAGGGAGGAAGGTTTATCTGTTTAGCAAGAGTAAGAGAAGGCAGATTTTAGACTACCTAACAGATCAAAACGAAAATTTCTGTTCCGACACTGACAATGTTGAGTGTTTATGGAAAAAGTTTAAGGCAATTGTAAAATGCGTTTTAGACAGGTACGTGCCGAGTAAAACTGTGAGGGACGGGAAATCCCGCCGTGGTTCAACAACAAAGTTAGGAAGCTACTGCGAAAGCAAAGAGAGCTTCACTCCAACTTTAAACGCAGCCAAAACCTCTCAAACAAACAGAACCTAAACGATGTCAAAGTTAGCGTAAGGAGGGCTATGCGTGAAGCTTTCAATGAATTCGAAAGTAAGATTCTATGTACCGACTTAACAGAAAATCCTAGGAAGTTCTGGTCTTACGTTAAATCAGTAAGTGGCTCGAAACAGCATATCGAGAAACTCCGGGATGATGATGGCATTGAAACAGAGGATGACACGCGTAAAGCTGAAATACTAAACATCTTTTTCCAAAGCTGTTTCACAGAGGAAGACCGCACTGCAGCTCCCTCTCTAAATCCTCGCACAAACAAAAAAATGGCTGACATCGAAATAAGTGTCCAAGGAATAGAAAAACAACTGGAATCACTCAACAGAGGAAAGTCCACTGGACCTGACGGGATACCAATTCGATTCTACACAGAATACCGAAAGAACTTGCCCCCCTTCTGACAGCCGTGTACCGCAAGTCTCTAGAGGAACGGAAGGTTCCAAATGATTGGAAAAGAGCACAGGTAGTCCCAGTCTTCAAGAAGGGTCATCGAGCAGATGCGCAAAACTATAGACCTATATCTCTGACGTCGATCTGTTGTAGAATTTTAGAACATGTTTTTTGCTCGAGTATCATGTCGTTTTTGGAAACCCAGAATCTACTCTGTAGGAATCAACATGGATTCCGGAAACAGCGATCGTGTGAGACCCAACTCGCTTTATTTGTTCATGAGACTCAGAAAATATTAGATACAGGCTCCCAGGTAGATGCTATTTTACTTGACTTCCGGAAGGCGTTCGATACAGTTCCGCACTGTCGCCTGATAAACAAAGTAAGAGCCTACGGAATATCAGACCAGCTGTGTGGCTGGATTGAAGAGTTTTTAGCAAACAGAACACAGCATGTTGTTATCAATGGAGAGACGTCTACAGACGTTAAAGTAACCTCTGGCTTGCCACAGGGGAGTGTTATGGAACCATTGCTTTTCACAATATATATAAATGACCTAGTAGATAATGTTGGAAGTTCCACGCGGCTTTTCGCGGATGATGCTGTAGTATGCAGAGAAGTTGCAGCATTAGAAAATTGTAGCGAAATGCAGGAAGATCTGCAGTGGATAGGCACCTGTTGCAGGGAGTGGCAACTGACCCTTAACATAGACAAATGTAATGTATTGCGAATACATAGAAAGAAGGATCCTTTATTATATGATTATATGATAGTGGAATAAACACTGGTAGAAGTTACTTCTGTAAAATATCTGGGAGTATGCGTGCGGAACGATTTGAAGTGGAATGATCATATAAAATTAATTGTTGGTAAGGCGGGTACCAGGTTGAGATTCGTTGGGAGAGTCCTTAGAAAATGTAGTCCACCAACAAAGGAGGTGGCTTACAAAACACTCGTTTGACCTATACTTGAGTATTGCTCAACAGTGTGGGATCCGTACCAGATCAGGATGACGGAGGAGATAGAGAAGATCCAAAGAAGAGCGGCGCGTTTCATCACAGGGTTATTTGGTAACCGTGATAGCGTTACGGAGATGTTTACCAAACTCAAGTGGCAGACTCTGCAAGAGAGGCGCTCTGCATCGCGGTGTAGCCTGCTGTCCAGGTTTCGAGAGGGTGCGTTTCTGGATGAGGTATCGAATATATTGCTTCCCCCTACTTATACCTCCCGAGGAGATCACGAATGTAAAATTAGAGAGATTAGAGCGCGCACGGAGGCTTTCAGACAGTCGTTCTTCCCGCGAACCATACGCGACTGGAACAGAAAAGGGAAATAATGACAGTGGCACGTAAAGTGCCCTTCGCCACACACCGTTGGGTGGCTTGCGGAGTATAAATGTAGATGTAGATGTAGATGTAGAATAAGGCTACGATAAGGCAGTTTGCAAAGATTGACTGAGTTTTGACACCTGTATAGCGGATGTTCCTTTTCAACGATCCGTTTATCAACTTTTGGTAGACCTATATAGATGGCATGACTGTGTCCGTGATAACAAGAGGTCATAACTTCGTTACTGTGGTGTCACCGCCAGACACCACATTTGCTAGGTGGTAGCCTTTAAATCGGCCGCGGTCCGTTAGTATACGTCGGACCCGCGTGTCGCCACTATCAGTGATTGCAGACCGAGGGCCGCCACACGGCAGGTCTAGAGAGACTTCCTAGCACTCGCCCCAGTTGTACAGCCGACTTTGCTAGCGATGGTTCACTGACAAATTAAGCTCTCATTTGCCGAGACGATAGTTAGCATAGCCTTCAGCTACGTCATTTGCTACGACCTAGCAAGGCGCCATTATCATTTGCTATTTATCTTGTGATGCATGTACCGTCAGACCGATGTTTACCAATTATGGATTAAAGTTAAGTATTCCAGAAGCTACGTACCTTTTTTGCTAGTCTCTATTCCTTTAACTGTTCCAGACCTCACGCCTGCCTGCGTGAGCTTAAACGCGTGCCTTTCGGCTTCCTGTCCTAGTGGCTTGGCTGTCTTGCCAAGTCACAACAGTTACTACGACTGTTACCACCACTAGGGGTGTTTGTCAGTTCTATCGAAGAGATGTGCATCATCTTATAATAGACACAGCTGAGGAAATTTGTAATGAGTCTTGCCATATGTTGACGAAAGCCACACCACCATAGAGCAACATTTTGTCTAAGGAGAAGGCAGCACTAAGTAACATACATGCGGACATGAATACGGTAATACTCAAAGTGGATGAAATTAATACTATCATGCTCATGCCGTAGGACTAGATTAATCAGATCCATGTTTTATTATATAGCTCAACGTATCAGAAGGTCAATAAATATCCCACTGTATGATGAGAAAAACAGCAGAACTTTTGACTTCCAATTCTTTACCAATCGTGGTCATTAAGAGACTGAGAGCACATAGTTCAGTTCCATTTATGCTATATGGGCTGCCGAAGATCCATTAAGATGGTGTTCGTCTAAGACCTATTGCGAACAATATTGGAGCAGCTTGCTATGATTTGGCCGAGTAATTGGCGTCTTTACTCAGATCTACTGTAGGCAAGTGTCCATATTGCATAGATAAGCTTTTTAAGTTCGTTACATGATCCTAAACCATTTGAACGATTCTTTTACTGAAATGTGGAACGAGTGAGTTTACAGGATATGTATACATTATTAGTGTTAACATCAATGAACACATTTTTAGGCCCTCTCATGCAACTACACTGAAATATTTCTTTCTTTATTTAAAGAAATTATAATGATTTTATCAGCAGACTTAAGTTACTTAAGCTGGAAGGCAAAGACTAATTGTCCACTTTTGATGTCGTTTCGCGTTTTACAAATGCGCATCTGGTGGACGCACTATATTTCATCAGAAAAAGGTTGTTTGAGGCGAACTCTCTGCTCAACGTAATTTTTATTTAACAACAAGATTTTCGAACAGTCTGATGGTGTCACCATGGGGAGTACCCTGTCTTTTCTGGTGGTCAAGCTGTTAATGGAAGATTTTCAGGAGCTAGGGCTTGACTCAGATATTTTAAAACCAATAGTATGGTACTTTGATGATACTTTTATAAATTGGCCTCATGGTCTGGACAGTTTCGAAGTGTTCGTTCAACATCTGAACGCTATACATGAAAACATACAATTATTATGGAGATGGAGAAAGAAGACTGTTTGTTGTTTTTAGACGTCTTGGTATGACGTAAGAATAATGGCACATTTGGTATTTCTAAAGCTCACTTATGCGGACCTGTAATTACAGGCTACTAGTTGCTATCATCCGACATAAACAGTAGGGTTTCTGAAGACATTAATGCACTGAGCCCTGCCAGATGCCAGATGCCAGATGCCAATAAGCTGCAAATGGAACTACACTCCTGGAAATTGAAATAAGAACACCGTGAATTCATTGTCCCAGGAAGGGGAAACTTTATTGACACATTCCTGGGGTCAGATACATCACATGGTCACACTGACAGAACCACGGGCACATAGACACAGGCAACAGAGCATGCACAATGTCGGCACTATTACAGTGTATATCCACCTTTCGCAGCAATGCAGGCTGCTATTCTCCCATGGAGACGATCGTAGAGATGCTGGATGTAGTCCTGTGGAACGGCTTGCCATGCCATTTCCACCTGACGCCTCAGTTGGACCAGCGTTCGTGCTGGACGTGCAGACCGCGTGAGACGACGCTTCATCCAGTCCCAAACATGCTCAATGGGGGACAGATCCGGAGATCTTGCTGGCCAGGGTAGTTGACTTACACCTTCTAGAGCACGTTGGGTGGCACGGGATACATGCGGACGTGCATTGTCCTGTTGGAACAGCAAGTTCCCTTGCCGGTTTAGGAATGGTAGAACGATGGGTTCGATGACGGTTTGGATGTACCGTGCACTATTCAGTGTCCCCTCGACGATCACCAGTGGTCTACGGCCAGTGTAGGAGATCGCTCCCCACACCATGATGCCGGGTGTTGGCCCTGTTTGCCTCGGTCGTATGCAGTCCTGATTGTGGCGCTCACCTGCACGGCGCCAAACACGCATACGACCATCATTGGCACCAAGGCAGAAGCGACTCTCATCGCTGAAGACGACACGTCTCCATTCGTCCCTCCATTCACGCCTGTCGCGACACCACTGGAGGCGGGCTGCACGATGTTGGGGCGTGAGCGGAAGACGGCCTAACGGTGTGCGGGACCGTAGCCCAGCTTCATGGAGACGGTTACGAATGGTCCTCGCCGATACCCCAGGAGCAACAGTGTCCCTAATTTGCTGGGAAGTGGCGGTGCGGTCCCCTACGGCACTGCGTAGGATCCTACGGTCTTGGCGTGCATCCGTGCGTCGCTGCGGTCCGGTCCCAGGTCGACGGGCACGTGCACCTTCCGCCGACCACTGGCGACAACATCGATGTACTGTGGAGACCTCACGCCCCACGTGTTGAGCAATTCGGCGGTACGTCCACCCGGCCTCCCGCATGCCCACTATACGCCCTCGCTCAAAGTCCGTCAACTGCACATACGGTTCACGTCCACGCTGTCGCGGCATGCTACCAGTGTTAAAGACTGCGATGGAGCTCCGTATGTCACGGCAAACTAGCTGACACTGACGGCGGCGGTGCACAACTGCTGCGCAGCTAGCGCCATTCGACGGCCAACACCGCGGTTCCTGGTGTGTCCGCTGTGCCGTGCGTGTGATCATTGCTTGTACAGCCCTCTCGCAGTGTCCGGAGCAAGTATGGGGGGTCTGACACACCGGTGTCAATGTGTTCTTTTTTCCATTTCCAGGAGTGTAGAATACCTCTGAACTATGTACCTGAACAATCGACACTTGTCTCAGCGAGTATAGAGACTGCAGCAGGCGTGCAAACAGCAGAACAAGGAAGATAATGAGGCTTTCGAAATGACAACTTATCTACTATGTTGGAAATGTTTCCGCAAAAGTAGGCCGAGTATTAACGGACATAAAGTCCTTCCTCTGACTTTTGTTCTGCTTAGTTGTGTGATAGTGGTCATGTGACATAAAAATCGGAGGAAAAACCCTCTCATGCAATGGGAGCACAATAAAATGGCGGGGGCCCAATGGAACAATAGGAACTGTGATCTTCCTCCTCCTTCCCCTATCATCCTTTATAACTACCTCAACTGCGTGTAGTTGGTGACGTTCAATTTGATATCCCACCGCTGTCTGGGGCGTCTCCAGACTCGTATTTCGCCTGGAATCTCATTGACTGGTGTTGAGTTCAGTTCAGCATTGAGTCCCACTTTGAAGTGATCCCCAATAACTAGTGATGACGTGTCTGGAGACGCCCTGGACAGTGGTGGGATACCAAACTGAGTGTCGCCCACCAGGAGTGATAGCCTAGGGTGCCATTTCTTTTCATGGCAGGACCACTTTGGTTGTCATCTGTGGGACTCTTACAGCACAGCAGTATGTCGACGATATTCTACGGCCTGTTTCTTTGTCCTTCATGGCGAGCTATCCTGGGCTTACATTTCAGCAAGCTAATGCCCGCCAGCAGATGGCGATAGTTTCTATTGTTTGTCTGTGTGCTTCACAAACCCTACCTTGCCCTGCAAGATCATCAGATCTCTTCCCAATTCAGAACGTTTCGAGCATTATGGGCAGGGCTCTCCAACCAACTCACGATTTCGACGATCTAACGCGTCAGTTGGACAGAACTTGGCACGATATTTCTCAGGAAGACATCCAACAGCTCTGTCAATCAATGCCAAGCCGAATAACTGCTTGCATAAGGGCCGGAGGTGGACCACAGTGTTATTGAGTTGATCAGTTTCTGAAACTTCCTCTTAAATAAATCACCAAATTTTTCTAAAATTGTAATCATTTGTTTGTCTGTTCGTCTATACATGTACATCACATCTATCGATTTCCACCCCATTCGGATAATCTGTTCGTGGTGTGTCGTTTATTTGTCAAAAAAATGGTTCAAATGGATCTAAGCACTATGGGACTTAACATCTGAGGTCATGAGTCCCCTAGACTTAGAACTACTTAAGCCTAACTAACCTAAGGACATCACACACATCCATGCCCGATGCACGATTCGAACCTGCGACCGTAGCAGCAGCGCGTTTCCGGACTGAAGCGCCTAGAACCGCTCGGCCACAGTGGCCGGCGTTTATTTGTTATAAAGTGTATTTACACAGCTGTTTCTCTTACTGCATAAACTGGGTCTCTCTCTCTCTCTCTCTCTCTCTCTCTCTCTCTCTCTCTCTTTCTCTCTCTCTCTCACACACACACACACACACACACACACACACACACACACACACACACACAAATATATGTACAATACTTTTACAAGCACACATGTGCTAAAGTGTACACATAATACACTGAGGTGACAAGAGTCATGCGATACTTCCTAATATCGTGTCATACCTCCTTTTATCCAGCGTAGTGCAGCAATTCGACGTGGCATGGACTCAAGTCACTGGAAGTTCCTGCAGAAATACTGAACCATGCTGCCTCTATCACTATCCATAACTGCGAAAATGATGCTGGTGCAGGATTTTGTGCACTAATTGACCTCTCCACTATGTTCCATCAATGTTCGATGGGATTCATGTTGCGCACTTTGGGTGGTCGGATCATTGGATCCAACTGTCTAGAACGTTCTGCAAACCAAATGTGAACAGTTGTGGCTTGGTCGGTTACATGGGTCATGGCCATCCATAAAAATTGCATCGTTGTTTGGAACATGAAATCAATAAATGGCTGCAAGTGGTCTCCAAGTAGCTGAATAAAACTATTTCCAGCCGATGACCAGTTCAGTTGCACCAGAGGACCAGTCCATTCCATGTAAACACAGCCCACTCCATTACAGGGCCATCATCAGCTTGCACAGTGCCTTGTTGACAACTTGGGTCCATAGCTTCATGGGGTCTGCACCACACTCGAACCATACCATCAGGTCTTACCAACTGCAATCAGGACTCATCCGAACAAGCCACGGCTTTTCAATCGTCTAGGGCGCAACTGATATGGTCACTAGCCGAGGAGAGCTACTGCAGACGATGCTGTGCTGTGAGCAAAGGCAGTCAAGTCGGCCGTCTGATGCCATAGCCCATTAACACCAAATTCCGCTGCACTGTCCTAATGGATACGTTCGTCATACGTCCCACATGGATTTCTGCTGTTATTTCATTCAGTGTTCCTTGTCTGTTAGTGTTGTGAATCGGCAGGAGCCAATTCACGGGGTTTGGAGGAAGCCGAAAGGCACGCGTTAAAGCTCACGCAGGCTGGCGTGAGGTCTGGAACATTACAAGGAAATGAGAACTTAGAAAAACGGACGCAGTTGCTGTAATACTTAACTTTAATCCATAATTGTAGAAAATCTCTCTGGACTGTACATGCTTCAAGATAAATATCAAATGCTATGGCGCCTTGCTAGGTCGTAGCAAATGACGTAGCTTAAGGCTATGCTAACTATCGTCTCGGCAAATGAGAGCGTAGTTGTCAGTGTAGCATCGCTAGCAAAGTCGTCTGTACAACTGGGGCGAGTGCTAGTACGTCTCTCTGGACCTGCCGTGTGGTGGCGCTCGGTCTGCAATCACTGACAGTGGCGACACGCGGGTCCCACGTATACTACCGGACCGCGGCCGATTTAAAGGCTACCACGTAGCAAGTGTGGTGTCTGGCGGTGACACCACAGTTAGCACTGACAATTCTATACAAACGCCGCTGCTCTCTTTTATATAGTGCAGGCCACTGGCCACTGATTTGTCCATGGTGAGAGGTAATGCCTGAAAGTTGGTATTCTCGGCACACTCTTGACACTGTGGAACTTGGAGCTTTGAATTCTCCTACGATTTTTGAAATGGAATGTCCCATTCGTCTAGCTCCAACTACCATTCGGCGTTGAGTGTCTGTTAATTCCAGTCGTGCACCCATAATAACGTCGGAAACCACTTCACATGTATCACCTGAGTAAAAATGACAGCTCTGCCAATGCACTGCCCTTTTGTACCTTGTGTACACGATGCTACCACCATCTGTATATGTAGAGTCGTGGACAAAACGAGCGAGACCCCTCGCCTTTCCGTTATGCTGATCCGCACAGCTTTAAAGTCTGCTACACAGTATAACAGGCAAGGCGACGAAGTGCTGCCAACATACTATGCACAGGCGTGAAATTGAAAAACTATCCGAAATTTTTCAGACTGTTTTCAATCATGAGTAATACTATATTAATGCTGATTAGTGTGTTAACCGCAACACCTAAATATAAGATATAAATGAAAGAAGAAACGCTAATTAGTATGAACTGTACTAATAAAAATGAATTTCAGCTTATCGAGATAACATAACTGTTTTAGTAAGACAAAGTACCCCAGATCGTTACGAATTAGCAAAATATTATGCGCATTCGGCCGCGAAATGATCTGTGTCAACGTTCAGACCAGTCATACTGTATTACCGTTGCTGACCTACCATGAAAGTGTGCAAATTTAGCAATGCGTGAAGATTCATAACGAAATACAGTTAAAAATTATTCAGTGCCATTCTTAAGTCAATTCAATTATTGACAGAAGCGGAAAAAGTAGGCCGTAACAAGTATGAAATTCTACAAGAGTTTCATATCGACATCCACAGGGCGCCGGTACAGAATAAAGGTAGGAATAAAACGTATTGTGGGCGCGAGAATTTCTTAAAATTCCTTTACTGATAGTCTATCTGCCTCTATCGATATTAGATCCGAAAACAAACCAGACCTCCCTTGCAGTAGCAAACACCTTTCACTACGCTAGCAGACAACGCAGGCAAACAGTATTCTATTATTACTCCAGACATGAATAAGCCGGTAATTTCGCAATGAAAATGGCAAAATGATCTGCAGTTTCTGTTGCATAGAGCTTTCTGGACTCAAAAACATGAATTGTACCCATTTATATCACCGCTTATGTGACAATCATTCGGGATGTTTATCGAAATAACAAAAATGGTTCAAATGGCTCTGAGCACTATGGGACTCAACTGCTGTGGTCATAAGTCCCCTAGAACTTAGAACTACTTAAACCTAACTAACCTAAGGACATCACACACATCCATGCCCGAGGCAGGATTCGAACCTGCGACCGTAGCGGTCGTGCGGTTCCAGACTGAAGCGCCTTTAACCTCGCGGCCACTCCGGCCGGCTCGAAATAACAAAACACTGTTATTAGCGAGTAAATTTAGTAGGATAATTCTGCACCACCCCAGGAAATAAACGGCGACGTAGCTGCCAAACGTATTCTACAATGTTTCGAATTCTCCATTAGACGTGCCACAGCCAGAAAACGTTCACTAGCCAAAGTGTTCCTTAAGGTAGCTAGCAATGGGAATGCTCGCACATTTAAAACGCTGTGGCATTAATAGTGGGATCTGAATTACCACGTGTATAGGCAAATGGATTTTATTTGCATTCCTGTAAACGTGATTTGGATCGAAAGCGTAGCTACGATTAATATGCTGATGTATCGACAGCAACTGGAACATTTCGAATAAAGAGTAGGGAAAATTATAATGCGGCCCTCATCTTGAGTAACTGTGGTAGCTATTTTCGTTGTTAGGATTTCGTCACGCAAATCGGTGAAAATGGAACCCTACTAGTCTCACTTTCTTGACCGCCTATCTGTCTACCCAACCCTTAAAACCCGTTTGCCTCGAGTACTGGTGGACATAATAAGCGGAAATATATCGCACTTCCTGCGGTATAAGGTCCCTTGGTGGTCTAAAAAAGTGAGCGTCTATATCAACGCAATCTAAAGATACGGCCGTTTATGTAAAGAAAATTTACGCGAAAGGTCAAAAAATGGCTCTAAGAACTATGCCACCAAACTGCTTAGGTCATCAGTCTCCTTGACCTAGAACTACTTAAACCTACCTAACCTAACACACATCCATGGCCGGGGAAGGATTCGAACTGACGGCGCAGGGAGGCGCGCGGTTCGCGATATGACGCCGTTGAGCGCACGGCTAACCCGCGCCGGCAAGCTGTTAATATCATCTGGTGTTGCTAAAAAGTTGTTCACTTCTGGTGAATTATTTTCTGCGCAGTCCATTTAAGAAAGAATAACTAAAATATATTTGATGTTACGGAAGAGGAAGGACGCCTAATTCATTTCCTCTTGTCTTTATTCATGATGTTAGATTCGTAATCTGAGCATACGTGCTATCCATAACCACACTTTAGATCCAAGTCATAGTCACAGAAATGCGTATACAACACATTGGCTTACACTTGAGGTATTTCGCTTCCCACGAAGTGGTGGCAGACGATGCCGTGGCGTCTTCGAAGCGCGAGTTTCTCCAGTGCTAGCTATCTCAGCACATCAGCTGAGCGAACTTGCATAGTATGTTGGTAGCACTTCGTCGCCTTGCCTGTTATGCTGTGTAGTAGTCTTTAAAGCTGTGCGGATCAGTATACCGAAAAGGCGAGTGGTCTCGCTCGTTTTGTCCACGGCTGTACATATCGCTATCCCATGATTTTTGTCACCTCATTGTATAAACACACACACACACACACACACACACACACACACACACACACACACACGCACACACAAAACTATAACAAACAGTTCATCAAACTTTTCCCACATATACACACATCAACTATTTACAAATAAGAACACAACCACACATTCAACCACTCCAAAACAATTTGTTGTCATGATGGGACAGTCCTACTATCAGTTGCAGTGCATTATGTACCTACGTACCTTATGGCCTCTTGAATGAATGATCTCCTGGTCCACCATATGTGGAGCTGCGCCTATGCCCTGGAGGAGGTAACTCTTGTAATCTTCGATTGTGAGAGCCTTTGAAGCTGCACAGTTCATACTCTTAGCCCGCCTCTGGGTGGCACCTGCATCTATACGGTATGCATACGTCTGGGATGTGAGCCCCACAAGCTCCAAAATCTGCAAACCATCCGCCTAGTCTTTCGTCAGGTCGACAACCTTTTTGTTCTGAGGTGTTATTCCAAAAGGATTATTAGCCATATATCCAGACGTATCTATTTCTTCGTGATTGTACCTAAGTACTTCATTTGAATCACAGCCTTTCGCCTAATAGATGAAACTCCATGTTTCCATATAGAATAACTTGGAAGCGGCGAAGTTTGGCTTAGCAAAGTCATAGTGAATGCGGTACATATGGAGTTTGGAGAGGTCCAGAACACAAATACCGATACAGACAGGCTTCGTGATCTGCACTCAAGCCTTGGATGTCTCGACAGCGATTAGTCCCTCATTGAAGATTTTTTTAAATTTTGTTTATTTATTTCACACGTCTAGTGCCGTAGGACCAAATTGAGGAGCAAATCTCCAAGGTTATGGAACGTGTCAGTAGATGAAATTACAATATAAAAGTAATAACAGATAAAATAAAATGGTTATGAACCCAAAAGAAGACAAGCTATAAGTTTAAGTATACGCAGTCAGCACTATAACACAGAAATCTAATTAATTTTTCAAGGAACTCTTCGGAAGAACAGAAGGAGTGACCCAGAGGAAACTATTCAGTTTCGATTTGGAAAAGCGTGGATTACTGTTAAGATTTTCGAATTTATCAGGTCACCACCTATATCATATTCCCCATTCCTATCAAGACAAAAAGATGGTGACTCATTTGAAATTTGCCCTGGCGACGTAATCTCTTCCACCTTAAGGCCTCCTCCATCGGTAAACTAAATTACTTGTGCTGTAAGTTCTAACATTCTGTATGGTTTTTCCGAAAACTGAATTTTTCATTAATTTGTAAAAATCTTTTTCAACATCACACATCGCAAGAGCTCTTTGTTCGGTGTTTAAATCACTGTACTCCTTGAACCAGGGGCGTTGGTCAAAGGGGTTTCTGGAAGTGATACTAACAAGATCCATCCACAGCCTGAAACATTTCTGGAGGTTTCTTCAGTGGATAATAGAGCGTTGTTTGTTCCCCAGTCTAATAAACAGCTTCAGTTTGGAACCATTACATGGGACTAGGCGCTCGGGACAGAGTGGCAAATCACTGTGCTCATCATGCAGGTGAGTGCAATATTCCAGCTCGACCTCTAGGACATATCCCTCACCAACCTTCTCAGCCACATCATTTACCTTTTCCTTCAATCTGTCGATTTCCCCTTTGGATGTCCATTGGAACCACCCAAATGGTAGAATTTGTTGCAGAGACTATACATAGGGGATGATAGCATTAGGGAAAAGAGAGAACTAGCACAGCTTGTTATTGTGGGTTGCATTCATTCAGGGGCAAGCATACATTCAGAGGCAAAATTGATTGATTTATGACCTTAACCCATTGTTGTGCTAATTCATTTATTACCCCTGGGGATTGATTTATAACCCTCTGGGAATGATCTGTCCTTCCAAGAAAACCCAACCCCTCCCCCTCCTCCTCCTCCTCTGCCTTTCTGGGAAATCCCCAACACTCCCCCCGCCCCATATCAGACACAAGCACAATTTTTATATCAAATTAATTGGCTAATTAATTCAATCGATCAATTAATTACCCTCTCCCCTCCTGGGAAATCCCCAGCCCTCAACTCCCCTTCCCCACATCACCCCCTTCCCCACCAAAAAAAAAATTGGTGGGAAAATCGAGTATCCTGTACAGAGATGTGGTGCAGAAGGTGCAAGTATTACCCTGTCAAGCAGGTACATGTGTTCATTATATAATTACATTGCTGAAGATTTGAGGTGTTTTATTGTTGGAAAAGTAATGCATGTGTGCTCACCTTGACGTGCAGGGATCAACTGAGCTAGTGCACAATGTCACTAACAGATGATGTCCCACTTATATCCCTTCCCTCCCCCACCCCTCCCAAAAAAAGGTGGGAAAAAAACTCTGTCTTTGTGGGCGGGGAAGCATCTCACTACAAGAAATTCAAATCAATGGAAGCAGCGTCAGTAATATATTGATGCATATTCCTTATTTAATCAGTTTGTGGGAGACAAGGCTCTCTCATCTGGGTAGAGTTCACATCTGCACCCCACACTACCATTTCTCATGACAGAAGTATGCACTGAGGAATGGGCTAAAGTGTGGTATAGTAGCCACTGTTTGGGGAGTACCACGTGTGTGTCTGTCGTCCGGGTGCCCCCACGGAGGTCAAAAACCGAGCAATGTCCTAATTACAGATCACAATACTAAATACCGCCGACCACAGACGGTGTGTTGGACTCATTTGATCTTGCGGCCCCAAACAGAGCATCATTCTGTTGATCGGGAAATTTCAGACTCGCTTCCTGTCTCTGTCTCTCTCAAGAGGCTACTTTCTGTTTGTGTGTGTAAACCAAGATCCCCAAACATGCAGGTTTCCATCTCTCCTCAGAATACTGTGATCCCATTGGCTAATGCTGGGGACAAACGGAGTGCTGACGCAATTTCAGTGTCAAAAATAGAGGGATATAGTGCATTTGCACTACCCTCCCAAATTAATGATTTAACAATTTACAGGAGTCAACTAGATTGCTTAAAATGCTCACCACCACCTCAAAATGACACTTCTTCATAATAAAAACATATTTTCAACATTTGAAAATCCCACACAAATACTGTGCAAATCAAGTAATAGAATTTCCACCACAGATAGATCGCAGTGCTAAATATATCTGAGGTATATCTGAGGTCTTGTACGCACCGACGTTTGACAGCACAAACCAGTTCCTTCACCACAGCATTTCCACTAAACATATGTGATGAAAAATTACTACCGATCACACACTCTCGAGATCACGAATAGTGCGCCACCCGACGCCAGGCTCGCGACCGCACTGCACCGCAGAGATACATTTCTGCCGTGCATGTAAATCATATCGATAGATAAGCACTAATCTCCTGATATTGGCAAGACCCACGTACCAGACGCTCAGGGCATGGAGGCAGTGGTCTCCCACCAATCAACCAATCAATTTACGTGAGGGGGAATAATTATCAAGGGCAAACACTCGCCGAGCAAGAGCCGACTAGCCAGTAGCTGGAATCTTTTCTTTGTACTTGCTGCTCGCTGGAGCCTCCTGCCCACTTGTGACGCAGGCCGTGGTCCACTGTGAGACAAGCTGGCACAGCTTGGACGTATAGTTCTACTTGCAATTACACCTGAATAAAAAGTCTCCCAGGTTTATAAAAACCATTTTACTCAATCGAAGAAAGGGATGTTGTTGACCATACTCCTCTACTTTCTGTAGCGAAACGTAGATTTCTTTTTTTTAAACGATTTAATTTCGAAGACAGAAGAAATTGATGCATACACCCGTTTTCACATCGATAAACTATCACTGCTTTTTGTGAAAATCCTGTAACAGTATGGGATAGGTTATATTTCCTCTAAATATTCTCTCATCAGAAAAAAATCTGTTCTAATCAGTTTAATATCTGTTACGTCCTGCATCACAGGACTAGAATATTGAAATCATTTTTGGCTCATGATGGACTGCTATGATCTACCTTTCTCACAGGATGCTTCCTCACTTTTGAACTCTATTAAAGTTAATAAATGCTTCGTCAAATACAAAGTCTCTTAAGGTAATAGCACAGTGAAGTTGTAAATAATCAGGTTTATACTACACATCACTTTATAAATTCGGTAATATAGCTGATTTTATTGCGAAGGTCACCTCTCCCTGTGTAGGCGGGAGATTGACATTTTATTAATCGATATTACTGCAACGAAACAACGACTGATTACCACTGCAATTCCCAAATCATATCCATGGTATTCTAGCCCTCGCTTCCACTCCCTGGCGGCACGTTATTGATATCTAACTGATACGTTAATTAATTAAAATGATCGTGAGTGTCATTATGCATGGCAAGCATTTTTTCCAGCAGTCGGCTTACATTTGTCAGGTAGCTCAAATGAGAATCCCTGGAGGGAAGACGATGTTCTTTTCCAAGAACACTATTGGGAACTGACATGAAGCTGAGCTCAGAAAGATTCTACTGACACCAACACAATTTAGTATAAGGGTCACGGGGATAAGATAAGAGAAATTAGCGCTCATAAGGAGACATATAATCACTCTTTTTCCCTCGCTCTATTTGCCAGTGGAATAGGAAAGGGAATGACTAGTAGTGGTGCAGGGTACCCTCCACCACACGCCGTATGATGGCTTGCAAAGTAAGCACATAGATGTAACTTTAGTCTACGTATTAAGGTGTCACTCAAGCCAATTATAGGCACACAAAATCACGGAAGGATGTTGTCTCTTATTTATCGAGAAAACAAAAGATTGAGCTTCTGGTGCTGATTGTCTCTCGGTAAAAATGTTCATATTAGCTCCTAACTTTCTCAATGCAGTCACTTCGCGAGATGAATGTGGGAGGTTGTAATATGTTTGCCTACAACACTTAGGAGAAGTGCTATAGATCTGACCTGTCAACCCTCCTTTCGTCATAATATCACTTACCTGCCGTATTGTCATGAATCTTCTAGACTTCGATCAATATATAGCATTTAAATCCACATAATTTTCACGAGTAAGACGTGTCTCTCACTAAGTCACTGACCCCTGCTAATTCTCTGTGTTCTGCTCATGGAGTTACAGCATCAGGGTATATTATTTCACATGTGAAACACTGCTGCTATGCGTTTGTCCATTTCGTCGTAAGATGTCGTTCTTTCATGCGCTTTCCGTTTCTGACGATAATTTTAGAGGACTGATGCGAACATAGCACAATGTCCAAACCATAATCAGATATGAACAGTGGATACTACATACTTCTGGAAAGCTATAAGGCTATTCAGCTATGCATGGATCACAAGGAATCTACGTTTTTTTTTTTCCTTTGGTGTAGAAGGTAGTAGTTTCATCATCTTACAGTTTCTGACCATAGTGAGTGAGACAAGAAACTTGAAGAGTGAATGTACATAGTGCGTTGCAAATATATTTCCTGTATTGGAGTATTAACAGTATTCCATTCCATGTGACTAATATATTGGAAACCAAGCTGTTTTAACATTATAGCATGCTTAAGTACAGAACCAAGTGGCCTTTCGTCTGTTATACACTGAAGAGCCAAAGAAGCTCGTACACCAGCCCAATATTGTGTAGAGCCCCCGCGAGCACGCAGAAATGCCGCAACACGATGTGGCATGGACTCAACTAATGTCTCAAGTAGTGATGAAGGGAAATGACACCGTGAATCCTGCAGGGCTGTCCATAAATTCGAAAGAGTGCAAGGTGGTGGAGGTCTCTTCTGAACAGCACATAGCAAGGCATCCCAGATATGCTCAATAATGTTCATGTCTGGAGAGTTTGGTGACCAGCGGAAATGTTAAACTTA
The DNA here is from genome assembly GCF_021461385.2 of Schistocerca piceifrons. NCBI lineage: Eukaryota > Metazoa > Arthropoda > Insecta > Orthoptera > Acrididae > Schistocerca > Schistocerca piceifrons. The sequence continues at coordinate 77,601,665 of NC_060149.1, forward strand.
GAAGAGTGTTCCTGGAGCCACTCTGCAGCAATTCCGAACGTGTAGGTTGTCGCATTGTCCTGCAGGAATTGGCCAATCCGTCGGAATGCACAATGGACATGAATGGATGCAAGTGATCAGACAGGATGTTGCGTACCGGTACGTATCACCTGTCACAGCCATATCTAGACGTATCAGGTTTCCATATTACTCCAAATGCATACAGCCCACACCACTGCAGAGCCTCCACCAGCTTCAACAGTCCTCTGCTGACATGCAGCGTCCATGGTTTCATGAGGTTGTTTCCATACCCGTACTCGATACAATTTGAAACGAGACTCGTTCGACCAGGCAACGTCTTTCCAGCCATCAACAGTCCAATGTTGGTGCTAACAGGCCCAGGCAAGGTGTAAAGCTTTGTGTTATCCAGTCGTGAAGGCTACACGAGCGAGCTTTCGGCTTCGAAAGCCCATATCGATGATATTGCATTGAGTGGTTTGAACGCTGACACTTGTTGATTGACCAGCATTGAAATCTGCAGCAATTTGCTGAAGGGTTGCACCTCTGTCACGCTGACCCATTCTTTTCAGTCGTCGTTGGTTCCGTTCTTGCAGGATCTTCTTCCGGTCGCAGCAATGTCAGAGATTTGTTGTTTTACCGGATTCATGATATTCACGGTACACTCATGAAACGGTCGTACGGGAAAATACCCACTTCATCGCTATCTCTGAGATGCTGTGTCCCATCGCTCGTGCGCCGATTATAAAACCATGTTCAAACTCATTTAAATCTTAATAACGTGCAATTGTAGCAGCGATCTAACAACTTTGCTAGACACTTGTTATCTTATATAGACGTTGTCGACCGCAACGCCGTATTCTGCCTGTTAATACATCTTTGTATTTGAATACGCATGCCTATATCAGTTTCTTTGGCGTTTCATTGTATCTCCACAATACTCTAGATGTATCAGGCTCGTATCTACTATACACCAATAAGGAGTGCAAAACTCCTCAGCATGCAAGCATCTAGAGAGATAGTGTGTAAGTGGACAGGTAACGTGAGTAAGACTCATGCGGAACAGTTTTCACAGAATGGCAGTCACAGTATTGGGATGAGAATACCGGACTATATAACTACCGTCGCTCAGTACAAGACTGGAACATCTGTTATACTCTTAGCGAAAGCAAAATATGGAAATGTAGTGATTGCATCGAACACAGCTCGTTTTGTTCCTTCATGAGACATCAAATGTACTGGTATGGTACCCTCCTACTTCTGGTCAGTTACAAATTGAATCCGAGACAATGGTGCAGGAAGAGTTACTAGATGCCTAGAGAGAGAGGCTATCTAGAGTTCTGCTCAGAGTCCTTAGGCGATAGGTTCAATGATAGGGTAGCTCATTTCGAACCAGAGGGCAGAGTGCTAGATATTTGAATCTCCAACTGGATCCTGTGAATGTGAGAACACTTCGTGACTCCCTTCCACATACGGGGACAGGCAAACGGTAATAAAATCTTATCGAATTTAAAAAAGTGTTTGACTAAGGGCCAAAGTTTTTTCACCTCCTGTCGGCTGATGGCTATTTCCTACATTAAGAAACAGTATTTGTGTCATGTGATGTAGGCAGTGTAACAGCGTTCGTAATATGTCCACATCTTTATGACACTCGCAAAGGAATGGAGGGGGCGATTTAGCAATGATACAGAAACTGAGAACCGTACTGATATGGCATTAGTTGATAGAATCACACGATCGAAACGAAGAAACGTTTTGTTGACGTGACAAATCGTTGAGAGTGGTGGTTTGGACGTCGAGTAATTGAGTAAAATGCACTGAAATTCCGGAAAACCTGGTAAAATTAAGAAATTGGAAAATACGTAAAGTTGATGAAAATACGACAAAAATGTGGAGGGATGAGAGTACATTCTCGAAGGTTTAAGTCCTGCAAAATACCCCCTTTGTTCCACATACGGTTATGCATTGTAGGTCATAAAAATGAAAGATGCAGTGTCCAAAGATGTGGGCATCAGGATGACTACCACCTAGGGCACCGAACAGCGATCACATTCCTGGGTTCAGTATACACCACCAATATGAGCAGTCAGTGCTCTGGGTCTCTTCAAAAATAGAACACCAAGACGTCTGCTACCCCTTCACTGTGGAAGAAGAGATTAAATGTAGACGTCACCACCTTCAGTCAGCTGTTTGGAAGCACTCCACAATGCCGCAAACGATTCTAGTTTACATACATTGAGATGTGTTCCACATTTTTGTCAACAACAAACACCGCCTCAGCCATTTATTTCAACCATCCTGCATGTTGTGGCAGGAGTATAGTTCACACCACATGATGTCCAGCCTTCTGTGAGAGCTGAGGATCAAAACGTGTTAATGTTGGTTTAGTACCTGACGCAGACCTCGAAGTCATGGTAGAAAAACAAAATGTATGGCTGTGTACACAGCTGTCGTCATACACTGCTTCGATGTCTTACAGCAAAAAACCATGTATCAAACTGCTTATGAAGCAGCAACATAAGAACCCTCTCCTTGTGACGAATAGTCTGTGTGATATGATCCTCCTGCAGTATGGATGACAAAACTTTTCACTGGATTGTGCAAGCGACTTCTATCACTGGTCACATGCTCCCATGGGCCAGTACATGTACACTCCTGGAAATTGAAATAAGAACACCGTGAATTCATTGTCCCAGGAAGCGGAAACTTTATTGACACATTCCTGGGGTCAGATACATCACATGATCACACTGACAGAACCACAGGCACATAGACACAGGCAACAGAGCATGCACAATGTCGGCACTATTACAGTGCATATCCACCTTTCGCAGCAATGCAGGCTGCTATTCTCCCATGGAGACGATCGTAGAGATGCTGGATGTAGTCCTGTGGAACGGCTTGCCATGCCATTTCCACCTGGCGCCTCAGTTGGACCAGCGTTCGTGCTGGACGTGCAGACCGCGTGAGACGACGCTTCATCCAGTCCCAAACATGCTCAATGGGGGACAGATCCGGAGATCTTGCTGGCCAGGGTAGTTGACTTACACCTCCTAGAGCACGTTGGGTGGCACGGGATACATGCGGACGTGCATTGTCCTGTTGGAACAGCAAGTTCCCTTGCCGGTCTAGGAATGGTAGAACGATGGGTTCGATGACGGTTTGGATGTACCGTGCACTATTCAGTGTCCCCTCGACGATCACCAGTGGTGTACGGCCAGTGTAGGAGATCGCTCCCCACACCATGATGCCGGGTGTTGGCCCTGTTTGCCTCGGTCGTATGCAGTCCTGATTGTGGCGCTCACCTGCACGGCGCCAAACACGCATACGACCATCATTGGCACCAAGGCAGAAGCGACTCTCATCACTGAAGACGACACGTCTCCATTCGTCCCTCCATTCACGCCTGTCGCGACACCACTGGAGGCGGGCTGCACGATGTTGGGGCGTGAGCGGAAGACGGCCTAACGGTGTGCGGGACCGTAGCCCAGCTTCATGGAGACGGTTGCGAATGGTCCTCGCCGATACCCCAGGAGCATCAGTGTCCCTAATTTGCTCGGAAGTGGCGGTGCGGTCCCCTACGGCACTGCGTAGGATCCTACGGTCTTGGCGTGCATCCGTGCGTCGCTGCGGTCCGGTCCCAGGTCGACGGGCACGTGCACCTTCCGCCGACCACTGGCGACAACATCGATGTACTGTGGAGACCTCACGCCCCACGTGTTGAGCAATTCGTTGGTACGTCCACCCGGCCTCCCGCATGCCCACTATACGCCCTCGCTCAAAGTCCGTCAACTGCACATACGGTTCACGTCCACGCTGTCGCGGCATGCTACCAGTGTTAAAGACTGCGATGGAGCTCCGTATGCCACGGAAACTGGCTGACACTGACGGCGGCAGTGCACAAATGCTGCGCAGCTAGCGCCATTCGACGGCCAACACCGCGGTTCCTGGTGTGTCCGCTGTGCCGTGCGTGTGATCATTGCTTGTACAGCCCTCTCGCAGTGTCCGGAGCAAGTATGGGGGGTCTGACACACCGGTGTCAATGTGTTCTTTTTTCCATTTCCAGGAGTGTATATTTAATATGCCTTATGTCAACACGCAGACGGTATCTGTTTTCGATATCTCAGAAGAGAGAGACTCGGTAATATCTTCTCTATCAGCTGACGTTAGCCAAGTCTTTATAGTTCGTGGTTTTATTCTATTGGGTGTTACAAAAATAACGAGGGAAGAGAGAGAGAGAGAGAGAGAGAGAGAGAGAGGATACTTAAAAACTTTCATTCGATATCGACGAAGTAGAGGTGTCATACTTCTGAATTTCTTTGTGCAGTCCATGTGTACTCGGTATGGTTATGAATTTCTTCATGTACGTTAGTGTCCTAGGTTTCTCGATGTGATAGCCCTCTACCTAGTCATTGATGGGTGGAGGACTAGAAATCCTTCTAACTAATGCAACAGTGCTGTCGGAACGTGATGGATTTCGAGAGAAATACCAGGGGTTTGTAACTCAGCTGTGGATACGTCTTACTCGTGAACATTACGTCGATTGAAATGCTATACATCTATCTAAATTTGGAAGATTCCTGAGAATACGGCAGGTAAGTGATATTATGATGCAAGGAGGCTTGACAAGTCAGCTCGATAGCGCTTGTCCTAAGTGTTGTGGACAAACATATTACAACCTCCCACATTCATCTCGCGAAGTGACTGCAGTGAGAAAGGTGGGAGCTAATATGAACATTTTTACCGAGAGACAATCAGCACTAGAAGCTCAATCTTTTGTTTTCTCGATAAATAAGAGACAACATCCTTCCGTGATTTTGTGTGCCTATAATTGGCTTGAGTGACACCTTAATACGTAGACTAAAGTTACATCTATGTGCTTACTTTGCAAGCCATCATACGGCGTGTGGTGGAGGGTACCCTGCACCACTACTAGTCATTCCCTTTCCTATTCCACTGGCAAATAGAGCGAGGGAAAAAGAGTGATTATATGTCTCCTTATGAGCGCTAATTTCTCGTATCTTATCCCCGTGACCCTTATACTAAATTGTGTTGGTGTCAGTAGAATCTTTCTGAGCTCAGCTTCATGTCAGTTCCCAATAGTGTTCTTGGAAAAGAACATCGTCTTCCCTCCAGGGATTCTCATTTGAGCTACCTGACGAATGTAAGCCGACTGCTGGAAAAAATGCTTGCCATGCATAATGACACTCACGATCATTTTAATTAATTAACGTATCAGTTAGATATCAATAACGTGCCGCCAGGGAGTGGAAGCGAGGGCTAGAATACCATGGATATGATTTGGGAATTGCAGTGGTAATCAGTCGTTGTTTCGTTGCAGTAATATCGATTAATAAAATGTCAATCTCCCGCCTACACAGGGAGAGGTGACCTTCGCAATAAAATCAGCTATATTACCGAATTTATAAAGTGGTGTGTAGTATAAACCTGATATTTACAACTTCTCTGTGCTGTTACCTTAAGAGACTTTGTATATGACGAAGCATTTACTAACTTCAATAGAGTTCAAAAGTGAGGAAGCATCCTGTGAGAGAGATAGATAATAGCAGTTCGTCATGAGCCAAAAATGAGTTGAGTATTCTAGTCCTGTGATGCAGGACGTAACAGATATTAAACTGATTAGAACAGATTTTTTTCCTGATGAGAGAATACTTAGAGGAAATATAACCTATCCCATACTGTTACAGGATTTTCACAACAAGTAGTGATAGTTTATCGATATGAAAACAGGCGTATGCACCAATTTCTTCTGTCTTCGAAAATAACTCGTTTATAAAAAAGAAATCTACGTTTCACTACAGAAAGTAGAGGTGTATGGTCAACAACATCCCTTTCTTCGATTGAGTAAAATGGTTTGCTTAAATCTGGGAGAGATTTTATTCAGGTGTAATTGCAAGTAGAACTATATGCCCAAGCTGTGCCAGCTTGTGTCACAGTGGACCATGGCCTGCGTCACAAGTGGGCAGGAGACTTTAGTCGACCGGAAGTTACGGATTTACTTAGCCTCCAACGAGCAGCAAGTACAAAGAAAAGATTCCAGTTACTGGCTAGGCGGCTCTTGCTCGTGGCGGCAGCCATCACAGTGCCCACCGGGTAGCTAAATAGTGAACTAGTCAGTATTCTGGTAGAGCCGCAACAGAAGCGGACGTGTTTGTTACACGAGGAGATTCAATATGGCGAGTGTTTGCCCTGGACAGTTATCTCCCTCATTGATTGAGTGATGGTTTAGGAGGCCACAGTGATACTCCCTCTTGATCTGAGCGTCTCGTATGGGAAGCGTGCAGATGTTGGCAGGTTGATGTTTAACTGTCAGTGTGGTCAACGTGCGCGGTACAGCTGTTTGCCTACGTGTGATGCTGTCGCAAGCCTGGTGGCGGATGACATGCTCTATGCGATAGCGATTGTGTGTGATTGGTAGGATGTGTTTAGTGGAAACACTATGGTGGATGAGTATGGTTTTGTTGTCGAACGTCAGTGCATACAAGATCTCAGATATATTTAGCTCTATGATCTGTTAGTGACGGAAATTTAATTACCTGATGTACCACAGTGTTTGTGTCTGATTCTAAAACGTTGAAAATACGTTTTTATTATGAAGAAGTATCATTGTTAGGCGGTGGTGACTGTTTTAAGTGATATATTTGACTCTTGTAAATCTTTAAATAATTAACTTGATAATAGAGTGCAAATGGATTATTTCTCTCTGTTTTCTATATTGAAATTGCGTCAGCTCTCCGTTTGACCCCAGCATCTCTAAATGGGATCACAGCATTCTCAGGAGAGATGGAAACCACCATCTGCATGTTAAGGGATCTTGGTTTACACGCCGGCCGCTGGTGGCCGAGCGGTTCTGGCGCTACAGCCTGGAACCGCGCGACCGCTATGGTCGCAGGTTCGAATCCTGCCTCGGGCATGGATGTGTGTGTTGTCCTTAGGTTAGTTAGGTTTAAGTAGTTCTAAGTTCTAGGGGACTTATGACCTCAGCAGTTGAGTCCCATAGTGCTCAGAGCCATTTGAACCATTTTTGGTTTACACACACAAACAGGAAGTAGCCTCTTGAGAGAGTCAGAGACAGGAAGTGAGTCTGGAATTTCCCGATCAACAGAATGCCGCCACTGGATGCGTTGTTTGGGGCCACAAGATCAAAGGAGTCCTACATCTGGTCCGTGGTCAGTTATATTTAGTGTTGTGATCTGTAAGTAGGACGTTGGGTGGTTTTTGACCTCAGTGGCGGCACCTGGATAACAGACACACTCGCATTGCACCCAAATGGCGGCCACTATACCACACTTCATTCCATTCCTTAGAGCCTACAGTTATTACGGCTTGGGATGCACTGGTGGGGTTGCAGACGTGAGCTCCACCCAAGTAGGGGAGCCATATCTCCGGAAAACTGATTAAATAAGGAATATGCATCAATATATTATTGACATTGTTTCCTGTTTTGCATTGTCAAATCCTTCTTCTCCAGCACAAACAGAGTTTTTATCCTGTCAATATTTCCTGGGAGATTTGGGGGATCAAGTCAAGGGCGGGGGTACATCCTCTGGTGGTGCACTAGCTCAGTCGATCCCTGCATGTCAAGTCGAGCATACACACGAAAATCATCCAACAAGACAACACCTTCAATCTGCAGCAGTGTAATTCCATAATTAGGACATGTACTTGCTGGACTTGCACCTTCCACACCAACAATTCTGCATAGACTAAGCAATTTTCACACCAATTCACCAATTTTTCTGAATGGGGAGGGAGGTTTGGGGGAGGGGAGGAGCTGGCTGTAGGATTTCCATTGAGAAGGAGGGGGTAATTAATTGATCAATTTAATTAATTAGTCAATTAATTTGAGATAAAAAGTGTGCTTGTATTAGTGTGGGGGAAGATGGAGGTTTGGAGATTTCCCAGAGGGGAGGGAGAGGAGGATGAGGAGAGGGAGGGGTGGGGGTTTCTCAGAAGGATGGATTATCCTGAGGGGTCAGATATCAACCCTTAGGGGGTCATAAATCAACTGGGATAACAATAGGTTAAGGTCATAAATCAATTAAGTTTGCCCCTGAATGAATGTTTGCCCCTGAATGTATGCAACGTGCTCTAACAAAAGTTTTCGTTCTCTCTTTGCACTACTACTGTTGCTTACATTCATGTAAATGACTTAACTTACTCCTACGCCATCTGTTGGTGTTCTGTTAAGTCTGCACATTGTGCTGCCCTCTGCAGCGGATATATTTTAACTATAACTGTAAAATGGACGTGTGAAAATAAAGGTGTGTGTGAGCAGAAGTTTTACCGTGTCCTTGATTTCACTAGTGTGTAGCAACATTTTGGTGCGGAAACCCGGGAGAACATGAAGAGATAGAGTGCTATTACACATTAAAGAGGACTCGACGTCGGCGGAGAAGGTTTTGAGCGACTTCAATCTCAAAATCCGGTCACGTCACGCCACGTTCAGCACACACAGATAAGTTGCGGCATTGCTCTGAAACTATAGCAAAGGACACTACGGGTCGATTGATTTGTATGTGATATTGCTTGGTGCATGTTTGTTGCTGGCAGAGCAATAGAGGGCAGTTGGCGTATTATTTGCAACGCACAAAGGGGACTTGCTAAAGTATTGGTAGACTGCAGCGCCATCTCTTAGCAACAGCGACCACTACTAAAGGTCGTGGAAGTTGAAAACTGTATGGCCGCGCCATTTGTTGAGAACTACAAACACCAGTAGGGGGCTGCTAATGGTTCACACTCCAAGACAGCGCCATCCCTTAGCGATAGCATCCAACTAACGGGGGGTCTTTACCTTGAACGCACTCTCACGACAGAAAGCAAAACCACCAACTCACCATGACAGAAGCAGTAGCTACAAACTTGGGGAGGCTGCGCCGGAAGCGGACGACTTTGCGATCGAATGCGACGCGTTTCGTCACCCAAATAAACGCCTTCGATGGTTCTACAGCTGCAGAAGAAGTCGAACACTTCCAGGAACGCCTACAGGAAACATTAGAAGCGTTGGCCCGACTCAACGATACAATACAGGACTTGCTGGATGACTCTGAATATGAAGCCGACACGGAAGCTTGTGAGAATGTACTGATAAAGGCGAACGCGCCCTGTGAAAGGCCTTCTAGGAGGAGCGCGCTCAGGGGACAGGAATGCGACGTCAGCAGCTCAACAACACACCTGTATGGACATAAAATTGTCCACTATCAAACTGCACCCATTCTCAGGGGACATAGAAGCTTGGCCTCGATTTTGGGAGCAGTTCACAGCTTCCATAGACGAGAATCCGTTGGTGTCAACTATGAACAAGCATGTATTCCTCTGTGGTTACCTTGATGGGGAACCTAAGGACTTGGTCGATGGCATTGCTGTTACAACTGATACATATGAGCAGACTAAGCAAATTTTGAAATCCAAATATGGGGATAAGAACAGAATTATCCAAAGTTGCCTGGATTTCTTGGAGAATCTTAACACTTCGACTTCAGGCAGTCCAGAGGCTCTCAATTCCACCTACATTGAGTGCCATAAGCGCATCCAAGCACTACGAGCACTAGGAGGAAATGTGGACTCTTATGGGAGAGTGCTTGCACCCAAACTTCTTCGAGCCTTTCCTGAAGAAATTTGCAAAAGTTGGCTTGTGCATGCCCAAAGGCAAAAGATTGAAGAAGAGAACCTCACCCGCCTTATGGAGATCTTAAATGAAGAGGTGGAAGGAGCTATCAACACACGCAAAATTCGTGGAGATACTGTTCCACACGAAAATTATGTACCAACAGCATCTGCCTCCCATGTAAAGGTTAAAACGAAGAGGGACAAGAAGAAACAACGGAATTCAGAGCCCTTCCGTGTGTATTGCGGCGAAAGAGGGCACTGGGGCCAAGACTGCCAAAAGATTGCAAGCTTGCAGACAAGAATAGACGCCCTCAAGACAATGAACCGTTGCTTCCTATGCCTGAGACGTGGCCACAACAGAAATCAGTGTTTCAAACGGGAAAAGGCGTCCTGTGCGAAATGTAAGGGGGAGCATTACATTTCCATCTGTAGTAGCCATACCACAACAGTAAATAAAATTGAAAGTGACTTCTAATTTCACATACCTGCAGACTGCTCGTGTGAGTATCACAGGACCAACTGGTAAGAGCAAACAGACGCGCGCCACCCTGGGCACAGGGAGTCAATCGAGTTTCATTCACCATTCACTGATCGAATCTCTCCAACTAAGTGTCATTGGAAGCACTACTCTGGAGATAATTACTTTCGAATCCACTTACAGTTCATCATTCTCAAGGAAGAAGGTGCAGTTTAATATGATGGGGTGCTCCACTAATTCCCACATATCAGTGAGAGCCTTTGAAAGCACAAATAATTTTTCACAGCAACCAACAGTGCCACAAGATGTAGGAGATATGGCCTTGAGGGGTGGTACATCGCTTGCAGATCCTAAAGGAGACACTGAAGATCTACCTATTGGGATGCTGATAGGAGCTGATTATTGCTGGAGAATCGTGACTTTGGAACAACCAATCAAGGTATCACCATCATTGGTTCTTCTCCCAACAATCTTCGGATGTGTTCTCAGTGTAAACAGATCTAGCACCACTGTCAGCAAACCAACCGTCAACTTTATTCAGGACAGCTGCAGTGATATGTCTGATAAGTCAGTGCGCCGATTTTGGGACCTGGAGACAATCGGAATAACAGAACATCAAGAGCCAGCATTAACACCCATGGACCACCCTATTTATCAGGAATTCCGAGAGTCGTACTGTGTGGAATATGGCCACAGAGTTGTATCCCTGCCCCGGATATGCTTCTCTCCTGCAACCGCACAACTGCTGAAGCGCGCCTTCGCTCCTTACAAAATAAGCTGCGAGGGAATGAAGAGCTGAAGGTCATTTACCATGAGACGTCGAAATATATTGAGAGGAACCAGGTAGAGGTAGCACCTTAGGACTGTACTGCTGGAAACGCATTCTACCTGATAGTCACTCTTGATATCTGGTGCGGTGGTCCACCTTGGCTTTTAGAAGACAAGCAGTTCTGGTCACTGGATATCTCAGCCCCACCTCCATCAATGCCAGAAGTCAAAACGAGATCAAATATCACTCTGATCACCATCACTGAACCACTACTGGACATTGCAAGGTTTAGTTCATATTGGCGAGTATTGCATATAACTGCCAGCACAACAAGGAACAAAAATAGAATCTCGGCAGTTTTAGTGCTTTGGAATTACAAAACGCCCATACCTACTGGATCAGAAGAGTTCAAGAGGAACGATTCACTGGTGAACTGTCAGCACTGCATAAGGGAGAACAATTGCTCAAGGAATCAAAGATTGCTCGATACACTCCCTTTATATCGGATGGCATCCTTCGTCTTGGTGGTAGGCTGCAATGTGCTGCACTGTCACACTCAGAGAAGCATCCAATTATATTGGATGGGCGTCACAATTTCACTGAGCTTCTCATTAGACACACATATGTAAGATTGCACCATCTCGGTGTACGGATTGTGTTAGGGGAACTGCGAGAAGAATTTTGGAGTCTGCGAGGACAACAAGCTGTTCGAAGAGTTCATCACTCTTGCCTACCATGCAAGATAATACACAGTCGCCGGTATGAAGAGATGGACACCCCACTACCACTGGACGAGTTCAGCCTTCAAGACCATTTGCAGTAACAGGCATCGATTTTTTCGGACCATTATATGTCAAATCTCGACATCAAACGAAAAAGTCCTACATGGTCCTATTCACATGTGCAACAACATGGGCGATTCATATTGGACCTGCAACTGATATGTCCACTGACAGATTTTTTATCGCCGTGCATTGGTTTGCAGGATGTTGGATCCTACCAGTTACTGTCTATTCAGACAATGCTACAACATTCCATGCAGCCAACTCAGAACTGTCAGAGCTTTACAAAACCATGCAGCATACTGTCGTAAAGCTCTACTGTGCGCACCATGGAATCACTTGGAAATTCATACCACCACATGTGGCTTGGTGGGAAGGCTGGTGGGAACGCATGGTAGGCACAGTCAAGTGCTGCCTGAGGAAAGTTCTTGGTCGCTCCCAGGTGGATGGAGAGAGCTTAAACACCACTTTGATCAGCATAGAAGCCGCAATAAACTCATGACCCATCACTCAAGGAAAGAGCGACACTGCATTGACGCCAGCCCACTTTCTAAATGGTGAGAAATTAGTAACAATTCCATGTGGGCCAGAGCCAGCAATTAGAAGGGACCTTGCCAAGGAGTTCAGACTTAGACAAAAGGTCAATGACGACATCTGGCGCAGGTGGAAGACAGAATACCTCCTGCTGCTAAGACAATACCGTGAGGTGAAGGGATACCCTTCGCAAAGGAAACCGAGAATTGGAGAGATTGTTCTGCTCCAAGAAGACAGCAAACCACGGCACTTGTGGAAGAGGGCTGTGGTAGAAGAAGTGTGACATGGCAGAGACAGTAAAATACGGTGCATCATCCTCCGCCAGCCAGATGGTACGAAGATCTGTCGACCGGTCCAGCTGGTCATCCCCCTCGAGATGCACCAGGGTGGGGAGGATGTCGGGGAATGAATACTCCTACGCCATCTGTTGGTGTTCCGTTAAGTCTGTACATTGTGCTGCCCTCTGCAGCGGATATATTTTAACTATAACTGTAAAATGGACGTGTGAAAATAAAGGCGTGTGTGAGCAGAAGTTTTACCATGTCCTTGATTTCACTAGTGTGTAGCAACACTCATAATGGCAATGCTTGTTAGTTTATGCGAGAATGCTGCTATGTTGGGGATGGTGGTTTTGTTTAGTCTCTCCATCAAATCCAGGTGTTTGTGTAGAACGACCCAGTTTTTTGTCAAGAAACTTCCAATTATCAGAACATGCAGCTCTAGTTATGTGCATATCTGAAGACAAGCACACAGGAAACAGAGTGAATCCAGTAAGTGGAGCCGTATTCTTGGCGTGATGTGATTCCTTTTCAAAACCAAATGAAGTTCTCAGCTGTGTCAGAAATGATAATGACTTTATCATCCTTCAAACTGAAATTTCCAAAGTGTTGAACTAGATAGTGGGCATCATATCAACTCAAATTGTGGAAAAAGATGGGTGTGTGCTGTGGCAGTTGGTACTTCAAGTTGTATATATTGTGAGCTGTGCCACAGAACTTCCCCACTAGATGACAATGATCTCTGTCCAAAGTCAGCCCACAAATATGATGCTCAGCTGCCTGTTCATAAAATGCATCATTCTACTCTGAGCTGGTTAAGTGGACATTGTTATCTTAAGCATGATCAACTTCCCACACAAGTTTTTCGAGCTGGTGAAGCAGCTGTATCACAAGATTATCCTTGATGTAAGATTCGAATTTGTTTTGACTAGAGTGATACCTGCACACAATTTGACATGCTGCCACATATAGTACGTGTGGTATGGCAGGCAGAGAGGTCACTTTCACAACACGCCACTGGAGCTAGTAGGCCCTCAAGTCGGTATAAACGACGTAAGCATCACTCCTGATCTTGGGCATTGTTAAACTGTAAGAAATTTATATCCTCGGCAGGCATTTCCACATGTACTGGTTCCTGGCTCGAGCAATCTATAAATGTCGTTCAAAATACTTACTCTTGGTAAACGAATTGAGGCATCTATGGCAAAAATACCTTGCGCCTTTATTTTTGGGGATATGGGCAGAAAACAGGTAGACATGTTTTTGACCTACATGTAGAGTTGCTCCTTACACTTGGAGATTAGCAACAGGCCTACATGTTTGGGGTGCTTATCAGCTAATGTGGAAAAGTAGAGGCGTCCAACTACTTTATGCTTGACTTCTTTGTTGTACATAGTGTGCTCAAGGTCGTTTTCATCTTCTGGCTCATCAGCTTTCATGGTGTATGCATGAATCGAAGAATTGGGTTTCTGCTTCTCGAATTTTGAAATTTTCTGGAGTTCTATGGGGAATTCGACACCTTGGAAACTGTAATTCCCACGGAAATCTGATATTCTGTATGTATTTGGAGCATATTATGTTTATGGTAATTTCTGTGGTTAGCCAGAAGCGATCATGCAAAACAAAATATATCCCCCCAACAGTATTCTATACGTTAATACAACTGCGTTTAGCAGTAATATATTTTGGAGGTGGGATGAAACTTCACCCTCAAAAAGTGGATTGTAAACATGTAAGTACAAACCAAGATGGACTACTTGGCTGATTGCCTTATTCCATCCCCTTTTCTCCATCTCGAAAAAATGCCTCAGTGTGCCACTCTTAGCAAAAATTCTGAACCACTCTACAATCGACTCGCCGTGTGATATCACGCCAGTTCTCCCCTAATTTGGACACTACTCCTATCCTCAACGCCACTGTCCTCTTTTGGGGTGTGTATCATGTTACAGTACATAACTACCTTGAATTTAATGGTGGGATACAGCAGGTCGTCGACATATTCAAGGAACTTCCATTCCAGAGCTGACAAGCATTAAGGAAAGTGCCAAGATCCCTCTAGTCCACATTTGAAGTATCAATGCAGACAAGTGAG